>NC_134109.1:10595000-15595000 GCF_040939455.1 Microcebus murinus | reverse complement strand
TCAGTTTCTCGCTAAGAAAATCCCTAAATATTTTAGTCATAAGATAAAATTCCATTATCAAAAACTAGTTTAAGATAGAAATCTATGTGCTTTAATGATTGCCAGAATTGCCCAGCATAGCTTCAGTAAAATAGAGAATTGTGTACAAAATCTCCAAAATGTGTGCAAGTATTGCAAATCGGACAGACCGAAGCAGATCAATGGCCTCAAAACCAAGTCCTCCTTCAGCACCTCCCCCAGGCTAAAAAGCCCCTCTTTGCCCTTGTGCTTTGCATATTTCCTTCAGTGCACTGCCATTCACACCGCATCATTTATGTCCCAAAGTAGCGTTGCCCAGGTCAAGTGTCGTTGCCCGGGTCAAGTGTCGAGGGAAGGCAAGTATGAGTTAGGCAAGCACTTCTTTTTTTTTTTTTTTTTTTTTTTTAGCTGTAAACGCTTCACATGATTGGGTCCCCATAACAAGTGTGGGAGCTTAGATGAGCCTGGAGCTTTTCAGGAACTGAATGAGAACTCTGTACACAAATGTGTACTGGCAGAGGGTCTGCACCAGCATCATCCTCTGCTGCCTCAGCATGTCCAGCACTCTCGGGATGTCCAGCACCTAGGATGAGACAAACAGGGATGAAGGTAATGTGTTCCCCTGGGGAGAGACAAGACGGGGAAAGCTGGTGTCCTAGCAGAAATCTGGTTAGCAGACAGTCTCTTTTCTACCTTAGCATCTCCATAAATAACCTGTGACTGCCTACTTCTGATAAGTTTTAACCATAAATAGAAGGTCATGCGGACTATTTCTTCAAAATTCCTTGGGTGTAGCTCCTTGGCTTTGTCTGGTGGGATGTAAATGACCACATCTCACCAAATCCCAAGATTCAACAAAAACGCGGTGTGCTAAGTGCTGTCAAGTGTCAGCTCAGTACGTCCCACATGGGGCTACCACACTAACTGTCCTTGAAAAGTTAATAGTTATTCCAGGAAAAAGGGGTTTTGAGCTCAAGTTTGAAAAACACTGAGTAAAACAAAATTAAACAGCTTTATTTATTATATGACTTCTCATGGTATTTCATATGCTAATAGGTATTGAGAATCTCTAAGAAGATACAACCTTTTGCAAGGAGCACTTAATAACATCTTGAGGCCTCCATAGTCCAAGCAAATGTGTTGAAAGAGAGCTATTAGGTCATTACTTCCCTCTCTTCCCCAGCCTTATTCCCAACACAAAAGGTCAGGCTTAGCATAAGAGTCATCACCTCATTGTGTTCCAGACAGGCAATCATTATCTCTGACAAAATGACAACACCAGTCCTTCCTACTCCAGCACTGCAGTGGACCAGCAACGGAGGGTTGGGGCTTTTGGGTTCACTTGTACTATTTGTATGGCGTCGAACAGATTGGATCTCTTCAAGGTATGCTGTGAAAAACCAATGAAATAGAAAAATACTCAGGGATTAAAGCATATCAAATTGACAGCTCAGTTTTCATGTTCTCTCCACTGACTGGGAAGACTGCAGATCAAGAGCACTAGGTGCCGACTAACCAATGAGACCGCTAGGGGCCAGTGTGGCTGTGGGCGAGTCATCGCCTCTGCGGGGCATGCCCTGTCTATCCACAAAATGGGGGAGCTCCTGAGAATCACAGCGTTCAAATGACACCTTCCAAATTTCTTCTGTTAAGCCTCCTCAAAACATTTATATTCTTTATTTTAAAACAAGTCCAAAGCTTAAATGAGACAACATAAAATCCTTCAGAAACCTAAGTCTTATTCTCTGTTTAACGCTCCAGAGGAGGCTGTCGTGGGAACAAAGACACTCACACAAAAACCCCTTGATGTCTTCTGGACAGCCATGCTCAGGCCAATCTGTGTACTGCAGATGCCACACTGTCCTCTCCTGCCCCGTGAGAAGGTGCTTCATCTTCAAGCCTGTGGTGGCATAGCAACCAGAGTCTGTGCGGAACCGGGTTGTGATCTTAAACCTTCCATAGGTGACGGTGTTGTGCCTGGAACCAAGTCGTGGCCAGTACCTAAAGCTCTTCTCCCTTCCACCCTCCTGTTAAAGACAAGTACAATTAAACATCACAGGCGCCAGCAATAGTGTCCTTTCACACAGACAGCATCTCAAACTCAGGCTGTAATCCTACCCTGCCTTTTTCGCTAAAGGTCAGGATTCCAGGGATTCTATTAACTATTCTTTGAAAGCTGAGGAAAATCAATTAAGAGAAATGAGTACGTACCTCTTCTGCTGTCACCATTGCTATAATTGCAATTCCCTGTTCCCAAACCATCTGCCAAAAATCCTGACAGGTATTCTGTAATGGTCCCTGTGTGGCAATATAATCCCACTCGATTCCACTGACAGAGACCTGAAATTAGGAAAGGTTAAAAAATTGCTATGTGTGTATAAGATATATGTATATATGCATTCATGGTAGTACTAAAAAAGTAAATTATTCACCAGAATAAGGAAGGACTTTTAATCTTTTCCCTTGTCAATACAATTCCATTACTGACATCTTTATAAATTTATGTATAGTGAATAAACATAATATCTATGTAACTGGGGCAATCTGCTTAATCTCTTTGAATCTCACTTCTCATTTATAAAAAAATTGCCTGCCCTTAAGGGCTATTGTATTTGAGTCAGTATAAACAGTGCCTGGAACATTAGTACTCAGTGAGTAGCTGTTCTTACTGCTATAGCTCCTTTTCTTATAAAACTAATACCAACATCACTGTACCCCAAATTTTAAACCATTTCCCTTCATGAAATACTAAGCATGTTGGAAAAAATATTAGCAATGAAACTAAAAACCGAAGCTAATGTCAGATTTCTAGGAAAAAAATATATCTTCCTATCTAAGGTAGTCTCATCTCTAAAAATTTTTTTTTTAAGAGGGTAGAGTGAAATGGCACAATCATAGTCAACAAGCAATCCTCCCCCCTCAGCCTCCTGAGTAGCTGGGACTACAGGTATGCCACCACCACACCCAGCTAATTAAAAAAAATTTTTTTTGTAGAGATGGGGACTCGCTATGTTGCCTGGGCTGGTCTCAAACTTCTGGCCTCAAACAATCCTCCCGCCTTGGCATCCCAAAGTTCTGGGATTACAGGCATGAGACACAGCACCCAGCCTCACCTCTAGACCTCCGAGTTAAGATCACTCTCCATAATAGCCAAGCCCTGTTCCACACACACTCTCCCTCAGGGCTGCCAGCCTCCCAAGCACGGCTCCATATCCTCTCACTGAGCACCCACTCGGTGGCAGACACTGAAGGTGGGCATATACCAGGTCATTAACAGCGAACAAGTACTAGTGAGGAAAGGTCTAGAGGGAAGCCTTTGGGGTAGGTATCACCATTTCTTTATTTAGAGGCAAGAAGAGGTCCTACACAACTGGTGAGTGGCAGACCTAGGAGTCAGACCCCATCTAATTCTGAAACTCAGACTCTTTCCATTATTTGTCAGGTTGCCTCTGAAGATTTTGAAATCTCACTATAGAACTACAGTGTTATTCAATTCTTATCCATTCAGTCATAAAAGACTGGGTGAGTTACTCCAAAGAAATGCTTGGTTTTTCTTAAAATCTGTACCCCCATAATATGCCGAAATAAAAAAAAAAAAAATGGCAATTGATGTAATCAAGAGTAACTGCAGGTTTGGATGTGAGAATGATCTTTCTGAGGTTGAGTATTGATTTTTCAACATTAGTGCAGTGTTGACCAACAAAGGGGACACCATCCTAGCCTTTGCATTTGCAACTTAAAGTGAATTTCGGAAATTGCTAATAAATTTATCTTTCCTGGAAAAAAAATGCTTGGTTTTTAAATAAATTATGTCCATATTAAAAACAGAATGGAACATGCATAAATTACCAAAAACCATCAAGGAGTACTAGCATTCATAGGCAGACTGCAAGGTCTTCAGAGAGCCTCAGGTATCAGATTGTTCTCTTATCAAATATTACTTGCAAACCAGAGAAAATGCAGAAAAGAAGAAAAACACGTGTCCACAGACATTTTACTTACTATAAGATTTCTCCTTCCCAAAAATTTAGAATTGCATCTAGCCAGCATGAACAAGGGGTACAATGATGGAGAAGAGAGAACATCTGGCTTTACTCAACCACCTGTTGTAAACCATCGCTTGTCCATTTTAATGGGCATTCACTTGACCCCAGTTAAGATGCCAAGAATGTACACTGGGGAAACGACAGCCTCTTAATCGTGCTGGGAAACTGGATGTCCATATGCAGAAAAATGAAACTAGCCCCCTATCTTTCACCATAAATATTACTCCAGTTAAATGGCATTATACTGTTTCTGGGAAATAAATGCTTCTTCAAAGAACAAAATGTGGGCCAGGCGTGGTGGCTCACGCCTGTAATCCTAGCACTTGGGGAGGCCGAGGCAGGCGGATTGCTTGAGGTCAGGAGTTCGAAACTAGCCTGAGCAAGAGTGAGACCCTGTCTCTACTGAAAATAGAAAGAAATTAATTGGCCAACTAATATATATAGAAAAAATTAGCCAGGCATGGTGGCGCATGCCTGTAGTCCCAGCTACTCGGAAGGCTGAGACAGGAGGATCGCCTGAGCCCAGGAGTGTGAGGTTGCTGTGAGCTAGGCTGACGCTGGGCACTCACTCTAGCTTGGGCAACAAAGTGAGACTCTGTCTCAAAAAAAAAAAAAGAACAAAATGAAAATGATATTTAAAAATGATTACAGGGAATATACAAAGAACAGATGGCACCTTCATAAGTAAAAACTTTTGTGAACACCATCAAAAAAAAGCCCAGACATTTTTGTTACATAAAAAGACATATAGGTATGTGATGAGGTAAAACTAACAATTTAGTGGCTCCTGAGAGCTAGAAAGAGGTCTTCAGATATAGAGGGACAAAGTTCTAAAGCAGGCAAACAAGTGCTCCCTGAGCCCTGGTAACGGTGTTGAGGGCAGAGGGATTTACCACATGGAAAGAGTAGACATGACCCTGCCTGTCAGAGAAACACTTTAGCACCGCTGTATGGATTCCCCAGGTGTAATACGGTTTGGTTTATCACAATGGCTCAAAACTAGGGTGTTTATTAAAAAAACAAATCAAAAAAATGAATAAAAACAAACTTTAAAATGTATACCGTTCTTGTAACTTATCAAAACTGCATGTGCTGCTTATTACTGTATACTTTCCTCCTACCTTAATATGCGATGCATTGATGTAGCCAGTATTGTTTTCTTTAGTTGGGACCAACTCCACTCTAGCATCATCATAGGGAAGAACATCTTGGAATCGATTTCTCTCTGCATTTTCAGGGAGTCGTGCTGTTGAGCACTCACTGTCAACTAGCCGTTTTTTAAGAATTCTTTCATATTCTGTGAATACCATTCCCTGTTCTAACCGTTGTTCCAGAATTTTACACTGTAAAAAAGAATATATGGAGGAATATGAGGATAGCCACATCACAGCTGTATTTTGACTGCACAATTGAAGTCTTGTTTTCTGCTTCAAGTCTAGCATTATCAAATATTGAAAATTCTAGGTGAAACCAAAGTTAAATGTTAACAAGCCACAACGATACAATTTAGAAGAACAAAGACATAATTTTATTGGTGAGAACTATATTGCAAAATTTTGTTTGAAGTTAAAAATTGGTCTAAAGCAATCTGTCCAATTCATCTCTAAATCTGTGGTCAATTTTGTGACCTATAACAAACAGAATTCTACTAGAGAACAGTAAATCTACAGGAAGGATAATCAGTTCCAACATCTTTGAACAAATGCTTCAATTTATAATGTATGACATATGAAAGACTGAAAGTGGTAGGAAATACAGGAAACTGCCTCCAGGATCCAGTTGTAAAACAAATTCATGCCTGTGTGCTTTTGATAAACTCTTATAGAAAATATATCTCAGTCACAAAGGAAGCTCTGAAAAACTTAGTAACTGTTGTCTGGAATGAAAGCAGTCATTCCTTTCCTCTGTATACTCATAAGAAGGTAAAGAAGAATATTCAGAAACAAAAAATTAATCAACATTTAAGCCTGAAATTATCAATTAGGACATTAGCTATACACTTGCCCCGATTCTGAGACCCACATTATAAAATCCCTTAATACCCATTTATGATTATTACATCGTGTTAGAAAATTCACCAAAATCTCGCAAAGGTATTTTTGTAGTATCTGCCCCTCATCCCCAGGAAGGCAAACAGCCCCATGAGTCCCTCACGTACCCTTTCGTCATTCGTTGCTCTGGCAGGTACTTCCTTCCCTTCATCAGGCAGAGGCAGTCGAGAAAGGGAGAGTCCATTTAGGGCAGCCAATTTAAGAGGACCAATTTTTTTTGCATCTACTCGAGTCTTTTTCATTCCCTATAAAAATATTTATACGTACACATGAAATATACAAAAATGCAACCCCCTTTGACAAGAAATTAATAGACCAAAGACGGAAACAAACACAGAGAGTGTGTTCCTTTGCCACTGCAAGAGAGGTTACACTCCTTCACACATCATTTGCTTAGCAAACATTAGGAGGAAGACATTCCTTTCAAGGCCAAAGCCCTGATAAGTCTTCCAGATATAAGGTTTTGAAACACAATTGGTTACAAGGCTCTGTTGTAACAAAAGGTGAGGCCCAGGCAGACAGCATTCCTTTTAAAACAAGACACACAAAAAACAGCTTAGTCCACAAAAAAGGTTTTAAATGCAATCACTTGATTATAAAAGCTTTTATGATTTTTAAAATATATAAATTCTTCTGAAAAAATTAAATGCTTTCTGCAGTAGCTCCCTTTGTGTACTGCCTTCCCATTCCCTAGTCTACATTCTATTGCAGACTTGTGTGACCTGGGTCTGAGGATCACCACATCTCTCAGAACAGCCACATTTTAAACCAGGAAAATAAAATGGGTAAAATCTCCATCATGACACCAGGAGGAGAAGATGTATCAACAGAATGCTGTCTCCTGAAAACAGGAGCTCATGATTTTCCTTTCTAAGGCAAATAAGCATAAGAATGCTAAATCTGCGTGAGTCCAGGAATTCGAGGGTATGATGAGCTATGATCATGCTGCCGTACTCCAGCCTGGGAGACAGGGAGACTGTGCCTCTAAAAAAATAAATTATTTCATTTACTTTAATTTTAAAAAGAATGCTAAGTCTCCTTGGATATTCTACACCTCCTTGAAAGCCATAATAAGTAGCCCCAAAATGGACAAAAAATGGTTTTACCTGTTCTGTCTCATAAATGAAATGAGCTTTATTCCAACTCTACCAGCCTAGAAAAGGCCATGAAACCCCAAGATCAAGATAATAGAACAAAAGCACAGGAAAAAGGTATTTTGGTGAGGGGGGAAAAGTGCTATAAGATTGCTATTATAATCAGAGAATATGATCAAGCACCTAACTCAAAAAGTTAACTGGCCTATATTTTATATTAATAGTTCACATTTGAGCACGAGCTTCCCAGGTAATAGTAGACTAGGAATGGGTAGAGTCCTGGTTTAAAATCCAGCCTCTGACTTCCTTCAGCAAGTCACCTTTCCCCCTGAGCCTTATCTAGACAGTAAGACTGACACATAGACTATAAGGTTCCTGTTTAGGCTAAAAATTCATTAAGTTTAACGTGCAGAAAACAGTGATGTGCTGGTAATGTTTAACGACTGGCTCCAGAGGGGAAAAAGTTCTGATCAGAAGTTGCCAATTGCCATGGTGTAAAACACTCCCATCACAGCCAATTTGAAACTGTCCATGTGACATCAACTGGCTCACAAGATTCCTAAAAATTTAACAGTCAGCTCTTGCCAGCTAGAATGAGCTGGATCTAGCACTTCTATGCCTGAAAATGACTCAAAATGCCCACACAGATATAACAAAATAAAGTTGATTGTCTCTAAGGTCAGTGCAAAAGCCAGTATTTGAAGAAAGTTGCATATAGTCAAAACTAGCTTCAAATAACTACTAATTAGTTCTTAGAGTACAAATATATGGTTTTATTTATTTATTTTTATGAGACAGAGTCTCACTGTGTTGTCCGGGCTAGAGTGCCATGACGTCAGCCTAACTCACAGCAACCTCAAACTCCTGGGCTCAAGCAATCCTCCTGCCTCAGCCTCCCTAGTAGCTGGGACTACAGGCATGTGCCACCATGCCCGGCTAATTTTTTATATATATTTTTAGTTGGCCAATTATTTCTTTCTATTTTTAGTAGAGACAGGGTCTTGCTCTTGCTCAGGCTGGTTTCGAACTCCTGACCTTGAGTAATCCGCCCGCCTCGGCCTCTCAGAGTGCTAGGATTATAGGTGTGAGCCACCACGCCCAGCCCAAATACATGGTTTTAAATGTATAACCTGCTCAGTAATTTGTTATGTGAGAATCACTGCACAAGACTAAAAGGTACAAGAAGAAAGTCTTTATGTAGATGTAAGATCAGCCAAACCAGTCTGCCTTTAAGATAGCAATCAAGTCCCTGGAGGTGGAGATAGGTGGAAAAGTCTAAAATGTTCCTTCTTGTCTACAATTTATTTCACTGCTTAAATACAATACTAAACCTCTATAACCTTAATTCACATTAGTATACTTGTTGTTAACAATCAAACAAGATAATGATAGCCCATGTTACTACGAAAGGGTCAGAGGGTTTATATAGTAGGGGGTTGGCCTCTTCAACTCTTAGAAAGTCAGTAACTTAAATGCCTGATGCAACCTCACAGCAATAAGTTAATATTGACTGAGCACCTTCAATATGCCAGGACTGCATTTTATTCCCCCAACAACTCTCTAGGGTCATCTCATTTACAAAAGTGAAAACTGAGTCACAGATTAAATAGCTTGCCTCAGGTCACATGGCTGCCTCTTTTTATACGGTAATCGGTGTCAAAACAATGAAATCATTCATTAAAATCAGTTATGTGGAATCATATAATTCAGAAGGAATTATTCCTATGCCTCACCTCATGTAAAACTTAATGTCACGAAGGAGGCAGAGCAGCGATGGCCGTCCCTGTGTTTCAGGCATAGTAGCTGAGGTTCTGATGCATCAAGGGTCCTGCCCACTGAGCAGAGAACTAAAAAAATAGCAGGATCTGGACTCAGACCCAAGGTTTCTAACTCTTAGGACCTGTACTCCTTCCCCTTGAGCGCAGCTAGCTACCGTACACATTCTTTGAGTAAGCAGAGTCCCTTCTGCAAAAGGAAGGGGACACATAACCTAATAACCTGGGTTAAGCATAACCTAATCACATTATTTTTTAATATTATAGGCCTTAAAAGTCAATGAGAGCAAAAATTTGTATTTCAAGAGAACCAAGTTGATCAAAGTCCTCAGATTTAGCTAAATCTATCTGGCCCTATTAAAAACATGGGGATAAAATAGGCTTGAATACTGGGCTAAACACAAAGCAGATATCATAGGGGGAAACTACTTGGGTCACACACATAAAAACAATGGACAGTTCTTAATGCAGTGGGAAGAGTGTTAATTATAAACTGGCTCTGTCCAGCCAGCCCAGGTAGAGTTATTCTGGAAAATCTACCCACACCCTGTCCCTACCCTGAATCACTGCTCATCAGCCTATACCCTCAATAATCTCGGCGTTCCTGGGGCACTAGCCTTTACTGTTCAAGTAAGTAAGATTGCACCCCCAGGAAAAATTAAACTTAACATCCAAACCTAAAGGTGATTAAAAGAAAGTACATTTAAATCCAGGGCACTTTAGTAAGTAGGTTGCATCTATGTATATTAACCCCTTTCATAAACACTGTAATACTACGTGAGTTTTTTCCTATTTATCACAATGTTTGTAGTGTCTTAGAGTATTTTATACACTAGGACAGAAACACACTTGAGATGGGCCTTCGAGTGTGTGCGTGCGGTCCAGCAGAGATGGGGGAGGACAGCCCTAGTGGCCAGGAACACTGGGAGCCACTGGGAGACAGAATGGATGCCCTAGTTACTTCGGCTTGGCTCCAGTGCAGGCCATGGGGAGTGGGAGTGGGCCACGAGGAGCGGGAAATCCTCTGCAGTGCAACAAAATGACTGAGAGTGGACACACTTCAGGACAAAGCCACAGGATATTAGTCAAAAGTTGAGGACTCAGTTAAAAAGTTTCAGTGAAAGAATAGCAAGGTCTCAACAAGCAATTGTTAGATAATAAAATATTAGATACATTCTACCTCAATGTGGACCAGTGTAGAAGAGAAAAGAACAGGTTGCAGAGATAAATATGGGTTTAAAATTTCAGTTCAGTCACTTACTAGTTGTGCGACCTTGGAAAAATTACTTAATATCTGAGTCTGTTTCTTCCCAGTAAAATGGCCATAACGATGGGCTTATCATAAAAATTGGATGCAGTAAAGCAGACAAAGTGCTCTGTACAAGGTAAATGCTCTGAGATTGGCAGCTAGAAATGTGATTATGCTTTTTTATATTTTGCTTCAAATAGGTAAGAAGTACTTAATGAACACTTATTTATTATGCCAAATATCAAAGAGCTGCATTTTCTACAAGGGACTTTCCTTGAATTCTCACTTCACTTAAACCTTTCTTTTAAGGAGACCTGGACCTCTGGGGGGTTTTATGTTGACAAAGTACCATCTTCCCAACTCCAGAATCACTTTCCAGTCCTCAGAGGTCACCAAGATGGTCAAGCTGTATCCACACAGACGCTGACCTTGAGAATTACATAAAGAATTAAGAACACATCCCTGCATGCTTCTCACAGACATCTCTTGTGCAAACTGAACAAATGCTGCTCGAGGTGCTGCATCGCCACCGGGTATTTTTAACGGGCGGCCAACAAAGCAATCTTGGCTGAAGTCCTGAAGTCTTAACTTCCTTTTTCTGAACAGCACATTACTAAAACATTTCATTCACTCTTTCCATTCCACTCCGCAACACCTCCGACGTTACCTTTTGGCTTTATCCAGCAAAACCACTAAAATTCTAATGGATCGCCATTATTCCCATAGATACACTCGAGTGTGTTCAAAGAGTCAAAAACAGAGTAGCATGGGGGTGGGGGGAGAAAGCTGTTAGAACAAGGTGAAAAGCTGGAGAGCATCAGAAGCCACCCGTCAAAGACAAGCTGATGTGGATCAGGCCGGTTACTCGGTGGCCTGGGCACATGCGACCGCGGTCGCGCTTACCCCCAACGGCGGGAGGCCTTCCACGACGTTCTTCTTGCCGGAGAGGAGGTCCGACACCGGCCTCTTCTTCGGAGAGTCCCTCCTGGCGCGGTACCGCCCCGACGTGGTGAGGTCGGACTCGGACATGGAAGGCGTCAGCAGCCCGTCCCTCCTGGGCCGCTGGGCTTCCAGCACCCCGGGCCCGGGCCCGTGCGGCGGCGGCTCCAGGATCTGCAGCGGCCCGGCCGGCGCGGGCGCGGGGTCCCGGGGGCAGCCTCCGGGCCGCCGGGCCGCGGCGCGCGCTCTGCTCTCCTCCTCGAAATCCTCCTCCTCCTCCTCGCTGCTGTGTATCAGCATGGTGGCGTCGGAGAGGGACTTCTTGTGGCCGTACCTCAGGCCTTCGGACTCCTCGGGCTCTTCTTGCTTCGTCCTCTCCGTGAACACGCTCGGCTGCGAGCCGGCCGAGAGCGCGCGCGGGGCCACCTCGGCCGCCGACGCCGACAGCGTCCGCTCCTTGAGCCGCAGGCCCTCGAGCCCGTGCGCCAGCCCCGCCACCTCGATGCTGTTCCTCTTGTGCAGCTGCGCGCGCCGCGCGGCCGTCAGCGGCTCGCTGACCTCCTGCAGGGAGTGGGCCACCGGCAGGCTGTCCTCCTGGAACGTCTGCACCGAGTGGTGCACGCGCCTGGTGATGAGGTCGGGGTTGCTGCTGCTGATGTACAGGTGGCGCGACAGGTCCGGGGTGCTGTTGGCCGGCCTGGGGTACGGGTAGGGCGGCGGCGGCCGGTACACCTGCGTCTTCATGATGTTGGCGGCCGGGTAGTCCTGGGCCTGCAGCTGCACGTTGGTCAGCTCGGGCACGCTGACCGCGCCCACCACGGGCCGCCTCTCGGCGGGGTAGGGGTACGGGGACTGGCTGTGGAAGCTGTAGCTCAGCGGGAACGGGTAGTGCGCCGACGACGGCGGCGACGCCAAGTGCGCGTGCTCGCGGATCTCGGGCTGGCTGTAGACCAGGGCGTCGGGCCGGCTGTAGGCGTACGAGCTGCCGAGGCTCAGGTTCCGCAGCGAGTGGCTCTGCCGGTCCGCGTGCGCCATGCCCCGGTTGAGCTGCTTCATCACAGTCTCATAATCCGGGGTCGGGCGGTACGACGGGGGTATCAGGGCACTGTGCCGATGGGAGGGGACGTAGTCGGGTCTCATGACGTCGCTTCCAGTGATGCTGGGGTTGGAGGACATGGGCGAGGGCTGCAGGAAGGACTGCGGGTTATTTAAGGAGTTAGTGCTGTGCGCACTGTAGACGCTGCCATTGCGGATCCGACCGTTGAAGTCAATCTGGGCTCTATCCAGACTTGTCTGAGAGTGACAATAGTATCCATTCTGGTTGGGCACAAAGAGGTTATCTGAAAAAATAAGTTTAATGAGATTCTTTTAATTAATTACTCCACCCAAATATTGAGATAGGGCCCCCTGAACTTTGATGACATTTTAACATAGCTTGTAAAAACCCATGCTAAAACGACCTGGCTTTAGCCACACTGTCGAGGTGACCCTGGGAGCCTCAGGTTCCTCGTCTATAGGACAGGGATGGCTCTGCCTACTGCAAGAGCGCCATTCAGGATCCGACATCCAATAAAGATTACCCAAATCTAAGTCCAATGTCAAAAGTATAATTGTGTCACAAAACGTTATCTTCTTCTGGAAGTGAAAAAAGGTGTTTTAGTGGAGACACAAAACAGACTTCTGGGGACTCTTGGCAGAGATATTACACTATTCAAGGCACTGAGCTGCTGACTGCTTTCTCTCCCTGGGTAGGGACGTGGCCCTGTTCATGTTGAGCTAGTTCAACCACCAACCATCTATAAACAATTTTGCAACTGGAAATTTAGATTGTTGATACAGGTTCTTCCAGAATCAACATAAGAACTTTGGCTATAAAAGGGTAATGGTTCAGCAAGATCTAAGCTTCTCTGGTCCAACAGTGTCACCAGTAGCTGCACACTCCAACAGGGGTCTGGAAGCCGAGAGGAACCATGCTAAGACAGCTGCAGCGTCGTCCTGCCAGGGACCCCCATGCTTTGGGGCCATGGCTAAGAGAATCAGGAGTTTAATCTAATCTTACAATAGCTGCATGCGTGTACCTGTCCGGGGCTGGAAAGGGGCCACACTTCTCCCAGCCATCTGTAGCTCATGCTCTTATCAGTGAGGGTGATTTCTAACACATCAAAGAAACTCAGCAGTCAAGTCCTTCAGAGAACAGTTTCTTGTGAAAAGCATTCTTTTTTGTTTCAAAAGCTCCATGATGGTGTAAGTGACAACTGACTGTCAAAGTAATATCCCACAGTCTGGCAGGGGCACTGCATTTGGGTGGCACACATAGCTGTGAAGAAACTGTGTTCTAATGTCCACTGTATTCTCCCTGCTGACACATATTGCTTCCTTGTCACTGTACTTTCCCCATCTACAGAATACTCGGCTATCTCTCGGTCTCTGGAATCTCCCTTTTCTCACTGCCCTCACTCAGGCCCCTACTCCAGCTTGTCTGGACTAGTGAGACACTCGCCTAGCTGGTCTCCCCGCCTCCAGGCTCCTCTCTGCTCGCCACAAACCACCCAGTCATTTGTGAGCCATACTTGGAAAAGACTAAGAACAGAAGAGGGGGGGAGAAGATAATTGGGATACACGCAAGTAAAGGGGAAAGATATGCACAAAATCATCATAATTCAAGCAAGGAAAAGAGGAGATAAGGGTTACAGGAGTTCAGAGGAGGGAAGGATCACTTCCAGCTTAGACTGGGTGATGGGGACAGGAAGGATCAAGAACAACCCCAGAGAAGACACAGCATTCAAGGAGCCCGGCAGGGTGGGCACATCCAGCTTCCACAGTGGATGTCTCTACCCCTCAGAGCACGCAAGCTTACACCCCCTCACCCCTGATGCCCCTGTACACCCGGGAGACTGGCCTGGCAGCCGTGGCCAGAGGAACCAGGGAGAGTGGAGACTGAAAATACTGGCTCATGACATGCAACAGCTGGTGAGAGGCAAGGAAGAAAGGAAAGAAAAGAAAAGGAAAAGGAAAAGAAAGGAAGGGGAAGGAAGGAAACAAGAAAGAAACTAGATTTGGAGGACTGGTTCGGGAGCAGGAATATGTGGAGACAGGGAGACGGAATAGATATCGTATAAAGTTAGAGGTGATACGATTTGTAACTGACTAGATGTCAAGGGCAAAAAAACAAAAGGAAACTTACATGTAGCATGGAATCTAAGTAACCAGGATAGTAAGGTCATAAAAATGAAGTAAGGAACATAGGAAAAGGGACAGGCTTATCAAGAGGAGTACAGAGTTCAAATTTAATATTTTAATTTCCAGTACTGTTTACGGAGTGCTACCATAAACCAGGTGCTCCAATGAGGGCTTCACATGCAGAAGCTCCCAGAACTGTCACCACAGCCTATCAGACAGCTGGAAATGTGGGGCTGGAGCCCAGGAGTGAGGAAGGGTGGAAAATATAGATGTGACAGTCATCCTTGCAGACGTTTTCCATGTGGATGAGACTGCTGTGCAAGCTCATGGAGGGAGGGAGGAGGGCATAGCAGACAACACTGTCGGGAAGGAGGAGGGAAAACTCAGCACGTTGGAAAGAGATTTACAAGAAGTAGCAAATGCTTGAACCTGACAGAGAGTAGAATCTGGGGGTTCTGGGCACCTCAGAGAGAGCAGCGTTAACTGAACAGCAAACGCAAGTGGGTGACCAACCAGAAGCAGCAGCACACAGAGGGTCCTCTCAAAAGAAGTGGGTGAAAAAGAAAAGAGGCCAGGCGCGGTGGTTTGCACTTGTAATCCCAGCACTTTGGGAGGCTGAGGTGGGAGGATCGCTTAAAGTCAGGGGTTTAAGACTAGCCTAAGCAACATATCAACCTCATCTCTACAAAAAAATAAAAATTAGCCGAGTGTGGTAGCACACGCCTGGAGTCCCAGCTACTTGGGAGGCTGAGACAGGAGGATCACTTGATCCCAGGAGTTTAAAGTTGCAATGAGCTAGGATGATGCCACTGCACTCATGCACAGGTGACAGAGCAAGACCCTGTCAAAAGAAAGGAAAGAAAAAGAAAAAGGAGAAGAGAAAAAAATAATGCAAACCATAGTTTAAAGAGAGGAGAGCAAAAAATGTCAGGATGTTTACAGCCTAAGGCAGGAAAATGAGCAGCAGAGACTAACAATGCAGAGGAGAGCCTAGTCCCAGAAGTGGGAAGAGCTGGAGTTCCAAGGACCTTCCTCATGCATTAGTCCCTACATGAGAGGACAACGGGACTGCTCTACTCTCCAACGCCCCCTTCCTCATTCTGTGCCCCGGCATTCACTGTCCCCAAACCCAGGAGCAGCAATCCCAGTCAAGTGTCCACCTCTCTACCACTCGTCTTTTGAGGTCCAGAAAGTTCTTCACACTCTCCCCAACATTAGGAGTCTTTCTTCTATCAAAGAACACTGTAATTGCATGCTTGTTCTCAGCAAAACAATGTTCTTTTTGCATTCAAGTTATCTGTGCACTTGTCTTATCCCCCACTATTAGATTCTAAGCTTCTTAAGATGTGAGGCCAGTGCAGTGGCTCACGCCTATAATACCAGCACAATGGGAAGCCAAGACAGGAGGAGCACTTGAGGCCAGGAGTTCAAGACCAGCCTGGGCAACATAGCAAGACCCTGTCTTTCCAAAAATTTTTTTAAAAATTAGCCAGGTGTGGTGGTACACACATGCAGTCCTAGCTACTTTTCAGGCTGAGACGGGGGATCACTTGAGCCCAAGAAATCAAGGTTGTACGGAGCTATGATCACGCCACTGTACTCCAGCCTGAATGACAGAGTGAGACCCTATCTCTAAAAAAAAAAAAAAAAAACATAAGAAGAGATGTAGAATTACTCATCTGCATGAACCTCCTTGGCTTTTGGTATAGCCTTATACAGAGAATATAGGGTAAATGTTAAATGATTGCCTAATAAGCTTCAGCTTTGGGGGCACTGTTGTAAATACAGTTCTCTATACTTCTCATGTGAAAACTGCAGTAATCAACGGTGTAAACTTTTGCAATAGGAAAGTCTCTGGCAGGGAAAAAAACAAAGGAAAACAGACATTTTTTGCCAGAAAGTAAGGAAGCACTTGATGGCTAATGGGGGAGTGTGAAAAGGACGCAGGAACCAGCTTGACTGAGTTTCCACTGGCCAAATTTGGGATCAATCAAAATTTGATACTGAATGTTTTTGACAAATATCCAAGAACTTGAATATAATGGCTGCTTTCACGAGTCCGGGATGGCTGTAATCATGACAACAACTGGGGTTTTAAAACTTGGGGTTTTTGGCTGAACCAAAAACTATCCAGGTTTCAAGATCTCTCTGTCTTCATAGATTTATTCATAGTAATAACTATACTGTACCTTGGGAGGAAGCATATGGTTCCGTATAATGTCCATTATAGTGCAGCGGGGGTGGGGGAGGCATCACGTAGGGCTGAGGTTTAGGCTAAGAAATGGAGAGTTGGACACAGGGTTAAAACGCATTACCTACGTCATATAGATAAAGGCATTCTCTGCTGGATTCTTTCCCTCCATTAAGAAAACTTCTAAAGGAGTTAAATATATTACATGTGGAAAACAAACATGAAGATACACAGCAGCTCTTACCATATGGATCATTTTCAATGTTTCCCCAGTGACAATGCCAGCCCCACACACTGTACCAAAATCTGCACCCAAAAAGATCAAGAAGGCACAGACACAAATTTCCCTGTATAAACATTCGAATATAAGAAACTTAAATGCAGCACAGTCAATCTTATTAGACAGTCATCTAGTATTCTAAATATATACCAACTCACAATTACTCTCAGCCTACAAAGTTTTTAATATTAGGTTGGACCTAAAATTACATCTAATAACATAAATGCTAGGTTGGACCTATGGAAAAACCATTTCTTTGGTTACAAATGATCAAGTATCAGCACATGTTTATGGTTCAACCTCAATATCAACACTACTAAAAAGCATATCTTATTAAGGAGAATGGCCTCACTTAAAAAAATAAAAACAACATATCTTCCTTTTTTTCTTACCAGAGACATCCTTGAAGAAGACCTCCTTCTGATGGGGTTCACTGGGACAGTCTGAGTTTGCCTATAAAAGAATAAGTCTTTGAGAAGAGCACGCACGAACACACGCACACACGCACGCTACCTACTTCTACCAAAAGAAGATACAGGAAGGTAAAATGAGAAATCTTCTTAGACAAAAAAGATAAGCTAACCAGTCATAGACTAGAGAAAAGAAAGGAGGTTCTCTGTCGACTATGGGGCCTCGGCCCTTTCCTGCTTGCCCAACCCCGCAACCCGTGCTGTGGTTTCAGGCTCCCTGTGGTGCATCACCACCTCGGGGGACTGTGGGAGCATCTTTCCTGCCATCCAGATAAACCTCTGGAGTGGCCACAGGCAGAGGGAAAGAGACAAGGCTACGACCTGCACACTCATGGCAGCAGAAGCAGGATCGGTGCAGGTGCATCTCTCCCGCACACGGGGAGAGCCCTGAGCCTGTCCACTCACAGTCCTGGGGCACCAACTGTCAGCTCAGGAGCCGGGAGCAGTGCGAACTGCCATTAATTGAAAGTCTGTTAACCAAGACTATAAACACAATGAAGAGAAAAATTTATAATTTCGGTGACTGAAGAATCTATATTTCCTCTAAGGAACTAAGTTAGGGAAAGCAATAAGAAATATTGGTTCAATGGGCCTGTGGCAAACCCATTGCCTTTCTTTGCAAGAAATTTCTGTCTGATCAGTTTTAAACATGTATTTTTAAAAGGCAAATAGTATTAAGGAGTGCTAACTGACATTTACCCGATTAATTTGAGATTTTAAACTATTCATGCAGCAAGTTCCATCTTTGAAGAAACAATTAGGTAAGAAAGGAACAAGAACCAGCAGAGCCCACATGCAACTACTGCTTTTAAATAGAGGCAAGATTTTTTTGTTGTTCTTCTGTGTGGTCACTTTTAATTGCAAATAAGATCTAAGTACCTAAACACATGGGATTCTTGGCTTTATTGATGACATATAATATTGTCAAAGCACTTTTTCTTAAACCCTGGCTCGTGAGAGCTTATGTAATATAGTTAATAACTGATACAAAAATATTTTGTGATCTTCGGTTATGGAGTTCTAAGGACTAATTACTAGAAAAATCCATGATCACAAAATCAACATTCAATCAATTTAATCAGCAACTTTACCATTATATCAAGCCTCATGTCTCATAAATTAATATTCTTCTTAGCACTCTGATAAGTGGTGTCTTGTTCTCAACCCCTGGATATTAGCTTATTGTTACAATACTTTTGAGATTTAAAAAACTAGTACCTAGGCTGGGCGCTGTGGCTCACGCCTGTAATCCTAGCTCTTGGGAGGCCGAGGCGGGCGGATTGCTCAAGGTCAGGAGTTCAAAACCAGCCTGAGCAAGAGCGAGACCCCGTCTCTACTATAAATAGAAAGAAATTAATTGGCCAACTGATATATATATAAAAAATAGCCAGGCATGGTGGCGCATGCCTGTAGTCCCAGCTACTCGGGAGGCTGAGGCAGAAGGATCACTCAAGCCCAGGAGTTTGAGGTTGCTGTGAGCTAGGCTGACGCCACGGCACTCACTCTAGCCTGGACAACAAAGTGAGACTCTGTCTCCAAAAAAAAAAAAAAAAACAAACTAGTACCTGTTAGGAACTTAACATCAGGTGACTACAACTACTTTACCAGTTTACTTTTTAAAATAATTTCATTATCATCAGGTTGTTGAAAAATAAATGTCTCTTTTCCAAAGGATGTTCCATTCTTCTAGAAGTTATTTTGGAGAAATAAGTCTGCATGGTGGGTCTGGGCTTTTTGTTTTTGTTGTGGGTTGTTTTTTCTTTTATTGTTTTTCTTTAAATACTCCTTAACTGCACACTTCATGTCTGTCTGTCTGTCTGTCTGTCTGTCTGTCTTTCTTTCTCTCTCTCTCTCTCTCTCTCTTTCTCTCTTTCTTTCTTTTTTTTTTTTTTTTTTACCCAAATCCATGCATACTCAAGTCCCATCATGTATTTCTTAAAACTGGTGTCTGGAATTTGAGGACACTATGTTTGTAGCCTTGAAATTCACTGTCCCTGGTTATTCTCGATTGTCAGGGTTGGGTGCAGACAAACTGGGCCCTGGCCGTTATGTTCAGTCTATCAGAGACTCACTGTCTAGACAGATAGAACTTGTAAAGTACCATAAATTCAGAGAAATGAGGAGAAAGAGTTGCTTATAGAATCCTCTATCAACAAATCCCAAAAACATCCCTAAGTTTCCCAGTCGGAGGCAAAAATAAAACTGAAGTGTGTTAAACACAAAATCCAAGGATGCAGAGCTCCGGAGCACAGGCGGCAGCCCCCACACACGACAGCTATCTTGGCGGCCTTGCCGCGGCACCCAGCGTGGAGGCGAACGTGCCCACTGCGGCAACCGGTTCTGCCAAACACAAAACTAACTACGGCAGTGAGTCAACCAGCTACTGTCTGTTTGAACCTAGGCTGACTTGCCATCAGTTCTAATATTCTAACCTCCTCTTTCTTCTTGCCATTGTTGTTAAAAATGCAGTTTACTCGGAGATCAGCTATTCTCAACTTGGCTTACAAGAGAAAATTACTTATCTGTTGGTTGTGGTTTCCAAACTTGTGGGGCAGTATGCATGGGTGCTGCTAAAAATGGGACAGCTAAAGAATTCTGAAGAAGAAATCACTGGAAGGCTGGGTGCAGTGGCTCATGCCTGTAATCCTAGCTCTCTGGGAGGCCGAGGCAGGCAGATAGCTCGAGGTCAGGAGTTCGAGACCAGCCCGAGCAAGAGCGAGACCCCATCTCTACTATAAGATAGAAAGAAACTAATTGGCCAACTAATAAATAAATATATATATATATATAGCTGGGCATGGTGGCACATGCCTGTAGTCCCAGCTACTTGGGAGGCTGAGGCAGGAGGATTGCTTGAGCCCAGGAGTTTGAGGTTGCTGTGAGCTAGGCTGACGCCATGGCACTCACTCTAGCCTGGGCAACAAAGTGAGACTCTGTCTCAAAAAAAAAAAAAAAAAAAAGAAGAAAAGAAAAGAAATCACTGGAATATATGCACTGAAGAAGACAAGAAAAAAGGCTGACCCGGGCACCATGGCCCATGTTTGTAGTTCAGCGACTTGGGAGACTGAAGCAGGAGGATGGCTTGAGCCCAGGAGTTCAAGGCTATAGTGCACTGTGAAGGGGCCTGTGAATAAATAGCCACCACACTCCAGCCTGGGCCAACAGAGCGAGACCCCCATCTCTTTAAAAAAAATATATATGTGCCAGCCCAAGTGCAAGCAATTGTATTACTTATTGAAACTGCACATGATGATCTCATGGAATCTGAACACCAACCCTATAAGGGAGGTCCAGTTATTATCCTGATTTCACAGATAAGGAAACTGAAACTTAGATTAAGTAAATCACTCCTGGTCACGTGGCAAACAAGTAGCAGAACCGGCATTTGAACCAGGCAAGTCTGTCGGATTCCTGAGCACGGGCCTCTAACAGTGACTTATCTGACCCCTTCCCCAGTCCCAGCTAATCTGTAAGTGAATTTGGAGGCAAGGGGGCATGCCACGTATCACTGGTGCCCGGCACACAAGGAAGCCCTCAAATGTTTACTCAGCAAATAAATGACATGGTGAGTGAGGACTGAAGTTAATGTTCTTTTCTAAGCATTTAGGGTCAAGCTCATTTCTTATATATATATGTATATATATTTATAGCTGGTGAAGGAGGGTGAGATTTTAATGATCAAAAATGCATTAGATGGTGGAAATACCCAGTGAGTGTTTGTCTCAGTGACTTGCCTCTTGAGCTTAGTAAGGGTAAGAAAGGAAAAAGGCTCTTCTCCCCCCCTGTACTAGGGCAGGCCAGAGCTGCATGCTCAGGCTGAAGGTCCTGCTCTGGCTGAGATGCCTGTAGCTCCCTGGCACTGTGGGCAGGGAGAGGAACAGAGCTGGCAGAGATCATCTCGGGTAACTGGGGTACTGGTGCCGGGCTTCACTCTAGCTCCATGACATGTGGCTTTCTAGGGTAACACTGATCTTCATCCACATGAGAACCCACTCAGGAAAGGAAGCTGCCTCTCTTCAGCCCTACCAGAGGTCCACGTCCCCACGCCCAGAGAGCCCACTGTTTGGCCCTATGGCTGCTCCTTAATTCAACGCCATTACACTGCCCTGCTGGTCCACACAGGTCCGTAGGAACCACTGGGTCCTGGCCACACCTCTGTGGGTCCAGGGACTGGATGGGACAGGGGCTGTTTCATCTTCTTCCAGGATTCCCACAGTCTTTTCAAGCACTGCCATAGGCTTAGAAGATGGGGCAACCCCAGTCAGGGTCTACACCAGTCAGTCTCCTAGATCATAAAAGTCTCCGTCGGTAGACACTGGCTGCCATGTTCACCGAGAGCCCTAACCCGCAGGAACACTCGCCAACCCTCCCACTGCGCTCGGAGAGCAGCCTGCCACTGCCTGAAATCCAAGTTTACCCTCTGGAGAAAGTCTCCCAAGCCCTCCACCACGTGGCTTTGCAGGTTGGAGGACACCATCCCGCTGTCCCCTACAGAGAGAGGAGAGGAGAGGCCCCTTTACCAAGGCGCCTGTCTCCCAGTCTTTTTCTCCTGTAAATTAGGGAGGCTGATCACAGCATGATCAGTTCTGAGGCCTGGGGTGGGAGAGCGGAGGTTAGAAGAAGCTTTTTGACACTGACATTATTATCTCATTTATAGTTCCTGATCTAACCCTAAAGGAATGTTCAGTAAAGGCCCCATTATCCCTATTTTACAAATTAGACCAAAGAGACTGTTATCTAACATTTTTAAGGCTTGGGTGACATAAAAAGATATTCTGTTACCTAAACTGCCTTGCTGGGTGGGTGGGGCAAGACTGTTGGATCATGCCATTGGACAAACACTAAAATACAGTTATCTGGGTCAAGGTTAGATGAATCACATAAGGCCATCCCAAATGCTATTAGGTTATAGATCAGGACTGGGGGGAAACTATTAGGTTATAGATCAGGACTGGGGCCACTCTGGGAGTAAAGTCCAGTGCCAGGCCAGCTGCAGGTTTGTTAAATGTGCAACACACTTGAGTTTATCCATCTAGACCACGAGAACAAGTCTGCCAATACTTCAGAATCATAACACTGAATGTGATTGAACAGTCTACACTGAGAACCTTAAAAGAGATGACCATAAAAATTATAGTTATTTTCAGTTTTATTACCCATCAAAATTTTAAAAGCTAATATTAAAAGCTTCATTTACCTCACATGGGAAACAGATGCTCACCATGAAATAGACTGGCTTCCCACAGAATGAATTATAAATAATTACATAAGAATAGTTCATAGAAATCAGCTGCCATAATCTACTAGCTAGCTATACAGAGATTAAAAACAAATTTTGGGAAATAGTCCTTTAAACATAATTATTCCATTTTTAAAAGAATCAGATGTTCCTTATACAGATGTAATATATGCAACTGATGACATTAATGTGGTTTTATGCACACTTACCAATAAACAGCAATATCCCAAAAGTTAGATTTCTAAGACTAAATCATTTACCGCAAACAATCATTTGTTGCTTTTCGCTCTACATTTTAAAATTATTACTGGGCGGCAATTTGCCAAAAAAATGCTTTTTAAAAAAACCACTAACACCAACCAATATGGATGCCATTTAGAAAGGGTTTACATTTTATGATTTATTCAAAATGACTGATTCTTTACTATTTTCCAGAAAAGGAATGAACTAACATAATGATAACTCAATATTATTAATTCTCTTAAACTTATGTAAGGCTTTCAAATGAAAACACTGTGTCCCAATAGATTACATATCTACTACTTGAATCTTAGAACTCATTTCGCCATAAAAATAATGGCATACATGGCTGGGTAACCAGGCCAACCTATGGGAGCCCCAAATGCAATTACCCTGGGCTAGCAGCAATACTGAGTCTAACCACCAGGGGGAACACTTTCATATTCACACACACATGGGCAAAGAGCAGAAAGGGCTTCCTAAAGCCACAGAGAAAGCAAGGTTCCTCCTCCTGTCAGTCAGTGCTTACCAAAGCCCCAACACCAGACCACCAGTGGGGACTCAGATAAAAACACTGGGGGCGGGGAGACACACAGAGGAGAGGGGATGGGGCCTAAGTGCTAATCACTGGATGGTTCTCTGTCTGCATGGACAACACCTATTCTTTTTGCACTGTTAATCCTGCACACCCTGCACAACAGAAAGCACTTCCACAGCCTTTCTCCTTCCTGGTGCTAAAGGACAAAATGCCCCCCTGCTCCCAATTTATGATCCATAATAAAAGGAAATCAGGCAAGCATCAAAGGGGCTTTTCTCCTGTGACTCCCACCACTGCCTCACTCAGGCTTCTGTTCACTAAGCCCTGGTCACACGCAGGCCATGGAGAGGAGTGACAGGAGGCCCTGCCCTCACAGGACTCCATCGGACAAAAGAGACAGATCAAACCCACATTTACACAGCAGACCCAAACACTCCAACAGCCTAGCACAGCAGGTGAGAGCACAGGTTCCCATCCTCCTCCTCCCTCTCACCAGTGGCATGGCAGGGGCAAGACGTTTCACTTCCCTACACCTCCACACCTTCACCAATAACAGCGCAGTAATAATTGTGCCAAACAGGGTTACTGTTACAACGAAATTAGATAAAAGCTCTCGGTATAATGCTTGACACAGAGCAAGCATTTACTGAATTATTGTCACAAATTATTAGAATGATTATCGTAAAAGAAGTAGGAATAAACGAGACCTTTCAGGGTGGTATTAAGGACTAAGCAGAAGAAATGCTTGCTGGGGTCCAGAGCGGCTGCATTTCAAATTAGATCTTGAGGAATGACTAAGAGTCTGCCAAGGGAGGGAAGGAAGGGCATTCTAGCAAAGGCCTGGGCCGGAGAGGCATTAGGACAAGGAATGAGGGGTTCTGGGGGCCAGAATCTAGAGTCACAGGGCTGGAGCAGATAAGCCCAGAGCAGGAGACCTCAGGAGTCTGCACTTAACCCCGTAGCCAGGAAGGGCTGGGGGAGAGGAGCATGCTCTGATTTGGTCCTGACCTGTAATTTAAAGAACAGTGCTACATCTTTTGCTTATCCATCCAGAAAACTAACTGAAGAGCAGTCCTGAGGGTGCAACACATTCACACATCAGCGAGGATTCCAGAGTGGCTGGAACAGAGTGAACAAGGAGGGTAAAAAGGAAACAAGTTTAGAAGCAGGCAAGGACCACATCACGTACGGCCTCATACTTTTGTTATAAGTAAGAGGGAATGCCAGTGCGGGGTTTTAAGAAGAGTGATAGGATCTGACTCATGTTAAACCAACATCGTTCTGGCTGACATATGGAAAATAAGCTGCAGGCACGGGCGGCACAGAAACAGGGAGAGAGTCAGAAGGCTACTGCAATATTCCAGACGAGGAGTGACGGCGGCTGGCATCCAGTTGTTAGCAGAAAAGGTAGTAAAATTGTAAGATTTCAGATATATTATGAAGATAGAGCTGGAAGTGTTTGCTGATGAATAGATGTGGTATGAAAGAGAAACAGGAATTAAGTATGACTTCGGGGCCTGAGTAACTGGGTAAACGTGGGTGTGCTGCCACAGGTCGACTTGGGAAGGAGTAGGGAAGCAGTGGATTTGGGGGCAGGAAGAGGAGGCGATCAGGAGGCCTATTTTAGACATACCACACTCAAGAGGCCTTTTAGGGACCCAAATGGAGATGTCAAGTAGAGAGCAGCATGCGGGAGTCAGAGCTCACGGAGAAAGAGCTAGAAATAAAATTTGATGTACTTCTAGCATATAAGCCTGAGGCAAGGTGAAATCCCCCAGGAGTGTAGATGGAGAAGAGGTCCCAGGACTAAAGCAGGAAAGGTGACTGAGATGAAATAGGTGAGAATGAGGAACCCGGGATGGGGTGAGGAAGGAAGGCGCCATCAGAGATTCAATGCTGTGAAGGAGCTCCTGGCAACACTGGATGAAGTACACCTCGTGACAGCTAGCAGTGTCAGTGGTGTGGTGGCTTAGGGGAAACAGGGTGGAAGGAAAGAAGGAAAGAAAACAAGTATATACACCTTTTTTTTGACAAAATCCACTATAAAGGAAAGCAGAGATACAGCACGGAGGCTAGAGGGGGGTGTGGAATAACGACAGCATTTCACATGTGAAAGATCACAGCGTGCTTGAACGCTGGTGGGAATGATCTAGCAGACAGTGGGAAAGCAGTATGGGCTGATAAAAATGTACATTAGGAAAGAAGGGCATAAATTCTTCAAATGGCTTGAAAAGTTTAACAATCTTTAATTACTTAAAATGCTGACCAGGGCACTGATTTAAAAAAATAAAAGACATTATTCCCTTTTCAACTTTCCAGAATTAGAATGGTTCTAGTAACTAGTGGAAAGAAATATTAGAGGCATATCTGTAGCTATTAGAGGTTGGTTCAAAGCTAAAATGAGAAAAATGTTATTTTAGGCTGGGTGCACTGGCTCACGCCTGTAATCCTAGCACTCTGGGAGGCCAAGGCAGGCATATCATTTGAGCTCAGAAGTTCAAAATCAGCCTGAGCAAGAGCAAGACTCCATCTCTACCAAAAATAGAAAAAAATTAGCCAGGCATGGTGGCACATGCCTGTAGTCCCAGCTACCGGGGAGGCTGAGGCAGGAGGACTGCTTGAGCCCAGGAATTTGAGGTTGCTGTGAGCTAGGCTAATGCTACGGCACTCTAGCCCGGGCAACAGAGTGAGACTCTTGTCTCCAAAAAAAAAAGAAAGGTTATTTTAACATGCAACAAAAGTGAAAAGATTATTATGAAAGTGTTCAAAAAAGTTCACTTGATAAAATTTGCCTTTCCAGATACAATAAGGCTCAAGATTAAAATGTCTAAATTTGTTATTTTCTATTTCCACAATTTCCATGAGCAGGATATACTTACAGGTTACAGTGGTTTAGTCTGTAAAATTTGTGTCGTGCAACACAGAGTCTCCATACATATTTTGCTGTTTCCATATCTTCCTAGCAAACAAAATATGCAGAAAGGAATATGAAAACACACTTACAAATTGGTACTTTTAACTCAGAGTTTGTCTGAGGACAAGACATGACTTGGGGACACATTATGTCAAGGTCACTTTCAGCACACTGCAATTCTTTCATTTCCTACCACTGCCTATCATAGGAATGCCACAAGTAGGATTTAAAGACAACCAACCTGCTCTAACAGTGTGATTCTGATATTAAACAGTTTCAAATGACTTAGAAATTTAAAAATTAAAAAAATACCAACTTTTATTGGTATTCTTAACAATACACTCAATGACATTTCTAAAAAAACATTTGACTCAGTAACTCAATGTTGCCTTTGGTGAGAGAAAAACTAATAACTGTTAAATAATATTTCTGCAGAGCGATTCATTTATCAATAGAATTAAGATATTAGTGTTTACTATCTCCCCCAGTTAATCTCTTTAATTTAAAGGTCATCATGATCAGATAGTATTTATCCAAAGATGCATTCATTCAACAATATTCACTGAGCAACTCCTTTTTGCCAAGTGCCATTTTATAAAGTGTTCTAGCAAAAAAAATTTTTATAAAATCATGAAATATTATCATTTTAATGCCATCCTCTCCCAAACACACACATGCACACCAAAATGCCAACTTGTTTGTTAACTTTTAGGAAAAACATTCCGTGCAGATAGATCACTAATATTTACTCACAGTTTGAAACTGGATGGTCTCCTCTTTATTTGCTAGTTCTAACGCAAAAAAGGACTTGTTGTGGGACATGTTAGCAATATCATGCCACCTAAAGAACAGCAAACAGAGAATGGCAACGTGAGTACTCACATGTAACCTAGTAGACAGAACACACGGTTTCTCCTTAAGATTGATGCCTAAGTTAATATTTGTTAATCATTTTTGAAATAAAACTGGTTTTAATTGGCTAACATGCACCTTCTAATTGAAATGACAGCCAACTAGTTGCAAAAAGTAAATGCATGTATATTAAATGAGGAAAAAGGGGTATTTAAAAGATGTAAAATGCATTATCCTCGATTGCTAGATTCACCTGATGATCAAAGATCCCTATCTGAGCTGGTTGCCAATGCCTCATTTAATTCATTCAACAAAATGAGGGGTTCCCATTATAACGATCCCAGAACTTCCATTAGGTCCTAGGGACAGTAAGATCAGTAAAGCACAGTGCTTCCCTCAAAGGAGCACAGTTTGGAGGGTGGGGGTATACAAGGGAGAACAGCAAATAAGTAATGTTACGTTACTTAAGTAAAGTAAATCACAAAAGTGGGGAAGAGTGCTCCAAAAAGCTTCAGGGTGACGACACACTTAAATGCTAGGAACTTAAGGAGTAAACTATTTTGGGGGTGCTCACTAGAATTCAAAATCCTATCTTATATTAATATTAACTTTATATTTAGTTTTTATATATTAATATTCAATTTTATTACACATCTATAATTTTATAAAAAGAAAAATTATGGAAGAAAAAATTATTTTATCTCATATATTTCTTATATTAAATTTAAAAGTTATTAAAATTAAGTTAGTAGTGATTCAATGTTTAATTGTTAAACCTATAAGATTGTTTGCATCATATTAAATAAGGCAATTTGTAACATTCCTATCCAGTGAAGAAGGACGCCAGGAAGATGTCTCAAGTTTCCTTGTGACCTTTTGGGCACCATCATAGTCCCACCCTTCAGGTGCAGCCCAGATCCATTTTCCTCTCCCTGCCCCGCAATTTGACATGTTGGGAAGACTTAATATGAGCGGCCTGGGGACAAGAGAGCAATCGCCAACGTGGAGCCACCCAGCTCAGGGCAGCACGATCTAAGAGTGGGGTTCTGCTGCCCAAACTGTGTATACTGTGGCCGTAATCACCATGGAGAACTCAGGACCCAAAAGGCAGTAAAGCAAAGGATGTGGAGGAGGAGATGTTAACTTAGAGAAAAAGCTCTTAACAGGAAAACACTCGTTTTCAACAAGAAATGGTCGTGGGGATGGTTTAGAAAGCTTGAATTGGGGCAGCGTGGGGCATGGCACATAAAGTAGAGAGTAAGTAGAAGGAATAAAAGAAGCTGTTTAATACAGATGTTAAAAGCCCAGGCTTAAAGTGGAGAATCTTTCCTGGTTATGCTAGTTAATAATTGGGTGACCTTGGACAAATCACTTAACTTTTATAATCCTCAATTATCCCATGTGCAAAGTGATGGTAATACCTGCCGCTGAGAGTTGTTATGAAAAATATATGAAAAAATACACAGAAAGCATTCAGTACAGTATCTGGCTCATGGTAAGCACTCAATAAATGGGAGACACAAAAGAACCAAAATGTAGAAGTGACAGAATATGTTTTACTACTTTACGAAAAAACAATATAAACTTTTAATTTTTCATCGAGAAGATAGAATTGGGTAGACAGAATCTCAGAGTAAAACAGCAAATATTTCTATGAAATGACACTTTGGATTTTCTAGATTATAGATTTTAAACAATTAAAAAGCAGAGATTGAATGATATGGTCCAATTTACTATCTTTAAGATCTAAATTGGAACAGAATACTAAAAAGGTAACTTAAATCACCTGTAATTTGACTCTTCAGACTCGGCCACTATTAATTAGCACATCACTACATAACCTTTCTGTTTTTCTTACCACATACATTCTAAGATTTCCACAAATGGGAAGGATCACTTTTTAATTATCAGGGGAAAAAATTTGCTTAGATATTACTATTTTAGGAATTTTGGTACATAACTAGAACCAGAAGAAAGGTTTAGATTTTTCATAAGAAATAGCCCTAGAAACCAGAGCTCAAATGAAAAATTTACATCAAAACAAAGAATGGCCTCCTAATGGCAAGAAAATGGTCACATATTTTTAAACATTTTATAAACAGGCCATCATGATAAACACTATTTTTTACACATTTGGCTTTGAAGAAAGAGGCTTATGAAAAAGAACCACTGCACTTAGATGGTATTTTATTCTAGGAAGGGAATATTTCCTTTTTTTATTGAGACCTTGGGAGAGACTCCTGAGCAATTTAACTACTATTAAGTAGTGTAAAACCTACATCACCAACAGGAGCCACATAAAGTACAGAGCAAGACGTAAGAAAAATACCTAAATATCACAGGTGGCCTTCCGTTCTTGTGTTTCACAAAGATGCCTTCGAGACATGCGCCAATGGATATGTCGCTTCCCTGGCTATCCTAGAAGGAGAAAGCAGAAAAAGAAACACTTAGGCTACAACTACATCTAGTTTCTTTTCTTTTTTATTATTTTTATTTTTTATTTCGGCATATTATGGGGGTACAGATTTTAAGGTTTCAATAAATGCCCATTTCCTCCCCTCCCCCCACAAGTCTGAGTCTCCATCATGACCATCCCCCAGATGGTGCACATCTCATTACATCTAGTTTCTTAAACTTGTTTCCCAGATATAAAATGTTCAGAAGACCTGCAGAGAGAGTAGAGTATTCAGAAGGAAAACAATCTGAATGATAAAAATGTATTATCTTGTAAACATGTATGGGCATCGAAAACGTTTAGACCTCTTCGAGAACTCTACTTCGAGACCATTTCAAAGAATGAACTGCAAAAATGAGACTGTGTTTTACTATAAATTTTGGTTACAAGGACCTCAGCCTTTAGGTTTCCCGACTTTTGCACATCAGGGCATCCTTGGGCTTCCCCGCTGTTCTCTCCAATTGCAGAGTCTGCTTTTAGAGAGCCCCAGCCGCCGGCCACGCTTACCTTGGCGGGGTAGCTCTCCTCTCCGTAGCCATCCATCCTCTCTATCTCCTGCATGTACAGCAGTTCAGCATCAGGCGCTGCGAGTCCTCTGCAACCCAACAGATGTTAGTGAGACTGTTCACGGAACTAAAAATGTTTTAAAACAAAGCTTTTCTTAAAAACTACATATCAATTCGGCATAAGACATTATAAACATTTCAAATTTCAAAGCACCTGTAATCAGTTATATTAATCCAACAACATTTGCTGAAAACCGACTACATGCGAAGCCCTGTGCTAGGCGCCGACGCCGAGTTATAAAAGATCCTGCCCTCTGTACTTTAGGCAGGTGAGGGGGAGAGAGGAGGATAAAACCACCCTCTAAAAAATCTTCTAAACCACCAAGTAATTCCTTCCTATTCAAAATATCAGGCATTACTGAGAAACATGTGCTAAATGCCAAAGGCAGGTAGGAATTAAGGACATGAGGCAGCTAGATGGAAACCCCTTTGCAGTCAGGTAAATGGGCCACTGTCAGGATGGGTAGGAAGGCAGTGCGGGTGGAAGACAGTGCTCCGCTGCATGCACACGTGGGTCTCCAGGCTCATCTGCGGCTGCTCCCCAGGCCCCCAAGGCAGCCCACACTGTAGCCATCCCAAACTCTGCATCTGTTTGAATACACCATGTTCCCTCACACCTCAGGGCCTTTGCACATGCCAATGCCTCTTCCGGGTATACCTGTCACCCACTGGTGGACCTGGCCGGTCCCTCAAGACATAGCCTGTGCATCACTCCCTCTTGGCCACCTTCTGGATTTGCCAACGTACCTGCTCTGTGCAATCCCAACACATTGTGCCCACACCTCTCCCCCTACACTCACAATCCTATTATATGTATTATAATGACTATTACAGTGGGCTGTCCTACCAAGCTTTTAGATTGAAAGGCTAGGAATGAACTCTTGGAAGGCAGGGAATTATTCTATTTATCTTTGTGCCATAGCATCCAGCACTCTGCTTCATACAGAGGCGAGTACCAGACTACCTTTTAAGGAAATGCACGAATGAATTATAAAAGTTACAAAAAACAGGGCAATGTGTGCCTGAGGGATCAATTAGGTTAGAGGGGAAAAAGGATTCATTTAGACAGCACAAGGTAAAGCTGGAAAGGTGAGATTTTAGCAATTTGCAGGAGGCCTTTAACCCCAGGGTAGGGGACTCAGGCTAGAGGAGAGCATGAAAACCCCCAGGAGCATTCAGCAAGGAGAGGGCGAAAGAGAAGAACAAAGTGATATTCTAGGAGACTAATCTTTTGTGAGCGACTATATGGATTTGAGTGAAGACAGACTAGAAGCAAAAAGTTATTTTATTTGAAAGGGGATAAATAATGGGTTATAATCTGACAGAACCTGCTTTCCCTCCTCTACCACATGTAGAGACACTGAAGCCTTTTTTAGCTTGGGTTCCCCATCTATAAGTTGGATATAATAGTGTTTACCTTAAAGAGTAATTATAAGAATTTAATGATATATAAAGTAGACACTCAACTTATGAATTTTCAAATTTACAAAAGTGTGAAAGCAACACACAGACTTCAAGTACCTATACAACCCACACCATTCTGTTTTTTTCCGCTTTCAGTATTCATTACATGAGATATTGAACACTTTATTAAAAAATAGGCTTTGTATTAGATGATTTTGCCCAACTATAGGCTAATTTAATTAAGTGTTCTGAGTATGTTTAAGGTAGGCTAAGTTATGATGTTTGGTATGTTTGGCAGATGTATCAAATGCATTTTCGACTGACAATAATTCACCTTATGATGGGTTTATCAGGACATAACTCCATCATAAGTTGAGGGGCATCCATACCTGGAACAGTATGGTACTTGGTCTACAATAAGACCTAGCATTCTCAAGGAAAGGATCTTTCTTTATTAGGCCAGGGGTCCCCACCCTGTGATGAGTTGTATAATTATTTCATTATACATTACAACATAATAATAGAAATGAAGTGCACAAGAAATGTAATGCACTTGAATCATCCTGAAACCATCTCCCCCCATCCCTGGTCCATGGAAAAGCTGCCTTCCTTGAAGATAGTCCCTGATGCCAAAAAGGTTGGGGATCACTGTAAATACAGGCAACACAGAGATTCACCATCAAAAAACGTCCATGTCTACCAGCACACAAAGGTACGCGGAAGCACAGGTCAGGGCAATGAGCACCAGAGCTCTTAGCACAGCTCCCCAGAGGACAGAAATTCACCTTGTGAAAGCGGAAACAAGAGGAAATAACTGTACTTGATTTGTAAAAGAAAAATCTCCCTAATCTTACATTACCCTGTGCAGGATTAGGTTGCCACAAAAACCTTTAACACATGGGGTGAAGAATTGGCACCCTTCAATGACTGGCTGCTTTCAACTTTCCCAGCTTCCTCATTGGTAAAACATGGATAATAAATGAGTTAATACAGGTAAGTGCTTACTTACAACAGCACTTGGCACACAGTGAGTGTTACATAAAACGTCGGCTACTTGTACTAGCAGCATCAGTAAAGTTCCAAATTTAATTGTGCAATTAAATATTAATTGTGTAAATTAAATATTTCAAACTCTAATAGGCATTAGTTTATACTATTTCCATGTCTTATTTCTTAGTGTTACCTGTATTTCTGATGTAGTAAGGCCACTTTTTGGGTTGCTTCTTCCAGTACTTTTTCATCTTGTAACCACCCCTGAAGAAAACACACAAAGTATAGAATAATTCACCCAAATTTCGTAGGAGGAATCATTGCTACTGAGTGTTTCTGACTCTTGTCACTATCAGGCAAAATTGTGACCATTACTAATAGGTGGGAGCTTTGCTTACATATGTAATAGTGATCTAAGGAATTAAGTGGCTTCATCCCAGAGAAAAGTTTCAGCTGAATTATTTCAGGTTGGTGACAACAGGCAGCCAGTTCTAAGCCCAGCAAAATAACAATACCAGGTACATTCTTTGGCTGGCTGTGCAGACACTCAGAAAAAGAGCATACCCCCTCCCTTAGTTGTTCCAATACAGTTCTTGTTTCACTTCGATCAGTAACTTAAACATGGAAGGTGGTGTTTTCTTGTCATCTACTTTTTAAATCGCTGATGACAAGTCAAAATCATTTCAACATAACTTCGTGAGGTTTCAAGTCTTCGTTTAAAAGCAAAACCTCTGCATGGTTCCTCAGAAGCTGAAATGGATCCCTCTCTTAAGACTCACATCCAAATACAAAACCAGTTTCTCTGGGCACATCACAGTGACTACAGACCCTTCAGTGTCTACGGGCTGACAAGGACCAAGAAGACTGCAACCAGGAAAGCATTCACACTTGACACGTTTACAAAAAGGAACTGGGGTTTTTTTAAATGCCATTCCTGACTAATAAGACTATCATATGGATTTCATTTCAGGGATTATTAAGGGCATGGGAATAAATAGTTTATAAAAGGGCCCAACGTTACAAGAAGTCTTACCACAGGAAACAAAGCAAATTTCTGAAGAAAGTCCTGGGATTCATACTGATCGAAGTCACCAAAATCAGCTATACAACATGACAAATATTCACGTGTTAATTACATTTAATTTTTATTGCAAAACATGTACAAAAATTCAATGTGCAGTATATAGATGATGTGCTTATAACAAGTCAAACTTGTCTTACAGCTATAAAAAGTATATTTTAAAGTATCTCTTAAAAAATACTAATTAGGTAGATTCATACGTCTTGATTTGGAAAAAAGCCTATGAATTAAGTCAAAAACAAGTTATAAACTATATCTAATATGATATGCTCTCATTTTTTATTTTAAAAACAAAACCTAGTCTATAATCAGGTACACTTGCTATGTAAAGAAAAATGTCAGGAAGAAACCAAAATGTTGACAGTAGTGATTACCTCTGGGGAATGGAATCAGATCATTTGAATATGTTATAGCAAGACATATTTGTTTTGAAATTTTTAATTGTTAAAAAAATTGATAGGTCGGCAAAATGCTTATGAAAGGGTAACTCTTAAAGCTAAATACTTAAGAAAATTCAAGTACCTTGTAAAGGACTGTGGCTTCAATGTATACTAGGCATTTGTCTGTCTAGAAATAACACACATGTCTACATGCCTGCTAATATCAGAAGGAATTTTATTAATGATTCTTCTAATTTCAATTCCCAAGATTAAATGCAAGTTATCATTTGAAATAATGCCTCATCAGAAATTTTCCCAAAGCATATACATGTAAATATATGTAGATTAAGCATGTAAAAAATAAAAAAATTAAATTCAAAAATGTTTGTAAGATGCAAAATTTTCATCTGTTATGACTGACAATACTCTATAATCCAGGACAACTAAAAAACCAAACAAATGAAGTGTACTTAAAAGTATAAGTGAATATAACTTCATCAACCTCACTGACTAGCAGATCTTTCTTTCTGAAATATCAGCTATTAGCACATCAAGTCTCTGAACTAGATGAATACATAGCCTATTACATGCTTTAAATATATATATATACACACACAGTGATAGATCTCTTAACGATGGGGATACGTACTGAGAAATGTGTTAGGTGATTTCATCACTGTATGATCATAGACTGTCCTTATACAAACCCTGATGATACAGTCTACTACACACTTAGACTACATAGATTTTTGCTCCTAGGCTACAAACCTATGGAGCATGTTACTATACTGAACACTATAGGCAACTGTAACACAATGGTAAGTATTTGTGTATCTAACCATAAAAAAAGGTACAGTAAAATACAGTATTATGCTATGCTCATTGCCGGTTATAAACTAAATTTTAAGAAGAAAAACTATGGTATTATAATTTTACAGGATCACCACAGCATGTGCAGTTTGTTGTGACCGGTATATCGTTAAGTGGCATGTGAGTGTATGTATATACACTCACACATATTTACATATTTCTGTTTATTGGACTGTTTGCTCTATGGAAATATAACATGGTTAACCTTATACAAGTCTCATTTCATTGAGGTAATGCAAAATCATTTTTTCCCCAAAAGGAAGCCCCTTAGATAATAATGTATCATTAATATAAAAACACTACCAAAGATGTATACAGAAAGTCAGTTACTTTAAGAATGCCTTGCTGTCTTTGTTATAAACCACATTTTAATCTGACAGAACTATTACATTATGGATTGCCCTTATTTACCTTGGACAGCTAAGCCTGCTAGCTGAATCGCTTGTTCTAATGTACAAGGAATGTTTCCTTCCAAGATATCTTTCTTCAGCTGCAGATAATACTGATACCTATATAAAAAAGTCAATTTTATAAAGTCAATATCAATATTATCTCCAATTGAGACACAATGCATTTTACCATAACTTGGTAGAGAAGCATAAACCAAATAAAACCTTAACCCCAGATGGTTTGGAAGAATGACAAGAATGTCCTTGACCATATCTACATTCCTGCTACCTCCACCCCCCCCACACACACATTAATCAATTTAGTGAGTCATTTATCCATAACTATACTTATTTCAAAACCATCCATAAGACAGCTGATCATCTGTCTCGTGCTCTGTATCAACTTTTCAATATAAAATGTTGTATACAAAAACTACGCTATAGGCCGGGCGCTGTGGCTCACGCCTGTAATCCTAGCTCTTGGGAGGCCGAGGCGGGCGGATTGCTCAAGGTCAGGAGTTCAAAACCAGCCTGAGCAAGAGCGAGACCCCGTCTCTACTATAAATAGAAAGAAATTAATTGGCCAACTGATATATATATAAAAAAAAAAATTAGCCGGGCATGGTGGCGCATGCCTGTAGTCCCAGCTACTCGGGAGGCTGAGGCAGAAGGATCACTCGAGCCCAGGAGTTTGAGGTTGCTGTGAGCTAGGCTGACGCCACGGCACTCACTCTAGCCTGGACAACAAAGTGAGACTCTGTCTCAAAAAAAAAACAAACAAAAAACTACGCTATATAACTACATAATAAATTGGGTCATCCCATTTTGCATGATAGACATTCCAAATAATATGTGAAAAGGTAGCCTTCTTCTTCACCTGTTTTTCTTAGACTAGTAATAGATGGCCTATATGGGTACTGGCATTTTTAAAGTACTATTTTGGAAAATTTGAAACAGATGTACAGAGAATAAGTACCGTGACCCCATATCCTCATTATGCTGCCTCCATCAACCTTATGCCTACCATGTTTCCTCCTTCCCTCTCACCAGCGCCGCCGAGTGTTTTATAGCAAATCCCAGGTATCGTCGTATCTTATCACCTGTAAATACTTCAGTATGTATCCCTAAAAGGTAAGCTTTATTTTTAAGACAACTACATTTTAACATGCCCAATAAAATGAGCAATATCTTCATACTACTTGATACCCAGTTCATGTACAATTTTCGATTATCTCAAAAATGCATTTTTACAGTTTTTTCCTAAAAAGATTAGGATCCAAGGGTCCAAAGAAGGTATACAGGTTACATTTGATGGATATTTGTAAACCTCTCTTGCTATAAAAAAGATTCCTCCTCTTTATTTTCATGTTACTTATCTTTTGACAACATGTAGCCATTTGTCCTGTAGAATTTCCCACTTTCTGGATTTGTATGATTATACTCTCATGGGGTCATCTGACATATTCATATATTCTCCAATTTTTCCTGTGAACTAATCATTAAATCTAGAACAGTATTGTCTATTAGAACTTTCTGCAATGATAGAAATGATCTATCTCTGTGCTGTCCCACATGGGGTGACATGTGTCTACTAAGTACTTTCAATGTGGCTAGTGCAACTGAAAATCTAAATTTTCAGCTGTATTAATTTTTATTAATTTTAACTATAAATAGCTACATGTAACTAATGACTACCATATTGAACAGTGTGGACTTGGAGACTGGCTTAGATACTAGTTTAATTTCTTCAAGAATAATGAACCCATCAGTGGTGCTGGCTCTATCCTGATGCGTCACATCAGAAGTAACAATATTTGGTTGTCCCACTTATAGTGATGCAGACGTTGCCCACTGGGTTCAGATGATGTCACCCTGTTTCTTTTACCCAAAGGTTTGAGTAGCTATGATTGTTATCTAGACGCATTATTCCATTAGGAATTTTAAATGGTGATTTTCTATTCTACAATATCTCCTGCATTTATCTGGTGTGATTCTTCTATAAAAATCTTTTCCGCAACAAATGTTTGATTATCCCTTTAAACAGTTATAATGAAAAGAGGATAAATTTATTGCCATTCAGAATAACAAATTGGTACTCTAGCAAATTTCAAAGGTGACCAATGAGGTTTTTTAAATGTTAGTAATTCACAAATTTTAAAAAATATACTTGATGTGTTTTATTCTATGCAGTCATTATTCTTTATGACGTTCAAATTATCTTCTCTTTTGCAAGTAAAAACTCCAGACACCAGAGTGTTTGCGCTCTCTGCCACGTGAGGACCCAGCAAGAAGGTCTCCAAGCCAGAAAGAGCCCTCACCAGAACGCAACAAATCCTCAGACCTCCAAACTGTGAGAAATATATCAGTTCATTAAGCCACCCAGTCTATGATACATTGTTATAGCAGCTCGAGCTAAGACGTATTCAAAGGTCATTTTTGCTGGATATATAATCATTGCCTCATATTTCCTTTCCTTGAGGATGTTAAAGGTTACTCTTTTGTCTGTTAGCATGAACTGTTCTTCTGAAAGTCTGATACCAACCTTATTTTCTTAATTTCATAAGTAACTTAGCGTTTCTGTCTAGACGCCCAATTTCCAGTGATTTTGCAGACCATGTTTTGGTATTGATTGCTCTAGGTTTACGATCCCAGATACACAGTATGCCTTTTCAATATAGAGCATCAAGTCATCTTTTTTCAAGAAAGTTTTTAGAATGTTGTATGATTAAGAATGTAGAATTTATTAAATAGTTTTTAGAATGTGTTCGTTCGTTGCCAATGTTTTGGCTTTCTCTATTAGGGAATCCTATTACACGTATTTTTGATTTTTGATCTTTTCTTCTATATTTATACTATAGTTTTATAATTTCTATCACTTTAAAATTTATCTCTAATTCTTTTCTCAGCTCTTTACTTTCATGTTCACCCACTGCATAGCCAAATTATTCCAAAGCTTTTCTAATTCAGATTTAAATGGTTCTTTCATAATCATGTTATTCTCTTAATTTGCTTTAGTTCATTTTATAATATTGGCTGGCAGGTTTCTGCTGCTTTGTGGCCATATTTTTCTGACAAGTCTTCACTTTCTGAAGATATGTTATTCAGATTGTTATTTTCTTAAAATATCTTTGAATGGTTTTATAGCTGTATTTTTTAGGTTATCATTGGGATACATAAACTGCTCTAATTTAAAGTATGTAATTTTGACACATGAATATATCCATGAAACTATGACCCTTCTCTCCTACTCCTTCCCTCTTCCTAGGAAACCACTGATCTGCTTTCGGACTCTATGGAAGTGACAGTTAGAACATCTCTAGATACCCTGGACCAGGCGTCCTCAAACTATGGCCTACAGGCCACCTACAGGCCACCTAGCACATTTATCCAGCCCTCTGGGTGTTTTTGCCACCACTGCCTGTCCTGCTTAGCAGCTGACTCATCCCGGGCCCACAGTGTGCACTCTCCAACGGTCTGAGGGACAGTGAACTGGCCCCCTGTTTAAAAAGTTTGAGGACCCCTGCCCTGGACTATGAGGTAACCTAATGAATTGAAGATGGGGATGATGGTACAGTAAGAGAAAGAACAAAGGTCCTTGAAGACTCTGAGGAGCTGTTATACAAGCTCTGCATGGCTGACCTCTGGACTTCTCTTATGTAAGTCAATGATACTTAGAGTTTTATTGTTATATATAGCCATACTTAATCCTTACTGATACGACCTGTCAGGTTCTTCTACACCTAATTAATGAGCAATCCTGTGATTGAATCTAGTAAGCCTATTGTCTTTCTACCTGGCTAACACCTTTGCTCAGGTCTACAATCCGGACTAATGCCTAGATTATGGCACGGACATTACTAACTGGTATCCTGCCTATAGTCTTGCCACCTCTAAGAGCTTCCCATGATAGGTGTTCTTCATAAAATCAAATTTGATCATCCCATTCCACTAAAATTCAAAAATGTCTTCCTTATTGTCCTATGACTTTATTACTAATGCCTATTTTTTAAACTTCCTCTCCCCTCTCTAGGTAGTATCTGAAACTCCCTGAACACACACCGCCATTTTATTACCCCTGCTTTGCACAAACTATTCCCTCTAGAAAATTCCTTCTAAAGTCAATCAAAAGAATCAGCTTCTTGTAGGCCAAGCATGGTGGCTCATGCCTGTAATCTTAGCACTCTGGGAGTCCGAGGCAGGAGGATCACCTGAAGTCAGGAGTTCCAGACCAACCTGAGCAAGAAGCAAGACCCCATCTCTGCTAAAAATAGAAAAAATTAGCCAAGCTTGGTGGTGCTCGTCTATAGTCCCAGCTACTCAGGAGGCTGAAGCAGGAGGATCACTTGAGCCCAGGAGTTTGAGGTTGCTATGACCTGGGCTGATGCCAGGGTACTCTAGCCCAGGGCAACAGAGCCAGACTATCAAAAAAAAATCACCTTCTTTACCTTCCCTGTTCAGGTTACCCTTGTACTATCCCTAGGAATCCAGAGCTTTATTAATAATAAAATCATTTATTATCATAGGATACTATAATTATTTATTTATATGAACTGCCAGTTCCACCATACTATGAGCAACTCCTCCTGGCTAATATTAAAACGTATTCACTTGTGTATTCGCCTTCCACTGTGGCTAATACAGTTCTTAGATCAATATCATATCTTTACTAAATGTTTAAATGAGTTGAGGTGATTAGCTCAGGGTGTTTCCTTCTGGCTTCCACTTCTCTCTTCTGTGTTTATACTTCAGACTTACTTCAGTCAGTTTGTGCTTATCCCTACCACCTGATCCTTGCTGCTTTGGTTTTCCATCCTCTTCTAATAAGTAACCAGCAGTCTTAAACAGCATTCCACAAACATGGGGCAGTACCAAGTTCTTACTATCTGCAGGGCATTATGTTAGATAGCATGAGAAAAGTAAAGCTAAAGAAAACATGGATTTAAAATCTAGGGAAGGCCGGGCGCGGTGGCTCACGCCTGTAATCCTAACACTCTCGGAGGCAGAGGTGGGAGGATAGCTCAAGGTCAGGAGTTCAAAACCAGCCTTAGCAAGAGCGAGACCCTATCTCTACTAAAAATAGAAAGAAATTAATTGGCCAACTAAAACTATATAGAAAAAAAAATTTAGCCGGGCTTGGTGGCACATGCCTATAGTCCCAGCTACTCGGGAGGCTGAGACAGAAGGATCGCTTGAGCCAAGAGTTTGAGGTTGCTGTGAGCTGGGCTGACGCCACAGCACTCTAGCCCGGGCAAGAGTGAGACTCTGTCAAATAAATAAATAAATAAATAATCAATCAATCAATCAAGGGAAAAGATAAGAGATGTACACAACCATAATGAGAGGCTATGACAGGCCATCTTAACACAAGTGCAAGCGAATTCTAGGACAGTTTGGAGAAGGTAAACTTCATTCCAGCCTGGAAGTCACAGATGCTTCGTGGAGAAGGTACCTTCTGAACTACAACTCAGAAGATGAACAGTATTCCAGTAAATAAACACATGGGAAAGATCGAGGACACAAAGACAAAAAGGCATGTGGCACATCCAGGGCCTGGAAGTAGTCCAGCTTGGCTCAAAAGTAACGTTAAGTGGGGCTAAATAGATCTGACTACTTTGGAGAACTTTGAAAGGCAGGCTCGAGAATTTAAATTTTAATGGATTGTTTTTTGTCTTATCTTGGGGAGTGGGGGTGGGGGGAGAACATTTAGTTCCTCTATCCTGCTCCTTAGTGTCATCTTCCCTTTCTGCTTTTTGTCCCTGTTAAGGGCACTTACTAGCCAAAATTTTCTCATCTTAAACACCTCCCCTCTCTCTCTTTCTCTGTCTTCCCTCCCCTACAAATTTCCTCTCCCACCTGTCCACAGATTATAGCTATTGGAGTCAGAGAAATCTAAGAACCTTTTGGCACATTTCCTTGAGGAATGACCAGATTTTATGACTTTAATTTTTAATCTCCTCTCTCATTTCCTTGTTACAAAGGATCAGAAACAAAGCAATAAAATACGGCAGGTGACATCACTACAAGAGGAGTTCACAGCCGGGGTAAAAACATCGTTTTTCCTTTTAATGATACCTTCGTGCCTAATGAGCCCATAACTCATCTGACATGCAGTAAAACACTCTGACATGCCACATAGCAGAACCTCCTTGTAATAAGGTAGTAAAAATGTGGTGCGGGAGGGCAAAGTTTCAGACTTTAACCTCCTTGACTTTGACCTTAGTTTCACTTTTTTAATCTCACTAGATTGTTTCCTAAAAACAAATGCACACAATTTCTCACCTGGTAATCTCCTGCTGCAGCTGCGACACTGAAGGCACATAAAACACCACTCCAAAATAGACGGTAGGTTCCAACGCGTATTTGTCCAGCTGCTTCTTCAGAGGTTTTTCCAAATCTACCCACCGGCGCTGATTTTGCTTATTGTGGTACCAGAGGCTGAAGTAAGTGACCTGGAAAGACAGAAGGTCACTGAAGATGACAGTCACATACAAAAGGATTTCAATGACTTCCATTGCACTAATCCATGACCTGGAACCCAGTGACAACAGTCTTCTATTGCCTCTCTTCTCCGAAAGGAACAACAGCAAGAACTGAAGGAAAAAAAGAAGCAAGATCTATCTTTGTCTAAGATATTCATATACAGGAAATAGAGGCAAAAAGTCAATGACACTTGTGTATCATTCCTTGAATTCTGCACAAAAAAGAAAAACCACATTCCAAGGCCTGGACATCAAAATGTAGTGAGTGCTACTGAATTTCATACACAGGTTTTAACAAAAACAAAAAAATACTGAAAAAATATTCTTAGTTTTTTGGTTATTAATACTAAAATATCAAATTTATCATAATCAATATTTTAAAATAAGCATAACTGGGGTCCTACCCAGTAGAATTCTGACTAAATACTATGAAATCAACTTTTCACTAGAGACAGGGGTGTCGCTCTGTTACCCAAGCTGGAGTGCAGTGGTGCTATCATAGCTCACTGCAACCTTGAACTCCTGGGCTAAAGGAATCCTCCCATCTCAGTCTTCTATGTAGCTGGGACTACAAGCAAACACCATACCTGGCTATTTTTTTTTTTGCTGGCTATTTTGTCTAGGCTGGTCTAAACTCCTGGCCTCAAGCAATCCTCCTGCCTCAGCCTCCCAAAGTGCTAGGATTACAAGTGCAAGCCACCACACCCAGCTAATTTGGGCTTCTATAAATAAATTATTTCATGTAAATACTATAAATTTCTAGTACAAATACAACTGTAACTCCTCTTTGCCCCTGTGCCCCCCAAATTTCATTAGACATAAATTTAAAGGAACTATAATGCTATAGAGGTGAATTCATTCTCTCTCCCCCCACACCCAGACATACACACACACAAACATGATAAAAGCTATGACTAATGAATGCAGCAAGATAACATAAGTGTATTACTCAAAGGTTTAAAAACAATACTCAGTTATTAGCATTTAGATCTCACTTGCTGTATAATGAAACTTTTAAGGTAAATTAATACTAGCCCTGGGCCTGGTCAACCTGAAAGGGTATTAATGCACTTAGGAGCTGAAATGACAACCTCAAGCCACTGCTAATACTTACTTCAAAATCAATTTATAGATCCATACAATTGGAAAATCACTATTCTGTAGTTTGGGATTTTAAAGCAACACTGTCCAATAGAACTTTGTGCAATGATGGAAATGATCTATATCTGCACTGTCTTATAAAGCAGTCGCTAGCCACATGTGGCTACTGAGCACCTGAAATGTGTCTAGTGCCACTGAGGAACTGTATTTTTTATGTTATTTAATTTTAACTGACTTAAAGAGCTGCAAGTATCTAGTGGCTATTGTATTGGATAATATAGCTTTAGAGCAAAAATAAAACTGAGAAATAATACTCTTGCCATTTCTTTGACCAGTAATCCTCAAATAAAAAATATAATTTTAATTTGCAAGGGAAAAGATTATACAAACATATTCTCAATATTAATTTTATCATATATATATAGTTTTTTTTTTTTTTTTTTTTGAGACAGAGTCTCTCTTTGTTGCCCAGGCTAGAGTGAGTGCCGTGGCGTCAGCCTAGCTCCCAGCAACCTCAAACTCCTGGGCTCAAGCCATCCTACTGCCTCAGCCTCCTGAGTAGCTGGGACTACAGGCATGCGCCACAATGCCCGGCTCATTTTTTTCTATATATATTAGTTGGCCAATTCATTTCTTTCTATTTATAGGAGAGACGGGGGTCTCACTCTTGCTCAGGCTGGTTTCGAACTCCTGACCTCGAGCAATCCGCCCACCTCGGCCTCCCAGAGTGCTAGGATTACGGGCGTGAGCCACCGCACCCAGCCTTCTTATAATTTTTTTTACATGAGAAGAACTATACCTTTAAAATGAGTCTATCAAATAAATTCAACAAAAGTAAGGAATGTGTGTCCAATTTCCCTTTATATCCACAAACTCCTAGAATACTGTGGAGTTCAGTAAATTCTGTTTAAGGAAAAGAACGAATATTCTCCTGTTTCTTAGTTGCCACTCGAGTCATCACATATGCATGGAATATTCTGAACATTTACTATATACCAAGTTCTATTCCAAGAACTGTAGAAAGATCAAAGATTAAATCACCGGCCGGGCGTGGTGGCTCATGCCTGTAATCCTAGCTCTCTGGGAGGCCGAGACGGGCGGATTGCTCAAGGTCAGGAGTTCGAAACCAGCCTGAGCAAGAGTGAGACCTCGTCTCTACTATAAATAGAAAGAAATTAATTGGCCAACTAATATATATAGAAAAAATTAGCCGGGCATGGTGGCGCATGCCTGTAGTCCCAGCTACTCTGGAGGCTGAGGCAGGAGGATCGCTTGAGCCCAGGAGTTTGAGGTTGCTGTGAGCTAGGCTGACGCCACGGCACTCACTCTAGCCTGGGCAACAAGGGAGACTCTGTCTCAAAAAAAAAAAAAAGATTAAATCACCACCATTAACTTACTAAGTAGGTATTTTTATTTGTGTTAAATCCCAAAGCCAGTGTTTCTCCAAGTATTATCCCTGGACCACCTCTACCAGAATTGCCTAGAGAGCTTCTTGGGCCCTAAAGATTTTAAGCTCCTAGGTAATTTTTTTTTTTTTTTTTTTTTGAGACAGAGTCTCACTTTGTTTTCCAGGCTAGAGTGAGTGCCGTGGCGTCAGCCTAGCTCACAGCAACCTCAAACTCCTGGGCTCAAGCGATCCTCCTGCCTCAGCCTCCCGAGTAGCTGGGACTACAGGCATGCGCCACCATGCCCGGCTAATTTTTTTTATATATATATCAGTTGGCCAATTAATTTCTTTCTATTTATAGTAGAGACGGGGTCTCGCTCTTGCTCAGGCTGGTTTTGAACTCCTGACCTTGAGCAATCCGCCCGCCTCGGCCTCCCAAGAGCTAGGATTACAGGCGTGAGCCACAGCGCCCGGCCTCCTAGGTAATTTTTGCACCCATTAAAGTTTGAAACCACTGTACTGTATCACACTGCTCCTCCAAAGTTAGACAGGAGAAAGCTATTTAAACAATCTATCGTAGAAACATTGTTATGAAAATAAAAACAAACAGCAAAAATCTATCCTTAAAAAAATAAAACAAAAATCTATCCTTGAAAAGCTACATGGAAATCAAATTTTTGAAAATCCAAACACACTTTAAAATAAATATATCTGAAAGTCCAAGTCCTATTGTTAATTATGTTCTGAAGTCATCATTATGTTTATAAAATCAATTGCATGTTATCTGTAAGGGTAGAATATGTATCATTTAGGGAAAATAACTACTGTTCCTTTCTTCTTTTAAACTGCAACTTACAGAAAAGAAAAATTTGGTTTAATAGAAAGAGCTGGTAAACTTCTAGCCAGAGCAATCAGGCAAATTACTTACTAGCTGTGAACTGGAAAAGTCAATTGGTCCAGTTTGATTTTCCCAATGAAAAATAAGGTAATTCCTCCCTCACAACTCCATCATGAGGACTAAATGAGGGAAAACAATGTAAATGCATTTAATACTAATTTTTAAAAGATTACTTAATTTCACCCAGTTTGCCAAACATCAACAAAATCAATTATTGATCCCCTCCCCAAAAAAACTTTTCTAATTAACTACATTTATTTGGATTGATTGCAACACAGTACATTTCTGTTACTTGTATGTTTGTTTTGTATGCCATCTTAGAACACAAGTTTCAGACTGAACATACCATGTTTGGTCTATTAACATACTAACTTCTATGCATGTAATTCCACAAACATTTACTTTTTGCCAGGCTAGTTGTCCTTTAGAATCTAAAACCGTTTTGGTCCCAATAATACATCGTCACTTTTAACAAAAAAGAAAAAGTCTTAAAAATACCCTTTGTATACATTACTTTTCCCAGTTGAACTTCATTGTTACAAATGCAAAACTTTAAACAAAATTATAAAATGATAGGCTTATTGTATAATTTGTGGTTGTACCTTTTGTGAATGTATTATAAGAAAATACATGTTGAATCTGCTAGCATTCTAAAAAAAAGCACATTCTGAAAGAAAAACTTTTTAAGTGTGCTAAGTTTATTAATGCATCTATTACTCAATGCCACACATAGAAAATCAAATAGAAATGGGCAAATACATTTGTGAAATTGTATCATAGTTCTTCACAAATTATATATCTTATAAAAGAGTTGCAAGGACTTTATCCAAATGTACAAACAGCTGAAAAGAATGGTGTATTTAGTAAAATATTTGTGGATTACCTCTTTTAAATATAGGAGAGTCTAAAATTTTGAATATCTGAACATTGACTCATTTTATGTTATAAAGTGTTTGCTTTGGGACTTGCCCCTGTGCTCAAGTTCTAGCTTAAGAAGTAATTAAGGCTAGCCAAAAGTTAAATTTATATCTTGTTAAATACTTCCAAGGAGATATTGTTTTTCTTAAACTGCTGCTAAAAATGTTTATACACATGTGGGTAACTAAAATCTCCTAACATTATAATCCTTTCATTCAATGCATTCTTTGAATTTCTAAACATACATAATCAAGTAACACCTGATACCTGATTTCACAAAATTTTATAACTATAATATGGTTTGTTTCTTAGATGGGTAGGTGGTGTTAAAGCAACAAAATATTGTCATTAAATTCTCAAAGATTTTTCTGTATAAGTCCATTTTTGTTTATTTGTTTGTATTGGATAACAATCTTGAGAGGCTGGGCTGGATAATTAACTTTCCAATATAATATAAAATCTATTCAAAAACAAAGAGGCCAGATGCAGTGGCTCATGCCTGTAATCCTAGCACTCTGGGAGGCTAAGGCAGGAGGTTCACTTGAGGTCAGGAGTTTGGGGTAAGCCTGAGCAAGAGCAAGACCCTGTCTCTACTAAAAATAGAAAATATCAGCTGGGCGTGGTGGTGCACACCTCTAGTCCCAGCTACTTGGGAGGCTAAGGCAGGAGGATCACTTGAGCCAGGAGTTTGAGGTTGTTGTGACATATAATGATGCCACTTGTACTCTAGCCTGGGTGTCAGAGCAAGACTGTCTCAAAAAAGAAAACTACACTATCCCTTATAAATATAGATGCAAAAATTCTTAACAAATATTAACAAACCAAGTCCAACAGAACATTAAAAGGATTATACACATGACCAAGTTAGAGTCATCTCACAGCTAAACATACAGTAAAACGATCAATGTAATATACCGTATTATTAATACAAAAAAGTGATCATCTCCATTGACACAGAAAATATATCTGACAAAATCCAACACCATTTCATGATTAAAAATAAAATCCAGAAAACTAGGAATAGAAGAGAGATTCTCAACATGATAAAGAGCATTTATGAAAAACCTATAGCCAATATCATACTCCATGGTTAAAGACTGAGAGCTTTCCCCCTAAGAGCAGGAACAAAAACAAGTGATGAGCCCATGCTCATCACTGTTATTCAACATTGTACCGGAAGTTCTAGCCAGAGCAACCAGGCAAGAAAAATGAAAGACATCCAAACTGGAAAGGAAGAAGTAAAATTATCTTTATGCACAGATGACATAATCCTATATATAGAAAATACCCCAAATCTACACACACACAGAAACTATTAGGGGTAACAAATTCAGCAAAGTTGCAGGGTACAAGATCAACATGCAAAAATTAGAAGTGATTCTATACACCAGCAATAGACATGTCAAAAAAAGGAAATCAAGAAAGCAATTCCATTCATAACATTCAAAAGAATAAAATATGTAGGAATAAATTTAAGCAAGAAGGTGAAAAGATTTGCATACTGGATACTACATATCATTGCTGAAAGAAATTAAGGAAGGTCTAAGTAAATGGAAAGATACCTTGTGTTCATGGATTGGAAGAATTAATATTTTTAAGATGGCAGTACTACCCAAAGTGATCTATAGATTCAAATACAAGACCTGGCCCGGCACAGTGGCTCACGCCTGTAATCCCAACGCTTTGGGAGGCAAGGTAGGAAGATTACTTGAGTCTAGGAGTTCAAGATCAGCCTGGGCAACATGGCAAGAGCTTATCTCCACAAAAAATTTTCAAATTAGCCAGGCTCAGTGGCACACACATATAGTCCCAACCAGTCAGGACGCAGAGGTAGGAGGATCACTTGAGCATAAGAGTTGGAGGTTGCAGTGGGCTATGACTGCACCACTGCATTCCAGTGGTGAGAGTGAGAGACCATGTCTGGAAAAAAAGAACAAGAAGAAAAAAAAAAAACAACAAATGAAATACTATCAACATATCACAATCTCAACAGGATTTTTCACAGAAATGGAAAAGAAAATCCTCAAATTCATATGGAACTACAAGTGGCCTCAAAGACCCAAAAACAATATTTAAAAAGAAGAACAAAATTGGAAGCCTCATATCTCATTTCAAAACTTACTACAAAGCTACAGTAATCCACAGTGTGGTGCCACGATAACGAGAGACACAAATGATAAACACAGAGACCAAAAGAACAGATCTGAGAGTCCAGAAATGAACCCATGCAGCTGTAGTCAACACATTTTCAACAAGGGTGCCAAGACCATTCAGTGGGGAAAGAACAATCTCTTTAACAAATGGTGCTGAGATCCATATCAAAAAGAATAAAGTTGGATCCCTGCCTAACATTGTATACAAAAATTAACACGAATTAGATTAACAACCTAATTATAAGAATTGAACCATAAAACTCCTTAGAAGAAAACATTGGGATAAATCTTCATGACTTGAATTTGAGAATGGATGCTTAGATATCACATTAAAAGTATGAGCAAAAAAAAAAAAAATAGATAAGTTTACTTCATCAAAATTAAAAACTTTCTGCAAAGAACCATATCAAGAAAGTAGACAACCTCCAGAATAGGAGAAAATATTCACAAATAATGTAGCTAATACAGGATTTTATTTGAAATACATAAAGTATTTGGAATACATAAAGAACTCTTACAAAACAAAAAGACACAACCAGATTTTAAAATGAGCAAACGATTTAAATAGACATTTCTCAGAAGAAGATATACAAATGGCCAATAAGCATATGAAAAGATGCTTAACATCATTAGTCATTAGGGAAATGCAACTCAGAACCACAATGAGATACCACTTCACACCAACTAGGTTATAATTTAAAAATTAGAAAATAAGTGTTGGTGAGGAGAAATTGGAACCCTTATATGTTGCTGGTGGGAATGGAAAATGGTTCAGCTTCTATGGAAAAGTTTCACAGGTCCTTAAAAAGTTAAACATAGAATCACCATGTGACCCAGCAATTCCACTCTTAGGTACATACTCAGTAGAATTGGAAACAGGTGCTCAAACAAATATACGTACATGCATGTTCACAGCAAGACTATTTGCAATAGCCAAAAGGTGAAAACAACCCAAATGTCCCTCAACAGATGAATGAATCAAGAAGTTTGTGGTTTATACAAACAATGGAATATTTAGCCCTAAAAAGGAATAAAGTACTAACACATTCTACAATGTGGATGAACCTCAAAAACATGATGTTAAGAAAATGCCAGACACAAAAGGTCATATAATTCCATTTACATGAAATATCCAGAATAGATAAAGCCATAGAGACAGAAAGAAAGCAATCTGGTGGTTGCTAGGGGCAGGGAAGAATGGAGACTGACTGCTTAATGGGTACAGAGTTTCCTTTGGGGGTGATGAAAATGTTCTGGAACTAGACAGAGGTGGTATTGTGAATGTACTAAATGCCACTGAATTGTTTACTTTAAAACGGTTAATTTTAGCCAGGCGTGGTGGCTCATGCCTGTAATCCTAGCACTCCTGGAGGCTGAGGCGGGTGGATTGCTTGAGCTCAGGAGTTTGAAACCAGCCTGCCCATTAGCGAGACCCCGTCTCTACTTTAAATAGAAAGAAATTAATTGGCCAACTAATATATATATAAAAAAAATAAGCTGGGCATGGTGGCACATGCCTATAATCCCAGCTACTTGGGAGGCTGAGGCAGGAGGATTGCTTGAGCCCAGGAGTTTGAGGTTGCTGTGAGCGAGGCTGACGCCACGGCACTCACTCTAGCCTGGGCAACAAAGTGAGACTCTGTCTCAAAAAACAAAACATTTCATGGTAGTACTTACTGTGAAAAAAAAAAAAGAAAAAAACAAAACAAAACAAAACAAACAAAACAAAACAAAAAACGGTTAATTTTATGTTATGTGAATTTCACCTCAATAAGAAAATTTTGTTAAAGATCAGAAATATTCATAATTAAAATCAAGTACAGAATTTTAAAACTTTATTTTCAAATATTTAAATACATCAAATTCAGGTCATTAAAGAAAATCTAAGAAAAAACAATAAGCTAGAAATAGATGAGCACACTCTTGAGTTAATAACATTTTCTATTTCCTAATATCCACACTTAGAATCAAGATTTTGTATAGTTTGACAATTATCTGGCAATCTCAACTATGTGAACATAATTGAGGAACAGATAATAGGGAAAAATGTGTTTGAGCAATGAAAAGTGCATGTCAATGTCAAAGTTATAAAGGATATGCCCTTGATAAAGAAATTTCTCCTATCTCTTTTATGGAAATTTTTCCTTACTTTATACATACTTTTAATGAGTTCAGTGACTTGGTTCAGTCCAAAGCAAATTAAAAGATGACAAATTAAAGGAAAAGGGATTGTTAAATAATAGCAAGTTGGCAGCAGAAGAAAATTATGGGTAATATTCTTATAGCAAGGGAGAATACATACATACAAACAAAAACCCTTTAAGAAGAAGTTATAAAGAATTACAAATGCACAGCAATCTGGAGTTATTTACAGAAGGAACATTTGTTCTAAATATTAGTCATGTATTTAACAATAATCACTGTTCCTACTCCTTTGCTTAAGACAAGTGGAAAAGTATATAAATCTTTCCAAAGATTAGCACTCAAAATAGTTGTTTGGACAAAGGCGTAAGCCTTGTTTATTAGACAAAATTAGTTATGAAGCACGCTTCATTTCCCAAAGATAATTAGAAAATAACTTATTTTATATACAGCTTTACCATACTTTAGCCAATTTAATTGTTGTTTCATTACTTCACTTGTAAGTTCAAGTATATTTTCCAAAGCCAAATATAAAAGATATCTCTATTTTTGCTGTGTTGGTACCTGCTGTTATTTGTTTTCTGAAAGGTTTAACTAGTAGGTTGGAAGCTAATTATTACTACAATCATGCACTGCGTAATGAGATTTTGGTCAATGATGGACTGCATTTATGATAGTGGTCCCATAAGATTATAGCGGAACTGAAAAATTCCTATGGCCAAGTGATGCTGTGGCTGTCATAAATTGTAGTGCAACCCACACTTTCTCACACATTTGTGGTGACACTGGTATAAATAAACCTACTGCACTGCCAGTGATATAAAAGCATAGGATATACAATTATGTACAGTACTTCATACTTGATAATGATAAGTGACTATGTTACTGGTTTATGTATTTATTATAACATACTTTTTATCATTATCTTAGAGTGGGCTCTTTCTACTTATAAAAGAAAACACTAGCTATAAGACAGCCTCACATAGATCCTTCAGGAGGTACCCAGAAGAAGGTATTGTTATCTTAGGAGATGACAGCTCCATGCATGTTATTGCCCCTGAAGACTTGCCAGTGGGGAAAGATGTGAAAGTGGAAGACAGTGATATTGATGATCCTGACCTGGTGTAGCCCTAGGCTAATGCGTGTGTATGTGTCTGAGCTTTCAACAAAAAAGTTTAAAAATTAAAAAAAAATTAAATAGAAAAAAACTTATAGAATAAGGATATAAAGAAAGAAAAAAACTTTTTACAGCTCTGCAGTGTTTCTGTGTTAAGCTAAGTGTTATTACAAGAGAGTCAAAAAGTTAAGAATATTAAAAAGTTTATAAAGTAAAAAGGTCACTGTGAACTAAGGTTAATTTATTATTAAAGAAAGAAAAATTTGGCCGGGCACAGTGGCTCACACCTGTAATCCTAACACTCTGGGAGGCCGAGGCGGGCGGGCGGATTGCTCAAGGTCAGGAGTTCAAAACCAGCCTGAGCAAGAGCGAGATCCCATCTCTACTAAAAATAGAAAGAAATTAATTGACCAACTAATATATAGAGAAAAAATTAGCCGGGCATGGTGGCGCTTGCCTGTAGTCCCAGCTACTGGGGAGGCTGAGGCAGGAGGATTGCTTGAGCCCAGGAGTTTGAGGTTGCTGTGAGCTAGGCTGACGCCACGGCACTCACTCTCGCCTGGGCAACAAAGCGAGACTCTGAAAAAAAAAAAAAAAAAGGAAAGAAAGGAAAGGAAGGAAAGAAAGGAAAGAAAGATTGTATGTAAATTTAGTATAGCCCAAGTGTACAGTGTTTATAAGTCTACAGTAGTGTACAGTACTGTCCTAGGCCTTCAAAGTCACTCACTTACCTACAGCAACTTCCAGTCTGTAAGCTCTAATCATCGTAAGTGCCCTATACAGGTGTACCTTTTATTTTTGAGACAGAGTCTCGTTTTGTTGCCCAGGCTAGAGTGAGTGCCGTGGTGTCAGCCTAGCTCACAGCAACCTCGAACTCCTGGGCTCAAGTGATCCTGCTGCCTCAGCCTCCCGAGTAGGTGGGGGACTACAGGCATGCGCCACCATGCCTGGCTAATTTTTTCTATATATATTAGTTGGCCAATTCATTTCTTTCTATTGTTAGTAGAGACGGGGTCTTGCTCTTGCTCAGGCTGGTTTCGAACTCCCGACCTCAAGCAATCTGCCCCCTCGGCCTCCCAGAGTGCTAGGATTACGGGTGTGAGCTACTGAGCCCGGCCTCAGGTGTACCTTTTTAAAAAATCTTTTATACCATATTTTTACTGTACCTTTTCTATGTTTAGATAAGTTTAGATACACAGATACTTACCATTGTGTTACAACTGCCTACAGTATTCAGTACAGGAACATGCTGTACCGATTTGTAGCCTAGGAGCAACAGGCTGTACCATATAGCCTAGGTTTGCAATAGCCTATTCCATCTATGTGTAAGTACACAGTATGACCTTTGCCTAAGACTAAATTGCCTAACAATGCGTTTCTCATAACATTCTCCCTTCCTTAAGAGACACATGCCTATATTTCCTCCAGGGAGCTATGTCTGCGATTCCAATAGCCACCACTAGTGTGGTATGGGAAACTGCACTAGCTCCGAGGTCCAGAGACTTGGCCTTTGGGTCCAGGCTCCACCATGCACCATCTCTTCAGCAAGTCACCTCCTCATTGAGGCTCAGTTTCTTAACAGGGAAAATTGTGGTAAAGAGTACTAAAAAATTGTGGTAAAGAGTACTTTACAAGTGAAAATTTTGCTGATAAAGCTAAAGAGCCTCTTCTTATGAGTACATAAATTTAGCAGAGAGGATCTCTTCAGGTCTGACTGAAAATAGAACAAAACTTGAATCAAGCATGCACCTTCCTTGAAAATATAACTGTCTAAATATTGTAACAGTCAAACTAATTTCTTCCTTTAATTAAAGTCGAGATAGGCTAGGCAAGGCGGCTCATGCCTGTAAATCCTAGCACTCTAGGAGGCCAAGGTGGGAGGATCGCTTGAGGTCAGGAGTTTGAGGCTACTGTGAGCTAGGTTGACACCACAGCACTCTAGCCCAGGTGACAGAGCAAGATTCCATCTCAAAAAAAAAAAAATAATAATAAAATAAAATAAAGTCAGGATATACTAGGACACTTTATTTTTAAAAGAAATACCAAAACTTTGGTACAGAAGGGCCCCATGTGTTCTAAATTTCAACTAGTACCAGTCATTACTTGGTCTAGGTTATTTTCCCAAAATCACGTGTTCTCTCTTCCTCAAGTCCAAATCTTCTGGGTTATTCCTGTACTTGTTCTGTTTATGGGTTGGTTTAATTGTAATAAAAGTTTCCCAGCAGACCAGCCTTTAATTACTGGCTTTGGGTTCACGTCTCCCACTATCCCTTGTTATCCAACTGCCCACTACTTTTCCTGGTAAGAAACTTCACCTCCACGTGGCTCCTTTTCCCCCAGCTCTGTCTACTTTTACTGGTGACCAGAGCTGGCTAATTTGACCTGTGGGAAACTCATTCCAGCAGAAGCCTCTAAGTCACTGAATAATTTAGCATCCCCTAGATCAATTCTCAATTATCACCGAATCGATTTTTATGAAACTTTGTCAGATATTTTTACATTCTCTCCCTTTCTTTCCTATTTCGTTCTGAATTTACCAGAATAGTTTTCATAAAACTATTCAATGATTTCTTCATAGCTGTTTAAAATTCTTCATAGCTACTTCCCAAAACTGTACAGATAATTATGCCTGCTATGTACATTAGAGTAAAAACAAAAGTGAAACAGAACTTGGCTTCTTTTCAGACCCAATATGGTTGACTTACTTTAAATGAACTGAAGTTGACTCTGTGAACGAAGTGATTTTGATAACCAAGCTTTTTGTTCAGAGGGAAAGACAGTTTATAATTTGAGCTTGGGAAAAAGGTGAAGCACCCCAAACCACAGTCCTCTAAGGAGATATCAGCTATTACAAGCAGGTCCGAATCCTGTCAAAATGTAAACCCTTTCCTAATCCCCAAATCTTTTCTCATCTTAATTATTTTAAGAGTCTTTTTGGTTGTACTGTTTTCAAAGCAGAGCAGAGGGACACAAATGATCTGAAGGGTTTCTTAAGCCACTGATGCACTAGGTTTGGTAAACGTTAATGCCATTTAAAATAGCAAATATTTAATATTTCATCTTGATGCCTTTCTCAGACCAGGCAGAAGTCAGAAGACGTTTCATTAGGGAAGAGATGAGAGGAGCTAGCACTAGATACAGTCTATCATGGGAAGAGATCACCTTACACAGGTAGCTAATAGCATCAACCTAATTCAAACCTGGAGCTTCCCTCTACACCGAGTCTGCCATAAATAATGAAGTATCTTACTTCTTCCTTGTGAGAGAGCAGTGGTCACATTGCTTTGAAGCAGGGAGAACTTTTTCCTTTTCTGTTTAACTTTAATCCATTTTCTTCTATCCTTAATCAAATACTATCTATTTTACAGCCACATAATATACAATACGATTACACTCTATCACATCTAAATGAAGACTCCAAATAATCAGTACTCGCTTCAGTAACATACTAAAATTGGAATGATACAGAGACGATTAACATGGCCCCTAAGCAAGAATAACACATGGATTCCTGAAGTGTTCCATATTTTAAAAAATAAAACTACATCTTGGTCTTCTAAATTATTCTGAAATTTTATTAAAATGAAGTACAAGTAACTGAACCCCTCTAGTGGCCAGATTTTTGTGGTTGTAGTATTTTTCAGGAAAAGTGTCAAATTATAAGCCAATTTCTGGGATTGAAAGAAGGTCCAAGGCATGAATTAGAATCTACACAGATGAATTGCTCATTGCTTTTCTATTTACCACCCTGGACAATCAGATGCTATAAAGAATATGATGACTCAAATGCAATAAGATTCTTTAAAAATTCCTGCCCTCAACATAGCTTACATTCCAGTAGGGGAAAAAAGACAAAAAAGCAAAATATATGGTATGCCAGATACTGATAAGTGCTATGGAGAAAGATATCCAACTATAAAATTATAACAATATCAACACATTTTTAAAGAGTAAACTAGGATTAAGAGGGAAATTTTAGTAGACTCATGCATCACTTAACGACAGGTGAAACAGTCCCAGAAATACATCATTAGGCAATTTCTAATGACATTGTTTGAACTTCAAGAGTGTACTTACACAAATCTAGATGGTATAGCCTGCTACACACCTAGGCAATACAGTATAGCCTATTACTTCTAGACTACAAACCTGTACAGCATGCTACTGTTCAGAATACTGTAGGCAACTGCAACACAATGGTAAGTATCTGTGTATCCAAACATAGATATATAGTAAAAAATATAGTATTATAATCTTATGGACATTGGGTACAGTAGCAGGCACCTACAGTCCAATTACTCAGGAGGATCCTAAGGTAGGAGAATCACTTGAGTCCAGGAGTTCAAGACCAGCCTGGGCAAAATAGCAAAACCCTGTCTCTAAGTAATTATTTAATCAATTAATAATCTTCTGGGACCACCATCATATATGGAGTCTGTCATTGACCAAACTATCATTGAGTGGCACATGACTGTATATACATTTTACTACCAAGAATGTACAACAACTAAGATGTTATTGTACAAAGTTTAAATACAAGGAAAGGCTAATGTGCTCCATTAGACCATACAGAAGGTTATTTTGTTAGGATCCACATACAGAATAAACCAGATCCTCTCATTCTTCAATCACAGCTAACTAGCAGTGATTGAGCTCATCAGTAAAGGCAGCAAGCACATCAATGGATTCACTAGTTACACCATTTCTTCTTACTTGGAAGTAGAGTCTGACTCTAGAAACCCCCAAATTCATTCAACAGTAGTGCAACAGATACTGCTTTGGAAAATGTCTCAGCAGGAAAACTCTCCTGGTATGTATTTCATCAGCCTGATACTTCCAGCTCTGTCAGGGAACAAGTTACCAAAGGCTTCCCATCAGACAACTCTGCCTTGAACACCTCAGGGATTCCCCAGCAATGTCTTGCTGGCCTACTGATGACTCATGTTTCTTCTCACGCTTATCTTTCTTTGTCTGATGTGACTTCAAAAACATATTTTAAGCAAAATGATGAATTGTAAAATAAAATTAAAACAAATGGTAACAAATATCTCAAGAGTACTTATAACAATCTCCATGAGATTTGGGAGGCCACACTGCACCAGGCTGTCATTAAGGGCATGAACTCCACAGCAGGCCACCTGCCACTTGCCCAAGTTTATATCCTGCGAAGAAAGACGCTGATCAAGGAGCCAGAAGAGCTACTCTACTGTGGTTTCTGCCATGTGATCATGAGCAAGTCACTTGATACCTCTGTGGCTCAGTTTACACATCTGTAAAATAGAGATGAATATAATAGTGCCTCACTCATAGGATTGCTGTGAGGATCAAAATCAGCAAAAAACATTTAAAGCACTTACAAAAGTATCTCATGCAGTAAGTGTTCAAGTAATACAAGCTCTTATTATCACGGGTTTCAAGACTCAAATAGTATAAAATTTCATATTGTATTATATCTCGTTAGAAGAAATTCCACACTTAAATATTTCCTTCACTAACAGGGTTGACTTTGGTAACTTCTTTTCTTTCTCTTTCTTTCCTTTTAAAATAAATAGAAAATACCAACACTTGGATTGCTTTTCTTTTAGGAAAATGTCAATGGCTCAATGGGAAAGTAGTGTGTTGTTGAGGAAAAAGCGTTAAACCAGGAGCTAGAAGATCTAAATTCTAGTTAGGGGCTGTCACTAACTAGCTGCCCTACTTAGGCACTGGTTGTACAGCAGTGTAGAGTGAAGTCTGCACTCTAGTGGGGGGGGGGGTGTGGCAGACATTATATAAACAATAATGTACAATTTTAGACATATTCTTCATTATTACTTATGCTTAATGGCAAGTGGTGGCTCATGCCTATAATCTCAACACTTTGGGAAGCTGAGGCAGGAGGATCACTTGAGGCTAGGAATTTGAGACCAGCCTGAGTAACATAGCAAGACTCCATCTCTAAAAAAAAAAAAAAATTCAAAAATTAGTCAGGAGTAGTGGCATGCGCCTGTAGCCCCAGCTACTCGAGAGGCTGAGGAAAGAGGATCACTCGAGCCCGAGAGGCTGAGGTTGCAGTGAGCTATGACACCACTGTGCTCTATCTAGCCTAGGAGACAGAGCAAGACCTTGTCTCATAAAAAAAAAAAAATTGTCCTGTAAGGCCGGGCGCTGTGGCTCACGCCTGTAATCCTAGCTCTTGGGAGGCCGAGGCGGGCGGATTGCTCAAGGTCAGGAGTTCAAAACCAGCCTGAGCAAGAGCGAGACCCCGTCTCTACTATAAATAGAAAGAAATTAATTGGCCTACTGATATATATAAAAAATTAGCCGGGCATGGTGGCGCATGCCTGTAGTCCCAGCTACCCGGGAGGCTGAGGCAGAAGGATTACTCGAGCCCAGGAGTTTGAGGTTGCTGTGAGCTAGGCTGACGCCACGGCACTCACTCTAGCCTGGGCAACAAAGCGAGACTCTGTCTCAAAAAAAAAAAAAAAAAATTGTCCTGTGGACACTGCTGGTCTTTAGTCCACTCCATCACCAAGATGGTAGGAGGAAATAGGAGGTTGATTATATTTAGGGTTAAATTAACATATGTAAAGCATATAGTACAGTGCTTGGTGTATGGTCAGTACCCAGTAAATAATAATCATTCTTGTCCCATGCAACCATATCACAGAGAAAAAAACAAAACCCAGAAAAGTCAAGTTGGTTTCCTTGAGTCACACTAGTGGTATGCAGGAATTTGAACCCAAGACTATCTGGCACTAAAACTCTACCTTATTGCCTCTAAACCCTCACTTTGCCAACTGTAGTTGAATTGAATGGTACAAAGTTCAATCTACTGAAAATGCACTTGACTTTGAAATTAATTTGACAAGTCAACAAAGTCTGAGCTGTCTAAATAACTGTTACATGACTGAGCCAAGACAAGTTGTTTTTAAACTCAAAGAAAATGAGCTTCTGCACCTGGCATGAGATTATTTGTGTATTTTCTTAGCCTCTTCAGTTAAAGCTTATTTAAAATAACGCAACTCCTCTGTCCTACTTACAAATCTAAACACTGTATACATTTTAGCAATCTCATTTTGGTGATCCATAGAAAGTGATGGGAAAGTTATTTCTACTACATGGTACCATTTCTTTTGCAGAATTTGTGACATGCATAGTTTCTTCTAGGGAAATTAGATTAGTATCTTTTATTTTTCCTGTCCGTTGATCTCAGATTATAGGAAATTAGCATCTTAAGCAAAAATTTAAATTGCCTCTGGATATCCTGTCAGATCATTAAAAGATAAAGGAAATCTAAGTGGCATTTGTTTATGAACAAATTGCTTGGAGAACCGAATAGGAAAACATTTGGTAAACCAGCATACTATTAAGAAATGATATGAGTCCTTGTTAATAGAAAAGAAATATTGGCCAGCTGAGGTGGCTCACACCTGTAATCCTAGCACTCTGGGAGGCCGAGGCGGGAGGATCACTTCAGGTCAAGAGTTCGAAACCAGCCTGAGCAAGAGCGAGACTCTATTTCTCCTAAAAATAGAAAGAAATTAATTGGCCAACTAAAAAAAAAAAAAATATATATATATGTAGAAAAAATTAGCCGGGCATGGTGGCACATGCCTGTAGTCCCAGCTACTCGGGAGGCTGAGGCAGAAGGATTGCTTGAGCCTAGGAGTTTGAGGTTGCTGTGAGCTAGGCTGACGCCACGGCACTCTAGCCTGGGCAACAAAGTGAGACTCTGTCTCAAAAAAAAAAGAATGACATGGAGGGCTCAACAACTGGACCAGGAATTTGATGAATATATAAAGGAATATGAGTCATCCATTCATTCACTGGAGATTTGTTACACACCTACTGCCTAGGTGGGCACAGAGGTGCTGCCTGGTAGGGAAGACAAACATGGATCTATTATCAATGGTACAATGAAAGAATTCCCACTCACAACCTCCCCTCTTTCCTCCTTGAGAAGGGACTTTTCCTTAATAGTAAGTTGGCCATGGAGGAAATGAATAACCCAAATGATCCTTTCTGAGAAGGCCAAGACGAAGGCCAAGGGGAAAAGGGCACTTGTGACAGAAAAGGGGGTAAGGGAGCACTATATTCAGAGGCAAATTATTTTCTTAAAAACATGAAGGTCTTGGCCAGGCCAGTGGCTCACACCTGTAATCCTAGTACTTTGGGAGACTGAGGTGGGAGGATCGCTTGAGGCCAGGAGCTCGAGATCAGCCGGAGCACCACAGGGAGACCCCTAATTCTACAAAAAAATACAAAAATTAGCTTGGCATGGTGGCATGCGCCAGTAGTCCCTGCTACTCTCCCAGTAGCAGGAAGCAGGAAGATCACTTGAGCCCAGGAGTTTGAGATTGCAATGAGCTACGATCACAGCACTATACTCTAGCGAGGGCAAAAGAATGAAACACTATCTTGAATAAATGAATAGATAAAACATGAAGGTCTTGAATTGCTCACAAATATTCCATCCTACCTTTCTTACTCTGAAGAAAGATCCTGCTATGTAGGGACAGGAGAAAACTGCCTCATCCAGGAGTCCTCCAGGCCCACAGCCTGGGCCCGTGGACAGATTGGGGGAGGGAGTGGCAATGAACTATCTGAAATTGTGGGCAAAATTCTGTGTTGTCATCAGGTTCTCAAAGGGGTCCACGACCCCCATAAATTTAAAGTTAAAGCAGAAGTCTGACAGATAAGAACTCAAATTCTGGCTCTGTTGTTTATTAGCTGCGTGATTTCTAGCAAATCACCCAAACTTTTCATAACTTCAGTTTCCTCATTTTAAAATGGAAAAGATAACTGGCTAACTCATTGTGAAGATTAAATGAGATAAGGCAAGTTAAGCTTCCAGCACAATAATGCTCATTCACCAAAATGGGAGACAGCAGAAAGCCATCAAAGCTTCTAGACCAGGCATCCTCAAACTACAGCCTTCGGGCCACATACGGCCCGCCGGGGACATTTATCCGGCCTGCCAGGTGTTTTTGCTGCTGCTGCCTGTCCTGCTTAGCAGCCAACTCGTTCCGGGCCCACAGTGCACATGTGTGGAATGTGCGCGGCACTCTCCAATGACCCTCTAACGGTCTGAGGGACAATGAACTGGCCCCTTGTCTAAAAAGTTTGAGGACCCCTTTTCTAGACTTATAAGGAATGGAATCTGAAGACATACACCAAGGTCAATGACAGAACTTAGAGCCCCCAAAACAACATTAGTTCCCCCATTTTATGACTCAACTCACAAGTCTCCTCATATAAGCAAATTCATGCTTCATTCCATATGGTCATGAGACAACACTACTGTGACAAATTGATGCTAAGAGTCAAGGAAATCATTGGTGTCTCAAGAGAAAAATCTAGTACTGGAAGAAAAACATCTCAAATCATTTGCCTTTAAATATATTAGATATTAAGCCTAGGTTGACTCTTACTCCATTCTTTAAATAAACAGGTTTCTAAATTCTGTAATAACTTATATGATTCTGTGTTATACACTTTAAAATGCATATCTTCATGTTTGTATGTGTAATTCCCATATTTATTTATATGACTAATTCTTAATTATCTAGATTAAATGAGAAAAGTAACAGAAAACTTAAACATCAAGAAAACACCTGACGATTGGTTTTAGACTTTGGAAAACTTTCTTTATCCAAATGAGAGGCTGACCTAACATTATATTTGCTTTAGATGGTCCAATAGTTCAAACTGAAAATATTTACTGATTTTTGTCTATACCTCCATCTTATCGGTTTTATACATATGTGAATAAATTACTCAGTCCAAATGGTAGAAAAGTTTCCAGGTATTATACTTTTACCTTACACATATTTTGGCTATTTTTAGAGTCCAACTGAAAACAGCTAGTACAGAAAGAAAGGAGCAGGAAATTCCTGATGTCTACTCAGATAACAGTCAAGATAAGGTCAGTGGATATTTGGAATACCTAAGACGCTAATTTAAAATAAGAAGCTCTGATGCCCAAGAACACTTTCTAAAAGTTGTGCTTGAGAGTAATGGTTTGCATTATGTTTAGTTCCTCTCTATTCTAACAGATTCCTTAGCCAAAAAATAACCCCATATGCCATAAGGCACTAAGAGAAGAATCTGCTCAAAGTTCAGTGAGGAAGCTAACACTTCCTTACACAGCAATCTTAACTCAGGGAGTTCCCAGAACTATATCACATTCTAAGTCTTTCAGAAGAAACCCCAAAGTGAAAAATAAACAAAAGTATAAAGATGGTGCTTTTTATACCTGTGTATGAAGCTTTGTAAATGTGCAACTCTCTTGAGGAAATAAAATCATAGGGCAAATAAAGGCTGACTTCCCTCAACTGTTGTCCATGCTCAATCTGAATTCAAAACAAGAATCTTAATTTTTAAACTAAGTAGACAATTATTTAGCAACTATCTACTGCAAAGTGGAAGGCACTATACCGGACACTGGTGATACACCAGTGAACAAGAGTCCTACTTTGATGGAGCTTATATTCTAAAGAACAAAAACTTGACATGTTTGTAATGCATTGCAAATACAATTTGAAAGCATTTCACAAAGATCTCTGATAAACCAAAATAGGATAACCAAATACCCAAAGCCTATAATCAAGAAATGAGAGGCCACAGTAAGAACTTGTAAATTTGACAAGACTTTCCATCTTCTTCAACAAAATACTTTGGAGATAATTTTAGCGGCTCAATATTTAACTCAACTTCAAAACTGTAGTGATATGTAGGCTATATTTGCAAGGAATAATGAGGATCCCCCCCCAACACATGAAGACCCCTCAGCACCAACTGAAAGAAAACTGCCCTCTAAGATTTAAGTTATAAAACTAACACAATGTTATAGCAAAGACACAAAAAAAAGATCTTGGAAAGCCTTCCATGGTTTTAATAGCCTGAGGATTATAAAACTTTTTAAAACTCCAACCAAATGTAAATTTAAACTGAATAAGGACTTTAAGATGGAGGACGCTCAGAGTTTGGTGGTATGCCCCTCTGAGCCTGCCAATAAAATAAAAAGCTGATTCTCTGGAAAAAAAAAAAAATAAGATGGAGGAAAGCAGAGTATACAAGTAATAGTTTGCAGTGAATCCGATTAATATCTCTGATGGCATGATGAAAAATGTAATTATAATATCTAAATATTGAGCAATAGCCAGGTAGCTCACACCTGGAATTCCAGTACTTTAGGAGGCAGAGGCAGGAGATCTCTTCAGGCTAGGAGTTAGAGACCAACCTGGACAACACAGTAAGACCCCAACTCTACAAAAATTAAAAAATTAGCCAGGCATAGTGGTGAGCACCTGTAGTCCCAGCCACTCAGGAGGCTGAGATGGGAGGATTGCTTGAGCCCTCGGAGTTCAAGGCTGCAGTGAGCTGTGATCGTACCACTGTACTCCAGCCTAAGAAACAGAGCAAGACCCTGTCTCTAAAAAATAAAAAAGAGAGAGAGAGAGAGAGAGAGAGAACGAAAAGGGAAAAAGTATATATCTATTAATTAATAATATTTAAAAAGACATACCCTAATGAAAAAAATATAAACCTTAATCCAAAAGTTCATAAAGCTTTTTTTTTTTTTATCCTAGGGATTGGAGGAAGAAAACAGGCTAACAGAGAGCTAAACACTTCTCAAGCTGTTTCCTCAGGGCGATGGGCAGCGCCGTTGTACAAATTAGTTTTTTTCAGCTGACAAGGAATCAGAAGTTCAAATATGACTTGCCAAATTACAATGACATACAAACATTCTAAGTTTAGTAATGTGTGAGAAGTGTGATTACCAGTGCCCACCATAAGAACACTTTACAAACAAGCATGTATTCTTTCAGTAAATGGAAAAAAAAACAATATTTACAAACGAAAAGAGTTCACCTAAAGACAATTTCGTCAGTAATAACAACAATGGTAATTTAGACTAACACTTATTGAGAATTTCCCGGATACCAGGTCCTCTGCTAAATGTTTTACATATTGAATCCCTACAATCACCATCAAGTAGATACTATTAGCATCCCCGATTCACAGATGAAACACCAGTGGACTTAGAAAATTAATTTAATAATTACTTAAGTGGCAGCATTGGGATCCAAAGCCAGGTGTTTCTGACTACTGCAGATTGTCTTAACTCTGTTAAACAGCCTTCTCTAGAGACAAATATAGGCAGTGCCCACTGAAGCAGCACTGCCCCGAGGAAAGGGTGTCCTTACTCAAAGGAACTTGTCTGGTCCTGTACGTAGCACTATTCCCCTTATAAAAATATGTGACTTTTTAAAGACAACACCTCATCTTTGATTCCATACTCACTGATCAACTTCTGATTTGTTCTGGCTCCCACGTGACTTGCCTTCAGGGAGATGTTGGCCTGGCCAGGGGGACACACATACTCGGGGCTCTTGGCATTTCCATATCGAATTATAAATTACTAAACTTGTGTCCTGGTTTTACAAGTCTTCCTCCCCATGACATTAGATTTTTAAGCCTGATCACTGGACTGTAGACTGCGCTGATTGCACTATGGTGCTACTACCTCATGAGAGTGACCATGTCTCACCGCCTCCTTTAAATCTCTATAACATATTTTCAATACTGGAGAGAAGCTTTTCTAATTCCTCTTAAATTCCATAAAGACTTTCGCAGCCTCTCTTGAAAAAAATGTTTTGAAACTCAGAATGAATAACAGGCAGAGAATTTCAACAGCTCTGAGAGGCTATTGCTATAACAAACCACAGTATTTTCCTAAAATAATTCATTTTCCCATTTTTAAAAGTCACTTTATGTAGTTCGAATAGAGTGAATGTAGAAAAAAGTTAGAAAGCTAACTAAATTGGATATAAAGTATATGCACCTTTGTTTTTAATTTCTTTAGTATAAAATCTCAGACATTTGTAAAAATATGAAGGCTTAAAAAAAGAAAAACCAAAACCATATATCCATATACCCAGCTTAATAAAATATTACTGACATAGTTGAAGCCCCTGAGTATAGCTTTATAATGGTATTATTGTGTGTGGCCCTTATAATTGTCATTGTTGAAGTAAGCAGTATTCAATTAGGAAGAGTAAAGATTTTTTTCCCCCCAATTTGGGCCATAGCTAAGCTTATCAGCCAAATCTACACGCTATGACAATTCCAGGTTTGCTTGGTGGGAGAACAGTGAAAGAAACCAACATATCAAAATATTTCTTGGTATGAATCAGACGTGCTATATGCACACAAACTGGAAACAGGTGTTACCCCACTCAGATTATTTCTGAACAGTCATTTGGTAAGATTAGGCCTGATGCCTGGGCCATCTGTTTACATGCTGCCAGAGCAGAGCTTCTGAGAAAAAGTTTGCTATACAAACTTTCTAACCATGACTGTTGTTAAATGTTGGAGATGGTGGAATCATCTCTCCATGAGCAAAATGTTTTCTAGGGACTATGCCTGTTTCCTCTCAAAGCACTCTGCTTTCCTGTTAAAAAAAAAAAAAAAAAATCAGGCTCATACCCACAGCTATATAAAGTCACTTGTTTCCTGAGACTGATAACCTCTAACAAGGAATGGCAACTTCTCTGGACTTCTTGCCTAGCAGAAGGAAAGGAATGCTTGTAGGTTCAGTTCATCCTGTAGTTATTGAGCACATTCCACATCCAATACCCTGAGTACAAAAATAAATAAGCCACAGTTCCTCAAGAAGCTAACTCTCTAGGGGTTGTAGACAGACCTGGTGTATGAGGAAGAAGGTTACAGGAAAAAGAAACCAAATAGGAAAAATTAAAGATGGGTGAAGCAAGCATAAAAAAAAAAAAAAAAAAGAATAAACTGGGTGTGGTGGCATGGGCCTATAATCCCAGTAACCCAGGAGGCAGCTGAGGGCTGGAAGAATCACTTGAGCCCAGAAGTACAGCAACCTGGACAACATAGTGCTGCCCCATCCATCTCTTAAAAAAAAGAGAATCAATGCAAGCAAGCAGGACTGGTTACTGAGGCCAGATGTTCTGGTTTACTATTTCTTTCTCAAGCTGTTCCATCTCAGTTTCTTTCCAAGGCTCTCTCCTCCTCTATTCCACCCTGAGGGGTCTGCTATGTCCTCTTTCTCCCCTGGACAGCCTCATACTCTCTCCTGGCTTTGATTAACCTAGGCTGATGTTTCCCAAATCTCCTCGTGAACCCCTGACCAGCATATCCATCTGTCTGTTCAACTTATCCAAATGGCACCACAAACTCCATGTTTGTTTCCAGACTGAACTAACCACACATTTCTCCTTGCCCCCAATAGATCTGAAATTTCTTTTAGGTTTCCTCTCTCAGCTAAAGCCCCCACCATCTACTGAAAACCTGAGCATTAACCCAGACCCATGCCAATTCTTCCCCAACACTTGGTAAGTATGTCCTGAATCTTCCAACCACTCCTCTCCATCCCCATCCAAATCCAGGTGGCCACTATCTAAACTTGAACTGCTCTTCTCTCATCTTTCCCAGAGGGCTTGCTCTTTGCAAAAAACAATCATATCATACCCATTTAAACCCTTCACTATCTTCCCCACTACCCTCTGGATGAGTCCAAACCCTTTAACAAAAACCCTTGCATTACATGGCTGAGTGTCTTAGTCTTTCCCTCCTGCAATTTGGGCTTCCAACAGACTAGTTGCCTCCTCGTTGTCTTTGGCCTCATGCAGGTGCGTCTGTCAGAATACTGTTTTCTAGCCTCAACAGGATGCCCTTGCCCCCAGCTCAGACATCACTTTCCCTGAGAAGCAATCCCTTAGCTATGCAGCCCTCTGACCTGTAGTACACCCTCAATTTCCCTTATCATAGTATGCATCATGCCTGTTTCCTTCTTGATAACAACACTAGGGAAGCTCCTAGCTTCTATGAGCTTAGCACTTATAGGTCTTCAATACTGAGTGACCCAAAGATTGGATAGTCACCAGGGGCAAAGTTCATCTATTCTTGACTGTTTAAGTAGAACAGCCAGTTTCCCTAACGTTCTTACCCCAAAACCAGGCATCCAAAGGCAAGGAGGCTCCTAAGTTTAATTACAGCTCTTTCTCCACAGGCCTTACATAGCATTTTAAATTTAAGACATTAGACAACCTGCAGAATGGGAGAAAATATTTGCAAACTACACACCAACAGGGGACTAACATCAGAATTTTCAAGGAAATCAAACAACTCAACAACAAAAAAATCATTAAAAAGTGGTCAAAGGACAAGAACAGACATTTTTCAACAGAAGACATACAAATGGCCAACAAGCATATGAAACAATGCTCAACATCATTAATCAGAGAAATGCAAGTGAAAACCACAATGAGATATCATCTTACACCAGTCTGAATGGCTTTTTTTTTTCCTGAGACAGGGTCTTGCTCAGTCACCTAGGCTGGAATGCACTGACAAGATCATAGCTCACTGCAGCCTCGAACTCCTGGCCTCAAGCGATCTTCCTGCTTCGGTGTCCCAAAGTGTTGGGATTACAGGCAGAAGCGACTGTACCCAGCCAAACTGGCTATTATTAAAAAGCCAAACAATAACAGATGTTGGCAAAGCTGTCAATTAAAAAGAATGCTTATACACTGTTGGTAGGGATATAAATTCTAATATAATTTCTATTGAAAACGGGATGGAGGCCAGGCCTGGTGGCTCAAGCCTGTAATCCTAGCACTCTGAAAGGCCAAGGCGGGCAGATCGTTTGAACTCAGGAGTTCGAGACCAGCCTGAGCAAGAGGAGACCCTGTCACTACTTAAAAAAAAACAGAAAGAAATTAGCTAGACAACTAAAAAAAAAACATATATATATATAAAAATTAGCAGGGCATGGTGGTACCCGCCTGTAGTCCCAGCTACTGGGGAGGCTGAGGCAGTAGGACTGCTCGAACCCAGGAGTCTGAGGTTGCTGTGAGCTAAGTTGACGCCACTCTAGCCTGGGCAACAGAGTGAGACTCTGTGTCAAAAAAAAAAAAAAAGATATTATATGGATGTGTGAGGACTCTACAACTTCTTACCGACTAGATTAGAAGTTTCCCTGGGCAAACCTTTCTATGAGTACTCTAACAAACTGGTTATTAGAGATTATCGCTTCACACACACATTAAATCATGCAACCACTCTGAGAATTAGGCACCACGGTTATCCCCATGATTTAGATGGAGACCTGGGGCTCAGAGATATCAAATAACTTGCCCAAGGTTACACAACCAGTTGGTGAGGAAACCAGAATTCAAACTCAGGCAAGATGTCTCTGGAATCTTGGCCTAGCCTGTGGAAAACAGTCAATGAATTTTAAGTCAATGAATGCTGAAAGAATGAAGTCAATCAACTGTACCAGAAACCAGGATGACCCATTTGGTGTTATCCAATATAACAGAAACTTGGACAACCCAAAGGGCATTCATATATGATTAAGGATTTCAGCTTGGGTGGAATATAAACATGTACAAAACTCAGGCACTGTCAATTCACTTATGTGGCACACCTAAAGGAAGACTTCTTGTTCTGAACTACTGCCTCATGGGGAAGGGACTTGCAAGCTCCGCTCAGACACCACAGTCAGGGACATGCTCTCATGGTCTGGTGGGCTAACACAGCCAGCATGCGTTAAAGCGGACAGGAAGCAAGGAATGAAGCCAGGCCAGAGAAGCCCCGCAGTCTTTTTAGCGGCTTACCTCCCGCAGCTCCAGTCTTTGGGCCACAGCCTCTAGGCTCTCCTGGCCAGTGCTCTCCACAGACAGCGTGAACTCCACAAACTCGTTATTGAGCAGCTGGATCCGGGCAACCAGGCAGCTCTTGCTGGACACGGTGTAGCGCCGGGTGCGTTTCAGTTTCAACCCAAATGGCAGTGGCATCTTCTCCCTTCAAGAGTGGAGGCGTAAAGAGGGAAAAGCACCCCACTAATCCAGCGGTGGTGACGCCGGGAGAAATTGATCCTCTCCCAAAGGGACGAACACTGTCCTGTCTCCGGCTGCTCACCCAGCAGCCGCTGCCTCCATCAAAAAGCAACTGAGTCTCCAAAGGCCGGGTGAAGGGAACATCCACGCCAGCGCTGAGGAAAGAGGAATGCTGGTTACATGAGCAATGGTTAACTCTGGGCTTTGCTTTAAAAAACAAACAAACAAAAAAAAAAATCAATCAATCTGTGCCCAAAGAATAAGCTTTCCCTCTCCACTGGAAAAAGGTGGCATTAGCAAGACCTGGGAGGCAGGGTGGAAATTTATCATCAGAGCGATTGTTGGGCCCCGGGTCTGACTCCACCCCTCACTTTATTCTTTAAATAGTGATAACAAAATGCAGCTAATATCAGGTTAAATGAGATAGAGGCCAGCACTGCTATAATCCCAAATTTAGTAGTTAGAATTAGCGGTCCTCTTCCTCTTTTGGATAAAGTGTTGTTTTTCATGGGTAGCCCTTCCGGGCTCCCCAATACTCCAAATGTCAGAGTTCTTAAGTCCTTAAATGAGAAAGTGCAAGGCAACTCCAGTCTTAGGCAAATTAACCCTGAAGGCAAAAGGGAGGAACAATCCCCTGTAATTTATGGCAGCTGTGGGGTTCAAACAAGGGGACATGCTTAACAAGTATTTGTAGAAACTCTTTCTGGTTTCTAAGCATTGACGTCATCAAACTGATTTACTTATAAACATCAGGAAAGCCCCAGCAAATGCTCGTTGTCGAATCATCACCAGAACAAGGGCAATTCTGAAAACCCTGGCATGGGGCTCCTCTCCAGGGGTGGGACGCCCGGCGGTAGACCTACACCTAGGTGGCCAAGTAGAAGAGGCGGACGAGGCCTTAAACTCCATCTGGAGTTAATGAGCGGATGGGATCTAGAAAACCCATGAAGCTACTCCCGTAGTGGAAAACTCAGGCTCCGGCTCCGCGGACGTGTCCTCCCCTAGCCCCCCAGCCGGGTTAGAGCCGGCGGCGTTGCCAGGCCAACAGGTAGTTTGGAAGGCCCCGGAACCCTCCGCTCGCGGCCCCGTTTACAGACGGAAGCGAACGAGGAGGACCCGCCCCTCTGCTCGCGAAGGGAACCTTTAAAGGGGCCAGCTCGAGCCCTACAGGCGGTGGGGATTGGGCGGGCTTTGCGTGATGCCCGATTTGGAGCCTTAGGACCCCAAAATACGCCACTTACAACGATGTGGGCTACGCCTGTTGATGGTAACCTCTGAGCTGTGGCAAATTGGAAGCGAGCGGCAGCTGGGGATTTTTATATCAGTTGGATTTATTTTTCCACTAATGGAACTGACAAACTCTCTCGGATATTTCCAAAGCCCTGGGACAGTTCTCACCTTCTCTCTTCCTCTGCGCAGAGGATGCCCTCGAGGATGAATCGCTTAGCGAGGCCTACTATGAACTTGGACTGGAGACCGCGCGGAGGGACCGGGTCTGCCCTCAACCCTCTTAATCTGGCAGACAGAACCCAGGCCTCAGGTGGAGAAGCGGCTTTCTCAGCTTCCCGCTAGGACGGACTGAGCTGGGAACCAACAGCTGCTCTGTCCACTCTCTTGACTGCGTCTCAGCCCCCAGAGGTGATGGGCAGTCAGGGCTAGGGAATGGCAGAGCTATTACCCTAGGCTTTGCCAAACTTAACATTTTGAAATTCCATTCCACAAATGTGTATTGCATCTCTGGGTACAAGGCAGCGTAATGAGCATCGTGAGAAATCCAAGACGAATCCTAAGCCGTTGCTGTCCTTAAGGAGATTACAAGCATGCTATAATTACATACAGAGCTGTATCTCTAATAAGGACCCAACCCACGGTTTTCTCTGGCTGGTTTTTTGTTTGTTTGGGTTTTGATTTGGGGTTTTTAATTTGTTTTTGAGCTCTGGTTATCCTCCGATAGCCAGGAAAACAAGTTAAAAGCAAGGGATAGAAGGCCAGAGGAAAAAACAAAACTAGAACCACCTAAAGCATTGTGCTAATTAACAGCATTTACTAAGTGCTTTCTGGTAAAAGCACCATACTATAGAGGAGTACAGAAAATAAGCATTATAAAAAGATAGGGTCTCCACCTGCAATAGCTTTTGATGCTCTTTGCTGTTCAGGGGTATAAACAAAATAGTTGAAGCAAGATGAAACAAATAAAGAAATGAGAACCTTAGTCAGCTTTTAACTAGAAAATTACCTGATAAACAGTGTGTAAATTTTAAAAGATTATATAATATCATATATACTAAACACCCTTTCATGAGATGAGGTGATGGATTTCAATTTTATATACAAATCCATGGTAACTGGAAGCAGGTTAAGTAATATAGATGAAGAGACAAGATATTGCATAGATGCAAAGAAAAATATTTGCATTAGGGGCTGTTGAAATATGGTAGTCTCTTCACTACATGGAACCATATCTTGAAGGTAATAGATACTACACTATATAACTTAATTATTAACTTACGCTCTGATTAAGCAAACTCAGAGTAAAGCTTTCAATTGTCCCAGAGACTTGAAATGTATTACAGCATCAGGGATAAGGAAAAGTCAACATTTTCTCTTTTATTTTGGTAGATGTTATAATTTAATTGAAAAAGTTGATGTGTATCAGGTGCATTTTTCCCCCAAGATCTATCTATAAGAATGGCTTGCTTTTTGCTTATTTATGTAAAGCCCACTGTGTTAAAGTAATCTGCTTCATCATTTACAAACTAATAATTTACACATCTTAATTTTCAGTGATGTACAGTATTTGCTGCCAAATGTCATAAAGTTATGAATGTTTGAATATAATATTAAAACCAAGAGGAATAAAAATTTTAGATGCTTCTGAGGTGTCTGTTTCAGGTGTAAACTGATATGCAATGAAAGGAGTTGGATCTGGAATTATAATTTAACTAAACACAATTTATAAATAGCTTTTAACGGAAAAAATCTAGGAGATAATTTCTCTACAATACTTTTGTTATGTAGTAAGAAAACGAATACATCATCAATACAAGTTTACAAAAGGTAATCTGAGCTACTTGTTAATTCGTTTTAACTTTTCCTCTCCACATCCCCTTGCAAAAGTTTCTCAAATACACTTTAACTCTCAATCTTGTTTCCGCCCCCCTTGCTGCTAAGGTCTTCACCACATGTAATTTTGCCAGTGTTGCTTTAAAATTATCACTAAAAGGAGAGAGCATATGGCATTTTTAGAGTAATAGCTGTATCTGTAGTGTTAAATCAAACCTATGTTTCACAGGGAAAGAACTGGTGCATAGATACTCGAGAATAAAATGTCCTAGAAACAAAAAACAACTACTTTCAGAGTAAAATTACTGTCGTATCACAAACTTAAAAAAAAAAACCTGTCAGCAACTATTAGGCATACAGCGGTTGTCACTTGGAGCACAAGAATGTTTTGAATGTGTTTGTGAGCATACGCTATTATTATAAGGCTCTCTCAGCAAAAAAGAAAATAGGACGAGCATGCCAAGAGCGGCCAATCTAATCAGGATTTGCAGAAATCACAAGTCGGAATTTGCAGATCCAAGAATTCTTTTTTTCCAGAGTAAACACTCCTTACTCCAAAAACAAAACAAGGCGTTACCAAACAGTCCTTCCCCACGCCCGTTCTCGTCAAAGTTATCCGGCAAATTTCACATTTACATATTCTGAGAGGCACAGATATGCCCAAATCTTTTAAACCCTGACCCAGAATTAAGCCGCAACCATCGGCTGGGGAGTTCCGAATTGAAGTTCGAGACCCCTGTGAGAAATGGCTCAAGCAGATCGCAGCGAACCTGGAGGAGGAAGACCTTTCTCTTTGTTACGCTCCTGCTAAGGGTCTGGTAAGCGCGACCTGTTCTCCGGGCCGGCCGGCGCGCTCCGGGGTCCCGGCGTGCGGACACACCCCACCGCTCTGCTCGGGCGCCCGCCCCGCTCCCGCCGGCCGGGGCCCCGCGCCCTCACCTGCTCCCGCTCCCGCATCCTCGGGGCCGCGCGCCCCGTTCAGCGGCCCGCCTCCCGGGGCCCCGCCGCGCGGCCGCCGCAGCCGCGCCCGCACGCCAGTCCGCGCCGCCGCGCGCTCATGCGGCCCGCATGCCTCACTTCCTGTCTCCCAAAACCCGGCCCGCAGACCATTCCCCCGGGCAGGGTCCGGCGACGGCGAGGGACAAGGCCTGGAGGTGGGACTGGCCGGCGAGGAGCGCCGCACAAAGAGCCCCGCGGGGGCGGGAGGAGGCAGGAAGGCGGACGGACGGACGGACGCGGGACGCGCGGCCGGAGCAGCGGGGCGGCCGGGGCCCGGCGTCCCTCCCCTTGGGCCGGCCGGGCGGGCGGACGGATCCGGGGAGGCGGCGGTGGCCGTGACCTCAGAGAGTTGGAATGCTGGCAGCCGCGCGGGGGAGGCGCGGACAGCTGCGCCCGGCCGCCGGGGAGGGGGCGCGCCGCTGCTTTTTTTAATCGTGTGACCGCTTATTTTAAGAGTTTCCAAATAAAGCAAGGCTTTTAATATTAAATAAAATGGGAGGGGGGTATTGTTTCGGTTCCTGGTACAGGGTTTTATTCCTGTGTTGTTAATAGTGGTCTGTAAGATGCTATTATTGCTGGAGTCATTCGTTTATTCTTGGACATTTATGAAGACAATTCAAATATTGTATTTTTCCTTCCGTGCTTCTAAGAGTATACTCCCTAAAACTAGACGCTGATCAGTGCTGAGTGGGAACGCCCCCCCAAAAAAATTGTTGATATGCCTTAGAGCTGTATGGACGTACAATACAAAGTAAAGCTATTAAGGATGGAGACTCAGGTCAATTTGTTTGGGCTCAAATCCTAACTCCAACACTTTCGAGCTGGGTGACCTTGTACAAATGTCTTAACCTCTCTGTGCTTGTTTCCTATAAAACAGGAATAACAATAAGCAATATCCAATAACTTCTATTAAATATATGTGAAGTGCTTCATTTAATTCTAGGCTGTATTAGAAATATTTATTATACTGTATTATTGTACTGCATTCTTATTATTACAGTATTGTGACACTAAGGAATAAAACTGTGACCCCAACAGCATTACAACAGAATATTTAATATTTACTTGGCTTGTGGTTTGAGTGATCGACTCTATTACAGTGCTGTTGGGGTCACACAGTTTTATTCCTTAATGTTGCAATATTTACTTGGCATGTTGTTTGAGTAACTGGAACAAAGAAGCTTTTAATTTATGTAAATGTTAATTTAAATGATTATATTTTAGTATTGTTTCTGGAAAGCTTTTTTCTAATGTTACATTTCACTTAAATCTCATTTTCTTCAACAATTAACACTTTTAAGTACTTTCTATACCTGAGACTGGTCCCTGCATACAAAGGACTTCTAGTCTAGTGGGTGATAAACACACCTACACACCACACGCACTGTATAAGTGGGGAGCCCTATCAGGGGTATGATGCTATCTGAGAAAGAGGCCCAGCAAAATTCAGCTTAGATCATGTAGGTAAAGACAAATAAGATTACCTGTGTTCCTAATGGGAAAAAATGATCAATCCTGTTTGTAATTGACATTTCAACTGAACTCTGAGGGGCTCAATTAGTATGTGAGGAACGAAAAGAGATCTGAAAATAAGTCACTTTGTCCTCCCAAGCTAGACAAAGTGAAATTATGTGTACCTCTTCCTTTCTCATCTCCAGCCTATTGTTACGGCCTGCTATTTCCTCCTTTGAAATGTCTCACCAATTCTTTCTTTCTTTTCTGTTCCCTCTGGTACATTCTATATCCAAATCCTCATAATTTTACATCTGGATCATTGCATTAGGGGTGGTCTCCTTGCATCTAGTTGCTCAATTCTTCCTACAGTAACACCGGTCTTACTTCTCTCCTGGGTTTATCACTCCTGGTAGACTCCCAAGGTTAAGCTATTCTGCCTGACCTTTAGGGACTTTCCAAACTGGCCTCTGACCACCCTTAATACTCTCTTCTCTCCAGCATGCACTCTGCCCCCTTTGAGCTGTTGTCCCTGGCCAGCAGCACCGCCTGTCCCCCTTCCATTTGTCTAAGCCTTCTGCTTTCTTTCCAAGTCTCAATTTAATACTCTGCTTCCAAGACAACTTTCTAGTTACCTCATTCCACGGTGATGTCCACACTTGGCAAGAACGTTAAAAGTTGTTTCATGAAGGCTTCTTTTATATCTTCTAGAATTCCTAGGACAGTACTGGGCAGAGAGTAGGAACTAAATAAAAACGTGTTAATTGAATCGGGAAGAAAATAAAAGAATTTTAAAAATAGCAAATGACCATAAAACCCAAGAGATATTAGACAACTGAGTTGAACTTCCTCCCTCATAGTCCACAGATGTTATTTACTGACCAAGTACTTAAGCTCTATTTTCCCTCAACCAAGTTAATTTGGTAGTAACATCTCCATGGCAAGGCAGTTAAACAACCCCTTAAAAGTATTAAACGTAAAACTATTATTAGCTTATGTTTCATATGTAAGGAAGTGAGATAATTTATATGGTTCAACCCCCAAAGATACAAAAGGGTGTAAGTAATAAATCCCCTTCCAACCCTGCCTACTAGACAGTATAACCTCATTCCTATATATATATATATATATATATATCTGTATAGAAATATTCTATACAGATATAAGCAACTACATGTATGCATCTTTACCTCTTCTAGTTACCCAGAAGGTGGAATATTATACCTAACTTACACAGTGGAAAGCAATTATTTCCAAAATAGATAAAAATTTAAAAAGCAAGCCTGCACATAAAACGATGAAAGATAAAAAGGTAAAAAGGGACTGAATTGTGGTTTGGGTAGTATATTAATGAGTGTTTTCTTAGGAGTTAAAAAAATTAATCTGCTTTGGCTGAGCGCTGGCTCACGCCTGCAATCCTAGCACTCTGGGATGCCGAGGCAGGAGGATTGCTTAAGCTCAGGAGTTCAAGACCCGCCTGAGCAAGAGCAAGACCCTGTCTGTACTAAAAATAGAAAAATTAGTTGGGTGTTGTGTTGTGTGCCTATAGTCCCAGCTACTAGGGAGGCTGAGGCAGGAGGATCACTTGAGCCCAGGAGTTAGCAGTTGCAGTGGGCTATGATGACACAACTGTACTCTAGCCAGGGCAACAGAGAGAGACTCTGTCTAAAAAAAAAAATTAATCTGTTTCATAGCGTGGTGACTATCTACTGTATAAATTATCATTCTCAGCAAGAATCCAAACTGAATGAATGCTCCACCCCACAAAGATCATGATTCCCAGGGTAAGTGGGCTGTGAGGGCCAGAACTAGAAAGGTGAAATCTCCTTTGGTCTCTGAATCCTCACCCTGAGCTCTGTCTACCACACGCAACACCACACCAGGTGCAACACCTTTTCAATTGCCAAAGAGTGAGAATTGTGTGCACAGATTCCCTTGAACATCAGACAAAGGATGATGTTGGCAAAGTATTTGTTCAAATTAACAACAACCAAAAAAAAATAGAGAAGCATGTCAGCTTCAGTAGCAAAAGTGAATGCTGTAAATTGTTAACTAAAAAAAAAAATTAGGTTTATACTTTGGAAAAAGGAGAGCTTTATTTCTCATAAAAGGTAGCAACCTGTTGGGCAGCCATTCCAACAGGTTGGGAAGCTGAGCCAGAAGGTAGGCACAGGTGCTTCAAAGAAGAGACAAAGGGAAACAGGATTTTATAACAAGTGTGCGTGGGTGGGCAAATATACATATTTAACAAGGTATAGGAGAAGTCATGAATATTTATGAAGGGAAACATACACATAATTGTGCTTTATCTCACCCATCCCGTTGTGGTTGGGAACTCAGTTTTAAGGTATTTCTGGGGTACCCTTGGCCAAGAGAGGTCCATTCAGTTAGCAGAGGGCTTAAGATTTTTAGTTCACAAACTGTAGTTCTCAATTCATATAGAGATTTTGATTTAAGTGCAGATATGTCCTGTGATATCACTATGAATGAACACTCATTCATTGATCCCACGTGTATTGGAAGCTAGGTGCTGCAAGAAAAAAGGTGAATGGATGCATACTCCTGTCCTCAAAGACTTACCAGGCAAACAACAGTTGAATATATCATTGTAGTAGGTGAGAACATTTACACATGGATATACTGTATAGTCTAAATGGATCAGTAATGCCTGATTAATCACCATGGTCAATTTCTGTTTGAGTATGTAAGGACAAATGAAAGAGGTTTTTTTGTTGTTTGTTTTTTTTTCAGACAGAGTCTCACTCTGTTGCCCTGGCTAGAGTGCCATGGTGTCAGCCTAGCTCACAGCAACTGCAGACTCCTGGGCTCAAGCAATCCTTCTGCCTCAGCCTCCTGAGTAGCTAGGATTACAGGCATACACCACCATGCCTGGCTAATGTTTTTATATATTTTTAGTTGTCCAGGTAATTCCTTTCAATTTTTAGTAGAAACGGAGTCTCACTCTTGCTCAGGCTGGTCTCGAACTCCTAAGCTCAAAGGATCCACTCTCCTTGGCCTCCCAGAGTGCTAGGATTACAGGCGTGAGCCACTGTGCCCAGCCAATAAAAGGGTTTTTAAAAATAAAGAAGGGAAAAGAAAAGGAAAGCAAGCATTCCAGGATGGAGGAAACTTCTTTCTTCCACCCTCCACCCTCATTTCTATATACACACACACACTCACTCTTGCAAAAGATATGCAACATCCTGCTGAAATGCAGCCCTAAGAAGAGATTGGAGACACCAGAGGGGCCAATGTTAGAGGACTCATGGCTCCATAGAGTCGGGGTTGGTACTCAGGCCTCTTTGACTTTAAAGCCAATGCTCTTTTCAGTCACCTTCTCTTTTTGGAAGACACCCCAGAGCCCTCTTAGCTGGCACTGTGGTTTGTGGAAATCTGGTCTTCATACTATCTCCTGGAGGAAAACATGTCATTCCCCCTGGACCAGAGAACCCTTTCAAGCTGGGGAAAAACTATCATTGTCCAGTTAATCTTTTTTCAGCCTAATACTCCTACTCCCTTTAACGGTTTCCTCAGGACATCACTGTGAACACTCTCCTTGAGATTTGCTATGGTTTATGAAGCTGCAGCTTACAGGGGAACACCTGGAACTCTGTCAGACCACCAAACACCATGGCTTTAGTGGGGTTGCCCTCTCTGTGACCCACACATTGTAACTTCAGAGATCTAAAGGTGTAGAGTTCTCAGGCAGCCTTTTCCACAGTTGCAAACACATTGTCCTAAAAGTTAACCCTTTCTTAAATACATTTTACTGCTTCCCTACTCTGAATACATTCTTATGAAAACATTCTCTATTTTTAATAAAATGTTCTTTCAATATTATCTAAACATTGACTGAGAATTTTGTATCCAGTAATGGTAAAACATGTCTTCATTCTTAATTCTGAAATGGTGGGTAAAGGAATTGAAATCATTTATCTGTCTTTTGGATTGTGTCCTGAAAGCAGGGACTCTCACTCGGTCTTGCTCATCTTTGTGCTCTGGCTCCTAGCACGGTTATCTGGCTCATTGTAGCCATTTCATTCATAATCAATAAACATAGTGCTGCTATGAGCCAGGCACAGTTCAAAATGCTTTTCATATATCAACTTATTTTATCTTCATAACCCTTTACAGGAAAAACTAGTATCATACCTATGTCACAGATGAGGACACTGAGGCCCAGAGAAGATAAGAAATTTGCCTAAGGTCTCAGAGGGAGTGGCAGAGCCAGGATTCAAACCCATACTTTCTTGCTCCAGGGTCTTTGTTCTCAGTGGCTCTGTTCTGCTGCCTCTCATCAATATTGAATGACTGTATGATAATTGGATTTATCCTTGAGGAATGCTTTTGTAAATTAGGTCTTTAGTTTCCTTTACCCTATACATATTTAATAAGTGCTTACTATGTGTCTAGCATTTGGAAAGAAAATTTGAAGAAATATAAAGACCTACAGAGAGTTTACAATTTTGTTAGGGAAGACATACACGCACACACACACGAAATAGCATTACAGAGAGTATATTGTCATGTAATTGCTTCCAGGCCTTTGGCTAAGTGTGGAGAGTATAAAGTCATGCTTGTAGTTCCCATATAGATGCCATAGGAATTCAGAAGGAAGGATTATGAGATTATTAAAGGACCACATGACAGACTCTGGGTAGCCCCATGACTCCTGCTGTTCATACTCTGTATAACCCCCCAGCCCCCCAGTATGGACTGCTTCTAGCTAATGAATATGGCAAAGATGAGAATTTGGGAGTGTGGTTTAGGTGAGAACTCAGGGCCAACGGAAAATTCGGTCACTGTCAGCATAGAGGTGACAACTGAAGTCCTGAGAACAAAAGAGTTGTACAAAGGAGGGAGTTCAGACAAGAGCAGAAAGATGGGGGTTAGTCTTGTGGAAAGGCCACTGGCTGGCCCAGGAAAGGAGAGCCAACCAAACCCAGGAGAACCAGGATAGCTGTACAGCCAGAGAGAGGACTTGATGGATTGGTTCTGTTCTGGATGGTCCCATTTTCCCTCCAAGTGTAATTATAGTGCAACCTCTAGGAGGCAGTCTCTATTTTACAGGTAAGAAAACGGAAGCCTCAAGAGTTGAAATACCTGCACCAATACCATAATACTAGTAAGTAAAGGTTGGATTTGAACTCGGATCTCGCGAAGCCCTGGATCTTCCCGCTACAGATTTAACTCATTCTTATTATCCAAAGGAGAGAAAAATGAGTAAGTAGAGGGCCAGGAAAAGGAAGACCGAAAGCTACCGAGGCTCTGGAGAGGAGAGAAGCCATCCCGCTAGCCCAGCACCCTGTTGCTCTCTTCGCCGCCAGCAGAGGTCGACAGAGCGCGGGTTCGGCGGACCGAGGTGTGCACATGCGCAGGCGCATGCGCACTCACCACAGCGCGCCGGTCCGGCGGGGGCGGGGACACGCGGTGCGCGCGGCCAGGGGCGGAGCGGCGGGAGCAGCGGAGGAGGCGGCGGAGGGCCGGCTGCGGGTTAGGAGGCCCCGGCAGGCTCTGAGTAAACGGAGCGCCACGCTGTGCTGAGCCTGCCGCAGAACCATGGAGATCGGCACCGAGATCAGCCGCAAGATCCGGGTGAGGCCTGCGTCGGTCGGCGCCGGGCAGGGGCTGGAAGCTGGGCCTCGCCAGGCGGGCGGGCGGTTGTCAGGAGTAACGGGGACAGTGGGCCCGGGTGGACGCCGCGGCCTGGCCGCCGCCGGGCGTTCCTCGAAGGGCTGCAGAGCCGGTGACCAGCGCTTCCTCGCCCAGACCGCCTCGGGCCTCAAAGCGCGGCGGGCGAGCGGGGTTGCGGCTGAAGAAATAGCCGCGGGGAAACGGAAGGACGCGTACTGGCCCGGCGAGGGCCACACAGCGCGGCGCAGTGAGCCGCTCAGTCGCCTGCTGGAGGCCGCCGCCGCGGGGGCCGGGAGTTGGGGGGGAGGGGTCGAGGCTCCTCCCCGCCCCCACCCGGTGCGTCTGCAGGGGCGGAAGGTGCAGGCACCAGCAAAGTTGCCCTTGCGCTGCAGTCTGTCTTGTTCTCCTAGAACCGACTTTCTCACCTGCACCTTTGCTTTTTTCCTTTCAGAGTGCCATTAAGGGGAAATTGCAAGAATTAGGAGCTTACGTTGGTAAGTCCTTGTTATTGTTAGCCTTGTAGAACTTGGAATTTGCAGCAAATTGAGTTTTAGTGAGTGCGTTTTTCCCATTGTACTTTAGACATTGGAGAGATCCCTTTCTACTTTCTTCAAATCTGATACTCCCTGTTTACTTCTTTACAGTCTTTTTGCAACCTTATTTCCCCCTCAAATCCCTTTCTACTGTGTTTTGAAATATTTGGTTTTCTCCATTAAGGCTTTGTCATGTTTTCATTATTTGTCTGAATTTTATTTTATGTTTATCCTATTCTCATTACTCTTCTCTTGACCTTTGATTTCAGAACGGTTATTTTGGATGTGAATGTTTGATGATTTCTGGCATATGCCTTTGTAAGGATTCAGTGAGTTTTATTTTCAGATCTCTTTATTTTCTTCCTACTTTTCTCTCTTCCTTGAAACAGTAATATGTTTTTTCTTATTGTTTTATAATTTGAGTGTTTACTTTGGGCCAGGCACTGTGATTAACAGTTGTATATGCATTAACTCATGATAATCCCCTGGAGAACACTGAAAGGTAAGTGGTAATGTTCTCCATTGTACAAACAAGGAAACTGAGGCTTTGCGTACTTTTTTTTTTTTTTTGGGAAGTAAACAGCGAAGGAAAAGGCTTTGCATACTTGAGCAAGGTTTTATGGATTCAGACCTAGGTCTGTTTGACCCCAAAGCTGATACCTCCTGTAAAAATAATAGCTACCATTCAAGACGGTGGTTTTCAAACTGTGGCAAGGCCCTAAGGGTCTCTGAAGTGAAAACTGTTTTCATATTAATACTAAGAAGGTACTGGCTGTTTTTACTGTGTTGACATTGGATTGTGCAAAAACCCACGGTTGATAAAATTACTGGTACGTTACCCTGAATCAAGATAGTCACACCATACTCTACTGGAAATCATATTCATATCACTCCCCAGTTGCAGTTAAAAAAACTACAAAAGACTTTCACTTAGGAATGTCGTTGATGAAGCAGTAAAAATATTTATTTAAACCCTAGACTTTTTTTTTTTTTTTTTACTTAGAGATAGAGTCTTGTTCTGTAATCCAGACTGAAGTGCAGTTGTGAGATCATAGTTCCCTGCAGCCTCAAACTCCTGGGCTCAAGTGATCCTCCTGTCCCAGCCTCCAGAAGTGTTAGGATTACAGGCATAAGCCATTGTACCTGGCCTAAACTCTGGACTTTTGACTATATCTTTTTAATATTCAATGTGAAGAAATAGATGTGCTCATAAAACATTTCTGCTGCATACTGAAATATGGTTTTAAGGAAAATCATTTCCAAAGAAATCAATTGTGATCTTAACAAATATTCTTTTATATTGTATAATAAAGTATGTCAGCATGTCAGTGATTTGCATAGGTAAGGGAACCAGTATTTTTCAAATAACACATAATACAAAATTATGCATAGATTAAAGACCCTTTATTTATTTATTTTTTTGAGTCAGAGTCTCACTCCGTTGCCAGGGCTAGAGTGCTGAGGCGTCATCCTATCTCACAGCAACATCAAACTCCTGGGCTCAAGTGATCCTCCTGCCTCAGCCTCCCGAGTAGCTGGGACTACAGGCATGCGCCACCATGCCCAGCTAATTTTTTCCATATATATGTATTTTTAGTTGTCCAGATAATTTCTTTCTATTTTTAGTAGAGATGGAGTCTCGCTCTTGCTCAGGCTGGTTTTGAACTCCTGACCTCGAGCAATCCACCCGCCTTGGCCTCTCAGAGTGCTAGGATTACAGGCGTGAGCCATCACACTGGGCCTGAAGACCCCTTAAAACTGCACGATGGGTTAGTAGACTTTCATGTTAGAGTACAAAAAGGTCATTGAAATAGTTTGAGATTCCATATCACTGCTATTGTTTAAGAAACTTCCACATGTTGAGTTTTGGTGTATTTTCACAGAATATACATATTATTTAAAAAGGTACTCGTTTCTTTTTCAATCGCATATCTGTATGAGATCGAGTTTTCTTTACATTCTCCAATCAGAACATAGCACAACTGATTAAATGCAGAAACAGAAATTAGAATCCAGCTGTCTTTTTGTTTTGTTTTGTTTTTTAAAGATAGCATCTCATTTTGTTGCCTTGGCTAAAATGCAGTGGCATCATCATATCACTGCGACCTCAGACTCCCGGGCTCATGTAATCCTCCTGCCTCAGCCTCCCAACTACTTGGGACTACAGGCATGCACCATGACACCCAGCTAATTTCTCTATTTTTAGCAGAGAGAGGGGATCTAGCTTTTGCTTAAGCTTTTCTCAAACTATTGAGCTAAAGTGATCCTCCCACCTCGGCCTTCCCACAGTGCTGAGAATACAGACGTGAGCCACTGTGCTGCGCCCTAGTTGTCTTTCTTTTAAACTAGATATTACAGAGATGTATTAAAATATAAAACAAGGCCAGTCTTTGCACTAAATTGTGTTGAAAATTTTGTTTTTTTAATAAAAATAATGTTAGGTCAATGTTGGATTTGTTAGCATGTGACAAATGCATTATTATTTTAAAATGAATAAATACTTTAAAATTTTTCAGTTTTAATTTTGAATATAGTAAACAAACCAGAGACCAGGCCTAAGGCCAGTTTGAGAATTGCTAGTTTATGGAGTACCACTTGCTGGGCACGTTTTTTGCATGGTTTATTGTCAAGATTGTTGTAAGACTTTATAGATGAGAAAATTGTGACTCATCGAGAAGATGAAGCTGACCCAGGATTTATTTATTCATTTATTCTTTCAACCTTTAATGGATGCCAGCTGTGAGCAAGGAATTTGTTTTGGCTTAAAAAGAGAAATCACAGAGAACCTGTGAGAACTCTCTTGATGGATTCTTAAGAGGGCCACATAGAGCTGGTCAGTACCAAGCAGATTTAAGATCAAAGAACTCATTCAACCTGAGAAAGCTGCAAGGAAAACAAAATAAAAAGAAAAAAAATAGGATCAGAGAACTCAGGTCTTCTGGTTCTTTGGTGTTTTTTAATGTGAATTCCATAGTAGAAACTTGGTGAGCTAAGGAATGGGTAAGAGTTACTTCTGTTTGCTCCTTTAGACCTACTGAAGTCTATCCTAGAAGTTTACACATTAGTTCAGCTTCTCTACTTCTTTGCTACTTAACTGAAAGTTTCTTATGGGCAGAAACTTCGTGTTTGCTATGTCCTAGTAATCTGACGCCTGATGTTTCATGAATGTTGATTGGGTAAGTGGGTAATTAGGGGCCACCATTGGACTCTTTTTGAGGCCAAGTGCAGTGGCTCACCCTTATAATTCTAGCACTTTGGGAGGCCTAGGTGGGAGGATCACTTGGGGCCAGGAGTTCAAGACCAGCCTTGGCAACATAGTGAGACTCCCCCCTCTAAAAAAAAAAAAAAACCACAGGAGAAGGAAAAAAATTAGCCAGGCATTAGTGGTGCATGCCTACAGTCCCAGCTACTCAGGAGGCTGGGGCAATAGGATTGCTTGAGCCCAGGAGTTCAAGGCTGCAGTGAGCTATGATGATGCCATTGTACGCCAGCCTAGTAACAGCAAGACCCCGACTAAAAAAAAAGTAATAGAAAATAGACTCCATTGGAAAGAAAATAGTATGCATTATTTATGTTTATGATTAGCTACATGATTATATCTATATACATCAGCTGTGTCCCACCTTTTTTGGCACCAGGGGCCAGTTTCATGGAAGACAGTTTTTCCATGGACTGGGGATGGGGGTGGGCTGTCTTGTGCGGGGGTTGTGGTGCGGAGCTGAACCTGTGATGCACAGCCTGTTTCCTAACAGTCCAGGGACTGGTAACAGGTCATGGACCAGGAGTTGGGGACCACAGAACATCACTGTCTTTCTGAAATGGATGACTTTCTAGCCTCTTTCTTTATGCTAGAAAGAGTCCTGGAACCCTTTAAGGTTATGGAAACAATCCTCCAATAAATATTTGAAAATATATTTTCAGGGCATTGGGTGGGATACAAAGGTGAACAACCCCTTTTTTAAAAAGTGGTTTTTAAAGTCTTCTTTGCACATTTGTTTAAAATGGAGCACTTCAGTGAGAGCAGTTAAAATTTTAGAGGTGTTTTTCATTCACATTTTAGAAATATGAACTTCTAGCAACGTTTATAATTTTTACTGTGTTTTTTTCAGTATGCTGATTTCAAATGAACTTGAGAATTCTGTCAGAATTCTGGTAAATTTATCATGACCACATTAATTTTTCACTAGATTCTTATTTCCCATTGTATGTCCACTGGGAAAACAACACATGAATTTCTAACAGCTTTGTTGAGAAATAATTGGCATACATTCAATTGCACATTTTTTAAGTCTACAGTTTGTTATAGCTTGATAGGTATATACCCAGGAAACCATCACCACAATCAAGATAATGTTTTCATCACCCCCAAAAATTTCCAGAGGCTCCTTTGTATCTCTCCCCTTACCTTTCCCTGCCCTCACCCTGGGCCCAGGCAACCACTGATCTCATAAAATGTTTTAGAAAATGCAAACTAGTATATAATGACAGAAAGCACAGTCTATTTGTTTATGTCATTGGAGTTATGAGAGAGAGAAGGTATCAAGACTACCAAAAGCATTTCAATTTTTTTATCTGTTGACCTTTTTTGAGTTACCATTGGTGGCCTACAGTAGATCACACATAAAGAAACTACCAAATGAATTTGCTATAATTGCTAGAAAGCAGCGAGAGCCTTTCTGTACTCTACAAAGAGAACAATGAGTGGCTGGCTACTTGTCCTTACTTGACATTCATGCTTCCATCAAATACTCTTATTTCTCTCTTTTGTAGATTGGGCTTTCTCAATATATGTGTGCTTTTCTTAAGTTAGATTTTTTATATTTTTCTTTGAAACAAAACAAATATCTGATAGTACTTCTAAAATGAACTTTTTTTGCCCACATAGAATATTAACAGTATTTAAGGTATTAAGTCTAAAGGAGTTTTTTTGGGTAGAGATTAGAGTTCCTGATAATGGCTTTTGCTTCCTTATCTTGTTTTATTTTTTCGTTTTAAAAATATTTTCTTTTTTCTTCCTTATTATTGAGGTAGGTTTTTGGCCTTTTTTTTTTTTTTTTTGGTCCTAGACCTCATCATCATGATCACTGTGTGGAGTTACTACTGTGAGGATAAAACAGTGAGTTTAGTTGACTTTATCAACCGTTCTTAAAATCAGATTTTTTTAATGATGTAGAGTTTTTGGGTGATTTCAGTTTATTTGATGTTGCTGTGAGTTTGTTACCCTGAGTAATTAAAATCTGCCTTAACCCAGGATAAAGATGTTCTCTTGAGAAATGAGTATTATTTTGAAACATTGTAAATAAAACTAAACATTCAGTTATTCTTGAGGAATGGCCATGTACTTTCTGGAAGCTTGTTTGGAATCACAATTGTTAAAAAGATTCAGGGAAGTAATTGCACTCTAAGTTCGATTTTGTAATTTAGAGGTATAGTTTCGTAAGTATTCATCAATTATTCCTAATTCCTATTCTTCAAATAATTGAAATACATGTGAAATGAAGAGAAAAAAATTGAAGCTGAACTTTTTTGTCCAACATAATTCCAATGGAACTGAGATGCTAATTCTTAGAGCTACATCTATATTTTCAAGTACATCAACTTTAAGTAGAAGAAAATATTGAGGAAAACATAAAAAAAGTTTTGACATACTTTTCCTTTTAAATAGATGAAGAACTTCCTGATTACATTATGGTGATGGTGGCCAACAAGAAAAGTCAGGACCAAATGACAGAGGACCTTTCCCTGTTTCTAGGGAACAACACAATTCGATTCACCGTATGGTATGTTTCTGAATATCTACGCCTCAGACCAAAGTTTGGCACAAGTCACACTAGATATTCTGTCTGGAAAGAGGTTCTCGGTACTCAAATTACAGTCACTTTGGAGAGGTAGTTTGTGAGTGATGAGCACAGCCTCTGGAGCCAGCCAAGGTTTAATCCTGGCTCTGCAGCCTGCCTCAGTTTCTCCATCTGTAAAATGGGAATAGTAGATTACCTTTATAGAATTGTGAGGATTACATGAGCTAATACATGTAAAGTGCTTTCAGGTGTGCCTGGCCCATAGGTGTTTTTAGTATATGTCAGCTGTAATTATGTTTCCTTCCTAAACTTCTACAGCTTATAGTTCCTTACCCCACCTCACCAAAATCAGCTGTATGTGCTTGCATTGAATTGGTTCGTATATTACTTTATCCAGTGAGCTATTAATACTTCTCATGGGGTAGGGTTTTTTGTTTTTATTTTTTAGCTTTTTAAGTTTTAACTCATGCCTTCATTTGACAAATATGAATCTTAAACGTCTTTAAACTTTGGAATTTTAAAATAGGCAACTTTGTTTCCAAATATATAAATTACTATTATAATTTTGATTGTTCTTTTTCAAACCACATATGCCTTCAGTTGAGAATACTGATTAAAAGTATAAGATTAATTTAAGAAGGCCAGGCAGGTTTGAGGTAGAGTGAGGGTAGGCAAGGGTAATGATGTGGCTGCATATAGAAGCAGGAAATACTCATGTAAAGGCCCTCAGAGTAGGAACCACCAGTTATAGTGAAAGTTGGTGACAGAGCAAAAGTCAAGTGAGCAAAGGGCCTGCTCAGTTTGCGTGGCCAGAGACTCATAGAGGGTTTAGGAGGCACTAAGGAGGGGGGTGATGCTGGTTAACTCCTTGCCTTTATACCAGCGATTGTCTTCAAGGTGTTTTTGCCCCAGCAGGCAGCTGTACACTTTACAGCTCTTGTGAAGCCTTCTGCACAAAAATTCTCTGGTTTATACTGTATAATTTTGAAGATGATCATTAGAATGAGGTGGTCCTCAGGTGTTATGACACACTCACTGCTTCAGGGTGGCTGACCTAACCCATTTATTACAATTTGTCCCTGAAGCATAGCCAAAAAAAAAAAAGATCAAAAAAGGTACTTTTGACTGAGTACTTTTTTTCCTTTTATAAGTCTTCAGCAGTCCTGGTATTTATTTTGTTCATAGATATTTTTTATGACTTGACCTTAGTACAACCTTTGGATCACACTGGGTTTGAGTCCAGCTAATCTGAGATGGGAGAGTGACCTACTAGATCCTTTCTCTGATAACTTGATAGAATACTTTAGACAGATTTCTTAGACTACTTATGGAATCTGAGTTTAACATCAAATTAATTTAATTTTCTCATCTTGCCATAAATTCAATTATTTAACATGTACTGATGGAAGGGATGATATGTCTCCATATTGGCACTTTGCTTTCCTAAGTTAAGTATTTATTAACATCAACCTCAATCAGACTATCTTTTTTTTTTTTTTGAGACAGAGTCTCACTTTGTTGCCCAGGCTAGAGTGAGTGCCATGGTATCAGCCTAGCTCACAGCAACCTCAATCACCTGGGCTGAAGCGATCCTCCTGCCTCAGCCTCCCAAGTAGCTGGGACTACAGGCATGCGCCACCATGCCTGGCTAATTTTTTGTATATATATTTTTAGTTGGCCAATTAATTTCTTCCTATTTTTAGTAGAGACGGGGTCTCGCTCAGGCTGGTTTTGAACTCCTGACCTTGAGCAATCCGGCCCGCCTTGGCCTCCCAGAGTACTAGGATTATAGGCGTGAGCCACCACACCCAGCCAAAAGAGACTATCTTGATTCTTTGGAGCCATGAAATTGCATCCTCGGTGACAGTGGCATGTGACTAGGGTTCTTAGTAAAACATAATGAGATTTCTGGTATTTTTGGGAAGTACCACCTCTTGAGAGGAATGCAAGGCAAATTTGCCTTGTATTAATATAAAACTACTAAAATAGGTTATGTTATAAGCAAGGCTGTGGCCTGTGTTTGCTTATAGCATCACTTTTGAAAATAATAGTTATAGTGAAATGGTATAGCATTTTTTGAAATTATTGGTAACTTTTTGTATATCTCAGAATTGAGTTGCTCAAGGAACCATATAAGTAGGTAAAATACACACTGTGCTAAAACAATTATAATAAGCAGTATTATGTGGGTGGGATACTTAATCTTGTTTTACTGTAGCTATATAGAGTCTTTAGGAAATACGGTGATATTTTTTGTAGAATAAGACTCTGGTCAGATGTATTTTGCCCTTAGATTTGCAGAGGCTAGATGTTGAAAAAAGTGAAGGGGAAAAAATATGATTGTTAATTGACTTCTATGATATTCATACAAAGCCTTTTTTAAAAATGTGAGATATGAAACTTAATTTTAATACTGTTAGATACCACTTACCAATATTTATCTAAATACAGTGTCATCAGATTTAGAGTGGCAGTTCAAATAAAATTGTTCTTCAGGAAGGCTTCATTTTTGTTTTTGATTTGTTTTTTAGGCTTCATGGTGTATTAGATAAACTTCGCTCTGTGACAACTGGTAAGATTCATGACGTTTGTTGTGTTTTTTGTTTTTGAATTTTTGGGGGGAGGATATTCCTACTTGCTATAGCATATGATTTGTTTCTTCCTAAAGTCATTTTTAATGCCTTGGGAAAAAACTTTATAACTTTGATAACAGTGTTTCATTTGAACTTTTTAAGGAAGCACATAATTTTTATGAGTTAAAGAGCAGTAATTTTAATATAATTCAAAGATAATTTACGCAGTAAAGTGGGAGCAGTGTGATTTATACTAGGGAAATAATTAATAGATGAGTGCAAAGATTTAGCCTCAAGGATGTTTCAGAATTTTCTAATTGAAAATTAAAAGTCTAGTAATAAATTGAATAATTTATTATACTATATATGCAATAATCAGCTATTAACCACTTCGGTACGGCGCTCACCGGCGGTGAAACCTTGCCCACAGTCAGCACTCATAGTCCACACGATAGTTTGTGTTGTGCATTGACGACGAATCCATTTTGCTCTTATGTGATGAGGAAAGCTTTAAAGCACTAAAAACTTGTTTTACTTTACAGGCAGCTTTACTTGTAGCGTAAATCAGAATAGGTAACATACATACATGTTTTTATTATGTTATTTTTAAATGTTCACAATTTTATTTTGATAAGTGAAAAATTAGAAAAGTCATGTTTTGTTGTTAACACTAAAGTCAGTGCTCAGCTGTGCACGTTCATCTGTGGCTATCGACTATAGTCGACACTCGTACCGAAGTGGTTAAAATAATGTGGAAGAATAAATAACATGAGAATATATATACAAAATACATCTTAGTTTTCAAAACACGTGTATGTATACTCTTCCCCTAAAAAAGTCACCTTTGAGATAATTGGTGGTTTTTATTTATGTTTTTTAAATGTATCACTTGTATCACTTTTGAATTATTGATGAGGGAGGAAAAGATTTAAACTAATAAAGTTGAAGAGGACTGTATTTTTCTTTTCAGAACCCTCTAGTCTAAAGTCTTCTGATACGAACATCTTTGATAGCAACGTGCCTTCAAACAAGAGCAATTTCAGTCGGGGAGATGAGAGAAGGCATGAAGCTGCAGTGCCACCCCTTCCCATTTCTAACACTAGACCTGAAAAAAGAAATTCCAGAGTTTCTACAAGTTCACAGGAGCAGAAAACCACTAATGTCAGGTAAGAGTCCTGTGTAGACTTGTGAAATTTGCATTATTTTTATGTGTCAGGTGCTGTTTTCAGCAGTCTTTATTCTTTTTTTTTTCTTCCAAGGTCCAAGCATTCAGACCTATTTTTTCAGCAATTTTTAGAAATAATGAAATGATCATGAGCAGTTTCTGAATAAAATAATGGATAAAGACCTAAGTATATGATTATATTTTATCTCAAATGTAGTAAATCAAAGTTTAAAGAAAGTATAATTTCAAAGTAGTTTTGAATGAAATACTTAAAGGGTATAGCCACACTTTTTCATTAAAAATTTAAATTTTCTTTTTTTTTTTTTTTTTTTTTACAGCTAGTCAAATGAAACAGTGGGAGGGAAGAAGGAACAAAGGAATCTGTAACTGGCTGTGATCAATTATTTGTAAATACCACTGCACTCAGACCAGCCTCATTAAAATTTTTAAACATTCCTTGAAGATTTGGGTATAATTGCTTTAATTTATTTGTAACATGTTTTGCTCCTTTTTTAAATAGACAGACTTATGATGATGGAGCTGCAACCCGACTAATGTCAACAGTGAAACCTCTGAGGGAACCAGCACCCTCTGAAGATGTGATTGATATTAAGCCAGAACCAGATGATCTCATTGATGAAGACCTCAATTTTGTGCAGGAGAATCCCTTATCTCAGAAAAAACCTACAGTGACACTTACATATGGTTCTTCTCGCCCTTCTATTGAAATTTATCGACCACCTGCAAGTCGAAATGCAGATAGTGGTGTTCATTTAAACAGAATGCAATTTCAACAGCAGCAAAACAGTATTCATGCTGCCAAACAACTTGATATACAAAACAGCCGGGTGTATGAAACAGGACATTTGTGTGAACCAGAAGTGCTTAATAGCTTAGAAGAGACTTATAGCCCCTTCTTTAGAAACAACTCAGAAAAAATGAGTATTGAGGTTTGTATATACTTCTAAATTCTCTCTAGCTAGGCTGAAAATTGGCAGTTCTTAATACCAAATAGTATGTGAAGTAACTAAACATGGATTGCAAATTTATTTTAAACTGATTTCTACTCAGTATAATCCACCAGATTTTCCTCTCCATCACTGGCTCCTAAAGATTGTTCCTATCACATCTGTGTACCTTCTTGGGATTTCCAGCCTTTGAGATAGTTTTAACTTTACATTTTTGCTAATCAATTTTAAATTGATTGTGGTTATTGCCAATAAGCAACCAAGTAACTCCATTTTACTAGTTTTCTTAACTGTGCTATATGAAGCTGTTAATAAAATGAATGTAAAGCTCTAATTTTTGTTGTAGCTAAAGGTTGGCTATTTGAGATAATATTTATATTTTTTCACAAAACAAATACCTTATGAATTCTTGATATGATCAGCTTTTTCTTAACACGCTAACTGCCATGTGAGTTGTATTTAATGCTAGTTTTGGGCACGGGGCCTCTTGAAGCATAAAACTCACACATCTCTTTACCTTGGGAGCCACCTGAAAACAGTAAAAAATAACAAATTTTTCATTAATTTAGAAATGGTTGTTTTGCTTTTGAAGTTTTAATTCTATTTTCATAAAAAAACACTGAACCCAAGGAAAAAAATTTTTTTCTAGTGTGGCAATGTGTTTAAAATGAAACAGTATTTTGTGGTAGAACTTTGTTATTCTTCTGAGATTAGGTAAGCACAAATTTATCTGATTGCAGGACGAAAACTTTCGAAAGAGAAAGTTACCTGTGGTAAGTTCAGTTGTTAAAGTAAAAAAATTTAATCATGATGGAGAAGAAGAGGAGGAAGATGATGATTATGGGTCCCGAACAGGAGGCGTTTCCAGCAGCGTGTCTGTGCCAGCAAAGCCTGAAAGGAGGTAACTGAACATAGCTGTAAATTCATCTTTAACTGCCTGACGAAGTGTCTTGGTTTTCTTGAAGATAATCATGACAATAAAAATGTAATGTAGTAACATGTAAGACTTTTCCATTGGCTTTTGAGACGGACATATTAATGAGATAAATTGTTTAACATTGGAAAGGATTTCTGAGAATGTTAGAATTGAATAAGATGGCGGAGGGTGGGGAACAACATTGATCCAGATTCATTATGATTAAAAAGCTCCAGTCTAGCCGGGTGTGGTAGCTCATGCCTGTAATCCTAGCACTCCGGGAGACTGAGGCGGGCGGATTGTTTGAGCGTAGGAGTTCAAAACCAGCCTGAGCAAGTGCGAGACCCTATCTTTACCAAAAATAGAAAAATTAGCCGGGCATGGTGGCCCCTGCCTGTGGTCCCAGCAACTTAGGAGGCTGAGGTAGAAGGATCACTTGAGCCCAGGAGTTTGAGGTTGCTGTGAGCTAGGCTGACGCCACGGCACTCTAGCCTGGGCTACAGAGTGAGACTCTGTCTCAAAAAAAAAAAGTTCCAGTCCAGTTTCTAAAATTGACAGTGTGTTTAAAACCTAGAGAAGGCTGTAGTAAGGGCATAATGGATGGCTAGTGTTTAAAGAAAAATTTTAAATTTAATAAAAGTAGCTTTCTTTTTTAGACCTTCTCTTCCACCTTCTAAACAAGCTAACAAGAATCTGATTTTGAAGGCTATATCTGAAGCTCAAGAATCTGTAACAAAAACAACTAACTATTCTACAGGTAAATTAAATGTATTATGTTTATATTGGGTAGAAGATTTCTATAAACTCTTGAATAAGCTGAAAATGATTGCTCCCAGATTTGTGGTAAAATAAAGGTGCCTGCCAGACTAAGATGAGGTTCCTCTATAGAAGAATGGTTTGAAATGGAGATTTGACCATCCATCAGTGGAATTTAGTTCTTTGAGCACTATGTAATGCCTTTTATTCCCCTTTATTTGTGAAATATTAACGTATAATAAAAATTTTAAAGGCAGTCTTAATAAAAGTAGAACTTTTGTGTTAATAACATTAGATTCAATGTTAGATATGAATTTATGACATATAAAAGGGAGTAAAACTGGAAGCCAGGCACAATGACTCACACCTATAATTGTAGTACTTTGGGAGGCAAAGGTGGCAAGATCCCATGAGGCCAGGAGTTCAAGACCAGCCTGGGTCTTGAGTGAGACTCTTCTCTACAGATAATCACGCCTGTAATCCTAGCACTCTGGGAGGCCGAGGTGGGAGAGGGAGGGATTGCTCGAGGTCGGGAGTTCAAAACCAGCCTGAGCAAGAGTGAGACCCTGTCTCTACTATAAATAGAAAGAAATTAATTGGCCAACTAAAAATACATAGAAAAAATTAGCCAGGCATGCTGGCGCTTGCCTGTAGTCCCAGCTACTCGGGAGGCTGAGGCAGCAAGATTGCTTGAGCCCATGAGTTTGAGGTTGCTGTGAGCTAGGCTGACGCCACAGCACTCACTCTAGCCTGGGCAACAAAGCAAGACTCTCTCAAAAAAAAAAAAAAAAATTAGCTGAGCATGATGGCACATGCCTGTAGTCCCAGCTACTCAGGAGGGTATGGCCAGAAGGATCAGGTGAGCCCAAGAGTTTGAGGTTAAAACAAGCAATGATAGTCCCACTGAAATCCAGCCTGGGTGACAGGGTGAGACACTGTCTCTCAAAAAAGAGAATAAAATTAGATAATAAGTGGCTGAAGTTACAGAAATTTGTTTAAAACTAATATATAAACAGATTGGTTTCTTTCACTGGAACCCATTAATAGAATATATGACAGAATTGCCTCATTTGTGATGTTCCTGCCCTAGTCCTACTGGAAGTACTAAATCATTTTATGAAAGAATGTAAAGGTATTACATGTTTTCAAAACAGAAGAGATGAATCAGCTCTAAGCTGATCTTTACGGAAAGTTCATTCTGAAATGCAGACTAAATGATGGGTGTTGTGTTGTCATTAAATTCTGTACTCTGCCTGACCTGCTTTAGCCAGTGTGTAAAATTTGTGTTAAGCTGATGGTAATTACCTACTCTAAAAAGGTTTTTAAATTTTTGCTATGGATTTGATGAATGCTCTTATACCATTGCTTTGCTTGTCCATTCTCTCTTACATCTGTCTCTTTTTGTGCCCTCTGTGAGGTGCAGTAAATTGTTAAACTGTTACCCATCTATTTTGATCCCGATACTCCTCTGTCCTCTTGCTTTTAAGCACTTTCCCTAATTTAACTTGAGCATAAAATTAAACAGATTTTGGTGAATAGAATTAAGGATTATCAGGCAAGGGTCATCACTTGACCTAACAATTTATCTATTTACATTCCCTTTTCTGGTTTATCAGCAATGTTAATTATCTAGAATTATGAGAAATTTAGAGAATTTCTGTGACCTTGAAATGTCCTGGTTTTATAATCTCTAAGTTTTAAGAAAATAGCATTGCAATTTCTCTCTTTGGTTATCTAAATTACAATTTGAAATTGATACAGGATCATGAAGCAGAACCCAAACTGCATTTGGTTAAAAATGAATACATGTATGCTATATTATATTGTGATATATCATATTGATGGCATGTGGCTTAAAATTGTTTATGTACATATAGGTAATAAGTCAGCTATCTCTCTCAGGAATGTTGTAGAGAAAAAAATGAGTGGTATCTATACACTGTTTTGAACTCCTTATATGTTCTAAAGCCAAGGGGACATTTATGTTTAATATGAAATGTTCACTATTGAGTGTTGATGTGTTAATGCATTTGTATTTCCATCTTTTTTGCTTTTATGTTAAAGTCCCACAGAAACAGACACTTCCAGTTGCTCCCAGAACTCGAACTTCTCAGGAAGAATTGCTAGCAGAAGTGGTCCAGGGACAAAACAGAACCCCCAGAATAAGTTCCCCCATTAAAGAAGAGGAAGCAAAAGGAGATAATATAGAAAAAAGTCAAGGTAATAATTTAAATATTTTACTCTCTGTTGCACTTTTTTCATTAGGCATTAAATGCTTCCAGTGGATTTTTACAAAATATTAGTTATATTACAAAAAATGTGATGATTCAGAAACACAGAATAAGAAGGTCTGTGAGGAAGATTCATACCTGTATTTTTCAGAAATTTTTAAGTCTTTTATTGTGGACATTTTTAATGTTCTCAAATATGGAAAGACTAGTACAATGAACTCCCATGAACCTAGTCACCCAGCCTTAATAATTATCAGAATTTTACTGGTCTTTAGAAAGTTCCCACTTAAAGATATATGTATTTCTACATTCTTCCTTTCCCATTTTTTGTTGGTCCTACCTCTATTCTCTGGAACTTGCAGTCTTAGTTATCTTTAAATCTCTCCCCTTTCTTAGCATCCTGCCTGTGACCTGCCATATCTGTCCAACTGGCCCTCCTTTATCTCCTTGTGCCTAACATACTATAGTTAGCTTCCAGCTGATCTGTTTTCTTTTTTTCATCTCTCCGTACTACCCAGCTCCGGCACAGTCTCCTGTCCAACTTCCAAAATGTGACTGTCATCATGTAACTCCTTTGTGAGAGTGTCTCCCCTCTTTCTTATTGCCCAGTACTAATGCCATCAGTTTCAACTTACAAAACTCAGTTATGTGGCCCCTGCACCAGCCTAGCCCTTCTCCTTTATTCTCAAACCTTCTGTTCCCTCTGGGAGGCTGAGCCGGGTGGATCATTCAAGCTCAGAAGTTCGAAACCAGCCTGAGCAAGAGTGAGACCCCGTCTCTGCTAATAATAGAAATTAATTGGCCAACTAAAAATATATAGAAAAGATTAGCTAGGCATGGTGGCACATACTTGTAGTCCCAGCTACTCGGGAGGCTGAGGCAGGATTGTTTGAGCCCAGGAGTTTGAGGTTGCTGTGAGCTAGGCTGATGCAGTGGCACTCTAGCCCAGCCAACACAGACTCTGTGTCGTTCATAAATAAATAAATAAACAAACAAACAAACAAACCACCTGTTCCTTTTGTTCCATTAGGGAAGATTGTCATTTCTTCTGTTTCTCTTTTTCTACTAAGATCTGAATTTTAAAATTCCACCAAAAAAATCTGTATGCTCATCATGTTATTTCTAATATACTTTTCTTGAACCTTGGAATACATTTTTTATTTCTCTTAAATGTGTCCTTTAAATTGTCAGGTTTCATGAAACTTTATGATTTCAAAATTGTGGGTTTCATGAAGCCTTTGTGATTTCATCCTATATTTATTTTCTCATTCTGTCTCTCTTTAAAAAATTTTTGGCTGTATTGTGCAATTTGCCATGTCGGCATTACATACTATTTGATAAATGATGGACTTGAGAACAAGAAAACCCCAGAACAGCCAGTAGTTACTAACTGGAAAGTGTGAATGGGCCAGTTTTAGAAGCGAAACTGGGAGGGATTTTGCAGAGTAGTAGCAGGTGAGGCTAAAGGTCTGAGGGAGTTGGGGGAGTCTTCTCCCCAGCTGATTGAGCCTGAGTTCCCCTCAAAGACAGGAGTCCATGTGAGAGTCCTCCAGTGGAATCAAACTGAGCAGGGAAATAGACAATAGAGATTAGGAAAAAGAATATCAAATAAAAGTGGGGGAGGAAAACAGAGCTAGGAAATCTCAAAGCAGTATGTCACTTTTTTTTTTTTAACATCACAAAGTCAACAGAAGAGGGTCTTCTCTGAAGTTAAAATAGCTATCTGAACCAAACCTCCTAAAATGAAAAACAGAAAAGTACCAAGCTTAAGTCCTATACCAAGTTAAAAAATAAAAGGAAATAATGGGCAAAATAGCATTGTTTCAGGGAAAGCACACAGATATACTAAGAACATATGCTATTTCAAGATTAGCTAGAAGACATTAAGAAAATAATACAAGGCATGAAGAAACAGCATAAAATAGAATTAGAAAAACTGATAGGCGGTGGTAAGAATTAGAAATAAAAGGACATTTATTTAGAAATGAATACTAAAGAAATCAAGAATTAATATGTCCTAATAAAATAAAACATCTTCAGAGAAATTGAAGATGAAAGGGAAAAATGTTTTAAAAATCAAAAAAAGAATTCAAGAGAATAGCAAGTATTGAATATGGGCAGTAGAGATACACAGTGTATTTATAAAAGGAGTCTCTGAAGAAAATACAAGAGAACAAACATTGGGCCGGGCGCGGTGGCTCACGCCTGTAATCCTAGCTCTCTGGGAGGCCGAGGCGGGCGGATTGTTCAAGGTCAGGAGTTCAAAACCAGCCTGAGCAAGAGCAAGACCCCGTCTCTACTATAAATAGAAAGAAATTAATTGGCCAACTGATATGTATATAAAAAATTAGCCGGGCATGGTGGCGCATGCCTGTAGTCCCAGCTACCCGGGAGGCTGAGGCAGAAGGATCGCTTGGGCCCAGGAGTTTGAGGTTGCTGTGAGCTAGGCTGACGCCACGGCACTCACTCTAGCCTGGACAACAAAGCGAGACTCTGTCTCAAAAAAAAAAAAGAGAACAAACATTATCTTTCAAGAAAAGTAAAAACATATATTTGAAACTACTTTCTGACAGATTACACAGTATACCTGAGAATGTTAACCTAGAACCATGAACACCAAGATGTATGCTACAATCAATGGAATTTTAGGAAGAGAGAGAAATATCAGTAGGGCATCCAGGCAAAAAGAACACATGACTTAGGGGAAAAAAAGAAAGGGAGATTATCATCAGACTTTTCAACAGTATCACTTTATGCCAGAAGAAAATGGGCTAGCATCTTTAGCGTACTGTAGGAAAGAAAATGTAAGCCAATAATTTTATGTCCAGCATAAGTGACCTTCAAAAAGGGCACCAAGTGTCACCTATATGCAGGAATTCAGAGACTGTTAATCCCATGAACGTTTAAGGAATCTAAAGGAGTATGAGCTTCAGACAAGTAAAACCCTGTTGTCCTGAATTTGCATTGGAAATTTTTATGAACTCACCATTGTATTTTATCTATAAATAAATACATAGGAACTATGACTAACCCATAGTACGGAGCATCCCTCGTTCCCAGATTTTGGTCTTAGAATACTTCTTATTTAGGGAACCAAGCTTCTTGAGAAATGTCTGATTCTAGGTCTAGGGCAGGAAATGTTAAGATAATCCTGGAAAGTCTCAACATCCCAGATAGCAAAGAAGCTATCAGTGAATGGTAGTCATGTTGAAAGGATGCAGGAGCCAGCTTAGGTTCCCATTGGTGAAAGATTGGATTATTTGAACTTCAGTAAGAGAGAGAATTCCTGTGGGTTAAATGCCCATGAAACAGGTTTAAATTCATGATTTTGTAATAATACATTTTTTCGAATGAACCCTAATTGGTCACCTTCTGGAGGATAGCAGATACTAATTTATTGTCTTGAAAACTAGATAAATAAAATAGATGAGCATTTATTTTGTCTTTTTTTTTTTTTTAATCTCACCTGAGAATATGCTGGAGTTTTTTCTGTATGAAGGTACACTTATCACTGGGTAACCAAATACTACAGGAGTTGGCACCTCTTTTTGTAAATAAAAGTTTACTGGAACCAAACCACACCCAATTCATTTATGTGTTACCTATGGCTGTACTACAACCTGAGTTGAATAGTTGCGAAAGATCATACAACTTGCACAGCCTAAAATAGAAAATATTTGCCAGCCCCTGCTATTAGTAGATGAGAGAAGCATCTTGTTTTAAAATGTTTGAAGTGGTAGAATTAGAATTGTCTTTTCTTAAAGGATAAAACCAGTTGTTTTGTGCTTCCTGATGAAAGAACAAAACACTGCCTTAGTCTTGCCAAAGATTTGAACCTAAGTAATCAAGTCTCCCATCTAACAGTCAGCTTGCCAGAAGTACAGAGGCCAGAGGAGTATGTTGATTGAGCTGCACCATGAGTGTGCAACAGGCAAAATAACAGTCTCAGGGACACTCTCAAAGTCAAACATTCTGAGAATTTGAGATTAAAAGACTTAAAAGACAAAATAAAAGGGACAAGGTTAAGCTATAATGTCTAGGGATGCACACGTGAGTGAAACCACAAAGAACCCAGGGGGCACATGGAGAGGCTTGTGGGATGGCTGGTGAAATTCTGTTTCTTGATCTGAATAGTAGTTAGAAGGGTCTTTTGCCTTATAAAAATACATTGAGCTATATGTTTTATGTGGTTTTCTATATTGTTTGTTAAAATTAAAAAGCTGAATTGAAATGGTATCAAGTACCTCTTCTGATGAGGACTCTTAGTATTATTGGATTGATTTGTTCACCAGTGCAAAGTCACACTGCAAGTCACCATTATGAAAGTACTTTACTTCACTGTTTCACAGTTAAGTCTGTGACAGGTTTTTAAAATCTAAATATGCACATGCATTGGCACGAATTGATGTTAGCATCCTCCTTCCCCACCCCCACCACTGTTGGAGTGTCCTCTCATCACTCCAGCATCTTTACTCTTATTAGCATTCCCACCTCACAGTATATATGCTCTTTTTGTCTTGGGTCAATCTGTCACCAGAAGTTTATTTTGCCAGTCTTTTGAAAGACAACAAGAACAGTCTTTTCAAAGAACAATTATTCTGGCTGTATTATTTCTCTTTTGATGTCTTTTTTTTTTTTTTTCCTATTTCATTGATTTCTGCTCTGTTTTGTTTGTTTGTTTTTGAGACAGCATCTCCCTCTGTTGACCAGGCTAGAATGCAGAGGCATCAGCATAAATTACTGCAACCTCAAACTCCTGGGCTCAGGCAAGTCTCCTGCCTCAGCCTCCCTGGTAGCTAGGACTACAGGCGTGTACCATCACAGTTGGCTAATTTTTTAGTTTTTTTGTAGAGACAGGGTCTTACTGTGTTTCCCAGGCTGGTCTCGAACTCCTGGCCTTAAGCAATCCATCAGCCTTGGCCTCCCAAAGTGCTAGGTGTCCTTCCATATTTTTTCTTACTAATGTATCTTAGCCTATCTTCTTTTCAAATGTAAGCATTTAAGGTATAAAAGTGCCACTTTTATTGTATATCACAAGTTTTTGATACATGTAATTTCATTATCAAAAGATCTTTTATTTCCATTATTATAATTTCCATCATTGACCCATGAGTTATTTGAAAGTATTTTTAATATATAGTATATGGAGGTTTTGTTTTGTCTTTTATCTTTTTTATTATAGAGACCTGACTTTAATTGCATTGTTAGATAATGTGACCTTTATAATGCATATCCTTTGAAAATTGTTAATACTTGTTTAGTGCATGATCTATTTTGTACATCTTCCATGTACATTTTGGAAGAAAGTCAACCCTTAAAGTATTAGAGGATTTAGAATTTGGTGTTCATTAGTAGATAAAGCTCTACTGTTATGTTGCTCAAATCTTGACCTTGCTGAGTTTTTGGTATACTTATCAAAAATTGAACATAGTGTTGAAATTGCCTATTGTGATGACAAATTTATATTAATTTATCTTAATTTTATCAGTTTTTGCTTTATTTTGGGACTATTATATACTATACTAGGTGTATACATATTTGAAATTGTTATATCTTTCCTGTAAATTAAATCATTTATCTTGATCTATGACCCTCTATACCAAAGGATGCTTTTATCTTAAAGTCTTTGTTATCTTAGTAATTGCTTTATATATCTGTTTTCCATGCCTTTGTTTTCAGTTTTCCCTCCTCATACTTTAGGCATATACAGTTGAACCTTGAACAACACAGGTTTGAACTGCCTGGGTCCACTTATAATGTGCATCTTTTTCAATCAATATATTGGAAAATTTTTTAGAGATTCGTGACAATTTGAAAAAATTTGCAGGCGAACTGTGTAGCCTAGAAATATTAAAAAATTAAAAAGGTATGTTATGAATGTATAAGATATATGTATCTGCTGCTCTGACCATTTGCTATCATAAAATATACAAACATCTATTATGAAAAGTTAAAATTTACCAAAACTTACACATCCACCATCAATGGTGCCATTTGCAGTTGAGAAAATGTAAGCAGATGTAAAGATGCAGTATTAAATCATAACTGCATAAAATCTACTGTAACATACCTATGTAATAATTTCATAGGCACCTTCTGTTACTGTTGTGAGCTCAAGTGTCTTGAGTATCTGCTTAAAACGCTGTGTGACACTAATCATTTCCACGTGAGCAGTTTGTCTCCTCAATCACACATTCCAGTAAAAAGTTATCTCACGGTTGTTACATATTTTTCATTGTGATTAGCACAATATCATAAACCTGAATAACACCATGGGGCCCTTAGAAAGTGCCACTGGTGATGTTAGAAGAGCTCCCAAGAAGCAGAGAAAAGTTACAATATAAGAAAAAGTTGAATTGCTTGTTATATACCAAAGATTGAGGTCTGCAGCTGTGGTCGCTCACAATTTGAAGGTAAATGAATCCAATATAAGGACCATAGTGAAAAAAGAAAAGGAAATTTGTGAGGCCATCACTGTAGCTGCTCTGGCAATAGCAGTACAGTTTTTGGAAAGTCAAAAGTTAAATGGAGATTTTTGACTGCATGGGTCATTGATACCCTTAATCCCCAAGTTGTTCAACTGTGTATCTTTCCTAAATGTCATGAAGATAGATTTTTGGTTTCTAGTCCAATCTGAACTTTCCTTTTATTAGAGAGTTGAGACCATTTTCATTTGTTAGAATTATTGATATAGTTAGACTAGTTTTTTTCATCATCATTCTGACTTGTGTTTGCCTGGTTTTCTGTTTTTTCTCCTGTTTTGTCCTATTTAAGGTTCATTAATTACTACTATTGTTGATCACCCTCGCTCTACATTTTTTGTAACTAGTTTACAATTTAAACCCTTTATTTCAAATCTTTTAGTGGTTACCACTGAAATTTTACCGTGCAAATTAAATTTAGTATTCTAAAAATTAATATTCTGACCTCATTCCCAGACAATAAAAGGACTTTCAGATACGTTCGAAGAGCTTCAGTGTTTAGCCTGATATACATTGTATTTCCAGTGTTAAGTTTGGCCTTTTTTTTAATGCATAAATTAGACACCCAGACAGTGTTTCTTCAGATTTACCTACACATTTATTGTTTTCATTCTTTTATCTCTGAGTGTTATTTGGAGATCATCATTTTCCAAAGTTTTGAAGTATTTTTGAAGTAAATTCTTTAGAAGTTCCTTTGAACTAGTCTGTTGGTGATAAATTTTCCAAGACTTTTTACCTGTGAGTGTTTTTATTTCTTCCTGTTCTTAGGCAGTAGCTTTGCTGACACCCAAATCTAGGTTAACAACAGTTATTTATTTGCTCTCAGCACCTTAATATATTATTCCATTGTCTTCTGGATTCCATTGTTGAGTGAACTTCTGTCATTCTAATTGTCTGTCATTCCTTTGTAGGTGATCTGTCCTTTCTCTCTGGCTGCTTTCAAGAACTTCTCTTTGTCTTTGATCTACAATTTCACTACAGTGTGTCTAGGCGTGGTTTTTCTTTTATTCTGCCTGTTTGGTATAATGTATGAAAAAGACATTTAAAATAAAATATTTTACATTATGAAATATTTGCTCACCATAGAAATTTGGGAAAATAAAAAAATCCATGTAACACCTGCTGATAGATTAGAAAAATAGTATAAAAAGGTTAAAAATTAAAAGCAACATTCCTTGATTCATTCTTCTCCACACATTAGTCACACTCCCCAGAAGCCACCACTTTTAAACGTTTCTGTTTATGACTTCCTTTATTTTTTTTCCATGTCTATAATATGCTCATTCTAATATTTCTTCATTTATCAACTATAGATGGTATCTGTAGATTTCTTGCTATGATATGACAGGCTCTAACTTTACTGCTTCTAAGCTTATAAAATCACTGTTTTTAGTTCATTTACTGGTTACTTTTATTTATAATTTTAAGTAATACACCTAAATACCTATTTCTTGTCTCATTAATTATATTTCAGTACATTTTGGCTCCCCGAATTTGGTATATTTTGACTTCTGAAAGATATAAACATTTGTGTCCTTCAGTTCTTTTTTTTTTTTTTTTGGCCCCCCAAGAGGCAAAGTCTCGCCCTTGTTGCCCAGGGTGGGTGGAGTGCAGTGATGCAGTTGTAGCTCACTGAAGCCTCGAACTCTTGTATTCAAAATGGTCCTCCTCCTACCTTGGCCTCCTAAGTAGCTGGGATTACAGACATGAGCCATTGTGCCCTGCCTTTAGTTCTTTTATCGTCTTCCTTACCCCCATCTTCTACATTCTATCATCTGTACTTTTACCTTTTTTTTTTTTTGCCTCATGAATATACTTACTCATGTACTTTTTGTATTATTGAAGTTGATCACATATTTTTGTTCTGTTTTTTAGTTAAGGCTCTGTAGATTGACTCTAAAAATTGAAGCTTAGTAAATATTTATTACAAAACCAACTTTACATTTTATTTTTGGTACAATTTTTTGGAGGAATTCTTTAGAAGTTTTTCTTTTTTTCCCCTCTTAAACAGTTTTATGTTTCCCTTGGGTTTTCTTTTTTTATTTTTGCCTCCTTGCATTGCCTCCCTGTACCACAGACTAAAATTCTATTGTTCTTTGCTTTTGAATATTTGGGCTCCCCTTTTTTCTTAGGTGCCTTCCTCCTGAAGCCCCTCTTCTCCTTTTCTAATCTGAGTGCCTGCTCTAGAGGCCTGCTTCAAGGCCTCGTCCTAGGACGCACTCCTCTCCCAAGTTTGCTCCACATTTCCCGCGTCCCCCTTTGTCTTCTTGGTGGATTTTTCCATCTTGTAATCACATCATGAAGAAACTTTTTACAAAAGATTATGGGAGTTAAATTTTCTGAATGCTTGGAAATCTGAAGCTGTCCTTGTACTTGATTGATAATTTGGCTAGCCATAGAATTCTAAGTTAAAATCATTTTCCTGGCCGGGCGTGGTGGCTCACGCCTGTAATCCTAGCTCTCTGGGAGGCCGAGGCGGGCGGATTGCTCAAGGTCAGGAGTTCAAAACCAGCCTGAGCAAGAGTGAGACCCTGTCTCTACTATAAATAGAAAGAAATTAATTGGCCAACTGATATGTATATAAAAAATTAGCCGGGCATGGTGGCGCATGCCTGTAGTCCCAGCTACTCGGGAGGCTGAGGCAGAAGGATCGCTTGGGCCCAGGAGTTTGAGGTTGCTGTGAGCTAGGCTGACGCCACGGCACTCACTCTAGCCTGGACAACAAAGCGAGACTCTGTCTCAAAAAAAATAAATAAATAAATAAATAAATAAATAAATAAATAAATAAATAAATAAATAAAATCATTTTCCTGAAAACTTTGAAGGCAGGATAATGATCTTGAGGCTTCCAGTGTTTATGCTGAGAAGTTGGTTGCCCATCTGATTCTTATTTGTAACGTACCCGAGTTTTTTTCCTCTGGAAATTTTTAGGATTTCTCTGTGTTCTTTGTGTCTGAAATTGCATTGTAATATGTCTAGATGCTAGTTAGTTACTTTTGGGCTGGTTACTTCGTGTACCCTTTTAATTTGAAAATCCATGTCCTTCATTGTGGAAAATTCTCTTGCATTGTTTCTTTAAAAATTTACTCTTCTTGTTTTGGAAATTTTGTTAGTTGGATACTGAGCTCCTACTTTGATCTGTTACATACATTTTGTGTCCTCATTTTTTACTTGATCTTGTTGACCTATTGAATACTTCCTTGGCTGTATCTTCATTCTCCCTGTTGAACTTTATTTCAGTGTAGGCAAGCATGTTTTGAAATTTCCACAAACTATTACTTGTTCCATTTTCCATCCTATTTTGTGGATATCTAAAATTTTTCTGAAAATCCTAATTAGAGGGACTTACATCTTTTTTTAAAAATTCTTTTGTCACCTAATGGTTTCCTTCAGAGCCAGGTTTTACTCTTTGTCTTGTCCTTTCATTTGTGGGATTTTTTTCAACAATGTGTGCAGAAAGTGGTTCCTAGTTAAAGAAAAGACCAGTACTAAGGCTTACTTAGAGTTGTGGCATGGGCTAAGCTTCTCTGCAGGAAGATTTAGCTTTAAATGAAGCAGAGAAGGAGCTGTGATTGGCCTTGCAATTATGGAGCAACTTTCCAGGGGAGTGGATTGGTATGTTTACATTTCCACTAGTTGTCTGGATAATTTGCTCAGGTTGTTTTTTTTTTTTTCTTTTCTTTTAAGAAATGGGTTCTTGCTCTGTCGCCCAGGCTGGAGTGCAGTGGTGGTGCAATTATAGCTCACTGCAGCCTGGGAACTCCTGGGCTCAAGCTATCCTCCTGCCTCAGTGTTCCCAGTAGCTAGGACTACAGGTGTGTGCCACCATACCTGACTAATTGTTTTAATTTTTTGTAGAGACAGGGTCTTGCTGTGTTGCCTAGGCTGGTCTTGAACTACTGGCTTCAAGCTCTCCTCTCACCTAGGCCTTTCAAAGTACTGGGATTACAGGCATGAGCCACTGTGTTCGGGCTTAACAAATTTTTAATTTTGTCTTTTAAATATCTGTAGCAATACCATTCACAAATCTTGTTTTCTGCTTTATATCATTGTTGGTTGCTCATTGCTCTGATCTTTCACAGTTGGATGGCCCTTTGTTTCACCCAAATTCAAGACTTTAAATATCATTTCTACACCGTGGACTCCCACATTATATTTCTAGCCTGAACCTCATCCCTGAATTCTTAATTTCTATTCAGTTGCTTACTTTGCATTTCTTCTTGGGTATATAATCATTTCAAACTTGTCTCAAACCCAGTGAATTTCTTTCTCCACTCTTTTCTTCCTAAAGTCTTCCTCATTTTAATTAATGTCAACTCAACTCTCCCTTTCCAGTTGCTAAGGTAGAAACCAACTGCCTTCTGTCTTTTAAACTTAAGACCATTCTTTCTTTCCTCTCTCTCTCCTTTCCTACCTCAATTTCCTTCCTTTCATCCTCCCACCTGTCAGCTTCTGCCTTCACAATATTTGTACAGTTTACCATCGTTCATCACTGCTGCCTCTGCCTTCCTAGTCTAAGCTACTGTCCATGACTTGCCTTGATTATTGAAGTAGTATCCTTACAAGATCTGTCTGCTTTCAAACTTTCCTTCCTTTAGTCTATCCCACACAGCAGTACAGTGATCCTTTTAAATTGTAAATTAGATCACACTGCTCTCCTCAGAACCTCTGGTAGGTAGTTCCTCAGTATGCTCCCTGGTCTCAGCCCTTACCACCCTCTCCCTCCCTGTGCACTGGCTCCCTGTTCCCCTTGCTGTTCTTAAGACACACTTGGCATGCTTCTCTTTCAGGACATTTGAACAAGAGCATGTCTGAGATGCTTTTGACCTCTCCCTGGAATGTTTTTTTCCAGATGTCCACATCGCTCACTCAAATGTTATCCCTGTGAAGCCTTCCCTAGCCCCATTGCTGTGCTCCCTCCCCACGCCCCTTCCTAAAGCTTTACTTTTCTCCATAACCCTTATCTCCATTGAAAATATATTTTGTTTCTGTAATTTAGGTCTTTTTATCCAGTCTCAGATCTTTACATAGCAACATGAAATGTTATATTTTAACATATGTTTTTACTATATTTTTGGGGTTTTGAGGTCTAGCTCCTTTCTTTTCAAGCAGAATATAAACTCAACGGGAGTGCATGTGTGGTTCCTGCTGTTACTGAGTGCCTGGCATGTAGTAAGAGCTCAGTAACAATACGTGTTGCCTGAATAAATATGTCATTTTTAACCTGCAGTTTTCCAGGGGCTGCTCCTTTGTGGTTTTCTCTGCTCTGCCTTACAGCCAGTATTTATCCATGGTTTTTTTTGTTTGTTTTTAGATAGAGTCTTGCTCTTTGCCCAGGCTAGAGGGCAGTGGTGTTATCATAGCTCATTGCAATCGCAAACTCCTGGGCTCATTTGATCCTCCTGCCTCAGCCTCCTAAGAAACTGGGACTACAGGTACATGCTACTGTGCCTGGCAAATTTTTTCTATTTTTAGTAGGGACAGGGTCTCTCTCTTACACAGCCTGGTCTGAAACTCCTGAGCTCATATGATCCTCCTTTCTCAGCCTCCCAGAGTGTTAGCATTACAGGTGTGAGCCATCACACCTGGCCTGTCCATATATTTTTTATTTTCCAGAGATCATTGAAATCTCACCAGGTATAATCCCCTTCCCAACCCCAAATTTCTAAGTCAATGATCTCCATATTTTTGACCATATAATATTTTGTATAATAATCATTTTTGAATATGTAAAATTATATTAATATATTTTTTATTTATGTACATGTGCTGTTATTGGTATGTACATTAAATAACATAAAAATAGAATCCAACAATGATAGGATAGAGATATAAGTATTTCTAATATAATGGAATTTCTGGTATTTTCTTCCTGCACCTCAGTGAATAATTTAGAAATTCAATTTGACGACTACTGTTGTATGTTAAGATATATGCTCTTTTAAAGTTCTTTACTTCGTTATTACAGACTTTCCAGTAGAGACTGTAAATGCATAATCTCTGTATTATGTTGGAACAGAAACACCGTGAAAGATTCTTAGTAAAGAAGCATTTATATTCAGAGACAATGAGGATGATCCCCGTCCTTTGTTCTGCCCACTGCCTTCTTTGGAGGGTACATTTTTGTATAAAGTAGAAATTATATGATTATTTTTTTTTATTCTTTTTTTTTTTTTTTTTTTTTTTTTTTTGAGACAGAGTCTCGCTTTGTTGCCCAGGCTAGAGTGAGTGCCGTGGCGTCAGCCTAGCTCACAGCAACCTCAAACTCCTGGGCTCGAGTGATCCTTCTGCCTCAGCCTCCCGGGTAGCTGGGACTACAGGCATGCGCCACCATGCCCGGCTAATTTTTTATATATATATCAGTTGGCCAATTAATTTCTTTCTATTTATAGTAGAGACGGGGTCTCGCTCTTGCTCAGGCTGGTTTTGAACTCCTGACCTTGAGCAATCCGCCCGCCTCGGCCTCCCAAGAGCTAGGATTACAGGCGTGAGCCACAGCGCCCGGCCTATATGATTATTTATATGCACACACACGGCATGTAAAATAGGAATTATACTACATGGAGTTCTCTGCTATATGTTTTATTCCACTTAACGTATCACAGGGGGAGGTATAATAACATAGTGATCATAAATATGGTCCTGGAGGGAGCTAGACTATCTAAAGCATTAATTGAGGCCCTGCCCCTTAGTAGCTGACCTTAACCTTTCTTTGCCCCTGTTTCCTAATCTATAACAATAGATTATAGATTAAGCAATAATTGTAGCACTTACAGCAAAGTTATTATAAGGAGTAAATGCTAAAAAGTAGGTAAACTTTCTCGGAGGATGGATATTTACATTGGAGTCTCTGAAAGAGTCTTTGTTTATGTTGGGCTGGGCACAGTGAGAATTGCAGGATGTATCAAATGTGCTCTTTTTATGTATCTTGATGCCTCTCTCAGACCCCTTTCCTGCTTTTCTCATGGAGGTTGTTTGCTGCCCTCTAGTGAACTAACTGGTTTGCAGGTGGTGCTTGGTGGAGGATGTGCTATTCTTAATGTTATTACTATAGTTGTCAGCTGGTGCTCTTGGAAAAATTCTGTGTGAATCTAAACCCTTATTTTGCAATTTTACAGAGTGTTTTCTGTCTACAAATTAGAAAAATTATAGATGCAGTGGAGAAAAATAAAGATTCTTATATAAATTCTAGCACTTAGCTTTTTCTTTATTCTGTTATTGTCAGTGACATCTATTTGACTAAGAAATCAAAGGCTACAGTTCTAAGAATTCTTTTGAAGAGGACGTGGTGAGTGGTGTCCACCAACTTGCATCCTTATATGTTGCACAGCTTATTTGTTGCTTGCGGAGCAAACCAAAGTAAAAACAGCCTTTCTCAAACTAAAACCATGGAAGGATCTTCCATATTAATGGTTGGGAAGACTTTAATATTGTTAAGATGGCAGTTGTCCCCAAATTGATCTACAGATTCAATTCAATTTCTATTGAAACCCCAGATTGCTATTTTGTAGAAATGGGCAAGCTGATCCTAAAATTTATATAGAAATAAAAAGGGATCCAGAATAGCCAAAACTATTGAGAAATAGTAATGTTGAAAGGGTTATGTTTCTTGATTTCAAAACTTACCACAAAGCTATAATAATCAAGAGGTTGTGGTACTGTTACATGGATGGGTATGTATACCAATGGAACAGAATTGAGAGTCTAGAAATGAACTCATATGTTTATGACTAACTGATTTTTGACAAGGGTGCTAAGACAGTTTAATGGAGAAAGAATAATAGTCTTTTCAACAAATGGTGCCGGGACAACTGGATATCCTGCAAGGAATGAAGTTGGACCCTTATGTCATAATATATAAAAATTAACTCAAAATGGATCAAAGACCTAAATATAAGAGCTAAAACTAAAAAATTCTTAGGAAAAAAATATGTGTAAATCTACATGACCTCGGATTAGGGAATGGTTTCCTAGATATTACACGGAAAGCTAAGCAATCAAAGAAAAAACAAATAAGTTGCACTTCGTGAAAATTAAAAACTGTGTTTCAAAGGATACTATCATAAAAGAAAAAAGACAACCCACAGAATGGGAGAACGTATTTCAGATCACATCAGTAATGGCCTAGCATCAAAACAAGGCTGAGTTCTCATTTCCCATTCCTTAAATTCATACCTTAAATTCGCATATTGGTGCAGTTGAATTTCATTATTACCACATATATTTTTAACGAAATGTGTCTGTGATCATAGGTCTAATCACCTTCCCAGCCCTCTCCCTGCAAAGGAAATGCTAACACTGTGATCTATTTTCAAGGGGAAATGAACCTCAAAGTACAGTAAAACAATTCAGTAGTAATCTGAAGCTTGAAAGTTAGTTCAATTGATGAAAAGAGAAACATGCATTTAATTCATATCACTGACAAGTAAAGTACTTAATGATACTGTTGCTTGGTTTATGGTGCAGCTCCTCAGTGCTCTTGTCATATGAAGTAAATAATAGAAAATTCTTTGTATGTCACATGTCTGTTTTCAGCCAATCAGAAATCAGGATTGTTTTGTATGTAATAATAGGGTTTATTTGGAGAGCAGTTGTAAGTAGGACTCACAGGATACGGGGGCTACATATTACGGCTTCTTTGTTGTAGTGAAGACATAATTGGTCTGGTGTGTTTAGCATTTTTAAATTTAGTTTTGAGTTTTGACTCTAGAAATGTACAACCCTATCTTTTCAATTATAGGTTATCAGATGTTATTCACTCTTAATACTTCTTAAGGTAGCAGCATTGATCACTGCTTTTACTTTTGATTAAACAATTTAATGGGCTGTGAAGGAAAAATTACCAGATATTAAGGGAGAGAGAATTTTATGAAAATGTCTTCGAGGTTTCCGTCACCGTCTCTACCAATTTTCCTTTCACCGGAGCCAGTTGATGTAGGTTCTATAGCAAGTTCCTCTTCACTGAATGAGCTGGACAATATTTCCCACCTTTTAAGGAAGATATCAACAGATATCAATGAAATTAAAGGAATGAAAGCAGCAATTTTGACAGTGGAAGCAAATCTTTTTGATCTAAATGTTAGAGTGTCACAGAATGAAGCAAAAATTTCATCTTTGGAAGTTAAAATGAATGAATATTCAACATCAACATCTGAATGCAACAGACAGTTTGAAGATCTTCAGGAAGAAGTAGATTTTGAATCACAGTCAAGGGCTACTGATGTAAAAATAATTGGCTTCCTTAGAAACATTGAGAAAGGTAAACCTACAGTGTCTTGTAGGTACCCATCCTTTGATCTTGGTCTTCCCATGTATCTTAACTCTGTAGCTCTTATATGGAGGGAGCAAGTCATAGAGAACTTGAATTTTTCATAGACCTTTAATGACAAATTTGGATCTACATAATTTGAATTTAGAAGCCCATAATTTCTCGGAATTTCATCCTCTTTAGTAGAGCTCTCTAAAATAATGTATTGAAATGTATAGAGAGATGAAGCTTGAAATGTGAGAGAATGATCCTCTTGTATGTATCTGTCTGCCTGAGATTATTTTAAAATGTGTAATTCTTTCATTTGCTGTTTATGTTAAAGGGACCTGTTATAGTATTTGAACCTGGTGTTTGGATTGGAAGAACATTCTTTCTGTAACCTGTAACATGTCAGTTTTCCAAACTTTCCCACAAGAATACAACTTGACCTAAATGACACTGGGGTTGCAGGTCTGTTCCTCAGGATTTGTGTTTTTGCCATGATAATTTTGGAAGGAATCCACTTTTTTGGACACGCTGAAGAGTAATGAAATATAACTTATGTTTTAAAGGAAAATAGCTGTTAAGATTTCAAATTGAATATAGCTTTTAAAATTTAGAAATACTTTTTAATCAAACTTGGTACTTGGTGAGAGATTGCCCATTCACATGTTTGCACCGAGGAAACAGAGCCTCTCCTTGTGAAACTACCTGTAAGAGGTGTACTAAAAGTTAACATGTAGGCATCTTACTAATGTTTCACTGTTTGGAACCCTACTAATTACATCTCTTTGTATGCCATAGTGCAACAAACACTTTCTTGTAAGTGAGCAAATGCCTGATAGCTGCTAAGCATTGGAGGGGAAGGTACAGAGAAGTATAACATCCTTCCCTTCTCAAGGAGCTTACCATCAAATTGAAGATAGGGGAAATCAGCTCTTTGTCACTGTTTTGTCCAGTATGGTTTTTAGGAATATTATTAGAAATTAATATTAAGAACTATTTAAGAAGTAATACTCTAGTTGAGCAACTCTCTCTTTCTTTTTTTTTTTTCTTTAAAGACAGGATCTTGCTCTGTTGCCCAGGCCGGGAGTGCAGTGCATCATAGCTCACTGCACCTTCAAACTCCTGGGCTCAAGTGATCCTCCTGCCTCAGCCTCCCAAGTAGCTGGGACTATAGCCATGTACCACCACACCTGGCTAATTTTTTAATTTTTTGTAGAGACAACGCCTCATTATGTTGCTCAGGCTGGTCTTGAACTCCTGACCTCAAGTGATCCTCTCGCCTCGGCCTCCCAAAGTGCTGGGATTACAGGTGTGATCCTTTCTTATGGGAGATCCAAACAATTATTGTCATGCTTTGCTGACATAGGGCCTGGGTTGCTGAGCTGAGTATCGTACTTATTTGTTGTGTTCTTTGCATCCATCCAAACCTGTTGTTTGTCTTTTAAAAACTTCATGATCAGACAATTCTCTAGTGCTTTGTTTTGTAATTCCAATGGGTTTTGTTATCTTCAAAGATTATGGACAAAGGAGTGAGGTGTAATGATAAGAGCCCAGGTGATGGAGAGGGTGCTTACCATGTTTTTGTGCAGTTAGCTGTTACATGAGCTGCTGGTCACAAGGCAGCCCCCCTGGCTTTTCCATGCTTTTACCTTTACTTCCAATCCAAGAAAACTGGCTTTCTCACAGAGGGAGAACCAGGAGTGTCCTACATAGCAGTTTTTGGTTTAACCCTGAGTATAGCCTTTGTCTTACAGGATATATCTTTGGTCTGTAAATATCACTAAATTACATTGTTGAAGATTTAAGTAAGACTTTCAATTAAGAACTTGGACGAATTTCTGGGAATACATGCTGATATTGTTAGTATTTTAAGCTTAGTGAAGTTTTTAAATTTATGTTCTAGGAACTCAACAGAGGCAGTTATTATCCCGACTGCAAATTGACCCAGTAATGGCAGAAACTCTGCAGATCAGTCAAGGTTGGTAATATTTAAATTTTCACAGTCATCTAGCAATTTTCAGTTCTATTTCCATTCCTTACCCATCATTTAATGTATCTTGTAACTCTTAGATCCTGCCCTAACATACCATATTTAGATCTGTGAAAATATTTTAGGGCTAGGAGATAAGATCTACATTTTCTTCATGTTATATGGTATTTTTCTTTTTTGCCTCATTCATAAATTTTCTTCCTATCATGCCATTCCACCAGGGTCCCTGGTACATACTGGCTGCTCAGTCTCCTGCTGTCAAGGATGGCTTGAGCCACTCACCTACTCTTCCTCTCTATCCAGCTTTTGCCTTCGCCCTGGGCTGCTTTAGGATCCTGTTTTGCCTGTTCAACCTTATCCTCACATTTACTTCACTTTAGAATCTTATCACTAGGGCTACACCTAGATTTGTTGTTCTAGAGCTACAGTTATTTAATTGCTTACTATCTTACCTGTCTACCCTCCTCCTGCACACCACCTCCAACCCCTCTGCCACACACACACACACAGTGCAGGAGCTACTTCAGGACTGGGGCTGGTGCCTTATCTCTGTCCTCAGTGCCCAGCCCCTGCCAGGTGCATGTTCAGGGCCTACAGAATGACTGCTGGGTAAATGCAGGGAACCACTAGTACCCAAAATCTTCTTTTCTCTTTCCTTGTGTTTCCCCTGTGTCTGCCCCTGGTTGGAAGCTCTGGTCCCTTGACCCTTTTCTATGAGCCTCTTCCTGAATTTTCTTTGTCCTCCATCAGGACTTATAAGTGGGTGAATGTATTCCCTGAGCTTCCCCCAGTTTTCTGTCTCAGAAAGATGTGCGTTTCCTCTCTGAGGGTTAGCCTCCACCCAGATGCCAGATTCCACCCAGTTGATGAACGTTATCATGTCGTCATACTCCTTCAGCTTTAGTCCCTGCTTTCTCCCTCTGCGTGTGGAAATGTTCAGATATTCTCCATCCTTGATGCTGCCTCTCATCTCCCAACATTCCATCCTGCTTTCTACATAAGAGTATTTTCTTTTAAAACGTTCCTGTAGCCCAGGTCTGTATGTCATATCTAATTCAGCTCTTGTGCATTCTTTCAATTTTGTTTCCTTTAGTTTTCCTTTTTATCCATGGAACACCTACAGTGTGAAGCCTCAATAAGGCTTACAATGACAGTCTTTAACTTACCTCCTGCCACATCTTCATTTTCAAGAGAGCTTTTCTTTCTGCATATTCCATTTTCCTTTTTTTAACATACTGATCATGTTTCATGTATGCAATACTTTTTCTTATTTCTCTGAGGATATTGAAGGTTGTTTTGACATTCCCTTCCCCCTTCTTGGTCTTGTTTTCTCTAAGTTGTTTTTTTTGGACTATCTTTTATGCTGGAAGTTTTCCTCAGATGTTTGGGGGATCCTTGGTTGTCTTATATTTAAGATTGGGGCACTAAAAATCTCATTGGTTCTGTGGCTTCATGAATTGGGGCACGGTGGGCTTTTGATTTCATATTTGAGCGTAGATCCCGTGGTGGAGAGTGATTTGTCCTGCCTGTCTAGTTTGGAGGCACTTGACATGTCAGTCCCTTTAGGCCTTTCTCTCAGATTGGTCACCTTTTCCAAAGATCTTTCAAGTAATAGCCTGCTTGCCAGAGTTCTGGGTGCTAAATGGGGAAAGAAGACTGGGGGAAGCACCTCAGTGTTAATTATTATGTGATGTTTACTTAACCACTCCCCTTCCCATACTCACTACAGTACTGCTTTCAGTATGGCTAGCATCCCTTGGTCCACACAGATCCTCTGCTCTTCTCGAGTCTAAAGTTTCATTTCCTCCAAGGGAGAATCTATGAAACGGGTAAAAATTAACAGGAAATCTGTCTTTAAAAAAAAAGTTTAGTAGTATATATTTAGGTTATTTTGTTTTAGTGTCTTTGCAACAGAGATCATCCATAGCCTCTCCAGCCATAATCAACAGGAAAGCATCCAGGCATCCCGTGTGTCTTCAGTACAGAGGGATCGGGGATAGGATTGGTGAGGACCAAAACAAAACAGATAAATAGAATTAGAGTTTAGGAACAACTAATTGCTCCTTAAATGGACACTCTAACACACCTCTTTTTTGCTTTGTCTTCTCTGCCATTTCTTCCCAAGGTCCCTTTTGCTGCCTTTGGAGAATTTAGATCTAAATTGTATTGTTTCATTATTGGCTTAGAATTTAGCTTTTGCAGATATCTACTGAGTTAGTTCCTACTCATCTGTTTTCTACTTTCAAAATGTGACTGTTTCTCCTACAGTTTATTTCCTTTATGGGTTTATTGCTTTTATTTTTAAAAAAAATGTTTTTTGATATTTTTAATGGGCTTTTAGGATGGAACAAAAAATAAAGGCATGGATTCAGCTTCTTGTCTCCACCCAGAAGATGTCACTCACTTTCTGTCTGGCTTCCATGTGACTCAGGCTGCTAAAGCTTGCAGAGGTGACCAGTAACTTGTGTAGAATGGAAAGCTCTGTTTTCGGTGCACACTTTCCCAAACTTTGTAGCATATGACACTTGTGTTCCCATGTTTTCTTCACTCTTTGGGCCTTTGGCTTCTAGGACTTCACTCTCTCTTTAGTCTTCTCATTCTCGTTCATTCTTCTTTATCAGCTTGTCTCCTCCGCTGCCCCTTAAAATGTTAACTTGACCCTGTGTCCTGCCTTCAGCATTATTTCATCTCTTATATTCTCCCAAGATGTGAACTAGTAAAACCGCTTCACCTCAGAAAGTGCAGGTTGGTGGAAAGGAATGCAGCAGCCCTTGGGCCACAATTCTGGGCCTCAGTTTCGCTAGCCATGAGACTTCAGTGATCATTTAAGAACTTGAAGCTATAAATTGGTCATTTATAACATGGGAGGAAAACTCTACTTCATAGGCTTCGAGTGAGGATTCAGTGAGAGATGACAGCCCTGAATACGTACAATTCAACACTCTTATTTCACCTTCAGTTTTTTTTTTTTTTTTTTTTTTGAGACAGAGTCTCACTTTGTTGCCCAGGCTAGAGTGAGTGCCGTGGCGTCAGCCTGGCTCACAGCAACCTCAATCTCCGGGGCTCAGCGATCCTACTGCCTCAGCCTCCCGAGTAGCTGGGACTACAGGCATGCGCCACCATGCCCGGCTAATTTTTTGTATATATATTTTTAGTTGGTCAATTAATTTATTTCTATTTTTAGTAGAGACGGGGTCTCGCTCAGGCTGGTTTCGAACTCCTGACCTTGAGCAATCCGCCCGCCTCGGCCTCCCAAAGTGCTAGGATTACAGGCGTGAGCCACCACGCCCGGCCTCACCTTCAGTTTTGACTCTGCGTCTCATTTCTCTCCCCCTCCTGAGGGTCAAATCTGACTTTATAGCTTCGTTCTAAACACAACAGCCCCACAAAGACTTCACACTATATAAATTGAACATTGGAATTTATCTTTGCCCTCTTTTTAACTCTGCTCTTTCTCCTTTCCTGTGTTTCCCATCTCGACTTTCTCCACTTCTGTCTCCCTTTCCTGTCTGTGCACCTTTGCTGGGGAAGGTGGAACCCCTTCCCGGGTTGGTGATTGCAAAGTGCAGCTACTGTGGAGTACTTTGTCAGGGAGTGTGCGGTGTGTCTTCTCTCCCTCTCACTTATGTTAGAGTAGGGCAAGGTGGGGAATGCTTTCATTTAGAGGCTCACCATCTCTCCTAAGTAACAGCCTCTTCACTAAGATCTAGGACTCAGTCCTTTGCACTGTTTTTTTCAAAAACTGATTTGATCAGGTTACTTCCTTACTTAGGAACCTTTATTGATTTCTTATTACTTCTAGACCAGAATCCAAGATCACTGAGATATATGAGATCCTTTATCATATGCTTCAGCCTTCCTCACCACTTACCTGCTCAGCCCACCATACCCCCTTCCGGCCACACCGCATTTCTCATCTCTCAAATGTCCTAGGCCTTAGGAAAGCTCCTGCCTTTATCCATGTTTCCCTCTGCCTGAAGGGTTATATTTCCCTTTAATGCGTACTTCAAATGTTCACCCTTAGTAAGCTTTTCCTTGATTCCCCAGCTAGCGTGTTGCTTTGTTTATATCCCTTTTGGATCACCTTTTGGATCATGCTGTTCTGGAATTGTGTATGCGTCTTTTTTTCTTTGTATACTTAGCTCAGTTCTCTTCATTGTTTAATAAATATTTGTTCAGTGAATGAACATGAATGAATGTCCTGTGAATTTTGGTTTCTATTACTTAATGCTTAGCTTTAAAGGAAGTGCATTAACTTTAGTCAGTTGTGGCATATTGATAGGTCAGCCCTATCCATTTTCAGCTGCAGGTCTTGGCATATTTTATAAAATAGTTTTAAGAAGAATATTTTAGATGATGTGAGCTTGTGGCTATTTGCATTGAAGTTTAGTGTTTTTCTTGCTATATATTTAAAAAATGCCCACTGATCTTAAAATTCCCTTTTAAAGTATCCTCTGTCTATAACCAGGTAGGAATTATGTCACTTGAATTCCTTTTATCAGGACATGTTCTTCTCTGTAAGTGATACTGTGTAAAATGAATAAAACAGATTTTAGAAAAGTAGTTAAGCAGTTCGTGTACATCATAATTCTTGGGAGCTTTTAGGGCTCTTGAATTCTCCATGTTTTTAGAAAAGACTGTTGTACTTTAAGGATATATTGTTAATATCCCATAAGATGTCTGACAGGAGAACGTTTCTCTACTGTAGGCAGGGAGTGTTAATCAGAATCATTTGTAATGTGCCCTATGAAGAAAGGACTCCTTGAGTTCTTTGGAAAAATGTTTGGAATAGAATTACATCCCTATTGCTGAGTAGAACCAGTTGTGATTTTCCTTTGACAATAATGATGAATATATAAAAGACTGACATTCTTCTCACATGTGTGATGTTGGGAATGCAAGGTATATTCAAAAGTAAACATTTGTGGCCAATTTTTTTGGCTCAGATTACTATGACATGGAATCCATGGTCCATGCAGACACAAGATCATTTATTCTGAAGAAGCCAAAGCTGTCTGAGGAAGTAGTAGTGGCACCAACCCAAGAGTCGGGGATGAAGACTGCAGATACCCTTCGGGTACTTTCAGGACACCTTATGCAGACACGGTAGATGGTTTCTTTTTCTTGTGTAGCTACTTTGTGTGATTAGATAATGCAGGTTAGTTCCCAGCTTCCCTCCTTTCCCACCCCAACACCCATATAGAGTGCTTTTATTCGCTCAGTAGTCAGCTCATGAATAGTTAGCCAGATTCAGTTTCTAAAAATTCCAGTTCATCTTTCTTATTCAGAAATCTATTAACCTTCAAAGAAAAATTTTCTCAGTGTACGATTTAACTCCATTGATAAGATTCTTGTCTTTATGCACATCCAGGAAATGAAATTTTAAAAGCCAAGTGATCATAATCAGGGAATCTCTCTGCAGAGAGTTAGACAGGGTGGGGAGATTCTTCCCTTAGAAAATGGACTGTGTGTTCTACAAAGGTACAAATGTATAGATAATAAAATTAGTGTAAATGTAAGACTGCTGGCCCTTGTATTCTGAGCATCGATGCTAATTTTTTTGTTTATTTCCATGTTGACCCTATGAGGATCAAATGGACAGTGTGGTCAGGGTTGAGGGAAGATTGTCCTTAGTAAGTACAGACTGGAGAGTCACTGTTGATGATGCCACAGTGACAGGCCGTGGCTATAGTGTGTTAGCAGGAACACACTAATGCTGTACCTGGAAGTCCTACCGAATCTTTTTTATTGAAGCAAACGCAAAGCAAGGGAGCGATAGTTCTACTGAAGATCACTTTAGGAGGCTCAGCATTTTGTGTTTGTTTCCCTAATTCTATGGTATTTTTTATCTGTCTGGCAGAGATCTTGTACAACCAGATAAACCTGCAAGTCCCAAGTTTATAGTGACGCTGGATGGTGTCCCCAGCCCCCCAGGATACATGTCAGATCAAGAGGAGGACATGTGCTTTGAAGGAATGAAACCCGTAAACCAAACTGCAGCCTCAAACAAGGGACTCAGAGGTCTCCTCCACCCACAGCAGCTACAGTTGCTGAGCAGGCAGCTTGAGGACCCAAATGGTAGCTTTTCCAACGGTGTGTTGAGAGCTCAGATTTCCCCTTCTCAGGGTGTGCTGTTGTTGTGAAGGGAATCTTTGACTTGTTTCTCTACCTTGAATGAATATTGGTTAGAGGCCTTGCTTTTATTTATATTCAACAGTGGCCTTTTATCTTCTAGACAGAAGCACCAGTTAAATTTCAGACTGTTACTCCTGGATATGCTTCATAGGTGGGCTGTTATTCTAGTGCTAAAATGGAGTTCAGCCATGGAACCTAACAGTGCCTCTTAATTATGCTTGTTCAAGGATGAACCATCATTCTTGATGCCTTGTTTACCTTTTTTCCTCTGGAAACTACACTGTTACTTTCACCTTATACCAGCAACAGTCTTTTGTAATTAACTTGAGAGAAAAATGAATTTGGGTTTTCATGCTATTTCTCTCAGTGAAGTTTCTTTGAAAGGACTTTCTCACCTAATCTGTCAAGATACTTGGAAGTGTAGGAAAGAACCTTGTACTTAACATTGAAGAGTAATACTTAGCAGAATTCACGTGAATGCAATTCAGATAGCGCCATGCTTTGAGGCAGGTGATGTTTCTTATCACCGCTGCTTCTCTTGCTGGGTATCAGTGGCAGCTACAAGACCACTGTCATCTTCATTCATGACAGAGAATGGTAATTACGTTTCTCATATCTGAAAAAAATTTTAGAAACACATCTTCATTGGCAAGGTAGATAATTACTGAATCTTATAAATGAACAGATTCAAAGAAAAACAGTATTGGATTTTGAAGTTTTTTCCACGTAATCCTCTTCTTGGCAGAGATACGAACATGTATTGAGTATCTTTTCCAGTCACTAAAAATATAATAGACTTTCGGGGGAGATCAAGAGTTGGTGAAGAGTTACCAGTGTTAGCTTTAACCTGAGTGCTTTTCCTTCCATGAAATAATGTCATAGTTTTGATTAATGGAGAGAATTGAAAATTTCATCAACAGGAAGAAACGTTTACAAATAGTAACAAGGGAAGAACTGCAGGAGTCAGGCAGTGCAGATTTCTTAGCCTTGAAAATATTTTGTCTATAATAAGAAAATTCTTGTAGTTTTTACCATTCTTGGTTTTCGATTTGATAGCTTCATAATTTGGTCTGTTAGGATCTAATTTCGTTTACATGTAGATGTCTGTGTTTAGACTATATTGGTATATATGTAGTAGCAGTAACACTATAAATAACAAGTTAGTAAAAATTCTTGCCTACATTATGCAAGTGCCAGGGCCATTGTGGAGACAGCTGTGGTGAGTGGGGAGCCTCTTTCCCCCTTTTTTTTTTTTTTTTTGAGACAGTCTTACTTTGTTGCCCAGGCTAGAGTGAGTGCCGTGGTGTCAGCCTAGCTCACAGCAACCCTAATCTCCTGGGTTCAAGCCATCCTACTTCCTCAGCCTCCCAAGTAGCTGGGACTACAGGCATGCGCCACCATGCCCCACTAATTTTTTCTATATATGTTAGTTGGCCAATTAATTTCTTTCTATTTATAGTAGAGACGGGGTCTCGCTCTTGCTCAGGCTGGTTTCGAACTCCTGACCTCGAGCAATCTGCCTGCCTCAGCCTCCCAGAGTGCTAGGATTTACAGGCATGAGCCACTGCGCCCGGCTTTCCCTTTGCTTTGACTGTGGACTCTCAACATTTCACTGCTGCTCAAGGGTGACATGTATATAACATCAGGACATGAGTGTGGCTGGAGAGACTGCTGTGTAACAGTCACCAGGAGTCTCTGGCCTTTATACCTTTTCCCCTCCAAGCAGGGAGTTTGAAACTTTGTAATTGCTTTTGGTTGGTTTTTTGGCAGATTATTTCCAGGACACTGCAATAGCAACATCTGTTTCAAGTTGCCACCTGTCCGTCCCCCCCCACCCTCCACCACGTTATATGGCAGCACAGATTTTATAGCTTTCAATGAAAAGTAAATTTGCCTCTTCAAAACTTAAGGGAGGCCAGGTGTGGTGGCTCACGCCTGTAATCCAGCCTGAGCAAGAGCGAGACCCTGTCTCTACTATAAATAGAAAGAAATTAATTGGCCAACTAATATATATAGAAAAAATTAGCTGGGCATGGTGGCGCATGCCTGTAGTCCCAGCTAGTCGGGAGGCTGAGGCAGGAGGATTGCTTGAGCCCAGGAGTTTGAGGTTGCTGTGAGCTAGGCTGACGCCAGGGCACTCACTCTAGCCTGGGCAACAAAGCGAAACTCTGTCTCAAAAGGAAAAAAAAAAAAAAAACACTTAAGGGAAAGTTTTTATAGCTTATGAGGTAAATGTCAGCTGTGGAAAACCAGAGGCATGGCCTTTGTGTGTCTGACTGAACATTTCTATCAGGAAGGTAAAGTTTCCTTTTAAAGTGTTAAATTCTTTAATATTGTTCTTGAGTACCTTGCTACTTTATTCCATTTTCCAACTAGGTTTCTCTTGAGTATTCTCTCAGTCTTTCATTTGTGCTGGGTTCTCGTGCGTATACCCTAGTCTAATTTATGTTATATAGGAGGAGGAGGGCAAGGCATTTTCTCTGCAGGGATGACACAAAAAAAGGTTTAAAAGTAAGGAAAATGCCTTCCAGTCCCATCAGATTTTCTTTGGAACTGAGCTAAAATAATTATTTATTATCTTTAAGTAGCAAAGAAAATGTATGTATCAGGCATGGTCAAAATAGCTCTTTGATGATGCCCCTATCTGGGCTGTGTGACCGGATTTATCTACCTTGTTCTCCTGTAACGAGGATAGAAGTTGGGTCACTGGAACAGTAAGTACTCATAGTACTACTAGCTGCTGCTGTTGTTAGTTTACAATTAGTTGTTGCCTGTTTTTGTTTTTGCTTTTTTCCTTAAGAGATAGGGTCTTGTTCTGTCACCCAGGCTGGAGTGCATTGGCATAATAATAGCTCACTGCAACTTGAAACTCCTCGGTGATCCTCCCACCTCAGCCTCCTGAGTAGTTAGGAGTACAGGCATGTGCTAATTCTTTTGTAAATATGGGGTCTCACTATGTTGCCCAGGCTGGTTGCCAACTTGTGACCTCAAGTGATCCCTCGGCATTGGCCTCTCAAAGTGTGGGATTACAGGCATGAACCACTGTGTCTGGCCAGGATTGGTTGTTTTTCATTCTTCTTTCCATTTAATCATCAGGCTGTAAGCATTATTTTCTCTTTGTATAGGTGAAGAAACTGAAGTACAGAGAGGTTCGGTAATACTTTCCAAACTAGCTAAGCTACTGAGTTACAGAGCCAGATTTGAACTGCCTGACCTCAGGCAAGAGGACTAGAAGAATAGGTTGAAGTGCTATTTGTTGTCATAAACATGCATGTGAACCATAATATATAACACCTATGATGCTGGGGCTTTTTTGGCTGGGGTGTCTCAGGCCAGAAATTGGCAGCTGATCATGGCCCTTGTTTTTTTCAGTGTTCTATATTTGAATTAGTTGGTGACATTGAAAATTTAAATGTCGTATGAAAAGGCAGTTTTTTGGCTTACCGAAATGAGAGATAACCTGGCAACACAGGTACCACTTTCCTGTGTCATAGTTGATGATGTAATTGGATGTGACACAGTGAATGATGTGAGTGGGTGTGCTCTGTGCTTTCCAGGTTGCTGTTCCCCACCTGTCACTTTCTGCAACCCAGCCAGTCTTACGCAGTTAGGTGAACTATCTTCCCCCCATAGGTAATGGCATTTGTGACCCATTGTAGGCAAAAGTGTCTTTCCTCTTTTTAGACATTGCTGTGAGTTTAGCACCGGCACTTAGAAAACTGAATATACTCAGCAAGTGGGAACACTTTTGTGTGAGTTTTACTATTCATAATCTTGCTGAATATGAGAATTAGTTCACATTTCCTTATCACCCTATTTGTGTTTTCAGTTTCCATTTAATTTTATTGGTTCCCTCGCTTTTATATTTAATTCATTTCTGAAATAATATTGAGATTTAGAATTTCTGGTGAAAACTTTGGCCGTAGTTAGAGAATCACTGTCCGCTTTCCTTTTCACAATGAGAACTGTAGTCTCTTTCCTAGTAATCTTTTGTAGGATTCTGTTATCAGTGTTGGTCAGATTATTTGGGCTTGCTTATTTTATATGGCTGTAAACTTAACAGAAGATTTTGAGACTGAGGTTTGAAGGAAATCTGTTGAAGGTGCCATGTACTGAATTGATCGTAATTAATGAGATACTTTAATTCCTTTCCTTTTGTAGCTGAGATGAGTGAACTGAGTGTGGCACAGAAACCAGAAAAGCTTTTGGAGCGCTGCAAGTACTGGCCTGCTTGTAAAAATGGGGATGAGTGTGCTTACCATCATCCCATCTCACCTTGCAAGTGAGTAGCATCACACAGATTCTGTATCTTATGGCTTGTTTTTTCTTCTCTGTGGACAACTTTGAGTTTTATAACTAATTGCAGTGATGCCTATCTAATGCCTGCCCCCCAACCCCCCTAGTAATGCCTGCCCCCCAGCCCCCCAAGAGCAGCAAACTTCTGTGGATGTGTGTTTGTTGGGGGAGGAACCTTCTTTGTGCTTCAGATCTGTGATATCTTGATATCTGGGTTGAGAATTCTGTACATTTATAGGAGATGGGTATATGGTAACTGCCCCAATTTTTATGCGTTTTGTTCATGCACATACACAGATTTTGAGGAGTTGGGGGAAAAGTTACAGGAAATGAGAAAATATTTTGGACATGGGTTAACTTTTTCTCAGTGTAATATTTTCTGAGATGGATTTTAGAATATTTATGTGTCTGTGTCTTATAGATGGAATCTCTCCATGTTTTAACTTTTCTTTTTTGCACGGATAAAAGTAGGAGTAATTCTAATTTAAGGAAATTTTGATATTGGAATTATATAGTTATACATTTAAGGAGACCATGGAATGAGTCTTTGTAGCACAAAGACTTGTAGCACAATGCCTTGTAGCACAATGCCTTGCATATAGGATATGCTTAGTGTATTGAAATTACTGCAGAAAATGTAGACCTTACTTATAGAATAAGTGGTGTGATTCTTATCACAAAATAAGCTTTTGCCTTTCATGGTGACTTGGCTTGAGTTGAAAACCTGTGTTACCTCAGGCTTTGGAATAGATGTGAGTGTCCTATTTTGATATCTGCCCGCCTTTAAAATAGAGTACTATATCCTTTATTTTTATCTGCATTTCTCAAAACAAGTAGTGATAAGGTAGGGTAGTAGTAGAGATAAGGAAGCCAGAAGATGAAATATCAATAATATGTGTTTTTTGTTTGTTTGTTTTGTAGAGCCTTCCCCAATTGTAAATTTGCTGAAAAATGTTTGTTTGTTCACCCAAATTGTAAATATGATGCAAAGTGTACTAAACCAGATTGTCCTTTTACTCATATGAGTAGAAGAATTCCAATACTGCCTCCAAAACCAGGTTAGTGACTTTTAGTACACTAATATATTTGGGTAAAAAATAGGAAATGACATTTTATGAATGTAAACAGAATTGACAAGACAAAAAAAGGAATAGTTTTAGAAATAATTTTGACAGAATCAGTTAATCTAACCAGTGTTTAAAAAGTGTGCCTATCCTATTCTTAAGTATTTTATCTTCACTAACAAATGTATATAAACTTTACCATTCTAACTTAAAAATAGTTCTCACTTCTATAAAAATATCAGTAGACTGCATTAAAAATTATTTTGCCAAACAGATTTGATCAATCTGTGTTCTTATTTTTGTTAGCAGTTACAACAGCAATACCACCTTCTAGTAGTCAGCTCTGCCGTTACTTCCCGGCATGTAAGAAAATGGAATGTCCCTTCTATCATCCAAAAGTAAGAACTTTTATTTTCTTAAAAACCAATTTAGTGATAACTTCTCCATTCTGAGAAGTAGAAAGTCATCAGCAAATTGAAGATCTTGCTTGCTTCTCCTCCCCCCTCCCCAGATTAACTGTTTTTTGTCAGAGTTAATTTTATGGTCTTTAAGACCTTGTTCCTTAGTTGTCATTGAGCCTCTGGTCCCTTAGGCCAAGTTTGAAACTATTTAATGTGTCAGTTTCTAAGCACTCTTGGGAGAGAGGCGCATCTTTACTAGTCATATTTTCTACTCTTCTCTGTTCCTGCACATGTGGGCATGTGGGTGGTTGGTTTGGTTCATGCCAGAACTGAGATGATGAAATCCAGTAGATACTACTTAATACCTTTAAACTGTACTGATGCTTTTAATTGTCTGTGTCGTAAAGAATAATTGGTATATCTTCAGCTGCATTGTTGCTCCAAGTGAATGATCTCCTTTTTGCATAACAGCCTAAAGACCTATGAAAGGCCTTTCACTTGCCCCAGGTGTACCTGGGCATAGATGAGGATACTTGGAGTGTAATAAGGGATGAGTATCACATTGATGAGAAGATTATATTGTATGCTTAAGCTTCCTTTTTTTTCCATTAAGCTTCCTTTTGAAATTTCACTTGCTATTACTCTTTGCTAGGATTGTCTTTCAAGGGGAGGTTTCTTTTCCAAGGCTTCAGTAGTATTAAAATGGACATTACAAACCAGATCTCCTACCTTGTTAATGGCTAGGATAGACTGGTCATTGTCATCTCAGACTGTTGTGTTTATTTGTATTAGCCTTGCGATGTTGCTGAAGCTCTGTTCGCTATTTAGCACTGTAGGTTTAACACTCAGTGTACAAGACCAGATTGCACGTTTTACCATCCCACCATTACTGTACCACCACGACATGCCTTGAAATGGATTCGACCTCAAACCAGGTAAGGATTAAAATTAATTTTTCTAGTGTCACTTCTAATTCTTTATTAATATGTAGTTTCTTAATTTATAAGCATATAAATTTGGGGGAAACTGTTACTTTTTTTTCTTTGCTGTTTAATTTGACAAGGGTCCTTTGGCAAAATAATTTACTACATGGACTAAACTTTGTTTTATCCAGTGATTACCTTTTTTTACTTATTAGATCATTTCCAGATCACATTTTCTTTTTTCTTTTTTTTTTTATGGTCATATACTATACAAAAGCATCTACTAAGGCCAGCAGGAGTTTGTGTATATACTGCTTATGAATCTCTAATTAATTTTATTAGATATTAGCAATTATAAAATATTGAAAGGAAGTTTCAGAATATTTTAGTATGGCATATAAATTTAATTACATGTTATCTTTTATCTACATATATATTTTAAAAAATATGATACAGCAAACTTATGGCCAAATATTCCTTGTCCAAAAATATTCAACTTTTTAGCTGAGGTATATGGTATATACATGGATGCAAAGCAAATAATTTTTTAAATGTTTGGTTCTGTTTATTCAGCGAATGACACCCAGTCCTGCCAGGCAGAAGATCATGCAGTTTGAAAGTTTCCATCTACTGATGAAAGATATTCTACAGAACTTGTCAAATCTTTGAAACTTGGAATATATTGCTTTCATAATATGAAGTTTATTGCCTATCTGAAGTGTCTGATTTTTCAAGTTTGTAAGTTTCTTAAGTGGTTTTAACATTGGGTGTTTTTTGTTTTGTTTTTACTATGAAAAGACAGTTTAAGGAAAGGCTAAATTCTATTAAAACATTTGAGGCATGTTTGTACACTGCTGTTTTAAGTATCAGCATTTATAATGTGACGACATTGTTAGTAATGGTACTACAGTTTAGGGCTACATGGTTGGTAGGGGTATAGAGAGAGAAGTGAGGCAAGTCACATTATTCTAAAAGTTGAATTTGCTGCTTTCACTTTTCCCAAAGATTATATAATGTTCTCATAATCCACCATGAAAACAGGAGTGGCTACAATTACTGAGGCAGCTTAAAATAGTCATTCAATTCTGCTTTTTAATTTTTAAGCGAATTTAGTTTGAAAAGCATGACAATGCAGGCCTCTTGGGCCGAGAGCTGCTTTGGTAAAGTTTCCCAGTTTCCTTTCCTTCTGTGACAGGATGAGTGAGGTGGGTATGGAGGATGGGGACAGCTGGAATGGCAAGTGTGAAAAATAGGAACAAGTCCTTACAGTGCTCTCATTTACTGTTGACATATGCTTTTTCAATAAATTTTTTGGGGAACTACATTATCACAAAATTATACAAATTTTTTACAAGTATATACATAAGGTATCATAAAACAGACTTTTAACTCACAAGGTTATAAATATACATATATATTCTCACATTCTGAAAAATAACATTCTCAGAAATAGCTTCACAGAAAATATACTTCATTACTACTGAAGATAATTTTTGAAATGTAAAAATTAGATTCAAATAGTATATTTTAAATGACAGACTATAATTACCGAGATCAGATGGGTAAACTGCAAAATAGGATGAAACTTTTGGCCTCCTTTATCAGTTACAGAGTTTTGTGTGTATGGTTTTTTAAAAGTGTTAAGGCAAGAAGTGTCAAATCCTTTCGAGTTAAATAACAAATGGATTACTGATTTCAAAGACTTGATGTATAGTAGTGTTAAAAATGAAAGCTTAAAAGGTGGTTAGAAAAGAGTGAATTAATGCAAAAGGGATAAGAATGACTAAAACATTCACAGGACCAAATTAACTGTAAAAAAAAAAAAAGTTCATTGACTTGCTTAGTTATATACCCAAATGATAATAAACCCATATATGTAAAAGTTCATGTTTAAGATCATAAAGCCAGCAGTCTGTTTTGTGGCTATTGCTCTTCCATTGGGAGAAGAACCAGTCATTAAACCATTTGGTAAGTTGCATTTTGCTGTGCTGATCCCAAAGTAAAGACTTGAAACACGAGAAGCAAAGACAAAAGCACACAAGAGCATAAGGCTGTTGTGTTAGGCTTGGGTGAAATGACAATTCCACTTCGTTTTAAAAGTTTACTCAATTGAATTTAAGGCGTTTGTTTATTCCAGTGTTACTTAATTGAGGTGCTTTGCATCTCTGCAGAAGAAAGTTTCTGACTTGTTTAAATTTCCAGAAACAATAGACTTTTAGCTATCATTATAAATGGTGTTATATATAGGTACATTCTCATAGTTTTCACTATAAAGAACATAAATGGGAAACTAGGTCTTAATTTAGTTCAGCCATTTTACAAGGAAATGAAATGCTAAAATCTGATTATTTTTTGCTGTTTAATGGACATTGCCTGGAAACAGATTTAGGAGTTTACTCTCTCAGTCACTATGGTGTATGGGCAAGCTAAGGTTGACCCTTAAACATTTGTTGGATGGGTAACTTGGTATAAAATGAACCACCACAATAAAATGCTCACAAAAAAAAGAAAGGGAACAAGCATAGTTGGCGATGTGAAGTGCGTGGTACAAGAGTGCACAGTGTGCTTTGGCATGCATTTTATACATAATGAATGGGACTAAAGGTGCCAGAAGCCCCAGGTTACATATTTAGGAGCTTAGATACTGCACACAAAAATAATTGTCTGGGTTAAAAAAAAGTAAAGGGAGATTCTATATGTATGGCCTATCACATTTCATCACCTTCCCTTAGTTGATGGCTGATACAACAAGCTGGTCATGGGATGACTACTTACCGGTCAGCGGCATGACCATTACTTGTGAAACTACAGAAGTGATTTAAGGCTGACTTAGCAGGTTAGCCACTTTGAAGGACAAAAATGTAATGGAAGCAGTTTTATCCTAAGTAGTTTACTTGCTTAAGATTATGGAGTTTCTACTTACACTGTAATGGAAATAGAATTTCTCTGTAGCCAAAAGGTGGCAAACTTGACCCAGAAGGAAAACTTAAAACTCCAACAGGTTCAAATTTGAGTATTTTTTTGTTTTTATGGGAGCGTGGTTCAGGGGGGCTTTTCTCCTTTAATTTATTGACTATCTCTTTATAAAATACATAAATAGAAATCTAATAGTAATGTATTCCAAAATTTGGCATAATTCAAGAGAATACATTGAAGTGAATAAAGAAAGTACCATTTCATGTTTCAAGCTTCTTACCAACCCTTAATCAGCCCTTCAGCCACAGCTATTCAGAGCTTTAAAACTGACCAGGTTCAATCACTGGTTAGATTTTCTGTGACATAATTTAGTTATTTCTGTTTTTAGTATTCACAAAGTATTGGACACAGAAAATAGATACTAGGAATCTTCATATATCTTGTTAAACCAAACAGGATTCCAGAAATCTGAGGGGATGGGATCTGTTATGCTAGAAAGATAACACATTAAAATAAAAATCTGTAAGACTAATAGAGCATCTTAAACTTCATACTTAGAAAAATATATTTTTAAATAGCAGTCTACATAATTTTCAATCTTCAGGAAACTACAGATAGGCTAAACAGCAAATTCCTGAATGATGAGTACTGATCTTTGGCAGCATTTAAAGTGAAAAGGAAAAAGGATCTAAGAATTCAGCCCTAATCCACTTAAAAGGAAGTAATTGACAAGTTTTACAAATGGATCTGGGTTTATTCATTTTGGAAATTAGCCTATGGGGTGGCACACATCTCACTAAACAAATTTTCCCAGTAGAAAAAAGCTATAAAAATTTTCTTCCAACAGTGATTAAATTGTATAACTTTGTAAATGTGAATTTAACACTTTTGTTTACATGTTTAACAAATATTTATATATTAGACTACATCTTTAAATATGCAGTATTCTCTTGCCATTAAATACTATTGCTGTCTAAAACCTTAACAGAACTGTCCACCATTGGAAATGATTGTTCATCATACTACTTTCCCATTAGTGAGGCTACAGTTATGTTTTTAAATTTTCAGTTATAAAGATGGCTTCTGAACAGAAAAGGGTTGACAGCTCAGAAATGAAGATGTAGCAGCCATATACTGACAACTTTAGATCTGTTCCTGAATTCAAAACTGCCAGGAAAAAATGTCCTTAATTTAAAAAAGGACTTTATTAGCGCTTAGGAAACATTTTCCAGGAAAGCTTGTGTCTGTTTCCTTAGGGAAAAATGCTTGCCTTTTAAAAACTGTGATCCTTTACGGTGATTGTATTTTTCTTTTCTTTATGGAAATGCAAGGATAAAATATTTCATTAAACAATGAACCTTGAAAATATAAATGCTAAAGAGAAGCACAGTTTTGCTAAAGAGATAATGAAAACTGTTCAACCTGGGTTAAGTTTTGGGGTTTTTTTTAAAGGTGTGCTGTCCCTAAATCTCCTCAGCAGATCTGCCAAAATTTGCACACTCAATAAAGGGGTGGGGAACAGGCTGGCTTTTACCATCAAGTATTCAGTCCTTCCTTGAAATGTAATTATCTGGCAGTGTATGGATTATGGACAGTTACCCAGTGCATACAGCAAACATTTGAACTCATTTCACCCTTCTACTATCTTGATGATTCTGGGCATTTCTCCCTGTTACAATCTGGGGTTAGCACCACTTGACCATGCAGGGTTTGGTTTGGTTTTTTTCTCTGTAATTCTGGTCTCTCAAGGCTGTCAATTTGTAGAGTCGTCTTAGCATCCGTCTCAGTGAGGCATATGTACGCATTTCCAGACAAATAAACTGTAATCAGAGAAGAAAATTGCAGGCAGTTCATTACATTTCTAGATTTTCAGAATAGTTTAATGTTCTTCAGTTAAAACAGTTGAGATTTCAAATTATACATGTATAAAATTTTTCCCCATTAACTCCTTTTCTGTATTTCATAAATATATGATTCCAAGGAACCATCTGGTTATGCAACCCCCTGATAATATTGCCTGAGTTCATAAACCAAAGCTGTAGGCATTGATATTACATTAAATCTCTTCACTTTTATAGTAAAAGATAGTATGCTCTTCTTGGGCTGAGAAAATTACTAACCTGCAGTCATCACCTCCAGCACTAATAACATGTCGATCACCACTGGTAAATCGAATATTTGTCACATGGGGTGAATGACCCAAGAACCTTTTGTGCTTTGCCTAAAAAACAATGACAAAGAGCATTTGAAGCACACATAAGTGAAAGATACCTAGTAGGAACTATAATCTCTATCACAAGAACTGCGGAGGCAGCAGGGAGTTGGGACCACTGCCAATGATTGAAATGCTTTTACAGAGTTAATGGATCTGCACTTAACACAAACCAGGTTATTTGGGCAGTCAGATGTCTCCTGGTACTCTGAAAATTTTTCTCTGAGGAAAAGCATTTGAAATCTGGTAACTGATTAGTTTGGTAAAAAGGTAATCACAGCTTTATTAGGATAGTTTCCAAAGATGGTATTATTACTGAAATATGGTATTACTGAAAGGAGGAAATTTGTTTTTAATAGCTTTTATTTCAGGGTAATGGGTTTAGAAAGTTTGGGAAAAATTTAGAAATACAAATTTAAAAGTATTTTCAAATTAGGACAAAATATGTTAAATATTAACTTATGTAGGAAAAAGTACTAGTGATCAGACATCAAAATTAGAAGTAGAAAGATATACTACACAAAAAAACTTACAAATTTTTCTGGACATGGGAAGTCAAATAACTTAACCATGCCAAAGTCATCTCCTGTTACAAGGCTGATTCCCGAATGAGATACACAGGCACAGTTGATGTCGGCTTTCTCTGTATGTCTGGACCAGATTCCCATAACTTCCTCTCCTAGAATACTAGATGGATGGAACAAAAGAAAATCCACTGCATCAAATATAGACAGGTTTACCGTACTGAAAAAGTTTCTTGGCAGTTAATCTCTTAAGTACCTAATCATGTTATTTAAAATACAGGAAGTAAATTGTGATAAGGCAAGTTATTAGAGGCCTGAATTTCATCTTGATATTAGCTCCCACCTTTTTAAAATGAAATTTTATCATTTGAAGGGCTTATAGATTAATCCTTTTAAGATTCAATTAATACTTTATGAAAGCTGACAGAATTGCTTTTCAAATTAAAAGTGATACTTATAAACTGGGCTTGCTGGTACACACCAGTAGTCCCAGCTACTCTGGAGGCTGAGGTGGGAGGATCGCTTAAGCCCCAGAGTTCAAGGCCAGCCTGGGCCACATAGGAAAACCCTGTCTCTAGAAAAAAATTTTTTTCAAAAGTGATACTGAGAATAGGAATTTGATGGTATTTTTCATTTGACCAAAAAATGGATACTCATAGTTAACCTGTTTATATCCAGCAAATTTGAACGAGTTTATAAGCTGTCAGTTACAGCTTCAAGACAGCATTCCTTTAGATAATGAATACAGTTGCTTAATAGCACCCAATATATTTTTATTGCCTGTTATTAAATTTAATGTTAAGGAAAAAATATGGCATGGCATCTTTAAAGTCATGACTTTGGTTTTCTTTAACCACTTCGGCATGAGCGTCAACTATAGTCCAGATGAACACGCACAGCAACTGTAGCCAACATCCGTGATATGACTTTTCTAATTTTTCATTTATCAAAATTGTGAACACTTAAAAATAAGGTAATGAAAACATTTATGTATATGTTACCTATTCTGATTTACATTACAAAGCTGCCTGTAAAGTAAAACAAGCTTTCAGTGCTTTAAAGCTTTCCTCATCACACAAGAGCAAAATGGATTCACTGTCAATGCACAGCACAAACTACCATGCAGACTGAGTGCCAGCTGTGGGCAAGGTTTCGCTGCCGGTGAGCGCCGTACCAACGTGGTTAAGAGAACTTGATAAATCATGAAAGTTGATAAAGCATGGAAATACGTTCAATCAAACGGGGTCCCAGCATGAACACGCCATTCTCCTCCTAAGAATTCAGGATATGGTAACAAAAACTTGGAATTCATTACTATTCTCAAGTGAAATGGTTTTGTTCAGCAATAGGATTTTTCAGTTTTTCTAACTAACCTTCAAAAAGTCACTTCTTCCCTTCTGAATATATGAAGTATTTACCTAGTCCACGTAGCCCAAGTAATTCTGTCAATAGCAGCATGATCCATAAGATGTTTTCCTGAAGGCACTTCGTAGACATGCCGTTTATAGCAGCCACTAGAGACCTTTCGTCGTATTAAAATGGGACAAGAATTCCATTAGGAGACAGGCAAAATCCACAAGGAGTTTATAGAATACTAGCCTATTGCTACTCAATTTACATGTCTAACATTATAAAGAATGCAAAAGACCACTACAAAAGCATTAGAAAAAGAGAAAAGGACTGGCAAGTGGGGAGGAAACTAGGAGATGCAGGTCAGAGGATTCCAAGGCAAGAGTTGAGAAGCTCTGAAACCTAGGGATCTTTAAATGTTTTCAGTAACACGAAATGTAAAAGCAGAACTACCCCTGTGAACTGGGTACACAGTATTGATACTGTACCTGGAGATACCTGCTATCTGCAGAGAAGTCCATTTGAATGACAAAGCTTGGAATATCTTTACAGTAGCTGATTCTGTTAAGGGTGGGGCCCAGTGTTAGGTCATAAAAATCCACTGAGTTCTCACTGGAACCCACTGCCAGATACCGTGAATCTGGACTAAATCTGCATACAAAGGAAAGCATGTAAAGATGCATTAGACCTCATGAAATAAATATTTGATTGGTGACTTTTCCTTTCTAGCGATTGAAAATTAAGATTATGTGTGATATAGGGCCTCAAATAGATTTACCTGACAGACACAACTGGTCATGTATACTGACTGAAGTTACTTGAAATAAGAAAGCTTTATATTTTACTTCGATTTTAAATATTGCCTCAGTTGTCATCTCCTAATTCCTTTAAATATATCTCAGCTTTAAAAAACCATTAACTTTACATAATTTACTAAGTTAACACAATTCATTAAGAAAGGATTCTTTTCATCTGGAAAAATGTATTAATACTAAGTAAAGAACACAGCTAAACTCACCTCAGGTTATTAAGATGAAGTGACACTGCTTGCAGCTTGGAAGAATTTATTTAAAAGACAAAGTGAAAAACTATTTGCAGCAATCACTAGAGTCAGTATGGGAAAATTCAATCTTTCAAAAATGTTTCATGAATATTGTTGGGGTGCTTAGGGACACATGGGAGCGAAGGGGAGCCACTGTTACTGTTTTGTATATTGAAGGTTTATAATGAGGAAGGTTTCGTTTGTAAAATGAGTTTTCTGGTGAAAAGAATACAAGCTTTTGACAGTACTGGATTCAGTAATCTTTTTTTTTTTTTTCCTCTCTGGCAATGGACTGATGGATGGATTCGGTAATCTTATCTACTGATCACAAGTGGTCAGTTAACGGTAGCCACTGTTAAAACAAGCTTCAACACTGAAAAAGGTTTCAAGAAAGGTTTAAATTTATTCAGATTCGATGTTCACAGGAATTGATTGAATGAATAAACTATATATTCCCAAATCGACATTATTGAGAGAAGATATGTTTGGGGTTACAACTTTAGTTTTCCAGGGTGGCAACTTTTCAAGGTCAGATGATTCTTGTATTACAGTGGGAGATAATTAGCATGATGAACTTAACTGGACATGTTTAGTGTGACACTCATCAAACATTATGTAGTACTTGCTATTATGAGGCACTGTGGTTGGTGCCCAGTGCATTTATAATTTAGCAAGGAGAATTAAGTATATAAACAGCCATATTTCAGCATGCAACTTAGGATGTGGTAAAATGCTACAGGTCCTCAAGACCTTTTTTGAAGGTGCAGCTAAGGAAAGTTTTTCAAATGCAAGCTGAGTCATTTATATACCAGAAATACTATTCCATTTGTTGACTAACCTGATATCATGGATTGCACATCGTCTATCTCTCTTCTTTCCCCATATTTTTAGAGAGCTCACTAGTAAAATAATAAATTCTCCATTTTTCATTCCAATAGCCACCATGTCCCCTTCAGGGCTATAACACACAGTACGAGCAGCATGTCCCAAATTCACTTTGTTTAACATCTTCTGCATAAGAACCAAGAGAGTCACAGAAAACTACATTAAGTGAAATACTTACAAATTAAACTATCCCCCCCCCCCCAAATTCTCTGCATGAGTCTGAGATAGTTCCTTCTTTATGCACTAGCAATTTAGGACTTCCACTGTACTTCTACGAAATTGTAACATTTTTTAAAAAATTAGTTGTACCTACTTTATCAGCAATATCCCAGAGTCTCACTGTCCCATCTTCTGCAGCAGAAAGGAAAAAATCCCTGGAAGGATGTGTTGCCAGCCCCCAGATTGGTCCATCCACATGACCATTAACTAAAATATTACATGCTGCATTTTTCTCTCCAACTTCAATTATTTCAGCATTCCTTGTCCCAACTAGTATTTTGCCCTGAAATACAAGTAGGATCAGTATATTTAATAATATAAGAATTGACCCTATTGAACTGCTTTTAAAGAGCTTTTTGCTTCAAGCTCATCTAGTTGTAAGCCAATCATTAGGTCATGCAAAATTTTCTATGACTGGGGCACATCTGTAAGAACACTGGGTTGGGTTGCATGTTAAGAGTCCATGATGCTAAAGAACAGAGTTTTTCTTTATGGCAACACACCTGGATTCTTCAGTAATCAAAGTTTTGACTTTGTGACTATGATCATCTTGGGATCTCCAAAGAGGAGGGGTGAGTGCACTGGGATATAGGAAGAAAGTACTAGAATTTATTTTTTAGTTAAAAAGTAAGCTTAACTAATAATTAATATGTAGACTAAAGATAATACCTGTATAATGAGTACATGCTCATATTTTTTATAGGAATGTGTAGTTTTTAAAAAAATTTTATTTTTTGATTGCTACATCATAATTGCATATTTATGGGGTATAGGGTAATTAGCATATGTATTACCTCAAACATTTGTGATGGGAGCATTCAAAATCCTTTCTTCTAGCTATTCAAAAATATATAATAAATTATTTCTAACTATAGTTATCCTATAGAATAGGATAACTATTCTATTCAGTGCTATAGAATACTAGAACTTATTGCTTCTAACTAGCTGTAATTTTGTATTATTTGAATAGTCTCTTCCCTGTCCCCACCTTTCCCAGCCTCTAGTAACCACTATTCTACTCTACTATGAAATCAACTTTTTTAGTAGCTTCTGCATATGAATGAGAACATATGACATATATCTTTTTGTTGCTGGCATATTTAACTTAATATCCTCCAGGCTCATCCATGTTGCCATCAATGACAAAATTTCATTCTTTTTTATGGTTGAATAGTATTCCATTGGAAACTTATACCACATTTTCTTTATCCAGGGAATGTGTATTTTTAACAAAAACGGAGACAGCTGTCCTAATCAAAATGAATCAACTGACAAGGATTTTCAGTTCTGTCTACCATAGTTGAATTAGCAGATTCAAGAAAATATGGAAGTTTAAATACAGGATGTAGACAGTAGCTTCCTATCCTATGGGCTGCTTTGGTGCCAACTGTGGAACCACTAAGAAAGCAACAGAGAAAAAGCGGAGTAATGTTGGCAAGCAAATCTTTTTTTATGCACTAAGTTTTGTTCATTGAATTGCAAAGGGCAAGAGAATCACTGTTATAACCACTCTGTTTACTGCTGCACCATATCGGCTCACGGAGTATCTTACTTTGCCTCTGCACACAGAACGAACACAATCTGTGACTTGTCCTGTCTCAAGCCTGAAGGCACGGCATCGCCTCAGTTCCTGATCCCACAGTTTAACTGCTCCTCCTTCTTTTGACCTAAGTAAATAACAACCAAACCAAAATAAATAAGTGTTTATTATTGGCTACTATATACAAATATTAATTTATAAGCAGAATACGAAAAGAAAAGAAAACCCCAGGAGGTCTGGCATGGTGACTCATGCCTGTAATCCTAGCACTTTGGGAAGCTGAGGCAGGAAGATCACTTGAGGCCAGGAGTTGAAGACCAGCCTGGGCACCATAGCAAGACCCCATCTCTACAAAAATATTAAAAAATTCACCAGGCATGGTAGTCCTAATAACCAGGGAGGTTGAGGCAGGAGGATCACCTGAGCCCAGGAATTCAAGGTTACAGTGAGCTACGATCATGCTACTGTACTCCAGCCTGGGTGAAAGCACAAGACCCTGTTCCCCCCCCCCCATAAAAAGGCCCTGATATTTGTAATTTTAATATTCTAAATTTTCTATAACAAGTTTAAGATACATTTATCACAGTCAAAACATCTGATTTCAGAAAATTTTATTTTGTGAAAAATTAATTTTTCCTGGCATGAGCATAATTTTATTTAGCCTCCACTGCACATTATCTTTTCATAATACTTTTTGATACTTTTTGATTAAAAAGATAAAACAATTTTTAGCATTAAAGAGATAAATGTAGGTGAGGTAACAAGTTTACAGATACTATGCTAGAGTCTATTTTTAAGGACAAAAAAGCATATTTCTTTTCCTACCGTTATTAAACCATCTCACTGAAACAGTTTAGTAGGCTACTAGAGAGTAGGGTAGACTAGATAACATGGGAGATACAAGTGTTGGCGTAATATGTAAAAAAAAAAAAAAAATAGCCCATGTATGGATTTTCTCTTGAAAGAACTGAAAAATTCAATCTCTGCTAGATGAATTGCTTGTCTTAGAAAAAGCATGTCCATGTATATTCTTCCTTTATTTGAAAAGCAAAAGTTTCTGCACTTGAGTTCAACATACATGGGTTCTTTCAGCCCTGTACTGAAATGTACTTCTTAGTCACCTATGTGTCACATTTCAACATGCATATGACTATATTGATGGCAAATTGATAATGAGTATCTGGTTACTTATACGAGATTTGAAAATCACTCAGAAAAAGGCCTCTCCTCAGAGTTAAATTTGCGGTCTTGTATAAAACAATTTATCTAACAAATGTGCCTCAAGCAAAAGCACATAAGTGTGTGTCTCTAGCATCCTCTCATCCTTTTCTAATTCAAAAATATGCACTTTACCCCTTTGTATCCAAGTTGAATAAAAGAAGAGACAAGGCAGTTTCTGCCCTTCACCCCCCCAAAAGCCTCTGTCACACAGCAAATACACAGGCAAATAGGCATCAAGAAAATCAATTCTCAACTTGTAGGGCAACTATACATCCACACCTCAGAAAAAGAATCATCCCATTTGGAGTTAGGTTTATCTCCAACGCAAAAAACAACTGGAGGTGATTTAAGACCAGAAAGGAGAATGGAGAAAAGTGCATGAACAGCAATGAGGGAGAAGTATGTGAGGAGGAAAGTCAGAGAGAGTGATCTTTGTAGCCTAGAAGGAACCAGAATGCCTCACTGCAAACCCCAGGTAGATCACAAATGCATAAACATTCAGTGAGGCTGTGAAAAGAAGACTCACGGCCTTTCCTTGCCACCGGTCACAATAAGTCCATCTCGCAGGGTAGTATACATGGCAAACACAGGCCCGTTGTGAGCTCTGGCCACGATTCTACACAATATGTGATCTTTCCACACACAGACATCACCACTGATGGTACCTGTAAACGTCAAGTTATTCTGAAAAGGAGTGGGGAAAGGGGGAGACAGACTCATCAAAAGTTCAAATAGACTTCAGATAGATGTAATTTTCTATGTCACTGTAACGCTGCCTCCTTCCTGGATAATATAAAGAGCATGCAGGGGGTAGTGGGAGACGCACTACACTCAAGAGTCAAGAAACCTGAACTCAAGGCTTAGCTTTGTCAGGACCTTTTCCTTTTCCAGGTCTGTTGCTTATCAGCTGGAATAACCTTGGACAATTCTTTCCTTCCAATTCTAAAATACTACGATTTTAGTTTATAGTATTCCATTGGATTGCTTCCCTCTAGCTGCCCCATAAATAATTTAAAAGTCATTAGTAACTGAGAGTGAAGGAATAACAATAGGAAGTGAAGAGAACTTTTTATTAGGTTTGGTAAAATATTTTGTCATAGAAAGTAAAACTATTATATATGGCAAAGTTGTAAGTTTTGCAGATTTCACTAACTAGGATGCAGGTCTAGGAGCATCATTAATTCATGGCTATCTGCACTTAGAATGTAAATGCTTCAGGTACAGAAACCAGTATTTACTTCCCTTGTTTTTTTAACAGCCCCTAGCATAGATGATGCTCAAAAATGCTTAACTGAACATAAACCTACCTTGTTATGTAAGAAAACTTTCTCACCGAGTATACTACATTTCATACATTAAAAGCCAATTGTTTCTAATATTTTAATCTTTCAAGTTTATTTTTTATTAAGAATAAGCAATTGACTACATAAGCAATTTTACATGTGAAGAAAGTTCATCTACATGAGCAAATTAAACACTATAAGCATGTGAATGTGTGGGGTTTTCTTCTGGAAATGAACTACTGGTCTTATATTAAGAATACCCAAAATGTTCAACTGAAGTTGGACATGGCATGACCAACATTTTCAATGGTCTTTTTCTCAAAGACACAAATGTACTTAAAGGTTTTAAAACTAATTTTCTCCCTGCAAATATTGCATACCCACACAAACACTTTAATAAGCACATTCACTTAGTTTTTTGATGATGCACCAATGGATTTATAAAGTCTAGCCAAATATAAAAGGAAAAAGGCATGGATTGTAAACCACAGGCCCAGGTGGGATGCAGTAAGGTGAGGGGAGAGGAGGACTCGAACATTCTTCTATGGGAGACCAGGCCCTCTCCTATTGTCTCTCTACCTCCTTCTAACCCTGAATGAGAGAGTTGGGCTCAGGACACTTGCAGCTATATGGTAAGCAGTGGGTTAAAATGATAAAACACAAAGGAAATCTTAAACCCAAATACCACCTAAAGTCACTTGAAAATCATATATATATATTTTTTTTTTTTTTTTTTTTTTTTTTTTGAGACAGAGTCTCACTTTGTTGCCCAGGCTAGAGTGAGTGCCGTGGCGTCAGCCTAGCTCACAGCAACCTCAATCTCTGGGGCTCAGCGATCCTACTGCCTCAGCCTCCCAAGTAGCTGGGACTACAGGCATGCGCCACCATGCCCGGCTAATTTTTTGTATATATATATTTTTTTTAGTTGGTCAATTAATTTATTTCTATTTTTGGTAGAGACGGGGTCTCGCTCAGGCTGGTTTCGAACTCCTGACCTTGAGCAATCCGCCCGCCTCGGCCTCCCAAAGTGCTAGGATTACAGGCGTGAGCCACCACGCCCGGCCTGAAAATCATATTTTTTTATTTACCTTTCTTTTTCTACTATGGCAAATTTTTAGGACCATGAGGAACTACTAGAAAGACAAATTTTAGAATATTTAGGGTAACAATTACAAAATTAATGAAGGCTTTTTGAGAATGGCAATGGCCCAAGGACCTAAATGTTTCATCACAATCCTTCTTCCCTCTCATTAACTTTATTTCTACTCCCTAATTTCTGAAAGAAAGTATTAGATTTTTGAAAGATGAAACAACGTTAATGTGGCTTATGTCTCTAGGGCAAGAAAATTTAAAGTAGTCAAAGTTACACCACCACACGCATTTTAAGAGACATACTGCGCCAAATGCAACAGCGAGCATGGTCTGCATCCGGGCATCTTGCAGTGTGCTCAGGAGCCCCTTTTTGCTAAGAAGAGCCCTTCCCACTAGGGTCCAGAACTTCACATGTTTTACTCCCACAGAGACAAACTGGGTATCTGAATCTGGTCGGAATTCTGCCACAAAAATACGTTGGTTGTGACCAGCTCTGCTGGCAATTTTGGCACCTGATGAAAATACAACAAAATCATCTAGGTTATTATAGGAACCAAGCTAATCAACAATTAGAATAAAACAGTTCAGTAAAATATATATAGTTCAAAACAGAAATGCTTGGGCCGGGCACAGTGGTTCACGCCTGTAATCCTAGCACTCAGGAAGGCTGAGGTGGGAGGATCGCTTTAGGGCAGGAGTTTGACCAGCTTGAGCAAGGGCGAGACACTGTCTCTACTAAAAATAGAAAAAAATTAGATGGGCAGTTAAACATATTTTTAAAAAGCCGGGCATGGTGGCACATGCCTGTAGCCCCAGTTACTCGGGAGGCTGAGGCAGAAGGATTGCTTGAGCCCAGGAGTTTGAGGTTGCTATGAGCTAAGCTAACGCCACAGCACTCTAGCCTGGGCAACAGAGCGAGACTCTGTATCAACAACAACAGCAGCAAAAAAACTCCAAATATTTATACAAAGAGAGGGCCATGGCCTTTGCCCTACTACCTAGCAATCATATAAGGTACAATTACTTGCGTAGAGTCCTTTTTATGTCTCTTTGCAAATGATGTGTGTTTTTACGGAGAGCTCTGTTACCATTTAGGAACCATTATAGATTTTAAAGACCATGTCTTAATTTTTTTCTGTGTAGCTCCATTAACTTCTATTTATTTATTTTATTATTGTCATTTTTGAGACAGGGTCTTGCTCTGTCAGCCAGGCTGGAGTGCAATGGCTCACTGCAGCCTAAACTCCTGGGCTTGAGTGATACTCCTGCCTCAGCCTCACGAGTGACTGGAAGTACAGGCATGCACCACCACACCCAGCTAATTTTTAAAATTTTTTATAGAGACAGAGTGTCACTATGTTGCCCAGGCTGGTGTTGAACTTCTGGCCTTATGCGATCCTCCCACCTCAGCTTCCCAAAGTGTTGGGATTACAGGTGTGAACTATGGCACCTGGCAACTTGTTTTTATATAACTTAAAAGTTTTGTCTAAAATGTGTTAGGTAATATTACCCTATTGATCTTCCCTCATCATTTAAAATATACTTAATCTTCATTCTGTAGAAAGATAGCCAATCAAATCGTTAATAAGTAGCAAAGACATACATAGTTCCTTATTGAAAGGAAATAGCAGTGAATCATTTATAATACTAATAATGGTTTCATTACTTTATCTGTTTTATGAGCTTACAGTTTTGCTGGGCTTTTATTTATTTATTTTTATTTTTTTATTTTTTGAGACAAGAGTCTCATTCTGTTGCTCTGGCTAGAGTGCCGTGGTGTCAGCCTAGCTCACAGCAACCTCAAACTCCTGGGCACAAGCAAACCTACTGCCTCAGCCTCCCGAGTAGCTGGGACTACAGGCACATACCACTATGCCTGGCTAATATTTTCTATATATTTTTAATTGGCCAATTAATTTCTTTCTATTTTCAGTAGAGACGGGGTCTCGCTCTTGCTCGGGTTGGTTTCGAACTCCTGACCTTGAGCAATCCTCCCGCCTCAGCCTCCCAGAGTGCTAGGATTACAGGTGTGAGCCACTGTGCCTGGCCTTGCTGGACTTTTAAAGTAGAACATACTTATGATAGCACCAACTGTGTAGTGTATATTGTGTAGGGCTACAGAATTCATGTTACTCTAGTATTCTCTTTTTAAAAATAACACACACACACACAAAAATCCTACCTTCCTGCCATCTCCAAATGGTAATAGTGTGTTCTGGGTCTAGTCCTACAGACAGCAATAGTTTGCCAGTAGCACTGAAGCTGACTGAACATACTCCCTTGGAATGGTAGCATCTTAGTATAGATAAAGTCTGCTTATTCACTGCATCCCAGATGTGGATAGAAGGAGCTGTAGCTAAATAAAGATAAAATCCAAAAAATTGTAATATACCTGTTATGTTTGCATTTTTAAAGCTAATGCATATTCATCTCTGAAACATGGAAAAATATGTACCAAGAACTGTACTTAACAAAGAATACCTAAAAACTAAGACTAAATTTTAAAATGGAATGAAAGGGAAAGGGGAAGAAAAGGAAAGGCAAAAAGATAGAACACTTTTTCAGGCCCTATTCAAATTGCACTTTTGGAAAAATAGCATTTAGACAAGCTGATCAGGCAATCACAAATTTGAACAACTCCTCAAAAATAATGCATGTATTATGTACATTTTAATCATAGGGAACTATACAAATATTATAAATATAAATGAAATATTAGGTTATTAAGTACAGAATGTCTGATTTCCTTAAGTACTAAGTTTGACAGTTGATATCTCTGATATTTCACTGCAACACTTCTTTTATCTTTTTTATTGTGAAGGTACATCCTCATTCTTTAAAACATACATTTTGGCTTGTAATTATCTTTCAAAATTTTTTGTACAGCAATTTTGTGAAACCATGGATGTCAAAATTTGTATTATTTTGAAATATGAGTTTCGCTGTGGAACCAATGCAGTGCAGTCAGCTCGAAATATCAGAAAAGTGTTTGGGAAGGATGTGGCTAATGAACACACAGTACATCGATGGTTTGAGAAGTTTCATTCTGGTGATTTTAATCTTTAAAATGAGGCATATGGGTGACCTATGACCAAGGTGGATAATAATAAGGTGAAAGCTATAGTGGAAGCAAATCCATCTCAACCTACACATGAACTAGTAAACAAGGTTTGATGTTACTATTCCAACAATATTGGACCATTTGAAACAAACGGGCAAGGTAAAGAAGCTGGATAGATGGGTACCGCATGAATTAAACGAGCATCAGAAAAGAAATCATCTTGAAGCTTGCCTTTCTTTGTTGTCACAACATAAAGACGAACCATTTCTACACCGTATTGTTATGTGTGATGAAAAATGGATTCTTTTTGACAATCACAAGTGTTTGGCACAATGGTTGGATAAATATGAAGTGCCAAAACATAGTCCAAAACCGAACATTCCTCAAAAAAAGCTAAAAGTTTGGTGGTCCAGCGCTAGTATTATCCACTACAACTTCATGAAACCTGGTCAATCTATTATAGCTTATGCCTAGTGCAACTAATTGGATGAACTGATGAGGGTGCTTGTGGTTAAGCAGCTGAGATTGGTCAACAGAGATAGGCCAATCCTTTTGCAAGACTACCTATTACAAAAAACAAAGACGCTCAAACTACAGCAGCTGGACTTGGAAACTCTCTATCATCTACCGTATTCACCAGACCTTGTACCAACTGACTACCACTTTTTCCAGACTTTGGACCACTTCTTGCAAGGAAAAATATTCAATTCTCAACAAGCTGTAGAAAATGCCTTTCACGATTTCATTGCCACTCGCTCTCCAGGCTTCGTTGCTGCTGGCATAAACAAGCTACTATTAAGATGACAACACTGTGTTGATAGTTTCAGCTTATACTTTGATTAACTGTACTGCTTATTTGAGATATAATAAACTAAACTTCTGATTAGAAATCTGACATTTCATATTTAATGACCTAAAACAAGTATACATTCGGTAGTGATGTTATCTGAAGGAAAAATGAAAAGCAGTCACAAATTGTAAATGACAACAGATAGATCTCAAAGAAAATTTTCAACCATACAGAAAAACATCTGGTAAAAAGCTAAATTCACATCACTTTATAACACTTTTTTTTTTTTACAGGATTTCATGAGAAAGATAAAACTGCTTAACTTTAAAAAAAACAAGCATTTGTTATTATTCATCTTGTTGCATGTTTCTGCTGCTTGAAAAAATTTTCTATTTTCCAAATTAAAAAGATCATAGCTTTGTACTATCCTTTTTTCATGAAGTGTACTCTTTGCTAATTATTAATGAATAGATAAGTTAATTCAGCAGCTGATTGACTCTCAGAACATAAGTACTTTTAGTAAAACAATTAAAATACTAAAATACATTTGCTTCGAACTATAAATGTTATTTTAAAAATATAGAAACATTAAATAAGACAAGCTGCCTTGAATCATTCAAGGCAGAAATAAATTTTGGTCTCTAAAGAAAATATTCTGACACATTTAGGTAATATTTTATATCATGTGCTATTTATAGTATACAATGATAAATTAAATCTGACAGTTTTTCAAAGAAAACAGTTAAAATATATGAAACCAGAGATTTAAATCTGAGTATCATTAAGTAGAAATTATTTAAAGATTTATACAACTGTAAAATATCAAAACTACATAGAAATAGACATAAAATTTACCATATAATAAAATAGGTTATTTATGTTTTAAAATTTTATCACAATAAGTTTTGGACTAAAATTAGAATGTTTCTCATTTATTAAAAATCAAAGTACTGGCCAGGTGTGGTGGCTCACGCCTGTAATCCTAGCACTCTGGGAGGCTGAGGCGGGCCGATTGCTCAAGGTCAGGAGTTCAAAACCAGCCTGAGCGAGACCCCGTCTCTACTATAAAAATAGAAAGAAATTAATTGACCAACTAATATATATATAAAAAAATTAGCCAGGCATGGTGGTGCATGCCTGTAGTCCCAGCTACTCAGGAGGCTGAGGCAGGAAGATTGCTTGAGCCTAGGAGTTTGAGGTTGCTGTGAGCTAGGCTGACACCAAGGCACTCTAGCCTGGGCAACAAAGTGAGACTCTGTCTCAAAAAAATAAATAAATAAATAGATAAATAAAAATCAAAGTACTATAATTTCATAAGCTTGTGAGAAAACAGAAAAGTAAGAAAAACCAAAGTAAAAGAATTAAAAAAAAAAAAGTCAAAGGACCATGGCACAAATAAACTTAATCTCAATAGGAATGTTAGGTAGCTTAAATTTAAAATGTAAATATATACTAGTAGATTGCTCTATAATTTTTTGCCAGTGATAAATATTACATAAACACTTTTATATATGTTTTACAAAAGCAATTCTGGGAAGTCCACATACTATATTTGCCAAAATATGATGAGGTAGATGATGGGTCTTTGAGAAATATCATTGTTGTTTTTGCCTACAAATTTAATATGTCATAAATTAAAAAGTTACATTTATCTAAGATTTAAATAGCAAGCAATCTTAAATTGAATTACTGAGCTCATATTTTTATAAAAAGTTAAAGGAGATAGCAAGAAGCTGATGCCAGGAATTTATGTTTTAAAACCTACAGGTATGCTCTGTTGTGGGATTGCTACAATTTAGACTGTTCTAAACTTACATCAATAACAGTATTTAAAATTATTGCAAATTCTGAGGACCTAAGTTACTAAAGATAAAAAGTATGTTTATTAAGTATATTTTATTTTCTCCTGTCATTTGAAAATGGTCGTTTGAAGTGCTCAGGTAACACAGATACAACTCTTACTCGTTCTCTTCTGGGAGGCCATCAGGTATTAAGTACCTATCACAGCAGGCATGTTACTGGATACACCTCATACTTTCTAATCCCTGCCTTCTAGGCTGGTATGTTTTCCCCTGAAATCAGGATCAGAGAAGTAAAGTGACTTCCCCTAACACAAATGAGAGCTGGCAGAACAGGCACAGTTGTGCTGTTCTCAGTATCCAAGTTCCATTCTCATGCTTTTCACCACAACTAGCTCTCTCTGGAAAATCAATCCCAATAACTTTTCACAACCATTTTATTTATTGATTGATTGTACTGCATAATACTCATACTTGATTTACTGGGCAAAGGCCAAACTTTCTGCTTTGTTTTAAGCATGTTCCACAGTACAAAGCTGTCATGAATGTCTGTACAAATTTAACAGTTTCAATAGCTATTCAGACACAAATTTATTTCAAACAGATAACTGGCAAACATAATTAGAAGTTGGAACTGGACTATTCCAGTGCTTTAAAACATTAACATAGTGGTAATTTACAGTTGCTCAATTATGGTTAGCAAAATAAAGTCCAGAGTATGGCTGGGAATTACTACTATAATCCCAGAAAGTCAGAATTCTTTGGGTACCAAAGTCCCCTGCTATCATTTAGTAGGCACAATTCAGAGATTATGTGCATAATCAAAGGCCATGCTCTCCCAAGGAATAAAGGGTACTTCTCTATTAAACATGCAAAAACAAGGATAACAAAAAATCCATTCATTCAGAAGAACGCCTATCCCCTCCCCCAGGCCTTCCTAACGAGTTTGATATGGAAGAAGTAGTCAAAGTTAAATCACTTTTACAACAACTGTAAAGCTCACAATATCCACCCTATGAATGGAGGTTTATTTTTTATACTTTGAGATTCAACCTCTCAAGAACAGAAATTAGTAATGTAGGAGAGGATTTATTTTTTAAAAAAGAAAAACTAAAAAGCAAACCCAACTCAACAAACAAATCACAAACACACACATTGATCCCCACACCATTCTCAACGCAAAGGACAAATCAGAGCCCAGGGACCTTCCCTTTAGTAGCTACCTGTACTTCCACGGGAAGAGGTTTAATTTACAGGATGTTGTTTATTGGTCCTTCAAAATGTTATTGTCATTCCTTATCTTTGAAAACAATGGCTAGGGGCAAATCAAAACCTAATATTGAAAAAGGGAAAAGGAGTGAAGGAGTGCCAACCAGATGCCAATGTCCTTTCCATTCACAGTCAGTGCGACAATGCCATTCACACACTGGGGCAGCGGGGTACTAGGGAGCCTGGAGGACCTGCCAGAGCCACAGCAGTGGGTGACATCAGAGATGACTGGGGTGGGATTCATGGGCTTGAGGCATTTAGGAGTGCCTCCCCCACAATGTGGGCCTCTGAACCAGCCTGACATGCTTTGCAGGATCCAACATACAAGCAGGCCCTGCTAACACCCTGGCAAGCCCAAGACTTCTAAAGCCAGGAAACCCAGTCAATGGGGCCTTCTTGTTCTTGCTTTTCCCAGGCTACAACTGCACAGAATAATAATTTTGACAGTGAAGCCAAATGAATACTATGGGCAGTAACCACTAGTGCTCAGGAATACTTATGAGGAAAACAATGACAAAAATTTTTAAGGTACTTCTCTATTGTATATACTGTATAACAAACATTTTGTGTGAAACATTAGAAATTACATTTTAATACAAGATTCCCATTAAAAACACAGATACCACACACACACACACACACAATGACAATGACAAAATAAAAACACCTTACGAATACTGTAGGAAGGGTTCTAGGCAATCCGCATCAACCCTGGTATCAGGTTTTTGAGCCCAGTCCATGGCTAAATGTGAACACACTCTGTATTAGCATCTCAGGCATAGGCGGACCCCCACTCCAGCAACCTGGAGGTTAAACTGTTATGTACTTTGTAACTACATGTGGATATGGTATTTTAAGTTGGGAGGCAAGCAGTGTATAAAGGTGTTACTCTACCAAATATCAAGAGATGGCTGGGGGACAAAGAACAGTTAATAAAAGAAAAAAGGTACATTAGCCATTGGGAGATAATATAACTGGCTTAATAGCTCTTTAAATTAAAAGAAATCGATACAGAAAGAAAGTATTATCCGAAAAATAGTACTAAAAATCTAGAGAGATTTTTTCATTGTCTAATATGTTCCTAATACAATGTCAGAATTAATAACTTGGACAGTCAAAAGGAGAATGCTAACTTCTGAAAAGGAAAGCCCTGGACATTCTGGGTAGGTGTTTGGTTCCCAAAATTTCACTGAAGAAAAATGCTGTTTCTTAATATTAGACTGAAGGGAAAGCAGTATAAATTTGAGGCCAAGTCTTCTCTTGCTGGTCTATTTGCTTCTGTAAAACAGACTTATGTTCCTTTTATTTGAAAAATTTACATTTGAAGCATTGGATTTTTTTCACCGATGACACGAGGAAATGGGCTCCTGTTCTACTTGAAGTTGGTGAATCCAAGGTATCCTTCTCTAGGTACAACTGGAATTGGAGGTAAGAAATGTCGGTACTTGAAGAGTTAGGCTGCTTTGCATCTACCCAGCATCTAGAACCAATTCCAGCTGTAAAATAATGCAGCTGTAAATGAACTCGTTTAGGCATCTGGTGGCCATGTAGCCAGTAGTTCGAAGCTAGAAAACGCTGAAACAGATAAAAGTGCAGACTATTTTCTGGAGATGTAAGTGTACGCTCTGGAGGGAGAACAGGTCTCATTCTAGGCACTGGGAGGTACATTTAAGAAATCCCAAATCAAAATAGTGCCATCATGGGAGTTGCTGCTTTGAAACTCATCAAACTGTAGCCAAAACACATGTCCAGAATGGTCCACCAATGTGCACAGACACAATGTGCTTGCTGGGGTTTGAGGGTCAAGAGCAGCTTGCAAGTCTCAAACTTTAATTTTCCGATCACAGGTCCCACTGACAAGCCCCTTGTTATCAAACCAGATGCATTGGACCAATTATTCATGTATCTCTAGGACTTTTAAACAGGTGCCACATTTGATATCCCAGATCCTAATGGTATTATCTGATGATCCACTAACAACCAGCTAATCCCTGTACCAGAGACAGGCGATGCCTCACTTGTGCCAATTGAGACTATGAACAAATTCACAGGTACTCGTGCTGCAGATTTTGATGGTCCTGTCACCAGAGATGGCGGTACTTGTGACAATACTTACCTGTTAAAGTCTACCATGTTGACAGCAGCACAGTGGCCAACCAGGACCCAGCGTAAAGGGATATCAGTGGCAGAAGCCATGTCCCAAACAGCAATGGAACAGTCCTTGGAACACGTCACCATCAGTGCATCCCTGAAGCATAAGTGCAGTACAGCCTCAGTGTGGTAGATCAATGTGTTAAGAACTTCACCCAGTTCACAACCGAGACTCTCACTGTAGAATCTGAAGAACCAGTTACAATGACACATTCATCATACTGGAGAAAGAGGACAGAGCCTGTGGGTTCTGTTAACACTTTCAAACATTCCAGGCTGGTTTTATCCCAAATATTAACAGAATCATCTTGTGGGCCACTGATAATTTTTTCATCATCATACTGTAAACAGTAGACACCTTTACTATTTTCAGAGTGGCACGGAATCAATCCTCTACAAGTTAGCTTCTATAGTCTCTATATCCTGGATTATCTTTGGGTATAATGACCTATAAAATGAACTGGGAGGGCCATCTGTGGATCTCTTTGTACATAGATACTGATCTCACCCTCTTCTTTTTGAAAGTCCCTTCCATAGAAGATCAGTGCATACCATTGTTTCATTCAGCTTCTTCCAAAGCATTCCTTCTGAGATCACTTGCTACCATTCTTTACATAGCAGCTCTGCTGCACACAGAGACCTGGCATCCAGGTAGGAAAGAATGTTTTCTGCTATGTGATCTAAAGCCTTGCTCTTGTGAAGTGGTAATAAAATCCTGCTGCAACATGGGCTTCCAGTAAGAGTTAATATGTCCATGCTGATGACAACATATTCATGAAATACAATGTTCCGCAAATTCCACTTAATCTGAGTCAGACCACTGGCCAAAATATTTAATACACAAGTCTTTTTCTTTTTGTTAGCTTCCTTCTGATGGCCTCTTTCTGGAGATGCTCACAGATGATCTTCCATTACTCATCTGCCAGAGTATTTTTCTTCAGGGACTCTTTATTTTGATCTTCTATAACTGAAGTGTTCGTGAGCTCGATGATCTTGTCCTCAACTACAAAGTCGGGCTCCACCATGGCAGCCCCACCTTGCTCTCCCCAAGCATCAGCAAACAGCCTGGCAGAGGAGGTGGCTGTCCACTATTCTCTATCCATTATCCACTATCATACTCCATCTAGCTGCCCCAACTCCACCCCCGGGAACGCAGTACTCCTTCACAAACATTTTAGACTCCGTTTTCTGTATAGAAATTCCATATGGGTCTCTTTTAAATTACAAATTTGATCGCATAAGAATCAAAGTTTTAAAGCAGTAGTCCCCAGTCTTTCAACCTTTTGGCACCAGGGACTGGTTTCATGGAAGACAATTTTCCCACAGAGGGACGGGGGTTGTGTGGGGAGAGACAGAGCTCAGGCAGTGATGCCAGCGATGGAGAGTGGCCGTAAGACTATAAATACAAACGAAGCTTTTCTCTCTCTCCTGCCCTCTGCTCACCTTCTGTGTGCCACCCCCGCCCTTTCTAAGTTTCATAGAGACAACTGCTCTGCATTCTGGTCCCTAACAAGCCAAAGAACAGTACCAGTCTGCAGCCCAAGGGTTGGGGATCGCAGTTTTAAAGGATATTCTTTCTCCATCCCCTAGTTTGCCTTTGATACAGTATAATAAAAAACTGAATTTTAAAACAAAATTTGAACATGGCTATTAGGTGTGCCAATTGCATCTTGCTCTTCAGTCTCTGTAGTGGCCAACTCTGTGACATATCCAGCACCCATTACATTCTTTCTTCTAAACAAAGTTCCAGTTTTATTCAGAAAGCCATTCCTCCTGATGTAGTGCAAGTGATTCAAGGGGAACAAACTGCATGCTCAACTGGTAAGTTTGAGCCCATTGTGATAACTGCCCCTACCACAACTCCTCTGCTCCCCAGGCCCAACCTCTGTGATTTAGTTTAGTAATCCAGATTTAAGCCAGTCAGCATGTGATATTTCCCTGGTATCTTCTTAGTACAAGGTTTGGTTCATGCCCTAAAATAACCCAATCAGATTAAAAGTCCTAGAAGGACTTTTAGGTCATGGTTATAAAAGGGATTTTTTCCTTCTTTCCCATTGGATGACGGCAAAGAAGCACGTAACCTCAACTGCTACTGTAGCCATTTTTATGACCACAAATGCAACCAGTCTTATGGGTGAAGCCAATGCTGTAGATGGTGGAGTGTTAGAGATACAAAGTACCTGGGTTCTGGAAACCACCCTCTCTCTTCATTCTTGTATGCTAATGAGTCTCTCTCTGTTCTGCTGCAGAAGGCATATAGAGGACCACTGAAGAAAGGTATTTGATGGATAAATGCCTATCAGGACAAATACTAACCAAGACCAGAGAGAAAGAGAGCTCTCTTTTCTTGAATTGCCTTAAGGATAAAAAATGTCCAATTCTTATCTCCAGATACAGTCCTATGAGGGTTGAAATAACTTCATTAGAGACAAAAGATGTTCCCTCAGTGTACACTGAAAACATATCTAATGTATTCAATGGTAATTATACCATACCTTTTCTTATGTATGTATTTATTCTTCCACATTCCAAAATGACAATTTAAAAATTTTATCTTTCTTTAAACCAATACCTACTTCCCCACCTTCTCACTCTCAGCTGACAGAGAAAACTGAAGTCATCATATGGGAGCCTGCTTATTTTCCCATCCCCAAATCTACCAGTCTTCTTGTATTTGTACCTAAACAGCCTTCGCTTATGTCTGTGGATAATTTCTTCCTGCCCAACTGATTTCTCCCAAAGTATCTTCCCATCTCATTTAGCTAACTGCTCAAGGAAAAAAATTAACAATTGGCCTTGATTCCTCTCTTTGTAATACTCCTGTATCCAATTCATCACAAAGGATTACTGGCTTTCAAAACATATTCCATATTTGTTTAGTTTTCTCCACTTTCACTCCTACCATCTTTGTTTAATTGTCTTTTGCTTGAACTACTGTAATAGCCTCCTGATTTTCCAACTTCTCTTTACTGTCTACATTCTCAATAGTGTAGTGAGAATGGTCTTCTCAAGTATAAATTAGAGCACATCACTCTCTTGTTTAAAATTCTCCAATGACAGACTCTGCACTTTGCATGAATCCAAACTCTTCTCCATGAGTTACAACACCCTGCACTACCCCTCTCTAAATTCATTTCAGAGGCCTTACTCCACTCACACTGACCTTCCAGTTTCTTGATCCAGCCTTAAGGCTTACGTTAATATAAGAGTTAAAATAAGCAGGTCTGAGGTTACTGTCATTAGAAAGGCCTGCTTGCTGGGCTAGTTCTTGGGCAGTATGTAAGAACTTGACTTTTAAAGTATCCCCTATGTTGACCAGGCTGTTTTGTCCACCTGGGACCCTGAACACCTGCTTTCTTCTGGGAGTCTGGCATTTTGGTAGTTGCAGCTAATCTTGATGCCTATGTGACCAGCCCTCAATTAAAAACCCTGGACTCTGTGTCTTAAGTGGGTTTCCCTGGGCAGAAACACCTCACATGCATTGCTGGATTTGGCTGCTGGAGGAAGAAGTAGGTTCTGTGTAACTTTCAGGGGGCAGGGATGTTGAGGGAATATAGAATGCCTGTGACTGGATCCTCCAGACTCTACCTCATGTCTTTTCCATTGGCTGTTCACTGTAATAAACCATAGCCCTAACCACAACTACCTCTGAGTCCTGCCATTTCTCCCAGAGAACTGCAGAGTATGTGAGAAATCTTGGGACCTCTGAAACAGACCTCAGCCTGAGGTCCCCAGATCATGCCTCAGCTATTGTTTTTATATCATTCCTGGCCTAGCCAAATGTTACCACCTCTGAGAAAGCAAACACTTTGTTTTATGGCCATGATCTCATTTATTGTTTTTATCACATTTATTGACATCTTAAATTGAGTTATTTTTTAAACTTTACTTATTTAATATTTATATTCTTTGTCTTCCTTTGGGGCAAGGATCAGCATACTTATTCTATAAAAGGTTAGATAAGACACAAAACTGAAGAAATGATACAGGTTCTTGTGTAACAACAGAGAAAGCAAATTCCCACAAAAAAATTTTTTTGATGAAATTCATTGAGTAAAATTTTTATAGTAAGGATCTAATGAAAAAAATAAAATTCTTCTTGGAGAGATAACATTTCACTTAATTGAGATTCAGAGTTCTCTATCATCAAAATTGGTGGCAAATGTTCATCTGTTAATGCTGATCTGTAATTAGAGTTTACATATTTCTACTTTAAAAATGTCTTTTCACATAGATAGATATTGCCAAGTAATGATATCAATCCACAAGCACATGATTTTCACTAAGTATATTAATTGCTTGGAAGGCATTTAGAAAATTCTATTATAGTCTTGTCTTGATATTTGCCTTTCACATGTATTACATTGCAGAATAATCACTTTTTTTTCTCCCAGGTAGGGTTTGGCTCTGTTGCCTGGACTAAAGTGCAGTGGCATCATCATGGCTCACTGCAACCAAGCTCCTGGGCTCAAGCAATACCTATCTGCCTCAGCCTCATGAGTAGCTAGAACTATAGGCATGCATTAATTTTTGTATTTTGTGTAGAGACAAGGTCTCATTATGGTGGTCAGGCTGGTCTTAAACTCCTGGCCTCAGGAAACCCTCCCACCTTGGCCTCCCAAAGTGCTAGGATTACGTATGAGCCACCACACTTGGCCAATTGGAGAATAATCACTTTAAATTGAAGGTTAGGTAGAAGTTCCTCAGCTGTAGAATTAAACTAATCTTTGAAATGTGGAAATTTTCTTGGCATTTGCATCAAGATCTGAAAAATGCTGCTGGAATTGTAGTTTAAGCCCAGAAAACATATTTGCTTTAAATTTGGGTAGGGATGGGGATCTTGCTTCTTGTTTTTATTATTGACAGCAAGAGTATGATACAGTTCAACTTTGTGATTCAAACATAAGTTGTCATCAAATGTCTTTTATCAAAGTTTCACATATAAGCACTGTTTTACTTTATAATTTCAAGTGTAATTCACTAAGAAATATTATTAGTCTGCAGCAAAAAATAACTTTCAAAGCCATTCAGTGTTCACTAATAGTGGCTGAGGATAGTTCTTTTCATTCAGAAAAATTTCTGTCTTGGCTCTGAGTTTAAAAAATTGTAATAAAACTTTACCACTGCTAAACAATTAAACTGCTATATGATAGTAAGTTGGGATATTTAGTTTCTATCTATAACATAAATTTAAGGCATTGATCATAGGTAAGTCTATAAGAATGAGAGTGAGTGAAGTTAACTGTTAACACAATAACAAAATACTGAGGTGAAATAGCAAATGTTAGAATGAAATATTTTCTACAAATTGCCTGCTGATGAACAGAACAAATTACCATAGGCTTTAAACACCTTAAATTTTTAACAAGCTTGGTAAATTTATCCAACTATCCCTTTTGCTGCTCTACATATATTTTTACCACCATCAACTGTAATACGTCTTAGCAGATACCCTCTTCAGGTTGTCTTGAATTAATGTTTTCTTAACCTCTTTGAAAAGAGGTTTTTAATTAACTACTGATGCTGTTCCCAATGACCTCAACTCTTTTAGCAACTGTTTTTACCAAAAAGGTAATAGTCTTAAACAAGTTTATTTTCTCTGGACACCTTTCTTCACCTGCTGCAATCAAACACAATTTAATTAACCTACTGTCAGTAAATACCTTTGTTGTGCTACAGCAATACGCATAGTGTTCAAAACCCATGAGGTTATAATTCCATCACTGGAACTTGTAGTGCGCCAAGCAGCAGTGCAAAGCAACGAGAGTATCACACATGTTTCTGTAGTTGCTACTCAACTCTGCCACAGTAGCATAAAAGCTGCCATAGAAAGTATGTAATTGAATGAACATGGCTGTGGCCAATAAAACTTTTAAATATGGATATAGAAATTTAGATTTCATACAATTTTCATGTATCCTAAATATTATTCTTTTGATTTTTTCCAACTATTTAAATTAGTAAAAACTATCCATAGCTCATGGGCCATATAAAAAAAAGTGGTGGCCCATAATCTATAGTTTGCCAACCCCTGCACTTGAGTGTAACCAAGAGAGTAAAGACCTTTTCTGTTGTGTTGGATGAATTTGTGGTTGAATAGTCAAATAACAAATCATTCTTAGGCAGGTAGCATAAGAAAGAAAAGAAAAGAAAAAGAAAAAGGAAGAGAAGAAAAGAAAAGAGTAAAATTTAAAAAAGAAAAAGCCTGGTTACTATAATATCTAAAAACAATGGATATACATTCTTAATTTAATAGCTTTTTAAATTCACAAAGCCATGGTTAAAAATCAATAATAAAAAGTTATTTTTAAATCTTTAAATCTGTTCAATATGTGCAGTAATTGAAACTATATGTAAAAATAATTTTAAAAATGTTATTCTTAGGCAATAAAACTTATTGATTTATATTTAAGTTTTAAAACCACCTCCATTTTTACCAGCTGTATGATATTGGCAAGTTAGTAAGTACCATGAAGAAATCTTGTGATGATTAAATGAGGTAACATAAGTAAAGGACTTAGAATAGTTCTGGGCATACTAAAAAGGTCAAAATATATTAGCTTTTTAAAAAAAATTATTATTGAAGATTGAGTTCAATATCATAACATTAACATGTTGCATTCTTCATTAAAAAAAAATAACCCACAAGTTTTTTATAGATATTTAAGTTCAAGTATCATTACTTTATAAAAATGTGGGCTATCATTACCAAACAATATAACTAAAACAGAGAGTGTTTTAATTTTTCTTACCTGACATGTCTGCTGAATCACCTATAATGGAAAAATAATTATCCATAAATAATATAAATACTAATAGTAAAATTTATAAAAAATGTAATTATCATAATTTAAAATAATTTAAATCATAAAGTATCATATACAAAATTAATTTTATTACATTAAATTGAATAAACTGTGAGTCAAGGTACTCATTTAAATTATATTATATGTACCTATTCCATCTATGACCTTTTGATCCTTCTCTGGATAAAAACTTTTTCTTTGTATGTAATGAGTTATGTAAAAATTTTAATTATAACTTTTAAAATAATACTGATATGATTTAAATTAATATGACCCTTCCTTTGGTTTACAAAATGCACTGCTAATGGGCCCTTTGGAGTTTTAATGATAGAGAGATAATGCTTCTCTATCTCCAAGAAAGAATTAGATCTAAACCATCTGAGAGACATGTTGGTAAAGGTTACCATATAACTCAAGAAAGAAAAAATGTTTAACTAAAAATTTTCCAAATGAGTAAAAATTTGCCAAGAAAGAAAATGTGAAAGCCTGTGCTCATTATATTTGTGGTGGAAATACCTATTAACCAAAATTTTAAAAGCGAGAGTCTTTAGAGCAAGAAAGGAAGGAGTAAAAATTTAGGAATCCATTGAAGATAGTCAATTATATTTTTTAACAAAGACATAAGGCTTTGGTAGAGTCTCATGTTCATAAGAAATAATGATTTCAAGCACACATGGATATCATAGGCCTATATTATCCTGATCTGGAACATTAAGGAAAAGAGAATAAATTACTTGACTTTGCTAAGCAGACCACACAGGAAATGCTGTTTTCAATTCTGAGCTCACTCTGATACAACCAAATGGTGAGAAGACTTGAAACTATGCCACATGAAGAATGGTTGAAATACAGGGAGTGTTTGGTTTGGAGATCAGGGTCTGAGACAAGAGTACAAATGACGGATTAAACACCATTGGTCTAAATATTTTAAAGTTAGCAACCAAGATAAAAATTATCAGATGAAATATGTTCTATCTTCTTATCTCGAGGAATATGCCCCTGTAATGAAGTAGAAAGCCTGGTAATAATTTAGAACTCCTTGGAGTTTGGGGAAGCATGAGACAACCTGTCTCATTCTTTTCCCACTTCCAGCTCCATTTCATACCACAAGAACCCAGGGAAAACTCGTGTGTGATGCTACAGACTAAATGTTTGTGTTCCCCCCAGATGTATATTTTGAAACCCTAATCCCAAGTGTAATGGTATCAGGAATTCATTAGGTCATGAGGGTGGAGCCCTCACATTGAGATTAGTATGCTTATAAGAAGAAACAGGAGAAAGAGACTATTTTTCTCTATCATGTGAGGATATAGTGAGAAGATGGCCATCTGCAAACCAGGGAGAGGGCTGTCACCACAACCCAGCCATGTTAGCATCCTGATCTTGGACTTTCAGCCTCCAGAACTATGAGAAGTAAATTTCTGTTGTTTAAGCCACCCAGTCTATGGTATTTGTTATGGCAACTCAAACTGAGTAAGACATGTGATTACTCCAGCTTGCACATCAAAACTCTATCCATCCCCACCCACTGAACAGCTACCCCATGGCCATCCCTCAAGGGTACACACATTGATTGTGTAGTCTGCCATTGGGAGTACAGACTCAGAGAAAAGGCTCATTCAGGCCCAAAAGCAGGTTCAGGACCATTTGGTAGAGAATTCTGGAATTTCACATACTCAAAGCATGGCCCACTGGAGAGGTAGGCTCCCTGATGGAAAGCAAATCCCTATGCTCTTATGTATACCTTGTTCCATGGAATACAGTTAGAGAATGTCCAAGGTGGGCCTTCCAAAAAAGAAGAACTAGATAAAACTCAAGGAGAATATGATAGTTGTTTCCTTTTTTTCCATTTTTTTTTTAGACAGTCTTGCTCTGTTGCCCCAGGTAGAGTGCAGTGGCATCATCATAGCTCACTGAAACCTCAAACTCCTGGGTTCAAGAGATCATACCCCAAGAACGAGAACCAATGAGTAGCAAGCACAGACAGATTTCTGTGTGAAGAACCCCTTTTAACTGAGCTTCATAGGGAGAAGTTAGATTACTTCATTAGGCACTAAGTGGTGGTGAAGTTCAAGCATATAATGATGGACAGGAAAAAATGGTATGTTTGGACCTTGGGATTCTAAGATTCTAGCTACAAAAGAGATAAGTTTGTATGTAACTGGCTAAAATATCACAATATCAAATATTTCAATTCCTCTATGATCTATATTATTTTTAACAAAAATAACAATAAACTTTTAAAACAGTATTGTGCTTTGTGGGTATTAAGCTTGACAGCAAAGTAACTACCAACACAATTCTCTTTATGTTCAGAAGAGAAAAAAGAATGTCCCTCCTTATTCTTTGGTCTTTCCTTGAGTCTATCTTAATTAGTCATCAATAAAGCATTTTTGTTATAAATTCTCTAGAAGGATATATTAATATGATAAATAAAGTTGCTTAACAGAGGAAGAGGAAAGAAGAGAAGGAAAAAAGTTGGGAAATGAAAGAATCATACCTTCTAGAATTCTATTTGCAGAATGTAAATTCCATTAATACAGGGATTTTATCTGTTTGTAAGCTGCTTGTACCCCCCCAGCAACTAGAACAATACCTTGCACATGGCAGGTGTTCAGGAAGTTCATTGAATAAATGAATTTACTCAATAAAAATTAACCAAATAGTAACTTTGTGCCAAGAGGCACTGAGCTACATGTTCTCTCATTCCTCAAGAGATGGGCCTCATTCCTTGTGCAGAGTGAAAACAGGACTTCACTTTCAATAAACTTAGTGCAAACAGAGGCTAGACCTATATATTTAAAGATTGGAATATTTTCTATATAATGGGTGAAATAATAATCTATTAACTTTTAAAAGTAGAAAACTGCACAGAAAAGAAAAATATAAGGGTCTATATGGCATAGCTGTAGAATCAGGCTACCCAGAGAACAAGTGCCCAATTGATCAGTTTAGTACTTGTGTGAAAAATGAAGATATTAAAAGCATAAATTATTTTAGTCAAGAAGAAAGAAAAGACATATGGAAAGATACAATAGCAATCAAGGCCCACTAAGATCCAACAAACACACTGATTTGAATAATTTTTACAAACTATACCAGAGTTGTGAAGATGTGACTGACCAAATCTATTATGCTGTATTCATAGTGATCATGGGTTGGCAGGTATGTCCTAAATAAAACCTGCTATCCTCTCATCAGTTTGCTTTGTGAAGTTTTGGCCTTTGTTTTTCACAGAGGTGAAAGAAGACAGGTGTATTTCAAAATAGTTTAAAACTGTTGGTGAAATTAAATCAACGCCAAAGAAAAGAAAAGAAAAGAGCAGAAGGGATTTAGCAATATGAAGCAGACGTGGGCTCTCCCTTCTTTCTAGCTTGACCTCTGCTGAAGCAGGTGCTTCCCCTCCAAGTCCAATCACTGCGTGGCTCCCCATATTTACCATTTCCTCTTCAAAGCCTTTCCTGCTTTAGATGCTATTGAATTAAACCTTTCTGCTGCCCAGAAATTCCTGCTAAATACTAAGTCCAACTATTTCAACCATCATACAATAGTGTATTTTAAATCCAAATTGTCTGAACCAATTCAGATAATCAAAGTAAGAGAAAGGTACTTAGAAGAAATAATATGGTATAATTGAGTGTGTGCCTTATATACACATAGATTTTGAACAATACATGAATATATTCTAATTTTTTCCTAGGATATTGAATTTATTTGAACAAAACAAATGCTTCAAATGCTTCTTTTTAAAATATAGAAACATACCTACTTGGCCAGTTGCCACTATGTTGATAAATTTGGGGTGCTGATTCACAGTGAGGCACAGAATATCATCATTATGTTCCTGATAAAAACTCTGAGAACCTACAAAAAAGAATTTGAGAATTAACTTAAAACCTTAAGATGTAATAGACAAATGCACTTATCCAGAGCAATAAACTACTCTAACTTATTAGCTTGTTCAATACATATTTTTGATCACTTAATATGTGGACATCATCATAAGGATAGAAAAATGAGTCAGAAGTCTTTAAAGGGATAGAGCCCTGAAAAGAATAAATCATATAATACCAAGTGCCACAAGAGAGTTAGGGATCAAAATGCTGTGAAGACTCAGAGCAGAAAAGATTATTCTCATCATGGGAATACAGCATTCCTGGACTGACCAGGATAGATTTTGTAAATGTGAAGGTGGATGGGGAAGGGCATTCCAGGTAGAGGAACGCTAAGCAAAGACACGGAGTCAGGAAAGTGTTGGGTATGCATAGAAATGGCTCATTTGGCTGGAGTGTGTAGAGTCATGAAAAAGAAAACTGAGTAATATCATTGGAAAGACAAGTTGGGATTAGAATTATGGAAGATTTTGAATGCCAGCCTATAATCTTTCTGTTTTGGTTTTCTAAAGAAAAGGATTCACCAGGGCACATAGAAACCAGCGGTTTCTATTTAATAAATTAGGCCATATTTACTCATATTTTATATTTAATCTGTAGTCAGTGTGGGAGGCACTGAACTTTTTTGATCAAAGAAGTAATGTGATTCATCTAACCGTAGTGACAGTGAAGAGACCTTGTAAGACTATGACAGTACTCCATGCAGGAAGTAATAAAGGTAGGCTTGTGCAAGTAAAATGAAGAGGTGGAAAATGAGGTCAGAGCAGTAGGTGGGATCCAGATTATAGCGGGTCCTCCAAAAAGCAAAATAAAAACAAAAAATGTCAACAATTATGTTTAACAGACCTAATAATTGCTTTAAAACTTCTTTTCAAAGTGAAATGTGCTTCTTATTTTCTAGGGCTAAAAGCTCAGTTAAAGGAACAAACAAGTAATTATATGTGCTGTTGGCTAAATTGGTAGATCAGCTAATAGATATAGACTTCCTAGACTATGAACATAGCAATGTATCCCCAAACTGGTGAGAAACTAAATAATCAGAACTGGAGCAGGTACTTATTCTCTCTGCTGTCCTCTGTCTCAATACTCCTCCATTAGAAAAGTGACTAATTACAAATCAAAAATTAAAAATAAAATTACAAATATAAATGTGAGCTTATTTACACATACATTGTCTTATCTTTCTTTTCCCCATTCTGTTTGAAGGATATGTGAAGCCTCAATTAAAAAGGATTTTCTCTCTAAGTAATACTTTTTTTTTTTTTTGAGACAGAGTCTCACTTTGTTGCCCAGGCTAGAGTGAGTGCCGTGGCGTCCTAGCTCACAGCAACCTCAAACTCCTGGGCTCGAGTGATCCTTCTGCCTCAGCCTCCCGGGTAGCTGGGACTACAGGCATGTGCCACCATGCCCGGCTAATTTTTTCTATATATATCAGTTGGCCAATTAATTTCTTTCTATTTATAGTAGAGACGGGGTCTCGCTCTTGCTCAGGCTGGTTTTGAACTCCTGACCTTGAGCAATCCGCCCGCCTCGGCCTCCCAAGAGCTAGGATTACAGGTGTGAGCCACAGCGCCCGGCCTAGTAATACTTTTTAAATGGCCCAAATTATTACATGGAAAATTGCTGCTGGCTGAGAGTGGTGCTCACACCTGTAATCCCAGCACTCTGGGTGGCAGGAGGACTGCTTGAGCTCAGGAGTTTGAGACCAGCCTGGGCAAGATTCCGTCTCTACTAAAAATGTAAAAATTAGTCGGGCAGGGCATCGTGGTGTGTGCATGTAGTCCCAGCTACTCAGGAGGCTGAGGAAGGAGGAATGCTAGGCTAATGCCATGGCACTCTACTCAGCGTAACAGAGTAAGACTCTGTTTCGAAAAAGAAAATTGCTGCTGATTTCTATGTGATCCTGGTGAATCCTTTTCTTTAGAAAAGCAAAATAGAAAGGTCATATTAATGATTAATATTGACCAGAGGTGGGGATTATGATTCTACCCATTACAGTGAAGCTACCAGAGGAAAGCCAGAAATGTTTAGAATAGAGAACCTCTATTTTCACTTCCAACTTTCACACTTTATGGGGTTTGCAATAACATGTAATAAAACAATTCAAAATTAAATACTTAACGTCAATAGTAGGATTATCACACTGGTCATCAAATCATGCTAAGAGAACTTTTATTTGCTCTTCAACAATCCAGTCAATTAAATAAACATCAAGAAATATTTTCTCACTTTCTTGGATCAAACAAGGTATATCATCAGCAGAGCCACAGACAAGCAGACAAGCAGCTTTCTTAACTTTCTTCCTTGGCTTTCCAAGGCCTTATTAAGAACATCCCCCAAGCCCAACAATCACTCACCCAACATGTCACTTTCAATCACTACGAGATAACCATCCATTCACATGATGAGGTTATGGGGAAACAGAATTAAAGTTAAAAATGTTTCACTATAAAACATGGTTTTAACATACAGTAAACCTTCACTTCTAATAGAAGACCTATGGGCATTTTGCACTATGAAATCCTTTTCTGTTGTATCATACTCTCTTAGGACTGAAATTTGGTTACTGGAAATATTACTAGAAAGTTCTTAAATATGAAACATTTTTATTCTGGACTGTTCTCTTATATTTTAATTACTATTTATAGTTTTAACAAAGAAGTTTAAGCTGTTAGATAAAAATTTCTAAATTTAGAAAGTGGGGGAGGGGTGGAGAACCAGGGTTTCCTACCTGTAGCAACATTGTGCAGAATTCCAATGGAGGCAGTGTGATAAATTATATCATCACCATCATTCAAATAGTGAACATTATTCCTACAATCTCTGCCTCGATAACCAAAAACAAGCTCCAACACAAGGTCCTATAATAATAAGAATAATAAGAATAAAACATTATACAATTACATTCTTCCTCTATATAGTCTTAAAACAATTTGCTTGGGAGTACATTTTAGACTGAAAAAGGTGAAGATATTTATGCTGAGTCACATTAAGTAAATTTTTTATTTGGGCCCTACAAAAGCTGGTAGACAAAAAATTGATGAAATGTTTCACTCAACATATGTTCAATGAGAAAACTGGACTTTAGAGTGAATGTGATAACTAATAAATTTATAAACATTATTTCTTCAGTAATCATTTTTTGTCTTACATGAAATCACAACATTTAGTTTTTGCCTAAATTATAGCAGTGTTTTATTATTTACCATGTAGGGCTTTTTTTTCCCCCTTTCCAACTCTGACAGATATCACATACAGGGAATTTTAATGTTTGGAGAAAGATTATATAAGTAAACACTTTGACTCTGTTCATTGTAGTATTAACATAAAGTTCTTGGTGCTTTTTTGGTTAGCTGTCAAACATTTAGTGACAACAGCAAAAGAACCTCCAAATACCTGTTGGGTTCACATTGTAGTTATACGAACTAAAACATTTACAGTACATTTATTGTGTTTATGAATTTTTATATTGTAGTTGGACCGTAGCTGTCTTTTCCCTCAGTGTTTTTTTGTTTTGTTTTGTTTTTGAGACAGAGTATCACTCTGTTGCCTGGGCTAGAGTGCCATGGCATCAGCCTAGCTCACAAGAACCTCAAATTCCTAGGCTCAAGTGATCCTGCCTCAATCTCCCTAATAGCTGGGACTACAGGCATGCACTACCATGCCCGGCTAATTTTTTCTATATATTTTTAGTTGGCCAAATAATTTCTTTCTATTTTCAGTAGAGACAGGGTCTTACTCTTGCTCAGGCTGGTTTCGAACTCCTGACCTTGAGATCCGCCTGCCTCAGCCTCCCACAGTGCTAGGATTACAGGCATGAGCCACCGTGCCCAGCCTCCCCCAGTGTTAATGAAAGGATAAGGACTGATTTTCACTTGTCTATGTTGGGTGTAATTATCATGAATAAAGGATTCCCAACAACTCATGTCTGTGAATTGGAGTTTGCAGGATTACCATACTTCCAAAGATCACTAGAATGTGAAGCCCTATGTCTTTACAGTTATTTTTCTCTAACTCTTTGAAAGCTTTTTGATATAAATAACACCAGGTTAGAAATCAAAACCTTTTATCTTACAAAATACAATTTGAATGATGGAAGGTTATTCAAATATTGGCTTTCTGTAAAAACTTTACTGTGTTACATTTAGACTATTTGTAATGCAATATCAATAAAATTGTCTGTTTGGGCAGTTTTAATTACCATTTTAAAAAAATTATACTCTTCCTCATGTCTAAACATTCACCATGATTTTGTTGTATACATAATACTAGTGTCTTCAATCAAAATGAAGGATGCATTTTTGATGTTTCACAAACTTCAAACACAAAATTATGTCAGACATACTTCTCTATGTAATCTATTTTGGGCAGCTGAAATATATATTCCACTTTTCTATATAAAGTTGCTAAAAGAAAAATGGAATCACAAGGTAATCTGATTCTAAAAATCTTAGTTATTAAGATTTCATGTGTTAAAAATTGAGATACAGTCCATCCTCCATGTCTGAGGATTCAACCAATCATGGATAAAAATATTTGGGTAAAAAATAATATAACAAAAAATAATACAAATAAAAAATGAATACAGTGCAACAAATATTTATATAGTATTTACATTGTATTAGGTATTATAAGTAATCTAGAGAGGATTTAAAGTATACAGGAGGATGTGCACAGGTCATATGCAAATACTATGCCATTTTATATAAGAGATGAGCATCCCACAGGGGATCATGGAACCAATTCCCCACTGACACTGAGGGACAACTATACTTCTTGTGTCCCAAAGAATAATATTTCAATTTGTGTTGTTAGTCAAAATATCTGAATTGGATACATAACTCAAGATAAATTATGTCCAAGTCATGTACTTTGAAGAATCCAAACAGTACATCCAACATTGTTGGACAAAAACTAAGTACATTATCTCTGACAACTCATGCTAACGTTCTGGCACATAAATCTGTAATGCAAGTGTGCATTTTTGTTGACCTTGTAGGGCGAGGTGGGGGAGGGAACTTCAAAAATCACCCTCTCACAGCTTTACACTTTGTTTATGCCTGATTTAGCACAGTTTGCTTGTTTGCTGCTGATACTGGAATTATTAAATGACTGAAGAACCTTCCTTATTCCTCAGGTTTCTTTGACTGGAAGCAGATATAGGAGGAGAAACAGTCTTAATGAACCCTATACAGTGAATACATCACGTGAGGTCAAAGTTCATGATTTGGTGTAAGTATTTAATCTTTATTGTATAAATGTGAAAACTGCTTAGTGGTTTAAATTTATAAGACAATGCCAAGGTACCTGTGCTTCTATAAGGAAAAGGTTATTCGTATATATTTATGTTTAGAAGTCTGTCTATGGTCATACTACCCTAAATGTGCCTGATCTTGTCTGATCTTGGAAGCTAAGCAGGGTGGGGCCTGGTTAGTACATGGATGAGAGAATTGCTTTGTGATAAGTCAATTGAGGGTATTATTCATGGAAAAGTAAAAGCGAGACTAATAAAAAAAGAAAAACAGAGTGTATCAATCCAAAACTCAAACTTGGGTAAGAGTTAACAATCAATTTTTATCACCAAACAAAAAATTATTCAATACATTTAATTTCATGAAAATTAATGACAAGACTTGCGTGTTTTATAAAAAGGAACTCTGGATACATTTTAGTAGCACTGGAGAGTGGGGCTTCCTCACCTCTATGGGTCTCTTTTTCTTGCCAACATTGTTTGTCTGGAGTTTCTCTGGCTGTGGCGGGGCCCTGCTCACTGGGGGCCTGAAACAGAGAAGGGGGAAGGAGGAAAGGCACACAATACTTGGAGCCTTCACTGAGCCTCCCACATCTGCCCTCCAGAGAGGTGTCTATCACACTTTCCCCCAGATGAACCCATTCTGTGTTTCACTAGACTGCCCTCTACATCTTGATAGCTTCTAAAGCAGGAAGGTGGAAAGAAAATCTTAAAACTTTTATTCATTTTATGTTTAATGTCTTTGGGGTATGCTTTATAATGTAAATAATATAATAGCACAAGAATAGACTGTTTATTAACAAATTAACAAACTCCAAAATTTCTTGATGGGTACATTATTATTTTTATTTATTTAATTTTTTTTTTTGAGACAGAGTCTCGTTTTGTTGCCTAGGCTAGAGTGAGTGCCGTGGCATCAGCCTAGCTCACAGCAACCTCAAACTCCTGGGCTCAAGCAATCCTTCTGCCTCAGCCTCCCAAGTAGCTGGGACTACAGGCATGCGCCACCATGCCCAGCTAATTTTTTCTATATATATTAGTTGGCCAATTAATTTCTTTCTATTTATAGTAGAGACGGGGTCTCGCTCTTACTCAGGCTGGTTTCGAACTCCTGACCTCAAGCAATCCGTCTGTCTCGGCCTCCCAGAGAGCTAGGATTACAGGCGTGAGCCACCGCGCCCGGCCTTGATGGGTACATTATTAACAAAGTCTGGATTATGGCTCATCTTGCACATGGCAGGTGCTCAACACATTCTCCTTGAAGTTGAATTTTGATAATGTTTCTATGAACTATCTATACTCTTGGCAACATAAATCACATCTGAGTTCAGATTTGTATTTATTACCTGTTTCTCTATGCTCTTACCTTCTTTACTTCCTAAAGTCCCTAGTATTGATTAATGGCATCACCATTAATCACTCATTAATACTCAAGGGAGATATTTTACAGTCACGAAGCACTACAAACCATACAATAACTCTGTAAAAGATAATTACTATTACTACTGTTTCCAACTTTTCCTTTTCCCTTATTCCCACTATTTACTATAAACATTTATCAACTTTACTTACATAGGAGCTCTCAAATCTAGCCCTCTCTTCTCTGTTCAGGATCTATTTATAATGTACCAAATCCCAACAGGTGTAGAGAGTTCACATTTTGAACCATTTAAATGTGGAAGCTCCTCTCTAAAACTCATTAATTTAAAAAAATCATTTAGTTTATTATTATCTCAACTGTTATTCAAATATTTAATAACCTTGCATCAATCCTCCCCAAATTATAAGTTAATATTTAATTTGTAACAACTAAATCAAGAAATGATAAAAATTAGCTTTCCTGTGGAAAAAATTCCAACACTTATGAATAAGTTTCATAACATTAAAGGGATTAAAATATACTTACATTTTCAAAATGATTATCAAGTTATATATCTATAAAAAGTAAATGAAGTGTTTTATATCTTAAACATGCAATATAAAATAAATGTGGGTTTTTATAATGTGAAGCAGCATGTAGACTATGTAAGCATGACTGGTGTCATAAAAAGCAAATGTCCTTATCAAAATATATAAGCAACTTTTCAAGTTATCATAGAAATTTTGGTTTCAAACCTTCTTCATATACTTTTTTAATGTTCATAAGTAAAAAGTAGAAATGAATTCCTAATATTTAACATTTAAAAATATTTCTGCTAGAACCATTTCAAAGAATGATAGAGCATTGGCTTTTCTTCCACTTCAATTCTGTTGATTGAACTTTATTCAATGTTACTGTCCGACAGCTTTAATTGTAACCCAAACAATAAACTGCTAATTTTTATTCCATATAATCCTATGTAACACTTAATCATATTTTAATTTTTATAAAGCTTTTTATATAATGTATATTATTGCTTCAAATGAAATTATACAACTTACAAAATTATACCTTGTACATTATACATGTTGAATAGGTACAGTTTTAGTAAAGCATTTACTTATAGTGTAAGCCAGTAATTAAGATGCTATTTATTTTAGGGGTACTAATGCCAAAGGAAAAAAGTGTGGAAACTGTGAACAGAGGTAAAGAACACCAAGTAACATAGCTCATTAATGGTAAATATACCAATGACAAAATTAGGCCTTGTAAGCATAGCAAAGAGAGGATTACCTGGAACCTCTTTTCAGCAGCAGATAAAAAAGGAAAAAGATTACAACATAAATTTGAATTTAAACACTAGTAAAATACCTTCTGTAATAAAGTATTTTTATACATTTCATTAACATATATTATATTGCATATATTAAAGGCCTGTGGTTTTGAGTTTATTATTACATATAAGAAAAGGCTTAAATTACTCCATTAATGGCAAGGAAATCAGAAGAAAGAAGGTGAAAAAAGAAAAATAAATAATAATTCAACATTTTACATTGTAAACTTTAAAGCCTGCCATACTTATCTTTCTGCAGTACAATCTGAATTTCAAATAAAATATTTAAGCTTATCATTGTTCTTAAGAATGGGCAGTAAAATGTTAACCAAGTTAAAAGCTAGTAGAGATGGAGCCGCTTTTAAGTTAATTGCCTAAAGAACCTAAGCCTAAGCTCCCCCTATTCTCACCTAACAGGGCTCCCAGTCAGTCAGTCCAAGCAGGCAGACTGAGTCACTCAGGGTCTGCTGGATTTGAGATTTTGCTAGTGAAGGATGTACCTGTACGTTTTAGAAATTTCCCTCAGTAGCATATTGACTGAAGCAGAAATGGAAGGAATCACAGAAGTAATTTTGTCTATCCTCCCACTGAAACCAGGAGCCTTCTTTACATGTCTGGAACATCCCTGTATAGCACTGATGACAAGTGGTCATCTAAACTCTGTATGACCATTGTTTGTGACAGGGAATGGCTTGTCACTTCTACATAAAAAGCCATTCATATTCAACATAGCAATTATATCTCCACTAGTTTTCTTGTTCTGGAACAAGTGATTCCCAGAACAATTCATTATTCTTTATATGAAGTGCCTCCCAACCTCCCTTCATCATGTCCTTCCTTCCTAGACCACTGTAAACTGTCAACTTCCCTTTAAAATGTAAAGATGAGTATTGAGTAAGCTGCTCTAGATATGAGGCTAGATCTGGATGCTTTATTTCTGTTAAAATAGTATAAGATTATCTGGACCTTTTAAAAAGTTGTTTCCTACCCTGGACTCTTTTTTTTTTTTTTTTTCGTAAGAAATGGGGTCTTGCTATATTTATGTTGCCCAAGCTGGTCTAGAACTCCTGGCCTAAAGTGATCATCCACCTCAACCTCCCAAGTAGGTGGGACTACAAGGTGTGCATCACTGCACTCTGGCTGGACTGGTATTTTTGCACACATCATCTTACTTATAACAAAAATGGATTCTTGTTGTCTGTCAAATATTAAGGGATGCCTAATATTCAAGTTTCTGTGCAATCTGGTCTCAGATCTACTTTTTTCATCCTTATCTCCAGGCATTTTCCTAGTGGTATCTTTTTTACTTGTAAAAAAAGACTAGCCATTTCCCACATTGTCCTGTTTCAGAAAATCTCTGAAGACATTTTTATCCTGCTAAAGGCAGCTATAAAAGCACCCCAAAGAGTCCTTTCTTACATATGTCATTTTATTAAACAAATACCATAATATTATTTCAATGTTTTTAAAAGAATGAATAAATTAAACATACACTAAATGAAGTTAACAATGTTTATAAACCAAAAAATCTTTCACTGAAAAATATGTGTAGTTTGTATAGTTAACTTTCTTTTTATTAGACTCTGAAATGTAAGGAAAAACTAAAACTATCTAGTATGTAGTAGTTTGTAAAACCAATTTATCATAATTAAGACCCTCATAATAACTACATATAAGCTGGGCATGGTGGTACATGCCTGCAGTCTAAATGCAAGTCTTTTGTAGGATATGTCCTATTTCATTTTCTAACTCTTTCTTGAGGAATGTAGTTAAATGCTTTATAGGGAGAAAATCAACATCTTAAAATACTGTAAAGATCAAAATAGGACACAGAGTAAATTTTTGAATGAATTATTTTCTTTAGTAAAACACTTACCTTACTACTCCCTGCCTTGAAAAGGAGCAAGGGTAAAAAAAATAGGGAAACATACATGAAAATTTATGATGAATAAAATATAGCAGTTTAGTAAACAGAAGAAAGGCAACATGTCAACAGAATTCTAAGGAAATACAAAAATGGCTAATTTATATCACATTGTTTTAAATATTTTTATTCAAAAATACAGAAAATTTAACTGACAAAAATTAACTACACAAGATTTGCTACAAAACATTTTAAATAAATACTTTAAATTAAATTATTTAAAATTAAATATTTAAATTAAAATTATTTAGGGAAAAAAAAACCACAAAAGTATCAACCAAATAGAGTAGTTATCAATTTTCATCAGAAACAAATCCTTTAAAGTAGACAAGATATTTGATAAGTGTTTGTTTTGATTATTCATAAAGTGTTTTATTTCATATTTGATGACAATATATTTTATTAAAAATACAAAAGCATTTATTTAAACAGATCATGTTATCTCCTCATAAACATATTCAAAGTTGGTAAAAAGAAATGTGTGCATTTCTTTATTTTTATTTCCTTTGATTATTTCATTTTGTGCAAAGTCTCACTAATGACTTCTATGGAATTTTCAAAAGAATTTAGTAGAGTTCAAATTGCAAAATAAATCAAAAACAAAATGCAAAATGCAAAGCGATTTCAAATAATTTGGAAAAAGCCGTAAAAAATCCAAGGTAAGAGCAAAGATTACACTTATGACAGTGTGTTAATCTTCATGAGAAGTAAAATATTTCCATCTGTCAGAACATAGGTCACTTCAGCAATAGGGAGGAAATTTAAATTTAAGTGTTTTACTATGAATGAGACAGCCTACAGATTAAAATTAGGTCACATTTTCTGACATACCAAATTTATCTGATAAATGATAATATTCTTTAAAAAAATCAATATAACAAATGAAAGAAATTTATGGGAATAGCTAGAGTTCTTTCTCTACAGAATACTTTTTACTTTTTATTACTTGGGAGATATAATTTCCTTTAAGTAATATTAAGCACTATACTGGAAATATTCTAATTATAAAATTTAAATATCATCTATATTTGCATATTTTATATATTCCTTTAATTAACAAATATTTATGTAGTGCTCATAGCTTTGTGAATATCTAATTTCAGAAATAGTTTCAATATTTACCAGGTATCTCCTCAGGTTACTTGGCATTTCATCAAGGGAAGAGTGTCATTGGTAAAAACCTACTATCTAAATTCTTGATTTATAGTATTTCATTTAAATCTTGAAATACTCTGTAAGTTAGGGGTTATAATGCTCATTTTACCATTAAGGAAACCTAAGTTCAGAAAGGCGGGATAATTTTTCAAATCTCACACAACTGGTCAATGATAAAAATTAGTATTTTAACCCATTTGTCTGATTCCAAAATCTATGTCTTTTGCACCATATGATGCTGCTTTCTCGCAAGTTGCTTAAACCTGGAATTCTGTGTAAGTATTAAATTATGGTATGATCAGCTTTCTTTTTTTTTTTTCCTTTTTTTTTTTGTTTTTTTTCAATTTTTTTTTCTTTTTTTTTCTTTTTTTGTTGATCAGCTTTCTTAAAAAGTATCTCTAATTCACTACTTAGCATCTTTATATAAAAAGACAAAATGGATGATCACTCTCTATCCCCCTTCATTAGGTGACCTCCTCTTGCTGTTGTCTGAGATAAACCATCAGCACACCTGGCACCTGGAAGAGGAGCTAAGGAGGCATCAGGACCTCAACATTCTACCTAGAACTTCTGTGGGAATATTGGGATCAGTCAAGTCACAGAATCTCTAGTGCTCCCTTTTCCCACACTCACGTGCATCTCTAACTTCATCCCTGTCCCCAAACGTTAAACTCACAGGTGCAACCTCAAATCCTTCATCCAAAGCTTTCCTGTAGTGGCATTCCTACCTAGCTGAGCTTTAAGAGTCTTCAACACTACCCTCACTGGCCACATATTTTTTCCACAAATCTGTTCAACTGTGAATTGATTCCCTTTCATTTTTAGCTTTTCCCTCAAATACTCTTACTAACTTCTCATAAGAAAAGTTTTCCTTATTTCAGTCTTCTACAGAAGTCACTGCTGGTCCCACCTCCCACTCCCTCTTTGTTCCTCACTTCTGTTTCTGGATATTTTCCCTTTATCATTCTCAAACCTTCACTTCTGAAGTCAATGGCCAATCCATATGCCTCTTTATTGTTTTCCATATTGTTTTTGATTTTAAAAACAATTGGCTTCACAATTTCTCTGTTGATCTGTCATCTATAGCAGAGGGTTTATTAAAAAATTCTCTCTCCTCATAAAACTACTGTGCATATGTCCTTATTTTTGATTTGCTGATCCTAAACAAAGACCAATAATTCCCATTAAAGACAACTTGCCTTTTTGGAAAATTTTTGAAATAATGAATCCCTATGTTGATAAAAGCAAATGGATAGGCAGCCCTTTTCAAAATTGAAACCTACTTTTGCTCATGGCTTCTTAAAATGCACTTGGTATTGGATTCAATTTTTATTATCTCCCCCAACTCCATCACATATATTTATAAAAGTTAGCAAATAAGATTATTTTTTATTGTCTTCATTAGAGAAAAGATTACTTTAATCATATCAACTTTATATATATGTATTATTCCCTAAACTACTCACAGTATCACCACCAACATGTATTTAAAGACAAACATATTTTCTAAGAGGTGCTTGGAATTGTATAAAGCAAGAAGACCACTGTTACTTAGTTTTTGCAAAAAATCCATTTAAATAATAAATTTTATTTTTAATATCAGTTATCTTTTTCTTCATCTAGTTTTAAACTTCATTGTTACCTCTCATCAATTGAAGGTTCTTTTTGTTGCAAATGAGGCTTGATTCCAAACATTGGGCGAATATTTGTAGATAAGGCTCTGATGGTATAACTGATTTCATTCTCTCTTGTAACATCACTGTCATAGCCTAGCATCAAAATATAAATTATTCTTGAAGTGATTACTAAGTAGATTAATTATGATCTTATAAACTGGATACAAGGATATTTAACAACATGAAATAAACTATTATAACCAAATTATGAAATAATAGGTAGCCAATAAAAATGACATAGAATATTTAATATGTAATGTTTTCAAAGTATTAGTGATAACAGCAGGCTAAAAATATAAGTCCAATATGATCCCACTTTTGTTAAAAAACATTATGGATATAAATGCACATACATTTCAGGATATACCCCAAATATTAACAGAGGTGTTACCTCTGAGTGGTCAAATTATGGATGCTGTGTTTATTTTTTATTGCAAAAAATATTTTCCACAATGAGCTGGTGTGTTATGAAAAAAATCTAAATTATTTTAAAATATGAGGACAATAAAAAAATTTATTTTAACAGTACTCATTTAAAATATGATTGTCTTTCATATGTAGATGAAGAATATCCAAGTCATTGATACATGTAAGCCTGAAGTTCTTGAGTCACAAAACCAATTTTGATGTTCAATAGACCAAAAATACTAATGCCACAATTATTCAAACATTATTATTACTTGTTTTAACTTCTGCACTTTAAATAAGTTGTGCTAAATTTTCTCTCTGTTTTTATTAAAATATAATGAAGTGATTTACCCCCATCTTCTTCAGAATCGATGTCAGATTCTTCACTATCACAAGGCCTTTTTTCCCGATAACCCTCCATCTCATTTGTCCACACCATTAAAGACATATCTGTACCTCCTAGGGTAACCAACATGCTGTCGTCATAAGTCCAGCGAACATTTGTGACATGTGTACTATGGGCCACATACCTTTTAAATTTCCCAAATTTTCCCTAAAGAGGAAAAAAAAATTCAAACAATCATTCTGAGAAATTTTCTTTGAAAATTTTGTTATAATTCTGAATTCCTTTTATTTTTCTTAACTTATGGTTAGAAATTTATCATTCCAAGTGCAACATGTTAAAAAAAAAAAACCATGAGAAAATAGTAAAACTCACTAGAACAAAAAATACCGATTTCCAAACCTGATGAGGATAGGATAAAACCAGTAGTTTCACACATCATACACCAAAACTCTTTAGGAAACCAACTTGGTATTCTGCATTATAAGCATAAAAATGTTCTTATGTTTGACTTACTCATCTCCCTTTTAGAGATGTTTGCTAAGAAAATGCTACGTGTACAAAAAACACATACCACAGTATTTACTTACAGCACTAAAAAATTTTAAATACCTAAAATGTTCAATAAAGTAATAGCTAATTACAGTGTATATCTATGGAACAGTGTATGTCAATTTAAAATGATTATGCAGATATATTATTATGGGAAATAAACACAGTAACTGAGATGGGACACAAACGCCTATGCACAGCATGGATATGGAAACAAAAATTAATTATCAATTGTTTTGGTGTGTCTATGGGTATATACATAGCCATCTAAATATCTTTCATCTTAATTCATTGGTGCTTTTGTTTATAAGCACTACACATAGGAATGTGTTTTACTTTTTTGTTTGTTTTATTTTGGGACAGGGTCTTGCTCTGTTGCCTGGGCTAGAGTGCAGTGGCATCATCATAGCTCACTGCAACCTCAAACTCCTGGGCTCAAGCAATCCTCCTGCCTCAGCCTCCCGAGTAGCTGAGACTACAGGTGCACGCTACCCAATTTTTGTATTTTTTGTAGAGACAAGGTCTCGCTATATTGCTTAGGCTATTTTACTTTTAAATATCAAGAAAAATTCGTGTTATAAATATTGGCAACTTTGAAATCTATAACACTATCATTACCATGTTACTTAAATAAATTTCAGATCAAAGCATGATAAGCAGGTTTTAGATGGACATCTTTTCAAGGGTGTCAAAATAATAGATGTCCTTTCAAACACAGTGATAGCAAAATCAGTGAATTCTCTGGGGATGAAGACTCTTAATAAAAGTTAAATTTGTATTCCACTTCTCACACAGCCTTACTGGCCAGTGGCAGTGGCTCATGCCTACAAGTGACCCACACCTGTAGTCCCAACTACTTGGCAGGCTGAAGTAGGAGGATTACTTGAGCCCAGGAGTTTCAGGCTCTAGTAAACTACAATCACGTCACTGCATTCCAACATGGGAAACAGCACAAGACCCCCCCATTAAAAAAAAATGTCAGGGTTAGAGATCTGTCATCAAAGTGCTGCAAGAAAGAGTGAGGTGAAGAAGGAATCTGTAGACCAATATCCTAGAATCTATTTCTAAGGGATCTATACCATCTAGAATGCTGGAAGTTTCTAATAAATGTTTTAGTGGGACATATTCTTATCAACTAAGGTTCTACCATTTATATGTGGAATAAAACAGGAATCTGTGGAATCTTTTCTTGGCTGAGTTTTCAATGAGAATTTTTTTTTTTTTTTTGAGACAGAGTCTCACTTTGTTGCCCAGGCTAGAGTGAGTGCCGTGGCGTCAGCCTACTCAGAGCAACCTCAAACTCCTGGGCTCAAGCAATCCTTCTGCCTCAGCCTCCCGAGTAGCTGGGACTACAGGCATGCACCACCATGCTCGGCTAATTTTTTCTATATATTTTTAGTTGTCCAATTAATTTCTTTCTATTTTTAGTAGAGACAGTCTCACTCTTGCTCACACTGGTTTTGAACTCCTGACCTTGAGTGATCCGCCCGCGTTGGCCTCCCAGAGTGCTAGGATTACAGGCATGAGCCACTGTGCGTGGCCTCAATGAGAATTTTTAAACCTGTGTTTTCATATCAATGCTGACCTAAAAATATTAATAGCAATTACTTAAGATCACCATGAACTGAATATCATAATATGACTCAGTGTCCTATTTCAAATTTATGTTTAAGTTCATGTTTGTGCCAAATTATAATATATAACTTAATTTGTGAAAATTAAAAAATATATGTATCAGGACTTGATACATGAATTTTATTTTTGTGCTAAGCAAAAGCCTAATGTTCTACAGTTATGCAAATAGAGGGAAGTGGTAAAAAAAAACTGAATAATCACATAGCATATGTATGTAGAACTCCAAACAATCTGTATAGTTTGGTTTCGACAACAACAAAAAAATCATTCATTATATTAAATCAATGTCATTTATTTTAATTTTATAGGTGTTGTATTTTGTATTTAATTGGTTAAAAGTTACTATTAATGGTGTATATTTAATCAAAAGAATAGTAAAATTATTTAGGTTAATATTGGGGATAAAAGAAATGTTTCTTTTAAAAGGGATCTTTACTCAATATTGAAAAACACTGAAGAATATAATATATAACTTAAGGAATGGGATCATAAATTACAAATAATACTTCCAGATAAAAGCTATAAATATGAACCATAATTCTGAACTGTCATATTACATATGTACTATTTGTATTACAACAATGAGATGCTATGATAGGGCATTACCTTAGCCTTTTCATAATTATGATTATTAGGAAAGTTAAAGAAAAATACATACTTTAGTAGGATATCTAAATAACTTCACAAATCCCAAATCATCCCCAGTAGCTAGGACCATTTTGTCACTGGTGAGGCAAGAAGCAGTTACATCTGTGACTTCTCCAATTATTGGCCAAATTCCCTCACAGCATAAACCAAGAACACTTGTCCATGATGCCCAAGCAATTTTTTCTACCTAAAAAGATAAAAACAATGCAGTAAATTTGTAATATCTAAACCTAAAAAATTAACAACCAAAATGTAAACACTTTTCTTTGTAATTATGTGTTTCACAAGTAAAATTAAAGTTTCAGTGAAAAAAAGTTAAATTTCTAGTTGTCTTGGTTTTGTAGCTTCCCAGAGTCTAATAATTCCTGCAGAAAAATTTTAACATAGTATTATTCAGGATATACTTATATATATCCACTGTGTGTTCCAGGTGCTGAGCATACAGTCATAAATAAGACTGTTTCTCCCATTAGGGTAATTAAGAAACATTCTTACAGTTTATGTTTAAATTTCTACTAATGCATTATAAGCATGTTTTCCAACTAATCATTACTAGAAATTAAGAACTTTTGTTTACAGTCCCTCCCTTTATTAAGCCACTTTAATGTTAAATTTGTTGAACCTCTCTTCCTAGGGCATATAAAAAAAAATAGCTAATATTGTCAGGCACAAAACTAAACACAATTTTGGTTTTTATTTTTAAAACAGGAATCTGTCGACAAGCATCTTAGGCATATGGATTTCAAAGATGTAGCAAGCATGCAGTACTTCAATCTTAGATGGCATGTCTTTTATTTGCTATTACATGCTTCTTGTCCTTTGAGGAAAGTATTAATAATTAGAGCATAGCCAGACATACAAGTGATTCATTCCTTTTCGCAATAGTTTGTCTCTTCCTTTACCCACCTATGTATTCTGGCCCAATAAAATAAATCCACTCAAGAATATCTGTAATTTGAGAACAGGCTTCACACATAACTAAATGATGGAAAGTAGGCATCAGTTTTCCAACCACTCTTATTCATATAAATAACACTACAAACATCACTATCTTCCTACCTCCATGCTGGGGATGGTTTGTTTTTTCCCTCTGGGAGCTTCAAAGAATAACTGTTCTTTAGCACCAGTGTTGACCTGTAAAAGCTTTCCTTAAAAAATTAAAATATATATATACGTATATAAAATATATAAATAAATACATATACCACTAATATGATATTTAAATTTTATGGGAAAACTTATGCTTAAATAGAAAAATCATTTTCCTCTGCAGTCAATATACATTAACAGCATTTTCTTAAATTCCATAAAATGAAGTAATTCAATTCATAGATGGTTTAAATTTTGTTTATGTATACAAACTATCCCTGTTGTTATGCATGTACAAAAAACACCCTAGAAACAAATATTGGAATATTTTTTAAAAATAAGTGTACTTGTTTAACAATATTTGGAAAAATTTTAATTTACAATACCAGGTTTATAGAGTTGAATACATGAAACAATAAAATCCTTAAAAAGAGGAATTTAAAATATTTAACATTTATCAAACTTATTAAATACAGTCATATGTCATGCATCCTGCTAAAAAACAAAGATACTCAATAAATTCTTTGTGTTATATAATTATGACTATTTTTGTATCAAATGATGAGGGAAATGACTTTAAAATCTTCATTAATATTTCTAGTTTTTGAAGTTTTCCAAATTTGAAGTTAATTTTTATTACAAATTTATCTGACAAAAACCAGGTTATCATCATGACTAAAAATTTTTTAATTTGAAAATTTTTTAAGCCCAGCATGGTGGCTCATGCCTATAATCCTAGCACTCTGGGAGACAGAGTTGGGCAGATTGCTTGACCTCAGGAGTTTGAGACCAGCGTGAGTAAGAGCAAGACCCTGTCTCTACCAAAAAATACAAAAATTAGCCGGGTGTGGCCATACATGCCTATAGTACCAGCTACTCAGGAAGCTGAGACAAGGAGGATCATTGAGCCCAGGAGTTTGAAGTTACAGTTAGCTATGGTGACGCTACTGCACTCCACCTGGGTAACAGAGCAAGACTCTGTCTCAAAAAAAAAATTAACTATTAAAAATTTAAAAAAAAAATTATTATAGATATATAATAGTTGTATAGTAAATGTTTTGTATAATATTTAAATTACAAATTAAACAACTTATCACTTACTGTACTACATTTGAATGACATCAGGTGAAGTATTGAAAAGTCTTTTCATCTTCAGATGTAAAATAACGTAGTAAAAAATAAAGTTGAGAAAATGTTTTTCACAGTGCTTCTGAACTCATCTGTTGAATCATTTTTGTTTCTTTAAAACAGCCATACTGAATCAAATTAAATTTTCATAAAATATTAAGTTATTTAAAGTCTTACCTCTAATATCCCAATCAATGTGGGTTATGTAACTGGTAGCTCCTTTGCACACTCCTACTCGTTTACTACTCATTACATTGTATATATCTATGAAGCTGTCATGGGATGCTACAGCTAGGTATTTCCCAGAACCTATAAGAGAAACATATTTGCTTGACATTTTCTACCTTTAAAAATATTTTTTATATTCTGCAACTGGGCTTAACTTTATTAATTTTTGGAGGGAAAAAAATCTCAGGTGTTTCATAAGTTATGTTATAAGAAGACAGATGTGTCAAATGACAAATGATAACATTTTTCAAGTATATTATATATATTTTTTAGTGTAACAAATTAGTTCAAAAATTATATACAATGTAATTTTGGTATTTGTATTTGACAACAAAAAACTCCTCTAAATTTAGGGGAAAAAATGAAACTTAATCAACATAAGTAAATTTTGCCTTAACGTAGTAATTCCTACATTATAGTAGGTTTTGCAGTAGATAGTGAATACATGGAAACTGATGGAGTAAAATTAATGCCATTTCAAAAACATTAAGAATATAATGAAAACAGTCATCCAGCCCCTTTTATGTTACAAATGAGGAAACTGAAGCTCAGAGAGGTGCTCTAGCCCAAGCCACACAGAAAATTTAGTGATACAATTAGCGCTAAGCCAGATATTTGCACTTGTCTAATATAGAGCTTCTCTCTCTCACCACACTGCCTCTTCTAGTCAAAAAGTAAAATTCTGAGATAAAATAAGTTAATAAAAATTATACATTGAAACATTTGTTCCAGTAATCAAATTTGTTCCATAATCAAATACGATTTCAATAGAATCTTACCAGGTGAAAATCGAATATCTGAAATAATATCTTTTCTGTGGTGAAAAGACACAAGATCCTCTAGAGTATCTGCATTTGCCATTAAGAAACTTCCATCATTAAGACCTACAGCTAAAGCTTTACCATCAGGAGAAAAACAGCAACACCTTCCACCTGAAAGAAAAAGAGAGCACATATTAGGTAATTTTTCTTTAATTAAAAAAAAATTCCATATTGTTTTCTGCTCAAAAAAAAAAAAAAAAAAGTATGTGTTAAAAGAACTTTTAATTTCAAAGAGGATACCAATATTTATTATGTTCTCAAATCAATATAAAAAAGGAGTCAAGTGATATAGATAACAATTTCTATAGAAACTGGTAGTATAGGTTTTTAAGCAGGAATTAAAACTTGCTTCTGAATATAACAAAAACAAGTACTGATATTTATCTTAAAAGAAATTAAGTTGATAAAAAAAGAATGAGTGATTTTAACTAACATAAAAATCCAATGATGTGGAAGTTTTTGGGGGGAATGGAAAAGGGATACTTTTGTAGCTTCTATCCAACAAATCTGAAATTTAAGAAATAAGGCCACCTTTATAAAAATGCTTTAAAACATTAAAAAATTAGCCAGGTATGGTGGTGCACAGCAGTCCCAACTACTCAGGAGGCTGAGGCAGGAGGATCACTTGAGCCCAGGAATTTAAGGCTGCTATGAGCTATTATTATGCCACTGCCCTCCAGCCTGGGCAACACAGAGAGGCTTTGTCTCTGAAAAAAAAAAAAAAAGAATATTTAAAAAATGGTCACCTGAGACCACGGGAGACTCCATGGGAGGAGGTTGCGGAGGAGAATTGGAAGCAGAGACCTTACGAGTAGCCTGGAGACCAGTGGCAAGGGTAGGTGGAGCAGTTAACTCTCCCCTCCCTTAGATCTCGGACTGCTGGTGGGCTCCCCAGTGGTTGGAGAGACCTGCAGACACCAGCCCAGAAACAGCCACCACTAGTGAGTGGTAAGCCTGTAGCGGATGCAGCACCAGGCTCCCAACTTCCTTGGGGCACCTCCCTGTACACAGACCTAGCCACGCGGCAGGCACCATATTACCTCATTCTCCCCTCCCCCCTCCCTATCTGCAGCTGCCAAGAGAGACAATATAGCCAACCAGCCAGAGGCACCTCCAGGGAACGGGACTTTCCCTTTTGGGGCCCTACAGCTGACTGAGGGGTACTCAGACAGTGAGCTCCCTACCAGCCCTCCCAGGTGCTGCCGGCCTGGTGATTCCAAGAAAACGGGACAGACCCTGAGGCTAAGAGACATCAACCCAGCTTGGGCTCCCCATGGGTGAATTAAGATTGGCACTTCCCACCCTGGTGGGGTTAGGGATTAAACTCCAGGGCCCAGAGGTCAGACCTGCAGACCAGATCCCATACACCCACGTCTCACATTGCCCGGGGCACAGAAGGGATATTCGTGAACAGCCTACTGAGGTGTATGTGCCTTCAGGGGCAGATCAGCGTCCTTAAGAGCAACCCTGCTCCCAAAGGGGCGCCGTGTGCCCAGCCCAGGTGGCGATCCTGCTCAGAGAACCTCCCGGCTGGCATCACAGCAGGGGAGGCCTGGTGGCCTGAGGTCTGGCCTGCTGGCAGAGGCCCAAGAGAAGCCATGGAGTTGGGGAGGGTGGAAAGGAGCAAGGCCCACTCCAGACTGCAGGTCTCAGACAGCCTCACCCCCACTCGCAGACTTACTGACTGAGTGGGGCCATTCCAGCCCCTTCCTAAGAGCTTTCCCCCCACCCCCAGAAGCAGAAAACTGAACTTTGACCCCTGCTAACAGCATTGGTAGTGCCTGAGGTCAGGCTTACCCAACCCAGTTCCACCCAGACTCACTCCCAGACCAGCCCTCACTGAAGTGGAGAATAACGACACACCTGGAAGTCCCAGGGCCCCACCCACCACCTGAGGCACCAGAATGCCTCTCTAGAGTAACAAGAACTGGGTACAAGACCCAAAAATCAACAGTGTAGCCTGTTCCTCTGAGCAAGTGCCACCTACTGACAGGGAGGACATTCTGCACATCCTTTTTCACTGTACCTACTGACTCATCATACAGGGTGTGGTCAAATCTCACCCACAAACATCACCTACTGGCTCATAGACTAAACAGGGCATGTCATTATCCAAACAAAAACCTAAAGGCAAGAAGCAACAACTGATCCCAATGGGAAGAAATCAGTGAAGGAACTCTGGAAATATGAAGAACCGAACAGAAAGCACACATCCAAAGAGGATCACCAGCCCCTTAGAAGGAGACATGAACCAAAATCAGACCATTAAAATGACAGAAGAGGAATTTCAAACGTGGATTGTAAGAAAATTCAACAACTTGCCAGAACAACTGGATAACCAACACAAAGAAAATGCAAAAAGATTCCAGGACCTGGAACAAAAATTCACTAAAGAAATTGAAACAATGAAGAAAAGTCTAACCTAACTCCTGGAAATGAAGAATCAATTCAGGAAACTACAAAACACAGTGGAAAGCCTCAAGAACAGGGTAGATCAAACAGAAGAAAGAATCTCAGAGACTGAAGATAACACCTGCCAATTAAATCAGTCACAGAGATAGAGCAGAGAAACAAGAGAAAAGAGCAAAGCCTACAAGAGATGTGGGATTATGTGAAGAAACCTAATGTGAGGGGTAATGGGGTTACCAGAATGGAAAGAAGAAAACACTCAAGGGTTGGACAAGCTATCTGAAGATATAATAGAGGAAAATTTCCCAGGCCTTGCTAAAAATCTCAATATACAAGTTCAAGAAGCTCAGAGGACCCCTGGGAGATTCAATGCAAACTGGAACACGTCACGACACCCAGTCATCAGACTGACCAAAATATCAACTAAAGAGGCCCTTCTATGAGCTGTAAGACTAAAGAAGCAAGTAATATACAAAGGAAAGCCAATCCAAATAACGCCAGACTTCTCTACTAAAACTTTACAAGCAAGGAGAGACTGGAGCCTCATTCTCACTCTTCTGAAACAGAATAATGCCCAGCCTAGAATCTTATTCCCTGCAAAGCTAACTATTGTATATGAAGGAGAAATCAAGATATTCTCAGATAAGCAAAGACTGAGGGAATTCACTAAGACAAGACCAGCCCTTCAAGAAGTACTCAAAACAGTATTACCCACGGATCAGCACAATAAACACGAATGTAAATCTACTCAAAGCTAAAGATCAAAGTCCAGACACCACAATGGCTCAAGAGAGAAAAAAAAGCAACAAAGTTCAACGCAACATAATGAACAAAAATCTGCCCCACCTATCAGTTCTCTCAATAAATGTGAATGGCTTGAACTCCCCACTCAAGAGACATAGGCCAGATGAATGGATAAAAAACCACAAGCCAAGTATCTGCTGCCTTCAGGAAACACATCTAACCTTCAAGGATGCAGTTAGACTAAAGGTAAAGGGGTGGAGAGCAATATTTCAAGCAAACAGAAGCCAAAAGAAAGCTGGTATGGCAGTGCTGATTACAGATAACTTAGCTTTTAAATCAACAAAAGTAATAAAAGACAAAGAAGGTCACTATATAATGGTGAAGGGTATAGTTCAACAAGAAGACATAACAATTCTAAATATATATGCACCCAACCTTGGTGCACCCAGATTCATAAATCAAACTCCACTTGATCTAAACAAATGGATAAACAACAACACCATAATAGTCGGAGACACGAAGACATAACAATTCTAAATATATATGCACCCAACCTTGGTGCACCCAGATTCATAAATCAAACTCTACTTGATCTAAACAAATGGATAAACAACAACACCATAATAGTTGGAGACTTTAACACCCCACTGACAGCACAGGACAGATCCTCCAAACAGAAAATCAACAAAGAAATAATGGACTTAAACAGAACTCTAGAACAAATGGGCCTGACTGACATTTACAGGACATTCTACCCCAAAACCACTGAATATACATTCTTCTCATCAGCTCATGGGTTATTCATTCTCCAAGATTGACCATATCCTAGGACACAAAGCATGTCTCAAACAATTTAAAAAATAGAAATTATACCGTGTATCTTTTCAGATCAAAATGGAATAAAAGTAGAAATCAACTCTAACAGGAACTCTCATTTCTACACAAAGTCATGGAAACTAAACAACCTTCTGCTGAATGATCACTTCATAAATGAGGAAATCAAGATGGAAATCAAAAGATTCTTTGAACTAAATGACAAAGGAGACAGGAGTTACCAATACCTGTGGAACACAGCTAAAGCAGTCTTGAGAGGAAAGTTTATTTCCATAAATGCCTATATCCAAAAGTCGAAAAGATCACAAATAGACAACCTAATGAATCGTCTCAAAGAGCTGGAAAAAGAAGAACAGACCAACCCCAAACCCAGCAGAAGAAGTGAAATCATTAAGATCAAATCAGAACTAAATGAAATTGACAACAGGGAAACCATATGGAAGATTAATAAAAAAAAAAGTTGGTTCTTTGAAAAAATAAACAAAATTGACACATCTTTGACTAGACTAATGAAAAGCAGAAAAGAAAAATCTCTAATAAGCTCCATCAGGAACAATAAAGGAGAAATTACAACTGATGCCCTGGAAATACAAGATATAATTTATGAATACTACAAAAACCGCTATGCCCACAAACTGGAAAATATGGAGGAAATGGACAATTTCTTAGAAACACACAGCCTCCCTAGGCTCAACCAGGAAGAAATAGAATTCCTGAACAGACCAATATCAAGTACATAAATTGAAACAGCAATAAAACACCTTCCTAAAAAGAAAAGTCCTGGACCAGATGGTTTCACACCTGAATTTTACCACACCTACAAGGAAGAACTGGTGCCTATCCTGCAGAAATTATTCCACAACATTGAGAAGCATGGATTCCTCCCTAACACATTTTATGAAGCAAACATAACCCTGATACCCAAAGCAGGAAAGAATGCAACCAAAAAAGAAAACTACAGACCAATATCCCTTATGAATATAGATGCAAAAATTCTCAACAAAATCCTTGCCAATCGAATCCAGGTGCTTGCCAAGAAAATAATCCATCACAACCAAGTGCACTTCATCCCAGGGACACAGGGATGGTTCGACATATGCAAATCTATAAATGTAATTCACCATATAAACAGAAGCAAAAACAAAGACCATATGATCCTCTCAATAGACGGAGAAAAAGTATTTGACAAAATTCAACACCCTTTTATGATAAGAATGCTCAACAAAATAGGCATAGACTGGGCTTACCTAAAAATGATACAAACCATATATGACAAACCCACAGCCAATATCATACTGAATGGGGAGAAATTGAAAGCATTCCCACTTAGAACCAGAACAAGACAAGGTTGCCCACTATCTCCACTTGTATTCAACATAGTGCTGGAAGTCCTTGCTACAGCAATCAGACAAGAGAGTGGAATTAAGGGCATCCAAATGGGAGCAGAAGAGATCAAACTCTCACTCTTTGCTGATGACATAATATTATACCTAGAAAACACCAAGGATTCAACCAAGAGACTCCTTGAACTGATAAATGAATTTGGTAAAGTCTCAGGATACAAAATCAATACACAGAAATCAGAGACATTCATATATGCCAACAACAGTACAAGTGAGAACCAAATCAAAGACTTAATTCCCTTCAAAATAGCAACAAATAAAATAAAGTACCTAGGAATATATTTAACTAAGGAGGTAAAAGACCTCTACAGGGAGAACTATGAAACGCTGAAGAAAGAAATAGCAGAGGATGTAAATAGGTGGAAGAATATACCATGCTCATGGGTTGGCAGAATCAACATTGTGAAAATGTCTATACTACCCAAAGTGACCTACATAGTCAATGCAATCCCTATTAAAATACCACCATAATTTTTCGCAGATATAGGAAAAATAGTTTTACACTTTGTATGGAACCAGAGAAGACCCCATATAGCAAAATCAATCCTAGGCAATAAAAACAAAATATGAGGTATCAATTTACCAGATTTCAAACTATACTACAAGGCTACAGCAATTAAATATTTTGGTACTGGCACAAGAACAGGGACATTGACCAGTGGAACAGAACAGAGAACTCAGATATAAAACCATCCTCATATAGCCAACTAATCTTCGACAAAGCAGACAAAAACATACACTAGGGAAAAGAATCCTTATTCAATAAATGGTGCTGGGAAAACTGGATAGCCACATGCAGAAGACTGAAACAGGACCCACACCTTTCACCTCTCACAAAAATCAACTCACGCTGGGTAACAGACTTGAACATTAGATGTGAAACTATTAGAATTCTAGAGAAAAACATTGGAAATACTCTTCTAAACATTGGCCTAAGCAAAGAATTTATGAAGAAGACCCCAAAGGCAATCACAGCAGCAACAAAAATAAATAAATGGTACCTCATCAAATTAAAAAGCTTCTGCACAGCCAAAGAAATTGTCAAGAGAGCAAACAGCCAACCCACAGAATGGGAGAAAATTTTCGCAAGCTACATATATGATAAGGGGCTGATAACTAGAATCTATTTAGAACTCAGGAAAATCAGCAAGAAAAAATCAAGCATCCCTATCAAAAAGTGGGCAAAGAACATGAACAGAAACTTCTTAAAAGAAGACAGAATAAAGGCCAACATATGAAAAAATGTTCAAAATCTCTAATCATCAGGGCAATGCAAATCAAAACCCCAATGAGATATCACTTAACTCCAATGAGAATGGCCTTTATCAATAAGTTCCCAAACAACATATGTTGGCGTGGATGCGGAGAGAGAGGAACACTCCTACACTGCTGGTGGGACCACAAACTGGTTCAACCTCTGTGGATAGCATTATGGAGATACCTTAAAGCGATACAAGTAGATCTATCATTTGATCCAGCAATTCCACTTCTCGGCATCTACCCAAAAGATCAAAAGTCACACCTGCACTCGAATGTTCATAGCAGCACAATTCACGATTGCAAAGTTGTGGAAATAACCCAAGTGCTCATCAATTCATGAGTGGATTAATAAAATAATACGATACTATGGAGTACTAGTCAGCTTTAAGAAACAATGGTAATATAGCACTTCTTGTATTTTCCTGGATAGAGCTGGAACTCATTCTACTAAGTGAAGTATCTCAAGAATGGAAAAACAAGCAGCACATGTACTCACCAGCAAATTGGTATTAACGATCAACACCTAAGTGAACATATAGGAAAAACATTTATCAGGTGTTGGGCTGGTGGGAGAGGGTAGGAGGGGATGGGTATATACAAAGATAGTGAGTGAGATGTTCAATGTTTAGGGGATGGTCATGCTTGAAGCTCTGACTCAAGGGGGAAGAGGAGGCATGGGCAATGCACATAACCTTAACATTTGTACCCCCATAATATGCTGACATAAAAAATTTTTTTTTAAATAAATAAAAATAAAAATGGTAATAGGCAATTATTAGTTTAAACTAAAAGATATACCTATATAAGTTTCAAAATTACATATGAAGAAATGATATTAATATCATTAATCTTATTATTAATGGTGTTAATATTAATTTTTTAAAAAAGGTCAGGCTGTATTGGTAAATACACAAACAGGCTTACCCTGATAGCAAGAGATACAACAGGCATATTCAAAAACCCTAGGGCTTTTGGTATGTTGCATGAAATTTGATGGGGGAAGGATAGGGTATATACAGCCGAAGCACAAATAAATTGAGAACAAACAGTCATATAATTATCAAGCATATGTTGGTAATGAAGAAATCTAAGATGTGATTTCTGATATTTGAGGGTCAAGAAGTGATGATGACTTGGAGCAGGGTGGCAGCAGTGGAGGTGATCAGAAGTGGTAGGATTTGGATATACTTTTCACTACAGAGCTGGCAGGACTTAGACCAGCTGGGTGTGGAGTAAAAGGTAAAAGTCAAAGCTATGTTTTTGCTTGAGTGGTGATGCCATTTACTGAGATGGAAAAAACTAGAGGAGGTACAAGTGTTTAGTTCTACACCCATTAAGTTAAGAATGCCTATGAGAAATTTAAGTGAAGACACAAAGGAACCAGATTGATATATTAATACTTCTCTGGAGCCCAAAGCAGAAAAAATAGACCAGAGATATAAATATGGGAGGCAGTAGTACACAGATGATGTTACAGCCATGAAATTGGATAAGAATTTGTTATTAATTTATTGCCTTTCAGCTCCAAATCCAAATCCAACCTTTGTCCTGCTATGTGATACTGGAGCTTGACAGTGTAGACATTTTTCCTTTGCTAGTTTGACTTGATTTGGGCCAACAAACGTACTGTAGGGACATTGCAAGGCTAAAGCATAAATCTTTCTTCATTCCTCTGGTGTGCTGGAGCCAGTAGACTGATGGGATGAAGGAGGGGGTTCTCTGCCACTAGATCAGCTATGGCCCATATACTCTGCCAAATTTCTTTACTATTGGCAGGTTGTATTTTCTTGTGGCACCCACACCCTCTGCAAAGAGATCTGAGTCTCAGTCTGTTGTAGAGGGGGAAGGTCCATCCTTTAAGTTAATTCCTTGTTCACTGTCCATTAGCACTATGGGTAGTAGCTACTTTCTGCCATTGCTATTACTATACCCCTTAAAATCCTCTTTTACATCTTTCAGTAGTTAACCACCTTTTATTATTTAACACTTCATACTAAATTTTCCTTCTTCAAATGACTGGTATGATTTCTGTCTCTTGAGAGATATAGAATTGGTACTATAGTGGTCTCAAGAGACAGTCCATCAAAGATGGGATTTTTGGAATTGATTTAGTCATTGCCTTTGAGCTTAAGCATAGCACTGAGCCCTTAGCAATGGGAAATGGAATGCTCATAATCCAAGGTATACATTGGTAACACAACTTATCACATTATCTCCTGTTGTTCATTGTGATGAAGTATCTACTGAGGTAAGTGCCTGGGAACCCACAAAGTTGCTTGCTACTTTTGACTATTACCATAATGACTACAAGGACTGTGTTTTGCAATAGATTCCACTGAGAGCATGGAGCATTTACAGAAAGAAGTAACAAGCTCAGATCCTTAAACTTTCAGCATGATTTGTAGTCTGAGTAGAGAATGCTTCCATGGCAAGTCTAAAAGAATCTCCAACAATCTGTTTCCTTGGCTGTGCAGAAGCTTTTTAGCTTGATATGATCCCATTTGTCCAATTTTACTTTGGTTGCCTATGCTTTGGGGGTATTACTCAAGAAGCCCTTGCTCAGCCCAATGTCCTAAAGCATTTCCCCAATGTTTGCTTTTAGTAGTTTCATAGTTTCAGGTCTTATAATAGATTTAAGTTTTTAATCCACTTTGATTTGATTTTTGTATATTGCTAGGGATAAGTGTCTAGTTTAATTCTTCTGCATATGGCTATCTAGGTTTTCCCAGCACCATTTATTGAAGAGACGGTTCTTCTTTCCCCATTGTATATTCTTGGCACCATTGCATAAGTTCACTACAGACGTGTGGATTTATTTATGAGAGTTCTCTATTCTGTTCCATTGAAGACTGTGACTAAATTTGAGAGTAATTAATATGGTCATCAATGGACATAATGATTGTTGGGACTGTATGTCTTCTCTCTTTAGAGAAAGGGGAGAACTTATTCATTTGTACCAAAGCTAGCTGCATCTTTTTGGGGTAGAGACATAAGGTTAGTTGTATATGGTTGTATGGAAGTTAAAATATATGCAGAAAGGTGCATGTGGAAGCTGATCAGCCAAAGGGGTAGATTATGCAGGTTAGTATTAATATTCATCGCCTGTCAGTTCCAAATCTACCATTCTTTGAGCCTCACAGAAGACTTTTTCTCTTTTGCCAGCTGACTGATAAGCTTTGCCAATAGAGGGTGCTGGAGAGACACTACATAGCCAAAACAGAAGGTGACTGAAGTGTGCTGTTTTACATACAGAGCCACGCACTCGAATGCAGGGGACCTGGTAGCATGCTCCACAGTGGCAGCCCCAACTGCATCCTCCAGCAAGTTTTTCAACAGTCACAGAAATGGTCCTAATGATTTAGCTGCAGTTTGCAGCCTCCAGTAAGATTCTCTGCCAAGACAGCAGCAGTCTTCTTAGTCCAATGACCTTTTCTCTAGGTTAAGTTCTTTACTAAGCAGTAGTGGTCCTGACAATTCAGCTATGGCCTGCGCCCGCTGGCAAACTTTCCCTTCATCCAGTAACCACTCACTGCTCTACTGAGGTAGAAGCTCAGAACCTCTGGCAAGCTTCTTTGCCATAGACTCACCGAGTGTTCTGGTGGCAGTCACATCCTTTCCAAACAGGTCTGAATCTCCTTTAAATTCTTTCTTTGTTCACCCTCCCTCAGCACTAGCCCTAGTAGCTGCTTTCTATGGTGGCTACATCTAAAGCCTTTTCAATAGGTAACCACCTTTTACTAGCTAACAATTCTTTTTATTAAATTTCCCTTGTTCAAATGACTAGTGTAGTCTCTGTCTTCTGACTGGACAGTGACTGATCTAATCTCCAAAAGTGTTAGTGTAATATGAAAAAAGAAGGCCAGGGAGAATCCATGGGGCATTCCGAAATGTAGACAGCAGGAAGAAAGCCAGAGCCAGCAAAGGAAACAGAAAAAAGGAGTCAGTGAAGTAGAGAAAAATCAGGCATATATGGGTTGTAGAGACAAGTGAAGAAAGCATTTCAGAAAAGAAGGCATGATCAATTGTGTCAAAAACTGCCATGAAGTAAGGCGAGAGCCAAGAGATTGGCAACAGGTTCAATGGACAAATAGAAATAAAAGCCTAATTGGAGTGTGTTGTGGAGCAACTGTCAGGTGAACACAAGAGAAGTGAGCCTCAACTATTTTGAGAAGTTCTGCTACAAAGGAGAGCAGAAAAACAGAACAGTAATTAGATCAATCATCACGGTTGCCTGTTTTATTCAGCCCTTATTCTGCTGGTTGGGTGCAGGCATAGAGCAGGTGGAAAGTTGAGTTTATGCAAACAGTAACATAATAAATATCTTTTTAAGTGCATAGCCGAGTTCAATAAAAAATAAGGAAAATTCTCCACTTATCAGAAATGAAAGGGGAGCAGAAAATCAGAGTAAAAAAGCCATATCTTCCCTGAAGGCATAGGAAACCAGTCATGCATCTGGACCTCCTGGACAAAACTGGAATTCTTAAAGGGATATATGTGAATCATACTCATTACTATACTGGCTTTTACATTCTATGTTAATTTTAAGTTCCCAAATACCAGTAGTGATGTTGTAATACCACTGTTCTCAAATTCAAAAATAATCTGATCTCTTAATCATTACCATTCAAAGTTATACACACAGTGCATTAGATTTTTTTAACTGAGCATGGCTTATATAAAATGTTTTTTATTTTCTTACTTCTGTCAGGTTTTGTGATGATGACTGCCAAAACCTCAAAGCTGTAATTCTTATTATATTATATTATTATTATATTATATAATTATATAATATTATATATTAATTTATAATTAATTTATATATTATTAATTATATAATAATATTATATAATTATAATATTATTATATTATATATATTATTAATATAAGAATTATTCTCAAAGAATAATTCTTACTCTAGTTCAAATACTTTTTGAACAAGTGGAATATGAACACTATTGGTTTCCTAGGACTGCTGAAACAAATTATTAACACCATAAACTGGGTGGCTTAAAACAACGTTAATCTATTTTCTCACAGTTCTAGAGACTAGAAGAAAACAAAATGTCAGCAGGGCCATTCTCCCTTTGAAACTTCTAGAGAAGAATCCTTCCTTGTCTCCCTCTAGCTTCTAGTGGTTGCTGGCAATCCTTGGTGCTCCTTGGTTTATAGGCACACCACTACAATCTCTGCCTCCATCTTCTCCTTGCATTCCCCCACTATGTTTGTGTCCCTGTGTCTTCACATCGCCATGACACTAGTCACTGGATTTAGAGCTCATCCTAATCTAGTATAATTTCATTTTAATGGGATTATATCTGCAAAGACCCTATTTCCAAATAAGGGCACATTCCCAAGTACTAGAGGTTAGGACTTCAAGATATTTTTTCCAGGGGACACAATTCAACCCACAACAAACACAACTCACACAATAATGAATTGTAATTTCCTTCTATAAGCCATAAACCAATGAAAATTGGAAATGCGTTCTTTAAAGCAAACATCATGGCATGCTATCTAATAAGTCTCTACCAAAATAAAAGTTATTTGAAAAGATACCTTGAAGTTATCAAACAAGAGATAGTATTATCTGATAATAAAAGAGTCAAAGGAAATCTATAATTGGATTATATTTATCTTTTCACCATTACTCAGATCAGTGTATGGTGTAGTCAGTAAGGGCCTTTTATGTATCTGGGAAAATCCGTACAAAATTAACTACTTTTGCAACTCAATACCACTAATGAACTTTGTTCTTTAAGACTGCTTTAAAAGAAAGATCAATTATTTTATTTTCAATGTTTCATGCTGAAACTTTTTTATAAAGTATTTACTTTTAATAAATTACTAATAATTAAAATGCAGATGCACTTATATATTTATAATTTTATCTGTTTACTTGATTTATATTTATAAATTTTGTATTTAAATATACTACATATTTAGTTTCACTGATTTGTACTTTAATTTTTTTTGATTCATGAATACCTTAAAAAATACTTAAGTGCAAATATAGTAATTACATTCATCGGGTATAAGGCAGATGGGAGAGGGAGGAAGGGATGTATATATTCACACCTAATGGGTATGGTGTGCACCATCTGGGGGATGGACATGCTTGAAGCTTAACTTGAGTGGGGCAAAGGCAATTTATGTAACCTAAACATTTGTACCCCTGTAATATGCTGAAATAAAACAATTAAAAAAAATAAAATAGATAATTACATGAATGTTTTTCGCAAAAATATCTCCAAATACCATATTGGCATTTTGATCCAGTATTACAACCATGTCTCAGGATAAAAATAGAGAAACAAACATTTTTTTAAAAAGAAAATGTGCCCAGCAATAAAGAAATCAGGAAACAGACTTGTCTATCCTGGCCTGGGTTCTAGATGGAGAGGGAAAAATTGTACTTGAGAATTTACAAATTTAGAGTGGCTTACACAAATCTTGGATTTGAATTTATACTAATTACATGATCTATGTAATCCCAGTTAAAAAATTAATTTTTAGTGGTTCTGGATGGTAGCACCCCAAACACATGGCAGAAGAAAACACAAAATCTCTCCGGAAGCACACCTTTAATTCAGACATCATAGGATTTCCACAGGTAAAGAAAGCCAACCAAATATGAACTTATAATCCAAAATTTAAAGTACACAAGAAAATGGACTAGTAGGAAGAAGTCAGCAGGAAAAAAAAAAAAAAAACCAAAAACCCCATCCAAAACAGCAGAAAGCAAAACACAACATAATCAGATTCTTGGGGGATGTCAGATAATTAGATTTTATATTCTTTATTTGATAAGTATAGTTAAGATTAAAGATATAGAAAAGGAAATCTAAAATATAAACAAGAATAAGATGTTATAAAAAAATCTCAGGCAAACTTGAAAAGGAAACAAATAGAACTTCTAAAAGTGAGAATTATCAAAATTAAATAGCTAATGGGTAGGTTAAAAAGCAGATATGAAAGAACTGCTACAAAAAGAATTAAGAACTAGAATAAAGATCTTAAGAAATTATACATATGGTTATACAGCGAGACATACAGAAAATATGAAATGAGCCAAGACATGGAATAATTGTGTAGAATTAAAAAACAGAAAGTCCATTAAAATTCAGAATTGATTATAATTAAAAGCTAAAACCATGAGATTTAAATTTTTAAGGTAAATTTTCTACTACGTCATTATATAGAAAAGCACAAAAGGCTGGAAAAATTTAGAAAATATTTACTTCACAGACATTAAGAATATAAACATTAACTCATGTTGTATATTTATATTTCTGCTTATTCTTTAACTAGTTGCCATAAAATTGAGTTGTCTGTCAGAAATTTTCCTATAACAGTCTACTTTAACTATAATGACTTGTTTTTATAAAACATTAAGCCTCATGATCATGATATATGTATAGTCATTTGTTGAGGAAAACTGTATTTGCTAACTGAATATTTCAAAGAGATAACTGTTTTATATTTATTCCAGTATGACTTCAGTAATCTTGTTATAATTAACTCAACCAGTATTAAATCCACACATGTCCCTTTCAAGTTAAGAAAATCTCTATTTTTCTCTTGAATCAATGACAAAAATAAAAATAAAGATGATTATAGAATATTTTAAAAAAATACAGAATAATGAATTTTCCCTACAATCTAATGTAAAGATCTAGTCCTAAAAGGAGCCACTAATACTGGCACAGACTTTTTCAATACTGATGCAAGATATAAATCCAGATTCAGGAAGCATAACAAATCCTAAACAGAATAAATAAAAATAAATTCATATACATGCACAATGTTATTAAACTGCAAAATAAAGTAAAAGAACAGTGGAAACCATAGGAATAACATCTTTCAACTAAGAACTCCAGAAGCAGTTATACTAGCATTCAAGAATAAGAGTAAAAAATCAAAATATGTTCAGACTAGTGGTATACCGAGGGCAGGATGGTTGTAACAGTTTACTCAAAGTGGCAGTACATTGCCTATAGAGAATTCTAAAACAATAACAAAACTGAATAAAAATTAATCATTTTAAGAATTATAAAGTAGTGATAAAATACTCTTTTATCAGAGTATTTTAAAATGCTGGAATGGACTATTCCCACAACCCTGCCCTCAGTGTTCCACTGGTTCAGACAAAGGAAGCTGAGAGAATTTCCAACAAACCTTTATTAAAGAAATTCTAAGGCTACATTTTAGAAGAGGAAAGTGATAAGTCTGAGATGCAAGAAGAAAAGGCAAACAAATAAATGTATAAGTGCAGATAAACCTAAATAAACACTGACTGCATAAAATAATATTAATAATAATGTCAATTGAATGGGGCTATGAGGGTAAAAAAACCCCAACAAACCAGAGAATAAAAATGCTGGACATCAATAACTAAAAAAAGGGAGGACAGTGACTAGAATTCAAGTGTTCTAGAGATTGTGAGAAACTTCAAATTTTTAGTTATGTTTACATGTTAAATATTTAAGAGTAATCTTAAAAGAAGTGAATAGACTATAACTCTTCAACAGAAGACAGTGAAAAGAAATTAACTGATTGAATTGCAAATCCATGCTACTTAACTTCAACTTGGCTTTTCCTGTGGCTACACAATCCTTTCCTTCATCTATTAACTCTGCTACATTTCTTACTGTAGCTATTCCCAGCTTTTTCGACTAGAGCTCCTCCTATAGTATAGCTCCTCTACTCTATTAGATAACATTCTCTGCCACTTTACTAAGAAATTCAAAACTGCCTGTACATGCTCATCTACCCTAGGTTAAGAGTAACAGCATTGCTCCAACAATTGAACCTCTTGTCTCTCTACACTGACAGCCTCATCTGCCTCCTAAAATGTGTCCAGTTCTGTTTCATCCTAAAATATCCTTCCCTCAACTCTGTTACTTCTTTATAAGTTAAGGCCTTCTTAGTTTCCAGTTCTGAATTATGCATAATTCATAATCACAAAGGGGTTAAAAATATACCTTCGTTTACTTCCTATGCTCTTTCTTCCAACACATCACTGGAAATTTGCTCAGTTTAGGCATGATCATAGGCAAAGGCAAAGACTGGGTATAATTAATTTTCCTTGCACCCTGAGCAAGTAGACACTGAATAAATATTTCAAAATATTTAAAGTCTGTTTTTACATGCCTATTATTGCTCTCTTATATTTGTAAGGGCTAGAAAATTGTGACAATTTAATCTATGTTGAAGTCTGAGAACCTCTTACCCTTTTTCAGCTTCCGGACAGCCAACATACAATGACTAGGGGACAGATCCCATATTCTTAAGGTTTTATCATCACTTACAGTAGCACAGATGGGCAGATAAGGATGTGTAGCCAAACCCCACACCTCTCCTTCCATGTGTCCCTATAAAGAAAACATAACCAAGATCAATTTAACCTAAAGATATATACATACACACACACACACACACACACACACACACACGTATACTTTATTTAGAATAAAACTAAAGACAACATTCAATAATATATGATAATGAATAGAATAAGTCTAATAAAACTTTTGTTTATCTTTGGAATATACCATAAAGTATCTTTATAACAACTTTATCTTTGCAATTATAATATAATCAAGTTAGCATTAAAATTAATTTATAATCCTAAAACATCCTCTGGGTGGAGAGGATAGGAATTAGCTGCTCTAGAATGTTAATAATTGCTACACAATAGGGACTTCCCATATCATAAAGTGAGAAGCTCCACAGACCTGATCACCAGTGAAACTAGTACAAATTTAAAACAAATAAAACCATTTAAAGTCTCTGGAAGTAGTTCCAAGAAGATACAACAAATGAAGGAACATTTATTCAAGAAAATGTGCTAAATCTGGTAAGAAGAGCAATAGTTTGTGGTATTTAAATCCACATCCAGACCGGGTGTGGTGGCTCATGGCTGTAATCCTAGCACTTTGGGAGGTGGGAGGATTGCTTAAGGCCAGGGGTTCAAGACCAGCCTGACCTCACAGAAAGACCCCATCTCTACAAAAAATTAAAAATTAGCCAGCAGTCCCAACTACACAGGAGGATGAGGCAGAGGATCATTTGAGTCCAGTAGTTTGAGGTTGCAGTGAGCTATGATGGCACCACTGCACTCTAGCCCAGGTGACAGAGCTAGACCCTGTCTCAAAAAAAAATAATAAATAAAATAAACTGAGATCTAATCCCTTTTTCCCTCCTCATCTAGATGGAACCTCCAGGCCAGACTGATGCAACTAAGAATACCAGTCTCTTTCTCCCCTCCTGTCCCAGTAGGAGGCCTCTCTTCCCAGGAGGGGCAGCATGTCAGCATTTCTCTTCCTGCCTCCAGCTGTGTGTTGCTGAGGCTAAATTCTTGGTGAGCTCAGTTGACAGGTGGGAGATCCCTTCTTCTGCCCAGCTTCTCCAGATGGAGGCTCTACCTTGGGTGCAGTGCCACTGAGAATAATAGGGCTCTGGTGGCAACTCAGGAACACCTGAGTCTACTGTCCCCTCTTTCCTTAGCAAGCCTGGGACACTCAGGGAGAAGCATTCCATTGGCCTCACTCTCAACTCCAGAGCCCTGGCTCAGACACTTTGCCTGGAGTAAGAGGCAAGCCAGAAAAACAGCTCCTAAAATCCCTTCTTAAAGGAACTGACTTCATTTACTGCAGAGTGTAGAAATACTCATGCCTAAGGGTATTCTCAGAAATAGTGGAGGCTGTGATAAAAGGCAAGTGGGAGGAGACTGGTAGACTCACTGGACATATAGATTTGACTGCAGACCAGCTAGTTTTTCCAAGAGAACCAGGGAAATCTCAGAGATAGCTGGAAGGAGCCGACTTGGAATCAGAACAAACCTCAAACTCTAACTGAGGGAACTTTCCCTTCAAAGGAGCCAGAATTTGATTGATTTAGTCTGCAGAGCAATGTATATCCCTGGAAAGGTTGAAAACAATAAAGCAATCAGCCAGCAATTAAAGGAGTTTAACAGCTGGGTACAGTCAAGGAAAGAGACAAAGAGGAGGGAACACTTCTGAAGCCAAGATTACCACAATACCCAAACCAGACAAAGACATCTCAAGAAAACTACGGACCAATATCCCTTATAAATATGGATGCTAAAATCCTCAACAAAATACTAGCAAACCAAATCCAATACATATAGAAAGGATTATACACCATAACCAAGTGAGATTTATCCTAGGAATGCAAGGCTGACGTAAACATTCAAAAATCAATTAATGCAGCACACTGTACCAGTAGCATGAAAAACAAAAACTACAGGATCATCTCAATATACACAGAAAAAGCATCTAACAAATCCCTCCCCACTTATGATGAAAATGCTCAAAAAACTTGGAATAAAAGTGTAATTCCTCAATCTAGTAAAGGGGGCGTCTATAAAAAACCCACAGTTAATATTACACGTAATGGTGGAAGACTCAATGCTTTCCCTCTAAGATTAGGAACAAGACAAGGATGTCTATTCTCACCACTTATATTCAATATTGTATTGAATGTTCTTGCCAGCATAATTGGACAGGAAAAAGAAATAACATGTATCCAGACTGTACAAGAAGAAGTAAAACTATCTCTATTTACAGACAACATGATCTTATATATAGGAAATCCTAAAGAATCCACCATAAAACTGTTAGAACTAATAAATGAGGTCAGCAAGTTTACAGGATATAAAGTCAATGTACAAAATCAACTGTAGTTCTATACACTAGCAATGAACAATATAGAAGCAAAATTAAGAAAACAATTCTATTTATAATAGAATAAAAAAGAATAAAATAGCTAAACATAAATTTAACAAACTAAGTGTAAGACTTGTACACTGTTGAAAAAATTTAAAGATATAAATAAATGGAGAGCTAGCCCATGTTCATGGATTGAAAGATTCACTGTTGTTAGGATGCACTACTCCCCAAACTGATCCATAGAATATTGCTGCTACAAACACTGTTGTACATATTTTTGAGTAAATATATGAAAACACCCATTAGGTATACATATACCGTTAGGTATACATATTTACATACTTTTAATTACTATAGTTTTATAACACTTTATTTCTAGCATGGAGAATATCTCAAACTTCTTGACTATTCTTGAATATTTTCTCAAATGGATGATTTTTTAAAAAGATTCCCAGAATTTGTAAAAAAAATTCATTAAGATTTGGATTGTGATCACATTCAATTTAGAAGTTACTTAGTTCTTTTATCCCTTTAGTAAAAAAATCTTACAGTTTTCTTAACAAGGGTCTTGCATGTTTTTAGCTATATTTATTCCTGGTTATTGTATAGTTTTTTTGGTGAGAAGCATTTTCAATGTCATATTTTCTAACTGGTTATTGCTAGCATATAGAAATACTACTGATTTTTATATGTTGATTTTGTATCTAGTCTCTTAACAGGACTCCTTAACTAGTTATACTATTTTTTCAGTTTGTTCTCTTGATATCCAAGGCATAAGATCATAATATCTGCAAATATCAACACTGTTGTCCATTTATTTACAATATATACACATTTTATTGTTTTGTTTTACTAGATTGGTTAAAGCCACACACAATGTTTGACAAGAATAGTGACATCTGGTATCCACGTCTTGTTCCTGATGTCGAGGAGATAATAAGACATTAGAAGTTTTAAACTTTATAACAACTAGCAAAAATGATATGTTAACAATTTTTAATTGGGAGGTCATTAGGCTGAAAGAGCCCCAGCCCTTTTGGTTCCTATGTAAACAAACCAAAGCCCAATAAAATGTAAATACTAAAATGAAACTAGAGACTTTATTAACTAATCATAAACTGCCAACTAACCTCTATAGGGACTTTCTACTCTAACCAACTAAATATATTTTCTTTGTCTCACTTCCATGTTCAGCCTATAAAAGCTTGCTGCCCATGCTGCTGCAACAGATCTCTTCCATTTCTGAGTGCTGCCTGATTCATGAATCCTTTAATGCTCAAATAAAGGCAGTTACATTTATTTTGTCTAAAGTTTTTCTTTAAACAGGTATCATTTATAACTTCTAATTTTTTCATAATTATAAAACTGTTCACATATTTTAATCATTTAATCTGTGCATTCATCTATAAAAATGTACTAATGTTAATATTTTCTAAGAGATTATAAATATGTTTAATATCATGAGTCCAGCATTTTTTTCTTTCAAACACATAGTATGTAACTGAATTTAAAGAGTAAGACACCAGTTAATCGAATATAAACATTTTGTCATCTGCTTACGAACTCCCGTATGTCAAAATACATTTTAACATTAAACCATGTGCACTATTTTCATCACCAGTGCACTTGCTGGTGTCCTAAGAGGAGTGAGGTGGGGTCTGAAGGAGGAAAAATGTCTGTATGAAGAAAGAAAATAATTCTTTTTTTTTTTTAAATAATTCTAAAAAAAAAAAAATAATAATTCTTTTTCGGGGTAAAAGGCAAGTCGAAGTTTGGTGTTAATATATATATAGTTACATGAGGACAATTTCTCATCAGGATAGAATGATGATAGAATAGTAAAACTTCCTTTACTGTTTTATGATATTGATTTATTTCCCTTCCTGCTTTTCAGAAAAACATACTACATAGAAGAAATGTACATCTAAAAAGCTAATCCACCATTATTGATGGAAATGTTAAGGATGATATTACCAGCAGTTATTTCTGCGGTTTAATTTTATATTTCTGCCACACAAATGTTTACATTTCTGAATTTTTGGTTTATTATCTTTTTACTGATAAATTTATTCAGTAATAAAATTTTAACATACATTCATACATTTTTTATTTTTCTAAATTAGAAACTTAAGAAGGAATGACTGAACTGAAGGATTTCAGAGAAAAATAACTGCCTTAGGCTGAACAAATATACTTCAAAGAAATAAATTTACAAATGGAATAAATGGACGAGGTTAAATTACAAGCGTATTTTTTTCCATTAGTCTCTAATTTTGTGACAAGAAATTACTTAAAATATTGGCAATTATTCCATGTGAGAATATGCATACTTATTTACTGATATCAAGACATTTAGCTATAACTAAATTTTTCTGTGTATATTAACATTAACACATTATTTCTCTAATTAATTTAACATTATTTTTCACCACTGTCAATTTTTGCCTTTTATGTATTGAAAGAATCAATTGTACGTAAAGTAAAAAAACATACTAGCATTTAAAATTACCTGAACCAGAAGTGTTATTGGGCCACTTTTATCCACTTCTAGTATTTCACCATTCTTTGTGCCTACTAAGATATGACCATGTCCTAATGATATGGCACGTATGGATGGATTATCTTCTAAGAGAAGACCTGAAATGTTAAATGGAGATATTCTTCTAGGTATGAAGTTACTATAATACAAGGATGTATATATTGCCAATTATGCTATTCTGACAGTAAAAACCACATTACAAGGTTACTTTCTTCTATAGTTTAAGTATTCTAGCAAATATACTGTATTTCCTTCAATCATTCTATTTACTAATCTCAAAATAAGTACCACCTACATACAATTCTATGGTTCCTACCATTCTGACAACTATTTTTTTACCTCTTATATTAGCCCCTCCACATCCAAATCTTGTACCTCTTAGAATACTTACAATTTCTGATTAATAATTTTAATTCAACTTAAGATATACAGTTGTCCCTTGGTATCTGCAGGGGATAGATTCCAGGACCCCTCACAGATACCAAAATCATTGGATGCTCAAGTCCCTTATATAAAACAGCATAGTATTTGCATATAACCTATGCACCTCCCCTGTATAGTTTAAATCATCTCTAGATTACTTATAATATTAAGTATAATATACATTTTATGTAAATAATAGTTATACTATATTTCTAAATTTATATTATTTTTTATAGTTATTAACTTTTTTTCTTGAATATTTTTGATCCACAGTTCATTGAATCTGAGGGTGCGGAACCCACAGATACAGAGGGCTGCTGTATTTGTTTATGTCTACTTGTCCTAGTCAGGCTTCAGGAATATATTAGTAAACATGATAGACCCAACTCCTGCCTTCACAGAGTATACAATGTGGAAAAGAGACCTTATGAGGAGGAGCATATAGCAAGGAAATTTAACCTTTTTATGGGGAGATGAGGATGGGAGGAATCATCCTAGAAGAAACAGTGTTTGAGATTAGAAAAATGAGCATGTGGTCAGGTAACTGGAGGCAGTAAGAGGAACAAGAAAGGGAAAATTCTAAGAAAAAGTAATATCATGTAGAAAGGCCTGGAAGTCAGAGAGAGCGTGGTACAGGGCCTTAAAGGAAGAAATGCACTCAAAGAAAGGGCAAAGGGAAGAAGGGCCTGAGAGGGTAGAGAAGTAGGGTCAACAAAATGCCAAGGTGAAACAAAATGTCAAGATTGAAAACAAGTTCCTGACTGGTAATAATGTGATGCTCATGTGAAAATCTTCTTTGGAAAATTAAAAATGTTAAAAACTAGCATTAATAATTTTGTACTTGGCTAATATTTTATCATGTGTATCACAGAAAAAAGGTTTTTGAAAGGACAGCAATGATTCTGGTATCCAGTTAAGTGACTTCTCCCATTTAACTGATGCTCATCAAGTAAAGAAGGAAAAATATATTCCATGCCTCAGTCATCAAGCATATTAATGAGCAATTAATCTCTTTTCCTGAAAAATAAACAATCTCAAATCACCTTTAGATCCTGGGGCCAAAGCAGCTCTTTTTATAGCATAGGTCTTAAGACATCTTTCAAAGGAATCATCCCAAAGAGCTACCACACCATCTTTTCCTCCAGTTACAAATCCCTGTGAAAATAAAAGGTTCAAGTTAATAAAGATCTAAATATTTAAGAAAACAATAACCTCCTTTATATTGAAAAATTGGAGAGGAAAGAACATAACCAAAAATTATGGCTTGCAAAAAACTAGGAATTAGCATAAGAATCCACTGTTTTTTGTTTTTTTATTATTTTTTATTTTTTTAGAGACAGGATCTTGCTCTGTCATCCAGGCTGGAGTGCAGTGGCACCATCATAGCTCACTGCAACCTCCAACTCCTGGGCTCAAGTAATCCTCCCACCTCAGCTTCCCAAAAGGCTAAGACTACAGGTACACCATCATGCTCAGCTAAGTTTTTTATTTTTTGTAGAGATGTGGTCTTGTTATGTTGCCCAGGCCAGCACTGAATGTTTGGACTCAAGCCATCCTCTCACCTCTGCCTCCTAGAGTGCTGGGATTACAGTCATGAGCAACTGTGCTCAGACTCCCCTGTTTTAAAAAATATCAACATGAAATCTGTAATAATATTTAGAGGGACATTAAATATTTTTACTTTTAGGATATGACTTTAAAAACACAGTTTCTAATTTGGAACTATAAGTGAGATCTACCACTTTCAGTAACTTACATATATCCTCCTGGAGTCTTCATAACCTCAACTCTTAAAAAGAGGAAAGAATAATGATATATTTATTTGATAGGCTATGGTGATTATATATAAACACTTAGAATAATTTTTGTCTCATAGTAAGGGCTTCATAAATATCAATTTAAACTGTTTTTAAAACTGCAGACCTTGTTACAGAATACATGCAATTTAAAAAAAATAAAAAATAAAACTGCAGACCTGGCCAGGCTGAGGCGGGGGGGGGGGGGGGGGGGGGAATCATTGCTCGAGGTCAGGAGTTTGAAACCAGCCTGAGCAAGAGTGAGACCCCGTCTCTACTATAAATAGAAAGAGATTAATTGGCCAACTCATATATATAGAAAAAATTAGCCAGGCATGATGGCGCAGCTACTCAGGAGGCTGAGGCAGAAGGATTGCTTGAGCCCAGGAGTTTAAGGTTGCTGTGAGCTAGGCTGATGCCAGGGCACTCACTCTAGCCTGGGCAACAAAGCAAGACTCTGTCTCAAAAAAAAAAAAGAAAAACTGCAGACCTATTTTTTTCTAGGTTCAGGAATTTGAAAAGAGAGATTAAACAAGGTCAAGGTGATCCTAACACAGAGACTATTATTGGATGGTCCAGCCAAGTAGAAAAGCAATGTTCCTTTACTTCTGAAAATGCTCTATACTCCGTGATCAAATTATGTTTAAATTAACATAAGGTTACTTACTTTTTCCAATGCATGCATACTGAACACTGGCCCATCATGTGCTTTAACTGTTTTTACAAGAAAGACGTCTCTCCAGATACACACGTCTCCTGTGGATGTTCCAGAAAAAGCCATCTCTTCAGTCCATCCATATACTGCACACATCATTGTGTCATTTTTCCCCAGTGTGCCTATGTAGCCTTTTCTTCCAATCAATCCTCCCCCTGGTTCACAAAAATATTATGAAAAGTACTACTTTCAAAATGTATGCAATTATAAAGATGCAAAATTTCTTTTTTATTGTTGTTGTTTGAATAGAAAGACATGCAACAGTAAGGAGAATTAAAAAGAAAAATACAGGTGTCTTAATAAATGATCTGGGCAACACTTTGCCTGGCTGCTTTTAGGCCATAGGTTTTTAGATAAAGAAAGACCTGGACTAAGTCAGTTTTAATTCCCTTCTTCACTCCCTACTATTCTGGACATGATGCTAATTATTCTCATGTATGCATTTATACATCTTATTACATATTTGTGAATTTCTTAAGAATATATCATTATTTTCCATTTTTCCATGTTTTAAAATTTTCTATAAATACCATCCTACATATATTCTTTCACAATTTGCTTTATTCACCAGTGATTTGGCATGCAGTATTATACATGTTGATTTTTACCTCTAAAGAACTAATTTTTATAACCATAGCACTTTTGATATTTTTCAAATTTTTTATGACATATTTAAGAATACAAAAAGGTATTTAAAATAAACCCAAATACAATGAATGCCTGTATATCCACTACCAACCTACAAAAAATACCAGAGTAACTAAAATATCATGCTAATCCCATTTTTCTTCTTCACTCCCTACTTTCTGGATGTGATGCTGATTATTCTCATGTATGCCTTTATACATATCTTATTACATATTTATGAATTTCTTAAGGATATATTATTTTCCATTTTTCCATATTTAAAATGTTTCCATATTTAAAATGTTTCTAAAATGTTAAAAGTTTTCTATAAATACCATCCTGCATATATTCTTTCACAGCTTGCTTTATTCACCAATGATTTGGCATAGAGTTTTATATATGCTGATTTTTACCTCTAAAGAACTCATTTTCATAACCATATGGCATTCCATTATATAAACATATCATCATTTATCCATTTTCTTATTAATGGGCATTTAAGTTGCTTCCAGGTTTTTACTATTGAAAACAATGCTGCTTTAAACATTCTTGAAAGGACCTCTGTTACATATGTGTAAGAGTTCCTCTAGGAATGCCTTGGAGTGGTCATAGGGTAATGTGTGAAAGGAACAACATACAGATAAGAGAGGTATCAACTCCTGACAAATTGTTCTTCAAAGTTGATCAACTTACATTCCCACTAACAGTGGAAAGTTACTTGAATTTTAGAAATGTCTTCACTAAGTTTACTCTTTTCTAATAAATGTTTCACTTCTTCTTATGTTTACATATTTTTTTCTTAAAGGTTTAAATTTATTGAGACATTGATGTCACACTGTTGAAATTTATAAGTATACTATTCTATTTGAAAAAGAGACAATAATTTTTACTTTAAAATGTGAACTCCTTCCACATTCATAATTTATAGTTACAAATTACTAAAGAAATATAACATTCCATGTTTGTATCATTTTATAGCATATAAAGAATTTCTACAAAATTTTTCATTTTCAGTTTAGAATACAAAACATGTATTCAGCAGAAGGAAGGAGACTAGACATCACTTAATTAATCTCATTATCAAGTCCTTTTTATAAACATGAATACTACATAAATGCAGCTAATAAACAGTGATAAAATAAATCTTACATTTGTTCAAAATATATCAAGACAATAGTGAATCACTTGTAAAAATATAAACTTATTTTGGATTATTTTAAATTTCCAGAAAGGATGCAAAGATAACTCTTGTTCAGTTTCCACCAATGAACATTTTGTATTACCACAGACCACTTGTCAAAACTAAGAAACTAACATGTCTAAATCATTACCATTAACTGAACTCCAGACTTCATTCAGATTCCATCAATTTTTCTCATAATGTTCCTTTTCTGTTCCAGGATCCAGTCCAGGGTACCACATTGCACTTAGCTAAATTACTTTTTAAAGTAATAATTTCTTAAATTTCAAAGGAGTAAAAAGAAGCACTTCCTTACCTGCTCTACGCCAAAATTTCATGTGTTTAATTCCAGCTGTAATTAGTTTATCAGGCACATAAGGGTTCATCTTTACAACAAAAATCTTATCTTTACTTCCTCTGAAACAAACACCAATATGTGTTAGCTCTGAAGGTTCATCTTTCCTGTAATAATCTTTTGCCTAATCTATACCCTATCTTGGTTACTCCATTCACTAAATATTTGTCTTCCACTTGTCTCTCAGATTTGGGCTATGTAATCATGCATTTGTACATTTGGTCTTTTGTCATCGTTTTAATATGTTAACTGTTCAACAAAACCTCAAAAGATAGGAACAGTAAAAACTGAACTACTTTGGTACAGTACCTATAATACCTACTACAGTACTATGCATAGTGAACATGATTTGTGGTATGAATGAAGTAAAGAAATTCTTCTTATAATACTTTATTATAGCTTAATATAGCCCTTCCAACTATGAAGTTCCTCCTAAACTATCATTTATTTGGGCATTATCTATATACTCTCTAAAAAGCATTTATCTATATTTTTTAAGTGATTTAACATTAAAGACATGAAAAACTCTGACACTGTTGAATATTTCCTCCTTTAAAGCATCATTAATATTTTTATTCTAAAAATAATACATACTCATTGTAGAAAACATAGAAAATAAAAAATGTAAGAAAATAAAAATAACCTATAACTTCTTTGTGATATAATATGTGTGTATGTGTATCTTCTTTCACTTAAAATTTAAGTATTTTATCATTCTCTCCAATGGCTATAAAATAGCCAAAAGACAGTAGACTTCACTCTAACTGTACAAGAACATTTTAAATAACAGCTATTTCCAATGTCATATTATAGTCACATTAAAAAGTAGGTTCAAAGGATGTATCTACAAAGAAATTCTGAAATCATTTCATTATATTATTTATTTATATATTCAATGGTAATAAAGATGGCAGCAATAAAAAGTTAATATTAGCTTAATTTCAAAATTGTTTTAATTTAAAAATTTTTAAATACAAAGTAATTCCAGCATTTTGCTAATGTGATATCAAGTTTTTTCCCTACCTTGCTATTGAAAGTTTCTCTCCTTTCTTCCAGTCCCACAGCACAACAGTGTGGCTATCATCTATTCCAACTGAAGCCAAACGTTTCCCATCCGCTATGAAAATTGATCAGAGAGATATAATGACCATTAACATTTGGAAGATGAAAAACATTCATTATATATTCTAAACCCACGCAGTATATTTAAAATTTGATAAGATAATGTTAAATGTTAGGCATGCATACTAACATTTACATAACATTTATCATAACAGGCTATAAAAAGAACTAGAATTTATAAGGAGGGGAAATAAAAGTTTCTCAAATCCTCTAAACATATCTGTTGTCATCTCACCTGACCTCATTTACCTTATGTATCTATCAGACTGGGATGGGGGAAGGGAAGGAGATAAGAAAAGCAAAAAAAAGAGATTAAAAAACTAGAAGGAAAAGAAAACTAAAAAAGGAGGGAACTTAAAAGATTTACTTCAATAAAATTTACCATAAGAACTCTATTGTGATATAAGAACTGAGTGATTATTAAAAGTTAATTAAATGAAAAACATGTAGGTTATAACAACAGGTTGCTATAAATGTGACTGCTTTTACTGAAGGCCAATTATTTTAGTTACTATCAAGCAACACAATGAATACATTAGACAAATCATGGAGACAAATGACTAATGAGACATGCTGATGGGTGTGCATGTTTATGGGTTGTAAAGGCTCAGACTAAAAGAAAATGTTTTCTATATTTCCACACTTTTTGCAAACCTAAATAAGTTCCTCCAATGGTATTTTTCTTGTCGACCCACTTAGTTTGCAATTTCTTTCCTTGTTTCTTGACTGTTAGCAAATCCTTGAATATGTATATATGTTTCCCCCCAGGCTCCACTATGGATAATGTATCACTTCAGTCACAGCAGCAAAAAGCACTAATTTACTGTTTCTTAATACATAATTCTCTAGTAATGGTATTTTCTCCTTCTTCATTATCCACACTCTAGCTTTCGGTGTGGATCTATCTGTAGTTGCTAAACTTTTAAACATATAGCAAAGTGATAATATGATGTAAAATTATTTTTAAAAGACAGCTTAAAACTGTCACTTTATAGAAATGTGTAAGACAAGTATTGCAGTTCTCAACTCTTTCTTTCTTAGCCTTTTACCCTAAACATTTTCAAAGTTTACTCTGTGGCTATAAAACATTAAATAAGATCAGCATTTGCCCAAAGTGGGAGATATTATATGTACCACTTACAGCAACTGAAATGATTTTAGGTGTTATGTAGACAAACATGTTTTATTTTAATAGAAACATATTTTAATGGATATAAAATTATAATCATTATATTATAAATTAGCTGGCAAATCCACATTTTCATAGTTGTGTTTGATTAAGATATAACTTATTATGAATACTTGATAAAAACTATGAAAGTCACAGCTAAATTACAAGTTTAGGTGACACTGACTTAGATTAAAATGCTACTTATTGCCTCTGCATTTTGATCACTCTTATTGAGATAACAAACAGCCTTACCTGAGAAATCAACAGCACAAACACCATATTGGTGACAGCCCTTTAATATCGACAATGGTTTAATGGTCTCTGTATCCCAAATGTGAATTGAGGGATCCCTACCTACCTAAAATAGAAAGAATTATAAAAGTCATTACATACATTTATTTATTTTTATGTCTATTAAAAGGAAATAAGAGAATTTACAGCCTTTGATTATTTGCTATAAATATTTAAAGCAGACTATATATGTGGACTGATATTTTTTTCTTACATTTGTTCAAAAGCTAGTGAGGCCAGGCTCAGGGTTTCTAAGAATGTTCTAGAACTATGTGACATTTATCCTATACCTTATCAATACAGATAATACATGCTTTCTGAGCACCTATTATTGGCAGGGTTTCTGTGCTAGATACAATGAGCACTAAAATAGGTAACTTTTGCAAACTCAATGGGAAAATAGGACATTTTCAATTAAATAAGAACACCTGGTAATATATGCTTAATGAGAATGAAAAGGTTGTGGAGAGACACTTTAGGAAGAAAAGGTACTAAAGCTGGGCCTTCAGAAAGTACAGGACTTATTCACAAAGAGAAGCTAGCAAGCAAGAACATTCTAGACTAGGATAATGGTGTAAACAAAGATTCAGAGGGGTTTAAAACATCAAGCATGTAAACAAGACCCTGAAAAGACAATTTTACTGTTGTAGCACTCTGTCCTTTGTCTTTTAAATTGGTTTATGATGTTCACTAATGCACTGTCAATTCTTAGTTATTCTTCTAGACTCAAGTAATCACTTTCTTTAAGCATAAAGAGATATAGTATCTTTATAAATAAAGAAAATTCCTGAAATAATATAGCTATCAATTGTACTTAATTTTGAGATTGATTTTTATATAAAGATGTAACAAAAACAAACCACCGCAACCTGCCAATATTTCACTAAGTTATTCAGAAGTTATTTAGCCAAACATTACCAGTGACTTCTAAGTTCTCTTTTCATGTTAACTTCTATAGAACTTGATACTTTTGATGATTTTACAGTACAACTCTCTCCTGGTTCTCTGGTCTCCTTGACTTACTACTGAGTTTCCTTCACAATTTCATCACCTGTCACTTAACTACAAACCTCTCCCAAGATTCTATTTTTTAATTCTATAGTCTTACTATTGTGCAGTTTTGCCCTGCAGTATCTCACTTTCACAGTTCCAATAGTTAAATCAACAAACTACTCCCAAATCCTACTCCCTAATCATTCCTTTCCTTCTAAACCCGACTTACATTTTCCACTGTCTACTGGACATATCATCTGGAAATGATGATGATGATGACAACTAACATTCACTGAGAACTGACTTCTATGCTAGAAACTGTTCTAAGTACCTCACAAAGATTGACTGATTTGATAATCACAACAACTCTATAAGAGAGACACCAATTGTATCCTTACTTTAAAAGATGAGGAAACAGGAGAAAGGTTAGGTAATTTGTCCACAGCTAATAAATGGAGAGTTTGGATATGAACATCATGTTCAGTGCTGGCTGAGGTACAAAGTATTATTGAAGCACACTTAGGGGGTCTCACTCAGTGATGAAGAGGAGGAGGGAGAGGTTGGGAAAGTTCTCAGATATGTTACTTAGCCTAAGTCTTAAAAGATGGACTAGGAATTAGATAAAGTTGGAGGGTTGAATTAGAAGTGAAGGGGAAGAGTTTTCCAAGAGAAGGGAACTAAGTAAGAGATGTGAAACAGCATTACACATGTTGGACAAATTATAAATAGCTCAGAAGGCAAGAACATAGTTTACATGGAGGCAAATAGTAAGAGATAAAAACGAGGTTGCAGAGTTAGACTAGGTTAAATGCCTTGAATTGCATGTCAGTGTCTTTAGACAGCCTAAAACCTACTAATAAACATTAAGGAATTTTAAGTCTTTTAGAAAGATTACTAGTGGATCAAGAAAATGGACAAGGGGGAAATAACTTAAGGCAGGAAAACAGTTGATTGGCCACAACAATGGTTCAGAAATTATAAAGCACTGATAGTCAGTAGGGGTATAGAAAAATTAAAAAATAAAACAAAACCGAAGCAAAGAATAGTCAAGGTAGAAAATCAAAATATATTTGGATCAAAGAATGAGTGCAACTCCAGGACTGACTGGCTATAGAGGCTGAAGAACAAGAAGGTTGACTCCCAGGCTTAGGTAATCAAATTAATATGGTGCCATATTCTAAGTAGGAAACATATAAGGATAAACAGGTTTGGAAAGGAAGAGTCATCTTCATTTTATCTCCATTTTAGACATGTTGAATCTAAGCTGCCCATAGGACATCCAAATGAGCATATTTTTAATGAATTTTTAGTAAACTACATATACACACAGTAATTTGTCCAACTCTTATACTAGATTATGAGCAGTGGCAGCCAGTCTGATTTACCTTTATGTTCCCCCACAACACTTAATGGTTTCAAATAGCAGGCACTCAACAAATATTTGCTGAATTAAACAAAATCTTCTGCTGGTGGGAGTGCAAACTAGTTCAACCTCTGTGGAAAGCAATATGGAGATACCTTAAAGCAATACAAGTGAATCTACCATTTGATCCAGCAATCCCATTGCTGGGCATCTACCCAAATGATCCAATGACACTCTACAAAAAAGACACCTGCACTCGAATGTTTATAGCAACACAATTCATAATTGCAAGGCTGTGGAAACAGCCCAAGTGCCCATCAATCCAAGAATGGATTGATAAAATGTGGTATATGTATACCATGGAGTACTATTCAGCTCTAAGAAACAACGGTGATATAGCACATCTTATATTTTCCTGGTTAGAGCTGGAACCCATACTACTAAGTGAAGTATCCCAAGAATGGAAAAACAAGCACCACATATACTCACCAGCAAACTGGTACTGACTGAGCAGCACCTAAGTGGACACATAGGTACTACAGTAATAGGGTACTGGGCAGGTGGGAGGGGAGAGGGGGATGGGTATATACATACATAATGAGTGAGACATGCACCATCTGGGGGATGGTCATGCTGGAAACTCAGACTTGTTGGGGGAGGGGAGGAAAGAGCATTTATTGAAACCTTAAAATGTGTACCCCCATAATATGCCAAAATAAAAAAATAAAAAAATTTTAAAAAACCAAATAAACAAAATCTTCAAATTATGGTTCAGTTAGTCAAGATACTCAAGTTGAAATACATAAATAAGTTGCCAAGTAAGTTTCTTTCAGGTTCTTCATCTCCACTTGAGATCACAGTTCCTGAGAATGGGTGGTTCTTTGTACTCTATTCTCCAAAAAATATAAGACAAAATACTCTTTAGATTTCTCATCTAAATTTCAAAACACTCAAGATGTTTCAGAAGAACTTTTCAGTATGAACAATTTTAACATAATTAATTTTTTGAAACAGAGTCTCGCTCTGTTGCCCGGGCTAAAAAGTGCCCTTGTGTCAGTGTCGAGGCTACAGAGTGCTGTGGTGTCAGCCCAGCTCACAGCAACCTCCAACTCCTGGGCTCATGTGATCCTCCTGCCTCAGACCCCTGAGTAGCTTGGACTACAGGTGTACACCATCACTCATGTCTAATTTTTTCTACTTTTAGTAGAGATGGGGTCTCACTCTTGCTCAGGCTGGTCTCGAACGCCTGAGCTCAAGCTATCCTCCCGCCTCAGCTTCATAGAGTGCTAGGAGTATGTGTGTGACCCACCGTGCCTGGCCAATTTATTTTAGAAGTCTAAAACTTTATAGAGATGAGACTGGTTGGTTGTAATATAACACAGGAAAGAAGTGGAAAACACTGGGGGAAGTAGAAGAGGCAGCGCGAGCCTGTGACTTGGGAGAAAAACTTTGACTCTACAGTGCCTAAAGCAGAAATGCTGTTGTGCAACCAAAGCAGAAGCACAGGAGTTATGGCTTATTGGGTATCCAGATATGTTCTGTGGCATACTGACATTTTATATAATCTGACCTGAATTCCCTAAAATCCAAGGGTCAGGGTAGTAAATGGCCACTTTTTACACTGCCTTCATTCCAGTAGTACTAGAATAATGTTCAAATTCCTTGCCATAGCACATGAGTATATAACTGACTGTGCTTTAAGAGAATCATTTACATAAACTAAAGGTAAATGTTGCTCCTGAGCCCTCTAACTACCCTTTTGATTAGTTCTTCCACTAATGTCCACAGTGCACTCTAAGATTTACACACTGTAGGCTACTCACATTTTTTCAAATAAGCTGTACTGTTTTTGCCCACTTTTACACTTGATATAACACACTTAGAAAGCTTTCTATAACTTCCCCCTCTGCCAGATAAACTATTCAGCTCAAATGTCATCCATTCTATGAGGGTTTCCCTGATTCTACCGGGCACCATTAATCAGTCCTTCATTACACTGCTATCAGACTTTGTACATACATTAAAAAGCAGGGTGATTTTGCCTCCCAGAAGATATTTGGCACTGTCTGGGGACATTTTGGTTGTCACAACTCAGGGGGGTGGGTGTTATTGGCATCTAGTGGGTATAGGCCAGGAATGCGGCTAAACATCCTATAGCACACAGGTCAGCCTCCCACAACAAAGAGCTATCTGGCCTAAAACATCAATAGTGCTAAGGCTGAGAAACCCCAATCTACACTTAAAATACCATATCACAACTTTTCTTGTATTTATGTCTTCCTCCTCAGAATATGAGTTTTCACCATGGCAAGAGGATATTCTATTTATCTTTATATTCCCAGCACATTTCCTGGTACATAGAATGTGCTTGATGAATGTTTTTGGAATGAAGGGAAGAAAGGAGGGAGAGAAAGGGAGGGAGGGCATGGGAGAGAAGGAGAGAAAGGGAGAAGGAGCAAGGGGAGGCACAAAGAAAAGGAGGAAGGAAGAGAAAAAGAAAAAAGGGAAGAGTTTGCTCTCCTTTCAGGGAAGCTATATAGGATGATGCAAGTCTATCCTAACTTTAAATTCAAACAAATGTCTAACCTATCTAGTTTATTGCCACATAGTCTTTCAAAGGTGCCTACCTGGCCTGTTGCCACATAGTCTTTCAAAGGATGAATAGCCAGGCAGAGAATATCGTCATCATGACCCAGGTAAAAACGCTGCGTGTTCTGCTGTCGATTATAAATGACACCCACTGCAGCCACATGGTACACAATTTCACCAATTTGAGTGTAAAACAAATTACTTCGGCAGTCATAACCTCTGTAACTAATAGAGCAAACATATCATATATAATTAATTTTGGCCTTTTATCTGATCAACACAGAATATAGAGAAGTACCTTTTAGGTTAGTCATCCAATTCCCAGCTTCACAAGATACTAACAATTAAAGAAAATACTACTATTCCATATACCATAAACTTCTATGAACTACTTTGATTACAAATAGCTGAATCCAAGCTATAATATTGAGTGAAAAAAAACAAGGTGCAGAAATGTATAGTATATTACTACTTCCATAAGTATAATATTAAATTTATATACTACAAAACAGCTGCTTTTTATAAGTAAAAAGGTATAGAAAAGAATATATATTTGTATTAGTTTGTGATTATACATAAATATTTCTGAAACTAAGTAATAGTTATTACCTATGAAGGGGGGAAATGATGGCTGGAAGGGCAGAGGTGGGAGGAAGATTTTAAAACTATACCCTCTGATACACATTGTTAAACCATGAACATATAATATATATTCCAAAAATAAGTTTAAACAATAAGTTAAAAATAGCTCATCCAGGAAAAAGTAGTCAAATCTTAAAATGGTCAATATAATTCCACTTGTAGCAACCTTGCTCTGTACTTCAAAGAAATCCAATTCATTAAACACAACTACACAGAAATACTGCCTGTTTTAACACTGGAGAAAAAATACTTTTAATAAATGAATTTTTTTTCAAATTCTTGAAAAATATTATCAGTTAGGTAAGAAAATGAGTGCTGGGTGAGAAGTAGGAAAGAGTGGGATTAGAAAATCTGTTCCTGCCAAGCTGAAATGTGAGACCTGTATTGCCAGATGTTGTAAGAGAATCCAGAAACTATATTGTACTGAAAATAACAAAGCCAGGCCAGCCCAGCATGGTGGCTCATGCCTGTAACCCCAGCACTTTGGAAAACTGAGGTGGGAGGATCATTTGAGGCCAGGAGTTCAAGACCAGCCTGAGCAAAAAATAGAAAAATTATTTGGGCATAGTGTACTCTCAGCTACTGGGGAGGCTGAGGCAGTAGGATTGCCTGAACCTAGGAGTTAGAGGTTGCAGTGACCTATGATCATGCCACTGCACTCCAGCTTGGATGACAGAGTAAGACTCTGTCTCAAAAAATTAAAATAATAATAAATAAAATAAAATAAGAAGGCCAAAATGCTCAGGTAAAGAAGGTCACAATATCATTCCAAATTAGACATATTTAAGGGAGATGATTATCTCTGAAATTTTACTTATTTTAATTTGTTTAAAAAGGTCCATTTCTATAAATATAAAACTTTCATAAACATTTATTTTTTTATATAACAAACACTTCTTAGTGCCTATGATGTACCAGACAATGCTGTAAGGCACCACTAACATTGCCTTATTTACTCCTCATCAGAACCTTATGAGATAGGTCCTATTATCTCCATTTTACTGACAGGAACACAGAGGCACAGAGAAGTTAAATGACTTGTTCGAAGTCACACAGCTAGTAAGAGTGCACACCAAAATTCAAACTCATAAATGAGAAATAGTTATTTCATACCCATGAACGAAGTGTAACCGAATACTATTTCCTGGAGGTCGCTCTCTTCTTTTAGAAGTAGCACTTTTTTGTTTCTCTTTGCATTGTTCTTTAAGCTGAGGTAGATCTTCTTTGTAAACCTTTAAAAAAAATGCATATAAGTAGAAATATTCTTAGAACATATATAAACGAAGGTGTTCATTTACTCCTAACATATCTTTCAGACATTGTGGTTACTGGTGATCAGATTTAACAATTGCCTTAAATGAGAAGGTACTTTATGAAATTTACTTCCTTGGAAAGAACAAACTAATTCATTCACAGTCTCTATGTATCACACTGAAAATATACATATTTAGCATTATAGAAAATCTTTACATTTTATAAGATAATATTTTTAAGGGAATAAATCTGAGTGCTGTGAAAAAAGTCTATAGGCAAACAATGCAGGGATACGTAATACATTAAGCATTTAATATGAGGGAACATTTTATATAACTGTGCTTTAACACTTAAAGGGGAAAACTGAAATAGTCATATATTGCTTGGGAAATTAAAGCCACTAAAGATAAGAGGTGACTTACAGGAAGCAAGATAAAAAATTTGACTTTTCTGGGAAAAATGATGTGATAATAGAAAATTACCTGCCGACGGTAGGTAAGCTGTGTCTCTTGTTCAATTTCAGAATCCAATTCTGGAACATCAGACAAATCTGAATCTGATTCATCACTATTGGAATCAGCCAGACTTTCTGTAATTTTTAAAAATGAAACATTACTTGTTAAAAGAAGATTCATTTTCAAAATAGCACTATAAAATTAATGATTAAGAGCTATGTGAATTGGCATGTAGACAAGCCATAAAACAATCAGATGAAATTAGCTATTCAAGTGACACAGATGTCAGTAAACTGTACTACAGATTATCTTCCTCTACACTCACTGCAAACTCAATAGCTCCTTTAAATCCTTTCACTAGCTCCCCAATGACTGCTACATCAAATTTAAATGTCTGTGCAAATATAAGTGAATATAACCTATAATTAGCATGAAAAATAGCTTAACCAGCCTGAGCAAGAATGAGACCCTGTCTCGCTCTGCCTGACTTTACTCAGGGCAATGGAGAGAGACTCTGTCTCAAAAAAAAAAAAAAAAGCCTAAAAATACTATACACAATAGATGAATTGACAATAGAGAATTTTTCTTTGTTTAAAAAACCACATATGAAACCTAGATACCCATCTCCCAGAGGATACACTGCTTTGTTTTGCTAATATAACTGTTCCTTCATTAATCATTTGATAGATTAGTGCAACCAAAAGTACTCTGTATTCCATACTCTGTGACATCTGACTTTAAACATATAGACATAATATTCTAATTTGAAATTTCTGCTAATAACAAACCATACTGCTAACTTACAAGGCCTGATTGTACTACAGTATAAAATTGTTATTTGAGGGTATTGGAGAGTTAATGAGAAATTGTATAGGCAGTGTGTATTACTCACCTTGAGGTGCTATGTGAAGAGCATCTTTTAGTTTCCTTTCAGGAATAAATTTCCACTGAAAGACAGAGTGATCTGCTCCACCAATAGAAATAACCCACTGGTAATCATGTGACCATCTGACATTAGTTACATGAGCTGAATGGCCAATATATTTTCTAAACTTAGCCCCTATAACAAAAATATATCTGTAAACTGATACATGCCAACACACAAAAATAACATTTCAAATAACAATTTCTATACATGAACCATTGTGTTGTCCTATTATCTCAATTACAATCAAACAGAAAAAATACTGCTTCAAACATTGATTCAATAAACGAATAAATCTATGTCAAAGAATGCAAATATTTCCTCTACTGATTTACAATATAATTTGGTAGGAACCAAAGGGCTGTGAAGCATTATCATACTGCTTTGAGAAAAGCCTGGGGATCACGTGTTTTCATATTAAGACATTTTTTAATGCGTTGGCCTGAGGACTTTGGCCTTAAGTGAAATTCAAAAGACTTGTCTACTGCACCCCTATCCCCACTATTCTCAACCCAAGCAGCCAGAGGATCCTTTAAAAACTTAAGACATCAACAAAATAATAGCAAACCAAATCCAGCAACACATAAAAAGGATTATATAACATAACCAATTTGGGCCAGGTGCGGTGGCTCACACCTGTAATCCTGGCACTCTGGGAGACTGAGGTGGAAGGATCGCTTGAGCTCAGGCGTTTGAGACCAACTTGAGCAAGAGCGAGACCCCATCTCTATTAAAAATCAAAAGGTTAGCTGGGCATGGTGGTACAGGTCTATAGTCCTAGCTACTTGGGAGGCTGAGGTAGGAGGATCACTTGAGCCCAGGAGTTTGAAATTGCAGTGAGCTGTGATGATGTCACTGCTCTCTAGACGGGGTGACAAAGAGAGACCCTGTCTCCAAAAAAATCAAAACAAAAAAACCCATAACCAAATGGGATTTATGCCAGGAATACAAGATTGATTCAACACAAAAAATAAATCAATGTAATATACCATATGAATTGAAATCAAATATGCTCAGTTGTCCCAACAATGTCCTTTATAGCTATTTTTTAAATCCGGGTATTTTGTAGAACATAATTCAATTTGGGTTTGCCTGATGGATAAGATTCAGGTGATGTGCTTTTAGGATAGGCGATGTTGTATCCTTTTGGATATATCACTTCAGAGAGCACCGTCAGTTCTATCACTAGAGATGTTAATTTGTACCATTTGGCTAAGGTGGTATATACTTGATTTCTCTAACTATAAAGGGATTGTTTAACTTTGTGGTTAAATTTTTAAAAATCTGGGTGATGGGTCAGGCACAGTGGCTCATGCCTGTTATCTCAGCACTATGGGAGCCAACGTAGGAAGATCACTGGTTATCAATTAGGACAAATATCTCATAGAAAAGATTTATAAAGGCAAGCTGTAATGGTCATAGAAGCTTTCCTAATTTAAAAGAGGATGAAAATTCTTGGTGGGGATAAATAAATATACTAAAATATTTATGTTTCAATGATCCCATATCTTTTCTTTTTTTTTGAGACACGGTCTCATTCTGTTGCCTAGGCTAGAGTGCAGTGGTGCCATCATAACTCACTATAACCTCAAACTCTGGGACTCAAATGATCCTCTCACCTCAGCCTTCCAAGTAACTGGGATTACAGGTGCACGCCACCATACTTGGTTAATTTTTCTATTTTTGTAGAGACAGGGTCTCACTCTTAACCAGGCTGGTCTCAAGCTCCTGGCCTCAAGCGATCCTCCTGCCTCAGCCTCCCAAAGTCTAGAATTATAGATGTGAGTCACTGTAACGAGCCTAATTTGTTGTAATGTGTATTTTCACACAAAGCTAAAATGAGCTAAATATCTTCAATAAATTGTAGCAATATGACAAAAGACTTTTTTCCATTCAACTATGTCTTAATGACCTTAAAATTTCTAGATATGGGAATATATAAATATATGGGAATATCTTTCTGATCTTAGTAAAATGAATTTCTTAAGATACAAAATGGCACTATCCATTAAAAAAGACATATTTCACTACACTGAAATTAAGAACCCCACAAAAGCCATCATTAGAAAATAAAAAGACAAGCCATAAACTAGGAAAAGACATTTTTAATCCATAAAAATTATATAGCACTTGTATCACTGGAGTATATAAAATAACTCCAACAGACAAAAAAAAGAAACAATTCAATAGGAAGGAGATATGAATCTGTGTTTGATAGAAGAGGAAATGCAGAAGACCAAAGAATATTTGAAAATATGGTCACCTCATTAGTATTTAGACAAATGTAAACTAAGAACACAAGAGAAAGGTTACTTAATATTTTGAAAGAAAAGATACCTTTTCTTAAACATGGGTATCGGAATAATTTTACAATTCCATAGTCATCAGCTGTAACTAAAACTTGGCCAATGTAATTTCCATCTACCGAATTTATATCATTAATATCTGAATACTTGGGCCAAATTCCATTTACTTCAAGGCCCGAAACACATGTCCATGAAGCCCAATGAACACCTTTTATTTCTTCTGTACTTGTCACTTCTTTTCCTCCTAAAAATAAATGAGAGTCTTAATTTAAGAACTTACTTCATTTGATTTTCACTGAAGCTTAAATGGTACCAATAACATCGTAAACTTCAAAATTTTAAATATTTTCCCACCCCAGTTAGAGACGAATACATAAATAGATAGGTAACTTTGAGTAAGGAGAAGAGAAAACTGCATGCAAGAATTTTTTAAAAAAATCATTACCAAAACTGTACTGATTTGGAGACACACACAGACTTGAATAGTTAACTAATTATTAGCAGGTTCACCTAGGTGGAGAATAAAACTGAATTCTATTCAAATCATCATACAGATTAGTTACAACCAGATAAGTTATAAGAAAAGATAAAAACTGTAAAACAGAAAAATCAGGTATTAAAAAAGGAAACCTAAGATACATAGTTCAAAAAAAGAGAGAACTGAAAAAGACCAAGAAGAAAGAATGAGTGGGGAGTAATATAACTACACTAGGTAAGAGGGCTTTAGGTTTCAGTCAATCTTCATTATATATAGATTGTTAATGAAAAACTTTTGGTGAGATACATTGATTTCATTATGTAGCTATTGTTACTAAATAAGTTCTTGTAAGGCAGTGACTAATTCACTAAGCATCATAATAAATAAAGTACTAAGAGGTAATAGTTTAATGATTATTTTATTCTCTCTTTTTAAATCTTTAATTGGAACTGTCTCAAATTTAAGTTTGCTACTTACATTGTTAATATTTGCAAAATTTATTTGAGGTAACTGCAAAAAGCTCAAATAATTTGTAGTTACACATTTGTAGCAATTATATTTATTTAATTACTTTTAGCCACAAAAATTGCATTTTGACTCTCTAACATACAGAGAGACTTCTGCCATGGTATAGAATTCAATAAAAAGTGAGTCTGTCTAAGATCCTCCAGGCAAAGGAGTTTTAATTAAGAACCAAGTGATTTAGAATGGTGGTTGCCAGAGACTGGGAGAGGTAGGAGTTGGGGGGTGGCTATTGGTCAAAGGGTACCAAATTTCATTTATGCAGAATAAATAAGTCCTGGAGATCTAATATACAGTATGTTGACTATGATAAACAATACTGTATGGTATACTTGAAATTTACTAAGAGAATAGATCTTAAATGTTCTCATCACATGCAAAAAATAACTATGTGAAGTGATAGATGTTGATTATCTTGATCATTTCACAATTATATGTGTATCAAAACATGACACTGTACATTGTAAATATATATAATTTTTATTAATATATGTCAACTGTACCTCAATAAAGTTGGAAAAAAAATCCAAAAGAATTTTAATAATAATAAGGCAGCCTTATAGAAAAGATCACAATGCTGGAAATATTAGCTCAGATCTTTGATTTTCCATAATCAAATGTAACTTACACTCTGCCTCTATTGAAACTCTGAAATATTGTACAGGCCCTAAAAATCTATAAACTATATATGATTTACTCGAAATTTTTACCTGGCATCCTATAAAAAAGTCTTTTCCCATTTCCATCATTTGTCTGTAAATATCTGCTGTCTGAGGACCAGTCCAGATGAGTGATGAAACTAAGGGATCCAACACATTCACCAACTTTTTTATAACGCTGAGCAACTCCATAAATATCAACTGAGCTGTCATTGCATCCAACAGCAAGGTAAGTTCCATCTGGTGAATATTTTAACTCATGAATTGCCTCCTTCCTATCTTTAACATGTACAACTTCTGTCATATCTCTGTTAAAAAGAAAAAAAAATGATACTATATGAACAAAAGTCACACAAGAGAATTTAGTTTTCGATCATGTCTAAAATGACTGTGAGGCTGTATCAAGTGTTTGTAAGCTATAAAACAAATATAAATAAGACAAGTAGTATAAGTTCAGGAATAATTATTTTGCTGAACAGAAATACATGGGACACTATAGCCAGCAGTACAGAAAAATGTTGAATTTCAGTTTCTAAATTACTTCAAGCATTTTAAAGATCAATACTAAATTTTTGGAGTCAATAAAGGAAATAAAGGAATTAAAGTCACAGATTTTTATGGTAAAAGTTCTTTGTAAATATTGAATTTATGAAAAATGCTTAATTATAAACACTATAATGTTCAAACAAATTTTTATAATGAGCCAAATGTGCAAAATTACATTCAGAAAACAAGAAAGGAGAAATTGATTCATATTACTTCAGTCTTATATTTAAACATATATATATATTTTAATAAATATCAGTAGTTAATTTTATTTCAACCTCTTCGACCTTTGTTAATAAAACACAAATTCATCCCTTAGGGACCATGTCAACCAGTGAAATTGAACATTTTTTCCAATGATGCCTTATAGTTGTAGCTCCCAAAATAATACAGATATTTGTAACAACCATAAAAGTGGATAAACACTTAGTTGAACACCACTGATTTTCTAAAGTTATGTAGGTGGTGGGGAGGAGGAGAAAGAGTAGGGGAGAAGGATTCAGGGAGGCAGCAGAGGTAGAAGTAGGAGAGAGTTCCTATTTCTAATTAGTGTCAGCGACTCTTCTCTATATAATTTTGCCTCACTCATCTGAAATGCTTTAAGTAAATAAAATCCAAAACAGAAGTTTAAATGGATGTGTCCCAATTTTTAAAGTTTCTAAATGTACAATTTAGAGCACTCAAACTCTTCCAGTAACACTGAGTACTTACTTTGTTTTAGGCACTAGGGATACAAACTGGAACTCACCTTCTTCTGTGACAGATGGATATAAAGTAATTATGATAAAATGTGGTGATTACTCGAAAAAAAGTGTGAAGTTCTACAAGAAATACTGAAGGAAGGATTAAGACTAGACTAAATGCAGGAAGGGGGCAAGGAAGGGTGATATCTCTTTTGAGCATAAAACCTGAGAAGCTGGCTAAGTATAAAAGAAGAGAAAGGGTCTTCCAGGAAGAAGACAGCATGAGCCAAGGGACAGCAGTATGCAAATATGTGGCACCTTTGAGGAACAGCAATAATGTAATGTGGATACAAGAATAAGTGGGTAAAGTAGTTAGTGATTGATGGGGTTAAAGAGATTGAGGACAATCTGTGACGAAACTGACATGTTGCCAAGGAGTTTGGGCTTTACCATAGTGTTAATCATACAGAGAAAGATAAAAATCATCCCCTTAACTGAAAAGGGGGACCACAACAAATGAAGAAAACAGTATATGTGAGAGAGTGCCAGCAATTCACAAAAAAATTCATTTTCCTTTCTTCCTAGATCAAATTTCCCAGGCTCCTTTTCAGTTAGTTTAGCCACATGCCTCAGTTCCAACTAAAGACAAGTGAGTGGAAATGATGCAAGCCATTTTCTAGCCGTGTATTTTTAGGACGCTGATATACCTCCTTCAAACACTCTTGCCCCTTCTAGTGGCTACATGTAGACAGCTATGATGATGGGCCCTAGGGAGTGATGAAACTACAACAAACTGAAAGGAACCTGGGGCCAGGTGCAGTGGCTCAGGCCTGTAATCCTAGCACTCTGGGAGGCCAAGGCGGAAGGATCGCTCAAGGTCAGGAGTTCAAAACCAGCCTGTGCAAGAGTGAGACCCCCGTCTCTACTAAAAATAGAAAGAAATTAATTGGACAACTAAAAATATATAGAAAAAATTAGCCGGGCATGGTGGCACATGCCTGTAGTCCCAGCTACTTGGGAGGCTGAGGCAGAAGGATTGCTTGAGCCCAGTAGTTTTAGGTTGCTGTGAGCTAGGCTGATGCAATGGCACTCTAGCCCGGGCAACAGAGTGAGACTCTGTCGCAAAAAAAAAAAAAAAAAAGAAAGAAAAAAGAAAGGAACCTGGGTCTTAGAGTTACCTGGGGAAGGAAAACCACTCATTGACTTTTGATTGTTACACATACAAGAATTAATCTTCAGTCTTATTTGAGCTACTACATAGCTAAGGGCCAATTAATTACAGTAGTGATTATTCTAACCAATGTAGTGTTAGAAATAGAAAGAGAAAAGAAGCTCCAAGATAGATCCAAGATTATAATATTTAAAACTTCTGTACTTTTTTTTTTTTAAAGCTTTCCTAGTTGACATCGCTTTTGCCTTAGACCCTGCGATTTGCAAAGTCTTACTAAGGCCAGGCGTGGTGGCTCATGCATGTAATCCTAGCACTCTGAGAGGTCGAGGCGTGAGAATAGCTTGAGCTCAGGAATTTGAGACCAGCCTGAACAAGAGCAAGACCTCATCTCTACTAAAAATACAAAAATTAGCTGGGCACCATGGTGTGCACCTGTAGTCCCACCTACTCAGGAGACTGAGAGGCAGGAGGATCGCTTGAGCCCAGGAGTTTGAGGTTATCCTGAGCTGTGATCATGCCACTGTGCTACAGCCTGGGCAATAAAGTGAGACCCTGTCTCTAAAAAAAACAACCAAAAAAAAAAAAGTTAAAGAAAAAAATCTTGTCATAAAAATCTGTCTCAGAAAGACAAGTATGCAAATATAGAAGCTCAGAAGTACAAGGGAACATGATGTATCTGAAGAAGTGAAAAAAAGTTTTGTACAGATGAAAGAAAGACACTGAGGTACAGTGAAAAAAGGCAGGAGAGATGTGCCATGTTAAGGATTATGAACTTCATTCTAAGGACAGTTCATATTTAGAAAGTATCATACTTTAGAAAGAGGAAGAATATAAACAAATGTGTTTTTAAAGGAATCACTTATCACTACAGAGTGAAGAAAGGTCTTGAATGAAGCAAAACAGGAGATATGGAGACCACTAATACAGTCAGGAGACGACATAAGGCTATGCAAGAGTACAATGGTGAGAATGGAAGGAAGGACATTAATTTGAGAGCTATTCAGAAAGTAGACTTTCCAGAAGTCTGTGATTAAGTAGACAGAGCCAAAAGAGAAAAATAAATTAACAGTTTCTGGACTGGGCAATTGAGTGGAAGATCCTACCATTAACTGAGCTAGAGAAGAAAGACTTTGTAAGTATTTATCCTTGTAAACATGCAATGGATCTATGGCAAATTTTTTAATGGTTGCATAGAATTCAACTGAATGCACCTACCTATAATTGCTTTTACAAATTCTTTAAATTTTTCTAATTATCCAAACAAAGGAAGAGAGACAGGTATTTTTTTTCAAAGCATAAAGCTGTAACTAACAACAAAATACCTTTCACCCAGTTTTAACAGCCTCATGTTGTTCAATGGCAAGAGATCGTTACTGAAAATCCATACTACCAAGAAAAGGAAGTTGAGACCCAAATTTATAGCTCAAAATTTTAGGCATTAGTCTATTAAGCATTCTTAACTGCCCAAACCAATGTTTTTCAGTTTATTTAATTTTCTAACAAAGCTATTCTTATGAATATATTTTATATTTAATGAAACTAATATCGGAAACATATCTATATTAATAAGAGGAAGAAAAAAGAATATGTGGGTAAAAACATTGAGTATTACATATTCTATCTCATTGAACAGAAAATTACTATGTTTCTATTTCTACCCTAATACCATACCTTACTCGAAGTACGGTGAATGAGCCATCCTTCATTCCAAGTGCAAGATGGATTCCATCTACATTTACAGCTGCACAACGAATTGGTTCTTCCATATTACACCTTGCTATTAATGCATGATCTACTAGGCTCCATATCCTATAACATTTAATTTAAAAAATAAAAAAGAATACTAAATTAGGCATAGTTTAAAAAACGACAGATTCTATGAAAATATTTTGGTGAAAATAATAATCTCATTTTAAGTTAAGATAAATCTAGATATTTCAACTGTCTCCTTTGTAGCAACGAATTCTTATCCATGAAAATGGAAATACTGCTCATGCTTAAAATGACTGAAGCTGATAGAATCTTTTACTTTTAAAACAATATAGTAATATTAATTCTTTCGAACCATTCATTTTAGACAGATGATTTGTATCCTAATAAAAGGGAACACAGGGGGTGGAGCAAGATGGCGGACAAATAACACCGGCAGACAGAGTGTCTCTGCAGAAAAGACAGATTCTAGCAGAAATTAGAGGAAAGAAGCAAGAAGACGAGCATACAGCGGACGAGGGCCGGAAGGAAGGGTACCTGAGACCCCGGGAGACTCCACGGGAGGAGGCTGCAGAGGAGAACTGGAGGCTGAGACCACCGGAGCAGCCCGGAGACCAGTGGCAAGGGTAGGTGGATTTGCTGTTTCCCCTCCCCTGCATTTGGGACTGCTGGTGGGCTCCCCAGCGGGTGGAGAGACCTGCGGACACCAGCCCAGAGACTGCCGCCACCAGCCAGGGGTGAGCCTGTAGCAGACGTGGCACCAGGTTCCCAACTTCCTCCGGGCACCTCCGTGTGCACGGACCCGAGCCACGCGGCAGGCGCCATATTGCCTCCTCCTCCTCTCCGCCGACCCTACCCGCGGCTGCCCAGAGAGACAATACAGCCATCAGCCAGAGGCACCTCCAGGGACCTTCCCTTTTGGGACCCTACAGCTGACTCAGGGGAACTCAGACTGTGAGCTCCCTACCCGCCCGCCCTCCCAGGTGCTGCTGGCACGGTGTTCCCAGGAGAATGGTGCCGACTCAGAGGCTGAGAGACATAGACCCAGCTTGGGCTCCCTGTGGGTGAATTGGGACTGGAAATCCTCTCCCTGGTGGGGATAGAGTTTGAACTCTGGGACCCAGAGGTCGGACCTGCAGACCAGATCCCCTGCACCGAGGGCTAGCATTGCCCGGGGCACAGAAGGGTTATACGTGAACAGCCTACTGAGGTGTGTGTGCCTCCAGGGGCAGATCGGCATCCTAGAGGGCAACCCTCCTCCCAGGAGGAGGCCGTGCGCCCAACCCAGGTGGCGTTCCTGTGCAGGGAACCTCTCCGCCGGCATCACAGTCCGGGGAGGCCTGGTGGCTTGTGGTCTGGCCTGCTGGCAGAGGCCCAGGAGTAGCTGCGGACTTGGGGAGGGTGGAAAGAAGCAAGGCCCGCTCCAGACTGCGGGTCTCAGACAGCCCCACCCCCACACCCAGACTTTCTGGCTGAGCGGGACCATTCCAGCCCCGCCCTGACAGCTTTCCCTGGAAGCAGAGAAGGGAACTTTGACCCCTGCTAACTGCCTGAGGGCAGGCTTACCCAACCCAGCTCCGCCCAGAACAAGAGCTGATAACAGGACACAAAATCAACAGCATAGCCTGTTCCTCCAAGCAAATGCCACCTACTGACAGGGACGGCATCTTGCACAGCCTTTCCACGACACCCACTGACTCAATATACAGGGAGTGGTCCAATTTCACCCACAGACACCACCTAACGCCTCAGAAACTAAACAAGGTGTGTGAATAACCAAACAATAACTTAAGGAAAGAAACAACAACTGATCAACATGGGAAGAAATCAGTGAAAGAACTCAGGAACTATGAAGAACCAAATGGAAAACACACCCCCAAAGAGGAGCACCAGCCCCCTAGAAACGGACACCAACCAAAATCAGGCAACCAATATGACAGAAGAGGAATTTTGTATGTGGATCATAAGAACACTCACCCAGCTGCAACAACAACTCAATAACCAACACCAAGAAACCACAAAAAGCCTCCAGGATATGGCAAAAGAAATAGACACAATGAAGAAAAGTGTAACCGAACTCCTGGAAATGAAGAATCAATTCAAGGAACTACCAAATACAGTGGAAAGTCTCAAGAACAGGGTAGATCAAGCAGAAGAAAGAATCTCAGAGCTTGAAGATAACACCCTCCAATTAAATAAATCAGTCACAGAAATAGAGCAGAGAAACAAGAGAAAAGAGAAAAGCCTACAAGAGCTGTGGGATTATGTGAAGAAACCTAATGTGAGGGTCATAGGCTTACCAGAAGGGGAAGAAGACAACACTCAAGGGTTGGACAAGCTGTTTGAAGATATAATACAGGAAAATTTCCCAGGCCTTGCTCTAAATATTGATATACAAGTTCAAGAAGCTCAGAGGACCCCTGGAAGATTCAATGCAAACAGGAAGACATCACGACATGCAGTCATCAGACTGACCAAAGTATCAACTAAAGAGGCCCTTCTAAGAGCTGTAAGACAAAAGAAGCAAGTAACATACGAGGGAAAGCCAATTCGAATAACATCAGACTTCTCTAATGAGACTTTACAAGCAAGGAGAGACTGGGGCCCCATTCTCACTCTTTTGAAACAAAATAATGCCCAGCCTAGAATATTATTCCCTGCAAAACTAAGCTTCATATATGAAGGAGAAATAAAAACATTCTCAGACAAGCAAAGGCTCAGAGAATTCACCAAGACAAGACCAGCCCTACAAGAAGTACTTAAAACAGCGTTATGCACGGAACATCATAATAATAACCCACGAATATAAAAACAACCAAAACCCAAAGATATTAAAGGCCAGATATTACAATGGCTCAAGACAGAAATCATAGCAACAACATCCAACCCAACAGAATGATCAGTAATCTACCTTACCTATCAGTTCTCTCAATAAATGTGAATGGCTTAAACTCTCCACTCAAGAGACATAGGCTGGCTGAATGGATAAGAAAATACAGGCCAAGTATATGCTGTCTTCAGGAAACACATCTAACCTGCAAGGATGCATATAGACTAAAAATAAAAGGGTGGAGATCAATATTCCAAGCAAATAGAAGCCAAAAGAAGGCTAGTGTGGCAGTTCTAATTTCAGACGATTTAGTTTTTAAACCAACAAAAGTAGTGAAAGATAAAGAGGGTCATTATATAATGGTGAAGAGCACAGTTCAACAAGAAGAGATAACAATTTTAAATATATATGCACCCAACTTAGGTACACCCAGATTCATAAAGGAAACCTTACTGGAGCTAAGCAAATGGATTAATAGCAACTCCATAATCGCCAGAGATTTCAACACCCCACTGACGGCACAAGACAGATCCTCCAAACAGAAAATTAATGAAGAAATAATGGACTTAAACAAAACTCTAGAACAATTGGGTCTGACTGACATTTACAGAACATTCTACCCAAAATCCACTGAATATACGTTCTTCTCATCAGCTCACGGGACATTCTCTAAGATTGGCCATATCCTAGGACACAAAGAAAATCTCAAGAAATTCAAAAAAATAGAAATCATACCATGTACCTTCTCAGATCACAGTGGAATAAAACTAGAAACCAACCCTAACAGAAACTCACATTTCTACACAAAAACGTGGAAATTAAACAACCTCCTACTAAATGATTACTTCATTAATGAAGAAATCAAAACGGAAATAAAAAAATTCTATGAAGAAAACGACAATGGAGAGACAAGTTATCAACTCCTCTGGGACACAGCTAAAGCAGTTCTGAGAGGAAAGTTTAACTCCATAAATGCCTATAACCAAAAGACAAGAAGATCACAAATAGACAATCTAATGAAACGACTCAAACAGCTGGAAAAAGAAGAACAGATCAACCTCAAACCCAGCAGAAGAAGTGAAATCAACAAGATCAAATCAGAACTAAACGAAATTGAAAACAGGGAAGCTATTCAGGAGATTAATAAAACAAAAAGTTGGTTCTTTGAAAAAATAAACAAAATTGACACACCATTGGCTAACCTAACGAAAAGCAGAAAAGAGAAATCTCTAATAAGCTCCATCAGGAACAAAAAAGGAGATATCACAACTGATCCCAAAGAGATACAAGATACAATTTATGAATACTACAAAAATCTTTATGCACACAAACTGGAAAATGTGGAGGAAATGGACAAATTTCTAGAAACACACAGCCTCCCTAGGCTCAACCAGGAAGAAATAGATTCCCTGAACAGACCAATCTCAACAGCTGAAATAGAAACAGCAATTAAAAATCTCCCTAAAAAGAAAAGTCCCGGTCCAGATGGCTTCACACCTGAATTTTACCACACTTACGAAGAAGAACTAGTACCTATCTTGCAGAAACTATTCCACAACATCGAGAAGAACGGAAACCTCCCCGACACCTTTTATGAAGCGAATATTACTCTGATACCAAAACCAGGAAAGGATGCAACAAAAAAAAGAAAACTACAGACCAATATCCCTAATGAATATAGATGCAAAAATTTTCAACAAAATCTTAGCTAACCGAATCCAGACACTTATCAAAAAAATAATCCACCACGACCAAGTGGGCTTCATCCCAGGGATGCAGGGATGGTTCAACATACGTAAATTTATAAATGCAATTCACCACATAAACAGAAGCAAAAACAAAGACCACATGATTCTTTCAATAGATGCAGAAAAAGCTTTTGACAAAATTCAACACCCTTTCATGATACAAACACTTAAGAAAATAGGCATAGAAGGGACATACCTAAAAATGATACAAGCCATATATGACAGACCCATAGCCAACATCATACTGAATGGGGAAAAATTGAAATCATTCTCACTTAGAACTGGAACCAGACAAGGCTGCCCACTATCTCCACTTCTGTTCAACATAGTGCTGGAAGTCTTGGTTACAGCAATCAGACAGGAAAATGGAATCAAAGGTATCCAAATAGGGGCAGAAGAGATCAAACTTTCACTGTTTGCTGATGATATGATATTGTATCTAGAAAACCCCAAAGATTCAACCAAGAAACTCCTGGAACTGATCAATGAATTTAGTAAAGTCTCAGGATACAAAATCAATACACAGAAATCAGAGGCATTCATATACGCCAACAACAATCTAATTGAGAACCAAATCAAAGACTCAATTCCCTTCACAATAGCAACAAAGAAATTAAAGTACCTACGAATATACTTAACCAAGGAGGTAAAAGACCTCTACAGGGAGAACTATGAAACACTGAGGAAGGAAATAGCAGAGGATGTAAACAGATGGAAATCCATACCATGCTCGTGGATCGGCAGACTCAATATCATCAAAATGTCTATACTACCCAAACTGATCTACAGATTCAATGCAATATCTATTAAAATCCCATTAGCATTCTTCACAGATATAGAAAAAATAATTTTACGCTTTGTATGGAACCAAAGAAGACCCCGAATATCAAGAGCAATTCTAGGCAACAAAAACAAAATGGGAGGCATTAATATGCCAGATATCAAACTATACTACAAAGCTATAGTAATTAAATCAATATGGTATTGGCACAAAAATAGGAATATTGACCAGTGGAACAGATGTGAGAATCCTGATATAAAACCATCCTCATATAGCCATCTAATCTTTGACAAAGCAGACAAAAACATACGCTGGGGAAAAGAATCCCTTTTCAATAAATGGTGCTGGGAAAACTGGATAGCCACCTGTAGAAGGCTAAAACAGGACCCACACCTTTCACCTCTCACAAAAACCAACTCACGCTGGATAACAGACTTAAACCTAAGGTATGAAACTATTAGAACTCTAGAGGAAAAAGTTGGAAACACTCTCCTAGACATCGGCCTGGGTAAAAAGTTTATGAAGAAGTCCCCAAAGGCAATCACAGCAGCAACAAAAATAAATAAATGGGACATGATCAAACTACAAAGCTTCTGCACAGCCAAAGAAATAGTCATGAAAGTAAACAGACAACCTACAGAATGGGAGAAAATTTTTGCATCCTATGCATCCGATAAGGGACTGATAACTAGAATATACTTAGAACTCACGAAAATTAGGAAGAAAAAATCAAATAACCCCATTAAAAAGTGGGCAAAGGACTTGAACAGAAACTTTTCTAAAGAAGACAGAAGAATGGCCAACAAACATATGAAGAAATGCTCAACATCTCTAATCATCAGGGAAATGCAAATCAAAACTACAATGAGATATCACTTAACCCCAGTGAGAATGGCCTTTGTCAAAAAATCTCCAAACAATAAATGCTGGCGTGGTTGCGGAGAGAGAGGAACACTCCTACACTGCTGGTGGGACTGCAAACTAGTTCAACCTCTGTGGAAAGCAATATGGAGATACCTTAAAGCAATACAAGTGAATCTACCATTTGATCCAGCAATCCCATTGCTGGGCATCTACCCAAATGATCCAATGACACTCTACAAAAAAGACACCTGCACTCGAATGTTTATAGCAGCACAATTCATAATTGCAAGGCTGTGGAAACAGCCCAAGTGCCCATCAATCCAAGAATGGATTAATAAAATGTGGTATATGTATACCATGGAGTACTATTTAGCTCTAAGAAACAATGGTGATATCTTATATTTTATATTTTCCTGGTTAGAGCTGGAACCCTTACTACTAAGTGAAGTATCCCAAGAATGGAAAAACAAGCACCAGATATATTCTCCAGCAAACTGGTATTAACTGAGTAGCACCTAAGTGGACACATAGGTACTACAGTAATAGGGTATTCCGCAGGTGGGAGGGAGGAGGGGGGCGGGTATATACATACAAAAAAAAAAAAAAAAGGAACACATATATACACATATACACATATTCTTAAATTATATATATAGTCTAACATTTAAAACTATTCAAATTCAAAATATGTTCCAGACTATGATGCTAGAAAACAAAAATAACTAGAAGATACCTACTATTTGAAAATTAAGAATTATACTTCCGCTCACGCCTGTAATCCTAGCACTTTGGGAGGCCGAGGCGGGCGGATTGCTCAAGGTCAGGAGTTCAAAACCAGCCTGAGCGAGACCCCGTCTCTACCATAAAAATAGAAAGAAATTAATTGGCCAACTAATATATATATATATATATAAAAAATCAGCCGGGCATGGTGGCTCATGCCTGTAGTCCCAGCTACTCGGGAGGCTAAGGCAGGAGGATCCCTTGAGCCCAGGAGTTTGAGGTTGCTGTGAGCTAGGCTGACGCCACGGCACTCACTCTAGCCTAGGCAACAAAGCGAGACTCTGTCTCAAAAAAAAAAAAAAAAAAAGAATTATACTTCCAAATAACCTAAAGGAATAGACAAAATCCTAATGAAAATTAGTTAATATGTTGAACTAAGTTATAACACAACTGCTCACATCATAACTTGTGAAAGATAGCTGAAATAGTACTTAGAACTCTTAGGAGCTTTAAATGTGTACAGTCAGCCCTCCATATCTGTGGGTTTTGCATCCATGGATTCAACCACTGCACGTGGAAAATGTAATTAAGACTATGATGGTTGAGTCTGTACTAACCATTTACAGACTCATTTTTCTTGTCATTATTCCCTAGGCAATACAGTATAACAACTATTTACATAGCACTCATATTGTATTAGGTATTATAAACAATCTAGAGATGATTTAAAGCGCAGTTGACCCTTGGACAACATGGGAGTTAGGAGTGTCAACACCATGAGGCCAAAAATCCACATATAATTTTGACTCCCCCAAAACTTAGTAGCCTATTGTTGAACAAAAGCTGTACCAATAATAGTCGATTAACACACATTTTGTATGTTAGAAGTATTAAATACTATATTCTTACAATAAAGTCAGCTAGAGAAAAGAAAATGTTACTAAGAAAATCATAAGGAAGAGAAAATATATTTACTATTTATTAAGTGCAAGTAGATCATCATAAAGGTCTTCAGCCTTGTTGTCTTCATGTTGAGTAGGCTGAGGAGGATGAGGAAAAAGAGGGATTGGTCTTGCTATTGCAGCAGAGGAAGAAGAAAAATCGCCTATAAGTGGACCAGTGTAGTTCAAACCTATGTTATTCAAGGGTCAACTGTATATGGAAGGATGTATGTAGGTTATATGCAAATATTATACCATTTTATATAAGGGACGTGAACATCACAGACTTTGTTTTCTGTTGGGAGGGTGGTTTCCTGGAGCCAATCTTCCCATAGGTACCAAGAGATGACTGTATTATAAAATTTTAAAAAGGCTACAATTTAATGAATAGGCATCTACCCCAAGAGATTAGGAAAAGATCAGTAAAACTAAGATTTTCTAAATGCTTTTATAACAATATATCCTTTTTTAAAAAAAAAATTGTTGCTGCTTTATAGTAATGATTTTTGTATATTATTTTTATATCCAGAAAATCTGCTAAATTTTCTTTTCAGTTCCAATACTTTATCTATATTTTCCTTTGGATTTTTCTACTTACATATGTATATATCACATATATAATAAACTGTGAATGACAGTTGTTCCTTCCTTTCCAATCTATCTCTCTTTCTACAGGGTGTTGCAAAAGTTTCCATACATAGAGAAAATGGGAATATAACAAATATTAAAAACATAAAATATAGTATAAAATATAATGAGTTTAATTTTTCCATATATACACGCAAAATAAGATTTTTCTTTTTTGGCCTTACTGTGCTGACAAAGACTTCTAGTCTATAGCTGAATAGAATAGTTAAAATGGGCTTTGTCTTTTTCCTGATTTCAAAGGAAAACTTTCGATATTTCAACATTAAGTACGGTATTTGCTGAAGACTTCCTATTCTATGCTCTACAACAGGGGTCAGCAAACTATGTCCTATGGACCAAACCAGGCCTGCTACTTATTTTTGTACAGTCTGAGAGCTAAGAATAGTTTTTAAATTTCTAAATGGTTGGGAAAAACAAATTAAAAGAATAAAATTTTGAAACACAAGAAAATTATTTGAAATTCAGCTTTAAATGTTGGTAAATAAAATTATATGGAAACACAGGCATATTCATTTGTTTACTATTGTCTATGACTCATGTATTGTCTGTGTATCATACTACAGAGGCAGAGCTGCGATGTCCCAAAAGAGATGGTACATTCACATCACTGTGGACTGCTCAGCATGCTACAAAATCACAGTGACACAGTCATAACTTGATAGAATTTCAAGTGCTGTTTATTACCATATGGTCACATTATTATTTTTTTTTATAATGGGTGCATACCCATCATGTTGAAACAAAAGGAAAAAGAGAAAACTGGACTTCAAAAGTTACATTTTTAAGGCATATTTATAACATGGGTTATACTGTTGCTGAATTAGATGGCAAAGCATAGTGTTTATTATGAAATGACATTATAGCTGTGCTAAATGAATACAAATATAAACAAACATTACCAGACTAAGCACTTATCACAGTATTTCCAACCCACAGGAAAGTGATAGTCAGAAAAATTAGAAAATTTAAAACAGAGTATCTCATCACTACAGAATTTTATCACAAATTTAAAAATTAAAACAACGATGCAACAAAACGAAGTTTCTGAGTGGCTCATTTGTTAGTCAAGCAAAGAAAGCTATTTATTAGTGATGAACTAACTAAATCATTTTGGATTGCAGCAGCAATCCAAAGAAATGTGTCCAGAAAAAATAGACTCGTTCAAGACTAATTAACTTTTCAGCAAGAACAGTTGCTCCAAGAGTTGAGAGTATTGGGAACACCACCAATAATTAATTAAAATACAAGATAAATAATTCTGGGTGGTTTTTCTCAAATCTTAAATCAACAAATGTTACAGATACTACTCAGTTGTTTATTGAGAAATCAATGCCAAGTTTGAAGTGACTGAAGAATTAACTTCTATAAATAGTCTGGGCATGGAACAACTTCAGGTGAGAATATTTTCAAAAACATTCAGAAAACACTAATTCAGTACAACCTAAACTGGAATCTACTAAGATGAATTATAACTAACTGATGGTGGTAAAAAATATGCATGAAAAAATGGCTTAAAAATTTATGAAGATTGTGAAAATGTAAGGTTTTAAAGTCTGTGATTATTCACTGTATTATATTTTTCAGCAGGTACTTTGCAAAAAAAAAATCTGACTCTCCCATGTGTTTTTGAACCAACAGTGTTAATGGCAAACTTCACTTGCTCTTGTGGATTTAACCATTGTCTGTTCTGTGAATTTTTGCCAGAAATAAAAGCTGAAATCCTAACACAGGAGTTTAATAGTTTAGCAATGGTAAAGTTTTATTGTGATTATTTTATTTCAGAACCAAAACTGAAATTTTTCTGAACCAGAACTACCATCAACAACTATTATTAAGCACTAAATGACTTTGGAAATTAGCTTTTACTGCAGACTTGATACTGTTTCCTAATGAATTCAGCCTAAAATTATAAAGCAAAAGCAGCACTTATACGTGAAACGTATATTGTGGTAAAGTCATTTGTACAACAATTAATGCTGTTTGGATAATGATTAACATCAAAGTGCTACCAAAACTTAAAAGAAGAAGGTAGATCTCCATTCTCACACACATCTGCAGATTTTTTTTTTTTGGAACTTAATCTATAGTTTTAGTAGGACTAACCTCCTTTGGTGGGTCCTCTGTCTTATCTATCCCTTGTGCCCTAAGATAAACAAATCTCAAAGTTTACCCATGGAAAAATACCCTACGGGCAAAAGTGGCTTTGGTCCACTGATGCTCCTAAATTCCCATTTTCTTTCACAAATTGGCTGAACAGTTCCTCACTTTCTTTTCAGTTATTTAAAGCTGTTAAGTCGATTTACATTTTAACCAGCATCTTTAGTTGTTTTTATTAGAAGAGTTCTTTCCAAATAAATTTCCCATCAATAACAGAAACAAAAGTCTGAGCAATTACTTTTTAAAGCACCAATGGCCTTTTTTCAGGAGCTTTGCAGCCACTAGTCATGGCAGTTTTACAATGAAAGAACTATAAAACATTTCCTAGCAAAGCACATGAGTAAAACACAGCCCCCACAGCAAGCTTCCATACAGATACGGAGCTATGGCATCTCCCATCCACATAAAATGGACTGGCACAATGACAGTAAATGGCATGACTAATTAGCATACCATAAAAAAAATCAGAAGTTATTTGAAAAGAATTAAGGTGGATCCCCACCTCACTCCTTACACTAAAGGAAATGTTACATATATTAGGAGTTAAACATAAAAAATAAAACAACTACGTACTAGAAGAATATATTGGAAAAAAGTTTAAATTGATTTTGTTGAAGATTATTATAAAATATCATAAGTCATAAAAGAATAAATATATTAATAAATGCAGCTATATAAAACAAAATATCCATAATATAGAAAAAGCTATGAAAAACAAAGGAGAAAAAGATCAACAACCCTACAGGAAAAAATGCCAAGAAATGTGGACAGTTCATAGAAAGGATTCTAGGAAACTATTTTTAAAACTAGTAAATGTAGCAAAAGAATGAAAGAACTTTTCTGCCTTTTCTGTACAAATTGTACCCAGGATAACCAAATAGTTGATGAGAAGAAATTCTCTTATAGAAATATTATAGTTAAAAAATGAATAAAAGAGACTGAAGACACATTAACAATTGCAATATAGACTTTATTTGGATCCTAAGAAACCATAAAAATTTTTTATGAGACAATCAGGGATTAGATATATACTGGTTGGATATTTTATTATATTAAAGGAATGCTGTATGGTAACAGTATTATAGTGATGTTTAGCATTATCTTTTAAAGATCAAACTAAAATATTTACAGATGAAATGGGAAAAAACCAAATGACAAGTAAAAAATATCTCAACTCCTACCATTGACCAGAAGTTCTCAAAGTTTAGTGTACACTGTAGTCACCTGGAAAGCTTGTTAAATCACAATTGCTGAATTTCTAGTATTAGGTCCTGGAAAAGGCCTGAGAATTTGCATTTCTTACAGGTTCCTAGGTAATGCTAACCACACTTTGAGAATCACTGTCATAGACAAACCACTAATTTCTTTAATATGTAGACAGGTATTATTAGAGTCCATTTTAAATCAATTAGATAAAAAGACCAATGAACTAATAGAAAATAGGCAAAGAGCTTAGATCAACAAAAGGAAATACAAGTATACTCTAAACACACAAAAACATACTCAACAGTCAGTCCTCAATATGATAGAAATATATATTTTCAAAACATAACAAGATATAAGTTTTCACCTGTTAGGGTAATAATTAGCACTGGCAAAGGTATGAGAAAATAGGCACTGTCATATATTAATATTAATTGTTGCTGCCTCTGTGTAAAACAATATCAAAATTCAAAATGCATATATCCTTTGAACACTAAGTATTTATCATAAAGATATTGATATTTACACATGTACTATAAGACATTTTGATGATATTCATTGTAAGCATTGTATTTACTAAATCATAAAACTGGGGCCGGGCGCGGTGGCTCACGCTTGTAATCCTAGCACTCTGGGAGGCCGAGGCGGGCGGATTGCTCAAGGTCAGGAGTTCAAAACCAGCCTGAGCGAGACCCCGTCTCTACTATAAAAATAGAAAGAAATTAATTGGCCAACTAATATATATATATATATATAAAATTAGCCGGGCATGGTGGCTCGTGCCTGTAGTCCCAGCAACTCGGGAGGCTGAGACAGCAGGATTGCTTGAGCCCAGGAGATTGAGGTTGCTGTGAGCTAGGCTGACGCCACGGCACTCCCTCTAGCCTAGGCAAGAAAGCGAGACTCTGTCTCAAAAAAAAAAAAAAAAAAAAAAAAAAACTGGAAGAACCTAATTTTCTATCAACAATGGATTAGTTGACTAAATTACAGTATATCCATGAAATATTACAGTATATCCAGTGAAATATTATATCACTGTTATTAAATAAAAAAGAGGCAGCTCTGAACATTGACAAGAAACAAATTCCACATCATATATTTTTCAGAGAAAAAACAAAATATTAATAGTTGCTAATTTTGTTAATTCTAAATGCCTATTAACCATGTTCATTTGTTATACCATGAACTGATAAAATTTAAATCTAAAATTTTTTAAAGTTTTCTTTATGTTTATCTAAGGACAAATTCCAGTCTATGTAATTGCCTTATAATTTGCTTACCTGACCGAACGATCATCACTTCCAGTCACAGCCAAAGGTTTAGTAGGATGGATAGCAAGTGCCCAAAGTTCACCTTCACAGTGACCTTGCATAATTAGGAAAGGTTTATTTCTTTCTTGTACCACAATTTCAAAAATTTCACTGTCCTGTGTTCCAACTAGAATGTGGTCACCTCGCCAACAAACACTTCTCACAGACAAACCTAGTAAAAAGTAAACTGTATTAAATGCCAATGCTATAATAATATGATGGCTACCTTCCTAAATTTAAGTTAATTTTTATACCTTTGACATGAGATAGAATGTGCAAGTCCTTGATCCATACTAACATCTTCTTCAATTGTCCATATTGTTTTCTATGTGGAATGATATTTCTCTCCTTTTATATACCTAACTTCTACCTATTCTTCAAGACATGCACTCTTCTTCCTTTTTCCTTGTTTGACAACTCCAACTTCAGACTAGACAACTCCAGTCTAACTATTTTCTCAGCCAAACTCTTATAACATTTACAGTCTGAATAATTCAATAAGTAATCACTCAATAAGTAAATTACTTTTATAAAATTGTTTTGTATTATTTTTCTCTCATACTAATCTGGCTTTTCACTTGTCTACATTTCATTTCTTTAATCTGTTCATAAAATCATTAAGAAGACAAAATTTTAATTTTCAGCAAATTTCACAATCCCTTTCGTAATCTTATAAAAGTTATTGTTTTGCTCAGTTTTTTCATCTGTATTACATGGCCAACATAAAGATACCATGAACCCTACAATGTTCTTGTGAGGATCAAATAAGATATGTATCACATTATTTTGTACGCTTTAAAGTATAATAATGCTCAGCAAAATGAATGAAATAGATTAAGTTAACATTTACAAGCCTATCATGTGCCAGACATTCTTCTAAACATTTTATATATATTAACTCATTTATTCTTATAAGATATTTATTCTTATTATCCTCAATTTACTGATAAGGCTAAATTACTAGCCTAAGGTTACATACCTCCTAAGTGACTAGCATATTGTTTAAATACAGGCCTGTGTGAGTCCCATTCCTACTCCTGTAATACAATACCACACTAGTGAATATGTTCATTTTTGTGGTGAAAGATTCTGTCTTTCATCAAATTTTTAAAATCCCCCAATTGCTGTCAAATTTGTATGAAGGAAAAACACATCAATCAACCTGAACAAAAGTCTCCCCAAATCCCAACATACTTTATTTACAATAGTTTATTTGCCAAATAATTATATTTAGCATTCTAATAGTAAAATTACTTTCAAAATCCAAGGTTACCAAAGTAAATGCCTGTCACATCTCTCTGTTGGATCCATTATAACAGGCATTGGGCATATAAAAGAATCTTTCTCATAAAAGTGAATTTAAACACACTATAGGTAAAATTTCTCCTTAATAGAAGGATTTCAATTAAATGTATACAGTGTGAAGAGGCAAATGTAAGTCTTATTTTAAAAACATACATTTATATTTACTGAAAGAGAAAGACAGTCTTTGGTTTTGAACTCCTGACCTTGAGCAATCCGCCCACCTCGGCCTCCCAAGAGCTAGGATTACAGGCGTGAGCCACCGCACCCGGCCCTGAAAGACAGTCTTTGGTATATTTGGAGTTTGCTTAGTAATGAGACATTTGTTTTGTTATTACCTTTGTATCCCTGGTCTGTTTCCCTGAGATCAATCACAGTAATTGGTTTAAAAGTTAAATCCCAAAGACGAATACAGCCATCTCTGCCACCAGTAGCAAAGCCTTCCTCGCAAGCATTCATGCTAAAAATTCCCGCCTAGAAGAAGAAATAAAATAATAAAATAATTAAATTTCTACCTTTATGAAGGTAGAAACCCACTTAATAATTTGGTATGACATAAGAACAAACAAATACATCAAAAAACACAAAAGAAAATGTAGAAATAAATCCATAGAAACTTAACATAGTTGAACCTTGAACAACATGGGTTTGAACTATACAGGTCCAGATACATGTGGATTTTTTTCAATAAATACAGCAGGCCCTCCGTATTTGCAGGTTCTGCATCGGAAACCAAACACAAATGCAAATACTATTCAAGGGATGCAAAACCCAAGAACAAAGAGGACCACTGCAGGACTTGAGTATGCACAGATATGGAGAGGCCTAGAACCAATTCCCTGAGGATGCTAAGGGACAACTATATATAAACAATGTGGTATTTAATGATATGGACGTAACATACAGGAAGATAAATTTAAACCCTATACCATATGTAAAAATGAATGATAGACTTAAAATTCTAAATGTAAAAAACAAAGTTATTATTTTTCACCCAGAAGATGAGCAGCAAAAATTTAAAACACTGGTTACATTCCGTGCTGATAAATATGAGGAAACTAGTATTTGTATATACTGATGGTGTGAATAAGAATTGCCACAGCTTTTGTGGAAAAAAATCTGGTATCTTTGGTCTTCAGGCATTTTGCCTAAAGTAAGTTTTGTTATAAGTAGTTCTATAATATTAATATATTCAAGATTTTTCTACTTGAAGATCCCATTGTTAACAATGTGGCAGCTCTGTGCTATCTCCTTTCCCTTGAGGAGGTAGACCCAACTGTTAAAGAGCTCAGATCAAAAAACACTAAAAATTTTAACAACAGATTCATTTTTATGATTTAATAACTTATTCATATGAAAATCTTGTTAAGTACAAAAATTAAAGCCTTTTGCCACTCAAGGAATCAATGTTTATTTTTTAAGTTATTTTTTTCTAGAACTGTACCCAAGTTTCCCTCTGGTAAGTTAGCTTCAAGAGCACAAGCTTTATTCTACTCTGACTGATCTAGAATACTTTTATATTGCAGTCAATAAGCTTTTCTTTAACACTATTTTAAGAAAGAAACCATACTAAAGCAATGGTTTTAATAACATACAAATTATACTAGTTTAATAAAATTCCACGTGTCTAATTATATAATGTGTCATTGAAATCTTGAAAACAAATAGACAAAGGAATTCAATTAGAACAGGAAATCTTGAAACAAATTGAAATCTTGAAAACAAATAGACAAAGGAATTCAGTTAGAACAGGATTTTTCAAGTAACTCAACTGATTAGAAACAATACACCATATTATGCAGTCTGTTGTTTTAAGATAGGAAGGCTAAGTAGTTAACATGTAAAAGTGTTTAAAATATTTAAATATACTTACAGTATGGGCTCCTTGTATTGTTCGTATAAGATTGATTCCTTTCCAAACATATATATCCCCATTGAGTGCTCCAGAATATGTTAATTCATCCCTTGCACAGGCTAGGCACAATATTGTCTGAAGGTCACCCGTCTTACCAAAGACACCTCGTTTTGGGGTCAGAGCATTTCCACACAAACTCCAGAACTAAAAAGTACATAGTATAATTAAATTACCAAAGGATGCTTATAAAATAAAGTAAAATATTTCTAATGCTTTGATGCTATATTAGAGCAGCAGACTAGAAATTACCTAAGAAATTGCTTTATGATACAATAGTATTCAATGTTCATATCCTCATCCTAGTGTTGTCAAAAGCTATGTTATAGCAGATAAGTCACTGGTTTCAATCCTTATCTGTAAGAATAATGGGGTTGAACTAGATTATTTAAGAATATGCTATGCTTTCCTTAGGTTTCTGAGAAAAAAAAAATCTATGTGAAACTTAGGTAAAAAAAATTGGGAATGGGTTAGCAATGAAAATGAAGATAAGACACCATAGACTAATAGGAAAAAGGACCAAATCTAACGTTCAATATCTGATGCAAACAGTAAAGACAGAAAAAATATATGTATTAGTATGTTGCTCTTGTTGATATTTTCAAAGCTGAGCAATTCCTTTGCTTATAAGGCTTAAAAATAAGATAGATGCCCATGTGGAATGATTTGTTTATTCTTTGGAGAAGACAGATAAATAAAACATGAATCTTTTTTTGCTCTGTTGTGTGGATGCAGGTAACTTTTCATAGTTTGCAGAGAGGAATTTAAAAGAAGCAGGCGGGGGGGGGGGGGGCAGGCACAGTGGCACCAGCCTATGGATTCAGCTATCCTGGAGCCTGAGGTGGGAGGATCACTTAAGGCCAGGAGTTCAAGGCTGCAGTGCGCTATGAACATGCCTGTGAATAGCCACTGCAGTTTAGCCTGAACATAGTGAGACCTCATCTCTAAAATATAAAAAATAAGTTAAAAAATGGGGCAGGGTAGGGCTATATTCATTAAATAGTTCTGCATGAAGAAATTAGGCCCAGAGAATAAATTTAACTTTTTAAGTAGTAAATTATCATTTAAAGTAATATCACTTATTACTATTATATACTCATATTAAAACCTAAAGCCTCAAAGAACTAAAAATTATGTTATCCATTCAAATAGCTAATGACTGCCTTCATGAATAAAACTTTATTATTTTTAAACTTAAAAGCTCCATAATTTCTATGCATAAGAATAGTTGGTTCTCTTTCTTTCAGTAAGTCTCAATTTGAATCTATTATCTTCTACTAGATCAGTGATTCCCACTATTGCCTTCACATTGGAATCACCTGGGGAAATTATAAAACAGGATGCCTGGGCCCACAACTGAGACAAATTAAGACAGAATCTCTGAAGAGTGAAGCACAGGTATCCAAATGATTTTGATGCTCTGCAAGGGTTAAGAATCATTGTTCCAGAATCCAGATTAGTACTGTCCAACTGAACTTTCAGTGATGATGAAAATGTTTTATATGGGCCAGGCACGGTGGCTCACACCTGTAAGCCTAGCACTCTGGGAGGCTGGGGCAGGAGGATTGCTCAAGGTCAGGAGTTCGAAACCAACCTGTGCAAGAGTGAGAGCCTGTCTCTACTAAAAATAGAAAGAAATTAATTGGACAACTAAAAATATATAGAAAAAATTAGCTGGGTATGGTGGCGCATGCCTGTAGTCCCAGCTACTTAGGAGGCTGAGGCAGAAGGATTGCTTGAGCCCAGTAGTTTGAGGTTGCTGTGAGCTAGGTTGATGCCACGGCACTCTAGCCCAGGCAACAGAGTGAGACGCTGACTCGAAAAAAAAGAAAAAAAGAAAATGTTATATATATATGCATATGCTTTTCAATATATAATAGTAACCAGTAGATACATGTGGCTCTTGAGCATTTGAAGTGTGGCTGCTAGTGTGACTCAAGAAATGAATTTTAAATTTTTATTTAATTCTAACTAATTTATGTTTAAATAGCTTCATGTGACTAATGCCTACTCTACTGGACAGTGCAGTTGTAGATCATCTCTGGGACTTAGTTTCCTCACATGTATTGCCTACAAGGAGAACTACCATACTATTCATTGCCTCTACCAAAGGAAAGGAAATGAAACTCATACTAAAAATATAGTTTGTTTAGTTTCATTGAGCAAGTGAGCTTTTAAAAAACTTGCACATGGAACTTTTAGCTTTATTTACAATATAAAAGAGCAGTAAGATCTCTTTATTCACAATTTTCCAGTCATTTATTAAGCACTTAATATATGTTAAGTACTGTATCAAACATCATCTTGTTCATCCAAGATGATCAAGACAAAACTATCTTCAGAGTGCTTACATCATGTGCCTTAAAGCCTTAAAGTATATAGCCTTTGCTGTTGTCAAAAATTTAAAGATTTTGGCCGGGCGCTGTGGCTCACGCCTGTAATCCTAGCTCTTGGGAGGCCGAGGCGGGCGGATTGCTCAAGGTCAGGAGTTCAAAACCAGCCTGAGCAAGAGCGAGACCCCGTCTCTACTATAAATAGAAAGAAATTAATTGGCCAACTGATATATATAGAAAAAATTAGCCGGGCATGGTGGCGCATGCCTGTAGTCCCAGCTACTCGGGAGGCTGAGGCAGAAGGATCACTGCAGCCCAGGAGTTTGAGGTTGCTGTGAGCTAGGCTGACGCCACGGCACTCACTCTAGCCTGGACAACAAAGCGAGACTCTGTCTCAAAAAAAAAAAAAAAAAAAAAAAATTTAAAGATTTAATACTATCCATCAATCAAATCAATACCAGAATATCAAAACCAGAATTGCAGCAGCAGTTAAAGATGCATTGGAGATCCCTTAGCTGCAGTTGTGTAAGAATAAATAAAGAAAAAAAAAAAAAGATGCATTGGAGAAAATGAGGATGGAGGCAAGCATATAAAAAGAAAGAATGTGAAAACAGAATCTTACTCCCTAGGAATTAACTATTACCAGGAACTGTTATAACAGGCAGTGGAAGAAAAGAGAGTATTTCTAATTTGCACCAGTGATTTAAAAGTAACCATAAACATAGGAATGAGTATCACCACTGACTTTATGGGCTTCAAAACCCAAACTATAATTACAAAACAAAACCCAGAGCTTTCATAAGCAAAGTAAGTAGTGCCTATCAAGGCTAAGGTCAAATCAGGGACCAGATATAGAAAAAGGAAAAGGTAACACTTTCAGAAAGGTAACCATGTGCTAGGTACTATGACAAGCACTTGAACAAATACTGCCTTATTTAATTATCAACTCTGTGAGGATAGCAACAGCAGTCACACTTTTAAGATGTGAAAAAAGCTCAGAGGTTAAATGACTCATCCCAGGTTAAACAGCTAACAAGTGGCAAAGGCAACTTTGTTCACGTTGCTTTGACCACACCATTCTACCACTATGAATAAAAAATTCTTGGTTTACTTGGTGTCCTATTCTTACATTTTACTTTGTAAGTGAAATATGAAGAAACAAGATGAACATAGTAAATCCTACCTCACTTGACCATAAATTCCTTTATGGAGAGTGGTTTATTGATTCCTTATTCATACATATTCCTTAACAGTGTCATCAAGTAACTACACAATAAATATTTGTTAGATTTAATGTAATAACATTAAAAACACTGACATTTAAAAAATAAGTACTGTCAAAATTCTAAAACTACCCTAATTTGTTAATAATGTGATATGTATTTAGTGGCAGAAAACTAAACATGGCTATTATAAAGCAAGACCCTTCTAGTACCTTGATATGTTTTACACCACAGCTGACAAGTTTATTTGGCTGGTACAAATCCCAAGAAATATCAAATATCTGCAAACAAATCAGATTCATGGTTAAAATACTTATTTCTAGAATCATTTAAGAATGCTGTCCAAATGGCCCAAACTTCTAGCTATCAAATAACATAATACTCCTCAATAAATAATAATCAGAATCCCACACTTCAAAATCTTATATTTTAGTTTCTATGAACTTCATAAAGTATTAGAGTAAAATTTAACATCTCTATTTATTTTTAATTTTTAAAAAAACTTTGGTCCATAAACTAAAAAAGAATAGTTCAACAGAACTAGGGCATGAAGTAGGTATCTACATAATTTCTACAGAGGAGAAATTCTGAATGGAATTTAATCCTTATATAGCTAGAAATAAGAAACATTTTTATAGCTTTCTATCACACAGAACTACTTAAAGGATTGAAATGTTGATTTTACAGCAATCTTTTGAAGCTTTCTTACTCTTTATATGTCAAACAAAGTTAACATGTACTTAAATTTTGAGGATTCCCAGGCCTTGTTCTTTTCTAAAATCTCATAAATTCTAAATACATACAAACCATTTTGTTACAAAAGCAAACAAGTAAAAAACCCAGATGAAATAAAATATGTATTAGAAACATGTAAGTAAACAATAAATGAAAAACACTAACATTTGAAAAACAATTCATTTATTCTACTCTCCAGCAGTTCTCACCATGTTTCTCTGAAATCTAAGCAATCTAAGGTTTACTTTTCACTTTTTAGGTTTACTACTAGTACCTCTAAAAATTTACAAAGTGATACTCTTCAGTGATAATGAAAAAAGAATACATCTTATAAGGATAATGTTTAGCAATTCATCATAACATAGATCATGGGTCCTCAAACTTTTTAAACAGGGGGCCAGTTTACTGTCCCTCACACCGTTGGAGGGCCGAACTATAGTTTAAAAAAACTATGAACAAATTCCTATGCACACTGCACATATCTTATTTTGAAGTAAAAAAACAAACGGGCAAAAACACCGCATGTGGCCTGCGGGCCGTAGTTTGAGTACGCCTAATATAGATTATATGAAAAAAACATCAATTCTACTTTAAAATACTAACCACAAAAACGCTTTTCAATATTCCACTGACAGTATCATTTTTTATATTAATTGGTCTGTTTACTAAATCCAAAGTACTAATGTATAAAATGCTTTGCTCTAAGTAAGTCAGAAGGCACATCTGTCCATAAAATATACCTAACATTTTAATAATTATCTAAATTGTGTATGTGTAATAGGCCCCTTTGAGAATCTGCTGAAAACCAACTATATTCTCCAAAATGCAAATACAAAATTTTCTATGCAACTTTTATAGATTTTTAGAGTCCCACAAAATAGAATTATTAACCAGGTCTCTGTGCTAGTTCAGTTTAGGATTTTACTAAATACAGAAAAAAATTAGATATTTTTAAGAGTATATAAAAAAATTTTGATCTGTTTATAAAAATAGTACAATAATTAAAGAGCTGGCTACAAGGTATTCTTCATATTACTCTTATGCAACTAGGAGTATATATTTCAACAGTAGGAGTATATATTCAACAAAGGAATATATATTTCAACAATTCAAATTTTAGTAAAATCTTTTATCAAAGCAAAAACTGTTAGGTCTCTAAAAAATTTAATAGTAACATATAATTTTAAATTCACACAAACAACATAATTTTTCTCCTTAACTATAATACATAATATATAACAAATTAGTGATAAACCAAACTAAACAGACTCTAGGCTCAAACCACTCATCTTTAGAATTGAGATTTGAATGGGTATCTGCATATGTCCAAACTTATCAAACAGTACACATTACATATGTGCAGTCCTTTTTATACCAATATATTTCAATAAAACTATTTTAAAAAGAAAAAAAGTCAGAAAAAATGTATATTTTGTTTACTGAAGCAAACACAGGGTTAAAAATTTTCTGTTAACACTATTCCTACTGAATCCTGCTTCCAAGTCCTACAATACCTGTGTACTCTAAAACGTTATGGGTTTTTATAATTATATAAATTTTTATAAATCGAAAATTTTAATTATATATGACCTATCTGGCAATAAGAAAATACAGAAGAATATTAATAAAATCCCCTAAACTGTCTTCAGCTTTTTTCCCAACCGGTACTCATTAGAAATCCCAAAACGGAATACTTACTCTATCTGTGTGACCAGGAGCCATAGACAACATTTTTCCCCTTTTCCAATCCCAAACACAAACTGCATTCTTTGAATCAAGTCCAACTGAAACCAAGCGCTGAATTATGTCCAAGAAGTCCAGGAAGGAATAAAAAGGCAAATAAATCAAAGAGGAACCAAATTATAAATGGCAAATAAATTCCACTCACGGGTTTTACAAATATCAAAATTTACACATCTATATTTTATAGACCTCATAAAGAAAGGTTGTATATATTTCATCTTACTAATATCTGCACATATGTATAGTTCTTCACATTATGAAAAAGAAGAGAAACTTCCATTTCTAACAGGATTGACAAAATATTCTAAACATGTCTCCTGCCAAAAACTAAAAATACTAGATAAAATGTAAAATAATATTTTTAAATGTACTGCTGAGCTGTCAAAGAATTAAGAAATCTAAGAACAAAACCAAAGTGATTTCCAGTGGGAATCCTGGAGGGTAGGAGAGTACCAACATCTACTGGACACTAAAGGCATCAGATGAATCCTGTTGCTCCTGATTTTTGTGCTATAGGCTGAAGAGGACTAGGAGATAAAGTCTAGGGCCTACCTAAGGTGGAGATTGGAATTGTAGGCCTCTGACTAAAGCACTGAATCCCTCAGAGTAAGAGACAAGAAATAACTTCTTTTTAAAGAAGGTGCAGCAATACACGAAGAGGGAGGAAAAAACCTTGAACATTTGTAACCACAAGCAGCCTTCACATGTATGACCTAAATTCACATTAATCATGAATCCCTCAGGTGGAAATTTCATCCAGAGTGGTCCTAAGGATTGGTTGGGTCTTTACACAACTTCAACAATGTTGCCTAAGCAAATATAAATCCCACATGAAGTACTGCAACTTCAATTCATCCCTCACAGAAACTCCTCTAGGTAGCAACTCAATAAAAATAAGCTTAAAATAAAAAATAAAAATAAACCACTCCCCACAAACACAAGGAAATAAGAGACCAAGAGTGAGATATCAGTGAACAGCGAAATCAGCCTTGCAAAAAATATCAGATTTTGGGATTATCAGGTAAACAATATAAAATAAGCTTAATGTGAGTAGAGAAATAAAATGAAGGATTCAAAATATCTGCATATGAGCAAAAAATATGAAACTATAAAAAGTATCCAAGGAGATCTAAAGAAGCAAATAGAACCTCCAGAAATGAAAAATGAAGTAAATGATATTTAAAATTCAATGGAACAGTTAAATAGCAGATTAGAGGGAGATGAAAAGAGTTGAAAAGAGGAGACAGTGAGATAGAAAATATGAGATTAAAAAACATAAAAGATGGACTTACAAGAAGGATATCAGGGTCTTAACTTGTCCCTCTGCCATAAACAACTGAAAACTGTATAAAATACATGAAATAAATGTTTTCAGATATTTGTAACAGGAACTGAAGCATTGTGAACCCTGAAAGAGTAGGAATCAAACAATGTAAGTGCTGCAATCACCCAAGCTTTCATCTTAGGGGCAATTTCCAGACTATGTCACATAAAAGTGTAATTGAAATAGAGCCTTGATGATTTGAGAAGACAGAACCTGGAGTTAAGACAAGCCAAGATGGCTAGAATTTGCAAAGCAGAGAAAGAGATCCAGAAAATATACAGATAGGTCAGACTGGAGAACACCAATTTTTGTATGTATAGGGTAAAATCCATAGGCCAAAGAAGAAATTCTAGAAAAACGACAGTTACTGGAAAACTAAAGGCAAACGATTCTCAGAGATCACAAAGGGTCAGGAATCACTCAAATTCCCAACATCCAGAATACAGATATCTCTTTGAACTCACTGGGTATTCTCTAGGAATATCAGAAGGGTATCACATCTTAGTAGGGACTTAAACCAGTAGCCACAGAGAAAAAGCTACTCTAGCCCTGCCCCACAAAAGCTTGAAAGCCAGCTTTTGACAAGGATCAAATTGATCCATAAGGAACTTAACTACCTGCCAGAATAATTTCCAAATGCTTTACAAGGACACAATAAAATCCAGCATTCAAAATGTAACATACATAATGTCGAGCATCCATTTAAAAAAGTACTGGCATGTGAAGAAATACAAAAATGTGACCCAAAACCAGGGAAAAATCAGTCAATAAAAACAGACACAGGAATTACAGAGATGATTAAAATTAGAATACATTAGCTATTAAAATGAACATCTTCAACATGCACAAGATTTTTTTAAATACAAAGAATAAAAAAATACAGATATAAATGAAGAACATAGAAAACTTATAAAAACAAATGTACATTATTTGAAATGAAAATTTGCTCCAAAAGATTAGCAGTAGCTTAAACAATGATGAAAAGATAAATGAGCTTGATGACACAGCAACAGAAACCATCCAAAATAAAGCATAGATAAAAAAGGAAAAAAGAATTAACAAAAGCCTCAGTAACCTTTAGGAAAATATCAAGTAGTCTAATGTCAACAAAAAGTAACCCAAACTCTGTAAAATAATTTAAAAAGACTTATTCTGAGCCAAATATGTGTGACCATGGCCCAGAGAGCCACACCCAAGAAGCCATGAGCAAGTTGTTTCTCTGTGGTTGAGTTAGTTTGGTTCTATACATTTCAGAGAGACAGGAATTACATGTAATGTAAGGCATACATTGGTTTGGACCAAAAAAGCAGGACATCTCAAAGCAGGAAATTACAGGTTATAGGTGGCTTTAAAGATTCTTTCATTTATAATTGGTTAAGAAAATGAAACTTTGTCTAAAGGCTTGGAATGTTTTAAATTAAGAACTCAAGTAATCTGTTAAGTAAATTGATGACCTGCAGATGTGATTTAAGCTTTGTCTTGAATAGCTTTAGGCCTGTTAATGAGTTACAAATCTCCAAGAATGGAAGGAAGCATGAAGAAGCATGTTTGACCTCCTGGCCAGCAACCCAACTTTAGGGTATTTCTGGAGTCCTCTTGACCAAGATGGAGTTCATTCAATACAGAGAATGTCCTTCTGACAAAAACAGAATTAAATTACAATAACAGAAAGTTATCCAGAAAATCCCCCAAATATTTGAGAAATTAACAATATAATTCTACGTTACTGAAGGGTCAAAGAAGAAATCACAAGAAAAACGTGAGGAACAACCCACAACACACACTTTGAAAAGTACTGGTTTAGAACAGGGGTCAGCAAACTACAACTCTCAAGCCAAATCCTCCTTTCACCCTGTTTTTGTAAATAAAGTTTTACTGGAATACAGACACAGCCATTCTTTCATGCTTTGTTTTCACACTACAGTGCAGAGCTAAGTAGCTACAACAAAGACCATACCGCACACAAAGCTTAAATTTTTACTATCTCATTTGTTATAGAAAGTTTACCAAACTGTAGTTTAGAGCATAGATTCTGGTATCAAATTGCCTAGGTGTGAACACCATTTTTTACTAGCTGGATGACTGGGCAGTTATTTAGCCTTTATGTGCCTTACTTTCCTCACCTATTCAATGGGGATAAATAAAAGCACTTAATGGGGTAATATGAAAATTAACACACAAATATACATAATTAAAGAAGTAAGAATATTAACATATGGTTAATGTTATATAGAAAGTGCATTTGAAGGCCGGGCGCGGTGGCTCACGCCTGTAATCCTAGCTCTCTGGGAGGCCGAGACGGGCGGATTGCTCGAGGTCAGGAGTTCGAGACCAGCCTGAGCAAGAGCGAGACCTCGTCTCTACTAGAAATAGAAATTAATTGGCCACCTAATATATATAGAAAAAATTAGCCGGGCATGGTGGCGCATGCCTGTAGTCCCAGCTACTGGGGAGGCTGAGGCAGGAGGATTGCTTGAGCCCAGGAGTTTGAGGTTGCTGTGAGCTAGGCTGACGCCACGGCTCTCACACTAGCCTGGGCAACAAGTGAGACTCTGTCTCAAAAAAAAAAAAAAAAAAAAGAAAGTGCATTTGAGACCAAGAGACCTCAAGATTACAGAGATCATGGTGCTTTTGAGAAAGTGCCAGTGATTCAACATGGCTAAAGGGAGGAGTGCCAACCTGGAAGTGTCAAGAGACAAGGCTGGAGAGGTAGGTCCGAAGCCAGGAGAAACAGTTGGTTTTGGTTTTTGATAGAGTTAGAATAAAGACAGAATTCAATTTTAAATATTAAATATAGAATATCTATAGAACCTTCAATGGGGCGGGTGAGGGGGGTTGGTGTTGAGGAGAGCAACCAGAGTCACTGTTAATTGACATGGATGTTAAAGTCATGGGCTTAGATAATCACTCAGAGAGAGTAAGTAAAGTGAAAAGAAAAGGTTAGAGACTCCCAAAGAACACTGACATTTAAGGAGTAGACAGAAGGAAAGGCTCCTTTAAAAATAAGGAAAAAGCCAGGCATGGTGGCACAGGCCTGTAGTCCCAGCTACTCTGTAGACTGAGGCAGGGAGGATCACTTGAGCCCAGGAGTTTAAGTTCAGCCTGGGCAACACAAAGAGACTCCCATTTCAAAAAAAAGTTTTTTTAATAAAATAAAATAACATAAAATAAAGATAACTATGAAGTAAGAATCAGAGAGGGAGAAGGAAAACCAGATAAAAAATCCTCTATCCAGCTTCCCAAATTTCTCCCTGATTCTATTCCCAAACAAAATCTCATTTGTGTCCATTAATTGAATTGGAAGTATCTATACAAAATTCTAGCACACCAAATAAATAAATAAATCTCAATACACGCTAGAAGCATCCTATGAGTTCCTGCAATTATGAAATATATTTAAATAAAGCACAATTAAACTTAAAAGATTCTAGTATGGAGGTCCTAATGATCTCAGTGTTTATTATATAAGAACTAACTGTTACAATGTTAGAAAGTAAAATCACAAATTTTATAGACAATACAGGGCTTAGTGGAGTAAATACTGGTCAAATCTTGCATAAAGCCATTAGAAGTTAGGATCTAGCGGAGCAATAAGAGAACAAAATCCAAGAATAATAAAATAGGACTTGAGATATGTCTAGATATTGAGAGATGACTAAAAAGCCTTGGAAAAACCAGTAAACACAACCCCTAACATTTTCACAAAAAATGATTCTCTTTATAACCACATGCCAAAAGTCAAAGGTAAACTAAAGCATTTTATTTTCTACCAGCATATAACTGACAAAATTAGGTAAACAAAATTTTATTCTTAGTTCATTCTATAAATAACAAAGTTGTAACTATAACTTAGATTTTATTATGAGAAATGTGTTTTTATAAATTATGATATATTTTCAAGATAAAGTACCAGTTAAATTTACCCCCTCTTCCATTTATTATAAAATGTTAGTCCCTGTTTGATGTGAATTTATATAAATAGCCTTTTCTGGCCTGATTATCTTCAATAAGGCAGACTGCCAGTATTAGTGTGGATAGTTAATTCATTAGAAGAAAGCCACTGGAAGAAGAATATTCAGCATTACCACCAACTGGGAAACTCATTCATTAGATAAATCTTAAATGATCACTTTTATAGTTTCAAATATAGTAGACAATGCAAAACTTATACACTATTTCCTACTTGATATCCCATACACAGTTGATAAATATAAGCAAATAGGTATATATGTTCTCTCAAATATATTTTTTAAGTTAAAGCTTTCATTAACATAATTTGAGATACTCTTCTTAACTTATCTTCAATTGGTAGCAGTTCCTTACATTTTAGCTTAAACTGTACTTAAAATAGATGAATTCCTTTTGAAATATAATTAACTACTTCCTAAGTTACATGTCTGGGAGGCAGTAGAGCATTGCTGTTAAAAATATGAGCTTTGGAGTATGACTGACCTGGGTTCCCGCTCTGGCTCCATTTACTAGCTGTGTAACCTGGGGCAAGTTATTTAACCTCTCTAAGTCTCAGTTTCTTTATCTGTAAAATAGAGATAATAATAGTATCTATTTCACAGGGTTGTTATGAGATAATGCAGGCTTAGCATAATGCCTGGCACTTAGTATGTGCTCAATATCTTTTAGCTATTATGTTTTTATAATCTTAAAATTTTAAGTAACATGTTCTCATAAAGATCTGTGATAATAAAATACATGTACTCAAGACTTTTCTTATAAGTTGTTCAATATAAGCAAAATTAAAGGCTTTCAACTAGTAAAAGCTATGGGTGTGATTTCTCCTTGGATATATAAAAGAAATTCCACAGCAATGCAATATATTACATTTAGAAAGGGCAATTTTAAAGTTAAGAAGAAAATATCTATACTCAAAGCATACAGAAACTTATAGTTGAAATATTTTGAATTTCAATAATACCTTAAATGATAAATGATTTTTAAAAACAACTTTGTAGGTTTGTTTTATATTTTATATTCCTGTAAAGTATGTAAAGGGTATTACTCAGAAAACGAAATTATGATATGAGGACATTAAAGGACTTGAAAGATAATAGCAAAAGTGAGACATGAATTAAGTTTCTGCAATTGTCAACCACCACTATATAATCATATTAAACCTGGAAGCACATTTTTTCCCCAAATAAGAGGCTCCAATTGAGTCTTTATAGATCCCTTACCAGAAAGTCATCTCTTGTCAGAAAACATAACCTATGCTACTCAAAGTAGCTATTCCTCAGAATAATACATATATGTATATTACCCATCCTTTTCAAGGGGCAAGAACACACTGTAATCTATTTCTATAAAATCTAGATCTGCAAAACTAATTTTATGAATTGAAAGCAGACAACTTAATTTTTTCTAAAAGTTAACATAATTTTAAACACTATAAACTAACCACACCTGAAAAATCCAACTTCTTACTGGTAACTTCTAAAATATATTTTAGGTACAACAACTTTCATAAAAGTACCCCAGAAAAGCTCTTGGCTTATTTAACTTTATAAAAATCATTGACTAGGAGTAGATAATAATTTAGAAAATGATGAGTCAGTGAAGTGATAATTATTATATATCTTTTGTTTTGAACTTTGATTTTGTATAAAAATAACTACAGGAATTATCTCATTCTGTTCACTAAAAAATATAATATTAATAACCTTTAAAGTAACTGCATATTAAAATATAAAAAGCTCTACTTAGAGAAACATAATTTTCCTAATATATCTTCCATCTGTCCTATCAAAATACCCTGCCTGGACAAGAGTTACATATAAAATTTTCTATAACAACCAGGTAGTATCCTACTGAATCAGAATCTCTTTGGCTTTCAAGGTAGTAATTAATACAACTGAGAAATTTCTTGATATGATGAAATAAAAATCCCCTGTTCTTATTTTTCTTATATATACATCAACCGCCCACCCTACCTACCCTCTTCCACCCTTAGGTAAACAAATACTTTTCATCAATTGCTTTCCAATTTAATATTTATAATATACATTTTAGAAACATAATATAGAAAAAGGGGAAAAATTATCACATACCTGTCCATCCAAGTCAAATGCTAAGCAAGCTACACCATGCGTATGAACATCCTTTAGAATTGATATGGTCTGCACAGTATACGAATCCCAAACACAGATATAAGGCTCTTTCCCAACTTGTCCTGTTGCTACCAATACTCGTTCAGGATGTAATGCAAGGCTGCAAAATAAAGAAATAAACAAACAAACAAATAAGGCTTAAAAATTGTGTATAGAGTTTTTATAGCATTTGGTATATATAGCATTTTTATATGCCAATGTGAACATTTGACTTTAACAACTTTAAATAATTTGAATTTAAAATAAACATATAAAAATCCATGCTAAGAGTTACTACTTACTTCAATAGCATATCTGAAAAAATAATTATGCACTTCATAATCCCTGTAATATGATATAGTATGCGTAAACTTCTCACAAAAAGAACTCTCATAAGGGATCAACTGAACCACAGCCAAGAGTTAGTAGCAACCCTACCACATGCCATTTTCTTATTTGGTATTCACCTGTTTTAAGCCTTCTCTCCCATTTTACTATTCCTTTTTATTGTATAAAGTTAGACTAAATATTAATGTCCAAAAATAGCATTTAGTAGCACTCTTCCTATAACATTAATATTTAAATTACAAACCCCATTTTAAGAAACAGAAAGGTCACCTATATAACCTGAGTCTTTAAAAATAAGTCAAAGAGCTAACAGTAATGGTTTATGTACATCAGCAGAAGGCAAGAAACAAATATAAATTTCTATCTGATAAATTTTTCTATAAGTAGATTAGAATATCAGATTTGCCTCTGAGATTTAAAAAAAACAATCACTCCTGGCATCAGGGTGGAGGATGAACTGAAAGAGGAAAAGTTAGGAAGATATTAATAAACTCAATCAACAGATTGGATGTAAGAGTACGGGAAAGAAAAAGGTCTAAGATGGCTCTTGGGTTCCTGGCTTGGGCATTTGAATGCTTTGGAGTGGTGTTCATCAAGTCAGGGAAAACTAAATGAGTAACCAGTGGCATAGAGGATGAGTGGGAATACTCAGGTTGGTTCAACATACAAAAACCAACAAATATAGCATATTAACAGAATACAGGGGAAAAAATTATGTTCATCTCAGTAGATACAGAAAAATCATTTGACAAAATTCAGCCCCTTTCATCATAAAAACACACAACAAACTAGGAATTTAAGAGAACTTCCTTAACCTAATAAAGGGCATCTACAAAACTCCACAGCTAACAACATATTTAATGATAAAAGTCTGAAAGCTAACCCAATAAGTACAAGAAAAAAAACAAGGACATCAGCTCTTGCTGCTTCATTCAACATGGTACTGGATATTCTAGCCAGGGCAATTAGGCCAGGAAAAGAAACAAAAGAGAGAAGTAAAATATCTCTACTTACAGATAACATGATCTTATATATAGAAAATCTTAAGGAATTCATCAACAAAGAAACGGGAAAAAAAAATAAAAAAGAGATAGCTAATAAATGAGCAAAGTTCAGCAAAGTTGCAGGATATAATATGAAATATCAACTGCATTTCTATACACTAGCAAAGAACAATCCAAAAATTAAATCAAGAAAACAATGCCATCTACAGTAGCATCAAAAGGAATAAAACATTTAAGAATAAATTTAACAAAGTATAAGACTTGTAAAGTGGAAATTACAAAATCCCACTGAAAGACATTTTAAAAGATCTAAATAAATGGAAAAACATCTCATGTTCTAGGCTTGAAGGAATGTAATATTCTTAAGGTGGCAACACTTCCTAAACTGATCTATAGAGTCAACACAATCCCTGTCAAAATCCCTGCCTTTTTTGTAGAAAATGACAAGCTGATTTTAAAATTCAGAAAGACCCAGAATAGCCAGAACAATCTTGAAAAAAGAACAACAAAGTTGGAAGACTTTCCAATTTCAAAACTTATTAACTTACTCCAAAACTGTAATAATCAAGATAGTGTGATACTGGCATAACAGAAGATATGCAGATCAATGGAACAGAATTGGAAGTCAAGAAATAAACTAATACATTTATGGTCAACTGTTTCAACAAGGGTGGTGCCAAGACAATTCAACGGTGGGGGCAGGGGAAGGGGAATGATCTTTTCAATAGATGGTGCTGAGATACCTCAATATCTATAAAGAAAAGAATGAATTTGGACCCATACCTCAAAATATATACAAAAGTCGACTCGAAATGGATCAAAGGCACAAATGTAAAAGCTAAAATTATAAAACTCTTAGAAGAAACATAGGCATAAATTTTACTGACCTTGGATGAAGCAATGGTTTCTTAGATAAGACACAAAAAGCAGAAGTGACAAAAGAAAAAATAGACAAAATGGACTTGATCAAAATTAAAAACATTTATGCTTTAAAAGACAACTATTAAGAACATTATAACACAATCCACAGAATGGGAGAAAATATGTGCAGAGCATACATCTGACAAGGGATTTGTATCCAGAATATATAAAGAATTCTTACAAATCAACAGTAAAGCCACAAATAAGCCAAGTTTTTAAATGGACAAAGGATTTGAACAGACATTTCCCCAAAGATATACAAAAGGCACATGAAAAGACGCTCAACATAGTATGCAGTAGGGAAATGCAAATTAAAATCACAATGATATACCACTTCTATGATAAAAAAGACAGAAAATATGAAGTATTGGCAAGGATGTGGAAAAATTATAACCCTCATGTGTTGCTTGTGGGATTGTAAAATGATGCAGCCACTTCGGAAAATCATTTGACATCTCTTCAAAAAAATAAACAGAGGTTGGGCATGGTGGCTCACACCTGTAATCTTAGCACTCTGGGAGGCAGAGGCAGGCGGATTGCTTGAGGTCAGGAGTAAAAACCAGCCTGAGCAAGAGCAAGACCCCGTCTCTACTATAAATAGAAAGAAATTAATTGGCCAACTAATATATATAGAAAAAATTAGCCGGACATGGTGGCGCATGCCTGTAGTCCCAGCTACTTGGGAGGCTAAGGCAGGAGGATTGCTTGAGCCCAGTAGTTTGAGGTTGCTGTGAGCTAGGCTGACGCCAGGGCACTCACTCTAGCCTGGGCAACAAAGCGAGACTCTGTCTCAAAAAAAAAAAAAAAAAAAACTAAACAGAGTTACAATATGATCCCGCAATTCTATCTCTAGATATATTCCCAAGCACAATGAAAATATATGTCCACATAACACTTGTACACAAATGTTCACAGCAGCATTATTTGTAATAGCCAAAAAGTGGAAACAATCCAAATGTTCATCAACTGAATGGATAAATAAAATGTGGTATCAATATACTAGAATATTATTTGACAATAAAAAGGAATAAAGCACTCATACTACAACTTGGATGAACCTTGAAAACCTTACACTAAGTCAAAGAAAACAGACATATAAAGGTCACATATAGTATAAATCCGTTTTTATGAACTGTCCAGAATAAGCAAATCCATAAAGAAAGTAGATTAGTTGTTGTCACGGCCAAAGAGAGAAGAGAAAAGAGAAGGACTGCTAATGAGCATGGGAATTTTTTATAGGTGATAAAAAAATGTTCTGAAATTAGATAGTGGCTATGGTTGCACAACTTTGTGACTATACTAAAAACTACTGGATTGTGCACTTACAGTGTGAATTTTATGTTATGTGAATTCTATCTCAATCATTAAAAAATGTTGAAGGAATACTGACATTACATTCTGTGTTTATTTTTGAGTATAAGATAAGGATTTACACAAAGAAAACCTTTAAAGTCAGACCTAAGTTTAAAACTCTGCCTCTGCTCTTTACAGGCTTCTCAACTGTTTTCTTCTTATCTTCAAAAAGATAAACTATCAATTACTATAAGTAATTTGAGGGAAATTTCCCTACACTTGGAAACTGGGGAGGAAAAACAGAAAGTTCCTCATGGTTTATGAAATCTACATACAATACACCAGAGATATTCGAAGTCGAAGTAGTGTGGATGCATATTTAGATTTACAAGAAATTGTCAGTTTCCCACATTGGTTGTACCATGTTACACACCTATCAGCAATGTATGAAAGTTCCAGTTGCTCCACATTCCCATTATTATAATATTCCCACTTCTAATAGTTGGTGTCTGTCTTTTTAATTTCAATTTCTCTGATGACTAATGATATTGAGTAATGTTTCTATAATCCATCTGTTCAAGACTTCTAGCCATTTTAGATTATCTTTATATTTTTGAGTTTTCAAAGTATTTCATATATTCTTAATATGGATTCCTTTGTCATATGTGACTTGCAAATATTTTCTCCCAAGCTGTAGCTTTTCTATCCAATCTCTGAACTGTTTCTTTTACAGAGCAAACATTTTTTAAATTTTTACAAAGTCCACTTCATCAAATTTTTGTTTTATGGACTATGCTTTTGCTTAACCAAAGGTAGAAAAGATTTCCTCTTATGTTTTCGTCTAAAAGTTTTAGTTTTATGTTTTACATTTAAATCTATAATTCATTCTGAGTTAATTTTTGTATAAGGTATGATGTAGGTTGAGGTTCATTTTTTCTCTGATGGCACCCAATTGTTCCAGCACCATTTGTTGAAAAAACTATCTTTTCTCCATTGAATTGTCAATGCACCTTTGACAATTTAAAAATCAATTGACCATATCTACGTTAGTTTGTCACAAATTGTATCCTACATTTTGTTCCATTAATCTATGTATCTATCCTCTCATCAATACCACACTGCCTTGATGAGTACAGCTTTATAATAAGCCTTAAAATTGAGTACTGTTGAGCCCCCAACTTCATTCTTTTTCAAAATTGCTTTGGCTGTTCTAGTTACTTCATCTTTCCTATAAAGTTTAGAATCAGCTGTATATCCTAAATATCTTGTTGGGACTGTGATAGGGATTACATTAAATCTTTAAATTACTTTGAAGAGAACTGACATCCTAACGATATTAAGTCTTCCAATCCATAAATACCATCAATAGTATGTTCCTCCCTTCATTTTTTAGGTATTCTTTGATTTTTTTTTCAGCTTCATTTTATAGTTTTTAGTATACAGTACAGACTCTGCATAGATTTTGCAAAATTTATACATGATATTTTAGACCTATTGTAAATGGTATTGTTTTAAAATTCCAGTTTCCAGTTGTCCACTGCCAGTGTGTGAAAATACAATCAATTTATGCAGGTTGACCTTGTATACTGTGATCTTGCTAGATTCACTTAGTTTTAGGAGTTGTGTATGTTGGCAGGGAGCATTTGATAGATTATTTGGATTTTTCTAGGTGGGTAATCATGTTACCTGGGAACAGAGATAATTTATTCCTTCCTTTCCTTTATAGAAGCCATTTGTTTCTATTTTTCATTATTGCATTGGCATGCTAGTACACTGCTTAATGAGGAGTGGTAAAAGAGGGCATTCTTGTTTTTCTACTGATCTCACAAGGAAAACAATCAGTCTCTTACCATTGTGCATGAACTTAGGTTTAGGCATTTTTATAGATGCTTTTATAGTTGGGTTAAGGAAATGGCTTCCTAGTCCTAGTTTGCTAAACATTTTTTTTTAAACATGGATACTGAATTTTGTTAAATGCTTTTCTTGCATCTATTGAGATGATTATGTGGTTTTTCTTCTTTAGTCTGTCAATATAGTGAATTATATTGCTTAACTTTCAAAGGCTGAATCAGCCTTGTATTCCTGGAATGAATCTTACCTGGTCATGATATATTACCTATTGATGGATTTTATTTGCTTATTAGCTTATTTTGTTGAGAATTTTAACATCTATGTTAAAAAGGGACAGTGGTGTATAGTTTCCTTTTCTTCTGTTTGTCTGGATTTTATATTAATGCCAGCCTCTCAAAAAGAGTTGGGAAATAGTCCTTTCTCTTCTGTTTTTTGTAAAATATTGTGTGGAATTGGTATTATTTCTTCTTTAAATGTTTGGCAGAAACACCAGGGAAACAATCTGGACCAAGAACTACAAATCCAATTACTTTAATAGATACAGGCTCTTCATCTCACCTGTTTCTTCTTGGTGAGTTTGATAGTTTATCTTTCAAGGAAATAGCCCATTTCACCTAAGTTGTCAAATGTATATGTATAGAGTTGTTTATAATAATAGTATTCCCTCATTATCCTTTTAATGTCTTTGGGTCAGTAGTGATATCCGGATGGTAATTTCTGTCTTCAACTGTTTATTCTTGGTCAGTCTAGATAGAAATTTATCAATTTGATCAATCCTTTCAAAGAACCTGATTTTGGTTTGATTTTTCTCTATTGTTTTGCTATTTATGTAAATTTTTGCTCTTTATTATTTCCTACTATCTATTTGCTTTTGAGTTTAGTTTGCTTTCCTTTTTCTATTTTCTTAAGGTAGACTCTTTCAACAAACCACCATCTCTTTTGACCACTTACTTTATTGCACCATAAAATATTTCAGTGCTTTTCCTGTCCTAGCCCTATAATCAACTACTTCCCAAGGAAGCCCTAGTTTTTTTCTTTTTCTTTTTTTAATTGGAGAAAGATATTTAAAGAACAAGATCTGGGTGCTAGATGTGATCATTATTACTGGAGTGTTAGAGCTTCTAGGCTGTCTCAGCAGACAGAGCTAGGAAACATATGAATATATACTAGCCCACATTCTGTATTCTGTATACATAGACACATTCTGTATCTATCTATATACTGAAAAACCCATGAGTTTATTTCAATATCTTTGATTCTAATCCAAAACCACAGGGTTCATGTAAGACTTCTCCCTTTCCTTATTTATAACTTTTTCCTACAAGAATGAGAAACTAGGTGCTCATAATCTATAGTCTATTTATTTAATTTTAGTATACACAAAGACATTTCAGAACTGATAGCCTTCTGAGGAACAATTTTACAAACTAGATTATTGCATTATGTGTAGGTCATTTTTTCTTTATCCTTACAGTATCCAGTTAAGACACTGTTTTTCAGATATTTAGGTTAGTTACTCCCCATAAAGCTCAGCAGCAGAGGAGAGAGGAGAGAGCTTGCGAAGCTGCATCTGGAATTTGTTTCTTTTTCTCTTTTTATTTACAGTTATTTTGCAGTTCTGGTATTCTCTGTTTAATGCTGAGGCTAGGGTTTGCATAGAAAGTTCATGGTAATGAAGTGATCTGTATTGTCTGGGGAAGAGATTCTGGGAGGTTACTTACTACAAATCCACTACTGTCTTCAGTTACCTGGAAGTCTGATAAATTATTTTAATAGGTTCAATATATAATTTTACTTTTTATAATTCATAATTTTTGTGTTCTATTTCCAATGTTTTTTTCTAGAAATTTTATAGCTTTAGCTCTCACAATGAAAACATATGACCCAATTTCAGTTAAGTTTCATATATGGTTAGCTATATGTTGAGGTACATTTTTTTCCTCATAATATTCAGTTGTTTGTAACATCATTTGTTGAAAAGAGATCATCCAGTACAGAGCAAAAATATGGATGTAGGTGAAGGCAATTTTTGGAACAAGAAAGAAAAAGGGAGATCTAGTGCACAAGTAGAGGGACTGAGGTAGGACCTGGATGTGTTGCTGATGGGTGGGTGGAATCTGAAGATTCTCTTCTGACAGCTCCAATTTTCTTAATCAGAATGAAAGCATGAGTGTTTTTCAGGTATTCTTAAGGTCAACTTAATATCTTACAGTTAAGTTTTATCCACATAATGCCTATTATATTGCTGAACATATAGTGAAATTCAATGATATTTATGGATTAATTTGGGAGACAGATGATAAAAGTAACCATTTGAAAGTATATTCCTATTCTATATACCTTCAAACTACTTCCCTCTTGTAAAATGGAAGAAATGTCTCTACTTGTTGAATTCTTCCCTTGTATTCTGGATCCCATTCTCCTTACTTTCAAGTACTTTATTCTTAAAACTATGCTCTCTGGAATTATTGTATTCTCACTACTGAGTCATTCCTGTTAGCACTCAAATATACCTATTAAAAAAAAAAAACTCCCTTGACCCCCTCACCTAACACTCCATTTCCCCATTTACAGCAAAACTCCTCAAAAGAGCTACTCATCTTTTTTACTCTTTATTGTCTCAGTGTATTCCAAGTAGGCTTTTGTCCCTTGTCTCCTGCACTGAACATTTTTTTCTAGGTTATGTGTGACCGTGTCAAATCTAATGGTAAACTGTATGCCCTTATTCTCCTCTACTTCTCTGTAGTATTTGACACAAATGACCACTCTTTCCTTTTTGAAACACTTTCCTCTTTAGGCTTTACTGACTCCATACTCTATCAGCCTTCCTTTCCTATCTCCTTTGCTAGGCCTTACCTCCTGCACTCATCCTCTAAATGTTAAAATGTCTCAGGGCTTTACCTTAGCTGTCTTCCTTTCTTTACCAGGTGCTTTCATCCAATCCCATGGTCTTAAATGCATATATACAGTGATAACCCCCTACTTTATATATCTAGGTCACAGCAACACACTTAAAACACACTTAAAAGACAATTTTATTTCTTCCATTCTCACCTTCCCAATCTGCTCCTCCTCACCTTGGTAAATGATATTACGATCCATTCACTTGCTCAGACCAAGAATCTAAATTTCATTCTTGCCACTTTTCTTTTCCTCACTCATCACATGCATTCCATTATCCTGTCCTACTGACTCTATCATCACCCTCATCTCTGCTACAACCTTAATCTCGGCGAGCATTCACCTTAAATCAGAACTACTTCAGTAGCCTTCTGACTACCCACATTTCTTCCTCTATTCCCTCCCCTTTGGTTAGAGCTTTCTCAACATAGCTAGAGTGATCTTTTAAAACAATATAAATCTGATCCCATCATTCACTTGGTTAAAACCCTCCAATAGCTTCCTATTGAATTAGAATAAACCCCAAATCCCTAAGATGTCACTTACAATGTTCTATAAAATATGCCTTCATCTATTTCTCAATCCTTAACTTCTACCATTTTTCCTCTGTTCATTATGTTCCAGCTACACTGGCCTTTCTGTCCCTTATAAAGGCCAAGCTAATTAGGCTCTCAAAATCTTTGTCTTGAATCTTGTTCCAAATCTTTGCCTCATTCATATCATTCATCCTTTAGGTCAAATGTAACTTGGTCAGAGAAGCTTTCTCTAACTACCCCTAGTCATGCCAATATATTCTACCCATTACATTCATTCATTCATTTAGAGATAGGAACTCACTCTGTTTCTCAGGCTAGAGTGCAGTGGCATAATCATAGCTCACCGTAGACTCCAACTCCCGGGCTCAAGAGATCCTCCCACCTCAGCCTCCTGAGTAGCTGGGACTACAGGCATGTACTACCACCCTTAACTAATTTTAAAATTTTTTGTAGAAACAGAGTCTCGCTATGTTGCCTAGGCTGGTCTCAAATTCCTAGCCTCAAGCTATCTTCCCACCTCAGCCTACCAAAGTGTTGGGATTATAGGTATGAGCCCCTCTGCCAGGCCCCATTATCTTTATTTATTTATAGTAGTTATCAACTATCTAAAATTACTATTATACATTTATTATCTTACACTTCCCCACTAGGATATATACTTCAATAGGACAGAGACTGCCCTTCTTATTCATATTAAATCCTAAGCACCTACAACAATGACTGGCACACAGCAAGTCTTCAATTAATATTTGTTAACCAAATTTCCAAGGAAGCTGCTAGTGATAAATTTTTTGAATAATCCTCAATACAAAAAAATCATTATATGCAATTTTTTTCATTGCATCATCTTTTCTAACAGTAAAAGTTTGAAAACCACTTAAATGTCTAACATTTAAGAAATGAAGCCAGGTGCAGTGGCTCACACCTATAATCCCAGCACTTATGGGAGGCTAAAGCTTAGAAGATCATTCTAAGTTTTACAGTACAGGGTGATAACTAACTACAGAGTTCACAAACTGGTCATCATTACTTGGGTGCAAAGTGACTTTGCTAATTATTAGTTAACCCATGGACAATAGACTTAACACATAAAAAACCACAGATGGTGGCACTATGGACATGGCAAGAAATTTTATCTGGAACCTGGATGTTAGATTGAGATGACATGCCTTTGCAAAAGACAATTTTTGCAGTCATGTAAAGAAACTATGTGGAAGTTTGAAGTCAACATAATGGGGAGTATGAGAGGCTTAGAGGGTTATTATTATATTTTTAAAATTAGTAGTATATATTTATTACAGAAAATCAAGAGGTGTAGACAAATATTACCCACAAATATTACCCAATCTTGCAATCTAGAGATATTGCTATTGTGTTTTAGATTATTTCCTGCTAAGCTTTTTTGATGCATGTATTCTTAATTGAGGTCACACTGTACAAAAAATTTGGATTCTTTGCTTTTTATTTAACATTATACTATAAACTTTTCCCAGTATTATAAAAAATCCCCATAATTTTTTTTTTTAAGAGAGAAGGTCTCCCTATGTTGCCCAGGCTGGAGTACAGTTGCTATTCATGGGTGCAGTCCCACTACTGATCAACACAGGAGTTTTGCCCTGCTCTATTTCTGACCTAGGTTGGTTTATCCCTCCTAAGGCAACCTGGTGGTCCCCTGGTCCCAGGAGGTCACTATATGGATATGAAACTTAGCATGGACACCCAATTGTAATAGCACACTACAACCCAGAACTGGGCTCAAGCAATCTTCTTGCCTCAGTCTCCTGAGTTGTTGGGACTCCAGCTGTGTGCCACCACACCTGGCTAATTTTTCTAGTTTTTGTAGAGGTGGCATCTCAACATATTGCTCAGGCTGGTCTTGAACTCTTGGCCTCAAGCGATCCTCCTGCCTCATCCTCCACAGTGCTAGATTATAAGCATAAGCCACTGTGCCCAGCCTTAGGGTGCTATTTTAACTATGTGAAAACATCCACTGAGAATTTTATAGGGTGGGGATGACTGTCCTTCTGATGGGTATTTACATGCCCCACCAAATATTAACATATTGGATGGTTGGTCTATTTCTGACTACAGATCTTGGCTCCAAAATGGAAAGTTATTAATGGACAATCTTTGGCTTTCCATGATCTAAACCATTCAGCCAAAACCCACTGCAATTACTCCATAAATCTGTTGAAATCATCACCTAGGGCACTAGGTTATAGTAGACCTCATTTGATATTCTCCAGGATGCAAATAATTATGCACATAATTATGACTTTCCAGGATCCCTGTGAGTGAGCATTTTTCTAAATTGATGATGCAAGATATATGTCTTTAGGTGTTTTCTGCCCATGATGACACTGAGCAGACTGATCAATAGAAAACCATACTAAGGACTAGGTCAGGAACAGTGGCTCACACCTATAATCCTTGCACTCTGGGAGCCTAAAGCAGAATTGCTTGAGGTCAAGACTTCAAGACCAGCCTGAGAAGAACAACACCCTGTCTCTACCAAAAATAGAAATAATTAGCTGGGAGTGATGGAGCATACCTGTAACCCCACCTACTCAACCCAATACCTGGCTGAGGAAAGAGGATCACCTGAGCCCAGGAGTTTGAGGTTGTAGTGAGCTACGATCATACCACTTTACTCTACCCGTGGTGACGGTGCAAGACCCTGGCTCAAAAAAGAAAGAAAACCATACTAAGGATTGCTTTTTTGGTAATAAATCTCCAAAGAGGATGTCCAGCATGGCAGAGCCTTCCACAAGAGGTCCAAGGTATTTAAAGGGTCCCAGTACTTGGTAATTTATCTACATTGTTATATAATGCACAATAGTAAATGAATGAATTTGGCGAGACCCTGAGTTTAAGGTTGACTCCTAGCCCATCAGCTGAACATGGATTACTACTTTATCTAGGGTAGTGTTCATCAACCCTAGCTTCATATTAGAATCATCTGGGAAATTCAAAGCAGAAGCAAACGACAACAAAGAAACTATATCTGAGCCCCACCCTAAAGAAATTAAATCAGAATTTCTTTGGGTAAGGCTTAGCCAATGCTAGTTTTATTTTGTTTGTTTTATTTTTAACTCTCCAAATGATTCTATTATGTAACCAGGGTTGAGAATCAGGAATCTAGAGCAGTGGTTCTCAAATGTTAGACTATATTAATATCAGACTGCTTCCCTAAATTATAGACATGTATGTTCAACTAATTTATAACCCCACTTGATTGTCTATTAGGCATCTCAAATGTAACACTTTTAAAACAGAACTTCTGATCTTCCCTTCTACCCAAAACAGAAAAGTTGCTTTTCTAACAGTCTTTCCCAATTCAGTAACCAGCAACTCCATTCTTCCAATTGTTCTGACCAAAAACTCTATGATCATCATTGACTTTTCTCTCACAATTTATATCTGATCCATTAGTAAGTCATGCTGCCTCTATCAACAAAATATGTTAGAATCTGACCCTTTCACACTACTTTCACTGTTACCACCCTGGTCCAAGCCACCAATACTTCTTGACTGGATTATTTCACCAGTCTCCTACGTGGTCTCCCTGCTTCCATCCTACTCTTCTCCTTCTGTCTGTTCTCAATATAGGAGCCAGAGTGACTTTGTTAAAACATAAGTCAAATCATGTCACTAATTTGATTAAATTGTTGTAATAACTTCTGGTCTCATATGGGAAGGCCAAAATCCTCTCAGTAGTCTATAACTGCAGTCCCTAAAGCCTGGGCTTCAGACCAGTACCAGTTAGTGGCCTGTTAGGAACTGGGCCACACAGCAGGAAGTGAGCCTAGAGGGAAGTTTCATCTGTATTTACAGCCACTCCCCATCACTCACCTTACTGTCTGAGTTCCACCTCCTGTCAGATCAGCAATGGCTTTAGATTCTGCATTATGCTGAGTTGTATAATTATTTTGTTGTATGTTATAATGCAATAATAATAGAAATTAAGTGTGCAATAAATGTAATGTACTTGAGTCATCCTGAAACTATTCCCCCACCCATCCATGGAAAAATTGTCTTCCATGAAACCGGTCTCTGGTGCCAAAAAGGTTGGAGACCAGTCTATAAGGTTCTACTCAATCTGTCCCCACCACCATTGGCTCATCAGACTTCATTACTTACTACTTTCACTCTAGCCACACTTTCTTACTGTTCCTCAAACACACTAGGCACTCCCCCTCCACTTTAGGGCATTTACACTTGATAGTCTCTTTGCTTAAGATGGCCTTTCCTCAGATATCCACACAGCATGCATGTTCCCTCACCTCCAAGTCTCTACTCAAGTGTCACCTTTACAGCGAGGCTTTCCTGGCCATCCTATCTAAATACCTATCTAAACTCTTCCCAATAGTTTCTCATTTTCTGCTTTTTTCCCCTTGGCTCTTACACACTACACATATATACATATATACACATACATACATATGTGTATATATATGTGTGTGTATATATATACAAACACACACACACACACACACAATTTACCTTGTTTATCCTGCATCTCCCCACTCAGTAGATATAAGCTCCATGAGGGTAGGGGATTTCATCTGATTGGTTCACTGCCATATCTTTAGTGCTAAGAATAGCCCCTGGCAAATAATAGGTGTTCAATAAATATTTGCTGAAAGAATAAGTAAACCAATAAATAGATGTGTCCCAGATACCATGTAAGAAAGTGTCTTAAGAAAGTGGAAGTGACCAACTGTGCCAAATTATGACAAAAAATCAAAAAAGATGAGAACTGATAACTGACCACTGGATTTGACAATATGGATATCATTGGTGACCTTAACAAGAACTGCTATGGTATAACAAAATAGAACCAAGACTAAAAGGGAGAAAAGGAACTAAAGACAGCAGTATAAAAACTCTTTCAAATATTCTCTCATAACACAGACCACTGCATATGATGTTATCTCTTCTAAGAATGCTATACCTTCTTTCATTTTTTCTGATACTTCTTTCTCCCTGTGTTTCTTAAACACTCAGCTTAGGCATTATATTCTCATCATTGTAAACTGTTATATCCCCACGTACATACCATATCCCAGGTATGCTAGTGCTATCCCTAGTACATACAGTACTCTATTTGATTCTTTATTTGACTGATCTGTGTCTTTAAACTTTTTTTTTCTTTTTTTGAGACAGAGTCTATCTCTGTTATGCGGGCTAGACTGCCATGGCATCAGCCTACCTCACAGCAACCTCAAACTCCTGGGCTCAAGCGATCCTACTGCCTCAGCCTCCCAAGTAGCTGGGACTACAGGCATGAGCCACCATGCCTGGCTAATTTTTTCTATATATTTTTAGTTGTCCACCTGATTTCTTTCTATTTTTAGTAGAGACGGGGTCTCACTCTTGCTCAGGCTGGTCCCAAACTCCTGAGCTTAAACGATCCTCCTGCCTCGGCCTTCCAGAGTGCTAGGATTACAGGCGTGAGCCACTGCGCCTGGCTTGTGTCTTTAAACTTTGAGTATCTTAAGGCAGGAACCCTTGCACAAAACAGATGCTCAATAAATATTTCCTTAATAATAAAACTTTGAGATAACAGTATGTTCTTAATAGCTTCTAAGAATTTATTGTTCCATATGTTTTCCTTACTGTATACCTCAAACACTATATTTTATTAGTTGTCTGCATATTTGCATATAAGACATTATAAAATGATATAGGAAAATAGTTATTATACTACAAATCTAAAAATTTGGTTTTCCCTAAGAAAAAAGATATAGTTAATATATATTTATGACAACTTCAACTATTGTTCTAGTCAATTCCTACCTTTCCCTCAAAACATTTTAATTTTATCCCTTTAATTATGCAATATTTAAAACATAAACATAAATATTTTCATATCCAGACACATAAAATGATATCTTACCAAACAGAAGCATCATTACAGTCTGTGAAAGTTAAATCCACCTAATTCTAGTTACTTAAACATTGGGACATTTTAATAAATTTGCATGTATTCTAATACTTTCTGAAGTACTGCTTCTAAATATTACACAACGCTTAAGAAAATCCTGGTATCAGGTTTGAGGAAAAAGTTTATGCCCATTTCACAAACTGCCAGTGTTAAGAATGGTAGACATGGGATACAGGATGTCAGTGTGTTTCGCCAAACAGAATCATCTGAGGCACTTTAAAAAAGAAAAAATTCCTGGGATCCAACCCTAGAGAATTTTTATTTAGTGCATCTAAGGAAAATGCTAGATGCTAGATATTGGTAAAAAGGCTTTTCAAACCATTTTTACGATTAATCAGGTTTGGGAAATCATGAACATTAAGTAGACTACAAGTAGATTTCAGCAATTCCTGCCAGACTTTAAGTTGCTTCTTAAACACTGCCAGGCTTTAAGAAGTTGCTTCATATAAACCCAAAAAATATTGATTCACCATTGAAACATCATACATTTTGAATTGCTTTTCCAACTACAATTTTGACTTGTGTTGAACAAATGAAGTTTCTACACCATAAATACTGATCTGTCAAAAACCACTTTTACTAGATTACAGTGAGGCTTGATCAGTTTTCTTTCTTAAGAACACCATCCTCCACAATTAAAGAAAAGAGCTACTGCACCTTCCATTTTGTCTTTTTAAAAATGCCATACCTAGAAGAAATGAATAATTATTACTATTCTAACCTGCAACCATATATTATGGTATACATTTCAAAGTATTTCAGCTATAAAGTCATTTGAACTCATTACTATCTTATGAGATACTTTCACTATGTTAAAAAAAAGGTATGTCAAATTCTATACCTAAAAAATACATTAAAAAAACGGACCCTGATTATTCCCATAACGTAAGCAGAGTCAAGTACCAAAATGTACCAAGTTAACTACATTCCATCAATGGTCTTCATTGGTATAAATGATTTGAAAACTGTCAATAATATCCAGTATTTTAAGAGCAAACTTGAAAAAATTTGTTGATGGACAGTAACAAGAAAAACACATTTTAAAAGCTATCATATTCTTTTGAAAACTGGTAAAAGTTTGAAATATAGACCAAGCTATAGATGTGTATCTTATGCTAAAACTGGTAGTAGTCTATTTTATAACTTAGTCTTAAACCTGTTATAAACACCTAATAACTAGAGAATTTTATCAGTATAATTTGAGACACAGAAAACAAAAAGAACAAAAAAGTAATCCAATACAATGTCAGTGTATTATTTCTGACATTGAAGCTAACTTCTATATAAGTTAGTTACTGGAATAAATATAACTAAAGGATAAACCACTAGAAGTATACCCAGGTGTATGGCAAAAAGAAGAGAGACAACTACAAACAACACAGAGAAAATGATGAGATGTCAATATGGTACCACTACTGGCAATCCTAGATGATAGTAAGATGGTAGGAGAACCAGTAAGCAAATGACAGACTGATTGTGATTCAGTCTTTACAACCAAGATAGCATTTACAGTTTCAAAATCTAAAGACAATGATCTGCTCATTCTGGAACAGTCTTAGCTCCAAGCTAAGTCATATTTGACCAATAAGTTTTACATAAGCTTCAAGCAAACACAGAAACAAAACAGATGAAAACAGCACTGACTTTTTATTACTAAAGCTAACATTACAGCAACATTGTTTTTCACCAATAATCACATTTATGGATATTACATCTTCTGCTGGGACATAATTGAAAAATTACTGGAATTGTTTCTATAATTAGTCAAATACCAAAAAAAAAAATTAGAAATTTTAATATGTGCTTGATCTGTTTCACAAAGAATGATCTGTCATTACTGCTTGAAATAAAATGTCCAGAGACCTTTGACTGAGTTGTTTTAAATTATATTCTTAGTATCATATTAAATTTGTGCCACCAATTTCAAGATGCTATTTGATTCAGATTTTACTACTTCACTGTAACTTTTCAGTAAACCTCTTTTCATTGTTATATATTCTTTAAAGGTATATCATTTGCATAAAGTCATAGGCATGTATTTGAGTATGGTAAAATTAGAGTATGTTTATCATTTTGAAATATTTTGAGATAAATGTATGGGTTGTGTAACTATACCAAAAGATAACAAAAGCATTATCTTCTTTATAGTTTACTGAAACACAACTATAAAAATTCAAATAGTGTGACATATAATCTAGCTTCTAATTACTGCTGGAAGAATAAACAAGACATCATTTATCCCAACAAATAGGTTGTATCTAGTTTCCGAAGGCCTTAGTACCATACTGCTTTCATATCCACCAAGTAATAAAAACAATACAAGTGCACTATGAGAAGTCCTCAAAATCCTTCATACCTACCCTACCTCCTGAATTCAAGAGAATTCTACCTAATAGACTGAATGTCTGGAGGAAGCTTCAGTCAAGGCTGCTTTGAATAGGTAAAGCTACTATTAATACTATGCCTAGTATTTGGGAAACCTAAAACATGGAAAAGGAAAAAGACTTGAAAGGATCAGGGAAAAAGATAAGAAATTAGGATAAACTCTACTCTTGGGATAACAAGATAAATTATTACTATGGGTTTTGTTTGCTTTGTTTTTATCATCAACAATTTGCACTATTATAATAGGTCTGTAACCATAATCACCACTACAAAAAGGGTCCTAACTTGAGAAAAATGAAAATGACTTGTCATTTCCTTTCCAAAGTGATACAGTAAATACAATCTAAAAAAACTCCACTTTGGTGCCAAAAAAACAAACAAGTGAATAACAAACACTGTCTCCCTATTCTGTAATCTCCATTTTTGCCATCCTATCTTTATTCCATCTTCTCCTACCTTTGTCCTAGGCCTCCTTTTTCCTCTTACACATCACATTATAGATATACAGAGATGCAAAACAGAACAATTTTATTTGTGGCATTAAAGTACCAGGGCTTCTTGCCTACAAGACATCAAACCAAGATACTGGACTTCAAATGCCCAATTTAAATTGTGTGCAACATATATGAGGGAATAAAAATGAGTAACCAAACCCTGTCATAGAATCTCTGTTAAAACCCCAGAAAGGCCAGACCTGGGGGCTCACGCCTACAATCTTAGCACTTTGGGAGGCATAGGTAGGAGGATTCCTTGAGGCCAGGAGTTTGAGACAAGCAAGATCCCATCTCTAAAAAATTAAAAAAAAAAAAAAAAATCAGCTGGGTGTGATGGCAATCACCTGTAGTACTGGCTGAGAGACTGCGGCAGGAGAACTGATTGAGCCCAGAAGTTCAAAGTTACAGTGAGCTATCATCCGGCCACTGCAGTCCAGCCTGGGTGACAGAAGGAGACCCTGTGTGGAAAACCAAAACCAACCCAGAAGCAGCACACAAACACGTTCTCAAAGCGTTTTTTAATATATTCTCCTATGTAAAGGACAAAAATGTTGTGCTTGAGGCAATAATCAGGGACCTGGAATAATTTCTGAATCCCTTAACTTTACCCCAAAAGTTCTACTGAGACACTGATTGAAAATTACATTTCGAGCATACCACTCACTAAAAGAATGTAAACAAGCACTGGGACCGACTTTAAGATACTGTCCAAGGAAGAATAAAAATACAAAAAATAAATTGTGATTTAATTACAAATACAAAAGTAACTTATTTAGGAGTACTTTAGTAAAGATGGAACAAGAGAACTGGAAATCAGTGGGATTATTTTTAGCAGCTTCTTCGGATAAGAACTACCTCAAACTGCCTTTGAGTGTGCAAATTCTAACATCCAACAAATTGCTTGGAGTTTGCTTTTCTGTCTAATAGCAGGCAGGGTAACCTGAACTAATAATAATTGTGGCCAACAGGTCCGTGCCCTCCAGGCTGCCACCACGGGCGGGCGCGCCCCCCGGACCAGCCCGCGGGCTTTCACTGTTTGGGTCGGCTCTTCAGGAGGTAAAGGATTTCCCCCTGGCGCTTTAACAATTCGTTTAATAAGAAATCCCTCACGGGATATAAAGGTATAAAATGCTACCAAAATAACCTTTCCGCAGTTTTCATAATTTTGGTGGAGGCGAAAAGTGCACAACGCCGTCAAACCGAACGCGCGGTGGATTCACGGACTCGGGGTCACCGCGCAGACCCGAGAGAGTCCCCAGACGAGGAGCGGTGGCGCGGGAAGCAGGGTGGTCACCGTGGACTGGGACGTGACAGCCGCGGACCCCCCTCGGGTGACGCACCCCGCAGGAGCTCCCCCAGGAGGGCGGGAGGGCGCCAACTCCGGCGCGGTCTGCAGGGTGTCGCGGCAGCCCCGCTCCCCGTACCTGATGATGTCGTCGCTGTGGCCCCGGTAGAACTTCTGCCGGTGCTCCCGCGGGCTGTACACCACGCCGACGCCCGCCACGAAGTACACGATCTCCTTGGCCGCGGTGTAGTAGAGGTTGTTGCGGCACTGGTGGCCCCGGTAGCCGTACACCCACTCGAGCCGCAGGTGGCAGCTCGGGGCGCTCCGGGCCGCCATGTCGGGGCGCCCACCCGCCGCTCCGGCTCGGGCCCGCGGCGGCGGCGGCGGCCCAGCGACGAAAGCCCTCCCGCTGGCGGCCGGGACTCCCCGCCTGCCGCGTCCTCTAAGCCGCGCCGGGCAGCTGCATCGCGTCTCAGCGGCCGCCGCCGCCGCCTCAGCCCACGGGCGGGAGGAAAAGCCCCGCCGCGCGGAGCATGCTGAGGGCCGCGGGCGCCGCCGCCTGTCGAGTGGATGCCGCGAGCCCTTCGCCCGCCTCGGCTCGCCGGGTCTCCTCAGACAGACGCGCCGAGGCGGAGAGCGAGGGCCAGCCTCCAGCCTCCTGCGCCTCAGCCGCCGCCCGCGCACCCAGCTCCCCGCCCCAGTCACCTGCGGCGCTCGCGGTCTCGTCGCCACAGCCCGGCGGGCCCGCGCCGCGCGCCCACGAGCCGACCAGAGTGGCGGGCGCGCGCCCGCGTGTGGCCCCGCCCCCACCCGCGCGCGTCCCGGCCCTTCTGGAGCCATGGCCTGGCCGGGGCGCCCGGGGTCACCGCTGCTGAGCACTCGCCATGCGGCGTGGCGGACCCTCCGCGACCCCGGCCCCTGCTGCGACAGGGAAGCGCCCGTCGGTCCCGCAGGCCCCGCCACCCAGCCTGGGCTGCGGTTATTCCTGGGAGAACCAACGCCAGGATGCTAACTAACCTCATTCCCTCTTTCCCCTCTTCCTCGTGCGTGTGTGCTCCTTGATGCCTCAGAGTGCTCTCTGGCCCAGGCGTTGGGTGGGGATAAAACTCCGCTTCCTAAGTGTGCATTTTCTTACTTGTGTAGGTGACCCCAAACCTGACATAGAATTTAGATCTTAAAATGACAAGTGAGATCTGATTTCTTAATAAGCAGCAGTGGTACCTGGATTTTTTTTTTTTTTAATTACTACTGTTTTGAACATCAACAGTAGTCTCTTAACTAAATGAGTTTTTTGCAGAGGATGTCTTACATTGTGGTAATCGTGAAGTCAGGTGGCTTAAGTATTGTGATACTGTAGGATACTCCTGTGACAAAAGTATTGGGAGCAATCAACTCCTGAAATGTCATTTCCCCTCCTACCTAGTTTCTGAAGTGCCCCTTTCTCACAAAAATATGAGCAAGAATTACCTGTAAATTACCTGTAAAGGTAATTTGAAATCCACAATTAAAAAGGTATTTCCTCAGGATTAGGAAGGTGGGGAAGGTGTTAAGTGCAGGATAATAGCCACAGGCTTAGGGCAAAAATACTACTAACTGTGATAAGCCAGTATGACCCTTATTGTCTTAAAATTTTCTGTTTTCTTAAGAAATAACAAGACTCGGAAATCTGACAGAAGCTAAAATAAGCTACCATCCTTTCAAGAAATATGAGTTCCCAAAGAAGATGATTTCTATGTGGTACAGATACATTGGAATGGATGTTACCAGTTTCTACTTCTTCAAAGATACAAATTACCAACTTGAGACAGCATAACTTTTTGGCTTTGATTATTACTTCTACTCATGAAGGGAAGGAGGACTATCTCAGAGAAAGAGATTTACATAAATGTCATGAAAAGTAAACTCTGAAGGGGTTTCAATTCTGGGCAGAATCTGAAAGAGAAGAGGAATGCAAAGCAGAAAAGAATTTACACTTCAGAAGTGGCTCTGAAGCCTGTGTAAGGTTCCCTGGACAAAGGCACATACAATTTCTCTTTGTCACCTGTAGGGCTTTTTTTCTTTCTTAAGGATATAGTCTAATTCACAAGTGAGTTCCTTGAAATCCCTTGGTGAAAAAAAGTAAAAGCTGTTGATCATTCAGGTTTAAGCAATGAACTTAGAAAAGATTAAATATTTTGTTGCTATACATTTGTGATACATTAATTACTGGTTACATGTAATTTTTGTGATCTGCAGGTTGTAGAAGAATAAGACATCTTTTTTTTCTATGTTTCGAATTTTTCTGCACAATGTATTATGGATCCCATGATACACATTCAAGTACTCAGATTAATAACAGATTAAAATAATTTATTTTCCGATTATCATATTTTCCATTGTGATTTTAATGACCCAAGGGTAGACCATGAAGCAAAAACATGCTCTTAATTAAACTATCCTCTACTGACAACAACTCAACACCAAATGAGACAGCTAAGGAAGAAAAGTGGCTAGAACATGAACCATTTATGAATACTAAAGGAAGAAAAAACAAACCTAATCAATTTTTACCCTTACAACTTTATATAATCTATTATTACTGATATATCAGAAAGCTTAAGCTTTTATTGTTAGATGGAATTCTGTCATCTGTATCCTGTGAATAAGGATGCAGGGGAAAGACCCCCAAAATTCTATATATCAAGTGGACATTTGTTAGGTATTTTAAATGTAAGCTACAACCCCCCCCCCCAATCTATTTCCTGAAATTTGAATTCCTAGTATGGAGTTTTATATTCCAGATATTTAAAATATTTCTAAAATTCAAGCAAATAATAAGTTATTTCCTAGCATGGACCATGCTAGATTTATAAAATAAATATAAGGAAAAGCATATAAAACATAAAAACTAAAATTCATGCTATTAATTCTAGCTAGCTAATTCAGCCAATTTATGAATTGTAATGATATTTCAGTAAGCTATTCATTAAAATATCTCTGAAATTATACCCTTAATCTGCCTATTTTAGGTACCTAGCACAGTGCCTGGCACTATAATAGATGTTCCATACATATTTATCATCCATTAAATAGAAAAGAGAATCTTGTGCAATCAGTATTCCTCTGCTTTATCTTGAATACTTGAAATCTTTGAAAACTTAAACCTTTTCTAATGTCCAATACTGTATTAGTGAGGATTTCTTTGGTTTTAAGTGACAGAAATCGACCTCAAAATGTTTTAAGATTAAAAGGAAATTTTAATGCCTCATAAAACTCAAAAAGTTCTAGAGCTGGCATCAATGTGCTTGGATGGCTCAAGAGATGCCATCAGAATCAGGTCTTCAGAATTAACTAAGTTCTACTTTGGGTACACTCCATTGCCAGACAAACAAAAGAGCTGCTGACCACTCCAGTTCTACATCCCATCGTTTTAGCAATCCCTGTGGAAAGAGCTTTTCTCAGCGGTTCCCCTGGAAACTACTAGATTTCAGCCACATTGGCTCTGATTGGCTGCCACCCTTGGATCCATAAAGTAGTGCCAGGCTACACTAAAACCACAGGAAGGAAGAGTGAGAGTGGAGTGGTGACTGATACTCCCAAGGATTCAAGTGGTAATGCCAGAATAAGAAGGAATGGATACCAGCTGTGGATGCTCAGGGCTGACTTGGACGCGTTAGCATCCCGCAGTCTCCATTTACCAAACCAAATACACCTGCAATCGAAATAAAAAACAAGTGTTTGGTAAATAAATGCAGCTGTAAGACAAGACCCCTTCTAACCAGATTGCCACCCAAAGATCCTGCTCTGAAAAAAAAAAATTCCTGAACCTAGCACCAGATGCCAGGCAGGGCAAAAACAACAGATGCTCCCTACTATTAATCATAGTTCCAAATGCCTATTAGATTTCACCTAAAGCCTTTAAAAACTAGTACCAGATATAACTCAAATAAAAAGTCCCAAATCGAATTATCTTGTCCTACACATCTGCACACCTTGCCAGTTAGGCAGGTTAGAAAGATAGGCAGTTGTCTTTGATTTATCATTTTTTCACCTCTCATATCTATGTGGTTACCAAGTCCTTTGGACTCTGTTTTAGAAATATAACTACACCTCTCCACATCCACAACCTCCCAATTCCCACAGTTCAGTTCAAGTTCTAATTATCTTTTTCCTAAATTCTGCCACCTGAGTTATCTGTAAAAAATCATGTATCTGATCAGGCCACTTCCCCTGTTTGAAGAACCTTTTCTATAAGCAATTTAGGAATAGGCATCTTGAGCCTTGAAATGTTTTTACCTTTTGACGTACTAATTTCTCATCTAGATACCTGTCACAATATATTAATAACAAAATATGCAGATCAAGATTCATGTATTAAAATATTTGTCACAGCATAATTTAGGAGAATAAAAATATGGAAACCTAAATGTCCAACCATAGGGAAAGCTTTAAGAAAATTGATTTAGCCAATACGACAAAATATTATAAAACCATTGAAAACTAGGTTTTCAGATAAAGCTTGGCAATTTCCCATAATAGAATCTAAAAAATTTTTAAAAGCAGGATACAAAAAATATATACGTAGAATGAGCTCAGTTGTATAATGTAATGAACACTGGAACTAAAGATACCAAAATATTAATAGTCTTATAATATGAGTAATTTTTTAACTTTCTTGGTATGTTTTCAAATTCCTTAAAAATATACTGTAGGCCAGGTGCTGTGGCTCATGCCTGTAATTCCAGTATTTTGGGAGGAGAAGGTAGGAGGGTTGCTTGAGGCCAGGAGTTCAAGACCAGCCTGGGTAACATAGCAGGATCTCATCTCTAAAAACAAAATATCTGTAGATCTAGATACTTGGGAGGCTGAGGAAGGAGGATCCCTTGCACCCAGGAATTTGAGATTATAGTAAGCTATTATTGTACCACTGCACTTCATCCTGGGCAAGAGAATTAGACCTTGTCTTTTAAAAATAAGTAAATAAAAATATGTATGTAATAAGATGAGAGAATTTTGTTTGTCAGAATTCCTCATGGGAAGAGAATTATGTTTGTTTTGGGGGGGGAAAACCTGAATGGGTGCTTGGCATAGAAAATCCTAAAGGAGCCAAATGTGGGCAAAACTTTCCCGCATGAGAAATGAGGAAGAATCTGTTGCTCGGAGAAGATGAGGGAGGAACGAAGTTAGAAATACAGCAAAATTGCAAGTTCTGTCATGCAACTTTCTCCAAAACCTTTCAAATCTTACATGAAGTTTCCAAACACATGAAATGTTAGGTAGAGTTTTGTTTTGTTTTGTTGGTTTTGAAGAGAATCCTAGAGTTGGGGAGGGAGCAGGGGAAGTCCTGGATTCTAACAGGTAGTAAACTTGGAATTCAAGCCACATTAAACTCTGCAAGTGGTAGGGAAGTCCCAACTCACATCTCAATTACACACACTTATTGCATCTATAATTGGCAAAAAAATAACAAAAGTAATTTTAAATAAACATTGGGTAGCTTCTCATTGACTCCAGTATAAAGGACCAACTCCTCATTGTGACACATGAAGAAGCCTCCAACCTGTTTTAACAGACTCATCTCCAGCCAGTCCCTCCCTGCCATGAACTGGGCCTTCTGTTCAGCCATTCTGGCTTACTGGTCATTCCTAAAAGGCCTTTCCAGAATTCCATACACACTCACATCACCCATGTTGTGCCATAGCCTCAACTATCCACTGTCAGCCTGGTAAACTCCTATTGAATCTTTGAGGCCCAGCTCAAATGTACCATCTTATAAAGGCTGAATTATGTCTTCCCCAAATTCATATGTTGAAATTCTGACCCCCAATACATTAGAATGTGATCTTATTTGGAAAACATTTTATTGCAGATACCATTAGCTAAATTAAGATGTAGTTCATACAGGAGTAGGGTGGGACCTTAATTCGATGTGACTGATGTCCATAGATAAAGGGGAAATTTGGACACAGACACCCACACAGGGAGAATGCCATGTGAAGATGGAGGCAGAGAGCTACAAGCCAAGGAAAGCCAAGCATTGCTACAACCACCAGAAGCTAGGAGAAAGGCATGGAACACATTTTTTTCTTCCTAGCCTCCAGAAAGAACTAACCCTGCTGACACCTCAATCTCAAATTTCTCACCTCCAGAACTGTGACACAATACATTTCTGTTGTTTAAGCCACTCAGTTTGTGGTAGTTTCTTACAGCAGCTCTAGAATACAAATACACCCCTCTTCTCTGTAGTTTGCCCTAAGATCCCCATCCACACTCTCCGGCATTAAGTAGCTTACATCTGAGTCCCTAGTACATTTTACAAAATCATACATACCTTTATAGTAGAACTTATCATACTGGATTTTATCATTTTGGATTTTAGAAAACTATGCTTCTAGGAAGTATGTTCTCAAGAGAATGTGTTTACCTGTTTCTGCTTTTAGAATCTATAGTTCTTGTTTCCTTAGCCTGGATTCTCAAGAAAACTGAGCCTGAGGCAATGATTGAGGCATTGGTGTTTTAATTGGGAAGGGCCAACCCAGGGTAGTGAGGCTGAGGTAAAAGAAGTCAGGCCAGGAAAGCTCTGAAGCCTCGTGAAGTGACAGGATGTGATGTTACTGCCCAGCTACCACCTTATAAGAAGCCAGAAGAGACAGAGCAGGTCACCAGGCAGGTATGCCCATTTGGCACACAGGATGTCCCTCTATGGGCTGCAAGGACAGATGGTGCTTTGGAGTAACACACAGGAAGAAGGAAGGAGAGGAATTTATTTGTCCATTTCCCTCCTGTTCCTTCTTTACAATAGGTTAATGTTCACCTCCGGGGAGTTGGTGCTAAGGCCCACACTTTCAGATTTCATCATACAGTGTTCTGTGATCTCTTGACCACTGGTTCCCTGAGCCCAAATTCCCACAGGGTAACATGCAAAGAGGGCCGGGTGATACCCATACACACAGTGAGTTGCATTATAGAAGAGGAATCCCAACCAAGCTTAGAGAACCTTAAACTTTTAAGATGGGCAGTAAATCTTCCTGAACTTTGCCTGAAGGGAGATGTCATTTTAATTATAGGGACAACACACAAACCTGTCCCCTGCTCCAGAGGAAGACACTGTTTTTATCTTCCAAGGTTGTTCACTGCACAAATAGCCTTGGAAGACACTCTGGACCAAGACGGCCAGATGTGCAGAAACAAAAGATTCATAGAGCGTTGTCTCCTAACGCAGATCCAACATGCCACAGTCAAGTGTTTATTTCCCAACTGGAAATATTACTAAATTGTCATCAACATGCAAAATTATTTTTGCAGCAACTGAAAATATTGTCTTAGGCAGGACAATGGTAATGGAACATAGTATAGCAATAGTACAACTAGCTGCCAGTAAGAAATATATCTTGACATCAATCTAATCAAGGAAAACATGAGAAATCTTTGCTCAATGAATTAACAGAACACCTTCAGGGACATAAACAATTCTTCTCAAACAGTGGTATAATATTTGAGGATGTAGTAACTGTGGATGCTTGCAAAGATCCTAAAAGACATTATATGTTGTAGTAGTGAGTATTCAGTAATTATTGCTGATTTGTTTCAAGTTCCTTCATGTTTCTAATTCCTTCAAGTATATCACCAAAAATTGTACTATTTGAAAGCATGCCACAGAAAGAAAAAGCTTAACCACCACCATAATCATTCCTAAACATAAATTGACTGCCCACATGTGAATCGCTGGGCATGGTACTATGGGGGAGTAATTAAGAAAAATGAACACACAATCTGTGTTTTGAAAAATTTATGTTCCAAAGAGGAAAACAAGATAAAGACATAAGTATCTTTTTAAAAAAGTGAAAAATATATATAAACAAGTGAAATACATAAATATGTATACATATTTTAATATAAGTAAACACCATATCTAAAAAATTACAAAAAGACTATAGCGTGAACATGCTCTTACTAAAAGATACTTTTGTGAATTCTACTCATCGTTAAAACCCACTACATTTAAAAAAATTGATGTGGGAAAGATAACAAATAAAAGCAGATTTACCATAGACTGTGTAAGAAAAGGACCTTAAGTGCAAAATATGTCTATAAAGATGTTGTGAGCTGATTTTGATACAGAAGGACATTTCCTGGAGAGGCAAATACAGTCTAATTCTACATAGTACATTTCTAGAAGGAAAAGATGTGATAATTAGTGACAAAAGATAAAATCAGGATGCACAAAAGACAAGAACAGTAGTGAAATGTCATACATATTTTAAAGTCACAGATTTTACTATACTGGGAAACGAAACTAGCATTATTAGTCAACAAATGAAATGTTATCTCTAAACAATATCTTTACATTTTGCAATACTTGTTTTTATTTTATTGTATATTCCATGAGCATTCAATAAATACTTGATTTACATATTTTGTAACCCTTTAAAAATAAAAATACTTGTAATAAATATTTCTGAGTATAAACTTACTCATAATTGAATCCACAATATAATGAAATGTAATTAAAAGAGACCACATAAATTCATTTAAAATTTCTTCTAAATTACAACTTACATTATTATAAGTATGGGGAGGCCACCAGCCAATACAAAATACTGGCATATCACTGAGTAGTTCAAATGTTACTTACTCCCTTATTGGTGATCCCTTCTAGTATATCCGGGTTTATCTTCAAGAACTTTAGAGTGGAATGATAGACAGTGGATGACAGGGTGGGAAGGGGTGAATAATGGGAAATTAGTTAATAGGTACAATGTACCATTCTAGTGCTGGATACTCTAAAAGCCTTAACTGCTATGCAATCTATGCATGTAACAAAATTGCACATGTACCCCAAAAATTTGTACCAAAAACCCACTTTTCTTTAAAGGCATAACAAAATTTACTTCATTCAAAGGCTTTGATGTGTAAAATACAAACATTGTAAGATCTGAATTGTATGTGGCTTAAATATTATTTTTCACAAATCTAATTACAATGACTCCAACTAACCCCCACCAACCCCAACTTGAAATGCTCCAATGCTTCCCCACTACTTAAAATGAAGACCAAAATCCTTAACAAAGCCAAGAAGCCCAGCATGATTTTGCTCTTGTCTCTCCACTCTCATTTCACACTCTTATTCGCTGGGCCCTCCTTCCACCCTGCCATATTACTTTCACCCTGCCATCTTCTTACTTTCCTTCAGTTCCTAGAACATGCCATATTACCCTGCTATAGGGACTTCTTGCCTGCTGATCCTCAGCTGCTGGCAATGCTCCTCTCCTCTTCCCCTGGTTGACTTGTACCCAGCCTACAGACTTGAGCCAGTCATCACCAGACAGCAAAGCTTTCTCTGACTTCCAGAGGGCATTACTTCCCCATCTCATATAATCTCATAATACCAGGTTTCTCTTGATTATTATTATTATTATTATTTTGGTAGAGATGGGATATCACAGTGTTGCCCAGGCTGGTCTTGAACTCCTGGCCTCAAGCAACCCTCCCGCCTCCCATTACAGGCATAAGCCACTGCACCTGGCCCCTCTTGCTTAGTATTTATCAAAGTTGTGATTGTATATTTGCTTGTATAATTAATTCATGTCAGTGTGTCCCACTAGCTGTAAGCTCCTTGATAAGGGCTTTCATCAGAAAGATTGGGGCAGAAGAGGAAAATGGAGAGAGCCCCCCTCAGTAGTACAGGCATACAGGATGATTGGTGGTTGGCTGCTACTGGGGGATAGGCTGGAAACTCCATCTCCTATTGTGGATTCTTCTCATAAAGCCCACACATGGGGCCCAGGCAAAGATCCCCTACTTGTAGGGGAGGGGTAGAACCAAAATCTCTCAGCACTTAGGGAAGGGAGAGAAATCCTCTTGGACCCAGGAATCTGCACCAATACAAGGAATAGAAGCACTGGAAATAATCCTGCAGCACCCCAGACATAATACCATGCACAAAGTAACAGCATCCCACTTTTGGAGGAATAGGAAGCTTCTGATACACTGAAGGTAACAATAGCACTGATAGGCAAGGCACTGTGGTGCATGCCTGTAGTCCCAGCACTTTGGGAGGCTGAGACAAGGGGATCGCTTGAGGCCAGGAGTTCAGGGCTGCAGTGAGCTATGTTCACTCCACTGCATTCTATCCTGGGCAACAGAGCAAAATCCTGCCTCAAAATAGCAACAATAACCACAAAACAATAGCAATGATTAAAGCCCCAAACCAGTTCAACTCCTGACTAGATTAACTGAAGTCCCCATAATAACAGCCTGACAAAGAAAAGACATACCCATTTCTAGGTATAAATACCATGTTCCTCATTCTCTACTATTCTTCTATCTACAATGTCCAGTATATGCTAAAATATTACAAGACACATAGAAAGCAAGGGGGAAACCCTGTTGTCAAGAGATAAAGCAATAAACAGAATCAGATTCAGAGATGACTAGGTTTTGGAATAATCAAATAGGAACTGTGATGCTTAATTTTATATGTCAACTTGCCTGGGCTAAGGGATGTCAAGGTAACTGTAAAACATTATTTTTGGTTGAGTCTGTAAGGGTGTTTCCAAAAGAGATGAGCATTTGAATCAGTAGACTGAATAAACAAGATTGTTCTCACCAATATAGAGGGGTATCATCCAATCTGTTGACAGCCTGAATAGAAGAAAAAGGGAGAGGAAGGGTGAACTTGCCTTCTACTTGAGCTGGAACATCCATCCTCTCCTGCACTTTGACATGGGTGCTCCTGGTTCTTGGGCATTTGGACTCAGACTAGAACTTACGCCATCGACTCCCCTAGTTCTCAGGCCTTGAGGTTTGGACTGGAACTGTATCACTTTCCTGGGGCTCCAGCTTGCAGATGGCAGCTCATGGGACTTCTTGGCCCCGATATTCACGTGAGCCTATCTCTTATAAACAAATCTCTTCCTATATATCTACATATATTCTATTTGTTCTGATTCTCTGGAAAACCCTGACTACTGCAGGGACTTTAAAATAACTATGACTAATATGTTAAAGAATCTTGTGGAAAAGGTGGACAATGGGCCTTAGCAATGGGAAATTTCAGCAGAGATAGAAACTATAAAAAGGAATCAAATGGAAACTCTAGAAATGAAAAATATAATATCAGAGGTGAAGACTTCCTTCAACGGATCGATCAGCAGCATAAACCAAAAATAAAATCCTAAGCTCCCCACTAACAGAACGGATCCCCTCTTGGCCAAGGGGACTCCAGAAAAATCTTAAAATTGAATTCCTGGCCACAAGGAAGGGAAGGTCAGACAGGCCTCATTATACCGTCTTCTTTTTGGCGTTCAGACAACACCATTGAAAAATATTAATATTAAAACAGAGATCATAAGATTGACAAAACAGACTCTTTATGACAATAAGATACTAAGTTATTAGACTGGTATGGTAGTTTACGCCTATAATATCAGTACTTTGGGAGGCTGAGGTGGGAGGATTGCTTGAAGATAGGAGTTAAAGACCAGCCTAAGCAACATAGTGAGATCCTACTTCTACAAAAAAATAGAAAAATTAGCTGGCCGTAGTCCTGTAGTCCCAGCTACTCAGGAGGCTGAGACAGGAGGATGGCTTGAGCCCAGGAGTTTGGTTGCAGTGAGCTATGAGAAGGCCACTGCATGCTAGCTAGCCCAGGCAACAGAGTAAGACCCTGTTTAAATAAATAAATAAAATTATTAACAGGACTGAAGGCTGTGCAAGGTAAAGGTCAAGTCACACCTGCAGGCCCTCAATGTACTTAACAGATCACTTGAGGTATATTGTGACTTGCTCATTGATTAGCAGACCCCCTTATCTTAACTCAAGCATTCTTTTCTACTGACTCCAAGTCTTTAGACAAAGCTTTATGTCTTTAACCAATTGTAAATCAAAGAATCTTTGAACCCAGCTATAATATGTAAGCTCCCCACTGTCCTCTCTCTGCACGCTCCCCTTTCAAGATGTCCTGCCTTTTTGGGTCAAACCAATATATACCTTCCATGTATTGATTTATGATTTAACCTACAATTTTTTCTAAAATGTATAAAACCAAACTATAACCTGGCTGCCTTGGGTATATTTTCTCAGGATCTCTTGAGACTATTGGTCACTCATAGTTGGCTCAGACCCAGACCATTCATCACTCATATTCAGCTTGGAATAAGCCGACAGAGTTTACAGAGTTTGAGTTTTTTCCATTAACAGCAGATTGATACTGCTGGGGAAAGAATTAGTGACCTTTAAATTAGAGCATTATAAATTCTCTAAATTGAAAGATGAAGGCAAAAACAGTAGAGAAAACCCCAGAGCATTCAAGAGCTGTGAGATATCAAATAGTCTAACAAACACACATGTAATTAGAGTCCTAGAAACAGAAAAGAGGGAGAATAGGGACAAACATATATTTGAAGAGATCTTCTGAAATTAATGAAAGACAACCATAGACCCAAGAAGCTTAGAAAATCTGAACAAGAATATATATATAAAACACACACACACACACACACACACACACACACACACACACACACACACACACTCCTGGATATATCATGGTCACGACATTGAAAACCAAAGATTAAAAAGAAATTTTTGAAGGAAAAAAATTACATTCAGAAGAACAAAGATCCAATGAGTTCTACAAAAAAGCTGCTGGAACTAATGAGTGAGTTTAGAAAGGTCACATATACAAGGTCAATATGTAAAAGACAAATGAAATTTATTAATGGTTATTGTAACTCAAAAACAGTTAAACCTCTGATTAGCAATAGCCTTAAGAGCAATTTGTAAGCAAATAGTCAACCCTGCGGAGGCATAATTTCTCTGAAAACGCTGCAGGAGTTTAATCACTCTATCTTGGATAATAATAACCAATGAGTTAGGGTAGTAGTTCTCATTCTGAGTCCTCCAGATCATGACAAGCCTGTGAAAGTGATAATTTTTCAAATATAGAAAGGCAATAGGCCGGGCGCGGTGGCTCACGCCTGTAATCCTAGCTCTCTGGGAGGCCGAGGCGGGCGGATTGCTGGAGGTCAGGAGTTCAAAACCAGCCTGAGCAAGAGCGAGACCCCGTCTCTACTATAAATAGAAAGAAATTAATTGGCCAACTAATATATACAAAAAATTAGCCGGGCATGGTGGCGAATGCCTGTAGTCCCAGCTACTTGGGAGGCTGAGGCAGGAGGATTGCTTGAGCCAGGAGTTTGAGGTTGCTGTGAGCTAGGCTGACGCCATGGCACTCACTCTAGCCTGGGCAACAAAGCGAGACTCTGTCTCAAAAAAAAAAAAAAAAAAAAAAAAGAAAGGCAATAGTACACTTTTCAGCACAAGCTAAAATATCCAATTGTTTGGGATGGATATCACCATGGATACAGTGGTTACTTTATCTTGATAAGAAGTTTTTGCTTTCTCCCAACTTTTTTTTTTTTTTCGGCATATTATGGGGGTACAGATTTTAAGGTTTCAATAAATGCCCTCCCCCCCACAAGTCTGAGTTTCCAGCATGACCATCCCCCAGATGGTGCACATCTCACTCCTTATGTATATACATACCCGCCCCCTTCCCCCCTCCCACCTGCCCAATACCCTATTACTGTAGTACCTATGTGTCCACTTAGGTGCTACTCAGTTAATACCAGTTTGCTGGAGAATATATCTGGTGCTTGTTTTTCCATTCTTGGGATACTTCACTTAGTAGTATGGGTTCCAGCTCTAACCAGGAAAATATAAGATGAGCTATATCACCATTGTTTCTTAGAGCTGAATAGTACTCCATGGTATACATATACCACATTTTATTAATCCATTCTTGGATTGATGGGCACTTGGGCTGTTTCCACAGCCTTGCAATTATGAATTGTGCTGCTATAAACATTCGAGTGCAGGTGTCTTTTTTGCAGAATGTCATTGGATCATTTGGTAGATGCCCAGCAATGGGATTGCTGGATCAAATGGTAGATTCACTTGTATCGCTTTAAGGTATCTCCATATTGCTTTCCACAGAGGTTGAACTAGTTTGCAGTCCCACCAGCAGTGTAGGAGTGTTCCTCTCTCTCCGCATCCACGCCAACATTTGTTATTTGCAGACTTTTTGATAAAGGCCATTCTCACTGGAGTTAAGTGATATCTCATTGTAGTTTTGATTTGCATTTCCCTGATGATTAGAGATGTTGAGCATTTTTTCATATGTTTGTTGGCCATTCTTCTGTCTTCTTTAGAAAACTTTCTGTTCAAGTCCTTTGCCCACTTTTTAATAGGGTTATTTGATTTTTTCTTGCTGATTTTCGTGAGTTCTAAGTATATTCTAGTTATCAGCCCTTTATGGGATACGTAGGATGCAAAAATTTTCTCCCATTCTGTAGGTTGTCTGTTTACTTTCATGACTATTTCTTTGGCTGTTCGGAAGCTCTCCAAACTTTTTATTTTAACTTTGAAATAATTTCAGACTGACAGAAATGATAGAGAGAACTTATCCATTATATGTTAAAATTATTTTTTAAAAGGTTACAATAAAGCATTTTGAATATCGACATTTCTTAAAACACATTCTTTCCTGCAAATTAATTTTTGCTGCTGAATCTTTTTATTCTTTTCTATTAATGTTTAAAGATCAGGTAATATCGAGGTCTGTAAATAAAAATGTGATTACCGAAAGCAAATGTCATCAACAGCATATGATTTATGTTGACCAATATTCCAAAGGGGTTCACACAGGGACACTAGATCCATAGGATTCTTGGAAGACTACACAAAAACTAGGTCCATTTAACTTGTTTCCTCTTCTTTCCTGAGAAAGACTGTGAAAAAAATTAAAATTAAAACTTCAACAAATTTGAACAGTTCTTTAGCACATTAGCTTAGAGGCAGAGAAATGGGCAGGATTTGGAGTGGATGAGTGGAAGGGAGGGGAAAAACTCTTAACAGTGTTGAAATTAGATTATAAAATTTATATGTAAGAAAAACAGTATTATAACATTGCTGATGAAATTAAGTAGTAAATTAAGAAGGCAAATATGCAAAAGAATCATTTCTAAAAGTTGTGTAATATTTCAAAAGGAAACAATAATTTGGCTAATTAACAATCCTTATCAAAACAGGAATTAAACAGAACACAGGATTGAATTACACCATTTCAAGGGCATTTATCGCTTTCAGTTTGCTAGACATTAAGTGAACTTGAATTGAGTTCCAATGAACTGGCATCACAAAAGATATTATATAATAATTATTGTTACTGTTATCAGAGATGAATAGCAAAGATTTTTTTAAAACAATGTCATACACAGGAACTGGTAATACACTTAGATATAAATTTGTGCCACAAAATCAGAATTGACTATACACAATCATGAGATGGGCCTTCTGAAATATAGATGATAAATCTTTTTTAAGCTATGGATTAAGTCTAGATTTTCTACCATAGTAGAAAGAGAATATGGGATGGTTCTCAACCACATAGTCAAAACTTCAGGGCTTTGTAGCCTTTGAACACAATATATCTTTAAGAAAAGCTTAGGAAGTATATCATTGAATAATTGATGTCAACGTACATAATTTTTGAACAATCATTAATTTTTCCAATACTTATGGCCTCATACCTTATGAGATAGTGTTTATATCAATTATAAAAGAGGTTAAAACAACTTAGTAATTGATAATGATTTAATATATATAATAGGAACATAGAACAATATTATTAATATTAGGAAGTTAGTTTTCTTCCTTGTGCACCAGTGGGCTAATGCACAATTAATAAATAATATCATAGAAAAAAATTGTGTTTGCTTTGAGTCTTTTCCTAGAAAACAAGCAATTTACTAACTGGAAGCTTCCTTCCATTCTCAAAGGCAAGAACTCATACTTATTTTTTCTTTCTAAATATGGGTTTATCTTTGTTTTCAACTCTCTACACATAGAATTGTATTATGACTTAATGTTCATTCAGCCAAAAGATATGAAATAAATGTGTGTGTGTGTGTGTGTGTGTGTGTTTGTACCGTCTATCAGGTTTTGCTATAAGTGCTAGGGAACTTTGATGAACAAAACAGACAAAATCCCTGGCTTCATGGAGTTTACATTGCAGTGGGAAAAAACAGATAATAAACATATGAACATATATCTCTGTGAAGAAAAATAAAGAAGATAAAGAATGTAAGACTACTAGGATTCTAATGATGGAGGAAAAAATGATTATGAAGATATTAGCATTGGTCAGCTTTGCTATAGTAACAAATGATCCAAACATCTCAGTACCTTACAATAGCCAACATTTCTTTCCTCTTTACGTTACATGTTGCCAGCTGTGTATTCATTGCTAAATGAATATAGTAGAGATTCCTACCACATTCAGTACCACAGAAGCAGCACTCTGCTATTGACTGTAATAGCATAGAGAGGGCCAAGGCCAGGAATTATGAGAGAAAGGGATAAAAATGCAGAGGTCCTTGAAATGACAATTTTCATTTTGGTTTTATCACATTCTGGGGAAGAGGAAGTTCAGGGGTAGAAATAGACCATAATGTATACAGTCATCCCTTGATATCTGTAAGGGATTGATTCCAACCCCAAAACCCCCACTAAACTGCATGGATGCTCAAGTCTCTTATATAAAATGGTGTGATATTTGCATATAAACTACACCCATACTCCCGTATATTTTAAATCATCTCTAGATTACTTATAATACCTAATTCAAAGTAAATGTTACATAAATAGTTGTTATACTGTATCTTTAGGGAACAATGACAAAGTAAAAAGTCTGTACGTGTTTAGTACAGCTGCAACCATCCATTTTTCTCAAATGTTTTTGATACAAGGTTGGTCTAATCCACTGGTGCGGAACCCATGGATACAGAGGGCCAACTGTGCAAGCATACTTCTATAACTATGTCAGGTCTTATTAAAGAAAAACCAGAGCCTGACAGTAGTTAAAGGAGCAAATCGGAGTTTCATTCAGAAACTATTCAGTAGGGGAAAAGAGACCTCAGCGTAGAACCAGGCTCAACTCCAAATACAATGAGAACATATGGGGATTTTTAGCCAAAGAGCAAGTTGTAGGGGATTGGAAGATGGTGAGTGGATAGGAAATCATTAAGAGTAGACATCAAACTGACTTAACAGGCCAGGGTGAGCAGACATCACCTGGGGGATGGGGGAAGATGAGGGATTTGACCAGATATCGAGGGTGAAGGATTCTCTCTAACCTGACTTAGCAGGATTCCTGCTGTAACTGGACTTCACAAGAATGGACATGAAGCCCAGGTAGAGGCTATGTCGAGAAAAGAGCTCAGAGGAGCCTGACTAAAGTTTGGTCAAGGAGAGAACCTTTGTCAGTGGTGGTATATTCTTTGATGAAAAATGTGGCAGGGAAACAAGATGGGGACAGTTTGGAGGGAGGACCTCTTTAAGGAAGTGACATTTCAGTGAGGACCTGTATGAAGTGACAGAGTGAGACAGGTGGATACCTGGGGAAGAATGTGGCTGCCAGCAAAGAGCAAATGTAAAATCCCCTCTTAAGCCCAGTCAAGAACCAGCAAGGAGACCAGTGTCACTTGAGTGGACTGAGCAAGTCTGAGGGGGTGAGGTACGGTCAGAGAAGTACCTAGTAGCTATTATAGAACGTGTAGGACCTTTAGGTCTTATTAGGGAGTTTGGGTGATGATGGTAAAACATTCTGGAACTTAATTTTTTAAAAGAGTAGTACTCTAGCCAAATTAAAGGTATTTTCTTAGTCATTTTCCTCCTCTCATACATGTATATAAGTGTCTTTTTGGCAAGTCAGAGTAGAAGGCAGGGATATAAGAATATATTGTATATGCATTTTTAAAAATAGTAGTTTTACTTTGCACTTTAAACATTTACACCAGGATTCCCTATATATAAATGCCACATGATAGGAAGATTTGGGTTTGATTGAAATGTCATTGTTTTAGCTAAAAAAATCTAGGTCTATTTTTCTTTTTAAAAAATATTTTAAAAGAATCTGCCATGGCTCCTTGCCACTGAATAGAAATAAGGCACTCTTTCATATCATGTTCGATCACATCAGGATAAGATACAGCCAGAGGTGGCTGTCACATCAGTAGAATTTATACCAACAGAGTTCTAAGCTTACTTCAATTGTTGAAAATTAATTTATTTTCAGACTTCAGAATCTGATTTTCAGAGTACAAGAAGCTTGATAGTAAAAGCAATGGAGTGTAATCAGCTCTCTTTATGTGCTTAGTTTAAAACTATTTAGTCTGTAGTATATGATATGAATCAGAGGGGCTTGATAAATGTTTCTAAGAACACCTAGATGGATCACCTTAGTGAATGTGTAATTGCTTGTGAAATTCAGACTGAAATAAACAAATTTAGAATCAAAAGGGATGTTTAATAATTGTATTTTCACTTTCTTCAAACTTTGCCAAAATATCAGGTGATAACTTCATTGGAGAGCTATAAGAGAAGAATGGATCTTGGCAATTGGTCAGTAATTTGAGACTCATGTAATGCAGCTTGTGAACAAAATGTGAGAAGTATTTTATTTATTTTTAGGGAAGCCACTAGCTTTATAGTGTTTTTTGATTAGCTTACTTTAGTAGTAGCAGAGTATTAAGAGAGTATTTCTTATCAGATAAAGAAAAATTTTTTACAGCTTTGCAAAGTCTTAAATAAAAAAGAAAAAAAGTTTTAAAAAAAGAAAAATTTTTGTTCAAGTATTTGCAATATTAGTAATATTGGATTACGACTACTTTACAGTATAAAGTAGTTTTTCTATAACTAAAGGCTTGCACATGTTTAAGACTTGAGAAAAATGTGAAGATTTGTAAATAGAGCTAAATAAATTAAAACTGTATTATATGGTCAAAAATATTGGCACTGAATGGACAAGGCAAAAGCAATATCCAGTATGTATGAGAATTAACATATGATGAAGATAGCATTCCAAGTTATTGAATCAAAGTGTCCAATAAATTATAGAATACAAAATAAATATTTTTAAAAAGTGATGTCCTACATAACAAAGTTCTCCAGAAAGACAATCATCTGTATTTGGGAAATAATAATTTTGGCTCTGCCTCTCCAATAGCCAAACCTCTTATTTTGTTCATTGTACTGACTAGAGTATTTTTAACAATATTAAATAATAGTAGTGCCAGTGTTTCCTCTTCCCGATTTTACTAGAAATGCTTTTCAGGGTACACTGTTGAGTATGATGTTGACTGTAGTTTAAGATAAGTATACCTTAACATGCTAAGGAAATATCCCCACATACCTAGTTTACCAATACCTGCAATTTCCTGTCCCATCCATAAGAAGAGAGACTATGTGTGTTCTGATCATTACTATTAATATATCCCTATTACCCAGAAATTGCTTGATGCAGGTAGGCACTCAATAAATGCTTGTTTTCATTCATTTAAATGAATAGCAAATTATTAAGAGAACTGTATCAAGAAGACACGTGAGCTATTACAGAAATCATCTGAAAAGTATATTTGGGATCTTAAAGAATTGTAAAGCAATATTGGAATTATACATATAGAAAAATTATATTAGAAAAAATATATATCCACTACCTTAAAATAAATGGGCATTCCAATAGTTTGTATAATATTTAAACTACATTTCAAAATGCACAAAGTCTTTATTTTTTTATAAAGACCAAAATCCAGTTGACTGATTTCTCTACCCCCTTCAACTAAAAAAGAATTTGAAGTTGTTTTAGGTCAACTATGCTTACAAAGACTAATCTACAAAGGCTTTTGCGTTTCAATGAAAAATATTATACAGCACCATGTTTTGAAATGGTTAAAATTAGCTCCCATTTAAATAGATGCCAATGTACATATTCGCACATTATATTATTTATTTTAACATATGAATATAACTGTCCATTTTGCATTTAATATAAAAGTATAGTATTTATTGGACTTCATCCAGCTATTCATTCAACAAATATCAAAGAAATGTCTATTGCCATGTGCCATGTGCTAGATGAATACATTAAAGCCTATTGGGGATACAGATATTACAATGCAGCACAATAAGTTTTATAATAGGAGTATTAATGATATCTTGCAGACAGGCCCATGGAGCATCAGTAAGGTTTACAGTAGAATTGAATTTGGCTTGGATCTGCATCTATCAGAAAAAAGACATGGGCGAAGGAGTTAAGGACATGGTAGGTGCTGGACAGCATATGGAAAGGCACTGAGTTCTGAAACTATATCAAGTATAGTGGGAATAGAGAGAAATTAAGTATGATTAGACCATTTTGTATATTTGAAAACCACAAGCTGCACATTTGGTTGAGGGTGCAGGATTTTGACTCTACCTGAGTTCTACTCCTAATTCTGCCACTCACTAGAGCTGGATGACCCTCAGCAAGTAACTAAACCTAATTCTCAATCCTTTTATCTGTAAAATGGGGATAATAATAGTACCTAGTTTGCAAGGTTAGTAGGAAGATTTAAGAGCATGCATGGAACCTAGTATTATGTCTAACCTACCCAGAGTAAGAGCTCAGTAAATCGTAGTCATTTTTATATTGGTATGTATTATGGATAAAACTGTTAGTGATTACTTCATTTAAGTAAATGTCAAATGCATTTGCCTATATATTTCTGAGTTTTCATTCTAAGACTTTTTAAATTTAAATTTTTTTAAATTTTTAATTAAATTTTTTTTAGAGACAAAGGTCTCACTATGTTGTCGAGGCTGGCCTTGAACTCCTGGGCTCAAGCAATTTTCCAGCCTCAACCTTCTGACTAACTGGGACTATAGGTTATGTGCCACCACAGTTGGCCACTCTATGGCTTTTTAAATGCCAAACTAATGCTAACTGCCAACTTAAATAACAGAGGCTTCCTAAAAGAAAATTATATTTATTTGGGAATAGGGCATTGCAATGGGAATACAAAAGGAAGACAAAAGGTTATAAATGAAAAATGAAGAGGATGACATAATTGTTTTGAAATAATGATCCTTGGCTAGAAGGAACAATAGGAGGGGTGGTACCAGTCAAGAGGCTGGGCAGATGTCCTCATGGAAGTATTTTTTGGGTAAAGTTGTGATGGTCTTTGTGCAAGGTTGTTCTTCGTGATAGTTTTTATTATCAGGCATTTATGCATGAGAACGCTCTCTTCGTAGCTTTTCCTGGATAGAACAATTTGTTAGGATTTTTTTTTTTTAACACAAGAGACTCCACTTTGATTCTGACAACTTTCACATAATAATGAGTTCACTGTTTCATACTTCTGTATGAAAAGAATATAAAGTATCACTTCTTCCTGAGCAAAAAGGCAGTAAACTAGTTATCTCAGAACATATTCATTTTAGGGAAAAATTTCTACCCCAGAATCAGTGGTTTACACAACTGCTAGTTATAGAACTTGATAGTTTTAAAAAAATCTTACGGAGCATTATCTGGTAAAGAGGCCATAAAGTAGAAAAACTTCTATTAATTCAGGCATGTACATGTGACTTTGCAAGTATTTTAAAGCACTTATTTCAGTAACTGTCCCTCAAAAGAATAAGCTGCATTCACATGTCTCTTTCTTTAGGTCTGTTTCTTATCTTTGCCTGTCACACTCAAGTTTCTGTGCCTGTTTACTTTTGACATCCTGAAATAACTCTAAAAAATATTGTAAATAGATGCCTAATGGCCAAATCCAGTGAATTTTATTTTATTTTTTTTGGTTTTTAGTTTCCATCACCTCTTCTCAGAATTTAACATGGTTGAACTGTACTTTTTGAAAGTCTCCCTTTTGTTTTATAATACCATGCTCACCTGAGTGTCCTGTTACATCTCTGAACATAGCTTCTTAGTATGTTTTATCTTTCCTCTTTTCATTACCTGCCCCTTAATGTTGGGGATCTGCAGGGTTCTGTCTTTGGCTCTCTTCTCACTCTCCAAAGTCTCCATGGGGTTATCTCATCCTCCTTACAAGCAGATGTAATAATAACATGAGTCCCAAATTTTATCTCCCTCCCTAACCTCTCTCCATCGTCTCTGGTAGGTATTTACCTCTGGTTACCAACAGAAGATTTCCATCTGGCCGTCTCAGAGACACTTAAAATCATTATGCCCCAAACTGAATTTTATCTTTTTTTCCCCTTCAACCTATCCTATTCCTCTTCTTTGACTCTGATCTTGGTGACTGGTTCCCCTATTCACAATTCTCAACCTGAAAAGCTGGAAGTTATCTTAGCTTCCACTCTTCTCTTAGCCAAATGCCCTCCAAATATCCAATCAGTGTCTTAATCCTTTTGATTCTATTTCTTTAACATTTTTTGGCCTTTTCTGTGCATCCCCCTTACTCCCAGCAACTCACACCTTGACTAATACAGTGATATCCTAATTGGTCTCCCTGCCTTCACTCTTAGTCAATTAAGTTGTTTTATTTCCCTGATAGAATTTCTCTGTTGGCTTTTCATTGGCTATGTGCTAAAATCCAAATTTACTATATGACCCTCACTCCTAATGATCTGGCTTTAGCCATCTTTGTGTCTCCTTTCCACACTTTGTTTCCTGGTCACATGATTTCACATTGCTGTGAAGCTTTTCCTCATTGTCTAACTACAGAGCCGTTTACAATCCCCTGTGCAAAGGTAGACTAGCTCAGTCCTGTGCCTTCATTTATACCCATGTATGGTTTGAATCATGGCTCCCATCATCCTTTATTGAATTTATTTGTTTATATGCACTATTCACCCTGTCTCTCTGGCATCTCATAGTATTTAAATGCATTTTCACATAAATATCAGTATCAGTAGATATTTTTCAAACAAGCACTTCCCAAGAGGAAGGAACAACCTCCATTTTTTTGGTAGTGCCTTAAACTGCTCTAGCTCTAGCACGTAATAAACATTGTCTGAGAATAGATTCAGTCTACGAATACATATCTATCAACGTATGACTGGTTGTATACATTGATAGTTCTCAGTTTCAATGTTCTTTGAAAAGGCAATGTGATTGTGCCTTGCTTTAATTAAGTTGATTTGATATCCACAATCATAAAATAGTCACTACCATTTTTATCATTACCATCATCATCATCATTGCCATTTTGTATGTAGTGTGGAAAATGCTATGGTGGCCTCCAAGTACACAACAAGGCAGGCTATTCCAGAGGTCCTGGAACTAAAAGAACTCATAGATTAAGATGCTCAAATCAGTTAATTTGTTAAATCAATTTAAAACATACAGTGAGAAGCAAGGGGAAAGAGATAGGGTAGGTGACAAGCAGGTAGAAAGACCACACTACTTGTGAATCACTTCAAGTTCATATGACTCTCTCTCTTTTTCTCATCTGCCTTCCCTGAAGATGTGTGGTTACAGCGATCAGAGTTGTGGGTAGGCAGGAAAGTTCAGAAGTGGAGGTTTATGGTGCCAATGCACACTTGCTCTATTAGAAAGATAGAGGTAAGGATGTATGGCCACAGCTATAGCTCAAGGATGAATTGATGAGCAGCAGTATATGTTTTAAACACAGGACAATTGAGTTAGAATGGTTGATACCAATGGGGCTCCAATTTGAGGTAGACAAAGCTGATCAATGCTTTCTGAATATTTAAGATTTTGCTTCTCTTTGCTATCTACAAGTAACACTCTCATTTGTTTGTTTTGTGCTTTTAATGTATGTTTAAGACACAAATTTTGTTTTGTATGTTTGTAAATGTATGTTTCAAGACATAAATTTAAGACATAAATCTATTTATTCTATGTTTAACATGTCTCATAGGTTAATGATGTACTTATTTTCTACACTTAACATTTCTCATTAGTTTCACCTATCCTATTTGTTTTTCTTGTCCTTTAAGGCAGAATTGAAAATTCTTAAATAATATAGCAAATGCACTTTACGTTATGGATGAACAATCTGAAGCACAGGGCCATGAAGTCAATTGCCCAAAGTCCCCAAAGCTAGTGCATGGCAGAGTCAGAGTTCAAATATAGGAAATCTGGTTCCAGAGCCTACTTCTTAATCATCGTTTTATACTGAGTGCTAATTTGCCTGAGGAAACACAGCTAGTAAGTCTGACCTCAAGTTCAGTGTTCTTTCCACTAGTTACTCTTGGTGTGTAAGAAGACTTTGGGCAGGAGATCTGTCTTGTTCATCTCTGTATTCTTATCATTAAGCATGGCACCTGGACAAATATTTGTTGGCCAAGAGAATATCTCATTTTATACCTTTTGTTTTTCTTTAGGGTTATGTTAAATGGCCTGAATAATTCCAATGTTAACATATAAGAAAATGTAACCTTTGGCATCTAATTATCTTAGGTATTTGATTTTCAACTGATTAACCTAAAGAGATATCTAGTTGCTACAGAGCAAAAGATAAGGATCTATGAACTGAGATCTAGCTCTGATTGTGAAACTGACTCTTTCAAAGGGCTTAAGTTGTTTTTCTATGCTTCATTTTCTGTAGTAGGAAAATGACCCTAGTAATTCTTATCTACTCCTTCACCAGGAATTGTTACATCCTGTAGTCTTCCTACTACTTTTCCTAGCATAACTACTTTTTAATACTAGCATATCTTTTTCTGTTGTTTTAAAATAATTGTTTCTGCTGTATTGGCTGGATATTATAAAAAATGTAACAAAGTCTATGTATAAATTCATAAAATCAATTAACCATAAACATATTTACATGATATAAAAATAACAAATGTTTATATTCTTTTAAAGACACATTTTATGCTACATTTGGAACATGTTTAACATCTTGCAATTTGCTAAATATTCCACAATTTTCCTCATTCATTTGATTTTTGTGAAAAAAAATCAGCCTTCTGAAAGAAGGTGACATAAATTATATGCTACTAAAATATTAATGCCTCTTTTTTGTTCCACATTAATTTACATATTTATTTCTCCACTTATAAAAATGTTGTTTCTCTCTAGGAAGTTGGTGACAATATCAATATATAGAAGACTATTTAGAACTCAACAAAATGAGTGGCTAGCACTGGCTACCCATTAGGAAACTTTAAAAAAAATACTGCCCCCCAGCCTGACCTCAAACCATTTAAGTCGGCATCTCTAGGGTGGAGCTTAGGCATCTGTATTTTTAAGAACTTCCCAGATATTCTATAAAATACCTAAATAGCTCTCTTCAAAACTGTCAAGGTCATTATAAAAAGAAAATCTAAAAAGCTGTCACAGACCAGAGGAGGCAAAGGAGACATGATGACTAAATGTTATATGGTATCCTAAGTAGTACGCTGGAAAAGAAAAATGCTATTAGGGGAAAACTACTGAAATCCAAATAAATTGGGAAGTTTAGTTAATAGTAATGTACCAATGTTGGTTCCTTAGTTGTAATACGTGTACCATGGTAATGTAAGATATCAATAATAGGAGAAACTGGGTGAGGAGTCTAGGGGAACACTCTATATTATCTTTGTAACTTTTCTGTAAATCTAAAACTATTCTAAAACAAAAAGTTTATTTAAACCATCTGCCTAATGTGGAGGCAGGGTTGAGAATCAATTACACAGGAATCTGCTTATACTATAAATGAAAGGACCCTATAAAATATTGAGCCCAATTGTCAACTGTCAGCACATGCTTTCTTACCCTGACCTCCCTCCCTCCCCCAGAAACCATGGGCTGCTCTGTTAATATCTTTAGAGAAATTATATTTGTAGAGGCAGTTCCAGGGAAACACAAATGGACTAATTGCAATAAACTGTAACAATCATAATCCTGATAATTATTCAATGCCAAGATAAAATTAGAGAAAGACTGCTTAGTAAAGAAGAAAAAGATCAATCTCTTAGTTTAGAAGCCTATTTCATTTTAATATCTATAAAAATACAAATATGTAGATTAACTATAAGGTCTGCATTTTGGTGCCTCCAGTGGTTTGAGAAAATTGCTAGAGTGACTTACCTTGGCTATGACCTTGTTTCTTTATCTATAGAGATAAAGGAGACTTAGATGTCATCAGAAAGTTCTGTAGTATTGAGTTAATTTTTCCTTTCCTACCCTTCCCACTCTGGTAGGATGGAAGCAAGGAAAAAATATCCCTTGTCACACTTCTCTTTTCATAACCATTGCCATTAAAGATATTTGTCATCTGTGTGAATCTCTAGAGGAAAAGTCAGAAAGGTACCTGAAGAAATCACTCTGCACAAGTCAACACTTAACAAACCGTACGTGTCTGGTGACGGTGTTTTGCAAAGCTCCTTTTTAATTTTCTTTGCATACATTATCTAGTTTGGTAAAAATGTCACTAATTTATAATCCAGAATCCCTATAATCTTCGAATTAACAAAAGTATTAATAGCATGTAGTCAACCAGATTACAGTCCCAGCTCCCTAACTCCACGCGATTTAAGGAAAATAATTTCTCTTCTGTCAGCCTATTTCAGTTTCCCATCTGTGCAGTGAGTGAATTGGACTAAGCAAGCCCCTTGCAATTTCGACACTTGAGATTTGGTGAGAAGGACTTCCAGAAATAGACTGTAGAGTTTTAGGCCCCTCTGGGTCCTGATGGGCGGGATGGTATTGTAGAAGCTTTACACCCGTTTGTTGTTTCTAGAATCCGCAGGTGACTGAGAGGAGTAAAAATGAGCTAACAGAAATGAGAGACTGGACAGAGAGAGGTTCAACTCCCGGGACTTTTCCGTATTGGCGGGGCAAGCAGAGCGTTCGGTCGCTAGGCAACTGCGCCTCCTGGGTTGGAGGACCCCAAGCAGAGGTGTCTAACTCACTACCTCTTTTGGTTAGCCAGGGTGCCTTCTCAAAATTAATGAAATCTGTAGCGTTTGGAAGTACGGATATTTTTTGCAGCCAAGCTTTGGCAAACTCTATAGCTGAATTTTGCTCAGGGTGTTTTTTTTCTTTTCTCTGTTCTCAGGCGCGAGGCGGGCACCTTTCTGGCAAGGCCTCAGCCGCGGCGCGTTGCCGGGCAGAGCCGGACGCTGCCTGCTTCCCTCTCCCCACCCACCGCCCTCCCTCCGCTGGGCCCTGGTCCTTCGCTGGCCCTGCTGGCCGCCATGGGCTCAGAGATGGAGCCGCTGCTCCTGGCCTGGAGCTATTTTAGGCGCAGGAAGTTCCAGCTCTGCGCCGATCTGTGCACGCAGATGCTGGAGAAGTCCCCTTATGACCAGGTACAGGCCAGCCCCCGTCAGCCTGTGGATCCCGGCGCTGAGGCTGAGGGCTCTGGGGAATCCCGCGACCCCCGGGTGGGGAGTCCGGGGAGGAAGGCCCAGGCGAGGCTGCCCGCGCACCTCTGGAGCCGTGGCTGGCGGGTCCCTGCCCGCCGCATCCCCGGGGACCACGAGTTCTGTGCCACGACCAGCCCTTCTACAAACTTCAGCTTCCCTTTTTCTTTGAGTGTCCCAGAATTAGAGCCCTGAATTTTACTTTGAGGAGGAACTTTGGTAATTCATCTATACTTGCATACGGATGGGCTCTGTGCTCTCTGCGTGTGCACATTTTCTAAAAGAATTATGTAGAAACAAACCTGTGACTCTCCACCCCCTGTTAACATAGCTGCCTTTTTAGTTATTTATTTGTTTTTGAGTCAAACGTGCGATCCTCCTGCCTCATCTTTAGACAGCTGTCCGGGAGTGAAGGAGCTTCTGATTAAGAGGCCATGAGTTTTACACAAATTGGAGACATGAGAATCTAGGAACAAAATATACATTTATTTAAAGAAATTAACTGGGCAAGGAAAGCGATAATTGTAGGAGGAGGAGTGAGAAAGAAAGTTTCCTTGAAAGAAGGAATGATGGCATTTTATTAAAAAGAGAGCTTAAGCTACAGTAATATTGTGTATAGCAAGTGAAAAAGGTAATATACTATGTGTGTGAGAGGCACAACTCTGGTGGGCAGGTGTCACCTGGATGAGGCAAAAAAGGAGAAAATGGGAGAATAAAGGTAGAGCTGTGGCATTTTGTCACCGCTTCTAGTAAATGCAGAATGTAACTATACAGTTTGAGTTCTCCAGCCTTTCCTTTAATGGTGTGGCCTTGGAGATGTTAGAAAAAAAATGGGAAATTGAAGGGAGTTACAAAAGCAGAGGCCTGCATGTGGACACTGTCACTGCCATAGCTCCCAGCAGACGGATGGGTGATAACCTGTTGAGGTGAACGTTTTGTTCTTTAGATAGTACATCTCCCTGGGAACAACTCATGTTAGTGGTAATGTTAAGCTAGGTTCTGTTCGTGTTCGTTCACATTAGTTAGTAGAACTGCGTTTCTGAAGACAAGCATTTCCCGAAGTGTTTATTGGTATTGTAATCCCATAGATGCTACTCAAGAAAAAAAAAAAGGATTCTACAATTAAATATATTTGAGAATTGGGCAAAATATTGCTCTGGGCACAATGGTTTGCGGGAACTTACGTGCTGTTTCCATTTTTCCATTGAGTTAGGGTAGTTTCCATTCTGTGTTCCATAGAACCCTAATCCCAAGAGCTGCTCAGTAAAAGGAATTTTCCTCATTAAATGCATTTGGGAAATATATATTCCTTCTTAGAGATTCAGAATTCCTATTAAAGGCTCTGAGTAGTTCTGAAAAAAGCTAAATTTGCCTAATTTTGATTAATGCAAGTAATCAAATAATTCTGAAACTTCTTTGACCACTGATTCTTTTTTTTTTTTTTTTGCCCCAGAGCAAGAGTCAAGTATCTTCATTGTTATCCTTGGGAGATGTTGTCACATTGGGAAATACTGTTATTGGCAAAGCAGCAGTGTTTTTATTAATGGTTAAGATCCTATAATCTTGAGTCCAAAGTGTCATTCAGTATTGCACCTATCAATTGAGATTTAGTTTGTGCTAGGCTCTGTGACCAGGACTTTATATGTGTTCATTTCAATGACTTCTTGATTGTTTACTAAAGATTGAATATGCCTTATTCCAAATGCTTGGGACCAGAAGTGTTTCAGACTTTGGATTTTGGGGGATTTTGGAATATTTACAATATACTCATAAAGTGAGCACCCTGAATCCAAAAATCTGAAATCCAAAATGAGCATTTTCTTTGAGTGTCATGTCAGGGTTTGGAAAAGTTTGAATTTTGGATCATTTTGGATTTCAGATGTTTGGATTATGGTTGTTTAATTCTGTAAATACTATATATTTCTAATGATTAGAATAACAATGTATGTAACAAAAATGATGGCTAACATTTATCGAGTAGTTAGAATGGTGAGGAACACAGGGCAGGCTCTACAAGCATGAAGGATATTAAACTTTGGATGTGTTAAGAATATAGAAAAAAGGATAGCTGGTTAATTTATTATAGTTTCCCTTTTTTGATAAAATATAGTAAGAATAATCAATTCACAGACATGCATTGTCTTTTTCAAAATATTCTTTAAATTATGACTGAAATAGTGGTTAAAAGTAATGATATAAAAGGAGGAAATACAAAACAGTCCTCCATACAACCGTATGACCTAGAGGGAATGCTGGCTTCTACAGCTCATGTTGATCATCCTGATTAGTTGCTTAATCTGATTACTGTTCTTTGTGTTCCATATGTCAGATTCATGGCTTTAAAACCAGTCCTGATTTTTTTTGCCTCCATTATAATTAAACAGTTCATAAAACATGGAGGTTTTTCAGGCAATGGAAGTTTTAAAAGATAATGTGCTTTCATTGATGGGGTAGGTTTCTGATAGGTTTTTAGATTATTAAAATCAGTGATTCTGACGGTGGGACTGTTAGCTATATATCAGAATGGGAGAAATCTTTTTCTAATTCACATTCTCCTTCCCTGCCCCCAGTTGCTGCTTATAATGAAAGATGTTACTGAGAGGAGGGGGTTATTATTGTAAATGATTTGAAGGTGATAAAGTGTCTGAACACCATTGACTTAAATGAAAGATGTGGAACCAGGGCTCCCCAGTGGGTTATGTTAGTAGTTGGTTGAGACATGATCTGGTGATCCAAGCCAAAAAGCATATTTTTTGCATGATTATCTAATTTATTTCCTCTCTGGGGCCATGGAGACTTAGCCAGACTTAATCCTTTGTTTCTATACTCTGGGGCAGTTCACTTTATAAATTTGTATTCCTGCTAAACTATTCAGATTACATTCCCATTTGGCTGCTTGGTCACTAAATCTCCCTAACCTTCTGAAACCCATCCATTTCTTTGTTCTCTTACAATTTTTTCCCTTCCTTTTATTACTAATTTCTGAGTAACAACTCAGCAATTTAAAAGTAAAGCTGGGCAGACTCATTAGCCAGTGTAAATACTGGCGGCAATTAGGAAGTTGCATTCAGAATTATCTGGAGATTTAATTCCCTAAAGTAATATCAACAACCTAAGAGAAAGCTGTGCTCTAGGGAGGAAGGGAGGAAGCAAACTGATGTGACTTGAAGTTGATGGTAATGAGTATTTGCTGGTTTTAGGCAGTGCCATTCTACTTTCTATGGCCTCTTATTTACTTTGAAGGGGATTCAGAGGGAAGTTTTAATTGGATCTGTCACAAGTGGGAGTCAGTTCTGAGTTCTGAAAAGGGGAGTCTTAGATGGTTTGGTGCTTATCTGTTAGCCTTATATTTGAATAAGCATGATAGTATATGTGAAAGAACTCTGAAAATTATGAAGTATTCTTAAAAATGCAAGGTTTTATTATTAGTCCTTAAAGGTAAACTGTGAAATAAGTAATATTGCTCCAATTTGAGAAGGTAATGAATGTTGTATGACTTGTTCAAGGTCACTAAACTAAGTGGCTCCCTGAGGAACCCAGGTCTTCTGACTCTAGGGGGAGGCCTGGTGCTTTTTACTAAACTGTGTTGATACCTGTAGAAATAGTTTGCTAGACCAAGTGAACCTGACTTGTGGTTCCCTATATGGGTGGATTAATTTAAATAACAAAACTATAACCCAAAGATGAAGGCCTCAGTGATTTTTTTAAAAAGTTTTGCCCTGTCTCCAAATTAAAACATCCTGACTCTATTCCTTCATAGTCCTGCTCTTGATAGATCTCCAGAGAACTGTGCCTGTCCTTGGTCTCCCTACATCCTACAGTGGTCAGCAAAGTGGATGCTCTTTATGCAGAGTTTCTAGGTTCAAATACTGCCTCTACACCTTGACCCTAGAGTTTTGTTTCATCTGTAAATGGATATGATAATATACCTATACCTCAAAGGGTTGTTGTAAGGGTTTTCATTATTACGTGGTAAGTGACAAAAAAATGTTAGCTGCTACTGTCTCTATATAGCTAGAGATATTTGCATGTAGGATTCTGTCATTTATATTCTTCTTAAAGGATTGTTGGTAATCTGGAAAGCATTTGTTAGGAAAATATCCAGTGAAATGGATGGTGAAAGGATGTTGAATATAGTTCGTAAATGATTGGCACTTGATAATTTCCAGAATAATTTCCCTTTTCTCTGTCTCCCTTCTTATCCCCCATGTCTTCTGTTTTTTCTTCCTTCCACCTTAGTTGTCTATAATTTGTCCATAATAGGAGTATAGCGTTTGACACATTGTACTGTAATATATTTAACTAGCTGCCTTCCTGCATAGAATGTTTTCAGCACCTAGCTGGGTGCCAGGAGAATGTTCCGGAATTCATGTGTTCTCTACCTGGTACCCCCTTTGGCCTGGTCTCCATTTTCCATCCACATAATCCCTTGCCTGTCTCTACACCTCCTCACTCTCTAGGCCTCTCCATTTCTTCTCTGACCTCCATAGTCACATGATGACATCACATCATTTCCCTACATGCCATGTTTCTTCACCTGCACAGTCAGTCATAAATGTATTTCTGAAGGGCAGTAGCACAAGACAAAGATCACAAAGATCATCAGTGAACAGAATCCTCTGAGGCTGAACTAGTGGTTTCAGTTTGGGCCACAGGAGGAATCTACCTGCCCCTGGCAGAATAACAAGCCTCCAGCTTTAACTTAGTATCAGTAGCTTCTATCTCCTTTAGGTGTTTTCCTTTCCAGGCATTGTCTGTAATCACCTCTGGCAAACACCCCCTACCCCATGTGATTTCTCTATTGGCCTTATGTTGTATCTCTCCTAAACTTTACCCTTCAGTTCTGCCTTATTATTTCCAACTCATTTTTTTGAGATATTGGCATGAAAGAGCACCTGCTTCTCTCAACCATTTGTGTGACTTTGAACAAATTACTTAACATCTCTGAATTTTTTCCTTAACTGTAAGATGGACAGTAATCCCTGCCTGCTTCCCTCAGATGGTTGTTATGAGGCTCAAATGAGATAGTGGGCCATACGGATATGTATACAAATAAATAGAAGAAAGAACAGAAAAGGTTCCTACTTTCATCTGCCATCTGATTCCTGTATCAGTGTATTTCCTTATGTATGGACTGTGTTTAGGAAACCTGTGCTTTTTCCAGATCCTTCTCATGCACACTGGAATTGAAAAACTCCACTTTCTATGTGTTCTCTAGTTGCTCTTTTGTGTTCGGTTCAGTTGATTGTCAAATCTTCTCTAAATCCCATCTTCTGGGGCCTTCATTTTCTATCCTAGCTTACCCTTTTCCTTTCATGTTTCTACCATGTGTCATGATAAATAAATTGCCTATCCTTGCATGGTGACCACAGGGTTTGCACATTACTTGCACTGATAATATATTCTTTAAAAAATATATGGGGTATTCTTTTTGGATTTAGAGCCATAGAAAGCAAGGATCTTTTTCTTTTTCTTTTTTTTCTCATTTTTCTGTTTCTTAGTAGTTTCCCCAATAAAACATACTACAGATTAAGTTCTCAACAGATGCTGCTGACTAGACAGACCATGTAAGTGTAGATGTTTTATAAATAAAATTGGTTTAACTCTGATTTTTTTTTACTGATGGGTTTCTATTTAATTTGTACAGAAAAAAACCTCAGATGCTGAGCTTAGCATCTGGCACCAGTGTATATTATGTAGTTTATTTATAAAAATCTCTTAGAGGACATTACAGTCAGAATTAATTTGTTATTGTCAGCCTTAAATCCCATTATATTTATGTATAATAAAAGAGTTTATATTATTTGGATTTTCCTTTTCCCTAAGTGAGCAAAGTCTGAGTGTTTTAACCACCATGAACTTATTCTTGACTATGAGGAAATACTTCTTTGGTATAGTTATAAAATTATTCTTAATTTCTGAGATAGTGTCTTCATTATACAAGTAGGTAAGATATTTTTCTTTGTGTTCTAAATGAAGTTAGAATAATTAGAATTTTCTGACCATAGAAAATTTAGCACTCTTCAGTGTATATTACAGAACTCTTAAAAGCACTTGTAGAGGAAGACTAAAGTTAATATTTGGATTTTTATTGAATGAGTTAGAGTTTACCTACAAATATTTGGTTAGTCATTAAGACTTTTTATTTTAGAACTGTATTTCTTCAAAAAGATGTTTACTACCTTCTTAATGCTTTCCAGGAACCAGATTCTGAATTGCCAGTGTCTCAGGTAAAGAAAGATTTAGCTATAACCTGTAGTTTATAGAATAATTGCTATTGCTTAGCTGTTGCTATAGATTAGAAAATTTGCTGCATATCTATTTTTAGTGTTATAAAATTAGCCATATCTACCTGATATTCTGTACCTTCTATGTAAATAAACTTATATTTCCAATACTTTTGGGTATATGGATAGCCTTGTAGAACTAATGCACTGTATTCATTAAGACTTCAAGCTTAAATAGAAATGACCAAGATCGGCCAGAAGGGTGAGAAAAATAAAGAAAGAGGCAAGGGGAACCCTGGGCTTAGAAAGGGAGCTGGTTGGCCGGGGGCAGTGGCTCACGCCTGTAATCCTACACTCTGGGACACCGAGGCGGGCGGATTGCTCAAGGTCAGGAGTTTGAAACCAGCCTGAGCAAGAGCGAGACCCAGTCTCTACTATAAATAGAAAGAAATTAATTGGCCAACTAATATATATATAGAAAAAATTAGCTGGGCACAGTGGCGCATGCCTGTAGTCCCAGCTACTCAGGAGGCTGAGGCAGTAGGATCACTTGAGCCCAGGAGTTTGAGGTTGCTGTGAGCCAGGCTGACACCACGGCACTCACTCTAGCCTGGGCAACAAAGCGAGACTCTGTCTCAAAAAAAAGAAATAAATAAAAATAAATAAAAAAAGAAAGAAAGGGGCCGGGCGCTGTGGCTCACGCCTGTAATCCTAGCTCTTGGGAGGCCGAGGCGGGCGGATTGCTCAAGGTCAGGAGTTCAAAACCAGCCTGAGCAAGAGCGAGACCCCGTCTCTACTATAAATAGAAAGAAATTAATTGGCCAACTGATATATATATAAAAAATTAGCCGGGCATGGTGGCGCATGCCTGTAGTCCCAGCTACCCGGGAGGCTGAGGCAGAAGGATCGCTCGAGCCCAGGAGTTTGAGGTTGCTGTGAGCTAGGCTGACGCCACGGCACTCACTCTAGCCTGGGCAACAAAGCGAGACTCTGTCTCAAAAAAAAAAAAAAAAAAAGGAAGAAAGGGAGCTGGTTTGTGATGGAGTGAGGATAAAAAAAAAGGCAAGGGAGCCAAGGAGTCAGCAGAGCTACAAGTGTCTGAAAAGGCCGTGGTGGATAGGATAGTATGTCTTTGTAAAGAGTGATCTAACTCTGCTTGGAAAGCTTGGTTTTAACTGACCTGGCAGCTCTCAGAGGGAAGAGCCTGCTGCAGTGAGTCACGAAGGAGGGAAGGGTCACTGGCCAGAACACCACATCTACCAAATCAACTTGGTTAAGGATGGGAGGCAGCCAGAGAGACCTGCTAACTGGCAAAGACACCAGGGAATGAATCTGGAGGAAGCCCTGGCAGACAGGAGGTCTGGTGAGTGGGGTACCTGGCCAGTGAAGCTTTTAGCCAAGGAGCGTTTTCAGTGAGTCTGGGAATAAGGAAAAAGGATATAGCGAGCTATACCCCAGAGAGCTTAAAAGTTGCCAGGTGTTTGCTTTGCCAAGTAAGATGGAATGTTAACACTGCTTTTTAGGTAAATAAGCTATTTGAACCTCATATGGGGTTCATATGAATAATTGTCAAACCTTTTAGAATAGAAAGCAGTTGACAAAGTACTCTTGTAGAAGCCTATATAGCATTAAGCACAGTAAATAGTCTAAAATGTGGCACTCTGTTCTCTAAAAGGATGACATTTGTCTTTTGAATGTTCATAATCTTGATTTACATGATAGATGGGGAAACTATTTTTTGCATAATATGTGTACAAGCCATTCAAAAAGGATCAGGATCCAGGATGGGGTGGTGGCTGACACCTGTAATGCTAACACTTTGGGAAGCTAAAGCTGGAGGATTACTTGAGCCTGGGAGTTTGAGAGCAGCCTGGGCAACAGTGAGACCCCGTCTTTAGAAAAAATATTTTAAAAATCAGCCAGGTGTGGTGGCGTGCATCTGTAGTCCCATTTACTCAGGAGGCTGAGGCATGAGGATTAAGTGAACAGGAGTTTGAGGCTGTAATGAGCTATGATCATGCCACTGCATTCCTGCCTGGACAACAGAGTGAGACCCTGTCTCAAAAAACCAAAAAGGTTCTAAATTATAAATAATAGAATGTGGTTTTTGTTTTCAGGAAATTTGGGAGATTTTAATTAAAATTAAATCAAAACATCAATAATTTGCATTGTAGGAATTATTCTTTTTGTGTGTGTGTGTTGTTTTTTTTTTTGAGACATGGTCTCTGTCACCCAGTCTAGAATGCTAGAATGCAGTGGTGTCATCGTAGCTCACTGCAACCTCAAACTCTTGGGCTGCAGCTATCCTCCTGCAAAGCCTCCCAAATAGCTGGGACTACAGGTGTGAGCCACCACATGTGGCTAATTTTTTTTTTTTTGTTATTTGTAGAGATGGGGTCTCTGTCTTGCTTAGGCTGGTCTCGAAATCCTGGCCTCAACCAATGCTCCCTCCTTGGCCTCTCAAAGTGGTTGAATTACAGGCATTAATTACCCACTACACCTGGCGATAGGAAAGGTTTTTAAAACTGCTGTGAATGGCATTTAAAAAGTTTCAAACTAGCACAGAGGCTTCATGAAGAACCTATATTTAGTATTACTTTTCTGTTCTATACTGTAGACTTAATTATCTACTGGATAGTGATCTAAAATGGAACAAGGCTGACTAGATTCTTTTGATCTCACTATTCACCTCACTATTCATATGTTTTGGGTTTCTTCTCTTTGCACATTTTCACAACTGCAAAAGGAATGAGGCTTTGTAATAATAATTCAGTATTTTGTGCCTAAGTTTTTGTGTTCATAGAGTAGCAGAGTATCAAGTGTTACTGATTCTTATGATGTCTAAATCAGGTCAGACAGACTGTTTCTTTGGTAGCCTTATTCTAATAATAACCTAGGAAAATTGTTTCTTACATGCCTTAAATTACTGATCTCACATTCTGTTTTAAGAGGACCCAGGTACTTTAAACATGTTTTGCTCAGTCAGCAGAGTTTTTACCTCTTCATGTGTTTATTTTCATAAGTAAAATTGGATTAACATCACAGAGGGTAGAACAAGTCAGTATCTTTCCAATGTTAGCTGGCAGGTATTTGCCTCAAGAGTAATGTCTGGGGGATTGGCATGCTTGGCATGCTTGTAGCTCTGTCTTGGGTGGGGACAAAGGCAATATATGCAAGCTAAATATTTGTACCCCCATAATAGTCTGAAAAAAAATTTAAAAAAAGAGTAATGTCCTATAGACTCAGTATGTGAAAGAGATGGGATTATGTTTCATAGATATAAAGGGAAATAGCTAGTGTGATTGTTCATTTAGATTGGGGGCATCTGTATTTTTTCCTTAAAAAAATTCCTAAGCATCTATTCTTATTTTTATTTCTATTACAATACTTCCAATACATAGATGTTCCAATAAATTTGCATAAACTATTATTTTAAACTGTATGATTCTGCCATTTATTAGTAAATGAAACATTTCTGATAAAACAAATTTATACTTTATTCAGATTCAGAGGAAGTTTGGGATTACTGTGTATGCTTTGCTATGCATTTTATTTTAATCACTGATTAATTTTAAACTTTTTGGGGGTTTATTTTTTTAAAACAGGCAGAGGATTTTAGGGCTGAAAAACATACTTGGCTTGCTTCCAAAATAAAAAAAAATTATTATTTTTTTAAAGCCAAAGCCCCATCTGCTGTTTTCATTAAAATCTCAAGAATTGTTCACATTGCCAGGAGCAGTTCTTTGAAAACAGTCTGATGTTTAATCAAGCAGTGATATGTGGTTTTCAAGGTCATTTTTTGTTAGGACAGAAGAGTCAGAAAGATTAATTTTCTCAAATACTTATAAAATTTAAAATTGAATAATAGTTTAAATAAATTTTATTATAGATCCATAAGTATAAAAAATTCACAATATTCATTGAAACAAATATAAATCTCTTTTTGAAAAAGTAGATTTTTTTTTTTTTTTTTTGAGACGGAATCTCACTTTGTTGCCCAGGCTAGAGTGAGTGCGGTGGTGTCAGCCTAGCTCACAGCAACCTCAGACTCCTGGGCTCAAGCAATCCTCCTGCCTCAGTCTCTCAAGTGGCTGGGCCTACAGGCATGTGCCACCATGCTCGACTAATTTTTTTTATATATATATTAGTTGGCCAATTAATTTCTTTCTATTTATAGTAGAGATAGGGTCTTGCTCTTGCTCAGGCTGGTTTTGAACTCCTGACCTCGAGCAATCCGCTGCCTCGGCCTCCCAGAGTGCTGGGATTACAGGTGTGAGCCACCGGGCCTGGCTGAAAAAGTAGACTCTTATTGAATAAAATGTTAAAAAGATGTTGCTATTTAACTTTTGAAGTATTTATTCATTTGGCAGGGAAGAATAGTGGTTTTTCTTTTCTATGTTTTGCTTAGCTTAGTATAAAAAATTTGTACCTCTTTAACATTGAAGAGGTTCGTAGGGGGATGGATGTCAAGAAGCATGATGGATTGAACTATGAAACAGTATGAACTTGAAAACAGTTAAAAATAAAATATGTGCATGCATAATTAATAACCAACTATATAAATGATAATTTATAAAATTATAAAAATTTGACTTTTAAAAAGTTGATTTATCTAGGACTCCAAATCATAGTTATTAAACTCTGTTAGCTCCTCATTCACGATCTATCATCTGGCCCCTACCTTTTTTTCCAGCTTCTTCTCTGACTGTTCCCTCTGACTGAAGAACCTTGTTCTTCAACCATTCTCAACTGTTGTGGAGTTTCCAAACTTGCCATAAGCCCTCTAGCTAGCCTGCCTTTCCTCTGCTGTCTGCTTTGCCTGGCCGCATTCTTCTCTTCTACCCTTCCTTCCACCCCCAGGCAGCTGGGCACCTTCTTCTGTCCTCGTGTAGCACACTTCTTTTTATTTTTTGTTATTACATTTTCCCCATTACATGGAAATTCTTCCAAGCTAGAAGTAGGACTGTGATTTACTCATCTTTGTATTCGTAGGATGTGGAATGCATGTAGGTTTTCCCTAACAATATGGGAATGAACCCGTGGAGCCCACCTCCTGCTTTCCTGTTTCAATAGAAAGTGCTGCAGTCCTTCCTGTCCATCAGAGAGTGCTGAGCTAAGAATGCCCTTTTGAAAAATTAGAGCTGTCAGATACTTGTAAGGCATTTTGAACTGTAGAGATTTAAAATAAATCGGGATTCCTTATTTCCATCTTTGAAGTTAAATTAGACCATTTAACTTCAAGCCAGTGAGGCCTTCCCTGACCTCTTGGAATGGCTATATACATTTTATAAATGAAAACATCAGATTGTTTCTCTACTTTGGTGATTCTCACAGTTAGATGCAGTTCCCATTGGAATTGACTTTTTTTTTTTTAATAAGTAAATTAGTTCTTTGAGTCCATATTCTACTCATTCAGTTGTGTTAAATTTACATATGACACTGGAAACATTTTATTAGTAGTTACCTAATAAGAATCCAGTAAACCTTAACCAGAAAAGTCAAGCCCAAAGCCAGTCACCTAACCAAATATAATTTCACTTTAGGAATCTAAATATATTGTGGAGGGAGCCTTCTTTATTCCCATTAAAATGAAAGCATGATGTTTTTAAAAAAATTTCCATCCATGCATTCTAATTACTGTAGCCCACAAAAGGATCTCTAGTTTTCATTTTATATAGAACCTATTTTCTCCACCACACTCTTGCCCCCTACCATGCACCAATTTGCCTTGTCATTTAATCCAGTCAGTGATACATACAGGAAAATAAGGATCCATGTTTTTATATTCTTATATTTCCTGCTCAGAACCTAGCTCTGTGCTATATAATTAAAGGGTGCTTAATGAATATAGATTGACTGGATCAAAGGTATCTTAGGTTCTTTACTTGAGGACTTTCCAGATTCCTGTAGCTCTCATCAGTTCCTCTCCCAGTCTCCTGACCTTCATTCCGCCTGCTTCACGCCAGATCCTACTAGCCTGAGCCCCAACCTCTCTCCACATTTCCCTTGCTGTTGCTTCCTCTAGGCCTGCCGTCTCCAACCCTGGGGCCACAGACCAGTAACTGTGTGTGGCCTGTTAGAAACTGGGCTCCACAGCAGGAGGTGAGCAGGTGGTAGTGGGTAAGCCAGCAAAGCTTCAGTTGTATTTACAATTGCTCCCCATGTTTGCATCAACGCATAGGCTCTACTTCCTGTCAGATCAGTGGTGGCATTAGATTCTCATAAGAGCATGAGAACCCTACTGTAAACTGTGCATGGAGGGATCTAGGTTGTGTGTTCCTTATGAGAATCTAATACCTGATGATCTGAGGGGGAGCTGAGATGGTGATGCTAGCACTGGGGAGTAGTTGCAAATACAGATCATCATTAGCAGAGAGGTTTGACTGCACAACAAATGTAATGTACTTGAATCATCCCAAACCATCTTGGAAATACTGTCTTCCATGAAACCAATCCCTGGTGCCAAAAAGGTTGGGGTCTGCTGCTCTAGGCCCTAGAGTTAGCTCTATGCTGCTGCTTCAAGAGTTGCCTTCTTCCAAAATCCTCCATAGGACATGGAGCTTTATTATTCTCTGCTTTTGTTCTGTAGTTAAGTAGAAAGGTAAACATTTCTGATAAAGCAGTTTCATAATGTTTAACAAGAAATTGAATTGTGCACACCTTTACACTGAATTTTTCAAGCTAAGGCAAATTCTTTAATTGCCTTTTCCTTTTTTCCCCCTCATAATCTATTAGGATTTCTTCTGACTAGATCATAAAACAATCAGTGTTGTTTAGTTATTTGTAAATCAAGAGAAATTGATCTTGATTCAATTCAACCAACATTTCTTGAATACCTATTTTGTACAGAAACCATGAGTATAGTATCATGGATAATTCAAGAGTGAACAAGGTATGAAAGTTTGCATTATGGGGAAGGGAGGGCTAATATATGTCCAAGTAATTGTAATGTTTGTCAAATATGGTAAGCATATAATAATAGAGGTATAAAGAGAATACTCCGTGACAAAGACAAGAGGGTAGTAGGTATAGAATTGGAGTATCAAGAAGGCTTTGTGAAGGAATTGGCCCTGAAGGAGGTGGGCAGAAAGAGCACTGTGGTTGTAACTTTATTCATTTATTTTCAAATTATTATTCTAGTAAAATTCTCTCTAAAGATCTTCTAAAAAGGAATGTTAGAAGACTGTCAGATAATTGGCATACTTCTATTTATTAGTTAATCAATATATTAAGTTGTTTCTTGATGAATAGATGACCTTATCTTCTTGTATATTAGTTTTTGACATGGCCCTTTAAATTAGAATAATCCATTAAGTGGTAAACATGTTTAATAAAAAATGAAATAACAATAAAGGATAGCTGTCTTCTATAAGCTATGCAACATTTCTCATGCTATTTTAATGTATGTTCTATTTATCCATGGTTTTTAGGCAGTTTGGATTTTAAAAGCACGAGCACTAACTGAAATGGTATATGTAGATGAAATTGATATGGATCAGGAAGGAATTGCAGAAATGACTCTGGATGAAAATGCTATTGCTCAAGTTCCACGTGAGTATTGGTTTTTCAGATAAGTTAATGAAATGCCATTAGGAGGAGGAATACTATATATATAAGAGGAATATGTATCTAGGTATATAAATATATTTCTGTACTTTATAGACACATATATAAAACATTACATATGGGAAACAGGTGTATACATGGGGAAAAAAAAACACTACCTCAAATAAATGGTTTCTATTTTGCCTTATAGTACAAAAGTTTTTTTCCCCAAAACTCAGTTATATTATCTTAAACCTAAGGTATGAGATTGATATATAATAATTTTTCAATGAAAGCTATATTATGCGTTGTGAAAATAATTTATAAAAATGCATTCTGTTTGAACTACTTGTTTGCTGTATCGGAAGATTGTTTATCTGGGAAGCATCCAAGCAACAGAAGTGTTCTAAAAGGCTTTATAAAAAAATAATCATTTAAAAACATCACTCAATTATTGTAATCAAACATGATTTGCTTTAAGAGCCATCATGTGAGGTGATGAGGTGATATCCTGGGCTGTGACTGTCAATTGGGATTGTCAAAGAGGCCCAGTCCCCAGCTTGCAGATGTGGTGGTACAAATGGTATTGGATAATAATCATGACATATGGTGGTTTTAGTAATTTATTAGTTGTTATAGTTCTCAGTCATTTGTATGTTTTGGAAGATAATAGCTGTTTTAAAACTTCAAATGGAAATTGAGAAAAAATATGTGTTTTATATTAAATGTCTTTCTTCTTCATTAGTTTGTTCTTTTAGAGTTAAAATATTTAAATTCTAGATACTGCATACATGATCTTTTATTGGGAGAAGTTTGTGTGAAAAATAAAGCAGAATAGAACCATTATTGTGAACTTTGGAGCCTATTAGTCTTGAGTTTGAATCCCAGCTTTACTAATAGGTTGACATGTTTACTTAGTTCTGGAAACCTTTGTTAAATGGATTACTGCCACCTTCCTTACAGACTTACTTTAAAGATTAAATGTGATAACATAAGTAACATGATAGGTATTCATTAAATATTAGTCTCAAACACATTTCCCCAAAATACATTTCCTGTTATTGTCTTTTTCACCGTTGGGACCAACACAATTCTGAAAACTGTATTAGCTGACAGTTTTTACAGATTAATGAATAATATATAAATTAAATTTGCCATCTTATCTCCTAGGCCCTGGAACATCTCTGAAACTCCCTGGAGTTAATCAGACAGGAGGGCCTAGTCAAGCTGTCAGGTATGTACTTCTATTTCATATCCCCTGCCGCTAAGTATTGACCAGACTGTATGAGTCTTTCCTTAATTGATCTTTTTTGTATTATAACAATTTATAATCTTCACAGGCCAATCACTCAAGCTGGCAGACCCATTACAGGTTTCCTTAGGCCCGGTACACAGAGTGGAAGGCCAGGCACTATGGAACAGGCCATCAGAACACCCAGAACTGCCTACACAGCTCGTCCTATTACCTCATCTGGAAGATATGTCAGGCTGGGAACGGTAAGTTCTGTCCACTTTCCTATAGCCTTATATCACCAAAGTAACTTTGGGTTATGTTATATCAGTTTCCACTATTATTATAGTGGAGAATTATATGGGAGATTTTTAAAGGCAATTCTTTTTATTTATGTTGCCTTTATAATTTTTATGTACATTAAACTTTATGTTTCAACAGAAAGTTTCAGATTTCTTGTTCTATTATGTTTCCCCCCATAGGCTTCCATGCTTACAAGTCCTGATGGACCATTTATAAATTTATCTAGACTGAATTTAACAAAGTATTCCCAGAAACCTAAATTGGCAAAGGTATGCACTTAAAATAATTTTAAGTTTTAAAGTAATGTTAGAAGTATTATGATAATGACATTTTAGGAAATGGATAAAAATATATGAAAGAAAGGCCATGTCTTGATTGAAATGGAAATGTTTACTCAAATATGTAATATGTACTTTAATTTTACATATCTTAGTTTTTTAGTTTGTTGAATTAAGGAAAATCAGAAATAAAGTATATAAACTATTATTTTAGTTTATATTAAAGAGTTTATATTAAGATAAAGAGCAATAATTTGTAACAAAGAAAGCAGGTAATGCAGCATCATGTTTGTAGAATGAAGCTTAAGAGGTCATCTGTATGTGTGTATATTTCTTTTTTCTTTTTCAGTTTGGACTAATCTCAGAAAAATAATTTTCTATTCTTGTAGGAGTTGAGGACTATCAAAAAGATGATATGAAATATGTACTCCTAATTAGTAATTAATCAGACATCTCAATAAGAATTACTCAAGCCAGATAGTGGCAAGCCAGCTATATTATTAACTATAACTACTCAGAGATTAAACGTTCCTTTAAATTAAAGAGAAAATGAGAGGCAGAGGGAGAAAGAAGGAGAGGGAGAAGGGAGAAGGAGAGAGAAAGAGACAAAGGAAGATGTCCATGAGCTTTCCAGTATAAAAAACTCATGGATGAGCTGGGAATAATTCAGAGACAGGAACACTTATCTTCTGGACACTGTTAATATTATAGTTTAAGCCTAGTCCAGGTTTGTAGCTGAAATCTCTGTGAACTCTGTGCATGAGTGCTGAGCTCATTCCTAATCTCAGTTCTGATGGTGTTTAACATATGTATTTGCTAAATAGCAAACACTCTAGGAAAAATAAAAATGGACATTAGCTCTACAGACTTCAAGTTTATTTTATTTTATTTTATTTTATTTTATTTTATTTTATTTTATTTTATTTTATTTTATTTTATTTTATTTTATTTTATTTTATTTTATTTTGAGACAGCGTCTCACTTTGTTGCCCAGGCTAGAATGAGTACCGTGGTATCAGCTTAGCTCACAGCAACCTCAAACTCCTGGGCTCAAGCAATCCTTCTGCCTCAGCCTCCCGAGTAGCTGGGACTACAGGCATGCGCCACCATGCTCGGCTAATTTTTTCTATATATATTAGTTGGCCAATTAATTTCTTTCTATTTTATAGTAGAGACGGGGTCTCGCTCTTGCTCAGGCTGGTTTTGAACTCCTGACCTCGAGCAATCCTCCTGCCTGGGCCTCCCAGAGTGCTAGGATTACAGGCGTGAGCCACTGCGCCCAGCCCCAGACTTCAAGTTTAAATCCTAAAAAGAAATGCCATTTGGTAGACCTTTTAAAAAAATTCTTGTTTGATAACAATCCAGTTAGCTTCATTTAGCAGAATTGTAAAGCTTTACTCATTTTCCTTTCTTTTATGAGAGTGGATTATTAAAAGCAACTCATATGGAATATCTGGTTCCCTACCTTTTTAGGCCATTTACTTGAAGTCACTGGCTGGCTAGTTGGTACCATTGCTATTTTTTAACCAGGGAGTACAGTCAATGAAGGCATTTTTCTCAATTAAATTAAGATGCATCCAGGACAGACCTGATCTGTTGCTAGATTTAGCCTGAACTAGATTTTGTGCTTTTTTAATGGGTCGTTGAAATAACGCCAGCTTTTTCTATCTCTGGCCCCCAACTTGCCTTGACTCATCAGGGCTTATTTTTAATATTGGTATATTGCTTGGGGTGTCTATGCCTGGTGATTCTCTTAACATTCTTTTCATGGTAGTGGTAGCACTTTATAAGAGACAAATGGAGGGATAGTTAGAGGGTTTTTTTGTTTTTTAAATAAAGGCCTTGTCCTAATTTCTTTCTTGCTTTTTTTTTTTTTTCCTTTTATCGGTTGCTTCCTGGTCTTCTCTGTTAATAACCTTGATATCTTCCAGGGGCACTAGCCTCTTTGCAAGTATAAAATAATGGTATTATGGAAAAAGGTAGTACCACCAAGAGCTAATCTAGTAAGTGCTTATTTATTCAGATGAGTTGGGTGACATATTAAAAATATTGGTTCTCAGCCCTGGCTGTACATTAGAGTCATCTAGGGGCTTTGAAAAATATACGTCAGGGCTTTACCATCCTTTCACCTCAGAGATTTTGATTTAATTGGTCTGGTCTGGGGCCCTACATGATTCCAAGGTGTAGTTAGGCTAAGTAGCACCCTGTTAAAGAAACTTGAATATTCTAAGTCATAGAATTACTATAAATGCCATATAAAGAAAATAGCTATAAAAATTAAGCAAAAAAACACCTTTATATTCTACTTTGTTTCAGAACAAACTTTCAGATTTTCCATGTCTAAATTTTCATTAATATCATAATCACCATATAAGATATTTAGAGTATAAAAAATTGGCCAAATCTGTTTCATGACAATCCTAAAGTTAGTCTTTAACAAATAAATAAATTTTTCATTGGTTTCATTCCAGTAATATAGTACGTGTTATGTGAAAAAAGTTCAGTTCTTTAAACTATCCAGTATGTGTTCTGTAAAAATCAGAATCAGTCGTAAATAGCAATATTTAAAAGTGAGTAAAAATTAGTGATTGTAACAAGGGATGGATAGACCCTTATAAATCCCAGGCATTTTTGAGTATTTTGTTTTTATGGTTCAATTCAGCTTTTACTTTTGATATAACAATAGAGTACTTTTGTTAAAATAAAATCTAAAAAAAAAAATCTAATGGATTTTTGGCATTTTTTTTCTTCACAGGCTTTGTTTGAGTATATCTTTCATCACGAAAATGATGTTAAGACTGTAAGTTTAGAATTCATGCTATTTCCTTTTATATTAATAGTAACCTTTCTGACTTTGGGAGTTTAGATTCTGAAATGTTCTATTTCTTACCTTACAAACAAATAAAATTATTAAAGATCAGAGAATTACTAATACTTTAAAATCTACTCCAGGTTTCAGTAAGATAGTTTGTATATATATAGAAGTGATAAGAACTATGTCTGGTTCATCGAGTATGTATATTTCCATTAAAAGGCAAGAAATAGATAATTGAGAATGCTAAATAATATACTTGTATTAAAGTTTAGTTTTTATACTAGTCGTTAGCACTGTTGATCTATTTTTTCTTTAGTCCATATAGTGTACTATGTATTTACTAATATAGGTATGTGGGTTTTTTTCAGTGTGCCTCTCTCCCCTACCTTTAACATTTTATGTTCAAAGATTTCAAACATACAAAAGTAGAGTGAATAGTATAATGAGCTCATATCACCCATCATCCAGATTCAACAATAGTCAGTCATCTTGGTAGCCTCAACATAGAATTTTGAGATTATATGTATATGAATTCTCAAATTTGTTTTGATTTTTACAGGCTTATATACAAATGAGCAGTAACTTTACACTTTTGTCAAATCAAATGTAGTTAATTCTGTAGTGCCTGATAGTATTTTTCCTCATTTCCTTATTGGTTTAGGAAAAAAGCTTTATATCCATATATTTATTCAGAAAAATAAAAATGTTTTCCTCAATCGTGTTTTCTATATGTCAGCCACTCTGCTATTGTAACTAGGAAAATTAATAAAAAATATGATAATTTTTCCTGCCTTGGCAAGCTGAGGAAATAAAATTGACATAAATGAAACAATTAAAGAAATATTTGCCAAACTGAAGTTATTACCAAGTAGCAAAGAGAAAAATTCAAATATCTGGGATGTTATGGAAAGGAGGAAAAAGAAATATAAAAAAGGGCAAAAACATAAGCAAGAGATAGATTGAGAAATAAATAGTCCTTATCCTCAAAAATGGGAGCACCAAAGAGACATTTTACAAAAAGAAGTGACAGAACTTGATGATAGATTTGAACTTGGGAACAAAAGAGAGACACAAGTCAAATCTGCCTTCTAAGGATGCTATGAGAAGAATGATGGTTTTATGAACAGAAATAGGATAATTAGGGAAGGAAGTTAGTTTGTAAATAAGCTGAATAATTCACTTGAAGGCATTTTTTTTTTTTTTTTTTTTTTGAGACAGAGTCTTGCTTTGTTGCCCAGGCTAGAGTGAGTGCCGTGGCGTCAGCCTAGCTCACAGCAACCTCACACTCCTGGGCTCAAGCGATCCTTCTGTCTCAGCCTCCCGAGTAGCTGGGACTACAGGCATGAGCCACCACACCCGGCTAATTTTTTCTATATATGTTAGTTGGCCAATTAGTTTCTTTCTATTTATAGTAGAGACGGGGTCTCGCTCTTGCTCAGGCTGGTTTCGAACTCCCGACCTCGAGCAATCCGCCCGCCTCGGCCTCCCAGAGAGCTAGGATTACAGGCGTGAGCCACCGCGCCCGGCCTCACTTGAAGGCATTTTGAGTTTGAAATTATAATACAAAAGGCTAAGTGGAAATGCCATTGCATGTATTGTGAGATAGGGCATTAAAATGTATGTGAGACCCTGGGCCAGATATACAGCATATGGAAGTTATCTGTGATGGAGAGTTTATAGATGTGGTCATCTACGGAAAAGGGGAAACTAAGGTTGGGGCAATTAAGAAACTATGCACATTTCTGTAAATAAAAGTCAGCCACTTTTACTTAATATAAAGCTGGTCTGAGGCTTTCTGTGTGATGATACATAAAATCATATAGTCATATTGTCATTAAAAAGCATTCAAATACTATTCCATTTCAAAAATAAGTACATCTCTAATTAGTTGAGTATCAGAAAGCTATACTCTTATTTTTTAAAGATGAATTCATTTATTAAAGAGGCGTCTACCCTTTCATCCAATATTTTTTTGAGCCAATACAGTGTTCCAGGCACTGTTCTAGTCCTGAGATCACAGAGTGAAGCAGGCAGACAAACATTTCTCTTCTTTCAGAGATTTTTGTATTGTGATTGAGCAAGGAATAGAAACAATAAACAAATTTAAAAATGTATAAAGTATCATTAGATAGTAAGTAGTATAACCACAGATAAGGAAATAATTGAATAATTGAATATTATATATCTAATATTCAAAATAGGAGGATGCTATTTTAGATGGAGTGAGGGGTGGTCAGTGAAGGGAAGGGCATGGAAGGGAAGGGAAGTGAAGGGGATGTTTTCCACTCTGAAAAGAAAACATTTAATTAGAGTCCTGAATGAAGGTGGATAGGAGCCATGTAGATATGTGTAGGAAGACCATTTCAAAGTCTCTGAGCAGAAGCGTACTTGGGTTGTTTAAGGAACAGCAAGAAGGCTAGTGTGTCTGGAATGAGGCCTGTGAAAGGGAAGAGTTGTAGGTGATGAGTTCAGAAACTAGACAGATCATATGCCATTTTGTAGATCATAGTGATGATGTCTTTATTAATAGATATCGTTCTACATCTTGAGATTTACACAGTGTTGTTGAGGAATAAAAATCACATTGAAAAAATCATAGGATTTATTCTCTACACTACTGATCTTACAAAGATTCTAAGGAATAGTAGACTTTAACATTTATATTAATATATGATGTGAGCATAATGGAATGCTTTCACATTTCTTCATATATATTAATTTTTTTAAATTTTGATTTTAAGCAGATAGAATGGTGACTTTTCTTTTTTTTTTTTTTTTTTTTTTTTTAGACAGAGTTTCACTTTGTTGCCCAGGCTAGAGTGAGTGCCGTGACGTCAGCCTAGCTCACAGCAACCTCAAACTCCTGGGCTCAAGTGATCCTCCTGCCTCAGCCTCCCGAGTAGCTAGGACTACAGGCATGCGCCACCATGCCCAGCTAATTTTTTCTGTATATATTAGTTGGCCAGTTAATTTCTTTCTATTTATAGTAGAGATGGAGTCTCGCTCCTGCTCAGGCTGATTTTGGACTCCTGACCTTGAGCAATCCTCCCACCTTGGCCTCCCAGAGTGCTAGGATTACAGGCGTGAGCCACTGCGCCTGGCCAGAATGGTGACTCTTAAACTTTTTTTTTTTTTACGTAGCATCTTATTGTGTTGCCCTGGGTATGTGTAGTGGCGTCATCATAGCTCACTACAACCTCAAACTCCTGGGCTTGAGCAATCCTCCTGCCTCAGCCTCTCGAGTAGCTGGGACTACAGGCACACACCACCATGCCTGGCTAATTTTTCTATTTTTGGTAGAGATGGGGCTTCTCTTGCTTAGGCTGGTCTCGAACTCCTGACTTCAAGCTATCCTCCTGCTTCAGCCTCCCAGAGTGCTAGGATTACAGGCATAAACCACCACACCTGATCTAAACTTTTTATTTAAGCAGCAAAACCTTTTTCTTCAAATGACATCTTCTTATCCAGACTCTGATATACAAAACAGACAAAAGTGGAGCTACTTAAATTACAGCAGGGCAGGCAAACTTAGAACATACCCATCAAGGTCCTCCTTGCTCCTCCTACTGCCTGAGCTTCTACACCTCAAATTTAGGGCTGGGTAGTTCCTAAATTGAGCTCTGTTTCTGAATTACCTGGGGACTTTTTAAAATGTGGGATTTCTGGGTCTATGCTGAGCTTCTGAATCAGAATCCCCCAGGGTGACTCTGGTGACTGTTGTTAATAAATGCTTCACAAGCAATGTTAATTTTTAGGCATGATTGGAAACTACTGCTGTCTAATATGGTAGTTTAAAAGCCAATGGTTAATAGAATGCTGTAATGCTAGGTCTTCTAATGTAGGGAAATAGAACTGAGGAACATTAGCAGGACTTGAAGGCCAGAGCTCCCAATAGAAAACTAATATAAACAAGAGGAGGTATATTTCCTGGCTCAATGAACAAAATCAGCAAATAAAGAGAAAAGAGACAACAAACATGGTTTATATATATCTCAGTAACAAGGAAGTGATATTAAATACTATTAAGAACTGGATTCTCCATTTATAAATGTTATATTTTTATTAGGAACAGTGAATCTCTTAATACCCTGGAAACAAGCAATATTGAATGGAAATTTTGACTTTTTGAAATAGATTTTTATAATTAATTAATTGACACTGTTGAGAAAACATATTTATTCAATTTGTTTCTGTAATTTCACTTCTCATGAAATTTCAGGGAAAAGTTAAGTACTATATTTGCAATGGTGTTCATTATAGCATTAGATATGGCAGCAAAAATATTGGGAAAACAATCCAAATGTTCAATGATACAGGACGAGTTTGGTAAATTATAATAAATTGCTTGATGGAATTTTATGCAGCTATTGAAAATCATGATTATAAAAACTAGGGAGAAACATGAAGAATATTTATTTTATAATGTTAAGCCAAAAAGTATACCATTTAGTGTGTTAAACAGAATTATAACTCTAAAAAAATTTGTAAGAGATACTAGAAAATATTACTTAAAAATGAAAATAGTAGGATTTCAAGGTTAAGATGTATTCATTCCATAAATATTTGTTGAATGCCTTCATTGTGCCAGCAACTTGGACTACAACAGTAAATAAAATAGCTATGCCTGATGGTACTAATAAAGATTAAGTCTATTTTTACCTTTATTTTCAAATTTTTCAATAATGTTATAGCAACTTTACATTTATAAAGTTAAGTATAAATTAGAGACAATAATAATTTAAAATGCTATGATTTTACTCTGCTTGTTATTTTCATCTGCTTACTTATTTTCAATATACATACATTTTTGGTAGAACACAAAATGAAGCAATTTGTTTTGTTTTTATGGAGTGAACAGCACAGATTGTTGGTTCCTCTGTTTCTCATATTACTAATTCATTTATTAATTTATTAATTGATTGGTTTATTTTTTAAACAATAATGATTGAGTCATATGTGTTGGAGCTATGATGGGTGCTAGGAGTACTGAGTAGGACAGATGCACTCTGTTTTCTTACTCTGTTATGGGATTGCCATGTTATAGTGCTGTTGTGGATCAGATTGTTCCATTAAAATGCCATTTTTGCTTCTACCACATATGTTATTTTCTGAATGGAAAAAGGATTTAGATAGCAAGCACAAGGCATGCATTTTCATACCTTATGTATTCTGCTTTTAACATGCTTAAGAAATCAGAGGTGCTTTTATATTAAATACCTTGGGTGGCTTCCAAATTTCTTTTTAAATAAAGTGGGTCACACAGATACAGACAGTATTATAAACAAGTATAAAGAATACTGTGAAGTGGTATTTAAATGTTGAGATAGAGCAAAATTGATCTTCCATGGAAAACTGTATTTCTGTGTTTAAGCTTTTAACACTTTTCCCATTTCTAGGGGGGCAGTATTGACAACACTAGAGTGGCATGTGGGTTGGTGATTCTATATTTATCTACAGACAAATACGGAAAGAGAATACTGTAGATAACTATAGAGAATACTATGAAGTGGTATTTAAATGTTAGCAAAAAGTAAAGTTGAGCTACAGAAAACTGTATTTACTACTGTTTCCTACTCCTTCCTTTTTGGACAATATTGGCAGTATTGACAAAGCTGAATGGCATGTAGGTTGGTGATTCTGGAATCTTTATTTCTACATATTCTTTAATTTCATTGTCCTGAAGTTGTCACAACTATAACAGTAGTGAAGGGATGACTGTTTTTTTAAAACTTAGATTTGCCAAGGTTCCTTCTGTTTGGACTTTTATAAACTTATGGCTTTGTAAAATGATATTCTTGGCCTTCATTAAAATCTAGATATTGGTTTTATTAAATTATTCAAAGATCCTTAAATTGAAGTGTATAGTCATTTATTTTAAAAAATTGGGAAAGACTTTAAAAGAAATATGGTTCTGTCACCACTTTAAAATTTTAATATGTTACTAGCTTTTGATTATGAGTCTTATTACTATGATAGTTTTGTTCAGTTCTTAAGGAATTTTTTAACAGAGGTCAGAGACAAAGAATATAATTCATTCAATCAACAAATAATTATTCAGTGCCTCTTAATGGGCATAGCAACATTTCAGAACAGCAGAAGAAATGTAAAAGAAGGGTATCTGTGCTCAGGGAGCTTAGGGGCCATTTGAAATGGTCACAGATGTTTTTCTCCAGTGCAGCCCGAGTCTTCATATGAAGATGATCATTAAACTGTAATTTTTTAAACCATGTTATTCTGTGTTAATTTATATTAATATCCTTGATTGGATTAGCACAAACATATGCATCCTCCATAGGAAGACTTGTTTTAGGACCATATCTTGAAAGGAACAACAATAGCCATAATGTGCACTAAATCTAATACCCTTGGTCAATTAAAATATGAAAAAATTTTGAATGACCTTTTTTCCAAAAAAATTGAAGATCTGTTTATATTAAATATGATCTATTTGCTGGAATAGGTATTTATAAAAATTAAGTTAAAATTAATATGTTCAGATATTTACATGCATGCCTGAATTGGATGATTGAAAGTATATTTTCGTAGTATTTGCAGAGATAATGCTAATTTAAGTTATACTTTTCTCTTCACTTTTTTTTTTGCTTTTTAAAATTTCTGGCTGCCCCTACCTCCCGAAAAATAAGCATATGAAAGTACTGCGTGTGGCTTGTTTTTAATTTCCGTAGCTTTCAAGTAGAGATGTTGATTTTTCAAGTCCATTAGAGGCTCAGCATGGTGTCACCATTTCTTTATAAGTAGTTTGCATATTTAGAGGTCTCCCCTAGAGCAAGAGAAGATGGAGGACACAGGGAAAAGTAATTAATTTTGCAGCAGGAGATTCAAGGAACTCTTCTTCTGGTATTCATTTCAGAAAAGAGTTAATATTAAGAAGTGGACAATAATCTCGGATGCATTTTGAGATAACAGAACTGAAAATCTCAGAGTGACTTTAAGCTGTTGGATATCACGCTGGATATTAACACTGGCTAAAGAATAGAAAATTTTCAACCTTGAGAGAAAGATAATAAGTATTCTAAAAGATCAAAATTCTCTTTTAACTAATAACCCCAGCTTCTATTCATCAGATTTTTATTTGAGCTTCAAATTTGTATAAAGACTAGTTTGCTTTCCCTTTTTTAAAAAATGGTTTCTACTTTGTATAAAATCCTAATTCCTATTTAGTTATCTCTTGTCTGGTCTTGAATAAACACTAGAAGGAACAAGCTAGAGGATATTAAAGATACAGGGTAAACAAATGTAAAATACAACAACAATTGAAGAGAAGATCTTTTCAGTCTGCAGCATAGGGAAGTTTGACCCTTAGAATTACTGAAATTTATGGTGATATCAGAAAAATGGAATCATGGTTGTTGAAGATTGTAGTTACCCAAATACCACAAGTCCTTTCACTCTTCTTCGTGATCCCATTTTCTAATCATGTTCTCTATCTGCTTACTTGATCTTTCTCTATTTTTCTACATCTGTCTTTAAAGTGGGGGTTGCAGTCGTATCTGGCTCACACACCAAAGGTTTGACTGCCACTGAGTTTGGAGGCATTTTGAATCATCAGCCAGTAGATAAGTGCTGGTGAGGGCAAAATTTATGCATTTTTAATATCAATTTTGTGTTGTATGTGTTAAAATTATATTCAGATATATTGTACATCTGCTTCTCTTTGATCAGTGTTTCTAGCTCATCTGCTGTTGGCCCTCTGGTCTGGAACTGATTAGGGCAAATTAGTGGGGCCATCTGGAAACATGAGCAACTTGAGTTTCAGTCTGATTTCTAATACACGTTTTGATTGATGCTAATTATATGGTTTATTTCATTAATTATTTTTCTGACTATTTATTGTTAGAAAAGAAAATACTAATCTAAAGTGAATTGTTTTCAAAGGCTTTGGATCTGGCTGCCCTTTCCACAGAGCATTCTCAGTACAAGGACTGGTGGTGGAAAGTGCAGATTGGAAAATGTTACTACAGGTAAAATTTTTATTATTTGTGAAGGGCTTAGAAGCGACAGTGTTTTTTAGAGTCTCAAATCAGTATATATGTTTGTGTGAATATATTATATATATGTATATTTTTTTTGATAGATTTCCTCATGGACAAGTGAGAACTGTGTCTTTGGCTTACTTGAGAAAGCATTTACTTAACAATCACATGGTAGCAATAAGAGCCTGTAGAAAAATAAAAGTTTAGAGCTGGGATGGGGAAGCTTTGAGACCATCAGGCCCAACTCCCATTTCCAGATCAGGAAGCTGAGGCCAGAGAGTGGCTGTGATTTGTATTAGGAGCTACTTAGTAACAGACCTGGGACTAGAACCGAGTCTGCTAATTTCTAGTCCTGTCCTCTTGGTGATCAAGTTTTTTTATTTACACTGATGTCTCACATCTGTAAAGCACTTTACAGTTAAGAGATAGTTCATATGTTACATCATCTCTCTTAAATCTCATATCACCTTGAAGGTATTACTAGTTACTACTATTTTTAATCCTTTTCCCCAATGAGAAAAATTGAACCTCACAAAGATAAAGTGACTTGTCCAAATTCATATAGCTATTAAGTGGCAGAGCAAGAATTTGAACTCAGCTTTCTGATGCTAGTTCTCCTACAATTTCTACAATTCCATATTTTTTCTCTAGGACCTAAATATTCCTACATTCACTTAATTAAGTACATTTTAAAACAAGTTAACTGAGAGATCAGAAAAACTGTAATGAATTTTATGGATATTTATATAGCAACTATTAATATTAAGTAAGATCTAAACCTTGTTGCTGATATTGAAATTCATTTAGAGCATTTAGAAAAATAGTGACAAATGAACAATTATATTTTATAAAGGTAAATTATTACTCAAAATAAGGTAAACTTTGGTTACTACAAGCACTCTTCAATATTTATGAACTTTGTCATTCAAACACTGTGAGGAAAAGGAAGAATGTAAATGGAATAAAAAGGATGTTTATTGTTCTGCTTTTGAAATTAAGACAACTTTCCATTTACATATTTCACATAGAACTCTAAAGTATTTTTTCCTGCTGCTAGATGGAGGAAGTGTTTTCTGCTAAAAGGTAATTTTAGGCCATTATAACATTAAATTCTTATGAGTATAATTGCTAGAGATAAATTTTGAAATCTTGAGCTTCCAAGCAAAACCTTCAGAGATCTTTAATAATTAAAGGAATGCACAACTCTCATTCCTTTTGCCATCCATTTATGATGGCATTTAAAAGCATATACCTTGTCATATTATCATTCTTCTCTGTTATTGAATACCTGCTCATCATTATTATATACTCTGTATTCATCCATTCACACATTCATTCATTCACTCAGTAAAATATTTAATGACCAGCTATAGGTACTAGGGTTACAAAGATTTATTAGATCATCTCTTATTTGAAATAATTTACAATAGCATGGGGGAGAGATGACCTAAATAGTCCTACATTCACTTAATTAAGTACATTTTAAAACAAGTTAACTGAGAGATCAGAAAAGCTGTAATGAATTTTATGGATATTTATATAGCAACTATTAATATTAAGTAAGATCTAAACCTTGTTGCTGATATTGAAATTCATTTAGAGCATTTAGAAAAATAGTGACAAATGAACAATTATATTTTATAAAGGTAAATTATTACTCAAAATAATTTACCTTTATAAAATAATTACCTTTAGAAAATAATTATAGGTTGAGTATCCCTTATCTAAAATGCTTGGGACCAGAAGTGTTTTGGATTTTGTATTTTTCAGATTTTGGAATATTTTCATATATCTAGTGAGATCTCTTGGGGATGAGACCCAAGTCTAAATACTTTCTTTGAACATGGCTTACTCCATTTTCTTTGCACAAGAAACCATGTGGTAAATCTCTTTTTGATAGTACTAGAAGAAGTTATTTCTTGAGGATGCAGTAATAAAAAGCATATGGTTCACATTTTCTTCCTTTCTTTGGCTTCCTTATAGCTCAGTATTTCTGGTTGCATTTTCATTTGTTTTTTAATTTGTTTTTCCTTCCATCCTAATTTTTTTAAATTCTGTTTTCATATTCTTGCTCTCTATATATCTTTTTATTATAATTTCTTTTCAATCATTTTTGGAGAAAGGCAAGTTGTTAGATAAAAATATGCAGACTCATGTAATTTGCATTCACAGAATTCAGTGACTTTGAGTCATAGGTTTAGGACTTGCATGTTCAGTTGATGTTATGTACAGAGATATGTTGTTTTAAGAATTTTAGAGATCTTTGATGACATTTTACAAATATTTTTTGTGAAGTCTGTGGGACCTTTGAAGAGGTAGGGGCTTCTGCCATATCACTTATCTTCTAACTTTAGGCTAGTCTTTTGGGATCACTTTTAATCCCTGTAATACCAAGGCCTATTTGGCCCTTCGCAAACAGCTATTTGGGCATCATATCAGCCACACCAATGCTTGAGTTTTGGGTTATGAAAAACAATGAAAACTATATTTTGAGCCTTTAAATGAAAGTAACACAATGGAACACATTGTACATCATTCTGATTTTATTTCACAAAATAAATTGTTAGCATATCTAAGTAGCTCTTAGATGGCTAGAAATGAGTAGTTATGAGAAAGCCTGACAGGTCTATTAAGGACAGGCTGAATGAAAGCTGTGTGTACTTTACTGCCTGATTTAGTGGGAACAAAATGTTTCATGGGTAGAAGAGTCAGGGACTGACATCAGGACAGTCATATTTAGGCAAGGAGCAAATCTCAGATCCATAGACTAGCACAATCAGTATCAGATACCTAATAAAGGACAAGAAAAAAAGATTTCTTAGAATAATAAAAATGGTATAGTTGTATTACTCAAGTGGTAATTATTACTTATATCAAAATAAGGATAGCTTTTAAAATGGGCTTTTGTCTCAGAGCAGATGTTTTCAAGGAATTGTCATCCTTCAGTGCTTCCAGTAAAATGGAGACTCTAAGCATTTATTCAGGTCACTTGCCATATGTCCCCCTGATCATAAGCTCTTTGGGTGGTGAACTGATGTGACCTGGCTTACTGGCAGCTATTAGTCTTAGTCCTGCTGTGACTAGGCTTCAGACAGACTCTTTATGCACCATTTGGAGGTTAGAAGCTAGTGCATTTGGGAGCTAGGCAACTTATTGCTAAACAATATAAACATATATGTTAATACATGGGTATGTGTGCAACATTGCCTGCTTTGGTACATTCTTTCTCTTATAGATGTAATTTGTCTCTATTGATATCTTCAGAGTATAATGTAGTATTTATTTTTAATATCTAATTTTTAAAATTGCTGTTCATAGGTTAGGAATGTATCGTGAAGCAGAAAAACAGTTTAAGTCAGCCCTGAAGCAGCAGGAAATGGTAGATACATTTCTGTACTTGGCAAAAGTAAGTAAATCTTTTAAATTTGAGTGAAATCTGTCTTCTCAGAATAAATGTTTAAATTCTGGCCATCGCATGGGGAGAGTTAACAGTTTCTTCAGGAATATTTGACAAGTTACTATGTTGAGATTTAATTTCTTTTTCTTTATAGCAAGGGAAAAAGTGAGAACATATGCAGGGTCTCAGAATAATTGATTACCATGAAATATAAGAAAATCTTTTTGAAAGATTGCTCATTAGGACAGAAGAAAATACCATAGGCTCACTACCCCATAGGAAACAGGCCCCAGAGAGGCCTTCTTTTCTGCAGCACAACCTACTACCTGAGCAGGTTGTAGAGAACAGGGACCATGTTTATGTAGGTCCTTGATTTCCCAGCTCTGCCATAATAATAAAAATAATACTTCCTTTTTATTGAGCACCTGCTCAGTGTAAAGCATTTTATCATGTATCTTCTATATGCAGTTTAATTTGACCCTTGCAATAAACCTGCAAGGTGGGTTTTGTCATTTGACTTAGAGTAGGTTTTTAGGTGCATTTAGTTGTTAAAAACCAGCTTTCAAACCCAGATCTTTCTAACTCCAGAGCCTATTCGCAGCCACATAGTGCCACCCATAGCCACAGCCGAAGTGACAGGCCACCTAGAATTTTGAATATTGGAGTAAAGTCACTCCACACCAAGGCTACTTTGAAAGAAAAACATACGATGAAGTGGTGGTTATGACATCATTTTGCTGTATCTTTTAGAGTTTTTTAAATTAGAAAATGTGTTAAAGGATATTCAAAAGAAGATGAGCTATAAAAGGAAGGGCTACTCATTCCTATATATGGCAATAAAAATTAACATACTAAAAAGAAACAAAATGAAAGTTATACTATATAAATTTACTATGCTGGTCTTAGTATGTTTATAGCAGTTTTCAAAAATGTTTGAATCTGTCTAGTATCTAAGTTTATCTTCTATATAATATAAAGCTTAAATTCTTGAAGTTTCTAAGCACAGTAAACTTTTTAGAGACAGCTTCAAATTAAGCCTCAGGTCACACTATTTGACTATCATCTTCTTAATTATCATTTTCCATGTGGTTGGAAAAAATGTGCTTGGCATTTTAAATATTGCTAAATATATACGGTTTCATCATTTTTTAAATCCATTGTTGCCTATATGACTATATAGAGGTGAAATTTACATGTTTCCTTCATTGTATGAATGGATGGTTGCTATGTAATAGAAATCAAGCAGATTTTAGAGCAACATTGTTTCTTAAAATTTTTAATCATTAATTTTAAAATTATTAAATATTTTATTACTTAGCATTTCAGTTATACTATTTATTATATTTTAAAAAGCAGTTCAGAAGTGTATAAGGGAAAAATTGAAAAGTTTTTATCCATACCTCTCCCTCTAATCTCAAACTTTAGCGGTAAATACTATAAACAGTTTTCTCTCATATCTATTTGGGCCTTCTCAAAGCACAACCTGACTGTTTAGAAAGTGCATCCAAAATCCTGAAGGAAAGTGTCATAATCTTATATTTCCACACGTAAAATCATAATTCTCTGTTTTAGAAATTCCTGTCAAGCATATGGGTTATCCATGCTAATGTTCTAATTGCTGACGAAGTGGAAGCCATCAAGCGCTAACTTTCGCCATATCTTACAAACCTGTATGCCCTCGATTTTGGAGGGGCCTTCGCCAAAGCCACCCTCTCCACTGCTGCACTCTCTCAGACCTTGTTCCATGGGTCATCCCCTCTTTCTCCAGCATCCTCAATGTCAGTCTCCTAATTGGTTCCTTAATGCCAGCCTGTAGACATACTCATCATGTCAATTCTTTTCTAAAAAGAACTTCGCTTGATCCTTGTCTAATTACTGCTGAACAATAATCTAATCTCTGTGACAATAGTAAGCCCACAATAAGCTTCATACTCAACAAGGGGAGACAAAACTATAGCATCATTATTAGAAATTATTCCTGAACATTTGTTACGAATCAATAAACTTGTCATAACAAATACTATTATTTTAAGAACTGATACTTTTATTGAAATGTGTCGTGCTTTTAGGTTTACATCACCTTGGATCAGCCTATGACTGCTTTAAATCTTTTCAAACATGGTTTAGATAAGTTTCCAGGCGAAGTAACCCTGCTCTGTGGAATTGCCAGGATCTATGAGGTAAGGTTCATATTATTGTTATTATTTTTTATTGATATATAGTGGTTGTACATATTTTTTGGGTACATGTAATATTTTATATTATAGAGTGTATAGTAATATACAGTGTATAATGATCAAATCAGGTGGTATCCATCACCTCAAACATTTACCTTTTCTTCGTGTTGGGAACATTGCAATTCTTCTCTTCTAGCTGTTTTAAAATATATAATAAATTATTAACTATAATTTCTCTACTATACCTTCAAGTGCTAGAACTTAATCCTTCTATCTAACTGTATTTTTATACCCCTTAACTAACTTCTCTTCTTCCTCCCACCCTGTTTCCTTAGCCTGGTAACCACCATTCCACTCCCTACTTCCATGAGATCCACTTTTTTAGTTCCCACATAGAAGTGAGAACATGTGATATTTGCCTTTATGTGCCTGATCTATTTCACTTAACAGAATAACCTCTAGTTCTACCCAAGTTGCTGCAATTACAGGATTATATTATTTTTCATGGCTGAATAATATTTCATTGTGTATGTATACTACATTTTCTTTATCCATTCATCTGTCAGTGGACTTTTAGGTTGATTCTGTATCTTGGCTATTGTGAATAGTGCTGCAATAAACACGGGAGTGCAAATGTCTCTTGATATACTGATTTCCTTTTATTTTTCCTTTTTTTTTTTTTGAGACAGAGTCTTACTGTGTTGCCCAGGCTAGAGAGTGCCATGGTGTCATCCTAGCTCACAGCAACCTCAAATTCCCGGGCTCAAGCAATCCTTCTGCCTCAGCCTCCTGAGTAGCTGGGACTACAGGCATGCACCACCATGCCTGGCTAATTTTTTCTATATATTTTTAGTTGGCCAATTAATTTCTTTCTATTTTTAGTAGAGACAGGGTTTTGCTCTTGCTCAGGCTGGTTTCAAACTCCTGACCTTGAGCGATCCGCCCGCCTGGGCCTCCCAAACTGCTAGGATTACAGGCGTGAGCCACCGCACCTGGCCTTGATTTTCATTCTTTTGTGTATATACCCAGCAGTGGTATTGCTAGATCATATAGTAGTTCTATTGTTAGCTTTTTGAGGAGCCTCCATACTGTTTTCTGTAATGGCTGTATGACTTCACATTCCCAACAACAGTGTGTGAGCATTTTCCTTTCTCCACATTCTCATCAACATTTGTTATTTTTTGTCTTTTTGATAATAGTGAATCTAACTGGGGTGAGATGATACCTTCTTATAGTTTTGATTTGCATTTTCCTGATGATTAGTGATGTTGATTGAGCATTTTTTCATATACCTGTTGGCCATTTGTATGTCTTCTTTTTTTTTTTTTTTCCACCCAAGCCTACAAGTAAATGTATGTCTTCTTTTGAGAAATATTTGTTCAAATCTTTTGCCCATCTTTAAAGTGGATTATTTGTTTTTTGCTATTTTATTTGTGCTTCTTATATATTCTGGTTATTAATCCCCTGTCAGATGAATTTATAAATATTTTCTCTCATTCTGTAGGTTGCGTCTTCACTTTGTTGATTGCACCCTCTGCTGTGCAGAGGCTTTTTAGCTTGATGTAATCCCAAATGTTTGTTTTTGCTTTGGTTGCCTATGCTTTTGAAAATCTCTGCCCAGACCAATGTCATGGAGTGTTTCCTCAATGTTTTCTTCTAGTAGTTTCATAGTTTCAGGTCTTATATTTAAATCTTTAATCCATTTTTATTTTATTTTCTTTTTGTGTATGGTGGGTCTAGATCAGGCATCCTCAAACTATGGCCCAGGGGCCACATGCGGATGTTTTTGCCCATTTGTTTTTTTACTTAAAAATAAGATATGTGCAGTGTGCATAGGAATTTGTTCCTAGTTTTTTTAAAGCTATAGTCTGGCCCTCCAATGGTCTGAGGGACAGTGAACTGGCCCCCTGTTTAAAAAGTTTGAGGACTACTGGTCTAGATAGAGGTCTAGTTTTATTTTTCATCATATAGTTATCCAGTTTTCCCAGCACCATTTATTGAAAAGACTTTCCTTTCCCCATTGTATGTTCTTGGTGCCTTTGTCAAAGATGTGTTGATTGTAAATGTGTGAATTTATATCTGGGTCCTCATGCTGATTTGATTACTATAGCTTAGTAGTATATTTTGAAGTCAGATAGTATGATGCCTCTAGCTTTGTTCTTTTTGCTCAGGATTCCTTTAGCTATTCTGGGTCTTTTGTGGTTCCATGTGAATTTTAGGATTGTTTTTTCTATTTCTGTGAAGAATGTCATTGGTATTAATATTTTGATAGGGATTGCCATATTGCTTTAAAAGTTGTAACATTGTGGTTATGTGCCTCTTAAGTAAGCTCATAGTCCTTTGGGGTCCTAGTAAGGAGAACAATTTATAAAATTATAATTGTTGCCTGTGGTTTACCAGTAAAATAACAGATTTTAATGTTCGCACTTAGTCAAACTAAGTTTTTATTACAACGTATTTCAGACACACAGGAGAGCATAGAGAATGGCATAAGATAGGGATTTAAAGTATTTTCCCTATATGGATAGCCTGTTGTCCCAGCACATTTATTGATTCTTTCCCAAGGTTTATAGTGTCAAATACCAATTTTTTTCATATATGGTGGATATGTTTTGGGACTTTCTATTCTATTCCATTGGACTGTTTGTCTGTCCTTGTACCAATATTATACCACCTTAATTACTATAGCTTTATAATACTATCTGGTAGAGTTCATCTTTACCAGGAATGTCTTGACTATTTTTGACATTTGCTTTTTCTTATAAATTTTAGAGTCATGTTGTCAAATTCCATGAAAAGTCCCACTGGTATATCTTTCCTGCTGCCTAATTACTATAGCTGTACAATAATTCCTGATATCAGATCAGGTAAATTCTACCACCTTGTTCTTCCTAGTTGGTATTCTTGGCTCTTTGCTCTTCCATACTGATTTTAGGATTGAGCTGTCAAGAACCATTAAAAAACTCTGCAGGCATATTGATTAGAATTATATTGAGTATATCAGTGATGGAAGGTGGGTGGGTGGGCTGCCTTTCTTCCTATTCTCAGTCATGATATAACTCTCCCATTTACTTAGATCTTTTTTTTTTGTCCCTCGATGAATATTTTATAATTGTCTCCAGAAAGATGATGATGTGTGTGGGGAGGAGGTCCCTCAAACTAACCTGAGATTCAGTGATTTACTAGGACTCCCAGTATTCAGCATGCAGTTGTACTTACAGTTAAGATTTATTAGAGCAAAAATATAAAAAGCAAAATCAGTAAAGGGAAAAGGCTCACAGGGAAAAGATCAGAAGCAATCAGGTGCAAGCTTTCAAAAGTCCTCTCCCAGTGGAGTCACACAGGACACAATTCTTACAGCAACAAGTTGTGACAACTTGTGAGAAGTGATGTCTACAAGGAATGCTTGTTAGAGACTCGGTATCCAAGGTTACTACTGGAGCTGGTCGTATCATGTACCAAAGTTCCAGAATCCCAGAAGTAAGCTGGTATTCAGCACAAACGACACTGTCTGTAAAACAGTTTAGCTGTAGCAAGCCACTGTTATAATTTGAAAAAGTTTTATATCAATTTAAGGAACTACCCAAGTTTTCAAATGCAGGCCTTTCTAAGAATGGTGGTCTCAGGCTGCTTTATTTACATATTTTTTGCACAGATGTATTCCTAGGTATAACTATGAATGGAATCCTTATTTTTTTCCTCTTGTATTTTCTATTTGATTATTTCTGGTGATATACTTTGGATATTTGTTCTGTCCAAATCTCATGTTGAAATTTGATCTCCAGTGTTGGAGGTGGGACTGAGTGGGAAGTGTTTGGGTTATGGGGGCAGAGCCTTCATGAATGGCTTGGTGCCTTCCCCTTGTTAATGTATGAATTCTTGCTCTATTAGTTCACACGAGAGCTGGTTGTTTAAAAGAACATGGGCACCCCCCTTCTCTCTCTTGCTTGCTCTCTCACTATATGACATGCCTGCTCCCCCTAAGCCTTTTGCCTTGATTAGAAGCTTCCTGAAGCACTCACCAGAAGCAGATGCTGGCGCCATGCGCTTCTTGTACAGCCTGCAGAACTGTGAGCCAAATACACCTCTTTTCTTCATAAATTACCCAGTGTCAGGTATTCCTTTATAGCAAAGCAAAACTAAGACATGATGAACAGGAATGCATTACTTTTTTAAAGTTGATTTGATACTAGCAACTCTTTAAATTTTAAGACCTTGTCCATAGGTCTCTTTGATATTCTAAGTAAATAAAATAATTATCCTCAGCAAATATAGATAGTTTTCATCTTTTCATTTCAATTATTTTAACTGCTTTTTAAAAATATATCTTATTGCTTAGGACTTCTAGTATAATATGGAACAGAAGCATCTCTGTTCTCTTCAAATTCTTTGAAAATGCTAGGTATGATATTTTGAAATAATTTTGTTAAAAAAGAATGGAAGATATTAATATTTGTTACATCTAGGTGACAGTATATGAATGATTTTTATTTTCTTCTTTATGCTTTCTGTATTTCCTAGATTTTACATAATGAACATAGATTACTTCTTAAATGAAAAAATACTGTTTTTAAATTGTCTAGAAAAATGTTTCCCTTTTGAAATATAATTTTGATAAATGTATACATGGAAGCCTTTGGTCAGTCAATAAAAATACTTTATCATCATATCTGTCTTTACTTGTGACCATAAATTGAATATGAACAAAACTTTGACCAAGAAACTTAGAAAGGAAATAAAATAGAATTGATTTTGAAACCAGTAGAATTTATGCTAGTTCCAGTGGTGACTATCCTGATGTAATCCAACCTCTTTGACTTTTCGGATCTGGCTTCTGCACGTTCAGTCCTTTTGCCCTTCTCTTCTCAGGCAGGAAGTGCTAGCAGAAAGAGCAAAAGAACTATTTTATCTTTAATGGTGTGGTTGCTGGTGGGCAGAATTCCTTCCAAGCCTCTGTTATAGTTACTGTTGCTATGGCATTGATAGGAAAGTGGCTCTGAGGGGATTCTTTAGTCAGCTACCTTCTTCCTTTCCCAGGTCTGAGTTGAGTTTGCACTTGAAGGGAAGAAAGGAGTAGAAAGGAAAGCATCCTCATTGTAGGGACAATATTTCATGCACAAATAAGGTAACCAAGGATTAAGCACAGACTTGCAATAGATGGCTGGAGTATTTCCCCTTGGATTTACATAGTTAATTTCCTTTATGCCAGAGTTTACCACACCAAAGTCAGAGTTCTAGTGTATTCTTTTTCTCTTTATGTAACAAAGGATTTAGAGTTAATTAGTAAAGTTGGTTTCTTAGCATTGTAGCCTATGCCATGTATGTCTTTAGGGATTTTTTAATGTACATCATGCTTGTCTCTGGAGGGTTTCTCTTCCTTTATGTTCTATTCTTTTTATTTATCACTTTCATTTTTTGTATTGTACCTTTCCAACATTTCCCATTTAAAAATGAACTTGTTGTACTGCGTAGTGTTCATTGCTTGTTTTGTGTAGACACTTGTTAAAAATGATTTATCGGCCGGGCGCTGTGGCTCACGCCTGTAATCCTAGCTCTTGGGAGGCCGAGGCGGGCGGATTGCTCAAGGTCAGGAGTTCAAAACCAGCCTGAGCAAGAGCGAGACCCCGTCTCTACTATAAATAGAAAGAAATTAATTGGCCAACTGATATATATATATAAAAAATTAGCCGGGCATGGTGGCGCATGCCTGTAGTCCCAGCTACTCGGGAGGCTGAGGCAGAAGGATCACTCGAGCCCAGGAGATTGAGGTTGCTGTGAGCTAGGCTGACGCCACGGCACTCACTCTAGCCTGGACAACAAAGCGAGACTCTGTCTCAAAAAAAAAAAAAAAAAAAAAAAAAAATGATTTATCCATGCTAAATTTGTTTGGTAGTGGTTTTAATTCTTCTTGAGGTATTTTTTTAATCCATTTGAAAGACGGGCCTTTATTTTAGCTGTTCTTTGTTGAAAGGTGTTTGAAATTAGAAACCTTACCTTGGAAATGTTATTCCAGTGGTCCTCAAACTTTACTGTGTATGAAAATTATCATGAAAGTATATAAAAACTTCTTCCTACAGAATCAGAAGTCCTAAAAGGTGGGACTCAGGCATTTGTATTTTTAACAAGCTTACCAGGGGATTCTGATGCATAACAGAGTTTGAGAATTACTGCAACAAACACTTCTTAAATTATTTGTAATTTTATTTTAAATAATTTAAAATCTAATTATAGATTTTATCTATATTTTGTGAGTTGATTAAAAAATAACCACTGAAAAAATCACTTAAATGATAACAAGTTTATTACATGCTTGAAGTGATATTTATATACTTGAAAATGTTATTTTAAATCTACATTAATAAAATCTATTCTATAGCTCATATAATTTAAACAGTTCTAATGTAGGAATAAATTAAAGGATGAAAACAGAGTTCACATATGTACATATATACAAAAATTCAGCATGTGATGAAAATTACCTATTAACCCAATTATGTTATTGGATTATTTAATAAATAGTTTAAAAATAGAGCTGGATGTGAATAATGATTCTTATACTAAAAGAATCTGGCAGGGCACAGTTGGCTCTTGCCTGTTATCCTACCACTCTGAGAGGCTGATGTGGGAGGATTGCTTGAGGCTAGGAGTTCAAGACCAGCCTGAGAAAAAGTGAGAGAGCCCATCTCTACAAAAAATAGAAAAAAATTAGCCAGGTGTGGTGTCCCACACCTATAGTCTCAGCTACTTGGGAGGCTGAGGCAGGAGGATCGGTTGAGCCCAGGAGTTTGAGGTTACAGTGAACTATGATGACACCACTGCACTCTAGCCTGGGTAACAGAGTGAGACTCTGTCTCAAAAAAAAAAAGAAAAAAAGAATTCATTATTGTCAGATTTAAAACTTCAGACAATGAAGTCATGAACATCCTAGAAGAAAACCCAGATTAGTTATTTGTATAAACCAGAATGGGGAAGATTTTTCTAAGCATGACATAAAATCAGAAAGCCTTATTTAAAAAGTTTGATAAACTTGAGAATATAAAAGTTAAATTTCTTATGTAGCAAAAACAAAAATGCAAACCAAAACAAAAGATATAACCAAAACAAATATCAAACAGGGAAAATGCTTGCTATACCTGAGACAGACAAAAGACTGCTTTTAATTTCTTCAATTTACACATTGCTTAAAAATTGCTAAAAATGGGAGATATACACACACATGCACACACACACTTATAAATTCTCATTTATTTAGTTAAGAATATAAACACAGGCTGGGCGCTGTGGCTCACGCCTGTAATCCTAGCTCTTGGGAGGCCGAGGCGGGTGGATTGCTCAAGGCCAGGAGTTCAAAACCAGCCTGAGCAAGAGCGAGACCCCGTCTCTACTATAAATAGAAAGAAATTAATTGGCCAACTGATATATATATAAAAAATTAGCCGGGCATGGTGGCGCATGCCTGTAGTCCCAGCTACCCGGGAGGCTGAGGCAGAAGGATTGCCTGAGCCCAGGAGTTTGAGGTTGCTGTGAGCTAGGCTGACGCCACGGCACTCACTCTAGCCTGGGCAACAAAGTGAGACTCTGTCTCAAAAAAAAAAAAAAAAAAAAAAAGAATATAAACACAGAAATTAGTTATTTCCTCTGAGCAGTTGTGGTTCAAAATATCATGGTTTGGCTTTCCCGTAGGCTCTTACTTTCCTATCAGTCTACACAGTGGCCATAAACCCTCTCCATGCATGTAAAACCACCCCAGGTGAGATGGTTCCAGCTGCATTTTGACTATACCACCACTATACCATGCATGTATTGATGGAACACCATGCAGAAGTAAAACAAAAAATGAAGTCAACCTTTTAGTTTTGATATGGAAAGACAACTAACACACTGAATGTGAGAAAAATAAACGGTATGTTAGAATGTATAGAATGATTCTGTTTATGGTTAAAGCGTGTATACCCAAATGTATGCTTATATGTGAACAAAATTTCTTGAAGAATACTCAGGAAACTATTAACAGAGCCTCTGCCCACTGGGATTTGGAGAGGGGTTTTTACTTTTAATTTGGTACCCTTTTGTAATGTTTAAGTTTATTTAGCATAAGCACATATTTTGTTATAAAACTTAATTGAAAAACTATATAAAAAGTTATCTACAAAATAAATTTTTCAGTGTAAAATACCTTAAGATTGCATAAATTAATTTCTGTGCTCATCATCAGTCAAGTATATAAATGTTCTAAGGTCATTTTATAAAAGCCTTGAACCAATTGGCTCCTGAGGCTGGAGTCTTCTTTGCCTTGGGCATTGCTACCCTTGTAGTCTATAACATGGAAGCCTTGCACTATGGGATGCATTTGTCTTTAAACAAGAATTTCAAATATAAAGCACATGAAAAATTATATAAAGCATGGGTTTGGATTACCTGGTGAATGTTTTATTAGGGTTTATGGGACTGATAATTGCCTGTGTAGACTGAGAACCAACTGAGAGAGAGATATAAGATGTAGACAAATGAAGGCCAAACCATTAATCTTATTACTGGTAGAAGCAGAATTAGAGCATGTGGCTATAGATCTAGGGCCAAAAGTACTTAACAGCCTTTGATGTCTAAGTTAGATGGACTAATCCACCCTGTTACAGACATGGCTAGGGAGAACCTGTTATTTTTCATAAAAATATGTTATTTATGTTAACATGTTATAGGTATATTACATGTTATTTAGAATGAGTTCATTGAGAAATGTTATTAATTAATCTGAGTAAATTAATAAATGTTTCAAAATATCTGTTTCAATTTCTAATATCAATCTATTATATATAACCTATATAAACAAAACTTCTTTGGAATTCTCAGTTTTTAAAAGTTTTGAGGGATCTTGAGACCAAAAAGTTTGAGAATTTCTGTTCTACTACAAACATGAGAAGTTAAGAAAAATTTTAAAAGTTGTCTAATTCTTCTTTATTAATTTTTTAGTATCCAAATGTACTAAATTTGGTGCTAAGAAAAGGTACACCACATAATCTTGCTTTAAAGGAAATTACCGTATTTCATGGATTCTATAAACATTTTTTCCACATTTTAATGCCTCTGAAATCGTGATGCATTTTAAAATGGATAGCATCTTTTGATCTTTGTGACCAAGTGTCATCTGTCATATAGTTGTCAGAGTCTGCATATATGGAAACTTGATCATTATTCTGGGCAGCATAGTGAACTTGATAGTTATTCCTTAATGTTGCGTGAGAGCTTTTGTTGACACCTGCTGGTAAGGTCAAGAAAGCTCAGGTATCAACATAGCGGAATGACTGTCAGTAGCTTGGAGGAAAGTCCTGGAGACAATAGTGGAGCACACTTTTAAGAAATGATGAGAATGGATTTTAAATGTTCTCATTACAAAGAAATGGTAAGTATGTGAAGTGATGGATATATTAATCTGATTTGTTCATTCCACAATGCATACAAATATTGAGGCATCACATTGTACCCCCTAACTATATACAATTATTATTTGTCAATTAAAAAAATGCTATAGCACCAATGCATGGAGACACCTAGACATTGATGACTAAGTCAAAAAGGGATTCAGAAGAATTTTATTGCATGCGAAAGAATACTGTATTCAATTTATTTTGGTTATGTGTATATACTTTATATAAAGTATACAAAAAAGTGATCTGTATCTGAGTACATCTAAATAAGTCTATCAGTAAGTATCAAAAATTCTGTGTTTAAATTGTGATTGCAACTGTGATTGCAATTGTCTATTGCAATCAATGGAATCTCTTATATTTGATAAAATATGATGAACATCTAACAAAAAATATGAGTCCTGATATGGTAAGAACAAGTGAGTGGTTCAAATAATAAATGCCGTGTAAGTTGAGAGGCAGAAGAGAGCTATGTGAAGTGAGGGCACTAAGGGAATCTTCATGAAGGATGTGGAGCCTGAACTGGGCCTTGAAGGTAGACTTGAGAAATGTAACATTCATTAATAGTATTAGATGCCTTGATTTATGATTATCAGTATTTTAGAAAAAGTATATAATAACTTTAGAGGGTTTCTTTAGTTTTTAATTTTGTATGTATTTCTGAACATAGTCTGGGTTGCTGTCATTTATCTCCTGGACTCTTGATCTTGCTGCTACCATTCTTCCCTATTTTGGTATGTCCTGCATGTAGCAGCCAACTTATTCTTTAAAAATGCAAATATGATTATGTTCTTCCTCTGCTCTTAATCCTCTAATGAGGTTCTCTCAACTTAGAAAAAAAAAATCCAACAAAGTGGCATGACTGCCACTCTGATCTCCTTTTGTGTCACTCTCCTTCTTTCCCGCCTCACTTGTCTTGGTGTGCTTCTTCATATGTGATGCATGCCTGCCCATCTCAGGCTCATACCTTTGCTGTTCCCTCTGCTCAGAGTGTGCCTCCCCTGGATATGCTCAGGTCTTGGTCCCTTACTTTACTCAGGTCTCTCTTCAAATAGCACCTCCTCTGAAGTGACCCCTTCACATCCCTTCTGAAGCAGCACCCACTCCCTTTACCCTGCTCCGTTTATCTTCACATCACTTGTTCTTGCCTGACATTATATTACATATTTGCTCCTTTGTTTGTCTTGCCCACCAGATATAACCTCCATGAGGCAGGTAACCTTATCTTTTTGTGCATATTGCGTTCCCAGAACAGAGTCTGGCACGTTGAGTTGGGCTCTCACTAAATGTGTGTGAATGAATGGATTCAGATCAGTCAGAAAAAAAAAAAACACTTTCTTGTCCAATATTAATGAAGTATTGCTCTTCTGTCTTGATGGACAATAGGAAATGAACAATAGTTCATCAGCAGCGGAATACTACAAAGAAGTTTTGAAACAAGACAGTACTCATGTGGAAGCCATTGCATGCATTGGAAGCAACCACTTCTATTCTGACCAGCCAGAAGTAGCTCTCCGGTTTTATAGGTGTGCTTTACGTTCAAGTTGTAGAATTACTTTCCTGTGAAACAATAACAAAGATTGAATGAAAATGTAGAGAAATAATATTCATGTAGGCCATGTCTGTATGAAACTAATGATAATATAGGCCATGTCTATATAAAACTAGAAATTCCAACACCCAGAGATTTTAGGAGCATTACAGTGAGATCCAATAAGTTGGAAACATGCAGATGTGTGGCATCTTGCAGAAACACACCTGGATAATTGACTTTCTAACCCCATGTCATTGTATGAGTTAGCCATTTCTTCATGAATCAATAATAGTTACTTAAAACACTTCTCATTGTCGTTGCCTCCCTTAATACCACTAAATACACAAACACTGAAACCGAACTAGTGAAGAGATTTGCAAAGAACATTTGACCTTGTGTTCTGAACCTTGATGAGGACCTGAAACAGGATTCCCTGTTTTGTGAAGTATTGTCAACTCTTATTCAAATATTTTTTTGAAGTGTACATAAATTATTTTCACTGGTTCTCTTTTAAGTATGAACTTATTTTATCCTATATATGGCTTCTGAAGTTAATTTTTAAATTATGACTTCTTCTGTAGCCCCTTGAGTAATACATAAGGAGATGACTGGCAGCTGACAAGAGTTCTTTCCAAATATATGTTGGAGGCATAAAATACAATAATGCAGTTGCACGTGCAACTGACTCTATTCCCCCACCCCAAAGTGGGTCATGGGTTTCTCAGGGCAGCTGGGCTGGATTTTCATTTGCTTATTTGAACTCCGTTGCCCTTTGTCCCTTGGGATTAATGATCCATAGAAGCAAGTGGGGCTCTTGAGCTGCAGCGTGAGAGCTAAGTAGATAATGTAGGGATCCCCTGATGGCCTTGTCTTTCTCGGTAGGAGCTCATCGAAGGTCAGTAGACACAGCTTAATCACAAATTACAGATAGCCAAAAACAGGATCCAACTCTGCTGAAAACTTAGAAGGAAATGCTAAACACAGCCCTCAAATTAGATTAGGGGGTCTTAGGAATTTACCCGATGGCCACCAAAGCTTCATTAAGCTAAACTGTGTAGGTTTTACTTTATGTGACTATTCATTTCTTATTTTTTGCTTCTCTAACAAAGTGTTAGTGTTTTTTTGGGGAAAAAACTGAGATAAGTTGTTTCTGATCTTGCCTCTGGACACATTCCCCATGTAGTACCATTATGAAGGAGATGCTTTTGCATTTGCTGTAAATGTTTTCGTTTACTATAACACTTTGTTTTTATATTCTTTGGGAGTGTTAAAAATTATAAGATGAATTCATTTCTAACTTTCTAAAATATGTATATATGTCTTAACATTTGTAAAGTTGGTCCGACACCAAAATTTGTGTGTTGTTTTTTTGAAAAGGCGACTCCTGCAGATGGGCGTTTATAACTGCCAGCTTTTTAACAATCTGGGGCTGTGTTGCTTCTATGCCCAGCAGTATGATATGACTCTGACCTCATTTGAACGTGCCCTTTCCCTGGCAGAAAATGAAGAAGAGACAGCTGATGTCTGGTACAACTTAGGACATATAGCTGTGGTATGTTGTCTTTCTGATATATTTCTGTTACGGAAAGTTACTTTGAAGAAATTTTCAGGTATTGTAAATCCAGGTTTGTTTATAGTCCTACATGGCAATTTAGAGGTTCCTAGGCGTTACCATAGCTCACTTTATGTTCCCAAGTTAAATCCACTTACATAGAATTCACACTTGACTCCTATGACTGTGTGGTACTTGTTGCTTTATCCTGTGGTAGCAGCAAAGATTTATATGAGGAAAGAAGGGAGGAGATGTCAGGAGGAAGCGTATGGGTCCATGGGTACAAATAAATTCTTTTCTTTTGTAGGGAATAGGAGATATGAGTTTGGCCCATCAGTGCTTCAGGCTGGCTCTGGTCAACAACAACCACCATGCCGAGGCCTACAACAACCTGGCCGTGCTGGAGATGCGGAAGGGCCATGTTGAACAGGTCAGTGAACCAGCAGTGGTGCAGTGGGCAGTCTGCCTTCTGCAAGGAAAAGCCACCATGTGTGGCTGGCGTTACAGTATATGTTATACGTTTAAAATTATAGCTCTAGAGTCCAGCAGGCCTGGATTTGGATCCCAGCTCTGGCACATATTAGCTATGTGACCTTGGATAAGGTGCTCAACCATTTTAAAACCAAAATATTCATAGAACATTTGATTTTACAAATCTGTGCCTTCCTGGTCTTCCTTATCTTAATAAATTGTCCTAGTGGTTGCCATTCCCCATCCACCATCTAGCTGTTCAAGCCCAAATCCTGGGAGCTACCCTTTGCAGCCTCTTTTCTTACCTGTTTCTCCTGCCATCTCTGCAGCTGCATCATATGCAGCAACCCTTGGCGTTCTGACCTCAAAGTCCCCTCTCACCCTGAACTTGCCCACTTTTCTTTGTTCCCACCATCCTTCTCCAGACTGCTCTCACCTCTTGCCTGGACTACTATGAGATCCCCCTAGCCGGTCTTTTTGTTTCCACTTACACCAGCAAGGTAGTGCACTCTACAATACATACACCCTCCTCAGAGCAGCCTAAGGAATTTTTTTTAAAAAAGAGGATTATTTTATTACTACTTTGCTTAAAACCCTTTAGTGCCTTCTCCTTGTACTTGGAATAAAATCTGGACTTCAAACAGTACCCTGTGAGGCCCCACACGATCTGGCCTCCGGCTTCCTTTCATATGGCATTTTTTGCCACTCCTCCTTTCCCACTGACTTACAGACACATCACGCCTCACTGCTCTGAAAAGTGCTCAGTCTTCCTTTAGGGCCTCTGGAATGTTCTTCCTTCAGACCTGGCAATGACAGGTTTCTTTTTGTCATTCAGGTCTTAGCTTAAATGCCACCTCCTTAGAAAGGCCGTCTCCAACATCAGTCCAAAGGAGCCCTCGGGTGCTATCACATCTACTTTTTTCTTCACAGTACTTATCACTTTATCAGTATTTTCACATTTATGTGTAGAAGGTAGAAAGTCAGCTGCATGAAAGCAGGGACCTTATCTGTCACTTAACTGTTATATTTTTTCAGCATTAGAAATAGTACCTAGCACATGGTAGATGCTCAGTCAATACTTGTGGAATGAAGGGATGATATAGAAAATAAAGTAATAATAATAATGCTGACCTGAAGGTGTTTATGTGAGGATTAGATCATGCTTGTAAAGAAAGCACTTGGCATAACAGAAGCACAGTACTGAGCACATAGTAGATGCCTAATAAATTCTATTATTATAATGTACATAAAACAGTTTAAAATGCTAAATATATTATTAACACAATACTAATGGAAATCAAGGGTAAATATTATTGCAGTCCCCACTTTGGAGATGAAGAAATGGAAACTTGAGAAGGGTGAGTAACTTTATGCAAGCTCACAGACATGGCGAGCAGCGTGCTGGAACATTATAACCCCTGACCTGGTCTCCTAGGCACAATGATACACTTTTAACAAAAACAAGAAAATAAACGTCATTGGATATTACCTTTATTTCATAAATTCTCCCAAAGTAAATAAGATGGATTTATAATTTATAGACATTAACTACTATAAAGTAGACACTTGTTTTGTCATGGAACTTTGCCTATGTCCATATGAATCCAGTGATTTTTGTGATTTTCTCTGTTCCCATATTGGTGATTTCTTTTTCCTCTTACTTACTGTGGTTTCTCTAGTATGCAATTGACTTGAAATGTTTTGGTGAAAGATTTCATGATATGAACCCCATTTTATTTTTTAAAAATCTGCCATTCTATATAAACTGATGTCATTTTATTTTCCATAAAAAAAGATACATGAATTTGTCCTCAGAATCATGGATAGAGGTTTTAAGTTTAGCTATAAGCTGGAGGGTTGTTCAGCAGGTTGTGATGCTGAATTTGTGGTCTGCACAGTAAATGTATGAGCATCTCATGCCTTTCAGTGGTCTCTGCTACATATAATCCTTTGAGCCTATAGGGAACAAAAGATAATGTGAAAGTTTGTGTTTTGTGCATCTTAGAGAACAGAAAGTGTATCGTATTCAGCTACTGTTTCACTAACAAAACTGGCCAGCAGTATAATAAATGCTTGCTCTCTGTCATCCAGCATAGAACTTTGGATTTTGAAATTTACTGTAGTTTTTGTTGTTGTTGTTATGACATTAGAGAATAAGTAATTAGAGCCTGTTAAATCAATCAATAGCAACATAAACTAGATTAAGAACTTTTTTTGGTGCTAAGAAGATAATATTTCATATTGTATATCATATTGATATATAAACTTTATGAGAACAGTGGTTCTCAACTAACTTTAAATCCACTCTAAATTTTTAATTCTTGTTTTTTCTGTCTTTTGAATCATTTATCATTAATGTAATTTTGCTGAGATATCAAGAGTTAGTTGTATTTTAGGAAGTCATTGTATTTCATGAGGAATGTCATCTATATTTATCACAGGATCATGTTTATTAAGGTTCTATTGTAGGTAAAGAATTCTTTTACAAAAAAAATCACAAATGTAGTACTGATATATGCTCATATGCCTTCGGGTTTTCTTTTCTTTTCTTTTTTACGCAGGCAAGGGCACTATTGCAGACTGCATCAAATTTAGCACCGCATATGTATGAACCACATTTTAATTTTGCAACAGTCTCTGATAAGGTATTCTCTTTCTTTATTAATTTATCATCTGATCTGTTCTTTTTATTTCTTGCTTTAAGAAAAGTAAAAACAAATAAGGAAATTCTAACCTTACCTTCTTGAAATAAATGGTTTTTTAAAAATCTTAATTATTGTATTCATATATATCTTCACTTCAAGAGACAGTTTAATAAACTTTAATTTATCACTGAATATTGACTAAACTTAAACTATTACAGATTGCAGAAGAATTATTTTATATTTTAAAATATGACATTTGGTCATTGAAGTTAATTGGCTTTTACAGCGAGGTAATGCTATATATTATTTGTAGATCATATTGCCACCAAGACTTGTGTGATTGCTGTAAAATTAGGGATATTAGTGAAAGCTGTTTTAGCTATGAGCAATAAGGGGGAAAGCAACTGTTAATACTGTGTTGCAAGTCAGTTATTAGTAATATCCAAAAGCTAAAAGGAACTGTGTACCATTTCTAATAAGAAGAAAACAAACAAATGACATCTAATAACTAACTTTTACTTGGAAATCGTTCTTTAACATGGAAGGTTCTGTGTGTTTTGAGAACAAAGAAATGGCTAAAAATGTTTGTGATGGAAATAAGGGTCTTTATAGACCATAAGACATTGTAAAGATACTTATTTTTCATAGCATGAATGTGAAGCCATCTACATTGTCATTTCTGTTCAGAAAATAGAATAAGCTGTTATTCATAAGTTGTAATTTTTGAGCACTTGTTATATACCAGCCACTGTTCTAGGTGCTTTAATACCCACTCTATTCTCCCAACAACCCTGCAATGTAGATATCCCTTACCCTCCTTGCTCATTTTTTCATACAACTGATATTTTATTTATTGAGCCTCTGCTACATACCATGCCCTGCTGTTGGCACAGAAGATGTAGCAATACATAAAACAGACAAAAAGCTACCTCATGCAGCTTACATTCTAGGGGAACCTCAGGCTCATAGAGGATAAAAGACTTCCCTGGAGAAACGTGGCAGTGGCACATTCCAAATTCACGCTCAGTTCCTGAGAATACCGGTGTATTTTTTACTGTACGGTGCTGCTACTTAGTCAAACCACAAAGAAAGCTTAATTAGTTTCTTTCAGGAATATCATCATATTTTAATAATATATAATTCAAGTGAGATACCACTTTAAGCAAAAGGCTATATTTCCATAAGAAAAAAATAGTAGGTTAAGAAGAAATTGTATGATTTAAGAAAGGAAATAATTTAACATATCTATATGTTACCAAAAATTTACCAGAGTTGAATTATCTAGATTTTTTCTATGTACACACTAAAAAGCTTTCTTTTTTTAGAGGTATATACATGAATCAAGGTACATTCAGACTGTCATTAACAGTGATTTATTATATATTTCAAAATAGCTAGAAGAGAAGATTTGTAATGTTCCTAACACAAAGAAATGAAAAATGTTTGAGGTTATGGATGTCCCAATTACCCTGATTTGATCATTACACATTGTAGGCATATATCAAAATATATGTACCCCATAAATGTGTACAGTTCTTACATATCAATAAAAAAGATATATTTAGACAGATTTGGATAGTATGTGTGGGGTTTTTTTGAGACTGGACTTTAATGTATACTTCATTGAAAATCAGAGACACCCTTTTAAACTTTTAAAACCACATATCTTCCCAACATTATTGTACTAGCATCATTGTACTAGCAAATACAATAGTTTTGTGCTTGAATTTTCTGTCTAAAAGATAATGTCATAATCAAAGTATGTCTATATTTGTGGTACATTACAAATAGTTTCCCTAAGGTTTTCCTAAGCTATCTAGAGCTGGCTGTTTTAGCATATAAATATCATTTTATGTTTATAATACTATCAGTAATAGGACAAGAAAACAGGTTTTTAAGTTCTTTGCTGGAGAGCTGTAATGAGCATACTTTAGTTACATAATTGGTTATTTTATTTTTCTCACATATTTTTCAAGATTGAATTAAAATCTAGGTGAGAGAATTCTAAATTCAAAGTAGCATAATCAAGCAATTTACCTGTAAGAACCCTTGGAGTTTCTGCAACATACGGATAGTATGTCTTTTTTTCACTTCTTAGTCACTTTTTCTAATCTCATTCTGTGGCCTTATTCTTGTATATCTTACAGATTGGTGATCTGCAGAGAAGCTATGTTGCTGCACAGAAGTCTGAAGCAGCATTTCCAGATCATGTGGATACTCAACATTTAATTAAACAACTAAAGCAGCATTTTGCTGTGCTCTGATTGTTCCTTAGACCAAATATGTTCTTATGAAGAGGTATTGTGTACAAGGGGAAAAAAGTAGTGTATATATGTATGTATATAGTGTAACATGTATATTTTCCAAACCTGTGCTTGATATTAGTGAGGTGACATATAAAGGAGTTTAATCCAGAATGATTAATGAAAATTTTATAATAACAGTAACTTTGTAAAATAATCTTATAAAATACAGAGTTTAAACATTTCTAAGTAGATCATGAAACTTTCTCCCACATTATATGGTATATGTTTGTTTATAATGTTTACAAAGCATTTTAATGAATTTCCTTAAATTGTTGTAAATGTATCTATTTAAAGTCCTTCAGCTGACAATTAGCCATCACATGGCTTAAGAGGTCTGAAATCTGCCTTTAAAACTGCACTTTTACTCCTGGCACACTGGCAGCGACTGTAGTCTCAGCTACTTGGGAGGCTGAGGTACAAAGATCATTTAAGCCCAGGATTCTAGCCTGGGGAACCTAGCAAGACCACATCTCTAAAAAAAAAAAAAAAAAGAAGAAATAAATAAAAAGAAAAAAAATTAAAACCCCAAAAAACTACACTTTTATGTCTAAAACTATGTGTATTTATGCTAAGTAGAGACTTTATTTAGGGCTTTAAAAATGTATTTAAAACTATTTTTTATTAAATACCTTGTGATTATCTATTAAGCTTTAAAATAAATCAGTATGTAAAACACCATCATTCTGTTACTTTTCCTGAGTTTTTATTTCTATCATCTCAGGTGCTCCAACAGGCTTTTTAGAAGTACAATGGTGACCTTAGAAATCAAGTCATTATTTTAATTTATTTCAAATAAAATAAAACGCCAATTTTGTTTTTTCCTGAAAAGCTATTTATGGGAGAGCACATTATTAATATAAGAATATCCACATTAGAAATAGAGTCACAGGTCAGTGGTCACCACCTGCGGTCAGCCCCAAGACAGTTAGTCAGGCTATATCCCAATACCATGGTGTTGTAAAGTCCTGGAACGTCTCTCAAACTTTCCTCTGGCTTATTTAGTGGGACTGTCATTAAAGTGTTCACATAAGGAAACGTGAAAGGAACAGGGCCACTGAAACTTATACTTCAGACTTTGGGATTCATTTTTTTTAACTTCATGAACACGATTTGATAGATACTTATATTTTGTTCAGATATGCATTAACAGTAGTACTCAGCTGACAGAACAAAAAAAAATTGAATTCAAGGAATGATAGATTGTTAGAGGCTAGAATTCACTTCAGAGAATATGTAGACAACCCTTTTGTGGTACAGGTGAGGAAAAACAAGGTGGTGGTCTGGTCACAGTTGGACCCCATGCTTGCTTGATCCTCTATGATATTAGTGCTTATTTAGTTCTTGATAATTTCCTCAGGCACCATCAGATTTCCTAATACTATATTCAATATTTAGATTCAAATTGTATAATGTGCATCATTGTCTTAGTTAAGTTAAAACAAGAGCTAATAATAATGGCTGACATTTACTGAGGAAGTTGAATATGTCCAGCACGATTCTAAGCACTTTTTGTGAATTAGTTATGAATAATTTCATTCCCACTGCAGTCCTATGCAGTGCTGTTCCCGTTTTACTTAGGAGAAAACTGAGGCACAGAGAAAAGGGTTACAAAACTAGTGTCAGACTCTACAAAAAAGACACCTGCACTCGAATGTTTATAGCAGCACAATTCATAATTGCAAGGCTGTGGAAACAGCCCAAGTGCCCATCAATCCAAGAATGGATTAATAAAATGTGGTATATGTATACCATGGAGTACTATTCAGCTCTAAGAAACAACAGTGATATATAGCACATCTTATATTTTCCTGGTTAGAGCTGGAACCCTTACTACTAAGTGAAGTATCCCAAGAATGGAAAAACAAGCACCACATATACTCACTAGCAAGCTGGTATTAACTGAGCAGCACCTAAGTGGACACATAGGTATTACAGTAATAGGGTATTGGGCAGGTGGGAGGGGGGAGGGGGTGGGTATATACATACATAATGAGTGAGATGTGCACTATCTGGGGGATGGTCATGCTGGACACTCAGACTTGTGGGGGGGGGGAAAGGGCATTTATTGAAACCTTAAAATTTGTACCCCCATAATATGCCGAAAAAAAAACAAAAACTACTGTCAGAGATTCAAGTTTAAGTAGTGTGGCCCCTTAAGTGTGTGCCCTTAATCACCATGTTAAATTGCCTTTCAGTGTTTTTTCTCCTATAAAGCTATTGCTGTTTAAAGTGAATATTTTATCCATTAGTAAAACTGAATAATAAGGGAATATTAATAGAGCAAAAAATAAATGATTTAATATTCCTAAGGTGATAAGAGAGATTTTTGTCTTGAATTTATGTTAATTCAGCATAAGAACCAATGGAGGATGAATCAGGATGATTCAGGGTAGAAAAATGACGTAACACTGCATCAGGAGCTAGGTACAGGATGTCTTTGTAACAGTTACTTCTGGACTGCATAATTTCTGGCTTCTGTGCCAACATTTCTATAGAAGGAACATTTACAATTGTCTTCCACCATGGCTAAAGAGGTGTTCAGTCCACAGAAATTGTTCAACCAAAATTCATATCATTGAGCTTACTTCTAACTGATACAAATCAGATCTGGCAAGAAGACTACCTGTACTGAAAAATTACTGAGGTTAGAAGTTCTTACTTCACAAAAGTGTCACTTCTGAGTCAGTGCCCTATGGTAGTAACTCTTCTCTGTTACATTTCTGAGTGGTATTTCCCAGGATCAGAGAATCCATCAGGATATAATTTATGGCCCACAGATAGGAAAATCAATAAAGATAAAACATCACTATGCTTTTAAAGTAGTTTCTACCACCAACTCCTTACTATGATGAAGGATTTTTATCAAGAGCTTTCAACTGGGATTGAGTTGAAGCATTCAGAAAACAATGATTTTATAAAGACTGTGGTAGGACTGAACCTTAGAAAATAAGGAACCCAGAAATGGAGTTTAGGAAAAAAACCATTACCAAATAGTTTTAAATTCTAGGAAGCAGGTAAATTGGAATCTTTCATGGTTATGTTCCAGAGTTCTAAAATGGTCATCTAGGCTCATATTTGAGGGGAAAAAATTATTTAGCAATTTGAAAATAATTGTAGTTTTACAATCCTTCCAAATAGATAGCATTAGTTCTATTTTTGGCTGAATAAAAACTTAACATTTTTGAGAGGTACTGTGATTTCATTTCTCAAAGCCAATTCTTGAGATTAAAGAATAGGTATATTGTTATAATCCTTGGGGACTATGATATTTCTTGCAATCTGATCCTTTTCTTTACCTGAATCTGATTCTGACTAATAAAGAAAAATTGATTATTAGAATGAAAATGATGGGAACTCTTGGAGAAAGCAACCATGTTATCATAGAAAAGATGCTAGACCTAGACCGATTTTAGAAAGTTAGTTTTTTGTTTTGTTTTTTTATTGGAGAAAAGAGAGAGCCTCTTCTAGTGTTTGAAACTCAAGCTTCTATGGGCTCAAGCACCCCACAACTGTCACTGTCCCCTGCCCCACACCTCTTCTGATCTAATACTTCATTTTTTTTCTAGTGGATTATCTCTTTAAAAAAATCAGTCTCTTTAAACCTGCCCCCTTTCTAGACCACCCTATCTCCTTCATACTACATCTTGGAAAGCTAGGTGACATTTGTTACCTACTTCCTCACCGCTCATTCATTCCTCAGCCCTCTTTAATCTGGCATCTCATCCCACTGCTCTACTGAAACAGCTCTCACTGAGGTCACCCTTTTTTGCTTTAAATGTAGTTTTTTTACAATATTATTCATATACATTACAATTCCTCTTAAATTTTTAACTGTACCATTCAAAGGTTTTTAATATAGTCATAGTTGGGCAACCACCACTACAATTAATTTTAAAATAATTTCATCATCCCCCAAAGAAAGTTCATACTCATTAGCAGTCACTTTTCAGCCTCACAACACCATCTCTACCCCCAACTCTAGCCCCAGGCCACCAGAAATCTACTTTCTTTCTCAGTAAATATGCCTATTCTGGATATTTCATAGAAGTGGAATGAAATATTATGAGGTCTTTTGTGATTGGCTTTTTTCACTTAGCATAATGTTTTCAAGGGTCATCCATGTTGTAGTATGTATCAGTATTTACTTTCTTTTTATTGCCCAATAATATTACATCATATGGATATACCACATTTTATCTATCCACTCATCAGCTGATGGATATTTGGGTCGTTTCTACTTTATGGCTATTATGAATATTGCTGCTGTGGACATTTAGGTACAAATTTTTCTGTGGATGTGTTTTTCTTTTGGCCATATACCTAAGAGTGGAATTACTGAGTCATATGGTACCTATATGTTTAACCTTTTGAAGAACTGCCAATTTTACATTCCTAGCATCAGTGGATGAGGGTTCCAATTTCTCCACATTCTCACCAACAGTTGTTATTATCTGTCACTTTGATTATAGTAATCCTATCAGGTGTGAAGTGGTATCTCACTGTGGCCTTTGATTTTCATTTCCCTCATGGTTAATGATATTGAGCATCTTTCAAGTGCTTATTGATCATTTGCATATCTTCTCAGGAGAAATATCTATGTGGGTTTTTTGCCTGTTTTTAAATTGGGGTATGTGTCTTTTTGTTATAAATTGTAAGAGTTCTATGTATATTACAAATATGAGTCCCTTGTCAGATAGATGATTTGTAAAAATTTTCTTTCATTCTATGGGTTGTGTTTTCACTTTCTTGATGGCATCCTTTTTAAAACACAACAATTTTTAATTTTGACAAAATCTGATTTATTTATTTTTTGTGTGTCACTTGTGTGTTTGGTGTCATACCCAAAAAGGTTTTTACCTACTCCAAGGTCACAAATATTTGCTACCACATTTTCTTCTATGAGCTTTGTAGTTTTTGCTTTACATTTAAGTCTTTGATCCATTTTGAGTTAATTTTTGTGTATGGTGCGAGGAAGGCATTCAACTTCATTCCTTTGCATGAGGATATCTAATTGTCTCAGCATCATTTATTGAAAAGCCTAATCTTTCCCTATTGAGTTTTCTTAGCGCACTCTTTGAAAGCAATTGATTGTAAATGTGAGGGATTATTTATGGACTCTCTATTTTATTCCATTGAATGTCTGCCTTTATGCCAGTACTATATGAGTTTTATAGTAAATTCTGAAATCAGGAAGTGTGAGTCCTTTCAAGATTGTTTTGACTACCCTGAATCAAATTTTAGGATCAACTTGTCAATTTCTGCAAAAAAGGCAGCTGAAATTTTGACAAGGATTGAGTTGAATCTGTAGGTCAATTTGGGAAATACTGTCATCTTACCAATATTAAGGTTGATCCATGAACATAGGGCATCTCAGTGTTTAAGATAAAGAGTTCAGTATTTGTCTCACTTCACCTTTCTCAGCATTTGCAATGACCACTCTCTTGAAACATTCCTCTCTTTTGTTTCTTTAGTGTAATCACTTTTTCTGGGTTCCCTTCATACTTTTTAGAGCACTGTCTCATGAAAGACTCCAAATTGCCCAATAGTTTGGTTCATATCTTACACTATATGCAAAAGTTAACTCAAAATGGATGATAGACTTGAATGTATAATCTTTAAGTATAAAAATTCTAGGAAAAAAATAACAAAATCTTCATGAATTTGGATTATATGTCAATTGTACTTCAGATAACACTGGAACAAAACCCCTTATAGAACTCTACAGTCTTAGTAAAAGTCAATTTTACTGTATGTAGATTATAGCTCAATAGATGTAATTTTTTAAAAAGTTAAAGAGCCATGCTATTTTTACAGACACTGTAAGTGCAATAAAAGTTTAGGAGCTCTATAATTATTTTTAAAAATTTTAAATTTTTAATTCTTATTGATACATGTTGTCGGACATATTTATGGTACACATGGCACCATTTATGATACATGTGGCATTTTGATACAAGTATGTAATATGTAATGATTAAATCTCGATAGTTGGGATATTTATCACCTCAAACATTTATCATTTCTTTGCATTGATAAATACAAACCTTCTAAACCTTCTCTTCTAGCTATTTATAAATATACAATAAATTATTGTTAATTATTTTAAATGTTTTTTTAAATGAATAAGCATTAAGAACATATGGATGAATCACTGAACAAAATGTCTTGCCTTGAAGAATCAGCAAGATCTCGAGAGCCACAGAGGAGAGAGAAGCTAGGGGGAGGCATTTGAGGCAAGGCTGATGGGTGAACATATTTGTGAACCACGAGAATATGAATTTGGCTGGATGGGAATTGGGCAATAACAGTGAGAGTAACCTGGTCATGAGAGCTAAATTCGTTGGGATTAGAATGTAGAAGATTTTGAATCCCATGCTAAGGAGTTTAAGTTTTACCTGAAGGTTGAAGAGGAAGCAAGTATTTTGTAAAAATTGATCTAGAGATAATACTTAGGCTCAGTTGGAAAATACAAAATTGGATATATATTTTAAATCAAGTTTTGTAGGATGAATGTGAACATGAATATATTTATACTAGATAATAAATACAATTTTGTAAACTGCATAGCATGTGCAACTGATAGGCTAATTTATGTCACACTTCTGCTTGGTTACACCCTTTTCTCTTTCCCATCTGTGCGAAAAAGCATAAAAATTTGCCTAGATAGTCACAGTTCACAGAAAGAGCACTGATACTCACAGATGGTGCTTCATTAATTACAGTCTGCAACAAATAGTCTTCTTAACAAGATGGCTGTCGTTTTACAAATGCAGGACTACTGTTTTTATATTTCATCAAGCAAGAAATCTGGGGAAAGAAAAACATTGTACTTACACCAGACTACAGTTTTCTCCATTGTAATAATTGTTACAATATTTGGATTAGTGTCTAGGGCAATTCTGATATCCCCTAACGTTTGACAATAACTTTGCTAGATGGTTTCTGAGAGCACTCTCATCTTTAAAATACTCAGAAGACACAAACTATTAAAGCTTCTCAAGAAGAAACAGATAACCTAGATAGTCCTATATCTATTAAAGTCTACTATTAACACAACTCCAGCGGGAGGTGTCCTGAGCAGTTCCTAAGAAAGGGGGTTTAAACCGAAGGATCCAAGGCACCTTTTGGGGCCCCCATAAAATACTTGTGGACAGAGAGAAAACATCATGATAGTACATTTAATTATTATGTATTAAGTGCTTGCTGGGTGTCATCTTCACAAGTCTACAAGTTATCATTATGACTCCCATTTCCCTGCTGCTAACCCCACAAAGGTTACATACGGAACAGGTCCAAGGTTGCACAGATAGTAAAGGTATAGCTGGGAATCTCAGCATCTTGGTGTGTTATCTTCTTCCGGCCTGCTGAGAACGGACCCGCAGTGGATCAAAGTAGAAGGCAAGGTGGCAGCTCCCCACATGTCTGATACACATCGAGATGTGACAGGGAACAGTGGTTTGCAAATGATGACATGTCTCCCATCAGAACGGGTCCTGAGAGTTCCATGAGTTCTAGCAGTTGCCACGTGCTTTCACGATCTTCTCTGCTCCTGCCGGCAACCTGTGGGGGCTGGCAGCCCAGCGATTCCTAGCCCCATGTTACAGAATGACCCACCCACAGTGACACAGTTGCACAACTGGCAAGAGACAGATGGGGACTTAAATACAGGTCTTCTGTTCCCACTACACCAGTACATTTCCACTTTCTCAACCACACAGCCTGTTAACAATAGAGAGACTAACTGAAAGGCAAAGCTGAATTTATTAAACTTGCCAGGAAAGGGAGACCTGTGACTGGAAGCACAGCCACCTGCAATGGTACCGACTGAGCACATCTTAGACACTTTACACTGAGTGAGCATCAAGCCATCCATCCCTTCTCAAGGGAGCAGGAGAAGATCATGAATGGCTCTGATAGAAATAGACTGCATTAATATACTCTGCATTCTGACCCATACAAGCTTACAGTGGGCTTGCTTGGGTTTTATAGTCCCTGATAGTGTTTCAACCAGAAAAAAAATTTCTCAAGAACTTTGATTGAAAAGAGCACATGTTCTTGGTACTGTACTATGTTTTCGACACTGATTCCCCAGGACAAGGCTTCTTAGTTTTATATCCTTGAAGCTCATAGAGCAAGCAGCTCTTCCAGGTATATAGGGACATTCACAGGTGAGGAAAGTGAACTGAGATGTGCAGGGCACCGCCCAAGAGGTCCACTGTTAGCATGAAATTTGAAGTTAGAGCATCCTGTTTTTTTCTCTTTAAAATAGCCATGTGAATCTTGCAATTAACCCCAAAGCAAATCTGTCTTTAATATAAAAATACTATATTCCTCACATCTTCACATAAAAACAAAGGTCTGCGTTTTAGCTGGTGGCTTCCCCAGCAGTAGCCACAACTGCACTTCTGTCTTCTCAGCGCTGGGTAGAAGAATCAGGTGGGTGAAGTTTGCCCTGTTTTGTGCCTTCCTCTTCCCACCTAACCCCTGGGCACGCCTGGCTTCCTCTCCCCTTGCACAGGGCTTGAGATCCTCCCCTGCCCCACACAGAAGCATCTCCCATTCTGAATCCTTGTCTCCCATCACCAACATTCGTCAGTTCTGTGTCTCCTTCTCTCGTGATTACGCCAAATCACTGTCTAATGTGGACAGTTGTATGTGTTTCTACCAAGTAAAAGACTTGTCTTTTCACATGGGATTTCAGGCATTGTGGCAAACTTACATGAGAGATATTTTGGGGCAAGAGGAACCCTAGGGCAGCCCTCAACTCAGACCATGAACGCAACTGCCGCGGCAGGTATGCTGCTCTTGCAAATCCCGAAGTGGTGAGAACATCTGGTGAACTCACCATAGCAGAAAGCCAGAAAGTTTTAGATCCTATTTATTCAAATTGCTTTTCCAGGCTCTCACCATGGGGTTGCTTTTAGAGCTGTAGTGGGTGGGGTTTAATTTGCAAATCTCATGAAGGGATATAACAACAATGACAGCAGGATGCAAAGGCAAGTTGGTTGAGCCCATATTGTCACCAGGTTTCAAGGAGACCAGAAAATGGTGGCTATAGCTCTTGGTTTATCCTTTGGGTAAACCACTGCTCATTGAGATTTGAATCTGTTAAAATTCTCTGGACCCACTCTCCCTTGAGCAAAACTGTTAATTACATTTTCAAAGCTGTAAACTCAACACAATGTTTTTGGAAGACAGTGGGAGGATGAATAAGTGTTTAGAGACACTTTCTGCTCCGGCCTTGCTCACACATCCATTCCTGCCCACGTGGTGCCACACAGATTATACCTTTGGGGTTCTGTGGGTGCTTTCTTTGTGCATTCCTCTGTGTGTGTGTGCGTGTGTGTGTGTGTGTGTGTGTGTGTGCGTGTGGTGGAAGGGATTACATTCTTTTTTTTTTAATTGCAAGTTAATCTGGAGATCCTGAAAGTTGCTATGTTGATACAATTTGGGAAATCAAAATCTATTTGCTTTTAATGCAGTAATACAGTCATGGAGCATCAATCTATTACCATATAGAATCTAATACCACATAGAATAGATGTATTTTTGTGGTGCCAGCTCAGCTCATACAATTCTCTTGAGATTATTTGTTCCCTGTCCAAAGACAGTGTTTCAACATAGCCCTGCTGCCACCCCCACAGACATCGCTAATTCGAGACCAGGAGTAGCAAATTTCTGGTGGGACAGCACTAATCAGATTCTGTCACAGTGGTGTGCACTAGAACTGAAAGGTAGAGGTGAGCCAGGTGGCCCTGGAGAACAGCCAGAAAACATTCCCTTGAGCTTCCCTCTATACTATCTCCCGGGGTTTTAATTTGAGAATTAAGTAAAATTACGTGTCTGAACATGTAAAACCTTTAGCTCAGTGCTTTTGTGCTCAATCTCCTATTTCCTTCTCTTTTTCCTCCCCTCATAATAGTCTAAGCTAGCGGTGGGGAACTTTTTCATGTTGGAAGTCCACATTAATTTAATTTAGCTATAATCAAATAAGGCTGCATTCAAGAAACTTCAATTAGATATCCTTAAAAATGTACATTATTTTGTAAAAATCTAACTACTATGTATTTAATAATTTCAAAAAGTGAAAACCACTTGTTAATTGTAAAGTTAACTAACCTTTTAATGACTTTGTTGTGTCTGCTTTTTGTTGGAAAGCATTTTCGGTTGCAGAATGGAGGTTTACAGTTTCAGTTGATCCTCCACATGGGGTATCAGTCATTTGTGATGTTAAGGGCATCTTGATTTGGGTTAGGTAGGAGAATGCAGATTTGCAGCAATAGTGGTTGAAAAGCAAGAAAGCATTTTTAGGGGGCATGTTGCCAAAGGTATGGGTATTCTACTGCATTTTTCTGTGTTTCAGTTGGATCTTTCTTAACATCAAACAATGACTTAAAAAAAAATGACTTTAAAATGCCACCTACTGAGAGCTCAACCAATTCCATCTGTAGTTCTTTAGGTGCCTTGGTGATAGCAACTAGGTGAGGCGGAAATGCTAACTTGAGTGGGAAGTCATGATTCTCAAAGTCAGCAAACCTTTCATTATATTCTCCAAGTAATAGGTCTATAACAGCTGTGTACTCTTCAAATGATTCCCATATATCATCCTGTTCATCAATGACTTTGCTAACTGGGGAAAATGTCTATGCAAAATTTCCTTTTGAAGAGAGTAGCGCCAGTCAGGCGGGGGAATTTAGAACTAAATCATGAGCATAGCAGCCGTCAATTTAGCCCTTATGGCTTACTGATGTTGTAATTGTGCTGATCAATCTGGGAGGATTATTTCATTGAAACTTATTTTGTTCTCTGGTATTTTAAATACATTCAATTTAAAAATAAAATAAAAATAGAAAAGATGGACAAAAATGAGGTAATAAACATAAAAGGGTTTGTTCTGTAAAATTTGGATTGAGTCAAAAGGCTGTACTTAAGGACCTAGGAGGCCACCGGTCCCCCACCCCTGCTCTAAGCTGTTGATGACCTTCCATTCTATAGTGTCATGGTATGAAGTCCAGAATAATAATTTCTTACTGTAATGTAATTTTGTTTGGGGACCCCACAGTGCTGGAAGATAGAAGTCTGAAGTCAAGGTATCGGCTGGGCCGTGCTCTCTGTGAGGGTTCTAGGGAGGAGTACCTCCTCCCCTCTCCTAGGTCACCGGCGATCCTTGGCTTGTAGCTGCACCACTCCAGTCTCTGTCTGTGTCGTCACATGGCCTCCTCCCTTGTGTGTCGGTGTCCTCTCCTCTTCTTATAAAGACACTGGTCATTGGATTTAGGGCTCACCCTTGTCCAATACAGCCTCACCTTAATTTAATGAAATATATCTGCAAAGATCCTATTTCCAAGTAAGGTCACATTCCGAGGTTCCAGGTGGACATGATTATTTGGAGGACACTATTCCTCCCACTATGGGAGGTGATGTGTGCAGGGGTGTGGTGGTCTAGTTGTCTCCATGAAGTCTGCCACTTCCCATCACTTTTTGCTGAGGTCAGTAATCCCTGAAAGAAGATTTTAAGGTAATCTTGGGAGCAAAAGGTCTTTGTAGATGGTGTAGGGAAGAATGCTACTCTAGGCATAGTGGGCTTTGATGGGAAAAGTATTTCAATAAAAGAGAGACTGAAGGCCGGGCGCGGTGGCTCACGCCTGTAATCCTAGCACTCTGGGAGGCTGAGGCGGGAGGATTGCTCAAGATCAGGAGTTTGAAACCAGCCTGAGCAAGAGCGAGATCCCGTCTCTACTATAAAATAGAAAGAAATTAATTGGCCAACTAATATATATACAAAAAATTAGCCGGGCATGGTGGCGCATGCCTGTAGTCCCAGCTACTCGGGAGGCTGAGGCAGGAGGATTGCTTGAGCCCAGGAGTTTGAGGTTGCTGTGAGCTAGGCTGACGCCATGGCACTTACTCTAGCCTGGGCAACAAAGTGAGACTCTGTCTCAAAAATAAATAAATAAATAATTAAAAGAGAGACTGAAGTTTGGTTTTAGATATTGGAAAGTCCTGGCTGCCACACTGCAGGGCCTGGAAAAATAAACCTCCTCCTACCCCCCCCCCTTTTTTTTATGTTCTAGATAAACAGCTCCAACTCAAAGGAACAGGACACTGCCAGCCAGGGACTAGTTTACGCTGAAGTCCACATGAGCATAACAAAAGCATGCTGGGAGAGTAATAAAGGCTATTTATTATATGGATGGCAGAAAGATGGTAGAATTTGGGCCTATGTGGTGGATCGTGCTCCTCCAAGTGCTGGGGCAGGAATGGCGGGCAAGTGAAGGGATGTTAGCCGGCAGTGGGGGAGGGACTGTCTTGGGAAGAATATTTAGGTGACATTTACTCATTCAACAAACACTAAAGGCCCACTGTGTGACAGGCACTGTATTATATTGTGTATCTCTCCTTCAGTAGAACTCAAATACCGTATATAGACATAATATCTTATGTTTGCTTACTCAAAAAAACGTGCGTTCACGCGAGGATGGCATTGCATGCCTTCAGGCACTGAGTTAATTGTGCAGCATGAGTGTTATAAAATTTTATTTTTTATATAAAATAGCCAGCAATGCCTGGCGCTAAATGGGACATATCATCATGTGGGTGAGGCTCAGAGCATTAGAGGAGATCAACAAGAAGTATAAGAAAGAGGATACTTAAATCTATTCATCCAAGATGATTTCTTAGCCAGGGTTACATTAGGTGTTGTGGAGAGGTCAAGAGAAAAGAAGCAGTAGGCTTTATCAGTTATTTAGGACAATGTGTTGCTTATTGGGTTTATGTAAAAAAAAATTGGTAAAAGTTGAAATATTTTCCACTAAAACAATTTTACACAGAAACTTCAACCATTGTGCCTCTCAACTAGTTGCTAGGCAACATGATTGGTTCTTTCATCAAAAAAGGTGAATTATTGGATAAAAGTTCAGGGAAGCTCACAGAGGCCAGGGAGTTTCTTTTTCTCCATGGATGGCTGGTAGAATCTATTCATTTGGCCACATTCTGGGGGTGCCCACAAAAGCCAAACACCAAATGATTGGGGTCATAGTGTTTTGGGGCCAGAAGAGCTTGTGCAGAGTGTTGCACCCTTACACTGTATGTTTCAGATGAAGAAATTGCCCAGAATGTTGAAAGGCTTGGCTTGAGACCACTGGTAGCTGGGGGGGGGGGGTAGGCAGGGATGGAACAAGCTGAACTAGACCACTTGCACCTTTGGAAGGGCTTTTTGCCTTCTCGTTTGGGATTGTTCTGGAACATGATAATAAATCAAGGAGCAAGTGGGACAATGAAAAGAGGTAAGAATCCATTGTAAAGTAGGGGGAGCATTTACAAGAACTTGAAGGCAGAGACATAGTACTTCATTTATCCTAATCTCTTTAGGTAATGTTGACAGCCAAAATAAGTATCCTGAGTTCACTTTTTAAAACACAGTGTAGTTAAACTTCAAATAATAGAATTCTTAGGGAATGAGAATGGAATTGGATTTTCTAATTAAGTAGGATGAGCAAGAAAATTGTGTTGTTTTAACTTTCCAAGCTGACATTTAATATGCATTATTAGTTCACTCTTTGCATTAGTAAGAAGAGTGAATACATAATTTAATGTTCATTTGATAAATGCCTATCTTTTAGGTCCTTGGGGTGCCCATTCTTGCAAGAATAATCATATAGAACAGACAATACAGAAATATTGGGTTTAAAGTATATTGTAATAATCACTAGTGATTATTCCTTAAAAAATGTTTTTTAGTTAAAGTTCTGGTATCAGTTTGTTTTGCTAGTATTTCAAACAACTCCCTCCACCAAATACATATCCTAAAACAAAACAAAACAAATTTTAAAAATGGACTTTGAATTATAGGAGTCAAATCTAAATACTAAAAAACAAAGAAACCAACAAATAAAACGAACCTGACTGTTAAAGATATTTGTTTCATTTTTGAGACAGGGTGTCACTGTGTTGCCCAGGCTGGATTGCAGTGGCATGATAATAGCTCACTGCAGCCCCGAACTCCTGGGCTCAAGTGATCCTCCCACCTCAGCCTTCTGAGTAGGAATAGCTGGGACTACAGGTTCGTGCCACCATACTTGGCTGATTTTTAAAAAATTTTTGTAGGGACAGGCTTTTCTATTTTACCAGGCTGTTCCTGAACTCCTGGCCTCAAGCAATCCTCCTTCCCTGGCCTCCCAAAGTGCTGGAATTATAGGCATAAGCCATAGTGCCAAGCCTGACAAAGATCTTTGAATTCCAGTGAACCTATTTCAGATTATAGCCAGCATGACAAAATTCCAGTGCAACACAACAATTTGTGTAGTTCTGAGAATTTTGCCTAGATATGACAATTAAATCTATGAATGTAAGTAATAGGAATGGAGGATCTTTTAGGTCTTTTCCCAACCAAAAAGTCCGTGATTCAATATTTTTGCCTTTTAAAAACCATAATTTTGTCTGTAAGGTATAACCAAACCATAAGTTTGCTCTTTTCCAAGGGATAATTAGAAACAGATTTAATTCAATTCCAACAGTAAATTCAATTCCATTCACTTTTCTGCAGCCCATATAACTATATATGTAATGGTATTAAGTCTTCCACACCAAAATGTATATGCATATGCCCTTACAGCAAACTAAGAAAACTTTTTATAAAACCTATGTTACTTCTTATTACAGCAGCCCTAGGGACTGGGAGATACAAAATTCATTTCTTTTTATTTTTAAGGTACAGGGTCTCGCTGTGTCACCTAGACTGGAGTGCAGTGACATGGTCATAGCTCACTGCAACCTCAAACTCCTGGGCTCAAGTGATTCTCCCATGTCAGCCTCCAGAGTAGCTGGGACTACAGGTGCACACCACCATGCCTGGCTAATCAAAACAATTTTTTTTTTTTTTAGTAGAGACAGAGTCTAGCTATGTTGCCTAGGCTGGTCTCGAACTCCTGGCCTCAAGGGATCCTCCTGCCTCAGCCTCCCAAAGAACTGGGATTACAAGTGTGCACCATCACTCCTGGCCCCAAATCCATTCCTTATATAATCTCAGAATCGAGGTAGGAGATTGGGCTTTTCTTTCACAGGAGAATGGGAGTCTTTTTCCTAAAATACTTTTTCCAAGTTTTCTAAAAAAATGTAATGTCTATTTTAATATGAAACTGTCTGGAATTAACTTTTTTTTTTTTTTTTGGCTTGCTTGTGTATTTGTTTGATATTCAGGGTTAGTAACTTTGTATCAGTTGTTCATTCATAAGCATTTTAGGTATCTCTTGCATGAAGGAAATACACACGAGCAAACAAACTGAGGTGACTTAATTAGCCCAAGGGTGCATGGCTGAAGTAGAAGACCCTACTGCAGTGGGGACCTCCTACCCCAAAGTCAGCTGTTGCTCATTGATATTTCATCCACTCTGTGACATTCTACCAGTCACAAAAGAGTGACATTTCCCTAACCTTACTCATGAGGAAAACTTCTGGGCGGGCTGTTTCTTACAGTGTGGTGTGAAGACAACCTGAACTAGAATGTTCTTGGGGATGGGCTGCTTGTGAAACACACAAATTCCTGGGCCCTATATGCAGCATTACAGATCCTGGGGAAGGGTCTCAGAGGTAAACATTTTAGACACATTCTGTGGTTGATTTTTTTTATGCTTCTCAAGGTGCTGGAACTGTTTATAGAAGGAAGGGACATTGACTCATAGCTGAGTGATCACCATGGCAACCAAAGAACCCATCACCTGAACCATATTCCAAATCATTTCATGTTTACTGACTTATTATACTTTAAGGGATAGATTAGCAAGGGGAAAAAAAAACCATAAAGATCTCGTCAGAAAGTCATCATTTATTCATTAACACAACCTCAAGTCCAGAAACATGACAACTCCTCTATCTCGGTTATGATCCTTCCAGATAACAGAGTGACGGGGTCATGAATCCCCTTCAACGGCCCCGAGATGTGCTCATCCCAGAGTGGCCTCGTCAGGGACACACTGTCATTCTGCCAGCCGTGCCAGTGTGAGCTACGTGGGGTGACCACGCAAGGGAGCTGCTGCGTGCTAATTTTATCCCAGTCCCTCACCTCTTCGAGCACAGGGATCCATGAATCAGACAGCAAATCTGAGAAAGAAAAGAAGGCATTTGGAATAATTTTAGGAAGAGGAGGGATGGGCCACTTTTGGAACTTCAACATCAAGACAGGAGAAAGGAGGAGAAAGAGAGAATATGAATTTTCCATTTTCCGAGACTGTCTGCAATTCGCTCCTGATAAATCAGTTTGGAATAAAGCTCAGGTGATGGGCCTTGGGTTGCCATGGCAATTACTCAGCTGTGTGCAGCAGCCTCACGTGCCTTTAATTTTCCTACAGACACACACACACACAAGGTCAGCAGAGGATACGAAATGCTTATCCTAGACTCCCAGGGGGAAAAAAGTTGGACTCTGCCCGGCACAGGACCAAGAATTTCTTTAAAATTCATTTCATTCCTTAAAATATTAGCGATTGTTTTCACATCAAATAAAATGAGGCAAGCTTGAACTCTGGCATGCAGAAAATATAATTTTATTTTTACACCACTTCAATATGATTTCTAGCTTTACTCCAGTGGGGGAAGCAGGAAACTCAATCAGTCTTTAGAGATGACTCTACTTTCTCAGGGCTGTGTGAAGGTTTGGCAGTGGGGACTGGCTACGTACTGCCAAGGCTGGCGCACGGTGGCCACTGAGACCTCCTTATGTCTGTCCAGGTCTTGAACCTCTCTCTGCTGCTCTGCTCCCTCCTGGGCTGTGCACCTCGCTGAGATGCTGTTCTGGGTCATCTCTGCGTAGAAGCAGCAACCAGGCTTCCCCTCTCTGGCGTCTTGAGGCTTCCCTGTCCACGAAGCATAAATTCCACTCCCCGGGAACTCACCAAACTCTCTGCTTTTATCACTTTCCTTCAATCCTCTCCAATATTTTTCTAGTACGTAGAGAAAACCCTCTCCCTTTCCTGTTTCTTCCATTTTGTTTACACCCTATCCTTTCTGTTGCCCCAAGGCTTAGAGTTTTAGAAAACTCGGGAAGGCTTTCTCTATTTTCTAGCCTGCTGTATTTCTCACCCCCCCACACAAGACATTCATTCAATCAACAAATATTTATTGAGCAACTACTAAGTGCTAAATACTATAATAGGCTATGGGGTTATAGCAGTGGACAAAATATACAAGAATCCTGTGATTCTGGGGCTTATATTCTATCAGGGGAGACAGACAACCATGTGTAGATGTGATAATAAGTGAAGCATGTAGTGTTCCAGGACACATGCTGGGAAACAGCTCGGGAGGGTGCAGACAGAGCAGCAAGTTGTAATTTTAAATAGAGAGGAGGAGACGTTGGAGCACAGACTTACAGAAGGTTGAGGGAGGCAGATAAGTGGAGCATCTCGGGAAAGAGTGTTCCAGGTCGAGCAAAGGCCCCCAGACAAGAGCTTGCTTGGGGTCGTTCAAGGAGTAGCAAGCAGACCAGGATGGCTGAGGTTGAGCAAGGGGTCTTGCAAACCATTGTAAGGACTCTGATATTTTTCTGAGTTGAGGTGGGGAACCACTGGAGGATTTTGATCAGAAATATAATCTGACTCAGGTTTTGAAAGGATCACTCCAGCAGCTGTGATGAGAATATACCATAAAGAAGCGGAGTGGAAATGAAGAGATGTCAAAATTGAAATCAGATCAGATTTTAAAGTTTGTGCCATGCAATAAAAGAAAGTACAGATCGCAGTCCAGGGGACTTCAAGCCAGGTGGTAAGAAGCTTGCCTTACAGCAGTGACAGCAAAGTTTATAAGCCACAAAAGGAGGAAGTATATCCACAGCAAACTTTTTGGTGATTGGCTGTCATAGGTTATCATTCTTTTTAGAATAAACAGCCCTTTATGCTGATTTGTCTATAGCTGATCAGTTTAATTTCACTCAATCGTGGTAAAGTTTATGACTTGCGTTTATGTCTACAGACAGCGTTTCAGGGAAATCAGGATGACTTCAGCTTGGTGGTGCAGCTATGGGTGGTTGGCCTTGGGGTATATCTAAACTGTGGTCTTTGTTTCTTTTCCTTTAACAGAGACAAGTCAGAAAACTATTGCAGCAACTCAGGCATGAGATGAATCTGGAAGGGGTGAGAAGTGGCCAGATTCTGGGGTTAAGGGTTATAACCTTCTCTACCTGCTTTTTTTTTTTTTTTTTTTTATCATCTTGGCATAGTGTCTTCTTTTCCCTATTGTGAGAGGCAGTCATCACAAACCCAGGTTTTATAACATGTGACAGATTTTCCAGGAGCTTTTGCTTCATGACAAGCAGAACACCCTTCAGGGATAACGCAGACAATCATTTGTGCCATAGCACTTCCTGGAACATGAGTCACTTTTTAAAACAATATCCTGTAACTCGATTTTGCAAATGGCCTCACAATTTGATTCGGATAATCTAAACTTGATTAAATCCTGGAGGACATGTCCCATCACATGCTGCATCAATTAAGCACTTTTCTTTTTAAACAAAAAATAATCTTATTTCTAGGCTCTGTAGCCATTTGTCTCTCATAACTGCTACATCTCAGCCCAGCTTTCATTGCTGGGGGCCTCTTGTGACTTTTGAATTAAAACTCAGCTATTTCCTGGGCATATATCAGCGTCTGTTCTACCCAATGACTTGGCGGTTGTGCTCTGGTTTGAACTACAGGAATATTGGGAGTATTGGTGCAGGATGGGGTGGGAATGGGCTGATGTCTTACTGTTATTCCAGCTGCTTTTTATTAAGCATTCATCCTGAATGCAGCCATTTCTGCCTGGGAGCCACTTAGAGTGTAGTTGCAACTACTCTATACTTGGAAGAAAGCTGACCTTATTTCCACCACTACTTCAAATTCTTCCAGTAACAATTCAAAATCTTGGATGTTTTATTTTTTTTTTTACATCTCCTTGGTGTTTTTTAGGTGCTAAGCTCATGGTTTCTGGCTGCACACAATAGAAATCAAGACTGGCTAACTTGAGTGGAAAGTGAATGTATCAAAAGCATGTGAGACAGACCAAAGAAATGACGAGATGTCTGGAGAGCCAGACTCAAAGGGCAGGTGGATTGCAAGGGAGGAAAGGGACAGACAAGGCCACATCACAGGAGTGATCTGCCCAGGATGCTGCCTCCAGCGTCACCCAGCATCATTGTCCTGGTTCCTGCTGCTCTTGGTGTCTGCTCCTTGGACTTTCTCTGCTGCATAGCTAGACTTGTGTCATCTGTGAAGCCATCTCAAATAATCTATCTGTTCCTTGTACTTTTGCTTCTTTACCTCCAGATACAAAGGTTGGGCAGGAGCATCTGATTGGCCCAGCCTGGACCACACAGCCAAGCAGTACCTGCCAGGGAGGCAGGAGGGGATCTTTTACCTTCCTCTGGTAGGTGAGCTGCTGCTTTCCACCTGACTTAGGATCCCCCCCAGGGAAGAGATGTTTGGATGATAGGCGGCAACAGTGATCTATTCACTCCAGGTGTTTAGCTCATCTGTCTTCAAGTCATCCTATGAGGTAGGTACCATTGGCCCCACTTTAAGCATGCGAATCTAAAGCAACTTGGGCCCTAGCATGTGTTGTTTCCACTTACTGGGATCTTTCCCCTTCTCCCTCCCCACAATTCCTACTCACTCTTCAGATGCTTGCTTTAATGTCACTCCCTTATAGAAGCCCGAGTTGAACCTACTGGTAAAGTTAAATCCTGGTATCCAATTCTCACGATGGCTGGTATCTCTCTGTTGCAGATCTATCACGCGTGTGTCTTCTCCTCAACCAGATGTGAGCCCCACAAAGGCAGGGGCTACGTGTTGTTCCCTGCTGTACCTCTCGTGCCCGGCATGCAGGAGGTGCTCAAAAAATACATGTTGACAGTGGACTAAAATGAATGATCCAATGCTTAAATGAATGAATCAAGTACTAAATCTCAAGCCACCTGTCTCAAGTCCATAGCTACCTCCTGCCACAAATCACTGAATTCTCAAACTTCTCAAAAAATTGTCATTTTTGACAACCTGAATTATAGTTCTATTGGCTGTCCTGCTGCTGTCTCAGATAATGTACACCTTTGTGACAGGATAAAAAAAAAAGTGTCAATGTTTGCATGTCTGGTTTATTTCTATATCTCAAGCATGCTTCTGTATGCCTGGCATATAATAGGTTTTCAGTAAACAATGGAATGGATGACTAGGTTTACAGACTTCCCCCAATCCCAAGCCTACTAATTATAATAGAATAATATGCTTTCTCCTGCAGAGGGAAGATTCTTCCTTGTTGAGAGACAGGCTAAGTCAACCTAAACAAGACAGCACTGAGTGGGAAGGAAGAGAGGGAAGGAGAAGTGAAATAGCTGGGGGAGGGGAGGACCGGAGGGGAGAGGAGACGTGGGGTAGGAGGGGAGTACATGCCAGAGGAAAGTGGATTGTTGATCATTGAGATCACCTGCATTTTGGATCACTTTTCATGTCCTTAGAGACACTGAGTAAGGAATGGCTGTTTGTGTATTTACTTTGTGTTGCTGAACTTTGTGTACTTACTTTCTGAATACCTCACCACTTTAAGCCACAACCACTTGGGTTTCTCACTTTGGATAGGTTACATGTAAATCCCAAATTGTCACCTTCCCCACAAAAGAACTCCTGGTTTTATAGCAAGCCCAGCCATCCTCTTAGTTTCAGAAGCCTTAAACTTTTTTTTTTTTTTAATTTTTAGAGATAGGGTCTCTCTCTGTTGTATAATGGTGCGATCATAGCTCTTGGTAACCTTGAACTCTTGGGCTCAAGCATTGCTCCTGCTTCAGCCTCCCAGTAGCTGGGACTAGAGATGTGCACCACTATGCCCACCTGATTTTTAAAATATTTTTACAGAGATGGGGGTCTTGCTGTGTTGCCCAGCTGGTCTCGAACTCCTGGCTTTAAGTGACCCTCCTGTTTTGGCCTCCCAAAGTGCTGCGATTACAGGTGTGAGCCCAGGCAGAAGCCTTAAATTTTGAAGTCATCTTGGACTCTTCATTTTTCTTTGACCCCAGTGGCCAATCTGTTTCTAAACCCTACTGATTCTTTATTATGTCTCTTGGCTCCTTATTTGTCATTGTTAATTATGGCACCTTTGGTTAAACCCTGGTGACATATTGTCTGGAATATGGTAAACTCCTAATTAGTCTTCCTGACTTGAGTTTCTCCCTACCCCAATTCATTTAACACAGTGAGTGCCAGATTCTTATAATGACCTGGCTGTAGCAGATCCCATATAAGGTCCTCAAGCAGACGTTAATACCCCCTCCTTCTGTCAGCTAACTCTCTGTCTCTGCAGGTCAGTCTATGCACATCACGCTGTCACCTCAGTGCATTTCCTTTCGCCTTTGATGAAAACCTTTCAATTGTTCTTCATTCCCTGCAGGAATAAGTTCCCACTTTTCAGCATGGCGCAGCACTCTTGGCTTTCCTCATCTGTTCCTGCCTACATTTGGCCTCTTCCCAAAGTGTCAAGCTGTTTTAGTCCTCAGTGCTTATCACATATGTTCTTCTATTCTCTCCGACTAGAACATCTGTCCCCATTTCCCTTCTCCTCAGCCTCAGCCCCCTTCACTACATCCTTGTGATGCTCCCAATCTCCAAAGTTTGGAGGATACAGTCATTGGACATCTTATCTTCTCTACCCACATTTCTTCCCTAGGCGATCTCATCTAGTGCAATGACTTTCAATGCCATCTATTCACTGACGATCTCCAAATGCACCAACCTGAACATCTTTTCTGGACCCCAGCTCTTCTACCCAACCGCCTCCTTTACATCTCCATTCGGGGGATGAAAAGCCATGGAGGCACCTGTAACTCCTCTCTTTCTGTCACATTCGATATTCATCCCATCAGCAAATCCCTGGCAGCTCCACTTCCAAAATATATCCAGCATCTGCTCACCCCTCCCTGACTCCTCTGCTGCCACCCAGTCCATGCCACCACTCTCTGTCACCTGGATCATCATAGCTCCTCTGTGTTTCCACCCTTAGACCCTGACAGTCAGAGTGACACTTAAGAAACCAGGTCAGAGCATGTCATTTGTCTTCTAAGAGCCCTCACACCCCTGCCTCCCTCTCTTGGATAGAAACCAAAGCCCTCACTGTGGCCTTCAAGGGTCCACACGATCTGGTCCCGGAAGCCTTTCTGGCCTCACCTCATTTCATTCTTTCCTCCATCTTCCTCTGCTCAGGCTGCCAGAACAAAGGACCGCAGACTGGGGGGGCTTAGGCAATAGGCGCTTATTTTCTCACAGTTCTGAAGGCTAAACGTCCAAGACCAAAGTGGCAGCAGGTTTGGTTTCCTCTGAGGCCTCTCTCCCTGCCTTGTGGGTGGCCTTGCAGATGACCAGAAAGAGAGAGACTTAGGAAGAAGAAGTATCATGCAAGTATCATGTATTCAAGAAGAAGTATTTTTGGGGGGGGGGGGAGGAAGCAGGTAAAAATCCTATCTGCCTTTAATTACTAGTGTAATTTAAAAAGGAAAAAGAAAAATAGCATTAAAAAGTCCTCTATGCTATGCAATATAAACTTCCCTTTAGCGTCCTTTAAGAAAACTTCAGTAAAATCTTCAGACTAATTCCTCACTTCTGATGACTTGAATGGCTGTGCTTTAGGGGACATAATGAGGTATTGACTTCTGCTGTGAGGCTGTCATAGGACAAAAGTTAGAGGCTACTTATGAGAGAGCCACCATGTCCAGGCCCATTTAATAATAAACTCTTATAATGACTAGAGGGTAAGCATTATGAGGGCAAGGACTTTGTTTTCTCAGTGCTGTATAGAAATACACCCAGGAGGTGCTCAATAAATGCTGTTTGAATGTTGCTGAATGGCTTTTTAAGCATCTCTATAGTGCCTAATGCAGCACAGTCCAGTAGGGCTTTCTGCACTGATGGAAATGTCCTGTATCTGTGCTGTCCGGTATGGTAGCCACTGGCCACAGGTGGGTATGAAGAGGTGGCTTCTGCAATTAAGAAACTGAATTTTAAACTTTGTTTAATTTACATTTAAATGACCGAATGCGGCCAGTGGCTGCTGTAGTGGGCAGCACAGTAAACACCTTGCTATTCCAGTTACGGTCTATGGATGAGCAGTGCTGGCATCGCCTGGGAACTCGTTACAGATTCAGACTCTCAGGCTCGACTGCTGGCCTGCAGAGCCGGACTGTGTATCCCATCCCTATGTGTTTGTATAAACATCAAAGTCCCAAAAACTCTGCCCCAACAAGCATTGGCACTCTCACGTACTTCATTTCATGTGATCCTCATTTGAAAAATCCACATCGTGGGTATCACTCTTCCCATTTTATGGATGAGGCAGTTGAACCTCCGCAAGGTTATGTGATTTGCTCAAAGCCACAACGTGGAAAGGAAAGTCTGAGTGTGCGAGCCCAGAGTTCTCTCTCTCATGTTCTCTCTCCGTACTGCCGGAGTGGACGGCAGCAGGCTAGATCCAGGCAGTTTCAGCACTGCCATTCTTCCATGACTGCGTTTACATGGAGTAAGATCACAGCACTCTACTGCTGGAACCATGAGCCATAGATGTAAGTGACAGTGGAGATGGGCTGTGGAGTGGGATGGAATTGTGGGGCCAGGTAGGGAATTAGCTATTAGCTTCTAGTCTCTTCCTCAAGCATAATTGAATGGCGAGGAATAAAGACATGGCCCAGATGTAATGGCAGGCTTGCTTTTAGCCAGGAAACGTGGTGGTCCTTTTGGTGCTCAGGGTCTGTTTACATACTTACAACAAGTTCTAGCTGTTTTCGTTTGTTATTGCATCATGTGAAAGGATTGAAGAGATTTTTTTCTTAACAATTTGGAGGTTAAATTTTGACCGACTTAATTAAAAATTCCCTTTGGGAAGTCCCAGGGGTGAGGGTAGGACTCCCTCCAGAATGATTGAAGGTGAGATACATTGATAGAGAGAAATGAACAGTGGTTTCAAATACGAACCCCAAATCAAAAAAAAAGGACTCAGATGGCAAATTGTAAGACTTGTTTTGCTACCTGGAAGGCTTCCATGGGGGCATCTCTCAGGAGGAAGCTCCAGGTTCAAATTAAATACGTTAATAAATGTAATTAGTGATGGCAAATGAGTCTTCCCCGCAAAGTTAAGAAGTCGGCAATAAGTATGTCTTGGTCAATCACTGAGTTTTCACTGTGGACACTTTCCTCTTCTTCAGAGCAACCCATTTCTGATAAGCCTGCACTATTTCATTGGCTCTATCTTTGTAGAACTAAAACCCTTGAGTTTTAGTTACAAGACAAAAAATAACAGCTAAAGCTTGGTGTATGTACTCACAGTTTGCAAACCAGTAGTAAGAAAGAACATGCAAAGGAGCAAATAAGTAAACAGATGATGAGGGAAAAGTCAAATAATAGTAAGATTCAGAGTTATCAACCAAGCCTTGAAATAACAGGCATCACCTCCTCCTGGCCACCCACCCGGTGACCTATCCTGCCCTGTGCCTGACAGGGAGAATGGCTTCTCCTCTACCCAGGCACCTGGGCTGGAAGCCCTGCTGTTGCAGCCACTCTTGGTTCATATCTAAATTCATCTAGAATGCCTCATTCTTTCTCTCACTCTTCACATTGATTGATCATCAGAAATCTGGTCAATTCTAGCTTTTCAATAATGCCATTACATTATTTCTGTCCTTAGGGTTATGGTTCAGGTCTTTATCCTTTCACCTGGAATCCTGCAATTGCCTCCTAACTACACCCTTCCAACCCCATCTTTAATCTCACCCCTCGTCAATCCATACTTTCTGAAAAAATAGAAAGCTAAGTACCAAGCATAATTAAACAAATATCTATATTTCCACCATCCAGAATTGTCATGTTTGCATCAAGTCTTTTATAAAGTTGTATCACAGTTCTAGAAAACACCTTGTTTATTCACCATCCCTTCTTCCCATTCTCCTTCCTGTTCCTTCAGAGGCAGTCACCACCATGAATTTGGCATGTAGGGTAGATTATATTGTGTGTTCACAATAACTCATTGCCTCCTTGCCCTGGCTTGCTTCCCTGGAGGCAAGACACACTTCCCCACTGACTTTGGCCTTGGCTGTGTGACTTTCTTTGGCCAAAGGAGTGTGAAGCATGCCAGATCTGACCAGGCTTTCCATGTGCTCTCATGATTCAATGTTGCCCTTCCTGAATTCTTGTCCTCTGCTGTGATTACAGTAGATTTCAGTTAGTGGCTCCTCCAGCCTGAGTGGTGGGATGAGAAGCCACAGGATGCTGAGCCCAGTTCAACTGACCGCATTCCAACAGAGCCTGGCACAGCTGAAAAGAGACATGGCCAAACTGCCGCCCTTATGTGATGGGGGTAAAGACAAATGTTTGTTATTGCAAACCGTCAAGATACTGGGGTTATTTGTTACGCAGCAAAGGCTGACCAATTCAAAATATTTATGAATGTGAAGATCTACAGAATGTACACAAATGTACCTATTGTGTTTATTTTGTATATCTTGATAAATATTTATATGTAACCATAAGCAATATAGAGTTCTGTTCAACTGTGGTCCAAGGTCAACACAAAGGATTGCATTCTGTTTATATTTTTCTACATCTTGATTTTTACACTCAAGATTCATTTTGGGTATCTCTCCATGTGGATGTGTATAGACCTAGCTCATCCCTTTTAACAGCCATCAGAGAAATCTTTCTAAATCCTACATTTGGTCATGTCACTTCTCTGCCCTGCAGGGCTGACAGCTGAAGGCTGTCACCAACAGCACTCCCCACAGCTGTGGCAACAAGTCCATCCTGAAAGGGGATCTTGGTGGCACATCAAGTATCCACCATAGTCTCCCTTTGTGCACTTAGATCCACTCTTTATATACATTCTAGAAGCAGCTCCTCATACCTCTTTCTGGGGTGGGGAGGGGATGGTTACCTAGAAGAGGAAGATGGGTAAGACAAGCTAGAGCCCCTGCTGCTGCAACTACTCTTAGAACCACAACTGATATTCATCTTCTCTCTCCTCTACCATCTATTCTAGATTCCTCTCACTCTTAGCCAGCACCTCCGCTGATCCTGATGCCTTACCTGCTGGAGTGACCCAGACCTGCAGCCCAGGGGGCTCTGTGCCCTGGTCACCATGCCCGTCTGGGTTGGGCTTGCTACACTCATGCACTTACTGTCAAAATGGTGCAAGTACCAAGAGGCACCCAGGGGATCCAGGTGGGTGGATATTCCTCCTTGACTCCATTGCATGGCAGCAACCCAAGTCATTTTTGCACAGAAAGGAGCAAGTGAAACACAGAAAGCTAACTCTAAACTCTTTCCTGACTCCACCCTCAGATCGCCAGTCCATTACTTTGATTTCCTTTCTATTGTTCAAGCTAGGCTTATTTTAAAATTCTGCTTTATAATTGTATGCATATGTGTTTAAAAGGGTATATATGTCTATGTATATGTATATATATCAGCAGCTGTAGAGAAATAGGAATATCACAGAAATCACCCAAAATCCTGCCATCTAATATCTTTCTTTGGTGTCTCTTTCTCAATATATTTCTTTGATTTTTCTAAAATGAAAAACTACATATGTGTATATGAGTATCTTGCCTGTTTTAAAAACTTAACAATATGTACTGAATATTTCCCAACCCTTTTATTTTTCAACGTATTTAGGAAAGGCAAAGGCATTAAGTTGAATATGATTACTTCTAGATAGCATTCCTCAAAGTAATTTTTTATGGCAAGAACTGTTGACTTTGAATTAAAAAAACAAAGTGACTTATCCTTAGAAGGCAAAAGGCGGCATATGTAATACACAGCATGTATAATCACAATGACTACAACAATAAGAAGTGTATTGTCTCTTGTAAGCCAATAGCCATACTATGAGTCCAGGGTATATTATTACTGTTGCTACAGATCAGGAAATTAAGGCACAGAGAGATCAAATCACTTGCCAGGGCCACACAACTGGAACCTAAAACTGAAGTTGAAATCTAGGTTTCCTGACCTCAAATCCACACTCATCACTCCTCCCAGTGATCAAGACAAGGACGCTGGGGTGATGAAAACCCAGGAGACACAAGTTTTATTGAGGGAAGGAGGCCTGGCAGAGCAGGTGGGTCAGGGCATCCAACCAAGGCAGGGTGGGCCAGAGCTGTCTGCTGAGGTTAGGATCAGAATTCAGAGGGCTCACCTGAAGTCCCCAAAACACTGAGCCCCAGGTGGGTGAAAGAGGATGCGGCAACCTACAGGCATGGGAGCTGGAGCTATGTGTGGGGTTGGGGGTGGGGGTCACAGGGAAACAGAAGAGCAGGCAGCAGGAAGGCAGCGCCTGCTGGGACAGGTCCCGAGAGAGGAGGTGGAGGAAGGTGCTTGGGGAGGAAGGAAGGTGGGAGCCAGAAGCCGGGCAGTCAGCGTTCTTTTTCTTTCCAACCACCCACTCTGGGTCATCCTGCCGCGCCTTGACAAGGGGAGAGAGGCTTGTTAGAAAGAGGGCAGACGAAATGGTTGTACAAAACAGAATAGATGCCACACATTCACCAAAGGGCATGTAATTTACAATTTACAATCAAATAATTTACAATTGCTCCAACCCACTTTGGAAGTTTCAACAAAGTTCCTGGCAGCACTATTCAAAATAGTCCCAACCTGGAAACTGCACAAATGTCCGTCCACCAGGTTGGATAAATAAATTGTGGTATAATCCGTAATCACACCACGGAATACTGCATAGCAACGAGACTGAACAAACTTCAACTGCAGCAATAAGATGGAGGAATTTCACAAACATAATGTTGAGTAAAATAGACACAAAACCCACTCATTCTGTAAGAGTCCATTCATGCGAAGTATCAAAGCAGGCAAGACTATTCTATGCCCTTAGAAGTGAGGGTACCCTGGGGGGTGGGAAGGTAGTGACTGGAAAAGACAGTGACCAGAGGGTTTCTAAGGGACTCCTAATGTTGCTGTTGTTGTTTTTTAATCTGGGTGCAGGTTGCATTTGTGCATTTTAAATATTTCACCTAAACTTGAAAAGAGATTTGTTAGATTACAAATAAGAAAAGAAGTAGAAGAAAGAAAAGAAATAAACAAGAGCAGAAACAGCAACAGCAATAGCATAATCCAAACCGTCATGATGAAAAGATTTAATTTCGCTCAGCTTTCCTCTATGGGTAAAAAACAATACATTGTTGGCCATTTTGTTTCTATGTAGTTACCCCACAAAGTATCTTAGCTCTGTAATCACAAGAGAATTGCAAGGGAGAAGTTTCATGCTGTCAAATAATTTACAATTGCTCCAACCCACTTTGGAAGTTTCAGAAAGGGGCTGCAGGGCACGGTTCTAAGTAGCTTTGAAGTCTTATTGCATTCTTTCTATGTAATGCAAATTGACAAGGTCTCTAAATTAGGCAACTAACTAGAAAATGAGGTCTGAAAGCCAGTTTTATTAGCAGCCAGGAATCTAGTCTCAAAGGCTTATCTGTTTGTGGCCAGGGCATGGGTGGGGAGTACATTTTCCATGCAGGAAATCAGGGCGATAGGAGCAATGGGGAGAAGATCAAACGGAGAAGCCAGGGAATTAGATCTAGGGTTAGAAAATTTTTCTGGGTTTTATTTAACAAATATTTATATAGCACTTTCTATGTGCCAAGCTCTCTCTAAGTACTCACTGTACAAAGGACTGATTTAATCCTTACAACAAACCTAGGAGGTGGGTGCTATTGTCATCATCCTCATTTTAAAGTTGCAAAAACTGAAGCGCAGAGTGGTTAAATACATGTGGAAGGCCACATAGCAATTTAGCAGCAGAGCCAGAATCCAAATCCAGACGGTCAGGATCTCCAGTCTGCTTCTTAACACTAAGCTCGGCTGCTTCTCACCAAAACGGCAGCATGACTGCAAAGACGAGGACCTTGGCTTTTCTTGCTGCATGCTGTGATGGAGAGATTGCCAGGAAGATTCTTCCCTTGGCCTGACACAGCTTCCGTATTGCACTAGTGCTAGTGCCTGAGCTTCCGTTGCTGATGTTTATTGCATGCTCTGCTTTTCCAGGGCCCCTTACAAAAGTGCAGATACACCTGCAAGAGGCCTGTGAACCAACATCTGTAAGAATGTAAGACTCCACCCAGCTTTCTAGGAAGGAGAGAATGTGATCACGGAGGGCCCAGCAGGACAGGGAGACACCCAGCTCGGGGTTGGCCTAAAGGCCAGTTTCATTGACTTCGCTGTTCCATCTCAACCAAGTGCGTCGATTGCTGGCTGTGTGTGGCACATTTCTTCATCCATTTACCCATTCATTCCCGACATTTGAGTCCTTGATAGATGCAAGACCTCATTCTAGGCATCATGAGGGATATAATGGATTTATAATTGTCATCAGCCCTTATATGTTACCCATTTTAATTCATATGACTCTTTCTCCAACCATCCTCCAGAGTCACTATTATTATTCCCAATAATCCATGAAGAAAGTTAGGCTTAGAAGCTTTCATGAGTTGCCCAGGGTCAACACAACTTGTGGGTAGCAGCCCTGCGATTAGGACATGTGTCTTCAATGAATCTCAGTAGAATAGCAGGAGAAAGGAAGGTGAATCATTCAACAAGTGCTTATTTTGTTTGTTGTTGTTCTTTTAAAAAAATGTGGCAAAATACACATAACAAAATTTATTACCTTAACTATTTTTAACTGCACAGTTGAGCAGTGTTAAGTACATTCACATTGTTGTGCAACCAACCTTCACAACTCTTTTCATCTTGCAAAACTGAAAAGAATAACCCCATTCTCCCCTCCCCCCAGTCCGAGGCAGCCCCCATTCCACTTTCTGTCTTCATGAATTTGGCTACTCTATGTATCTCATACAAGTGGAATCAGACAATATAGCATTTGCCCTTTTTGTGACTGGCTTCTTTCACTTAGTGTAGTAACCTCAAGGTTCATTTATGTTGTAGCATGTGTCAGCATTTGCTTCCTTTTTAAGGCTGAATAATATTCCCTTTTACGTATGCATGCATTTTATTTATCCATTCATCTGTCAGTGGACACTTGAGTTGCTTTGCCTTTTGGCAACTGGGAATAATGCTGCTATGAACACAAGTGTACATATGTCTCTTTGAGACCCTGATTTTTATTCTTTTGGGTCAACAAGTGCTTTTAAGATCAAATATTAACATGAAAATGATTAAGCCTATGATAAAAAAAAAAAAAAGACTTAGAGAAAGTGTTGTAAAAGCTAGGACCAGTCTGCTACATATGTGATTGAACCTTTAGGGATGACAGCATGAGGTTCAGGGGGACGTGGTCGGAGCAGGGCACCTTCCTTCTGTGTTGGTCACTCTCTCCTTGTGGTAGAACTGGGAAGTGCCTCTAACATCTAGCTTGGTACACTTTTCCGTGAGTAACTTTTTTATCTGAAGATATGGCCCCGGACTCCAAGCTCTGCCCTGAACTGCTTGGCTGCAGCCTGGTCCAGAAGACCAATTTGTAATCATCTGTTTTCAGTCCCAACTGGCTGACACAGTCAGGGTCACAGCAAATGACATTCCCTCAGTGAAACACCGTGGAGCTCAGGCTCTGGCTTCATTGTGCCAAAGGACCACCATCCAAGTGAACAATGTTATAGAAGGAAAGAATATTGGACAATACTTGAAATTACAAGAAGAAGAGAAAAAAAATAATGATTTTACCTCACTGCATATTATCTACAATGGGCAAACTTTAAGATTTCCCTTTGACACACTGTCCCCCAAACACAAGCTGGTATGAGCCAAAGTCCTGCTTCCTGTCTTGGCCATTTAGCTTGATAGGAAAGAACATGTCTTTTTCATCATCACTGTTTAACGGAGAAGCTCAGATTGTCAAGGAGCGGGCTGGCCTCAGCTGGGATAGAGAGTGAGAAGAGGGGGTGGCTCAGCCCACACCTGGAGAGCACACCAAGCACATAATCTGCTGATAGCCAGGGATGCCCCTGTGACTTACAGATGTCTGCTCCTCTGCTCAGACACATGCGTGTGGTCTAGTCTGGGTGTAGACTCATTAGAAGGCAGGGACCATACCTATTTGCCTTATTTCGTCTTGGGCAGATGAACTTTCTTGTCTTGTCTCGTGACAAGATCTATCTTTGTAGGATCTCAGCATGGAAAACGGTCTCAGAAAGAACGTGGTCTATAGAGCATGTCCCCTTGGGTTCAGAAGTCCTAAGCAATCACTTTTAGTGGATGTATTGATCAAGGCCTGGTCTTTGATGTACAAAGGCTGCAGAATTTAGGCCAGTGCTCAACATTTCCTTTTCCTCCACTTTTTCTTTTAACATCTCAGAAGTGGATCATCCAGACTTCTCTGCAGGCAAAGGAAAGCTTCCGACAATGCCAAGGAACCAGGGAAGGGGCATTGTCTAGTTACGGATCAAAGGAGTGGGGGAGGGGGGGTCCAAGGCTTCATCCCTCATCAGAGCAGCCCGGTGTTGGGCCCTCCGCCCATCTCTTCATCTCTCAGACTGTTCTTTTCTGTAGTGGAAATACAGTTCTTTGGACACAGCAGATGAAATAACGAGCTGGAGAAACATTGTTCCAAGTGGCATCTGTGCTGTAGGAACGGGACCGTGACCCCCTTCTATGAAATCACTGGGGTTGTTTCCTAGCCCCCCGTGTCTGTGGCTCTCATTAGTCTTCTCATTTAACACTCAGGGACAGCTGACAGTCAGGTCCGGGGTGTATGTGATCAACGTCTCTTCTCAAGCAAAACAAAAGCAATGCTCAGGTCAAAGAGAGACAGAGCTGCTACAGAAAGTGAGATTTAAATAAAAAGCAGAAATAGATACTTTGAGAAAGGGCACTTTATTTTTAGAAAAGAAAAGGAATTAGGGGATGATAATGGTTGCCGTGGCAACGGCAGAGCACTGCATACATTCCATAGGTCTGGCTGTAAATGCGACGCGGGCAACGGAACCGATTCCCTGGTGACTTTCTGAGAAAATACAGACGGAAATTAAAAGGCTGCCCGGAAACAATATCTCATATTAAGTCATTAAGCCATTTCACTGCCATTTTATAGGCTTCCTACTCCATAGCCTTGTATAAACTTAAAAAAGCCCATTTCAATGTCTGGCATGAAATCCATGTTAAATGAGAGTCTCCATTTTTGGGGTTTTTTTCACCATTCCTAATTGTGCTTTGAAAATGGAACTGGGAGCAGTGGATCCAGGAGCATGGCTTGGAACCCAATAATTCCCCACTGAAAGGGGGAGATGGTGTCGGCAGCATCAGCCTTTGAATTAGCCCAGAAGGGCCAGATGAGTTGGTTGCTAACATTTAAATATCCAGAGAGCGCACATAAAAAATTCACATTTCTGTCTTCTCTTGAAAATGTAGAAAACCTGACCATCCTGGACCTTCCTTTACGTGTGGCAAAAATCTGCCTCAGTTGCCTCAAGATCCTCATCACATTCTTTTCTGCCTAATACCCTTTATTGTTGTTGCCTGGTCTCTACAGGCATTTGGCTTCCATGGCTTCATCTAGTTGCAGCCGAAGTCCTCCTTCTAGATCAGAGCTTCCCAAGCTTTAGTACAATCAGAGTTACCCGGAAGGCTTGTTCAAACATGGATTGCTGGATCCCACCCCAAGTTTCTGTTTCCACGGTGGGTGGGCAGGGCTGGAAATGTGCATTTCTAGCAAGTCACAGGTGCCACCCCTGTCCTGGTCTGGGGACCACACCCTCCGAACCACTGCCCTAGATCAACGGTGCCTATGCTTTTGTTAGCAAAGACTTCTTTCTTGATGATGTTCCTCACAGAAATTTATATTAAGTTTAATAGGATGGTAAAAATGTTTATTCATTGCAGCTCGTCAGAGGAAGAGAGCTATATTTTGTGGGAAAAAGGAACACCACGCTCTAGATAAAAAGATGTTGGCTAGACTGCCCCGCTGAGACAGACGAGAAAGAAGAAAGGAAAGGAGAGAAGAGAGAGACAGGAAAGAAAGGGGGTTTTAGTGTGAACTCAGTGGGAGGAGGTGTCCTTGCCTTTGACCCCCCATCCTTGTGACCCCCAAACATGCACACGTGAGTGGATCGTGTGTGTGTGTGTATGTGTGTGTGTGTGTGTAAATTGCAGCAAAGTCCCAGACTGAGGTAGAGCGAAACACAGGGCAGCAAGCATGTCCACGGCGCCCAGAGGGTGAGGTCACCATGGGGACCGAATCCCTGAGATCTGTAGATGCCTCAGCGAAGGCTTCGGACTTTCTCAAGCTATGAAATTGAAAGACTCAAGCCAGGTTTTCTCAGATCTCAGAGGAGCAGGAAGGCCCCAGCTGATGTCTGGGTTCCATAGAAAGATTTCATCTGAATAGAGAGTATAATTCGTGTTGCCCGTTTTAATCACCAAAGTGGCATGTGGCAAAGGATCTAAGCTTCTCTTCAATGTGAGATGACACCCGGGGCTCTCTTAATCCCAGACAAAGGAATAGCACTGGATTTTTTAGATAGTCTATGCAAGGAGGGCAAACTCTTTGTTGGTCTATCCTTGAAATATTGATGATAGCTTTTGGATGCCTACTATTTCCTTTGAAGACCTTTCGGGATGTGGAGGTGCCTGGCAACACCTCCTGGGCTGGTGTCCAACCACACAGAGCAGGTAGGCATAGTTCTATGATAATGGGCCTTTAGAAGGCCAGGTCATAGACTTGGCCCAGAATATTCAAAATGCACATTTTATTTCATGTTTCCAACAGGTCTTATTATTATTGAGTATCGACAATGACAGATATGAAAGCATTGTGTAGGTGGGAACATATTATCTAACTATTAATATCTTTCCGGCCGGGTGTGGTGGCTCACACCTATAATCCTAGCACTCTGGGAGGCTGAGGCGGGCGGATTGCTTGAGGTCAGGAGTTTGAAACCAGCCTGAGCAAGAGCAAGACCCCGTCTCTACTAAAAATAGAAAGAAATTAATTGACCAACTAATATATATAGAAAAAATTAGCCGGGCATGGTGGTGCATGCCTGTAGTCCCAGCTACTCGGGAGGCTGAGGCAGGAGGATTGCTTGAGCCCAGGAGATTGAGGTTGCTGTGAGCGAGGCTGATGCCACGACACTCACTCTAGCCTGGGCAACAAAGTGAGACTCTGTCTCAAAAAAAAAAAAAAAATTCTTTCCTTCACTGCACATCTACTATGTGCTTAACATTTTAGGCACACTTTTTAGTTTTATATTCACAACAACCCTGGTAAACAATATCCTGCCCAGAAAAAATATCTCACAAAAAGGTAAAGGTTGTATCACTGATATACAGAAAGAAAAGTATGCTCAGAGATACGGTCGAAACATCATTTCAGCTGATAAGTCTTGGGGCCAAGATTTGAACCCACATTTGTTCAACTCCAAATTCCCTGTTGTTTTCTTCTGACCACCGCACCGTTTGCTGCTTCTGAAATGAAAGTGGTTGTCTTTATGGTTATTTCTATAGGTTTTGAGTGTGACAAGCAATATTCCGGTTTGCCTACATTTGGTTCAATGTTTAAAACCTATCTATCCAACTCCAAGAAAAGCATAGGAGAGTTTGTACTACCTTCCTTCCCATGACTGCATTTCTAAACGTAAACTCTAAAGAAGCCTTCTCTGGGGTGGTAGCATTTGGAAATGGCTGCGTGTCGCTGGCTCTCTTTGATTTTTCAGGAAGCAGTTCCAGCAGAACACAGACAAGCTTTCCAAGTAAGAAAGTTCCATTGGCTCTACAGTGAATTTAATCTCTCAATTTTCCTCAGTTGCTTTGACATGCTAGAATGAGATTCAAATGAGATACTATGATAATGACCTTTTTTCCCTGCCTCCCTTCTTTCATTAGCCTCTCTCACAGCTGGGCTTCATTTTTGTGACCACGAACTAGTTTCTCTTCCCAATAAAGTAATGATTACAACCTGTGAAACTGAACTAAACCCGAAATAGTAGCCAAACTTCCCAGTTCAGCTTTGCTCAGCTCTGGTTGCCATTTTGTTTGAAGAAAAGGGGGAAAAAATGTTCATTTAGAAGGGAGCTGTTCATTTTTGTTCTATGTAAAACACCGTAAGAAGGAAGTGAAGAGAGTGCTGTCATTTTGTTGTGAGGTTTCTATGGAGAAAGTTCTCTGTTACCAGGCATTCTGTTAACCAGATCTCCCAACTGATCATCATTCCTGCCTATCTAGAATGAACGACTGACAGATGCTTAGAATGTTGATTCTGAGAAAGATTTTGAAGTATTCTAATGGTCATTCACCTGGCTTCCTTGCCAACAGTCTCTCCCCAACCCATTCTCCACTTCGAGGTCACTCTCCACAGCTGCTGAACTGATCTTTCTGGAAAATGAATCAGAGCAAGTCACATGCTGGCTTCAATTATTCCCCTGTAAGGTCTTTCATGAACATCTCTCTGCTGACGTTTCCAGTCTTGTACTAACTTGTCTTCCTGCTTCCACGTGCTGAGGGAGAACCTAAGTTGAACCATGTCACCCCCCTGACCAATCCTTCCTGACCCCAAGCCCCATGGTGTCCCATTGCAGGCAAAACGAAATCCCAGGTCCTTTCCTTGGCCAGGAGATGCTTCACAATCAGCCCTTCACTGTCTCTCTAAAGCAGGGGTCCTCAAACTTTTTAAACAGGGGGCCAGTTCACTGTCCCTCAGACCGTTGGAGAGTGCGCACTGTGGGCCCAGGAGGAGTCAGCTGCTAAGCAGGACAGGCAGGGTGGCAAAAACACCCGGAGAGCCAGATAAATGGGCTAGGTGGCCTGCATGTGGCCCGCAGGCCGTAGTTTAAGGACGCCTGCTCTAAAGTCATTCCCTACTGAGTGGCTGCTGCCCACCTCCCACCCCCATCCCAGCCACTCTGCTTCTGCACGGTTCCAAGCCCAGACATGGGCTCATTCCCTCAGCCCCTTCAGGTTGGCCAAATGCCAGAGAAGCTGTTTCTATGAACATAGCAACTCTTATCACTCTTAACCTTTAGCTTGCTTTAGAGTCTTTTTTCTGCTGCACGAAAATACAGTCACCATGAGGGCACTATCCCTTCAGTGGAGAGAATCCTGTGTCCTCCATAGCAGGTGCACTCTTAGCACTTTTTAAATGGATGCATCTCCTCCCATGCCAACCTAAACACTACACAGTCTGGTAAGTCCAGAGTACTTACAATCCCCAAGCTTGAATTTAAAGTGTTTATCATTAAGATCTTGAATTTAAATTTTCATCACTACAAACATTGTGTTTAAAGTTTTAAACACAGTGACCTTAAATTTAATTTAAATCTTCAACTCTATGACCTTTATCATATTATTCACAGATGCATCATTTTTTAAATGTAGCATGTGAAGAGTATGTAGTGTGTCGTTTAACAAAAGACTCTTCACTATGTCTCATGTAATCTAAATTTATATTACATTGAATCTGTAGATTGTTTTTGAGAAGTATGGTTATTTTTAACAATATTGATTCTTCTGATCCATGAGCATGGGACATGTTTCTATTTGCGTGTATCATTTATGATTTCTTTCATCAGTGATTGGTAGTTCTCCTTGTAGAGATCTTTCATCTCCTTGGTTAAATTTATTCCTAGGTATGTTATTGGGTTTTTTTTTTTTGTTTTGTTTTGTTTTTTTTGCAGCTATTGTAAATAGGATGTAATTCCTGATTTGATTCTCAGGTTGGTTGTTATTGGTGTACAGAAATGCTATTGATTTTTGTACATTGATTTTATAACCTGAGACTTTGCTGAATTCATTTATCAAATCTAGGAGTCTTTTGGAGGGTTTTCTAGGTATAAGATCACATCATCAGCAAACATAGATAATTCGACTTCCTCTTTTCAAATTTGGATGTATTTCATTTCTTTCTCTTGCCTGATTGCTCTGGCTAGGACTTCCAGTACTATGTTGAACAGAAATGGTGACAGTGTACATCCTTGTCTTGTTTCCATTCTCAGGAGGAATGCTTTCAACTTTTTCCTATTCAATATCATCATATGATGATGGCCATGGGTTTGTCAAATATGGCTTTTATCATTTTGAGGTATGTTCCTCCAATGCCAAGGTTTTTGGGGTTTTATCTTGGAGAGAAGATGGATTTTTATCAAATGATTTTTTTGCATTTATTAAAATGGATCATATTTTTTTTGTTTTTAATTCTGTTTATGTGGTCAATTATATTTATTGACTTGAATATGTTGAACTATCCTTGCATCACTTGGATAAAACCTACTTGATCATGGTGAATTATCTATGTGCTGTTGGATTCAGTTTGCTAGTCTTTTGAGGATTTTTGCACCCATATTCATCAGATATATTGGTCTGTAGTTTTCTTTTTTTGTTGTTACATCCTTTCCTGGCTCTGGTATCAGGGTGATATTGGCTTTGTGGAATGAGTTAGGGAACATTTCTCCTTTATGACCTTTTGGAACAGTTTTGGTAGGATTAGCACCAGTTTTTATTTGCATGTGTGGTAGAATTTGTCTGTGAATCCATTTAGTCCTGAGCTTTTTCTTGTTGGGAAAGCTTTTATTACTCATTTGATCTTGCTACATGTTAAAGGTCTATTCAGGAATTCTATTTCTTCCTGGTTCAATCTTGTGAGATTGTATACTTTCAGGAATTCATCTATTTCCTCTAGGTTTTCTAGTTTGTGAACATATCATTGTTCATAATAGCCTCTGATAATCTTTTGTATTTCTGTGGTATCAGTTGTAATGTCTCTTTTTTCATTTCAGATTGTGTTTATTTGGAGTTTCTTCTTTTCTTCATTAGTCTAGCTAATGGTTTATCAATTTTGTTTATCTTTTCAAAGAACCATCTTTCTTGTATTATTTTTGGGTCTCTTTCATTTTGTTCTGCTTTGATCTTTGTTATTTCTTTTCTTCTGCTAACTCTGGGTTTGGTTTGTTCTTGTTTTTCTAGTTCCTTGAGGTGTAATGTTAGGTTGTTAATTTGTGATCTTTCTACTTTTTTGATGTAGGTATTTCGTGCTATAAAATTCCCTCTTAGCATTGCCTTTGCTGTATCCCACAGGTTTTCGTATGTTGTGTTTTCATTTTTATTCATTTCAAAAAATTTTTAATTTTCAATCTTTATTTCTTTGGTGACCTAGTGATTTTTCAGGAGCATGTTGTTTACTTTAACTCTTAATTTTAAATGTCAGCACATCGGTGTGAAGCCAAGACTGGGGCTGCCAATTATATCTATTAGCATGGGAGGTGGCTAATAAATATCAGAAGATAGAATTGATATTCACTCTGGCCACCTGTAGGAGCTCTCAGTCACTGGATGGAATTTGGTAATTTACCCTTGTGGTGTTATTCAGCATCCAAGTTGATCAGTTACTAAATATATGGTCACTGTAGCCTTTAATTACCTCTATTTTCTGGGTTTAATGTCATTCAAACAAACATCTATGGGTTTTAACTAAATTATATGGCTGCCAATCTAAATAAAAACATTTTCCTAGAGGTAAAATGTTGGCAGTTGTTTCTGTTAAATCAGATGGTGTTTTATTCCTTAATAAGATTGTTTCCTTTCAAGTCTAGGCCAACCAGCAGGGATAGCAACCGCTGTAGAAGACCTCGTCTTCCTCCTGGAGCATTGTGAAAGAAGAAGCTGCAAATATTGGGAGCTGAAACACAGTTTTGCTCAGCACTTGCCTACACATATCATTTTTGGAAGCATGGGGCTTCTATCTTCTCTATTGTCCTCTTGAATAACCTCACCACATCTCTGAAGAACACATATAAACCAATTACCTTCCAAGTGGCCTGCCTCTGCAGAGATGGGTTATATTTATGAAAACAATTTGCTGCAGACTAAATAGACTAAAAGGCTTTATCTATGATGTGCCAGAAAATAATGCCACAATATTGCCAGGAGAGGCTTTTAGAAACCAACAACACCTGAGTCACATTAAAAACCTTTGCACCCAAGAATCAGGTTGGTACCTGGCCCCTGCTTAAAGCCCATTTTCTGTATTATTTCTCAAGAGAAATTCTTTGGTAATTGGAACCTTCTCAAAGCTGCCTGCTTCATCATGATTCTCAAAATGCTTTGGAAGTATGTGAATTTGTGAAAATCCAAATTTCATTTGCATTTATATTTTTGCATTGAAACATTTCCCATTGAAATCCCCTAACTCCATGAGAATGACAGTCACAAAAAAGAGGTATAAGTGAGACACAGATTAATGTCCCTGGGAGGAGGAATTAGAGTTCAAATCTCAAATGACTGTATAGAGTTGACCTAGATGACATTATTCACATACCTATCTATCTATCTTAGTAGGATCTTAACTTGAGGGCAGGAAATTTACTTTTCTAATCTTTGTATCACTAGGACCAATAACATACCTGGCACACACAGGAGCTCAAAGGAAGCCTTTTGAATGAACTGATCTCTAAATTTAAATGTTTTGTTCATTGAGCTAATATCTACTGTATGTAAGATATTCTACAGTTACAAGTCTATTGCTACTGTTCTTATGAAGCTGTTCTCAAATAATCTACCCCAACACTTCTTCTCCCTCTTACTCTTCTCTTTAGCACTTATTCAATCTCCCTAACATACATACTCTATGTTTTATGTGGTAATAAGCTATTATCTTTTTGCTAGGATGTAAGATCTACAAAAGCAGGAATTTTTGTCTGTTTGGTTCATCACTTGTGGCAACTCTGCCAATATGTCTGTGAAATCTCTGACTGTGAGGAGCATAATTGACCAAAAAAGCCCAGCTGCTGTGCTCTGAAATCCACCACTTCACTATACCAAGTCCAAGGCCATGCTTCCTGGGGGTGCTCCCAGCCAGTGACTGCTGGATGCCGGCATGGATGCTAAGGAAGGGCAGTTCTTGGGAGAGGCAGGACTTCTCCGGTGGGCTTTGAGGACTTTGGCTTGCAGATTCCCCAGTGACCTTGCCAAACTCTCTTAGAACTGCACTTCGGTCTATGATGCTTCCTCCCAAATTTCCTTCCTTCCTGCATGAGTCAGGGTTCTCCAGAGAAACAGAACCAAAAGGATGTGTGTGTGTGTGAGTATATATACATACACAGGCACGCACGCACACACACACACACACATATATAGCTCTTCTTTTGGCTAACTCTAACCCGAGACTATATAGAAAAGAACATTCTGGAAAACAGAGGTGCCCATTTAACTAAGTGGAGACTGTACAGCCACCACAAATACCTAATTTTTAGAGTCATGATGATTCACTGGGTTGATGTATGTGGAGCATCTAACACCCTCCGGGTACTTTGCAGACACTCAGTAAGCAGTAGCTATTGCTGTTGTGATTGTTATTCCTTTGTCCTTGAGGTGAGTAATTCAAGGACAGGTGGGCAAGGATGGGAGAGAGACTCCTTTAGTCTGTGCTCCCATCCTTTTGCGTGTGCTGTCTGGAAGCTTTTCCATATGCATGTATGCATTACTTAAAAATACTATTTTAAAAATGGTTTAAAAATAAAATAAAACATTTTGCAGTTCAAGTTGACATTCTCATTGTCATCACGTTGACATGTTGTCATGTCGAGGAAGCCATGAAGCCAAACTGTAGGAGATTTTCTCCCTCTTAACAAATGGCTGCAGATAACTCTCAGCTCCAAGGTCATGCCTCTCTAGGTCTATTTCCTGAAGAAGACTGAAGCAGGTGGCAGGGTCTTATTGTCTGATCAGTCAAGGGCACAACAAGCTGTTTAATTGATCGTGGTTACTTTGTGAGCAATTGCTTGGCTACTTTTATCTGGCTCCATCAATTGCAGAGGCTCACTGGAGCATTCCATGGGGTGTTGGAATAGATGAATGTGGTAGCAGGATAATGCTCCCTTCCCAAAGATGCCCAGGTCCTGATCCCCAGAACTTGTGGATGTGTTTCAGTACTTGGCAAAACGGAATTAAGGTTGCAGATGAGATTAAGGTTGCTAAGCAGCCGATAGAGAGATCCTTCTGGATTATCTGGCTGGACCCAATGTACTCACGGGTGTCCTTGAAAGTGGGAGAAGGGGGCAGAAGAGGAAATGAGAGTGAGGTGAGGTGAGAAGGGCTTGACCTGCCATTGTAGGCCTTAAAGGTGGGGAAGGGATCAGGAGCCAAAGGATACTGGAAAAGGCAAGGAAGCAGGTTCTCCCCTACAGCCTCCAGAAGGAACATAGTCCTGCTCACACCTTGATTTTAATCCTGCAAAACCTGTGTTGGACTTCTAACCAACACACATGTAACATAATGAATGTGTGTTGTTTTAAGCCACTAAGTTTGGGATAATTTGTTGCAGTAGCAATAAAAAAAGAAGACACTGTGATCTTAGGACCTTCCCCATGTTGATGTGCTACAATTTCACACTATCAGTGGTTGAAAAAATAATTTGTGGAGTGGGAGACAAGGCAGGGGGGAGGAGGTGAGATACAGAGGGAAGGGACTGAGAAGCACATGTCATATACAGTCATGTGTCACTTAATGACTAGGACACATCTGAGAAATGTGTCCTTACGTGATTTTGTCATTGTGTGACCATCATAGAGTGTACTTACACAAACCCAGATGGTATAGCCACTACACACCTAGGCTATATGGTATGGCCTATTGCTCCTAGGCTACAAACCTGTACAGCAGGTTACTGCACTGAATACTGTAGGCAGTTGTAACACAATGATAAGTATCTGTGTATCTAAACAAAGTAAATATACAAAAAATACAATAAAAATGTAGTATTATAACCTTACAGGACCGCTCTTGTACGTGTGATCCCTCGTTGACTGAAATGTTGTTATGTGGCACATGACTCTTGTATTTTTGGACCATGTCAGAATCCTCCATTAGGGCCAAGGTGATTGGCGGCTGGGCTGGTGGCAGGCACTAGCACTAGTTGCTCTGGGAGGGGTCGCAATTAAAGCAGAGGCCCCGGGGAGAGGGACCACACACTCTAGTGTGGAGTTCAACAATCGTCACGGCCCCTTCTTTAGACAATAGATTTTTGTTCATTCTCTCTCTCAGAGCCTGTTGGTCAGAGGGTGGCTCATCGCATCCCCTGCATTAGAATCACCTGCAGATCTTGTTTAAATGCAGATGTCTGGGTCCCTCATAGACCTGGGGAACCAGAGTGGGCCCCACGACATGCATTTCAAACAAGCTCCCGAGGAATGGATTGCTAAGAAGTCTAGGAGTCGTTGCTCTAAAAGTCGAAGCGCAAAGCAGCAGCCTCAGTGTTGAGTCAGGAGGGCTCATAGAGAGTCCTCCCAGGAGGCCAGGACCGCCGGGGCACTGTCAGGGCCTTTGAGATTTTCAGAGCAGGACATCCAGCTACAACCCTCGTTCTTCTTCGGGGCCACTTTCTTTGCGTTTGTAGCATTCAGTTTGGCACATTTAGGCTTGGCTGCCTTTCGTTTAGCGGCTTTCACCTTGGCCGGACTCTTGGCTGCCCTTTTTATTTTGCCTGCTTTCACCTTTCTCGGGCTCTTGGCCACGTTTTTGGTGCCAGCAGCCACCATCAGCTCCTTTGCCTTCTCCGGGGCCTTCTTGGCACCTGCCTTCTTGACTTTTGACTTAGATTCCCCAGAGGCTTCATGTCAAGTTTGAGGGAGCTTGAGGCACCAGTGCCCTTGGTCTGCACCAGTGTGCCCTTGCCCGCCAGGCTCTCGAGACCCAACTTGAGACAGCTGTTGTTGTTCTCTACATCAAGGCATGTGGACACCGGCGCCTTCCTGAGTGCTGCCAGGGAAACGCCACTGTCACCTTGGAAGTGGCTGCAGCCCTGGTGAGGAGTCGGGACTGGGGGTGGGGGCGGAGTGCCGGTGCCTTGCCTTTCCGCGCAGCTGTGCCACTTTTCTTCTTAACAGGTGTTTTCTCTGCAGGTGTGGACACAGCAGGAGCAGCGGGGGCAGCCTCAGACATGTTTTCATTTTCCAGGAAAGCCAAAAAAGCAAAGCTCGAACTGTCAGAATGCTGTGTCCCCTATAGGTTTTTAAAAGCACTCCCAGGGCGTTCTGGTTCTGTCCCAAGGTGCTCCCTGTCCAGTGGAGAATCAAGAATTTACTTGATGGACCAGACAATTAAAATACAATATGTGCATTTTTTAGGGAGAAATTACTCATGGTACAAAGCAGTGGAGGGTGATGGAGAGAGTGGGGGCTTCGCCACTGCCTGCTGCCGCACGCCACCTCCCCTGCTTTCTAGCCCAGGGCACCTGGGTGTGGCATTTGTGCCTTTGAGCACACATTTCCCCCTCTGTGAGCTTGCCAGCACCTCACTGAATTCAGCCCTTGCCTTGGAGTAGTCTGCCCAGATCACCTTATTAAAATAAGTGCCACCTCCCTTGAGTAGAAAAATACTTTCTATTTCTCTATTACCTTTTTATTATTTATGTACTTGTGTATCGTCTTTCTCATCTGCTAACATGTAAGTTCCCTGGAGGCAGCAACCTTGGCTGTCCCATTCACCATGTATGCTTAGTGCCTAGAACAGTGCCTTACACATGGTAGGTACTCAAGAATGTGCTTAGCACAGTGCCTGGTACATTGAATCATCATCGTAATAGCTGGAATCTTCAAATATGCCCTGCTGAAGTAGGAAAAACTAGATAGAACAGCCTTAAACTAAGAGTGAGCCCTTTGGGTTGCACTCACTCCTGCTGACCTCATTCGCTCCCACCTGAACCTCGACCCTGGCCATCAGCCCAGTGTCTGATCCATCCATTGAGCCTGCCTGCTCACCTTGCTGTCCTCTGAGTCAGCATCACCCCATCACCCAGGACTGCCGCTGAGGACAGTGCACCAAAGCAGAACCACAACAGCCAAGATGACTCTGGGAAAGCCTCTTTGTGCACCAAGCAAGGATGATCTAGGCTCCAGCAAGGATGCCTGGGGTATGTGGGCAGGGCCGTCTTCACAGATATGTGACCTGTGTACTTGCATAGAGCCCCATATTCAGAAGACATCCATACTTGGTTTAATTCTCTGCTGTTGCCATCTTGAAATTCTAAACAATGACATCCTTCAGCTTGTACTTTGTACATGAAATGTAACAGGACAATGGAGCATGCATACAGAGGAGATGCATGCAAGATTCACTTCCCTCATTCCTTGCCATCTATATAGTTGCATATAGAGTTCACAATGCCCCTGGGCACTGAGTTCTGGGGGGCCCGTGATGTATGGGAGTTCAGAGACACTGTAAGCAAGCACAAGGAAGCATGTTGCACCTGTAACTGAGGGGTGGGTGCACTTAGAGCCCCAAGATGCCACACTTTCCAGTAAAACCAGAGCTTGCTTCAAACACAGAAAGAAGGCACTGGTACTCTAGGAAACACTAATGACTATGGGACTCTATCCTATTGCAGTAGACAGAATAGTGGCTCCCAAAGATGTTAACACTCTAATCTCTGGGTCCTGTGAATATGTTACCTTACATTGGCCAAAATGACTCTGCAGATGTAATTAAGGCTAAACCCCTACTATAGGGAGATGATTCCAGATGATCTGGGTGGGCCCAATTGAATCACATGAGCGCTTTGAAGCAGAGAACTTTCTCCAGCTGGAGTCAGAGAAATGCAGCAGCAGGAGAAGTTATGGGAATTTGAACTGAGTAGGATCTGACCTGCCATCTCTAGCTTTGAATAGGGAGGAAGGGAGCTCTGAGCCAAGGAAGGCAGGTGGCCTCTAGTTGCTGAGAATAACCTATCTTGACAGCAAGCAAAGAATCAGGAGCCTAGTCTTATAACACATATAACTGAATTCTTCCTACTGCCTGCATAATCTGGCAAGCAGAGCATCCCCAGAACTTCAAGAAAGGACGTCAGCCTTGCTGTCACCCTGATTTCAGCCTCCTGAGACTCTAAGTGGAGGGCCCAGCTAAGCCCCACTGTCCCTGGACTTCCAACATGAAGAACCATGACATAATAAATGAGTGTCGTTTTAAGTCACTGAATGCGTGGTAATTTGGTACAGCAACAATAAAAATCGCTGGTGACTTATGTTGCAAATAATGATGTTGGGGCTCAGAAAACAATACCCCAAAATATGGTGGTTTGATTTACTGAACTAAAGAAGCAGCCTCAAGGTCTCTCTGACTGCCTCCCCACCCACCCCTGTCTCTCAACCCTCTGTCTCTCCTAAAGCACAGGATGAGGCTATTGTTCTCTGAGGTTCCCTCATCTACCTGGAAACCAGATGAGCCAAAGAGGAATACGACTGCCTTTGATCTCCTCCCTGAAATTTCATTAAACAGAGAGATTAAAACTCATATCACAGAGGAAGAGATTGAAAATTAAACACCACACCCAGAACCCAGACAAACTCTGTTCTCTTCTCTCATTCAGTTCCCAAAGACAATTATTTATGAACCATTGGCAGAGCATTGGGCTCCTTCATTCCCCCTTAAAATGATTTACTACCCCTTATATTTCCCTTATGAAGATGGGTATATAAACATTGGGAGCTTATTGGGTTTTTGGGTAATCATTCTCCTGTGATTCCCTCATGATAATGCACATTAATGTATGAGATGCCTTTTTTTTCCTATTAATCTGCGTATTGCCAATTCATTTCAAGAGACATAGACTTGAACTTTCACAGAGAAAGTTTGAACTTCCCTACAGTGACATGGAGTAAAGGGAAAGAGGGGGAAACCCGTAGTTTTTCTTCATAGTCTTTCCTTACCTACCAGTAAACTGAAGGTAGAAAGTGTTGGTAGAGTGTGTTTGTATCTGCACAACCCATGCATTTCGTCATGGAGTGATAAAGAAGACGAGCAGCCCTTCTCATCTGCCCCATGAGAGCTCTAGTGCTCGACATGAGAGATTGAGGCCAATGGTTCTAAAGTAAATAGAGTTGCAAGAAATTCAGGATGGAATTTAGGGTTTGGAGAGTTATGATGATGTTCCAGAAAAAGATGACTTAACTATATTTGAATAAATGTAGATTGTTGTACCGTACTTTAAAAAAAATAACACATCCTCTGAAAATAAGCCGTAGGGTGTCTTCTTGAGGAAAAATAAATATAAGACCCTGTCTTATTTTCGGGGAAACATGGTAGTTTGGTGCCTTGTTCCCACTTTTGGTAAGAATAAAATACATATGTACATATGAACAGTGAAATATAAACAGTGTCACTTTGGTGATTCACCATGAGCTAAATGCTCTTATATTTGCATTTAAAAGCTGGCATTGCAGAATATAAAAATGAATAGTAAAATGCAAACAAATATTAACCCATTTCAATTTGCATTTACTTAAAATGACATTAAATAATGAATAAAAAACACCATGACAATTTGAGAGAACCATGGGAGAACCATGGAGAGAACCACTGAGAGAATAAAAAAGCTTTATATTTAGTGCTGTTGATGGCAATTTCTACCTGCCTTATAAAGAAGGGACTCCATATTTTTATTTTGCACAAGGCCCTACAAATCATGTAGCCAGCTCTGCATGGAGAGGTGGGTGGGTGAGTGTGGACCCAGAGCTCTTATAGGCAGCACATTGATCTGAGCTAGCAACACTCCCAACCCATTTTCTCAGCACAACAATAGCAGCAGACACACACACACACACACACACACACACACACACACACACCTGGAGTCAAAGCAGTCTTCTGATTTGGGGGGTACACTTTGGAAAAGACTCTGGTGTCCCCAGTATCTGGTATTTTATGCAGGTTCTCGGTGCTTCCAGGGAGATTTTGGGGGCACAAACTGGGTGAGCTCTCAGAGGCTACCCTGTGTGGCATGAGGAGGTCCCCTAATTTACCATATTTGTTTATTTAATGTGCAACCTTCCACCAAAAAGAAAAACCACTATTGTATCCTTCATAATATGCATTTGTTGAGCACCCACTACATGCCAAGCTTTGTGCTTTCACAAATCCAATTTCCTGTAGAGCTCACAAGAATACTGAGAAGCAGCTTTTATCACTAGAGATGAGGAAACAGAGGCTCAGTGGATGTATGTAACTTGGCCAGGGTCAAACACCGCTTTATTCCAGAGACACGTTCCTGATTCCCCTTCTCCATGAGTCCTCCCCGATCACTCTGTTTAGTATTGCAAACTGTGCCCTGACTGTGGCACTCCCAAACGCCCATGCCCTGCCCTACTTTTTTCTTTCTTTCCCCATGCCATTTATTGGCTGCTAACAGACTATATAATTAATATGTTTATATTTGTTGTTTATTTTCTGTCCCCACTGCTAAAATACAAGCAGCTCGTGAGAAGATGCTTTCTCTGTTTTGTTTACTGATTGTCTTATTCCATTCGGGCTGCTGTAACACAATACCATAGACCTGGCGGCTTAAACAACAGACATTCATTTCTCACGGTGCTGCAGGCTGGGAAGTCCAAGACAACGGCACTGGCAGATTCAGTGCCCAGTGAGAGCCGTTTCCTGGTTCACAGATGGCCATCTTTTCGTTGTGTCTTCTCATGGTGGAAGGGGTGATGGTCTCTCTGGGGCTTCTTTTATAAGGGCACTAATGCCCCTCCCAGAGGCCCCACCTCCTAATACCATCACATTGGGGGTTAGGTTTCAACACATGAATCTCTGGAAGTGGGGACACAAACATTCAGTCTATACCACTCATATAGCCCACAAGTCCAGAACAGTGCCTGGTGTTGAATAGTAAGTATTCAACCGATATTTGTTGAATGACTGAATACTGGTTCCAATTCCTGAGATATGGAAAATCATCTCTCAACATCCTTTTACACACGTATCATCCTTCCGAGTTCCCAGGACAGCCATTACCGTCCCACTTTACTGATGAGAAAACAGAGGCTCAGCAGTTTGTATTAAAGTCACGGAGTTAGAAGGAATCACAGATGAGGTTTAAGTGCAGCTCTGTCAGTACCTAAATTCTGCACTTTCACCTTTGTGCCCTAGGCTTACTTTTCACTTGAAAGTCAAATTCTTTGCTCAACTCCTGACCTGTGTCCCCACCCCATGCTTCTAGCAGGTCTGCAGGCCTCTCATCTCCTCAAACAGCGCATGGAGGGTGGCTTCCCAGCCAAGGGGTGTCCCATAGTGAGCCAAGGCCAACCTCCCGGCCAAGGGCAAAGGACCCTACCGACCAGCGAAGGAGCGTTGGGGTTTCAGAGCCCTTCCAGCCCACCGCTGCAAATCAGCATCAATGTTTTCTAAGACCTTCTGGCTCTGTGGAGGAGCCAGAAGAGAAGCCCCAATCCCTGCTTTCAGGATCTCACATATGAAAACAGCTAGTAGCACAAGGAGATCATCTATCCAATTGTTTCGTCACCAGTCAACATCAATCTCGTGAGTGTCTAGCAGAGGGGTTGGCACACTTTTTATGAAGGGTTGGATAGTAAATATTTTCTGCTTTGTGGGACAGCCGGTCTCCATTGTCCCTATTCAACTCTGCTGCCATAGTGCTAAAGAAGCCACAGACAGCTTAGCAACGAGTGAGCATTGCTGTGTTCCAATAAAACTTTATTTATGGACACTGAAATTTTTTTATTTTTTTTTATTTCAGCATATTATGGGGGTACAGATTTTAAGGTTTCAATAAATGGCCATTCCCCCTGAAATTTGAATTTCGCATCACTTTTACAGGTCATGAAATATTATTTTTAAGAGAAATCCATTCAGAAATGTAAAAAAAACATTCTTAGCTCACAGGCCAAGACAGAAACAAATGCTGGGTGGATGGGATGTGGCCCAGGGGCTACAGTTTGTGGACCCCTGTCCTGGTTAGGGGTGAAGCTCTGGGCGGGGCACGGGGCACACTGCAGTAACTGAGACTTGGTCCCTGTCGCCCGTAGCCTGCAATCCAGCGGGGAGCAGACAAGCTCACAGGCTGTGACCGACCCGTGGGGGAGCGTGAGGAGACACAGGCAGACCACGTTTAAAGGTGGCCCAGGAGCTTGTTAGGGGGCAGCTGGAGAGCGCTCCGTCCACCAGGGCAGGATGACTTAAGCCAGCGGAGCCCGAGGACCCCCAGGAGCTGCCTTCCTGACTCGGGCTTGAAGGCCAGCTTCCCCTGCAGGGTGGGACGTTTCTCCCTGAGAGCTGTCTGAGCCTCTGAAAAAGCTTTTCTTCCCTGAGTGTCTGCTCAGACCAACTCCTGCGGTGAAAAGGGACGCGACACTCATGAGGACAGCTTCAGGTGACCTCCTGCTCTGCTCTGCCCATTTTCTTCTCCCCTTGTAAGGGAACCATTGAGGAAACCTTTCTGAATAAAGCCAAACCGGCAGACTGGCCCCCAAAGAGATGTGGAGGGGGCCGTGTCTCAGGCAAAGTGAATCGAATCCAGCAGGGCCCCACTATGTGCTTGGCTGTTACAGGTTCTGTTGTGTCCCCCTAAACGTTCCTATATTGAAGTCCTAACCCCTAGTACCTCAGAATGTGCCCTTATTTGGAAACAGGGTTGTTGCAGATGTGATTAGTTAAGATGAGGTCACACTGAGGTAGGGCTGGCCCTTAATTCTATATGACTGGTGTCCTTTTAAAAAGAGGAACTTTGGACACAGAGAGAACACCATGGGAGGATGGGAGTTATGCTGCCACAAGCCAAGGAACATCAGAGACTTCTAGCAAGCCGCCAGAAGGCAGAGCAGGGGCACGGGACAGATCGTCTCTCAGAGCCCCCGGGAGGAGCCAACCCTGTCAACACCTTGGTCTCAGGCTTTGAGGTTCCGGAACTGTGAGACAATGCATTTCTGTTGTTTACAGCACTTTGTCCCGGCAGTCCAAGCTGACCAAGCCACGGACCCTGACGCAGGCACACACAGCAGGTTGGTCTGTGCCCAAACGTCTTTGAACATCCACTGCAAGTACCACCCGCTCCTAGGTTCCTGCCACAAAAGCTGGAGCCACGGTGGAGCTCTCCTCTCTGGTTAGCTGCAAGCTCGAACATGTAACGTTTAATTTAGCAAACGATGCATAGGTTATTTTCCTAGTGTGGATTTCTGCTTCATGTCTGATTTCTTTTTCACATTTGTAGACATTTTCATACATTGAGATAGGAGCTGGTATTTTAGGAAAGGGAGGACAGTAAACAATTAACAGACACCACTAGACTGTGGCGAGATGATGTAGTCACAGAGAAGGACAAGAGAGTGAGGAAGAGGAGGAGGAGATGCCCAAGGAGCCCCAGCTGTTCCAGCTTCCAGCCCAGGGGCCAGAGAGTGAGTGGAGAAGCCCTTGAATGGCCCAAGCTCCGTCACCATGTGACTGTCACTGCAGAAGACCCTCGGAGTGATCACTACTCAGCTGGGCCCAGGCAGCCTCAGATCTATGAGCAAAGACTGCAGACAATGAGCCCATCAGCACACCTTTACTGAAAAGCTGCAGGTGCCCAGGGAGTGGGGACAGGGCCACTGGCCAAGGCTCTGGCTCCCCAGGCTACTCACAGAAATCCCTAAACCCTTGCCCCAGCCAACAATGTTCCTATCCTCCTATTCTCTGGAACCCCTAGGTGCAGATGTATATATTTTTTATAGCTCAGAATGGGTTTTTTTTTGTAATTTTCTCTTTTCCACAAAATATTTACTGTAGTCACATAAGAAAATATCAAAATCACATAAAAAGAAATAAAAGTCACTCCTCTTTCTACCAGCCAGACATTTAAAAATATGTTTATTTTGACACACAGTTTTTTACATGAATGGAATTACACTGTGCATATTTCTAACCTGATATTGTTTTTTCATTTAACAATATACTGTGAAGGTCTTTTCACGTCAAAACTTCTCTACCATTTCATTTGAACAGCTGAAGAACATTTCTTTCTGTGAATGTGCAGTCGTCTCTCTTTTTATCCAATGCCTCAGCAACTGCTTAATTACTAGAAAAAGCTGACGAGACTGTGGAATGCTGGAAAATTTTTACATACATATTTACGCATTCTCGTTCGAACGAAAACAGATAAATGCCTATTCACTCGCAAGCCTTTTGCATAGAGCGCAGGACTCTTGCCAGCTGGAGTTCCAGCCCCTTGTCTCGCCTAAAGCGCTCCCATAATGGCACCAGCTACATCTCCAGTTGCTGCAGCTCGAATGTGCGGTGAGAACTTAAAGACACAGCCAAGCAATCCTGGTGCAAAATCCCCGGCATTTTCCCCACTCACTCGTAGCTGTCTCACCCATATCTCATTCCACGGCGATTCTTTGACAACTTTCCACTTATGAAGTCTTTCCTAGGCATTTAACACAGTTTTCATAGAAACCCGTTTTCTCTCTGCATTCATACTGCATCAGTTTGCATAATGTTCCGTTATATTATGAGATAAAATTAACGCATACGGCTGCCATAAATGACTTTGTGGACAATTCCAACAGACTCTTACTAAACACTCAACTTAGCTGGTGGGAGCTGGAGTATCACGTGTCCTCATCTGCAGAGCACACGGCCCGCTGGCAGGGCCGTGGCCTTGGCCGGCAGGTTTTATGGAAGAAAAGGAGTTCAGTTCAGTTAGGTTGGTTAAGAGAGTCTTCACCTTCCCACGATTGATTTAGCCCTGTGATCAGAGGGTTTGGTAGTTTCCTATTATATGTTTCTATTGTGAACTAATGCTCCACTGAACATTCTTTTAGTCTTTAATTTTTTGTTAGTAGTTTTGTAGAGACAGGGTCTCACTTATGTCGTCTTGCCTCTGAACATTCTTGTTACTCAATCTTTGATTTCGTATTTGGTACAAAAGTGATTATTTGTTGGAGTGAACATGTAGCAGCAGAGGGGCAGGGTCCAATGGCCTTTGGGACTTTAGAGCCTGTGATGAGATTTGCCAAACTGTCCTACACGTAGCGCCCAGCAGTGCTAAACGTGTTTTCCCACACTTCTCAACTCCAAGTAGCACGGAGGAGTTGTAGCGTACTTCACTTTGGGAAATTCAACTCTATGTGTTCAGCAAACCCTCCACAAACAAAACACGCAGGCATTTTTAGTACAAGCCAATACTTCCATTGCTGTGCCAACCCTGTTGGAAAGATGGTCTGTGGAGAATTACTAAGAGGTGCTAGAGGGACAGTCTGTGCAGGCTGTCACTGGAGTGTCCTTGTTCCTATCCAGAGAGGTCCCTTCGGTCTGGGTGCTCTCCCGACTGCTGTGGGTCACAGAAAGGTGCCTGCCTAGCCTCACAAACCAGCTGTCTCCTGGGGGGTCTCGCTGGGGCTATCAGAAAGCAGACTGCTGGGTCTGTTATGAAGAACCATGTAAGAACCTCCAGCATCTGTAGCCTCATCACTTCCCCTCCATTTTCTCTTCCCACCATTCAGGGAATACTCGCTCGATCTTTAGGGAAGGTCTCCCTTCTTCCAGAATTTGGCCGAGTCTTCTTCAACTGCCTTCCGGGCTTTTAGAAACCGAAGCCAGGACGGGGCTCTTGGGGTATTGTTGCAGCCCTCCTGAGACAGTCCAGCTACTCGAATGAGGAGGAGGGCAATGGAGGAAAATACCAGCAGAAAGAAAGTTATTATTAAGACAAATTATCCTGGCACATCTCTTAGCTCTCAGCAAGCTGCAAATGTGATCCGCTCCTTTAAGACATTTAGCCTTTTCGCGGGAGGTCTTAAGTGTTAACTATGTCGTCACTTGGAACCTATTATTTCCCATGGCCTAAAATAAATTTAGAATAGTAAGTAAAGCAATCTTTCATTCAGATAATAATTTCTCACCAAATTATATTATCTACAGGCTTTCCTGCTTTGAACTTATGATAAAATGAACATGGCTTGAATTCTGTCTGGTTTTCAATGTTGTGTAGACACAGAGCCCCATTAGGTTCAACACAATTCTGTTGGCCACCTACTTCAAGCAGGAATCTGGGCTAGACCAGGTGGGGGCTACAGAGATGAGAGGACGCCACCTTTACCCTAAAGGAGTATGCAAATTTATCTTATTAATTAGATTGATTAAGAGAAGTCAGTTCAGAGTATAGATGTCAAAAGGTTAAGTTTCTGGGGAAAGTACCCAAACTAAAATACTTTTTAAAGAAAATAAACAGAGTATGACCATCTGATTGTCTGCTTCCCCCAATCAGGGAAACTGCAAACCAACAGTCTAGGACGTCTTCCAAGAGAGATTTCTTGAATGTCTTGCTATTCTATCTTCAGCAGCCAGATGGGACAGGTGCTATTTCAGGAAGGGCGACTTAGACAAATGTTACACTTACCCTCAAAGCATCCTGTGTTCTAACTTGAGCCAGGTCAGATCACCCGGCGTGCATACTTCTACCTCATCAATCGTGCCCCTGCATGGATGTCTTCATGGTGTAGAGGGAACATTGGGAATGTTTTTGGAATCCAGTTCCCACTCTGGCTGCCTTGACTACTGGCTGTATAATCTTGGGTCAAGAACCCAGTGACTCCTTGTGAAGACATCTCTGAGTCAGGCTCCTGCTGGAAGGGAGTTATTCCCTCCTCTGTGCTGAGGTCTGTGTCCCTGCCATGCTTGTGTCCGACATGCACGTTCATTTGATCACCAGTTTGTCTTCTCCTCTAGATCCCTTGGCAGCAGGGAGCAGGGCCGAATTGCACTTGTGCCCCAGGATGCTGCGTGGAGCCTGGCACAGGCGGGTGTGTTGGGAGGCACACCGACAGCCAACGTGCTGCCACACCTGCTGCGCAGCTCTGCCACCGACCCACCTAACTGTGCCATGGCTTCTCGTAGTGTCACCCAGTATGGCAGACGTCAAAGTCATGGGTGGCTGATGAAGTAGAACCACATTCTCGCCTCAACTCTATTATTCAGAGAGCTGCTTTGTATTGCTCCTTCTTTAACTCACCTGTGATGTGATTCTCAACGTAGGTCCCTATCCAGTCTCTCCAAAGAGGAGGCAATCCTGGGAGGGAGTCCACCTGGGCACCAGAGGGTTGTGGTTAAGAACAAATTTACTTGTATTTCCCTCCACTATTTCTCATCAGTAGGAGAATGCTAAAAGTGTGCGGGCAGGGCCACTTGGAAGTTGGGTTTGTATGAGGCTGGGTACGGTCCTATATTTAATGCTCACAGGATTTAGCTTTATTCTCTAAAGAGTAGGAGCTGCCTTTACCTCTACATCCACATCTGTGCTGTGTAGCCCCAAAATTACTCTTTAAGTGTCTGGATCAAAATCTAACTTCTCTGCAGTGGATTGAATGGTGGCCTCCAAGATGATATGTCTATATCCTAACCCTCAGAGCCTGTGAATGTGACCTTATTTGGAAAATGGGTCTTTGAGGATGTGTTTAAGTTAAGGATCTTGAGATAAGATCATCCTGGATTACCTGGGTGGGCCCTAAATCCAATGATAAGGGTTCTATAATAGAAAACAAGGAGAGAAGACACACAGAGGGGAAGGTGATGTGGAGGGGAGAGTAAAATGATGTAGCTATACCAGAAGCTGGAAGAGGTCAGGGACGATGATCCCACAGAGCCATTGGAGGGAGTGCAGCCTTGCTGACACCTAATTTTGGATTTCTGGACTTGAGAATGGTAAGAGAATACATTTCTGTTGTTTTAAGCCACCAAGTTTGTGGTCATCGGTGACGGCAGCCCTAGGAAACAAATACACTTTGCAAGTTTCCATTTTCTTAGCTGTAAGATGGTAATAATAGTATTCCCCACCAAATTTGTTGCATGGATTTCATATCTATAGAACTATAAGTAAAACTGCCCAGATCAGTGGCTGACACAATGGGCCCTCAATAAATGGCAGCCACTGGATTCTTACACTATGCTCTTGGTATTCATGGAAGGTCGTCTGAAGAGCTGTACTTGAGGACTTCAGTATGATGCCCCCACAGGACCCTGGATTGCCCTCTTGGAGTTAACCTGACACAGAAATACTAGATGAAGAAGAACGCAGAAGTGAAGGTCAACTGAGAAGGCAAAAGTCTCTCAGGTCAGCAGGAAATGGGCTGTCCTGATTGATTGTTGTAACATCATTCAAGAATGCTGTGAGCCCACAGGGGTTTGGGGAGCCACTAGATCCTAGAAAGAAAGGAGCAAAGGGGCAAATATTGGCCATGCCCTTCAGACACCATCTAGGGGAGTGAACTCTCAGCCAAAAGATTCCTATGATTTCCAATCTCTGGGCAAAACTATCCCATCTGCGTGGTGGTAATAGGTGGTCTTAGCATGATGCATCTAGTGTATCACTTGACTTTCTATAATTTCTTGTTTTCAAAGCAAACTTGGGATTTCCATGTAGATCCGCTGCCAAAGGAGAATGAACTAATTGTAGGGGTTTGATCCCTAGGATAGAGATTTCTCATGACAGATCCAAAGTATGGCTTCTGATGAAGATTTGGCTTCCCGAGTGTTCTAACTAGGGGCAGAGAACACACAGGTGGTGCCAGCCAGGGCACTTGTGGTCTTCTGAACAGTTGTCCTACTCTCAGTGCTTGTCTCCATGTCTGCTGTGCATTTCTGTTAGGCTGAGTCAGTCCAGGACTTGATCATGTCTGGCACCAAAGGCCCCCTGGCCTGTCAAACAGAAGCCCGCTGGGAAGGGCACCGCCATGACATTTCTGGGTCATCATGTCCATTGATTCTCACAGAACCACTTTCCACACGCCCTGCAAACTTATCAAGAACATTCAGTTCTGTCTTCCACTGTTTCCGACACCCATGGTGACTACCTTTTCTAAAACAAAAATTAGACACACATGGGTGAGTATATGCATAGTGAACCATACAACAGAATATTTAATAATGAGAGTAATTTTAAGCATTCAGACTATGTGGCTATGATTCTTATATGTGGTCCCAGTGAGAGAAACATTATAGAATTTAATTCTGGGATAAACTTTGCCTCTATTGAGGAATTGATACCTTTGCTTCTTTAGTAAAAATAATTCCTTCCCTTTGTCCTGGCTGTTGAGAAGCTTAAGGTTAAACCTGTTATTTAATCATAGTGACTGCAAAAATTATTTAACTTTCTTTGATTGTAATTTTCTATTTCCCTCCCTCTGATTCTTACCATAATCTCAGCTGTTCAGGAGGGCACTGCCTATTGGCGGCAGGGGCTGGCTGGTTCCACCCTGTATCCATTGTTTTGGCCAATGAGCTGTTAGCATAGGTTTTGTGTGGGATTGCTAGGCAGGTGAATTAAAGTGTGCTGACCCATTCATTGGAGGAGGACCCTTTTGTCCTTGCTCTGTTCATCCGACCTACAGAATGGGCAGTATACGGGCATACCATGGCCATCTTGGACCAGGAGGTGTCCCAAAAGATGGAAGCCAGCAACAGGATGATGCAACTAAAAAATGAATCCCTGGGTGCTGGAGAGTCACCCTATCAGTTCTAGCCTAGCTAGAGGTTTCTTTTAGGTGAGTCAGAAATAAACTTGTACTTTGTTGAAGTCACTATTAGTTTAGGTTTTCTAATAAAATTTCTGCACTATCTTTTTGCAGCACTTCCCAGAACTCTTGAAAATGAATTTTATATACACCACACATTTTAAGATAACTATCCCCAAAATATCTTCCAAATTTAGTGAAAATCTGTTTAACATTTCTGTATGATATGGTAATCAGACAAACACTTAATTTTACCTATAGAAATATGTTCTTGTAGCCTGAATTACATCCTTTTTGGAAGTGGGTAGACTACAAATAAATAAGCAACAGTAATAGTAAACAAAGTAGGAAAGTGTTGTCAAGTGATAGTCTTCATCCATTTTCTTTAATGAAAATATTAAAAATTTTGAAATTAGCATAGCACTTGTGTATAAAAGAAAGTGCCTAATGAATATTTATTCTCTTATGTATATAAACTCTTCCTTAAGACCTTACTTGTATCACTCACCTGCAGAGAAAAATCACTTTTTCATAGATTAAACCAAGATAAGTACCAGCCCACTCTCTGTCCAAAGTGTCATAAATTCTGTCTTAGTGAACTAATGAGATTTAATGAAGTCCAAATTAAGTCTTACAGTACTTTGGAAAGAATCTTTCTTTCCCCTTAACCCTTGGTCTTTCTATTCATCTTCAAAGGAAGCGCTAATGGGAAGCAATGAATCCCAGCATGACCGTGATTAAATTTCATGAATTAAACAGATGTACTTTTGCAAAATGGTAAATTCCACCAGTAAAACAGATATTTCTCTTTCTCAGCCAAACTAAAGGCCTATTGTTTCCAGATCTTGGCACAAATGACCAAGGGTTTTGATTTTGATTCTTTCTAGAAATTAGTATAATGTTTTTAAATACTTTCAAGAGTAAATCGCAACAATTATAACTCCTGCCTTTAAAACCAGGGCCCCACTCTCTTTCCTTCCCTCCTGCCTCCTCCTTTCTCCAACACACACAGGTACACACTTGGTGGCTATTTGGGCAGCTCTGAAGGGTAATCCTATCTCTGAGCATGGTAGAATGGTAGAACGCAGCTTTTAAAAATCTGGATTCTCTGTTTTAAGTGAGAAGCACCAGCTTGGAAATAATTTCTCCTAGTCACTACAGGTTTTCCAGTGTCTTGGCAATAAGAAACAGCAGCTTGCTGACAGCATTTTAAATGACCTACATTTGTGTGGAGTGCCACGTGGTCAGCCCAGCAGGACTGGAGAGGGAAAGATGGCTCTGGCACTGGCTGTTCATCGGGACAAGCAACTCCAGATCCTTCCTGCCTGGCTTCTCCATCTCACCATCTGCATAACTGCTGACTCATTAGGCAGGTGTCTCTCCCGCTGCTGGAAGGCACATTTGTTCCCTATAATTTGCCACTTTTCCAAGTGGTTAAGGGAAATTGGACTCAAGCAAGTCTGGGAATGGAGTAGGGGAGCTAATGCCAGTCCTCACCCGGGTGGATGCCATTCGTGGGGTCAAGACTCAGAGGGCGAACGGCTTCCCAGCTAACTTGGAGTGGACACCTACAGGAGCCAACATCCATCACGAAATTTTTGGAACAAGCCTCATTTGAATGTTTCATCCTGTTGTTCCTATATTTATCAGACTATGCGTTTTGAATTTGGGTTTGAAGAATATTGTCACTGTACTCAAGGTGGAAATATGTTGCTCAGAGAATGAGTCTCAAAGGTATGTCTGAGTCAGTGAAACTCAGAAACCAGGAGGCTGGAGGGCACAACGCCCACATTTTTTCAGGGACCAAGAGTTCCTTACATTTAGCAGGGTCTAAGACACTTTCTGTTTTTACCCTTAATGTTGGCCATGGCTATCTTCTCTGCCTGAAGGTTGTTTATATTCTGCTTTTGGTGCTATGCCTCCTCCCAACTCCCAGACACAGGGGTGTGACTCAACATGAACCCACCATCGTACCTCAAACCCTTGGACACAGTGATTGGACTCAGAGGTGACCAAACTGAGACAGAGTCCTTGCCTATTGCACAAAGAAGCCATTCATTCATTCATTCCTAAAATACTTACAAGGCCTCCACTATCATAGCCAAAGTCCCTATTTTGGGTGTTAGGGAAGTAGCAATGAACTAGGAAGATGCAATTCCTCTCTCTAGGGAGTTTACATGATGGGGGGGCAGCGGGAAGCAGGCAGGCAGGCAACAAACTAAATAAACAAGATGATTTGTGAGAGTATTCAGTGTAATGCAGGTACAGATTAGTGATACTAATAGTATCCTGGGCTAACACTCAGCAGGAAGTGGAAATTGGAGGGGGAGGAGACCGTAGTGGCTCTTGAGTTGGCTATAGCTGTCCCATAGGGTCAATCCCACCCCTGCTTTTTCTGGGTTTTTATATCACGAGCCAATAAATCCCCCTTTAGAGCAAAAGCCAGGTCACAGCCTTGGCTCAGACATTCCTTATCCAATACCACCCAGACCCCGGCTTAAGAATGGCCATCTGGTCAGTTAGAAAATCTGCGCTGATCTGGCACTTGCTAGGTGCTGCAGTGGGTTTACAAAGGAGCAGGTTGTTCTCACTCCCCTCAAGGAGCTTTTAATTAACCAAGGGCTGGGGAATAGGAACAGATGCACATGGTCAGTATCACACTGTGACAGTGTGGCCCATGGTACTGACTGTCCTACTTGCTCAGGGGCTGGAGTGGTCATATAAGAATGGCTCTTTGGAGAAGGCACTGGATTTGAGAAAGCACTTGATTTAATCCTCATTAAACTCCCATTGTTGAATAAGAGACTGCTGAAGCACACAGAAACACAGGTAAGAGCTCATATTTGAAGACATTCATTAAGGAAATATGTTCAGTTTATTCACAATTGATTGATTGATTAAGAGTAATTGTGGGACAACCAGCAGAGTTTCGGGAAAGACTGGGATAAAAATCTAATGGGTCTAGGAAACAGCAGCAGAGGGGACAGCCCATTCTGTCTCTTTACACACTTCCCCTAGGTGATTTTATCCAGTCCCAAAGCTTTAATTACAACCTATATGCTGTTAATCCCAAAGTTTGTATCTTTAGCCCAGACCTGTCCTCTAGACTCCAGACTTATACATCCAAACTTCTTGACCTTTCCACCTAACACTCAAGCTTAACTGATTCAAAATTGAGCTCTTCATTCTACACCCACCTCCCACCTGTCCTTCCCTGGTCCTCTCTCCCAGTAACTACTTTCATCATCCATCAGGTTGCTGAGGCCAGAAATCTAGAAGTCCTTGTCCATTCATCTCTCTCCCTCATCTTCCACTTCCAAACCATCAAAACTACTTCTTGAGTGCATCCCCCTTCACATCATCCTGGTCCAAGCCATGATCATCTTTTACATGGAATATGGCAAGAGTCTCTCAACTCATCTGAGCTGGAGTCGGCTTCCTTGGAACCACTTGAATCTCCAAACGGGAATTAGTTGCGATAGGGAAGGGGATCGTGGAAACTGGGAAGGCGTCCATGACAGGTTCATCACTGACCCAAGGGAGTCACATACTTTAGTGCATTCCTGGACCAAATGGATATAACACGTGGATCGTCCGCTGCTTCTGATGTGACTCATTCTCATTGGCACGCATGTGGGCAGAGTCAAGAATACTTCATGAAATGTGAGCACCGAAAAACACTTTGAGATCACCCAGACCAACTACCTCATGATACCAGCAGGGAAAGAAACTAAAGTGCAAAGAGGTTAAATGTCTTGTCTGAAATCACCCTGATTAATTAATTATATATAATACCTCATCTTAAAATGGATTTAAGATTCCTTATCTGCAATCTAAAAGACTATATGCATAAGGCCCCTTCAAGGTACCTTTCATAAATGACTTCTACAAACTAGGCTTTTGATAAGAATCAGGTAGCAGGGAGTTCAAGTCTATGCCCTGATGAGTGCTGGGGAACATGTATTATGGTATGGAGTAAGTGTGGAGCCATATGCTCCAGTAGTCAGCCAGCTCTTGAGGAGGGTTGGCATGTTTTTATTATAAAAAGGAAGCCATTCTCCCTCATCATACCTCACTATAAGTGAATGGCCTTGGATAAGATTTCATTCAGAAAACTTCTCTGGTCCCACACGCCACTGGACAAATGTATGGTTTAGGGCCTCCATTTTCTGTTATAGAAAAGAGCTATGGTCTTTTAGCTTAAGAGTGTTCAAATAAGCACCATCTCAGCCATAAAAAGAAAGCCTAGGCCGGGCGCTGTGGCTCACACCTGTAATCCTAGCTCTTGGGAGGCCGAGGCGGGCGGATTGCTCAAGGTCAGGAGTTCAAAACCAGCCTGAGCAAGAGCGAGACCCCGTCTCTACTATAAATAGAAAGAAATTAATTGGCCAACTGATATATATATAAAAAAATTAGCCGGGCATGGTGGCGCATGCCTGTAGTCCCAGCTACCCGGGAGGCTGAGGCAGAAGGATCACTCGAGCCCAGGAGTTTGAGGTTGCTGTGAGCTAGGCTGACGCCACGGCACTCACTCTAGCCTGGGCAACAAAGCAAGACTCTGTCTCAAAAAAAAAAAAAAAAAAAAAAAGAAAGCCTAGCATTAAGCAGTTAAATCCTGCAAAATTAACTAATTGCAAAATTTGTGAATGTGCAAATAAACAAATTGACTTTCTATTTGGAGTAGAGAACTATACATCAGTAAAATATTGGAGGGCATTTACTAAAATAAGTTTATTTTGGGGTGTGGTTATTTTGCATCATTATTTCCCATGTATTTGTTCATGGGATAAATAACTGACCTCTCTAAGCCTCGATTTACTCATCTGTACTATGGGTCAGTAATAATACCTGTGTCTTAGGGTTGTTGGGAGGAGTAGGTGAGATAATTCATGTAAAGAGCTTAGCATAGCTCTCAATAAGCATTCATATTTTATCATTAAAGGGCTAATTGTCTGTTAAAGTCACTCAGTTCATGACAATGAAATCTTGTTACCAGTATATAGAAGTTTGGGGTGAGGGCCGGGGATTTATCTGACTCATGATAAAAAAGGTCTAGACACTAAGCAAGCTCTAGCCAAAGTCAAGACTAAAGCTAATCATCTGGATAAGGCAGCATGTTTATTATCAATTCAGCAATTTTAAGATGACAAAGTTGGTAAGACCTTTGTACACCTGCTTACCCTTGTGTCCTTTTGTTACTGTGTGCTGTGAATTGTGATGCCAGCCAAGGCCAAAGATGACTGAGGTCTGGAAGGCTCATGGGTATGTGGCTTCTGAGGCAAATGAGATATTTGTCTTTCTTGATCAAGTAATTTGATATTTTAGCTTGCAATTAAATACTCTGATAGCTACCAAGCGCCTTTCTTATTGAAATTGCTGCAGGAAAACTAACTCTGTTATTGTAAGCCGCGAATGCCCTAACCTCAACCCCTTTTATCTCTCACTGAATCAATTGGTTTTATAATTCAATTTCGATAAAGTAAATTTCCTTAGGAACCCAATTATCTCTTTATAGCATATCAGTGTGTAGATATACTACGCAGAAGCTGCTACAGCAGAGAAAAGCATAAAATGGGAGGGTAACCCAAAATAATTCTGCCCGGGGGTGTGTGGGTGGATAGAGTGTCAGAAGAGGCTGTGGAGAAGGGGTGACATTTCAGTAGCAGATGTAGGAATAAGTACCTGTTCCCCAAGCGGACAGAATGCAAAAGATTATTCCTGGTAAAGGGAATGGCTTGAATGTACAAACGATGAAGTGTGAGTGTAAGGAACATGTCATACACAGGGGGTAGTGACTGCTGTGGCCAGTTAACATTGTGCTGGACAAATGCAGCCGAATGTGTAGCAGGTGCTGCTCCGGGCAATGGCCACTGGCTGCTAAGCACAGAGATGATTTGGAAGGAGAGGCCGAAGCCAGGAGATAGGCTGGAAGGCCTTGCGTATCATTGCTTTAGAGTCTGCATTTATTTCTGAAGACAGTGAGGCGTGTTCCCTGTGGTTTTTAAGCACAGGAATGGGGTGATGAGAACTAAGTGTAGCAAAAGAACACAAACAGAATGGCAGAGGGTGAATTACAGAGGGGAGCGACTAGGAGCACGTTCTGCAGTCCGGGCTGAGGGAGTTGGGGGCAGGGGAAGTCACGGTGTGTGCTATGAAGGAGCCCCATTGATATATCTGGCCCTATTTCCTGGCATCCATTTCCCTGGCTTCCCAACCCTCCTTGTCATCACCTGCTCTCATTTGCAAAGAATTAAAAAAGAAAAAGGAAAAAAAAAAAAAAAACCCTAAAAGGCTAAATCGGACTCTTTCTCCCAGAGCTGAAATTACTTTAGCAAAGATAATGGCTCCTTTTGGTTTGCAGGGTCTCATCTTCTCTTCTAAAGGTTAAAAATAGAAAACAGATTAAAATCCTGAGTATAAATCCTAAAAAGGATTTCTATTCCCTCCCTGTGGGGTAATACATTTAAAGGGCCCTGGGATCTAGAAACTGCCTGAGTGACAGACACTCTTCTGCTTGATGCATTTTTTTTTTTTTTTTAAGATGAGCCAACAATAAAAAACAGCCATGTGCTCGTTCAGAATTGGGCTGGTCATTTTTATTAAGTGGGTTCATTCTGGTTTGCATTGCAGGCCTGCCCCTAATCATTTCTATTAATGTTGTTATTCAGGTTAGGTGGGGGTGGGGATGGTGAGAATGGAAAGAGGGAAAGCCTATTTGTCACTTCAAAAATTAACTCTCTTACCAATGATGATGTCTATTCTATTAGATTCATTCCTTTGGGACATGCCCAGAACAGGAGCACTTTCTTCCCAGTCCTCAGAATGCTCCTCTGCTCTAGAATTGCAACCCACTTTGTGCTGGTGCCCACTCTGCTGGATGTGCCCCTGCCAGAGACGCCCCTAAAATCACCACTCAGCAGGCCCTGGCTGGGGGGGGCTCTAAGTGGGCCTTCCGGCTTATGTTGGTTGGGTGAGCCAACTAATCCAGCCTGGAAATAATGAAACTTTGCTTCCAATGACTCATCTAAAAATCTCTTCTAAGCCGTCTTAGCCCTGGGCCCAGCAATATTAACTACAGGGTAGGCATGGGAGTGGGAGACGGCTGAGGCCCCGGGCCATTTCGCCTCAGTGGTTATGTAAATTGGAAAGAGAACTCTAGCATCTCCAATGAGGGGGGGCTGGGGAGGGGCTGGTAGATGGCAGCCCTGATTCCTTGGTGTCCCCATGAGAAATATCGCCTTATACTAGAGATGACAAGGCACATATCAGCATGCTTCAAGTCTCCTGTTTCATCCTTTCTGAAATCGCTGATAAAACCATACGCTGTCAATGTCTTGTTATGTCAGGTAGGTGTTGTTTTAAAAAATAAGTTGCCATTGACTTCACTTTTCCAAACTCCTCTGAGATATTATTATTATTACTTTATTTAAGTCCAGAAATGAATTTTTTACCTCTTAGAGCCAAAGATTTTTAGAGCCAGAAACTCTATTTGGGATTGCAACAGCAATCTGTCCTTCCCCACCTGGCATCCCTTCCCCTCTTTGTAGGTAACTGATTCCTAAATTTCCTTTCAAAAATCATCCTTTACACCCCACTCCCAATCTCTAAAGCTATTTTCAGGCTTTTTTTTTTTTGCTAATAAAATCTCTATGCTGCTTTAGGGAACAACGGACAGGCCACCACCTTCATCAACCTTCCTTCTAGTGTTGGGCACGTATCACAATTCTGTCCAACGAGATCTAAGTGCAAGTCCACGAGGGCTTCTGGGTAGGCTTTTGCACTTCATGGTAAGAGAGGAAAGATGCTTGAGCAGGCCCTTCTGTCTTCCTTCCTTGAAAGCAGGCACGATGGCTGCAGCTGTGGCAGTCCATCTACTGGAACAGGCCAATGGAACCACAGTTCATCGACCCTTGATTTTGTTGAGTCACTAATTTCATGCTGGTGACTGCTTACTCTAGAAATATGATTATGTAAGAAAAAGAAACTCCTGCTTATTTGAGCCTACTGTTGGCCAGGTGTTTCGTTACTAGGGGGTGGGTGCATTTCTTTTTTTTTTTTTTTTTTTTAATTCTAAACCTCAGCCATTTTCCATCAGTAAGTGGGTGCATTTCTAACTGGTATGCCTGAACTTACACTAACAGGAAATCAGCTGCCAAGGAACTGCATTCCCAGAAGGGCAATTCACCCAATGCTCATCTCTCCTATGTCTGTGGAGGGCATCAAAGAGAACAAAACCCAAGAAAGCTGGACTGGGAAGTCAAGGAACTCACCCTGCGGCCAGGAGCTTTGCTATCCCTCCCCGACAGGATACAGTGTGTGCCAGGGACTAATAACCGCTATTTGTTGTTTCTCTTCTTCAAACGAACGTTTTAATAGCAATTATCCTGTTGTTGTTGTTGTTGTCTTTTCACCACTACTACATATTGGGTAAGCTGGTAGATGGTGAAATGTTGTTAGCTGAAAAAAAAATGAGGTTTATAATTTGGCAAAGGAAAGCCTTATTTCTCATGAGGGGTTTACAGTCCACAGTGGCCATTCTGGCAGGCTGGGGAACAGGGCTCCCAGCCACAAGCCAGGAAAACGTGCTTCAAGAGAAGGATGAAGGGAATAGGATTTTATACTCAGTGGGGTGGCTAAATATACATATTCAACAAGCTATAGGAAGAGTCATGAATATTTATGAAAAGAGAAAACATGTACAATTGTGCTTTATACCTCCCCTTCCATCATGGCTGGGAGCTTAGTTTTAAGGTTTCTCTGGGGTTCTCATGGCCAAGAGAGGTCTGTTCAGCTAGCAAGGGGCTTAGGGTTTTATTTGTAGCTCACAATGCCATTGACCCGAAGGCTGCAGATCATGAAAAGCCACACTCAGTCTGATGGAGAAGAATACATACGATGAAGAAAGCCTGGACCTGCAGTGGGTGCAGTAACAAGACAAGACTTTGTGTTGTCTCTCTTTGGAGATTGAGATGACCGAGCTGAGTGCTGCACATGGAGCAGCTGCACTTTTGAAGCTGGGTTGAAGGGAGGAAATGTGCATGGGAGAAGAGCATCCAAGGGGTGGATTGTAGTTACACCTATTTTTGCATTCTCAGCATCCACTGCCCCTTCCTCTCATGCTCAGACTTTTCTTTAGAGGATTAACTCTTCACTGTCAGCTGATGTGTTTTAGTGGGACTGGCCACACCCCAACTGCAGGGGTAAGTATGTATAAAGACTACACGAATCAGAATATTCATTCTCCTGGTCACTGCGAGTGGTTCAGGGATAAGCTCATGTCCCCATTGAAGCCTGACAGTCAGCACTGGGAGTTTTGCTCATATGACTGGAAAGAAGCTAGTTATTTTTATTACCAAGCTGGTAGAATGCAAATCTACAGCTAGGTGGGTATTTTTGACACTGATTGGTAAAAGCCTGGCTGAAAATAAAACTAACAGAAGAAGAAAGACCCAGAGATAGAGATTCTTACCATTGATGATAATTTGAGCTCCTGGATCCAACTGATCTTGACTCTAACCTTGGTCTTTTTAGTTATATAACACAATAAATTCCCTCCTCCTTTTTTTTTTTTTTTTTTTTTTGAGACAGAATCTCACTCTGTCTCCCAGGCTGGAGTGTAGTGTCGTCATCATAGCTCACTGATAACCTCAAACTCCTGTGTTCAAGGGATCCTCCTGCCTTGAATCCTAGCAGTTGGGACTATAGGTGCACACCATGATGCCTAGCTAATTTTTCTTTCTTTCTTTTTTTTTTTTTTTGTAGAGATGGTGTCCTTGCTCTTGCTCAGGCTGGTCTTGAACTCCTGGCCTCAGGTGATCCTCCTGCCCCAGAATCTCAAAGTGCTAGGATTAGAGGTGTGAGCCACCAGACCTGGCTCAATTCCCCTTTTTATTTAAGACAATTTGAGTAGCATTCTTGTCACAGTAGCAGAAAGAATCCCAATTAGAGCATTATCTAGTTTGGTCTATATTATAGATGGCGAATATAAAACCCACAGAGGATAAATGACTTGTCTAAGGTCACATAGCTATGTATATAATCCATGTCTCTTGAGCTATGAAGCTCTTTTCCTGCCACCAGTTAGCAAAAGGACCAGAACTATGGGTTTTCACAGGAAGAGATGATGATATCCAATTGAGGGGAGCAGGAAATATTTCACAGAGGAAATGGCATGGAAACCAGGAAGGACTCTGAGGTTTTGGAGCAGTGGGAAGAGAGTGAAGGGTACTCGAGGAAAAGCAGGTCATAGGAAGAAATGTGGGGAGACAGAAGAGCCTAAAGGAGGCTTAGGGGCAGCAAACACTACTTTTCCTGAAGCAGAGTTTGCACGGAAGAGTAAATTATTATTATTATAAATGAAAAAGAGTGAGAGAGATAAAAAAAAAAAAGAGGACAGAAAACACATGAGAAAGAGAAAGAAAGAGAAGGCAGAGAGGAGAGAAAAAAAGAGAATAAAGGAAAAAGAGTGAGTTAAGAAAGGAGAGAAATAAGATAATGAAATTAATATTTCAATACCTGTTAAATGTTTCATGTTCAGTTTTTATTCTCACGAAACTCAATGGGGGTATTCCTATTCCCATTTGACATCGACTTTTAACATGGTGAGATGTTAAGGGACTTGCCCAAGGTCACATCACAGAAGCCCATGGGAGAAGGCCAGGCTTCCAGCCCAGGAGTGCCTGCTTCCAAAGCCACAGAGCTCAGGTCAGAGAGAGAAATGATACCCCGGTCACTCCTACAAGGGTGGAAGCACTTCCAAGAGAGTTAGTCCAGGCTAGTGATTCACATCAACTTGATTCACCAGATTGTTCTTTAGAAGCCAGCAAAGCTATGGTTTTTAGCTTCGGAACACCCATAATCTATTATTTTAACGCTCTCTTTGCCTATAGCAAATTATGCTTTTCCAAGGCAGTGGACACGAAGGGTCCAAAGGCACATAAGGGACCTCCCTGTAACAGCACTGCAGTTTGGTTTCTGAATGCCGAATGTGGCGCTTCCATGCGAATTCCTCCTGGGACGGCTCCTGCAGGTTGGGCCATTGTGTTTTCTTGGGATCACAAAGGGTCCATGCTCTGCTCTCCTCACCTTTAGCATTCCTTCCACTGAGAGGATTTCCCTTGAATCCAGGTCGAGGCTCTTGACTGCTCTGACCAACAGAATAATAAAACAGGAAAAGTAGAATAAGTGACGCTGTGCCAGTTTCCAGGCCTGAAGGGACGGCGGCTCCCACTCTCTGTGTCTGGAAACATACGATTTTGGAGCCCCACGTCATGATGTGAGATATCTGACTATTCTGCTGGAGAGAGACCGCGTGAGAGGCCCTGAGATGACATGGAAAGAGAGTGTGGCGGAGCCTTCTTAGACCCTCCAGGACAAAGCAGGCACCAGCTCAATAGCAGGTGGAGCAGAAATGCCCAGCGGGGCCCCATCCAAATCCCCCCCCCCCCCCGCAGATCATGAACGTAACTGGGTGATTGTTACTGAAGCCGATGCATTTGGGGTTTCGTTGCATAGCAATAGAACAGAGCATCACCAGGCAAAGAAGGCTTTTCTAGAGAGAGGGACAGAGAGGAGACAGGGTCTTCATTTGAGAGGAGGGAGTGTCAACATCTTTCCGCTCCTCCTTGAAAGAGTCACAGAACCAAAAGACTGTAAGAAAGGTGTCATTAGAGGCCTCTCCACCACCCCCACCCGCACGCGCTGCAAGGCAGAGGAGTTTGGGAAGGAGGACGTCTAACTGCAGGTGTCTTTGATGTGAGCAGAGTCAGCACGTGGGTTGCGTGAACTTCTTTTGGGATTTTGAAAAGGCCTTGTCCCCCAGTGGCCAGACAGTGACTGCCGGGCTGAACACTGCTCTGGGGCTTCTGCCGATCTTTGAGCCGAGCAGGAGCGGGGGCCTTATTGCCCCCTCTGGAAAATGGAATGCACGTCCAGGCCCAGCCCCTGCAGCAGGGGTGCTGAGAGCTTGGCGAGAGAAGGCTCTGGTGGGGCCAGATTCAACTTGGCGTATGCAAGAAGACAAATCCTATGTCCTGAGAGGATGTGGATTTTGACATAGAAAGTGCTTTGGGAGTCTGTAGAAAAGATGGGAAAGGAGTATTCTTCCTGCAAGGCTGTCAAAATATATAATTATTCATTCATTCCTTCCACAAATATATCCTGAGCCACTACAGTGACTTACTAGCTCTCAGACAAGTATTTTTTTAAGGAGTCCTTATACATATACAGATATAAGTTGAAATATAGGATATGAAATGATAGGATACCTGTGATTTGCTTCAAAAATGTGCCAGGATGGGGCAATATAGATGCTATAAGATGGGCCATGAATTAATCAGCTATTATAGTTAGAAGACAGATACTGGGCCTTCAGTCAACCATTCTCACTACTTTTGTATATGTTTGGAATTTTCCATATTAAAATTTACATCAAAGCTTCTAGGCAAGGTGTACACAATTCTTGTGTGCTACCTGGAAGGGCCAGGAAACTTTAAGTGATAGTTTAAGTGGCTTCCAGACCCTTGTCCATCTAAATGGCTCCCTGCATCAACTCTTGGCTCCTTGTGTCCAAAAGACGCATCTAATTGTACCCCTGCTCTTCTCAGAGGAAAGACCAAGGCCAAAGTCCTTTCTAAGGCTATGAAGCCCTCCTCCCGCCCCAGCCTGCTCGCTCACATTCCCCTCCCTCGCTCCCTGCGCCCTGGTCTCTGCCCTCCAGCCACACCTGTCTTCTTCAAAGTCCTCCCCCTCACTACCCTCCCTCCTGCCTCTGGACCCTTGTTCATGCTGTTTCCTTTTCTGGAATGTTCTCCCACCCTCCTTCACTCACTTCACTCAATTCTCTCCCTCTTCTTCCATTTATGCTTCAGAGGTCCGTTCCTTGGTGTGATGGGCAGAGTGATGATGGCCCCCAAAGATGTCCTAATCCCTGGAACCCGTGAATTCCTTGCACGATAAAAGAGACTTGGCAGATGTGATTAAGGTAAGGATTATCTTGAGATGGGGAGATGATTCTGGGTTACCTGGGTGGGCCCAGTGGAATCACAAGGATCCTTATATGACAGTGGTCCCCAACCTTTCTGACACCAGGAACTGGTTTCATGGAAGACAATTTTTCCACTGATGGGTGGGGCAGGGGTGGCAGAGGGGCAAACAGGGTGGGGAGGTGGAGCTCAGGTTCAGTGATGCCCGGCCCTGTTTTCCCAACAGGCCATGGACCGGTATGGGGCATGGCCCGGGGGGTTGGGACTACAATCATAAGGTGAAGGCAGGAGAGTTAGAATCAGAGCAGATGTGGCAAAATGAGATTGCGGCTTTGAAGCTGGAAGGGGCATCAACCAAGGAATGCAGGCAGCCTCTAGAAGTTGGAGTCAGACCGCCCATCCATTCCAGTTCCCCTCTGTCCTTGAATAGACTCGGCCCCATGAGCTGCCTCTGACTGCTGGACTCTCTGGGGACAATCCCACCTATAGAAGGAGAAGCAGCACGTGGTCAGGGAAAGCACGTGGACCTCACAGTCAAAGGCAGCTGTTATTTAGTGCACAGGGCCACAGAGCCGAGGTGGTGGGTGGTGTGTCATTGTATTTTTTCAGATGAGGCCTGGAGAGAACTAAGGATGCAGCCAGTTAGTAGAAGATGCTAAGCCTCCTAGTCTCCAGGGCAGGGCTATTCCCCATGGCAACTCTTTAGGCTGCAAGTAGAAATTTTTGGCTTATAAAAGTGAATTCCTAAGGTGAATTGATTTCAGGTATGGCTGGATCCAGGAATTCAATTGATGTCCCAAGTCTCTATTTCTGTGACTCTCCCTGTATATTGATTCTGTTGTCTTCCCTTTCTTGGCACACTGGCCTCATCCTCTCCTACCTTGGGATAAGATCTCATCACAGAGCAGGGGAAATGAGTTTGAGATCAAAACTATGAGATTATCAGTTTGAGATCCAAATGGAAGAGTAACTTTTCTCTCCTTGTGTCCATCTATAAAATCTTTAGAAAGACTCTAGTTAGACCTGCTGGGTCTCATGCCCACCTCCTGAACCAAGCACAGTGAGCTATCATGATTGAACAGCATTGGGTCATATGCCTAACCTGTGATTGGGGGTGGAGGGACATAAAGATTGGCTGTCCTCCCAGAATGCATGGGCTAGGGGAGGAGCAGTTCTCCAGTGGTGAATGGAGTATTTGGCACATGAAACAGAAGTCCTCTTCACCCCTTGGGGGGCCTGGCCAAGGGGCAACAGAGGCTGTTTCCAAGGGGCAGCCAAGCCCTGTCCAACCAGTGTCTAGCACAGTTCCTGACATACATTTGTTGACTGCATAAATGACACTGTTGCGTAGCAGCTTGACAAATGCCCCTCTGAAATCAAACCCCAACCCCACTCATGGTTTTCTCTGTGGTCCTACACCAAGCCAACCCAGTGTTCTTTGTCTGGGGGATGGGCAGAGATCACTCTCCCTGGAGGCTGGAGAACTCTTCACCTGGGGCTCCTTTCTCCCACGAAGGCCGGGGAGGTCGTGTGTCCCAGGAGACTCCTATGCTGGTAAAAGCAAGATAGAGGTCCCCTCCACATATATGTGAAATCACTATTTTCCACATTGTTACAATGGGGCTGCTAGTGTTAATATGGCTATCATGTATTTCACTGGTTTTAAAATTATTTAAATATATTGCATTTACTTCTTAAATGTGCTAATTTTAAGAAGAATCAAATAGTATAGGATGATAGAAGAGAAAAAGTGAAAATTCTCTTCCCCTCTCTCCTTAATCCCTCAGCCTCCCTCCCCAGAGATGACACTGTTAACAGTGTCTCTCAGAAAATGTTCTCCATGTAAATGCATATCTGATTTTTTAAAAATACAAATGGGATCTTACTACATATATAAGCATTACAAATTTAACTATGTTTAAGCTATTGTTTGATAAAATTATTTGCATGGAAATTTTTATTAACACCCCTACTGACAGTCTGAAAAGCAGTTTGGGAAACACCATATTTATTCATTAAAAATATGTGCACCTGGTGATACAAATATAAATAGGTTGTCCTGTTCCTGTTCAAAGACATGCTATGTACCAGGGGAGTCAGAAGTAAATAAATGGAGAGCATACGATGTAATGTAAATATGCACTATGGGCAAGATTTTAGAAAGTGACTAACTCTGCCTGAAGGTTTCAAGGAGAGGTCAATTGGCATTGGGTCGTGAAGGATGAAGAGCAGGAGTTCAAACAGCCGGTCACCAGGTGGCATTGCAGGAGGAGGGAACAGCGTGTGCAAGGGCACAGTGTGTTAGAAATGGCAAGAGCCCAGTGTGGCTGCAGAACAGGAGTCCAGGGAGTTGAGGCTGTACATCAACTCAGGGCCTGGGGCCAAGGGGTGAATGGTCTAGAAAACCTTGGGCTTTAATGAACCTTGGGTGATGTGAGGCCACTAAATGCTTGGACTTGCGTGTTAGGGAGATTAATCAGGCCCCAGCGTGGAAGTTGGGCTGGAGGTGGGCTGGGCCCAGTAGCAGGGAAAGCAGACGGAAGCCACTGTCATGGTCCAGGCCTGAAATGGTGATGCTGTGTAAGGCATTGGTAACAGAAGAGGCCAAGACATGTGGAGGGTGCTATTTAAGATGTACAATCAGTAGCACTTGGTGACTGACTTGAAACGAGGGTCCTAACTGAGGAACAAAGGCATGGCGGCACCATTAGCAGAGGAAGAGACTGCAGGAGGCTCGGGGAGCTCTGGCGATCCTGTGACCAGTGTCACTTTGTTTCCCTGAGCACGCTGGAGGAGACTCCCGGGTGCCAAGGCCCACGAGGGCAAATGTCCATCCTTTGTCATCTTTGTAGACCTTCTAGAGTAGCAGGGCAAAGCAGTATACAGTCACTGGCTATGTCATAAGTGAGGGGGCGCTGGGTTCTCATCTGCTAAGCGGTGGGACAAACAAGAAAGGATGAAGTGGCTGGAATAAACCAAAGTCCTGCTTGGGCAGCAGGGCCCGGTGCCACCTGGCCCCTGCCTACCCCGCTGACACCACCCCCGACTGCTTTCTCCCTTGATGAGCACGCTCCAGCTGCAGCTGGGCTTCTTGCTGCTCTTCAAACACTAGACGCATTCCCTTTTCAGAACCTTTGGGATCACCATTCCCCCTGCCAGGTACACCCTTCGCTCACATTTTCAAATGCTTCCCTCCTTCGCTTCCTTCTATTCCACAGGGAGGAAATGCTTTAAAATGGTATCCCATTGCTAGCTTAGCTCTTTCTTCTGGTCCTGTTCTATCTTCTTCATGGCACTAAGCACTCCTGAAATGATATTATACGTTTGTTATTTTATTATCTGTCTCTCCCAGTGGTTTAGGGGCCCTGTGAAGGCCAGAGCCCCATTGTTCCTGTTCACTGCTACTTCTAGGACTGGAACAGAAACCAGCACACAGACAGAGCTCAGTAGCAATGCCTCCTGGACAAGCGAGTGGCACGTGGATCACAGTGGCCTCTGTAATGCCTTTCTAGAGTTTTCTTTTTCTCCCATGCTCCCCACCCTGCCTTGCACCCAGGAGGTCTTCATATATTTGTACAGTTGACTGAAGGCTAAATTCTGGGCACTAAAAAATTTAAATAAAACCCATAAATTTGCTTTAGCCCCCTGCATAGCAGTTGCTGTTTCTTTTTACTCCCAAATAGCACCTTTCCTCTTGACTTTGATGAAGTGCCATAAGAATTTATCAAAGACAGCCTGGCGGAGCTGCCAAGCATTTCCTGCCAGGGGAGCCCAGCCTCGGAGCCCGTGGTTGAGGCTGAGGAAGGGAGGGGGAGGACGGCGGGTTGTTTGCCTGGGCTTAGCAACTTGGCCACTGGCTGTCAGCCCAGGTCTCGAACAGCTGGAAACCTAGTGTTTATCTGAAAATTCATCTTTTTCACCACTACTGCCATCCTTCCCAGACTCTCATTACTGTTTTCATGATCTTTTCTGCTTTACATAAGCCCTTGACCTTTTCTGATCTGTCTCAGTCTATAAATCCACCCTGAGAATTTTAGACTGGTGTATCACTCCAGCTGATCCCCAATTTTGCCAAACTTTCGCAGGAGCTTGGCAGCAATTCCTTGTATAATTTCTCTATAAAACAGATCTTTTTGGAGTATAGGCACCAAGAGATCATAATGTGGACTTTGGGGTCAGCCAGACTTGAGTGAGAATCTGACTCCACTACTTTCTACTGTGTGATTTTGGCCAAGTAAAGCATCCTCTCTGATTCTAGCTATTGTCAAAATGTAATTTTTAAAATCATAATTCTCACACATGTAGACAGTGAACATATGTAAAAGACTTAACTCACTAAGGAAGAAACCTGCAGGATAGTGAAGCTGGTTTAAAGTGCATTCAAAAAACAGGTATTTATCCAAGATATTTAGAAACAGATATTTAGTCTATCAAGGGAAGAGTGTTGTAATAAAACAGCTAAGTGAGTTTTAAAATCAGCGAATGTTATAATCTTTGGTGCTATTTTTTCTACTGGATAGAAATAATTTGCATTGCTATTGGACAAAATTATTTGTATATTATCAATCTTTCTCAAGCTAAGGTAGAAGTTTGGACAGTCTAAGTCCTAATTAACAATAAATAGTAAATAGTTAAACAGAGGTACATTTTCCTAGAGAATTAGGCAATCCTTGGGAGTATCTGTTAGACAATGGACAATGCTCCAATATGACAATAAAGAATAGGCAACATTCTTTGCCTCTTCCCAACTTTTGAATAATTTTTCTTATTAGTTTTTTCATGTAAAATAGGGTTACCGCAAGATACACTGCATAGCATAGAAGAGATAGTATATTAAGCCACATATGAGTCCCTTCTTTCTTAGTAGACAAGATTGATAGTATTCCAAGCTATTGCTACTCATTAATTCCTTATTACATATCATGGGGCAAGGAGGTATTCTTCTGAACACACCAACCTCTTCCTTTTGTAGACCCAGCCCTAGGGGTTGGCAGCTACTTCCTGCCATTACTGTCTCTGAGTTCCCTTGAAGTTTCCTTTTAGCTTTACCCTTCCTTCAATATCTGTTTAATAAATTCACATATTATTCCCTGTTAAAATAATGAGTATGGTTTCTGTTTTCCTGACTTGACCCTGGCTATTACAGGTGGAGGAGAAGTATATATTTCTTTGACTTCCTGATGATAAAAAAATTTCCTATTGAAAACATGATATGACTCCTAAAATTACAGTAATTATTATATTCAGAACTGTTACTTTAACTACTTCTGGAAAGTATTACTGATTTTTTTCCCTACAAACAACATACTCTCAAAGCACTTTGCATACATTATCTCCTTTAATACTCAAAGCATGACTATGGACTACTTATTGCTCTTTCAGAGAGGCTAAGGTAGCTCCCCTAAGATCTCAGCAAGTGTGGTTCTAAGATTCAAATCCAGGCTGTCAGAATCCACTCTCCTTCATAAATTGTGATATATGAGTCATTCTATTTCTGTTGTAAAAAGGGCAAACTTTTTATAGACAAGAAAAAATAAAATAAAACAAAACAAAGAAAATCTATGAGCGGTGAGAGCATTCAACAAGACTCACTGGGGACCCAGATAAAGAAGACTCAATGTCCTTACATACTGTCATTGTTCAGTACCACGGACAGTGACCACAGCGATTCTCACGCCACCACCCGCCCCCACAGCAATGCAAAAACCACTTCTTACCTGGCAGGCTGCCCTGTATTGCTCTGTAGGTTATGTCTTGGCTAAGGGTGCTTGGCTAAGGGGTGGGGGGTGGGTGGGTTCTGATTGCCAAGCTGCGCAACCTGGTGTGGGGCTGTAACTCCCCTGGGAAGGGACACCTCTTACAAGTTTTCTCACACAAGCCCTCTAGGCTGTATATAGTCCTACCACTGTAGATCATGGTCAAAAAGTTAGAAAACAATTCTAGAGTTTGGAAGCTGCAAACTGAACATAGCAGAAGTGAGATCCAGGTGGGCCGAGTTTTGATGAGGAGAGGAGGAAGGATAATATTTGGGAATTTGGAAGGCAAATTTGAGAGAGAGCCTTGGGAAGCCCAAGGGTGTTAGGTGCCTGAAGGGAAGGGGAGTTAAAGAAGAGGGCAAGAGAAGAGGCTGCTCAGTGGAAGCAATTATCTCAGACCTAATGGTTTTGCCTAAGGCTGGCCCCACCTTAGATCTGAGATGGTGGAGACAAAGATTTACAATCATAAGACCTGGGTTAACTTCCTGACTCCACAATTGCTAGACCTTGAACTTGGAGGCAGAAGTTGCATTGAATTCATCTTTGTGTCCTTAGCTCTGAGCACAAGGCACAAGGTGATTGTGCATTGAATGAAATTATCTATAGATTCTATGCAATCTTGGATTTAGTTCCTTCCAGAAATGTCCGAGACTGTTTCTTCACCTGCAAAATAGGAACCCATTCTTCATAGTGTTATGGTGAGGATCAAATGAAAAATAATCAATGTGATGAGCTTTGTGTGATGTGAAGTGTGGGATAGTTGTTATGATGCAAATTGGTCCTGGTTTTTATTTATGGAGAGTCGAATATACTGTGGAATCCATAGGAAAGTGTTTTAAGAAATAGGAGTAGATTTAAAGGATGCCACTATAAATGCTGTATGAAAACCAGAATTCTATACTGAAAGAGAAGGGAGAGACATTTTTTTAAATTAACATAGTATAAACACATTCCACTTCATAACCCCTTTGTTTAAGTTAGTATACCTCTACACTTTCAGGAGGATGGGTTTTGCTCCTGAATTCTTGGTTTGAAAAGTCACTAGTTGACATTTCCTTAAAATTCAGCATTTTAAAAAACCCCACCAAACTCCACCAGGAGATGCAATCCCTTGATCTCTAAATCCGGGCCAAGATATTAACAAGATGCAGAAGTTATTTCAAAACTATGTAGTAATGGTGAGACTACGGTGGGTGATGAGGAAATAAGAAAGAAAAGAGACGGGGAAGGAAAGGAAGAGAGAGAAGAAAAAGAACAAAAGCTTCCCAACCACCCACCCAAATTAGATAAGCACCAAAATAACATCATTGATGACAAGCTGGAAAACATCGATCCATTAGGGTGAATTTTCACAACGTTCTTTTCAAAGATGTGAATGTTATTTGTTTCCAATGAAGAAGGGAATGACATCAGTCTAAGTCACACTTCTCCAGCTATTCTTTTTACAGCATAAATTAATGATCCTGTGGCTTACTCTGACAGTTACTCAAAGGTGTTTAATCAGCTGTCTCTGACAAAACACAGCATTTTTTTAGGCTGGCACATTTACAAATAAAGAAGAAAACAGCCTGTAATCCCTCATAAAGTGGAGTTATGGTTCAACCTCATTTGACGAAATGACATTCTCTTGAGCACTTCCTCATGAATGCATAAACAGAGCACAGCTTGGGGAGTTCAGGTACGTGCAGAGCATACACATTGCATGAGATACACTAGCCAGGCCCCGCAAGGAAGGGCGTCTCAACCTTCCTACCTCAGTTACAAGGAATAAGGGAGAGACAACATAGCTAAGGCAAGAGATCACCTGTTGTCTTCCAATGAGTCCAGGTCATGCAGAGAGAAAGTGTCCAGCCCAGCGGAGGAACCAGGGATGGGAGAGTAGAAGTAACAGGGATAGACATTTTCTTGAGCAGGGGAGCATCTGCACATGCAAGAGACAGAGAATTATTATCTGCCCTGACTGCAGCTTCCTTGGAAACAAAAGGATGAAAATGCTAAAATGCATAATGTCTCCTTGAGTTGGGCCTAAATATTATTGGCAGTCTATGCACCAGTGCAACAAATACTGAACAACCAATGTATACTGGAAATGATCCTGGGGACTGCGGATCCAAGGGCCATGAAGACACTTCTGCTGTTGAGGAGCTCACAGTCTCAATGGGAAGGAACACAGTCGAAGCTGGCGGTGACCACAGAACGCAGTTCTGGCTGAGTTAGAGAAAGGGGATTTATGAAACAAACCTTAGCTGGCAAATGGATAGACAAAGTGTGGCATATCCGCATAATGGGATACTATTCAGCAGTAAAAAAGGGACAAACTGTGGATACATGTACTGACATGAGACAACCTAAAAAAATTATTGTAGAAAAGACCAGACAGAAAAGGCTACATGATATTTGATTCCACTTATATGAGATTCTAGAAAAGTCAGAGAGAGTCGGGAAGCAGAATGTGGTTGCTTGGAACCAGATGTGAATGGGAACAGACAGAAAATGGGCAAGAGTGAACTTTTTTGGGGTGATAGAAGAGTTCTAAAACTGAATTGTGGTGATGGGTACACAATTGCATAAATGTACTAAAAGTTACTGCACCATACACTAACAATGGGTACATTTTATGGCTTGTAAATTATACCTCAATAAAAAGACATGACAACTTAGAAGAAAGGTACTTTGGGGCTTGCAGAATCCGGCACAGAATCCGGGAGGGCTGGACAACTAACCTTGACAACCAGGCCCAGTGCTTGAGATCATGCCCCAGGGTTGAGTCTGTGAAGACACCACTAGGTGTAACCACAGCTTGTCCCACTGGTACCACCAACAGGGCATCCCAGTTGCGGCCACTGGAACAGCAGCCACCCTGGTCAGAATGGGGTCCCCAGGGTCCCTGCCTCTCCACACCACAAGTTTCTGGGTTGAGCCTGGGAAAGGGTCTCTGATTGGCGGAGACCATCAGAGCTCTCAGGTTAGCTGGAACAAAGACTGGGAGAGAAAGTATCTGGTATTTTTCCATTTCTTTAGAGAGAAGTAGGCACTGCTTAATAAAAGTGGGGGGTTCCTCAAGCACAGGAAAGAAGTTCAGATGCTAGGTGGCCAAAAAGAAAGGCAAATATCCACAATAGGCCAATAAAACACATACTTCAGAATATCATGGGATATGTTCAACAGAGACATGCGTGGAGAGTTTTAGGGGCACTGAGTAGGGAGGAGGGGAAACTTGGGCAGAATGGTGCTGAAGAGAAGCTTCCTCAAGCGAAAGACGCAGGGTCTGAATGAGCAGCAAGAGTGAGCCAAGTGGGTATGGGGGGGGGAGGGCATTCCAGACAGACATGAGGACAAGGACAGGGAGTTCAGCTGCCATGGAGGGTGAGGTGGGGACTGATGAGCTGCACCATGGGGGAAGCTTGGGGTTTATGTTATTGACACTGGATATCATGGGAGGGCTTTAAGTCAGGGAATGATCTGGTAAAAATATTCACTTTGGAGGACAGCAACATGAGAGAGGGTTGGGAGGAGCAAACTTAATGGCAGGAAGACATGGAGGAAGCTGTTGTGATTGTTTAGATGTGAGATGATATGGGCTTTAGCCAGAGTGGAAAGGAGGGGATAGGTTTGGGAAATATTTGTAAAACCAAAGGAACAAGAATTCACATGGGAGGGAGGACACATGACTACTCTTAAGTCCAGTCTGGTATTTAGGGAAGTACTGGTGCCATTGGCCAACAGAGAAGAGGTAGAAGAAGAGGAGGCAGTTTGGGAAGGGGGAGAGAACAGGCTCAGTTTGGGACAGGTTGAGTGAGAGGTGCTTACAGGATGTTCAAGATGTCAAGTCTGCAGTTGAACACATGAGTCAGGGTTCAGGAGAAAGGTATGATTCGGTGTGTCATCCTAGAGACTGCAAGGGGGACATTGGCTTGTCCAAGGCAAGCACAATATAGGGAGAAGGGTAAGGACAGAATCCTTGAGTACAAACACCTGCATTTGAGAAGCAGGCATTGCACTGGAAAGGAAACAAGAAAGGGGCTGGAACACATGCTAGGGGAAGGAGATCACTCCAACAGCGTGGGGTCCACAGTGTTTCCACAGCTGAGAGGACACACAGAGGCTGAACTGAAAACTCCCCCCTTTGGATTGAAAACTATGGTGGTGATGAGAAGATAGTAAAGTCAATTCCAGGAGAACAAAGACACAAAAGCCAGATTTCAGGGGGCCAGGGAGGAAATGGGACATGAAGAAATGAAGACAGTGACCACCAGCTGCTTCTGTAGGAATCTTGGCAGAGAAGGAATGGAGAGAGAAAGGGTGAGAGAAGAGATTCCAACGTCCTAGAGCGGCAGTCCCCAACCTTTTTGGCACCAGGGATCGGTTTCATGGAAGACAATTTTTCCATGAACTGGGGGTGGGGGGATGGTTTCGGATGATTCAAGTGCATTACATTATCTTGCACTTTATTTTTATTATTATTGCATTGTAATAGATAACGAAATAATTATACAATTCACCATAATGCAGAATCAGTGGTCTCTGTGCAGTCAAACCTGTCTGCTAAGGATAATATGCATTTGCACCTGCTCCCCAGTGCTAGTATCACCGCCTCAGCTCCACCTCAGATCATCAGGCATTAGATTCTCATAAGGAGCTCACAGCCTAGATCCCTCGCATGCACGGTTTACAGGGGAGTTTGTGCTCCCATCTAATGCTGCCACTTACCTGACAGGAGCTGGAGCTCAGGCCATGATGCGAGTGATGGGAGCAGCTGTAAATACAGACGAAGCTTCCCTCGCTTGCCTGCCACTCACCTCCTGCTGTGCAGCCTGGCTCCTAAGAGACCACAGACTGGTAATGGTCCATGGCCAGGGGTTGGGGACCGCAGAATGAGAGGGTTTTCTCTGAAGGTGTGAGAGACGTGAGGGGGCCCCGTGTACAGGTTGAGGGAACTCAGCCAGCAAAGAGAGGGCATATAGAGAAAGGGGATGCTTCCCGCCAAGCAAGGTTATAGAGGGGAAAGGCTGGAGAGCACAGGGGGAGAAATTAATCTCAGCAGACAGAAGTACAGCTCAACCCCTGAGACTGATGAGAAGGAAGCAAGACAGGGTACAGACAAAGATAAAGGTGTGGGTGAGCTGAGTGGTTAGGGTAAAGGCTGAGCTGCTATAACAAAAGGACCACAGGATGTAGTGGCACAAACAAGATGGAAGTCTATTTACCTGTCATAGGATGGTCCAGGAAGAGTGAGCAGGCTCTTCCCATCGTCCATCCCCAAATTTCCCCTCCCCTCCATGTCCTCTGCTTCTCATAGCCCCTGCCCTGCCCCCACTCCAGGGCAGTATGTGTCCCACTGTCTCAGGGACATTTGCAAATGACATTAAACTGATTCCTAAGCCTCTGCCTGTCTCCCCTTACCACAACTAGGCTGGGCTAAAATATTCAGCAGCTTGAATCTTGAAACAAAGAGGAAAATAGCAAATGCCCACACCATGGATTCAACCAGATACCTACTGCATGAAATGAACCAACACTTTTCAGACATTCTCTCCTCTTATTTAAGTAAATGCAGAAGCACTCTTTTACCCCTCCCCCTTAGAGGTGGCATTATCTCTAGCTGTGCCTTGCTGCTGAGAAAGGGGACTTGTCCAGCATCAGAGCAGTTGCATATGGATTCAGACCCCAGCCATCCATGCGGCCATTCCTGCCTCTAGTTGTAGAGATGGGTGGCATTCTCCCATCTCTGGAAAAAAAGGTGGAGCATCACCATTCCCCTTAGAGATCCGCTGACTTGCATCTGCACCCCCGCCGAGCTCCTGTGCAGACTTGCAGCATTTCCTAAAGTGCAAAGGATGCTGCAGGGCTTGTATGTTCTAGGCTACATATAGGCAGGCACATTTCTTATCATTCACACTGTAGTTTGTCACTTGGTCAGCATCTTGTGAGGTAGGTAGCACCAGTTCCTCTTGGAGTCTACCGCACTCTGGATTAGCTATCGCTTCCCTCGTATGACTTCTACTACGGCTAAGCATGTATGTATCACAGGTAGTACCAGGCACTGGGCCAAACACATAGCAAGTATTATCTCAATCTATTTTTATAACAAACTCACCAGATAGGAATTGCTAATCCCATTTACAAATTAGGGAAGTAAAGCTCTCAAAGAGTTTAAGTATCTTGGATCCTCTGAAAATACAATCCTGAGGACAACACCATGGGCTAGGAGATTCCACCAAGGTCAACTTGAGGGCTGGCCAGAGCAATCTAAAGCTAAAGTCCCTGCTCCTTGATATCACCTTTTAAAGCAGCAGGGACTGTTGCCCTGGGCCCGGGCAGGTGGCCTCTGTTGCCTCCCTCAGGGAGAACACATGAGGCAAATGAGGGAGAAGTGATGAAACAGCAGTAATGAGATTCTGACAAACAGAATGGATTCTTGATTATAAGGGTTTCTCTGTGTTTAAGCAGAGCCTCCAGCTATCTTTAACCATGAACAGCATAGATTGTCTCCTTCAGACGGCTCTGTTTCCAAATCTGTCTGAGACTCGTTATTGCATTAGGCATCCCATGGGCATCATGCCCATCCTGAGGGTGTCTGGCTTTCTTCAGGGTTAAGATATACTGACATCCTGGCAGGAGAGCAATAGAGCTAACCAAGACATCCAAGCCTCCACAGCAGTACGAAGGTAGGCCTGATTCTGGGAAGAGCTGGGTATGTTAGTAATAGTAACAGTCAATGGTAGTAAGAAGAAGGAGAAAAAGAGAAGATACAGTTTGTGGAACATACACCAAGGGCCAGGGTCTATCTTAGAGGTTCTGTGGACATTCACTGAGCTGACAAATCATCCAGAGAAAGTCATGGACGCCTAGAATGTCCCAAATGGGACAGGAAAAATACCAAATTCAGTGGTTCTTTTTCTTCCTTCAACTGATTATCCTAGGAATTTTCCTCTTGGGCTGGCAAAGTGCCAAGGGAGAGAGCAGTAGACATCCAGGGAGAATGCCAAGGGGTCATCCAGACGGCACTGCAGCTGATGAATCAGAGTGAGGCGGCGGGTGGCTGGGCACCAGCTTGCTATCCTAACTGCGTTAGCACCTGTGCCCAGTTCCTGCCCAGACAGCATTGTGGGCCAGGAGTTGAAAGGCCTGATTTAATTTCAGCCAAGATGAACTCTGTCTCCTCCTAACAAGACCACAGACACAAGCAGAGCAGATTTCTATCTTTCCTTCCCTTCACCCAGAAAGCCATTCAATGCTTTCAAGCACCACCCAACATTGGCGCAGGTACAAATCTTTCATGCGGTGCACTTGGCTCCCAACCTTGTGCAGTTTCCTGACCCCTTGGCCAACAGTGACCTGTGCCTGGGTGAGTCTATTCCATTTGTCATGGTGTCTTTAAGTGGCCTTCCCTGCATCCAGCCCCACCTGGTGTGCTGGTAAACACCCCTGTCTAGTTAGTCCTTTGGGTGGTTTTGCAGGGAGAGGAGGCTTCCTAACTTGATGAGAAGTTCCTTGATCCTTCTTTATAAAACCTCCTTTACCTTCATGGGACTTCAAGGGCAGCACATACCCTCCACCAAGAGTCCGTCTTCCTCTGGTATATTTGGGGAAAGGGGTTTGTCTCCTGTCCACCTTCAAGTTGGGTGCATGTCTCAACTACTCTCCAACACTTGCATCTCACTTTGAGCTCAGTTGGCTGGAACCCAACTCTATGACTTCTCAATGACACACAGGCTTGAGGCTGAGTGAGCAGCTGCTTTGTTGATCATTTGGGGGCCAGGAAACGGGTTTATGCTATGGCAGGCATGGAAAATAACCTAAACATGGAACAGTAGAACCCTGTCCTGAAAGGCCTCTTGGCCCCCACTGCCAGGAATTTCTCTCCTTTCTCAGCAGGTTTTTGCTGCCTTGCTCAGTGCTGTCTCTCCTCCAACCCATCCTTCCCGAGCTCTCCCTCAGACACCCCAGTTTGTTTTTTCTTATGAAGAAGACTTTTTGTTCTCTTTATGTGATGCCTTTAGGGTTATGTGCTAAGAACTGTCTTTTCACCACCAAATGGCTCACCAAGATTTTTGCTGAATAAAAGCTCTTTCATTCTGGAGGAAAATCATGCCACTCCCCAAAGGAAGCAGATGTAGCTGCAGGCAATTGTGGTTGGAGTTGTCTCTACTGAATCACTTTCCTGATAGGTAGGAAAATGGGTACATGTAGACAACCCCAACAAATATCCACTTTTTGCTATTGTTCCTCCTCAGATCTCTTTGAGTAAACAGGCTGGAGGTACCTCTGTATTTGTTCATCTTAGGCAGGCCTCTCTATAATGAACAACTCTTCATATCTCAGTTACTCAGTATAGTAAGTTTATTTCTCACTAACATGTAGCTCGAATGTGGATTGAGTAGGAGGTACTCTATTACATGCAGTAGTCATTCAGGGACCCAGGTTCCTTCCATCTTGTGGCTCCATCCACCTCTAGAATCTCAGAGTCTTCTCCATTCAGCAGACAGATGGAGAAAGGGAGAAATGACTACTTGTGGGAAGTTTATATGGGTCACTCCTGAAAGTGACGATCATCATTTTAACTGATATACCATGGACCAGAATTCAGTTACATAGCAACACCTAACTCCAGGAGAGGATGGGAAATAGAATTGAGCTGTCCAGGATGAAGTGAAAAGCACTGATGTTAGTGAGCTGTAGCGATCTATGACACATTCTTTTAGGGTCTCTTTACCTCAAGTTGGAGCTCATTTTAGTGGCCCATCCAAGTGTAAAAAGAAACTCTGGTATCTTTCATTGATACAAGAAAGGCCATAAAGCAGAAGTCTCCTGAGTCTTTTTCTGGATAACTCCATTGGAGTCAGAGGCAAATGGGCAGGCAGAGAATAGATATCCTAATGCTAGAATGACCACTGAATCATTCTTAGTTAAAAAAATATTAAATAGAGCAGTCATATAGTTTTGGTAATTTGGCAGCTTACTCCTTTCCCCTGTTTTCCTCCAAAAAAAGAGAAAATTATTTATTCTTTCTCCTTTGCTTTTTTACATCTGGAAGTCTTGCTTCAAAGCTTCAGGAGAGACTATATTCACCCTAAGATAAAAACAAAAACAAAAATAAAAATAAAAAACCCTTGTGAAATCATAGCAACTTAAGTGGGAGGAGAATGTAATGTTCTCAGCTATCTCTTGCTACTGAAGATGTGAAGGGAATATAAATAAATGTAGACAGTGCAATTTACTTTGCTGAAGCATAAAAATTATAGGGTTTCAATCTATAGAAAGAAACTGAAGGGCTTTTTGACACTAGGTAAGTACATTGTGTGCAGCTGCCTCCTGAATCTCCTACAAATGAAACTCTCTGGAGAGAAGGTTTGATATCCAGAGAAAGAAGGGGCCAGGGAAGGTAGCCATTCCTTCTTGTGACCAGGCCGGCCATGGATTATGCCTATTCTCCCAGTGTATTTATAGCCCCTTTACTCTCAAAAGGGTCCCAGTGAGATGATAAATTTTATCATCATGTAGGAGGGATTTGAATACAGAATAAATTTATTTACATCTAATACCACTATGGCAAAAAACTATACCTATATACAACATCAGGAAAACGGTTAAGTAAATCTTGGCTAATCCTAAGGAAGAAGCCACCAAATGATGACTGTGTGCACTATCAGAAAACTCTCCCTACAGGACTGCCATGGCTCCCTAACTGCTTTTCTTGCCTCTAGCCTTGCCCCTTCTAATGTGTTCAGGGCCACTGTGTACAGAGCTACAGATTATACCCTGCACAACTGCAGAGATGCCATTCCCATAGACCAGGATGGGAATGGTGCCTGCACTAGAGTTGTGCACTACACAACCTGCCCTACTGTGCAGGGCAGTCCTGGATGTGTTTCCCACATGTAGCCTCAATGTTTATTCTTAAAATGAACTCACTAAGCATGGCATTCCCTGATTAAAACCATTCAGTGTCTCCCCTTTGACCTCAGGATCAAGTACCAACTCCTCATTTTTGCTAATAGGGCAGCTCATGATGATATCTGGGCTCTGTCAAACTCCCATGAATTTTGTGTCATCTTGACTGGGCCACAGAGTACCCGGATAGTTGATCAAACATTACTTTGGGGCCGGGCGTGGTGGCTCATGCCTGTAATCCTAGCACTTTGGGAGGCCGAGGCGGGCGGATTGCTCAAGGTCAGGAGTTCAAAACCAGCCTGAGCGAGACCCCGTCTCTACCAAAAATAGAAATAAATTAATTGACCAACTAAAAATATATATACAAAAAATTAGCCGGGCATGGTGGTGCATGCCTGTAGTCCCAGCTACTCGGGAGGCTGAGGCAGTAGGATTGCTGAGCCCCGGAGATTGAGGTTGCTGTGAGCCAGGCTGACGCCACAGCACTCACTCTAGCCTGGGCAACAAAGTGAGACTCTGTCTCAAAAAAAAAAAAAAAAAAAAAACAACATTACTTTGGGTGTTTCTGTGAAGATGTTTTTTGGATGGGACGAACATTTAAATTGGTGGACTAAGTAAAGGAGATTGCCCTCCATATTTTGAGTAGACTTTGTCTAGTTAACCAAAGGCCTGAATAGAACAAAAGGCTGACCTTCTCCAAAGTAACAGAGAATTCTCCTGCCTGATGGCGTTCGAACTGAGATACTAGCTCTGTGGATTTTTTTGTTTACCAGTCTCCATAATTGTGTGAGCCAAATCCTTACAATAACTGTCTATCTATCTAAAGATCATATATCTTACTGGTTCTGTTTCATTGATACAGATTTTGGTACCAGGAGTGGGGGACTGCCATAATAAGATGCCACAGGCTGGGTGGGTTAAACCACAGACATTTATTTTCTCACAATTTAGGAGGCTGAAAGTCCAAGACCAAGCTGCCAGCAGGGTTGGCTTCCCGTGAGGCCTCTCTTCCTGGCTTGTGCACAGTTGTCTTCTTATTGTGTCCACACAGAACCTTGCCTCTGTGCACACAAGGGGAGAGACAGAAATCTCTGGTGTCTCTTCCTCTTTTCTTTGCCTCCAGTCTTATTGGACTAGAGCCTCACCCTACGACCTCATTTAACCTTAATTATCTCCCGAAAGCCCCTGTCTTCAAATGCAGTCGCATTCTAGGTTAGAACTTCAACATATGAATTCGGGAGGGTCACAGTTCAGTCCATAACAGAGTCCACGCTCCCACCGTGCTGAATTGCTCTCATGACCTATCCTCCAAGCACTGTGTACTTGCTCAATGTGAGTCTTGCCCATGCCATGAAAAACATTCTTCGCTCTGCAGAGAACACCCCTCCAAGTTCTTTTTACTAAGCTCACAGCTATGCATCTTGGGGACTAAGGTTACAGAGCACCTCGTCCAAGAAGCCTTCCTTGAGCAATCCCTACAAGTCCAGAATGCAGGTTCCTCTACCTCTCCCATACACTTCCATTCCTTCATCACACTGCATTGTCCTCATTGTCTGTCTGTCATCACGTGTCTTTTTCTCCATTGAACCCCCCAGCATCTAGCACTGAGTCTGGTGCTGGAATACATACCCAGTAAATACTTCTTAAATTTAAGTTGAAAAAGTAAAATAAAAATAGTATGTATGCTAGGATTATAACCATGTAAAACGCTTGAGTATAGGGAAAATCTTGAGAAGGAATTATGCCGAAATGACAGCAGTGGTTGTATTTGCTGGTGGAATTATTGGAGGGTTTACTTGTCTTTTCTCTATTTTCTGAGTTTTCTGTAATGCGATTACAAGTTTATGACTTTTAAAAGAATGGTTTAAAAGTACACGCAGCATTGCATTTTAATTCTTAGCCCTAAGCCGGCTTGTTTCAAGCTATATTCCAAAGGAACTGATTTCCTTGTAACAAAAGATTCTGAAAGGTGCCCTGGAGTTCCTCTAATGGGATTTGACCTATATGCTGTTAATTGGGGGGTGTGACTTCCCTGGAGAATGGTTCATTACTGCTCTGTGGGGTTTCAATAACAAGCACAATAGTCACCTTGGCAGGTAGGAATTCTGCAGATGGCACGCCTGGCCTGGGGATCTGTGCTACAGAAATGTCCTGTAGCTTGGATGCTGAAAGACCGGTGAGGTCTGGGTATCTTTTACTGAGGGGAAGCTTTCTGGCACTATCCCCTGGTTCTTAGCTTCACCCAAGGGGAGAGAAGAAGCCAAACATCTAAGGATATTTATAGTCCAGGGTAATAGCCTCTCTGACTCTAAAGAGAGTCATACACCTGCTGGTGTTTATCAGCTGAGCAGCCATGCTGCATCTGTGGTCTTTGGAGAGGGGCCAGTCCTGGGGCCAATGTTAAAATCACTGAAGGTAAGGGATGATGTGGTGGGTTTGTAATGGTGGGGTGAGAAAATAAAGAGCAACTAAAATATACTTGGCTATGTGTGTGGCAAGCATTGCCTAGGGTCCTTTCATATACTTCCTCCATAGCCCCTACCCACCCCTTCCATCTTGACTGCAGAGCCACCTGCCATGGTAAAGGCTGAAAGTACCAGAAACCTACTTCCTTAGCTCCCCTGCAGCTAGAATATGTGACCTCCATCTTGGCCAGTGGAATCCAAGCAGAAGACTGTTGGGAGCTTCTTGGAAGAGTTTCCTACCCCAATAAACTGTGACAAATGAGAGGCAGTATTTCCTTCTTTTGCCAGATATTTCCATGTCTACATGCAATGCGTGGTACTGTGGTAGACATCTAGTGAACATGAGGAGGCAAGCCCAAGTCCAAAGTCAAAAGACCCTGCAGAGGGCAGGACATAAATGTGGAAAGAGGCTGAGCCTTTGAAAACCTTGCTGAGCTAGTGAACCAACAAACTGCCCTACCCCTAAAATTCTAGCTATGTTAAATAATAAAGCTTTTTAAATTGGGTATTCTGTTGCTACTATTATCCTACATTCTTTTAATCCTCATGAGAACTCTGTGATGATTATCATATTGTTCCCATTTTACAGATGAGACAAGTGTCACTCAGAAGTTCATCTGGCACCAACACTTGTGTTTCTTTGTACCATACACCTCCCTAATAGCCCCAGTGTTCACCAGCAGTTAGAGCAGTTAGTCTTCCCTGATTACACAAAGACTGGATCTGTGAAAGCACTTCATGAATGGGTCCTGTAAAGACGTTGGGCATCGTATTCATAATCATGGGCCAGACATGCTTCTGGCTCCGCTGTAGATCCCTCCAGGGAGCTTCAAGGGTTCTGGTGCCAGGCTGCAGGCAGCATAGTTAAAGGAGGAGCTCTGGGGGTAGGTCCCAGACATCGGGGTGTTGTAAAGCTTCCATGTCATGCCAATGCACCACCACCGCAGTTGAGTTCCACTGTTCAGCACAGAACATGATAGGATGGTTTTTAATGAGAATGAGTCTGAAATTATTTGAATTCAATATTTCAAAAGATCATAACCTCCTCAAAGGCAAGAAATAGATCTATCTTTGCAGCTTTCTTGTTTCTCCCTGCTCTTCTAGTAACCCTTACTTAGCCCAGTTTTAAAAATAGTATTTCAGGTGTCAGTGTGCTTTTGCCCTGGGGGAATAAAAGGTCCTGACAAACTGTAGCATTTGTCAATTTCTGTGGTGTAAATATTCCCTCCACGACTCATTTCAAGCTACCAGTGGGATGCGAACTGCCTGAAAAAATTCTGAAAATGTAACAGTCAGCTCTCACCAGTCAGTATGAGCTGGCTCCAGTCTACCACTGATCAGATAGGAGTCATATGCCAGGTGATTTCAGAGTACAGGCAAGTAATTTAAGTGACTGAGGCAGACCAGGTGTAAGGCACTTGGAAGTGGTGGCACATTGAAGAATAAATGCCTATCTAATGACATTCACATTTAAAAATCCAGGGAAACAATGCCTGAAACAAACAAACAAAAAACTGCTTACAGATTAAATTCAGCCTTCATAATTCCTCATTTAGGTGATTAATTAATGTTTGATGAATGAATCAAATTAAAAATTCTTATATTTTCCTGGTTAGAGCTGGAACCCATACTACTAAGTGAAGTATCCCAAGAATGGAAAAACAAGCATCACATATACTCACCAGCAAACTGGTATTAACTGAGCAGCACCTAAGTGGACACATAGGTACTACAGTAATAGGGTATTGGGCACGTGGGAGGGGGGTGGGTATATACATACATAATGAGTGAGATGTGCACCATCTGGGGGATGGTCATGCTGGAAACTCAGACTTGTGGGGGGAGGGGGGTAAAGGGCATTTATTGAAACCTTAAAATCTGTACCCCCATAATATGGTGAAATAAAAAAAAATTCCATAACTAGATTTTTTTTCTTGTCATATCCCTTTCTCAACTATTATGGCTTGCAACTTGGGTAGAGGGATTTTCCTATTAGAATTTACTCTCCAGAAACTGCTGCTAACCCTCTGGCTTTGTTAGTGATTCCCACTAGCCAGGAACAGAGGCAGAAGCTTGTCCTTGCTGGGTTACAGATGCTCCTGCTTGATGTACTCATATGTCTTGAGAAGTGGTCGGATTTGGAGGACATTCTGGAGGTGATGATGCAGTCACCTTCACAAGGTCCCTTACCCCCACCCCCAGCCTGGATCAGCTGATTCAAAGACCCATTGAAACCTTCCATCTTTGGGTGGGCATGGAAACATGATGCATCTAAACCCCTGCCTTTCAGAGACCTCCCGTTGGTCCCTGGACGAAAGTCGTGAGCAGGTCTTTGCAGATCTCACCATACAGTGAAAACCAAGTCAGCTCCATGCTAGCTGAGTGAATAAATTCAAATTCTGTTGCTTGCAGTCCCAAGGGCAGATAGTGCTCCTCTAGTCCTCATGATAAGCCAAAATGATGGTCTTGTCGTCCCCATTTTCCAGACGGTGCCAATTTCTCATTCTCAGGCACTTGTTCCCATCATGTGCCTGAGCCCCCCTCCCCTTCCCACCTCACTGCGTCCCATGCTGGTCTGCAGCAGACCTCTGCAGGCACCTGGGATGCAGCTCGCTTCCCCCTTGACCACAGCCCGTGTCCTGGGCCTGACCTTTGCCTGACCAGCAGCACACACCTCCCCCCTGCCCTGAGCATCCAGCGGTTCTGCTCTTTAGCCAACATCATCTCAGCATTCTTGGCTCACGGCAGGATGAGGTGGCTGCCCTTTGCCCTGGTGGTCCAAAGAGATCACTCCCAATGAACATGATTTATCCTGTGAATCATAAAATTTCCTGATTGCCTTATCCCTGCTTGGCAAGACCTTAAATCTCATTAATCCTCATTACAGCCCCAGAGAGAGGAGTTATTTATAACCTTTCTTGAGTACAAACTCACAGACATGGGTCTACAGGTATTTTACTGCTTGGATGGGCAAATCAAATATGAGAACCAGCTTCCAGCTCTGTAAACAGCAGGCATTCCAGGTTACACCAACTTCCTCTTATGAAACCAGATAAGAAAGGATTACCAATATTGGAAAAGTCACAAGGGTTACAATGAAAAATAATGTTAATGGTCATCTATCTACACTAACTTCCTATAAATTACTTGAGGCCAGGAACTTTTGTTTTATCTGTCTCCAGAGGCCCTGTACCTCTCACTTGAAAATATCTGGGGCATGAACTGTTTCAGGGAAGTCAGGTAGATCATCCAAGCCCCACAGCAGGTGAGAGGGCAGACCAGAGCCAAGACCGCTGGCCTCCAAGTTAAGGCCCTGCCAGGGATACTAAGCACACTTCTGATAAAACAGTGCTTGGCTGGAAGGTTGGAAATTTTCAAAGGGCATGGGATTTTAAAGAAGATTCTAATCCACACAAAGCTCTAAATGCTAGATCTCCTGGCAGTGGAATCAAATATGTAAGATGAAGGTTTGGGGGCTGCAAACCTAAAAGAATGAGAGATTTAGGTGTCTTCATTCAACAAGCACTGACCTGACTTGTCTTTCACTACAGGGTGAGATTTGCAAAGACCTTGGCAGAGCTTTTGTCCAGGGACCTATGGGAGACCTCTGAGAAGTAGAAGGATTTAGGGGCATCACCTCTTTCCATGGCCCTCCCAGGGATGGAAAGTTTTGTTGGATTCTTAGATTGGCTGATCCAGATGCTGGGTGATTGGTTGGAGGACTTGGGGTCATGAAGCTGGTTACATTATCACCTACTCTGCATCCAGCATGTCTCCCGAATCTGACCACTTCTCTCTGTTGTCCCAACCTGCCCCAAGCCACCACCACCTCTCACCTGGAAGACCTCATCAGCCTCCTTATTGGTCCACCTGCTCCCATTCTTACCTTTTCCATCCTTTCCTCCCAGAGTAGCCACAGAGAGCTTTGAAAACAAGTCAGAGTGTTTCCCTCGCCTGCCTAAAATCCTTCAATAGCTTCCTTCAGCTGAATTGCAAACCTCTTCCCATGGCCTGTGCACCCAGCCATGAGCTAGCTCCTGCCTCCTTCTGTCACCTCCCCCTCGCTGTCTATGCTCTGGCCATACTGCCCTTGTTTCCCACCAGTGAAACCCACCTGGCTCCCTCTGCCTGGAAAACTTCTCCTGCAGATCTCCCCTGGCTGGCCCCTTCTTGCCATTCAGGTCTCGGCACAAACACCACTCCCCACCAGCCACTCAACCCACCACTGCTAGAACCAAATGCCATCTGATTTTATCTGGTTTACTTACTCATACCACAAAGTCAAAATGACTTTATCTGGTCAAGTTCACCCCTGTGTCTCGCACCCAGAACAGTATTGCTTTATCAGAGGTATTCGACGAATAGCTGTTGTATGATTGAGTTTTCTGAGGACTCAGTTGTATCACAAGTCTAAATGTGTTCTCCAAATTTCACACAGTAAAAACCATTACAGAACCTATAACGCTAATAAATGAGAGACGATGTGTTCACTACACATTCTACCTGCTTCTAATATTTTCCAGGTTGCGCGACACAACTCAGGAGACTAGTTCTGCACAGTGAGATACATTGGAAGTCATGTCTGTCACTTCTAGGTGGTAGCAATGAAAGGCCTGAGTGAGTTTCTCCTGTAACTCTTCCTCTACTCTGTATAGGTAGCCATTTGTTGTAGCTCTGAAATGATGGGTCCCTGAGACCATGTGAAGCCCAGCCCTCTTCCACCCCTCACCCCACTATCCCATGATGGGGACACAGCTTGAATGAGAAATTAAGTTCATTGAGTGAAGCTGCTGGGAGTCAGGGGCTTACATGTTATTGCATTACACCTAGCCTATCCTGACTAATGCAATAGCTAACAGAGGATAAGCTCTTACTGCACGCCAGGACTTTTGCGTATATTATGCCATTTTCTGTCTACAGTACCTTGTACGGTAAATAGGATTGTTATTCTTATTTTACAGATGGAGAAACAGAGACAGAAAGGTCGAACAACGTACCCAATGTCACCCAGTTGGAAAGTGATAGAGTTATGATTTGCAACCGGGCAGTTTGACTGCAGAGCTCATGCTTTTAATCACATATTTTAAGAAACATTACACTTTGTGAATTAAATTTAATCAATACCAAAGATAAAATATAAAATATAAATTAAGAAGAAGTCTCTTCTTAATGGTTATTATAAGAGTATCTTTGAGATAAAACCAATTTAAGGAGATGCTGCTCCTGACTTGTTTCCCTTTATCTTGTAGCATGCACTAATTGAATGATGTTGCAAGCAAGTCTTCTTTATGGAGCCACTCTGCTATTCTGCCAACTAATTTTAAAATGCATGGATCCTACTGCTTCAGACCTGAGGCTTATTGATTCTGGAATATGCTCCCCTAATTGCTGAGAGCCTGATGCTAAGAAGAAAATAAAAGAAAAAAGCTTTCGTGTCAATATTTGTTACTAACCTTGACAAATAAACATTATAAGTGATGGTGACTTTTTCCTCTTTTAAAGCTTTAATTACTGGCTTGCACACACTGCAATCATTTTGCTCTTGTTTGTGTTTAATAGTCTGTAATCCATTTTAATTACATTCTTTGCTTATCAAGATGAAACCCCTGAACAAGGATAGAACAAAATTTAACTTCTGCCTTTTTCCTCCCCCTCTCTTTATCCAGTACCTGAAAAATGTTCTGGGATTTGAAAACATCTTAAAGATAAAACTGTCTCCTTAAGCTTAAAGCAAACAAACAAAGTCATTAAAAGGAAGTTTCTCACTACTTTACCTGATGTGTCAGTCCATTAACAAAGTACTCTATACTTGATTCTTCTATTAAACCCTAGAATGTAAAACTTATTGAGAATCTGAAGTGAGGAGGAGACTTCTAGAGTGAGAAAATATTCTCTTTCTTGACCCGGGTGGTGAGTACAGCGTTGTTTTGTTTTGTAATAAGTCACTGATCTTGTGCATTTATGTTTTGTACTCTTTTCCACAGATGTGTTCCATGTCTATAAAAATATTATTTAAAACACTGAATAAGGCTGGAATTTCAGGGTTATTCTGTGCTTTTGTTAAGGGCAACCATTTAAAGGTAGCCAAGCCACTTTTGACTAATATTTTCATCTTTTTAGATGTGTATTTACAAGAGTAGGAATTATAAGGAACTATGCCTGCAATGTAGAAAGATACCACCAAAGATACTCTTTTGCTTGCCTAACATTCCACATGCAAGTTCCTGATGAGACCCTCCACAGTGGTTCAGGGATCAAGCCTTCGACTGTAAAGCAGATGTGACAAAGTCTCGGTCATCTCAAAGGGAGATCCACAGCAAAGATTGTCCACTAGAGGAGTCCTGCACTGGGCAGAAATGGCCAGTTCTGGTACCCCTGCCATGCTTAGTCATTGGCTGGAGGATGACCTTCAAAGGCATGGCTTTAGTTCTAAAGCAAACTGCAGTCTTTGCAGCTAAACAGCAATTATCTCTTGAAGGTGATGTGAGTGGTACCCCTTCAGGACTGTCACAAATGCCCTATAATGGGAGAATAAACACTTTTTTTTGGTGGCAAATAAGGCTCCCTGCCACTGTAGTGGAGGTCATATCTAAACTTGACCCCAGAACCACACTGGCTTGACTTTACTCAGGTGCTGAGCTGCCTTTCACTGGCCCTGAGATGTCCTCATTGTCTCTGGCTCAGTGTAGGGCCATTTAAGTTTTATTCCCTAGCACTCATTCCTCCTTTTTTGAGGAAAGCCCCATTTTTGTGTGGTGCTCCAAACCTCCCCACCTCCACTGCTCCAGCTCCATGGCTAGTCCTACACCCTAGTTAGAGTGGCGGTTTCAGTGTTGGGCACATGACCCAATCAGAGATTGCTAGGCATGCTGGGTAAGAGGGGTGTGACTCCAGGACGATGCAGGGCTGGCACTGTGCAGCCATCTTGCCACCATGAGGGGAGAGCTTAGAGCTGCTAGGACCACCATGAGGAACACAAGGATGAAGCCAACCTGGTGGCAGACAGAGTCTGAAGATGGAGAGAAACCTGAGTATGCCTGAGCCCAAAGCCTGTCTTGGAACCCAGACCTGGAATCCTCAGAGACATCTGCCAATAAAGTCCTTTTACCAAAACCAGTTTGAATTGGTTTTAGTTAGCACACTGAAAGTGTCCTAACTAAAGCCCAACCATTAGACTTGAAACACACCCAATCGACAAATATTTATTTTCATTTTATTTACCGAAGTCCCTGGAGTCAACCATCAAATCAGTCCCAGATGGTTAATTAACATCAGCCAAGTGCTTTCAAAATAAAAAAGCAGTATTTTTGTCTTAATTAAATCCATGCAGCAAGGTTCCTCCTCGCTATACTGCTCCCCACGCCCCAACACATGCACACTCAGTATTTCAGAACTTCCACCTACATTTTAACTGAAGTCTCCCCTTGGAAAAAACACTGAGCGACAGACTGTTTTTAACTCTATCTCCCAAATGGACTCTGGCTGCTTGAGGGCAGGGACTTAGAGCAGCTCACATTCCCAGAGCTTTGCTCAGGGCCAGGCGGGAAGTGGTGGTTCAATCAATCTTGGACTTGACAATGCCCAGCTGGCGTCCCCAGCCATGAGGTGGAGAGGCAGACACCTGCCCACACCCTGTCTGACTGTGTGTGTGACTCATCTGCTTCCTGCAGGGAGAGGAAGGTCGTCCAGGGCCTCCCTGGAAAGGAGTCAGCAATAATGACTGGGCAATCCCAGGCCACCTGGGGTGGACCACCAGCCTCCTCAGCCATATGCCCCTCTCCTCCATGCCTGCCCCTCCTTTTCTCCTTCTAGATCCTTCCTCCTACTGCTCCTTCCTTTCTTTTCTTTCTCCTAAGTCCCCCCACCCTTACTCTGTGACTCTGCCACAAACGCCATGGGGGGTGTTCCCATAAGCCTTGTGTACCCTTATAATGGTCCCCAGGGTGTGAGAACTAGTCTGGGCCTGCAAGTCAAGACACGTGATACACCAATTTCTAGGGGCTACTAACCTGTATGAAGACAGATTTAACAAACAAGGACTCTTGAATCTGGAAGACAAAGGCAACATGGAAATGTGAAAATATGGTGGGTCGTTAGTTCTCTGTTTCTGAGATATGAATTACCCCAAAACTTAATGGTTTAAAACAACAACAGTATTTATTTTTTCTCATTTGGGGGCACCAGGAATTTGAAGAGGGTGCAATGGGACAGCTTGTTTCTAATCCGTGATGTCTGGGGGCCTCAACTGGAAAACACCAAAGATGGTGTCTGGCAGCACCTGAAGGCTTGCTTATTTACATGGCTGGAGATGGAGGCTGGCTGCCAGCAGAAATGTTAACTGGGGCAATTGGCCGGAACACCTACATATGGCTTCTCCAAGTGGCTTGGGCTTCCTCACAACATGGTGGCTGGGTTGCAATGGTAAGTATTCAGGGTTGGGGGAGAGTGTGCACACCCTAGGCACCTCACTTGTCTTATCCTAGTCCCAGCTCTGTAGCCTCACCAGAAGCTTGCTGCAGACCCGTCGACAGCATTCCTGCATGCGCTAAGAGGCAGAGTGTCTGAAGCCAAGTTCAGTGTGGGGAAAACAAGGCACCCAGCCTTGTCATAGAGGCTCTTGGAGCCATAGAACCTGGAATTCCTGGATTCCAATCCACAATCTCTTTCCCAGCCCTGTGACTTTGGAAGATGGATTCAATTTCTCTTGGTCTCCGTTTCCTCATCTGTAAAATGGGTGCTAATCATAATTTTTTTCTTCTTGTGAGCATTACAGGAGTTACGAATATAAAAGCACTTCGGAAATGTCAAAGTACTAAACAAGTGTTGGTTATTGCTATTAATTTTAAATAATAATACAAATAATAAATTATAATATATGATTAAGTGGTCAGAAAAATTATTAAAGTATGATTGTCTCCAGATTTCTCCCTCTCTACCTGCCTACTAAACCTTGTATGTGCTCACTCTCTTCCTAAAAAAGAAGTATTATTTCATGTTAGAAGAGAACACATAGTAATTCCATAATTAGAGATGGGAAGAGACGTTGGGGAGAGACAGAGAGAACCCACATGGCAATGTTGGGGGCATGGAGAGAGAGAAGTTTATAAAGTATTGTGATAGATCATGAGTGGACTCAACCTTTGATGTTCTCTAAGACTGTGGTCCCCAACCCTGGGCCAAGGACCAGTACCAGATCCATGGCCTGTTAGGGACCTGGCTGCAGAGCTCCACCCTCACCCTCCTTACCCCTGTCTGTAGAAAAATTGTCTTCCATGAGACTAAGGAAATGGGAGTGGTGCCAGGCGGTGAGAGGGAAGGCACACAGCAGGAGGTGAGCAGGTGAGCCAACCTATTTACAGCCGCTCCCCATTGCTCATATCACCCGCCTGAGCTCCGCCTCCCCCCAACACACACCATCCGTGGAAAAACTGTCTTCCATGAACCTGGTCCCTAGTGCCAAAAAGGCTGGGGACCACTGCTCTGAGAGATACAAATATAGCATTTTAGTTACATTTAAATTACTTTTGTATATTATACTATGAATGTAACCTGCTCTTAGCCTGGACCACATGGGTCTCCACATGTATAGGGAAAATAATAACAATAATAATAGTAATAATAATAATGGCAAGAGTGGTTGGTAAATTCTGCCTCCTGGGGGCAGGGGCAAGATATGTAACCCTAACAATATTTGTACCAACATAATATGAAGTAATAAAAATAATAATAATAATAAAATTCTGCCTCCTAGCTTAGGATCTTCAAGGTCACATCTACAACAAGCTGAGATGAATGAAGCAGAACCAAGCGACAGTCACTGCGAATTTTGCAGGGTGAAATGGTAGACCCACGGGTCGTACAGGGCTGAGGAGAAATCTTCAGTTTCCATGTCCATCGAGGGCCTTCCACTGTCCACGAGAATTTCCAAGGGGATGTTGAAACACAGTTTAAACTTCTTTCGTAATCAATTTTATGGCAATGATGGGAAATTTTGAAAGGAAAAAAATTCACGCTCTTACTGCCCTGTTTTCATTTTTGAGTTGTGATTTCAGCTCAAGATGGTATTTTTAACCTGTTAATGTCACTTTGGACAAGTTTTCTCACAGTTGGACTCGAGGCCAAGGTCTGCATGTCTTCAGACCAAAGCGGGACGTTGGGGCAGAAAGGAAAAGAAACGGCCCAATGTTTCCCCAGCCTGTCTTCAGATGCACTCCCCACTCTGCAGGGCTTCTGCCATGATTCCCACAAATCAAGGAAAGGCACGGGCCAGCCTTGCTTGGGTGTGGCGAGTGAGTCACAAAAGCTTGGTCCCCAGAAAGGAAATGAGCTTATTCGCTAAGACTGAATTTTAATTGCATTGTCTGAGCTGTTAGACATTAGCTCATGCCCTAAGATGCAACTGTACTTCTGATTAAACATCTTCCTCATTTTGGTAAACTCTTTGGATTTTTGTCATCAATAACATAAGTAGACTCCAAACTTCCCAATTTCAAAACTGGGAGGTACTCAGACTAACATCAGAGACCACTCTGAATTTACAGTCTTCCCCCTACATTTTCCTCTCTGGTCAATGGTATTTTGCAAAAACCCCAATCAGTGCCTACTCCGCCCTCCATCCGATATGCTGCCAGGTCCGGTGACTATACCTGTGAACTAGTTCCCGAATCCATCACACCTTGCCGTTCTCTCAGCACTGGTTCAGGCTCTTGCCCATCTCACTGGGACTCCCACGGAGGCCTCCTAAATGGCCTCTGGTCTCCACAAATGCCTTCTCTGGGCCACAGGCACCGCTGTGGAGGTCACATCCTACCCCTACTCAGAGGCTGCACTGGCTTCCCACGCCCCACCTGAAGCCCTCCCAACTCCTGCTCGTGGCATCAGGCCCTCCTCCCGGATCCACCCTCCTCCCCTTGCCCTTGAACTCTCTCTAACTGTATTCCTCGTAGTATCTTACACATGCACAGAAATTCTCACCTCATTACCTTTGATTTTCCCTTTACCTGGGATGCTTTCCATTCCCACACACTTTTCTTCTTTCCCTTAATACATATAAATCATACTTCAATGTTCAGCTTTAAAATTATCCATTCCATAACCCCCTTCTCTATCATTCCAGCCAGAATTAATTACCCCTTGCCCTATGATTCCAAAATGGCATTTACAATGAGTAACTTATATCTGAGTAAACCTTTGTAGCTTATGAAATATTTCAAAGAACTCATCTCATTTGATTGTAACCTAGTGTGACATGTTTTATAACTGAGAAAACTGGGTTGAGTGAGGGACAGTGGGGGTTTGTTAAATAATGTGGCAGAGACTGCTACTGAAGCATTTTCCTCTTCTAGGATGATGGAAGTTTTTAGCTGGGAATGTGCCTACTCATGTGCAGACTCATTTCCCAGACTCCTTTGCAGTCAGTTATGGCCATGTGACTAAACCCTAACAATGAGAGGTGAATGGGAATGAGGAGTGCAATTTCTGAGCCCTTAAAGGGAGGGGCTGGCTCTCATTCTTCCTCTCTGCTGGCTGGGGTGTAGACGTAAGGGGAGCCAGAGCACTTGTTTGGGTCACAAGATGAAAGACCCATTTAAGCATGGGAAAGCAACAAGAGAGAGCCTTGGTCCCTGATGACTGCAGAGCCACCATACCAGTCTCTGGACTTTAAAGGGCGAGAAACAACACTATTGTTTAAACTGTGATACTATTGTGGCCCTCTTTGTTATAGCAGCTAAACTGTTTCCCTAAGCAATTCAAATCCCTTGCTGAAGGTTACAGGGTAGTTAATGGCAGAGCAGGCATAACTCTAGAATCCAAGCTCTTCCCAAGAGCTTGCATATTTATCTTTAAAACAGGAATTAGGGTCCTGGATAAGCACTTTTTCTCTTTTCACCCTCCCTCCTTGCTTCACTGTAAGTACCTTGCTCATTTATTGAAAGAATATTTTTCTAAGTGCCTACAACACACCAGGCACTGTTTTAGGAACTGAGAATAGCACAGTGAATAACATAGATAAAATCCTGTCCCTACAGGATTTAGCTTACATTGCAGCGGGAGGAGAGAGACTACAAACGAGCAAATAACCAGATACATAACATGCCAGGTGGTGCTAAATGCTATGAAGATAAACCAGGTCGATGTCCTGGTGATTGATCAGGGAAAAGAGGTGGCTACTTTGGCTGGAGTGATCCAAGAAAGCTTCTCTAAGGTGATATTCAGGCTGAGAATTGAATGCTAAGAAGGCAACCATGTGATTTTCTTGATTAAGATCATTCCAGGTACTGGAATGTAAGAGCAAAGGTCTTAAGGTAGGAATAAAAGTAGCTTTTTTTGGAAGAATAGTGAAAAGACAAGGACCTTTAAAAAACCCCTTGCTTATCACAACACAGTGTCTCACATGCAGCAGGTGCTCAGTACGTGTTTGATGAGTTGGACGAGACAAACCTCTAATGCTTGATACTATGTGTATATCCAGCTGTCTGACATTCTGTAGCGCAGTGGGTTTTGGACTCACCCTAGATTTTTCAGGACTGTAGCCTGTGCTGCTCACTGAGAGACACTTTGTTCTTCCTGCAGTAACTAGGATGACCCTTTACCAAGATAAAAGTTTCTTATATTCTCAGTTGGAAATCCTCCAGCATGTGTCAAATCATAGGAACCTGCTCTATCCCATTCATAGACTGCTGAATTCCACCTCAGCATGTGTAGCACACAGTTATTTTCCATTGATACAAATGTGCTGTGTAGCAAACCACCCCAAAGCTTAGTGCCTTACTACAACGTGTTTATTTCCTGGCTTTACATTTCTTCAGGATATCTGAGGCTCTACTGGGCTTCCCATAGATTGTCTGAGCTTGGATCCAGACTGGTTTCGAGTGTGCTACGATATTGTCAAACCCGTGAAGACCCAAAGAGATGTGACTTTAGTGAGATCACACAGCTAGTTGATATGAAAACACAAGATAGAAACAGGTCTCCTCACTCCCAAATGAGCCTCCAACTAAGAGCAAACTGGTCAAGCCAACACTGAGAAAAAGATCACATAAATTCCTCGTTGTCTTTGGATAGGTGGCTAACCAGGTCACCTTTTCTCGTGGCGGACAGCAGACGCACAACAACACAGGCACATTTAATATCTCTGCTCCTATCATATCTGCTGATATTCCACGGGTCCAAGCAAGTCACATGGCCAAGTCCAATGTTAATAGGACAGGGATACATACTTCATCCACAGTGGGCTGGGAGAAGAGTGATATCTACTGACCAGTAATCCAGTCTGTCATGGCACATATACAATTCTGGCTCTGCTCAGATTTAGAAGCTTAATCTTTAGCTAAACATTTCCCCAATAGTGTGTTCTTCGATGCAAACTTTCTCCACCCTTTAGATTTGCAGAGACTTCACATCAGGGGCTGGTCCCCATCTCAGAGTTGTTAAGACGATGTGCAGTGACTTTACTCTCCTTGGGTGAGGGGAACATCCTTTCCACATAATCAGCATCCCACTCCCAGCTGGGAGCCTGGAGCCCAAAGCTCAGAGGTCTCTTTTAAGGCCTTGATGGTATGCAAGGCCATCTGCATATGGGGAGTAGCCCTTTTAACCAGATGCTGAGGGGGACCTCAGAGGGGCACACAACATAACCTTCCAGAACGGACTGTAAGGACCAGCCCCTATAGGACTTTTTACAAATTGTGGTAGCCAATATTCTGAGTAACACCTAAACCACAGGACAGCTGCCTGTTGGTGGCAGGGACTTGAGTCTGTATTAGTTATATTTCCTTTCCAGTCTCCTCTGCGTCTTTAAGGATATGGAGATAAATGTGTTTTGTTACAGCAAAGTGAGTGAGTGAACCCCAGTGAGGATGAATTACAAGCTCTACTAGGCAGCTCCATTTGCAAATTGAGATGGGGAAATGCTTCAGTAAATACCAGGAAGAAAATTAATGGGACCCCCTCTTTCAGTATTGGGTTTACCAGTTTGCTCTCGGTTTGAAGGGTCATTTGGAAGTGAGGAGACCTGGTTCTGTCTTGGGCTTTCATATCAACTAGCCACATGAGCTCACTGAAGTTGTATCTCCTTTCTGGGCCTCAGTGGGTCTGACTACAGCAGTTGTCCCCCAAATCAGAAGTAGGTCCCAGCAACAAGCACTGCAAGTGCCACTAGTGGAGCAGTCACTCTTGGTTGATTGGTCTAGAAGGACTTGGTGGAGGAGCAACTATTGGAGCTGTTTCAAGCAAGATAGGGATGTTAGATTCAGAGAGAAAGAGAGAGGAAAAAAGGTCATGTTCTGAGCATCTGCTTTATTTCAGGAATGCTACAGGTTTTACATGTGACTAGATGTTAGAATAATACTTTTCTAGCATCAGTTTCAAGTGATAAGCCCATATGATATATGTCAAGATTCTGAAGGGACTGTGAGAATGACGCTTTCCCATACTGATTGGCAAAGGAGATGGAGATCACTAATGATCCACTATGATACTCTGTTCCTGGCCCTCTCAGCAGACCAAGGATTTGAACTGGAGTGAGTAAAGAGGTGACGATATTTTTGTTGCCTCATGGTGGGGGTCTGGGTGCCATCTTATAATCCCAAGCCCAGGGCTTTGAAATGTTGGAGCTCAAGCAAACTGAGGCCTGACTCATGCCTGCAAAATCTTACATGGACCTCGATGGAGGAGGGGACATCAGCCCCACCCAGGGAGTCCCAGACAGGAGCAAAGGCTGATTAGGTGCTCTGATGGGGCTTCAGGGCAGGGCTGCCATGCTGGGATTTGCTGCCCTATAGAAATGATCAGGGAAGGGGTGAAAGAGTGCTTCCCCCAGACCAGATGCGGCCATGCCAGAGAGTTGCCATACAGTGGCTTGGACTCTGTTCGAGACTTATTGTCATGATAGTACTTTATTATCCAAAAGTGAGCAGAAAAGTCAAGGGACCTGCTAGAGTAGGCAAGGGAAGTTAGCTCTACAGAACAAAATTTAAAGAGATGTGGGAGACAAAAGATGTGTTTTGTTAGATCAGGAGTAATGCTTATTTTAACATGCCAGCTGCATGAGCATTACCTCATTCAACCCTCAATTTTCTTAAGACTTATCTTTCTAGTAGTGTTTAGGAAAAATCTTCCTGGGCATGTTAATGGGTATACTGAGGAAAAAGGTCTTCCCTGGAGTAAATGAGCTTGTTTATTTTGCCAATCAACAAAAGTAAACTTGCTTCTTTATCACAAGATTTCACAGAGCCTTTAATATACTAATGTGCATTTGGGACCTACAAGAGGAAGACTTTTAGAGAACATTTCTTGTGCTCTTTTCATTATATATATATACTTAGAGTGTATATTTAGGAACTTCAATGAAGGTTTGGAAAGTGCTGCCCCATGACACAGCTATAGCATCTCTATTTGGTAGATGGAGGATATTTTGGTTGCATATTTTATTCTGGAAAGAGTAAATACAGGTCTAGGTCACCTTAGAAAGTGATGATTTATTAAAAGAATAAACATGGAAATAAGGAAGGCAAGATTCTCAAGCAGAAGGGTCAGGCCCCATGGGGACTGGAATAAAATGTGGGAATTGAAAAGTCATTCAAAAGACAATACAGCTCTTTGGCAATGATTTATTGGATATGACACCAAAAGCACAGGAAATAAAAAATAGAAAAAATAGGCTACATCAAAATTAAAAATTTCTGTGCATTAAAGGACACAATCAACAGAGTGAAAAGGCAACTTGCTCAATGTGGGGAAATATTTGCAAGTTATACATCTGGTGGGAGATTAATATCCAAAATATATAAAGAACTCCTACAACCCAACAACAAAAAGGCAAATAACCCAATTCAAAACTGAGCAAAGGACTTGAGCAAACATTTCTCCAAAGAAGATATATAAATGGCCAATAGGCACATGAATTAGCACCCTTTCATGATCCAATCAGCCCAGGGCAGAGTGGTACTTTTATATTGTAGGCAGAATAGCTGAGAAGTGTACTATGACAGAAATGGCCAGCTGCTTGACAAGGGTGTCATAACAATTCACTGGGAGAAAGAATAGTTTTTTCAAAAACTAGTGCTGTGACAACTGAATATCCACATGCAAAAGAATGAAGTTGGAAAAGAAGCCCTATTCAATAAATGGTGCTGGAAGAATTGGATAGCCATATGCGGAAGAATAAAACAGAATCCATATCTCTCACCACTCACAAAAATTAATTGAAGATGGATAAAAGACTTAAATTTAAGGCATAAAACTGTAAGAATTCTAGAAGAAAATGTAGGAAAAATTCTTCTAAATATTGGCTTACACAAGAATTTATGACTAAGACTCCAATGACAATTATAGCAACAATGAAAATAAATAAATGGGACATGATTAAATTGAAAAGCTTCTGCACAGCTAAGGAAATAACAGAGCAAACAGACAACCTACAGAATGGGAGAAAATATTTGTAAACTACAGATCCAATAAAGGGCTAATATCCAGAATCTACAAAGAATTCAAACAAATCAACAAGGAAAAAACAAACAGTTCCATTAAAAAGTGGGCAAAAGACATGACAGAGCTTTTCAAAAGAAAATAGAGAAATAGCCAATAGGCATATGAAAAAATGCTAATCATCAGGGAAATGCAAATTAAAACTACAATGAGATCACACCTTACCCTATTAGAATGGCTTTTATTCAAAAGTCCAAAAACAACAGATGCTGCTGTAGATGCAGAGAGAAAGGAGTGCTTGTACTCCTTGTACAAAGGAGTGCTGTTGTTGGGACTGCAAATTAATACAACCTCTATGGAAAATAGTATGGAGATTCCTCAAAGAGCTAAAAGTAGACCTATCATTTGATTACCAATTCCACTACTGGGTATCTACCCAAAGGAAAAGAAGTCATTGTAACAAAAAGACACCTACACTCAAATATTTATTGAAGCATAATTCACAATATGTGGAATCAACCCAAGTGTCCATCAATTCATGACTGGATTAACAAAATGTGGCACATGTATATCACAGAGTACAAAAAAAGTATGAATTTATGCCTTTTGCAAAAATTTGGATGGAACTGGAGACCATTATCCTGAGCAAAGTATCTAAAGAATGGTAAAACAAACACCACAAGTATTCACAATTAAATTGGAACTAACTGATGAGCACACATGTGCACAGAAGGAAGCAAAACTTAGTGAAAATCAAGCAGGGGGAAGGGGTGAGGATAGGATGGATGAAAACCTACCTAACAGGTATAATGAACACTATTTGGGGGAGGGGCACCACTATAGCCATGACTCAAGCATTACAAAAGCAATCCATGTAACCAAAAACATTTGTACCCCTTTAATATTTTGAAATTTTAAAAAAATTTAAAAAAAGAGAGAATGAAGTTGGACCCATACTTCACACTTGATACAAAAATTAACTCAAAATACATGATAGATGTAAAATATAAGGGCTAAAACTATAAAACTTTTACATGAAAACAAAAGTATAAGCATCTATGATCTTGGGTTAGACAGACAATAGTTTCTGAGCTATGAAATAAAAATCCCAAGCAACAAAAAGATAGATGGATTGGATATCATCAATTAAAAACAATTGTGTTTCAAAGGACAACCATGAAGGAAGTGAAAAGGAGGGGGAGCACATAGGCAGAGCAAGATGGCTGAATAGAAAACTCCAGTGATCATCTCTCTGTACGAACACAAATTCACATAAGGAAGCACCTCAGAAGAACCAAAAATCAGGTGAGCAACCACAATACCTGGTTTTAACATTATATCAAGAAAAGAGGCACAGCAGAGGGCAGAAAAGAGTCTTACATTGCCTGTGCCACCCTGGTCCCTATCCCTTAGCAGTGTCACACCAGTGAGCCAAGTGGAGAGAGAATCTGCATGCCCAGAGGAACGAGAGTGAAATGATTGTGGGACTTTGCATTGGAACTTAGGGCCACCCTGTCACAGGCCCTGAAGCCGAGTTGTGGCTAGCTCCACCACCGGCTGACAAAAATGGCCTAGGGACTAGAATAAATCCTTAAGGCAGTCAGTCCACAAAGACTGCAGTCCTTGGTCAGTTCCTGTGGCTGTGCTGACTTGGAGCCAGTGGACTTGGGGTGCACCTGACCCAGCAAGACAACAGTGACAGCAACCAAGCCAGTGCCTGTGTCACCCTTCCCCCAACGACAGGCAGTATGGCTTAGGGAGAGTCTTCTTCCACTTGGGAAAAGGAAAGGGAAAAGTTCAGAGAATTTTGTTTTGTAATTTGGGTACCAGCTCATCCACAGTAAAACAAAATACCAAGAAGACTCCTGTAGCCCCTGATTCCAGGCCTTAATTCCTGGACAGCATTTTTAGACCCATCCTGGGGCAGAAGGAAACATACTGCCCTGAAGGGAAGGACCCAGTCCTGGCAGGAGTCACCACCTGCTAACTACTAATACATAGCCTTGGGATTTGAATAAACATCAGAGGTAGCCAGGCAACAGTCACCACAGACTTTGGGTGAGCCTAGCCTGGCTTCAGGTGTGACTTCGCACTAGTGGCCACAAGGGTATACCCACATCACTCCTCTCCCAACTCTAGGAGACCAGCACAGAGAGTGAGAGACTTTTCCTGGTAATGCAGGGTATTCTCCTGTATCTTACCCAAGCCCACCAAGATGGCACCACTAGGAGTCTGTAAGAGTCAAAGAATTATTGGGCTTGGGGCACACCCAGTGCTGATAAGACTGTAGTGCTCAAAGACATAGATAACAAAAGTCAATTCCCTTTGAATATCTTCTGGAAAGACTTCTCAAGAAGGATGGGTTCAAACAAACCCACAGTATGAAGATTAAAATAAATACTTAACTTTTCAATGCTTAGACATCGACAAATAACCACAAGTTTCAATAACATCCAGGAAAACATGACTTCACCAAACAAACTAAATAAGGTACAGTAACCAATCCTAGAGTGATGGAGATATGTGACCTTTCAGACAAAGAATTCAAATAGCTGTCCTGAAAAAGCTCAATGAATTTTAAGACAACACAGATATGGAATTCAGAAGCCCATCAGATACATTTAACAAATACATTAAAATAATTTTAAAAAAGCAGAAATTCTGGAGCTAAAAAATTCAATTGATAAATGAATTGAGAAATGCATCAGAGTTTCTCAACAACAGAACTTATGAAGCACAAGAAGAATTAGTGAGTTTGAAGACAAGCTATTTGAAAATACAATCAGAAGAGAAAAAAAGAATAAAAAAAGAATGAAGCATGCCTATAAGATCTAGAAAATAGCCTCGAAATGGCAAATCTAGGAGATATTGGGCTTAAAGAGGAGGTAGAGACATTGGAGTAGAAAGTTTATTCAAAAAAACAATAAGAGAGAACTTTTGAAACCTAGAGGAATATATTAATATTCAAGTACAAGAAGGTCAAAGAACACCAAGCAGATTTAACCTAAACAAGAATACTTCAAGGCATTTAATAATCAAATTCCCAAAGGTCACCGATAAAGAAAAGGCTATGAGTGAAGCAAGAAAAAAGAAAAAAAATAACATATAAAGGAGCTCTAATATGCCTGGCAGCAGACTTCTCAGTAGAAACCTTACAGGCCAGGAGAGAGTGGCACAACATATTCAAAGTGCTGAAAGAAAAAAACCTTAACCCAAGATTATTATATCCTACAAAAATGTCCTTCAAACTTGAAGGAGAAATAAAGACATTCCCAGTCTAACAAAACCTGAAGGATTTCATCAACACCAGACCTGTCTTACAAGAAATGCTAAAAGGAGTTCTTCAATATGGAAGGAAAGGACATTAATGAACAGTAAGAAATCATCTGAAGGTACCCAACTCACTGGTAACAGTAAGTACACAAAACATAGAATACTCTATTGATGTAATTGAACCAAGAAGAAAGAAGAAGATAGAAAGAGATAGAAGCAGTAATAAAAGAAAATCCCAGGACCCAATGGCTTCACAATGGCTTGCATTTCTGCAATGTAATTCTGAATTGCATACGGCATTCAAAGAAGAATTAGTACCAATCCTACTTAAACTATTCCAAAAATCGAGGAGGAGAGAATACTCCCAAATACTCATTCTACAAGACTTGCATCACCCTAATACTAAAACCAGATAAATACACAACAAAAAAGGAAAACAATAGGCCAATATCTCTGATGAACAGAGATACCAAAATCCCCAACAAAATACTAGCAAACTTAATTCAACAACACATTAAAAAGATTATTCATCATGATCATGTGGGATTCATCCCAGGGATGTAAGGATGGCTCAATATATACAAATCAATCAATGTGACATCATATTAACAGAATGAAGAACAAAAACTATATGGTCATTTCAACTGATGCTGAGAAAGCATTTGATAAAATTCACCATCCCTTCATGATAAAAACTAAAAAAACTGGTTATTGAAGGAACTTTCCTCAGCACAATAAAAGCCATATATGCCAGACCAACAGCTAGTATCACACTCAATAGGGAAAAAACAAAAGCCTTTCCTCTAAGATCTGTAACAAGACCAGGATGCCCACTTTCACCACTGTTACTCAACATAGTATTGAAAGTTCTAGCTAGAGCAATCAGACAAGAGAAAAAAATAAAGGGCATCCAAATTACAAAGGAAGAAGTCAAATTATCCTTGTTTGCAGACAATATGATCTTGTATCTAGAGAAACCTAAAGACTCCACAAAAAAAATAACTATTAGAACTGATAAACAAATTCAGTAAATTTGCAGGATACAAAATCCACATACAAAAATCAGTAGCTTTTCTATGTGCCAACAGTAAACAATCTGAAAAAGAAACCAAGAAAGTTAATCCCATTTGCAATAGCTACAAAGAAAATAAAATACCTAGGAATAAACTTAACAAAAGAAGTGAAAGACCTCTGTATGAAAATTATAAAACATGGATGAAAGAAATTGAAGAGGGCACACACAAAAAAATGGAAAAATATTTAATTCATGGATTGGAAGAATCAATATTGTTAAAATGTCCATACTATTGAAAGCAATCTATAGATTCAATGCAATCCCCATCAAAATACCAATGACATTCTTCACTGAAATACAAAAAATGATCCTATAATTTAGATGGAACCACAAAAGACCCAGAATAGCCAAAGCTATCCTGAGAAAAAAGAAAAAAATTGGAGAAATCACATTACCTGACCTTAAATTATACTACAGAGCTGTAATAACCAAAACAACGTGGTACTGGCATAAAAATAGACACATAGATCAATGAAAGAGAATAGAGAACCCAGAAATAAATCCACACGTCTGTAGTGAATTTATCTTCAACAAATGTGTCAAGAACATACAGTGGGGGAAAGCATAGTCTCTTCAATAAATGGTGCTGGGAAAACTGGATATTCATATGCAGATGAAACTAGACATTATCTCTTGCCATATATAAAACTCAAATAAAAATGGACTTAAATCTAAGACCTGAAACTATGAAACTACTAAAAAAAACATTGAGGAAATGCTTCAGGACATTGGTTTGGGCAAAGACTTCTTGAGTAATACCACCAAAGCACAGACAACCAAAGCAAAATTGCACAAATGGGATCACATCAAGCAAAAAAGCTTATGCACAGCAAAGGAAATAATCAACAAAGTAAAGAGACAACCCACAGAATGGGAGAAAATATTTGCAAACAACCTGTCTAACAAGCGATTAACAAGTAGACTATATAAGGAGCTCCAACAACTCGATAGGAAAAAAAATAAAATAATCTGATTTAAAAATGGGCAAAGGATCTGAACAGACACTTCTCAAAAGAAGACATACTGATGGCCAACAAGTATAAGAAAAAATGCTCAACATTATTAGTCATCAGAGAAGTGCAAATCAAAAACTACAATGAGATATCCCATCCCAGTTAAAATGGCTTTTATCAAAAAGACAGGTAATAATGAATGCTGGTGAGGATGTGGAAAAAGGAGATCTCTCATACACTGTTGGTGGGAATGTAAATTAGTGCAACCACTATGGAAAACTGCATGGAGATTCCTCAAAAACCTAAAAATAGAACTACCATATGACCCACTAATACCACTCCTGGGTATATATCCAAAGGATGGGTATTCAATAAATCAAAATGATACCTGCAATTCCCATGTTTACTGTAGCATTATTTACAATAGCCAAGATTTAGAATCAACTTAAGTGTCCATCAACAGATGAATGGATAAAGAAATTGCAGCACATATACACAACAAATTATATAGTCATACAAAGAATGAAATCCTGCCATTTGCAACAACATGGATGGAACTGGAAAACATTAAGTGAAATAAGTCAAGCGCAGAAAGACAAGTATTGCATGTTCTCACTCATGTGTGGGAGCTAAACATTAAAAACAATAGATCTTATAGAGACAGAGTAGGATTACTAGAGGCTCAGAAGGGTAGCTGGGAGCTTGGGAGGGTAAAGTTGGGATGGTTAATTAGTGCAAATAGATAGATAGATAGAATGAACAATATTTGATAGTACAACAAAGTGACTATTAATATAATCAACAACAAGTTAGAGCAATGATCCCCAACCTTTTTGACACCAGTGACACCAGTTTCATGGAAGAGAGTTTTTTTCCATGGATAGGGGGCAGGGGGAGGACATCGCCACCTTGGCTCCACCTCAGATCATCAGACGTTAGATTCTCATAGGGAGTGTGCAACCTGGATCCCTCACATGTGCAGTTTGCAGTGGGGTTCATACTTCTATGAGTATCTGATGCCACTACTGATCTGATGGGGGCGGGGCTTGGGCGGCCATGCGAGAGATAGAGAGTGGCTGTGGGTGCAGGTGGGGTTTCGTTCCTGTGCACACGACTCACCTCCTGCTGTGCAGCCAGGTTCCTATTTGCAAATCATATATCTGATAATGGACCTGTATCCAGAATATACAAAGAATTTTTACAACTCAATAATAGAAAGATTAATAACCCAATTAAAAATGGGCAAGGGATCTGAACAGGCATTTCTTCAAACAAGATATACAAGTTGTTAATAAGCAAAGAGTCTGAACATCATTTGTCATCAGGGAAATGAAAAACAAAACCACAATGAGATACTACTTCATATCCACTATAATAAAAAGGACAGATTATAAGTGTGGACAAAGAAACGGAGAAATTAGAACCCTCATACACTGCTGGTGAGAATATAAAATGGTATTGTCCTTTTGAAAAACAGTCTGACAAGTTCCTCAAAAGGTCAAGCACATGGTTACCATATGATCCAGCAATCCCACTCCTAGGTATATACCCAAGAGAAATAAAAACGTGCCCATACAAAAACTTGTGCAGAAATGTTCATAGCAGCATTATTCCTAATATTCCAATAATAGAAACAGCCCAAATGTTTCTAACAAATGAATAAAAATATATGGCTGATCCACACAATGGAATATTATTGGGCAATGCAAAGGAATGAAGTACTTACTGATACGTGTACCACATGCATGAGCTTCGAAGAGGTCAGACTAAGTGGAAGAGGCCAGTCACAATTCTATTTATATGAAATGTCCAGAGAATACAAATCTATAGAGATGAAAAGTAGATTAGTTTTTACCTAGGGCTAGAGGAATGGAGAAGTAGAAGAAATGGGGTGAGGAGGAAATGCTTAAGGGGTCATGGGCTTTTTGGGGATGGATAGTGACAAATGTTATAAAGCTGATTGGGTAACCAATGCACAATTATATGAATATACTAAAAGTCATTGAAATGTACACTTTAAGTGAGTGAATTGTATGGTACATGAATTACATTTCAATAAAGCTGTTTTTAAAAATGGCTACTTGCTATATAATATTCATTCCCTTCTTCCCCAATAATACAACACTCATTTGATTCAAGGCACTCCACCAAAGAACTACATTTCCCAGCTTCCCTAGCTAAGTGTGGTCGTGATTACAACTTCTGGCCAATAAAATATAAGCAAGATATTTTTCTGTGGGACATCCCAGAAGGCTGGCTAAAGGGAACTGATTGTTAGAACACTTGCTCCATAGTCTACTTTTATTTCCTTCTGCAGCTGGCCTAGAACTAAATAGAATGGCCGGCAACTATTTGAAGTCATGAGTTGACCTTGAGGATGGATGGAAATCACAGCTGAGAAAGGTAGATGGAAAGTTAGGAGCTCCAGGACCCTATGGAGTCACGCCATATTAGTCTTGGGTTGCTCACCCCTGATTTCTTTTAAGCGAATGAAAAACAAACTTCTATCTTGTTTAAGTTCCTGTTATTGTTGGTTTTACCCTTTTATGGAACAGATCTTAATTCTAACTGACAGCCTAACCCTAATTACCCAAGGTCTCTAGTATGCAGTAGGGGTGATATCCTAAGACCTCCCCCTTCCTCTTCTGACATACTGGCATCTGCAGATCAATGACTTGGGATTTCAGAGGCAAGGAAATAATTTCATGAAGAAGATTGCCTGAAATAAAAAGCTCCTATGAGAGAGAAGTGGGAGATGACATGGGATGGGCAGAGTAGAAACAGATTGTAGAGGCTGAGAAGTGGAGAAGTTTATACTTTATTCTGCAGGTAAAAAGCCATGGAATACCAGGATGCAAGGAATGCTTGGAAACGAGCAGTGTGGACACATGCTGCACTAAGTGGTTAGATTGAGGCAAGCTAAATTTGCCCAGTGGGAGAAGAGGGAACAAATATAGTAATGAGCCTAGATATTAACAGTTCTAGCCACATCACATAGATTAAATCACAACAAACCATCCTCAAATTAACTCTCTGGGAACCCTCAAAAAAGTCAATGATAGCAAAACACATTTATTTACACAAATGTGGAGGGAAGGTTTTTCCTTTGACAAAATGCTCCTTTCTTTCAGCCCATCACCATTCCCACCTCATGGGATGTCCTAGAACGCATCCATCACACCACAGGCTTCCGGCCGACTCTGCAGGGCTCAGAAATCCAGGATGCCATCAGAAACTGGTCCATGTGGACTGCTTATCTAAAAGTAAAGTTGGATTGTTTTTTCTCTTACCACCTCTTTTTCTCAAGGGCTTCAAAACTCATATTTTATCAGTTGACCAGGTTCCTATAACTTTTCTGGAAAGTGGATGGAGCTAAAGGGTATCCCCATTTCTCAAAGGGTGAGACTGAGGTGTAGTACTTAACATGGTTCTTTGCAATGGTCTAGAATAAAATCCATGTCTATTGAGACTCTGCCTATGATCACTGCATCATAATGTCTTCTTCTTAGGCAGGAAGAATTCAGCTCCCCACTCAGTGGTGGGTCCCCAGGTCCCGGCTTGTGTCTCCTAATCCCCTATGGTGGTCTCCACACCTCCTCTTCACTGCTCCCAAATAATGCTCGTCCTCTTCCTCCAGTCCTCATGGAGATTTAAAAGGCCATTGTCAATGGCATTAGATTACTCAGAATATTGAATATTTATACGGTCTATTTTGTTAAAGAAATTGGAGAGCACTTGGGGTTGTAAGCATGAGCTCTGGGATCAGACCCATCTGACAAGTCAGCCAGGTGACTCCTTGTGCCTCAGTTTCCCCACTTACAAAAAGGGCATCATAAGGCTGCCTATGTCACAGTTCGTTGTGACGATTAAATGAGCATATGCATGTCAAGCAGTTAGCACACCACTAGGCAAAGGATTCAATAAATATTAGCTAAGAGAGAGAGAAAAGGGAACATAAAAGCAGTCTTCCAATCTTTAAATGGCCACAGAAGGTTAGACAAATTGTGTGTGCCATAATTAAAACCACACGAGCAGATGTGTTTTCCAAAGGAGAAGAACAATCTAACATTGGAGATGTCTCGTAATGAAAGCAGCCAACCAGAGAGTCTGAGTGAGTGCCCCACTCCTTGCGGCATTCAAGTTGACCTCTCAATGAAAATGGACCGGTGAGCTTTAAATCACCAAGAACCAAATGTTCTTTAAAGTTTTTAGAACTGCAGCAGGCAACAATCAAGAAAGCCAATTTCCGCTAAAAACAAGCTTCCAGAGGCTTGTCTTCCCTCCTTCAGTTTAGAGAGTCCATTAAATACCCCAGGTCACCCCCAGGAACCTACCAGGTGACTCCATTTGGACATTTTCCATTTTGGTCTGTGGAAGATGTCCGTTTTCTTTGTCTGGCTGGCTCCTTTGGTCACTGGGGACAGGTACATCCCGTCTTGCATGTGGTTCTGATGGAACTGTCAATCACAGCGCCTTCTTGATCTTCCTGCTCACATGACCTCAGCATGGCCAATCACAGGGCTCCATTCCCCTGTCTCCAGAGACTGAGAAGAACACATGACCCAAGCAGGACCAATCAGAGCCATCCATGGATGCTAGACTGCTATGAACCCTGAGAGAGAGGTATGTCTGGGATGGTGGGTTACTATGGTCATGTAAGACTGACACTGCCAGGAACTATCTTACCCACCCCATGGAGAGAGGAACTTTCCAGAAGGAAGGTATAAGTGAGAGTTGGAAAGAGAATGACAGAGCCCTGTCCACACTGTTAAACCGCCCAAATCCAGTTATGACAGCAAGCAGCTCAACCCCTGGACTTCTAAGTTATGTGAACTGAAAAAAAAAAATTGGTTAGATTTCTGTCACTTGCAGTCACAACAATCCTGACTAATACAAAGTCCACATAAAACAGGGTGCCAAGGCCCATCTGTCCAAGAAACTCATAGGTCTGTTTTACAGTATTTTTGAAAGAGAATATCAGACAAACCTAGGGCTGAGGAAGTATTTGGTGAAAGGTAAATATTAATAATACACACAGAAAGTTGCTTGGCTTTCTATCCCTGTCATTCTTGCTAACTACCTAGGATCAGAGTGATTGCAAAAATCAGATTCTAGCCCTTGTTGGGTGCAAACTAGGTCTCTGGCATCATATAACTGAGCTAATTTCGAAGGCATAGGCTCTCTTCAATTCTTAAAATAAAAAGCCCCCCACACTTGTGTCAATCATGCAGCCAATTAAGAGGCCTCGAAATGACAAACCATCGGGTTGTCAAGGTAGATTAAAGACGCAGATGAAGTTTCTGATGGTTGGGATAATTAGACTGTCATCCTGCAGCATGGCCCAATCTGCTTGCCAAGGAAGGGGGATGTGGAAGCACCCAGGATTATTTTAACAGGTGTTTTAGAGAGCAGACTCCCCTGAATGCTCACCTACTGGGCTCAGCAAGGATTAGTATGCCAGAACCAGGAGACTGGGGCTGAGGGTGTGTGTGTGTGTGTGTGTGTGTGTGTGTGTGTGTGTGTGTGTGTTCTTGACATCAGAAATTGGCCAGAGTGAACTTTAATCAAGCAGCCCCATCTGTTTGCAAAATGCAGGCACCTTCCACAACTCATCTGCCCCAAGGGGCTTTATTTGAGATGGAGTTTATTTGCCCAGCAAGTTATTAATACTTGTTTCCTTTCCTCGGGGAGCCCCCATGACCTGATTTGAACCTTTGAAGGCATGTGTCAGATTTTAGATTTGATTCCTCCCAACCTAAATCTCTTCCCAGCCAGTCCACAGAAATCCCCACGAAGGCTGATTATCATCCTCACCCAAGAGACCAAAAGAAAAAGAATTCCGATTGAAAGAGACTACTCAGCTCCCAGAGACCAACTCGAGGAACTGTACCTAATTTACAGAGAATCGGGGCCCCCTACCCACATCCTCCTTGGCAGAGGTGGGTCCTTATTACTTTGCAGCAGGTGGTCACAAAACTAGTGCTGCAAAAATCCCTTGTTTATATGCACATGAGGTCCCCAAAGGCAACCTGTAAGGGTGCTAAATACTGCTAGAAATACAGTGAGATGAAAAGCATGTTATTAGTTGGTTATCTTCTCAGGGAAATCTGTGTGCATGGGAGGAATATTTTAATAACCTGCTTGCCATCCACGGTGGCTTAAGCCACCCTCCCAAGAGTGTGGGGCCAATAAGCAGCAAGGCTTTTATTCTGCTGGCTGAGGGGTGCAGGCCTGGGGCCAGTGTGGAATTGCTGTAGATGGTTGAGGATCTTGGGGTGGGGGAGGGCAGGCAGTACCACCCGACCCCCCACCGCCTTCCCTCATGCGTTTGTACCTATTGCTGCCATAACAAATTATCATCAGCTCAGTGGCTTAAAACCACACAAATGTATTCTCTTAAAGTTCTAGGGGTCCAAAGTCCAAAATGGTCTTACTGGGCTAAAATCTAGGTGTGAGTGTTGGGCAGAGCTGTGCTTCCCCTGGAGGTGCTGGGGAGAGTCTGTGTCTATACCTTTTCCAACTTCCCCAGCTACACCCTTGACTCATGGCCCCTTCTTCTAGCTTCCAAGCCAGTAGTGTGACATCTCTCTCTGACTGCTTCCTTCTGCCCCTATCGCATGGTTTTCTCTTCTGTCTGTAGTCACATCTATCTCCCTCTTAGGAGAACACTGGTGATTACATTTGGACCACTTGGATAATTTCCCCGTCTCAAAATACCCAACTTAATAACATCTACAAAGACCCTTATTCCATATAATGTAACATTTAAGGCTCCAGGTTTAGGACCTGGTATCTTTAGGAGTCATTATTCAGCCTATGACACTTCCTAATACAGGTTGAAAAAGGATGTCACACTCACCCATTAGGGACAGCGGGCACTCTCAGCCTGACGGTAGGAGTCCAAATTGATGCAGGACAACTTGGCAAGTTTCATCAAGAGGAAAATATATTTTCTCTTGGATTCAGCAGTTTCTTCCAGGAATTCATCAATTCTGCTTCTAAGAATTCATCACAGAGATATACTTGCAAATGGATGTGTAAGGTTGTTTTTTTCCAGCATTGTTTATAACAGCCTAAATTTGTAAACCACCGAATGACCCCAGCTATGGGGGCTGGTTGGATAAATTAAGGAACATCCATAGCATGAAATACTGTGCAATTGTAAAAGAGAATGAGATAGATCTGTGTGAGTTCATGTGGAAGACTCTTCAAGATAAGGGAATAAAATAAGCTACAAGACGGTGTGCAGTTTGTTTCTGTTTGTGGAGAGAAAAGGAGTGTATGTGTGTGTGTGCGTGTGCGTGTGTGTGCGCGTGTGCACGCGTGTGTGTGTGTGTGTGTGCGTGTGTATGTGTGCATGTGTGTGCGTGTGTATGTGTGCATGTGTGTGCGTGTGTATGTGTGCGTGTGTGTGCACGCGTGTTTGTGCGTGTGTGTGTGCGTGTGTGCGCGTGTGTGTGCGCGTGTTTGTGCGCGTGTGTGTGTGCGTGTGTGTGCGTGTGTGTGCGTGTGCGTGTGTGCGCGCGCGTGTGTGTGTGCGTGTGTGTGCATTTGTATTTGTAGGTACCTAGAATATTCCTGTATGAGACAGAGCACAGGCCGTCCCCTCTGTGAAGGGTGACTAGGAGGTTAGAGGTATGGAGTAAAAGTGGTTTTAAATTTTTACCGTGGGCATTTATTAATTTTTCAATTAAAAAACAGTTAATGAAAAAAGAGAGCATGACAACACTGGGTTGGAAGAGCTGACAAATTATTAGCCTGCCTAATGCACCCATTCTTTCGGTCTTGTCTCTCCAACTCCCAACCCCATCACGAAGGCCAAGCTATTGCCTCTCTCTTTCCAACACCCACAGGCTCCCATTTTGCCTTTATTTCTGGAGGCTCCCACGGGTGTCGTTTGAGACCACACTGATTTCACCAGGTTTCAAATGCGGATGTCAGGGGGTATTGAGGATAGATGGGTTTGGCCACAAACCAAGGCTGGGTGGAGGGAGGCAGGAAAAGAATCTCAGCCTAGAGCTGAACACAGAGCGAGTCACTGAACCATTCTGAACCTCAGCTTCCTCATCTGAAATACAGGAACAATGTTGTAAACTCAAGATTGTGGCGAGAATTAAAATGAAAAGCAAAAATATAGGAGATGGTGCCTGGGAAGCTCTAGACACTCCCAGAGTGGATCCCTCCTTGGTGGTGTGGTCCTGACCCCATGCTCAGACCATGTTGGTGGGCGGAAGACATTAGGTGTGAGGAGTGTAGACCTACAGAGCTGATAGCACACGACCTTAGATCTCGTGGCTGTTATGTCACCCAGCATAAGGCACAGGGTCTGTGCACCTGGGTCTCTAGTCTATAAAACAGAGAATTCATAAAACACTGAGTTAATAGACAAGGCAGTGCAGGGTTTAATTAAACCTGTGGTCCACTGAGAACCTCTTTAAATTAGAAATATGTTTTTAAAGGTTATGAGGAACCCATGGTCTCTTGACTACCGATGCTGAACCAATAGCACAACTCCAACTCAAAACCAACTTGCTCGGCTCACCATGAAAACCGCTGCGTGCCCAGAGTCAAAAGCTAAATAAACACAAAAGACAATCACGAGGTGTGTAAACCAGCCTGGTAGAGGGGCCAAGGGCTGGGACAGTGAATTGAAGGTGAAGCACAGCCACGAGGGACACACAAACTTTACGGCTGGGCCTGGGGACCGGCTCAGAGCTTCCCATATGCCTGCTCTGGCTGGGCTCGGGCCACCTGGGCATAAGCTTGGGATGCCATGGCCTTGTCACACGATACCTTGTACCCATCCTGGACAGAATGCCAAAGCAGGCAGAGGTGGCTGCCCAGGCTCCAAAGGAGGACAGCCTCTCTTAGAAGCCCCCTGGGCCCATTGTGCTATGTTAAAACAACTCTCCAGGTATTCTTAACAAGATAAATGCTGTTCAGTTTCCTTAGACTAAATTTAAAGTGAAGAATTAGTCCACTTTCCCTGCAGTTGGTGTTACAGTGGTGTGTCAACCCTGTATCTGAATGTGGGTCTTGACGCTTACTAACTAGGGGCTTGGGCAAGGGGTAACTCTAAGGGCAAACTCTAAGACTTAATTTCCTCATCTACAAAATGGGCATTATATCACATTTCTGGGTGTGCACTGTCTGAGGGATGGACACTCTTGAAGCCCTGACTCGGGTGGAGCAAAGGCAATATATGTAACCCAAACATTTGTACCCCTGTAATATGCTGAAATAAAAAATAAAACCAAACAAAAAAAACCTCAAATTCCTAAATTCCAAAATGACACTCTGCCACATTTCTGAAATCATGCTGGGTCTTATGATTAAAATATATATGTAATTTGCCAGTGCTTGTTTTTTTAATTCCCAAAGACTCTTGTAAGATCATTGGTATTTTCTGATGGCTTTATTAATATTAGCAGCTTTATTCATATGCCATTCAATTTACCAATTTAAATTTTACAGTTCAGTGATTTTTAGTATATTCACAGAGTTGTCCATCCATCACCACAATCAATTTTGGAACATCGCCTTCAAAAGAAAACCCATACCCTTTAGCCGTCACCTCCAGTCTTTCTGTCTCTATAGACTTGCCTCTTCCGGACATTTCATAAAAATGGAATTACACAACATGTGGTCCTTTGTGACTGGCTGCTTTCATTTGGCGTAATGTTTTCTAAGTTCATCCATGTTGCAGTATGTATCGGTACTTCATTTCATTTTATGTCTGAATGAATATTCCATTGTATGAATATATGCCACATTTTATTTATCCATTCCTCAGTTGATGGTTGTTTCTACTTTTTGTCTCTTATATGAATAAAGCTGCTATGAATATTCATGTACACGTTTTTATGTGAACATATGTTATCATTTTTCTTGGGTATATAGCTAATAGGGGAACTGCTGGGTCATATGTTAACTCAGTAACTATGTTTAACCTTTTGAGGAACTTCCAGACTGTTTTACAAAGTGGCTGCATCATTTCAGTATGCATGATGGTTCCAGTTTCCCTATATCCTTGCTAACACTTGTTATCTGATTTTGTCATTATAGCCATCCTGGTGAGTGTGAAGTAGTCTCTCATTGCAGTTTTGATTTGCATTTTCCAGATGACTAAAGATGTTGAGCATCTTTGTCTATTGGTCATCTGTATATCTTCTTTGGAGAAATGTCTCTTTAGACCCTTTGTCCATTTTTAAATTGGTTTGTCTTTTTATTATTTAGTTGTAAGAGGGTTTTTAAAAATATATTCTAGATACAAGTTCCTTACTAGATATATGATTTGCAAATATTTCCTCCCATTTTATGGGTTGTCTTTTCATTCTCTTGATGGTATCCTTTTAATCCCAAATATTAATTTTTTACAAAGCCCAATCTATTTTTCTGTTTGTCACTTGTGATTTTGTTGTCATAATTAAAAAATAATTTTCTAACTCAAAGTCACGATGATTTACTTTTTTCTAGGGATTTTAAAATTTTGGTTCTTACAGTTAGGTCTATGCTATGATCCATTTTCAGTTAATTTTCATACATTTTGTGAGGTAGGAGTCCAGATTCATTCCTTTGTGTGTGGATTTCCAGTTGTCCCAATTATATTGGTTGAAAAGACTACTATTTTGCCATTCAATTTTCTTGACACTCATCTTAAAAAATCAATTGACCATAATGTGAGGATTTATTTCTATTCTACTGATCGGGATGTCTATCCTCATATAGACAACACCACACTGCTTGATCACTGTAGCATTGTAATTTCCAAAATCAGGAAAAGTGATTCCTCCAACTTTGTTCTTCTTTTTCAAGATTGTTTTGGCCATTCTCTATACCTTATGTTTCCATATTAATTTTAGGATCAATATGTGCAAAAAGGCATCTGGAATTTTGATAGGGAATGTGTTGAATCTGTAGATCAGTTTAGGGAATATTGCCATCTTTACAATATTAACTGTTCTGATTAATGAACTTAGGATATCCTCTCATTAATTTAGATCTTCTTTAATTTCTTTTCAACAATGATTCATCGTTTTCAGGGTATAAGGTTTGCATTTCTTTTGTTTAATTTATTCCTAAGTAGTTTATTCTTTTTTATACTATTGTAAATAGAATTATTTTCTCAATTTCATTTTCATTGTTCATTCCTAGGATATAGATTTTTGTATATTTATTTTTTACTCTGCAACTTTGCTGAACATGTTGGTTAGTTCTAATAGTTTTTTAGTGGACTCCTTAGGATTATCTGTATGCAAGATCATGTCATATGTTTCTTCTTCCTTTCCAGTCTGAATACCTTTTATTTCTGTTTCTTACCTAATTACCCTCACTGGAACCTCTAGTACAATGTGGAATATAAGTGGCAGGAGTGTACATCCTTCTCTTGTTCCTGGTCTTAAGACGAAAGCAATCAACCTTTCACCATTATGAATGATGTTAGCTGTGGGGTTTTCATAGATGTCCTTTATCGGGCTGAAGAAGTTCCTTCCTCTTCCTAGTTTTTTTGAGTATTTTGAGCATGTTGGATTTTGTCAAATGCTTTTTCTGTAGAAATAATGGCATGGTTTCCGATAGCTCTCTCCACTGTTTTGCTTGGGGAAAAAGGTCTTTGGATCATTTCACTAATTTTAATGCCAGCCCCAGGTAACAACTACCTAAGTTCTGCCTGGTCACTGACTTTGGGGCAACTGAAAGGTGATGAGCAACCCTTAATACCTTTAATTCCAGCTGACCTTCCACTTGGGCTCTAGTTGAACTGTCCTGCTCAAGCGCTGATTCCTATGACTGTGAATGATCAAGGCCTGGAAGATCAGAGTTGAGCTTCGTGACAATCCAATCACAGTCTTTCTTTGCCCTTTGGGGAATAGAGGATAGAAAGGGAAGTTGCTTTTTTCTCATCTTGAATATAATTTTCCTCTAATTCCTACTCATAGGCATTTGAATCTGGGCTTAAGACATACTCTGAACTTAACTGTTTTGTAAGCTTTTCATAGGTTTCTATTTCGCCTCTGCAGTCGAGGAGTAAGTTCTTTGAAGGCAGAGACCAAGCCTTAGGTTTCTCTTGAAACTTTCACAGAACCAGGTAAAATGTTTGTCACATAGCACAGACTTGATAAACACACTTTACTAGTAATTTCTACCTTTAAGCAAAAGTGTCACATGTGAGACTTGACCTATCCACCACCACATTTCCTGGGGTTTAGAGGATGCTCAGCAACAAGGGGAGAGAATGACGCCAACACTTAGATGAGACGAGAAACTGAGACACAGAGCCCTGGGGTCACCTGGATCCTTGGTTTCAGCTGTCTCGTGTGGCTTTACAGCTTTCTGTATAAGACATAACAGGAAGGTTTAAATGAGTGAACTGAATGTGGTGCTGAAAGAAAAGAAACACTATCATGCCAACATTCTTTCAAAACTTCATGAGAAAAGCGAGGTTAATAAAAGAGACTTTGTTGATATCTAATGTCATAATGCAGATCATTCCACACAGTATTGTCTGTCACTCCCGGATGCAGTTTGAAAAGAGATATTGACAAAGCATGGCATGATGGCATCATTAGATGGCACTGACACACATGCCCTCCAGGGTATGACAAATGCCACCCTGGGCTCAGAGAAGATGCACTGCCAGGAGTCATCTTGGCACTAGTGATGATAACATGGCAAAGCTTTCGGCTGACATCCCATCTACTCCTTCAACACCCGCCTCCAAATTCTGATTTGGGGCATCACTAACACAGAAACCAGAACACACTGCTCACTGACAAAACAAAGCAATAGTCAAATTTATTTGCAAGACCATCTATTAATATGGAAATCACTTAGCACAGTCCCTCGCATGTGCTAAATGCTCAGTATACATTCACTGTTGTTTCATTATTATTACTGTTGATGGAGCTTTCAGGGTATCTGTCTATGAATCTAAATTCTCAGGTTAGACAGTCCTTTGGGCTGGATTCCTTCGTGAAAGGTGAGTGGAGATTTCCTGTTTTTATTTTAGATAAATAGCCAGGACGGCTGTGAGCCATTTTGCACAAACTGTGCCACTGTGCACACAGGTGAAACGAATTGCTCCTCAGAGTCAGTGGGACAGAGGAGCTCAGGAACTCTAGCAAGGCAAATGCTAACCTAGATTCATTTCTGAAAAGACTAGGTGTCTGCAAAACCATTCGCAACAGTGAAAAAAGTCTCTTTTTTTTTTTTTCACTTAGATGGGGATATTTTTTACTCTTTATTTTAGCGTATTATGGGGGTACAAGTGTTAAGGTTACTTATATTGTCCTTGCACCCCTCCCCCCTCGAGTAAGAGCTTCAGGCATGTCCATCCCCCCAACGTTGCACTTCTTACTCGTTGTAGTTGTATATACCCATCCCCCAAAAAAGTCTTGAGAACCTGTTCCAGTCATCTTATTGCCAAGTCCCAAACTTCCCAAACTTAGTGGTTTAAAGCAACAATGCTCACTTATTCTGCTCAGGAATCTTCAGTTGGGGCAGAGCTTGGCAGGGACAGCTCATGTCTGTTCCATGCAGCATTAGCTGGGGTGGCTGGAAAGCTGGGGCCAGAATCATCTGGAGACGCCCTCTCTGTGATGTTGGGAGATTGATGCCTGTTGTCAGCTGGAACCTCAGCTGGAGCTGCTGGCCACAGCCCCTACATGTGGCTTCTCTGTGTGTCTGCTTGGCTTCCTCACAGCATGGCGGCTAAATTCCAGGAGCAAGTGTTCTAAGAGAACAAGGCAGATACATTTTCATAATCCAGCATTTTAATGATCCCATAATCACTTCTGCCACAATCACCTGGTCAAGGCAGTCACAAAGATCCACCCAGGTTCAAGGAGGGAAGCCATAGAAAAGTCAGCCCATGTCCACCCACCCAGATTCAAGAGTCATGGTTACATTTTAAGAGCATGTGGGATGTGAGGTATTGTGGTGGTCACTTTTGGAAAATACAGCCTGCCATGGTATGGGACACATAAATACACAAAACTTTTGGTTTATTTGCTTTTGTTATTTTAAAAGCTGTAAAAGAGTGGTTATCTTTTCTCAAAACATAATTCCATGCAGAATAAAAAGAATGAAGTGTTTAGGAGGATATAATGGGGACTTCACATTGGTCTCTGTATGAATTTGTGTGACGAAATGGTATTACTTTTAGGCACAGAGAACATCTTCCTCCCATAGAGAACTCTCAGGAACAACACGCAAAGGAGAATTGCTTTTAAATTTTACTTTTTCCTTTTGAACAGATTGAAGAAATTCTCCTGGTTCTACAAAGCCAAGGATTTTGACATAACATTCGCAAAAGCTGTATTTCCTTTAGGGTACACCTTTGTTCTCTCTGGGTTCTAGAAAACCCCTAGGAGAGGCTGTGGATGTCTTCAGGGCAGCATACTGGTTGCAGGGGCCTCTGGAGTCAGGATGGTTGGGTGTGAATTCTGGCTCTGCCACTTGTTCTGTGTGTGGCCTGACAATTTCTCTGTGTTTCAGTTTCAGTTTCCTTGTACAATGTGGCTAATAATGCCACGTCTAATATTTTCATAAGCGCTGAATTTGTTAATTCTTGAACTCTGCTCGGACTTGACAAGTGCTTTGAAATCATTAGCTGTTATCAGTAATCACAAGAGAGAGTGGATTCAGAAAGTTGGAAGTAACTTGCACCAGATTAAATCCAGATTTAATCATGAACACTATCCCCACGAGCACCCCAGATTCCTCCCAGCCTGCCAGATAATTAATGTCAGGCTCGCAGTGAAAACTTCTCCAGTCTCTAGTCCTTCCCTTGAGAGAGTTGAAATTGTCAAGGCGGGAAGCTGCAGGATGCCCATCCTCGGAGTAGGCGTGAGATCTTCCCCCAAATCCCCAGCTCTGGACTCTGTTCAATATAAAGCTCTTGGCCCTGGGAAGTGTAGGGATGGAGGAACAAAAGGGACCCGCAAGCCGTGTCTCTTCTCAATGGTGATGGGCTTGGGAGACAGCCTTGGGTTTCCATTAACCAGTGACCTTGGGCAAATTATAATACTAAGTCTTTTCGGCCTCATTTTCCTGAGCTCTAAATTGCCAGACGCCCATGATGTTCTTTTCCAAGCAGACCATGGCACCAAGCCTGGCCCAGGGTGAGCCTCAATAAGTGAGAGCTCAAAGTAGGGGTGGGGAAGAGGGGGTGTGTTCCCAGGAAAGAGGGGGGCTCCAGGTGTGGCTGGATTACCTTTGCTATTCCACAATCCCTGACCTCACCGGCAAAGCGCTGGCAAAAACTCCAGAGTCCGAGAGTGTTAGCGCTGGGAGGAGCACCCCGGGGTGATTCCCAGAATCGCGGGCCCTGGGACATTGAGGGTAGCTCGGGATGCGCCCTGCTGCCCGTCACCCTTAACCACGCCCACCTGGGCGCCCTCTTGGGGCGCTGCGCTTGCTTCCCGCTTCCCCTGACACAGGATGGGGCAAAGCGGTGGAGAGGCAGGGGAGGGGGAGGGGGAGGGGAGGGGGAGGGGAGGGGAGGGGAGGGGAGGGGAAGGGGAGGGGAGGGGAGGGGAGGGGAAGGGGAGGGGAGGGGAGGGGGAGGGGGAGGGGAACCCCTGAGCTCGGTGTTTTTTGCAAGACCAGAGCCCTCTAACCGCTGAGACACGGGGCTGGCGGCTGGGACCCTCTGCCGCTGGGGGCGTGTGTGCGGAGCCCCCGCGGCCGCCGTGTGCCGACGTCCCGCTCGGGAGGCGGCCCGGCCTGGCCGAGGTGCCCTCCGCTCGGGCGCAGGGAGGGCGGGGAGGGCGCCACCGCCCTGCTCAGTCCACTGGGTGCCTGGTGGCAGGAACAGCTCCGCCGGGGGTAGGGGCATGGAGTGCAAGAAAAATTGGGGCGGGGGGTGCTGGGCGAGATGCCCTCCATTGCCCTCCCTCCCAGCGAGTGGCCTCCCAAGCCCTCCCGCGGGGATCGGCCGCGCGGGCCCCAGCAGCGGGCCCAGGCGCGGCGCCTTGATGTCGCGCGGCCACACGGTGGCGCCGCCGCACCGCCCGCCGGCGGAGGCTGCGGGGCCCAGGGCGCCCTGGCAGGGCGGGGCCCCACTGCTACCCTCGCCTGCCACGCCCCGGCGCTGGTCCTGGGACCCGGATGCAGGCTGGGTGGCAAGGCCAGGTGTGGGTCATTCCCCTCTCCCCTGGCCCACCTGCCTTGTGGACACATTCGCTTATGCGCACCCCATGGCTCATTTGAGTACCTTAGAGGTCTTCGAGGCAAACGTGCCTTCCTTTACAAACAGGGAAACTGAGGCCCGAAGAATTAGGAATCTTGGGAGGCCTCAGGCAAACCACTGTCCTGTGGGTAAAAAGAAAGGGGTGTGACTAAGGGGAAGGGAAGGAGCCTTTGGGATTTATTCCCAGCCTGTCCCTGTAACCCACAGGACAACTGGGAAGGGCAGGGTTACCCTGGTTTGCATTTGGGAAAATGAGGCTCAATATTGGCCAAAGCCACACTGTTCAGAGGTGACATTCAACCTCAGTGCTGTTTGCCACCAACTCTGCAAACTCCCGGTCACAATCTCCTACCTCCATGGCTTTCAAACACCTTATTTGCTTTTGACAGTGACCTACAGTGAGAGTTGTATTTTACATCCCTACCCTACACACATGTACATAACTGAAAACAACACTTAACCTTAATAAATGTGATGCTGTTTTCTTTTTTTAAATTCTATACTATGTCTTTTTTACCTTTCTTTCAATACTGGGTGTGATCTGATAAAAAGACATCATTACTCACTAGTGGGTCCTTCCTTAGTCACCGTTTGAAAAACACTGTCATAGGTGCTATCTGGGTCTTCCAGTTGTAAAAGTCAGTGGAAAGCTATTTATGTAAGAGGCCAAAGTCAGGACCAAGTACAGGTGCCAGGAGACTGACTCTCCGCAGATCACCTGGGGACATTTTAAAGCAGTGGTCCCCAACCCTTTTGGGACCAGGGACCAGTTTCATGGAAGACATTTTTTCCATGGACAGGGTGAAAACGGGGAGATGGTTTGGGGATAATTCAAACAAATTACATTTATTGTGCACTTTATTTCTATTATTACATTGCAATATATAATGAAATAATTATACAACTCACCATAATGTAACCTCTCTGCTAAATGATAATCTGTATTTGCAGCTGCTCCCCAGCGCTAGCATCACCGTCTCAGCTCCACCTCAGATCACCAGGCATTAGATTCTCCCAAGGAGCATGCAGCCTAGATCCCGCGCATGCGCAGTTTACAGTAGGGTTCCCACTATGTCGTCCAGGCTGGTCTCAAACTCCTGACCTCAAGCGGTCCTCCTGCCTCAGCCTCCCACAGTGCTGGGATTACAGGCGTGAGCCACCCCGCCCAGCCTTGTTGTGCTTTCTAATCAGGCCCAGCTCAGGTTTCTTGCCTTTGCTCCTTTGCAGTTTTGCTGCTTGTTGTCTGGCCTGCAGTGCCTCTTGTTTAACTCTGCCTCACCCCTGCAGGGTAGCCCTTCCTGACTGCTGAGGCTGGGAGAGGGGATCCTGTAACCTCCCCTGGACTGTCCATCCCAACATTTCGAAACTCATCTCAGTTTTAGTCCTCCTTGCCTCTGTCCCCACTATGTGGAACTCCTTAAGGGCAGGCGTACATCCGGTGCAGTTTTGCGTCCTATAGAGAAGCACAAAGGAGGGAGACCTTCAATGCATGTTTGTTGCATGACTGACTGAAGGTATGAGACCCGGCACTCACCTATTAAAGGGAAAATCTGACTGAATGACAATCTGGAAGGGGTGAAGAAAAGAAAGGGAGGGCCTGAGAAGCAGCATGCAGCTGCAGGGCTGTGGAAGAAGAGGGACATCTGGGCAGCAAGTCCATGGTCAATCAAGACACTCATTGGCACCAAGTCACACCAATGGGCCAGACCTCTGTCCTCCTTTTTCTCAGTCTCTGGGACAGGTCTATGTGTCTCCTTCCCACTCCACCTCCAGCACCCCGTCATTGGGTGCTGACTCTGCCCACCTTCCCTGGAATGGGCTTATTGATGGATGGACACTGGAGGCAGGTCTGAACCAGAAGGGGGCCCCTAACATCTCTGGTGACCATAGAGGGGTTTCCTTTAACAGAGGGTCACAGTGTTCTAGGGTCTACTGAGAAATATTACTCTCCTGACCCTCTTCTAAGCCCACTCACCCCAAGTAGGAGAAGCTATATCAGTGAGCGTGGGCCAGGTCAAATGGTGGTAATTGGATTTCTGGAATGGGATTTAAACCCCAGTGATGTGTTATTCTGTCTCCCACAACATGTCCCTTACGAGTCAGCAGAAACGCTCTAATCATCGTACTTGCTCAAGGGCTCAGGCTGATCCAACAGCCACCACCCCCAGCCAGTTCTCGAAAGAGCTCTGGAGGCTCCTGCACTAACCATTAAATGCCTGGCCCAGAAGGACTCACTTCACTTCCACTCTGCTCATTGGTCAGAACTAGTCACGTGGCCCTGCCCACCCACGTAGGGGCCAGCAGGTGCAATCCTACCACAAGGTGGGAGACTAGAAATCCTCAGGACACAGCACTAATAACTGCCATAATGGGTGAGGAAAGGAAAGGCTAAAATAAAAGACAAAAAGGGAAAATGGAGGCTTTCAGAAAATTAGGCAAACCTACTTGCTCTTGGGGCACAAAAGCTTCGACTTTTGGCCAGTCTTGAACGGAGCAACTGCAGGCGTGAATCCAGCTGAACGCACGTGCAAGTGGGAGGATGCTCGTTGCAATGCATTTCCCCTCCCCCAAACGACTTGCCTCTGGAGCCGCCCAAACCCAAGCTGGCCTTTAAGGAACCTCATTGTTCCCTAGAATTTATCCCTAGTAAATACAGCTAGCGTTGGCCTCGCTACTCCCTTTCACTTTGGCGTTTCATCAGATTGAACATGATGCTCTCCCATCATTTTGTGTCCCTATGGCCTCTTCTTCCTGAAGGCAAGTCCTTGAGTTCAATCTCAATTCCTTCTTGGTATTCCCCACCACATGGGGCTGGGCTTCCCCTCACCGCTTACTGGGTCCTCATAATGTATTTCACCCTGGAAAGATAAAAACTCTCTCTCTCACACACACACACACACACACACACACACACGCAAACACAAAGGGGAGGTTTAAGGATGGGAACGATATGGTCCCTATCTCAGTCTGTCAAAGTGTCCAAGAAATTATTCAACTGAGTCAAATCATCCTTGGACACAAAAATCAACATTGTTAGTTTCTTTCATGTCAGTGTTACCATCTTTGTTTAAGTGACAGCTTCCCAGAGGTGAACCTGTTCAGTACCCTGTTCTCTGTGCTGGCCTAGATGGAGGCCTCTCATCCCATGTGAGTGTTGAGCATTTGATATGTGGCTAGTGAGACCAAGGAACTTAAGTTTTAAGTGAACTGAGATCTGCTGTAATTAGATTTTGCTGCTGAAAGTAGATTTGCTGACAGCAGATTTCAAAGACTTCATTTAAAAAAAAAAAAGGAATCTAAAATATCCCATTAGTATTTGTCTGTTGATTATATTTTGATTATATTTTGAAATGATAGTATATTTCTACTAAACAATATGGCTGTAGAAAGCCCAGGGCAGGATTTGGGTAAGATTAGCTGTTTTCAAATTTTCATTCACAAAGCTGCACATTATAACATTTGATCAAATCTGACTTCAGAAAAGTTCTCATGAAGATGGCATTGGAAATTTGGAGCTGTCTTTCTTCACTTTTCTGTTTTTCTCTCAAAACTATGACTACAAACTAAAAGCATCTTATTCATTCTACAAACTGATCTCCAAATCTTAACCAAATAGCAATTGCTGCTTTGTATTTTACACGCGCACACGCATACACGCGTCCCCTACAGGGAGCGACATTTTCCCATGTGTAAAGCAACATGCCTGATTGCTAGATTAAGCAACGGAAATTAATTATTACAGTAATTACTCGGCCACTAAATATTTGAATGCTAGACTTGACATAGCCATCCTGGGAGTCACCTTCTGCTTCCTGAATACATTAGTATTGACAGGCCAGCTCATGCGGATGTATTTTTAAAACCCTTCCTTATGCTGCACCTTGCCAGCTTGAGCCAGGTGCGTTTGTTCTGGTCAGCAGGGGGCCGTACACCTTATGCCCAAAAAAATCGACAGCTGGCTTCTGGCACCCATCTCTCCAGGCCTGAAATCAAATGCCTGAAAATCAGAATGTTCAGTCTTCGGGGAGGCCATTCGGTAGGGTGTTGACACACAGAGCGTGAAAACACTAGCTGGGCAATTGTGAAAACCTGAAAGAAGCTGCTGGAACAGGCTCATATCCAAGCCGCCCTCCCTGAAGGAAGGGACCCATCGCCTGGGAATTCTAAAGCTGGGGGAAGCCATGCCAAGGTGCCTGTCGGTGGTGCCACCTGATTCCTTCTAAGCCATCACTTTTTGTTTTCTCTCTCCATCGTATCCCATGCACCGTGGGCCTCCCCTGGGAGAATCTTCTGCCTTCTTCCCTAAAGCCAAGTCTGCTCAGGGTAGAGAAGAGATTTCTTTTAGTGAACATATTCAGGTCAAGACCAAAGATTTCAAAAAGCAGCTCTACACTACAGGGCCCTGTCTAGCGAGACAATAATATGTCCTTCCTACTTGTCACTTGCTTTGCCATTTTTCTGCCACAGGGCTGTGCTTTCATTCAGGACGTGCACGAAGGTTAATGTAGCTGAAGCTGGCCCAGATGGTTCAAAGAGCAGACTTACGGGATGAAAATCATTTCAGCTACTTGTTCTTTTTGCACCTTGGGGTAGGGTTTGAGCTCAATGGCGTGGGGATGTCTGCACAACTTTTTGTACTTTTTTTTCATGTCACCCAGTTAAACCACCATTTTAGGACATCTGGGGTCGCCAGGTAATTCTCCCTGACACAGTCCCATTGTTCCTGCTTTAAAACTGTCAGTTCAACTCAGAAAACTATCAGGCCACATGTCAGAGAGTATTAAAGGCAGTGGCTTCATGAAAAGCCAAACGATACACTCCAGTGTGCCTAGATGTCTGAAAGGCTGCCCCAACTCGCTAGAGTTTCCATTCTGTAGGTCAAGGCTGGGACTATTTCAGCCTTCTCCAAAACAGTGACTGAGTCCTTCAGCAAATACACAAGAGTAAATGTTACAAATTTACCCCAATTGATTCCTGTTCTTCTTGAAAAGTATCATCATCTATTAATAAAGAGAAATTAATAATAATAATAACAGCATTTGACACTTTATTTTCAGGTACAGCGTTAGGCATTTTAGAGTATTATTTTATTCAATCCTCATATATTAATCCAAAGTAATTTATTGTAATGAGATGGTCTTGACAAGCCCCTCCCTCATGGAGCTCCCGTTCCATTCTGTGACCATGGAGCTCATGGAGGTGGACACTTAGTGCCTGCGCCACATGCCCTCTGCCCACCTGTGACTTCAGCTGAGGCTGAGACAGATGGCTCCCCACCTCCAGTGCCCTCTGGGGAGCAATGGAAGGGCTCCCCAGTAGGTGCAGCCTGGAAGAGCAGGGAGTTTGCCTCAAAATATGGGGTTGGCTCTGGGAGGCCGAGGTGGGCGGATTGCTCGAGGTCAGGAGTTCGAAACCAGCCTGAGCAAGAGCGAGACCCCGTCTCTACTATAAAAAGAGAAAGAAATTAATTAGCCAACTAATATATATAGAAAAAATTAGTAGGGCATGGTGGTGCATGCCTGTAGTCCCAGCTACTCGGGAGGCTGAGGCAGAAGGATTGCTTGAGCCCGGGAGTTTGAGGTTGCTGTGAGCTAGGCTGATGCCACGGCACTCACTCTAGCCTGGGCAACAAAGTGAGACTCTGTCTCAAAAAAAAAAAAAAAAAAAAGATGGGATTGGGAGGTGCGGAGACATGGCAGGGCTTTCCCCTTCACACAGATAATTCCAGGGCACATTCCCTGTAATTCCTCCAAGATTCCCCAGCAGGAGTGAGGCCCACTTGCTGGCAGGGGTTCATAACGCCCCCTGTAGGCTTTTCCTCCTTCCCCGTCTCATTCTCAACACTGCTTCCTTCCTGCTTCCAGGATCACTCCCAAATAAACTCCCTGCACTTGCATCCTTGTCTTGAGCTCTTCTCTGGGGAACTCAAACTGGATCATTGTCCCCATTTTAAAGATGTGGACATTGAGGCTAAATGCCTTGAAACCTCACAGCCATAAGTGGCAGAGGCAGGACTCACACCAGGTTTGTCCGACCCCAGGGTCCCCAGGCCCCACATCTCTGGGATGCTGTCTCCCACCACCAAATGCTCGGGGGCTCTCCCAATAGCACTTGAACTTATGCTGATGAGCTGCTCACCTTGGCTGGTACTTTCCAAGCCAGCCCATGCCATCATTAGGCAGTGCTAATGACTGGAAAGTTCTGATTGTCGTTCAGCCCATATCTTTATACATGAAGCTTCATTCATGCTTGTTTTCCTCATCAGCAAACATCTATCCATCAACGTCTAGGGTCCAGACACCATGCTAGGCACTGGAGCACACTCTAACTGAGCAGATGTGGTCCCTGCCTAGGACCACCGAGCGCCATGTGGGGGGGGGGGTGCAGGGTGCCGTGGGAACAATGGAGCAGGGCACCTGTCCCAGCCAAGCTGTCCTCTGCAGGAACCTAGAGAAGGATGTTCCCTCATCCACACAAGTCTTGTGGGGAGTGGCTGCAGATATCATGTCCTTGAGTCTTCTGTTCTTCACGTCCATCTTTGGGTGAACCTCAATGGCAGAATGGAGCCTATGCCCCCTGGCATGCTCAAGCGAGCAAGGAGTGCAGAGTGCAATCCCATACTGGGAGAAGGGGCCTAGACCTCAGCAGGGAGTCCGGGGAGACCATGTCCCCAAGTTTAGTGTTTGGAAGACCCTGCTGGGCTTTTTCTGCTGCTGACTCATTCAAGCACTGCTCCCTAACCCTCTCTCCACCAAAAACGTCGGCAGCACAGATCTAAGATGCCCAAATAGATCCAGGGAGCCAAAAACAGTATTATATTCCATTTCCTTTTGTGTTGCAACCGATACATGAGGTAGTAATTTACACAGGCAATTAGTGGGTAGAAGTCTTTGGAGTAAGCCATATATATATATAAAAGTAGGCTTGTGAAACTGCTAGACTCGTCTGTTTTCTTCGATTTCAGATGGTCCCATGGCAAAGCAACATACTGTTTGGCAATTAGGTTGCTGCGGCAGGCTAGAATGGCTCAAAAGCACAGAAACGTGTCCTATTTTAAACGGCTTTCCCAGCAACATGAATGTGTGCTCAAAGTTTGATCTCCTTCCCTCTGATCTATTAAGTTTTCATTTGGAAGTTCCTTTTTTAAATATTTGTGGGAAATGGAATTTGAAACACTTGTCCCTGAAAGTCTTGGAAAGGCAAACCCCAGATAACTGGGACATGAACCTACAGCCTTGAACTGCCCTCTCTGTCTCCAATTCCCCTCCCCTCCCCATTCTCACCCTTGCCAGGTGATACCAAATCCTCAGGCTGGATCTCTTCCACTATGCTCGGCAAGGGGTAGAAATCAACTCTAGTCTCAGAAAGTCCCATCCCATCCATTCACCCATCATACACCCCTCTTTCCCTCCATTTAGTAATTATTCAATAAATATTAAACGTCTACTACACAGCAGGAACTGTGTTAGGGTCCATGCTAAGTCCTTGAGACACTGTAGCAAATTAAAAAGTCCCAGACCTCCTCTCATGAGCCTTCCAGACTAGCAGGGAATATGTTTTATGCAAATATTTTACAAAATGATTAGCTACAATTGTAATAGGTGCCCCTTAGAGAGAGCATAAGGTGCTATGTGAGCCCAAAACATAAGGGATCTAACCTGGTATGTGCTCCCTGAGGAGGTGACACCCAAGCTGAGAGATGGAGGAACAGATGGAAGTGTCAGCACAGTAAAGCAGGAAGGGGAGGGAGGGCAAGAGGTTTAGGAAGGAAAAATCTGCAGAAGGGTCCCAGGGCAGGAGTATCCACTTTGAGGGGCCACATATGGGCCAGTGTGAGAGCTCAGATGATGGGGGATCGGGGGTCAGGATGGGCTGGGGAGGGAGGCTGTGGCTCCATCGTGCAGGATTTAGGAGGAAAAGGGGAAGCCCCAGGAGAGAGAGAAGGATGTGACGATGGAGTCATCTGTGTTGGAAAGGTCACACTGCTCAGACTGCTGTTTGCAGAGTGGACTCCAGAGGACGGGGTAGTGGGTGGGGAGCAAGCAGTAGGAGGTGGGAGACAAGATGCAGGGAGGACTTTTAGGAGGCCAGTACATTGTCCAGGGAGAAGTGGCTGTGGCTGGGGTTGGAATGGGGGCGGTGGCAATGAAGAAAAGTGGAAAGGTTCAAGGTACAATTTGGAGGGAACAGGAGGACTCGTTGGTGCTCTGTGGCAGCCCACAGGAGCCCTCTGGATATGCTGCAGAGCTATGGAGCCAAGCCAGACCCTCAGCAGCCTCCTCTGTCTGGTACATGGCTGCAGGAGGGTCTACAGGGTCAGACAGCCTCACTTCTGTCCACCTCCCCTTCTTCTGTTTCCTGAGAGATTGTGGCATGCAGGCAAAAACGCTGTTCTCTATTTGCCTCTCGTGGTTTGAGTAACTAAGGAGAGTGTAAACTTAGAAACTTTTTGTACCCCTCTCTCTCTGCACACCCCCAGCACTTACCAGCCTCCTGGGCGTATAGTCAACATTCAATTAGTACTTGGGGATTATTGAACCATCACCCTATAATCTCAGGAAAGTTAAGCCTCAGATGCATGCTCACCTCCGCCTGTTGTTATTCCACTCAGCCTTCAGGTCAGCTCAGAGGCTCTACAAACTAAGAAAGGGGAAGATGGGAACAGCAAGCTCCCTGGACCCTATCCAAGAAGTTGGAAAAGCCACACAAGAGTACAGTCCCTGAATACAAGAATGACCAATAACAGCATCAAAGGGCATGATGGCTTAGTGTTGTTACCTATAATACACTCTTATCTTCTTTCCTGGTGGCATGTGTGCCACCACTCATGTGTCCTGTACTTATGGCAGACATCACTAATCAATCACGATGCTTTTCCTCAAACAGAATCTTCAAGAACACTCTCAGTGCAGTGCTTCAGACTCTTCAGTTGACCAAAATTGGTATGGAATGTGAAATCTATTTGCCATCCCTATTTTTGATTTTTTAATCAAGACAGTCAACCTAGGAAAGTTCTTTAAGTGACTGTTTGGTAAGTGGAGGGCTCAAGCTTTTAGGTAGGGATGCCTTCTGGTTCTCCTAGGCGAGTTGTTGTCAATTCTTCTTTTAAAGGTGTCCATGGCTGTTGATACGCACAGCATACTGTGTTTCCCCAAAAATAAAACCTACCCATAAAATAAGCCTTAGCAGGATTTCTAAGCATTTGTGAAATATAAGCCCTACCCTGAAAATAAGACCTGGTGATGGGCGTGGCTACACAGTGTATCTGCACAACCCATGGGAGCAGTAAAGAAGACGAGCAGCCCTTCTCATCTGCCCCATGAGAGCTCTAGTGCTTGACATGAGAGATTAAGGCCAATGGTTCTAAAGGAAATAGAGTCACAAGAAATTCAGGATGGAATTTGGGGTTTGGAGAGTTATGATGATGTTCCAGAAGAAGACAACTTAACTATATTTAAATAAACGTAGATTGTTGCACTGTACTTAATTAAAAAAAAAACACACACACACATCCCCTGAAAATAAGCCATAGGGTGTCTTCTTGAGGAAAAATAAATATAAGACCCTGTCTTATTTTCGGGGAAATATGGTACTCCAGTGTCCATCCTGCCTTGGCTTATCCCGATGACAGATTCTTTCTTATGTTTACCTGAACTCTTTGCTGCTTGCTTTTCAGAGAAAAAGAAGATGGAAAGAGAAATAATCACAGAATCACCAAGATACAAGGAACTTGCTGTTCAGATCTTCTCAGCCTTCTACAGTGTGTCTGTCGTTTGGGAATCATTGGCTTAGGGCATCTCTGAACCCAAGAGATGTGAGTACACGTTTTAACAACAGTAGCACAACAAAGGACCTTGGCCTTTCAGAGTTTTTCGGTTTTTAATGATTAGGCTTCTGCATGTATCAACCCCAAGACAGGGTCGTTCTACAGGTTCTCTGCAAGATTAAGGTATGTTGACTACTTGGTGTTTGTTCACTTTCTCCCAGTTAGAGGCAAAAAGAGCATCTTGCTCCTTAGCAAGCAGGGGACGAGAGATTAGAGTCAGAGGAAAACACGAGAGAGAACTCGAGAGGGGCCGTTTCCTAAGTCATACACGGGATCAGGATTGCAAGTGAGGTTTTCTGTTCTACCTGGCCAGTCCGCGGGATTCCTCTCCCCAGTCCCGCTCACCTGGCAGGCCTCGCCCCGCCGCGGCCTGGAGCGGTGCTTGGTGCCCGCGAGCACTAGGGGGCGCAGGCGGGCTTGCTTCCCAGGGCGGCCCCGAGAAACGCTCGCCCGCGAGGGAGGGACGAGCCGCCGTCGCTCTCTGCCGAGCGCAGGGCGTGCAAGGGCGTTTTGGAACGGGGTCTAGAAAGGAGGACGACGTCCATAGGAATTGCTTTGAGCTGTTCTCGGGCTTTACTTTGAGAGCAGCCCGGGGAGCGGGGAGGCTTGCGTAAGGCGGCAGGCCTGCTCCCCGCCGGGGCTGGCAGCCGGCCCGCCGCCGCGGGGACTCGGCACCTGGGACGCGCGCGCGTCCGGGCCGGCGCCTCCAGGCTGGCCGCCGCCGTGTCCCGTTACACCGCGGCCACTGTTCGACCCGCTCCCGGGCCAGGGGGGCAGGAGCTGCTCACGTCCCCGGGCAGCGCCGCCCTCTGGCGCCGAGTCCGCGGAAAGAAGCTTCTGCGGGCCCTTTCCAGACTTCTTCGGGGCTGGCGCTGGGAAAACGGGGTCGTGCTCTGCGCCCCGGGGAACGGCCGGAGCTCGCCGCGCCGCGCCGACTCCTGCTCCACTGGCCTACTTCGAGCGCGGGGTGGGAGGAAGCCAGCTCCAAGAGGGCAGAGCCTTCCTCCCCGCCCCTGTCTTCCAGAACCTTCAACGGGGGCCTTGTTCTCCAGGGCCGGGGGGCTGCGCACGGGGACCGCAGTTGCCCGGCCTGCCGAGGGGAAATGAGTCGGGGAAGTCAGCACGGGGTTTTTATTGCCAAATATTTCTTTCCCTGGGAGGACAGCGCATTCAAACCGCTGAGCGGAGGTTGGAGTTAGTCCAGCCATAAACCATCCTAATGAACACTTTAATAGAGAACTGCAATTATTGTCGACTTCAAAATGCAAACAAGAACTTTAGACGGTGATCCCTATCACCCGGTTAGGCCGGGCACAGACGCCGGGCGCTGTTTTCCGCCGTTGCTTAGCGATGGAAAACGAACTGTTCCTGTCTCTTATCGCTGGAGGTAGAGGTAGGACAATGAGCTTTATTGGACTCAATAGGTATGAAATTAGTTTATTCTTTCTCACTTGGAGAAGGCAGTCGGCAGCAAAGAGAGTCACTTGGGCGAGGGGCATTTTAGAGGTTATGGGGTAGCCTTCCTTTCTTGTTATCTCATTAAATTCTAAACGCCTTCTGCTTTTTCCTCTACAGGTAAAGTTTGAACTTTTGCCGGGAGTGTCCCTCCAAAACTATCATTGGAGAAAATATCTACACATACAGACCCACAGACCAGGGCAGGAATTAGGGTGAGGGGAGTGAAGGCTTGGGTGCGAAATTTAAGGGGGTGCCAAAAAACTTAGCAATTGGGATAAATAATATTATAGTTTAATGCAATGTTTTTTAAAAATCACCATGAATGCAAAAAAAAAAAAAAAACCCATGGTAAATAAAATTCCAAAATTTTAAATAAAGATCAGTTTCACTGATTTTTCTCCCCTTGGCTTCAGGCTCTAACACGGCAAACAGCGGCAGTACACAGACCTTGCTACTACATCGGACACATTTGCAATGTGGAAGGCCTTCGGAGCCGCTTTTTCCTCAAGAGGGTGATGGTGCTATGAAATGGAGAGTCTTGTAGCTGGGCAGAGAAATATCCTTATCTTTGGGAAGGGTCTCTTTCTGCAGTTCTTTAGGAGGCCTCTTTCAATAAAGCAGGGAGGTAAGTAGTCTCCAGAAGGGAAGGTCCTACCTATGTTTCAGAAGCAGTGACACAGGAAGTATTAAAGTACAGGAAGTGCTGAAGTAGATATAGGAAGTGCTAAAGACCCACGGCTCTGCGAACACATACAGTCAGCGGGAAATCGCCCAACCGTCTGTTCCTAAAATGACAGGGGACAGATATGGGCTGACAGTTTACGGTAAAATGTTCTCCTCTTTTGTTATTAGTATTAATAATAACTCCTATATGTTGAGAACGTTTAGGTGGAGTCACATGGAATTGCCATTATCAAACTTTTTATGAACCAACATATATGGTTTATGAACCAACATATATGGTTTAATCCAATCCATACTAAGCATGGCGGGCTGAATAACGAAGCCCAAAGATGTCCACATCCTAATTCCTGGAACCTGTGAATATTACTTTATATGGCAAAAAGGCAACTGCCAACAAAACTCTGCCACTGCATGCTGTGATTGCAATGCTAGCATCAAACTTTCTCTCTCTACACTTTAAATGTCCCCCAGCCTTTTGTTTAGAGAGCTAGTCTGGTTGCTCCTTAACCAGCACTGTCTTCCTGTTGTTCAAGCAAAAGCACCCCCACTCCAATAAAGCCTGGCCTCTATAGATTCCTTTTTCAGTCTTATACCAATTTATATTGACTCAGGAATCAAGAACTGTGAGGCTGGTAGTGCTATACTGAAAGTACTAGCCAATGCAATAAAACAAGAAAAAAAAAGATACAAGAATTGGAATCAAAAAAGCAAAACAGACATTAATTGAAGGTGATAAGATTATTTTCACAGAAAAATACCAAGGATTCTACAGATAAATTATTAGAATTAATAAGTGAGCTTATTAAGGTTAAAGGATAAAAGATGAGTATTCAAAAGCAACTGATTTTCTATACATCAGCAACAAAGAATTAGAAAATATAATTTTTAAAACAATTTCTATTTGCCGCACCAGCAAATAAACATGGAGCAGGGGGAGAGAGAAAGAGAGAGAACAAATCTAGGAGTAGATCTAATAAAAGATATACAAGTCTTTCATGGAAAAAAATCAAATTTCATCAAAAGGGATAAATAAATGGTTTATAGATTCAATTCAGTTCCAATCAACATTCCAATAGGCTTTTTCATGGATTTTGATAAGCTTTTTTAAAATGAACATAAAAACTCAAAGGACCAAGAAGAGCCAATAAAGTGGGGAGGCTCATTTATTACATGTCAGACTTAGTTCACAGTCATAGTCATTAAGACAAGGCGGTATTTACACAGATCAATAACTTGATCAGTAGACTAGAATAAAGAGCCTATGAACAGACAGACCTATTAAATATAAGTGTGATTTAAGCCAGCGCGGATATTGTACATCAAAAGGGGAAGGGATAAATTAGTCAATAAAAATGGAAATATATATCCTATAAAGAAATAAATGCTCATTGATAAAATACCAAAAAGTGAAAGATAAAAAGTTTAAAATTTTAGTAAATGCTACGTATAGGTACTTTTAACTTGGCTTCCACAGACCTCCAGTGGGTTGGTGAGTAGAATTCAGTAGGTTCATGAGCATAGATAGGAACAAAAAAACTATATTTATTTTTGCTAATCTCTAACTGAAAATTAGAGATTCAATTATGAACATAGTAGTCTTGTGGTGTGTAAGACTTATCACTAACAGAAATACATATTTTTTATATCACATTACAGTAATTGCAGGTATCTCACAATATTATTTATGCTCATCAGAACTTGGAAATTTATATCTGTTATTAGATATTCTGCTAAATAAATCTTGTTTTTTAATGCATTAAAAAGCACATTTATTATATAATAATTTTTAATATTCTGATAAGTATATTTCAGCCTAATTAGTTTTCTTTGTAACTCTATGACTTTTATACATTTAAAAACATGACAAAAAGTACATAGCATGAAGATGGTTTAAAAAAAAAAACCTATGTTATAGAAGAATATCCATATTACCTCAGCATAGAGAAGGATTTCTTAAACAAAAGTACAAGCCATAAAGGAAAAGAATGATGGATTTGATTAGATTAAAATTATAAATTTTTCCTATCAAAATTTACTATAAAGTCACTAAGAGACATGCCACAAAGTAGGAGAAGATATCTACTTTATCTACTTAATGAAAGATTAATATCAAGAATATCTAAATCCTTCTATAAATCAATAAAGAAATGATAGACAATTCAATGTTTAGATGGACAACGAAGTATATAAGACATTTCACAGAAGAGAATACAATGACCAATAAACATTTGAAAATATGGTCAACCTTAGATCCCAGGAAATGCTAATGCAATACAAAGAGCTACTATTTAATACCCACATTGACCCACGTGAATATAAAAAAATGCATCGGGCGATACCAAGGGTTAGCAAAGATGCAGATCTAAGGGAACTTTTATGTGCTGCTGATGGGAATAGAAATTGGTTTTTGGGAAAACAATGTGGCATTATCTTTAAAGTGGAAGATACACATACCCCAAACCCCATAATTCTACTGCTAGATAAATATCCTGGAAAAAACCCTTGCGTATGTGCATTTGTGCACCAGGAGTCACGTTCAACCCAAATTGCCACCCATGGAAGAATGGATACGTAAATTGTGGTATAGTCACAGAGTGCAGTATTATGTTGCTGTGACAATAAACCACAGCCACATCCATTCACATGCGTGATGTTGAGGGAAGAAGGCAAATGTCAAAAGAAAGCACACAATGTGACTATTTATATGAAGTTCAAAAAATAAGGAAAAAAGAATTCTGTTTTGCAGTCTTGCATGTAAAGAGCTTGGAATTTGCTACTCCCTCCTAACAAGTAAAAAGCTAAAGAAACTGAAAAGCCAAGAACTCGTATCTGTAGCAGATGTGAGAACACAGGACAAACTGCTGCCCCCACAACTGGAGAGACTGACAGGCAGATACAGAGAATCACAACATACTACAGCAAAAACCTCCATGGGAACCAGTGCTGGGGACGTTATATCTAGCAATCATGAAAAAATGATGAGGGATACTAAAAGGTAGAAAACAAACGAAAAACAGTTTGAAGAGACAGAGCAAGTGTCAGAACCAGATGTGGCAGGAATATTGGAATTATCAGACAGGGAATTTCAAACAGCTGTGGCTAATCTGCTCTAATGAATATGTTCTAATGGATAAAGCAGGCAGTGTGCAAAAACAAATAGACATGTAAGCAGAAAGACAGAAATCCTAAGAATCAAAAAGAAATGCTAGAGATCAAAAACACGATAACATAAATGAAGAAAACACCTTTGACAGGTTTATTAGTAGACTGGACATGGTTGAGAAAAGAATGTCTGAGCTTGAGGACATATCAATAGAAATCTCCAAAAGTGAAAAGCAAAGAGAACCAATACTTAACAAATCAGAATACTCCAGAACTGTGAGACAATTACAAATGGTATAACATATTCATAATGGGAACCACAGATCCAGGAAGCTTAGAGAACAGTAAGCTGGATAAATGCCAAAACAAGACAAAACAAAACTCTACACTAGGCATATCATTTTCCAATTATAAAAACTCAAAGATAAAGAAAAAAGCCTAAAAGAAGACAGAGGGGCAGAGGGGAAAACCTTATCTACAGAAGAGTGAAGATAAGAATTACATTCAGCCTCCTCAGAAGTCATACAACCAAGAAGAAAGTGAAGTGAAATATTGTAAGTGTTGAAAGAAGAAAACCATCAACGTAGAATTCTGTAACCTTTAAATTAACCTTCAAAAGGAAAGGAGAAATAAAGACTTTCTCAGATAAACAAAAATTGAAGGAATTTGTGCCAGTAGACCTGCCTTACAACAAATGTTGAAAGAAATTCTATAGAGAAAGGAAAAATAATATAGGCCAGCAATGCAGATCTACATAAAGAGAGGAAGAGCATCAAAGAAGGAATTAGTAAAGGCAAAGTAAAATCTTTTATTTTTCTTATTCTTAATTGATCTAACAGATAATAGTTTGTTCAAAATAAAAATGTATTGCATTGTATATGCTTATGTATATATCTTTTATATATATATGCTTATGTATATTATATAAGTAAAATGAACGACAACAACAATATAAGGGATGAGATGAAGGAATTAGGATTATTTTAATGTGCTCACACTACCAGTGAAATGGTATAGTGTTATTTGAAAGTGAACTTGGATTAGTTGTAAATGTATATTGCGAACTCCAAGGCAACACACACACACACAAAAAAGTTAAATAAAAAGAAGTATAGGCCGGGCGTGGTGGCTCACGCCTGTAATCCTAGCACTCTGGGAGGCCGAGGCGGGCGGATTGCTCGAGGTCAGGAGTTCAAAACCAGCCTGAGCAAGACCCCGTCTCTACCAAAATATAGAAAGAAATTAATTGACTAACTAAAAATATATATACAAAAAAAAATTAGCCGGGCATGGTGGCGCATGCCTGTAGTCCCAGCTACTAGGGAGGCTGAGGCAGTAGGATCGCTGAGCCCAGGAGATTGAGGTTGCTGTGAGCCAGGCTGACGCCATGGCACTCACTCTAGCCTGGCAAGAAAGTGAGACTCTGTCTCAAAAAAAAAAAAAAAAAAAAAAGAAGTATAATGCTAAGAAAGGAGAAAAAAAATGGAATGATAAAACATACTCAATTAAACCACAAAAGGAAGAGAAAGAGTGGAAAATAAAAATAGAAATAATGAACAAGGACAACAAGTAGAAAACTGTAACAAATATGGTAGATATTAATCCAACTATATCAATAATCACTTTGAATGCCAATGGTCTAAATACTGCAATTAAAGACAGAGATTGTCAGAGCGGATCAAAAAACATGACCAAACTATATATTACCTACAGGAAGCCCACTTTAAATATAAATACACAAATAGATTAAAAGTAAATGGATTGAGAAAGACATACCATGGTAACACTAATCAAAAGAAAACCAAAGTAGTTACATTAATTTCAGACAAAGCAGACTTCAAAGCAAGGAAAGCTATTAGGGAATTACATGATGATAAAAGGGTCAATTCTCCAAGAAGACATAACAATCCTTAATGTGTATGTGCCTAACAACAGAACATCAAAATACATGAGACAAAAACTGATAGAACTTCAAGGACAAATAGATTAATCCACTATTGTAGTCGGAGACCTCAAAACCCCTCTATCATAAGTGGACAGACCCAGCAGGCAGAAAATCAGTAAGAACATAATTGAAATCAACAACACCATCAATCAACTGGATATGATGATCTATAAACTATCTCATCCAACAACAGCAGAAATACACAATTCTTCTCAAGATCACATGGAACATGCAGTAAGATAGATCACATTGTGGACCATGAAACACATTTTGCCAAAATATTTTTTTAAAATAAAAATCACACAAATGTCTGCTCTCAGACCACAATGGTATTAAACTAGAAGTCAATAAGAGAGAAAGAACTAGAAAGTCCCCAAAATACATGGAGATTAAACAACACACTTCTAAATAACACAAAGATCAAAGAATAAACGTCGAGAAAAATTTAAAATATTTTTAACTAAATAAAAATGAAAACACAAATTTTTGCCAAAATTTGTGGGATACAGCAAAAGCAATGCTCAGAGGGAAATTTAAATAGATATATTAGAGAAGAAGAAAGATCTAAAATCAGCACTCTAAGCTTCCACCTTAGGAAGAAAAAAGAAGTGCAAATTAAATCTGAAGTAAACAGAAGAAAAAAAAATAATTATGATAATTACAGCAGAAATAAGAAAGTCAATAGAGAAAATCAGTGGCTCCAAAAGCCAGTTCTTTGAAAAGACCAGTAAAATTGATAAGCCTTTAGCCAGACTAACCAAGAAAAAAAGAGAGAGGACACAACTAATAACAAAAACGAAGAGGGACATAACTACAGACCCCATGGACATTTAAAGGATAATAAAGCAATAATATGAGCAACCCTACATACATAAATTTGATAATCTAGCAGAAACAGTCCAATTCTTGAAAGACATCATCTGCCAAAACTCATACAAGAAGAAAGAGACAATGTGAATAGGTTTATATCTATTAAATAAATTGAATCAATAATTAATAACCTTCCAAAACAGAAAGCACTGGGCCCAGATGGATTCAATGGTGAATTCTAATAAACATTTGAGGAAGAAATTATACCAATTCTCTACAATCTCTTTCAGAAGTTAGAAGCAGAGAGAATGCTTTCTAACTCATTCTGTGAGGCCAGCATCACCCTAATACCAAAATAAGATAAAGACATTACAAGAAAACTACAGACCAATATCTCTCATGAACATAGATGCAAAAATCCTCAACAAAACATTAGCAGATCAAATCCAACAACCTATAAAAAGAATTATATACCACAACCAGAAACATCTTTTCTGCTCTGGTTAATCTGGTTAATTGAGAGGTGTGTCAATTTTGTTTATCTTTTCAAATAACCAACTTTTTGTTTCATTAATCTCCTGTATAGCTCTTTGGTTATCCATTTCGTTTAGTTCTGCTCTGATCTTGGTTATCCCAGGTCTGCAAAGCTGGTTCAACATTTAAAAGTCAATTAATAGGCCGGGCGTGGTGGCTCACGCCTGTAATCCTAGCACTTTGGGAGGCCGAGGCGGGGGCGGATTGCTCAAGGTCAGGAGTTCGAAACCAGCCTGAGCAAGACCCCGTCTCTACCAAAACTAGAAATAAATTAATTGGCCAATTAAAAATATATATACAAAAAATTAGCCGGGCATGGTGGCGCATGCCTGTAGTCCCAGCTACTCGGGAGGCTGAGGCAGTAGGATCGCTGAGCCCCGGAGATTGAGGTTGCTGTGAGCCAGGCTGATGCACTCACTCTAGCCTGGGCAACAAAGTGAGACTCTGTCTCAAAAAAAAAAAAAAAAAAAAAAAGTCAATTAATATAACCCATCACATCAACAGACTAAGGAAGAAAATCATGTGATGCAGAAAAAAACATTTGACAACACCCATTATCTATTCAAGATTAAATACGTTCAGTAAAATTCAGGTAAAAACTCTCAGAAAAGTAGGAACAGAGGAGAACTTCCTAAACTTGATAATCTACGAAAACCCTACAGCTAACATCATACTTAATGGTGAGAAAATAGAAGCTTTCCCACTAAGATCAGGAACAAGGCAAAGGTGTCCCCTCTGATCACTCCTTTCCTACATTGTACTGGAAGTCCTAGCTAATGCAGTTAAGACTATAACAAATAAAAAGTATGTTAACCAAGAAGAAAAAAATAAATCTCTGTTTACAGATGACTTGATTGTCTATGTTGAAAATTTAAAAGAATTGACAAAAAAAATCCTGGAATTCATGAGTAATTATAGCAAGATTGCAGAATACAAAGTTAAAACACAAAAAGCAATTGCCTTTCCTATATATCAGCAATTAACAAATAGAATTTAAAATTTAAAACATGATACAATTGACATTAGCACCACCAAAAATAAAATACCCAGGTATAACTCTAACAAAATGTGTATGAGTTCTATGTGAGGAAAACTACAAAATTCTGATGAAAGAAATCAAAGAATAACTAAATAAATGGGAAGATAGTCCATGGTTATGGCTAGAAAAGCTCAATATTGTCAAGATGTCAGTTCTCCCCAACTTAAACTATATATTCAATGCAATCCCAATCAAATTTCCAGCAAGTTATTTTATAGATATCAACAAACTGATTCTAAAGTTTATATGTAAAGGTAAATGACTCAGAATAGCCAACCCAATAGTAAAGGAATAAAGTTGGAGGACTGACAGTACCTGACTTCAAGACTTACTGTAAAGCTACAGTAATTAAGACAGTGATGTTGGTGAGATAATAGACAAATAGATCAATGGGCTAGAATAGAGAGTCCAGAAACAAACCTACATAAATATAGTCAACTGATATTTGACAAAGGAACAAAGGCAATACAATGGAGGGAAGATAGTCTTTTTTAAAAAACAAATATTGCTGGAATAATGGACATCCACATGCAAAAATGAATCTAAACATAGATATTATTATACTAGTCACAAAAATTAACTTAAAATGGATGACAGACCTAAATGTAAAACACAAAACTAGAAACTAGAAGATAACATAGAAGAAAATCTAGGTGATCTTGGGTTTGGGAATGACTTTTTAGATGTGACATCAAAGGTACAATCCATGAAATAATTCATAAGCTGGAGTTCATTAAAATTAAAAAGTTCTGCTCTGCAAAAAAAAAACAAAAACAGTCAAGAGAATGAAAAGAATAGTCATGGAGAAAATATTTACAATATTTTGGGAAGAAAATATTTGGGAGAAAATATTTGCAAAAGACTTATCTGATAAAGGACTGTTAGCCAAAATATGCAAAGAACTCTTAAAACTCAACGATAAGAAAACAACCCAATTAAAACATGGACTAAAACTCTCAACAGACACCTCACCAAAGATAATATACAGATGGTAAATAAGTATATAAAAAGATGCTCCACATCCTATGTTATCAGGGAAATGCAAATTAGAACAACAATGAGATTTCACAACACACCTATTAGTATGGCCCAAATCCAGAACACTGACAATACCAAATGCTGACAAGCATGTGGAGCAACAGGAACTCTCATTCATTGCTGGAGGAAATGGTGCAGCCTCTTTGGAAGAACGGTTGGTGGTTAATTATAAAGCTAAACATAAGTTTTACTATATGATCCAACAATCACACTCCTTAGTATTTACCCAAAGGAGTAGAAAATTTATGTCGAAAACCTGCACATGGGTATTTATAGCAGCTTTGTTTATAATTGCCAAACCTTGGAAGCAGCCCAGATGCCCTTCAGTAGGTCAACGGATAAACTGTAGCACATTCAGACAACATAATATTATTCGTCACTAAAAAGAAATGAGCTATCAAGCCATGAAAAAACATGGAAGAACCTTGAATGCATATTACTAAATGAAGGAAGCCAATCTGAAAAGGCTACTCACTGTACAATTCCAAGTATATGACAGTCTGGAAAAGGTAAAACTATGGACACAGTAAAAAGATCAGTCGTTGCCAGGGTTTGGGAGGAAGGAAGGATGAATAGGTGGAGCACAGAGGATTTTTAGGCCAAGGAAACTACTCTGTATGATACTATAATGATGGATACATGTCATTTATACACTTGTCCAAACCCATGGAATGTACAACACCAAAAGGGAACCCTAATGTAAACTATGGACTTCGAGTGATAATAATGTGTCAATGTAGTGTCATCAACTATAAAAAATGTACCACTCTGGTGGGGAATGTTGACAATGCATGAGGAGGCTAAGCATTTGTGGGGGCAGGAGGTATATGGGAAATTCTGTACCTTCCTTTGAATTTTACTACAAACCTAAACTGCTCTTTTAAAAAGTCTTAAAAAACAAAAAGTAAAAGTAAACAATATGTTATTCAGATATAGAGAGAAACATGTAAAATTATAAGTGAAGACAAGGGAATCATAAATACAGTCTTCAGGGTGTGACTCTTCCCTTGGGATGGAGACAGGAGGCAGGGTCTTGTGATATCTAGGGGAGGCCTGCGGGGGGCGTCCATGAGTGGTGGGCAATACTTGATTGTTCATCTTATTTATTTTTTACATGAAGTAGTGAATTACTAAAAACAAAAATTAGAACATGACAAACAGAACCCTCTTTAGCATGAAGGAAGTCTGAATTAATGGAAAAGCTTGCCCTATTCTGGGATAGGAAAAACCAGTATTATAAAGTCCTTGTCCCTCCATTAATTTGCACATTTAAAGGGCTCCCACTAAAAACAGCAAAAGCTGGCTCTTTCTCACCTTTCAGTTCTCAGAGAGGCTTTTCCTGAACTCAGTGCTCGGCCCAAAGCAGGCTCTCCCTGTTTTTCTCTCCATTTTTTTTTCTTTGCTGAACTCACCCTGGTTTGTCATTTACTTGTTTGAATCTGCTCTTCCCACTAGACCAGGCATCCTAAAACTACGGCCTGAGGGCCACATGCGGGCTGCCTAGCACATTTATCCCGCCCTCCGGGTGTTTTTGCCACCGCTGCCTGTCCTGCTTAGCAGCCGGCTCATCCCGGGCCACAGTGCAGTCTGAGGGACACTGGCCCCCTGTTAAAAAAGTTTGAGGACCGCTGCACTAGCCTGTGCTGTGCTTGAGGGCAAGGATAAGTGTAATTTGTTGAACCTATGTATCCAGCTAGTCTAATGAACGCCTGGCACTTTATGGCTGTTGGATATATATTTGTTAAGCAAATGACGTATTCATTCAACCTCCCCCCCCAAAAAAAAACCAAGAGACGCAGGTGTCATTATCTCTTTTTGCAGATGCGTAACTGAGGCTCAGGGAAGTTTGGGAATGTTCCCAGAATCAGCCATCTCTCGATTCTCTCCAGGGGTGGCAGAAAGGGGGTGCCACGGGGTACAGGCAATGGCGGTTTTCCATCTCCAGATTCCTTCTGAGAGCTGCTGCCTAAAACAGGATAGAGGCGCCCTTCTGCCTCTGCTGCAGCCTCTGCTGGTCTGAGGTCAGAAAACGGACCAGGCAGGCTCGTAGGGGCAAATTCCCCTCACTTCCCCTGCGACAGCCTGCACCCTACTCAGACTCCAACAGCCGGGTGTCCTGCTGTGTGCCCCAGGCAGGGAAGGGTGGGGCCAGACTCAGGGGCCATCCGTCCACCCCCTCAGTGCTTCAGGAGGCAACTGTGCCAAGGCCACCTCCTGCAGCTGCAGAGCCCGGGCTGTCCCCATTCGGCACTGAAAGTCCCACATCCTGGGAGACCTCTCCAGCCCGGGCAAACCAGGATGGCTGTTCATCTTACTTTTGGCCACCGCCTTCCTTTTCCAGGAGACTCTGGGAAAGCCACGACATCGTCCATTCACAGAGGCTGGGCTTGAACCACACTTTCTGCATCACGTCGGCCTGTTTCCTAATAGCGATCAAGCTAATGACATGACGCTGATAATATAACTGCCAGCTCACACGGGTGGAGGCCTCCGGGTGTGACACCCACTTGACATTCAGGTCCTTGTTCAAATGTCACCTTCTCCGAGAGGCCTGACCATCCTGTTTAAACACAGCATGGCCCCTGTTCTCCATTTCCTTTTACCTCCTTCCTCTGTCTGATTTTACCTTCACAACACTAATCGCCACCTGATCCCGAATTATATTCATGTCATTTATTTGTTTACTGTCAGAGTGCCCCACAGACTGTGAGCCTGCCGACCCCTGCCGCGGGGCCGGGGGCAGCCGGCTGACCATGCCATGCTGCAGCTGCGGGCTTTGGGCTGCGTGTGCCGAGTGCCCACTGTGAGCGGGGCCTGCACACTTAACTCGAATGTCAGCTTCATGAGAGCAGGTCTTCTTGGTCTGTTTTGTTCCCCACTGTATGCCCAAGCCAGCACATAACCAGCGCTCAGGAAATATTTGTGTAAATAAATGATCTCTAAAATTTAAACAATAAGATTCAATATTTAAGTTACTTCTCTTTGCCTGTTTTTCTAAGACAGGTAAGAAATGCACTTTTGCTTCATGCCATTAATTTTCTCCCTTTGTCAATGTTGTCCTCAAGGTTTTACCTTAGGAGTCACTCGGCCAAGGAAGAAATTTTGACCATCAGTGTTTACATCAAGGGTTCTCAACTTTGGAGGCCATGGCCCCCTTTAGAGCCTGGTGCGAACTATAAAAATGTACACTTTTGGAACATTTTGCACATGATGGGGTGGAGTGGGGATGTGGGGATTGTGAACATAGCCCAGCCCTCTCCTGACTGCCCCCCTGGTTGTAATGTGCCCACCCTATAGTAAGTATTTGTTGAATGAATGAGTAACATATGTGATCAGTCCTCAGCCGTATACCAAACATGGACATTTCCTAAGGCTGCTGTAACAAATGATCACAGATTTGGTGGCTTAAAACACAGAGATTTATTCTCTGACAATTCTGCAGGCCAGATGCTCGAAACCAGTGTCTCTGGGCTGAAATCAAGGTGACAGGGACAGACTCCATCTGCAGGCTCTAGGGTAGAATCCACTCCTGGACTCTTCCAGCTTCTGGGGGCTCCTGGCATCCTTGGCTTGTGGCCACATCACTCCACTCTCTGCTTCATGGTCATACTGCCTTCTCTTTGGCGGCAGTGAAATCCGCTCTCACTCCCTCTTATGAGAATACATCTGACTGTGTTTAGAGCTCACCCCGCAAATCTGGGGCAATAATCTCCCCATCTCAAGATCCTTAACCTAATCACACCTGCAAAATCCTCTTTTTAAAAGCATGTAGGATATCATGCACAGGCTGCAGGAATTAGGACCTGATATCTCTGGGAGCCATGATTCAACCTATTCCACAAAACAAAGAGGAACAATGGCATTAATAAATACACACACACACACACACACACAAGCAGTTATCTGGAGATTTTTTACTGTGCTTTAAATCTGGATGTAATTAAATTTCCAGTATTCATAGAATTTAAAATAAAGAGGCCAGAGTATGAAAGGCCAACTCCATGCCCATCTGCCCAACCCATGTTTCTCGAAGAAGATGCCCCCACCCAAGGCGGTGTGGTTTAGAAGTCATAGGAGGAATTTCACGTTGCTTGGGGACCAAATGGGTAAACAAGAGGTAGCAGTCAGAGTAGCTTAAATGACTCTATTACTCGAGTGGGTCCAATACTGTCAATAGAAGGGTAGGAATGAGTTTGTCTTAATGCACTGATGCCGAATTGCATGGGGAGTGAGCATACGTGAAGGGTCTCTGCCATTCCCAGTACCCCGAAGGCAGCAATGAAAAAAATCTACCTGCAGTAAACTTTGCTGTTGTTTAAGAGGAGAGATAGGATTTAATGCCATAGCTCTTAAGGCAGCACTGGGAGCCTGAGAACGTGTCTACAGCAAACTGACCTGGACTATGCAGCAAAGCTTTTCTGCATAGGGCGGCTGGAATTCCATTAGGTGCCCTCCCACATTTGATGTGTTAATTGAAATAACAAAGATAGCGCCATCAATCCAGGAGGGTCACAGGTCTCTTTCCCTCTTGGCAAATTAAATGTGGCCTAATATTTATCTATCGTCCACCTATTCTTTTAAATAGATGTATGAAGCCGCTTTATCCAACAGAGTTTTGACATGTGTCATATACCCCTAGTTCCCTCAACTGTTTTTTCTCTCGTGTCCTGCAGAAGGCTCGCTGGCTCTCGGTACTATGAGAGACAGACCCAGCCTTAAGGATCTCACAGCCTAGAGAGGGAGGGAATGCACACACAGCTGGCGTGTAGAATGTGACTTCTGGCTGTTTGGCATTCTGGTTTAAAAGCCGTAAGTCTGGAAGCAACAGGCAATCAGTACTCCATAGTCTAAAGACAGCAGCAGGCTTCACCGAAATACGGCTGAGCCCGTCCTACCTCTGTTAACCCCACTGCCCTCCTCCGGCCCTCAAAAGACAAGACTGGAAATCCAAAGGAAGGTTTGTGGAAGCAACGGATTGCGGTAGACAGGATAATGCCTTCCCGCCCCGCAAGGATGTCCACGTCTTAATCCCTGGACCCTGTGAGTGTGCCACCTTACGTGGCAAAGGGGACTTTGCAGATGTGATTAAGGTTAAGGAGTTTAAGACAGGGAGATTATCCTGGATTATTCAAGTGGACCCAATCTAATCGCACAAGTCCTTAAAACTGGAGAACCACTCCTGGCTGTAGTCGGAGAGGGAGAGGTGACCACGGAAGAATGGCCAGACAGAGGCAACACTGCTGGCTTCGCAGACAGGCCCGGTGGAGCAGCCACAGCACGGGAACGTGGACAGCTTCTAGCGCGGGAAAAGGGAAGGCAATGGATTCTCCCCTAGAACGTCCAGAGAGGAGCACAGCCCTGCTGATATTTGGATTTTAGCCTGGTGACATCCTTGTCAAACTTCTGCTCTACAGAAATGTAAGGTAATAAATGCCTGTCGTTTTAAATTAAGCGACACACTTTGTGGAGTTTGTTACAGCAGCAATAGAAAATGAACACAGGGAGTTTGTAGGAGAAAAGAGCACTTTGGATTTCTTTCTTTAAAAAGATAATTTTTTTCCTAATTTAATTCAGTTTTTTCGGATAGAGACAGGGTCTCACTCTGTTGCCCAGGCTGGAACTCCTGGACTCAAGAGATTCTCTTGCCTCAGCCTCCTGAGTAGCTAGGTAACAGGTGTGAGCCACCTTGCCTGGCTAATTTTTATTTTTTTGGTAGAGACAGAGTCTATCTATGTTGTCCAGGCTGGTCTCGAACTCCTAGCCTCCAGCAATCCTCCCACCTTGGCCTCCCAAAGTGCTGGAATTATAGGCATGAGCCACTGTGCCCAGCCAGCACTTTGGATTTCTGAGGGGAACCCCCATCCCTAGCCGAATGGGGACCCCAAGAGAACTGCTCCTGGACCCTGGGAGAGGCTGCAGGAAGGGATCCAAGCCCTTTGCTGCTGAACTGAGAGACTTGAAGGCCCATCTCAAAGAGGCCACTGGGCTGAGGCCCAGGAAGACAGTTCTCCAGAGAATCTGCTGCGTCCCCCAGAGTGTGGGTGACACGGACATGGAGCCTGCTGTCTCCCTGTTGCTGGTGGGTGATGATGACAGGAAGCTGCCCGAGGGGACAGAGACTGCGGAGAAGGCAGCTGTGGAAGCAGAGCCCAGAGGGCTCCCTGGAAGGAGGTGTCTTGAAAAGACCCTTCCCAAGGGCTGCTGTGGGGTCAAGGGGCGCTCACCCTAAGTATCCCGTGGGTGCAAGGGAGAGGAGCATAAGCACTGCAGGGGGCGCTGGAGGTCAGAGAGAGGGTGGATCAGCCCTGCACATAGCTGGGGGAGGGGCTGCCACGTGGATCTCCACCCCGAAAGACTCAGGCTGTTCCTCTAATCCCCTCCCCCCTTCCCAAGAGGGAGGGAAGGAACAGAGGAGCAGCCCAGGGGAAGAAAGAGCCAGGCGTGTTCTCATCCCCAGGGCTTCCTCCAACCACTGGCAGGCTGAGCTGGGAGGAGAGATTCCCAGAACTGAGATTGACGTTCTGGTCTACACTGGCCTGGCCTTTTTACTAGCCCTTAAATAACACTGTTCTCCTGGCTGAAAGTGAGTGAAAGCCATGGAGCTGCATGAGATGTGGCCAAGCAGCAGGGAGGGGAGAGGCCAGGGGGCATGTCGGGAGGCAGTCAAACTCCGTGGAGCTCAGGCTGTTGGAAAACCCAGTTTCCCTGCAACTCAACACAGTAAGCAGTGTGATGGGTGCTTCTGGACTTCTGCAAGAGACCAGGCAGGGAGTTACATAGATGTCTCTTCTGTTGGTCTACTAAAAAAAAAATATATATATATATATATATATATATATATATATATTATTTTTTAAAAAAGAAGGGAAAAATGCCCCTAAAATGGCAAGAAAAAGATACAAAATCTGTGGGATGTTTCAAATATGTACATTTAACAAATTAATGATTTTAACAAGAAATATGATACAATGTGATTGTGTCACTCATTATGTAATCACAGTTTGTTATTTTAAAATAACCAAGAATTTACGGTGCACTGCGGCCAATGTGGGCGGGTGACGGGGCATATTTAAAGGCAAGTGATGACTCTTCTTGCTTTTCAATGCAATCAGTGTGCTATCCTGCATGTGTATGTGTGCACGTGCATCATTTTGATACCATCAAAAGTTCAAATTTGGGGGGGGCACAGGCAATATACATAACCTTAACACTTGTACCCCCATAATACGCTAAAATTTAAAAAAAAAAAAAGTTCAAATTTGAGACCATTTCTGAATGTGAGCCTCCTGCCCTTCACCTCCCACCCCTCCGTGGTTGGTCCTATGAGGTATAGGGGAGCGAAGGAAAATGTCCCCAAACAGGTGATATCTGAACTGGGACTTAGGATATCAGGATGACTTCTCCACGTAAGAAAGGGCATTTCAAGCTGTAGGGTCCACCCTGAGAAGACACAGAAGCTTGAAAGAGCTTGGCGTGTTGCAGTGCTGCGGGGAGCAGAAGGCAGTGGGAATGGGGCAGTAACGGAGGGCATGGCTGGGTGCGATGGCTCACACCTGTAATCGGAGCACTTTGGGAGGCTGGGGTGGGAGGATCACTTGAAGCCAGGAGTTTAAGACCAGCCCAGGCAATAGAGTGAGACTTGATCTCTCAAAAAAGAAAAATTAGCTGGGCATGGTGGTGCACACTTGTAGTCCCAGCTATTCAGAAGGCAGGAGGATCGCTTGATCTTAGGTGTTCAACACCAGCCTGAGCAAGAGCAAGACCCTGTCTCTACTAAAAATAGAAAAATCAGCTGGGTGTAGTGGCTTATGCCTATAGTCCTAGCTACTTGGGAGGCTGAGGCAGGAGGATTGCTTGAACCTAGGAGCTGGAGGGTATAGTGAGCTATGATGATGCCACTGCACTCTAACACAGGTGACAGAGAGAGACCCTGTCTCAAAAAATTAAAAAAAAAAAAAAGAAAGAAAAAAAAGGAAGGAAGGAAGGAAGGAAGGAAGGAAGGAAGGAAGGAAGGAAGGAAGGAAGGAAGGAAGGAGGTGACTCCAGACTATACAGGGCCTTGACCATGGAGCTGGGGACTTCATCTGAGCCCCGGGTCCTATGGGGAGCCTAGGGAGGCTTTAGAGTGGGACTAGCTCAGTCCTGGAAGGCATCTCTGTGGGAGGCATGGAGCATGGTCAGAGGGTGGCGAGGTCTGACCTGGTGGAATGTGGCATGGAGAGGAGTGGCCAGGTAGGAAAAGGATCTCTAGGCGGGGCCATCCGGCGCATGGTGGCCAGATTCTGCCTAGGGACAAAGAAGAGTCAAGTGCGACCATGAGCTCTCATTTAGGAGCCTGAGAAATGCCTAACACCTGCACAAGATGAGTAGATAACAAATTTGACTTTTGATGTTTATGTTCAGCAGGAGTTACCTGCAGAGAATAACCACTAAGGAGGTCCCCTATCTTTTAGTCCAGGGGTCCTCAAACTTTTTAAACAGGGGGCCAGTTCACTGTCCCTCAGACCGTTGGCGGGTCGTTGGAGAGTGCAGAGACATTCCACACATGCGCGCTGTGGGCCCTGGACGAGTTGGCTGCTAAGCAGGACAGGCAGCGGTGGCAAAAACACCCGGCGGGCTGGATAAATGTCCTCAGCGGGCCGCATGTGGCCTTCGGGCCATAGCTTGAAGACCCCTGCTTAGTCCCTTCCTGTGTTTGAAATTCTACTGCCCAGGAACCTGTGGAAAGTCCCTTGTTTTCTTCTCCGCTTGGTTCTGGTGAGAAGTGAGCCCATATTGGAGATGGTGAATGTGGCGGAAAGAGAAACAGGTAAGGAGCTGCTTTTCTGCTAAACCATTTGAAGTAACACTCAATTTAATTTATATGCAAAGCCTACTTTGTCTAATCTATAACAGAAATATCATGTGTATGTATATAAATTGTATATGCACATATATATATATATATATCAATAATCTTCTGGAAGGATTATATTCCTAGTTCTTTAAAAATAACAACAATCTTAATACTAGGCTCAAGCCACTCTCCTGACCACGGTGGCTCAAAAGGAGGATTGGTGGGGTGGGAAGTCAAAAGTCCCACCCACCACCTGCATTTACATCATATAAATCTGTCTACAACCCGAGATGGTGGGTCACCAACATGTTAAGGATGGTTATCTAGATGGTAGAATTTCAGATGGTTTTAACTTTCTCCTTAATATTTTATGTACAGTTGGAACTTTCCAATGAACATATTTTTCCTTTAAAAGAAGGGAGGGGGAGAGAAGGAACACCCTTACCCTTAAGTTATCAGTGGAAATCCCAGTGGGCAGTTTAGCAACACCAGAAGCTGTGAGATAAAACATACATTTGAACCAACAAGCTTACACTCAAGAATGTGTCCTAAGGAAATACTCTGCATCCTATTACAACGCAATAATCACATTCTTGATTTTACAAAGATTGCCTTATTAAGAGGAGTTGTTTCGATGCTTTATATCTTATAAAGGAGGTAGATAGATACTAAAAAGTTCTACATTTACAGTAAAAAGTTATTTTTTTTTCCTTGCAGTACTTTTGATAATACAGTATGTGTTCACGATGTGTGCATTTTTATTATTGCAAAATAAAGCAGTTGATGGACATTGACCAAAAAAAAAAAAAACCCTAAAATCACAGATGAAATCTGAACAGAATACAGGCAATCAAAATAATTCCATTTCTAGGGCAATGGTGCTGCGACCGGCTGCACATTAGACTCATTGGGGAGCTTTGTAAAGATCCTGGTGCCGGGCCCCAGCCCAGGGGAGTCTGACTGAGCTGATCCGGAGCAGGGCTGGACAGCAGTATTTTTTAAAACACATCTCCAGACGATTCTAATGTGCAGCCAGAGTTGAAAACCACCAGACCATTGAAATAAATTGCCACATAGCACATAATTCATAACTGTCTTTAAAAAATGCAATGCTAACTGAGCAACCAGTACTCAGAGGGACTGTATTTCAACGCTGCCAGCTCAACAGGTTCTCCTTCTTTTAATTTATATTGAAATATAGCATCCATATAGAAACATACATGTATCATAAGCATGTAGCTCAATGCATTTTTACCAACTGGACATAGCCATTTCACCAGCACCCACATCAAGAAATGGAATATTACCAGTACCCCAGCTATTCCTTTGTTCATTCCAATTATTCAACAGTTTTCCCCATTATGTGCTTGGTGCTAATTTTTTTTTTCTTGGAGACAGGGCGTTGCTCTGTCTCCCAGACTAGAGTACAGTGGTGTCATCATAACTCACTGCAGCCTCCAACTCCTGGGCTCCCAAAGTGCCAGGATTGCAGGTGTGAGCCACTGCACCTGGCCTGGTGCTAATTCTCATTAAGTATGTGAGTTCTAACCAATAAAAATATCTACAATGCAAATAATTTTCCTTAATTCATCTATCACATTATATCTAATGTGAATTATGAAAATTTGTATAGGAGGAAATAATTATGGACATGTATTTAGCCACAAGAAGTTTACTAAATGTCTAATCACAGGATCTGGCTAAACAAATTAGCTAACATTCATGACACTGGCCGGTTTGTGTCCTATGGCATGATTAAGATAGGAAAAGGAGAGGCCTTCCAGAGAGAGATTGTTTATTCTATCAGAACCTCAGACTAGCACTGTTATGGGCTGACATGTGTCCCCCGTCCCACATTGATACATTGAAGTCCTAACCCCTAGTACCTCAGAATGTGACTGCATTTGGAGAAATGGTCTTTAAAGAGGTGAAGAAGTTAAAATGAGGTCATCAGGGTGGACTCTAATCCAATATGACTGGTGCCCCTATGAGAAGAGGAGTTTAGGGCAGAGACACACACAGAAGATGACATGTGAAGACACAAAGGCGCCAGCTGCAAGCCAAGGAGAAAGACCGCAGAAGAAATGAACCCTAGCAACACCTTGATCTCAGACATCTAGCCTCCAGAATTGTGAGAAAATAATTTCTGTTGTGAAAGCCAACCAGGCTATAGGATTTATTCTGCAGTGCTGGCAACCCAATGCAAGCACCAAGACTAGAAACAGCAGGCAGAGGAGGAAGAGCTGGGCCATGGAGGGTGACCAGACTTGTGGGGGCCTCTGACAAAGGGAGACCCTCAGAGGAGCTTCATGGCAGGAAGAGCCAGGCAGGGCCCCAGTCATCCATGGCCACCACAGTGGGTGGGAGACCTCATGCTTGCAACACAAGCCCCATGCATACGCCTCTCTCTTGCCCCACACAGGGAGCAGAGCCAGGTCCCTCTACCCAGCACCTGCATGTGTGGCCAAGTGCACAGGGATTCCCACGTGGGCTGAGGAGTCCCTTCCAGCCAGAGCAACCTGGGCAAGTAGGCAGCTGAGAATCACCAAAACTTTTACAAAAACTAACAGGAGGAAAGGGAAACACCAACTCCACCTGCAGAAAAATTTACATTTGAAGAAGCAGAATTCAAACAATGCAGAAGTGAGTAGGAGTAGGGGTGGGAACACCCTGATGATAAATATAATTAGTAGCATCAGAGACATTTAAAATAGCAGCATATCCAGTGAGATAGATGGATGAGTGAATAGACGGATAGATGGGTGGATGGATGGATAGATAGATGGATAGATAGATAAAGCTTCTATAAAGAGTAGTAATCAGAGTTCATGAAAACTAAAATTGTGATTAAGAAAACGTAAAGCCCAATAGAAGATACAATTTCCACACATCAGCTTGCCCAAATGAAAAAAATTGACAGTATCTAGGGTCAGTGAAGTTGTGGGGAGCCAGGGATTCTTTAACACAGTTGGTGAAAGTATAAACAAGTACAATCATCTGTGGAGAATAGCTTAAATCTTTTTCTAACAAATTAAAAATTGCATATTATTTGACTCAGCAGTTCCTTCCCCACTTCAAAGTATATTCAGATGGTGAATGGAAAGAGAAAATAATCATATGAATTATACAAAAACTTTCAAAGCTCAAAAAAAAAGGTCTCAATTCTTCATACAAAAAGGGCTCACAAAGCATAGAATAGAAATATAGTAGGGAGGTGAGGAGGATTCAGCACTAGATATATACTGATAAAATAAAGAATAAAAATAAGGAATAAAAAACAAATTTCAGAGAGAAAACAAATCCCCACTAGTTTAATTTCAAAGGAAAAAGAAACAAGTGGACATCAAACTTCTCAAATGCAATAAATATACAATTCCAGAAGACATAGTACCATAAAGTTCTGCAGAAAAAATAATTTTCAATCTAGAATTCTGTACTCAGGCAAAAAGTGACTTAAGCGAAAAATAGAAATTAATTTTAGAGGGACAATAGCTCAGAACATCTCTCTCCATGAACCCTTTTTGAAATACTTTAGAGGATATACTCCAACAATAGGAAAAGTGAATTGAAGAAAGGAAAATAGGATAGAAATAACATTGGTATGCAAAGAAACTGGTAGAACTTGATCCCAAATGACCACTGAAAATATGGTTATGAAGCTTAAGGAACTGTTAAGAAAGAATTCCATCTATTAAATTCCAGAATATTTCAACAAAACTCAAGAGTGGGTGGAGAGAGTTAGTGTCTGGAGAGGGAAGGGGGCATGGTGAGGCATGTCTCACCTCCCTTCTCATGGCCGGCAACTCAGCTTTAGGGTATTTCTGGGGTCTCCTTGGCCAAGAGAGGGTCCATTCAGTTGGCTGGTGGGCTTAAGATTTTATTTTAGCTCACAGTGGTTTGGTTCCTGCACAACAGAAAGCAACCAGAGCCCACTACCAGCTTAGTCCTTAGTTCAGTCACTTCTCTCTATGCTCACAGTGAAAAAGCAAATGTTCAAATCCAGAGTGACAATACAAACATAACCTGGGTTTGATTTTAATGGCCTGGTAGCTGTGAACTAAAATAAAACCGTAAGCTTCCCTCACCCAGCTGATTTGACCCCATCTTGGCCAAGGGAACCCCTGAAGTACCCTAAAGCTGAGTTGCTGGCCATGAGAAGGGAGGTCAGACACGCCTCATCACACCCTCTCTCTTCTTGGAGATAACCATTGTAACTCATTACCACGCTTAAGCCTATGCAAGACAAAGCTTGAACCACACCAGCAGGTCCTCAATTTACCCAACAGATCTCCTGAGTCTATGTCTAGCAGCGTGTCTCTGATTAGCAGACTTCCTTATCTTAACTTAAAATATTCCAAGTGATTAGATGAAGCTTCATTTCTTTAACCAATTACAAATCAAACAATCTTTAAACTCCCCTATAACTTATAATTCCCTGCTTCAAGATTTCCTGCCTTTTTGGGTCAAACCAATGTACACCTTCCACGTATTGATTATAAAACCACACTGTAACCCAACCACAGTGAGACCACTTGCTCAAGGTTTCTTGGGCGTGGCTCTTGGGCCATGGTCCCCATACTTGGCTCAGAATAAACCTCTTTAAATTATTTTACAGACTTTCAGTGATTTTCCCTTAACATAGCTGTGCCTCCAGTAAAAATGAAAAAGGAACCCCTGTGCAAGTGGTTCTCAAATTCTGGTGAGCAACAGAATTCCCTGCAGGGTTTGGAAAAATAGAGCTTGCTGGGCCCCACCCTCAGAGTTGGTGACTCAGTGAGCTTGGGCATTTGCATCTCTAACAAGTTCCTGGTTGATGCTGTGGTCCTGGCACCACACACTGAGAACCCCTGCCCACAGTGAGTGAACCTGCCCATCAACACATTGACTTTCTTCTTTGGAGGAAGTTACCAAACAGCACAAGCTGGGACCCAGTGCAGGCAAGGCCTGTTGTACCTGTTTCTGATTACCAGGAAGAGGTCATTTTTGATTCAGAAAAATGTCTTTCAAGGAAACCTATTGCTTATGAAGAAATCCTTGAAGTAACCTTTTCTTAGGTTAAAAAAAAATAAATAAAAAGGAAGAGGAGGATGGTACAGAAAGAAGCCAGGTCATTTCAGTGGAAATACCTGTTGAATGTGCCTAAAAACAGCCTTCTCTTAACCCACATGGGCATAAAACACTCATTCTCTGACATTCATATGTACATTTCATAAAACATTAAAAAATTCTGGTGTTGCTACCTATATTAGATAGAATTCTTTGTTTCAATTGACAAAAAGAGGAAAAAAATAGGTAAATTTAAATAAACAGTAAAAGGGGGTTATTGGCTCCCATAACTGGAAATCCCAAGGGTTAATGGCTCTGGGTATAACTGGATCCAAGGAGGAAGGGAGACTTGCACCCTAGAGCATGGGGTGGGCAGTGGGTGAGACCACGCTGCAGAGGTAGGCAGGGGCTGGGTCTTGAAGGGCCCAGAGAGCCATTTTATGGAGTTGGGACTTTACTTGAGGACAAAAGAATCCACCTAAATAGATGAGTGGCATGAAGTACTTTGCCTTTTACATGGCCCTTCTGGCTGGGATATGGGTGCTGTCCTGGTGGTAGGGTTCAGGCAGAGCGGTGCTTGACCAGGGCAGAGCTGGTGGCCTGAGCACCCCACCTTTCTGCCTGAAGACGTAGACCTCACAACGTCACCTATAGGAGGATTTGTTTGCCATGAACCAAGTCAAAGGGACCTTCACAGCATACATTGGCTTAGGGAATCCTACGTTTATACTATACTTCCACTACCCTCCTATGCTGTGCAATCTGAATCCAGACTTTAACTCGAGTCTACCTAAGTCGGACAACTGTGATCTTGAATGCTACACTGCATGGCTTCTATCTTCTTAAAGTCCTTGTGTCTCCATGTTCTTCCTGAAATGGAAGAGGAGGCAATTGTAGGTGTCCTGGGGAACGGGGGGGGGGGGGGAACCCTCTTACCATGCCTAGTGTTCTCTGCTCTCACCACGCCAATGCATTTCATGCCCAAGAACAAACTTCCTCGTGAAGCAATTACCCGTAAAGTTGAAGTTTGCTACATCCACGGGCTTATTATTTCCATGGATTCCTTTTTATCCTTTCACCTATGATTTAATTTTTCTGTCTAGCGACTCTACAGCAAGCTCCTATTAGCACCGAAAGCTGTCTACCCACTCGGTTGGGCTTGACTCAGGCACCAGATGTGCCCTAGTTTATCCACGTGGTTCCAGGCACTCACATGTTCCTCCAGGTCCCATCCGCGGGCCGCTGGGACGCCTGCGATGATATCCTGAATTCCCCTCCCGGAGCACCACCGCCACCAGCACCCCCGTGCCGGCTCCGCGCACTCAGCCTGCTATAATTAAACAAACAGGGTTATTTGTGACATCCCGGTTTACACATCAACAAGTTATTTTCTCTGATTTTGCTATGGATGGGTTTGCTCTGCTTACATTAAACAAAAACAGCTCACCCAAAAATGCAGAACAAGCAAGGCAGAGGAAACGTGGCCCGGCAGCTGCCTCCTTCCCCACCAGGCAAGATCCAGTCGTCCCTTTCCCAGACTCCTTGTCTCAAAGGAGCAGAGCCAGGGGACCCCGAAGCCACCACGACCAAAGACCTGAGACCCATCAAACAGCCTCTGAGCGTCAGAACTTGGAAAGGGAAGAGAGAGGTCCAGGAACACAGATAGGTCAAATGGGAGTTTATTTTGGAAGAGTCCAGGCCACACAGCATAGGAGGGTAGTGGGAGTATAATATAAATGTAGGATTCCCTAAGCAAATATACCCTGTGAAGGGCCCTTGGACTTGGTTCATGGCAAAGGAATCCTCCTATAGGTGACGTTGTGAGGTCCACGTCTTCAGGTAGAATCGAGGGGTGCTCAGGCCACCAGCTCTGCCCTGGTCAAGCACCGCCCTGCCTGAACCCTACCTCCTGCCTGAACCTACCTCCAGGGCAGCACCTACATCCCAGCCAGAGCAGCTTCTAAAAGGCAAAGTGGTTCATGCCCCTCCTCTATTTAGGTGGTGTCTTTTGTCCTCAAGTAAAGTCCCAACTCCATTAAATGGCTTTCTGGGCCCTTCAAGACCCAGCCCCTGCCTACCTCTGCAGCGTGGCCTCACCCACTGCCCACCCCAGTAACAGTCAAGTTTTGCAGCTGTACCTGTTGAATAACCTATTCCTTCTACCTGAGCACACTCTGTAGCCTCCTTTGCCTGAAGCTTCAAGGCCACACTTGGTTGAGTTTTTCTCCACCCTGAGGGAGCTCTGATCTGGCTGTGTTCTATGTCTGTCTACACCCCATCTCCCTTACGGGCGGCAAGCTCCATGAGGGCTGGGACGTGTTGACTTTGCCCACTGTCCTGCCCCAAGGTTTGTCTACATGCCTGGCACATTGGAGGTATTCCACAGATGTTTGCTGAATGAATAGATGACTCTCTTTTGTGTTCAGAATCTCTTTCAGGGTAACTGACTCTGCAAATATCTGGTTCAAAAACAGAGGCCACATTGTAGCTCTAAACTGGAAACTCCCATTAACAATAGAATAGATATAAATATGTTGTGGCATATTCACATAGTAAAAACTATAAAGGGGTGAAATATCTATAACTACACCCCAAAATGTGAATGCATTTCACAAACAAAATGTTGAACAAAAGATGTCAGACACAAAGGATTATAGGCTACAGGATTCCATTTATATAAAGAACAAAACCTGGTAAAACAAACGTATGGGGTTAGCAGTCAGAATAGTCTTCTCCTTACGGTGGGGGATAGTGGCTAGCGGGGTGGGCATGCTCTCTTCTTGGTCTAGAGCTGCTTACACAGGCATAGCCAGCTGGGAGGACCCATTGTGCTGCACACTCATGGCAGGTGCATTCCTCTGTATGTATATTACACTTCAATGAAAAGTAAAACAAGCAAACAAAAAAACTAGAGGCCAGTGTGGCGCTCAGGCAGCAGCATGGGGGTCCCTGCCCTTTTGAACGTGGCCCCTGGACTTACCTCTTTTCTCCCAGGACCCCCCCTCCCTTACTGGGATCTGCTTCTCCTGCCTCTGAAGGCCCCAACCCCAAGTGATGGAGCCAAGTGGTTGCTGCAAACAGTCAGCCTCCAGAAGTCCAGAAGGTCCCACCCAGCCCTGATGAGTTAGAAGCTGCAGAGGGGACTCCAGAGGCGAGTGTGGGAAGAGACCAAGGAGAGAAGAATTGCTCTGCAGAAAGGAGAATGAAACATCTGGATCCCCCAGGAGATAATCCAGGGGAAAGGGACGAGGAAGAACAGTGAGAAGCACAAAGGGAATCAAGATTGAACATGACGGATGCAGCTGGGGCACCATACGGTGACATCCCCAGTGCAGGGTGGCCAGGAGACTTTGAGATGTGAATATTCAATTAGTACTGGTGCATTTTTACAATGGAATCCCCTGTGGGTCCCCTTTCCCCCAAACCTCCAATAAAGTCTCTCTCTCTCTCTCTCTGTCTCTCTCTCTCTCTCTCTCACACACACACACACACACACACACACACACACCCGTTGTCCAAGTGGGATTTTTCCAGGAAGAGACTGAGCTGCGGGTCTCGGTCACTGACTGGTAAGTGGGGACAGTGAGACAGTCCTTAAACCGATCTGCAGGCAGAGGCTGTGGGGTCATCACGGGGCTCCGATCCTCCCAGGATGGTTTTATACTTGCAGGGAGGGCAGCCCAAGAACTTGAAGCGAATTTTATTTAGATTTCAAGGGGCTAAGAGATCATGGCTGACACCAGGGTCATGCATTAGTACCTTTAAGTAGCTATTAAATGTCTTAACTCCGCTACTCAATTATAAGTCCCTTGAAGGCAGAAACTGTGTATTTATCCTGGTGTCCCCCAAGAACCCGAGAGCCAGGTCTGGAACGAATACACCTGTCTGAGGCGGAGGGGCTGCGCACACTCACCACACCTGACACACGCCTTGTCGCAGCCGCAGCTTGACAGCCTCACGACATTTCCACACGTGCAATGGCACTCAGCTCTCACGCCATGCCAGGAAGGAGAGTATGTGGCAAAATCCATTGTACCAATGAAGAAATGGTATTTTAAGAAAGGGACGGAACTTCTGGGTAGCCAGTCGGTAAACGGGACAAGTGGGATTTGCATTGCGACCATCAGAGAGCAAACTGGCTGTCCTTTCCATGCCACTGGGCTCCTTCTCGCTGGAGTTATTCTTTTATTGGCAACATCATGCTTCTTGACTCCTTGCCAATCATGAAACACACACAGCTCACACCTGTAATCCTAGCACTCTGGGAGGCCGAGGTGGGCGGATTGCTCAAGGTCAGGAGTTCAAAACCAGCCTGAGTGGGACCCCGTCTCTACTATAAATAGAAAGAAATTAATTGGCCAACTAATATATATATATATATATATATATATATATATATATATATATATATATATATATACAAAAATCAGCTGGGCATGGTGGCGCATGCCTGTAGTCCCAGCTACTTGGGAGGCTGAGGCAGCAGGATTGCTTGAGCCCAGGAGTTTGAGGTTGCTGTGAGCTAGGCTGATGCCATGGCACTCACTCTAGCCTGGGCAACAAAGTGAGACTCTGTCTCAAAAAAAAAACACAAAAAAACACACACACACAAAATAAATGACTTCCCCGCCCCTCTCCTGTGACAAGGCTGATGTTGGTGACCAGGGCAGCCAACAGGGGGCGATAAAGAGCAGCCGAGTGGCGCCCGCTGCTGGAGTTAGGGGCTCTGAACTAGGCCTGCGCGAAGCTCCACCCTCTGCCTCCTCCTCCTCCTCCTCCCTGTGTGGCTGCAGCTCACCTATCGCCTGGCTTGGGGGCAGCCGGGCTGCGAAGGACTGGTCAGTCCACAGCCATCGTAGAGTGTGACTGTCCCCAAAAGGGCCCTCTCGGGGAGCCCCTGGACACCCCCATCAGATACGGGGGGAAGCGGCGAACTGGAACCTGCCCTTCGCCTGGCGCGTCCCAGGGCAGGGCAGGGCAGGGCAGGAGCCCTGAAGAGGGACGCTGTAATCCCAGGGAGCCCAGGCGGTAAACTGACCTGGCTTTTGGAGTCCCAGAGAGAAAGTGCCGTGCCAGCCCGGACTGGAGGGGTACTTCGAGTTGGCGGGGCGGAACCGGGAGGAGAGGTGTTTCGGGAGAAGCTGGGGGCAGACGGCGCCCCCACACCTAGCCAACTCCAGCCAGCGCAGCCCCACCGAGCTCTCTCTCTCGCAGTGGGAGACGAGAGGGTGGACCGGGCCGCTCAGCTCACCTGGCCTGCCCTGCAGGGTCCACCTGGGGCCCCCGCGGCAGAGTTACTTCCTGCTCTGGTCTGCATGTTTGTGTCACCCCCAAAACTCACATGTCGAAACCTAACCTCCAAAGTGAGGGTATCGAAGGTGGGGGCTTGGGGAGGTCAGGAGGTCAGGAGGGTGAAGCCCTTTTGAAGGGGATTAGTGCCCCTTACAGCTGTCCAGGGACAGCTTGCTATTGCCACACGAGGACAGCAAAAAGATGGCCATCCATGAGGAGGGTTCCCACCAGACACCAAGAGGACCTCCAGAACTGTGAGAAATGCATTCCTGTTGTATTTCTGTGCTGTAGCCACCCGGCCTGCGGTACATTGTTGTAGCAGCCCGGCTAAGAACAAACAGACTAAGACACTTCCCACAGCACAGTGCTCCTACTCCAGCCCTCTTAGGTGCGAGTTGGACACCAGTCCCCTGTGGCCCCCAAGCTCCAAGAGGCGGGCCGGCCCCAAGCCCAGCAAGTGTACCCTGGAGCCTCTCCCACCAGAGGAGAGGTAAGGGTCAAACCCCGCCCCCACCATTCCGCAGGGACCACGCTCTCCAAAGAAATCCTCTCCCCAGCCCAGCCCCTCTTTGCAGGCAGCAACAGTTATCAAAGGGACACATTGAAGGGACAAAATGGTTTGTCATGGGCCTTTTACAAGTCCTCCATGGTGCCCCTGGAGTATGGTATCTGTGGTCTATGGTACTAGTCACGTGTGACACTGTCACTTACTGGAACCCAGAGGGGGCCACAGAAAGGACGGATGGGCACCAAGAGGACCAGGTGGCCAACAAGCCTGAGAGAGGGGGCCGGCAGGCAGCACCTGCAAGGGCTTTGGGTCGGGGAGGACAGAGCGCATGGCGGGAACAGATCAGCCTTTGGAGTCTGTAAGGCTGGGGTTCCAATCCTCACTACCCCCCAATTTGCACAACTTTGGGCAAGTTTCTTAACCTCTCTGAGTCTCAGTTTTCTCGTCTGTAAGGTGGGAATAGTAAGACTTAACTCACAGGGCAGAACAAATGGTGGAAGTCGCGTTCAGGCCCTGGCACGTGGCCTGGCACACAGGAGATACCCCACAGGTGTGGATTCCCATGTGGGCAGCCAAGGAGAACTGGTTCACTTTGTCAGACCCCTAATCTCCATTAGCCCCCCTCTCAATTTGGCATCCCAAGGTCTGATTGAAAGTTAGAAATATAATCCTCCTCCCTCCACCCTCGGAAAAGGTTTTAGGCACTGCCAGGCCCGGAGCATTCGTTTTCCACTTCCCACTTCGTTCCTGATGTACCAGGAACCCAAGAAGCTGGCCCAGAATACTCTGACATCATGGATCATGACTTAGCCTAGGAAGAAATGCAGAAAGGACTTGTCCCTGCTCATATATACCTGGCCATGCGACCTTGGACAGAACAGTCTAATCGCTGGCCCTTGGTTTCCTCCCTTTATAAAATGAGGGGAAATGCTTGAGTGTCACATGGGCCACGTGCTAGAGAGACAGCAGGGGCCCAGGCAGGACCTGCCTTCACAGACAGGATTTAGACGCAGAGGAAACTGGTGGCCTACTGCTTCCTAGCCATGTCGTGTTAGTCTCAACAAGGTCCCACAGACTGGGTGGCTTACACATAGAAATGCATTGTCTCACGGTTCTGGAGGCTGGAAGTCCAAGATCAAGGTGTCCAAGATCAAGGAGGGTTGCTTCCCTCCAATAGCTGCAAGGGAGAATCTATTCCAGGCCTCTTTCTCTCAGCTTCTGGGGGTTTCTTGGCCATCTCTGGTGTTCCTGGGCTTGTAGGAGCATCACCCTGATCCCTGCCTCCATGTTCACATGCGTTCTCCGTGCGTGTAATCTGTGCCCAAATTCCACTTTTGTAATCAGGACACCAGTCATATGGGATTTAGGGCCTACTCTACTCCAGAATTACCTCATCTTAAGTAACTATCTACAATGCCCCTATTTGCAAATAATGTTACAGTCTGAGATACTAGGGGCAAGGACAATATAGGAATTTGAGGGGACATGATTTAACCCATGACACATATGATCTGGGTTAAGGTAATCAACCTTCCTTACCTTAGTTTCTGTGCCTCTAACTTTAGGAATTCTCAAGAGGGATACATGGGGCATTGTGTGTGACAGTCACTAGCACATAACAGGAACCAGCGCAGAGCGGGAGCTATCCTTCCCTCGGGGACTGTCTGCAGAGATGCCAGAGCCCCAGTCCTCGCTCCTGTCCTCAGGGCCTTGCACACGCTCCTCCCAGTAAAGCTGACAAAGTGATCAAGCTTAAACTTAAGCATTGAATCTATTCTCCAAAAGGAAGCGTGCTGTTGAAGTCTGTTTGGGGGCATTGCTTTTGTACTCCCAAAACCATGACACATTTGTGACCTGCAAAGGCCTGCCTCGTGATGAAGATAAAGGATGTGACAACCACGTAGAGGGTGACTGCTTTCCAAGCACTGCTCAGGACTATCGGCACAGCTCGGTGTGAATAACTGCAGTCTCCTCTCTCTCTCTCTCTCTCCCCGTCTCGTCAGCTTCGATTCGCAGGCTGTGTAATTCAAGTCATTAATTTTTTCCATTCAGTGCGCTGCCAATTTCTTCTCATTTTGTTCCTGGAAATCTCTTGTGTGCGTCTTCTAAATTTAAAATAAATACACTGTACATAATTGGATGCTAACCAGACAACACTGAGCAATCACACTTTCTCATTGATTTCGCAGATGTATTCGCCTCCGACATGAGTAGGAAAGGTCTCTGCGTGTTCCGGATGAAATGTTAAATGGAACAAGTTGCCCTCACGTTCTTCAATATCAGTATTGGCCTTTAGAATATTCCCCCAGTTATGATCTTACTTGAAATGAACAATGAAAGGGTCTTGCACCAAAAACAGACATCCAAATTATTCTAGCTGCTACCACTGTGTGATCACAGGGTCGAGTGGAAAGAGCCTAAGAATAGACCTCAAGAGACGGTAGATCTGGCTGCAGACGCACCGTGAAGAGTGTGTGTCATGGCAAAGAAGCGCTTACACTGTCCACTTCAGTATTCTCAGCTATGCAATTGAGAGATTGGCCCGGATCATTTTTCCCCCAAAGTAGGGGATGCATTCTTGAGATATACTCGAGATGATTTTAAAAGTACAGAAATATAATATTAAATGGCACCAGATCTCGTGAAAGAGACAGAAGCACACCCCAAAGAATCCATTTGCTCACTCGCATAGCCCTCTTGCTGTTAGGCGAGGCCACGTGACTGGTTCTGACCAATGAAATGTGAGCAGAAATTACACGTGTCACTTCCAATCTGAGACAGTGGGAAGCCCATGTGCAATTCTCCAAACTCTCTCTTCTTCACATGTGGTGACAGAGTGCCGCATATTCCACATGGCACGACACCAAGATGGTGGCGCCTTCACCAGCCTAGTCCCCTGGGTGGCTGGGTGGAGGAGAGTTCCTGCCAACTCGTGCAGAACACATAGCATGAATGAGAAACAAACATGTAAGACACTGGGATTTTTAAAAATATGCTATATTTCAGCCTGACTGATTATCAATATCATAGTGGAAAAGTCATTCCCTTTAAAATTCTAACTAGTTTTTCTGATTCTGTTAGTGATAGTAGGTCTTTAACACTTCTCTTGCTCTTATAATCTCACTATTCAACTAAAACAGAGGAGACTTTGGGCTCAGTGTTTTCTAGCATGCAATAATATCCAGTGTATTTGTTTGTTAGGGCTGCCGTAACAAAATACCACAGACGGTATGGTTTAAACAGAAATTTTATTTTCTAATAGTTTTGGATGCTAAGAGTCCAAGACCAAGGTGTTAGAAGGTTTCTTTTGAAGTCTGTCTCCTGTGTCTACAGGTCCTCTTCCCCTGCCCCAATCTTCTCTTCTTATAAAGATACCAGTTATGTTGGGTTAGGGCCCACCCTAACAAGCCCATTTTAACTTGATTACCTCTTTAAAGACCCTATATCCAAATACATTCTGAGGTCCTGGAGATTAGGGGTTCAACATGCATTTTGAGGAACACAATTCAGCCCATAACACCCAGCTAGATGTTTAGGTCACGATTTATCTTTACTTGTTTTCAGAGTGGTAGGTTTTCCTTTCTACTTATGACAAACCATGCCAATTTTCCATTGATGATTGCAATGCAAATTTCTCTTAGAATATAAATTATTTAAGTAGTAGTAGAAAGACTTAAAGAAAAATATAAGAATTAATAGTATCCCAAAAATTGTAATGGGAGATGCAAATGACTGAATTTTGAATTTTAGAAAACATTGCCTGGATAATGTATAAAGCTGTCCTAATTTTTTTTTTTTTTTTTTTTTTGAGACAGAGTCTCGCTTTGTTGCTCAGGCTAGAGTGAGTGCCGCAGTGTCAGCCTAGCTCACAGCAACCTCAAACTCTGGGGCTCAAGCAATCCTACTGCCTCAGTCTCCTGAGTAGCTGAGACTACAGGCATGTGGCATCATGCCCAGCTAATTTTTTCTATATATATTAGTTGGCCAATTAATTTCTTGCTATTTATAGTAGAGACGGGGTCTTGCTCTTGCTCAGGCTGGTTTTGAACTCCTGACCTCGAGCAATCCACCCACCTCGGCCTCCCAGAGTACTAGGATTACAGGCATGAGCCACCGCGCCTGGCCATGTCCTAATTCTTACAGATTTTTCTAATACACTTTTAATTGTATTCGTTTATGCATCCATTTAATTGAGTGCCTGCTATGGCTTGAATATATTCCCCAAAGTTCATGTGTTGAAAACATAATTGTCTTTGTAACAGTATTAAATGGTGCAGCCTTTGAGAGGTGATAGGGCCATGAGGACTCTCATGAATGATTTGATGCTGTTATCTCCAGAGTGGGTTAGTTATCTTGGGAGTGTGCTCCTGATAAAAGGATGAGTTCCACTGATTTTGTCTCTATGTCTCATATACCTGCTGCCTCTACTACCATGTTATGATGCAACAAGGAGGCCCTCACCAGATGCTGGTGCCATGCTGTTGGACTTCCCAGCCTCCAGAACTGGACGAAATAAATTTCTTTTCTTTATAAATTACCCAGTCTATAGTATTCTGTTATAGCAGAAGAAAGTAGACTAAGACAGTGCCTATGAAGTGTCTCATTAGTGTTGGACACTACAGTGTTTATAGAATCAAGTGAATAGTGTCATGAGGGAAGAAAAGGAAATGGCTCAGTCCAGTCTGGGAAAATCAGAAAAGGCTTCCCAGAGGTGGTGACAAACAGTGTATCTTGGACTTCCATACATAAACAGGGCCTCCTCATCTTTGACTCAATATTTCCTGAAATTTGAATGCATGTAGAAACACTGTGCTAGATGCACCAAGAAGACACTGTGACTTAAAGAAGGGAGACGAGGCTAATTAGAAGCAGAGACAGCCATGCATAAAACTCGTGACTTGCATTTAGGGTTATACTTCTCCTAGAGATGATTTTAAGCATGTTTGGGGGTTTTTTTCACCCTTGATTAGAAACTTTACATTTTCCTAGAGTCTAGTTGCCTGATGTAAAACACAGATTGGAAAACTTCAGGCATAATTGTGAAAATATACTTCTTAATCAAATGCAACCACAGGAGGAAAAATCATTCATTGAGTAGATTACTCTGAGGACAGAGAGTTTATTTGCAGGGTAATTCATTACATGTTTTCTTCATTAGTCACTATCTTGGTCATTCAATGAAGCACAGATATTTTTTGAGCTCCTACTAAATGCAGGAATTATTCTAGATGCTATGGATATTGTGGCTGACAAGGCTGATCAGGTGCTCTCTCACGGGGCTGACATTCTCACGGGAAGACTGACAATAAGCAAACAGATGACAGAGGGTCAGAAATAAGTGCTCTGACAGAATGAAAATAAGGCGATGAGATAGGGATAACGGGAGGAAGAGGCGGCTGTGTTAGATTAGGTAGTCTGCAAAACCTCTCTGAGCAGCTGATATTTAAGGTGACATCTAAGTGACAAGAAGTCAGAGTATTCCAGATGATGGGAGAGCTGGGAATGGGCCTCAAAGTAGGGATGAGTGTGTGAGTTTGAGGAACAGAAAGAAGAAAGCTGTTTATGCAGGGGAGAAGGGCAGGGGGCATGGTCAGGGAGGAAGGTCTAGAGCAGATTATGCATAGAGCCTCATAGGCCAGGGTAAGGAGCCAGGTTTGCTCCAAGTGTAAGGAACACCACTGGAAGTTTCTGAGCAGGGAATGGCAGGATCTTGTTTGTTCTGCATAACACCTGCCTGTGTGAGCACAGAGGCTAAAGAGCCCGACTGCTTGGCTCCAAAGCCCAGCAACCCCCACCTACCAGCAGTGAGACTTTAGACAACCTCTCCAAGTGCAATTTCCGCACCGTGGAGTCAAATCCAGCTCACAGGATGAGTGACAAAATTGCACAGTTTCTCCACAACAGGGTTTTGCAAGCATTTTTTTTTTATATATATAAAGGGCCTGTTATGGGCTGAATTGTAACCCTCCAACATTCATATGTTGAAGTCCCCGGGATCTCAGAATGTGACTTTATTTGGGAATAGGGTCGTGGTAGACTTAATTAGTTAAGATGAGATCATAGTGAAGTAGGGTGGACCCCTCGGCCACTATGACTGGTGTCCTGATAAAAGGGGACACTTGGACATGGACAGCACACGGGGAACGTCTTCAAGGCACAGATAAGGATAACGCTCCTACAAGCCAAGGAATGCCAAAGGGGGCCAGCAAACCCTCAGAAACTAGGGGAGAGGCCTGGAACAGATTCTCCAACCCCCAGAGGGAAACAACCCTGCTGACACCTTGATCTTGGACTTCTAGCTTCCAGAACTGCGAGACGATAGATTTCTGTTGTTGAAGCCACCCAGTCTGTGGCACTTCGTTATGGCAGCCCTAGCAAATTAACACAGCGCTCCATAGAAAATATTTCAGGCTTTGCAGGCCGGGCAATCTTTGCTATGTTGTGCGACTCTCCTATTGTAGTACAAAAGCAGCCTTGGACAAACAAATGAGTGTGACTGTGTTGCAATAAAACAATTTACAAGTATCGGAAGTGGCCAGGCCGGACTTGGCCTGCGGGTTAAAGTTTGCTAATTCCTGTCCAACAAAGATGTCTACTTCATTTCCCCCACCAAAGACCAGGGTGTTGGGAAACTTCACGTCTTTCTTCATGGCGACCTTTGCCTTTGCTTCAAATGTGGTAATAACTATTAGAGCTAATATTTACAGAGTGATTGATTTGTACCAGGCACTTTAAGTACTTTATGTGAATTTCCTTACTTAATACTCCCAATAACCTAATGGTGTAGGAATTACTATTTTCAATTCCATTTCAATTTCCATTGAGCAAACCGAACACAAGCAAGTTAACCGAGTTGCCTAAACTCCCACATCGAGCAGGATTCAACCCTGGCAGTCTGACTATTACTCTAGCAAAACATACATAGAAGCAACTTTCTAATGCTTCCAAAAAACATTTTCAGGCATTCTCTTTCCTGTCATGCTAGTCTTCTAGCCGTTGGATTTTTTTTTTGCCCAGAATAAAAATGTGCTTAGGTCATTTCCCCCTCTGACTAAGAGGTGCAATCCTTTCCTTCCCAGGAGTAGTCAGCTACTGGCAAAGATTCTGGAAAAATCATTCATTTGTCTCATATCTATATATTGGAGCAAGTACTCCTTTTTTTTTCTTAGGCACGTTCTTTAAAACACAATGCCACAACTTTAATAATCTGGTCAGTATTGTTATTTTTGCAGGGCCGATGGGCTGATGGAGTCATCTGGATAAACTGGCACGTGGAAAGTCTGAGGTTTGGTAAGAGCAGTTGCTGAGCTGTGAACAGTGGTCCAGTGTTGCTCTTTTGTTTCTTTGGCCTCACTTACTACCTGTTCATTTCTATTCCCACTGTCGCCATCCCAGACCAGACCCCTTTATTCCATGGCCAGATGGTTGCAACAGTTTTTCCCTAGGCCTCTGAGCCATTTTCCTTTTTGTTTTTTCTGTGTGCTACTATCAGAGTCATCTTACCTCTTCTGTCTTATAATTCTCCTTCTAGAGGACCTCCAATGGCTCCCTATTGCCTTCCCCATCAGGCTATTCCGTCTGACCTCCACCCCTACAAGCATGGCCTCTTAGATTTATGTGAGTGAATATGGTATTTCTCTCAAGCCAAATGTGTTTCCAGTTGCAGCAGAGCACTTCTGATTTGCATAAAACATTTCCCATGCTGAAAATGCCAGCATCACCCATAAGAGCTCATGGACGTAGAGAAGCAAACAAAATGAATGGTACATAAAGCAAGCAGTTCCACCAAACTCACCAAGGACGGTGATATGGGGCACCCATACAACAAAGGTCCTTCCTACCAGGGAGGGGGAAAAAAAGAAAATTGAGCTCAAAGTTCAATCCACACAAAGGAAATATTCTACCCAGTCAATGGGTACATGTGTGAGCCAGGAGAGCACGGAACCTATTTTTTAAATCTATGTTCTATTAATCAGGATGATACAGCTGCTATAACAAATAGGCCTCCAGATTTCAAGAGCTTGATATGATAGTTTATTTCTTGCTCACAGGACAATGGACAGGTGTTCCAAGGTGGGTATTCTTGGTTGGTGGATGGCTTTCTTCCACATGGTCATTCAGGGTCCCCAGCCTCCTTCCCTCTGTGGTGCCGTCGTAAAAAGGATTCAGTGTTGTTAGCTTCATCCACTGGTGGAAGGCAGAGGGCCTGTGTGGAGAAGGCACACCTGCTTCTTAACACATCTGGCCCGGAAATAATGCCCATCACGGGGGCTCCATCTTACAGACAAGAACAATGACAGTTGGACATCAGGGAGTCTGGGAAGTGAGTCCCTGTTTGAGCAGTCACATCCCAACCACAGCTCCATACTATGAGAAGAAGACCATGGACTTGAATGGACAGCTAGGTATCCCTGGTATATAGAGAAGCTGTTAATATCAAGTTCAATGGTAACTTGGTCCTCAGGCTAAATATATCTGGTTATGGCAGTCAGCCAAAATCTAAAAAATGAAAACAATGCTATTTTTCCTAAAAATCACTTTTTATTATTACCACCCTAGCTGGTTAACTCCAAGTCATTTTCCAGATCTCGTCCCAGTCATTACATTCTCAGTGGGGCCTTTCTTGATGTATTTCTTCATTTCTGTTTTCTACATTCTTCTAGCCCCACAAATTCCCCATGAGTAACACATCACAGTTGCAGTTTTACATTTGCATGTATGATGATTGCATGAATGCCTGTCTCCCTCATTAGACTCTAAGTTTCATGAGGGCAGGTACATACATCATTTTCTTTACTACCTTATTCCCAATATCTAGCACAGGAGCAGGCATACAGTAGGTTCTCACCACATAACTATTGGCTGAATAAATTAAATAATGTGTTCATTGTAGAAAAATTGAAATTATATATATATAAAGAAATTAATTTTTAAAATCATCTGTAATCCCTTATATTAATCAGCTATTGCTGAGTTAATACTGTGTAGCAAACACCACCCCCCAATCTCAGTGACTTGCAACAACTAATGTGTATTTCTCACTCAAAGATTTGTGAATTGGGTATGGTGCCTTGGCTTCAGGTTGGGTTCAGACCTGACATAAATCTTTTGCCAAGACGTAGGCTAAAAGAGCAGCTACTACCTGGGGTGGATTCTTCTCCTATGTTGGACAGGAGTGCAAACAGTCAAGCCAATGCATGTGAGCACAGTTAAACTCTCTACTTGGGTGTGGTGTATGTTTTCACCATTCACTTTCTGTTGGCCAAAGCAATGTGGCCTTGTGAGATGAGGAAGAACTCCCAGGGAACCTTGGTGAGAATAGTGAAGGATAGAAGAATTGTGAAAAAAAATAGGGCAATCTATTGTAGCCCCATCCTGACTTTTTGCTCTATATAGATTTAAATATTGTGGAGATATATATATATATTTTTTTCACATTAATCATATTGTCTTCTAAAAGCAGAATATTTAAAGTTAGAGAAATCCTGAGGGTAGGGGCATTATCAATATACGGGTTGTAATGTATATAGAGTATTTTATTAATTGCTGCAGTGATTTACAAAAAACAAAAACTGCAAAAAAAAAAAATCTTTCATCTAAACAGTGTTGAAAAAATGCCTTGGCTTTATTTATAGCTCCTTTTAAAAATAAATGAATCGTGACTCATTAATAAGTGTAGCAGGAATAATGAAGCTGAGACGTCCTGTCTTCAAATATTGCCATGCTGAAACCCATTCTAGAAAACACACGCACACAAAAGCATTTCATCACCGCTCAAGCTGTTTCTGCTGCTTAGCGATTCTCAGAGATGAGAAGTCCTTTCATCTCTCAGCAGTTTTAAGTCTTTCTCAGTAGACACAGAAAACAACAGGTCATCCTTCATGAACACTTCCTTAGAATCACCTTTATGTGCCTCGTAAGTGACAGCATCTGATTTCTTCTATAGACCAACAATAACTAAGTACTTAAAAGTCTCTCTCTCTTTCTCTTCTCTCTCTGCAAGCTTTTGGTGTATTCAAATACAATTGATGCCTTAAATCCTGACTTATTAAATAAGAAGGGAGCAGTTTACTGTGATCTTATGCGGAAGCTGCTCAGATGTCAGGGGGAAATGTGAATCAGAAAATCAAGGAGAAAGGACATTTTAAGTGCCTCTTGGTGCATTCATATTTGAAGTGGCAAAATGTACTTGTTCAAATATATATGTTGCTATATTGCCAGTTCTACCAAAGGTAATAAATACTTCAAATAGATTCTTCCACATTTTCCTTCTATTATTATTTATTTTATTTTATACTTTTTTGAGACAGAGTCTCGCTCTATCACCTGGGCTAGAGTGCCGTGGCGTTGTCAGCTTAGCTCACAGCAACCTCAAACTCCTGGGGCTCAAGCGATCCTCCTGCCTCAGCCTCCCGAGTAGCTAGGATTACAGTTGCAGCCACCACGCCCGGCTAATTTTTCTATTTTCGGTAGAGACGGGGTCTCATTTTTGTTCAGGCTGGTCTAGAACTCCTGACCTCAAGTGATCCTCCTGCCTCGGCCTCCCGGAGTGCTAGGATTACAGGCCTGAGCCACCACGCCCAGGTCCTTGTATTATTTTTGACATATTCTTTCTATCTTGAATAGAAGGGGGCTGAATTAAAATAAATATAGCGTGAGACTCAAGGCTCCAATTGATAACTATAAGTATAAGATCAAGGATTTCAAGCGACCCAAAGCCAGCCTGGTGGCCCTACATCTCTCTGCAGATATGTAGGAGATAGTGTACCAGGGAGCCCATAGTCCCTTCTCCATAGCATTCCCTTCCTTTCTGTCTGAGCAGGAACTGGGATTAGGGCCACAGTTCTGTCTTGAGACGCCGGCCAGCAAAATGATGTTGTAAAGCCAGCAAAACAATCACCCATCTTTCCAAGACTCTCTTTGGGCCCATTGGCTTAGAATGTGGCACCTTTGTTTCTCCCGCCTGCCCACCAGTGCATGCGACGGCCTGAGTTCCTGGGATGTGCCACCCAGTTAATCCAAAGGGACAGCAGTTTTGAAAAAAGGGGCTTCTCCTCTTGGATCTTGACGCCTCTCCCACTGCTGCTAATGCCATTCACTGAGAAAAGGCAACACCTGGAAAACCACGGAAGGGTGCAGCCAACATCACCGTCTGCCGCGGGCTGGACGGCGCCTGGAAACCGTCGCCCGGGCAGGGTGGCCTGCGTTTCGGCTGGGGCAGTGTCCTGGTCATCTCTCTCTACACAACAAACCACCCCAAAATCTAGCAGCTTAAAACAGTAACAGTCATGTGATGTTTCTCTCTGTCACTCCTGAGGGTTGACCAGGCGGCTGGCTCGTCTGTCGGTTGTGTTTGTGGTCTCTGGTGTGTGTGCAGCGGATGGCAGCAGGATGAGGGTCCTCTGGGTGCTCCGGACCGGGACGCTGGGCCCCTCCTTCTCCAGGGCAGCCTCGGGGCCTCTCCTTCCCACTCGGCCTCTCCAGCCAGGTAGCTCGACTTTCTACCTGGCAGTTCAGGGCTCCCAAAAAACAGAAAGGGGAGCTGCTGGCTATATCCGAATGTGTGTGTCCCCCCAAAATGCACATGTGGAAGCTTATTCCCCAATGTGATGGTATTAAGAGGTGGGGCCTTTGGGGAAGTGATGAGATCTCACGAAGGAGATCAGCGCCCCGACAAAAGAGGCCGAAGGAGCTGGATCGTATGTTCCGCCGAGTGTGGACACAGCGAGAAGGCGCCATCTAGGAACCAGGAGGCCCTCACCACACACGGAATCCGCCCGCTGCCTTGATCTTGATCTTGGATCCAGAACCGGAAGCAATAAATTTCTATTGCTTAAACGCCATCCGGCTCATGTTATTTTGTTATAAAATCCTGAACTAAGACACTGCCAGACCAAAGGAGGGGCTCAGGCCCAGAACCGGCACGTTGCCACTTTTGCTGTCTAGGGAAGTCCCAGGGACGGTCCAGAGAGGGGAAATGAATGAACTCCACCTCTTGACGAAGGTGCGGGGGCAGGGCGACTGACAGAGAAGTTCTGGCCTTCTTTAAGCCACCGCAGGTAGAATTTGGAAGGACTTGCTTTGCAACCCTCTTCTGCAGCGGATGTCACCTACTCCTGAGCATATTTTTCTTGGGTTGCATTCTTATTCTTGCCTTGATGTTAAATATTTATTCTCTAGTATGTTGGCATCCCTGAGCACTTGGCCTTGCTAACTGGCTTCACTACTGCAAGTCTTCGGTTCATCAGCTGCCATTTCTCTTCCTTGGGAGATGGCAGAGCATGTGCACTGTATGTGTGTATGTCATGTGTGCACATGTGTGTACATGTGCAGGCATGTGTGTGTATGCGTATGTGTGTACATGTGCAGGCATGTGTGTGCATGCGTGTACGTGTGTGTCTGTAATCACTGGGGAACGAAACAAATAATAAAATAAATCAGGGAAGAAACGACTGGAGGGCTAAATGACACGCAGTCTCATCTGACGCTGCAAATTCTGGGACGTGAAGCAGATTTCAGAGGTCATGTTTATTAAGTCCGTAAGAAAACAAAAACAACGTGAGTGATATTGGGGCATTTTAGTCAATAATTACTGTGGCCTACTGGTTTGGGGGATTGTTTTAAGTGGAGAACATATTGCAAAGGGAAATTCCCATCTCGCCACCCTTTTCATCAAAGCCTATTAAGCTAATGATTTTATTTTAACAATGCCTTTCCCCACGGCCAGTCTGTCTTGGGTATAGACTGCCAGATGTGGTTACTGAACACCCAGAGACTCAAGCAATTATAAGAGAATGCTATTTTTAAGTTCTCTCGTACATTCTCCTGGGCAGTAAGATGGCTGACATCAGCCCTACAGATTCCAGAAGCTTCTGCTCCCACTAGTGTGTGCCTTGACTTCCTCAGGTGCCTCTGGAAGCTTCTGCCCAGGACTCATCCAAGAGCCGGATGCCGGTGGGGGGGGGGTGCCACACTTCGCAGGGGCAAGAGGACACTCCTAATCCAAGGTGGGACCGTCAGGGGTGTGTGACCTTGTGGGCAGCGTCCCGAGTGCTTCCCTTTCCCTAGTAGCTGTGGGGCTATTCGCTTGTGACCAAAGATACTCGCGTACTGTGGTTCTGAGTATAAAGCTTCCACCTGAGCTAGGTGAAGGTCGATGCCCTTGAGCTGAAGTTCAAAGTGGCTGAGGTTATTCATTGGTGGCATCGTCTCCCTTTGGGGGATCTTTTCTCCGCAAGCTTCTCTCCCAGCACCCCACTCGCCGCCTACCCCAGCCCCACTTTCCAAGCCCTCCCTTTTAGTGTGAGGCTGCACGTCTGTCAAATGCCCCCTGACCCATTCCTCACAGTCCCCTACCCCTGCTCCTCTTCCACCCTAAGTCTTCGCTCACCCTAGTCTCACCTCCATTCCAACATGCAGCTGGGGTTCAAGGCTATACCCTGCCTTCCTGCCACCTCCAATCCTGTTTATACACAGGTGATTGGCCTGCTTAAGCACCAGGGGCAGATGCAGAGGGTGAACATTCAAAACCGGACAATCTCAGTTGGGGAGGGAGGGATTGTCCATTCTCCTCCCCTACCCTGGTACTAGCCCCACCTGGCAGCCACCCTGGAAGCAGTGACCATAATTCTACTAGCAGGTAATTATCCTGATCAGCCCCAGCTTAGCAAAATCTGATAGAGAAATCCCACCTCCTCCCCGCCCCAGGAAGGAATCAGATCTCTTCTTTCGGCCCCCTGGATGTACACATAGCTTTATTTAGCAGGTCAAATTTTGCTCAGATGATGAGGAAGAAATGATACAGCACATTGCTAGAACTTATTTGTTACAGAATTTGAATTCTGCACACTCCCTCGATCCCACCCACAAATAAGGTATCTTTCAGGGCAGCTACTAGTCCGAAAGGGCATCTTTCTTCAAACTCTCGAAGTGAGCGTTCCTCTGGGGCAGACTCAGCCCCGTGCCCAGGTGCATGACTGGCCCTCAGCGCCCCTCCATCCCGTGTGTCTGCCTTCCTTCGGGGAATATTCTCCCCGACAGAAGTCACGCAGCTCCAGCCTGTCGTGTGGTTTCAACACAAGTTTATCATTTTTCTCTACATTATACCTTGTTACAGAGAGGACTTGAAGCCATTTACAGGAATACACAAAACCAAACTGAAAAATTACCTGTAAATAAAAATCAGATCCAAGCAAAATGTAAATAAAGATAAGTGATTTCGGGGGAGCAGGGAGACAAAAGAAAGTGAGAATTCAGAGAGACAGTCTGCAGGGGTGGTCCTCGGTCACAGCTGCTCATTGGAATCTCTCAAGGATCTTTAAAAATGGATGTCTGCATCCCACTCCCCAGAAATTTTGACTTAGTCTAGGGTGTGGCCTGGGCATTGGGATTTTTCAAAGCTGTCTCTAAGTGATTCTAACTTGTAGACAAGATTGAGAACCAATGGTCTAAGTGGAGCCTACCGTTGTTATTAAAATGAGAGTGCAGATTTAATTGTGAGCTTCCCAGCAGTGGAAGCAAAAAGGGAAACTTGATGAGTTTCATAATACACGTTGTCTCAAAGATAGCAAAGCTTTTTCTGTCTCTGAGAGTCTCCAGGAAGTCACTAAAATGTGTATTCTTCCAGCATTTCTGTACAGCTGTGCGTACATGCGCATATTACTTTGTCATTTACAGTGCATCTGTACATACCTTCCTTTTTATACAAACGGAATCATACTACATTTGCTCTTCTGAAACTTGCCTTCCTTTTTGCTAGCATGTTGTCACATACAGATCTTAAGAAAACTTTCGGCAGACTTGATCTAAGTAAGAGTCACCCAGAAGAGAATAGATGGCTTCCATTCTCTTCTTTGGTGATTTTAAAGAAAAATAATGCTGCTACATCTATCTTTGCAACTGATAAACTGCATTCTTCACTCCCTCCCATCTTTTTTTTGTATTTTTGCCTTCTTGGTAGCATTAGCAATCTTCAGAACAGAGTATACCCAGAAATCCAAGCTTGATTGGTAGGTGATGGCTCTAAATGGTGCTTGCAAAAATCCTTTTTATGAACCAGGGACATTAACAGTGACCACGTAATAGTTCTTCCTTTCCAGGAACAAAACTGGACTTGTAATCTGTGACCACTATTCCAAAGTGAGGAGCCATCAGGCTCTGTATGTAGCAGTGAGAATGAGCTTCCTATCCAGAAAGAGATCTATGGGAGAGAGCCAGCCCCTCTGTGCAGCCAATAGCGTCAGGAAGTTGCGGCTGGGTATCATCGGAGTCATTGTTTTGATCCGAAGTTGCGGCTGGGTATCATCGAAGCCATCGTTTTGATCCTAAGGCATCAAAAGAGGACAGAATACATCTCCCTTTCGAGGTCATTGCCTTGTGTCCCTGTATATGTGGGCAAACCCCTTTTCACGCACCCCTTTGGGACTGGGGGAGATTGTGCTTGTGACAGCTGTCTAGGTGAACCTCCAGCAGAAACCGTGCAGTCACTCTGAAGTGTCACTCAGCCTTGCCTTAAATGAAGACCACAGGCTTGCCCCAAACAACCCCTGTTGCCTGGTGGCCTGAAACCTTGGTCTCATTGATTTGTAAAGAGTCTAAATAGGCCTAGCACAGACAATGGAGCTGTCCCTCTTTTTTTTTTTAGCAAGACTTTAAGGCAGGGGTCCTCAAACTTTGTAAACAGGGGGCCAGTTCACTGTCCCTCAGACCGTTGGAGGGCCGGACTATAGTTTAAAAAAAAAAAAAAAACTATGAACAAATTCCTATGCACACTGCACATATCTTATTTTGAAGTAAAAAAACAAATGGGCAAAAACACCCATATGTGGCCCGCGGGCCGTAGTTTGAGGACGCCTGCTTTAAAGCATCCCAGCAACAAGGTTGGAAGAGAAAAGCTGATTGCTTCTCAGTGCTTGTAAGAAGGTAAACTCCATATGGGAGAGAGGGTTGTGTTTTGTTTAGCTGACACGTGTCAGCACCACTACGACAATTGGTAAAATCCTGAAATACTTCCAGACCAGTTAACACCCCTTGTCCTGAACAAGGGCCCGGAAATGACCAACCACTCACAGGAAGGGTTAGTGCCTGGAGCTGTGTGATTCCTGCTGGGGAGAATGTTCTCTGAAGGAAGGCAGACATACAGGGGATGGAGGGGGACTAGAGGGACTGCAGGACCTGTTCCAGCCCCGTGACTTGCATCTGGCCTGGCCGGTCATTGCCAGAGCCCGGCCAGCTGTGAATGTGCTGCATGGTGTCTGCTGCATGGTGTCTCCTTTCCAAAACAGGCCTATGGGGGTGAGCACTGCCCCGGCAAGAGAAGTGGCTGTTATGTTGAGGGAGGGAGCTGAACCGAGAAGATTCACCAGAGGATGCCGGGGCTCTGGGGTGGGGGTGGGGACAGTCCAGGCCTGAGATGCTCCAGGGAGAACTGGGCTGTGCCTACACTTTGTCTTGGGGTCTCAGGACTCCAAGTCACCCCCACTCACACCCCAGGCTGAGCGCACAATGAGAAGCAGGACTGACGATGTGCTAATAGCAGCAAACACACTGATATTAAAATCCCATCTGATTAGTTAAAGCTCACCCTGTGAACACTGATATTTTCCAGGAAATAGGAAGGAAGTCTGCCCTCCTCTCCCCCATTTTCTCCTCTTCTTTTTTCTCTTTTAATAGCACATTCAGAAGTGTTTTAATGGCTGTTGAAGAAATTATTGCCACAGCAATCAGGGCTCTCTGTGTGAAATACCTTCAACAGTTCGTGGCCTCCCTCATGAGGTGGGGGGGAGATATTTGGATATTAAAATGCCACTGAGCTACATCTGCCGACAAGCAGCCACTAATCACCTCTTAAGGCAGCGGGGGACGTACCCCAGGTCCTCGACTCACCAATGCCTTCCTTAGGCGGGTTGCAGCCAGATGGTGGGTTCCCGGGCAAGGACAACAGAAAATGAGGAATAAGAGGTGGAGGAGGATCTGGCAGGAGGCCAGCACAGAAGGAACCGTACGCTCATGCTCGCTGCTCCAGGTGAGAGCAGACCTGCATGCCTGGCATTCGGGAGGTCCAATTTTCAGTGAAGTGGCACCTCGGAGGAGGCACGTGACCTTCTCACTTGCAGCTACATCCAGAGACTATCAATTCTTTTTTTTTTTTAAGGGGGCTGCTGTAAGTTGAGCAGCTCCTCCTATATGCTGGGCCAGGGGGATGGTCACTGGCCCCACTGGATCCTCTTTCCAGCTTCCCCACCCTCCTTCTGAGCCCAGGAGGCCACCTGCCTGGAAGGCTCCCTTGCCCTGCCTTCTGAGGGTGGCAAGAGAGGAATGTCAGGGAGAATTATTTCCCCAGCTCACTCCCTACAGCGACTCCACCTGGGGCTGGCGGTACATGTCCCGGCTCCAGCCCCCATTCCTATTGGGTGACCCTCCCTGTCATGCTCCCCAGATGTCACGTGGGTTCTGGATTCTGACACCTGCTCACTCCTCTGCCCTCCAGGCTACGGGAAGTAACAGCTACCCCCATGTCCCCAACCCCAACGCCCTGACACCTGCCAGGTCCTGCGCTGTCTACCATCCCTGCAGCACCTTTGTAAACGGCCTCTCCATTTTCCTCTCCTCCAGTCCCCCAGCGTGAATGTGCCATCTGGTCCTTGCTGGGCTCTGGCTGTCACCCAGGTGCATGCAGATTTTTCTGTGCCTTCTTAGAGACCTTCAATCCAGCAATGTCATCATAATGATCCTCCTTACAGAGAAGATACTACGTGACTTACCCAGGGTCACTCAGCTGGAATTTGTGACTCTAGCATCAGAAGCGTTTCAGTCTCGATTCCAAGTTTAGGCCCTGCCTACTGCCTCGCAGGGGCTCTTAGACCTCACCAGGGGTCCCTAAATCCTTACCTCAATCTTCCATCGGCTCCAGCTGCTTTATGGACTAAATTCATTTACCATCCTCTGTATCAAAGCACTTCAACACCCTGATTTCACTTGAGCCTCAGAACATGGATTTGCTTGGATCCAAACCATTCCCAAACATACCAAGAACCTATGAATTTAAAGGCAGACAGCAAGGGACCTGTTGGTAGGGAATTGGTGGCCTTGTATCATCTTTCAGCGTATGGCACACAGTGGGTCCTCAGGGATGTCATGTGAGGCATGACACTGTCACAGCAAGTAAAGCCAACACCCTGATAGCTTGGGCTATTGCAGGGCTCATTTTACTTATTTTATTTTATTTTAGACAGAGTCTCGCTCTGTCACCCAGAGATAGAGTGCAATAGCATCAGCCTAGCTCATAGCAACCTCAAACACCTGGGCTCAAGTGATCCTCCTGCCTCAGCCTCCCAAGTAGCTGGGACTACAGGTGCTCACCACCATGCCCAGCTAATTTTTCTATTTTTTGTACAAACAAGGTCTCACTCTTGCTCAGGCTGGTCTCAAACTCCTGGCCTCAAGCAATCCTGCCTCCTTGACCTCCCAAAGTGCTAGGATTACAGGCGTGAGCGACTGTGCCTGGCCCGACTCTTCTTTTTAATACATGGTGTGAGCCATCTGCATGAGGGTAAAGCATGCCTCCCTAAGAAAGCAATCTTAAGGGACAGTGATTGAAAGATATGGTTTTAATTTTCTCTCTAATCCAAGTGTCTGGCTTGAACATTCCAGGCTAGCAGGCCACTCTGCCCCATGCAGCCCCCATGAACCCTAGGACCTTCCATCTTGTCTCTGCATCCCTGGGGCAGTGCTGCTGCTTAGAGTGTGGACCTCAGACAAGTACCAGTCCCCAAATTTCTTGGTAACAGTCCCCACGGATTGAGTTGTGACACGGAGAGTAAGCTTTCAGAAACTTTCACCACAATTTGACACTCGCATGACATACAAGCTCATGACTCATCTCATTGAATAAGTTGTGGCCCAAACTTTTGTTGGGGGTTGGAGTGGGGTGGAAACTGAGCTCTTCAACATGGGTATTGATAGTTTGAAGAACTCTGCCTTGGGGTCTGCTAATCTTTCTGGCCAATTCTGTAGCTAGCAAGAAAGAGGGAAAGAGCTTGGAAGAGCCACATCTCATGTCTTCAGGTGCCAGACTGGGGGTGGGGGGTGGGGTTCATTCTCTTCTACCCACAATTCACGGTGATAACTTTTCAATATGGCCACCGCCCCAACACAGGGCAAGTTGGGAAATGTAACCCCTCACCAGGCAGCATGTGACTGCCACATCTCTATCACCATGGAAAATGAGAAGAATGGGTTTTGGTGAATGACTACTCATTTTTGTCGGATCCCCTTCCTTGCCATCCATTACTTAGTATAGTCTACACCACTCAAAATCAAAGCCACCCTTTCCACAAAGAAGCTTGCCCGGCAGTCTTTCCTGTGCACTCTCAGCTTTCAGATGGGACATGCAGGACAGAAACAATCTGCGCTGGCACCCCAGACCTGCTTCCTATTCCTACCTCTGCCACAAAATGTCTCCGTGACCCGTAGGACGTTGTTTTACCTCTGCACTTCAATTTCCTCCCTTGACAATCACAGATAGTGATATTTATCAAGTAAAATCATTGCTGGCCAAGTAGCCCACACATTCATAGCAATAGCTAAGATTTCTTGAGCGTTTACTATGTGCCAGCCACTGCTCTAAGTATGTAATCCATTTAACCTTCACCACAAGCCTAACAAGAGGGGTGCTATTATTACCTCCATTCTACAGTTGAAAAGAAGTGAAGTCCAGAGCAGGTAAGTAACTTGCCCGGGGTTACCAGAGTCCAAATTCATAATCACTGCTGCACTACTTTCATAATAGACAGAGAAAGACAGAGAAAGGGTTTTCAGGGTATTTTATCCTATCTTCCTTGAATTTCTTGAACTTCCACTTTATAGGGCTTCGGTCTGTCTCCCTATGAGATGACAAATTCCTTCTGGGAAGGAACCTCTTATTTTCTATCCTCACACCTCTGCCCCAATCTGCCTAGCCTGGTGCTTTCACGTAAGAGTTCAGTGAATGTGTGTGGATGAATCTAGGTAGAAACAGCAATGCGATTTTCCTTGAATCCATGATGCTACGAGTGGAAATGGCATAAATTTGCCATCCCCATGCCTGTATTCAAATCCTTTCTCCTGGATACCAGCTGTGCTAGATTGGTCAAGTGATTCATCCATCTAACCTCGTAGACTCTAGAGCATTCTCTCATCATTGAAATGGATGTAACAAGAGGAAACGTTTAGTTCTCGAAGCCAAGGCAGGCTGTGGCAACTTCTCTTGCCTCTTACGAGTGATGGAATCCTTCATAACACTGAGGATCATGTTACTAACTCACACCCACCCTAGAAGAGGCCAGTGTGGCTGGGAGAATGGAAGGGCCAAACTGCAAACCTGAGAGTGCTCCTCTGTGCTGTCCCAACGCGGGTCTCAGAGCAAACGTCCCACCGATGAGTTAACGTGTCAACGAGCCTCCAGAGAAGCCCAGAGCTGAGTAGGGCTGGAGAAGTCACAGTTTCATTTTGCAAAAGTGACTGGGAATCGAGTGGGAAAGAGGAGAGGAAAAGTTGGGAAAGGAAAGAACTGGAAAAGTATGGGTGGGAGGATTCAGGGCTTAGCGATACAGCTGCGGGGAGAAAGGGCACAAGGAGTCTTCCTCTTGGAAATGGCCAACTAAATGCCAACAGAGGGATGTGTGAGGTTCAATGTCATGGTGCATCCCCTGGCAGTATTTTAATCCTCCAGCAAAGCCTACTGCATACGAATGCCTTGAGCTAATAATATGTGATGGGTGGTGGAGGGTGTTCCACGCCTGGGGTGATGTCATCAGAAACAGGGACAGCAGCATGAGGGGGACAGCAAGAGAACCTGCAGTAATTCAGAGGAGCGAGAAGCCAGGGGGGAATAGGGAAACAGATGCCCCCACCCCCCTCGTAGCTCCAGAGAGACCGCAGGAAACAAGGCTGCTGTCACTGCCCGTGCAGCAGCATTGGAATCAACTTAATTTGAATTCAAAGGGCAGGGGGCCTTTGCTGCTGACATCTGGGGTACAAGGAGATACTGATACCCAAGGGTCACCATGGGAATGGGATGCCGGCCAATTCGCCACTGTGGCAGTATGATAAACATCAGAACCACCAATACCTACCTCCCAGAGGTGCAAACATTGCAAAAATACAATGACATATGGTGAAAATTCAACATACATAACATTTAGCACATACAGGTCCTAAATAAACATGGGAACCCTCTTCCACTTTAGGTAGGAAATGGTCAACAGGTTCCAACAATTCGAGGGAGGTGGTGTGGGAGAGGGCAAAATAGAATTTGGAAGGAGTTCAGGGTTCTGCCGTGCCCCGTCCCTGCTGACACAGGTGCGTGTTTGAGACACAGGAAAAGGGGACCCTCCCCACTCTCACGGGATAGGGGGGTCAGGCTGGGCTTCCAGCATGACACAGACAGAAGATGGATGCTTGGGTTATACGTCCTGCCTCTGAGGCCAGTGGCAAGAATGGGACTTTTATGATTGCGAGATTTATAAGAAAAAAGAAAAAGGAATCCAAAGTAGTGGAGGCAAAAAGGAGGCGTTACTGGCTCCTATCATGAAAATGCTGAGGGTTGTGAAGTTTTCAGGTTCAGTAAAATTCAGAGACTCAAACCATGTCACCCATCTCTGGGCTCCCCTGTCCTCCATTTGACTCTAACCTCAGGCTCCCCATGGTGATGACAGAGCTGCCCGTCACCCCGTCCATGTCCTTCATGGTTCATGGTTCACTGGCCCAAACCAATCACCATGGCCAACGGAGCTAGAGACACTGATTCACTTTGGCCTTCATCCTGCACATCCATCCTCTATGACTTCATACCATCCTAGTCTTCCTCCAACATTCCAGACACGCTCCACCACAGGGCCTTTGCACTTGCTCTTCCCTCTTCCTAGAGCGCCCTTCCCTCAGAAGTCTGTGTGGCCCCTTCCCACACATCCTTCAGGTCTTTGCTCAAATGTCACCTTCCCATGAGGACCACTGGGCTTAAAATTGAACTCACTGATACCACTCCCTGTGCACAGAGTCCCAATCCCTGCCTCCTGCCTTATTTCCTCTAGAGCTGTGGTCCCCAACCCACTGGTCCATGGCCTGTTAGGGACCAGCCAAAGAGCTCCACCGACACCCCTGCCCCCTCCTTCCCTGTCCGTGGAAAAATTGTCTTCTATGAAACTTAGGAGGCCAGGTGTGGTGGCTCACGCCTGTAATCCTAGCACTCTGGGAGGCCGAGGCAGGCAGATTGCTCGAGGTCAGGAGTTCGAAACCAGCCTGAGCAAGAGCGAGACCCCGTCTCTACTACAAATAGAAAGAAAATTAATTGGCCAACTAATATATATATAGAAAAAATGATCTGGGCATGGTGGTGCATGCCTGTAGTCTCAGCCACTTGGGAAGCTGAGGCAAGAGGATTGCTTGAGCCCAGGAGTTTGAGGTTGCTGTGAGCTAGGCTGATGCCACAGCACTCACTCTAGCCTGGGCAACAAAGCGAGACTCCGTCTCAAAAAAATAAAAATAAAATAAAATAAAAAGAAACTTAGAAGAGGGGTGTGACGGCGCACAGCAGGCAAATAAGCGAAGCTTCATCAGTATTTGCAGCTGCTTCCCATCACTTGCGCCCCAGCCCGAGCTCACACCCCCGACCCCACCCCAGTTCATGGAAAAATCGTCTTCCGTGAAACTGGCCCCTGGTGCTGAAAAGGTTGGGACCGCTGCTCTAGAGCACATTTCACCATCAGACTATAACTGAACACATCTGTAAAACAGTGTGTCGGGCTCCCTCCACCCCAGGCCAGTAGAGAATAAATGCCATGAGGCCAGGGACTTTTGTCTATCTTCTTCACTGCTGTATTCCCAGAACCTAGAATAATGTCTGGTGCATAGAAAGCTGTCAGTAAATTGTTGAAAGAATGAACAGCAAGATCATGGGCTCCAGACTGGGACGTGAGTAGGGGCCCCACACAAAAGCCAAGGACTGGGGTCAAGGAGAAGCGGCTCCCTGAGTGAGCTGGGAGGAGAGGGAACTGCCAGTAGGAGAGTGACGTGGCCTCCAAAACAGACGTCCAATTCCCTCCACGGCACGCAGGCGCCGTCCGTCCGTCTGGCTTCAAACTCAGAGTCACAGCTGGAGCCTCCTAAGGCAATTCCCCCTGTTAATGTGACACCTCTGGGAGCAGACTGTGCTGCCTCCCAGTCCCATCCCCAGAACTAGCCCCGGGAGCCAGGGGCAGGGCTGAGTCACCAGCTGCCCAGCAGGGCCCTGCATGGACGGGGATGGTTCAGCCTGGCTCTATCCACCCCAATCCCTTTGTTCCCTCTCCCCTCCACCCCACTCCCCTTTGTGCCTTTTTACATGACAATCAATAGAGGCCAGGCTTTGGGGATATTATCAGAGCCCTGATTGCAACCTCTAACATTATAATCCACAGGGTTGCAGGGAGCATTAGTACATCCCGGATAAATTAATTCAGTGTAAGTAAGCGCTTTGAAGCCGGGCACATCGCTCGGCTTTTGAAGCTTAAGCCCTGTTTAGATTACTTGATTAAAGTGGGTCCAAAGCTTTGGCGATCAATATATTTTGCTTAAGAGCAGCGTTGCTACAGAAGCAGATTTAATTGCATCCATGGTGCCCTGCCTCGCAGATAACTCTTTAGAACATAATGAGATATCACAGAGCCAAAATCGAGGGCAGGAGGGAGGGAGGAGGGACAGTCACTCAAGTCACCACCCTGGGAATACAAGGGACACATATTTGCAGAATATGTGCATAAATAATCCCCCAAAATGAGAAGTTGGGGGAAAAAATAAAAGATAGCAATCACTGCTTATGAAATCTTGGCGCACAAGGCACGAGAGGAAAATCTCGGTGATCTGGCAGTGCTGAGGGTGGGTTCCCAGGTCGCGACTGGGCAACACTATTAGTTCCCAATAATGTGACATTTTTAGGATTACAGGCTGGCACTTAATCAAAGTTGTGTTTAATGAGGGGGTTGACCAGCTGGCCCTCACAAGGCAGGGGATGAGTGGCGTCTCCAATACCAGGGATGGACGTCCCAGTCTGCAGCAGGAGCTGACTAGGCGTCCAGAACGGAAGGGAAAGGAGAAAGTGACAAGTGTCACATGCCTACTATGTGCTCGCTACCGCCCTAGGAATTTAACCTTTTGATTTCCTTGGATTGTTTATGGCATTGTTAAATGCCATAAAATGGGTACCACTGTGGCCTTTTTCTGGGGTGGGCTGGCTGGGAAGGCTGCAAAGGCAGAACCTGAACCCAGATCTTCCTGATTCTGTAAGCCATCCCCTGTGCCCGTTCTGGTCTCCATTCAGCCACTAACTCCAGTGTGAACATTTGCAAGTCGTGTAGCCAGTGTGGAGCACGACTTCCTTAACTGTAAAATGAGAGGGATTGAAAGGCTCTCTCTGACTCAAAATCTTTGGTCCAGAATAACTCTGGCCCAGGAGTCAGGCAGCCTGGGTTTCAGTCTTTGCAATGTCAACCAGCCGTGTGACAGGGGCAATCATGTCACCTCCCTGCTGCATTCAACCATTCACGGGATGTGGGGTCACGCTGCCCACCTGCCTGTGTGGCAGCAGCAGAGGGGACGTCAGAGAGAGGAGGCCTCTGGCACACCCACGAATCTATTTAAAACATGTAAATCAGATGGGCCCAAAGCTCGTCTCCTTTAAAGGAGCAGAAAACCCTCCATGACGTCATGCCAACCCACGGTATGAGCTGCAGCAGAGTCCAGAGACCAAGTGACCATGGGAGAGGGACCCTCGACCAGCCCAGGGTTGCAGTTTCCTCATTCCTACCTGTTCTCTCTCCTCATGGATTCCCGGAAGATCCACACCTCAATTCTGAATTCTCTGCGTGAAAACTGGAGCCTCGTGCCTTTTCCTTTCTAAGCAGAGCCCGATTGCCCCGGGGGACAGAGCCGGGGTGGGTGGGTGGCGGGAGGAAAGGCAGCCTTCCCAGCAAGCCTCCCACTGAGGCAGTCTGGACACCAAACATTCTTCCCTTCACAGCTTGAGGCAGCTGATGCAGCGTGGGGGCTCCAGAAGCCTCCCTCCCTTAAGTTTTCACGTAAAATATTTTTATTTATGTTACAACAACATGACACAGCGCCATATGCCCATGAATCAGACCCGGTATAGAGTCTGAGGATTCGCTTCCCAGAGGAGCTGAGCTGAGAACAACAGGCTTCAGAAAACTCAGTGGAGTACACATGCCCCAACTCACGGGAAGCAGATGAGGGACTGACAGCATTTGCTTGTTGGCTCCTTGGATGGGCGTCGGGGAGTGAACTAATATTTCCTGAAGCCTCAAGTACTCTCACTTAGAGTTTCAAGAACATTCATTTTGGCCACCAAATCCCCTTTCAGGCTTTGGGAAACTCACCACCTTTTGGAGTACTGGTGGGAGGTGCCATTGCTTCCCATCCTAAAAGCTGAAATTGCTGGACATTTGCTTTCCCAGCCTCCCTTGCAGCTAGGACGTGGGCACGTGACAGAGGCTCCATCCATCAGATGTACCAAACCAGACTCTCAGTCCAGGGTTAGCAACATAAGGAAGCAAGAACAGTAGAAGATGCAGGAAGATGGTATTACAGGGGGGCAGGGGTGTCAGCAGCTGGGGCTAGGGACGGGATACAGAGCTGGCGGTGTTGGTATTGCCAACTGTTGCATCTGGTGCTCGGCAGTGGAGGAGGGGTGCCCTGCAGGCCAATTCTGCAGCATGGCTGGGGCATTTGCCATTGTATGCGACCCTAGCTGAATTCTCCAGCCTCTGCTGCAATTCTGCCGCTCTTCTTTAATGCATTCCTTTGATTTACATTCCTGTGGCTTCCTCTTAGGAGCTCTGGCAGATGCAGAACAAAAGTCCAGAAAGCTGGGACAAAGTCCTGGCTCTGCTGGGCCTCAGTAAGATGGAGCAGTTGGACTCTACAGTCTCTGAGTCCCATTTGTACTTACATGCTGTGACAGGCAAAGGAAACCTCCAGAACAGGGGCAGCATCCCCAGATGTGATGGGCAGGCTCTGCAGTCCAACCTGCGTTTAGTCCTTCTGCCTTCAATATCCACTGTCTGTGTTCCTTGGTGAGGTTACTTACCTCATAAAGCCTCAGTTTCCTCCTCTTTAAAATGGAACTAATAGTAGTACCTATCTCATGGAATTAGGTAAAGATTACATGAGATAATCAGTGTAAACAACTCAATAAATACCAGATCTAAGTCAGCACGGGAATAGACTTACTCATTTTAGAATGAATTCCTGAAAAGCAGATTAGGCATTCATGCTCACTTAAAGCAATAATAATATTATGCCGCCCACCTTGCATTTAAATGACATTTTAAGACTGGTAGTAATTTTTCACATTTCTACCTCTTTTGAGCTTTTCAACTAACCTGTCTTAGTCCATCTAGGCTACTATGACAAAATATCATAGATTAAACTACATATCTAAATTACTATCATATCTAAACTACAGAAATTTATTTTTCATGGTTCTGAAGGCTGGGAAGTCCAAGATCAAGGCAGCAGCAGATCTGGCATCTGCTGAGAACCTGTTTCCTGGTTCATAGAGAGTGAGTTCTAACTGTGTCTTCACATAATTGAAGGAGCAAATGAGCTCCTTTGGGCCTACTTTATAAGGGGACTAGTCCTATTCATGAGGGCTCTCCCCTCTTGACTTAATCTTCTCCCAAAGGCCCCACCTTCTAAAAACACCATCCCTTTGGGGCTTAAGATTTTGCCATATGAATTTTAGGCAGACACAAATGTTCAAGACACAACACACCCCATGCAAAACACATACACTTATCCCTGTCTTAGAGAGTTGAAATCTAGGGCTTAGGAAAAAAAAAAAAAAAACTTGACCAAGGTCAACTAATTTGGAAGGGAAGGACAGGATTAAAATCCCAGGGGTCTGTATACTGAAATGTAGCTCCCATCCATCCCTGCAGGTGTGTGTGGGCCCCAAACAAGCACAATTGTTTTTTGCTCTAATGGTTTGTGCCTTTGTGGTTTCCTAGAGTCCTTGGAATCCAGCCACTCAGCTGAAAGCTGTCCCACCCCTGGACTTCCTGGTCATGTGAGCTGGAAACTCCTTGTGTTTGCTTGATTTAGTTTGAGTCGGTCTCTCTCATTTGCCACCAAGAGTTCCCACTGGTACAGAAGTAGTACCACTGATGTTGTCTCCTTTTATCTATGCCATTTGACAGCCACTCACTGAATTACCTTGACATGCAGGGACCATGTCTGCCCCCTGGGGATGCAATGATGTGTAGGGTGCAGTCCCTGCCTGGAGAATGCCACCGCCCCATGAGCTAGCAGTTGCCAGATGCTCCTGTTTCTGTTTTCTAGACTAGGAAACCTAGACTCAGAGAGATTGAAGGACTTTGCTCAGGGTCATAGCTTTTTAGTGGCAGAGCCAAGGAAAGAACCCCAGCAGAGAATTTGCTACAGAGAACATTAATTCACCACTGGAGTCCACGGCTGATGGATGAGGGCACAACTCAACCACAAGTCTCAGGGGTTGCCTCTCTCCTCTGGAATCCAATAAAGGCTGAAAGTATAAATAAGTTCCAGAAGGGCTTAGAGGAACTCACATGAATGATGGAGCCAGAATGAGTTATTACGGGGCAAGTCAAAGAGGCTCACATCCCTAACCTTTAGAAATTGACTTCACGGAAGGCAGCTACTGTGTTCTTCCCATAAAGCATCTCTTGCTACTACTGTCAGAGACAGAACAAAGCGACAGACCAAACTTTATTCTGTGCTCATTTAGTGGGTCTTATATTTCAAAGGTTTTGGTCTCTGCCTCCCTCAAGAAATAGGATCCAAGTGCCTCAGAACTTATAATCAGGAAACTGGATCCCTTGCAGGGTAGTAGCAGTGGTAGGGGAGAAAGAGATTTGCTCCTGAGGTGAGTCAAACAAGCACATAAATTCCCTACTTGGGCCCTTTCTTACAGCCCCAGAGGTAGTACCTCTAGTTTGGAGGAGAACAAAGAAGGAGGTGGTCACAGCACAAAGCCACACATCACACGGCCTGGCCATCACCATGGTAACAGCAACGGCCCTGTGAAGCCGGGAAGAGGAAGCTGCTACTGCCGCCATTTTCTGCCTAACAGCCTGAGTGGCAACCTCTTGGCGACAGGGAAAACTGGGGACAGAGCTGCCCAAGTACCCAGGCTCACTTCTGTCCTGAGGCCCCCTTGTTCCTCTCAGTGTCACCTGACCTCTTCTGTTCCTTCTCCAAACCCTCCTAAACACTATTCCCCCATTAGAGGTCTCCTCTCTTCTCCCTCCCAGCAGCCAGTTAGTGACCTACTTTTCAAACTTATTTCCCGGAGTATCTGAACGGGACAGAGCCTCAGGTGTCATCTATTCCAGACTAGGTCCCCATTTCCTCCCCCATTTTTCAGAGGAGGACAGTAAAGCCAGGCACGTCACATGCTTTGTCCCATGTCTTGTCTGTGGAGAGCAGCACACAGCTCCCTGGCTTCTGCCACACAGCAGTTCAGACAATCTGGAATCCACACGCCTCCTGTTTTTCACACCCCCTGTGAAGTCCCCTTTGCAAAGTCGACCTTCCCCACTTCATCCTCACCCCCAAGTCGCCTTGAGGACCAGAGCAGAGAAGCCGCAGCCCTGAGACCTCTCTTGGGGACACATGTGCCTGCCCTGTGTCCCTTCCCAGGGGTTTTCCATGGCAGCGGTTTTGGAGAAGAAGCCAGCTTGAGGACTGAACAGAATCACATTTTCAGAGTCTCTGAAAGAACACTTTAAAAAGAAAGGCAACAATGGGTATCTAAATTTTAATTTATTAGAATCAGCTTCAAAGCATTTCCAAATTTTAAAACTCTCCCTGTGTGCTCAGCCTTTTAACAGAACAACTATTTCCATTTTTTTCCTTCTCTTTTTCATTATCCACAGAAGGCTGTGAGCGGAGTGATGGGGCAGCCTCGTGCCCGACACCTCTCCGTCATGTGACAAGGCCCTCTCTGCAGAAGGGCTCTAAGAAGCCATGCAACACAGGCAGGTGGGCCTGCACGGGCCCCTCCTTCACTTCCCTTCTGCAGTGACAAACCTCTGCCTGAGGCTGAGGTGCTGGGACCCGTGGTCCACAGCCTTGACGGTGCATTTAAATCACCAGGTCATCAGTCCTTTTTAAAACTCCCCACGTGATTCTCGTGTGCAGCAGCTGAGGTGGAACCCACTGCTCTAGGGGTCGGAAATGGTTCCACCGATTCTCAGTCAGCAGGTGACAGGGAGGGACTTGGGGGCCGAGTCTCACTTGTCAGAACCCCCCTTAACTCCCCACAATCCTTGGAATGACTCCACCTGCAGTGAGAATGACGCTTACGAATACAAATTATTCTGTGGGAAGGTTACATTGTGTAGTTTTATTCATTTTTTAAATTATATTTTATTTTTTTATAAAATATGAGAAACACATATATTATATAAAATATAAATTATAAAAGTAAATATATGTATCATATTTTAAATTTAATTATATTTTTATTATTTTATCTTCTTGATTACACGCACTCCTACAAATAAGTCTTGACTTGTGAACTAGTGAGAGGGTGAAACACACCCTTCAATTAGGGCTGAGCCAAAGGAAAATAATGACAATGCTACGACACTAAATATCTTTTGAGGTGGGGAGTCCCAAATGCTGGAACAGTGGCTGGAAAATACCACAGAGCAGAGAAAGTGTGACATCCACACCTCAGGCCTCCTGGCCAGGGGCACTGACACCTTTCTCCTGTTCTAGACTTGAGGCTCCACTCCCTGCACTCTGGAGTCTGGCAGGTGAAGTCCCTAGCCACCCTGATCCAGAGGATGGGCCCAAGCAGAAAGATCCAGGCTCATCACCGGCTCAGGAGAGACTGTCTCATGGTGAAAGGAAAGCAGTTTCTGAAATCCAACATCCCTCCCGTTGTACAGCACCTATTTTCTCCCTACCCAACAGTCTACCTTTTACATTTTTATTTTTTTATTGAAGTGAAATTCACATAACATAAAATGGACCATTTTAAAGTGAACAATTCAGTGGCTTTTAGTGCATTCATGATGTTGTGCAACCACCACCTCTATCCAGTTCCAAAACATTCCCATCACCCTGAAAGAAACTTCTATCCCATTAAGTAGTTACTCCCCATTCCTTCTCTCCCTAGCCCATGGCAACCACCAATCCACTTTTTTTGTCTCTGTGGATTTATCTATTCCAGACATTTTATATAATTGGAATCATATAATTTATGACCATTTGTGTCTGGCTTCTCTCATGTAGCATGTTTTTTAGGCTTATATATGTATTTGTTTAAGCACCAGTTTTTGATTCTTTTGGATATATACCTAGGAGTGGTAACTTTATCTTTGACTTTTTGAGGAACCACAAAACTGTTTCCCGATCTACTCTTACAGAGAAAAAAGCCCAGGGGCACAAAGAGGTTCCCCAGCTCATGGGGAAGCCAAGATTAGAACTCTTGACCTCTTCTCTTCTTCCTGCCCCCTAAAAGCTCTGATATTGAAACATGATGCTCTGTCCTGGAGTTTGTGTTGCTGGGTGAGGCTCCTGCATGTCCTCCAAATCATGATAATCTGCACAGAACTGTTGCCTGAGAAGGTAAAGGAGATTAGATGAAGTTCTACTGACTTTGGCGGGCCATGGGAAATTTCTGTTGATTTCCAAATCCCACATGTCTGCATTTTTTATTACTTGCATCGTTTTCCGAAAAAGGAAGGCTGAGGAAAATGTGTGTAGCTGAAAGTACTGGCACAACCTATGTTCAGTTACTAGAGACACAAAGATGCATGATGGCATACATACTTTGTCTAGAGGGAGACACAGACACGTTCATTCAACATTCAACACATAATTATCAAGTACATAGTAGCTCTTTTAGTCTTCACAAAAACTCTAGCAGATAGTAGTAGTAGATACATAGTAGCCGTATTCCCATTTAATAGATGAGGAACCTGAGGCAAAGAGATTTATTAATTTGCCAAGATCACATGGACGGTAAGTGGGGATTAGAGCCCAGGCAGCCTTCCAATACTTCATATAAACAGAGCATTTTCATCTGACAGGGTGACTGATACCCTGGCTTCGAGGTGGCACTTTGAGGAGAGGGAAACAGAGTCTCAGGGTTGGATGGAACCTTTGAGAATATCTGGGTCAGTTTCCCAGTAAGGCTCCAAGTCCCCATTTCTGATGCCTTTATGAGTCAGAAGTTTCCACCATCTACTGAGTGAACAGCTTATCGACCAGCAGAGCAGACATGCTCAGGACCAAACACTCTGCAAAGCAGGAAAGCACCCAGCAGAGCAGGCCTGAGGCCAAGCTCCCAGTGAAAGCTCTGCATTTGCTATTTCTCTTTTACCTGCTTAGAAGGCAGATGTCCCTGGGTCAAGGCCCCATACTCCTGGGATGGGGAGAGTTTAACCCAACCCGGTTACTGCACATGGAAAGGACTCTGCCATCACCAACAATTCGCCAAGTCCCCCGTTCCTAACCATCTGCCTTCCATACTGGCCTGGCGCTAGCAGGGCCCAGCACGACAGCAAGTGCCCGTTCTCATGCACAGCCAGCTCTCCCCTCGCCAGCCCTGAGGGGTCACGTGCAGCAAGTGGAGACAGGTGAAGGTGAACTGGGCTACCTGCAAAGATGGGCTCAGAGTTGGCCAGAGACCCAACTGGTGCCCTCCCTCCTCTGCATGGTGGCCTTTCTTTCCAAAGCACCTGGTCCCTGCAGCCTTGTCCTTTTCCTTTGAGTGAACCCCTCAGCCATCACCAGGCTGAGCCTCCTTTACAATCCAGGAAAATCTTTTGGTGAAATGCAGTTTAGAGTCCCTACTTCAGCAACCCCAAGACTGGGCGTTCCTCAGGGGCAAGGACCGAATCCTACTTACCTTTGCATTTCTCAGAGTAAGTATGTATTGAATCACATTAAATTTCTGATAATCTTTAAGAAGGGAGGCATGTAGAATGGGAAAAGCAAGATGAATAAAGAAGCACAAGGAAGTAGACTTTAAGGTTGGGAAAGGATATTGGAGATGCTTGGTCCAGGCATGGCAACTAGGTTGCACTTGATTGGATTTCTGTGCCTAGCCCATGACAGACATTAGTAGTCAATTGCTGCATTTCTTCCTGTGGCAGACATAATTAGTTAATCACAGAAATCTTTCCAGTGTTCCAGCTTCAATTTTGGACTAAGCTTCCAAATTTTCCCAACTCAGTGCACCCCTGTGGCAGAGTTGACACTTGAGTTGAAACCTAATGCCATCCCTAATTTCTTATGTCAAAGATGAGAAAACTGGAGCCCAGAGATTTGTTTCAGGTGGTTTATTGCAGTCTAGTCCCAGCACTTGGATAGTCTGATGACTGACACCTCAGTTCCCAAACTGAGGGCCATGTGGGGCATAAAAAGGGAAGGAAAGAATGAACAATAGCAGATGCTAAACTATTGCCTAGAGCACCAGTATGAATTTTGTTTGCTTAGGGAAAAAAATCATATGTATTGTTTAGCTGTATATATTTTCAAAACTAATTGACGGTCACTGTAGAAAATTTGAAAATGTCAGAAAGCAAAAGGAGGAAAATACAAAACCATCTGTAACCCTACCTCCCACAGATAACCAATCTTAATAGTTTGGTTTATAATTTCTATGTCTCTTGGTGGGGGGCAGGTGTTTATGAGTGTGTGTACATAAACACACATATATTTTAACAAAAATCAGGATAAATGTGAGGTCTGTCTGGAAAGTATCCAGCCATGTCATATGAAAAATAGAGACATTTATTGAAGACGATACAAGAAACTTTGTACATAGGACAATGACACCTCAGTCCCCTTCTACGTAAGTACCTTGAGACCTCACACAATTCTCCCAGCGTCTCTTAACCTAACTTGTACAGGTTAGGTTAGGTAACCTGTACAACATTCTCAGGTGTTCTGCTTATTGCAGGCCTTCCAGAACATGGATCATTTTCAACAGATTCTCGAGCATCTTTGGAGCATTTGTGCCACAGGTTTATTTGCGCTGCACTCATTGCATCGTCCCCGAAAGCCTTCTGAAGCATCCAAATAGTTTCCGAGGAGGAATGTTCAAGCTTAACACAAAATTTGATGCAGATCTGTTGCTCTACTTGCTCAGCCACTTTGAACGCCGGGACCACACAGAACACATGCTCACTCAATGGCACCTAGCGCCCCACTGACTAGTACAGTGGAGTTGTGCGCATGCTCATGACACGCGCACCCCAGGCCACTCTCCTTGGCTGCCAGGGTACATGGTGTTGTGCAAACGTCACGCAAACAGTTCTCATTTTATTAACAATGGATGGACACTTTCCAGACTTTCCTCGTGTGTGTGTGTGTGTGTGTGTGTGTGTGTGTGTGTCTTTGTTACCCATCCTTTTCTGCTGTTTTGCCCAGCATTCTGCTGCTTGGGCCATAATACAGTAAGATGTAGGGTACGGAGACCGTGTCAAGCATCAAGCAGTGAAGCAGCCACACAATACTGCCTTGTACTTTGATAGTGTTCTTATTTCCTTTCTAGAGCCGTCGAGTCAGAATCACATCTTAACATGCTAATGTTTTAGCTGATCAGCCAAAGACATTTAAAAAATATTAGCATACCCAATATTGTTGTACGTGTGTGGGAAACCAGTGCTGTTACATTTGGCTTGAAAAAGTGCACATTAGTACAACTTTTCTGCAAGGATATTTGTCAATATGTATCAAAATCCTTGGAAATACACATATCCTTGGTTTTAGCAATTCTACCTAAGGAAATTGTTTTGAGGAAATAGGGAATAAACAACAAAAATGTACACGGAAGCATTCATTATGATAGCAAAGAATTAGAAATCAATTACATATCCAACAAGATGATGGAACACAATGTAGCCATTAAAAAGATGTTAAATAAGAATACCTAAAGATACATGTTTACAACATTATTGCTAAGTAACAACATACAGATAGATTACAAAGCAATGTGCCCAGTACAATGCTATTATTACATGTGTCTTGGCAGGTGCATCTGCATTTCTGTGTGTGTGTATATGTATGTGTGTCTGTGTGTGTTAGGCTGGAGGTACATGTCTCAAATGAGCAGCTTTTTCATGAACCGCAGGGTGAGATTACAGATGAATGTTTTTCTTTGGGCTCTTCTGTATTTATCATATTTTCATCAATGAATATGTATTACTTTGGTAATTTGAAATTAAAAAAATGTTTAAAAAAGCACCAGCCCATTTGCCACCTGACAGATGGGAAACTGCTCAAGCACAGAGAAAAACAATCACTTTAAAGTTTTAAAATCGAAGTTAATATTTTTTTTTAAAAAAAATCACATTTGACTCCAAAAAGTGAACTATAGACAAGTTAATTAAGGTGCCCCTGGGGTTTCAAAACTCTAGTGTAGTTTTAAATAAGTATCACTACTTTCAACTTGCTATTTGCAAAAATGAATGTTTTTTTAAAACAAACTCTTCAGATTCCAAATCATGCCATTTTAAATGAACACCTTGGCTTTTCAATCCTGTTCTTTTAATCAAGTCTTCCCTGTGATTAGACAGGTCCCACCCACCAATTTATGTCAGGCCGGCTTACGGACAATCACCTATAAAACTTGTAAAATACAAATAAAGCATGATTAACTGAAATCCTTAATTAATCAGACATTTTTGGGCTTTATTTTTTTAAGAAGAGGATCAAGGGAAGAAAAAAAATAAAATATTAGGAGCTTAAAAACAACAAGAAGCACTAAAGCTCAATTTTGTGTATGTGCTTTGTGCCTGCCTATTCCACTTTCAAACTAATCTTAAAATCCATCAACTAGAAAGGCCAAAAAGCAAATAGAAGAAAATTGACATTGCCCATGATCTCATCACCTTGATTTGGCCGCTGTTTATGTTTTTTGTGCACACGCTACCAGACTTTAAAGCATACACAAAACACATGCACACAAACACACGCCTGGTAGTAGAATGATTGCTGGGAATGTTCCCTTCCCCATGGAAGTTTGCAACTAGAGTAATAATATTTGAAATGTGTTGGCAATACTTAGTTTCTGGAGCTAGAGACACCTTCTCCCTTGGGGCAGACTTGTACTGTTTTCAGAAAAAGTCTTAGTCTGGGCTCTTTGAATTAATTACACAAACTTAAAGGACATACCTACTATGCGGACAGAAAAAAAGTCACCATAAATATGAACACAGCTGTTCAGCCTGACACAGTTACTAGTGGAAATAGGGCTGTTCTTTTAGCCTGACCATGCCCTTCATGAGTTGGAGAAATAGTTTTTATCTAAAAGAAAATTTGGGTTGGACTGGTGGTGTTCCCTACGTTATTTACAGTTATTTGCAACTGGCTTTGGGAATTGGGTTGATGACTGCTGTTTTTGCTTATTCTAGATCAGAGAGGTGAGACCAAACCCTGGGTGGTGGTAAGGTATCTGTGGGTGGGTTGGTGGGAAGGTTTTCCCCTGAAAGAAATAGATCTTCCCCTTTCCAGTCATCCTGGGTAGGTGTGAAGGTCACATTTGGAGCAGGAAAGGGCTGCCTTACTTCACTGGGTCTAGACAAAGACTGGCCTGGTCACTGCCCTGTGGGGGCCTCCTAGGCTGGCTCCAAGTGAGTGAGGGTGGCTTTGGGCCTGGGTTCCAAAGGGATGTAGAGTTCTTAGATGCAAAGTCATTCACTGCACTTGATTCTGAGTTACTCCTCTAAGCATTCAGCAAAAATTTGCTAAATGTCTGAGCTGGGATTTAGGTGAGTTTAAGGCAGCTAAGGAGCAAGTGGCCTAGAAAAGAGAGCTACTCCCCAAGACAGCCGGAGGTGGCCTGCAGGGCGTCAGGGCTGTGGTGCAGCCAAGCAAGGACTGCTAGAGTCACAGCAAGTAGGAGGACTCCTGAAACCGCCAAGCCTTCCCCAGTGCTTTCCAGAATGACCTTGGGTCAGAACTGGAAGAAGAATGGGTTTTCTGTGATCTTTGGGGTAAGGAGTTTGGAATCGTTATAATTTGGATATTAAAAAAATGTGAACTTATCTTGTGAAGCAGGTGGTATGTACTAATAATATGCATTTTTTTTAACAGGGGGCATATGATACATTGTGTTTTATAACCTGATTGTTTCAGTTAAGAATATATTATGGGAATTTTTCCATACACTAAATACTCTTAAACAACATTGTTGTATATGGCTACTATTCTAATGCATGGATGTACCATAATGTATTTAATCAATTTATTTCCAGTTGTCATTCTTATAAGCAATACTATGATGAATATCTTTACTGAGTACACCTGTGATGATCTATTTTGACTAAAATCTGTGAAGCAAAATTTCTAGGTCAAAGGACATGCATTTCCAGCATTTTGCCACATGGTCATATTTCCAGAAGCAGGTCTAAATTCTTAGCAATGTAGGCTATCATTAACATTAAATGTTTTAGAAGTTTGTGACTTTTGATGACAAAATATAAAGGGCATCTCCTGGCAGTGGTGTACATTCGTCTGCACGCAGGCAACTAGAGCGTGCGTTCTCTGTGGAAAATTTAAAAACAAGAAAGAAGCCTACTGAAGTCAATCTGCTTTTTATTAGCCACCAGGTGTTAGAAATACTAAAGATCGTCAGTGATAAATACTTCTAAGAAACATATTTTTGGTGTAAGTTCTAAACAATTGCTGTGGCTATTGTTGAGTTTTAATGAGATAAATGTAACCTTAAAATTAGTGTATTTTTATTAGCTATCCTTTAAGATTAAATGTAAATTGGATTTTGCACGGGAGTTAATTTGGAATCCCAGTTATGGGGTTGCCCCCAGTAGGGGGCGCTGGTGGGGCAGCTATTTAGAGTCTTTTCAAGATTAAGTTCATGATAGCTTGAAATCATCCGACTTCACTTGGGACACAGTTTGTATACCTACCCACCGTGGTACTACAGATGGTTGTGTTTAACCAGAAATTTGAAACAAACAATGATTTAAAATAGATAATGACAAATAAATGAAACAACAAAGAAAGAGACATTGAATGGCTTTGTTCTGTGTGACCATTTATGTCTGAATTTAAAATGAAACAACATACAAACTGTGAGGTGCAGTAGTTTTATTTTGAAAGTAAAAATTTCAGTTCATGCCTGAAATATTTTATTGAATTTCAATATGATCTCTGAGACTGAAATGTGCTCTTCTTTTAAAATTATTGGTCGTGTAAAACTAATGAAGAAAATAAAACATTACTGAACAATTATTAGCTATAATTATTAGGACAATTATTTTCACAAAATACTATTATATCAGTGATATGGTCTGAATGTGTGTCCCTCAAATTCATACATTGAAATCCTTACTCTCAAGGTGCTGGTATTAGGAGGTAGGCTTTGGGAGGTGACTAGGTCACGGGAGTGGAGCCCTCATGAATGAGATTTGTGCCCTTATTAAAGAGGCCCTAGAGAAATGCCCTGTCCCTTCCACCATGTGAGGACATAGCCAGAAGGTACCATCTGTGAACCAGGGAGGGGGCCCTCACCAGGCATCACATCTGCCCGTCTTGATCTTGGATTTCCCAGTCTCTAGACCCCGAGAAATGAATTTCTGTTGTTTATAGCAAGCCAGTCTACAGTATTTCATTGCAGCAGTCCAAACACTCTATGACAATCACACTATAAACAAAGGACCAAGTTTCAGCTGTTAGGCAAATATAAAAACTATTGAAGGCCGGGCGCGGTGGCTCACGCCTGTAATCCTAGCACTTTGGGAGGCCGAGGCGGGTGGATTGCTCAAGGTCAGGAGTTCGAAACCAGCCTGAGCGAGACCCCGTCTCTACCAAAAATAGAAAGAAATTAATTGACCAACTAAAAATATATATATACAAAAAATTAGCCGGGCATGGTGGCGCATGCCTGTAGTCCCAGCTACTCGGGAGGCTGAGGCAGGAGGATCGCTGAGCCCCGGAGATTGAGGTTGCTGTGAGCTAGGCTGACGCCACGGCACTCACTCTAGCCTGGGCAACAAAGTGAGACTCTGTCTCAAAAAAAAAAAAAAAAAAAAAAAAAAACTATTGAATATACAGTTGAGATTTTTTTTCTTTTTTTTGTGTGCTATAATAGCTTTTTAAAATTTTATTTAAAATTTTTTTTTATACGTAAAAATTTCAAAAAAAATATTTTCCATATCTTCATTTCTTTCCTGGTCATATTTATTATTTGTTTCATTTTATGATTGCTACAGAAAATACCTTTGTGGGATGGCAGGGGGAGTTAATGAAGGAGCTGCTCCAGGCGGGACTGGCTATATAATTTTAAGGACCTAGTGTAGGTCCTCTCCTTGTTCAAAAATGATTAATAATTTCAAGATGGTAAAAGTAGAACATAATGTTTTAAGCCAAGTAGGGGCCCTTCTGAGCATGGGGGACTCCCAGCAACCTGACAGGTCACACACCCATGCAGGCCTGACTCTGAGTGTCCAGTAATTGGGGAGTGCCACTGTCCCCTGGTTGGTTCCCTTTCTTGACTCCAGGTGAGGCTGTTCTAGCTGCAGCTGCTCCAACCTGTCAGCAAAGAGCTGCTGGTCAGCACGGTGGCCCCAAAGCCCTTCAGATTCTCCATCGTCCCAAACAGACAAAATCAGATCCAACTCCCCAAGCCACACCAAAGCACCAAGACAACCATGGCCCTCAGTTCACCAGAAAAGTTTGTTTCCCAGAACTTCCTACTCCCAGATTATTTTGAAAAACCATTATTTTACCTAATGAATATTTCTTACTCGAGTCTCCGGAAAAACGAACCATCACATCGTTGTTTTCTTGTCTAGCGTCTCTTTGGGACTGAGTTTTATGCTGAATCTGTAATGAATACAGAGGGGTAAACTCTGGCTTCCTCACCTCTTTGCACAACATTGCAGGAAAGCCCTCAAGATGGCTTGGAAGCCGTAAAACTGCAACTATCTGAAAAGAAAGTAATGGGTCGCTTACTTTTATTTGAGTGCATACTGGGTTCCATGTCCCAGATAAAAGAGGGAAGCAAAGGCTAAGAAACCCTGTCCTGCCCCACAAGGCTGAGCATGCTCCTTACTGCTGGAGCAAGCCTGGATTTGGTGGGAGAGGCTGAGACAGTGAAAGTCACTTGGCCTCGATACTCCCGTCTGCAAAAGGAGCATCTCTAAAGTGCTCCAAGCTCGATAGGTTGCTAGTGAGAAATAACATAAAACCTACTTGTGGGGCCAGGCGCGGTGGGTTACACCTGTAATCCTAGCACTCTGGGAAGCCGAGGCGGGCAGATAGCTTGAGGTCAGGAGTTTGAAACCAGCCTGAGCAAGAGCGAGATCCTGTCTCTACTATAAATAGAAAGAAATTAACTGGCCAACTAATATATATAGAAAAAATTACCCGCGCATGGTGGCACATGCCTGTAATCCGAGCTACTCGGGAGGCTGAGGCAGGAGGATTGCTTGAATCCAGTAGTTTGAGGTTGCTGTGAGCTAGGCTGACTCCCCGCCACTCACTCTAGCCTGGGCAACAAAGTGAGACCCTGTCTCAAAAAAACAAAACAAAACAAAAAAAAACCTACTTGTGAAACCCAAAGTGCATCAGACACAAATCAAAACCATACAAAGGAATGTGCTTCTAGAGCTTTCTTGTGAAAGGCTGGGAGTAAATGACCTACAGCCTTTGCAAAGAAACTGCCAGAATATTTCTGAGACAAGTCTTGTTTTATTCACCTACAAGAAGGGATCAGCTCCTTGAAGCCAAGAATCCCTGATGTGCTGGATCAATGGCTGCTAACGTGCCTGTTCAGAGCTGGTAAGAAGTTAAAAAAGATTTGTAATTGTAATTTAAGATAAGCCAGCGATGCAAATGAGGCTGACATTTACCTCCAAGTGGCTGGCTGTGAATTGTGGTCTCTGGGTCCCACTAGTACCAGATGCACACAGACCCCCCTAGCACACTCCTGCCCTGCACAATACTTTGAGCTTGGAGCCTCTCACTGGGTCTGTGCACCAGCCCTGTCCTGGTTCACAGGTGGCAGAAACTCTACCACTCAGATATTGGTCTGGCCCCATGCCTTGTGTTCCTCTGGTATCTCAACCAATAGGCTCCTGCAGCCATGGTCTGAGGTGCTAATTTCTGGAATATCTGCTCCAGGTCAAGAAGTAGTCTTCCAGCGGAAGTCCTTACAGACAAGTGCAGGCAGCATGATTTGGGGATTCTTTCTTAGCTTAGTTCATGGCCTGGCTCTGTAGGACTAGATCCTGACAATAGCCCCAACCACCCTAAGGCAAGTTACATTCTAAGCTTCATGTTCTTTGTCTGTAAAATGAGTGTAATCATAATGTCTACTTTAACACTTAGCACTTAGTAAGTGCTTAATAATGGTTAGAAGATTCCACAGACTCATTCAGTCTAAAAAAAAAAAAAAAAAAAAAAATAATGGTTAGAAGAAAAATAACACAATTTCCTTCACATAAACTATGGCAGAAGGAATATAATTAATGCCACTGAACTGTACACTTAAAAATGGTAAAGTTTATGTTATGTATATGTTGTTACAACAAACATTTTTTGAAAATTAAAAAAACTTATGGAGAATTATAATTTCAGCCGCAATGAAATAATAGGGATTAGATTTAGTCTCCTTCCTTTAACACCTAAAACTTGGACAAAACATATGAAACTATACTTCTCAGATATTAGCAAACAGGCAGTGCAGAATGTAACCCTTGGATGGAGGGAAACAAGGAGAAGTCATTTCCAAGCCACAGCACAGGGAGGGAGACCACACACAGAGCCTGCTCATCTTCCTGAGTAGAGGAGAAGAGATGAGGAGTTGAGCAGGCCAAGGTAGCTAGGATTCACAAGGCAGAATAGCCGAGAGAAGAACGCTGCATGGAGAGGAGAGAGCTACAGAGAGAGATGGCTCTGAATATCTGCAGAGGGTTTCCCTTGATTGGCCACTGACCGGTGCATGCATGTGAGGAAACAACCTCAGGCTAGAAAAAGAACCACCAAAGGGAGCAGGCTGAATAATCCCTGGGGCTCACTCAGGACTAAGAACATGTTGTTCATGTTCCCACCAGCCAGAATAGAAAATGTCATATTACACGGGGCATCAATATAGTCCTCAGAAAGGTATTGTCTCAGTAGTGGGAAAAGTTTAGACTTAGGCTAAAGTCTGCTCTGGTTCCACCTAACAAAGCTTAAAAGCAATCCTCAAAAGGATTGGAGTAATTTAACTGCCTTCCAGACCAAAGGTCAAGGGTGTTTAAAGGGAAACAAAAATATCTAGCACCTAACAACACATCTACAATCTAGTATACAATAAGAAAATTTATGAGGCATGCAAAAAAGCAGGAAAATATGACACAAATGAAGAGAAAAATCAGCTAATAGAAGCAGAACCAGATATGACATAGATGATATAATTAGTAGACAAGAACATTAAACCAATTATTATAACTGTTTTCCATACACTCAAGAAAGTGAAAGAAAGCATGAGCATGCTATGGAGATAAAGAGAATATATCTTTATAAAAGACCCAAATAAAATTACTAGAGATGAAAATACAATGTCTACAATTTAAAAAAAAAATACACTGGGTGGGATTAACAACAGATTAAACATTGCAGAAAAAAATTACTAAACTCAAAGACTTAGCAATTTAACTTATCCAAAATAAAATGGAGAGAAAAATGGCTTTAAAAAAATGAGTAAAGCATCAGTGAGCTGTGGAACAACTTCAAGCAGCCTAATACATGCGTAATTGGAGTCCCTGAATGAGAGTGGAGAGAAACAGAAAAAAATATTTGCAGAAGTTATGGCCCCAAAATTTTCCAAATGTGAAGAAAACTATAAACTCACAGATTCAAGAAGCTTAGGGAATCCCAGGTACAAGAGACAGGAAGAAAATAACACCAAGGCACAAGAAAAATAGAATTGCCTAAAACCAATAATAAACAGAAAACCTTAAAAGCAGGCAGAAGGAAGGGTGGAGGGAAGTACACTTTACACACAGAGTAGCAAAGAAAAGGATGACATTAGATTTCTCACCAGAAATAATGTAAGTTAAAAGGGAGGGGAGGTAAGTCTTTAAACTACTGAAAGAAAACAGTTGTCGACTTAGAATTCTATACCCAGCAGAAACATCTTTCAAAAAACAATAGCCGACAAACTAAAAGCTGAACGAATTCATCTCCAGCAAACCTGCATTACAAGAAATGAAGAAATGTTACAGGAAGTCCTTTGCACTGAAAAAAAAAATGATACTAGACAAAAATATGATACCAGACAGAAATATAAAGGAATGAAGAACACTAGAAATGGTATCTGAGCAAATATAAAAAACCTTTTCCCTTAGAAAAAAACTTTTCCCTTAAAGACATGTTAAAATGTCTTTAAACATTAAAGTAGAGGTTCTCTTCCTCCTGTTATTTAGATTGTCTATTTTCCTCCCTTGTCAAATAAGGATACTATGATCAAATAAGCTAATAAAACAAAACCCTTTGTAAAATTAAAAGCAGCATATAAACATCATTGGTCTTGCTCCCATTTTGCAGTCCCTCCCAAGAAAACAGCTTCTCCTGGTGACTTTGAGGCCTGCCCAGCTGACTCCGATGCTAAAGTCTGTTTCCAAGGCAGCAGGTCTGTGTCCTCATTTTCCCTCATAGGAGTCCCTCCCTCCGGCCTTGGGGGTGACAGAGATTCCCTGAGAACAAGCCTTCCCCCTCTCAACACAATCCCGTGTTCTGGTGAAGCTCACCCGATACTCCTGCCTGATCGTCTCACCCAAGAACCACAGTACCCCAGTGTTCTTGTTCGTGTTGTCTTGCTCAGTGAAGGATTTGGGTTCTTGGAATAACACTCTTTCCTGGCTGGGCATGAAACGAGCAGTTGAGCCTCATTCGGAGTGGCAGCAGGCCAGGCCTTTCCGCCACTTAGCTTAGTTCTTCCTGCCTGCTCGGGCCAAGGCAGCACTAGGGTGACCGCGCCAGTGGGCAGAGCGCCAGGCCCGAGTTTGAGGTTTAGGAGTCGTGAGTCATGCTGGGGTCATGCCCTGGGCTGGGAGAGTCGCCACCACCCTAGCAGACTGTTCAGAACACTGTCCCTCTTGCCTTCCCTTCCACGTACGTTAGCTGAGCCCCCACTGCGCACCTGACTCACTGCCAGGTGCTTTCTACGCACTAATTTCTTCCTCATGAAAGCCTCGTGAGGTTGGTATTTGCATTCCCATTTCACAGATATGGAAACTAAGGCTCAGGGAGGTGAAACCGCCAATTGGTGGCACGGCTGTTACCGAAAGCTCAGCCACTTGTCCATGAGGCCGGATCAGAAGAACGAGGAGAAGCGGTTTGGGGAGGAAGCAAAGAGACACTTTTATTACTTTGCTGACAAAGGAGGAAAAATGGTCTCAAAATCCAAATTTCCGGAACATAGGCAGAATACAGAGCTTTTCAAGGGAGGGTTCTCAGCTTGCGGCAATTACCGTGGTTAACTATTCCAGTCCTTCCGTGTCTGCCCAACACAAAGCCTGTGGATTCTGCAGCGCCCACCTGGGGAGCCGGGGCCACCTGGGATAAGAACAAAAGTCCTTCTCCTGCCTCTTCCCTACCCCTGGGCTAAGGCAAGGATGCAGGTTAAAAAGAGTGGGGAAGTTTTAAAGGGACATTTTACCCTTTCCTTTTTGTCTGTTTGCTTAGTCTATTCCTTCTGTTACACATTCCCCACTTTCAGGACTTCCCTTCCTTCTGTACGGGGGGGAGGGGCGACTACCCTGTTACCCATCTGGATTCGGGCCATTTTCTCCGTCCTCAGGTCCAAAGCCCTTTTCAAATCTCCATGTCACCGTTCCCGCATGCCCTGGGTGCTGGGGCACGCACAGGGCACGGGGGACTGAGGGGACTGCAGAGGCAGAGGCAGAAGGGGTGACAGCTAATGCGGCTACTGTGTGCCGGCCACCGCCGAGCCCCTCCCGAGGACGTTCTCATTCATCCGGAGACGAATCCTGAGAACCGAATGCTGGCGTTCTCCCCATTTCACTTGTCCAGCTTCACGCAGCTTGGAAAGAGCGAGCCTGGTCTTGCAGTAGATCCACTACTTTGTCCCGAAGAGGCCACAAATCTCAGATTGTTCCCCCAGGAACCAGCCTGGAGACAACGTAGTTTAGCTGGGAGGGTCCCAGGAAGCGCTGAGTCTGGGAAGTGAAACACGAAAGTGTAGGAGGAGCAGGTCGCTACTCCGGGCAATGGGGACTTGATCACTCTGCAGGCCTTTGGGAAACAGCGCAGGGCAGTGCTTCTCAAACTTGAACCTGCACATGGATCCCCTGGGATCCTGGCATCGTGCAGATTCTGATCCAGAAGCTCAGGGTGGGGCCCAAGACTCTGCATGTCTAACGAGCTCCCGGGATGTCATGCTGCTGGCCTCTAGACCACGCTCGAGTAGCAGGGGTGCAGCACGCACCTCAGAAGCATCCCGAGACTCCAGCTGCCATCCGTCCTTGGCCGTGGGATGCTGAGGGTGGGGCAGTTACTCCTCTGCTCCCCTGGCCTGGCCAGGCCTGCCTGGAGGGGCCCTCGGGCAGGCTGTTGTGTGGCTGGCAGTCCTGTTGGCAGGTATTGGAACATGAGTACCAAGGGACCACAGCTCCTAATGCACCATGGGATTGTCCTGGTCACACCATCCTCCCACCATAGGGCTTTTGCCCGCCCCTCTGTGGGAGGGAGGCCTAGTGTGCCCTGCGTACATGCTCGGGGCCACTGAGCCAGTCGAGAGCCACTTCTCAGCAGGGACCCTGGCAGTGTCCTGAGGAAACCTAAGTCCACTCCAGCCCCCTGGATCCCTGAGTGGGGTTCCTCCCACTCCTCGGTCACTCTTGGGCACAGAGGTTGGGGGGCAGCTTTTTTTTTTTTGTTTTCCCCCTGAGACAGGGTCTCACTCTGTGGCCCAGGCTAGAGCGCAGTGGCATCCTCATAGCTCACTGCAACCTCAGTCTCCTGGGCTCAAGCGGTCCTCCTGCCTCAGCCTCCTGAGTAGCTGGGACTACAGGTGCACGCCACGATGCCCAGCTAATTTTTCTATTTTTTGTAGAGACAGGGGTTCATTGCTCTTGCTCAGGCTGATCTTGAACTCCTGGTCTCTAGGGATCCTCGCACCTCAGCCTCCCAAAGTGCTAGGATTACATATGTGAGCCACTGTGCCCAGCCAGGAGGCAGCTTTTTAAAAACCTCCAGTGATTGGCGGGGAGCTAGGGGGGGCCTCAGCCAGAATCCCCGCACACCGTCCTGCGGGGCTTTGCCGCTGGGCAGCGGATGGGGCAGTGCGGAGCCTGCAGGTAAAAAAGCTGGGACCTGCGTGGAAAGCTCCTTGGCACCGTCCTTGAGTCCGTGGGGACAGCTGGGGTTACGCCCCCTCAATGCCTCCTTGCCCTTAAAAAATGACTCAGCTGCTTTTCCTTAGTTGGGCACCGAAAGACCTGGGTTCACGTCTTAGCTCTGCCCCTGAGCAGCTGGCATCGTCTGTAAAATGGGGCTAACAGTCCTCCTACCGCAAGCGTGTTGATGCGATATTGCTGGCAAGGCACTCGGTAGGGGCTCCGCTTTGGGGTACACACAAAGCATGTGCGAGGTGTGGCTGTCACCACGGAAGAACAGGATGCGCACTCTCCTTCCCACTGTGTTGCCTTTTCAACCCAGGGGACAGGGCTTCTTTCGTAAAACGGATCAAGTGCCAGAATCGCTGGCTTAATAAAGCATGGGAGTTCTGCTCCGAGGAGAGGTCAATATTAACAGAAGAGCGATGTGTTTGTCGTGTGAAACTCCACCAGGAGGAAGCCCGGACACCTAACAAAGCCAGAGTAGGATGCGGGACGAGGAGGAGAGAGAGGAGAGACCACAGAGAACGCGGAGCTCCGGGATGTCCCCGGTTGCCCCGCGTGACCAGCAAGGTGAGTTGACAGCAGAGGCAAAGCAGCACGTGGCACCTTCTCTGGGCTCCTCAGGCAGCCTGGGAGCCACAAAACCGGGTTCAAATCCCGGCTCCTCCACTCAGGTCTCTGTCGCCTTAGGCAAGTTGCTTGGACTGTCTGTGCTTAGTCCCCTCAGCTGTAAAAAGGGGCTAATACAGGTAGTCGCCTCGCACCTTGGGAGAGGGACTGAGCAGGCTCGTACGTGTAAAGTGCTTGCCACAGGCCGGGCGTGCAGTCCATGCTCAACAAATGCATCTCTGCGGCTGACTTTCCTGACAGCCCGCGACACCTTGGGTGACCTCTGTTCCTCGTGTACCCCAAAGTCTTTGTCTGCTGCAAAGGACTCCTGGCCCAGGGAGGGAGAGTCCGGGAAATAAGAAGTGTCGTGTGGAGCATCGTCCACCCCAGGTCCTGTGACGTGCTTCCCCGAGGTTTGCTCACAGAGGCTCCTGCCAATGGCAGGAACTCGAGGTGGGGACGGGGAGTCCAGCCAAAGGAGGTGGCCACTGTGGTGACCCCTTTCCTCCGCCCCTACTGGAGGAACCTCTCAGAAATGGGAAGGAGGCTCGTGCATCTGGTGACCCCACTCCACGTAGGCACCCACGAATGGCCCCAGACGGAGCAGCACGTGCTGTTCTTCAGGACGCTGGGAGCGGAACTGGGTGATTGCAAAGCTCCCCTAGTGGTCCTACTAGTAACAGTATATCTACTACAGATGCAGAAAGGAGTGACGCGGGATGATTCGAGCAGGTCCCTGCAGAACTGCCTGGCTCCACTTGGGCAGGAGCATGAAACAATTGCAGAGAAGATGCAGGGTGACCTCCCGTGCCCTCCACAGCTCTTAAGCAGTTTGCACGAACGTCCTGCTCTCCTTCCTTTACCCCCATCTCCCACCACGTGCCCGCTGTGCGTGCAGGTGGCTGAGGACTGGGCTTGTTTGGGGTTTTGTTGCTTGTTCGGTTTTTGTCTTCACAAGACTAGGCTTCCGGTCTAATTATCCTTCCCTCCCATCTCCCAAAACGTCCTTGCTTTGGGTCTTTTATCTTAATCTCGATTTGTCGATTTACACCTCGCTTGCTTGCAAAAGAGATCTGAGGTGGCTTATTGTCACACTAAAGGAACAATAAAGCCAACACCGATGAAGCAGAAGAGAAGAACAAAATGTAAAAAAGGGAAAAGAGGAAAAAGTTACTGAAAGGACAGCCTTGCTAGTAAATTAACTAATGAAGAAAAAGAAACTATCAGAAAGGAAAAAAAAAGAAAGAAAGATCACAGCCCCTTGTTTGATTAACAACCTGTGGCTTAACCTGCAGAGTCTTTAAGATGAACCACCTGTGGAGTTTTGTTTCTACAAAACTTGGACGGGGAGGGGGGAGCTTCCCCCAGCCCCAGCTCTCACCAGACCACATTCCAAGGACCCTGAAAAGCCAGCCCCCCCCCAACAAGAGAAGAGGAGAGAGAGAGAGAGAGAGAGAGAGAGAGAGAGAGAGAGAGAGAGAGAGAGAGAGGAGAAACAGACAGGCAGCCCTTTCACAGCTGCCTTCTGCTATCAATTTGCAACAACTTTTCTTTTCTCCCTATTTATCCCCATAAAGACCTTGAACCCCTCGTCCTCCCTGCCAGCGCCACCTCTTTCTTTCCTGTGCTGAGCCCTTTCCCTTCTCTCAGGGAAAGTAAAATACATTTTTTACTTCTTTCTATCCTAACCTTTGTGTCGAGAATTCCTTCTCAGCCCACACCACGAGTTCCCACCCTAACAGTTAGCACAAACTCTCAGCTGAGGAATATTAAATCAATGAAAATCCAAGCTCCCTAACAGCCTGAAAAAAAAGGAAGCCAGATACTCCACCCATCTTTACCTATAGACCAGGTCATCATGGGAAAAAAACAAACCCCAAACTGATCCTTGGCTATGAGCTTCGAGAAGATTTTGTCATGTGTCACAGGGACTTTGGCTCAGGGTCGTTGAGTAACGTTATGAACAATATTCTCAAACTGTACTTGTCACACACAGAACAGCTCCTTTTATTTACTGTTTTCTTACATCAATTCTTGAAACAAGCTGAGTGCATAATAAAGTAATTTTCCTTAAAGGAATTTATCAGTTAATCTTATAATAAAGCCAAGAACTTAAAATTTTTATTTTTAAAAAATGTTCATAATTTTTTTTCTTTTTTTGAGTCAGAGTCTCACTCTGTCACCCCAGCTAGAGTGCCATGGCATTAGCCTAGCTCACAGTAACCTCGAACTCCTGGGCTCCAGCGATCCTCCTGCCTCAGCCTCCCAAGTAGCTGTGACTATAGGTCTGCACCACCATGCCTGGATCATTTTTTCTTTTTTCTCTTTGTTTGGCAGAGACAGGGTCTCCCTCTTGCTCAGGCTGTTCTCAAACTCGTGACCTCAAGTGAACCTCCCACCTTGGCCTTCCAGAGTGCTAGGATTATAAACGTGCGCCACCACGCCTGGCTCATAATATTATTAATGTGATTAGTACTTATGGGTGATAGCAGGTTACCCCCCAAAAAAACTTCAAGATAAAGTTTCTTTTTAAGAGTGAAATCAGGAAGAGTTTACCCATAATGGTGGCAAGGTTAGCCACCTGTAAGACAGCCAGAGTTTGGGGGGGCTGTGTTAGTTTGCTGGGGCTTCCATAATGAAGTACTACAACCTGAGTGGCTCAAACAACAGAAACTCATAGTCTCACAGTTCTGTAGGCCAGAAGTCCAAGATTAAGGTAGCTGCAGGGCCATGCTCCCCCTGAAGAGTTTAGAGAAGGGTCTGTTCCACACCTGCCTCCAGTTTCTGCTAGTTCCTCAGCTTGTGGCAACATGACTCCAGTCTTTACATGGGGTTCTGTGAGTCTGTGTCCAAATAACTCCTTTTGATAAAGACATCAGTCATATTGGATCATGGCCCACACTGCTCCAATATGATCTCATCTTAATTAATTACATCTGCAATGACCCTATTCCCAAATAAGGTCACATTCTGAAGCCCTGCGTGTTAGGAATTTAACATGTGAATTTTGAGGGGGACACAAGTCAACCTGTAACAGTGGCCACGGACATGGGTGAACCCCCAAATCAAGTCACAGGGACCAGGCAGCACTCCTGGGAGGAAAAATCGATGTGTCACTGAGCTGAAACCCAATCAAATGTCATGTGTTTAAGCTGGAGGAAAACCTTATAATTAGAACAGAAAGTTCCCTTGGAGCCTGGAAAAAAGAAAGGAAAGGAAAGAAAGAGAAGAGGGGAGAGGAGAGGAGGGGAAGGGAGGGGAGGGGAGGGGAGGAGAGGAGAGAAGCCAAAGAACAAGAATTTGTTGATGTCTCTCCAGTCCTGCCAAATGGAGTGACAGCAGACCTTGAGGACGCAGGTCCTCTGGCCTCCAGGGCACTCGGCTGTGAGGCAGGAACCTTCTTCCACTAGGCTCTTCCATGGCTTTGATGAGATCTTCCCTGAGACCTTCTTGCTTCTAATTTTGAGCTCATCAAACTTACCAACTCACCTTCTTGGAGGTCACAATCCTGGGAACAGTCATGTTGCACATTTCACATCCTAGCAGACCCTGCGTGAATGCTGTCCCTGGCATTGTGCAACGCATACCTGGCACGACCTACAATGTGGCCCTACAGTCAGGGTCCCTTGGACTGCGTTAGGAGCATACAGCTCCTGGAAAGGACTCTTTCTGTCTTAAATGAACCCTTTGACAATCTGGTTTATCCATCAGTCTTTTGTGACTTTGGTTAATGGCAATTCGCTCTGCCTCACTCAACCCTTGGGGGCAGCTGCCAAATCCAGAGACCAGTTCCTTGGAGATGCTAATTCAGAGAATAGATAGGAAAAGGCAAGGCCTGAGAAGAGGGAGGAGGAGAGGAGGGCTCTAGAGAGAGGGTGCCTCAGTGGAGCTGGTAGAACAGGTGGGGAGGAAAGAAGTGTCCCATGAGCTAGAAGTGGAGAGGCCATTGGCATGAACTTGGCAGAGGGGACATTGAAGACTTCAAAACAGTGCTGTGTGCCAGAAATTTGGTAGACGAGGAAAGGTGATATGAGAAGCTTTAATGATATTTCATTCTTGGTTTTTTGTTCTTTTTAAGGAGACACAAGTTTCCTCTGCTAAGTTATTTATGTAACAAAACCTACAAAACGCAATCCTGTCAAATGTTGGAAATAAACTCTTAAAACACAAATAAAGAGATCCAAGTCAAAGATTGGAATTCCTGGGTATTGCTTGCTCTTTGTTTGTTGATTACTTTTGGCTATTTGATGAAACTCTTTGAACGTGACTCCATATAGAACAAGTTGTCCACAAGAAAAAGTCACGTATATTATTTTAAGATTTTTAGCAGCCACTTTTAAAAAGTAAAAAAAGAAACAGGCACAATAAATTTAAATAGTATATTCTATTTAACCTCATAAATCCAAAATATATTTCAATATATAAGAAATATTCTTAAAAAGTGTGAATGAGATATTTCACATTCTCTTTCTCATAGTAAGTCTTTGAAATCCAGTATCTATTTTACATTTGGTACACATCTCAATTTGGACTCTCCATTTTAACTGCTCTGTAGCAGCCACATATGGGTAGTGGCTACTACATTGATTAGTGTCCACACAAGTACAGAGGCTGCACTATGTAGTTCTGAGATGCCTAAGGATAAAACAACAACAGTAATAATAATAGTCATTTATTGAGCCTCTTAGATGTGTCCTGTGTTATATGAATCCCCTTTCTTATATATCATTTCATTTAATCCTCTTAACAACCTACATGGTGGGTACTATTATTACCCCATTCTACAGATGCAGAAACAGAGCCTCAGAGAGGGTGAGTGATTTGCCCAAGGTCACACAGCTCGTAAGCAGCCGAGACTGGAAACCTAGTTTTTCGGTCACCAACCATGTTGCTCCAATAACTTAGGATCAGCAAAGAGGCCAGCCAGCAGCTTCCCAGCGCCTTCCTTAGAGCGATTGCACAAAGGCTGACTTCATTTTCTGATTAGCTGAGATGCCACGTTGCCTTAAAAAAAACAGGCTGGAAGGAACGTTAACTGTACAACTGAGCATATTGTGTGGCCGACTGAGAACAGAGCAGCAACAAGATGCTCTGACTCTCATCAAATGGAGGAAGCTGCATATTCCAGGCCGGCGACCAGGTTCACAAAAATGCGATTGTTCTCAATCACGCTTAGCAAAGAGCCGGGGAGAGAATTGATTGTCATTAAAAGCAGGACAAGAACATCGATCATCCCCAGCCCCAGTGATAATCTGAGAGTTTTGACTTAGCCATGCCAAAAGCACTGGTGCAAAGACATTTGTGATGTGATTTCTCATGGGCTCCGGCATGGCCAGTCTGCAGAAAACAAGCACGGGGCCAAAGGACAGGGCAGCCCAAGCCCTGCCCCTTCTTCACATCCACTCCACATAGACAGAAGGTGACAGAGGAGGACGGGCTGGCCTGGGGGATGGGAGGTTCTGGGGCCTGTGGGAGGGGCTGTCCCTTCCCTCTCATCCTCTTTGTCCAGGCAGTCTAGGAGCCCTTGGAGCTGTGGAATTATGGATATGGGGTGGGAAGAAGATGGCTGCCTCGTGCTACCGGCCACAGCTGCAGCGCCATCTAGAGACAGAGGACCTGCCCATGGAAGTGGCCTGGACAAACCAAGCCAACCCATCCTCTCTTCATCCTTGAGACCCCAGGCAGGGTAGGGAGCGAGGCCTCATCACCGCGAGAGCTCTCCTAGGCAGGAAGGATTACTGTGTTCTCAAGTGCTCCTGAATGCAGCTGCCCCTCCGTCCTGCGTCTTGCCATGGCTGAAGAGGATGCACGCAAGGCATGCAGGTGAGGATCTGAGTTCATCCATCTGTCCATCCAAGACACGCTGAGTGATGGCTGCATGCTACGGCAGGCCCTGGGGACAAACAGATATACAGGGCCAAAAGTCTACCCTATAGGAGAACATGGCACAGCCTGGGAAACCAACAGTTACAAAGAAACACGGTAAGTGCTAGAATGTACAGCTGTGAACTACAAGTTACCTTGGTAGCAGAGAGTGTGGAGGTCGAACACAGAGGGAAGACACAGAGACATTCCATAAAGATGGAGAGGATGGCCCACACAAAGGGAAAGAGACACCAGGAGCATCCCAAGAACTGCACCTTACTTACCAAGCAGCTGGAGCTCAGAGCGAGCGTGGGAGGGGTGGGACCTCAGCCTGCAGGGCTTGCAGGGACCAGGTGTAAAAGGCTCATGTGCCACACTAAGGGATGGGGACCTCAGCCAGAGCACAGGGAGCATCAGAAGATGTTGGGCAGAGGTGAAGAGTCAGATGGGTGATTGGGGGGGGGGGGGTCACCAGGGCTGCAGTGGAGGGGATGGATAGGAGAGGGGCAGGACCAGTGTGCTGGCCTGGGGGTGCCTGGTGTCCTCAGTTTCCTTCCTTGCCCTTCCTCTGCTCGGCCAGGCTCAGCTCTGCATGGCGGCCAGGCTGACCCCAGGACCGTGAGTTTTTTGCTCTTACAACAGCTCCCTTCCCTCTGGGGCTGTCCTGTGGGAAGCAGTGACGGATGATGGGAGGGCAGGAGGACTTTGTCTCTTCCGTGGCTCTGGTTCCCACTGGGCAGGCTGCTGCAGTGCCACCATCTAATCACTCGCCTCCTCCCTCATCCTGCCACCTCAGGGTGGTGACAGCTTCTTGCTGTTGCTACGCTCTGGCCTTTCTCCCTGACCTGCCTCCCTGGCTCCTGTGTTTGGTTTCTCTGCTCCTTCATTGCCTATGTAACCAGCTCCCTGGATTCAATTCCTTTTATTTTAAATACTTAACGTGATGGTTAATTTTATGTGCCAACTTGACTGGGCTATAGGATGCCCAGACAACTGTTAAAACATTATTTCTCGGTGTGTCTGTGAAGGTGTTTTCAGAAGAGATCAGTGTTTGAATCGGTAGGCTGATTACAGAGGATCCTCCCTCACCCAGGTGGGCGTCACCAATCTAAGGAGGTAGGAACAGAACAAAAGGAAGGGAAAACTCTTCCTCTCTCTTCTTGGGCTGGGGCATCTACCTTCTCCTGCCCTCAGACATCGAACTCCTGGTTCTTGGACTCAAGAACTTACATCAGTGCCCCCACCCCTCGTTCTCAGACCTTTGGGGTCCGACTGAATTACACCCCTGGCTTTCCTGGTCCTCTGGCTGCAGACGGCAGATCATGGAGCCATGTTCTTGGCCGCCATAACCAGAGGAGACAAGTACCATAATAAATCTCCTCTTATCTCTCTCTCTCTCTCTCTCTCTCTCTCTCTCTCTCTCTCAATCTATCTGTGTTCTATTGGTTCTGTTTCTCTAGAGAACCCTGATTAATATGTCTCCAGGCTGGGTGCGGTGGCTCACGCCTGTAATCCTAGCACTCTCAGAGGCCGAGGAGGGCGGATAGCTTGAGGTCAGGAGTTCGAAACCAGCCTGAGCAAGAGCGAGACTCCATCTCTACTATAAATAGAAAGAAATTAATTGGCCAACTAACATATATATAGAAAAAGTTAGGCCGAGCGCTGTGGCTCACGCCTGTAATCCTAGCTCTTGGGAGGCCGAGGCGGGCGGATTGCTCAAGGTCAGGAGTTCGAAACCAGCCTGAGCAAGAGCGAGACCCCGTCTCTACTATAAATAGAAAGAAATTAATTGGCCAACTGATATATATATATATATAAATTAGCCGGGCATGGTGGCGCATGCCTGTAGTCCCAGCTACCAGGGAGGCTGAGGCAGAAGGATCGCTCGAGCCCAGGAGTTTGAGGTTGCTGTGAGCTAGGCTGACGCCACGGCACTCACTCTAGCCTGGGCAACAAAGCGAGACTCTGTCTCAAAAAAAAAAAAAAAAAAAAAAAAGTTAGCCGGGCATGGTGGTGCATGCCTGTAGTCCCAGCTACTCGGGAGGCTGAGGCAGGGGGATCGCTTGTGCCCAGGAGTTTGAGGTTGCTGTGAGCTAGGCTGATGCCACGGCACTCACTCTAGCCTGGGCAACAAAGAGAGCCTCTGTCTCAAAAAAAAAAAAAAAAAAAAAGATAAAAATAAATAAAATAAAATAAAGTGTCTCCAGTTCCCTGGTTGCTGACTCATACAAGTACAAGTTCTCTGCCAAAATGCAAAGGAGCAATAACAAAAGTCTGAAGAGAGGCTCCTGCAGCAGTGGGAATGGAATTAGAGAGACTCAAGAGGTAGAATCAATAGGGCTTGTTGACCAAACGTGGAGAGTGAGGGCTGAAAGAAATCATGCGTGACTTTAGGTGAACACAGGGATCAACACACTTTTTCTGTGAAAGGCTGCACGGTAAATATTTTAGGCTTTGGCAGTCATACGGTTTTCTGTCTCAAACTCTGCTGTTTTTGTGCAAAAGTAGTCATCAACAATATATAAAGGAGCACGTATGGCTGTGTCCCCAAAAACTTCATTTGTCAAAAACAGTTATTGGCCTGGAATTGGTCTTCTGGCCAATGAATGGTTTGGGTGGCTGAAAGGACAGTAATAGTGATATGAACAAAATAGGGAATCCAGAAAGAACTTACTGGGGACAGGAGTCACGAGAAGGATTAGGAGCTAGATAACAATGAGTCCTGTGTGAGTTAGGAATTGTGCTTGACTACAAGTAACAGATCTGAAGTAAGTATGACTTGAAGAAGATTAAAGTTTATTTTTTTTCTCATGATAAAAAAGTCTGAAGGTAGGAGATCCAGATCTGATGCAGTAGCTTCTTGGTGCCAGTAGTGTCCCAGGTTCCTGCCAACTTTCTTCTCCACTATTCCTAACCCCTGGTTTTCATTTTCAAGGTCTCCTCAAGGTTACCTCATGGTCATAAAATGGCTTCTACCTTCCAGCTTTCACAATGGAATTCCAGTTTTCATATAGAATTCCACATTGCAAAAAGAAGGAAAGACGGGGAAGGTGGTCAGGAATGGCAAGAGACAGATGTTCCCCCCCCCCCCCCCGTTGTGTCAGTCCTTTTTTAAAGAGCTTTCCAGAAAGCCCTGCCCAAAAAGCCACACCCAACAACTTCCCTTCCCATCCCACAGGCCTCCCTCCGCAGGGGAAGCTGGGGTATTAGTCTTTCTGATGGGCATGTCGCCCCTCCCAACAGGGCTCTGTTGTTAAGGAAGAAAGGGCGGGTAGACGTTGGATAAGCAACTGAAGGTCTTTGCCAACAAGGCTGTTTTGGCTGTGCTGAGTGGCAGGTGCTCGTGGAACATCCACGTGACTCAGAGGATCATGGGCAAAGAGGCTGTGTCTAAGGTATGAAGTGGGAGGCACCCTCAGGTGGCTGCAGCCAAGTGTGAAGCTGGGAACTCCCTGGGAAAGGCCACGCTGTTCCTTCTCTGCACCTAGGTATCTTACCTGAGGGCACCTGAGGCAATGGAATGTAAATGGATTCCTACCTTACCGCATCCTGTCCCAGTCATCCCGCATGCCCAGGGCTACGCATGCACCTGGCCCTCGAGTCTGCACCCAGCGTGCACTTGTTGAATAAACAAATGAGTCATTTTAACTTCATGCCCATCTGTGGAGATGGGGCCTGCACGCTGTGTGTTTTGGAGGTCTTCGGGGAGCTGTGGGTGAGAAGAGGTGACTTGGTGATCTAACCTTCAGATAGACTCCCAAGAACATACGTCACCATAATTCTGGTCTGACAATGACACAACATGGGCTTTGGAGTCCTGAATTTCTTCACCAGCTGGAAAAGGACACCAGCGTCTTCTCACAGGACACTTTCCACAGGATGACTTTGCTTTACAGCTTGGCTAGGGTGAATATCAGGCAACTTTCTTGTGGAAAAGAGACAGATGTAGCACTGGTTCAGAATCAAAGAAAAACGTGGGGGGGAGGGGACCGACATACCATTGCCAACTGCCTGTTTAGCCAACTGAGGACATTAAAAGCAAACACACACCTTCATCTATGATCACCACGATTTTATAGAAGGCAGGACATTGCGACACCGAAAGAACAGGAGGAACATAATCTTAGATGAAAGGATCGCCCTTTGAATGGAATAATTTAAATTTTTTGAACAATTCCCTACATCATTCAACTCTTCTCATTTTGCCAACTGCCAAAAACTTTGTCGGGGCTGGTGCTGACTTACCAACCTGCATTCAGAACCAGGCCACCCCAGACAAGTTAAGTGGCTTTCCCAAAGCTGCACAGGTAATTATTGGTGGAGGTGGAATTAAAACTTGGTTTCCTGACTCACCAAATAACAACTCTCATAAAATAAACTGGCCGACTATCGGTGAGTTGTCAGTTTCACTGTAGCTCATGCGGCAAAATAACGTGATGGAGTTTAACTTTCTAGTTTCAATAGCCTACGTACAGGTGATCGTGGACCAGCAAACAGGACCCAGTAGCAGTTGGGCAGGTCTCAAGGTGAGAGAAGTCACCCTCCTTCTGGGTCCAGACTTGTCTTGCATGGAATGTGCCGTGTGAACCCAACATCGGGACGTTGGAAACACCAAGTTGATAAAATGGGATGATGCTGAATTAGATAAAAATGTGGCAGCCCTGACCTGGGGGTTCAGCATAAAATCTGAGGCCTGCCTGCCCCTAAGGAGCTCAATTCTAGCAAGGGATCCAACAGGTAGATTCAGAATCCTAATTCCCTGTGTTGGGAGCCACCAATAGAGGTAGGACTTTGGTGGTCTGGGACTTGCTTATAGAACAATTTGACTCGGGCCTTAGAGGGCAGAGAGGGATTTTTCAGGAGGAAAGAGGGGTGAGGAGAGTGCTTTAGGGAGAGGGAAAGAATGTGACCAGGCCCCAAGCCCCCAAAAGCCTGAAGAGTTTGGGGGCTGGAGTCATTGAGGACAGCCACACACCAGGTGGGTCTGAGAAATGACAGGAGTGATTCAGGATGCCCTGGGGGTTCTTAGTGGGGTTGGTTTGGGATGGACAGGTTGGCTTCTTGACAACACCCTTGTAAACACTAAAGATTAATATTATGTATGATGTGTTTATGTTGTTATTATTAAGTTACAAGTCCTTAGATATAGAAGAGGAATTCTACCCTTGTGGTGTAAGGAAGTTAACTCAGGCATGAAGTATATATCCCCCAAGAATTTTCTTAGTTGCCAGTTTACCTTTTCACTCCTAAGAAATTAGTTCTTGCCAATAAAGGTGGAAAAACAGAGTTGTTTCCCTACTAATTGTTCTGATGGGTTAGATGAAATTTCTAGGCTAAAAGAAATGGTCTAGCAGAAAAGATTAAGCATCAAAAAGTGATGCCTTTTGCATTATGGAACAATAAAAAAGCAGCATACATGAGCACATTCTCTCTGAGCTCAGAGTGGAATTCGCTGCCATGGTCCACCTTCAGGCAGAAGGCGGGACATGATGAACCATTGCAAGTCTGTAGCATGTTCAGTGAATAAGAGTTTTGGGGAGGTTACTAGTCTGATAATCCACAGAATGCTTCACGAATCTCCCCGCAAACCTTGTTCACCCATGAGGGTGCTAGGAGAATTATTAAGATAAAGCAAGAGACCGGGCATGGTGGCTCACGCCTGTAATCCTAGCTCTCTGGGAGGCCAAGGCGGGCGGATTGCTCGAGGTCAGGAGTTCGAAACCAGCCTGAGCAAGAGCGAGACCCTGTCTCTACTATAAATAGAAAGAAATTAATTGGCCAACTAATATATATAGAAAAAATTAGCCGGGCATGGTGGCGCATGCCTGTAGTCCCAGCTACTTGGGAGGCTGAGGCAGAAGGATTGCTTGAGCCCAGGAGTTTGAGGTTGCTGTGAGCTAGGCTAACCCCATGGCACTCACTCTAGCCTAGGCAACAAAGCAAGACTCTGTCTCAAAAAAAAAAAAAAAAAAAAAAAAAAAGATAAAGCAAGAGCATCTTGTACCACTTGGCTTCTCTAATCTTTCACTCTTAGAGCAATTTCGAGAAGGGAGTGATGAATTTTGAGATTGGTGATAGGAAGAAAAAGCAGGAAGCAGGGCAGAGAGGGGAGACAAATGCTTGTTTATAAGTCAAGAACTTCAAGCATTATGCAGAAGGGAAGAAATGTCCCAAATTCTTTTTATCACAGAGCTGGTACCAGGCGGCAAAGATTAGTTCATTAAGAAATAATTCACCCATCAGAGGGATAGCCGGGTCTGCAGATGGTGAACAGACAAAGGCTGGATTGATCTTTGCAACCAACATTCTTATGTCTAGAAAAGACAACAGCTTCTGAGAAGTTTGGGGAAAGATATACCAGCTGCCTGTGAGATACCCATTAATCAGCATGGCTGGATTTTTGGACATGATCATGCCTAAAGGTAGGAGCCAAATTTTTTTTTTTTTATCTTCGTTCTCAACACCCATCAGGATTGTCACATAGCAGTTGCTGAAATACCAGGGTAGGTTGACTGTGATGAAGGAGAGAATTGAAAAAACTTTCCAATCTATTTCTTCTTTAATTTCTTCTCTATCCTTTCATGTTTGTGGACTGCCTTTTTAGGCTATTGAAATTCTGGATGCTTAAATATATATGCCATATTGGGTAAAGGGGCAAGTATTTAAAACTAAATAGGTGCCAGAAGCAACCAAACTCAACTTCTGAGTATTTTTTTTAAAGGAAACCAATTATTTTAAATGCTTTTGATTACATTTAGAGGCTATATATATGCTAGATACAGCAGACCCTTAAATAGGCTTGCATATAGAGTGAAGAAATACTACTGAGCATTATGCCGAAATTTCCAGGTTGTAAACAGGAGAAAACAGTGTCTCCACACTGTAGATCCACAGTCTCAATGTCACCCTCTGGGTGAGAATCTTGGATGGATTATTACAAGAATGGTTTGTAAGCTCTTGGCAAGGAAGGCAGGTTGGGCTCACTAAGCTAGAGTAAGTGAGTGAATGAATGAATGGTGGTTTCTTTTTATGGAAGGGATATGTTTCTTAAGACCTCATATAATTTAATACTTGCATAAATCAAGACTAATTCCCCCACAGGAATAAAGTAGGATTTACATTATTTGAAGTTTTGTATAATAAGTGAAATTTTATTATTCTTTTTTCTCTTTATTCTTTATTCTCTTATTTCACATTTGCAAAACTCATATTAATAGAGTGTGACTTTATTTCCTTTCTTATAAAGAAAGACTAGAGACTTACACCTGGAGATCAAGGATGTATTTGACAAAATACAAAACTTTTGATTGGATGAAGAAATGTAGGCTACATCTTCAGAAAACCTGATGCATGCATAACTAGTTGAATGGCCACAAAGGATGCTGACTGAGATGACAGTTGACCTACAAGGGGTTCCCCAGAGCCAAGCCACCTGGCTCTAGCTTTGTCCTAATCAATATATTATACAAAAGACATCTTCAAACATGTGATTGAATGATACTTGGAGGGCTTTGGATGACAAAATCCAGACCCTCACACCCCCACCCTACTGCCAGTCTGAATTGGCTTAGAACAATGGATTAAATCTAAGGAGGGAAGATTTAATAGAGATAAATATAATGTCCTTTGCTGCTATCCAAAATGAGTATCTGGAGAAGCAAGCCATTAACTAGTACTTAGTTGTTTTAGTTAATAGTAAGTTCAATGCAAATCAGTGGTTTGGTTACATTAACAGAAATAGAGACTCTAGAATGGAAGAGGTGATAGTTTCTCACCGCCAAACTCTAGAATGGAAGAGGTGATAGTTTCTCATCGCCAAACTGTATTTGGAGTTCTATAACCAGTTCTCAGTTCTGAGCATAAGCTGGAACATATCCAAAAGAGAGAAACAGTAGGCAAAAATTGGAATATTTATTCTAGAAAAGACTTAGGGAAGAAATTATTGTTGTTTTCAAACAAATAAATGATTGCCATGTATGAGATGATTTAGGTTTGCATTTTTGTGGCCTTTTAGGCCAGCCCAAGAAGCTTCAGGTGAAAGTTTTAGGGAGTAGGATTTTGTGTCACTATAAGGACAATTAGAAGTATTGGAATATGAAAGAACCTCTGAGGGCAGGTGATGTGTTTGGTCATCCTGACACTATTTAATGGCTAATTGGGAGAAACTATCACTTCCTCCATTCTAGATCCTCTATTTCTCTTTCTTTCTTTCCCTTCCTTCCATTTCTCCCTTCCTTCCTTCCTTCCTTCCTTCCTTCCTTCCTTCCTTCCTTCCTTCCTTCCTTCCTTCCTTCCTTCCTTCCTTCCTTTTTCTTTCTCCTTTCTTCCTTCCCTCCCTCCCTCCCTCTTTCTTTCTTTCTTTCTTTCTTTCTTTCTTTCTTTCTTTCTTTCTTTCTTTCTTTCTTTCTTTCTTTCTTTTCTTCTTTTCTTTCTTTCTTTCTTTCTTTCTTTCTTTCTTTCTTTCTTTCTTTCTTTCTTTCTTCTTTCTTTCTTTCTTTCTTCTTTCTTTTTCTTTCTTTCTTTCTTTCTTTCTTTCTTTCTTTCTTTCTTTCTTTCTTTCTTTTTCTCTCTCTCTCTTTCTTTGTTTCCTTTCTCTCTCCTTCCTTCCTTCCTTCCTTCCTTCCTTCCTTCCTTCCTTCCTTCCTTCCTTCCTTCCTTTCTTTCTTTCTTTCTTTCTTTCTTTCTTTCTTTCTTTCTTTCTTTCTTTCTTTCTTTCTTTCTTTCTTTCTTTCTTTTGATATGGTCTCACTCAGTCACCCAGGTTGGAGTACAATGGCACGATCATAGCTCAACACAGACTCAAACTCCTGTGCTCAAGCCATTTTTCTGCCTCAGCCTCCCAAGTAGCTGGTACTACAGGAGCATACTATCAAGACTGGCTAATTTTTATTTTTTATTTTTGTATAGATGGGGTCTTACTACATTGCCTGGGCTGGTCTTGAACTCTTCGCTTCAAGTGATCCACCCACCTCAGTCTCCCAAAGTGCTAGGATTACAGGCATGAGCCACCGTGCCTGGCCTAGATATTCAATTTCTATTAATGTAACCAAACCACTGATTCACATTGAACTTGTAGGAAAAAGTTTATGAATCTGATTTCTCTCTTTTGTGAGAGTCAGTTACAGATGATTCAGAAAAAAGAAAATAATTAATAGTCGGTAAATATATGGAAGGTAATGTAACTTTGCTAGAAATGAAAATGGCAACAAAGTACTATTTTTGTCTGCTAACAAAAATTAAAGGAAAATCATATCCAATACTGGTGAGAGTGTAATGAAATTGGGGTTTGCATTCATTGCTGCTAGCACTGATGTCGTTTGGAAAGCCTGTGTATAAACAACTACACTATTGATCATACTTTTGTGTCAATAGTCCAATTGGCTATGTAACTAAAAGAAACTATGTAATGTTGAAGCTATGTTAAATTGCCACATGCCTGAAGACGTTCATTGCAGTATTTCTGCATTGCAATATTATTATAATAAAGAAACTAGAAGCAACCTGAACATGGAAAGGTAAGATAACAGCTGAAGATGGCAGGCCACCCAGTGGATGGCATGTGTGTGTTGGGAATTGCCAGCTATGAAATTCTACAGATCTGATGAAAACAATTACATACCAAATAGATGGATGTGACAATAGGAAAGACAGAAAATTTTCCTCTCTTTTAAGTCCAGCTGTGTGACTAGCTAGCTGTGTTACCCTGAGCAAATCCCTTAACTTCCCTGTGCCTCAGCTGCCTGGTCCCTCAAATGGGGAGTTTGGATCCAATGGTCTCTCACATCCATTCCAGTATGAAGATGTGAATAGAATGGACTCATTTAATGAAGAAACAGTATCAGCCAAGTATCTCGTTTTCAGACTTCACCACCATGCTTCACTTTCTCCACGTTATATATATTTAGAAGTCAGTTTGAAATATGTAGCAGATGAGAAAATAGAATTCTGGGTCCCTCTCAAATAAATCGTTGTATTTGAGGGAGATTTAGCCATATATACTCCAAAAGTACTTCATTATAAGGCAAAATAAAATAGTTCTTGAGTCACGAAGGATACTTTATCCAAAAATGCCCAATAATGATTTCAAATATAGGTACTACTTCTATGAGCATTATTAAAAAACACAACAACACACTGTTCTGGAAAGGTTTAGTCACACAAAACAAAGGGGCAAACATTTAATAAACTAATTTATTCAATTGTCCTTGAGTCTTTTTTTAAAAGTGTCCTTATCCAGCTCCCCTTTTGTATTCGTATCAATGGAAAAAAAAAAACAACAAAGGTCAAAACACTTACGTTGTGCACACATAGGACCATTTATTTTCTAGGGGATCTGGAAACAGAGTGACAAAACATGAGCTTTCAGCTCATAAACAAAATGGTACCAGACTCCCTCTGAACATGCCCTCATCTTTTTGGAACTTTCTAGAAGGATGGTGACTTTTTAGTTCAGACTTTAGTTCAGGAGCAGCAGTCAAGAGGAAAGGGAAGTTGCTCAGGGCAACAGCATCCCTGCCCTTTACCCACCATGCCCCAGCATCGATGCCCCAAATGGCCTTTGCAGTCCCTGAGATACCTCAGGGGGAATGTCCCTTCTCTGAGAATTTATAGGACTTTGACAGGGTTCCCTCAGGTACTCCGACCATCTGCAGTGGTGTCTCTCCTCCAGCTCCCTTGAGAATCACTGACTGAAAACGGTTGTGTGTATGTGCTGTTTTAGGAAGGCCACATCTTATATTCGGCCTCAAGCATTACCCACTTTGGCCAATTGCCCAACTCATCAGATTTGGTTTGCTTCTGAATGATTTTGGCTCTTCCTCCCAATCAAGTCTCCTCCAATATTGATTTGTCCTCTGGGAGGTCACACCGCAGCCTTGAAGGTGACCCCGACGGTGGGAATGGATAGGCAGCGACCGGGCTGAACATAGAGGATGCTCAGGTGCCCACTTCGAGAACCCTCACTGGGAGGAATTTATCCCAGTGTGACCAGAGCGGACGGGCCCGTGACCTTACAGTGACACCATGACCACTGGGGGACAGGAGCATCCTTGTGAACAAAGACACCGGTGGATGTGGGGGCCCAGGAAAAGGGAGGTGGCTGAGGCCAACTCTGTTTGGGTTACTGCTGCCGGTGGGACCTGCGGGCAGGGGACCCTAAAAACCAAGACCGTCACAAAACGAACCAGAAAACTCTTGAGAGCATCATCTTTCTGCTCCTCCCGCATGGTGAGTTCTGTCTTGTGGTCTTTGCCTTTATTCCCACTCCCCTCTTTCTCATTAGCACCTTGTTGGCGCTTGGGGCGTGTGTGCGCATGCTCACACATGCGCAGTAGGCTGAGATAGGCATTTGCGCGGTCATGGAATATAGATCCTGGAAGATGAAGATCTTAGGGCTAGGAATGTCATCAAAAGAAACCTTCAGAACCCGGGATAAATTGGCAGGCTACGAATTCAGTTTGTTGTTTGACAACTTCCAAATAAAAGGCAAACTTCATCTTAACCACAAGTCCTGGAGCCCGTTCGTGTACCAGGTCTTTACCCCACAGCTGGAACTCTAGAGGCCCGCGGGCGAGCCCAGCCTCTGAACGCACATTTGCGTATTTGCAGAGAAGTGTGTTATTTTCCACCAACGTGAAAGCATGCACGAGGATGGGTACGGTAAATGCAGCTGAGACCCTACAACCAGACTATCAAAAAGCTGCACACACACATCCTACTGCAGGTAAGAAAGAGAAATTATTTTACTACCCGGCATTTGCATATGGAGACACACACAATACCACGTGGTGTTTTTCAATTGATGCAACTCAGTAATTTTTATGCAACTGGAAGACAATACATCACAGAAACTTTATGGTAGGTCTGGGGAAAAGTGTTATTTACAATAAATGATGAAATAGTTTGTCTTTGGCAATATGATTACATACGAAGAATGCAAAATGCAAGTAAGGATGCTTCCAAAGCAACACCATCAGGTTTGGCTGATTGCGCCTGCCTCCACAATTGTTCCTCTAGGTCAACACAAACATAACTGAACATCACTTTCTTTCTCCTTTATGGTTCTCCCTTTCTATTCATGATATTGGCAGTTTCATACAGAAAATACAGAAAAAAAAATTGGCTTTTGAAAAATTATTACTCTCAGAAATAAATTTGGCCATGTATGTCTATTGGCCGGCAAAGGTCAGACGACCCTAAGCATCAATAGTAAACCTCTTGGTCTTCTGATTGCTTTATCACTGTTTTTGTTTTTTTTTCTGCAAAACACAAACAAAACTCAAGAAATGTTACAGAATCAGAGTATTAAAAAATGTACAAGTGTATATGCTTCCCAGACACACATGGATACTTTTTTCCTCCACATTTTCACCATGGCAGTATAAGTAGTGAGTGTGAATGACACAGCATGAAGCTGGTTACTGAATCAGCTGTGAGCTCAGATGGCCTCAACACAGATACTCAAGAAACGTTGCATGTTTCAGTAACTGAAAGTGTGCTATGTTTCATCTAAAGAAAAGGCAGGGAGGGGCTGGGGAACTCAGGCCACAGTCATGGAAGGATGAAATACAATTTCTGGGTTTGATAGGCTCACCATATCGAAGTCTTTTGAGAATCCAATATGGAATATCAATTATTTGCAAAAGGCAGAGAAGGCTGTTCTCAACTCTTGCAAAACGGAATACAGCGGAAAAACACAGTTGTATATATTCCAAATAAATAGTCTTGATTTCAATGCTAACAAAGCAGGAAGGGTACTTGTGAGCATCTCACAGTCAAGTCAGAAACGATCTTTCACGTGGGTCTGATTTCAGAAATAACAACAGCAAGATGCAGCACCATAGACACATCGGTTTCGGCCGTTAAAAGATGGATCGGTTTAAAAATTGTGTTTTCCTTCCTTAATTTTTGGTCAGTGAAGCTAGCACTTGTTTGCTGAACTGTGGAAGAATTGCAAGGTCACACACATTATTCATGATAAAGCAACTGAGCTGACGAGTCTGTGCTTAATTCAAGAATAACCAGTAGGAGAGAGAGAAAACACAAGGAGCTAACCACCATCGCTGGTGCTCTCTCAAAGAGGGGTGAATGGGTGAATTCACAAAGGTAGGCAGATCTATACAGAACACTGAATGCCATGTGTAAATCCTCATGAAACTTCAGAAACAGGAACACCACACAATGTATATACTTTGATTTACACATTCCATTACAAAGAAAAAAAAAAAGACACCATTACAACTTGGTAACTGTGTTAACTGCAATATAAACCAAAGTCCAGAGTTTGGCAGGTAACTAAAAGAGGGTTATCACTTAGGTTATATAGCAAAAGTGTTGATGTATATTATATATAGTAGTATAAATAATAAAAAAGTATTATTTAAATTAGATCACAGTGCTGCATTATGTGCATAACAGTGTTTGATATAGTATTGGTGGGCTGGGACCTACGACACCAAGGACTTAACTGTCAACACTGGTAAGTCACAATCAAGAGGGGACACAGAGTTCCAATGTTTGCTTTTGGTGGCAAAAATCCTGAAGATGAAAGAAAAATACTTCTCTACAGAAACATAAAAAATAAGTCGCAACATCTGGGCCGCTGTGATCCACCGGAAAGAAACCAGTCCCAACCTGAATAAAGTTTAAAAGGGAAAGAGAAAATCACACTGAATTGAATCCAATCTCATAGAGAAAACCCTCACATTTAGGTCACTTGTACAAAACTCTGATTCCTTCTCAAAGCCCTTCCGTGAGAGGCTAAAGGCCCCGCACACAGTGGACTCACTGCAACTTGAGTCAGTAGCACTTGGTGCTGAGCGGTCCTGGTGTGTCACAGGACTCTGAGCTGGGCACAAAAGCCATCCTCATGGTCTCTACTCTACAGAACCCACTGCCTGAAACTGTTCCTCAGACAGGAGCCTTCGACACAATGGCCTCTTCCACAATGCCCTGTGGCAGTAACTGCTGTGGCCAGCAAGCACTAGACATGTTGAATACCTCTACAAAACAAACAAACAAAATAATAATAAAATAATAAAAAAAAAATAAATCCATTTTTGGGAAAGGCCTCTGGTATATTCCTTCTTAAAAACTCAGCCCCAAGATTGAAACCTGCCACAGAAACCTGTCTTGGCTATGGTTTTCTCGAACCATTATCTAAACGTGGGTTTGGTTCATTTTAGTTTCAGAGAGATGGTTTTACCAAAGAACTCTTGAAAAGTATACTGTTTAGAGAGGGGGAAGGGAAGTAGGAGCTTATGGTATATTATAAGGCTGGGAAAAATCTATGATGCAAACCCTTTCCACATAGTACTAGATAAAGATAAAAGACAATTATACCAGGATAAAAATAACTATGTGTATATCATTTAAGAAAAAAAGAGTGACGGTCTCTTTCTCTTAAATGTGTCTGAGGGCCAATAGCCAGTAATTGTAGATGTCATGGTGCTGATGTGTTCACCGTTGGTTTCCAAAGCATCTTTAAATATTGCTATAGTTCCCCGTTTCCCCCTCCCCCCGCCCCGTGTGAGTATGTGAAATACTGGAATGACACATGAACCACCACTTCTCCCAGCAGGAGAAATGAAAACAAAAACACCACACCCCTTAATGGTGCTCAAGCGATCTGTCGGACTAATGGATACATATGCTAGTTTGGAAGCTAAAAGAACACCTGATGTTTTGGGAAGGAATTCCAAGACTAAAGTGAATGACACTTAAGCAAAATATTCTTTCACAAATAGGCTTGTGCTTAAATTCTCTACTGCTCTTGGAGGAGGGGATAAGAGAGGGTGCCTCCAGCCCCTTGGCTTGTTAAGGACATGGACAACCTCATTCCGCAATGAATTCACTACAAACAGCCACATACACATTGATACTTTTGTTTTTGTTTTTTTTCTCAACAGTCAAAATACAAAGTCAAACACAATTGAGCCATTGTTTTGGTTATGCATAATGTGTATGCCTCCAAAAACAGAAGAAAAATAGAAAAAATTACCCTCGCTAAAGGTTCCCCAACAAGTCTTCCAGCAGATCCAATGAAGGTGGCAAGGGAGACTCAGGAAAATAACACTTAGAAAGCTGCCCGATGAGGTATTTATGCAAGAAGAGTGGTTCTGGAGTTAAGAACACACTTTTATATTTCTCTATTTCTCAGAGATCAGAAAAGTAAATCACACACATTGCATTTTATTCTTTTCTAAAAGAGGACTCTGCCCCTTTAGAAAAATGAAATGAGGGGAGACAGCCCACTGTGGGGTTTGAATTGGAAGAAGTCCTCTGCCAGAAAGAGTCCTGAATGTTTACCTCTGCCTTTTAGGAGAGAAGTCTGGATTTTATCATCTTGGGGGTGGGCTGAGGGTGGGGGATTGAGGTGGTGATCTTTCGGGCTTGGACAGGGGACAACACAGATCAAGGTGTTGTGCAGATTCCATAGCTGTGGATGGCTTTAGGGTGTCAGGGGTTTGGGAGATGGAGGGAACGGAGAGCACTGCAAAAATACATCTTTATTCCCATCCATGTCCTGAACAAAAATGCTGGAAGTATTCAGGTTCGGGTCATGCATTCGACCTGGCGTAGAGGTGTTGATTTTTTTTTTTCAGGTTCTCTCATCAGCAGCGCACAGGAAGGTAAGTATGGGAAATGCACCACTGTTCTGGCTGATGGAGCTTCTGACGTACCTGGTCCTAGCAGATGGGCTCGGCTTTGGCCCATGACTGTCCCTTTTGAAAAAAATCAAGGTCGCCTCAGTTCTCTCCCTCTCCCCCCGACCCTCATATCCTGAGCCACAGTAGTGGGTGTTTTTGTTTGTGTTTTAGAGTTTCCCTCCATTTGGATGGAAGGTCATATTCTTCTAGAGATTTCTCTATGGATCCCCCCCCTCCACAATAACAAAAAAAATTTCTTTTTCTTTTTTAGGCAAAGATAACAGGAGTTTCTGGTCTGTGTGACATCATCCGGTTGTCTAAATTCAGCTCTCACAATCTAGGTGGTCTTAATTCCAGGTTAGTTAGTATGCTGAGGTGGTAGCAAAGGCCAGCCTCTCCTTCCTATTGCGAAATGGCGTTGTCGCAACACAATGCCTGGGGCTGGCCTTCCCAACCTGTGTGTCACTTCCTCCTTCACGTGTACCCTATCTCGTACCCTCACCCAATAAGGCCCATTAGCATGTTTCCCCTTCTTCTGGCTAATTTGCATAATTATTCAGTGCCTTTTTCCTAGAACCAAATCACGGTAATGATTTTCTCAAGTAAGCGTCCCATAATTCTCTTGATTCTATCATACACACTCACTACTAAGTTTGCCCTCAAATTATTGCGTCATGTTAAACATGTACAGACAAAGAGAAAGGACACATTTTTCAACAGAGAATCAGAGGGGGTCGGGGCTGAAGTGCACGCAAGGCGGTACAGAGTTCAACCATCCAAGCCCTACCAGAGCATGAAGATATTTTTATATTGCAGAGTAAGTTCCCCAACAGTCAGAGTTTGTCCCTGAAGAAGGTTAAACCTTAAACACCTGCTTCAAAAAACCAAAACAACCTGAAAGAAAAAAATAAAAAAAAAACAAAACAAAAACAAAAAAAAAGAAAAAGAAAAAAGAAGGAAAAATGAAGAAAACCAAAAGAACTTCTAAGCCTAAGGGCTTAAAAATTAGAGGCATAGCCTTTTCTCTATTTTCTATATTTATATGAAAATAATTCATGCTTCATGCTAAATACATTATTTACCTTACAAGAACTTTGTTATTTTTGAATAAAAAAAGTTTGTTTTTGTGATTTTTTTTTTCTTTTTCTTTTTTTTCTTCAAAGGAATCCATGCATTGTGGATCAGAAATTTCTGCTGGCTACACTGGCTGAATGTGGAAATCAATGATTTTCTCAAGGATGAATCCTGACTGATATGAATTGCAAACTCCATTTTGAGGGCAGTAAAGGAGTTACTTTATTTTTTTGCCATGTTTTAATCTTTTTTTGTTTTTTCATCAATGTGCCTTTAATCTTTTAAAAATACACCACAATACTAATGGCAGGTTCCATAGCTTTCTGTTTTTTGTCTTTTTGTTTTTCACTTGGATCAAATAGTTTTGACAGACAGAAAAAGATCGGTACCATTATTTCCTTCCTTAACAGCTACTGTAATTTCCTGAACTTGGTCGCTTTTCACGTGGGCAGTTAAGAAGACATAGCTTGTTTTCTGCATCAGTTTTCTCTTACTGTCCTTTGTGTGGGTGTGTGTACGTGTGTGTGTCTGCATTGTGTGTGTGTGCGCACACGTGTGTGTGTGTGTGTGTGTGTGTGTGTGTGTGTGTGTGTGCGCGCGCACAGGGCCAACCTTCAGGCTTATGGCTTTTGGAACATTTTCTTAATTTAATATCGAACAGAATTCAATGATTAGTGACATCACTAAAAATGTACCCCATTTCTTCTCATTAGTCACTGACACCTGGTACATACAAATGATCCAGTGTCCACCTCACAAGATGATCGATACCAGGCTCCAGGGCTAGGCAGCACAGAGGACCGGTGGCCGGGCCCCCGTGCCCGCTGCATGACAATGCCAAGGGCTTTGCTGGCACGACTGGGTGCCTGGCGCCACAAACTTGGGTCTGCTCCTAGGGGGACGAGGGGTTCTCCCTTCTCCCCAATCGCTTTATGTGCCTTCTCTCAGTGAACCCCACCGGGTGGACATCCTGACTCTGTAAACCTGAGGGTTGGACCTGAACGAGGAGGACTCTGCACACGTACGTGCCTTCTAGGTGCCAGGTGTGTGTTCCTGTGGCACTAACGTTGACATCTGTGGGTTCGGCCACATGCTCTCTGACAAGCTGGAGGAAGCAATGGTAAATTTTGGCTTTTTCAGTTATGTCTTCAGATAATGAAAAGCTTTTGTAAAACAGCTGAGTGTCAATATGAGTTCTATGGCTTCAATCTCCTTTAAAAATAAAATTCTTAAGGGTCCAAAACAAAGGAGAGGGGGGCAAATTAAAAAAAAAAAGAAAAAGAAAAAAAGGAAAAGAAAGAAAACCAAATCAAATAAAAAAAAATAGAAGAAGAAGAAAAAGAAAAAAGGAAAAAAAAAATTGCTGATATTGCCACAAATCATTAGAAATCTCCTGACATGCTGAAACCAAATGGCCGTAAGTTCAAAACAAATCAGTGACTTGTTTTCAATTTTTTGTGGTTTCCTTTTGCTCTTTCTGCCCCTTTGCCGTCCGATTGGTGATGTTATTCAAACAGGACCGAATCCCTGCCAAGTGCAGGAGTGACCCGGCCGCTTCTTTCATCTCCTCGTCGTCGCTCTCGGGGGGCTTTTCGGTGCGTCTCTTTTTGAGGGGCAGGGTGTCGCTGGGGACCTTCCTGGCCTTGGCGAAGTGCTGGCGCTTCTTGTGCTGGGATGCGTACCCGCTGTCCCCCAGCGCATCCTTGGGCTCCTTCTGGCTGTGTTTCCTGTCGTCCTCTTCCGTCTCGCTGTGGCTCCCGTGGCTCTGGAAGCTGCCCTCGCTGCCCTCCTGGCTCCCCTTGGTGGCGAACTCGTAGTGGTCGTCGGCCGAGGAGGAGGAGGAGGAGGACACGGAGTCACTGGCGGGGGAGGTGCTCCGGGCGTTGGAGGACTTGGCACTGCTGTAGTTGTGATCCTCCTTGGGGTCCCCGCTGACCACCGGGGAGCCGCAGGACGGCTCGCTCTCAGTCCGCATGCGGCAGCTGGTGATGCCATTCCTGCAGGGCGGGGACAGTGGGGGGGGAGGGGGGACAAAGAGAGGACACAGTTAGACCCCCTCAGATGCAGGCCCCCACCTGCCTTCAATCCAGCCACTCGCAAACCTCGGGGCAACGGGTGGCTCTGCTTCGAAAGGCAGGATCCTAAATCCTGACACCTTGGGCTTCCCCGCTTAGCTCCTATCTCTGGCGTTTTTCACTCAATTTGTGCGGCTGAGACGTCAAAACAACACTCCTCTGAAGTGACAGCGGTGGCAGCTCAATCTCTTCCATTAAACCATAAAAATCACGCTGGGCCTGCCTCGCGTACCCGCCAACACCACGGAGCCAGACGACGCCGGCTGGATACTTCAGAGGGAAAAGCACGCTCTCTTCTGAAGCTGCTCCATTAGGAGGCTTTTGTCAGAGGGCTCAATCCGGCGCTCAGCAAAAAGATACCCGCCATGTGGTGACAGCTCCTCGCGCACGCATTCCCTCCCTCATTCCTGCGATCTACAAACATTCGCCGAGCGCCTGACAGAAACGCCTGACCTCAGGGAGGGTCCCAGGGGAGGGACTCGGGGTTGGACCGCGTGCACACGCGGCCACAAAGACGCCGCAGCCCGACAAAGAGCCAAGTCACAGTCAGAGAACAATGAGACGGCAGTTAAGGCACTGTGTCCTGAATTCACCACCCGCCAGGCGCCTGCTAAGTGTGCCCAGGTGATCCTGGGGATGTCACCATCCTTCTTTGACGGTGGCTGAAGTGAGGTCTGGAGAAGTACAGTGACTTACTCCAGGCCCCCACGGTTACTCAGTGGCACAGCAGGGACTGGAACCAAAGTCTGACTCTCAAGCTTGAGCTCCTAGCGTCATCATCATACCGACTCTCCCTGGTGGCTTCCCTGGAACGGGGTGCCCGCTACACATTCCTGTCAGGCCTCTAGAGCGCTCCACATACCTGCTTACTGTGTGTCTTTACGTCTGGGCAATGCACTGACCCCCACTTGTGTTGCCTTCTTGGCAAAGTGAATAGCAGCGACACCCACTTCACGGGGGTGTTGGGCTGAGGACTGAGTTAACGGCTGCAGGGGACCGGCATGAAAACGATGGCTGTGATGCTTACTCCCTTTTGGGCCGCACGTTCCTTGTGTCTGGGCAGCAGCCACACACCTGACTGTGCCTGGCACACAGCAGGTGCTCAGAAGACGCACCCGCCCCTCGGAGGGAGGAAAGGGTGACTTTCACCTGGAGAGGCCGGGGAGAGGGCACCAGGGAAAGTTCCATGGAAGATGTGGCACCACCTGGCCTCGGACACGAGGGCTGAAGGATTTGGGCGGGGATGGGAGATGCTCTGTGATACCCCGCTGGTGCCACTTCCTGTAAGAGTCCAGGGAGCACGGCCACCCGTTCCCTGCCTCGATGACCCCGACTATAAGGACTCTGACTTTCCCTCCATAGAGAGCACGTCCCACCATCATCATCAACCGGGTGGTGACTTGCTCAACATCTGTGCTTCCCGCTGGGGTGCCAGCTCCACGAGACAGGGCCCGGTCACTGCTACGTCCCAGGGACTGGCTGGCACTGTGCCAGCACAGTGGACACCCGGCAGACACGCTGAGGGAACTCAGCAGCAGGGGGAACCGTGTGGCAGAGAGTGCGGAGTCTGGGCAGTGACAGTGGATCTCCAGCGCCGTGACTGGCCAGCCCCTCCCTGAGGATGTGGCACTGGCGGGAAGGCTGTGGGGTCGGGACGACCAACGAGACACAGGAGTGAACCCCACCACCACCACCCTGGTGGGCCTCGAGGCTCAGGAGACCTTGGTGGCATCTCACACAAATAAAAGTGATAAGGGAGGAAACAGTCGCTGAGGAAGAGGGCGTAGCAGGGAGTGACAAGAAGGGGTCTCTCTCCCGTGCTTTCGAAGCCTGTGAAACTCTGCTCAGTTTACGCTGGCAGAGAGAATCCTCACTGTAATGTCCACCAGCAGAACGCCTGAAGGCCATTATCACAACTGAACCTTTGCAAGCTGCCCAAGAGCCTCATGCTGACCCCTCCCAGTTGCAAAGTGTGCATGTGAACAATGAGGCCCTCGTGCGTCCCAGAAGGTCCCCGTGAGTGCTCTGTGCTCTGGGATCTCAAATTCGCGACCCTCACAGAGAGAGAGCCTGGTTTTCAAGCCAGACAGACCTGTGCTCGTATCCCAGCGTTGCTTACTGGTGGCTCTGAGCAGGCTGTTCTCCCTCTTGGACCCTCAGCGACCACACCGGGCTGCGTGAGGATGAGCTGGAACGCCCGAGCGCAGAGGAAGGTTCTTAGTGGTGCCTGATGGTGTCTGCTCTACGTGCTGCCGGGTTCCTGCCACTCCCTGCTGCAGGGCTATGCTTACCCTGCTCGGCCTTGTTTTCTCCCCCTATTCTGGGCCAGGAGGCACGCAGAACCCGGCGTAAAGTAAGGGTGAAGAGGCCCCTAAGGAGCAATCCCACAGGCTGCCTGCAAACACAGCCCCCAGCTCTGGGGTGGCCTCCTCCACACCTGTCTACTGCGGACTCCTGTTTCGTGGCCGGGTCTTGGGTGCAAGAAAATGGCTGGAGTGAGATTACTTTGTGGCGTTTCCAAGTATGAAACTTGGCAAACATAATTAATTGTACAGCTAGCTATTCGTGGTTACTAAAGCCAGTGAAAATGAAAGTCTGCTATTACAGTGCTTGTGATCTTTGTTGTATAAGATATAAAAGTGTAAAATGATGTGAAATATAAAAATAATTACTGAACTAGCAGTGAATAGTTTTATAGTGAGCTGTACTTGGATGAGTACACTGGGCTATGTCTGGTTTCTAACAGATCAATTCAGATCTGAATCCTTCTTTTTAAAAATAACTCGGGGCTCATGATTCCCTTTCTCCACGGTAAAGCAGAACAGGAGGCTGTCTGAGCACACACGCGTGTGGGGCGACAGTCACAAGAGCAAGGGAGCGGGTGATGGACATGGCCCCCACTGCCCGGTGTTTGTTCCCAGAGAGCAGGGGTGAAGGGTACGGGACATCTTCTGTGCTTTTCTTTCCTCTTGTTCCATAACTTTGACAAATTTTCAAATAAAAAATTTTGGGGGATGGGGAAAAATGCACTAGCACCAAAGCAATGATATTAAATTTTAGCTCCGTACCATCACAAGAGGAAAAGGTTTTAAGCCTGAGAACTTTTCTCTCTTTCCTAAACGGGGAGACAAGCAGCACTAGAGAGGTGCTAAGAGCATAGCAGATCCAAACTGAAACTTTCTTCTTAAAGAGATCCCATGAATTAAAAGGAGAATAGGAAAGAAAATTATTCCCCAGCCACTGATTGGGTGCCGTGTTGGGCAGAGTCTCTGGTACCACCTAGAACCACATTGCAGAGATTCTGAGACCCACACCTGGGAACCCTGGCCTACACCAACCCTTTTAAAGACAAACAGAAACTCAGAGAGCCCCATGACTTGTCTGAGGTGGCCCAGCTCGTTCTCAAAAATGGTTCGAGCAGAAATTTGAAATATCTCTCTGTCACCCCCCAAAGAAGGAAGTTTACTGTGATGAAGAAAGAAAAATCAATACACCCATCATCAAAATTTCTGGATGAAAACAGATGCACAGACATAACTTCAGGGAGTGAGAATTAGAACATAAACCTATCTCTTACTCACTTGATGAAATCAACTTTCCCTGAGATTTTTAGCATGGGCTTATAATCCACAAATGACAAACAAAACTCAGTGGGAGGGGACAAGCTCCTTCAATTATTAATAACTTGCTGCAATGTTACTTGTGATGGTGCAAGCCAGCCGCACCGACTTGGTGTCCAACGCTCCCCGCTGCAGGGGTTGTCATTACAGGATGCCAAACGCTTAAAAGTAACCAGCCGTCCTGAACATGTTGGAAGGTAAATTTCTAACCACCTCCTCAAAAATCATTCATTAAAACGAACATGTGATACATCTGAAATGCCTGCAATTTTTCAGTTTTAGCTGAATTTACGTGTAATGATAGTCACAATTATCATAAATTATCATAAATTAAAGCCACCTGATTTTACTAGGCCTCTAAAAGTTTAAGGCACATGGCTCAGGCCAGGAGCAGTGGCTCATGCCTATAACCCCAGCACTTTGGGAAGCTGAAGTAGGAGCATTGCTTGAGCCCTGGAGTTCAAGACCAGCCTGGGCAAGAGTGAGATCCTATCTCTACCATGAATGAATGAATGAATGAATGAATAAAAATAATAATTAGCTGGATACAGTGGAATGTGCCTATAGTCCCAGCTACTTGGGAGGCTGAGGCAGGAGGATCACTCGAGCCCACGAGTTGAAGGCTGCAGTGAGCTATGATGATGCCATTGCACTCTAGCTCGGGCAACAGACCGAGGCCCTGTCTCCAAAAAAAACAATGGCTCGACAAAACCACATGCTATTAATCTCAAATAAAAACCTGGTATTCATTCTCTCATCAAATAATGGGAAATACCAAATAGAAAAAGTGAGGAAATCACTTTAGTTCAAGCTGAGAATGAGCAATGCTTTCAACAAACAAGTTAAGGTATAAGCTATGACGTGTCCATTTTGCTGTTTTTTTTTTCCTACCAATTAATTACTTGTTCCATTACAGTAAAATAAGCACATGTCACCTCCACCTCTTATCTGGTGCACTAGGGTTCTCTCTGGAACGAATGGCTTTAAACCTAGAGGCTATCATTTAGGGTAGTCATCCTTTCAAGGGATTTACTTGAGGATTCTGATCTTTTGCCAAATGTAAAAAGCAGATGGAATTAATGGCATTGTAGAAGCAGGGAACTGGAGCGAGTTCAATGCTTCTGTCCAAAACCATGCACAAGTAGAAAGATATACGGAAGAAAAGAGATGACTGGAGGCTTCCACTTTCAGCCAGGTGGCGGGAGACACATTTGGAAGGTACTCTTCTGACTATTAATACCAAAGATTCTAGATAAAGTGCAACAACATATTTTAAAGGCATTGCTACGTTCACTAGAAAATAAGAGGAATCTCAGAGACCCACAGTAGACACACACACACAAATGAAACATTTAAAAATAATCTGAAATGTGAGCAGCAGGCAACCAAGAAAGCCAGGGTTTCTCCAGAGCAAATGTCTATCCTAGCACTGGAACAAGAGCCCAAACTCGTGCAGGGGAAGGGGGAAGGGAGCACCAGGAAGATTGATTTTGGCAGCTCCATGGTTACTGGTGACCCTCAGAGGGAGTTGAAGTGGCTTCAGGGATCTTGGTCCCCCAGGCTCCCAGTTAGTGAATTAGAAGTTAGGTCTGATGCTACCACACAAAATGTGGGAGAGAGAGACAAAGAGATGGAAAATATGGAAGAAAGCTTGGACAAGATGAAACATAGTAAGAAGAACTAATATAAATCTAACTGGATTCCCAGTGAAAAGAAAAAATGTGGATGATCTAATACTTTAATAGAAAATGGCCGAGAATCGTCTACTTTTGATGAAAGATAACATTCTTCAGAGTTAAAAGTCAGCAATCCCATGCGGGATAACTAAAATGAAATCCATACCTAGACACATCATAGTCAAACTTTAGAGTATTTTTAAAAAAAGACACAAAGATGATATGAGAGTAACAGAAAGAAAACATTACCTAAAGGAGAGTATTAATTAAGATAAAACAAGTAAAACAGATCAAAGCAGAATAATAATCTGAAAGTGAGAGAGGAAAAATAACTGTCAGCCTAGAATTTTATATCCAGTAACACTATCGTCTAAGAATGAGGGCAAAATACATATATTCTCAGATAAAAATTCAGGGCTTTAAATACAAACAGACCCTCACTAAAGGCACTTCTTAAAAATGTATTTCAGAGGAGAGGAAAATGATCCAAAAAGGAAGATCTGAGATGTAAAAAGAAATAATCAGCAATGAAAATGTAAGTAAGTATTGGCTCTATAACACAATAATGATAATGACTAAGTAGCTAAAACAAAAACAAAAATCCCCAAACTGAAATAGAACTGAAGTACTGAAAAAATGTAGCACATTACTTGGGAAGTGGAGAGAAGTCAAAACATTTCCAGAGCCCTGTATTGACCAGGAGGTTAAAGATATTGATTAACTTTAAACGTTTTTAAATATTCATGTTAAAAGTTCTAAGATCAACATTAAAAGAAGAGAAACAGAATGATGACTTCCAAAACTCTATTAGAAGGGGGAAAAAGCAAATAAGGAGTGGAAGGATCAATTTAAAATAATGTTAGAAAGTTAAAAGAATTTGGAAAAAGTGAGACAAACAAAAATGCAAAATAAGATGATAGAAACAAATCCAAATATGTTAATAAAAACAGGCTAAAACTCTTCAGCTAAAAGGTATGGATCATTAGCCCAGATTTTTTAAAAAGCCATATGCTATTTATTAGAGACAAACCTAAGCTAAAGGATAAAGAAAGGTTAAAAGGATGGGAAAAGTTGTATTATGCTGGTACAGTGATATTAAAATGAGATAAGATACATTTTAAGGCAAAAATCATTACTATAGATAAAGTCATTAAACATTCATAAAGGTTCAATTTGCTAGAAAGATAAAACAATTCTAAACGTACATACTTCCAATAAAATAGCTTCAGAATACATACACCTAAAATTGAAGAGCTACAAGAATAGTCACATCTACATTGTAATAGGAGATTTGAAGATATTACTCTCAGTATTTAACTGATCAAGCTCTTTCTCTCATATACACACAATACATAGACACACACACCATAGTTTAATATAGAGACAATCTGATGTAATGAATATATATATGTGTGTGTGTGTGTATGTATGTATATATAAGTATAGATATAAAGGGGCTAAAAATCATCAGCTAAAAGGTACAGATCATAAAACATACACTAATAATGAAAAAGTCAGCCGGGTGCGGTGGCTCATGCCTGTAATCCTAGCACTCTGGGAGGCCGAGGCAGGTGGATTGCTTGAGGTCAGGAGTTTGAAACCAGCCTGAGCAAGAGTGAGACCCCCGTCTCTACTATAAATAGAAAGAAATTAATTGGCCAACTAATATATATAGAAAAAAATTAGCCGGGCATGGTGGCGCATGCCTGTAGTCCCAGCTACTTGGGAGGCTGAGGCAGGAGGATCGCTTGAGCCCAGGAGTTAGAGGTTGCTGTGAGTTAGGCTGACGCCACGGCACTCACTGTAGCTTGGGCAACAAAGCGAGACTCTGTCTCAAAAAAAAAAAAAAAAAAAAAAAAAAAAAAAAAGTCATATTCTTTTGAAGCACACAGGAAATACTTTTTTAAAAAACTGATTTATAGGCCGGGCGCTGTGGCTCACGCCTGTAATCCTAGCTCTTGGGAGGCCGAGGCGGGCGGATTGCTCAAGGTCAGGAGTTCAAAACCAGCCTGAGCAAGAGCGAGACCCCGTCTCTACTATAAATAGAAAGAAATTAATTGGCCAACTGATATATATAGAAAAAATTAGCCGGGCATGGTGGCACATGCCTGTAGTCCCAGCTACCCGGGAGGCTGAGGCAGAAGGATCACTCGAGCCCAGGAGTTTGAGGTTGCTGTGAGCTAGGCTGACGCCACGGCACTCACTCTAGCCTGGGCAACAAAGCGAGACTCTGTCTCAAAAAAAAAAAAAAAAAAAAAAAAAAAAAAACTGATTTATACTAGACCATATACCAAATTTTGAAGAAGCAGTATTGTACAGATAAATTCTCTGACCACAGTGTACTGAAGTTAATAATCAATGTTGAAGAGACAACTAAAAACAAAACAAAAATAAAAACCACCTCTTTTTCAGTTTAAAATTATATATATATATGTATGTATTTTCTTTCTCCCAAAATGCATTCTCAGGCTACAGTTTGGAAATTTTAAAACACACTTTTAAAAAAATACCCATGGGTCAAAAAAGAAATCAAAATGAAAATTAGAAAATACTTGGAACTTAACAATAATGAAAATAAAAGATATCAAAACTTGTGGGATGCCATAAGTAGTAGTTTGAAGGAAATTATAATCTTAAATTTTTATTAACTCAAGAATAAAAGTTTTAAAAGTATCCAATCTAGATAAAGAAAAATAGAATGAATCCACAGAAAGGAAATTATAAACAGCAGAAATCAATGGAATAGAGAAAAAATGCAAAGTCAACTAATAAAAAAAGTTGATTCTTTGAAAAATAAAAAATCTATGGCAAGATTAAGCAAAAAAGAGATAGTACAAATGAAATAAGGAATAAAAAAGGGATATACCTACAAAAGATACTTTAAAAGATGACCAGTTATATCATGAATAACTCTATATGCCAATAAATTTGAAAACTTACATGAATGAATAAATTCCATAGAATTATCAAAATTAACTCTTTCTGGGTTTATGTAAGAAAGTGAATACTCAACTCATTTTATGAGCCTAATGTAATCTTGACACTAAAACTAGATAATGAGAGAACTAGAGAAACATAGAACATGAACAAAAATGCACAATTTATACATGAAATATTAGCTTACCAACTCTAGTAATATGTAAAAAATATAATGTGTCATGAGCAAGCATATTCAGAAATGCAAGTTTTGTTCAAAATGGCAAATTTATAATGTAATTCACCACAGTAAAAAAGAAAGAAAAATTTCATAGTTATCTTAAATGATATAAACATTTTTTGATGAAACTCAATAACCATTCATGATAAACTATCACAGCAAATTAGGAATAGAAGCAATTTTTTGTTATAATACAGTATAGTTCCCAAAAAATGTTTAACAAACATCCAATCAATTGTGAATCCATAATATAACTCCCTTTAAAATAAGAGACAACACAAAGATGCCTATTATCATTACTTCTATACAGAGGTCCTGGACTGTGCGATAGGACAGGAAAAAGAAAAGATACGAGAATTAGGAAGAAAAATAAAACCCCACCAGCGTTTACAGAAGATAAGACTTTGCCCAGAAGAGAATCTATAAATTATTAGAATTATTAAGGCAGTTTATTTAACGAGGTTGCTGGAAAAAAATCAATGAGAAAACAATTGCATTTCTATAGATCAGCAGCAAACAGAAAATACATCATATTTTTAAGTAAAATTTACCGTAAGTGCAAAGAGCCAAGAATAGCAAAGACACTTAAAAATAACAAAGTGAGAGAACATGCACTACCAGACTCATGACTTACTATAAAGATATACAGTAACTCAGACAGTGTGCTCTTACCACAGAACAAGACAAACATGAAATAGGACCAAGCGCCCCCAAACAGATTCACTAACAGAAAGAAACCTGAAATATATGAGAAGTGGTACTTCATATCAGTGGGGAAAGGAAGGACTATTTATTTAATAAATGATGCTGGAATAACTCAGTATCATTTGAAAAAATACTTAAATGTATCTCTATCTTACACCATAACTCCAGATGGATTCCAGACTTAAATAATAAGTCTGTAAGTATTATTAATTATAAAGGTGAAAGAAAAAACTTTAAATCTTTTAGGCTATATGACCACAGAGATGTTTTTAGACACCAGATTTCATAAAGAAAATGACTGATGGATGTGATTAATCAGCAAGAAAATTAAGAGCTTCTGTTTATTAAAAGATACTTTTAACAAGAGTGAAAAGACCATCCACAAACTCAGAAAATTTGCAACATATATAGTCAAAAAATATTAATAATCAGAATATATCAAGAACTTCCACAAAGAAAAAGAGAACCTAAAAGAAGAACAGGCAAAGTGTTGAACAGACAATCCATAAAATAGTAAAAACAGCTAATTAAATATATGAAAAACCGTACAACATCTTTAGTAGCAAGAGAAATGCAAATTAAAGCACAATGACATACCATTACATACTCACTAGATTGGTGGAAATTACAAAGTATGACGATTCTAGTTAGGTACGAAAACATAGAGGAATAGGAACTATCAAACTCTGCTGGTGGGAGTGCAAATGGACACAAGCACTTTACAAAACAACTTGGCATTACCTTGTTGAGCTTGCACGCACCCTACAAACCAACAATTTCACTCTTGAACATCTTAAATAAATCTGGAGACATGTGCAAGAATTTCCATTGTACCACTGTTTATAATAGCAAAGAATTATAAATAAATCCAAATATCTTTTTTTTAAAAAAATGGTGGTATAGGCACAAGATGGAATATTGCACAGCAGTGAAAATGATTCAATTATAGCTACATGCAGCAAGACAAACTTGAACGAACAACAACAACAACAAAAAGCAAGTTAGAAAAGACATAGTATCAGTCCATTTTTTAAAAAACCCTTAAAATCAAGCAAAACTAAATGATATATTGTTTACAGATACTGAAAATACTTTTAAAAGCATGGGAACAGTGAATATAAAATTTGGGATTGTGATTTCCACTCAGGGAAGACAAAGGTATCAGTAATGTTTTCCTTTTAAAGCTGGGTGGTAGATTCATAAGTGCCCAATAGTTATATGCTTAGTAACTCTCATATGTTTTATACATTCTTGTATATGAATCAAATATTGCATAAAAATGTGTTTTCACAAAAATCAACTCACGCTGGATAACAGACTTAAACCTAAGGTATGAAACCATTAGAATTCTAGAGGAAAATGTTGGAAACACTCTCCTAGACATCGGCCTGGGCAAAGAGTTTATGAAGAAGTCCCCAAAGGTAATCAAAGCAGCAACAAAAATAAATAAATGGGACATGATGAAACTAAAAAGCTTCTGCACAGCCAAAGAAACAGTCATGAAAGTAAACAGACAACCTACAGAATGGGAGAAACTTTTGCATCCTACGTATCCGATAAAGGGCTGATAACTAGAATATACTTAGAACTCACGAAAATCAGTAAGAAAAAATAAAATAACCCTATTAAAAAGAGGGCAAAGGACTTGAACAGAAACTTTTCTAAAGAAGACAGAAGAATGGCCAACAAACATACCAAGAAATGCTCATCATCTCTAATCATCAGGGAAATGCAAATCAAAACTACAATGAGAGATCACTTAACTCCAGTGAGAATGGCCTTTATCAAAAAGTCTGCAAATAACAAATGCTGGCGTGGATGTGGAGAGAGAGGAACACTCCTACACTGCTGGTGGGACTGCAAACTAGTCCAACCTCTGTGGAAAGCAATATGGAGATACCTTAAAGCGATACAAGTGAATCTACCATTTGATCCAGCAATCCCATTGCTGGGCATCTACCCAAATGATCCAATGACACTCTACAAAAAAGACACCTGCACTCGAATGTTTATAGCAGCACAATTCATAATAGCAAGGCTGTGGAAACAGCCCAAGTGCCCATCAATCCAAGAATGGATTAATAAAAGGTGGTATATGTATACCATGGAATACTATTCAGCTCTAAGAAACAATGGTGATATAGCACATCTTATATTTTCCTGGTTAGAGCTGGAACCCATACTACTAAGTGAAGTATCCCAAGAATGGAAAAACAAGCACCACAGATACTCACCAGCAAACTGGTATTAGCTGAGTAGCACCTAAGTGGACACATAGGTACTACAGTAACAGGGTATTGGGGAAGGGGGAGGGGAGAGGGGGACGGGTATATACATACATAATGAGTGACATGTGCACCATCTGAGGAATGGTCATGCTGAAGAATCAGACTTGTGGGGGGAGGGGGGAAAGGGCATTTATTGAAACCTTAAAATCTGTACCCCCATAATATGCCGAAATAAAAAAATGTGTTTTCAAAAGACTAGCCCCAAAAAACCGAGAAGACGATTCACACTACAAAGAATGACAGGGAATACTAAGGAGGGCACAGAGAATCATTTAATAAAATTGCATATAAAATTACTTCTTACCTAGGAGAAGGGTGTTATTTGGGTCAATTTAATCTGTCACTTTAAAATTCTTCCCCACATTTCTCACAAGATTCAGTCTAATTCTACCTGGGCCTCAGCTGTAAAATCAAGATGAGGTTTAAGATCCCTTCCAACCCCAGATTCCATAATCCAGTGGGTGCATGGCAGCAAAGGTGAAGGAGGTCTGGGGGCCAGGTGGCCAGCCCTTCCTGGAAGCATCCCGGTTCTACAACTCCTCGAGTTCTGCCTCAGTGGGAATCTCGGGTGAGGGGGGGTGCAAAATTCTCTCCCATGAGCTGCAGATTGTTCCCCTAAAACACTGAGATTAAACTTAATTTCCTCTCTGCATGAGATCACCTAACACAAATAGGAATGATCCTAAACTCTCCTCCACGAACTGCTTTGCATTTGACACAGTCCAGAATCATCAGGACTTCAGAGGATTTGTAGATACAATAGGAAAAAAAGAGCCACCAGGACTTTACAAGACATTAACCAACGCCATTGATTTGAAGTACGAAGAGCAACTCTGGAACGCTGATCGAATTTCAGTTTGCTGGCCACTATTTGGATTCTAGGACTAGAAGAGTTGAAAGCAAGGACTATGCTTGCTGAGACAGGGGCCCTGCAAGGGACTCAGCACGTGCTCAGTCCGACTGGGGTTCTTTTTTTCCTTTTCCCTTATCCCTAGCTCTTTAGTATTTTCTCCTCTTCTCCCACTACAAAGCAAAAGCTAATACTCAGTTTTGTAATTGCCCTCAAAGACCATGATTTCAGAAGACAAAGGCCAATAGGTGCTTGGTCCTTAAAGACAAAACAAAATACAACATAAGAAAAGTATCAGTGGCAAATCTTCCCTGAAGTCAAATAACCAGAGTACAACCCTATCTTAATATTGAAGGTTGCTGGTTTTCTAAACTCTTGCTGTGAACACCTTCTCAAGGAGGAAGACAAACAAGACAGTTGGCCAGGAACAGAATTTAGGCAGAGAGATGGGTTTTCCTGATGATTCTATTTTCACATGACCTTAAGAATTAATGTCTTCGATTACAACAGGACCATCAATGCCTGACTTGCTTCCTGTTCCATGGGCATTGCTGTTTTCACTTGAGGTCCTTGGACATCCAAATAAAGTTAAGCAGCTTTAGATGGTGATTAAATGGAACTTTCTTATAATTTTGTAACATGCTGTGGTCTAGACTTAGTAATCCAGACTATGGTCACACCCCTCAGTGCTGATGGGTACATTGTGCTGCAAGTGGGCATAAGTTCAGTCTAAACCTTCTCCTGAGGTTTGGGGCTTAGCTTCAGGTGCTCAGAAAGGGCATGTGTCCACAGAGGGCAGGCTGGGTGAATCCACACCATTTGTTTATCAAACGCCTGCATAATGCTATGTGCAAGGCACTTAACTGTGTGTTATAATAATCCATGAGGCAGATACAGGTTTCCTCATGAGAAGCCCATGTGCATTTGCCCAAGGTCACATAGCTATAGGATATGGACCCAGGAAACTTGGTTCCTGAGTTCATGCACATAGCTTTTGGGCTCTGTTGCCATAGGAAGGGCCTGCCTCCCATGAGCTCTCTCCCAATCCTCTCTGGCAAGCCCTGGACATTTCATTCTCCTCTGCCATCTGAGTCAGCACATGGGGGTCAAAAAGAGCCCTAATAGTTAAAAGCAAGGGGTGCAGACCCAGGAGAGCTGCAATGGCCTGACCCCTTCCCACTGCAAACATAAGAAACTTGTGGCTCCTGTTTCCCAGGAAGGCCAGCAACAGTTTTCGCAGGGCTATAATCATTTGTTCCATTCAATGTAATCTCTGCAAGGGATTTTACTGGGAAAGCAGCTGCGTGCTTTAAGACGTGTGGGTAGTTATTTTGAGGATGATGTGTCTTGAGGATTTGACGCCCAGACAAATTTAAAAATAAGCAGGTTTCCAACATCTAAGGATGGGCCAATCTCTGAGGTTATTGAGTAAAAAGTCAACACCGTAAAGTCAATTACACTATTGACAGATACTCTTACAAGGAGATTTCACATCATAATTATATGCAAAGGAACCCAGCAAATAGAAGCTGTGTAATGATCAGCTAATAAAAGTAACACTTCATCTATGTCAATAACAGTTTCAGAGTTAAGACAAACAAACATGGCCTTTGCCACTCATTGGAGGGGAAAAAAAAAATCCCCGAAAGATAAATATTTTCACTTAAGGAGAAGTCACTTAGACTCACACAGAAAACCTGTCACACAAAGGAGAGTAGGAAATTGGTCTTTAGTGGGTGCTAATGACTCCCCACCCTCCCTAGGCCTCTGCTGAACAGAGGGGGGAGGCAAGCGCTGTAAACACAGGAACACCCACAGGAACCCTGGGCAAGGCCATGTGTTCTAGCCGACAGTATTCAGTGTTGTTCTGTTCTCCACCGGGCTGTTTTCCTTTTAACCTCGGCTGAGTTTAGGTTCAACTGACATGTGGCCAAATGAAAAAAAAATCATTAAATTACAATGAATGTGAAAGAGCAAAACAAAATTCCCCCCCCCCAACATTTCTTAATGGGTTTTACACTGACACTGATTATGCAAATGTCTACGCAGCTATGTTTGTGTTCGTTCTTTCTGAAAGCATCTCAGTGCCTACTCTTTGCCCTACAAATAGAAGGCAAAGATATTATGAGCACGCATCCCTAATCTCACAGAGCTCACTACCTATCTCCCCATAATTTCCCTTAAAACTAAGGGAGTAGGTACAGAATTGGTATTTGGACAACTGACTGAGAATCACAATGGTTTTCTTTACTGGTGATCTCTATTTATGCAGATGATAACTTGTCTAGTTTCTGCAAACCATGGTTGCACATTTTACCAAAATGACTTTGCTCAAAACTCCTATCATGTCCAGGAAGCTCACTCTTTCATTAGACCGTGCATGGTTTTGGACAGACATCGGGCAAGCCATGCAATTACAAAGCTATTGTCACTCGGCCTCAAACCCAGCCTCAACACCCTTTCCTACGCTGGGGCCAGGGTGAGGGCTGGGCTGGGCAAGCCACATTTTGCTTTACCGCTTGGCTCCATGCTAGTCTCCGCCACCAGGGGGTGCCACAGAGAGACTGTGAGGGTGAAGCAGGGACTCCCTCCTGCCTGTTTCCAGTCCCTGTGCCACCCCAGCAATGCCTCTGCACCCCAGTGGCAGCAGCATTCACTCCTGTAGTAGCTGCTGTATCCAGTTTGCAGTTTTTCCAACACTTGCAGAACCCCGTTCCCTTGGAGGCGCCAGCACCATCGGGGCCTCCTCCCCAGAGGTCCGGACCCCAGCGCCCCACCCTCCACAGAGGCCTGTTGCAATCACTCCAACCTCTTCCCTTTGTCCCCTCTGCCCTCCAGGTGGTAGCTGCTTCCTGCAGTTGTTCCCTCCATGATATCCCGAGTTCTCTTTTCACCCTTTCAGTTACCTGCTTAATAACTTTCTACCTGCTTAACAGTGCTTTACGTTAAAGTCTCTCTGTTCAAACACCTGGTATGGTTTCTGTCTCCTAACTGGACCCAACTGGAGCATAAGTCTGGCCCAGAAACTGTTCTGTGGCCTTTCACTTTGGAGGGAGAACAACAGAGGGGCTCACTGGGTTGGGTGAGTGGCAGCTCTTTAAACAGAAACACAGCTTCATGGTTTTTGTTATAGTGCTTTGTTATCTTCTAACCAGAAAAAATCATCAATATTGAAAATAAGGTCTCTAGAAGGCACTAATCAGTATGATGTGCCACAATATATGCCACGAGAGTAATAATTATGCAATTAGAAGGCAGCCCCTGCTGGACGTCAAACCGTGGTCTGCCCGCTCTTCTGTGCCCTTCCCCGGGGAATGGCGGGACCCCCCAGTGAAAGCGACTCTTCAAAGCACTAAAAAAGAATGGTAAAGATGATAAACTGGAGGTCTGCGTTTAGAATCTGATAATGAAAACACACTGTCGGTCCAAGTGCAAGCAGTCTACAGTCTCAAAGTCAACTCGACCAGAAAGGTAAACTAGGAGGTGAGACAGGGAAGAGCCTAAGAAAGAATGAAAATCAGAATCTGTCTCTTTCACGATGCGAGGCAAGGGCACTGGTGTTTTGGTTTCATGGAAGAGGCGCATCACTTAGGAACTCAAGAATTAATTTTAGTCAGAGAGCCACACAAGAAGCAGTTGAGATCTGAAAGCCACTGGGAATTCCATCAACCAAGAAGACATCAGCATCAGACTTGACTGATGGTTGTCAGAGTCTGTGAAGAAAATTCCAGAGTCAATGGTGGGACACTCTTAATTAAATGCTCATCACCATTGCTCTCAACAGCATAAAGACCACATCATGTGAAAACAAACTCATATGACGAGTTAAAAGGCGATTCACAAGGAAGAGATTCTGAATGTCACCTAATTTATTTTGTTTATATTTTGTCTTCTGTCCACGTACAAGACTAATTTTTTTAAAAAAATCAAAAACAAAAAAATAATTACTGATCTAAGGGTAACCAAGACAGACAGTGGAGAAGTGTAAGAAAAAGACCCCAAGTATTTTTGGAAAGTATCCCCTTGTCAGGTTAGTAGAAATGATATGAGGTTTTATAACCTATACCTGTTCTAATTCCTAACAACGTCCCTCCTTTTCACGTCTTACACACCAAGTCTGCCCTGAAGACTCAGTGACTTCCATCCTGGCAAAAGTAGGTTGGTTTGCTGGAAGAGTCAAAAGACACAAGGTCGTGGAGAAGCTCCACATGGCTGTTCACGCAAGAAGTCTGATTCTGCATCTCCCTCAGGCCCAGCTAACCAGACTTGCGGGGATGGCTTCCTTCGGGACATGAAACACTGTGACAGCAAAATGGCCTTCAGGAGCAGACTTGATCCAGACACGCAGAAGACAGGAAAGGGGTATTTATAGTCGGGAAGGGAGGCAGCTCAGCAAGACAGGTCTTTTCTAAATGAGCAGCCCAGGCCCGGCACGGCACGATGGCTGGTGAAGCATCAGTCCCCATCCTCAGTAAGCAGACCACTGAGGACAGACGGGGACATGCAGGGAAACTGCTGTCATCCAGGGCCACACATCCAAGAGCCACAAGCGAAGCCTGGGGCTGATGAGTTCACAGCAGAGAGAAATGCATCTGACGCTGGTTCAGAGGCCATGTTCAGAAAAGCGCTGGGAAGGAATCATCTTTGTGATGGGTCTTGAAGGACCTGCCGCCTTGCACGTGAAGGCAGAGAGAAACCTACGCACAGGGAGCTGCATGAATATACACTTGCATGCACGTATGAATTGGGGAGCAAACTTGGCTCGAGGAAAAAGGAAGACTGGGGGAGTCTTCGGGATGATGCAGTGGGAGTCATGGCAGGCACTTTTGCAGATGGCTGGAGAGGCGAGTTACAGGAAGCTGGCCTGGCGGTGGCCGGCGGGTGGGGGCAAGCGAGAGTGGAGAAGCAGCCAGCAGATGGGAGGAGGCTTCAGCAATAGTGCACGTGAGGGTCCAAGCTAGCAGAGGACCTGGGGCTGGGGCTGGCAGTGGAGATGAGCATGGGGGGAAAGAAAGGTCCCAAGGACAAGTTCATGTGGTTTGGCAACCGGCCCGATTCTGGGAGGCAGGGGAATGATGCCACCTGCTATTTATAGACCACTTACCAAAGCACGCTCTGCACGTGATTTTGCACTTGATTTCACTGCAAGCCCTCCTAGGAGGCACGGGAGTTTCACGGATGAGAGAGCTGAGCTCCAGATGGGTCAGGCACCAGCCCAGAGCCACAGGATGGGGACATGACAGGGCTGGGTCTAGAGCTAGACCCGTTAGCTTAGCATCTAATTAACAACAGGCCTGCCATTTCCTTCTACCCATGTTACCCTGCTTTCTTAGAAAAAAAACTTACTTTAACTTGTCCCCATCCCCTCATCTGTAAAGAGACCAGGATACCTTGGTGGCCCTAGAAGAAGCTGGCATTTGGACTGGGGGTTCTGGGGTTACTTTAGCATTTCTGAACACCAGACCACTAACTAGCTTGAGGTTGGCCCTCTCCGTCCCTGGAAGGGGCCCCTGGACAGATGCTGCCGTCGCACTCCCTCACCTCATGGCGGCCGACATCCCGATGGGCGTGATGGGCAGCGGCCGCACGCCAGGAAACAGGCCTCGGCTCAGAACCCGCGCTCCGTTCTGGATCACTCCCGGAGGAACTGGAAAAGCGAAAAGGAAAAAGGCACCACACATGAATTCAACTGCACATATCTCTGTTCAAAGTCCGAAATTTTGGATACGAGAGAGAGACAAAGAGAGGGAAGGAGGGAGGGAAACAAAAACATGCTCACTCTCGCGCGCTCTCTCTCTCTCTCTCACACACACACACACACACAGGAAGAGAGTGACAAAAAAAGATGCCAGGAGAACAAGTCAGACAGCCAGAAGGATAATTCACTCAGCAAGGTCAGACCAATAGCTTACGACCAAATTATTGACACCTAGGTTAAAAAAAAAAAAAAAGATAAGCTTTAGAAAGTGGGCTTCAAATATTATCTTCTTGCATTTATTAAATATACCCTTTGACCTTCGGGCAGACCCTAAAGACACCTCAAAAACTGTGACTCCATAGGACAGACAGCAGGTGACCAAACAGAAGCACTGGCCCATGCTTCTCTGGCCATGGTGAGAGGCTGAGAACACCTTTCTACCTGTCCTTAACTCAACAAGGGAAAATATAAGTCAGAACTAAGAGAAAGTCTATTTTACAAGCGACTTGGCACCTCAGCACTCACAACATAGTTCCCCCTCACAACGGGCTTTGTCACCGGGGAAACGCCCCTCCTCAGGGTCACTGGGAGGGAAGGGTTGTGCTCAGAGTCTCGCAGATCCCTCCTTCCCTAAAGTTCCCTCAAGCAAATCTCCCGAGAGGTCTCTCCTCATCCCACCTTCTCCCGAGCACACTCATTCCTGGAGCGGCCCTACGCCAACCTTCTTGCCAGCGACCATGAGATGCTGTCCATTTTCCGTGCAAACTCCAAGTAGCTCGCCACCAACCTGACTTTGACTGAGGATTTACGTCACAGGAGAACCACAGGGAAATCCTGATATTCGACCTTTTTTGAACTCCTGAACAGTAATTTTGTCTGGTCCAAACTAATATTCTGTCTCTTGCTGCATCTACCAACGCCCCTCTGTGTGTCTATGGGGCCGGGTGAGCAGCACAAAGTGAGACCACTGGCACGTTTTAATCTTAGTTCTTCTTGTGTGACTTTGTGCAAGTCCGAATCTTTGCTGCACTCTCTGAAGAGTGCTCTTCCAAGACCCCTTTCGCAGCCTCGGTTCTAACACTCCTGAGCCCTGGCTGTGCCCGTGTAGCTCCTGCACAGCCTCATACAAAGGCCAGGCGGATAAATAGTGCTCTTTCAAACTAAGGCCACCGGAAAAGTTCTAGAAAATTATTCATTCAAAAATGAAAACCTAATACCTTAACTTTGCAACACAAAAAAAAAAAGGAATAAAAAAAAAAGTAAAAAACAATAAAAAAAAAAAATGAAAACCACTCTGGATATTACGTTTCCCATTCTAAAGCCAATATTATTTATATAGAATAAATACTTTTTATAAAACATATTGCCTACACATACTTTTTTTTTTTTTTTTGAGACAGTGTCGGACTGTTGCCCAGGCCAGAGTGCCATGGCATCAGCTTAGCTCACAGCAACCTCAAACTTCTGGGCTCAAGCAATTCTTCTGCCTCAGCCTCCCAAGTAGCTGGGACCACAGGCATGTGCCACCATGCCCAGCTAATTTTTTCTATTTTTTTTGATAGAGACGGGGTCTCGCTCTTGCTCAGACTGGTCTTGAACTCCTGAGCTCAAACGATCTGCCTGCCTTGGCCTCCTCAGCTAATTTATATTATCTAATTTCAAGACTTCCTATAAAGTTACAGGAACCAAGACAGTGTGGTATTGGCGTTAAGTATAGACAAAGAATGATGGAACAAAACAGAATCTAGAAACAGACCTGCATATCTGTGGTCAACTGATATTTGACAAAAGTACCAAGATAATGCAATGGAGGAAAGAAGAGTGTTAGAACAACTGGAGATCCATTTGGAAAAAAGTGAACCTTGACCCTTACCTCACACCATATATGAAAATTAATTAGAAATGGATCATAGACCTAAAGGTAAGAACTAAGATTTATAAAAGCTCTAGAAGAAAATATAGGAGGAAAAATATCAAATATCAATAATTCTCAAAAACAGACATATGCAAAAGACCAGCAGAACTCTGGAGTTTATAGATAGGTACTTCAGTCTATTATATGTATGTATGTTGTCTAAGAAGATGGACTTTTTGTTTGTCTGTTTTGGGGATCGTGGGAGAGAGGATTTCAATAACTTCGCTGTATGGTATTCTCTTAGAAAATGGTCAGACAGCTACAGGTTCAGTTTAATTCTGATCTAATATATCTGCCACAGGGATCTCATGGAGAGAGGCAAATAAATCTGATGTAAATAACAATGCTGATAAATAACTTCAATATTTAAAATCTGTACCACAGCTATAATGCTTGTAGTAAAAATTATTATAGTCTCATATATGGATTATATTAATTGATTAATTAAAACTTTTAATCCTTGCCTATGGATTAGGTGATGGAGATACAAGATAACTACAGTTAAGTGGGAGAGGTAGAGTGTGAAGGAGGCCACAAAAGTAGACTACGGTAAATGCTAGGATGCGGCTACAGGCAGAAAGGATGGGGACACCTGACCCAAACTAAGGGCTGTCTGGCTGGGCAGGCTTCCAGTAGGAAGAGCCATCTAAGTTGGAATTCAGAGGCAGGGGCACAACACATACAAAGACCTGGAAGGAAAAAAAAAAGAAAAACAAAAGCACAGTGTGCACAAGGAACTAAAGTTATTTTGCTACAGCATATAATCCTGGATGGAATGAGATTGGAAAAACCATTAGGGGGTTTTAAGCAGGGAACTGCCCTGTCCTGCAGCAGCTGAGAGCCAGAGCCTGGTGTCAGACCAGCCTGGGTCTGCGTCCTATCTCTGTCAATCACTGATAATGCCCCCCAGAGCAGAAATGGGGGGAAAAAATGACATTTACCTTGCAGGGTATTTGGAGGCTTAACTGCATTAGTAAAGGCACTAGTATTTAGAAAATGCATGTGAGTTATCAATATCATTGTCATCAACACAATCAACATCCAAAGAGTGACCCTGAGGCGGCCTGTGCTTTCTCTACTTCAGGTGAGCTGAAAACCTGCAAGAGCAGCATGAAACGAAACCCAGACCAGGACGGAGAACTCAGACATCTTCCTGGTGACAGAGTTGCTCTTGTGGCACTTCTATTCCCTTGTGTGTATCATATCAGAGTTATCCCTGCGGTGCAAATACCCAAAACACCTAAAAATGGACGAAGACTTGGGAGCCCCGGTGCAGGAGGAGAGCGCATGGAAGAGAGAGAGCACACGTTCTTCCTAACTCTGGTGCAGCCATTGCACCATGTGCCCACCGAGGAAGGACAGCAGCCCTGAGGACAGAGTCCCACGGCAGAGTCCTCTGCCCAAACGCCTGGGACCTTGAAGCGCCAGGGGCACGACCAGCAGAAAGGGAAACCAGGAAAGGATGCCAGTTCTCCCCAAGCACCCCCCAGAGACCACATTCTCTAGATGCTCCTTGTCTCATGGGACCTCGGGGAGGAAGTATAGGGCGGCCGATCAGAGTGTGAGCTCTCAGCAACACGGTCTCAGCTCAGCACTGCCACATCCCTGCCTCTGTGGCTTTGGCCTTGTGCCTTCACGTTTCTGCACCTGTTTCCTCCGGGTAAGGCGGGCATACACAAGCCCCATAGGATTGGTGCGAGGATTACATAAGATAAGCTGCATATGCTGCTTGGCTCAGTGTCTGGCCCATGACGTAGGCTCGTCACCGCCATCGCCACGCTTCTTCCAGCATCAAGTATCACCTCCTCAGCACCCCCTCGTCAATTATCTACAAGGCACTGGGCTTCGTGGGGTGAGGACATGGGGAAATGCCTGCAGCCTATTATGCTTCGCGTAAAGTTATCCCTAACTCTGCATTTACCCGTGAAAGCATCTCCCTGATTAATGATCCGTAGTCACTTCAAAGAGAATCTCACGGACACAGCTATCCTGCAGCATTAGCAGCCTTTCCCTGAGCTATTTCCTGAACCTCGCAAGACTTCTGGCACGGAAGCTCTGCTCTTCCTCCGAATCCTGCAGCCTGTTCTCAAATGAGCTGCAACCAAACGCTGCCTCTGCCAACCCTGGCATTTCCCAGTCCTCATCACTGGCAGTGCTCTCCGTGTGGAGATGGCGGATGTGTTCGTATTATCTGCTCGGCGGCCGCCAGAAGCCAGCTGTGACACTTCACTGTAGCCCCATCTTTTTTCTCCTTTCTGTCCCCATCCCCGAGTGTCAGGAACGTGGCTTCTGAAGAACGAGTCACGGCCAGTCTAAAACGGATCGGTCTGAGAAAGGCATCCCGAGGTCCACGGTTCACGACTTTTGAGATGACGGGACCCGGCAGGACGCTAGCGCATTCTTCAGCCCTTTTGCTATGGGCAAGTCGACCTGTCCCCATCCTTCTGCTCTCTGTTTCCCTCCAAGCATGCCCAGACGCTTAAAGGCCACCACGTTTACAGCCAGTCCACCCCACCCCATGTACTGGAATGCGGCTGGCCCCAGGTAGGAACAGCCGTAAGCAACGGCACATTTGAAATCAGCTTCTCGCTCGGATTTGTGGCTCTCGCTAGAAAAGGCACAGTTAGACCAGCTGCCTATCAGGAGAGGAGACCCACGTCTGAGGCGCTCAGTTGCTCGGCTAAGGTGCCAGGGACATCAGCGCCAGAGTTCCTAGCACTTGCCGATCAACCACGCTCTCTCAAGGTAGAAGGTGACTCTAAACTTTCAGATTTCAGCTAGCAAGAAAGCAACCCTCACACGAGAGCCAAATCAAGCCGCACCCCTCGCTGTAGATGCTGTGATCTAAGTGTGATAACGTAATCCTGAGAACCGTTAAAAAAAAAAAAGTCTCAGGTTTATGCCAAATTCTCCTCCATGCTGCGCCGTCCCTCAGCCCTCCTCGTGCTCAGCTTCCTTGATTTTTCACAACTTCTAAAATTAACCTCCGAGCCCCTACCTGCTGCGGTTGGAGTGCGGCCCTGGCTCACCCTCTCCCAGGCCATACGCTGAGCGGCAGGCGATTCCGATCTCCTTTCCCTTTCCCCCAGAGGCGGCCTGTCCACCTGCCCACTTGGAAGCCTGCTGCCGAGGGGTGGCCTGGGAAGACTCGGCCTACTTCCTGGTGGCCTTTCTTCTCCTGTGCCTGGCGTGCCTGACACACACTGCGCTCCAGGCAGGGGAGAAACGCCTCCCCCGCCTGACCTCCCCTCGTTCCATTCTGTTGTTCTGTTTATTATCCAGAGTTCGTCTCTGGGAACCTTCCGACCCGGGGTTATATAAGCCTTTGAAGATGAGTAATGGTGATCTGGCTTCTCCTGACTTCCTAACAATTCCTCCGCTGGGGTCAAAGATGACTCACGGGGCTTGTCAAAGGGGAACTACAAAGCAGGTACTTAAGGAGATAGGAGAAGCTGGAATTAGTCCATGCAGCCACTTTCTGGGGGAGGAGAGGGGAGGTGGACGGGCTCGACTAGAAGCATACTCCCAAGTTCAGGAGGTAATGAGGCAGCCAATTCCCTGCGCAGACTGTTCTGGAAGTAGCATCCTAGAGAGTGCCTGAGACACGATAGTTCTCCTTGCAGAATCCTTCCCAAGCTGGCAAAGTCTGAAAAGGCTAATGTCACATGCACTGCGGGTGCTGCCCCGGGTGCAAAATGTTGCAGCCTGAAGTATTTATTAGGTGCACACTGCTGCCTGCTGGGAAGGAAAGCATCGGACTGAAGTGAGACGTGGAGGGACCCGTGGAGACTCCAGGCCAAGGAAGACGGGGTGCGCTGGGGTCCCCTGGGGCAATGAGGACACTCGAGACGCAGAGAGGGTTGCGCCGACTGGGGTTCTCCCCAGCTTCTGAGCAGTGTCGTCCGTGTGGCCTGCTGGGCCTCAGACCCTGGACAGCGGCCAGCCTGCCAGCCCTGAGCTAGCTCCACAGATGCTGAGCAAGGGAAGGAGGAGAGGAAAAGATCTAAGTGGCTGCCATCTGGTGACCTGAAGTGGAGTGGCTACGAAGGGCGATGACAAAGGAAAAGCCTTTCGAGCCACCCAGGCCAGCCCGTAACTGCTGAAAGCGAACAGCAGCAGAGACACCAGGGTGGTGGCCCCCGTGCCAGCCGGGGCATCAGGCAGCCCGGGAGGTGACAACAGAGGCTATGAATAGCACTGCACGAGGAAGCTCCATAAACAGAGCCCTGCCACGGCACCAGCCCGAGGGAACCCCAGGCAGGCCCTGCGCAGACAGGAAGCCCGTGTTCTCGGAAGCCACGCTCCCCACTCGTGGGCAGTGGCAGGACCCCTGAACCAGGAGAAGGCCCGAACAGAAGCACACTGCACACGTGCACGCCAATACCACTATGCAGGCCAGCCACACACCATCACTGAGCCTGGCTGGCTGTGGCCTTTAACCATATCTTGCCCCGGAATCACGTCTCACTCTTCAGGCCTTGGAAGGGCAGGGGAGCGTGGCTTAATCACTCCATGTTTGTAATGCTTCTCCCTTAAGAAGGCAAAATATCGCCTCAACTCCCAAGGCAAGAAACATTATGTGATGCAAGATGAAAATGAAGGCATGTGTGTGGGGCCGGGAGGAGGCAGAGTGGAGCAAGGAAGAGCTAGCGGAAAGCAGCGGCCCGAGCCGGAGATACATACCTCTGGCTGTGTATTGGGACGATGGGCCACCTGGCTTCCAGGGGCACAGAGCAAGACCCTCGATGCATCTTCACGCCCTTCCTACGCATGCTCCAATCCCGAGGGGCTTTACGACCTGCTCATTGACTATGCTTGCACTCAACCTCCAGGGAATTGTTATTAACACAAGGGCTGGGGGTCAAATGGGAAGGTGAATGCAAACCTGGCATCCCTACCCTCTCTACCCAGTCTTTACATTTATTTCCCTGCTGCTCCTGTCCCCGAGTGTCCCCTTCTGCAACTTCTGTAGGCACCCTGGTTCTTTCCTTCCAGGGCCTTGGGGCCCCCCCTTAGCCTGGGGCCTTCAAGAAGACTGTGACTGAATTTCTCGTGCAGCAGGGATAGCCTTCTAAAAGTGATCCTACAGCTTCAAACCATGAACACTGAGTTCTTAAAACTCAAATTTGGCATTTCAATATAAAAAGGGCTATGGATACCTTGGGGAAAAGAATTATTTACAGTTTTGAGTGTTATAGTGACGGAGAGGGGAGAAGTTCATGTAGCCATGAGAGCATTAAAAACTAACCTGGCGACTAAGGGGAGTGACCCTTTTTCTTTTCTACCTGCAGTCAAGAATCCAGTAATAATGGACTTTTATGGAAGATGCTAAGGATCTCTCAACGATCGATCAATCTCCTTGCCTTTCCCATAAACTCCATTTTCCTCCTGAACCCCAGTAACCAGTTCATCAGAAGTATTTTTTTTTTTTTTTAAACTAACGATCACCGTGTACAGTGGCTGGGTGCAAAGGAAGGTGCTCCGATCTTACGCGGCTCTGATGAAATCAGTCTCTTTCCGCCGTGATGAGTTATGCAACTTAATTTTAGAAACCCTTGTAACTTGATTACAATCTGGTCTGTACCTTTCCTGCCACACCTCTAGGAATGGAGATGTTAAAAAAATATGTATATATTTCTCTGAAACTTAAAACATCATTAAAAAACCACGTTCCAGGTTAAGTGCTAGTTGCAACACTGTACCAGTGACCCATCTGCTTAGCAGTGGAGTCTGCCTGTCACAGGTGTGGGCAGCCTAACATTTCGAGTGCTGGCAATCTCAGTTTAGCGAAGAGAAAGAATGAAGATTCTATACCATTAGGAGCAGGTAATGGCAGCTCCAGGCAGAGAAATAAATCTTCCTGAGAATGTTTGGCTGCATCTCTTGGGTCTTTTAAAAAAGGAACAAATAAGAAAGGATGGAGTCAAATTTCCCAAAGCTGTCAGGAAGACTGGGACAAGCAGGGGTCGGGGAATGAAGGATAGTGTGGACCTCCGTGTCAGTCCATTACTGACAAAAGACACCTGTTGTGGGTCTGAGCATGGATGTTTTCCTGCGGAAAATAGGATCATCTCCAAAAGCGAGGAATTCCCATTGCTCAGGAGGCCACACAGCCCTCGGAGAGCCAGAGCCCCAAACCAGCTGAAGGTCCAGCCCCCTAGTGATGGTGGCATGGTGACATGTACCACTTCATGTCACCCTCTCTAGACCACCAGTGTGTTTCCTCAATAAGAGGCTGTTAACACAGCAATGTCCTGAAATCAAGCTGAGAAGACTTGGGTGGACTCGCTGTCTGCTCAACAGGGTCCTGGCTGGGTGTGGGATATGGGTCTAGGCACTAATCTCAAGTTGGGAGGAAGCAGGGACAGGTATCTTTGTTGAAGATCATTTCTCATCCCTGGGGAAGGAGACCTTTCTAAAACCACAGTAGGCTAGCTCCAGACGTGAGGAAAAAATCAGGTGGTGGATGGAAGAAGTCCAAGTAAAGAAAAGAGCTGTCGCAAACTTGACACTGCCCACCGGCCAACAGAAGGTGAGGGTGGGAGCCCCGCCCCCTATCTATGGCAGCCTGGGGGTCTGGGCGGAGAAGACACAGGGGTACCCCGGTTTCATCTAATGGCTATCGCAGGGGCTGGCAGGCCTTCCTCCCTACACTTCTCTTCCAAAATGGCAGCCTGGTATTAATGAGGTCCCAGAAGGGGAAAAAATTTTCTAAAAATGGATACTGCTCGGCCCCATTTCAGTTAAGCTGGCCCCACATAGCCTCTTCTAGCAGAAACTATGAACTCACAGAAACAATTCCTGTAGGAGAAAAGGAGGTCTCTCCACTGGGACTCATTATAGGGCCTGCTTCCCTTCCCCCAAGTCTGAAGCCCTGCAATGATATTAGAACTTTCTCATCTTGGAAACACACCTATGCATTCCTTCATACATATGCATGAATGCGTGTTGATATGCATATGCATGTAATCATGCATTTGTGTAGTTTTTAAAGTGATTCTAGAAGGGGAGTTCTACTTGAGCATTAGTTCTTCCTATGACCTGATGTATAAATGAGAAGGTTAAGTTCACAAACTATGGTGCTGTAGGCTATAGAAATATCTACTCACAACCTGCTTGTATCTCAGGGGGAGTATTCAAAAGCATCATGGCACTGGCAGCATCAATGTCAGGATCTGGAAAAATCAACCAATAAATAACATTATTTACAACGGGGCTGGTGTGTGTGTGTGTGTTTTTCCCCCTGTAAGTTACAGTTTCTGAATGCAACAGAGAAAAGAAAAAAAAATCCAGAAACCAGATGAGCTATCCCAAAGGTGACTTTCTTCCTATTTGGATTTGAGAGGAAGAAAAGGCATTCCAGAATGAGATCTGAGGGGCACGTTAGTGAGTTTTTCATCAGACAAGCACGGTCTCTTCTCGTTTTGTTAATTTCATAATTTGCACTGTATGTTGCTGATAAGTTGCTGATCTCTGCACCCCTACAGCTTTTACCCTAGGGTGAGGAGCAGGAAAGTCGGTGACAATAGGAATTTCAGCCACAGGGATCTTTAATGAACTGAGGAAAGCTCACAGCGCCAAGAAGAGAAAGCACTAAATACACCTGCATCTAGTGAGATACAAACAAGACATTTGGTCATTTCCATTTGTCGGCTGAATGTAAACTGTGTTTTATGAGGTTCTATGATTGCAGCAGTGGTGGTGGTGGTGATGAAGGTGTTTTTTTTTTTTTAGTTTAAAAAGCACTTAAAATATAAAGAAAAAAATTAAAGTTCTGATGTTGAGGGTACAATGTCTGCTTCCACGTCTATTATTGTTTTTAATATGGCCGGGGAAAAAAAATACTCATCACTTCATTGCTGTAATTCTTAATAGGTTTCTGAATCCTTACTGATCCACCAGTTGACAGATGGCAGGTTATATAGAGACAGAGAAAAATATTATCCCTTTATAACTAAATTCATTTTCCTCTGAGAAACAGCAGCGCTGCTGCTATGGAAATGAAGGTCACCATGGCAACGGTAAACAACCCCCAAGAATGGTCACTGAATAGGCTGAAAAGAACATCTGCCCCAGCGCAGCGTCCCAGCTGCCCTGGGGCGAAATTCACTAATAGTGCGGTGATGCCGCGTGACAGAAGCTGCCGCCTGTGCCCTGTCCAAATAAATGAAGTGTGCAATTGAAGTCGACATCAAAATGCCTCCCCTTGCAGATTACTGCCTCTCTGTCCGCTAAACCCAGTGACTAATGATGGGGGAGGGGGGGCTCGCACTTGTCAGTTTTTGTACAAATTACATACCAAAAAATTCAATTTACTACTAATGGCTCCATGGCACTTTATTTTGGGTATTATGCTAGAAAATTACTTCTTTACTGTTTAAAAAAGTACATTTTTCATACTTTATATGTGCAGTTTAATTCCAAGGGAGTAATGTGATGCAGCATAAAGGCCCACAAGCGATTAATAATATGGATGATGCTGTTTCCAGAAGACAAGGTCTCAAAAAGGAAAAAAGTAAAAGAACTTGACTCTGCAGGTTTTCTTTTTTTCTGTCTTGCCTGCAGGAGGCCTGTTATTTACACTCCACAATGGAGTAAAAGTTTATTTTAATAAGTATATGTCTCAGAAACAGGTAAATTAACTTATTTGGCAACTCCTGGGGTGATATTTCTACAATAGTCATCATTCCCCACTGGTATATTAGTATATATTAGTTGAATGATTAACTGAAAAACTTCAAGTTTTCCTCACTGCTCCTGGGGTTCCCCCTACCCCTTGTTCTTCCTACAGGGCCCGTTGCCAGGAAGCGGGGACTCTCAGTCTCAGCATCGTTGCTGTCACCCACAAGCCACGGGGGTCAGCAGTTCCCAGAGGTGCTGTCGGGACTCTGAGCCTTTCCTTTCTACTTCTCCTTTTGCAAAGGGCCTTTTCCTTGCTCAGGGAGCAACCGAGAAAACACACTATTTCTTCTCGCCAAGCAAAGATTCTTTGCCAGCTCTCAGACTGCGAGCACTACAGGTGGTCGGCCTGGCTAGATGGTCCCCACTTCTCCAGGTGACACGTACCCAGAGTTTTTCTGAGTGACCAGGACGCTTGCTGGGGCCAGGACAAGAGCAAACACAGGTAAAAAGTCAGGAGTCTTTTCCTAGTTATTTTGCCAGAAAATTTAAAAGAAGGACGAGAAAGAGAACTTTAAAGGAAGAATGTAGCATCAACACTCAAAAATCTAGAAGAACTTAAGTGGGGCAGCCACAAGATGCAGTGGGGGTGGGGTGGGGGATGCTTTGGAGCCACAGAACATCCAACCATGAACTTCACCCCTACCCAAGCCGAATAAACACATAAACTGTGAAACAAAACAAAGATGCTGAAGGACAAGTCCACCAGTCTTTCCTTCTAACCAGATTTGCCCTGCCTGCTGCCTCCACGGATAAAAATTCTGATGCTATCACGGAGCTCGGGCTGGTCTCCAGGCCTTTTGGGCAGGCACAACACCCAGCCTTCTCATCATTGCTTTCAGAATGCATTCCTGCAGCCCCTCGCTCTACTCCGAAAGCATCAGTTCCTGAATAAGTAGCCCTGTGGGCAGAATGGAGCAGAGAGCAAGGCTTGGGATTCTCCCTTCTTGACATCTTGGCAATCGAACCGGCAAACACAAGAACTGCAAACGGTAGGAGAAAATGTGAACTGCAATTACGTGTTTATGCACACTGGCACACTCCAGCGCCGGTCCTTCCCCAGGGGGACAGTGGGCGCCATCCTTTCAAAGATATACTTTATTGAGGAATAATGTACATACAATAAAATGTGCCCTTTTCAAGTGTAGAGTTTGATGAGTTCTGGCAAATTTTTACACCAGTGTTACCACTAGCATAATCAAGGTAAACACTGCAACCAAGGCACAGACTCCCGTCACTCCAAAGTTTCTGCAAGTCCCTTTGCAGATATATCCCCAACTCCCACCCAGGGCTGGGCAACCACTGATTTGCTTTGTTATTCATCCGTGATGTGGTATCAGTAGTTCATTCTTTATAGCTATGATTGCATTGTATTCCACTGAATGGATGTACCATAATCTATCCATTCACCTGTAGATCGGCATTTGGATTGCTTCCAGTTTTGGATATTATAAAAAAAGCTGCTTGAACTTTTGTACCGGTCTTGTGAACATGCGTTTTCAGTCCTCTTGGGTAATCACTGGTAAATATATTTTTAACTTTATAGGGAATTGCTAAACTGTTTCCCAAAGAGGATGTACCATGTATGAGAGTTTCAGTCGCTTTGTATTTTTGCCAACACTTGAAATCGTTAATCTTCTAAAATTTTAGCCATGCAGTAGATGTGTAGTGATAGTCATTGTGGTTTTCAATTCTATTTCTCTAATGACAAATAATGTGAGCATCTTTTCATGTGCTTACTGGTCATTTGCATATCTTATGTGAAAAGTCTGTTCAAGTCGTTTGCCCCCTTTTTTTTTTTTTTTTTTTGTGGAGGGGACAAGGTCTTGCTGTATTGCCCAGGCTAGAGTACAGTGGTGCAATCATTGCTTACTGCAACCTCAAACTCCTGTTTTTGCCCATCTTTTAATTGGGTGTTTCAACTTATTAATTAAGTTCTAAGTTTTTTATAAATATTCTGAATATAAGTCCTGTGTAAGATGTATTTTTTCTCAGTCCAGGGCTTACCTATTCGGGTTTTTAATAGTAACTATGAATAAGTAGAAGTCTTTAATTTTTATGAGGTCCAATATACCAATTTCTTCTTGTATAGCTGAATGTCTTTTGTAAGATATCTCAGCTTTTCCCAAAGTTGCAAAGATTTTCTCCTAAGTGATACTGTTTTTAGTTTTCATTTATTAGTGTACTATAATGTTTTCCAGGTTCACTACCCAGATTTACAGGTAAATGAAAATGTTAGTAATTAACCAGACCTCTTTCCTCATTTAGTAAGCTGTCTAGGCAAAGACCTCCTAGAATTATAGATATCAATACCAGTAGGATTTTGACTGGCTCCTGGTGTGAACACCAGGCAGCCCAAGAGAAGCCTTAGTCAGGCATGTTTCCATGGAGAAATGTCTGCTTGTCACACTCTGACCCCCTGTGTGTGCTTCAGTCTTCGGAGCCAGTAACCTTCCATCTCTCATCTCCAAAGAGATGCTACAGTTATACTTAAGATGCTTTTCTTATCTATTATTAAAATGCCTAAGTTTTCCCCCCTTTTAAAAAACCATGAAAGTAATGTGTACTCACTATAAAAAAAAATACATTAGGTGGATATAATTTAAGAAATAAATGCCTTCCCCACAGATCCACTCCCAGACTCATATTTTCTTGTATATGTCTAGAAATTGTCAAAATAAGCACTTATATATATTCATTGAAATACCAACACATATATTTACTCAGGCGCATGCATCTATTTTTTAAAAAAATGGGTATATGTGGAAAATAGCTTTCTGCAACTTGTAAAAAAATTTTTTCTCTTAGTAAGCTATCTCAGCAACCTTTCACATCAGTATACATTATCTGAAGTTTTTCTATGGTGAATTTTTGGGGCATAAAAACACGCCACACCATTTGCACATGCATTCCATTTTCTACCAGAAGGCAGAAAGAAAGCATCTGAGCTGATTATGTAACCTCTGCCAAACACACTGCTCCTCCCCACAGACACCGCCTCTGAGGATACTCCTGCCCCTCATCCAGACCCCCTCCCTCCTGCACCCCCACTCCGCCCCTCCCCATGAGGACCCAGGCCGGCCCCACTCTCTCCCTCCCATGCCTGCTCCCAGCTCTTGCTCTCTCTGGGGTCCACCCCCACTTGTCACTTTGGGTAAGATGCTCTCTTGCATGAGCAGACTGTGGGTCTCCCTAGAAAACTCTAAATTCTCTGCAGTCAGGAGAGACGAGTGGTGGGTTTACTGCTTTAGGCAGCAGAGAGACTTTCTGATGGATGCACCCTTTTGTGGCAGGATATTTTTAATCAAGGATACTTGTTTTGGAGCTTTGGGGCTAGAGGCATTTTAGGGGACTGAGTGGGTGTCTCAGACATAGGAGATGAACGGGTCTGCTCTAGAGGCATAGCTGATTCTGAAGATAAACGGCCTGGGTCAGGATCTCAGGAGGGGAGCCACGGGGATTGTCTTATCTACATAAGAGGTAGACAGTCGGGCCAGGAACTCTTCTGAGGAATGAAGATCCAATGGGCAGGAAGCAGAATGAGGCAGAGGGTGCAGCAAATAAGGAGGCACCACCTGTTTTATTTTCAAATGGAGAGGGTCCTCCCAAAGGTACCTTATTCTGTATCCCAAAACAGGAACCCAAAATCACTGCTGGTTAATTCAGTATAACACCAAGCAGGCTGTCACGGTGCTTAATAGAGCCATGACCATCATCCAAACTGAGCCAATCTCAAATCCCATATTAAAATAAAAAAAAAAAAAATCTTCCTTTGCTCATGCTTCAGTAACAAATATTACTTCTCCTCTGGACTGGTTCCCAGCAGCCCATTTCAATTTTCATCTTTAATGCAGTTGTCTTATCACATTGCCTTTCTCTGGAGTACAAGACTGAAAAGCGGTCACACATCTTAAAGACGTTTTCAAATCCTCTTCCCTTGAATGTACACACACAATGTTATTACGCTACAGTGAGAGAAACAGGTGACCGAGCTTCCTGAATCAATGGTCCAGCTGTTTGGATTAAGAAAAATATTGAGCCTCATTTCCCCCAAAATGTGCAGACGGTTCCTTTTGGACGTGGGTAGAGGAGGATTTTCCCCCTGTGGATTGGATGGGAAGAGCACTAGACCAGGCGTGAGGATTCCTGGGTTTATGTCCTGGGCCGGTGCTAATTAACATGTGACTTTCCTTTCAATGTGCTGGGCCCGAGTTCGCTCATTTTAAAATGGTAGGTGGTGGCGGCTGCAGACTTGGGAGGAGCCAGTTCAGTTTTTCATCCCTTTCTCCATAATTCCTTGTTCTACCTCTAATGTCCCTTGACTTCTTTCTCCCTTTCTGACTGTGGCTGCCAGGACCACGGACTCCAAGGAGCACCTGCCAAGCGGGGCATCTGTTCCAAAGCCTCTGAGGGCAGCAAACAATCCTAGCATTGGCCGTGGAAACCTGCGACCTGCCCTCATGGGTACCTGCCAGGGCCACTTCAGAGCAATCCCTACAGCCTGGCGTGCGCATTTTGTGGGTTCCTGGTGTGGCTGTTGTCTGTGTTCACTCCCCTTCCTCTGGGACTTGGTGCCAGAGGGAAGTGACTTGGAGAGGCCATCTGTTTTAACAAACGAAGACTAGGAAGGCCAACAGGAAGCCCCTCGTGCAATCCTCACGGCCGCAGACCCGCTGCAAAAATCTGAGCGCTATCCTTGGCATCCCTGCAGTGACTGAGCTAGCAAAATGACAGCAACGAAACATTTCCCATGTGGAAAGCCTGGAATTAACAACCATTACCTTCTAAAAAATCATTTAATTTTCCACAGGGCTAACGTATGTCGCCCTCTCCCCCTGCTTTCCACCCCCCACCGTCCCCCTACACACATCTGAAGTGGCTCAGATGAGGATGAAACCTCCGTAAATGAGCAAAACAAACAAAAACTACCAAATAACGTATGACACACACTTGCACAGAGACAATCAGGTATAAGCAACACAGACGCGTGCTCGGTCAGATACATGCACTAAGGTGCTCATTTCTCTCTCACATTCTCCACTAGAGGGCCCGCTCCTTGCTGGCTGTGCTCGCTGCCGTGTCCCCCAGCACCCAGAACAGTGCCTGGAACACAGGGCCTGCGAGGTAGTTACCCAACGAGCGGATGGACAGCTCGTCTAGTCTGCTGCTTGGGTGAATCTGGCTGCCTGAGGCTCGGCACCCAGCTGGGGAAAGAAGTATCCAATGACCACCAGGGCATGAGCCTCCAGATGTGCAGTGAAATCCCACAGGGACACCCGGAAACCAAACGCCCAACCCCATGCTAGGCGACACTGGGGTTTGTAAAACCTCATGGGGGTTCTGAAACAAAGGCAAGGTGAAGAACCACTTGGGTTTGGTAAACCAAGGGTCTGCGAATGCCATCCAAAGCAGCCCATCGAGAAAGACTAGTGCTCCCCAGAAATTCTTTATCTTCTATAACTTTACTAGAGGTCTTTGCTTTGTAATGCTTTTATCTAATTTCTGTAACTCTATGTGAAAGTGACACATCTGAGAGTATCTGGTTAATTCCTAAAAACGGAGAAAGAAAATACAGTCTGCCCTCCATATCCATAGCCTCTACATTCTTGGATCCGACCAACTGTGGAACCAAAAATACTAGGAAAAAAATGTCCAGAAAACGTTGTTTTGTTGCTGGAGCGTATGCTACGTAGCTGGGTCTACAATGCTTGCACCTACTGTACTACTTTTTCTTGTCGTTATTCCCTGAACAATATTTACATGGCATTTACATTGCCTTAGGTATTATAAGTAACCTAGAGATGATTTAAAGTACTTAATAGAGAAGAACACGCAAATGCTACACCATTTTATTTAAGGGACTGAGCATCCATGGATTTTGGTATCTTAGGGAGTCCTGGCACCAGCCCCCTGTGGATACTGAAGGATACCAGTACTTGGATAACTTTTAGGGCCGAGGGGATAAGATGCAGGCGAAAACAGGCAGCAAACAAACAAAAACTCCCAGTAAGCTGCCTGTTTCCTGGGAAAGTTCTGAGTAGACTTGCGTGGCTGCGTTTAGGCCCACCCTGCATACCATGCCAGGATCCTCAACCAGGGCGATTCTGCACAGCCGGACAGAATGGCAATGCCTAGAAACAGGTTTGAGTGGCATGACTGGGTGGGGCAGGAGGGTCCCACTGTCATCTCGTGGGGAGAAGCCGGGGTGCTGCTCAGTGTCCCGGGTGTACAGGACAGCCCCACCTCACAAAACGGCCAGGCCAAAAGGTGAGCGGTGCTAAGGCTGAGAAACCCCATCCTAAACTAGCACACATGTGCACTACGATCAAGAAAAGCAAATTATCTCAAACAGAACACATCAAGAGTAAACAAATGGATATAAAATTCCCTTTGTGGCTGACGTCTTCTTTTTCTCCTTTTTTGCATGATCCCTACGCGTAGGTTGAGAGAGATCGGGTATCTACGCTTGTTGCTCTGAAACCACAGAAGTATGCGAGTCCTGCCCTTTGGCTTCTGTTGCAATCAGTGGAGGTATCTGGAACGGCCGCCTCTGATCTCGAAGGCAGCGGGACCGGGGGTGCTGTCAGCTCTACTGACACCACCCGTCATGGATATTTCTTCCACCTCCCCTTTGGATGAAGGTTATTAAGAAAGAAGTTGCCAGAAGTGAGGAGCCGCAGGGGTGAGACTGGAAACAGGAGATGGGGTTCTCTGTGGACATGAACTGAAGACATCTAAGGGGTTCTCGGCACAGTGGGACGGGGGAGAAGGTGACGCCACCGAGCCCGGTGCCCAAGTGACTCGAGTGGCGGCGTTTAGGGAATGAAAACCTCACACACAGCTGGACGCCCCGTCGTGACCTGACGCATCAACTTCACGCTGAGAGTCGGAGACGGGGAGACAGAGAACACCAAGCGTGGCCTTTCTCCCCCACCACCAAAAAAATGAGTTGAAGAACACCCCAAACTCTTGCAGCTCTAAACAAATGAGCGAGTTAAAACCAACAATTAAGCAAGCTGAAACTAACCGTTGTTTGTTGGAACAAAAGATGATCTAAGCCAGGGGGGTGAGGAACAGGATGGATGATCAGAACGTGCACTTGTGGGTATCATTAGGCTCCGCGTCACCCACCTCCTAAGGTCCTTCTTGGTGTGGAAGTCGTGACTGGTGAACTCTAAGTGACGAATTTACCGGCTCTCAGGAGCAGTGTCACAACCAACTCTGTAAACCAAGACTTTTATCTGCATCAGCAACCCCCGTCAGGGGGCGTCTTTCTAACTTGCGTCCACTGCCCGTCTATTGCCCCTAATGCCATGTCACGGGGAAAGGGACTCCAGGAAAAGGGTCCGGGAGAAAAGCACTGAGCTCAGAGTACATCCCGGGCGGGGAGTGTGACCCCGAGGGCTGCCATCTCCCCGGGTCTCAGACCCCCACCTCTGAAGCGGCACTAGGGTGGCTGGGCTGGAAGCTTGCTCTGGGGCCCTGGCCCCCTCCCAGCCCATCACTGGCCCTGCTGCTCCCCTGCTTGAGAAATGAAAGGAGCACGTCACTACTCCCCAGGCAGATGCGCTTCCAGGCTTCCGTTTTCTCAGGGCAACAAGAAACGCTTTAACTTTGATGTCTTCTGAGTCCCTTAGTTCTAATGTCCTCTTCGCCTGGGCAGAGAGCTCTGCGTCACGTTGCCGTCACATTTCCCAATCTGTCTCCAGAGCGAGCGGACGCGTCGCCTCCAGCCCTTTGGTGAGACGCTGTTCACCCCCAGCACCTCTTTCATCTGGCACTCTCAGTCTTCCCGGTGGTGGACATTTACTTCTTTAATATCTTTGACCAGTGATGGAAATCTCTCTAGCAGCTGCCTGGGAGCAAACTGAAAGGACCCAAGTGAGCCAGAACAGAGTACAGAAGAATCTAAAATTCTAGAACTTGATGCCCAGGGCAAAGGTGACGGGTGACACAGAACAAGTTAGGACTTCTGTCCCATGAGTCACAGGAGAGGGCCATTACTTTTGTTGGGTTCTGTTTGGTTTGTTAAACTGATCGTGCTTGTCTGGGGTAGGTTCTGGGTTTTCCGGTTTGTTTTAAAAAATTTTTTTAACTTCTTGTATGCAACTGAGAAACTGTATATGTTCCCCTCGTGTCCCTTCCCCTTTGCATCTCATCTGGCTCTAATCTCTACTTACTCTGACTTCTGCCTGCTGGGTCGCCCCTCTCTGGGGATGCTGTGACTGAGAGCCAAGAGCAAGGGGACATCGGGATGTCGCAGAGGGGACTCGGACCCTGGGAGGGATGCAGGAGACAGGGGGATAAATGCTGAAGCCCTCTAGACTCTGGAGCCTTTTGCTTTGAACACTTCCTGCTTGCTCCTGGCTTCTTGGACCGGTGATACGGCCAGAGCTTAACACCCAAGAGGGGACAGAAGTCAGCCTGGGGTTTAAGAGGGCTTCCATGGGGCAGGAACAGAAACGGGGACTCCCATGAGAGCCCTGAGAACCTCAGAGCCTGGCTCCACTGGTGTCTGGGGAGAAGGACGATGCACCATGTCTAGCAGCCAGAGATGGAACCAGGAAGCCCCCAGGGGCCCTGGGCAAATACAGGGCAGGGAGGGTGAGGGAACACTGGCGCCTCGGACTTCAGTCTATTTCCCCCTCCCTGCGCTGTAAGGTCATCTTCCCCAGCGACCGGCTTTCCCCGACCAGCACTTCTCCTCACTTACTGGAAGATGGGCCCCTGCCCAATCCCCACCCCAAAGCCACTTCCTCCTCTAGGACAGGGCTCTGGGCTGCTGCCAACTCCTGCACCAACTCTCCCACGGCTCCGGGGGTGCTCCTGGGGGCCCGGCCCCCACCGGGCACTCTAGCGCAGTGGGTGTTGACAACTGAACATTTTCACTTGCACGGCATCTTCGTTAGCTCTGTCTTCAACTGGGTAGATGTGCACAGACTCTTCCAGAAGCAAAGATTCCATCGCAGAGTGACCCTGGCAGGTGTGTCAGTGAGAGCGAATATCACTCAGAACCCTGACACGAGGGCTTCAAGGCACAAATCGACTGCTTGCCCAGCTCTCAACTGTCGCCCTCCCTAATGTTCCAGCAGGGACGACCTGGAGGGGTCACTCTGCACACAGGCTCACTTTGTCTGCAGATGGACGTCTTATGCTGACTCACAAGAACTTCAAAAGAGACCATGGACCAGATATGATCGTCCCGTATCTGACAGTTGACAGTCACTAGAGAGACACGTTAGAACAAAACCTTGCCCTGCTCTTCCTGCACAGACGTCTGCCACGCTGAACCACACGCTGGGCCACGCAATGCACTGCGCCATAGACAACCACGCCGTTGAGATGATCTCTTCCTTGAAATAGGTTTTTGCCTTTCGATTTCTTTACTAGAAAGCTGCTTCTCAAACCTCTGGAAGGGGGACCACAGGACTTTCCAAACCTTTAACATCATGTCAGCTCTGCAGCTGTGAGATGCTGTGGCTCTGGGACAATGGTGACTCTCTACGACCAGAGTGACGCCAACATTTCCCTTCAAGACGGGTCAGAGGGTACTCTGAGAACCCATCTGCAGCCAGAGGAGGTGGGTCGGGGTGAGGAGAACAAATTGAAAATAAAATAATACACCTCTTTACAGCTCACCAGTGACAGCATCCCCAGAAAGGGGTGACCCCGGGAGGGATGGCGAAACCAGAGACTGCAGCCAGCAGAGAGTCACAGCCAGCTTGGTGCCCAGGGGAAGGGACTTCAAGAGGGACGTACAGTGTCCCACCTTGACTCTTTGCCTCTCAAAGCCATTGGTGTGGACCACAGACTTTGAGAACAGTCACACACACATTGCAGAAACCCCTCGCTTTGCTGCCATTGACTTCCAGATGATAGTTTAGGGTGTTCTCTGGAGAGAGGCCCTACATATCCACCAAGGTCCACATCTCTTCTCTGTCCCATACAGAGCACCAAGACTGACAGTGCCTTGTGTCTGTGGCCCCGGAGGGAGGCCCGCCAGGCCAGGTGTCTCAGGTGCACACCCCGTCCTCTGGGGGTGGGAGGTGAGGATTGAGGGTGGCAGAACCAGCGACCAGGCTGCCCTACTGATGTCATGTGCAGAGGGCTCAGAGTGAGTATTAAAGGACTGATGTGTGTGGCACAGATGTTCATGTCACAGTACGTGCACAGGCCAGGCAGACGGGCTCCTGGGCTAGGCCTGGGCCCTCAGGTGGACAGTTGGTAGGGGACAAGGGAGAGTCTGAAAATGTTACTCATTTCTTTGGCTCCTAGAACTCCTTATTTTAACCTTAGGCTCATAATCCTCTATAGTTTTCTTCTAGCCAGTTTGGTGGGCTCCATCCAGAGCACCTCAAAGATAGGAAACCGATGGGAGTGTACCAACAGGGCGAGGACTCCTGCATGTTTTTAACCCTAAGAAAGCAAATGTCGGCATTCTTAGGCCACCTTGCTCCCAGATTAAAAGTCACAAGGTTACAGGAATAATGAATTAACTATTAAAACTTGGTTACTTAAATCCTGTTTGGGGAACCTTATCAAAAGATTAGATGGAAACACAGATATAACCAGGTCGCTTCCCCTAAACACACACACACACACACACACACACACACACACACACACACACACACACACACCTCTACAGATACGATCTCTTTCTTCCTCCCTTGGACCTGAGTTTCAGATACAAAGAGGAACCAAAGGAGATGAAAACACATTTCCCATAAAAGACTGGGGACTCTTATCCCTGCCTCACTCCTTACACACCAAACTAAAGACCCGCCTGGATCTTGGGGTAACAGTGGAACATTCTTCGTGGGGGAATGAAGGAGGATATTTCTGGGCCTGTCTCCTCGGCTACCCTTCCAGAGAGAATTCAGGCTGCTGATTATACCCACAGGACTCTGTGATGGTCACTGAGCTCTGTCTGGGCCTCAGTTTTAATGGTTAGCCTTTTCCTCTTTCTGGTCTAATCTTTCTCCCAAAAAATAGATTAGAAAAAAAAAAAAAAAACATGTAAAAGCAAATCCACAGCTTGATTTTTTCTTTAATTTTTGTGTAGTTCTCTGATATGTGTTTATTCAGAAACAATCTTCACTATGAAATATATCAGTTGAAAAATAAAAAGAAAGCACTTGCATTTTCCTTTATCTTACATGGAGCCTTCACCTAACGTCTGCCTCGAACCTAAAGCACAGCCTGGTTCCTGGGGAGTCCTGCATCTCTCAGGGGTTGAAGAGAAGTAGGTGCGATGAGGAGGCTGTAATAGTGTAACTGTCACCAATTCTGCTTTCACTGACGAGTGCATGCTCGATTAACATAGAGTCACACTGGCACCATCCATCCATCCATCGTTGAGAACAAAGAATATCATTAAACAGATAAGGAGTATTTCAGTTTAGACAGAGTTAAATATGGAAATATATAAATTCAAGATTAAGACTATAAGGAAATAAAAGGAGTATGTTTGTCACCCACAACATTTAAGCACAACATTATGCTATTGGGAGAGAAATGAGAAAGTACCCACCCTGCCCCAATCCCGAAGGAAATCCTGTTCCACCTCTAAGGGTGGAAGACCCCTACCCTCTGAGAAGCAACTGACGAGGAAGTTGGGAATGATCAGCTTGGGTTTAAAATACGGTCTAACCATGAGCAATGAGCTGAACTTCTGGTGGGTAAATGAGAAATGGATTCTGAAGACAATCCTCAAATATGCTCTCACAGAATGGTTTTGGGAATGGCTGTATCCCTGGAATAAGTATTTGGTGTGTAAGGAGTCTACTTTTAAGGATTCTTTTTTTTTTTTGGATAAGTTTGATGTTTTTTTAAAAAAGTCAAGCTCCACTTTCCAGCTACATGGCATACTTCTGCTAAGGTCTGAAAGTTTGTGTCCTCCTCAAATTTATGTGTTGAAACTTAATTACCAATGTGAAGGTATCAAGAGGTGGGGCCTTTGGGAGGTGATAAGGTCATAAGAGTGGAGCCCTCATGAATGGGATTAGTACCCTTATAAAAGAGGCCCCAAGAGCTGTCTTGCCCCTTCCACCATGCGAGGACACAACGAGAAGGTGCCATCTATAAACCAGAAAGTGGACCCTCACCAGACACAGAATCTGACAGTGCCTTGATCTTGGGCTTCCCAGCCTCCAGAACTGGAGAAACAGATTTCTTGTTTATAAGCCACTCAGTCTATGGCATTTGATTATAGCAGATGGAATGGACTAAGACAGTGAGAAAAACCCCAGTCCAAAAGCACAAATGCTAAGCAAGTGTTATATGAAATACAGGAGGCCTGGGTGCTGAGGGCAAGAGCGTGGTCAGGGAAACATGCTTTTAAAGGAGGAGAGCTCAGGCCAAATCTGATTTCCTCTTGCTGATGCTATGTCTTCATCCCAGAGCTACAAATGCTAAGCCAGACAAAGCTTTGCAGTTTCTATCTGGGGCATACTTGTTTTCGGAAGAACGAAAGGGGTTTGACAATCACCAGAAAAATATGATGAACAGACCCAGACGAGCTGGAAAGGCAAAATCGACAAAAGGTGATGGCGTGGACAGAGGAAGTTTCCCTCCTGCTAGGGCCACAGCAAGGACAAAAACATCTGGAGAGGACGGCTGGCCGGCCCGGCAAGCTGGAGGATCAGGTTACTTCATGGCTGCAACCGAGTTGGTTCTCTTACCATGAAAGCCTTATTTCATCTTTTAATAGAAAAAAAAAATTGCAGCAAGTACTATACAAGCAAAACCAAACAAAGAATACAGGAAAACAGAGAAGGAAAAATCTACCAGTGCCAACTGCCATCATGCCGGCACCTGTGGTTTTCTCTCACCCTTTTAAGATTCTTCTAGGAAGGATTTCAACATAGTTTTTGTTTTTTTAAACTAAGCTTGTGTTAAGCCTACGCCCCGCCTGGGAGCCTTCAGATTTTGGCTGTGTCAGAGGATGGTGCAGTTACTGGACTTTTAGGGTAAGAGATTTGGGAGGGTGGAGGACGGGAATCAAAGTGAGTCTCTGTTTGTAAGCAAACAACCAACCTAATCTCTTCTTTAACAATAAGAATGTCAATCATAGCAGCAGCTGCAGCAAGAAATAAAGATAGAAGCAGAGAGAACAATATGAAAGCATAATCTATAGATTAGAAGAGACTTAAAAGATATATCATTGGTTACAATGTATGGAACCTTATTTGGTCCTAGATTTAAAAAACAAATGGTAAGCCAGGTGTAGGGGTTCACACCTGGAATCCCAGCACTCTCAGAGGCCAAGGCAAAAGGATAGCTTGAGGTCAGGAGTTCTAGACCAGCCTGAGCAAGAGTGAGACTCCATCTCTACTAAACATAGAAAAATTAGCCAGGCATCATGGTGCATGCCTATAGCTCCAGCAACTCAGGAGGCTGAGGCAGGAGGGTCACTTGAGCCCCGGAGTTCGAGGTTGCATTAAGCTATCATGATGCCACTGCACTCTGCCCAGGGTGACAGAGCAAGAACCCTGTCTCAAAAACAAAACCCCAAAAACAAATGGTTCAAAAAAGTATAAGCAAGTGGGAAAAAGTAAACACTGATGAAATACTAAAATTGTTAAAAATGTAAGGTATACTACTGATACTGATTTGATTTTTGAAACATATACAAAAATATAGGCAGAAGATAATCATATGATATCTAGGGATTTGCTCCAAAATCCCCATCGCTTGGGGTGAAGGCGGTGGTAGAACGTTGAGAAGACCCAGATGAAACGAACCTGACCAGAATCGATGATTGTTGGGTGGAAGGTACACAGAGCTGCGTGTCTCTATTTGTTGCAGTATATTTGAAATATTTTATAAGAAGTTTTAAGAGTTAGGAGAAAAATGGTGGTAAAATATACCAGACCGACTGTTCTAGATGTGGAATATGCCCTTTGTCAACAAAGCCAGGGCCCAGGACACGGAGCGCCAGGTGACGCTGCATTCCAAGGAAGGCTACTAGGGAAGACAGACTAAGTCTAGGCTCAACCGAAGGTTTATTTCCCTCTTGCGCATGAGTTAAATTCAACCTTCCACTGCAGTTAAGTGTTAACCAGTGGTTAAACCTGATGCTTAAACAGCATTATAAGCACAGCAGGCCCAATTCCGTCTGTCTTCTTGTGCATGCCTGGTTGGGGCCGGGGGAGTGTGAGGGGGAGGGGACAGACGTTAGCACCCTTCTGACCCTTGTAGGCAATTAACCGATACTTCCATGCAGGAGGTGCCATTATCTTTAACTCAGCAGGCATAACTGTACATAATTAGAGGTCATAATTACGGTTCTCTTTTTAAAATGTGACCACAGTATCCAAATTGACCTCTTGTGGCAGCGTGGCCTACACACTGGGAAGTACAAAAAAGACGGGTACAGGCCCTACCCATGAGCCTAACAGTGACAGGCAGCCAGTGTCCCCTGGAGACTGCTGAGGTCAGGCGTCTGCACTTATTCCCTGGGGAACTTCAATCTGTTTGGGGTTTACTAATTATCATTTTTCACTGTGAAACATTTTACTTCTTTAAATAGACACAGACTAGCCGGAGCTGCTCACTGTTTTTTAAACCATGGGGAAATGGCAAAAGCAAGCACTCAAATTAATATGCCAGTAATTATGTGCATCTACTATCTAATTATCCACGTAATGACCAAGTTGAAAAGATCAATTTCTGATCATTTTTTCCACTTTAGCATTTTGTAAAGTTGCTACAGAGACTCTATTTCACTTTAAAAATGCTGATTTATTCTTATTTTATTATACCTAATAATTGGCCCCACCTAACAACATTTCCAGTTTTATAAAGACTAAACAATTATATAAACTGAATTGTCTGCAGGGAAATCATACCTACCTGGATTTTCATATAGACAGACTGCTTTCAGTTCTAAGCATGGAACAATAGAGTTTTTTGAATCAAAAGAGACCCTCTGAAATCATCTTACTGATGCAAAGCATGAGGCAGGTCCTGACAGAGTGAAAGGGATCTGACCGGGTCAGCTGGCTGGCTGGGAGCTGAGAGGGGAACCAGGGTCAACCTGGGTCTTGAGTCACATCAGCCTGACCCCTCTACCTGACTCTTAAGTATCAAAGAGGCTCCATCCCATGACACCTTACAAAGAAAGACACAAGAGTTATCCATTTTTCCTTTTTAACAACATTAGACAAGTCCTATCAAATGCCTCCTTTCCTAACCCTATAATGGCAAACACTCTAGAACAAAACTAGGTATCCACCTACCTTCCACGGATACTTGGAAGAGTAAACTTTTTGTTATCTCTAAAGCACTTCGGACTCACTGGATGTCCCATAAATATAAATGATATAAACAAATGTCATGACAGAAAATCATGGGGTTGAGGAACCCAAAGAGATATTTTATGACCAAACTGTGGTTATCACCTTATTTGGTGGCACCCTGTTAATTTCAGTTCTTGCTTCCAACACAAAGCCCAAGCAGCTAATCTGTATCTCTCTCACATTCCTTTACTTGCTAGGAGCATCTGCTTCTTTACCTTTCCCCCCAGAAGCCATTAAATAACCCTGACAAATAGCCGACTTCTTTCCAACAGTATTTTAAATCCTCAATATTTCAAATGCTTGAAAATTTGGACAGAGAGATACAGCAGCACCAGCTAATCTCTTCCTGGCTGAAAAGAGGGATAGAAAATTCCAAAGTTTGATAGAAGCATTTTCAAATGGATAGCAGACAATGTCAAGCCACAACATTTACACAGCCAAGTGATGATTCTTGCTTGGAGGCGTGAGCTTCGAACAAATGGCCCTGAGGAATATAGTTTTTACCAATACACTTTTCTTGAATAGAACAGCTTGGGAGTGAATGATGGTTCTCTATACTTGTAAAAGCTTCTTTATTCAGAAAAGCAGAACTTAACCACTATTCAGAGGTCTCCAAAACTAGAGTTTAAATAAAAGAATAATTGCCTTACTCCTTTTCTAGGCATGTCACTTCTAAGAGTTACGACCTTACTACTGTTTTCTTTTGGTCCAGTAAAATAAAGCAAAGGAACAAGTCTAAATACAATGCAACAAAGATATTGAATTGAGACCAGTGCATTTGTATCTCAATGCAAAGCCATTGCATGGTACACCAATGCAAATGCATTGATAAAGTTAATTCTACCATTGTATTAGGTAAGGGGGAGCTTTTCAGTGGTTAATTCTTCGAGTTTGTATTATTTACTGGAACATTTCATATAGCAACTTGGTGGAGAAATTTCAAGTCTATGCTTTACAAATATTTTGCAAAATAAGTGGCTGCTTGTCACAGTTCCACAACTGATGCTTGACACAACATCTCACATACTGTTGTCTATCAAAGACCTGATTCAAATAAAAGGGTGATTCTCTAGAGCTTTGCTTTACTGCTCAGTAAATCAGTATCCACCATATTTATCCCTAAGTGTCATTTGCTGCTTTAATTTCCACAAACAAGCCACAAGTTCAAGACTATGATTTCCTATTTCAAATAGATTTTGGTTCCGAACTGCACAACTTCATTTAGTTATTTGTTGGAGTATGGGCAAACCTCAGCACCTGGTGACTAAAAGGGTTAACAACAGGGGTGTTATTGGGTCAGCCTCTTTCTTTGGCGGTCCATCAGACTGAGTGGGTTTCACAGTAAAACATTCCAGCCATTTGGTAAGATCCTGGCATCTGCTGAGCAGCAAATTCAGCTCACTCTGTTTTGCTTTATTTTATCCTCAAAAGAAACCATACATTTTGGGCTACAGAACACAATTTTTATATTTTTCCACTATCTAGTCTCTAATTTTCTCCGTCTAAGCACTTTGCAAAATGCAAAAACCCAAACAGAATAGCTAATGAATCCAAAGTACATTTAATTTTACTGATTCCATGTCACATAAAAATGTTAATTTATCCAATTCTTAAACTTCTAAAAAATATTTCATTACCTTTCATCTGGAATGTACCATGTCCTACCCAACCCAGCTGATGTCATTCTACATGTTTCTCTCTCAGCAGTTTTCACTCCTGGAGGGATGAGAGCCCAAACTTTTAAAGCAATTTTGGAGATTAAGCTTTGCAAGTAAATTCATTTTTATCACAATCTTCATGTTCCAAAGTAACCAAGTCATCTTGGTCATGTTTATTAACTAAAGGTAATAGGAAAGATCCTAATCGGAGCTTCAGTGTATGCAACTGCACAAACCAATTCTCTCTCCGGACGTGGGCTGACAGTTCTCAACTCTAACCACTGAATCTCATTAGTGTCCTGGGACCAGATCAACGGTACCATGGCTTCTTGATGACCACCCAAACAAAAGCAGTTTGTGAGGAAGGAAAAGAGTTGCTCATCCTGAAGACAGAACAGGCAACAGACTAGAAGGAGGAATCTGGGGCAGGTGGTCAGTCCACAGGATGACTTACAGAACCTATGGAAAGAGCACACAAACACTGGGACTTTGCGGATGTTTCTGGAAAGGGTCCATAGCTTTTATCCAGTTCTCTCAGGGGCAAATTGTGCAGAAAAGGGTATCCCTGGCTTGAGACTCACTCATGAGAGATCACCTCTCAATGCATCCATATAATAGGACTAAATGATTTCCCTTTACTAAAGAAAGCATGGTGATTCTTTGGATCTGGGACGATCTTGAAATCTTTGCAATGTTCGTGTAACAGGACCACTGAACAAATTTCAGTGACCCCTATATAATCCTCTCCTTTAACTAACTACTTGACTTTTTGAGTTGTTTCCCAGAAATGGCAGATGTTCTGCAAGACAAGGGAGTTGAGATTCTGCAGCCCCCAGGGCAGATCTCCCTCCTGCTGCCAGGATTCTCTGTCCCCTTCCACCGTGGCCCCTCCTTAAAACGCCCATGACCTCCATTAGTTGGAGAGATGGATTTGAGGTAGTTTCTAGTGTTCTCCCAATAACACATCTGTCGTATTCCTTGGCAACCCTCATTGTCTCAATAATTGGATCTTTGCAAGACAAGCATATAGACCTAGACCGAAACCCCCTTGCGGTTTTGACATTAGGAAAGATGCATTCTGTTATGAACTGAAGGTTTGTGTCCTTGTAAAATTCACATATGACATTTGGAAGGCCCGGGGGATGTAATAGGGTTACAGGAGGTCTTAAGGGTGAGGCCCTCATGACAGTGGCCTTGTAAGAGAGATCTCCTTCTCTCTCTTGATGCAAGTACAGACAAAAGGATAGATGAAGAGACAGCCAGTGGCCGTCTACAAGCCGGAAAGAGAGGCCTCACTAGAAACTGCACCCTGCTGGAGCTTGCCCCTGGGTTTCCAAGCCTCCAGAACTGTGAAGAAATACATTTCTGTTCTTTAAGCCTGCAGTCCCCAACCCTCAGGCGGTGACATGTTAAGAACCGGACTGCAAAGTTCTGCTGCACCCCTCGCACAACGTCCATGGAAAAATTGTCTTCCGTGAAACCGGTCCCAGGTGCCAAAAAGGTCAGGGGCCTCTGGTTTAAGCCACTTAGTCTGCGGTATTTTGCTATGGCAGCCAGAGCTGGCTAAGACATTCTTCGGCCAGTGTTGTGCCATCAGAATTCACCTATTCACAAAGGTTGTGTGCGGTGGACACTGTGCACTGTTCAACCTTTTCTCCATTCTCCTTCAAGAGGTTGGGAAGCTAAAGCCTTCATCTTCCAGACTCCCTTGAGCTAGGGTTCCAGGTGCAAATTCAGTCCTGCAAATTAGATGAAGTCAGGTTGAGGGGATGTGAGGCCCTCTTTGGCTGGCTGAGCGGCCACCAATGCTGTGGACATGATGGATTTTCCCATGGTGGCATTCCAGCGTCCATCTGTCAGCGCCTGAGTGTCGAGAGGCAGTGGCAGGGGTGGCAAGGGTCTCTGGCTCACAGCCAGGAGGCCTCACGGATTCAGTGACGATGACCTCCCTGGTGGTCAGTTCCACAGGATTCTGGAAATCATTCCTGAAGAACTGGCCTGGATTCCCGTCCTTTGGTTCTCCCAACAATTTTGTAAAGACTTAATTCCTTATATTGCCTCCCTTTCTGCTTCAACCACCTAGACCACTTGTCATTGCTTGCTTTGTACCCCTGACCACAGAACTGGGGCATCACTAAAATCCTCTATGTCTAAAGGGGCCCAAACAGCTGTTTGTTTCCAGAAGGGCTGTGGCTGCATAGCTCACCTGGTCAAAGGAGGATTAGGGCTGAAACAGCTAAGGAGCAGTTGCTCTCCACAGCTTTCTGTTTTTAAAGAGGTAAGTTAAGAAACTCAGGTCACTGAAACAGATACAATTTCAAAAAGACACTCAAAGGTAGATCAGGCCTCTGCAGTTTTATAAGGTTAGCAGAAGGAGAGGAAATCTCCTCACTTTTTTTCTGGGTTCACAGACGGATGCAGTCTGGGCACGCTCCTGGGCACCAGCTAAGGCCTCCCCATCATCCTGCATCCTTCTGAAGTGCCAGAGCAGATGGATGGGATGAGACCACATACCTGTTACCCATGTCTCCTCCTTCCACACAGCATGGCCTTGAGACAAACCTCGGCTCAGTACTCAATCCTTGCTTTTCACCAAGGGCCTTCTATGCAGTGGGTATTTGTGGAACTTTTGCAACTATCATTAAATGCTATTAAAGACATTATTTCTTACCCTTCTCATATAAAGCCCGGAGACAAGTAGCCCTTGTTCTTAGAAACAGGCACTTCATTGGTACATGTGCTCGAACTAGAAATGAAAGCTGTGTTTACCACCACATTTCTCCTTTTGCTTTTGCCGCTAGGAAACTCTAAGTTGGGTTTTGAATCAATCACTACAAAGTGCTTAGACCCTACAAAGCGCATCTCTTTCCCTTTTTTCCCTACACAGCTACTTTTTTTTAAAAATCCTACATTAAGGAGAGTTGATACTGCTGTTTCTTATTATTATAAGTTACCTCTTTTTTGGAAAATGGTGAAATGTACAGATAAACAAGATTTAAAAATTCATTTTGGGCAAGCCTCTGGTCTGAAGACATGACCCTTCAAGGTCACTTACGTGGAAAATACTGATGAGAAATAATAAATACCAAAAATCGTGGTGCAGTTGCTCATGGCATATCTAGTAATTTATTAAGCTAGCGCTTTGCTTTAATAATAACAAAGAGAATACTATCATGCACATTGTTGACATAATCAGCTTTCTCATGGATCCCTGAAGATTTAAAAAACTGTCTCTTAGGGCAATGTGCAAACAAAAAGGTAGCAAAATGTTTTAGAAGAATTTAGAAAATTCCCAAAGATTAACAAATAAATCAACATACAGAAACTCTCTCTTTCCCTCAACTTTGATGGTGTATCTTCTTTTTATTAACCACCCACTGGTCTCTCAGCAGATTGCCTGGTACAATTGCCTCTGTTTCTTTTTTTTTTTTAGACAGAGTCTCGCTTTTGTTGCCCAAGCTAGAATGAGTGCCATGGTGTCAGCCTAGCTCACAGTAACCTCAAACTCCTGGGCTTAAGCGATCCTCCTGCCTCAGCCTCCCTAGTAGCTGGGACTACAGGCATGCACCACCATGCCTGGCTAATTTTTTCTATATATATATATATATTAGTTGGCCAATTAATTTCTTTCTATTTTTAGTAGAGACGGGGTCTCGTTCTTGCTCAGGCTGGTTTCGAACTCCTGACCTCGAGCAATCCACCGGCCTGCTTCAGCCTCCCAGAGTGCTAGGATTACAGGCAAGAGCCGCCGGCTGGCCTTTGTTTCCTTATCTATGAAATGAGGGAGTTTCCTTACCTGTAAAATAAGGAAGTTGCACTAAATCGCTAAGATCAAGTCTATCATCTATGAAGCAAGCTCCACCCCGCTCAGCCCCACCTGATGCCCAGCGAGGATGAAGATGAGGTTTGTGTGTGCAAGGCCATCCTGGTGACCAGGCTCCCTGCCTCCTACACCCGAAGGATGGACCCACCGGCTGCACTTTCCAGGCTGGCCAGAAAGGGCCAGCCTTGCTGGGCCTTCTTGCTTTGCTAATCTCTTCACATCTATTTGCTCTGCTGCCCTGACAACTTCACAGCAAACAAAGGCGGGCTCCTGCCCGCCTGCTCCAAATTGGGAACCTGCCTATTTTGTTTGCTTTGGGTCACAAGGAAGGAGCAAACAGCAGCTTTTGTAAGTCAAGTTGGTGATATTCTTCCCTCAATTAGGGCTGTGAAAAGACGGAGAGGTGGAAAGGACCTTCCAGAGCCCACACTTCATGCTGACCACCACCCCAAGTTTCCTTTCATTGCATCCATCCCAGGAGGTGGTTCAACTTTGATGGGCACTAACCATATTTTCTGCATTTTGTCGCATTGTTCTTCCCCCCGCCCCTCAGCCCAGTGGGGACCAAGTAATGTGCACACCTTCTATCTAAGCAGAGGATTTTCTTAAAAGAGAAAACACAGGCTACACCAGCTCCTTGGGAGTAATACAATTCCATTTTCTGATCCTTATCATAGGGCCAAACTCTGCTTCTGACTGTGACACTGTTATTGGGTAAGGTAAGGCAAGCCAAGTCCTTTTAAAAAGCATGGGAATTAAAAGAATTTACCAGCAGATGGTTGACCAAAAAAAAAAAAAAAAATGGTGAAGGTACGAGAGGCAGGAGTAGTATATTCTATGGAAAATTATTTTACAGGGCATCTAAACCAGATAAAAACAGGACTGGTCAGTTTATTATGTAACTAAACTGCAGTTGGCAATGGGCAGGATCTTTTATTTTTCAAAATGCAAACTAGTTACTCAAGCTTTCATTAGGTACAGTTTAGAGATTCTATTTAGGGAAAGAGTCCAATTTTTCTTGTCTGGGTTAGAGTTAAAAAAATAAAATAAGTGCTGCTTTGCAAATCTGGCTTCTAGTTTCAATAAAACAATCACAGTCCCCTCCTCCTTTCTCAAATATCTTTTTGCTTCATTTCTTCAGAGTTAGGAGAATAAATAAAGTGTTTTTCTTTTGGGCAGAAAGCCAAAGTAATATCCCAGCAAGATATCTGACTTCTTTATGGAGATACATACTGTTTCATGTTTGATTTTGATTTTCAAAAGCAGAACAATTTCACATCATTACATAAAAGGCTTTCCCTATTTAAAATGTCATTTCTAAATTAATTTTATACCCCTGAGGCAGAATGTATTTGACCACACTGAATTCTATCCATTTAAATAAGGTGGGGAAAGTTCTTGGACGAGGACTTAGTGAAAGTGGCAGAAAAACTTTTCACCTTCAGAATAAGAAGTTAAAGTCGGTTGTTTCTGGAAGCTTGGTTTTGCTTGTCATATGGTGTGTCCCTAGTTATGTATCCCTGTTAGATTAAATGCAGAAAAAAAAAAATGTGGCTTTTCTGGGCAATTTCTGCTGTGTGGCAGTCAAGAGAATTTGCGGGACCAAGAGACTTATGGTGACATTCCTGAGTCTGGTGGTGGTGGTGAGACAGCTGAAAAACTTGATGACTTGCAGTCTTAAAATTTTAACAGCTGGGCAGATGCTGATGGAATAATGAACTGGCTCCTTGTATCTTAAAGACTCTTTATCTCACCTTGAAGACAGACCGGCATCTTCTTAAGAAAAGAGAATAACCTCAGCGATCCCTTGATAAAGTTCATTAACTTGCTGGAAGTTGCTCTAGAGACATGCCCATCCTTCCAGATCAAAAGCTGGAAGTGGGCACTTTTGCCAAGCAGCAAAGAAGTGAGTTGAGCAGCCCAATGCCCCACAGTGCCACAGGCACTGAGGCTGATGTGCTCCATCGATATAAAAGTTGGTTAACAGGCACTATTTACAGAGCATTTTCTGCAGACAGACACACAGGTGGGGAATGGGGACAGGGCATGGAGGAACAACACTCCAGAAATAAAACAATCAGCAGGGCACAGAACCTGGGTGGGGGAAGGGTAGACACAGAGAGGAACATATGCTGATTCAACACACCTTGCCCTCAGGAAGCATCGGAGTTGGTTGGGGGATAATAAAGATTAAAAATCCAATGGTTACGGAAGGTTTTGGTGATGGCCCCACACAACAGGGAGCAATGAGGATTTGCAATTGTAATAGTTAAATAGTTGAATTATGTATGTATTCCTCACTCTGTCCTAATCTGGTATAAACTTTCCATCATCCCTGCTTAACAAAAAATAAAAAGAAATAAACACAAAAACCCAGACGTTTTACCCAAGAGTCATCTGCAGGTGATAAGTCAGAGAGGAAAAGGTCTTGGCTGGTAAAGAGTTTATAACACAATCATACTACAAATGCATTTAGATGCACATATCCAGGCCAGCACCCCACACCCTAGCCTGGAGGCTCAGCATCTGGTATTATTAGAACCTCTGGAACTACCTTCAAACAGGTCTTCCTGCCTGGAGCTCTCTCCCTGCTGACCCCCTCTCCTCAGGGGACCTGTCTCAGGCACCCCTTTCCTGTAACTTCGGCCAGCTCCTGTCCATCTTACAAGATGGTCCAGCCTTGCCGTCTGCCATCCAAAGCCAAGTGGCTTGTGGCCCACACTGGAATGATCCTGCCCCTATAGCTGGGCTCCCACTTGTCTTGGTTTTCTTGTGGATGTTTTTTTCACCACATTGCTGCCAATCTGGTATCTTGCCCATCCTTTCTTCCTAAGGAAAAGGTTCCCATCCTTTAATGAAAATTCAACTATTACAACTGCAAATCCTCATTGCTCCCTGTTGTGTGGGGCCATCACCAAAATCTTCCATGACCATTGGATTTTTAATCTTTATTACCCCACAACCAACTCCAATGCTCCCTGAGGGCAAGGTGTGTTGAATCAGCATTTGTTCCTCTCTGTGTCTACCCTTCCCCTAGCCGGGTCCTGTGCCCTGCTGATTTTGTTCAAGAGAACTCTTTATCTTTTATGAAGATCCTGAGCAAATGAGATGCGGAAGTCCTGGAAGCTGCTCCAAAAGGAGCAGTTGTTTTAGGAAAAGGACAGGAGGGTGATGAGATCTCAAAATGTTTTCACTTGTTCTCAGCCCTCCCCTAATCTCCAGTAAGAAGAGCACCAAAGACTCAGATTTCCGGAGCCAAACGCATCTGGATTCAAAATTGCCATTCAGTTGCTATGTGACTTGGGCAAGCCATTTCACTGCTCTGGGCTCCATGCACCCTAACTTATGAAGTGGTGGTGAAGAATTAAATTTTTTAAAAAATAAAATAAAAGAATATATTTAAAAACATGTTTTGGTAGTTATTTTAGGAATATTAGTTCCCCATGCCAGCAAACAACGACAAAAAAAGCAGGGGTAGGGAGGTGGGGGGGGGGGCAAAATCCAGTCCCTGAAGGCGACCAGACCAGGTGCCCTGTTTCCCCTCTGCTTTGCAGGGAACCCCCCACAACCCCCCTTAATGTGCGAGCCCAGCCGGCCTGGCTCGCCGGTGGCTCCCCGAGGTGCCGGTGCACTCAGGCAGAATGAACCTAACATCTGTATTCTATTTCCTAATGAGCAATCATCATTTGTACCTTTCTCCAGCCTGGGATACAGCTGCTTGGAATACTAATGCCATTAGAAACTGGAGTCTTTTTTGAAAAACGCACACTCATTTAGCAAAACCCTGTGTAACTCATCGACGTTTTCACAGTTCTTGGGATTCCTCGGCAACACATCGCTGGTTAGGGAGCCCTCAATTCCCCTCACACTCCCTCCACGCCTGCACCTACCTGTGCAATATTTGGGGGCTTGGGTGGGGATCGGGGGGCCAGGAGATTTGATGGGTTCTAGACCTGCCTTTTCAACAGGTATGATGGGACAAGTCAATTTTTTTTTTAAGGAAAAAACAATCTTTTAAGGGATATTTCTTTATTAATCATCTGATTAAAGTTAACCTTTAATCACAGGATTAATATAAGAATACAGTTGCTTATTTAAAAAATTAGGCCAATACAAAAAAAGTCACCCAATCCTATACCTTTGCGTGTTCCCTCAAGGTGATCTCACCTACAGGCTTGGTGTGTACCTGTCCAGAGATTTTTCTAGGCACACAAGCATCTGTGTCTTTCATATAGTTTTGTTGAGTTTGTGTTTTACATATAGGAAGACACACATTGTTTTACAACTTGTTTTTTTTTTTTTTCATTCAACAGTAACTTTTGGCTTCTGTTTACCTGGGGGACAGAGGGACGTGGCTCAGGCCTTCTCACCCCTGTGCAGGACAGAAACATCAATCTATTTCGACATTTCCCCAGTCGAGAACATTTAGGTTGTTTCCAATTTTTGGCTTTTGCAGGGGATGCTGAGCAAGCCTCCCTGCACGTGTCTGGCTGTGTACAGGGAAACTGCTCTTCCGAGGAACGTGCCTCAAGGAGACTTTCTGGGTCTTGCTTTCCTCATGTGCAAAACGAGAAGGCTGGGCCGAACAGTCACGCGTCGTGACCCTTCTTCCATACCGTGGGGCCAGCGTAAGAAGCCTTCGTTTCTGCACACAAACTCTATTCCCAGTTCAGTGCCCGCCCAAGACCTTCCCCAAGCTGAGCTCATTTATTCGTATTTTCTGCTCTTGTGTGACACATCTAGGGACTCCCGATCCTGTATCTTTGTAAACTCCCTTCTTCCCCTAAGAAATTCCTGCTTCTCTTTAATATCTGACAGGCACCACGAAGATGCTCAGAGCTCATAAAGTTATACGCATGCACACACCTGTTCCTGCGAATGTCAACCCCTTGAAGGAAGGACCTTGTCTGTTTTCTACCACCGTAGCCCAGGAGCCAGGAGCAGGCGCTCACCAAGCAGCCGGGGAACGGATGGCTGCTCCTCTTGCCATGTACCAGGAGGACAGCCTGGGGCAAGCTGGCTTAACCTCTCCGTGCCTCAGTTTCCTCACCTGGGAAACGTGATAACAGCACCTCCCTCCCTTACAAACACGTTGATACATGCAAAGCCCTTAGAACAGTGCCTAGCACACAGACTTGTCAATTAATGTCAGCCACTGTTACAGCTGTCACTAAAACTTGTGTTAGCTGGGTATTCCAGTTGATCGATGGGACACTGTACCCAGCAATTGCTGGGGTGCAGCGCTGAGATATTGAGCCGGCCACCAGAAGCTATAGGAGAGGAGAATGAGGCAGCCTCCTGGCCACTCACAGGACTCATAGCATAGTTTGCAGATTACTATTCTTTTTCTTATAATGATGTATAATTCTACATTGATATCAACTGATGAACAGGACTTCTTGTTTGCTTTGGTCTGTTTTGTTTTGCTTTTTTGCAAGCGATCCCTTCTCGTTTAGTTTCAAAGATCCTCCCTCCTTTCTTCCTTCTTTTGTACCATTTGTACCCAGCAGTTCTCCCAGGAGAAGCCAAACGCTCTGGATTCATCTGAGGCCTCCCTTGGTTTCAATTCAGATCATGGGAAGCAGCAAAGCGTTTGAGAAGTCAGGCTCTGGAAGCGAGGTGGCATGGGTTCAAATCCCAGCTCCGGTAATTACCAGCAGCGGGACCTTCATTCATCAAGATATGTAACCTCTCCGTGCACCAGCTTCCTTGTCTGTAAAATGGGCTGTGGTGAGGATGACACAAGCTGGTATGTAGAAAGCATGTGGGAGAGCATCTGTCACCCAAGTGCGCAGGAGTGCCGTGCATCGTCAGATCCAAATGACACAACTCAAGCGCCACCACTTTAAGCACCTGCAATGTGAGCTGTGTGCAGGTGATACAATGGGTTCTTCTGAGCTATGCATACACACACACCACTTTTTCCACACTGCCTACCCCATGCGTCACTGGGTTAGAACGTGCACGCATGGGCTAAACAACTGGGAAGAGACAGACATGCAGCCCTGATGGTTGCAAAGACGACCAATCTGGACCCAAACGACAGTCCTAGCCTTGGCCTGCTGGGAGCCCTCTGGAGCTAACCTGCCCAGCAAATGAACATCAGCAGTCAAATCAGAGGAATTTCTCGACTGTATCCAAGTACACGCTTTGAAAGATAGGACAGACATGTTGAAGGCTGGACCAGAAGACTGCCCTGAGAACCAGCGGAGCAAAGATTAGCCGCAGGTCAGGCAGTTCTACTACAAGGGCTGTTCACTCAAGGCCTAACATGATAGAAAAATGACTAAAAAAAAAAATGACTAAGAAGAGGCAACCTTGACAACAAAGGAGAAACACGGAAATTAATTACAGAGCTCTACGGAGAAGGTGTTCAAACCCTGAAGCCTATGGCATCAGGCCAGTGGCTAAAAGTGAGTTCAGGGATGCATTAAAAACATAACCTATTTTTATACCAACGAGCAAGGGAAGCCATAGGAACAAAACTCTCAGACTAAGGCAGAACCCTGTGTGTGCAATACAAGCCCTAGCATGGTGTCAGGGCCACTCAGAATTACTACTAAATGTGGCATGGATTTTATTATTTGACAGTAAATATAGTGGTAACAATGATTATTTTGTTATAACTGTAATTCTATTCCAGCAAAGTGTCTTATGCTAGCATTTCTTCCTTCCTCCAGGATGGTGTTCTATTGCTATGACAACCAATAACATTTTGCACACCACAGAGCACTATATCATGTATCACCATGGCAGAAAAGGAAATGCCATCCTGTACTTAAAAGCCACCTTCTTTTCTCTCTCTCTTTTAAAGTCTGTTATCACTCCCCATGCATTATTCCCCACACCATATTATATATAACCTTTGGTTACAGTCAGATTCGTGATATACGAAGCAAAAAGCCGGGAAGCCTTGCAAATCCCTTAACATTTTCTAACAAATAAAGGATAACCAAGCTGCATTATTCTGGTTTTTCTCCAACACAGTTATAAAGAACTTGCTTTTTCCAACTTCCCCATTGGATCAAAAAGGGCCTTTGTCAGACTTTTGCAAGTGTTTGTCTCGTGCAGCAAGAACTTTCTTAGTGACACTGTCAGGAAACAGTGTATCTTCTCTAAGAGAATTTTTCCAATATGTGAAGCAACGCCTCTTAAAATATCTATTTTTTTTTTCATTTTAAATATTTCAGCAGAATTAAAAAATCATATCATACACTTATTTCCCTGTCTACGCAATCTTTTCTTGAGGACTTCGCCGTCACCATGGAAACCCATCCCTGGGTATTGCTGTAGCACGTGATGCTCTCGAGGGCTGATGTCACCTGGGAGTTGCCCTGCGTCCACCCGCTGGGGCTTAGCTGCTCTTGCCAGAGAGTCAGCCAAAGCTGGGGTTACACCAGCTCATTTCAGCATCTGTCAGCATTGGCTGATCCCACAAGACAGGAAATACGTGAAAATCATGCATGATCCCAAAGAGTTCCAAGGTCTTTGCACTTTAATGGAAAGACCCCTATATATTTTAAGATTTTTAAAAAAATATAAAATCCAGTCTAGGGACAGCCAGAAGAAGGTAGAGGGCGCAGGCTTATGCAAGTGGACAGAAAAATCCAGCACTGTTTACCTTGAATCTAAGGAATGTGGGCCGTGTGGAACCTGCCTCTTTGAGTTGTACCCTCATCTAGGAAATGACTATAAAAATGGGCCCAGACCAACTGTCAGGGGCACAGATACTCCATGGAGCTCAAGTTCACCCACTGGTCATTAAGACTCCTCAGCAAGCTGAGAAGGCATCCCCACCGCCCCACCCAGATTCACCTAGGAAGGCAACGCCCAGGATGATCTGAGATGACACCATTAATTGCTTCTTTAGTGGACTATGCATCATTTTCTTTGCTTTTCTCTCCTTCCCCCCTCCTTCCTTCCTTTTTAAAAAAGAAAATGGAAACAAATGTTCAAGTGTTTATTTTTAGGACATGTTGTATGGGGGCAAAAGTCCTGCTGAGAGTGTTTGGACTATGGAATGTGCACTCAGTGTTTCTATAAGATGACAAACCATTTGGGCTCAAATCTTTTAAAATGGGAAGAGTCAGGTTTGCATACTGGTCTGACAGTTCCAGGGATCTGCACGATGGCAAAGCTTCTGACCGTGGCCTGGGCTCCAAGCTCAACCTTTGAGCCAGGGCACACGGACTGGATCTCTGCATGAAGACAGGGAACGCAAGAGTGAGGTCAGAAAGGAGCCTGGGGTGCACCTGAGGCTGGCCTCCAGCAGAAAAGAGTGTCTGGCTCTCATGGGATGGGCAGGGTCCGGACCACCCACTGCGGTTCCAGGGCGAGAGGATGCACAGGCTCTCCAGGGAGACCGTCCGGGTGCAGGCAGCTGATGGCTGCTCAGCAGCTCAGATGGGGCTTGTCTGTCCAGCTTTGTGAACTTCCTCAGGGTAAAGACAATTCAGAAATCTGCAGGATTGAACTGTGCTCCAGGGCAGCCTCCAGAAGCCTCAAAGTGCCAAGACTTTCTCCCTCAAAGCTTCCAGAACCCCCTGCTGAGTCCCTGATTTCAAGGAGTACCAGATGGGGATTTAAGGCAATTCTTCCACCAAGCGGTCAAGGGCGGGATGGGGTGTGTGCAGTGCTGGATGCTGGTGAAGGGAAGTTTCTAAAGATCCCTGATGTGTGGCAGGCAGAGAAGAGGGGTCACCGTGGGAAGCAGGTCTTTCTAGTCATGGACAATTTGGGCGAGCATCTTCTAACCCCAGAAAAATTTAGAATAAAGCATAGAAATGCTTTTAAAAATCGGTTCTGTAGAATTTATTTGTCAAATAAGAGATCAATGCAGATCTAGTATTTTAAATATTTGCTACAATTAAGAGAATTGGCCCATTAGAAAAACAGATCAGTCTTGAAACATTAACTTAAAATGTGGAATTAAATAATCGACTTTAGACTTGAAGTGGAAACCTCACTAAGAAGGTCATATACAGTGAAAGAAAACGTAAAAGACCATAAGGTGTAACATACTTATAAGCTTAATTAGACTTATAAGAATTGCTTAAGTGCTCTGGGACGCTTGTTTGTTGAGTCAGGCGATTGAGTACTTATAAATTTAATACGTTCGATTTCCTTTACAAATGCAGGTTAAAATGTTTAAAGGAGTTTAATTAACTAAGTTTGCAAATTAGACCAAAGATTAATAAAAGGCCCCCTTAAAACTGATTGTTAAAAACTGCTAGGCTTATAAATAAAATAATGAGATCTGTGAACAGCTCTTAAAAGCCTAAGGAGGGGTTGAGGTTTTAGATTTTGCAACTTTAATAAAAATTAAAGAGTAAATATGAGAATAATCTTTTCTGCCCAAAATGTTTTGAAACTCCACCCTGCCCATAATGACATTATCTTTTTTAGTTATTCAGGCTTCAGTAATAATTTATTGACACATCTACTACGTGTCAGGTATGATGCTTGGCACAACTGGGCATGTTGTAGCTTTTATAATCATCCGATCCTCTGGTAGAGGAGATTACAATATGAATTCTACAAATAATTGCTGCATACAACACAGGTGACAACCGACTAAGGAAAGTGCAAAGTGCTACAGGAATTCAGAGGAAGGGTATCAATGAAGGCATCATAATGGAAGTAATTTTGAACTGGATCTAGTTTGAAATTTGCTTTTTAGGGTCTGTGAGTCTTTACTCCCCCAAACCCTCTCCCCTCTCCCCCAGGGGCTGCAGCCCTGAGTTTGCCTTACATACTGACGCAGACTCCTACTATCCTGTTAACTGGAAACTCAGATTTTAAAAGTCTATTAGAATTATGTGTAAAGCAAAGGTTAATAGGATGCGAGCGAAGGTTCATCAGGGTGTCTTACAGAGTTATCACATGAGTGTTGTAACACCTTAGCTCAGAATTCTGTTTCCTTCGTGACCTTGCTTCTCTGCTCCCCACCACCTTATAGACGAGGTTACCAGAGAATTGGCCACACATATTCTTCTACCACAAATAGGCTAATGACTCACCAATTTTAGATGGAGAATAGGAGCAGCTTTGTTTCTAAAATAAAGTCCAAAAGGCAAGGATGCCTTTCTGGCAAGAAAAGAGTAAACTCCCAAGTGATGGGAGTTGGGGAAGGAGGGAAATCTGGTTGTTACTGACCATCAGTGAACCAGGGAGACTTTGATTTACTTGCTAGAATACTATGACTATTAGGACAATTTTAAATTATTCTTCATTAAGGGTTATGGGTTGAACAGTACCCCATTCCTTAACCAGTACTGCAGAATCTGACATTACTTAGAAATAGGGTTGTTGAGGACATAAACGGTGGAGATGGTTGTACTGAAGTAGGATGGGCCCCTAACCCAATATGACCAGGGCCTTTATGAAAAAGGGAAATTTGGGCACAGAGAGAAGCAAGAGGAACTCCTAGAAGCTTGGAGGGAGGTCTGGAACAGACCCTCCCCTAAGGCCTCGTGGGCTCCTACCCACACCTTGATTTCATACTTCTGATCTGCAGAACTGTGAGACGATAAGCCTTTGTTATTTAAGCCACTCAGGTTGTGGCCTTTCGTGACAGCAGCCCTAGCAAACTAACCACTATGGAAACAGACCCAGAAAAAAGCAAACTTTGGGAATAGCCTATTACATTCTACCATAGACCACCTCATTCAGCTTCAGACTTCTACACACCCCAAATTAGACACCAGTTAAAACAAGAATGATCTCGGTCAATACGCTGACACCCCCTTCAGCACCCAAGAAGGAGTTTAAGCTGGTCTGGGGTCTGGCTGACTCCCATTTGTCCAAACTGTGACCGTCCACGTCTCAAAGAAGAGAGGGAATGAGGCTGCGATACTGACATACACTGCAACACGTGTTTGCTGTGGAGAAGCTCTTAGAGTAATAAGCTCTTTTCTCTCTTTTGCTACTTCATCGGTGGATCCCATGATGCCTACTCCATCTCGATAAAATGTGAATTAATTTTTTCCATTCAGTCATTTTTTTCCTTCCTATGGCTGTCATAAAACTCGTCAGTGGACTAACGCGATGCAGAATGTCAATCACGTTGTTGCCAAAGGTTCCGGAGTAGTGGTGCCTCCGAGCTTTTAGGGGGTGACTGTGGCAGGCAAATACTAAGGTGACCCCCAGTGAGTCATGACCTTGTATGATCTCCCTCTCCTTGAGTGCAGATGGAACCTGTGCCTGTCTTCTAGTAATAAACTATGGCACAGATGATGGACAGTCTCTTCCAGGACCACCGTACATCACACAAGGCGGGATGGAACAAGAGCTTCTCCCATAGCCTTGATGGAATCAGACGGCCGGGGAGGGCAGGTGCTCTAGCGGCTGAGAACAGCCCCCAGACGACAGCTTCCAAGAAAACAGGGTCCTCGGTCCCAACAACCTCAAGGAACTGAATTCTGCCAACAACCGTATGAGCTTAAATGAGGACCCAAACCCTAGAAAGGAATGCAGCCCGCTGACACTTGTTTGCAGCTTGGTCAGATGCTAAGCAGAGGACCTGGCTAAGCTGTGCCCAGACGCCTACCCCATGGAAACTTAGATGATTAAAGTATATTGTTCTAAGTGCTGTTTGCAGTAGTTGTTATGCAACAAAGAAAACTAACACAGTGATGATGTCCTTTGGCAATCTGATGAAAAAGGGAAATTTCTTATTAGCAAAGCTCAGGAAGACAACATGTTTTAAATAGACTTTTATGGATTTGTTAGATCCCCTAAAACTCATCAATAAACCCCCAAGATGTTTTTGGACCCTGGGTGATGAATTTTTCTTTTTGTCTAGTCAATAAAACCTACTGCAAAACTTGGTAATGTCTGGGAAACTAAAAGGTCACAGTGCGTAAGGATGATGGCCTGCTAGACCATTTCAACAGTTTTAAAATGTAAATTTATATAATTTCTGTCTCATTCTTAATCTGTAAGATAAGAGCCACATCTTAATATTGTATCATCTTCAACTTGTTTAGAACAATAAAAAGCACTGATTTTAAGAGAAGGCAATTTCTTATTTTATTAGGAAAATATCTTCAGTATCTTCAATCCTGTCTCTTCTCAATTAATTATACGGACAAAAAGGGCATGGTTTGCAGAATGCTGGAAGTGTTTTAGAAAGGACATGATTAGGAAGATGGGATCAGTTCACTACTCCACAAAAGAGAACTTGTTCAGAACTAATATAACACCTGGAAGAAATTTATTTCCTAACTAAGACGTTCTTTGGGGTGATACATTAGAAAGATGACAAACAAATAAAAACTCTGGGTTTTCAGTCCTTGTTCTCTTACTTCCTAGCTGTGTCCTTAGGAGGAAGTTACCTTATTTCTCTGAGCCTCGGTTTTCTTAACCATAAAATGGGTTGTTCTGAGGACTGGATGAAAACACACTCAGGAAAGAACCTCACCGGCTTTGTCATAAGCAACCAAAACCACACCACAGCCCTAAAGAAGGGGATTCGTTCCATCGTCCCAAAGGGGAAGGGAACAGATGGTGGATGACAGGGAGGACAGACACTCTCCAGCACTTGTGCCTAAAGGAAGAGATGAGGACTGGTAGTTGTGGGGACTAAAGCAGGTGACAGTGTGCCCAGAGACAATGCTCATCAACTGAATGCTGGGCGATGCTGAAGACAATTCAGACTCAGTCAAGGATTTTGTTGGACAAAAGAACAGAGAAGCAAATGTAACCCTAAAACAAACAAAAAAACTCTACCGGACAAATTATTTATTAAGCTCTGGTAAGCTTAATAAGCTTAATTAAGCTCTGACTATGGGATTAAACAAGCTCATCAGCCAGAGCACCCTCCTAGCCCAGTAGCTGTGGGATCACACGAGGGGAGCAAAAAACAAAGTTGGCCACAAGGTCGTCGGCCTCTGTCCTCACGCAAGTACACTTTTCAAGGACACCTTAGTTGCAGGGGTTAGATGGGCAGTGGGAATAAATGTGCCACTGTTTGGGCAAGAACTAAATGCTACTGACCCCTCACTCCAGGAAATAAACTTTCAGTAGCTTTTCTTGTGCAGACATGTGTTTTCCCTGGCTAATGCCCTGCCAGTCTTGGGGTGGAGGACCGTGTGCAGGGCTGGGTACAGGTGGCAGGATGCAAAGGGTTGTCCCTCCGTGTGACACTCACCGAAGCCAACGAGGGATGAAAGGAGGTAGGGTGATACTCAAAAGAGGGAAAAGGAGCTAAAGAGCAGGCTCCAACCAAACACAGAAGGATGTCAACAGGAACCGAACCAGCCCTACAGGCACAGACAGAGAGAAGACCAGCTCAGGATGGCCAAAGTCCCTGACCTCGTGGCCTAGAGTCCTACCAATTAGCAAATGGCTCCATTGGCCTCTTGCCCTTGAAGCTCTGCAGTGGGAAAGGGTATAGCAACACTGATCAATGACTTTCAGAAAAAGGAAGACACTCAACACCATGAATTCACTAGTCCGAAACTAAAGTGTCATAGAAACCATTGATTTTCCAATACGGTATCTCTATAGGAAACCAAGGAGGAAGCTCTATCCACCATAGGTCCTGTGGCTTGCTAACATGTGTGCGTATCCCTCTGTCCGTGTCCCCAAGAAGACCATAACCCCCTCCACGCAGGGATAACGGCCCTTTTATTTCTGCATCCCAGGGATCTAAGGAAATGCCAGGCACAGAGCACTCAGAACACGTGTCCTGAATGGACAATCTCTCTTACCCCACTGTTTATTCCCCGCAGGCTGGCCACCTCTACGATCCTCTACCTGACATCCGCCACAGTGAGAGCCAGGCCGTCTGAGATGGAATTCCAGCTCTAGCACCCGCTGGCTGTGTGGACTCGGGCAAGTCACTTCACCTCTGTAGGGGCCATTTCTCCCCTGTGGACTACTGATATCGTCCACCTTACAGGGTATATGGCATTAAATATACACAAAGGGCTTAGAACCATGCCTGGCACTAAGTAGGCACTATTTAAGTCCTAGCTACTGCTGTTAGTATTTTGATCACTTATTTTTTATTTATTATATTTGTTGTTTCTTACCTGTCTCCCTCACAAGTTTTCCCAAAGGCAGAAATACTTTGTTCATCCCGCAGATAGTATTATTGACAGACACGTTGTTTCCTTCACCGATGACTCCCAGACATGAAGAAATGCGTCAGGCACGTGGTTGGCCCCAGATGCTATTTATTAAACAAACAGATGCACCTAGGCTCGTAGCGAGTACAGGCTGCGTCTTTCTTTTGGTGACACTGCATAGCCATCCTTACAGTGTTCTGCCTTGTGTCTCAATGTAGATGAAAGTTTTCTACTTTTTGTTGAAAATAATAGCTTCCATTTATAAAGTCCTTTCACATCTATTTTCTCATTTGAGCATCACGACGACCCTGTAATGAATCCCCCTGGTGCCTACTGGGGGGCCCGTGCCCAGCAGCTCTGCAAAAGCATCAGGACCTGTGGCTGTCACTGTCGCTGCCTGCCGAGGACGCCCTGCCCACCCAGCCTGTGACGGGCCATTTATTGCTTGATGAGCAGGAGCAGGCCTGCCCAATTTTTTTGCATTGATTTACCTGGGGTGATTTTGTTGTTGCTCTATTGAATATAAAAAGAAAAAAAAAAAGACTTGTTTTTATTTTTTCTTTGTCCCAAACTGCTCTTTTAAAATATTTTTTTTCTTTCCCATGAGAAAAAAAATCAGTACATGTTTGCCATAGAAAACCTGAGTAAAAACAAGAAGAGTATACAGAAGAAAATCAAAATTACTCACAGCCCTACAGAATGTTAGAAAACTTGCTTTGTAAGAAATATTTGCAACCAGTAAATATTGCAAACCATTCCTGTTTTGCCAAAAGAGACGTCAGCATGGCCTGGTGGCCGCACGGAATTCTGGGAGCCAAGAGTAGGCCAGGCCCAGGGAGAGGAGAGGGATGGTGGGGGCTGACAGGGGAGGAGACCCAAGGGAGGGCAACTGAGGCTGAAGAAGAATGCCGTGGGCCCCAGACGGTGGGAAGCGGCAGATGGGATCTGCTCTGGCTGGTGGTACAGGAGGGAGGGAGACAGGAGGAGCAGCAGCGGTGACATGGCTACTCCATGCGACACTGGACTCTGGACTGGACCTGCACCTGTGGCGCCTCTAGGCTGGGGCACGGGGCAGAGTTACCTACGCCTTGGTCCTTCCAAGACCAGGCAGATAGAAACGGGAGAGACGGGGGACAAAAGGGTAACTGATGTCTAGGTTTGCTCAAATCAACGGGCTGGGGGGTAGAGTGCGGCAGCAAATTAAGGCCACTGAGTTGACATCTGCAAGAACTGGGAGGGGAGTTCCCCACATGGGAAGAGCAGGCGCCAGCAGCCGCCATTTCAGAGACAGGTGAGCCCAGCGTGGCAGGTAAGTGTGGAACTAAGTCCCAAGAATGCTATCTGCCCTTAGGGTGTAATGTTTTCTAATTCTATCTGGGCCAAGACTGGAAAAAGTTATAGAAGCTGCCTCATGGCAGCCCTAAAACTCACTACTTCGCTGTGCTTTTCCACACCTAGGTCCACTCCAGGTTTCTGACCCATTAGTGACATGGGCAGAAACCACAAGGTTCCTATTAGCCAGGATCTGAAGGTCAGCTCTTTCAAACTGCTCATCTATAGGATGATACATGTGTCTGGGCCTTCAAACGCAAACCGTGCACACACACGCAGTCCACCCTGCATAGAGACAGGATTACTGATGCCCAACAGACCCCAAGTTCTTTGATCAATGAGATTCTTGCCTCAGCTATTACTGTGACTGCCAACTGTTGGGATCTTCCATCCCCATTTCAATCGATGTAAACCAGGGCAAGAAAAAACAGGACCCTTAATTACGTAACCGGGAAGGATTATGTAACAAAGGTCCCGATCCAGCTCTTAACTGCATCTGTGCCAACACGGGCTGAAAGAGCACATCTTTCCAGAAGTAACACGAGTCGCCAAGAGCTGTGCAAACCACATTTCAGTGTTGGTTTAACTAATCCCGCTTGCTCACCGTCGGCTAAAGGTCCCCTGTTCTTCTAACCTTGCTTTCCAGCAGCAATGGATGGAGCAATCCCCCATTTCAGGACGAGGGTCTGTTAAAGCGACAGCTCACTAGCCACCACGAGACAGCTGCTAAAGATTCTTCTGCCATTGCAAAAATGGCAGGGCGCTGATCACTTGGGACAGGAAACGTTTGCACTGAGAGATACTTGAAAGCCACACAGCATATTTTTGTTGTGGTTGGAGGATCCCAAGAAACAATAACAGTAACGAAGGAAAAATAACAACACAGGCTCCCCCGCCCCCCCGCCCGCCCCTCCCTTTCGGTGTGTGTTACCAACCACAACGATCCCTTCTTCACGTCCCCTGTGTGTCTCACCGATAGAAATTACATTTGGGGGCACCCAACACAAAGGACACTTGTGCGAGCAGTGTGCCTTGTAGATGACATTTCTTCTGAACCTTTGGGAGAGATATTGATTCAAAGCTACCAAGATGCTGTGTGTGCAATGCCGCTGCCACCGCGGACCTACCCGGCATTCCACGCGTGTGATTTAAAGCAAGCCTGGAAAGCTGAAATCTAATGGAAACAACATTAGTTGTTCCACTTCGCTCTGCAGAAGAAGGACAAGAAAGTCAGAACAGGGCAAAAAGTGATGCCTGGTGGTGTCTGAAGTCACATAACGGGCTGCTGATTGTATAAATCCTATACTCTGTGATACCTAGCCGTGATGAGTCAATCGATGAACGGGGCTAGGAGCTAGAATTTCCCATCCACTGGGGGAAAATTTCTTTTTTCAATGACATAGTAAAACTAAGTATCTATGGGATTTTTTAAGTCGTGTAGACTTAATCATTCTTTCAAATCCCCTTCCTGAAGGTCAGTAAGTTCCTCTTTCTACTTTTTCTGTTTTAAAATCTCTTCCTTCACCCCTGAACCCCCAAACACAATATAATGATTTAAGTTAAGATTCTGTGCCCAGGAAAACGTTCAAAAGTCAGAACCACAGAATTTGGAGTCCCTAGAAATCCTGGAGTTCTGGATGTTGAGATTCAAGATCTGAGTTCAAGCCCTGACTCTGCTACCAGCAGAGTGACTTTGGACCAGCTCCATCATGCTTCCTGGGACCGTTTATCATCCGTCAAGAGGAGGAGTTGGAATGAATGCACTCAGGTCCCTTGGCCTCAAGCCCGGTGACTGCAGTCCAGCTCCCCACTTTCTGATGGGAATCATGTCACAGCTGGCTGGACCAGGGAGTCAGAAAGAGGCTGTGCCTGCTCATCCCACCCTCCCTTGCCTGACTCTGTCCCTCAGGTAGATCCTAGGGACCTCAACCTCCAGGTCAGAAAACTGAGCTGTCCCTGTGATAATCAGATTTCCCCCAAGGATCACCTAATAATAACATTGATGTGACTTCAACAGGCACCTCTGAACTTCCCTGACAGACCAAGGAGAATCCAAGTCAACTTCCCCTAATACAGGCTACGTCCTAGGTGTTGTAGTTTCCGGGGCTGCCGTAACAAAGTACCACAAACTGGGTGGCTTAAAAACAACAGAACTTTATGGACTCATAGCTCTGGAGGCCGGAAGTCCAAAAGCAGGGTGTCGCCAGGGCCACACTCACGCTGAACCCCACACAGAATCACCCTTTGTCTTTTCTGGCTGTTGGCATCACTCTTTGGCATTCCTTGGCTTGTAGCTGCATCACTCTAATCTCTGTGTTCGTCACGTGCTATTCTTTCTGTGCGTACCTCTGGCCAAATTTCCCTCTTCCTATAAGAACTCCAGTCATGTTGGATTGGGGTCCACCCTAATGACTTCATCTTAATTTCATTACATCTGCAAAGACCCTGTTTTCCAAATAAGGTCACCTGCACAGGTACCTTATTCACAGGCACCCACAAGTGGGTTAGGACTTCAACATATTTGGGAGGGATAGGGGGGACACAATTCACAGGCAATCATGTTTGACAACTGAATTCAAGTAAACAAATGCATGAGGGAATGGCCAAAGCTCACTTCGGGTGAAGGCAAAAGAAAAACACCTGGAGAGGCATTAAGGCTCGAGGGAGAAAGTGTGAGCTGGTGAGGAAAGTGGGATTCTCTCCCCAATCAAGCCCTCCATGCCCCTGTGCCTGTGTGTCCCTGTCTTGGCCCACCTAGCCCCTGGTGGCCAGTGGCCCTGCCCCCACTGTCCCAGTCCCCGGCTCTGCTGTTGAACTCCTACTCACTCTATAAGTGCCAGCTCAAATTTCACCCCCTCCACACTGCTCCCCCTGTTCTCCCAGCAAGATAAAAAGTCGCCTTCCTCTAACCTTTGATGGCACTTTGCTCCCTGAAGACACGGGTAACTTTATGCCTTTAACTACGGCCATCTGTGCCCTCTCTCTGACGACCACTCCCTGAGAGCAGGGGCCATTTCTAACTCGGTCCCAGTGCCCACAGTAGGTGATTGTAACTATTTGCCAAAGTAAACCAGCAGGAAGAAAAGAAGAGAATGGAGATAAATACCTGCTGTTTGGAAAACATCACCATGGAGAGGGACCTTTGAAACTAGAGACGATTAGAGCCCTGTGGCCTATCGGTTCCCTCACTGAGTCTCTGTGACTTCTCTCCCTGTGCCTTGTTGCTTTGAAATCGTAAGAAAGCCCAGAAGATAAGCTATCCGCAAATTCAAGAATGGGAATGTGCCCGTGCGAGGGGCTTATGCAGACCACAGTTGGCACCGGCAGCTCCTGGAAGCCATCAGCCAGCCACTGTGACCCTGGAGGTTTGACAGAGGACCACACTTGAGGACTGTGAAATGGAAGGTGTCTTAAAGATTGTGGCAGGCAGAATAATGTCTCCCCCAAAAGATGGGGATAATAATGTCTCACCCTAAGCTCCAGAACTTGTTAGGTTACACAGTGTGGGAGAAAATTAGGGTTGCAGCTGGAATTAAGATGGGGAGACTGTCCCGAATTATCTGGGTGGGCCCAGTGTAATCGCAAAGGTCCTTGCAAGTGAGAGAGGGAGGTCAGAGCGATTTCATGTGAGAAGAACCCGCCCTGCTGTTGCTGGCTTTGAAGAGGGAGGAAGGGGCCACCAGCCACAAAATGCAGGTGGCTCCTGGGACTTCGAAGAAGCAAGAAAGCAGATTCTCCCCCAGACCCTCCAGAAGGGACACAGGTTTCCCCACCCCTTGACTTTAGCCCCAGAAGAGCCATGTTGGACTTCTGACCCCCAGAACTGTAAGATAATAAATGTGCGTCAAGCCACTAAGATGTCTTTTGGCCTGAGGTCACACAGCGAAGAAGCAATGGAGGTGGCACTCAGGGCTGTGTCTCTGACTCTAAGTGGAGTGAGCTATTCTTTATGACCCATTCCTTTCTTGGGTGCAGTCACTAGGCCCTGGCTCTCAGCAGAGGAGGAACAGGCATCCCAAGTGTCCACCCTGCAAGCCAGCCTTCTCAAAAGCCTGGCAGGGTCACAGGAGTGACTGGACATGGGAGCAGGAAGGAGCCTTGGGGAGGAGCAAACAGGCAGCACCTCCTTTCTCAGTGAGGATTCTGGAGCTCTGGAGAGGTCCTGCATCTTGCCAAGGGGCCATGGGCAGTTGACAGGAGAAGCCAGAAGAAGGGTTTCTGGTCATCTGTTCCCAAGCTGCACATGCTGATTAGAAGCTGAGCCTTTAGTTATCCCGATGGGGTGGCCTAACGTCCCCTCCCCCAAGATTAAAAATGCTCTAGCCATGGGGACACTCACAGCCTTGTTTTCTGGACTGGAATTCTACTTCCTGATGAATTCCATTTTCTGACCACAAGCACTGTACCTGGATTCTGGGAAAGGGACCTTGGGCAATTCCAGCCTCATGAACACCACCATTTATCAGCTCTCATTTATCAGAGAATTATGCTGAGAGCTGATCCAAAAGGTTGTATATACTATGATTCCATGTATATAATATTCCTGAAATTATACAAGTGGGGAACAGATTAGTGGCTGCCAGGAGTCAAGGAGGCAGTGGGGGAGACGGAAAGGTGGGTGTAGCTATAAAAGAGCAACATGAAGAATTCCTGTAAATGATGGAAATGTTCTGTATCTTGACAATATCTATGTCAACATGCTGGTTGTGATAACTGCATTATAGTGTTGCAAGATATTTGTCACCACAGGGAGAAACTGAGTAATAGGTGCATGGGCTCTCTCTGTATTATTCCTTACAGCTGCATGTGAATCTATAATCATCTCAAAATAAAAGGCATAATTAGGAAGCAAAAGCTGGCCACCCCCCCAATGTTTTCTCCTCATATTGAGTAGAACTAATAAAGCCCTAGAAAGGATTAATACAGTAGCACCTTAACCATGCTAGTTCTTTACCTGCTATATAATTCTCTGTAGCTCCCACAGCTGTATGGTATTACATTGCATCATATTACATGCTATGACATCACATCTGGCTATGTGTCCATCTGTCTGCTTCGTTCGCCCATTGAAATATGTGCTCCACAAGGGCAGGGCCTCCGTCTCACACTCTAGCACATTATAGGCACAAAAAAGTTGCTGAATGAATACAAGGAACTTAATAAATATTCCTGGTGCCTTTTAAATAAGTGTATTTCCAATTGCCTAACTTCCCTTAAATTCCACCTCCTCTAAGGAGTTGTTCTTCAGCACTATCTGCCTTTGCAGCAGGAACCTTTAGTCTTTAAGCTCTACTTTGCCGCCTTTCCAAGGTCCCATCCTTCTACACTCACAGCACCAGGACTGAACCCACCCGGGCAGTCCCCACCAGTCAGTTACAGTCTGGAACGTCAACAGTCGCTCTGTTTAACTGGTCCATACAGCACGAGCATGTCTCCCAATCCCACCCTGTTTCCTGATTGGATGTAGCTCTAATTTAATTTGCACAGAGATCCTGGGGGTGTCCAAAATTAATGTGATAGTCTTCAAATTATTAACTCTTCCAAGTATGTCTCAACTGCCATTATTATTTTGGGGGGGTCTTAAATGTGAAATAATAACTTTAATTGCCACCAGCTTCTTACCATATTCCTCACTGTTACAGTCCTGGTAATGAAAAGGCCAGGGGACACATGCTCACTGCCACTAGCCAGACAGTGGCTTTAGGGGTCACCTGGGCAGTCCTTTTAGTTACACAGAGAACTGCAGAATATTTTGTGTGTTTCATTTACAGTACCTAGTACATACAGATGCTCAATAAATGGCTATGGGCTCAACAAATAAACCAAAATACTGGGCATCCTTCAGTTAGAGAACAGTAGCATTTCTGAGCATAAAACTGGATAATGAATATCAGTAACAACGCATTTACTCAACCACATCAAGAGTGTAAGTGAAATGTATCAAATTCTAAATGGTTTTTTGGGGAAATTATGAATTAAAATTCTTGCTATTGGAAGAATTCTAGCTCACCACCCCTGCCGCCACAGAAATGACAAATAGACAACATAATTGCACACTGCCGGTAATTAACATACACCCAGCTACAGCAAACACGAACATTTAAAATGAACAATTATATACTAAAAAAGAGACTGCGAACCATCAACTGGGGGGGAAAGGCAGAAATCTATGAATGAGAGGGTGTTAAAGCAGTTAGATGTAATTCACTCCACTCTTCTCCTTAAGAGCTTTTTCAGCAAGGAGCAGAGTGTTTCCTGTCAAGCCAGCGGAACCACGGAGCTGAATTGGTATCTCCAAACAGGCAATTTTCCTAGTTGTAAATAACCAGCAGCTTTGTGGGAATCAATTAGGAGGTTCCCATCCCTTCTTTGGAAGTCTTATTTCAGCCATCCATCTTCCTTTGTTCATTTTGTGAGCTGGGTTTAAGGGATCCAGAGAGGAAGATCTATTTTCTGTCCCTCAGATTTCTTGGGGAGGTAGTTTTTACATCTTTCCCACTTAGAATTCAAGTGGAGTACTTTCAAGTCACTCTCCCTTTTCAAGGCCAGGAAACTGGATGGGATTTATGTACTATGTCTAGCAAAAGAGGCACAAGGCCTGAAAGGAAATGATAGAGTCACAAGGCAAATGAAATCGACGTAGGTGCAAAGGAGCTTTTATTGCAAAGATGCAGATGGTCTGCAGGAAAAACTGCATCCTCTGGAGCAGGTTTGTGAAGTCAAAGTCCAATGTAACACGGTCGCCTAATGAATCGATTGTTTAGTCTCAGCCCTCACCTCTACTGTCATTCATTTTATTTATGGCAATGGTAACAGTGATAACAATGACAATAATAACGATGCTAATATTAGAAACTACTGATTATTGAAAAGCTATCACGTGCTAGTTACTTTAAATATATCTTCTTTCTATTGCTCACGACAACCTTGCAACACCAGTCTTACTTTCCTATTTTAGAAACGAGGAAAACTGAGGTTGAGAAAAAGTCATATGGCTCGTAAATTCTGGAGCCAAGAGGATTTTAACCCAGGTTTACGCCTGGGGGACTAGTGATCCCAAAGACAATCTTGTCCCATGAGGCCGTCTTCTCTCTTTTGTTCATCCACCAAAAACTGGTCAAGCCCCTACTCGGTAGTGCAGACACTTCCTTTTAGTAAGTATCAAAAGGCTGAGAACAGAATGAGGCTTGCTGAGGAACTTGCTACGGCCCCACCTCAACAACATGGGGAAGAAGAGGTAAACTGAGCCAGCGTCCGCCGATGTACAAGGCCTTTTACTACAAGGTACTCCGGCTTCTCGATAGACATACGATGGTTCTCAATAAGTATCTATTAGATTGTTCGCCTCCAATGGAAAAGCAGAACGGACCAGCACTTGGATCATTATTTCTTTGGAAAATGAGATGCAGTGAGAAAAAGACCAAATCAAGAGGGAAAAAAAACGAACACAGGGTATGAACAAAAAAATATACAGAAAAAGAAATACAAATGGCCTTCAAACTCAGTTCAGGAAATAAATACCAACAAAATATCACTTTTTAACCAACAAGACCGTGAAGACATTCGTGCAAAGATATGCAAAACAGTGTTCGTGGCAACACTGTGTAACGTCCACTACCAGGGGTTGCTTCAATACATGTGGTACATCCATACAGTGAAATACTCTGCAGCAGATAACAAGGATGAATAAATCCGTATGCACACAGAACAAGCTTCATGATGTAATAAACAAAAGGTCAGAATAATGCACATAGCATATGCCCAGCTGGGGAAATATGCACAGCCCCCCAAAGCTGTGTAAAGGTATACACTTTCGAATGACACATAAGAAATTGGTCATGGGGCTGGGCACTGTATAACTCACACTTGTAATCCCAGCACTCAGGGAGGCCGAGGCAGGAGAACTGCTTGAGGTCAGGAGTTTGACACCAGTCTGAGCAACAGCGAGATCCCATGTCTACCAAAAATAGAAAAATTAGCCCGGTGTGGTGGCGTGTACCTGTAGTCCCAGCTACTCAGGAGGCTGAGACAGGAGGATTGCTTGAGCCCAGGAGTTTGAGGCTCCTGTGAGCTATGACCATGCCACTACACTCTAGCCAGGGCGACAGAGTGAGACCTTGTCTCACAGAATTGTATTTCTTTGATGGAAGAATGACTTACTCTTCACTATATATTTTTTATCCTTCATGATGTTTTTTAAAAACAACACTCTAAGAAGAAAAGGAGAAAGGGCCTGAGTGGTGCAGCCACCTGCCCGGGGTCCCGCAGATGGCCGGCGGTAGGACTGGGCCTGGCTCCCTGGACTCCCAACTCCTAGCCCAGGGCTCTTTCCCCTGCTGTGACATCCAAGGAGACAGTTTGATTTTCCTCCCTCTACGCCTCACTCAATACTTGCCACCCACCATAATCACTCTTGGAAAAACTGCGCCCAATTCCCTGGCTCCGTGATTTTGTTAGTTAGCAGTGACTCTGATAAGCCTCAATTTTCCAATTAGCGTCACCCCCCATATCGCTGACATTGGTGGATGACAGCAGCTGGGCCAGTCCCCGTGACACACTCTACCCAAAGTGGCAGCACAATGGCATTGCTCCTCAATGGCCTGTGGCTCCAAGTCCAAGTCAGTCAGACTTTAGGCTTCTGTACAGATAATTCATGCTGAGCTTATTAAGTCCTCGTGACTGTGCACAAATACTGCACAGTCTGTGAATGATTCCCAACCAGTTTTTCAACTTCTGTGCAGCCATTTCCCTATTAACCATCGAGGCTCTCTGCACACAGCCCTGAGGGAGCCGCCCTGAGCTTGCGGAAATGCGACCCGAGCCTGCCGTGGCGGCTGAAGGAGGCAGACAGAGGTGGGTTCTGCATTTTGGAGTCAGCCAGAAGAAGTGACCCAGCTCTCTGCTTTCTGGCTGTGTGACACCAGGGTCTGCCTTTCCCTCCCAACCTCAGTTTCCTCATCTGTCAAGCAGAGACATCAGTGCCTAAGGAAAGAACCAGAAAGTCTAGTGTGGTTCTGCGGAGTTATTCACAGCAATGATTCCTTTTATCCCGCTAAGCAACAGGCTGTTGACTACAAACAGTTTTGGGGATTCTTTTCAGAACCCCACGCTCTTGCCCTCAGGGTCGCCGCCCTGGGATAAGTCACGCAGAAACCTGGAGAAGAGAGAGAAGGCGTCACAGAAGACTAGATGAGAAGGCGGGGCCTCTGCCCCTCTCACAAGAACAGACAAACAGCGCCCTGTTAGGGTTGTCTGCTCCCTTCACGGTGAGCCTCTTCCTCTGGGAGCTGCCCCTTCCCTCCACCACGGGGAGAGCCCTGCGTCACCATATTTTGACTCCAGAACCCTGCTCTCCCGGACAAGGTGACTGGGCCAGCATGGTCACATGACTTCACACAGAATGTCCAGTGTTCCTGAGAACCGGGCACTGGACCTGAGAGACGGCCAGCCCACTTGGCTGCTCTCTTCCATGGAGGATGTTTAGCCGGAACTAAACCACCTGTGCATGGTATCAGAAAAGACAGAGAGGACACACGGAAAGGGGCAGAGAGAAGGGGGCACCAGCAGCGTCTGCATATATATTTATTCTTAAGCTAGCTGCTTGCTGTTACTTGCATCTGAAAGAAGCCTAAAATATTCCCAATCCCGTCTGTACAGATCTCCAGCAGCCTCTGAGAACGGCCTGCAGGTGGCACTTCCCATTCTGAGACAAAGGATTATTATAAAAATGCTGAATTGGTGGCATTACCTTTATTTTGCCTGATTGCATTACTCAAACTGAAAGAGCTATGAATAATAATAATAAAGATACCATTCAAGTAAAATATTTGACACTCACAAGATTAAAAGCTGAATACAGTAATCTTCTCATAATCATCGTGGGATACGCGACACTTAATCAACAATTACACTGGGAAAATGCCCGAGACTGGATGCTTAAGTACCAGGAAAAGGCAAAGGAGAAAAGCAGGAAATCAAGGCAAGGGCAGGAAGAAGCATATCCAATCTAAATACTGCACGGATTACGATAAGAGAGTTCCACATTTTCCTATCAAGGCTATGCATAAGAATAATAAAAACAATCCAAGAATACACACCCCAAACCAAAACACTCTAGCATAAGAGCTATTTTTAAAAACCACTTACAGTATTCACATAAGGGTGACATAGGCCATTCATCAGGGTGCTTTTCTTATTCTTTAACAGCTTCATCAAGGTATAATTCATACTTTCTTTACTCAAGAGCTTCTTCCACCAGGGCTGCCCCTTGATGGGAGGTGGAAGTGGACTGGCCCAAGCAGGAAACCAGAACCTGGTGGGCTAAGAGGCAGAGGTGTGGCCCAGCTGGACAGTGAGGAAGACCACCCAGAGGGGTGGGGGGCTCACAGCCCACAAGAGCCTGCCAAATGATTGTTACGAAGCATGCATGTATAGTCACATCTAGAACATTTAATTTTTTTTTTTTTTTTAAAGAAGCAAAGTCCAGATACCACATCCAAATATCTCATGACCAAGAGGAAGTTCTCAGCAACCCTGGGAAATGAGCAGCCATTTACAACAGCCGCAATCTCTTCTTGCTGTCTAAGTCAGATTTTTACAACATGAGTTTTATTTTTAATGTTCTTTTTAAAGAGCTAATTCTTCATTCAGGATGCGCCCGGTGCAAGCAGCACAAACACCCGCATTGTATTATAAATAGCCTCTTTTAAGGAGGGTGGGGAAGAGAGCAACATTTTTTAACCAAGATAGAGTTTTGACAACCCATGACCTCTATGCATTAGCCTTATTGTGTGATTTTTCTAAAGAATGCATCGTAGACGATAGCCAATGAGGCCACATTGGAGGACGACTTCGTGAACGCATAATAATGCTGCCCTTTTATTTCCAGACACGGTTTATTTTCCTTCTTCTCCAGGTAAATACAGTAAATCTGACATCATGGAATACAACTGAAGTGGCAAATGATCAATGTCAACCACAATAACACTGCTTCAGAAAATTACCTCAACAATCCCATTTTCACCATTTTCCATGACCCGCGGAGGTGAGGGAGCACCATGAATGGGCACCTGGTAACTTGGAGGGAAGAATCTAAATATAGCTGCGTTTGCTTCACTGCCACCAATGGAACCACGTGAGCACTCTCTGCGGGATGCATCAGTTCACATAAGGGCTCCCCAAGCTCCATCTCGCAGGAGAATGAAAACAATAAAAAGCTATATTCAGCCCTGGCTACATAAGAAAATCTCGTTGCGCTGATGCTAATGGATGCTCCGAGGAAAGAGTTATAATAAACAAACACACCCCCCCCCCAAACCCAACTCATGGTCAACCAGTAAAGACATGCATTTAATCTTAAGATTAGGTATCCAGAAATCCTTTCCCTACAGAAAAGTACTGAGGCCAAATCACCCCCAAGAAACCAAGCAAAATGAAATCAAGTTCCTGCAAAAGACAAAATATTTCCTTAGCCATAAATACGATATATTGGTAATGGCCTTTCCAGCCTTTAAATCTGACCTCATAATACAAATGCAACCCCAGGCAAGTTCTCAAAATAATCCAGGAGTCTTTAAATATTTCCCCCCTGTCTAACCCATACCTACACAAATGTCATCTACAAGCCCCTCTATTGTATCTGCAGTAAGCAAAGAGACACAGGAATCTGCCTGCGGCCAAATCTGCTCCGAGTTCACCTACCAACTGTCACAAAAACCTTGCAAAGTGTGAAGAGTATTAAAAGGCAACACTATTAGACTTTTTCTAGGTCTGCTGTCTGATTTCCTGTAGGCTCTGGGCATGTGCTAATATGTAAGCTAAAATACATACACAAAAAGAAATTTGCCCTTCAGGATAAGACGCATACAAGAATTTCACTTCAAAGGAGACCACAGAAAACCATTTACCTTGTCTTCTTACAGCTACAAGAATGAAGCTTCCCCATACTTAACTTTCTTCTTAAGATTACAGAGAAGGGAAACGCACAAAAAGTTAAGATCAGGGCATGTGAAAATCCCGTTATCCTTCGCACACATAAAAAAAGGTGTCAGAGCAGTTTCTGGAGAGAGGTTACGGTGAGGATGATGCAATGTTAAACTAGAAGGGTCGGTCCTTAAGCATCACCTAAGTCTAACTTCCTCTCTGGCCTGGGCACCTGTGCGTCCATTTTCTTCAACCCACATTAACCAAGACCCAGCCACACGCCAAGCACTATTCTAAATGCTGGGGATACAGCAATGGACGAAGAACAAAGTCTCTGCCCTAAGAGCCTCTATTGTAGGGGTGTGATGAGAAGACGCAAAATAACAAAGATATACATTGCCGGGTGGACGGACGTGCCGTGGAACACACAGCGGGTGCTGCTCAATGAATTTTACAGACGAGCAAGGCCAAGCTTCCAGTTGCAAAGTTAGTTTGAAGGCAGCAGCGGGACTGGATAACCTGTTAGGATCTTTTTAAAAATTTTTTCTACAGCAATGGAAAGCTAAAACGTGAATGAAGACACAGGAAAAATCCAGTAGGATGAACAAATAAACATATTTTTGGATGCATGTGTGGAAGACATACAGGAGGGCAGCATTCGGTATTCTTCCCGTCTCCGGAAAGCTGTACTGATCTTCTCGTCCTGAAACTGGAAGCATCAAGGAAGTGTTTCTGGGCACAAAATACCCCAGAGCAAGAAATGTTTTCTTTGTCTGAAAACGAGAAACAACATTTCACTGTAGATTTCTCATTTCAAAATGTCTTGGCCTTTTTGTGCTTCCCAAAGGCATCGGAGGGAAAAAAAGAAAGGAACAGGCGCTTGGGTTCTCCAGTTTCCTGTTCCTAAACTGGGTATTTCTTGTAGCATGCTTTCTTCCCCCCTTATTTACAGCTCCTTGGCCTAAGGGTTATAAACCATTCGTGAAATAAAGCCTATTCCATCCACCAGAACCATCATTTGGAAAAATGGTTTCCTGTTAGAAAGAAGAAATGTTCAGGTAAAAGAGACGTAATAGAATGCTTCAAAAAATTCTTATTTTTCTTCCTTCTCTAAAAAAGTAGTGCCTTGGCCGGGCGCTGTGGCTCACGCCTATAATCCTAGCTCTTGGGAGGCCGAGGCGGGCGGATTGCTCAAGGTCAGGAGTTCGAAACCAGCCTGAGCAAGAGCGAGACCCCGTCTCTACTATAAATAGAAAGAAATTAATTGGCCAACTGATATATATATAAAAAATTAGCCGGGCATGGTGGCGCATGCCTGTAGTCCCAGCTACCCGGGAGGCTGAGGCAGAAGGATCACTCGAGCCCAGGAGTTTGAGGTTGCTGTGAGCTAGGCTGACGCCACGGCACTCACTCTAGCCTGGGCAACAAAGCGAGACTCTGTCTCAAAAAAAAAAAAAAAAAAAAAAGTAGTGCCTTTTCTGTGTGTGTGTCTGGAAGTAGTCTTGTAAACAAACAAACAAACTTCTGAGGACACCTGGCAGGGGTATCCCAGCCCCCAGCCCCTTGCTTGGCGCTCTGAGTATTTAGAATCAGAGGTCACACATTCCGGCAGCTCCACGGCTTGCAAACTTCATCTAATAAGTCATCGTTTGGTAGGGGGAAGGGTACTGGCTAAAGGGAACAGGGCTTTGTTTATTTTCTTCTGGATGATGAAAATATTCTAAAATTGATTAAGGTGACGGTTGCACAACTCTGTGACTGCACACAAAAAAACCCACTGAATTGTACACTTTAAATGGGTAAATTATATGGTATGTGGCTATGTGAATTATAGCTCAAGAGAACTCTTACCCAATAAAGTCATCATATTCCTCAACCCCAAAATGTCCATGGCCTTTCTCATGACACCACCCTCACAGTAGAGGGCTAAAGTTGGGAACTGCTGTTTACATTTTTAATTGTGTCACACACCTTTTAAGTTAAAAGATCGCCTTTCCCAGGGCATGGTTTCCTGCACTACAGTGGGTCAAAGGCCTACTAGGAGTGCAGCCCAGGGATGAGGTGCTTCACCCTGAAACAACGGGTCTCACTTGCTCAGGGTTCTGAGAGCCACGATGAAGGACAGCTATTAATATACAGGGTGGAGGCCGGGCGCGGTGGCTCACGCCTGTAACCCTAGCACTCTGGGAGGCCGAGGCAGGCGGATTGCTCGAGGTTGGGAGTTCGAAACCATCCTGAGCGAGACCCTGTCTCTACTAAAAATAGAAAGAAATTAATTGACCAACTAAAAAAATATATACAAAAAATTAGCCGGGCATGGTGGTGCATGCCTGTAGTCCCAGCTACTTGGGAGGCTGAGGCAGGAGGATCGCTTGAGCCCAGGAGTTTGAGGTTGCTGTGAGCTAGGCTGACGCCACGGCACTCACTCTAGCCAGGGCAACAAAAAGTGAGTGAGACTCTGTCTCAAAAAGAAAAAATGAATATATAGGGTGGGCAGACACTCTTGTCTTAGTCCTTCACCTTCTTTTTATGTTAGAATGGAGCTATAGGGCTGAAGAAAAGAGAAAATGCAACATGTTTGGAAAAGCTCAGATCTGGATTACTGAGAAAATCAAATTGAATGAACAATAACCCCTCCCCCAATTCATGCCTCCAATTCAAGAGTAGAGGACAGACAGAGACTTCCCTCCCTGCCTTTCACCAAACATCCATCCACCCAATAGTCTGTCCATCCATCCCATTACTTCTCAAGATTCTCCTGTACAAACACAGTGATACAAATAAAATAATTTCTGTAAATCGCAAACTGCTACCCAAAGCTTAAGTATGATTATTGTAATAAAACATAAAGCTTAGCCTCTTTTTTAACCTCTCTCCCTCATCCCTAGCTGTAAAGCCAGTCAAAAAGGTTATTACATACCCCACCCTGGAGAATAAGAAAACTTCAATCAAAAGACTGGGTTGCAGGTGGAGGTTTCTGGAACCCAAGAGAGCTATGAGAAGCCAGAGAAGAATTAGTAGAATGTATCAAATCAAATGTGGTCTTACTTCTAGGCTTAATTAATCAGAAAATTCAATATGCTTCTACTCTAGGCCAGACTTACGTGAAGAGGACAAGAACAGATGTAGATGCAAGGTCTCTACTCTCTAAGAGTTTATGAAAAACAACCAAATCTCACTACCTCTACCACCACAGGCCTGGTCAAACCACCATCATCTTCATTTGAGTCAAGATAATCGCTTTGTAACTGGATTCCACTCACATCTCCTGTCCCTCTACCCATCTCCTGTGTTCTCTACCCTCTTGAGTGATCTTTATAAAAAGTGGACCAGTTTAAGCCTTGCTCCTCCTCAAAGCCTTCCTCTGGTTTCCCATCAGAATTAGAATAAAACCCAGTCTCCCAGCTCCTCTCCTCATCACCTTTTTTCTTGCTCATTCCTCTGACGTTGCTGTTCTTTCAACAAGCCGTGTTTGCTCCTACCACAGGGCCTTTGCACTTGCCCTCTGCCTAGAAAGCTCTTCCTCTTCATAGCAGCACAACTGGCACCCTCTCATTATTTAGGTCTCTACAGCAATTCTTCAGAAAGGTCTTCCCACTTTACCTATAGTAGCACTCCACCACCGCTCTACCCCTACCTTGCTTTATTTTTCTTTAAGGCGCTTAAAGACACAGCTGGGCCTGTTTCCCTATTTGTTTGCTTTCTAATACAATCCAAAATGCCACAAAGGCAAACGTCTCATCACGTACTCACTGCTGTTTCTCAGGGGCTAATACAGTGACTGACACAAAATATGCAAATGATAAATGATTTCAGACTCAGTTCCACCCTGCACACTTTTGCATGTTAGTAATTATTTTGCTTTCCATCAACAGAAGCAAATGATGTGTAATAAATGTCCAGCAGAAGAATTCTGTAACTTCATTACTACTTTGCCCACCCCCACACCCCGCTTCCCTAATGGCTGGTTTTAGTGAAATTCCGCTTTGAGCTGACATGGGCCCGAGACCCTTGCAAATACAGACACTGTTGTATTTACAGATATGATGCCCCTGGGGGAAAAGCCAGGGTTTAAGAATTTCTTCTGGAAGAAAAGATAAGCACATGCGCACGTTCACTGCGCTATGTGAGGCATGTAGACAACCGCCTGCTCTCACCTGGTTGGGGAACAGGCTGAGGTATGAAATCTACTCTACCCAAAGGAATAGAATTAAAACTTCCTTCACTACAGAAATGATTTTGATTTGAAGTAAAATGAAAAGGCAAAAACTTCAATTAAGTAAATCTCAAGAGCAAATGATCCCAGAAACGGGTGAAATTTTTAAAAAAAGCCATTCTAATGGTTTAAACAGCTTATTCAAGTGGAATACTTAAAAATGCCAGGAATTCAACCTCTTGATTTAAGAGCTCTGGAATTCAAGTGCTTCGAATTGAGAAAATAATACACAAGTAAATGGTTGTAATTTCTCCTTTGTGCGTGCTGGCATTACATCCTCCACGTACACAACTCTGGGCACGGTTACCTTCCCCAAGTACCTCACACTTCTCTCCCGGGAAAGTGGCAGCCAGTGCAAACACCAAGCTACCTGAATACCAAGCATCACTCCTTGGGTGAAATTATAAAGAAAGCTCTTGCCTTAAAATTATAAACAAATCCATCACTTGAGAGTCTGGACTCAACAGATACACTGTATTCCCTAAAGCTTGCCAACAGTGGGAAAGAAACGTTCTAGAAATTCTGGCGGAGCTAACTACACAGTGTATTTACAGACCACCTGTAGCAGTGATGGCCTCCGTCTCTGTCTTACCTGTGTCTTTTCCATCCTCTTTTCCCAAGCCCTTTCTGTTTTCATCCGACAGTCTTGCTTGACAGTCTTGCTCGCACTCACAGGCACACAGCTGAGCAATTCTTAGAGCCGACTGTCAGGTAGGGAGAATTTATTTACAAGCATCGCAGCCTTTGAAATGCTGAGAGGGCAACTCAGCAAGGCAGACGCTGCGAGGCGGCGTACCTTCCAGTACGGATCTATCCAAACAGATGTTGCATTCTAGGAATGAAACAATAACCTCCAAATTTTTCATGTAGACACAGTTATCCTGCAAGTGGGATAATTACTGCACCATTCATTTGGAAAGCATTCAGCAGGCACTACTACACGCCAGGGACTGTGGCAGGAGAGGAAGGTCTCCTAGTCCCTGCGCATTGAGGAGAAATAGACAAAAATTCAGTGATGGGACAATGCCATAGAAGACACAGCGGTGTAGAGGACTACAACAGGAACTTGGATAACACCCTACGGCTGCAGGAGGAGTCTGCAAACCACAGCCCGTGGGCTGAGTCCGCCTGTTTTGCACGGCCTTAGAGCTAAGGATGGTCTGCACGTCTTTTAATTATTGGGGGAAAAAAATCAAAAGAAAAACATCTTCAGACATATAAATATTACATGAAATTCAAATTTCAATGTCCATAAATAACGCTTTGCTGTACGCAGCCATGCCCGTTAGTTTGCACGCTACCTGTGGCTGGCTGCTTTGGCACCGCAGTGGCAGAGTGCCTGCAAAGGCTACAATATTTACTGTCTCATCTTTTCTAAAAAAAAATGTACCAACCCCTGAATTAATTCAACTGAACATGACTGAGGTTTTTTGTTTTTGTTTTTTAAAGTAGCATATAAGCATACAAGAAAGTGTCTAACCCTAGTTTACCGTGTGACAGCGATGGGACGCGTTTGAGAGACTCCGTTAAACATCTGTCGGTTACAAAGGAAAGCAGCTTTGTCTCCTAGACCGACTCTCACATCTTACAGATGAGGAACTGGACCCAGAGAAATCGAGTTATTCTGCCAGGGCCACAGAAAATGGTCCAGTCAAGAAGAAACTGCCTCTGCTGTCTCCCAACTCATGCATGTTCCATGGCACTGACTGAAAAAAGAAAAAATCTTGACTGAGAAATGTCTGAAGGAAAAGAGTGGGATTTGAAAGAGCTGGATTTATGTTTTATGTGTTTTTTTCTTTCCCCTAACAAAACGCCCCTACTCATGAAGCACTGGTGAGTCAGAACTCACCGTTTCCTCCTTACCCAGCTGCCAACCTTCTTACTTCTATACCCTACATTTTCCAGATACCTCCCACAGCCATGGCACACCTGCTGAAGAACTGGTTCTGAAATATATCACAGGTTACCTGACCTGACTCACAAAACCACCCTTCTCTACCTGTAATCCTTTTCTTGAGTTCTCTGATCCATCAGTCCCCTAATTCTAGTATTTAGGTTTCTAAGCTTTCTGAAGTCTGTGAAAACATGAGACTGAAAAACAAAGCTCATTCCAAAAGCACTTTGAACATTTGAAATAAATGCTCAGTTAAATATCCATAAACATAACATATGTTAACCAATCAAGAGCAACTCAATTCAACTCTTACATGCTTGCATATAATGATATTCAATGTGGAACGTGGGCATACTTCAAGTTAGCTTACTGATTTAGGATGGACTCTCCAGATATTAAAAGTGCTCACAGCTAATCAAGTACTTAAGATGTCCTGTTTTCCTTTTATATAGAGATCTCATTCAACTGTCATCTCCTTTATAAAGCATTTCTTCATTTTCAAGTTGTTTTCTTTGTACCGTAATACAACATGCTGCTTTGGGCCCATAAAATCATTTTTATATACAAGTAATGTAACTTACAGAATACCAATCATGCACTATGAGAAATGCAAAGTAGTCTTTACGTGTGGTCCATGACCTCAGAGCATTTACAAACAATGGGAAAACATCACCAGAAAAACACAGTTACATAACAAATCTAAAGCTAAGGAATTCAAAGGCATAAAGTAGCTTTGTGATACAGTAGCTAAAACTTCAGACCATAAGGTTTGGCTGAAACGGTCAGGGAAAGTTCTTTGGAAGAATTGTATCTTGGATAACAACCATTCACTGAGTGCCTGCCAGGTGTCACTTACATACTTAGCCATATCTTGAATCCTCACAATGACTATTACAAAGTAGTGATTCTTGTGCCCATTTAACAGATGAGGGAACAGAGATTAAGTAACTTGGCAAAGGTTACTCAGGTAATAAATTGGTAAACTACAAGCCAAACCCAGACTATAGAGCTAGGATTACTTTTATCTCGTGAGCTTATCAAAGTGGGCCAAAACCTATCCTGGAGGTGCATGAAGATATCCGGGAGGCTAAGATTAAAATGGTACATTTTACCTGAGGCTCAGTTTTATATGAAATTTTGAGGATAAAGAGATAAAAGTAAGCAAAAAATCTGTTGCATTAAAAGAAACATAAATATAATATGAAAGAGGACATAACACTTGCGTGGGTTTTCAGTGGAGCATATGGAAAAGATAACGGGGCAGGTGCTGTCCCAAAGGGTGGGTAGATTTAGGGCTGTGGGAACCAACCGATTTACCTGGGGAGTGCAGTCATTCTATAGAGAGACACGAGACAAGGTCAGACAGGGAGCTTGGAAGGGGGTTGTCAAGGACACTAAGCGTCTGGTGTTTTGTCTCCGCGCTGATCTCGGTGGACTGTGCCAGGGAGAAGAATGCGCTGCCTCGTGTCGGCCAGCCTGCAGCCACCACCGTTCAGCTATAAATGGCTCCCCTCCCGCCCCGGGTTGTCAATGCTCATCAAGGGCATAATGCAAGATGGCCTGCGCCTGGGGGGACCAAAAATGGAGGGAGTGTGCATTTGGAAGCATCCTCTTGCCTCATTCATGGGCACTGCAGAAAAGAGCCTCTGGCAGGGATCTGGCATTTGCTCTAGGGCATGAAAGTTCTGGAAGAGTGCATCCAAGGAGCTCCCCAGAGGGAGCTGCCCAGGACCGGCGCATCTTTGTGCTGCTTCAAGGTGGAGCTTCGGTTCAGGTTTTCATCACCCCATTAGGCTTGGTCCCTCTTGTTTGCCGTGACACTGCCCATGGGGGACATCAAACAGCTCTTCCCAAGACACAAACTGGGTTGAAGAAACTTCAGTTGCAAGCACAGAACAGATCAGATTTTATTTTATCCGCAGGGTCATTTAAGGTAAACGTTTGACTAGTGGGAGCTAATTTCTCTGGGCTGGAGCACCAAGAAAACATATGCCAAATTAACAGAAGAGAATCAAAATTCGACTCTGTTTCCAAAAAAAGGGAATGTTTCCTGACTATTAGAGACTTCTAATAAATCTGTCATCTCCTCCTCCCTCTTTGCTGTCACTCTGTACCCCTCTCCCTAGCCGTCCTGTTTTCCAAGTCCCAAATTTCCTTATAGAAATCCCCCAGGATTTTCTGGTTCTGACACCCTCCTCCAGGACTCCAGCTGAGTCCCCGGGCACATGCTTATCCTCTCCAAGCCTGGTTTCCTCACCTGTACTCGGCACCTGTCCCAGTGGCTGCGGCAAGGATCTCCAACCATGGCCCACATTAGGCACCTGCACCAGCGCTCCGTGATTATTATCTTTTTATCCGTGGTCAAGTGCATGGTTCCTGCAGCCGGCCCACTTGGTTGCAAATCCTAGCTCTGTCACATGCTAACTACATGACATTGGAGCAGTTATTTATTCCCACGAAACTTGTGCTGCAGTTTCCCCCATCTGTAAAACAGGATCCCAACAGCCCCTCCCTTGCAGGTGGTCGTGGGATGAATGAGGTAAAGCAAGGAGAGTCCTTAGACGGGGTCTGCACATAGCGGTCAGGATCATGTGCTCATGTGCTACTTGAATTGTCCAAACCTATAACATTGCTCCAACAGGAACTCAGCAAACCTGCTCCCTAACCAGGGACTCAACTCGAGTGCCTGAGTGAAGTGGAGGGAGCAGGGAAATAGAGGAGCGGTCAGAACTACGCCCTGGACAGCTCGGAGGGTGGCCGCTCAGGTCTGGCTAGTTGCTGACCACAGCAAGGCAGCTCCCGGTTGTCAAGGGAAGCCAGAGATTGAGATATTGATGTAAAATTTCCTGATTTTTAAGTACTGGCGATGAATTCAAAAATTCGAAAGCATTCTGTGCAACAAACAAAACCCATCTGTTCACCAGTGTGCCCGGTCTGCCCCCCAGGCTGCCAGTCTGTGCCCTCTACCTGGTGGGTTGAGATCGCCTACAAATTCTGCTTCTGGACACATGTCTCCTCCACAAGGCCTTCCCCGGTGGCCTGAAAAGAGCTGCTTGTCCCTCTTACCTCCTCGGACCCAGAGCCCCCCAGGCCACCCTCTCTGACCACACCCTCGCTGCTGCGGCCCAAGCATACACCTTCTGTTGCTCCACTCCCCCCACTAACGATGCACTTAGAGGCACTTAGCAGGGATCTGCAGGAGAGCTAAGTGCTTTAATGACACTTGTGTATTGATTTAGAGCTTTTCTTATTCCCCCACGTGGACTTCCCGAACACGGTGCATCTGCGGCAGTACACGTTCTTAGAGGCTAAGTTCCCAGAGGGCAGGGGCTGCTCTGTGCAGCTCTCCCTGAACACGGGGAGCCTGTACCCCAGCATCAGTGAGCCCTTCCAACCACCCTTCTGGAACCAGTCTCAAGTGGTCCTCACACTTTAAAAAAAAAAAAAAAAAAAAAAAGGTCCAAGGTGCCTGAGGAAGGAGATGCCTCCCTGTGAGTGCCAGAGGGTCACGGTGCGCCTGCAGGGCAGGGTGGAGGTGGGACACGCCCTAGTAAAGGCACGGCCTTGCCCTGGCCACCTTGCCCTGCCCGCCGCCTGTCCTCATGCCGCCCTGCCTCCTTAGGGACACCTGTTGTCATTTTCAAAGGAGAAATGGAGGAGACAGACAGTCGTGGGACAACTGGCATAAAAAATGCTCTCCATACAATGTGCTTTAATTTCCCTCAAATCAAAATCGATCCACCAGTGAGATCGTGTCGCCAGGGGTGCACGGGGAGAGACGGCGGACGGACGGCTGAGCACCGGAAGCAGGGCAGGAGTCACGGACATCTCTCGGTCCTGCGGCTTTCCACGCGGCCAGGACACACAGGCTGTGTGGACACCTATTTTGGTCACACAGCTGCAAACATATGATTTATGAAGACGTCTGGCGCTTGGCTCCCGGGAGATGTGCGCGTCAAGCCACCGCCGTAGCAGCTGGGAAGAAGCCGGACGTCTGACTGTTTGCCCGTCCTTCCTCGCTCCGAGTGAGCACCGGCCCACTCTCTGATCCCTCGCGACTCTCCCCAAGTCGCAGGCTTTCCTTCTGTGCCTTCCCCGGTCCTGAGAGGACAGGGACGTGCATTCCTGTGTTTGGCCCCCGCTGGCCTTGACATCCTCCATCATCCTACCGCAAGACTGCCTCTTCGTGGTGGAAATTTAGCTTTATTGATTTCTATTTCTGACTTGCCTGACACCGGCTCATTCATTATTCAGGGAAAATCTGGCTATGAGACTGTAGTCTGATACCCTGCCAACGGGAGCCTGAGCGGGTGGGACCTCTGGAAATCTACTTTTTAAAGAATCAGAGCCTACAAAAAGCAATATAGTTAGACCCCTCAAGATATTCATTTAAGCCCTGGTCATTATGAAAACTGAATTATTTTCTGAGTGGCAGTAGGGGGAAAAAAAACAAGTTAATAAAATGGCTCTGATGCCAAAGGTTCGATCCCTGTGTAAACCAGTTATTTTCTTGAGCAGAGGAGCACTCCATTGTTTATCTGGGAAACGAATCCCTCCTTGGCCACCCACTGGCAGGTTGTGGTGGGCCCCAGGGCTATGGCAGGAGGAGGTGGTTCTGTCCGTCACCACCACCAACTCCTCTGCTTACCCCTACAGACACGTGGGCACTACTCCATTCCACTACGGGAGGCTGAGTTCCACCATCTTCCCACGAGCCCCACAGGTGTCTGATGGCAAGGTGACATTTCCAAGGGGTTATAATAAGATGCAAGGATGGACCTGTTCAGTTATTCTGTTGTTTGTGTTCTTCATAGAGGACAGAAGTAAAGGAAGTTGTATTTAAACCAGAAGAAGTTCAAATTAGAGAGTGGGAAGATATTTAGGCTGAAACATCCTACTGAAGAAAGTAGTCAAATTATTCTCTGGGGAAATCTTTTAAGAACAGAACTCACTGCCACCTGGAAATACCAATTTGTGCATAATCTGATCCTGCAGGAAGATGCTAGATTGGAAAATATCTCAAAAGTCCCCTCTGGGCTTCTCCACCAGGTGAATTTTCACCATAAAAAGTTTTAAAAGGCGTTGGCTGCTTTCTGGTTGTGGGCCTTACGTGAGATTGGCCTGGTCCACGGTGTCCGGCAGATCTAAACCTCAGCACGATGCACAGTGAGGGGCACGGGTGTCTGTGAGCCCTCTCGAGGGCGAAACTTCTCTTCAGAATACACGAGGCAAAGACAACCATGTGTGCGTTTTCACCAAACACTGAGGGTCATATCCTTACAGCACAACAGAGCCTTCACAGTTGTAAAAGTAGACATCCCAAAGAATGAAATAGGGAATGACCATTCATCCTTGATTGAAAATGAGAACATCAGCTCTCTGGGAGGCCCAGGCGGGCGGATTGCTTGATGTCAGGAGTTCGAAACCAACCTGAGCAAGAGTGAGACCCGTCTCTACTATAAACAGAAAGAAATTAATTGGCCAACTAATATATATAGAAAAAATTAGCCGGGCATGGTGGCACATGCCTGTAGTCCCAGCTACTTGGGAGGCTGAGGCAGCAGGATCGCTTGAGCTCAGGAGTTTGAGGTTGCTGTGAGCTAGGCTGACGCCACGGCACTCACTCTAGCCTGGGCAGCAAAGTGAGACTCTGTCTCAAAAAAAAAAAAAAAGAAAAGAAAAGAAAACGAGAACATCTGTGAACACACACACACACACACACACACACACACACACGCACACGCGCCAGGACAAATGAGGCTTATAGTCACATTGCAACATCACTGTGGCCACTGCTTGGGGAGGCAGCGAGATCCTGGGGCAGTGGAGTCTCTATGGCTTTGCTGTGGGGGTGACAGTGGGGTCTGGGGGGAGGCCAGGCCAAGGGGACTCTCGGCCCCCACCTCCCTTAGTTCAACCAGAACAAGACAGCAGTCACATTCTATATTATTTCAGCTCCATGGAAGGTTTTAGGAAGAAAGGAAGGAAGGGAGGGAAGGCGGGAGGGAGGGAGGAAAAAGGGAAGGGAAAAAGAAAGCTTAACAACCACAAACGGAGCACCATGTTCATGAATTCTCTTGGAGTGGGCACATCTAGAGTAAGCCCCAGTCCTCCACTCCCCTCCTTGGGTGCCTGTCAGCGACAGGGAGGGATGTGAGGGTGATGAAGGTGATGCTGCTGTCTTTACCCCACAGGTCCGTGGTGAGGCTCAAGCGAGGGTGCACAGGCATGTGCCGAGTGCCATGCCCATGCCTGGAACACACAGGCGAGGTTAGTTAATAAATGGCAGCCATTGTGAAACAGCCCAGACCACCGAAGTCCCTGAAAACACTTATTGTTAAGAACAATGTATGCAACTTTTTTCCAATGAAGACAAATGTGACTAATCGTTGCAGTTATCCAATTTAAAGACACACTCGATGTGTTTTACCAACCATGTTGCTGCTTCTTCCACATCTACTTGTGAAGGGGGTTAAGATAACATGAAGGGTCTGTACTAGGACTGTAACCCAGGTCTCCTCCTCTTCCTTTCAGGCTCCTTCATCCTCGCCCTCCTTCCTGCCTAGGTTCACTTCCTCAGTGAGCTACACCTCTCATGTGCTTGGTTTCCTCCTGTTTACAACAACTCTCCAACTCAATGCTTCTAGCTCTGACCACTCCCCTAGTTTAGTTACATGTTTTTACTACCTAAAACAGAGGAGGCAGCCTGTTTGTACAATAGAATCTCTGGAGCTTTTGGAACTACAGGCTCGGCAGCCCTAACCTTACACCTCGTCATTCAGGCTCAAGAAGGCAACATCCTGGGCTATTACTCAAGAACTGACTTCTAAATGGCCTATTGCCATTGCCCTGCCTGGATGGACGTTACAGGAAACTGCCTATGAAACTAAGAATAATCTCAAGGATGCATCTTGCTACATCACCAAGGATCTCTCTCTGTCTTTCTCTATGAGGATCTAAATTATAGACATCTCTCAGGTCTTAGTACCAGGAACCTCTATGCTCCTCTTGGGTAATGAGTAGGTTTTTTAATCTTCTGAACATTTAAACCATATAAATGATCATGTTCTCTCTTTGCCCCCGCCACTAGGAAGCTCAGAGCCAAACTCATGACTGAGCAACCCACCTCTTAAACCAATACATAGAACTTATAATATTAATTTTAGATATTGTTATCCACTACCTTATATCTTGGGTTTCGTACCTTTATGTTCCCTTTGTCATGATTTCTGCATTTCCTTTTTAAAGCAAACTCGAGCTACAAAGCATTTTTGTAAGCTATTGCAGATTCTTTTCGGAATGAGGTGGGCTACCTTAGACAAATTAATTAAACATAGTCATTGACATGCAGCCCTTTGCAGCAGAACGGCTAGAAAGCAGATGGTAATGAACGCAAAGTAGAGACGACGGGCTCTGCAGAAACTTTTTGGCTCTGGGGTCAACTTCCCCTACAGAAAACTTACTTCCGCCTCCAGTTGTCACAGAACATCTGGAAGCCTATCTGAACTGCATATTAAATATGTCTTAAGACTAGGAAAAATTTTAAGTAAAATAAAAATAACCATACACATTCAAAATCTGGAACCCTGACATGCAATTCTGAATCTACTCTCAACCGGCATATCCATACACAGAAATTCTAACTTTCTGGTCTGTAGAGAAATGCATCAGGTTTGTCTACGGAACTGTATGTAAGTAACAGTAGACAGTGGAAGTCTGCAGCCTCCTGGAATGGGCCATGTGAATGGATCATTTAAAATACTCGAACATTATTCTAGCTGCTTAAAAACACGTAATAATTTTTGAAAGTCCTGGGAACCCCAAAAAGCCTGCATACTATGGAATATATGATAAATACCCCTCCTCCACACTTTTAAACTGAACTGACTACCCAAATGCTATCTGTTTCCAAATGTGATCAAAAAGACTGTTACCTGCCATTGAAATGCCTTCCCGTACCTATTTGAGATCTGCTCTCCTGGGCACAGAGCCGGGACCACTCCTGATGTCACCAGGACTCTTGGAGACTCTGGGAGGGTGGCAACCTGGACCAGGGCGCTGGGCAGGGTGGAGAGACGCCCTGTGCTTGGGGTGACTGGTGAGAGGGGCTCCCTCTCCTTGCTAGCACTAACTCAGCCCATCTGTACCGGAAGGGTAGGGACCAGCCAAAGGATGCCTGGCCGGGCTGTCCCGGGGCTCACATATGTGGGCAATAGGGCCTGAAGGCGGTTTTCATTGTTTGCTGATAGTTGTTATTTCTTTCACGTAACAGTTTAAGGATATGGATTGTACTTATTAAAAAGTTAAGAATTCTCAGGCAAAGGTACCAGGCGCAGGAGGGGTGCAATTTAAAGCTTCCCTACCCTCTAATATTTACGAGTCTTAATCACCCTGCCTTTTCATATGTTTACAAGTACTGCTCAGATCTTTAAAGGGCTAACCCTTAATAATATTCTAATAAACATAAACTAGCAGCTATAAAATTTAATTTTGTTCTTTTATATATTTTAGTTGCATAACCAAAACATTCTTAGCGAGACAAGCATAAAGTGAATAAAAACCATCCATAATTCCACATCTCAAAATAACCACGGTTAACATTTCTGCATATACCTCTCCAGTCTTTTGCCTGTGTGTGTGTGCATGTATGTTTGTAAAATCTTATCTTGACCCTTGGGTTGGGGTCAGCCTTGGTCATGGCTGAGATCTCCAAAGAGGAACCTAAGAAGAGCCAGACCCACCAAAGAGTTAGGTGGTAACTTCTAAGAACAGAGTGCTTACTCATATGCCAGACACTGACGCAAAACCATTTAAACCTTCCCTGAGACCTCAGCAGTGGGTCTTACTTCCCATTTCACACACAGAGAAACGAAGACCTGGAAAGATACAAGACTGATAGGAAGTAGAGATGCCAGGATTCAAGATCAGGGACGGGTCTCAGTAGGATAAGCTTTAAATTCCTGCTTTCTGTTACAATATATACTGAAGTTTGGGGTTTCCTTCTGTTCCTTCCATATTTCTGAATATACCAAGAGCAGAAGGAGGGTTTACTCCAATTTGAAAGGATGGCAGGAAAAAGAGCTGCACTGGCCTGGGAGGGGTTGATTTTGCTACCACTTTGCCTGTGACCCAGGTGACTTGTCTGTGCATTCAGGATGTGGCCAGCGTCTAAGAAACATCCCAGCTCTGAAATTCCAGGAATCTAAGTCCCTGCACACACAACACATACAAACGAGAGGCCAGTGTGATCTTGGGATTCTGCTGCTATCACAAAGATAATGATCCTAGACACATGGAAATACTATGTAAATTACCCTGTTCCAAGAAAAACAGTGGGTGAGCACCTTTTCCATTAGATGAACTAGAACAGGGAAAATATGCTAAACAGGAAGAACTCAAGAGTCAAACTAGTCAAAACCAAGACTTGCAGGTACAAAATCTTAGCTAAAAAGGGCAAGCATATTGTAATATTGCCTTAAATCTTCTGGAAAAACGAATACAGACATATTTGCCTCTGAAATATGACAGATCAGAGCTTTTGGCTCAGGGACACTTTCAACATAAAATCCATATCTTAATATAAAAATAATGCAAAGGTTTCTTTTTTTATTGTTAGAATACATTCTTAAGAGATCTGAACACTTAAGAGGCAGCCTTAACCACTTAGTATTTACAAAGGTCTGATGTATGGAATCGTGCTGTTTAATTGAAGATAACAAACGGTTCACTCACCTGACAGGTTTTACTGAACACTTTAATCATTTTGATGAATTCTGTACAGAAAGGGTACTCTTTTCTAAGTCGATCTCCAAGGTACAACTTATAATTATATATGTTTCAGGATGAAAAAGATCTTGGTTAGTATATATTCCATCGGGAATTACAAATCTCAGTGAAATTGGCCTGCTTTGTTTTTAAGTCTCAGAAGTTCTCAAGCACAATGTTTTTTCTTCACTAGCAAAATGCTTGCTATAAAGTTTCAAGGTTTAAATAATTTCTAAAATGATTACGTCACCAACGTATTTATCCATCAAGATATTGTACTATGAGGGAATGAGAAACCACTTTCATCTACCTAAAATTTCAAAGCTTGTATGATTCACCAATGCACTTTGGCAAAGACTTCTCAAAGTTTTTCCTTAATAGTTTTCTTTTTTCCCCTGATTTCACTTATAGTCACACAAGTTCATCTTAACTGACATCTGTGAACCTAACTCTCTGGCCATAAATTAAAAAAAAAAAAAAAATCAATTCTTAGGGGAGATTGACATTTTGGTCATTTTTGCCAGCTGGCACGGTCGAAATGGAATCTAAATATTGTATTAACGATATCAATAACAAGCAGGTTTGGAAGGCCTAAATAAAACACGCTTCAATTGTGAGAGAAACCCTTGTTACTTTGTGTTTCATCCAGCTCTAAATTACCACATTGATTTAATAAAATCTATGACAATCCTATTTTTTAATCATGTAAGAATTCTGAGGTTCACTACACATGCATAATAAAAATCTGAAATCAAATAGGTGTGATGAAATTGTTGTTGCCCAGTCATTTTTGAAACTTTTTGCCTATATCCAGCCAAGTCCTCCTATGTGTACAGTTCAATAAATTTTCCCAAGCTATTTACCCATGTAATCAGCACCCGGATGAACAAACAGAAGGCTTCTGGGAGCTCAGCAGCCTCCTTCCGTCCTCCCTGGTCATTACGTTGCACCCCAGGGATAACCGGAACCTTGGCTTGTTGTTGTACTTAGTCCCTGACTGAGGCAACACCGAGCCATGGCGATCAGATGAGAATCGGACCCAAGAGAAGCAGGAGAACCCGAAGGGTGGGCTCCCAACGACTCCCTGTGAGCTGCCACCATCAGGAACTTAGCTACATGGGCTCTGCTCAGTTTCAGCAGACAAGTGCTTTCCAAACCATAAAAGTGTTAGTTCTCACCTAACTCCAATAGAACAAACTCCTTCTCAAGTAGGATTCCATGCGGGTGTCTTCACCATCAAATCAAAATTCTGAAAGACTTCTATATCTCTCTCATTATCACTGCTGCATTAATTCTTACTGATGATGATAACGACAGCTTCCATTTATTCATTCCTTACCAGGTGACACTCTGATAAGGATGTACACGTCTCCTGGCAGATACTCAGAGAGTTTGATATTGGGTCAGACTGGAATTATTATTTGGAAAATCCACTAGTCACTGGATTTTCCAAATAATAATTTCTTGTGTTCAAACTACACATCACAGCCTTTGCATTTGTTATCTCACTTAGAAATTGCATGGTGACAATCCTATATGGTGTCCAGGGCAGGAGTTAATAGCTCTTTCAGCTAGGAATCTTTCCATCTTAAGAGAGAGAGAAAAAAAAATCTAATAAAAAAGACTTTATTATCCCCCGTGACTAGGAAAACCAGGGGTGGTGATGCGTTCCAAATGGCATTGACCAAGACCTATTTTCTGTCTCCCCTGCCCCCCACTCAGATCCATCTCTGGTAGAAAGAGGCTTGGGGAGCTCCTCTGTGCATCAGTGGCTGCCAGAAAGCCCCCCAAACTACAAATACCAGCTTTGAGTCTAGCACTTCCTTGGCACTCCCAGGACAAAGTCTGAGAATCACTGTAATTAGAACAGCCTCAATCATGTGACCACCCAGAAACATCATGGTGGCCAGAGGACTGGGAGGGGCGCGCTGGCTTACACTGGGGGTGGGAACATCATTTGGAAGCACTTGGGTAGATGGACTGGGGGATGGAGGGCTCTCCAGGTGCAAGCCAGGGTCCCTTCCCAAGGAAAGGAAGAGGAGCTGTCCACGACAGCAGCACAGCTGCTTCAGAACACAAAGCGACTGACGCAAAAAGGTAAGGTTAGACACATGCAAGTATATAGAGCTAGTCAGTGGAGATCCAAGGCTAGAATGCACAGCTTCCTATCTGAGACTCTTCTAAGCTTTCTTTTCACCATAATTGCTATTATTCATGGGTGTACAGAACTGCCACAGTCTCAGGGCATAGAGTGATGTCAGTCAAGTTAAAATAATCTCCCAGAGGCCCAGAATCTTAGTTAATGATGACATTCACTTTCCCCGGCAGGGTGGGAACTGCTGAAACAGACAGCCTCAACTAGACCTACCTCACTGGTGGTGAAAGAGGATGGGAGACGGACGCAACTGCCCACTACTGCACACTGACCCTAAGCAACCAACCTTGGGAGCTTCCCAACCTGCCCTTAGAAGCCAAATTTGACCCCTAGAGACCCAACTTTGAGATACAAGATGCTTGGGCGGCTGGTGAATGTGTCAGTCAGCTAGGGCTGCCACAACAAGGGTGATGGCCCTAGTGCATTTCAAACAACAGAAATTTACTTTCTCAAAGTTCTAGAGGCTAGAAGTCCTAGACCACAGAGTTGGCGGGTTTGGTTTCTCTTGAGGCCGCTCTCCTTGGCATGCAGGGGGCTGACTTCTTGCTGTGTCCTCACGTGACCCTTCCTCAGTATGGACATATTCCTGGTGCCTCTTCTTCTTTTAAGGACACCAGTTGGATTCGGGCTCTTCCTTTATGTCCACATTTAACCTTTATTACTTCGTTAATGGCTCTATATCTCCTAATTAAGTCACGTTGGGAATGAAGGCTTCAACATAAGAATTCTGGAGGGGACAGAATTCTGTCCATAACAGTGAATTACAAGTACACTTTTCGTAAACGTTGGTTAGTTTCCAACCGTGTGCCGGGTACCCAGAGAGGGGCTGGGGCAGAGGTAAGAAAACCTGCACCCTCAAGGACATGACAGGACTCTGATCCCAGGGGAAGGAAATGAGGAGTCACGAAGACTTCGCTGCTTGTGCGGTGCGAGGTTGCCGTGGCTGCGTCTCCTAACTCTACCCTCCTGACCTGCAGCGACATGGTCCATTGTGCAGTTTGCAATCACAATGTCACCCCACCCTTCCAACAAAAGAGGTGCCATTACATTTGCAGCAATGGCAACAACATTCACTTGGCCCAACTCACCAAGCAATGAGGCCACACCAAAGGCACAGGCCACGAGCAAGGGCACAGCAAGTACGTCCACGCGTGACACACGGATGTGCGAAAGCAAAGGAGAAATGTGATGAAGGAGGATGCGGATGGGAAAAGTCGCCATCTCCCTTTTAGCTAGCTTATCTTACTCCCTGCAGGAAAGGAGATGGGAAGATGAAGGAAAAGTGTTCCAGGCAGAGCTGTGGTGAGTGTGTTTGACTCTGTGGGTAGCTAGGTAGTGGGGACTTGGGGGTAGATGGTGCAATTTAAATCTTGTATTGAAATTAGACATCCAAGGAAGAGTAAAGAATTAACAGCTGGTGTCCCATAAACATGGGAACTGCTGCAGGAGAGTAAGCGTGGCAAACACGTGATCACCGTGCAAGGCACTGCTGGGGTCACAGCTGGGCTGGCACTGGGAAGACATACAAGTGGCTGCATGACCAGGGAGTGGGGGAAGGGGAGGCGCTGGGGGCTGGGCCAATGAGCGAGGTATGAGAAACTCAGATTACCAATAGCGAGGATGCCTTTGCATGTCTCTCATTTTCCCTTCTACTTGGGAAAAATAATAATAATCACATCTTAAATCAGTATAATTTGAAGAGTAATTGAGTAATGAAAATCCAGTTCAGAACCAAAGATATAACCTCTTCAATCTCACTTGCTAGTTCCCAACTTAATTTTTAAAATTAAGACACCTCTAATGAGACTCGAGGTTGTTCACAATGAATCCAAAATGTAGTGAGGGGAAGATCAGATGCTCAATCAGAAAATGTGTTCTATTTCAAAAACCTATCTCTCAAGAAGTAAATGAAATTATGTGTAAGCCGGTGCTTTATGGCTCTAAGGGGGTGTATGAATGTTAGGTAGTGGTATTACCAAGATCCTACTTTGTTTAAGCCAAGTCACCATCTCTGAAAAGCTATCCAAACTCACCCTCTGTTCTTCCAAGGGACAGCCAAACCACTAAATGGGCCTCCCAGGACAACAGAGAGGCTGATGTTTCACTGACACACAAAAATATCAGTGATGTATCTTTAGTTTAACTGATAATGTTTACTCAGAGACTCTTTATTAAGTAAGACTCTCGGTTGTACACAAGAAAAACCCAATCCGAGTTGATTTAAGTAAAAAGGAGAATGTAGGGGCTCTTCTAATCCAACCACAGGGAGGGCAAGGGTAAGGTGACCCCTCGACCCTGCTTCTTTGTGGAGGTGCCATTTCTTGTACACTGGTGGATTCTCCAGTGGGCTGGCTTATGAGGCCAGACCATGCTTTAGAGCTCCTGGATCTAGCATGAGAAGTACAGGGCAGAACTTTGGCCTAGGCTGGGCCACGTGCCCATCCCTCAACCAGTCACTAATTGCTAAAGCTAGGGAGTTCCTGTAGGAAGTTGGTACCTCCCATTTGGGACAAGCAGTGGGTATTACCGAGGAAAAGGATGGCCTGATATGGCTACTGGTACCCATCTTCCCCATGAGCCACCCCAACTTGGGCCCACGATGGCTGCAAAAGTTTAAAAGAGAAAACTTCATCCATAACCATTTCATTTCCAAGCCACGGCAAAATGTAGAGACTGAGAAATACAATACGCAAGTGATCAACACAGAATTGGCCATTTTAGATGTCACAGGCTTCTCGTCTCTTACCATGACATCCTCATAAAACTGCTCCAAGTGTGGGAAATGAATCTACAACCAGGACACTGGGTTAGAGCATCTCTGTGGGCAGATGTCATCAAGTCAAGACCTTTGGTTCTAACTCCCCACTGCAATTTGTGTCAAATAAGCAGAATCAGATCAGCCTGATCGTGCCCATAAAAAAAAAAATCACAGCCCAAGAAAAGAGGGACCTACCAATGCATGTTATGGTGACCACGAGGTAAGGACAAGTTCAGCATGATCCCTTCAGTGATTTTCTGAAGTTCCTTGTCACTGCAAGTATAGCTGGCTGTCTCACTGTCTCTCTGCCTCTCCCTCTCTCCCCTCCTGCTGGTCTTTGAAACTAATCTTTGCAAATATCTCAATCTTGTTTGTATTTTGGCACAATCTGGGGAACTAAGAAGAAGAAACAGGAATACAGATCATACGCAATTCCAATCCATCCACAGGGAACCTTCTCTTTCTGCCACATTTCTGCAGGATCTTAGTCGCTCAGAAGTGTCAGGAGCACAGCTAGTCAGGACTCAGGTTCTGCTCCTCCCATGGGTATCCCTGTGTCAGGAGCTTCAGAGAGACTGAAAACAGTCTTAAGCATTCCTAAAGGTATAACTTCATGCTATACTTTTTTTTTTTTTTTCATTATTCTTGCTTCATCTGTTGTTATTTGGGAATGAAAGGTATTATACCCCTTAGGAAATTGTAGGACACTGCAGAAAGGCTATCTTAAACGTAATTAATTCTATTTATTGAACACCCAATAATCACCAGGCACTATACAAGTCTCTGTACATATGTTATCCTTTTATTCTCACAAAATCCCACGAAGTGAGCACTACTACCTATTTGACTGACTAGCAAGCGAAGGCTCAAACTGGTCAGAGGAGTTGCTCGAGATCCCTTAGCTGGTGGATGGTAGAGGTTGGCCTGGAACCCCAGGCTGGCCAGCTCCAAGCTTCACACTCTTCTCTCCCAGTCATGCTGCCTCCCCTACAGTGAAGTCAGGCGCAGCCACACCTGCTGTTGGAGCACCTGCTAAGTTCCAGAGACGCCACACAGATCATCATCTTCATCCATCCTATAATAATTACAGCAATCTTGCAAGACTGGTACATTCTGCATTTTGCAGTGGTTCAAAGAGGTTTACAAACTCTTCTAAAGTCAGAGAGCAATTAGGCAGGCAGCAAAGGCAGGGGATGGACTCGAGTACACCTGATTTGAAAGCAGAGGTCACTTGTGGCCTGTGTGCCATCATCCAGAAAGGCCAACAGGAGAGCTGGGTGAGTGGGAACACCAGAAAAAGGGAGGCAGAGGGGGTGGCAGGAGAGACTTATTCTGGAAGCTCACACTGGGCCGTGGTGGAGCCTGAGTGCACAAGCCACATTCATTCATGCGTGTGCACACACCTGCAGGCACGCCCGCCCGCACGCACGCATGCCCAATCTCCCATGTGCACTGCAGCAGGTACTACCCGGAAGCTCTCAGTTCTACCTTCTGGTCGTCAGGGGAATCAAACAAGAACACAAACTTGACCTCTTGCAGTTTGTTAAGTGGATGATTTCAAGTCCACTTCTGATGTAGTGTGAACAGCTTGCTCAGAATATGTTCTAAGAAATTCTTCTTCATCATTAAATCTCTGGGCAATTGCATAAAAATATTTCTAGACTTCCACCCAAGCACAGTGAAACACAACTTCAAGGGGAATGACTTTTGCAATTGTGTTTTAAGACGGAGCATTCTGATAAAAGCAAGCTCCATGGTGCAATGTGATCTGAGGTTTGTTGAATCTTTATATTTATCATCTAACTGATATGACTTAATAGACTAGAAAAATATTTTTAAATGCTCAAAAAATTAAACGATAAGGAAATATTTCTATTGATGAATTATAATTGGTACAAAATTATACCTACTAATACAAAATTCATGTAGACTAAAATAAAATATTCATTCTATTAAGGGGTGGGTTTCTCTCATTGTATTAATCTTTGAATGACTAATTTTAAGATTTCCCTTTTTCTCTATCCAGTCTTTAAAAATCACAAAATGAACTGTTTAAAACCATCATGTGTGGGAACAAGGAAGAAAAATGTAGCATCTTAATTACTTAAATGAAAGAAGACAATGTTAAGTATTCATTTCCATCTTTTTGTCTTATTGTAAATTGCTTTTAAGTGTTATAACAGGATTCTCGCTCATTCCCAGTCTGCAAAACACCATAGGACATCTAAATATCTAAGATGGAAAATCGTTTAGAAATATTTTTCTCATTTTGAACCCAAGATTGGGGTGAGTCCAGGTGTCTGACCCTGGCTCTGTGACCTTGAGCACTGAGCAGGGCAATTGCTTCCGGCCTCATTTCTCCCACCTGCAAAATGGGAGTAATAATACACAGGACTGGAATGAAGAATAATATAAAGAATATATCCAGCCAAACACAAACGGTCATCTTATACGATTCTATTTATTCAAAACGCCCACAATGGGTAAATCCACAGAGACGAGAAGGAGACTGGTGGCTGCCAGGGGCTGGGGACCAGGAGCGTGGAGGGACCGACTGCACAGTGGGTGTGGGGCTTCCTCTTCGGGTGATGAAACGATTTTGGAACTGGGTAAAACTCCACTGACAGGTCCACCGTAAAATCGTTCATTGTATGTCATAGGAATTTCACCTCAATTAAATAAAACCAATAGGTATTACAGATAGATGAGAAAATTATGAGTAATTTTTATTTTCATCTTTATATTATTGTCTGTTTTCCCTAACAGAAACATATTTTAATAGTAAAGGCAGCAGATGTTATTTGGAGGAGAAGAATTGATGCTAGGGGAAAAAAATTAAAATGTCCTGACAAATTCAAGGAGAGAGAAAGGGGCATGCTAACACAGAACCACAGACCCTGAAACTTGCTTTGCGGCCAGGCGCAGTGGCTCAGGCCTGTAATCCTAGCACTCTGGGAGGCCGAGGTGGGAGGATCGCTTGAGCTCAGGAGTTCGAGACCAGCCTGAGCAAGTGCGAGACTCCCATCTCTATTTAAAAAATAAAATTAAAAAACCAAAAAACAAATAAAAACTCTTTGCTAAAATTTGCCTCACATCCTTCTACGAGGGGACTCTTGCCTCTTCCTTCGTCCTGAAACTCTGTGCCTCTCATTTCAGTGATTTCCCCCAGTTTCTGACTAAGCGGCAGCTGCTCCGTTGCTGTTGGTCATAACTACCATTCTTTTACTATTAATCTAGGTCTTCCACATGGGGGTCAGTTCTCTGAACCTTTCTCCCCTATTCCGTTCTACACTCCGGAGAAACCTCATCTATGCCTGTAACTTCAACGGTCATTTCTAGATTAACAACTTCCCAAACTTCCTCTCAGGCCAGACCTCCTGCTTCCAATGTCCAGCCTCAGTTTCCACCTCCTGTGGGACAGTTCTCCTAAAACATGAGATCTGGTCCCACACACCCAGCAGGGGCCGGGCCTGGGGCAGCTCCTAATGTACTCGGTTTCATTTCCCCAACCAAGCCGGCAGCTCCTTCGGATGCCCCTGTTTCTGTCCACAGGACTGCCACTGTCTTTGTGTGTGACACTGGATTTCATTAAAATGGTCACTATAGACAGTGGTAGAGGGAGCAGCTGAAGTTAAAGTCAGATAGCAAAATGCAGGGTATCTGACTGGTGTTTTCTGATTCCATGTCAGGCTGTAGCCACCGGGGAAGGAGGTGACTGGAGATTGGGGAAGTCTGGATTCTAAGAGATGATGAAGATCAGAATTAACCCAAGTCTTCTTTTAAAATTGCATTTCCTTATACATTTTTTAACTAAAGAGCATGTTCTCAGTGACCTCATGAAACCTGAGATGTCAGAAAAGCTGAGCAGCACCCCTTTACATTCACCTCTGACTGTAAGCAAAAGCAGCTAGCTGACTTCATTGTTGTAGTTACATAAATACCGTTACAATAACTCCGTGCAGAACAATAAAACAAATGATGCCAAGAATAAAGACACCCCCCTCCCAAACCAAAGGGCCCAGGGGCCGAATGAGGACAGAAGGCAATTAGGACTTAAGGGGGAATGTAGAGAGGTTTTCTTTTTTTCCCCCTTTTCTGTTATTACTAATTGTTTTTAATGGGTGTGCCTGAGGGCAAGAACCAGGAGATTCATGCATTAGGTGGATGCCCTCGTTTCCAAAGGGACAAAAGAGTCAGCTTGTGGAGCAGATTAGATGGAGGAAGCCAAAGAGCCCAGGGCTGCACAGTTGACCAATGGGGAGGCAGCGGGTGGGGAAGGCCCAGGCACAGACAGAGCCCGGCACCCACGTGCAGAACGGGAATGAACGCTTGGACTCCAGACCAGCGGCTGTGGCCACACACGCAAGTCCAGGGGTGACATCCCAGTTATATCCAAAAGGGAACGCCAGTGGGCTGGCACTGGGAACAGCAATCACGCAAAAGAGAGGAGTTTGGGAGAAAGCTCCTTTGAAGATTTCTGGAACTTTTCACCTGGCAAGGATTAATGAGGAGAAACCTGAGGCATGAAACATTAAAGGTCAAAAGACTTAGCTTTTAGAGAGCATTTGTGAGGTGCCAGGCACTACACTGGATGTTTTCACATTCACTGTCCTTTAACCTTCACAAAGATTCTGGGAAACACATCTCGTAGCCCCATTTTACAGACACTCAGACCTGAGGCCCAGGTTCAAAGAAGGAGCTGGTGTCCAGAGAGGGAGGATCCAACCCCAGCTTGACGTGGCACTAAATCCTGTGTCCTGTCACACGGCCACCTGTGTGCCTGCTGTATACAGATACTTTCAGAGTAAGGAGGATGGCTTGGGGTTTGTGAGTGGGGCGACTCGTCAAGGGAGCAGCCCTATTTATGAGGACTCAAAGGAGTCTGATATAAAGATATGAACAAACTCTCTTTCACATTTATGTGCAAATCCAACAGGATCTGCGCCCCTGTCTCTTGCCCCACCCCGAGAATTGCCCCAGCAAGGGGAAACGAGCACAAGGAAACCCCATTCGGAGGATTTTAGCCTTATTTTCCTAAGATTTGCAGTTTTATAAAATGTTGTAACAGGTAACCTTGACTGAGAATTTACCGTGGACTGTTCTATGTGCTTTATTAATATGAATTCACCAAATTCCCACGGAGAAGTTAAATCAATCGCCCAAGAAGCTAAGACAGGGTTTGTTTCCAGGTCGTCCAAATCTATAGTATACTATATTGCCTCCCTAGGATCCATGAGACCTTGAAATGTCGTCCTATTTGAGGATGGGGACCTTCAGCCAGGCTGCTACCACCCCCTGTCCCCTCCTTGGACCCACGGCAGTCACGGCCGGCTGAAGGCAACACTCTTCTCCACTGAGCACAGCTAAGCCACAAAAATCCATTTCCACCTATTTTTAGGGAAGTTGCTAGAATGGATCAGAGCTGGTACTCGACAGGGAGCCTCTGCCGTCCCTCAGCTCCAGTCCTTAATTTACAGGTGAGGAAAATGAAGCCCCAGAGATGCCATGTGGCTTGCTCAAGGTCACAAAGTTCACCAAGTAGCAGGCTTGAGACCAGAACCCAGACCCCCTGACTTGGAATCCAGGGCTCCTTCCAACAATATACCGAGCGCTGGCTCTTGAGCTTTGCATGGCACGAAATACAACCAACGTGAGATATCTCACACATCTCAGCAGTAAAAGTACATAGCAGAGTTATGGGAGCGCATTAGGGTTGTGGAGAGCGGGTGACACACAGTATTACTCCCAGGGAAGTCTGGACATGAAGCCCACAGAGAACATGGGAAACCAGCCTTCCCCAAAGCGAGTGATCTAACAACCATAACTGATTTTACACACGTTCTACAGATTGCACGCACATGTGTACACATGTAGGAACGACATACACCTAAGGGCAAAGGAGCAGGTTTCCTTTTCCCTGATTTTTTTTGGGGGGGTGGGGGAGGGGGACAGGTGGCAATACGACCTCGCTCTGTGCATTGAAAATACCTTTAAGGATTTCTTTCCATTGTGTGAGCTTGTCCAGTGGGTCGTCAGAAGTGAATGGAAATAAAAATCTGTTATGCATGTTACAGAATTTTTTAATTCTACCACTGCATCATAGGGCAACAAAGTGGATCATAATTAGGGGCCCCAATACTGGAGTGATGGAGAAAAGGATAGTGGAGGGAAGACCAGAAGGGCAGCAGGGCGTCAGGTCAGTAGCTGGGAAGGTTTGTAAAACCAGCGGCCTCATCAGTGCTGGTGGCGGTTGGGCTTCCTGGAGGAGGTGGCTCGAGCGGCCCTTTCCGAGAAGGGCTGGGACGAGTGGTCTGACCACAGAATGGGCTGGAAGAGGCCCTGGGCCTCCCCTGGCTATCTCCAGCCTAGCCCAATGCCGGGCACACACAGATGCATAATAAAGAGATGCTTGCAGGTGGGGTAGTGTAGGCAGGCCCAGGGAAGGCCTGCTCAGAGCAAGAGCTGGAAATAAAAGTGGGCCAACACGGTCAGCCGGCATAGAGTGGTAAAGGCAGCAGCGTCTCCCTGAACAAAACTCCACGGCGGGCTCTGAGACCACCAGGGCCTGTAAAGGCCAAGAGGGTAGAAGTGGAAGGAAAAATCGGCATGGCTTGTAGCAAATATTAATACAAGGCATGAAGCTAACAAGAGCAGAGATGCCTTAGTTGTACCAGGATGAAACCATCAGGACCAGAAGAAGGGTCAGACCAAGGGTGAGGAATGTCTTTAATTATGAATCACTGACTCATTAAAATAATTCATCCGAGGGTGATGTTTAAATAACATAACCTAAATTTAAGTTTGATGGGTGACTAGAATGTGGGAGAGGAGAGGAGGATAGGGAGTTTGGAAAAGGGAAAATATTAAAAAAAAAAAAGACTTCATTCATTAAGAAAATACAAGAGATTATTAAACTAAGTAAACAACAAAAAAATGCATTTCAAACACATAGAGACCGTAACACAGAGACGCAGATACATGTAGAAGGGACAGTTGGGGACACCTGTCAGCTGGCCACTCTTGCAGGGCTCTAAATAAGCCACCCTCTTCTGTTTGGACCCACCCTGCGTCCCCTCTGAACAATAAGCTTGTCCCCTCGTGATGCTCTGCTTGGTTTCCATTGTACAGGAACTGAAGTGCTCTCTAGCCTGCTGAAACTGTCTCTAGCCGCCTAAATGGCATTTAAAATAAATACTGTGAATTGATGAAATGGCCAATTATGTTAAGTACTCATGCCTGGTGTAATCCAAACCAAATCTTACCCCATTATCCTCAAAACTGAGAGGTGATTCAGCAGCCCCTCTCGCCAGTGATTCTGAACCAAAATACAGGCGCCGCACTCGAAGTCCAAGAAGGACCTCGAGTACTTGCAGTTAATTCTTGCAATTGGTTTTGTGCTGGAAAAAACAAGTGTACTACGTTTCCACTAGAAACCAAACAACTATTAGAACACACAAACTGGTTCCCCATTGTAACTATTATGTCATTTTGATTTCAACTTCATTGCAGGTTTTAACTTCCATTCTTTCCTCTCCAGAAACTGCATTATTCTTCTTAAACATGTCGTGGGGCACATCATGGCATTATCGACAGGTATCTGGGCAACACTCACATTCTGCACCTACCTCATCAAGTCTCTGCGGCAGTGCTCTCTGGGATGCCATGTGCCCTGGCTGTTCCCTTTTCTTGTGATGTCATTTATTTATTTATTTATTTTTCTATATCCACACACCCACATCTATCTGTTTTTCAAGGTCTTGCTCAAGTATGTGTTCTTCCAAGAAGTGACAGCCCCTCTGCTCCCACCCTCCCGACAAAAATAAGTCTCCTTCCTCTCTACTTCAGGGCACATCTGCTCATTTTCCCATCCCGTATCTTTATAGTCTCAATCCATAGGGCCACTCCACACAGCGAGTTTTCTGCCACCCTGGTTTAGGCAGTCCTGCTTGTGACCCATAACTCACGACCCATAACTCAGGCTGGCTTCTGCTGGTCAGTCCCCAGGCCCCCAGCATCCTAAAGAGGCTGCTGTGTCACCCCACATGACAAAACTGCTTTTCCCCTACTTCTAGGAATTGGGTTCTGTGGGGACAGGTATCCCAGTCCTACTTGCCCTCAGTCCAAATCCCTGAGGCTGGAATCTATGAATACAGTTCTTTCCCGATCTGATTATCTAGAAAAATTTCCTCCCACTTGCTATAGGGGAAAAGAAGAAATGTATCCACAATTTCCAGAAATGTAAAATACAAAGATTAGTAAGTGAGCGTAACTCAGGGACATTTTCTGCTACTTGATTCTAACCTTAACCTTCCACTAGCATGACCTTCTCTACATAGCCATATCTTTATTCTCAAAACTTTTGCTCTAGGGCCTTAGCAACTTCTGGATGGCCCAGTACAAACCAGCAGAAAAAGAACACAAAAATATTAATTAGAATGAACACCCATATAGTTCAAAAAAATCTCATCACAGCAGAAGTGTCTCAAGAACTCTATACAGATACAGCAAATGAAGAAACATCATGGAAAAGAATTAACGTTCACAAATCCCCGCCCACACTCCTAAGGTCTCGCCAAGATTCTTCTGATTTTCAAATGTACAAAAAAAAAAAAAAAATGAATGGTTATATTTAATTAGATGTAGATTCAGTAAGCATCTGAAATCTGTACTAGTTCAATTCCCCGTGCCTGGAGCAACGAGAGGAATTTTTAACCCTTTCAGGGAGAGCAGTCTACACAGAGACACGGTCTCACTCAACTTCAGGAACTTTATTGACATCGATATCTCCCTCATGTTTTTGCCCCACACAAACAAACAAAAAACCTGATATGCTTACAGCAAATCTTAGCTAATGTGGAACTGAATGAATGGAAATCCTAAAAGAAAAGGCTCTATAAAAATAAAATTCCTCTTCTCAAAATAATCCCAACCAGAATGATCTTCATATCACTGCTGTAGTTCTAGGAGAAACGGTGATGCACAGAACTTTGAAACTCACTTGAAAAGAACCCAAAGGCTGATTATAATCAGATTCCACTTACACTATATGAAGGGAGGGAGAACAGAACAGAATTTTTTAAATTAGGTATTAATTTTTGAGAGCAGAGGGAGTTCCTTTTATTTTCGTAAACATTTAGGATATCTACGATGGCTATTAAATTAGGATTAACCAAACTTGCCTGACGAAATTTCACCTGTACAAAACAAAAATGCAATGAAATTCTTAAGTTCCCAATTTCACAGGCTATTAAAAAGACACAATATGCAATTGTGTGGCCTATAAATCAACAACACAAATGTGATGACATCTCTCACAATTGTTTGAGCTACTCTGGAAACCTGAAGATAAATGTCTCTCTTCTCAACCATATTTATATTCTACTGCTTCACACACAGCCAGCCCTGGCGTGCACTTTTCAGGGAAAAAGGCTAAGTAGCTCTAAACCAACCAAAAGGCACTAAAATCCCTCACCATCAGCCCAGTATGGTTCTAAAGCTCTGAGTACAGCCAAATCCATCTGCTTTTGGCCCCAGGTGCCAGCCTGACTCTGAGCCAACCTACAGAGCCTGGAGGGGACAGAAAACTGGAAGACCCCCGGGAGCCAGTCAATTCCAGTTTACCTACAGAACAGATAACCAAGTCAGTGACAACCCAAAAGTGATTTCTAAAAGTATTTCAAATGCATCTTTTTACTATTTTTAACCATTTATTCTTCTTCAGCTTTGATCATTTCGAAAGAAACGTAATAGCAAAAATAGAGATCAAAGGCAATTTGAATTCCTTGGGCACAATGCATAGGGACGGCAGTACAAGGCAGCTGAACATGGGCTGGACAACAGCGAGGGTGTCACTGCAGATGGCACTTGTAGGGGTGACTGCACTCTGAGCCTCAGAACAAACCGGGGCCAACCCTCCAGGCACACGTGGACATCAAGGGACACAGCAAGGAATGCATGCACCTCCACGATGACAAAAGTGCCAGGACCTCCAAACCATCCTTTGTCCGCCCACGCATTTGAAATACGGAAAGGAGTTTGCTTTTATCAGCCCGGTTTATGCTACCGTCACGTCCTAATTGCCACGTAACTCCAATCTCACCAATGCAAGCCGATCACTTCTAGACTTTTCTTTTGACAGCAGGCCAGAGAAACGTTCCTTAGAGGCCTAGTTTCAGACTCACAACTCTCGGCAACCAAGAGACCCGAGTAGGAAGACATAAAGAGAAGTGGACAAACAGACCCTACCCACAACCATCACACTTCTCCAAAGAGCAACCACTCCTAAACAGGACAGAACTCAACTGGTTGACACCAAGCACAGAGGAGTTGGTGACAGGGGGGTGAGGGACAGGAGGAGGTGCTCCTAGAGACAGACCTACCTTGGAGGAGGGCTCCGTTTCTCTTGAAGAAGGTACTGCCCGGCCAGATGGGTGGACCTGATGTGCTGAAAGACAAGAGAAACTGACATTAGGGTGGGCTCCTTTGCACTCGCTCACCCTCAAAATGCCCTCACACCATTTCCCCACGTAGGAATTATTGACAGCTGCTGAAAATGTCTCTTTAAAAACCATCAGGTTGGTTTTATTACAAACAGGCTTCCTATTTCACAGTGCAGGACCTGTCCGTGTGTGAGCATTCTGACTACATGTCTTGATCCTGCTCACACCTGGGCACTGAAGTCACCTGTAGGTCACCTAAACAGAACAGCAAATTCCTACGGTTCAACGGCATAGCTTATACCTGAAGAATATTTGCTAACCTGTTCATAATTTCATAAATGTTTTTAAGTGACAAAGAACTCCTATCTGTGTCTTCTGGGACCAAGTGGTTTTTCTGACACTTCCTGGTACCACTTGTTACAAATGCGAACTTGCCTTTCTCGGCATTTCTACCACGAAATCCTTAATACACAGATATGACCTTGACCAACTTCCTCCTTCCCCCACTTCTCCTGTTTCGTATCCTGTTTTCAATTTCTTGGCTTAAAATGTTGCACTCCAGACCCTATAAAACATTTTGCAGCTATGTTACCACCCACAGTCTGGTAACAGGAGAGGCAAGAAAATAAGAAAGATCGATATATCACAAAGACACTTACTGCATCTACAAATGAGCATTTTCACTGTTTTAAGACATTCGGTGGAAAACTTTATAACCAAGCTAGTCTCAGTGAAACAACCTTAGAGTGGAAAAATAGGTTATTCTAAATCAAGGATTGGTTTAGATTAATGTTAGAATGCACTTAGTCAAAACTGTTAACTACATCCAGACCAAGAGGTAATAATATGAATTACTTACACCAAAATAGTATATGGCAAATGATAATTGGTTTAATGCATTACCAATCATCTTCAACACTAAAGAGATAAATAATTGGTCTCAGAAATACATTTGTAAGTTCGGCAGACAGACGCACAGACACACACAGACGCACACACACACACACACAGAGAAATCTGAAGGCTATACACTATGAATGCTTCATCAGTCAACCGGGGTCTCTAGTTATGTAGGACAGCGATACTGTTAGCAAGGAGAAATGCCAATGACACATTCTGCCAACTGGAATTTCATTACCAGAGGTACAAATAGTGTAGCAGGTGTGTCCCTACGGACACATTACATGATTGAGGAGGGAAGAAGAAAAGAGCTACAGCATAAAAATACCATTACGCATCAAAATAACAGCAAATGTGTTAGAATACACATACAGTGAACCTTGATGTTAATGCGGCTTTTTGTTTTGTTTTGGAGCCGCCTGACTAAAATCAAACTAGAATGATGCGTCTCAGCTACTGTTTTTTCCTGCAGCCCTGAATTCGCAGCCCTGGCAGGTGTGACCTCTGAGTGGCCAGGAGTTGCACAAGACAACAGAAGACCCGGCTGGGTCTCAGGATGACAACAGCAAGCAGACTGCTCCTCCATCTGATTCCTATCCTATTCCGTTTGGGGGCTTTTAAGGCTCAAAGTTGCATGAAGAATAATGTGCATTAAAATACTTGAGACTATCTTTTAACAATCCCAGCAAGCTCTCAGGATTTTACCATCTTATTTTTACAACAAAGCAGGAAACAGCAAGCCGGTGTTGCCAACACCAAATCACATGATTTATAAAGATATTTAAAAACTGAGGACTTCATTATGGAGGAGTTGGTGCTTCTAGAGAATTCAATAATTGAGTATTACTGCAGAAGCCTCAATATCCAGCTTACTTCCACCCAAATCTCCTCGTTATCCTGACCTTGATTTGGCTGAAAACTGAGTAGACACCAGGGATGGCGCAAATGTGAGGAAAGAACGTTGGGTAAATCCAGTGATTTAAATAAGGGAAATTCTCTGTATGATAGAAATCTACCTAAAGATTCCTACAACATCCTTCTAATGTACTTAAGTCGCTGATCGCTATTCTATAGTCACTCTGCGGAGCTGTGGGCCTCACCTCTCCAATAGTGGAGAGAGACATGGACAGGCCACCACCTTCTCTCGTCTGGTCCTCGTTATAACTGATGAATTGATTGTGGTCTCTCTTTCCAGCTCGATGTAGGCCAGTCCCTGCCGTGCTAACTGCAAAGCTTTTGGACTCTTCAGTCCCATATTCTTCGCTCTTCTTTGGGATGGTTCCTTAGAATGGTATCTTCTAACAGTTGGCAGATTCAAAGATTTATTAAGCGTCTATTGACAACTGCACTTGGCATTGAGAAAGACTTGGGGGGAAATTATAAACCATATTTTATGACTTCTAAGAACTTGCTTAACCACAGTAACTCAGAGAAGAGGCTAGAGCCCGAAGTCTCTGGGAGAGGAGCTGCAAACTACCTGTTCACGTGGCAAGCCAAGAAGAGGACAGAGTGGGGTACTCTGTACAGCCAGCCACATAAATGCCAGCAACTTATGGGAAATGGCCAAGAGGGCACCCTTATCCCTAACTGGGTGGGCTTTAATCACCCTACAATGGCGCTTGCATTGCTTGACACTGGGATCAAGTTACCATTTACTGAGCACAGTAACCAACACTCTTCCATGGGATCCTCCAGTTTTACGGAGTGGGCAGGGCAGAAACGACCTCCCCTGTTCTACAGATGAAGAGACAGAGGTCCCGAGAGGTGAAGGGACTTGCCCAAGGCCTCACACAAGACCAGACCAGGGCTTCTGGTGCCAGCCCCCTCCCACAGGGACACACACATCAATGGCCCCAATTTTGTTTCTAATCTAGACTAAGTTCTTCCCCATGGAAGAAGGCTATGGATGGCATTTTGCTAGGAATCTCCCCAAGGCAAAGTCCCAGGCTGGAGAAAGCAATCAGACTAACCATATGGGAAAGACGCACAGGCTCCTATTAGCAGAAGCAACACGACACCGGCACCACAAATGTCTCATTTCAATATTGCGATGACAAAATCCAATGACCTCCGGCGGCAGCAGCCAAACCAACTTTGTGACAAAGGGAGCAGACCAACAGGTGAAGAGGGCCTTGCCTGCCAGAAAGGCGGTTTGTGAACTGCCATTTGCGAACACCGGTCCAGATGACTGGCAAAGCCCAGCACTGAGTCCCCAGAGATGAGTGGTCCCTTCCCCTGCAGCACGCCGGGCACCTGCCAGAGACTCGCACGCCGCTGTCACGCCCTGGGCACCACGCTCCCAGCTGCACTGCCTCCTGCTCCCAAGGGGACACGCGAGTCAACAGGTCGCACAGCCCGAAGGTGGCTTTTGGCACAATGATGTGATCTGTCATGTGCTTTCCCTACACCCATAATCGCTGTGAGCCTTAATCATTGTGAGAACCAGCTGGATTGTAAACCTAGACCCTGGGAGGTTCTGGCAAGACCCACACCTGTGTTCACAAGCCTGCACTTTCTGTGGTTCTAACGAGAAGCAAATTAAGAAGAGTACTTTTTCCCCCCGAGAACCCAGCTGCCAAATGTGAAATGGAATATCTAAAAGAGAGAATAGGACGCCATAACACGGATGAAACTTGAAGGCATGCAGAGTGAAATAAACCAGCATAAAGAAGACAAATACCGCCTGATTCCGCTTACATGAGGCACCTGGAGCGGTCCAATTCCTAGAGACAGAGAGCAGAAGGGTGGCTGCCAGAGGCCGGGAGGTGGGGGGAAGTGGAGTTTAATGGGTGCAGAAGTTTGGTTTTGCAAGATGCAAAGAGTTCTGGGGGTTGGTTTTGCACAACCTTGTAAATGTACTTAACACTTATCTGAATTGCACACTTAAAAAATAGTTAAGATGGTACATTTTATGTGTATTTTAACCACACTTAACATTTTTTTTAATGTATAAAGAAAAGAGGGAGGTAGAGAAGGAAGGGAGGGAGGGAATGAGAGTGGGGGGCAGGAAGAAAGAAAGAAGGGAGACAGAGAATAGGAAGGACTCTGGAAGAAGTATGACTAGCCCCTCCTAATTTAGCACCCAGGGAGGGCAGGGCTGGGCCACGACTCCTTAAGCAACTGATCACAGATTCCCGTCATAGTCTTTAGCACTGGACACCAACAGCGATGGCAATCCCCTTGCATGTGTGACATCTGCCATCAGACTGTGTTCTCCCAGGAATAAAACAGAGCAGTTGTCAAGAAGGGGAATCCCGGAAAAAAAATCCTTGGAATTCTATTGTTTTACCATCTGACTGCAGCTAATCACCAGGAGATAAAAGAAAAACAAAGCTGATCTACGACACACCCTAACACCGACCCCTGGGTGAACAAGGCCAGTCGTTGACATTCAGAATGCAGCAACTGGAGCAAGCTGGACAGAGATGCGTGTGGGAAGGTTTCGAACTTCACAGAACATCACTCTCAGTTTGAGAAGCATCACTAAGAGCACAGATGAAAGTTCAGAGTACTCTGGGATGCTCTCGCCACTTTCATAACCTTCCAGATAAAAAACTTGAGCACCTTGATAAGGAAAAGGGATCTTAGTGGCCACCTGGTCCAATCCACAGTGTAGCAGAGAGAGCACAGAATTTAGACTCAGGAAATTTGTTCAAAACACAGACTGAAAATCTTTTAACTTGTCCAAGTCTCAATTCCATGCCTGTAAACTGGAGGCAAGTGATAGTACCTGGTGTGTGAAAATGAAACAAGATGACGGGTATGAAAAAGAAGATGCTCTGTAAGCTGCGGAAATCCCCACGGTAGTCTCGATTGCAAGAAAACTGCAGTTCAGAGAAGTTAAGCGACGGGCACAAAGCCACACAGCAACATGGCGGCAGTTCGCAGCTGAGTCCCACACTTCATCCTAGACATTGTCACTTGCTCTTTTCTCCATTCCTTGTTGGACAAGGTGACTGAACCTCTCATCTATCTTCCTCTTTTTTTTTAAGGATGGTTTGAGATCTTTGGTTTGAGGTGGCAGCTTTACAGATGCCACCTACTCTAAAGGAGGCTAAAAAAGGGCAACTCCACGTAAAATTCTGCACACACACAAACTGGCAAGCAATCAAGAGGCAGAAGAGATCAGGTGGAAACCTACCAGAACTGGCCCATTTCAGAGGCTGACAACCTTTGGGAAGGCATTACTGAAGTGATCAGACAACAACAATCTAGCTCCACAAAAACTGTAACTTAGAGAGTGACAAGATTGTTCTGAGGGCAATACATCAGTCACAGTAAGAAATGGAATCGCTCTGTCATCTCAGCCAAATGTTGAAACTGAAGACTCATCCTGATCTCAACAGGATCGGCCTGCAAATATGCCTTGTGCCCGTTGCCACTGAAGCCCTCGATGTGCTGGGGGCTGAAATGGCTTTCAGGATCTGCGACAGGTGGCAGCTGGACTGGGGCAAGATCTCTCATGTTATTGTAAACATACTGATGTTTCGTCATGTTCCACCAAGCATGCCATGAAGTTGGGGCTTCATTCCTCGAACATGTTTGAGAACTGCCACTGATCTGTGGCAGGGTTTCTTAACCTCAGCATTATCGACATTTTGGGCTGGGTAATTCTCGTACTGGGGTGCTGCCCTGTGCACGGTAGGATGTTCAGCAGCCTCCCTGGCCTCTACCCAGTAGATACCAGTGGCACCCACCTCACCAGCTGTGATGACCAAAAATGCCTCCAGATGTTGCTGTGCATCCACCAGGGGACAAAACTGCCCCCAAATGAGGGCCCAACGAAGCTGGCCCCATCTCTCCACTCCTCTGCCCACATCTGCACCTTCCTCCTTGAGTAACATCTCTATCGCCTTCCTTTTCTCCTGCAAACTTTTCTCCCTCCATCACCTCCTGTCTTCGCTCACCTCCCCCTTCCCAGGACTAACAGGTTCTTATCTTAAGCATCACCAAACATCAATTGGTGTCCAAGTGTTTCTCTCAGCTCCCATAGCTCTACCCTGTCTTCACACAGCCCAAGGGGTGGGGGCTGCAAGCCTGGTCTCTACTCCTTCATGGCACTGCCACAGTCATCTTCCTGTCAGGGGTCACTGGGGTCACCCAACCACCCAGCCATTCAAGGGTGCTGTGGTTTGCATGTGTCGCTTCCAAAATTCAGGTGTTGCCAATGTGACAGTACTAAGAGGTGGGGCCTTTAAGAGGTGATTAGGCCATGAATGGGATTGGGCGCCCTTATAAAGGAGCTTGAAGGAGGGCACCAACCCCTTCTGCCCTCTGCCACACGAGGACACAGCGTCCCTCTCCTCTGGAGGAGGCAGTGTTCCAGGCGCCATCTCAGAAGCAGACCTCACCAGGCAACGAACCTACTAGCACCTTGATCTGGGACTTCACAACCTCCAGAACCACGAGAGAGACATCTCTACTATTTATAAATTACCCAGGTAAGTTATAAACAATATACATTTTTATATAATGTTGTTACAGTAGCACAAACAGACTAAGATGGTAACTGCCCTTGATGGTGCTACCGCCCCTCTCCCCACCCCACTGCATGCCCTCCCTCCCACACCCATGTAAGAGGCTTAGCTCTCCCGAATGTATACACTTTCTATTACTTTTGACTGATCTCTTTACACAGCATTCTACTGTCAGACTCAACATACCCTCCTAGACTGCTCTGTTCCTGCACCCTCCTGACTGCACACTCTGCCAGCTCTCTGTCCAGTCTCAGTTGCAGGCGTTCTGAGAGTTTCAGCCCTTCCCTCCTTTCCACTCGCGCTCTCTTCCCAGGAGAGCCCATGGAAACTCTAGGCTTTCCATTTCTCTACCTCTAGCTGATCTTGTCTCCAGACTTTGGAATGCATCTCCTACTGGGTCCCCACATAATACTCAGCTGCCTCCTACGTCCCATCCGCTCAAACCAGGGGCAGCTTCCTGCCTCTGCTGGTCCCTGGGGTCCTTTCCAAATGGCCCTGGATTTGTCAGCATCTGCACTGGTTTCCCAGGGCTGCCATAACAAAGTATTACACAATGGGTGGTGCAAGCAGCAGAAATGTATCATCTCACAGTTTTGGAGGCCAGAAGTCTGAGATCAGAGTGTCAGCAGGGCTGCTTCCTTCCTTCAGAGACTGTGGGGAAGATCTGTCCCGGCCTCTGGTGGTCTGCTGGCCACCTCTGGCATTCCTTGGCATGTGGAAACATCACCCTGATATCTGCCTGTGTGTCCCCCAGAGCCCCAGCCTGCGTGTCAACAAAGCATCTCATTTTCCATGTGTCTTACATATTGAGTGTCCACGTAATTCTGCATTTGAAGAGTGTGCTGGCTACAAAAGTGTGGAAGCTTATAGGGCAGGGTTTTATGCCCATCGGAAACTCTCCCATTCATTCCTGGCATGTTCTTCCTGCCCTCCAATATGCCAGCTGACCTGGTCTCCAGAACATGCACGTTACCCTGCACGTTTCTCGGGTCCATCTGCGCCCGTTCTCTCCCTCCCTGCTTACAATGTGTTCTCTTCACCTGTTCCCATCCCATCCGTCCTTTAAAGTTCAATTCAAATCCCAGATCCCAGGGACACTTCAGCCACTTTCACCCTGCAACCTCTCCCTCCTCTGAATCCTTCTGGCAATTACCGTCCCTACAGCTCATTTGGGAATTAATTACACTCTGCGGTTTTTCCCATTCCAATGCTTTGTACCTCCTAATTCACCGTCCACAGGTATGTGTGTGTCTCACCTTACCATAGCAGACATCACGTGGGCAGAGGCCAATGGTGATTCCCCTCCTAAAACTTGGCCAAGCTCACTGAGCACAGAAGACAGTTGTCATGATTTACTCAGTGATTCTGAAAAATAGCAGGAATGCTACGTGCATGTCCCAAAGAGAATTATTTCAAACACTAAGGATTAAAAAAAAAAGTCTCTTCTGGACATAATTAAATCTTTTACAAAAGAACTAGCCTATGTAGTAACATACCTTCTCCCACTATCATCACCTCTAAGAAAAACTCAAAAATCTTTACAAATGGAAACAAAATTATAAATCTCATCATTGATGGTAAGTAATAGGTTAGGTAATTTGGATTACTCTTTTCTGTGATTTCTTGATTACTTAGGAATATATAAATAACTAGATAAGTACGTGTATATTTTTGATAGTACAGAATGCATGTTTGGGTATATACTGAAGAAATTCTGCTTAAAACCGTGGCAACAATTTTAGATGCATACAGCTCATGATACATCTCACCAACAGATGCAAAGGTGTTTATCATTATCTTTGTGCTACACAGTTTCTAATTTTACATATGAAAACCAAGGCATCATTCAGCATAAAGTACATTATTTGCATGATATATTTGCATTTGTAAAACACCCACATTTACTTTTACTGCTTAATGGGCCCTGGTTTAAATGGGCCACTCTATATAAATGGAGCACACTGGTTCTCAACTCAATGGTGCTGATAAGAAAACTACTCCTTTTAGATGCAAATGAACCTACTAATCACAATTAAAATGGTGGAGTAGAGGGAAGCGGAGCAGCTGTTCCAAGAGCTACAAGTCTAGTAGGGCCAGTTTGGTTCTAGCTGAATCCCTAGAGCAGCAGCCTGGGACTTCCCCAGAGGACATCTGCACAGTGGCCCCTGGGATAAACTCAGCATTTCCAAAGGGGCCAGGAGAAAGGAGCAACAGCTCCGGACTCTGGGCCAACCGTGCCAGTGTGGCCAGGCCTAGCCATGGTGTCCGTTATCCCACACACCTGTCCACAGGGCCAGATTTTAAGTGATCCAGTTCAAAAGACATATGTGGAGTAGTAGGAAGGAGAATTGCATTTGTAAAACTGACAGAGGAAAGCCAAGACACACACAGGAAAAGCTAAGTAACTGGTGAAGACATTATTACCCTGATTAATGCATGGGTAGCACAAGACACATTCCCTTATATGGCGCGGCCACTCTTAAAAACAGCATGGTGGCTCCTCAAAAAATTAAACATATGATCCCATAGTTCCATTTCTGGGTATATACATTCAAAAGAACTGAAAGCAGGGGCTCGAAGAGGTATTTGTACACCTATGTTTATGGAAATATTAATCTCAATACCCTAGAGGTGGAAGCAACCCAAGTGTTCCTCAATGGACGAATGGATAAACAAAATGTGGATACAGAACACATGCAAGGGAATATTATTCAGCCTTTAAACACAAGGAGATGCCAACATACACTAAAACATAGATGGACCTTGAGGACATTATGCTAAGAGCAATAACTAGTCACAAAAAGACAAATACTGTATGATCCCACTTATATGAGGTATCTAGGGCAGTGGTCCCCAACCTTTTGGCACCAGAGACGGGTATCATGGAAGACAATTTTTCTACAGTCCAGGGATGGAGGCTGGGGGGTGGCGGATGGTTTCGGGATGATTCAAGTGCATTACATTTATTGTGCAGTCAAACCTCTCTGCTGGTATAATCTGTATTTGCAGCCACTCCCCAGCACTAGTATCACCGCCTCAGCTCCACCTCAGATCATCAGGCATTAGATTCTCACAAAGAACACACAACTAGATCCCTCCCATGCACAGTTTACAGTAGGGTTCTCGTGCTCCTATGAGAATCTAATGCCCCTTGCTGATCTGACAGGAAGTGGAACTCCTGTCAGATCAGGAAGTGAACTCTGGTGGAGATGCAAGTGATTCCGGGGAGCGGCTGTAAATACAGATGAAGCTTCGCTTGCTCACCTGCTGCTCACCTCCTGCTGTGCGGCCCAGTTCCTAACAGGCCACCGACTGATCCTTGGCCTGGGGGTTGGAGAGCACAGATCTAGTGTAGTCAAACTCATAGAATGGTGGTTTCCAGGGGCTGGGGGCAGGGAGGGAATGGGGAGTGGTTGTTTAATGAGTACAGAGTTTTAGTTTTGCAAGATGAAAAAACTTCTGGAGTTGGATAGTGGTGATGACTGTACAATAATATAAATATACTTAATGCCACTCAACTATATGCTTACAAATGGTTGAGATGTTTTTTTTTCAAATATATTTTATCACAATTTAATAAACAAATAAATAATAGGCAGATAGATGGATAAACAGATAAACAGACATTCCCTAGTGGCCAGCCAGACAGTACACAGGGCAGGTAATGCCCTGTTCCTCCCCCTTCCAAGGGTCTGGAAATGAGGGCGGTTTGCCTACTCTCTTTTGTCTCACCCATCCATTCAGTGAAGAAATAAAACACAGCAACAAAGTGACAGTCCTGTCCTCTAATAATGGGACATGGATGGCAAATAGATAAAGGATTCTAGGATGTACAGAGGATGACACACAGCTCTGGATGCTGCTACAAGGCCACCGCCTTTGGATCCCTTTATTAGTATTAGTGAAAGAAACAAGATGCTAGAACCTTCTAGACAATGGTCCTCTTGTTGAGTAGAAACCATTGGCATCCTCTCATCCACCAAGCCTAACATGACTCCTTGACCTGGTCTGACTCTTCCCTGAGCCCCAGCAGTGCTGCCGTGGACTTGCATGCCACCTGTGCTGCCAGCTCTCCAGCTGCCTCCCCAAAAAACTACATCCTCCAAAGGTACCATATGCCTCAGGTGCTCAGCATAGAACCTTGTACCCAGTACATGCTCAATAAATGCTGGCTATGACAACAGCCCAGAGAGTCGCCCTTTAACATGCTCTCTTTGATGTACTCTTGGGGGGCTGAAACCTGCAGGCTTTGCTCCAGCCCATGGAATTTCTCCGTCTCGGCTTCATTCGCCCACAAATACAGAAGCCAAGTTCCCCAAGGAGCAGCCTGTGGGATGCTGGCAGGCCTCTGAGAGTGGGATGGCCAAAGGTGGCGTTGGGACAGCTCCTGTGTCTTCTCCTCTGGCCATGCTGGCCACAGAGGGGAACCGGGTCTGGACCAGCCTGGGCCAGAGGGAACTCTGAGACTGAGAAACTCCAGCCCCTGTCCCCTTCCCTTGGCAACGGTTTCATGGAGGTCTTGACAACAGTGCAAAAGGGCTCCAGTTTAACAGGTAGAACCAGTGGGGGACTCTAGATAATGCTAGTGTGGCTGACTGCTCTGATACAATGACAAAACCTCTATCCGAAATCCACTCCCTTCAATAGAAAATACCTGTTGAATAAAAATATCATTTCACCTTGAACTCAATCGCAGGTTTTGTAAATCTCTGGGCAATCTCCATCCCTCAGAACCAAGAAGGCTGGCAGCACTTGCATCTTCTGTCTCGTGACAACTGTGTCCTTTTGAGGTGGTGACAACCACACACTGCCCATCAGATCATGCTAATAACATCACTCAATCATTACTTCATGAACTAATGCAACTGTCATAATTGAGACCAAATAATAGAGACCAAATAATAGAGACAAAAGTCACTTATCTTTCAGGCTTTTAGAGATCAAGAGATGTAAATATTTAATCCAAGTTTTCGACACAGTCTGATTCCTGGTATTTCCTATGATGCTAAAAGCCAGTCACAGACCAGAAAATAACCTATTTGTGGGAAAGCTGTGATTGCCCTTGATTATTCATTTCCTCCCTCTGAGAGCCAGGCCCATCCCACAGCCCACTATGAAGATGGGAGACATAAATGCTGATTTTGGAAAGCTGATGACAGAGAGGGGGACACCTCTGTGTAAATGCTGTATCAGGAGGACCAAATCCAGGCAGCACTCAAACGCTGAAATTGTATGTAACAGTGTGGAAGTTTATTTTTTAAGAAAAAATATTTTTTTTCCTATGGTTTATTGGATCTATTTATGGTTGGCTTCAATGTGACAAAAAGCTATTTTAAATTTCCAAAAAGTAAATTACATCTGCCAAGGCAACAGACGACTGTGATTGGCATCTGCATATTTCTTTTTTCTTTTTTGTTTTTGAAACAGGGCCTTCCTCTGTTGCTTGGGCTGGAGTGGCATCATCACAGCTCACTACAGCCTCAAACTCCTGGGCTCAAGCCATTCTCCTGCCTCAGTTTCCCAAGTAGCTGGGACTATAGGTACGTGCCACCATGCCCCAGTAATTTTTTCTTTTTTTTGGTAGAGATGGGGTCTCGCTCTTGCTAAGGCTGGTCTCGAACTCCTGACCTCAAGCAATCCTCCCATCTTGGCAGCGTCAGCACCTTAACTATGTATTTGTCCTGATATTGCCGGCTAGGCATGCAGAGCTGGCCCTGCCCCAAAGACATTCCTTCTACTCCTTGCTTTCCATGTGATCTCTGGCCACCTCCCACCACCTGTGCCAAGCCATTGCTGGCTTATCACTCTCTCCTGTTCTCAAATTGTCCCATGTGTAATTGTCCCCCATATAATGTAACTCAGGAAGACCAAAAAGTATATGGTTAGGAAGCCTAAGTGCATTGGTCCTCTTCCAACGTCACACGGGCTGGGAGTCTGAGTAACTCACTCGTATACACCTGGTCCCTATATCCACATGATTCTTCTAGAAAATCTACAGAAACATCCATTCTTCTCCTTAAAGTACAATGAAGCAAATAATGTTGCTAAACTTCCACGATGGTATTAAAGAGAACATAATTTCAAAAGTAATTTCACTTCTTGGCCACATTTATAAACACATGGGGGTGTGTGGATTGAGCTTTACAACATGTGGCAGCACGCAGTGACTTCTCAGCACATTTCTCCCCGGGTATAAACAGACACATATGGTTGTGAGGGGTTTTTTGGTTTGTTTGTTTTGTATTTTCCTCTACTTCGAATTCCTATGGCATATAAGAATGACCACACAATTGAAGCTTTAAACACATGCAGGAAAACCTTAGTCTCCAAGCCTCTGGGGGAGCCTGATTTGTGTGGCCGGACCATGCTCCCTGGTGCCGAGTCCTGGTGCTGGCCACACACAGGCCGTGCTTCACAGAAAGCTCCTAAAGGATGGGACTCATTCTCCAAACCCACTTGCAGAGCCCGGCACCAAATGAGGTCTAAAAAGGCATTCACAGTATGCTGCTTCTCTTTTTTTTTTTTTTTAAGAGACAGGTTCTTACTCTTGCTCAGGCTGGTCTCGAACTCCTGAGCTCAAGCGATCCACCTGCCTCGAGTGCTAGGATTACAGGCGTGAGCCACTGCACAGGGCCAGTATGTTACTTCTATACCTTTCACCTTCCCCCTGTCCACTTCCACCCTCTTCAAAGGCAATGCTCAAAGGAGTCACATGCCACCCAGTTCTGGTACAGCCTTAGTCTTTCTGGAGAAGATATTTTATGTTTAGAGCACTTTTTGCTTGCATTAAACTGCTACCACTTCATAGACGACGCAGATGCACAGACTTTTGGTAGCAATGACTCCACTTTAATTTTTGTATAGTTGTGTGCTCAAAACTACTCCCACTCCCCTGTGGCCTATGTCACTTTCAAGTTCCTTAGCTCTAAATGATTGCCTTAAGCTCCAGTTTCATCTCCTACTGTCCTTTGTCTTATTGTTTTTTTGTTCTAACAATAAATATCAAGTCGCTCTGGTCCCTTGGAGATACCAGAATGCCACTTACCTGTCTTTGCTCACCCAGTTGCCCCTGCTAGGGATGTCCCTCTTTCCCTCACCCTCTTTGCAAACTCTCATGCATTCTTGAAAGTACTGCTGCTCCTGTCCTCCCGCCTCCCTCCATGCCCACAGCAGATCCTGTGTCTCTTACCGCTGTTTCCTTTACGTGCATCACACAGAATTGTAATTTATGTATTTAAGGAGCTAGCCTGTGAGCTCTCTGGGGACACTGTTTCGTTAGGCTGACATCCTCAGTATCTGGTATGGAGAAGGTATTCAACAAATACCTGCTGGAAAAACTAGCTCTATAAAGTATATAGAGCTGGTATCGTGATCCTCATTTTGCAGCTAAGAACACTTAATTCAGAAAGGTTAAGTCACTTATGAGGGTCGCATGGCTAGTAGGTGACTCATGCTCTCTCTACTGGGCCATGCTGCTTATATAACCAACCTCCCATTTCCTGTTGTCTGTCGAGTTTTACCATCTACAGAAAATAAAAGGAAAAGTGAAGGATGATAGTCACTTTAAAAGTTTAGAGGATGTTTCTGAGCATTTATACATTGCCTTCTTTTCAGAGTGGACATTTCGAAGGACAGTCCTGTAATTCACTATTATCAGTGCATCTAGTTTAACTCAGAGCCCGGGCAGCCAAGCGCTAAATTAACATTACTCTGTCTCTGCAAAGGTGATGGGGCTCTGAACAGGGACAAGATGCCTGTGTAACTTCGAAGAAGAGATTTACACACCCCTTTGTCTCCCACATAAATGGGCTCAAGAGCCGCAGCAGTGCATAAATGATCCTTTCTTTCCACTGTGGATAGTTGAAAGAAGCAGTTTTCGGCTTCTTGCCGGTGATCGCTCGGCTAAAAATAGCTTTGATGCTGTCACATGCAAACTTGAGCAGAACCTGAAAGCAGTTCCCCTTTTAGTTCTGAGCTGGTTCGACTTTGAAAGAGAGGCAGCTGTTAACACACTCCAGCATGTTTACATGATGCCGAAGTAATTCGGCTCGTAGTAAAAATACCACTGAAAAGGGAGAGGGCTGGGTTTGCAGCCTCTGCTGACAACACGTCCTTCTGCTGCGCTGGAGCCTCAGGAGGGGCGGGGGCCGGCAGGGAAAATCCAAAATGTCCCGCTCTCGAAGGGGAGACTGATTGTGAGCACAACTTCGGTGCAGACTGCAAAGCCAGAGCGATGCTGCTTCCCGAGAGGTGAGATTTCAGACTATGCCAGGGGTGGGGGGCAGAGAGGTGGGAGAAAGAAAAGCTTCCTGTGGAGAAGAGGTCATATAAATGGGGGTGCCTTCTTTATCCTGTTAAAAAGATCTAAGAGCTGTTTTCAGAAACCAAAGAGACAAAGAATGAAATACATTCAACATCTTGGCCATCCACGTGATGCCTTATATTGGCTCACTGGGCAACTGGATGATTCTGGATGTCTTCTGAAAACCAGGCCCCAAACTGAGGATCAGCCAGAATCCAGCCCTGGAAACCAGCGGAAACCTGGGCTCCTCCCCCCCAGCTCCCCGTCCCCCGTCTGGCCCCCTGTGAGACCCCTCTACCTTCTGCACAGACTTGGGGGTTAAGTGAGAAAATACACGACCAAGTGCCTGATGTAGTTAGTACGTGACGTCTAGTGGACAACGTCCTTTAAAAACATGTAACCAGAAGAGAGGATGCTGGCAATGATCTGGGGACAAGTTTGGGATACAGTGCAAGTCTCTTTAAAAAAATAAAAAAAGAATGCGCCCACCAAATAGCATTTTTTTTCTTCTTTCTTAATTCCATGTGTCCAAAGGATGACTCACACCATATTTGCTTATGAAATGAGAATTCATTTTATGAAGTTTTGTCCTAGAAAACTCACACTGAGGCTGGCTGATCTGGAGGGGGTGGCGGGAGGGCCCTGGCTGCAGCAGGACTTGTCACTGGGGCTGGGTGCTGTGCCCTGTACTCACGCTGGGAGGTGCGAACTGAGGTCAACTGCGGGGAACTGGTGGCTCCTGCATTTGCACCAGAGTCCTTACTTGGGACATTTCATGCAAGAGTTTCATATACATTTCACGGCCCATCATTTAACAAATCCCTCAGAGTCTTTTTAAGAAGACCTTGGGAAAACAACGGCTCTTATTAATTACATCACTGTCTGGGCCACGAGCTTCAGGGCCCTGAGCAGATGACATGTGACTCAAGTACAAGAGTGAGTAGGTTCTCCAAACACGCTGCAAATTTTAGCGGCACATCGATGTTACATTAGTACAGGAATTTATCGCCTAAGTTATACATATTTGAACAACAGAACAGACTTTATATATCGCTGTATCTTTAACACTCAGTTTTTGTTAACAAGACAAAAGAATTTACAGTTACTGCCAACAGCTTGTTGGCAGCTAATACATGATTAGCTGTTGCCTGGCAACCATGAAGCATGCTTCCTCCCAAATCAGGAAGAGCCGCTGCTAAATCTAGACTAATTACAAAATGGGACAAATATTGAAAAGCTTTATATTTCTGAAGGATCGGGGTGGGGGGGTCCTATTAAACAGATCTAACTAAATGTAATGCATATCTGTCTTCGGTTCACTGTTTCCGGTTATTTAGAACTATTTTAGAAAACTGGGTGTTTCTGCAACTTTCCTAACTTCCCTCAACATCATACTAAACAAAACCAGGCATTTCCAATTTGTAGAAGCATATCTTTTCCCTAATCCTCTAAGAATAAGAATGACAAGAATCACCTGAGAGACCTAAGCCCTTTAAAATATACCTATTTATATCTGCGAAGAAATTCTAAGGACATCACCACCATTTTCATAGCCCTGCCAGAGCTGTGTGGATATAAAGCTCAACAGCTTGACTCTCAGGTTTCTACCTGAGTTGGTGTTGGCAATTCACTCTATGTCTTTGCTTTTCTTTCTTTTTTTGAGACAGAGTCTCACTCTGTTGCCCGGGAGAGTGCTGTGGCGTCAGCCTAACAACTTACAGCAACCTCAAACTGCTGGGCAAAGCGATCCTCCTGCCTCAGCCTCGCGAGTAGCTGAGACTACAGGCATGCACCACCATGCCCGGATAATTTTTTCCATTTTTAGTAGAGACAGGGTCTGGCTCTTGCTCAGGCTGGTCTTGAACTCCTGAGCTCAAGTGATCCTCTCACCTCAACCTCCAAGAGGGCTAGGATTACAGGTGTGAAATTCACTCTATTTCAAGAGTCACTCAGTGTTGTCTGTGTGGAGAACAAGTCTAGAGTTTTTTCAGGGTCTCTAAAGCTGGCCTCCAGCTTATTGCTGGTGGCAAAGTCCTGAACAGACAAAGTTCTGATGTCTGGAAACTTTGCTTCATCCCCCAGAGGGGAGCTGGAGAAACAGAAGCGCTCAGAAGAGCTCAGAACACACACACACAGATTTGGACTACCTTTCCTTATGCAAGGTGCAGGAGTATTCTCCCCCAAAAGAAAAGACTTCAAGTGCAGAGGTAGGGTAGGGACTAGAAAAGGCTATGAACCAACTACTCTGCCCAGGAGCTGAGTGTGGCTTTTACATTATTAAATGGTTGACGGGAGGGGGAGAGAATCAAAAGAATAATATTTCATGACACGTGAAAACTGCATGAAATTCAAATTTCAGTCCCTGTAAATAAAGGTTTTTTGAAATACAACAAGCTCATTTCTTTACGCATATGTCCATTTTGTATCAAATATTTACTATTTGACCCTTTTCAGAAAAAGTACGCAGAAGCTTCAAGTGGAAGAAAGACTAGTGACATTTTAGTTTTTGAAAATGAAATTGATTTTGGATTAACTTTAAACACATCCAAAACAAAGCAAATGAGCCATTTCCCTCCAAATGGCCTGGCGCCTTGGTTACTCTTGAGTATGTGTTGTTCAGTGACTGCACTACCAAAATTTCCAGAAAACAGTCCCTGTGGAATGCTAATTTAATTATTATTTAATATAATAATCATTACTTGGAAGCTTTCTGATCTCAGCTCATGCAATCCTCCCTCCACCTCCGCACACAAAAACCCAAAATGTTTTTCTTAGATTTATTTCTTAGTTTTCTCCTCTTGTGTTGTTATTAATGGAACAAATCTAAAGAACTCATCAGATCGTCTATGTCAATCTACACCAATTTTTAAGTTGAAATGATTTTGATTATTAAAAACAAACTTGAGTAGTGTTTTCCAGTCTGAGAGGAACATGGAATCAATTATCTTTCATGGGTAAATAAGCCCGCCCACCAGATAATGCCAGACGCCCCGTGAACTTTGTTAGAAAAGTGCTGATCCAGATTAAAATCTGGACATGCTCTTGCTAAAGTCTGAAACCACCGCAGGTCTCTTTGTTTCTGCTAACCTCTCCCTTGGGTTCTGCATTTACCAAGCCACAGTGTTTCTTGAAGCGTACTGGCAGCCTGCACCTCTCCTTATCCTTGGGAGACACATGTTTTGCATCATATTACAACCCATAATTTTTGCATAACCATGATGAGGGTAAAACCATCTTTCCCAATTCCGCTGTCAATCAAAGCTTAGAAAAAGTGCCATTTCTTTAAGCCTTCCAGAATCACTCATAAATATATCCTAAAGCAATCTTCATTAATCAAAATTCTAAGCACATGCCAGACAAAAGTAACTTTTGGACACTCCGCACCAACGTTAGAAAGAGAAGAAAGATAGAAGGAATTGCAAAGGATGGAGAAACTAGGCTCTGATGACTTTGAACCACAAAGTCGTGGGTTTCATGACTTTGCCTGAAGTTAGACCTACCCTTGGAATTTCCAATTAGATAAAGCTAACAGATTTTCGTTTGCACTCAAGTCACCCTGAGTCAAATTTCCTCTCAATTGCAAAGATGACTACCAACCGAGCACTGATAATTCACAAACAGAGACTAAGCTAAAGACGACCTCTCCCACCGCCTTCATGGAAATGGTCTCCCATGCAAATGGAAGCATTATAGACAAGGCTGAAGACAGAAATGGTGCCTCCATTTAAGAAAAGTACCTGCTGGCCCTAGAACACCATCTGCACCATTATTAACTGCTAGTAAAAGGATCTGACCTATTCTTATTTGGGGCTGGATGGCCTATCAATGTCTATACTTGGTGACCGTTTAGTTAATATCTAGCTGTCAAGAGAAACCCTAACACCTTATATCTTAAAAAAAAAAAAATAGGGTGTATGGTAAGAGTGGGGTCCTAGCAAAAGACCAGACAGAAACAGAACAGACTAGTCTAGAAATAGAACAAAGTATTGATGTGAAACAAGTATCCTATAAATGCAGCATTCAAAGCTGTGGGAGGATTTGGACAATTCAAACCTTAGTGCAATGGACCAACCACCAAAAACATGCCTGGCCAATACATACCTGCAAGGGTGTCAACCTCAGCAATAATAAAAGTAAGGAAAATCAAACCAAAAAAATCTCCATCAACTGGATTAGCAGATATTTAAAAGATTGACAAGACGAAGGGATGGCAGGAGAACAGTCGAATATATATCATGGGACATATAAATTGATATAACTTGGGGAAGAGGCAGGGAGAAAAACTTGAATAAATACGTACATGTCTTTGGGCCACCAACTGAGCTTCTAGGAATGAAATGTTCCATTCTGCAGCCTGCCAGCTCTGGACAGACATGAGTGTGCCTGACAAATCCCCTCCCATCGCTTACTAGCTGTGGGACCCTGGGAAAGTTACTTTTTCACCTAGAGCATAGGACTGCAAGAACTCATGTATGTGGTCAGCACAGCGCCAGGCCTGAAGACAGGATGGCAGAGGTTATTAGCACCTGTGGTAGTGCCCCACCCATATCCTCTGTACCAGGGGCTGTCCCCACCCCCAGCTTCCCTCAGGGCTGGGCTGATAGCTCACATCTTCTACAGAACTGCTCTCGACTGAGGGTCCCAAGAGGCCTGGACATTATGAGACAAATGACCAAAAGCATAAAAAACCAGGCCCCTCTCCATCAAGCAGGCCACTCCGGCAGTATGATTATGCCCCATGAGGCCAAGGCCAGACTTCGGGACTTCTTTGCTTGGCCCCTCCCTCATCCTGCCTCCTTCCTCCTCTTCCTCCTGAGAACAGCCCCTCAGCAAATCACTCACACCCAAACCCCTGTCTCATACTCTGCTCTAGAAAACCCAGCCTAAGACCCAAGCGTAGGGATTTGTATTACTAGGCAAGGTGCAAAGGTCTAAATTCTCAGCATGTTTAACGAAGCATAACATCAAGAAATGGAAAACAACCTGAATGTCCAAAGCACAAATAGATAAATCCATACAAAGGGGCATTTATGCGCATATTTAATGGTTAAAATAATCAATATTAACTGACAAGAGAAGATGCACATGGCACACTGTTGAGTACAATGTACATCAGAAGGCAGCACGTGCAGCACGAGCTCATATATGAGGAAGGTTTGTGTGGGTGAAGTACCATGTTAGACAATGTCCCAGCACCCATGTCCATGACAGCATTACTCACAGCGGCCCAGAGGGGGAGGCAGCCCAAGTGGCCCTCAACAGATGAGCAGACACACAAAATGTGGTCTACACACCCCGAGGACTATCATTCAGCCTTAAAAAGGAAGGAAATTCTGAAACGTGCTACAACACGGATGAACCTTGGGGACATTATGGCAAGTCAAGGAAGCCAGTCACAAAAGAACAAATACTGTATGATTGAGTCCACATATGAGGTACCTAGAGTGGTCAAATTCAGGAGAAAGAAAAAAGAATGGTAGAGGCCAGCTCAGGAGAGAGGGGAAAATGGGAGTTGTTTAACGAGTAGTATAGAGTATCAGGTCCATCCCTCCCCACCCCACCCCACCCCCACTGTCCCCCGAAACAGACTCTTGCTCTGTTGCATGGGCTCAAGTGCTGTGGGTGTCAGCCCAGCTCACAGCAACCTCAAACTCCTGGGCTCAGGCAATCCTCCTGCTTCAGCCTCCCAAGTAGCTGGGACTATAGGCACATGCCACCAGGCTTGGCTAATTTTTCTATTTTTTAGTAGAGACGGGGTCTCGCTCTTGCTCAGGCTGATCTTGAACTCCTGAACTCAAGCAATCCTCCCGCCTTGGCCTCCCAGAGTGCTAGGATTACAGGTGTGAGCCACCTCACCCACCCCAGTATCAGTTTTGCAAAATAAAAAAGTTCTGGAGATGGGTTGCACAGTAACGTGAATATACTTAACATTACTGAATTGTATACTTAAAAACTGTTAAGACTGTAAATTTTATGTTATAGGTATTTTACCATAATTAAAAAGAAAAATTAAAAAACAAGTTTTCCTAAAATGTTAACCACAAAGAAATAGGGGTACTTTTGGTGAGTTCTTTATACTGTTTTACTGTTTGACTATTCTACATGAGTATATATTAGCTTAAGAATAAAAAATACAATAAAGCTATTTCAATTCTGGAAAAATAGAAATACACTGCAAAAAGACCATGCTCTCCTTCACTAGACTGGTAACCTAAATAACTTAGGGGTTTGGGTCTTTGGCCGTCAGTGTGTGTTTGTTTTTAATAGTGTATGAATTTAACTTTGGTCACTTGTTTTGTCAGTTTCCTTTCCTTTCTTATCTCAGCCCCACCAAAGACCTGAAATGACATCAACAGTCATTGTTCTGTGAACATTAAAAGCTCTAGGTTGATTCCATAAAAACTGTGAACTAAAGATGCTAAAAAAAATTTCTCTTCCAGGTTTTCTTGATTCCTTCATTCAATAAATATTTCTTAACTGCTGGGCAACACACATAAAGTCTTGGGGACCCAATGGTGGCCAGAATGAGGCTCCCAAGGCTTAGGGAAGAGAGATGTGAGATGGACAGGTTGGTGTGGTGCTCGGCTTGTGTTTCCACGACAAGCCACACACACAGGCACACGCACACACATACAAACACCAGACACACCATCGCATGAACCATCTTACACACTCGATGGTGTCTAATGTTACCCAACCTAGAAACTTGATAGATTCCAACGAGGTAAGAGACTTTTGGTGACCAACACAGTTGTTACTTGCTCAACCTGAGACTGTCAGAATCTCAACCTAAAAGAATGGACATTTCATTCTTGCTCAAATTTAATTATTCTTTCCTGCTTGCAGTAGAAGTCACCTCCCAATAATCATGCCTCAGAAACCCTAGTCAACTCCTTGAATTATTTCCCTAAATGCACTTGGTAGATTCCTTTGATACCTGATCGGCCCCCTCCCATTCACCCAGCTCAGCCAAACAAGGAGAGGGACAGCCTCATTATCCATCCTTCTTACCCCTTCTCCTACTCATTCTAGACTATATCCAGACATCTATCTGATCATAAAATCATCCCCTCGATTCTTGTCTCTTGGTGTTTCGCCAGGCAATATTTTGATAAAACAGCACAATTAATTGCTAAATATAATCTTTAACGTCAGCATAACCCTGAAAGGACACACAACATAAAATAAGATGATTACAATTGCGATGAAACCAGACGCCATCTAGTCCATCAGCTCACCTTTCCACTTGCCCACGAGACCAAAGTCAATGGCAGCAAACCAGCTAAAGGACCTAGGAGTCTGGTCTCCCAGGCGTGTGTCTGTCTCTCCCACTTCCCACACTGCCCCACACGGCTCTGCTGTGCTCAGGATGCCGTCTATGGCCCTGTCACAGCAACAAAGAACAGGCAGATGGCGGGACTGCTGGCATTTTCTGGGAGGTGCTCGAGAAAGGAGGGAAGACGCGGTCCAGACAGGGCAAGCAGAGGAAACCGTAGGAGATTTTAGATGTCATCTGTCAGAACTATCCGCAGGGGCTATATTTGACACCAGCTCGGAGTTCCTTTACTAGCCTTAACATCAGATTTGTGCTGATCCAGCCACATTGTCCTGGTGGCTCCTCTGGGGCTGAGTGGCCATCAATCTGTGAGCCAGATGGCTTAAGTTTGTGTGTAGCCGCGGGTCACAGAGGGAAGTGGTGCTACGGGGCCCCGCGTGGACGGCGAGCAGAGTTCGCCAACCCGCTGCCTGCACCCACCCCAGGCAACTGTCGAAAGGAGAATGGTGCTGCTTTCGTGCCTGGTGAGCTCCTTGTCGTGAACTACTCCAGCAAAGGCCCACAACAACCACACTCTCCTGTATCCACACCTTCCCGTGGTCCCCACCAACAATGATTCTCACTTGGCCTTGTGACTTGCCGTGGCCAACGGGCCGTTAGCAAATAAGAGCAGAAACTGGAAACGTGTTTACATACCGGGGCTTGCTTTCCCTCATTCCTGCCACCACATGAATGAGCTTGGAACAGCCTGCTAAGGGAAGGAAGACCCCATGGAGGGAGGTCCCAGCTGTCCCAGCCATCCCAGCTGAGGCCCAGATGCACAAGGGAGCCCAGGCAGCGCAAGAGATAGAGACATTCAAGCTCAGCCTCACCCTAACTGCCAACACCCAGAATGCTGAGCGAGGAAAAGGTTATTCTTTTAAGCCACTTAGTTTAGGGTGTTTGTTACGCAGCAGAAGCTAACTCATAGAATGTTCTGTACCCAACAGAACCTGGACAACAAACCATGATCCCAGGGCTGCAGTGTGGCCTCGAGAGGTAGCCTGACATGGTAACTTCAGGGGGCACCTAATGCAAACAAAGTACAACAGTGAAAGCAATTTTGATAGCACTTCACACGATCTGGCCTCTAGGAGTTACGGGGGGAACTCGTAGGACAACACTGACCGCACACGGCACGGCTGCCTTGGTCTGACAGCAGCTTACTCACGCTGACCCTCCCGACTAACTGAGCGAGGCGAGAGGCGGCAACAGCCACCCCCACTCCCACAGACGAGCGTTAGGAGCGAGGTTCTGGGAGCCGGTGCTGACGCGTGTTGTTCTATCTCCAAGAGTTCTTCCTACCTCAGAGAGCCAGGAAGAAACCTAGACACCCTGGAGGCTCGTTCGGAAATCATTATGTAGTAATTGTGCTCTTGGAAGTACCTGCTCCCTGTTAAGTACCTCCGAATGCCACCTGAGAGAAAGACAAGTTTCAGCAGGGGTAGAGTCTAAGGGTCCCGAGGGAAGACCTCGCTCTTACAACTGTCTCTTAGGAGCACACCGAATCCTGACACTCCCCTGCCTCTTTTTGTCGGATCTGAAATGGTGACAAGCGTGACTTTGGTAACTTCACTTATACAACTGGATTCGCCACTTTTCCCACCCCACACGGGTGATGTCTCATACCCAATGCACGAGTGCTCGAATTTTATACATGATAGCGATTCTTCAATAATGTTCCAATGACGGAACTTAAGTCAATGCTTTCCTCAAATCCGAATATAAGGCCAAAAGTAAGCAGCAGGTATAAATCACCAGGCGGGGTTAGCAGGTTTCAAGGTTGCTGGCCCTTCCCTTGCTGTCCAGTAAGAGCGGGAGCTCAGAAATGACGCTTTGCATTTCATTATTAAGATAAGTAAACATTAGGTCTGCTGCAGAATCAAACACAGATCCCTTCTCTGAACCCTTTACTCAGCGTGCCACCAGTGGACCCAGGTATCTCGTGGACTGCCAGTTTCACCTGTTAGAGCATCTGATATCCCCCAACCAAGAAGTTTCTTGAGAGTATGAACCATTTTAAGCTTCCCTCCCCTTTCTCTTTTCTTCTCTAACTCATTCATTCATTTATTCAGCAACTGATTATTAAAGAGCCACAGCCAGGCACAATACCAGGGAGTAGCTCAAAGGCCACAGGAGAAAGTGCCAAGAGAAAATAATAAATACTCTCAGCTAACAGTTACCAAGCACCTTTTATGTGCCAGGCACTATTCTAAGGATTTTTTTTTTTGAGACAGAGTCTCGCTTTGTTGCCCAGGCTAGAGTGAGTGCCGTGGCGTCAGCCTAGCTCACAGCAACCTCAAACTCCTGAGCTCAAGCAATCCTTTTGCCTTAGCCTCCTGAGTAGCTGGGTCTACAGGCATGTGCCACCATGCCCAGCTAATTTTTTCTCTATATATTAGCTGGCCAATTAATTTCTTTCTATTTATAGTAGAGACGGGATCTCGCTCTTGCTCAGGTTGGTTTCAAACTCCTGAACTCAAACAATCCTCCCGCCTCAGCCTCCAGAGAGCTAGGATTACAGGCATGAGCCACCGTGCCCAGCCTATTCTAAAGATTTTAAACATTTAACTCACCTAATCCTTGCATTCATCCTATGAAGAAGGCACTAGTTTTAAACAATGACTCATCTAATCCTTGCACCAATCTTACAAGGAAGGCACTATTTTATCCTGATAAACAGATACGGACACTACAGCACAGAGAGGTGATGTGATTGGCTGTGTGCTAGATTCAAGAGGACACCTCGAGACAAATCAACAGGGTTTGGTGCTTGAGTCAGGGGAAGAATCAAAGATGGTTCTGAGTTTCTGACTTTGGATGCTGGGTTGAAGGGAAAGACCTGCTGAGATAGAAAATTCAAGAGGCAGAACAGGTTTGGGTGGGGTGTCAGGGGGTCACCAAGACCACCTCTGGGGTCAGTGATTCACTGGGAGGACCCACGGGACCCACTCAGTATACAGTCATGCTCACAGCTACAACTTATCTCAGCAAAAGGACACGAAGCACAATCAGCAAAGAGAAAGGCACGTGGGACAAAGTCCAGGGGAAACCAGGCGCGAGTTCCCAGAGTCCTCTCCCAGTGGAGTCGCACAGGATGTGCTTGATTTCCCCTGCAACAGGTCCCGACGACAAATGTGGAGGGTTGTCTACAAGGCAAGCACAGAAGAGACTCAGCGCCCAGGGTCTTCTTGGAGACAAACTCACATCGGCGCCCTGTGCGTAGAGCATTCCAAAATGCCAGATTTCCTCCATCAACCACATTGTCTGCACAAGCCACATCGGCACCGTGAGCTGCTCCTCTAGGTCTGGGAATGGTAGGACCCCTCCCCCTCCCGAAACCCAAGTCTGCAGACACCAGCCAAGGACCAACCTCTATGGAGAGCAGTTTCAGGCCTGCTCCGTTAACTCTTTTCTGCACAGAAGGACAAGAAGTAGTTAAGTGTTGTTCGGGTGATGTCTCATACCCAATGCACGAGTGCTCGAATTTTATACATGATAGCGATTCTTCAATAATGTTCCAATGACGGAACTTAAGTCCACGCTTTCCTCAAATCCGAATATAAGGCCAAAAGTAAGCAGCAGGTATAAATCACCAGGAGGGGTTAGCAGGTTTCGAGGTTGCTGGCCCTTCCCTTGCTGTCCAGTAAGAGCGGGAGCTCAGAAATGACGCTTTGCATTTCATTATTAAGACAAGTAAACATTAGGTCTGCTGCAGAATCAAACACAATTAAAACTTTAATTAACTGAAACCCAACTAGCCCCATCTTCAAACAAAAAACATTCACAGGCACTGGGTAAGGCGAGGATAGAGGTTACAGTACTTCATTTTTTAAGAAAAAAGGGGCAAGTCAGAAGCTCATATCTGGAATTTATTCAAAATAATCACTTCCTGCAGCCTCCCAAGGGTGGGCACATATTTTACATCAACATAATTATATAGTGAGCACTGAAGGGCAAAACCCAGTGTCCTCTAGCACATCAAACATTCAGCCAGCGCCGTCTCTCTATTGGGGGAAAACAGACCCACAGATTTAGAAGCAATTTTTCATGATGCAAGTTTGGCAATAAAGTTTGTAACCAGGGTACCCCTGCTGCCGAAACTTCGTTTTAATTCAGGATTCCGTGGTGTGAAACTTTCTCAAATGATTTCTTCAGAATCACCCACAAACTGGTCCCCTCACTGGAGGTGAAATAAACCTGGTATCCTTTGAGCTGAGTTTCACACAACCTGGTAGTCTCTGGCACACCTTGGAGAGGTGGCTACTCCCCAGCCAATGGGCAGGAATTTAGGCGGAAGTATTACCAGCAGTGAGACAAACCCCTCACCACACTCAGGGAACAGGAAGTCCTGCGCCAATATAGGCAAAAAGCCACTTCATGTCGATAAAAACTTCAGATAGAGCAGGGAGGCCAACAGTATGAGTAAGGAGATGCTAACTGAGATTTAGGGTTAAGAGGCACCTGGGCTAAGAGCCAATCCAAATACACCCCCAGGAAGCATCAAACGTGAAAATGGCCTTAAAGTATTAAAAGAACTGTTATGCCTGCTATACAACCCAACATAAATGGCAGATAGCACACACTGGCTTGATCCAACCACTCAGGGGTTTTTATGACTAATCTTGCATATGGGGACCTGGGACCAGAGAGAAAGGACTCTTCTTCTCAGGGTTCAGAATAAAGAAACTGTATTCTTACTCAGGAGGCAGAGGCAGGAGGATCGCCTGAGGGCAGGAGTTCAAGACTAGCCTGGGCAACATACTGAGGCCCCATTTCTAAAAAAGTGAAAAATAAAGCTAGCCAGGCATGGCAGTGCCAACCTTTAGTCTCAGCTATTTGGGAGGCTGAGTTAGGAGGATCGCTTGAGCCCAGGAGTTCGAGGCTGTAGGGAGCTATGACAGTGCTACTACACTTCTCCTGCCTGCTAGCCTGGGTGACAGAGCAAGACCCTGTCTTTAAAAAAATAAAAATAAAATAATTATATTGTGATCAAACAACTACTTTCTAGACTTTGCCTTAAAAAAACACTGACCAGCCGGGTGTGGTGGCTCACGCCTGTAATCCTAGCTCTCTGGGAGGCTGAGGCGGGCGGATTGCTCGAGGTCAGGAGTTCGAAACCAGCCTGAGCAAGAGCGAGACTCCGTCTCTATTATAAATACAAAGAAATTAATTGGCCAACTAATATATATAGAAAAAATTAGCCGGGCATGGTGGCGCATGCCTGTAGTTCCAGCTACTTGGGGAGGCTGAGGCAGGAGGATCGCTTGAGCCCAGGAGTTTGAGGTTGCTGTGAGCTAGGCTGACGCCACGGCACTCACTCTAGCCTGGGCAACAAAGCGAGACTCTGTCTCAAAAAAAAAAAAAAACAAAAAAAAAACACTGACCAAAGATGTTCTTTAAAGGCAGGCTGTCTTTGTATTCTCTTAATAGATCTTATGTTCAGTTTTGTTTGTTTAGAGTACGTTATGTGCTTATTTCTTTCCATTCCTGTCCTTCTTCTTCCTTCTCACAACAAACAAACAAGAAGCCCAACAAGCACAACACAGGCCAACTTATTTTCAAGTATCTGAAGCACCTCCGGACCCTGATCCACCATCCCGGGTCCTAAGTGGATTGTCTCGCTGCCTTGAAGACAACTGGCAAATTATTTCCTGAACAAAAGCAGGATCTTTTAGGTCTTACAATCTCATTTCAAATCCTTTTACCCACTCCCTACTCCTCTGGCCCTGATAGCGCAATCCTCTTTGGGTAATCTGAGGTCTCCCAGGTGCCAGGCCACGGGGGCCTCTGTGCCCCCCCACCCCCGCCCGGTGGCGTTGCTCACTGCCGGGAGGGGCAGCGTGCCAGGGCTCAGGACCCCTTACTGGCTCTGCTCTTACAGGGCAACTGTGCATAATTAGCAGGAAGCATTTTGCCTTTAAATCTCACAGCTTGAACAGTAAGATCTTGTAGTGCCAAAGAAACACTTGATTCTGGAGAAGTGAGACTTGCTTCCAACGCTTTCCATGTGAATCTGCCCATAGAAGCCAATGGCTGCGTTCACCTGTCAACAATAAACAGTGATTAAGCGCCTCCTCCGCGCCAGGTGCCGAGCTAAAGATGGGGACGGGGAGAAGGAACAGGAGAGGCGTGGCTCCTGTCCTCGCACAACTTGGACTCTACTGAGGAAGAGAAGGCCATGAAGTGTGGAGGCCAAGACAGGCGAAGCTTGGGCCAGGCGGGGACTCGGCGCTTTGGTCTGCAGAGGGCTGCGCAGGGAAGGATGGAGAGAGGAGAGAACACCAGGGAGGCACAGTCAAAACCTGAAGGACATTTAGTAAGGAAGGCTGAGGAGGAGGAGAAGGGGGTGGGGGGGCGGTAGTCGGAAGCCATAGCAGCAGGAGCCTTCTGCAGGGGGGTGTCGGGGGCAGACAGATGTTTCTGAGACATCCCTGAATACTCGCCGGGCACAGCGGGAGCCAACCAGGAAAGAGGGAAGAAGGAGACCAAGAGGGAGGCAACAGCAGCTGTTCAGGTTAGAGGGTCATTCATTCATTCATTTATGCAGAAAGACTGACCTAGCAATTACTTTGGGCTGGGCACTGTTCTAGACCCAAAGGATACCCTGTCGTGTGGAATTTACATAAAATAAGTACAAACTATGCAGGAGGTAATAGAAGTTAAGGAGAAAACTAAGGCGGGGCAATGGGAATCAAGAATGAGAGTGGAGTAGGGGCTGCTACTTTGGATGGGGTGTCCAGGGAGGGTGGCATGCGAGCACAGACCTGAGGAAGGAGAGGACCCACCGCAGTGACAGCGCTGATCCCAAAGGGAAGCCACCGTGGGGGGGCTTCGAAGCCACGATGTCGGGGGCCGTTCCCAGCGGAGAGCAGCGGCAGTCTAGCGTGGTGGGTGCCGATGTGTATGTACTCTGGGACCAAACTGCCAGCGCTCCAGTTTGGCTCTGTCACTTACTAGCGCTGTGACCTTGGGTCTGTTTTCGAGACCCATTAGGAGAGCATGGAACTCTAAGCCTGACGCCTTCGTGCCTTAGTTTCCTAACGGAGCCCTTGGCCACTCCTCAGATGCAGCTTAATAAGGCTGCAGCCTGCTACAGACATCGTACAGACAGCGCCTGGCACGGAGCCACCGCCACGCGACGTCTGAGAGCCATCGACATAGCTCGCCTTGGCTACCGCCAGCAATGCCCAGGCGACAGCCACCACCAGCCAGAGCGACGGGACTGGTGGACGGCAAAGAAATCGGCAGTTTTCTGAGGTCGTTGTTTTTGTTTGGTTAAATTAGCACCATTACAGAATAGAAATTATTAATACTTTCAGAGAGGTGAGGGGACGTTCTCTAATTCCACTTAAGGAGAAAATGCTACTTATGCTTTTGAAATATTTATCACTCGCCAGAGTGCTGGGAAGCATTAAGGCAACCACAGCCTGATTTGATCTGAAACATCTAAAAGTGTGTGTTTGTGTGTGTGTACACCCACACCTTTACCAGTTTAAGGTAAAAGCAATAGACAAAACAAAGCTGTAGTGGGATGAATGAGAAGATAAAAGCAGAGGTACCTTTTGGGGAGAAAACATAGGAATACAAAGATTAAGGAGGTTTACGAGAAAGAAAAAGCAAAACAGCATTTAATCCTGTGATGAAGGCTCCAGAATTTTTTTCTTTGATTTCTTAACCACAAGGACACACAGAGACCCACTCACGTGGGTCCCCTGAAGACCACAGCAGGTAGTGAGAGTGGCTGAGAAGGTGATGCAGACGGCAAGAGCCTTCCGTCCACGGCAAGCACCACAACCGCACAGACGTCCCTGGAGGAGAACTGAGCAGACTGGGGGCCAGCCCACTGCTTCTTAGACAGGAACCTTGTTAAAAAGAAAATTCGGATCCCGTGGGTCTGGGTGATGTCTGAGATCCTGACTTTCTCCCAAGCTCCCAGGAAATTCACGGCTAGGTGTCTGGAGCCGCTGAAAGGCGCCCGAGCAGCGCTGTCCAACACGGTAGCCGCTGGCCACGTGTGGTCAGTTACCTTAATACTAAAGGACATTAAGAATTCAGTTCCTCGGGCACAGCGGCTGCATCTCAGGTGCTCGACAGCCCTGCGTGGCTAGTGACTATGCACTGGGACAGTGCAGATACAGAGTATTTACACCACTGCAGAAAGTTCTACGGGACTATGCTATTCTTGGAGGTCCCGTGTTCATGGCCACCCCAACACACATACACATACACACACCACCACCACCACTCAGGATGAGTCCTTCCTGCACTCAGTCTTACCCTCTAACTGCACCATGTCATATCAGGGACCAAGGAACCAGGGCTCTGGGGGCTCCTTCTTCCATCTTCCTCATTTTATGCAAGAATAAGAGGTAAAAAACAGTTTGGTAAAGAGGAGCATGGAGAACCACTCTCTATTAAAGGAAAATGCCACTAGGAGGTAAAGGAATTGTAAATGGATACATTTATTGAACTATCTCTGCATAGAACACATTACTTGTGGTGATCTCACTTAATACCCATCACCTGCCCTGTGCAGGTATCACCAGCCCAGTTTTATAGATTAGTGAACAGAGAACAGCAGAGGTGACGCTATACACCCCAACATCCCAGAGCTAGTGACGGTGGCAGGTGGCTTTGCGCTAAGTGTGTATAACTCCCAAGCCCATGCCCTGTCTTTGGGGGCTGGGTGCACTGCGCTGGGCATTACCTGTGACTCCTGGGGACCAGACCCCGCCCCTGCCCTGCAAAGTAAAATACTGTTGTGGCAGCTCTTGCACACCGGTGTCGCGTACCTCCCAACGCTGAAAACAGCTCCATCCAAGACATTAATCATGGAGACGTGTTGCAGACACCAGCACAGAGAACCTTTAATTCAGAAAACAACTTTACCAATGACAAAAAACAAAACTAGCTATTTATCGCATGCATTCTCATTCAACAAATATTTACGGAACAGCTACGGTGAGCCAGGCACTACGTGGCTTCTGGAAGCAAATAAATAACAAACCTTCCGGGTCCTTGCCCTCCTAGAACACGCACCTTCTTTTTATAGGTGCTGTCAAAGAAGACAACTTTCCTAAGGCAGAAGTATTTAACATTCTAAACCCAACTTCAACTCTCTGGATTCTATAAAAATATTGGACAATGAGGAATGAGTAAGACACATGTATATTTTCAATCCCAGGAGCTGTACAGAATTTTAACTTTGCTGCATGGGCTGCTCTGAGGAGGACAATGAGCAAATCAAAACTTCTCTTGAATCAAAAGCATCCTTTCTCTGAGCCGCCTTTAGTACTTGTCCATTGCACAATCCACAATGCTCGGGCTGCCCGGGGTGTCATCAGGAGTGGTGCATACACTCACAGGCGCACTGGACTTTAGTCAAAAGTAATGAATTTTGTGATAGAAAATTGATCTCTCTTGTTCCCATAAAGCAGGCTCTGTCAAGAGAGCAAACAAACAGGGCTATAATAATTAATTGAAAAGAAAGACTCTAATTAAATTTTTATATTAGTGTACATAATGGCCAGAAATAGTAAACATTGCTTTAAAAAAAAAGAGAGAGAGAGAGAGAATCAGAGCTGTAAAACCACTAAAAGCTCTATGGCTCTTCAGAGAACCAGCAACCACTTATCACTCTTTAGTGCAAATACACAGCTTCCTTATTTTCTAACCCATAGCAAATGGCATAAAGTAGGAAGAATAGAGAACCATGAAATATTTAGCCACTTACGAGCTGGTCCAATTCAACAACTATTTATTGAGTGCCTCCTAGTGCCTGACACAGTGATCCATCCATTCCACCAACATCTCCTGGGTATCTGATAAGCACACACATGCACATGCTCACTCACACACTGCCCAACCTGGCCGAGGAGGTCTTTCTAAGTGGTTAAACACAATCACTGGCTCTAGGAGATGATGACAGTCTTCTTGTAAGACAAATAGCACAGGTACACATTGGATCATGGTACAAGGCCATAAATGCCAACTATCATCCAGGTGGTCCAGGAAATTTACTCTGATATGCAATGAGAGATCATGTGATGGTTTCTTGGATAAGGTGAGATTTAACTAGAAAACAGCAACTGAAATATGAGTAAGTATGCTAAATTGTCTCGAAGAAAGAGAGACTAATGCTCTGAACATTTCTCTATTATTACATGACGTGCTTGATGACTATAGATCTTATGCCTGACTAGGTGCCCCTTGCCACGAGCTTGGCTGCTGCCAGCTTTGGGGTCAGCAGCCTTGGAGTGCTGGGGATGGACCTTAGGGGACTGAGAAGTGACAGGTAAGCGGACAAATTTAAATTGGCAGCAAACCTAATGGCTTTGTACTATTCCACAGGTCAACAGAACGACAATGGTAAAAGGCACCTCTACCCCCAAAAAGCCCTCTGGAAAAACGCCCTTTGAGGTTGACGGGGCTGTTTACAGATAGTATCTTTCTTATGGAGCCTGAGGATGAGACATCTGTTTAGCCTATCGGACTACTGGTTTACCCAGCAGATGGGGCCTCAAAGTGTCACCAGGCTTCTGACCATACCAGGGTTGTCTAAGTCTCCCCAAAGGCATAAGTGAGCAGGAAAACCATTTTTTCAAACACTTACAATAAATCCTCCTCACAAAGACTGGACCATCACGAGGTTCCTAGCCCTGGGACATTATAATAAGCAGAGACCGGCAGAGTCAGAAGGAACCTTGGAGACGACAGCCCAACCATGTCACGCTACAAACCTAGGACTCGAAGACTGTTAAGATGAAGTGACGTGGGTTTACTGGAATTAGCACACAGCTAACCAGGGCCAGTGTCAACATAGAGAACCCAGGTTTCCAGACTCCCGGAATGGTGTTCCCCCAGACCACAGGCCGATGCCTTCCAAAATGTCACCAGCGTGTTTCAGTTCTTCAGGACTTGGGAAGAGCTTTGAAATAGGCAGCAATGTTAAACCACAGCACTTCTGAGTATGTGACTGAAAACAATTCTTATATACCATTCAATTTATTTGAAAGTCCATCTTTCTTTTTTTTTTTTTCTTTTTTTGAGACAGAGTCTCCTGTTGCCCAGGCTACAGTGAGTGCCATGGCGTCAGCCTAGCTCACAGCAACCTCAAACTCCTGGGCTCAAGCAATCCTGCTGCCTCAGCCTCCCGAGTAGCTGGGACTATAGGCATGCACCACCATGCCCAGCTAATTTTATATATATATTTTAGTTGGTCAATTAATTTCTTTCTATTTTTTAGTAGAGATGGGGTCTCGCTAAGGTTGGTTTCGAACTCCTGACCTCGAGCAATCAGCCTGCCTCGGCCTCCCAGAGTGCTAGGATTACAGGCGTGAGCCACCACGCCCGGCCTGAAAGTCCATCTTTCTAACTGGAGCACCCACTTTGATGACAGGAAACCTGGCCCAGTCACCAGGGATCCTAAGTAACTTGCGCAAAGCACGGCACACAGGAGCTCCAGCCACACGAGGAGGGACAAAGCAGCGCCCAGCTGAGCCACCTGTGGGAAGGGAGGGATGCTTTGCTCTTTGGAGGGTGGCACTTGGGAACGCACCTGGGGCTCTGAAACAGGTAATTAAACCACGAAGAAGTCCATGACCTCAAACAACTGACCCCACAAGACGTACACTTGAGAGATGACTGTGGCCACATCAGGACCAGCCATTTAATAAGATGAAGAGCAGGTACCATCCTCCGTTAAGGTGGAGGAGGAAGAGGAATCTAATAACTCGTCTGCATCACTTAGCCATGGGACTGGCACAGGCAGGAAAAGAGGACGCCAGGCGTCAGGTGCTACTGATGCAGGCTTGCTCCGTCTCAGCTTACCTGCCCCTGCTCACTTTGTAACCATGGGGGACCCCACCACGTCACCCAGGAGAAGCAGTGAAGCTGAAAAACGAGGTCACAGACCCTCCCCAAAATGCAATTCTCCAGGAGACAGACCACGCCTGAAATCATGTCGCCTGAGCTGTAACTAAACACCCCTCACACACACGCCTATTGCACGGGTAATGGGTTCCTTCTGCCACCGGTGCTAGGTATTCATTTCTCCCTGTCTGTGACACTTCACATACTCCTTAATTAAAGATGTGAGTTTTGTGCTAATAAAGCAGGAATCAAACACAAAATCCCAAGCCCTTTGCCTTTATTATTTCCAGAATAACAGTTGATAAAGTCCTCACCACTTAAAACTCAGAACACAGAAGAAGGGATTTAGGGGGTACCAGGGGTGATTGTGCCCCCCCCCAGGGGACATCCAACAATATCTACAGGCATTTTGATCATCACAACTGGAGGGGGGCTACTGGCATTTGGCGGGTAGAGGTCAGAGATGTTTCTAAACATTCTACAATGCACAGGCAGCCCCTCTCAACAAGGAATTCTCTGGCCCCAAAGTGTCAACAGTGCCAAGGTGGAAAAACCCTGGGGTAGACCTAAAATTCACAAGATTACGACGCTAAGAGTTTCAAGATCAACTGGGTGGGTATTGACCCAATTCAGGTAGATTCTACCAGCCATCCCTGCCTTCCTCTCACTTGTGGCAAATTTCAGTGCAACATAGAAACTATTTCTGAAGCACTTCCTTAGCGCCCAGCAAAACCACTTAAATATTTTCACTGGCTGAGTCAGAGGCATGTTCTCCAGGTTGTCTTTCATGCAGTTGCTGACTTGAGCACACACCTGTTTTGTCAGTAACAGTGGAGGAACCAGACGCAAAAGGATGCACGCTTGGCAGTGAGTGATCTCCAAAAAGTCCTCACACAGAGCCAGTGGGAGACCCTCATCTGCTGCAAGTTGTAAGCGCAGAAATTGCCTTGCACTGAGAGTTTCAAAAATCTTAGCAACAAGGAGGAAACAGACATCCCACTTCTGCCATCCAGCTGCCCCTGCCCTCATTTCTAGTTCGCCTGAGTCTACTGACGCTCATACCCAAACACGTGAATGGAGACAGCATGAATAAGTGTAACTGACTCACGGGCTGGGGCACGTCTCTGAAATTGCTATCTGCGGAGAGCCTGGAGGTCTTACAGAGAAAGAAGGAAGAGTAAAAAGAGAAAAAAGGCTGTTTGTCCACGGGTTAAGGCTAAAGACCAAACTGATGAAAGGGGTGAAACCAAGGAAAAAAACCATGAAATACGTTTCTGCTTGGCCTTCCAAGAGCAAATTGTTGGTTTATCCAAATACTGCAATTGGAAAATCAGAGCTATTAGCACATGAAAGGTCATTTGCTAATAAGCATCACTTACTGCTGTAAAATGCATCACCTGTGGAAAGGCTAGCAGTCATCACCTGCCAGGGATTCTAGAACCAAGGCCACACTGGGCCACACTCTGCTCCAGGGATTCCTAGGCACAGAGAGCCTGTCTTGTTTGCCCCAGAATCCTCAGTGCCTGGGCCTGGGCCGCACAGGGTTAGGGCTGAAGGAATAAATGGATGTTAGAATGTGAAATGAGGTCTGTCTAAAAGAAATGCTGTGTTTCTCTTTTTATTATTAGTCCCTTGTGCCTAGATTTGTGTTTAGGTGTGTTATAAAACATCCATAACCTAAAATTTGCCATTTTAACCATTTTTAAGTGTATAGTCGAGTGACATTTAGTACATTCAAACTGCTGTGCAACTATCACCACTATTTATTTCCAGAATGTCTTCGGCATCCCAAACAGAAACTCTGTACCCATTAAACACTAACTCCCTATTCCCACCTTCCCCCAGCCTCTGGCAACATCTAATTTACTTTCTGTCTCTGTGTATTTGCCTATTCTAGGAACCTCACGTGAGTGGAGTCATGCAATTTTGTCCTTTTGTGTCTGCTTTCTTTCACTAATGCACAATGTTTGAGGTTCATCCATGTTGCAGCATGTGCCAGAACTTCATTCCTTTTGCAGGCTGAATAATATTTCATCGTATGTGTAAACCACACTTCGTTTACTCATCACCCATGGATGGACATTTGGGTTGTCTCCACCAGTGTTGCTTTTTAAACAGGGTGATTTGGGTGGTTGGTAGAGCGCTGGTGAAGCAAGATGACGAAGAATAGACTCAGATTCAATCTGTTACTAACTCCCCACGTGATCCTAGGACCTAGGCAAGTTTCTGTTTTCAGTAGTAAAATTGAGGAACTGGATCAGACCAGCGTTCTCCCAAATTTTCTTGGCCACCATCTAGAGTAATAGACTTTTCATTATGATTGAGTTCACACCAACATGCATACATAACTGAAACAAAAGTTTCACAAAATAATACTTATCCTCCAAAGCGCAACACACTCTGGTATTTTCTATTCTACTCTATTACCTTTCATTTAAAAAAAAAAAAAAAAAAAGATGGTTGCAACCCCCCTACACTTATTTCACAACCCATTATTAACTGGCAACCCATTCTTTGAGACATCCTTATTTTAGATTACTTTTTCACAAACTGATGTTCCTTGGAATATGTTGAATAAGTGTGCCACAATTAAAAAAAAAAAAAGATGTCTGCTTAATAAAATGTAGGAAACATGAATTAGCTTACTACAAAGACATTATAATGTTTCCCAAATGTATCGACCAAGAAAAACCTCATGTATACTCGAAAGTAAAGTCCTAACATCTTCTGGAAAGCTGTTTACCGTAGTACTTATCTGGGGAATATTAAAGTGGGTTATTTTAGGTTCTTTTCTGCTTCAATATTCTATGATATAGGACAGTAATTCTCAACGTGGTTTTCCTGTTGCATTATACTAAGGAGCAAACATCCTGCACGATAACTATGGCTCTACTAAGGCAGGGATTTTAAATACCATATCCAACTCTCTGGGGTCAGGAAAATGATACATATAGCTTTAAAAAAAAAAACTTCATTTTTTTAGATAAATTTTTGGTTCACAACCAAATTGAGCAGAAAATACAGACAGTTGCCATATGCCCTCCCCTGACATACACACTGCCCCCATCGACATCCTATATAATTTCTTTAAAACCCTCTAGTGATTCTGATACCCCACCCTGGCCCCTTAATGCTGATCTAAAGGCTTTGTGAAAATCAAAATTTCCAAACAAAAATCAACTCAAAATGGATTAAAAACTTAATTTGATGTAAAATCTGAAACCACAAAACTCCTAGAAGAAAACAAAGGGGGAAAACTCCATGATAGTGGTCTTGGCAATGATTTTTTTAATATGACACCAAAAAGCACAGGCAAAAGAAGCAAAAATAAGCAGAACTACATCTAACTAAAAAGTTTCTGCACAGCGAAAAGATGAATGTATGAAATGAATAAGGCAACCTATAGAACGGAGAAAATATTTGCAAACCACATGTCTGACAAGGGGTTAATAGCCAAAATATAAGAGGCATTCATACAACAATAGCAAACAAAGGACAATAACCCAATTAAAAAATGGACAAAAAACCTTTATAGACATTTTTCCAAAGACGACACATAAATACCCAACATGTGTATGAAAAGGTGTCCAACATCAGTAATCATCAGGGAGATGCAAATCAAAACAACAATGAGATGTCACCTCCACATGTTAGAATGGCTCTTATCAAGAAGCCAAAAGATGGTTAAGCGTTGGTGAGGATGTGGAGAAAAGGAAACCCTGTTGGTGGAAATATAAAATGGTATAGCACCCATTATGGAAAACAGTATGGGGATCCCTTATAAAAACACAACTACCACATGATTCAGGGTACATATGCAAAGGAAATGAAGTCAAGATCTCAAAGAGATACTGTATCTACACTCCCATGCTTACTGCAGTGTTACTCACAGTAGCCAAGAAATAGAAACAGGCTGGGCATGGTGGCTCACACCTGTAATCCTAGCACTCTGGGAGGCTGAGGCAGGAGGATTGCTGGAGGTCAGGAGTTCAAAACCAGCCTGAGCAAGAGCGAGACCCCGTCTCTACCATAAATAGAAAGAAATTAATTGGCCAACTAATATATATAGAAAAAATTAGCCAGGCATGGTGGCACATGCCTGTAGTCCTAGCTACTGGGGAGGCTGAGGCAGGAGGATTGCTTGAGCCCAGGAGTTTGAGGTTGCTGTGAGCAAGCCTGACACCACGGCACTCACTCTAGCCTGGGCGACAAAATGAGACTCTGTCTCAAAAAAAAAAAAAGAAATGGAAACAACTTCAATGTGCACTAACAGATGAATGGATGAAAATATGGCACATGTATACAATGGAATATTATTCGTCCTTTAAAAAGAAGGAAATCCTGCCGTTCTTGACAACATGGATGAACCTGGAAGACCTAATGCTAAGTTAAATAAGCCAGACACAGAAAGACAAATAGCACAGATTTCACTTATATGTGGAATCTAAAAAAGTCAAACTCATAGAAACTGAGCATAGCAAGGTGATTGCCAGGTGTTTGGGGCGGGGGTAGGTGGGGGCTTGAGGGAAATAGGATGCTGCTGGTCAAAGGGTATGAACTTATAGTTATAAAATGAGTAGTTTCTGGAGATCTAATGTATAGCACAGTGACTAGAGTTAATAATACTATTAACTACAGTTAATTAGCTACTCCAGTCTTGAGTATTTAAGAGGAAAAAAACAAAACTCCAATTAATAGAATTCATGGACCAGGAAGCTTTTTAATATTGTCAAGTTTGACTTTCTTCATTCTTATTCATCAGTATCAATAATCCCCCAAAGCCATAAAACTCAAATCACCAGTTTGAGAAAATACCGTGTGATTTTTCCCCACCCCACGTTCTATTGCTCCCAACACAGGAGTGACCCTTACACACACGCGCACACACACAACCACGATTCTCTGTCACCCTCCTCCGCATTCCCCTCCACTGTGCCTTCACCCACCACCCACACCTCTCTCTCTCACCCTCACTACGCTACAACACGTACATGCCTTTTAAAAGGTGATATGTCATTCCTCCGTTCCAAAGCTCACCTCTTCAACTGTTCGATTCTGGAGAATGTGTGCCATGGAAGACAAGTGACCACGAGGTGGCCAATTACCACAGCAAGGACTCCGGCTCTGGAAGCAAGACCAGGCTGGCTCAGATCCCAGCTCGGTCATCTGCAAGCCAGGTGGACCTGCCATTTGCAAGCAATCGTGACTACTTCTCTTAGCTTCAGTTTTCTTACATGTGAAACACTGATAAAATCTACCTCATTGGAGTCTTAGAAGAATCAGGAGCGATTGCATATATTTGTTATACCAAGCCTGACACAGACTAAGTGTTGGATAAATGCTCAGTTTTCTGCCTCCCAAACAAAATCCAGAACGGTTTAGGGTTCAAAGCAGGACAAATGAAATAAATTTAAAATTCTATACAATCCCATAGTGAGAAAGAGCTTACTTTCTCATAGTTCATTTCTTAGGAGTCTAGCATATCAGATGGAAATAGATTTTTGTTTTACTCTACATCAAAGAGTTGCACTGGAGAAATTCAGGTTGGTTTTCCCATAACTTTGACTTTAACAACCCTGATGACAGAACATACCACATCTAAGAGGTGAGGGTCGGAGGGGCGGTGTTAGAAAGAGGGAACTTCAAAGGGCTTTAATAAGAATAAAATTCCACTGGAGTTACCATATGTCCAACCCTTCCTTTCTCAAGAATGGCCCATTAAAGAGCCGGGAGGGAGAGATGCCCAAGCCTGGGGGGGTGGGAGGATGGGGATTAGGTAGTCTGGCCCTGCTATGTGGCCAGGAACCTTCAGTGGGAATCCAGGGCCCTCCTGAGCACAGATTCAAGAGTTCCGAACACAGATTTGGAAGTACAGAGAATCAAGATCTTCCTCTTCAGCAGGTAGGGAAGGGTAACATTTGGGTGACTTTCTTCCTAAGGGATCAAAGCGGGGCAGAGAGATTTCCTGGGAGAGAAAAGCAAGATGGGGAGCAGGGAGGCTCTGGGCTTTGTTCTCCTCAAAGCAGAAAAGAATGTAAGGAAAAGGACTAATGAGTCACTGCCAGGAGATTTAAACACGGATTATGTATCTGGTAGAGAAAGGACACAATTGAGTGTTTGGGCCGGCCTGCAGTGAAAACTTTTCCCATTATGATTAGGGGAGGGAGCGCTCCAGAGCCTCACCTTTCATGTGCCTGCTCCGCGGGAACATACAGAAGAGCAGAGGGAGGCTTCTGTTCAAAGGAATAATGAATGAGACAAAGCTGGAGCAATTCCTGGCCTGCACCACCTCAAGCACATTTGCATTTTCCATGGCAGCTGCAAAATGTTTCCTCCTCTGGCGATATTTGGTGCCTTGGAGTCAACAGCCTGGGATTTATAACCCTTCCATCCCAGGGCAGCCTCCTGGGTCTCTTAGGCTTCCAGAATGACCAGGTCCAAAGACTCAGGGCTGGTGCATTCCCAGAGGTATACCAGGGCCCTGGCAGACAGACAGGGAAGGAGATGGAAGTCAGAAAACAACAAGACTGCAAAATTGCTAAATTATCTTTGGAGGGAAGGGACCCAAAGCTGAGCTTCTCCGCCCCTCTCCAAATGTCCTGGACTTGTGACTGCAAAGTGGAGAAGGGTGGCCAATGACTCCGGCCATCCCTGAGCAACTAGAAGAAAATACACTGCACTATTCTCATTATCTGCGCTATCCTTTCTAAGAGAAATCACTGGTAAATATCTCTTGAAGAACACCAAACATGTGAAGTTCTGTTTAAAGCACAGGGGGAGAGAACTTAACAAAGGGTCCTGGTTTTCAAAGATCTTAAATCAAGTGAAAAGTACAGAACATAAAATATAACAATACACCTTTCAATGCAAAACTGTATATACAAGGGTCAAACTGTTACGCAGTGTATGCAAAAACAAGACTAGGCGATTAGCAAAAGACAGTCCAGTCTGGGTGATGGTGAAGAAGGAGAAATCAAATTCATCAATCTGCTGTGGGCCAGGCTAAGGATTTGATACCTCATTTTACTTAACTGAATCCCTTAAGCACGGCTTTGACACAGGCGCTCTTATGCTACGATGGGAATGGCGAGACACGGAGGCTCAGAGGGTTCAGGAGACTTGTCCAAGGTCATGCAGCTAGTGAGTGGCCCCAGTGGGGTTCTAACATGGGTCCCTCTCTGAGATGTACTGACATTTGCTCTGGACCCGGTGTGGCGGTGGACAGCCTGCAGGAGCTGGGAGAGAGCAGGAGATCCTGCAGTCCCAGCCTGGGCCGGGGCAGGCGCATGCTCCCAGATCTTGTTCCTCCACGTGCCAGGGACACAGAAGGGATCAAAGCACCCAAGGGTGTCAAAGCGCAGGGGACACAGGCCCAGGAGAGGTGCCTTGTCTGACTCCTGGTCTACTAAGGGGCAGGAGTGCAAGGTAGGGAAGCCAGAGTCACGCTTTGAGAACCTAAGACTGTTAGATCTTTTTCATTTTCCTGCTTCCTCACTGTTCCATCAGACCGGCCTCTTCCGCCTGAGGCTGACACAGTGGCTGCGTCCCCTCTGCAGGACCAACCTGGGTCCCCTCCACAGCAAGAGCAGGCGGACAGAAGCCCGAGCAGGAGGCCCGTGGGCCAGAGGGACTGTCCAAAGCCCGGCCAGAGCCCCCTCGACGGCTGCAGAGTTTGCAAAGTTGGGAAATCCGTGTTTATCGTTAAGTAGAAAAGAAAAGGAGGGTGGGGGCAATTTCTAGTCCAGAAGAATCGTAAGGTAAGCACCTCTGCTCTCCTTATAATCAAGAAAGTTCCTTTCATTCAGCAGCCCCACAGTTGCAGAGGGAAAAGCGACAGGGAGAGGAGGAAGAGGAAGGGGAGGAAAAAGGAGGAAAAAAGTGACTAGAACTTGGGTGACTTTTTTTTCCTCCGAATGTGTTTTTTCCCATTCACTTTCATTCTTGCCAAAGCCGCCCAGGAGTGTGTGCGGGCGGGTGGAGGGCGCTCGGAGAGACATGGGCTGGAATAAGCGGAGCGCAAACAGACCTTGACCAAAAGTTTCCATTTAAAAGTAAACACCCAGGGAACATGTCTCAACTCGGACTACTGTGATTAAGCAACTCAACCTAAAAAGATAAGGATGAAAAATATGTGTCCAAATGGCTTACGGATTTTTTTTCCCCTCCAGAGGACTTAGAAATCAGCAAAAGTTAACAATGAAGGTGGAATTTCTGACACTTTCCACACTCTTTCTGCACCTTTCATATATACAGCAGAATCTCACAGATGGTTTGACAAATAATGCAACACGGACTTTACACAGGAAAAACAAAAGGTTGAGAATGCGATCAGAGACTCTGGCCAAAAACATGGGGTTTTACACAACAGGGACATCAGTTTGGCTCTTCCTCAGGAGATGTATGCAAAGGGTGGGTGTTATTCTCATTAATTCCATGGATAAACAATAGGGGGAGGGCTGGAGGATTCTGATGGACAGCTTTTGGAAATGATCTTCTGCTTGGCAAAACACTGCCGTGATAATTTTATTCACACGGAAGGAAATGCAAAGAAGTGTCACTAAAACAAGGGAGGTAATTGCAGGGCATGAATCAAAACGCTGGATGACACAGAAGGAAGAGTGACTAAATTAGTCCCATCAGGGTCCTCAAATCTGGACTTAATTTCAAGAGAAGAGCCTGACCTCTCATTTCTGAGTAACAAAGCCATGCATATATTTTCCCTAATATTTTGTTTCCCCCGTATGCTGCGGGCTTGGAGAACTACAAACACCATGCTAGAGGGATATTCCATCACTTGACTGTCGTGCAGCTCAACAGACTTAGAAACATAACATCTCAAGAGCTGGAAGGATAGATACCTTCCAGCAATAGCTCATCCTCCTGGGATGGCCCTGGCAGCTGGTTGTCCAGCCCCGACTAGCATCCCCAGGTTCAACCTCCACCCCTTTCATCTGCCCATCCACACACCCACCCAAGCACTTACCCAGCTTCTGTTATACGTCTGGCATCGTGCTAGAACTTTCTGCTAAAATCAAGCCCAAATCTTTCTACCCACTGACTCCAAATCTCTCCTAGCTGATGGGGAGGATGGCTGGCCTGCCTTCTGAAGGTCTCCTCCAAGTGACAGGTTCCTAGTTCTTCAAGATTCACACACGGATTCCCATGCCAGCCTGATCACTTTCCTTATTGTCTCAGGGTGCCCCTGCCATCTGCACAGAAACTTCCAAGAGAGGTCTGATCCACAAAGTGGGAATTCCTAGTCAGCACATCACTTGCTCAAATACTTACCTTTCATTGATATTGCTTACAACACAGTACCCTTTTGACCAACTTAATTCACCGCTGATGAAACTAATCTTTCCTTCATTCTATCTTCCTCAAATTTTCTATGTGTGATGGACTCCACTGTCCAATCTAATCATATGACACCTCTATTCCTTAATCTGCCTCCTTTGTTAATCCATAGAATCCAGAAATACTTAAGTGTAAACAGAAGTTGGAGAAAGGAGAGGCTTAGGTGAGGCAGCGGTAGTCTTTTATTTTCTATTGTGATGAAAAATTTGCCATTTTTACACTGCTGCAAGACAAAGAAAACAATGCCTGTTGTTTCACATTGTACATCATTGATCTCATGCATTTTTGACAGTCCTTTCATATTTCTAACGCGAAGATCAATTTCTCCCCCTCTGGGAAGGTGAGGAGTCTGACAAATATGCAGCATGCAGGTGAGCCCCACTTCCCAGCCATCCCCCTCTCTAACAATGCCTAAGGTGCTAGATCAGGAATCAGCCAGGTCCTCAGCTGGCTACCTGGAGAAGCAAATAAACACTAAGCAAATCTGCAAAGATTCCAGACCCCCGCTGGGTCCACCAACACTTCAACTTTCTTCTCCTGCAGTAATAGAAACACAGAATCTCTTTGGTATCCATCACCTCAGGAGTTAGATCAGAAATTTATCTGTAGCAGATTTAAAGAGCTCCTAACACTTCAATTAGAATACACACTGGGAACAGAGGGCAGGCACCCGAGAGGTCAGATGATGAAAACCTAACTCTGAGCGGTTCTCTCAGGCGTGAGGTTTTACTAGGTACCTGAGTAAAACAGATATAATCAGCCTGGCTACTTAAACATTCGACTTTCAGAGTGAGTGTGAAAACAGAGTGAAATTGGATGACTGGGCACAATATTCATGAGCTTTGCCTGGTACAAAGTGCTCAAAGATAACAGGGACTGTTTTCCATTTAAATAAAACAACATAGGATTGAATGGGAATTAAATGTACAACGAACAGCATACTGAAGGCAAAATGCTAAGATCGAAAATATTCTATGAGACCAACTTAGAAAATATAATGGAAGTCAATAGATAATATGATTTGATATGAAAATAAAATTATAGCCAACTAATGGATTTCTAAAGCTCATACTGTAAGTGAACACTGTATTTTTCAGAGTGTACCCCCACAATTTAAGCCTTTCTATCAACTGACCCCTCCAATTTTTGAACACAATAAAATTTATATTTGGAAATGCTATTAGAAACCCATGTTGTTCAAGCCCATCTCTATTTTACCATATTAATTTAGCACACTCTTCTACGTATTTAACACAATGAAGCTTCATATTGATTTTTTAAAAATTACTCTAAGCAAAAAGTTGCTGTTTAAACATAATTGTTCAAAATACTTACTATCTCACCCTCATTAAACTTATATAAATAAGTGAATTGAATATGAGTGGCATTTAAAAATGGTTCCCATCAAATATGTTGCTTGCAAGTAAATATAAGTGTAATAATGAGGCAACTAATCTAAACCTGTGTATTCTTTCTTTATGGTTGACTGATTTAAAACTTGCAGTGACACAACAATCTAACAATTAAACTTCTTCATTGCAAGTCAAAACAGATTTTACTGCAGCTTTGCAGCTCTTCTGCCAACTATTAAATGTACAACACTTTGAATAACTAGAATGAAAGATGTCTTATTACTTAAAAAAATTACTGGATCCCATCCAAGCAATGAATAAGCGATTCCTCACTGCGTGCAAATTCAGCATATTGAGAGGAGGAATTAACACCGTTATGTTAACAAGCTTAATATTTTAAGGATTTTAAAACCTAATCTTCTGATGTCTAAAAGGATGAGTTCTCCAAACACCTCAGAACCTCCACCACCTTCTTCCCAAGGCAATTCTCCCATCTGCCATACAGCATCAGATTATTTACCTGGTAGAGAGGAAGGGATGATTTTGTTAATTTGAAGATCCAGTGGCCCACTCTGTACAATTCCTCTATCCTTAGCAGTATTACTCTATGTTGGCATTTAAGAGATTATAAAGACAAAGCACATGAGTAAAGGTAGCAGGCAGAATAAAATAAAACTTGCTGAATCAGCACTAAAACTAGCCAATTTCATTAAGAACCTCAATATCTGAAAGACCAAAACCTTTGGAAAGGCCATTAGTGTATTTTTTGTGGCTCATTAAATGCTCTGAAGAAGCAAAGAGAAACAGGCAGCCAAATGATAAGTTTAAATGTCTGGAGTTTTCTTTATTTTAAAGAAAAAAAAAAAAAAAAGATGAGAGCAAAAGAAACTTTTTGAGATGTTTTGACTCTGCAAACGTTAATCATCCAAAATATAAATTTTTAGGCATAGATGGTCCAGTGAAAGTCTTCTGGGTTTTTCTAACTTTGTACATGTTAAGCTAGAATACTTTACACAAAATATAAAATGTGATGTCATTATTTTTAGAGTGGATTTTTTAAATATAAATGGAGGGCTCACTGGGGAACAAAAGACTCCCCTCTCAAATCCAAGTTCCTGTCCATCTGGAGCCCATTCATGGCTGATCCATCATGGAGACCAGAGGTACATAGGATGCTGAGACTTCTTTGGATTTACCAAGGAAACACAAAACTAAACTGATCATCCAGGAAACCCTCTATAAACCATACTGCTTGATTAATTGCAAACCTGTTCCCCACCCTTGGTGAGAGAGGATTAAAAAGTTTTTCTGGAAACTGATTTTGGATTTGTGCCTAGAGCAGAGAAGATATTACATAAGGTATACACACACACACACACACACACACACACATCATTTTTTAAAAACAATCTGTTGTCATAAACATTGTTGTGGGGGTATCTACTATTTATAGGACATTAATGTAGTACTGCAAAGTTTAAATGCCTGTACCATAAAGGACCAAAATCACAAAAGTCGAGGTCACCCACTGGGGAAATGTCTTTTCATTTAACCATCAGACATTGAGAACAGTTAGAAAGTGGGAATTTCCTAGAAAATTGGGAGGAGTGTAGATTGTGACAGAGTGTGAAATCATAAGACAGTTTGGCAGTATCTATCAAAAGCATTAAAAATATGCATATTCTTTAATGAAAACTGCCATGTCTAGAAAGGACCGGCATATGGAACATAACCATTAGCACAGCTAATTGGGCTTTTCTGAAGGGGTATGGGGGACAAAAATTCCAAACATACCATCCTCCTCCTTCCTCTTTCTCTGGAGGCCGCATGCCAAAGCATCCCTGGCAAAGGTTTAGGTTCCATAAGCAAGCCTGTTTGGCTTGGTCTGCCGGAGTTCCCTGAGCTCAGCCTACAAAGTACCCTACAAAGCACAGTCTAGTGCCATTTCACAAAAATAAAGTTCCAAAAACTCCAGTATCCAAATTATAGTGATACCCCTCCTGTGGCTCAGCAGATCCTACAGAGAAGAGCTAGAAGCAAGAGCCCCGACGGTCAGCTCTTCAAATGCATTGTAACAATGACAGAGACCCTACAGGAGGCCAGGCAACTCTCAGGGATGCAGAGTGACTTTAGTTTTCATTCCACCAAAAAATGATTTGGAAATTTAAAATTGATGAACTCAACAAGTCTGTGTCTTGGGGACTGCTTTTTTTATAGACAGAAAAGTTACAAAAATAGCCCAGAGAGTTCCCATGCACCCTTCACTCCGTTGCCCCCAATGTCAACACCTTACATCACCATGGGACACTTGTCACAACTGTGGAGCCAACACTGGCACCTAACGAGTAAATGAACTGCAAAGTTTATTCATATCTCACAAGTTGTCCCCTAATATCCTTTTTCTGTTCCAAGATCCCATCCACCATATCACATGATGTGGTTAGTCATCTCGTCTCCTTAGATTCCTCCTCTTGTCTGTAACAGCTTCTCAGGCTGCCCTTGTCTTTGAAAACCTTGACAGCTTTGAGGACTGCTGAGCAGGTATTTTACAGAATGTCTTCCCTGAAGGGCAAAATCATTGTTTGGTGTTTTTCCCATCACCAGATTGTGGTTATAGGTTTCGGGGAGGAAGATGCCACAGTGGTGAAGTGCCAAGGTCATGACTTCACATCATCACAGGGGGGTGGGGGGGTAGGTAGTATTTACCATGTTTTTCCACTGTAAGCTTCCTTCTCCACCCCTTTCCACATGCCACTCTTTGGAAGTAAGCCATTGTGTGCAGTCGCTCAGGGAGTGGGCAATTCTGCTCCACCTCCTTGGGTGGAGAAATCATCTACAAAAATTACTTGGAATTCTCTGTATGGGCAATTCATCTCATCTCTCATTTATTTATTCATGTATTCAATCACTTATTTACATCAGTATGGACTCATAGGCATTTATTTTATATTTTGGGATATAATCCAACACCATGTTATTTATTTTGTGGCTCAAATTCTCTCAGTTTTGGCTAACGGGAAGAATTTCAGGTTGGCTTCTGTGTCCCCTCTGACACACACCCATTATTTTGGTTTTTTAAAATATTTCCTTACTTTCTGCTTCTCCATATGTTTCACAAGCAAAATGCCTCACCTAAGAAAAGGGCTGCCATGAGCTGAATTGGGTCTCTCCAAAATTCATGGGTTGCAGTCCTAGCCCCGAGTACATCAGAATGTGACCTTATTTGGGACTAGGGTCATTGAAGATGTAATCAGTTAAAATAAGGTCATTCTAGCAACAGGTGAGCCTCTAAGCCAATATGATCAGTGTGTCCTTATAACAAAAGGGAAATTTGGACACAGACACCACATAGAGAGGATGGCAAAGATTAAGGTGAGCCAAAGCCTTCCAGCAAAATGCCAGCAAAGCACCAGAGGTAGGGGACAGGGGTGGAACAGATGCTCTCTCACAACCTTCAGCAAGAACCAACCCTGTCGACACCCCGATCTTGGACTTCCAGTTTCCAGAACTGTGGGACAATAAATTTCTGCTGTTTAAGAGAAGTACTTTGTTCTGGATGCCCTAGCAAATGAATAGAAAGGCTAATGTCACTGAGCTTTGCATTTCAATTAGAACGTCTCACAAATTCAGTATCAAAAAAAAAAAAAAGCAGGTGTGGAAGAGCATCTCAACAAACATCCAAGAGTCTTGATATCACAATATTTAGCATTCTATTTGGACGTGTACAACGTTTGGGCAGTGTTTTCAACTGCCTCATTTTTCCTGCAGTTTCCAGCCACCTGCAGCTCAGTTTGGAGCGCTCCTTGCCAAGCACACCTGCAAGTACTAGCAATAACCGCCCGTCTAGCATAATCACCATCTCCTTCAGCATGCTAAGTACCAGCTCCCTGAAAGCCAAGCGCTTCCCAGGTGCCCCTCACAGCGATCCCGCAAGGGGCTGACAGGTAATTCCCAGCATCACAGTGGACCCAGCCAGATCATGTCAATTCTGCATTTTTGGTCCCTGTTTGCTCCACTTCCATCTTCCCTAAGTCCCGTCAACAAGTGGCCCGATGGCTTAGAACTGAGCCAAACACCACATACTTGTAAGCCATAGAAATACCGTGCAATCATCCAGTATGTTATGGCTTCAGCACAATTTCAAACACTGGAGGACCCCTAACACGCTAAGCCTTTAGATGAATGGGTGGCAGTCCCCAGGAAAGAGAAAGGGACTTGTTCTCATGGCATTAAGGCATGGAAGAGGCAGGCTAGACTTTCATCTCTCATCTCACTCCACATCCTGTGACCTTTATGGAGGTGAAATCTAAGCACCCACATGAGTAGATGCAAAAACTTTTCTCCCCCTCGGTCAACTGGGAGAAAAGGAGCTGGAGGTGACAGAACAGGATCTGAAGTATTCATTTGGAAATTACTGTCATTGCAAAATCTCCAGTTTGTCTGCCTTTTTATGCCATATTATAAATGAAATGAAGTCATAAAGCTAAGGCCAGCTCAGAACACCTCTCTGAGTATGCATTCCTGTTGCAACTCCCAGAGCTCTGCTATAATCCTTCAAATTATTAAATAATTACTGTGTTTCCCTGGGGGTCACATTTGGCAACAAAATACCGTTCTAAATGAACCAGTGAATAATATTATACTTATGTTCTTAACTTCCTGGAAGCAAAGAGAGACAAAATACTTCCGAGGTACAAACCGAAGAGGCAAGAAAAGGGTATTCTGTGAAGTTTGGAGGGCAGGGGAAATGAAATGACAAAGGAACATGAGACTCTGGGAAATATTTTAATAATTAGTGTCATGTCCTTCCCCACCAGCCTTGCACATCAGCAATTCTCCACTGCAGTCCTAGGTCTCTTCCATTTCAGAAGTGGCTACAACCACAAGGAGAAAACCAAGCATATGGCTCTGTCCTTCTGGACATTTCTACAGTGCTGGCTGGGCTGCTTTGGAAAATCCCATTTTATCTCCTACAGCTATATGACCTCAAGTTGTCATTTCAAATAAAGTATGCTTCCACTGATTTTTATGAACACAGACAAAAGCTGCTACAACCTCTTTTTCCCCCCCCAAACCTTTCAAACCAACTGTAGTTGCTATGTAGGGTTATTTGTTTCTAAGGCAACAGCGTATATCTAAGTACTAATGGCCTGTCCTTTTGCCAGGCAACAAACAGCCTTGTGATGCAACTGCACCTGTCTCAGCTACGCGTTACTATGGAGACGCTCCAGTTGCTATGGCTACCATCACGCTAATCGCCTAGCAAAGGCAGACATACAGCAGTCTTCTCAGAGAGCCCAGCTGTTCCTCCCTGTCTCTTGCTGAAGACTGATTGTCTAGGGCCTGTGATGGAATGCTTCTCAACTGAGATGCACAAGAACTTCATTAATGCTATTTCAGAGGATCACTTTGTGCTCTCTCCTACAGAACAAACAGAGACTAGGAAAAGAATCTGCAAAGAAGTGGACTGTAACACTACTGAAATCTATGACATCATGCCATTCCTAGTTAACATCAACTGGTAGCCCAATGTCTCTTCACTGGGTGGTTATAATTGAAACATTTCTATACAATATTTTTTAAAATTTTTTGCAGGGCTGAGGGATGCATTTCAAACCCAAGCACTGCATATTGATAAAATCTATTTTACAATTTGGTTCTGTATTGCATGCCTCTTTTTTGGAATTTAACATTAATATGATTTTTTTTTTTTTTTTTTACAAAGTGACAGGCTACTGATCTTCCCCCCTCCAATTTATATATTTGTGAAACTGGTACCCATGACCTTACTGTCTCCAAACAAACGGGCAATGTGAGGAGGGAGAAAAAGCCTCCATTGTTGTCTGCTCTTCTCCTTGAAGAAGCAAACACCAAGTAACCACAACAAAATGATCACTCAGGAGCACCGTCCACATGGAGACCAGGAACGACAACAACAGAGTGAGCCTCCCCGAACATCCGGGGAGACCTGGGGAGACCGGCCAGACGAGGGAAGACGGAATCACTTGCTTGACTCATTCCCATACTTCCATCCCAACAAAACGTGCCACATTCAGACGTGAAATCCGCCAACTTCTCTTCGTAAATGTTCCTACCCAGGAAAGACGTTATTTCACCCACCACGGAGCCTTCTGGAAACATTCCTCTGAAGCAGCAGAAGCGGTAAGGTTTGCAAGAAATACCACAATGGATAATACCTCCCAATAATCCTTAATGTCTTTCTCATTTACCTGCAGTTGATTTTTAAAATCTCGCACAGCCTACTAAATTAATTTCAGTGCCTGTCTCTGCCAAAATACTGCAATTTCAGTAGACCTCCCCCTCCCACCCCCCCCCAAAAAAAATCTGAGTTGCTTACCTTTGATATGCCTGAGGAGAGATGGGAGGTGTATTGGACGCGTGTGGGTTAGGGTGATAAGGTGTCTTTTTCAAAGCCTGAATTAGATTTTGTCTATACTCTGGGTCTATGCACCACAACGACCCTTTCCCAATACTCTGCAAAAAAAAAAAAAAAAAAAAATTAAAATACAAAAGTATTAATACATAAGTATTAAGTAGTTTGCCGTAAAGTACACATACAGCTATGCATAGTTATTTATTTTTAAAAGTTTCTTGTTTATTTGTTGACTGTTTGCCAGCCTTCAATATTGTACTCTGATAACAGAACACCAACAAATGCACTTCAGTCTTACTCATATTAAGTTTGGAAGACAAAAGGAACATGTTACCATCACATTATGCTGATACAATAATATAATTTTCATGTCCTAACTACCAAAAGAATGAGAACCCTTTATAGTGTTTCAGCGTCAACTCTGAAGAACATATGTATGTTCTTCTAAAAATGAGCTGTAATTTTGTCGGATTCCAAATATTGAAAGAAAAAGAGGGCTAAGACACCCTCAAAACATCATCTCTGCTCTAAAAATTAGAGAGTTATGCTTTAAAACCATATCATATTGGTACCATTTCACAAAAACTGACAAGTAATCCACTTGTTTTTTCCAACTTACTCCCAAAAGAACGACATTTACGCTCAGAATGGAATTCTTTAATTACCTTCTCCAATACACAAAAGAACAGACAGCTAAAGCCAGAATCCAATATTTATTTTTTTAGATTCCTCAGTTCCCTGCAATCTGCCCCAACTCTTAAGAGTTGACTCTTTAGAAGTCAAACTTTAAAATGCAAATTTTCTAAAACTGTTCCGCAGAGCGAGGGAGACTTCCTCTGAGGCCCACTTTCGGTTGGAGGCACTTGGTCTCTGGATAGCATATTTTAAAAAATGTAAGTTCTTCCTCTGAGGCCCCTGGGACTGGAGCAGACAGTTAGGCAGTCGCTGCTCTGGCTGCACGCTTTCAAGTGACCAAATGTACCCAAACTGTTTGATAAGATCATTTGTAAATATTTACTGATTTGGAGAGAAAAGAAGTTAAATTACATAAACCCCTGCCCACCCCATGCTTCCAGCCAACAGCCTGCCTCAGATTTCAGAACTATTGTTCTACAGGAAGACCGGTGTGCTGTCCTCCCAACATTTAGAAAGCAAACAAAGAAATTGTTTAACTAACAGGGTGGGTGGGGAGAAGGGGGGGTTCTAGGAAAATCCCACTGAAGGAGCACTAAAAATAAGTTACTCCTAAAATCTTTAAAGAAGTTTTAAAAAATCTGTATTTCAAGGCATCAGCTCACCAAATCGTTTCCTTACAAGCCTTATTCGCAGAGCTCATTAAAATACGTTACTATCAACAACGTCTGCAAGCCGTGCAACTGGAATTAACTCCTTCTAGTGTGCACCTAGGACAGGGGAATTGCTCAAAGCCATGGTCAGGGGCCTGGAACCTCTGATCACCCCAGTCACCCACCCCCGCCCCAAGCACAGGCCTGACCCCAGACACGGGCCTGAGTCAGGCTGACCTGTCTACACTAAACATCAAAGTTCTCAGTTTAATCAACAGGATGTTTAAAGACCTGAAAGATTTCAACTTTGGAAAATTCAACATTCCTATGTGGTCTTTCCGTTCATGCACACATTCGCAAGCCCAGAATAGTTCAGAGGGGCCGATGAGACTTCCCAAATAAAGCAGGCAAGCAGCAAGCACCCAGTAATCTTTCCTTGGCGAAAGAGCTGTGCAGGACACTTTTCAGAAGAAAAGCCAAAAGCTTAGGAGTGGATAGGTGTGGGGGAGGCAAGGGAAGATCAATAATCACCAAATTTGGATAATGTAAAAAAGAACAAAAAACAAACCACCCAAGCCTGTAGACAGGAGCAGTTGGGCGGGGGGTGGGGGGGTGGGAGGGGTGGAGGGTGTTACCTTTTTGATCCCTGGCACACAAGGCCCCAAACCAGCCACACCGTGGGCTACAGCCCACACACAACCCAAACATTTCTGCAATGAGATTATCTCAGTTCAGGGAACCCCATGACTTTTGTTTTCTTCGAGCTGGCTTTCAGGGTGGGACCGTTTAATCTTACATGGAAAAAAACATGACAAAGAAATGAAAGACAACTGGCCCCTCTCAGGGAAATCACAATAAGCCAAGAATGAGGTTTCTCCTAATCCTGACCTAAGTATCTTATTTATTATACTATTAAGAACTAAACAGAATAAAGCCCTGGGATTGTGCAGGACATTTCACCAGGTAACTAATGCAGGTGCAGCGAGGCAGGCCGAGCAATAGTGAGTGAGAACGGGTGGTCCGGAGCCAAACGGACGTTTCCTGAGTGGCCCCGAGCAGATCACGGTGCCACGAAGCCACAGCGTCCTCCTGGGTAAGACAGACCCACTTAGAGATGGGTGCAAAGCCCAGAGAGGGTGTGATGTAAAACATCTAACGCAGTGGCCGTAGCTACAGGTGCTCAATAAATGGCAGATGGCACCACGAAGGTCTCTTTGACAAAAGAAAGAGAACAAAGCTGGCTGTACAATGTCTTTCATTAAATCAAGTCTGATTGATTTTCAAATCCAAACATGGGAGTGGGCGGGGCCCCCAGCAAAATGATTCGGCAAGTGCGGCTAAAAGGATGGTCTCCTCGTACCCACCGTCGGTCCTGGCTCAGCAAATCCACTTGGAAGAGCTTCTCTACTTTCTCAGGTCCCCCTTCTATTTTTGTCACTCTCTCTGCCTTCCATGCACCCCACACCCAATGCACTGGCTACTGTGACTCCTCCCTTGCTCAGGAAGCCACTACCACCGACTCACGCACTAGCTGAGACAAGTTTTCTTTTGCCCAGGTCTCCCCATCACGCACATGAACCTGAGGTGTGCTTCCTTCCAAACGTGGTCAGCACCTGTGGCCGTCTACCGATACTTACTAACTGAAGTTGTTTTCTCAGGCTCTGTCTGGATCACAAGAAATGGCACCTACCTTGATCAATTCTGCATTTCAATTAAGAGAGATCTGGAATTGCTGAGTTTTTTTTTTTTTTACAGATCAGAGACTAATTTCAATATATCTCATACTTAGAAGTGTTGGCATTCCAAAGAAGGGGGGGGGACAAAAAGCATCTTCGGGACACACCCCTGGGGTCCAGCGGAGGCCTCCAGGTACCTGACAGCGCAGTGTCAGGCCCAGTGTGAGACAGAGGGGGGAAGGAGCCCGAGACAGGCTGGCCTTGTCCCTCGTTGTCAAGTAATCTCCTAGGTTTCATGTAACAGCTCAGACCAGCAAAATGGTTTACTTGAAAACTTTTAAAATGGAAATATTCAGTGGATAGAATGCTCAAGTTTCTTAGGCCAGGAAAAATCACATTTAATGCCCCTAACAGGGGAAAGAAGGATGTAATTTGATTACAGTTGTGTAATGAGTTTGGGAGTCTGAGCTTTCCTAGAAATATCCACATCTCATCTGAAGACAAGAATATGGAGCGCTTTATTTTTTCTTTATATTGGAAATAACAGTGAGGGCCGTGCACCGTTAAGTAGTAAGGAACTCAAAATAATAACGCAAGAAAGATCTTCATTTATAGACACGTTTTTATGCGTGTGTATGTCTATATACTCACACCCGCACACCTCCAGAGAAAACTAATGTGAAAAACCGAGTGGGGAAGATGAGTAAAAAGATATGGATGAGACCAAGTTTGTTTGTTTTTAAATTAAAAATCACCTGGAGAATAATAAACAATTCCCTGTTAGCAATAAAAAGCTATCCACAAGGGGAAAAACAAACACGATCCTATATTGTAGGAAGAACTGATTAGTAAAAAAATGGTTAGAAAAAAGGTAACTAGATTAAATCTAACGTCTAAAGATAACATTTTCCCCCTATACCCCTCTAGAGGTCTAGGCACAGGGACCGTCTCTGCAGGGTCACAAGCTGCACCCAGGCCTGTACCATGGCACTTACCGGTCCGCCCTGACCACGTCTCCATGTTTGCGTCCTGTCCCTTCACTAGGTTTCCAGTTACTAAGGAAAAACACCGCATTCTAAACGTTGTTATTCAAACTGTGGGCCATGATCCATTAATGGCTTGTGAAATCAATGAAAGTGATCACAATCAGCATTGTTTTAATGGAACAGAACCAAACAGAATAGACTAGAATGGAAAATATCTGAAGCAAAGTAATGCACTGTGAAATTTGTCTATATGTATACGGGTATGTACCTGTGTGCTGATCACCAGGTGACATACGCTACTTACTGGGAGGCTGGGTCAACAATGTTTGGGAAACAGCCATCTAGGACAGCAGTCCCCAACCTTTTTGACACCAGGGACCGGGTTTTGTGGAAGACAATTTTTTGCACAGATAGGGGGTGGGACGAAGAGCTCAGGCAGTGATGCGAGCCATGGGAAGATGGGAAGCAGCTGTAAATATAGACGAAGCTTCGATCGCTTCCCATCACTCATCTCCTGCTTTGCACCCCCTCCCCCGCCCCGGTAAGTTTCATAGAAGACAATCTTTCCATAGATGGGGGCTTGCTGCACCTGGTCCCTAACAGCCCGCAGGCAGTAGCAGTCCAAGGCCCAGGGATCGGGGACCACAGATCTAGGACAATAGTATCCAGGTTTTAATCCCGTTCTCACCACTTGTGAGGGGTAAAGCCCTCTCCTGCGGTAACAAGGACAGGCACACTCACAGTGACTCGCGGTGACGCTCCGGCTGTGCTGCAGGAACCACAGCAGAATAGAGCACAGGGAGCCGGGTACCTATTCTTGGGGAACCTGAAACGATGCCTTTTGATGTTTCTCATACGCCATTTCTGAGGATGTTTCTAACACTACCTGCTTTTGTTCATTCGCCCATCCATTTGCTCATTCATTCATTCATTCATTCATTCACATGGTACCCACTGTGGAAAGGACCCGTTAGTCAACACAAAACAATACAAAAAGGAGACTGCCCTTAAGATGCTTGGATTCCAGAGGGGGGAAAAATCAGTAAGTAAGTAACGAAATAAACATGATCATGACAGACTGTATGTAATACCTGCTAGGAAGGAAATAAAGAGAGTGAAGAAAGGAAGTTGCTGCTTGCTGTGTGAAAAAGAGATGCGCTGGAAGTGGGAAGAGCACCTGCAGAGGTAGGCGTGTTGGAGGTGATGCCACAGCCCATGCCTGAGAGGCCCGGGGGGTGCTGGCTCAGGTGGCAGCCGTGGGCACAGACAAAGGAGGACATGCTCCAGAATGTACTGAGGAGAAGCACTCGGACCTGGCCACGGATTAGAGGTGGCAGGGAAAAGAAAGGGAAAAATAAAGGTTTGGTTTGAGCAACTAAGTAAGTCAAAGATGGGGAGAAGATGAAACTCTAGCACTCTTTTTAATATACAAACTTGACATTGTCTATCTATTAAGATCTACTGATTAAAGTACAGTCATACAGCACATAATGGCTCGCATATAAACAGTGGTCCTATAAGGTTATAATAGAGCATATACAGAAATCTGACATATGGCGCTTGATACTGGCATTGCAGATCAAGCAGGAGACACAAGTGACATTCAGTAGTTTGGTTTTCCATATGAATATATGTATATATATATATTAATATATACCATCTAGGCTCGGGTAAGTATGAACTCCATGATGTTTGTCCAATGACAAAATCACCTAACAGAATGCATTTCTCTTGGCCGGGCGCGGTGGCTCACGCCTGTAATCCTAGCTCTCTGGGAGGCCGAGGCGGGCGGATTGCTCGAGGTCAGGAGTTCGAAACCAGCCTGAGCAAGAGCGAGACCCCGTCTCTACTATAAAATAGAAAGAAATTAATTGGCCAACTAATATATATACAAAAAATTAGCCGGGCATGGTGGCGCATGCCTGTAGTCCCAGCTACTCGGGAGGCTGAGGCAGGAGGATTGCTTGAGCCAGGAGTTTGAGGTTGCTATGAGCTAGGCTGACGCCACGGCACTCACTCTAGCCTGGGCAACAAAGCGAGACTCTGTCTCAAAAAAAAAAAAAAAAAAAGAATGCATTTCTCAGAACATATCCCCACCGTTAAGCGACACACGACTGTGCATGAAAGAGATTACTGGATGTAAGCCACACCTGTCTTCCCTCTGCTATACCCTCACTGACCCCAACCTTTATAGCAAAAGCTCATGATTGTAACAGTAGATCTGGGGTGGTCTGGCATTAGACGTTTAAGTGGTTTAAGTGGTTCCTCCATAGCAGGGGTTGGTAAACTTTTTCTTAAAGGGTCAGAGTAAATATTTGAGTAATTGTAGATCACATGGTCTCTGTCGCAACAACTCAACTCTGCCATTGTAGCACAATAGCAACCACAGATGTAAACAAATACACATGGATGTGCTTCCCCAAGACCTTATTTATAAAAACACAGCCCACAGTTCATTGCCTTCTGCTGTACAGCTCCCAGAGTAGTACCCACAGTTCAGACTCAAAGCTCCTAAAATTTTCGGAACCTAAGAAACCAGGTAATGGGTCTTTAGTGGCTAAGAGATTTGGATGGGATCCTGTGGGTTGGGGAGGCGTGCTGATGATGATCTAAGTCAAGTGCCCCAAGGAAGGAAAGGGGGACCCTCTGGGGACAGCAGGAGGAGGTATAGACACAGACTGGAATAAGTAAGTCCATCGGTAATAAGAACTCATATTATCTGTCGGGCTGCACCTACCATCATGGCCTTGTGAGATCACTGTGTACATGCAGTTCATTCTTCCTATCTGGGCCTCAGCTTCCTCATCTATAAATTATCATCCCAAAGGCCCATCATTCTACGCCTTGAGAACATGTCATTATAGATTAATTGGTATGCATGGGCTCTCTCTTCCCCGCCCCCTTCCCAGCTTACCAACATGGCCACCTTTCTGTTCTGGTCCAGCACCACACATCAGTGAGGTCAGGGAGAAACACATCATGTGCTTTCAAAGAGGACCCCTTACTTGGGTGACATGGACATTGGAGTCAGAAAGACCTGGGTCCATGTCTTATTTCAACTTCCCAGCTGTGTGACCTTGGGTGAGACACTTAACTGCTCTGAGCTTCAGTTTTCTCATCCATAAAATGGGTGTGATATAACAATATCTGCTTCACAGTTTTGCTGTGAGGATTAAATGAGATAATAGTGTGCCTGGCGCACAGAAACAGCTCCACAGGCCGGGTGCGGTGGCTCACGCCTGTAACCCTAGCACTCTGGGAGGCCGAGGCAGGAGGATTGCTCGAGGTCAGGAGTTCGAAACCAGCCTGAGCAAGAGCGAGACCCCGTCTCTACTATAAATAGAAAGAAGTTAATTGGCCAACTAATATATATGTAGAAAAAATTAACCGGGCATGGTGGCGCTTGCCTGTAGTCCCAGCTACTCAGGAGGCTGAGGCAGGAGGATCGCTTGAGCCCAGGAGTTTGAGGTTGCTGTGAGCTAGGCTGACGCCACGGCACTCACTCTAGCCTGGGCAACAAAGCGAGACTCTATCTCAAAAAAAAAAAAAAAAACAGTTCCTCAAATATTAGCTCTCATTATAATGATGGTAACAAAAATATTAAACCAGCTGGCCTAGACACTAAACTCTAAAACATTCAGTCCATGCCCGGATGGAGCAGGTACTTGTCAAACTGTGAGATGATACAAATTCCATCTAAAAAAAAAAACCTGCACATAGCTATCTGTTTTCCACTGTCTGACGTTACTTCCTTGGTCCAAAGGAAGCATTCTGCACCAGATGCATTAAGACGGAGGTGGAAATGGAGGGATCAAAATAGAACAAAGCAAAGAACTGGTCACTGAGTAATGCCAAGAGGGATGTGGGACTTGAGAAAGCCACTTGCTTTGAGTCACGTCCTTGCACATGGAAAGATGCCCAGGATGGTATATAAGTCCAGGGCTCAACTCCCCGCCACCTTCCTCCTCGAGGCGGACAGGCCCAGTCCCCACACTGCACTGGGGCGGGGTAAAGGTCACCCGGCAGAGGGGGCGACAGGCGAAAAGGGAAGGGGCTCTCCAGCCGGGAGGGCTGGGCCTCTGAGGCCACTGCTCTCTGGGGTCCTTGGGCTCCCGGTGGAAACTGGAACTGATAAGGGCCACTCACTCATCACCAAAAAGCACTTGCAGCTTTATAGAGAGGGGGCCTTAGAGTTGACATTTTTTCATCAAATTGCCATTCTGCCCAACACACACATGAAGTTTTCCTAGACCTGGAATGCAGGCTTGATGTCTTCTCCTGGAAACTGCCTAGGTTTGTTTCACTGTGGATGGCTAATTCCCTGGGGGCTCCCTGGCACAGCACCCCACCCTCCACACTGGTCCTGCCTGTCTGCCCCCACCACACAGGGTGCCCCTTTCTCCCCAAACGCAGGCTCCTCCTCTACTTTGGACCTGGCTCCTTGCTCAGCTCCTCTGGGCCAAGATGGCCTCAAAGGAGGAGGGACAGAGGGAGAGAGGGAGGGAGGGAGAGAGAAAAGGGGGGCACAGGGCAGGGGGAGAGAGAGAACGCAAGGCTGGGGGCAGGCGGCAGCTAACACCCTCAGAGTCCCGTTTCCACAAAACTCATCCTCAGCCCCCCCTCCCCCCCACCACCAGGCCAGAATTCAGACCTCAGTGGGTCACAAACCCATTCCAACTTCCATGGGCCTAAGGAAAGGATGAGCCTTGGGCCTGATTTTGAAACAGCCACCTGTAAAGAGCTGCCAGAGCTGGAGGCATTGGGCAGGGCACCATGACACAATGGCAGGGTCCATTTTCTCAGGGTGCAGAACCTCTAGAGGAAGTCAGACAAGAAGCAACTGTGAATAATCACAAAAGCTGGCCAGAAGGCTACCGGACAACAGACCAGGAGAAAGACAAGCCCTGCTGGAAAAGAAGGTGTTAAAACTGCGCGTGCACACACAGAGACAGACGCACACACTCTCCTCGTGCCAGCTCGTTCTGGGAACCCACCTGACGTTCACGGCCCTGCTCAGGGGGCCCCTCCAGCTCCCACCTGGGCTACCCCCGCAGGAATACCTCCAGCTTCTTAGACCTTCCCACCAAGGCCCCCACATGGAGTCTCAGCCCTTACTTTCAGTCCTTCTGTATTTCAAGAGGGTGAGAAGCAAATATGACAAACTAACTCATGCCTACATGCTCAGGAGGGGCCACGGGCAATGCCAGGGCTTTCCCTAAGAACATTCCAGAAAGCATCCCCATGCGCGGCTCCCAACGAGGGGACTGACCTGTGTGGTTCTTGTCTGCACTGCTAACCTGCTGAGCTAATGGGGATAAATCAAGTGTCCTCTAAGATTCACAGTTTCTTCATCTGCACATCAGAGATAATACTGTCTTCCCCAAAGTCACGCTGGGTTTAAATGGGATGATGATGTATGTGACAGCCTGACACCACACCCAGGAAGTAAAAGGCAAGTTAATCCACCTAATTCTCCTCTCTACCAGAGGAAGTCACAGAAGTTAGCTGATACTGCGGGGAGAAACAAATAGAATAGAGAGAAGATATTGTAACAAATGACCTCACCTTCAAAATATGTGATTAGAACCACAACAAAATGTTTAGCAAGTAAGTGATTCCTAAAGGCCCTTTGTTTTCCAGAACTTTGTCATTTATAGTCTAAAGATGTCTGGGGAAATTTTTAAACTTCAAAAGTTTAAAAAGAAAACAATCCCAGGAACTAACCAGGTACACAAAAGAGGGAAGAAGAGAGGAACAAAGAATAAAGCTGATTACAAAGAATTTTTCTAGGTAACATCATTGTCCATTCCCGTAACAAAAGAGACAATTACTCCAGAAGTTTAAGATCAAAAAAAAAAAAAAAAAAGATTTCCCTAAGAACCAGGTACAGTGTTTTAAATATCCAACCTTGGTCTCTAATGCATTCCCCTCACCCCCCAAAACAGAAGGTAAGATGGAAAAGAAAAATTATAATTTCTCTTTCAAGACCCTAGCCCCATGAACCCCAGTGTGGCTCCAGTTCCTGGGAGCGGCCCCTGCGGGTAGACAGGACAGGCCCCAAGGCCTCACAGGCAACTCCAGTGTCTGCACTGAATCCCAGCCATGGACTATTTGAAACCCACCAACAGCATGTCCTCTAAATATTGCCTCCACTCTTGCAATAGTCTTGCTATTATTCTAAAAGCTACAAAGAATGGAAATCAAAATTAATGTCACTTATGCAATATTCACATACATGGGCTCTGTGATGACTTTAATGCCCCATCGGTCTTTTAGAAGTGCATCCCCGAACATCCCTCTGTCCCCTGAGTGTCCGTGGACATGGGGGCAAGGGAACGTGGGTGAGACAGGTGGGGAAGGAATTCTTTTAGGCAATGGTAGAATGATAAGGGCCTGGTAAATGCCTCACAGATGGCAGAGAAGTTGGACTGTGTACATGCATGTGCGTGTGTTTGAATCCATGTGAAAAAAAACAAACAATAATCTGCCTGCATTGACACCTAAATATAAAACCAAAATAACCCCAAGATTTGCCTACCGCCAAGTTAATTTCTAGGAGAAACCTGCGATGGTGGAGTTGATGGGGGTGGGAATCACAAAAGACCAGTTTATCAGAATTTCCCCGCGGCTTGGCCAGGATAGCTCCTGGCTGTCGTTACCATGTGACAAGGCCATTCCTTCCTCCTTCTCTCCTTCAACATCAATGTCACCTTCACAGACGGGAGGCTGTAGGATGCACACGTCTAAAGCATTCACCTCTTGAGGCTGATAGATCTAGCAAGTGTCTGGGTTGAAGAAAAGCTATTTTTTTTAACTACTCTAGGCTGTGGGCCAATACTGGTTGATACTCTGTTAGGAACAGGGCCACACAGCAGGAGGTGAGTGGAGGACAACTGAGCAAAGCTTCATCTGTATTTACAGCCGCTCCTCATTGCTCGAATCACCACTCACCACCTGAGCTCAGCCTCCTGTCAGCTCAGTGGTGGCATTAGGTTTTCATAGGAATGTGAACGCTACTGTAAACTGTGCATGCAGGGGTTTAGATTGTGAGTTCCTTATGAGAATCTAATGCCTGATGACCTGAGGTGGAGCTGAGATGGTGATGCTAGTGCTGGGGAGCAATTCCAAATACAGATCATCATTAGCAGAGAGGTGTGACAGCACAATAAACGTAATGTGCTTGAATCATCCTGAAACCATCCCCCACCCCATCCCCCATCCATCTTCCATGAAATGGGTCCCTGGTGCCAAAAAAGGTTGGGGTCCACTGCTCTGGTCCGTTGTTTCCCAACTGCCAAAAGCAGTCAAGAGCTAGTATGCTAAGACAAATCAATAATAAAATGAGCCAGGCATGGTGGCTCACGCCTGTAATCCTAGTACTCTGAGAGGCCGAGGCAGGCAGATTGCTCAAGCTCAGGAGTTCAAAACCAGCCTGAGCAAGAGCGAGACCCCATTTTTACTAAAAATAGAAAGAAATTAATTGGCCAACTAAAAATATATAGAAAAAAAATTAGCCAGGCATGGTGGCGCATGCCTGTAGTCCCAGCTACTCGGGAGTCTGAGGCAGGAGGATTGCTTGACTTGAGCCCAGGAGTTTGAGGTTGCTGTGAGTTAGGCTGCCACAGCACTCTAGCCAGGGCAACAGAGTGAGACTGTCTCAAACAATAACAACAATAATAATAATAAAATGACCACTAAAAAATCCAAATATATTTACTTAAAAATGCTATCAATCTCCACATTGGTAAATTCTAATAAAGAAAAGGAAACACACACACACACACACACATATTCCAAGTCAGAAGGCCGAAGAGTTGGCATCTTTAAAATCACTATCTAGCTAGATCTCAGGTATCCATGAGGGTTAACGACTCTCCCCTGTGTGAAACCTCACAGTATTACACAGGCAGGCTGAAAAAAAGAATACAGACACAGAGGATTTAAAATTTTTCAAACACTAGCAAAACAAACAGGAAGTATAAAAAGCTAGCCATTTCATATACTTCTAATACCAGCCATGGTATACCACTTTAAGGAGTTAAACTATAATTCAGATGAATTCAAAATACCATATGGCATCAAACCATATATTCACATGCACACACACAGGATATATGGACAGATTTAAAAAATTCCACATGATGATTTACCTAATAACTTTATCAAAGAAAAAAGATATGTAAATTTTCAAGGTTTTATTCGATACCTGGTATGAAACAAGAATGTATAATGGTGTGATAAACTTGTCTGGAATGTGGGTACATTCCTTTTTATTTTTAAATAATAGTTGTTTGTATCACACCCACCATCTTAAAGTTAAAATTGCATAAGCAAATTACAAAGATAAATGGCAAAATAAAAGGCCTATTAAATTGTCTTTTTCATGCCTTTTTGAGTTTAAAAGGCAACCTGACTTAAAGCTCATAGATATGAATGGAAATAAAATTCACCACTCCTTATATTTACATAAATAAATTTTTTTATTTAAGTAAATAAATATTTACTTTTTAAAAGTTTGAGACCCCGTAAAAGACTTTCTCAACATATTAGGTGGGGCGGAGAGGGGAGGAGCCAGCACTCAGCTCTAGCTCCGACTGAACCCGTGCACTTTTCCCCACCTCTACCTACGTTCAGTTGCTCAAACGCTGCACACGGTAATGAACGCAGTAACATTTTATAGGGGGTAATAAAGGCACATGTGGGTCTGCCGCACGCAGACACCCTTGGTTGGATCACAGCTGGCTCACCTAGTGCTACTTTATCTTCTGGTTGTCTGTAGTTACTCATCTATTTTTAAGTGTTCCAACATGATCGTATCTAATTGGCACATATAATTTGATCACCGTATTTCCATAACTAAAAGTTATTGAAAGTACCTGGCCAGGTAAAAGTTCCAGTTACAGGGTGCGTATACTAAGCCAGACAGCTTCACAGTTATGGTCTTTTGATTTAAAAAAAAATAATAATAATTCATGAGTCTCTCTCTCTCTGTAAAACATGGACACTGGATTGTTTGTTTTTGAAGGAGTGGCCACTGGTCAGGGGTCCTGCCAGTCACCCACTCTCCCCGGTGGTCAACAGGGAACCTTTCTGGGAGTTCCCAGGTGTGTGGATCCAGCTTCTAGCCGCAGCGTCTGCCTAAGCAACTCATTCCGCTTTTAAGGAGACATTGCCTTTGTGGTGCCTCTAAATTCTAGCGCAAGAATCACAACAGCAACGAAGACCCTTTGAACAAACGGTGCTTGGACACAGACTGCACCCCTGCCATTGTGGCACCACACCCCAGAGACAAATCTGAAACCATCCCTGACCCCAATGAGGGAAGCTGCAAGGACGAAGCAACACTGTAAGTGTTATCGATTCCTTCAACATTCTTGTAAGTGGCAGCTAAGATTCGGACAAAGCGCCAGGGACCAGAGGGCGTGGCCATGGGGCCAGAGGGCGTGGTCATGGGGCCAGAGGGCGTGGCCATGGGGCCAGAGGGCGTGGCCATGGGGCCAGAGGGCGTGCCCGTAGGAGGCAGCTAATCTAGGACTCCAGGGGGACACAGGCCTTATCAGGGGTGAGGCACAGAGAGAGAGAGGGAAAGGAGAGCTGGAAAGGGAGATGGAGACAGACAATGAATTAATCCTGCCATAAATGGGTAAAGGAGGCTGAGGAACAAATTAGAGAACAGAGTCCACCCAAAAAGGCCAGCTGCCCTGGCCCCTGGAGCAGCAGCAGCAGCCAGGTGAGAAAGGCAGTGATGCCTGAGCTACCCAGCCTGGCGCTGCCCAGAGACCCCCGGAAACCTCCCCTCTGGGCCTCACCCTCAGCCTCCCGGAGGTCTGTTACAGAGAACTGAAAAGGCGATTATTCAATCCTATCATCACAGGCTCCACACAAATTATGTTCCTGTGGAGTCAAGAGGTAGCCCCTAACAGGCCAGCATGGCACAACTATCACACACATTGCTGAGTTTAACCTCAAAAACGAAATTATGGTCACTCCAGCAATTCACCTGGGCTACAAGCACGGTGATCTAGAAGATTTATACAGGGCCGTGGGGCAACGGGGACAGCACACCTGTTTCTGGACGTTTCTCAGTTCACGTGAGAACTTACTGCAACCTGAGGCACAGAACACAAAGAACAGAACTCCCGAGAGCCCAGCAGGGGCTCGCCCAGTTGATTAATAACTGTCACTTACACAGGGCAACGTGATGGCCAACAAGAGGGCTGCCCGAGAGAAACTCCACCAAGGGTTAAGAGTTCCCTGATGACCAGGGTAGGGGACGAGATCTCGGCTCAGCAAACACTGTCCTACAGTGCATTTCATCTGACAGGGTACAAGTGCTTCTGATCACCATGTCACTGGAGCTCAGGAAGGACCCCTACAGCCAGTGCACCTGCCTCTCGTGGGGGAGGAGGGACAGGGGAGCTGGGTACATTGTCCAGGAACACACAGAGATATTCACCAACCACACTCTCGGACCACGCTTCAATTACTGAATAAGACTTTCAAAAACAGCCAGGCATTCAACAAACATATGAAAAAATGTTCAACATCTCTAATCATCAGGGAAATGCAAATCAAAACCACAATGAGATTATCACTTCACTCCAGTGAGAATGGCCTTTATCAAAAAGTCCCCAAACAACAAATGCTAGCGTGGATGCGGAGAGAGGGGAACACTCCTACACTGCTGGTGGGACTGCAAACTAGTTCAACCTCTGTGGAAAGCAATACGGAGATACCTCAAAGCGATACAAGTAGATCTACCATTTGATCCAGCAATTCCACTACTAGGCATCTACCCAAAAGATCAAAAGTCACTTTATGAAAAAGACACCTGCACTCGAATGTTTATAGCAGCACAATTCACAATTGCAAATCTATGGAAACAACCCAAGTGCCCATGAATTCATGAGTGGATTAATAAAATGTGGTATATGTATACCATGGAGTACTACTCAGCTTTAAGAAACAATGGTGATATAGCACCTCTTGTATATATTCCTGGATAGAGCTGGAACCCATTCTACTAAGTGAAGTATCTCAAGAATGGAAACACCAGCACCACATGTACTCACCAGCAAATTGGTATTAACAGATCAACACCTAAGTGGACATATAGGAGTAACATTTATTGGATGTGGGGAGGGTGGAAGGAGGGAGGAGGGGATGGGTGTATACAACCACAACGAGTAAGATGTGCAACGCTTGGGGGATGGACATGCTTGAAGCTCTTACTCGAGCGGGGAGGGGGGCATGGGCAATATAAGTAACCTTAACACTTGTACCCCCATAATACGCTAAAATAAAATAAATAAATAAATAAAAAACAAACAAACAACCAGGCTTTGATTATCCGTGAAAATTTTAGATGCAAGATATTGCTGAGTCGCCAGGCCTAAAAGTCAGTCGAGCTTGGGACTCAGAGTATATGCAAACATTTTAGTAGTAGTGATCGTAGGAGCAGCAGCTGCAATAACCACCAATGGTCACTGAGAACCAACCACGTGTCAGTCATCATCCTAAGCATCTTACGAACATTATTCTATTTAATTCTCCCAATAAACCGAGAAGGTAGGCAGTATTATGACCTGTAGCTAAGGAAAATAAGGTTCAGACAGGTTACCGAACTTGCATGAGGCCAAATGCAAATAGTTTAACACAGGAACTTAGTAGCCTGACCACCAAAACACATCCATGACAAATGCCACTGGATAGGTAGGCAGAGCTGCAAAAACAACAACAACAACAAAAAAAAACTATATGACACATTTCCAAACCAAATCACAAAGTTTTGGATCACCCACTGTACTAAGTAATGCACATTCTTGAATGGGAGTGTCACACAAATGCTTTCTGATACATGCATTTTCTTTAATCATTTCAGATAAAAATCAAAGTCAAAAGTCGCTACTATTGTCCTTATTACAACTTTAGATGTGTGTGGCTGGCATGTGACCATCTGCAGATAACACCTTTCCCTCTCAATAGCAAATTTCAAAGGTTGATCAAGTACCTTAGGTGGCACTAAACAACTCAGTGAAGGAATCCGAGATTATTATTATTAAAGCCATTTATAGCCACAAAACCAGGCTCTGACAGGACAGACCTTGCCCTAGATGACAATCAGCAAGAGGCAGACCCAGGATTCAAACCTGGGTCTTCTGGTTTGCCTTCGTGAGAAAATCCAGCCTTCTTGCACTGTTTACAAATATGTGTGTATGATTCACAGGGTTCCCACATCTACATCAAGGGCTGTATCAAGATAGAATCCCACAAAGTGGGGACAACCACATGTCTGTGCCAATGTTTACAACCTCACCTCCCAGCGGGCCCCAAGGTTCCTTGTTTTTTAATTTGAGATAGGGTCTCATTCTGTCACCCTGAGTAGTGTGCAGTGGCATCATCACAGCTCACTGCAGCCTCAAACTCCTGGGCTTAAGCAATCCTGCCTCAGTCTTCCAAGTAGTTGGGACTACAGGCATGTGCCACAACGCCCAGGTAATTTTTCTGTTTTTAGTGGAGACTGGGTCTCGCTTTTGCTCAGGCTGGTCTCCAACTCCTGACCTCAAACGATCCTCCTGCCTCGGCCTCCCAAAGTGCTAGGATTACAGGCGTGAGCAACCACACATAGCAGACTCAAGGTTTCTGAATTCACTTGGCAAAAAAAAAAAAAAAAAAAAACTGTGTGCTACTTTAGAGAACCTTTTAAAGGGAGTAAGCAGAGAAAGAGCTTTGGTCTAATAGATGTGTTCTAAAATGAGTAAAAACTAAAACCCAGTGTCATTCTTTTGGAATTATCTACACTGGATTTGTTTGGCAAAATAAACAGAGCCCTAAATTACATTCAACTCCTGGGAGAGGGTCTACATGGCCTGTGGGGTCCAACACCACAGTGAGGACATGACTTACTTTTCTGATAAGTTATGTCCTTATAAGTGCATAATAAGTACATATAAGTGCATATATCAGGCACCATTATCACCCTTCTGATACAACAGAAAGAAATGTTCTACTTTGGGTGTTTCAAGTATGCAGCTGTTCCCCAAAATGACAACAGTAACAACAAGACAGTGCATCTGTTTCAGTAGCACTTTCTTCCCCCATGTGGTAGCCCTAAGGATAATTTACAGATTGCTGTATTCCTGGAGGGTGAGCAGCTTTCTTACAATTAAAAAAAAAAGCTTATTCTGATCATTTAAGCTTTGGTGAATCAGGACAGTGGCATCAAAGGGTCCCCCAGCACAGAGCGGCTCTTTACATGTACAAGCAGGGCTGTGAAGATGCCCACTGCCCGGAAAGGCCAGCTCTGTCCTCTTCATTGCCAGAGGTGACCCTGCAAAAAAGGGAGGCTCTTCTTTGGGAGGGACTTCCCTGATTTTGGACCCTCTTCCAAGGATGGGAAAGTAATTATCAAATTCTTGAAAATAAAGACTATTTGGAACCCAGCTGAAAGAGTTTTGGGTTCTGTTTAGGTTTTGTAATTAAAGAAAGATCCTTAGATATTAAAAAAAAAAAAAAAAAAAAAAAACCTCTCCCATTGTGGTCCACTAGCCTCATTTGGCATGTGCCAGGGTGAGCACATAGACCTGCCAGATATTCAAAGCACATGGGAACCACTGCAACAGCTGTTGGTCCTCCCCATTCCATAGGATGTAAGTGTGCTGGATAAGCCCACCCACACCGCTCAGCCCCTCTCTACCTTCCACACCCTCTCCCAGCCCTGGGAGACTGCCATTGTGGAGGCACCTATAGGCTCCTTTGCCCACTGACTTCCTATCTAGTTCCCCCACAGGGAGGCACCAGTGTACGAAGGGGTGGGGGTGGAGAGTGAGTATGAGGATTTATGCCTGGCTCCCTTCCCTCCCTGCTGGGCTGCAGTGAGTTAGCTGCATCCTGCCACCAAAGGCCCTGGTCCCTCCTCCCAAGCACCCATATACTCAGTTACTTTCTCCTCTAATATCAAGTATCTGTTCCCTTCCCTTTACCCTCTTCAGACATCAGGGGAAGAAAGTTCCATGGTGTGGCCTGCTAACCCCATCCTACATCCCACCAGAGGAGGGGAGTGCATCATCCCTTGCTGGTTTCTTTTATCCCTGCCCACCACTGAGAACCAGTCCTTCATCAAACTGTCCGTGGCAACTTCTCTTTGAGTGTGCCATCTGTCTCCTGCCAGGACCGTGAGTGACAAAATAAAAAACAGAACTGATTATTCTAGAATTTCATACTTGGACTCTACATGCCACAACATGTGCATAAAAATTTCCTTGCAGTTTCCCCAAGTCATAGAGGATAACCATCAGGGGAAAAAATATGTCACCGATACGACCATAATAATTTACTATATTGCATACCTTGCAAGAGCAGAATTTGTCTTCTTAAAAAAAAGTGCAGTAAGCTTTGAAACATGAAAACACGATTACACTATTAGGAAAGTATGTTGTTACTAAAAATATTCTCTGTAGAATTCCTTATAAGTGCATCATCAATGATTACTACTATGTTTCGGAGTCACTCTAACCACACGAAAAAGTTGCAAAGACGACAACAGTGTCAGTAAGTGTTTCAATTTTACAACCGCTAATTGAAACTACATCTCATCTGAGACACTGTGTGGAGTGGATATTAACTACATGGTATGAATTCATTTATTATAATAAGAACACCATGCAATCAAACTTTCTAAGAATTGAGGACTTAACAGTCAACCTCATCCTGAAGACCACTGCTGTTTTGTACGAGGTCAAGGTAACATGCAGGAAATTAAAACAGGAACTGAAGTTTCAAATTTTAAAACTATAAACTGTTTCATGGGGTAAAAAAAAGAAACAAAAATCTCCAAGAAACCTACAATATATTGGGGGAAAAACCCACAATAACAACATGCATTGATATATTTTAATCACTGAAGGAATTACTCAAATAACAGTGTTAAAAAACAAAATTAAAAATGGCCTTCAACAAATTAAATGTAAACCATGTGTTACTATAATACACTTTTAAAAGACACTGAAAAGTGTGTTTCAGTCAGGCCTCTGTAAGGAACCAGTCTACAAGACCTCATGTAAGGCTAAATGATCAAGTGAAGGCTTATCCCAGCTTTCCAAAGAGACCTGGCTCCTCTTGTGGGGTGTTGGTTACTTTCCCAGGGTTTAGCCTGTTGCTACAGGTCCTGGAGTTACAGCATTTTAAAACAAATATTTTGCAACAAGTATTAAGGGAGGGAGCACATAAGCTGAATATCTTTTCTTGGGAAACCATGATGAGATCCAGATACAACAGCCTTAGCCGTCTCCATTAACATCTATCTCTTCTTGCTAATACATCAGCTCTACGAAGGCAGAGGTTGTTCTCCATTTCTCCTTATGACCCAGAGCCTAACAGTACCTGGCACACAGTAGGTGATTAATAGATTCTCCAGTCTTTTAAACCACACCTTCCATAGTAGCACTGAGGGAAAACAAAAGTTTGATTCTTCACTACATATTACTTTTTCATAGAATTTTGACTTTGGAACTAGTAAATGTTTCAAACTAAAAATCAAGTCCAAGGTAAACAATATAAAATAAAACAACAAAAGATACAACTCCTTGCCCATCAGAATGTCTAAAATTAAAACACTTTACAAAGTGCTGTTCAGAAAGTAAAGCAACGGAAACACTCACAAATTGTTGGTAGGAATAAAAACTCATACAACCACTTTGGAAAATGGTTTGGTAGTTTCTTATAAAGCCATGCATACACATATCATGTGAGCCACCAATCCCACTCCTAGGAGTTTCCTCCAAGAGAAATGAATTACGTATCCACACAAAGACTTGTACAATAATGTGCAAAGCAGCTTTATTCATAATATCCAAAAATCCCCAAACTGGAAATAATCCAAAACCCATCAGAAGATAACCAGATAGACATCACAGGGTGTCCATACGATGGAATACTACTCAGCAATAAGAAAGAATGAACTACTGATTTGCACAACAATCATGATTCTCAAAAACACCATGCTGAGTAAAAGACACTAGATATAAAAGCATACTATTCTACAATTTCATTAATTTGAAATTTCAGAAAAGGCAAAAAAATATATATTCGTGGTTGCCTGAGGGTTTGAGTGAAGACAGGGAGAGGAAACGGACCACACAGGAGCTCAAAAAGACTTTCTGTGGTGACGGAAACATTCTCTACCTTCACAACAGTGGTGGTTACACAGGTGTACACGTATTAGTCAAGATATTTTCAGTGGGTGTATTTTATTATATGTAAATTAGGCCTCAATACAGTTGATTTCTTAAAAAAGAGTAAACCATAAATTTAGGATTAATTTAGAAAGGAAACAAAATAACCTATCTAGGAGTAAGTTGGCAACATAACCTCACAGGAAAATGAATTCTTTCACGTGGCACTTGAACTCAACACTGACTTTATATATCCTAAAATGTATACCCATAAACTACAAAGACAAAAATGAACCACAAAGTATTATGTTTCAATCAGAATTGTAATATTAAAGTAAAATTGCAATTTTGAAACTACTTTATGTCTATTGTAGAATAGAACAAACAAGCAAATGTGTTCATAGGATTAATAGTATTAGGAGCAGGCAAAGAGATATAAACACAAAATCAAAGATTGTTAAGAAAAAATGCAGTCATGTTAAATGTAAATTGGGAATACCGATATAAATTCATGAAAATAATAACGCCCCAGCTACAATGAACACACCCAGTGTCCAGATCCAGTTTCTCAAAACCATTCTCCACTACAAGGAATCTGGGCTTCCTGGAGAAATGGATATACCCATGTCTGGCAATGGAAAGTATAAGATGAGGCCTAGGACATTTTCTGTGCAAGAAGGTACTTAAAGACTAAAAGGGACATGTTCAAAGGACATAAGAGACAGTTTGGTCTCAATGGGCAAATTTGGGATTATCTGAGCATCAAAACAATGATTGTAATTAACTGATTAAATAAAAACCTGTGAGTCCATAATGATAGATTTATTTACCACCAGTAGAGGCAATTCTTATAGCAACCCTTTCTGTAACAATCGGTCATTACAGTGCCTTTTTAGGAATATCAACTAACTACAGAATTAGAAAAATCACCATTTTGCAACCCCTAGTGAAATAATTCAGGCAAGAATCATCAATGGAAACGCACAGTGCCAAATTCTCTCTCCACAGAGTATGTGCTAATTGCACACAAAAAAAGGATCATCTAAAGCATCACCAATGGTGGGAAAACCTGGTGGATGTGACAGTTTAAGTTGCACCCACCATTGCCAGGAAACTGTTCAAATAAGCCTGAACCTATGTGAGCCTATATTCCAGGGGAATACGGGGAAACTGAACAAGATCAGGAGGAAATGATCAGCCAAATTCAGGAGGCATTGTACAAAACAACGGCCCTGATCACCTCAAAAAAAAAAAAAAAGTCATGATGGTAGGGCGTTGTTGGGGGGAGAATGGGAAGATGACTCCAGATTGAAGAGACCAAAGAGGCATAGAAAAGACAGTTACAGCGCCCCGTACCTTCGCTGGATCCTGGTTGAAAAGATTCAGAAAGTTGTCAAAGACTCTGGGAAACAACTAGAGCAATCTGACTATGGAGTAGATCCTAGATGCCAAACAGAAAGATTTTTAAATTTTCTTGGATGTGATGAGAGTGTTGTGTTTACACAGAAGAACGCCTTTACTCCTGAGACTCACACTGAAGTCTGGGAAGGTGAGGTGCCATGACGCCAACAGCTTGCTTTCCACTGGCTCATGGAATCCACACGTAAGGATGAAGCAACCACAACAACACGTTAACAATTACTGATTTTCTAGGTAGTGGATACATAGGTGGTCACTGTCCTATTTTGGAGCTCTTCTGTATGTTTGAATTTTTTCGTAATAAAAAAAAAAGAGAAGAGAAAAGAAAGAAGGCGAAGCATTAATAATATAATGCCCATCTGTAAAACCTTATCCCAGACAGAATCAGTAGGTGACATACCTTCACAGGTGGTCTTAAAGAGGTAATTAGGTTAAAATGAGCTTGTTACGGTGGGCCCCAATCCAGTGTGACTGGTGTCCTTTTAAGAAGGGTAAATTGGGACACAGACACACAGGGGAGGCCAGGTGGAGACACAGGGAGAAGGTGGCCATCTACAGGCTAAGGGGAAAGGCCTGAAAGAACCAGCCCCACTCACACCTTGGATCCTGGACTTCTGGCCTCCAGCAATGTTAGAAAATAAATTCCCCTTGTTTAAGCCACCCCAGTCTGTGGCACTTTCTTTAAAACTCTGTTCCAGGAAACTAATATAATAGGAAAGAGTACCAGGAAAAGGAAAGACTGTTCGCCTAATCCAAATAGAGAGGAACAGCTTTTACTCGCTACCTTGTACACATTAGCCATTCACTGATATGGAAAATCAGGAGCTCCCAGGACTGTGTGTGTGTGCACGTGCGTGCATGTGCGTGTGCATGTGTGTGTGTGTGTTTAGGGGGTGGGAGCTGGGATAGCTACCCAGGATGACCTCACGTCTGCAGCATCAGCTGGGGATCACCCAGACACGCTGGAATCCCGGGCCCCCTCTCCTGCACCCACGGGACTCCTCTCGGAGCCAGGCCTGTCTGGGGACAGCCCCTGCAGCCTGCGCGCTAGCCTGGGAGAGACACTTAAAACACCCACGTCTGTCTGCTGTAAGGGATTCGACATCGGCTTTTTCATCACTGAGCAGAAACATTTCAAATATATTAAAGTCATTTCTCCCTGAAATAAAAGAAACATTTCTCAGGCTCATCGTCATGAGAGGGGACACTGCGAGTATTTCTCTCACAGTGTGCAATTTCCACCTTTTTGGAACAAAAAAAAAAAAAAAAAAAAAAGAGGCAAATAAAAACTAAGAGGAAAGGCAAAGAATACTGAGTTCTCATCAAATTTCCTTTCTCCCATTACCCAGGTTGTGAGAAGAGAGGCAGGGTCAGTTCTAGAACCTTGGAATGTGAGTTCTGGAAAGGGTCTTAGTTCTGGAAAGGGTCTTAGCCACCTCCTGGTGGGCTCTCTTCATTAACGAAGCTGATGGGAAGAGCTTGCCCAGGAGCACACGGCTGTGGGTCTGGCACACGTCTCCTCCCTGCCAGCCACACACACAGGCCTCTCTCCATCTGACCTTCACTCGGCGACCTTCCCTGGCTGTGCTGAAAGCCACAGACAGTTTCATGGGTTGTGCTGAGGCCTCCCCAGCAGACAGTGGTCAGGATGGAAAGGATCCTCGTGCATGGCTTCTCGATCTCAGCCCTACTGGCACTTGGGAAAACTCTTGGTTGTGTCGTATACTCTAGGATGTGTAGTCGTGTCCCTGGCCTGTACCCACCAGACGCCAGATCCCCCAAGATCTGACAACGAAAAGTGTCTCCAGACCCTGCCAAGTGTCCCTGTGGGGCACAATCGCCTTCAATTAAGCACCACCAGCCCAGAGCATAACAATCGACTAAGTTTTCGCAGGAAGAGGAATCCCTAAACACAAGCTCAATTCAAATACCTTTTCCCACGTCACTGACCTTGCCCCTTGCAGATGACCAAGGCCTGTCTTTGCACTTTCTCCCTGGTCAGGTCCTATTTTCCAGGGACACAGAAGGACTCCAGCCAAGCCTAATCTCACTCACGCTAGTCAAAAAGCAGTCGAACTTCCTGGGAATGTTTTGCACAACTCAGGAAGAGCTCGGTGTGGACAGGGCAGTGCGGTGAGCCCATGCACCCGTCCCTCCCGGTCACCCAGTGCGAGGGCAACACAAACCACAGTCCTTACAAGTCCTACCCCACGAGCAAGGCTGTCACCTGCTTCTCGGCACACTGAGGCCACACGCCAGGGTGCCCACAGCCCCCTCCTACAAAGAGGACCGTGACAAGCCTGGAACCGCATTCAGAGTCGCTGCAGAAGATAAGATGCTCACCCAGAATGAGAGCAAAGCCAGCCCTGGATGCCCAGGGCTCCACGCACACGGTGGAAATCAAACTCAGCAACCCCAGGAGAAAAGCCTCCTCCCAAGAGAATCGCCACAAAGGCGACTGAGCTGTTGTCTCCCAGTACTACTGACAACAGCAGTAAGTCTCCACCGTGGATTATTCACTCCCAATAATCCTGAGGTGACTCACAGGAGGATTAGGCCTCAAACTGAGGCCCAGGCCTACAAAACCACATGGATTATAGGTTTGTTTTTAATTTTTTTAAAGCCTTTCCAACAACATCTGGTGGCATGACCATAAGAGCCCTCCCCCAACTAATTCTAACACTGCCCAACATCCTGGCCGGCGGACACGCGCGGCCAACTCCAGCGGGGCCCAGGAGTGGCCTCAAAACGTTGGCAAAAACGAAAGCAAGGCCTGCACTGCCCTGGGCCCTGTGCTGCCCTCTCGACTATTCCAAAACGCCCCCTGGTGCGTCTGGAGCCCACATGTGCAGCGGTCTGCTGGTCATCCTGTCTGGAGGACTGTTTGGTCCCCTGAGTCCACCGTGACCAGACCATAAGGCGTCACCTTCCTCCACGGCCCCCCAAATCAAGGCCACTCTCCTCCCCGTCCCCTGCCGCAGTGTATGATCTCACTACCCTCTCCTCTAGCAGACTTAACCCTGAACTCCTTCCTTGTCTGCCTACCCCTGCCCCAGCCCCACAACTGCCATCAGAGCCTGTGGATTCTACCTCTAAGACAGTGGGCTGGTGTCACCAGGTGTTGACCTTTCCCACTGCTGCCAACCTAGTTCCATCACTCATTATGCCCTGGCGGGACCACTGGCCCCTGCCTGGACTCGAACCCACCACTCTGCTTCCTGCTCCTCCAGTACCCACGCCTCCCACACTCTGCCCCTCTCCGTGCCCCGAGCCTTCAGTCGTTCCCGGCACAGACAGGAAACGTGCTCACCCGCAGGCCTGAAAGCCGAGCCCTGCCCAACAACGCCCTCCCATCTTCCCGGCCTCGTCTCGTGTGCCATCCCATTCCCTGCTCCCTCACGTTGTCCTCTTCCACCGGTCTCCTCTCTCGCCGCATCTCTGCCCGCTCAAGCCACCGTCCCTACCCACCCCTCCATAAACACCCTCCGAGGCGGGGTGGGGGACACCTGAGCTTGGGAATCGTAAGGATCTGAGTTCAGATTCTGCTCTGCTGCTTACCTGTGTCACCTGTGACAGGCCACCTACCTGTCTCTCGGTTTGCTCATCTATAAAATGGGACAGTAACCTCCCACTTCGTAGGGCGCTAAGATCATTACCTAACAAATAGCATGAAAACACTTGACAAAGACGGGCTGGTGTTTGAGGCGGGGAAAACATGGACAAAACCTTGCAGGCCCCCGTGAGCAAGACACACAAAAAGGACAGTGAAGACTGCCTGCCTAGAGGAGAGGTGCCCAGCCTGACCTCAGGTGGGTGACGTGGACACAGGCTCCCCAGCAGGGCCTCGGCCAACACCGTTCCCTTGGCACCCTGCTGCTCAGAACACTCTAGTAGTTTTGTGTTTGGAACACAGTCTTTTTTTTTTTTTTTTTTTTGTCTTTTTCATTTTTGGCTAGCGTCAGTACCATCTGTGAATTACACTGCAGAGGCCAGGTTTTCGATAATTTGAATAAGACCTCAGGGAGTCTGAACTAAACATATGTCCCACAAAAATATAAAGTAATTCATATGCTTTCATCTATTAATTGGGAAAAGGAGCTTTTCATCAATGTCTAAATTTTTACTACAGTCAGAGAAATGCCAGGTTCCACTCCACACAGCATGGCAAAAAGGCCTCTTCAACATGCAAGGCTTCTCGAGATAGACACGCGGGACCGACTAGCATCAGAGAGAGCAAACGTGACAGATGACTTTTGGGGTTTTTCTTTTGTTTTTTGAGACAGAGTCTCGCTCTGTCGCCCTGGGTAGAGTGCCGTGGCGTCAGCCTAGCTCACAGCAACCTCAAAAGTCCTGGGCTCAAGCGATCCTCCTGCCTCAGCCTCCCGAGTAGCTGGGACTACAAGCATGCGCCACCATGCCCAGCTAATTTTTCTATTTTTAGTAGAGACAGGGTCTCGCTCTTGCTCAAGCTGGTCTCGAACTCCTGACCTTAAGCGATCCTCCCTCCTCCACCTCCCCCCCCAAAGTGCCAGGATTACAGGCATGAGCTGCCGTGCCCGGCAGATGGATGACTTTTAAATAAAATTAAGAGGTGAGCGTACACTAGTTTCCTAAGGCTGCCGTAACAAACTGCCACAGACTTGGTGACTTAAACTGACAGCAATTTATTCTCTCACAGACGGGAAATCTGAAACCGAGGAGCTCACGGGGGCCTAGGGGACATCCTTCTTCCTTGCCTCTTTCTGGCTTCTGGTGGCTCCCAGCAACGTGTGGCGTTGCTTGGCTTGTGGCTGCATCACTCCAACCTCTGCCTCAGTCATTCATCAGCCTCCTCTCCGCGTATCTGTGTCCTCTCCTCTTCCTGTAAGGACACCAGTCATTGTGCCCACCCTACTCCAGGATGACTTCATCTTAACTAATCGCATCTGCAAAGACCCTATTTCCAAATAAGGTCACCAAACAAGGCTCCGTGTGGACATGAATTTTGTAGGGGACACTCTTCGACCCATCATGGTGATAACAGAGGAAAATCAGGGAATCTTCTACAAAATCATCAGAGCTAAAAGAACTTCAAAGGTAACCTTCTCCACAGAAGTTACACAGGTTTCTTCTCGGATACCAACCCCAAGGATTGGTGGTGGCTTCTGGGAGTGAAGCTCAAAGACACAGCGAAGGGTGAGCGCCGTGGCCCTGGGCGGGGGTGGGGCTGGCGGTGAGCCTATGGCTCCCCCGCCGTGGTCTGCTTCAACATGCCCGTGTGACACTCCACTCGGGGAGAATCAGGACCAGAACCCGGGTCTCCTGAGTCCTCACCTGACAACCAGCTCTTGCAACAGGAACTGTGAGCAGACACCAAAAATCAGCTGATGACTTTCACAAAAATGGATTCATGCACTTGGAGGACTATTTCTCTAACCTAGATCAAAAAACTTCCTTCCTTCAACAAACATCAGCCTCCTCCCCTCACCTACTGCAACACCAGGTGTGAGTCCTAGGAACACCTAGTCTAGTTTCAAAAGCCAATATAGGCCGGGCTGTAATCCTAGCACTCTGGGAGGCCGAGGCGGGAGGATCATTTGAGCTCAGGAGTTTGACACCAGCCTGAGCAAGAGCGAGACCCCGTCTCTACTATACATAGAAAGAAATTAATTGGCCAACTAATATATATAGAAAAAATTAGCTGGGCATGGTGGCGCATGCCTGTAGTCCCAGCTACTCGGGAGGCTGAGGCAGCAGGATCACTTGAGCCCAGGAGTTTGAGGTTGCTGTGAGCTAGGCTGATGCCACGGCACTCACTCTAGCCTGGGCAACAAAGTAAGACTCTGTCTCAAAAAAAAAAAAAAAAAAAAAAAAGCCTTATAAAGTAATACGGAGTTACATAGACAAAGATAAGCCCAGTCTTACAGTTCTACTGACAAGGACACAACCCAGCCTAGGAAGGGAGCATCATGGAAGACTTCTTGGAGGAGGTGACTACTGTCAAAGTCTACAGGATGAACGGGAGGTAGCCAGGGGCAGAGAAGGATAAGGTCATGACTAATGGTGTGACCAAAAGCCTTGATCGCTTCCTGAACTGGAGCTAAGGCTGCCGTACATGTTGTAAATTATGTGGTTTTATGTCCTGTGGAAAAACAGCCCCATGATGAATTTTTTTTCAGAAACTGACACCTCAGGATTGTGTCTCTCTCCTGAGCTGGCATTTTATCAGAGAAGCACAATGATGGAATCTGCTGAGTTTCCACTATTGCCTAGGCTGTCAGGGTACTCAATCTCAACAAATACATTTAGCTTAAGAATTTGGAATATTGGCTTTTCCCTTTCTCTAGTGCTATAGGGTATGGCTATTTTCAATTTTTACTTAATAGCCTGATTGTAACATCTATGTCTTATGGTAATTCTTATTAAAAAGAAGTGGGGTATAAAAATTATAAACTCACTAATAAGGAATATTGGCCAGTGTCTGCATGTAGGGTCCTGGGAGTCTAAACGCTATAACCGCATCACCTGGAAGCTAAGTTTGACTCCACATGGATCATCTTTTTCAAAAGCCCAAACCCATCAACTTCTTAGAGGGAAGGACTTAATTAATTGCTGGTAAAAAGCCATCTGCATCCTGAGGTGGGTGAAGCAAATTTCTCTCTAAGTGACAAAAACCGAGGGGAAAAAAAAAAAAAAGATTGCTTAATGTTCTCTCTGGCCTCTTAAAGTCAGCGTATATGAGAGGGAGAAGGAAGTGAAAGAGAAAGAGAACAAGACAGAACTACTTATACAAGCCATGTGTAAAGATGCTTCCTTAAGGCCATTCTCACAAAGACTTATTCCCTGAGCGAGCAAAAGTGAAAGAATTGAAGGCTCAGACTTGCAAAGGTTTAATATCCAACACCTGCAAATTCCATCCCCCCCCCCTTCGCCTTCCTCAGCTCGGCAAGTTCACGGGTAGGTTCGACACACCGCTGGCTGCGTTGCCAGCAGAAAGCTCAGAGAACGCACGCTGGGGAGTTGGGGTGGCTAGCTAGAAATGTTCACTCTTCACCCAGATGCGGGAGGACCTACGTGCTTGGGGAAAATTAACAAACCAAAAATTATTTTTTAATTGTTTCCTGTGCACATGGCACTTGTTAAGTGCCCCTAGAGATAAAGTATATCCTCTGACACCGAGGAACGCATCCTCTGGTCCCTGGTGAAAAGCACTAGAGGCGGAGACACGTGGTCTCTCGCCCACCAGGGTTGTCGTGGACAATCACAGAGGCGTGCACTGCACAACTCCAGGAGGCGCCGTTCCAATATGAAGCCATCGTTCCAATCCTGGCACTGCTAGGCTATGGGAACCTCGGCAAGTTACTTAACTGATCTCCTAAAGCGGTTATGAGAATTGAGAGATTAGACACAAGGTTAAATGAGATAGTGTCAGACATCTAATAAGCACTCAATCAACATCAGCTTAGCAAACTGTTATCTAATTAGAGCTAAAGTGAATTATATTAGTCAGATCAGGCTACCATAACAAAATACAGGTGGCTGACACAACAAAAATCTATTTTTCACAGTTCTGGAGGCTGGGAAGTCCAAGACCAAGGTGCCAGCAGATCCGGTTCCTGGTGAGGACTCTCTTCCTGTAGTGAAGACGGCTGCCTTCCCCCTGCGTGCTCACGTGGCCCTTCTTTAGTGCATGTCCTGGAGTGACAGTGATCTCTCTCTCTTCCTCCTCCTATAAGGCCACCCATCCAATCAGACTAGGACCCCATCCTTATGGTCTCATTTAACCTTAATCATCTCCTAAAAGCCTGATCTCCAAATACAGTCCCCTGGGCAAGTAAGGGCTTCAACACAAGAATTTTGGGGAGACACAATTCAATCCATAGCACTGACAAAAGAGAAATGACCGACAGTGTAATATTTATGAGTGTCTACTATATCCCAGGAGTTGTATTATCATTCATTATCATTATTTAAACAACCATGTGAGAACAGCATTATCGTTCTCATTTCACAGACAAGGACATAAAGCTCATTAATAGTAATTAACTTACGGAAGGACACACAGCTAGCAAGTGGCAAAACAAAGATTCAGACCTAGGTCTCTCTGACTCCAACCTCCATGCTCCTGGAAATCATCTGCTCCGCCCCTTATTTCATTAGATGGCAGACTTTATTATAAAGTTTATTATAAACTCCACAGACAGACTGTACACGCCAAGGGCAAGAGAGAGATTAATAAGATTAGTAGATTCCATTAGGGAGATGGGCTTGCAACTGAGCTCTCAAGAAAGGGTTAGTTTGGGGTATACACCAAGCAAGGCGCATTCTGCAGAGCAGGGCAGGGACCCACCTGTCTCCAGCAGCAGCCCGTGCAGAGAAGCAACGTGAAATAAGACAGCCAAAAGGGGGTAAGACAGACTCCACGGGGTCTGTAAAGTCAGGGAGGACATGGGGACTCACTTCCATGGGTGGCAGCAACCAGTGAGGACACCTGAGCAGAGGACGGAATAATGACAGTGCTCAGGCGACAGGGGACACAAAGCCTGGAGACAGGGAAAGCTGCACCTGCAACTCGGGGATGAAGGGGCCACCACAAGCGAGGTGTGGGGTGCTGCTGGGTGTGGTCCACGGCTCTGCTCTCACCAAGTTCTCAGGGTCAGTGCCGAGGAAACCAGGAGGATGAAGACGCCACTCACTCACTCACTCTGCGGAACCTCCGGAGCCCCTGGGCATGGCGCAAACTAAGACTGCAATGGACTGCCCGTGATGCCTACGTGAGAGCAGACAGACGGGAACAAGGAACAGATAAGCTTACAAACACACCTGGAGCGAAGTACATGGTGGAGGAAAATGTCCCACTGGAGGCCAGCAGGAGGGCTCAGAGGAAATCTCTGTGAGAGGTGGCATTAAAGTTGGAACCTGAAAACTAAGGTGCCAGGTTGGGTGAGAAGTGGGAAAAGCAAGAATAAGACACTAAGAAGCCAACGGCAAAGCCTGCAAGGCGGGCAGATGAGACGGAACTGGATGCATCGGGACACTGGGGCACACGGCTGCTACCAGCAGCTCCCCCGGCTCAGCAGAGCACTGGCCCCTGAGTCCTCGACACCAGTGGGTGCCCACCAAGGAGGGATCCCAGAGGAACGGAGGTCCACAGTCAGGTGATTCAGAAAGAGAAAATTGTGGGAAACTGGGATGTCTGAGGCTCTACGGAGATTCAGGAAATACCACGAGGGCTGATGTGGAAGACCAAGGGCTTTTTTTCTGAAAGGGAAGCATTTGTGCAGACAGATTCCAGTGGGCAGGACAGCCCATGGGGGGCAGGGGGGCCTCATGGATATTTCTGGGCTCTTACGGACAATTCTTTTCTCCCCAATTTTGATACTCTCCTGAAAATGAGTTTGAAAACAGAATGTATGAAAGTCAACGTATTTATATGTTATGATGCACACCTCATAAATACAAAGTGCTTAAAACGAAAAGCAAGAAAAGAAAGATTGTCAAATCTCTAAATATCTAACCTTTTAGACTCAAGCATTCACAGTTCTTTCCCAGCATGTCACAAATGTCCTTCCATTTGATCCTTACCCTTCACAACATGGGCTCCTACCGGTACCCAAACAAGACGGAAGATTTGCACCCAGTGATTTCCGTCTTTCTCAACTGATGTGGTTCCCAGAGAACTATGCTCTTTATAACTCTTATCATTAACCTTTTAAATGTGTCATTTTCACTTGGACAAAACAAGGATAAACTACATAAAAAATTCAAATGACTGCCCAAATAAAGGATGCTATGAAGGCAAAGATGAAAAATGATTGAAATTTTGAAAAGACTGAAATTGATCTGCTGGCTGGCAGGCCAGGAAGGGATAACTGGAAATATTCAATCGATGATGTGTAGGGTAGCTAAATTCACCACACAAAGGGTGGTTTAGAGGTGTCAATACATGATTGTAGCAGGACCACCACGGAGGTGTCACAGAAATGACTCAAGTTGGCCATGGCTACAGGGGAGACTGCTGCAGAGGGCTGGATTCAAGGAACAACAAGGCTCTTTCCAACTACACAATTGTATGAAATGAAGACTTGTTTTTTTTTTTTTCAGTTGTGTAAACCACAAAAAAATTCTGCCCTGGGAATGTTTTCAGACATATGTTTCAATGGATAGCTATATATATCTATATAAATACATTTTTTTAAAAGTAAAGAAAACTGTTACTTTAAGAAAATGATAAAGCAGTGAAATCCACTAATATATTTTTCAATCAGGAGACTGTGTTCAGGGATTTTCTCTAAGCTGCTTTTTTTTAAAAAAAAAAAAAAAAAGGAAAAAAAAAGGAAATCCCAACACACAGAGCAGACAATTTGCTTTTTCTTCAAACTGACAAGCAGTATCATTTTGTATTAGATACTAGAGAATTCTTATTATTGAATGTGCCTTTATTCTAGGGGGGAAAAGCCTAGCAAAATAAAAAAATACCAGATATTAAAGAAAATAAAAATGGCCCAAGGAAGTGCCAAAGTAATTGCATCTACTCCTATGACCAAAATCTCCAGAAACCCTTCCAGAGGAGTCCCCTACCCTCTCCGGCCAGTGCCCTGCGGCATCACCGTTAAAGTCCTCACGGAAGTGAGCCACCCACAGCTTGCAGAGGGGGAGACCTCAAAGGCCAAGTCCAGACTTACATGCAGTAGTTCTTATACCTTGTTACTTAGAACAGGAGGTCACTGAAGAAAGAAGCTCGAAGCCTCAGATGAATAAGTTGAAGATAGTGGATGCAGTTGGTATTTCCAGAAGGTTCTCTCCCTAGCAACTAAGGTTAACAGTGGGTCCAACCTGCCGGAGTCCGGAGCTGAAGAGGACTGGTATACAGGAACTGTATTTACCTGCTCATGTTTGGCCTTCTGGGGCCAATTACAGAAGGTGAAAACTCTGGGAGAGAGAATGAATGACCTTGAGCTCAAGGAACAGCCCAACTGCCCATCACCAGTCCCAGACTGACCTCGGTTTTCAGGGCAGTGAGCAAGCGAGTCCTCCTCCTCCTCGAAAAGCATTCCAAGTTAAAGGGCACCACTGCTTCCCAGAAATAAAATGTTGTTACACTGGGCAAATGGAAGACACTCAACAAAAGCACATTCTGATGTTTAGTAAAACCAAGGTCATACAAACATTGAGTCATCGTGAACACAGTGGCGAGTGCTTTAATAATTTCAAAGAGATCCATCTAGGCTCTGCCTGTAGCAAGAACTCGTCTAACTTGGGCATTCACAGTTGTGCACACTGAGTCTCATGATTTCACATTTCAGCAAAAAGGATATTCTGCAGAAGAACATGGAGCTGGCTCCTTCCTGGATTGAGGTTTTGGATGGGCCCTGAGTAAGAAATGCCAGTCAGGTACTGCATGTGGTTGTGCCAACTCAAACCTCAGCACCAGAGGACTGGGGAGAAGGACCAGGCTAGGCCCACAAACAGCTCAAACTCAAAGTAAGGAGTGGAGGGCCAAGACAGTCAGTTGTTCTTGGGAAGGGCACCTTCTGAAGAATAAGTCAGATTTTGAGATGAGTTCCATGAGTTTAAAATAGGATGACTCCTTTTAAATTTTTCAAATAAATCTAAAAAGCCAAGCCTTTCCCCTGTCCCTCATCCCACACCACCTTCACCTAATAGAAACAATGAGTAGAGCCTTTTATAAAATGCTTTCCTTTAAGCCGGGCATGGTGGCTCACGCCTATAATCCCAGTACTCTGGGAGGCCGAGGCAGGCGGATTGCTTGAGGTCAGGAGTTCAAAACCAGCCTGAGCAAGAGCGAGACCCCGTCTCTACTACAAATAGAAAGAAATTCATTGGCCAACTAATATATATAGAAAAAATTAGCCAGGCATGGTGGTGCATGCCTGTAGTCCCAGCTACTCGGGAGGCTGAGGCAGCAGGATTGCTTGAGCCCAGGAGTTTGAGGTTGCTGTGAGCTATGATGATACCACAGTACTCACTCTAGCCTGGGCAACAAAGTAAGACTCTGTCTCAAAAAATAAAAAAAATAAAATGCTTTCCTTTATAGAAAAGAGGGGTAGAGAGGAGATGAGAGAACAGAAGAAGGAAAGGAGCCGACAGGTACTTATTACAAATCACTTCCAACAAAGAAAGGAAAGTTCAAGTGCATGATAAATAATAAAAGGTCCCCAAATAGAGCCCCACTGGTCCATGCTCCGCTTGCACACTGTGTAGCAAAAAACAACTGGAACCCTACAAACCCTCCCCACTCTTCTGTCGAGATCTGTGGTCCCCTCATTCACCATCAAAAAAGGGACAGGAACAGGGCACAGAGGCTGACGCCTATAAGAGGCCAAGGTGGGAGGACTGCTTGAGGCCAGGAGTTTAAGACCAGCCTGGGCAACAGAGCAAGAGCTACTGTCTCTACAAAAATAAAAACTTAGGCCGGGCGCAGTGGCTCACGCCTGTAATCCTAGCTCTCTGGGAGGCCGAGGCGGGCGGATTGCTTGAGGTCAGGAGTTCGAAACCAGCCTGAGCAAGAGCGAGACCCCGTCTCTACCGAAAATAGAAAGAAATTAATTGACCAACTAAAAATATATACAAAAAATTAGCCGGGCATGGTGGCGCATGCCTGTAGTCCCAGCTACTCGGGAGGCTGAGGCAGGATCGCTTGAGCCCAGGAGTTTGAGGTTGCTGTGAGCTAGGCTGACGCCACGGCACTCACTCTAGCCTGGGCAACAAAGTGAGACTCTGTCTCAAAAAATAAATAAATAAATAAATAAATAAATTAATTAATTAATTAAAATAAAATAAAAACTTAGATGGGCATGGTGACATGTGCCTATAGTCCCAACTACTCAGAAGGCTGAGGTGGGAGGATCACCAGAGCCCAGGAGTTCGAGGCTGCAGTGAGCTATGATTACATCACTGCACTCCAGCCTGGGCGACACAGTGAGACCCTGTCTCTTAAAAAGAAAAAAAAAAGTGTGGAAGAAAACAAACAACCCAAGCCATTTGTCCTCTAACTTAATGGCTTCTTTTTCTTTAATGCGAACGCAATCAGGTGTCAGTGTACTCCAGTAGGCATATTAGGAGTGAGGGAAGTTCTGAGCTCAGGAGACCCGGGTTCTGGATCCAAATCTATCACCAGCCCCCGCTGTGTGGCCGTGAGCACTCCCTGAAGGCTCAGTTTCCTCCTCCATAAAAGGACACAGTCCCACCGCATAATCCCGAAGGACCTTTCATTCATTAGGTTTTATTCTTGAAGCCTCTCGGTGTAGGCACAAAATCATCACTCACTGCTACTGCTTATGTTGCTCTGTTTGTTTCCCAGGGCTGTCGTAACAAAGTAACACAAACTGGATGGCTTAAAACAATGGAAATTTATTCTTGCAGGATTCTGGAAGCCGGAAGTCTGAAATCCAGGTGTCAGCAGGGTTTGTTCCTTCTGGAAGTTCCAAGAGAGAATCTGCTCTGTGCCCTGCGTCTAGCTTCTGGGGGATTATCAGCAATCCTTGGTGGTCCTCGGCTTGTAGACATATCACTCCACCCTCTCTCTTCATCTTCACATGGTGTCCCCTTGTGCATGTCTTTGTCTCTTTTCTTCTTACAAGGATGCTGGTCATATTGAACCAGAGGCCACCCTAATCCAGTATGACCTCATTTCAACTTGATTACATCTTTTCCAAATAAGGTCACATTCACAGTACCAGAGATTAGAATTTCAACATATCTTCTTAAGGGACAAAGTTCAGCCCACGACGCTTGCATAGACAGGTAAATGCACAGGGCGCCATGAGAAATCCAACAATGAGACTGCAGATAGGCTGCCATTTCTGAACAGATTATCTGAACACATTCACGCTGTCTCTGAATCGCTGAGAGCAGGCACTGCCCTCAATCGGCTGTGGCCACGTGGCAGCCGTGAACGGAGCTCGCAACAAACCACCACATCTCAGCACCAGCGTAAACAAACGGCACAAAGTACGTAAGCCACACGTTTTACGCAGGGGGGGAAACGATCAGTTGGAATTACATTCCATAAGACTCAACCACTGCTAACAAAATAAACCATCGGGCACCAAATCGCACCTGCAGAGACAGCAGGCTTATCCGGAGCGAGGCAGAAATGACGGTGGCAGCCACGGAGGGCAGAAGCTGGAGGGGAAAGAGCCCGGCCTGGTCTAGGAAACTGGGGAGGGAAGACACGGACGATCACAAGTGCTCCTCACCACCTCAACTTCGCTGAAAGCTGTAGGCAATTTATAAAGAACAGAAATGTATTTCCTCACACTTCTGGAGGCTGGGAAGTCCAAGATCAAAGGGCTGGCATCTTGCAAGGGCCTTCTTGCCATGTCACCTCACGGCAAGAGGTGGAAGGGCAAAGAGAGGGCAAGAGGGAGAGAGAAGGATACTGAACTCATCCTTTTATAATAAGGAACCCACTCCTGTGACAACAGCATTAATCGATTCATGAGGGCAGTGCCCCATGGGACCCAAGAAACTCTCTACCTGGGCCCCGCCTCCAAACACCACCCCATTGGGAGGGGGTGAGTTTCCAACACATAAACTTTAGGAGACATGTCCAAACCACGGCAGGAATTTATGAAAGCTCTTTGATAAAGGAGATAGCACTGCCCAGAGAAATGTACAGAAAGAAAGAGGAAAAAACCAACATCTCGATGTGGACACGCTTGACCTACAACACCCAGCCAGATACACGTGCAGACTAAGGGAGCCACATGGCCACACACACGCCTAGAATGCTACTGCCACAGGAACAGGATACTTGAAGTCACTGCTCTCTAATCCTGGGGTTCCAGGAGAACTGGGGGAACGGTCAGAAGAGCTGGATCCGACTGTTGCCGGGAGACACAGGAACGAACAAGGGCCCCAGCAGACTCCAGGGAGAACGGATCCACCTGAATCCTCCTAGGATTTTAACAACGGCCCGGATAGGGCTTTGGAGATCACATTCAGACTGTTCCCATATGGAAAGGGTCTTCCACAGAGTTAGCATTGTGAGGACAGGATTTTATCCCAGCATTTCCCCAGAGCCCTTTGGAAAATCACACATTTATGAACAGCACTGTTGTGTAAGCTGCCACACGTGGCCCCTTTGCTTTGGGCAGACCACGTTGACACTGGTTAGCTGACGCTGGTCAGAGCCTGTGACTGACGCTCAGCCTGTGTGTCTAACAAAAGCATGCAACAAGGAGGACAATACAAGAGTCCCCTGTGGCATGTAGTTTGGGAACCATGGGAATGGGCCAACTCAGCTTACGGATGAATATATTTAATAGACAACAGTAGGCCCACAAGAGAAGGTCTATTGAATTCAGTGGAGGAATCTAAGGTTCAGAGAGGTGCAGAGATTTGTCCAAGGTCACAGAGCTGGTGAGTAACCAACTTTAGCTCCAGAACCCAGATCTCATAATACCTGGTTTAGTGTTCTGTGCACCATCCAAGCTTTCTCTCTCATCAACTTGTACAAAAACCAAGAGACAGTCCTCTTCTGCCCTCCAATAGCACCTTGTATATACGGCATACGCCACGTTGCACAGCCAGTGTTTCTTTCTATGTTCACTTCTCCCACCAACTGGAAATTCCTCGAGGGCAGGGACTATGTCCTCACCATCCTATTTCCCTAGTGCCCAGCACAAGCCTGTCAATAAGCATGGAATCGACACTGGCCGAATGAATAAGTAAGTTATGAGGAAGTTTAGGGCACCATAAAGGAGTGGTATCAGTACATTATTACTTATTAAATATTATTTCTGGGAAATAACCCTCCCCCCAATATGAACTGATCTCTAAGAATGGTAGGGAAGCCTTTAAAATAAGTCAAAAAACCAAAGATAATAAACACAGATTTTTATCAAGACAGATACTTAAGTAGCAAATCCTCTAAGGGTGCTCTGGTCATACTTGTCACTGCTTCTGGGCCATTTGCAAACTCTACACATAGTCTCAGAACCAACAAACAGGATCTGGTCTTTTGCTCACCAGGAAAGACCTGCCTGGATTTCATCCGTGGCTAATACTAATTAGCAAGAAATGCAAAATAGTGTCCACAGACTCATTCAAAGACTAAAATTCAGGGATACTTCGAGTAATTAATGAAACAAAACATTTGGTAGGTTTTAGCATATTTTCAAAGATTTAAGTACGTTTTCAGTGGTTGCAAACAGAAATGATAAATCACTTATAAAAAAAAGAAGTACATTCAATGACTCTAAGTAAGACGTATGAAGGAAAACAAATCCCATGTAAATAACACAAGTTCATGTCCATTTCCCATTAATCAGAGTCCTTGAGGAATGGGTGAAGCAATGAACTGATGCAGATAAAAGTGTATCCAGCCAAGAGGCACAAACCGAGATTCTGCACACAGATATGCAGGTTTTAGAGAGTCACTTTGACTGTTTGGACCCCAGACTCTTCATCTGGAAACCAACCTCATCTTCCAGGATCCCAGGGAAAAGAACACTATCCATGTGTGATAGGGAACACATCATTGACAAAGCTAAGAAGCTGTGCTCAAGTCCACGTTAACAAAAGTGGCACACCATTGAGTGTTACTTAAAATTAGGAAAGCTGCATAGGGCAGGGGATAAACCTCCCACAGCGTATATCACTTGAACCACCTCTTTCTCTCCCAACTGGAAAACACTCCTTGGTGAGCAAGTGGTACTAAGACTCAGGTTTCCTCTTTTCCTTTTGATGGAAGTGACAGCAACAGGAAGGAAGGCTCCTGCCGCCACTCAAAGTAGAGAAGAGGTAGTTATCTGGGCAAACCCACAGTATTACAGTGGGCTGGAAAAATTTAGGAAGGAGGGTTCTTCTTCTTTAAAGAAAGCTATTCATACAAGGTATACAAACCTTATTAATAGTAAATAAGTATTCCAAAAATGCCAAACCGGTCTCAAGAAATGCAAAATGGGTAAGACATGGTCCACGCCCTCAATCTCAGGGTGACAGGAGAAGTGAAGGGAGGACACTGGGCAGGGATAGACATGAAAGAGATAATTGCACTGCAAAACAGTGTTGTAAAATAATGAGCAAAGTGTTTGGGGAACAAAAATTTAAATAGGAAGGGATGGTTTAGGGAAGGTTTTGCAGAGATGCAGGTCAGCTGGGTTTTGCAAGTTGAGATGCAGCATCGAGGAGAAAAGAAGAGCATTCTAGGCAGACGGAATGACATGCAAGTGAAGGTCAGTATTATCGCATATGGCCTTTCGGAGGAACTGGGAGTCCCAGGATGTAGCGGCAGGATTGGAGCATCTGAATAATGACTGGGGCAGAGGATGAAAGGGAACACGGCTTCCTTTAAATGGTCTGGGGAAAACAAAGGAAGCAGAAAGAGCAAGGGGCAATAGATCAAAAAGAGATTAAGAGATACATCAATCAAATGCCACTGACAGACCTTCTCTGGATTCCAATTTGAACAAACAATTGAGATTTTTTTTTTAATCAGATAAATCCTAGCACTAACTGGATTTTAGATGATAATAAGGAATTATGATTAATTTGCTTTTAGGTGTTATAATGGTTTTGTCATATTACGTGTTTGTGTGTGTCTTTAAGTGTGTGTGTCTTTTAGAGATACATTTTGAAGTATTTATAGATACAATGATGCCTGGGATTTACTTCAAAATAATCCAGCCAGGAGGGTGAGGAGAGAGAGGCAGGGGAGACAGAATGAAACAAGAAGGGTGACATGTTAATGATTCATATGATATGTGGACTCCCGAGATGGTTCTATTACAGTTACACACTGTATATACTTGGACGGTGACATTGTACATTACGGTCCGTTATACTACACCACTGAAATCTTCCATAATAAAAAGTAAAAGATTTTATATGCCATGCTGAAGGTTTTATACTGGATCCTCTAAGCCTCGCTTCTCAAATTTCAGTGTCAAGAAGAATTATTTGGGGAGTTTGCTAAAATGCAGACTGCCAGGCAGCAACCACCAGAAATCCTCATTCAGTGAGTCTGGGCTAAGACGCTGAAATGTGGATTCTAATAAACACTCTAGATTATTCTAGAGCTGGTGGTTACAGCCACCCTTTGAGACAAACCACCGCGGGCGGTAGGAACCACTGAGGCCTGTGACAAAAGCCACATGTGCATGACCTCTCTGGCAGCGCTAGAGAGGATGACGGGGAAGGGAAAGCAGGAAGGGGGCAGGTGGCTCCTGCACCGCTCGGCAGGCCACGGATACCCTCCCTACATCAGTGGCAGTAGTGTCAGAGAAGGGACAGCTGGAGAGACATTCAGGGGACAGAATCAAGGAACCTTTGTAACTGACCAGGTCTGAGGTAGAAAACAGAAGCATCAGGAATAATCCCAAAGTGTCCCCCAAGGAACCACCCTTACCCCCTTTGTGTCCCCACAGCACCTGGTGCAAAAGCGACTACATTCCAGAAACTCGATAATCGGGGTTGAGAGAACAAAGGAATGAATCTTCATTTCAAGCCACCTCCTTGGCTCTTTTTCCTACAGAAAAGGGTTAATATCACTGTGCTTCGACATCGACAAAGGGAAGAAGACCTCAGTCACCATTTCAAACAGGAAGAGGGAAAAACACACCCCAACGCCAAAATATTACCAAATCAAAAGGGCAGCACCGAGGCGGGGAACCACTCATTTCATCTCTCTGCAAACTGTTCAAATTCTGGAAGAGTCAAGATGTTAATAGGAATTGGTGGCACCAACAAATAATGGCCATGGTCAATTAAAGCAAGAGTCATTAAATAAAAATAAGAGCCAAACACTTAAAATGAGAAATATGCTGCAGTAGACTCTTTTTTTTCCCCCTTTGCTGGTCTGTTAGCACACAAATCTGGTCCAAGTCAGTTAAATCTATGGGATGTCATTTAGTGACGGCTAAGGCCTTTTTCTCCATAAATCTGTAGACAGCAAGAATTTTTGCTGTGGAGACCAGGGGGCTGCTGCTGCAAGAACTTCCAAGGCATCAGAAAGAATCACGTGACTCACACACTGTGTGTGCCATGCCTGGGCTCAGAAATGTCTACGGGCTCCCTATCAACTCTGGAGCAAAGTTCCTTGACAATCAAGACCCCAGAGTCTAGCTCCCCAAACTATTTCCCTCTCCATTCCACAGTGACCCTCTGCAAAGAGATCTCAGATCTTGGCTCAACATCTGGCGGTGTCATCTCAGCAAACCACTGAACTCTGAGCCTCAGTTTCCTTATCGGTAAAAAACATACAATGTCTTCTCTACAGTTGCTGGAGACCTATAAGGCCATGGATACAAATGCCTCACATAATTCCAAACAGCACCCAATAGTCTCTGTGAAAATGCCATTCCCATTTCACACTCAGTCTTCCACCACATGCATTCCCACCTCTGTGTCCAAGCCAACTCTGATGACCCATGGGACCTCCTCTCTCCCTGCCACTAGCCCCTCTCCCGGCCATCCTGAAGGAACCAGTTAATAAAATTCTGTCTTCTCTCCAGGATTCCCCCAGTGGCACAGCTAAACCCTTAGGGATCATTTTCTCCTTTAGATTCCTGAACCATGTAACTCTGGCCATTGGCCAATCCCTTGGCAACTAGCAAAAGCCACTTAGTAGCTTTCCTGGTCTGTTTTTATTCTTGTCCAGTGTCCTCACCAAAGTTTTATAACCTTTTCATATCTCCAGTCCCTGGCATAGGGTAATTACATTATTCCCAACTTTGAAAATATCAATGCAATGACATGGGCTGGTACTCCATGGTTAGCAAGAACTATTACCCAATCTCTTGATCTTGAAAATTAGGACAACTTGTTTTGGATAGCTGACATTCATTCCTGTCTGGATCGGAGGGCTAGAGTTCATAATTTCTGGTAATCACTCAACCCTGTGATTACAGGCAATTTGAGGGCAGCTGGCAGGAAGAAGTGGCCACCAAAGAAAAACTTTGCTAGTTTGGGAACTGCCAGCCCCAAATCTATGGAAATAAAAGAAAGATGAAGGCATCGTGGTGATAACAAAGAGCAAAAAAAAAAAAAGACTCAGGACAGAATCAAAGTTCCCTGGCATGTTAATCCCCATTACCTGTAAGAGATATTTTGATGGGACACAAAGAGAAGACGAAAGCACAGAATACTCCAAAGTTCCTTTTTATTTTCATTAGTAAAATGTTTTCGAAAGATCAAAGGCTTTCCAGAAATGTTTTTGTTGCATGTATGTTTCAAGCCCAGCCCCAGCCCAACCCCCAGGGATGAAGGGAAGGTCCAAGCAGTGATCTTCATGGGGAGACCGGCCCCTGTTTGGACCAGGGCCTAACACGTGACCCAGGAAGAGAACAAGTCTGGAACGATGACAAAGACACTGCACAGAGACACGGTGCCGACGCTGCTGGGCACGGCGCTGATCACCATCACAGGGGCTGGCACCAGCATGCCAGCAGGGCGAGCCGACAGTGTGAGGAGGGAGGCTGAACTCAAGAGCCACACAGAGGAAGCCAGGTGCAAAGAGGAGACTGAAACATGTCCCCGTAGACAGGCAGAGAAGAGCGTCCATGTGGCAGCAGAGGGTCAGAGGGAGCATTTCCAATTGCCATGGACCTTAGATGTGCTTTGTTGCTCTTTGTCACTGCTCCAAAGGACTGATTATTATGTCCTTGGGACAAGCACTTTTTTACTTAAGCCAACTCAGGTGGCTTTCTTGTCCTTGCAACCAAATGTTCCCTGACTACGACATTCTTCTTTAAGCTAAACTAAATAACTTCTGCCAGGAGATCCCTCTTATAATCGATTTCAACTGACAGCAACTACTTTTGTCTGACTTATTACTGCTGCAAGCCCTTCCTTCTGGAAGGGGGGAGGGCTGCGATCTCTTTTAAAGCTGGACTGGTTTTACACTGGCAGGGCCAGCGTGTGCAGCCCTACATTACAGGGCCCTACAGCACGCATCTAAACCAGTTTGGTCAGCTTACCCATTCCCTGAGAGCAAGGGAGCCACCACATCAGTAACTCTGTTGCTAAGGCAACTGCTTACTTTCCATATCAACTGCAAACTCGTTGCTATGGAGACACATATACAAGAAAAATTCCTCTTTCCAGCCAGGGACCAGATGGCAGGGAACTCGCAGAAGCCATGGGTTAGGGGGGCTTTGCTAAGTGAGACGTTTACCGGAGTACATTTCTCTCGTCATATCAGAGATGCGACTGTCCCTCAACACATTTGGAAGTTGTATCCTTGGTCCAAAAGCAAAAGCATGTTCTGTGTCGCCTGCAAAACTACAGCCAGTAAGTACAGGTAAGTCATTGTTGAAATAATTCTGATAGTTTCTTCCTCTAAATGTCAACCTCTTTCGTTTTTATTCACCGCGCTGAATAAAAATATATGAACTCTGTAGTCAAACACTGATGGAAATATAATTTCCTAAAAGAACTAAAATAGAGGTTTGATTTTGCCTCCTTTCTGATTGGGAGGTAATCCAGAAATCTTCTCAGTTTCTACCACTTATGCACTAATGTGTCCCAGGTTTATACCTCTACCCTGACTTCTCCACTGAGCTTGAAACTCACATATCAAACTTCCTACCTCATAGTTCCACTTAGGTGTCCAAAACCCATCTCAAATTTAACATGGTCAAAAAAGAAATTTTGGGGGCTGGGAGCAGTGGCTCCTGCCTATAATCCCAGAGCTTTGGGAGGCCAAGGCAGGAGGATCACTTGAGGCGAAGAGTTCAAGACCAGCCTGGGCAACATGGTGAGACCCTGTGTCTTAAAAAAAAAAAAAAAAAACTAAACAAAAAAACCAAAATTTTTGCTCTAACTCCCATTCCACCTCCCAACCCAAATCTGCCCACACACCTTCATCTACAATCCCTGACCCTGGTCCACACCAGCACCATTTCTACCATCTCTCACTTGTACCACCAGAACAAGCCCCAAATAGATATTTCTTCCTCCGGTACCTTTAAGCACATCATTCTCCCCTTTCTAATACACTTCCTGCTGACATTAGTTCTGATCCTTGGACATTTCCAGCCCTTGCCACCACAGGGCCCTTGCACTTGCTTTTCTCTCTGCCCAGATCTTTGCATGGTTGCATCCCTCTTGCCATTCAAGGCACGGCCCAGTTGGTTCCTCTTGGAAACCTCCCATCCTCCTCCCCACCTCTCTCTACTGCACCATTCAGTTTTGTTTTCTTCAGGGCCTATATCAAGATCTGATACATTGCCTACCCTGTCCATATATGGAACTACTGTTTAACATGTGCCTCCTCCTCACCCACCTCCACCCCCACCTTGTGGATGGTCCAGGAAAACAGCCAGGGACTCGATATCCCCAGCACCCAGAACAGCGCCTGGCACTCCACAAACATGTGTAGCATGAATGAACCACTGCTAAAAATGCCTCTAAAATTACTGATGCCACTTCTTTTTATAAGTGCAGGGTCTAATTTTCACAGTTCTAACCAGGTATTCTGCAAGGCCTCAGGACCCTGGCGGCAAATGCCAGTTCTCACTTTACATGACCCCATCTATGAGGTCCGTAGGAACTCAGCATTGGGTGAGGTATTCTGGAAGGACCTAGTGGGGCTGCGCTTCAGCTCTGTGCCAGGCCTCCTGTACTCTGATTCCCGGAAACTCTGGACTTTTCCCCTCTGCTATAGCCACGATTAGAGTCGGTGCTCACATAACTTGGCCTTTACTTCTAAAAAACAAAGCATGTGCAAACGTTCTGCTAGCTGGATGTTTCCTGTCTAATGACATTAGTTAAGTCACTTATCGGCCCTGTCCCTAGAGGAGGACAGTCGCAGCCTTCTGTGAGGCACTTCACAGAACTTCAATAAATGGAAGGAGACAATGAACTCAACCCCATGGGGCCCAGAGGGAAATCCCACACACCCCATGAGGATGAAAGGAAGAGAGAGAAGGGTAATTGGAAAGCCTTTCCCCTGAGAAGAAGCATAGTCACTCTGCCTGTATTTACTGTCTCCTGCTGAGTTCACAAGCAAAGGTACTCGAACAAGCACAAGCGCACACACACACAAAAATCAAACACTTCATCCTGTTCATAGAAATGTCTGTAATCTTACATAGCAACCCATCAAGTTATTACTAAAAGAACAACTTCACACTACTCTCTATCTTCAACCATATATTTCCTTGCTTTTCTTCTTATCGTAGTTGGCACAGACTACATCTTCTTCACCTCAATCAAGCTATTGGTTTTGAAGATATTAAATGCAATTTAACCAGAATATCTTTTTTTTTTTTTTTGAGACAGAGTCTCACTTTATTGCCCAGGCTAGAGTGAGTGTGCCATGGCGTCAGCCTAGCTCACAGCAACCTCAAACTCCTGGGCTCAAGCGATCCTCCTGCCTCAGCCTCCCAAGTAGCTGGGACTACAGGCATGTGCCACCATGCTCGGCTAATTTTTTGTATATATATTTTTAGTTGGTTGGTCAATTAATTTCTTTCTATTTTTAGTAGAGACAGGGTCTTGCTCAGGCTGGTTTCGAACTTCTGACCTTGAGCGATCCGCCTTCCTTGGCCTCCCAGAGTGCTAGGATTACAGGCGTGAGCCACCGCGCCTGGCCTTAACCAGAATATCTTGAAGTAAAACCTTGGTTAACTGGAATGTTTAAAAATGGGTTGGCATCTCTGCTTTACTTAAGTTACTATAGCAATTTAAAGTTTTCCTCTTGGCATCGCAGCTCCTACTAGTCCTCATTCTTACATACATAATCCTCCAAACACTATTTTTCTCCTTCCTTTCCTCTTACACTGCTCCAACACATCTCCTAGGTCCAGCAACATTTGTCTCCTAAGCATCTAGGCCTTAAGGACAGAAAAGTCCATGCTTGCTTAGTCACAGAATCAACGTTTTATTTGAGCTTGCAATGGGCCCAGCAAAAGACCACATTTCCCAGCATTCCTTGCAGCAAAAAGGTCAGGTGACCAGGCCCTAGCCAATGAGATGGAAGAAGAGTGTGGGGTTTCTGGGAAAGCCCCTTTTGTTCTTCCCTGTACACCCTTTCCCACTTCCTAAAATGAGACATGCTAGTGACCATCTTGGACCACGAAAAGAAATGCCCTAAGAATGGTAGGGCAGAAAGACAGACAGAACGTGTGTCTCTGTCCAATTCCTCAAGACCTATTTCTTGTGATGTTATTTGGTTTTCTATAATAAACAGTTAAGCCTCGTTCTGACTAATCCATTTTGGGGGTCTCATGTTCATTCTCACAAAGAATATATTGTTAATTTATTCAAGCAAATACAAAGAATATTCACAACTTGCTCATCCTTATCCGTTCCCTCAGCTCCAAACGCCCCTCTCTGGGGAAGGGAGGCCTCCCTGGCTAACTTCCAACGATTCCAGTCACTCACTGATCAGGCATACTTCTGATACTTAATGGTGGCTCATTCTTTTTCTATTTTATTTCCCTAGAATGTAAGCTCCTAAAAGGCAAGAACCAAATCTCACTTTTTAACTTTTGACATCATCAAATATTAATAATTCTATTAGATATGCTAATAAGCAAAGGAACCACAAAGTCCCCAAAATGATAGGAAACAAGATATTGATGGCCTATTAATATGAAGGCATTCCATAGGAATACTTTGAATACATTCTTATAGTCTGAAAACTTCAGGTCAGTGTTGAAGCCAATGTGGCCAAGGGATAAGTCCTTACAGGGTTAGATATATATTCACTGAATGAAGTGGCAAACAGGTTAAAAGTGACAAGGGTGGGTAATAGGAATAAAACACTTCAAGGGGTCCCTGATACCAAAATCTGTCAATAAGACACACCTAATAAACAAAGTGGCACCAAAATAATTATATTACATTAGCCTTTAAATAAATAAGTGTGTGTGTGTGTGTGTGTGTGTGTATCTTCTGTTTCAAGTGCAAAAAAAGTCCATTGGAAAAGTGGTGGAATTTTCTAAAATGTCCCACCATCTTGCCCAAGCTCAAGAGCATTAAGATGAGCCAGGGCTCCATGAACGAGTATGATTAATCCAAACAACCCATTACTTTTTGTGAAAAAGCAAAACTCATAACTTTCAAATAGAAAGTCAGTGTGCCAGCTTCCCATATTATTCACCGCAGAGAATTATCCTGCAACTAAAGTGATTTCAAAGGGAAATCTCAAAGCCTCTTCAGCCCAACAGGGAAGGCTGTGTGACTCCAGCAAGTTACTTAACCACCCAGAGCTTAACTCCTCCTCTATTTTAAGGGGGAAATTAACAGGGCTTTATTCATAGGGTTGAAGTGAGGAAGAAATGGGACACTGCAAATGGAAAGCACAAAGCAAGTATCCCATATATGTCCGCTGCTATTATCTCAAAATACCAGTGGTTCTCACCGTTCCCTGATCAGAGGTCCCATTAAGAACCTAGAAACTGGGCCAGGCGTGGTGGCTCACGCCTGTAATCCTAGCACTCTAGGAGACCGAGGTGGGCGGATTGCTCGAGGTCAGGAGTTCGAAACCAGCCTGAGCAAGAGTGAGACTCCGTCTCTACTATAAATAGAAACAAATTAATTGGCCAACTAATATATATAGAAAAAAAAAATTACCCAGGCGTGGTGGCACATGCCTGTAGTCCCAGCTACTCGGGAGGCTGAGGCAGGAGGATCGCTTGAGCCCAGGAGTTTGAGGTTGCTGTGAGCTAGGCTGATGCCACGGCACTCACTCTAGCCTGGGCAACAAAGTGAGACTCTGTCTCAAAAAAAAAAGAACCTAGAAACTAAGCAGGCACGGTTGCACACACCTGTAATCCCAGCTACTCGAAAAGCTGAGGAGGGAGGAGCACTTAGCCCAGGAGTTCAAGAGGAGGCTGGGCGATATAGCAAGATCCTCACCTCTTAAAAAAAAAAAAAGAAGAAGAATCTAGAAACTAAACAAATAAAACATTGGGATCCTTTCCCTAGAAAAATGTAATATGCATAGTCACATGACAGGTTGTCAATAATTTTAGGTGGTCCACAGCACCTCTGACACACAAAGGCCGCCAGGTTAACTACAAATTCTTGCTAAGACATCCAAGGATTGCCAGCATCAAAACTAGAACCAGGTATCCTGCCTTCCAACGCAGTCCTCTTTCAATCAAGTCGAGTTGCCCAGATTTATAAGCTAAAATTTTATTTAAAGCACCACTCGGCCCTGGATATAATAAACATACTTTTGTACAGTATTTCCTTCATAAACTCTCTTAGGGCAATGTTTTTTGGTTAAGTAGCAAGAGGAGAAGTTATATATATAAAAAAAAAAAAAAGGCACAGAAATAGAAACACACATACCTGGGCCACTACAATCCAATCTTTTTAACTATACTTTACTTCCAAATTTACAAATACTCAGAGAGGTTAGCACATGCTAATCTTATAGTCCTAAACTTAAGACCTGTATTTCTGAGGTATAAAACTTCATCCCAAGCCTTAAAACTGCACCTTAATGGAGTCAGGCAAAGATCATCAATAGATGAAACCGTCAAAACAAAGGCTGATGAGGAACATTACAGAGTAGGGTACAGCTGACCCCACATGGCTCAATCACAGTGTTCCCAACAGTGGGTCAACTAGGCTTCCCAAAGTGATATGTCAGGAAGGACACCTGACACTCCAAAATGTGATCTAGACTTCAGTGCTTACTTCCATTTGACAGGGTTTGTGAGGAGAGAGAAACAAGTTAATTGAAATCACTGGGAGGCAAACAGAATGTGGGGCCCTCTTGAACCCAGCCGAGGTGTCTCTTTAACAGGGAAAGGCATGAAACTGGGGAGAGGGCACAGGAATGCGGTAGATTAAAACAGACTTAAGAAATATCACAACAAAATGCAACACGTGAGCCATGTTTGGATTCTGAATCAAACAAACATTTTGTAAACAATCAGGGAGATGGACCCGGTATTAGGTGACACCAAAAGACTATTCATTTTGCTAGTGGGGACACTGGCATGGTGGTTATATAAGAAATTATCAACCAGTCTGATGCACACTGAAGTACGCTAGAATAAAATGACATGAGATCTAGGATTTGCCTCTAAATAGCTCAGCATTAGCAACAACAAAAATGAATGAATGAAGCAAGTGAAGCAAACCTTTGTCAACCACTGAACCTGGATGTGGGTCACAGGGGTGCTCGGTATAGAGACTCATTATACTGTTCTCTACTTCTGTGTATGTTTGAAAATTTCCATGATTAGAAAATAAAAATAAACCTCTTATCTTTTGAAGTCCTTTAAGAGATAAAGCGGAAGCAGAACTGTCTCTTTCCCCTTGATTTACTCATTCATGAGAATGTGTTCTTGATGAAATCTCAGCAATTGGAAAGAACCCAAAAGGGCATCTAGTTCAGGGATTCTCAAAGCTGGCTGCATGTCAGAAACACCCACGAAGCTTATCAGAACTACCAATTTCCCCCAACCCACCTCGGACCTACCCAGTCGGATTCTCCAAGGAGGGCCCCAGAAATGGTAATTATGTTTAAGTGCCACAGGTGATTCTGATGTGGTCTAGTACATTCTCCCTCCAACATCCCAGCCTCACAGGGTATAGTTCCAAGCCCTCAGGGACAAGATCACACAGCATTATGCATTCTCAGTGCTATGTCAAGCCTGGTGCTATTCTTCACTTTCAAAAGAAACAAAAAGTGGAATGGCTAACTCAGTGCATACAACTTGCAGGACATCCATTCTCCCCTTTATCTGATGCAGGTCTCAACAGTACTCAGGTGCATCTAGTCATTGTGTTGAGGCCAACCTCTGTGGGAGCTACCGCCAAATAAAATCCCCTGGGGAAAAAACAAGTTTACCAATAGAGGCAAAGGGGCTTTCACTGGGCAAAGTTCCAGAGGAAATGCCTTCCTTCTACTCAGCTGGCCATGGGAGAAAACCCCAAGTGACTGGGCCAGGCCCGCAGGGTGGAAGTGTCTGGGCATACCTGAGCATACCAGGGAGTCTGTGCCTCTCACAGCAGCCACCAGCCGGCCCCAGGGTCACCCAAGGAAAGAGGAGAAAAGAGGAGAAACTCATACCACCCCTTTGCCTTTGTTCTCACAGCATCATAAACACTGGGAACAAACTCCCAACCACAAAACTGGCTGGCATTTGATCAGAAACATGTCAGTACAGGTCAGGATGGCTAGGAAGCCAGAACCCAACATTTCATAAGATTAACAATCTCAAATCCTCAAGACCATTCCCTTTCGACAGGCGATACCTGTGTTTATCCGGATTGACGACCTTCGTCCCTGGAAAACATGACTCCCAGAATCCAGTGGTGGGGGGCAGTGAGGGGGTAGCACAGCTCCCCCGGTGGGCCTTAGCACACAGCACCCCAACACCCACTTGTCACCCCCTAAGGCTGGCTGATGAATAACCCTCCCAAGTCTTGCTGCACCTTTAGAGTTGGTCTTGTCTAACATTTCAGGGTGTGCGTTTGCTAAATTACTTCTAAGTGCACCGGCATCATGTCAAACACCGAGACTCAGGCATGTGGCAACTTGCAGGCTCCATTCACGCCAAACCAAATGCCCTGTTTGTTGCTTTATCGGTGACAAGTGGCTTTGGGGGACCTGAACAGCACTTTCTTCTGCACAGTCTACGTCTGCAATTGCCTTCTAAGACCTTCCCTTTCTGGCCACAAGGACCCACCTGTACAGAAGCTTTTAATACCACAGACTCGGGTCTTTACTGGCAAGAAACGAATCTCCTCCAAGCCCAAAGAATGATCTTAAAGCTGTCAACTGAGCCAAGTACAGAGGCTGGTCTGCAAATGCAGAAACTGAAATGTGGAGAGAAGGAGAAAGGGTAGTACGGGGACAACAGAGAGCTTCATGAAACTCCCCCTTCTTGATTAAAAGCGGCACATTTTGATTGTCATAGCTACTAAAAAGTAAGGACTTGGGGAAGGAGAGGCCCAGAAACTTATGAATATCCACATTTGCACACTTGATCCAGGCAGCATCTGCACCAGAGATCAAAGTCAAGCTCCTGAGTCCGCTTCCCAGGCACCACCCCGCCCCAAACCCCACATCCCCGCCCCTTATCTCAACATAAGTGGTCAGGGAACAGCATTGCAGACAAGTACGTCCAGTTCGAGCAAGGAGAAACATAGCTGCACCACCGCCTCACTGCCCGTTCTTCCAGCCAATGGCAAGTCGAATATTCCTAGGCTCAAGATTCTACTTGAAACAGAAACACGTTTCTGGGGAGAAAGAAATTAAACGCCCCAACCCTGCACAGCCTCTGACCTCACAGGACGGTGGTCCTGCACCCAAACCTGAACTTCCAAAAGAGTTTAAAACAGAACTCCAGCTGCACACGGCAGCATTATTCATAAGAAAAACAAACCTGGAAAACACAGGCACATGAAATCTTTGTGGAGGGAACATTTTTTGGCAATTTCAACCGTGATTGCACAACTTATCAGGACGAAAAGTCAGATCACAATTTTGTTTTCCACCCCTCACAGTCCACCGACCCTGTTCTACTGTACGGATTATAATGCCTTAAAAGAAAGGTAAAGCAAATTATTAAAACTGTCTTCTTTTAGTCAACCTTGACATATGAACTAAGGCTTTAGAGTCAAAATCCAACATTTTTAAAGCCAGTCTCCAATGGAAACCTTACCCAGAGCCAATTTTTCATAGGCAAGGAGTTCCAAAGCTGTCAAACACTTACATAGCCACACCAGGTTTCATGAGAGTCACCGGGGCAACTCATGTCTATGTGGTCCTGGAGTATATATATATGCTTCCCAATGGCCATTACTGTCCATTTATTCCAGAACACTGGAGAAGTTGCCTTTCTTGAATTTCTCCAAGTTAATTATGAGAAAGAAAAGAAATGCCATTTTTCTCTAGCCCTTTGTGGCAATTTTCCTCAAATATACAAATATATATAAATACACACACACACGCACACCCCTCATGGTTAATGGCTGCCCTTGAAATGCAGACCTTTGTTTGAACTCTAAAACCAAAGTGGTCCCCCCCACATTGAGGGATGTTACACTAGGAACAATGGAGTTCATTGGTTTGTTCCGCAAACCACCATCATGTGATTAGGGAACTATCAGTGGGAAATCCTCAAATAGTACAAACACTAAAAATAGTACATAACCAACACACTTAGGAAAAGGAAGTTCTTTACAACTATCTAAACGAATTAAACAAAATAAAATCCATTTACAACTGCTACTTCAGTATGGAAAATAGAAATCCATTTTTTAATGGTAAAAAATTTTAAAACAAACTTGAGTTCCAGACACAGTGGCTTACCTGACTCCTCTCTTTGTCCACTTTCTTAAAACACTTATTCAGTGACAAATTATGTCTCACTGAGTTTTTCCACCCAGTAGGTGCATTTGCAAAATATGGAAAATGTTCCAAGATCCAGTTGTAGATATCCTTTACTGGCAGACGCTTGCTTGGAGAGTCCTCGATGGCCATAAATATGAGGCAGCTAAAGGAGTATGGGGGTTTGCAGTTGGGGTTCTGCCTGGCATCATAGGGCATGTCAGAGTGGGCAGGGGACGGGGGGGTGTCATCGTCCAGGTCCTGGACCGGGCTGACACTCCTGAGGACCGACTCCCCAAAGCTCTTCAGCAAGTTCTTGCTCTCGTGCAGCCAGTTCAGGTTGGTCAGCTCTTCATCTTCCATGGCCCCCTCTTCTAGTCTGATGTCAGGCAGAGAAAAGTCGAGGTCATCGTCTTCCTGAAGGGCCTTGGAGAAACTGCTGCCCCGGTAACACTGACTCAGTCCACTGGAGACACTGATTCCTGAGCTTTCTGGCTTCTTACTGGGAGGCATGACTGGACCCATTTACGTGAAGGCTCCTAGTAAAGACATCACAAAGAAATTGATCAGCTAGTGCACCCCAAAGCAGAAAGGCAGCTTCTGCCCCCTTAATTCTCTTGCCTCCCCCTGACACCTCTACAGACCCCCTGCTACATAGGAAATGCCACCAGATGACTCCCACACTGAGCAACACAAGCCCACAATGCCACCACATACAGATACGCTAATAAGAAAAATCAGTCTGCTATTCATACAGCAAGGTGACCTGATGCCCCTTAAATAAAACAAGACTGAAAATATTTACAGCACCTTTAATGTGCAAATACATCATTAAAAGAATGGGAAACTTCACAATGCCTCCTTCCTAGACCTGTAAAGATTCTCACTGTGATCCTGAGAAAAATCAGTTGTTTCTTGATGCCTCAGTTTCTCTATATGAATACACATGTAAAATTCTTTCAAGCTTTTTCATAAACACTACAAAATAAGCACAATGCAGAACTCACATCACTTTGTATTACTTGTCTCATTGTTTATCCTTCTCAAAAAAAACCCCAAAATACCTGTAGGTTTACAGTCACTTGTTTCACATTAAATTCAGCTGTTTCCATATCAACACCATCACGAGGACCTCAGCGTGAGTGGCCCCAGTGAGCGTCAACCAATTTGGTTATAATATTTTAGTTGATTTTTTTCCCATAAAAATCATGACCCCAAACTGTGCAACTTTAATTCCACTTGGCAATTCTAAAGAGCAATGACAATGAATCCCGTGGATTCAAACTGGAGGAAGAAGTATGTTAAATATGACTGTGACACTATATCCAGAAAGAAAAAGCAAGTAACTTCAGGCACCGCACAAGTAAATGAGAATACAAGATAAGCCATTAACTATGATCATAATTGGTGAAAAGAGACAAGAGAGCAACTGCCAGCTTCAAGGCGGGAAGACAAATTCAACAAAAATTGCCACGAAATGTTATCCCCCCCCACTACCATCTTCATTTTTATCAATGACCTAGAACATGGAGTAAAATAATATCTGGTGAGGAAAGGAGGAGGTGTCAAGTCCACAAACAGAATGTCCCCTTACAGATACAAAGCATGTTCAACTCTCCAGCACACAACGTAAGACAGAACAGTAAAGATAAGGAAAAGGGTCTCCCACTCTCCATTTGCAGTGCTAAAACAATGTGCTCGGTTTAAGTGTGTCTAGTTTTTTTTTTTTTTTTTTTTTGAGACAGAGTCTCGCTTTGTTGCCCAGGCTAGAGTGAGTGCCATGCATGGCGTCAGCCTAGCTCACAGCAACCTCAAACTCCTGGGCTCAAGTGATCCTTCTGCCTCAGCCTCCCGGGTAGCTGGGACTACAGGCATGTGCCACCATGCCTGGCTAATTTTTTATATATATATCAGTTGGCCAATTAATTTCTTTCTATTTATAGTAGAGACGGGGTCTCGCTCAGGCTGGTTTTGAACTCCTGACCTTGAGCAATCCGCCCGCCTCGGCCTCCCAAGAGCTAGGATTACAGGCGTGAGCCACAGTGCCCGGCCAAGTGTGTCTAGTTTTAATCCCCACCTCCTAGCCCCAGTAAAAAAGACCAACCAAACTACCTAGAAAAATGAATGAACATATCAAAAGCAAAGACCTGAACTTTCTAAGTCTCTTACTGTGTCCATTAACACTATATGTAAAACAACCACCACTGCAGCTGGGGAAGCTCTAGAATGGGATTCTAGAAAGCATAATGTGGGACCCTAAATAGCCAGCCGAGAGTACCAGTGCACCGCAGCACTTTCCCTCTTCCAAACGGCAACAGATAGAACCTGCTGGACTCAAGGCCTGAAGGGAACCTCTCTGGAGCTCCCGTGAGATGCCCAGCCATAAGGAGGGAAAACTTCATGGGGCATCACAGTCCAACCCAGGCAGGACAGTCTCCATGCCTCGGGTTCATGCACAGGGAATATTTCTTTCTGTCCCGTGAGGAAGCTACCCCTGAGTAGTATATGACACGTTTTCAAGAAAAAATAAGCTAGTGTCTTTAAGTACGGGGACATAACCGAATACAGTCTGATACTGCTTTTCACTTCTTTATGAACAAATCAAAGCTGGCTTGTCTCAAAGTTTCCTCCGATCCCATCAGAAAATTGTCTCAGCTACCAGGAGATCCACACGGTAGAGAACACAAAAGAGAACTACCCAGCCACTGAAGTCAACTTTAGCTCCAAATGAAAGTTTTATGTCTCCTGAGCTTCCAAACAGGAAAATTATATCATGGCTGACAGTAAAGTAATTTAATTGCACTGTTGCTATGACAACAGGCTGCTCTCTTTCTTTTTAATTTGCTTATTTGTCAGTAGCTTCCCAAAGGAACTAACACGCTATTCTCCATGTTTTCTTTTGTTTTAAACAAACACTGCGAGCAACATGGTTTTATTGGGAAACCGGCACTGTCCAGAAAAGAGGGTTACGGGGGTTCAGCACCCTTGGCTCCCGCGTCTGCTTTGTGCCCGGGTCCCCCACGCTCTCCGCTAACTGCATCCCGACAAACCCTGCATTTCATGGCAACAGCATGAAGAGCTGCTGATCACTACAGTTCCATTTAAAAAAGCAGTTCCCAGAAACCACAGCCGAGGAGTTTTCCATTATTATACTCGACAGAATCCGCCAAATCTTTTTTCCCTCCTGTTTTTAGAGGGGAAAAAAAGAATCTGCATCATGTGAGCCCGCAGTTAAGCAAACATTTTTAATCTGCTGCCAACAAGGTTGCTCCACCAGAGACGCAAATAGTTATTCACTGGTGACCTCCTTACAACTTCTCGGTTTGTTATTGGTTACGTTCCCTACACACACACACACACACACACACACACACACACACACACACACACACACACACACACACACACACACACACACCCTCTTTTTGTTTTTTTTTGTTTTTGTTTTTTTTTTATGACTTGCTTTTGTTATTTTTCTTTTTGAACGGAGAAAATGCTGCAGGGAAGCCTAGTCTCAGGTCTCCCAATAACTGACAAAGACAAGACGGGCCCAGCTCCGAACAGATGTTCGATGCGAACTTCGGAAAGTTGAGAAATCCTCCCCAAGCCTAGCAGGGCAGCCGCGAGGCCGGGGGGCCGGGCGGCCCTCCCCCCGCGCGCGCGCGCGCACACGCCCGCGCCCCACTCCTGTCTACTGTACTTGTCAAAAACATTTCAAGGGGACCTGCGGGAGCGGCGATTGGCCGCGTCCCGCGTCAATCAGCGGCGTTGCCGGGCAACGGGGAAACTGCTCCTCTCCGCGTAGACAGGGCAATTGGGAGCTCGCATACCTTCACTGCCGGTCAGATGTCATAAACCTTTTATTGGCCGCACCGCGGCGAGCCTTAAAAACAAATCAATAAAAGCCCGCCGTCCCCCGACTTATCCAGGGCCCAGGGAGGGTTTCCGAGAGGGCTGGGGTCAGGCGGGGTCGGGCCTCGGGGGTCTCGGGAGACGTCCCCCGCCGGTGCCAAGTCTGCACAGTTTGGGGGGGGCGGATCTTTGTTAGGAGCCTGTTCCTCATCTCGGGGTCTCCCCAGATCGGCACCCCTCCCTCGTCCCGGAACGGCGGGGATCCCGTCCCCCGCGGACAATACCAACTCTGTTCCTCCCGGGCGTCTCTTCGGAAATCGAGGCACCGGGGAACAGCCCGCACGTCGGGGCAGGAAACTCTTCGGACCCGCAACTTCCCCGCTCGGGGCCCCGCTGCGCCCACCGGACCCTCCCCCAGGCGCTGCGAGCCCGCGCCGTCCGGGGCGCCAGGCCGTGTCCGGACCGCCTCGGACGAGCCCTCGCCCCGGCCCCTCGGAGCCGGCGGGCGCGGGGCGCAAACTCACCTGGCCGGAGCGGGGCGCGGGGGCGCGGGGGCGCCGCTGCCCTTCAGCGGGAGCCGACAAACTTTCGCGGGCGCCCAGCGGGCATCGCTTGGTGGCCCGGCGAGGGACGCGCGGGCGCGGCGCGGCGAGCCCGGAGCGGCGGGCGGGGGGCGGCCGCGGGCGCGGGCGGCAGGGGCGCGGGGGTCGCGGCGCGGCATGGGACCTGCGGCGTCCGCCGGGCGCGCCGCGCGTCCTCCCGCCGGCCCCGCCGCTCTCCCCGCCCCGTCCCGCCTCCCGCTCGCCTCCGCCGCGGCGCGTCGGGCCGGGGCGCGCCGAGCGGCGAGAAATTGTTTCCACTGCAAACAAAAAAAGGCGACACATGACCAGGCAGGAGGAGGGGAAGCGCGGGGAGGGAGGAGAGCGGAGGGGAGGGACGGAGCGGAGGGGGCGGAGGGAGCCGGAGAGAGGGAAAACGTGGGCCTGGCCGCCGGCGGCCTGCGGCGCCGGGCGCGGACCCGCTGGGGCGGCCCCTGCCCGCGCCCCCGCCCCGGCCTGCCCCGCGCCCCGAGCCCGGGCGCCCCGGAGGCGCAGCGGGGCCCAGGCCTGCTGCGCTGCACGGACCGCGCCACCGCGGGGCAGGGGGCCGGCGCGGGCCCGGCGACCCGAGGCGGCCGCGACCAGGGGCGGCGGGGCAGGTGGGGCGGGCGGCGCGTGGCCTGTCCCCTCCCCGGGCTCCGGCCACGCGGGCGGGCCGGCGCTGCGCCGCTGGCGACGTGTCGCGGGAACGCTCTCACCCCATCTGCATGTCTTACATGGCTCGAAAGTAAAAATAAAAAGAATTACGATGCGGGTGAGGCTTGTGAGGGGAGAAAAGGAGATTCCACGTCTCCCCAACTACTGCGTCCTGCCGGGACTCCCAGGGCCGTCCTGCCAACCCCCAGTGCCCACCTCGGCCCAGGTGGCCGCGCGTCTGCCATGGGAGGGAGGGTGGCCATTACAGAGCAAGAGCAACGTCCTGAAGGCCACGCCGCTGGGGCTTCTCCGGTGTGCTGAACGCCGCGGCTGGCCTGGAGCGAAAGCAAGTCTCATCTCCTTCGCAATCTGAGCTCTCTCTCAGGAGGAACCCGACCTGACAGTTCCCAAACCACCCAGCCAACGCTGCAGCCACCACTCCAGGTCTCCAGGCACCTCCAAAGAACGGGCACCCACTGCTAAAGCCACACCAACCAGCTGCCTTTGGAGAGGAGGAAAGGAGGGAGGCCAACGGGACAAGCTGATGGTGACAAAAATAAAAATCAGATTGCACAACACTCCCAGATAGCCAAATCCGTGGGTTCCTCTACAGAGGAGAGGCCCAGGGCACTCTTCCTGCCACCCCCACCTGAGCCAAAGGACACATCATCCTGGGCTATTTGAACAGGGCAGAAAAACCAGCCAGAAGGCCTGGAGGGAAACCCCTCTAGCATGAAGTATCTTTGAACTTAGTCAAAGAGAGGAGTGAACGGAAACACCATACTGGGGATCCGATCATTTTTTTCTATCTCAAAAAATAAGGACTCGCGGCTACCCGCCACCCACCATCTGAGAGTCATTCCTCTTAACAAAGCTTCAAGATGATGGGTGGCAAGTCTCCAACAAGGACAAGCCCTTCAGACTCACTGGAGACCTTACTGCTTGTATGGCATCTCCTACTCAGGAGACAGTGCAGAGGTGGGAGGGGGGGTGTAGCCTGAGGTCATCCAGCCCCACCCCTTCTATCACTGAGCACTTGATGGGACCTACCCAAAGTCACTAAGCAAAAGGTACAAGGGCAGAGACAAATTAGATCATATCTAAAGTCTCACGCCAGAGACTGTCAGGGTCAAAACTGGGAATAAAGCCAGGACAAGACAAGCTCAGCATCCTGTGGCTCAGGCTAGTGCAGGTCCAGCCCGTCCAGCAGCCTGGTGCTTACTCTCCACCAGAGGAACCAAGGCCAGAGACCTTTGTCCAAGCCCCTTGCTGGCCTGGAAAGGAAGGAGTCATCCCTTTCCACCTTCCCTTCCGTCACCAGCTCCCAGCCCTCCCAGTTCCCCAGCTACATTCAGACCATAGCTAGAAATCTCTTTAACATTAAGTAGAGGTGGCACATTGTTTTCACCCAGCCCTTTCTTTCCCCCTCAGAGTTCAAAAAGAGGGAATGTGAGCCGAAGGTTATTGCATATGAAATACGTCATTCTTAAAGCTGCAAGGCCTTAGCCTCCAGTGTCTGAACCAGTCATCCTAGGTGAACAAAAATGAAAAGACATAGCAAGCCTTTGCCAGAAGATGCCAGAAGCAGAGGGGCAAGTATGGGAGTATGGTGAGGGAAGTCTGCCTTTAATCAGCTTGCCTTTCTGTGTGTGTGTGTGTGTGTGTGTGTGTGTGTTTTTGGTTTCTTGCATTCTCAGATATATTAAGATATATTTCTTAATTTCTCTGTCCCATTACAGATGAGGCAAGAGATGTAAAAAAGGTGTCACCCTGAAGAGGAAGTGGCAGATCAGCCTGCTTGATATGGTGAGCAGAGTACACGTTTGCCTGTCTGTCCATCTGAAATGGGGGATCCAGACCTTTGCTGAAAGCCCAAGGAGGGCTTAGTGTGGCCTTTTCCACCTTGTTATTCCATAAAACCTCAGCTCTGGGACATGCTCCCCAACATAAGGGTTCAGGGGCAGATTCACTTAGAAACAACCCCATACTCAGTTCCCCTCATGAACTTTCCAAAAGGACCCTTGCATCTCAGACTCTGAAAAGCCTCAAAGACATAAGTTGAACTCTTTAAAGCATGGTCTTGTCCACATTGTTTTACAAACCTATTTGGCAGTGGAATCCTGTGTGTGCCTTAGAACTGATTTGGGGAAACACTTATTAATACTTCCTTCTTGGGGACCTGATGGGACCATTCCACAGCCCCATCTGGGCGTAAGCAGGAGAGCATAGAATATCTGGGAGCCGGAAGGCCTGAATTCTAGGCCCATCAACCCTGTCAGTTCCTCCCTTGGAATGCCCCTCCCTCGGTGTTTTGTGCATTCTTCTGCTAAATGTTTCTCTGATCAGGAACACTGTTAGTTATTAGAGCAACCTGACTATTTATTTATGGAACAGTGAAGTGTAAAGCCCAGTAATCCCCCTCGAGGCTTGAGTAGGTGAGCAGGTGTAGGTAGGAAGACCAGAGACACTCTTGAAAATAAGGAAAAGTCTGAAGCAGGCCTGGAAATGGTCCCCTGGTCAGGGAGCCTTCAAACAAATGCCAGTAAAGAAGACACATAAGAGGAAAGTAGCATAAGCCAGGCCAGGCAGCAGAGCTGGGCTGCATGGAACTGGGGAGGCATCAGGCAGTTTTTCTTCCCATGTCTCCTTCCCTCTGAGAACATGTCTATCCCACTTCACTCAATATGTCTGCTCCTCTCTCCCCCCTGCAGGTTGGCTTCCTCTGCTCACTGATAGCCACACATGGCTGCCAGCATCCAGTCCTGAGGCCTTCTGACTTTTAGCACTCACCTCCTTTAGACTGTCTCGAGTCTTCAAATTCTCAGGGAAATAATCGTGACTGGCCCAGCCTGAGTCAAATGACTCCTTGCCTGTCACTACCCACTGCTAACAGCGGAGACAAGGTGAAACATCTGGTACAACAGGCCGGGGGAAGGGAGAGGCGATGATTCCAGAAGGAGGATGTCTAATAAGGTCCGTGCTTAACCTGTGGAAATGGGGAAGGGGTGTTCTGGACCTGAGCTCCTCAACTGGGGATGCCCATCAAAACCACCCAGGAAGCCACACCTAATAATGAATCAGGCCCTCCTAAGTGGTGCCCAGGCAGGCGCATTTCGAGAAAGCACCATGGGGTGATTCTGCTCACAAATTGCGGTTCTAGGTAGGAGAAATGAAGACACAAACAGATTTATCAAATATTGGAAGATGCACTTGTTCACTGAATGAGTATTTACTGAGTGCCTACCAAGTACATGGCATTGTGTTAGGTGCCAGAAAGACAAGGTCCTTGTCCCTAAGAAGCATACATATTAGTGGATAAGAGTATAAGCACTAGATCACAAAATTCCTCAATACCAGAAGTAGTTTATATACACTAAGTTCAGGGGGCAAAGGTGGCTCACTGGATATTTTTGAGCCCAAAAGGTGCACTATCAGAGATACAATTAAAAAGATGAAAGGGATGGTGGATCCAACATGAATTTTGGGAGAGGAAGGCAGAAAATGGAAGACCAAAAGCCAGCACAACTCAGAAATCATTGCAATAATCTATACAAAAGGGAATAAAGACATTTTTAAAAAACATGTTTTAAAAAATATGGGGAAAATGTTAAAATAGTGGTTCCCTCTGAGTGTTAGCGTTATTGAGTACTTTTTTGCCACTTCCATACTTGTCTGTATCTTCCAAATGTTCTACAATAAACATCCATTACATTTTCAATGTTCTAATGATAGGCGGGAGAGGGTTCCATTGGGGCAGTGGTTTGCAAACTTCAGCGTGCATTAAAATTACCTAAAGGGATTATTTAAATGCAGCTTGCTGGCCCCCACCCCTGGAGTTCCTGGTTCAGGAGGTGTGGGTGGGCCTTGAGAATGTGCTTCTCTAGCAAGTTCCCACATGATGGTTCTGCTGCTGGGCTGGCGACCACACTTTGAGACCCCCTGAATTAGAGAACAGTCAGTGAGGCTGGAAAAAATGAATGCATGAGAGTCTTCAAAGGAAGAACCAAGAGGATTTGTCAAATGATTGAATATGAGAAGAGGGAGAGAGATTATGGTCAAAGATAACGCCTTAATCATGGGTTGACTAAGAGTCTCTGAGATAACATGTGAGAATGCTGTTTGTAGTAGTAAGAAAGCTCCTCGCTTCCTTCCCTTCTGTGGAGAAGAGAGAGCCCCTCAGCCGAAAGACCCTTAACCTGTTGGTGAATTTAAAGGCTTGGTTGAGCATCATGGGAGCATTCTGGTCATCTCTTAGAGCTTTCCTCCTGTGCGTTCTTGGTGTTTACGTGACAGATTCTGAAGGGTGGAGCCTGGGAAAAGGCTTATTAAAATGTCTCCAGCAGGGAAGAGAGCCAGGAGGCTCACTTGAGTGGGGAGGAGGGGTGTGTGGTAATGAAGAGTACAGCTGAACCGGTGGAGTGAAGTTCATTAGCTCAGGTGCCCCAGCCAAACCTGTGCTTGTCAAGTCGCCAACTGGAGGCAAAATGAAAATATAGGACCTGTCAACTCATCTTCGAGCATAAATACAAGTGTGAGCTGATGATGCAGAATCCAGATTTCAGTCAATTCATTCCATCAATGGTATCTATTAAGTATCCAGCTACTCTATGCCCTGTACTGAGTGGAGGGGACTTGGGAAGGAACCAGGGGAAATAAAAAATGAGGCACCTGCCCCCAAGGATGGGAGGAACTGCAAGCATGTATGAAGCAACCACAGATAGACACACAGAGCTTCATACCGAGCCCAGAGGTGGTAGTGCATAGTAGTTAGACACAGACTAGGTTCATACTCTGACTTTACCACTCTTACTAGGCGGGTAACTTTAGTCAAGGCATTTAACTTCTTTCTCTCTAATTCCCTCATCTTAAAAAAAAAAAAAAATGGAAAGGGAAGGGGAATATAATAATACCCACTTCATAGGACTGTGGTAAAGATTAAATGAATTAATATTTATAAGGAACATAAAATGGTGCTCTGGCACCCAGTAAGTGCCCTTTTTGTTAAATAAATAATGAGAATATTGACATATTTGATTACATAACAATTTAAAATGTATGTATAGGCCGGGCGCGGTGGCTCACGCCTGTAATCCTAACACTCTGGGAGGCCGAGGTGGGTGGATTGCTCAAGGTCAGGAGTTTGAAACCAGCCTGAGCAAGAGCGAGACCCTGTCTCTACTATAAATAGAAAGAAATTGGCCAACTAATATATATAGAAAAAAGAAAATTAGCCGGGCATGGTGGCGCATGCCTGTAGTCCCAGCTACTCGGGAGGCTGAGGCAGCAGGATTGCTTGAGCCCAGGAGTTTGAGGTTGCTGTGAGCTAGGCTGATGCCACGGCACTCTAGCCCAGGCAACAAAGTGATACTCTGTCTCAAGAAAAAATAAATAAATAAATAAATAAAATGTCTGTATAATATCAAGGGTCATATAATAAAAAGACAAAAAAAATGAGGAAATATTTGCCATACATGTGAAAAAGGGTTAATATTTTTAATTTGTAACTCTTACAACTCAATGAGGAGAAAACTTCTCATCCCAATAAGAAAAGGATCAAATTCACAAAAAGAGAAACAAAAATGGGACATGCAACCCCAGTCAAAATGAAAGAAACACAAACTAACACAATGGTAATACCTCATTTCATCTGTCAGATCGGCACAGGCTTAAAAGGAATAACCATGCTGATGTTGGTGCAGGTGTTGGTGGGAATGTGGCTTGGTGCAGCTTTGCAAGAGGGCAGTGTGACAAAATGAATTAAAATTTAAGTGAGTATAGCCATCGGTCCTAAATTTCCAATTCTAGGATTTTATCCTAGGGAGATACCATAACAAGACGGTTAACTTCCCCCACCAGACTGCCGACCCCCATGGGCAATTAGCACAGTGAAAGCAGGACTCATGCCTGTTCTACTCAGCAGCGTACACCTGGCATTTATGCCAGTGCCTGCCACACACAGAAGACACTCCATAAGTATGTATCAAATAAATTAACTGAAGGATGCAACAATGTATTTAGGAAGGTTTTGCTGGGACATTGTTTAAGATCAAGAAAACCTGGCAATTGCTGAAGAGGCTGGAGACATATTGTTACAGTCTGTGGGGACAACATTCCTATGTTTCTTTTGTTGGCTTCTGTTTGCATTTTCCAGCGGTTTTAAGTGAAACTTTCCCTCTTCTGAATCATTTTCACATTCTCATAGACTGTATGTGTGAAACAATTTGCAAACACTTCATAAAGTAAGAGTTTAGGGGAAAATAAATATGTTGGCAAAAGTTCTCACCAAATTAAAGTATTTTGTAATATTTCCAATCAGGAGGGATAAAATGATCCCCCTCTGAAAAGGCTAGTACTCTGAACAAACAGGAGCACGGCTAAGTATAACAAACATCATATCCCACGTTTTGAGGCCTGTTGTCTGGCAGTGGGAAGCCTTTTGGGTCATAGGTTTGGAATAACAAACTTTCTCTACAAACTCTTATGTAGGCTCCAAGAGTCAAGAATTCAAAATACCCTGGAATTAAGCATTTGTGGGGGAAGGGGAATATTTGCTGTGTATTTCCAAGATTGATCTTCTGTAACAATTTATGCTTATAAGAAACCAAATGTGGTTACAACTTTTTCTTTTCTCTAGATCTTGTAGAAAATCTGTGCCCAGCTGAGGCTTTTCCTGCCCGCCCCCTCCCCACCCCCCATACTCCCTGTAGTAGGGAGCTTGTCCAAGAGAAGGCTGCCTCTCTGAGTTCTTGGACTCCATTTATGCACAGTTGATTCTTGTTATTCATGGTAGTTATGTTCTGTGATGTACCACAAACACTCAATTAGCAAATCCTGAACCACTGCTCCTAGGAAAAATACAGGGTTAGGTTCCTGCCAGCCTCTAGTCACATTTTCATCAACCAATCAATACATAATTTTATTGACACATTATTTTATCTGTGTTTTCATTTAAAGCAGCCTTATTGAATATATATTGTTGATTCATTAACAATGAACTCACGGCCAACAGCGTTATGATTCATGCTTAAATGAAGCATATCTAACACACAGATTTTCTCTATAAGGAACATCAAGACGTCTTGTGCTTAGGAATACTAGATAGCACTTCAGCATGGTGCTTCGGCACCATTTTAAACAGCAAAATCAACAGAAAAAAGCACAAAAATGCAAAAATTATGGCACTAAATAGATCATGATTTAAACGACTCGTGTTTACATATGAGAGCTGAAACACGATGGCAGAACGTCGCTTTGTTCAATCTCAGCTGGGAAAGTGCACGTTGGGTGACTCATCTGCGCATGTGTCCACAAATGACCACAAAAGCACCAGCAGTATTGATTTGGGGATGACAGGTAAATTTCAGCAAGCAGATGAATTACCAAATACAAAATCTACCAATAATGAGAATTGACTGTATTTAGCCAATACTTCTATAGCATTTAACACAGTTCTAAAACTCTGAAAATATTCACTCATTTCGGTGTCACATTGAGCATGTGAGGTAGGTGCCATTATTCCCATTTTATAAAAATGAGGAACCTGAGGCACAGAGAGGTTTGGCTACCTGCCTAAGGTCACACAGATGGTAAGTGATGGGGCTGGGATTTGAACCCACACAGGCCACAGAATTTGGAGCCATGTTCCAGGTAGGAAGCAGGGAAAACTTCAAATCAAATCCAGAACATTCAGCTTCTTTTTAGAGAACCCCTTTGGGGTCAAGGGCTGTGAAGGATAAGAGCAGGAGGGCTCAAGGGAAAAAAAAAAATGTGTGACCAGAAAATAGAGGAGGAGGAGGAAGGAAAAGGGGACTTTGTAAACGCAATGAAAAGGCACGACTTGCAAAAGGCCAAAGTTCAGCTTCTATTTCATAATCAATACAGTCTGGTGTATCTTTGTAATAAAAAATAAATCAGCTAGATACTGAACGGCAAACAGACTGTAAGTGCCTTGAGAGGCAGGGCCTTGTCATATACTCCTGCTCACAGCATGTGGCACAGTGGTAATCAAAAATATTGATTGCTCAATGGGAAAAAAATGCTCCTTTTTGTCCCTCTCTCAAGCTGGTATCTCCTAACTCTACAGATTAGTCGAAGAAAAGTAGCGCCATCAACATTTTCTTCCTCCAGAGTTTTTAAGAGATTTTATTGTTTTCCTCTCTTCAGTGAGTACACCAAGTACCACAGTCTCATGGGTTTCGGTGGCTGAGTCTGCCAAAGTCCTCCCCATGCCAAGAAATAACTTCCCTCATTTTACTTTTTCAGAGAGATGTGAAAGAAAACAATCGATTCTTCTATTATGGTCTTTTTAAAACAAAGTAAAAGCTCCAAATTTGGTGGACTCCGTGGGAAACAGTACACAGATTATAATATTACCAACGCCCCCATGATATGCTGGAAAAAATTAAATATATATATATACATATGTGTTACCAACATACTTCCCTGCCATACAAAATTCTTTTTTGGAGATTAGCAACTTATTCCAACTATTGCCAAACTTGAGGTCTCTTCCCCATTGGATAGTGAAGTCCACCGACACTCTTCTGCTTTGAAACTGCCACTCCTTCCTAAAATAGTCTATCTGGTGCCTTTGGTATTGAAATTCAGGTGCAGCAAAACATGCCCCTAGAGCGTGAGGCATGACTGCACTCGAGTGCTCCTTCGCACAGGAGTGGGGGCTGGAAAGGAAGTAGCCGAATGAGTTGCTAAAGCTCTGTCTGCCGGTACGTTCCACAGCACTCCATTTCTCTGTACTCAAAGACATGTGACTCTGACTGGTTTCAAAGACTTGGCCCCCAAACAACCAGGCGTCCTTTTTAAGTTGGCATTTCTTCCAGAGAGGAATACGGAGCATCTTTCCTACATGCCTCACACAGTGCTGGGCCAGCTGTCTAACAATATGGATCCCGGAAGGGGGTGCTGCCCACGTTGGTGGCGGCAGCCATGAGTGCCTGTTGCTCACTGCAGACGTCAGAGAGACCTCAGAGCAGGGGTCCAGGCGCTTGGCTCAGGCACCCCGGGCAAGCGTCCATGCACCGTGAGTGACCAGGGTGGGCATGCCACAGCGTCCTGTTCTTCCGGATGGAAGTCCAGTCCCAGGGAGTGAATGTCACAGCTCTCCGGAGGCTGCCCGGGCCAGGTTCAGAGGGAGAGATGAACTCCATGACATCCGTTCCAAAGAAATCCCACCTGCTACTGGCATGTGCGGGCTCGTCTTCCCCACATACCAGCCTCCCAGGCAAGTGTCCAAGGGCACGGTGAGGAGGCGGCTGCGACAGTTCTCTTTCTCTTAATGATTCAGACGGGGGAGAAGGAGAGGCGCGGAAGAGGTAATGGCCATTCCCATTGATCCTGGACCTCAGTGTGTTGGCTGGGATCTCGAACCGTCATCTTGTCAACCCCTTGGTGGGAACAATGTGGTTTTCTTTGGCCCTGCAGATTTGTGATCGCGAGTTTCTTCATCCACGTCCTATCGGTGTTCAGAATTGAAACAACACAAACCTCCCTGCACACTCCAACGGCATCCCCCCAACTAAAATGCCCCCCGCCACGGAGAGCTGGCTCGGCCGCTTCACGACTCCCTGGCTTGCCTTTTGCTTTTGAGCAACTTGAACATCAAACCAAGCACAAAGGGAATAATACCCAGGAGTTGCTAGAAAACATTCATTTCATACACTTCGTTTTCTGTGGCAGACACAACTGAAAACAGTTTTTTTTTTTTTTAATCCCGGAAAAACTTCTCATGTAAACTCGGGGTGCAGAAGGCATCTGAAGTGTGAGAATTCCTGGACCAGCGCACAGGGTTAGCAAGAGAAGGTTTCAATGAGACACAAAAGCCAACACAGACCTGAAGGGGAACAGGCGGCCCCGACAACAAGGCAGCCAACTGCCAAACTGTCATTTTGCTCGGCGGCTGAACAGAAGGCTCGAGTAATGACAACCACAAAACTCATTTAAAGTCTGAAAAGGTGACTAATGAGCTCATTCATGCTGGCTATAAATTATTCACTACAACACTGATCCCACTCAAGACAAACAGTAAAGTAAACTTTAAACACAGACATCGCCGGCCTTCCGAAGTGGAGCGAGTTATGTCTGCAAAACTTTTCACAATGAGAGGGATACTTGTCTCTCCCTCGTCTATTGTCACATTCATTCTTCTGTTTACTTTTTTTTACTGCCTTTAATCAAGTTTAAGCAGACACAGCTGTTACACATTTATTTCTCTTTTGAGTTTTTTCCATTAGTTATTACGAGCAATCATGAGGCTCTAAAAATAGCAGCAAATTATATTCTCTAGAAATTGAAGGCTGACCTTAAAATGAAGCCCAGGTCTTCAGCAAGAATATTCATATGCACATGTTGGACGAGTGACAGCAATGCACAAAGGCAACACAAAAGTGCAAAGCGTTTTCCACTCTCTGAGAGCTTTTCAATTTGCTTCCAAATTTTCTTTGGTTCTAGCAGAAACAGGTTGCTTCAAACCCTTACAATACAGAACAGAACCTACGTACAGTGGTCACGTTTAGGTTAAGATTTTCAGTAAAACTTACAGCCCTATGCCAATAAAAGAAGGAATGTCTCGGTTAGGCTTTTTCGGCACAGATAAACACGGCAGCAGGTTTGTTGAAAACCCACCACGTTGCTACATACTACTTTCAGTTTCCTGTTTAATATTAAATAAAGAATTTTAGCTCTTCTATTTTTATAAACTGTGCTATTTGCTACTACTAAAAGCATTATGACTGGGTTGTAAGTAGTCCCGTATTTTTCAAATCTTTGTTTTTTTTACATCAGTATCTATGTCCAAGACATCATGAGAGTTAAAAGTCTCAAATCTGTTTAATAGATTTTTTTTAAAAAAATCGTCCCCAAGTAAGTACTTACATTAGCTCTTGGTCAGATCGCTGAACATTATGTATTTTTAAATGACTTTGAATACTTTGAAAAGGAGCCACAGAAAAGCCACAGAAAACACTCATATTCAAATAACACCAGATGGAGACTCTGACAAACCAAAAGTGAAAGCAGAGAAGTTTGAAGCTGAATGGTGCCCGGCACACACCTCAAGCCTGTGGGGGGAAAATGAATGATCTTGGGCCGGGGATCTTGGTAAAGATCTGAGAAATAATGTGTGGAAGGCAAATTAAGACCCCGGCTTTAACTTCATCCTGAGACTGGGCCAAGCTCCGTCTCCATCTAAGGAAAATCTTTCACATTGTTTTCACAGTTTCTTGCACATGCACTAAAGGCTTGTCCAGCCATTCCTTTTGTCTGAAATGCAAAGCATTTTTTTTTTTTAAGTAGAGAAAGAGGAGTCTTGCAATATTTATAGGAAAGTACTTTGCCACCTACCGACAGCAATCTGGTTGGTCTCCACGTGTTTAGCACGTTTTTTATCCATGTTTCTGTACCTAGTAAGAAGCCATTCTTTCAATCCTCTGTGCAGGATCCTGGCAGTTGTTTTGTTTTGGTAGAGTTTATTTTTGAGAGCAGTTCTAGGTTCACAGCAAAACTGAGCAGGGGGTACAGAGATTTCCTATTTACCTCCTGCCTCTACATCTGCAGCATGTTGTGTGTGTGTGTGTGTGTGTGTGTGTGTGTGTGTGTGTGTGTGTGTGTTTTAATCAAATGTGTGATGTAAAAACCCAATTCCAACCACAGAAATGGAAAAGACTTAAATGGCATCACATTGAAGTTTCAGCTGTTCTGGAACTCTCCACTAACTGGATTCCTGTCACCTCTCTGTGGAAGGATGTGGAGAGAATATTGCTTTGAAACGGAGCCGTGCATCCAATCTTTCCTAGCAATGTGTTACTGACAGGCAGAGTTCACCTCTCCCTTTTTTGGTGGGAGACCAGGCCTGTCCAGAGATAGTCCAAACACCAGTCTGCTCCTAAAGTGCCTAAGGAGGACCAAAGGTGATGTCAATTTTGCCCGAGGATGTTCAAGGCACCTGAACAACAACAGTCAAAACAATGAGCGGCAAGTACCCAATTACTGCAATCCGAAGACTTATAAAACATACATAACAACAAAAGCGCTCAAATGCTTCCCACAGGCCAGGCACCACGCCAAGGGCTTTACCTGCATTATTTATTTCATCTTTCCACTACCTTTACAAGGTAAGTGCCGTCATTCTCGCTTACAGATGAGGACACTGAGGATTAAGAAGTTAAGTCATTTGCCAGAGAAGAGATGAAAAAAATTAAGACCCCAAGTCTCTCCGGCCACCAGAGACCCTCCCTCCTGACTTTACAACCTCCTCTCTATTGAGTCTCTCCAAGATGGTAGACTGTAGAATATAACTTGCTGCTGGTAATCTACCTTTAGAGCCTTCTCCTTCACAGTTCTTTTTTTTTTTTTTTTTTGTCACATTGGTTTGGTTTGGGTTTTGCATAGCATTTTTCAACAGGCTACTAAACATAGACATCCTTTCTGCCCTCTCGGTTAGCTGCTGCTGTTCACGTAAAAATGGACACATTCATTGCATGGACAAACATGTCTACAAGACACCAAAATATCTAGGGCACTGTGTTCTTGCCTGAACCTTAAAACACACACACAAAAAAACTTTTTTAAAGCTCAGGACAGTGGACAACTCCAGAGGACAGGCCTGAAACTCCACGTCTGTACCCACCTCCCATCTGGATTCTCAGAAGGAACAAGCAGATGTAAAAGTGCCCCGTTTGGCAACTCATGGAACAATCTGTTTCTCCAGTCCTCACCCTACCCTGCAATCCACCAAATAAGCCCTCTTTCAGTATCTTACTACCGCAAGGACAAAGATCTGATGGTTTCACTTAAGCCAATGCCTCCAAAGCATAGACATTCGCCTAGAAACCATTTTCAAACTATTTCTCTTGTTCTTTGCACTCCATTAGGTGGTTATTGTCTGCCAGTTTAGAAACACGATTGACCACGGCAGAACTATTTTCCAAAAGCTGTAATACAGAGAATTAGATGAAGGCACAGTTCAACCGTTGCCAGTTCTGTAAATATAACACATTCAAAAATTAGCCGACCGTGATGAGAACACACTGACGGCACTACTAGTCAGATTAACTTTCCCCCCCTGTACATCCTAGACAGGAGGGTGTCACTCTCACTGCGGCGGCCCAATGCCCACGGGCCCTGGGCACCTTGGCCCACGCCCTCTTCGCAGGACATGGACACGTGCCCCCTTAGCTCCCTGCCACCTCCTGCACCCACGTCACCTTCACGTCTGTCGCACTCCCACATAGACGCCAGCGCCATGGCGAAAGCCATCACTCCCTCACAAACCATCCCTAGATGCTTCCTTGAATGCTCTCCTGGTGCCAGTTCTCGAATCTCATCTCAAGACCAGCCAAAGACTCCATAAAAAGTGGACAAAGTGGAAGGCCGAGGTCTGTGGTTTCATTCTTGAGAAACCCTCAGCTATCCACTGGGATCTGATTCCACTGCCATTTACAGTAACTGCGGCCGCTGCCAACGCCAAACCTCTCCCGGCTTCCGTGTGACCCCAGCCTGACAGCAAAGCCCCCCGATGGTTATGGTGGCGAAGACCAGCCGGGCTCAGGCCTCCCTGGATCTGACCTCTGAACCCACCATCGAGTGGGGCTGGCTGCACAAGGCGCGTACCTCGCACCCTCCATCACTCATTTTTCTTGAGCAAAATCTACAAACTCGTGGGTAGGAAGAAAGTTCCTAATGCCAACTGCCCTGAGTTATCATTCAATCTAAACAGAGCTATGTATTTACTAATGACATTCTTAGCTTTATAGCACTGGCCAGAAGAGTTGTGTTTATTCATTACAAAAACCAGTTAATTTAAAAAAGAAAATAAAATCTAAGAGGTTCGTCTTAGGAAGGATTTTCATAATAGTGTCGTACAGGCCTCCAATTTAATGAAGCAACTGAGGCCCAGAGAAGTGAAGTGACGTAGGGCCATGTGTTGGAATGCATGCTGTCACTTCATCTCCCGCGTCTATTGTCCTCTCCCTTGCCAACAGCACCCCGGATTTCCCAGCCTTGTGGTGTGGGTGGGACTGACCCCGTCCTAGCTCCAGAGGCGCTGGATTAGCTGACGCATGGGCAGGCCCATCTAGGATTCGGTGCTCAGGCCACCACACTTCCTCTGTTGTCGAGACAGCTGGAGTTGGCTCTCTGTCACTTGCAACCAAAAGCATCCCAACCGATGCCCATGGAGAGTTAGTGGTGGATCCAGTTTCTTGACTTTCTGTCCTCCTCGGATATTTCTACCGTAATAAAGCCATTAACAGGCTGGTGCAGTGGCTCACGCATGTAATCCTAGCATTCTAGGAGGCCGAGGCGGACAGATTGCTCGAGGTCAGGAGTTCGAAACCAGCCTAAGCAAGAGCAAGACCCCATCTCTACTACAAAAATAGAAAGAAATTAATTGGCCAACTAATATATATATATATATATATATATAGAAAAAATTAGCTGGGCATGGTGGCGCATGCCTGTAGTCCCAGCTACTTGGGAGGCTGAGGCAGGAGGATTGCTTGAGCCCAGGAGATTGAGGTTGCTGTGAGCTAGGCTGATGGTACGGCACTCACTCTAGCATGGGCAACAAAGCGAGACTCTGTCTCAAAAAAAAAAAAAAAATAGCCATTAACATTAAAAAATTGAGAAAACCATATTTTGACAAGTTTAGTGGCTAGACTTGATAGGAATAAAAAGATTTGGGAGAAAAGTACTAAATTATACATTATCACTGAGCACTTTAAAAGTATGGCTTCCTGTGTAAATGTGGCCATGTTAATAATTACTGATGGGCGGTGAATTCGTGAATGGAGATTACCTGGGTTAGGAGAACAGCTCTATCTATGTAGAACCTGAGGCAAAACAAGATTCCCATGAGGTCTCAGAGCTTAACCCAAAGCTGGGCCCCTTCCTTCCTCCTGGGGGGAACAGTGTCACTTTATATCCCCAAGTGCCAGTTCAAGATCAGGGGCTGCAGGAGAGGGGATGCCAGTCATAATGGCCAAGTTTATTGAACAGTTACTACATGACCATGAACGAGGTGTTTTGCTGCTTCATGTCATAGAAAGCTCCCAGCGATCAATGTGAGATGGGTTGACCAAAGTAGACAGTTAACAAATGATATCAAATGAATGACTGTTGTGCAAACTTAACTAAAGTTATATTTCACGTGAATCAGAGAACACGTTCTTCAATAATCCCAAAATTATAAAGATGAGTGTCAATAAGTAAAATGCAGTCTAGTTAAGATTTATTGAGCACTCACAGGAGGATTTACCATGAAACACTGAAGCTTAAGGCTCAGGACCTTTGACCCCTACAGGCCCCTTCTCCAGCCTGGGTGGGGCCCCAGCAATGCGCTGAATGGGACCTTCAGTGTACAACATCAGTCTCTGGACAAGAATGCTTAAAATGCCGTCAAACCTTCCTGCTTATATGTGAAGAGACACTTGAGAAAGGTTTTCCCAAATTTGACAATTGTTCTAAAAATTTACATGACATTACCAATAACCAGTTGTGAAGCTAAGAAGTTTTTTTCTAAGCTATCAATAATGAAAAACAAATTCCAACCAACCATGCTAGAGGAATGAGCAAATTATCTTGCTTTTCTCTCTAGAGATAATGGCATTCCAGATCATTATCATGTGAAGAGATGAGCAGAGTACACAGCCTAACAAATGTAAGAAAAAGAGTAATATATATATCAAACAGCTGATTAGTAACAGTATTGTTATTTTTCTGGATTTTGTGATGTTAGGGTTCTCAGGTTTTTTTAAACACACACATTTTTGTATTTTCTTTCATCATTTGAAATAATTGCTCACTCTTATTGTCTGCTTTGTATTTGTAATTTTACATTCTTCTCTTAGAGAGCTCCCCCACTCCCCTCCCACCCCCCAATCGAATAGGTTTCAGGCCATCCAAAGCCTCCATCCACTCCTGTGCTGGGCTCATAGCTTCACACGGACTATCTCCTCTAACTCTGCCAATAGCTCTTTGAGGTAAGTATTATTATCCCCATTTTACAGGTGAGGGACCTGGGCTTCAGACAGGTTAAAATGACCTGCCAAGTTTACCCAGCTAAGAAGAGGCAGAGCCAGGGAGTCATCCTCTCCCACCAGTTCTGCAAATTGGCCTGCCCACCCCACAAGGCAAGAAGGGAAAAGACCACTCCTTCCCTGATGTCAGGTGCCTCCCTGGCCTCTGGCAGCCGCAGCAGCTTCTTGGTAACACATATATAGGCCTTGGGGATTAGGGGACACCTCAAACCCATGGAGCAGAGACCCTGTTTCAGTTCACTGCAAAGCTGAGCGTGCACCCCCAAGTCAATGGGCAACACCCTTAAGCCACAGCCTGTTGGTCAGTGACAGGCTCTTTCTTTTGATGTTATTTACGGTTTGGGTGATGCTGATTAGGCTGCAGCAAGACAGGCGTCATGGTGACAGTGGGTCCACACGTTCAAGCCATGGTGAGGGCTGGACAATGACCTCTTTAGGAGAAATGCAGGAAGAGAGGACCAGTGCCTGGTGTGGGGATGAGGCTGGGGCTCCAGCTTCCCCACTTCCCACCCTGCCTTCCCCAGGGGCTGATCCCAGCCTCCATCCCCCCCTCCCCCAGAGGCGCCGGCCTCCACCGTGCCTCCATTCAGAATAACAACGACTGCATCTGCATAATGCCTGGAGTCAGAAGAACTCCCCAGGGACTCAATTCACCAGAGTCAGTCCCTTCTAGGAGGCCTTCCTTCCCAACTTCCAGAACCCTTGGCAATCTGTCCTCCCTGCAGAGGACTGGACCTGCTCTTTTTTTGTACCACTCAAGTTAAAAGTGATGAAAATGAAAGGCAGGTGGGTTGTGATTTACCTTCCTGGGGCAGTGATTAGCTGAGCCAAGAGGAACACAGGGAACCAATGGAGCACGTGGCCTTTGTCTTTACTATTAAAATAGCACCCGTGCTCTTAAAATCTCACTCAGGGTCTTGGCTCCACCCTAGACTCCCCACTAGCTTGAACAGAAAAGGCCAGCATCCTTCTGCAGGTTACAACGCCAGGTACTCGATTGGGGTATAGATATGCAGAGAGAGACCCTCCAGCAAGGCGGACTGTGTTAACATATTTAAAGAAATAAAGGGTCCTCCTGAAAGGAAGTGGGGGATGGAAACGGGTAGGTGGTCAGGATCCTGGGGGGGGGGGGAGCGTCCCAGCAGATGCCACACTGGTGAGAGCAGCATTAACCCTGGCCTTGAGGTTGGGGTCTTAGCAACTAGGGTATCTAGTTATGCTGGGTGCTGAGCCCAATCGACATTCAACCTGCCAACCTTCCCTTCCGGATTCCCATGCGCACCAGGCCACAGCCAGGCAGTAACCGTTCTCACTATAAATTAACGCACGGGCTGTCGGATTGGCTACTCCTGCCTCTGAGTTTAGTTTCCCTTAGGAAACAGGGGTGCTCCCTGGGCTGAAGACAGTTCATGGAGATGAATGTCACATGGTGAGGTCTCCTTCACTGCACCCTACGCTGCTGTTGGTCATAGAACCACCGTGAAACTCCCCTCTCTTCTGAGCAAGCTGAACAGGCACAGTCTGCCCAGCAGCCAGTGAGCCTTAGAAATCTTTGCCAAAGGAGGGAGTGATCAGTCTGCTCTGGGAAACAACAGGTCGCTGAGTTCCACAAAGAGTCTCCCCAATATGTCTTCATGTCTCCCTTGTGACCAAGGCCCATGTTCACAGGATGACTGTCCTGCCTATTGCTTGAAGATCCACAACTTCCCAATTTTCATCATAACCAGCCAGTCTTTCCCAGCCATGGACATAATTTACACATTAGCCTATACCCAACTAGAGGGCCTGCTCAGTGTTCAGACTGAAAATGGCTAATAGTCTTATGGCTAACTTGGCTTTCCAAGCCAACATCAGGGACGGAGAGGAGGGAACCCTCTAAAGTAGAGGGTAAGCAAGCTCCAATCTTGGGGTAAACCCAGCCCACCCCCTATCGGAGCACGGCCACACCCATGCCTTTGGGCATTGTCTATGGCAGCTTTGGCACTACACTGGCAGAGTGGAGTCCTGTGGCTGCAACAGAGACCACAGAGCCTGCGAAGTTACTAAAATAGTTACTCTCTGGCTACAGAAAAGCTTTCCTGACCCCTGCTCTAAAGAAGAGAAGGTGACAATAGCAGAAGGAAACTTAGGTTCAAGTGCGGTTGCTTTGTGAGGCCATGCAAGCAAGTACTTCCATCTCCCTGCTTCCATTCCATTCATAAAATAGGATTAGTCATGGGTGGCAACTGCATGACAAATAATTAGCTAATACCCCAGAATATGCATTTGAACGTGCAACAGGAAGAACCGGCTATTTGTTTTCTGAAGGGCAAGAGGTCCTCTCTTGGCATAGCATATTCTAGGCTGGAACAGGAAGTGCTCCTTCTTAGCCAGCTGCACTGTGCATTTTGTTTTCATTTCATTTCATTCTTGAGCCCTGTGAGAGGCAAGGCACCGAGCTAGTTATAGCCTAGACGACACGGACTCCAGCTGAAGATAGTGTGTGGTGGGGGAAACTGAGATCATCGCCACAGGCTGAGATATTCAAGGAATGTTTTGGTTTCTCAAAAAAGGAATAGTACCTGAGAAAATGGGTCAGAACTTTAGAAAAAGGAAAGGAGAAGGGAGAACATTCCACTTTGTTCTTTACTAGAAGGTGCAGTAAAAGCAAGTGCTCAGGGGGAGGAAAGTCAAGAGCTGATTCAGAGAACCATGGAATAGACCAATTCATCCTAGCAAAAGGGTCCCTCGTGGGAGGACCACAGAAATGGCTAGGGAAGGTAAAGCTGGAGCCAGACTCGGGAGGAATCTGAATTCCAAATCGACAAGTTTGTATTTCAGCCTAGACAATGGGGAGCCCTTGAATGTTCTAGGGAAGGTAGGAGGTGACATCATGAAAGGGGTATTTTAGACAGATCAATCTGGCTGAATCAAAAGAAACTGAAATATAGAGGAACTGGAACTGAAACACAGGAAATAGTAGCTGTCATATTGAGACATTCTTTCAATGGGGGAAAAGAAACAATTTTTTTTTTTTTTTTTTTGAGACAGGGTCTCGCTCTGTTGTCAGGGCTAGAGAGCAGTGGCATCCTCATAGTTCACTGCAGCCTCGAATTCTAGGGCTCACGAGATCCTTCTTCCTTAGCCTCCAGAGTAGCTGGGACTATAGGTATGCACCACTACGCCTGGCTAAGTTTTCTAGATTTTGTAGAAATTGGGTCTCACTCTTTCTCAGGCTGGTCTGGGAACTCTTAGCATGCCCAAATGCCAGGATTACAGGCAAGAGCCACCATGCTCGGCCAGAAACAATTCTTTATCTTCATTTAACTTAAATTTTCCTATGTATCCCTGGTATTTCCTATATGTCTTACTACCAGTTAATACCTGCTAAATAAGCAAAAGTGGTGCCCATCAAGTAAAATATTTCAAGAAAAAAAAAGTCAAACAACAAAGACAGGTCTTCGTGTAAGTTATCACTCTTCTGAGAGATGCAGGTTTATAAAGTATAATAGTTGGCCTCTGATTTCAAATCACAAGCAGGAGAAAAGTTTATTATAGCGAGCATGAAGGTGGTTGTTTCTCTCTGTCAAAACCCAATTTTATCATTTACAACCTCCCAGAAAGCTGAACTCGCTTTCTCTACATTGGGTTTCATCAGAAATAAGATTCTACCGGTCCTAAAAATCCCCGAATTCCTCAGATTCCAGATGTCCTGCCACTTGATGGATTCCCACGTCCCTCACACGTTCCCTGGATTCAGATGTGTGTTTTTGGGTTACAGAAGAGCCTGCCCCTTGGACTGAGAGACAGAGCAGGGAAGACGGATGAGGGTTTGAATTCCAGCCTCTCCTACCTGCGTCACCTCCTCAGGTTACCTGACTTCTGAGCTCAAGTTCCCCTCCTGTGATATGGGGATGATGAGGAAGTAGGTCCTCATCATGAGCGTCATGAGCCTCAACTAGGAAAAGGACTGCAAAACACAGCAACGAGCCCCGTGTAAGGCTCGATCAATGGAGCTGCCGTCATTTTGTTTGCTTGGGGTGCGGTGAGATTTGGCCCAGTTAGTCCAGGTAAATCAATCACCACTTGTTTTTATTTATTAGGTAAGAGGCACTTCCTTAATTTAATTATCATATGCCTAATAGAGAAACTCATTTCCCTTTTGTGCACATCCCAGATTCCTGGAGTACCAGGGCCCTGGGGACCAAAAGCGCCCAGATATTAGGGCTTCAGCGTGGCAGCCGTCCTACCTCCCGGGAGAAGCTCCAGGCCTTTCCCCGCTGCAGCAAAATCCGCAGGGCCCTCAGAAAAGACCAGAGCTTGAGATCCCAAAAACATGAGCCAGAGACCTCTCCCCCTCCGTTCAGAGAAGATTCAGGGTAGTCCTCTGACTCATTCAAGATCTCCCCACAAGCTTAAGAAAGAATTGGGTCGTGGCTCATGCCTGTAATCCTAGCACTCTGGGAGGCTAAGGCAGGCAGATTGCTTGAGGACAGGAGTTCAAAACCAGCCTGAGCAAGAGCGAGACCCCGTCTCTACCAAAAATAGAAAGAACTTAATTGGCCAACTAATATATATAGAAAAAAGGAGCCGGGCACAGTGGCGCATGCCTGTAGTCCCCAGCTACTCGGGAGGCTGAGGCAGGAGGATTGCTTGAGCCCAGGAGTTTGAGGTTGCTGTGAGCGAGGCCGACGCCATGGCACTCACTCTAGCCTGGGCAACAAAGCGAGACTGTCTCAAAAAAAAAAAAAAAAAAAAGAATTGGGTCGAGAACCCAGGTCTGATGACTTTTTATTCTCTCTTTCCTGAAAGTCTTTTTTTATTTTTTTAATTACAAAAATCATAACGGCGACTGTGGAAAACTTGGAAACTATAAAAAGGTAAAAAAACAAAAAAATGGTAGAGGAGTGACATATATTCTTGTAGTGACATATATTCTCATTGCCCAAAGCTTTTAGACCTCTGTTAACAATTCAAACTCTCTTCTAGTGGGATCACACCATAAATACACTTAGTACTCTGCTTTTTTTCCATGTCACAGGGTATGAAATCTATTCCTACAACAAAATTGTGTGCTCCAGGTGGGCCGAGGCCGTATCAGTCTTGGTTGTCACTATCCACTTCAAACTGTCCAGGTGCCTCGTACGTAGTAGGCTCTTAACAGAGCGCAGAGTGGACGATCCCACAGTACCGCGTGTTAGGACCAAACACGTGGCTATCCTTTCCCTTCTGCACGTTTAGGTTACTTTCAGTTTTCTGCCACCGTGAACGAGGCCGGATGGATAGCCGGATCGATACATCATGTACAGACCTCTATTTCTTTAAAATGAAATTCCTAAAAGCAGAATTGCTGGGTCCAAGAGTATTCATGCGATAAGGCCTTGGATACCTGGTGCCAAATTGCTCTCCAGAAAGGTAATTCTCATTTATATCCTCCACGATGATACATGAGAGTAAAAAGCCTAGTTTTCTCCATAGAGACAAGTATTTGAGTTAAGGAGGAAATTGTAGAATTCTTCAGTAGGTGTTTTAGTGAAAAATGGAGGGCTGGACTTAAAGCTCACTCTGACATCTAACAACCCCAAGGAGTATAAAGTATCTTTCTGAACTTCACCAGCCTTACTCCAACATCCTCTCTGTTGAAAAATACCTCATACTGCCACAAGGAGAAGGACCAACTCCCACCATCCCACTACGCACCATACTATATAGAGTACCGTGTTTCCCCCAAAATAAGAAATACCCATAAAATAAGCCCTAGCAGGATTTCTAAGCATTTGCACAATATAAGCCCTAGCCTGAAAATAAGACCTAGTGATGGGTGTGGCTACGCAGGGTATCTGCACAGCCCATGCATTTCGTCGTAGAGCAGTGAAGAAGACGAGAAGCCCTTCTCATCTGCCCCATCGTGACAGCTACCATCCCAGAGGTGACTGGAAAGGCACGGGCAGCCCCACCAACAAGGTTGGCTGCCCCTGTCAGGTCCCGGCCATCCTGTGCATGCTGCAAGCTGAGGCTTTGAGGGGAAAATAACATATCCCCTAGGGTGTCTTCTTTAGGAAAAATAAATATAAGACCCTGTCTTATTTTCGGGGAAACATGGAATATACATGGCCCATGTCACAGGAGCTTAGTAGTGGGTTCTCCAGGGCCCAGCACAGAAAACCCAACCATTCCATATAAACAGTGACCTGCACCAAATCTGTGTCTCTCTGGCAGCAAGTCTGGTCTATAAATATCTGCAGTCAAAAGTAAATACCCATAGCAGTTTCCTGGTGTCTTTTTTCTTACACGTGCACATTAAAGATACACGGTTAACCTCAAAAGCATATTTTCCATATTTGTTTCCTAGAAAAAGTTTTGTTCTTCCTCATATAAAATCAGCTACATAAATTCCCAATGAATATATCTATCAAAGAGCTCTAATCGATTTTTTTTCCTACAGGTCAAGGAGGTCATTTGTAAGGAGCTGTGTAGATCCCAGTCCAGAAAGTGTCCAGCCCATGCCACCTGCGTGGCCAGGGTCCCCTGGGAAGCTGGCAGTACCACCTCCTCAAGGAAGAGGCTCCAACATCCATGCGCTCTCTCTCCTCAAACCGCGCCACACTGTACACTCTGGTGTGATGATGGTAATGAGCTTGATCTTCCTCCCCGCCCAGTCCTTCTCCTGCTCCCTCCCTCCTCCCACAAGGCTGAGAGTTGACTGCCCCAGGGAAATCACTGGCTTCCCTCCAAGGCCCAGTTAGAGCAAAGTATGGAAAGTTATTTATATTCTCTACACAAGGAACTCTGGATTCAAATCCCATCTCTGTCCCAAAATTATTATTATTATTGTTATTATTATTTTTGAGACATTATTATTTTGAGGCTCATTTTGTTGCCCAGGCTAGAGTGAGTGCTATGGCGTCAGCCTAGCTCACAGCAACCTCAAACTCCTGGGCTCAAGCAATCCTCCTGCCTCAGCCTCCCGAGTTGCTGGGACTACAGGCATGCGCCACCATGTCCGGCTAATTTTTTCTATATATTTTTAGTTGACTAATTAATATCTTTCTATTTTTAGTAGAGACAGTGTTTTGCTCTTGCTCAGGCTGGTTTCGAACTCCTGACCTTGACCAATCCGCCCACCTCAGCCTCCCAGAGAGCTAGGATTACAGGAGTGAGCCACCACGCCCAGCCTGTCCCAAAATTATTGTGGCAAGGTTACTGCCGCGGTCTTCATTTCTCTGTCTTCAAAACAGGGTGATTTCTGCATCTCTCTCGTGTGTTTTACTAGAACTTTACAAGGAAATCTGGCATGTGTTTTGTAGGCAAAGCGCCTCTCTAAATTCAATACCTTTGTTAGCAAGGTCTGCATTCTGGACTTACCAATGGAATGCAGCCTTTCCATCCAAATCTTCCCCATAGCTGAGTTTCTGACAGCAATGTTAGCAGGGTATCTCCTGACCTTTTGAACCATCTGTGATGTTTTAAAAACCCATATGGCTCTTCAAAATCAATTAATATTAGCTACCCCTTACCTTACATCCTTTCCCTATCTATACACACATGCTCACATACTATGGAGGTCTAAATTCTTTACTTTGACTCGAACTAAATCCCAAGTCTCCAGCCCTCCAAAGATAAAAATCTCAAAGCCTATGTTCACATTTATCCATGAAAGAAACTTAATAGTTCAACATGTCACACAGCAAGTCAATCAGAGGACTGCGAAATAAACACAGAAGTTCTGAAGTCCATGTTTCCAGTTTTCTTGTGATACGAACAAGACAGAATTTATTTGAGAAGAAAATGCCAAGGTGACATTTGGAATTACCACGTTTGTGGGGGGCAGGAGGCCAACTTATAGGACATTTTGCATTCCCTTTTGGAGCGCTGCTTGGGTAGCCTTGCCAGGTCCGCAAGCCCCTGTGCTTACAATTCAGCCAACTCACCACGGAGGTCTGACAGCTCCGCCTCCCTCCCTGAGCAACTGAAGGGGAGTTTGCTCTCAGCCAGCCTCCGGGGGAGGTGAGCACACGGGGAGAGCCAGAAAGCCTGCCCTCTAAAGAAACCCAGTTAGCCAAAGGTCAGAGTACTTGAGTTAAGTGGAACAGACAATGGGGACCAGGGGTGGGAGTGGGTGGTCCAGCAAGAGGACATAGCAGAAAAGGAATACAAGGGCATCCCTGTCACTCAAGTCACACCAGCCATGTCTCCTTGCTCCTAAGCCATTGATGGTGCTACCTTGATAGCAGGACCTGCTTGTTGCATGGGGGCAGAACCGAGGGCTCCTGTCCACTCCATTTTCTACCCTGTAGGTGCAGCTGCACTGGATTCAGGCAAGTCACTGAAGTCACCCTGCAGCTCTTGACACCCTCCACTTTTGCATTACTGAGCTGGGGATGGGCAGCAAGGGGACCGCTGTGCTGAGATAGTTGCCTGCCTCTGCGCCCACCTGTGGGAGTTCCTGATGGAGTCTGTTTTCTAGCCCATTTTCTCTTTCCTCCAGGTCTTGCTGGGCACCCTTTCCTGAACCTTCAACAATACCCCAGAGCCTGACAACACACTGCAAGTCTGCCTCGGAGCTCAGCTCCACTGGGTGAGTCCTGGAACCACTCTGAACTTCAGTGTCTTCAGCTGCCAACAATGGGCAGGAGTAGCTCTTCTCTAAAGTTCCTTCTGGGTCAGAAAATTAATATTCTTGACTTTATCTTCTTAAAACTTTGTTCCCTGTGCCTTAGACAGAAAAAAACTTTAAGGCTTGCCTATCAAACTAATCTAAAACATGGGGCATGCCAGGGAAGTCCCCGAGGGCTAGCCCTTCCTTCCTAGGTATCCATGGGACATTGCATAGCCTGGAGGTAACATCCTTGCAGCATTGGTTTAAAGAATAATAGCCTCAGTTTCCCCATCTGCAATCAGTGGGGCAGACTGGGTGAATCCTAAGGTCTATTTGAGAGTGAAGAGCCCAGGATTCTCAAAGTAGAACTCTCACGCTGACCGGCAAGGATCAGGGAAGGAAGAAAGAAAAGCCAGTATTGATTAAACACCTCAAAAATCAGACACACACTTTAGCTGCCACTCATTTTGCTACTGATTCAAGGACGTTGATGACACCCACGGAGGTGTGGGCTGAGTCAGTCAGTTCTCTACCCTCAGCCCAGCCCCAAGGGTACCCGATGTGACCAGTTACCATCAGGTAAGACCAAGACAGTTTGCTAACATGATTGTCAGGAAATATAATTCCTCGAGCCAGGGCCCTGGGCCTAAAAATGCCTGCTGGCTACCTGCGTACTGCCCCTCAGTCAACCATTCTGGAAATGGAGTTTCCCCGAGCATGTTAAAATTTACGAAGGCTTTCCTTGGGCTGGCCCGTGGATTGATATGTTTCCATTTCTTCGTGTTACCTGTCAGTAACTTGTCACCTTGCAGATGTCAGCCTGAAAACTGGTCGGGATGACGGGGACACTGCCATGTCTCTGTGTTCATTCCCAAGAATTACCATAGCTTGAGGGTGACAGCCCCACAAGTTAAATCTTCATCACCCCTGCCTGCCTGTCTTAACACTGCAGATTCCCTTTTTATCTTCAACTATAGTCACTCACTACCCATTTGAAAATTTTTGGAGGCTTATTGTGTGTGTATGATATGGTTTAAATCTTAGAAGCTTTTGAAAGACACCAAGGATATTTTTGAAAGTCATCACTCCAGCATTGGTGGTTGGGGACTGCAGAGTTTCGAGAGTCATTTGGATTCCAGAGGCAGACACTATTATTCTGCCTCCTGCCCTGTCTAAAAGTCTCAGCTCCCTGGGTCCACACCAGGAAAGGATCAAGTCATAAGGTGATTTCAGAGAGTGAGAAGGAACCACAACTTAAAAGCCACTACCTGAAGCTCCTCGTCACCCCCTATTTCCTAGGGTCTAAAATACAGTATCCTACATTCACACTAGTGTGTAAATGACTGATACCAGGGTCACTCCCTAGAACAGGCTGGAGGAAAGGCAGGGATCCCTGTGCCCCAGGATGTAAAGGTGTATTGCCAGGGCGTGTCCTAAGGGGCAGAAAGACGATGCAGAGGGCACTCAGATTCCACAGGCCCCAGTGCCATCTTTCCTGAGATGGTCTTGGTTCTTCCTAATTTGCTTTGGAAACAACGTGGCCCTGCTGGTACCCGAGTGGAGCCGCTGCGGAAAGGCTCCCTCGCCAAGTCCATCCCAGCTCCCCGGCATTCCAGGGGAGGGCCGGAACGGGCACAGCTGAGACCGTCATCGACCGTCACGGAGCGGCACTAATGTGGACACAGGAGGTGCAGGCTCACTCGCCCAGCCAGGTGTCCAGGCCGGCGAGGCCATCTGGGTTAGGAAGCGCGTGCTGCATAGCCTGCTGGGGGAAGCTCGTGTTGATGGGAGCTTAGCTTAAAATCAGCTACCTTCAAGAAGCCTCCTCAGCCCCAGCCCCCACTAAGATGGGGGCTTTGGAAATCTGCTGTTTCCCCTTAGGTAGCCCTCAGAAAACGGATGCATCCCCCCAAAAGCCTATGGGCAAGGGTCCAGGAAATAAACCGGCTCCAACAGGAAACAATGGAAAAAATGTTGGGAAGGGGGTCTAGATTGTAGTTTCAGGTTCCCAAAAACCTAAAACTATAAACCAGAAATAAAAATCTTTTAAAATATGCCTACCTATCTAAAGTGCAACCACCATACCTTTAAACTCTTTGTGCCCTGATATAGACAACTAACATTTAAAAATGATCTTACATTGTACCAAACAATAATGTTGCCTCTTTAAAAAAGTATTTAGCTATAAAAATTTAAAAGACGGGTAAAAACCCAGTATGGGTGAAATGTAAAGAAATAGGCACTCCTTTCAGTATTAATGGGAATGTTAGTGGGTCCCATCATTTTTGGAGCATATTTGACAATGTCTATTAAAATTCAAAATGCACATCAGCTTTGACCTAGCAATTCCCCTTGGCGGCATTCACTGCACAGAAATACGCTGTTACAGACTCAATGTTGTGTCCCCCCAAATTCATATGTTGAAGCCCAGTGTGATGTAATTTGGAGGTGGGGCTTCTGGGAGGTAATTAGGTTTAGATCAGCTGCCATGATGAGATTAGTGTACTCTAAGAAGACAAGAAGGTAGCCATTGACATCAGCAAACCAGGGAGAGAGCCCTCAACAGGAAGTAAATTGTCCGGCACTTTGATCTTGGAATTTCCCAGCTTCCAGAACTATGTTTGTTGTTTAAGCCACCCATTTATGCTATTTTGCTATAGGAGCCTGAGCTGACTAAGATAAACACAGTTGTGCAAAAATATGCATCGACGAGGATTATTTCAGCATCATTTGTAATAGAGAAAAACTGGAAGGGACTCCATGTCCATCAACAAGAGATCAGTTAGCTAAATCCTAGTCCATTCGTATAACAGAAACTCAGCAGCTTTTACGAGAACAAGGGAAACCCCCACATGGCCCACTCTGATTGCTACAGATGGGGAAAGGTGTTCAGAGAGAAAAGCATTTTGCAGGACAATATATGGAGTCTATTTTTCTCTAAAATAGTATTAGATGTGTTAACACATGCAAAAAAAAAAAATCCTTAACAGGTAGATCATTAGGGACTTTGAACTTTCCATGATAAGCACTTCTACATTGGTTAGTATTTTAATGGTTTTATGTTTTTAACATTAAACAACAACTTGTAATCAGAAAGAAAAAAATGAACTCCTCCATCTTCAGGTTGTTTCATTACCTTCCAACCCATTCCTGACCCAGGTAATTCTTTGCCCTTATCTTGGACAGACAGTGGAGACCTGGTTCTTATATGTTCTAGAGAATACTGGCTATGTGCTGTGTATTTAATCCCAGTAATTTCATTTGATAAATGGTTCAAAATCCCAACTCTTCAGATGCCCCACACTAAAGGTATTTTGAGCCTTAGAAGTGGCCAGCGTGGTGGACAGAATGCAGGACAGTGACTCAGGAGTGTCATCTGGAGCATGTTTTTTTTCCTAGGTTCCAGTTTCCACATCAGTGAGACTAAGGGCCTAATGGAAATCATCTCCCCAATTCTTCAGAGAAGACCCCAACTCCTCCTCATCAAGGCCCCCAAGGTAGGGGTACTCAGTCGGCAACTGTTGAAACCCTGGAGGTAGAGACAGGCCCAAAGTTGGGAATGTTAGGAAAGGAAAATTTAAGAAAAGCCCCTACCAGTGCTAGTCCTGAGTGGGCTTCAGCCGGCAGGGGTGGGGGGTGGGGGGTGGGGGGGTGGCGGGAGCAAAAGGGTTTTGGCTAGGTGCAGTGGCTCACGCCTATAATCCTAGCACTCTGGGGGACCAAGGTGGGAGGATCACTTGAGCTCAGGAGTTCGAGACCAGCCTGAGCAAGAATCAGACCCCATCTCTACCAAAAATAGGAAAAATTACCTGGGCGTGGTGGTACGCACCTGTAGTCCCAGCTACTCGGGAGGCTGAGGCGGGAGCCCAGGCGTTTGAGGTTGCTGTGAGCTAGGCTGACGCCATGACACTTTAGCCTGAGCAACAGAGCAAGACTCTGTCCCAGGGGAAAGAAAAAAAAAACAAGAACAAAAGGGGTTTCAATGGAAGGGGAAATGCAGGGAATTGAATATCTGTCATCCAGGGAAGGTTTGGGGAAAGAGAGAGGGCAGATGCACCACCATCTAATGGGTGGGCACAGAGATGTTAAATTTGCTTCAGAGAATGGGCCAGTTCCACACAAGTCCTGCCCAAAGTGCCACACGGAGGGCGCCCACTAGAGTAACAGCCAGCTGGGTGAGCTGGGCGAGCAGCCCGGGCTGGGGGCTGGCTGGGTGGGAGGCGGAAGAGGCAGGCAAGGAGGCAAGACCGCCAGGGTCTCAGGCACACGGCCCACCCTCTGCAGCCTGCTCCCGAGTCATCCCGAGTCTTGCAAGTGCAATCGCCTAACCCCCACGTGGCCCATTCTGGATGGCCTGCTATAATCACACTTTCCCTCTAACAAACACTGATGAATAATTAAACTTCCTTAAAGGATCCCAATCTCTACAGCTGCATGCCTGATTAAATACTAGCCACAAAGGAGGCTCTGGGCCCCGCAGGTTCAAGGCCTTTGTCTTGGGTCTCAGCCCACGTGCTCCCACTCTCCCAGCATAAGCGGGTGCCCCAGGCTGCGGCAGGCCACTGTCGCCAGGTGTAAACGCCGGAAAACAGAGACCTGGTCTGCCGTATTCCCCACCGCATCATCAGCAACAAGAACAATGCCTGGCACATAGTAGGTGCTCAGTAAGTAGTTTTTGAATGAATAGAAAGTGTGGAGGAAAGAGCCTAGGCTGAAGAGCTGGTAAGAGCTTGGTTAACCATAAGCTGTGTGGCCCTGGGCAGGTCACTTAACCTTTCTGAGCCCTGGTTCTCCATCTGTGAAGTAGGAAAAAAAAAGAAAAACAAAACAAAACCCACCCCCTTCCAGAGCTTTGGGAAATATCGGAATAAAGTATGAGAAACACCTGTCACGGGTTACCTTGTCCACGGAAAACAGGAGGTAAATTTGTATGGCCATTATTTTTTATTTTATTTTATTTTTTGAGACAGAGTCTTGCTTTGTTGCCCAGGCTAGAGTGAGTGCCATGGCGTCAGTCTAGCTCATAGCAACCTCAAACTCCTGGGCTCAAGCAATCCTCCTGCCTCAGCCTCCCAAGTAGCTGGGACTACAGGCACGCACCACCATGCCTGGCTAATTTTTTCTATATATATTAGTTGGCCAATTCACTTCTTTCTATTTTTAGTAGAGACAGGTCTCACTCTTGCTCAGGCTGGTTTCAAACTCCTGACCTCGAGCAATCCACCCGCCTCGGCCTCCCAGACTGCTAGAATTACAGGCGTGAGCCACTGCGCCCGGCCTGTATGGCCATTATTAATAACTCAAATTCACACCGGAGCCCATTCATGTCTTGTAATCACAAGCGTCACATAAAGTTCCACAATTCGAGTCTGCAACTTGCCCTTTGGGAGCTACAAGTTAACCACCAACATGGTAATAGCCTTTCCTTTAAACACAGTGGTACTCCTGTCTCTCCTTCAAAGCAGATTTACTGAGAACATTATCAATCGGTTCGCTGTTTTCAGAGACCTTCACCAAGTGCCTGCAAAGGTGTGTGTGGTGGAAGGACTCGAAGATCCGGGGCACAGAGAACCAGCGGTTCACAAGCAGCGCTGGTTCAGCCCTGGCCCAAACTGCTGAGGTTTGATTCTGATTGAGCTTCCTGCTGCCTGGGCCTGTTTACTTAGGAAAATCCAACTGGCTGTGGTGGCTGCAAGCGCAGGATCTGGAGCAGGATGCCTAGGTTCGAATCCTGGCTCTATCGCTCTTAGTATGACATTGGGCAAGTTACTTAGCCACTTAAGCCTCAGTGTTCTCATCTGGAAAATGGGGACAACAATGGCACCCATCCGTGGAAGAGAGGAAAGGAAGCAGGAGACTGTATTTCTCCTTCTTTGTGGGCAATCACGGAGATGGACCAGCCCATCTGCAGAAACCCTGCCAGGAGGAATCCTTGCCATGAAGACCATCCTTCCTGTGTTTTTCCATTTTTATTAATCATACAATCATTGGGGAGATTTGGGAGGAATAAGAAGTGGATACGAGTTCGTGGATGGCTGTGCATCAGCCTAGTCTGCATGAATGTGACTCTTGACGTCAGGGTGATCAGGAGATTGGAGAAGGAAGGTGGTAGGTCAAACACCAGATGAGAAAGAATGGGCTCCCAGCACTTATCACCTAGGACTTTCAAGGTTTTTTCCCTTTAAAAAAAATCCATCACCTTCTGTGTCTCTTGTCATCCGAACCATTTCCCTTTGCCCTGACCAGGGCTCCTGTTCTTGGGGCTTCTCGAACTCAGCTCCCCCTGCCTTACCCTTATCTCAGAAACACGCAAGGGAAACTTTTGGAGACAGCCTCTTGAGCAACCCTCCTTGTGTGCTCTGGGCTCTCTATTGAAGGACTTTCCTTTCCTGGGATTAGCACATTGTTCTCCAAAATGCAGCAGGTGGGTAACCTGTGGATGCCACCTGTCTCTGCGATGCCCTTTACCCGGTAATTCACGATGCCATTCTCGGGAAAACGACCCCATTCCTTCTGTACTCAGCAGGGAGATACGATGTGAACTGCGAGCTTGGCTATTATGCTTGTGAATAATTGGGGTTTCAAGTGTAGTCTTGGTATGCCTGAAAACAAATGATTACCAAAAAGTTAGCCAGCTGCCCTCCCAACTGGTTCCATGTGAGCCCCGGCGAACAGAGCAATTGAGACCCCCCCAAAGGTCCCAGTCAATGACCGCAGCCACAGGTTTGGCTGGTCCTGCACTGGCGAAGATAAAGTCCTTAAATAAAGATTCGCCACGCTCAGTCCAGCTCCACTCCCTTTGACTCCGGCCAAGAGTCAAAGTCGATATTTGCTGAGTGGAAAAGGACAAAAGGAAACAAATTCGTTTGCAAGCTCTCCAAACAAACTAGAAAAAGTAATTCTCCACTGTTTACCCCATCCTCTTGTAAGAAGGTTAAGCTAATATGTCCCTACTTTGAGAGAGTCTCAGCACTTTGGTCTCTGAATCACAAACTAGCAGTTGGCTCTCCGAATACGGTGTTCGCAGAGAGATGTGCAGCATGCATCCTTTAATAAAGAAATAGGTCCATTTTCAATGACTTTATAATGGGCCAGGCAGAGTGGCTCATGCCTGTTATCCCAGCACTTTGGGAGGCTGACACAGAAGGATCGCTTCAGGCAGGAGTTCAAGATCATCTCGAGCAACATAGTGAGACCCCATTTCTACAAAAAATAGAAAAATTAGCAAGGTGTGGTGACACGTGTCTATAGTTCTAGCTATTATACTTGGGAGGCTGAGACAGGAAGATCACTTGAGCCCAGGAGTTAGAGGTTGCAGTGAGCTATGGTGACACCACTGTATGTTAGACTGGGCAACAGAGCAAGACACTGTCTCAAAAATAAATAAATAAATATAAATATATATATATATATATATGACTTTATAATGACTTAAAATGACAACATTATGACATTGTTGCTACTTCAGACCAGTAGAGGCTTGGGAAATCTTAGAAAGAGAAGTCCTAAAAGGTCACATTATTTCTTGACAATCCACTGAGGAGCTGGGACATTGAAAGAGCCCTTTGAAGCAGAGTGAATTTAAATCTGCACCCAAACTATTAACCTTTTGGGTACAACAACAACATATTAGCATTAGAAGGAAACTTAGCATCACCTAGTCCATAGTGGTTGCTTTACAGATGGGGAAGATGAGGTCCAGTGAGATTAAAGGAGTTGATCTAAAACATTAAGTGGACTTGGCAGAGTCAAGACTAGAATACATCACAGCCCCTGTCTAGGTTGCAAGGGAGAATGAGAACTTTCTTTTTTTTATTTTTGAGACAGAGTCTCGCTTTGTTGCCCAGGCTAGAGTGAGTGCTGTGGCGTCAGCCTGGCTCACAGCAACCTTAAACTCCTGGGCTCAAGCAATCCTGCTGCCTCAGCCTCCCGAGTAGCTGGGACTACAGGCACGCACCACCATGCCTGGCTAATTTTTTCTATATATATTAGTTGGCCAATTAATTTCTTTCTATTTATAGTAGAGACGGGGTCTCGCTCTTGCTCAGGCTGGTTTTGAACTCCTGACCTCGAGCAATGCACCTTACCTCGGCCTCCCAGAGTGCTAGGATTACAGGTGTGAGCCACCGCCCCAGGCCGAGAATGACAACTTTCACTAATGCAACTCGCTTCTCTCTCACCCGGCAGGGCAAGGGGAACGTTCCCACAGAAGAGGCTGTGTGGCAGCTGGGAGCACGTCCATCCTCACTCCCTTCCGCCACAGCTCTCTCTGCCTCTCCTGCCTTTGCAAGTGACAAGTGGATTTAGAAGCCAGGTGCAGGAGGAAACCCAGAACCCTTCGCTAGGAAGGTCATTGCCTACTGCGGGCTGCATTCTCACCACGGGTGCGAGACTGGACGAGCAGTTCAAAGGGGACTGAGAGGTGCACATCTGCAGGGGACAAGAGCTCGGGACAGCTAGAGGGGAAGACAATATAAACTCTGCCCGACAGCTGCTAAGGAACAGGAACACCATGACATGCCCCTGGCAGCCCAGTCTGTGCCAGAATTCTCCTGGGATCGCTCAGCACACTTATCCGAAATCTGCTACTCGCTTTCTTTTTTCTAAAAAGCCAAGCTACTCCTCCATGTGGGGGAAACGAGGAGCTTCTTTTTCTTGCATTTTGTTCTAAAAGACAGGGACATTCTAGTTACATCTTTTTTCCTGAGCATTTCAGGGAAGCCTTGCAGGCTGTGTCTAACAGGGCTGCTGCCCCAAAACGACATTCTCGAAAGGTCAGCACCAAGTACTAAGTGCTTCGATTAAATGTGAACATTCCCTTTTTGGTGCATGGGTGCTATTTAATCTGTATGGGATCAAGTAACCAACAGGAATCTCTCTCTTCAGAAAACTGAAAGAAACATCTAAATAACATCCCACACCTAGCTTTCCTCCTATATAACAAATGCCAATGATATGCAAACACAGGCGCTTGGCAGTGAAACACTGGTTTGTCAGAGTGCATGGTGAGTGGGCTCCGCTTGTCTTTTTATTATTATTATTATTATTATTATTTCAGAATAGTATAGGGGTACAAACATTTTGTTTACATATAAAGCCTTGCCTTGCCCAAGCCAGGGCTAGAATCCTGCCGTGCCATCTCCATTAGTTGTGAGTTTACCCCCCACCCCCACCCCTGGCTCCACTTTTCTTGCTTCTTGTAACTCTCGCTCTGCCTGGGAGAAGGAACATTGTTAGGCTAAATCCAGGAGTCGCTCCCAGGTCAGATCTGCACATATGCCTTTATCAGTTGAAAGGATGGAAATAAATGGAGGAGAATATATAAATAAAAGGATGGAGAAAATAAATTCAGTAGAGTTCTCGATCAATCAATCAATCAATTAATCAATTACTCTACACACTCCTACTTTGGCCAGGCACTGGGGAATCCACCAAAAGCATCTCTTTGGTTAAATAAATAAATATACCTTTATTCATTATTATCCATCCTCATACCTGCCGCACAGCATGGCTATGTAGTAGCTGTTCAACTAACATGTGTGGGATAAATAACTTAGACATTCCTGAAACAATGCGTAAATTAAGTTTTAAAGAGATAAAGGTACACACTAAAAATGTTCCAACCATGCTCATACACGTGTGATGAGGGCACATGAAAACTGCTAAAGTCCCACATAAGGTAGTCTAGTTACTAGTATCATACCAACGTCAATCTCCTGGCTTTGACCACATACTACAGTTACATAAGATGTTATCATCGGAGGAAGCTGCATGAAGGCCACGTGGGTCCTCTCTGTACTATTTTTGCAACTTCTGAGTCAAAATTAAAAGTTTCAAAAGATAAATCAAACAAACAAACCAAAAAAGCAAGATGTTCCCGATGCCAAATGAGCAGCCCATAGAAGGGACATTGGGCTTCCCCCCTGTAGAGACCCCTGCTGTGTTCACTATACCTGCCACACTCCCAGGTGAGGGGTGACTCCTAAGCTTTCTTTCCCATTGTCTTCGCTTCCTGTGGTCTCAGAGAAACATCCTCCCCTCTGAGATGCCTTCCCACATCACCCGCACCCAGGCACTTTCTCGCACAGTTTACCCACTTCCTACAGTCCATGGCCCACCATCAGAAACCTCTTTGTTTGTTGTCTGTCTTCACCCCCCAGCGCGCAGACACCACGAGGGGAGGGACCCCAGCTGCTTGTTTCACACTGCATCCCACTAGGACACATCCCAGCCCATGACACTTAAAGAATATTTTTTTGAATGAATAACCAATACATTAATGAATTAACAAAAATGAGGGCAATGTATCAGAACACCGATGCCTGCCGAGAAAGCATCCTTGAGTCTGTTCTAATTTGAAACATAATAATAAAAAGCAAGTCCTTTGCAAAAGATAGCACATTAACTATGATTTGTAGGAAATTACTTGAAATATACAATGTGCTATCTGGAGTAGAAAGCAGAGTATCCCATGGCAACTATCTTTTTTTTTTTTTTTTTGAGACAGGGTCTCACTTTGTTACCCAGGCTAGAGTGAGTGCCATGGCATCAGCCTAGCTCACAGCAACCTCAAACTCCTGGGTTCAAGCAATCCTGCTGCCTCAGCCTCCCGAGTAGCTGGGACCACAGGCATGTGCCACCATGCCCGGCTATTTTTTTCCATATATATATTAGCTGGCCAATTAATTTCTTTCTATTTATAGTAGAGACAGGGTCTCGCTCTTGCTCAGGCTGGTTTTGAACTCCTGCCCTTGAGCAATCGGCCCGCCTTGGCCTCCCAGAGTGCTAGGATTACAGGCGTGAGCCACCACGCCAGGCCAGTGGCAACTATCTTGACAGTCATCGAAAGACAGGTTGGATTTAAACAGAGGGCAAACTAGGGAAGGAGGGAAAGATGTTTCAGAACCTGAGGACCAGTATGGAAGAAAACCTTGATGGCACCCAGGCATCTGCATTCCTAGGAAGCCGGTGACCGTCCATCAGGGGCAGTGCTGGGCACTGGGTCATGGCAGTGAATGAAACGGGACCATCCCCACGGGAGCTTCCACTCTCCGTAATTAGCTTTCTGGCTAGTAAAATACAATCTGTAAATGTTGACTTTTGCATTAATAAATGTTTCCTGATTATATGGTGAGAGCTCTGAATTCTTGCTGGCTGGAAGAAAGTCCAGAAAGCTATTTAAAAATTGATGAGGAAGTTGACTTTAAGGAGAAAGTATAAATCTGCCTTTGGGGTCAACCTCTCTATTGTAGGAAGGGTCACTTTGGTGAGCTCTCCTGATCGTGCAGATAAAAGTCAAGTTCCTCCTCCTCTTCCTTAGGGGAACCCCTGATATTGGTAAAGTCATCTAAGGTTAAATACATGAGACTGTGATGTAAGGAATTTGGCTAATGCTGTCAAAAGCCATCTCACCAGGGGCACATTCCTATGCAATTTCTTTTATCTATCATGCCCCCTCCACCTAACTGAGCAAGTTATTAAGAAAGTCTAGGAGTATAGATGTCTTACTCCATTTTCTGTCGCTTATAACAGAATACCTGAAACTGGCTAATTTATGAAGAAAAGGATTTTACTTCTTACAGTTATAGGAGCTGGAAAGTCCAAGGCTAATGGCCATGTCTTGTGAGGGACTCCTGCCCACCAGGAGCCCCCAGCCGAGTGATGGACACACCGCAACAGCAGTGACAATGCAGTGGGGTGAGTGCTGTAAGTACGAACAGACTGTCATAAGGGATTGCAAGACACAAGGCCTCCCTCAATAATGCAAACCTTTGACAGGGTGTAGAAAATTAGAGGGGGCTTGGGGCAGTTGACTGGGAACCTTGACTATTCCCTTTGAGAGTTTCCCTTCTCTGAGGGGTCTTCTCAGCTCAATTACTGTTCCAGTCACCATCCTGATTCCCAGGGCACAGCATGGTGGGGGCACACTGCCCTCCCATGAAGAGACAGTCACAGTGCCTGGCACAGAAGAAGTGTCAGCTTTCGTTTTTGGTATTCACCGCTGCTGGCCATGGTAATAACCAAGAACTCGGAAAGATCCAGGCCCAATGGAACCTGCTGGAACCTGCCCGGGACTCCCAAGCACAGAGAGCTGCACATCACTCACCCCTTGTCTCAGTGGCTCTCAGCACCCCGGACACGACTGTCTGCTGGGGAAGCGAGTAAGGGCTCACTCACTTGGCCCAAGCAAGACAAGGCCACCTCCCGCAGACAGTGTGTGACCCCCGAGCTTCACCTCCTGAGGTGCACATCACTGTCCACCACCACCTGCCCTAACTCTAGCGCCTTGTGGCCAGGGAACATGGTTTCATTACATGTTAGAGAAACGGGGCTGAGTATGTGGGAAATCTCTATTCTGGAAGGGGTTCTTAGAGAGGCGCATGTCCAACTTTTTCCACTTAAAAATACAATTATTTACTAGATTTTTTTTTTTTTAGACAGAGTCTTACTCTGTTGCACTGGCTAGAGTGCCATGGTGTCAGCCTAGCTCACAGCAACCTCAAACTCCTGGGCTTAATCGATCCTCCTGCCTCAGGCTCCCAAGTAGCTGGGACTACAGGCATGCACCACCATGCCCGGCTAATTTTTTCTATATATTTTTAGTTGGCCAATTAATTTCTTTCTATTTTTAGTAGAGATGGGATCTGGCTCATGCTCAGGCTGGTCTCGAACTTCTGAGCTCAAACGATCCGCCCATCTCAGCCTCCCAGAGTGCTAGGATTACAGGCGTGAGTCACCACGCCCGGCCAGATATTGATTAAACACAGAAAGATTTAAACACAGAAAGAGTTAAAGAAAATTTAAATGGTCCCTAGTTCTTACCACCTAAACAGATGTATATGTTTAGGAAAATTTTAAAAAGTGATAAATATACTCTTTTTTTTTTTTTTTTGAGACAGAGGCTCACTTTGTTGCCCAGGCTAGAGTGAGTGCCATGGTGTCAGCCTAGCTCACAGCAACCTCAAACTCCTGGGCTCCTCCTGCCTCGGCCTCCCAAGTAGCTGGGACTATAGGCATGCGCTACCATGCCCGGCTAATTTTTTTTTTTTTGTATATATATTTTTAGTTGGTCAATTAATTTCTTTCTATTTTTGGTAGAGACGGGGTCTCGTTCAGGCTGGTTTCGAACTCCTGACCTCAAGCAATCCGCCTGCCTCGGCCTCCCAGAAAAAGTGATAAATATACTCTTAAAAAAAAAAGGCAAAACAGCACAGAAAGGCATAAAATTAAAGGAAAATATTATATCCCTCCTGCCTCAAACCTGCAGTCCTTCCTACTTTTTTTCTTATGTATCCTGCCAAAATTATGAAAATATGAGATATACACATATACATAGACACATAAATGATTTGAGTTTTTTACATAGATAGGATTCCACTTTCCTGCAACTTGCTTTTTTCACTTAGTAAGGCAATGAGCAAAGTTCTGAAGCCTGAATACTTGATGTGTTTCCCCCACCCCAAGCCACCTTCTGACTACATTATGACCTTGAGCAGGTTATATAACCTCACTGTGCCTTGATTTTTTCATCTGTATGATGGGGATAGATGAATTAATGCATGCAAAGTTCTTAGAATGTACTCATAAACATGTATTGTTATTACTGTTATATCTTTGTACCCTTTCCATATCTTCCTATTTAAATGCTTTGCAGTGTGCCAGAACATACCATTTTGCATAGAACGGGTCCCCTGTGGTGATGGATATTGAGGTTGTACCCACTGCTACTGCTATTACAAACAGTATTAAGACAGCCTCACGCACCAGTTGTTAATACATTAGTGAGAAAATCCTTAGATTATATTCCTAAGGGTGAACTTTCTGGGTCCGTGCATCATAAATTTTGATAGATATTGCCAAATGCCCTCCCAAGATGCTCTGCTAACGTGCCCCGACCCAAAAGCTGAGCGAGGATGCCTTTCTCCAGCCCCTCTCCAAAACTGGAGAGTCTCCAATTTTTAAATATTTACCAGTCAGACAAGTGACAAATGGTACTCCTTGTTTTGATTTGAACCTCTGTCATTAGGAGTAAGGATGTGAACTCTTTTAATTTGTAGATGAGAAAAATTGAGACCCAGGGTTCCCCTAACTGGCTTCAAGTCTAGCCCTGAGCTAGTTAGTAGCACAGTGGAGCCTGAGGTCAGAGTTGCTCTCTGGGGTCACCCCAGGGTTCCCAGAACCACAGCTCCGGGGGAGTGTCTGACCATCAGCCAACCCCCACCTCCTCTTCCCCTCTCCAGGGTGCATCAGGCTGGGCAGGGCGTGGGTCGCTCCACCCCCTGGGTTAGGGTGACCAGCAATCCCAAGGCTCAGCCCCATCCTGGACCCGGGCAGTGAAGGCTGCAGCCTGCAGCGAGCAGATAAGGAAAGTCTCCAAACTCCCTGAAGTTCAAGGGTGTGTTTTCTCTAGTTCATGTTATCTCAAGTCTCTATTCTGTCTCAAAGCAAAATAGTTCGTGTTGTGACTAGACCTGCGCTTTCCTTCTCTACCTTCTTTCTGGGCCTGGACTCTTTTAACTGGGAAAGAAAACTCTTGGAGTTCAGAAAAGATCAGCTTTGGGTGCCTTCTTCCAGTGCATGAACAGAGCAGGAGCTGCTAGAGCAGCATTGTGGAGAGAAAGAAGGAGGTGTAGGTAGGGAGCTCCACCTGGCTCTGCTACTCCCTGGGGCTGTGGCCTGGGGAAAATCCCACCAAGTCTCACTGTCTTCACCAGAACGACAGAAATGTCACTGAGACCTGCCTTGCCTAACACACAGGACTGCTCTGAGCACACGACAGTGCTTTGAAAACTGCGAGGTGCGTCCAGATGGAAGATCTGGGTGAACGTCGGCGAGCTGGTCACCATTGGCTTCCACGTGGGTATGTCCCTTTCGGAAGCAGCCATCCTCAGTTGCGCAGGCGGGGCCTGCCCCTGTTTTGAGATATTCCTGAAGCCCTCCACCTCCCACCCAAGCATACCAGAACCAAGCTGATCAGCATGACACAGACTGAGTCGTGGTTTCATCTTGATTGTGCAAAAAAGCATTTCATAAGTGTCTATTTATACACTAGCTAAACTGGATGTTCAGCAACTCCTCATTCTTTGGCAGAATCTGGGAGCACAGTTCCACTTAGTGGAATTTCTCAGCCAACTGATACTCATCACGCATTAGAATTAAAAAACAAAACTAGCTATTCTGAAGGCAATCGCCCTACAACTATTACATAGTTCTCTCCTACTTTCTAAAAAGGACAGAGCATTAAGTCCAGTTCCACCTTTTTCCTTATCTCACTGCCACACCATAAACACTGATTATCTTACAGAGTCTGGAATCACAAGAACCTGTTCTACCACTCATGGCTTTGAGACTCTAGGCAAATCATTTAACCTCTATGTGCCTCAGTTTTCTCATCTATAAAAGAGGCTCAGAAAACTGAGTTAGTTAGGAAGGTGGCTGCATTAAGAACACAAACCCAGCAAGGATCTGCTTAAAGTTTAGTGCATGGATTTGGAGATAACTGTTTTGTCCTCTGAGATATTTTTTGTTTCTATCCAACTCCTGGCTGTATTCCAGATAGCTGAATTTGCCAGCAAAGTGAGACTCTCTTGTGTGGACACAAATTCCTTCTGGGGCCTTGGAGAATATAACTGAGGCCCTGATGGAACCTGAGCCAGGACCCATGTATGCTGTTCTAAGCAGGGAGACTTCAGCAAGTGCCTGGAGCAGCCCAGTAGAGACTAACAGACGTGAACAGAGAGGACCCAGCCAAGGAAAACAGACGCTACCCTGACCTTCATGAGTGAGGGAAACCTTCTCTAACTGGTCAGCAGTAAGCAGAGACTGATGCCCAAACCTACTGGGGTTTGTCCTTGTAAGAAGAAACAGGCAAATGCTCACTTAAGATGAAACATACACCATGACTTAGAACACTGGGACAGTCCACAGCAAACACGCATAAGGGGAAACGAAGGAACCATGGCCATTCCAGATTCCCATCTGGAAGGAGCTTAACACATTGGCTGCCACACTTGAAAAAAAAATTTTTTTCCCTGGGGCCACAGTGTTTTATTATGAAAATAGAATAAAAACTTCGAAAACAAAATGATCCTTTCTAATTGAATGAAAAATTTGTTATTTTTTATTGTTTTCTGCGTGGGAGTTACGTGCAACTCATGGGGTGCTAGAATCAATTTCTGTGTTGCACGACACTTGAGTTGTATGTGACTCACGACACTTATTGAATTTGTTTCGGAGAATTGAGTCTTCATAAGCTTCACGAGGTCCTGGGCTCAAAATTAGTGTGAGTTAAATACAACTCACATGGCAGTTAATGTATGAAAAGGGGCCCTCTGGCCGGCCACGAAGCAGAAGGCCAGGGGATGCCAGGTGATATTGCACCTGCACAACACGCACACTGAGTGGCTTGGCTCTGTGAGTGAGATGCAGATTTGGAGGCCTAGAGCCCCAAGCCACCCCTTGGTTCAGTCCCTAGAAGGGACAGTGCTGAAGAGATGAAGCAACCCTACTTCAGGAGATGAGTCCATTTTCCTTAGAAGGATGTAAATAATTCTCACAAATTCTACTCACTTGCTTCTGTTGAACTAGGCGTCTAGAGTTCGATCTACAATATTGAAGGCATACACAACAGACATCATGGGGTTATTTATAAATATTTCAGTGCTCTCTCCTTCAAGTACACAGTTGTATTACATTTCCCTGTGTACCTCAAGATAGGTGTGGCCATGCGACGGGCTTTGGCCAATGAAATGAGTGGAAGTAACGTGTCACTAGTGGACAACCTTAAGAGCCGACACCTGCTTTGTCACGTTCTCCTTTCCCTCTGCCATGGTGATGAGAAATATCCCATCAGCCTCAACCCAGGAATGGGGACAAAGATGACACCAAGTGGAGTCCCAGCCAATCTCCAACAGACATGTTGAGTGAACAAGAAACAAAATACTGCTATTTTATGCCACTGAGTTTTAGGGGTTGTCTGTTACCCCATAACCTAGCCAACCCTAAGGGATATATATATATATATATATATATATATATATATATATATATACACACACACACACACACAACTTAGCCACCAGGATGTGACCTTTTTCTTCCCAATTGGTAATTTACTGTCAAGTGTTCCATTGTATTAAAATAGATTGGGGCTGGGCGCGGTGGCTCACACCTGTAATCCTAGCACTCTGGGAGGCTGAGGTAGGCGGATTGCTCGAAGTCAGGAGTTTGAAACCAGCCTGAGCGAGAGCGAGACCCTGTCTCTACTACAAATAGAAATTAATTGGCCAACTAATATATATAGAAAAAAATTAGCCGGGCATGGTGGCACATGCCTGTAGTCCCAGCTACTCGGGAGACTGAGGCAGAAGGATCACTTGAGCCCAGGAGTTTGAGGTTCTGTGAGCTAGGCTGATGCCACGGCACTCATTCTAGCCTGGACAACAGAGTGAGACTCTGTCTCAAAAAATAAATAAATAAAATAGATTGGGCACCCATAGTTTTCATAGTACGAGGAACTCAGTTGGTCATCACAGGTGTAGACAGAATTTTTAATTATGACAGGACAAACTTCTTTCCAAAAGGTAAATTATAAAATTGAGCTCTCTAACAATTTCCATAACCCCTCTGTGAGGTTAATTTACCCCCACTCATTCCTTTCCTGAGCCCAGAGCACATGTTCCCAGGTGCAAAGGCTAGACCTCGTAAAATATTCTAAATGGACCATCCATCAGTGGAGGAAAAGATAATCATCTAGTACCCTCTGATTCTGATCTGCAAGATTGACTCCATGACACCCCTGACGAACAGATGTGTTCATCCTTTCAGAAGTCAGGATGGGCCTGGCCAAATGGGAATTCTTTTGTTCATTTTATTTTCCCTGTTACATCCAAAGTTTTAAAATGCATCTCTCTGAACATCACTTCCGGTTGGCACCCACCAGAGTCGAGTTGAACACCATTATCTCATTTTTCCAAAGGCATATTTCAATTCATTTCACTTAATATACAAAACATGAATTTAGGACAAAACTTGTAGTACTCTCCTACACTAAAAAAAAAAAAAAATCCACAAACTAAGTTTTTCTATAGCAAAATATATCAAAACACATATGTCTTACACAGTTGCAATGCAGTCTAAGAGAGCCAGCTAAGCTGTGACCGATAAAATCTTCACCATTTCTACAGAACAGGCCCCATAGACACAGATGCTGTTTACGCAAACCTACTGATTCAATCATTTTGGGTCAGATTTGCTGTTTTAGTCATCATTACTAGAAATTAGTACCAATCTAGCCAGTTTAGTAGCCAAAATAACTATGCCATGATCCAGTTACCTTAGGTTGTTAAAATGACCAGATCAGAGTCACTGTTGGTGAATCCATAAAAGGCTTGGAAATAAACATGGGAGGAAAGGTACAGCCAACCAACTGGACATCAAGGCCAAAGGACCTGCCTACCACCTCACCTCACGCCTTCCAATTTACACCTACATCCTGATTTCCCAAGGTGCCGAGGGCCAATCTCTGAGTACCTTCATGTGTATGTGGCAGAACCACTTGCATGTAATAGTCAATTAAATTATTAATGAAAGAACTGTACAAATAAAAGCATCATGCTCTTTTATGTAGTAATAATTATTATCGTAAGCAATGCAAATTGAATAATAAGAATCATCAGGACAGTTCGGTGATAAGCTAACAATTTGCAGCAATCAGACCAAACATCTCTGCTCAAGCTGTTTAATAAAATAAATAGCAGCTTGTTGACATTTTTGTTCAGTTAAGCACACAGACATCCAGAGGCTACTTATGTGTCCTGGGTAGAAGAGCTAAGAAAGAAGTGAAATCCCATTGCTGGGCATCTACCCAAATGATCCAATGACACTCTACAAAAAAGACACCTGCACTCGAATGTTTATAGCAGCACAATTCATAATCGCAAGGCTGTGGAAACAGCCCAAGTGCCCATCAATCCAAGAATGGATTAATAAAATGTGGTATATGTATACCATGGAGTACTATTCAGCTCTAAGAAACAACGGTGATATAGCACATCTTATATTTTCCTGGTTAGAGCTGGAACCCATACTACTAAGTGAAGTATCCCAAGAATGGAAAAACAAGCACCAGATATATTCTCCAGCAAACTGGTATTAACTGAGTAGCACCTAAGTGAACACATAGGTACTACAGTAATAGGGTATTGGGCAGGTGGGAGGGGGGAGGGTGGCGGGTATATACATACATAATGAGTGAGATGTGCACCATCTGGGGGATGGTCATGATGGAGACTCAGACTTTTGGGGGGAGGGGGGGAAATGGGCATTTATTGAAACCTTAAAATCTGTACCCCCATAATATGCCGAAATAAAAAAAAAATAAAAAGATAAAAAAATAAAAAATAAATAAAAACTTTGAAAACAAAAAAAAAAAAGAAAGAAGTGAGACTCGATGATATAAAAGTGGAACTAGTTCTCATGGTGGTAATTTAGATATTTCCATATCTTAAGGAATCCTTATGAATCTTATAAACTGCCCCACGATCAAATGACAGAATTTATTTATTTATACATGCATGCTATACATTAGACTCATATATATTTACATACACATATGCATTACATGAATAGACATGTATAGACATAAAATAATGGACTATTTAACTACAATGTTTCGGTTACATTCATGTGAGGAATGAAGTTATATGCTAATAGCAATAGGCCATCACAATTATTAGCATAGGTAGTTATCAAGCACCTAGGTACCTGCGGCACAGCCTCACCCCACTCTGTAAATAAACAACCAGTTTTACCATACAGGGTCCCTGCTGGGACACCCTAGAATCACCCAGCCCTCAAACAGAACTTCGTATTGCCCGATTCCCTACCAGTTTACCCAAGACTGATTCCAGAGAGAATGTGTCCATTCATCACATCAAACTAACCACCGACAAAATCTATTAAACCCTAACTGGTAAGTCATTTGGACCTTCTAGTAGACGCTATGAGCAATTTTCTGCCTCTTTTTGTTCACCTGCCAAACTATGTGTCACTGTGAGGTAAGGATTTCCTCTGGAATTCAGAGCGGGGAAAACAGGCGAAAGCAGCGAAGCCTGCCCAGCTTCCAGCAGGAATAAAGTCAGGCTGAATGAAGAACAGCTTCGACTCTCTGCTGTCAGCGCGTTCATCTCAGAGACACACGCCTCCGGTGCCGGGGCCCGCCTGCTAGGTAAAAGTCCAGCTGTCCGCAGGTCATCTGGCCGGGCTGTGGGGTGAAATAATGTCCTTTCCAAAAGCCTCTCCCCTCCTTCGCTGTGAGCTGACACATTTATCCCACGGACCGGGCCAATCTGAACGCCACTCTCTTTCGATAGGAGTCAACTTCAGAACAGCTCGTCCTCCCCCGACGCCCGGGTCTACACCCCTGCTCTGACGCCCAGGGGTTCCTCGGAGCCTGATTCTGCCCGATCGAACCCAAAGGCTCCCACCCAAAGGCCATGTTGATACCAGCTTCGATGAGCTATGGGCTATGAGCACAGTTACGAGTTTGGGCCCAAATGACCCAATCCCCAGTTAGTGCTCAAATACCCATTTTGGGAGCTCACGTGCACACACGAGAGTCAGAGTGAAACCATCGTGGACGCAGGAATATACCCGCTACAGGGAACAGGCCAACGTCGCATTTTCCGTGTGGACTGAGAACAGCAGCTCGCCCTCCGCCTCTGCAGGGCTGGGGCCTGCCAGACGTCCACCAGGGGAAGACAGCGCCAGGGAGAGGGGCGAGGCGACTCGAGGCCAGGAGCCTCCTGGATCTGGGTTTCACACAGCAATAAAATTTCAAAAATAGTTTCAGGACAGGGGTAACATTGCCAACTTTTTGTTTTGCCAAATAAGGATACTAAACTCACTATCTCGAGCTCACTTTTCTCATTTTGCCTTAGACCGGGGACAAGTTCATCTTTGAACACTTATTTGTGCATATTTATGGAATGCCTGTCCCCCGGCTGTGTAGACTGTGAGCCCGGGCAGCGCCTTCCGCACAGAGGGGGTGTCCAGAAATCACTGAAGCAGACCAGACTGGATCCACAGTCTGACAATTATTACTTCTCCTTTTACTTGAGAATGTTTTACATTTCCTTATCTTCCTGCAGAGAATTTCTGTGAAATACCTCTTCTAGGGTGTTATATAGCCATCTCAAAAAAAAAAAAAAAAAAAAAAAACCTCAACACATTCTACGTAGGATTCATTTCAACCCTTGATAAGAAAGTCCTGTATATGCTTCTAATGGAAATAAATTCTAACAAAAGGGAGCATTCACACTTTCAGCCTGGAGGCCTGACCTACAATAGCCAAGAACACATCCAGGAAGAAAAGGCCCTGAGACCAAAGACTTTCCATCCATTCATCCTGCCCTGAACCTCCCCGACAGCCAGCCAGCCAGCAGCACTGGTCTAAGGGATCAACTCGCAGACTCTGGGCTTTCAGCAACAAACAAGGATTGAGACCAGCTTAATTTCTGAATCCTTAGAAGACAAAGACCATGTATATTAAAGTGGTCCGCACATTGCTTATTTGCCATGTGTAAATAGGTATCTAGTTGATTTTTTATGGCTATCATGATAATGTTGACGAAAACAATGGGAGGAAAAAAAAATCCTGAAACAGACAAGAAATAACCAAACTCCCTTATTCCTTAAGAATAGACTGTGTCTCGAACTCCACCCCTTCCACTCTTGCAGCTTACAAAGGGTCTTTGACACCAAGAGCTGTTTGTTGAATGAACGATGAATGAAATCTTCCACTCACCTTGTTATCTTGGTGCACAAAAACAACCGAGTTAGAAATCTTTTAGATTAACTCTCACTTAAGTCAAAGGGAGATTCGAATCTCACTTTCAATTGTCAGGGCCAGACATTCTTAGGGAATAACAACTAGGCTAATCATTTTAAGAGCTGCCATAGTCTGAGTGTTTACAATCTGCCAAGCACTGTGCCAAGTACTTTACGAGGATTATTTTGTTTAATGCTCACACCACCTGTGTGAAGGTAAATATCCTTTATCCCCATTTTACAGATGGGGAAATGGAGGCTCAGATACCTTACGTTATTTTCTAAGAATCCGCAGCTCAGAAATCATGCCCGAAGTCAGGCAGCCAAGGAGAGGAAGGGCTGAGGTCTGAAACTACAGCTGATGGTCTCCCCTGGCATCCACTGCCTCACCCGGGGGTCCTGGGCCACTTCATTGAAACCAGCCCCGCCATCAGCTACAGCTTTGAAGGGACATGCGCTGGAACCGCCTGCCGCAAACACAGGCCTTCCCTGTTTCCTCGAAGCCTGTGTTGTTTCATTCAGTTTCACAGTCCTGCTCAGCCTTTATACCTTCTCCCTGAAGAGCTCTAACTTCAGCCCTCGGGCCTTGGCCCCACTGTAGCTGAGGAATCAACTGCACAGTCATTCTGCTCAATTAGACAAACCCATTTCTCTCAGGGTAGTTAGCGCAATTCCAAAATGGCACAGGAGGGCCAAAACTCTGCACTTGTTTTCAATAAAACAAGCTCTCCAGAATCGCAAAGCCCTCTCGTCCGCTGCAGTTGCTGGTGACAGAGGGACAAACACCGGGATGGAAGCTGTCCTCCCACTCAGCCGATGTCTTGCTCCCTGACCTCTGCGTCCCTCATTTTCCCTATATTTATTTATTTATTTATTTATTTTCCTGAGACAAAGTCTCGCTTTGTTGCCCAGGCTAGAGTGAGTGCCATGGCGTCAGCCTAGCTCACAGCAACCTCAATCTCCTGGGCTTGCAATTTCTCAAGCAATCCTCCTGCCTCAGCCTCCCGAGTAGCTGGGACTACAGGCATGCGCCACCATGCCTGGCTAATTTTTTCTCTATATATTAGTTGGTCAATTAATTTATTTCTATTTATAGTAGAGATGGGGTCTCGCTCTTGCTCAGGCTGGTTTTGAACTCCTGACCTCGAGCAATCCTCCTGCCTCGGCCTCCCAGAGTGCTAGGATTACAGGCGTGAGCCACCGTGCCCGGCCAGTTTCCCTATATTTAGAATACAAACTCTTACCTACCTCACAAAATGCTTGGGACAACCAAGTGGGGCAGTAAAAATTCTTTGTGGAAAAAAAAAAAAAATGAAATGCCTTCTAAAACGAACATGTTCACATCATACTTTTCCCAAATAGTACAGCTCACGAAAAATTCTACTGGGCATTTTACGAGGACAAAGCCTGCATCCAGAGTTTCTGGATTCTGTCACATATACGGGGATTTCCATTTAATTAAATGTTTCCGGGAAACACCTAGAGCCATTATCCAAGGTGCTAACTGGGCGGCCAATAGGAAAACTCCCTGTGGGTCTATGAATCAGGCCTTGGGAGAATTTTTTTGTTTTGTTTTATCTTTTAATACGCGGGCCCCACTTATGACTCAAGCATAACTTTCCTTGGATTAAGTAACTAGGAACGGAGATTAATTGCCCCATTTTTAATTACATTTGGCCTGTCTGCAGCCCATGTTGTAAGCTCCCCATCAGCGGACTGTAAGAACAGGATTTGTCACTGGCAATTTTGAAAAAGCTTTGGTGTCCGAGCTGTTTATGATCCCTGAAATACGGGGTTCTAGCCTTCTAAGACTCTCTGGTCCTTAAAAACAACTTTAATAATGAGAACATCACAGGAAACCCTAGTGAATTGAGTTTGTTGACTGTTGACACCCTGTAGCCTGTCCGGCTATCTCTGACACTCAAGGCATCAGACTCCATTTTGAAGGACGTGAATTTCTTTTTTCCTTCCTGGAGTCTCTCATTTTCTCCATTGTATTCATTCAGAGGGAAAAAAAAAAGAGCTCATAAATGTCATTTCATATTCCAAGCAATTTGCTATAGGCAACTACACCATTACTTTGTACAAATAAATTTACATAAATCATTATTAGAATGTTTTATCTTGGCAACATTATTTGGTTCCCAGAGCACAAATTAAATGCATGCTTAAAGCAGAATATTTTAAAGTTATTCCTATATTGTTTATGAGACAGGATTCGAAATTTCCATCTAATTTTTCTTTCATAATGGAATTCCTTTAGCTTCCTTTGTACATTTAGAAACCACATATATAATTTTCCGGGGGGTGGGTTTCTTGAAGCAAGCCATGCGGTAGATGACTGGGCCACGTTGGGTTCATTTTTCGGCGACCATTCTCTTTGATTTCGTGTGTTGGGTTTTAAACACTCATTAGGAAGGCCAGGAACTAGGGATGTCACAATACAGCCGCATGAGTAGATGGCTTTTTGTTTGATAATATTCCACAGTCAAACTGTTCTTTGATTGTGGCTCAGCTTTTTTTAAAAAATTAATAAATAAACAAATTTGCAAATAAACTCCCTGAACTCAGTTTCTTCTGGCTGTTTGTGTTGGGAAGGTGCCTGTTTGGATTAACTGCAGAGCACATGGCAAGTCTTCACTGGCTAGAGTTTTACTCCACCCTACATTGCAAAATCAAATCATTTCTCTCTATGTGAAATACAGTGCCCAGTTTTAAAACAGGCTGTACTTGTCAACGTCAGGGTAGAGGAAGGTGGGAAGGGACTGAACAGGAAGCCAGGAATCATGCATTCAGCCCGGGGTCTTCCACTTGCTGGCTCTAAAGCAGGTGTCCTCAAACTACGGCCCGCAGGCCACATGCGGGTGTTCTTGTGCGTTTGTTTTTTTTATTTCAAAATAAGATATGTGCCGTGTGCATAGGAATTTGTTCATAGTTTTTTTTAAACTATAGTCCAGCCCTCCAACAGTCTGAGGGACAGTGAACTGGCCCCCTGTTTAAAAAGTTTGAGGACCCCTGCTCTGGAGAATCACACGCTGACTCTGAGCCTTGCCTTCTCATTGATGTCACCAAGGGCTGGACTCACCGCTCAGGGCTGTAACTTCCTACTAATGTGTGGTCTGAGAACAGATTCTCAGGCCTACGTCAAGAAAGTTGGGCCCCATGTGGTCAAGGGTGCAATATTTGCAAAGGTGGAGCAAGGCAGCCCCATGGAGTGCTTAAGAGCACAGAGTGTACAGACTGGGTTCAAATCAACAAGCCAAGTCAAAGCCACTTGCTTAGCGATGTGATTGTGAAAAAACCAAACCTTTCTGGCCGGGCGCAGTGGCTCACGCCTGTAATCCTAGCACTCTGGGAGGCTGAGGCAGGCGGGTTGCTCGTGGTCTGGAGTTCGAAACCAGCCTGAGCAAGACCCCGTCTCTACTATAAATAGAAAGAAATTAATTGGCCACCTAACATATATATAAAAAAAAAATTAGCTGGGCATGGTGGCACATGCCTGTAGTCCCAGCTACTTGGGAGGCTGAGGCAGAAGGATCACTTGGGCCCAGGAGTTTGAGGTTGCTGTGAGCTAGGCTGCCGCCACGGCACTCACTCTAGCTCTGGGCAACAAAGCGAGACTCTGTCTCAAAAAAAAAAAAAAAAAAAAAGCCAAATCTTTCTGTGCCTCTGTTACCTCACCTTACAATGAAGAGATTATGTGTACCTACCTTGTAAGCTTCTTCTGGGGATTAAATGAAGCAATGCAGGAAAAAATCTTAGAGCAATGTCTGAGTCTTAGAAAAGGCTCAAGAAACAGTAGCTACCATTAACCTTAAAGGGTGACGACTGGGGTCAAACCAGGGCGATCATACCCAGGACATCTCCGGTGTGAAAGAGAGAACCGTGTAATAATCATGTCCTGTGCATTGGCATGTGCCAGGACTGTCCCAGGCACACTGGGACCTGTGTGACAACCCTGTGTCAAGATTCGATAAAGAAATGAATTTTTTGGTAACCATTATATCTTACCTATTTTACAATTCATTATACCTTTTAAAGTTTTCATACCTCTTATTTGAACTTTTCATAAAGTTATGTGGGAAAATGTAGGACTGGATTAATTACCCTTTACTAATGAGGAAACAAAGGCACAGAAAAGTATAAACTTTCCCACAGTGACCCAGTGTGGCAGGGCGGTGGGGACTCCAAGAACCCTGTGAGCCTGCTGGCAGAGAGGCAGGGTCATGTGACTAGTTCTGGCCAATCGACTATGGGCGTGGAAGTATCCTGAGTCACTTCTAGTCTAAGGCACTTAAGAATGGCTGTGAGTTCTCAACCCTTTTCCTCATAGGCTGCAGCAATCAGGAAGCCGTGTTTTGAGATGTAGGTATCACAAGATGGAAGATGCCCAGAACCTCAAACACTGGATGGAGGAGAGATACGCTGGCCCAATCCAACTCTGGGCAAGTGAGAAACTTCTGTTGTACTAAGCCCCCAAGATCTGGGGTGTACGTTTCACCCTTGTATACCACAGCCTGCCCTGGCTCAGCCAGTTAGTAAGACCAGAACCTACATTGCCAACTTCTACTATAGTTTTTATTCAACAGTATCATATAATCCTACCAGAATGGGAAAAAACATATCCAAGACTGAATGCCATAGCTTACTTATGGTAAGCCTTCAATGTTTAACTTGATTTACAATGAAATATTTATTTGGTTTAAAATAAAATAGCTCATACCTAGAGCCAAGTAAAAATAAAAAAGTTCCATAATGTAAGGTTTGTTTTAATTTGGTGCTGATTTTTTACAATATGTAGGTTAAACCACAAAGTCTGAATGCCTCATTTTAAAGACAATCCTAAGATGAAATTGCCTTGATGTCACATCTAGATTTAATTGAAACTTAAAGGGACGAATGGAAAAATCCAAGTACAGTGTGACTAGTTTGCTATCTCAACCTAGAAAATCCATTTCTCCCTCTCTTCCCTATTCTAATCCTACTCATCCACCAATCTTATTTTCTTAATGGGGGAAAAGCTCCATACATCAAGTTTTGCAAACACTTGGGTCACACAATAAATTGCTTAGGCCAGGGACTGGCAAAGTTTTTCTTTAAAACGCCATAGAGCAAGCATTTCATGGTCTCCATTGTACCCATTCAGCTCTGCCACTGCAAGGGCCAAAACAGCCATGGATAATCCAGAAATGAATGAACATGGCTCTGTCCCAATAAAACTTTATTCGGGGACAGTGAAATTTGAATACAAATTTCATAAGGTACAAAATCTTATTCTTTCTTAAATTTTTTCCAACCATTTAAACATGTAAACACCATTCTTAGCTAGTTTGTGGTACACAAACAGGCAGGGGCTGTACTTGGCCCATGGGCACTCTGTAGTTTACTGACCCCTGGCCCAGGCTTGGGGGGTGGGTGGCGACAACGTATTAGGCAATTATCGCAGTGGCAGGAGAACACAAATACTGTTGTTCTAGTTCTTCCACTTCCTGGTGGCTGGTGACCCAGGGCTGATTCCAGAAGGCCCGAGCTCCACAGTTTGCGAGGGCCTCAGCCCCTGCACACAGAGCATGCTAAGGCAGGTGGCGTGTGGCCAGGGCTTGGCCCAACAGGACGAGCAAGAGCCTTGCCTGGCAACTCTCAGCAGTACCTTTAAGACCCAGGGCAGCACAAGCCACATTACTTTATCCAACTCGATAAAAGGCTGAGCGGGAAAAGAGCCAGGGGTGGCAGGACTTGCTGTGCTATCCCCGACTGAACCAGGGCCCTGGGCTCCCCACCCCTGTCTGCCGCCCCAGCTTCAGCCCTGAGACCCTCCCTGAATTCTGGCTTTCAGAACTCTCTTGAATCTGCTCCCAGTGTCACCTTACAAACTCACGTTCTTGGCTTATGTGTCTTCCCTTCAACTCCACTTCTCAGAATTGCAAATTGTGAATCACCAGGTACTGACCTCACAAAGCCTCTGCCTCATCCCCGGGCCTTGACAAGCCACAAAAGCCAGGCAGAGCTCAGAGGGGAGGATGGCAGATGTGTAAGAGAAGAGTAGATAATCAGGTAGACAAGTAGAAACAGGCCAGGCCCAGAGCAGTGGGAATCCCAGCCAGGGCAGAGCAGCAGTGACCACTGTCCCCAGAAGGACATTGCCAGCAAAGGCCCCTTGGTGACAGGGCAGGTGGGGCCTCCCTAACTGGTTCTACTCCAGGATGCATAAGGGACCCCTGAGAGGGAGTCTGGCTCTGGGTGGGACAAGGGATCGGGGTCCTTCAAACCTGGGCAGCCAGGCCCCCCTCTGCCCAGGCTCACAGTGGGCTCATTCCCACCTTCTTGTCAAGGCGCCATGCTACCCCTCGGCCCTCTGCCTGGCTAATCGATGCACAGTAACAAAGCCCAGCTGAGGCCCTTTCTGGTCCATGGATTCCTCCCTAATTATTTCAATCGCCATCCTCAAAGTCTCTCCATTCCTTGAACCAGAGAACTGCCATTAGAACTAGGACCTGGTCCTAAGCCTGGCGCCACCATCAGCCATTCTCTTGTGAGTGAGCCCCGGCCCTTTGACTAAACTGTGAGCTCCCTGAGAACAGGGGGACACATAACAGATACCCAATAGTATTTAGTGAGCTCAACTACAAGGTACATCACTAGAAAGATTAATACACTTAAGGAAAACTATGAGTTTCTGAGAAAGAAAATAATTTAGGGGCACTATGACAGTAGAAGTGGGTTTCTACATGAAAACTCCCAGCAAATGTTCCCGGTGGCTTTGTGTGTCTCCAACTCTCACCAGAATTTTAAATAAAGATGTGATTCAATGTTTTCAATCATCTTAATGCCTAAATTGGATTGACCACATTGTCAAGTCTGATCAGCTGCACAAATTGATCATTAAGAAGATTGGGAGAAGGCGGAGAGGGTCCGAGTTGATGGAGAAACAATCAATTTGGCATTTGCATTTAAATATAGCTTTGGCATTTCATGTATGGGATGCAATCTAGGCAAGGTGTGGCGAGCTGGGGAAGGCCGTGTGATTACCTGAGTCGGAATGGGTCCAGGAAACCGAGGTCAGCATCGCTCCGTCACAGACACGACAGAGGGGCCCCCATGATCACGCTGGTCTCCTCGAGGCTGGCAGGGAAGAGCAGTTGGAAGTCAGAACCCAGGCAGAAGCAGCAAAGAGCCCTCGCACCCACCATGGCTGTCATCTCTGGCCTGACTCTAGAAAATGACGCACTTCAGTGAAAAAGCCAATTGTGACAGTACCTCTTTCTTTCTTGGATCGTTAATAAAAGGCTGAGTCTTTCATGATGGAGTGTTTTTGAAACTGCCTCGCGGGGCATACGAGGACCCAGAAATTTGAAAATACACGCCATAGACATTGTGGGATTCATTTATTTTACCGCAACTGACACTGAGATTATTTTCTCTTCCTATAGCTGCTGCTCAAACACTTGTCTCTATAAAGGGAAATCATCAGAGCTCCAACGAACATTCGAGGCCGGCGTTCCACCCCACAGACCAGCCTTGACCCACGGGGTAGACCAAGTACCAGCCCGCAAAGTCCACACCTCTCTATCTTGCTGTCGTAAAATGAAATTCCTCAGGCTCTCGTCCTGAGGACTCACTAAATGGGCTGCAAATTATCGGGGCACAATGAACCAATAATCTTGCAAAATAGGGAAGCTGGTACATGAGATAGATTGCATAATAATTTCTGATGGGAGCTACTTTTTTAGCCCAGGTCTCAGGGATGACAAATGAATAAACTCTCTAATGAAAAGAATGGTATTGTCCTAAGAGCTTTAGTGTGAAAATGTCAGGAAATATACTCAAAGAACAGTGGTTCTCAAACTGCAGTCCCTGGAATAGCAGCGTCAGTATCACCTGAGAGTTTGCAAATTCTTGACCCTAACCCCAAATCTACTGTATCTGGAGGTGGGGCCAGAAATCTGTGTTTCAACAAGCCCTCCATGTGATTCTGACACACCTTAGGTCATTCATTTATCCACCCATTGTAATATAATTGTTCTATTGTTATAAAATAAAACTACCCTACTCCACGTTTAAGCTCCAGTCAAGGACAAAACATTATGCTAGGGGCCAGGGAGGGCCAGAGAGAGAAGAAAGATGATGAAGTTCCTGCTCTCAAGAAGTGCTGCACAAGCAACAGAGACAAACTGTGTCATTTCTTCTAGTGGTTAGAGGGGTTTCAGAGGAGACATTTGTTTCTAGTTAGGGGAGGGGTGGGGACGCCAGTAAGGGACAGCATCCTGAAGGCAATGACAATAATAACAGGCCTTGGGATGGGGAAAGGACTTTGATGGGAAGAAACAAATAACAGCAAAACGAAAGGGGGGTGGTGGTGGTGGTGGTGAGGGAGCAGGAGGGCCATTTAGGGGCACGGAGCAACTGGGTCTGGCTGATACATGAGAAACTTGAAGGTGATCTGGGTGAGGCAAGGTTACTTCCAAATACAGACGGGTAAAAGCTACTAGGGGCTCCTCTTTCTTATGTAAAAACTACCTAGCCGGCACCCATGGCTTATGTTTAGAAATTAATGTCCGATAAACTAGGTGGCTTAAAGATGTCTACATCCAATTTACTTTTCTGTACTTTCTGCACAGCATTTTCCCCAGGGGAGAACCTCAGCGGCTTCAAGGATGAACGGCTGAAGGTTTGCCCAGGAGGAAGAACACACAAAAAAATTTTAAAGTAGGCACAAGAATCTGAAAGTCGCAGTAGCCTCGGGCCATCCTGCAAAAGGGCAAAATGTTACCACACCTCAACAGCCCCTGAGGACATCTCTGATTTTAGCTTTGTAAGATGCTGTGCCTCAAGTTGGTTACGGTGTGACTTAGTCACAAAAAAGGTTAAATTAATACCCCCCATCTCCGATTACGGAAAAAAATTCCTTTCATGACCAAGAAGGTATGGCTTTTGCTTCTAGAAAGCAGACATAAATAGAAGGTTTTAATTCCTGCTGTGGGGAGGTGAATGGAGGGTGTGGAAACTGTTTTGGATGGCATACCAAGGCTCCGATTGGAAGGACGCTGGATTGGGGACTTACTATCTGCTCATCTCAGCTCTGCCTGAGTCACTAGGGCCACGCCCTCGAGACCCTGAATATCAGTTTTCCATCTATCAAGGTGGGCCTGCCCCACCTTCTTTGAAATTTAAGTAAGAAAGCAGAGGCCAAGTTGCTGTGAAAATGATAAAGTGCAAAACTACCCAGCGGCACGGAATTATGCCCGTCACTGAGACTTTGGGGTGCTCATGAACACTTGTCACGTGACTGGCCTTTGAAAATATAAACGTGAAATGTTTCTGATGCCCTTGACACTCTCCTCTTAAAATATTTGCAGAGACAGCAGTTCTGAGGAACAGACTTGGCATCAACCAAACCGCTCTCCCAAGAAACATTTCAAGGTAAAACCTTTTACTTGTAAATTTTTCTTTTTTTAAAATGTTACTCCTCTGACCAGGACAGAGCATCCGGTTATCTTTCAGCAGCTCCTGCTGAGCACAACTCAGTCTTCAGCAACAGCGACACACAGGACGCCGATAATTGATCACCTCTGCAGTAGTGCAGTCCCAGATGAACCATTTACTAATTTATTTCCATATGTAACCGGAAGAGAGATGAATCAGGCTTCCAACTCGGCAACCTGACTTGTGCTTTCTGGCCTTAACAGGCTAACTCTGGGCAAAAGGAAGCTCACGACGTTTACCTAGAAACCAAGGGCTCCTCTTAAAAAGCCTGACAGCCTCAGTCATAAGCCTCTTGCACATGCAAACACACACGCACCCCTGTCTTGAGACGGCTTGCTCCTATGTCACCTTGGAGGGCTGGTTCCTTCTTTAGGTCCTCATGAACGTCAGGTAGGGGCCGTGTCGGACATGACTGCAGGCAGGAGCGAGCTCAGAAACGTAAGGCCAAATCAGGTACAGCCCGATACTTTATGGGCCGGGCGAGGTGGCTCACGCCTATAATCCTAGCACTCTGAGAGGCCGAGGCGGGCGGATTACTCAAGATCAGGGGTTCGAAACCAGCCTGAGCAAGAGCGAGACCCCGTCTCTACTATAAATAGAAAGAAATTAATTGGCCAACTAATACATATAGAATAAATTAGCCGGGCATGGTGGCGCATGCCTGTTACCCAGCTACTCGGGAGGCTGAGGCAGCAGGATTGCTTGAGCCCAGGAGTTTGAGGTTGCTGTGAGCTAGGCTGATGCCACAGCACTCACTCTAGCCTGGGCAACAGAGTGAGACTCTGTCTCAAAAAAAAAAAAAAAAAAATCAGGTACAGCCACACTCCCCTCCCTCCCTGTCTGCAAGGTCGGGGGCTCGGATTTCTGAAGCTGCAGAGATCTTTCCGCCACGGTGCTGCGCCCAGCTGGCCCGACTGTGCGGTGCGCACTGGAAAGTATGTGCTTTCTTTTTTCCACTCTTTTTAAGGGTCTGAACTTGACCGAATTCAGCAGCTGCCGTTTCCACAGCGCAGCGATGGCTAATGAATTGTTAGCTTAGCTCCCAGTTCCCCTGAGCTCAACTCTCAGGCCACTTTTGTTTTTAATTCCATCCCAGGGATAGCAGCCTTGAGTAAGGAGTGGTTAATGGGATTGTCGCTGGACGGCAGTGTTTACGTTAGAAAGCGAGCCAATCCAAACCGGGGAGAAGGGACCCCCGATCGGTGATGCGTTAAGTGGAACCCAAAGCCACTGCCAGGACGGCTCTGCACACAGGACCGTGTAGCGATATCGTCGGTAGTCACACACTGGGGGCGCTTACCGACCATGTGGCCTTGGAAAAGTCTCTTAACCATTAACCACTGAGGTTCAAAATTCCCTCCTGTGTAACAGGAGTTTAACTCTCTAAGGTCCCTTCTGGCTCTAAAATCTTATGATTCTCTAATATGAAAAAAAATCACCCATTCACCTGGTTACTGTGTTTGGCCAATGCCAAATACTGTGTTTCCCGAAAAATAAGACCTACCCATAAAATAAGCCCTAGCAGGATTTCTAAGCATTTGTACAATATAAGCCCTACCCTGAAAATAAGACCTAGTGATGGGCGTGGCTATGCGGTGTGTCTGCACAACCCATGCATTTCGTCTTAGAGCAGTAAAGAAGACGAGCAGCCCTTCTCATCTGCCCCATGAGAGCTCTATTGCTCGACATGAGAGATTAGGGCCAGTGGTTCTAAAGGAAATAGAGTCGCAAGAAATTCAAGATGGAATTCGGGGTTTGGAGAGTTATGATGATGTTCCAGAAGAAGATGACTTAACTATATTTGAATAAATGTAGATTGTTGTACCGTACTTAAAAAAAATAACACATCCCCTGAAAATAAGCCGTAGGGTGTCTTCTTGAGGAAAAATAAATATAAGACCCTGTCTTATTTTGGGGGAAACACGGTAGCAGGAGGTTTGAAAGCATTTGACAGAGGCTGACGTGGTCCAGGTGCTGTGGCAGACGCAGATGCCGTAGGAACCTCGGTAGCCAATGCACTCTCTTCAAGCAAAGAACATAAGCATTTGAAGACTGCTCAACAATATATATCTTTAAAGAGTTTTAAGAATTCATTTAGATACAACAGTTTGATCACAGCATCGTTCTACTTATGGCAAACCCTACAAAGTCACGCCCCTTGTCTTTAATACGCTTACATCTTGGTTAAGGAGATACCCAGCTCATGTTAATAGAATGAAATACGTGCTATCATCAAACACAAAGAAGCAGTTCTAAAAACATGGAGGGTGGAGAAACCATTCCAGTGAGAAGGGGAGATCTGCAAGGTTTTCTGGAGGAACTGTCATTTAAGCTGGGCCTTGCAAAGTAGCTATGGGAACAAAGGCAGCCGACAGAGGCAATCACAAGGGCAAAGGCTTAGGAGCTTCCAAGTGTGGTTGGGACACAGCATTCGGGACCCTAGGGCAGGGCACAGGAGGCCAAGGAAGGGAGGACGTAGTGCGAGGGGACTGGAAAGGGACTAATGGTGGCAAGCCCTGACTGCTAGCCGGTGGTCACCCCCAACCTTCAGAAGTTACGGGGCAGTAGAGACTCCAAATGAGCTCTGCCTCGGGAAGTTTATTCTGACAATTCTATTACCATTTAAGACTGGGAATAAGATCAGTCTGTCCCTTCATTTTTCTCTTACTCATTCCACACTGCCACTATTTGGGAATCTCTCAAATTAGTTTTTTTTTTTTTTTTCTAAATCAATTTCCTGGCCCTTTGAATGGAAGCAATGAACTTTCCTATAAGTACTGCCAAGATTTGACATTCCAGCGACTGGCTGGGCCTGGAGCTTTACATTTAGGTTCATGTGTTTTTCTATTCTTACGAAAGAGTTACGATAACATGACATAGGCTGGTGTTTTGTTTTGGTTTGTTTCTACATTGGAAAATATACTTCTGGATGATGAAAAAAAAAAATACACAAACATTCCAGCTGTTGGAAGGGCCTGCTCTAGCATTCCCAAACAGACAAAAGTTGAACTAGTCATCCGAGTTGTTCACTGAAATGCTTTTGATTTCCAGTTGCAGAGTCCCAGGCCAATGAGCTCAAGGTTTCCAGGGTCTCTCAAATGCAATAACAGAACGTCATGTGAACTCTCATACCAATGGTATTTGGTCCCTTGGCCTTGGGAGGGCAAGTGCAGGGAGCGTGATGCAGCTACCACAGGAAGAAGCTGCCCACCAGGATAGGTGGGGCCTGTACCAGGTAAGCCAGGCCTGGGGAATGGGGGCTGCAAAGCTGCCTCCCGTCAGCCCCAAAGATGAGCTGGTGTTTTGAAACTCCACCAAATCGAGGGTGGGAGTGGGCAGAGGGGTTCATCTTCCATGAAAGGAGCTGCCTTTGATATGAGCCACCATTTAAAAAATTGCCCATAGACGAGGTGCGGTGGCTCACGCCTGTAATCCTAGCACTCTGGGAGGCCAAGTTGGGAGGATCGCTCAAGATCAGGGGGTTAGGCCGGGCACGGTGGCTCACGCCTGTAATCCTAGCACTCTGGGAGGCCGAGGCGGGCGGATTGCTCAAGGTCAGGAGTTCAAAACCAGCCTGAGCGAGACCCCGTCTCTACCATAAAAATAGAAAGAAATTAATTGGCCAACTAATATCTATAATATAAAATCAGCCGGGCATGGTGGCTCGTGCCTGTAGTCCCAGCTACTCGGGAGGCTGAGGCAGGAGGATTGCTTGAGCCCAGAAGTCTGAGGTTGCTGTGAGCGAGGCTGACGCCACGGCACTCACTCTAGCCTGGGCAAGAAAGCGAGACTCTGTCTCAAAAAAAAAAAAAAAAAAAAAAAAGATCAGGGGGTTCAAGACCAGCCTGAGCAAGAGCGAGACCCCCCTCTCCACTAAAAATAGAAAAAATAAGCTGGGCAACTAAGAATAGAAACAAAAAATTAGCTGGGCATTGTGGCGAGCACCTGTAGTCCCAGCTACTCGGGAGGCTGAGACAGGAGGATCACTTGAGCCCGGAGTTTGAGGTTGCTGTGAGCTAAGCTGACACCGCAGCACTCTAGCCTGGGCAACAGAGTGACACTGTGTCTCAAAAAGAAAAAAAAAAATTGCCCATAGAAGACACAAGCTTCACTTCCCCTCTCTGGGTTGCTCAGACTCTACACATGAGCATAAACAGGAAGCTTCAACATGAGCTTCATTTTGGATCACCTTATTTAGAAAGGTACATCGTATCTATCCACTGGGGTGTCGAACATTCCAGGGTTCAAGTCCCTGATGCATAATTCAAAAGCTATCCCAGCCCTCCACATGCCCAGGTGTTCAGAAGCTCTGAGCCTCCCAGAGGTATTCTTTTAACATCTAATCAAATAATTACTACGAAGAATAATATGCAGTAGGTGCTGTAGGTAGTTCCCTGTGCACATAAAAACATAGTCTCACAGAGACCAAAAGAGTTGTATGCATCACTTTTTGTAAAAGTCCACCTATGGTCAGAAAACTAATTTGCTTCAAATGAATAGATTAGCTTAAATTACCATGCCATTTTACATTCTCTTCACTGATACATGAATAATAAAACTATAAGGTAAATGTAGGCTTAAACTGAATAATGGGCACAAATAAAAATATTTTGACATTAAAAACTCAGTATAAATTGAACTACAACATACTTGAAAGCTCCCACAATCATAATGCGCACATTGAAATCCATTAACCTAATACCTAGGCTGCTATTCAAAAGTAGGGATCTAGCACGCAAATAAATACCCATTTGAACACTCCTCCTAAATTACTGTACAATTTGGTTGCAAAGTCACACACTTACAAAGTCTATCGTCTTTACTTGGTTGCTTCCTAACCAACGCTGAAGTCATGTAAGGCTACAATGTGGCGGCAGAACATAAACACAGATATCAGCAAATCCTACTAAAAAGTAGCAGCAAATGTCAAAGACAAGCCAGGGTCATCCTGGAGACAAGAGAGGTATTTACATAAGCATTCAGAAAAGACAATGGAGCCCCAATTTCCCTCTAACTGCACACCTAATCAACCTCTCTGCTCCTCACCTGATCATTTTTATATAAAAGCAATTTCTACAACGATACATTCAAAGACCTTAGTTGCCATAAACTCAGCAGCTGTTAAAAGATTCTGTTGCACATTAGATTTGCTTTAAGACTCAGCTATTTTCAACCAAAGCTTTTCATTCCTTACCCACCACTACCCACCCCCCCCACCTCCAAAAAATTAGCTTCACTGACAATATCTTTCTTCAACATGTCATCTGCCAAGGCCATTTTCTTACCTTTGTAACTCACTCACATTTGTCTCATTTGATGATATTTACCCAAGCAAGGACAATTGTTTGACTGGAATCTTGCAACTTTCAACTTTGCCCAGATTTTGCTGGTCGTGCAGGAGGGGAATGCCGCAACCCCGATACATCGCTCGGCTGAGCTAATACACATCTGAATCCAGAGGTATATTTTAAATTCTTTTACATTTACTTAATATAGTGCGTGCCGCCTGTCCACTGGTGCGATATCAGAAACCTGCAAGCTACTATTTCTGCAACTGTGTCACTGTAGATAGTCTGAAACATGTACGTAGCTGTTGCCATGGAAACAAACACAGCTAGGGTAGAGTGCCACGCTGTGTTAATTCCTTCACCCATGAACCCCAGGGGAATGCTAACATTCATCTTCTTTCTCCTTTAGTCTCACACTGCTTTAATATTTTTTTAGCATTATCAAATGATGTACTAAATACATATGGTACACCTGAAAATACGGCCAGCTTAAATGAGCCGTGGCACCAACCTAGCCTGCCGGGTGTCTGGCTTAAGGTGGTGCAGCTCTGCAATGGATCCTTTTACTAACTTCTCCTGGGAGAAATGGAGAACTTTGTCTTTTTTTAAAAAAAAAAAAAATTGGTGTGGGTAAGACAGAAAAGGTGACCATCTTGTCTCGCCTAAGAACAGTTATCATGGAATTACACTGGAATAAAGATCCCACCAGAGATGAGCTTTACCAGTTCTTTGAAAGGCAGACGGAGGCCTTGCAAACTTTCTCAAGTGGATGCAAGCTCCGAGTTGTTCTCCCTTCCAACTAGGCTACATTAAAAGGCCGTAAAGCCAATAGTTTTAATTAGGCAAAAGCATAAACCCTCAACAAGCGCTTCATCTGTCCCTACTTGGTCTTTGTTTCCAAACCCAGGCAAGAAGATATTAGCATGAATGAGTAGGTAATGAGATGGAAATCTGCCATCATTCAGGAAGAAACGTGATTTTCCTGGAATCTGAACATACCCTTATTTGCTTCAAGTTCTAATCTCTGCCCTTATAAATGTCTTGGATCTGTGGAGAAATGTCAAACCCTTTCATTGCACCTAAAATGTGTGGTTATTGGCACATTGGGCCATCTTCCCATTATTGGAACCAGTAAGCCACTTTAAATATTGGTGTTATACTCCTCACAGTAGACAAAAGTAAGCTGTTTAAAATCTTAATTACATCATATCCCTTGGGCTGGTTAATAATATTCAATCTGGATGAAAATGGCCACATTGTAGATCTGCATGCTGATGTGCTTTACTTGAATACAATTTCCGCACTAAACAATCAATTGTAGGCTTTAAAAGTGCAGATCCGTGACCCTGAACTGGCATGTTTTAAAGAAACCACTACTTTATCTGTGGGGATTATGGCAAAATTATCCTACAAAAAATGAGCAAAACCTTCCCATTATTTTCCTAAATTGAATCATTCTCGGCTATTTACTGTGATAATAATAATCAACTCATCCCTAAGATAAAGCAAAACAGATATGACCAGTAACACCTTACTGGTTAACAAAATATGTCACTTTTTAAAAGCAATCACAAGGTGACATTGGGGTCCAGTATAAAGCCTACTCTTCAAGTATGAGCAGGACAGAGAGAGGTGACCTTTCAACTCGTGGCGACCAGTTCTTAGGAACTTAAGGAGCAGAACCACAGCAGTGAAAATGGGGGTCCTTCCATTAACCTGGCACTTCCATCTCCACATTCCCCTAGTATTTCCAAGCATTTTCACATCTGACTATCACAAGCATTCCATGAATTAGCTTGGCAGGTGTCACCAATCTCATCTCACAGAAGACACACAGCTGAGACTCTGAAAAACCAGCAACTGGTCCAAGGTCACACATTAAGTGTCTGAACCTTGTCTCTGTCACTCGATCGGACGCCCTTTCCATGTGTCATGCTGCCCCTAAGTGTAGCTGGTTATAAAGGACTTAAAGTAACTATTGTAGCAACACTCATAAAAGGACAGGTACTAAGTATCAGATTATTTGGCTTGAGGATTAACTAGGGCTGCTGGTTGGAGTTAGGCTGATGTTCCTCCTTGCTCTCCTGCCCCCATTCTCTTCTCCCAAGGATGGGAGAACATGGTGTAGCCTTTCGGCTGAGTTTAGCACCTGCCCCAGAGCAGATCATGTCAGCCTGCTCACAACGCCCTGCGTCCCCTCCCTTCCCAGGTGTCCCAGCCCTGGGACATGCCCTCAGAGGGGGCTTGGAGTAGAGAGATGGTTGGGAGGTCCTTGGGCTTCGGAGGTGGAAGGGGGATTGGGAACAGCAAGAAGCAGCAATGATTAGCTTCCCCAAGGAAGGGAGCCATTCCAGATCCTGGTTGCCTATCCACCCCCCTCCCAATTATTGTTACTGAAGTAAAATGCACATGACCTAAAATTTACCATCTTAATCACTTTTAAGTGTACAGTTCCGTAGTATTAAAATACTCATAATGCTGTGCACCACCATCCCTCTCCATAACTCTTTTCACCTTCTCCAACTCAAACTCCATATTCATTACACATTCACTCCCCATCCTCACCTCCCCTCAGCTCCCAATCCCTGGCAATGCACAGTTCTACTTTCTGTCTCTATGATGTTAACTACTCTACCAAATGTAAGTGGAATCATACAGTATTTGTCAGTATATGACAGGCGTATTTCACTTAGCATAATGTCCTCAAGGTTCATCTGTGCCAGAATTTTCTTTCTTTTTAAGGCTGGGTAATATTCCACTGTACGAATATATACCACATTTTCTTTATCCATTCATCTGTCAATGGACACTTGGGTTGCCTCCATGTTTTAGCTGCTGTAAATGATACTGCTATAAACATGAGTGTATAAATATCTCTACAAGACCCTGCTTTCAATTCTTTTGGGTATATACCAAAGTAGAATTGCTGGATCATATGGTAATTCCATTTTTAGGTTTTTTAGGAACTGTCATACTATTTTCACAGCAGCTGTACCATTTTACATTCCCTCCAAGAATGTGTAAGGGTTCCAATTTCTCCACATCCTCACCAACACTTGTTATTTTCTAGTTTTTTTTTTTAAATAGTAGCAATCCTAATGGGTTTGAGGTAGTATCTCCTTGTCATTTTGATGTGCATTTCCCTAATGATTAGTGATGTGGAGGACTTTTTATGCACTTGGCCATTTTTATATCCTCTTTTGAGAAATATCTGTTCAAGTCCTTTGCCCATTTTTGAATCAGGATTTTTGGGGGTCACATTTTAGTTCTCTGTATATTCTGGATATTAAGCTCATCAGATATTTGATTTCCAAATATTCTCCCTTATTCTCTGGGTTGCCTTTTTACCTGGTTGTGGTTGCTTTTTCTTTTTCTTGAGACAGGGTTTCCTCCTGTCACCTGGGCTAGAGTGCAGTGGTGCCATCACAGCTCACTGTAACCCCAAACTCCTTGGCTCAAGCGATTCTCCTGCCACAGCCTCCTGAGTAGCTGGTACCACAGGCGTGCACCACCACACTTGGCCAATGTTTCTATTTTTTGTAGAGACTGGGCCTGGTTCTTGCTTAGGCTGGTCTCAAACTCCTGGCCTCATGCGATCCTCCCACCTCAGCCTCCCAAAGTGCTAGGATTACAGGCATCAGTCACTGTGCCCAGTCCCTGGTTGCTTTTTAACCACACTTACACCCACCAGATAATGGAAAGTGGATTTCATCATGTTTGGGGTTATTCACGACCTCTTCCCCAAATTACCTCCAATATCAAGAATTATGTGGATTTGGTCATGCTACATTTTGGTGAAAGAAGACTTCCTGGAAGTGAATTTTTCCAGACCACAGAATTGTTTCAAGTTGGTCTGGGGAGTTCTTGAAGCAGCAGAGGCAGCCTGTGGGCAGTGTTTGGGGGAGACTTCACAATGGCAGAGCGGGGAGCTAAGGGCCTTCAAAAGGGTGCTGTAACTCAAGACTCAATGATTTGACCCCCTTTGGTAAAAAAAAATCTTTCCAAAATGGATTGTTTAAGAAAACCACAACTGGGCAAAGTCCATGGCTCGTGATCTAGCCTGTTACAAATATTTTTCACCACTTGGCCGGCATCGTGAACCTCTGCCCACTCTGACCAAAAGGTGGTCTCAGAAGCCATAGAAGCCATAGAAGCAGGAGGGGGAAGAGGTCACTGGGACAGGAAAAGGCCCCACACTAGGGCGATTTTCTAATCTTCGCATTTACATTTTAATTTCCTCTGTCCTCCCCTGCTCCTCCCTGGCTGTCAGGGTATCAGCTGGTCTTCTCGCACACAGAGTGGCCTGGCGCACGCAGTTCCCTCCTGTTTTGATTCACATCTAATATGCCAGGGGCTGAGAAACCAAATAATACAGTTGATTAGAATTTTGTCTGAAATAAGATGAATACAGGCCTGAGAAAGTGTCCCTGAGCGCTGAAGTGCCGACTTTTGGATGCCACTGACTTTAGGTCAATTAGCCTAAAGCCAGTCACCTAATGAGCAATTTGCCTATAATTTAAAACCTTTTTGAGTGTTTTTACATGGGAATATACTTTGATTTTTTTTTTTTTTTGTCATCTCGTTGGCAGTATAAGGTTTTAAAATCAAGCCTTCTAAGGACACATCCAGCTTGTTTTTAAAATTTAGTTTATGCTTAATTTTAATTTCTAAGTTAATTTTTGAGATACTGACAAGGAATGTAAAAAAACACTCAAAATGGAAGTGAATTTCTGACGAACTGGTTATTAGGCAAATCAATACGAGAACTGGCTTTAAGGAAACTTTTACAGCTAATTTTCATTTTTTTAGGTTGCAAAACCTAAAAACTCTCAGGGGAGATGTGACATCTAGTCAGACTAGCATGCACGCGCTGACTTTCACGTCGCCTGTGTCTCTTTCTCTTTCTTGTCCCATGACTGCTCAAGACTCTCCAGTCGAGGTTGCAGCCTTCTCTGAAGGGAAGTCGTTTTGCATTTTTTGACTGTGTATTTTTCCACCATGAATTTAATTTATGGGCACTACCGAGCAAAGCTCAGCTTGCTGGGTCTCACCCAGAGCAGTGCTCACCTTCCCACTCCTTCCAGGAGCCTCGGTTGTAAGTTTAGAAGCGGTCAGCACCACCAGCATGGGATGCCTAAGAGGCTCCCATGATCCTTTGCACCAAGGCAATGCACAGACTGCAGGAGTCTGAGGACCACTTGCCAGAAAACCCAATTCTTAAGGCAAGGCGGGTGGGGGAAGGCCCAAGGTCAAGGAGTGTGCAGCATGATGGGGACTGATGACACCAGCCTTATTCACGTGCCTTATGGCACTCTATCCCAAGTCCCCTTTGAGAGGGAAACCAAAGACCAGTCCCGCCTTTAAGCCAGAAGCCAAGTTGACCTGTGAGATCAGGGCCAAGCTAGGGGTATGCTCCCAGCCAACAGCATCGGGGCTGTGAAGTTGGACAGGAAAAAAATTGGAGATGATCCTGGTTTCCCACCGGTGGCTCTGACCCAGATGCTGTTCCTCTGGGAAGAGGCCCTGAGCCACTTAACCACTCCACGGGAAGCAAGTATTGCAGCCAGCCTGGTACCCTGACATAGCAAGAATGCCTGCCAGCCGGGGAGGGGGGCTTTTCCCCTGGAGCAGTGGTCCTGCTGTTTGTCACCAGCCCATCTCTCAGAGAAGGGAAATTGACCAGGAAGGCCTCACCCTTGTGATGTTCACATGAATGCTCAGTCTGGATTGGGGAAGAAAATTCTCCTGGGAATGGAAACTTCTCCTTTTCATTCTGAAATTATCATTGTGAAGTCTGCTTTCAATGTCTCCCATTGGGGACAGAGCAGCAACCTGCCCTCAGTGGGTATGATTTTCCTCTATCTCTGTATGGAGGGCAATGCATGGGCTCAAATTAATGTGCTCTCAATGCAGTCATGTCCCCTGGGAGACTGGACACAAAGACATAGCCATTAGGAAGCTGTACAGCGTATTTTTCCTTTTTCTAAATCTGAGGATGTGATGAACTATACAAATGTATTTGATCCTAATCTCCCCTATTTAGGAAAAAAGGAAGTTTTTTTTTTTTTTTTTTTTTTTTGAGACAGAGTCTCGCTTTGTTGCCCAGGCTAGAGTGAGTGCCGTGGCGTCAGCCTAGCTCACAGCAACCTCAAACTCCTGGGCTCGAGTGATCCTTCTGCCTCAGCCTCCCGGGTAGCTGGGACTACAGGCATGCGCCACCATGCCCGGCTAATTTTTTATATATATATATATCAGTTGGCCAATTAATTTCTTTCTATTTATAGTAGAGACGGGGTCTCGCTCAGGCTGGTTTTGAACTCCTGACCTTGAGCAATCCGCCCGCCTCGGCCTCCCAAGAGCTAGGATTACAGGCGTGAGCCACAGCGCCCGGCCGGAAGTTTTTTAAATACAAGAAGTCACTAGTAATGTGCATGATCAAAATGTAAACCATTCGTATTAGGTTTTCTTTTTTTGGGGGGGGTGTTTTAACAATAACTGGCTTAAATAAAAATATGCTTGTTTGTTTCTGTCTCCTATAACAGCCAGTGATAGTAAGCAGTCAGGTGGGGTGTTGGCGGCACAGTGAAAGCAGAAACCAAAGATTTTTCTATCTTGTTGCTCTACTAGCCCCTGGTGTTTCCCAGGTGTGTATGATCATAAAGTAGCTCACAGCCACCTTATCCCTGTCCTCATCAGAAGCAAGGAGGACAGAGGACATGATGGACTTGCTCCTTCATTTTAAAGGCAAAATCCAGAAGCTGTACCCAATGGGTCCATGTCTGTCCATGACCTAGAAGTTAAGTCACCAGGCCATCGCTTGCAAACGCTGTCCACATTTGAAGCTCCGGGGCTCTACTGCTGAAAGAAAGAAGCAGGGACTGGGTACGGGTGGACAACTAGCAGTGTTTTAAAAACACTAAATATATATTTATGGATACAAAGATACACAGTTAAAGTTTACAAACATGCTTGGGAATGTTAAGCACCAAATTCAAGAAGTTACTTCCGTGGGAGCACGAAGGAGAGACGAGTCCCGGGATTAAGGAAGTGCACAGGGACCTTCCATTGTATCTTCAATGTTTTTTTTTTTTTTTTTAAATATTTGAAGCAAACATAGCAAGATGTTGAGCTCTACCAAAGCTGGGTAGTGGGTGCATGGGCATTGTAGCTTTTCCTATGTTAGAAATAGATCATTTTTTAAAATCAACAACATTTGGCATTATCTCAACTACCCAAGTGCAGTTCAACTCATCATAAAAGTGTATTTCACCAATTCTAAAATGCACATTTTTCTACATATGAACTCTCTGAAATGAGTGCATCTAATGATATTAGGCAGCATTTTTTTCTCATAGGGGTACAAAAAATAATGTTATATTTTACAATTGATGGTGACTTAGATTTGAAGATGTGCAATGTATAAATCGTATTTCATGTGGATGGGGGTGTATCGCAATGTGTATGGGGAGAAGGGGGAGAGGTGTCTCACAACGGGGCATCCCCAGGCTGGTGAAGCTCTTAGAGCTTCCAGTGACCCAGGGAAAGGGCCTTCGGGCTTCCCCCACTGGGCAGTTTTCTGACTTCCAGGCCAAGGTTCTTTCCGCGGTGTCAGTACCTCTGATGAGGTCGTGTAGAGCACACGTGCTCAGACTTATTTTCTTTGCAACTAAGGAAAACAGTGCAAATAAAAGCCCTCTTTATTAGTTCTAAAGTGCTTGAGAATCCCTTACCTGGCAAGAAACAAAAGCATTGAATGTTCACCTACAAACTCAACCCACCCCCAAGTGGAAAACAATGCAGTCAGATAATTTCTGGACCAAAATTTTGGACAGGCTGAGAAGACACAGCAGATAACAGCTATGTGAGGATGACACAGGCTTCTCCCTCCACCCAGAGCTCAGTCATGTTCCTGGCCAGCAGAGGTGGCCAGAAAGACCCCTGTGAGCCACTGTCCTCTGATGTCTGATCCGTGCTATTGTGGAACTCTCTTGTAGAGAATCAGCTAGGAAGAACTGGTAACATTGTTCCCTCGATAGTATCAAGATGCAAATGAACCCAAATGAAAAAAATAAATAAATAAATCCCTACAGCTGGTTTATCTGAACAAATAAAAATAAATCACCATTTATTTTTTAAAAAACATTTGTAAAAGTTTTCTTCATTTCTCACATTTGGTTAGTATACAGTTGGCATTTTCAAAATTCAAACCTGATGTGGATTTGGAATTCAATGAAGCACATTGGAAGACATCTGAGTGAAAAAATAAAAGTTCTAGCCATATGCTCCTGGTGCATGAATTTGAATATTTGAAAGGTAATCTAGAAATGAGGATGCTTCCAATTTTCCTTACCAACAACAGTAATTCATAGCAACCACACGTTTTATAGACAGAGCCACTTACCCATGCGAGAGACAATAGTAGGGCAGAGTCAGGGGCTAGTTACAAGCGTGTGATTGTCACTAGGTCACCGGACAACTCTGCAGCTCCGTTTGGTCACCGGTGAGGGAGAAATAATAATGCTTGCCTCACCAGGCATATTAACACATAAGAGAGTCTCTAAAATATTCCAGTTTGGTTAGCAATTGGATGAAAAGCCAGAAGACCTGGCGAAATGGCTGCTTCCAAAAGGCACATGCAACACAGTGAAAGAGGCTCTAATGTCAAGCCCATCCGATTTGCTCCTTGCTTCCTTCTATTTATCTACACGGCCAGCAAGGAAATGACCAGAGCCAAACCAACAGTGGGGACCCTTCCCCCTCACTCTGGCACTTGTTTGTGCCCCCACCTAGTAAGGCAGGAGGCCCCATGCCCCAGCTAGGAGGGATCCCTGACAGTGCCCAGCCAGCCTTTCTCACCCTGTCCCCAGGCCAGGCCTCTAACTGGGTCACTCAGTCAGAAAATATACAAACCAAGTGGTCACGTGCATTCAGGGGGCACCAACCCGCAGCTGACTGAAACCCGTAGCGTTACACTAGCCGGCTTTCCAAGCCACACGTCAGGATCCAGCCCATGTGTTTGCAGGATGGCTACGTCCAAATGCCGAACGTGCTGATTCCCACACATTTGGCAATGGGAAGTGGATGGCAAGACTTGTGAGAGAAGTGAGCAGTCTTTGACCTCCCTGTTGGTAAAATGGGAGAACAAAGCAATAGCATTTCTTCTGGATCGGTCCTGGCAAGAATTCACAGTGGACTCATCCTTCAATCTGCCCCAGTTTGTGTAGATTTGTGTTCTTCCCAGGGGCATCAGAGAGGGCCAGAGTTGGGCCAAGAGCCACAGCGCTGCCGAGGAGAGTGTTGGGGTGTCCAGGCACCCATGTCTCTGCCCCAGTCCCCCCCAAGCCCAGACCTTAACCTTCATCAAAACCCCAGGTCTGGGAGAAATCTCTGAGGAATGGCTTCACACTGATTAGGAGAGACCCTTTTCTTGGGATAGAGTGTTAGTAAGATGACACATCACAATCTTACCCCCATTGCCAAAGCCAACTCCCTCTAACAGCAAACATGGCCCATAGGACAGGTCATTACCACTTCCCTAACCCAAGTAGTCCATCCAGAGACCTGACAGCAGGGCTCTTGGATACAGCCCCCACTCACCCCAGCAGCTTCTAAAACCAGACATGAGCTTGTCATGAAGCACTTTCTTCCTCGACAGAACTTCAAGCATCCCAGAGGTCTAGGATGATCTCCATCCCGGGCAGCGAAATACAATATAAGGTGGGACAAGAGTTGGAAAAGACGCAAGCTCCGTGGATCAGCTCCCTATGTGGTTCCTGCCTGGCTGAGTTGTGATGGTCAAATCTTATCTCTGCAGCCTAAACTAGATCAGAGCTATAGCATGACCAAAGGGGTTTTGGTTGCTGCTGTTGCTGTACGTTTGCTTTAGTCTGTAGGTTGCCCTAAAATGACACAGCTAATGAAACACTGTCTCTGAACCCACCTGCTCTTCGCAGCATGGATTGCAGCTAATTAAGCAGGGGCTCAGTTTAGCCCAGAAAGCCCTGTAACGGCGCAATGGCAAAGATCTGAAAAATACCTGAGCCCAGTAGGCACCAGCCTAATCTAGAATTCCAAGGTGGTAAGGTAAGAAGCAGGCACTCGGAGCTATCGAGTTGCCCCACCAATGGAAAGTGGCAGTGACAAATGGAGACCGCTTTCTCCTAGAGTCCTTAGCAGGCTAGGTAACACTTGAGAAATTTGAGAATTTGACCACATCCAGAAACCAGTGTTCAATAATAACTCCATAGTTGAGCAAGGGCTTTGCTGAAAAGGTCTTTCTATTTGATTGCAAACCATACATCAACTTGCCTTAACTTTATTGTAAGGAGAAATTCAAAACATACTCTGAAAGAGATCAACCCTAACTTTATTTAGGTCATGCCGCTGACATCCACAAACAATGGGAAGAGTGTGACTAATTCAGAAACAGCAAGGAAAGGTCACTGCCTCGTTTATTTCTTAACCCACGGTAATCCGTGAGTACCGTGAATCGGCATTTGCCTCGATCTGCTCCTCACTGCTCCAGTTGTTAAAGGAACAGAAGGAGGGAGACGGTTTCACACTCATTAAAAAAAAAAAAAAAAAGCAAAGAAGGTGTGCTTGTGTGTGGGGAAGTAAACCTGCAATGCACATGGGTATGGACAGCTCTCAAAAGCAGTTAGATAATGAAGCCTCAATAACCTGCCTGAGAAGTAGCAGTGATTATAACTCCATTTTATCAATAAACAGCCTAATATTCATGCATGAGAAGTGATTTTTCCCAAAGTCCCTCAGAAGTTACTAATAGCCAAAACTAGACCTAGAGGCCTAGAGACTCCGGGCTCAATCCGCAAGGGCTTCGTTTCGGGAGGGTAGGCTGAGTATTTGGTGCCCAATCCTAGCACGGACCGGTCAACCCAATGCAATATCTATATTTGTCATGACAACTGGCATTCCCATGTACCCTCAAAGGCAACCAGCCTTCCTGTATCTGGGACCACTGGGCCTATAAGGGACCTGGCAAAATATAGTAGGAGCTTGGTCTACAGGTGAGTCACCAGGCCTGTGGCTCAGCTCAAAGCATCTCCCCTGCTGGAGATGTGTGAGTAGCATCACACGAACACAGGGAAGGCAGCACTGCTCCCTGTTGTGATACACACTTTGTACCTTTGAAATACTCTGCTAAAAGGAAAGAACATCTTCTCTGAGCACACTGAAGAGAGGTAGCCTAGAAATGCCAGAGCGCCGGCTCCCAGATAGATGTACCTTCCTGATCTGCCCAGCAACACGGAGAGTCAGGTCTGATCAACAGGGACAGTGATGCTGAAGGTGGCACTCCGAAAAACAGAAGAGCTCGGGCAGAGCAGAGAATGTCAGCATCATTCTCATCTCCTTGCAGGTAGAGCTGCGAGAAAACGGAAGGCAACGGGCAGTGAAGCGCCTGCCCAAGGTCACCCAGATTATAAACGGCCTTGCTTCGAGCAGCCCCCTGGGGCTTCTTTCACCCACAGCCAACTGTGGATCAGTGCGTCTCAAACGTCCACGTGCCACGGAGCACCCGTGGGCCCTGCCAGATGCAGGTTCTGAGCCAGCAGGCCCAGGGTGGGGCTGAGACTCTGCATTTCTCACAAGTGCTCGGGGGACGCCCACGCTGCCAGCCCCTGGACCACACACTGGACAGCAGGATGATCCACAACATCACAACATTCTGGGCCCTTACGAGTTTAGGCTTTTCCTCCTTCCAAATCGTAAGCTTTGCACGTGGCTAAGAATAAAATAAATGATCGCTATCGATTGGCCCTATGGAAGGATGTCATCGCGTGGCCCTCAGGACTCTCCCACCAGCTTTTGCATCATCTGCTGTCCACCCCTGCACCCGTGTTACTGCTCTGAGCTCACCCCCTGCTTCTCTCCTCTCTCTCACTCTCTTCCACCCACCCCAGCCTCCTTGCTCTATTCCTGCTCACTAAGTATCAACTAGCCCTCCCTCCTTCGGTGCGGGAAGCCTGCCCTGCCCTCTCGTTTACAGTTACAGCGCCCACCCTTGCCTCTCCCGGACGCCCTTCCTGGCGTCATCCATCTCCGCGGCACTCACGCCCATTTGCAAATTACACGCATTATTCATTCTGCTCCTTGTCCACCGCCCCACTAGCATGTCGGCCCCAAGAAGGCAAGGATCGTGTCTGCCTCGTTCACGGCTATATCCCAGTGTGTGGCACATCTTAGGCACTTAAATATTTGTTGAATAAAGAATTTAGGGGTTTTTTTGGATTTTTTTGAGACAGAGTCTCGCTTTGTTGCCCAGGCTAGAGTGAGTGCCATGGTGTCAGCCTAGCTCACAGCAACCTCAAACTCCTGAGCTCAAGCGATCCTCCTGCCTCAGCCTCCCGAGTAGCTGGGACTACAGGCATGCGCCACCGTGCCCGGCTAATTTTTTCTATATATATTAGTTGTCCAATTAATTTCTTTCTATTTATAGCAGAGACGGGGTCTCGCTCTTGCTCAGGCTGGTTTTGAACTCCTGGCCTCGTGCAATCCGCCCGCCTTGGCCTCCCAGAGTGCTAGGATTACAGGCGTGAGCCAGCGTGCCCAGCCTAAGAATTTAGTTTTTAATGAAATTTTCAAAGTGCCAACCACCACCCTCAGGACTCCGATGAATTGTTTGCTTACGTCTGATATGAATAGTATTTTTTTCATATGGAGAAATTATTTCTTCAAGATATCAAAAGGACCCATTGTCGCAGATGGCAGGAGACATTTTTATCCCATCACGTGAGTAAGGGCTCCGTGGAGAAAGGCATTCCCACCCCACGTGTTCCAGCTCTCATTCACCATTCAGCCCGATGGATTCCTCCTCCTGCCCCTCACCGGACCCCACAGACCAGAGGCAGACTGGACTCAGCAGACTGATCTTCCTGCAGGAGGGCCTCCCTCTCCTACGCGCGATGGGAATGATTTGAGAAAAGCAGGGTGCAGAGTGGGGAATTCCTCATTGTGCACATGGGGACCCGAAGGCTCAGAGAAGCGAAGTGACTTGCCCGGGATGTCACTGCCAATTGTTGGTAGGGCTGGGCTTGGAACCCATGCCTGCCTGCTAACCGCCAACACTCTTTGCACGCTGCTTCTCTTTACAGACAGAATCCGGGTTCTGATTTGAGAATGGCTTCAGCTCCAAAACTCATGACAGGGAGCCTGAATACGTCTCATGGTGTTCACAGAACCAGAGGAAGCCTGACCTCCCCAGGAGCCAGGCCTGCTATGCACCAAGGGTGGCGACAGCCAAGCAGAGATGACCGTGTGTCTGTTGCAAGCCACCCTTTACCCTGACTGTGCACCGCACCAGTGCACGCCTGCAATCACACCCCAGACCAGTGTGGGGACGCGGGCAGCTCCACCTTGGCTCCCAAGGAGCCATGAGCACAGTCGCTTTGTCTGCATCCCTTCAGAGCAGGGCATGAGGCCATAGCGAGTGGCAACATGACCAGAGAGACCATTTCTCTAGGATCTGTGCCTGGGGCCTGTGAATTAACCCAATCGAAGGCAAATTAATAGAAAAAAAAAAAAGAAAACCAAACAAATCTTATTGATGTTAATATTTTTACATGGCACGGGGTGCTTCATGGAAAAAAGTAGGAACCTCAAAGAAGAATTCAATTAAATATACCATCTTAACAAAGAGCAATACATTGTGGAGCCTGGACAAGACAAAGGTAGAGGTGGTTTGGATTTGGGGTAGAAAATTGTGGGAAAGTTACTAGGAAATATAGGAGGGAACCCCATGGAAGATAAGGGTTATTCTAGTAAGGTTTGTTTGTACAGACTCATCTGCATCCACTCGCTGTCTCCGATGATAAAGAATGTTCTCTTCCTGGCACAGGCGAGGTGCGTTTGCCATGGGAAATTTATGCCTCGCTTTTAGGTAGAAACAGGGAGGGCAGAGAGCCCTTCCCCTTCGTGCATCTGCTGTTTCTCAACTGCCTTCAGCTCAAAACAATCAAAATGCCCAAAATGACCTGTTGTGGGGTGGCATGTTCTGTCAGACGTCTTACCACACGTCAAGAGTGGTAAGGATGAAATAAATGTAAGAAGGAAACTAAGCAGTCGCAGCTTCCCCAAACTACTTCCCAAACGTGGCTTCCAGTGTTTCATCCTGTTTCTAATACTAGCATTTCTGAGTTTGCTTTTAATCTCAAAGCCCTATGCACTGTTACACCAACTTGAACAGTCTCTCTCTTTCTCGTTCCTTCTCTCTCTCTCTCTTTCTTACACACACGCGCGCGCATGCATGCCCTGTCCTACACTTAGAGAAAGGCCGACAATATTTCCACGTGAACTGGAAGGGAAGGGAAGCGTGGCTCTGTCTTTGTTTCTTGCAGGATGCAAGTGGCTAACAACGTAGAAGGGCTGCAGGAGAACCAGGTGATGACGCTGATCTCAAAAGACAAGATAATGACGAGACAAGCTAGAGCAGAGGACACGCTAGAAAAAGAAGAAGGTGGTGAGCGAGGGACAGGGAGGGTGGAGAATGGGGAGAAGCTGTCTTAACAGCTGGGCACCCCAGCCCTCAACTCCCGCCGCACAGCCCAGAGCGTGCCAGAACAATGGAGCGACATCCTGCTCCTCACTGTGCTTTTCTGCTGCAGGTCTCAAAGGCAACCGGCTATTGTAAATGGATTTGCCCTTGGCCTCAGCATCAGTCAGACGTGAGGAGACCTTGGTGTCTGCCACTGTAAACTGATGTCTGTCCTCACCTTCTCCCCGGGGTGAACCTCGGTGTGGCATCGCACGCCGAGACAGCAGCCATGCAAAGCCAGTTACATGCAACTAAATCGCCAAGGAACATCCCTTTTCACAGAACCTTACAGCTAGGGTCTTAGATCTTAAAAACAGACATCATCCACCGTAACCAGATTTGACTGATACGGAAACTGAGGCCCAGCGAGGTTGGTCAAGGTCACGCACATTATGAGGAGCAGAGCTTGCGCCAGGCGTGAGGACGCACTCTTCCCGCTACTCGCGCTGCCTAGCACAACGACGTTTAATTTTAGTTCATCACACATTCAGCTTGCGCTTTCGAGGAATTTTATAGTCCCCACTCCATCTGTGCATCTTGCCATTCCACTAGCTTTACTTTATTCGGTGCTTCCCATGGATCTGGTGCACCATCCTCAAAAGAGGAGGAGAGGTCCAAGAATCTAAACTGACGGCCATCTGTTTGTCATCGTGACAGTATAGCGGCGGCCGAAAGACCCACAGCTGAGAGTGCCCCGTCTTCTTCCGAAGGGCCGGTTCTAGATCCACACTCCACCTTGGGCAAGGGCACAAAAAGGATTTACAGCCACAAAGAATAATAAGGCCACCACTGTCAACTTGTGGCACACGCTGTCATTTTAGAAAAGTATTAGGTTTTACTTTTCAGAAGTGCTTTAAATACAGTTAAGACTGTTTGGGTGGAAACCAACCAGTCAGAATGTATTCAAATATGCACAATTGTTAAAATAACACGTGTAATGAAAAGTTGAAGGCTCGGTTTTCAGACTGCCAAATAATGACAGCGGAGGGCGCCCAGCTGCAGCATGAACCATTCCTGCAGCCCTTGGTACCTGAGGAGCATTTAAAGGACCATAATCGTGACAGCGTGGTTGCCTTTGGAACCCAGGAGCAGGTGCGTTCCGCATCCCCGCCAGAGCCTTGGTCAAAAGCCACACCACTTGAAACGGCCGTAGGGTTTTCAAAATGCCACCAGGTGTGCAAAAACAAAAACCCCAGCAATTAAACATCCACATTGTTAAAGAATAATAGCTTATTTCATCAACAAGTCGTGTGTCTTGGGGAAGCAGGGTACACAGCATTATTGTTTGTGGAGCACCAACACACATTTTATTTGTGTGCAGATACTATACGTACAGAGATGGCTATCTGTGCAGATAAATGCTTCGGGGACTTTGAGCTTTAGAAAAATGGGATCTGGCTAAAGTTTCTCCTTCTCTCTGCTCTCTCTGTTGCTTTAATCTTTTATGCCCTTATAGGCCAGATGGAAATGGAAGCTTCCACTCATCTAAGGCGTAGAGGTAAATAAGCCAACAAAATTTCAGGGATGAACACACACGGTATTCTACATGCAATAACTTGTCTTTCCGCTGTAACACAAGTTCTGACTTCCGTGATTAAAAGGTCACTTAGGACTCAGGAAAACACATGATCTTCAGTGACTTCCCAGTGCATGCAAAGCTCTGTGCTAGGCACCAAGTGTCAGGGTCCCAGTAGCTTTTGAAAGCAAACATCCTGTGGAAAAGATACTCTAGTCAATAGTCACTGTCTTTAGCCTCAGTCCTGAACTTCTCACTTCGAACCCCTCTGTCCAGAAAAGCTTGACTTCTCTCCTCCACACTCTCCCCAGGACCAACGCGATCACGCAACCTCTCTGTGCACTGTCTCTCCAGGATTGGTCACATTTGGTTGTCTTCTTGGCCACCGCCAAGACTTTCCTGGAAAGTGACTGCAGTTCTACACTCTGCTCAACCTGGGGACCAGGTTCTCCCACCAGATGGGTCACTGATCTCCACTCCCCGGGACACACAGGACTCTAACGATGTAAAAGGTTAAAGACATGGATGTCATATCCCAAGCCTTCCAGAAGTCCATGATCTTGGTAGGGCTATAGTCATAGCCACGTAAGATGGCACGTGTCAAAGGAGTCACGTGAAGGAGCGTACTGGAGCCGGAGGAGAGGGAGGTGCAGAGCAGTCAGGGAGAGCACACGAGGAGAGAACCTTGCCTGGGTGGATTCTAGACAGGTGCAGGGCGTTTCTGAGAGGAGAAACACATTCGTGCATTCTGCAAACATGATCTCACATTTAGCGCCTTTAGGCAATACGGGATAAACATGGACACGCAGGAGCTGACAGGAGATGGCACACACACCAACATCTATAGTGCTTAGATGATTCTGATGAGAACCAGAAGAGCAATTGTAGAAGCCCCAACTTTCTCTGGAAATCGTCTCCTTCTCATTTCAACTCCCCTCCCTGCTGCCAAGATCAACAGGGGTGAACCCAGGTGTTATACAAGTGAGCCAAAGATGGCCCATGTATTTGGCCTCTGTGCTGTTTATTTCGAATGCTGAAACCTGTTAGCTCTGCTGGTGCCAAACTCAAATTTTTACATGTCCAGTTATTTTTAAAATAGTCAAGGCAAGCAGATCTTTAGCCATTTAGAGGCTGTCTGCTTTGCACATCCCTCAAAACTACCACCAGCATCTGCTGGCCATTGACAAGGGAGAGCCTTGTGTTTATAGGACGCTAAGCGGCTACTGCCTCCCTAGCAATCTGACCCAGAGACTCCCTGCCAAGCTGTTGAGCGGCAGACATCACCCAGACCCACATACATAAGCCACCCCCACAATCCCCCTCTTCCCTGGGAGTTCCCTTGCCCTCCCTATGACTTTTGTCAGACTCCTGCCACGAAGGACTTTCCCACGTGCAAATCTGTCAGAATATCCTCCAACAAAGCTTCCAAGTGCTTCTGCCATTTGTGATCACATCTTTTTCTTTGATCCACCCCCAAATTTCTCAAACGCCCGACACCAGGCTGCCATGTTTATAGTCATGTGACCTTGCTGGCAAGGCTGATTGGAGGAGGAAGTATACATCCGACCCGGGCTAAGCCAATCAGATTATCTTTCTTGGGAATATGGAATTGAGATGTAGAGAATGTTAACAGCAAGTTAGACACCCCAGTATCCTCGAATATGTTCTCCCTCCTCCCTCCCCACCCCTGTCAAGAAAAATGAAGTTTGTTTGAAGGGGTCTCTGTTACTTGCAATACAACCAAGTTAACTAATTTAAAAAGTTAAATAAAAGGGATCAGCATAGGGAGAGAGGCATTTCAACCACTGGTGGTCAGGGAAGATTTCACATAAGAAAGGAAGTAGGAATTGGAATTGGGCCTTAAACACTGAGATCTTCACAAGCATGGCGTGCCTGCTCACAGGGAGGCTGGGCCAGGCTAGAGGAAATGGTCATGCCAGAGGGGTAAGGAGAGACAGAGGTCACACAGGTAGGCTGAGCCCCAACCGTGGATGCCTGTGGCATCCCAATTTAGCCGAAGGAAACCACAGTTTTCACTTCCCTGATGTCCTGAGGTGTCTGTGGTACATGCTGAGGGTAAAGACTTGGAGTGGAGCTGAGGTGACACACCTCTGTTCATGCTGCCTCCCTCACCTCCGGGGAAGCTAGGAAGTTGCGGGCAAAGGTTTGTGAAAAGCACCGTGAGGGCAGCTGGCTTCTGTAACCACTGATGTATCAGCATTTATAAGTGAGGACAACCGTCATCATAGTCAACGGAGAGCCACTGAAGCTGTCTGAGCGAGGTGGTATTTTAGGAGGTTTTGGGCAAAGGTGTTCAAGATGGTTTGGAAGAGGAGAATCCAGACCAGAAGGTCAGCTGTGAAGGGACAAAAGCCTGAGATGATGATGCCACCAATGGGAAGAGAGAGACTAGTGCCCACAGTCCCTCAAGGAAAAAGAAGAGTCAGGACTGGGACTGACTAGGGTGGCAGGAGGCAGCAATGCCTTCAGACTGCAGGCATGAAGCTGGGGGAGATTTAAGAACCTAGGGCCAGGGCTAAAATTTTAAAAGTTAGGAGAGAGGAAAGTTTTCCTTCTGGTAATAGCAGAGTAGTTTCTCATAGACCGCTCTTTTTACAGATAACTACCAACTTAGTTTTAAAAACAATCAAATGAACAAATAAATAAATAATAATACCTAAAGGCAGTGAGGTGCACAGAAGCAGCAAAAACTACAGTGGAGTCAAAAGAAAGGAAAAGCAATGGGTGAAATGTCTGGGTTTTTTGTTTTTAAGACTTTTAGCTAGTCAGAGCCACATGGGGCGTTTAAAATTTAGGTAGAAAGCCAAGGTCTCACTGGCTTGAAGAACCAAAAGACAGACTTTGGGGCAACCACAAAAGCTAGAAAGTGAAAAGTAAAATCCCAGAAAGGAGAATCTGAGAGGGGAAAGCCCCAGTTTTCTGTAAAAACTGCTCAAATCTGGCTATACACATGTAGGGAAGATTACAAACAAAGGCTAAAAACAATAAAAAGAGATTTAGCTGCTTCCCACTGCAAAAAAGGCAGGGGTTGGAATTAGAGTTTACTAAAGGCGTCTGCCTGCTGAAATAAAATAAATCAATATTTTTCAAGAATAACAGAATCCAGAGTCTTTACAATGTATCATTCACAACATCCAAGTTACTATGCAAAATGACTAGACATATAAATAGGAAAAAACAGCCTGTACTCAAGAGAAAAGCCAAAAGCAATCAGAAAGATGAATGCCAAGATGACCCAAATATTATAATTAACAGACAGGAATTTAAAAAACCCATTAAAACTGAGCACATAATATTTTTATCTCACACAAAAATACTATGCACATGACATTAAAAAATGTTCATAATAAACAAGAAGTAATTAGAAAATCTCATTTGAAATATAAAATATAAAAATTTTAAAATTTCCTGAATGGGTTTAAGAACATAATGGAAAGGACAGAAAAAAATCTATGAACTTGAAGACTAAACAAAGACTTACCCAATCTTTAAAACAGAAAAATAAAGTCTGGAAAAAATAAGAACGTTACGGACCCATGAGACAGATTATCTAGCTATCAACATACAGCAATTAAAGTCTGAGAAGAAGAGGAAAGGAGGACAGAAAGAGAAAGAATGACATATCAATATTACATGAAGAAATAATGACCACAAACTTCCCCAATTTAATTAAACACATTTTCATGTTTAAGAAGCTCAGTAAACACTAAGCAAGATACATATATACAAAGAAAAACATACCTAACCACATCAAACTTCTGAAAAACAAAGATTAAAAATCAAAACAAAACCATGATAAATGCACCCAGTGAGGGCAGAAACATTATGAACAGAAGACCAAAGACAACAGCAGATTTCTCATCAGAAACAATGTAAATCAAAAGACAGTGGAGCTATACCTTTAAAGTGCTGAGAAAAATCTGTCAAATTAGAATTTTATACCTAGTGAAAATAGCTTTCAAAAACAAAGTGAAATAAAGACCTGTATTTTTATTTATTTTTATTTTTTTGAGACAGATCTTGCTTTGTTGCCCAGGCTAGAGTGAGTGCCGTGGTATCAGCCTAGCTCACAGCAACCTCAATCTCCTGGGCTCAAGCTATCCTCCTGCCTTAGCCTCCAGAGTAGCTGAGACTACAGGCATGCACCACCATGCCCGGCTAATTTTTTCTATATATATTAGTTGGCCAATTAATTTCTTTCTATTTATAGTAGAGACAGGATCTTGCTCTTGCTCAGGCTGGTTTTGAACTCCTGACCTTGAGCAATCTGCCTGCCTCGGCCTCCCAGAGTGCTAGGATTACAGGTGTGAGCCACCACGCCTGGCCAAAAAAGACTTTTAGATATACAAAAGCTAAAAGGATTAATCACCAGAAGACCTGCACTATGAAAAATGTAAAAAAGGTCCTTCAGGCAGAAAGAAAGAGATATCAGATGGAAATCTGCATGTACACAAAAGAATGAAAAGCATGAGAAATAACTATGTAAGTTAATATAAAAGACTTTTCTTTCTTATTATTTAAGTTTCTTAAAAAGACAACTGGCTGTTTAAAGTACAAATAATAGCATGAATTGTAGAGGTTATAAGAAATTTAGAAGTAAGATCTATGAAAACAACAACAGCATGAATAGGAGGAAAAATAGTAGTATATTCTTTTAAGATTCTTATAGTTTACATTAACTAATATAATTTAAAGGTAGATAGTGATAAGTTAAAGATGTATACAACAAATGCTAAAGCAACCACTAAAATAATACAAAGGTATATAGCTATTAAGTAAACAAAGGAGATAAAATAGAGTAAAATAAGAATACTCAATCCAAAAGGAGGCAGAAAAGAAAGGTAACAGAAGATGGATTGAGCCAATATATTAATGAAACAAATAACAAGTTAGTCAGTATAAATGCAACCAAATCAATAATCACATTATATGTAAATGGCCTAAATATACCAATTAAAAGACATAGATTGTCAGATAAGGTTAAAAACACAAGACCAAAAACATATGCTGCTTACAAGAAAATTACTCTAAAGATAAAGGCACAATTAAGTTAACAGTAAAAGGATAGAAGAAGATATGGCACACTAAGATTAATCAAAAGAAAGCTGAAATGGATATTCGATTGATATCAAAGTAGATTTCAAAAAGGGGTTAATTTCATAATGATAGATGGTCAATTAATCAAAAGAATATAATAATCCTAAATGTTCAGACACCTAATAACAGAACTTCAAAATACATGAAGAAAAGTAATAGAACTGCAAGGAAAATTAAACAAATCCACAATAGACTGAGATTTCAGAAATCTTTTCTCAATACTAGATAGAACAAGTAGACAGTAAATCAGTAGGGATAAAGAGGAAGTGAACGATATTATCAAACAAATTGACCTAAAGTCAAAAACACGAAACAATAGAAGACTACATGTGCAAGTGCACATGGAACATTTACCAAATAGACCACATTCTGGTACATAAACCATCTATCAATAAATGTAAAAGTATTCAAGTCATACAAAGGATGTTCTCTAAACATAGTGGAATTAAATTAGAAATCAATAACAGCATGATATTTGGAAAATTCTTAAATATTTGAAAACTAAATAACACATCTCCAAATAATCCATGGGACAAAGAAGAACTCAAAAGAAAAATTAGAAAGTAACTTTAACTGGATTAAAATGAAAACACAACATATTAAAATTTGTGGGGCACTACTAAAGCAGACTTAGAGGAAAATTTAAATGCCTATATTCAAAAAGAAAAAAGGTCTTAAATGAATAACTTGAGTTTCTTTTACCTTAAGAAATTAGAAAATGAAGAGCAAATGAAACCCAAAGCAAGCAGAAATAAATAATATAGTGGAAAAAAAAATAAATAAAATAAAAAAAAATAATACAGTGGAAGTCAATTAAATATAAAACAAAAATTGGGGGGAAAAAAATCAATGAAACCAAAAGCTAGTTTTTTGAGAAGATCTATAAAACTGATAAAACTCTAGTCAGTATTATTAGGGAAAAAAAGAAGAGGAAAAATTATAAACATCAGGAATGAAAAAAGTGATATCACTATAATCTACAGATATTAAAGTATAAAGGGACATTATTTCAATAGACACAGAAAACACATTTGACGAAATACAACATCTATTCTTGGTAAAATCTGCCAGCAAACTAGGAATAGAAAGGAACTTCCTCAACTTGATAATGAGCATTTACAAGAAAAAACACTACAGCTATTATTAATATCATATCAAGCCTGAAATGCTTTCTCTCTAAGATTAGAAACAAGACAAGGTTCTTCACTCTTACCACTTCTACTTGACATTGTATTGTAGGTTCCAGTTATGTAATCATGCAAGAAAAAGAAATAAATGCTAATCAAATTAGAAAGGAAGAAGTAAAACTGTATCTGCAGATTATGTTAATATCTTTGTAGAAAATCCCAAAGAATCTACAGAAAAGATCTTAGAACTAACAAGTGAGTTCTTCAGCAAGATTGCAAGAAACAACAATACACAAAAAGCAGTAGTATAATATTTCTATATCTTTGGCAAATAATAATCAGAACTTAAAATAAAAAATATAATTTACAATAACATAACCAAATGAAATACTGAGAGATAAATCTGATAAAAGATATGCACAACCTGTAGGCTAAAAACTGCAAAAATTACTGAGAGATATTAAAGACCTAAATAAGTGGAGAGATATACCATGTTCATGGATTGGAAGACTCTGTATCATTAAAATGCTAATTTTCCTCAAATCAATCTAAAGATTCAAAGTTATCCCAATAAAAATCCCATCAGGCTTTTCTCTTGCCAAGCTGATTAACAGTTCATATGTCAATACAAAGGACCCAGAATAGCCAAAACAACTTTCAGAAAGAATAAAATTAGAGGACTTATCCTATAGGACTCTAAGATTTATTATAACACTGCAGTCATCTAGACAGTGTGGTATAGGCATCAATATAGACAAACAGATTAATGGAACAGAATAGAGTCCAGAAACAGACTCACTTATATTTGGTCAACTGTTTTTAAACAAAAGTACAAAAGTAATTTAGAGGAGAAAGGAAGTTTGTTCAACAAATGGTTCTGTAAGAATTTGAAATCCTGATGCAAAAAAAAAAAAGAAAGAACTTTAATAAAAACCTTGTAACATATACAAAAATGAATTCAAAATGGACCACACAACTAAATGTAAAACTATAGCACCATTAAAGGAAAACATAGGCGAAAATCGTTGTGACCTTGTGTAAGGCAAATGCACCTTAAATATAACACCAAAAGTGTAATCCATAAATTAAAAAATGGATAAATTTGACTTCAAAATTAAGAATGTCTGCTCCCCGAAAGCCATTGTTAAGAGAATAAAAAGACAAATCACAGATTGTGATAAAGCATTTGCATAACACGTTTGACAAAGAACTTTAGAATCCATAAAAACTTTTAAAACTGAATGAGTAAATAACCAACCTAAGAATATAACAGGCAAAAGGCTTGAGCACGCACTTCATTAAAGAAGGTATATTAATGGCAAATAAGAAAATAAAAAGCTGCTCAACAACAATAGCCATTAAGGAAATGCCAGTTAAGTCTACAATGAGATACTACCACTACATACCTATTACAATGGCTAGAATTTTACCAAGTTTTGGCAATGATGTGATACAACTGGAACTCTTACACACTTCTGGTAGGAATGTATAATAGTAAAAAATATTTTCAGAAACATTTTAGCAGTTTCTAAAAAAGTTAAACATACACCTACTATATGACCCAGCCATTCCAGTCATAGGTATTTATCCAAGAGAAATGAAAGCATATATCCATACAGGAAATGTACACAAATGTTCACAGCAGCTTTATTTGTGTTAGCCATAAACTGGAAACAATTCAAATGTCCATCAAAAAAAGGTGAATAGAAAAAAACAAATGGTGATATATCCATACAACGAATTACTACTCAGCCATAAAGAGGATGGAAGTGTCAACCAGTACTACAACATAGACAAATCTTTGAAAAGTATGCTGAATGAAAGAAGCTACACACACACACACCCCGCAAAAAACGACATACTATATGATTCTATTAAAATTCTAAGTGGTGCAAAGTAATCTATAGTGACAGAGGCAGAACAGAGGTTACTTGTCTGCTTATTAAAGGGTGAGAAGGAATGAAAGAGTTCGCAAAACAGGAATGAAGAAGCTTTTGCAGGTGATAGGTATCTTTTTTTTTTTTTTTGAGACAGAGTCTTGCTCTGTTGCCCAGGCTACAGTACCATGACATCGGCCTAGCTCATAGCAACCTCAAACTCCTGGGCTCAAGCAATCCTTCTGCCTCAGCCTCCTGAGTAGCTGGGACTACAGGCATGTGCCACCATGCCCGGCTAATTTTTTCTATATATATTAGTTGGCCAATTAATTTCTTTCTATTTTTAGTAGAGACGGGGTCTCGCTCTTGCTCAGGCTGGTTTCGAGCTCCTGACCTCGAGCAATCCTCCCGCCTCAGCCTCCCAGAGTGCTAGGATTACAGGCGTGAGACACTGTGCCCGGCCCCTTAACACATACTTCTTAAAGTTTTCCACCAAAGTATCCCTGCTCAATAACAGAAATAAAGCTCTAGGGGTCTTGGGATATAAGCCACCAGTCACAAAGTCACAAAATCCAAATTTCTTTAAGTCTCATGAGAGAGAGAAGGGAGACAGTTTAATATTAACTACTAATTAAACTGTATAACATTTTTCCCCTACAAAATTTTAGGTTAAATAGATACTACAAGAGGATGTTCCCTGTTCTCTTTGTGGCTTTCCTTACCCCAGGCATACAACTAAGAGGAAAACATTTTAATCGTACAATTGCAAAGTCTAAATGTTTTTACTATCTTCCTGTGTTTCTCTCTCCCCACTCTATTTTTTTTTCACTTGTAATTACTGGGAAAATGGGGCAGAATATATATCTGTCAATATTAGACACTCCCCTTTTAAGTAAGCAACACTTAAGAATTCCAAATGTTTGACATTTAAATAATTTTTTTTAAGATGATCCAAGTCAGTTATACATTTAAATAATTTAAAACAAACAAAAAATGCATTAGACTCTTCTTTTATCCAGGAAGGTGGCATTTTTTGTCCTTATTAATATTCTAGATATTGCAGAAAATATTTTTTTGTTATTTCCTTTCCACTGGATTATACAATGCTTCAGGATTATAAATCTGCTACTTGGACAAACAATTTGCAATTTTATGATGTTTTTCAGGTAAGTGGTTTAAAATAAATATATATACATTTCATTGTCTCCAGAATTAAGCAACTAATTAAAAAATTACTTTTTGAATAGTACAGAATTTAACTCATCTAAGAAAGTTCAAATAAGGCCAAATTGACCTCAGCTTGCCTGAGAGGTTGTTGTCTGAACGATTAAATAAGTACCTAAGAGTTCTAATTTCTTTAGGACTTGCCTCTGCACTTGTGAAATCTCAATGCTATCTTCGGAGCAATCAAGATGCTGCAAGTAGTTTAAAGCAAGGTGTCTCAAACTTCAACATGCAAACAAATCACATGGGGGATCTTGTTGAAATGCAGATTCGTATTCAGTAGGTCTGATGTGGAGCCTAAGATTCTGCATGTCTTGACAGGCTCCCCGGCGATGCATAAGCAAGGTACAGCATATCTGCTGCTGGATCTAAACCACACTTACTCAGCACAGGCTTAAACTGCAGTGGGTCTCAAAGTGTGGCACCTGGGAACTTGGGAGAAATGGCAAGTTTTCAGCCCGTACTCCAGATCTCCTGAATCTCTGTTGGTAGAGCCCAGCAGGCTGTGTGTTAATAAGCCTTCCAGGTGATTCTGATGCACACTGATATTCAAGAACCACTGGCTTAGAGAATGAGGAATAACCGACTGCAGCTGCTGAAAAACAGCTCAGTTTCCAAAGGCATGCAGTTCTAAGAGAGAGCCATGGAAACTTGAGGAAGGAGCCTAGTTATGGAGAACTATTTTAACCAGAATGTATTTAAGTCTTCCAAGAGACACCATCAGTTCTAATTTTTTTAAAAAAAAAAAAAGAAAGAAAATACCACATTAAATACACAAACATAAAAGCTTTCTTGTTGACAAGGTACAATATATATGCCACCAGCATAATCACGGACTCCATTTTCACATGTTTATAATAAACATGTCACAACCATATTTTTTAAAACCTCTTTCCTCTCCAAACCGTTCAAATGAGAACACATAAAACTACATTTATTCTTAAACTTTACAAACCTTAAATAATGTGCGAGAACATTACAGAATGATCAGAAAAACACAACACAGCCAAAAACAACAACAAAAAAAAACACTATCAGTTGGGCAAACAGTATAATTAGAGGATCCTATTGAGAATGATGTTGGCAAGTTGATTTCACCCCAAGCTTAACCAACATTTCCACTGATCACCCGATGAGAATGAGGTCAACCAGATGATTATTTTGAATAATTCTGCCACTTAACGTAGAGATTTAAAAAAAAAAAAAACACTATTGCAGGCACCAGACAAAAGAGTTCTATATAGCTAGCTATACATGTAGGTAACAAAGACTCGAGAGATACGTTAAATTGAATCACAAACAGAGAAAGGGAAGAGGCTGACATGTCAGAATTCAATAAAAGTGGAAAGAAATTGATAGGGAAAACTATATTTTTATACTCAGGCTCCTCCGGAGGTCATGCAGAGAATGGAAAGTATATAAAAATTGGTCTCTGTCGAAAAGGGCAGTTGGGAATGTAAAGAGACACTGATCACATCAAGTTGCTTGGGGCCACATAAACTCAAAGCCAAACAATTACTAGTTTTGCTTTGGCTTCATTCATGTCATGCGTGGAGGAAAGACAACCACCCCCACCCCACCCCCCGGCCGCCAGTCCCCTCTGTCCTTGTCCTCTCTCCCCTGGACTGTCCCCCAGCTGACCCACGAAAACCATGAAACCAGCAGAGGGTACCGATTCACACCCCTGCCTCCCCAGGGCCCAGCACGCGCCACCTGGAGACGCACTTTGTCAGAAACTCAGGCTCTCCTGGGCGCCCCCCTGTGCCTGTGGAAGCAGAACCTGCATTGCAGCATGCCCAGGAGGTCTGTGGGCACGTGCCTGCCTTCCCTGTCTCGGATGCGCCCCGAGGAGCCCGCACCCCTCAGGCTTCCTGACTTGATTTCTGGCCCTTTGAACCGGCAGCCGTCTCCCTGGCTCGGCCGTGCTGCTTCACCCATGCGATGCCGAGGTGCAGATACCCCCTCTACTGACACAGCGGCTTGGGAAGAAGTTCCTCGTAAGGAATTTAACGGCCTTTTTATCCAATCCTACCTTATTTTGGAGAGGAAGGCGGAAAGGATGGCGCTACTCCTGTTTCACAGATTGAGAAAAAAAAAGCCAGTCTCGTGAAAGCTAAGTGAATTATTTAAGGTCAAAGCCTATTATCACCAAAGTCCGGACTAAAAGCCACGTTTCTTCTCATTTATGTGACACCACGCTGTCTGTCCAGCCTTCCTTGGAGATCCTGGGAAGGAAAGAGAAAAACTCCCCCTTACGCTGTGACGTCTGACCTCGAATCCAGAATGGGGCTCTAGTTTGTGTTTTTTCCTCCTTTTGGGGGGCTGTTTTTTAATTTCATTGGTTTTGGGGTTTTTTTGTTGTTGTTGTTGTTTGTTTTTTTACAACAGCTCATATTCCCCAAAATGCCTTGATAAGTATCACCTCACTCATCACCCCCTTACTGGGAATGTTGCCTGCACATGAATGTTTTCTTTCTTCTCTTTTTTTCCCCCACTATGGAATTTAGATAGAATATACCCATGTTTTCCTTTTGATGGAAAAAAAATCTCAGCACTCATTTTTCAAAGAAACACTGGAATCTTACTTTCTAGCCCTTAAAGGGAGGAAGCTTTCTAACCAGACTGAGTCCAGGGCTCTCCAAGTCTGGCTTAGAAGGTTTCTGCACCAGCCTCCTGGCACATGCAGTTGGAATCTCCCAACCTCAGTCCCTACTGCAAACTGTCCTGGCTGCAGAGAACACGTGAAAAGAAAGAAATTAGCCATTGTCTAGGCCAGTGCTCAGATTTTGCTGTACGTTAGAATCCCTTGGGGAGCTTTTAAAACTCCCTATGGCTAGGCCACATCACAGACCAATTAAGTCAAAATTTCTGGGTATGGAATCAGGCATCGGACTTTCCCAAACTCCCCAGGCGATGCCAACGTGCACCCCAGTTTGAGAACCAATAAGCTAGGTGACGACCCGCACTAAATCTCACACCAAAGCCAGGAGGCCAGTTCTATCCATGGCTCCACTTGCCCTACGCTTACACCTTTTTCCCTGCATGCCAGGCAGCAGAATCTGGGGTGGGGGTGGGGGATATTTTTCTGCCCACATCTCAGAATCTGCTCTGCTAAAACAGCTGCTTCAACTGGGGACACAATTTTTTTTTTCCTGCAATGCTCTTCCATTTAATACAATTTTTTTCCTCATTCCCTTAATATTCTTTCCCATGAAGGCATAACCTACAAACAGAAGATGAATTAAACTTAAGCAGTGACTATAAAGGACAGATGTTTTATCTCAATGGAGCATTTTCTGTGATTCTATTATTTCACTCTGGCATGACATGCCTAATGTTTTAAGTAAGGCACAGCCTTCCTTTTCTTCCCCCTCTTTTTTAAAGTTACGGTGGAATTTCAGCAGGAAATTTACTCTAAAAGATCTTCAAGAAACAATCCATATAAGAACACGGCAGTATTTATTTTTTATGAGCAGCTGAAGGCTGATCAAAACGTTCCTCCCAAGCCACAAAATGTGTAACCCTGGCATTTTTCAGGACTATTTTTTTGGCACAGTGAACACAGGTCAAGACATGGAACGGCATTTTATTTTAATTATTATTCTTGAGCGTCCTGAATCGCCCAGCAGCAATCCTTAAAGACACCCATTCATGGTCAGCAGATAATGCAGCCTTTTTCTACCCTGCAGTGACCTAGTACAGAGAAAATACAGTGAATAAACTTTTTACCAAAGAAGTGCTGTTAACTTGTCCTTGGATCGCAACTGCCTGTGTGTGAACTTCTAGAATATTCTCCAGACTGTCTTTTCAACAAGCAGAGCTGGCTGAGTTTGCCAAAACTACTTCCTCACCTTTGTCTATGCTGTTCTTTGGCAACTCCTTTTAACATGCCTACCCCATTCAAGATCTTTCCCTTGCTCTAATCCATCTCATTACGTCCTCTTCAATTTCACTTTTACCTATTCATAATATAGATCTTCAAAGGAACTCCCAAAAAGGATGGAGTCAGAGTCACAATTGATTTTCTGTTAACGTTGGAAAGAAGATTTATGTATATGCCCATAGAAACATACATTGTTTGTAACACCCAGCGAGTACAAAAGAATTAAAGTTATATATTCTACTCCATAAATTTGGTTCTATTTAATGATAAAAGACCATATTATTAAAGACAAAGGTTAAATAGTTGTAAATACTGATGCATGTTTTGGTGCTGATCCTGAGTTTTTCCAATACATCAACACTCTTTGCAAAGGTCATTGCAGGCAAAATAAAGGCACCAGCTGAGATGTTTCAGGTGAGAAATGAGGGGGCAGATGAAAAGACTTGCCAGCATAGTAACAGCACTGCATGACGGCTATAGGCATGGGGCCTCCAGAATCTGGTAGACCTGGGTTCAAATCCTGACTGTGCCACTAGTCCTAGCTGTGTATCCTGAGGTCAGATAATTCAGCCTCTGTAACGACTATCTGCATCTCTTAAAATGCAAGTAATAACAATAATGACCTTCACGAGGTTGCTGGGAGGATTAAACTACTTAGAAAGCAATGAATGCATGTTAGCTATTCTAATTGCATTTTAAAGAGTTGAATGCAACCCAAACCCATGAGCAAGAGGAGTGGGTATGTATTATTTGTGTCTGTCTTACAGATAAGAAAAGTGAGGCTTGCCCAGATTATACTTCTGAAAACATAAAAATGACTGCACTGTTCCCTGTTTTATTTTTCAGTGGCTCCCATCGTCAGGAAATTACAAAGAAGCATCAAGTCTAAACTCCTTATCATGGCATAATCCCTCAGTGATACCTTCTTTTTCTCCCCAAAACTCAACCCAAAATCAACTGCACCACAAAGCCTTTGCACAGTGCCACGAACAGTGTTGCTCCTTCCTCCTCTGGGCTGCCACCTACTTGGGCACACGTCTGACAAAGCACCCGCGGCATGTCTCTGAGGATGCTGGTTTATGCGTCTGACTCCACACTCTAAACAGGAAATTCCTTGCAAACAAGGACAATGTCCTATTCATCTTTGTAGCCCCAGCATCTAACCTGGTGGGACTGCATAAAATGGAGGATTCCTGGTGGATTCCATAAAACGCTGATGGGTGAATGAATGAATGAATGAATGAATTGTCCAAAGCTATGCAACAAGTAAAGGGCAGAGCCAACGCGGACCCCACACCTTCCAGCTTCTTATTGGGCCATCATTCCCTTGGTTCCCCCACTGCCTCTGACAACATGTGGGTGATATCTCAGAAAAGAAGTCAACCTCTGGATCCAGAATGGACTTGCAAAACCACCTTAGGCCGTGGGATTAAAAACCACAGACAAACAATGACAAAACTGTGTATATCAATTTACATATCTATAAAAGAGGCTCATACTTAATACCGAACTTCAGAACACATGAGAGGTGAGGGAGGAACAAGAGAGAAACCTATTAGATAATATTGGCAGGTTCCTTCTTGAAAAGAGCCTTAATCTCAAACTGTCACAATAGTAAATATAATTAGATAACAATAATAATACCATATTCCACAGTTTATTACAATCCTTTCTTCGGAGGCTTTCAATTGGAACCGAAAACACAATTACTAATTAAATTAGACAACAGGAGGTATCATTTTCCAAATGGAACCCTAGTGATATAAATGAGTTACTGCAGCTTCTCAAATTTCTCACTGTCACCCAAAGAGGAGGATATTCACTTGGCTGGAGTTGAGTCAGAAAAACAGATCCACATAATGCATTTGTTCTTTTATTCAAAATGCAGTTAATTTATGTATTTTCTAAGTAGTTACTTGGCCACTATAAGGCCAAGAAGATGGTCAAGCTCAGTTCCTTCCCCGGACGAGCTTAGTGTGTACCCAGGTGGAGAAGTGCACAGATGGCGTAAAACTTAGTCCTCATGACTTGGATAAACAAACAAAAGTCTGAGGGGAGGAGATAAGAAACAGGGGACTCACGGTTCCTATCTCGCAGAAGTCTGGGTAAAACATAAAAACAGAATCCTAAAGCGGAGACAGGACAAAGCAGGAGGCTGCCCTCTCTAGGGGGGCTGAGAACACTCTATTTTCTCTTTTTCTTTCCTTTTTAAAAATTCAGTTGTGTAAAGGAAGACTTCAAGTTTTTCACTTGTCTTTTAATCGAAGCCTTTTCCAAACTGCGCTTTTAAAGGGATTCAGAGGGAATAAAAAAAAAAAAAAAAACGTTCTGTGATCAAATGGAAATTTGGGGAAATTAAATTAAAAATTAAAATAAAAAAGTTCTTAAATAAGAATGCTCTTAATTTTTTTTTAAATTTTTTTGCTAAAAGACATCTCAGATCTCTTAATATGCTAAGGTGAATTCAGAATCTCCTAAGAGAAGGGGATGTAATGTGCAGTTTTGACCAAATTAATTTAACGTTTGCTTTTTAGGAACACCTGCTGGCTAGTGTTCTGAAAAACACCTAAAAAATACTAGTCCAGGCTGGGCGAGGTGGCTCATGCCTGTAACCCTAGCACCATGGAAGGCAGAGGCAGGAGGGTTGCTCAAGCTCAGGAGTTAGAGACCAGCCTAAGCAAGAGAGAGATGACCCCATCTCTATCAAAAAATAGATAAATTAGCCAGGTGTGGTGGCATGCACCTGTGGTCCCAGCTACTCAGGAAGCTGAACCAGTAGGATCACTTGAGCCCAGGAGTTGGACATGTTACAGTGAGCTATGATGATGCCACTGCACTCTAGCCTGGGTGACAGGGCGAGACCCTGTCTCAAAAAAACAAACAAAAAAGAAAGTATTAGTTCAGTGGAAAATGATATATAAATCACTCTCCTTTCTTATTTGAAGGACTTTGTCCCAGTTTAAAGGGGAAAAAAAAGAGGGTGGCTATCATGGAGAAATAAAGGGTGTGTTATATATAACTAACAAGTATAGCAGTAGAGGGGTTTTAAAATCATATAAACACAACTTTGGGTCCTGCTCACCACTTACACTGTGTGACCTTGGCTTAAAAATTGCTTAAACCTTCTCAGCTTCAGTTTCCACATCAGTCAAATGGGAATAATGGCATCACCTGCCTCTTAGGGTGAGTGGGAATATTTATTGAGAAATACAAGTCAAGTCATCCAAGAGAGTACTCAGCACAGAGCACACTTTCTACATTCGGGTATCACTGCATGAGACAGAGAGAAGCCCATTAGGGTTAGTCCATTGAGGCTGTGTCTTCTTACGCTAAAACAAAAATATGCTCCACTTAAACACAATTAAAAGACTCAACATAGGCCATGTGGAAAAAGAAAAAAGAAACACGCCAAAATGGAAGAAAAGTCTGAAGAAAACTCCTCTCGAGCCAGATTTTCAAGGAAATGAGTTTAATATGAAATTACAAAAACAGTGCCCTCGGCTGTTTCTACTTTTCTATGCAATCTGATATCCAGATAGCACAATGTATCAGGAGAACAAAGAAAATGCCAGGAACAGCAGGATAAATACTTTTAGTTGTTTTCTCATTCCATTCCTTCAAATCGGTGTTTGCGGTATGGTGGTGGAAGGAAATACAACATCGATGTTAAATTTACAGATTTCGGATTTTTCTGAGCAAATATATAGAGATAGTAGCAAAGCCAGTGACCATGGGGTATATGGATAGATCAACACCTTGAAAACAGATGCTTCACCTAGCCAAGTAAATCAATTTTACCACTACCCTCTAAAAAATTTGCTTAATACAGATCTAAAACAAAAGCAAATCCTTGCACTAGAGTTTCATAGTACACAGTAAAAAATTAAAAGTTGCATGTAAAGTTGCCTAAGGACCTAAAGCAACCAGTGAGAAAGAAAAAAGAAAGAACCATATGACTTTAAATATCAAATTTTGTTAGGATAAAATGCCCAAAGACTACTGCTAACAGAAGTTTGCATGTACTATTACTTGATACAAGTGAGTCAAATTGGGTCTTGGAAATAATTTTGTTGTGTAAAGACTTTCCATACTAAATAGGAGGTTGCTCTTGCCTGTGATCCTAGCATTCTAGAAGGCAGAGGTGGGGGGATTGCTTGAGCACAGGAGACCAGCCTAAGCAAGAGCAAGACCTGGTCTCTACTAAAAATAGGAAAATTAGCCATGCATCGTGGTGGGCCCCTGTAGTCTCAGCTACTCGGGAGGCTGAGGCAGGAGAATCACTTGAGCCCAGAGTTTGAGGTTGCAGTGAGCTATGATGACGCCACTGCACTCTACCCAGTGTGACAGAGGGAGACTCTGTCTCAAAAAAAGAAAAAGAAAAAAAAAGTAAGTAGGAAATGTCTAATAAGTGTTTGCAACATGGACGAACTGAATGAACAAATGAATGAAGTGGCTAAGTCACAGTATCTTAGAATTGGAAAAGTTCTACAATTCCTACCAATTTAGTTTGTACACTGTGTCTTTGGAAGTTCACCACCTCACCAGACAAATCCCTCTTGTAATGCAACTTTGTGGGTAACGATGAATCACTTTCAGAGGTTTCAATTTATCCAAGATTTTTTCTGTTAGCAATAAGAATGCAGATATTCCAAGAGATAACTCTAGGACTTTAGCAGACAACACTTTGTTACCTAATTGTCACCTATATTCCTGTGTTCACTGTGTATCTTAGCTAAGTACTCATTACAACCTATAATTCTTTTACTCATCTGATTGTTGACTGCCATGTTGTCCCACCTCCAAGATGTAACTTCATGAAGGTAAAGATCTCACCTTTCTCCACTACCTGCATATCCACACACACGTGCACGTGTGATAGGTGTGCATGAAATACTTGTTGGCTATATGAATGAAATCAGAGCTGTGGAAGTGGGTGCTTTTCCTCCTTCAGTTCATTTCAAACACGTCCTTTGGCTGTCACTGTGATTAGGACTCAGCTGGCTGGGATGCTGGTCCCTGCTCTGCCACACTGGACCATAACTGTACATCCTTGAGCAAACTTTTTCCCCTCTTGGGTTTCCTTACATGTAAAACTGGACACTTAAACTACAACTCAAAGGTCCCTTGCATCAGTAACAGATTCTAAGATTACTCAGGAAAATATAACACCTGAGTTATCACCACCATTAAGAAAGTTCCGATTAAACAGAACAAATCAACAAATGCATTTAGAGGTTGTTTTATCAAGTTAGTCATGGTTTTGTCAAGTAGATCATCCTCTCTATCCAAATCACAAACTATTTTTCTTCTTTTAGCCCTTAGAAAGAGTGGGAGATGGAGGGGGCTAGTGTCCATTCACTAAAACAGGAGCAACTCCTTCCTTTCCTATCCAGAGTAATTCTGAAGCCTAGTAAAGAGATTTCTAATTAAGTAAATGGCATTCTTGGAGATTTTGATTTTTTTTTCTCCCTGCCATCAACGGGTTAATGTGCTGCAATCTTCCTTTGTTTTACAAAGGGGCAAGGAAACACATTTAGCTGATACAGTCCATTATTAAAATTGCATTTCAGCAGAGGCGAATAACTCCCGCCACCTGACGCTGGGCTTCCTTTGCTGCAACCCAAAGCTATTACATTAAGAGCATGAGCAAAACAATAGGGCTGACAGCAGTGCAACTCCCCTGGTAGAAGGAAACCATCAATCCTGGCGGTGAAGTATTTAGCTACAAAAGGAGAAAAGACATTCTTTGATTGAAGGATAAGAGGAAGGCATACACAGGCACTTTTCAATCAGAGCTGGATCGCATAGACTTGAAGAAACATCAGCCTCAATAGCCACATGATAAATTTGTTTCTGGAAAGCACAAGCCACCAACTGCACCTGGCGAGTGAGGATTCAGAAAAAGTTTGGGGACAAGGTCATTCTTATCTGCTCCACCTTCAACTTGAACGGTCATGGTCCCCACCCATTCCTTCTATGGTAGTTTCTACAGAAACGAAACAATGAGCTGCTTTTGGGGACTAGGAGGCACAAGACTGACCTCTTTAGCTTCAACAGTTTTAAGTAATATTAATAAGCTCTAAGTCTTTATGTAGAAGTCAATGAAATTAGCAGCAGGGTTTAGGAGCCAGAAACATGGTACTGGGTTATTAAAAAAACAAAAACAAAAAACCCCCCGACCATTCTTTTCAGCTAAACTCTGGCTCCGGTTCCCTGGGCTAGAATAGTAGTGTTAATAGATTCTGCCTCGACTAAAAAGGGAGGCAGTGGCAGAAAATCTATTCCTCCGGCAAGGTTGCTGGGCAACGAGCAAGCTTTTGGCATGTGGCTGATGTCTCCAGGCAGCCCGGACTCCACAAAGTAAGCTCTTCCATCACTTACAACTAACTTGATTTTGATAGATTAAAACTGAATCAAAATGTACTGCACCTCACTCACTTCCAAATTCAGAAATCAGGGAGAGACAGAAAATATCCCAACGCCCAACTAAACACTAACCTATCAGCAACACCAGGATTCACTACAGTTTGTTTTACCAGGTGATAGATATCTTATGCATCCTAGTGTAAAAAGCAACTTTAAGACCTGACTATCCAAAAGCAATGGGAAAAAATAGCATTTAAGAACATTTAAAAAAAATATTAGTGTTATAAAGATGAAGCCTCCAAAGTATGAGGAGTTCTGGATTATAATGCATCTTTATATCTGGCACTATTTTTTGGGGGTTTTTTTTGTTTGTTTTTTTGTTTTTGCCAAAATTCTTTAGCAACATCTTCTTCTGCAAACCTCTGAGGACAATAATTAGTCAATAATCAACATGCTCTGACTCTGAGGTCCCATCCTTATGTGGTAGGGGCTATAGAAAAAAGTTAAGTATTGGGGCCAGGCCTCATTTTGAATACATTTACTACCAGAATATAAAGTAAAATAGCTTCTTCTCACCAGCTGTAGTAGCCCCCGCTTATCCACGGGGGATACATTCCAAGACCCCCAGCAGATACCCGAAACCATAGATAGTACCAAACCCTATATATACTATGTATTTTTCCATTTGATAACGGAGATGGGTACTAAGTCCCTAACAGGTGGGTGGCATATACAGCAGGGAGGTGCTGCACAAAGGGACGTTTCACACCCTGGGCGGGAAAGAGCAGCACGGTGTGAGATTTCACCACAATACTCAGAACAGTGTGCAATTCAAAACTTATGATTATTTCTGGAATTTTCCATTTAATATTTTCAGACTGTGGTTGACCTCGGGTAACTGAAACTGTGGTGTGTGAAACTGTGACTAAAGGAGACTCCTGTAAGTTCCCCCCCAAAAGGTTAAGCCGCCTCCTCCAAGAGATACTGACTGAACTCACGGAGTCCGAATGCGGTGGGGTCGACTGGGACACCCAGTGCCCTCCTCTCCCAGGGCTCTGGAATGAAGCAGGCCTACCTGCCGGGTTCTGAGTGCCACAGGTACACTCATGCCCCATCTCTAACTTCTCTGTCTCTTTGAAAAAAAAACATCCTTACTGCATGCAGTGGTAGCCTTTTCAGAAAACTGCACACACTTGCACGGATAGGGCATTCCCTCTTCTCGTGCACCCCTGAACCTGTGATCACCAGCAGATACAGGGCCAACAGAGGGGAGACCGAGGACAAATGCAACCAGATCAAGGAGACAATTTTGCCCAAACATCTAGGAGTGTCAGGTGAAGCCAAATTGTGCCTCTTGGCTCCTTGTCCTGCAGAGGAGAACGCATACAGTTTCTGCAGAAGCACTTTCACCTCCCAGCCGTGGCATGTCCCATTTGTGGCCTCGCCAGCTCCTCGTCCATTATGGATCCATTATGCCTCTAGTCAGTTTCCGTGTTTCCTGCAACACATTAAAATGCACTGCAGGAGCTAAAAGCAGCCTCCTCTGAAACCATTATGATGATAAAATGCAACTTGATGGAAATTGATATATTATTATTGCTCCCTAACAAGACATATGCCCTCAGGAAACAAACAGTTGTTAGTTTTAATAAGGAAAAGAGGCTTAATGGGTATTCCCAGGAGCTTGTAAAGGTAACCTGTCAGGTGCACGCCACAGCCAGTCTCAAGTCTAACACTTGCCGCCCTTCAAGGTCTAGACCAAATGCCACCCAGAAATCCTTTGCCCAACGCCTTCTTCCCAAACTAATCTCCTCCCCGCTACCTGTAGCTCTGTCTCTGCACTGAACCTTTTCTACTTTAAAGTAATTCTTTGCATATAACTCTCCTGTCTTCCACCAAGTTCGTGCTCCGGAGTGCAGGCCCAGGGCCCTGTTCACAGAGTAGATGCTTGATCAATGTCAGATGATTTCGTTTTTCACTAGAGGAGAACAAAATGGCACGTAAACATAACCCCTGAAAAACTAAAACTTTTTTAGTTCCTGGACGATCTGGGCTATCTGGTCAAATTGTTAGCTCCAGGACATGGAAAGAAGAGTGTTTGGTATGAATGTTAAGTTGGCCAAACAGCTTTACTCTTCCTACTGGAGTGCCCTTTGCTCCCTGTAAATAATCTACCAACTAGTGATTTTGCAGAGGAATTAGTAAGTAAGTAGAGGCCTGAGAAAATTAAGAGCTAATGATTTTTTCCGTTATATTACAAAAGCAAAACATATTTCTTATATAACCTTTGCCCTTTTCACATACCCAAGTATATACACATGCATTCACCCAAGTATGTACACATGCACACATACACTATACACACACACATACATACACAATGTCAATTGCCAATTAACAAATGAATTTTCTTTTTGTCTGCTAAGTTTGCAAGATTGCTTCTTTCTGGTTTATTGATAATAGCACCCCATTTGTTTCCTACCCAGACTCATCATTTTTGTAATTAATTGTTTGTTATTACATTGTTTGTTTCCCCATAGACTATGAGTTCTCCATGGGTAGCAACTATTTCTATCTTCCCCTCTACTGAATCCCCAGTGCCCAGTGCCAAGGCTAATAAGGATGAAGCAGCCAGTAAGTATTTGCTGAATGATCACTGCCTGAATTTATTAATTGGTTCATTAATTAATACTTAATTGAAGCTCTAGCTTCGTTGAGTGTCTTCAAAATAAGGCTGGTGATTTAGCCATTTGCAATAGATTTTGCTGGTCTTGCAAGGAATTTTGTTTCAGAGAAACCCTTGGGAACCAGAATATGGAAGCCAGATCTCTCCCAGGGAGTCTCAGGAAAGCAGGCTTTACCCCTAGGAGAGAAAGCAGGAGGTGGATGGGAGGTGGAAGGAGCAACTGGCAAAGGGAAAATACTTTGTTATTTTCTTGTTTGAAGAGAACATTCAAAGTTGGACATTATTTCAATATTCATGATAGGGCACTTGAGTTAAAGTCAAAACATATATGTGTTTCTAAATACAGGTTTGAGACAAGGAACATCCCATTCAGGTAGAGTATAAATTCTCCCTCTTGCTCACTCTCGAGTGCTCTCCCCACCCCACCCCCTTAATCCCTGCCCTACATATTCCTAAATTTTTCTCATACTGTATTTCAAATAATTTCCATATTATTCCCCACATGCATGTTTTCAAGAATATATGCCTTGATTTTTTATTCAGAAAAAAATCATAAATATATGCATGTATGCAGCTAGGCTATATATATGGTTGTAAAGATGTGTGCCTACCGTCATAATATTATCTGTTTATTTACTCTTGTTAATACAGCAGGGTAACACACACAAGGAAAAATCAAAGCAGTAGATAATTTAAAAAATTACTTCTATTTGACTCTAGGACACTAACAGTTTATTTAAACACTAGACTTCTCCTCCAGTCTTAATTCTATTTAGCTTAGGCTATTAAGACTAATTTATGTTTCAAAGGCATATACTAACTAATCATATGAGATAATGTATGTAAAAGTGTTCTATGATTAAAAGCCTGATGTAAATGTAAGTTATTACCATAATAATTATGATTTTTCTTTCCAATTTAAATATATATGTCTGTATATACGCCTATACATAATCTATGTAGTCTAACACAATAGTTTTCAAACACCTGCTCACAGCCCAAGACTGGTCAATGACCAAGTTTTCAAAATGAGAAATATCAGAATAATATGTTAAGTTTTTTATAACACTAAATCGATTTACATATATACATATATATGCATATATATATATATATATATTTTTTTTTTTTTTTTTTTTTTTGAGTCCCACTCTGTCACCCTGGGTAGCTCACTACAACCTCAAACTCCTGGGCTCAAGTGATCCTCCTGCCTCAGCCTCTGGAGTAGCTGGGACTACAGGTGCAAGGCATGATATCCAGCTAGTTTTACTATTTTTGATAGAGTGAGGTCTTGCTCTTCTTGCTAAGGCTGGTCTCCAACTCCTGAGCTCAAGCAATCCTCCTGCCTCGGCCTCCCAGAGTGCTAGGATCACAGGCATGAGCCACCGCGCCTGGCCTTGAATTGATTATATTTTTTAAAATGCTCTTTATTCTGAAATTAAATTCTTATTAACGTTTTCTTTGTTTTATGAAATTATCGTGATAACAAATGGTGATTTTTAAAGTCCTTATTTGTCAGAAAAAGAAAAAAAAGAACAAAAATTTTAAATGATAACTAATCCATGGAATCTAAAAGTCTGGGAAAGCTAATTCAGGCAACAAAAAAAGCCATGTCCATATTCTGTTTGAGGAAAGAAAGCAAGGCTCCTCTTAACCTTTAGCAATCCCAATGACAATGACAATGACATTGAGAACACCCGGAAGAATCCAGAATCCATTCTCTGAGCAGAACCCTCCCTGGCCCCAACACTCCAGCCCCTATGGGCTTATGTGCATTCCTTTCATTTTCCCAACAACCCCCACAAGAAGTGGCACTTTAGGAAAAACCCCAAATCTTAAATGAGTCCAAGGTGGGGGCAGGGTGAGGGAGGAATGGAATCCAGTGTATCAGAAGCAAAGAGACTTCAAAGTCTCCATCTGGGGGTTCAAACATCCATAACAGAATTGGTATTTCTTTTCAGATTCAAGGGATGGCCGAGTCGCGCAGGCTCACTTCAGGGTCCAGTTTTCATCTTGGAGGCTGCAACCCAGGCGGGCTCTCTGCCCTTTGATCTGGATGGAACCAGAGTGTTACAAATATGCTAGTATTAAGCTATCCCCAGTTTGCCCGGGGGCGTCAGTCTGGAATGCGAGGATGGGAGCTTCACACTGTGAGGTTCCCAGGTCTTCATTCACATTGCATTTATTTCTGGCAAGCTGGCTACTGTTCCTTCCTGTGTGTGATGCCTTGAGCCATCACAGGGCAGGGCAAGACGAGAGAGCTTTGTCTCCATCCTCCAGGCCACGCACTCAAGTGAAGGACAAGAAACTACAAGCAAAACACCAATACCCTAAATTATACTTTCATTAAGCAGCCCACAGGCATCCACTGCGCACCTGTGAGTTCCAAACACCACGCCGTGAGACACAAACAAAGCAACATGGTCTTTAGCCAGCAAACACATCCTCGGTCTACCCTCTATCTTTGGGGTAAATGACTCCTTTCAAGGACCCCATGCCCATCTGTTCCAAGACCTTCTCCTCCTAGACTTGACGGGCAGGCCTTCATTTTCAACATCAAAATGCATAAAAAACTTGTCGTAGCTGGAAGACACTCTGCGTGGTAGAACATGCAGTGGACAGCAGACATCTCTGGCAATATTGCCAGCATTTCCCTACATCCTGGACAATCTGCTGAAAAATCTTGCACTCATTCTTTCATAGGTTGAGGGTGTCTTCTGGGCCAAGTTGTCTGCTGGCGACAGAGAAAAACAAACAGCTTCTGCACTGCCCAGGGATAAAATGGATAAAAAGAGAGAGGGGTGTCCTTCACAAACAGCAGTCTCGGCACTACACCTGCGTGACCTGTCACCAAGACGCGTCCGACAGCAGATGATCAGAGAGGGAGAGAGAGCAACTCGCTCATTTCTCACCAGCTAATATCACATCGGTCATAATCCAAAAAAAAAAAAATCAAGAACTCCTGAGTCCTGGGAGGACTGCTTCATGCGAACACACAGATGACGTGTTTGAGTCCACTGTTCTTTGACTCCTCGAGACGGAAAAGGTACTGCCTCTAATACCATGCTCGCTGGACATCCATCCTCCAAAACACAATGCGGTCGCTGCCAGGCAGAGAGGGAGACTCAGTTCTGCGGGGTGGGACGTGCACACTGGAACCTCCACAGACACGCAGTGAAGAAGCAGTCTTCTACTCCTCGTTGGAATAACGGTGGGACAGGCACAGGAATGTTTCTGGCTGGCCTTAAAAGAAAGAAACCCGGCCGGGCGCGGTGGCTCACGCCTGTAATCCTAGCTCTCTGGGAGGCCGAGGCGGGCGGATTGCTCGAGGTCAGGAGTTCGAAACCAGCCTGAGCAAGAGCGAGACCCCGTCTCTACTATAAATAGAAAGAAACTAATTGGCCAACTAATATATATAGAAAAAATTAGCCGGGCATGGTGGCACATGCCTGTAGTCCCAGCTACTTGGGAGGCTGAGACAGAAGGATCGCTTGAGCCCAGGAGTTTGAGGTTGCTGTGAGCTAGGCTGACGCCACGGCACTCACTCTAGCCTGGGCAACAAAGCGAGACTCTGTCTCAAAAAAAAAAAAAAAAAAAGAAAGAAACCCTTTCAAAGAGCGGAGGCCTTAAACATCTTATCAGCCTTTGAAGTTATGCACAATGACATCCTTTGGTTCCTTGCCCGGGGCAGAGGTTTAAGCTTTAAGACTCCATTTACTTACTAAGAATTGTAGAAATGTTTTCACTGCCTCACAAAGCAAAAGAGCTGATTTTTTTAAACCTCAAGCGATAAGACGGTGAGGCGGAGGGAAACGTCCTTTATATGGGCACCTGTCTGTGCTAAGACGCTCAAGAGCTGTGGGTCTAACTTCGGGGGCTAATCTCCTTTACTGCAAATCTTCTGCAGGATCACATCAGTTTTCTGGGACTGAAGCCAAAGTCCTAGAGGCAGAAGTAGGTTCTGACGCTGGCTTCCACTCTCCCTCCGTCCCATCCCTGATCCAACCTGTCTTACCAACAACACCTGTCCTTTGTACCAGCACCACTACATCTCTGCAGTCCTCCTCAGTCCTTCCAAAAAAGGGCACCACACTCGGCTCAGCTCCCTCCAAGGCTGGCAGTTCATAATGGCAATGTCATTTTTCACAAGGAACAGGAGGACAGAGGGGTCGCTGTGCCAGCTACTGCCTCTGCACAGTTCTCCAGGTAGGTCCTGTCATCTGGTGGACCACTCTATCCCTGTGCTCTGTCCCCAGCCAGTACGGTGTTGAGTGTACATTGGGCATTCATGACATGCTTGTGGAACAAAGGCCTGGGTACCTCCATCTTGTAAACCAAAATAGAATTTTAAGGCTCACCTTCCCCCCACTGGCTGACTAAATGGACCCCCTCATGGCCAAAGGAATAACCTGTAACAAAATTGCCTGCCAGGAGGAAGGAGCTCAGACATTCCTTATTATGTCCCCCTCCCTTCTTGGGGACATCCTTTGTAACTCATTAACAGGCCTAAGGGTATGCAAGACAAACCTGCAGGTCCTCTATTTACACAACAAACGTATGTGCGGGTGGCTTATCTCTGATAACAGCTCCTTATGTTAAAACATTCCAAGTCTTTAGACAAAGCTCCATGTCTTTAACTAATTATAAGCCAAAGAATCTTTAAACCCACCTATAACCTGGAAGCCCCCTGATTCAAGATGGCCCACCTTTTGGGGCCAAACCAATGTTTGCCTCCCACATATTGACTGATGACTTTACCTGTAACCCCTGTCTCCCTAAAATATATAAAACCAAACTGTAACCCAGCCATAGTGAGTCCACTGCTCAAGGCTTCTTGAGCATGGCTCCAGGTCATCGTCCTCAAATTTGGCTCAGAATATCTTTAAAATTATTTTACAGAGTTTGGCTTTTTTTTCTGTTGACAACCTCCCTTTCTCTCTCCTTTCTGCTAGATATCCACCCATCTGGGGGTGCAGTCCATTCTTATGGAGTATATGAGTCTATGACTTAATCCTAGACACCACAACTCTATCTTGCCAGAACTGTTAGGTTTGATTGTTTTTGTTTTAATCTCATGCCACAGAACAAGTTCACGTGCAACACTCCAAAAACCTGAGATTCTGGGAACCCAGCAATGATCACCTAAGAAAAAGTAAGACTATCATATGCTGTTATTATCCTGATTTGATGATCTCCATCAAACTAATTACTGAATTGGAGCCAAACACTTGAAGGAAAACAGAAGGAAATCTGTTGCCTTGAGATTTATATTTCTTCTTCTAAGAAAAACTTAACAGTTGCTTCTATAGTACATGATGTTAAGATAGGCTCTGGGCCAATCATTGTAAAGAGCATCTGAAAAATCACTCAGAGGTGTGCGTCCAGTTGTTTTGTGAAGGCTGTAACCATTTGTTTGCTTGAGTGAGGCTGCAAGGACTGCTAGAAAAGTTCTGTGGAAATGTCAGCTCAACTCAAGCCTCCACCTGCAAATACGAGCATGCGGGTCACATACGTGTCACAATCATGTGCATTATCTCTGACTTGTAGGTATGAATAATGTAAAAACAAGCTGAGCCCCATTCAAACAAGCAAGTGATTTCGGTTCGCAATAGAAGCATAAACATGACCCTTTGTTTGAGCTGGCCTTTCACTCCAAGTTGTCTATGTGTACAATAAAACAGACCATTTGCTGGGGCAGGGAGGGTGTCTCTGCACGGGCTGTGGTCAATTCTCCTAATCGAAGGCGATGGTGAGTCAACCGGAAGGGGCTCTCTCAAACTCCCCCACCGGGCATGCGCTCATGGTGGACCTCTTCATCTGAAAATTGTCAAGAAGCCACGCCTGGTCTGGGGCTGTATTTGGCCCTCCCTAGCAAAGAAGCCATGCAGTTGCCCCAAATTACACAAAGAGGACAATTTGGTAAGGAAAAACCATACAGCGGTGCTTGTGGGTTAATCGAGTTAAAAGACAAGCCTAATTGAAAGAGCCCTTTCCGTAAATAATAGGAAAATTTTGGAAAAAAGTAAAATAAATGTAGGAAGCACAACTCGGGAGGTAAAATCACCAAATACGAATTTTTAATTTCTAATAAAGCAGGAAGGCAGAACTGGAGTCACATCTCAAGATGTTGGATACCCCAATTAGTTTCGGCAGCCCCTGAGCAGCCCTCTAATTACCCCAGAGATTAGCTCCCTGGGCGGCGGGCCCCATGGGTCCTTTCCAACCAACTCTGCTGCTCCTCGGGAAGTCAGGGGAAATGAGTTTCTCAGTTAAGTCTGATGCTCACAACTTTTCAAGGGTTACTCAGATCTCAGGAATAAAGATTGGCAGATCAAGGGAAAAGCACAGTCAGGACTGTTTGCTTCATTAGAATGGTGAAAATAAAACCACTTTTTGCAGTTGTAAGAAGTCAAGTCAAGTTAGTTTTCCAGGGCCCAAAGAGTACAAGAAAAATAACAAACAAAAAGGCAAGATAGAGGGCAAAAGGAAAATACTGAATAATTCCGCTAAAGCCACTTTCTTTCATTTTTATCTATTTTAATGGCAGGGAAGAAGGAGAACAGGGCTTTTTTTTTTTCTTGTTCCTTTTTGGATTTTTATTTACTTTTGCTCTGTTTTAATTTTTTTAAAAAAAAATTGGAAATATCTGTATATGGTACAAAAATCAAAAAGTTCACAAGGATATGCAATGAAAAGTCTCTCATCCATGCCACCAGCCACTGACTTCCACTCTTCGACAGCAAAAAAAGAACAAACGATAAATAATATAAAAAAGAAAGAAAGAAAAAAACCAGAACAAATACCTAAATCTGGTGTAGTCTTTCAAATATAATCTATGCAAATACTAGCATTTCATTCCTTTGTTTAAAACAATGTTTCTTGTAACCGTTATGCACTTTGCATTTTTCACTTACCATATCTTTGAAATCATTCCATGTCAGTACCTATAGAGCTGCCTTATTTTGTACAAGTGCAAGCATATCTGTAGGACAACTGTCAAGAAGTGGAATTGGTTGGCCATCGATACATGCATTTGTTTTTTTCAATTAATATATCCATTTGCTTTCCATAGAGAATGTATTGATTTATACTCCCATCCGCAACAGTATGCTTCTCACCTCAGCCAATAGAGTATTATCAACTATTTTGAATTTCACCAATCAGACTGGTAAAATGATCTCTTATAGCCTGTTGATGTTTCTCTTATTAGCAGTAGGGGTAAACATCTTTTTATATGTTTAAGAGCCATTTATATTTTCTTTTTTGTCAACTGCATGTTCATTTCTTAGTTGACTTTCTGCTACTTCCTTTTCTTTATTAAGGCCATCTCTTTAGTAAATAATAATCAAACTGCCCTTTTGTGTAGTGCTTTCTAGTTTGCTAAGTCCATTCATGTATTATCTAATTTAATAATCACAATAACCCATTAAGGAGGCATGAAATATTATTCCTAGTTTATAACCTATCTTAGAGCCAGGGTTTAGGTGGCTCGCAGACTTGAACGAAGACCCCACTGTACGTTCGTAGCCAGGACTAGAATTCACGTAGTTTACCTTCTAGTCTCATGATATGCATGTGCGTTTTGTTACTACATCAAAATGCCTCTTGGGTTGTAAAAAAGATTAGAAAGGAAATATTATCTTTTTCCCTGAAGATGAGTTTATATTTTCTATATACCTGGCCGGTTTTCATGATATAACAAGCAAATAAAGGATGCTAAAGCTTTATTTGTTCTCATTTTGCTATTTGGATCAAAGCCTAAAGACAAGCACCATTGATGCACTAACCTGTCCTTACTAGGTGGGGAGAGCACTGGCTGGAGGGGACTTAGGAGAGGACCAACTGCATACTCACCCCTGGGGTCAGGCCTTCAATGTTGAATGACTGGAGGAGGGAATGAATGAATGAATGAATGAATGAATGCACTGATGCCTATAAGAGGGCAGAGGGAGGAGCCTCTGAGGAGAGCAGAGAACACACCCAAAGCAAGAGAGGGTCACAAGTCATACGGGCCTGCCATTTTTTGGCTATTGACAACGCGTGCCTCTGGGTTCAACCTGGGATATTGATTCCCAAGTGGTCTCCAACCTGTCCCTAAAAATCTGGTCTCTAGTCAACCAGACAAGGGCTGTGGGGTGGAAAGTGCCCAGCTGATTTGGGAAAGGGGACAGGACTAGCTGTGTCCTGCCCCACAATGGTGGGGGTTGGAGGGTGGTGGGGAGGAGAGCCAGAGCTGGGAGTGACAGAGGCACAAACAGAACAAGGCAAACACAGTCAGAGCTGCCTCTGAGCACCTGGGATGCCACCACTGGGACCCGCGGGGCAAGAAAGGGCTTGGTGGGCACAGCAGCCGTTTAGTTATCTAAGCCGGGGCTACTACTCTGGTGCTAAGTGGGACTGGGGCTGAGATCCAAAACGCGGTGGGTTGTCACCCAAGCTCTTACTGTCCTCGGGGCCAGTGTGGCCAGAGCACATGATGAGTGATATTTCATAAATCTGAGCTTGCACCTTTAGCAAAAGGGGCCAATTTCACCTTTTAGTTAGTACGTCAATTTGTTCATTCCCCTCACTAGTCCCTTCCGTGGAAAGATAAGAACAAACTCTTCTTTCATTTCCCACTTTTACTGAAGGTTTAGGATTTACCAGGTTTAGTACACGCTAGGATTGTTTGCAAATTCCTTTACAATCTGATGGAGCTCCTGTCACCACACATAAGGTGGTGAGACTTGCTAATTCAATGCAGTACATGAGTGGTGGATCTAATCGAGCTCTCTGTGACATACTGGCTTCAGCCAGCCAACCCCAGGAGCTGACCCGCATCCTGTGCTACAGCCCAACCTTGCCTGGTGGCAGGGCTGTGGCAGTAGAGCTGGCAGTAGGGCAGATGCTGAAGGCACAGATTCAAGAGTAAGCATCGAAGGAGGTCTCAGACACCAAACAAAATATGGGCCTCGCTTTATGCAATAGTTAGGAACTAAAGCTAACACATAAGGCAAAAACCAACACAGACAAAATTACTTTAAAATTTAAAAATTAAAATAGAGTAAGCTTAGTTAGAGGTATAAAAATGCACAAGGTGTAGTTAGTGATGGGACAATGAAGATGGGTTTTATTTTATTTTATTTTGAGACAGAGTCTCACTCTGTTGCCTGGGCTAGAGCGAGTGCCGTGGCGTCAGCCTCACTCACAGCAACCTCAAACTCCTGGGCTCAAGCAATCCTCCTGCCTCAGCCTCCCAAGTAGCTGGAACTACAGGCATGTGCCACCATGCCTGGCTAATTTTTTCTATATATTTTTAGTTGGCCTAATTTCTTTCTATTTTCTAGTAGAGACGGGGTCTCACTCTTGCTCAGGCTGGTTTTGAACTCCTTACCTTGAGCAATCCTCCCGCCTCAGCCTCCCAGAGTGCTAGGATTACAGGCGTGAGCCACTGCGCCCGGCCTGAAGATGGGTTTTAAACTTCTCCAGATAACTCCTATCTGTCAACCATCCATCTATCATCCATCTACCTATCCATCTGTCTATCTGTCTCAGCCAAGAGCATGTGGTTAAATCCTGTATGAAGTATACAAGGGCAGGGCAGTAAAAATACAAGTGGTTTTGCAGGCAAAGCAGTAGTATGAAGTCAGGAAACAGAATGGCCCTGACACAAGTAAACCAAGAAAAGAGTCATAGGAAAGTAACAATGCCAAATCAAAGGTGCTGTGCAGTCTGCCCGGCCAGCAGAGCCCCACCTGTGGGCAGGTATTGGGGGGGAGGCTCTCCTGGGTGGACAGGGTAAGGCTGAGCACAGGACTCTAGTTCCTGGGGTTCTTAGCCAAGTAAACAAGATAGCAGGTTAAGGCTCAGAAACAAGGTAGGAATCTGAGTACCCGTTGAGAAAACCAATAAAAAGAACGGAGATTCAAGGTCAAGGTCAAGGTCAAGGCTGCGATAGGCAACAATAAGGATTTGGGGATCTTTAACACTGCCTCAGGTCAAGATTGGCACAAAGACTTGAGCAGCCCCATCCCTCAGGGGAGGCTGGGCTGGTCTGGGCTGTGCAGTGAGGGGAGGTGCCGTGGTCTGGAGCCCGGAGATCCAGTAACCAAGTCACGCCAGAGGGGAGGGAAGAAGTGGCTGTGTCACATCATCGCTACAGTGACAGCAGGCAGGAAAGTCAGGGTGACAGTAGGGCCAGGTGGGCTGCTGGCTGAGTTTTGTCACCTGAGATGCTTAATGCATCTCCTGCGACCTTACTCACATGTGAACAGGCTCAGGCGTCTCTTAACTCGAAACTTCTTCCTATTTTCCCCTTCAGAGTCTTGCCCACCTTCTCAGGAAGGCACGGCACTGCCAGAAGGTAGTAAGGGAAGTGTGATTACAAAGTCATAGGACTCTTTTTTTTTTCTTAACACAACAAATCAGAACTTCTACAGACAAGTAGCATTCAGGAACAAAACTCTTAACACTGACTGTGGGTGTCAGGGACCAAGTGGAGTTATTCTCTTTAGCTCTGCGACAGGAAAACAGCAGCCAGGGAAACAGAGGCAGTTGAACTAGCCCACATACACATGTGGGGAGGGTGAGGTCTTCCAAAAACAGGGAGGGGGTCTGCGAGGCTGGTCTTCCTGCGTGCACCAGCAATGAGCACAGGCTAAGGGCTGGCCAGGCTGTGGCCACGTGCAGCTCCTGGGCGCAGGACAGGCAGAGAACACGGGACAGCCCTCTCACACAGGCCTGGTCTGCCCCAGAGGCAAGAAGGGGGAACCACATCCCGTCCCTGTGTCACCTATAGAACTCAATCCTGAGGCAGATGCTTTGGACAGCAAACACCCAGCCCTGGAATGCACCGGCTTTATGAACAGTGGGATATCATGTCACTGATGTTAGAACCGACTCCAGAACCAGTTGACAAGCCTGAGGCTCACCACTTCATAATGGACCCCAAATTAATATTACCCAGTAAGTATTACCTGTTTTCCAATCATTTATTTTTTCCATCCCTTAGAATATTCAAAAGAAAAGCAAACCCAGCTACACTTACTGAATCTGAGCACTGGACATACATCCATGTGGCTCTCCGAGGAAGACCCCACGTCCTCTAGAAATCTACCAGTCAGTAAACAAGCTGACATTGGACGCCAGGTCTCCCTTTGGTAATTCTGCTTTACGGGCTCTACGTAGAGCCCCACAGGGGTGCTCCAGATTATTTAAAACAGGTAACTGCCATCCCCACACCTAGACCAATTGGAAAGGTGGTCTGGTCGGCAGTCAGGGACAGGTGAGGGAGTTTGGGGGTCGGCAGTCAGGGACAGGTGAGGGAGTTTCTGCAGGTGTGGGCTCAGCTGAGATGACTGGGAATGGCCACCCGGGCTTGAGAGAAGACAGGGCTCTACTCCAGCCCTGGAGAGAAAGCCAAGGAAGACGCATGGCTGGTGACATCGCCAAGGGGTGTCCTCCATGATAAAGCTGTGAGGACTTCCGGTGGCCTGGAGTAACCCTGACGGCTCTGGGCACCTTCAAAGGCAAGGCCTAGTTTCACAGGCATTAGGGAAATGTGGTAGGTAGGAAGGTCTTCCAAAAATACCTGAAGAAGACTTGTATGTGTGACTGTGAACAGCGGCATTTGTGAGAAAGGCAGTCTGTTATCATTACTGTTACTCTGGTTTTACCTTTAGGTTGGCATGACGCTGAGGAAGGAACGTGGGTGTGTGGGTGTGTGTGGAGAGAAAGGGGTTCCCTGCATGATAACGTTAATTTACAATCACATCAAAATAACAAGACCCTCTTTCGTCTCCTCTCTGCGGCTGTATCTACACTACTTCCCTTTCTCAACTTGTATCTAGGAAGTAGGAGTTTTACATTTCCCCATTCCACCGACCTCTTACAGGAAAACTACTCCTAAATAAACGTCACTAATTTTGCTGCCATATCATCAATTCTCGGTAAAATTACCCAAATCACATGTACTAGGAAGAGAGTCAGTTGTCACCAGATTCCGAGCATCAGTGCCATTCTGGGCATCAGACTGGCATCTGGAGGGAAAATAAATAATATGTGATATGGTTTGGATGTTTGGCGCCTCCAAATCTCATGTTGAAATTTTGGTCCCCAGTGTTGAACGTGGGGTCCGAGGGGAGGTGTTGGGGTCAAGAGGGCAGATCCCTCATGGATGGCCTGGTGCCCTCCCTGCGCTAACGAGTGGGCTCTCGCTTTATTAGTTCACGGGAGAGCTGGTTGTTTGAAGGAGCCTGGCACCGCCTCCGCCCTCTCTCACTCCTGCTCTCACCACGTGACACGCCTGCTCCCCTTCACCTTCCGCCTTGACTGGAAGCTCCTTGAAGCCCTCACTGAAGCAGATGCTGGCGCCATGCTTCTTGTACAGTCTGCAGAACCGTGGGCCAAATAAACCTCTTTTCTTTATAAATTACCCAGCCTCTGGTATTTTTTTTTTTTTTGATACAGAGTCTTGCTTTGTTGCCCAGGCTAGAGTGAGTGCCGTGGCATCAGCCTAGCTCACAGCAACCTCAAACTCCTGGGCTCAAGCAATCCTCCTGCCTCAGCCTCCCGAGTAGCTGGGACTACAGGCATGCGCCACCATGCCCGGCTAATTTTTTCTATATATATTAGTTGGCCAATTGATTTCTTTCTATTTATAGTAGAGACAGGGTCTCGCTCTTGCTCAGACTGGTTTCGAACTCCTGACCTCGAGCAATCCACCCGCTTCGGCCTCCCAGAGTGCTAGGATTACAGGCGTGAGCCACCGCGCCCGGCCTGGTATTTTCTTAATAGCAATGCAAATGGACTAATATAATACTCATACTAGCCTCAAAAGAAATTTCTATCTCTATGTCCACGTCAAAAATAGGGATGGGTAGACTTGGACTTGGTGAGGTAAGTGTACTGGTAAGTATTACCCAAAGTCAAAAGGAATTACAAAACTGTGCTAACATCAAACAGTATATAGTTGTCAAATTTGGGGATGTGTGTAAGCAGATTGTGCCAAGTATTTTAGGCAATATTTTAATATTAAAATTTGACTTCCAAGTTGTCATAAAGGGTTTTCCTGTTTCTTCTCGTTACCCACTCCTGTTCACCCAGCTACCCTACATGGGAGAGTGGAACAGAAAGCTATGCCAGAAAGGTATCCGCCCAGCACCTGCAGCGCAATTCTTGCCTCATGCACGCCTTCAAGGGTTATTATGATCGTATTACACAAACCTTGGTGCTGTCAAAACTATTCTCAATTAAACTAATAGAGGATGTTCCATTTCAAAACATGCCCATGTTACATCCTGATGAGGAGATATCAGAAGAAAATGAATTTGGACCACTTTTGAATGATGCCATCTGCATTACCGCAGCGATTCACCTATCAAACTAATTTAGGTTTAGAGCCAAAATCAACACGCTGTCAGAGAGTTTATTTCTGTTCATTTAGGAACTTCCAGGCTAAAGAGTGATCACTAAAAATGTTAATGTCTTAGGAAAAGGGAGGAAAAAAGCGAGTCTAAGTACTGCACGCAGCAACAAGAATGGAACTCTTAATTTATCCAGCAAATGTACGCCAAGCAGCTACTGTAAGGTTCCACCCCATGCACAGAGGAGATTCCAAAACACAGCCCCTGTCCTAAGCAGGCTCACAACCCTATCTGCGAAGACACTGACAATGAAGTTAATGATACGATGATGACAACTGACTATTGTCATTGATGACTTACTATAAGCCAGGTACTGTCCTGTGTGCTTAACGAAATTAACCCTCACCAGGTACTATTATTAATAGGCCCTTTTAACGGGTGAGTAAATGAAGGCAATTAAATAATAAATACTTAGGTAGTACTTCTCAGAGATGAATTCCAAATAATCATTGAAACGCTATCTCCTCTGCTTCTCAGCGGCACAGGGAGACGGCCACACAGAATGGCGATGGCAGACCATGAGTAGTAGGTTTCTACAGATGGCATTAAAAGGCAATGCCGTGAGATCTGAACAGGGTGCGGACAAGAAACCCTACAGAACTTCACTCGGGGTGGGGGAGATCGCTCCCTATTTGGGTTGTCTGAGCAGCACCCACGAAGGAGGGAAGGAGGGAAGAGGGGCAACAGACGCAAGCCCTCCAGAGTAAGCGTATCAGATGGGCAGGAGGGAGGGGGACACCATCTCAGAAGGCGAGAGAAGCTAGCGTGAGTACGGAGGTGGGTAAGCGCAAGGTACATGTGGGGGTCAGGAAGTAGGTCTGTTTGGTTTGAGGGGGGCTCAACGGGGCGGCTGCAGCGAACAACAATGGCAAGAAACGGGGTGGCACCGTGGACTATGCACAGAGCAGGACAGCATCGAAGGAACTAGAATGGTTGTGCTTCCCAGAAGGCCAATTTAGAGTGCAAGGGTAGTAAAAAAATCATAGTAGGTAGGATCGTTGGATTGCTGAATAAGCTACAGAATAAATAATATAGAATAACCCAAATTATCATTATTCTAAATTATAATTATAGAATAAATATAAAATAAATAGAATCAACTCTCCAAATTGAAAGGCTTTCATACTTTAGTGAGGACCCAGAAAACCTCTTCAAATAAACGTCCACAACTCCAATCTTGTCTCTGAATTGTTTCTAACTCAATTTTTTTTTTTTTATGGCTATTCCTCAGATAGACTCGCGTGCTCTCCCTCCGAGCTAAAAGAGAAAGCTACACACCATTGTCATTAATAATGAATGCCAGGGACTCAGGTTCCTCACTTGACAGGAAAAGCATGAGGACAGGCTCTGGAAGTGCAGCTGAAGGTGGGACTGACTCATCGCCGTGAACCGTCTCCAAAAACCCTTCTCGAAAAAGCTCACCCCACGTCGCCTGTCGTGCATTGCGTTGTGTCCCCCAAAAAGACGTGTCGAAGTCTTAACTTCCAGAACCTCAGCATGTGACCTTATTCGGAAACAGGACCTTGCAGATGCAAGTCTGTTAAGATGAGGTCATCCTGGAGAGTAAGGTGGGCCCTAAATCCAACGTGCCTGGTGTCCTTATAAGAAGAAGACACAGATAGAAACATGCAGGCGGAGCGTCACGGGACGATGGAAGCAGAGACTGGAGTCATGCGGCTGCAAGCCGGGGCACGCCAAGGATCGCCAGCAACACCAGACTCGGAGAGAAAGGCATAGACCAGATCCTCCCGTGAGCCTTCAGTCTGCATGGCCTTGCCAACAACACCTTGATTTGGGTTTTCTTGCCTCCAGAACATGTAAGGGAATAAGCCGCCCAGCTCGGGGTGCTTGGTTATGGCAGCCCTAGGAAACAAACCCACTGGCTTCATTTCCACGTTCGAGAGGGAGGAGACAGAAGGAAAACCACAGGCTCCTCTGGGACCTGGGTGTCGCGATCGCGTCCCCGGCTCCATTCTGCAGCACCCTCCCAGGCTGACCTCCCCGGACCCGCTGTCCTCCTCTTTGACAAGAAGTACGTGGGCTGGAGGATTCCTCAGGCCTCTTGCAAATTTGAAACTCCACGATTCCACCATCACACGATCGCCAAAACAGTCGTGTGCTCGCCTATCTACCGAAGGGGGCAGCTCTCCTGGAGCTCAGAAAGGGAAAACACTTGCAAACTCAAGCGACCTCCGCTCACGCGGGCACAAGCGCAGGAGAAACTGAAAAGCAAGAGTAATCAGTGGTGGCGGCTGCGTTTACCGAGTGCCACCCGGCCGTTCCATCTTCACGTCAAATCTGGCCTGCAGCCCTCGTGCCACGGCGGGTTAACACAAAGAGACGCTGGGAGCTGCCAAATGCAGAAAATGAATACGCGGGATGCCAGGAGAGTCTCTGCAAGTGGCACTTGGTGTCCCGGACCCGCCAGTGTCAAGGTCATTTAACCCCCGAAATACGAAGCCCGCTGTGCGGAGAAAGGGAAAGAAAGAAAGGAAAGAAAAAGCCTGGCAGTCAAGTCGTCCTGTCACTCTCACCCCGGGACATAACATACTTTTCATCTCACATAATTCCTGGCTGGTGGGCTCTTCGGAACGGCTAGAAACTAATGATTAGTAAAACAAATCCCGCTAGTAAAGACCAGCAAGAAATTCCTAAGAAAACCTCATCCATACACGCTACACTATTTTACCTTTTTTTTTTTTTCTCACAAAAGTAAATTGCGGCTGTCAAATTACACCCTTTCATTACTGTCACCGAGTCTTTTAAGAATGGCTAATCAGAAAAGCCTACAGAGGTATTTAATCGGATTTTTTTTTTCTTCAAATGACCTAATGTTTTGGTATGAAACGGCTGCCAGCTCATGCTGGGCAGAAATTTAGCACTGTCAGCATTTAATTATTATTTTATCATGGATTTCTTTACTTTCCTACAGGGAAGAAATAACTTAAAAAATTTTTTTTTTAAATGCAACAAACGCTTAGCTTTTAAAGTCACGAGATACTGCCTTTATTATTTTGCTTTGTCAAAAATGACTAATTCAGGACATGCATGGGACGTATCACTGAAATGCATTTTAGGCTAACAAATGGTACTACAGTCTTCCAGGACATTGAAACTACAAAGTGAAAATTATGTTCATTGTGCTGGTTTTTGGGAGATGAGTTTATTTGGGACTCATTCATGTTCGTGTGTGACAGCAGCTATATACTTCAAACAGCTCCTGCTGCTATGACACTTGAATGAAGCCTGTGTCCTCCCCTTCTCCTCCCTCCTCTTCCCTTTCCTCCTCCCCATCCTCTTCCTCCCTCTTCCTCTAAGAGCAGCCTGCCCCTGGCCACTTCCTGGGCCACACATCGTCCTCTCCAACAGCCTCAGGGCCTTTGCACAGGCTCAGTCCTTAGCTGGGTCTTTCCACCACCCGCATAGTGAGCTCCTTCTGGGTTTTTAGGACGCCTCTAAACGTCACCTCCTCAGGGCTGGCCCCTAGCATTGGTGTCCTTCACTGCTTCTTTTCACAACTTGCAATTATTCCACTTGTTTATTTACTTGCTAATTATACAGAAATTCCTTGCTAGCAAGGGGCCGCCTCTGTCCTTCTTGCTGCTGTAACCCCAACAAACAGAATAACACCCAACACAAACGAGAAATTCAATATTCTAAAAAAATGAATGAATACAGGATTTGTTATTTATTTCCCAGGAAAGTATATGCAAGACGAGGAAACTCCTGTATGTACTTACACATGGTTTGTATCATGGATGCTTTGGCCCTTTCTTCAATAACCTTCAAGTTGAGTTGTACGGTATGTTAAAAGATGCCATCACTTGATTTGTCTTCTTTTTCGATTCCTGCTATCTGACCCAGATTACCCACTGACAACAGAAGGGCAGAAAGGAGGGGAGTGAGGGGTGGGTGCCCGTCTCTGTCAGGGGGACCACACGGGTGGCAGAAAGCCGTGGTGCTCTGGGCGGCAGTGCGCTAAGACAAGTCTTAACCAGTAACATTTCAGCCCAGCTCTGCTGAGCCCCAGCTGCTGCCTGCCTTCTATTTTCATCTCCTAAAGGAAGGACTGCTTCCTCCACGAGGTGGCTGTCTTTTTACCCTGAATGCTGCACGGTGAACCAATTTAAAATGTATGCCTACTGTAGAGGTCCACCCAGACAAACAGTGAACACAGACAGTCAACCTCAAAGAAACCTTTAAGCCAACAGAAAATCTTGGTGATGACAAACCAATTCAACATGTATTTGTTGAATCCAGATACTGTTCTAGGAATGGAGAATTACAGCTAAAATTAAAAGATAGTTCCTGCCTTTAAGGGACTTGTAGACCACAGTGAGAGGCAGTCATCCATGCAACATCTAGACATACATGGCCTCAGTTCCATGCCTGCCAAACAGCACCATGATCAATAACTGATAGGAGTTCGGGTTGATGCTATCGTGACCAGGAACCCATGGGTGTCTGCATCTTGCTCCTACTCATCACCCTAATTCCTCCTCCCCCTTCCCACCCAGGGAGCTATGCACAGGGGACAAATACCCAAAAGGAATCAAAGTTTGACTTTACCAAGAGCTGAGCCAAGTATAGAGCTCCGGTAAGGCTTGCTCACCTGGCCACAGCAAAGAGAGGAAACACGTAGAGTCACAGGGTCATCTCCAAGGCACAGTGATCTTGTTGGTGGCCCATTTTGTGTTCTATAATTTGGCAGATCAATTTCACAACTGTTACACCCAAGCTGCATGGATGGCAGTTGAAGGGTGGAGCTGAGATACATGGTGTCCCTTATACTAAACCCTATGATGCAGTAACTATGTCTCCCATTTTACAGATGAAGAAACAGGCTTGGGAAAATGGGAGGATTCGATTGCCTAAAGTCAGACAGCCCTGGGACAACCGAGTAGGATGTAGACCCGCTTCTTCTGATCTCAAGTTCAGTTCACTACCTTTGCCTTCAGCCTTGTATGCAATCTCACGTGTAGGAAGTGGATTTTACAGCAAATCCATAACCACTGTCAGCAAAATTAAAGCATGTGTTTCTAGACATTTCAAATGATGGTAAGATTTCAACTATAACTATCCAGAATGACCCAGAGGTTTCAATAAGAAAGAAGGACCACTAGGTAGCTAAAAGCCCAGGTACCCAGCACTACACTCAAACACTGTCCCCCTTAAACTTTTGTTTCAAACCTACTGACTGACTTTGAACATGATTCTAATTAGTTGTGCTGTCTGGCTTCTTAGCCCTAGAAAGGTAGATGCAGTAAGTTAAAATGGATTCCTGGAGGGAGAAAGAGTGATTGCATGAAAAGTGATAGACTGAGAATTTTTAAAAAGAATAAAGTAGAGGTTGGCAAGATTTTTCTGCAAAGATAAAGTTTGGAGAGTAAATATTTTAGGCATCATGTACCACCCCAGCTTTGTTGCAACAACTCAACTCTACCATCGTAGCTCAAAAGCAGCCATAGGCAATATGTAAACAAATGCGTGGGGCACCATGCCAAAATAACTTTATTTACAAAAACCGTGGTGAGCCAGATTTGGCCCACAGGCTATAGTTTGTCTACCCACGAAATACAGGAAAGCTTCAAAGCCAACACAATGTTAATAATTTGGAGCCATATTATTAAGTAACAAATAATCCTACCCTCAAAAGTCCTTAGGACATCTGGTATTACTCAGCAGCATGGTCCTTGATCATAAAATTATAGAATTTTAGAAATCTAAACAACCTTAGGAGTCTTATGGGTCCAATGCTTCCTTTTTATAGACGAAGAAATAATTGCTCAGAGAGGTTAAGAGACTTGCTAAAGGTCACGCAGCTAATTAATGATTAAACTTAAATTAGAGCTAGAGTTTTCATTCTAAACTTAGAACTCTTTCCATTATTCCACGTCTATTATTTTATCCTTTTCAGTAACAATGGAATGGAGGAAATGCTCATTTAATGAAAACACTACACCCTTGAGATTGTTAACATTCTGGAATCAGTAAAGTACATAGTTCCAGATATTTATAACGATGATTCTGAATCATCAAGACAAAGGTTAAATTAGGTTTAATGTACTCAGAGAATATAATTTTGAAGTACTACTAAAAAAAAAACAAATTTCAAATAATTAAAAAGTTAATATATGTGCAAATTATTATTCTCCCTCATATGTGGGGAAATGAGGTATCACTGTCTATTAGCATGAGAATAAAAGCTTGCCATTATATCGGTTAAGTTTAGACATGTTCATAAATTCTGACCGCTTTCAGGGCAGCCCAAGAGTCATCCAGGCCTTGGCTGGCCCTACGTAATTTTTCAATTGCTGGATGCCCCATATTCATTCAATTGCCTTATCCAACCAAAAACCAAAAGCCACCCTCGGTCCTACCTGTCCCTTTCTCTTTTCTATCATTAGCAATGTCTTTTGCTCCTTTTCTGAATTAATTAGGAAATAAAAATAGAAACCCTGACATGTTTATAAAGATTCAGAGTGCTGGTTAAACATGAAAGAACAGAGGTTGGGAACACAGAGGTGACACATTTTATTTCTGTGATGACAAGTTAGAGTCCTCCTGCCAGCTGGCCCTTGCAGAGCCAGAAGCATGCACCTGTCTACAGAGAAGTCAGGGAGGAAGGGGGAGCTGGAAAAGTCACTGGGGCCCCCTGGCCTTCCATGCCATGCAAATGAGTTCAAATTGCTCGGGGTCATTGAACAGGGTTCAATGTGGAGAGCTTCCTGACAGCTCCAGCCAGAGGGGAAGGCAGGGAGACCACCTCTGCCAGTCTGCCCACAAAGGTGGTCCTGTTTCTGTTCAGAGCCCCCTAGAGCAGGGCTCTGGGCATGGGGAGTTCACCTCTTCCCACCTTCCTCCCATACAGGAAAAGGGGGAAGGGGGTGGGTCTCCTGAGTGTCCCCGGAATGCACTTCTAGTGTGACAGTCCTGCCGAAGGAAATGAGAAGCGATAAGTGATCGGGCCCCGATTAGATCAGCCACCATGGGAAAGGTGCTGAGCCAGAGACATTTCACTGAAATAAGGAGAAACCTGGGAATAGATTTCTGGCAAGCAATCCCCAAGTAGATATGGTCTGAATTGGAAATAGATTTCATGGGCAGATAAAGTCTAATAAATGGCAGGTCACTCAAAAATCATATATCATCAAGTCTCATACAGTGTGAAGTTTGTTATCAATAATTTAACACGAGAAGGGCCTAGCCCTTAGCAAATATTTAATTTCAAAACATACCTACTGATTTACTCAGATACGGCATACATAGTATATTAAAAATATATTGCAAGAAACCAAATGCCAATAAAGCTGCACTTTGGAGTAGCTGTGCTTGTTGCTTTCTGAATATTCCGTTAAGGAAGGGACAGGACCCTCCACCCACAGAGCTGGTCCACTAGCGATTGCCAGATCGCGCTGGAGAAGAAAGTTTGCCCACAGACATTACCTGAGCCCCCATTCCCAGGCCAAGCAGAGCCCGATGCCACTTGTACAAGTACCGGGGATGAGAATTAGGTCCCCACCAGACTGTGCATGCTGGGCTTGAAAGGTCACAAGAAAAAGGGGCATCTGATTAAAGCAAAGTCTTTAATAGCAAAACGCAGTCATTTTTTAAGATATTAGGAGGCAAAGGGAATTATCCCTATGACCACTGTCTGCAATTAGTGTTAGTCTGAGCCAGGCCCCCTTCAGCCCCTACTCAATCATTTAGTCTACTCCAAAGCAGACCTGCCCTCCAGTTGGCTGAAAAGTGTCACCCCTGGGCAGCAGGCAGCGGTGACAAGGGTTCTAAAGAATTGATGTTTTCTAAGAGAATGGTAGTTCACGTAACTCAGTTACAAACACAGGTGTGGCCTCATAAGGACAGATTGGTTCCATGGTCGACACTTCCCAAATAAGGCTTTGGGTCTTCTTTTGGGGGTGATAAAAGCCCAGCAGGGATACATTTGGTGGCTGGCAGGGAGAGGGAACCATCATCCTCTCATCATCTTCAGCCAGGAAACGGTGAGGGGATAACAGAGCTGAGAGCTTGGTGCCAGCCCAGCTCTGCCACCCCGAGCTATGGCCCCAGGATTCGACTCCACCGTCTGGAAGGCCCTTCCATCCCAAGCCGCTGTTATCAGGTCTCCGCAGAGGGATTTCCCACCCGTTTCCATCCCCATGCCGCGGGCTCGATGGGCAGCTTCTCTGACCATCCCACAGGCAGTGGCTGGAACAGGAAGAGAGGACCTGGCTCTCAACCTCTCTGGGCTTATCTCTACATGCAAAGACCTCCGAGGCTCTTCCAGCTCTCCAAGTCTCTTCCCTAAAAAACTCAGAACTGCCTCTACAGCTGAGAAAAAAAAAACTATGAATTTCTCGCTCTTCTGCATACTGCACCCTTATGGTGCGAGCAGGCTGTCCTGGAACTCTGAACCGAAACTCCCTGCCACTAGCCCCGCCAGCCAACCCTGTCCACAAACACGCCTGACAAGGCCAGCAGGAAGCTTGAGCGGATGAGGTCGGGTAAGACAAATCACAGAGTCCCCTAAGCCACAGCGAGGTGTGAGAACGAGGTTGTCTACGCTGGCTTTGATGGAGGCTCATCCGGACTCAGTTTCTTCTTCATAAACTGCAATCAGCCTTCCTTCTCTATCTTCCCCGATAAAACCCCCACTTTTCCGCCAGCCCACCTAGGGGACCCTTAAACAACACTGACTCCAGAAGGTCACAGTTAAAATCACTCTAGTGATGACCTTAAGGGATCTTGCCATCGGGATAGGCACACAGGTCAGCTGGTACCCAACCACTTGACACTTCAGATTCATGATGAAGACGGCATGAAGGGGACTGGCTGGGGTGGGGGGCTGTGGGGAGTAGGGGTGAACACTACAATAAAGATGGGTGGGGGGCTGGACGAGCTGCCCACTCCCCACTTTTGCTAAAGGCAGGTCCCCTCCAATGCTGCTGAATTTTCTGCAAAACAGAAGCCCAGTTTGCAACTCATCGTCAGAGCCAAACACAAAGCACAATTCCAGAGCGCACGAACCACAAAGTATGTAAAAGTCAGCATTTTGGAACCAAAAGAAACTGCCACGCTCAGGCCCCTGGGGGCTGCTCAGGGATAGCTCCTTTCCTCTCTCGTGGCATCTGCTGATTCAAAATCCAACCTACACCCTAAAGTCAGAGAATAGCGATGTTAGCTAACAATTGTTTATTTATCCATGCACGCTTCTGAACACTTTTGGAAGTGCTAGGTAATGTCGTGGCCATGTGATCAACTGGCCAGAGAAATAATGTAATGTAGCTCACGATGCTTAGTTGGGGTTCTCAACTGCCCTCCCACCTTCACTGCCGTGTTGGGGAAACTCTTCATTCAGCAGAACCGGGACCAGGCACCCCCACAATTCGTCAATAAACTCCTCGCTCTGAAGTCAGGGTGAGTGGGAGAAGAATCAGGTCTTTGATTTTTACACACGGTCTCCAAGAAGCAAATTCCACCCCTGACACCATAAGCCACTTGTTTTCAGCCTGTTTCTGACACCTCTGATGGCTCCCAAGTTAATTTTCCAGAGACACCCATTTTAGGCAACTCTGGGAGCCCCCCAAGGAAAAAACGTTAGATATATCAAAACAGCCACGCGCTCAGCATTTGGCACTTTGTAGAACAATTTAAATTTAGTGCATTTAGACCACTTTATATTAACTAATTTAGAGAATTTCGCTTTAGCAGACTTAGCTGGCTGCCTTTCACCGCCAAACTAAATACTCCACTTTAAAATACACCCCTGCGTACTCATGTGATTTCTCCTTTTAGGCTAGGAATGTAATGTTGACACAAATGTCAAATAAAATTAATGAGAGAATGGGCCCTCAAATGGTATTCCTGTGGAGGGAATTTGTTAGACTGGGACCTTTGAGCCCAAATGTATATATAATTACATAACACTCATATGAGGAAGGAATTTGAATGTTAAGCTTTAGCAAATTTATCACCTTTGTCAGAAATGCTGTTACCTACAAAAAACAGGTTGCAAGTAAATTAAGATGAAAATACCATCAGATTAGAAGTCTGTCACAGCGAGCAAATGCAGAATTAGAAGGGTGGCCCATCTGCTGGGTATCGAATCCTTCCTTCCCTTATCTATACAGAATTAAGATCAGATGTCTGAGGCTAAGCCCGAACACTTCCACAGCCCTTGCCTTTGCAAATGGACCTCCTCCGCCCAACCCAGCTCCTTCCCTTCCTCCCCTACCCCTGCCACCTGGCCACTTCGAAGAATAAAAATGGCAGTTAGAGCAATAACAGGTATTTTCACTCAATAGTCAAGGCACAGGATACCAGCAGAGTGGCTGCCTCCATCCATACGTTGATAAGCTACTTTGTCCTTTATTTGCAGTCTCAAAAGTCTTCCCCAAGAATAGCAGAATCACGGAAAATCACTCTAATCATTGAAAAGAGCCCTGTGCCGAGTAAAGCAGCAAGTCTTCCCTTGTCAGAGTAAAAGGCTTGTAGTAAAATTTCCTGTAAACACAGGGAAACCTACATTTACCCCCTTGCCAAGGAAAATGGCTAGCGGGAGCCACAGGGTGGCCACACCGGCATTTATGCTGAGAAGCTGCAGATGTCTGGGGTGTGATGGATGCCTGAAGGGAGGAGTTGCCAAGAAAACAGTCATTGTGCTTTATTTTTTCACACTTCCGAATTCAATCTTAAAGCCTAGACTCCACCCATTGCGTTCCCTTTTCATACACTGATCTGGAACACAATCACGGAACTCTGAAAATCCATGATATGGTCCCTAAATAAAATTGCACGGAGAGGTTTTTCTATTTCTTTCCTGTGACCTGGGCACCTCTCTCTCCTGGAAAACCCCAGAAAGACCAGCATAAGAATCGTGAAGGTCCTACGAGTGATTCCTCTATGGCGAAATCCCAGAGGGATCGAGCAAAACCCACCAGTTCCTCTTGATGTTCACGCATTTTTACAAAGTTCAACAAAATCCATATATTTGGGGGCAGCCACAGAGAATTTCTAATTAAATTATGGTGAGGGAAAGAGAAAGCGTTTAACTGCCGACGCAAACGACTCACACTCCTGTTTGCTATGAAATAACCCTTACTCTGGGTGATTTGGAATGTCTGTCTAGGACCCAGAGAACATTCTCCATTTTTTTCTTCTTCTTCTTCAGGCTATCAGTTCATAATGAACAAATATGGAAATTTTTCTGAGGGGGAAATTCAACTACCAAAATAACTCTTTCATAATTCATATGTGCAATCACAACGGTGATTAATAAAAACCTGAAACAGTTCCTAAAAGCCTAAAGCATTAATTACTCTGTTAGATGTCAGGACTCTATGAAAACCTATGACAGCAGGTTACTCAGGCAAATTAAATCATATGAACTTATGGTGGAAAAAGAGAAATCTTCCCTCGGTGGATTTGCAGGCTACTGTAATGTATGCTTTTGAAGAGAGGTGACCAACCCACAGCTCTTCGGGGCTCTATATTTCAACCTTGAAAGACATATGAAAGGGGGAAAAATGCCATTGCAAATGGAATTTATGCTGGGATGAAAGGTAATATTATATCCTTTGAAAGACCTAAAAATGAATGAATGATACTATTTCCATTAAAGGGGAGACTGACACTCATTGAGTGTCTACCGTGTGTCCATAGTCAATGTTCTTTTCTTGGCTTCTGCCCAATTGTCCTTCAACTTCAATGAGCTTCTTCTCAGTTATTTTTGCTAGCTCATCTTCTTCAGTCCAATCTCTAAATTTTAGCGCTCAGGGCTCTGTCTGGGGCCCTTCTCTCTTCCCTGCCCGCTCTCTCTGGATAACCATACCCAACATGGTAGCTGTCTGATGCCACCTACATGCCGATGACTCACATTCCATGACTCTCCCCCCGAGCTCCAGAAACATCCAGCTGCCCTCCTGACTTGTGCAATAGGCATCTCCAACCTAAGCTGCCTGGCACGGGACTCTTGATCTCCACTCCCCCACCCCAAATCTCTTCACCCCAAGTCTTTCCAATCTCAGGAAATGCCACCACCTTCCAAAATCCTAAAATAATCCTCCATCCCTCCCTTTCTCTCACCCTCCCCCCCACTTCCCATCCATCAGCAAGTCCTGTTACTCTGCTGCCAAAACACATCCTGAATCTTTCTACTTCACACCATCCCACGTCACCGCTCCAGCCGAAGCCCCCTTCTTCTCTCCCAGACACTGTCTTGCCTCCTAACTGGTCTCTCCGCGTCCATCCTCCACATGGTAGCCAGAATGTTCTTTGAAAAATATAAATCTAACCTCAATGACTTATTTGCTTAAATCCTCTAGCAGTTTCCCATTATACCTGGAATAAAATCCATCCTTCTCTTGCCTATAGGACCTAAGTTGATGGAGCCCGGCCATTTCATCTCCTAGTCACCCCACAACTCACCAACTCCAGCCACACTGGTCCTTTTTTCTGTTCCACCACAGGGCCTCTGCAGGGTCAGTGCCCTTAGGCTGGCCCCTTCTCTGCAGAGAGCTTGCTCTAGCCACCGTTATCCAGGTCGTCCCACTGTCACTCTTTATCATTTTTTACCCTGTATGCTTATTTTATACCCAGCAGTATCTTGTGTATTTATTTTTGTTAGCTGTTTATGATTTATTTGTCTCTGTGATCAAATGGTAGCAGAAACTGTTAACCATCTTACTGCTACAAAGTAAGATACCCAATAATATTTACCCAAATAAATTTATTTCCCTATCTTTTTCTAACTTTACAAGATAGATTTATTCCTATCCTGAAGAGGAAAAATTAAGGTTCTCGGGGTTAAATGCAAAGTCCTCAGGTAACTGGAGACAAAGCCAGAATTTGAACCTGAATCTATTTGACTCCAACATTCATCCTTCCAAACACCAGATTGATATTTTTACCAGAGTCTAGAAAAATAAATCGAGTATAGTAACTCTGCTCCTAAGATTTTTCAGAAACAAATTACTGAGAACTTGTATTAAGCTCAGCATTTCTTCGTCATCCACAGTTTCCTCATCTATAAAATGGGTGAATAACATGAGTTGCTCTTTTTTTTGGACAGAGTCTTGCTCTGTTACCCCAGGGAGAGTGCAGTGGTGTCAGCCTCGCTCACTGCAACCTCCAACTTCTGGGCTCAAGCGATCCTTCTGCCTCAGCCTCCCAAGTAGCTGGGACTACAGGTGCACACCACCACACCTGGCTAATTTTTTTATTTGTTGTAGAGACAGGGTATCCCTCTGTTGCTCAGGCTGGTCTCAAACCGCTGGGCTGAAGCAATCCTCCCGCCTTGGCCTCCCAAAATGCTGGGATTACAGGTGTGAGCCACCGTGCCCAGCCCAAAATGAGTTTCTAACAGAGATGTCAGGAGAAATAATTTCCTTCCAGATTACAAAGTATTCTGTAAACTCTCAGAAGATGGCTTTTTAGGACTATGATGCTGAGTAGCTCTAACCAAAACCCATTCTGTGCTCAAAGGAAACCATCTTGTGGGGCTCTAGGTCAAACTGGGTAATTGTATAAAACAGTCAAGAGTTAAGGACCACATAATAATGCCAAATATGGACTCACATTCCCCAAACCCTTTAAAGGAGATATGATCTCATCCTATTGGAGAATTTTAGGCAAAGGAAGGAAATAGGTGATTTCTAGACAGTCCCCTCACCTCCGTGGCAATCCCCATCGGTGTGGTTCTTTGTACCAACAAATACCTGATCACCCTCCAGGACCAAGACATATCTCCCTCAAATATGTGGTCCCTAAGGATCTTGACCTGGTTTTATTTCTAGTGGGAATACATTTGCTCCATAATTGATGCAAGTTGAGTGCAAGAGACATCACATTACTTTATGTCTTCTAAATCAAATTAAACCTGGATCCCAAGGCCTCACTTAATGGAAATTTAATTTCAATTATGTTTTTAGGGACCTTTCTCCCTTTCTAGGGTCAGAGGAACATCTTGAGGGCTTACACAGTACCCAGAGAACCAGGCAAAGGTGGGTGGTCTTCAGCTCCCAGGGCTACCTGCATTGGTGTCCATCCAACTGATTTAAGGACCAGGAATTATTCGAGGCCCTTGGAGTACATCAGTGAGCAAAAAAGATACAAAAGGCTCTCTGCCTTTGCAGAGTTGACATTCTAGCAGAGGGAGACAGAAAACAATAATAGTAAAGAAATAAGACTGCAGTGATGTTTACAACTAACTGATCACAACCAGTTACAGATTCTTTGTTTCTTCTCCATTCCCACTGCTTCACTCGGCTAGCCAAAAAAAGGAAGGAAGAAAGGAAGGCAGGCAGACATAACAAATACATAAATTATATGGTATGCTAGCAAATGAAGAGTGGCTGGCAGAAAGAAAAGGTAGAGTGGGCTGAGGGAGACCCGTGGGGGTAGAGCTGGTGGAAATTTCAAACAGGGTGGTCATGTTAGGTTTCAATGAGAAGTAACATTTGAGCAAAAGCTTGAGTGATATAAGATAGCAGCCATGAGGCTACCTGGGACTACTTACTTGTTTTTCATGCCTTATAATCTTCCTCTAGTCTACAGACTACAGGTCTCGAGGTAGAATCTCTATCTGATCTGGCTTGGTGTCTACCCTCTCAAATTACCTACCACCAATGTCTGGCCCACCACAGGATTTCAAAAGTATTTGTTGTATGGTGAATGAATGAATGAATGAATGAATGAACGAACGAACAAACGAACAGGCTTGAAATCTACTGGAAATATATCCAAACATGAAAAACAAAGCAAAAGCAAGATGTGAGAGAAGAGAAGAGAAAGGTTCATGTGAGAAAGAGGATGCAAAAAGCTGAGGCTAAAAAGGTAAAAACAAAAGCTACCAAAGCACCTCTCATGGTGGAAACCTTATTATGGACTCCATGGAAGTTTTAGGTTTCTGATCACAAGACCGGTGTCAGAAGATGATGTGGTCCACCATGCTTAGGATGGATCAAGGCTACTGAAGACTACCTCCAGGAACAAGCTACTAAACTGCTCAATTGCAAACTACACTAGGGCTGCAATTGATTCAAAAAGCATGTGCTATCTTGAAATAGATGGATGAAAAGGTACACTATTTTTTATTTGCTTAGGCCTCTATCATAGGAAATATTTAAGATGACTTACCAAATGCAGGTGGTGCAGGGTGGTAGGTTTGAACTAAACATGCCAGCCAAAGCCCTCCCTGGCACAGCCCCGGATTCCGGAGTTCCCTAACACCACTGCCTTAGCACCCGTCTACTACCGGTGGTGCGTGTCCATTCGCATGTATTTGCTAAAGTTAAGACGCAGACTTGGTGCCAAGCTTTTAAAGTCAACACAAAGGCGGAAACATTGTCGATTACGTGACTCAACTATTTGCTCCTGAAAATCTCTATAAAGAGCTCATTATATGTATTAGTCAGGGTTCTCCAGAGAAACAGAACCAATGGATATACGGACATATAATGAGATTTATTTTAAGGAACTGGCTCACACAGTTACGGGGGCTGGCAACACCAAAATCTGCAAGGTACTCTGGCAGGCTGGAGGCCCAGGGAAGAGCTGACAATGCAGTTCGATTCCAGAGGCTGGGTGAAGGCAGAATTCCCTCTTTCTCAGGGGGCCTCGGTCTTTTTCTCTTAAGGTCTTCCACCGATTAGGTAAGGCCCACCCACATTATGGAGGGTTAATCTGCTTTATTCAAAGTCAACGAATTCAAATGCTCATCTCGCCTAGGAAATAAATTCGTGGAGACATCTGGACTGGTGTTTGGCCAAATATCTTGAGTATTGTGGCCTAGCCGAGCGGCCACATAAAATTAACCACCACACTGTGTAAAACGAGGTTTGTAAACTCAAATGCCCCTATGGGGCCAGGCAGGAAAAGTAACTGAGTAAAGCCAGTGGCAGATGACAAAGAACAGTAGGGACTGGATTCAACTAGAGGGTGTGTGTGCCTCATCTCAGGACAATCCAATTCAACATTTTAAAACTACTGTTTGGGAGAAGCAACCTTCATGTCAACCTTCATGCTTGGGGGCTGTTTCGGGTATCCAGCAACACTGCCCGAAGGCACCAAGATAGAGCACAATTTGGGAAAGCTCCAGGCTAACATCGTGTTACATCAGAGCTCCCTAATAGTCGGTTAAATTCAGGAACAGTTCGGACAACCAGCAACCCCTCACAGACACTGCCTTGCTCAACCAAACGTTCCATCAGTACTGGGTGGCAGTGTGCGTGAGGTTAAACTCCACGTGGGCACCTGGACTGCAGCTGCCCTGTGTTGCCAGTTAAGTGTGAAGGCATGTGATTTAGGGCAGCAGGAACAGGGCTGCTGTCTGCACGAAGAAGGGCTTGGCAAGGATAGAAGCCCAAATAAAAGGCAGTCAGTACCCATGGGCCAAGCCAACACTCCTCTGAATAAACAATGATTTCAGGACACTTTAATACAAAGACAACTAGGCCTTCAAGTTTCCATGACCGAAATGCTTCTAGCCTGGAATTCTGTGAAACATAAGCAAACACACATCTTTGAAAAGGTATACAATGCCTACCTTCCAATCATGCAACCTCTTAGTGTGCCCTCCAAGATTAACTACATATAGCAGTTGGAAAACATGTGCCACAAATTCAGTGACCTGCCGTATGGTATTATTAGCTATAAACCAATGTAAAGTTGGGAAACATCTACCAAAACTAAAACAAAAAAAATTAAATAGCCTAAGAATATTTGAATCGCAGTCATTTTTTTCCTGGTAATAACTAAGTAGCAGAACTGTTTACCGAGTGCACTCCCAAATCATGAGACTAAAGCTATACTGTCTTTGTATAAGACAACATTCTAGTCTCTAGAGAGGATGCACTCTTCTCTCCAGACCACTGTGAAATGAGACTTGCTGAAGCATTTCAAGTTTACCTACAGGCGCGGGCCACTTAAAACCACAATAATCTTGTCAGAACCTTTAGTAACGTCCACAGAATCATGCTTGAAGAATTTTCCAGTTACTGAGGAGGACGGAGAGGGAGAAGGGCCCTACTGACCCCTGAGCATGGTCTTCCTACCCCTCGTGTTCAGGATCCCGGGACCCACGCAGGCCTTAGGGATGTGTCATGTTCCCAGGCTCGAATGCACGAGAGGAGGAGGGGATAAAACAGACTCAGCTGAGGTCCACAGGCAAACAGTCCCAGCGCCATGCAGCATAAATTAGAGATGCAGGGAAAGCCGCCTAGGGCTGGAAGTTGGCTGCGTTCTACCTTGAAACCACTTAGCAACAGCAGTCAAGATGCAGCTTCTTCAAATCTGCCATGAGAATGAAGTAGGGGGGGGGTGCGTATTCCTGGAGATTTTTATTTTCCACAGTAAGCCAATCCTGAGAAGGGCTGTGTGACTATATTCACATCACAAAGCTCCAATGGCTATTTTAAGAGCACCCTGCTTCTCCTCAGGAGAGGATGAGAAACTCAGCCCCTTCAGGCACCTCAGAGCTGTCCCTTCTCCCCTCCCTTCTCCTCCTGGCTGGACAATTTGGAAGCAAGGCAGGTTGGCCAGAGGGGGCAGGATGCTTGTCACAGGGGATGGGCGGATGCCTGGCAGAGGTGAGGTTTGCTGGGCACCCAAGCAGCAGAAAGGAGGAGGAACCTACCAAGAGTTGGATCTAGGACCCAAATAGATATTACTCTTTGGGCCTACCCACCTCCAAATGACAAACGATCGAGACTATCTTAAAAGTTCATAAAAGGAAGAAGGGCAGAGTGGTTCAATGATTATTGGGATGGGCGTCAATCAATCAACGAACGCTTCTTAAGTCCTCATGCTTGACCCTGTAAGTAAACTGAAGATGTGCCAGTCATCATTTCTGCCCTCTAAGAGTTAACATAAAGCCACAAGGACAATGAGAAGGAGAGAGGACAACAGATGAAAGGTATCAGGCAATTTCTGGAGCACTGAGGGTATATGGAGGAGTGATAGCTGAGGTTGGACGTGAGGAAGAAAGGTGACAGGTGGATTCCAGCAGACGACCAGCAGCAAGTATGTCAGCCCCATGGAATCCTAGAAAGGCTCAGGTATTAGGGGCATCAGATACAGTGGAAGGTCGGAATGAGGTGTGGGTACTTAGACTTGTTGGGGCTCAGAAAACTACCCCAGAGTGAAGGCCTCAGAAGCAAGTCTCTCTCTGATCTTCCCCTGTTCTCCTGTCTCTCACCCTTCATCCTCCCCCCAATGCCAAGCCATAGAAAATAGAATCGCTCTTCCCCAAGGCCGGTAATAGAAACTAGAACCCCGCTGCCCTCAAACCAACCATAAAACCTACAAATATTATTCTAACCTGCCCCCACTTTTCTGTGTAAGAGCTGACCATAAAGAAGTTCTCTGAGCTGCCTTGTCTGATAGTAGGTCATGAGACCCTCATTCCAGAAGAGGGCCTGTCCCACATTCGGGGTGAAGGAATGCCACACAGGGAGACCGAGAAGAATCTGAACAGACAGGCCTTGCTGGGTCCCCCTCAGTCTATTACTATTAGATCGCTCCCTTTTGTCCAATCAAACCGCTGTCCATTTTTCATCCAACCTAAGCATAAACATGGATAGGTTTCCCTCTGTCATTGGGTCTCCAATGTCTTTTGTGTCACGTAAAACTACGACTAAATAAATTGGTTACAGTTTTCTCTTGTGAACCTGTCTTTCGTTATAGGGGTGTTGGCTGTGACCCTCACAATGGAAAGGAAAAGGATCGCCCCCTCTCCACCCCTGCAGACCGTACAAGGAAAAGTGAGACCCTCATGCTCTCACCCCTTCCAGGCAATTCCCAGTTGTGTTTGCCCACAGGAGTCAGGGTTAAGGCTGGAGACATTAAAAGGAGACGCTCAGGCCTGGGAACCTCAGCTCAGGAGAGAGCAGAGGTGAGACATCGGACTAGCAGCAGAGGGCAAAAGCTAAGCTACGTGTAGGTGGCTCTCAGAATACCAGCACCAGGCTTATGTCCTCTGTTCTTTACGGAGCAGATCAGGAGACCCTTCTCTGAAGAGATGGAATGGTCCCAGAGGAAAACCTCCCAAGAGACACTGAAGTTTGAGGGAACTGCTCAACCACTCAAGCCCTCCTCAGGGAAGGTTCAGGAGTCCTACTCAAGCACGAGGCTTCCCGCAGCCTCTGCTGAGCCTTGGAAGGCTCATTTCAATATGAAAGGACACCCAGGGATCGCCAGGAATTTGAGGAAAGTCTACACAGTGAAAGTCAGACCTCTAAACAAACAGGACAAACAGGGAGGAAACAGAGACAATGCAAGAAACAGCAGAAACTATCAAAAAATCTAATTAATATTCTCTAAAGGAGAAGAGAAGGCATTACTTTTGTTAAAATAACAAGATGTTGTGAAAAGAAACACTCACAATAAAATTAAAGGTTCTTGGAAATAAAAAATATGAAGATGGGGGAGGGAGGGGGGGCAGGGGCAGTATTTGTAACCCTAACAATATTTGTACCTCTATAATATGATGAAATAAAAGGAAAAAAAATATGAAGACAAAAACCTCAATAGAGGATTTGGAAATAAATGGAAGAAAACCACCCAGAAAGTAAGGCAATAAGACAAATAGATGATCAAGGAAAGAAAAATAAAGAAGTAAGAAAACAAAAACAAAAGGTTCAGCCAAATGTTCAACTAACAGAGTTTCTATGTATTCAGAGAAAATGATGAGGAGAAAATGATTAAAAACAATCATAAAAACAAGCAAATAAACACACAAAACCACAAAATCCACAAGAACAAGAGCATAAATCTTCTGATTGAAAGATCTGATGAAATCCACAGCAGAATGATATATAAAGACACCAGGGATAAAATTAAAATTCTAAAAGCTTCCAGAGAGAAAAAAAATATCTATTCACATAGAAAAGATGAACTACCAAATGGCATAGGACTTCTCAACAGCGGCAACAGAAGCTAGAAGTCCATTGAATATTGCCTTTGAAATACTGAGAAAAAATGATTTGCAACCTATAATTATATACCTAACTAAACTACTGACCAAGGCAGGATTAAATATATTAATATTTTCAGAGATGAAGTTCTTAGAAAATTGACCTCCTCTGCCTACTTGGTAAAATTGGTAGAGGGTGAGCTCTACCAAAACACCAAAAGCAGCAAATCAAAACAGAAGAAAACATGGTATTTGATTCTTCTTATTATAATGTAAATTCATTTTCTGTTTATTAATGATAAACAGAAATACAATTTATTTTTTCATATTTACCTTGTATCCAGCAAACTTGCTAAATTCATTTCTTAGTTCTAACAATTTAATTGAAATTTCCCTTGAATTTTCTGCATGCACAGTAATTTGATCTCCCAATAATTATAGTTTCATTTATTCCTTTCTAATCCTAATACCCTTATTTCTTCTCTGTCTTGCCTCATTACACTAGCTCAGACCTGCTATGCAATGATGAACAGAAGTGGTGAGGGATGGCAGACTTGTCTATCCCCCTACTCTCAAAAGGTAAAGTTTTACCATTTCACCCATTAGGTATAGCATTTCTTACTTTTTAATGATGTGGGCTATTTTTTTGTATAAACTCTTTTTTAGATTAAAAAAAAACTTCTTAGTTTGCTAAGAGTCTTTTTTTAAAAAATTGAGAATAAACATTAGATTATATCACATATATTTTCTGTATCTACTGAGATGATTATATAATTTTTTTCTTTATTCTCTTAATAAACTAAGTTACATTGACTTATTTCAAATATATTACCCTAACCTTGCATTTCTGGAAGGCTGCCAACTTGATTATAATGTAGTAATTTATGGCTGGATTCACAATGCCAGTACTTTGTTCAGGATTTCTAAATTTATATTCATGAGTGAAATTGGCCTGGAATTTTCCTTTCTTGTAACATTTTTGTTAGGCTTTAGTATCAAAATTCTGCTGACCCACTGAAACAAGTTGGCAATGTTCCTTCTTTCTCTATTTTCTGGAAGAGTTTATGGAAAATGTTTGTTCTTTATTCCTTAAATATTTGGTTACTTTAACAGTAAAACTATCTGTGTCTGAAGTTTTCCTTATAGAAAAGTTTTTAATTACATGTTCATATGAGTAGATACAGAGCTACTCAGACTGTCATTTTCCTTACAGCAGTTTTGGTAAGTAGCATTTACAAAAATTTGTCCATTTCCTCTAAAATTTCAAATATAGTATCATAAGATTTTTCACACTATTTCCTTACTATGTTTTAAATATATTTTGACCTCTCTTTTCATTCCTGATATTGGTCACTTGTGCTCTTCTTGATGAGTCTCAACAGGATTTATTGATTTTATTAGTCCTTTTGGCTCTATTGATTCTGTTTTCTATTTCATTACTTTCTTCTCCCCTTATCTTTATTATTTCCGTCCTTCTATCTTTAAAAAAAATTTAATTGGTGTTCTTTAACTTCTTGAAATTAATGCTTAGATTATCTATTTTGAAGCCTCTCTTTTTTTTCTAATACATTTATTTGAGGCTATAAATATCCCCCTAAGCATTGCTTTAGATGCATTCTGTAATTTCTGGTATGTCATGTTTTCACTGTCATTAATTTCCAAATATTTTCTACTTTTCATTGCCACTTCTTCTTTGACTCATGACTGCTTAATTTTTAAACATATGGAGATTTTTCAGTTACCTTTTTTGTTATCGGTTTCTAGCTTAATGTCACTGTGGTCAGAAAATATACTCTGTGTGATATCAATTCTTTGAAATGTGTTAAGAGTTGCTTTATGACTCAGCAAACAGAAAACATTGGCACATATTCTATGTGCACTTGGAAGGAATGTCTACTCCATATTTGCTACTACAATGTTTTATAATTAGATCATGTTTGTCAATTAACTTTGTTCAAATTTTCTATATCTTTATTGATTTTAATTGTCTACAGGTTGTAGCAGATACTGAGAGAGGTGTTTTAAAATGTCTACCTTTATGAAATATCTCTTTGTCTCTAACAGTGTTTCTTGCCTTAGAGTTTACTTTATCTGATGTTAGTATAGCTATACTATCTTTCTTTTGCATAATATATCTTTCCATATCCTTTTAATCTGGCCCTTCTGAATCTTTATAGTAAGTAAGGTATGTCTCTTTATAGCAGTATATAGGTTTTTAAATCCAATTTTGTTGTCTTTCTTTTTAATTAGAGCATTTAGTCTATTTATATTTAATACAATTGCTGATATTTGGTTATAAATCTGTTATTCTACCATTTTTTTATTATCTCATCTATTCTAACTAATAGCCCTTTTCCCCCCATTTTCTAGCTCTTTTGAGTTGTCTGAATATTCTTTATCATTCTATTTTCCCCTTCTCTTAGCTGGTTATTTACATGTTCTCTCATCATTATTTTTAAAGATTTTTTAGAGCTTAAAACATGCATCCTTAACTTATTAATGGCTAATATAAATTAGTTCTTTATCACTCCCTGTACAAGACAAAAAACAGTACAATTTAACTTTATTAACTTCTTCAGACTTATTTTCTACCCTTATCACTTATTTTATTTCCTATATATTTTAAACTACATAGGACATAATTGTTGTTATTATCTTATATAGCCAATACTTATTTATATTTAGCCATCTAATTATTATTTCTATTATTCTTCATTCCTCCCTGCATCTCTGAGCTTTCATCTGGGGTAATTTTCCTTCTGTTCAAAGGAGTATTTAGTATTTCCTTTAGTACAGATCTACAAATGATCATTTTTAATACCTTTGATTCATCTTCATTTTTGAGAAATCTTCTTGGTCAATATGGAATTTATTTGTTCACAGTAATTTTCCTTCAGCAATTGGAAGATAGCATTCCACTTTCTTCTCATGTCTATTGTTTCAGTTGAGCCAATTATCTGTGTGTCTTATTGTTCCTTTAAAGCAAGAGGTGTCCATTCCCCTAACCCGACTGCTTTTCTGCTTCTCTCTTTTTTTTTTTTTTTTTTTTTTTTTTGAGACAGAGTCTCACTTTGTTGTCCAGGCTAGAGTGAGTGCCGTGGCATCAGCCTAGCTCACAGCTACCTCAAACTCCTGGGCTTGAGTGATCCTTCTGCCTCAGCCTCCCGAGTAGCTGGGACTACAGGCATGCGCCACCATGCCCGGCTAATTTTTTTTTTATATATATATCAGTTGGCCAATTAATTTCTTTCTATTTATAGTAGAGACGGGGTCTCGCTCTTGCTCAGGCTGGTTTTGAACTCCTGACCTTGAGCAATCCGCCCGCCTCGGCCTCCCAAGAGCTAGGATTACAGGCGTGAGCCACAGCGCCCGGCCTCTGCTTCTCTCTTTGTTTTTGTTACAGAAATTTTACTATGTTGTTACCATGTTCTCTTTTTGTTTTCAGAAATTTTACTATGTTGCATCTTTGCACTTATCTTGCTTAGCGCCCAGAGCTTTTTAAGTCTATGGCTTTGTGTCATTTGTTAGTTTTGGAACATTCTCAGTCATTCTTTCCAATTATTATTTTCTGTCCCATTTTTTTTTCCTCTCCTTTCCTATGGAACCTCCAGTTATATGTATATTAGGCCTTTTCACCATATTTCATACGCCTTTCACAATCTGGTATTTATCTTTCATCCTTTTTACCTCTACGTGCTTTATTTTTGGTATTTTCTTCTGCTCTATCTTCTAGTTCACCAACTCTCTCCTCAATTGCATCCACTGTTGAATCTCTCTGTTTGGTTTTTAAAATAATTTTATGGCCGGGCGCGGTGGCTGACGCCACGGCACTCACTCTAGCCTGGGCAACAAAGCAAGACTCTGTCTCAAAAAAATAAATAAATAAATAAATAAAATAAAATAATTTTATTAAACTATCATTTACATATCATTATATACCATAAAATCCACCCATTGTAAGTGTACATTCAGTGGTTTTAGCAATTAATTCAGTTGTACAACCATAACTACCACCACAATCCAATCTCAGAGCATTTCCATCACTCCCCAAAATTCTCCCATTTAGGTTTTAACTATTTTCAGTTCTAGAAGGTCCACTTGGTTCTTATTTATAATTTTAGTTCTCTGGCAAATTTTTCAATCTTACCTTTTAATTCTTTAAACATATTAATCATAGTTATTGTAGAGATCATATCTGATTAATCCACTAACTAGATCCCTTGTAGGTATATCTCATTTGCTTATTATTTCTCTTGGCTTTTGATCATATCTTGTCTTCTTATATGTCCAGTTATTTTTCATTGAGTGACAGATATAATACATGAAAAATTATAGGGATAACATGAGGTTCTGGAATATGTATCTTCTCCAAAGAGGATTTTTTTTTTTGCTTTGACTTCTGGTAGGCACCCAGGTTAGGGGCATTAATCTAAAATTATTTGGGTTTTGGCTTCTGTACCTATGAAAGGTGTTCTATTTATGGTTTACCTAGACTCCAAATGCAGCCTAGGTTGTTTATCAGGGCTTCCGCTCCTTGGCGGAACCTGAATAAAATTACTATGCTCTCAACCCCATGAGTTTGTTGAGAGCTCTGCTAAGTTTCTCAATCTGTTAGCCTCTACTTTTAGAACTGAACCCTTTCTCAAGAAGATGACCCCAAAGCCGGGCCAACCTCTCTGGGCTTTCTGCCCCACCCCGCTCTCCACCCCACCCCAGATGCTGGTTCTGCAATTCCTTATTGCCTTAATGGCTCTCCAGTGTGTCCAAATTGAATTTTTTTTTTCTTTTTAATTTTGAGCAGCTTTTCTCAACAGAAGAGTTAATCAGAACAAACCTGATCTACTATTGCTAAACATAGTGACTACTACTGTAAGCTAAGTGACCACAATTTATCATACAAGCCAGATGTTCTTGAAAATAAAAGTAGGCACTATTAGTGATGACATGGAGGCAGTAGGCATAAACCCAAATAAAGAAGTCAGATTGTATGGTCCCCCTAATAAGAACACATGGAGTACTTTGCTAAAAATAGAAATTAATTCCAAACTCACATTAGCCATATCAAGAATATGAAGGTTTTGTCTCTTCCCTTTGTGGTGACTGAATATTTGGTATTAAGGATAGAAATGAACCCTTACTCATTGTGGGAAGAGATTACTCAGCAGCTCATTACATGGACAGAGGGAGTTAACTATTACACCCGGCCTGCCAGGTGTAAAAGGACCCTATATCTTATTAATGCCCTTGGATAAGATTTGGTGCCTTAGTGCAGTTTGGGAAAGCTTTCAAGTAAGAGAGAAATTTTTCTAAAATATATAAGAGAGAAGCCTTAGACTTGAAAGTGAAAACAATTTGCAAGAAGAGGAAATTCCATTCCCTTCATCTATTTCATGAGAAATGCTGTATTTTGCTCTCATCTATCCCTCATTCTATGAAGGAAACAACATAATAAGTGAAGGGCTTGCTCTGTCTTGGCTTCTGAGAGAGGATTTGCCTCCTGGGTCATCTTCTCAAGTGAACTCCTCTGGGTTGGCAAGATGTTCTCTGATCGATGCCAGAGCTAAGCCCAAGGAGATGCTCAATCAAATAAAGCAGTGCTGATGCCTAATTATAGACTCACCACGTCTTGCATTTTGCAGCCTGACCCTTCCTGGAATTTTGATGATGCTATTCAGGATCCCACTTCCTATTCTTAATCTGCATATTTGAGATGGCTTGATTCAAAACAATGTTTTGGATACAAACAGTCCAACATTTTTCCAAAACACAGGCTTTATCAGCATATAAAGTAATTTGCCGCATGCATTGTGTTTGCATCCTAGCAGGTGGGTAACAGATTATGTCAGTGTATTTTCCCATCCATAGTACACTGCAGTAGAGAAAGAAAACTACTCAACGAGAAGAAAACAAAATATGATCCCAGCAATTTAACTTAGGTCCATATGTCATTGTCATTTACTGAGATCAATAGCAACAGAAAATAAAAATGGAACATTGAAAACATTGAACCTAGCAACAGAGTAATGAGTTAAACTCAAGCACAGGGTGATATCAAGGCCAGTGACCTAGGGTCCAGTTCAGCTGAGATTACACATAGCCCAGGGGAATATTCAAGAGCTAAAGTCCTCTGCCTGTTGATTTGCTCCACACTGGCCTAAAGATAGGTCAGCCTCCTCATGTGAGGCCTAAAACAAACATGCACACACACACACACACACACACAATGAGTGCAAAGTCTCTCCTAAAGAACTTAAGACACAGCACCTCACCTTTTTCTTTCATATCATACAAATAACCTAGAGCCTCACTACCACTATATCAGTCACTAAATCAACTGCAAAGGTCTTTGCCCACTCAAGAGTAGTTTGTCTACACGGCTTCCCCTAATCCTCTCAAGGGCAGGGTTTTATCTGTATTGCTCAACTCCCTGCGCCCAGCCCCTCATCAGCACTAGTACTCTGTAGACCTCAACAGATATTAGATATTTCCAGGCTGGATGGATGAATTCTCTTAAGGATCCAGAGACAGCAGAAAGCTCATTTCAACACAACATTTCAGAAGAGACAATTGAGACGTGTTAATCTGATCCCCCGTGGAGATGCCAATGTTATTCATAGGGCCCCCTCTGATTCCCTTCAGAGATTTAGCTTTTTCTTCCAGATTTTTATTTTAGCAAATTTCAAACCTAAAGAAAAGCTGAAACAATAATACAATGAATAAGCGGCAGACTGTAACACCGCATCCCTACTATGTTAGCAGGTATCTCCTTAGAACAAGAATATTCATTCAGAGATGTGAATGTTTTTTAGAGTATACCGTGCGTTCAAAAACTGAGTGGTAGGTGACATTTTCAAAGGTCCAGCACAACATTCACACCTTCAAGGAATTTATTATGCAGTTGGTGATTTAGAGTTTACAAACATGAAGTAATTCAGGATAATTAAGTCCTAAACTTGACGGTGCTGATTGTAAGTGAACTAGGAGCTCAGAAAAGTGAGAAGCCAGGGTGGGCTGAAGTTTTGGAGAAGAAATCGGTGGCAGAGACTGACTGGGTATTCATCAGACCTGTTTCTTCTTCCTGGGCAAACGCTTAGACCAGCTTCCCAGCAACCGCCACTGCAGTCAGATGTGGCCGCCACCAGGTACCAGCTAATGGAACAAGAAAGGAAGCAAACCAGGCTGCATCTGAGGCTGGCCAGTAAAAACCAGCTACTCATGAGTCTCCATGTCCTTGGCCCTTTTTGCTGGTATGATCCGAACAAGCACAGTGACCTTGGAGCCATGGGTTGAAAATAACAGAGTCCTAAAATGGAAAATGCTTGGTTCCCTAAATCATCACCTGAAAGAGAGGCATCCACTAATCAGGTCAGCCACTTTGCATATGTAAGAAATAAACTATTGTTTTGATGCATTGCACTATTTTGGGTTTGCTGAAGCAGCTAGTGTTACCTTAACTAATATAAGTTAGGACTGAAAATACACCTGACTATGTGTGGAAGGAAGTGATATTTTGAAAATAATGATTGTGCTTTTTCTCTATTGCTTTTTCCACATATGATCTTTACTCTAGTTGGCCAAAAGCATTCATGTGTTTCAGGGAATATTAATATTATTAAAGAAGGATCGAAGTTCCTTTTCTGGCAGTATGGCAGAATAAATACCCTGTCCAGTCCTCCCATTGAAAACAACCAAAAATGCTGGGCAAAATATTTCCTCGAAAACAGTTTGAAAAGTATTCATGAGCCAATAAGAAAATAAGGCATACTCAGAACAGAACCCGTACATCAGTTTTCACCTTGAAGGCATCTAACAAACTGAGAGAAGTTGAGCTTCTGTTTTTACAACTTAGCAGGATGTGCAGGACAGCAGACAAACTTGGTGAAACTAACAAAGCCAGGACACACCAAGGTAGAGTGTATCATAAGAGGCACCCAGCTAAAGACAGAACTCCAAAAAGCTGCCCAAACTGCCTATGTCAAACATTAATGCCAAGTAAAATGGGCAAAGTCTTTACTAAAAGTTTATAATCACAAGACAGCCTTCACATGGGTTTGGAGGATGGATTGATTATCTATTTTGTCCTCCCTCAAGTTGATAATTTAAACTCCCTACTTTGCAGGTTGGTAATGATCCCAGGAACCTGGCAAAATAAATGCAACTTCTAGAGAAACTCACCATCAACTCAAATCCACTGATAAAGTCTCCAAAAAAAGAAAAAAAGAAGTCACAGTAAAATAAAATAAGGGAAAACAAAAGACACATACACACACAAAGAAACAAAGCACCATGATCAACAACCAGCAGAAATGATAGTAGAACTAAACCAAAAAAGACTTCAAATTTTAAAATTATCAGACACAGAATATAAGGTAAATGTTTAAGTAATAGGAAACAATTATATAAAGAGTGAGATTAGACAGAGTAGACATAGGAAAGCAGAGAAAAGACTGAATAAATTATCAAGATTGTAGCACATAGTGTTATAAGAGACAGAAAACATGAAAGAGAGGTTAAAACATAGAGAAGACAGAGAACAGAAGTCTAACATATGCTAAATCTGAAATCCAGAATTAGAACAGAAAAACTACAGAGCAGGGACAATAGTCTGAGAATCTCCCAGAACTGATGAAAAAGCCAATTCACAAATCCACAAAGCCCAAAACCCCCAAGCAAAATAAATACATAAAAAGAAATTGACACCTGGACATTTTATAATAAAATCGCAAAATACCAAAAACAAAGAGAGTATCTTGAAATAGTCATAAAGTACACTTGAAGAAAGAGTACCTTCAATACAAATGATAAAACTTAGCATTGATTTTTCAGCAGAAGTCAGAAAACAATTGAATATCTTTAATATGCTGAGAGAAAATAACTACAATTTTATACCTAGCAAAAATATATTTTATACCTAGCAAGATTCTCTTTTAAGAACTAGGGGAAAGTAGAAATTTTCCAATTAACAGTAACTGAAAGTTTTCTCCATCAATTTATCCCCACTAAATGAAGTCTTAAGGAAAGAAGTAATGAAGGGAGGTGGATGGGTAGGAATTATAAGCAAATAATGTAGTAAATATATGGGTAAATCTGAACAAACATTTCCAGTTTAAAATGATAATGATGATATATAAACTGTGGGATTAAAAAAAAAACACAAGAAGATAGAACTAAAACACTGGGCAAAAGTGAGACCTAATGTCCAGGGAGCTGTGATGGGAATTAAGTGGTCTAAGGTCATTACACTGTTGGAGAGGAGAGGAAAGACATTAATTAGCTTTAGGCTTAGATCATATGCATGCTAAAATTTCTAGAGAACCACTAGAAAAGGATCTAGAAATAGTCTATGTCCATACCCTTCTGAATGTGCCCAATCTTGTCTGATCTCAGAAGCTACACAGCATGGAGCCTTGGATGGGAGAAAATAATCTAGAAATGAAATTTCTAGAGAGCCACTAAAAGAATCATAACAGAGTGTAAAACTTCTTTCTTCAAGTGTACTTTATGACTATTTCAAGATACTCTCTTTGTTTTTGGTATTTTGCGATTTTATTATAAAATGTCCAGGTGTCAATTTCTTTTTATGTATTTATTTTGCTTGGGGGTTTTGGGCTTTGTGGATTTGTGAATTGGGCTTTTTCATCAGAATAATATATGAAATAAGGGGGAAAAAAACTAACCAATTCAAAAGAAAGCAAGAAATAAAAGGAAAAGAAAGATGGAAGAGGTAGAAAAAATGGAAAGGAAAAATAAGATGAAGGCATAAATCTAATTATATCTGTATTTACAATAAATATAAATGCATTACATATTTCAGTTAAAAGATAATTATTTATAGACTGCATAAAAACAATATCCAGCTACATGTCATATATAAAAGACACATCTTACATATTAAGACATAAAGAGTTTGAAAAAACAAATATCATCAAAAATTAATCAGAGGGAAATTGATCATGTCCTACTGTTGTCTAATATTGTTAGTTATATTCACATCAGGCAAAATACACCTTAAGACAAAACGCATTGTAAGAGTTAAAGAGCGTGACTTCACAAAAATAAAAGATTTGATTCTCCAAGAACATAGAAGAATTCTAAATGTGTACACAACAAATAATCTAACTTCAAAATATATCAAGAAAAAACAACAATCCACTATCTTAGTGGGAGCCTTTAATATATTTCCATCAATAAAAAATAGATCAAGCAAAGAATCAATAAATATACAGAAGATTTAAACAATTCAATTAACAGGCTTGACTTAATATCAAAAGGTCAGCACCATGAGACTATGGTCTATGAACAAAATGTAATTATTAGAAATCAACAACAAAAAAGATAACTTGAAAAATACTATAAGTTCAGAAATAGAGACAAAACACTTTTAAATAACTCATTGGACAAATAAAAAGTCATAATAAATTTAAAAGTTATTTAGAATTGAACAATAATGAAAATGCTACATATTAAAACTTCTAAGAGCTACCTCAGTACTTAGAATATTATATTTTTACATTGAAAAAATATATTTTATGTTAGCTAATATTTTCATATTCACTTATATATATATATATTTTTTGAGACAGAGTTTCGCTTTGTTGTCCAGGCTAGAGTGAGTGCCGTGGCATCAGCCTAGCTCACAGCAACCTCAAACTCCTGGGCTCAAGCAATCCTTCTGTCTCAGCCTCCCAAGTAGCTGGGACTACAGGCATGTGCCACCATGCCCAGCTAATTTTTTCTATATATATTAGTTGGCCAATTAATTTCTTTCTATTTATAGTAGAGACGGAGTCTCGCTCTTGCTCAGGCTGGTTTCGAACTCCCGACCTTGAGCAATCCACCCGGCTCGGCCTCCCAGAGAGCTAGGATTACAGGCGTGAGCCACCGCGCCCGGCCCCATATTCACTTATATTAATATTTTTAAATTAGAAATGAAAACTTCAAAATTAATGAACTAAGCTCCCATCTTAGGAAATTAGAAAAATAACAAAACAGTAAACACAAAAGAGTAAAAAAAATAATAAACATACAAACAGAAAGAGAGACCACAGAGAAAATCTAAAAAGCTAAGTTTTTTAAAAAAGACCAGTAACAGTAACAGAATTCTGGTGATGCTGATCAAGAAGAAGTAAGCAAACATCTACGTGATATGAGGAATGAAACAATAATTACGGTGGCACAGAGAATAAAAATAACAATAAGACGCTATTACAAATAATCATTATGCCTCCCAGTGGTAAAACCAAGATGAAATATACAAATTCCTAGAAATGCTTCAATTGCTAAAATGGATTCAGAAAGAAGTAGAACACCAGAATAGTCTTACTATAAAAGAAATTGAATTAGTGGTGGCAAATCTTCCTAAAAGAAAACATCAGTCTCAGATGACTACTATCAAACATTTTGAGAAATACATAATTCTAATCTTACACAATCTATTGGAGACAACAGAAAAAAAAAAACAACTCTTTGACTTATTTTAAAAGAATAAAAAAAACCACTGATACCAAAATTTGATAAGAAAAGGGAATTACAGGACTTCTCACACATAAATGGAAATATTAAAAATCCTAAGAATTACTGTTAGACCAAACTTAGTAATGTATACTTTTGTAAACATGATGCTAAGTTGATTTATTCCAGAAATGTAAGGTTAATTTAATATTTAAAAATCCATTAATATAATTCACTGCGTTAAAGAAGAATGTCATATATATAAATAGCTCAATAAATGTAGAAAAATTTTATATAATTCAATAACCATAATCTAGAACATAACTTGGAGAAAATGAGAAATTTAAGAGAACTTCTTGGATTTCATAAAGAGTTTCTACAAAGCACCTCTGGTAACATCATACTTCAGGATGGGATAGCGAGGGCATTCCTTGTAAGATCATGAACAAGACACAGGGACCTGCCAATCACTGCTCTCTTTAGGGCTGTTTTAGAGAGTCTATCCAGCATAGTAAAGAAAGGAAAAGAAATAAAAGTATAAGGATTGGAAAGAAACACAACCGTCGTTATCTGCAAACAATAGGGTTATCTATGCAAAAAGCCCTAAAAATTTTACAATACAGTAACAAAATAGAAATAATAAGAAACTTAGAGCTTCTGGACACAAGATCAATATGTAAAATCAATTTCATTGCTTGAACAGATGCATAACCTTTGACACAGCAATTAATCCCTAAGTATAGACCCAGCATATATTCACTAAAAAATATATATATGAAAGTTTATATCAGCACTATTTCTAATAGTATAAACTAAGGGGGGAAAATAATGCTATACATCAATGAAAATGAACAAATCACTGCTACATGCAACAACCAATCCTAAATTAATTTTCAGAAGCATACTGAGCAGGAAAAAAAACCAGACACAAAATATACTATATGATTACTTTTATATAAAGTTCACACACAGGCAATAATAGCCTATGGTGTTCAAAGTCAGGACAGTGGTCACCTTGCAGAGAATAGTGGCTTGGGGACATGACAGAGACTTCTTGGGTGTAGGTAATGCTTTATTTATTGATCTAGGTGCTGGTTACATGGGTATGTTGACTTAAAATTTTTATCGAGTTTTAGATTTGTGCTCATTTTTATGTATAATTCAATAAAAAGTGTACTTAAATCAATTAAGTATCTATGTAAATGTCAACAAATCAATAAATAGATATAGATGTAGCTATAGGCTTACATATACTTATACACAAAATATATGTTTATATATACATAATAGATGTATATATATATATTAATACAATATTTGTATAGCTATAATGTATATATTTATAATACACATATTATATTTGGGTATGTGTATGTAGCATAAAAAATAACTGCACATCTATGTCACACTATACACAAAAAACAATTCTTGGTGGACTCCAGACTGCAATGTAACAGACAAACAGACACCTCACAAATGAACAAACATGAATGGCCAATAAACATATGAAGAGATACTCAAGCTTATAAATAACCAAGAAAACAAAAAGTAAAATAAGAATGAGATTATTTCACACCTACTAAATTGGAAAAAATGTTAAGGTCTGACAATATTAAATGTCAGTGAAAATATGAAATGAGACATGTATTCACTATGGATGAGAGTGTCAATTGGAACGGTCACTTTTGGAACCAAGAAAAAGCATGAAGATAGATGCCGGGGCAAAGTGAGCCTGGCTCGGGATCTGCAGTGGCCAGTGGAGGGGACCACACACAAAGGCCACCGGGCCAGCAGGCTTGATGGAGGGGTGGCTACCGCTCAGTTTGCTGCCAATAGAAGCCAAGGTGAGACCAGGTCAGCAGCGACTGCCACACTGGGTTCACATAAAGCCCAGAGAGTGATCAGACTAACATCTTTTTGCATCTTTGTGGGTCATTTATTTGGTCCCAACTAGCGTTTCTTTCCTGAACTAAAATAGAATGGAATAGAGCAGAGCACATCAAGTGGAACAAGAATAATAACATCTTGTGAAACCTTTGTTTCACCTACCCATGTATAAACATATACACATACATGTGCTAACTAGAATCTCGTGTACAATGTATCTATTTTTTCTGTAATTCCGCAACAGATTAAATGTATCTGTATCTTACTGCGGGTCTTTGAAAACCATTAGACCAGACTATGTGTTAGAAAACCACAGACTTCAACCACTACTAGTACAGCTGAACAAGCAGCCCCCAGTGGGCAAGAGACCTAGTCCCTGAGAGCACAGGCCACCCAGCCTGAGGACACTGAGTTAGCTCCTCCTCCATGAGAAAAAAAAGGGAAGACAGAGCTCGACACCCCTTCTCTCTCTCTCTCTCACACACACACACACACACACACACACACACACATACACACACACACACAAACACACACACGCCATCTCGGGCCCAGAATTGGGGGTGGGGTAGACGAGACATTAGGGAATGAGCACTGTTTTCCTAGGAAGGCAGAATTATCTTAAGGGACTATTTGGATTATCAGATCCAATTAACTTTTTTAATGGCTGTGATCAAAAGTTAGCATTCTTTCTCTTGATAATCCATGGGTGTGTGCTGGGGAGGAAGGTTCACTTTGGACAAAATGAACAAGTAGTTTTTAAGTGGATGAAAGGAGTCACTCTGCAACATGGAGGAAGAGGAACATGGTGGCCAGGGGACAATACGCACAAAGGCAGGGGAGCTGGAGGGCCACAGCAAGCTCAGGGATGAATAAACCCTGAGCAGGTTCTGGGGCATCCCCTGAACAGGAATGAGTAGGACCAGGTTATAAAAGAACTTGAAAATTAGGCGGAGAGGGGCAGACTTGGTAAGGTGTGCAACAGGGAGCCATCCTCGGTTCTTAGTAGATGAGGGCCATAACAACAACATTAACAACAATAAAAATAGCTACAACAGTCTGAGCTGTAACTACATGCCAGGCTCTGTGCCAAGTGCTTTTCAGGGACTCTATGATTTAGCCCTCCCAATAATCCTTTCAGGATTTCCACATTACTGAGTTTTATTTCCACAGTACTTATGGAAATATTACCTAAGACTCGAGTCTTAGCTGAAGTAACTTGCCTAAAGTCACACAGCTGTAAGTGGCATGGACAGGGTTTGAAAACAGGAAGTGTAGCTTCCAAGCCCATATTGTGAGAAAGTTATAGGGACAGAGGTCTTCAGGGATATAGAAGAAAGGAGCCAGAGAGCACAGAGCAGCCTCAAAATCACTTGCAGTAGTCTTGGAGCAAAGCTTCAGCATCAAAATGAAAATGAGGTGGATTTCAAAAAAATAACAAGGAGCCCTGGTGAACAATTAGATACGTGGGATGTAAAACTATTAGGTGTCCAAGTTTTGTAACCTGGGAAACAAGTGTAATGGCTATAACAGAGAGAGGGGAAGAAAAACAAAAAGTGAGTGCCCTTATTCTGCTTGAATACTTCAAATTCTGAACTTATGCCCATATTTTTTTAAACTGAAAAACTACTCTCCCAAGATCTTCATTCATTTTGAGGCTCAAAGAACTATTTAAAAATGATGATTATTGGCCGGGCGTGGTGGCTCACGCCTGTAATCCTAGCACTCTGGGAGGCCGAGGCAGGCAGATTGCTGGAGGTCAGGAGTTTGAAACCAGCCTGAGCAAAAGCGAGACCCCGTCTCTACTATAAAATAGAAAGAAATTGATTGGCCAACTAATATATATAGAAAAAATTAGCCGGGCATGGTGGCGCATGCCTGTAGTCCCAGCTACTCGGGAGGCTGAGGCAGCAGGATTGCTTGAGCCCAGGAGTTTGAGGTTGCTGTGAGCTAGGCTGACGCCATGGCACTCACTCTAGCCTGGGTAACAAAGCAAGACTCTGTCTCAAAAAAAAAAAAAAAAGATGATTATTCTAAGACATATATTTAGTTCCAAGACTGTAGAAGGAGCTAAAGAACACAGAACGGTCGAAGAAGCTGCTGATGCCCCAGCCACATTGCTTTCAGGCCTTGTCATCTCAGTGCACACCAGCCCAACACCCAACTGCCACCAAGGACATCAAGAAGTCTCCGAGAACCTTCTCTGGCTGAATTCTGCTCTGTCAGCTTGCATGCAGACCTCAAGTGCTGGGATCGATGTCCCCGGTGAGCAGTCCTCAACCAGTGACTGCAATTGACATGTCCTAGTGGGGCTGAGCTCTGCTGCCCACAGTGATATCTGGAAGGACAACACACCACTGGCTGACTTCTCCTCCTCGTCTCCCACCCTAACCCCTACTGCTATCTTCCTAGGATCTTCAACCCAATTAAACTATCCACTTTTGAATCCTCCTTGGAGGATCTGCTTCCCAACTAAAACAAAACACATAATACTCCCAGGGTATATAGCTCAGGAGGGTGTCACTTTAATCTATCTATATCCACTTAGAATATGAAAGTCAAGAAGCCAGTTGGAGTTACAGAACAGGTGGTAGGGCTGCCTGGGGGTGATTTCTTCATCCCTGTATCCCTATCACCAGTTCTTGGTATACAGTAGGTGGTCAATAACTGTTCCCTGAATGAAAGAGTGGATGATTTGTTTTCCCAAATTTGTGCATATGTCTTTTAGCACTTCCTTCAATCAATTCTTTAAAATGATTTCATACATATGAAATATGTGAAATCACACCTGTGAAATATGAATTAGTTCCATCAAGTTCATCATTCACCTGAACTCTTCAAGAGAATTAGAAAGTAGCAGACATACTTCACTGAACGTGTCTACATCTGTTCCATTGCTAGTTCCAACTGGTTGTATGAACGAGGCATGCTAGGATGCCCAGCTGATGATCTGACTCATAATCTTCCCCTCCACTAGTGCAAGAGCAGAGCTCCCTGCCTAGATGTGGAAGTCAAACTGAAGCCCTCCTCAACTTGGTCTCTATAAATTGATATGGGATTTATGGTTTAGAGGTATGAGGGGCCCCAAAGGGAGATCCTGGACATTATGCTAATCTGATGAGTTAAGACAATTTTTTTTATTCTGAAAGAAATCAAGCAGATGTCACTGTAATTGCACCCTTGAGTTTGTTGAGTAGTTCATACCAATTATAAAAGGGAGTGTTGTCTAGGAAATCTGTTTTTGTGAGTTAACGATGCCACCAACAGTTAGACTTAGTATAATATTTGGGTAATTCAGGAAAATCATATACCTGTGGTTATGACCTTTCATTGACCAAGTAGGTGAATGTGCTCAGAGGCAAATGAAGGGAAATCCAAAAGATGAAGACAGATGAAGTACAATAATCACTGACAACGACCAAAAAGTCCCTGTTACCACTAATGGCCAAATGTGGGACACAGAATGTCAAGAAGCAAAATCCTATTTCTAGCCAGAATCACAGCAAATATTTCCCTTCCCACCCTGCAATTTTCCTAGGAGGGGACTCCATTTCCAGGAGTGGAAGGGGAAGTGTTCAGCCCTGGAATAGAAACAGTCAGTTGTGAGGCAGTAAGTGGGGTAGAAAAAGCCTGGAATTTGGAGTCAGGAGACTTAAGGGTGAGAACTAGTTAGCTACCAAGGAATGTATGGCTCTAGGAATGTAGTTCCCTTGATTTCTTTACCTATAGAATGGGACATTAATGTACATTATCATAGTTATTATTAGTAATATTATTAATATGAGAATCAAATAAGATAATGTAAGATGTAATTTGTCTATATCACCCAACACTGCCAAACTTACTCAGAGCAACTTAATTTCTTTTTCAAGAGACCATTCTAAGTGCTAAATCTATTATGGTCATAAGAAACAATATGATGGTCTTAATTTAGAGACATTTATCAAGTAGTCATTATATAGTAATTGTTTTCATTTTAAAGGCTACAAAAGTATTAAGTTTGCTGAATCAGAACATTTCAGAGTGCAAAGAAATTGCACTGCTAGATTATCTAAAATCTAAACTTGTATAATATACTAAAATCCTTCTCCAAGTGGGACTTGCTACTCTCTGAACCTCTGCGAAGGTAGTAGGCACACACTGTACAAGTGGATAAGTTCTCCCTTAGCAACTTCGGCAATGTCCTGGGAACTGGCATGCGTCCTTCGGTTCAAAAAAGATAGTCCCCAAGAACATGGGCGTTTGTTTAATGCTCACTCCCAAAGAAGTGCTGCTCTGTTATCCTGAATATGCCTTGAGATAGTTCTGTTGGCTTTCTATGGCTGTACATACTTGTTCTTCTTCAAAACGCAGGTGGGAGGAGGAATGAGATCGCTTTACACAGCCTAAACATGAAAAGCTGTAGTCCACACAATTCAATAAATAAAGTTAACCATAATCATTTTCGTCTACTACCACAACTATTTTGTGCTTATAGAAGTTTAAGCCTCCAGCACAAATCGTTGGAGGATCTGAGGCTTTCTGGAATACTTATTATACTATTCTAATCTCCATCTCTAACCCCATGCAGGTAGTGGAAACACAGCGAGCACAATGAAAGAAGTAGGACAATGTAGACAGCGGTCTATCCTTTCTACTGCCATAGACTTCTCAACTGTGCTGCCTTCAAGAAACAATGCAGGCCCGGCGCGGTGGCTCACGCCTGTAATCCTAGCTCCCTGGGAGGCCGAGGTGGGCAGATTGCTTGAGGTCAGGAGTTCGAAACCAACCTGAGCAAGATCGAGACCCCGTCTCTACTATAAATAGAAAGAAATTAATTGGTCAACTAATATATATAGAAAAAATTAGCTGGGCATGGTGGCGCATGCCTGTAGTCCCAGCTACTCAGGAGGCTGAGGCAGAAGGATCGCTTGAGCCCAGGAGTTTGAGGTTGCTGTGAGCTAGGCTGACGCCACGGCACTCACTCTAGCCTGGGCAACAGAGCGAGACTCTGTCTCAAAAAACAAAACAAAACAAAACAAACAAACAAACAAAAAGAAACAATGCAGGGAGGTTGGCCATGGCAGCACAATTCTACTACAGTTTGCCTGAAGTCTCTGCTGATCTCTCCTTACCTCAGTACTCATGCATACATGAATCAAGTGATCGTGAAAATCAAGCGTGGAACTAAATGGGATTCCTCTGTCTGCCACCCCTAGAAATCCTTAATACTGGTAGCTTCTGTGATCTAAAGGGAAGAACTGAGCCCAGTCTCAATACTGCCACTTCAGTACAATCTCATAACAGAGGAGATAATGTGAATATATTTGATGACATTCAAATATCATCTGTGTGTTATCATTTTATTCAACACTCAAAACACTACTGAGTCTGCCAAGCAGATTTATATAGCTTGGCACGCTTTCATTTTACAAATGATCCTTAATATGAAATTATTTTCACGGACTAATAGAAAAACAGTGACAGAACAGATCCTAAGGTGGTGCATTCCAGTAAGATTGCAACCAACTAATCTCAAACATGTGCATGTGATATTCCTATAATTTATAAGGAAAAGGAGTCCTGGTTTATAAGGAACCCCTAAAAAATATCCTTTCCCCTTTTCTCATTATTGACTGGATAATGACCAGGGCTTTTTCACCCTTGTGAGTGGACCTATCTCTTTCTACACGCATATCAGCTTCTTAAGGTACACTGTATTACATACCTAATTGCTACCTTTTTGCTACTCACCATGAGCACAAGTGTCCTCATAAATTGTCAAGGCAAAAGTTCTCTCTTTAGCTAAGATGTTCCAGGACTCTGCAAGCAATCCCCTCAGGTCTTCTTTAGAGAATATTTTTAAAGCAATGGTTTTCAAAGTGTGTTCACAGGGGTACTAGGGTTCCAGGGTGTGCCCCAGGCACAGCCCAGGGAAATAGCTGGGCTCCTAGCTCCTCCAGAAAGCTCTGTTTTTATTTGACTCATATATTAGGGTCTTGCATAAGATTTCATCTGGTGCCAAATATAAAAACAAAAATGATGTCTACAAAAATGTGTGAAAACCATTGCAATAAATGGTTCTCTCTCCCTTGGGCACTCCTAACCGCCCTCACCAGGGTTCCCTGCAAATGGAGGTTTATATACTTATTTTCCTGTAAAGAAGCTTGCCCTTTCTCCCTCTTCCTGGTTTTGAAATATACATGAATTGAAGCAGTGAAATACTCTTATCTTCAATATCCAAAAAATAATCCAGACTTTTACACAGTAAATCCTTTCAAAGTTAAGATTTCTTTTTCTCATATGTACTCTAAAGTGGCATTGGCTTATTCATCTCCAACTTTTGATTCATTCATTCATTTATTTTTGCCCTCAGCAAGGCTGGTGGCATATACCTGACATGTATTCTTTATGGACCTTTTGTTTCAAGCAAAGAGAAGAATAAAGCCGCCTCTCCCTCTCTCTCCCTTTACCTCTCCACACTAATCCAAAATTGACACTGCCATTTGGTTAGTATTCCAGAACAATTATTAGAAATTTGGCATAGCCACCCAAAAATGCCAGCTTCAGTAAATATGTGAGTAACCATCTGACAAGTGAAAATGAATTGGAATTTTATTGAACATCTTGTTAATTTGTCTTGGTAAAATACATTGTACATGGTAGTATAGCAATCAGCTTTTCTAATCCCAAGTCAAAAAGAAATAAACAGCAATGCCAAAGATTTAGAGTGAATTAATTGTACTCCTCAAAAGTCTCTTTAGAAATTAAACTTTCTGAGTAAATTATTTGAAAGACAATAGAGAATGAGGGTAGATTCTAGAAACCAACAAATCCCATTCATTTCCTTCAGTTTGTAAAAACAAGCATCTGACATATTTCCTGCCAATGAACACACTTGCAGATAAGAAAGCTCCCTACAGGAAATTCTTTGCTAAAAGAGACCAGTATGGCATTAAACTTATCTTCTTCACCAAGTCCCAATCAGTTAAATATTTGACAACACGGGATAATGAAATACATGCTAAATCATCCAAACAATGCTATGCAGCTTCTAAGTCTGTATTTCCTATGAGGTAGATGCAGGTTATTAAATAAACATTAAAATAGAGTTAGGACTCCTCCCTGCCCCTCCCAATTAGTTCACAAAAACAAGGGAAATTTGCTGCTTTAAAAAAAAATCTTTGATCAAACTGTTAATTGAATAAGTTTTAAAACTGACCATTTTCAACTAAGATAAAGCAATACAATGCTATAAATCACCAGGGTTGGAAGGAAGACATTTCTAAATAAATATCAAGAACTTAAAATTTGAAGCTTGCCATTGACAAAATCAGAAAAGTGTAAGAAATGCATTTGCTTTATATTTACAAGGTTCAGTGTTGATCCTCAAAGTCAAAATTTAGGACAGGGCCTCTTTGGTCACTTTCCAGTTAGCAAAATGAATGGGGTGGGGGTGGGGGTGGGGCAACCTCCAAACTTTTCTTCTTTCTTTACATTCCTCAGGGAAACCATTACCAACATAGTAGAAACATTTGCAACTTTGATTTTGGAAACCTCTCGATTATTCTAAAAACCAAAGCACTCTTCCTCATCCTCAAAAGAGGAAGCTTTTCTAAGTCAACTGAATAATAATAATAATAATAATTGCAGTTTTGAAACAGCTCTTACTTCCATTTAGGAGTTTTTTCCTTTCCCTGCTCAGCTACTGAAAACACCCTGCCTTATACTTCCCAAAGCACCAGACAAGTCTCCAGTTTTCCCTACACTTGCAGCCTCAGAGCAGGGTTCCAAAATGCCGCAAGTGCTTAAGTTCAATTGCTTCAGTTCAACTTTGAACCTTCTTGCAAACAGAAATGACTTATTATACCTTCCCCAGATGACTCTTCATCCACAGGTAACATTCTATTCTTTGTGGCTCTAAGAAGAGTTTTGTTCTAACAGCAGCCATACGAGTCAGTTTGATTCCACAATCAGGTGCTCAAATACATTCATCTTAGCTTTCCCTTGCACGAACTCAGAGGTAGCAAAATGCAAAGTAAGCAAGGGTGCTCATCCTTGCTTTAAGGCTCTTTCCTCAAATATTTTCAATACAAATACAGTTACGAAATCTAAGAGACTACACTTTTGGTTGTTGTTGTAAAATGACCTTGATTTGACAGGCGCGGTCTCAGGTTTCAACAGATGCTGTGGGAAAGCTTACAGAAGCCAACATGTTCTCCAGGCATCTGTGATGACATGCAGGTTTTGTTTTTGTTTTTTTTTTTTAAGTGGTGGTCATGGTAGAGTATGTCTGTGTGGTAGGGGGGGGTGGGGTTACTCCTCTCGGTTTCCATGACAACCATGTCTCCACTCATGGGTTATTAGATACAATCCACTTCCTGTGTCTAAATTTTTAAGCCAATCAGAAAAGTGTTTATACATTTAACAACTTCTGGGACAGTGCTTCTTTAATGAAAGCACTTTAAAGGCTCAAATGAAAATGTTCACGGGCTTTATATTTCGTCTCATTGATACAACATTTCAAAATGTTTACTAATTCATATTCTTACATGGTGAAGAATGCCCTTTTTCTTGGATGTGAAATGCATTCTCCTCAAAGCAGATGCCACAATTTCTTATAATAGTGTGCAAGCTGATTTTGATTGTTTGCTCTTTATTGTCTTGTTCTATCTCTGTCACACACTTAGATTTAGTGCATGAAACATGCTAATGCACAAGGCACTTAAATTATCAAAGTAATGATACAGTTAAGCATCCATCTGCTGATGGTGCTATTTAAATACTCAGATCAAAAAATGGTTAGGAAAAATTATTCCAAGTTGAACAACTTTGCATTCTACAACTTAAGAGCAGAAATCATTGAGAATGTATTGTAAAGTGATAGGTCTACATACATGTAAGCTAGTAGCTGACATCTGCAAAGAAATTTGTCACCAAAATGGCCTACTTTATCTGGATAGAAACAACAACAACAAAAAATTAAACATAAAGATATCTCGAACGAACTGCACCAGAATTAAAAAAATCGACCTTGCAGAAATCTGTGCACGAGAAGGCTAATGTGAATTTACAGCACAATTTTTTTTAAAAAAAAGGGTCTGGGTGACTGTTTTCATAAGTCTCAATCTAACTGACCAATCAGCAGGAGAGTTAAAGTGGGCTGTAGTCATTCGTGCAGTCTTCAGAGCTCTGCACCCTCTGGGCTGCTCTCCTCTCTAAGGCAGAGCTTGGCGATCAATGAAAAACAGGGAACAAAAGGAATATAACAGGATGTCTTCCTTAGCTAAGGAAAACGATTCCCTTTTTCCTCAATGAGCCGGTCGCACCCTGCCTACGACAGCTCCACATGGGAGCTTCCAGCAGACCAGTCCTTTCAGATGAGGCACATTTTACATTTGCAATCATGTGTCCCAACTGCTAGCAAATGTGTCACCTTAAGCACAGCCTGTGACGAAGGGCTCCCTGAGCCCAACCAATTGAAACTAATAAATTAAATAAATTAATAACCCCACAATTAAAAGCTCCTGAGAAAGATTATGTTTCCCTTCGCCAAATGTCATTCCCGGAGTATAAACAAAGCATGAAAAATAGTCTCTTTAGCCTCCCCAGCCGGTAATCACGGTTTTCTCCTCAAAACAATGTTTCTGCAAAAAAGAGAAATATTCTCACTGCCCTCAACAGAAACTCTCATCTGTCTATGTCATATCAGGATAACCAGTTACAGAATCTGAAAAGAGGTTTAAACTGCCTGTAGGTTTGACACTCTGTTCATAATTGATAGCAAAACAGTTGCGACAGCAATGCTGTAAACTCTGCCCACCCAAACTCCACATTTCACACGTTTCTTCCTCGAAAATAAAAGTAACGCCTGGGCAGCCCACAAAAGTGGGCTTCCCTAGGAGTAATTAACAGAATCACATCCCTTATTTGATCATTTTTATAAATATCCATTTGTCTGCAATTTTTAAAAAAAAAAATTTTTTTTTTTTAAAAAACAACTATCCACAAATTCCTGAGAAACTTTTTTTTTTTTTTTAATGAACTTACTTTTGAGACAAAACTAATGAAAATAAGCAACTTGCCATTGCTGGAGCTTTCTCATTTGGGCTGCAGGCTATAAATCAATCTGAAACCAGGTGGAAAGAAGGGGGCGGACACCTTAAAAAAAAAAAAATCAAAGGGTGCCCCAAAATGCAGCAGGCTGGGCTCGGAGGGCTTCTCATGACAAAGCTAAACACGAGCGGATCGGGAGGCAGGAAATGAGCCCCATTTTCGTTACCTTCGATCGCCGGCCCCCCCGCTGCTTCTCGCGGCCGCATGGGGGGCTGCGGCGGCGTGGACTGGCGGGTGGCCCGGCCGCCGGGTCGCGCCGTGCCCGGCCGAGCTGCAGCGATCGCGGCCGGAACCCGGTCCTGCGCCCGGGGTCGGCGGCGCGGCTCCCACCCGGGCCCGGAGCCCTGCTGGGTCCTAGTGCGCGCCGCGCGCCCGCCCGCCCCGCGGCCCGGTCTGCAGCCCGCGCGCACGGCAGGCAGCGCGGGAGCCGCGCGGAGCCCCCCGCGCGCCGGGGCAGACCCGCCGGCCCCAGCTCCGCGGCGGCCGCGGCGTGCGCGGGGCGAACTGGGGCTCGGTGTCGAATCCTTGCACGAGGGATGGGAAGAAAAGCCCCGCCGGCCACCCCTGAACTCAGGAGGCAGATGTTTAGGGTGTGCAGCCCCAGCATGGAACCCAGGGCGTCACCGGGCATGCGGAGCTCTGCCCCGTGCACTCGGGACACTGGGCGTTCACGGGAGGCGAGGCACGGTGTGGGATCAAGGAGGGGAGATCTCAAAAATAGAACGCGGGAAAAGACCAAAAAAAAAAAAAAAAAAAAAGGTTGAAAATGTGTGGGTTCAAAACAATGTTTTAAACAGTTTTCCAATATTTCCCCCCCTGTTGACAGGTCCTTTTTGCATTTTGCTTTCTCTTACATTATAATATGCTGTTTTAAATAACAAAGCCCCATATGGCTAAACACGTCGTCATTTGATTTTCAAAAGACCTCAGAAATTGCATCAAAATATGCACTCATGTATCGCCTAAGAAATCAACGAGAAAGAATTAATGGTGGCATATGGTGTGCCTCATAGAGAAAACTTAATTACAAATTAAAACAAATGCGAAAATTCACAAAATCAGTAAAGTGAAAGTAAATTATGATCTCAGATTTATACACAAATCAGCTCATGTACAATTAGGAAGCCTGTATGTTCTAGGTTTCTCTTTCGCAACAGAGCAGAGGGTGTTTGTTACAAGAACTCAGATCAGTTTCTTCCTCCTTTGCCCCCAAAAGGGCTTTCAGCAACCTCTTGGCACATTCATTTACTGCAGCCCACCTGGAAAGCAACTTTTAATCTTGCAAGTGCTCAATTAAGAGGACAATTCTATTAGCTCTTAATTCAAAATAAAAGTGCTTGAGTTTGAAAAGCCTGTTTGAAAGGCTTCAAGACTGGGAGTGTTCTTTCAGTCTTTGATATCACCAAGTTTGAAGGTCACAATTCCGTAAAACTGCTAATGACAACGGTGCAGTGGTCTACACCAAAAGGAAAATCAAATATGTGCTTTCTGAATTCTATTTTTGGAGCAGAAAAAAAAAGTCCCTTTGAAAAGTACCCTTGTCCTCCCCCTTTCCAATTTTAGCTAAATAAATGTAATGGAAGATTTTTAGTATTAATTAAACATCAAAGGCACCTTTTCTGACGCCTTTTATGCACGCAAAGAACTAGTTGTAACATGTTACACTTGTCAATCTTCCGAGCGCTCACACATACATCTCGTGTGATCTCTACCGCATGTCTGTGAGGAAATAGATAGCCCCAATTTTCGAATGGGAAAGTGGACGTCCTGAAAGGTGAAGTGACTTGTGCAGAATCACACAGCTGATGAGCAGAGCAGCTGGAATCCAGACCTCAGTCTCCACTCACAACAAGCCCTGCTTTTTTGAGTGCACCACCTGGCCTCCCAACGATTTCTCTGTAAGTATTGTGGAAAGTGAAATATCCAAAGCAAAAATGCAGGTAGGTTTCTTCATCAGTAGCAAGTCACCAGCAGGGAAATATGAGGCTTGTTGGAAGAATGTTAGTCTCCATGAAATGAGAAAGATGGCGAGTGAGACACACCTGGGTCAGATTTCCGTCCTGGGGCCGCCAGACTTAAAGCTGGCAGGCAGAAGACTTAAAACTGTGAGGCTGAGCAATGCCCCTTGTCACACATACACCTTTTTGCTTTTTGTCAGAGATTAAGAACCAACCCTACTTTATACATGGAGGAGGAAGGTTTTCTCAAGTCGAACTTGAGTTTTTATGTGCAGCCCCAGTGCTGAAGGGCCTCGAAAACCCTGGAAACTCAAGGTGTTTCAGATGCAGGGTGGCCTATTAGTGAGACCCAGGGAGTCTCTGTCCAGACCTGGTGACCACGGGAGCTCTGATGGGGGTCAGCCCTCCTGCACCCTTGGTAGAGTCACCACTCGGTTCTGTTTGTGGCCATCCCTTCCCTCCTCCCCTCTGCTGAAAGGAAACGTAACTTCTCTAATGGTGTCTCCCAACCCACCAAAATGCCACCAGGTGAAGGGCTGGGTGACATTTAACTGAAAAGACGAAACCATTTTATTCTGAAAAGTGACTCATTCCTTTTCTTGTGCAATTCATAAGGTATGGCGATAAAATTGGAAAATGGTACGACCTTCCTGGAGAAATAGTTGGAAGGATTCATGCAAAACTTACTTGATGAGTTCATTTGATCCCTTTGTTGAAAACTGGTCTAATTACTTTATAGTCACACCATGCATGTGGCCTTCAAATGTTGCGTGTGCTCGGCTCAAAGCAATCTTAGCACCAAGAGGAGGCGATGAGAAGCTGAAAAGAAACGCTGGTGGTGAGCCATTTCTCAAAGCCAGAGCACACCAGAAGAGGTTCTAGTCAAAAGAAACTGTCATTTGCTCATTCGTGCAGATGTGTAGGCATCACATGTTGAGCAAGGTACTGTTCTAGGCTCTGGGTAGGAAAAATAAACAAAGTCCTCAAAGCATTCCTTGTCCTATGGAGCCCATGAACAGGCAAGCAAGCGACTGCAGCACGGAGGTGAAAGTGCTAAAGTAAAATCATGTCCCTGGTGCTCTGCGCTCAAATGCCAACTGTCCCGGTCCTGGGTCAGTTGTCTTTGAAGCCATTCTCAGGCATGCCCTTTGCTCTGTAAGGCTAGGAGCTTCCTCTGGCAGGCTGAGTGTCACAGACTCCTGGGTCGATTGGCAGGTGGCTGGGTATGGCCAGCTAGAGGCACTGGAGGCAGAATGGAAGGTGGCATGAGGGCAGAGGCCAGAGAGTTTCCTCCCCTCCTTCTCTCGTCTGATGGCAGCTCCAATAGCACCGCCTCTGGCTGAGGCTTCTACCCACAACCCACGCCCCTGGGCTCAGGTAACACTGCCACTTCCTGCTAGCGGTCCAGCGTGGGGACATTCTTGGCTCTCTGCTGGGATTAGTCTCTGGGTAACTTCACTGAGTTGTATCCAAGAGTGAAGAGAAGAAAGTCCCTACCGGAGGGGACATCCTAGGCATGGGCAAAGGTGCGGAGGGATGAAAACGTGAGGAGGCCAGAGTGCCGTGTGGAGGGCAGCGTGGCTAAAATGGAGCTTCTTGGGAGGGGTCGCCTGGAGATCTGGCTGGAGACGCAGGCTGGCGGCAGCATCCACAGTGGCCTGACCTCGGTCACCATTTCCACGTGGCAAACCCCTTTATCTTAAAGAAGCCTTTGTTCAAATGTCCCCTTCCCAGTGTCTCTTGAGCCTTGTGATCCTGCTCCTATTTTTCCTTTTTCCTTTGAACTGACCACCTGCTAACACATTACTATTTCACTTACAATTTTTGTAATTCATTGTCTACTCTCCTGCCCCCCCCACACACACACACATGAATAGAAGTTCTACGGGGCCAGGAATCTTTGCTTTATTCAGTGATATTTTATGAGGATAAAACAGTGTCTAGCATATAATAGGTGCTCAATAAATTTTTTAAATGACTACATGAATAAAGTTAGTAAATAAGAAGGTATTTGTACATGAGTCAGAATTCTGCAGAGAAACAGAACTGATAAGACACATTTGAATATTAAGATAGAGAAAGAAATTTGTTGTAAGAATTTGGCTTATGTGATTAGGGAGGCTGAGGAGTCCCACGATTTGGAGCTCTCAAGCTATACACCCCAGAGAGCTGATGGTGTCGTTCCAGTCCAAGGGCCAGCAGGCTTGAGATGCAGGAAGAGCTGACGTTTCAGTTTGGGAACAAGCATCTTACAGTGTGACCAGAGGATTGGCCCCAGGGTGGGCACCTGGCCCCCTGCCAGGCCGATGAGAGTCTCTGGAATTCTCTAACTGATGCTCACTCAAGCTGTAGGGTGCAGCCAGCAGTCACATCCTCAGTTCGTGGGCTCAGGAGATGGGAAGGCACATAACTGTTAGCCCAAGCAGGATGTTAAAACACGATGAAAGCCCAATATAAACTTCGGATTATCTAAACAAACCTTTTCCCTCTCCATCATCATAAACAGTTTAGAATAGGCTGTATATATAGCCACCGTTTATATACACACAGAGATGCACAGAAATCCTCATTGTGCTGGAATGAACGCGTGATGCTAACTTGCTAGATATAGGTGGTATCAGGTTATACTGAAAGATTTTCCACTTGCTTCTCTGTATGCTTCGGATTGCAATAAAATGCCACCCGCTTTCACCCTATGAAGTCAGAAGCCTTAACATCCTCCATGAAACCGATAGCCTTGTCCTTTTACTAACACACACTCAGGAGATGGTGAAATGGCACGTGACCTGGATGTCATTACTTTTACCCACCATTTTATAAAGGATTTATTGCTTCCCACAAGTGACAGTACTAAATCACTACGACGAATCCATGCTTGTCAAAAGGAATGAACAAAACTCGCTTTGATTCATTCGTATCTTTGCTATTAAATATCCATCCCATTTATTCCTTCATTGACCAAGCCCAGTCATTTGCAGATGGTCTTGCTTGGGCGAAAGTGGATAATGGATGGCGTCTCAGTCCCTTTTCCAAAGGGCCAGTTATGGGACTGGCCACAGTTTGTGTCCTCAGACCTCTTCCTCAGGCTCCAGCCCAGGCCTTTTAGGAATTATTTATCCCGGGATTTGACCCCCGAGCAGAGCAGCCACGCAGGCCGGGAGGGGAAAGCTTGGAGCAGAATGCTGCCAGAAACAGCCCGATCTGGCTGTGGGCCAAGCAGCTGGCTGCCGAGACAAGCACCACCCCAGTCTCTCCAGACCCTCTTTGTCTCCCTCAGCCTCCCTTTCTCAGCTGTCTCACCTCAGGTAGTCATTGACACTCTGAATTCCCCAGCTCTTTTCATTCCTGCATTTCAGATCACTTTACACAGGTTAATGAAGCCTTAAACCACTCAGGAAAGCAAAGCAAAAGGCGTGTGGGGATGTTTGCCCTGCGCTCCTCCCAGGCCAGTGGCGGTGGTGGCCCCACGCTCACCCCACAAGGAAGGAGAATGACAGCGGTGGCCGCAGATGGGGAGAACGTCTCCTACCAGCAAGCAGAGTTGGAGTGCCCAGGGTTGAAACTGGTTCCATACATCACAGAAAACCCCGTTCCATGTAGAGTCAGATATCACTGCTACAGGACAACCTGCCACATTGGGGTCACCTGCCACAGTTGGTCCAGGTGAGCTTTGGAAAGTGGGTCCTGGGCAAGGCTGCTGATGCAGAGCCTCAGTATCTGCATCGCACCTGTGATAGGTGTGCTTCAGTCTGGGCTGTCATGGTCACGGTCACAGTCTCGGGCTTTGGAATCAGAGAAGCTGAGTTCGCATCCTGGCTCTGCCACTTCCCAACTGAAGTGCCTTGCGAATATTGCATGGTATCCTAAGCCCCACTCTCTCATCTGTAAAGTGGATACGATAGTATCCACTATCCCCTCCTCCACTGATTTCTGGGGAGGATGAAATGAGATCATGCATGCAAAGTATTTTTGGCACATCCAGTGGTAAATGCTATAGTCTTTCTCAGCCATCTCTACGTCTAGTCCCTGTGACTTCGAATTTGTGTAGTTCAGCTACAGCCTTATGGACCCTCTAGCTCAAATTGGTGCTGAAGTCTCTCGTTCACAAGAAATGGTAGGGAAATCCAAATGAAGTCTGTAGTTTAGTTAATAGTTTGTACCAGTGTAAATTTCTTAGTTTTGATAAATGTGTCACGGTTATTTGAGATATTAACATTATAAGAAGTTAGGTGAATGGTTTACAGGAACTCTTCTGTCTATATAACAAAAGCGCATCTAAGAATAACAGTAATCATATTAAAATGCATCAAAATCTGCAATGGCTACACAGTAGCTGTAACACTTCACCTGTATTTTTAGTGTACTGTGTTAAAATACTTCCACACTGGCCAAAAACATGCCAAGCCTTTGTTACCAAAGTAAGAGGCAATTTATGTTATCTCTAGCTGTTATCACCACCAAGGAAAATTCATTGAGTTTCCAGTGTCTGCAAGGCACCATATTGTACGTTAAAATAGCAAACATTACCATTGGGAGAAAACGGTTGCCTGTGTGGCAGTCATTTTAAGGTAGCTGTTTGGATGTAAGATATTTGATAACCTTACCATTTATGCCCCAGAGCTTTCCTTATTTCACAGTAAATGGATAGCTTGCTAGTCAATCAGTTCCAAGCTTTCCCTTTTGGTGGGTAGTCACTAGGAAGAACAATCTTGTCAAATAACACTAGATTATACCTGCTTGCCACTCTGAGTACAGTTTTCAAGATGTTCATCTTAAAATGCTGAGGACATCCTTTCTCTCTCTAACTTAATAGAGAACAAAGGATTTAAATGCTTTTTTCCCTTATTTTTTTTTTATACCATGCAAATTGAACTCGTGGAGGTCAGAAGGAGATTTTCATTGAGTGGATGGTGAGTTTTGTTAAGAGCCTTGACATATATCTCATCAACCAACGTGAATATGATATGGCCACATTACAACAGGTTTTGAAAAGAGCCACATTTTTAAAAAGCAAAGACTCTGTCTGGACAAGTTGCTCAGCTTTCCAGGCGATCATTAATCGGTCAGTTGTAACTCCTGAATGTACGCTGGCAGAGGATTCATAATCAGAGGTTTGGTTGGCACCTACTACTTACAGGGACATTGTACTGGGTCTCAGCCCATTAAGGTTAAGACATACTTCCAGTTCTCAAGTGTGAGAATGACATTTGTCATTCTTTTTAGTTGCCCAGGGTATCACCAAAGCCATTTCCTACTTACGAAAGGAAATGGAGGCCAGATGAGGTGGCTCATGCCTGTAAGCCCAGCATTCTGGGAGGTGGAGACGGGAAGACCATGTGAGTTCAGGAGTTCGAGACCAGCCTGAGCAAGAGCAAGAAAGAAAAATTAGCCTGGCTTAATGGCATGCACCTGTAGTCCCAGCTACTCAGGAGGCTGAGTCAGTAGGATTGCTTGAGCCCAGGAGTTTGAGGTTGCAGTGAGCTATGGTGATGCCACTGCACTCCAGCATGGACAGAGACTCTGTCTCCAAAAAAAAAAAAAAAACAAGCCTGGAAACACCAGAGACCATCTGCCCAGCCTGTCTCATTGTCTCATAGTTGGGGGTAGGGGCATACCCTAGGTCACCCCACCCCCAAGAACCTAGTGATAGGAAGGAGTGGGACAGTGTTGAACCAGGACCATGGCAGCTTTTACAACATGGTGTAGTGTTGTTGGTGTCCACAGGAGAGCCATCACGTGACCTGTCTTCATCATGACTTTAGGCCTTGATCCAGGCTGCATTGCTTCGGAGCTGGTCCCCAGGTTTCCTGAGGATTCTTGTGACCCACCCACCATCCTGTGAATAAATGCCCTTTCTGCTTAGATCAGCTGGGCTCAGCTTCTGTTGGCTGACACGGGAGCCTTGTCCCATGGTCTTCTTCTTGGAAACCAGTTGTTCCAACTGGCCATTGTTTTTCTAGCAGTAGCATTGGGTTCTCCTTGACCCCTCACTCTCTCACCAGACTCCTTTTGTCATCACAACGCACACTTAGGTAAAGGGCCAACTGTGGTCATGGAATAGGATTTAACTAGTTGCTTTTGCTGTTGGTGCTAAGTGAATCAACCAGAAATGTAAACAAATTTAACCTTGGATACTTTCCTGCATGGGTAAAATGTGTTGTATACATGTTTCTGGTACCACCAGCAGAATAAAGTCTTTTTCGTGACACTAAAGGATGTAATACACTAGAGTTTTGGCCCAAAGAAAGAACAAGGGCAACAACGGCAACAAAAAACAAAACAAAACAAAAAGCCTCTACAGTTACAGAGGAACCATCATTTCTGCTACTTTTTTTAAAGAAAAGAAACAGTTTCAATATTCAGTTCATCTTCTTTATTCAGCCTCCTCTCTTTGTCTTGTAGAAATCCCATTGTGGTAAATAAATTATAATTCATGCATTGACTTTTCTTGACGGCATTGAACTTGACAATAAGAAACTTTCCTTGAGAGATGGATCATCTTGTTTCAAAGAGCAAAGAGCTGATTCCCGAAAAGATTGAGAAAACATGAACTTCCATTGATAAAAACCTGGAATTCAGGTTTTTCATATTCTTCTCCTAGCAGGTTAAACATGGAAGTGGAACAATTTCTTACAAAACAGGAAGGCAAAGATATCATTAATCCTTTCAATTACACTACTTTTAGCAGCCACGAGAATAAGCCCAGGAACAAATGCTCAGGGTCTTAAATGAAAGCGGAGTTGGGTTTAAAAGAATTGCTGCGGAGGTCACAGCAAAAAGCCCTCTGCCTTTCATTCTGAATTTTTCTGCCAGTTATCCACAGACTCTGCAATTCAGTGAAGAGGGTGGCCATCCGGCACATGGCTGTAAAGAGTAGGGCCGTGGTTTCCACCTCCTTTCCTCCCCTGTCTTTGTCAATCTGCTTCCACCGAAATTGCTTTCATGAATGCACTAAAAATCCTCAGGGAGACTGAGGCTGGGGGTTTTCTCTTGCTCAGCGAGCTAGACTCCGAGTCCACACGGACTCATGTGAGGGAGAGGCACGATTTGGCATGTTGGGCAAAGCGGTCACAGTGGCAAGATTATGTGGGGTAGATGAGACTTGTTCTAGGGGTACCTTCCTTCTAGGCCTTTCCACCTTGACTCTGGCCTGGAGGAAGGTTGGAGGAGGGGATGGACAGCCCTCTCCCTAGGAAAACCCAATTCATTCTGGGACATTCTGTGACTACCAATATATTTTTTTCAACTTTAGTATAGAAGTGCCATAATCTATTCAAACATTAACCGGTGTTTAGACATTTTGAGGTCGTGACCAACTATTTCACCACTACACCTAAGGCTGCAAGTAACGTCTTAGTTCATGGATCCCTATACACTGATATTTTTTGTTTGTTATTGTTTTCAATTTCTCAAAAGTCATAGTAAAATACATGTAAAATTTGCTGTCTTAACGATGTTTAAGTATACCGTTTGCTGTTATTCAATGCACTCACCGTGCTATCTATTCCCATTCCTCTTTTCATCTTGCAAAACTGAAAAATTAAAAACAAATAATCCCTTGGAAGTCGTTTCAGCCAAAAGAGGAGGCCATGGGAGGAGGTACAAAATCAATCCATCCTCAACAGCTTAATCTACCTGTCTACGTTGTGGAGCACAGCGACTGTCATTTTCTGGAAACTCTTGCCTTCAGGGAGCTCCGCCTTGTTCCAGTTTCTGGCCTTCCTTCCCGGCCAGTCCTCAGTCTCTCCGGATGGCACCCCTCATGCACCCCACACTGCTGCTGGGTTCTGTCACTGGCCCTTTTCTCTTTGCATTCCATGTGCTCTCTCTCCGGGATCATGTCCATCTTCTTGCCTTCCAGTGATTGCTAGTGACCAATAACCCCCACCCACGTCCCTCCTGAATTCCCAGTCCCTGTCTCCAGTAAGCTCCTGGACCCCTCCACCTGGGTATTTTGCTGTCACCTCAAATTCAAATTCACTATGTCCCAGTCGGAATTTCTTAGTGCCCTTCTCCAAACCTATATTCACTGCCCAGAAAGCTCAAAGGTATCCTCAGCACGCCCCTCCCTCTGGCTCTACATTCAGTCACAAAACTGTCTAGATTCTGCCTCAGAGATTGTTCTCAAGCCGGGCCCCCTCTCCATCCCTGTGGCCTCTGCCTCAGTGAAGTCAACTTCCTCTGTCCAGGCCGCTGCCCCCAGCCTATGCCCCACACTGCTGCCCAGTTGTCCTGCGCCAGATGACACACACTGCTTGGGCAGCCAAGGGAGCACAAAGCCAATCAGACCTGGGAGCCCAAGCAGATGGGAGCCAGGGAGAGAACAAAGGGCTCGCAGGGGGTCAGGACCCCGGATGACTCTGAGGCTTGAATGGAAGATGCAGTCATGGGGTCTCAGCAAGTCCTGCCTCTCACAGCAACCAAGCAGATGCCTAGCTACCCTGAGGATTTGCACGTGGCTGCCGACCGCCACTCATTTTCTACTCCTGGGGGAGCTGCCCATGGCCATACAATTAGTTGGCCTAAAATGCCACTTTGATTCCATCACTTTCCAGTCCCCAATCTCTGGTGACTCCCTATCAACTGCAGATTGTTTTGGTTATTTTGCAGATCTGTTTTGCTTTGCAGATTGTTTTGGTTTTGGTTTTTTGAGACAGAGTCTTGCTCTGTTGCCTGGGGTAGAGTGCAATGGAGTGATCATAGCTCACAGCAACCTCCAACTCCTGGGCTCAAGCAATCCTCCTGCTTCAGCCTCCCAAGTAGCTGGAACTACAGGTGCATACCACCATGCCCAGCTAACTTTTTCTTATTTTTAGTAGAGACAGTGTCTCACTCTTGCTCAGGCTGGTCTCAAACTCCTGAGCTCAAGTGATCCTCCCGCCTCAGCCTCCCAGAGTGCTAGGAGTGCAGGCGTGAGCCATCATGCCTGCCTGCCCGCAGACTCCTCAGAGTATGGTTTCTGCTCCCAGTGAGCATTCTAAGACCTGGTAACTGCTCACACAGCTTTGCCCTCTGCTTACTTGTCTAAGTCAGCCTTTCTCCTCTGTCACACTTAAATCCTGACTTTGCTTTCCCGATCTCTGAAATTTTGCCTGTGCCTTTTCTCCTGCAAGAACCCTGTCCTGTAATTCCTCAAATCAGTTTGCTTAGGTCCTGCATGACTTTTCATTTGTTCAACCAACATATTGTGAGCCAACAAGGGGCCAGGTGAATTCTAGCAGAGAAGACTAGATCTCTCCCCTTGAGGAGTACCTAATCCACTGGAAAAGATGAACAAGGAAAAGGAATTTGCATTACAATGTGACAAATTCCACAATGGTGCTACATATAATGTCCCAAGAATAACTGTCAGGGCATCTCTCAAATCTCATCATCATAGGGATGTTCTCATTAACTTACAGAGAAACCATTTCCTGTCTTCTGAAAACTCCAAGGCTATGGTCCTCAAATTTGTTGTGCAAAGATTCATCTGGGTCGCTTCTCAGCCTTTTGGCTAAGAGCAAGTGCAAAGATTAATCTGGGGTGATTTTTTATCACACACTTTCCAAGGTTTCACTTCCAGAGATTCTGATTCAGTAGATCTGGGCTCGGGCCTAGGAATAAATAATTTTAATAAACCCCTCAGTGATTCTAATAAAATGAGGCTACAGGTCACACTTGGTAAAGCATTGCCAGCCAGGCCCATTGCTTCACACCTGTAATCCTAGCACGTTGGGAAGCCAAGGCAAAAGGATCATTTGAGCCCAGGAGTTCAAGAGCAGCCTGGGCAATATAGCAAGACCCCACCTCTACAAAAAATAAGAAAACTTAGCCAGGTATGGTGGTACAACCCTGTAGTCCCAGTTACTCAGTAAGCTGAGGCGGGAGGATTGCTTGAGCCTAGGAGTTCGAGGTTACAGTGGACTATGATCATTCAAGCCTGGGCAACAGAATGAGATCCTGTCTCAAGGAAAGGAAACGGAAGGGAAGGGAAGGGAAGGGAAGGGAAGGGAAGGGAAGGGAAGGGAAGGGAAGGGAAGGGAAGGGAAGGGAAGGGAAGGAAAAAGGAAAGGAAAAAGGAAAGGAAAGGGGAAAGAAAAGAAAAGAAGGAAGGAAGGAAGGAAGGAAAGAGAGAGAGAAAGAGAAAGAAAGGAAGGAAGGAAGGAAGGAAGGAAGGAAGGAAGGAAGGAAGGAAGGAAGGAAGGAAAGAAGAAAGAAAGAAAGAAAAAGAAAGAAACATTGCTAAAGTGTTTATTGTTTTTGCAACTCACACAGCAAACCAGATCCTTTCTTGTAGTCTCCATGTTTACATGTATGGCTTAAAAAGTCCTTAACAATTCTAATATAGTCATTTTGGGGGATTAAATTCTTATAACTGCATATGGCTTTCACAATTTACCTTTAAAAAAAAAGAGATTGATCTGAGAACATGCTGCTGAGAGGCTAAGAGGTAGCAGTGACAAGGGCGTGGGGTTGCTGCTGTGCCCCAGAGGCCCCTCGCGTGGGGCAATGAAGACAGGGGCCTGCGGCGGAGAGCAGCTCAGGGAAGCCAAGGCTGCACCAACATGACGCTGAGGAAATGTTTTGGAAAGGTGCCATTGGGCCTTCAACGATAGTGTTCTTTAAAGTCAGATCTGATCTCCTGCAGCTCAGTTGTGACAGACCATTCTTTCAAACAGGTGTTTTCAGTGGCTTTGCATGAAAATGGAGGGGGAAGGCCAAGGATCCCGAGATTCCCAGCTGGAGAAGTCTGGCTTCCTTACGTGCAGCCTGCACCAGGGCACTGTGCCTGACAGCACCTGCCTGAGAAGGCGACAGGACCTCAGGCACCCTGGAGCTGCCGCACTGAGATGCAGGTCCCCACCGCATGGGTACGGGCCTGCCCTCTCTCTGCTCGACCAGCTTTGCTAGATAGGAGCTTAACTCCCCCTATGAGGCTGCATGCCCTGGGCCAGGGGTTGTTGCAAACTCCACAGTTGTGTTTCCCGGACCACCCACCAGACAGTAAACCTGAGTCTCAGCTGGGCCTGGAATCACTGGAAGAGAAATAAAAGAGGAAATTTAAACAAGGATTCCTACTCTCTGTTATTTGCTACTCCCTGGGAGTGCTCTTTCCCCAGCTTCTGCAGCTGGCCTCTCTGCACCGCTGAAACCACCAACCTCCCGCCAACCTTGTGGGACATTAGCTCTACTCCGATTTTTTACATTCTAGAAACTTCTTGTTCTAGAGTCTAGAACAAATCCAGGTCTTGGGCAAAAGAGCTTGAAGAATGTGGTCTTGAATGAGGCATATTTTGCAGTTCAGGACCCAGCGGGGTGCAGCCTAGTGACTGTGGCAGGACAGGGGAGGTTGGAGGCATCGGGACCCAGAGCCAGATGTGAAGTTGGACCCAGAACCAGAGAAGGATGGAGCCCAAGCAGTCACAGGTGCCGTGATGGCACCTACTGCAGCAGGTGCCATCATCACAGAACATACCCACATGCCCTAGTCCGTGCTCAGGTACAGACCAAGCAAAGCCACAGGGACCCAGAGATACAGTCAAACAGAATTCAGGCAGTCCATTGGTGCACAAAGGGTCTCTACCGTGTTTCCCCGAAAATAAGACCTACCCATAAAATAAGCCCTAGCAGGATTTCTAAGCATTTGCACAATATACGGCCTACCCCGAAAATAAGACCTAGTGGTGGGCGTGGCTACGCAGCGTATCTGCACAACCCATGCATTTCGTCACGAAGCGGTAAAGAAGACGAGCAGCCCTTCGCATCTGCCCCATGAGAGCTCTAGTGCTCGACATGAGAGATTGGGGCCAGTGGTTCTAAAGGAAATAGAGTCGCAAGAAATTCAGGATGGAATTCGGGGTTTGGAGAGTTATGATGATTTTCCAGAAGAAGACGACTTAACTATATTTGAATAAATGTAGATTGTTGTACCGTACTTAAAAAAAATATAAAACATCCCCTGAAAATAAGCCGTAGGGTGTCTTCTTGATGAAAAATAAATATAAGACCTTATTTTCGGGGAAACACGGTAGTCCCTGGGCTGTGAGCGTGAGGACCTTCTCTTAGAGGGACTGTGCTGCTGGCTGACTTAGCAGAATAGGGAAGTAAAACAAGGATCCGGTTATCAGATCTGTGGGTCAAGGAACATACTGTGGCTTCTGAGCAGAACAAGTTTTGATATTTGAAAAAAACTAGAAGGAAGAGCGCTGAGGTTTGGAGATAGGCTTCGGAAATCACCCCTGTCTGTGTTTTTTTTTTTTTTTTATCGGATTCAGAGGGGTAAACAATGCCCCGTCCCAGGGCTGATGTAAAACACAGAGAGGGTAACCCAGGCGGCCCTGAGTACTCTCCTGGGTTCAAAGGTCAACCATGGCCTTAAACATTACAGCATCTCTTAACTATACGAGTGGCATCCTTCTGCATACTCACGTGTCCTGGTTTATGCAGTCTAAAAACTGGCATTGATCACTGTGCGCGCCTCTTCAGAATATCTGCTAAGCAAAATGGGGAAATGGGATTAGAAACAAAATTCCTGTATTTTTTTTTGTTTTTTTTTTTTTACAGGAATTTAGTGGAAGTGAGAACCTTTAGAATCACTCATGTAGTCCATCCCATGATGCACCTAGGACTCTATAGAAGCCATTATTTTAATTTCTAGAAAGAAATTCTAGGTAGAGGCAGGTCTACTGATATTGCCAAGGAAAATTAAAAAATGTAAAAGGTCATCACTTCTTGGAAGTTATGTATGAATATCCCATAATATGTTTTCTATTGACAGGAGGTCATATAGGCTAGATCATGTGGTGGGATTTGCTTTTGTTAATTTATTTGGGTGGATGTATTCTAACATTGCTTTAAAATTATTGCTGGGCCATCATACTAGGGTCTATATCACCCAAAAAGCCCAGCCTCAAGCGTCTTTGGTGGCTTACTCTGTTGTCACATGGCCCATGGATTTAGGATGGTAGACCTACCTTCCCACTGGCCATTCTGCTCACTCTAGTTTATATAAGCCACTTACTCTCTTCCCGCCTTCCCTACACAGTGACAATAGAAGGTTCTGGTTGTTCCTCTCCCTACTGTATCTTTGAAATTATGCCAACGTGTTTTTTTTTTTTTTCCCATTTCCTTTAAGATATTTGTTTATGCTGAAGAATTCATACAGAGATTTTTTTTTTCTCCTCTCTCTCTCAGGGGATTAGCATTTGAGTAAGAGCTGAATAATAAAACTAGATTGTAAAAGCCTGTCAGAAATGTAGTGGTGCGTGTCTTACTTCTCATAATTGCCTTGGAATGATTAGGATTGAACTTTGTTGTGGTGATGCTTGTTGTTGTTCCAAAGTGAAGAAAGGCAATTTTTCTCCGCCAGGCCGCAAGGATGGGTGTCAAAGGGGAAATGACCTGCGATGCCTTGTAAAATGTAAATTCTAATTTTCTAGATAAAAAGGAAGATGCGGAGCAAAGCGAGATGGAGAATTAATGAGTAGACCTCTAGGTCTGCTTCGGATGCTTCTTAACCTCTGGTGCATCTCACATTCTTTTGAGAGAATTTGAGGCAAACACACATACACACAGAGACACACGGAACACGGCAACTATTTCAGGAGAATTGTGCACTCCGTGGCCTTTAGGTTAAGAAATCCTGGCCAGGCGTGGTGACTCACGCCTATAATCCTAGCACTCTGGGAGGCCGAGGCGGGTGGATGGCTCAAGGTCAGGAGTTCGAAACCAGCCTGAGCGAGACCCCGCCTCTACCAAAAATAGAAAGAAATTAATTGACCTACTAAAAATATATATACCAAAAAAAAAAAAAAAAAATTAGCCGGACATGGTGGCGCATGCCTGTAGTCCCAGCTACTTGGGAGGCTGAGGCAGAAGGATGGCTTGAGCCCAGGAGATTGAGGTTGCTGTGAGCTAGGCTGATGCCACGACATTCACTCTAGTGTGGGCAACAAAGTGAGACTCTGTCTCAAAAAAAAAAAAAGAAATCCTGTGGAGTCATTAAAGTGTTTTCTCCATCCTTTGGGTTCAAACTTAATTCAGAAGTTAGAATAAATGGATGAAATTTAGATTCCAATGAGACAGCAAATATACACAGTTGATCCTTGAATAATACAGGTTTGGACTGCATGCATCCACCTGTATGTGGATTTTCTTCTGCCTCTGCCACCCCTGAGACAGCAGGACCAACCCCTCTACTTCCTCCTCCTCCTCCTCCTTCTCAGCCCACTCAGTGTGAAGATGATGAGGATGAAGACCTTTATGATGATCCGCTTCCACTTAATGAATAGTATAAATGTATTTTCTCTTCCTTAGGATTTGAATATTTTCTTTCTTTAGCTTGCTTTATTGTAAGAATATTGTATATAGTACATATAGCATACAAAATATGTGTTAATTGACTGTTTATGTTATCCATAAGGCTTCTGGTTAACAGTAGGCTATTAGTAGTTAAGTTTTGGGGGAGTCACAAGTTATTTGCTGATTTTTCAACTGAATGGGGGGGCTGTACCCCTAGTCCCCCCATTGTTCAAAGGTCAACTATAATTATGCTGAGTTTGTGCTAGGTACAAAAGGACCCAAAAAAATTGGAAGAGCTCAAGCTTTCCCTCCAGGGCTTTGAGGAAGACTGCACAACTGCTGTAGGGTAATTTTAAACAAGACAGTACAACGTTCAGTGCTAAATTGTGTGGCATAGATGAAGAGTGCTGCAGCCCTTCAGGAGAGGCGAGACAATGGTTTAGTTAAAGAAAATTTCATAAAGAAGGATTTTATCTGTACTTGAAGGGATCTTTAGGACCTAGATAAACAGAAGGGAAATGTGATAACATTCCACTAAGACAACATGGTTCAGGAGAGAGAATATGAGCTTTGACATCTGGGTTTGAATCACCACTCTGTCCCTTCTAGGCTGTGTAACCATGCTAAATTTATTTACTATCCCTGATTTTCAGATTCATCATCTGTAAAATGGGCATTCTTATAGAATGGATAGGAGTAATAAATGAGAGAAATTTTTTAAAGTACCCAAGGCAGTGCCTACAAGGCAAAAGCTATATCTCTTTTTTTTTTTGCTACCACATCTTAAGAGCACAACCCAGGAGCGGGCACATACAAGGTGCTTGATAAATATCTGCAAGAATGGTTGAATGAATGAACAAGTAAAAAACTGCTGGGGAGTAGACAATAATGATGACTCTGATGTGTGGCAATATAGAATTTCTTTCTTCAAACTTATTATCATAAAATCTAATTGTATCAAGAGAATGAAAAGATGAACCACAGACTGGGAGAAAATATTTTCAAAACACATTTCTGATAAAGGACTGCTATCCAAAATATACAGAGAATTCTTAAAACTCAACAATAAGGGCCGGGCGCTGTGGCTCACGCCTGTAATCCTAGCTCTTGGGAGGCCGAGGCGGGCGGATTGCTCAAGGTCAGGAGTTCAAAACCAGCCTGAGCAAGAGCGAGACCCCATCTCTACTATAAATAGAAAGAAATTAATTGGTCAACTGATATATATATAAAAAAAAAAAAAATTAGCCGGGCATGGTGGCGCATGCCTGTAGTCCCAGCTACTCGGGAGGCTGAGGCAGAAGGATCACTCAAGCCCAGGAGTTTGAGGTTGCTGTGAGCTAGGCTGACGCCACGGCACTCACTCTAGCCTGGACAACAAAGCGAGACTCTGTCTCAAAAAAAAAAAAAAAAAAAAATCAACAATAAGAAAAAAGAAGCCAATTAAAAAATGGACCAAAGACCTTCCCAGACACCTGACCAAAGAAGATATACAGATGGCAAACAAGCCTATGAAAAGATGTTCCTCGTCCTATGTCATCAGGGAAATATTAATATAAATTAAAATAACGATGAGATACCATTACATACCTATTACAATGGCCAAAATCCAGAATGCTGACAACACCAAATTCTGGTGAGGATGTGGAGCAACAGGAACTCTGATTTATGGCTGGTGGGAAGGCAAAATGGTACAGTCATTTTGGAAGACAGTTTGGCAGTTTCTTACAAAACTAAACATATTCTTGCCATCAAATCCAGTAATCATGCTCCTTCGTATTTACCCAAAGGAATTGAAAACTTATGTCCACACAAAAACCCACACACAAATGTTTATAGCAGCTTTATTCATAATTGCCCAAACTTGGGAAGTTGCCAAGATGTCCTTCAGTAAGTGAATCGATAACCTGTGGTACCTTTAGACAATGGATATTATTCATCCCTAAAAAGAAATAAGCTATCAAGCCATGAAAAGACATGGAAGAACCTTAAGTGCCTATCATTAAGCAAAAGAAGCCAATCTAACAAAACTACATACTATGTGACTCCAATTATAGGACCTATTGAAAAAGGCAAAACTATGGAGGCAGTAAAAAGATCAGTGGTCTCTGGGGGTTAGAGCAAAGGAAGGGAAGAATAGGCAGAGGACAGGGAATTTTTAAGACAGTGAAACTATAATGTAGGATACTACAGTGGTGAACACATGTCATTATACATTTGTCCAAACCCATAAAATGTACAACACCAAGAGTGAACCCTAATGTAAAAAAAAAAAAATTTAATTCAATACATCACATCATGGCTATATCTACAACTAAAATGGATTCATATTGTGTTCTAGGTTATTCAAGAACGAACTCTCCAGTTTCTGTGTTATCTTGGTCCTTTACAGCTTCCTCTCCAGTTTCACAGCCCTGACAGGTTTGAGTATTTTTTCCTTTGTCTTGGGTTTTCAGTTTTCCGTAGTTTACTATGCTCTTCCTAGGTGTGATTTCTTTCTATTCATCTTGTTTGGGGTTCACTAAACTTCTTGAATCTGTGAGTTGATGTTTTTAGTCAGTTTTGGAAAATACTTGGCCATTACTCCTCATATATTTCTTCTGCCTTATTATCTCGCTCCTCGCCAAGTGTCTAATTAGATTTTTCACTGTCTCACATATATTTTATCCTCTTTTCTATTTTTTTCCTATTCTTCTTTTACCTGTGCTTCAGTTGAACATTTTCTATTAACTTGTCTTTCAGTCACTAACTTGTCTTCTTCTTAATCTGCTATTAAACTCATTTAGTAGGTTCTTTTTTGTTGTTTTTTTTTGAGATAGAGTCTTGCTTTGTTGCCCAGGCTAGAGTGAGTGCCATGGCTTCAGCCTAGCTCACAGCAACCTCAAACTCCTGGGCTCAAGCAATCCTCCTGCCTCAGCCTTCCAAGTAGCTGGGACTGTAGGCATGTGCCACCATGCCTGGCTAATTTTTTCTCTATATATATTAGTTGGCCAATTAATTTCTTTCCATTTATAGTAGAGACGGGGTCTCACTCTTGCTCAGGCTGGTTTCAAACTCCTGACCTCGAGCAATCCACCCGCCTCAGCCTCCCAGAGTGCTAGGATTACAGGTGTGAGCCACCACGCCCAGCCATTTTATAGGTTCTTAATATCAGATAGTAGAATTTTCCATTCTAGAATTTCCATATTATTCTTTTTCATAGAGTCCAAGTCTTTGGTAAAAATATCCATCTTTTTTCTATTTTCCTGAATGTATTAGTGATAGTCATTAAAAAACCCCTGTCTATTATTTCCAATGTCTGAACTACCCATAGGTCTGTTTCTATTGCCTATTTTTTCTCTTGGTTTTCAATCATATGGTACTTTATATAAGGTGTGCAATAGCTGTATCATTTTATGAGACAAACTCTATTAGATAAATCCTTAAGAGATCTCCAGGTATTTATAACATGTCCATAAGGCAGTTGGTTATTTCCCAAATCACAAAGATATCTACTTATGAACAAATATCTCAGGGGAAAAATCAGTATCTAGTTTACACCACCTGACGTTCTTTAGACTTTGAGGGATTTCCTGCAAGTATTTGAGATCCTATTTTGTGCCAGCACCATTCTGATCAAGATACAGTCTCTATCCTAATGAAACTTGCATATCATTGGGGAAAGACAGCAAAGAATAAACAAATAGGAAGAAAACTATCAGATAGTCATGAGTGCTGTGCTAATAATTCAAATAGAACAACATGATGAAGAGTAACTTGATGACTACTATACATTGGATGGCTGGGGAAAATTTCTTTCAGGGAAGGTGACTCCTAAGGTGTTAATTGAATAACAAGAAGGAACTAGCCATGTGATTATGGGAAAAGCAATTGAGGCAGAAGGGAGAACCCTAAGAGAGGCCCTAAGAGAGGAATGAGGTTGTAATGTTAAAGGAAAGGAAAGAATTTCAGAGTTACTGGAGCAAGGAGACTGAGAGCAAAAGAAGTGAGGCAATAGGTAGAGACAGGGACTTGATCATTTAGGGCTTTATAAGTCAGAGCAACGAGTTCAGATTTATCCTAAGTGTGATAAGAAGCCACTAAAGCATTTTAAGCAAGAGAGGAACAGAGGCTGGTTTCTATTTTTAAAACATCACTTTAGCTTTTGTGTGGAAATTGGTTTGCAGAAGGATAACATTGGAAGCTGAGAGACAAGTGAGGTGCTAATTGTAAGTCCAGGAGAAGCATGGTGAGAGCTTGGTTGAGGGTAAGGGTAGTGAACCTGTAGGTTTAGAAATCATTGGCATGTAGATGCTATTTGGAGCCTCAGGACTAAATAAGTCTCTGTATTTTTTGGCCAAGTAAAATATATAGCAACATGACATCTTGGAACTGGAAGAGACATTAAAAACTATCTAGTTCAATCCTATTTTTTTGTAAATAGGGAAATTGAGGCCCAGTGAGGTTAAGTGCTTTCTTCATATATAGTTCATCAGAATCTAGGATTTCCTTACTTGGTTTGGTGCATTTTCATTTATTTGCCTTCTACTTCTAGAATAGGACAACTTAGCTTCAAAGTTATGGTAAATATTTGTTGAAAGAAATAATTACACCCTGTGCAATATTGGATTTTAAATGATCAAAAAAGTAAAAGAAGAAGTATTTAAGCAAATATATTGCTTAAAAATATTTCACTATCAATTTGAACTCAAATAAAGCAGCAGCTTTATTGGCAGATTGGTTGGCTCAGTGAAAAATGAATTAGCAGAAACATTTTTATCCAGAATTTATTGTAGCTGATGGAACCATCTTTTCAAAAGAATGTTTTAAATTAAAAGACCAATCATTTCTTCATCATATAGAGGGGGGAAAAAAGTGTAATGTAAAATCTCATTAACGGAGTTGTTAAATAGGGTAGTAAAATTCCTTAGACCTGGGTTTTACACACACATGCATGCACACATTTGCGATTTTGTTAGATAAACAGCAAATGTGTACTGCTGCTGAAGCAAAGTGGGGCAAGAGGAAGCTGTGAGAGTCAAGGAAACAACCCTATGTTTTTTACGTTGGCATAGAGTAACGTGGAAGAGGCAAAGGTTGAAACTGATATTAAGACTACTATCAGATTTAGCAGAAAAGAGCCAATCTAGGTACTGCAAATAAAAGGATGTGGCAATAGCTGATCGATAATTCCTTTTATAAAAGTACTGCTGACTTGTTTATGAAACTCTTGATAGCGTTAAAAGATATTCCAAATATCATATTCCAGATGTTGTTCTGCCTGCGAGTCTTTTCTGAAAAAGAAGCAACAGCTGTGCCCGTGTCCATTAAACTCTCGGCTACGATGCTATTAGACAACTGTAAGCATCATTTTGCCTCTTGGAACCTCAATTTCCTGATCAGTAAAATAAAGCAAGTGATCGCTTGAATCACCAGAATCTTTGAAATCATAATTCTAAGATTTTCCAAAGCCCAAATGAATAAAAAGAAGAAAATAAATTTTAAGATAAAGCGAGGTTAACTATTTTTTCTAGGTGCCCGGCCACCTAGAACATATATAGGGCTTGGACCCCTTTTCTTTCTGCCCCACATTAAAGTATTTTATCTTTAGCATTTTATTGAATATTTAAAGCAGTCAATAGTAAGCACCATTTTATAAATAAAAGTCTTCTTTTCTAGTGACTATGACATATAAATTGATCTGTCAAACAAGATCTCAGATGAATTCTTCAATGCAAATATAAATGATTGGGTTTTGTTTTCAATGTGTTATTAAGAGTACAAGACTAGCCTAATGTAAACACCCTGTCTAATATTGGGTCAGCACACAAGTGATCACTTGTGAAAGGCAGGGCTGCCCGTTTTAGTGAGGGGTCCTCTAGCTCCCGTTGGCCCAAAACCAGTCTGTGAGGTCTTTGCAGGAGAGGAAGCCATGTCAGTGAAGCCTGCGACTGGCTGATCGCTCACTCAAGGTCAAGGCCTCTCTTCCCGTATCTTCCTTAGTTCAGCGGACTCTCTGTATTTGGGAAAAATTTCAACTCAACATCCACCCTCAATCAACCCTCTATTGCCACCAGCTATTGACTCAATTTAATGTCAACTCACATGTTATAATGGGGAGCTTCCATATTTTCCAGGATTTCAGGATTTGGGTGATGGTAGAACAGGAAACAGTCCTGATATTATTATTATTATTATAACAACCGTAGTTACTTTACTATTACATCCCCAGCAACTAGCTCAGTGCCTGATAGGTAGTAGGGGCAGAGTCTTTGCTGACAGCTAAGCCAGTGAATGAATGACCAGGCACCCTTATAGTCTGGTGAGGAAATGTGTGTGACCTGAAGGTGGAGGTGGGGGGGGAGGTACTGCATTTAGTTCATTTGAAAACCTTCTTGCTGGCTAGAACCTTCTTGCTGGTTCCAGGAGCTCCTCCTCCTTCTCTCGTGTGTCGTTTGACACCCTCCCATTGCTTTCCCTCGGCAACCCCAACTGTGCCTCACCCTTCCGTTCACACAACCCTTCTTTCCATTCTGCTCTTTTCTCTCCACTCACAACTTTAGACCTGGTATTTCGGACTCTTTGGGGGATTCTAGAGCCCACCTTTATCCAGGCAGGTATTCTATGAACATTATCTCATTAATTATTTTCTCTATTTTGTTTATAAGTAAAGAAAATTAGTGTAAGACATGCCAGGTCCCACAGGAAGTAGAAAAGAGTAGGAAAGCCTGTCCTCTGTCCATTTCACCCTGTCCCCTCCATCATCCAGAAGCTTCCTAAAGTAAATGTTATCCTCACCTCTTCTCAGATAGAAAAGATTGAACATGGAAGAAGCTCATTCCAGGGACATCACGAGAAATGTGATGTGCAGAGCAATGGAGATTATACAGCACGCAGGACTGGATGACCCAACACAAAACAGCCCCTAGCTTCTGTGATTTTTGAATCCTTGTATCTGGTTCTTTTTTTTTTTCTTTTAATTGTCTCCTCCATTGCTAGCCCTCTTGTCAATTTCTAGCAAGCTCTTGCTTTCCTCTGAATTAGTAGCCTCTAATCTTCTGTGGGCTGAGAAACCAGCTTTATTAGGATTGTGTCTAAAATGGGAGAAGACAGTTGCTGAATGACAAAGTTGATGGATATAAAGTGCCTGAGCTTAGTGAATGAGCTCTCTGGCATTTATTTTAACTTCTCAGAGGCCTTTTTCTTTGAGCTATGTTTCCTACAGCTGAGATTATTGGAAAAATGACCTCTGGGTAGGTGAGTTATGGCTGCAAAAAAGGCATTGTTTCCTTTAAAATGAATAAGAATGGCAGCTAATACTGTACCCCTTGTTCTCTGTAGAATGAATTCTTTGTTTAAAAACAAGGGAACAAAAACACTCAACAATAAAAAAAAGGTGGAGCAATATACTCAAGGAAAGAAGGCCTAAAGTGAGCCACATTATATGAATAGCTGAGTTGATAGGAAAATAAATGTTGTTTTGCTTATAACACTGAAAAGTCAATAAGCAGCCAATGAACGCCAGAGCAACAGGGCTGATATTCATTTAGGTGCCCTTGGTAATTAAAACACAACGCCCAGGCAAAACAAAGCAAGAGCAGTAAACACAATGCCTACAGGGTCCCATCTGCAGGTGAACAAATGGTATACAAAGAGATTTGTAAAACGTATTCATGAAACATCAATAGCTTATTAATGGAGAGGCTCCTTTATGTGGAGTAGGTCCCGATGTTTAAATAGAATTCTGCAGTTTAAAGTTTAGGAATTTGAAAATGGAAACTGCTGGCAAAAATATTTAGAACACCAAAATGGCGGCGGGGGGGGGGGACCTAAAACCTCAGATCTTTATACTCTTGATAATTGTTTAATAAAGATTTAATGGTCTTTACCTGGTTCTAATGCTGCCCATTCTTTACCCTCCTACTGACAAATGTATCTCCTTTGCCACTGCCCTTCGGAGCTTCTTAAGACTATCTCAGGCAGCCACAAAGGATAAAGATATTTTATTGAACAATATAAGCACCTTCTTATCTTTTAAACACTATCTTGGACTCTAACCCTAGTTTGCACACCAGAGATGTTAAGTAGGTTTTATATTGTGTGCCAGCTCCTGTCATTTGATTGAGCCTTCCTAGAGTGTTATGTTTAGAACGTTCCTGAACTCACATTTGTGCTTGGCAGGAAGATGATCAATGATGCCTGCCATGGGCAAGAGAGAGGTAATGGAAATATGTATGCCAGAAAATTACTATCCCTCTCTTCCATCCTGCCTGAGTGAGTCAAGAGACACCTACCTGCATCCTGCTAACTTCCTTTCTTTGGCACTGGCTCTGCTACCTTTATCCAATACCTACTTGTGGAATATCCAAGTATTTTCTTTGTGTATTTGAAGAGTATGAAGTGTGTATGGATTTGTTTTTTGCTTACTTGGTGGGTGGGTTATATAAATTATGGAAATGATTTAAAGTAGTTGAAGAGGATTTAACACAAACATGCTTTCAATGATACACACACACACACACACACTATGAGAGAGAGAGAGAGAACAAAAAACTATGTCCCAATAAAGTCTTTTCCATTTCTTAACCTAGTTCCTGATATAGTCAGAATCTCTTTCTTCTATTTTTTAAAAAAATTAAACAAAAGAGAGCAAGTTTTTAACCCAATTATATAGAAGGAAAAAGACTGACAACATTGATCGACAGGAAATACTATGATTCAGAGCATAGTCACAAATTATCATATGATTTAATAAACTTGAAGGTATTTTTACTGGGAAGTAAATGGAAGGGGGAAAGCTCTTTAGAATAAATCAGAGGAGGAAAGAAAGAGAAAGAAGAAGAAATATTACATTCAGATACTCAGTCATTCAAGGAATGTTATGCTCCTTCCTCAAGGAGATTATGGTCTAATTTAGATTGTGTATACGTGTATCCAGGCCACATGTGAAGAACTACCAGCTAGTGGACGTTGACCTTTTCTGGTAAAAAAAAAAAAAAAAAAAAAAGGTGCAGGCATACACAGTTTTTTTAAGATGGAAATCTCCTGCTGTCTTTTTTTTTTTTTTTTTAAGACAGAGTCTCGCTTTGTTGCCCAGGCTAGAGTGAGTGCCGTGGCATCAGCCTAGCTCACAGCAACCTCAAACTCCTGGGCTCAAGGTATCCTGCTGCCTCAGCCTCCCAAGTAGCTGGGACTACAGGCATGCGCCACCATGCCCAGCTAATTTTTTCTATATATATTAGTTGGCCAATTGATTTCTTTCTATTTATAGTAGAGAGACGGGGTATCGCTCTTGCTCAGGTTGGTTTTGAACTCCTGAGCTCAAATGATCCGCCCGCCTCGGCCTCCCAGAGAGCTAGGATTACAGGTGTGAGCTACCACACCCGGCCTCCTGCTGTCTTCTTTGGTAGTCGTGTTCCTGATCTCATCTATGCTCTGGTAAGTGGAAGTTCCTCTAGAAGTCTAGCCAGCAGCTGTTCCTAAGGTCTACTATCATAGCACCTTTGGATACTCAGAAAAGTGCAAAATAACTACACAAGTATATAAACATTTAAGAAAAATAAACTCCTTCAGAATAGAGTCTCTGTCTTACCTTTGTATGATTTATGTAATTTTTAAAGTTGAATCATATATGAATGAAGAAATGGAAAAAATTTTTTTAAAAAAAGAATGAAAGTGGTCATGGGCTTTTCCTTCACTTCGGGCCTGCACTGTCCAATACAACAGCCACTAGCTACATGTGTCTACTGAGCACTGGAAATGTGGCTAGCCTGAATTGAGGTGTGCTGTAAATATAAAATTGGATTTTGAAGACTTAGAACAAAAAGAGCTGGGCACAGTGGCTCACACCTGTAACCTCAGCAGTTTGGGAGGCTCAGGCAGGAGGATTGCTTGAGCCCAGGATTTGGAGGCTTGCAGTGAGCTCTGATAGCACCACTGCACTTCAGCTTGGGTGACAGAGTGAGATCCTGTCTCTAAAAAAAAAAATGAAAGATAGAACATAAAATATCCTATTGATTATATGTTGAAAGGATAATTTTTGCTGTATTGGATTAAATAAAATATCTTATTAAAATTAATTTTACCTGTTTCTTTTTACTCTTTTAGTGTGGCTACTAGATAATTTAAAATCACCTAAGTGGCTTGCATTATATTTATATACAATAGCGCTGCTCTAGGCAATTCCTTAAACACTCAAGATAGATGGCAGTGTAGTTTATTCATTCTTTGAGCCCAGAAAATCCCCCTCTATCTATTTGAAAGGACACAAAGTGTTGTGACTGTCTATAGCAGGTGGGTCACAAACTTTTCCTCTATGGGGACAGATAATAAGTACATTTAACTCTTGTTTCACAGTGTGAAAGCAGCCACAGCCAAGACCAAGGAGTGTAACTGTTTTCCAGTAAAACTTTATTTATAAAATCAGGTGGCCATGCAATCAGTCACTAGGAATTTCTCAGTACACAGGTATACAGACATGATAAAAAATACCTCCAAAGAAAAGAAAATTTGATGCAAATGGTAAATTTGACACAAATGGTCAAATCCTGTTAAAAAATATGCATTGTCATATTTAGCAATTATAGGACTAACTTGCCATAAGACAGACACTAGGCCTAAAACCATGAAAAAAGTCTGTATTTAAAAAGGATAAGATTTTAATCCAAAATAATTTTTCAAGTGTATGCACACTACATTTAGTACCTCCCCATGTTGCATTAATTTGTTATATAAAGCTACTTGTCTCTAAAGTCATTTACTATGACTTCACTGTGTAAGTAACCTGTTTTACTCAAAGTCTACTAATTTAAATGTTAATTTCATCTCAAAAATACATTCATAGAAACACCTAGAACAATGTTTGAGCAAATATCTGGGTACAGTGGTCTAGCTAAGTTAATCCATAAAATTAACCATCACAATATTTTTTTCCTAAGAAGAGAAAGTCTGTCCTCCCTCCCCTCCTTCCTTTCATCTTTCCTTTTTTGTTTCTCTCCTTCTTTTTCCCTCTACAAATATTTCCTGACAGCCCACTAGATTCCCTATCCTAATAATTTTTAAAGAAAAATAACTATCTCCATACACAATCCATTGCAGTCTACCGAAATGTCTGTTTTCCCCAAACTCTGATAGCATGTGCTGCTCTCAGCCAATGAGAGAGAATGTGACAGACTGTGCTGTATGCTGCTGTCCAATGAGCATTACTGTACTATAAAGCATACGTGCTCAACCAATCAGCTCTCTGCTGTGTTATTTAAGTGGGTTTTGTTATGTATTGCTTAATTTGCGGTGACCTCTCCTTTCCACACGTATTTTGTGTTCTGGTTAATAGTTTTGACCCATAAATGACTGACAAAAGGGCACATGTGACAGAATGGACTTGACTTCAAGGGAAGAGTATCACGAGAGGTTTTACAAGTTTTATGATCGCTCTCACCTGCATGGACATAGTTGAGAAGCAAGAGTGAAAATCAGCAGACGATCAGGATTCAGGATTTGCAGGAATCCTCAGATGCTGCGAAGGGCAAAACGAACACCTCTGCAGCCCGGGCTGTGGGGCAGCTGTAGTGGGAGGCTTGTCCCCTTTCTGGGGAATTGGAAATAGACATGACATTGGCAAGATGGCAATGTGGGATGCCCGGCACACCACTCCACAAGGACTGGGCTTTAACAGGTCACTACAGTATTGGCTTGGGTAGTGGTCTCATTTCTAGAAATGCATCTCCCCTGGTAAATAGGTTTATGTGCAATGCAGTAATTCAAATGAGACTTTTTTCCCCAGTTTGTTTTGATAAATAGGAAATCATTGGCCCTGTTTTAATAAATCTATTTTTACATGTAGTATAACTTGCAAGTCTCATGCATTATATATTCAACCATCTAAATATCTTGAAAACAGGTTATTTTTCTAAAGTGGGTTTAATCTTTTCCTCCGAAATATGTTTAAACCATTCATTTCCATGACAAACCCTGTAATACAAAAGTAATCTCTGAGCCAATCTCTGACCAAATCATGACAAATTCTAAATCAGCACCATCTAAATTAGAGCACCCACCAGCTAAACAGCGGCATCTGTCATTAATCCCTTTGTAAAACTTGTTTTTCTGTTTAAAAGAGATAGTAAAAATTATGTTCTTGTAAGTTAGGGTTTAAAATTGGAAAGGGTTATATGATCCCTTTAGAAAAGATAGTCTGCTTCAGAAAGCAGTTTGTATTCCATTCTGGGTTAGAGATGGTTACCAAGGAGACCACTCAACTTCATCGGTAGGCTTCTAGGATTGGGAATCTAGTGGGCTCTCAGGAAATATTTGTAGAGGGAAAAAGAAGGAGAGAAACAAAAAAGGAAAGATGAAAGGAAGGAGGGGAGGGAGGACAGACTTTCTCTTCTAAGGAAAGAATATTGTGATGGTTAATTTTATGGGTTAATTTGGCTACACCACTATATCTAGGTATTTGCTCAAACATTGTTCTAGGTGTTTCTGTGAATGTATTTTTGAGATGAAATTAACATTTAAATTAGTAGACTTTGAGTAAAACAGGTTACTTACATAGTCAAGGTGGGCTTTATCCAATCAGTTGAAGGCCTAAAAGAAAAAGACTGACCTCCCCCTGGGAAGAGGGGATTCTGCCAGCAGATTGGCTTTGGAGTCAAACTGCAGGATCAGCTCTTCCCTGGGTCTCCACTCCTGCTATATTATTAATATCTTCTCTTTCCAGCTGGCACCATGACCTCATGGGGCATTCCTTATGATCAGTTGGAGGAAGAGAAAACTCAAATCTGGATTGTAGTGGTTTTGTGGGATATGCACGCACCACCCAGAAGTAGACACCTGTAGCTCTACAGCCCTTTTGGGGACATCCTTGAAGGCCAGTGGTGAAGGGAAATCCTCCCAGTGGGCAGAGCTTCAAGCTCTGGTTGTTCATTTTGTTTAGGAGGAGAAATGGCCAGACCTGCAATTATGTACCAATTCATGATCGATAGCCAATGGTTTGGCTGGATGGTCAGACACTTGGAAAATTGGTGACTGAAAAATTGGTGACAAGGAAGTCTGGGTAAGAGGTATGTGGATAGATCTGTCTGAATAGGTGAAAAATGTGAAGATATTTTGTCCCATATGAACTCTCACCCAAGGGTGACCTCGGCAGACTTTAATATCAAGTGGATAGGATGGCCTGTTCTATGGATAGCCATCAGCTTCTTTCCCCAGCCACCTCTGTCACTGCCCAATGGACTCATGAGCAAAGTGGCCATGGTGGCAGGGACAGAGGTTATGCATGGGCTCAGCAATATGGACTTCCACTCAACAAGGTTGATCTGGCTACAGCCACTACTACGTGCCTATTCTGCCAGTAGCAGAGACCAACACTGAGCCACCAATATGGCACCAATGCCCCAGGTGATCAGCCAGCTACCTGTGGCAGGTTGAACCACTTCCATCATGGGAGAACAGTGTATTGTGTTCTTATTCTAGTACACACTTACTCTGGATACAGATTTGCCTTCCTTACATGCAATGCTTCTGCCCAAACTACCACCTACAGACTTTGAGACTGCCTCATCCACCATCCTGGCATTCCACGCAGCATTGCTTCTGACCAAGGAACTCACTTCACAGCAAAGGAAGGGCAGCAATGGCCCACGTTCATGAAGTCACTGGTCTTACCAGGTGCCCCACCACCTTGAAGCAGCCGGCTTAATAGAATGGTGGAATGGCCTTTGGAAAACTCAGTTACAGCCCCAGCTAGGTGGCAATACCTTGCAAGGCTGGTGTAAGGTTCTTCAGAAGGTTTTATATGCACTGAATGAGTGTCCAATATATGATGCTTTTTTTTCCTCATAGCCAGAATTCAAGAGTCCAGGAATCAAGAGGTGGACATGTGAGTGTCACCACTCACTATGACCCCTAGTAACCCACTAGCAAAATTTTTGCTTCCTCTACCAACATCCTTGTGTTCTACTGGCCTAGAGATCTTGGTTTCAAAGAGAAATCCTTCCACCAGGAGACACACTATGAATCCATTGAGTTGGAAGTTAAAACTGCCACCTGGCCACTTGGAACTCCTCAGATACAACAGGCAGAGGGAGTGTTGCTGTCTGGGGTGACTGAACCTGGCCATCAAGGGGATATTGAATTATTGCTCCACAATGGAGGTGAGGAAGATCATGTTTGAAACACAGGAGATCCCTTTGGGTATCTCTAAACACTACCATGTGCCATGACTAAAGTCAAAGAGAAACTACAACAACCCAATTCAGACAGGCTACTCATGGCCTGTCAGGAATGAAAGGTGGGGTAAAAAGCCATGACCAGCCAAGGTGCTCGCTGAGAGCAAAGGGAATACGGACTGGGTAGTGGGAGAGGGTAGTCAGAAATACCAGCTGCGTATTAACTGAGCAGCACCTAAGTGGACACATAGGTGCTACAGTAATAGGGTAGTGGGCAGGTGGGAGGGGGGAGGGGGGTGGGTATATACATACTTAATGAGTAAGATGTGCACCATCTGGGGGATGGTCATGCTGGAAACTCAGGCTTGTTGGGGGAGGGGGAAAGGGCATTTATTGAAACCTTAAAATCTGTACTCCCATAATATGCCGAAATAAAAAAAAAATTACAGATTAAAAAAAAAAATACCAGCTGCAACCGTGTGACCAGTGTCACAAACAAGGACTATAGTTGTCATGAGTATTTCTTCCTTGTTTTGTTACAAATATATCGGTGTATGTATATGTATATGTATGCATATACATAGAATATACTTAATTTTCTTCCCTCTCTTATTCCTTTCTCATGTAACATAAGATGTATTGACTTTATTTCATGGCATCTCAGTATTGTTAACTTTATATTATAGTATTTAAGTTACAGGTTATCAAGGAGAAAAGTAAGCATCACCCAAGGACTTTGCATCCTCTTCTGGGGGTTAGTATGTTTTCAGTTGTATGCTGGATAATTGTATCATTAAGGTAGATGAAGCATAACCTCTTTTCATCTTTATTCATAGATTAAGTCTACTTTAAGGAGATGTGCATGGGTGCCCAGTTGACAAGGGGTAGACTTGTGATGGTTAATTTTATGTGTCAACTTGGCTAGGCCACAGCGCCTGGATATTTGATCAAACACCAGTCTAGATGTTGCTGTGAAAGTATTTTTTAGATGAGATGAACATTTACATCAATAGACTGAGTGAAGCAGATGTGGGTGGGCCCCATGCAATCATTGGAAGGCCTTAAGAGAAAAAAGACTGAGGTCGTGGTACATCCCAACAATGGGATATTATTCAGTACTAAGAAGAAATGAATTATCAAGCCAGGAAAAGACACAGAGGAATCTTAAATGCATGCTACTAAGTGAAAGAAGCCAATCTGAAAAGGCTCTATACTGTGTGATTCCAGCTATATGACATTCTGGAAAAGGCAAAGCTATGGAGACAGTAAAAAGATCAGTTGTTGCCAGGGCTTGGGGGGGTGGGGAGGGAGGGATGAACAGGTGGAGGACAGAGGGTTTTTTAGGACAGCGAAACTCTCCTGTATGATACTTCAATGGTGGGTGCATGTCACTGGACATTTGTCAAAACCCGTGGGATGTATAACATCAGGAGTGAACACTAATATAAACTAGGGACTTTGGGTGGTGATGGCGTGTCAGCGTAGGTTCACTGACTGTAACAAGTGTACACTCTGGCGCAGGATGTGGGTACTGCGGAAACCGTTTGTATGGGGGGGCAGGGGATTTATGGGGACTCTCTGTACTTTCCCACTCGGTTTTGCTGTGAATGCAAAACTGCTCTAAAAAATAAAGCCTATTTAAAAAAAAATGATACAGGTCCTCCAAGGAAGAGGAAATTTTGCCTCTAAACTGTTTTGGACGCAAGCTGCAATGTCAACTCTTCCCTGGGTCTCCAGCCTGCAGGCTCACCCTGTGGGGTTGATTTTGGATTTGCCAGTCTCCTTAATCACTTAAGCCAATTCTTTAAAATCTCTGTCTCTCCTTACACACACGCGCACACACACACACACTATCTCAATGTGTGTGTGTGTGTGTGTATGTGTGTGTATGTACATGCACATGCTATCGGGTCTGTTTCTCTGGAGAACCCCGACTAACACGAACACGAAATAAAGTCACATTGCGGTGCTGATATAAACACACGCTACGAGTCTACACGTGCTTTTTACACATGGCTGTTGTTACAGGGAAAGAAAGATCGTGCCACTCAAAGCTCGAGGACCAGCCAGGCGTCTGGTGGCCGTAGCAGGCAGAGGAAAGGCCCTCATGGTAAGAGGCATCCCAACCCCTATGGAAGAAAATCCAGGACAGGCCTTAGACTTTTAGTAAAAGGAGAGATGAACCCGATAGTCTCAACCTTGCGGTGGGCAAGTGAGAGCAGAGGAACCCTCTGTGCTGGCACGTCTGTTTCTGCAGTTAATCCCACCAGCCCCACAAGCAGGTCCAATCCTAGCGACTCCAAGAGCCAGGAGATAGCGGGAAAGCCACAGTGCTAGCATGACGAGCATCCAGGGGCTGTGATTAGAAGTATAACGATTCCAATGATGAAAAAGAAATTTTCTACACAGCTTTAAGGAAAAACAAAGCTTAAACAATGACTGATAAGATTTAAGGATGGGTGAGAAACGCAGCGAATGTGCTTAGGTGTGTATTTTCTTTAGTAATTGGCTCTGTGGGGCTATCTGCTTTGCTTTTAATGTTTGTTATCTGTTTTAATAAAGAGATCTTGCCTTTGTAACAGAAATTATAATTAGATTGTAAAATAAATTAATCTTTCAACTAATCATACCTTTGGGAGAGCCAGGCTTTTTCGACAGAAAAGCTCTGATGTGAGAATTGTCACTTACTTGGTGGCCGCTACCCTAATTCTATGCAAAGTACGCAGAGGAAACTGACAGTCTCCTGAGTGCTGAGCTTACAAACTCAACCCCAGTAAAGAGAAAGAAATATCAGTATTAAAATTTTCACATGCGTATGAACTTCAAATGCGGTACTAAGTCTCCTGACACTGTCAAACATTAACAATAAATATAACAAAGTGGCATTCAAGGCACCAGATCAATAGTTTTGAACTTCTTCAAGTATGAGGACACCCTTATAATATTTTCAAAGTTTCCAGGATCCCCTATGGAGTGGTAGCCATACTTTAGTATCTGATGCAAAAATACTTAATGAGAAAAAGTAACTAAGAATTTGGAAGTTATTTTAAATGAATGCATAAACTATTACTCATTAAAAAAAACTGTGTATGTTAAGAACAGTAGTTCATATATGTGTGAGCTCTATGATTAATTTAGTCTAGGTGTATACAGGGATTCATAAACCCCTTGTAGTAATTCCTTGATAGCATCAGACTTTTTAGCACTGATTTAGATAATGGGATGTGAAGACTCTCAAAACCTATACTTTTGATTATTGTTGTTATTTTAGAGACAGGGTCTTACTCTGCTGCCCAGGATGAAGTACGGTGGTGTGATCATAGCTCACTGCAGCCTTGAACTCCTGGGCTTCAGTGATCCTCCTGCCTCAGCCTCCTGAGTAGCTGAGACTACAAGTGCACGCCACCATGTCTGGCTAATTTATTTTATATTCTACTATTTTTTGTAGAAATAGGGTCTCACTATGTTGCTAGTCTTGAACTCCTGGCCTCAAGTGATCCTCCTGCCTTGGCCTCTCAAAATGTTGGGATTACAGGCCTGAGCCACTGTGTCTGGCCCTTATACTCTTTTAAGGACTCTGCATCTTAGAGCAAATGCAAGATCCTCCCTCTGGATGCCACAGCTAGGTGGTGGCGCATTCCTCCATCACTTATCATGGCTTCCCAACTGGCCTCACTGTCTCCACTCACCTCCTCTCTCCTCACCTCTGATTCATTCTCCTCATCATGGCAGAGTCACCTTTCTAGATCTAGATCTTCCCAACCCACTTCCCCACTCAAACCCGTCCATGGTTTCTCATCACCGAGGGCAGCTTTCTCAAACTTGAGCATGCATCAGACTGCTTTGGGAGACTTGCTAAAATGCAGATTATGGGGCTCCATTCCCAGCGTTTCTGACTCAGTAAGTCTGGGGTGGGGACTAAAGATTTGCCTTTCTAACAGGTTTTGGGTCAAGTGATGGCGCTGGTCTAGGGACAGCACTTTGAGAACCACTGTCCTAGTATATAAAATCCAGCCTTCTTAGTCTAACAAAGTAGACTAAGACTGCTTCCTGTTTTGGACCCTGACATCTTTCAAATTTTGTCTCCTGCCTTATTTGCCCTTTACCCATTAATCACTTGTCACATTTCTACTCATCCTAAGCTTAAGCATCACTCCCCTCTCAGAGCACCCTCCAGGAAAATTAATCAAGCCACCTTCCATGTTCCCACTGACTTAGGACCCATCTTTCTCTTACAGCACGCACCCCTTCTGTTTGTAATCGTTCGTTCACACACATCTGCCTTGCCCACTAGATGTGTGCTCCATGAAGACAAGGCTCTAGTCATCCCTCGTAGTGTTCCCACTACCAGAATATACCAGGCTCTCAGTACCCAGTTCTGCATGCTTTTGAATCAGTATAAATAGCAAGTGTACAACTTTTAAAGACAATGTCTCTAAGGCAGTTGGAAACCTTGCACCCTGTTGGCTCACGTCCCTAGGATTAGAGTGCTGTCAGTTCAAGATGCTGCTTGTAGCAAAGAAAGTAATATGTTGTTAACACCCTGCAGCTCTGTGTGATCCTCATTTAAAGGACGTATGTCTACATATGTCAAACATGCAAATAAAATTAAGAAACATAGGAAATCTTAATTGGAATCCAGTGCTAACTAGACTGACAACAAACCAAAAACTTTTGTTTGTCTCTGAAATCCCATATGGTTCAGTGACAATCAAAGATGGTTCCACATTTATCCCATCAACACAGCATTAAAGCAAGGGCAACAAGATTTCAGTTATGTTTTCCATACGTGTTTTACAAACACAGCTGAGAATTCCCAAATAACAGGGTAATTGGAGTTGGCAACAAGAGATGGGTTTTTTACATGTTGGAGATTTTGCATAGCCCATGAGATAAAGAGAAAAAAAAGAGAGTCTTTAAGAGCATCTGATGTGATTACAAGTAAAAAAGTGGACTTTATGTGTACCACACTATTTGTCATACAGTTGCCTCCGGAGAGATACCTGCAAAGTTGAAAAGCAGCATCTTCAAATGTAAACAATACTGTATTATATATACAGAGTCTATCATCCTTTTATCGGCTCCCACGTGTGCTTTATTCTGGTTGATCCTCATTGACTGTTAAAAGATTTTTGTATTATAGTTCCAAGGATAGGTCTTAAGGTACCCGATCTACAATTGCTATAATGTGTCAATTCCTGCTCCCTCCTTCCTTCCCTCCTCCTCTCCCTTCGTTCTCTCTCTCTCTCTCTCTCTCTCTCTCTCTTTCTCCCTTTCTTCCAGCCCCCCTGCCTTCATATATTAATACAAATTTTTTAATATGTATCCACATACACATCCTCCCATTCTTCAACTACTTCTCTTGACTTTCATAAATTAATTTGTTAAATGATACCTCCCCACGCTCTGATAATAGCTACCAAATTTTGCTCAACCTTTAACAATCTGTCATCAGAGCCTGTTCATCAGAACACATTCAGCTTGAAAAAATGTTCTTCAGACATCTTATTCACTCATTTATTTAATAATTGAGTGTCATAGGTACTGTTGACACAGCAGTGAACAAAATAAATATGATTCCTGACCTCACTGCACTCACAGCCTTGTGGAAGAAACAGTGAGTAAACAAGTAATCTCCCCAATAAATACATAATTACCATGTACAAGTGCCTTGAAAGAAAAGTCTTTCCTGAGAGATATTAGGAGTGAGGGATCTCATCTGAATGAAGGAAACATGAAAGATTCTACCACTGACCCCAATTCTTCACCCTCCCCTGTGTCCAAGCCTTTGCCAAGTGAGTGCTGCAGTCCCTCCCACAAAAGGGGTGGAGTATGTGTCCCTGACCTTTAGCTCTGGCTTTGGCCTTGGGGCTTGATTGGACCAATAGAAAAAGGCAAAAATGATGTTGGGCCAGTCTTGAGCCTAGGTGCAGTCAAGAGTGCACGTGTGTTTATACCTGCCTATTGCACTTTTGCTATTGCGCTTAGAAGAATATGTCTAGGCTAGCCTGCTGGTCTCAGGGGAGAGCATGCCAGACATGCAGAACTGACCTGTCCCTGCTAATATGCTCCAGCCAAGCCTGGGTTAAAGGATGGTGGTGCATGCCTTGTAGTCCCAGCTACTTGGGAGATTGAGGCAGAAGGGTATCTTGACCCCAGGTGTTCAGATGCAGCCTGGGGAACATAGCAAGACCCTTCTCTTAAAACTAAAAATAAAAAGAAAAGAAAAGTCTCCAGCCATCCCATACATCCCACATGCCCAGGTATGAGCCAGGCTTCTATCAGACAACCCAGCTGACCAATAGATGCATGAACTCTAATAATACATAGTTATTGTTCTGAGCCATGGAGTTTTGACATAGTTTGTTACACAGCAATAGCTAACTGATGCAGGGCAACAGGGCATCCGGAAATTCTTTGCCAAGAAGCAACATTTGGGCTGAGACTAAAATATCAAGCAAGTATGAAACAGGTGGAGAATGAAGAGAAGAGAGTCCTGATGGAGGGAAAGGCCTGTGTGAAAGACTCCAGGTGAGAAAGAACTTGATACATTCAGGTGACTGGAAGAAGCTCTGTGGTTTGGAGAAGGGAACGAGCTGAAGCTAGAATGGAAGCAGGGCTAGATCATGCATGGCTTCTCATATAGTCTTCTTAGAGATTTTGTTTAAGGTTAAACTTCAAAAATTGGACTCAAAGGACAGCTATCTGTGATCAGGGACATTAAAATCAAAGGACTGTCATCTTCATTATTATTAATATTAATCTAGAATTGTGCTGTTCCATACGGTAGACACTAGCCACATATATGGCTACCTAAGTTTAAATTAGTTAAAACTAAACTGAAAATTCAGTTCCTCAGTTGCGCTGGCCTCATTTTAAATGCTCAGTAGCCCCACGTGGCTAGTGGCTATGATATTCGCAAAGCAAATATAGAACTTTTCCATTATCACAGAAAGTTCTATTGGATAGTGCGTTCATTTCTTATTACTGCACAGTGAATTACTACAAACTTAGTGGCTTAAAATAACATAAATGTATTATCTCAGTGTCCACAGGTCAGGAGTCTGGGTAGGTTAACTAGGTTCTCTGCTCAGTGTCTCACCAGGCTGAAATGAAGGGGTAGACTGGGGGGTCTCCTCTGAGGCTTGGGGTCCTTTTCCAAGCTCACTAGCTGTTGGCAGAATTCATTGTCTTGCATGTGTATGACCAAGGGACAGCTTGCAACTCCTAGATGCTGCCTTTGTGTCCTTATCATGTGGTCCCTTCTTACAACATGATAGTTTGCTTCATTTCACTTGAGGCCAGCAGGATAGATTCCGACCTGCACCTTCTTTCTAAGGGCTTGTGTGATATCATCAGGTCCAGCTGGGATAAATTCCCTTTCGATTAACTCAAAGTCAACTGATGGGTGACCTAATCAAGGGAGTGGCATCCCATCACATTGACCGGTCCCACCCACACTCAAGGGTAAGTAAGGGATTATCCAAGACACACACATGAGGGGATCTTGCGGCCCATCTTAAAATTCCATCTCCCATAGACAGCACTGATCTAGAAAGTAGAAAAAGGTTCAGTAAACTAATAAATGGAGAAGGCAAGTGGTGGGAGAATGTAGAATGATTAGTATGGGCTTAGATCACAGGGTCATTGCTATTGAAATAATCTCTATATAATTGAGGTCTGTAACAGCCTTCTTATCATTGACGGCTGGCTCCCGCTAGGATCAAAGTTTATCTATCACACAGTAGTTTCACTCTCAAAGTAGCTGCAACCATTCCTCTGCATGTCACCATGCAAGAGGATAAACAAAACCTTTAAAAGCAAACACAAATAGACATTACCTTAGGTGCTGACATTCCTCTGTTCTATTTCCTTGCTGTTACTAACCTCCCGGAGTTTCTGACCTTATGCTAGTCTTGATCTCCAAAACCCAATTGCTGCTTCTCAGATTAACTGATTTACTGGCTTGACACACCTTGGCTTCGGTCCGAACTCGCTGGCTTCCAGACCCTTGGCCCTCACGATTGCAAACAACTGTGGAGCTTCAGCTCTTGGCACTTGAACCTGAAAAGGGCCAGATACTCTTGGGCACAGTCCCCGTCTCTCACAATCCCTGTTTGGCTGCTGCCCGTGACTTGGGTTCAGGGAAGGAGAGGACCTTAAGTACTAATTTTCAGGGGGAGGTGAGCTGGCAGAAAAAAAATCATTTACACCATTTGACTTGGTTGCCCCGAGTGTAAACTTCAACCACTGATTAGGAGGACTCTGTGAGGGTAATTATTAATTTTAAAGAAGTGCTCGTTTAAAATCATGTTAGGAATATTTTTATCATTGTGATAAACTTGTATCTACATAATTTTAAGTTCCACAAAGAAACTGTTTTTTAAGGGTTGCATTTAATTATTTTAAGAAATTCTATTTCAGAGCTATACTTGATTCTGAAATGGCCTCTATAGTAGTTCTTCCTTTAAAAAATGGTTTTTTCTTTCCTTACAAGTGAAGAATAAGTGTTTGCATTCTAACTATAATCAGTGTTTCAACGGAGTGGAGATATTTTAGTGCCTTCGGTGGGCATTTATCTTCTTGCCATCAGCACAATAGAATGAAAATGTACCCATATTAGCATTAATAATAAAACCAAGTCCATTATGCAGACTTTCTTGTCAGTTAAATTTGTTGCAGGCTCAGTTTTGGATTCAATTTCATCCATTTGGAAGTACTTTTGCTGTCAAGCAAATTTTTGTTTTATCATTTTAATTTCGGAGGTTTTTTTATTTCTTTCTTTCTTTTTTGCTCTCCTGTGTCTGAATCACCTTTTTAGAGGTTGGAAAACGGTTCTTCCCCACTGGTATAGGAAGGAATTGATTTGGCAAACTTAGATATTTTCCCTGTGATGTGAATAGAGTTAATTTTAACAGAGCTGTTTCATTTTAACAGCCTCAACTTGCACAGTGTGTGTCATGCCAAACAGCTTTGTGTATGATCATCGACTGATGTCAGCACAGTTCTAGAAATAGTATTTGATAGTTAACAGCTGCCACAGAGCCAGAAGGGGAACACGAGACATTGTGTTTCAGGAGGGTTTACTAAACCCGTGGCTATTGTTTTTATTTATTTATTTAATTTCTCGACAAGGGAAGAAGAGCTTAAAATACCAAATGTAAGCTTTTTTTTTTAAAAAAAGACTTATATTCCTAAGTAGGTCAAGTGACTCCTATGAACCTTGATATTGTAAGTAATATGAATATTGTCCTCTGAAATTTGACAAATTTAATATCCTTTTTACTCATTTTACAATCAATCACATATATGGTCAATAGGTTTGGAACATGGAACAGAGGTCTTCCTTTAGATCATAAGGGGGTGAAACCTTTTCTTTAAAAAGCAAGATGTGAAATATTGTAGGATTTGTGGACCATTTACAATCTCCATTGCAATTACTCAGTTCTACCATTGCAGGGCTAAAACAGCCATAGATGATATGTAAATAACAAATGGATGTGGCTCTGTTCCAATAAAATTTTATTTACAAATCAGGTGGTGGGCTGCATGTGGCCGTGGGTCATAGTTCCCCCACCCTTGCTTTGGACAGTAAGTGGAAGATGCCACACATCATAAAGGTTAAAGGCACTGGCGCTCTCTTTAGGCTTGGGACTCAAGTTCCACATGCACTTCCCGTGGAAACACATGTAGGCCTTTAATGGCCACAGAGGGGTACTTAATTATGCATATATATGTGCTCTATAATCCCTCTAATAATGGTATGAGAGTAACTGAGCCAGACTTTTATGAACTGAGAGGATAAAGATCATGATCTCCAGTGTACAATGAACCTGATTTTTCTTCCCTTTCTTATTTTAAGTTGATATCACCCTTAAAGTTTGAATTATCCTGCAAGAATGTAGGTTCATTAACTCCAGTTCAGCTTGTGCATCATCTTAATGGGACATATTTTGTAATGATGTGAATCACAAAACAGTCCCGGGCTCCAAATGACCTAAATGTTTCATTGAAGTCATTACAAGCATTGCATACTGGGAAGAAAAGGAATTTTATTATTTAAAGATGACTTGCACAGGGGCAAAATACAACTTTAGGAGGAAAAGTTGAAGTCTAAAAAAGAAAAAGGAAAAAAAAATCACAGAATATGCTGATTGTAAAATGTTATTGAGGCAGCTTTTATATGTCCGCTCTGTGTCCACTCTCAACCATGACTTATTGCCATGTAAATTACCAATTTGATGGTATACAAAGATAGGGGGAAAATGTAACAATGCCTTACACTTTCTACATTTTTGTATTCATGTATTACATTTGTTCTAGAGACATCATTTTAACCCTTGGCATCTCAGAGGCAAAGTGATGGTCGTAAGACTGAGAATGTCTAATACTTAAATAGGATCTCATCTATTAGAAACTTCCTAAAAGGTGATCACTTTTTCCAAACATGCTTCTTGCTCAATGCCTCATTTTCATTTAACAATAGTTTTTTGGAAAACTTTCTCTGTCTTAATGTTACCCTAGTCTCTCCATTGTCTTGTCCTTTCTTGTTTTCCTATGTGTTACTTACTAGAGATGGAAATGTCATCCATTTGTCTAATGGAGTTCAGAATGATTTTAATACTTTAGTTTCTCTTTGTAGCTTGGTCTGTCACTTGTCTTCAATACTTGTGTCTCATAACACCATAGCGTTGCATCATCCCCAATGTTATAAGGGTATCCTTTTCCTTAAAGGGTTATTCTTATAGCAATTCGAGTTGAATAAGTAAATCATTACACTCTCAGTCATTCCTATCAGTGTGCTTACTTTATAAAAATTATACCTGCTATCGTGCCACTCATTTTCCTAATTGGGTTAGGTCCATCTGCAGATCTCTTCGGCTCTAAGTCATCTGAAGGATGCTGTGTTGTCAGCGACCATTTTGCAGGTTACTCTCACACCAACATGAATAAACATCACTGGTCTCAATATTGATTGCTAGAATATGTCAGCCCTCACTTCATCGGCACCCTCATCACATGGCATGGAAGTGTTGTTACGGGTACTCTTTCCTCTCCCAAACCCTCCATTTCATCCTCCGGAATCCCTGTCCAATGCTAAGCAAATTTCCTAACATTCTATAGCTTTACAAAACGTTCCTCCTGCCTCCTCATTAATTATAACTGAAAACTGCTCTCTCTCGAGGACACGGATGCTCTGGAGGGGACCCTCGAAGGAGCTGGAGTTGGAGTGAGGGCTCCAAACTGCCACTTCTCTACCTGTGGACTTCCATGTGGACTTCCCTTCCCCTCTGAGCCATGTACCATTCAACCATACCATCCTACGGCTCCTTGTGGCTGTCATCTACAGAGGCGAGCACGGTAGAAGCACTTCATAAACAATAAAAGAATTCATAAAATAATCAATATGGTTCCTCCTCATTTCCTGTATTCATCAGAGATGGCTCAGCCTTCGCCTCCATCACTGGTCCCAGAGTCACTTCAAGGGTCTTCAGTTCCCGAGTGGGTAGCCTGTTTAAAATCTTTGCCTCACTCTTTTTCTCACACCTACTCCAGCTGCTGCTGGGTCCGTGCTGACACGTGTACTAAGTTGCACGTCATCTACCGCACTGTACTTTCTAAAAATTTAAGAGTTCTTAAAGTTCACTCCCATCAGTCCTTGAATGTCTTTACTTTTCTCCCTATTAAACCATCTTCCTGAGTGTTTCTCTGAATTTTGATATCTACAAACAACTTTTGGCTATTTTGTTTGTTCATGTGGGTGAATTGCTTTTTGACAGATTAATCAAAACTGCAATTGAGTTCCTTTGAGGCAGAAATTGACATGTGTGAGATTTATTTGGGGAGAGCTCTTGAGATTAACACCTGCAGAGGGAAGAGAAGGATGGAAGAACGGGAAGACGGAAAACTGAGCTGCAGTGTATCCCTACAAGGTCTCGGTCTACCCTGCAGGGAGCTCATTCGGGATCATTCTGAATTGGGGCATTGGGTTGGGCCTCTCTACACAATGGTGACCAGTCATTGGTTATGAACTGTCCTGGAAAAGGGGTATAACTTTGGACGAGGTAGCTTTCTTCAGCCTAGGGCTAGGCTGTTCCCAAAGAGGACTGACAGCTGAGAGCTGTCAGCCAACAACCTTCCCAGTAGCTGGGAGAAAGATCCTTGTCGCTCATTGTATACTGTGCTCTCTGGGTACAGCAGCACTTGGATTGGCCTTTGGGAACTTCTTTTACCTGAGTAGCCCAACTCTTTCCTTAGTGTAATTATAGGTGGTGATCTACAACTATTGAACTAGAGTACCTTCCCCAGTCCTTCCACATCATGGCTTATGGAGTGCCTTATATGCCCGAATATAAGGCAAGTATATATATTAATAAAAGACAATATCCTCCAGAGAAAATACAAAACAAAAGCTTTTTGGACAACTTAAATATTTATTTTTAAGAAATGTAGATGAAATAGCTGAATGTCTACTTAAAATATGTACTTAATTATATATATTTAGAATCTCATGTTATAAAGATTTCATGTTAATTTTATTCAGTCTTCATATGCTTTATCATATCTGCCATTGTCAGAACCACTTTTTAACTTTTCTAGAGTTTTTCAGAACGCATCATCTTGATTTTCACCTAAGTTGTTTAAGATATAGTGATTCTGGAATCTCTGTATCATAATGACCTTGGAAATTGTATCTTAAGTTATTTGTGAACCCCACAATGTAATCACTTATTTTATTGCTTCTTAAAGTGTGTTTTTTTCCTACAGGCTGGCCAAGTGAAGCAGTGGGAGTGGGGAAGGAACCAAGCAATCTGTAACTGGTTGTGATCAATTACTTGTAAACACTACTGCACTCACACCAGCCTTAAAGCATTTTTAAAAGACTTATTCTCAACAATTTTTAACCCTTGTAATTGGAGATCATTTTCCCATTAATAATTACTAAATCTACATTAAAGTTTTCTTTTTTTTTCTTTTAACCTTGGTAAGCCATAACTTACCATTATATGAATATAAAAGCAGAAATGTCACCTCCCAATGTTATTTATTGTTCAAAATAAAATAACTAAGAGGGCACCCTGTAGTATGAATGACTTTGTAAAGATTCTAACTTAAGTCAACAACTTTTCTGAGGACTATATTAGAGTGGGAGAGGGATGGAGGAAGACTTTGAATTATATTTGGATATATGCAGCAACCATAAACAATGAAAAACTATTCCACAATATAATAATTTCCAACGATAAACAGATTGAGAACCGCCTCAATTTCCTGATCTCCACTCTTAGATTTATCTGCGTTATCTCTTCTGTCTAGCATCAAATGTAAGTTACTGATGGTAGGAAGAAATACAGAAACATCATCCAGAGTTGCACATGTGTAGCAACAATATAAATCGACGTCACTTTATTGCAGAGGAAATGGGGAGCTGGTGAAACCAAATAAAGCAAATGACAAATTGCTCGAACAAAATGAACCAGTGGCAAAATTCCTTTATCAGGGAAATCAGTGGATTTGCTGTGATACTAGTGGCCTGGGAGAGTTGAGGTGACCCTGGCTAGGTTAAAGCCCATCACTCCTCCTCAGCCTGAATCCCTTACACAGCTACTCACCTGCTGAAGCTCTTCTTGCAGCAGTCGGTGCCCCACCCCCACCTCTAATGCTAACTATATCAGCAATATATTGCCAATATATTGGCAACCAATGCCAATATATTAACACACTCATCACCCTCTTGCACTGGGGTTCTAACTGCTCCTCATCTGGACACGTACTTCTCCCTTGGAATCACCAACCCAACTTCTACGCAGTTTCCTTCACTCTCTGAACTCTCCCTTTCCTTTTTACCAAGGAAATCTCTGCTCGTGATTTACAGGTAAATGTTCTTGTTCCCTAGAGCTCCACTGTTTGCCCTTTGCATAAACTACACACTCTGCCTAAGCAAACTTCCTTATTCCTTATTTGTTGCCTATAAACTGAAAACTTTCAGCCAGACAGTTTGGGTTGAAACCCCAGATGAACCACATTCTAGCTGTAGAATCTTGGGAAAGGGTTTAATAAAAGTTCTGATTGCACAAGACTATTTAATGATTGAATGAAATCATGCATGTAACATGCTTAGTACAGTGTCTGGCACATGGTGTAACACACTGAAATGTTAGCTGCTTTTCTTAGCATCTCCGTTTCCAGCCTATATCTCAATTTGGAGTTCCCTTGTATAGTATTATTCAGGTTTTCCATAAATACTGCAAATTCAATAGGCTCAATTTTAAACCTGATTCATCCCACTTCCCCATACACACCACACACACACACAGACACACACACACACACACACACTCACATACACACACAGGCATATACACAAACCCAAAGAGATTTCTTTTAAGGCATTGGCTCATATGATTGTGCAGGTTTGTTAAGTCCAAAATCTACAGGCTGGAGACCCAGGGAAGAGTTACAGTTCAAGTCCAAAGGTCATCTGCTGGGGGAGAGGTCAGTCTTTGTTCTATAGAGGCATTCAGTGAATTGAATGAGGCCCATCCAGGTTGTGGAGGGCAATCTGTTTTACTCAAAATCCACTTATTTAAATGTTAATATCATCCAAAAACAAACAAACAAACAAACAAACAAACAAACAAACAAACCCAAGCACTTTTACAGAAAAACCCAGAATGATGTTTGACCAAATATCTGGGCACCGTGGCCCAGGCAAGTTGACACATGAAATTAACCATCACTTCTCCTTCAGCTACATGGATTAAAAAAGAGAAAGAAAAGAAAAGAAAAGAAAAGAAAAGAAAAGAAAAGAAAAGAAAAGAAAGAGAAAGAAAGGAAGAAAGAAAGAAAGGAAGGAAGGAAGGAAGGAAGGAAGGAAGGAAGGAAGGAAGGAAGGAAGGAAGGAAGAAAGAAAGAAAGAAAGAAAGAAAGAAAGAAAGAAAGAAAGAAAGAAAGAAAGAAAGAAAGAAAGAAAGAAAGAAAGAAAGAATTATCTACCATGCTGTCTTAGTTTGGGACCCCAAAAGCAGCAGCTGAGACAAGGACTGAGATTCAGGGCAAGTGGTTTATCCGGACATGCAGGAGGCCGGGCAGGGGGGTGGGCAGGTGGTGCAGGGAAGGGAAGGAAGCCAGCAAGGGGAGTCTTGCCAAGCAGTTACCACTGTGGATGGCCGGGAACTTAGGGGGCCAGCAGAGAACCCACATCCCCATAGAGACTCCAGTCATTGTGGAGCAGGGCTCTTGGGGGCAAGGAGGGCACTTCCAGCCTCCTGAGGAAGAGTGGGCTTTAGTGGCCAAGGAAGGGCCTCAGCAAGTGAGTACAGAGCCTGGAAGTGTGCAGAGACCATAAGGGTGTGATGGACATCAGCAGCATGAACTGCACTGAGCGACCTCTTCACGGGGAAGGAGTACAACAACACAACCAGCGCAGGGGAGGAAACAGGGCCTCAGAGTCAACCCCATCCACCACCCCATCGGCTTCTTCTTGAGGTGACTCTACAACTCACAGGCAAACCAGGCTCCTTCTCAGAACTTCTTCATTTTCACATCAGTTTTTCTTTAAATGTTCCCTTTTTGGCCGGGCATGGTGGCTCACGCCTGGAATCCCGGCACTCTGGGAGGCCAAGGCGGGAGGATCGCTCAAGGTCAGGAGTTCAAAACCAGCCTGAGCAAGAGCGGGACTCCGTCTCTACTAAAAATAGAAAGAAATTAATTGGCCAACTAAAAATATACAGGAAAAATTAGCTGGGCATGGTGGCGCATGCCTGTAGTCCCAGCTATTCGGGAGGCTGAGGCAGGAGGATCGCTTGAGCCCAGGAGTTTGAGGTTGCTGTGAGCTAGGCTGACACCACGGCACTCTAGCCCAGGGTGACAGAGTGAGACTCTGTCTCAAAAAAAAAAAAATGTTCCTTTTTTGCCTAACAAGTAAAGCATGGTCATCAATACAGAGTCAATGCAATGGTATCAGTGGTTTATCAACAGTGAAAACTGAGTCTCACCCTCCTGCCCACGACCCACTGCTAGCTCCCGCATGCGGCGAGCTGTGAGTTATTTCTATAGGCTCTGTCCTCTCAATCTCTGTGTGACTTCCATCTGTCAGACACACTGCCCCAGAGCTCAACTGCTCTTTGTTACAGGCTTAGCTCCACCAGGCTCCCTCTGACTGTCCTCCCCGGCCTTCTGTTAGGTGGCCCATGTCATCCTCTGCCATCCCTATGATATCCACACATGCCGTTGGCCCTCCTCCCACCTCCCTCCCACCCCATCAGGCACGTGGCTCCTTTGCACCCACAGGGAACACTTTCTCATCAACACTCATCCCCTGTCCACATCGGATCCCTTCAGACACCTAGTTAGTCCTGGGTGTGCTTTTTTTTTTCAGAGAGCTTAAACAGAACTTTATATCTATGTGAGTGGTTATCTGACTAACGTCTGACACACGACTATAATAAAAGCTCCATTAAGGCGACAATCGTGTCTACTGTAGGTGGCCACATCCCTAGTACCCAGCACCACATCTGATCTAAAAGGATGCCCTGCCAGCTGGACCTCCAACATAGACCCAGGACCTAACCTTTTCTTGTGACCTTACCAGTTATGTCCCAATCTGGCAACAAGGCCATGACTATAACCTCCCATGCGGTCTCATGGGCTCTATTCTTGGTCTCTCCAGTCCCTTCTCTACCCAGGTAGAGTGATCTTCAAAAACATAAATCAGATCTTGTCACTCCCCCTGCCGAAGATCCTCCAATGTCCTTCCAGCCCATGAGGAATAAAATCCAAAGTCCCACTCTGCCCACAGGTTCTCCTTGATCTGGGCCCTAACTACCCTGGAGCTACATTCCGGACCCTGTTAATGGTAGATTGGAAACCTCCTCCTGAGTCTATCCCACCTGCCTCTCTCCATCCCCATCCCCAGCGAGCAGGGGGAGGGACAAGGGGAGAGAGTAGACTTTGAGGAGCAAACGAAAGGACCTGGCACAAGTGCCCACGACAGGCCCAGTGATCTCTCAGGGTCTTGGCACGTGAACTTCCTCCTGTCTGGATCACTATTCTCCCTTCTGACACTCCCCCCACACTCCCTGCAACTCCGATGTGCTCTGCATGGAGTTAGGCGCCCCTGCTCTGTGCCAACAATACCCCGAACATCCCTGTGTCACCCTGTAGAGTAATGACATTAGTTATCTTCCCTCCCACCACCTGGTAATGACCCTGCACGTCCTGTGCAGCATCATTTATCCAGCACTTATCTTTGCCCAGCACACAGGCGTGGGATTAATATTTGCTGAACTGAATTAACCAGACTTGTTATTTTCTTTTCTTAATCTCTATTTTAGCCATAGTTATAATATTCACTGACATCCATACATATTCTTACCACATGTTTGAGCAAAGACTAGGCCTAAGTACTAACTTACACATAGTCCAGCCACAAAGATACGGCTGTGTTTAGTAAATGACATTATCAGCATTTTAAATAACCAATTCATCATTTTTGTCTTTACATTTTTATCTATATTCTTATCTACCATATACACGAGGATAAGGCATTTAGCCCACTGTTTTTTTCTTATCTGTAATGAAAGGGAGGTTGGCCAGACAATTTCCGTGGTGTCTTTTATTTTTATTTATTTATTTATTTTGAGACAAGTCTCACTCTGTTGCCCGGGCTAGAGTGCTGTGGTGTCGGCCTAGCTCACAGCAATCTCAAACTTCTGGGCTCAAGCGATCCTCCTGCCTCAGCCTCCTGTGTAGCTGGGACTACAGGCATGCGCTACATGTCTGGCTAATTTTTTTTCCTATGTATTTTTAATTGCCCAGCTAATTTCTTTCTATTTTTTTTTTTAGTAGAGATGGGGTGTTGCTCTTGCTCAGGCTTGTCTTGATTTCCTGAACTCAAACGATGCACCCACCTCGGCCTCCCAGAGTGCTAGGATTACAGGCGTGAGCCCCCGTGCCTGGCCCCATGGTGTCCTTTAACTCTAAATGCCTGAGGTTCTACGTGATGGGCTGCCTGACCTCCTTATTCTCAGCACCTGCATCTTGTTCATCTTTGTGTTTCTAGCACCCAGCCCACGGCTTGGAAAGCAAGGGAAACTCAGGACCACTGCCCTGCTGTGGGGTGTCTACACTCAAACCCAGCTGTGCACCTTGTTGGCTGTACAAACCTGGACAATTACCTTGATCCCTCAGAGCTTCAGTTTCCTCCTCTGAAAAGTGGGGATGATGTTTGCAAAGAGCCTCACATGCGAACACAGAGCCACAGCTCTCCTGGAATGTGGATGAATGTATGAGCCAATGAATCCAGGATGCTAGACAAATTGCCTAGATTAGATAGCAAAATGTGCATTATGTCTTTGGTATCATGTTCTCTAAAATACTGAGTGATCAACATAACCGTTTCTGCTCTCTAGTCCATAAAGCAGATGTAAATTAGTTCCTTGCATTTGTGCTACACCACCAAATATTACTAAAACGTAGTTAGTAATTACAGAGACACTGCTAATACATATATAATAAAAGATATACACTAAATTTGTTTACCTTATTTTTTATGTATAAATATATACCTAAACTGATTTGTCTACATTTAAATGAACAACAGTATGAACATTTCCTGAAAGTTTTTTATGGGGAGGAATTTTCTGTTTCTAATAAAAAGACCCACTTGATTATCATATTGTTACCTAATTATCCCAGAACAAAATAGAGCCTGAACTTTTATTAGGTTACATCAGAGCTCAGAGTTACATTATCTTGCAAACAAAGTTTCTGACTGTCTCATTAAATAAGAGAAGGTGTAACAAAAAATTTAGTTATCAAATGTGACTTTTTCTGCCAATTTTTTTTTCCTCAACTGTTTATGCTGTTGGGTTAGCCCATCTGGTTTTTATTTGAGAATAGAAATCACAAATCCCACAAACCATCCACTGATTCCTAATCCTAGAAAAGACTGGTATTACTTTGGCAGCATAATATGTTTTTCTTTCCTCTGGTGGAAATAAATATGCAGCTTTATAGTGGATTAAAAAAGACAATTGAAAAATTTCCTATTATAAACATGTATGGTATCTTAATTTCCTAGTATAATAGCCGGCCCACTAACATAATTAATTATATTTTAAATGCAAATTGTTGACAACGGTTCATCTGGTTGAAATTACTTAAGCCACATCAACTCTAAAGAAAGTCCTGCTTACTAAGTCCTAATTTTTTTTTAATAAAAATAATTCCATATTCTCTCCCATGCCCAGCAATCTCTTAAAAATTTCACATGATATTTAAAGCACCATCGCTGCAACCCCATAGAGACAACCAGGCAAATATAAGTGATTTATATGCAGATTTCAACCTATTTACCGAGCTTAATAGTAAGAGACAAAATATTATATGCAAAATGCGTTCATTTAAATTTTTGATCAGATCTTTCTGCTGCTTGATGGAGCAAGCAAGTTATATCAGTATAGGAGCAAACACATTTCAGAATAGAAGTCTCAAGCCAAGTTCATCTGTACGGCAGTATGGCTAGATGATCCATTAGTTTCACTCATCCTGATTGACAAGTATCACTGCAATGTGAATCAATCCTGAAATTTCCACAGTAAGCACTAAAGTGGCTGAGATAATGACAGCTCTCAGACCAACAGTGCCGTGGGACCCTCAGAGATCACCTTGCCTGATGTTTCCCAAAAGGTAGGATGCTAGCTAGCTCTGTGTGGTATACAAGATAATTTGGGGAAGTACACACACTGCTTTAAATGTATAGTTTTGTTTGTGTATCAATGGGCATTAGAACGACACAATAAGCATATTGAAAGTTATGATTTCATGGGTGTTATTATTTAAGAAAAGGCTCAAAGAGTTAAAAGGTGAGTTGATTTAAAAAATGTTAAGAAAATAATAGAGCAGGTAGCATATAGAAATGACAAAAATAGTGATGGTTGTATATAAGAATGACTAAAATTTAGAAAATATTGATCTAGCCCAATCCCAAATTTTGCAGGTGAGGAAAATGAGGCTGTGAGTAGTTTTAAAGATTTCCCCAACATCCTATGGCTTGTCAGGGCTAGAACAGACTCTATAACTTAGAGTCCCACACTCTGTGTATTGCATTTAGGATTGTCCATCTTGCCTTTAGACCATTTATTTCAGCCTCACAAAGTATATGGACTTTTTCCCAGAAGTATTGGTCAACGGGAAAATTGAGAAGAATCCTCAAGCTATTTGTGTATTTAGTGTTGCTTCTTTTTATGGAATGACAGTGGTACTGTTGTCATCTGACCAGAATAAAAAGGTGCTAATGAAAGCTGATCTCATTTTCAGCTATATTTAAACAGAGTAATATTGATTAGATCTGTATTGTTAATTATAGGGAGAGATGTGGGCTATAAGAATGATAAATTTGGCCAGGGTGCGGTGGTTCACGCCTGTAATCCCAGCACTTTGGGAGGCTGAGGTGGCAGGAACACTTGAGCCCAGGAGTTCAAGACCAGCCTGAGCAAAAATAGTGAGACCTCATTTCTACAAAAAAGAGAAAAATTAGTTGGGCCTGGTGTCACATGCTTGTGGTCCCAGCTACTTGGGAGGGTGAGGCAGGAGGATCACTTGAGCCTGGGAGTTGGAGGTTGCAGGGAGTTGTGCTCTCAAGCCAGTGCTCTCAAGCCAGTGCTCTCAAGCCTGGGTAACCGAGCAAGACCATGTCTCTTAAAAAAAAAAAAAAAGGTAAATTTATAATCATCTATATATTTTGTTAAGCTAAAATATGTGTGCCTTGTTACTAAATTCAACTATGCTCAAAATAACATTTTTACCCAACACACTGAGGCCTTTGGACATTTTTGCTTTGTATTGCGAAAGATATTCTATGATACATTCTGTAGGTTCCTGGAAATAGAAACCAAAATCCACACATGCTCCAGTAATGTGTTGGAGCCGTCTCTACCAGATTGTAGCTTCTCTTTCTACCTCCTCGTTCAGAGACTTCGCGTTGGTTGCTTGAAATCATTGGCCACAATAGTATTTACACCACAGACATTGGCTAACGCTGCAAATCAGGGCTTCTTCCTCTATAGAGCTCCTTGTTAAACATTTACCAGCACACCACTTCTTTGAGAAGTTTTAACAGTGGATGGAAGGCAAGCCCCCGTTTTAAATGAGGCTTGGGAACTTTAAGGAATGATGTGCAAATTAACTTTTATACCAGTAGAAATCTTCACAAGGGAGGAACAGAGAGGCATCCCAGGAGCTCTAGGGAGCAGATAAGCCATGGAATGTGGAAAGCATTTGGCTGTGTTTTCTTTGCTTTCTGGGAACTTTAATAGAATCTGAACTCTGAGGAAAAACAGGTCCAAACAGGCAGAAATGGGCTTTCTTGTTATTCTGCTGACTAAAAAGACATTGCCTAAGGCTCTTTGGAAAGTAAAGATGACAGGTGATGCCTCCTTCAGAAAGACAAATTTCTAAATAAAAAAAAAAGCCTCATGAATGAGCTAGATATGTGCTATCTGATAGAACTTTCTACAGTGATGAAAATGTTCCCCGTCTACGCTGTCCAATGACGTAGCAACCAGACCCATGCTGCTATTTAACACTTGAAAGGTAGATAACCCGAACTGAGATGTGCTGTGAAATACACACCAGATTTCTAAGACTTAGTATAAACAAAAAAATGTAAAATGTCACCTAACATGTTGATATTGATTATCTGTTGAAATGATCATCTTTCATATACATTAATTATTAAATAGTATCTATTATTAAAATTACTTTTACCTGTTTCTCTGTACTGTTTTTAATGTGGCTACTAGAAAATTGAAAATTACATATGTGGCACACATTAGATTTTTATTGGAAACCTCTGGGCTAGATCATGAAGTTCTACATCAGGTGCCGGAGAAGGGAGAAGAGTACAGGGAATGAGAAAAGGTGGGCAAGCTACAAACACATCGAAATTTTCCAGAGCTCATGAGACAAATTTTGTAATGCAACCTCCTGTGCCACACTGAGGGCCAGAATGCCAGGAAAATACATAACAAATTGCCAACAGGTTGCATATGTGGAGAGGGTAACACACCCAACTGCTTAAAACCATGAGCTGCAAATCTGAATCTCAAAGATAATCTATATTTTCCTCAAACCTTCTCCCTCTGGTAGGTAGGATTGTGACACTGTTTGAGACAGCACTATGGAATTCTGGGTCAAATTTTTAGTCCTGCTTCCAATATATATATATCCTATTTCTAGCCCCAAGAAGAAAAAGAACATTATTGTGCTTGAGAATTTATGTGAGATCACTACCTACCTTGAAATCCAGCACCTTTTTTCAGGTGGAGAGCCATAAAGCATAGATTAAGGTATAAGCACCCCCAGTAAATCAGAAGGCTGGCTAAGGCTGTATGGGACTCAGATTTCATCATTTTAATTTCAGGTCTTCAGTTTCTCAAGAAGGTTAAAAAAACAACACAATAATTCAAATACACTCAATGTTGAAAATGTATTTTTTTTTACCTATCATTCAGAACTAGGCTTGGCTTTGGAAGTAGTCATCAAATGCAACTCATTAAGGGCAACTGCTGCAACCAGTGAGAAAAAAATGATTTCAATATTACAAAAAAAAAAAAGAGGGGACAGAGAAATTTATTTTTTCTACTGTGTAGAAATTGAAACCTCCAACCTTTTAACTGCCCACTTTATTAGCATCCTCTTGGTGAAGGAGATAAAGACCATGTTCTAATTAGAAAACTTGGATCAAGCATAAGTTAAAGAAGCTTCCACCCACCCACATCACCTGCAAAACCATAAAGAAGGAAGCACACTGTGAACCCCCGAGAGGGAGCAAGCGTGGCTGGTACATAAATCCTTACTTTCTCTGCACGCTCCTTCTGGGACTTTAACATTCACTGCAGACAGTGGGAACTGTAAAAATAGACTATATGTTTCTGAAGAAGTGAAAGACTTATTGCATAACGGTGGTAAACTGTGTCTACTAGAACAGAATGACTATGCATGCAAACATAAAATGAAAAAAATAGCTACCATTCCAGACAAATGTATTTTTTTAAATATTCAGCCGAAAGAAAAATAGGTGGCTACATGAGTGAGTAAAACCTTTGCTCCCTGATATCAGGGAAATGGAAGGACATTAGCTAGTCCCCAAATCTGGCCAACAAATCTGGCTAATTCCCGTTGACCTCTCCTCAGCTGTAAGTCTCAAAGTTATTTCTCTCTCCTTTTTTTTTTACTTCCTTTTCTCTTTGTAAGACCTATATAAAAATGGAAGGGGAATAATTTGGAAACAGAAAGTATCGGTTTTTGCAGAAGCCCTGTGAGGCACAAATCTACCGCTTCCTTCCTTCCTTCCTTTTCATCCCCAGGAAGAAGAGAGATGAGAAAAACATTCAGACAGACACAACTGTCAAGTAGGAGAACATCTCCTCCCTGCCCTCCCCTGTCACCGTGTCCCTCCCGAGCTTCCACGGGGACTCTGCACACCTCTACTAACTGCTCACCCACTGATTCATTGATCCACACAGCATATATTTATTAAGTAACTAAAATGTGCAAGTCGGGGCTAGAGGCCATGGCAGGAGAGAGAAAGGAAGAGACAAAGACAAACAAGACACAAGAACTCTCCAAAGGAATTTAAGGTCTAGGGAGATGGATATGATGGTTGTCATAAAATACCGAGTGTTTCGATAGTGTTGCATGAAACTAGAATAATGTCCTTAGGACAGGTTTTGTCTCCCAGTGCTGGGAGGTCCTGTGGGGGACACCTGGTGTAAGTCAATTTGTGTTTGGGGAGTGGTAAACCCAAGGAGGGAGAGAGCAGAGATGCGTAAGATGGTTGCTGATTTGGTGCTTCGAGGTCAGCATAGAAGTGACAGGTTCAGCCTGTCACTCAGGGATGTCCCTGAGTCTTAACAGGGGAGGCCCAACTGGACACGATCCTTCCAGCAATAACACGCCCATGGCCATCCAGTACCTAAGGTCACACTCTTTCCTTGCTGGTGGAACAGTTTCGTCTCCCTTCGGGTTACCTTTGGAGCCCACGTGGACGTGGCTCTGACGCAGTGTTCCAGCCAGTGGGACAGTCCAGCCAGAAGTAGGATCAAAGGAGACATATGCGAGGACCAGGGATGTCTGCCACTGGGATCAACAGTGGCGTCTGGCAGCCTCCGGAAGCTCGTTTGAAAGGCTTTTGTGTGGTAGGTGTCAACGACAGCACCCTCACAGCCACAGGAGGCGTCACAGGTATGGGGCAGGAGGGAGGGAAAGGAGAGACAGGGGAGCACAGGGATTCTGCGGATGAACAAACCTGAGGCACCTCACGGAGCCTGTGTTCACTGCTGGCCCAGATGTTTTCCGGGCATCATCTACGTGCTGGGCACTGGGCTACGTGCTGGAGACACAATGACCAACCGGTTAGACACTGGTCTCGACTTCAAGTGGCTTTGGTCTGCTCGGTGCAAACAGAGATGAACTCATACTTGCATCAATGATTATTAGCCTGGGTAAGTACTATGAGGACATGTACGAGATTGGGAAAGTATAAAGAAGTAAGTGGCAAGGTAGTCCGAGGAGTTATAAAATGCTTTCCCAGGCAGAGGGAGTTAGATGGAGAAGTCTCTCCAATCACAGGTAGGGGAGAGGACTGGAGAAAAAGCTGGTTGTACCTAAGTGGACATATAGGAGTAACATTTATCGGGTGTCGGGAGGGTGGGAGGGGGCAGGAGGGGATGGGTATATACAACCACAACGAGTAAGATGTGCAACGTTTGGGGGATGGACACGCTTGAAGCTCTTATTTGAGGGGTGAGCGGGGCATGGGCAATATAAGTAACCTTAACACTTGTACCCCCATAATACGCTAAAATAAAAAAATTTCAAAAAGAAAAAGCTGGCTGTGACTGTTTTGGGGGACTCAGTGTCATTACTCCAAGTCTGCATGCTCTGAAAACCTAGGTTGCAAAATACATAAACAGGGAGCTGAGGGAGTCCATGGAAATCGGACTTTTGAGACCTGGGAAGGTGTCTTAGAAAGGGTGGCATTTTCACTGGGATTTGAAATATGAGCAAGGTTTTGGCAGGTGGAAGATGGAGGCAAATTACATTCCAGAAGGAAGAAGAAACAGTAAAAGCAAAGACTCTAAACACAAAGGGAAAGGATGAAAAATTATCTCACACACACACACACACACAAATCCCAGTACCATGAGGTAGTTGTTATTCCAGCTTTTCAGACAAGGATATGGAACCTCTGAAATGTGAAACTGAAAGCTGTGAAAGACTTGCCCAAGGTCACCATGATAATATGAGTTAATAGAGCCCAAAGTCAAATCCAAGTCTACATCTACCCTGAGTAGCCTTCCTGCAAGCAGAGGGCACAAAATAAGCCCTTAATAAGTGGCTATCATCATGGATATAAATGTGCAACACCAAAAATTATTATGCAGATGTGCCTAAGAGCAGTTAGATGAAGAGGGGGTGACAAGACAGGATGGAACAGCAGGAGGAGTCGAACATTGCAGGTCTTCGAAGGCCTTGTCCAGGCAGCCCACCTGCCGTGGGCACAGAACTGTCAGACAGCGAAATCGTAGCCAAGTCCCTCATTTCCCAGGAGCCTGGAAGGCAGAGCCCACTGTTTCAGGGCCTCCCAGGATTTGTCAGAATCAAGAACAATAAAAAGTAGGAGCAAGTTATACAGATATGTTAATGGTGGTTGATGAACCCTCCGTAGTTGAGGCAGAAAGACTATATGTTAAGAACTGAGATCTCAGAAGCTGCACACAAGAGAGTTTGAAAGGTCTCAAAAAATAGGTGCATTTCAACACGAGTACAAAAGCAGGTAGTGAATCTCATGGGGACATTTAAGTGTCCAGAAGTGAGCTGTGGACAATGTTGAATGATGAGCGTGAAGAACAATGACCACATAATTAGAGGATCCAGTGGTCACCCCTGTGTCCACTGCTGGCTGAAGTTGCTGAAGGTGTCAGCATGGCAGCATTACTGGGCACACATAGATCATGCTAGTAACACGCTGTGTTCCAGTCTGTGCTTGTTAACATGCTGTTTTGTGATTAGGTACAGAGATCAGCCATAGTATTTATTTCTTTAGAAATTTTGAAATAATCCTTCTTTATTGTCTTTCTGATTTTATAAATTCTTTCAGATTTTTAAAGAAGAGATATCTAATCCACCAATATGGTTTCTCCCTTGTTGTCCTGGTAAATATGCTTGTAAGAATTTACCTTCTAAGCAGTGGGTGGTGGCAAGGTGAGGTAGGGCAGGGACATTCCTGTTTATAAGCTAGATAAATATCCCTTATGTTAGGGAATTTGATATTTATTCTGTAGGAAATAAGAGCCATCCAGAGCAATTGAGTGGGATGTGATATGATCAGTTCTGTATTTTAAGAGAATTTCAATAGTAATAGGCAGGCAGGTTTAGACCATTCATACGTGTTATTTCATCAAAATTTACCTACCTTCCTTTAATCCGTCCAAGGGTGAAGTACATTATAATGGGTATCTTAGTGATTTATACCTAGTGACTAATAAAAGTCAATTTAATTGAACTTCAGTTGCATTGAATAGTCCCTAGAAATGTAATGACGACCCTCCAAAAAACTGGCTCTTTTTTTTGACAGAGTCTCACTTTGTTGCCCAGGCTAGAGTGCCGTGGCATCAGCCTAGCTCACAGCAACCTCAAACTCCTGGGCTTAAGTGATCCTCCTGCCTCAGCCTCCTGAGTAGCTGGGACTACAGGCATGCGAGACAGAGACAGGAAGGAAAGGTCCAGTGCAGTCTAGTCGGGGAGAGGATGTGATGGAGGCAGGAAGCGGGCGGCAGGCAGAAGCTCAGAGGACCTGCCAGCAATTCCCAGAGGTACCAGTGCCTGAGCTGGGTCTTAAAGATGAATGGATGCTCGGAAAATCAAGAAGAAGGAATTCTAGGCAGAGGCAAGGATATGCATTTCCTCTTGCCCCTTTCAACCTCTTTTCTGCCACCCACATCAATTATATTTATCTTTAAAAAAAAAAAAATCATTCCTCCAAACTGGATAAATATGGAGGGAGAAACAATAGAAAGTAGCAAAAGAAAAATATTTTTGAAAATGCTTTTGTCCAATGCCAAAAGAATTCGTACCTCTACGTGCCCTCATAAAAAACGTACGTCTGTGGAAGGCTGGGCTGTGTTTTTCTATATCATGCATAATGAGTTCTCATTTCTCAATCCAGAAATTTATGTACTCTGTGCACAGTAGATGACCTGCCTTTGCCATCGTACTCTCTTTGTTCTCCATCTTCTGTGACTGTCTTGAGTCACCATTCAAGGTGTTGGTGACGTGACAATGAAGACCTAATGGAAACCACGAGGGAGATAGGAAGGCCACAGATAACAAAAGGGCATTGCATTTCTACAATTCAACAAAACCGATCTTTAGTGGCATTAGGAAGATCGGTTGGGCTTCCGGGAAGGTGTGAAGGGCCATGGAGAACAGGTAGATGTTATTTTTCAAACCTGTCTAGGCATTTACTGTTAGTGAGTTCCAGAATTGATCTTAATGAGAACCCTGTGTCGAAGGCTCTTAGAACTAACGATAAATTCGTGTAGCACTTTAGGCTTTGGTTTGCATGAGAGACAACCTTGCTCTTTTAAATTTTTTTTGAAATACAGTACTTGTGAGGTTTCTTTATAGAAACACCAGCTAATGTACATGGATAATTATTTTTAAATCCTTAAAAAGAAACCATTGTGATGCTTTTCACCATCTAAAAGATTCATAGCCCATATTGATTTTTCTTCCCCCAAAGACATCTCAATTTTCAATAAGCCTTGAGACCTCCCTCTTCCCATACAATCTTTTCCTTGCTTTCTCTGCTCTCTCTGCCCTCTGGCCACCTTCCCAGACAGTCCATTTTCCAAACATGCATGTTCTTTTATTATAGCGACAATAACTTGTTTGAGATATTTTATTGCCCGGTTGCTCTGTGATATTGAATTGGAGACATCCAAGGATAAACAGGTAACATCACTATCTCGGTATATTAGTAGACCTGAACCTGCCCATAGTGATTAGCTAAGATGACCTAAGTTTCTGCTAGAATTAGGGAGAAAAGCAGGGTAGTTAGGATGTCTTCTTACAATATGCACAGTGAAGGCACAAAGAAGTAAAGTTTGTCTTCAATACAGCCACACCTCCCTCTTTGATGCCATTCTGTCTGCCTGGGGTGAGCATCCTCATTCTCTAACCCTAAACATCTAACCATTTCGGAGAATTAATTTTGTTTCCTTACATGTCAGGATGGAAAGCAATTCCTGATAGGGGGTTAGTAAAACAAATAAACTAAAGTAAGAACAAGAAATCAAAACCACTACCACACACAAAAAGTCTCCTAAAGGTATTTGCAACGTGATTCATTTATTCCCTCAATAAATGGCTGCTGAGCACCTATAGTGGGCCAGACATGGTGCTGATTAATAAAATAAAACATGAATGTTCAGAATACAGTATGTTAATGCTATGGTGGATGTATATGCCTGAGGTGCCGTGAAAGCTGAAAAGATTAAGCATTTTGTGCCACGCTTTGCATAGATCATCTCACGTCCTTCTCTCAACAATCCTAAGAGGTGGATAATGTCATTACTTCCATTACACAGATGAGGAAATGGAGGTTAGGGAGGATATATAACTAACCCACGGTCACCTGGATTGTACAGGGTAGAACCTGGACTTGAATCCTTACCTGGCTGACTCCAAACCCATGTGTCAAGTTTTAGCCTGTATCAAACTCAGCTCAGTAAAGAAAAGGAGGAATAGCATTCTACGTGGAGGGAAAGCATGTGCAAGGGTTCAGAGACAAGAGTCATGGTGTGTTCAAGGAAACCCACCTACAATATATGGTGGAGTGGTCTGCAGGAAAGAGTGGGGGGCCAAGGGCAAGCCCAGGGAATCCCAACATTTGGAGTAAAGGGGCAAAGAGGTGCCTCAGAAGGAATCTGAGTAGGCCCAAATTGCAACAAAGGGATGCCAGTCAAGGCCAGGATAGCAGGAAGGAGAGACTTAGCAGAATGAAGAAGAAAAGCCTTCAAGCCCCCAGGCTGTGCAGGTTGGGATTTCAGGCACATGGATTCCAAGAGAAGTCTTGGAGAGAAGTTTTGAAGCATCTCTTAAGGACTCAAATGAAGATACACTACATAGGTGACCACCTACTTCCTCTCACACTGCCTGGTGAAAAAGAAAATGTCAATTTACCCATTGGGATGGATGGAATCACAAAATTGTAGAGATGGGCCATGCATGGGGTTATTTAATTTAACCATCTAATTTTCCACAAGAGGAAATGGAGACCCAGAACTCTGCAGTGATTTTTCCTGACATCGCATAGCTAATTAGGGATAGAGCTGTGATTAGAATTCAGATCATCTGACTCTCTAGCTCAAAAGGAAACATTTGAGACATGTATTCTATGCAGAGGACATGAATAGACAATCCACAAAGGAAGTACAAACAGCTAACAAACATGAAAAAATTTTGTTCAACTTCACTCATAATCAAAGAATCCTCAGTAGCATTGGGAAACGTACATTTCTCCCACTCATGTACGGCTGGGAAAAACCTAAATTGTAATAATCTTTTGTGGAAGACATTATGGAAATATGGAAGTGGCAATATAGTACAGTGAACAACAGCCTTGAAGTCAGATAGACTCAGGTTTAAACGCTAGTTCTGCCAACTTCTGTCACTTATTAACCATTTTCTGGGCACAACTCTCAGTTTCCCCTGGAAATTGTGGATATTAATAGCATTTTCCTCATAAATTTGTTGTAAAGATTAAATGAGATTATGTTTATAAAGCCTTTAGCACTGTGCCTACAATATAGAGAGTCCAATAAACAGTATTATCATGATAATTATATATAAAAAGTTTTATAAATATTCACATTCATTGGCCCAGTTATTTCATGTCTAGGAATTTATCTTACAGAAATGATCAGAACTGGGTGCAAAGATTTATGGGCATGGATATTCATCACAACATTATTTATAATAGTGAAAAATTGTAAACGCAAACGTCCAACAATAGAGTGGGTAAATAAATGACGGTTCATCTGGTTGATGGAATACTGTGTAGCCATTAAATATCATGCTGCAAAAGAACACTTAATCATCTGAGAAAACATCCATATTGAGTGACAAAAGCGAGTTACACAACAATATGTAAGCATAATACCAATTTTATAATAAAACGTATACATGTATGTATTCTACACCTCTAGAAAGTACTGGATGGCAATTTGTGGGAAGGAAGGATAGGACTGCCAATATAAATCCATGCTGGTCATACAAATACATGTCTGTGGGAAACCCCTGAGCCCCAAATAGAGGAAAGCCCAGTTCAGTCAATTGTGTTGTAAACTCTGTAATAAGATTAAGATAAAAGAAAGAATAAAAATTGGTTCTTTTTTCTGATACTATCAAAACGACATAAATATTTGAGCACACCAAGCTATTCTCTACTTCGAGATTTGAAAAGATCTGAAAGGAAATTATATTTTACAGTTGTAAGTTTATCTCAGCATGTTGGGACTTCCATATTTAACTTCTATTAATGCTTTTCAACGCCAGCATGAAAGCATACACCTTAGACAACCGTCCTCAGTGGTATTTCTTATGGGGAGCTGATTAGAGCAAACAAAATAAAGTAGTAAACTAAATAGGCCAACCCTCTGTGGACAAACACTGGAAAAGAATGTTGGAGTTGATTTGTTTACTATTTTCTTCTATCAATATATCTTAGGAAACCTACAGAGGAATTATAGTACAAATGAGAAAAATAAAGAACACAAAGGAGTGAGTGATCATTTTTCCTACCGATATGATTCCAAATAGTTCACTCTAATAGACTTTGAAAAGACTGCAGGATGCATTCTCAGCTGTAAATCACTTATCTACTCTTTCTAGTTGTACATTATTTGTGAAAGATTCAGAACATACACGTCAACAGGTTCTACAAATACAAAGAATCCATCATTATTGTTTTTGTGCTTTAATTTATAACATAAATTATAAATGTGTTCCAAATAACATGCTCTTTGGACAAGTCGCTTAAACTATTAAATCCTCAATATCCTCATTATAAACATGTAGGATTGAATGGAATGATTTCTAAGACTCTTCCTGAGTCTAAAGCTATACAGCAAACTATAAAAACATGAATTAAATTTTAAAAATTGATCTTTTCCTGGGAAAGAAGTTAGCCTCATTAAGAATCTATGTTGAAGGCCGGGCACGGTGGCTCACGCCTGTAATCCTAGCACTCTGGGAGGCCGAGGCGGGCGGATTGCTCAAGGTCAGGAGTTCAAAACCAGCCTGAGCGAGACCCCGTCTCTACCATAAAAATAGAAAGAAATTAATTGGCCAACTAATATATATAATATAAAAAAAAATCAGCCGGGCATGGTGGCTCGTGCCTGTAGTCCCAGCTACTCGGGAGGCTGAGGCAGGAGGATCGCTTGAGCCCAGGAGTCTGAGGTTGCTGTGAGCTAGGCTGACGCCATGGCACTCACTCTAGCCTAGGCAAGAAAGCGAGACTCTGTCTCAAAACAAAAAACAAAAAAACAAAAAAAAAAAGAATCTATGTTGAAACTGTTAAAATGATAAAATGCCTATGTTAATATTTCAATGTTAAACAGACAAATTTCTGAGTAGTATATTAATTCAAATTCTGATTACCAGAACATCATAGAATAGTTATAACCAAGAATTAAATTATCCAAGTGATAAGTATGGTAAGAAATTACTCTAAATTCTTGTTACTTTTTTGTGGACCTACAATTTGTACAAATGCATTTATACTTGGGTTACAATAAGAGTACTCTATTTTTGAAAGACACTTTCTAGTTTCAATATACATTTTTATATCTCATTTGAATAGCACAACAAATCTATGAGTGTATGTTTGATTATATTCTTCTCTTTACAAAGATCAAAGACTAAACTATTTTCCCCAAATAGTGTAGTTACTTGCGTAGAAGAGCTAGGAGTGGAAACTAGGTCTCAAACTCCAAAACTCATCTTGTTTCTGCTACATAACATTGTCTCCAAGGCCAGGAAGCTCATTTAAACTCGAGTTTTTAGATACCCTTGAGGTTGGCTTTTGTGTACAGCAAAGAGTATTCAGTGGTTACTATATTTAATATTTGACTTATTGAAGTTACACATTTAAAAACTTATACATTTAAAAATCTTCAATCTTTTGGATCAGAGTTTGGCAAACTGCCTGTGGGCCAAACCTGGCTGTCTGCATGTTTGCGTTAAGTAAAATTTTATTAGAACACAGCCACATATGTTCATTTACATATTGTTTGTGGTCGTTTTTGTGGTATAGTGGCTGAGCTCAGTGGTTACAATAGAGACCATAGAGCCCACAAAGCCTAAGATATTTAGTAATATCTGGCTCTTCATAAAAAATATTTGCCAAACCCTGTCTTAGATTCAGCTTATAGATCCTATTATTCTATGTGTAAAGATAGCAAAATTTGATAATCACATATAAGGAAGCTTTTATAAATTCAGTTAAAACTCCTTTAAACATTTTAAACTACATTTATGTATTTGATGTATTAGATTTCCTTTTAACATAACTCAGGTGTCTTTCTTAACAACAACAAAAAACCTCCTAATTATTTATTTTTGTAAATTGAATAAACCATGTTGAATCTTACAACTATATGTATATATAATTTATAACTATCATTTTATAACTATGCTGAGTCTTAGGCTCTCTCCATTGTCCCAGTACTTTGTATAAATGAGGGAAGACTTCAATTTAGAAATCACGAACCTAAATCAATTATAATTTTTATTTTGAATAACAACTGACCTGTTTAACCAAGATGTTAAATTCTCTTAAACCAAAATTAACAAATATATACAGGTTCCTTCTCAACATACAATATGAATACAATAGGTTTGGCCTTCTCAAATGTTTCTATGCTTAAATTTAATTCACCTCAGACTTTGGGTTTGGGTTGATTTAGAAGTTTCTGAACCGAAGGGAGCCATGTTTCCACTGGGGGACTGGTGGTTGCACTAGGCTGGAAGTTGGGGCTTGCCCTCTGATCACTGGGCTCCTCACCCCAGGGAGAATTAAAGGTGCTGCTACACAGTGAGAGCCGGTAGATTCTCTGGAAGTCCTCCTGGTACTGCCACATCCAGTGGCCAATGTTAGAGAAGACTTTAGCAACCCCAGAACTCACACACCCCCGGAAGGAAGGTTTCAGGCATGTCACCAGGCAAAGATGTCTGACCTGCTGAGCAATTGGCTGAGCAAAGACTACAGGGAATACGTAGTAGAGGGAAGAAGTTACAAATATCAACTTTGATTTGTGATCAATAGCAAAAATGAAGACTGCAGTGGCTACTCCTGTTTTTTCCTTGCTCTCCATGTATTATTTACATATACTAACTCCTTTCCTTTTTATTCCTTCCTCACTGCCCTAATATTTCATAAAGTGGGTTTTTTTTGGTCATGATTTACTTGATCTTTCAGCCCAAAGGTTGTGGGACATCAAGACTGGGTTGTGACAGGGCTAAGGAAAAAAATAAACATTACCCAGAGATGGATACAGAGAAGAGCTGGTCACTCTTTGGGGAGAAGGCAAGTGGACTGGGATGTCAATGAGGACCTGTTGTTCTTGCTATTACCTGGAAACTTAAATTTAGGAAAAAGAGTGTACAGGAACATTTAACAGGCAAAGGTGTGGTCTGTAGCAGACAAGGTGGATTTGTGCTCAATAGCCATTCCAACCTCCTTTTGGTAGGACTTCCTCGACTGCGGGGGTGGACCACCACACACTCACTTTTCACACTTCCTTCAAACAAAGTTCTGAATATAATTTAGGTTCTCACGATGCACTAGCTTGGTTCCAGCTTCACTTCTGCTGCTTCTGCTGTTTCTACTGGCAAGGACGGTCAAGGAGTCATTGAGTGTTCCTTCCAAGGTTTTAGTGTGGAGTCACCAGCCTGGCAGGTGCAAAGGAGGACATGAGGCCCCCGTTTTGCTGCTATGGATTTCATGAGGGTGCCATAGCTCTGCAGCTGGTAGTAGAACTGGAGACTTCCCCATCACACTGCCTTCCTGATGTTGGTGGATTTCTAATGGTGGCAGATTTCTGATCATGGCCATGGCAGTGTGGCTCCCAAGCCAACTCCTATAGTGGCAGCTTCACAACTTGGCAGGTAGCTAGTTTCTTGTTGCACAAAAGCCGGCAGCTTCCGCACTGACCTGGTTCTTTGTGGTGGTTTGGACCCCTAGGATGTTTCTTCAACCCTAAAAACAAATCTGGAAGCCATTTATCACCCTATAACAAATTTCCCTCTGCTTAAGTTCCCTGGAGTAGCTTCTGATCTCTGCCAGGGGACCCCAACTGATGAAAACCATCTTCCCGTCTAGGTCTCAGTCTTTTGAATTCATCAGACTCCTCCATTTAAAATTTTTTTTTCCTATATAATAGGTCTCACTATCTTACATGTATTTAAAATTCTTATCTCTCACAGCTTTATCTATGTCAAGACTAATTTTATAAACATTATTCTACTGTCAGCGCTGACTATTTTTTATCCCACTTTATAATCTCAGGTGCCCAATGACTGTGCTTTCGCTTCCCAAGATGTCCACGTGTGCTCCCCTCTAGCTGCTGGCTCCGGACTCTTCCCTTCTCCTTGTACCCCTTCCCTCCTTTCATCAGAATGTCTGTTTTATGTCCTGTATGAATCCTGTTCCTCTGTGGATAGTCTAATCCAGGGATCCTCAAATTTTTTAAACAGGGGGCCAGTTCACTGTCCCTCAGACCATTGGAGGGCTGGACTATAGTTTAAAAAAAACTATGAACAAATTCCTATGCACGCTGCACATATCTTATTTTGAAGTAAAAAAAACAGATGGGCAAAAACACCCGCATGTGGCCCCCGGGCCATAGTTTGAGGACGCCTGGCTACTAAACTAATGTAGGCTGAGTTAACTGGTGACTGTGGAAGTAGTGTTTTAATACTGATGATAATAATGATGATGACAGTCACTGCAGACATTTATGGAGTGCTGACTGCATGCCAAGCAATTTACAATAACTATCTACTATAATCCTTAAAAATACCCAAACTTAACGAATGTTGTTATCTCCATTTTACAGATGAGAAAACTGAGGCCTAGAGAAGTTAAAAAACCTCATGATTCAAGTCACACAACTAGTAAGTGTTAGAACCAGTACTTGAATCCAGGGCTGTGTTCAGAGTCTAGTCTCTTAACTACCACACAATATTGCCCCTTTGAATGCAAAGGAATGATTTGATAATGTTAGGTAGACTTACAGCTAGATGGAAAAAAAGATATTTTAGGATTTCAGGATAGGGGAGTCTTCTACCAACAGAAGCATTTGTATTTTTCTGAGATCAGGAGAGCTAACTATAACACATTACGAGTTAAACAAAAAGATTCCATATTTTCCGGTAACACAACCATTTCTGCGGTAACAAGATAAGCATTCTGGTTTATTTCATTGTATATACAAAATGAAACTGGGAAGCATGAATATTTAAAGAAGGATAAAGGCATATAGGTAAATGAGCGAAAGTAGAGAAGTCTGGAAGGATGGAGAAAGGTTAGTTTATTCTTATGATAAAAATATTTCATTAAAGAGTCCATATTATGATAAGCTTCTAAAAGATTAAAGTGGTATAGATAAAGCAGTAAATCGAGTTTAATGCAGGATTAGATAAGAGGCTGGTAGTCTGTAATAACGATAAGATGCTTAAAGCTTAAGGTCACTGATTATTTGAAAAAGAGGAAAAGGTGAGCATGCAAAATGGATCTCGTGTTTGATAAATATTAGGTTCCCGAGGTAACAATAACCATAAATGATAAGGCAGAAACCTTGTAATCCTGGAAATTAGCTGGAATGGCTGTATGGAGATCATTTCACATCAGGAAGTTACGTGAAAAATCCAGTGAGGTTCTCAACATTCCAACATTATTAATAAAGTAGGATATGCATAAATCCTATGGGCTGCTCTGGTGTCTATTTAACTCTTCAAAGTAGTCAAGGAAGTGAAATGAGTGAAGTTTGGGCTAACTCATGTGCATAACTAAACCTCTAACTAGAAACACCAACCAGTTAAATAGCTGATCTGGGCAGTTCTCTTTGCCAGACGCTGGGCCCTTAACCATATCCTGTAGTCAAGTTGTTCTCGGCTCAAACTGACAATAAGCTCTGTGGAAAGAACTTTAGGATAACGAATGGATAATCAGAGAAGCTATGAAAATTAACGTTTCAAATGTTAATATTTTATTATAAAATTTACTGTTATTGTTTTTTTGCTATTATAACATTTAAACTACATCTCAAGCAAATTAATTTAGTGACTTGCCTTTTACACAAAAAAGTCATTAGAGATAGTTTTATAGGTTCTTTTCTATTTTCCAATAGTGCTAAACATGAAACTATTATTTTCAGACTCTTGATTTAGCTTTCAGAATTTATTCTCTATTCTCAACTATGCAAATTAAAGGTTCTCTTTTGATACTGGGCAAAAATTGATCTAGGAGTAAGGGGATATATATGTGTGTGTGTATATATATATATATATATATATATATATATATATATATATATAAATACATGTATAACTTTTATATGGTCACTTGCCCAACCACAATTACATTTTCAAACTAAAAAGTGTGTGAAAGTAGTTTGGGAAGACATTAAATACTCTGGCAAAGTGAAGTAGTAGTAGCTCCAAGCGAATGATCCTTCGGAGCAGATAAAGGTTAGCTGTGAATATGCTTTTGAAATACACTGTGGAGTATTCTCATTCTAAAATTATGGTCTAAGATTCATGCCTCCCCTAGGTTCAAGTGTTGCTCAATCAGCAAGGTGCTCAATTCACAGTGATTGCTGCGCATTTCCTTGTTGATCAAGAAAATGCATAATCTCAGCCCAGACACATTTACCAGCACATTTGCCATAAAATGAATATAAGAGATACGATTTTGATTTAAATTTTCCAGTTGCATCAGATCGAGAAAAATATATGCAGAAGATTCCATTTGAAAAGCTCTGATTCAAATAAGTCCAAAGAAAATGCATCTCTATGTACCTAATGTTTTCTTCGAATTAGATAGCAAGCTTTTCTCGCTCAGAGCCCTTGTCAATTTGATTAAACTCACAAACACGTGACTGACTCCGCCTCTGTTAAAAATACTCTCAAGCTGGGGGAAGACTGAGGAGCGTGTGGCTTTGTCTTTGGGAGGGGGTCCTTTGGCAGAGGGATCACTGCCCTTCGCTAGAGGGGAATACGTTTAAATTTAATGCGCCACTGCGGATTTCTCCAATTGCAGCTCATTGCAAAAAGGGGTTTAGAAGAATGCAAATTCGAGTCCAGAATCCAAAATACCCTTCCAGGCATGGACGTTTTCAGTTTAAAATGCCCCTTGAGAAATATGATACTTATTTTCAGTGTTGTTTTAAAAGGCAGGTTTTGCAAGCCGCTCAGTTTTCTGCATATTCTTGTGCCAAGATTAAAGATCCTTCAGGTGAGAACATTCGAGGGAAAAGGGCGGGCCGCAGACGTGAGAGTGTGCACGCGCGCACACTCCTGCGTAGGTGAGGGGGGAAAAGGCCGACGAGATTCCAAAACCAAAAAAATCCCCTCCGCCTGCACCCAGCCCCGCCGACCAACCACCTCGGTCCCCGCGGGACAAACTGGACAGTCTCCAAGCCGTTAGCCGGCCACAGTCCGCGAGGGGCAGAGTCGGGGCAAAGCGGCCTCGCGGCCCCGCCACGTTTAGGGGCGACTCGGTTCCTCCGCGAGAGCAAGGCCAGGTCCCGGTGGGCGCGGGAGCCGGGTGTAGTCGCCACCCGGCCGCCCACGCGGGGCCCGGGGCGGACGCTTCCGGCAGGCGCCACGCCGGCGACGGGCGCGGCGGCCGCGCTGCCATGGCAACGGCGGCCCGCCCACTGCCCCCAGCCCCGCTTCCCGGCGCCGGCTCGCCAGCCGGGCGGGGCGGGGCGGGCGTTGCTAGGAAACCGGCGGCGGGCGTCCGCCTCCGCGGCGCGGTCTCGCGGCTTCCACCCTTCACCTACTTCTGCCCCGCGGAGACGGCGGTGGGGGAGGGTCGGTCGGAATCCACTTGGTGGCCCAGGGGCTCAGCGAGCCTTGTCCGCTGTCCCTTCCGGGCCGAGAGACAGTCCCCTTTCCCTTTGGCGTACAAAGGACTGTGTCCTGTGCCCTGGGAGGAAAACACCGCTCAGCAAACTTAAATGAAGGAAAACGCTCCAACGTAGTCTCTGACCTCGTCCCCGTTGTGCCTGCTGGCTGTACGAGGAGAGTAAAGTCCCCAGACTCCACTGAGGGCTCTTCCCCTCTCCGAAAGGAAACATTACTTGAACTTGGCTACATCCAGGAGCAATGCTAAGCACTTTGTACACACCATCTCTCTTTCAATCCTGTGAGGCACGAGCTAGGAACTTCATTTTTAACACAGTACAATGTGGCCAAGGTCGTACAGCTGGTTGGGATGGAGCCAGGACTTGAGGTCTCGTTTTGCTGAACTTCAAGGTCCCCGGCTTTTTATAATGCTCGTTCTCTCCTCTCGGCTGACTCTGGGCCAGCACATCATCCCTTTCACTGTCCAAACACACCCACACCCACACCAACTGGGTCACACACTGTCTGGAACATGGTCTGACCAGGGGATTGAAGACTTGAAATCAGGGTTCTCCAAAAAATCTGGGCCATACGTTCACATATCACTGATAATTTACAGATGTCCCACTCTGCAATGTACTACTAGAACCACCACTTAGGATCATCAAATCTTACTAAATAAAGAAAATCTAAACCACTTGTGTTGACTCATGGTAGGTATCCCACGGTGGGCTAGATACTGTGAAAGATTAAAAAATTCGTCTTGTGTGCAGGATCGGTTCACTAAGAGTTTATTTTCTACTAGGGAACTGTCTTGGGTTGCCAAGGACTTGTGTGTAAACAATTTATTAAGGAAATGCTTCCAGGAGAAACTACGAAGGGAGAAAGGGAAGCAGAACAGGGAAGGACAAGAAGCCAAGGGAGCAATTTAAAGTGAAGTTCCAGCCCCATCTTGACCCAGAGTAGCTCTGGAGCATAAATTACGCAGTGAGTTTATCCCACCTTTGAGGCAAGGAGAGCTGGGTTTTATTTTATACCCCGGTACCAGTTAGTCATTGGCAATGGTCCCTCCTGGAAAGGGTACAGGGACACAAACACCTAGCACTCCCGGTTCTGGGGTAAGTCTGGGTGAAGCAGCTCCTGTAGATTGAGGGAAAGAAGTTCTCTGAAGGAAGTCGGAGGCAAGCACCTTTAGCTAAACCACCTAGAAGCTGGGAGTGGGCGCAGTGACCTGGAAAGAGAGATCTGGAGGGATCTGGGCATAGTCCCAACAGCACCCAGGATGGATTCATATGCTTTTCACATTAAGCCCACTTCATCCTGTCACAGATTATTCAAGATTCTAATTGTTCACAGATCTAGTGAGACAAACCACAGCAATGACTAATTTTCTTTTTCTTTTTTAAGAGGTAGTTTCAACTGTCTCTCACCCAGGCTGGAGTGCAGTGGCGTGATCATAGCTCACTGTAACCTTGAACTCCTGGCCTCAAACAATCCTCCCACCTCAGCCTCCCAAGTAGCTATGATTATAAGTGTGCACAACTGTCTGATTTTTAAAAATGTTTTGTATAGATGAGGTGTCACTATGTTGCTGAGGCTGGTCTCAAAATCCTGGCCTCAAGCGATCCTCTTGTCTTGGCTGCCCAAAGTGCTAGGATATTAGGCGTGAGCTACCATGGGATATTAGGCGTGAGATACCATGCCCAGCCCCAGCAGTAACTAATATTCATTGTCTCTCTTCTCTACCATCCATTCTAGATTCTCTTCATCAATTAGCCCTTCTGCCAGCCTAGGCGGTTTGCCTGATGAAGTGATCCAAATCTTCATCTCCTTATCTAAAGTCCTTACTACCATGTCTTTATCATCTAGTGGTTGCTGTAATTGACAATTTTCAGTAACAACTGGGAATGGGAGCAGCAAGGGACACTCCAGTGGATCTGCTGAGTGCAAACATATTCCTCCCTGCCCTTTTACAAAGCAGCAGCCCTGCCTGCTCATGATGACAAGAGTCGGTTACCCCTGCCAGTACAGCAACTGCTTTTTTTTTTTTTTTGCCTTCTTGGAGTCCAAAATGATAGGACCACAGCTGTAGCTTTAAGTTTAGTGTGACTCTTCTTGTGTCCCCTGGTGCAAAGCATTCTCCCTCTGGGAACTAGAACCTCTAGACCCAGTGTCCTACAGTTGTGGGGACAGGAAGCATACATTCGCCCAAGAGGGTCTCTGAGGGTTGACAATGAACCAGGCTACTCCTATTTCCACCCCCAGACCCATGTATGCAACTCGCTGGAGATATAATACAGTATAACAGCCACTGGTTTAAGGCATATACCATGTCCTGAAAGATGTCACACCCCAACCTCACAGGGTGTCATTTCTAAGTTAGTGCCTCACTATGCCTTCAAAATCTGGTTACAACAGACTAGAAGCTGCTGCATGGTGTAGTGTGTTGTGGGGACCAGTGATTCTCACCATTATGTGCTTACCACTGTACTTCCCTTGCCAAAAAGTGAGGGAAAAAAATGTTTTGTGAATCCTGTGTCAGTAAATCAGACATTCTGAGTCCTAGAATAGTAGATCTTGCCAAAGCACTGCAGGTAGGAAAGGTAAATCCATATTCAGAATTTGTATCAACCCCAGTCAGAACAAAATGTTGCCCTTTCCAGGATGAAAGAGGTGCTATATAGCTGACTTGCCACAAGTCGCTGGCTAGTCTCCTTAAGGAATAAAGGTACGCTGGGGACTCAGTCAGTCTGCGTAATTGGCAGGTCAGACATTCAGCAGTGGCAGTAGCTAGATTAGCTTTGTTGAGGAGTTCATGCTTTTGCCCTCATGCAGAGCCTCCATTCTATCACTGTAGCTACTACATTCACGGGCCTATTGGGCAAGGACCAGGGTACTAAGGACCAAGGACTAAACTGACACCTACCGAATGAGTCATCCTGTCCACCTGGTTGCTTACTGCCTCCTCTGCAGTGAATGCTTGCTGGTAGACATCAATGTAGAGTGCAAATATCTTTACTCCCATTGTGCCCAGTCATGTAGATCTTCTTCCCTCAAAATTCCTTGTCCTCATCTTCTAATCAAGATCCTTCTGGACTCATGACCAACCATTGGAGTCATTCGCCACCACCCGTGAGTCTATATATATCCTTACTGTGAGCCACCTCTCTTTCCATACAAAATGGGTGATCATCACAATGATTTATCCTCATTGGTCTCCTCTGAGCCACTTCTGAGTGGGGCTATAGTGCAGCAGTAGTCCATTTTCAGTTTGCACCTATGTACTGAGCCATCCATGAACCAAACTTGGAAGATTTCCTCTGTCAGCTGATCATAGGGGGCCCCCTGTGAGGCCATAGAGGTGAGCAGATGGAGATGTATTGATTGATAGATGACAAGTGGTCTGGGCCCCCACTTTGTGCAGCTTACTCATATGCTCTGGACCTGCTCAAGCCCAGCTCCACCCAATTCCACAATCATTGTAATTGCCACGTCTCAAAACTAGAGATATTGCACATGTCAGTGAATCCCCTTCCATCTGTATCCCATCACAATTCACCGAGGGTGAAATTCTTAGTAACTGCAATGAGGCAAAGAGAGAGAATGCCACAATTAATGCTAGGTACATAAAGCATTCTTCTTTCTTGATGCTTTATCATGTAGTACTAACTAAAGGGTTATTTTTATGTACATCCTTAAATGATGTATTACTGTATGTAATTGTCTTTTATATAAAATAAAGATATGCCACATTTCTAATAACAACAACAACAAAAGATATGAAATGTGACCTACTACAAGGGTCCACATTTTCATCTTGCTGACAAATGAGCTGAATCCAGAATCCCATGCTTAAAATCAGCTTCCGAAGACTACCTGTGCACCAGCTGTTTAGGGCAGGTTCCTCAGAGGCAGTAGACCCTGAGGAAAGGATTTGCATGCAAGTAATTTATTAAGCCAGTTACTCCAAGAGAAATTGGGAATAGGAAAAGCAGAACAGGGAACAAAAACAAGCCAAGCATCTTAACCCATTTGGGCAGCCTAAACAAAATACCACAGACCGGTTGGCCTATGAACAACAGAAATTTATTACTCACAGTTCTGGAGGCTGGGAAGTCCAAGACCAAGGCACTGGCAGATTGGATGTCTGGTGAGGGCCTGTTGCTTTATAGGTGGACATCTTCTCACTATAACCTCAGGATTAGCTAGCTCTCTGGTGTTTCTTTCATAAGGCCACTAAACCTATTCTTCACGGTGGAACCCTCATGATCTAATCATCTCTCAAAGATCCCAACACCTATTATCACCACTTTAGGGCAGGGGTCCTCAAACTTTTTAAACAGGGGGCCAGTTCACTGTCCCTCAGACAGTTGGAGAGTGCACACTGTGGGCTTGGGACAAGTTGGCTGCTAGGCAGGACAGGCACCGGTGGCAGAAACATCCAGAGGGCCGGATAAACGTGCTAGGTGGCCCGCATGTGGCCGTAGTTTGAGGACGCCTGCTTTAGGGATTAGGATGTCAACATATGAATGGGGTTGGGGACAGGAAACAATCATTCAGTCTATAGCACCTAGCAAGGTTGTGATTTAAAGTGAAGTTCCAGCCTCAGCCTGACTCCCTAGCAGGTTTTGAGAATAAATTACCCAGCAGAGTTTGTTCTGCTTGAAAGCAAGGGGCTAGGTGTCTATAGTTCTGTACCAGTCATTGGCTGCAGGCCACCATGGGGGTTATGAGATCCCAGGCTCTTTTGGCTCTGGAAACATCTAAGTGAAGTGGTTCCAGGTTACCAAGAGGAGTTCTCTGAGGAAGGCTGGAGATGTGAACTCTTGGGAGCAAAGCCTATAGAAACTGGGGGATGGGCATACTGAACCCATCTGGTGGACTTTAGGAGACCTAGACAGAGTACCACAACTGCTCAAGGAGCTAAGATTAACATACGAGTAACTGACATAGAACTTCTGCTTGCTGACAAGAGGGTAAACTAAGCTGGGCAGCTGGCTCCCTCCCAGAATCTAACTCTTAAGAAACCACTGGGGAAACATAAAGAGGTTGGGTCCTCACCTGTGTTTTGGTGAGGGCACAGTGCATCAAAGAGACAATTGCTATGGGGAGTTTTGCTTCCCTCACTGCCCTGAGCAGATCATTACCGTCTGTGATGAGGTTATAGAAGATTGTGACTTCCTTTTTGCTAGTAGACTCTATCGCATTATTGGAGTAGCATGCTTTGATAAAGTGAGCTGCCATGTTGGAGAGGCCCACATGGCAAAGCACTGCAAGAGGCCTCCGGCCAACAGCCAGCAAGGAACTGAGGCCCTCAGTCCAACAACCCTCAGGAAACTGAATCCTGCCAACATGAGTTTGGAAGGGGATCCTTTTCCAGTTGAGCCTTCAAATGAGAACACACCCCCGGTCAATAACTTGACTTCAGCCTGTGAGAGACTGTGAAGCAGAGAATCTAGCTAAACCACGCTCAGATGCCTGATCCATACACAGGAACTACAAGATAATCAGCTGGCCTGTAGGACTGAGCACATCTACCCTGTGTATGGTTATCAGTGTGAAGGTCTTTTCTACCTGCTAGAATATAATGCCCACCTTTGGGTCCCCTGTAGCAGCAAGAGTGTTACCCTGCAGATGGTAAGCACACACTAAAGGATTTCTTTGAAATCATTTCTGACGAGGAACTCCAGGCCTAAATACCAGGCATTGGTAATAATAATCATAATAATAATAATAATAACAACAGGCTGGGCACGGTGGCTCACACCTGTAATACTAACATTTTAAGAGGCCAAAGCAGGATTGCCTGAGGTCAGGAGTTCAAGACCAGCTTGAGCAAGAGCAAGACCCTGTCTCTACAAAACATAGAAAAATTAGTTGGATATGGTGGCACATACCTGTAGTCCCAGCTACTTGGGAGGCTGAGGCAGGAGGATCACTTGAGCACAGGAGTTTGAGGTTACAGTGAGCTATGATGACACCACTGCACTCCAGCCTGGGCAACAGAGTGAGACTTGGTCTTAAAAAATATAATAATAATAACAAAAATTGATTGAGCCCTTACAATCTGCCAAGTCTTGTTTCAGGCCCTTTACAAATCTTTATTTAATCCTCACAACAGTCATATTAGGTAGGTGCTATTAGGATTTCCATTTTGATGAGAAACTTAAGGCTCATAGTAGACAAAGAACTTGCAAAGGTCTGACACTGTGTGTGGCTGAGCTGGGATTCAAGGCCTGGACAGCCCAGCTTCAGAGGCCATGCAGCCTCTTAGAACACAAACATCGTCCTTTTCTGAAGCACCATTAATAATTCCAACCCCTCAGCCACTTGTCAGCTGTTGGAGGGCAGGATTGTACCTTATTTGACATGAAAGCCCACCATCAATATTCAAAACATGGATATAGGAGGAGCCTTAACAAGTTGGCTGAATGAGTGAATGAATGAATGAATGAGATGCCTCTAGTAGGATGCAGGGTGAAAAGAAAAGGTGATAGATAGAATGCTCTGTTTCTAGGTATTACAGCAGCAGAATCACATGGCTCACTCCAACACATTCGTGTACAGCTGTTATCAATATTAACTCTCCTAGTACTTATCTGATAGCATGCGTTAGGAAATATGATGCATTTTTCTTAATTTGAAATTGAGAGCAGAAATAATTCATGAGGGATAAGTGAAATGGAAGGCAGTTATTGTCCCTAACAAGTGTGTCTGTTTCTTATTGGTCTAGACACATGTGCACACACTGAGAACCCTGGATATATCTGATTCTGCATTCATAGTAGTTTATTACCTGCAGTGATAAGTGAGGTTATGTAATGGGCTGGTTCAAAGAATATGCTTGCTTGTATATGCAAATACCTGTTTAAATTGCTTAAAATAACAAATTACTTAACACCCTACACACTGAGGGAATTTGGTTTGAAATGTTTAAACATCACCTCTCATTAGGCCTGCCTACAAGTAGATGAAATGAAAGATGGTTCCTTTCAACACCAGGTCCCTCAGCCATGCGATAGTTTTAGGGTAAGGGAAGAAACCAAAGTCTTATCTCATATTTCATTCCTATTTCAGGTACTAGAGTTAAAATCATAATTTTATTTATTAACAATTTATATGATTAAGCTGCTTTGGTTTCTTAATATAGACACCGTATGTACAATAGAGTTCCACTAACTATGTGGTCATCCTTTACTCAGTAAACGTAGACTCCAATGGTGTAGGGGGCACATTCTGTTCCCTAAGAAGACTAGGTATGACTGAGCTGCATGTTCTTAGTCTTTCTTTTGCCTTTATCTATTCTTTTATTGCCATCCCGGCTACAGCACACAAAGCTGGTCACACGTTGGTTAAAATCTTTTACTAGCTCTCCTGGTCCCCTTAAGAGAAAGGGCATGTTCATGGCCTTTGTCATGCAGCCCTTGCTCCTCTCATGAACTACATCTCTGAAAGATTTCACCCACTTCCCTCCAAAGCCTCCATATTCCCACCCTCCTGCCCTATTTTCAGTTCCTCAAATTTTCTGTGATCTCCAAAGCTTGTTAACCTTTGCATATGCAGTTCCCTCTGTCTCGTTCACCTTTCTTGTCCGCTCCCCTGGCCCTGGCTGACTCTTGAGCTTCCTGCTAAGATGTCGCCACCTCTGAAGCATTTCTTCAGCTGAGGCTGGGTGCCCTCCTCAGTGGCCCCAGCACACACCCCATGAAGGTCCCATTGCATTAGCATTGACTAACTCCTCTAGGAGCTCACTGGGACCCTGCACTCTTTGTCTCTGCTGTCTCAGCACCAAGCACGGCAGTCTAGTTCATGGAAGAAATGAAAAAAACCGTAAAAGAAAAATCCGTTGAATGAATGTTTACATTACTTTCCTGTAACCTTCATTTCGGGTAGATCTAAACTGCAATTAGTATAGTTTGGGAAGTTTGTAAATTTCATTCAAAATGAATGACAGTTTAAGTAAAACAAAAGCTGTTAGCACAATAGAAAATTTCCTGAAAACAAAATTAAATTAACTTTTGAAATTTAAATCACATGAAGTTAATTTCTATAATTTAAAACATAAATTTGGAAACCAGTTTCTCAAGTCTTAAACCCTAGTACTGCTTTTAAGTCAATCTATTTTCAATTCGTACAGACTTCCATCATTGTATGGGAATGAGCCCACACAGACAGGGAGGCTGCTTCTCACCCTCCCTCTCAACTTTTCTTAGAAAGTGTGACATGCATTTTTTTTTCTGCTGGCATAATAATAAAAGGAAGGGTAAATATAGTAAGATTTTGCTTCATGTAGTGCTAGTATAGGACAGAAAAATAGCTAAGAAGGCCTAAAGAATTCTTCTAAAAGAGGGTGTTTATGAACAAATTGATATTTATTTAGAACAGAATTTTCTCTGTGCAGTGCACACTGCTGTCTTTGATATCTCCCCAGGTATCATCAGTAGTTGGATCAAAGAGGAGGGACTTTAACAATTTAGGAGTGTTCCTAATTGGATCCCAATGCTCTGCTGGGTAGAGTTACCTATAAAACTGGTCCTGGAAGTTGATGGAGTCACGGCTTTATTTTTATTTTAAAGGTTCTGATGGGCCTTGTTCTAAACACTTTGCAAACTAAATCACTATTGGAATTTTGCTTAGAGTCTTAAGCTGCCTTTATCAGTTTGAATTTTTAGAACCAGGGGGCTCAGTTTGCTATTAGTGTACATCATATAGTTCTTATTCTGGGAAAAACTCCAATGACATTCATGTTTAGTAAAGTCATATAGGCCTGACTCGACTTACCAAGACTAACTTTTTAGGTGTGCTGTAAAGACATTCAGTGGTTTACTAGGCAAGTCAGGAAACATGAACAAAACAAAACAAAAAAAGAAAGCAAAAGATGAATAGGGTGTTTTAGTCTGTTCAGGCTGCTATAACCAAATACCATAACTGGTGACTTATCAACAATAGAAATTTAATCCTCACAGCTCTGGAGGCTGGGAAGTCCAAGATAGAGGTACCAGCAGATTTGGTGTCTGGTGATGGCTCAGTCCTCATGGATGGTGCTTTCTTTCTTCTTTTTTTATTTTTTTCCAGGTGAAGTAGTAATGGATGGTGCTTTCTATGTATCCTCACATGCCAGAAGGGGCAAACAAGCTCCCTTGGGCCTCTCTTATAATGGCCCTAATCCCATGAATTAGTCACTTTCCAGATGCTTCACCTCTTAATATCATCACTGTGGGGGTTAGCTTTCAACATACAAATTTGGGGGTGCACAAACATAGAAAGGGTGTATTAGCTTCCTAGGGCTGCTATAACAAATGACCACAAACTTGGTATTTACAACAAGAGAAATCTATTCTCTCATAGTTTTGCAGGCCAGAAGTCCAAAATCAAGGTATTGGCAGAATTGGTTCCTGTTGGAGATTATGAGGGAGAATTCATTCTATACCTCTTTCCTGCTTCTGGTGATTATCAGCAGTCCTTGGCATGCTTTGGCTTGTAGAAGCGTTACTCTGCTCTCTGTCTTGCCTCCATCTTCACACACACACACACACACACTCACACGCACATGCGCACACACACACACAAACCCCGTGTGTCTCTAATCTCGCTCTCTTTTCTCTTGTAAGGACACCCATCCTTACCCTAAATCCAGGATGAACTTATTTCAAGATCCTTAAGTATATCAGCAAGTACCCTATTTCCAAACAAGGTCACATTCACAGGTACTAGGGGCTAGGACATGGACATTTTTTTTTGGTGGGGGGTAATATAATTTAACCCACTGTAGCAGGAGAGTTCTCCTGGGTAAAAAATCCTTCCTGCTTTGATCCTCCCAAGAACTCTCCATGCTTTGACATTCTGAACTTTCTCATCTAGCCACTGAGGCAATCCCCTGCCTCCGGTCCACAGTGTTTACAATAAAACCAGAATCTGAGATATTGTTGAAGACTGAAAAAGAGAAAAATAACAAAGAAACAAGGAAGGAAGATGGGTCTTAAAATCCCAAAAGATCAAAATATAAAACAAGTGATGTATATATAACATGGTCTCATTTTTGATAAAAAATTTTAAAATTGCATATAAGTTTATAGAAAATGTCTGGAAAGATATATACCAAAAAGTTAACAGAGGTAAACCACTGAGTTTTAGGATTATGGGATCTTAAATTCTTTCTTTATGTGTATGTATATTTTCTAATTTTATGTAATTTCAAAAGATATCTTTAAACATTAGAACTATTTGCTTATTAAAAGATAATAAAATCCTGGTGTCTTAGTCTATTTGGGCTACTTTAACAAAATACCATAAACGAGTTGGCTTTTAAACAACAGAAACTTACTTCTCACAGTTCTGGAGGCCGGAAGTCTGAGGTCAAGGTGCTAAAGGACTTGGCGTCTGTTGAAGGCTCCCTCTGCCTCATAGATGGTGCCTTTTGCTGTGTTCTCACAAGACAGAAGGGGCAAGGCAGCTCCCTAGGGCCTCTTTTTTTCATTTATTTTTATTTTTAAATTTATTGTATTTTTTTTTTTTTTTGAGACAGGGTCTCACTTTGTTGTCCAGGCTAGAATTACAGTGGTGTCATCATAGCTCACTGCAACCTCATACTCCTGGCCTCAAGCTATCCTCCTGTCTCAGCCTCCCAAGTAGCTGGGACTATAGGTGTGTACCACCACACCTGGTTAATTTTCTTTTTTGGTAGATACAGGGTCTCACTATGTTGCCCAGGCTGGTCTTGAACTCCTGGCCTCAAGCAATCCTTGCACCTCAGCTCCCAAAGTGCCAGGATTAGGAGCAAGTCACTGCAGCTGGCCGAGGACCTCTTTTATGAGAGCACTCATCCCATTCGTGAGGGGTCTGCCCTCATGACCTAATCACCTCCCATTGGCCCCACCACCTCCTAATACCCTCATGTTGGTGAGTAGATTTCAACATATAAACTTTTCAGAGACACAAACATTCAGACCATAGCACCCAGTTTGGCAAAGGATTGTTCACTTCAATCTGGTCTTTCCAAGAGGCAATTGCTCTGAGTCAAGTAGAAGAGTTGAGACAAGAGTCAGTGGCATTTTTCCCTAAATCTCCCTTTGTCACTACAACTTCCGCATACCATATCCTGGGGTTTGGCCACTGTCTGGATGATCTTACCGAATTGTAGATGTGAGAGCTAGAAGAAACTCTGAAGATCATCTGGTCTAACCTCCTTACAAACACTGGAGAGGGTAACAGCTCTCCCAAGGCCCCACGGACAGAAGTAGAACTGAGATCAAACCCTAGGAATTCCATTTCCCAGGTGGGGCTTCCTCCATTACTGCAGGTGGCTGCTGTCAAGGTCTTGTGCAGGGACCATTGGACTGACACAAGTTATAGTGTCTATTTCCAGTTCAACTTCTAATGAGTAAGCCACTCATCTGTCCACTACTAGATGTATGACATTTGTTAGACATTCATAAAACCATTACAAAAATCTGTTCCCTGTCCCAGGCATCCCGCCGGTCACTGGGTACATAAATACGGATCTTTATGGCACATCTTCGGGACGCTTCCTAGGAAAGCAGAGACTGTAACCTGAAGTCCCCGGCCTAGCCAGGCTGTGCATGCAGATGAGGCCATTTTAATATAGAGACACAGTTCTCCATGATGGGAGTTCTCTGCTGCTGTCCTGGAATTTCAACAGCCTCACAAATTTCCCCCTGAGTATCTTAGGGAGTCCCAGGACATAGAGACGTAAGGGTTTGGGGTTCACTGGTGGTATCTTTCCTCAGCAGCAGTTCTGCTCATGTTCCTCACAGGGCTTCATTTGGGAAGTCAACAATCCTCCATTTGAGGAGGTGTGATGGTTAATTATAAATGTCAACTTGGCTATTTGGTCAAACATTATTCTGGTTGTTTCTGTAAAGCTTTTTTTAAAGGTAAGATTAACATTGAGATCAGTAGACTTTGAGTGAAGTGGATTACCCTTAACGAGGGCCTCTCATCCACTCAGGTGAAGGTCTTAATAGAAAGAAAGACCTGCCCGGAGGAAGAAGAAATTCTGGCAGGAAACTTGGCCTTCACACTCTGCTACTCTTCGGTCCCCAACCTGCCAGCCTGCTCTATGGGTTTTGAACTTGGACTTGCCAGCCCCTGCAATCAATCACATGGGCCAATTCCTTGAAATCAGTCTCTCCCACATCTGTGCACATCCTACCAGCTCTGTTTCTCTGGAGAACCCCGACTAAGGCAGGGAAGACTTGACCACCACTGTTAGCGCCAACCCAGAGGACCTTGTTTTCTCGACAGACACTCTAGTGGCCACAACTGTGTCGCTACTTCCCAGTCCCCATCAGACCACTGCCTTGTCCTGGGAAGGAAACGAGAGAAGACACCACCGCCCTCAACTCTGGGTCCGACTTGCGGGCTAGGGCCCCGAAGCAGCTAAAATACAATGGAGAGGCAGAATGCCTAACGGGAAAAGGGACTCATAAAACATCTTAAAACGTTTTTACTAAAATAAAAGCACAAAAATGGCAAAATAAATAAAAATAGTATGAAGATTTTACACGTTGAAAAATTAGTAATAAAGAGTACTGTATATTTTTCCATTTCCTAGTTTTCACTAGCTGGGCAGTTTTCAGGATTTGCGTTCCTATGGTTTCGATAACATGCATGTAAGCCAACGCGTTTTTTTTTTGTTTTGTTTTGTTTGTTTTTTTTTTTTTGAGACAGAGTCTCACTTTGTTGCCCAGGCTAGAGTGAGTGCCGTGGCATCAGCCTAGCTCACAGCAACCTCAAACTCCTGGGCTCAAGCAATCCTCCTGCCTCAGCCTCCTAAGTAGCTGGGACTACAGGCATGTGCCACCATGCCCAGCTAATTTTTTCTATATATATTAGTTGGCCAATTAATTTCTTTCTACTTATAGTAGGGACGGGGTCTCACTCTTGCTCAGGCTGGTTTTGAACTCCTGACTTGGAGCAATCCGCCTGCCTCGGCCTCCCAGAGTGCTAGGATTACAGCCGTGAGCCACCGCGCCCGGCCAGCCAACTCGTTTTTATAGACAACACAGATTCGCAAATGTTTTTTCTTCTATGTCTGATTCTTCGTGCACACATCCAGAGTGTTTTGTATTTTTGGCATGGAGCTGCTGGTGCTTTCGCGCTCTCTCACGTCCTGCCGTGTCCCAGAGGTGCGGAATCACTTGAATAAACCAGTAGCATCATCACCTATTATGTGAGGAATAACAATCTATCCCTGTGGTACAGAGATGGAAACTGAGGCTCAGAGATGTCAAATAACTCTCTTAATGTCACTCAGCTCTTGCAGAATGTGCCAAAGCTGGCCCTGGGCCCACAGCTGACACTACCTTTTATGATTGAGATGCTTTGAGTAATTTTTATTTAATTGGCTCAGCACAGCTGAGTAGTGATACCAAATTTGTGCCACCACATAGAAGGTTATGTAGGTCCTCATGTGTATGCACCATAGCCAGCGTCATGGCCTGTTCACCATAACCAGCATCATGGCCATGCTGTTCTGCTCTTCCCTTATGTGACCGGGTTCCTTCCCTCCGCTCGGGCTCAGCCGGCTGTTCTCTGGCCCTTCGATCCCACCCCTCAGCTTGCTTGATCTTTCCCAAGGCTTCAGTGCAAAGGACCTGCTTCTTCTCTCCTTCTGTTTTACCTCAAAGGGCTGGGTGTGGTGCTCACGCCTATCATCCCAGAACTTTGGAAGTCTAAGATGGGAGGATCTCATGAGGCCAGGAGTGACCAGCCTCAGCAACATAGCACAGATCCTGTCTCTACAAAAAAAGTTTTTTTAAATAGCCAGGTGTGGCATCTCTACAAAAAAAATGGGAAAATTATTTGGGTGTGGTGGCATGCAACTATAGTCCCAGCTACTGGGGGGGCTGAACCAGGAGGATGGCTTGAGCCCAGGAGTTTGAGGTTACTGTGAGCTATGATCACACCACTTCACTCTAGCCTGGGCAACAGAATGAGAGCTTACCTCAAACAAACAAACAAACAAACACACAGAAAGAAAGAAAAGAAATGAGTTTAATGTATATGAAGTAAAATTCTGATAGTTGGAAATAAAGACACTGTATGAGTTAGTCCCAGTGACAAAAACCCAACTCCATCATTAATTGGCTCATGTACTTGGGAAGTCTGGGGATGACTGCTTTCAGGCATAGCTGTATCAAGGGGCTCATGCTTGAGCACTCTCAGAATCTCTCCAACATGGCAGCAAGAATCTCTGGCATATTCAGGCTCTCATGTTGTTTTGATCTCTGGATTCCAGAGAAAGAGACAGGGACCCCCCCACACACACACACACAACACCCTTACTCCCAGCTGTCATACAAATTCCCTATAGTGATTTTGATTCACCCTGCTTGGGTGCACCACCCTCCCCTAACCCCAGCAATGGAGTGGAGTCATGCCATTGACAGCCTTGCCAACATCACACAAATTGAGTAAGGCTCTTACCTTCAGAAAAGGAAACAGAGGAGGCAGAATAACAGATGTCCAACTCAGGTCCACAGAGCAAACTCTCCGTGAGGGACTCCCATGACAGCAGAAGGAGAGAGCACTAGTCCTCTACTTAACCACCATGACCACCGGAGGCTGATTTGTGGAGATTTACTCCCCACTGCCTGGGCTGGACAGGTGCTCAGTGTTAGATCCAGAGAGGCCAGGAGAAAACAGCCAGCCACAGCAGGCACACGCAGTCCCTGAAGCCCTTGCTGGTCCAGCCACCCCAGGGGCTGCTGGGAGAGGAGAGATGGTCAGAGTCCAGCCCCTTCCTCCACTCCTGGACTCCCAGAGCAACTTCAGGGACTCATTTCAACAAGTAGATTTCCAATTTATCTCTTTTTTTTCTCCCCAATCTAAATGATAATGATGATGGGAGTGAGGATGAGAATGATGAGAATGTCATAAACCTAAAATTTATTGAGCACCAAGTACTGGTCAAGATGCTTTAGATACATCAATTCATCTAGCCCTTTCGACAGCCCCGTTTCACAGGCGAGCACCTGAGGCACAGGGAAATGAGGTGTGCACAGGTTCACAGAGTTGGCAAAGGAAGAGCCGGGCTTTGCACTCCAGCAGTTCCTTAACCAATAATGAAAACTGCCGTTAATGCAGCACTTCTTGTGTCCCTGGCACTTTAGGTGGATTATCTCCTTTAATTTTTACAGCAGCCCAACAATACAGTGACTATTATCATCCTTACTTCATGAAGAAGGAAGTGAGGTTTAGGGGGCTTAACTGACTCACTTGAAGATTCCAAAGCCCAGAGCTTTGCCAACCCCGCAGTGGACTGCTTCCACTAGGCAGTTGGGAGCTACTGCCATTTCTTTTTAAAATTGTTTATTTATTTGTTTGTTCAATTGATTGATTGACTGAGACAGAGGCTTGCTCTGTTGCCCAGGTTGGAATGCAGTGGCGCCATCATAGCTCACTGCTACCTCAAATCCCCAGGCTCAAGTAATCCTCCCACCTCAGCCTCCAGAGTAACTGGGACTACAGGCGTGTGCCACCACACCCAGATAAATTTTTAAATTTTTTTGTAGAGATGAGGGGCTCTCTATGTTGCCCCATCTGGTCTGGAACTCCTGGCCTCAAGCAGTCCTCCCACCTTGACTTCCTGAAGTGCTGGGATTACAGGCGGGAGCCACCTCACCCAGCCCCACTGCCATTTCTAAACCACAGAAAGGTATGTTGAAAGGGGTGCTTTTGGAAAATCAACCTGGAAGCAGTGAAGAAGACAGACTGTCTTTTCCCAGCTCAGCAGCACCAGATGGAAGGCCCGACCATGGAGTCACCACTGGCAGAGGTGGGGTTAGAACCCATGGCTACCTGCTCTCAGTGCCCTTGCTCAGACCCCCTCAGCCTGGCTGCCTGAGGCCGGATGAAGGCTTTCAGCTCCACCAGCTCCCTTTCTTCCCTGTGGGTGCTTTGGGGCCTCACTTCCTTGCTGCACTTCCTCTTGCTTTGAACCCCTACACTGGCCTGGCTCAGCAGCAGACAGTTCCTCTGAATAGAATATGCCCTGAAAAGTCAAAATCCACCACCAGCTGGAGCTGGTAAGGTTGCAAAACTTCCTGTCGAATTGGGTACTGGGGGCAGAAACCACATTGTTATTTATACCAGAAGCTCTTTATTCATGGCGCTTCACAAAACACAAAAGGGACAGTCCCCAGTCTTAGGGAGCCAACAGACCGCAGACATACAGAAGACAACAGAGAATAATAAAGTCACTGCCTCCTCTTATGCTGTCACTTCCATTCCACCTGGATAATCCTCTCCACTGCCCCTTTTGTTCCTCACATTACCTTCCTCTGAGCAGCCTCATTATGGAAATAGACTCCTAATTAACACATCGGGTTTCTGCTTTTCCAAAAAGTCTCTGAAATGTGCCCGTTCCATGATACTGTTCACTCAAAACACCCCCTGCTATCTTTATTTTGTTCTGCTTTTCGCCTTGGCTCGTATCACTTGTTTCTTTATATTGAAAGCTTGTCAACTCAGGGGACCTGGCACGTATTAATTAGGAGGCTGGTGCAGGGCCCCCACAGCTTGGTGGGGAGCCAGTCTGAGCCGGGAATCAGGAAGAAGCTGAAGCAAGCAGGAGCCGGGAGACGGAGGAAGACCGTGACCCAGTTTTCAGACCCCGGGTGACCAACACTCAGCCTTCCGCGTGCGATTCTTCACTCCGGCGCTGCCAGCCTTCAACTCGTGCCATGAAAGTCCACATCAGGTCTCACCCCTGTGACTTTGCTCAGTTTGTTCTCCTCTGCCAGGACGCCCTGGCTTCCCTTTTCCACCTACCCTAGTTCTGCTGCTTTTCAAGGCCAAAATGAAGTCGCACACCTTCCAGAAGCCTTCCGTGGCACCTCCAGTCCTAATTAACCTCCATTTTCATGATACTCTTGGAGTATCTGTAGCACAGAAATTAGCCCTTGATTGCGGAGTCTTCTGGATAAGAAGTGTCTCCGCCTCCCTGGTCATCGGTCAGTGGGTTGAACGAGAAAGGGACTTGTTGGCTGCTCAGGTCGGAGCAGTCCTGCACCCTTTGCTCCTCCAAGGGCCGCGGCAGGACAGAGACCAGCTCAGCGGGCAGGCGCTGGCCGCACAGAAGCTGGCCTCTGGGCATTGCCAGGGGGAATCACCCGCCTATTTAAAAACATTACAAAGTCTTGCAAACCTCTGCTACCAGCTGCATGGGGTTGCCCACAAGAGAAAGCAGCTCAACCGTAAACCAGCTTCTGCAACGCGAAGGGTCTGTCCTTGGAATTTCCGACTCACGTCTGAAACATCTATTTCTTGTTCTGCCTACGGGTCTTAACACGTATGAGGAACCCCTCTGGGGCTCTGCGCCATCCTCTCAAAACCCTTTTTCCATTTACCGATGTGCATCCTTTGGCTTCTATGTTTGCTTCCGGTGGCCAGCACCTGTGACCCGTGACAGAAGACTGGAGCCAGATGCACCTGGGAACTTAGATCCTCCCTGGGGGAGTCAGTAACTGGTGCAGAATAGGAAAGCCAGCTCTCTGCCTGGAGTTGGGACAAAGTCTGAGACATAACTTACACCCCATTGCTTTCCGTGGGGTCAGGCTGAGAAACTGGGATGTCGCCTGAAATAGCTCCCTGGCTGGGCTGCTTCTCCTGCCCCCTTCCGCCCCACTCCCTGACTGATTTCCTTGGAGCACTTCCTTAATAAACCCTTGCACCGGAATCCTCATCCCCCAGCCTGTTTCCAGGAGAACCTGAGATAGGAGAATATGCATGGTGTGTCCGTCCCTTCATTGGTAGTTTCCCTACCCCTACCACTGTCACCCCCCACCCCCAGCCCACCAGTTTATACTTTAAGTCCATTTTTCAAGTCTAAATGTATCCTCCAGTACAGTGAAAATCTAGCCAGCCCTTCTCAGGGGATGTGATGATAGATACATGGTCAGAAACTTATTTTTATTTATCCAGATTACAAATTAAATATCATCATTCATCCTGCTAGCAAACAGGAGTACCTTTCCTCTGTGTGACTTTGGGTGCTGCCAAGGGAGTTAGGGATGGATTTCATTCATCTTTCTAGATCCTGCATTCTTGATACTGGAGCTCAAGAATGCTTCTGCATCACTGACCCTGTCCCAAGCACCTCCCATAGACTGTTTTGAGCAGGGGTCCTCAAATTTTTTAAACAGGGGGCCAGTTCACTGTCCCTCAGACCGTTGGAGGGCCAGACTATAGTTTTAAAAAAACTATGAACTGCACATTTCTTATTTTGAAGTAAAAATACAAATGGGTAGGCTGGGCGCAGTAGCTCACACCTGTAAATCTAGCACTCTGGGAGGCCGAGGTGGGCGGATTGCTCAAGGTTAGGAGTTCGAAACCAGCCTGAGCAAGAGTGAGACCCCCCCCACCGTCTCTACTATAAATAGAAAGAAACTAATTGGCCAACTAATACATATAGAAAAAATCAGCCAGGCATGGTGGCGCATGCCTGTAGTCCCAGCTACTTGGGAGGCTGAGGCAGCAGGATTGCTTGAGCCCAGGAGTTTGAGGTTGCTGTGAGCTAGGCTGACGCCATGACACTCACTCTAGCCTGGGCAACAAAGTGAAACTCTGTCTCAAAAAAACAAACAAAACAAAAAAAACGGGTAAAGTAAAAAAACACCCGCATGTGGCCCGCGGGCCATAGTTTGAGGATGCCTGGTCTTGAGTAACCAAGCAAAGGAGAAAATGACCCTTCTGTCCCAGGTCACATATCACTGAACTTTACCAAACTTTATTAAAACCTCTCCCTAAAACCCCAATGTCATGCTGCCACCTTTGCTGCTGCTGTGACTGTTTACTCCCTACCCCATCCTCACCCTAAACCCCATTCCAGGTCTTCTAGTTCTTTTTGCCTCTGGTGCTGTGCACAGGGCCTGGGTCAAACCTGTCAAATCCATCAGTCACATGGGAAGTAAAAGTCACAGACGACTTTGAATCAAGCCAGGCAAACAGTGTTTGCACAAGATTCAACCTATTCATAGATCCAAGCATCTTTGCAAACTAGAGCCTAAATTGGCAGCTGAAATGCAATTTTCTGAAATGTAATTTCTCAAACTTCTTTAACTGTCTGCCCTACGGTGCATTTGGGTTTCCTTTATAGTTCTGCTGTTCTGCAACATGATCCCTTTTCCTGCCTCCCTGAGAAATTCAAGTTTTCCTGAACTTAAGGTTTTTAGTACTTTATATTTCTAAGAAAGGCAGTTTATTAGGAAACCTTGTGTTTACTCAAGTATGCACCAAGTCCCAGCTGGCCAGAAGGCTCAGTGTGATTCCTTGAAATTCTGTTCCAAGGATGAACTCTGGGGACCTAAATGTAACATTTAGTCATCAATATGATAATTTAGGTTCATTCTTTCTACTTGCCTTCTTAAGAAGGGATTGCAGTTCACGCTGGTATTCTCTGGAAAACAGAACTACCTTCCCACCCGGTAGAAGTATGTCATTATCGAAAGAGCCACCTATTTCCTGCGCTGGCTTCCTCTCTGCTTTTGGATTTAGGCATAGTGTCTTCTCAGATGTGCTGACTTTTTAGGGCTTCGGCAAGGTAATAGTGTATAAATGCCGTTGGCCGCTTACCATTTGGGATTCAACTCCACGTCTGGATCTTGTTATGTAGGCATTTTCAGAGCATTACAGCTCAGCTGTGAAAGCACTCTGGCTTAGAGCGAAAATGCAGTAGAACCTTGCTAATCTAACAACTTAATAACACTTGCCACCCCTTCACAGCAAGGACTTAATGGTAAGACTCAAAGTGAGGCTTCGCGATTTCAGAATGCACGGCCCAACATCCCACTGATGACTGTGTTATCATAAATAATCTCTAACTTTGCTTATTAAAGTAAATGCAACATTACTTTAACACCGCGCTATCCTTTTTAATTCAGCCACCAAGGACAGTCTCAAAATACGAGACATCTGGCTGAGACATTCTGTGTTCAGCTTTGCATTCTATCCTTCAGTGTCAGGACTCTATGAAAAATGTGTTGTGTCCTAGGGCATTTGGTTTCTTCAGGTGTCTGAAGACGATATTTAGAGGAATGTACTACACATGCTTGAGATACAGATATCCAAAAATCCATATTAGATTGTTTCTAAGGACTTTATTTGCACATATATAAGTCTCCTTATTTGGGCAGAATAGGTTAGTCCATTTTGTCTCCCCGTGGGAGCAAGGGAAGATTTCATATTCATGTGAAAGTTGTTTCTGATGACCTCCAAATGATTTCCATGGCAATTCATGAAAACAGATACTGTGTTTAAAAAATAAAGACTAAAAAAGTGACCTATTTTTATTTCTGAAATGTAACTGTTCCCACCTAAAATCTTACTAAATCTAATCAGGACATTACGGTTGAAATTTCTGTGTATGTATGTGAGTGTATGTATGTGTGTCTGATACCATTATATTCTTCTATACAATTTAATTTTTTACAGGCCCTAGAAAGCAGCCCTCAGTCAAGAAGTTTAAAGGAGATACACAGGGAAAATTGATGGCTTGTATGCATTTACAAGTTCCCATGAAAATGCCTACCTATCTAGTCAAGGAATGCGTTTTATGTTGTGGCTAGTGCTTGTATCTGAACACAACATAAATACTCTGTAAAAATGGACACAACCATTTTAAGCAACTTGAAAAACATATTGATGGTCTGTGCTCTGATCCAGTGGCATGCAGGTTCCCTGTGGTGGGGGTGGGGACTTCAGAATGCTAAGTCCCCAGTTCATTCTGAATGGGGTCTAGGTACGATGTGTTTGAACGGCTTTGTGGAGATACCTTACCTTTTGGCAACAAATTGCTCAAAGCTTCCAGACTATTTGTTATTCACCCTCTTATTACTTCACGTAATCTAGACATGGCACTTGTCAACAGTGGGAAAGATATCTCAGAGTTTTCCCTGACCCCAGTTGTCCCAAGTGATGTCAATTTAATTCTACTCCTTAAAACTAAATTACTACAGACCAGATCATCATAACCAAAGATATTCTTCAAGAAAAGAGTGTTCTTCAGCATACGTAAATTGAACCAGGTCTTTCTCTTGTCATAAACACAGCATCATTGAATGTGGAGGAGAAACTTTAGCAGTAATCCAGTATTCCGAATAATCATTACTTTTAGCTGGTATCTTAACCCTCAGGGGAAGGAATTCCCAGAAAACAAACAGAATAACTTCTGGGGTCTGCATTTTAACTATTTTGAGAAATGTTTCTGGGTTTTAGGATCAGTGTGATCTTGCTTGCTGAATTCTTGGGAGTCTATAGAAAAATCTATTGTAAATTTAAAAATTATTCTTTAAAAAAAAGAGAGATTATTTCTCTGCCCTGCTGAAAACACTCAATGACTTTCTATGACATTCAGAAGAAAATATGGTCCTCGCCATGCCTCCAAGATCCTTAACCTGTAGCATCCTTGCCCTCTCTGGCCGGGCTCCCTCAATCCAGCCCGGAGCCTGTGCACTCACTGTCCCCCTGCCGGGGACTTCTTCCCCAGATGACTCGCCCTGTCACTATGACGACTCGTTCCCTTATTCAGGGCTCTGCTCAGATGTCTTCCCTCCTCAGAGAGGTCTTCCCTGACCCCCTGTTAGGGCTAAATCGTGTCCCCTACAAATTCATATGTTGAAGCCCTAACCCACTTACCCCCACCCCAGAGTTAACTCTAACAAGTTCATTGGGGTGGGTCCTAATCCAGTACGACTGGTGCCCTTTTCCAGAAGAAGAAATGGGAACACAGAGACACGAGACACATGCACACACAGCGAGACGACGGCCAAGTGAACACACAGCGAGGAGGCAGCCATCTGCCAAGGAGGGAGGCCTCGGAAAGAACCAATCCTGCCGACACCTTGATCTTGGACTCCAGACTCCAGAACCGTGAGAAAATACATTTCTGTTGTTTAAGTCACCTGGGCTAACAAACAAATACATCCTCCAATCTAAGAACCCCAGCCCTGATTCTACCCTGTATCCTGCTGTATGTCTCTTCATAGCACATAATAATATGTAGCTATTTATTTGTACATTTATTATCTATCACCCCGTCTGCAATGGGAGCTCTTTGAGAGCAGGCTCTTTGTCTTGTTTGCTGTTGTGTTCCCGATGTCTATAGTAGAACCTGGCACATAGTAGGTGTTCAATAAATATTTGATTAACAAATTACTAAATATATATTAAACAATGCACAGTAGCCAGCTCTACAATAACTGTAATAGGAGGTTTGAGTAGCGTATAAACACAGATATTGAAGTTTAAATCAAATGAACCAACTTAATTCCTAAATGTATAGTAACTTGTATTGAAATGACTATAATCCTGGCAGGCACTTCGTAAATGACACTGAAATAAACCTAATAAGTAGAGAGGCACTAAGTGGAAGCTGTGAATATGAAATCAATTTCAAGAATATAATTTTTTTTCTGCTTTCATGGTCATTATGCTATATTTGGAATAATTAGGGAAAAAACCACAAAGAAGCTAACGTTCAAAAGGAAGAGATACTTGAAAGTCTTTGAACACCTCACTAGAAATAATTTAACCAAATAAGATTAAAATTCCAGATCAAAGGTAGCAAAAATAAAGAAAGGGAAGAAAGGCAGTTGCGAGACTTCCCATTCCCACACACGTTTAACACCATGCAAATGATGAATAGTCGTGGGTTCCCATAGCAAATAATTTCCATTTCCAAGAGCAATAAGGAATAGCATTACATCACTGTTCTTGGAAATATAGCTGGTAGCTTCTATCACTCATGATCTGATTGGTCTAGGAGTAGATAAACAATAGAGAAAAATTAATAATGATACAGAAGGATGAATCTTTACTATCGTATAATAAATCAGCAGGTATGTATTGACTACCTGCTACTGTTTGAAATTTTATCCATGGTGTTATATGAAAATTCAACATTATATGCAAAAGCTTCGTGTCATTTACATAGTCAAGCGAACCTATGTTAAACGATATTGAATGTTAAGCCTCTTGCTGGAATGTCAGCTAGGGCCACGGCACCAACTCACCTCTGTATTTCAAGATCCTCACATATAGTTAGTGCTCCATTAATATTTTTTGAATGAATAGAAGAATATCAAAATAAAAGTAAACATATGGCAGCACTCCAGAAATGTAACACCCGTGGCTCAGTTTCTTAAGTGATCCACGAATCATGAATTCAAAGCTGTTAAAATCTTTAAGAGGACTTGGTCCAGCAAGCTTTGTAGGGGAAAAACAGGCTACAGGACATCCAATCAAATGATACAGGATTCCTCACATTCAACCTTGAGGTTTGGATAATACCCAGTGTCTGGCAATGGCAAGGAATGTCTGTTATGTTTGTCTTCCTGGCATGTGCTATCTCCTTCTTCGGGTAATAGCACCTCAATTTTCCAAGTTCTTGGTTCACACGGTGTAGGTGGAGCCCAACCCCTCCCCCACCCCTCCCCCACCCCCTGGCATGAAGATGGGAAATGGCAGAGGCCAGGCAGGCTGAGGTTTCTTTCCTCTTGATCACAGGGATTGGCTTAGGGGTGTTAGGTAGACCATCAGGGACATAAGACTCAATCCTAGGACTTGTGCTAGGACTTTAGGGGGCCCAGGGGAAAGCCCTCTCTTTCTACCAGATTTTAAACTTTTGGATGTTGGCCCGATGTTACTCAGTTTAACCATGTCAGCAGACTTGGGGTGGAGAAAGTGCATGTGTGTGTGTGTGTGTGTGTCTGTGTGTTTGTGTATATGTGTGTGTGAGAGAGAGAGAAGAGAGAATAAGAGAGAACCACCATTTGGTCATTTGAATACACCCATGGCTGAAACTGGACACACCCAATCATCTTGGTTAATCACCAATAATTGTCCATACTTGCTTCAGCAGATTTGAGTTGGTTTTCTGCGGCCTGCTAGCAAAATAAGCTGAATGGTGCAGTGACACAGAGCCAGCCTCAAATTAGTCTGCTTCTCAGTGGAACATCCCGTGATGAAAATAGTTGTCAAAAAAAATGAGTAAAAATTTATGGATAAGCCTGTAACTGATTAGTTACCTTAAATCTCTTCACCTGGGTTTCTTCATCTGTGAAATGGTGACAATAATAATACCTGTCTTATAGCTTATTGCGATGATTAAATAAGTCAATATATGAAAATCAGGCCGGGCATGGTGGCTGACGCCTATAATCCTAGCCCTGGGAGGCCAAGGTGGGAAGATCACCTGAGGTTAGGAGTTCAAGACCAGCCTGAGCAAAAGCAAGACCATCTCTACTAAAAATAGAAAAATTAGCTGGGTGTGGTGGCATGTGCCTGTAGTCCTAGCTACTCAGGAGGCTGAGGCAGGAGGATTGCTTGAGCTTAAGAGTTTGACGTTGCAGCTAGCTATGATGACACCACTGTACTCTAGCTGGGGTGACAGAATGAGACTCTGTCTTAAAAAAAAACCAAAACAATATATATATATATGAAATTTACCCCAAATGTTAGCCAATATTGTTGTTATTATTGTTAGTCCCATTTTAAAAATTACAATGCCAATGTTAGAGTTCTGTTGATCTATATGTGAGGGAATCACATTGGCATCAGATTTGAATTGGCACCAAGTTGAAATAACCGCCCGTGAGATCTATTCCTTACGGGCTAAATTGATTATTCATTCAGTGGTTCAAAAAGGAAGTCCATATCCCAGTCTAGGACCTGGGCTGACACCTGAATCCACAGGGAGCACCCGTGGACAGACAAGACGCCCCTGATCACCGCACAGGACCAGGGGACCTGTGGCAGCATCCGCACCTGTAGAGCCAGCCAAAGTTCCCAGCGCCGGGGAATCCAATAGGGAGATGAGTATTTTTAGAGGAACGAGGGGAAAGGATAATGGTAGCTTTAGCTTGAATCTTGAGGCTGTCACAAGGGAAAATAACCGTGTTTGTAATTTCTCCTTCCTGTTTAAGCACTTTGGTGAAGTGCCTTCCCTTAAATTAAACTGGGAAGTAAGAAAAACCTAGTTCACACGCCAGCACGCAGACCCGCAGGCCCACTTGGCCACAGATTCCTAGCACGCAGGAAGGAGTTCTCTTAGAGCGAACTGGGAAACTGGGCCAGACGGCAACTGAAGGATTTCCCTCTGATGTGGAAAAAAAATTAAAAAGAAATTTAATCATCTTGGTCAAAGATATATTTCTTATTATTTCTTCTCCCCTCCCCCTCCTATTTTCTCACCCCCCCCCTGTAAAATATACATAACATACAATTTATCATTGTGGCTGTTTTTAAGTATACACTTCAGTGATGTTAAATATTAATACAGTCACATTGTTGGACAACAGTCATCACTGTCCATCTCTGGAATTTTTTCATCTTCTCTAACTGAAACTCTATACTCATTAAACACTAACTCCCCATTCCCCCACCCCAAATGCCTGGCAACCAGCATTCTACTTCCTGTTTCTATAAATTTGACTACTCTAGGAAACTCGGATGAAAGGAATCACACAGTATTTGCTCTTTTGTAACTGGCGTATTGAACTTAGCATAATGTTTTCAAGGTTTATCTGTGTTGTAGTATCTATCAAAGTTGTATTCCTTTTTTTAAAATTTTTATATATATATATTTTTTATTTCAGCATATTATGGGGGTACAGATTTTAAGGTTTCAATAAATGCCCATTTTCCCCCCTCCCCCCAAAAGTCTGAGTCTCCATCATGACCATCCCCCTGTATTCCTTTTTAATTCTGAAGAATATTCCATTGTATGCCTACACCAATTGTTTATTCATTCATCCATCTGTGGGTACTCGGGTTGTTCCACCTTTTGGGCATTGTGAATAATGCTGCTCTGCACATGGGTGTGCAAATATCTGTGCAAGTCTCTGCTTTCAGTTCTTTGAGGGATACACTCAGAAATGGATTTACTGGATCATGTGCTAATCCTATGTTTAATTATCGAAGAACTGTCATACTGTTTTCCACAGCACCTGCTCCATTTTACATTCCCACCAGCAGTGCACAAGGCTTCCAATTTCTCCACACCCTCACCAACAATTGTTATTTTCTGTGTTTTTGATAATGGACATCTTAATGGGTATGAGGTAACTGTGGTTTTGATTTGCATTTCCCTATTGATTAGTGGTTTTGAGCATCTTTTTTTTTTTTTTTTTTTTTTTTTTTTTTTTTTTTGAGACAGAGTCTCGCTTTGTTGTCCAGGCTAGAGTGAGTGCCGTGGCGTCAGCCTAGCTCACAGCAACCTCAAACTCCTGGGCTTGAGTGATCCTTCTGCCTCAGCCTCCCGAGTAGCTGGGACTACAGGCATGCGCCACCATGCCCGGCTAATTTTTTATATATATATCAGTTGGCCAATTAATTTCTTTCTATTTATAGTAGAGACGGGGTCTCGCTCTTGCTCAGGCTGGTTTTGAACTCCTGACCTTGAGCAATCCGCCCGCCTCGGCCTCCCAAGAGCTAGGATTACAGGCGTGAGCCACAGCGCCCGGCCTGAGCATCTTTTTATGCTTTTCTTGGCTGTTTGCATATCTTCTTTGGAGAAATGTCTATTCAAGTCCTTTGACTATTTTTTAATTAGGTTATTTGTTTTTTCATCCTTGAGTTGTAGTTCTTTATATATTCTAGATATTAATACCTTATCAGATATCTGATTTGCAAATATTTTCTCCCATTCTATGGGTTGCCTCTTCACTCTCTTGATAGTTTCCTTTCATACACAGAAATTTTAAATTTTGATGTAGTTCAAATTATCTATTTTTTCTTTTGTTGCCCATACTTTTGATGGTATGCCCAAGACACTTGTGTCAAATCCAATGTCATGAAGCTTTTTCTCTATGTTTTCTTCTAAGAGTTTTATAATTTTAGCTCTTATGTTTAAGTCTTTGATCCACTTTGTGTTAATTTTTGCATATGGTGTAAGGTAAGGGTCCAACATCTTTCTTTTGCATATGGACATCCAGTTTTCCCAATACCATTTAGATTATTAAATATGATACGTCTGAGTTCCTTAAGTACTAAGTTTAACACTTCTTGTTTTATGTTTGTTGTGAAGGTATATACTCAGTCTTTCACACATGTTTTGGCTTGTGATTATCTTTCAAACTTTTTTTAGAGTAATTTTTGTGAAACCATGGATAAGTCAAAGATTCGTGTTATTTTCAAATATGAGTTCCATGCAGTGCAGACAGCTCAAAATATCAATGAAATGTTTGGGAAGGATGTGGCTAATGAATGCACAGTATGCTGATGATTTGAGAAGTTCCATTCTGGTGATTTTAATCTTGAAAATAAGCCACATGGGCGACCTGAGACTAAGGTGGATAAGGATAAGCTGAAAACTGTCGTGGAAGTGAATCCATCTCAACCTATGTGTGAATTAGCAGCAAGGTTTGACTTTACTATTCCAACAATATTGGACAACTTGAAACAAATTGGCAAGGTTAAGAAGCTGGATAGATGGGTACCGCATGAATTAAACAAGCATTAACAGAGAAATTGTCTCAAGGATTGCCTTTCTTTGCTGTCACAACATAAAAGCGAACCATTTCTACATTGTATTATTACATGTGATGAAAAATGGATTCTTTTTGACAATTGGAAGCATTTGGCACAATGGTTGGATAAAGTGAAGTGCCAAAACACGGTCTAAAACCAAATATTCATCAAAAAAAAAAAAGCTAATGGTGTCTGTTTGGTGGTCCAGTGCTGATATTATCCACTATAGCTTTATGAAACCTGGTCAATTGATTACAGCGGATGTCTACTGCAACCAATTGGATGAATGATGAGGATGCTTGTGATTAAGCAGCCATAATTGGTCAATGGAGATGGGCCAATCCTCTTGCAAGACAACACTCGACCATATGCTGCTCAAATTACAACAGCTGGACTGGGAAACCCTCTGTCATCCACCGTATTCACCACACCTTGCACCAACTGACTACCACTTCTTCCAGGCCTTGGACCACTTCCTGCACGGGAAAATATTCAATTCTCGACAAGCTGTGGAAAATGCCTTTTGTGATTTCACTGCCACTCACTCTCTAGGCTTCTTCACTGCTGGTATAAACAAGCTAGCATTAAGATGGCAAAACTGTGTTGATAGTTTAGGAACATACTTTGATTGATTGTACTGCTTCTTGTTTGACATAAACGACACTTTTGATTCAAAATCAAATATTTCATATTTAATGACCTGGGGGGGGATGTTGAGTTTGGAAATTGCCTATAACTGTAGCTTTAAAATTTTCCTGTTTGAAGTTCTTTTTCAGTGTTTGCTTTGTGTATTTTGAAGCTCTATGAACAGGTGTATACACATTTAGGACTGTTATGTTTTCTTAATGAATCAATCCTTTTAGTATTGTGAATTGCCTCCTTTTTTATCACTGGCTTTCAGCAATTTGATTATGATGTACTATGATATGTTTTGCTTGCTTTTTTTCTGCTTGGGGTTCATTGAATCTCTTGGATCTCTATGTTTACAGTTTCCATGAAATTTGGGGAAATTTTAGTCACTATTTCTTCAAATAGATTTTTTGTTTTCCCTTTGCTGGGACTCTTATTTTATATACATGAGCACATTTACTATTGTCCCACTGGTCACTAAAGCCCTACTGCTGCCCAAGTTTTCTTTTTGCTGTGTGCTTCAGTCTAGAAAGTTTCTTTCATGATTTCTTCAAGCTCACTGACATTTTCTTCTACAGTGTCCAATCTCTTGTCAAAGTTTTCCAGTTAATTTTTCATTTCATTTGGTTCCATTGAAATGCCATTCCTTGTGATTATAAACATCACATTTTTTGTGTGTCTGGATTTTGTGGTCTTTCTTTAAAGAGTATTGAACTCTATTTTGGTGAGCATTAATTTATTTGTGGATCAGCTTAATCCTTTTGAGCTTGTTTTTAAGCTTCTTTAGGTTGGGATAGGGTTAGGATTAGGGTTAGTAGCCATTACTTTAGGACTAATTTATTATTATTACTATGGCACGACTGTTTTGAGGTTTCTAACAAATGCCTCAGTGGTTATAGTAAGCAAAATTATCACACCACATCCCTCCACCAAAAGAGGTTATCCTAGTCCCCAGAACTTGGGAATGGGTCAAGTTACATGACAGTGGGGAATTAAGGTAGCAACTGGAATTAGTGTTGCTTATCAGCTGACCTTCAAATAGGAAACTTATTCTGGCTTGCCCAGGTGGGCCAAAGGGTCCTTAAAGGCAGAAGAGGGAGGTAGAGGAGAGAACCAGAGAGAAAGTAGCATGAGAAGGACTCAGCTCAATGTTGTTGGATTTGAAGATTGGGGAAGGAGGCAATGAGTTAAGGAAAGTAGGTGGCCTCTAGAAGGTGAAAAAAGAATAGAAATGGACTCTTCCCTAGTTCCTCCAAAAAGGAAGGCACCATGGCAACACCTTGATCTTAGCCCAGTGATATCTGTGTCAGACTTCTCATCTTAGAACCGTGAAATAATAAATTTGTGTTGTTTTAAACTACTAAAATTTATGGTAATTTATTACAGCAGCCATATAGTGGTCAGTGAGATTTCTACACACTGACTCGGGTGGACTGAATTATCTCCCAGATCATTGTAAATGCTGAGAATGCTCCAGTTTATAGCTCTCTGGTGGTTCTTTCACTTTGTTTTGTTTCCTTTCTCTCAGGGATGATAGTTCTGATGTCCCATGTCAGAAAACAATTGCATCATGTCTTTTTTTCAGTTGTTTACAGCTAGGAAGGAAACAAGTGGTACTGGTTATTCCTGCATTGCTAGAGGCAGAAGTAATATGTTCAAGTTTGCATATTGAGAAATAAATTTATAGAGTATGACTTTTAAAAAAACTCTCTTCAACACAACTCATCTCAGTTCTACCCTGCCCAATTCTAGCACTGCCCTCTTTTGGTCTTGGCAGCCACCACTGACAATAAAAAGGAATTCCCTATGTCTTCACACGGCCTTTCCTCAGTGTGTCTGAGTATCAATCTCCTCTTCTTGTAAGGACACCGTTATTATATACTGGTTTAGTGCCCACCTAGTGAGCTCATTTTAACTTAATTACTTCTTTAAAGACCCTATCTCCAAGATAGGAACACTCCTACACTGCTGGTGGGACTGCAAACTAGTTCAACCTCTGTGGAAAGCAATATGGAGATACCTCAAAGCAATACAAGTAGATCTACCATTTGATCCAGTGATTCCACTACTGGGTATCTACCAAAAAGATCAAAAGTCACTTTATGTAAAAGACACCTGCACTCGAATGTTTATAGCAGCACAATTGCAAATCTGTGGGAACAACCCAAGTGCCCATCAATTCATGAGTGGATTAATAAAATGTGGTATATGTATACCATGGAGTACTACTCAGCTTTAAGAAACAATGGTGATATAGCACCTCTTATATATTTCTGGATAGAGCTGGAACCCATTCTACTAAGTGAAGTATCTCAAGAATGGAAAAACAAGCACCACATGTACTCACCAGCAAATTGGTATTAACAGATCAACACCTAAGTGGACACATAGGAATAACATTTATCGGGTGTTGGGAAGGTGGGAGGGGAGAGGAGGGGATGGGTATATACAAACACAATGAGTAAGATGTGCAACGTTTGGGGGATAGACACGCTTGAAGCTCTTACTCGAGGGGGGAGGGGAGGCATGGGTAATATACGTAACTTTAACACTTGTACCCCCATAATATGCTAAAAAAAGACCCTATCTCCAAATATAGTCACATTTTGAGATACTGGGGGTCCTTCAACATAGGAATTTTGGAGGGACACAATTTTAGCCCATAATGGTGCCTTTTCATATTTGAAGTTACTATTTCATATCAAAAAGTGTAGGAGTCTTTTCTTCTGTTTCCATGGCCCATTGACTGTTCTTTCTTATTTAATAGCAGCAGCAAATATTTAAAAAGATAAACTTGATTTGTTGGACGAGGACCTGGATTTGGTCAGGATACAGTCTTGCCCTTAAGGTAATCCCATCACTTTTTGTGGTGGGATTATATTTCCAAAACACAAAAATCTTAACTGATTTTTTTTTGTCCTTAGTACTTTCCCCTACCCATTGACCCACAGACAGATTCTTACACACCCTGGACTCTCACATAAGTCCCTTTATACTTGCATACCTATAAAGGGCAAGGAGGTAGCTGAGACCTGAACCAATGGAGGGAAGCCTTAGAGTCAAAACTGAGTGAAAATTTCACAGTTAACTGACAATGAAACATCAAACAGAAATGAGGATGTCACCATCAGACCATGACATTGAAGACCAGTTGCTCACCCCACAACCCAGAACCAAGGCTCAAAAAAAAAAAAAAAAAAAAAAAAATTGGAAACTCCCAACTTAACTAGACTTTCCTTTCTGCTACCCTGGTGGCAAAGGAACTCAAGAAAGAAATTCAATAAAGAAATACATTTCTTACATCCTGAAATCAATACCCATGGTATTGTCTCACTGGGGAGGTAGGACATTTCTTTAAAAGAGAAGTATTGACATAGGCTAGTAGAGGCTGAAGGTAAATAAACTGTGTAGCAGATACTTTCTAAAAGAGGGCAAAGCCTCTGAAGCTTGTGGAGGTGGAGACAGCATCACAAATGACCAGTGACCTTCTTCTGCATCTGCGATACTAACTGACTATATTGGTTAGGGTGACACAAAATATCTTAAGAAGGTAGCTGCTGGAATAACAAACTCCAAATGTCAAAGGCTAACCACAACAGAAGTTTACTTCTTGCCCACGTAACAGTGTGAAAGGGCTGATCTTGGTTGCTAGATTACTTCCTCCACAGTCATTCAGGGCCCCAGGCTGCTAGGTCTCCCCAGAGCGACACGGAACATGTAACAACAATATGGGGATTACTACCGAAGGCATCACCCTAGTTTGCATTCACCGAGTGCACCCTGAGCAGCAGGTGGCGTGTTGAGGGTCCCCATTCATTCCTTACGATGACCCCGTGCGAAGGAGCCAGGTCCCAGAGAGGTTCACATCCCATTCTCGCCAAACTCAACCAGATTCTTAATCGCTCTACTCTACATCAGCCTCTTGATTTATGCTGATGTTACATTCCTGAGAAGTGCTAGTTAATTCAAAAACATGTAGAGCAAAAATGAATTTTCTCACAAGAAATGAAGGGAAAGCAAAGCAGGAGAAATGCTCGAGTAGGTTGCAAAAGATTCCAGTCATGTAAATTATTTTGCCATATTGCATTAATATGAGCAGTAAATAAACAGTTTATGGGGAAAATTGAATATATTAAAATTTATTCATGGAATACCTACAAGAAAAAAATAGCCACTGACTGATGGAGCATTGGCCAGTATAGCCTGCAAACACTGGTATGCAAGTCTCCATTTGCTACACTATGAGAATTCAAATGTATGAAGTCTGTCATCCTATCAGTGGTGTTCCCAAACGAACACCCCTGTCATTCTTGCTGGCTCTGCTTAAATTTGTTCTTAGCATTTTCATCAGGGTGAAGCCTACAGCCAAAGACTGCAACGATCATAGTAATTAAGAGCAAACCCTGAGCGCCCCGAGCAGGTACTGCTCTAAACACGTGCGGTGACTCATTTCACCTTCATTTTCACCCAATAGGAAGGTTCTGTTGGGAACTGAGGCACTAAGAGACTGAGAAACTTCCTGTGATGGTTACTTTCATGTATCAACTTGGCTGGGCCCGATGTCCAGATATTTTGGATGGGTGTTTCTGGGAGAGTGTTTTTGGATGAGATTTACATTTAAGTCAGTAGACGGTTGAGTAAAGCCCGATTGCACTGCATAATGTGAGTGGGCCCCACCCAATCAGAAGAAGGTCTGATTCGAACACCGGCATGACCTCCCCTGAGCAAGAGGAGATTCTGCCAGCGGACGGCCTTCAGACTCCATCTGCAGCATCAGCGCTTCCTGGGTCACCAGCAGACAGCTTTGGGACTTGAATCTTGACTCTTTCCTGGGCCTCCAGGCTGCCAGCTACCCCCAGCAGATTTTGCCAAGCCTCCACAATCATATGAGCCAATTGCAAGCCCTCTCTCTTTTTGAAAATATGTGTGTGTGTGTGTGTGTGTGTGTGTGTGTGTGTGTGTGTATAGATAGATAGATATCCTTTTGGTTCTATGTCTCTGGAAGAACTCTGCCTAATATACTTGTCCAAGATTATATAGCCAGTAAACAGTAGAACTGGCTTTCCATCCTGCAGTTTGGTGTCAGAATCCATACTCTTGATGTATATCGTCTTGTTAGCTTTTATTCATGGAGTAGGTAATATCTATTCTGAGGCTAATAGTGATAGCGTTTTCCCATTTCTTTACATTAACTGACCATATTGGTTAAGGTGATTTAAAGTGTCTAAGAAGCTAGCTGCTATAATAGACAAACCCCAAAGGTCAAAGGCTAACCACAATAGAAGCTTACTTCTAGTTTATGTAACAGTTTGATGGGACAATCTGGTTGCTAGACCACTTCCTCCACACAGTCATTCAGGGACCCAGGCTGCTACCAGGCCCTGCCATCAATATGAGCTTCGAACATCACCTTGGGTTCACTCCACTCCAGTCATCCAGAGGAGAAAGGAGTACAGCAGAGCAGACCTGGGAAGTTTTAATACTCACTACTACTAAGGAATTTAGTTTTTAAAAAAGGCAGGCAGTTTAAATTATGTTATTCTGAAATTATTTTGCATGTATATGTTTGTAGGTATGTATAAAGTTTCTAATTTCTTTTTCATTGTATTTCTAACTCCTTAAATTAATAGGATATAAAGTGAGAAGCAGGTGTATTTCTTCCATCCAAGTACTAACTGGTAGGCCCGGCCCTGCTTAGCTTCTGAGATCAGATGAGATTGGGCGTGTTCAGGGTGGTATGGCCGTAGACCAGCAGATGTATATCTTAAGGAATTAACCCAATGGACTGGAAGAGCTGTTTTATATAGATATTAAAAGAGAAGGTTGGAGATAAAGTTGGGACCAGGTTGTTAGAAGGCCTTGAAATGCCAGGCCAAAGAGCTTGGACTTTATCCTATGTGAGATCTTCGGTTCTTTCCCTTCCTTTTCGCAACTAACAGCCCTATTTTCTACACCAAGTAATCACAGGCTATGTTCACCACCATATGTGACACGTGGTATTATTTCACTTGTTGTTTGTTTGTTTATTGTCTCTCCTACCCCACACTCATCACCTAGACAAACTGCACGCATCTCAAGGGCAAGGACAATGACATACTTTTCTCGATGCTGCACAAGCCCAAGAGAGCATCTCATTTATAAAATTTAAGAACTACATTCTGGTGACATTCAAAAGCTGATGTCCATACACCTTCAAATACCCCACACATTGATGAATATATTAAATAACAGAATGTCATTTCCTCCCCAAATCTAGTATATTTTAACTGAAGAATATGAATGATGCCTTGAAGCTTCTAATGACTTTATAAGCTACCATATTCTGGTCAGATTCTCACCAAAATGGCTTAATGAATTATACTTCCTTGTTTTGGGATCACATCATCCAACTGTTTTCACATCACATTTGACATTCTGTTCTTTGAAATTGCTCTTAGGCTGGGAATCTCTCTTTCTCAGGCCTCTTTATTTTCTCTTTATTTCTAATACTAGGACTAGCAGAACTGGTTTTTTTGACAAAGGAACAAAGCATTAAAAAAAAAATCACATTAAGCTGGGCATGGTGGCACATGCCTATAGTCCCAGCTAATCAGGAAGCTGAGGTGGGAGGATCACTTAAGAGCCCAGGAGTTCAAATCCAGCTTGTGCAACATAGCAAGACTCAATCTCTTAAGAAAACATCATATCATAAAATTTACTACATAAGAGAACAAAACTCTGTTTATGCTGGTAGTCAGCTGGGATCACTCACTAGCTGAGAAACTCACTCCCACCCACAAGCCTGTGACTCCAATTCATGGCTCAGCAAAATTACAAATGACTCTATATCGTAGACCTTGGATTTGCAAATAATCAAAACCATGCATGTTGATCCTAGGGAAGGCAAGTGTCTATGATATAATAGGTAAAGCTGACAATAGCACTGATCCTACTAGTTACCAAGCCCACGTGACTATGGCTATATAAAGCAGAATATCTGTCTGCATGAATAGGTAACATACACTTACAAACGTGAGTTTGGATATGAATATATTTTCACATTCCCCCTTGCTATATAAGATGCAACCTCAAAACAGTGGCTTAAAACAACAATCATTTTGTCTTCTTCTTGCATACATTTCTAAGAATTGACTGAGCTCATCTAGGTAGTTCTCACTGGGGTCTTTCTATGGTTGTAGTCAACATGTGAGTGATGCTAGAATCATCTCGAAAGCCTCCTTCACACACATTATCTAGGGTCTGGACCAGGAAGACTCAAATAGTTGGGGGCTGGAGCGGGAAGAGAGGTGGCTCCTTGGGTATCTCTCTCTATTTCTATTTGGTCTCTCCATGTGGTCACTCCAGCATGGTGGCTTCAGTGTAGCTAGGCTCTGACGTGGCAACTCAGGGCTCTGCAGGCATGTGTCCTAGGAGAGAGACACAAAAAGAGAGAGAGAAAGGCCCTTGTTCTTGATAGAACAAGACGGGTGCTGTGCTCTTACACAATCATGTACTTCCCATCACCCTTGCTGCCTTCCATTGCTTGGAAGCAAATCACAGGTGCTGCCCATACTTGCGACACAAGGGGTGAATAGAAAGAGGCAGGGATCGTGGGAGCCACCTGAAAGTCTGTCTGCCACACTTACTAAAATGAAGCAGTGTTGCTCCAGGTCACATGGCTGGTGAGCAGCACAAACAGGATTTGAGCCCAAGCAGTCTGACTCCAGGGTCCTCATTCTCAGTTAGTACAACACTGGGCCACTCAGCGTGAGTGAATATTTTTTAATTGCTACAATTCTGATTTTAAATGAATACATTCTCCTCTGTGCCCTCAGTTAGAAAGAGACTATGCTATTTTCTTAACACTGACAGAATCATGCCTCTGAGTCTACAAAGCTGAAGACCAGACCCTAACACATAGTAACTTCATGCAGGTAACGCCCACCCACCAACGAAGCTTCCCTGCTCCCGGGTTATACCTTCAAGCTGCAATAACACACCTGACATATTCATATAAACAGAGAAAGAGATCTTGTTGGAAGACTATGCCCGGCCTTGGAACAACTTCAGGCCAGAAGCATACAGGCAGGAAAAAATGGGTAGCGAAAAAATGGACAACAACTGGGAGAAAGTCCTGTAGATGTTGGGGTTGCAGCGTTGGAAAGGACCCCAGCAGGAGCAGATTTTCCACAATATAACAGGCTGAAAAAATACATCTCTGTAAAAATAAAGAAAAGCCTAACCGAGTGCAGCTGCCATCCTCCCAATAATTAGATTTGGAGGATTATTGCTGAGATGAATGGAAGATATCATATGGTCACTGCTAGAAATATTTGCCATCCCTGCCTAACTATGCTCGTAGACACTAGAGTTCTTAGCAGACCCACATATGTTTATTTTTAATTAAAATGTGCTGAATGAACCGTTAGCAGCACTGAAATAATGAAGAAAAGCAACATAAGACAAATCGGCTAATTGACAACTCCAAACATTCTATTTTATACCCTTCAGTTATGTTAATGGAGATTTCCAATATGTTCTAGCTGAAATAATAATGACACAAACAGTTACATAATCATCTAAGAGGTAGATAAAAATATAAATTACTACAGCAACAAAAACCACAAATGGGTCAAAGGATTATAAATTCATTTTCTCCGTCTTCATTCCACAAGTATTTATTGAGTGCTAACTGCTTATCACATGTCAGGCTCTCACAGGCTAATGCCTGTGATGAAATCATCCTAGTGTTTTCAAATATACATTTTTGTTTCAGATAGCATGTTCTATCAGTATCCAAGTGTTAGCAGAGTATATCTCCAACCACATGATGAAACAAAACAGCAAGCAACTCTTGAAAGACAGAGACCATCATTCTAAGTTATTTCAAAAGCTAGTTTATGTGAAGGCGGAAAATCTGGCCAAGATCTTAACAAATTACATTTTATTCAGTGCACAAGAAACTAGCACAGCTGCCTGTAGGAAAATAAGGTCTTGGGATTGTGTTACACAGCGCAAGGCCAAAGGGCAGCCCCATCCCAAGTAGACCGTAAACAGGAGGTACATTGGAGGCCTTTCCAAAGATCATGGCCAAATTTCAGCCGTGAGATACCCAGAATTCTGGCCAAAATTGGGAGTGATGGAAACTGTCAAATGTCTTTAGATATTTTGTGAAGATTAAACCCTTGGCTGAGTAGTCTCTGATGAATGGAGGAGAATAATTTGGAGATACTGAACGCCCTCGCTCGTAGCTTGGTGGGTGGGGGCAGGATATCAATGAGGTAAATTAACTCCAATGCATTTAGAGTTTATTTACAACTAAACTGCAAAGCCTCGATCTCATCCATATTCAATCAGAGAAAATTGTGGCTTATCCAAGACTAGACGTGAGCCAAAATTTGGGGCGAGGGTGACATCATCTGAAAGGGCTGGAAATGAAGTGTAAATTTGAATATCATCTGTATATAAGTGATAATTAAAGCTGTGAGACTCAATACGTGCCAAGACAGAAAGTCAATAAAAATGAAGAACAACAGTGTCCCAAGCCACGTGTTACTTCTGAAATGGAGATTTATTATTTTTTTTTAGGTGGTGGGGGCGAGATTTTCTTTCCTGCTGAATGATCTCAAAAACAGATAAAGATCACTTGCAAGAAAGGCTCACATCCTCTGCGGATAGTCACAGAGGGGCCTGAGTGTTGAACAAAGAGTAGCTTTTCTGTAAGATTTGTCTTACAAAGAAATAGGAACTCATTCCATTTACTTTGTGGAAGACCCCATCACCACCACCAATAGATCACGGTTAGTAAATAATATCTAAGAGAACCACCAATTCAAGATGACACTTGATTGTCCTTTTCAAGTCTGGTATTAAATTTGGGCAGGAAACAGAAGTTGCTTTCTCTAGGTGCTCCATAATTTCATTCATGCAGTGAAGAAATAGGTTCTCTATTCACAGCTGTGTTTGAACCTTTTAACAGTGGGATAACAGAAGTTAAGATGCAACTTGAATTGAACGAAATGAAGACTAGTCCACAAAGAATTCTTCATCATGAATAATAGCTCTTTTCCTAATCACACCTCTGGAATCTATGACTTAGGGCTCTTTTTATTTTGAATACCAGCCACCTTTCCAGATCAGAGAAGCCTCCTGAAAAACATCAAGTTCCTGAGTAGCTTGGGCTGAGCAGGGAGTGAGCCTAGCTGTAAACGGTGAGTGTTACCCCTCAGTGCCTCAGAATGTGACAGTATTTGGAAACGGGGTCTTTAAAAAAGAGGTAATTAAGTTTAAATAAAGTCATATGGGTGGGTCCTAATGCAATATGATGGGTATCCTTAATAAGAGGATATTCGGACATCAACACACACACAAAGAAGACCATCTCCAAGCCAAGGAGGGAGTCCTCAGAAGAAGCCAACCCTTCTCGCACTTGAGCTCAGACTTCTGGCTACAGAATTGTGAGAAAATAAATTTCTGTTGTTTAACCCCCCCAGGCTGTGGTACTTTCTTATGGCAACCCTAGCAATCTAACACAGTGGGGCAAAAGAATTAGGGCCAGCTTATGTATTTTCCATGGAAGCTCCTTTTCTTGCATGTTCCTCTCATTCTAGAAATAGACCTATTAGATTCATCTACTGTGTCATCTTGAGCAAATAAGTAACATTTTTTTTTTTTTTTAACTTCTCTGGGCTTTAGTCTCCTCATTTCTAAATTGGGTTGGAAAACACTGGGTTCATAGTATTGTTCCACTGGAAGTAGATTCTCAACAAATTAACACAAACTTCTCTCCTTCCTTCTTCCATTCTCTGTACAATCATAAAATACTGTGGCTTCCTGGTTTAGTCATTTACTATGTGACTTTGGACAAGTTAGTGAACCTTTGTCACAGCCAGCTTCGTAAGATTGGGAAAATTAAAATTCACAGCCTGGGCAACATAGTGAGACCCAATCTCCAAACAAATGAACAAACAAACAAACAAACAGACAGACAAACATAGCCAGGCTGAGGCAGGAGGATCTCTTGAGCCCAGGAGTTGGAGGTTGCAGTGAGCTACGATCACGTCACTGCACTCCAGCCTAGGTGACAGAGCGAGACCTTGTCTCTAAAAATTAAAATAAAATAAAATTAAAATTAAATAAAATTGAGATGACAATGTCTAAAGCCTCTAGCAGAGGGCCTGGCGCAGGGTAGGAGTTCAGTAAAAGTTGCTTTCATCCTCCATAGGCACGAGCCTATTATCCACCAGCAGAGAAATGTTTATTGCTTTTGATACTGTGCTCATTTATTTATTCATGCTCCTCCTCATTCCAAAAGGATTTTAGTCAACTCACAAAAATACTTCCAGAATAAATTAGTCCCGGAAAGGGAGAAATAGTGTGGGGTAGTAGACAACATCATTGACCACTTTTCTATAACAAATTCAAAAAGGAATAGGGTTGATCCATATAGCATCCCACAGCCGCATGAATCCAAAATGCAGCGAGAAGGAACAAGATTTTTCTAGGGAGGTCAAGGTGAAATGAAGCCCTGCTCTGTGGCTCCTTCATGGTTTGACTGCACCCCAAAGTAAATTTAAAGTATCTCCAGGAGTGGATAAGTTGGCTTTCATAACTTCTTTAAAAATTTAAGATGTAGGCCTGGCACGGTGGCTCACACCTAGCACTCTGGGAGGCTGAGGCGGGAGGATTGCTCAAGGTCAGGAGTTCGAAACCAGCCTGAGCAAGAGCGAGACCCCGTCTCTACTATAAACAGAAAGAAATTAATTGGCCAACTTAAAACAGATATAGAAAAAAATTAGCCGGGCATGGTGGCACATGCCTGTAGTCCCAGCTACTTAGAAGGCTGAGGCAGCAGGATTGCTTGAGCCCAGGAGTTTGAGGTTGCTGTGAGCTAGGCTGATGCCACGGCACTCTAGCCCAGGCAACAGAATGACACTCTGTCTCAAAAAAAGAGAAAGAAATTTAAGATATACAGAAAAATACAAAGAATATTATAACCAACTTGCATATTCTACTATTCAAAATTAGAAACCATTCACATTTCACTGTATTTGCTTCCAATTTTTTTTTTAAAGAAATAACACTACAGCTAAAGTCTTGTTGAACCAACCAACACAGAGGCAATCTCTAATGAGTTTGAATTGATCCTTTCAGAACATTTAAATGTTTATACATGTGGGTTTGTGTGCATGATGTGTGTTTCATGCCTAGAAGTGGGAAGGGGTATCATATGGTATGTACCATTATGCCTCATGCACTTTCAACGTTGCTTTCTGAGATGGAAACACATGGTTCCACGTGGATCTCACGTATTGCTAGTAGGGGCAGTGGATCAGCTAAAATCGTGTCCCCCTCAAAATCTGCATGTAGAAGCCCTAACCTCACCGTACTTCAGAATGTGATTGTATTTGGAGATAGGGTCTTTAAGAGGCAATTAGGTTAAAATGAGGTCACAAGGGTAGGCTCTAACCCAACATAACTGATACCTTTGTAAGAAGGGGCGATTAAGACACAGACATACGCAGAGGGAAGACCACATGAGAACACGGAAAATGTGGCCACGTGTACGACAAGGAGAGAGGCCTCAGAAGAAACCAGCCCTGCTGACACCTTGACCACAGACTTCAAGATATCAGAACTGTCGAAAAAATTAATGTCTGTAGGTTAAGCCACCCAGTCTGTGGTTCTTTGTCATGGCAGCCCTAGCAAACTACTCCAGGCAGCAAAGTATTCCACCGACTGCAAATACCACAGTATTTCAGCCATTCTCATGATAGACATTTAGATAGAAACTAGGCACAAATACACATTTTTGCACATGGCTCCTTGTGCACACTTGTGGGAGTAAATACCTAGAACTGTAATTGCTGTTATGGGTGGTGCACCTTTTCAAATTTGCAGGATGCTGCCAAATTGCTCTCTGAAGTGTCTATATAAATTTACACTCCCAGCAACAAGAAATGAGAGTACCAGTCCCATGTACCCTTGCCAACATATGATATTCTCAAACATTTCTGCCAATATGACAGAAATTAGGCTAAAATCTTATTGTTATATTAACTGCACTTTCCTAATTTTGTATAAAGTTGAATCTTTTTATTAGTTCATATTCTTTGCCTGTTTTTCCTTTGGGTTTTATATGCTTTTCTACCTGATTGGTGGGAATTACATACATTCTAGATAATAATCCTCTGCGTGCTAGATATTCTATAAATACTGATACCTTTTCCCAGGCTACCACTTGTCTTTTAATCTTGGTCATGGTATTATTTTGCCAAAAGGTTTTCAATTAGGAATAATCAGATGTACCTCTATTTATAGTTTTTATTTTTTGTGTTGTCTTAAAGGAAACCTTTCCTCTCCAAAATTCACAAAGGTGTTCTCTTACAATCTCTTCTAATAGTCTTATTTTCCCCATGTTTAGGTCTTTAGTACATCTTTAAATTTATTTCTATGGTGGAAAAAGGAATTTTCTTTTCTTTTCCATTTTTTCCCCTTTCTTTACCATTTGAGAGTGAATTATCCTAACACCACTTACTTAAATACCAAATACTTACTCTAATCATTAAAAAAATATATTCAGTAAAGCACCCACAGATCATCTCATTTTAAAGAGTGTAATTTCCCGATAAATCCTCCCTAATGTATTAGGAGAAAAATGTACCCCTAGGTAAGTAAATAAGCTGACCTAAATGGGTGTTTGGACATGAGCCAAGCAAATGCTCGAGGTCGTCTGCCAAAAAAATGGTTTTGATATTGGAAGAGCCGATGTTAAGCCCTCCTTCCTGACAGTCACTGGATAGTGGGGCCAGGTGTCTTTTTGAGGCCACTCTGAGTTTGTAATGATTAGACTATGTCGGTGGCATTTAGGAAAAGACTTGTCCTTCCATTGTCCCGTCAGGGAATGTGCTTCCTGCCCACCAGAGCAGTGGCCCCTGCACAGAAATCTCTGGAATGACGTGCTGAAGCCAGCTACAGTGATGTCTCTGGGGTAGAGGCTAATTTTTCACTTAAGTCCCTTTTCTGTCTCTATTACCTTCTTTTGACCATATGCCTACATTAACTGATTCAAAATAATAATTTTTTAAAGCTACCCCTCCCCCCAATTTGTCCCTAAGACACTAAAGAAAACCAGGAAAAAGAAAATATTCCTGTGGCATTCTGCTTGAAAAAGAAACATAGAGAAATAAGAACTTCTTGAGGGGGTAATTCAAATAGCAAATTACACTTCACCTTAATTGTTTGAATGATTTACACCATTGACATTCAAATATTTCTTAGTGACAAAACACTAGTTCAAACAAGGTCTTTCTCAGAAGACCAACATATAAAATAGATGAAATGCAAGTATTCCTGTTTAAAATGGGGATGTCCATCAGGGGCCTTTTGGGGGGGCTCTGTGGGGCCCCCCAGGGCTCTTCAGAATGCTTTGAGAACCTTCCTGTAAAGTCAATGTATTTGAGAGTCAGGTATAAGTTATAACGACCTTTCGCACTTTCTTCACGTAGCAATACGGTCCCCCACTCCAAAATTCGCAGCGTTGGGCACCCGCTCAATCTGTAAATATTTCTCGAGCATCTACTATTTTCCAGGCCGTAGAATAGACACCAGGGAGGAGACAACTTGAAGCTGGTGACGTCTGAGCAGAAGTTTGAAGCGTGAGTAGGACACAACTGAGAGTCAGGGAGGGCATTCCGGGCCTAGCAGACTGCGGGGGGAAAGCCAGGAAGAACAGGCTGGGAGATCAGGAGAACACTCTCGAAGGATAAAAAAACAAAAACAAAAACACTCCAGAGGCAAGGTTGTCGCCCCTCAGCAGGCGAAGCTCGCGGGCACATCTGTGGCCGCAGCAGGTGCGGAAACCGGAGAGGCAGGGAGCGGTGCCAGGTGGACCTTTCTAAGTTTGGACTTGGAAGGCCGCGGGGAAGCAATTGAAGGGTCTCACACAGGAGACTGACGCAGTCATATCTGTCCTTTGGAACGGCTGCTCTGACCCGCTGAGTATTGAAAGGGGACGTGATCAAGGCAGCGAGACTGGGTAGGAGGCGGACGCAGCCACCTGGGGAGGAGAGGATGACGGCTGGACCCGAGGCCAGGCGGCAGAGATGAAGCAGAGGGGGTTTGGCCGGCCCGGTGGCTCATGCCTGTAATCCTGGCACTCTGGGAGGCCGAGGCAGGTGGATTGCTCAAGGTCAGGAGTTCAAGACCAGCCTGAACAAGAGTGAGACCCCCGTCTCTACTATAAATAGAAAGAAATTAATTGGCCAACTAAAAAATATATATATATATATACAAAAAATTAGCCGGGCATGGTGGCGCATGCCTGTAGTCCCAGCTACTGGGGAGGCTGAGGTGGGAGGATCGCTTGAGCCCAGGAGTTTGAAGTTGCTGTGAGCTAGGCTGACGCCACGGCACTCACTCTAGCCTGGGCAACAAAGTGAGACTCTGTCTCAAATAAATAAATAAATAAATAAGAAGCAGAGGGGGTGACTAAGAAGGAACTGGATGCTGGTGGGCGGTGGAAAAGGGAGAGGTCTCAGGGGTTCCTAGAGTTGGGGTTGTGTAACGGGGTCGGGTTGGATAACCAGTGCCTTTCAACAAAGCAAAGAGGACAGGAGAAGAGGTTTGGGCAGTAGATGAGGAGTTCCATTAGGGGGAAGCTTGTGGTTGAAGTACCCATAAGACATCAGGTGGAAATATCCAGTAGGCAACTGGATGTCCCGTCCTGGAGCTCAGGAGAGAGATGTGGGATGGAGGGGAAGAGGTCAAGGAGGTACTTGCAGGCCCTGGGAAGATGCGAATGAAGAGGAGCGGAGTGGTCCAAGCAGGCAGGGAAAGGGCCCCAGACTACGACCGCTCAGCAGGGGGCAAGGAGGGGAGTGAGGGACAGTGGGGATCAAGGAAACCATGGGAGGGAGTCTAAGGACAGGAGGAATTACCAGCAGGATCAAATGCTGCACAGAGAAGCGGCAGTGTAAGGACCAGAGACCCACTGGACATGATAACTAGCGGTTCATTGGGGTTGATGAGGGAAGGCGTGTCCCAGGGCCTTGGGCAGTGAATGTGCAGAGAGTGACGGGCGGGAGACAGGAGGAGGAGGACCACCCTTCCCAGGACCAGTCTGTTGGCCTGCCCCACGCCCACTGCTCTGGACATTAGACCCTGGGGTGGCACTGGAGGGCCTGGCCATGGAGAGAACCTGTCCTTTGGGGATGACATTGAATTCTCCCCCCAATCTCACTTTCTTTTTCTACACGCAGATTTCTTTTGTCAGCTCATTATATATTTGTCCTTTTTGATTCCTTTTTCTAAACAATCATTCTTTTTTGCATATTAACACATTAACTGCCATGAGAGTTGTATTTAACTAGTTTTGGCCCCAGGGCTACATGAAGCATATATAAAATCTTGTTGATGCTCTTATTGTTATAATTAATATTGATAATTTAATTCTAAAAATGTGGATTAAATGAATAGAAATCAATACATTTTGTTTTTCTATTTATGTTTACCTTTAAATGACATTCAACGTTTTTGTTCTATTTTCATAATAAAACATTGTGGCACCAAGGAGAAGTTTCTGGGTTTTTTGTGTGGCAGTCAATGTATTAAATAAGTAACCTATGCTTAATTTAGAAAATACATAAAAACAAAGAGATGGGAAAAAGAAAGATATAATCTCTCCACCTTGCTGTGTATCCTTCCAGAACACTACACATACACACAATTTTGGTTTTCATGGAAATAAAATCGTATAAGCTAGACCAGTGGTTCTCAGTCAGGGAGGGTGATTTCCATTTGGCAATGGCTGCAGACATTCTGGGTTATCAAAACTGGGGTGGATGGTGCTACTGGCATCTAGTGGCAGAGACCAGAGACACTGCTAAACATCCTACAATGCACAGGACAGCCCTTAACAACAACAAATCATCTAGCTTCAAATGTATAAAAGGGCTAAGGTTAGGAAACTCTGGCCTAGACCAGGGTTCTGCAAACTATAGCTCTCACTAGTTGGCTGCTTGTTTTTATAAATAAAGTTTTATTGGAACATAGTGACATCCATTCATTCATATGTTGTCTATGGCTGCTTTTGCCTTAGAAGGCAGTTGAGAAGTTGTAACAGAGACGTGTGGTCACAAAGCTTAACATAAACATAAACTTAACATAAATTTAAAACTTAACATAAATTTAAGTTTTTCTAGCAGGCACCATTTTTAAAAGTATAAATAAGCAGGGCAAATTGATTTTAATAACATCTCCAGGCCGGGTGCTGTGGCTCACGCCTGTAATCCTAGCTCTTGGGAGGCCGAGGCGGGCGGATTGCTCAAGGTCAGGAGTTCAAAACCAGCCTGAGCGAGACCCCGTCTCTACTATAAATAGAAAGAAATTAATTGGCCAACTGATATATATAAAAAAAAAAAAATTAGCCGGGCATGGTGGCGCATGCCTGTAGTCCCAGCTACCCGGGAGGCTGAGGCAGAAGGATCACTGGAGCCCAGGAGTTTGAGGTTGCTGTGAGCTAGGCTGACGCCACGGCACTCACTCTAGCCCGGGCAACAAAGTGAGACTCTGTCTCAAAAAAAAAAAAAATAAAAAAAAATAACATCTCCAAAATGTTACCATAACTTTGCAATCAATACAAAATTTATTAAAGAAATATTTTACATTCTTTTCCCCCCATACTAAGTCACTTACATCACATCTCAATTCCAACTAGCCACGTTCCAAGTGCTCATGTGGCTAGTGGCTACTATTACAAGCGCTTTTTTCACTTAATGTAAATAAAAGTCTTTTCATGTCCACTGTACATTTTTATATCACTTTTATTTTATTTTTTTTTTGTTTTTTTTTGTTTTTTTTTTTTTTCTTTACTGCCCTATGCAATGATATATATCACTTTTAAATGGCTCAATTTATTTAAAAGATCCCCATTTTCTGGACATTTATATTGCTTCTGCGCTTCATAATTATGAACCACGCTGCCATGAACATTCTTATATAAAATTTTATACCCCATCTTTAATTATTTCCTTAGGATAAATTCCCAGATGTGGGTCAAAGAGCATATACACATTTTTAAGGCTTTTAAAATATATTTTTAAATAATAATACTTCCCCTTCAAGATGGTTACAAGGAGTAAGTGAGCTAGTACACATAAACCCACTTTATTAATTCAAGTAAGGTTAATAGAACTTACAATGGCAGTGCCTGGCACATAAAGGCACTCTGTAAATACCTCCTATTGTTATTAACAGTGTTACTCCTCAAATCCTCCCTAGCACTGGTGTTGTAATTTATACCCCCACTAACATTGTCTAAGAATGCTCGTTTCCCACGTAGTCTCTCTGATACCATCGTTTTTTGTAGCCCTTGCAAATTTTATATGCAGAATTGGCTTCTTGTTATTACTGGTTTATCTGACTATAGTTCATTAGGTTTTATATATTTAGGAGTAGTTTTTCTTAGGCAGATTTGTCGTAAGCTCAGTCTATAGCCACATGTATGTACAGTTGGACCCCTTTTCACTGAAATGTTAAAGACAATAAGTGACTATTTGTATCAGTCAGCTTTCACTGGGTTATGCCATTGTAACAAATGACCCTAACATCTTAGTGGCTCGTAATAACAAGTATTTCTCACATGACATGCGAGAGCCCACGCTGAAAGAGCAGCACCTGTCGGGGACACGGCATCCCCACGGTAGAAGAAAAGGAACAAATACGCAAGAGAGTGAAGCCTCCCAAAGCCTCTGCTCCTACTGCACACAGCCTCTTCTGCTCTTCTGCTCATATCTCCTTGGCCAGAGCAAGTCTTGGCACCAAGCTCAATATCAATGGGGCGGAGAAGTGTATTCCTACCATAAAAGACAATGCAAGCTACGTGGCAATGGGTGGGAATTGAGATAGGGAGAAAATGACTGGGAACAATAATACAATCCACTTCACCCGTGAAATCAACTCCATTACGTTAAACTGGCTATGGGCTTCTACCCACCTGCAGTCAGGAATACCCCTATACAATTCATTATAGTTCTTAACAGAGGTGGTATGCTCCCTGCCCCTGGCCCCTGCCCCCCAAGGGAAAAGATGACAGATACTGCACAGCTGAACCACTTGCAACGTGCTCTAAGAGAGACTCAGCTTAAAGCAAACATGGATACATCTTCCATTTCCTGCATGAAGGGGTGAACTTGCTGGTCAACAAAAATACCTTTGTGCTCAAAGAAATCATTACATCAAGCTGGGCATGATGGCTCTCACCTATCATCCTGGCACTTTGGGAAGCCAACGTGGGAAGATCACTTGAGCCCAGGAGCTCGAGACCAGCCTGGGCAACATGGTGAGACTCCATCTCTACCAAAAATTTAAAAATTAGCTGGGCGTGTTGGTCCACACCTGTAGTCCCAGCTACTTGAGAGGCTGAGGCAGGAGGATCGCTTGAGCCTAGGAGTTGTAGGTTGCAATTAGCTACAATGACACCACTACACTCTACCCAGACAATAGAGCAAGACCCTGTCTCAAAAATAATAATAATTTCATCATTAAACAACGAGGAAGCAATAAATCTCTGAACGCTCTTACAGTCATCAAACAACAACTTTGATTCTTTAGGAAACAGAGTATAATGGTTCCCTTAGAGCAAGAGAGGATGGGGTTCATATCCTAGTTGAATCACCTGTAAGATCGACAGTTGCTATTAGCAGCAACATTGTCACCACTGTCACCTCCATCACCTTTTAAGGTCAAGCCAGCTACCATACTCCTGAACCCCAGCAACAGCACCCTGGCTGCTCACAGGGGCATTTAAATACAAAAAGACCAGCCCCCATCCTGAGGAATTGAGTCACAGGTTCCGCTGGCCTGACTCTCTGGAAAATTATTAAGCTATTTGAATTCTCATAAAAATGTATTCCTAAAATTCTAACACTAGACAGTTTTTGAAATTAATAAAGGTATATTAAAACTACAAGCTATTCCACCCCAAACCTGAAAGCAACTATTCTAGGAACATGCAAAATGAATAGGAGTGATGCATGTTTCCTAAGGTAAGTCACTTCCTATTTGAATCATTTATTTATATAACAAGCTTTTCTGGACCGATTAAGAGAACTGCCAGTTACACTTAGCAACCTTTCCCCAGGTTGAGGAGAAGCACAACATTTTCTTCCTGCTTTATATGTGAGAGCCTGTGCTAGAGGCTTTTGTCCTCCAATCCGTATTCTCCGTTAGTCTCTGGAAGGCCTTGGTGCTCAAAGGAAATACTTTTATCCAGAATCAGCGGCAAAGGGAAGAAAAGCAACGTGATCCTTTCCACCCCAATGGGCTGATGAGCTTGCATGAGCCTTGAAACCTGGGCACGAGCAAAAGTATGGTATTTTCTTCTTTGCCTGTTTTTAAAATTTATTTATTTATTTATTTTTTTGAGACAGAGTCTCACTCTGTTGCCCAGGCTAGAGTGCCATGGCGTCAGCCTAGCTCACAGCAACCTCAAACTCCTGGGCTCAAGGGATCCTCCTCCCTCAGCCTCCCAAGTAGCTGGACTACAGGCATGCGCCACCACGCCTGGCTCATGTTTTCTATATAGTTTTCGTTGTCCAGCTAATTTCTTTCTATTTTTAGTAGAGACAGGGTCTCGCTCTTGCTCAGGCTGGTCTCGAACTCCTGAGCTCAAGCGATCCACCCACCTTGGCCTCCCATTTTTAAACTCTAAGTCTTTCAACTCCCAGCTCAAATCCCACCTCTGCTAGGAAGACTTTTGTAACTACCCCAGTTGAGACCAGATTTCCTTCCCCTCAACCCCAACTGCTCCTTCCTGACTTTGCCCATCATCAGCACTGTCTGCAGAGCCTCGTAACAATGCTGCTCAACTTCCTAAGTGCACTGTAACATCTACTGATTTATAGGTTCATTCCAATCTCCCTGCTCCTGGGGTTTGCAGCAACCAGTTCAGGGGTGAGCCTGTGGCCTCAGTAGGACCATTAGGCATTTGCTCTGCATAGTCAAATATGCACTGGGAGAGAGAAGCTCCTGTCTTCTCCTAGGTCATGAGCTATAAGGAAATTGTAAGCCTGGAATTTCCCACGGCCATCTTCCCTGGACTCCCATAGAAAGCCAATGCTGAGAGATGGACAGCCCTGATGGCATAGTTTGAACCCCTGGATGCAGCTGTGCCCAAAACTCTTACACTAGACTTCCCAATTATGGAAACAAATATATTCCATTTTCTGCTTAAGTGAATTTGAGTTGGTTTTTTTCATCTACAACATAAGTGACTCGTATGCTCACTCACACCTCCTCAGGAAAAAAGATGCTACTGGCAAGGATAATTCGGACTGCAAAACCTCCCAGGTCTTTGCATCTTGCTATTTTGTTCTTGCCATGGTTTGGTTGCAGCTGGGTCGCCTCCATGTTTGGGCATGTATAGCCGGTGTCTGCAGGCCCAGCTCTGGAATGGGCACGCCACTTGCCCTCACGTGCATGTGGTACGTAGTCGTGACACGGCCACTCCTAATGGCATGGGAGACTGGGATGTGGCTCCATCTGGGCAGCTGTGTGTCCAGCCATGACTCTATTTCCAAAAGAAAAACGGTGATGCACAACTGTCCGTCTAAGTCATGCCAGGTGTTCGTGGATTAAAACAATTGAAAGAGCAAATCTAATTTAAATGCACGCAAGGTGGGAGTGAGGTGAGAAAACAGGGCTGCATCCTAGGTGAAAAGTGCTGGTGGGCAGAGCCTCTTGGGGTCTACGTGGGGGGCTTGTGCTAGGTCAACTTAGTGAAGCTGAAACCCCATTTTCTAGAGTTCCCTTCCCTGTAAAGTTCCTAGGGTTGACCACAGTAGAAATTTGCATGAGATTTGGAAGGTGGACGACGAAGCCACAGCCTCACACTCTGCAGGTTGGTGCAGGCCGCTGCGCTTGTCATTGCAGCTCCAGCACATTGCTGTTGATCTGCTGCCTCACCTGGTCACATAGGGCAGCAGCCAGGCCTGCGGTTCCTCAGCAACCACCCAATCTCCTTCTCCATTTCTTCAAGTTATCCCCGGTCACTGGGGATGGAGGCGAGAGAAAGATGTCCTCCCAGGTTGCAGCCTTCCTTCAAATAAGAGTTTCTCAACCTTAGCACTATTGCTCTTTTGAGCCAGATAATTCTTTGTGGTGGGGGCTGCTCTGTGCATTGCAGAATGTTTAGCAGCATCCCTGGCCCCTACGCACCAGACACCAGTGATAACCCTCCCCTAAGTTGTGACAACCCAAACGGACATTGCCAACTGTCTTCTAGAGTGCAAGGTTGCCCCTGGTTGAGAAGCACTGTCTTCACATTCAGCTTTTCTTCTCCACTACTGGCTTTGTACCCAGGGCAACTTCAAGTCCACCTCCAGATGCAAAGGTCTACGCAACCTTGCTGAGACCCCTCCACCAGCTGCCGCAGTCACAGAAACCTAATCTAATCGAATCCCTAGAATGGATCCCTTATTCCATGTTACTCATGGCGGTTCTGCTCAGGGCTGAATTATGACTTCCTTAGGCCGAGAAACTTTGCCCTCAAGGACCCCTCCCATCATCAAAAACACTTTTTAAAAAATTATATTTTATTGCTATGTTGCTATAAAAACAAACATTATCTATGCTGGATTCATTGTCATGTATCCAGTATTGTACTCATTTTTCCTCCAATTTTAAAAGAAATTAAAAAATGAAAACTGTCCTCGTGCTCTGCAAGTATCATGAGCTGTAGCATCAAATGCCTGGTGGAGAAGTTGGCTTCGGTCTGCGTCTTTCACCGAAACCTGAATGACATTGTATTCACTTCACACAATTATCTTCCCTATAATCTGAACAGAAACACACGTGACAATGATTTGCTTCTTTCAAGACTGACCTGAGTTTAGGGGACTCACTCCAAGTACTTGGCGCTCTGCTCAGTGGTAGCCAAGCAAAACTGGGTGAAGACCCTCCCCTGGACAGCGGTTAGCCTCGGAGCTGGGCCAGTAGGAACGATGGCGACTGTACAGGGAATTCAGGGGAAAAGACAGTGTGAAACAAAACTCCCTTTAAAAAACACATCAAAGAAAACAAGTTTGTCTCAAAATGAAATTGCAGACATGTGTTTTCCATGTATTTTCCATTAGATTGTTAATAATAGGATGTAAATCATCGCATGGAGTCAGCCGGACCAATCCTGGGGCCCAGTTTCCTACTGGTGGCGGCTGTTTCTGATTAGCTTGGAGCCCACTGCCCCGAGGAACAATGAGTGCCTCTCGGGGATTGTGGGGGACAGGAAATTAAGCCATCAGGCATCTTGCCTATTATTCCTGAACATTCCTGAAGCTGGAAATCCATCAAATATGAAAGGAAGAAATATAAATTGGACAAAGTGGGAGGAAGTTGGGGATGCAGTTTTATTCCACACTCCCTTTCACGAGTTTGTCCACAAATGCTCGATATTCACTCCAGAATTAAAACACCTGCTTTCCACCAGATGTTTTATAGATGAGTACCATTGTGGATATTACAAAGTTTTCTGTCAAAGCACCAAATTGTTCCTTTAGCAAAAACTCTGCTTTTTTTTTATAAGGAAATATCAGGAAACCATTTTGCAGTTGAACAACCAAACCAAAGGCAGTGGAGTTTTAAGATAAATGTTATGAAAATTGCATAAAACATTATATCAAAACCCTTGGCAGTGTCAAAAGCAAGATTTCTGAATCCAATGAGTAGCTGAAGAAGAAAATTCAATTCCATTTTTTCACTTTGTCTGCCAATTTTCATAGCACTTTATTTAAAATGGAATCTCTAAAGAATCAATTCAAATTAGCTTTACAGTTTTCCCCAAAGAATCCGCTTTAAAATAAATTGAATTGGAGCATGTGACATAATAAGTGAGCATAAAATTCATGTTAACTAGTCCAAAGGAAAAACTTCTCATAATAAGGAAACAAATAATCTCACATGACTGAGCTAAAAATAGTCTTTAGATTGTCAGTTTCAAAATTGAACCAAAATAGGGGGAGTTATTATAATAATGATATGGCGCATTTCCCCCTAATGAAATGGCCTTGAATTTTGTAATAAATTACAGAAAGAGAGTCCTTTGGGCAAAGAGGAGATACCAGACATGAGTTGCTTTCATAAATACAGTGACAGCGATGAACATACCTTGCAGCTGGAACTGAGCAGTTTGGACTATTCTGCACGGGGTCTCCCCCCTCGAGCCGGGGGCAGGGCAGGGTCAGAACAAGCCTACCCACCATGGTTTGTTGCCCCCGTTCAGAAAACAGCTTTTGCTTCTGTATTTGTTTTACTTTGATCAGGTAGATAGGTCTATCACAAACATTTACTTTAAGTCTATTTATAAAGTTTACTTAGAATCTTAAGCTCCTTGAAAGCAGTGACAATATTTTATTTGACTGTGTAACCATCTAGTACCTATCCCAGTGCCTGACGCACAGGAGGAATTCCATAAATGTTTCAGGGAGAAACACAGGAATGACTAAGCCAATGAATCCATTTGTTGCTTAAATCAAATTAAACTTAGATATCTGATTATAACTTTTTTCTTAAAAAAAATTCACAGCTAAGTAAGTGTATAGTCAGTTTAATTAAGGATGGGATGGCTGAGTGGTGGTGATTTTTGTTTTTCTCTACTGAAGCCAAGTAACAAATAACTGGGCTTATTGTAGAAGGCTTGGCAGAGATTCCCTAAGGCCCTGCCTAAAAGTAACTGTACAGGGAAGTTTATCTTCATGGGACTCAATGTCTTGGAATTTAGCTATGTCATGAAATGTCATAATACCCATTGGGGCTTCCTTGCATTTCCACTGTGCTCATTCAACATAGCTTCATAAAGATTATGTTTTATTTCCTGTCATCTTTCCGTTCTTCTATCCATCCATTCATTGGTCCATCCATCTAGATCATCTGTCCATCAAGTACTTAGAGATACAGTGATGAATAATAATAGCCGGCATTTATTGAGTGCTTATTATATGCCAAGCGCTGGTATAAACAGTTTATGCTAATTAACTTATTTAATAGTCGTGAAAATTCAGTGAACGAAGCATTATTATAATCCACATTTTACATACAAGACAACTAAGGCACAGCAAGATGAAATACCTTGCCCCAAATTACACCACTAGGAAGTAGGGTAGTCAGGATTTGAATCCAGAGCCTGGCTCCAGAAACACCAGTCTGTTGTATTAATTAGACAGATACAGTCACAGACTCCATAGACTTTACATTCTAGTGGGAGAAATAGGATTTAAACAACTAATTGTGTAATTTTAGCCATAACAACTGCTTTGAAGGAAAAGCACAGAGTGTTGAAAGAGTAAATGAAAGAAACACCGAGCCCTGTGCGAGGAAGTTCTAAAGGCTTCACCGCTGAGGAAGTTGTCCCTGGGTGGGAGGTTGCGGGGGTGGGTGGCAGTGCAGCACCAGCAGGAGTGTTCCAAGCAGAACACACGCGCAGGGGAAAGAGGGGTCTGTGTTGAGGAATGAAAAGTGGCCAAGTGGCCATTAGTGTGTACTGACATCAATATGACCAAACTCAGCTCAAACGTGGGCCTGTTCTGGAATTCCTGACCCCATTGACTGGCACCTCAGTTACCCAGTTACAGAAGCCAGAAATCCTGGAGATAACTGGGCATCTCTTCCCTCACCTGGTGCCTCCCGCATCTAATCTGTCACCGACGCCTGCCTCCCATGCCCCACCATTTCTGATCCCAAAGATCCATCCAGTCCACCCATTTCCTCCCCTCCTGGCCCACCTACTGAGCCCAGGCCACTTTCATTTCTTGCTTGGATGCCTGCGGCATTTCCCGTAACCAGCGCTCTGGGGAATGTTCTCCAATACCCACGTGTCTGCTCTCTACCCTACAGCCAGACTGGTGCTTCCAAAAGGCAAAGCTAGATGTGCCACCTCTGCCTTCACTTAAAAATCTTCGATGGTCTTTTGAGAAAAAGACAAAGCTCCTTGCCATAGTCTACAAGGCCCTGCATGGGCTCCCCCAACCTCTGTAAAGTCAGCTCTACCAGAGGCCCTGGGCTCTGCCTACAGCTCCCAGCTCCCACGGCCTGCCATGCTTTGGTCATGCCTACGTGCCAAGTTCGTCCCACTGCAGGACTTTGGCACATGCTCTTTCCTTTTCTGGAATGCTCTTTCCCTCCTCTTTGTTGAGTTAGCTCTTCCTCTTCCTGGAAATGCCTGCTGAATCCTCAGGGAGGCCACCTGACATCCCAGTTTGGTTACCTGACCTGACCCTGTTAAAATCTCTGTCCAGAAACCTCTCTGTTACAGGCTGAAATATGTCTCCCTCAAATTCATATGTTGAAGTCCTAACTCCCTAAGTCCTCAGAATGTGACCGTATTTGGAGAGGGCCTTTAGCTAGATGACTAAGTTAAAATTAGGCTGTTAGGGTAGGCCTTAATCCAATGACTGGTGTCTTTATAAGATGAGGAAATTTGGACACAGGAAGAGATAAGAGGGAGATATAAGGGCACAGAGGAAAGACCACGTGAGGACACCACTACAAGGTGGCCATCTGCAAACCAAGGAAACAGCCCTGCCTGCTGAGACCTTGATCTTGGTCTTCTGGTCTCCAGCACTATGGGCAAATGCGCTTTTGTATTTAAGCCACCCAGCCTATGGCATTTTATGATGCTACCCTGAGCAGACTAAGAAGCTCTCCTTCATAGTCATGGTTGCAATCTGTTTTATTACCCGATCACCATCTCCCTGGTAAGATACAAGCTTTGTGAGGACAGGAACTGGGTCTGGTTTTGCTCATCCAAATATCCCCAGAGCCCAGCACGGTGCCTGTATGTAGTCGGCGTTCAATAAATAATTGCCCCAGGAATGAATGAATGGGCAAGGAAAAACATATCCGTGAATGGATGAACACGCACATGAAAGAAACAGTAACTACGCAAGTGGTTTTACCTCTGGGAAGATTCACTTTAGGCCTGGGTTGCATCTAGAAGCAAGGTCACCTTGTATTAACTAATGTGGGTATTAGCATGCATTTATGTTATTTCACTAGATACAGCCAATTCCTGGAGTTTCAAGTTTTGAGTCCCTCAGAGAAACACTATTTAATGAAATTTAAGCTCATGGATTTCATTTTTAAAGAGGCAAAAATGTATCTCTCTAGGGTTAGAAAAGATCATTCTCAGAAATATAAATCCAACATCCTTGCAATACAAAAGCGAGAGAAATGTCCTCATTTGTTTCTAACCATGCTGATTAATGGCGTGCTTGGTTTCGGCTTGGAAGGTGTCCTTGCTGGTTTCCACGGGGGCGATGACACAGTGAGAGCACCGTGGAATCGCCAAGCGGGAGGGTTTCTGCCCAAGTCTTCAGAGGCGCCTTCTATTCTGAGAAACTCATAATTCACTTAATTATTCATTCTGTTTATTTACTGTATAGTTATTACACATAAATATGGTGCAAATCCCCAGAATCCTCAAACACCAGATGCCAGTTTCCCTCTGCAGTCCCAAAAGACATAGCCAAGCCATCGCTGTGAGAATTAAAACAACAACAACTAAAACCCAATTAAAATTGTGCCAGCATGTTCATTTCCAAAAGAAAAACCCTGCAAATGAATAAGCTTTTAGTCACTCTCCTGACTGATTCTGCAAAGAAACAAACAAACAAAAAGCCTCCTTAAAGCGAAAACTGAAATATCATTAGTGTTTAAATCACAGCTACATTGAACTTTGTACTGCACAGAAAGGGCATTGGCTAAGTCAACCTTGTATCATTTCTTCCGTGTTCAAAGTCAAATGATTGAAGAAGATAGTGTTTCGCTTTTCAAATTTCCCGTGTGTCTGGCAAAGGCCAATGATGGTTGGGGAGAAGGCAGGTGGTGTCACAACATTATTGGAGGGTGGCTTGGAATCCTTGGGTTACACGACCCCTTCCTGTTAGTGATTTAATACGGGATGATCCTGATGTACCTCGCTCACCTGAGAACATGACTGGGCTTCCTGAGGAAGTGAACGTGCAGCCCATGCTCTTTGAACAAAGTCTACTACAGCGTAGGTCACTGCCAAGGGCAAGGAGGCCAGCCTCTGATGAAAAATGGTGGGAGGTGCGGGGCTGACCGCGGGGATGGAGGATGTGTGTAGGTGTGTGTGTGTGTGTGTGCATGTGTGTGATTGTTTACAGGCTTGACCTGATCCTCTGGTGACCATGGTTTTGTGCAGAACAAAGTAGTCTTTGAGAGAGTGGGAGACTATGGCCACTGACTATGGTCACCCTTAATAAAGAGTCACGCCGTAACTGGGAGATGTGTCTAGACCACTACACTCACACCAGCATGTCTGTGGGAGGTCAGTGACCAGGCTCACGGTGACCTCTGAGATGCAGGCTACCGATTCCATTATTGGAAATGCTTGGAGCTCTTCTGGACCTGCAGTGCCTCCCCAAACCTGGGGCTCAGACCTGAAAGGCCGGGGGTCTCCATCCTCAGTGTTGAGAGTATGAGAATCGGTGGGCTCAGAGCCAGACTGCCCAGGTTCAAAATTCCAGGTCTCTGCTTGCCCCTCAAGGTCCTCATCCTTCCTTCTGAGAGCAAAGATTGTGCCTCTGTCTTCCAGTTGCCACAAGAATCTAACATAACAATGCATGTACAGTGCTGAGGACAGTGCTGACCAATGGCAGGCATATGATAAACACTGGCTTTTAACATCAATGTTAATCGTTTCCAGGGCATGTGGCGATTTAGCACAGCATAGAATCAAGCTTTGTGGCAACCCTGTTTTTCCTACTTTTTATTCCCAAAGCAGCTGATAGGATTATTTGTTTTACTCTTTAGCCATGAGAATGTTGCTATTCCTGGCACCTCAGATTAAAATAATTTCATTGCCTCCTGTCCCACAATGCCTCATAGCCACTCTGGTTACTTGTTGCAAACATTTTCTAGTCACATAGCCTAATCTGGGGCCTTTTTGCCGAGAAGGCAATAATGTTTTCTAATCTATTCGGCACCCACATTGTAAAGTAGCCCCACCAAAACACAAAAGGTCTTCATTAATAATATATGGAATAAGAACTCTGGATAATATCTCGTTATTGCTTTCTTATTAACATAACGTCAATAATCTGTTGTCCTTTAAGAATTCATGTGCATGAAAGCCTGGTCTATTAAGTTATGGCTCAAATTAGATATATTAACTAGTGACCCCCATGATATCTTGAAAGAAACATAGAAGAACTGAAAAAATCAATTTTAACTTAAAATAAAATCATTCCCTCTGTCTTATGCTTTGATTTTTAAAGCAGCTGCTCTTTTAGATTAGCAATGACATCACTTCACTGTCAGATGTCCAAGTTAAATGCACATGCACCCCAGCCCCTTCCCACCTGTCAGACATTTTAAGTAGCATGGCTCCGATTTCTTCCTTCGCGTGGGGTAGGGAGTGGAAGGGAGACAAGGAAGCAGGCGCTGAGGGAGGGGAAGGTCAAGCGTGTGGCTCTATGAGTTCACAGTCACAGCACTGTCTGAGTCAGGCACCAGGGACTGAGAGACTCTGGACAGTGTTTTCATAAAAATGTAGAACTGGAAGGTCCCATAGAGATCAGCTAATCAACCATTTCCCAAAATATGAACCAGGGCTGGGCTGGCTGGGATCAAATCATAGCTCCGCTACTTACCAGCTTTATGCCTCCCTGTGCCTCAGTTTCCTCATTTGTAAAGTGGGGATTGTAGTGGAATTTTCCACAGTGGGTTGTTGGGACTAGTAAATGAGCTTATGTATAAAGTGCTAGAACAATTGCAAAAAACAAAATATGAGTCATAGAACATCAGTTCTTTATCATAGCTGTCTATGCACACACATACTTGGGAACATACATGCACACACACACACACACAACACATACACACAGTTCTATGATCCATCAAATAAGTCTGAGTAACTCTGCACATTCTACCCATTTCTTGAAGTGCCATAATGGACTTCAGCATTTTAAAGGCTCTGTGAACACCTATATTAAAAAAAATACCCATTTATCATCTTGAAGTATTTCCCTAACTTCCTTGGTCATGACATTCTTTGTTTATATAATACTAATTCATGTATAATGGTGCAATGGACATAATGTTTGTGTCCCCCCAAAATTGATGCATTGAAATCCTAACCCCTTAATGTGATGGTATTAGGAGATGGGGCCTTTGGGAGATAGTTAGGCCATGAGGGGGGAATCTTCATGCATAGGATTAGTGCCCTTATAAAAGAGATCCCAGAGAACTCTCTTGCCCATTGTACCATGTGAAGACACAGTGACAAAAAAGCTTTCTATGAACCAGGAAGCAGACCCTCCCCAGACACCGAATCTGCTAGTGCCTTGATTTTTTGAACTCCCTAGCCTCCAGAACTATAAGAAATAAATGTTTGTTGTTAACCCACTCGGTCTATGGTATTTTTGTTATAGAAACCAGACTGGATTAAGACTAATGAGCAATGAGCAATCTTATCTAAGTCAACCTCCTCATTGAAATTGATGAAATTGGTTGAATTGAATTGATGAATTTCATTGAAAATGAAATTAGTTGACTTGCCACAGTCAAGAAAAGTAATTGACTTGCAAAAGAGCACAGAGGTAGGCACTGAGTGGAAAGTAGAATCCAGGTCTTGTGATACTTAGTTCCATACCATACTGCCTTGCAGAGGAATTTCCCTATAATTCATCAGAGTACCCAAATCTGCCATTTATCAGGCACTGTGCCAGGCACTATAGTCACAAAGACAGAAAAGACACATAGTCCTAGCCTTTGAGAAGTTCATAATCAAGAGTTGAAAACAGCTATGGAAGTACACAAATCACATTACAACATGGGGAGACCTCTGAAGAGACTTGTGTGGGAGTCTAGAAGGAAGCATGGCTACCCTCTAAAAGAGTTAGGAGACTTGTCATACATGAGGCAATGTGGGCATGGGGCCGTGAAGGATGCCAGGCCATGAAGGTTTTGCCCTCATCAATAGATAAATGCTGTTATTAAAGGAGTGGAATCATCATAAAAAAGGCAAGTTTGATGCCTCTCTCTCTTGTGCGTGTGCACACGCTCCCTCCCTCTCACTCTCTCCTTCTTGCCCTCTGCCATGAAATGATGTGGCAAGAAGAATGCCCTCACCAGATGCTGACCCCTCAATCTTGGACTTCCCAGCCTTCAGAAGTGTAAGAAATAAATTTCCGTTCTTTATGAATTACCGAGTCTCAGGTATTTTGTTATAGCAGCAAAAAATGAACTAAGACAAAGAATGATCAGGAAGTTTCCTGCAGAATGTTTATCTCTCCTTTGATACCTTTCTAAGGAGTTCCCACAATAGCTCTCTTGTATGGGGTACTGTTTGCATATATCACCATGATATTACTGCAGTACTCTGTCAGGTAATTGGACCGTGATGGGCACCTGACCCAGAGCAGCCAGTCACCCTACGGGAGGGTCTAGGAAGTGTTGTCCAATAGAACTTGCTGTAATTGTGAGCACATTCTATTTGGTGCTGCTCAACAGGGTTACCACTAACCACACTAGACATTTGAAATATGGCCACTGAATATAGCTATGTGGTGAAAAACTGAATTTTAAATTTTATTTAATTTTAATTTGCTAAAAATTAAATTTAAATAGCCACATGAGCTGTGGGCTACTACATTGAACGGCATAGCTTTAGATTGATTAACAGATTCACTTGGTAATTCCAATTTAAAATATAAGTTGCTTTAAATTTATGATTTTAAGTTGAAATCCAAGTTTACAAATAGTATTGGAAAATTCAAGAGAATTAAGACTTAATAGAATTTATTATTCTTAAAAACTTATTGAGATACATGGGAATATGTATGTGTTCACTGGAGAATCAAAGGACTTAAAAAAGAATTGATTTAAAGATTTGAAAAGATTCAGAATAAGTGTTCTGACCACAGTGGAATTAGCTAGAAATCAATAAAGAAAACTAGAAAAGCCACATCTTTTGAAAATTTAACAACTCATTTCTAAATAGTCCATATGTCAAAGAAGAGATCACAACAGAAATTAGAAAATATTTTGAAAAGAATGATAATGAAGATAAGACATAGCAAAACTAGTGAGATGCAGCTAAAGCAGTGCTTAGAGGAAATTTATAGCCTTAAATATATGTGTTAGAAAAGAAAAAAGGCTGGATCCAAATCAATGATCTTAGCTTCTCAAGTAGCTAGGGAAAAAAAGCGCAAAAAGGAAAGAAGAAAGGAAATGGTAATAATAATAAGGGCAGAAATAATGAAACAGAAAGCAAACATAAAGAAAAACGACCAGCCCTAAAGTTGATGTGTTGAGATTAAAACAATTGATAAACCCTTAGGAAGACCAATCAAGAAAAGACAACTGAATATATTATTTTTGCAGATGCAGACAAAACTCAAGGAAATGTAACTGAATTGTAAAAAGCCACTTTAGAGTGATGAATTAAATTCTCTGGATTTATAAATAGAAGAATATGATCTGTATATGAAAGCTTAAGGAAGAACTAGGCATTTTACCATTATAACTCTAATGGAGAAAACATTAACTTTGCAAAACCATACTATTCCCTGAGTAACCTCACAATGACCATGCGGGTTTTCAAGTTTATAACTTGATGCCAAGCTGAGGCCAGGCCACCATGACTGCAGAGGCAGCGGTAGAGAGCTCATCCTGGGATGCTGGTGTGCTCCATTCATTAACAGGCCTTTTGAGACCTGCACACAGGGAGAATCTAGGAACTATGTCTTCTGGGTGGATGGCACCTTACAGTTTTCTCAGCACTGTGAGGAATTATCAAACTCAAAAGAAGTATAAAAGGTTTTCAATAAGTCCAAAGCGAAGGGATTTCTTTCCTTGAAATGTACATTGAAAGCAGTATAATAGAAAGCTGGGGACTTTTTTCTTGGTTTTTTGAATGTTCTCAAAATGCAATTCAAAAGCAGGTACTGTATATGAAGTCTCTTTTTTAGCAGAAACCAATTCAAATTATGCAATAGGCTGTGAACATACTTTCTCATGTCAAAGGCCACACCCTAGTAGGGCATCCTTAAGAATTCAGGCAGAAAGTCCAATAAAGGTGCCATGAAGTGGTGGTCTAAACAGTTTTTTGGTTAATATAACCCATAACATCATTTTGAAAAGTTATGTACCCCTTTGCATATTTTTAATTGACATCCAGACTTTTATTATAAATTTAAATAGTGGAAAGGGATATAATTTCTACCATACAGTAAGATCTGACATTTTCTTAAAAATAAATTTTACAGAAAAATTGTGAAGATAGTACAGAAAATTACTACATACTACACATTCAGTTCTCCCCTATGATCGATATCATATGCTAGTATGGTAAATTTGCTATAATTAATGAACTAGTATTGGTACGTTAACTAAAGTCCATACTTTATTGAGATTTCCAGGTTTTCCCCTAATGTCCTTTTCCTGTTCTAGGATCAAACCTACGCTATTACACTTAGTCGTCATGGCTCATTGTTAGGCTCCTCTTGGAGTTTCTCAGGCTTTCCTTGTTTTTGACAACCTTGACAGTTTTGAAGAGCATTGGTCAGGCATTTTGTAGAATATCCATTCATCTCTTAAAGTGCTGATCTGTCTTGGTTGCTTCCAGTTTTTGGTGATTATGAATAAAGCTGCTATAAACATTCACATGCAAGTTTTTGTGTGGATGGAATTTTCAAATCAGTTGGGTAAATACCTAAGAGCTTGATTGCTGGATAATGTGGTAAAACTATGTTTAGCTTTGTAAGAAGCTGCCAAACTGTCTTCCAAAGTGGCTGTACCATTTTGCATTTCCCTAGCAATAAACAAGAAGAGAGATTATCCAACAGAAACAGGGAGAGAATACAGAAAGAGGAAGAGTATGAAGAGAAGGAGTAGGAGAACATAGAATAAGAGACATGCCAGATAAGATCATTGATATAAAATACATACAACTGGAGTCTGAGAAGGCCATTCTCTTCAAGAATGTGGTAAAATTAGTAGTTGAAGAGATAATGGCCAAGAAGTTTCCATGTTTGATAAAAGTCATAAAATGTCCTAGAATTTGGCTTCCATTTGTAGAAAGGGGAAAAGAACTTTGCTGATACAAGTTTGGATATCAGCCAAGAAGTAGATTGGTTGAACTTTAGATGCCCCAATGTATGTAATTCTTTTTTTCTTTTTTTATTTTTTTCTTAATTTCAGAATATTACAGGGATACAAATGCTTTGGTCACATAAATTGCCTTTGCACCACCGAATCAGAGCTACAAGCATGTCCATCCCCCAGACAGTCAGACAGTGCTCACCGCACCCATTAGGTGTGAATTTACCCATCCCCTCCTCCTATACCACCTGCCGGAGACTCAGTGAGTGTTACTTCCATATAGGCACATAAGTGTTAATTGATTAGTACCAAATTAATGGTGAGTGCATGTGTTTGCTTTTCCATTCTTATGATAATTCACTTAGAAGAATGGGCTCCAGCTCCATCCATGATAATTCAAGAGGTAGTTTACCATTTTTTATGCCTGAGTAGTAAGTACTCCATGGTATACATACACCACATTTTATTAATCCACTCATGTATTGACGGGCACTTGGGTTGTTTCCACATTTTTGCAGTTGTGAGTTGTGCTGCTATAAACATTTGAGAGCAGATGTCTTTTTTATAGAATGTCTTTTTTCCTTTGGGTAAATACCTAGTAGTGGGATTGCTGGTCAAATTTTAGGTATACTTTTAGCTCTTTGAGGTATCTCCATATTATTTTCCATAGAAGTTGCACTAGTTTTCAGTCTCACCAAGCAGTGTATGAGTGTTCCTATCTCTCTGCATCTATACCAGCATTTGTTGTTTCAGGACTTTTTGATAAAAGCCATTCTCACTGGAGTTAAGTGATATATCTCATTGTGGTTTTGATTTGAATTTCCCTGATTATTAGAGATGCTGAGCATTTTTTCATATTTTTTTGGCCATTAGTCTGTCTTCTTTTGAAAAGTTTATGTTCATGTCCTTTACCCACTTTTTAATGGGGTTGTTTGATTTTTTCTTCCTGATTGTATGTAATTCTATTTATGGATGTGATAGGGATAGTAGGAAAAAAGGCAGGCAGGAAGAAGAAAAAAATGAACAAATCCTATCCCATGAGTAGTCTAATACAAGTAGTAATAGAGAAAGCTCAGTAAAGAAATTGATTCAAGCACTCTGTCTGACACATTTGACCTTAGAAAATTTATTTATAATAGAACTAAACCTGGCTTCCTTATTTAAAATAAAAAAGACGTTCAAACCTGACTTCTACCTTACAATGGCTGTTGCTATGACAATATACACGATATATTTCCAGCCCCTTGGCCAAGTTTTTTCCCCTATGAATTCAATATTATTGGAGTTGCTCTTTCCGAAGTCACATACTTTAGCCAAATTAACTGTTTTGGTCTATTTCTAGTTTTTCCCCCCCAAGGATCAGTAATGCATAAAATAGGGAGTATATTTGGATTTCAGTTTATGTTTTCATATAAATTAATCTGCATTTTCTCTGAAGTTAGAGTAATGTTCTTTTTTATTCACATTTCTGAGTATTTTATCAATTTAATAACCTAAGAGAAATTTAGATTGGGCACTCTACTTTTTATTATGTTAAATTGTTTTAAGCTATTTTTCAATTCATGTGGCCAACCCAATTTAAATTTGTTTTGTAAGAAAGGTTACTTTGTGAGCTGCTGTTCCTAATGGCATTGAATTTCAATGTGTGTGTGTGTGTGTGTGTGTGGTGTCTTATAACTGCTTAATTCTGCAGTTCCAAATAAATTTCTCAAAAGTTATAAGCTAAGAAAAAGGAACATAGCCAACAGTTTGTTTTTATTAATCCTGAATTACAATTCTGAAGTGAAGCGTGAATAACAAGTAGAGAGAATTTCTATACCTGAGTGAGTGATGCCCAATGAGAATGCACACCTATTTCACAGATGCTTCCATTGTTCAGAGCATTCCTAAAACCGCATTTTGAATGTTGCCTTTAGAGCTTGCAGCACATTTTAATCTCGGTCTTTTGAAAGTGGATTTGATGAATAACCCAGTGTCATTTTGGCTAAGTTTAGTGATATGTAAGATGAGAATTAATTTTTAATAACTACTATGTGCTAGAAGCTTGACTTGGCCAATGAATCTGGGTAAATTCATTTTTAGGTCAAAAACAAAGTGTGACCACTGAATATGAACCAATGTCATAGATGATTTTCCCATGGGAGGTAACGTAGCATAGTAGGAAAGGCATGTGTTTTTCAGTCAGGCTGATGAGTTTGCGTCACCACCCCAACACTCTCCACCCATTGCCATCACTTGGCCCGAGTCAAGTTACTTAGACTCTTTGAGATCGTTCCCTCATTTATAAAAGAGGATGACTAATATCTATCGTAATAGTTTCAAGCATAAAATAAAATATACAAAATACCTGGCATAACCAGCCCCCTTCCCCTTCCCAAGGTGACAACTGTGAGGGGAAAAATACTCCTTAGGATAAAGGTGGTCCAGTATGCTTTTAAAAATGAGTTTCATCATTTTATGGTTGCATTTTCCTATTAGCTCATCACATGTTAATTCCAGGATTGTTACTTTTCTATTTGGGGCAAAGATCTAGTGCTATCTTAGGGTATTTGGGTGAAGGGGCCGTGTGTATGTGTGAGTTTACCTGGTTGTTGGGTGGTATGGTCGAGGGGGTTGTGCACAATGAAACTGAAAATAGAAATCGATACCAGATTACAGAGGGCTTTGAATGGTATATTATAGGTTTAGACATTGTCCAATAGAAAATGTGGCCACCGAAAGCTTTTGAGCAGAGAAAAAGTAATTTTGTCTGTGCTTTGGGAAGATAATGGACAGGCTAGACTAAAATTTCTTGACAGCAGGGCCTGCTTGTTACTTGCACATCTTTTACCCATTTTTATATGAATGACAGAAGAACAAATTCCTGGATGGAAGGATTGGAGGGAGAATAAGGGCCTGGGCAGAGAGATTGGGAGGGAATGGAAGACAATGTCATGAATGTTTTACAGACACAGGCTTAGAAGGATGCAGTGACTGGCTGTATGTCCTAGCTAAGGAAGGTAGGGGAGACCAGAAATGAATTCTGTGGCAGTTGGCGTGGATGACAGCTTTGGGCAGAGGACAGATTGGTTGCTATGAACAGAAATAGAAAACACAAAATGGGAAACCAATTTCGAAAATGTGGGGAAACGAGTCTGATCTTAGTTTAATGAGTTTGCATCGAGGTGGAAATGTCCGGCAGGCAAATGAAAACATGGGTCTGGAGTTGAACAGAGGTCAAAACTTAAGATTTGTTTGTGGAGTCATACCCATAAAGATGATAGCTGAAATCTTGGTGGTGGGTGAAATCATCCTTGGAGAATGTGTTGATCAAGATTGGCCAATTACGGGACCTTGGAGAATAGTAGCACTATGGGATGGCTGTAGAAGAGAAAACAGGAAAAGACAGTAGCAAAAAATGGGCACAGAAATACCACGAGTGACCCATGTCATAGAGGCTAAAAGAGAAACATTTCAAAGGCATAGCAGCCAGGGCAGACCCAAGGGAAGGGCTAAGTGCAATGAGGTTGGAGAGAGCCTGTTGGTTTGGCCATTTGTAGCTCTCTGGTAACCACTCTGAGAGCTGTTGCAACAGGGAAGACTGGAGCTGGGTTACAGCGAGAGGTAAGTAGAGGCAGGGCACTGCTGAGAGAAGTGGCAACAGTTTTCTTCCATCTTCAACTGCTGCTTCTTAGTCTCTTTAGAAGACTCTTCTCTGCTGCCCCAGTAATGTCACTGCTGCCTAGGCCTCTGTCCTTGGCTCCATGCTTACAACAGTTAGGATTCTCTTGGTTTCAAATCACAGAAAGCAACTCCAGCTGGCTTGAGCAGCAGGATTTATTGGAAGGATACAGGGTTACCTCACAGGACCCAGAGGGTTAGGACTGGGCCTTGCGCACAAGCTTTAACCAGAAACCAAGCACCATAGGGCTTCTGTCTCCTTTCTTGCTCCCTTGTTGGTGTCTATTTTTCTTTTCTCTGCTCTCGTTGCAAACCAGCTGCCTCTCTCCACTCAATGTCTGCTACTTGCTCCGGAGGCAGAGCCCTGGCTCAGTCACCTGGGAGCACTGCTGTGTCTCCCTCTCCCTCTCCATGTTTTTCTGAGGGAAGGGCTGGAGTTGATCAGCCTGCACAGATGCTCACCCTGGGGCCGCTCAGCTGAGGTCAGATCAACAAGGCCACTCTGCACAGACAGTAGCATGTGGACAAGGGTAGCACCTGGGACCTGGAAGTGAGAAGCCGGGGGTGGCGAGGGTGGGGTGGGGGAAGGCTCATGGGATGAGGAATTGGAACAGGCCTAGGGCAAGTGGTGAGATGGGGAGGTGACATGAGCAGCTTCTCATTCTCCCTCTTTCTTTCTGTCCTTGCTCTGAAAGCCTGGATCCTCCTAAGCAGCAAGCCCTAGGGTTGCGCTCCCTTCTGGACTGGGCCCCAGCTGAGTTGTTCTCTTCTGAGGAAGAAGATGGAATTGCTGCCCAGATCTCACCAGCTTCCCCCTCTGCGACTCACCCTTGGTACACTGGAGTGAGCCATGGCCATACCCCCAGCTGAACCAGGGTTGATTGATCCAGGGGGCCAACCAGAGCCTCTTCCTCGGGTCTCTGGACGTGGAACTGGATGGACCATGGGCCAGTTCCGGTGACTACGGAAGAGAGGCAGAGTCTGGAGGTGCTTGTGTTGCTGCTTCCACTTATCCTGGAACCCAGCTGTACCATAGCTGTCCCTGTGTTAGGCTCCATAAGCTAGCCCTGTGTTTTCCAGTAAATTCTCTTGCAGTCCAAGCTAGTTTGGGTAGGTTTCTGCCATTGAGACCAAAAAGAGCCTTGACTACTCCAGGGCCAAGGGAGTTGCCCAGTAGCCGCTTCCAACCTGGCCTCTTGCCTCCCACACCAGCTGTGGGACGTGACCCTCCCCTTCCCTTGTCACGTTTCCCAGGAGAAAGGAAGTCCAAGCAGGGACCACAATATGAGGTTTTGGCATTCTGGTGATTACTGAATAATGCCACTTTGTTGCTGTACCACTCTAATTTTGATAGTTTAAAAATCTAAAATTATGTTTTGAGGTCAGGATCAATGATTTAATGATTCAATTTATGATGAAAATACTTGCTGAACAAAACTCTACCCAAAGTCAGAAAGGGCTTTTCATCAACTGGAACAATTTGTACAAAAACACAAACGCTACTCAATGACACCATTGATCCACCCTGTTTTTGAAAATTTGTACTTGATTTTCAATGTTTTCTTTATTTTAGATAAAGTTTAGCTTATTAGTTTTTGAATACTTTATTTTTTAACAAATTTTTAATTTTGGAATAGTTTTAGATTTACATAGAAGCTGTGAAAATAGAACACAGAATTCCCATATACCCCTCACCCAGTTTCCCCTGTTATTAACATTTTGTTTTGTTTCTTTTCAGGTTTAGGAAAATCTTGATATGTCTGTTATACATCTAAAGAACAGATTTCAAATGCTGTTATCCACTGCAGTGCATCTTCTCAAGTTTAAAGTCCCTCTAAAAAGAATGTTGAAAATACATTATCTGTAAAAATGATCAATAGCTCCAAATTAATAAAGTGCTCAAATTAATAGTTTTCCAAAACCAGAATGGCATGCTATAAAAGGTGGCAAGTTCTATTTTATAATTAATAAGACAGAGTAACACTTATTCCTTTTATTTCTTGACTTATAAATCTAATGCAAAAAAATAGTAATGCAGACTAAATATAGAAAAAGAAAAAGGTTGTTCCCAATCCCACTACAAATAACCCTTGAGTATGGAACCAGTATTGATACAGTATTTTAGCTAAAGTCCACACTTGACTCGTTTTACCTAATGTCCTTTTTCTGTTCTGTGGTGCCATCCAGGATACCAATTTAGCTGTCACGTCTCCTTAGGCTCCTCTTACATATAATAGTTTAAAACTTTATTTTTATTGAGGTTATTTGCTAATAATTTCGATGTTAATGCTGCTTGTGTAATGCTTCTATTATTTAACAAATTTACATTTTACCTGACCTTTAAACATTTAACACTTTTAAAATGTGAAGTATATTAAATATTGTTTTACTAATGTTGTTAGTGTTATGAATTCTGAACACTTACAAATAAAATGTTAGTATTGATACTAGTATTTTGGAATTACTCTAAATAAATGTTGAGTGTTTCTGCTCCAGTACAGCGGTCACCGGAGCCCCAAGGGATGGGCAGGGCTTGGAGGACATGACCACATGGTGGCTGAGGCTCCGGGTTGCAGGACAGAAACACCCAGAACTGGAGCTGAGCAGCCCAGGGCTTAATTCTCTGCAGCAGGAAGCCCAGCCCCAGGCTGCCCTAAAGGGTGCTGGGAATGTGTCTTTTGTACCAGTACCCTTTATACAGCTGGAGAGCGCTTGCTTGTGTTAGTCCAGTCTGGTTTCTCTGTCTTGCACAGCCTGGGGCCACTTTGCAATAAAGATCTGGACTCCAACACATTATCTTAGAGTGGTCTTAAGTCTGTTTTCCCAAAGTCCTGCTCCTTGCTTGGAGCACAGTAAATTCTCAGTACCGTAGGTGCAACTATGTGTCTAACCAACGTTGAGCAATGAGGGAAATGGGCACCATTGGCGGGGAAAAAGCTGCCTCTCCCCAGACATTAGAAGCTGGGAAGAATCAGTTGAGAATCAGGACCTGACTCGGGGCAGTGAACCTGGTGCAGAGGCTGCGGTGGAGCACCTGGCCTGCACTGTGTGTGTGGGGGTGATAAGCGTGAAAGGGAGGGGACCACTGGGTGGCAGTGGCAGCCTGACTTGGCTGGTGGCCACAAAGAGGGAGACTCTCAGTACCAGCTCTGGGATCTTGAGATGCAAGCCTATCACCGGCATCCAGATGTTACGATTACGAGTTTTATCGCAAGGATGTAGCGTTACATCATCAGCGGAGTGGAGTCTGTTTGACCTTTAAACACGTTACGATCGCCCCAGAATTGCCAAAAGTAGTTCACAATGGTTAGGCTTCCTTTTGTCCACACTTCATGGCATATTCGAAGTCTCTAAAGCTGATGTGACCATCTGAGTCTTGATCTACTTCCCTGGAAAATGAAACAAAAAACTACTTACACATTATTCTCATCAGCACCTAGGTATCACGAGCACATTAGAATCTGTATGTCTTTGCAGGTCCGTGTGAGAGAGGAACCTACTTTATCTACTTGAAGGCCAAAATTAATGCCTGCTTTTTTTATTTTTTATTATATTGAGAATACCAACTCAATAAGGAGAAAAGAAAGGGTAGTTATTAAAACCTACAGAAATAATGTATTCGACATATTTAAAGGGATGAAGCCAAATGCATAGGTTATATAAGAAAAAGAGGAATGATTGTTTTTCTAGTTCTCCTGTGAGTCTTTCTAAGATATATCAAAAAATATATACGCATCACATAACAGAAATGTGGAATAAACAAGCGATAAGAAACACACTTGGGGACTAGGGAATAACCACTGGGACAATGGCTGACGTCCCGCATAGCAGCGCCTTCACACGCCTTGGCTCACTGAATCTTTGTGCCAATGCTGGGATGGGTCCATTTTACTGACAGAGACACTGAGCCTCTAAGGCAGGCGTCCTCAAACTACAGCCAGTGGGCCACATGCCACCCGCTGAGGACATTTATCTGGCCCTCCCCACCACTGCCTGTCCTGCTTAGCAGCCGACTCGTCCCGGGACCACAGTGCGCACTCTCCAATGGTCTGAGGGACAGTGAACTGGCCCCCTATTTAAAAAGTTTGAGGACTCCTGCTCTAAGGAGTCTATGGAGGCTAAGCAGTTTTCTCAAGATCACACTGCCAATAAGTGTTGGAACTCAAACCAGGACCATTAAATTCTAACACCAGGGCTCTACACTCTATTCCACCTTGCCTCCCTACACAAACAGGCCAGTCCAGAGAGAAGTGATTAGATTGCAATTCCCATGTGGCTAACTGCTCCACTAGAAGTTTTCAGTGGCTTCATTCAGAGCCTCGGAAGCTCTGTTACATCCTCCTCAACACCCAATAAGCTTCTCTGACTCCTACGAAGAGTGATGGAGATATGAGTTGAAGGTGTGAGTGGCCTCAGCTGGGTTTTCCCTGTGTATCCCTAGAGCTGCTGAGGCAGGGGAACTCCTCCCTGAGCAGGGAGCAGAGAAATGGCACCCACTCCTCATGGTTAAGATAACACATGTCAGAAGGACAAAGCTATAGCATAAGCAATATAAACTGTTACCAGTAAAAGAAATGTTCATTAAAAAGTGTGTTTGTAAGGATAACTGATCAGTAGTGGTCACAATTGCTCTTTGGGGGGCATTGCAAAATAATGTATTGCATCCCTTATAGGTAGCTTCTGTGGTTGATGCAAATTATTAATATATTTTGTTGAAACAACAAATAATATCAACCATGACACAAGACTTTTTAAAACGAAGGCTGGCCCAAGCAAGAGAGCCACTAATCACTGTAATAGTTTTAAAGCAGGCTTTTAAAATATTGAATTCTAAAATAAACTTTCTGAATATTTCATGCCAAAGTCTCTGAAGTCTATAATGGTTCTGGATAGAGTGATGATAATTTTTCATTCTTTTGAAGTAGAGAAAAATCCCTACTTCTCTGCCCCAGGGCAAAACCATGTTGCAGTGTGTTAGTATAAAATGACTACAGACTGCAGAGGCCATTATTCTTGTTACTTCTTTTTGGTAAAATATACATGACGATTTCATGCTACACAGGACCAAAAGCATAATGTCATATCTCTTCTAAGGGATTAGAAATAATCAGTATCACATGTTACTAACTACAGACTATAAATCATCCCTTTTATTAAATTAGATAATTGAAGATTCTTAATATTGCCTAAGTATTTTTTCTCAAGGCATAGGATTAGATAAATGGCCTTTTTTCTTTCCACTCTGAACTGGTATGATTGAACTATAAATCTCAGAGGGTGAGTTAAGTGGATAACCTAGAAAAATAATGTTTAGAATAAACTGCTTCTGATAATATTTGTGTGTGCATGTTTATTCACTTATTGAGATGTTGCATGCTTACAGAGAAGAGAATCCCTTTGCCGATTTTCTCAGTTAATAACCTTCATTGCCATTGTATTAATATTAGCTTCTAATTTTTCTTGCTGTCTTTGCCAAAGCTTCCCATCATAAAATAGGTATAGTATAAACAGGAAGTGTTAAAATAGGAAAGTTTTTTCATAAGGTTTGGAGTGGCATTTTATTCACATAATGAATCGAGGGGTGTCATTTATATTTTTAAGTTTATATTTAGCTTGAGGCATGGTAAAATTCTGTATGTCTTCTGACTTTTTTTTCCTTATCACATATATATAAGCATGTCTGGTCATCTCATCGAGAGTGAAGAAGAAACTCAAGTTTCAGGGCTATCATTTTATTATTATTATTATTTTCTAGCTTGTAGGCCTATCATTTCAAGAGCTAACATGTACTGTTTTTTTGTTGTTGTTGTTGCAGACATAACTATTCTAAAGGAGAAAGATTTCACAGTACCCATACTCAAATCACTGTGAGAAAAAACAGCTGTGGCTGGTGGGTAGAATTGGTGCAGAGATGAAGAATATGTCACTTAGGTAACAAGTCTCATTGTTTCTGTTCACAGCATTCAACCTTAATAGGAGTTTACTCTAGTACTGAAATTAGAATGTGTTGTTTTGGTGTCACCAACATATCTTCAGCACTAAAGTATTCCACCACCGCACACCTCAACTAGAAATAAACCATAGAAGGTCAAGATCTTTGTCTCGTTTGCTGTTGTGTCCCAACCTCTGAGCCCACAGAAGGCAGTGAATGTCTGCAGAATGAATGAATTAGTGGAATAAGCAAATCTGAGGAAACAGTTGACAATGTTATGGAAAATCTATTACCTCCCAGGAGGTACTGGGAGATTAAAGAGAGAGACTACAGCATCACTGTCTTTACAGAGTCTAAAAACTAGCTGGAGAAATAAAAAACACATGGAAGAAGCCACCTCAGACCCATCACTCAGGGACCAGTCAATTACGGTCTCTATGTTCAACCACATTCTGCAAACACAGAATAGCACAGGAGAGACCACTTGAGAGACAAACCTTGGAAAATGAGGCTAAAAAGTGGGGCAATGCATGGAAGGAATCCCTTGAATGTCAGGCTGCACAGTGTAGAGCTAAAAAGAGGGAAATTGTGAACCAAAGTAGAACACGGGATATGTGAGAGTCTAACTTGCCCTGTAGTCGGAGACCATGCAATCCAATCCAGTTACGTAGCTGCTTTTCTACTAGACACATGGATATAGGTATAGACATATGCACAGGCTTATATTTCAGAACTGCCTTTGCAAAGGAATTAAAGTTTACACAGATGTACAAGAGGAAAATAAATTGCTATGAACAATAACTGCTTCTAGAAATGTAGGTCCAGTGAAATTGAAGGCTTTTTTGGTTTGTTTTTGAGATGCAAAAGTCAGACCTGGAATTGATTTTGGAAGTAGGGACTCAAGAGAGCTGACCTGCTCCGTATAACTTAGTGTGAACAATTTAGGGCCATCTGGAGGAAAGGGATGACAAGCAAGCTAAGAGAGGGTGCAAGAACAAGGGGTGCCATATGAGCGCTGTCATGAAAGTCCCCAATGGTGCAGAGATCAAAAGCCCTTTGATTAACTGCTATGTTTACTGTGTACTCTGAAGTTGTTTGCATTGCTTGTTATAATCTGTCCCCTATCTTCACAAAGAGGTGTGACAGGCATACACACACTATGGGGGGATAAGGAATTTGGGGGTATCTGTATTGAGTCAAGGGCTGAAGATTGACTTAGGAGATAAGATGTGTCTGAGCAGGTGCAGTAGCCCAGAAAAGCAAGTGGGGAAAGATGAGATGACCCATTAACTGAATTAATCCAGAGAAATGAGAACTAACTGAGAGCCATGAGCCTTCCAGAAATTTGCAAAAATCTTGGCAAGTGCTTAATAATCCCACTAGGTGTGGAATGGGGTTTCCAGGCAATACTATCTGGACTTTGAAGTACAGGAAGACTCAGATGACACCAGGATACATAGGGGATTTCAGGCAGGAATTAGACTCAGTCTATCCAGCTGAATTCCAACAGTTTCCATGTATGTTAAAATACAAACATTTTCTGATTCATTGTACTGAAAAGTGGTTATAATTATGTTCATCAGCATGAGCTTTGGAATTTTTCTCTTTTACATTCTGATTTGTTCAGCGAGATTCTGTTCTCTCCTTTTGATGATGCTGTGTGGGCTTCAACAGCCCAGGCTACATGTTTCCTGGGCTTCAACAGCCCAGGCTACATGTTTCCCTGCCTCTAGTTCCAGGTCTCCACCCTGAAGAAGCCAGGGTTTCACCCAGTGAATCTTTTATTAAGTTAGGCCATAGTGTTGCGCTAAATGCATTCTGAGGGGAAGAGGGAAAACATACGTTTTGTTTTTTTTTTAATTTAAAAAATATATAAGTAGTGAAACATTTCTTGTACAAAAATATTTACATCACAACAATTTCTTAGAATGTTCTGAAGGTAGTTATTTCTTGGAAAATAGTTACTGTTGTAAAATCATTCGAGAGTACCCCATATCCAAGTCTCCAAAGCCAGATTTCAGACTGGAGTACTTGCTTTTACCCAAGTTACTTTAAATAAAAAATGAACGAAAGAAACAAAAAGGGAAGGGTTTAATAGATTCTATTACATTAAAACAATAGAATCTCCTCTAGTAAAATGACATAAAGACTATGAAAGTGATATTTTTTCAGTGGAAACAAGAATACAAAATGGTAAATACATCATAATTGTAATTTTATAAATTTCTCTATTCATTTGGGCAGAAGTTGAAGGTTACATGCTAAACAGAAACTTGTCTTATGAAGATGGTAGGGTTATGGATAATTCTCTTAAAATATTCTTTAATATCGTCGATGCCTTTTTCAACTGAAAGAATATTTTCTTTCTTTGTAGTCGGAATTTTCCTAACCAGTGGCCTTATTTCACATTGTTTAAATCTCAACGGTTAGAGCCGGGTTTCTCAGTCTCAGCACTATTGGTATTTTGGGGCCAGGCACTGCTCCATCACAGCGAGGAGGGGCTGTGCTGCACACTGCGGGGTGCGCTCCTGGCCTCTGCCTACTTGATGTCAGTAGTTCCCTCTCCCACCCCTCACCCCCAATTGTGAAAGCCAAAATTGTCTCCAGACATTGCCAAATGTCCCCTGGGGGACAAAATCATCCGCGGTTGACAACCTCTGAGCTAGAGGAACCACCGTTTGAGGCAATCCTTCCGAACATTCTAGCTAAAGCTACACTTACTAAAATAATTGCTTTAAAGACATTTTTTTTAAACAAGTGATTTCAGGGTCAGCTGAGACACAGGTGCTTCTCGGATGGATTATGCAGATAATCGCCCCAGCACTCTGTCTTGCCGACACTAAGGTTTTAAATTGAGCCTAGAGAAGCCCCCACTCTCGCTGGCGATAACAGGGCCAGTGCCAGACATATCTGTGTTCCCAGCAAACGCACTGACAGACAATAATTATTTTTCAGTCACTGTGATAATAACATGCGGTTTGGAAAGTTGATGCCGTATTTGATTCACCTGAAACATGAATGGGAAATTGAATGTGGAGGCAAGGACTTAAATGAGAAAAGTTTTCTTAGTGGAATTTTTGGGGTGGGAGAAAAGGGAGAGAGAATCTCTTTCTCTTTGATTCTTTATGGAATAATTTAAACTAAAGTCAAAACTGCCATTACATTAGGGACAAAGCTGTCATACTGACTGAACAGTGAGAGTAAAAATTATCCTCCAAGCAAGGAGCCCCCGCTGTGGATGAGAGGACCCGCCAATTGAAGATGTAATGATGACAGCTTCTCCCGCAAGCAGCCTTCTCTTCCAAGGAGCCGGCTGCTTCTTTGCACTGGTGTGCTTGCCTTTTTGTTGATGAGAGTCCTGCAGGGCTCTGCAGCAATTTGGTTGGTAATGTGTTTATTCATTTTACCTTTTTAAAGACATGTGTTAAGAAAAGCCATTCAGATGCACGGGAAGGACTAAAGAGATATGCAGATGACATCTGGTATTTTCCAGGCTCCTAGGTGACTTTGGCATAAGCTTTCCCTTCCGGGTGTGCTGGGCTCCCTCTGCACCAGCCTCAAGCACTCTCCACCCTTCTTGGGCTCCAGCCACTGCTGGGACTGCCTCACCTCAGGTGCACCCTACCCCACTCTCTTTTGCTGTTTGCTGGGACTGCTCTGACACCTGGGGAGGCACTCACTCACACACACAATCTCAAGTAAGAAGAAAGCAGTGAAGGCCTCACAGAGTATCCCTTGACCAATGAGGTCAGAGGATTCAGTGATAACTGCTGCCTGCTTCTGTGCCTCAGGTAGACAACGTTGAGGTCATTGTTTGGGCTCACTGGAGTTCTGCTGGGATGGCGCTCCGGTGGCCCAGAGCAGTAATGAACTTGATGACAAACACTTGCATTAGTTTTTGCTCATTCTCTGTTTCACAACCTACAAATGAGTCCACAGCTCAGGCTCTGCTTTCAGGAAGAACCTAGGTTAAAACATAGTGGAAAGTTTATTTTTAGAGATAAACTTCACACAGAGCATTGAACTTGCCATCAGCAACAGCTTCTCATTCAGGTAAAAGGGATCTCACTACTGGAAATAGATCAGAGTGTTCTTCTATTTGCAAAATTCTTTTTGGAGAAAATTAAATATTGCCTTTAAGAAGAGCTCCGAAGTTTGAAGTTCCAAGCACTTAAAATGCCAGTTAACCAGAAAAACATAGCAGCAGTCTTCTCTTCACCGTCTAATATGCATGCCTTATTAATAACATTTAGTCTGTTAACAACAAATAGTATTATTAGGTTTTAAGAATTCCTTCAGTGTGAAGACAATACATTCCCGACTGTAAGATTCTTACAGGGTCCTTTTGGATGCAGAGGTACAGGTACGAACAGCCAGTCCACTGGCGGTGGACTTGGCTGTTTACGATGAACTGTGAAGGATAAAAGGATGCCCAGACCAGGCCAGAAAGAAAGAATGATACAAGCCAAGGCAAACTTTGGCCTCATTAGTACTAGGCTCAGCCCACTGGACTAACAAGGAAGTGGACGCTGTTAGTTATTTCCCCACCATCCATCTATCTGCCCTGTGCTATCAGCAGCTGTATGATTCAGGTGGGACAGATCCCCAGCCCAAGCTCCATAAGTGGGATCTGACTGGCCTAATCCAATCACTGTCATCCTATCTTCCTTACCACAGTGACTGGTTCAAGGATGGATTGGCCAACCAGTACATGTTGTTCCTTCCTTGTCCACTACTGATTGGTAAAGAGTTGGCACAAACATAATGAAGTCTAGGAATTTTGTTTGCAAGTTGAGAAGGGAGAAGCTCTCTCAATCTGGACATCTGGGATGCACAGGTGAGGCATGGTATTGCAATAGCTTTTCCTACCATAAGGGCACAATCTCCACAATAGTCCTATGATCCAGTGGTGCACTGATCCAATAATTTGTGCACAGGCTTTTAAGTGTTAATTATCAGCCTGAGAATGGAGCTATACACCGTGAGAAGAAGAGTCAGAAGAATAGCAGAGTGAGCTGGAGTCTAAATAAACCATCCCTGAAGTTTGCCCTATGTCAAGACTCTTAGTCACTGACCTAATAAAGTCCCTGTGTTGTTTAAGGCAGTCTGAAATGGATTTCCTGCTACTTGCAAATGGAAGCCTCCTGACATACGAGGTATCCTGTCTGAAATCTTTTTTAAACCTTGCAACATCTGGAACTTGGTAGAGGGACCATGGACACTCAATGAATAGAGTATTTCTGAAATGATTATTCTATTTTGAAAGAAATCCTAAACAATTCAGATTTCTCCTTAGATACTATCCCAAGGTTTTGTATTATTTTCCTCAGTTCTGCATTCTAAAGAAGTAACTTACTTGCTGTAACCAAGAAAAAGTTCTGTTTACGATGCCTTCATTGTGCTTCTTAATGTGCTGAAGAGGGGACATTGAGGGGACCAATATTTTTTCCCCTAGTGAATGACAGAATAAATTCTTCAATCCAAGAAAAAAGGAAAAATGGATGTAAAATGCAGTTACAGCTGGCAAAAGTGATTAACCATAAATAATGACTCACTTTTTCCCATTTACTACGTTTTAAGAATAAGGAATCGTATTTCAGTATGCCTGATGATTGACTACTTGTAGATAAATGCAATCGACAGATAGCCCAAAGCCTCATTTCCAGGAAATAGTTTGATATTCCTACTCCATCAAGTGTTTTAGCAGGGCTGCTAATAAATAGGGATATGATCTTGTTTCTAAGTTTGATTCTCTGGAAGAGAAACTACAATGTAAGAAAATAGCACACATCCAACAGCTTTCAGGATAAAGAACAAAAAGTCAAAGGGAACATCTTTGAACTCCTTGTAACAAATCTGCTTCCTACACTTCTGGGTCACCGGATCTTCCGCTCTTCCTCCCATGCCATAGCTGCACAACTACTGTACACCTACTCTGAATATCGCAGGGGCCGTGTGGTCTGGCAGAAACTGCCCAGGAGGGGACTCCCATCTTAGCCAGGCTGCTGCCCAGCTTTGGTAGCTTGGGCAAGTCTCTTAGTTGCTGTGAATTTCAAGCCTCTCACTTGTCAAATTGAATAGTTGGGCTAGACGATTGTTAAGATTTGATCCGGTTCCAAATTTTGATGAATCTAAGCTGGATCTTAGTCATACAACTAGCGTCTTCGTATACAGAAAATTTAAAAATGCAACCCAACTCCCATTAGCCATTTTTAGCCTTTTTAAAAAAAGCAGTTTGAATAGTTGACCCTGCGGACAGTTATAAGGAACCATAAACATACATAACTGTAAACAGAAAGAAAAAAGATCCTGCCTTCAACAGTGTAAAATGTGAATGGAGATAAAGCCATTTCTATTTCAAATATATAATCACTTCAGCTCAGATATCCAGTATCATCTTGAACTTGATTATGAGATAAAAGAAACGGGACAGAGATGGCAATCATTTAATCTCTTAAGAACAGCTATTCTGAAGGGCTTTTCACTCTATGCTCAATAGATTTCTAGCAGGTTATGATCTGGCTAGAAAGAAAGCATAATGATGAAGAAAATTATGTTTTCAATAACACACGCTTTTACAGCACAAGTCCTTCCACAAAGGAGGCAATAAAATGAACTCTGACCACTTTAACAGATGGCATAATGGCTCGGTGTACAGATGTGGCCTGTCTGAAAGCAACAAGTTCATATCCTTGACTGGAGGTTTAGGAATAAGCTGAACTTTCAAGTGTAATGTAGGAAAGATTACATACTTCCAGACAAGAAAGCTGAGTATTAGTGGGTTCAGAGGCTTGGAGAGATGGGCTAAAAGAATAAGACTTAATGAGCTTCATTTTGCTAATGCAACAAATAGAGTTGAAGTTGAAACGTGAACTATAAACATCAAGCCATTTGTAAATGCCCTGCTAATTACATTGTTAGCCATTGTTTGGTAAGGAAGCTTGCTTTTTTTTAAAAGCATACTTCCTTTGAGGCAGAAAACACCAATTGTCAAATAGTGCTTATTTTCTCTAATAAGTATAATGTTTTTGAGTAGGACATATTTTTAATACTATGTGATAGAGGGATTATAGAGTTTTTTTGTTTACTTTTTTGGGGGGAATTTAATAAATCTAAAGTTTATTTGGAAAAAAAATATGCCATAAAATTCAAAATATTTTTTTAAAAATAATAATAATATCAAAATAAAATGTAAATCCTCAGTAATTTAAACAGTGTGATTATGACTCAATGAACAAGAATAGCATCCAGAAATAACATATATATAGGAATTCTGCAAAGATCAAATGAGGCATTTCAAAGTGTGGGGGGATGGAATAGGTTGGCAGGAAAAGAGGCTGGGATAACTGGCTGTCCATTTTGGGATGGGTGGGATTTGACTTCGCAGCAAGAGGCTGCTACATATTCAACAAAACTTACTGCCAGGTCTTCTCAGTAATGTAGCTAGACTACATTTCCCAGCCTCCCTTGCAATTAGATGTGATGGGGAGTTCTGGCAATGGAATATTAATAGTATAATGATACACAAAGACTATCCATCACTCCAGCTAATTAAAAGCATAACATCTCAAAGGGGTGTACAGGACCTTATCGTCACCCTAGGGGTTGGGACATAGCCAAATCCTGAAAGAGTCTCTCACACTATGTTAACAAAGACTTGCCAGTAAGTGAGTGACTTACTCTGTATATCTTGGTTATAGGAAAATTATTTTTAAATTCTGTGAAGTCAGGTTTTTTTTCATTAAATGAGAGTGCAGAAATTTATAAAAATTACAGTTTTTACTGTAATTTTTAACAGTTTGTACTTTAGGTTTAAATAATCCATTTGAGAAAATAAGATTTTACATCTCAGTCCATTTCTCACTGATGCACGTCACTGAGCCAATAGAAAATTTGGCCTTAGTTCAGCATGATTATAATAAATTATTTATGTTTTCGTTTACAACATACTCCTAGCATTTAAAACCTGAGTCCGTGGGACAATAATACTCAACATAAAAAATGAATAACATTTCATAACGAAGCAATTCCCTCAAATTATGAGAAGCACTCTATTAATAAAGTCTACCTATAATCAAAAAGTCACCCCAAAGGGAATGACCGTGAGAGCTTTTGACAGGAGAATTTCAATCTAAAGAGAAAAAGGTTCAGAGGGCCACACACAAGCATTTAGAAATTGGGAATGCACAAGGAATGTGAACATGGTCAAATCAATGAAATCTGAGGATAAAACCAAGGGACTCCAAGTCTGAGGACTGAAACCTGGAAGTGCTTCTTCCTATACCAGCTAGAAAACAGAATTTGTTTTCTATTCCTATAGTAATTCTCAAAGGAGGTATGAAGATGGGGGAAGAAAAGGGAACATACCCCTGAGGGTGATCTCACAAATTGCCTATGACATCCTTGTACCAGGATCCTGATGGGCCTCTCCCCTCCTGCCCAGCACTAAGCAGTATTCTCAAGCAAGGGACTTTGTGCTGAAACTGCTGCAGCATTCGCCTTCGTGGGCGGGGGAGGCAGAGAGCCTCAGAGGGTTCAGGCGGAGAACAGACACTGGCTTATGAGGGGTTCGATAATGCGTAAATCACCAAGGGACATTAGGGATGTTGGGGAGCTAGTCCTACCCTTGGGAAAAAAGTGCCTTTCTATAAATTGCCACACTAATACCGATTTCAGGGATTCAAATTACTGGCCCGATCCAGCATGACATTTTCTGCCCATTATCTAGTTTCTCCTGCCTCCGGGCAGGGCCACATCATTGATTACGGAGCATTTCAGCCACTAAAAAAGATCACGCTCATCATTAAAGACATTAAATGTTGATCTGTGCTGGCTAAGTGACTTAAAAGGTTCGTGCCCTTCTAGTAACAACTCAAAGAGGCTATTTCAGGATATTTATTAAACAAATGAAGTATTTACATTATGCTCAAGCACAGAGGCAGTCATTGAGTACAGAAGTGTAAGACAATGAAAAAAAAAATCAAGAGAATTTATGTTGGAGAAAACTCTCCATGTTCAGTTTCCTAGAAGTCGGGGCTGAGGGACCTCCAAATGTTTGGGAAAGAGTCTGAATTGAGCAGGGAAAGTGTCCTGCCCCCCACCCCCCACTAATGGCATCTAAATGGCCACCTGCCTAAAAGTTCATCCTGTCCCTAGACATCTTTCTTCTAGAATATACAGCCTATTCTTGATAAGTGGTGATTAAAGACCAGAGAGACAATTTAGAAAGTCTCTTTCAAAGACTAAAGGAAATGAGTATATTATCCCAATAATTTTTTCCCCATAATTTAAATATTTAGTGCTATAATAATGATGACCTTGATTTTAAAAACATTTTCTTTAGCCTACGGTACACACTATAGTAAAGGAACCCATATTTTCCTAAATACGGTGGCAATCCATGAATGTTGGACCATCGATATGATTATTATTCGTGTTCTTCCTCATCTGCCTGTAAACTTACAACAAGCAGAGGCCACCTACATCTTATTCATTGTGCTGTTCCCAGTGTTTGGCACACAGTGGTATTCAATAAATATGGGCTAAATATATGAATATCTGAATAGGAGAATTTGAAGAAAAGAAATATAACTCATCATCCTATGATCTTAAACCAACTGCTATTATGATTTCGTCACTTCTGATCAGCATAAGAACATTTGGATCCTGCTGTTTTAAATGTAATACAGATGTTGTCACCCTATTGATATAGTCTTTATAATTTTCTTTTGTAATGGCTATATGGAATTTATCAACTGAATTTATAATAATTTACTTATTGTTGGATTTTTGAACTGCCCCAGTCTTTTTGCTTTTATAAATGTATCACTGAACATGTTCAGTAATAATGTTTTTTCTTAGAAATGGATCCCTGAGTTCATATACTGATTCATCAGACACACACTTAGAGCCCACTATGGACCAGGGGCATTAGGTTCTGAAGGCACAGGGGTGAGCAGAAAAGTCAGAGTCCCTTTGAGCTTTTAGTTCAGCCTGGGAGAGAATTAAGAGAATTAAATAACTCTACTAGCAAAATAAAATCACCAGTGTGCTAAATGCCCTGAAGGAGCGATAGAAAATGCTAAGGAGGGGTGGGACAAAGGGATGTGAACTGGGCAAAAGGTTAGGGAAGCGATCCCCTAGGAAGTGGGACCAAGCTGAAAGTTGAAGATGAGCAAGGAACTAATTAGGGAGGGCAGGTGGGCAAGAGCTCTCCAGGCAGGGGGAACAGCATGTGCGAGGGCCTTCTGACAGGAGAAAGCAAGGTGTGTTTAGGAAACTCAGTGAAGGCAAATGTGGCCAGAACACAGAGTTAGGATGAGCATGGAGCCAAGTGCGGCTGGAGGGGGCGTGGGATGAAACTATTCAGGACCTGGTAGTCCATTTAAGGACTTTGGTTGTAATCCAAACAGCGATGGGAAGCCATCAGAGGGGGCTGACGTGCTTAGACATAAATTGTGAAAGCTCCTCCTTGCCAAATTATACCCTGCCCCAAAGATATCCATATCTTAATCCCTGGCACCTGTGAATAATTTCTACTACATGGAAAAGGGGAACTAGGGTTGCAGATGGGATTAAGGTTGCTGACTTTAAAATAGGGAGATTATCCTAGATTACCTGGGTGGGCCCAGTGTGATCTTAAGGGTCTTTAAAAGCAGAAGGTGGAAACAGAAGAGTCGGGAGAAGGATTTGAGATGCTAAACTGCTGGCTTTGAAGATGGAAGAAGGGACCACTAGCCAAGGAATGCAGTGGCCTCTAGGAGCTGGAAAAAGTTAAGAAAGGGATTTGCCCCATGAGCCTCTGGAAGGAGCACAGCCCTGCTGACACCTTGCTTTCAGCCCAGTGAGACCCATTTCAGATTTCTGGTGTCTAGAAATGTGAGATGATAAATGTGTGTTGTTTTAAGCCACTAACTCTGTGGTAATTTGTTACAGCAGCCACAAGAAACTAATACAAGGAGGAAGGAAATTTAGTTTTGGATATTTAAGTTTTATAAGTCTTTGACACAAAGAATATGGAAATTTGGAAGTATTCCTCTATAGCTAATCTCCTAACAAGTTATATGATCTCTGTTAAATTATTTTACCTTTCATGACTTCAGTTTTATCATATGTAAAAAGAAAATATATTTAAAGTTGGTTCCAGTTCTAAATCTCTGAGTTTATAAGCTTGGAAAAGAACAAATATAGTTTTCACTCAGATTCTCGTCAGTACTTGGCAATCACTGGGGAAAAAAAGATATTAAAAATAGTGATCTAAAGGGGGAAATATTCCATTAAAAAGAGTACCTAAAATATAAAATAATCTGGAAACACCTTAGTAAGAAATGTGTTAAACTTATAAAGAAAACTATAGAATTCCTTTGAGACATATAAAAGGATATTTGAAAATGCCATATGTGTATTCCTGGATGGGAAGACTGAACATTGTAAAGATGCCAAATTCTTCTCAATTAATTTATGGGATGAATGCAAATTTCATCAAAACTCTGAAGGAAGTTTTGTGGAACTTTACAAAACTGATACTACCATTTATCTGGAAAACGAACAGGCAAGACGAGAACAATTTGAAAAAAAGAATACCTGGTTTTAGAACATATTATAAGAACTAGGTGAAAAAAAGGTGTATCCCTGGAGTAAGAATAAGGAGACCAAGAGAATAGAATAGACAGTCCAAAAAAGTCCCCTCATATGTAAAAGGACTCTCAATACAGCACATGATAATGAAGGCATTATATATAAACAAAGATTATTTAACAAAAGATCATGGAAAAACTGGCTAGCTATTTGGAAACAAACATCATGCTATATATTAAAATAAATTCTAAATACATTAAAGTACATAAAATACATTCCAAATACATTAAATAGTCATAAAATTCAAACCAACCAAGAGAATGGAAGTGGATATTAACCTGGTCTCTAGATGAAGAAAACTGTCTTAGCATAAAGGCAATGGGAGAAATTGTGAAAGAAAAGACTACAGATTTGAATACATGAAAACTTAAAATCTCTGCACATCAAAAAATCACCATAAGAATAAAAGGAAAACAATAAATTGGAAAAATAGTTCTAATAAAAATAGAAACAGGTAAAAGTTATCACTACAGAAGAGAAAATGGGCAAAAGGCATGAATAGATAATTCACAGAAAAGGGAATAGAAAGAGCTAATAAAAATGCAAAAATGCTCAGTGTTACTGGCAATAGGAAATAAAACAAAAAAGCAAGATACTATTTTTTCACTTGTTAGATTAGTAAAGACTTGAAAACATAAATAATATTCAATCATTGGTAAGAACAGAGTGAGAAGGGCATATGCAACTAGGGGTAGTGAAATTTCTTAATTAGGCAATTGGGTAAGAAGAATCAGGAACCATAAAAATGATAAACTAGGGCCGGGCGCTGTGGCTCACGCCTGTAATCCTAGCTCTTGGGAGGCCGAGGCGGGCGGATTGCTCAAGGTCAGGAGTTCAAAACCAGCCTGAGCAAGAGCGAGACCCCGTCTCTACTATAAATAGAAAGAAATTAATTGGCCAACTGATATATATATAAAAAAAAAAATTAGCCAGGCATGGTGGCACATGCCTGTAGTCCCAGCTACCCGGGAGGCTGAGGCAGAAGGATCGCTCCAGCCCAGGAGTTTGAGGTTGCTGTGAGCTAGGCTGACGCCACAGCACTCACTCTAGCCTGGGCAACAAAGCGAGACTCTGTCTCAAAAAAAAAAAAAAAAATGAGTTCATACTAAGTTCATACTCTGTAATATGGTATCCTGACACCTGAGAACCTCGCCTAAGAAAATGACTTAAAAGTACAAATATGTTTATTGTAGGGTTATTTATAAAACGAAAATGGCAAAATGCTCAAAAAGTCTGGGGTATAAAACTCTCACCTAACAAAAACAGAGAGAAACAGAGAAGAATAAATATCAAGATATTAACAATGATTATCTTTGGTTTGGTAGGAATATGGTTGGTTTTTCTTTTCCTCTTCATATCTTTCTCTATTTACAAAATAGTCTATAAGTGGCATTTGTTACTTTAGCCAGATCCCCTCCATGCCCCCCCACCTTCCACCCCGACCCCCCAACACAGCAACATGTCCAAGTCCTCATAACACACTCAACCACCTTGTCTCTATTTTGTCAATTTCCCATTGTACACACGCAGTTGACAGCCGAGGGAAAATGTGTTTCATCTTGAGAGTGATGGCCAACAAAGGAAAACCATTTCGCACGTAGAGGGCTTACATAATATGAGTTTATAAGAAAGGAATGAAAGAAAAGATGTTATGGACAGAACTTTTAAAGAAACAACTGGTGTTTGACTCTGCAGAGAAGAAATGCAGTTCCAGGGGTGCCCGGTGTCTGAGCACACATTCCTCAGCTGCAGTTTTCCTTCAGTGACTACATGGTCTGACTATTTGACTCACTTGGCACTCTTTAGTAATAAATATATCCCCATATGGAAGTTTTACTGAAAACAGTTCCCAGGGGGAGGGAGAAAAAAAAATTTTTTTTTTTTTACTTTGAATCAAACCACAGGTATAAAACAACCCTGAACTTTGTGTTTGGTGTTACAATCTGTGGAACACTGTGCAGAACAAACACTCCGAGGTGGGAACTTTCCATGTCCTCTTTTCCTACCCTATTGCTTTTCTGTCCCCCAGTGAAGTGAGATGTGTTAACCGTTTCAGACTTGCCGCCTGCCAGCCCCACACGGTCTGGCCCTCTAGGAGCGAGGCCAATGCTGACCTGCCCACCGTGCTTCCAGATTCTAACCCTATGCCCAGCACAGCAGCATGTAGTCATTTTTTCTTTCAAAGGACTTTAGAAATCACGCAGCCCACTCTTCATTTTACAGATGAGGAAATTGAGACTCAGATGCATAAAGCAACTTTGCTCACTAGGATAGGAAACCAGGTCTCTTGACGCATAGCACAGTCCTAGGCCCAGCTAATAATAATTCTGGACTTTCTGAGATCTTGAAGGCCTTTGTCAAAAATCCATGTTGGTCCCATTTTATACAGAGAGAAATGCCACTTTGTAGAATACTGCCAGCTATATACGCAATTGCAAGCAGTGCTAGGAACAAGACTTAAGACTGCTCATTTCCAACTACTTGATCATTTTCCATTTATGAGGGGATAAGGGAAAAATGCTGGGATTAGGATGACTTTGTTGCACAGTTAGTCCAAAGCTTTTCACAGCCATGAAGACTTAGGGGCTGAATGAGAAGTGAAAACCTGGGCCTGGACCATGCAGCCGGCATGATATCACATTGAACATCTTTCCCAGAGCTTCACAGAACAACACAAGAGAACAACCTACTACTCTGAGGGTGGGAAAAGCAAGCACGAAAACATCTCAAAATATTAGGGCTTGAAAATTATGTAGTAAGTGTACATTGGTAAAATTTCTGCTAAAGTTCTTAATTATGTTTTTTCCCCTTCAGATGCTGGGTTGTGCTTACGAAAAGAGCCCTTAGCAAAACTTGAGTTTAACAGAAGCACTGGTATCATAATTAGAGGAATTTCATTATGAAATGCTTTTTAATTAATACTACATAGACAGCTGTAAGTTTGAATTTTGGGCAATGGTGAGGAAATAGACTATTAGAGGAAAGTGGGTATTCCTGGAACATCCTAAAGATTAAAGTTTTGACTGATTTGACACATTTAACTTGAAAAATTAAAATCAAGAAAGAAATTATACAAGTTTTAGTATTTTTTTTCTACTTCTGTGAAGAATGTCCTTGGTATTTGATAGGGATTGCACTGAATCTGTGTATCACTTTGGGTAGTATTGACATCTTCACAATATCAATTCTTCCAATCCATGAGTATGGGATGATAGGTTGCCTTTTTGGTGTGTGTCCCCTTCAATTTCTTTCACAGGTGTTTTATAGTTTTCCATGTAGAGATCTTTCCCTTTTTTGGTTAAATTTATTCCTAGGTATTTTATATATGTTTTTAGCTATTATAAATGGGCTTGCTTTCTTGATTTCTTTTTAGTTTGTTCACTGTTGGTGTATATAAATGCTATTGATTTTTGTATGTTGACTTTGTATCCTGCAACTTTACTGAATTCATTTATCAGTTCTAACAGTTTTTTTGGTGGAGTCTTTAGGTTTTTCTAAATATACTAACATGTCATCAGCAAGCAAGGATAATTTGACTTCTTCCTTTCCAATTTGGATGCCCTTTATTTCTTTCACTTGTCTAATTTCTCTTGCTAGGACTTCCAATTATATGTGGAATGAAAGGTACCAATGTATATTTCAACAATGTACATTGTTGAAAGGATACTCTCTTCAATAATTGGATAATCGTAGGCAGAAGAGTAAAGTTAGACCCCTCTCACCATATGCAAAAATTGAATCCAAATGGATTAAAGACTTAAATATAAGACTTGAAACTAGGAAACTATTAAAAGAAAACATTGGGGAAACACTTCAGGACACTAGTCTGGGCAAAGACTTTTTGTTTAAGACCTCAAAAGCACAGGCAACAAAAGCAAAAATAGATAAATGAGGTTATATCAAGCTAAAAAGCTTCTGCACAGCAAAGGAAACAACCAACAAAGTGAAGAGACAACCTACAGAATGGGAGACAATATCTGCAAACTATCCATCAGACATGGGCTTAACAATCAGAATATATAAGGAACTCAATTCAATAGCAAAAATAAATAATACAATTTAAAAATGGGCAAAAGACCTCAATAGACATTTCTTAAAAGAAGACATACAAATGGCCAACAGATACATGAGAAAATGCTCAACACTGATCATCAGAGAAATACAAATCAAAACCACAATGAGACATCATCTCATTCCAGTTAAAATGGCTTTTATCCAAAAGACAAAAAATAATAGATGATGGCAAGGATGCGGAAAAAGGGGAACACTCATACACTGTTGGTGGGAATGTAAAGTAGTACAACCATTATGGAAAACAGCATGGACATTCCTCAAAAAACTAAAAATAGAATTCCCATATGATCCAGCACCCCCACTGCTGGATATATATCCAAAAGAAAGAAAAGTCACTATATTGAAGGGATATCTGCACTCTCATGTTTATTGCAGCACTATTCACAATAGTTAAGATATGGAATCAATCTGAGTGTCTACCAACAGATGAATGGATAAAGAAAATGAGGTGTATATACACAATGGAATATTATTCAGCTGTAAAAAAAGAATGAAATTCTGCCATTTACAGTAGCACAGATGGAACTGGAGGTCATTATGTTAAGTAAAATAATAAACGCATAAAAAAGATAAATACTACATTTTCTCACACATATGTGGAAGGCTAACAGTGGATCTCATGGAGGTAGAGAGTTGTGTGGTGTTTACCAGAGACTGGGAAGGGTGGTGGGGAGGGAGAAAAGAGAGATTGGTTAATGGGTACAAAAATACAGTTAGATAGAAGGAAAAGATACATGTTTGAGGTGATGGATATCCTAATTTTCCTGATTTTGTCATTATACATGATATGCTGCATCAAAATATCACATGTACCCCCAAAATACATAGAACTATTATGTATCAATAATAGTTCATATCAATATATCAATAGTTCTGTATCAATAGTTCATATCAATAGTTCTGTATCAATATCATACAGATATTAATGGCATGTTTCCTAAAAGCAAAGTAAACAAGGTACTCTATTTTACATTTTATTTAATAAACTAGTAGAGGGTCTTATCATGGTGATAAAGCAAGAAAAACATATAAGAAAAATTAATATAACCCAGAAACTCAAAAGAAGCTACTAAGAATTTTAGAAGTATAATTTAAAAATATTTATCACTTAAAACATAGTCTAAAAGCAATCCTTTCAACAATATCAACTTTTTTTTTGTTTCAAACCTAGATTTCTGTTATAGCACGGACAAAATATACCTGTATTTAATACATATTTATTGAGTACCTACTTGGCAACTAACCTAAGGAGGGATATATCAGTCTAATATAAATAGATCTACAAAATATTTTATAAAATAAAAATATTATAAACATGGCAATACTTCAAGGTAATTTATACATTTCCCAATAGAATAACAATAGGATATTTTATTACATAAAACTTCTAAAGTTCATATCAGAGATTAAGTGGAACAATAAAGGAGAACTTGCCTTAGGAAATACTAGAGTGTATCATAAAGTAACCCACATTAAAAGTATGTTGTTGTCTTCAGAAATCTAGATTCATGGAATAAAGCAGAGAATTTAGAAATAGGACACAGATAGTATGAAAGTTTAATATATGATAATCTCAGTTCAACAGAAAGAATTGCTAAAATTATTCCTTAATAATATTAAGAAATATAAACTTAGACCCTTACTTTATACCACAACCAAAATAAAATCATTGTCAATGAAAATTTAACATACAATTTCCTCAAATTTAGTAGAAACAGAATAATATATTTATTTTAAGTGGGTATTTGGATATACTATTTATAAAACAAAAAATTACAAATAAATTGCATTTGGGTAGGGGGCAAAACTAAGATAAAAGGTAAATATAAATATGAAAATATTTGTGATAATTATTTTTTTTTTTTTTTTTTTTTTTTTTTTTTTGAGACAGAGTCTCGCTTTGTTGCCCAGGCTAGAGTGAGTGCCGTGGCGTCAGCCTAGCTCACAGCAACCTCAAACTCCTGGGCTCGAGTGATCCTTCTGCCTCAGCCTCCCGAGTAGCTGGGACTACAGGCATGCGCCACCATGCCCGGCTAATTTTTTATATATATATCAGTTGGCCAATTAATTTCTTTCTATTTTATAGTAGAGACGGGGTCTCGCTCTTGCTCAGGCTGGTTTCGAACTCCTGACCTTGAGCAATCCGCCCGCCTCGGCCTCCCAAGAGCTAGGATTACAGGCGTGAGTGATAATTATTTTATATAAATTTTGACACCTAAAATATATAAAAGCTTTTATAAATCTATAAGAATAACTTAAAGTTCCCAATGATAAATGATTAACAGTTACAAAAGAAAAAATGTTTTAAATGTCAAATTTATTAATAAGTAAATGTTCAACTTGCCAGGTAAGTAAGTGAAATAAAACTGTAATATAACACTTTACACTTACCAAAATAGCAAGCAAAGACAAGTGAGAGAGACCAGGATCAGCAAGCCTCTGGGGAACATACTATAATTCAGTGACAGTGTTTCAAACCTTCTGGAAGACAGACAACAGGTAACTAGAACCACAAAAGGAAAGAATGAAAAAGGGAAGAGCAAAGGAGGGAGAGATGGAGAGAGGGAGGGAAGGAAGAAGAGAAAAGGAAGGAAAGATGGATTATGTTTTTGACCTATTAATCCTATTTCTGAAATGTATCCAAAGAAAACATGTTGTAAAAACTTCTGCTCTTCAAAGGACACTGGTAAGGAAATGAACAAGCCAGACTAGAAGAAACTCTTTGCAAAGTATATACCTGATAAAGCAACACATAAAGAACTCTCAAAATGCAATAATAAAGCAAACAACACAGTCAAAAATGGGCAAAAGATTTGAACAGGAACATCAGTAAAGAAGATATGGAAAACAAGCAAATGAAAAGATATTCAACATTAGGAAAATACTGACTAAACCACAATGACAGACACCACTGCATACTTTTAAGAATGACTATATTTACTAAACACCAAGTTGCTGAGGAGGCAGAGCAACTGGAATTCTTATTCACCGCTGGCAGAAATGAAAACAGGGACAGTTTCTTTAAAAATTAAACACACATCTACCACAGGGTTCAGCCATTCTACAGTATTTATCCAAGGGACAAGAAAGCACATATCCATTCAGACTTGTACATGAATTTGTGGGGCAGAGTACTGAAGAGAAGGAGCCATGCAGAGAAACAGCTCCAGAAACCTGCCTGGGTTTCACTTAAATCTGGCCAAATATCCTATGGACATGAAGTGGGTGAGAATCCAAAAGCTTGGAGAAAAGAACTTACAGGCACAGGGCAGCTATACAACCATGAGACCTCACACAGGGCCTCTACATGTTCAGGTTTGGATGAGAGAGTGGAGAGACCTCATTGAACACCTAGGTCATTCAACAGATACCAGAAAGGCCTTGGGGTTAAATATGTCACAGAGTAAAGGCTACTTCAGAACTATCCTAACAAAGCCTGTTAATAAGCCTTGAAAATATATCAAGCTGATTTGCAAGTAGAAATCCCAGAAGAAATCTCAATACTCTTTAAAAGACAACACAAAATCCTGATACTCAGCATCACAACATTTATAACTGTGATAGGTAGTCTTTCTAGGAATGACCCCCAAGGTTACCTACTGCTTGGCCTCCAGAACATCTGAAGGTGATATCACTCCTGTGATTGTTGTATTATCTAGGTAGATAATCCAGGTGGGCCTAACCTAATCACATGTGCAGAAAACTTTCTCTTACCAGTAGCAAAAGAAGTCAAGGAGATTCAAAGCACAAGAAGGATCTGATACACCATCACTGCTTTGACGACAGAGAAGATCACAAGAGAAGAACGTGGGCATCCACTAGGGCCAGAGAGTGGACCCTGGCTGACAGCCAGCAAGAAAATGAGGCCCTCAAACCTATAGCCACAAGAAACTGAATTCCACCAACAACCTACATGAGCTTGGAGGCAGATTCTTCCCATGAACTTCCAGATAAGATCCCATCCTAGCCAATACCTTGATTTTGACCTCTGGAGAACCTAACCAGAAACAATGAATCCACCAGGCTTCTGACTTTCATAACTGAAATGAAAATGGGTGTTGTTTTAAGCTGTTAAGTTTGTGGTAATTTGTCAAGCAGCAATAGAAAACTAACATAATAATGGAATCCAATAAAAACATTCCTGTACACACTAAGAAGCAGGAAAATATGACCCATAAGGCACGAGAAAAATCAGTCAATAGAAACAGAACCAGAAACAAAAAAAGATGATAGAATTAGTAGCCAAAGACATTTAATTACAACTATGCGCTAAGACTTAAAGAAAGGCATGAACATAATGAAGAAAGAAATGGAAGATATAAAAAAGAACCCCGTGGAACTTCTAGGGCTGAAAAGTATAATATCTGAAGTAAATTATTCATGGGATGGAGTCAACATCATATTAGAGATTGCAGAAGAAAACTTCTGTGAAAATAAATACACAGAAATAGAAACCTTCCAAACTAAATCTGAGGGAAAAAAATGAAAGAGAAATGGAAAGAGCATCAATGACTTGTGGGACAATATCAAGTGGTCTAACATATGTGTAATTGGAGTAACAGAAGGTGGAGGAAGAAGGAAAAATATTCAAAAGAATGATGGCCAAAAATTGTCCAAATGTGACAAAAACTAAAATTCCACAGATCCAAGAAGCTTAACAAACTCTAACAATAAGTAAATAGTATAAAAAGCAACCTCACATTACTAAAAAACAAGCAATAAAAACAAAATCTTAAAAGCAGCCAGAAAAAAAGACACATATGTTCAGAGAAAAAAAAAATATATATATATATAAATTACCACTGCCTTCTCATCAGAAACAATGAAAATCAGTGCCGAAAGAAAGTATCTTTCAAATATGAAAGTAAAATAACATTTTTCAGAGAAACAGAAACTGCAAAAATCTGTCACCAGTGGACAATTAATTTTAAGGAAGTTTTTTAGGCTTATGGAAAATAATATGAAATGTAAAACTGGATCTACATAAAGGAAAGAAAAGTCTGGAAATAAAGGTAGGAAGGGAGTCAAAAGAAAACAAATAACAAAAGGGAGAAATAGGAAATGAATGTGAAGATGGTAGACTTAAACCCAACCACATCAATAATTAAATTAAATGCAAATATGCTAAACACTGATTCAAAAATCAGAGACTGTCATAAAAGATAAAACAGCAGATTTGACTATCCTATCCAACTTTCCTATATGTTACCCCAGGAAATCCACTTTAAATCCACTTTAAAGACACAGAGAGGATAATAGTAAAAGAATAAAAAAAAGATAATCACAACAAAGAAGGAATGGCCACATCTGTGGCACTGCAGAATAAGGAATATTGTCAGGGATAATTTCATAACACTAACAGGGTCACTTAATCAAGAGGACATAATAATCCTAAATGTATATGTACTTAATAACAGAGCTTAGAAACACATGAAGAAAAAAACTGAAGAAGATAAAAGGAGAAACAGACAAATCCATTATTATAGCTGGTTACTTTAACACTCCTCTCTCAGTAAATGACAGAACACAGAGACACAAAATCAGTGAGAATAATATGACTAAATAACACTGTCAATCAACTTGACCTTAATTGACATTTATAGAGCCCCACTCCCAACCTCTAAAGCATATTCATTCCATTCAAGTGCTCATGGAACATTTACCAAGATAGACACTGGGACATAAAAAAAAGTCACAATAAATTTTAAAATATTAAACAATAGAATTAAATTAGAAATCAATAACCAAAAAGTTTGGAGAATTTTCAAATATTTGGACATGAAAACACATTTCTTAATAGCCCATAGGTCAAAGAAGGACAACTCAAAAAGAATTAGAAAGGATTTTGAATCGAATGACAATGAAAACCCAACATTATCAAAATTTGTGGCATGTAGTTAAAGCAGTGCTTAGATGGAAATATATAGCTCTAAATGCTTACATTAGAAAAGATGAAAATCAGTGATCAAAAGTCTACCTAAGAAGACAGAAGAGGAGCAAGCAAACTAAGAATAAGGAAATAATAAATATAACAGCAAAAATCAATGAACTAGAAAATGAAAAAATAAAAGAGAAAATGAATGAAAGCAAAAGATAGTTCTTTAAAAAGATTAATAAAGTTGATAAATCTCTAGCTAAACTAATGGGAGGAAAATCCTACAAATCACCTATATCAGGATTGAAAGAGATTGTAGAGTCATTAAAAATATCATAAAGAAATATTATATATAATTTGTGCTAATAATTTTGAACTTAGATGAAATAGAAAATTTTATTTTACATTTCATTTCTTGAAAGAAAATGAGAGAGATGGAATGTACGTGTGCGATGTGAAGCAGTACGGCAAAATGCCAAAATCTCTGTTAAATGCTGTCAACAGCTACTTGGATGTTTGTTATAGTATTTTCTGTATGCTTGAAATGCTTCATAACAAAAATTGTAAATTAATTGAGAGAAAATTATTTCCCAGGATCATTTGATCAATAAGTATTTATTGATCATCTCCTATGTGATAGGCATTGGAGCAGAATCTTGGAAATACAGTAGTCAATATAACAGATAGGTCCCTGCCCAAATGGAGTGCAGTGTGGTAAGGAGACAAATAAGTAAACAAATAAATAAGATATATAGATATACATAGGTTGTCACAAGAACTATGAAAGAAATGACTCTATAATGACATATTTATTTACTAGGCAAAAGAGTTGAAGGTTTCCTTTAAGTAGAGAGGCTTGGGGGAATTAGGAAATATGAAATATGAAGCATGAGAAGCAGTTATACACATGCCAGGGGAATTGAATTCTAAGAAGACAGAACTATCAGTGTGGGAGGCCCAAGGCCAGAGAGAGCTAGAGACTAGAATACAAAAAGGGGGAAATGGCTTGAGACAAAGTTGAAGAGGGTCTATTAAATTTTACTTTAAATGCAATAGGATGCCACTGGAGGTTTTAAGCAAAAGAGTTGGTTTTAAGGTACTTTGGTCACTGTATAAAAAATGGATTGAGGCTGGGCACAGTGGCTCATGCCTGTAATCCTAGCGCTCTGGGAGGCCAAGGCAGGAGGATTGCTTGAGGCCAGGAGTTCAAGACCAGCCAGAGCAAGAGCAGGATCCCATCTCTACAAAAGAGAATAATTAGCTGGGAGTGTTAGCATGTGCCTGTGGTCCCAGCTACTGGGGAAGCTGAGGCTGGAGGATCACCTGAGGCCACGAGTTTGAGGTTATAGTGAGCTTGATGATACCACTGCACTCTAGCCTGGATGATAGAGCAAGATCCTGTCTCAAAAACAAAAACAAAAACCCCAAGGGACTGCAAAACTTCAGGTTGAAAAGAGGATGGCTTATAGTAGGATGGTGGCAGTGGAGATGAAAAGAAGTGGAATAATTTGAGATTTGCCATATATGGCGTGAGCTGAGTATTTAAAGACATGAGTTTGCCATTCTTTTCTGTAAGTATACCAGTACAGGCAGAAATAGCCATCCCATTTCAGGTTTTTTTTTTTTTTAACATCATCACTACTATTAATATAATAGTATTTTATTTTGAGTTACTTTACTCACTTTAAGTCCTTTAAGTTACTTCACTCACTTCTTCACAGTCAACCACAGGGGGTAGTTCGATTAATCATGATGCCACTGCATGACGTGGATTAGTAACATTCCATTTCACACTGACAAGCTGCTCAGCTCAGGGGCCAAAGACACAACCAAACCATTCCCAGACCACCTGGGACCACTCCTGGTACCACTTATTTTATCAGTTGGGATCCAGACAGGAAATCAGAAATCACAGTACTTATTTTTAAAAAAAGGAAATTTAAGAATAGGTTAGACAGCTATTAGAGAACTTTAAAGGCAAAAGAGGAATTCTGCAGTTAAAAAAAAAAAAGTAGTAACTAATAATACATGAAGCCTTTATCATTTTTTGGGCTGAAGAAACAAAGGGAAGAGGCTGGGGTTATTAAAACCTAGAAGGCTGCAGGAGGGTCCTGTGAAGCCTTAACCCAGACCCCTGGGGAGGGGGCTGAGGGTTGAAGCTGCTATCTCTGAGCAGGTACAATGTGGGAAAAAATGAGAAACAAGAACCAACTGCAGATAACTGAAGAGAAGAACTGTTACGGGGGTGACTGTCACAGGAACTGCAAGTAGACAGGAAGGAACTTGCTTCTCCCTTCTCTAGTGGTTCTGTAGCCTTTGCACCTTGGGGAGACAGAATCTCATGCAAGGCATCTGGGAAAACAGAAATGTGGTTTTCAGAGTATTAGTCCCAGCCTCACCATGTAGAATATAGTAGGGTGGGTTTGGAGTCTGAAATAGTCATTTAAATACTAACACATACTGCTTTTTCTCTGTGGCCATGTTTCACGGAGCAATTTTATTCACTCTTGACATGCATCTTCATATCAATGTTTTCATCATCACCAGAGCCACTTTTTGAGACATTAACTCTATTTTCCAGGACATATCATTTTCACATCTGTTAAAGTTGTCTGGAATATAGGACTTTCATTCCATGCCTGGTACTGACAGTTGGAATTTTTACCTAAAGCCACTTAGTAGATACTTGAATAACATTATAATAGGGTTTTTTTTCATTCAGCTCGAGATGTGTATTTGTAATAATTCAATATGTAACCACTTGCTATATTCCTTTTCAAATGATTTTTAAAGGCTTTTTAAACAATCACAACCAATATTTGCAATTATGAGTTTATAACAGTAGGTGTAAGGACTACATCTGGGTTAAATTTCTTTCTTCCTTTTTTTCTTGCCAATTTCATCAGGTGACCTCTGTAAGTATCAAAACCTGGCATCTACTGAGGTTGTTTCAGGCTCAACCACTATTTTCTTGTTCAAGTAACAAAGCATTCCTGGGAGTAGGACTACAGTCTCCAACCCCCAAGCACAGATCAGTACCCATCCATGGCCTCTTAGGAACTGGACTACACAGCAGGAGGTGAGCGGTGGGCAGGCTTGAGTGAAGCTTCATCTGTATTTACAGCCACTCCCCATCACTCGCTGACCGCCTGAGCTCCCCCTTCAACTCCCCAAACCCACTTCAGTGGAAAAATTGTCTTCCATGAAACCAGTCCCTGGTGCAAATAGGTTAGGGACCGTTGCAGTACGAGATACTTTGTTAGGCATCTACTTCTTTTCAGAGGGGTATGTTTTGAAGAAAATCCTCAATGTATATTAAGTTCTATAAGGCAGTGCTTCTTAAACTCTCTGTGGAAAAGGACTCGTTTTTATAAACTTTTGGTCTACTACACACTGATACTTTGTAAAAATTAACTCACATTGTAAAGGTAAATTAATTAGAAAAATGAAAATTTTTAAAAAGATATACAAAATTTTGTATTTTTAGTTCAGCAAACAGGAAATTATATTGCAATACATATTACCAGGGTACAGAGAAAATGGAAAAAAAGTCTGAAAATTCTACGTGTTGTTTGTTCATTGAAAGTATGTATGTAGGCAGTTAATAGGCTCACTAGTATACTTGTAATTTTTTTTCATTTTGAGGGAAAAAGTGAATCCTCATATTATAAGTCTATATTATATACTTTGAATGAACACAATATATGTAAATACTTAAATTTTTAATGTGACAAATTGACTTGCTTCCTACTTGACAATTTAATCTAGGTAAAATTACCAATAAGGCTACTTGTAAAGGACAATGTATATCTAAACTTCTTCTATGTTTTATTTTAATAATAATACAAAATAAACTAATCTTACAGAATGGAATGAAAGAAGAGATTTCAAAGCAATTTTAGTGAGTTCAGTTTATTCATTTTTAAATTTTATCTAAAATGGAACAAATGCTATATTTTTCCAAGTCTTTCAGTCCTTCAACAGAAGTCAGTTCAGCAACATATCGTGTATAATACAGTTAAATTTAAATTATCTTTTGGTGAAAAAAAATGGATTCTGGATCCATGAATTTTTTAGGCACAGATCTTTTGATGGAAAATAAAATTAAAAATGCTTTATCAAACTTAATGGTGTTTAAGGTGACAGCTCTTCATAGATGTGCAATATCAAGATCATCACTTATATCACTGATAATTGTTAAGTTTTGGAATATGTGTCATAATAATCTGTAGAAACCCTGTTCTTCCAAGCCTCTGAGTTTTGTTTTTGCCCTTTGATCTTACCTGCTATTGAAAAATATGTTGCATTTCCTCTTTAAATGGAAGTATTAAGATCATTAAAAATACTGAAGATATCAGATACATACATAAACAATCCTGCTGTACCATTCGTATCTTCAGCAAGTTAGGACCAAACCATCTCCTTATCTTGCAAAAACATCAGGAGTTGTTCTCTAGTTCAAACATTCTCAAGCACCTGGCCTCTTGATTATCATCATGCCTCCACATGCAACAACAGCTGTTTATGATCTGCTTTCATAGTAGATTACAATATAAGAGAATAATCTAGAATTGAACACACTAGCCTTTACCTAATTCACAATATTTAGTACAATACTAAGCCCACTGTTTAGTTCCATCAACATTTCTTTTCATAGCAGAACTTTCTCACGAGAGAAACAATACATTGATTTACATTCTGGTACAGCTCCTTAATCAGGGTAACTGCTCCAAAATGTTTTCTGCACCATCAGAACATACTCCTACATAAAACTTAAACTCCAAACCACATTTGTTGACAATGTAATCCTTCACAGTTTTACCGAGTTCAGACTTAGTTATGTATGTCAGAAACAAACTTGGAAAAAGAACTCTTCTAGGAATAACATCTATCGGGTGTCGGGCAGGTGGAGGGGAGTGGATGGGTATATACATACGTAATGAGTGTAATTCACACCAACTGGGGGATGGACACATTTGAAGCTCTGACTAAAGGGAGGGGGGGATGGGGCAAGGGAAATATACGTAGCCTTAGCATTTGTACCCCCATAATATGCTGAAAAATAAATAAATAAAAATAATGAAAGAAAGAAAGAAAGAAAGAAAGAAAGAAAGAAAGAAAGAAAGAAAGAAAGAAAGAACGAACGAACGAACTCTTCCTTTATATTATCATCTTTGTGTTCAATTGCACATAAACAGGAGTATGAGTGAAATTACCACGCTGCAATGCAAAAATATGTTGCTGGCTTTAATTGCTCCATAAGTTAGTCTTCCGTATCATTAGCCAGTTCCTGGAGATGCTGAGCTCTGGTGGCATTGGTAAGTAGTAGTCCTTCTTTGCTGCATTCACCCAACATTTCCAAGCAAATATCTTTGATACCATCTTTTATCTAATGTCTCGGCAATTGTGTATGAATGTTAGTCTTGGCAAGCTGAAATGATACTTATTAAGAAGCTTGTAAAGCTCTAATGTTTATATGTGAAATATTGAACATCTGCTTCAATCAGCTTTTTAATCCAATATTCTTTCTTTCAAAAAATCTTGTGGTTTTTAACTTAATTTTTGTAAGTAAACACCCCATAAGTTTTGATAGTTTCATTGCTTCATAGCCAGTACATCTCTACAAAAACACTATGTTTTTAGAATGTCAACATCAATTATAGCTATAAACCAAACTCAGTATATTAGAAAACATAGTTCTGAGGAAAACCAATAGGAACTCTTTCAGTATCTGTTTCTTCAGAATCACTTCCATCATCACCCCTTGGTTTCTACTCCTGCCACACTCAGAAAAGATTATTTTCTCACCAAAAAAAGTCCAGGGAAACTTGTTTCACCTTTAGTAGATTGATGGTAAAAACAACTAATATAATTGTATTTCTTTAATTAGCTAATAATGTTAAACCAGAGTTAAAAATTCTCATTAAAAATTAAAACTTATAAAAATAAATTATAAAAATAAATGCTTATATTTTCACAGATTTTTTGTTTTTATTACACAATCAATTCCTTATATATATATTTTTTTATTTTCACAGATTTTTACATACTTTTAGGGTATAGCTGACAAACCAATCATAAAATATCATATGTTATAATATGGTTCTACTGTACATGATTATTTATTACATGACTTTCACCACATATGATTCACCACTGAAATTTGACAATACTGAAGTGGTCTGTGCCCTGTTCAATGAGATGAGTCCACCCTCGTGAACTTGGTTATCATGACAATGTCAAATTGCTATAAAAGCTTCTAACACACCCTATTTCTATCCTAACCTGTCATGGACCAGCACCAACCTGCAGATCACACTGTGAGTGGCACTGTCATGAGGTATGATGGAGGTAGAGCCAACAGTATTCATTGATGGACTACACTAGGTATGTGGGATGTGGAGGGTAGATAAAAGAAAGGGGGATTCCAAGAAGATGCTTGGGCAATTGTTAACCTGAGTCAATAGGTGGATGGTGATGCCAGTTATTGAAATAGTAGGGAGGAGTATGTTTGCATATGTTAATTTTAGGATGTTCCAACCAAGTGGAGATGGTAAGTATAGATGAGTCTGGAACTTAAGGAGTGATCTGGTCTTTTTATGTAATACATGAGAAGAGAAGCACTGAAAAGTTTGGAGCAGAGGCCTGGCCTGGCCTGATGTATACTTTACAAGCATCATTGTTTGGTTAATTACAAGCCCCCCTCGAGTGAAGAACAGACTTGAGAGTAGACTTCTGAGAGCAAAGGCAGAAGCTCAGGGCTGGGTAAGAGGCCGAGATAGAAGCCTGCCCAGGGCTGGGATGGTGGAGGTGCTGGGAAATGGTCAGAGCCAGCATTTGCTGATGAGCTGGACACGGAACGTAAGAAAAAGAAAGGAGCTTGGGATGACTCCCTAATTTTTGGCAGAAGCAACAGAAAGGATTCAGTTACCCTTAATTAAGGTGGCAGAAAACCCTAAGAGAAGCAGGTTTAGAGGAGAAGAGCAGGAGTCTGGTTTTGAACATGTAGATGCCTATCTCACATTCATGTACAGAGTTGAGTAAGACCAGAATAACAGCAGAAAAGACAGAAACAATGTCATTGTCAATAACAGGGACTGAAATAAGTTATGGCATACTGATATGACTGCTCAAAGAATAGTCTTTATAAAGAATGTGATATATCTATACCAAAACAAAATTTTATCTATAATACATTAAAAAAGCAAGTTGCAGAATGGTATGAAAGCAGTTTAATCAGTTTAATAAGATATCTCTGTATAATCTACATATTTATGTCCATGTATACATTAGTTTATATGCTTGGAAAAATGTGGATGTATATACAAAATTTTCCCTATGAAATTTAATTATGTCTCATCTGTCTCCCTTTTAGCCATATTCATTTTCTTGGATATCAGTAAAAATTAAAGTGGTTACAATATGACTTTTTAAGTTTCTATTTATTTTGTAAAAAATGTGAACTATACAAATCAGCAAGCAATAGAACCGTGACTTTTGATTTAATTTTGACAATTCTTTCTTCTCCTGGACTGATAAGGACTTTTCCCTTGTTAAGTATACAGTAGCATATAAAGATAACATGATGAATACTGTTATTAAGCTATCTGTGGCAGGAACAGATTGAATCAAAATGATATGATCCTTGAAATCTGTGACAGGTACTTCTGACTAACACAGTCTGAAGGTTAGGAAAAGAAACCTTGGTAGGGAAAGACCAAACAGAGTAACAAATAAATTCAACGTTTCTTTTGGAAGGTATCTTTATACACATCAAATATCTATTTTAAGATTTCTTTAAACAGCTGATGACATAATTATTTACTGGATGAATAATGAATGAATAAACATATGAATACTCTATATGTGGCACTGCTTTATCTCAATGAAAACAGAGCCATAAACAGTTCTGAATTCTTTCAGTATCTCTCAGATGGCATCTAGGCTGGATGGAGTCCATCACTCAAGATCTGAGTAAGAAACATGGAGCTAAGAGAAACTGTACTACAAGATATGAAAGGGAAAAGGCCATAATGTTTAATCAAATGTCTCTAGGGAAAAAAAAAAAACTTTGAAAGTGTTCTATTTTCAATAATCATGGAACATACACTGCCTTTCAAGATTTGTTTCTCAGAACAGCAGCAATTATTTAGTCCAGGAAAACATTAGTGTGGGGCTTAACTTTTTTCTCTTTTCCAGATTCTCTTCCAAAAACTACAAAGCAAAATGAAATGATGGTGTGGGGAGACAGTTGCTAAGTAATCTCTTTATTGTGTTTCTAATAAGATAGCTACACCATTTCTGTTGCTAACATATAGCCATATTAGTTCTGAAATAAGCTATTATGGTTTTTTTCCCCTCAGTGAACTCCAGATGCAATAGGTAATACATCATTTATAATTGGAAATGTGTATCCCTCAAAAAAAAGTTTGCTCCTTCTTGCTTAAACTTTTAAAGACTTTTGAGTCTATTGCTTGAATCTGAAACCAGTAGCTGGATTTGCATACATAATTTGATATGCCTGAGCACCTTCTATAGGCAAGGCACTGAGAAGATAAGGAATGAGAGGAGAAGCAGCCTTGGGCAGAAATCTGCAGAAGACAACATTTAAGGGAAGGAGACTTGGAATGCTGGTCAGGAAAATAGGAAGGGCATGGACGTCAGGGCAAAGAGCATGTTTAGAAGGTGGGCTCAGCTGGGTCAAATACTGCGAGAACTGAAGTACCCATTGGTGGCAACAACAAGGTTATTTCGAACCTGGTCAGGGCAGTTTCAGCAGAGTTACTGGGACAGGAATAAGATGACAGTGGATTGAAAGATATTTGGATATGAGAAGTAGAGAAGTGGCTACAGCTGAGAGTGACAGGGAAGATGGTGGGGCAGGAGCCTGAAAAGGGTGGCATAGGTTTAAAATTGCTTCTGTGGCAACTAGAGAGCTATCTGGGTGAACATAGAAGGATGCCTGGTGGCACAGAGGTCCAGCTGGGATGACATGTTTATACTATTTATATAGGTTGAGTATCCCGTATCCAAAATGCTTGGGACTGGAAGTGTTTTGGATTTCAGAATTTTTTCAGATTTTGGAATATTTGCATAGACACAATAAGATATCTTGGGGATGGGACCCAGATCTAAACATGAAATTCATTTATGTTTTATAAACACCTTCTACACATAGCTTGAGAGTAATTTTATACAATATTTTTAATAATTTTGTTTATGAAACAAAGTTTCAACTGCATTTTGACTGCGACCATCACATGAGGTCAGGTGTGGAATTTTCCACTTGTGGCATCATGTCAGCACTCAAAAGTTTCAGATTTTGGAATGTTTCAGATTTTGGATTTTCAGAGTAGAGAGGCTCAACCTGTATATTTACACTGTAGACACTCAACAACCTAAGTGTAAGAAGATGGAGAGTTGAGTTGACCAGGGTTGAGAATCTTGCGAAGTAGGAGTGATGAAAGAATGAGGGGGCTAGGACATTGAAGGCACTGCTGAGAGTGTGATGGACCATAGGCTCCAGGCTAAACAGGGAAAGGAGGGAGTATCACAAGAGGTTTGCAGTCTGAGAAAAACATGGACAGGTCAAGGGGCTACAGGTCTTGATGAACTTGAAGACCAAGTGTAATGGGACATGCAGCAGACTTAGGCCACAGGGAACCCTGCCCTGGGCCCTGCATTTCAGAGCTTAGCTCTGCCCCCCCCCTTTTTGCTGCATTTCTCTCTACAGAGCAAGAACTCTATAAGACCAGGGTGTATGCACACCCAGAGCCAACACCCTTTACCGTTTAGATCACATTCCGGGTATCTGGGACCCTACAATTACCTTCCCAGACAGCCCTGAGCCTGGTTTAGTGCCTGTGCAGGGCTCTTCCTGAGGGTCTACCCAAAAGATGGCAGTTTGAAGGGGATGTGGATTAGGCTTGGATGGGGGGTATGGGTGTCCACACAGCGTGTGTGAGGCTCCTCACCATGTGGAGCAGAGCTGGGGACCACAGGTCAGCACTCCCCTGTGCCATGGATATGCCATGTGAACCTCCAAGGAATTGATGAATTAATTATAAATCAAACCTTTGCTTTCTAGCTCATTATTAACCCTTTGCATTCGCTTGCTTTTTTCTCCATTCCTTTATTCTACTCGGGATTTAATTTTTTAAATACCCCAGATTTTACAAAGCGCAGCAGTAGAATAAAAAACTGGAGTTTCTTTTCATACAAACTTATTTATTTGGATTTTTTTATATTTCAAATTATTGATACATTCAAAGAGTAATTTTAATCTCTATAATTTTTGCTAACCGTGTCGAGTCACACTCGACATCCGAGTGCAAAGGGTTAACATATATTTGTCAAGATAGGAAGATAAAACAGATTTTATTTAATAGTTTATATTGATTTATAATTTTTAAATATATAGACATATAGTGTGTGGGCTTCCATTTGTACACTTGCCCCAGGCCCTGCACATGTTAGGGGTGTGCCTGAACGCACGAGTCAGCTGGGTGAGAAGTTGGAGGAGGGATTATCAAACTTCTGGTCAACATGGCAGAGTAAACACTTGCTGAAAATTCTCATCCCTGTACAACATATAGAAATAACAGATAAAATATTTATTTAAACCACATAAGCCTTGCACTATTTGTTTTCTATTTGCATATCCAACCAATCCATCCGCTGCCTTGCTCTGTGCCCCTCTGGACCACACTACCTGGGCTCCCTTCCAGTACAGTTTGGCCAACAGAAGTTACCAGCAAGAGACAGGAGGGTGGGAGGAGAGAGGATGGGCTATTTCTTCCCTACTTTAGGTCTTCCTTCTGGTGGTGGCTACTTCCCTCCATACTCAGCTTCTACCAGGCAGGCCCCACCGACCCCCAGCTCCAGCTGTCCCTGGCCTCCAGCAACAACATTTCCTCCTTTGTCCTTTAAGGACTGCAAGTGGTGACAGCTTCCAGCTCTTCTTAGTCTCTGGGTACCCCAAATGACCTTGTTGGATTCTTTATCCCTACCCATACTTCTGTAAATAGTATCTTCATTCAAATCTCTTAAATTTAAGTATCTGAATAATATTCTGTTCTCTGCTGGGGCCATGACTGATACAACCATTTTTAAAAACAAGAAACAAAAGTCTCTGTGAATAGAAGAAGATAATAAACCCATGCTGGTAGTGATGTCTAAGACTCTGTGGCCATTGTGAGATGGGAAGTAGGGGCAGATGCTGGGAAGACTTGGGGTCTGAGGTTTCTATATCTGAAAAGAGGAAAGGATGTGAGTAATGACTATGCCCAACAAGTATCAGGGGTGGGGTGGGGAGCTATGGGGGTAATACTAGTTGCAATTTTTTTTCACTTAGGGTCAAGGCCCCACATTACCTGTGATTAGAAATGAAGATGAGATGCCTGTGCATAACTAGCATCTGAATCTGCATTTCATGCGGGCATAAAAATTACTTCCCTGCAGGATGATACCCAAGCCATGCCTCACTTATGGCTTGTTTCGGAGCTAAGAAACTCATGGGCCTGGGGTTGAGGCAATCCCAAAACCCCTCAATGATAACCCTTGTAGGATAAATCCATAGAGAATTTAAGCTCTCAATAAAAGGGGATTACAAAATATATAAAGGCAGTACAATGAATAAAAACAAGACATATGAAATACTAAGGGAAACAAAGAACGAGGTGGCTCAGCAAGCAGCTCAAATGGCCTAGTTCAGTCAAAAGGCAATAACAAAGTCAAGTCTGACTTCCAGGTTAGATGCACTAAGCATTACTCACAGATTTTCACTTAAAGTGCCCTTGTACTATATTGTAGCCGACACACATATATATATCCAACACAGGTATATTAAAATTCATCAATATTAGAAACCTAGGGAATTATGGCATGGTGTTAAAGCATGTAGTCTTAAATATATACATATATACATATATATATGTTTTCTTTCTTTTTTTTTTTTTTTAGACAGAGTCTCACTCTGTTGCCTGGGCTACAGTGCCATGGCTTCAGCCTAGCTCACAGCAACCTCAGACTGCTGGGCTCGAGCGATCCTCCTGCCTCAGCCTCCTGACTAGCTGGGACTACAGGCATGTACCACCATGCCTGGCTAATTTTTTCTATATACTTTTAGTTGGCTAGTTAATTTCTTTCTATTTTTAGTAGAGATAGGGTCTCGCTTTTGCTCAGGCTGGTTTTGAACTCCTGACCTTGAACGATCCATCAGCCTCAGCCTCCCAAAGTACTAGGATTATAGGAGTGAGCCACTGCACCTGGCCCAAAGTCTTAAATATATTAATAATAAATATTTAGTAGAGGGCTATAAACTTGGAGTCTAGAAGCATTTAACAGATTATCCTTATATTAAAGCTACTTAAAATACTTTATTTTATAATTTTAATGAAGAAATTGTTTTATACTTGGCATAATTAACCTTAGAGAAATAGATTTTAGAGACCACTTTAGCTATCCCCCAAAAGCAACTGTCTCCATTACATCTGTCTTGTCACTTCCCTTATGAAGAACACGGCACTCAAGTCTTAGGCGGCATCCCTTTTAATAATGACCATTGAGGAACAAATATCAAAACAAGCAAGAATTGGCAACTGTCAGCCTATGAATCTGGACTGTTAATTATGTAAGACAAACATGATGTATTCAAGAAAATAATACCCATTCATCTGCTTTTTTCAAAATGGAAAAGCACTACATTTAATTTGTGGTTCTCTGCATTTTAAATAGGCAACTCAATGAAGCAATAAATGTGTTCATAATGAACAGATATTTCTACATAGGGAACCCTTAATGGCAGTGGCATAACTGAAGATTTAACCTGGTGAATATAAAAGTAAACAACAGAAACATACAAGGAAATTTGAATTGGCCAGAAAATGATGTTTTGGTTAAAAAAAAAAAGAATCACTATTTTTGAGGATAAATTTTAGGTTGGGATATAAATTCATCATTGTGTAAAAAGATACAATTGCTGAAATCCAATACCAATATCTAAAGTAAGATACAGCTCTCTGTATATTCCGCCTGTCTCCTCACAAAATGCTATGCGTGGTCACTCTGGTGAGCCCCTCTGGCCTTCCAATCTACTCTATCTTCTTCTTCACACTGCTCTGTGCTTGTCCTCCTTTGATCTAAACTCCCACTACTCTCTTCCTCCTAAACCTTTCCACTGAGCACCATGGAACATTGTAAACTATCTTACATCCCCAACTTCTTCAGCTAATGCTCATTCACCACATGTCTTGATTTGGAACTTGGTTCTTTGTTGGAGACATGGTTTTTCTCCATATTTCCCCAAAACCCATTGAATTAAAGTAGTCTCATATCAGTCTCAATCTCTCCCCCCACCTGCTTCATCTCCCCTCTCCCCTTCCATTGGCTATCTTCTCTCCACCTCTTCTATCTCTCCTTTCTCCTCTCCCTCACTCTTTCACCTGCTGGAGTCTACTGCTCCATTGACATTGTTCTGGAAACAGTCAATGTTCAACAACTACCTCTGCTGCTAAATCAAATAGACCTTCTCAATCCTCATTTCACTGACTTTTTGATAGCACTGGTCACTGCTGACCCCTCCCCCTTCTTGAAACTGGATTCACTTGGCCTCAGTGACCACATGGTCTCTGGATCCTCTTACTTCTCTGGCACTATTTCCAGCAATAGTGGCATACTCTCCTCTCTTTGCTTATCCCTTAAATATTGGCACCTAGTACTCCCCAGGCTTCTCTCTTAGGCAGTCTTCTATTCTTGTTTAAATCCTCTCTCTGAGAGATCTCGCTCAGCCCACAGCTTCAGTTACGATTTATTTGCTGATGACTCTCAAATCTACGTCTTCAGTCCAGATGTTCCTCTTTAGCTTCTGAACCATGTATCCCAGTGCTGATGATGCATCTCCTCTCAGATATCCCACAGTCAACTCAAACGGAATTCCTCCTGCTCTTCCCTAAACCTGCACCTCCTGTGTTCGCCCTGTCCGTGAACATTACCATTACTCTCCGGTGCTGAACCTGAAACCTAGGTTCAACCTTGATGCCTACCTTTCCCTCTTTACGGCCAGTCTATTTACCTAGATATGTAAACTGCTCCACACAAGTCTCTTAATGGCCCCCCTGCCTCTAGCCATCCATTCTCGACAGCCAGAGGGATATAAAATGTGATCTGATGTTACTCTCCTGCCTTAAAACCCTCCAATATCCTCCGTTTTCCCTAGGAGGAGGTCCTAACTCCTGATCTCTCAAGGCCCTTCATGATGTGGCTTTAGCTTAATGTTGCACCATCCTCCTTCATCCTGTGCTCTGGGTATGCTCTACTTCTTTTATTTCTGCAATGAAGCCATGACCTCTTGCATGGACAGCTTTGCACATGCTTTTCCATATACCCAGAGTTATCATTCTCTCCTCTTTGCCTGGCTAACTCTTATTCATCCTTCAAGAATCAGTAGAGACGGCCGGGCGCTGTGGCTCACGCCTGTAATCCTAGCTCTTGGGAGGCCGAGGCGGGCGGATTGCTCAAGGTCAGGAGTTCAAAACCAGCCTGAGCAAGAGCGAGACCCCGTCTCTACTATAAATAGAAAGAAATTAATTGGCCAACTGATATATATATAAAAAAAAATTAGCCGGGCATGGTGGCGCATGCCTGTAGTCCCAGCTACCCGGGAGGCTGAGGCAGAAGGATCACTCGAGCCCAGGAGTTTGAGGTTGCTGTGAGCTAGGACGCCACGGCACTCACTCTAGCCTGGGCAACAAAGCGAGACTCTGTCTCAAAAAAAAAAAAAAAAAAAAAAGAATCAGTAGAGACGTTAATTCCTCCTGGAAGTCTTCCCTAAACAGGGTCAAGTGACCCATAATATGCTCCCACATCACCCTGTGCTTCTCCTATCACAACACTTACCACACTTTATGGGACTTACCTGTTTAACTACAGGTGACTATTAGCTCCATGGGCGAGGAGTGCTATCTCTGCACCAGCCCAAGCCCAGGACACAGTACTCTGTATGTACTAGAGCAGTGGTTCTCAAACTTCTTGGCTTTAGGATTCTTTTACACTTTTAAACCTTGAGAACCCTAGAGCTTCTGTTTATGTGGGTTATACCTATCAATATTTACCATACTAGAAAAGAGTATTAAAACTGAGAAAATTTTAAAATACTAATTTGTTTTAAAATGACAATAAATCCACTGCATTTTAAAATAACTAACATGTTTTTGTGAAAATTCATTTTCCAAAACAACAAAGTGAAAAGAATATAATGATTTTACATTTTTGCAAGTCTTTAAAACATATTGCTTAATAAATTACACCTAGATTCTCATGCCTGCTTCATTGATTCATGATTTTATAACATTATACATTGGTCATCGATAAATATTTATTCACTGACTTATATAGATCTTCTAAACATTAGCACATTTCACTATACAATATAAAAAATCATATTTAATATCACCACTGAACTCATCAGAAAAGTCTTTATGTATTGAGAAGCTGTCAAGCTCACAGTGGTGGATACAAGTTTCCCAAATTCTAATTTTCACTTGAAAGCTTGAATTTTATCATTGGCAACAAATACTGTCAGTTGTTTTCCTTGAAATGACAGGTTCACTTAGTTTAGTTTTGAGGAAATGTCGACCAAATACTCAAATCTGAATACCCATAGTTTGTCTGTCAGTCATTCTTTCAAATAAAAATAGTATTCCACTAAAACAGTGGCCAGTTCAGATCTCAACTTAACCAATCATGCAAATGCTTTTCCTGGAGACAACCAGTATGCTTCGGCATATAGCAGAAATACCGTATGGACACTTCCCAGAATATTAAAAAGATGTGCATTTGAGGATTGAGCTTTAATAATTTTTAAGGCTTCATCAAAAATATTGTTAAGTAAAACTGACAACTTTTTTAAGCTGAGAGGGCAAGGTGGTAGAGAATACAATGATTACTACTGCAGTTGGGTGCTACTGTCTTGATTCATGCAATTTTATTTACCACTGCTTTCGCACCATCAATACAAGATGTCTACAGAGAGAAACAAGGTAAACAGTGCCTTAGTGCTGTGAAAACAGTTTGACCTTACAGACCCCTGGGGCCATGGATCACAAGTAGGGAACTGCTGGGTAGATGAATGAATATAAGGAAGGCCATAGTGACCCAGCTTGGGTTCCTGTGATGCTGCTGCCTGGGCACTGGCCCTCCTGGTCTGAAATCCATTCTGAGCACCTTCTTCATGGCTACCCCTCCCTTTCTACACTCTTCAGTCTTCCCAGTTACTTCTTCCCACCCACACCCCACACCCAACACACAGTGTTGGCTCAATCCCTGAGTGCTAATACCTAGGCCTTAACAAAGTTCTGGTTGGAACTCAATTTCCTGGCTTTATTTTTGTTATTACTTCTGGGCCTTGGCTTTGGGTATCAGCCCTCTGTCCTCAGAGCCCATGATCAGGATTAAGGTAAACCCTCCTTGCTATTTTTCTGTACCCCTATGAGGTGCACTGCCAGGCGAACCTCTCACTGGCTCTGTGTCTTGCATTGTGTGTGTGTTGGAGGAGGAAGTGGGGGGAGGGGAGTTACAGGAATTAAGAATTTGGTACAAATTTATATTGTTTAGGAATATATTAATATCTAACTTTAAAAGTAAAAACAAATCTGTTTTGTTGTTTTACATCTTGTATGATAAGGTGAAATATTCTTTTGCTCTTGTAGGTAAGGATAAAAATGTCTTCACTTGGTCACTGAACATAAGCTAAAAAAAATACCTAACATATCGCAGTTTTTAAAATGTATGTTCATCCATTTCTCTTCCATTAGTACTTTCTGAATATGCATCAGGAATTCATCCAAGTATGAGACCTTGGTAAATGCACCATTTAAATACGAAAGTTGGAGTTAGACATACACAGGACAAGGTATCATTTTCTGAAAATAGCTTTCAGCAAATAGCAAATTAATTTAGAAGCAAATTAACATGATTTTCAAGGAGGTCCTTCCTATTGAGTAACTCATTTTTATCATTACAAAAGAAATGCTTTCTTCTTGCATTCCTCTTATATTATTTTTTCTGAGCATTCTTGAACTAAGGTTTTCACGTCAGCACAACCACCTTCTTGCACTATAAACAGCCAAGCTCCATCACAGTAATGTGTCTGTGTGCAACAACCCTCTGATATTTCCAAGAGTCAGTGGCAGAATGAAATGCCTCTCATGCCATTCCTTCGCTCTCTTGCAAGTAAAGCCCAGAGGTTTAGCTCCTAGGGGACTTTGGGAAGAAGCCTCATGCTTCCTCTGGCAGTGAGAGGCACTGCCTGGGAAAGCAGTACTGTATGGGGTGATGAAATGCCCCAAAGACACTGTGATTCTGTGCTCTAGGGAGCAGCAGCTTGAAGATGGGTAACAGGGAGATGGAGGCGCAGTCAGGAGCCCCTGCTCTAGTGCTGTGTCTCTGGGCAGGGATCCCAAGATAGCCACTTTCCTCTTCTTTCACAAACAGGAATACACTAACCCTCAACATGAGGCTGACTTAGGTCTCCCCAGCCATTGAGAAGCAGATTTTCATCACTGGAACTTTGAGTTCTAGAGGCAAACCATCTGGAGTTGAATATTGGCTCTGTCATTTTCTAGCTGAGTGACCTTGGGCAAGAGACTTAACCTCTCTCATCTTCAGAGTCCTCATCCATAAAATAGAGGCAGAACCTACACCCATCTTGTGAAGTTAATAATCTACATAAAATGATTAGCACAGTGGTTGGCATGTGGTAAATGCTTTACAAATGTAGCTATTATTATTATTAGCATTATACTTCAGAAAGGATAAGCTGTACATTCTCTGGAAGAACAAATAAACCTAGGACTTTCATATCTTCCCCTACTAATTTCAGGATGAGGATCCTGAGAAAAAGTTGAAGATTCTATTAGATATCTTGGGCACTAATTAAAGACTATGTCACTAACCATCAGGAACGTTTCCACCATAACTGAGAAGGACCTCTTTAGGTATAACATTTGGATTATGAATAAAGTATTATAAAAAGATGTAGTCTTGTTGGATGAGGACTTGAAAGGATACCAGTGAAAGGTCTCAACTACAATTCTATGCTGAGGATCCCTTGATCTCCTCAATTCTGATGACTTTCATCTTACCTATGCTTCAAAAATTGACTTTCAATTGCTAGACCAGGGATGGTCAACTACCCATACTTCTCCGAACATGAATTGTTCAATGTCAAGATCCCAAGGTCAAGAATATTGTGCGCAACTCTCTACTCTCAGAACTCTATTATTCATTTGTTCCCAACTTCTCTTCGACATCTTTGAGACTCCCAGAACCCTGACCACTATACATTCTCTCAGTCTATGAGTGGCCTCCTGGTCTTACTTAATCTCTCCCTAGCTTAGAGCCCCTGGTGCCACATTTTTGGTGACACTGACCATTATCCTCAGTTCTCTGCCTCCTTGTTCTTCCATCACACTCAACCTATAAAACCCAAACCTGAGATCAATCCACTCCTAATTCTTCCCCCAGCCTTTGGATCTCATTCTTTCTATCTCCTAAAGAAAGGTCTTGGTTCCTTCAATCACATTTCTATACCTTCACTTGTACTCACTATTTCTTCCCAACACATCTATATTCTTCAATATTTTTCTAGATTCTAAGTTGCTTCTTCAGCATCTTATTCTTAAAAAGGAGTTTATACCTGTTCTCTCACTAATCTTCAGAGTCTTCATCCATAAAATGGAGGCAGAACCTGTACCCTTACTTATCATCAATTCATTTCTCAACACAAAGCAATCTGGCCTCTGCCTTCATTGTCTTATCCAAACCGCTTTTGTTAAGATTATCAATGTTCTTCACACTGCCAAATTCAAGGAATTTTTAAAATTCTTATCTTTTGTGACTTTCTATTGGCATCTGAAACCTCTGGTCTTTCCTTCTTTCTCTAAACTTTTATCTCACCTTTCAAACGCCAGTGTTGCCCAGGGTTGTATCCTTGCCCTCGACTCTTCTCACTCTATAGACCCTTCCAGTGTGACCTCATTCAAACCTAAGACTTCAACCACTCGTGGGATTCACAAACTGATACCATCGAGCTCAGATGTCTCTGCTGAGTGGAGATCCCATATGTATATCAGTTAAGGCAGACTCTGAATTCAAACAGACTTGCCTTTCACATTCTTTCTCTGCACTTACCGGCTGTCTTTCCTTGAGAAAGATACTTAAACCTCAGTCTCTTCAGCTTCAGAATGAGAACAGTCATATTATTGGTATCTACCTATATAGTTCTTTTGAGGATTAAATAAAATAATGCACGTAGAAGCACATAGTTAGCATGTAATGTTAGCTATTGGTGTTATTGTTACAGAATTCTCTACCTAAAGCTCCCCAAAGCAACTCAAACTTCACATATCAAAAAATAAACTTAATGCCCTGTGTTCCTCCCGCATTGCAGCAATACTCATTATAGCTCTACCTCTCAAGGATAGAAAATATCCTGTAAGTTAAATATTAGTGACTCCATTTCACATATAAGGAAACTGAGGCCTACAGAAGTTAATTACTCTGATTGAAATGGCAGAAAAATGGCAGTTAGGATTCAAACCCTAGTCCTTTTGACTCCAATGTTCATGAATCCTAGTGCTGATGTATGACTCCAGTGTTCAATTCCCAAGCCAAAACCCAGAACATTTATTTTGGACTTCTTCTCTTGCACTCAGCTAGTGCTGTGTTGTAGAACTGGCTCTCATAAAACCAGGGGGAAAAATCCCTGATCTGTAGAATTTGCTGATTTCAAGCTACCAAGGTGACGTCACTGAAAAGATGGGCAGAACTGGCTTGAGAGCCTGCATGAGTTGGCTCCAGCACACTACTGAGTCAATAAGCCCCCAAATCCTGTTAATTTGGATCTATGACATTTGATTGAAAGCCATTTGCCAAATCCAACTTAGTCCAAATCAAGTTGGTAAAAACAACAATGTGTTAAAACAATCTGCTTGAAAAGGAATAGTGTTCAGTGATAGGCTGCAGATTTTTTTCTCTTTTTATTTGCCTTTTTTTCTCTACTTTTTTCCTAACTTAATTTTGGCCAGTTAGTCCCCAGGATGTCCAACTACAGGCTGTTAGTTGCAAAGTGTTAAACTCATCAACCTCCACTCCCATCACCTTCCCTCATGATCCAGCCTTACTGTACATCTTTCTCTTTTCATGAACGCTATGGTCACCTGCCTCTAGGCCTCTGTGCAGGCAGTATTTTGGCTTAGAATACCACTCTACCATCTTTGCCTGGCTGACTCCTGTTCCTCAACTTTCAGTTTAGGCACCAGCCATAGGGAATTTACTTGGAACAGCCTAAATGTCAAACAGTGGGAATTAAGTTAGAATTGTGCAAATGTCCAAAAATTGGCAAATCGGTTAAACAAACTATGCTTGTTTTCAAAACATATGTAGTGCAATCCTACTTTGGTAAGGAAGAATGCACATATACATAGAAAATAATCTAATAAGTTAGTCTCCAGGGGATTTTGCTGTGATTTTCTAAATGTGGGTGGGATTATATGAGGGTGTTTTTTTTTGCTCATTTATAGCTTCTGTAATAAGAATGCATTGCTTTTGTAAAAAGAAAACTTGTTTTTTGGTAAGGTGCTTTTATTGTTAATATCTTGGTATTTCAATTGTTCATTATTATAATCAATTTTGGACAATGATGACTAGCTAACAATTCATTGGATTGAAAAAGAACCTGGAAAATAATAAAAAACAGGGAACATTTAAGAACACGTAAGTCATCACATGGTGCACAAAAATTACCAGAACTAAAAAACCAGATATGCAAGAGATTAACTCTCAACAAAAGTATCACTGCAGCAAGATTCTTTGGTTAACTAAATTATCTTTGGCCAGATTCTATGCTATCATTAACTCTACCCTCCTTTAGATGTCTTGTGAATCTTCAATTTTCTCATTTCCATTCCTTTTGTTACCAGGTTAGGAAAAATGCCTTCAGGCACACAAGCCCCTTCATTATGATCGGAGTTCTCTACCTAGTTCTTGGCATCTCTCCTGACACATGTTCCTCTCCTTCCCACCTCTACCAAACTCCTCTGGCCAGCCATGTGCTCTTTGCTCCAGAATGCAAACTCCATGTCCCTGAACGTGTCATGTGGTTCCGTTCTCTAAGTCTCTGCACATGCTGTGTTCTCTGAAATGCTTTTAAAATAAATGCACAGTGTGCACATACACAGTGATATAGTATGGTTAATATTAGCCCATGTGGAATACTACTTATTAATCCTATCTGCCATATAGACACATATGTCTTCTTTATCTTGGCATTCTGATGTTTCTAGACTATGCAAACTCGAAGTGTGGTCTATACCCCAGTAGTGTCACATGGGAGCTTGTTAGATGCAAATTTTCAGGCCCCACTATGATATCTACTAAATCAGAAATTCTGAGGTTGGGGCCCAGAAAGGATGTTTAAAAAATCTTGCAGGTATATTAAAATGTGGTATATGCTCACAATGGAATAATACTTAATTCTAAGAAATGACAGTGAGCTAGCATAGTTCATGCTATCCTGAATTAAGCTCAAGCCCGTTATCCAAAGTGAGGCAACACAAGACATGGAAAATGGGCCCCCCATCTACTCGCCATCAAATTGGTACTGACTGATTAAAACTATGGTTCTCAAATGGTGGTAATGTTCACCAGGGATTGGAGGGGGAGAGATCCAATCTTAGGGATGTAGCGAGCATTTTGGAGGGGAAGGGCATAACTCTAACCCTTCTTAGGGAGAGGCAAAGATATACAATGGAACCAAAATGTCAAAACAAACAAACAACTTTTTATCTGGTGGTAGACAGGCAGGAGGGGGGAAGAGGAGAAGGGTGTATACTTACATAATGTGTGCTGTCTGCACCACCGGGGGATTGGACACGCTTGAATCTCTGGCACGTTGGGGGGAGGAAGGGGGGGCAGGGGCAATATTTGTAACCCTAACAATATTTGTATCCCCATAATATGATGAAATAAAAGGCAGAAAAAAAATCTTGCAGGTGATTCTTACGTAATGTAAGTTTGAAGAAGCACTGCTCAGCAGAATTGTTAACATTGACTGGAGGAACTGATGTATGCTTAAAAACTTATGGCACTCCTTTACATTTGTTTTAAACCTATCTCCATTGTAATTGCTTGCTTTTGTATGTGTAAATCCACATACATATGCATATATGTAAATAAATAAAATAACCAATCTTGTCAAAATGTCCATCGAAATTTTACTTATTTTACTTAATTATTTGGTCACTGTAGGGCATTTAACTTTCTCCTCTAAAAAGAGAAAGTCAACACAGAATTTTGTTCTACAGGGCCTCATTTATTTATTTAGTTGTTTGGTATTCTTAGGATTCCTTAAGCTAAACTTGTATTACAATTCCTAATTTTGGATGGAGAAACTGAAGCCCAGGAAGTTAAACACACAGCATGTTGCTGAGGATCACACGGCAACTTAGTGGGAGGCCAAGGCACAAACTGAACAGACTCAGAATTCCAATCGGTTGCTTAGTCCACTGAGTCACAGCGTTCCTCTATCTTTAGTTATATCAAAGGAGTTAACTTGGTACAGAGACTTTGGAAGGTTACAGCAAACACTTTATTTTGTGGTCAGGCAATTTAATGTGTAAGTGTCCCTACCCTCTATCTGACCATTACCTTTAGGACATTCCTCTTTGGCCAGAAGTGCCTGTCGGCGTTGTAATATAGGCAGCCTGTGTATCTCTCCCTCTGTAGCTGCTCAAATCTTGGCTCACACCCAAATGCCCCACTTGGGTTTTGTTCAGGAAAGATTTCTTCCAGCTGCTGTATTTGTTTCACGATTACATGTATGAGCTTCCAGAATGTACAAGATCACAAGTCAAATGAAAGGCTTCAGCTCCCAGTTCGCATAAAGAGATAAAATTTGAAACCAAGGAAACAACAAAACTTGGCTAAATGAAGGGCTAAGTATAAATGAGACTGAATACTGTTCCTACTAAAAGGTCAGCACATGCTAAAATGCTAAGGGAAAATATAACAGACACTACAGAGTAATCATAGTATGTTTGTGCTATATTTATGGGCACACAAAGGGAATTCAGACTGCCCCTTCAGCATTTACAATTTGGGGCAAAGCAAGCTGAGAGAAATGAGAAGCAAATTTTGATTTAACAATAAACAAAAACAACCATATAAACATGGCTCCTGTTTTAAGAATTGGAAAAAATATATCTAAAAGTGAAATTTGGGCATCCTGGAAACTGGCCATTATTCAATTTGAAATCACGATAAAGAGATGCATGTCTAAGGGAAGAAGCTACAGTAAAAAGAATAGGGATGGCAGTTATTCGTGGCAGGTGGAAGTGTAACTGAAGGTTACTCTTTCAGGTAGAGATTTACAGTTCACAGGGCATGAGTGGAAGATGACCTTGAGTACAAAAATGGAGAGTTTACTAAAGTATACCACCAAATGCCAAAAGGATCCTTGGAAATTTAGGAAGAAAAATCTGAGTTTGGCTCCATGAATCTCAAAATATATATGAGAAAGTATTTAAAAGTGGACAGAGTTTCCAACACACCACACACATTAATGTGTTGGATTAAGATGTAGGATTGGAGATCACAGTCCTGCTGTATTACAGTTGTCACATGTAAAGAAGATCAAAGACCATGAGACCTTCAGAAGATTAGACATAAACAGTGAAGATGCTCTTATCTAAAGCAATCTGTACCAAGAGTTGGTCAGTTAATTTTAAAAAGTCTGTTAAAATGGGAAAACCACACGAAAAATTGACACACACCGTTGTGGATGCTGTAGTGCACCTCTCAGATTCCCCGGCTGCGGGAAGTGTTATCCGCTGATAGTTCTCCATGGAGAACCTCCTGAGAGTCACCCTCACCTAAAGGAAGGTGCCTTGTTTGAAGTTATCCCCCCTCCCCTGGGACAGCCCCCATCCAATGTCTGGTCAGTGCAGGACAAGTACCGATTGCCTCAATCTCCATCTCCGAGTCTGCTTTCCAGGAGCCCAGTCTGAGACACATACATAACTGAAATGTTTAATTTTCAATTTAAAATATACATTTACTCATGTATATTAAATATACATTTATATAGATATTTTGATCTATGCTAAAGCCTTCATATTTTAGAAGTGGTCCATTGATCAGCATGCCTTATTCTCTCTCTTACATAAACTACACCTAAAATGCATTATCTATTGTTTTCTGTTTTGGTTTCTTAAAAGTATGAAAACTTAAAGACCATAGGAAAACAATCTAGATGTGGAATCTCTCTAGGTTTTATTTCCCACTCTTCCAATCTTACCCACAGCTAGATGATACATATATTTTACAATTTTTAACTTTATCAAAATACAAGTAACATGAAATGTACCACCTTAACCAACCATTTTTAAGCAGACAGTTCAGTCATATTCAGTACATTTATACTGTCATGCAACCATCATCACCAGCCATCTCCAGAACTCTTTTCATCTTGCAAAACCGAAACTCTTACTCATTAAACAATAACTCCTCATTGCCCTCTTCCTCCCAACCCCCAGCAACCACCATTCTACTTTGTGTCTCTATGAATTTGACCACTCTGTGTAGCTTAGTGAGTAATTTTATTAAGTCCTTCCAAAGCCTTCATAGTTAATGTTTAGGAAACAGTTGCTGTGTCTTTTTGTACAGTACTTTTTGTACCTGTTTGCCTAATATTTAATTAAATTAAATAATTATGGTAGCAAGTTCGACTGGCAGGAACAGCTTTGGGGACAAATACAACTCAGCTAGTTGGAGTAGAAGTGTGTGAGTGTTCTAAAGAGAAGCCAGTTCCAAGTACTAAGCATACCGTGGACATCCACTGGACTGCTTGGTGTAGGTACCAGAAGTGTCCTTTAATCTGGTGAGCTAGTTAAGAGAGCTTCTTCTGCTATATAAAAATAGATATTGCTAACATTTAATGAGCACCTACTATGGACAAGGCACTGAACAAAACATGTGACTTGCATTATATGTCACTTAATACCCATAATCCTGTGAGGCAAATATTATCATCATCCTCATTTTATGTGCCAGGAAGCCTAGACACAGAGTACTTAAGCAATTTATCCAAAATCATGCTACTAAGAAGGGGCAAGACTGAGATTTTCAAGTTAGTGTGATCCCAAAGCCTGTCCTCATTTTACCCGCTACACTGGCTCTTAAAATGAACATTAAATAAAAGGTGTAACAAGAATAAAAATACGAAAGCGATTCTTTGTTTTCTATTGGCATCATACAAAATGACAAAATATGTCACATCTAGTTTCTTTAAAAGACTATAATTTAACAAACAAGGGATGCACTTAAATCCTCACAACAAAAGAATGTAGGTAGTACGATCTGCAATTGTTATTTGTTTACATAGGAATGATTTCAGTTAATTAAAGACAGAAGAGTTAGGCAATATTTGTAAGGAAAGAACTGAAGTCAGACATCTTAATTATGCTTTCAGATTAGCACAGAAAAGAGACTAAGCTACAAATGAAAACATGGAAAGTTTATAGACTATAATAAAAGCTAAATGTGTTATATCTCAGGACAACTCTTTGAATCAAAAAAAGAAAGAGAGAGCGAGAGAGCACCAGCACATCTAAAATAATTCAGAGTCAGATAGCAAGTGACTAATTAGAGAGGTCTCATTACAACCATCTGTATCAACACCCATATGAAAAGCCAAGCTACAGTTTCATTAGAGGTATTTTCACAAGAAAATAAAGCACGACTTTGTGGTTGTCTATTAAAAAGAAATGTCAATGACATCTCAAAACAGATACAGACAACATTTAAAGAAAAATACAGGCATTTAAGGTTGCCAAATCATGAGTAGAAGCTAGCTCCATGTAATAGCCCACTGGAGACTTGGGCAGAGAGAAGGGCCCTCATCCTGCAGGACAATGTGGCAGCTCCTTTCTACATCCACCAGCAAGAGTTTGCTCCTTGCTCTCATCCGGACACTGAGATAGAGAGACGGCAGCAGAGATTCCCAACAGACCGGCACCTGGCCAAGAAAGACAGCCTGCACCATTCAGCTCTTTTCAACACTTACGTTCCATGAACCTGACATCACCACACACGTACCTAAGACCCAGACTCTCTCCTGGATATCCTGGGACAACTCCTCTTCCATGGAACCTTCTGACCTCGATGCCCATTTCTAGATAAAACGCCTTCCCTGATTGTTCCACAGATGCCTTAAATATGTAAACACACATCCCAAATTGACCTTGTCATCAACCCTGTACCTGCTCCTCCTCCTGTGTGCCCTGCCACACTACATGGAGCCATCATCCACTCAGACTCCTGGGCCAGAGGCCTGGGAGCCATTCTCCACTCCTCTACGTCACCCTCCACTGCACATCCTGGCACCACGGTGCTGTGGATTTATACATAAAATATCATTTGAACATATTTACTCTTCCACCACTACCTTAGTTTAGGGCCTATACTCTTTTTTTTTTAATTTTTATTTTAATTATTTTTTTATTTCAATATAATATGGGGATACAGATGTTAAGGTTACATACATTGCTATTGCTTTCCCTCCCCCCTTGAGTCAGAGCTTCAAGTGCATCCATCCCCCCGACAATACACTTTGCATTTATAATGTATATATAAATCCATCCCCTTCCCCCCACCTGCCTGACACATGATAAATGTTTTTTTTTAATAACATTTTGGTTAGATTTTATAACTTTGCCTTTACCTAGCAAAGGTTAGAGGTATGCCCTTCCCCTCCACACTGTTCGCCACATCCCTCAGATGTGGGTCTATCTCCCCATCCCCCGAATCTCTGGTGAACACCACCACCCTTTGAGCACCATATTGATAATTGGTCAATACCAACGCGATGGTGAGTACATGTGGGGGATCCCATTTTTCTGATCTTGTGTCACCTCACTTTGGATAATGGGCTTAAGCTCAATCCAAGATAATATAAGCAGTGCTAGCTCACTGTCGTTTCTTAGAATTGGGTAATATTCCATTGTAAACATATACCAAATTTTAATAATCCAGTCATGAATTGACGGGCACTTGGGTTGTTTCCACGTCCTTGCAATAGTGAATTGCGCTGCCATAAACATTCGGGTGCAGGTGTCTTTATAATAGAATGTCTTATGCTCTTTGGGGTAGATGTAGGGCCTAGACTCTTGCAATAAGGCCTCTGAGTAGTGATCGTGGGGGTCTCAGAAGTTTGGCCAGGTGGTCTGATACACAATCTCATTTACGGAGTTCCAACTTCCTATCTAAATACTATGTTTAATTCCTGCATCAGCCTGAGTAGAATCCCTGGAAAAATGGGAAAGAAAAAAGAGCCTTTCCCTTAGCACTTTAGGAGTGAGGAATTTTTAGTATTCCACTTAGAGAATGATGAACATCAGGTGACACCAAAAATTCTTTTGTAGCTCGAATACAATAGGGCATTTCTTTTTTAAAAATAAATTTTATTGCATATAATTAGATATACAACATGATGTCACAGGATAGAGATAGTAAAATGGTTACTATAGTGAAGCAATTTAGCATATGCATCATCACACAGTTACCTAGTTTTATTTTTGTGTGTGTGTGTCAAGAGTAGCTAAAATCTAGTCACTTAGCAGGAATCCCAAATATAGTAGAATTTTATTACCTGTACTCCTCATGTTGTACATTAGATCTCTAGACTTGTTCATCCCACATAGCCATTACTTTGTATCCTCTGACCTACATCTCCCCACTTCCCACCCCTCTGCCCATAACCACTGTTTGATTCTCTATCTCTGTATAGTTGACTGCTTTGGTTTTTCGGTTTTTTTTAAAAGATTCTACATAAATGTCAGGTCATGCAATATTTGTCTTTCTGTATCTGGCTTATTTTACGGAGTATAATGTCTTCCAGGTTTATTCAGATTGTGGCAAATGGCAAGATCTCCTTGTTTTTTATGGCTCAATAATATTCCATGACGTATCACAGTTTCTTTGTCCATTTGTCCATCAATAAACATTTAAGTTGTTTCCACATCTTGGCCAGTGTGAATGCTGCTGCAGTGAATATGGGAGTGCAGATAACTTTATGAGGCAGTATTTTATTTCTTTTCAGTATATGTAAAGAAGGGGGATTGCTGAGTCAAATGATAGTACTGTTTTTAATTTCCTTAGAAACCTCCATCTTGTTTTCCATAATGGCTGCACTAATTTATATTCCCACCAACAGTGCACAAAGGTTCTTTATTTTTCCACACCCTCACCAACATTTGTTATCTTTTGACTTTTTGATAATAGCCGTCCTAACGGGTGTAAGATGGCATCTCATAGCGGTTTTGATTTGCATTTTCCTGATGATTAATGATGTTGCACACCTTTCATATACCTGTTGGCCATTTTTATATGTTCTTTGTGGAAATGTCTATTCAGGTCCTTTGCTCATTTTTAAACTGGGTTATTTTCTTATTATTAAATTGTATGAGTTCTTTATAAATTTTGGATATTAACCCCTTATCAGACACATGAGATATATGGTTTGCAAAGGCCAGCTTATTTTCAAGACCCTTTTATCCAATCAACAGATCATTTCCTCCTAGCCGTCTCTTCAACTATAGTGATTCATTCTGGGTAAACACAGAAACACTCCCTAAGTAATTTCTCTTGGCTGAAGATGCTAGTTGGGGCTTCCAACACAGTTCCTTCCTAGAGCCCTCCTGAGAGCCTCTGAGATGAAGCAGAAAATACAGAGCTGGCTGTGAATCTCAAACTTACTAACTGTGGGGTTGCAGTCAAGTTATCCAATCCTCTGAGTGTTACCTTTCTTACAGAGAAAAAGAAGATAATATTTACTTATAGGCATGTTAAATTCAACAACAAACAATAAAGATCAACTAAGGCCCAGGTGTTGCCTTGCAGCACCTGGATTGAAAGATGCAAGTCATGGCTCTGCCCTTCAGGCATTCCCAGTTGAACAGGGCAGATACATGCGATCAAAAACTGTGCCAACACAATGTAGTAAGTGCTATAACCAAGATGCACAAAGGAGGAAAGACTGGGGGCTGGGGTAAGAATAAAAAGGGAATTTATTCAAAATGAGATAATTATATAAAACCATGGTGCCTGATGACTGGCTCACATAATAAATGCCTTTGGGTTGATTTTTTTCAACCCCCCATTTGGGCTTATAGCTGTTACTGACCTGATCTTTCTCTTGCCTTCCTAAAAGTTCATATATAAAATTATCAACAAAATACCTGATGGTCATTGGTTCCGTTTTTGGAGAAGCTCTCATGTAACTGTAAAAAGCTTCCTTTGGGCCGGGCGCGGTGGCTCACGCCTGTAATCCTAGCTCTCTGGGAGGCCAAGGCGGGCGGATTGCTCGAGGTCAGGAGTTCGAAACCAGCCTGAGCAAGAGCGAGACCCCGTCTCTACTATAAATACAAAGAAATTAATTGGCCAACTAATATATATAGAAAAAATTAGCCGGGCATGGTGGCGCATGCCTGTAGTCCCAGCTACTCGGGAGGCTGAGGCAGGAGGATCGCTGAGCCCCGGAGATTGAGGTTGCTGTGAGCCAGGCTGACGCCACGGCACTCACTCTAGCCTGGGCAACAAAGTGAGACTCTGTCTCAAAAAAAAAAAAAAAAAAAGCTTCCTTTGAAGATTTGTCATCTCTGGCACCTGCTCTCCGATATGAATGCTGCATAATAGATGCTCAACTGGTTCATCTGGAAATCGGGGAGGTTTAAAAAATTTCTTCCCACCTTCATTAAGAAGCCTTTTCAGAAAGAATAAGTCTTGAATTATAGTCTAGATGTTTGGTAGATAGCAAGGGATTCTGGGTCTCTTCTAGGTCTTTTAGGTCTTCTGGGTCTTTTCTATGGAGAAAAGTGGGTGCTGTGACCCTCATCTTGGTCCTGCTCTACCCTAATCTTCCAAGTGCTTGTCATACCTGGGGATGAGGGAATATCCTATGAATCAGCCAATCATAACTTAGTGTGCTAGCTGTAAAAGAATACAGAGGAGTCTCTAGCCCAAGGACCAAGCAATATAGATACCATAGAGTCCAGAAGTGACCTAGAACAATCTGCATGTGTAGTAATGCAACTTTCAACTGTCTAATCCGAGTGATTCCATGGTGACATCTGAGCCACTACGGAGGTCCTAATCTGGGAAATATAAAACAAGACGCAGACCATAACCAGCCCCTTCTTGAGCCCTTCCTTTTGCTCTCCCTTTGCTGCGACAATGGGTCTGGTCGTCATCTGTGGCATATGTATCATGCTCTGTAAACCTGTATCTTGCTCTTGCCTTATAATCCTATCTTTCTCTCCTCAATAAACCTCATTTTCGTGCTTGCCTTACTTTGGTCTGTCTGGTCATTCTTTGGCCACGAGTGCACTAAAAACCCCATTTCAGACTGAAACCTGACATAGGAAAAGTTTGTAGTCTAGAACACTGAGGGAAAATGACATCTTTTGATTCTAACACTTGATGATTTTTTTGCTACTGTCCCGTATTCTCTTATACAAGAGAATAAAAAGGAAGTAGACACTAGAAATAATAAAGTGGAAGCCAGAAGTTCTGACATCCAACTTCTATTTATGGATAAGAAACTAAATAAATAACTTGGATCACAGATGCTTTCAGATCCTTGACAAAGCATCTAAGGTAGCAAACAGTGTTTTATGTTGGAGGCTGTGGAAGCTTTAAAATATGTCCACACATTCTTTGATGTTCCTCCCTTAGAGAGTGGAGCCTAACAGCCCTCCCCTGAAGCGTGGGCACCGGGCTTCCTCCAGGCTCTCCCTCTCCTGGCTCTCCTGCTTTGGGGGAAACCATCTGCCATGCTGTGAAGACACTCAAGCAGCCCTGGCGAGGGCCATGTGGTGAGAAACGGAGGCCTCCTACAACAGCAGGCGCTAACTTGGCAGGCGTCTGCATGAGCCACCTGGAAAGCAAATCCTGCAGCCCCAGTTAAGCCTTCAGATGACCAATGCCCTGAGTGTAACCTTACGAGGACATGAACCAGGACCACCCAGCTGAGCAACTCCCAGATTCCTGATCCACAGATACTGGATACTAAATGTTTTACTGTTTTAATTAGCTGAGTGTCAGAGTAATTTGTTACTCAGCAATAGATAACTGAAACAAAGGTAAATAGGGTATCAGAGATAAGATTTCTGTATTTGGGATAGCATAATTTTCTTAGCTAAAAAGCAATTCCCTTAATTTCCTTCCCTAGAGCATAGAAAGACGACATAACACGACTGTGCATTTTGAGGCGACACAAAGAGTCAATGCTAGTTCTACTTCATTCCACCACTTCATATCCTCCACCCCAAAGAAAGAAACTATAGTTTGAAATACTAGAATTATATGACAACAAAAGCATGATGGGTTGTGACCAGGCAAGGCAGTAATAATGAAAGTAAATAACTTATCATAAAATAGTAAAAATCAGGCAAACAAAGCCAAGTAGTTCTAGCCACAATTATTAGATAATAAACAATGAGTTTTGAATTTTACCAGAACTAGTGGTTTATGCACTTACATAATTTATTTCATTTATTTAAAAATATAATTTTGTATGGGTAGAGTGAATTAGTCTTAAAAGGTCCAAGGTGTTATATCTGCAAACAGAAGAAAGGGCATTTTATTCTCATTTATTATTTATTACTTTTCTCAAAAGTTAGATTCATTTATTCACAAACATTGCTTGTATATCTAATTTCTGCCAGAAATTGCCCTAGAGCCTGGGAATGAAATGCCAGAAACAATAGTCTGTGTCCTCAAGGAACTTGCAGAGGGCAGACTACTGCTTCTCACATGAGCATGACCTGTGGGGATTTTAAAAATAGGATATATAGGCCCATTTCTAGAAATTCAAATACCAAAGGCAGGGAGTGGTACCTGGAGATCTCCATGTTATTTAATTCATTTCTCAATTGATGATTATGCTTAGAGTGGAGAACCACCAAGGTGGGCACTAATATAACACAGCTTGTCTACTTACTAAGCACCTGATCTGTACCAGTGTCACTAGGGGCCAGGGATTCCACTGTGTGCCAAAAAATAGGTACCCAAAGGTTAGAAGGATAAGAGAGTTAGCCAAGTGGAGGGAGAGATGAGGCCATTCCATGATAGGTAGAGGATGTGGGTTTAGGGAACAGGGAGAGGAGAGCACATGAGGAATACCCTTATCATGTCTTCGAATGCAAACTCATGCCATGTGGTGAATTTGATTAGTAAATGAAAGAATAAAGTAGGATAGTCATGGATTCTGAGCTTTCATTTGAAAGAGACCTAATTGACCATCTTATACAAACTTCTCACTTCACAGCTGAGAAACTCTAGAAGTTGACCTCATGCAACAAATTAGGGAATGGCACCTAGGTCCTACGACTCCGGTTCTAATGTACTTTTTAGTTGGTTGGTGGCTCTTAGGATTAAAAGATGTCTTCAGAAACCAGAACAAGGCCAAAATATATTTCTCAACCAGTTCTAAAAAGCTTGTGTTGTTACTATAGGCATACTTTCTCAGGTGCTATCAATCTGGGGTGTTTTTGAAAAGATACAATCAACCCAGAAAAAGTAAGGTAGATATGAAAAATGTCTTTGAAGCTATTTCAGTTGCTACTGTTAGAAAATGTTTAAATTTAAACTCTAGTAGGCATAAAATAAGCTTGTAGAAAACACTAGTTTTGGAATCTGAATCAATGACCTAGAAATAAATCTCAGAGAGGGATAAGTGAAATTTTGAAAGAGTAGAATCAAAGAATATCAAAATATTATTTCCAAATGGTTTATAAAAATAATGTTTTGGGGTTACAATGTGGAACCAGGTACATTTTAAATCTACAGGTATTAATAATATACTGGCATTTTGTTATATAACACTACTCAGTTGAGGAGTGAATTTCCTTCAAAGGAGTTTCTTACTTGAAATGACTGCAGGATCTTGTGTTACAGGCTCACCAATAACACAAACTCTTTCTCCCTTTTCAGGGTCTTTGCCATCTGGTAGCCACTTCCATCACTTTCCTGAAGTTACTCAAAGGTCAGCATTTTGTCTTTCTCTTAAAAAAAAAATCCCTCAGACCTTATTTCCTGACTTTTCTGTTTTCCCTGTCATTTTGAAACACTGTCTTGCCTTTGTTTCCATGAAACTGCAGATGCTGGTGTTCCTTCTGCCTGTTACATATGTCTTTCTACTTGTCCATTTAAACCAACATGGCACCATGATTCTCCTACTTGCCTGGGCTCCCCATCCTTTGCAACTAACCTCGACAGTTCTCTTTGCATTGCTTCCCAATATCTACTCAGCTATTGAGACTATCTGATGCTTTCTGTGTTCATATTCCTAAGATTTGACCTTCCCTTCATATGTCCATCTCCTTTATCCTAGAAACAAGACTTCATCAATTAAACTTTGGTCAGTTACAATGGCTTCCTATGGACTGGTCTTTCATTCTCTGGTACATCCTGCAACCAGATGAAGACCTTTCTCATTGTGTCCTTTCCATGCCTAAGAATAAGCACATGGCCTGCTGAACCCAATCCCAGTGTCCGTCACCTGGAATGACTTTCCCCTTTGCAAGCTTCTATGGCTTGAATGTGTCCCCAAAATCTCATGTGTTAGAAACTTAATACCCAAATTCATATATTGAGCCTTTGGGAAGTAATTAGGATTAGATCAAGTAATCAGGGTGGGGCCCCCATGATGGGACTGGTGGCCTTATAATAAGAGGAGAGGTCTAAGCGGACAGAGAGACCTAAGTGGACACACATTCTTGCCCTCTTGCCATGAGACACCCTCTGCCATGTGATACAACCATAAGGCCCTGACCATTTGCCAGCACCATGCTTTTAGACTCCCCAGGCTCTAGAACTATAAGAAACAAATTTATTTTCTTTGTAAGTTATACAGTCTCAAGTACGCAATTATAGCAATAGGAAATGAACTAAGACACAAACCAAATCTAATTCTTTCTCCAAAATCCAACATGAACTTCCTTCTTGGATGATGCCTTCCCTACCTAATAACCTTCCAGAGTGCATTTTAACTTCCTTAGCAGTCACATCTGGATCACACTCTCTCACATTTGCTTGTTGCAAAGGCCAGTTCTAAAGGACAGTTCTTGTAGAAACCATGGTACTGGGGCGCCAACAGAAGGGTCTCCATAAATGTTTGCTAAACTGAATTGAATTATACTACAGGTTGGCCAAAGTTTAATTTTAATTATAATTACTTAAATTATTTAATTACTTAATCATTTAATTTTAATAACTTTAGATTAAGGGAAAATAGAAAGCATATCTTGTTTCAACTGTAATAGTTATTACCTTAATTTCTTAAGCACTAATCACAAAAAAACAGATACTGAAAGCATTTTTTTAAAATTGGAAAAATCACTGGAACAAAACCCTTTAAACATTCTTGTTAGTTTTCTCTCCTCTAACACTTTTGATAGATCTTATCACTCTAAAAATAAAGGAGGTTTTTGGCATCTGAGGAGCTGAGGATTGATGACAATGGGTAGACTTAAATATGTGAAGGATGGATTGTGTCCAGAAAACCATGGGTCAGAGAGATATTTTCCAAATGGGAAATGAATTCTGACAGGAAGCTGCCTGGTGGGAAATGAAGGAAAACTTTGAAAGCAAGTAATCATGATAAAATTTTAGTTGTGTTGACTAGTCTGAAATATATATGTAGAATTTACAATATGTAAGTTGTTCTAAAAAGAACTTAATTATGCAGAAGAGGAACTAAAGATATTTTAAAATTTGAGCATCCACATCATCAAATGTGTTAAAGTGTCAAGATAACAGGTCCGTCTTACAAAATAACTGATGTTCAAGAATACTTTGCTAGACTTATAAACCTTACCTCCTCCATATCAAGGTTAGCTCCTGACTAGGTAAAACTAGCAGGAAGTTGCTCTAATAAGACAGATTGATCAAAATCATGTGTGAAAATAAAAACCATACATATGTGCTTGTATGTAATTTCCTCTGCATTATTTCTATTTATATGTGAAATGTTTTCATTCATTCATGGAGCATTTATTGCGTATTTTCTATGTGTCAGGCACTGTCCAAAGCTCCAGGGATTCAATGATCCCTGTCCAAAAGTAATTCACAGCCAACTAGGGCAGTTCACAGGCTTGGTGGGAAAAAATGACAGGAAATAACTAGAAGAGAAGAAATAACATGAAATGGAAAATTTTGGGTTTAATTCTAAATTTATTAACGTAAGAATAATCCAACAACTCAATGTTAAATAAAGCCAGCTAAGAACTCCGCCAACTTGATCATAGTCAGATTCAGTTTTCTGAAATTCTCATGTCTGAATATATCAAGCTAAGAGATTACAGTGAGTAATGGTCTCAAATATGTTAAGACACAGCAGAAGAGTGATTGCGTAGATGGAACAACTTTCAGCACCAAAAAATAAGAAATTGTCCCAACATTTTTTCTTAAGAAATATAACTGTTGATACTTTTATTTTCTAATTTGGTTTTGGCAATACTTTCTTCAACATTGTAAAAGAAATTTAGAATTATATTATTATTATACCTTTATAAGATAGTTCTGAAAGAATACTAGGGAATCATTACAGCAGGGGTCCTCAAACTTTTTAAACAGGGGGCCAGTTCACTGTCCCTCAGACCATTGGAGGGCCATTGGAGAGTGCGGAGCACATTCCACACATGCGCACTGTGGGCCTGGGACAAGTTGGCTGCTAAGCAGGACAGGCAGCGTCAGCGAAAATACTGGGTGGGCCCGATAAATGTCCTCCTCGGGCCGCATGTGGCCCGTGGGCTATAGTTTGAGGACACCTGCATTACAGAAATGATTGGAAAATACACAGGTGGTCAGAAGTGATCTATAACAACTCATAACAATTCTACAGGAAATATTATGCAATAAAGAAAATATTAGTATTAAGCAAATGCTCTAATAATACAGTTAGGGAAAACAGAATAAAATGCAACTGCCAAAGCAAACTTTCTTGATGCCCTAGGATGTTCTCCCCTTCCTTGCCAAAATCTGAGACTCCCCCACCCTCTGGCAGGCCTCCTCTCCTCACCCTAGCAATTGTTCCGTTTTCTATACTCCTTACTGCTGTCTTGCCTGCTGGCACTAGGCAATGAATAGCCTGCTTCTTTTTATTTTCCATGCATTTGCCTTTCTTTCCAAATAGATCATATGTTGTTCCCCGAGGAAAGCGAGTATGCCTTCTATTTCTCTGTATCCCCAGCAACTGGGAATCTTCCTGCACATGATAAATGTTTGTTGATGGGGACGCATATGCTCATTTTATGTTAACATTCTGTGAATATTAACGAATATAGTTGGTTGAGAAAAAAAGACCTAGGATTGAAATTTTTAAATGCTATATATTTTGCCTAGTTTAAAAATATTTCTGAAGAAATTCAATACAGCCTTGTATTATTTAGACAAGTAAAAATTGTAAGAAATAAAACCATGGCCATTAGAAAAACTGAAAATTTTATCCTGAATAAAAAAACTCTTTAAACTTAAGAAATGTAGAGAACAAAAGATCACCAAACCTTTCATTAACCGATAAGCCTTATTTGCCTTTCCTTCCCCCTCCTGCCAAATTCCTGTTTATAAAATTATTCTAATACAGCAAATGAGGAACGCTATTTAATTTTGCAAAATAACTAGTTCTAAATAACACATAATTGTCCTAAACAAATAGGATCTATATATTTATTGAATTCTACCCCTGATACCCACATATTTAGCTTATTTTAAATGTTTCAGACTCCCAGGTTCAAATACCCTCCCTTGGACAGGTGTGTGTCAGAAATAAAAATAACTGGGTAACTGGGCCATACTAGCAAATTAGTGACTACATGAATGAGTTTCGAGGGCAAGGCTGGGGAGTAACAAGTCTCAGGGACTCTCAGATAGCCCCACTGTCCCCTAAAAACGATTCCTTTCCCATCTGCTTGTTGATGCCCACATTTCTTTAACATTACACAAATAAACCTAAGGCATAAAATACAAATACCTGTATGCCATCGGCATTGTTTGGTGCTTCCCTAGAATCCTCGGGACCTTGCCCCCATTCTTGGTCTCCAGGATCTCCGTGATTTGGGAGGGAAGGATCTCACCACAGCTCCAGAGGTTGTTCTGTGCCAATGAGCAGGATGCCAACTTCTTGCCCTCAGTGACTAGTTCTCTGATTATCAGACATTGCCAGCCCTAATCATTAGCTCACAGCTGTCCCATGACCTTAGAGAGAAGCTCAGGACTTCTGTCCTTCCTGAGTAGCACTCTCTACTCAGCTCAGGTTGCTGAGGTTGTAGGTTTGAGGCATGGAGCTGCTGCAGTCAGTGTCGCAGTCACAGGGGACTCAGTCCCAGATCATATCCCGTGCAAGGCAAGGGCAAGGCTGAAAAATAAACCTGGGGTCCGATGGAATTACACCCAAAGCCAATCCCACCTCTGGATGGTTCAGTTGTGAGAGTCAACAAATTCCTTTTATCACTTAAGGCAGCTGGAGTTACAATGAGTCACATGTTATATCCTGGGAGAAGACAACAGACTGATTCAAAATTGCATCATGAAGTTCATATAAGCCATATCCAACAGAGCCTTTCTTGAAATAAGGTGTTGATTTAGAGACTGACATGTGAGTCCTGAGCATCTGAAAGGGGAAGAGATATCTCAGAGAGAGGGGAAAGATACTTTATTTCAGTGGTCCCCAACCTTTTTGACACCAGGGACCATTTTCATGGAAGACAATTTTTCCACAGATCCGGTGGGGGGTGTGTGGTGATGGTTTCGGGATGATTCAAGCACATTCAGTTTACTGTGCACTTTATTTCTATTATTATTACATTGTAATATATAATGAAATAATCATACAACTCACTATAGTTTGGGGACCCCTACTTTATTTGAAAAGTATGCCTGGGGGTCTGAAAAGAATTTTAATTACACTGCAATTTTGTCTGAGACTTTGGCTGTTAGAGGATGTGCATTTTAAGAGAAGAAATTTTCAATGATAGGATTTCAAACACAGTATCAGTAGTGATTGGAAAGATATTTTACAGCAGGGCCTTGAGGGATATGCTCAAATGACACTATGCCAATGGCACCTCTTGCTCCCTTCAGATCTTAATTGTCCTTACTAATAGATTTCCCTTCTCCCAAACACAGTCACATACAATCAGGGCCACACAGACATGGAGAGAGTATTGCAGGCAAAATGAATGTGTGTATGAGGCCCTGGGTTAGGAAACGCTCTTGGTGTCTTTGAGGATTTGCTGGTGAAACTTGATGAGGGAGAACCCGTAGGTACGAACATGGCTCCTACTCACGACCAGTTAATACAGCCTGGATTGCTGAATGATTTCATAATTTCTAGTACCTATTTGGTGCAATACCTTTGTCTTATTCTTTAGGTTAGTAGGCAGCCCCTAACTTTATTACTATTTGGCATCTACATAACTCAAACCTAAAGTCCAACATCAGTGACCTCAGCCAATTCCCTGGCCCTCCCCAAACCTCACCTCAACCGATGGAGCTTCTACTGCTGTCATCACTGTGTTAACATGTGGCCTTTTCCAGAATCTACAAGTTTAGAAACAATAGAAGGGAAGAAGTGATGAAAAGCAGGACTGGCTTAGGGGAGCTGCCCCACCAGGAACGAGCTCCCCCTAGGGCTGTTCTGCCTCCATGGTGATGATGCAGTCCCAATATAACTTCCCTAACTTGCCATCAGTCTTTCATTTCACTTTATTCAATGTGCTAAATAATCTACACTTGCTTGACTTAATAAAAGCATTTCATAAGTATTTTCTTTTAATAATGCAAATGTCCCTGGTAAGATTAAGAAAATTATCAGTTATGCACGTTAGTATGAATTAGTTAAATCAAAATACTTCTCTACTAACATCTAACTGAGATCAGCTACACTGAGAAAATGAGAGTTTTAACAGGTTGGGGCAATGAGGAAGAAGCGGCTGGTGATATTGGAGGATACTGGGAACCCGTGGGGCAGGAAGGCACTGAAAAAGGGTGAGTTTAGTGTCCAGAAGGACAGAGGGAAGTCTCTCCTTCTGTCTTTCTGCATTTTAACCCTACCAGGAACCACAGACATTACAGTATGGATGAACCTCACTAGGGATTAACAATGTCTTGTGGGCTAGCCTGGAAAACTAAGTGTCACTTATTACATTGTTGGGCACCACATTCCAGGTTCAAGATTCAACTTTCCAACCATTTGGAAACCAAATCATTCTTAATTGGAGACTATATTTCCTTTGTTTCTTCCACAGGGGAAAACCTTGAACTAACCCCATAATAAGTGTGCATAATAAGTGTGCAAAAAACACCTCTTTAACTAATAGATTAATAGTGTGTGATCTGATCACCAAATCAAGAAATATGGTCCCTGAAGAGAAACCCTGGCAAAACCACAAAGACTAAACTAAAATAAAGGTCCCTCTTGGTCAACTTCCAAGACCCTGATATGATATAGTCTGTAAACTGGAGTGGCTTGCATTTCAAATTATGCATTATATTTCAACCAGGACTATGTACAGAACTGTGTAGTCCTCAGGAAGAGTTTATAATGAAACAAAACATTCCTACTAAAAGGAAAGATATTTTGATTTTGTATCAAATCCCACCAAAGGCATGTACAAATATACTCCAAGATAAAATATTCCATAGACTTAAACAGCAAACTGTTTTCTGTAAATACTCTCCTGAAAACATTATAACTGGGGGTCCCATGTCTCTGGAGCACCAAGTGAGCACTTGCCTTCAGTGAGGGCGCCAGCCCAGAGTACCCCTGGGGAAGCTGGCTTCTGCAACCTCTACATTGCAGTCCCTTGTTCTAAGTGCTCTGTTAGTCAGATTAAAACATTTGTTTATTTTCTTCTGTAGTCAAATAAAGGCAAGTCAGCAAGCTAAGTATAAAGACACTTCATACTCTGCCTTTGAAGTCCATTTCACATTAACTTAATGTAACTTCCTTCATCAGGACCAATTATAGATCAGGAGGAAAATGACACTCATACCTTTCATGAACATACCAGAGACCAAAACACTATGCCAACCCTGCCTGCTTTCCTACAGAAACAAATATGTGTACATTAGGTATCATTCTAGCAGGTTAAAAAGATGTAGTCATGCTTAATAAAATAAAAATATCTCTAATGTACTCGTTCCCTCTCCCTCATACTTTAAAAACATTAAATCCAGCTTGTCAAAAAATATTAACCATCCAGATAGCAATGATACAGTTTTGCTGGAAGAAAAAGTATGGAATGCACTTAAAAAATGGATAATCAGAAAAATCTAAGCAACTCCCAATGCAGTATCCCCTCCTGCCTGGAGGTCACAGAGCGTGGCCCACTTGTCTTTACTATGTAACTTCTGATCACAACTATGTAGCATTCTCTCTTCCATGAGGCTAAAAAAAATTCTATGTGCTCACATTTTATCACCAGAATCAAAGGATCTGGCATTGTTAAAAGCATGAGTTGTAGAATTTACAGAACCAAGTTTGCATTCTAGCTGAGAGGCCTTGAAAAGTTACTTCACCTTTCTCTAAGCCCCCACTTCTGCACCACGGAATGGGGGTGATGAAAATGGCCCCCTCATGGTTGCGGTAAAGAGTAAATAAAACATAGCATGAACAGCATTTGGTCTAGTAGGTGATAAAAATACTTAGCTAGTATTATTTATGATGACAACATCCTAGGAGACCTCACAAAGAATTTAGTGTCTTAACTCCCAAGGACAGTTAGATCAAGTTGTGAGTGATCTTCCCACATTGATAAGTGTTGGAGAGCTTCCAGAGGCCTTGATTTGGGTTAAGCTGTCAGCAAGGAGCTGCGGTCATTCTCAGAGGACACAAAGAGCACAAAATTCTCCTTAGAGCTCTGCCACCTGAGAACGGTTTGAAGAACCCTCCTCTCTCGACTAGACAGAAGATAGAAAAAAAAAATAATAAAACGGGTTTTCTTACTGCCCATGGAGAGAGAAGTTGGTAGAGTACATATAATATTTTCCCAAATTTCTCGAATCCCTGGGTAATGGCCCCTCAGCATCATAAATGTAGGTATTTAGAGTCTGCTTTCAGAAATGATGGAAATTAACTGTATCTAGAACTAGACATCAAGATAAAATAATTTTTAATTAATCTTAGCTTAGGAAAATACCACAGCATTAAATTTGCAGTAATTTCATGATATTCATAAGCAGGGTAAAATGTTAAACATTTTGTAATATATCTAAGCAAGGTAGAACATTAAACGTCTCCAGTATTTCTCCCATGAAGTTATGTAGATATACCATTTTTCCTGTTGGACATTCTTGTTGATATTGTAAGGTTTTTAAGGGAAGACACTATCCTCTACTCAACTAAAGTTCATATTAGAATCTAACAGATGTCATATAATTCATTGTCATTCAATAATTCCAATTATAAACTAAATTTCCCTAAGCTGATCACAATTTATTATGCAGCAGTTGATATACACAAAAGAATATATGTAACAAATAGGTACATTATGAAACATGATAATAACCCAAAACTTGTGAACCTACCCCCAGCTTAAGAACTAGAAAATTACCCATATTATAATTGTTACCTGTGTTCCTTCCTGATCTTAGCCCTGTGCCTTTTCTTCAGAAAAGTAGTCAGTCTCCTAAATTTTGAATTCATCATTCTCTTGTTTTTCAAAATATATTTTTCCAAATATAGATCTTTAAAGGTATATTGTCTAGTTTGGCTAAACACTGCAAAAATCTTTGAGACCTGTCTGAAGGTGGCATGACAGAGTATAGGAGGGAATGAGCTGAGATGGCTCAGCTGTCACCATTCTTCCCTAACAGGTGTCATATGTCCCACCCCATGTCTCCTAAAAGAGCCAAAATGCTAATGATTCTCCTAGTTTCTGCCTATAGAAATCACAAATTTCCCGTCATTCTCAGTGTAGTCATCTATATAACTATTGTCTGAAAGGAGGTGGAGCCTTCTGCCTGCCCTGGAAGAATCTTTGTACTAGCTATTCAAGGGGACGGACCTGAGGCCGACTGCCATTTTGGTGAGGAAGTCTTCCTGCCTGGAGGAAAGTTAGCAACAAGCCAGACACTGTCTGGGCAGCCGTCTGTGATCTGGGCAGCCGTCTGTGATCTGGGCAGCTGTCTGTGATCAGCTGTCTGTAATCACTTCCTCATTGACAGGTAATAAAGCAGGGGACCATTATTGCCTGGTTGACCATACAGTTTGGTCAACATATTTGCTACTAAGTCCCATGAATTTCACTCAAATCCTGTTAAGGATCATGATTTCCTCATTCTTCTTCCAGAAATCCATGTTTCTGTCAATATCCCATCCTTGTTGAAAAAACTGTTAAAAACTATGAAGAACTTGAGACTTTAGCCTCCTTGTAAGCCACCACATGCCACAGGCTCACAGATGCTGGGAGAAGACACAAGATTGGGTCAGAGACAAAGGATTTCTTTATTCACAGCACAGCAAGCAGAAACAGTGTCAGTACATCTGTGTCAGTCTCCTTACCCTCAAATTCTATAGTGTGATATAGATGGGCTCAAACAGATGCCTGCAGGCACAAAGGGTTGCATGACAGAAGAGGAACCTTGAGTTTAGGAACCAGGATCTTTCTAAATGGTCAGTAAGCAAAGCTGCCTTTTGCTCTGGAGGGAAACACTATCTCCATCTCCCAAGGCTGTTTACTATACAAACGTCCTTGAAAAGATATTCTGGAAGAAAGGGCAGTCAGTGCCTGGCTCACAAGCCATGTAGAAACAAGAGAGGCCCACAGAGAATAGTCTTCCACCAGTTGTTATACTTTATTTATTTTTATTTTTGTTGAGACAGAGTCTCACTCTGTTGCCTGGGCTAGAGGGCCGTGGCATCAGCCTAGCTCACAGCAACCTCAAACTCCTGGGCTTAAGCAATCCTCCTACCTCAGCCTCCCAGGTAGCTGGGACTACAGGCATAAACCACCGTGCCCGCCTAATTTTTTCTGTTTTTAGTTGTTTGGCTAATTTCTTTCTATTTATAGTAGAGACGGGGTCTTGCTCTTGCTCAGGCTGGTCTCAAACTCATGAGCTCAAGCAATCCTCCCACTTTGGCCTCCCAGAGTGCTAGGATTACAGGCGTGAGCCACCACGCCAATTTTTGTATTGTATGACTGTTTTAAATTCCATCTTGAACACAGAAATGTCAATCATATTTATAAGCCTCTTAGAGAAATGAGGCTGGGCACAATGGCTCATGCCTGTAATCCTAGCACTTAGGGAGGCCAAGGCAAGAGACCAAAAGATATATGTTTATTAGTTGACACATATGAGGTTTATAGGTTCAGGCATTCAGAAGTTTTGAGGGATTCTTTTTGACTCAATTTTTTCCTCTATTAAGAACAATAATTTTGCTATGTAATAATAGCTTGAAATTAATTAATGATTGTAAAAGACCTAAAGATCTGCTGTGAGATGGAACTATAAAAATACTAAAAGTTGTAGCCATGTGTCTGTATGGCCAGTTTCCCTAGTAGGAAGTAAGCTCATCTTTACAGCAAAGCCCCTACTTTACATTATCCTACAATTTGCACCTTTTCCTCCCAAATCTGCCAGTTTTCCCATGTTACTAATGTACTGACCTCTCCTTTATATTACCCTGCAATTTGTACCTTTTCTTTAAGTCCATCATATTCCCTGCATTACTAACATACTGACCTCCCCTTCATATTATCCTGCAATTTACACCTTTTCCCCCTGACTCCATCAGATTTCTCATGTCACTACTAATGTACTGACATCTTACAATTTGCACTGCATTTCTTGCAATTTGTACTCATTTTTCAGAAAAGGTGGGGAAAAGCTGCATTGTTCCTGTTTCAGAGACTGTGGAGAAGGTGCTCTGGATGCCACTGCAGCCCTGTGTCAGGGCTTGTGATTTAGGAAGGTGCTAGGAAATGAGTAAATACGGTGAGACGAGACGTACCCTGAGCTGATGGCTAAGTAACTGATGAAAGAGGAGACATAAATTTCATAATCTTCAGGGGTTCCATGGTATGAGAAAAGTATTTAACAATTAGCTTAATTTACATTACCACATTCTCTTTTTATTGTGTTCTTATGAAAGAGATGCTTTTTCATATATCAATCTTATACTTTCTCTCAATTTGTTCTATTGCTATTTGCCACATGCCTCCTGGCCACTCTGAGGTAAGATTTCCCATAGAATGTGCTACCTACATTGAGTCTTAGATGAGTCAGAGTTGGTGAGACAAAAGGAGGTAGGGTTAAGAAAGTTCCAGATACTGAAAGCCACAGAGGTGCAAATCTAGAACCTTTAGGGATCTTTACATATTTCAGAATGGCAGGAGCACAATGTGAAGAGGAAGGACGTAGAGCATGGAGGAATGCCATTGGGAGGAATCTGGACACTGTATTTCGTGACTAGGAGAGTAATGTGCTCATATCTGAATGCAGAATCATCTCCCAGGTGGTGGCATGGAGGATATGTCAGATGGAGATGATACTGGAGGCAGGGAACACTGGAGTAGGAGAGTAAGCAATAAGCTAGGAAGGAAAGGATGAGGGCATGCACTGTGGAATGAACTGTGTCCCCCAAAGCTCACATGTTGAAGTCCTAACCACCCCCCAATACCTTAGAATGTGACTTTATTTAGAAATAGGGTCTTTAAAGAGGTAATTAACTCAAAATGAAGTCATATGGGTGGGCCCTAATCCAATATGACAGGTATTCTTATAAGAGGAGGATATTAGGACACAGACACGTACACTAAAAAGACCACGTGAAGATGTAGAGAGAAGGTGGCTATCTACAAGCTGATGAGAGAGACCTCAAAAGAAATCAAGCCCACTGACACCTTGATCCCCAATGTCCAACCTCAAGAACTGTAAGAAAATAAGTTGTTAAGCCACCCAGTGTGCAGAATATAGCATGGATCAAGGATGTCAAGGTGGAAAAAAAATGGAGGCAGACTTGGGGGTAGATTGGATAGAATTTGGTGAAAGTTGGCTATAAGTGGTCAAGAAAAGAGGCTGTTTAGAGGTTCCTGGTGTGGGTAACTGGGTAGATGGTGACATCATGAACCAAGAAAAGTAATACAAGAAAGGAGAAGGATTGGCAGATCTGAAATAAAAGACAACATAAACCACTTAGAATATGTGGAGTTTAAGGGTTCAGTGGGGACATCCAGATGGCAGTGCTCAGCAAGAGTCTGGAGTTCAGAAAACAGGACTGTGATCAGAGAATGGAGCTGGGAGTCCTCCACGTGGGAGTGGAGGAAGTAAAATCTCCCAGAGCAAGTATACTAGTAAAGAAGAGAAAATTGGAAGGGGCCGCAGGCAGAGGGCCACCCACCAATGGAGAGTGAAAGGAATGGCCATTAAAGGTTGGCCCAGACCCAGGAAAGAGCACTGTCACAGACACCCACGGCAAAGGGTGTCTTCAGGGGTCATCAGTGCAAAATGTTCTGTCAAAGACAGAAGAGTGTACACTGAATTTGGCAATTGGGGAGATTATTGGTGAGCTCAGCAAAATTATTTCAGTAGAGCTGTTAGAAATGAAAGCCATGCTGTCCTAAGCATAGAAGTGAAGAGACTGTGGGAAAATGAAAACAGCAAGCACAGACTACTCTGCCTGAAAGCTCAGCTGAGACAGAGCTAGAGGGAATGCAGGGCCCAGCATCGGTTCTATTACTCTGATCAGCAGAAGAAGGGGTGCTGGTGGTAGAGGAGGAGGGGAGGAAGAGATGGTACCATTAAATGAATGGGGCTGTACCAGTCATATTCTAAAGGGAGCTGGGCCTGTTGGACATGCTATCTCCAAGAATAGCCAAACACCATCTTTATAATGAGTTGTTCCTGCTCCCACACAAGGTAGCTGATTAGGATTTGAGGAATTCCTGTTCAAAATATGTGCATGAGTTCAGGTAACCCATTTGGGGAGAATTCCTGATAAGCAATGTGAGGTAGATTATAGTCATTTGATATTACAAAGGGTTAAGTTGGGGGTCAGAGGAAAAGAAGACAGAGACAGTAAATCATGCCTGTCATGGCTCAAGATAAGTGAATTCTAATCCCTGTTTATGCATCTACCCTCCTATTAGACTGGAAGTTCCTTGTCTTCAGGGACACGTCTTGTTCAGTGTTGTAAACTAGAGTACCTGCACAATGGCAGGCACCTAGTAGGAGCCCAATGAACACTAAATGGAAGCTCTGCCATGGCTGTAGAACCAGGTCTTCATGATCTGATGCCCAGGTCCTGCTTACAAAGCACGAATGAGCCCACTGATTATCCATAGCTGATGTCTACATCCTTTCATACGGCTAGGATAGGTCAAGAAGGACGTTTAACTGAGATGGTCAGAGTAATTCTCTGAGTAGATGACACAAAAATAGATGAACTATTTTTGAGTGAAGTCAAAGTTACATGCGGTGAAAATGGTAATGGGGCCAGGAAGTTTTTAAAAGGCAGAATAGCTTGGATAGGATTAGTATTTGGTATACAAAACCTGAAGACAATCCAGAACAAGGTGGCTAAGGTATGCATTGTATTATTTCATCAATTCTCAGGTACTTTTTCCTACAATTTAAAATATCTAAAATTTGCAGTGCATGTATGATCATTAGTATCCCAGCAGTGTATTACAGTTTAATGGGAAGAATTTTTCGTCAGTGGTACATAATATGATGATGCCGCTAGAATCAATGATGTCTCAGACTTAATGAAATATGGTATTTTACTCCATGAAAAGATGTGGCTGTTGCTTTAATTAAAGGCATTCAGCTTTAGTAATGGGTAAATTCTAAGTACAAATCAGAATATTTCAAAAAGTACCCCTCCCTACATTAAGACATTGGGTTAACTATTTTGAGAGCAACTGTGCACTTTAATTTACCACTCTCAACCTCAACACACTAAGCAGCAAGAACTCTAACTGGCAGAAAGCTATGAAGCTATATTATGAGTAATGTCATTTAAGTCCCCAAACTCAGCCATAAGAGCCTGATTATTACCACCTTTGTTCAATTGTTTGTTTGTTACTAAATCCGTGCCTTCTCTCCAATACTGTGGAATGTTGGTCACTTACTTAAAATGGGTGGGGGAAAAAGACTTGAGATTACTATTTCAAAAGACAGATGCCCAGGAGAAAAATTCTAGCTTGCAGATGGGACATACTAAAAGATGGTCTGAGTGATGTTTTCAGACAGTAATGCTTTCATCAGATAAACGCTGTGGTAATTGTGGTATGTGGGGTTTGTATTGCTTTTAGTTTTCGCAAGGTCAAGTCTAAATCCATATATTGGAAATGCATTCTATTTTAACTGCTGAGTATGGGATGAATACATTTACTTGCTTATTTTTAAATGCGTCTACTGGCCTTTAGAAGCTATTATTTATATAAAGGTATTTTTGAACTTTACAAACAGGTTGGACACTACCCACTGTCTGAATATTTAAAATAAGGTATTGGATACATGCAGAACAACAATCCATACTCAAAATAAGAAATGAAAGATGAGAATAATTGCCAAATACCTTTGTGTTTCATATTTTTAATCATTTTAATAGATTTGTTTTTATCATACTATATTAAAATACATTTTCTTAAAATGTTAAATCATATAAATATCTAAATATATTTTTACTGCTTTACATTAATATAAAGAATATGGAATACATTTTACATAGCAGTTGATATCTCTACTTTGGGCAGTTATTTTAATGATTATTACAATTCAGTGTCTAATTTTTTTAAAAACTGACCTAAAAGACAATAACAAATAGCATCTATTTATCTTAAACTTCTTTGAGGTCCAAATTTACTTTCCATGTCAGTTTTTCTCATTTTCACCTTGGACCTGATTACTTTACAAGGCATATGTCTCTTTCTTCCTTTAATTGCTTTTTGTACTTCCTTTTTCATTTTTTTTAAATTGCTTGTTGCTAAGCAATATGCATAACATTAGGACATACCTCCATTACTTTGAACATTGTCTACTTGGTGTTATTTTCCTCTATTACTTTATCTTACTTGAATTGACCCAAACTATACTTTCTACCCTCTTTTGACCTTTTTTTTTTTTTTTGCCAAAACATGTTCCCCCATCTTCGTGTCCTTTGATCATTACTCAATAGCTATTGTATTCAATATTTAGTCCCATTTTTTCCTGCTCTCCTCCATTTTTGTTAAGCTCTGGTGGACGGAGTCTTACATCGTATGACTATTTTTCTTTTTAGTCTACTCTCTTTGTCTTACTTCTTTCTTTTGTAGTTAAAGACATAAGAAAGACACCTCTTTTACAGAATTTAGGTCACTTGCTACTATTTTCCTTTTATCACTTTTGCTATTCCAGATCTTAATTCTTTTTAGTACCATAGCACATGTTATTGCTCTCTTCCTGACATCTCTTCTTTACATTAGTGAGTATAATATTAACTTTGGTATAATCCTATAAAACCAAATTCCTTATTCAACTTAAGTTTGTTCTATTTTTTGATGAGTTGCAATGAATTTATTTAGCTATGATGAGCTACCCTCTAAAACAAGCAAAAAGCCAAAAAAAAAACTTCAATCAGTTCAATCATTGATAAACATCTACCATAATTTTGTTACATATGTCTGAATAGATATTTTTGAAGAACACTAAGAACACACTTTACTTTTGCCAAACCAAATTAATTTGTAGGCTAACTTGCACTGGTGGGCTCATAAGCACTCTTGTTTTTATTATTATACTTGGAGACAATAATTTCTAAGAAGGTTGTGGAAGGGCTTTTGATTGAAGATCACCTGATATTTAGTTTGACTCACTCTGAGTATAACCTAAGGTCCTGTTTTTTAAAATTATAAACAGAGAAAGGTGATGCTTCTTCCCTTATTACAACGCAGGGATGTTACAGAGTTACAGAAAACATTAAGCAAAATTTGTTGTGTATAAACTCTCTAGGACATAGTTGCTGTATCGGAAATGGCAGATGTGTGTATGGATGTACATGTTAGCATTAGTATATCCTTTTCTAAGATTTGGCCTATTAATAGTTCTTCAATTCCCATTTATTCTAAATGTTGCAAGTATACCTTTCTTAGTATTTATTGTATGACTCTGCTATGTTCTGGATGTTTTCCCAAAATTCATATGTTGAAAGCTAATCATCAATGTAATGGTATTAGGAGGTGGGACCTTCAGAAGATTAGGTCACGGGGCAGAGCCCTCATGAATGAGATTAGTGCCCTTATAAAAAGAGGCCCCAAAGAGTTTCCTTGCCCTTTTCCACTATATGAACACACAGCAAGAAGGTGCCATTTATGAACCAGGGAACAGGCCCTCACCAGACACTGAATCTGCTGGTGCCTTGATCTTGGACTTCCCAGCCTCCAGAAGTGTGAGGAAATAAATTTCTGTTGTTTATAAGCTACCTAGTTTATGGCATTTTGTCATAGCAGCCTGAATGGACTAAGACAGATTCCTTACTCTTGAATATTGGACTGAATACACTGATATTAAAGGATTGAAAGGGCTCAAATTAATTGACATCATATTCAAAGATTCTTACCATATCTCAAATTGACCCTAAATTGAGAGTTTGCTTCCATTTTTATTTTCTTTTAAAGGTGGTTTATAATTAGTTGAAAAATAATGAAGAAAGCTAAATAATAAAACAGAAAACATGTTAATTGCTTAATAGAAAACAAATGATAACAACATGTCTACTGTGTCTATCTATAAGCTCTACAGCTTACTGAGAGGTAGTTAGTATAGTTGTTAAGAGTATAGGCTTTGGGGTTAGTCTGCTTGGTTCTTATCTTGGCTATTTCATTAAAACAAAAACTAATATTACTTCCTCTTCTTAAAAGGAAATGGGGCAGTAGACCCCAGTGGTTAAGAATGCAGGCTCTGGAGCCATACCATGTAGGTTTGAATTCTCACTCAACCACTTACATAGCTATCTAAATGTGTTTCAAAAGTTACTGGAATTCCACACCTCCTTTTCCCCATTTATAAAACATGACAAGAGTAGAAGTTACCCATAGGTAATAGGAGGAACAATTCCAGAACCTCTCTTTCCCCTTGACCCTCTTCTGAGAGCATAACTCTTTAGCATCCACTCCTGGGTCAGTCACCTGGTCCATCAGGTCCACTGCCAAGTGGCACCACAGGAAGTACAAACCTGCATGCTGCCCCATCCTGTGGTCTCCACAAGCACCCCATCTAAAGTGTCTACCTCAATTATCCCCCTATTTATTTTGTAGCACTTAGAAAAATTGGTGATTATATTTTATTATTAGTTTAGTTTACTTGTTTACTGTTTGTTTTGCCATTTAATGCTATAGAGTAAAACTGTCCAGTTCACACCATATGCCCATGCCTAGTCCAGCATAAGAACAGGTACCTCGAGCTGGGCACGGTGGCTCACGCCTGTAATCCTAGCACTCTGGGAGGCTGAGGCGGGTGGATTGCTCAAGGTCAGGAGTTCGAAACCAGCCTGAGCAAGAGCGAGACCCCATCTCTACTATAAATAGAAATAAATTAATTGGCCAACTAATATATATACACAGAAAATTAGCCAGGCATGCTGGCGCATGCCTGTAGTCCCAGCTACTTGGGAGGCTGAGGCAGGAGGATTGCTTGAGCCCAGGAGTTTGAGGTTGCTGTGAGCTAGGATGATGCCATGGCACTCACTCCAGCCTGGGCAACAAAGTGAGACTCTGTCTCAAAAAAAAAAAACAAAAAAAAAAACAGGTACCTCAATAAATATTTGTAAAAAGAATAAGTGAAAGGATGAATAATTGCACTTTTTATCAACTTCAGTATTTAGAGATATACAAAAATCTTAGTGTCTCCAAAATCTACTATACATCTATCAATAAAAAGTTTTAACTAAACTATTTTTAGTGCTATTTATATTTAAGTCTACTTTGTATCTTGGAACTAACATATTTTGGAATTCTACTACCAACTATACCAAATCTTCTCTAAGTTTTACCTTTTTTAAGGTTACCTTTATCAAAGAGTCAAGATATGAAGCTGAAGATATACATACGCTTGAACACAGTAATTTCAAACTTAGCCCTATGAGCTACATCAGTAATATTAAACTTAGGTACATGTATGTCTAGGGCTACACAGGCATGGTAGTATTACTAGAATCAATTACCAGAACTTCAATTAATATCTACTGCATCTCATCACATTAATAAGGTAGAAGAGAAAAATCATATAATCTTGTCAATATAAGCAGAAAAAGCATTTGATAAAAGTCAATATCTACTCATGATAAAATTTCTTACAAAAGTAGGAGCTCTTTTAATCTTATAAAGGCTATCTATTCCTCCAAAACAAAACAAAAAACATCTGCAAACACCATACTTAATGTGAAATACTAAAGTCTTCCCCTACCCCACCAAGATAGGAAAGAAACAGGATACTTGCTAACATAACTTTTACTCATCACTGTATAGGAGGCCATAGTCAATGCAAAGATAAGAAGAAATCAATGACATAAAAATTTGAAAAGAAGAAATAAAACTACTATTATTTGGAGATGACATGCTTGCATGCCTAGAAAATATAAAAGAACATAAACTACTAAAATTACTAAGAAAAACTGTTAGAATTAATAAGTTCATTTACTATTATTTATTGAATGTTTATGTTTGCATTCCCCCACCCCAAATTATGTGTTGAATCCCTAACCCCCAAAGTGATAGTATTTGGAGGTGATGCCTTTGGGAGGTAATTTGGTCAAGAGGGTGGGGACCTCATAAGAAATTATTGCCCTTATAAGAAGAGGAAGAAATCTCCCCCACCCTCTCTCCACATGCACACATCCAGGAAAACACAGGTAAACGCACGACAAGAAGGCAGCCAATCTACAAGCCAGGAAGAAAGCTTTCACCAGGACCAGACAATGCTGCCATCTGATCACAGACTTTCCAGCCTCACGAACTCTGAGAAAATGAATTTCTGTTGTTTAAGCCACCCAGTCTATGGTATTTTGTTACAAAAGCCAGACTAACATTTAGCAATGTTGCTTATATAAGATGGGCATATTAAAATCAAATGTATCTAAAGTATATCTAAATAAGTAGAAAATGAAATTTAAAAATCTATATCATACCATATAAAAATCAAATATCTAGGAATTATCTGATGAAATAGGTGTAGAACTTTTACACTAAAATTACAAAACTATGAAAAATTAAAGAAGACCTTAAAAAATGAAATGATATACCTTATTCATATACTGGAAGACTCAAAAATTTTGATATTGTCAATTCTCCCCAAATTGATCTAGGCTAAAGATTCAATATAAATTCAATTAAAAAAACCCAGCAAGTGTTGGTTTGTGGGTGTTTTTTTTTTATTTTGGGGTAGAAATTGAAAATTTACTCTAAACTCTAAAATTTATAAGGAAATGCTATGGGCTAAAAATAGCCAAGATAATTCTGAAGAAAACATGAAGCTCTAGCATTTACATTAACAAACATCAAGATTTATTATAAAGCCATATAATGAAAAGAGTGTGACATTGGCACAAGGCTAGATACAGCAACGCAACATAACAGAGATTAGTCCAAGGAAGAGTTAATAATGAAGTCTCAAATCTGAAGACAGTCTTTAGGCAGAATTCCTTCTTCCTCGGGGGACCTAAGTCTTTTCTCTTAAGGCATTCGACTGATTAGATGAGGCCCACTCACATTAAGGAGGGTAATCTGCTTTATTCAAAGTCTACTGATTAAAATATTAATCACATCTTAAAAATACCTAGTCTGGTTTTTGACCCAAAACTGGGCACCATGTCCTAGCCAAGTTAACACATAAAATTAACTGTCACACTTAGATTAAAAAAAGATTTCTAAGAGAAGAAAAAAAGTGCCAATCATTTAAAAAAAATAGATAAATTGAATTTTATTAAAATAAAAAAACCTCTGTCTTTAAAAGAAAGTGTTAAGAAAATGAAAATAAATGTCACAAACTGGAACTTGTATTCAGAATATATGAAAATCTCTTACAACCCAGAGCTTTAAAAAAAAAACAATAAAAATATGGGCAAAAGATCTGTACAAATACTTCATTAAAGAGATATAGATGGCAAATAAGGACAAGAAACAATTGTTTAAGTCATTAATCATCAGAGAAGTATAAATTAAAAACACAATGAGATGCCACTACATACCTATTATGGCTAAAAACAAAAACAAAAAATTAGCAATACTAAGCACTGGAAACAATATGCAGTAGCTCATATTTTGCTAGTGATAATGCAAAATCATACAGCCACTTCAGAAAGCAGTTTGCTAAGAGAGTAGATTTTAAGTGTTCTTACCACACACAAAAAAATGACAAGTATGTGAGGCAATGCATATGATAATTAGCTCAGTTTAGCCATTCCACAATGTATACATATTTCAAAGCCTCATAGTTGTACAGAAATATACACAATTTTTGTCAAATTAATAGAATAAAATAAAATAAATGAATATAAATAATTAATAAAAAGAAAAGTTTGCCAGTTTCTTATAAACCTAAAACATACATCTACCATGCGACCCAGAAATCCCACTCATTAACCCAAAAGAAATGAAAACACATATCCATACAAAGACCTGAACATGAATGTTTACAGCAGCATTATTCATAATTGCCCCAAACTGGAAATAACTCAAATGTCTATCAACTAGTGAATGGATAAAGAAATTATGCTACATCCATACAACAGAATGCTACTTAGTAATTAACAGGAACTAACCACCGATGTAACAACATGGATGAATCTCAAATGTGTTACGATAAGTGAAAGAAGTCCAGTACAAAAGGTTGCACACAGTAGGATTCCACTTACATGACATTCTGGAAAGGGTAGTAACATAGGGACAAAAATCTGATCTACTCCCAAGGCTGGGAGTAGAGGAAGAGCATTGAAAAGTTTAGAAATAGTATTCTATATGTCAATTGTGATGCTGATTACTCAACTGTATACATTTGTCAAAACTCACATAACTGTACACCTATAGTAGAGAATTCTACAATATGTAAATTATATCTCAATAAACCCAATTCAAAAATACTGGCAGTGGAAATAAAAAAGATGAAAAAATTTACATTAGGATAAAATTTAGAGAGGGAAGAATAATAGAAATACGAGTTTAAAATTCCAAATTGTTAAACAACTTGTTCACATAATTTTAAATGCTTGCTTACACATTTTTAAAGAAAAATGAATATCGAATCACTATGATATTTAGATTTCACTAGATACATTTAAAAAGGGTGATATTTCATTTTTAAAGTCAATATTTACAATATGCTGGAAATTATATAACTTGACACCATTTAAACTTACTTTGAAAAGTTTTAACTATCAATCTAAAAATGCAAGTACATCGTTTTTCAGAATCCTTCCAGGGGACCACTAAGGCCACTGATCTCGAGTATAGCTTCCCAAAACCCTGCCAGAGGTGCCACAGTGTGGCAATGCATAGAGCCCCAGAGAGTCTTGGGCAGGCCAGCAATTTGCCTTCAGTCCAAAGCAACTTGTCTGTTTACTTAAATGTGCTTTATAAATATTCTCATTGTCTATGAGTGCCATAAGGTGAAATAGATTGTGAAGCTCTGCCCTAAAAAAATGCTTGCACATGCACGCAAATGGAAAGGTTCAAGAAAGCTTACTGCAGCATTAACTAAAATAGTGAATGACTGGAAACAACTTAAGTGTCCTTCCACAGGAGACTAGATAAATAAAATGTACAGTTACCTTTCAATGAAATTTTACATAGCAACAAAAATGAATGAAGTATAAGAGCTACACCATATCACTATAGATGAATCTTAAAAATTTAATGTTGAGTGAAAAAAATCAAGGTGCTGGTTATATACAATATAACACCATGTGTATAACATTTGAAAATATGTAAAACAAGATAACATATTATTATTTATGAATAAATACCTATGCAGTTGTACTACAACATGCACAAGACTGATAAATACCAAAATATAGATTGTGGTTCTATTTAGAGAGAGAAGGAATGGAACCAGGGAAGGGTTTTTTACTCTGTGTGTAATATTTTATTTTTTTAAAAACCTGAAACAAATATGATAAATGTTAAGACTGGATAAAGTCGTGTGGCTGAAATCCAAGTGCTACATTGTATTATTCTCTATACTTTTTTGTGTTTAAAACATTTCCAGTGGACACAAAAAGATCAAGGTATGTATTTAGTATCTTGAAATTTGGCAAGAGACCCGGTTTATTGCAGTTTTGATGATTTATGGCAGATATATAATCCTCAGAGGTCAAAAGATCAGAAAACTTAATTCTAGAGAATAAATGTACCCATTGTTAACTTTTTAGTTAGCTAATTATTGGAACATAAACCTAAAGTCAGTCTAGATACCCTCTTCAAGTTTTAAGTAACCCAAAGAAAATCTCACAGGTTTGAATTAAGATCAAATATCATATGTAATGTAAATGTGTGGGTTTTTTGAAGTCTTTAATAAATTAATTCATTGACTTATTCAACAAGGACTAAATGACCATGTGCTTTGTACTAACCTGAACATCCAGAAGTATTCAAGACAGAACAGATAATATCTCTGCTCTCATGAAACTTTACAGTCAAGTATGATGAATAGACAATAAGCAAACAAAGACAAAAGATCCCTTCTGAGATTTTTAAGTCCTATGAATAATATAAAACCAGGCAGCAGAGATTTATTGGGGATGGGGTGAAGTCACTTTGGATAGGGAAGGCCTCTCTTATGATGTAATGTTTAAACAGGGAACTACAAACGCAAAGACCTGAAATAGAAGGTAGCAAATGTCTTGAACAACTAGATGCACATGATCACATGAGCATAATGAATTAGACATAAGCTTTCTAAGCCTGTAGGAACTACAAGGGCATTTATCATCATGAAGTAGTTTGAAGTTTTGGAATTCCTTTTAAAAAGTTAAAACTAGAAATAACTTGTTTCGTATCCATGAACATTGAAATAAGTGTCACATCTCAGTCATACAGCATGGCTTCTTACGTGGTATTTAAGTAAAAACAGTATTAAGGTACTATAGTGAAATAAAATAACACTGAAAATAAAATAACAGGAATCCTTAAGGTATTTACTGAAAGATACCGGTAAAAATCAACCTTTTCTTACAGCATAGTTTACTGAATAAAAAAAAAAAAAAAAGAATAAAAAAAAAAAATCAACCTTTTCCTAACATATGTACCAACCATTTAGAAAAGATAGCAGATTGTAAATATATTCTAGGGAACAGGTGTTATGGAATAAAGAAAGCAAACTTAGGTAGAGATCAAAAAAGCAGGTGACTTTGAACAGTAAAATAATATTACAGTAAGACATTAAACATCTGTATCATATTTCAGCACATGTGTTAACAGTCAAATTTTTCTTGAAGCTATAATGTATTTTCTTGGGAATGGATATAGTAAATAGTGGATCTTTCCATTTCGATCATAAAAAAATAAAGTTTACTTGTAGAGAGGCAAGCTCTTAATTATTTTTATACCTATATCCCAGATGATCACCTAGGAATATTTAAAGACCACTCCTTGAAGCCATTGTCCAATATACTGAGGTAGACAAAATGGCCAATACAACAATGAGAATTACAAGAAAGGAAATAAAAGAGAAAATGCTGTTGCTACAGTCTGAATGTTCCTGTCCCCCCTCTACCAGATTCCTATGTTAAAACCTACTCACCAATCTGATGATTAGACATGGGGCCTTGGGGAAGTGATTAGGGCATGAGGGCTAAGCCCTCATGAATGGGATTAGTGCCCTTATAAAGGGCTGAAGAGACTGGAGTTCTCCCCTTCCACCCTGTGAGGACACAGCTAGAAGGTACGCTCTGTGAACCAGAAAGCAGGTCCTTACCAGACTCCAGATCTGCTCCTCCTTGCTTTTAGAGTTCCCAGGCTCCAGAGTATGAGAAATAAATTTCTATTGTCTATAAACTATGCAGTTTATGGTTTTTGTTATACAGCCCAAATGGACTGTCTTTGTTTATAAACCATGGTGCCAGTTCTAATTGCTACCTCTTAGAAAATATGAAAAAGAAATACAGAAAAAGAAAAGTGGAAGTAAATTAGTGGTCAAGGACCAGACAAACCTGCTTTAGGAATATGGAAATAAAACAATTCAGATTCTCTAATCCAGAAACACAGAAGCTGAGAAAAGCCTATGAGATCAGGAAGTGTTTGCATATGATAATTAGAACAATTTTCCTAATTTGAAAATTAAGAGCCATGAAACAACACTGAAGATTAAAAGGAGCTATATGAAGACAATTTAATCATGGTTTTATGGAAGTGTATGGAACATCTTATCTATGAGGTGAGACAAAATGAAAATAATTCTCAAAAAAAAAATACCACAAAACCAATAAGGCATTTGATAAAATCATGGATTCTGTGCCTGACTTGGAATCCTGTATTACTACTTATTAGCAATGCAACCTTGGAGAAATTTCTTAACCCCTCTGTGCCTCAGTTCCCCATTTATGAAATGATTGCTGTGATGATGAAATGCGTAAGGGACTTAGAACCGTGCTTGCCACATAGTAAGTGCTTTAAAAACTTTAGCCATAGCTCCCTGTGTAGAGAAGAGTTAACACAGCAGGCCTGACTGCTATCTTGTTTACAAGGCTGGCCCCTGACTGGCATCTGGGAACTTGGATTTCAGGAATGGTCCAACCACCATGAATTGATAAGAGTTTATCACTGTGCTCAAAACAGTTTGTGCAAATAATATGGTTTATGTCGAAAATCTGCTTTCCTCCTGGGGGTCTAGAATTTTGGTACACTTAGGCAGAGAATGCCTATGTGTCCTACCTGCAATAAAAACTCTGGGCACTGAGTCTCTACTGAACTTCCTTGGTTGGCAACATTTCACACGTGTGGTCACAACTTGTTGCCAGGGGAATTAAGTGTGTTCTGTGTGACTCCACTAGAGGAGGACTCTTAGAAGCTTGCACCTGGTTTCTCCCAGACTTCATCCCATGTGCCTTTCCCTTTGCTGATTTTGCTTGGTATCCTTTCACTGTAATAAATCAGCCATGAGTATGACTATATCTGAGTACTGGCAGTCCTAGCAAATCATCAAACCTAGTGCTGGCCTTGGGGACCTATCGACACACTAGAACATAGTTAATCATTATTTTATACTAGACATAAGTATAGTAAAAATACATTTTAATAAATCTTGAAGTTCAAGAAAAGTGATTTTTAGATATAATGCTTTCATGAAAACAGAAAACACTACATGGTTTTTTTCCTCAAAAATAATGGATATCATAAAAATGTTGAGCTTCAATGACATAGTCATTAAATTATATCACTGTCTCCTAATACTATGCTTTTATGTCACATGAAAATAAATATTTAGCTTATACCTTCTAAATGATATTCAATATAAGAGCAATAAATGGTCATAAATATTTGGTCACATCATTCAAATAGCAATAGAAGATAACACACAACTAAAATGCCAAAATTACTAAACTTTAGAAATGCATCACTAATTTTATACATTTTCTACATCCCTTACAAATAAACGGTTAGTGTTTTTCAACACTTCATAAATCTTATGACCTACACAACAAATCAATATTTGGAAAACAGAACACAGAATAAAAACTTTCAGAGAAAAAGTATTTAATAATTGATATGTGTTTCTGTTTTGGGATATTCAGATTAATTCCACCACTGAAAAAACTAAAAATACTAGATAAGACACTAAAACAAAACCACCTTTAAAAAATACTGAAGAGTTAAAAAGATACCAGGGAACTGCCAGGCGTTCTTGAACCCAAAGAGGTCACCGGAAAGTTGGCATCCCAAAGTCATTTTTGTCCTGAAGGCACTGGCTCGTAGCATGCACTTGAGTTTTGGTTTGATAGGGTCAGGGAAGGAAGAGGCCAGAAGTCAAGCAAGGTCCAGGGCTTGCCCAATATGAATCATCTCCCAGGATAACTTCCCCACATTAAGCTAAAACCAAAGAGCTACGTGGAAGTTTCCCTGTTGCTGAGCAAAGTAGTAAAAGAAAAATGAAAGAAAAAGTAATAACTCATCCCTTTGAGAATTTATGATTGCTGACTGACCCTCACATAGACTGGTATCCTGGATCTAAATACATCTTTAATGAGTACAGACACTTCCACCTATGCCTTTATTTTAATGTGGTCCTGTACTGATCGTGCTTCATGGAGTCTGTCAGAAACAAAGAAGCCATTCTAAGGAGGAGTCTTTCATCTTGGCCCATGAAAATCACCACAAATTATTTTTCAAAGTTAGTGAGCTCCAAAAAGTCAAATACAAATAAGTTTACAAGGAAACAAATCACTATGAGCAAGAGCCAGCAAAAACAGATCTAAGTAGACTTCAACTATAGTTTCTATGTTTAAAAATAAACAAATAGCTTGAAATGTCTTCAGGGAATAGGAAACTATAAAATGTGATATAGAAGATTATAATAGATATAGAGGATCTTAATAAATATTTGGTTATAACATTTTAATACCTTTGCACATTTAGTTCATTTAAAATGCTTAAGAGTTTGAGATACTATGGTATAAATTAGAGTTTTTAAAGCAATGTATTTTCAACAGCAAGAGGTTTCTGATTATATATGTTTACAATTTTAAAGTTATAAACTTTTCAAGGTAATATTTTATATTAAAATAGTAAAATCTTTTACCAAATATAAAAAGGGGAAGTTCTCCCTAACTCACTGTATAAGGCCATTATAACCTTGATACCAAACAAATCAAAAAAGGAAAATTACAGTTTCATTTAGTTCATACATACACACAAATATCCTATGTAAAATATTAGCAAACTGAATCCAATTGTATATGAAAAGATAATAGCAAGACCCAATAGTGTTTATACCAAAAATACAAAAGATGAACTGATATAAAAATTATACACACATACATGTCAATTACCCCATTAACAGATCCAAAAAATATATCATCTCAATAGATGCAAAAAAGCATATAACAAAATTTAATGTCCATTCTTTTTTTTTTTAATACAGAGTCTCGCTCTGTCGCCCTGGATAGAGTGCAGTGGTGTCATTGTGGCTCACAGCAACCTCAAACTTCTGGGTGGATCCTCCTGCCTCAGCCTCCTGAGTAGCTGGGACTACAGGCACACACTACCACGCCCCGCTAATTTTTTCTATTTTTGGTAGAGATAGGGTCTTGCTCTTGCTCAGGCTGGTTTCAAACCCTGCAGCCCAAGCAATCCTCCTGCCTTGGCCTCCCAGAGTGCTAGGATTACAACAGGCATGAGCCACTGTACCTTGCCTTAATGTCCATTCTTGATTTTAAAGAAAAAAACTCCTGACAAACTAGACTAGATGGGAACTTCTTTAATCTGATAAAGGATCTAACTATAAAACACCTATAGCTATGATTAAATTAAGTGATTAAATCTTGAAATCTTTCCCCCAGTTTCAGAACAAGATACTATCACCACTATAAGTCCTACCCAGTGCAGTAAGTCAGGAAATAGAAATTAAAGACATAAGGACTAGGAAGGAAGAAAGAAAATGGTTACTATTTTCCACTGATATTCATGTAAGAATAGTCTTTAAAAACCTACAAATTTAGCAAAGTTGTTAAATATAAGATCAATATACAAAAGGCTGCAGGTGGGAGGGGGGTGGAGGAGATGGGTTAAATCATACCTAACAGGTACAATGTACACTATCTGGGTGATGGGCACACTTAACAACTTTGACTCAAGCAGTACAAAAGCAATTCATGTAACCAAAACATTTGTACTCCTGTAATACACTGAAATAAATAAATATATATATACAAAAGGGAGTTTTATTTCTATTTGTTTCTACAAGTAATTTTAAAAACATAATTTTCAAGAGCTATCATTTATAACAGCAATAAAAACTATAAAATATATAGGAATGAATCCAACAAAAGAAGAAAAAAAATTTGTCTGCAACACAGAGTAGTGATTAAAAGCATGAACTTTATATCCAGGTACCTTGGGTTTGAGTCCTCCCTCTGTCATTTACTACCTGTGCAATTTCCAGTGAGTCAATTCACCTCTCTGTGCCTCAGTTTCCTACGTGTAATATCGCATAATAATAGGATCTTCCTCAAAAGGTTGTTGTAAAGACTGAATATAAAGTCACAGAACAGGGGCTGGCACACAGGAAACACTGTACAAGTAAAAACCATTATGATTATGATGGTAAAGGTGATGTGATGGTACAGAAAGTAACAAAAATTTTCTGAAAGACTGTAAAGAATACCTAATAAAATGAAAAATATATCATATTTATAGATAGGAGGGCAATATTATTAAGATGTCAATTCTCCAGAAAGTGATCTGTAAATTCAATGTTAATTGAAATGTGAACAGGATTTTTGGTTTTTAACAAGCTGGTTCTATAACAGAATTAATATGGAGATGCAAACAGCTGGAAATAATCAATATACTGCTCTAGAAGAAAGTAAGGAGGGAGACTTGCCCTACTGATATTAAGATTTTATGAGGATAGTGAAGTATTTGTGCAGGGACAGATTAAATGACCAATGGAATAGAATAGAAAACAGAATAGGAACAGGCAGCATGGCAGAACAGTACAGAAAAGAGGGCACGTTCAATACACAGAGCTAAAAATATTGGTTATTGTAGGGGAAAAAGTGAAATTGGGTTCCCACACACCACGCCATACTCAAAAATCAATTCTAGAAGAAATCAAGGATTTAAATGTCAAGAGCAAAAAATTTTATGAAGAAAATATAGATAATATCTCTGTGAGCTTGGGGTAATGAAGGGCTTCTTAAATATGACATAACCACTTTAACTGCAAAAAGGATTCATTAATTCAACCAAACTAAACTTATGTCTCAAAAGATGCCAGAAGAAAGTGAAAAGACATGTCATAAACTGGGAAAAGATATTTGTTAACTGACAAAATATCTGTAACCAGAACATAAGGAACACATTCAGATCAATAGAAAAGCAGGGAAACCCAATCAAGTGGGTATGATATCTCATTGTGGGCTTGATTTGCATTTCCCTGATTAATAATAATGACTTGTCTGTCATATCTCTTCATATTTACTGGTCTCTTCTATGACATGTCTACGCATGGTTTTTACCTGCTTTTCTATTGATCTGAATGTGTTTAAAGCAGGGAGTAATAAACCCTCAATTCAGGATACTGCTTCCTATGAAGCAAGGCAAGAAGACAGGATGAAGGAGTATGTGGGTATATGTGAGTTAATGGTAATACTTTAGTTCTTGGGTTGAACATACTAATTGTATTGTTAAACACACAACTTAAATAAAGACAGTCATGCATAGAAAAATCATATTTAAAAAATTAACTACACATGTTTATGAATTCACATCTAGTTACAATCTGATTCAATGTATTGCACTATAGTTTTAATTTATGCAAACTGTTAACATGCCATTTTGGAATAATTTAACATAACATTTAACTTATTTATATAACCTGTTGGAAAGACTAGTATGTAAATAGAGTTGAAAATAAGGAAGGAAAACAGTATACATTATTTCCATACAGCTAATTTAAGGAAGTATAATAAACATTTCCCTCAGTATTAAGAAACTAAAATGGTGTCATCAACAAAAAGCCAAATGGCCGGGCGCAGTGGCTCACGCCTGTAATCCTAGCACTCTGGGAGGCCGAGGCAGGCAGATCACTCAAGGTCAGGAGTTCCAAACCAGCCTGAGCAAGAGCAAGACCCCATCTCTACTAAAAATAGAAATAAATTAATTGGCCAACTAAAAATATATATCGAAAAAATTAGCCAGGCATGGTGGCACATGCCTGTAGTCCGAGCTACTCGGGAGGCTAAGGCAGAAGGATTGATTGAGCCCAGGAGTTTGAAGTTGCTGTGAACTAGGTTGATGCCATGGCACTGTAGTCCGGGCAACAGAGTGAGACTCTGTCTCAAAAAAAACCAAAAACAAAAAATAAAAAAAGCCGAATACACTGAAATCTATGTTTCAGTGTAACCTTAAAAAAAATCTAGCTGTAGAAATACATACCAACTTTATAAAAATAGAGAATAACACTATGATTTTATAATTCATGGCAACAGAAAACACACTATGCCAAAGGCAGAATGTGTTAATCCTGGATCCTAATGCTATTCTATGTCCGCCAAGGCATGTGACTTTGGGTGGGGCATTTAACCTCGCATAAGTAAAATGAGAGATTATACTATATGTTCTTTAAGGCTTTTTTTATTGGTGAAAGTCTATGACCCTATAGGACACTATTCTTATGAAGCATTAGAAAAATCATGAAGCAATTTTTTTATATAAGTATTATATGCAATTTAGTACTCAAATATCTTTGGGTGATGACAATGTCCACAAGCTCTGAGGACAGAATGAAACATTAATATGGTATTACCATGCGATTAGTTAAAATTGAAAAGTTACATTACACATAGAGAGTTGCCAAGTGGCAGACAAATTTGTTTTTTTGGTAGATTACAGGTGTTTTATGGTATAGCCTTTTCTTGCAATTATATTGAGGCAAAAAAATCATAATTTAAGAACTAAGCATTAAATTCTACAATTTAAAAGAATTTGAAAAGCAATGTAAATCTTACAGAAACATTGTTCAAACTGGCTAATATAGGAAAGAAAGATGAGCAATTGTTCAAAGATAATGTGAGTACTCCAACAGGCAAAAAATCACAAGGTACACCTATTAGTATGCTCAAGTGGTACTACACATATTTTCTACATAATTCTAGACTTTGGATATGTCAAAGAGTCCTACACTTTCTCTTTTTTCAAGTTCTCTCTAAAACCTCTGGGAAAATACATACCCAAGATATAAATCAAAAGGTAAAAAGGTAAGGGTAAAAAGATAAGCCACAAGTAAATATTTCTTTGTATCATAAATGAGGAAGAATTAGTGCCCAAAATATATAAAGAGTCCCTATAAATCAATTTAAAATAGACAACCCAATATTTTTTATGTGGGTCAATAATATATGAATGGTAAATTGACATATTAGGAAACCCAAATGGCTAGTAGACACAATGCTGAATTTTACTGGTAATTAGAAAAATAAAAATCACAGAAAGATGCCATTTCACACCCATCAAATTGGCAAAAACTGAAAAGTCCAATAACAAGTGTTGGTGAAGATATGAATGGGAAGGAATCCCAATGTACTCTCCAATGGTGAGAATGTGAACTGGCACAACCACTTGGGAAGCAAGTGGAGCTGCTGACATGAATGTGCCATGACCTTGCCATCCACTCTGACATATATGTGCCTTATGGACCCTCTCTTACACAATGACAAGGACACACAAGAATATTCACTGCAGCATCATTAATGATTATAACAAATGAGTCCATCAATAGGAGAATGGATATGAAAATTATGGCAAACTTATATAATAGAAAAACAATGTTCTGGGGAAAACTTTCTTTTCCCTGTCTTTTAAAAAATTTCCATGCAGAGGGACCTCTCTTGGAGTAACATTCCAGCACCTCTCCACCTCCTCACTTATTCCTCCTAGACAAGTGACTTATGTAATTGGTGCCCCCTCCTTTTCTCTATGAGAGCCACCTGATAGAGGGTGAGGCATACACACTGCTGTGCTCCCCAATGGCACAGGGGCAGGCTTGGAGGGAGTCCTGGGTAAACTACAGCCTGTGATTGGAGGAGTCAATATGCTTAATTTTGGCTATATTTTGTCAAACTCATACCTCTGATAGAGCTATGTCACTAATAAAGCTGAAATTTCTTCTATCTACTACTTTCTTATACTTAGAATCTATTTCTCAACTGATTCTAGGTGGCAAAAGAGTGTGCTAGCTATTGTGCCCCCTTGAATACTATACTAGCCCCAACAGAATACTATACTTCAGGGGGAATAAATGAAAGGTGCACGCATCAATGTGGAAAAGTCCTAAAAATACAATGACAAGAGAAAAAGCATTTGCATTCATGTAAGATTTAAAAATGAGCAAAACAATCCTATGTATTAGTTAAAATATACAAACTTGTGTCACAAAATATAAAGACACAAATGAATGATTTAAAAAATTCACAATAATGATTATCTCTGGGGCAGAGGAAGGCAAATGCAATTAGGCAGGGCCCTAAGGGGCTTCATCCATGGTTAGAATGGAATGTTTTGTTTCCTAACCAGGGAGGTTATGTACATACTTCATGTATACATACATACACACTTACGTACCACACATACATCTATAAGAAAATAAGAAGCAGAGCTGAAAAAGCCATGAGAGCTGCCTAAAATGTCCTGCCCGGTCACATCCAGGCTTTGTCAGCTTTTTTGCAGAACCCTCTGGAACACAGCCAGTGGGAAGAGAAATTGGCCTGAAGATAGATACTAAATGTGGTACTGGCTTCTACAGTTTTATTCTAAACAGGAGGAAAATCTATTAAACCACAGAATCAAGGAGAGTTAGAAAGAATAAACCAAAACAAATATCTAAGGAGTAGAATTACTATCAGCAAATCATGGCAGGACTCCTAGAGCTTACTTTTGCCATAATGAAACCTAAACTATTGCTTTTTTTTTCTTTTTTAATAACAAAGTCTTTTTATTAATTATCTCTGAAGGAGGATTCAATAACTGCTCTTGGTAATGTATTTCAATGTCTTATAAATCACTGGAATGTTTAATTCAGTGGAAATTTTAAGTCAATATATTATGACTACATATGGTCTGAAGACACAGAGAAAGGAAATAGTCTATATTATTTCCTGATCCCCTAGTGTAAATCAGACACCTTGAATCATAACCATCATAACAGAACAGAGTCTACAAATCTGTGTTGCTTCATTTAAAGGAATATATATTTTTAACTCTCATATATTTTGTTAAACTGTTAATTTTTTTAAAACTTCCTTTGTTCCTCTCAGAATAAGGTATTCATATGATAAACGCTTTTGGTCTGATGCATAAGCAGGCCTCAAAATCATTTTTTCATGTCTTGTTTCTCTAATGCAGAGGAACAAATGAAGACTATGTTAGTTAACATTACAAATCACTGACATTTAGATTAGATATTTGGCCTTTAATATCATTTTACTAGTTGTAACCTAAGGATAAGTAAGATGGTAGAAAAGGTAGATGCTAATTGAAATAATAAATATAATACAGGAAAGTTGCTTTACAACGAAAACCGATCACAATTTCTTTTGCATTCATCTGTAATTCATCAGTTTCTAGTGTCCAGCATTATGTGAGATCTGACATAATATATGGTTTGACATAATATATGATCTGACATAATATAAGGTAATATAATATAGAGTATAATATAATATAATATCATATAATATAGGATGAATATCTCTGATCCAAAAATCTGAAATCCAAAATACTCCAAAATCTAAACTTTTTGAGCACCAATATGACCCTCAAAGACAATGTCATGGAACATTTCAGATTTTGGATTTTTCTATTAGGGATATTGAACCAGTAAATATAATGCAAATATTCCAAAATCTGAAAAAATCTGAAATCCCAAGCACTTCTAGTCCCAAGCATTTCAGATAAGAGATACTCAACCTCTAATATAAAATAAAATAAACAGGGTAGCACCCATAAATAATGCATCATCTTTCCACTGTCTACCTTTCAAATCTCACTCAGACCTTGCTGCCACTTGCTCTCTGCAATCCAGCCACTCTGTTTTTCTTTCAGTTTCTCAATTCTGCCAGGCATACAACCCACTTTAGAGCCTTTTCAACCGTATTTTCTCTTTCTACATAGAGGAAAGGTCTTCATCATTTAGGTCTCAGTTCAAATGTCACCCCTCAAAAATGCTTTCCCTAACTTCCCAATCTAAAACAATCTCTGCCTAATCATTCTCTATCATTTTTTCTGTCTTATTTTCTTTATAGTGTTTGATCTCTATCTGAAATTAACTTTTTTGTGTACTCAGTTATTTCTGTCTTCTCACAAGGAAATCTTGAATTTCTTGAGAGCAGAGACCTTGTCTGGTTTGTTGATGGCTCTATCCCCAGTACCCAGAAAGGCACCTGGTGGGCATTCAATAACCATTTCCTGACAGCTTCATGAATATATGCCCACCCAATTTAAAATTTCTTAATCTCAAGGCTTCTAAGAATGTAACAAACGTGTTTCCCATTTCATCAAATTCATATTGAGTTTACTTAAAAATGGGAAAGGGGAGAGGAAAATGGAATACTTACAATCAGATAAGATTAATAATGCTTCAGATTAGATAATTAGAGAGAGCTGATACCACTAAGAGCACCACTGAAGTAAATGCTGTTATTTAATTTATGAATTTTAATCATACTGATCTGATCCATTAAAAACTAAAAATAAATCCTTTCATTATTTTTACTCTAGGCGCTAATTTAATTATATTCTGTTACTAAAGCTATTACATTATTTTCTATCCAAATTACCTTGTACTTTTCTAGCAATGATATTAGCTATCTCAATATGTCGCAGGTATTCTTGTAGTATGAGAGATAGCAAGAGGTGAAACACAATGTGAACATATTACTGAATAAAATGCTTGTAAAATGTGATTCCTTTCCTCAGCCAGAAAAAGGAGACACAACACATTAGGTCAGTTATTAGGAGTAAAAGCCCCATGAACAATGCCACATCTGCATTATACATGAATCTGGCTCTTATACACGTCTACCAGAATTTGAATAACTGTGTTTTACTGAATACACATTTAAAGCAGAAAGCTATCCCCTGAAAAACAGACTCGAGAACCATTCCAGCACAATTTTACTGGCACAGTCTCAAAATCTAACTACAGTGAGATATTTTGTCTCAGTTAAATTTAAACCTCCTCATTTTTCAAGCTTACTTGTTATAACTAATAGGTTTTAAAATAATGAACAGCCATGGAATCATAAAAAATATTCCACTTTTATAAAACCAAAGATCATTCTGTCTCATACGGTTTCATTTTTCAAACTTCATGCATTTGAAAAAAAATTATATATTCCTGGAAGAAATGGTCATTTTCCATGAAAGAAAATGTTACTGGGATACAGCTTTAGCACAAAAGTGAAATATACACTGTCAAGGAAAGGCTGTTTTGCTATTTGGCAAATATAGAGCTTGTTTTCACATAATGGGTAGGAGAGAAGGGAGGGGCAATTCTGGGTGTTTGAAAACCAAGACAACAAGAATGCAAGGTTTTAAAAACTTAGACTTGTGAACATATTAGCATTTTAAATTAATGTTAGTTTTGGATTATGTTCAAGAAACTATACAAGACAAAACAAATGGTACTAAGGTATGTAAATAACCATAATTTATTATCTACTTTTAAGACCACTTCTATAGAAGTACAGAACTTTAAAATGTTTAAAAACTTTGGTTAAAGAAACATTTCAAACCACATCTATTATACTATAGGCACATAGCACATAAAAACTTAAGGGCTGGCCAGGCACAGTAGCTCATGCTTATAACCCCAGCATTTTGGGAGGCCAAAGCAAGAGAATCCTTTGAGCCCAGGAGTTTGAGGCTGCAGCTAACTATTATCAGGCCACTGTACTCCAGCCTGGGCAACAGAGTGAGACCCTGTCTCAAACAAACAAACAAACAAACAAACAAATAAACTCAAGGGCTAATGGGTAAAAGGCATGGCTTCAGATGGGATCCTTTGTTGTTGGGGGAGCTTCCCAAGACCACCCTCAGGTTTTGTGATTTATTACTTTTTGCTATGTTCTTTGGTCAAAGTAAGCCAAAAGGTCAGCTTAGATTGAGGGAGTGGAGAAATAAACTCTACCTCTTGATGGGGGGAAAGCCCAGTTACTTTGCAAAGGGGCATACACACAGGGATGAGATGAGTGGTTGCAGCCATCTCTGCAAATAAGATACTACTGTAATCTGTGAATATACGTGGTCCTTTTCTAGTGAAAAGATTTGGAGGATTAACAGGAGATCTATTAGCTCAATGTACTCAATATTTAAAGATTTACTATATAGTTACCATAAAAATTCCTCTCCTTACAAATGCACATGGGGGCATGGAGACTTGCACCTTTCTAGGTGCAGAGCAATGTTCCAAATGTTAAGGGGGGATCCACCCCCAGCCCCAACCACCACTAAGAGAAAGACAGGTCACATATATGAAAAGTTCTATAGCAATACCAGGCAGGATGACATGTGCTTAGTGCAAAATGACAAGTACAGAAACTACTGTCATAATTGTTGAGAAGAGGGGATATTCATTGAGGAATGAAATGCATCATTGAACAGAGGACCCGATCTGATGCTAACGAAGGGGCAGAGGTCACAGAGCAGGGACCAGGGGAGAGAATGTCTCAAAACGGAGTTACCATGTGCAAAGGTGCCACATGGAAAGTAAGCACTATGCATGTAGGTAACTATTTCATCTGGAGAGATGTCACATGAAAAAGAACCTAAGAGAGGAGAGGCCAGAGAGGAGCCAGCCTTGAAGGCTGAGTTAAGGAGTTTGGCCTTTAGCCTGGGCACCTAGACTAAGGTATGGGAAAAGGGTTGACAGTAGAAAGACACCAACCGATAAAGGGACTTGGTAATTGAATGGATTTAGACCAAAGACGGAAAAGGAAAAATCAATGACTGCAATAACGAAACTGAGAAAATCATGGTATCACTGACAGAAATAGAAAGAGAGACTTGGAGAAAAGGATGTTGACTTTCATTTTAAATATGGCGAACTGAAGGCAACCTGAAACATTTTCAGCTATTTAAAAGTGTGTGACTTTGGGAACATTACTCAATCTCTCCAACTCAGTTTTCTTATCTGTAAAATAGGAATAATATTAATAATAGTGTACAACTCATTAGGTTATTGTGAGGATTAAATGAAATAATAGCAATTCTAGGCACTCATTACAGCACTAAAAAAAATGACAGATAACTTTCGCCATCATCATCACCCAGTTTATCATATAACAAAGAGCCCAATAGCTCTTTTCTGTCACATATCAACTCATGACTACTTGATATGCCTTTTATCAATCTGGTTTTGTTTCAATATAACTGAGATAACTTAAAACATTCTATTCTAATGGCAGGCCTTGTAAATTTTCTACAGCATTTGGGTCTGGGCAATTTATAACCTAGAGAGGGCTTCAATTCTATGACAACTTCATTACTATAACTCCTTAAAACTGGTATGTCAGCTGACCCATCTGGATTAGAAATGAACACTGGATGGCTACAGTTTTTCCTATGAAATACAACCTAGTATGTTTAAAAATGGGGCTTCTTTACATTGAAAAAATTGAAAGAAAAATATTGTGCATTATTTAATAATAATTTGCAATATGCTAATAATCCCTTTGAGACAAAAGGTTTTGCTTTGCTTTGTTTGGGGAATACGAAAATTAGGTTAAAGAGTATAAGACTCTATGGTAGTATTGTAGCCATGAAGTGAACATTAGCAAAGGGAAATTAAGGGAATGTAAATCCCAAGTAAGCCTGAGAATTTAACATTGTAATTATTAGTAATACTGGGCAGTGAAACGAACATTTATAATGGACATAGTAGGTGCTTAAAATTTTTTTGTAGAAATAATGCTAAATGAAATGAATGAAATCAAATTAATTGCTTTTTCTTTTCTTCTCTACTTCTTACCATTAGATCACTATACTGTTAATTATAATATTCTTTAAAGAGTAAATAAATGTCATAGAAACAGAGAATCAAGGTATTTGAAAGTTAGAAGTGCATTAGAAGAAGAAACTGAAGTCCAGGGAGGTTAACAGACTTGCCCAAGTCAGTTCCCCACTATATGGGATCCAAACTTGGAAGAACTGACCAATAGCCCCCTGCACAACCAACCACCCCCTGATGGAAAAGAAAGAGTTTTGTTGAAACTCAAGCCAGTCAATTTTGTGATTTGTTTGAAGGTCTAACAAAAGGTTGAGATGAGTAGATGGGTTCTGAGAAACGTGGACTTCAATTATTTAAGCCATAGATGTTTCCCATTATGATGTTTAAACAGTTTAAAATACAGATTTATTTTTGCCATTAACACAGCCACATTTTACAGCATTGCAGTATGAGGTTTTTGATATCTATATCAAAAGATTTTATGACCAAATTCTCAGAAATCAGGGAATTTTATAAAAAGGATATACAATGCAGCTAACATGTTTTCATATATCCTCAACCTCAGGTCTACGAAAAGGGTTATAGCCATGGATTATTATAGCTCTATTTTTTACTATGAAAATTTATATGCTGTCCAGATCTTTATTCTATTGAAATTGACTCGAAAAGGCTCTGAAATAAAGTGAGTCCTTCAAAATCTGGAGACTGTAATAGCTCTGATTGATAAAGAGATTCAAAAATCCCTTTTTAAGAGTAAACCTAGGGAGAGGTATAAAAGAGAAAGGAAAAGATCCTCCCTTGCATGATGGCGGTATATATATGTTTCCAATCTAGAGTCAGATTGTCTGGGCCAAAGTCAAATTCTATCAATTAATGTGATCTTAGCCCAGCTACTAAGCTGCTTTGTATCTCAGTTTCCTGATCTGTAAAATGGGAATAATCCCAGTAGCCACCTCATGGGGTTGTTGTGAGGACCAAGTGAATTAGTACAAGTAAAGCATTTAGAACAGGGCTTGGCACACAGTAAGCACTAGATATGTGTTAGCTATTTTTATCACTACCGCACACCTACTTACTCACAGTAATAGCCCCCCAGCTGGACAAGGTATGATATTACTGCCATCTCTCAACTATTCATAGTGAAGAAGAGGAGTGGACCTTTCAAGATTAATACCCATTTGGCTGTGATCAATTATTCTTGAAGTCAAAAACCTTTTTGTTCTCCTGCTACTTTCTGTAGGGTAAAGTCTAGACACCATAATAAAAACATTAACAAACAGTGAGTGCTTACTATGGGCCAGGCATGGTGTTTTCAAATGCATTCACTCATTTAATCTTCCGAACAACTCTATGATGTAGGTTCTATTGGAAGGCAGCTATACTCACCACTATACCATCAACACTGCTCAATGTAGGTTCTCTTAATACCTGCAGTTTGTACATGAGGAAACTGAGACACAGAGAAGTTACAAAATTACCTTCAGGATATGTGTATAAGATGTGTATGAAACACAAATGAATTTCGTGTTTAGATTTGGGCACCATCCCCAAAATATCTCCTCATATATATGCAAACATTCCAAAATCCTAAAAAATCCAAAATACTTCTGGTCAAAAGATTTTGGATAAGGGATAAAGGAAAATCAAACTGTTGCTAGCTCAACTCATCTTATTTCAATCCATCTTCTCAAATTCATGGTTTTATATGAGCATGCAATGAGGACTGGTTGTGAAGTATCTGGGATGCTCAGCTGCTAGTGGGAAAGAAAGAACAAGGAGAATTCCCTCAGGTACAGGTCTGCTCTGGCCCGGCTTGGCAGGAAGGGCCAACTGTGTGAATGGCAATGAATTTCAGGAGTCAAAGGAAATCACCGAATTCAGGCTAGATTCAAACTGGCACCAAAATCCTAGGGGAGCCAAGATGGTAGGCAAAACAGACCCTCTGGACAATGGTAAAATGGGGATCCAGTGGGTGCTCTGGATGACACATTCATTTTAGAGCAAGACCCCACCCAGACCTTGGGAGCAGGTAGAGTCCTGGCCTTCAAGACAGGACCCTAGAAAAGGGGAGCTGTGTTTGGGACAAGCCCTTGTGCTAATCAAAAAAAATGCAAGAAGCTGGACATGCTGAGCTGGACGAATACTGTGGAGTTAAAGGAAAGGCTGAGTTTAGGAAGGTGGCCCCTAGGACCAACCCAGATAGAAGCTACTCTTGCCACATTTTCATCCATTTTCCACACTACAATGGGAGGGATTTTATCACTTCCCTACTTAAAACATATCAATGGCTTCCTGGTGTTCTCAGGACAAAGCTCAAACTTTTTGGCAAGTCTTACATGACCCTTCATGTTCTGGCCCCTGCCTACCTCTCCAGTCTCAACACTCAGCATTCATCCTTCCAGCCCCACCCACATCCCAAACAAACAAACACAAGTGTATTCAATAGCAGATTAGCTACGCTGAACTACTGCCAGTTATTCATACTTTCTTGCTGACCTCTGCAGATGTACTCTGCCTAGAACACACTCTCCCTCTCTGCCTGGCTAAGGCAAAGCTGGGCAAATGGAGAGCATCCTTCAGGTCTTACACCAGCTATCATTTCCTCTGAAGTCTGCCTTGGTGACCCAGCCCCAGTCTGCATTAAGTATCTTTCTGTCCACAGTACTTTGTAGTCATCTTTCAGTATTAACCATCTGGGACTCCATTACCTATCTACTCAACTAGACTATAAGCTCTTAGAGGGAAGGGCAGTGTCTATCTTGTTTACTTATATATATTCCTAGTATCTGCAATGCAGGAGATTCTAACAAATATCCAAAACAAAGAAAGATACAAGCCTGAGACTAGAGTGGGAAGGCAAAGATATTTCCCACCACAGTGACCGTGGGACACAAAGAAGAGAGGAGTGCATGTTGGCTACAATAAGTATGAGGTGAAGACCACACATACAATCAGGGGTCTCGGGAAAATCTGAAAACCTCTACAAAGGGTCCAAGTTTCAGTCACTGATTTATGTAGTCACACACAAAAAATGGGCATCTTTGAGTACTCATGTCATTTAGAGTGTCACAAGCTTCACTTGGGAGACATGAGAGTCTGACTTGTTTTTTTTTTTTATCTTTGGGGAGAAACAGGAAGAATGGCAGAGGAGGGAGAACAAAAGGATTCAGAAAAGTTAAACTACTTCTAGCTCTTCAGAAATGATGTGAGCCTACTGATTGGAGGACAGGGGAAAACAAAGAGCTAAATAAAGAAAACCAGAGACACTGTGGTATAATATTAGAATGTGGCAAAGGGCAAACTATAAAGGCTATTTTGTTTTAATCATTAACAAAGGTGCACCCAATGCACACGGTATAGATCAGACTTGGGGGAAAAAAGACAAATGAATCCAAGACTATTCATTTTGTGATAACTTAAAGCAAACAACTTTTAGCAATACTATAAAGCAAGCTAGTAAAATAAATAGAAATGAAGGCCAAGGGATTTAAACATGAAAATTTGGAAGAAAAAAGAACTTCACAAAACAAAACAGAAAAAATACAAGGCTAACCAAACAAAAGCTAAATCAAATAAATAGGCATTGCCGTGTGCCCTGGAATACTGCCAAGGAGAGTGAATTTCAACAAAGAATGCTTGTGCCACCAGTTAGGAAGACTTCAATTCCAGAAAGGCTGAGGGAGTGCCGCAGCCATTGCAGAGTGACAAAGGGGGGTGTAGGGGTGGAGAGGCAGCAGGTCAGATGTTATTTCAGACTCTGTAGGCAAACACTAGAACCTAGAGATACGTTAAGGCGGCCCATTACCTCCGAATGTGCTCCACACAGAGCTCCTTGCAAGAAACAAATCCAGGTCAAAGATGAGAAATTTGCATCCTCAAGGACTGCCTGCTACAGTCTTCTCTTCTCAATTTGCAGATAAAAAGACCATTGTAAATACCCCTTAGCTACCATCCTAGTATCCAAAGTCTTGAGATGAAACACATCTATGTAGCTCAAGTAAAACAAAGCACTGGCAATCATCCTGTGAACTTGGACCCTGGGAACAGTCCTGTGGCTTTGGGCTAGAATTTATATTGTTCACTTGAGTCTCACTCTCCAGGTCAGATCACAGTTCTCCACACAGTTGTGACTTGTAGTACTCATAGTAATAGTAACCACCACCACGACAATAGTCCCCACTGACAGAGCATAAGTGCTGGGCCAGGCACAGAGCTGAGCTCTTTGCATGAATGATCCCCCTTAAGATTTTTAACAACCCATTATTATCTTAATTTCATAGCTGCTCACTCTACAGATGGGGAAACTAAGGCAAGTTGAGATACTTTTCAATGATCTCAAAGTTAATAGGCAATGTAGCAGGGATTTAGACACAGACAGTTATTCTAGAACACGCTCTCTTAACCAACAGAAAAGCCAGAGGTCCAACAAAAGAAGGTGGTGGATAATCAACAAGCATTTATTAATTGTTGGTACGGTGAGTATTATGAACTATGTGGGATACAACTGGGACAAAATGGTTTAATTTAAACAAATAACTAGAATTCTTTTATTTACACTTTTAAAAAGATCTTGAACTTTATTGGACTTTCAATAAAAAAAGGATCCCTACTTTTTAATTAATCTACCAAGTCTATCCAGCAAACATTTAGGTGGTTTTTTTCTTTTTTTGGCTGTCATTACCCAAAATGCAAACTTATTTATATCCAAACACTGGGGGACCTCAGGAATCTGAAGTCAGCTTAGCATTGTTTTTTTTCCTCACATTTCTATATTGCTCTCTTTATTAAAATTTCTGTATATTAATATGTGCTTTTCTTTTTTACATGACCTATTTTCCCAATGGGACTGAGGGGGAAAATTACAAATGCATATTTAAAGCCACAAGAATATTTAAATTCTCCCTATTTTTGTCATACATTTTTAGTATTTCTATGTGCGATGAAAGATAAAAACTTGTGTGCATGATTAATTGTAATGATGAAAGAATGCTAGGCAGTTGCTTAAGAAACGAGAACAACAAAGGAATAAACTACTGCAGGCATCACCACGACTGGAATGACACTGCTCTGTGTACTTGATTTCCATGGCAACTAGCAATGGGAAGATGAATGTTTCATAGTCACTCTGCTCTGCAGCACGCGTCTATAAATCAAACTTGCATAAAGAGCACAAGATTTCTGCTGTGGGCTGTACTCAGCCGGTTTATTTTCCTGTTACTGTATAATTATGGAAAAGAAGCACAAAACAATGAGGTCATTTTTAGCGGGGAACAAACTCAGAAATTACTAATACACCTGCGGCATATGATGCCATTCATCTAGCAAGGAGCCAGAAGCAGGCAAGGAAATGAAATGAATGAAACGCTGCCTGCTTCTGTGGGGCACTCCCTGGCTCTGGCTGAGAACTGCATATGACAGGCCTGATGTGCCCTGTCTCCCTTCAGCTCAGCTCTGAGATGGATGTAAGAGCACCTTAAGTAACTGGGTGCAGGTCAAAGTTTTCATGTGATAACTGGCAGAAATGATACTTTATATTTGGTATGAAAGTTTCTTGAGACAAAACAAGTATATCCGTATTTTAATTTATTAAAAATGGCTCATCATGTCGTATTTAGGATGGAAAAATAATGCCTTGGCATGAAATTGGAAGTCAGGAGACCTGAATTTTGATCCAGGTCTATGTAATCTTGGGTAAGCCATATAAGTTGATTCAGCCTCCATTTTCTTAGCTAGCAGATAATGGAGATGGTGTATATGATTCCTAAAGTCTGTGACCATCCAATTCCAGAATTCTGTAAAATCTCTAAATCTCAAAGGTCTGAATCAATCAGATCTAACCAAAGACGTTAGTTGTACGACTCCCCCAAAATATATATTTCATGCAGCTGTATTTTAAAATTCTATACTGTTAAGGCTCTTTATAGTGTTTTATGATTTTACCATTGCACCAAAGGCTTTTTCTAACTTGTTTCAACTTTCCAAACACAGAATAAAGTTTAATAAAACTATCAGAGTTTTAAAAAGTTAATAAAAATTTCTTACAGACAACCCTATAACTTATTTTTATAATATTATAAAGAATATCTAAATTTAAGTAATCTTTCTGTTACATAGATAATGGCTGCCTATCAATTCCTGCCAACCAGAAAGCATCCTGTTTCTTGAAGTCTGTACTTCTCAGAAATACGTTTAGGCTCTCTGGGAGTTCATCTTGGTATGCCCGAGACCCAGCGATAGTAACATTCAATAAAACTTTATGGAACAAATAAATGGATGGATGAACAAACTCTTAGTGACATTGTTATGACACTTTTCAGCAACTTGTATTCAACCAATCTTAAGTGTTTAGGCAGATTCAGACCAACACATGTAAATATCCCAGGGTAGACAGGAAAATATCTGAAAACCAGATATAACTGTATGAGTATCTCTTTTTTGTGTCTCTACAAAATCTTTGTATAACTTTATAACCTAGAAATACCTTTTTATTAGTGGAACATGAGCCCTCATCAGACACAAGGAGGGCCTTTTGCCTTAAGGCCAACCCTAAGTCCACGTGATATGGTGAAGCCTCAAAAAGAACTGAGTCTCTGCTTCATACCAGGGAAGTACAGGGTAAACAGCACCTAAGGAGCACCTAATCAGTACATCCATTATCTTCGGTGATGCTAACTCCAACTCTGGGGAAAAGATGTTATTATCTCCATTTAACAAATTGGCATAACCGAGCTGTAAAGAATCTATATAAGTAAGGGACAGTTTAAAAATACATACGGAAATTCAAAACCTAGTCTCTCTGACTCCAAAAGCCTTAACTCTTTTGACTGTATCTCAGGACACATTCAACAACAGACTATTGCTTCATTTGGACTTCAGAGCTAAAAACAAAGGGTTAAACAAAAAAATCTAGTCCCTAAAAAGCAATGTTCATGCTATCACAGGAATACAATAGTGAAATAAAAAAAATCATAGTAATAATAACATGAGTCAGTTTTTTTTGTTGTTTTTTTTTTTTTTTTTGAGACAGACTCTCACTCTGTTGCCCGGGCTAGAGTGAGTGCCATGGCCTCAGCCTAGCTCACAGCAACCTCAAACTCCTGGGCTCAAGCAATCCTTCTGCCTCAGCCTCCTGAGTAGCTGGGACTACAGCCTACCTCAGGCTACATAGGGCATGTGCCACTATGCCTGGCTAATTTTTTCTACATGTTTTTAGTTGGCCAATTAATTTATTTCTATTTTTGGTAGAGACGGGGTCTCGCTCTTGCTCAGGCTGGTCTTGAACTCCTGACCTTGAGCGATCCTCCCGCCTCGGCCTTCCAGAGTGCTAGGATTACAGGTGTGAGCCACTGTGCCCGGCCACAAGTCAATATTTTTAAAACCTAAATTCAATAATAAGTATAACCAAGAATATCTCTCTACTTCTCTATATACATTATTGTCCATACCTCCATTTCCCACCCAGCAGGCTAAGGCTATTTCCAGGATGGACTCAGATGTTATACAACCCTGCAACTTCCAATAAGTGAATATGAAAATGGGCCAATGACATAGTTACAGGAGTTCACTAGAAATATATTCTGCTGGCCATCAGAGAGATTAGGTTTGCTTCCCAACCTTAGAAAATGCAGTAATCTAGGCATATATTTTTGGTACTAGTTTTTTAAAAATTAAAAAAATAACCTTTATTAAGAAAGGCTCCAAGTTAATCTCCTCTCCTTCCAATTAGTTTCTTATCAGAGTTTTTAGCACCACCAACTGGTTAAAAAGATCTACTACAAATGTGTTGCTCAACCTATTTGGTTCATTAAGAGAGGATCATACATTTATTTCACATGTAATTTATGGTAAAGTAATTTATTTCAGTCACTAAATAAAATTAGAAATGCCTTTCTTTGTCAGTCAAATAAATAATAATCCACTCTGGCTTTTTCACATAAAGAGAAGGTATGTTTTGGTTACTAAAAATCATTAGAGAAAACCAAATATACCTACTAAAGCTAATTTGATTTATTCTACCCTACACTCACACTCAAAAAGCAAAGACTGAGTACTACAATGGAAATTAGAAACTAAAAGAGCAAACTAAATGGTAACAAATACTATGCTAGCCTACAGCATTTATACATTAATATTATATAGTGTTTAGACATTAATTTAATTGGAAATAAAAATGATTGAGGAGGTAATTTCACATTTTAAAAAAATTTGAACTTTTTCCACCAAGATTCCTGTCTCAAAGATGGATGCTGCCATCCATCTGACACATGAATATATACCGCTATTTATCTCTCCTTCCTATTTAATTGAACCACACCTAACAATGGATACCAGTATAAAGAGAGCACAACTGAGCCCTTAGGGTATAAATCTGATCTCTTCACAATGAATCAATCTCTGAAAACAAGTATCCCTAAAGAAAAAGTCTAATTTTTCCTCCAAAACAATCAATTTGGTGGATACAAATTTTCTATGAAAAGTATATCCAGCCACTTGTTGTCATGAGAAATTTGTAACCTGCAGAATGAATGGCACCAACACTATGACAAATCTGGTCATTACAGAAACTTCTCTACTAGACAATGTAAAAGAGAGAAAGAAAAAGAAGGTTCCATCCAAATAATCAAATTTGACTCTGATGGCAGGGTTCTGCTAAAAGCTTTCTGATATAGAGTTTAAAACTACTGTAATAATTTTGTGATAATAGCAATTTAAATCTCTATGCAAATGTGTACTCAATTTCATATTTTTTAAATCTGCAATTGAAAGGCAAGTAAAGAAGATAATTTGTAATAGGCCCAGAAAAAAATTAAGGCCAGCAGCTGCTCTACCCAATTTAACACATAATTTGAACATGCAAACTTTGATCAAATTAATTCTATTCCTTTGCTTATTGATTTGCTTATTTCATTCGTTTGTTTTTTCTTGTATTTATTAAATACTCTCCTGCAAACATAGTTAAATTCCTACATCTCCTGCCCCTGCCTCTGCTTGGACAAGAGTCTCAATATGCCATCTTCAAGGAAAAGAAGATTTCTGTTTGAAGTCATGAAGTCAGGAATGGATTATGAGAAATAATAACAATAAGACTGGGGTTGAACAAAGCATTTTGTAACTTTATATTCCTAAATATATCCTTTAACATGACTCTTGAATGATACTTAATGCTAAATTTGTTTTGACATTTTTGAGGGTATGATTGACTAGTAAAAAAGTTGTATATTTAAGGTATACAGCATGGTGTTTTGATATAAGCATGCCTTGTGTAATGATTCCCACAATCAAGCTAATGAATATATCCATCACCTGACATTGTGAGTGTGGGGTAAGAACACTTAAGATCTATTCCGTTAGCAAATTTCAAGTACACATTATTATTATTACCTATAGTTACCATGCTGTACATTAGATCCCTGGAATTTATTCATCATGTAACTGAAAGTTTGTACCCTTTCACCAACATCTCCCCATTTCTCCCACTCCCTAGCAACCACCATTCTACTGTCTGTTCCTCTAAGTTTGACTAGTTTAGATTCACATATAAGTAACACCATGACATTTGTCTTTCTGTTTCTGGCTTATCTCACTTAGCACAATGTTCTCCAAGTTCCTCCATGTTGTTGCAAATGGCACAATTTCCTTCTATTTACATTTTAAGCCTGAATAATATTCCATTGTACACATATACCATAATTTCTTTATCTATTCATCCCTGGGGGGACACTTAGGTTGTTTCCGTATCTTGGCTATTGTGAATTGAACTCTGCAATTAACATGGGAGTGCAGAAATTTTATTTTAACTGTAAGTTCAGTCTACCCAACCATTATTAGGCAGTGGTATTCCTAAATCAGAAGATAAAATTTTGAGGTGTGATAAAAACACTTAACCATTAACAAGTATCAGCAACATGATTATAATCAAGTTAAAAGTTTTGATTGTCAGTTTCCTATGACTTCTTTGATCCAAAGATAAAATAATTGAGAATGAAGTCCAGTTTGGCTTGAATTTATCAATAAAGCAGTCTCAGCTTTATCTATAAAATGGGCAGGACAGCAGTTGATGTGTAATCGCTGTGACGATTCAGCAAGGTAACATGTGGCAGGTGATCAATGAATGGGAAGCACCATCGCTGGCAGTGGGACGACGCAGCACCATGAAAGCTGGGAAGGCCAAGACTCAAGAACAGGGTTCCCAAGCAGAGTGCTGAATGCTGTGAGAAGCTGTCAATGATGAACCCTGAGCAAAAGGACAGGGGATAACTGGAGGGACTTAGGTGGGGAGAACAGCTTTATAGGCTGAATTTGAGTATATCTGCAGGCAGGTATAGAAGTCATAAACAGGAGAGAGAATGGCTGATGGGGAAATGTTAAGACATTTCAGAACAAAAGATGGGGAAATGATGGGACTAGAACAAAAGATAGGAATTAGAAAAAAATAATAGACCCCCTTTTATTTAGAAATAAAATTGAAGGGAAATAAAAAACTTTGAAGTGAAGACGAGGCAGTAAAGGAAATCCAGGCAGAGGCTACAATCTTCTCCATGAAGAAAAAAAGAAAAGCAAGATCACCTGCAAAGCACAGCAAGGAAAGGTTTGGTACCACCATCACAGAGAACAGGCCTTACAGAGAGAGCGAATACATTTCATCTTATGTGACAACCCTAATGAACTGGCTTGGGCTGTTACACAGAGTAGAACTCAGCTCAGCAGCAGAGTGCAGCCACAGGTAGAAGAGGGGGTCGGTGACAGCACACACATCAACTCCTTGCTATCCCTGTCATAGGGAAGGGAAGACAGCTGAGTTAAAGTTCTCCTGGACAGCAATAAGGGCAGCAAAAAGGACAGCAACATGACCTGAGTGACAGGCATACCAGACCTCAGCATGAAAAGGAAGGCACTCTGGAATTACATAGGACCAGGATGGAGAAACTGAGTACAGAAGAAAGATTCTGTTAGTCCAAACACTTTGGCCAATAGGGACCACAGACTCTGCCAGAAATGTGAATGTGGGCCCAATCTGGGATCAAGGCTGGCATCTGGGCCCTAAGGGCCCTTGATCTGGGCCCTAAGCAAGAGGGTCCAGGAAGGTGGAAAGCAGAGTTCAGAGATCTCTCAGACCTTACATTTGATGAGAGAGTTGGGGAAGGTGGAGGGGGAAGAAAGAAATTATTGACTGTAGAATGTGTGATGTGTGTTTTGGGGGAGGAGGTAGAACATCGCAGAAAGAAGGCAAGTGGTAAGATCTCAGATTGGCAAAGAGCAGGCCCAAGTACCAGAGCTCTGCAATATAGGTCAGAACCAAGGGCAGGGTCATTGGACAAAGACCTGGGCCCCAAGTGAAGATAAGGAAGGGAAAGCCTGTCCTACCTCTCCTTGGGTTGGCTTAGGAACTAGGTGAGTCTGAATCTACCAAGTGAGCCATCGGTAGGTTCAAGGGATAAGATAGGCAGAGAAAGGGAAAGAGCAGAAATTCAGAGGCATCTCCCTAAGCCTATAGTGGATTTAATCACTCTTTGTCCTGAGGCTCTCCAGCAGCAGGTTGCAACCAAGGAGAGAAGAAAAGCAGATAATGTGGACAAGCTAGAATTTATAAAACGCAATGCTGAACTCACAGTAACTGATTAAAAGGGTCTTACAAGTGAATCAAAGTCTAATCCTGTCTTATGAAGAGAAAATCATGAATTTAGTTTAGCACCCCTACCCTAGTTAAAATTATGATAAAACTTCATTTGGCAATTTTAAATACTTTTTGCTTTTACAATTTATTTGGCAAATATTTTGGTATTGTGATATAATTCCATAGGCAAGATGCACAACACACAGGTTCCTATCAAAGCAATCAGAACTGGAATCCCTTCTACAGTTTCATATGATAAAATGCTGCATCAGCTTCCTTTTGTACATTTTTTCAAATGCAATCTTAAGTATAACAATCCAAACCAAACCAATTCATATGAAAAGGGGAAAGCTATGTGCTAAAATTATGTGAATAGTTTATCAAGAATGCTTTTTGGGCAGAGTGACTATGCCTTGCTTGCTCATGTTTATGCTAGGCAACGTAGAGACACAAAAGCATAGTTCCTACCTTCAAGACATTTACACTATTAAAAGAAGTCAGAAAGGACTATCACAGTGATTAAGACCACAAGCTTGAAAATCAGGCTGCCTGGGTTTGAATCTTGGTTCCATCACTAACTGGCTGGTGGCCTTGAGCACGTCCTTAGACCTCTCCTCTTTTTCTTCATCTGTAAAATAGGAACAGACAGAGCCTAACCCATGAGGTTTATGTAAGGATTCATTCAGCACAGTGCCCAGTACATGGTAAATACTCAATAAATGTTAGTTGCCAGTGATTTGTGGTTACTCTTGTTAGATATGTTAATATGGCAAGTGCTATAGGAGTTGGAAGGAAGAAGGAAGATATTCTGTGGCCTGGAGTGACAATGGAAGGCTACACAGAAAAGAGTGTTCAGCTAAGGAATGGAGACCATTTAGATATGTGGATGGGGAAGCGAGGGGTGAAGAGGAGAGAGAACAGAGAACACGGAAAGAGCAAAAATTCTAGAAGAGAAATGAGACAGGATCAGGACATGGCAAGTTGACCAGAATGGTGGAGTAGAATGTTTGATCTGGGAAATGCTGGGGACATACCAAAAAGGCACACCAATTTCTCTCTGTAGGGGCTTTGTATGTCAGGCTAAGGAATCTAGACATTATCTGGTAGGCAATGAAAAGCTATTGAAGTCAGGAAGTAACATTAAAAAGTGAGGATAATTTATTCTCATTATCCAAAATTTAACTAGAAGGGTAGACCAGTGATTTTCAGACTTTAATGTGCATATGAATCATCTATGAATTATATTAATATTAAGGTAAACATGCCTGATGCAGTACCTTTGGAGTGGAGCCTAAGATTGGACATGGCTAATATGCTCCCCAGTGCTGATGCTGCTGATCTTTGAAGAACTCTGTGAATGACAAGGATGTATCTATTTAAGGTAGCCTGATGGAGAAGAATGACTGGGTAGGAGGCAGGTGAACAAGATGGCTAGACATAAAGTAGCAAACTCATAGTTTGCTATGTCACAGATTAAAATATAGTACTGGAAATCTTTGCTTCTGGTTTTAGGCTATATATAAGAAAGATAACAAAAATTTGGATGTAGGTCTTAATTTTGAGCCTATTTTTTTCATGACATTGAAAAAATGTTAATTTAAATATCTCATAAAATATATATTCCTTTTATTAAATACATATTTCTCTTATTTTATAAATATGATATATAATATTATCAAAAATTCTGCCTAGAACTTAGCTAGCTACTACAAAAGAAAAACATAAGAAATGGATTCCTTTTTCTAGAAAGGAAAATGGCATGAATACATTCATGACATGTGGCTATTAATAACTTCAAGGATAACTGAAAGGGTTAGGAACATTTGGTCACAGAAAGAAACCATGGCAGCAGTTTCCTGTGTGACCATTGAATAGAAAGAAAAATAGCCCTCATGCTATTACAGCAAGAACAGCGTATTCAACCATATATGCAGATGAGGAACTGGACAAGTTGACCATAACACTTGTTATAGTGACATCTCAAAAACTAAACCCAGTTTTGGACACCTGTCAAAACCAGTAATTTCCTCTTGAGAACAGTCTTTGTCACACTGACAGACTACATCTGTATTCATGCTGTGGCAGATTCTGAATAATGTCTGTGGTACACAGAGAAAATAAAGGAGATGGCCATGCCACTCTCCATGATAGATGACCCCACTATAGATGTCAGAGCTTGAGAAGCCTGCCAGATCACATAACACGACACCCTCATTTCTGAGATGAGGACAGTGCAATCCAGAGAGCTGCACTGATTTGTGGAAATGCGGGTCAGAGGCAGAGCTGGAACTAGAACTCAGGACTCCCGATTCCCACCCCGGGGACTGAATGAATGGCACGACCTTAACATGGTGCCAGTGTGGCATTTGCGGAGTAAAACAAACAAACAAAACATAATGACGAGCCTGTTCCCTATGTAAGCCACTCATTTGCATAAGATGTAGTCATCTATTCAAGACCTACAAAACTGGGCTATGAGCAGTGGGGAGTGTGGTGATGAATATTCCGCTGTACCTGCTCATGTTAAGGTCACATCTAATACTGGAAATAACCTATGGATACAAATGACTATGTAAAAGTATAAAGAAGATATTTATGACAGATTAGGTGTTCAAAGCACAAGATGGAGACAATTTCCTTTTGAGAGGTGGGTGGCTAAGGTATAGAGTAGGACCAGCTTTCAAGATAAGAAATAACAGTGGGGCCTTGAAGGATGAGTAAAATTTCTATCTGGATGGGTTTAACATAAGAGAGGACTATAAGATCTGGGCATTCTAAAATATAAAAGAGATTAAATATTCCTTCCAATCAAATAATATATCCTTCATAATGTGAACTTCATAAGTTAGCTTAACTGAAGAAACCAAACTAACACATTCTATTTGAAAACTTATGTAATGAAGTCATTACTCTTCTCTACTTGTTTCCTGGTCCAGTTTCTGAACTTCAATTCCTATGTCACTATTTCTAAAGTTCACATTGGTAAAAGGACTATCCTTATATGCAAGCCAATAATTTTTGACCATGGGCAAAATCAATTAAGAACCCTCTGAAAAACTGGCATTTTCATTATTTAATTTTTTATAGAGATGGGATCTCACTATGTTGCCAAGGTTGGTCTCGAACTCCTGGCCTCAAGCAGTCCTCCTGCCTTGGCCTCACAAAGTGCTAGGATTACAGGCATGAGCCACCGAGCCTGGGCCTAGCATTTTCTTAAAATGACTAGACTATAATTATTTCTATAGATGAATTTTAAAAGTGCAGTTTTATTCTATATATTACATATGGAAGTTCCTAAAAGTCCCTCAGGGAGGAAATTCTGAGGTGACCTTAAAAAGCCTGCACATATTCATACTCCCCATTTCATAAGTGTGTGCAAGAGGATAACCAGAAAAGGGAATCTCTGACATTGAATTTTTGAAACAAACAAACAAAAAATTGAGATTAAAAACTGTGACATTATCATTGTAGAGGAGACACAAAAATGCATAAAGTAAAAATTGGAAACTCAAGAAGTCTACTATTTTGGCCATGACACACAGCAATAGCTGGGGACTCCTATCTATGTATGGTTACCACGGACGAGCTATGATTTCTAATCTCTTTCACATTTTTCTATACATAGAAGCATGTAGATACTTACAGATCAATAACCGTCTTCATCAAAATAGGTGCTCACTATAATATCCGTGATCTTACTGAGGTCACATGACCATACATATAAAATAAGACAATCATTCTGATGCACGAAATAGTGACTGAGAAAGTTTGTCTTGTTACAGATGGTCCAAGAAAATTATATGTAACAAGTTGGCTGATGGTGGAAAGGAATTACAGGAAGCAAAGAACACAGGGAGGAATAACATTTTAAAAGAGATGCAAATTATTTAAATAAATAAATGCTATCTTAGATCACCTTCCATCAGGCCCCTTGGCTCTGCAATATTCCTCCAATCAGCGCAACAGAAGAGCCCGTCAGTTCATTTTACCCAAGTTCATGACAACCCTTTCCTCTATAACAGCTATGATATGAGGCATATATAATTTTTGTGCCAAGAGAATATCCATCACTCCCATTTAAAATTGCATTCTTAAGTTCACTAACACTCTGACATTGAAAATATATATTCAACAAGTGATGACACTCTTATTTTCAACCGATTTTTAATACCCAAAAAAGGAGAGTTAGATGTTCTATGTACTTTGACCTTTCCCCATGTACTATGAAGAAAGGGATTCTTTTACCAAAAATATCAGGACATAACTTTATCTCCAGTCATTGATTAGAAAGCATTTGAGGGCCTCGATATATCCACTTTACGTTAGTCTGTGGCAATCCGCCTGTGCACTCAAAATCTTGGACGTTGGGTCACGGCATGGGCCTTCTGCACATTCACATTTCATTTCATGGCTGGGAAGCAGAAGCGGCTTCCCAGAGCTTTCTGCCAACTGACAGGTGGTGGGAATGTACAAATAGCAGTGCTTACAATGAGATGGAGAAAGCTCCTAGGCATGGAGAAGTAAACATACCCATGCAGAGAAAAACGCCAGCCAGAAATACCACAGGGTGTTGATGGCGGGCAAAGTCAAGAAAGAACATTAAGCCAGCTCCCTGATGACAGCTGAAGCTAAATCATGAGCTGAAAATGTCCCCAAAATAAAACAGAAAGAGACTGGCAAAGATTAATTCATGAAAATCACATGTAGGAAGAGAAAAATGAAAAGCAAAGCCACATGTGGCTGCAAAGCTCCTGACTGCATTTGAAAGTATCCTTTCCTAGTTTTTAAGAAATAAATTCAACCATGAAGAAAACCACGAGAATTTTATTGTCACTGGGTATTTGGAATAAGTGACAATGGACCAACAATTATTTACTAACTACAATGCATAAGGCAACATGCCAGGGACAGTGTAGATTTTAGATAAGTCCATAAACTCAAAGAGCTTGTAGTATTTTATGGAGATAATCATAAACACTATATTTTTATTTATCAAGTAAGTGATTGAAAAAAACATATAACAATAAATACTATCAACATTTAGGGAATGGAGATAAGACCGTTCAATGTAGAGGGGGAAAAAGCTTTATTGAGCAGGGCCTTAAAAGAAAGTTCAAATTTGGATAGGTAAGGAGCAGAGAGAGGCATGGTCAGGCACATTACATAATCAAAGAAACAAGTACTATGCCAAGGGAAACACAGGAATTTGGGACTGATGAAAGATAAGTTTGGAAAGGGGACCAGATGTCAGAGAACCAGCTTAAACAGTTCTAACTTTACTCATTGGAGTCACTGAAGGTTTTTGAACATTAAAAAAAAAAGATAGCACTACAAAGTTTTCAATGAGTTTTACTAGTATTAAAAAGGAAAGATGTTTCTTATTTTAACCTTCAATTTCTAGAAACAGCCTATTACCTAACATCAATTCTATAGTACAAACAGTACTATCCAGCTCTTATGTCTCCAAACCTCTGCCATTTTCAGTGGATAGAACAAAAAAATCTTCAGGAAAAGGAATTTCCTAAGAACTTCTGAGTAATAATGAAAACAGCATCTTTGATATAACCTCAGTACACAAACACACATAATTATGACTATCAGCTCTAAAAGAAAAGCAAAGTTATAAATTTCAAATACTCAAAGAAGTCTCAAATCTTGAAATCTAAATATTAAACATTTTATGATATCTTTAGGGGTAAGCAATGAGTATCAATTTTTTATTTTGTTTTTTACATGAGATATCCTTTGGCTTATGGAAGTAATTTGTTCTCATAACGCTTCCCTTGGTAGAAAATTTGCTTTTGGTAGTTTATTAATATTTATTAAAAGTTATAATTAGCTTCCCCTATGCAATCACCATTTGAAAAATAAAATCCCCAAAATCATTGTTTCCCCTAATAAACAAACACCTCTATAAAACAAGAGTTGAAAGCAGATATAGAAAGGGTTAGGGGAGATACTCTAAAATAACAGGATACAGCACAATAATAAAAGGACATGAAATAAGAGCAGATATATTAAATAGTTCAAGAAAGAATATAAGAGAAAAATAAAAACAAAACAGAAAAATAAAAAAGCCTTTGGATGCAGCATGAAGGAGAATAAACATTGCTAAAAATTTACCAACAGTCATGGTGTGCAAAGCAAGCAATTAAAATAGAAATTAACAGAAAATTTAAAAGGACCTCCAATATAAGCATGATTAGCACTCTCAAGAAAAAGAATGCAACTCAAAAATGTTAGCATTCAATTCATGATATATTTTCACTCAAGTACAATGGCCCACATAAACATTTTTGAAGACAGAAGACAACAGAGAACACAGTTCTATATTATCTATAGTGATGGCAAACATCACCAGAATACTGGGGCCATAGTTTAGAAACCTTATAAAAGTATCTCATTTAGTTCTACTAACACTCTCAGAATGAATGAATGATACACCAGTATTTCTATCAAGTTGTAAAGTGAAATGATCCTTTGATGCCTTACGCCCAAGTCTCTTTTTTAAGATTGTTTTTATTGTTTAGTTGGTTTTATTGTTGTTGTCTGGTTTGGTTTGGTTTGTAAAATTAAAGCGTAATATGGGCAAGCACTTCTGAAAGAGACTACTCTTGATCTTTAGAAATTTCTTTGGGAAGAATCTGGCAGTCTGAATTGAAGATTATAAAAACTTCTTCAATCATTCAAACCACAGAGGACACTGGTTTAATTAGAATTTTCCCTTTCTGATTTCCTTCTTGTAACACTTTTCAAAGACCAGCTTTTTCTTCTAGGTAATTGTGGAGCTGGGTGAATTAAGTCAAAAGCTACTCAAACCTCTCAAAAGTGAACGTCTAACTTAAGGAACATTACATAATTTTGCATCCCTAACAGCGTCAGCAGCTGATTTTTATTCTTTTATTCTTGAAAATTGTTTACACCATTGAAACAGGGATATGTATGTAAGTTGGACATCTCTCCTTCTTTGGCCTACTTCAATTGACACAAAAACAAAATATTTTTCTCTCTTTTATGAGTTCACAATTTCCATTATTACCTTTTATCCATCATTTATTCTGGCCTTGGGATTATAGTAATATAAAAATACAATTGAGAGTTTAAACAGGGAATGTTCAATCGACTAAAATGTCTTGTTTGGCTGTATATTGCAGTGGTCTCTAAACTATTTTGATCATACAATCCTAGTAAGTACAAGATTTGTGGGTATATATGCCACGATATGAATATATTTACTTACAGATTATATTCACATGTGAATGTACTCTGTACATTATAAAAATAGAAATTTCTGAAGAATTCAATAAAGATAAAAATATTTTATTAATGGCAAATAACTTTTTGCTCTCGCTAGAGATTATTAATAATATTTAACAAAAACAATGTGATTTAACATACTTTATTATTTCCGAACATCTTGGCTCTATTCTATGTGATTGAGCAATTTAAAGTTCAATTTTTTTGACATTTGGTTTCAATGTCTGTCATAGTTTCTTCATGAAAACATGCAGATCCAAATGGGAAAATGTCATCATGCACCTGTACCCTCAGCTTTTAATTCCATCTTCTGCTAGTACAAAGGCTTAGGGGTTTTTTAATTTGTTTTGCTTTTAAAAATCATTTTGTTTTTATTGCTAACTGAAATTCAGCTAGCAAACGTCCATCTTTCCTGATATCAATTAATTGCTCTTGAAAACGTATTAAAGCTATTGAATTTTTATGTTAAAAATTGTGTCCTAAAATCACTGCAACTTTGTGAGATATTTTTAGCCAGGTTAGGATATTTCATTTTTAACTTACTACACATGCAGATGTGAAGAGTTTTAATAGGTGACTCACGTTATCATTTAAAATAAAATCGTATTTTCAAACATCCATTTTAAAAATGCTCTCCCTGTAGCATTTCTTCCAAGAAGCAGTTACTTTTTCATTCATTGTTAAAACATTGCTTTTACCTTGAAGGGCTATATTTAAGTATATTTTGTAACCAACGAGGTAGCATCTACTAAAACCATTTAATACATATAAAGGCAGCAAATCTGGACAACTTGTCTTTTTGTAAAAGGAAAATCAGTAATAATTTTTAGTTCCTTTGTTAAAAACAACCACTGTGGGGTAGAATTATATTGATATTCATTACTCAGCTCATCACAAAATATATACAAAGATGCTACTGTATCTTAAAGGGCTTGCTTTTACAAAATGCAACTAAGTAATGTCCTATAGTATTTTGTATGCATCTGGCTTTAACCTCTTTGCTCTTCAATAGCTTGCTCAGTAGCTTGCTTGCGAATGATGCACCAAATGAATTTCATCTATGTCACTGTAAATGATAATGAGGGCTGATCCTTGTTCAAATAACCTGCTTGATAATTCCTATTGAGCAGGGCTGGCTTCTGGTCATATTTTACTAAATTACTTTTATCCCAAATGGGAATCTCTGCCAGATGTCCCCCAATATCCGTTCTCTCTCCTTCCTCAGTATCAGAATCTCTGTTAGTGTGCACATCACTGCCCACAGCAAAGACTACATTTTCCAAATCCTCTTCCCCTTGTACCTATGCATGGCATCAGAATTAAGTTTTAGTCACTGAGATGTAAGTAGAAATAATATATAGCCTTAAAAAGTGGGATACATCTTCTGCTTCCTGTCCTTCTAACTAGCTGGAATTCATATGTGATGGCTGAAACTGAAGCAACCATCTTCAAGAAAAGAGGGAAAAGCCAGGTGTTGATGCAGCCAGAGCAACAAGGGGGAGATCCAGATCCTTCTTGACTGTGTTGTCCTCATTCAGACCTGGGTTGCCTATGTTTATGTGAGGGAGAAATACATTTCTATCTTGTTGAGCTTCTGTTCTTTTGAGTTCTCTGCCTCTTGCTGGTGTACCGAATCCTAATTAATACACCTGGTAACAGGGTTGATGAAGGGCACATGCTGGGAGTCAGAGAAGAGACAGCTCTGCTGCGTTCTCACGTCAGCATGTGCTTGCACTATTAATATTACCTTCAATCTGCATTTTCCTAACAGAAACTGCTTTTAAACCATTTATCCATTTTGTCAGGATTAGTTCATAAGAACTACATAATACAATCTTCAAATCCACTTCATAGGTATGTGTGAACTGCAACATGTGTCCATAGCTTTGAAAGCAAATGAATGGGGGCCACCATTAGGCAATTCCAACCCTTCTCTCCAGACAACCCAAGAACAACCTGTAACCTGTGTTTGTCTGAAATATAGACCGTGCAAAGACACCACATCTGTGCTAAATATTAAGAAAGTTTTGTTTTTTCTTGGTTGATACATAAGTATCCAGAGAAGTTCTGCTTTCTTCCTGCTCCTCTCCTGCCCCTACTAACAAGTGCTTTTATGACCTGCCTAGTGTGCAAGTACTCTACTCACTTTAGAGCCCACTGTCAAGATTGTGGACAGACTCATAGCTAACTAACTACAGATCATAAAACTACGCTACAGGACAAAAATGTTCCTAAGTGAAAAATCAGCATAAATAAGTGCTCTCAATAAAACCAAAACTTTGTAAAAGCAAATGGTAAATCAAAAGGTGGGTATACGTAAAGATTTTAATGCCTTACCTAAACACTTCAAGGATAGTCCTTTCTGGTAATTTGGGAGCCACCTGCCTAAATGCTTTTTTGAAATCTTCCAAAGTTAAAAATCCACGATCTATTTGAAAACAAAATATAAAACATTCACTTATTTTTATAAATCCTATGCACTGTCAGTTCAGCCAGTTTTGTGTGAAACTTTATTTTAATATGAGAAAAGTAGTATTTTATAGTTCATTTTACATATAAGATAATCCAAGATTGTCTCATTTAATAATTTAAGAATCTAGCAATACTCTTTCAGTACAGTCCCAGCTAATCTTTTTTTAAACATTTCTTAAAAATTTATTTATTAGAGATGGGGTCTTGCTCTGTGCAGCAGTGTGATGGTGTGATCATAGCTCACTATAAACTCAAATTCCATGGCTCAAGGGATCCTTCCACCTTGGCCTCCCAATCCCAGCTGATTTTGAAAATCACTTCCAGCCCTGTCATTTTGCTGATTCTCTAAGTCCTATATGAGAAAGGACTATACAGAGATATGCACTATCATAATCACATTAGGCTTTGAGTCTTTGTGAGTTGTCAAAACAACTCAGTCTTCAAAATTTATTTCTTTTCTTTGTTCAGTATTAAAATTATGATATATTAATATTTAGGGGAAAACCATAACATCAGCCAATACACTGAACCTAGACTCTGCAAGTCTTTTTATCCTGTGTGTGACCTGTGGGGCTTACAGGGTCTGCAACCATCCCTTTCAGCTGTACTCTGTGTGGGAACACAATTCCTCCCATCATGTGTGGGCCAGAGCAGGAGTTGCAGAAGCCACACAGTGTCTCACTTACATAGGTGGCTTTGGCCTATATCCCCATTTAGCCAGTCCTTTTGCTTCCTTACAATAAAGGTACAATATATAAGTCTATATGTATAATATATAAGTACAATTATATAACTATAAATATTAGTTCATCCATGGTAAATGTCAAGAATTTAAGATTATGATAGAGAAAAAAATTGCACCAACACCTAAGGTAACAGCTAATGAATACAGCAAAATAATCTTCCAAGTATATTGTATATTTAATTTACTGAGTATATATTTCCATTTCCAGTTCCTTAATAGCATTTTATATTAAAAACACTTTTAAACATGTTAAAGACACTTACAGTGTACGTCAAAAGCTGTGAAGATGTGTCTTATTTCATTCCGATAGAGTTGAGCTTCCTTCTTTTTCCTTACAATATTTAAAAAACTCTCAAGTAATATACCTAAAAGTTGAGGAAAAAAAATTGCTAAAAATGATTCCTCTTTAAGAAAAACTAAAATAGAAATCAACAGTGATAAATATTATAAACAATCAAATTTTTTCTTAATTTTGGTGAACAGTATTTACTCCTAAAAACCTATAAAGGAAAAAAGACATTTGCTAAACGCTAAGTAGACCCAACAGTAGCCATCAATAGTGAAAACAAAACACACTCTTAGGGTTCACTGAGGCTTTTCACAGGATAAAGGAATGGTGACCTTGAAAAAGTGTAATACTCTTCCCTCTAACAGATCTAATAGACAGGCATGAAACTACTTATTAAACAAGGTTTCATAATTTTCTTTCCTTATGCTTCTTTGATCCCTTTTTTCCTAGCCAGATGTCATTACGGCAGGTTTTTTTCCAACTGGGAGATTGGGTCAGAGAAGTAGTTTCTCAAAAGTCAATACCAATTGTGCACCACAGATAAAGGTGGAGAGAATATTACATAAACAATAGAGCTGGCACCATCCCCAGCCCTGGATACACCCCACAACGTGTTCAGCAGCCTCAGGCTCAGCTTCCTGTGACTCTCATAATAAAAGAGCCCAGCATGATAATATGAGATTGGATACTGTGCTTACAATGTCTATTAAAATGAATTCTAATGTGATCTTTGTAGTAGGTTTAAAGAGCGAAGCCAAGAATTTAAACATTTTAGTGAACTGAGCCCTAAATATATAAAAAGAGTGGTTCATTTTTATAACTCAGGATTTCCATAAAAAACCATTATCACTCTGTTTTTAAAATAGCTCCCAATCATACAATAACCACATGCACACTTTTCCTTTTGGTGAGGCAACACTGAGCTGTATATCTCTTCTAAAATAGTTCCAATAGTATAAAAAAATGTAGAAATAATTTTCTTAATTTCCCATGTCTTTCTTATTTGTAGTTAAAGATTTATGGACTTTAAAAAAAAATCACTCTACATTTTTAAATGATTCTTTTACAACTTTCAAGACCTAATGTGGGCCAGGCACTGTATTAAGATAGAAGGGGACAGAGAACGTACATGATTCTAGTCCCAAAGGAGCTACTTGTCTAGCAGGGGAGGCAGTCATCACACAGGTTCAACTGCAAACATGCACATGATTGCAAACTATGGTGTGGGCAATGAAGGGAAAGACAGGAGGTTGTGAAGGAGAGTCAGTCACAGGAATTCTCTTGTAGGGTCAACTCTGATGAAGAAGAGATCTCTTAGAGGAGGAGATATTTAAGCTAAGACTTAAATCATGAGATAATACCAGCAGGCTACAAGATGTAAAGAGCACTGCAGGCAATGGAAAGAGCATGTGCCAAGGCCATAGGATGGGAAAGTGGGAAGAGGCCACTGTGACTGGAATGTAGTGAGCAAAAGAAAGAGCGCAATATGAGACAAGGTTGGAGATGGAGGCAGGGGCCAGAACTCACAGGCCCTTGTGGGTCACAGTAAATAATTTGGCTTTTAAGTTGCAATAGGAAGTCAACAGAAGGTCTGGATTGGGAAGTGATGTAAAAATCTGTTTTAGATTTTTAAAAGATCTTTCTGGCTATTGTCTTCAAAAAACGATTGGGGGAAGCAAAATATGTAAGTTAGGAGCCTACTGGCAAGAGATGTGGTTGCCAGGGTGCTGGCAGTGGGAATGAGAGGAGTGGAAGTTTTCCAGATATATTTTAGAATCGAAATGACATAGCTTGATGAAGAATTAGATGTGGCGGGTGAGAAAGAAGGAGATGTCAAGAATAACCCATGAATTCTGGCTTGGGTGCTAGGTGGTTTGAGGAGTTGCTTAAAGGGAGGAAAAAGTCTGTGGGAAGAGCAGGATTGGGGTGAGATGAAGAGGTGCCATTCTGAAGTGCCAAGTCTCCTGTGCTTCGTGCTTCGGAGACAACCAAGAAGAAAAGTGGAGGCAGCTGGCTGTATTGTAGGTGACAGGGCATGCCTCCAGCACCTAGAAGAGGGCTGGGCAGGTGCTCCATAAATATGTAGATCCAAACAGTAGCAATCAATAGTGAAAATGAAAGACATTTTGGGGGTTCATTTAGGGTTTAATTGTATTAAATTAGTATATGCAGCATTTCCCCAGTAGTCGTTAAAGACAGGTATGGATGCAATTCCATTCTCATCTAATCACCTTGTAGCCAAAGTACGTGTTCAGAACTGCTAGCTGAGGTTAAAATCGAAGTCTAGCCATATTCCCATGCCATATTCCCATAAGATCATGCCATATTCCCATAAGTCATGCCATATTCCCATAAGATCATATCCATAACTTCAGTTTTACGAACACCAAAAGTTAATCAATTAAATAACATTTAGATTAGTTGAAATTCTTGAATAATCTATTTACTGATGATGGCATGTCATATGAGACCCATCAGAACCCCTTACCACAGTCTACCTCTCTAGTCTCCCTAGCAAATTTCCCGGTGCTTCCCCAAGACAATAGGCCTTTTTGTACCCTACTCCTTTGCATGTATAAACCACATTGCTTGGAATGATGTGCTTTCTCGTTTTCTCTACTAGTAATTTATATACCTCCTTCCAGATCAAACTCAAGCATTATCTCCTCTTCGAAAGTATCTCTGATTTCTCTAAGATAGGACCCTTTTCTGTGACCTGACAATCTTGTGTTCATAAGACAATCATAGAATCTATTAGGATCTATGGTAATTAGTTGGCTGCATGTCTGCCTGAGACATGCTGAGGGAAGGCACTGTACATTGTTCCAAATTTTATCCCCAGTGTTTAGCAAGATGCCTAGCATGGAGTAGGTATCCATTACTTGCTTGGTGAATAAGTAACATGCTATGAATAAATAATAACAAATAGGAAGGTGTTATTTCTAGTTTTTAGCAAAAAGCATTAAAGTGTGTATGTGTTTTCAGGAGAAGGGAGTCTTGCTGTGTTGCCCAGGCTGGAATGCAATGGCTATTTACAGATGCGATCATAGCTCACTGCAGTCTTGAACTCCTGGCCTCAAGCTGTCCTTCCGCCTCAGCCTTCCCAGTAGCTGGGACTATAATAGGTGTGTGCCACTACACCAGGCTTAAAATGTGTGTTTTAAATAATCTTATAACTCTGTAAATTAATGCCAGAAAGGTCACTTTTTATTCACATAGTCAGCAAAATAAACCATTAGACATTCCAATTTCTTAATACATATAATATAATAAAAAAAAATTCAGAGAGAAAGGAAATGCATGCATCATATTTGCTCTTAAATTATCACTGCATCTGACTTAGAGAAATGATGAGGGGGAAAAAGCACAATTTGATGGTTCTTGTGTGATTCACAAGAAAAAAAAGCACACAAGTTGTGCTATCTTTTAAATTACATATTTAGATAACTCATCAGTATTTGAAGCTATAAAGTGTTCAGGTCTTTATTTCACAATGTTGTGGGATAAAAAGTAAATGTTCTTTAGTTTTCAGTAGGAGAAAATGTCTGTAGATTTAAACTGTATGCTTATTACTACTTAAAAAGAGAAACAATCTAATAACACAAATAACTCTGTATGTGTAATCAAGTTCTTTCACACAATTTTCCCACAGAAACGTATACCTTATCTTTTAAAGTCAATACTCTACGAGTCAAACTCATTGAGTATTTATTAAACTGTGTGAACACATCCCCTCCCTCCATGCCCTTAACTTGTGTTAGTCTTCCAAGGTAACACATAGCCGAATACAAGCTCCTTTTCTATAATAAAAAGGATAGAGAAGCTTTCATTCAGCTTAGCTCTCAGGTCGTAGTAATAAGATCACTTTTCAAAGCCAATACGTAATAATTTGCTATTCCTAGAGCTCTGCAATGCAAGCGCATTAATGTAAGTTGTATACATCTTGCTCCTCTTTAAATGGCCCAGAAATAGACTTCCTACTACTAGCTCCACCTGCTGTCAAAACATTCACACCTAAAATTACCACTTCACAAAGACTTTCAATAAATCTATTGAAATGCATTACCTGTGTCCTCCCCCACTAGTGAAAGAATATATTCAGAAAATTCTAATTTCAAAATATAATGTTGAGTCCTCTATGTACACTGTTCTACTAATAATAATTGCCTGAACACACTTTACTATAGTAACAAATTAGGATCACAACATCAGGGACCATGGAGATCTAGGTGTCCATGTGTTCACTATTAATATGTCTGCAGAAGGTATTCAGAAATCGTCTATGTAGTTAGTTGGACTCTATCAGTAGTTTGCAGATATTTTTTAAGCTGTAGGAAAGGTTCTTCCTTATGAAACAGGAAAGCCTGATGTGTAGAGGAGATGAAGACAGAGCTATTTGGTTTCAAGCAAGGTGTACTCCCCACCTTCCCTGTCCAGCAGTACCCCTGAAGTGTTCCCATAGGACCCAGGATTGAGGGTCATCGCTTAAAGCCACTAGAATCAATGATCTTTACAAATTATTCCTGACTCTGCAAGTCTGCATTTCACTATACATTGGAAAACATCTCCTGCATTTTATAAACAATCCTTGGCAAAATGGACTCTCTTTATGTTCTATAATATATATATATATATATATATATATATATATTTTCCTTTCTAAACTACTTAATCCATGTGATATAGATATGTCATAGAGAGAGAGACTAGGAATACTATCTTTTCTACTTTTTTGTTTTTAAGCAGTTTCCTAGGAGGGTAATCATCTTTCACCACAGCAGTGGGTGTATTCAAAAAATCCAACAAAACTATATAAATTTTTTTCCTTGAAAGTTCCATTATGTATAGTTTTCTGTGGGTCACAGTTCTAAGCTTTGGGGTCAGTGCACACAGAGAAATCCTCTTGAAAATGAAGTAGTCTAGAGTCTGGCTATCACAGTGAGCTCAAATTAGAAACAGCAATAAACCTGGGGAGACTGAAGGAGAAAACAATAAAAATGCCAAGTTATTAAGACTGTAAGCCTGGTCCTAGATTTAGTAGAGAAGGGAGAGTTTTTCATTATGCCATACATTAATTTTTCCAGGAATTAAAAATTCCTTAAAATGAGTATTTAAGAGAATGAAGCAGCCTTTTAAAAAATATAATGCAAGACTTCTCTAGTTTGAGAAATAAAATTCATATTACAACTTTTAGATTTCATGGGGTGGGGGATATAATATGTTGGCATAGAAAGATTGTAAGGACAGTAGGTAAAAGTGGTACTGACAACAGTGAGTTGTCACAGCAAGATGGACAAATTCAGAGGATTAATATTTCCTCCAGCTTCTTGCAGAAGAGTGAGGGAATCAAGAGAAAGAATCTACCTTAATGGAAGAAATCAAGTCTTACTTATAATTGGAAGAAAAAACGAGTAAAAACAGGTTATAGAATAGAGAACTCTGACCCAATAAAATCTTATTTCTATCAAACATGGACAGGAATTGCTACTTTTTTATTATGTATATCTCCTGCTCATAAAGCTTCAAAGGTTCCTTGGTATTAATAGTGCAAAGTCCCAATATTAATATCTTCTTCTGGAATTTAAAACCTCATCCTTCCTCCCAGGCAAACTGGTCCTTAATCCTTCTTTCCAACTCTCCACCCCCCTCAGGTAAGCTTACTCTGCTGAACACAATTCGTTTATGGTTATGCACTATACTCCTTGCTGGTGCAGAGGTAAAATTATTCCAAGGTGAGTAGATTCTGTCTCCCAGAGGACTCTGCATTTACAGCATGACAGCTGGTAGATTTGGGTATGCAAATCTGAGAGGGGAGGGTGATTTGGAAGAAGAGGAGCAGGGACTTGGGAGAAAGACATTTCAGCCACTGAGGTGGACACCATAAGGAAAGAGAGTCTATGAAGAACTTGACACAGAGACAGCAACAGGAGCTGGAAGAGGGGCACACAGTAGTGCCTGCACCACATTCATTTACCACCTTTTCTTTGCCACTTTTTCAAATCCCACCCATCCTTTGACATCTGGCTCCAAACCAACATCTCCTCCAGCAGAGGAGTGCTGTCCTCCTCTGAACTGTTAAGAGGTTTTCTTGCCTATAGTATTCGTGTAACATCTGGCCATAAAAGAAGTGACCAAACTTCTTTCATCTTCCTTATCACATGAGATAATTTTTAAGATATTTTTTAAAAAGGGTGTTTAGGTCAGTGTCTGTGTCTCCTAATTTATTCCTATTCCTACAGTGAAACATACTCACCATTCTCTAAATTGGTAATTAAATAAATAAATTTATGGGTGAAAGTCTGTGGGCCATACCACAAAATAGCCCTATGATTATGATTTCAAGATAAGGTAACCTTAATTAGTATGTATTTCCTGATTATAGAAAATAACTAAGGGGCCAATTGAAATCTGAAACCAAACAAACAAAATTCACCCCTGCTATTTGGCTTTTGTTCTATAGGAGCCAAAACAACAAAACATGCACAACAACAGCAGGTGTTTTATGACAGAATCTAAAGGACTAGAAAAAGGAAATTTAAATTTAGAAAAATAATATGTCAAATAATCAACTGTCTGGTTTAAAACAAGTCAGACAAGACAGTAATAAATAAAAGCATACAAGACAACTGAACATTAACCTAATCATGTACAGATTATTTTTCAATTGAACTCACAGTAGATTGCATGACTGAGTCAAACAGTCCATAATTACCATTATGATGAATCAATCTCTTTGATTTTTCCATCATGCAAAGTTGAAGGTTAAAAGGAAGTTCCTTGAAAGGTTTTTCAAGTAAGAAAATAAAATATGTTCATTCTTTTAAAAGGGCAATAATATAAGGAAACAGAAAGAAAAAATGCTCAACATAATCACCTAGTGAAAACAAAATTCTGAGGTACTTTGTTCTGGTTTTTACCTTAAGCATATTTTATACAGACCTGGGATAATGACACAGAGACAGCTGTGTGGGGATTCTGTAGGACAATGCTTATTCAGTTCTTACTTACAGCATTTAGCACAGAGTAAGCAAAAGCCCCATAAATCTTGGCTGTTGTTATTCATATAAAATGCTCTATAATTTATCCTTCAATGAAGTCAAATAATCTGAGATCTGTATACTTGGAGCATATCATCTTTGCCCTTCATAGAATTGCCCTGACATTATTTGGCGATTAAACACTGGACTACACTGAAGAATGATGGAGGAGCAGCCTTGCAAAATTCCCTACTGTACTTATGGAACAGTTTGTGGGCATTGATATATGCTCATCAGTCTCTCGCCCAAGAGAGACTATCATAGAACCACCATCATAGAACTATCCCAGGCTAGGGAAGACTTAGACCTCTCTAGAAAAAGTGTTTTTATTACATGAACACTGACTACTGTACTTGCTTGCATTTCCCCATCTGTTCTGGATGCTGGGTAGCTCAGAATCAAATTTGAAATCAACTTCCAGCAACTGCACAGAATCTGATGATTTGAGTTTTGTGTACTGACTCCACTCCTGACTTCAACTCGTTAATTAAGTTCCTTAGGGGAATGAGGCCAGAATATACTGGCCTCAATTCTGTCACAATTAGGAATATGACCGATGGCACTATTAAAAATCAAGGCAAGGAGCTGGGTGTGCTGGCTCATGCCTGTAATCCTCACACTTTGGGAGGCCGAGGCAGGAGTATCACTTGAGGCCAGGAGCCTGAGACCAGCCTAAGCAAGAGTGAGAGCCTGTCTCTACAAAAAAAATAGAAAAATTAGTAGGGTTTGGTGGCGTATGCCTGTAGTTCCAGCTACTTGGGAGGCTGAGGCAGGAAGATCTCTTGAGCTCAGGAGTTTGAGGTTGCAGTGAGCTATGATGACACCACTGCACTTTAGCTAGGGTTACAGACTGAGACAATGTCTCAAAAAAAAAAAAAAATCAAAATCAAGGGAAGGGCTTATAAATTAGTTAAGAGGGTAAGCTTGGAGGTCAGACTGGTTTGGTCTACTACTCACTAGCTAGCTGTGCCACTCTGGACAAATTACTTTACCTCTCTAAGCTTCAGGATTTTTTTAACTTATAAAATCAGGTTAATCATAATATCACAGAGTTGTATTAAATATAATAATCAATGCATAGTGCTCCTCATAGATCCGTACATGTTCAGGAAATGACAGCTGCAAAATTATCTGTAATAAAAATAGTAAATACTATAAAAGTATTTTTTAAGCAAGGAATCATACAAATGCCAGGTATTTATTATTTTATTATTCCTCTCTGGAGGCCAGGTTCTTCATTTTAAAAAGGGTACAGATGACTGTTTTCTGGGTCTCCTCTAGCTGCAAACTTCTTTTGTTCTATATACTTAGAGAAGTTATGAAATGCATCACAGAGAACAAGGATTATAATAAAATCCTATGAAAGAGGTGGCAATACTGTATATTAGAAACAACAGTGATCTGCTGCTTCCTTTAACAAATGGCTTGATTTTTTTTCTCCCATTCATATATTTCCTTGTTCCTGGCTACCTAAACAGTTTTTGCTTATATTCACTTGTTAAGGTTGCAGGCAATTAAAAAATGTCATTAGTACCTTTCTGCTACTCATTCTGGCTGCCCTCAAATTCTCTCAGCATGTACTTTTCTCCCAGACATTCTACCGTTATTTCTAATAGCATTGATTTAACTTTTCACTGTTAATTTTCACAAGAAACCTCTACAGAAATGACCCACAGATTAGAAGCCCCTGGGAGGCAGGACCTGGGCATCCAGGTATAGGTACTGTCCCAAGCTAAAAGTGAAACATGTCCAGCTTTAGGACTCTGCCCTTTCCTAAAAGCAGTTGAGTCAGGGTCAGTCCAGCTATGCAAGTGTGGACCCCACCCAGGAAGCTGGGCAGCAACTGGGCCCTGTATAGAGAATCCTGTAGAGTGGTGTGAGGGAGCCCTGTCTTGAAGGAAGAAGAGCTATGGATAGCAGAAAGAGAATTCCCAAGTCACTGCTATCCAGAACAACTCTGGAAAAGTTGATTTCCTGAATAAATAGTTCCCAGGAAGCCAAGGCCAATATTTCAATTTTTCTTCAAGATCAAAACATTAAGGGGAGAGATAATATATTTGGAAAAACATTTAATCTGTGCATGAACCCTCTTCCTTCAAGAGAAATACCATGTAAATGTGACTCATGTCACTAATAGGGAGCGAAGGAACTGATGGTCTGAAATTGGTTCAGTATTAACAATTCTAATAGAAAAAAATCATGTTAGCAGGAATCAGAGTTCAGCAGTGATTCCTTGCTAGGCTATTTTATTCTTTCCCTTAGATGTTTGTGGTCTTGAGTCTCCCCATTCAAGTGGACATGAATTAAAGCTGATGGGAGTCAGTGCTCTGGTTATAAATCTGTTCCTTTAATCCTGAGGAAAGTGATGCTTTAAGAAAGTTAATGTGGTGTTGATACCAAGACTGGAAGGAGGAGGAAAAAGACTAGAAGCTTGCAGACCCTCTTGTGTAAGGAGGGTCCTTTCACAGTAATATTGGAAAAAAGTACAAATCACCTACATTTTTATCTCATTCCTTCAAATTAATCCATCCTGTGATAGTTCTCCCGAATTTCTCAGATGACTAATTCACTTGGTAACCTTTTGAAATATATTTTAAAATTAATTATTAGGAAAAGATGTGCTGAAAGAAAGCATCCTAATGATTTGATTGAGAAGTAGATGTGAGAGCTGTTCCTTGATATTAAATTCAAGGACATGCTGGAGCAGGTCCCCCAGCATATAACCAAAGCTGGAAAGCCCTTAGTCAAAGGGAAGACTATTTTCAGTATTGAAAACTTTGAGTTTTGAAGCAATCCTTTGGCCATGATGAATTTTAGAAACTGTTTCATAATAAGGAAGTCTTCATTATACATAAGAGAACTCAAGCAGCAAATGTGAGAAATATTTCTGCATGAAGTCAAAACTCAAGGATCAGAAAACTCATAAAGGAGAGGAAACTTTGTAAATTTCATGCACATGAGATATCTTCAGCCACAAGTCAAACTTCTCTCAAACAGCAGAAAGAGGCCAGGCACTGTGGCTCATGTCTGTAATCCCAGCACTTTGGGAGGCCAAAGCAGGAGGATGGCTTGAGGCCAGGAGTTCAAGACCAGCCTGGGCAACATAGTGAGACCCCATCTCTACAAAAAACTAAAAAATTAGCCAGACATGGTAGAACACTCTTGTAGTCCCAGCTATTTGGGAGGCTGAGAGCAGGAGGATGGCTTGAGCCCAGAAGTTTGAGACTGCAGTGGGCTATGATCATGCCACTGCACTCCAGCCTGGGTGACAAGGAGAGATCCTGTTTAAAAAAAAAAAATCAGGGCCGGGCGCAGTGGCTCACGCCTGTAATCCTAGCACTCTGGGAGGCTGAGGTGGGTGGACTGGAGTCAGGAGTTCGAAACCAGCCTGAGCAAGAGCGAGACCCCATCTCTACTATAAATAGAAAGAAATTAATTGGCCAACTAATATATATAGAAAAAATTAGCCGGGCATGGTGGCACATGCCTGTAGTCCCAGCTATTTGGAAGGCTGAGGCAAGAGGATTGCTTGAGGCCAGGAGTTTGAGGTTGCTGTGAGCTAGGCTGATGCCACAGCACTCACTCTAGCCTAGGCAACAAAGCGAGACTCTGTCTCAAAAAAAAAAAAAAAAAAAAAAAAATCAGAAAGAAAAGAACATATAGAGGAAGAATCAATAGCATACCTAGAGTACTCTTTTGCCATAAATCAACACTGACTTTGTATCAGAGCACTCAGCCCAAGAGCAATCTTTAGAATGTAATGAAGGTAGGAAAATCTGCCAGAATTTACCCTTCAATGTACATCAAAGTACTCATATAGAAGAGAAATCATAGAAATGTAATACATGTAGGAGAACCTTTTAATGAAATCACATCTTACTAAATGTTGGAGAATATGTATGAGAAGGAAACCTAGGAATATACTGAATGTAGGAAAAAGGTCTGTTGGAAGTCAACATTTACTCTACATCAGAGAACTCACTTTTCACATACAGAATGTGGAAAATCTGTCTTCCAGAATTTACACCTTTCTGTGTATCAGAGAACTAGTTAAGGAAAGAAAATCTTCAGTATGAAGTCAAACCCTTAATTCAAAATCAGAAAACACAAATAAGGAAGAATATCCATGAGAATAACGAATATTAAAGTGCTCTGAGCAAGAGTCACACTTGGTACATCAGAAAAGTTGCATATTAGAGAAACACTATATAATGAATGGGGGAGACCTTCATTCAGACATAACTCACTAAATATCAGAGGTCTCTTAAAGGAGTGAAATCCTATCAATACAAAGAATGTGGGAAATTCTTCTTCTAGAACATAGAACTCTATATAGATTATAATATTCACATAGAAACCCTAATAAAAACTATAGGAGCTAGGTGCTGTGGCTCATGCCTGCAATCCCAGAGACTCAGGAGGCTAAGGCAGGAGGATTGCTTGAGCCCAGGAGTTTAAGACCAACCTGGGGAATAGTGAGATCCTGTCTCTACTTAAAAAAAAATTAATATCACCTATGAGAAACAGATGGACATTATGTACCTCCAGATGTGGTACCCTGAGAGACATATCATTTAAACAGTATTCTGGCCAAGAAGTTGTAACCTCACCTTAATCACAGAGTAACATCAGGCAAACACAAAATGAGGAATGTTCTTTAAAAACATAAATAAAACAGTGAAGGGTGGGTTATATTCTTTAAAAAATATCAATGTTATAAAAAGACAAAAAAAAAAGGTTGCAGAAACAGTCCAGATTAAAGGAGGCTATCAAGATATAAACTCAAAATCTAACCCTATACTAAAAGAAAAAAGATACCATTAAGGACATTATTATATCAAATGATAAGCTTGAAATATAAATGGTAAATTAGATAAACATACAATATCAATATACATGTATGAAGTTGATAAGCACACTGTGGTTATGTACGGTATATATAGAGAAGGGAGTAGTGGTAGAAAGTGCAAATGATAACCAAATGGGGTAAAATGTTAACAATAAGTGAATCTGGGTAAAGGGTATATGAAGATATTCTCTGTAGTATTTTTATTTTGCAACTTTTTGTAAGCTATAAATTATTTCCAAAAACAGGTAAAAAGCCAATCCAGCATGCTCTGGATCCTATACCTTCACATGATAGGTATTCCTTTCTCTCTCTCTCTCTCTCTCTCTCTCTCTCTCTCTCGCATCTTCTTTTTCTCTCTTCACTACATCATTCTGTGAAGCTTAAAAACATTTTCCTCCATCTTGAAAAAAAAAAAAAAACAGCAAACAAAGCATCTCTTGATCACACCCTCTCTGGACTTACTGAAAGACTTATCTATTCACATTGACACACTTTATCACTTTCCATTTATCTTCAACCCACTATAGCCTGGTCTCCTGCCTCACCACACATTGAAACTAAACTCCTCTTGCTAAAGTCACCAAACACCTCCAGGTCGCCAAATCCAGTGGATACTCTTCAGATATTATGCTGCTTGACCCTTCAGCAGCATTTGATAGCACTGATCACACCCTCTTCCTTGATATATCCACTTCTCTTGGCTTTTGATCAAACACTCCTTTTCCTCCTGCCCCTCTGCCACCCAAGTCTCCTTTGCCATTTCCTCATCGTCTACCTAACTTCTAATGGCCACAGTTCTTAAGGTTCCTCCCTCTCTGTGGTCTCACCCATTCCCATGGTTTTAAAAACCATCTACAAGCTGATGACGTCCAAATTTATTTCTTTAGCCAAGAACTTTACTCCAAATTCTGTAGTCATACAGTCCGAAGGCTTTGACACAGTGTATTAAAATGTCTCAAACTTAACATATTCAAAATTACACTCTTAGTTGCCCCCAGCCCCAAATATCATCCCCTATCTTCCCATTTCAATAAGTGCCACTTCCATTCATCCAGTGGCACAAGTCAGAAAACCCAGAATCATTCTCTACATGTTGAAATTATGAGTGACATTTTTACTTTATGCTTTTCAACAGTTTAAAATTTTCCCACAATAAACATATTTATAAATTAGTTAATCAAAATTACAAGAACCAAAACATTTTTTTTGAATAACGAGGAAAAAAAAAAGATGTGTTTAAACATAATGCTTTATAGCTTTTATGCTTATTCTTAATTTTTGTTTTGTGAATGTCTAAATAAGGTACTAAAATTCATATTCATTTTCATATTACCAGAAGTGCTTGGATTTATTGAAGACATCAAAGAATCCACTTCTATCTAGAAAAGAGGAAAGAATAATAGGACATGTAATCTTACTGAATGTTTTTGCAGTACAAATTCTTACTTCCTAGGCTGGGGGAAAGAATGTATTTTATGAGAAACCAACTTTGTTGAACCCAGCAGACAAGTAATGACACACAACAGCTATAATAGTCATTTTACTTTTCCATCAACATATATAAGATACCAGATGCTAATCTACTAGCCCCTAATGGCCCCCAAAACATTGACCAAAACAGTTTAAGTACATAAAATCAATTTGGCTGTCTCATATATAGTGTAATCCAAAAGGTAACCTTTCTGCTTCAGACAAACACAAGCAATTGTTGCAATGGGCTCTATAGCTTTATTTAAAATTTGTTTCCAGATTATGAAACATATGATTGATGTAGAAAATATTAAAAATATAAAAAATTATGAAGGAGAAAATTTTAAGAACCAGCCATCCAATGAAAACTACTGTTAATATTTTGGTCTAATCTAGGGTTTTTCCTTATGCATTATAAACATATTTGAGAACACAATATATATAAAATTTTAGGATGTGCTTTCACTAAATACTAAAATATAAACATTTTCCCACATTGTTACAAGGGCTTTATAAACATTATAGCATAGAACGTTGGCAGTGCTGGACATAATTTCTCCACCTTCACTCTTAAATGCTTCACAATTTTGGATTCCCTGCACTTTCCTGGTTCCTCTTGTCCCTGACAAATTTATGATACTCCATCTTCTTTATGGAGTCCCCTGCCTACCTTTAAATGTTGGTATTCCCTGATGTTCTATCCTCAGACTATAGTTCTTCCTACTCTGCATGCTCTTCTTGGGCAATGCCATCCAGTGGCATGTTCTGAGCTACAAACTAGAAACCAAGGAGTCCTAAATCTACCTCCAGCCCTGCCCTCTTTACCCAATTTCAGATTCCTATATCTAACAGAGGTAGTAAAATCTGAGAGATTTTCACCACCATAACCTCAATACCAGCATAGTATTTAATAAGTGAATGCACCTGGAATGCCCATAGCCGTCTCAAACTCAATGTGTCCCAACACTCACTGACTTCCTTTGAACCTACTCTCTCTGAATTTTCTCTTACTTGGTGACATCACTATTGCTTCAGCCCTTGTGATCATGGCACTCTCCTACCACCATCACATCCAGTCAATCACCCAGGCACAACTTGCCTCACCACCCACAAAGCAAAGTGTTCTTAGACACTTTGTAGTCCAGCTTCTCAAGTCTAAATGACAGCCAGACTGCTATTATAGTTACTACTAGGATTAAGGTCTCCTCCTTTGTCCCCTTCCCTTTCTGTTCTTCAATCTCTTCTCTATCTTGGTATTTATCACCGAGTTTTAGAAGTCTCTCTAAAACTGTGAACTGCTTAAAATAAAGTAGGGACTGTGTTTCACTCATTTTTATATCACTAGCAACCAGCAAGTGTTCTTTTTATTAAATAGGAATACAATAAATTTCATTGTGTAAAACACACCATGAGTGTACAAGTGATTTATATGTAAATGCTTTACTGCTTCATGGCCTGCAATCAGTAAATATTTGCTCAAAAGCAATATTCAACAATTAAACACCAAACATCAACCTAGTATAAAAGTAAAAATCTGTTAAATTTCATAGAAGCTACACATTAAGTGCCAATTATGTAATAAAAGTTCGTTGTACAAATGACTAAGTACATAGGTGATTTGCTGTATTAATACTTTACTATTTAGTGACCTGCAGTCAGTAAATAGTTCATTTGCTTAAAAAATAAAATCTAAAACCTCAACCCGGTATGAAAAGTAAAACCTGTTAAATTTCATGGCGTGTATGTATGTTACCACATCACTGTAACTGTCATTAAATTCCTCACTTAAATTCTAAAATTGAAACCAAATAGACTCAAGGGTGATAAAGGCAAAATGAGAGAAGATATCTTGCCAGGTGAATTCAGGTTAAATACAATGCTGAGTATTATATTAAATACAAAGCCTGAGTCTTTTCAGGTGACCTGTTTTGTAATTCCAGCTGAAATGATTGCATGTTAGCAGAAGAACTGCAATTTCAGAGAGCCAGCCCTGACTACTTCTCTTGGCTCCATAATCAGCCTCTCAGTAACTAAGCATCCCTTAGTAGTAGGGCTGCTCTGAATCCACCTGGACTGTTCATACAATCTGTGAAGTTGTGATGCATTTAAGCACGCCGAAGGGTGGAGAAAAGTGGGACATCGCGGGGTACGTGTCTTTGCTGGGCTTGCAATGTGACTGAAAGGTAGGGCCCACTCATGAGGGCCAATTGGGGCACAATTGATTGGCAAGCTGTTTGGTCTAATGAGAGTGAGGGAGAGCATTCCAGATGGAGCCCTGAGTGCTCCCCTTGTTTGATGGTTGTTGTCAAATTTCTTGAATCTGGACAACATCTTGACGCTAACTCCAGTTCAGCAGCTTAACAAGAAGGGATCTGTCTCTAGAATGAATTTAACAGGCAAGCAGAAGAGTACAAAGACAGAGCTGAAAAGAAAATTTGTCCTACTAAAGTAGGAGGTTCTTTAAGGCTCAGCTCATCTCTCAGTGGTGAATTGATGCAACCTTTTCTGGAGAGCAATATCCAACAAAATTCTCTATGTACATATCCTGTGACCTGGCAATTATACTTCTAGGAACTTATGCCACAGATACACATCCACAAGGACATAAATATACATGCATATGTATTTAGATATAAAAGGATGCTCATTGGCAGCAATGTTTGTAGGAATAAAAAATAAATGAAACTAAATAACCCAAATCAGAAAACTGGCTTAAAAGAACACTACGCAACTATTTTTTTTAAATGTGGTACTGGTGTGTGCTTTTAGGTTGACCTATAAAGTCAGAAAAGCAAGTTAAAGTAGGCATGCTAAGCACCCATTTATGCATGTTTGTCATGGATAGGAAATTTTGGAACAATACACAAAAATCTGTTAATAAAGGTAATCCCTGAGCAGTGAGTGAGACCCTGTGGTACAAGGAGAGTGGATTTCATGTTCAACTTTACATCCTCTGCACTGTTTTAATTTTTTGAATATTTGAATGTATTACTTTTATAATTTAAGCAAATTAAAAAAATATTAAAATTTAAAAGAAAGATACTGTGCATGTCATCTCCTATGTGAATTCTTCCTGTTACCAACGTCCCCCTCCCAGACTTCCCTCCTGATGTCTCTCATTTAATTATTAGCAGCCTGCTGGTGAAATAGGCTTCCTGGGTTCTAGTGAAATAGATTTCCAATTCATCCCTGGGTTGAGATCTTAGGAAGCAAGTAAAATTCAGCACCCCACACGTCTGTGAAAGCGGCGATTTGCTTTATCAATCATCTTAAGCTAGCGCTGTGCACTTCTCTTAGGATCCATTCACTCACTACTGTATTGTCTACCCATTCCCAAATACATAAACAAAGCTCTACCTTGGAGGGCTTGTACCCAAACAGCATTACAACAGCAACTTTAAAGTCCTCTCTGCTTAGATAGCCTTTGTTATCTTCATCACATGCTTTAAATACCTAAAGAACATTAAATATCTTTAGTTAATAAGACAGAAACTGTTTGTTCTTTTATTTCTATTACTAGTTTATATTGAACTTGGATCCCAAAAAACTAAAACTCACCCAGCAGTAGAGGTTGAAAATGGAGATTCATTAAACCAATTTTCATTCTCAAGAAATTTTAATGGACTGAAATTTACCTCAAAAAAGTTCAAACGACTTAATCTCTAGCCTAACGCAAATTAATTACTTTAAACCACTGGGATAAGTTCTACCCAAAATTCAATCTTGTAATTAGGAAGGTGAGACAAAGGGGCAGGCTATGAAAGGCGGGAGGAGAGACGCGGATTGGAGGTTATTACTAATAGACTACGTGGCGGGGAAAGAAGAGGAGCTTGGAATTAGACAGAACACTGGACCGGCAGCCAGGAGCCTTGCAGCTCTAGGCTCAGTCATTAGCCCTTTGGAAGGGACCCTTCAGGTCTCGTTGGTACAATGGGGCTGAGAGAAACCCAAGCGCGGTGACAAAGTGAGAGCCCCGGACCAAGTTGAAGTCCGAGACTCAGAGTCGCCCTCTGGACACCTACTTCCACCCACTTCCTGTGTTCCGAGGGGCTGGCTTCGCACGTCCGCGGTCTGGCCCCGGCCTCGGAGAAAAACATCACAACTGTCACAACTAAGCCGGAGCTGCCGAACCAGCCACCTCAGCTGCCAGAACCCGATTGCAACCTGCCGCGTCCACGCCCACCGCGGCTCAGGAAGCTGAACTTCGCCGAGCAACTCCAGCGTCTCCTGCCATTGGACGGCTTGCGAGCCATTCACGTTAAATCCGCAGTGCTATTGGCCAGAGACTTTTGTTTAATACCGTTTCCTTGGAACAGCCTGGGGGCGGGGAGACTCCCAGGCCCGCCTCCAGCACTTGGCTCCGCCCCCTTCCCGGTCCCCTTAACTCTTTGAGCGCAGCTGGGTATCCAGCGCATATGGGTGCTGGTTCCATGTGGCAATTTTCATTCTCTCCACTCACCTTGCAGTATATTACTTTTGATTATTTCGCTCTATGGCACTATGCTAAGTATTATAGGAGGCGCAAAGAGTGTGAACAAAGCATAAAAAGAACCAAGTAAAACGAGCCAAGTACAGGATTCACGCTCAGATCAGCAAGTCATCGGGGTTGAGCTCTTTGAAGGCAGCTACTTCGTCTGTTTTGTCCCCCGAATAACCCCAACAACTAGCGTTGTGCCTGGCACAAAGTAGACCTTCAATAAACGAACGAAATGAGCCATTAGGACGTTTACAGAAATTTATTTCATTCAATCCTCTAGGAGAGATGCCTGGTTTGAAAGAGACTCCAAGAATAAATTAGTGTAAACAGAATCGAGACCAGACTCTGCAGCAAACATCCTTATTAAAGGCCAAGGAATAAGAGATTTCTGTTTTTCGAAAGTTTATCTCAGACTCCTCTTGGCAAATCAGTGAGATTAGAAAAAACACAAGTGTTTCAAAGAAGAAACAGACATTCAAGGCTCTGAGTCTGATGGAAACTCATTTAACTTTTTATTTCACAGCAGGTTTTAAAGCCTGCGCCCCAGGAGAGCCCACTCCTCCCAGGACACAGGTCTCCCAGTCCGCAGCTGCCTTTAGCCTCACCTCGTCCTTCCTCCGACTTTCAAACATTCCTGCTTCGAGCCCTGGCAGCCCGAAGTGTACGAGAATCCCCACAAAGAGGTTGAGTTTTTGCTAATTAACTGAATAAGTTAGGCAACGACTTTCTATTTCTCTCTCTTTTTTGTTAAGAAGTCGCCGGGACGTGAGCCTGAAGCCAGCCAGGGAAGGCAGCGTCCCCTCCGCCCCCTCCTGGGGAAGCACCGATTAGCACCTCTGGATCCGGCGGTCTTTAGGACCCAGAGGCGGGCTTCCCGGAAGGGGAAGGGGCAGGGCTGCGAAGCGCGCGCCGCGGCCTGGAGGGTTTGAACTGTGCGCATGCGCGGCAGCTCCGAGAAGCGGGCTTCGGGGACTGTGAGTGCCTGAGGTACGTGTCGCCGGCTGCGGGCCTGGCGCTGTTTCTCTGTGGCTGCCGCCGGGCCCGCGAACCTGCTCCTGGCCGGGTCGCGGTGCGCGGGCCGCTGGGGTCCGGCAGGTTTCTGCGTGTCGGGCAGGGCTGGAGGCGGGCCGCGACGGAAGCGGTGCAGTCCCCACTTCTCCCCGGGTTCCTCCAGTAATAGCGGCTCTGAGGGGCCGCGTAGCAGAGACCCGGCTGCCGCCCGGAGTGTGGGCGCGGGGGGCCTCCTGCTAGCGTTCTCAGGCCATCTTTTCCACTTATGGGGAGTGGGGGGTCCCGGGCAGTTGGTAAAAGCTGGTGCAGGTTGAGCGCGCACTGCTTGCCAGGCTCTTAGCCTTTCTGTGCTCAGTTTCCTAGTAAATGGGGTTGGTCGTGGCACGTAGTATAGAGCTGCTGTGAGGGTGAGATGAGTTTGCACCTGGTAAGGTGCTGCACATTGTGCCTGGCCCCAGGCGAGCGCGCAGTCAAGTTAGCAGCTGTCGCTGCTTCCTCGCCATACCCACTTCCATCCCCACCGCCTTCATCTCTCCGAGCCCCTGCAGGATCCTTTTCTCTTTGACTTTTGTCTCCCTGCACAGCATTCTCCATACAGAATAGTAGCGAGCATAATACTTTAAAAAGGTAAACCGGACCATGGTACTCCCCTTATTAACCCCCCCCCCCCGTGGAGCCCCGTTGTTCTTAGAACAAAATCCAGCGCCTTTAAGACGCCTTGCATCTCCCCTCTCATCCCTTTCATTCCAGACCACTGCCTGCCTGGCTGAAGTCCTTCTATTTGCTCTTGCAGTTTTGACCTCGTTCCCACCCACTGGCCTTAGCAAGTTGGGGTCCATCTATCCGGGATGCTCTTCACCCCATTTTTTAGATAGCGAGATCCTTTTCATCCTCTGGGTCTCACTTAAAATGTTACTTCTTCGGAGAGTATTCCAAAGTAAGGGCATCCTTTTTTTTTTTCTGTCTCATAAAATATCTGTAATTAGCTTTTCTTAAAATTTTTATGTTGGGTCTCTCTCTTCCTGATATTAAGCTCTTCTGGTGCAGATACTGTATGTTGCTAACTCCCTATTCCCATTGCTTGGTACAAAGCAGCTGCTTAACAAGTTGTTAAATGAACTCTGGGAGTTAAGCATGATGATACCCATTATACAGATGAGGAAACTGAGGCTCAGCTGTTAATCTAAGTGTTCACTTACCACCCAGTGATGACTGGGTTTGAAAGTGGGCCCCATGTTTACCAACCATTGGCCACAAAGGACCTCTGCTGCACAACCTGGCTCCCCAGCCCAACTGATGGTCTTTAAGCTTTATGAGAAGGAGCAGCTGAAGGTGTAAAATGAATGCCCCAGCTGGGTCTGGTATGGTTGGGGTAAGGGGAAGCACCTGCAGGGCTAAATGGTGTACTTTTTCACATCCTCAACTTTTTTTTTTTTTTTTTTAGTCAGAGTCTCACTCTGTTGCCCATACTAGAGTGCAGTGGCGTGGCATCAACCTAGCTCACAGCAACCTCAAACTCCTGGGCTCAAGCTATCCTACTGCCTCAGCTTCCCGAGTAGCTAGGACTACAGGCTTGGGCCACCATGCCCCGCTAATATTTTCTATATATTTTTAGTTGTCCAATTAATTTCTTTCTATTTTTAGTAGAGATGGGGATCTCGCTCTGGCTCAGGCTGGTTCTGAACTCCTGACCTTGAGCGATCCTCCAGAAGTGCTAGGCCTCCCAGACTGCTAGGATTATAGGCCTATAATCCTTAATATTTTTATTTGAATACACTCACTTTTTTACATAAACATTGTCTCTTAAAAAGCACACTTTATTTTGTTTGGTTGTTTTTTTTTGAGACAGTCTCGCTTTGTTGCCCAAGCTAGAGTGAGTGCCGTGGCGTCAGCCTGGCTCACAACAACCTCAATCTCCTGGGCTCAAGTGATCCTACTGCCTCAGCCTCCCGAGTAGCTGAGACTACAGGCATGCACAACCATGCCTGGCTAATTTTTTCTATATATATTAGTTGGCCAATTAATTTCTTTCTATTTATAGTAGAGATGGGGTCTTGTTCTTGCTCAGGCTGGTTTCGAACTCCGGACCTCCAGAAATCCGCCTGCCTCGGCCTCCCAGAGTGCTAGGATTACAGGCGTGAGCCTCTGCGCCCGGCCTTGGTTTTTTATTTTTTAAACAGGAACTTTCTCTGTCACCCGGGCTACAGTGCAGTGGTATCAGCATAGCTCACTGCAACCTTAAGCTCCTGAGTTCAGTGATCTTCCTGCCTCAGCCTCCCAAGTAGCTGGAAGACCTTATTTTGTTATGGTAAATATAATGGAGCTATAAGAAACTTTCCATTGTTGGTAAATGTTGGTGCTGGCAGAAGAGCCCAAACCTGATATTTGCAAGCAAGATTAAAGGAATTTCTACAAAACTATAGCTTTCTCCTTGATTTAAACAGGGAACTTGGATTGGAATGGAAAAGGGAGATACCTTCATAATGCAGTGTTAATGTCAAGTCTCAGACATCTCCACTTTGAGAAACACTGCTGTCCAGATTGAATGTCAGGACTCAGAATTGGCCCACCTGTATCATATTCCAGTTCTTTCGGCACCACTTACAAAAAGTGTGACTTTAGACTTATGCTGTACCAGGCGCTGTACAGTGAAGACAGAGATGGTAAACAGAAGAGCTCCCAGGGTTCTATACTTATAAAATTGTATGACTTGATTACAAAGCTCCCTGGAATACTGGGAACCTGTGCCTATAGAGGAGAAGTAAAGTTCTGACACTGGTGTCCAGATCCAATTCTGCAAAGTAAAAGTTCCTGTTTGATCAACAGGTCCTCTTTAACAGGCCAGGTCATTGATTTCATAAAGAGGTTGGTAACTTGCTACACTAAATAACAAGACAATTTTATTGATGTGTTGCATTAAATTGTAACCCAATAAACTATTGGGTTATTTGTCTTTAGTAAACAACTCTCAGGCATACTATTGTCAGCAGATCCAAAACTCTGTGTGTAGAGCAGGACCAAAAAAAAAGGCTTTGTTCTCTAGGAAGTGTCTGTCAGAGCTTTATTTTTTACTCATTTGTCCTACCATGTTGAATGGAATTCCATTCTCATGTGGCTTTAGAAAATGTAAATAATGATAAAACTAAAACCCTTAGAAATCCTCTAAATCTGTGGTCCCCAGCACCCCCTCCCACAGCAGGCAGCGAGCAGTGAAGCCCCACCTGCATCCACAGCTGCTCCCCATCGCTGGCATCACTGCCCAAGCCCCACCCTCTCAGATCATTGGTGGCATGAGACCTTCCTAGGAGCGTGAGCCCCTGTGCATGCGAAGGATCCCGGTTGTGTGCTGTTTTTGTGGAAAGCCTAGTAGATGCTCATGGTGCAGGTGGAGAAAGATTTCTCAAACAGAAAATTAAGATAAAAAAGTAAAGTTATCCTTTAGAAGGACAGAGAATGAGAGAAAGGGGGGAAGAGAATAGGGAGATGATGTGGCATCCCAAAGAAAGAGGGGAGGTACCAGCAGTGAGGCTAAGTGGTTTGCTGCTTTTATGGGGACAAAGGAGAAAATAGTAATTGTTGGGGAGTAATTAGCAGGCAGCTTTGAGATGTCAGGTTGTCCCCTTGTTTCTTCTATTCTTGGAGACTTGGTTGTCTCAGAGATATAGTCAGGCCTGCGATGACGACTGATGTGATTTTTGCCCCTGAGATATGGTTTTGGGATGGAAACAAAGGCCTGGAGTTTATCCCCCTGCTGCCCATCCTGGGGTTTCTCAGGAACACCTCCAGGCTATAGAAGCAAATTCTAAAAGTGGTGAGTTAGTGAAATGTAAAAAGAATGATTTACATTTCCTTTCTGGGCTCTTTTCAAGTGTTTCTGAAAAATAGAATCCCAGCAGGTTGCCTGCCAGCTGAGAGAGCGCTCCTAGGATTGATCTTTAGCTCTTATTAGAAAATTACAGGATCAGATATTTTGTTATTTCATCAAGACCATCCTTACATTGCTCCCCATGAGAAAATAACGCCTGATGATGTGAGTTGGAGCAGAAGCGAGACCCCCCCACACACCTCCTGGTCTGTGGGAAAACTGTCTTCCGTGAAACTGGTACCTAGTATCTAAAAGGTCAGGTACCGCTTCTCTAGTTTAGAGTTGCTGAAGATTTTACATATGGAATTCTCGGGGGTTGGGATTCCATTTTATTTATAAGCAATACAGGCCACTGTGTTTGCTCACTAGGGAAGAGATGATGGTATCCTCTTAGGAGTCTGCAAATGGCTTTTCTCTAACTGGAAGCTGAACTCTTTTTCACCAAAAACTGAGACCCGCTATTTGATTTAGAATGGGAAAGCGATCTAGAGAGAACCTCAGGATTGTGATTGAAGATTCTATTATGAAACACCTTGCTTTAGAGCTATTTTAGAATTCAAAGGAAGCTAGAGCTAACTTTCGGAGTATGGAGGTGGTTCTTTTGTTTTGAATAACTTCAAAATCACAAAACTAGCCATGAAAATAGTTCTTAAAAGTGAATCGTGGCAGCTTAAATACCTCTATCCAGCAATGACTCTGGAACACTAAGAGAATCTAAGGGTTTAGAAGATAAAAAAAAAAAAAGAAAAAAAACCCACACCTGAGTTGCTTAAAGTAGGTGTTAAGTAGTAAATCAGTATCAATCTCTTTCATGAAGAAAACCTGGCATTCAACCCCTCTTAACTATGACAATACAATTCTAACAAGCTTAGTTATCTGGTTTTTAACCTAGCAGATTAGAAACAATTTAGGTAAAATACACTGAGTTCTAATACCCTGTACAAGTAGGCAGGACAAAATAGAAATGAATAGAAAACTTTTGGAAAGCAGATCCAAATGCTCAAAAAAAGACCTGGCCAGTCTATTACAGAAGCAAGTGGCCCCGTCCATTTCTACAGTCCCTAAGGCTTTGGCTATAAAATGGTGTCCATACCAGGTAGGGTAATAGTGACCCTGAGTCATGAAGAGTGGGCCAAATTTTTTGTCTCGGTCCACTCTTGCATAAAAGCACCTAGGAATGTGTAATTTACAGAAGCCTTGTTTGACTGGACTGGTAGTTAGGATGAAAAAGGTAAGTGAGAAATTGTGAAAAGTAATGGATACTTAGATTTTTTTAGCTGGAAGCATACATTTGAATAAAACGTGTATTCATTTGCAAATCTTTTGATGTTGAATCAAGCCTTTATTTTGGAATGTAGGTCCTATCACCTAAGTGCCACCTTCTGGCTTGGTTTTACCTGGCTCATATATTCTGTTAAAACAGCAAAAACTTAGAGATACTCTGTTAAGCTGAACACAGAATCTTGAGTTTTGTAATTTTCCTCTGGGTCTTGTTCTAAAATGTTAAAAGTATCCCGTTAAGGAACAGTTCTTCAGCTATCTGGAAAATCTCAACAGCCCTTTACCATTGCTTTTGTAGGTAAAACCAAAAGTGTCTTGTTTTTTGTACTTTCCTCTTAGAGCAAGGAAGTGGAAATTGTACTGTGTGGTTTAGAAAATAAGTGTTTTGCTTCAGTACTAGTTCTTTCTCTGCAGGTTTTAGTAGTTTGATTTATGACATGGCCAATAAGATAATTGTCTCTTTAGTTGGGTCCTCATAGAAGTACTTACAGATGATATACCCATATTTCCCCAAAAATAAGACAGGGTCTTATATTTATTTTTCCTCAAGAATACACCCTAGGGCTTATTTTCAGGGGATGTGTTAATTTTTTTAAGTACAGTACAACAATCTACATTTATTCAAATATAGTTAAGTCATCATCTTCTGGAACATCATCATAACTCTCCAAACCCTGAATTCCATCCTGAATTTCTTGTGATTCTATTTCCTTTAGAACCATTGGCCCCAATCTCTTATGTGGGGCAATAGAGCTCTGATGGGGCAGATGAGAAGGGTTGCTCATCTTCTTTATTACCACTCCATGAGGAAAAGCTTGGGTTGTGCAGATGCGCTGCGTAGCCACGCCCATCACTAGGTCTTATTTTGGAGGTAGGGCTTACATTGCTGCGCAAATGCTTAGAAATCCTGCCAGGGCTTATTTTATGGGTAGGTCTTATTTTCAGGGAAACACGGTACATACAAAAGTGATCATTTGGCGTTTATCTTGAGGACTTTAAGCTTTATGGTAAATGGCTTATTCTTGGGGAAGTAAGACATGCATAATCACTGAAATCCTGTTGGTGTCTGCTTGGGTGAATGATGTATTTCTAAATTCTAATTTGACCTTGAGCATTTGAGCATAGTAAGAATTACTCTTGAAATTCCTTAAATTGGTCTTAACCTAAAGCACCTATTGGAAGCTTCAAGGTCAAGAATGAACATTTTTGTCTTATTTTGGAATTTGGCTCCAACCACTTTCCTAAGGGTGTCTAAGAACAAGGTCTAGATTGAAAGACAAAAGGATGACAGGAGAAAGGAGATCAGGATTTTTGCTGTTGATTTTTTGAAATCTCTTTTCAGATTCTGGTATTGCGCCTAGGATAAAAAGCAAATACCTCTGAGCTGCTCCTACTAAACAACTGATGTTTGGTGGCTCAGCCTCTATGAAGTATCAGAAGAGTGCTATTTGTGTTGTAGAAGTGCATCTGACAGGGCAGTTGGGAGCAATAAAGTTATTTTGCCAGTGGCCTGGTGAATGAGAAATGATATTTCTGTCTTTCATTTTCAGAAGTATAATGTCTCAGGAAGGTGATTATGGGAGGTGGACAATATCCAGTAGCGATGAAAGTGAGGATGAAAAGCCAGAACTGGACAAGCCATCTACCTCTTCTCTCCTCCACACTGGGCAAGAAGCAGCAAATGAGCCAAGGTACAACTGTTCTGAGGCCCGGAAAGCCGCACACAGGAGGAAAAACTCACCTGTGAAATTCAGCGACACAGATTTGGGATCTCCTCCCAAAAAGCAGAAAAGTGGTTCCCAAGACTACCTAGGTTGGTGTCTCTCCAGCAGTGATGATGAGCTGCAACCAGAAATGCTGCAGAAGCAGGCCGAAAATGTGGTGGTCAAAGAAGAGGAAGACATCTCTGCCCCCAAGGATGGCAATGCCCAAAGAACTAGAAATCTTGGCCCTCCTGGCACCCACAGGCTCAAAGAGGAGGAAAATGAATACGAAACATCAGGGGAAGGCCAGGATATTTGGGACATGTTAGATAAAGGGAACCCCTTCCAGTTTTACCTCACTAAAGTCTCAGGAATTAAGCCAAAGTACAACTCCGGAGCCCTCCACATCAAGGGTAAGAGGATGCTGGGTGTCAAGGAGCTGTCAATTGCACTTGAATGTCCCCTCTGTGAAACAAGGAGGGCAGCCCAGAATAATCTCCAAGAACTCTTCTTTGTGGTCTTAACTACTTTCAGGGGGGAAAAATTCTTTTTAACAAGCAAGTGCATTCATTTGACAGCAAATTGTTAGCGCAAGTAATCAAAGGGTATTTCTCAAAACCCTGTAGCTCAACCGCTTATAACACGTAGCACAATGTTTAGAATTATTTAACTTTTAAGTTGAAGATTAAACTTGATCAATAACACTTTATTGACAAAGCAGCAAATACTTTACCACAGTAGTTTTCTATGGCCCCTGGACAGGCAGCATCACGTGGTACTTATTAAAATGCAAATTCGGCCAGGCGCTGTGGCTCACGCCTGTAATCCTAGCTCTTGGGAGGCCAAGGCGGGCGGATTGCTCAAGGTCAGGAGTTCAAAACCAGCCTGAGCAAGAGCGAGACCCCGTCTCTACTATAAATAGAAAGAAATTAATTGGCCAACTGATATATATATATATAAAATTAGCCGGGCATAGTGGCGCATGCCTGTAGTCCCAGCTACTCGGGAGGCTGAGGCAGAAGGATCACTCTAGCCCAGGAGTTTGAGGTTGCTGTGAGCTAGGCTGACGCCACGGCACTCACTCTAGCCTGGACAACAAAGCGAGACTCTGTCTCAAAAAAAAAAAAATGCAAATTCTAGGGCTCCCCCCAGATTCACTGAATCAAACTGAGGGGGAAGCCCTGTGATCTGTGTTTTAATAAGCCCTTCAGGGAACTCCAATGCCCAGTGAAGTTTGAGAAGCCCTGCTTTTGCTTCCTGGTGAAGAAGCAAAAAAGAATGTAATTAGATGTCTCTGTTATAAATCAAAAGATGGTCTTTGGTTGCTCTCCTTATTCCCCAGGGAACACCTACAAGGGGGACAGCAGGACTTCTAGAATCAAAGAGGCAGAATTCTGGTCTCGACACCCATTTGCTATATGAATTGTTAACACAGGACCTAACATTCTCTCAATTTTGGTTTACTCATCTTTAAACTGGGGATTCAGGCCAGGTGCAATGGCTCGCACCTAATATCCTAGCACTTTGGGAGGCCAAGGCAGAAGGATCACTTGAGACTGGGAGTTCGAGACAGGCCTGAGCAACATGGTGCAAGCCCTGTCTTTACAATAAATAGAAAAATTAGTCAAGTGTAGTGGCATGTGCCCGTAGCCCCAGCTACTCAGGAAGCTGGGACAGGAGTATCGCTTGAGCCCAGGAGTTTGAGGTTGCAGTGAGCTGTGATCCCTAAACTGGGATTCAGAAAAATGGGAGCAAATACATGAAGTGACCAGCACAATATTTTCACAAGCCAGATACATACTATAAACATTATTACTCTTATTTCAGATTAACTTTTTTTCTGGCCCATATTCAGGAATAGATTATGTTTGTTGTCAGCAATGTTATTTACCCAGTATATAATTGTATGTCATGTCTTCTGTGTGATCTATAAATGTTGGAGGATTTAATTCCATACTGTAGAGAGTTGGATTCTACAGGTTGCTTTCTTTTTGAGAATCTCTAATCTAGGCACTTTGAAGAAATATGACAGTTGTTAGTGTTATTTTGAGAGAGGTTAACACAGGAAATAATTGGAGAATGTTACAAAGTTTTGCTGTGTATTAATATAATGTTTATCATTTTAGCTCTTGGCACCAAGATATTGAGGAAGGGGAGGTCATATTATGACAGGAGCTCACATATATTTTCTCTCTTAATCCTCAACAGCTATGAGTAGATATTGCAGTTGTCTTTCTTGGATAGGTGACAGATCTGAAGTTTAGACAAGTGCCCAAGGTCACAGAGCTGGGAAATGGTGGAGCTGGGATTTATATCCAGGCATTCCAGTGCCAGAATCCATGCTGTTTGATATAATAGTCCTGTCATACCATAATTGTAGATCATTTAAAAGATCTCATAAGGTAAGGGGGACTTTAAACAGCCCTTGAAATTTTAGGGGAATTAAGAAAGAAAGACATGCTGGTGTGGGCAAAATGGAAGAACATATCACACTTTATCTTTTTTTTTTTTTTTTTTGAGATAGGGTCTCTCTCTGTTGCCCAGGCCAGAATGCAGTGGTGTCATCATAGTTCACTGCAACCTCAAACTCCTAGACTCAAAGGGTTCTCCTTTCTCAGGCTCCCGAGTAGCTGAGTCCACAGGTGCATGCCTCCATGCCCAGCTAATTTTATTTTTTGTAGACAGGGTCTCACTATTGCTCAGGTTGGTCTCAAACTCCTAGCCTCAAATTCTAGTGATCCTTCTGCTTCAGCCTCCCAAAGTGCTAGGATTACAGGCATGAGCCACCATGCCTGGCCTGTACTTTATCTCCTAATTATGCAACTCTCCCAAGAAGGTAGGAACTTCCTTAAGATTATATTTTTGTTCTTTTAAAATCTTTGTACCTTAGCATCTAGCTCAATGTCTAGAAGACAAGAGGCACTGGGTAAATATCTGTTAGATAAATGAATGAGTGCACTCTTAATCCTTAGAGGCAGTTTAATGGTTAAGAGCAGAAATGCTGGAGCCAGAAAACCTAGGTTGAAATCCTCTCTGATTATCCAGAAAACAGAAATAACACCCTAGCTTAGAAAATGGCTGTGAGGAAGTGCCAACAGGAGTGCCTAACACCTAATGGGTTCTCCATAGGTGCGGCGGTTATAAAGGAAGATTGTGATGATCATATACTTCCTTTGTGGTGTAGTTTGAGAAGTGAGCTTTCCAACCTACATAACATAAAGCTTTAATGGGTTCAAAGTGGGACCTCCTTGGAGATGACCAGGAACACCAGGAATGTGAGTTTAGAATTGTGGGTGACTCTGCCCTTTCACTTACAGTAAGCAAGTGTTCTCAGGCTCCAGAAGAGAACCATCTTGCTAGTCCAGGATTGAGAGATTTCCTCAAGAGGACCTCAAATGGGTACTTGAAGGGGATAAAAATTCAGAGATCTGGAAAGAATGTGTATTGTCCATATTGAGTCTCTGAAATTGACCAGTCATCCAGTACTGAAGTTGTAGATTTTAGTTTTGCATTGTGTTTTATGAAACAATATAATAATAAATATGGGGAAATTTTTTTCTTGAATGTTATGAAACAGTAACATTAAAAAAAACTTAAAGCTTTGTGGTGACTTTCCACTTAACTGGTTTCTGAGCCTAATCTTGATTATCATTGACTGAGTAAGATGTGATTATTATGACTAGAGAATTTTTATCTGAATGTGAATTAGATTTATATCTTTTGTCTTCTCAGATATTTTGTCTCCTCTATTTGGGACACTTGTTTCTTCAGCTCAGGTAAGTTTACTGTTAAGTTTTTTTTTCTTCAGGTGAGAGGAAACAAACAACTCCACAAGAAAATGAGAGGTGGGGACCTATATCTCAGTGCAGTGCAGGGTCCCCAAGATGGTATGTACCTAGAGGCTGGAACCAAGCTCACAGTTGTGGGATCCATGACCATCAGCATAGAACATAGATGTTACTATCAGGAGAGCATCTGACTCAGGCCACAGGACTGGCAAGTTCAGGCTGGACTGTCCTAAGGTGTCCAAGGCACTCTGGACGGTCCAGCCTGAAAGACTTCTGTTTGGGACACTGATAATCTCAGACTCTGGTACAACCCCTTGGGGAGGTATGAGTTGAGTGAAAGCTACTCAAGTTTGATTTGATTTAGACAAATATGAAATTCTGTGTTCCATGGCTCCTTCCTGACTGAGCTGGTCCCTTTGTGTAGATAAATCATGTTAGTGCTCTAGACTCATAAGTAAATGATCAGAAAAAAGGCCATGTCCCTGGAAAAAGCATGGCTTTCTGTGCCCGTCACCTTTGGTATGGCCTTGAGCATCCTGGTCTCCAGATGGAAGGTGGGGAACATTTGGGTGTGCTTTTAGCTAGATGGAGTTACAGTGTTCAGGATTACCCAGGCTCGGGGAGGAGCCCCCCGTGGGTAAGACCAGTACAGAACTTGTGGTCAAGATGTAATTGTTACAAGCCTAGTGAATACCAGTCCCAGGTGGCTGTGTACAAGGCTAGCTAGTAAGCCTAGAAGGAAATGTTTTTTTCTGAAAGTCCTGGATCTTTGTCTTGGGTTTCTGTCTTCTTACCTAAGGGAAAAGCGATAAATTTATAGGCCCCTTTATTTAAATTAATCTCAGGGCTGTTAGAAATAATGTGGTAGCACCCTGTTGACAAGTACAAATGTTGCCAAAGCATGCAGAGATTATTATTTCCTTAGAACCTATTATCTTATGTATTCGGCTCCACATATTCAGGTTCCTTTAACCATGTAATTTCTTCAAGGTGAAGTTTAAGTGTATTTATTACTATTGCAGCATAACTGTCCAGGTTCATAAATGATACATGTGGTACGTCATCATTTTAGAGTTTCTTTAAATCTAATAACAGTTCTTCTTATGAACTGCTTGTAATTACTGGTGGCTTAGTTACTCTTCTTTTCCCCCATCTAGTTTAACTACTGCTTTGATGTGGACTGGCTCGTAAGACAGTATCCACCAGAGTTCAGGTGAGTTCCACAGGGTGACAGCCAACACCATAAACTGTAATGGGACTTTAAAACATAAGATTTGTATTTCTCAGGCAAAAGCTGCTTTTAAAAATACTTCTTTTGAAGTCATTGGAATCATATAGATGCTAAGTTATATTGGGAAAACAGAATTTCTTATCTATTTAATCCCATACATTCGTTTTTATAGATTGTAGCATTTTCCTGTTTGTCCAGAAGTAGATAAGGACAAATTCTAACTCAATATAACTTTATGTCCAACATTTATTGGAGGAAAAGACCATCTCTACATGCTTTCTAGACCTCTAAGCATGCCAACATGTGGCCAGCATGCCACATGTAGCATGTTGATGCTGTTCTTTTTTTTGAGGATCTCTTTGTGTCTCTCAAATTATTTTTCCTGGAGTTAAGAAAGGGAGTCATATGTAGTCTTCCCTTATCCAGGCTGTGGGGGTGATGAAATTTCAGTTCTGTTGTTCATTGACCGCATGTCAGGCAATACAGACCACATAGAGAGAACATCATACAGTGATGTGCCACTGGTCCCTGTTTGTAACACATTTATGTTGCAGAATCCCATAACAGTAGGTAGGATGGAAGAGCACATACATAAGAAAAGAATGATTGTCAGGTCCTCAAAATTCTTGGTGCATTTAGGACATCAGATTGTAGAAACCTTTGTCACTAGTAGTAGACAAAATGCTGTTGAAATTTCCCGAGCAGCTTTGGCATTCAGGACTTGTTTTTGACCTGTAACACAAAGGATTAGTTTTAGCTGCATGTAACAGAAAACCCAAAATAACTGTGGCTTAAATAAGTCAGAAATTAATTTTTCCAGCCTAAGAAGTCCAAATGGTAGACATTTGTGGTCTGGATTGGGGGTACCGTGGTTCTTAGGGACTTATCCACCCACCCTTCTTTCTGTCCCACCATCCTTGTGTATTACCTTCGGCCTTCAGAGTCACCTCGTTGTCCAGGATGGCAGCCAGAGCTCCAGCTCACTTGTCTGTGTTCCAGGTAGCAGGAAGGGGAAATGGGAGAAGGACAAAAAGGCTCACATTCCAGCTGTGCCCATCTGAGCCTCCCTAGAAGTCTCACACAAACCTGTGTCTGTCTCATTGATCATAGCTCAGGTGCGTGATGATAACCAGCTCTAAAAGAGGCTGGAAATGCCTTTAGCTGTGAGTACCTTGTCCTGAATAAAATCAGGGTTCAGGAAAGAAGGGGTGAATGGCTATCTGGAGGCAACAAGCAATCTCTGCTCTGGCTGCTCCCAGCTGTGCCTAGGTATGGCATTGGCATTTTCTGTTCTTCTTCCCTTGTCTTTTCAAAGACCTTGAAATCAAACTGTCACCTCTTTAGAGTGTTGGCAAAATGCAGACTACAATTCCTTTGGTATCTGTTATGGGTTGAAATGTCTCACCCCCCCAAAAAAATCTGTTGGAGTCCTAAGCCTCAAGTGGGATCTTACTTGGAGATACTGTTTTAACAAAGGTAATCAAGCTAAAATGAGGTCATTAGAATGGGTGCTAATCCAATGTGACTGATGTCCTTATAAAAAAGGGAAATTTGGACATACACAGAGGGAAGATAATGCAAAGACACAGGGAGAAGGCCATCTGTAAGCCAAAAAATGTCTGAGGCCACCAACAGCTGAGAAAAAGGCCTGGAACATACTCTCCCTCATAGCCTCAGAAGGAACTAACCCTACTGGCACCTTGATCTTGGACTTCAGGCTCCCAGAACTGTGAAACAATAAATTTCTGTTTAAACCACTTAGGTTGTGGTACTAGCGAATTAGTACGCTGTCCACTGGACTCTTAGTAATTAAAGGGACAAAACAATCCTCCCTCTACTGCCTTATTGCTGAATGCATCTTGGGAAAGCCATCAAGAGCATGGTAAGGATGAATAATCACCCAAATGGCAAGTTTAGGTAGCATCCAGAATTTGTACGTAGAAAAATTCAGATCATATTTTGTTCGAATGCTGCCTTTCTGTAATAGTTCATAGAACTAGTAAATTTGAAAGAATTAATGAGGAATTCAGTTTTTATCAGTAATGTTTAATCTTTTTAAGACAACCTGATCTGATAACATTTGTTTCTAGGTGATACGTCTTTCTTACATTATTCTCTATACTGTTTTTCTTTTTCAAAAAAAATTATTCCAAATAGGAAAGTTAGGAATATGTGTTTCATGGTTTTATTAAACCTGTCATGTAAAGCTACTGGGCACGAAGTATTTAGGCATCAGTATTGGAAGTACATTTTCTGTGATGTTTCTTTCTAGTTGATCGTCCTTTTATATATGGTAGAGAATCATTCTGCAGTGTGATTGATAAATGTAGAAAAAGTGTGATTGATAAATGTACAGTTTATCTTGTTTAATTGCTTGTATCCAATTTTTGTTGTGTTGGGAGAGCTTGTAAGAATGAATTGATGTATAAGGATTATTCTGATTTGAATTAACCAGAGAAGATGAAGGATCCCTTAAAAGCATTTTAAATTTATTCCTGCAGAGTGTTCTTATATTGTCTTGAATTAAAAAATATAGCACTTTCAACATAGCTTGGGCTCTTTTTTATTGAAATCTAACCACCTATTTTAGCGAGTCTGCTTTGTGCTATGGACCTGGGCCTATTCACTGTTGTACCTTGGGTCTAGCTCAGTATAGAGCACACAGTGGGAGCTTGGTGAATATAGGTGCAGTGTGAAGTGAATCCAGTGCTTGGTCCAAAAGAAGGGAAAAGAGGAAAGCGTTATATTTTACAACAATGATTGTATCTCTAATCTATTCGAACTTAACTAATTAACACAGAGCCACCTATATGCCCTGTTGGGCCAACAAAGATAATTTATTTAGGGACTTCCTTGAATCATATCCTCTCTGTTGCAGCAGAGCTTTTGGATCAGCCTATGTGGTCCCATTATAAAGGTAACTTATGAATGAACATTAACTGATTAGCCCCTGTACTCAGTGACCACAAAAGCCAGAGAAACAAGTGTTGGTTGGTAAGGAAGCTAATGTTCCTTAGGTAGGCCAGAGTCGAGCTTCATGAATGGTGTATTTTAAACACTTCTCTTTTCAGGAAGAAACCAATCCTGCTTGTGCATGGCGATAAACGAGAAGCTAAGGCTCGTTTGCATGCCGAGGCAAAGCCTTATGAAAACATTTCCCTCTGCCAGGTAAGCTACTTATTGCCACTTGAGATCATGCTTAGTCTGCGAGTTCGAAGGAAAGTTAGACACTTAGTCCACCCTGCTACCTACTGTAGAAATCCTCTCTCCAGCATCATCAACAGATATTTGTCTAGCTTTAACTTAAATACTTCCTGTAGTCTATCCCATTTGTAGTTACATGGTTGGAAAGATTTTTCTTTATGTTAACCTGAAGTCTCCCTCCTCCTAACTTCTCGTTGGTCTTAATTTTCTCCCTCTGGTACCCACAGAATAAATCTCTCTTGCACATGTCAGCAATTCATGTATTTAAGGTGATCTATCTCCCTTAGTTTTCTCTGTTTCACATTCAAGCATTCACTTTCTTAAGTTATACTCAATGTAGTATGGATTCTGTATCCTTCCCCAACCTGCTAGTGCTCTTGGTTACATCCAGTTTGTCAGTGTGCCTTTCAAGACTTGGATTTCAGCACTGAACAGGTCCTCTGGATGCAGTTGGGTGGCTGTGGATTTCTGTGGTGGGTTATAAAGTAGTTGGTGTAATATTTACATTTTCCTGGTTTTTAGCAGGGTTATCAGTCCATTTATTAAGGTTTTTAAGTATGAAATGTCCGATTTCCTTAAGTACTAAGTTTGACAGTTGATACCTCTGACATTTCACTTTGACACGTTTTGTTTTATTTTTATTGTGACAGTACATCCTTAGTCTTTCAAATGCATGTTGTGGCTTGAGATTATCTTTCAAACTTTTTTTAGAGCAATTTTTGTGAAACCACGGGTAAATCAAAAATCTGTGTGATTTTTGAATATGAGTTCGTCATGGAAACAGTGCATTGCGGACATCTTGAAATATCAAAGTGTTTGGGAAGAATGTGGCTAATGAACTCACAGTACGTCGATGGTTTGATAAGTTCTGTTCTGGTGATTTTAATCTTGAACATGAGCCACGTGGGTGACCTGAGACCAAGGTGGATAATGATGAGCTGAGAGCTGTAGTGGAAGTGATTCCATTTCAACCTATGCATGAATTAGCAGCAAGGTTTGATGTTACTATTCCAACAATATGGGACCATTTGAAACAAATGGGCAAGGTAAAGAAGCTGGACAGTTGGGTTCCGTGTGAATTAAATGAGTGTCAGAAGAGAAATTATCTCTAAATTTGCCTTTGTTTGCTGTCAGTACATAAAGGTGAACGATTTCTACACCGTTTCTATTATGTGTGATGAAAAATGGATTCTGACAATCGCAAGCATTCAGCACAATGGTTGTATAAAGATGTAGTGCCAAAATACAGTCCAAAACCAAATATCCAAAAAGCTAATGCTGTTTGTTTGGTCCAGCGCTGGTATTCTCCACTAGACTTTTGTAAAACCTGGTCAACCAATTACAGCGGATGTCTTACTGCAGCCAACTGGACGAAATGATGAGCATGCTTGCAATTAAGCAGCCAAGATTGGTCAATGGAGACAAGCCAATCCTCTTACAAGACAATGCTTGACTACATGTCACACAAACAGCACTGTTCCAACTACAGAAGCTGGACTTGGAAACTCTCTGTCATCCGCTGTATTCAGCAGACCTTGCAGCAACTGACCACCACTTTTTCCAGGCTTTGGACCACTTCGTACATGGAAAAATACTCAATTCTCAACAAGCTGTGGAAAATGCTTTTCATGATTTCATCGCTACTTGCTCTCCAGGCTTTGCTGCTGGAATAAACAAGCTACTGTTGAGATGGCAAAACCATGTCAATAGTTTAGGTGCATACTTTGATTAATTGTACTGCCTCTTGTTTGAGATATAATAAACTACACTTTTGATTTGAAATCAGACATTTCATATTTAATGACTTGATAATATTTATATCTCTTCTCTTTCCTTGTTATTGGCTTAGTGAAACTGACTCATGTTTTCTGCTCTTGGAGTACAGAGACAATAGTGAATTACATAGTACCTGGATATCTTTTCCTTTTTCCTTCTAGTGTCTTTTTTTCCCATCCACAAAGATATGAGTTCCAACTAAAATTTTATGACCCTTCAACTATATGATATCTCTGTGTTTTTTTTAAAGAGTTAAACAGTGTAAGAACTCAATTTGAGTTTTATAAATACCTCACAACTTTTTTCCTATGATCTAACTCCCTGAATTTTACACAGTTATGATTTTAATGCCTTCCACCCAACATGTTTGTGGCTCATGCACATAGATGGGAGTAGCTGCTAAAATTCCATTGTTTTGCTTCTGCTTCCAGCAACATGAGAGGTTAAACTTCAGTAGGAGGGCACCCAGCAGACTAATAGTGGGAGGAAAATAAACTGACGCAGGAATCCTGACAATAAGTGATTAAATAAATGGAAAGAGAAGTGTTTTTCAAATACTATCTATACAGAAAAATTTACGAGAGATGTTCCTGTACCTGATAGCATGCTCCAGGCTGGCCACTAGAGGGCACAGCCAGATGCTTCTTCCAAACCTAGTCTGAGATACAGGAGGATTGTGGCCCCATCCTGATCTATTGAAGTGCCAATATGCCTTGTCTGTAAAATTCTTTGACTCTTTCTAGCAACACTCAAGATCAATGTGCAGTCAATTTGGTTTCTAGCAAGGTCCGTCTTCTGGCTTATACACAGCCGCCGCCTCACAGTGTCTTTGCAATGGCAAGGGGAAGGGGGGAATACATACAAGCTCTCTGGTGTTTCTTGTAAGGACACTAATCCTATTGGATCGAGTTGCCACTGTTAAGACCTTATTTAACCTTAATTACCTCCATAAAGTCCTCTCCAAATACAATCACAGTGGCCATTGGGGCTTCAACATTTGAATTTTGGAAGGGATACCGGTGTTCAGTCTGTAACACTATTCTGGGCTTTTCACTTAAGCCTAATTTTTTAAGCCTAATTTATCTTTAAAATGGATTGCTAATGTTCATCATAGGATCTAACACATTAACTGCCATGTGAGTTGTGTTTAACTCATTCTAGTTTTGATCCCAGGACCTCATAAAGTATATGTAACTCACATATCTCCTCACCTTGGGAGCTGCAAGAACTGTTTTTCCAGTTGCATTATAACTCACGCACAGAAAACAATAAAAACAAATTTTCATTAAATTAAAAATAATCGTTTTGTTTTTGAAGTTTTTATTTTATTTTCATAATAAAACACCATGGCCCCAAGGAATAGTGTGGCAGTGTGTTAACTAAAGGTTTTAAGGCTTTAGCCCGAAAAAGTATCTACTAAATATTATCTATTGAAGTTATCATTAGTGGTTTCTTGTGCTTAGACTTGCCCATAAACACATAACTTACAGCAAACCAGACACAAAAGCCAGGTCTCTTGACCATTGCTCTTTCTCAGCTATCAGTTTATAAAATGACATTCTTCCTTCTAATTTTATAATTCTGAAGACATGAAATGCAGTTCCCTACACTTCTGTAGACCAGGCACATAGATACATGCTAGTCGTGAGATGCATACACTGCAAACCCTGTGTATAAGAGTATAGTCAACTGGTGCTGGGCATGGTGGTGCATGCCTATAATCTGAGCACTTTGGAAGGCCCAGGTGGAAGGATTGCTTGAGGCCAGGAGTTTGAGAACAGCCCGAGCAATGTGGCATGACCTAATCTCCACAAAAAGTAAAAGATTAGCTGGGCATTGTGGTGCACTCCTGTGGTCCCAACTACTCAGGTGGCTGAGCCAGGAGGATTCCTTGAGCCCAGGAATTTGAGGTTGCAGTGAGTTGTTATGACACCACTGCACTCTACCCTGGGAAGCAGAGTGAGACTCTGTCTCAATAAAGAGTACCTGTCAGGCCGGGCGCGGTGGCTCATGCCTGTAATCCTAGCACTCTGGGAGGCCGAGGCGGGCGGATGGTTCGAGGTCAGGAGTTCAAAACCAGCCTGAGCAAGACCCTGTCTCTACTAAAAATAGAAAGAAATTAATTGGACAACTAAAAATATATATACAAAAAATTAGCCGGGCATGGTGGCACATGCCTGTAGTCCCAGCTACTTGGGAGGCTGAGGCAGGAGGATCGCCTGAGCCCAGGAGTTTGAGGTTGCTGTGAGCTAGGTTGATGCCATGGCACTCACTCTAGCCTGGGCAACAAAGTGAGACTCTGTCTCAAAAAAAAAAAAAAAAAAAGAGTACCTGCCAGTGAGTAGCCCCAAAACGGGCTGTCTTCTTCCCACCCATGTGTTCCAATTGGCCTTTCCTGCCCCCAGCATATAGTTGCACCTGTCTGTCTTGTGGGGAGATCGGGGAGGAGGAGAGCTTATAGTAGTAGTAGTAATTACTACCATTTGTAGAGTGCTTACTGTATACAGGCCCCATTTCCTAACCATTTTACATTCATTATCTCCTAACAACTCTGGATCGCTTAAGAGGACCCTATTTTAAAGAGGAGAAACTTGAGGCATAGAAATATCAGTATTTTCCAGTCATACAAAATTATGAAGACAGAATTTGAGCCCATATACTGCATTCCTAACTGCTAATCTATTTCAATGGTTGTTTATTTAACCTTTTCATGACCTGCCTCTTCTGGCATATTCTGCTTGACCAAGGTCATACTGTTAGATGTTTTACATCTCCACATACCCTCCATTTGTTTATAAAGGTGTCATATTATAACTCGAAAATGCATTTAATATATCTTTTATTTTTAGCACTTCCTGTGTTTTTTTTTTGTTGTTGTTGTTTTTTTTTTTTTTTTTAGACAGAGTCTTGCTTTGTTGCCCAGGCTAGAGTGAGTGCCATGGTGGCAGCCTAGCTCACAGCAACCTCAAACTCCTGGGCTCGAGTGATCCTTCTGCCTCAGCCTCCCGGGTAGCTGGGACTACAGGCATGCGCCACCATGCCCGGCTAATTTTATATATATATATCAGTTGGCCAATTAATTTCTTTCTATTTGTAGTAGAGACGGGGTCTCGCTCTTGCTCAGGCTGGTTTTGAACTCCTGACCTTGAGCAATCCGCCCGCCTCGGCCTCCCAAGAGCTAGGATTACAGGCGTGAGCCACAGCGCCCGGCCTACTTCCTGTGTTTTTAATGTAAGAACATTTCTATTTTAATTTAACATTATAAGTCTTTATGTTGCCACCACTTTCAGTATTTCTTTTAAATATGCTTCTGGGCCAGGTGCGGTGGCTCACACCTGTAATCCTAGCACTCTGGGAGGCCAAGGCAAGAGGATCGTTTGAGCTCACGAATTCAAGACCAGCCTGAGCAAGAGCGAGACCCCATCTCTACTAAAAATAGAAAAAATTAGCCGGGCATGGTGGCGCATTCCTGTAGCCCCAGCTACTCGGGAGGCTGAGGCAGGAGGATTGCTTGAGCCCAGGAGTTTGAGGTTGCTGTGAGCTAGGCTGACTCCATGGCACTCTAGCCTGGGCAACAGAGTGAGACTCTTGTCTCAAAAAAAAAAAAAAAAAATTGCTTCTGAAAACTTTGTGTATATTAATTTCAATATAAGCCAATTATCTAATTTTAAAACTTTTCATATAATCTCATTTATTAGTTTTTTGACAACTAAAGAAATTATGTTTCTTACTCCTAATTACCACAATTAAAAATGCAGGGCATATTGAATCATGCTGGGTAACAAAATTTGTGAGTTTTTTTCCAGCAACCCTGAATGCTATTATAAAAAACTGTCTTGTTATTCAAGGGCTTGTCCAATAGAGGGCAGTAAAAATAGTTTTTTAAAAGTTGGCTTGATGCCTTTCTACTTTCTAACAGATAGGGATGTTGTTAATTTTTTCTTTTAAATAAATTACTTCTTTTTTATCCTAGGCAAAGCTGGATATTGCATTTGGAACACACCACACGTAAGCAATTTTTATGAAATGGGTGAATATGTGATTTTAATAGATCAAAAGATACTGTTGCAGAAAGTAAGTGCCCTTAGAGGGCCTAATATTGGATGGTTTTGCTGGGATAGGAAGAAAAATATCAGTAGTGGATTAAGTGGAGTTATTTTCTAACAGCTTTAAGACAAAATACTGAGATATTCTGGCTGTGAGCATGAAAGTACAAATCCATGACTCAGAGGTTTCTACCTTTGGTTCAAGACTTTTGGTATAGCTGGTTTGGGAGGAATAGATTGTGATTGTGTGGTCCTTGTGGTTATTAATGATTGTGTGTGTGCAAGTCAATGCCTGTGGATTCTAGTACTTTTAAGCTCTGTGTGACTTTTATAAGAGTCTGTGTTGTATAGAATATTGTTATGTCAGCTCCATACTATGATTAAAAGAAAAACTATTTTACCAAAAGTTGTCAACTTGTGGGTCTGATGCTTGTCCCTGCTTGAGATAGCTCTTTCAGAATAATTTTCTGAGATGTGAAACACAAGAACAACTTTTCTGTTACTTCTATTTCTGCGGTCCCCAACCCCTGGGCCATGGCCTGTTACCTGTCCATGGCCTGTTAGGAAACAGGCCACGAATCACCACCTGAGCTCCACACCACATCCCCCCCACCCCATAGCACCCATCCCTAGTCAATGGAAAAATTGTCTTCCATGAAACTGGCCCCTGGTGCCAAAAAGGTTGGGGACTGCTGTTTACTTGACACATTGCTCCTGGCATCAACTCCCATTTTACTTACATTGGTTTTACAGCTGTTTTAAAGAGCCCTTTTATGTAATAGGTTCTATAAATGAGAAAAAGAATAAGACATGGTTGTCATTATTTCAATATTTTTATAATCACATTTCTCCAGAATTTTTTTGTTAAGTGAATGTGATAAAATCTCATCTTCTAGACCGGTAGTAGAAATGGGTGGTCTGCCCTTTCAGGCATATTCCTTTAGGGCAAACAAGGAATCTCGTAAGAAAGAGTGTTGGTCCTGAGACTTGCCACAACTGCTGTTTTCCTGATTTTATCATGACCTGGAATGATGGCATTGTGTTCATCTTTCTCTTCGTATGCTTAAAATTATATTTTGCTAATCTGTTTTGAAAGGAACCAGAGCAGGAGTTGAGCCATTTTATGAAAGAGGATAGCTGTCAACCATACGTTATCTGATTTTAGATGCTCTGAGTAAATGTTGCAGCATCTAGAAACCATTCCTAATTGGTAGCTTAAGTCCAACAGGGGACAGACAGGGTTTGAGGATTGTTGCGAGTGAACTCAAGCACCTAATTCAGGTATAAATTATTTTTATATCACTAAGCTTGCAGGATGTTAATTTTAGTAGAGGGTATAAAAGGCCTTCAAATTGGGGCATCTCAGCAGTAATGGGTAACACCGGATGGGAAGTCCTATTCTCCACCCTTGGCTGAAACAGTAGCATACATTCCTTCCTGATTCTAAAATACGTCCAGCAAGCCCTGTCACCAATTTGAGTTCTGGCTCTGATTTGCTAGACCACCAGTGCCAGGTTTCTATGCATGCCACATGTGTGCTAGCAATAAGCACTATGTCTGCAGTCACATGGCACTTCTGTGCCAGCAGGTAGTGGGAGAGCCCTTGCTGTCATTTGTCAGGTATACTGTGACTCCTAGGAAAGCCTGACTATGGTAGGCCTCCCTAGGGTCTAGCACAGTGATGCATAACTGAGCCTGGGGGAGCTATCTTTTGTTAGTGCTCTTATAAAAGTTATTTGGTCCTTCCTTGTATAGATAAAGAAACCAAGGCCTGGAGTTAGGTAGGTGATTTTCTTCAGGCTAGTGGTAAGACAGAAATAAAACCTATTTATTTTAACTTCAGTTTTTAATTTCTTGTTTGCTCACTGCTAAAATTTACCTTACCTTTCCTCCATTCACCTCTCCCCCCATCACACCCCCAAACACAAGCACACACTTTGCAGGTTGAACCTAACAGAGTTCTTAATTTGGACTGTAAAATGCCCAGGGAGGGAATTATAATTGAACCTTTCCCAACTTTGTATTAATAGTATCTGTACTTTGTAATCTGTTGAAATGCCTGTATCTTGTAGAAGATTGTACTTGTGTCTTGAAATTACTTTTGTTTGCTTATTTTAAAATGTTTTAAGAATTATTAAATACCTGTTCTTGAGAGACAACTCTGGAGGATATAGAGTTTTTGTTCTTGCAGTTTTTCTTCTTTTGGGGAGAGATGCAAGACAAATGTGTGATTGTAAAGGGAGAAAAATCTTCCAGATCATGGTGATGGGGATGTAAACTGCCCAGCCTGGCGGGGTGGAGCTAGCAACAGTAAATATGAGGCAGTCTTTGCGATTGCAGACACTTTAGCAGGCATGCATTGACCAAGTACCAGGTACAAAGCATATGGTCCTCTAGAAGTTCATATTCTCATTAGGTACAGTAAACCCATTCTATCTGGTTTCGGTAGTATGCAATCCCATGGTCTATCTCACAATGTTTTAGAATGGTAAAAGCTCTTCAGTTTTCCCCAGAGCTGAGAGTGAAAATTACCTCTGATGGTCCTAAGAATGGATAAAGGGGAAAGAAAGAAAGCCAGAGCAGCTGAATGTTGACTGTCCAGGATCAGTAACTAGTGGCAAATAGCAGGATGGGTGGAGCATGCCTCTTTCCACTAACATCTGTAGCTGGGCCCCTGGGTCACTTAGTTCTCGCTAAGACCCCATCTTCCCCCTCTAACTCCTGCCCCAATAGCATGAGGTGTTCACTGTTGCTACCACCAGTGCTGTGCAAGCTGTGCACAGGGAAAGGAGAGCCAAGTATCTGGTACATGTGATCCCAGCAGGCTCTTTTGCTGGCCTATTCTGTGACCTTGGATGATCTCGGATACCTCTCCCAGCCACCCAATTCCACAGCTGTGGAATGAGAAGAACTCCTCTGAATCACTGAGTATTTAGCATGATAATATGCAACAGAGCTTCTGGCAGACAGGTGCTCAACAGATACTAGTTTTCTTTCTCCCTTTGGAGGAGTAGCTTCACATTTGGGATGTGTCCCTTTTGCTACCCCCATAGCTTAGACAATGTAGCAAGTCTACATTCTTCAAAGGAGACCTCATTCCTTGCCCTTTTCTATCCATTTGTAACTAACCATGGCCTTATTAATATTACCATTTTGTTTATGGAAAGATTAATATGGCTCCCCTTAAATTAGTTTGTAATTGTTTGATAGGATTCATTGACATCAGTGCATGATTTTCCTTATAATTGATGTCTTGACTAATGGCAATATTTGTAAAACTTATGAATCCATAACTGACTTATTCTTAATTACAGTCAGCTGTTGATTTGGCAACTGTGTGTGTCAATTTGCCCATATTTCAGAGAGCACATTTTATAAATGCAAAGAAGATGGCTCAACAGCTGTCATTTCTCCAGCTTTACATTAATTTACTGTTTGCCAGCTTGGGTTAATTTCTCATTTTGGCATGAGCTAAATATCCCATTCTCTTTTCTGTTCTTGTATCTTTTTCCTTTTTATGCTAACCTCATCCTGCCCAGGTAGTATTTGTGGTGGTGGTGATTTGGGGAGAGACAGTGGTTCATGATTTTCCCCCCACATGAGAACTGAGTTGTATTGGTGAGTAATTAGCATTTTGACCTCAATGGAAATGATAAAATAACACAGTAACAGCCTTGAGAAGTGACACTTTAGTTTGGGAAAGAAAACATAGATTCCTGAAATAATTAGAAAACAATAAATAAAAATCATCCATTACTAGATTACAGAATAAAGTAGGGCACTGAAGGAGAAATGGGTATGTGTAGGTGAGAGCATTTTACATTTAGCAAAATGTGTTTTGCATTTCTTTCACAACATCCAGTCACAATGGTCCAAGGTGGTCCCAAGGCGGGGTTGATCCTTCAAGTTACAAGTGGAAAACTGAGGCTCAGGGACTTTGAATGGCTTACTTAAGGTCATACCACGTCTAAGTTACAAAGCTCAGATCTTCAGGCTTCAAATGGAAAGCTCTTATTTCTACCCTATTTCCTCTCTCTCACTGGAATTAAAATACAAGAAAAGTATCTATCTAGAGGCCTGGGGAGACCCCATGGAAAAAGAGTGGACCCAACTAGGTCAGGTTGGAATTAATGAAGAACAAGGAAGACTTGAGCCCAGATACACACTGGTGACAAGTGTGGCATCTATGGAATATAAAAAATCAGTCTAATGAAAATGAAGCATCTTTGAAACTTTTTAGAATTGCAGTTCACAATAAGAAATACGTTTTACATTTGAGTCTACTGCACGTGAACATACCTATGTGTTGAAACAAGTTTCATGAACCAATTAAATATATGCAGCATACTCTGATTTATTCTATTTCAGTTGTTTAAAAAATAATAGTCATGATGCAGCAAGAGATTCTTGATCATACTTTGAAAAACACAAGAAGTTCCCCTGGTCCATAATAGTAACAGATGATGCTGAAGGATAGGGAGCCAGACTGGAGGGGTTTGAAGTGTCAGGATTAGCCAGAATGGGGCAGTACTTCATTTACCATTCAATACTGTAAGCATTTTTGGAACGTTGTATTCTACCTGTCACTTAAGCAGACTTTCATAATGGTAGTGTGCGCAAGGGAAGATCATAAACATAAAATCTGGGTGATATGAGTTTAAAGAATCCTTTTAGTTATATGTTATATTCATATTAGAAAGGTATTCCATATTTTGAAAGTACTGATAATGCTTTTTGATCCCTTTTCTGTTTTTAAAGGAAAATGATGCTACTGCTCTACGAAGAAGGCCTCCGGGTTGTCATACACACCTCCAACCTCATCCGTGAGGACTGGCACCAGAAAACGCAAGGGTTCGTAGGCGCCCATTTACTTCATAGCAGTAGTTGTATATGTTGAGAAAAGCCAGAATTTTCACTTTATTTTTTTTCCTATTTTTTTAAATTATAAAAATAACACACATAGCATAGAAAAAAATACAAGCAGAAAATCACAGTATTTTACTACCTGCCCATCTCCCACTCTTGATCCACTGAGTTTACAGTTAACTACATTAACCACATCTTTGCTACCTCAAGAGCTTTAAGCCAGGTTAGTCTTGAGCTACCTGATTGGGTTTGGGGACTCATGTAGCCCTGTCATGAAAGGAAATGAAATTAATGTAGCTTGTTCTTAGGGAAACGGTAATTAACCCAACTAATGGGATTTATCCAGGTGGCCCTCAGTCTCACGTGGCTCCAGGAATCCCACCAGGGCCTCAAGCTCATTCTGAAGTCACAAGCTTGAGCTTGCAGTAGTAGGGCTTCCTTAGGCTTCTCTGGGGTGGTTGCTATGAGGGAAAGGATTAAGGGTAAAGGCTCAGGGGTTACTTCTTGTCTTTTATTTTTAAAATATATTTGGCTGGGCGCAGTGGCTCACACCTGTAATCCTAGCACTCTGGGAGGCCGAGGCGGGAGGATTACTCAAGGTTAGGAGTTCTAAACCAGCCTGAGCAAGAGCGAGACCCCGTCTCTACCGTAAATAGAAAGAAATTAATTGGCCAACTAAAAATATGTAGAAAAAATTAGCCAAGCATGGTGGCGCATGCCTGTGGTCCCAGCTACTCGGGAGGCTGAGACAGAAGGATCCCTTGAGCCCAGGAGTTTGAGGTTGCTATGAGCTAGGCTGATGCCATGGCACTCTAGCCAGGGCAACAGAGTGAGACTCTGTCTCAAAAAATATATTTTTTTAACTGAAATGTTTAAAAAATGTATTGACTAGATAGTTCCTTCAAATGATTCAAAACTCAAAAAAGTACCAAGCCTATGAAATCTCCATCTTGCCTCTGCCAGCCACCCTGGTTTGGGTTCTGTTATCTCATACTTAATTTATATTCTACTCTCTAATACTTTGCAGTTTCATGTTGTAGGTTGTGATACATTTTTAAAAACTTTCAGAAGCACATTTTTGTGTATAATCTCACTTCCTAATGTGTCTGCCGTGGCTCTGCTGATCCTTTTCTGCTGTACAAGTGTTCCAGCTGTCCTCTTCAGCTGCCTCTTAGTCCACCTGTTAATTTCTCACTTTTAAAATTATTTGGCCCACTATAATAATTTTCTCATCTTTGTGAAGTGTTAAAGATGCTTCATATCTCAGCATCCTAGTTTAGAAAGTCGTCATCTGTTGTGTTCCTCATCCAGAATGCTCCTGTGAATGAATCTCTAATCTAGGAGGAGCCTCACTCAGCCTGTGGACTCCAGGTTGCTGTTGCAAGGAGAGATCCTACACGTCCATCTAGCCCAACCCAGGCATTTTATACACAAAGGGGCAAAGGCCCAGAGTGGTCATTGAGTTTGCCCAAAATGGTACAGCCAGTTAGAAGCACAGTTAGAAGTCCAGAGCCTGGACTCCAGCCCTTGTCACCCCATCTTACCTCCTGTGCCACCAATGGTCTCCCCAAGGTAGGAAGGGAAAATATGAAATGTCATCTGATAGAAACATGCGGAGTTCAGAAGATGCACAGCGAGGAGTCCTTGTAGTTCTGATGCTTCCAGCCCTATATGCCTGCATCTGACCAGTCTCTTTTGAGGGCTGCCGGGTGAAAGAGGAATTGCGCAGTTTCTCTTGGCTTTATGGGTAGAACCAGGATGGGGGGTCACCACAGGTGGGGGGAAAAAGTAGTAACAGCTAATACTTTGAGTGTTCCTTTAAGCCAGACACTGTTCATTCATTGCCTTATGTGTGTGTCTTTGCAACAGCCCTACAAGGCATGACAGTTAACCCTGTTTTGCAGTTGAAGAAACCGAAGCACAAGAGATTTGAAGCCATACTTTTTCGTAATCTATGGAGTGGTTTATAGAAGGATTGTGGTTAGACATAGTAGTTTTTCATCTGTGGGTATAATACAGAAGTTTTGACAAAGAGCATTGTTTTCCTTTGGGGGAAAAAGATAGAAGATAATCTTTAATGTTTCTTTACTGACTTAAATGTTTGAAAGTTTGAGGTTGATGGTTAATGTCATATCCTTAAATATGATATATTCTCATTCCAGACACTGCAAAGTACAGGATATGAACGTATCTCAAACTGCTATAGCATTTATATTATGAAAAATGAGTTTTTTAATTGAAAAGAGATTTTCACATCTCTCTTAGTAAAGATAACGTTTGATTCTTATTTCCCATTTGACTAAAGAGCTCCATGGATGTAGACAAAGGTAAATTCTTAATGGGATTACCACAGGTGGTATGGATTTGCTGAAAGCATTAGGAGTAGAACTCTTAACTATTATCATCAAGTCTCAGAAAGCAATAGATAGGTACAGAGATAAGACCAGGAATAAGGAAGGCGTGGTGGATGAGGGGGAGCAAAGAAGGATGTGAGTTGGGAGAGGTGGGCTGAGCCCACCTGGTCTTAAATTCATGACAAGGCATTTATAAATAATACTGAATATGATAGGAAACCACTGGATTCATGAGATCAGATTTATGTTTCATGTTTCCTAAGAATCATTCTACTTACCATGTGGAGATACATAAAATTCACCACCTTGGGTAAATGCATAATGGATACAGAGGTATCATTGTGATCAGTTGTGTTCCTGACTGTTACAGGTTATTTTTTCTATTCCAGAATATGGTTGAGCCCCTTATACCCACGAACTGTCCATGGAACCCACACATCTGGAGAATCAACAACACATTTTAAAGCTGATCTCATCAGTTACTTGATGGCTTATAATGTTCCTCCTCTCAAGGACTGGATAGACATCATCCACGAGCATGATCTCTCTGAAACAAAGTATGTGTCATCTTATCAATTTGAAGTACTTATAATAGGCTCATACCTTGAGAGCCACATGAGGTCTGAATTGCAAGGACCTTGGAAAGAGGTAGGGTGATATTGGCTGTGCTTCATGATGTGATGAGGGGATGAGCAGATGCTGTCACTATCTGCTGCCACTATCTCATGGTTCTCAGGCATTAAAGTGGCAGCTAGTGAATCTTCCTGCTTCCCCTACGTCTCCACTAGGGTACTCTTAAAATTATAATTTCTTTGCCTGATACTTTATACCTTGTGTTACATCATTAGTTGATTTGCTTGAAAATGAATTTGAGTATCAGTTACTTATGTTGAGGAGGCATCACAAGAAAATAGGTTGGCTCTTAGAACATTTCATGATTATTTTAGTTTTCATGTGTATTTTGTGGGGTTTTTGTTTGTTTCAGGTGCCCAAAGCACGTCACTATGTACTATAACTTGCATTTTATATCTTTTTAGGGTTTATCTTATTGGTTCAACCCCAGGACGCTTTCAAGGAAGTCAAAAAGATAATTGGGGTCATTTTAGACTCAGGAAGGTAACAGAACTTTTACTGTTCTCACACTTTTAAAAAAATTAAATGTATATTCTCTCCTTTTTAAAATAATTGTATATTTTGATGACAGCTTTACAATATTTCTAGCATAATTGTGGGCAAATAGGCACTTGATAAATTAGTCTAATTATAGTTTCTAATAATTACAGCTTTTTCACGTTTTTGCCTCATAGCTATAGACTATTCTAAATGGCATATGTATATAGACTTTTTAGTTTTTATTTTTGTAATAAAGATAGCGACTTCCCATTCATTAACATATTAGAGCTCTTGATTGTTCAGCATATCAAGAATTTTTAACACACAAATTTCAACAAAGAACAGAAAGTATTGTTGAGTAAAGGCTACAACTGAGCTGTAATGTATTTTGTTTATTAAACCAGTGCCCTTAAGAAAACCACAGTTACAAAAATGATATGAAAATGAACAAAATGTTGACAGAATAAAACAAGTTGAAGATTACAGTTTTTTTCATCTCTTTAGATAATTAGTGACCTTAAGTGGCTTTCTTCAAAGCTTTACTTCTTATTCCATAAATTATTTATGTAAGAATTCTCCCTTGGTTAATGAAACTTTTTGTTTTAATTTCGCTTTTTGAAATATGACCACAGCTTAAAGCAGGCAAGATCTCAAAGACATCTTTCTTTTAGAGAGAAAGTAGAGCACACTGGCTCCATGTCCAGCATTGGAGGTAGATACCAGTAATAGGTCCTTTGACCTATTATGTACAAGCTATGTGACCTTGACTTATTCCTTAACCTAGTCACTTGTCATCTCTAAAATGGGCAAAATAATTGTGTAAGGATTAAATGAAATAATGTAAAACAGTGCAAGGCACACAGCGTTCAATACACAGGAGTGGTTCTATGTGGACTAATATCTAATGGTTTAGATGGGCTAGGCAACAGCACATACTGTGTATGATCACAAGCCTACTGAAAGTTGAATAGTGTCTTAAGAACTTTCACACCACTTTTCACACACAGTCGCTCATGTTGCATCACAGATCCCTCCCAGGGAAGGCAGGCAGGTGATCTGGTCCATTTTCACTCAAGTGTAAATCAAAGCACAGGAACTTGTCCATATAGTGCAGCTGACTGGGGGCTGAGCACCACTATGGAAACCGGGCCTTGTAGTTCTCAGTTGTCTACATCATGATACTGCACCCATGGTGAAAATTGAGACTTTGAGCTTTTTGGTAAGTGTTATGTGTAAATATTAATGCCTAAGCTGTGTTAAAATAATATATATTAAACAAAACATCAGAATACAAGTTCCACTGGGGCAGGAGGAACTGCAGCTTACTTTTCTTACTGTCTCCAGCCTTCCAGGTAGGCACTTAATATATGTTTAACTGGATCAAATTTCCAAATATTTTCTGAATTGTTTCTGTGGCTTTGTATGAGGACAGGAAATGCAGATCAGTCTTATGCAGTGCTTTAGGTGGTGTGTATCTGTATGTAAATATGTTTCTTTATTTCTAGACTGTCATAGCTGCCTTGAGCCCAAGTGTTAAACGGAGGATGCCAAGCCTCTTTCAAATGATGGGTGTCAAAATTTGCATTAGTTTGACCTTCTAGGTATTAGACAAGTATGATTTTAAGGCAGAAATCTCATTTCATATGATAGGTTGGTGGTTTATCTGACATTTCTATTAAAATGGGTCTTTTATATTTTTTAATTCTCTTTTTATTTTTAGTACAAATCAAATAATTTTGGAAAGGAAAACTACTGTCTACCTGCTCCATTAAAAAAATATTTTTAGTATTTAAAAATTATTTCCCAAAGAATAAAAAAATGTATATATGGCTATGAAATTGATCACTAATATTTTTAGCCTTTCCTTCCAAAGGCAGAAAACTCTGTTTTTAAGTATTAATATTATAGCATTTCTGTTAACATTATTTGAGTGACTGTAGCATTCATTTTTTTTTTCTTCCCCAGCTTCTGAAAGAACATGCCTCATCCATGCCTGCAGCAGAGTCCTGGCCTGTAGTAGGTCAATTTTCAAGCATTGGCTCCTTGGGGGCTGATGAATCAAAATGGTTGAGTTCTGAGTTTAAAGAGAGCTTGCTGACACTAGGGAAGGAAAGCAAGACTCTAGGGAAAAGTGCCGTTCCTCTTCATTTGGTGAGTTCTCTTACTTGCTGAGTTAATTTATTTTTATTTTCTAGTCCAGGAGAAGAATTGAGAATCAATCCACCTTGTAATAGAGAACTTTTATTCTACGATTTTTGGACAGAAAGAGGAGTACATTAGCTGCATTGTTTGTAATCAAGTGGCCTTAATGTCATCCATGGCTGAGAGCTTGCTGGTTTGTTCAGGAGCTCCATTTCAGCCACAGGCTAGCCTGTGATTGTTCTGTTCTTTCTCTCAGGTTGTCTAGCCAAGGAAGAAAATATTTGGTATAACATCGCCAGCAGAATTATAGGCATTTTAATTATTTAGAGATCTGTGAATTAATAATTAATTTTGCATTCAATTCAATGTTCATTTGACATTTCAGAGGAAGAAATGTTCAAATAGAGGTGTATTTGTTTTTTAGCAAATGTATGTGCTTCCTGTAGTTTAATTACTAGAAGTTAAGCTTTTTCAGTAAGATGGGAACATTTTAAAATTTAAAGCATGTCTTCTATGTTTTTAAACTAAGTATTTTTAATTAATATTTTCATTTTCTTAAAAGCTGATCATCATTCTATTTGTTCAACATGGTACATTCCAAGTTTTATTATTTTTCTCTTTATTTTTAGATCTATCCTTGTGTGGAAAATGTACGGACCAGCTTAGAAGGATATCCTGGTAATTGCTGGGGAGTCTGTCTTGTTTGTGTTTTTTGTATATGTTCCATAAATGCCGTTGGTAAAATTCTTACCAGTATTCATTAGAAATTTGAAGATGGTCTTCTCTTAACTGGATACAGGTCATGAAAATAGGTAATATTGAGCTCTGTTCCAAACCACTCATTTGGCAGTTTGGGTATGTTATCCTCACAGTAACCCTCTGCACGGTTGTTCTCATTTTTACCAACAAAATAACCAATAGGCTGGTTGTCCAGACAAGATGTCCAAATAAAATCAATTTCCCCCTACCTACTCAGTGCCTTTTCAGAGCATATTTAACATACCTTTCATTTCTCTCCACATCCTGCCTGTGTCTGAGGTACTATGTGGTTCTTCCAAATCTGAATGCCTGATACAGGTATATTTAAGGTCTAGAATTTATATTTACTGCTACCTTTGGTATAACTTAGTTGATATGTATATTCTTTCAAAGACTTCATCTGAAAATGCCTAATAATATTTTGTAGTCATCTGTCAACCTTATCTTCCATTTCCTTTATAGCAGTAACGGGCACTAAACCTTTATTTGAAATTCAGCACCCTAGGTAGTACAATGAATAGTTATTAACTAAGAACCCAAATTGTGTTTGCCTCTGGAAAAAGCAAAGTCTGATTGGCATTCGCTGATGACTGAAAACAGAATGTGTTGAATTAGACTAATTTAGTCCATTTATTGCTTATCAAACTAGATAAAAATCTGCCAGAAAAATCTTGGTAGGGTTTGGAGTACATTAGCTTGTTTTTTGCTTTTTAATGGCAAAGCTAAAATTATTTCAGTGAGACTCTGGGACATGGTGGTGGCTTTTCTTTTGTGTTCTTTTTGTACCTCTAATAGGCTAGGTCCATTCAAAGTGTACTTTTAATGGGGAGCAACATGATATATTTAATAAAGCTATTTTATAACTGGTTCTAAAGCCTGAATATGATTTTAGTTATTTGCAGTAGGAGACAGGATATGCCTTATTTGATGTGTCCAAGATATTTAAAGCCCTCTTTGGATGTAGATTACTGTGGAGAAGCTGCAACATGTTTTTTGGAAAGTCACTGATGAATCTACAATGGGGTTTTCTTCCTTTCAAAGATGAGCAAAAATTGGCTTCTAATTGTGTTTCCTCTTGGAACTGTATTTATTCTCTTTGCGAGAATAAGGCCTTTAGAATGTTTAAAAACTGAACTGTTTACTGAACATTTTAATTTGCTTTCTGATCATTCCATTTTGTTTGGAAGAATCTGTTCAGCTAGTACAAAGTCTTTTTAGAAATAGCTGTGTCTAAAGGTGAAGAAGATCGGGGTCTCATCCTAGACTTTCTCCCCAAGTAATTATGGTCTTGAGCAAAATCAAAGAGGCTGTCCAACTGTGTCTTACCTGCGTGAGGATGGTAGGGTGGGCCAAGATTCTTTCTTCTAACACTTCAGATCTGTGCTATTACAGATGTTAAATTACCACCACCAAGTGATTAAATAATAGTTGTCAGATAGTAAACATTTACTATTTAAATGCAAGTATAGACATTTTCTTTCAAAGAAGTATTCTGTAAGATAAAATAGTGGAAGTAGTTTTTTTTCTCTTACCTTCTAACTGTTTATTATAGATTTTCTTCTTAATGAAGGAACCTCAAATTATATTTCATAATTTTTGCTTTATTTTTCTTTTAAAAGCTGGGGGCTCTCTTCCCTATGGCATCCAGACAGCTGAAAAACAGAATTGGCTGCATTCCTATTTTCAGTAAGTAATTGGTTTAGAATGCTGCTGTTGCTTCTTTAGAAATTAGAATGTTATTTATGTCAGTCTGGTTTTTTTAAAAAGAACTTTATGTAATATAGCTATATTTTTTCATCTGCATATGTTAGTGATAGAAATAATTTAAAACAAGATTTTGAATTTTTTTGGAATAGGTTTTTAATACCAAGGAGTAAAATTTATCTCTGTGAGCTTTCTATTTAAATATTGGCATGCAAAGAAAAAGATAAATAAAAGATCATGTTGGGTAGTTTAGAACTTACATAAGCAGCATTTCAGTTCATTTTGCCAAAATATAAAATGCCATCATTCTGTCTGTACCATCATGTGATGCTTGCTGAGGGCGGAGTCCACACCACTGCTTCCTCAGGATCTAGTACAGTATTTAGCATGTTTAAGAGTTCAGTAAATGGTTGATGAGTGGCCAAAGGAATGTCCTTCATCTTCACCTCTAGCTACAGCAGCTACACATGTTCTAAGCCAATGCCAGTTTCATGCTTGCTTCAAACAGGTGTTTATTGTGCTGGTTAGTCAAAAGTGAAGGCATGATTACGTTGAACTATAGCTTTCAGCTGTAATTTATTTATTTTTTAATTTTTATTTATTTTTTTATTTTAGCATATTATGGGGGCACAAGTGTTAAGGTTACTTATATTGCCCATGCCCCTCTCCCCCCTCGAGTAAGAGCTTCAAGCATGTCCATTCCCCAAACGTTGCACATCTTACTCGTTGTGGTTGTATACACCCATCCCCACCTCCCCCCTCCCACCCTCCTGACACCCGATAAATGTTACTCCTATATGTCCACTTAGGTGTTGATCCATTAATACCAATTTGCTGGTGAGTACATGTGGTGCTGGTTTTTCCATTCTTGAGATACTTCACTTAGTAGAATGGGTTCCAGCTGTATCCAGGAATATACAAGAGGTGCTATATCACCGTTGTTTCTTAAAGCTGAGTAGAACTCCATGGTATACATATACCACATTTTATTAATCCACTCATGAATTGATGGGCATTTGGGTTGTTTCCATAGCTTTGCAATTGTGAATTGTTCAGCTGTAATTTATTAATAGTCTGTCATCCTGGAGCCTTTAATGCTTTCTTCAGGTTTTTCCTTACAGAAGGACACTTTTTTTATATTGCTCCTTTTAGTATTAGATTATTAAATCCACTTGAGTGAAGACTGTGATGGACCTGCGTGAAGACTGTGATGGACCTGCCTATACCTGATACTATTTTTAGTTGATCTGTCCTTGAGGAACCATCCTTTTATATTCATAAGTGAGGATTGTTGTCCCATGATGTAGGTTCCCGTGGAACCCTAGTCCTACAGTGTTGGAAACCTAGAAACCAAACTCAGATATCTGAATATCAGCATTTAACTAAAGTATTTCTGACGTATGCCCCTGCTTTTCAACATTCATTTTTTTCATATACTGTTTGTATTCTGCCTATTTTGTATTTTGTATCATTCAACAAGCTTTCCTTGAGCCTATATACTCATAATGCACCATGCGAGCATGATTCCTGCCTTTAAGGAGCTCACAGGTCAGCTAGGAGACATGTGCGCATGAGCTGTTAAAAGTACAACAGAAATAACATACATACATTTGCGTTCATGGCAAAAAAGATGAGAAGGATACACGCCAAAAGGTTATAGAGCTTTTTATGGGTAGTGGGAAATTTTCCACATATCTGTATTCTAAAATGAGCCATTATCTGTATAGAGTTTAATGAAATATCACAGGTCACAGAATTGTGTACCCACTGTTGTTTTTTAGATTATAGGATTTTGCTATTCATACAGTTTCCAAATATTATGATTATGACTAATTTGTATTTTATAATTAGTAACTTGCCTTTCCGACCCCCATCACTAGCAAGTGGTCAGCTGAGACTTCCGGCCGCAGCCGTGCCATGCCACATATTAAGACATATATGAGACCTTCTCCAGACTTCAGTAAAATTGCTTGGTTCCTTGTCACAAGGTAAATAGTCCTTATATTGCTCATCAGAGGAATTTTTAAAATGTGTTTGTAACTCTCACTCTGAATATTGAATGGGTTTCCAAAAAGTGATTTGTGAATCGTCATTAGTTTTTAGTGTATTTGTGTTATGTATACCCTATTTTAAAAAGCCCATGACTAATCCCTTTGTAGAGTGTGTGATCATCACCTAGTTTACTTATAAGTCTAGATGTTTGTAAGGTTATATAAAGTTTGCATTTCTGTTATTTAATACCTCAATAATAGGGATTAAGCAAATTGACATATAGGATAAATACAGAAGAAAAGTGAAATTTAAAATTAATATTTTTAACTTTGATTTCTCCTTAAGTAATTGAAACTTGAACAATCAAATCTCTTGTGTGTGTTCTTTTTTTAAACATCTTTAAGATATAATTCACATACCATAAAGTTTACCTATTTAAAATCTACATTTTAATGGTTTAGTATATTCACAGAATTATACAACCATCACCATATTCTAAATTTAGAATATTTTCATCACCCCATAAGAAACCACCTACCTGGTGGCACTTTTGTCTATTTTTATAGAAAGATAAATTGCTGTGCCCTTTGAAAAATAGAGCTGTAACTAGAACTTTAGTTCCTGACTCCTAGTCTGAACTTAACCATTAGGCATTTCTTCATGATTCAGTAACATAATTAATGTCAATAGCAACTAATTAAAGTATCACAGAGTGGAATTATTTCTTTAAGAAAGGAACAGCACTCATGAACAAACTTTTAAACAAAAGAGCCTCTTACATCCTTTTGGAGAGAAATTTATTTTAAGGAATTGGCTCATGCGATGGTGGGGGCTAGCAAGTCCAAAATCCAAAGGGCAAGCCAGCAGCTTGGAGATTTAGGAAGACTTGATGTTGCAATCTTGAGTATCTTTCTACCTTATTGAAAAAATTGAATTTAATGTCTATTTGAGAATTGTTTTCCCCTAAAGTGGAGTAAAAGGTAGATGTACTTTAGAGAAATTATATATTATTGATCAGGCATCAAGGGCATTAAGGGAGACTAGATTAAAGTAACCCTGTGAGTACTCCTTTTCTAAAGGCAAAGTTTTTATATTTCAGTTCTATGACAGTGTGTGCTTCGCCCTGGGAACACAGAGCCAGGAGGCAGGAGCCCTGGCCTGCATGACACTGTACCCTAGGTGTCCACCTTTGTAAGGACCATAGTGGAATCACTCTTAGGAAATGTATTGTCCAGTTGGGGTGGAGGTGGGTGGGTGAGCAATCAGCTGAAGCTAAGTAGGCAAGTGGTGTTTCAATAGGCCTAGAAGCATGCCTGAGGGTAAGCCAGGTGGATTAGAAAGGGTATCGGAGCAGAGGAACTAGTGAGGACAAAGACCACTAAGGTGGGAAAGTATGTGGGGTGTTTAGGGAAAATTTGAGTGCTTCCATGAGGCTAAAGGAAAACATAGCATACCTTTAGAAAATCCATTCTAAAACTAGGGCACTGTATATTCTTATGGTTAAGTCAAAAAGTGTTCACTGTTAGCACTTCATATTTGTTTTGTACTGTATGAATATCTGCTTTAATATTGGCTGGCTGCTAAATTATGTAAATTATAACTGAAGTTAATTTAAGAATTTGAAATTTGTCATTATAGATTTGTATCTCCTGATTTTTATGCTGGAATAGCTAGACTAAAAACTATTTCTACTTGCCAAAACATTTAAAGATTATTTTAATAGCAACAACTCACATTCATTCAGTGGTTTCAATATGCCAGATGCCGTTCTGAGCACTTCACATATATTTGCTCAGTTAATTTTCACAGCAGTTCAGGGAGGACTTGGAAGCACAGGGTATTTCAATAAGCTGCCCCTTATCCCACAGTAGTAAGTGGTGGATCTCAGATAGGAACCCAAGGGGTTAGGCTCCATGGCTGGCACTCCTCACTTCTACCATCTAGTGTTCCCTTTAATGAAGATACAGTTTTAGTGTGTCTATTTTCTGCAAAGACTGGTTAAATGAATAAAAACCACATCACATTTTACTTTGTCGTATAAAAGGAAAAAACCCATCGAGCGTTCCAGTATCATTGAAGAATTTCAAAGAGCCATAACTTAAATAACAACTTAGAAAATACTGAGAGCCCACTCTCTCAGCCCCTCCATAATAAGAAAAGGTATAGATCCTAAATATAAGTGACATCTACTAGTAAGCAGCTCCCTTGGTTTTATGGGGTTTTTTTTGTTTGTTCTTGGGTTTTTGTCATCTTATCTCAAAATCAGAACATTCCCAAACCAGGCTCATCTTATGTGAATGGAGTGTCTTTCCCAGCATCCTTCTTTGGCCCCCTGCCTAGTCTCTGTCAGCAGGCTTGATGCCTAGGTGTCCTCTTTCACTATTCCATCCTCGAAGGTCCTCTCCTGTGAATGATGGGCACTCAGCGTAAAACAGTAAGAAGACTTAAATAGTGCCTTTGACATGCTCACAGTCTCCATGAGAAGCCAGGTACAGAAATGGTTACAGTAGTAAAAGATTAATTCTATGCTTGTGGTGGGCACATGGATGCTTTGGAAATAGCTATCAAAGCCTATTCATCCTTGAAATTTCTCAAACTTTTCTTTTTGAATCCCTGCAATTACCAGTTCAGAAACTTATCACCTGGACTTCTGAAATGGCTTTCTATCTGCCATCCCATCACGTGGGTGTTCCTCTTCCCAGGCCACCCGGCCTAGCTTCTCAAGCCCATTCATCTTCTGAAATAAGTTTTCCTCATTGTCCCATGTTCAGAATTCCCCACGTCCTACAGGCTAAAGTCCAGATTCCTCTGTTTGGCATTCAGACCCTAGCCACATCATTTTTACCATTCTTACCCAGTAATCCCCAGTGTGAACTTTGAGAGTCAGCCAGGCCAACCTCTTTTGCCCCTGAAATCATCCTGCCAGGAACATGTGTAGTTCCCTCTCCTGATCCCACCAAGCCTCAGTTTCCTTATATATGGAAATAGGGTGGGAAGTTACACTGTAAGTTTTGTTGAGGGATTTGCAATCAGTTATATAGACAGAACACTTACCACTGGGCAGTGGTAGAGGCTCAACAAGTGACAGTTATTTTCCCAGCTTAAGAAAGCTTAATTCTGAATATTAATTATAATTGTTAGGTAATGGTACTTAAATATTTCATTGTAAACACAAGAAACGTCTACTGTAGTAAGTATAGGATAATGATGCTTCACAGTAGCAGCTCAACCTATAGATTCACACAGTGACCACAAGAACTGTAGTGACCTCAGACTCTGTCAGCAGGCCTTCGAACCCTCCTCTGGTTCTCCTCAGCCTCTAGCACTTGGGAGATCTCTGTCAAATATTAGAGCCTCATCAGAGAAATGGAAATCAAAACTACAGTGAGATATTAGCTCACCCTAGTTAAAATGACTTTTATCAGAAAGACAGGCAACAGTGAATGCGAGGATGTGGAGAAAGGGGAACCTTTATATGCTGTTGGTGGGAATGTAAATTAATGCAACCACTGTGGAGAACAGTATGGAGGTTCCTCAAAAAACTAAATAAAGAATTAGCATATGAACCCAGCAAAACCCACTGCTGGGTATATATCCAAAAGACAAGTATTGCATGTTCTCACTCATATGTAGGAGCTAAATATTAAAAATAATAGATCTCATAGAGACAGAGTAGGATGATGGTTACCAGACACTGGAAAGGGTATTGGGAGGGAGAGGGGATAAAGTAGAGATGATTGAGTGCAAAAATATAGATAGAATGAACAATATTTGATAGCACAACAAAAGTGACTATAATCAACAAGTTAGGGTATACTTTAAAATAACTAAGAGTGTAATTGGAATGTTCCTAACACAAATGATAAATTCCTGAGTTGGTGGATACCCCAATTACTCTGATTTGATTAATATATATTGTATGCCTGTATCAAACATCACATGTACCCTATAAAGATACACAACAACTATTATGTACTCATAATAATTACAAATAACTTTTTTTTTTTAATGTTAGGCCCTTGCCAGCACACAGGGGGTGGTGGAGGGGAAATGTCCTTTCTGCTCTGCTGGAGTAAGAAGAAAGGAGCACAGGAGAGAATTGGCCTTCATTAAGCAGCTACCATGCAGCAGACAATTCTAGTACTTTGCCTGTGTTGTCTCACTCAGTCATCACAAGAGCTTGTGAGGTGGCCTTGTCTTCCTCTCCCTTTGATGAGGAATAAGGCTGCAAAGTTGAGTCATTAAATCCATTACTCAGCAAATATGTATGCCCACACATGCCAGGCACAGGAATCGAGTAATAAAGATGAGGTTTGTGCTCTTGTGGAATTTACATTAATTGCAGTTGTAATGCTTTTCTGACTATTCTGCATATAGGTAGATTTTCACCCAGTTAAGGCCTTAACTTTGTATTTCAGTTCTCAGCTTAAATATCACTTCCTTAGCCCAGTGGCTTCCATAATGCCCTGGATTCCTACATTGCCAGTGTTCCTTTCCCTTCGTTGTGGTTGCTTTTGTAATTATCTGGTTTCCCCTCCAGACTCTGAGGCCAAGTCCATGCCTGATTTATTCAGCACACCCCAGTGCCTGGCCCGAGTGCCTGGCATGTAGAGAGGTACTCGGTACTGGTTTATTAGCAAGGAGGCTAATGAAGGCCAGGATTGAAGTGGTAACAGTGAAGGCACTGCCTAGACTTTGTGCATAATTCAACATGAGAGAGGCCTCAAAGATGGTTCTTGAGTTTGGGGTGTGGCTAGTAGGGAGACAGGGGTTGGTCATTGACATCAGTACAGAAGTAAGGGACTGGAACTGGTTTACCACAGTGGGAAGATGGCAAATTTGACCACAGATTGATGTATTGTGGCAGGCACTTCAGGTGGAATTGTTCGTTGGAGGTGTATGCAGAAATCTCGTGTATTTATAATATATTTTGGAGTTCTCCTTAGTACTTATTATTGATACAGTATAAGCCTTTGTGCCTTTGCTAGAGGAAGAGTATAGCAAGCCAATGCCTGGGCATTGAAAGCACATACACGAAATAACGTATCAGGTGGGGTTTTCATGCTTACCAAGGGTTCCATTGAAACAAATGAATTGGATCCAAGCTGTCCTTCCTGGGTTGAAGATCAACTGGTCACCATCTTCCATGAAATAATCTTCCTTCTACCTAAGAAAAATATTATATATATTCTATTTGGGGGGATTAGATTTAACCATTTGTTCAACATAACATTTATTCAGTGTATTGTGTGAAGTACTTTTCCAGGTGCTGAGAATATGATAATAAAACATTATTGACTTTATGTTCTAGTGATGGGAGTTATACTCAAACACAAAAACAAGTTTATATATGTCAAATGGTGATAAGTACTATAGAAAAAATTAAGAATTACAATTTAGGTGTGCAGTCCTTTTTTATGAAATGCTTGGGACCAGATGTAGTTCAGTATTTGGAGTTTAGAAAGACAATATGATACATATGCTGTCTGTTAACATCCCTAGTGGTATCTAGACCAACAGCTCATAATAAACATTTCAGAAGCAAAGCCACCTATCATCTTAGGTCAACTTTTGCTACCAATGAGTTAAGAGTTTCAAATTTTGCTGTCAAATGCCATGAGTTAAAAGCGTTATTTCAAAGTTGGTTTAGGTGGTGGTTTTTAAATTTTCAAAGCTAACATGTTTCTACCATCAGTCCCAGCCACTGTTGTAAGCATATTATATGTATTAATTCATGTCATCTTAACAGTAATTCTGCAATGTATGGGTTAATCCTCTTTTCAGATGGAGGAACTGAAGCACAGAGAGGTTAGACAGGTGCCCAACAACACTCAAGCACTGTGCTGTATGGTAGTGAATGCCCAGGTTGGGGAGGGAGGCTGCTCATTAAACAGGAGGGTCAGGGAAGACTTCCCTGATGTGGTGACATTTATGCAATGACCTGAAAGAAGTAAGGGAGGGAGTCTTGTGGATGAATAGCTGAGGGAAAGCATTGAGGCTTAGGAACAGAATATGGAATATGCTTATTGTTAAGAAACAGCAAAGTGAGTATTATTGGAATGAGTGGGGTGGCAGGATAGGTGAGTGGAGAGCAGTAGCAGGTGGCCAGACTTGGCCTTTTTTACTGCTGTAAGGGCTGAATTACCATTGTCTTAATGTTTTCTGGATTTCCTGAGGCTCTATTAGTCTAGGTCTATGGAAAGTAGTTCAATGAATTTTATAATTTGAATTGATTGGAATAATTGAGTGCTTTTCTAAATGCTTATCCCATAAGACTTTCTAGAATAAGATATGATTTTAATACAGTCGACTTTAGCGAATACTCAAATAGTGTTTCTCAACAGGGCACAGCTGTCATTTTGGTCAAGATAATTCTTTGTTTTGTAAGATTGTTCCATGCATTATATAGGACACTTAATCTGACCCTCACATACTAAATGCAGAGTCTTGGAGAAAGCCAAAAAAATGTCTCATATATTTCTAAATATTCCATATAATCTTGGAAATTATATGCTCTGGTGGATAATTCATCATCCTTGAAAATCAATTCAGAACTTTATAAACAACTGATTTATGAGTGCTAGTATCCTTTCGTTTGATATATTTACCTGCTTTAGAGTGGTGAGGCAGGATTCCAGAGAGCACCATGGATTCTGATCCAAATGAAGTGATAATGCCTAGCAAATCTGATGCTCCATCAACAAAGTAGCAGACAGTTAGGTTCTAAGAATTGGATTTTAGTCAAATTCCAAAAAAAAAGTTATAAGGGTAATAAGTAAAATGGATAATAGGCAATATGAATTGTGACTTTTAACATGATAATGAAAGGCTTTTAAAAAATAATCCAGATCTGCATATCCAAAGAAGTATTGCCCTTTAATACTGTCACCTTTTGAAACTAAGTGCTGTGGCCAGAAATCCTGCCATTGCTCAAACCTTTTTGTCACTCTTGGAAATTTCCTTCAAAGTGAGTTTACAGTTTACATGACACATTAACAAATAAGTATTGTTTCTTAATAGATGCTCTTTGTTTTTAGCCTTGCATTAGTTTTCTCTTGCTATAAAATAAATTACCACGAACTATGGGGCTTAAAATGACACAAATTTACTATCCTGTGGTTTCTGTCACCCAGAAGTCTGGGCACGGGCTAGTAGGGCCCTCTACTCAGTATCTCACCAGGCTGAAATCAAGGTGGCACCCCAGATGTGATCTCACCTGAAGCTCAGTCCTCTTCTAACCTCACTACTTGGCAGAATTTAGCCGCCTGTGGCTATAGGACTGAGGTTCCTGCTTGCTTGTTGCCTGTCAGCTAGGGTCCTCTGCTTCATGGTTATTTGCCTCTTGAAACCAGCAGGAAAATCCATCTCCTTGGGAAGGACCCAGCCCTACCCAAGATTATTTGCTTTTAATTAATTTAAAGTCAGTTGATTGGTAGGCTAATTATGCAAATGAAATTCCATCATATTCATGTTCTTGCTCACACTCAAGGAAAGGGAATTATACTAGGTGTGTGCACCAAGAGTCGTCTTCCAATTTTGCCTTCCACAGGCCTCATTGACATTTATTACCCAATTTGATTTCTCCATCTTATTTTCCAAACTTGGCTTGAAATAATTTCTTACTGTTTCCAAAACCAAGCTTTATTTTCTGTAGTTAAGCAAAACTACCCTTAAACAAACTCAAAAGACTGAACCTCGGGTTCCAAAGGCTGTTTGAGAAGTGAAGTTCTGTCTGTACTTGGAGCTAAGGGAAGTAGCTTCATGGGAATGAGGGAATGACCCTGCAGCACAAGTGTTTTGGAGGGAACTATTCACTTGGGTATATAGAGTTGTTAAAAATAATAGTCCTACAAAAGGTTACTAGAATTACAAAAGATGTGATTTCCTAAAAAAAATCACCTTAGAAGTGTGCTTCATATGGTTCCCTATAGTGTGTACTTAATAACTGATATTTCTCTACCCATGATAGAGGACATTGCTTCCTTATTATGGGGACCTTGTTTTATCTAATTTAGATTTCACAAATATGAAAATTGGCTACCAAAGGTCAGGGATTGGAATCTTTTAAAAATGCTAGCCTTAGCTGGGCGCAGTAGCTCTCGCCTATAATCCTAGCACTCTGGGAGGCCAAGGTGGGAGGATCGCTCAAGGTCAGGAGTTTGAAACCAGCCTGAGCAAGAGTGAGACCTCATCTCTACTAAAAATAGAAATTAATTGGCCAACTAAAAATATATTTAAAAAATTAGCTGGGCATGGTGTCGCATGCCTGGAGTCCCAGCTACTTGGGAGGCTGAGGCAGGAGGATCACTTGAGCCCAGAAGTTTGAGGTTGCTGTGAGCTAGGCTGACATCATGGCATTCTAGCTGGGGCTACAGAGTGAGACTGTCTCAAAAAAAAACAATGCTAGCCTTAATATATTTTTCATCTTCAACTTTTATTATTTTAATACAAATCAGTTATCATTTGTTCTCTTTCATTATGTGTGTGATTGAGGTTCTTACTGAAACCATTTTTCATAGATTCTGGGTCATGTTTTATTATATAGTTGCTATAGTTACTGCATCACTGCGAATTGTAAAATCTGTGCTAAAACCATTTTTAATGAAGTTTCTGTTTTATTAGACTATCTGCATTTGAAGTTTTTGTTGTACTCTAAGAAAAAATGAGTTTATAATAACCATACTTTTCCTACTCACTATGCTTTTGGTAACTATCCATTTAATGTTTGTGTTTTCTGTCAGACTGGCTAATATACTACCTAGTTCAGTATGTGGCCTGTAGTGGCTCAGGAAACATTGAATGAATGAATGGTATCCCTCTTAATCTAACTGCAGTTCATTTTCAGACTGCTCAGATCTTAAGTTATTTATTTATTTTCGTACTATCTAGATCAATTATACTTCTCCTTCAAGGTGTATCTCATATGCTCCCCTTTAAGTGAAACTCTTTCTAGCTCAGCATATGTAATTATTTTTTCCTTTGTGTTTTCATGGCACTTTTTTGCTTGATCCTTTTTTTTACATCTTCCTCGTTGTTTGTGGGTCCCTTTGCTTCTGATCATGAGCTGCTTGTGAACAGGTGCCTGGCTTTACTTATCTTTATATCCTTAGCATCTGACACTGCATGGCCCGTGGTTAGTGACTAATAAATATTTGAATCAGAACACTTTTCAAAATTCTTTTCACACAGTACAATTCTATGTACTCAATACATAAGAAAAGCTTTACTCCCTAGCCACTCTGCTTCTCAACCTGAAACCACTACCACTAGTTTCTTGGATTTGATAGCTTTAATTCCATTATTTCCAAAGGTCCTCAGAGGGTGATATTACCTGTCAGTCAGCATTTTATGGAAGAAATAACCTGAGATAGAGTCCAAAGATCCAAGTCCTAATTTGGTATTATCACTTCTTAGTGTTACCACTTAAATTTTAGAAAACTCACTTATAATCTTGGCTTTTATCTCATTTATGGAATACTCTGTGGATGGCGATGGAAAATATAAGTGAACATTTCCTATTAAAGTATAATGTATTTAATATTAACTGACCTTTTTTTTTTTGCATTACTAGAAATTTGTTCCTTTTTATTAGAATAAACACAGTCCTGGGTGGGTTGAGATGACTCACTAATATTTTGTGCCCTTTGTATTAAGAAAAGTATTCTCATCAAATTAAATTTAGAAATAAGACAAATTAGTCATTAATTTGTCAGTAATTCAGAGATATTAAATCACTATTTTTTGTACTTATTCAGCAGTTTCAATACATAGTTATTGAACACTGAAGTGGCCATGCTTTTATCTTCAATAGATTTTTTTTTCCAAAAGGGTGATAGCTCTTTCATAACAACTGGAATCTATTCAAAAAAGTAGGTGAAATCCAGAGAAAGGTAGAGAAAGAATTATCAGGTGTACAAAAATGTGGTTAGTAATGGCAATAGGCTATAAAACATAGGTCTTTGATGTGATATAACTGCAACATCAAGGGGCTAGTGGCCTTTAAGTAGTCATTTTAATCTGGTAATGGATTGCCAGTCACCTGTTAGTAATGCACCTAAATCATTTTTATACCAATAATTCTCTTCCTATTGAGTTGGAAGAATTAAAGGCTTTAAAACTCTCACCTACTTACTTTACTATTGGCATTCTTTTTTACCATCATGCTATTATTAACACTTAAATCTTATTGTAATTTTTGGCTACCTCCTAGTTATAAAATTGGACTAAGTGTTATTTTGTTTTTTGGGATTTTTTAAATTTTAGAATATTATGAGGGTACAAACGTTTTGGTTACATGAATTACTTTTGTACAGTTTGAGTCAAAGTTATTAAGTGTGTCCCTCACCCAGATAGTATCCATTGTACCCGTTAGGTGTGAATTTACCCATCCCCTTTCCCCCTCCCACCTGCTTTATTTCTATTGAATTTTACTACCATATGTACACATGAGTGTTTAATCATTTACTTCTAATTTAATAGTACGTATGGTGATGGTTTTTCCATTCTTGCGATACTTCACTTAGGATGATGATCTCCGGTTCCAACCAGGTTGTTAAAAAAGGTATTAGTTCACCATTTTTTTTTATGGCTGAGTAATACTCCATGGTATACATATACCCCATTTTATTAATCCACTCATTTATTGGTAGGCACTTGGGTTGTTTCAACATCTTTGTGATTGTGAATAGTGCTGCTATAAACATTCAAGTGCAAGTGTCTTTTTTTTATAAAATGCCTTTTTTTCCTTTGGGTAAATACCCAGTAGTGGGATTTCTGGATCAAATGGTAGGTCTACTTTTAGTTCTTTGAGGTATCTCCATACTACTTTCCATAGAGGTTGAACTAGTTTGCAGTCCCAGCAACAGTGTATAAGCCTTTCTTTCTCTCCTGTTTCTGTTTTTAATATAGTAATATAGAATTATACAATAAAATAATGGTCTTATGAGTCACATTAATTCCTCAATCATATTTCTCAACAGTCCTGACCTCCTCTTCTGGAATTCTTATAGTTCCATGCCTTAGATTTAAGTCTGTTATCCATTGTGAATTAATTTTTGTGAGCAAGAGGTACAGATCCTGTTTCAGTCTTCTGCATGTGGCTATTCAATTTTCCCAGCACTGTTTATTGAATAGGGATTCTTGTCTCCATTGTATGTATTTGTCTACTTTGTCAAAGATCAGATGGCAATATGAGGATGGTTTTATATCTGGATTCTCTGTTCTGATCCATTGGTCGAGGTCTCTGTGCCAGTACTATGCTGTTTCGGTTACTATAGTCTTGTAGTATAGCTTGAACTCTGGTAAAGTGATGCCTCCCAAATTTGTTCTTTTTGCTTAAGGTTGCTTTGGCTATTTGAAGTCTTTTCTGGTTCCACATGAAGCATAGAATTATTTTTTCTAGATCTGCAAAAAATGACGGTATTTTAATGGGGATTGCATTGAACCTGTAAGTCACTTGGATAGTATATACATTTTAACAATGTTGATTTTGCTGATCCATGAGGATGATATGTTTTTCCATTTGCTTACATCCTCTGTGATTTCCCTCCTCAGTGTTTCATTGTTCTCCTTGTAGAGGTCTTTCCCCTCCTTGGTTAAATATATTCCTAGGTATTTTATTTTCTTTGTTGCTATTGTGAAAGGTATTGAATCTTTGATTTGATTTCCAGCTTGACAGTTGTTGGTATATAGGAATGTTACTGATTTGTGTATATTGATTTTGTAACCTGAGACTTTGGTCAATTTATATATCAATTCCAGGAGTCTCTTGGCAGAATCTTAGGGGTTTTCCAGATATAAGATCATATTATGAGCAAAGAGTATTAGATGTCTTTTCCCATTTGGATACCCTTGATTTCCTTCTCTTGCCTGACTGCTCTGCCTAGGACTTCCAACACTATGTTCAACACAAGTGGTGACAGTGGGCAACCTTGTCTGGTTCAGTTCTAAGTGGGAATGCTTTCAATTTTCCCCAGTTCACTATGATGTTGGCTGTGGGTTTGTCATATATTGCTTTTATAATATTGAAATATGTTCTGTCTATATCAATTTTGTTAATAGTTCTTATTGTAAAAGGATGCTGAATTTTGTCAAATGCTTTTTCTGTGTCTATCAAGAGGATCATATGGTCTTTGTTTTTGCTTCTATTTATGTGGTAAATCACATTTATAAATTTTTGTATGTTGAACCATCCTCGTATCTCTGGGATGAAGCCCATTGGTGGATTTTTTTTTTCTTTTGATATACAGATGAATTTGGTTTGCTAGGATTTTATTGAGAAGTTTTACACCTATATTCATAAGGGATACTGGTCGGTAGTTTTCTTTTTTTGTTGTGTCCTTTCCTGGCTGTGGTATCAAGGTGATATTAGCTTCGTAGAGTGAGTTGGGGAGAATTCTGTCCTTCTCTGTGTTATGAAATAACATAAGTATTTGCTATTATTTATGAGAGGTTCTTTCTGGAGGCCAGTCCCTGCTAGGGGACTCCCAATGTCACCTCCTCATCTCAAGCCAGAGGTGTACCTCTAGGCTCGTATGGGCAGAAAGTCTCTCCTATAGCTCAGGAACCCATTGACTGTCAGAGATGCGAGGGAGGGAAAAACAAAACCGCTCCACCTACCCTTCTCTCTGGACTCTAAGCCTTTTGGGGGTTGATCTCTGCTGATACCTTGCTCCGTCTTATTCTGTTCCGCAACTTCTTCCTGTGGAGTCTCTGGACCCACGTCCAATCTATGTTTTTCTATCTGTCCATTTTTTTCGTTCATCTAAAACTTCTCCTTCTTACTGAGAAGCTCAGGTAGCTGGTATCTTCGGTTAGCCATCTTACCCTGCATGACTTTTCGTGACTCATGTTCATTAGGCCCCCCTGGGATTTAAGAAAGCACCTTATAAAGCTTTCAACAGCCTTCATCTGATTTGCATGTGTAACACATAGACATAAAATATGTGACCATAGACATACAGCCCTTTCTAAGCTCATTATGTGGTTACTTTAAAAATTGGTCAAAATTATTCTGTTTCATCAAGATAAATATGTTCAGCCAGATGTGTATTCTCAAAGTAACTTAAAACCAACAGTTTAGCTTGAACTTTTAGAATGTTATATTGGCTGAATATTTCCTCTTTTTGTCCAATTGTTTGTTTTATGGAAAGGTATTTATTCTATTAAGATTTTCCTCCCATCTGTTTTGATTATACCATGAAATCATCCCATGTTTGATGGGCAGCCTGTTATAGAAATTATTGGAACCTGATGACAAATACAGTGTTTAAATTTCACCACAGGACCAAGGAGGCAAGAAGGTGAGCTGTAAGAAAAGCCTTGGCTGAGAGGATAATGCATAGATGTTATTGGCAAACCCAGTGAGAACAGTTATAAAAGTTGTATATTGTGGGTAGTCAGAAAACAAGGTGGAGACCTTATACTGTTATAGTTGCCTAGCAACCGAGAGGCGTTGCATGATAGGGATGAGCAGGAATGTTGGTGCTGCCACTTTGGGAGAAAACGAGACAAGTGCTTGACTACAAAATCACTGTGGCTTTTTGAGGAAACATAAAAGACGTCATCCCTCCTCTGCTTTTCAGTATCACTATGCAATACTACTTTTCTAATGTCTGTTCCTTTGATTCTGAAACAAATCATCTTTTTTTCCCCTCCTTTGAGTTTTTTGGTGAAAATCAAATTGGATCACACACACACAAAAGATACTTGTAGATGCCATTGGGTAGACGTGGTTGCCTGGCACTGTGGCTCCTCCTAAATACTGGGATTAGTTGGTATTCCTCTAATGGAACAAAGTACTTGTACTTTGTTCCTAATGATGGTTATCAGTACCTGCAAGTGGTTTTCTTTAAATGTTAGAGATGATTCAGTAGAGATGATTCAAGGTCATCTACCCTTCTTATCACTACCCTTCTTACATTCTGCTACAAGCAAAGGACAGAGCATGCCTCTTTCCACACCCATGTGAGTAAGTCTCGTGAAATATCATCCCTGATGAGAAGAAGCTGAGACCCTTGATGCAGGGCCTCTAGACCCTTTGTGCACTGGCATTGCTCAGCATGAGGTATACCTCTGGCTTGAGAGGAGGAAGTGGCATTGGGAGTCCACTACCAGGAACTGGCCTCCAGAGAGAACCTCTCATAAATAGCAAATATTTATGTAGTGCTTACTAGATGTTAGCTAAGTGCTTTTTTATACGAACTCATTTAATCTTCCCAATTAGGAGCTATTAATAGATACTATTATTATCCCCATTTTAAATATGTGAAAACTAAAGCACAGCCTAAATAACTTGTCCCCAAGTGAACTAGTTGGTAAGCTGGGAGAGCTAAGATTTAAATCCGGGTGTTCTGGCATGAATATTCTTGCCTATGTGCCAGGCACTGCTCTAGGCTTTAATTATGGGTGATGAACAAGACAGATGCAGTCGCTGCCCTCAAGGGACTTGAGTTCTAGTTGATGTAGCTCTATCATCCCTCTACTTTGGGATTGGCACTGCTAAGGTTCTGGAGGGGAACACACACCTCAGAAACATACTGCAGCCCCCATTTCCTAAGGCAGCAGCTTGCCCAGGCTTCCTTCCTCCCCACTGACACCATCTGCTGCTGCTGGGCCTGGCCTTTCCTATCCCTGCTCTCTAGGCCTTCCACCCAGAATGCCCCGGCTTTCTGTCCTCTGCTTTACCCCACCGTGTTGCCCAACTGGAAAGATTTTAGTTTGTGCCATTTTGTCATTGTGTCCCTTGCTGAGCAAGAGGACTGTGTGGCTGGCAGTGAGTCACCTGATGCTGTTTTTTCCTTTTGTGTTCCTTGCCTCTCTCTGTGAGTTTGTTCAGCAAGTGTTTGAGTATCTATTCCATGCCAGGCTTTATGAGCTATAGTATCTAAAGTTTCAGTGCTTTCCTAAAACACTTCATCATGATCATCCAATTCCCACTTACTAGCCAACATCAGGGCAGCTGACAAAAATGTCTTGAGCACCTCCAGTCTGTTCATACTAAACTCAGCCACGTCGTGTAGCAGTAAATGCCACTGAGAGCCTGAATCATCTGGCTCTTCTATTGTCCCACTTTGTTTTAAGTCTTATATCATCGTTGAGTTTTTTTACTCATCTGTTCTGCCATTTGTGAATACATATTCAGTATCTGTTCTGGATACCGTGCTGGACCTATAGGCCTACCAATGTCCCTAAGCTTGGGATATTGATAACTGGATCTGCTGATCTACAGACAGGTTGATCGAAATGTAGTTACATTATAGAGTGTTCGTTCAGGGGAATTTATACCATAGCAGCTAAGGGCATCCAAGGTAGTATCTGCTAATAAGCACAGGGTGGGGATGGCTCAGGTAAGAGAGATGACTTCTATGTGGAATAACTGGATGAAGCTTCAGGAAATGTACCTTTTGTGCTTCATAGAGCAAGTATTTGATAGGCTGAGAAGAAATCTTAAACTTGAAGGTTCTGAGACAAGGTGGGTTGGGGTAGGTAGAGATGTGAGATTACCTAGGCTGGCACAGAATGTTGTATAGTGAGATGGGAGAGAAGCTTGACAAGTGGACGGCACCAGGTTTGGTGGCACTTGAGTGATGAACTTTTTATTAGGGATCACCGAATGTTTTGAACAAGGGAGTGAGATGATCAGTGTTTATTAATATTACTGAAAATGTCTATTCATGGCTTTATAATTGAAATACTTTTTTCATAAGGCTGTCACATGCTTTATTAGATCTAAAGGGCACAGACAGGTACTATTATACCTATTTTATAAATGTAGAAATAGGCACAGAGTTCAGGCTGCTCATCAAGTAAATATTAATAGTCGAACAGGAACTTGAATCCAGATTTTTGTTTCCTCCAAGTCATACACTCTTTCTGGAAATAGTTTGGGGATGGATTAGAGGGAATGAAACATGGAGGAAGGAAGGCTTACTAGAGACTGATGCAAAATTCCAAACATGGGACCATAAAGTAGCAGTAGAATGGAAAAGCAGGGGGGCATTCAAACAGAGACATTATTGTAGGAAAGTCAGCAGGACTCAGTGACAGGCTGAAGGGAGGGATGAAGCAGGTTGCCTGTAAGGTTGTGAGCACAGCTCTCTAGGACACTTATAGATGCTTTGTGGAGCTGATCACCAGCCCTGAGGAGGCTGCTCCTCAAGCTGTCTCAGAAGGTCTTAGCAGAAACCTTCTATTTGCTCTGCAGCACCAATACTTGGTGCTGTTTGCTGTGAGGCTCCAGAAAGACAAGAATGGTTCCTAAGGCTGGGTGCCCTGGCTCACGCCTATAATCCTATCACTATTGGAGGCTGAGGCGGGCAGACCAGTCAAGCTCCGGAGTTCGAAACCAGCCTGAGCAAGAGCGAGACCCCATCTCTACAAAAAATAGAAAGAAATTAATTGGCCAACTAAAAATATATAGAAAAAATTAGCCGGGCATAGTGGCACATGCCTGTAGTCCCAGCTACTTGGGAGGCTAAGGCAGGAGGATCGCCTGAGCCCAAGAGTTAGAGGTTGCTGTGAGCTAGGCTGATGCCACAGCACTCTAGCCCAGGCAAGAGAGTGAGACTCTGTCTCAAAAAAAAAAAAAAGAATGGTTTCTGGTAGGCTGAGCCACTGTGGGACCCAGGAAAACACAGGCCAGGCACCAGCCGTCGCAGATTTTGTGGAGGGAACAGAGGCAGAATCTTCTCCAGAAAGCTTTTCAAGGTCTCTAAGGAGCCTTAACCAAATGCTGACCATACGTCGCACCATTCAGTCCTACCCGGCCATATGAACAATCTACTCTTCACAACCACACTTTTATAGACATTTGCTTCAGCTCTCTAGGCCTGTTTTCCCATCTGTAAAACCAGGGGTTGGGCTAACTCAGTGGTTTTCACACTGTTCCTTGGAGCTCTGTATTCTGGAAATCCCTTTTAGAGGCTACCACAACAGTGGGCAGGGGGAGAGGAGTACAGGTAATTCCTGGTTCACCCTTAGACCACTTGCCTTTTGTTTGCTTTTTCTTTTTGTAGAGCTGAGGTCTTGCTATGTTGCCCAGGCTGGTCCAGAATTCCTGGCCTCAAGTGATCCTCCCGCCTCTGCCTCCCAAAGTTCTGGGATTATAGGCATGGGCCATCGTGTCTGGCTTGTTCACTTTAAATATTTCCTTTGAACAAAGGTTCTCCATTAGTCTCTGCAAGAAGGCAAGGGTGGTGATATGACCTTGAATCATCTCTAATGTAGATTTTCTTTTTTTGAGACAGAGTCTCACTTTGTTGTCCAGGCTAGAGTGAGTGCCGTGGCGTCAGCCTAGCTCACAGCAACCTCAAACTCCTGGGCTCCAGTGATCCTTCTGCCTCAGCCTCCCGAGTAGCTGGGACTACAGGCATGCGCCACTATGCCCGGCTAATTTTTTTTTTATATATATATATATATCAGTTGGCCAATTAATTTCTTTCTGTTTATAGTAGAGACGGGGTCTCGCTCTTGCTCAGGCTGGTTTTGAACTCCTGACCTTGAGCAATCCGCCCGCCTCGGCCTCCCAAGAGCTAGGATTACAGGCGTGAGCCACAGCGCCCGGCCTGTAGATTTTCTTTTTTAATGTAAGATCATTATAATAGATCACCTCCACGGCCCATTCTAACATTTCTTAGTTCTGTTAAAAGTGTTAATACTTTCCAAGACTTACCTTTGTGTTGTGCTTCACAATTACTAAGCACTTTCACCCAAATTATTTAATTCATTCCTCATTATAACCCAGTGCAATGAGCAGATGATATAAAATCTGTATTATAGGTGAAATTGGTCACCAAAATATGTAACCACAAGGTAACAGCCAAAAGCAAAACTCAAATCTTAAAAGTCTGTTGCTCTTTTCAAATCCTTGCTTTATTGCCTTTCCACTATGGGAGGCAGACAAAAATAATGGAACATTTCAGCAGAAAATAGTAAGCAGTGTTTGGTCATCACATTGGTTACTGTTAAATACCTACTGGAATTCTTTGATGTAGTGTTCTAAATACTGATTTTGACCTGAAATTTGGAAAGCAATATTTGATCCTGTTTGACAGTAATTTTTATCAGTTTGGATTCTTAATGCTGATGTGATTGGCTTCTGAAGTTTTTATAATTCCATTTGTGAGCTCAAGGATAGATAGATCCTTTTATAGGCCTGGACTAAGCCATGGAGCACAAAGCCTCCATTCATAGTTCATTGTGGATATGAAAGACTTTGCATGGGAATCATCATATTCCTATGAGTGAGGAACAAAGTGGGCTTGTAGATAAATTTGTCTGCTTCTATTTGGCGATTTGTCAGAATTTATACTTGCAAAAGCCCATATCCAAGTATCTAATCTTGTGTAGTACCCTGCTCTTGCTTATCTGTTTGAAAATATGCATCATAATCGTTTTCATTTTTCTTTTTCTGCTGCCATTTCTTTGTCAGTACATTATCTATAAAAGATGATACCCACTCTTGAAACACAGCTGATATGTTGCATCCTTTTTGGTACTTAATCTCACAGGATGGTTCAACATGTGCATAATTGGTTTAATTTTAAACATGCTACTACATTCCTGGCATTTTGTCACTCATCTGTATTAAAAATTGGGGGACATCTCTGTATCAATATCTCATCTATATTAAATTGGGAAACATATATCTACATTTTGTAAAGGAAATCCTCTTGGATTTTTCCTGGCTTTTCTTCTGTATAGTCAATAATAACTTGTCTTGTTTTAAGAAAATAAAGTGATGGTATTTTATTGAGGTTACATTAAAATTATAAATAATTTAGTCCCTTGCCCTTTTTCTTTATATTAATAGTTTATTACTTTTTAAAAATTAAACTATTTTTTGACCAGGTTAGGTTTACAGAAGAATGGAGTGGAAAGTATGGAGAGTTCCCATATACCCACTTACTCCCCACCTTTTCCCTGTTGTTAATATCTTTCATTATTGTGGTACACTTTATGAGCCAATATTTATATCTTTTTATTAACTAAAATCCATAGTTTACACTAGGATTCACTCTTTGTGTTGTATATTCTGCGGACTTTAACAGTATCCACCATTACAGAATAGTTTCACTGCCCTAAAAATCTCCTGTGTTCACCACCTATGCATCCTTCCCTCCCTCTCCCACCTTGTACCCGAAGCCCTGGCAACTGCTGATCTTTTTACTGTTCTTCAGAGTTCTGCCTTTTCCAGAATGTCATATAGTTGGAATTACAGTTTGTAGTAATTTTCAGACTGTTTCCTTTTGCCTAGCAGCATGTATTTAAGTTTCTTCCATGTCTTTTCATGGATTGATAGCTAACTTCTTTTTAGCACTGAATAATATTCCATTGTCTAGATGTACCACATTTTATCCAGTTACCTGCTGAAGGACATCATAGTTGCTTCCTCATTTTGGCAATTATGAGTAGAAACATTTATGTTCAAGTTTTTGTATGGGCATAAGTTTTCAACTCTTTTGGGCAAATACCAAAAAGCATGGATCATATGGTAAAAGGATGAGTCGTAAGAAACAGCCAAACTGGGCCGGGCGCGGTGGCTCACGCCTGTAATCCTAGCACTCTGGGAGGCCGAGATGGATGGATTGCTCGAGGTCAGGAGTTCAGAACCAGCCTGAGCAAGAGCGAGACCCCGTCTCTACTATAAATAGAAAGAAATTAATTGGCCAACTGATATATAGAAAAAATTAGCCGGGCATGGTGGCGCATGCCTGTAGTCCCAGCTACATGCCTATAGTCCCAGGCTGAGGCAGCAGGATCGCTTGAGTCCAGGAGTTTGACGTTGCTGTGAGCTAGGCTGATGCTAAGGCACTCACTCTAGGCTGGGCAACAAAGCGAGACTCTGTCTCAAAAAAAAAAAAAAAAAAACAGCCAAACTGTCTTCCAAAGTGACTGTCATTTTGCATTCTCACTAGCAATGAGAAGTTTCTGTTGCTCCACAGTGTCTCCAACAGCTGGTATTGTCAGTGTTCTTGATTTTGACCATTTCTGAACTGTATCCTGTGTAGTTATTTTATTGATGCCCTCTTTCTGGCAATAAACTCTCTGATTTGTTTTTCTAAAACTGCCTTTGTTTTTGCCCTCATTTTTGAGTGATAATTTAACTGGATTTAAAATTGTAATTGGGCAGTTATTTTTTCCCAGTTCTTTAAAGAATTTTTTCCATTGGCTTTTGAACTTATTTGTTGCTGTTGGGAAGTTGCCATCTATAATTATTTTTTATTTGTGGAATATCTTTTCTCTCAGGCTGCTTTTAAGATTTTCCTTATCTTTGGTGTTCTTCAGTTTAACTAGAATGGATAAATAGGTATGGATTTATTTTTATTTAGTCTTATTTAGTCTTAATTTTTATTTGTGGAAAATCTTTTCTCTCAGGCTGCTTTTAAGATTTTCCTTATCTTTGGTGTTCTTCAGTTTAACTAGAATGGATAAATAGGTATGGATTTATTTTTATTTAGTCTTATTTCTTCAATATGAAGATCTGATTATTCAACCATTCAATGAAATTATTGGCTATTATCTCTTAGGATATTGATTCTCACCCTTTTTTACTTCCTTTTAACTCTTATTAGATGCTTGTTAGATCCTCATTCTATCTTCAGTGTCTTACTCTCCACCTCTTCACCTCTGAGTTGCACTCTAATTTCTTCAGATCTCTCTTCTCATTCATTAATTTTTTTCAGCATTACTTAATGTATTATTTTATTCATTAGTAGAGTTTGTAATTTCAGTGACTATTTTTCACTTTTGGACCTTCTAAGATACCATATGCTCAACAGTTTAGAGTTTAGACCAGAGTCAGGCAGCTTGCGTTTAAATTCTTGTTCTGCCACTTATTACCTGTAAAAACCTGTAAAACCCTGGACAAATTACTTGAGTTTTCTCATCTGTTATATAAGGTAAATAATAGTATAGATATCTAATAATTTAGAATGAGGATTAATACAGTGAGAATATGTAGAGGAATTAAAACACTGCCTGACAGGTAATAGGTGCTGTGTATTAGCTGCTGTTATTATAATATGCTGCTTTTTTCTTGTTGCATGATTTCTTTTGTATTTACTTTCAAATCATTTCAGATACACTTATTTTTAAGTTATCTAATTGATCTATCCATCTGAAGTTCTTGGAATTCTAATCCTATTTTTTCTATTATCTTTTGCTCATGTTAGATTCGGATTATTTTTTCCTGTGTTTTGAAATTTGGGATTATGAGTGTCTGTTCGTTGAGGCTTTAACTATAAGGATTCTCTGTGACTTGAGTGGATCTCTGTACCTTCAGATAGATTTTGTTTCTGCCAGTCTCATTAAGAGCCTGGAACCAATGTCTATGTTAATATCTTGACGTGATAGCGGATAGATTCCTGGCTTTTCAATATTGAGATATCGGGTAGAAGAAAAGGCATAACCAGAGAGGATGAAAAAAGCAAGCAAGCCAAAATGTAGCAGAAAACAAGGAAAAATACTATATTTCAATTAAGCCAGTGAGGTGGGGAATAGTTTCTTGTAGTAGAAGTCACATGCTACTGAAAAATTGTGAAGGGTTAGGTCAAAGATATCTATGTTACTTGTGAACCTTATTTTCAGTCCATAAAACAAGAGCCTAAGGGTAATAAAAAAAAACTTATAGTGAATGCAAAATGAAAGGTAACTTATACAGTGTCTGAGTGTTTGTGGCAGGCACACAACCATGGAGTTTTAGGAAAAGGGCACAGCAGTGTTGCCTGGAGTCATCGTTTTCCCCCTCACCACATAGCTGCTCAGTCTACATCATCTTCTACATCCACTGTCAACCTTCTGTTTCATTGCATCTGTCTGTGAATGTATCTGTCCCCCCAGCCCTGATCTTCTAGAAGTATGGTGGCCAAAACCTCAACCTGTAAGTTGTCTCTCTATTCCTTGTGTAGCTGCTGCCTAGACTAAGTAATTAACGATGAAATATTTTATCAGTGGACACTTGTTCCCATAACAGCAATCACCTTAGGGATTCATGCATCTTCTAACAGAAACATAAAAGTAAATCCAATTAGCTGTTCTAACGGGTGCTCAAGCCAGCAGTGACAGTGACAGCTGCTATGGTTACCCAAGTTTAGACTTAGAAAGATACATGGGAAGGTCAGGCATGGTGGTTCACGCCTGTAATCCTAGCACTTTGGAAGGCCAACGTGGAAGGACCACTCAAGCCCAGGAATTCAAGACCAGTTTGGGCAATAGTACAAGACCCCATCTCTACAAAAAATAGGAAAATTAGCCAAGCGTGGTGGCACATACCTGTAGTCCCAGCTTCTCAGGTGGCTGAGGCAGGTGGATCTCTTGGCCCAGGAGTTTGAGGTTGCAGTGACCTATGATGAACACCGCTGCACTCTAGGCACTCTAACTCAGATGACAGAGCAAGACCCTGTCTCCAACGAAAGAAAGAAAGGAGGATGGATGCATGGAGTAGAGTTTGGCCCAGAGATCATCTTCATAGCTCCCCCATCCTTTCTCGTACTGCTGTTGTTTCCCCAGTATATTATGAACATCCATACAAGTCATCCTCAGTGGTAGAATCCCAGTGAAAATCAAGGATTTTTATCTTAGAATCAAAGTACGTGTGGGAGGGGAGCTCCCTAGTTAATGTGTACGTGTCTAGTCTGGTCATTGTAGACTCTTGCCTGGAAATGAATTTTGGTTTCATAGGCTAACAGTCCTCATTCTAGAGACAGGGACCTAAAGCCCAGGGAGAAGAGTAGCTTAAGGAGTCACAGTTAGTAGAAGAAATGAGACAAAAACCTCTACTCCTGATTCAGGGCCCAGGGCTCTTTTCTCAACATTTGCCTGCCTGCCTTCTTGGTGTACCTTCCATGTCATTCCTATGCTCTCTTGAGATTTCCTTTAGGGATTTTTCGTTATATGTCATTAAGTTTGTTGTCAAAAACTTAAACTTCGGGATGAAATTTTCATGATGTGGACTGAGATCAAACCTATAATTAGCAGCCATGCCCTATAAGCTGTGACAGAATAGTCTACCACCACTTATGCTCCTTGTAGGCAAGGGTCCTAATACACTGCCTAATTAAATAACTGACCATTATTCAGCTTAGTGCCTTATTCAGTTCAGGTTGCTATACAAAGCAGCTTATAAGCAACAGAAACTTATTTCTTACAGTTCTAGAAACAAGAATTTCAATACCAGCATGGTTGGGTTCTAGTGAGGGCTCTCTTCTGGGTTGCAGACTGCTGACTTCTCATTGTATCCTCACATGGCAGAAAGAGGGCAAGGCAGCTCTCTGGGGTCTCCTTTATATGGTTACCAATCCCATCCATGAGGGCTCCATCCTCATGACTTAATCACCCCCTCCAAAGGCCCTGCCTCCTATTACCACCACACTGAGAGGCTAGGATTTCAATGTATGAATTCTGGAGGAACATGAACATTCAGTTCATAATACTTGGTAATGGGTCAGCCTGGCTAGGCTGAACCATGTTTTCCAGAATTCCTTTTCTTATATGTTTCTGATTAGGGTGGACCCCAGGGGAGATTCTTAAGAGATATTTGTAGGGCCAGTGTGAAGCCGCAGCCATTTTATAACAACATATATGTCACTATGTACTGGCTCACCTCGTTGGCATAAGGAAGCAGCTGGATCTGGTGTCCTCTGCTGGGTCCTCTGGCTTCTCTAATTCCTGGCCTCACCAAGTTTGTATGTTTAGCTCTGTGATGAGGGGCCTTGGCTTCTGCAAGATACCCACACCCTCAATCCCAGAGGCAACAAAAACCACCATGGGTTTCTGTCCTCATGGGCTTTGGCTTATGCTTGTGGTCCTAGCTGGTCACTCTCCACTTCATGTCCATCCTCCTGGCTTCTGCTTGTCCTGGAGACTTCCAGCTTCAGTAGCAGGGCAAAGATGACAGCTTATGAAGACATTAACCAGCTCCCACAATTACATGATAACATATTCCTGTAAATATATAATCTCCTAGTTATAGTTCTATGATTGAACCATGGCTGACACACCTCTGTCTCCCAGATGCTACTGTTTTATCATCATTACTTTATTAGTGGCCTGGGCAGAGTTTCTAGAACACGAGACATCCAGAATCCTGCCCTCTAGAATTCTCCATCTCACAGAATAGCCCTGTACCTGAAAGAATCCATAGTAGATTAAATATTCCACCTCTCTTTAGTAACGAAGCTTCATTCAGTATCCAGCAACAACAAGAGAATAAACCACAGCACTGGGGGGAGAAACAGCCCAGTCCAGAAGGAGACAGAAGAAAGATGGAAGAATGAGGGCAGGGGGGAGCAAGGTGGTGGAAATGAGCTCTCAGCAGAAGCCAAGACAGGCAGAGGACAGTGGATCCTATGTGGAGGAGGACAGAAGCTGGAACTCTTTTGGAGTTTTAGGAGCAAAAGAGCCCAGTCGTGTCATTGCTTTATGAAAGATGTGTGAGTGCTTTTGCTGTAGGTGGTTATCTATACTACCCCATACCCTACACACACAGCTGCAGGGAAGAATTTGGAAATATATACCCCATCCTCCTGGCTGCCACAGCTGCTACTGATTCAAAGTATTATCCATAATGTGAAAAATTTAAAGATGATATCTCAAGGAATATTTATTTAGTGACCTGCAAGTGACATTCAGTCTCTCAATATTCAGGATAGACTTTTTAAGGTTCCAAATGCTTGAAATTCTGTTAGAACCCGAGTACAATGGAGAGATTAGAGGAAAGCAACTGGAGGGGGGTATCCTCATGGTCTCCATTGAACTTTACTTTGGAATAAGCCTTCAAGTCTTGGAATGGTGAGAAAACATGACTAGTAAGGAACGAATGAGAACAGTTTTCCAAAAGGTACCTGCTGACAGTGAGGAGTTACCCAGAAGATGATAGTCTAGAAAGTGAGAAAAACTTTCATAGGAAGACTACTGCCATCTCACACTCACTGTTTAGTGTTGCTGTTAGACGTCTGTCTTTGCCCAGGAGATCACCTTTTTTTGCTTTTAGGTGAGAGACCTAAAACCAAGCTGTGGCCTTGGACTTTTAAATATAACATTTTTCCTAGAGTCATACCAGTTTATTGTAAACATCTGACTTCCTCTGCATTTTAAATCTCTGTGATACATCACAGTGACATTCATGATTGTGGCCCTTGTGCATCAAAGGAGGGTTCCCTACCCTCAGTATGGTCCATTTAAGAAGGCAGAAAGGGTCTGTAAATACACTTTTTTTTTAAATGAGCTTAATCACTTCAAGAGTTTTCCTTAACTCTGATTTCCACATTTTTCCTTCTATTTCCACAGAACCCTTAACACAGAGATCATTCTTTTCATCTTACTGATTGTTTGACTCTCCCATTCCAACAGACAGCAATTCCAGCATATACCTCAGGAGAATACTTGATGCATCAGTGAATGAATCTTGAAATACTCGGTCATTCACAAAGGCTTTAAGGATTCTGAATAGCTAAGGTTTTACGGTTTTTATTATTTTTATAGAATTATAGTGTATGTGCAGATTTGTTACATGGATGTATTGCATAGTGAAGTCTGGGCTTTTTGTGTAGCCCTCCCCCAATTAGTTACTGAGTAGATAATTTCTCATTCCATACCCCCCCTCCCATCCTTACTATATATGTTTTAAAAATGAAATAGATTTGGGTGAACCTAATTGGGAATAAAAGTTTATAGAGGGTTTATGTTAATCACTAGAAGAGAGTTCTCTGCTGCATTTGCTGTAAAAGAGAGTCTGTAAAGCCCACGCCTCAATACTTAGTCATCTCCACTCCTGAGTGTCCTAATGTGTGTCTTGTCACCTCCTGTGTGGGCAGTTCCGAGTTTCCTTCCTCCAGCTGCACCATATAGTTTTTTAGCCACAACTCTTTGAACATATAAAACATTCTAAGTGCATCATTTCTTTCCAGATACAAATACCAATCTAGTGCCCTCAGAACTGTTTTCTTTAGATTCCAAGTAGAAATTACCATTAACTGGCCAAAAAAAAAAAGGAGGGAGAGAAAGGAAATATGAAGCTTAAGATACTACTGTGTAAGATAATATTTACATTGTTTTTTACCTTAAATGCTACTTTCATAAACAATAAAACTAGAAATCCTGGCTACACCAAAGTCATGAAACAGAAAAGGGTTTTAAACAGAAAAACCCTACAGGAAGATAATTATTTTAATAGCTGCCCCCAGGAATATGCAGATGAGGGTAAAGCTATCCCACATTAGCAATTAGATAAATCTCGAGGGTTATAGTACAGCAGGATTTAAGTTCCCTTTTCAAAAATGCCATAACTCTGCTAGAAGCTGAATGAACGTGATTGCAGCTATGTATTTTTTTGACCTGTGCTCTTGCAGCTGTGCAAGTTTGACCCACACTGAAATGCCTCACTGAGTCAGCCCTTTCTGCATCCTTGTCTCTGCAGCGCAAATCTGTCCAAAGCTGCCTGGGGAGCGTTAGAGAAGAATGGTGCCCAGCTCATGATCCGCTCCTACGAGCTTGGAGTCCTTTTCCTCCCTTCAGCATTTGTAAGTTTCTCTTCCAACTGCCCAGTTGGTCACCTGTGAAATGAATTGGGTTCTCGTCCTTTAGTTGCAATGGCCTGACCAAGTTCAGCAGATAACAGAGTCAGGATTCTTGATCCAGGGCCTGTGCTCTTAACCATCAGTCTGTGCTCATGAACTTATTGAACACTCACTAATCTAGGTACAGCTGGATACTGCTCTCAAGGCATGTGCTTAATTAGAAACTGACAATAGTGCTTCAGGTAAAGTTAACAATATTTAGGTAAATACTGTGAACCATGATGTGAAGATTTATCACAAGGTGGTTAGTAACAAGTCACCAAAGGAATGGCCCAGCCAAGCACAAAACATTTTAGGAGGGGTTATTGATTGATTGGAAGATACAGTTAGGAAGCAGGAGAGCTTGGTGTGGGTATTTGAAGGATGTCTAGGAATTAGGGTGCATGTAGAGAGGTGGGAATGGCATTGTACCTGGAAAGGTACTGGCAAGAGCATAAACTGGAAGCAGAGAAGCTCGCATCATCAGCTGGAGTTTAGGGGCTCACAAAGGATGCGTGCTGCTTGCCCAGTGAGTGCCCTGGAAAGGCACCATGTTGCAAGCTGTCTCTTGGGATGTCCAGCACAGCCAGCTTGTCTCCCAGCTTTGGAACAGCTTGAGGTTTCTGCAGCCAAACACTCGAGAAGAAGTGGCTGGCTTGCCTATAGGGACTGGGTTGTACAAACTCTCTGTTTCTCTAAACATGAGAATGACACTTGGGCCAGAGAGACATTCCCCCTGTGAGAGGCGGAGAGGCCCCAAGATCTCCCATCCCACCTCCTCACGCTCACTCTGGACACGTGCTCAGAATTGCCCACATGATGAGCTGGCTGATGCTTGTTTCCCCTTTTACTTTTTTATGGCTTGCTATAGTTGAATTTATGATAAACACATGTGATACAACTCTGTCATGAACCACTTTGGACCAGAAGATTTAGCTAAGGGGTGCTGTGTGCTTATCCTAGACTGAAATCTGGCCCCACATGACACATGGGAATTTGGTCTTCAGGCACGCTGGAGAGCACGTTCCCTCCCAGGCCCCTGACACTGTCCACTGTTTCTCTTCTCACACCATGCTCAGGTGAAGAGCTCTTTTCTCCCTTTCTCTCTCCTCCCCTTCTTTATCAGTTCTTTTCCTTTTCATCTAAGAATTTCACTACAAAACCATGTAACTGGCCTTTGCGGGTGGTATAAGATTTCAGCATGTTTTGTCTCTCTCCTACAGAGTGAAAACAAAGCAGATCTACATGTTGTTTGCAGCTAAAGATTTCAACTTTCACAGCCCTGTAATCTAGATGGTTGCCCTATCTTGTAGATGGGATTCCATAGCCAGAGGAGAGATCCAGTCACCAAACCTCAGTCTTCTCATTGATCCCTCCTGTGATCTTTCAGCTTTGTCACAGCTCCTGGGAACCAGTGAAGTCACAACACTGAGATAGCAGCATTCAGTACGTTGGTGTGATTATAGCAACTGTAGCTTTAAGCTGAGGCTGGAATTATCTCCCAGTAATAAGTAATGGAATAAATTCCGTGTCACTCTCGTTTGGCTTTTATTGTCAGCATTTGCAAAAATCTAGTCTTTTGTGACTATTCTAATCTGATCTCTGATCATGAAAATGGTAATAAGAAAGAAATATGTTGCTCTTCCAGGTCCTCTTAACCTCTAAGCTACTAATTTTTCAGATATTCTTTTTGTGATTATACATTATAGAAAGCCAATAGAGAAAAAAATGACAATAATCATTAGAATCCCCAGACTGGCTTGTATTTCTATACTTTTAGAATAAGAAAGGAGCTCCACTATAGCACATTCTAGGTAGAATAGAGATTCCATGATTTAAAAAGATCAGCAAGCAAGAATATAAAAAACAGATTCCACCCCTTCTGTGCTATACCAGCAGATTCAAGAGCTGGGCCCTAATTAGAGTGATATGTAATTAACATACTATGATGGTAACAGATTTTCCAATAGTCAGTTTGTTGGCATGTCTCGGGATTACAGAGCCTGAAACAGTGCTTTCCAGCATGTTTCCTGCACAACACTGATGAGGACCCACAAACTGCACCTGTCTTGCCATCAGCCATTTTCTCATTTGGTTGGGTTGTCTGTGTCCTCCAGTGAATCATAAGTGACTTTTGGCAAGGTGCTGTAATTAGGTATTGCGGACAATATGCAGAAGTGTTTTGACCTTGCTCTCCCCAGGAGCTAATAGTCAAATTGGGCAAGTGGATGCAGAAGTCAGATAGGGGCCCTATATGTGAGTAATAAGAGATATTCTAGGTGTGAGCTGAGTGCTGAGATATAAGGGAGGTGTCTTGCCTGAGTGAGCAGAACCCAGAGGACTAAAGGGGGGACATTTGTGTTCTTTTGGTTGTGTTTTGTAGAAATCAACTTGAGCCCCCAAAAGGAGAGAGTTTATTGAGAAGATGCTGGGGCGAGTGTCATAGCATCAGAGGAATTGTTGGACAACTGAGACGCGGAGGGAGGGAGGAGGCCTGCTCCTGGGGGCCTCAGCGATGACCTCTCTGGGTCGCTTGCTGCCACTGGCATGGCTCTGTGGCTCTGATGCTGGCCATTCAGAGAAGCATTGTCAGGTTCTTGCGTTATTGGAGACTTTGTCTTTAAGCAGCTATATCACAATATCTACGTTGTTTACTGTCATGTGAAGCTTCTGGAAAAGTAGTGGACCTTTGTTTGGCCTTCACAGAATTAACATTTATTCTTTTGACTTTGAAGACAATCCAAAGATCTATGCCATGAGGTAATTTGTCATTTTGCTGAGTTTATATGAGCACAGGAATGCGACGCTTAGCTTGTGAGGGAGAGGCTGCCCAGCAGAACAACTCGGTGTTTCCCTCCTAAAAGTATATCCCAGGCTCATAACCAAACATTCCAACAGTCTGGGATTGGCTTCCTGGACGTTCAGTTCAGTTCCATAAGCACCTTGTGCCTCCTGCTGGGGATAGGATGAAGGGTGAGATGGAATCTTCATTCTTGGGAAATTCATGGATAACTTGAGGGAACAGACACAAGTTGTTACAGTATGTGACAAGATCTAGGGGTATGGGGCCTTTAAAATATAAGGGCTCTGAGAAGAGAGGGAGCATGTTATCTGCCTGGGGTACTTGGGAAAGGCTTCCTTAAGGAGGTGGCATTCAATCTGGGTTTTGAGAAATGAGCACAGGCTTAACCCACTATCAGGAGAGTTGAGGCTTCCAGATAGAGATAACAGTACATGTTATATCTGGGAAAGAACAAACAGTTCCATGTGCCCAGAATGGGGACAGAGTGTGGGGCATGGGCCATGAGAGGTTGGAATCCCGACATGAAGGAGATTAGGGTTGGCCTTGGTCCCACTCACATGGTAGGAAGCCACCAGTTTTCTAAGCAGGGTTAGTGGTCTCATTGGGCCAGTTTGCAGAGAATTTGAATCTTATAAAGCATAATTCTTAAATTTTCATTGTAATTTACATTATTCAAAAGGTACTTGAGGATACATTGCAAATACCAAAAACAACATTTGGACCACACTTTTAAAAAATCTGATTGTTAATTACTATTACCATTCACCCCATTGTCTAGTTCAAGTGCAAAAATCATCTTTGACAACTCTTTCATCTCCATATCTGTGTAGCAGCCAAGTCTTGTCATTTCTGACTCCTTAATGATGCTTGATAATCTGTCCCCTCTGGCCATCCGTGCAACCACTGCATGCAGGGCATGTCAACTCTTACTGTCATTGCTCCCACCTCACCTCCTCATGGTGTTCCTCAGCCTGCTGCCAAAATGGTCTTTGTAGACCACAAATCTGGTTACATTACCCACCTGCTTCAAATCCTGTAAGGTAGAATGCAGGCTCCTTGGCGTGGCATCCTTTGTTAGCTGACTCCTAACTACCCAGGCCTCACCCTTGACCTCTCATTCCTGGTATCTTGTGTTCCAGCCATGCAAAACTCACGTTCCTCCTGTGGGCCAGGTCCTCCCTGCTAGCCAGCCCTAACCTGCATTGGGAATGGCACCTTTACATTGCCACCTTCACCTACTGCACTTTACTCCGGGCACCCCTCTGCACCCTACAACTTTCTAGAACCTGGGGTGCTTCACATTTCCCAATGTATCGTGACCACCATTGATTTGTGTGTCTCCTTGAGGAGATTGAGCTGCTTTCCCGTGGGTCACGTGGGAGCATTTTAGTAAATGTTAGTTGACGTTTCCTTTAAATTCCTAGAGTACACACTGCCCCATACTAAACAATGTGAAGGGAAATGTGCAAAAACAGTGTCGGTGGAGTCTGCATTTGGTCCAGTGGCTATTGTGTGGAGTAAGTACTTAAATATGTTCATAAATCATGTTGTAAGCAATTTGCAGCATGGAAGAGCCCATCTGTAGCTGTCTTGTTGAAATTAAAGTACGCCCTTAGGAACCTGTTGTAGTACTTAAAAATGGCAGTCCCTATATATTCATTTAATAAATGTCTGTATTAATTATCTTAAAATATTTACTGATAATGCAGTTTGGCAATAAATGAAGACTGGTGTTATTTCCTTTTTTAGGTTTCCCTCATCAGTACTAGCAAGACATGCCTTTTAATGTTTTTAGTTACATATTTGCCAAATAGACTTAATACAAAATTTTGTAGTCATCCTCTGATTGGACATCGTCCAGAATTTAGTTCCTTGAGATCAGCCCACCTTTGTGCTTCTTGGGCGGAACTCTGTGTCCATAACACCCACATTTCTGAGTTATCAGCAACTGGAGTTGCCACTTTTGTCCTTCACCAGTGGACTGTGTCATTCACTGTGTTCAGAATGCTGACTGGAGGCCATTGTTGCAAACGTTCAAGTTTAGTGTTCAGAATGGCACAGTGTCGAACACTGCAGAAGCCTCACCCAGAAGGAACCCTGCAGTTCTCTACTTCCCTGAGGCCATGATTGGGACCTGTCACTCAGCAACCCAGTGGCCATGTGACACGACTCTCCTGTAGTATAAAAACTATAGTGGATAGACAGCCAGCATTTCCCATTCATAGTAAAGATGCCATTTGAAACTCTGGAGGCTCACGAGTCCCTGGCACTCCTTGTTCCAACTAAACGAATGAATCCAGAAATATATCCTTTTGAGATCAAATTAACTTGCAATTAGAACAAGTTGTCAATAGCTTTCCCTTTGATTAAGAACACTTTGAAGAGCTTTGGAGATTAATGTCAAGGTACATTTGACTTTGTGTGCCCAGTACTTAGTGATGTTTGGTTCGTACTAGGTGCCTAATAAAAGTTTGTTGATTTAAATCAAAAACTTTATTCTTTGAAGTCTAGTATCAACTTATCAATTATAATGTTTTCTGGGTTGTCCCTTTACTTTCAGAGTATTTAACTTTTAAATTAACTCATTAAGGTTCAGAAAATCTCAATATAGAAAAGATCTGAGGATTTTAAAGAACAGTAGCTGTGTTCCAGACCCTAAGGCATCTGTGTGTCTATCAGGGAATTACAAGTATTTGCACTTCATTCCTTTTGGTGTTTATTAAGCACATACTTAGTTGGATACTGAGTAGGCCCTGGGCTTGAGCCCTGCCTAACGCATTGTGGCTGGAACGCCTCCTACCACAGGGAATAATGCATGTAACCATCTGAGAAGCCTGGAACAACATCCAGTGCTGTTTCCTTCCAGATGAAGGTGGCCCAGTTTGCCCTGTGCTTGTCTTAAAATGAGACACATCTCAGTCTCCTCTGAGCCCAGATTCACTTGCTCCTGCGTAGTGGGTTCCTTCATTTCCATGGTCAGAATCAAAAGTGCTTCAACCAAATCTCTAAAAAGTCAAATCTCTACTCTATTCTCTGTCCTGGTTAAACTATTGTCTTTTTGTTGTCAAAAATGGCATATGCCACAGGTATATGCTCTCTATGGCTGTGGTTGGAAGAACTAAAAAATATAAGAGCCACCAGCTTAACCCTCTCCTCGTCCTCCCTCCCTGCACCACCTCTGCCCTCTGCCTTGGCTCAGCCCATTAGTTGTGGGCTCCCAGGGTTTCCCAGGAGGCCACAGCTGGGGAATACTGTTTCATGTGGCCTTTCTTGGTAACTCTGATGTTCTCCCATCCAGCTAACAAAGCCATAACCCTAGCATTCTGTTCCTTTCTCTCACCTGTCCAGTGTCATCTTCCCTGGCAAGAATTTCGTTGCCTGCTCCTGCGGTCATCTCCCACTCCACCCCACGCCCTGGATTAACTGACTCTCTTTCCCCATCTCGGCGGCTACTCTGCTTCTGAAGCTGTGTTTCCCCCACATGTCAGGGTCTGTGTTCCTCTGCCCTTAAACCTTCAGTGGCTCCCCTTGGCCTATGAGACAATGGTCAGATTCCTTTGTGTGACGTCAAGGTGTGCTATGAGCTGGAGCAGCATGCCTCCCAGCCTCCTTTCCTGTTCTCTGTCCTCACACCCCTGGGCTTCATCTCCCACAAGTGCTAGTTAGCATACTTATGCCTAGGCTGTGGCAGCCACTGCCCCTTGCTAGTGTGATCCTGGGCTGCTGCTCTTTGCCTCAGAGACTCTGAAATAACTTGGGAAGATACAGAATATGGGAGAACACAAGAGATCCCAAGGACCAAGAAAAGGGACTTTCCCAGAATACACAGTTTGAAAATTTAGGGACCTCAGATCTATAGGAGCCAAACTGACAAAAAGAAAATGGACTTTGAAGTGAAACAGACCAGATTGGGACCCTGCTTACGAGCTGTATTAGACTTGGCCCTGTTATTCTCAGCTGTACAATGCGGATGGTGTAGTAGCCAATTCAGAGTCATGTGAGAACTGAGTCAGGACCTGGGAAGTGTTGAAAAGAGTGCCTGGTGCTTAGCAAGGCTCGGTAAGGGTTGATATTAGCAGTACCAGCAACAGCATATAAACCACACAGTTCCACAGAAGGTTGAAAGCAGAGGCTGATACTCTGTGGGCTTTGAATTAAAATCTTAATGTCACTTGTATGATGTGGTCTTTTTCCCCTTCTGAACTGTACTCTACCACACTCAAACAGCCCTTTGTTTATCAAAAACGCATCCTTTAAAGCCCTGTTAGGTTTATGCTTCTCCACAAAGCTTTTCCCAAGTCCCTATCTGGAAATACTTCAGCAGTTGATTGTGCACTGCCTTGCAGGAAGAAACATGCCACCACGTTTCTGAGATTCACTTCCTTATCAGTTAGTTCATCTTTGATTAAGTGTACTCCTTCTGGCAAGTTCAGTTGCTATCACTGTTTTACCCAGGAAAACCTGATACCTTGTGTAGGGTTTTACCACTTGAGGTTGCTACTTAGATAGCTGCAACTAAAAAAATAAATTACATCTCTAACTGAAATTGGAGCATGCTTCTTGTTCTGTCTGATTGAGCTAAGCTGCTAAATCTAAATCATCACAACGATAAGCAGTTCTTTCACTCCCAAAGCTGATGAAGGGAAAAGCCAGCAATTTCTCGTGTGTGATAGATGTCCACCCTCTCACCTGGTGCTTTATAAATGTATTGTCTTAACTGTCTTTTATGTATCTGTGCCTGGGAGGGTGCCTTCCTCTGTTTTGTAAAATGCCAAGTGATACCACTGTGATATATAAATGATGATAATTAGAAGACAGCCTCAAATTATTTGACATCCAGATTGAAGAGAAAAGTGGTACTTTTTTTTTATAATACCCTAGAATTTGGATCAGAAATGGCATTCAATAAAAAAGCATATTGGTTCCTGTCAGACAGGGATAGCTCAAACCTTCCTATATCTGAAGTCAGACACCACAGAATGGAGCCACAGAATAAGGCACGTACTGTGGCAAGATCTGGGTCCAGGCCATAAAGAACCGTAAGCCATTGCTATGACACATTTGAAAATGTGTCAGGATTTGAATGACACATTTGAAGATGTGTCAGGAAAATGTAATCAGGATTAAGCTAGGAGCTGAAGAAGGAGCTCATTTTTTACCTGAAGCTCCATAAAAGCATAATAATTAAATTGGCATCACTTCCCAAACTGTCCTCTTTATTTTTAAAAATATCGAAATGCCAGGGTTTCCAGAATTTGGCTCATCCTGACTTGAGCTGCCTTAATATTAATATTGACTCTTAAATTTTCAAGGAATTCTTCCTTTGTCATGGCTCCCGGTGGTGAATGTGAAACCATTTGTTTGCTTGGCAGAAAGAACCTAGGACCAAGAATCAGAAAAGCAGGGTTCAATTTCCAGCCATACCACTTTTAATAGCTGTGTGGCCTTGGGCAACTATTTAATCTCCAAATATGTTTCCTCCTCTTCAGGATCACACCTGAATGTATTTACTGTTGTTTATTTCCTGGAATACTTACCATGGGCTAGTCACTGTTCTGAATAACTTGTATAGCCTCGCAATAGCCCTATGAATTAGGTGCAATTATCCTCGCTTAATAGATGAGGAAACCAAGGCCCAGAAAGGTTAAGTAACATGCTAGAATCACACAGCAAGTAAGCAATCTATGAACGTGAGAGATTATTAAGAGTTTCCTCAGATCCAGAATGTGTCAAAATTAGGGTGTGACGGAGGGATGCCAGTGCTGAGGAGCTGGCCCGGCTGCCCTCTGTGTCTTCCCCATCCCTCCTCTGCATTAGTGCTTATGGTCCCCAACCTTCAGAGTAGCGGGCTGTGCATCACTGCCTTAGCTCCACGCTGCTCCCACTGCCCTCCCCCAACGTCCTGTGGGAAAATTGCCTTCCATGAAACTTAGGAATCTGGCTGCACAGCAGGAAGTGAGCAAGGCTTCTTCTGTATTTATAGCTGTTCCCATCACCACTTGAGCTCTGCTCCTCTCCCCACCCCCAGCCTCCCACCCCTGGTCCGTGGAAAAATTGTCCTCCATGAAACCAGTCCTTGGTGCCAAAAAGGTTGGGGACAACTGCATTAGTGGACTTGCCATCACTGGGTCTGCCTGCCCTGTGCCATACCCACTCTGCCTTTGACCGTGCTGCTCTCTCCCCTGAAGTTCTTCCCTACCATCTGTTTATCAAAATTATACCAATTTATCAAGGCCCAGCTAATATATTATCTCCAAAGCCTTTCCTTATCCTGCAGTGGATGGTCATTTTTTTTCCATTTTTGTTTGGAGCTTATGCCTGGCATCTGTCACCTCCTGCCTCTATTAGTGATCACCATCTTCATCAGTGCTATAATCCCATACTTTCCTGTAGGTCTGACCATGCACAAGATACTTTAAAACAATTTATTTCATTTGTTCTTATGCAGAAGCCTATAAAGTAAGCAGGGAAGGCACTTTAATCCCATTTCTATTGCTCAATATTTCTTGAACCCCTATGCACCAGGACTTTGCTAGGTGCTAAAGTTAGCCTCCCCTTAGTAAGGTACATAGTCACGGAGACTAAGAGCCTTAGTTGTCGTCGTTTTTACAGGTTCCTAAGTCATTAGTACTGTTTGATACTTAGGTATTTAGGATCCGAAGAATGGACGTGTGATTGGATGAGTAGACAGAAGGAATGACAGACTAACAAGCAGAATGCCAGGATAATCCAGGAAGGGGGCCAGAGATGATCTGTGTGTGGTAGCACAGTGGGGGGGCAACAGCCAGGTACTAAGCACCTGCCCTGTGGTAGAAGGAAATGGCAGTGTGTTGTCAGCCCAGATATAGAACCTCATCTTCCACCCTGATGATCTAAAGTTAATACTCTGTTCAGGACTTCTTGGAATAAACCTTACATTTTAGAGGTCTTGAAGAATTTTCATTTTTATACTTCTGTCACATTATATTGGAGCACTTTCATTATACATGAGAGCAACTTTTATTTCTTTTTACTCCAGAGCAGACAGCCTGTTACTATAGCAATATTGGAAGTATTTTGAGGTATTTTTATACAGTTTTACAAACTCCCTGCAGACTGTACATAATGTTTGGTAGAAATGGGCTATCATATCCAAATTGGTTTGTGTTGTTTCTTTATATCCTCTGTTAAACTTTTGCAAACTTTGCTGTAATTTTAATTCCTGAAAATTAAAGCTCTCTCATTTTTAGAAAACAAAATAATCTGGCGGGGGTTGTAAATATATTTGCCTATGAAAATTGAAAATAGCTCTGAAATAACTTGAATTTTGTTGTACTGTAAAGATATGATTGCTGCTTAGAATCTTCCGGGTTTTTTTTCAGAAAATGGAGTATAATTATAGATTCCCTTTGTATGTCTGCAGGGCCTAGACAGTTTCAAAGTGAAACAGAAATTCTTCTCTGGCAAAGAGGAGCCGATGTCCACCTTTCCTGTGCCGTATGATCTCCCTCCAGAACTGTATGGAAGTAAAGGTGAGACGCAGATGAAGGAAAACTGGGTGGATAATACCATAGTAGTAGAAATATACAGCCCAGGAGAAGGCCATTGGTTTCAGTGGGAGCCTGGTTCATGGAACCTTCTGGAAGATCAGGTTTGCAGAGGCCCCTTTATCCCCCTGTCTGGGGCCGCAGTTCTCAAACTGGTTGGTCTTGGAACCCCTTAGCACTCTCATAGTTGCTATACAGATGCTCCTCAACTTACCATGGGACTATATTCTGATAAACCCATCATAAGTCAAAAATACACTTACTACACCTAACCTACAAAAACATCATAGCTTAGCCTAGCCCACCTTAAGTGCTCAGAACACTTACCTGGGTCTATACTTGGGCAAAATCATCTAACACAAAGGACTGTTTTATAATAAAGTGTTGACTATCTCATGTAATTTATTAAATTACTGAAATATGGTTTCTACTGAATGCATATGGCTTTCACACCATTACAAAGTCAAAAAATTGTTAAGTTGGGGACCATCTGTATTAGAAATTACAACCAAGAAATTTAACAATAATAAACCCATTGTAACATACTCCTTATGACTATCTCCAAAAAGAAGAAACTAGCAAGGAAAGTGATTTAAGTTTTTGCATGCCTCTTTATTGTTGTAGCTTAAAAGAAGACACCTGCATTCTCATAGCTGCTCTCTGTTGTGATACCACATGTCACATAGCTTCCGCACACCTGTGCGGAAACGGAAGTGAAAACAAATGACTTGCCTAGTATTAAAAATAATTGTGACTGCACAGATCATCCTCTCCAAAAAGGACGTCTCCAGACCATGCTTTGAAAACTGCTGTACTTGACTATGACCTTAAGGGCAGTGACCAAGTATTTTTCATAATAGAAAGTTAATAGGAATAAGTCCAGATGTCCTCTCAGGGAAGCTGACTGGCTGGCTTATTTACAACATTTCCATGTGCACCGGGTGTGACCCAGCCTCACAGACTGTTATGCCACTTTTAGCAGCCCCATGAAGAGCTGTCTTTGAGGTGGGTCCACACCATACTTGCACAAAATGAATTGCATGATCAGAATAAACTTAATAATTTAAAATGGCAAATGCTTATATCACCATAACCAACATATTCTCCCCTGGAAGATATGGGCTTACATAAGTAGCTAGATTATAATCTGCAGGTTTCTGAGCCAGTGCTAAATCTGAACAGAGAACATTTGGGTTTTGATTAGAAAGTTTTAATGACATCACTCCATTAACACTTCCAAATCTCCAATTCCTTAACAGGGTCAGCCTTGCCCAGTCGGTCCCCCAGTTCCCTAGACAATGTTGGGTAGGCTAGCAACTTCCCTACCCTCACTCACCCTTTTCAGTTTCCATTGTGAGCCAAACTTCCCCTTTCTGACAGTCCCATTCCTTAGATTGTGTTGACACATCTAACAAAATTAATCCTATCTCTTGCTGTCCACTGGCCATCCTGCCTCTTGCAGGTGACTTTGTATTTCTCTAATCAGTTGTGTTGCTACTAAGTTATAGAAGGCATTCTTCTTCCCTAAGTATGGAAGTCCTCTGTGCCTCTCTATTGAGTCCTCTAAATTTGTTGTATATTCGTTCATATCCCTTTTTCACTAGCAAGATTTTGTCAGAATATTAAGGAACCTGTCACTACCCTACTTGCCACAAAAAAAAAAACAGAAAAAAAGAAAGAGAACCCTGCTTTCAAGCCAGGCTTTGTTTATGTGCCAACTCTACAACTTACTAACTAGCCTTGGGTGGTTTAGTTACTTTCTCTAGGCCTTAGTGTCTCTCTCTGCAAAATGAAAATATGAATACCCACCTCATACGGTTGTTGAAAAGATTAACTGAGATAATATCTGTGAAGTACACAGCACAGTGTTTAGCTCAGAGTTAGCAGTCAATAAATGTTAGCTTCTTTTATCATAATTGCTTTTATTAAAATGCCTACTTCAGTTCTTGGCACATAATAGATAATGAATTAGTGTGAATTCCCTCCCCTTTCCCTTGGTGAGCTGAGGATTTTATAAGTCTAAGACTTGTGCAGGTCACTCCCTTGTGACCTTCATACCCATACCCCCTATTCCCTTTTGGCTTCGTGCTACACTTTTATTTGTTTCTTTCTCTGTTCTTCAGGTTGCTCTTGTTTTGTTTTGTTTTGTTTTAACCTGAGTTCCTCTGAATAAACATCATAGAGATGGGGGCTGACTGTGATTGCCATAGGCTTTGTCTGCTGGGGCCTGGCCTTGGACCCTGCACTCCCTACCCCAGCCCTGAACCCTGGTTGGATTCTACCCCTCCCTTTAGTCCTAATCTTCAAAGGACTATCAAAGCAAGAATAGAAAATATAGAAACGCCTTAAAAATGTCCTGGGATCCTTTCCATTCCAGTAGAAAAAGCATTCCCAAGAACTTAAAAGTTTGCAACTGGGTAGCATCTTAGACTATGGAATGATAAATCTTTTATTTGGCCAGCAGAATGCTTTCCAATGTTTAAATGAGGTTTTTGGTTTTCAGGCATTTCCTTTGAAAGATACTTATAAGAGAGACGGGGGCATTTTATTTTCTGTTATTACTATTTTATCTTCCACGCTGCTTCAGTGGCATGTAAAATAATGCCAGTAATTCAGACATCATCACTTCACATATATAGCCAACATTCAAAGCAACTGTGTGGACTATAGAAAGGCATTTTACCAAGATTTAGAAAAGTGAGTGGTTAAGAACATTTCCAAAGCACTTCATTTTAAAAAGTGATTTTCAAACCATTGTAAGACATAAAAGATCTTGTTCAGTATTTTTTTAAATCAGAAGACTACAAAAAGTTTAGCAAAGGAGCATACTGCTGTGAACAAAGTTACAGATCAGTGCAAGAGACTGCCAGATAGCTTAAAACCAAGAAATGACCAAAAAAAGTAAAAACTAAGACTCAGCTACCAGTATACCTTGCTTTGTGCAGTAGTTGCTATTTATTCATTCTCTCCGCAGATATATATTGAGGCCCTACTGTGTAAGATATTTTCTGGGTGCTTGGATTATAGCAGTGAGCAAGACAGGCCCCAATCCTTGCCTTCATCAAGCTTAGTTTACTCTTCTAAAAAGTTGTACTTAACCAAACCCACTTTACCAATAGAAACTGTATTTTTAGAAGAAGACATTTATAAAGCAAAATCACCGGTTTTTAAAATCTAACACATTATTTCCATGTGTCCCACTCGCTTCGTGACCCTGATCCTGAAAAGAAAGTGAAACAATGAGTGTGTAATCTCTCCTGCACTCTCTTTCAAGTTCATCTGCTTTGAACTCCCTTTTTAGCTTATATTATCTTTTTAAATACTATTGACAGAGTAAAACGAGGTAAGGGTAAAGTGTATCCTACTTGAACTTAAAGAATAAGTTATATGGCATGTTTTAGAAGTAACTGAACATATAAAGCTTCAGAGGTGTTATATTCTATTAAGTACATTGTTCTATTTTTCTTTTTTAAATACAGAATACGTGTGTTTTTTAAAATTTTTGACATACCTGCAGATTTACAGAAAAGTTGCAAGAACAATTCAAAGAAGTCCCATATACCCTTCACCCTGGTTACCAAATGTCAGTATGTTATCACATTTGCAGCCTAATATTAACTTTTTTCTGATCCATTTGAGAGAAATTTGCAAACATTGTGCCATTATCTCTAAATACTTCATTGTATATTTTCTAAAAATAAAGGCAATCTTTTATATAACCACCGTACAACTATTATCAGCAGTTAACATTGATTCAATACTATTATCCTACAGAATGTATTCAAATTTCATCAGTTTCCCTACTGATGTCCTTTATAGCAATAGAGAAAGTCCAGGTTACATGTTATATTCTGTTATCATTCCTCCTTCGTTTTCATTAATTAGGAACAGTTCCTTAATTTTTTGTTTGTGTTTCATGACATTATTTTGCAGAGCATAGGCTAGTTATTTTGTAAACTGTGGGGAAGATTCTACATTGGGTTTGTCCACTCTTTCTTCCAGTTAGATCCAGGTTATATATTTTTGCCAAGAATGTCAAGAAGTAATGTGTTTTCTTGGTACATCATATCAAGAAGCACATGATATTGATCTACTTGATTACTGGCAATGTTAACTTTGATTGATTGGTTAAGTTGCTGTGTGCCAGATTGTATATACTCTTCTGCAGGTATGATATATTTCAAAATTTTTAAAAATTTTAAGTGGCTGGAACTAAGCTAATAAGCTGCAAGTGTAATTGTTTAGCAGAAGAGATCCTTAAACCTGCTTGGCACTTGAAATATGCATGATAGAGTTAGCACGTATACGGTATATATAATCCTCTAAAACACTTTAAAACATTGGTTCCTAAATGGTCTCACCAGTCTCTCATTGTTTTGTTAATTTCAGAAATAGTTCATTGCATTCAGATAGTAGAAAAATAAACTTCAGTCTAGACCTGTTAGAATGGTCTAGACCTGTGAGATTCCAGATTCATAAAGTATTTTTCTAAGCAAAATGCAAAGTTGATTGAATCGTCCTTTCTAAATAAAATGCAAAAAAGGTAAGTTGCTTAAAATTGTTAGTATATTTTATTTTTAAGGATCTGTTTTTGAAAGACCTTTAGAAATGAATGTTTTTTGAAATGAGGCAGCCAAAAACATATTTTAGAATGAATTTGATCATCTCCTTTAATGAAATCTATTTTTGTTTCATAGTGCAAACAGGCTAAAACTAATAGCTCAACTTTTAAAATTACTTTGTAATCAGGAAGCTTAAGGAAATCTAGAATTATCAAGATAAAAACACGTCATTTATTGAATTCCCTTGAAATAAATATTTGATCTTCAGCAAGTTGAATTCTTCCACTAGTTATTGATAAACTGTTCTGTATATAGTCACATATTATTATTTGAAGTTCTTCACAGAAAACAGTGTTAGTGGATTTTGGATAACACCGATACTGTAATTATAAATTATTGCATTTCTGCTAAGTTGGTAAGCCAGTATAAAATATTTCAGAGCTTTCCAAGGTGATTTCTCAGATGACAGACAGTGGCTTCTGGAGGGTGGTATATTACGTTTTCCTCTAGAAAAGACAGTGGGAGGCTGGGTGCGGTGGCTCACGCCTGTAATCCTAGCACTCTGGGAGGCCGAGATGGGTGGATTGCTTGAGGTCAGGAGTTTGAAACCAGCCTGAGCAAGAGCAAGACCCCGTCTCTACTATAAATAGAAAGAAATTAATTGGCCAACTAATATATATAGAAAAAATTAGCCGGGCATGATGATGCATGCCTATAGTCCCAGCTACTCGGGAGGCTGAGGCAGGAGGATTGCTTGAGCCCAGGAGTTTGAGGTTGCTGTGAGCTAGGCTGATGCCACGGCACTCACTCTAGCCTGGGCAACAAAGTGAGATTCTGTCTCAAAAAAAAAGGAAAGCAAAGACAGTGGGAAACACCTATGGGTATTTGGGCTGCAGGTGAGAGCAGAGTCAAGCCCTTAACCCATGGCCATTCTTTATAGAGAGTTGGAGGAAAGAGCTTATTACCTGGCTAAATAGAACAGGATTTTGTACTTTACTTGCATTTATTTGTTTTAAAAAACCTCTTAGGACCTACGTAGTACTTGGGATAATGACGATTGTCGTGCCCTGTGAGTGAAGGTGTTGGTAACTATAATAGCTAGCATTTAGTAAGTACTTTTTATGGACCAGGAATCAATATGAGCATTTGACATGACTTAATTCATTGTATCCTCACAACCCCATGATACAAGTACTATAGCACAACCCCCAATTTCTGGATATGGAACCTAGTGTACTGTGGTTATCTTGGTCAAGGCCCCATGGGCAGTCTGTCTCCTGCAACCATACCCCCTTTTTTATCACAATGTACTACTTCCCTATGGAGGGCTAAGTTCTAGAATTAACAAAGAGGTGGAAGATGCACATGGTCTGACCACTTGAAGAGATGGGAAAGGGATATAGTACTTAAAGAGATCAAAACTGCATGGGTGTCATTTCCAGCTTTCTAGCCATGGCCTTAACATAGGCCTCCCAGTTTCTCACCTAGACCACACTGTTTGCTCATCCCCAGTGGTGGTCTCTTCCCACTGGACTTCATCCTCTACAGTGCTACCATAGGAATCTGATCATATCCTTCTGCCCTCTCTTAAATCCTTCCACTATATTCCAGAAAAAAAGATAGCTTCCTATCCCCTTTAGCCTGGGATCCCAAACTCTGCATCAACATCACCTTTGGAATCTGATAAAAATGCATATTGTCACACCTCAGCCCACACCTACTGAAACAAGCTCTCTGGGCAAGGTCCTAAGAAAATGTCCTCTAGCAGGGTCCCCAGTGATTCTCACATCAGCCAGGTTAGGGGCCTGCTACACAGACATGATAAAGTCCAGAATTCCACCTCCATGGCATGCCTTCCCTGTTTTCCCCACTGGGCTAAGAGGCTCTGTGAGGCTTTCATGTCTGGCTTATCCCTCTCTATCCATAACACCCAGCAGAGTCCCTGGCATCTACCCCGCTCTCTAATATTTTGAATGCATGCATGAATATATATTACAAGGCAAGTTCTCTCATGGGATGATTTAGGGAGGATTGCTTAAAACAGGTTTTTCTCTAAAGCAGTGCATATTAATGCTGATTTCCAGTCATACATAATGAGAAAGAGAAACAAAAGAAAAATCACAGCCACCTTCTTTTTTCCTCCCTGTGGCAATTTTTCAATCTTTCCCTCCAGGTGGTGGTGGGCCTTTCATCCAGCATGGGTGCAGACATTATGCTTATTTATAAAGCAGTTGCAGGGGATTTGCCAACAGGATGGTTACCAGGTCCTTGCTTGGTCATTATGGCCAATTTTTGAGGGAGAGGAGTAAAGACAGTGGTGATCTTGAAGTTACCAGCTGACTGGTAAATGCCTGCATCAGAAATTCTGCATTGCTGAAGAGTATCTCTAGTAGCTATTCATATAGCAAGAACCAGGGTGTCCTCAGCCTTGGGAATGCAGCAGAACTGATGTTACCCAGCAGAACAATATATAGGAAAAGATGGGAAAATAGAGGAGAAGCCTAGGCACAGAGGTGGTGTTTCCAGTGGAAGAGAGCAAGGACATCATTAAAACCAATGAGTGGCAGTGCCAGGGGCAAGTTTATCAGCCCTGCCCTTCCCTCAGCCTCTTAGGAAGCCTGTGTAACACAGGCCCAGGTTTGCGCTAACAAGCTTGCTTAACAAAAAAGGGTTTGATTTCATGCTTTCAAACCATCCCAAGGCCAAAGACAAGCAAAGATTGTTCTGATCTTTTGTTGCCATCTTTGGTATTCCCTCTGCGTACCCTGCTGGGTGCTCCTGTCTGCATGATTGCTCTGAAATTATTTAACACAAACAGTGAGGCTGGGAGGAGAGAGCAGCAGATACCATTGTTTGCCCACGCCCTCCTCTGAGCTACCATCTGCCTCTGTTCAGAAGAAAGGGAGAGGCTCCCCGAGAGGCGAGTTTGCAGCTCTGAGACACTGCCATTACTTGGGCGGTCCATCTTACACCCTCTAAGTGGCAGTTTGCAATACACTCCAACCCTTCAAAGCTCCTCTTTCTATAATACTTACCAAGACAATCATATGGGGATTTATTTTTGATCCTTGTGATGTATTTACTGCCTACCCACATTATTATTGTTCTTTTGAGATGGTTTGACTCTAGCAGTAGCAATGTGTGGTGATCAATTAAAAGGAAGGAAGAAAAGTTCACATTTATTGAGTACCTACAAAATGCCAGGAACTTTCACAGATGCTCTCTCGTTTATGCTTCATGGTAATCCCTGACAGTTGGTAATGTGTAATTCCCACTTCACAGAAGAGGAACCTGTGGCCCGAACCCAAATGCCTTCCCTAGGGTGATGAGAAGGATGGAGATAGGATTTGAACATAGATCCTCAGTGTTCTTTCCATTTGTGCCATACCCAGGCATGTTGCTCTCTTCAACACTGGTCTGCAGTCCGTTATACAGAGACGTTTGTGTCTCATCTGTTATTAACCTCTAACCGCAGAGCAAAAACATTTCATGGACGTGGCACTGGCCCTCTTGGTTATATGTGACCAGCTGAGAGCAGAACCATGGCCTTTGACTGTACCAACTATTATTATTGCTTTCTTCAGCTTCCTAAAAGAAGAAAGAAATAAGCCATGTATGTTGGCATGTGTCTGTAGTCCCAGCTACTTGGGAGGCTGAAGGAGGAGGATCACTTGAGCCCAAAAACTGGAGACTAACCTGGGCAACATAGCAAGACCCCATCTTAAAAAAAAGGAGTAGCTGCCCTTTGTTGGGGCTTTAACATGTGCCAGATGGCTATGTCTTGTCTGTTTGTTACATGGATTTTATCCCACTTAATGCTCATGACAGCTCCACAACATAGGTACAGATAAGGAAACTGAGGCTCCCGTTGAAGGTACTTGCCAATGTAACAGCTAGTAAGTGGCAGCACCAGGATTTGCCCCCGGTCTTTGCTTGCCTGCTTCCCCATGTTCACTCATCCCTGTGGCCTCACGGGAACCTTTAGTAAAAGCCATTGTCTAAAGGGGGACATCATCTGGGGTTGGTTAAAGAAAATATTCTTCACAATTTGGAAAATAAAGCACACAGGTACTTTTATCCCATCAGGTGAGTGAATTTTCTGTGATCCTATTCTAATAAATATTATATAATGTGTTTTTTCTCCCCAGATCGGCCATGGATATGGAACATTCCTTATGTCAAAGCACCAGATACACATGGGAACATGTGGGTGCCTTCCTGAGAATCTTAAAGCAATGTGAAATTTAAATGTAAGACATTGAGCCCAAGCATTGAATGTTCTTGTTATTTGTACTGGATGTTCACTTCCTTAAAGTCTTATTTGCACCCCTATAAAACTCTTTGCAAAGGTTGCTGTTATGAACATGGATGTTGGTTATACTTTTAATGGTCATTATTAACATTCTCACAGTAGAAAAGGTTTTTTCTTAATTCACTTTTATATATTTTGGAAAGAAAACTATTAAACATCACTCTGTTAAAAATTTATATGGCGTGAGTATCCCTTATCTGAAATGCTTGGACCCAGAAATGTTTCAGATTTGAGGTTTTTGCAGATTTTGGAATATTTGCGTATACATAAGCTATCTTAAGGATGAGACCCAAGTCTAACACAAAATTCATTTGTTTCATATACACATAGCCTGAAGGCGACTTTATACAATATTTTTTATTTTGTTCACGAAGCAAAGTTTTGACTATAGCCTGTCACGAGAGATCAGTTGTAGAATTTCCCACTTGCAGCAACAAACATGTAGGCCCTCAAAAAGTTCCGGAATTTGCACCCTTTCAGGCTTTGAATTTTGGGGTTAGGGATTCTCAACCTGTATATAGGTATAAACTCATCCTCACAGGGATGTAGAATCTCATGGTGTTCTGAATTGAAGCTTGATGTGTGTTGTGCTCTCACTTTTCATCTGTAAAGGTGCCCTTCGTTCAACCAGAACTTTTCCAAGGAAGAATGTAATCATTTGTTTTGTCATCCACACCCCTTCAGCTTTCTGAGTGTATCTCCCGGGGTTGCTGGACCGTAGTCTGCGGTTGTCTGTGGGATCTGTTGCGGAGGCTGGTCAGCTGCTTCAGACACAGAGAGTTGTCTCATCACCCTGCAGCTTTCCGTGGCTTTCAGCCTTCGCTTCACGAGGCTTTCCCCCTCTCCAGCACCCTGCTGGCTGCCTCACTGCTCGCAGATAGGTCCCACTGGACCCCACCACTGCTGTCTCCTCACCCCAGGGTAAATGAGTGTCTCTCTTATTTCCAGAAATTTCCAGTGAAGACAGCTCATAGAATCATAAAAAGCACACCAGTATTAGAAAAAAATCCTAAAAGGTGACTTAATTTGGTACCTTCAGTTCACAAGAGAGGAAGGTAAGGCCCAGAAAGGTTCAGATGTCCCCAAGGTCACACAGCTGGCTGGGGTCAGAACTACCAGTATCTCTCTGCTTTGTGTGCATCGGGCTCTCTACAAGGAGCTTTAGACCCTGTTTCCTTTTCCATGAGGCTGATTTCCAGTCTGTTACCAACCTCTTTATCTTATAATTTAGGAGAGAGTTGAATGATAATTTTGAAAGATTTTTTTAAATAGTCTTAAACTGTTCCTCAGAGGCCTGGGATTTTCCAGAGGTACCTTAAGCACCTTCAGGGGTGGGCAGGGGTATGATGGAGCAGGAGGCAGGAAGGCAGGGCGGCAAGGCCTCCTCTGCTTTCCGTGAGAAGCTCTGCCTTATCTGTTTTGCATGTTGGGATATTACTGGGGAGGGAAGAACATTAAGTCTTTTGCTTAAAAAAAAAAAGTTGAAAAGCCACTAAATTAATTTAACACATTGACTGCCACACTAGAAAAAAATTTTTTGCCTTGGGGCCACAGTGTTTTATTAAGAAAATAGAATAAAAACTTCGAAGACAACACCATCCTTCCTAATTTAATGAGAAATTTATTTTTTGTTGTTTTCTGTGCATAAGTTATATGCAGTGCAATCCACGGTTTTAGAATTAAACTGTCAATGTTAATTGTAATAAGAAGAACATCAACAAGTAAGATTTTCACAAACCAACTGCAGGGTTTTGCTTCACAAGGGCCTTAGCTCAAAACCAGCGTGAGTTAAATACAACTCACATGGCAGTCAGTGTGTTAACCAGTTCATTTCACAGATAAGAAAACTAAGGCTTACGCCTTTTCTGACCCTATCCTCTGCATACAAAAACATTCAAACCCTACATCAGGTGACCCCAACTGCCATGGAAGGAAGTGGGGAGGGCCCAGGGGCTGGTGATAAAAGCCAACGTTGTCACGGTGGGGCTTGCCCAGAGCAGGTGCCCAGTGGTTTCATCTGAGTGTCCAAAGGACCGTAGCAAAGAACCCATGGTTCCACTAGTAATGGTGGAAGCCAGTTGGGGGTTAGTGCTGGGCAAGCCTGGCAGTCAGCAGGGCATCCTGGTAGCTGCAAGCAGTTGGCTCTGGAGCAGCACCCAGCCAGGTAAGGTGATGACCATGTTGGGGTCACGTGGGTACGCTGCTCATCCGATCCACGTAACAGTACAGGGAGGCGGGTTGGCAAAGTGGGTCAGAGCTCAGAGCTGGAGTCACACAGCTGGGTTTGAATCCCAGCTCTGCTATTCACTGGCTGTGTAGCCTAGACCGTTTCTCTGTGCCTTGGTCCCCCAACTAGAAAATGAAGGTGATGGTAATAATACCCTTTGCAGAGAATTTCTGGTGAATTAGTATGTGTAAAGTGCTTAGAGCCGTGCCTGCACAAAATGAGAATGGTACATGTGATTGCTACTGTAACTATTAGTTCCTTAGGGTTATCCTTATTTTTCCTATACAGAAACTTGGGCTCAAAAAAGTAAAGTGCTTGTCCAAGGTCACGCTGCTAAAAATTGCTCTTTACCAGCATCTGAACTCAGGTCAGACAGCATCCAATGCCTCTTCCCTTAACTGCCAGGTAGCCTCAGCTCCCAGGCAGTATGGTAGACTATCCGAGGAGATGGGCCATTTTTTCCCCCAGTCCATTGTGGACTGATACTTTTTTAGAATACAAAATCAGGTGTTGGCTGTCACAAAGTTTCTAAATGCTGAAAGTTTCTAAATGCTTGCTCTTAGCCCAAATGAGCCCTGGGCCACCAAACACACACATTTGAAGTAGTCCTCTATACCCAGGGTGGGGACCTGGGGGGCTATTCTGGAAAGGGAGACATGAGTTCTGTAGAATGGGCTCAGTAGGTAACCTTGAGGTCATATGAGGGGAAGTCAGTGGTCAAGGAGTTTGCACTCAGGAAGTGTCCAGGCCCAACCCCTGGCAGCAGTCCTGTGCCCCTTGCCCAGGTGAGCATGGGCTCAGGGATGGCAGGGCTGAGCCAGGCCAGTGCAGGTAGGGTCGCTACCATGTGCTTTCTGGGAAATACTGCCCCAAGAATAATCAAGAATGTGTGGGAGCACAAACAAGCAGTTCTACCCATCCGGTCCTTTTTTTTTTTTTTTTTATTGAGACTGACTGCAATATGCCTGCTAATGTTTTTGAGGAAACAGTGCTTCTGTTGTTCTCAGGGTGGGTTTAACAGTTATTTCTCCCTATCTGAGGAAACCCACACCTCCCTTCTGTCTACATGAAGTTGCATGCTCCCCATTTATCCTTTCTTCCCCATCTCCTTCCACCCTTTCAGATCTCATGAACAGTGGCTTTATACCTGCTAAGGACAAATCTCATAAAAGAATCCAACTTCTTCTTTGTAAACTGCCAATATAAAAGATTCATTGTCTGGGGAAGGAGACTTTTCTGCATATAGACAAAGGGAACCACTGCCCTTTTTACATAGAAAGTTGTATCTTTTTCAATCTTACATCCTCTTGAGGAGATGGACATGCAGCCAAAAGCCTAAATGAGATTTTCACGCCAGATGATAAATTTCAACAGAACATGCTGAGAGTTTGAGCATCAAAGAGATGCTTCGAAGAGACCTAAACAAATGTTGAGGTAGAGAACTGACAACCCTGACACATGAGGACTTGAAGGAACTCACCTCCCATTTTGGCGGGAAGATTCCTTGTTCCCTCCATTCTCATGAATTCTCATTTGAAGGGAGGAATGGACTGCTTCTTGGGGTGAGGGAGGGAGATAGGATGTTTTAATTATCAACATACTCCTTAGAAAAGCTGCCTATTTTTAATCAATTCTAATGTTCACTGATTTGGGAGGCTGTATTTTTCTAGGTAACAGTAACAGCTAATGTTTCCTGAATTCTTCTTGTATTTCAACTCCTGTGTTTGAATGCTTTGCACTTAATCTTCACATCAGTCTTCTGAAGAAAATACCATTATTAGCCCTATTTTATAGCTGAGGGAACTAAGATTTCAGGGAGTTAAGATATAAGTTCCTACAATAACTAATAGAACCAAGGCTGGGTTCTGCTGCCTAGAGAGTGCACACTTTGCTGTACCACAGTACATACAGATTGAGTTTCATTTTCCTGGATTCCTTGGTAGAAGTTATCCTTAACAGGAATCAGTACAGTATTATGTGACTTTTCAAATGAATATGGTGCTAACTCCATATTATGCCTAGGTCAGATCTTATTATAAAATCTTTGACAAGTTTTCCGAGTTTAGTAGCCCACTTATTTCAAGCAATATCCAAGAGAGAGTACTACAAACTGCCAAATTTCTTATTGAATTTTTATCAGCTAGTAAGTTATATGTCTTAGGTGCCCATTGTTTATATTTAATATAATATTGCACACCAGAAAAATGAAACAGATTAGAAGTCATCTGCAGCCATTGGTCCTGGGAAATGCCAGCAATGACATGACTAACACCCACCTGGAGGCCAGTAATCAACTCTGAGATCGGTCTGTGTCCACTGGTCCCTGAGCCTTGTTACTGACCAGCAAGTACTGAGCACTTTGTGCTAGGGACTCTTCTACATGTTTTGTGGTTTATTAACTAATCTCCCTAATAACCCTGTCAAGTGGTTATTGTCATTATCCCCACTTGCAGATGGAGAAACTGATTATTTGTCCAAAGTCACACAGCTGGCAAGTGGCAGAACTGGGATTTGAACCCAGGCGGTTTAACTACAGAGCCATGCTGTTCTGCTGTGAGGATCCAGGCAGCAAATGGGGCAGATGTTCCCAAGCTCCAGCCAAGGAGCAGGCTTTGCATATATATGTACCTGTGTAGATACAAGACTGGCTGTACTTTCATCCACTGTAATAGCAAGTCCCAGTTGGCATGACAGAAGCAACTAGCAGCACATAAAATCACTCAATAAATGTCTTATCAGTATGCAGGACTGAGCCGCTGAATTATTGAAGCCAGACCTAACTGCCAGTGGAGCAGGCTCCTTTCCAGTTAGAGTATCAAGGGCTGAACACTTTGCACTGTTAAGTATGTTCTATTAAATTCTCGGACTGAAACCTGCGGTTTCTGTTGACTCCATGTAAAGCACAAAGCAGGAGGAATGAGGCTGGTGTCAGAAGAGAAGGCAGCATGGGAGATGCTGGAGGGGAGGGCAGAGGCAGTCCAGGAAATGCAGTGTTGGAACAAGACAAAAACACCTCCCCTAGTATCAGATCGTGCACAGACATGAGGACAAAGCATGCGAGTCTCATAAAACTAGTGTTCCATATTTTACAGAGTTCCAAGCAAGTCTGTTTCAAAGCAGAATTCAATTGGTGCATATAAATTACACTCTTCGCTTTAGGCCTATAAGAAGTTCCACTGAAACCACAGTCTGATCCATGTTTATGGTTCTTGTACCTAAGACACTTGTTTCAATGTCTCCTGTTCCCTTTGTAGCCAAGTTTTCAAAGAGTCCCATTGCAGTTTATTAAGGACTGGAAGGCACCCGGACCAGTCTCCTTTTTTAATATACATGAACAAAGAGAAGCTCAGAAAGGAAAGTCAAAAGAGAAATTGCATCCATACGGTGTTTACCCATACCATTTACGATCACAGGTAACTTTATATACATCATCACACTGTGGAGCAGGTGATACTATCTTCATTTTACAAGAGGGAAAAATTAAGGTTTAAGGTCACACGTAGAGGTAATGAATGAGAGCTGTGCCTTGTCTGGGGTGCAGGGTCTGTCCTGGCTAAGCCAGTGCCATCTCTTTCCCAGCCTGAAGACATAAATAATGCCACTGTGGATGCCCTGGATGGCTGTTTGCTGATAGGTTCTTTAAAAATTAACGTGACAACTGAATAATTTTGTTTTCATGGTATAATTGACATTGCTAAAATTTTAAAGCTGCTTAAATATTTGCTATTCAATATTTTAGCAATATTTTTATGGCTATATTAGTCAAGATTCTTTTGTAGTGACAGAAACCAGGTTAATTAGGTTTGTGCAACAAAAAAGACTTTGACCTAAGTCCAGTAAATGTACTGGAGCCAAGGGATCCCTAGAGTATAATAACTGAGACCTTCTCCAAGTTTCAGCTCTGCTTTCCAGGATATGGGTATTCTCAAGCTATCCCTCTACACCTGGAGGCCGAAATTCCCCCATAGCCTGGAATTCCAGCTCATTCCAGAGAAAAGAAAATATGCAGCAACTCCAGTAAAAGTCCCCAGTACCTGATCGGCCATCTTGAGTCACTCCAGATCCTGGGGCTGCCCCTGCTGGGGAGGTAAGGAGGGAGCAGATGGGAAGTTCTCCAAAGACAGGTAGGAAATACTGATGTCTACTCCAGGGCAAGAAGTGTCTCTAAGTGATGTATTAATATTGTGCTAGAGAAACCTTTTTATGCCTCTTCCTTAAATAATATGTGCAAACTTGTAGAATTTATTTAAAAGCAAAGGGAAACCAAGTAGAGAAATTTTTAAAAATCCAAGCTTTTCAGAAGAGCTAAATAAATAAGCGACCCCTTGTGAGCTGAGTGTTCTAGAACAGTAATTTGTCAAACTGTGGGTCACAACCCTTTAGTGAATCATGAAATCCCCATTAGTGAATCACAAGATAAATTTAGTGGGTCATGACCAGCACTTTTTAATGAAAATATCTGTGTAGCACACAGTATGATTATTTTAGCTTTATATTTACCTAAGTGTGTCAGGGATACAATGTAAAACTTATTCCTTTGCAAGTTTGATAGTTCATCCACCCTCAGTGAAGACAAGTAGTCACCTGGTAATGGCTTGAGATTTGACTGAAGCGTGCGAGGTGACTCCGCTAAAAGGCACTGAGGATTCATTAGAATTATCTAGCCCCAGCTCTGCTGCTTCCAGGCTGTGAGACCTTAGACAAGTGATTTTAATGCCTCTGAGTCTTCCTTTTCTCACCTGTAAGGGTAGGACTAATACCCATCCTTCCTGCCTCATGGGATTTTTGTAAGGATCAGATGAAATGGTGCTCTTGAACAGTGGCAAGAACTTCAGAAACGTAAGTTGTAATGACTTATTCTTGTTATCAGTAAATAAAAATGCTTGGAACCAGCTAGTCTCTGGGTCACTTAAGACTATGGTTATTCAAGTATAGAAATAAAACCCATGCCTTTTGGAAACTAGCATTCTTCCACAAATAATGCTTCCAGACTAATAAATGCAAGTTGTTTCTGGAAGACAGGTAGATTTAAGAATACTGGCTGTAGCAGTGTGGCAGGACTCTATTGGATCCGACAGGAAGGGGCTCTGTTCATAAGGAAGTCTTCATCCTTAGACTCAGTGTCTCAGTAGCACACCCTGAACAGATCCACAGAGCTGACCTGGATACTTCCTGTCCTGAAACTACTGCATTTACAATGCCTGCTGCCTCCCAAAAAGGTAGGTCAGTGCGGGGGAGTGTTTGAGGTAGGCCTGCGAGGAGATTAGCTACTTCTCCCCAGGAGCCAAGTCCCTAAGATAGGGGTTGCCACAAAGGATAAGGAAACTGACAGGAAATAGAATAAAAGAATACACAGAGACTAAGGTATAGCTTATAGTTTTATATAAAAGATCATATATAACAGCAGGATACTCAGAAGACTGGACATATCCCCTTGAACATCCAGCAATATGATTAGATTCATATAGGTTTTTATAATCACAGACAGCAATTACCAGTTGTCAGGGTAACATATTTGCATATCAGGGAATGCAGTTGCTAGGGGTACAGGTAGTAGGTTGGGGTCAAAAGTCCTCTCAAGGGGCTTCTAATCTATCTAGGTGAACAAACAGGTACAACGTCTTTCAGGGGCTAACTTCTAAATGCTAAGAGGTAGTTGTCAATTAACAAAGGTATAACAAAAGAGGTATAGTGACTCTATATTTCTTTGATTAGTTATTGTGGACTTAAAGGTAGACAGACAGGAGAGAGCAGGAAACCCATCTCTAATAAACAGGTTGTTTATAACCACCAGGGCGCATCTTTGGGCAAAGTGTACTCATTGTCTCTAACTCCCATCCTGTGAGCCATATTTGCCTTGTCTTTTCTTTCAAGACAAAGAGAAGTTCACAGATTTTGAGATACCAGGAAGCCTTCCTGGAAAACAGCCCTACCGGAGATTTGAGAGCTCTCCTATGATAGCAGCCTCTAATAAATAAACCACTGGCCGGGCGCGGTGGCTCACGCCTGTAATCCTAGCACTCTGGGAGGCCGAGGTGGGCAGATCGCTCAAGGTCAAGAGTTCAAAACCAGCCTGAGGAAGAGCAAGGCCCCATCTCTACTATAAATAGAAAGAAATTAATTGGCCAACTAAAAATATATAGGAAAAATTAGCCACGCTTGATGGCACATGCCTGTAGTCCCAGCTACTCAGGAGCCTGAGGCAGGAGGATCGCTTGAGCCCAGGAGTTTGAGGTTGCTGTGAGCTAGGCTGACGCCATGGCACTCTAGCCCAGGCAACACAGATTCTGTCTCAAAAATAATAAGTGAACCATTGAGTCCACACATTCCTTCAGGGCAAAACCCTGCAAACTCCTGTTTCTGTCTTTAATATAGTAATATAGGCTGATACAATAAAAATAATGGTCTTATGAGCTACATCTCATTAATTCCTCAATCATACTTTCCCAACAGGTCAGCATGTGATTTTGGTGGAGGCGGGGAGGGGGGTATTAGTGCATATTAATGCAAACCCTGAGAGTGAGTGTAGATAGCTGGTAAAGAGGGAGAAGGTAGAGGTGACAGCCTTCAGTTTGGGAGGGAACAGCTGGGCTTGCCTTGTAGTCACATAAAGCCCCCTCATGCTGAGCTGTTCTTATGTCCTGCTGGGACTGGCTGAGCATTCAGTTTAGATGCCAGATGTAAACTCACTGAGATGCTGAAGGGAGGATCTGAATGGGCGGGGAGGAAGCAAGAAGAGTCACTAGGGCAGCTGCCTTCTCAGGCTTGTCTGAAAGGGAGAGAGGAGCTGTGATGTGCTTGGGGGGTCGGGGGGGTCCCAAGGAGTAAGAGAGGGCCAACAGGGTGTGAAGGATGGGCAGGCTAGTGGCTGGCCACTGAATGGCTTGGGTAGAAGTTGCTGGGGAAAGTGTCGCCTGTGTGGAAGAAGGGGTTGGACGAGTGTTTTTAGGCAGAAGAATGTTTAAATTTGACATGAGTAGCTCCTAAATTTGCAAAGAAAAAATGTGTAACTACCTTCCTTCAATATCAGAAACCACATGGTGGGGATAAAAAATAACTACTTGGCCAAGAGCTTTACCATTTGCCAGATGCATTCATGCAGTAAATATCTGAGTGTCTATTATATGCCAGGGGTGCCCCATATCACCTCTGGGAGGAAGTCCATTTTATAAATGACAAAACAGGCTCAAAGAAGTATGTAACCTGAGGTTTCATTCCTCTTAAAGATCAAGAGAGCAAGCTTCTGTATCCTGATATAACAGGCTCAAGAAATGGGCATCTTTATTAATAATTATGCTTGGATTGGCAGAGTCTGCCTTAAGTAGGGGAATGTGCCATGTAGCTTAATGAGCCACTTAACACTTTTCTAGAGACAACCCAGAGATACTTCTGAAGAACCCAGTCTGAGCCCTGGTTCCCCTTTTCCATTCCTTTCCTCTCTGGTCCCCAGGACATATCTGGCATTGAATGGCCTCTCCACTAGCCTATAAGTCCTGTTCTTGGTAGTGGTACCCTGGCTTCTCAGAGGAGAACTGAGTAGCTTTAAAAATAAATAAGGGCAGGAGTGCAGAGAAGGGACTGAATGCATGAAGGAACTTTTGGGGGGCATAAAAGAAATGTTTCTTTCATGGTGGTAACATTGATTACATTTAACAAAACTTGAATTATACACCAAATTGATACTTTTTATTATATACAAATTATAGCTACAGCTGATTTTTTTTAAAAACCCGAAGAATGTACAGCTCTTATATGTGCATCCATTGTATGTAAATTCTATATCAGAAAAAAACTAGAGTTGTTGAACTCTAGCTAATGATATGCATGAAGTATTTAGGGGCAAGTATACTGATGTCTGTAGTTTAGGTTTTATAACCTTTTTTTAATGCATTGCCACACTAGAAAAAAAATTTCCCTGGGGCCGTGGCATTTTATCAAAACACTCCTTTCTAATTTGTTATTTTCTGTGCGTGAGTTATACACAATGCAATCCGTATTTTTAGAATTGTCAATATTAATTGTAACAATAAGAACATCAAGTAAAATTTTCACTTGAAAATCTGCAGGGTTTTATTTCACAAGGCCCTTGGGGTCAAAACTAGTCTGAGTTAAATACAATTCCCATGGTTGTCAGTGTGTTAAACACCAGATTTTTAGTGATCTAGTTTACTTTGAAATGCATAAAATGTAAGGTGCAATAATGGATGGGTAGATACATGATAGAGCAAGTGCAGACAAATTTAATCATAGCATCTAGGTGGTGCATTTATAAATTGTCACTGTAAAATTCTTCCAACTTTGATGTTTGAAAATTTCATTATAAAATGTTGGGGGGAAACCAAGTAATTTAAGGTTTCTAAGAGAGCCAAATAGTGCCTATTGGACCAGCTCTTTAGCAAATAAAAACTATAAGTTCTGGGGAAAACACTTCTTTAAAAACCAACTTCTTAGGCCTGGTGCGGTGGATCACGCCTGTAATCTTAGCACTCTGGGAGGCCAAGGTGGGCAGATCGTTTGAGCTCAGGAGTTTGAGACCAGCCTGAGCAAGTACGAGACCCCATCTCTACTAAAAGTAGAAAGAAGTTAATTGGGCAACTAAATATATATATATATATATATATAAAAAATTAGCCAGGCATGGTGGTGCATGCCTGTAGTCCCAGTTAATCGGGAGGCTGAGGCAGGAGGATTGCTTGAGCCCAGGAGTTTGAGGTTGCTGTGAGCTAGGCTGATGCCACAGCACTCTAGCCCAGGCAAGAGTGAGACTCTGTCTCAAAAAAAAAAAAAACAAAAACTACTTCTTAAAGTGACCAAAAGCAGGTAGAAACTGAAGGGGAGTCAATAAGTGGAGGAAAGGTACCATACTGATGATTTCCTGTTTGTTTATTTGAACCACTTTTAACCTAAGGTCAGGTCTCGGTCTACACCATGCAGGACAGCTAAACCTTCAGTGTAAAATCTACAGTCTTGCTGGCTTGAAGAAAGAATCGAGAGTTCAGAACAACCACGGCCTCTTGAGAGTAAAGGTGGAAATAACAGAAAAGAGAGCCAGAGAGAGGATTCCCAAATTCTGTATATAAACTCTGCTCAAATCTCTGGCTGATAACTGAACTATTCATGCACAGGTAAGGCTAAAAGAACCAAACTAAAAGTTGAGCTACTCCCCACTGCGAAGGAGACCATTTCGCATTGAGTTCAACCAAGTTAATTGCCTGTTTAAAAATAATAAATTATTTTCAGAGGAATATAACAAAATCCAGAGTTTCTACAACACATCATAAATTATATACTAAACATAATGTCTAATATGCAATCCAAAATTATTCAGGATATAAATAAACAAAAAAATTATGGCTCAGCTGGGCGTGGTGGCTCACACTTGTAATCCTAGCACTCTGGGAGGCTGAGGTGGGAGGATCGCTCAAGGTCAGGAGTTTGAAACCAGCCTGAGCAAGAGTGAACCCCCGTCTCTACTAAAATTAGAAAGAAATTAATTGGCCAACTAAAAACTATATAGAAAAAATTAGCCAGGTATGGTGGCACATGCCTATAGTCCCAGCTACTCGGGAGGCTGAGGCAGTAGGATCACTTGAGCCCAGGAGTTTGAGGTTGTTGTGAGCTAGGTTAATGCCACGGCACTCTAGTCCGTGTAACAGAGTGAGACTCTGACTCAAAAAAAAAAAAATCATGGCTCATTCTCAAGAGAAAAGACAATTAAAGGAGATAAACCCCAAGAAGTTCCAAAGATATTAAAGTAGCTATTAAAGCTATATTCAGCTTTGCTCAAGAGTATATATGTGTGTGTGTGTGTGTGTGTGTGTGTGTGTGTGTGTATAGATATATTCTCATAATAAATGAAAAGGTAAGAGGCTGAGGTGGGAGGATCGCTTAAGGACAGGAGTTGCAGACCAGCCTGGCAACACAGCAAGACTATGTCTCTTTAGGGAAAAAAAAAGTGCCATAGCATGCACTTGTAATCCCAGCTACTTTGGAGGCTGAAGTGGGAGGATAGCTTGAGCCCAGTGCCACTGCACTCCAGCCTAGGTGACAGAGCAAGACCCTCCCCCACCAGTCTCTAACTAAATGAATGAAATGATAGTAAATTGCAGCAGAGTAATAGAAATTATTTTGAAAGAACCTGAAATTTCAGAACTGAAATATATCTGAAAAGCTTCACTGGATAACCTTAATAGAATGGATATAACAGGAGTCAAGGAACTTGAAGATAGCTACTTGGGAGGCTGAGGCAGGAGGATCACTTGAGCCCAGGAGTTTGAGGTTGCTGTGAGCGAGGCTGACGCCTGGGCACTCACTCTAGCTTGGGCAACAAAGCGAGAATGTGTCTCAAAAAAAAAAAAAAAAGAATGAAGACCAAAAAAAACATATTTTCAGATAAAAGGAAACTAACTACAGACCTGAACTACAAGAAAGGCTGGAGGAAATTCTTCAGGCTAAAGGGAAATTATATCAGATGGAAACCCAAATCTTTAGGAAGGAATAAAAGCCACTGAAAATAGTAAATACCTGAGTAAATACAACGGGTGTTTTTTCTCTTCTTAAAATTGTGCATTACTGTTTAAAGTAAATGATATAAACTTATGGGGTTTCAGCATATGTGAGATAGTGATTTTTGTTTCTTTTTATCATTTTATTATTCTTCTTGGATTATTATTTACAGTTACTTTTTTTTTCAAACCCTTGTGTCTAGGGCTGACTTTCAATAGATCGCAGCGAGGGAGCTGCTCTGCTACATACGAAACCCCGACCCAGAAGCAGGTAGTCTACGAATGGTTTAGTGCCAGGTTCCCCACGAACCTGCATTGCGTGATGGGCGAGGGGGCGGCTGCCCTTCCGGCCCCGCCCCGTTTCCCAGGACTAGTGGCGCTCCGAACTGGACCCCGGTCCCAACCCGGACCCGCGGCCGACGAGCGAAGATAGTGCTTTGAATGACAACCATAGCATAATAGATGTGGAGAAGGTGGGTAGGAAATGAACTTATACAGTTGCAAGCATTCTGTATTTACCCAAAGTGATACAATATTAGCTCTTAGAGGGCTGTGAAAACCTTATCCCTAGAGCAACCGCTTAAAAAATAAAGAGACAGAACTAAAAAGCCAATAGATATTAAAAATTTCTGCTCCGAGAAAGACACTGCCAAGCAAATGAAAAGGCAAGCCACAGACTGGGAGAAAATACTTGCAAAACACCTATCTAATAAAGGCCTGTTATCCACAATAAAAAATTCTTAAAACTCAATAAGAAAATGGTGTGATTAAAAAATGAGCTAACGACCTTAACAGACACCTCACCAGAGAAGATATACAGATGGCAAGAAAGCATATGAAAAGGTGCTCCACATCATATGTCATCGGGGAAATATAAATTAAAACAATGAGATACTAATACACATCTATCAGAGTGGCCAAACTCAAGAACACTGGCACCACCAAATGCTAGCAAGGATATGGAGCAACAGGAATCATCATTGCTGGTGGAAATGCAAAATGATACAGCCACTTTGGAGGACAGTTTGGCAGTTTCTTACAAAAGTAAATATAGTTACCATATGATCCAGCAATTGCATTCCTCAATATTTACCCAAAGGAGCTGAAAATTTATGTCCACATAAAAATGATTCTGGCTTTGTGGCACTGTGGAAGGGGCAGAGCAAAGGAGACAGTAAAAAGATCTGGGGTTGTCGGGGGTGGCAGGATGATTAGGCGGAACACAGGATTGTTAGGGCAATGAAACTGTTCTATGTAATACTATAATGGTGAATACGTGTCATTATATATTTGTCCAAACCCATGGAATGCACAGCATCAAAAGTGAAACCTAATATAAGCTATGGACTTTGAGTGATAATGTGTCAATGTCAAGAAAAAAATATATATAATATATATATTATATAAATATATATAATAAATATATATATATAATACACTTAATTTCCTCTGGGTTGCAGATAGGCATCAATAATTGATAGCTTCAAGTGACAGTTCCTGAAATTGCAAGTCAGTGTCCTTTGCCCACTGCTTCCATAAATGAATGCAGTGTTTTTCTTTCTTTTTTATAGAGACAGGGTCTCTCTGTCTCTCTGTCACCCGAGCTGGGGTGCAGTGGCCCCATCATGGCTCACTGTTACCTAAAATTCCTGGCCTCAAGCAATCCTCCCACCCTGGCCTCCTAAAGCACTGGGATTACAGGCATGAGCCACTGTGCCTGGCCATAAATAAATGTGTTTTTTAAAAGTCAATAGATAAAGTGGAATTCTAAAATATATTCAGTTAATCCAAAAGAAAATAGGAAAGGAGAAACAGAACTAAAAACAGTGGGGACAAACAAATAGTAAAATGGCAAGGTTAAATCCAGTCATATAAATAGTTATTTGGTCATATAAATAGTTATAATAGTTATAGTTAAATGGTCTCAGCCTACACTAAGATGATTGCCACATGTGATAATTAACATTAAATAAAACTTAAAAGTCAGTACCTGAGTTGTACTATCTACATTTCAAGTGCTCAGTTGTCACCTCTATATTTCACTAGCATATTGAGCAGCACAGATATAAAATATTTGCATTATCACATGAGTTCTATTTAACAGCATTGGTCTGGTCAATCCCATTAAAACATAGAGATTGTCAGAACTGGCCCAGCCTCCATAAAAAGACCAAACTGTATGCTGTTCACAAAAATCTACTTTAGGCTGGGCGAGGTGGCTCACGCCTGTAATCCTAGCACTCTGGGAGGCCGAGGCGGGCGGATTGCTCGAGGTCAGGAGTTCGAAACCAGCCTGAGCAAGAGCAAGATCCCGTCTCTACTATAAATAGGAAGAAATTAATTGGCCAAGTAATACATACAGAAAAAATTAGCCGGGCATGGTGGCACATGCCTGTAGTCCCAGCTACTCGGGAGGCTGAGGCAGGAGGATTGCTTCAGCCCAGGAGTTTGAGGTTGCTGTGAGCTAGGCTGACACCATGGCACTCACTCTAGCCAGGGCAACAGAGTGAGACTCTGTCTCAAAAAAAAAAAAAAAAAAATCTACTTTAAATACTTAAAGACACAGATAAAAGTAGATGGATAAGAAAAGATAGCAAGCAAATATCAAGCAAAAGGTGGCTGTGGTGGTTGGATTAATATCAGATAGAGTAGACTGTAAGGCAGTGGGTATTACCAGAGATAAAGCGAGACATTTTATATAAACAAAAGGGTCACAAGAAGATATAATAATTATAAATGCATATGTATAATAAAGCTTCAAAAGTATATGAAACAAAAATTGACATAATTAAAAGAACTAGACAATTACACAATAATAGCTGGTGATTTTAAATACTCTCACCAATCAATAGAACAAATGTCAGTAAAGACAGAAGATCTCAAAAACATTTATCAGTTGCCTGTACCTAATTGACATTTATAGAACACTACAGCCAACAACTGCAGAATATACATTCTTTTCAAGTACATATGGTACATTCACTAAGATAGACCATCTGGCTGGACCATAAAATAAGTTTTAGCAAATTTAGGAAAATTAAAAACATAATATGGTTCTCTGCAAAGGAAATTAAAAAAGACATTATTTCTAACTTAACTCCAGATATTTGGAAATTAAGCAACATACTTCTAAATAATTGATAGGCCAAAGAAGAAAAAAATTAGAAAATATTTTGAACAAAATGATATGAAAATAAACATACCAAAATTTTTAGGATGCAGCTAGCACCACACTAACAGGGAAATTTATAGCTTTGAAATGCTAACATTAGCAAAGAAGAAAGGTCTAAAATCAGTGATCTAAGCATCCACCAGAAGCAGCTAGAAAAAGCAGCAAAGTAAATCCTAAAAGAAGAGTAAAGAGTAAAATCCCCAAGTGAAATTTATCCCATAAATGCAAGGTTGGCTTAACATTAGAAAGGCAATCAATGAAATGTAACATGTTAACAGAATAAAGGAAAAAACTATGATCATTGTAATAGATGCAGAGAAAGCATTTGACAAAATCCAAACTTTGTCAAGTACTCATTCATGCTTTATTTAAAAAAGAAAAACTTAGAAATCTAGAAACAAAAATAAAAGGAAACTTCTTCAGCCTGATAAAGGATATCTATGAGAAACCAGCAGCTGACATCATGATAATGGTAAATTGAAGGTTTCCCCTAAGATTGTGAACAAGACAAGGATATCTGCTTCCACCTCTTCCATTCAATAATATCCTGAGGTCCTAGCCATTGCAGTAAGGTAAGAGGGAAAGAAAAGAGATTGGGAAGGAAGAAGCAAAATTCAGATAACATTATTTACATAGAAACTCCTAAAGGAATCCACAAAACAACTTCTACTAAGTAAATTTGCAAAAATCATATGTATTTTTATATACTACAGCAAACAATTGAAAAGTGAAACTTTGAAATTCCATTTACAATGACATCAAAATACATTATGAATTATGTGCCAGCTGTGCCAGATCTCCACAGGAAAACTTGGTAAGAAGACTGAAATCAATGTAGGGATATACCTCATTCATGAAATGTCAAGATAGTCATGATTGTAAGGATCTGTTCTCCCCAAAATAGATTCAATACAATTTGAGATCTCACAAGGCTTTTGTGATTAAATTAAGATGATTCTATGATTTCTTTAAAAAAAATGTTTTTGAGACAGAGTCTCACTCTGTTGCCCAGGCTAGAGTGAGTGCCCCGTGGTGTCAGCCTAGCTCACAGCAACCTCAAACTCCTGGGCTCAAGCGATCCTCCTGCCTCAGCCTCCCAAGTAGCTGAGACTACAGGCATGCGCCACCATGCCCAGCTAATTTTTTCTATACGTATTTTTAGTTGTCCAGCTAATTTCTTTCTATTTTTAGTAGAGATGGGGTCTTGCTCAGGCTGGTCTCAAACTCCTGAGCTCAAACGATCCACCCACATCAGCCTCCCAGAGTGCTAGGATTACAGGCGTAAGCCACCGTGCCCAGCCTTATGATTTTTTTTAATGGAAATATAAAGGTTTTATAATACCCAAAGAAATCTCAAAAAGGAAGAACAAAGTTAGAGGACTCACACTTCCTGACTTCAAGACCTACTGTATAAGGGGTGGGGCTAAAAAAAAAAAAACCCTATTGTATAGCTACAAGTAACCTATACTGTGGCATTAGCATAAGAGTACACAAAAATGTGAACAAAATACAGATTCCTAAAATAAAATTCATTCATATTTATCTCATGTAATTGGCATTGGAATAACTGGATATCCACATGGACAAAATGATGCTAGACTCTTACCTCACACCATATGGAAACAAACTCAAAATGGATCATAGACCCAAATATAAAAGCTGAAACTACAAAACTTCTGGGGATTGGTGGAAAGCAGGGACAGGAAACCTATGCAATCTTGAGGGAGGTCATGATTTCTTAATATACAAAGGGTACCAAACACACATTCAGCTTCACCAAAACTAAAAACTTGTATCTGTCAGAAAATATCTGTAAGAAGACAAATAGGCAAGCCAGAGGTAGAAAACATTTACAAGATAATGTATCTGACAAAAGACTGGTATCCTGCATATATAAAGGATCACTATAATAATAGAAAAACCAATTTTTTTAATGGACAAAATATTTCAACGGAAAATTTACAAAGGAGGCCACACAAATGGCCACTATAGTAACAGTATATTAGACATCAGGAAGTACAAATTAAAACCACAGTGAGATATCACTGTACATTCAGCAGTATATTTAAATTAGAATGACTGATACTGCCAAATGTTCACAAGGATGTGAAGCATTCAGAACTATCATATGTTGTCAGTACAGCCACTTCAGAAAAATGTCAGGTAGTTTCTTATAAAACTAAATATAATACATACCTACCCTATGACCCAGCAATTCCACTCCTAAGTATGTACCTAAGAGATATAAAAACATCTACATTTATACAAGAATGTCCCTAATAGTTTTATGATAACCAAAATATCCTAACAGCCCTGCTTTCCATCAATAGGAGGAGAATGAATAAACAGTATATCCAAACACTGAAAAACTAGCAATAAAGAGAATAAGATTACTAAGACATATAACATGGATAAATCTCAAAAACATAATGCTTTACACAAAAGAGTGCATAACTGTATGGTTCCATTTATTATGGAGATCTAGAACAAACTAAGTTCTATAAAGGCAAAAGTAACCGATGGTAGAAAAATTCAGAGCAGTGGTTTCCTCTGGAGGAATGTGGGTGGAGATTTACTGGGAAGGGACCTGTGGGAACGCTGACCCGTGGGTGATGCTTGGTTGATAGGCTGGGTGGGTAGGTGTTTGATTTGCAGAGGCGTGTGCATTTGTCAGAACTCACCTAATGAGGTGCTTAAGATTTGTGCATTTCATTGTAAATTTCACCCCAAAAGAAAAAAATATGTAAGTAAATCCTGGACTGTACACAATGATATGCAGAGTGCTGGGTATGGGGGTGAAAGTGTACTGCGGGCTATACCCTACTTTGAAATGCATTCAAACAAGATGGGTTGATGAATGGAAAGGACAGATATGTAATAAAGCAAGCAGAGTAAAGTGTTAATTGTAGAGTCTAGGTGGTGGGTATTTGGGTGTTCACTGTGAAATTCTTCCAATTTATGGTATGTTTGAAATTTTTCATAATGGAAAAAAAAAGGAAAAGGATTGTGGTACTCATCCTGGGGTGTATACACATGCCCCTATTTTTACTACCTGCCTAAAGCTCTTGCCCACAAAAGGGTAGATAAAAGACGGGTCTTTGGGGAGTGAATAACAGAGCTAAGAGAAATAGCAGCATCAGGGCTCCCGATGATACGCACTGGCCAGAGCTGTTTATTCGAAATCATGGCTTTGCTAAACAGGGCTTCCAGGTGTTCCTTCTCTGCTCCTGGTGAGAATAAGGTGGGTGTGCAGAGCTCAGCCTGGGACCGCTATCTAGAAAGGCGGGGAAATTCTGCTTGGTTCTAAGATGCCCACGTATCCATTCCTTTACGCATCCGCGTTCGTTGGCACCTGCCCGGGGCGGGTGATTTCGGAGGGGAGTGTGTGGCTGTGGGGTGGGGGCGAGATGTGTCTGCAGGGGACACAGCGCCCTCTCCTGGCCCCGGAGGGGCCCACGCGGGCCGGCCAAGCATCCCACCGGCCTCTTCAGCACCCACTCCCCAGGTCTGCCGGCCCCAGGTTGGCCCGCCGAGCGCCGCGCGTCGGCCGGCGGAGACCAGCGCAGGAGGCGGCCCAGTGAGACCAGGAGGTGGGCGACAGGGTGGAGTCGCCGTCGTTGGCAGCCTCGCGGCTCCACCTGTTGCAGAGTCGGAGCGCGCCCGCCAGAGAAGGCAGAGCTCTGCGTGGACCTTCGGTCCTCACGCCGCTTGACAGAGCAGGGCCGGGCTACAGGGGACGGTCCCTACGGAACGGCGCGGAGGGGGCGCTACCTGGAAGGTGAGACCTGAGCGCGGCAGCCAGCGCCCCCTACAAGGCGGGGTCTTGGGAGGGGCCCCGGCACTTGCTGGGGAGCTCTGCGCTGGTCTTAAGAGGTAGGGGAGAGCATTCTGCGTGGAGCCAGTGTTCCCGCAAAAACTTTAGAGCGCACCGAGGCAGCCAAGCCGGGGTGGAAGAGATGGAACTCTCGAGGGTCACGGTCTCCCGGCCAAGGGGCCCTTCCAGCCCCAGGTCCTTGGCCACCTCTCCGGAAGCTGGGCTGGCTCGCCTCGCGCGCTTGGTCTGAGCCAAGCCGACACGTGGGGGCAGAGGACGCCTTCGCTCAGGACCCAGAGGCCAAGGGCGCTCTGGCGTGGGCAAGGCGAGGGAGGCTGCACGGGGCAGATGCTAACTTCCTTCACTCCCCCATTCCTACCTCCCTTTCTGGTCTCCTCTCTCCAGCTGGTCCGCCCGCCGGATGCCGTGCAGCGTGGGGGCCGGGCAGGAGGTGGGAGTCGGCAGACGCCGCCCCGCACAGTCCCCTGTCTCTCCGTGCGCCCGCCCTGGACCCGCCCCAGCCTCTAAGCCCTGGCAGCGGGGTCGGTGACTCCGGAGGCCACAGGCTCGACGCGACACTGCACCTGGACGCACCACCGTGGATCTATCTGAGGAAGCACCTCCAAAGCCAGCTGACACCCCGCGTCCTAGCCGTCGGCGGCTTGAGAAGTGATGGTGAAGACCGAGACCCCCGGGACCCGCTTACCCGCTGGTCTCCGGGGCTCCCCGACCTTCGCTTCCGGGGAAATTCAAGTCCATTCGAGTTTGTCCCGAAGATGCGCCACGCCCCCTCCCCAATCTGAGCCGGGCAGGGCGCGGGGTGGAAACTGAGTGCCCGCATCCACGCACCAAGCAGAGGTGGACTCCGCGCCTGGTCACTCGGACCTTCAGCGTCCAGGAGACTCCAAAGCAGGCGCGGGGTGGGGGGAAGGGAGCGGCGGCGACAAAGCGGATTTGAAACCGGGAGTCAAGGCGGACGTGGCGAGCTGGCACCGCCACAGCGGTCGAGGCGGCAGCCCGAAGAGCCGCGCGGCCTGCGGGAACGCCCGGCGACCATGGGCAAGCCGGCGGGGGGCCGTCCGGGAGCCGGCTGAGCGCCCGGCCGAGCTGCGACCTCCCCGGGGGCGTGGGCGAGAGTCAGTCGGCGCCCTCCGCAGTGGAGCGAGGGGCTGCCCTCAGGGACCAGGCCATGGCCGGCCGGGGTTGCAGCTGGAGCCTGGGCCACCTGAACGAGGACAACGCGCGCTTTCTGCTGCTCGCCGTGCTCATCGTGCTCTACCTGCTGGGTGGCGCCGCCGTGTTCTCGGCGCTGGAGCTGGCGCATGAGCGCCAGGCCAGGCAGCGCTGGGAGGAGCGCCTGGCCAACTTCAGCCGCGGCCACAACCTGAGCCGCGACGAGCTGCGCGGCTTCCTGCGCCACTACGAGGAGGCCACCAGGGCCGGCATCCGAGTGGACAGCGTCCGCCCGCGTTGGGACTTCACCGGCGCCTTCTACTTCGTGGGCACCGTCGTGTCCACCATAGGTAAGTGTGCCAGCCAGACTCAGTGGCGTGCTCCTGGAGCCTCCCCTGTCCCTGCTGGATGCCCGATGGGCATAACCGACCCTCTCTGCCTTCCATTCTTCCAGCCCGGCTCCACCGGTGCGAGCTGTCGCCTGATCAACAGGTGTTACTGCCTCCCTGCTACTCTAAACGTGGTCCGTGGACAGGAAGCGTTAGCATCACCGGGAGCTAGTTAGAAATGCAATCTCAGTCCCTGCCCAGACCTCCTGAGTCAGAATCTGCATGTTAACAAATTCCCAGGGGCATTTGAATGAGCCTTAAATTGGAACCGTTCTGCTGTAGAGATTTTCGGTCTCATTAAGGAGATAGGGTTTGAGTTCATGGAACTTTGGGGAGAAAGCTTACAAGTAGGGACAGGAACCTAAAAACATTTACTGAGTTAATGCTATGCACAAATCACTGGTCAGAGGGGAAGCGCAAAGTTAAAGACTTTGCCTTTGACTTCAAACTTAGAAAAAAATCGGATAGAATCCCAGATTGGAAGTGAGGAGGCAAAAGTACTAATGAGTCCAAAGGATGGAAAGTGTTTCCTACCATGAAGAACCAGGGAAGAAGTAAGTGCCCTGTGGGCTGAACCAGTTAGCGTTAGGCATGGCTGGGTTTGGGGATTGAAAGTGCACTGCACTCTGGAGTAGGAGAGAATTGCATTCAGGTGCCCCACCAGCTGGCTGCAGTAGTGGCAGGAAAGTTAGGGTGGTCTGCTGGCTAATGGGATAGAGGCAGACCTTTACTGCCAGACTAAGGAGCTAGAACTTACCTAGAGGCAATTGGGAGCCATTGAGAGTTTTTGAGCAAGGGTGTGACACAGAAAAAGATTGAGGGTCTTTGCACTACACCCTTAAAGACTATTCACCCTTGAAGCATAATGAGTGATAAGAGGGTTGGGGAAGATGCTGTAGAAATTCTGAGGGGAGAGAAAGGAGAGTTGGAGCAGGGGAGGGGGTTTGAAAGGCTCAGCATAGAGAGAGGAAGTGGCATCCAAACTGCCAGAGCACCAGGAGCAGTAGAAAAAACTTGAAGTGCCAATGGCACAGGGTGCGTGTACTGGGTGCTCTGCAGTTGTGACCTCTGTGCTCTGTAGAAGAGCTTGCCAGTGACGCAGGGTGACAAGAGCAGCCCCCTGGGGGCCCCCACATGTGGTTGTGTCACAATAGACATTGTGCTGGGAGAAGGAGCACAAAGTGCAGACAAGATCAGCCTCAGTTTGGATTAGCCAAGAAAGACTTCCCAAGGCTGGTCCAGGAACCCAGGGCTTCAGCTGGCAAGCAGGAGGCCAAGCAGAGGGGACCAGCATGCTCAGGGGCACACAGGCTCCACCTGAAGTGCTTTGTGCTAAACTGCCCAGCTCACAACCCCCAACCCTTCCCAGGTGGCCCTGCCCCTGAGTGGGCCTTGATGGCACCACAATACTGGGTATCTGGCAAGAAAATCTCTCCCAGCAGACCAGAACTTGGGGCCCTGGGGACGGTGGAGGAGGAATGACATCCCCATGTTCTCTGCTGGACTCTCTTAGCAGCATTCCACAAGTCCTTCATGCCATCACCTCCCGTGTCTCAGACGACAGTTCTAAAGTTTCTATGTGAGGGAGACTTGGGGTGAACAAACTGATTAGGAGGTGTTACTTTGGAATTTACCTTGAATCTACTGTGTTTGCTTAGCAAGTACAGGACTTTTACTTAGATTGAACGATTATTTGGGATGCTTTTGATGGGAGATTGGAGGGCTGAACCCTTCCTACCACTTCATCCAAAACCACTTCTTGGCCAGGTGTGGTGGCTCACACATTAATTCCAGCATTTTGGAAGGTCAACACAGGAAGATCACTTGAGGCCAGGAGTTTGGGATCAGCCTGAGCAACATGGTGAGACCCCATCTCTACAAAAAAATGTTAAAATTAGCTGGGCATGATGGTGCACGTCTGTAGTCCCAGCTACCTGGGAGGCTGAGGCAGGAGGATCCCTTGAGCTCAGGAGCTTGAGGTTGCAGTGAGCTATCATCAGGCCCTGGCAATAAAGCAAGACACTAACTCAAAAAAAAAAAAAACCACAAAGAAACCACCTCTTGGTGCTCCCATGGGCATAGAGGGAAGGAGCAGAATATGCATGTGGTCTGGTGAATGTGGGCACAGTAGGAACTGGGACTGTCATGTGCATGTGGGTACCTAGGAACACAGGCTTTTGAGATGCAAATAGGACAATGTAGCATGATAGAGTAGAAATCTGCATTAAAAGTTGGAGTTGGAGCTTTTGGTCCTGCCTCTGTATCTTGGGCAAGTTTTCTTAACCACTGTGAGCCCCATCCTTCTCAGCCAAGTTGTCTGCCCAGTGCCCACCTTGGTGTCTGGCGCATCCTAGTGGTTTGGTGAATATTAGTCCTGCCTACTGCCTGCTCCCACCCTGAACAGAGTTCTTGTGAGGAACAATGAGCTCATGTGAGTGAATGCACGTTAAAAAGTAAAAAACATTGTACAGCTGTGGGCTTACTTTTACTTCCTCATGTCTAACATTTTCTGTTAAATTGTTTCATTAATTGCTGTTGTAATAACAGCACTTCTACCCTTGATTAGCCGCATTAGGCCCATATTGTGATGATGTGGATTATGATGTGAATGTGTGATGCAGCTTATTGCTGCATTATGTCCATGCTTCAGTCAACACAATTCCATGAGGTAGGTGTGATTATCCCCACTTTATAGATCAGGAAACTAAAGCTTCATGTTTTTTTTTATAGAATAAAGTATAAAAAAGAAAAAATTAAGCCATCTGCAGTAATACCACCCAAATTAACCATTGCTTACATTTTGGTGCATTTCTTTCTAGTCTTTTTTCCCTATACACCTACATATTAATACAAATGTGTTTTTAAAAATTAGAATTATATTCTATAAACCCTTATAGCTTGCATTTTGTATTGTAATATTGCAATATTATATGATGGTGTTATTCTTCTAAAAATTGATCCCACCATGCTCTATTCTGCAGACTTTGAGGTAGTAGACAACAAGGAAGTGTACAAGTAAAATCATAATAAAGTGAAACTAAAATTTCAGAAGCAGGGAGAAGAACAGAAATGTGGAAAGCAAGTGGAGCTATGACATTGCTGGAGAGGAGCTTTGTCTCAGTTTGGGTTCCCTTAGAAGCAGATCTTGAGCTAAGAATTTGCCTGCAAGCAGTTTATTGGGAGGTGCAAGGACTACAGGTAGGTGAAAGAGGAAGTGAAACAAGGAAGGGAAGTCAGTCAGTCCAGGTATGCTGTCCAGACAGGCACGATAGTGGGCAGCTGGTACTGAATCCCAAATGGAAACTTGGAAACAATACAGACCTCAGAATTTTCCCAGGCAAGAAAGCTGGGTTATTTATTAACCCACACCTGTCAGTAATTGGTTTAAAGTTGTCTGGGAAGGCTTGGGGGAGGCAGCATAGGGATGTAATTCCCAGGTACTTCTGATCTCATTTTGGGGAGACAGCCCAAGGATACCCTCTGACAATAATATACCCACTGGCCATTCAAAATCAGGCCAGTGTGCCCAGAAGCGGGAAAGGGACCCCAAGGAATGTAGGCAGAGAACCAACAATGACTATTCAAGCTTTAAACATGGTTGCAAGCTTCATGGCAGATGGACTCATGACCCATGCCAGCATTCTTTTTTTTTAAGTCTTATTTGCATTTATTTTATGTTGCATCTATTCCTGTGCCGTAAGTTTTTGTTTCTTCCGTTTCTTCTGGGATATCTTTTTCTTCTGTGCACCCTCCTTTTCTGGTTTTGGAACAATTTGTTCCTTTTCAGTGAGGACCATCTTGATGTGGTTTGGTCCAACCATGAGCTCTGTGGGTTCGGCGCAGCATTTTGGGTGCTTTGTTCACCAGGAAATATTCAATGACCAGAGAATCTACATCTAAACCCTTAAGTTCAGCATTACTCTCTGCATTTTTAAGCACGTGCAGCAAAAATTCGGCACTGTTTTTGGGCCACAGACCCTGTGTCCAGCCCCACCATTTGGCCTGGGCATACCTACCAACTCCACCATTGTTTCTTAAAGTGACATCCTGCAGATACGTGGTGGCTTTTCGTATATGCATACCTGTGATGGCCTGGGCAGTTTCATGAGCATTCTTAATGTGAACATGAAGATTTGAACCTCTTGACTTGCATGATTTTGTGGAGTTTTCTGGGTCAAGTGAATAGTGAACCATTTTCACAGATCACTTCAGGCTGCTTAGGAGAAGAGACCATGCTAGAATTCTTAAAATGAGAAAGGAGGAAACATAAACCTTTCCCCAGTATATAATTCTCAAAAATATTTTCCCCTTAGGATTTTATATAGGAGATATTGTAGTTGCACAGGACAATAGGTGATGTCTAGAAACAATATTTTCCTGCAAAATGCAATTGAGGATTTCATGCAACTGTTGTCTAATGGAGACCTTTAAAGCATAGTAGAAAACAGTTTGGCAGTTTCTCAAAGGTTTAAACATAGAACTAACATAGGACCCAGAAATTCCACTCCTAAGTGTATATCTCCCCAAAAATGGACATAAGGACTCAAACAGATATTTGTACACCAATGTTCATAGTAGCGTTATTCGCAATAGCCAAAAGGTGGAAACAACCCAAGTGTCCATCAACCGATGAGTAGATAAACCAAATGTGGTATACATACAATGGAATGTTATTCAGTCATAAAAGGGAATGAAATTTTGATATAAGCTACAACATAGACCTTGAAAACAATTGTACTTAGTGAAATAAGCCAGACACAGGAGGACAAATATTATATGATTCCAGTTATATATGAGGTACCTAGAATGGGCAAATTCATAGAGACAAATTAAAATAGAGGTTACAGGGGATGAGGAAAGGACAGAGAGGGAGGTTATTGTTTAATGGATAGAATTTCAGTTTAGGATGATGAAAAAGTTTTGCCTAAAGATAGTGGTGATGGTTATACAACATTATGAATATATTTAATGCTATTGAATTATACACTTATGAATGGTTAAAATAATAAATATGATGGCTGGGCGTTGTGGCTCATGCCTGTAATCCTAGCATTTTGGGAGGCTGAGGCAAGAAAATTGCTTGAGGGCAGGAGTTTGAGACCAGCCTGAGCAAGAGCAAAATCCTGTCTCTGTAAAAAATAGAAAAATTAGCCCGGCATGGTGGCATGTACCTGTAATCCCAGCTACTCAAGGCTGAGGCAGGAGGATTGCTTGCGCCCGGGAGTTTGAGGTTGCAGTGAGCTATGATGACGTCACTGTACTCTAGCCTGGGCAACAGAGAAAGACCCTGTCTCAAAAAAAATAAGAAAAAAAAGATAAATATGTTACATATACTTTACCATAATACAAAAAGTCAAAGCAGAATATTAAAACACAGTTCAGCAGTGCTGATTCTGAAAAGGGCTGGTGATCAGACTTGAAACAAGCATAAATTTAAAGTACTCAGAAAAGTAGGTTGATGGTATATCTTGTAAATGGTCTTTTGTAAATATCTCCTCTCTCAAACAGGCTTTTGTTAGGAGTCTGTTTCTGTTTGCCAGTGTACTTATAACTTAGCTTCTGTCTAAAAAGGATATTAGGTAATTTGTATATGATATAGTCAGCATGGGCTTAGGTTATGCTGCAGTAAAAAGCTACTCCCAAAACTCAGTAGCTTAATACAACAACCATTTACTTCTTGTTCACACCAAGTCTACTGTGGGCCCCGGCGACTCTGCAGGGCAGTTGGCTCCTGTGCTGCCTCAGCACACAGGATGTGTAAACATTTCTCCTGTGGCTTGTCACGAAGGGGGCAACATATTGTGTCAATTAAGCCCTTCCACCATTTGTCAGCCATGAGTATGAAAGAGAGCTGTTTGCTCCTGCATGGTGGCTTCCCCCAGCGCAGGATGCAATGCAGCAAGAGGCAGGGGTCCAGGGCGATGTAGGGCAAGCGCGCAGCTCCCGATGCCCTGATCCAAGAAGGACATGTGGGATACTCTGTCGGTGGTTCCCAAGCATAAGTGCCCATAAACACTCACCTGAGGGGACTGTGGAGCATATTAAACTGCAGGTGCTTGTGCCCCCCTTTCAGAGATTCTGTTGCAGATGTACATTTCAAGAACGTTCTCTAGAGGACTGTGACGTAGGCAGTACAGGGAGCACACTTAGGGGACTCCGCATCTTGAGGCGTGTTGATAGGAGCTGGTGTGGGCTGGAAAACTGAGTCCTTGCTATATCAAAGCTCAGTCCCTGAGTCAGCAGTGTCAGCATCACCTGGAAGCTGGTGAGAAATGCGGAGTCTCAGGCCAACCCCAGACCTACAGAATTAGAGTCTGCTCTTTAACAAAACACTCAGGTGAGTCCTAGGCACATTAAGATGTGAGGCATCTGTCGTCTAGAGGGATGTTAATTTGTACTATTGCTGACTAGGGCAAGCTCCCTCTGCCCCCACCCCTGTGCTTTAGAACATGGAGAAACTGGTGGCCAGGCTGGTGTGGCGAGGAGATGTGCACACCTGTTGCCTCGGGGGACCTCCTCGCCAGCTGGAAGGCAAGTCCGCTGAGGGCGGGTCCAGCAAGCATCAGCCTGGGTGACCTGGGCTCACCCGGAAATGAGACATGCAGACAGAGAGCTGCTTAGCCCCGCCTTGGTGGTGCACTGCCTAGGGATGACTAGATCCTCAGTAGTCGTTTTTATTCATTTTAATTAAACAGAAATAATTCTGCTGGCACCTCTTTTAGGTCCAGGATGTGGCTTGTGTTTAGCACTTGTGCAGCAGTATCCTACAAGGCTCTCCGGGGTTCCCGGGGCTGAGCTGGTGGGGATGCCTTTTGACCTGGTCAGCATGTAAAATCTATGTGGCACCAAACTGAACATTGTTTCGGGAATCTTTTTTTTCCCTGCATGGGAACAAGGCTGAGGAAAGTGCTTTTTGAAATCAAATTATACCAGGTTCAAACCAAAATGTATTGGGAATCTCTATTTTACAGTACAAAGTTACAAACTAACATCAAAGAAGACAAAAGGGCATTCAGAAGGAATAAAAATACCCCCTGAATATGTTAATGGATGTCATTCATTAATGAATGGCATGTGTGTGTGTCAAGATTTAAATCATACATTGAATGGGCGCTTTACGTGTTACAAACCTTGTAAGGCAGACGGGGAAGTTACTATGTATTCCATTTTGCAAATAAGGAAACCAAGGCAGAGACAGCGTGAATATCTTGCTTAGGACCACACAGCTATAAAGTGGCAGAGTCAGAAATTAGAACCAAGTTTTGTTTTGTTCAGTGTCCAGTGACAAATACATATTCATTTTAGACAACTGGAAATATATGGGAAAGTATAAAAAAGTAGACATCACCCATAATTCCATCATCTAACAAGAACAACTATTAATAGTCTGGTGAATCATATAATATTGAACCCAAAATGCTATTTTGTTAATCTAAGATGCATCATTATTTTATGTACCCTTAAGAAAGAAGCACTGCCAATTAAATCCTGACATGCTAGCAGTGGTGGGATGCGTCCCAGTTTCAGAGATATTCAAATGTTGGGGAATGGTGTGTCTTAAAATCACCTAAATGTATCGTATCTCATTACTTTCCATATAGCCATTAACACATGAGCATATTGTTGTGATTAGGTAAAAATGAATCTCCTTATAACTAAAATGTCTTTGATTTATATGAAACTTGATTGAGCTTAAATATTAACAATACTTATAGTTCATCTTCTCTGAATCAACTAGCTAATTTTCCCCCCATTTTTCTGTTGGGCAGAGGGGGATATGTTAATCCATGTGTATGTGGCTTTATATTTTAAGTATTTTAGCCCTGTATCTAAGGGCTAAATGTTTGTGTCATAGTGTTCATCCTTTGCTTTCTGTTCAATATCTATTATTATTTTGATAGAGAAATGTTTTCAATTTCCATTCAGTTTCATATTCCAGTCTTTTCCTTGTGCTCTCTCTCATTGTCTTTGTGTTCAGAAAATCTTTTCCCATCCAGATCTCATAAGAATCCAAGCTTTTGTTCAGTATTTTTTCTACTACTCTGTTCCCCATCATAGCAGTAGCTTTTTTTTTTTTTTCTTTTTAAAGGTTCTTAAGCCTTAATATTTTTTTTTTATAGCAGTAGCTTTTAAAGCACTTTAACGTATTATTTCATGTGAAAAATGGTGAGTGCATTTTAAAATGACAGCGATGCATGGTTGTGGGGGAAGAGTGGCTGGTAAGAGTTTGCATTTACTCAAGGTGGGGTGAGAGGGCCACATCTCTTGAGATCCATCTTCTAAAATTTCACAGGGAAGCTCAGCCTGTCCATTCTGAGAATCCTGGATTTGTTCCTTATTTGTTTCCTGCTTGGAAAATCTCAGTGTCCTGAAATCAGAGCTATGTTACAGGACACTGCTCTCACTCTCCCCATTTAGTACTTACAGATCCTCATTTCGGCATTAGAAAGTCTGGTTAATATTATGAAATATGATGACTTCCTTTTTTTTTTGTTTCGGCATATCACAGGGTATAAATGTTTAGGTTACATGTGTTGCCTCTGCCCCGCCTGATCAGAGCTTCAGCGTTTCCATCGCCCAGACAGAGTGCACAGCACTCATTAGGCGTGAATATTCTCATCCCCTCTATCCCCCTCCCACCTGCCCGACACCCAAGGAATGTTACTTACTGTATGTGCACATAAGTGTTGGACTTCCTTTTCTTTTATCCTGAATTCCATCCTGTTTTCTCTTTCCCTCCATGTCTTTCTCTATGGAGAGATGGGTTTGAGATGAATGTAACCCAAATAGTTCTTGGGCTCCTTGGGGTTTGGTCCAAGGGTAGTGATCCGTTCAAGGAAGCATGGTCTATTAGCCAGAAGTAATGGAAAAATAAATTCAATCTTTGCCTGCATTTCTAAAGAACCTTTAAGAGCCTCCAATTGATAACACAAAGGAATCTCCAATCCTCCCAGTCTCTCATATCTCAAAGGAGTTCTGGAGCCTGCTAGCCCCAACCCCTCCCACGTTCTCCCGGCCATCAGCCTCTGTCTGTCTGTCCCTCCTGGTCCACTCTCCCCACACCTCTCTCTGCTCTCTGGTACCGAGATTGACTTAACCTCTGCCGTGTCGGTTAGCTTTCTCTCCATTATCCTGGATTCTCCACAATAAGGTATAGTCCTGGGAGCTGACCCAGTCAGCAACACTCCTTTCCTCTTAGAAGCAAGGAGAGAGGAGCAGGGGAAGACAGCCGCTAGCACATTCATGACTTCACACGTGGGGCACATCTCAGCAATCAGAGGAGGACATCCCCACAGCTGTGGTATGACCATTAAATAATTAAATGCTCCTCCTACTATAGAACATGGATGTTGTTTATAACTATTTGCCAGTACAACAGCTCTATAAAACATATTTTTAACGCTAACATTTAAATTTTAAATTGTAAATATGTATAGGTACTGCCAGATTTTTGAGAATTTGAAAATTTAAATATTCTCTTAACCAATTTGCAAGAATCTTGTTATTCTCACAGCTAACGGGTACTATATTCTTCCCCTTCCTTGATACTGTACTCAGAGCTCTGCATACAGAATCTTTCACCTGCAAAGTAGGACTATTATTTTCCCCCATTCTGTAGATGAGAAAACTGAAGCATAGAGATTAAATAGCTTGCCCAAGGTCACATAGCAAGTAAGTGGTAGAACTTTGATTCAAACTTTGTTCAGCCATGGTTTAAATTTTGGGTTATGGTGGAGGTGGGTGGGGGCGGGTAGCCTCTAGGATGGTCAGAATTCTAGTGAAAACTGAAATAAAACCAAGAGCCCTGGTTCAGTATTTATTTTTGCCATCAATGGATGTTTTTGTGTTTTATTTGATGTTACTGATGGATTTTTTTTTTTGCAGGCTTTTGTAAAAGAGGACATCTGGGTATCTCATGCTGGGTTTGAACAGTGGCTTTTCTCCCTTCTTATGTCCTTAGAACCACACCGAATACCCATCCATATCAAATGTAAAGTTCAGGTTGGTTCAGTCAGAATTGATTGAGTCCCTACCACAGGGCCAACCTGACTGCGGAAGTTCTTAACCTGGCCTGTGGATTGAATTCAGGGTGTCTGTAAATTTGGATAGGAAAATAACTTCATCTTTATGTTTACTAACCTCCAGCTAAGCTCTGACTAATCTCGAGGATTTCCTTCCATAATGAATGTAGGTAACAACTCACAAGTAAGAAGAACAAGGCCCACGGCTTTGTAACCAACAGAAATCACAGATCTGTTCCCCTCCCTTTACAGTTGTGGTGGAGATGGTCATCATTCACCCTCACCACTACCTCAAAATCATAGCCGTTATTAGACCTGATCTTGTTATTTCATGATTTAATAACAAAGCACACATAGCACACATTTTTTCATAGTTTAATAGCTGTGTTTTAATGCGGCTGCTGTTGTAATCCTGTGCACTTCATTTCATTCATTACATAAACAACATTAAGAAGGGATGAATAGCCTTCCCCAGACTGCCAGAGGCCCCCCGTAACAGAAAACAGGAACTGAGAACCAGACCAAGGTTAGTTAGGCTGGTTTTGAATGAAGAGAAAAAGGGAACTTGCCATAGCTGCGATCATCACCCCTCCGGATAGGGCGTTAATGCACTTGTAGTGGTTTGAAAATGGACTTGAAAGGCTCTTGTTGCTCAATCACTGTGCATAATCTCGTCTTCCCCAGACGATTCAGATGAAGTCTCAGGATGTTGCAGTTGTTGACGGTCATCTTTGGGAGTGAACATTAGTCAGCCCCTCAGAGCCGTGGGGAAGAAGCACGCATCCACAGATGTCCTATTTATAGAGAACCCTTTTTATAGCATAGGAGACTTTGCTGAGTTCTGTCCCTATTTCTTTACCTCTGTGTTCTCAGCTGGTGATGATGCACCTTTGACTCTTAGTCCACTGCCAACCCTATGGTTTCAGCATTATGTGTGCACTTGATTGTAAATGCTGATTTTGGAGTATATAATACTGGCTCATATGTCTAAATTAGAGATATTGCTACTGACAGGCCTTGTGCCAAAGGTGACATGCTTTATTTGGCCCATAGATAGTGATGAGTTGATAAATGTTTAACAACCAGCTAAAAAAAAAAAAAAAAAAAAAAAAAAAAAAAAAAAAAAAGCCCTACTTCATAGCATTTGCCTATTTCTGTGGTGTAAATATTCCCACAATGGCTGACTGCAGGCTAGGAACATGAAGCCACTGGAGGAAGGTGGAATAGAGAAGAAATGTGCATAATCAGCTCTCAGGAGCCTTTACCAGCTAAGCAGCACACTGCTGTGGACCTCAGAGTGTGTGAGAAAATTTAAATGAGCTGTCAGCTTTTAAAAATCAGAATTGACAATCAAAATCTAGATTTTTTTTTATTTCTCTTGGCAAAACAGAAAATCTGGCTATGTCAGGCCCACATTCCTCCAGGCCAACCACTTGCTGAAAAGGAGCTAGGGATGTTCCCTGTGGTAAGCTCACTGCGCCCCTGTCCCCACCCCCAGGCTGAGTGTCACCTGCCAGGCATCTCCGAGTTTCACTTCTTTCCTGTCCCCTGGGTTCAAGTGCTAAGGTTCCTTTTGTCTCTTTGAGATGTAAGAGCCAAGTGATCTTATCCCCTGGCTCTTTATCAAAAACTCAAGAAAGAGTTGCAGAGTAAGGGCCCCATGTGATAGTAATTGTTAAAAATCGCTTCCAGCTTGATCATAGGGCAGTCAAGATTTTCCTGATGGGGTGCATGGAGATTTTATTCCATTCTTGTTAATTTCCCTCTGGTCATCCCAAATCAGTAGGCAAAAGAGCTTTTCCACTTAGGATATTTAATTAATGAGAATCGAACCAGAGAAGCATGAACTCTGTGGCAGGATAAAGGTTTTCCTATGGGAAATTAAGACCCACTAACTGGAAATGGTGAAAAGTGACAAGTTCAGAGGAAACTCAGTACAGCAATTAAAACTGTATCAAGTCCTGTACAGTAGGCAGTCGACACAGCACAGTCAAAGAAAAATAGCATCTCAGAGGTCTTGCTGGAGACTGTCCATGTTGATTTTGGATAATGCCCAAATGTCTGGGGGAAGACTGCTCTCAAACCTGGAATGCAGGACACGGGGGACACCAACCCGGCAGAGTACTGTATCATAAATACCCGTATTATTTATGAGCATTGAGTGATCCTTAAGGGTATTAGACATTCTGAAACCCTGTCCTCGGTGGAACTCAGTGCTTCTGCAGGTGATTTAGGAATGTGAGGTTTGGAAAAGGGGGTCAGGGGAGAGTCTTGGAGTTACCAATGGGGGAAAAGAGGGAGCCCGTCAGAAAAGCAGTGGTAGGTATGTTAAGAGTTGCATTATGCATGTACATTAGCAAGAGTGTTGTTCTTTAACAATAAAATAATTTGGGGAAGGGGGCTCCATTGTTAAAGACACTTTTTCTGAACCTTAACCAGGCGAAACATTTTGAATAACTCCTCAGTGAACACGTCCGTGTTGTTTGGGAGGGAGATAGAAACCCGCTGCTAAGCTACATCATCCATCGAGGCTCTTCTTTCTAACAATTGATGTGAAATGAAGAGAGGAGAGGGACTTTTTTCTTTCTTTCTTTTCTTTTCTTTTCTTTTCTTTTCTTTTCTTTTCTTTTCTTTCTTTCTTTCTTTCTTTTCTTTCTTTTCTTTCTTTTCTTTCTTTTCTTTCTTTCTTTCTTTTCTTTCTTTTCTTTCTTTCTTTTCTTTCTTTCTTTCTTTCTTTCTTTCTTTTCTTTTTCTTTCTTTCTTTCTTTCTTTCTTTCTTTCTTTCTTTCTTTCTTTCCCTCCCTCCCTCCCTCCCTCCCTCCCTCCCTCCCTCCCTCCCTCCCTCCCTCCCTCCCTCCCTCCCTCTCTCTCTCTCTCTCTCTCTCTCTCTCTCTCTCTCTCTCTCTCTCTCTCTCTCTTTCTTTCTTTCTTTCTTTCTTTCTTTCTTTCTTTCTTTCTTTCTTTCTTTCTTTCTTTCTTTCTTTCTTTCTTTCTTTCTTTCTTTCTTTCTTTCTTTCTTTCTTTCTTGTCTTCAACAGGGTCTTGCTGCATCTCCCAGGCTGGAGAGCAGTGGTGCAGTCCTAGCCCCCTGTGACCTGGAACTCCAATGAGCCTCCCTCCTCAGCCTCCCGAGTATCTGGGGCTACAGGTACATGCCACCACACCTGGCTGGAGAGGGATTCTAATGGACAAATGTAGTTTATTGACCACAGACACAGTAAAGGCGCAGTTAAAAAGGAAGAACAATACAGAGGTTTGCAGGCAGGGGATGAGGAAATGTAGGAGACAGAGGTCAAGGGAGCATTCTGAAGTAGCAGGAAGACCCACTGGTGAGTAAGAAGACAGTTGGGATCCAAAGATACAGAAGACTAGCTTTTCAGGATTGAGTGTTTTCTTTTCTTTCAAGGAAGCTTCATGGTACTCAGAAAGGGGCAAGTGAAACGAAACACCCACCATTTATTAGGCCCCTAATTTGCACTAGGTGCTCAGTCTCCTCTGGGCATGGGGTAGACACTCCAGATAAGGGCCCCCATTACGGTAATTAAATGTGCTGAGCCAGGCACTGTACTAAGCACCGATTTAATTGCCTCACCCTGATGAATCCTCACAACAGCACTCCAAGGTAGACAGTGACGCCCCCACATCATAGATGAGGAAACTGAGACAGGAAATCTGCTTCTCACTGCAGAGCCAGCAGAAGGGGCTGCAGGCCCACCTGGCTTGAAAGCACATGCTTTCTCTTGATACTGCCCTGCCTTCACAAGCATCAGACTGTGTTGTGAACTAATTAATCAGTGGAGCAAGTGCTTCCCAAACACATGGTGTAGAAGTGCTTAATTAATTCACAATAATATCAGTGAACATGGAGTCAGTTCTATTTCCTCTTGGTTTTATTCTTCCTTGATGGTTTTTGAAATAAAAGCCTATTACTATTGCCATGCTTTCTCTTTGCCACCTCTGCGTTTTAAGAAAATCTAGGGCGAGTCAGAAAGCAGGATGGATGCTTCTGGTGCTATGTTCCGAGGCAGGCCTGGTCCTTTCGTGAGTGCCCAGCCTAAATTAGATGTGGTGGAATGTTGCAAAAGGCAGACAGGGCCTGGGGTTGCTCCAGGTTTCCCATGAGGATGCCCTGCCTCCCACTCGCTTGCAGAGAACACTGTGGGCTGTCTCAGTTCCTAAGGGGCCTCACTCCCACCTCTCTTCCCAGAGGACTGTAAGGTCTCCTTGTCCGTGGGTGGATCTGTGAAATCCTCATTCATGGAACTCTGGAATACGGGCCCAGATCTTTCTAGATGCGTGGATTGCCTTTGTGCTGAGATCAAATGGCTCTTTCTAACAGGGGTACCCAACAAGGTCTCCTAGGAAACTTTTGTAAAAAAATATGCATAACTTCCCTGAGTGGAGTTTTGATCCATTGGGTATGAGGTGGAGCCTTGGTAGCTCTATTTAAAACAAACACCAAAACATCCTTAAGCGATTCTGATTTTTGCTCTTTGAGAACCAGTGTTATAGTTAACATATCTTCTGCTGCTTTTAATCAGCTGTCCTATTTTTCTCAGATGTTATTTGGATGAGGACCCAAGAAAGGCTTCTTTCTTCTTTTAGCAAGTTGGAGCAATTATTCTCAAGTTTGTTCAGAGGGTAAGATACCTGAATTCTTAGTCCTCCTTGCAAAATACAGTGAAACATTGTGATATATTATTCTCTTGTGAAAACTAGGAGCAATTTGGCTGGTCTGAGTGCAGTGGTGTTTACAACTAATTGATTACAACCAGTTACAGATTTCTTTGTTCTTTTTCTACTCCCACTGCTTGACTTGAGCAGCCAAATAAAAATAAAAATAAATGTGACCATGTTTTCTGTATTGTCTTAGTCAAGGAAGGCCCTTTTGCTTGCAGACATCAGGAACTCACTCAAATTAGTTCAACACAAAACGTAGAATGTATCGTAAGGATACAGGGGTACCTCATTTTATTACACTTCACAAATACTATGCTTTTTACAGATTGAAGGTTCGTGGAAGCCCTGCATTGAGCACATCTTTTGGTACCATTTCTCCAACAGCATGTGCTCACTTTGTGTCTCTAGGTCACATTTTGGTAATTGTCACAATAATTCAGACTTTTCCATTGTTGTTTTATCTGTTATGGTGATCTGTAATCAGTGATCTTTGATGTTACCATTGGAATTGTTTCGGGACACTACAAACAGCACCCATATAAGACAGTGAACTTAATCAATAAATGTTTCATGTGTTCTAACTGCTTCATCTACTGGCCATTCCCAGTCTCTCTCCCTCTCCTCAGGCCTCCCTATTCTCTGACACACAACAAAATTGAAATTAGGCCAGTTAGTAATCCTACAGTGGCCTCTAAGTGTTCAGGTGAAAGGGAGAGTTGCATGTCTCTCACTTTAAATCAAAAGCTAGAAATGATTAAGCTTAGTGAGGATGGCGTGTCCAAAGCAGAGAAAGACCAAAAACTAGGCCTCTTGTGATAAACAATTAACCACGTTGTAAAAGCGAAAGAAAAGTTCTTGAAAGAAATTAAAAGTGCTACTTCAGTGAACACACAAACGATAAGGCCAAACATCTTTATTGCTGATATGGAAATCAGCAAAATTAGTGGTCTGGCTAGAAGATCAAACCAGCCACAACATTCCCTTAAGCCTAAGCCTTATTCAGAGCAAGGCTTTAACTCTCTTCAGTTCTGTGAAGGCTGAGAGAGGTGAAGAAGCTGCAGAAGAAGAGTTGGAAGCCAGCAGAGGTTGGTTCCTGAGGTTTAAAGGAAGAAGCCAACTCGGTAACATACAAGTGCAAGGTGAAGCTGCAAGTGCTGATGTAGAAGCTGCAGCAAGTTATCTAGAAGATCTAGCTAAGACCATTGATGAAGGTGGCTGCACTAAACAACAGATTTTCAATGTAGATCAAACAGCCTCTGTTGGAAAAAATGCAATCTAGGACCTTCATAGCTAAAGAGGAGAAGTCAATGCCCGGCTTCAAAGCTTCAAGGGACAGTCTGGTCAAAGGGGAAGCGAACACATTTGAAGAGAGAAAATCCAAGGGGCATCCTAGTTTTATAACAACCCACTGTTGGGGAACTAATCCATTCCCTCGAAAATGAATCCAGTCTTACCAAAGCAAGAACTCGCTCACTGCTGCAAGAACTACGAAGTCATTCTGAGGGATCTGCATCCATGACCCAAATACCTCCCACTAGACCTCATCTATACTGTCACAGTGGGTATGAAATTTCAAAATGGACTTTGGGGCAGACAGACTCAAACCATAGCTAAACTATAGCACCAGCCATCTTACTGCCAGCCATAAGCCGTATTCCCTATCTCTGACTGGAGAATATTCAAAGTTCCACTGAGCTGCAGCAAGCAGAGGGTCACAGTCCCCAGATACAAATGCCCACCCACTACCATTTGTGGACTAAGCAGTCAGATTAAACCACCCACCACATGCCCAGTGTACAGTACTGGAAGGAAAATAAGACAATCGCAATAAAAATTCCCCTTTGAAAAAAGGAATGGGGTGTAGGAACATTGTTCCTACAATGAAGATACCTCAAATGAAGGTTCGGTGTATCTTGTTCAGTTATTACCTGTGGGTAATGAGCATATACAGCATCCTGAGGGGCAGAGGAAGGTGAAATGGGACTCTCAGTCTAGACCAAACTAGAGCAAATAAGGGGAATTCATCACAAAGATCATCTCTCTCTCCCTCTCCCTCTCTCCCTCTCTTCTTCTCCCTCTCTCCCTCTCTCCCTTTTCCTCTCCCCCTCTCTCCCCTCCCCCCTCTCCCCCTCTCTCCCCCTCCCCCTCCCTCTCCCTCTCCCTCTCCCTCTCTCTGTCCCAGGGCAGAAACTTCCTTCATGGGTGAGGGGCTGACTGAGTCTCTCTCTGGGCCTCCTGTCCCTGCTTGATCGTTTTTTCTCTACTGCTCATGTGCCAGGCACTAACCTAGGGGTTCTTCACAGGCTTTAAAATACGAATTCAGAGGACCTCCCTGGGGCTACACGTAATTTTAGGCAGCTCATGGAAAACACTGTATTTTTTTTTAAATGGCTATTTCATTGGCATTTATTCGTGTGTTCATTTAATTTTTTCGTTTTTATTCAAATGGCACACAGAAAAATACTGTGTGATTTCTTGGCTCTCACTGGTTAGGATGAAGTTAAGTTAAAGTTTTATTTAAAGTGCTACAGTTTATATAACAGTATTAAGTATATGACCACCCAGGCTGAAGGCCCACATGGCCACATCAGAGAGCCGGCCCTGTGTGCAAACCATAGAAACCCCGTTCCAGATTGCAGTGGGAATGGAATCGTTCTCCTTAATTGATTCCTCTTGTTATCAAGGAGCACCAGGATCCTACTCCAAATCTTTAGAAAACAAATTTGTATTTACTTTTGGAATTAAAGTATAAAAATCACCCATTATCTCACTAACCAGAGTGACTGCTTACATTTTCATGTGATTCTTCCCAAACACCGTGTATATGGTCTTAACATAGTTGGGATGAAATATTTCTAAAATATGTTAGTCCACTCTGCTCTCTCAGTGAGTAGAGTTTTCTCGGTGCCTTCATTTGAGGAACGTTCAGGATTCTCTGACCTCTGACATTGTTATGAACAGCTGCAGGTGGGGGGGCCTCAGAAATGGAGCTCTCTCCACCCTCATTCAAGTCCCCCCTTGGTGGCGGATGTGGTTTGGGGGTGTGATCCCCAGTGTTGAATGTGGGGCCTGGTGGGAAGCGTTTGGGTCCTGAGGGTGCATCCCTCCTGAATGTGCCCCTCCTGCAATAATGAGTGGGCTCTGGCTTTATTAGTTCACGTCATAGCTGATTGTTTAAAAGAGCCCTCCAGCACCACTTCCACCCTCTCTTGATCCCACTCTTGCCATGTGACATGCCTGCTCCCTCTTCACCTTCCACCTTGATTGGAAGCTGCCTGAAGCTCTCAGCAGAAGCAGAGGGTGGCACCACGCTTCTTGTGCAGTCTACAGAACTCTGAGCCAAATAAACCTCTTTTCTTTGTAAATTACCCAGCCTCGGGCATTTCTTTATAGCAGCATGAAACCGACTAACACAGAGGCTTTCTAAATGTCCTCAATAAATTTCGCATGCACCCTGTTTCTTGTTATTTGCCTCCTTTTTCTACAAGTTGAGTATACGAAAAATTAAAAAAAAAAAATAGGATGCCCATTGGTTGGGTTCCAGGAAATTAAGAATTGATTTTTCTATACAGTGAGTTATTAGAAAGATGTTTCTGGTTCAACAACTGGCTTTATATACACATTTCCTACTTGGGAAAACCAGGGAGAAAAATGCTGATTGTTTAGGCAAGTATTGAGGGCCCTGGATGAAAATCACTGCTGTTGTAGAGCAAAGGATAGTAAATCCTACATAATCGAAGCAGCAAGTCAATGGTTGTGAAAACCTGACCACACAGTCGATAAATGGACAATAGGTGGGCATGATGTTTGCAGAATGCTTTAGAAGGGTTTAGAACATCTGCTTTAGGGAGAAAATGCCAAAGTCACATTCTTTCTCCTACCAAACAGGTATAATTTTTCCTTCCAGGGAAGGCAAGCAGTATAAACACTCCAAGATTTGTGCATATTTAGCTTTGACATACATACATAATATACATCTCCTTCCCTGGTGGGTACCTACAACTGACTAACCATGCAGCTCTGGATTTTTCTTGAGCCGCTTTTCTATTAGAACATTACCCAAGGCTTGGGTTTCTCCTGCCCTTCCCTTAACAACCCAACATTAAAATTAATTTGCATTTCCTATGTTAAGAAGTACCTAAGAGCCAGAATAAAGTTTCTCTGGAGTTAATCCCACTTTGGCATTACTAGCATAAGTAATCTACACCTGGATAATTAGGGATTGGCCACAGTAAAAAAAAACTAAATGAAACTATAGCTTCATGTAGGAAACTTGATGCAAACAAGTGAGTCTAGGCCAGGCTTGGTGGCTCATGCCTGGAATCCTAGCTCTTTAAGAGGCCAAGGCAGGAGAATGGTTTGAAGTCAGGAGTTTGAGACCAGCCTGAGCAAGAGCAAGACCCTGTCTCTACAAAAAATAGAAAACTCACCTGGGCACAGTGGCACATGCCTGTAGTCTCAGCTACTTGGGAGGCTGAGACAGGAGAATGGCTTGAGCCCAGGAGTTCGAGGCTGTAGTGAGCTATGATGCCACTGCACTCTATCCCAGGCAACAGAGCAAGACCCTGTCTCAAAAAAAAAAAAAAAAAAAAGGAATTGAGTCGACCCACCCCAGAAAATCCAAAATGTAGCCATGGGTATATTTTTGTGATTTGTTTGTTTGGCCAATTCGCAATCCTCAGCAATGCTGGCCCTAATTAATTCTAATGTAGAAGTAGATTCTGCATAATGAAATTATACTCAATAAGCCATTTTCTGGCTACTACTGATGACCTCCAGGACAAAAGGCTTTCTTCTATTCGCTGGAAAGAAAATTGCCTGCCTAATAGAAGATGAAGGCCTAATCAGCCCCAAGGATGTTTAGGCAGACCTCAATGTGTGAAGCGGTAAATTGAACAAAGGAAAACAATAATTTCATCAGATTAGTACTGGTTATTTTCATAGCTTTGATTTGTCCACCTGAATCAGTGGAAAAATAGTCTGAAGAACTGCCACTTTTAAAATTGTATTTGCATCTTGGCGTTAGATATTTGAGTCAAGCAGATACTGCCCCTTCTTTGCAACTAAGGGGGCTGCAGCGTATGTTATGGATGGCATTACCCCTTACAAGATTCACTCTCCTATGCCTCGGTTTCTCCATCTGTAACACGGGGGTGATGATAACACCTCAGAGGGTTGTTCTGAGGAGTAAAGCAGATGACACAGGCAAGGTGTGCAGGACCATGCCTGCTTATAGTGGGCGCTAAATAGATATTCGTTCCTTTTGTTCACTCTGTCTCTGAAATTGCTTCCACATAAACTAGGCAGGAGACTCCATTTTCCCAAAATCCTCATCAGAAGTTTCAGCACGTCTCTGCCCTGATATCTTACCCTGGACCAGTGATCCAAGACACCTGGACCAGTGTCTTGTCCACTTAAGACAAAATTAATACTTAGACAAGGGGCGGGGTGTCATATTGAGCAATCCCCCCACTGAGATGCAGTCCTCGGGAGGAATAGGTCCCTCCGTAATTCTTGTTCAGGCAGATGCACAGCTGTGGTGCAGGGCAGGACTGAGGCTTAGAAAGGTCTTGTAAGAATCTCGCGTGTCCTGAAATGCCTGGTGGCAAAGGCAGGATTCGATCCTGGATGGTCGGACTCTAGAATCCATCATCTCAACCCTACCCTGCGCAGGAACTCCCAGGACGTTGTCTCCTGCCGGCCCCCTTCCTGGCTACTGGGAATCAATTCCATGGGCTGTGCAGTCTCTCCCGTGTCCCCCTGTGATATCCCTCCCGTTACCTCTACACGGCCTTTGGGAACTGGAGCTTGACACAGAGCTTCAGGCTCAGTCTGACTGTGCTGTCTGGGACATTAACACCAACTTTCTCTCTCTCCGTGTGGTCGCTGTTTTCCAGTTGAATTGGACACCTTTAGTCTAAGGCAGGGGTCCTCAAACTTTTTAAACAGGGGGCCAGTTCACTGCTCCTCAGACCGGTGGAGGGCCGTTGGAGAGTGCGGCACATCCCACACATGCGCAGGTCGGCTGCTAAGCAGGACAGGCAACTGGGGCAGAAACACCAGGCGGCGGGCTGGATAAATGTCCTCGGCGGGTGGCATGTGGCCCTCGGGGCCGTAGTTTGAGGATGCCTGGTCTAAGGCATCAGACATCAGATTTGTGGGAACTGTATTTCCGTTAACACTCTGGCGACTTTAAGGGCAATCTAGGATATTTTAGCCAGGACCTGTTCCCATTAAAAAACGATGCATGTGTTTTTAGAGACTGAAAAACACCTGACAACTAGAGAGAGCATCCTGTCCCCCCCAAAGAGAGGTTTTCTTGTCCCTCTTTTGGATCAGAGAGATCTATGACGCACATCTACATCTGAAGACTTCGCCTTTTCTTCTTCTGCTCTGCCTAGCTTAAAAGAAGCAGGGACCCTGTCTGGACATTTAAGGCAGACTCTCGACTCTCCTATCTTTGACTCTTTTTTTAGGCTGGAGCCAGCCTCTCTGGTCTGTGTGGCATCAACTCTTTCCGTCCTGGTCTTTCCCCTCTTCTGACGACTCACTCACCTGGCTCCTCTAGCCAACTTTCCTTTGTCATCAATTTTTCTCTCCTTAGCTGATGCTTATCAAGGACACCTTGGAATATAAGCCTGGCTTGACCCTGCCGCCTTCTCCTGTGCGTGTCCTTTGCCCCTCCTTACATTCTTTTTTTTTTTTTTTTTTTTTTTTTTGAGACAGAGTCTCGCTTTGTTGCCCAGGCTAGAGTGAGTGCCATGGCGTCAGCCTAGCTCACAGCAACCTCAAACTCCTGGGCTCAAGCAATCCTTTTGCCTCAGCCTCCCGAGTAGCTGGGACTACAGGCATGCGCCACCATGCCTGGCTAATTTTTTCTATATATTAGTTGGCCAATTAATTTCTTTCTATTTATAGTAGAGACGGGGGTCTCACTTGCTCAGGCTGGTTTCAAACTCCTGACCTTGAGTGATCCGCTGCCTCAGCCTTCCAGAGTGCTAGGATTATAGGCGTGAGCCACCGCGCCCGGCCCCTCCCTATGTTCTTGTTGGGTGTCAGGAACTGAGTCATTTTGGGCTTTCTCTTAGACCTTTTCTCCCTTAAAGCAGAAACATTTATTATTTTTATAGAGACTACTTCAAAACCCTTATTATATAGGCCACTCTTTGATGAGTTTCTGTAAACCTCACTGAAAACACACGTTCTCTGAAGATGTTTTCCTCCCTTGGCACAGCCAGCAACCAGATGGCAATAAGACAAATTGTCCTTGTCACAACGTGCATTACCATGTTTGGGGACTCTCCTGGTTTGTTTGATAATTGTATCTTTTTTTGTTTCTTCGAAGTCTTTGTGTGATCATCTGAAGACTTCTGCCAGAATTGTCTCACCAGGGAGATGTGCATTCTCTGTTACTGTTTCGGGCCACCTGTCCCCAAGGGAGGCTCTGCCCTGCCCAGGTTTGGCAAGGATGGCGGGAGAGCCCCAGGGAGTTCCTTTCCTTGTGAGATACCATTGTCTTGAACTTGGGGATCAACCACCTTCCAATTCCATTTTGCCATTTACAAGTTGGGGGCAGGGGTGGGTCCGTCCATACATCCAAGGCATTCACAACACTGTTTCTCCCATTCACACTGGTCTCCTTTCAGTTCATCTAACTCTCCAAGTGCCTTCCTGCTCCAGGCCTTTGGTCTTACCTTTTCTTCTCCAGTCTCTTTATGAAACCGGGTCACTATCTTTAGCCTCACCCGAAGACATGAGATCTTCTCTTACCACCTCTGGCAAAGTAGCCCTCCCTTCATTTATTTCCTCTGTAGTCCTTACCTGAAATTGTGGATTTTAGAGGTAAAACGGGTCACTTGATTTTCATATACAGGATAAGGCAAGTGGCAGAACAACAAACAGTTGAGCAACACAAGTTCTTATACAGTTTGTGGGGACGCTCTGTGTATGTTTTGTTTTTTGGGTTTTTTTTTTGAGACAGAGTCTCACTCTGTTGCCCAAGCTAGAGTGAGTGCCGTGGCATCAACCTAGCTCACAGCAACCTCAAACTCCTGGGCTCAAGCAATCCTTCTGCCTCAGCCTCCCAAGTAGCTGGGACTACAGGCATACGCCACCATGCTCGGCAAATTTTTTCTATATATTTTTAGTTGACCAATTAATTTCTTTCTACTTTTAGTAAAGATGGGGTCTCACTCTTGCTCAGGCTGGTTTCGAACTCCTGACCTTTAGCGATCCGCTTGCCTTGGCTTCCCAGAGTGCTAGGATTCAGGTGTGAGCCCGGCCTGTGTATATGAATTAAGCACCTCCCACCCCGTGACCCTGACCCTGCAGTGTTGTCATTGAGGCTGTTAGTGTACTCACAGGTTAGAATCCCAGGCTCTGGGTCTTTAGGCACAAAATCCATTGCCTGCCAAATTCAAGGAAGTTATTATTTTTCTTCTTGACATTTTTCTTGAAGACCCTTGCATCCAACTCTAAACAGACAAGGACAGGCAGCGATTTGTGTCCAGGAACAAAGCCTCCATTTATTTTGTAGTTTGTGATTTCTTGATCTCCACGGAAAAGATCCTGGGTAAGAAATTATAATTGAGAGGCCAGTAAAGGTTTTGTGCGTCCTTGTAAGGCTGCATGGTGTTACAAATCACTGTCCAGGCCTTGGCGGGAGCCTTGGCAAGGGCAGGGCAGAGAAGGAGGTTTTCTGGGGAGATGAGAACTCCCCAGAGGCCCAGGCAGGATGAGTTAGTAGTGCTGGGGGCAGGAGGCCACATCCTGGTTGGGGTTGGATTCTTGTGTATCTGCTCTCCTGGTGCTAGTTACCACCGTGACCATGGGCATTCCACCTCCCTGCGTTTAAAATCCTTTGGAAAATAAGCCGGGCACGGTGGCTCACGCCTGTAATCCTAGCACTCTGGGAGGCTGAGGCGGGCGGATTGCTAGAGGTCAGGAGTTCGAAACCAGCCTGAGCAAGAGCGAGACCCTGTCTCTACTATAAATAGAAACAAATTAATTGGCCAACTAATATATATATAAAATTAGCCGGGCATGGTGGCGCATGCCTGTAGTCCCAGCTACTCGGGAGGCTGAGGCAGCAGGATTACTTGAGCCCAGGAGTGTGAGGTTGCTGTGAGCTAGGCTGACGCCACGGCACTCATTCTAGCCTGGGCAACAAAACGAGACTCTGTCTCAAAAAAAAAAAAAAAAAAAAAAAAAATCCTTTGGAAAATGAGGTGATTCATCAGAATAGTTCTTTTCAGCTCCCATCATACTGGTACCTATTTACTCCATTTTTATGTCAAAATTTTTATGATATGGTAATGAAATTTTATCAATACAATATTCTTTTACTAGCCTAAAATAAAATTTTATAGATAAACTATCTGTACATATAATTTCAGAAAGACAGTATACTACCCTAATTATAAAGAAGAAACAACAGAAAACATTTTATAGCAAAATACTACGTATGGTCAAACAAATGTTGTGGTCTGACAATAATGAAGCAGTCAGGTGTTTATACCTACACACGGACTGACACAGGTGTGCTGTACCACACCCCACGGCATTATTGTCAGTGAGGAGACTGGCTGAGATGGTGAACAATTCTTGGTTACACTTAAATGTTGAATCTTCCCTCAATTTATATGGCAATTGCCTTCCTGGAAATTTCAGTGTATATATTAAAATTATACAAATAAAAAAAAAGAGTATGTTTATTTGTAAAACCAGAATTAATTAGGTTCTGGGCTCAGATAAATGCAGACAGGTTTTCTGTATGCATGAATAGCCAGCGAGACATTTGGAAGTTGAACAGGATGCAGGATAATTCTTTAATGTGTTGGACATACAGCATCCCTGGCCCCTGCTCTCTAAACGCCACTATGACAGCCAAATCACCTGCCAAGCACAAATTTCCGGAATGCCACATAGGGGCAGCGCTGCCCCTATTGAGAACTCTGTCTTCAGCAAGCCCAGAGGTGTGTTTCTACAATTTGAATGTGCATGACATTTCCTGGGAGACTTTAATAAAATGCATCTGATTCAAAGCTCTGGCATGGGACTCAAAATTCTGCATTCCAGGCGATGCCACTGCTGCTGGTCTGAGACCACGCTTTGAGTGAAAGGGACTTAAGGGAGCCACATAGTCAGTGCCTCTGGAGCTAAGTCTGTGGATTTAGGGCCCGCCTCTCTAACGTGGGGTGTCTTTAAGAACCACGTGCTGTTGAATCTCCCTGGGTGCTTGTCAAAAATGCCCATCCTAATCAGGAACTCCCTGCCCCTGCATCTCAATTCCCTGAGTGTTGCCTTAAAACCACTCAAAAACCTCCAAGTACGTTTCTAGACGTCTCTGGATCTTTGGGATCTCTGCCACACAAAGCTCTGTTTCTCCATCCAAATCTTGGATTCTGTGCAAGTCAAGAAACCGTCCTGGGATGTCAGAGATGGGGGTGTTGAATGATCATCTGCAGTTCTGGAAATTTTCTATTTCTTGACTGGGTGGTGGTTACATAGACACTCAAGCCATTTACACATTTATGCAATTTTTTTTTCTGAATGTACATTACATTTCACATACACACGGATAAGAAGACCTGTCCTCAGTGGCTTTGGTAGATGTGGTTGATTAGCCCAGGGAAAGGCTGAGGGGATTATTATTTGCTACTCAAGCCCAATTAGCTTTTATTTCCCAGCTGTGCCCTTTTTGTGCGGATTTCACTGAGTCTAATCTGGCGGTGGGAGAGGACGGTGGAAGACACAGTGAAATGTTCCCTTTTGTTGTCCTGAGACCATGCAGAGAGATGTCAACCTGCACTTCTTTGGAAAAGGTCATGTGGGGGCACCTGGAGAAGGGGCCGAGTCTTTCCATCTCTGGATGCAGGATGTCCCTCTTGTCCCTCGCCGTGGCATCGCTGTCCCAGATGGCTTGGTCACGGCAGTAAAACCACTTTCCCTCTGTATAGGCAGTTGGCTACCGTAGAGTGTTTTAGCTAAACCTTCTAATGTGAACATTTTTACCCAAGTAAATAAAGCTGCTGATATCCTCAGATGATTCGACTTCTCTAGAAATTTCCTGGCCCCGCCCTTTCCATGCAGCTGTCACAGGTGGGTTCACCGAGCCATGCTCCAGCCTCTTGAGATAGAATCCACGCTTATCTTGGACGTCTAAAGAGCCTAGGCCAGGGGTGGGGAACCTGCAGCCTTAAGCCCACATTGGCCTTCGAGGTCCTTAAGTATGTGGCCTTTTGACTGAATCCAAATTTTACAGAACAAATCCTTGTATTTTTGTTCATCTTTTATATTTTTATTTTAAAATATCGAAGAATAAAATAAGTTTCAATGAAATAATCCTCCCACATTGACCAGCACAATTATTAATAGAACATCAGTAAGCCATAAGGGCTAAACTGATGGCTGCTACACTGATGATTTGGTTCTCACTTCCCCCGCCTGCTGGTGCCATTATGGCAGGAGGCTGGTTGGCGAGAGTTTATGGGGGTCAGATACACCAGCTGTTATCGGCTTTTGACAACAGTGCACTGTGTTTCTGTTTGACGTGGAATTTGTGAATAGTCACACAGCTCGACAGCATTTTTTAATTCTGTGTGCTTAGCAGCCCATCATGTGAAAGAAGACCAAGAGAATGCTGATGGAAGAACCAAGATTTGTTAATGAGGATTGGGAATTGCAATATCACCTTGTTTCTGCTAAAGATAAAATGATTTCCTTGTTTTGTGATACTGCAATATCCACATTAAAGAAATTTAATGCTCATCACCATTATAACACTCATAAGGACCACAAATACTTTAAATTAGAGGGAGAGGCACAAAAGGTTGTGTTGGCAGAAATTAAAAGATGAAAAGCAAAGGCAAAGACACTTCTTTCAAGCAGCAATAAGACCTGGAAATAATGCCACTGAAGCAACTTATAAAGTAGCTTATATACTCGAGAAAAAAAGGGAAGCCATTCGGTGATACAGAAATTATGAAAGAATGCATTGTCAAAGTTGTAGTGTGATCAGACGCTGATAACATTTCAAAGTGCAAACAACTGCCTCTTTCAAGGAGAACCATAACTGATCGACAGCACGAATTAGCCTTCAACATAACAACTTCATGCAATACTTTACAAGGGAAATACATACTGTTCAGTCACTTTGGATGCATCAACTGATACTACTAACTCAGTGCGGGCTTTTCTGTGCTATGAAAAATTATTCACTTTGGGCACACTTGTGAATAGAACACAGGGAATAGATACCTTCAACAGCTTTCAAGATAAATGTCATGAAATTGGACTGAATTTGGTAAATTTATTGAGTTTATGTACAGACAGTGCACCTTCTTTGACAGGAAAACATGAAGGGTTTATCGCACAGACTAAAAAAGTATCAACAGATACAGATGGTCTCACTTCTTCTTTTCATTGTCTCTTGCATCAGCAAAATCTCTGTGCTAAAGCTACTATTTTAAGTGACACTTTGCAAGTTATAAGTTTTAAGTTTTTTTTGTTTGTTTTGTTTTGAGACAGAGTCTTACTCTGTTGTTCAGGCTAGAGTGCAATGGTGTCAGCCTAGCTCACAGCAACCTCAAACTCCTGGGCTCAAGCAATCCCTTCTGCCTCAGCCTTCCAAGCAGCTGGGACTACAGGCATGCACCACCATGCCCGGCTAATTTTTTCTATATGTATTTTTAGTTAGCCAATTAATTTCTTTCTATTTATAGTAGAGATGGGGTCTCACTCTTGCTCAGGCTGGTTTCGAAATCCTGAGCTCAAACGATCCGCCTGCCTCAGCCTCCCAGAGTGCTAGGATTACAGGCATGAGCCACCACGCCAGGCCTTTTATTTATTTATTTATTTATTTATTTATTTATTTATTTATTTATGAGACAGAGTCTCACTCTGTTGCTCTGGCCAGAGTAGTGGCATCAGCCTAGCTCACAGCAACCTCAAACTCCTGGGCTCAAGCGACCCTCCTGCCTCAGCCTCCCAAGTAGCTGGGTCTATAGGCATATGCTACCATGTGCGGCTAATTTTTTCTATTTTTAGTAGAGATAGGGTCTCACTCAGGCTGGTCTCAAACTACTGACCTCAAGCAATCCTCCCTCCCTCCTCAGCCTCCCAAAGTCCTAGGATTACAGGTGTTAGTCACCGCACCCGGGCTAAGTATTGTTAGCTACAGGGTGTCCTCCATGCTGCACCCAAATATCCCAATGCTTTCAACAAAAAGCAGACCCAAGAAAGTCATTAAAAGGCTAGCCGACTTTAAAATTAGCAAATAGTTTTCATTTTATGAAATTATTAAGAACATAGTAGTTAGATTTTTACAAAATACTGTATATTTTTAAGTATATCTAATTGAAGTTTCTTGAATGCGGCCTTATTTGATTACAGCTAAATTAACGTGGCCTTCCAACATGAAAAGGTCTCCCACCCCTGGCCTAGGGCCAGTAGTTCAGCAGTCAGTCATCCTGGGAGCTGGCCCCACCCTGACCTTGTATCCCAATTCTAGGAACTAGAACGTCTTCCCTTTGACCAAGCCTCTGACTTAGCCCTATTTCTGGTTCCTCGTGTCTTTGCTTGGTGTTCAGTGCAACATCCTATTCTCCTGGTTCTGCTTTGTTCTTTCCTTTTGCTCACAATCCTGCATGTTCCTGCACAACTCCAAGGATGCCATTTGTGTTGTGTTCCACAGGCAAGGCAGTGCTACTGGTATGTAGGCATTCAAAAAAAAAATTAAGTTTTAAAAGTTCTTAAATGACCACTTGACTCATCATCTGCCAGTCCGTGGCATATGGAGTGAGCACAAACATGCAGAAGAACTGGATGAGCAATCTAATAGATCAACTCTGGATATGTAGCATTCCTGGAATATCTGAGAAGAACTGCTCAATTCTTCCCTGCTTCAACCAAAAAAATACAAATTATCAATCTCTTATACAAGTCATTGCAAATATCATTGGTACAAATAATCAGCACAAAAGGAAACACAGCAGTTAGTACTGTATGTAATAAAAACTTGTTACAAATGAGAAACTAAAGTTGTGAAAAGTACAACAATTGAACTGGAAAAATTAAACATGATAGAAAAAAATACAAAATAAAAGCAACAGAAGGAAAAATGCACATGGTAAAGCTGATTGTTTTGAAATCAGTAGAAGAATCAAATCTTGGCAAAATGTGAATATGTAAAATTTGACCCAGGAAAATTGATCTTGGTAGAAATGTGATCAAAGAAAACTCAGATTGTCAAAAGCTATGATGGACAGCATTCACATAGATAGTAATTGATGAACTGAATATTTTTAGTAAAATATATTATAGAAAAAAAATCCTATTGTAAAGAATTTTTTAAATCAGAAAACATAGTTTACCTGCACAGAATGGAAAAATTGTTCAAAGAATTAAAGTGGCTTGTATGCTGGGTGTGATGGCTCATCCCTATAATCCCGGCAGGAGGATTACCTGAGCTCAGGAGTTTGAGACCAGCCTGAGCAAAAGCAAGACCCATCTCTGCTAAAAATAGAAAAATTAGCCAAGCTTGGTGATGTGCACCTGTATTCCCAGCTACTCAGGAGGCTGAGGCAGGAGGATCACTGGAGTCCAGGAGTGTGAGGTTGCAGGGAGCTTTGATGATGCCACTGCATTCTACCCAGGACAACAGAGCAAGACTCTGTCTCAAAAAAATAAATAAAGTGGCTTGTAATGGATTTACTGAGGAAAATATTGTCTCAATGAAACATCTTCAAATGAAATTCAGATGAAAATATACATCTTCATATTTATAAAGACGGAACAAAAACTGTGTTTATATTTAAAGAACCACCTGGGTCAAATATTCAGAAATGGTGGGGTGCATGGTGAATAAATACTAGGCACCATCTTCAATTGGGTCCTGGAACAGAAAAAGGATGTTGATGGAGAAATTGGTGAAATCCAAATAAAGCCTGGAGTTCAGTGAATAGTATCGTATTCATGTCGGTTTTTTGAGTTTTGACCAATGTTCATGGTAATGTAAGATGTTAGCATTAGGGGAAACTGGGTGAGGGGTATGTAGGAACTTTCTGTATTATCTTTGCAACTTTTCTGTACGTCTAAAGTTATTCCCCGAAATATGGTGGGGTCCAAAAGCCCTGGACCAAAGAAAAAAGCAAACCAGAATTCCCTAGGCTGCTCTTCCTTGAGTACCTTGGCTCACTTCCCAGTGGAGCCACTGGTTGTGCCAATTTATTTCCAGTTTCTTTCTAGAGATCATACCTGTTGATGTGCCTGCCCTTCACCAGCCTTTTGTGGGCTTCTGTGCACCGCCAGCTACCACCCACATCTCTCTACTCTTGTTCCAGACATCTTCCTGTTACTCATCCTTGCAACCAGGCCTCCTTGGACTTCCCAGGGTGTAAACCAGGGGGCTCAAACTTGGCTGCATATTGGACTCACCTGAGGAGCTTTAACAAACACTGATGCCTGGTTGCCACCCAGAGAGATTCTGATTTAAGTGGTCTGGAGCATGGCCTGGGCTTTGGGAGTTTAAAATCCTTCACAGGTGATTCTAATGTGCCAAGTTTGAGAAACAGGTGTCAACCTAGCTATTAAATATAAATCCTGTTGGTCCTTGAAAAGTCCATTTAAGCCCTGCCTTAATTACAGCAACCCTTCCCCATCCTCAGAACCCTGGAGGTCACCCAAGTTCTAACACAGGTACCTGCGTGTGCACATTGCACCCATTCTCCTTTCATAAATGTGAATTGGCACCCCGTAGGGAAGGATTTTGTTCCATGCTTCTTTGTGTCTCCACCACAAGGAGGTGCACGCTCCCGAGGATGTTCTTGTGCGTCAGAGTGAGGATTAGATGTCTGGTTTCATTCCTGGAAACAGATGGCCTGGCTGTCCTAAGGGAGTTCATTGCTACTGGGGCCAGCCAGCGCTCACCGCGTAGCAGCCTCACACGTGGGTTCCCTCTCCCTCCAGGTGGCCTTAGTCTCTGCATACAGTCTGGTTCCCCTCGCTTGCTTTGCAAAGCAGACTTTCAGGGGCCCTCCAAATGTGGCCTGGGCAGAGCCAACTCTCTTGTGTGCACTTCAAGCCAAAGTCAGATCAGAATCACTTGGCTTCTGCCAACCCAATGCAGATGCTGGTGTCCGGGAGGAATTGCACCTTTGAAATATTGGGACTGGGACCCAGTCTCATGTCAGCTCCTAAATATAAATGAGAAGAGTTGTTGGGTTTTTTTTTTTTCTTTTTGTTTTTTGTTTGTTTGTTTATAACAGCAAGTAGAGGGACCTGTTAACTTAAAAATCACAAGATCTATAAATTTGGGAAGGAGAGCTTTATTTCTTCTATAGCCTGCAGGGTGGCCATGCCAACAGGCTCGGAAGCATCAGCTTCTGGCAAAAACCAGAGACAGGCACTTCAAAGGGGGTGTGGGCAGGGATTTATGCTAAATGGTTGACCAAATATACATACTTAAAAGGTTATAGGAGAAGCTATGAATATTCATGAAGGTGGTTCTGCTGCATGGGTACTAGATAAACATGCATGTTACATACAACCCATGTTCAATTTGGGGTGGAGACTTAACATGTAAATATATTACAATTTGGCCCTATACGTCAAAAAAATCTTCTGGACACAAAGGGCACAGCCTCTATAAAACCCGCCAGGGCCAGGGCTGGGTGCAGTGGCTCACACACTTTAGGAGGCTGAGGCAGGAGAAGGGCTTGAGCCCAAGAGTTGGAGGCTGCAGTGAGGCATGATTGTGTCACTGTACTCCAGCCTGGGTGACAGAGCAAGACCCTGTCTCAAAAAAAAAAAAAAAGCAACAAACAGAAAAAACAGCCCCTGAATGTGTCCATGGTCCGTGGTCTTTTATCAGGAGAGAGTTACTGAAATAAGTCTCTTGCAATCAAACTGTACTTATGGCTATGGAGCAGGGGTGGGGGACAGTGTCCAGCAGTGAAGCTGCAAATGGTTTCAGTATTGCTAATCTCAAGGCCAGGACTTGTTTATCAGAGAGAAAAAGAAAAATTTTGTGGCAGTTAGAACATAGTTCGTTCTTCAAGTGCTGGCGTGGGTGACTTAACCCTTGCCTGGCATGGCCTCAGGTGCTGTTGATACTATAATTCGGTGTCTTACTGCTGCAAAGAATCTGTTCTGTCCGTCTTATGATCTCTATTACTGCTGTGTTTAAACCCCAAAAGGGAGGGAGTATAATGAGATGGGCCTGACCTCCCGTCCTGTCATGGCTGGGAACTCAGTTTTTTATGTTTCTCTGCAGTCCCCTTGGCCTAGAGGGGTCCGTTCAGTCAGCTGGGGGCTTAGAATTTTATTTTTAGTTTACAGACCCCACCCCAAACCTACTGACTCTTAATCTCTGAAGGGCGATTGCTGGGACTTTGGTTTTAAAAGTTCTTCAGGTTGGCCAGGCGAGGTGGCTCACGCCTGTAATCCTAGCACTCTGGGAGGCCGAGCTGGGAGGATCGTTTGAGCTCAGGAGTTCGAGACCAGCCTGAGCAAGAGCGAGACCCCATCTCTACTGAAAATAGAAAGAAATTAATTGAACAACTAAAAATATATAGAAAAAATTGGCCGGGCTGAGGCAGAAGGATTGCTTGAGCCCAGGAGTTTGAGGTTGCTGTGAGCTAGGCTGACACCACAGCACTCTAGCCTGGGCCACAGAGTGAGACTCTGTCTCAAAAAAAAAAAGTTCCTCAGGTGTTGGTGAAGGGGCAGCCCACTGCTCTGGCCACCGGGCTCCCTTGGGACGTGTGTCACCACAAAGCTTCGAGGGCACTGGCTCAGAGCTGGGGGTTCCTCAAGAGGATCTCCTGTGGGATTCACAGAGAAAGTCATGCCTGAGCCCCCTTCTGGAGAGCTGGAGTTGGAAGGTTCCAGGTGGTACTGAACATTTATTTGTGTGTCTTACTAACTCCCTAGCTGACTCAGATGTGTAGTCCTGGTCTGACCAAGGGTGGGTAGACTTTTTCTGTAAAGGGCCAGCCGGTAAATATTTTCGGCTTGCAGATCATATGGTCTCTGTTGCAACTGCTCACCTTTGCCATGATAGTGAAGCAGCTATGGATTAAACAAACGTGCATGGCTGCATTCCAATACACTTTATTTACAAAACAGGCAATGGGCCAATTTAGCGTGTGGGCTATGGTCTGTCCATCCCTGATAAAACCACTTGGGGAAATATCACATTTTCTTCCATGCCCAGGCCAATTAAATCAGGATCTCTGTGGGTGGTGCTCAGGCATTGTCATTTATTAAAAGTTCTTCAGGTGATTTTCAATCAGCCAGGATTAAGAATTATTACAATAATGCACTATCATTGAACAATTCACTCTAAAGAGCAGTGGCGTGTTCTGCCACAATGTTTAACCTGCGTCTGAAGGTTCTTTCTTTGTTTCCTTGTGTGTGTATTTGCTTGCTTGCTTTTCCATTCAATGGAAGGATTCCAAATATATTGTTCTATGCTGCCTTCCAAAAAAAATTTTTTTATTGAGATATGACACATACACAGTCAAGTATACAAATTGTAAATGTACAGCTTGATGGATTTTGACATTTGTTGTTTGCATTCGTTTGCACATGCACTGTATCCATGGAACCACCACTCAGAACCAAACCTGGACCACTCAAAGGAGCCCTTTTCCACTTGCCTGTAAATCTGTCTTCTCTCTGAATAGATGTCATTAAGTCACCAAGTATTTGACAACTTGCTTTGCCCACAAATATTCTTGGCATTGTGGGGGCAAAGGCAAGCATGGAGTGTGGTTGGAATTTGCTGTTGCACATTAAGTTGCTGTGACACACTCTACCCTCACAAAGGAAGCTCCACACACCCCATTTGCCTGTGTACATTGGACAGTGAGCCCCATGAAGCAGCAAGCAAGTCACTTAGCCTCAGGAAGGAAACAACAGGCCCAGGTAGATCTAGACAGTTTATTACAACACAGACAGCATCGGGAGCTCCACATGAGCTTGGTTTACCTGCCCCTCCCCAGGTCCTATGGAGGCAGTGCCCAGGTGAATGCCACACACCCCAGGGATGTGTCACAACGAAGACACCCTAAGCTCAGGGAATCTCCAATCTCATGGCAAATGTGCTCAACCTTTCTCTCACAGGGAGATAGTACCCTTTTTTCTTTTATTGAGATGAAATTCACATACATAAATTAACCATTTTAAAGCACAGTAGTCCTCCCCTTATTCCTAGGTGATACATCCCAAACCCCTCAGCGGATCCCCGAAATCTCAGATATCACTGAACTCTGTGTAATACTGTGTGTTTTTTTTTTCCTACACCTACATACCTATGGTAAAGCTTAATATATAAGTTGGGCACAGTAAGAGAGTAACAACAATATGTACTAATAACATAGAACAATCATAAAAATATGCCAGCATCACTACTCTTGCGCTTTGGGGCCATCGTTAAGTAAAATAAGAGCTACTTGAACACAAGCACCACAATTGTGCAACAGTCAATCTGATAACCCATACAGCTACTAAGCGACCAGCAGGCGGTGGTGGTACAGCTGGAAAAAGTGATGATTCATGTCCGGGGCAGGACAGAGTGGGATGGCGTGAGATTTCATCATGCTACTCAGAGAAATGCACAATTTAAAACTTAGGAATTGTTTAATTCTGGATTTTTGTTTAATATTTTCAGACCATGGTTGACAATAGGTAACTGAAACCAGGGAAAGAGAAAGCTAAGGGGAGACTACTGTATACATTAAGTGATATTGAGTATATTCACAATGTTGTACAACCTTTACCTCTATCCAGTTCCAAAACATTTTCATCACCCCAAAAGATAACTCCCAACCCCTAAACAGTCACTCCTCATTTGCCCTTCCCCTCAGCCCCTGGCAACCACCAATCTGCTTTCTTAGATATTTTGTATAAATGAGATCATTCAATATGCGACCTTTTGTGTCTGGCTGCTTTTATTAGCATGTTCTTGAAGTTCACGCACATTGTAGCATGTTTCAGTGCTTTATAGTTGATGGACATTTGGGTTTCTGCTTTTTGGCTATTATGAATAGTGCTGCCGCAAACATTTGTATACACGCATTTGTTTGAGTACTTGTTTTCAATATTTTTGGATATATATCTAGAAGTGGAATTGCTGGGCTATATGATAGTCCCATGTTTCAGTTTTTGAAGAACTGGCATGCTGTTTTCCACAGCAGCTACAACATTTTACATCTCCTCCAGAAATGTACAAGGGTTCCAACTTCTCTGCATCCAGACCAATACTTATTTCAGTTTTTTCAAATTATAGCCATCCTCATGGGTATGAACTGGTATCTCCTTGTGGTTTTAACTTGCATTTTCCTATTAATGATGCTGAGCATCTTTTCATGTGCTTGCTAGCCACTTGTATATCTTCTTTGAATAAATGTCTATTCAAATCTTTGGCCTATTTTTTAATTGGGTTGTTTGTCTTTTTGTTTTTGAGTTGGATATGTGTGTGTGTGTGTTGTGCTTGTGTCTGTGCCATTCCAGTGAAGATGGCCAAGTCATCCATCTTGGCCAAGAGTTTACTTTGAGTTTTATCTATTCCCTGTCTACCCAAAATAATCAAAATAATCACTATATATATGTATATATATAATATATTTGTCCCTTGAACAACATGAGTTTGAACCATGAGGGTCCACTCATATGCAGATTTTCTTCAATAAGTATATTGGGAAAGTTTTTAGAGATTTATAACAATTTGAAAAAATTTGAAAATGAACTATATAGCCTAGAAATATGAAAAAATGAAGAAAAAATAGATGTGTCATGAATCCATAAAATATATGTAGATACTAGTCTATTTTATCATTTACTACTATAAAATATACACTAATCTGTTATATAAAGTTAAAGTTTATCAAAACTTAAACATTTAGAGACCATACATAGCACCATTCACAGTAGAGAGGAATATAAGCAAATGCAAAGATCAATATTAATCATAACTGCATAAAATTAACTCTAGTGCATGCTGTACTACTGTAATAATTTCATAGCCACCTCCTATTAATGTTGCAGTGAGCTCATGTGTTGCAAGTAACCCTGAAAACACAAGTGCGACACTCATCATCTCCATGTGAGCAGTTGTCTCTCCAGTAAATTGCATGTTGCAGTAAAAAGTGATCTCTCTTGGTTCTCATGTATTTTTCATCATGTTTAATGCAATACTTGCCTAACACTGTGGAATCCATACCAAGTGCCACTAGCGATGCTAGAAGTGCTCCCTAGAAATGGAGAAAAGTCCTGACATTATAACAAAAAGTGGAATTGCTTGGCAGGTACCATAGATTGAGGTCTGCAGCTGCAGTTGCCCACCATTTAAGACAGATGATTCATCTTTTAAACAGATGGCATACACTTATGGTATTGATATGTACAGTTCAGTACTGTAAATGTATTTTCCCTATGATTTTCTTTTCTATAGCTCACTTTTCTGTAAGAATACAGTATATAATACATATGACATCTACAATATGTGTTCATCTACTGTTTATGTTATTGGTAAGGCTGTTAGTAAAGTTTTGGGGGAGTCAAAAGTTAGATTGCATGGGAGTTTATTGCTCCTAACCCCCACATTGTTCATGGGTCAATTATATGTGTGTGACATATATATATATATCATACTCATAAAAGTAGTCCCATAGTAAGCTGGGAGTGTAGGTGATTGGAGTCTTTCTTGTTTTTCTGATAGTAGAGTTGGCAGCATCTGCATTTAGCCCTGTGGCAACTTCTGGTCAGAACTTGGCATTTGGAACCAGTAAAGGGCCTCTTCTCACCACCAGGCACTCCACGTGGACAACCAGAGTATGAGGTTGCTGGGCCTAATGAACTGCAAATGAGCACCTCAGGCTGGGCAGAGTGGGGAAGGGGGTGCACGAGCAGGTAAAAAGGGAAGTGTGGTGTGTTTCCTGGTGGTTTTGATGCAGCTGATATAGCCATTGAGAGAATCTCTTTGTCCAAGGACCAAGGAATCTTCCCAGCACTGTGGGTCAAGGAGCGTACCCTCATCAGGGGCCTGAGACAGTGCTGGTTCGTGCCCCATAAGCAGTTGTCTTCAACGCTTTTGTTCATTTACCTCCCAAAAGAATTTTGGGAAACTCACACATTTTTAAGTTGACACTTAGAATTTCGTCATGAATGTAAACAGCTGGTAAAGATGGATTTTTAGACATATTATAAGTATTGATATTTCACACAAAGCTATATCTTTCTTTTATATGTACCCAATGGAATCTAAATGCCACAGCAATTGGATACCTACCAGCCGCCATCCATTTTAAAACTATGTGAAGGAGACTTTCTTTAATAGTTAGAAATTTTACATTGTTTCATTTTCTTTTGGAACCTGTGTATCCATTCACTGCATTTCCCCAGAAATCTATACTAATACAATATATATTTTATACTGAAATCTCTCTTTGCTCACCCTTCTCCTACAGCAAAAATATATGAATTGAAATTTAATTTTTTAATTTTCCTGTGATGATAAGGCTTAGTTTCCTTAAAATTTTCTCCCTGATTGAGTTACTTTTTAATTATTAGTAGTGTACAATTGATCAAAACCACATAAATATATAACAAATTTGTATAAATAATTATTAAATGTAAAAATTAAGTTTTCTTGGAAGTTTCTAAATTAGATGAGCAGAACTTTATAATCTTTTTCAATTAATGTATCAGTGAATGAATATTACTTATTATTAGAAAGAGTTGGGTTTAGAATAAATTCTATTCCTATTTTTCATTTCAATGTAAGCACTCAAGAAGCCTTGTTTATAGAAACAAGAAAATGAGAATGGAGGGAAATTTTAACAATGTGGCTCAATTCTTTGAATGCCTTCTGAGTTATATGCCAGAAATTACATATGCATGTTCATCAAAAATTATATTTAATGACTATGATAGGCTAAATAATGCCCCCCACCAAAATATATCCACATCCTAATTTCCGGACCCTGTGAATGTCACCCAGTATGGTGAAAGGGACCGTGCAGATGTGATCAAGTTCAGGATCCTGCAACAGGGGGCTAAGCCTGGATCTTCAGGTGAGAGGACACAGGAGGGGTCAGAGTGGGAAGAAAGTGACATGATGACAGACACAGGGAGAGATTTGTAGATGCTTCACTGCTCGCTCTGAAGTTGGAGGCAGCGCCCATAGCCAAAGAATATAAGGAATGTAGGTCCAGAACCAAGAGACAAGGAAAGGTATAACTTCCTTCAGAGCCTCCAGAAGGAATTAGCCCTGCTGATACCCCAACTATAGCTCAGTGAATCTGATTTTGGAGTTCTGACCTCTAGAACTATAAGAGAATAAATTTGTGTTGTCTTGAGCCGTAAGTTTGTAATAATTTGTTACAGCATCTGTAGGAATCTGATACAATGACCTGTCTACTGACAGCTCCATTATGTCCTCCCGGTAAGGAAAGAATTAGAAACCACATGAGGAGTTGCGGGTGAATGTAGTCAATAATAATGTATTACATATTTCAAAATAACTAAGGGAATAAATTTCAAATGTATCACCACAAAAAAATGTTAAGATGGGAGATGGCTATGTTAATTAGCTGGATTTAATCATTCCACATGGTATACATAAAATATCACATTATACTCCATAAATGTAATACAGTTATGTTTTATCAATCAATGATAATATTAATTTTTAAAAATTAATTATTAAAAAAAAAAGAATTGGAAACCATGACCACCGTGTCCTCATTCTAGTCCACAGGGAGCAGGGGTTAGGGTTAGGGGGAAGAGGAGGGTACACATGCTCCAGAAGTTGCCACACACTTTTAGTCACATGGTGTCACCTAATTGCAAGGAAACTGGGAAAGGTAGCAGCCATGTGCCCAATTCTTTTGGGAGGTTCCATTACTATAGAAGGAGGGGAGGATGAATTTAGAAGGGAAGACAGTCTCTGGCTCGGGAGGTCGTTGCAGTTGTTGAGATGGCAGTGGCACTGGCCACAGGGAGAAAGGGACTAACTGCAGGGTGTTTTGGAGTCCATGGTCACTAGGACTTGAAGGGTTGGATGTGACAGTGAGGGTCAGGGAGGTGACAAGTCAGCACCTAGATTTCTGGCTCCCTCCAGAGGTAGAGCCTGCTGCAGAGGGAAAGAATAATACATGTGCCTTATCAGAATTGCACGTTTGTGTAAATATTGACAGGTTTCTGTTAAATTAATTAAGGAGATTGTTTTGTTAAAGGGAATAGAAGTTGCTGAAGCAGCACTTGGCAGCCTCTGTCCTCGGCTCCCTTAAGCACTGTGACTTCCTTAGGATGTGTTTTACACCCACACCAGGAAAACCTTCTGGGGAGGGGCCTGCTTATGCCACAGCCATGCCATTAGCTAGATGATGTCTGATCATTTGCATGCATTGTGATGGGATAGCTGGTCCCTAAGCAAAATGGGTCTCCTGGGGCCTGTTTCTGTTGTTTATTGTTGGTTGTTTTGTATTAACGCTATTTTATTTTCTCCATGATAAATGTAGTATATGCTTATCATAGAAAAAAGTCAGGAACTCCAGAGCGGTAAAAGGAAGGAGACCACTCATAGTCCCACGAGTCTAAGGCACCCATTTCGCCAGCACCTTGCTGGATCTCCTTTCAGCCTTACCTCTGTGCTTTTTTTTTTTTTCGCTTTTTTTTAGACAGGGTCTCACTCTGTTGCCTGGGCTTACAGTACAGTCAATCCTCCTGCCTCAGCCTCCTGGGTAGCTGGGACTACAGGCACGCACCACCACACCCGGTTGATTTTTGTATTTTTTTGTAGAGGCAAGTTCTCACTCTTGCTCATGCTGGTGTTGAACTCCTGACCCCAAGCAATCCTCCCGCCTTGGCCTCTTACAGTGCCAGGATTATAGGCGTAAGCCGCCACTCAGTCCCACAGTGTTGTTTTAAAGTTGTATTCTGAATGCCTGTGGTCGTGCTGCTTTGGGGGCCACTGTTTGGCTGACTGCATCAGCATAGTGTGTGTATATCACAGGCATTCAACTAACCACCAACTAACGAACGAAAGAGCAGAAGAGCACTGCACGCCGCGTGCACGTACACTGGAGACTCACAGTTCAGCCGCTGCCCTGCGACTGTGCTGGCTAGCAGGTATTCTATGCATATGAAGTGAAGTGTCTGCTGAGCAGAAAGCATGACAGTTTAGGATAATGAAGGCAATTCAGGTCTCCCTTTTGTATTCAATTAAACATGTTTCTTGGTCCTGGGTGCACATTAAAATCACCAAGGAGATTAAAAAAAATATCTATGCCAGAGCCCTCCACAGACCAATTAAGTGAGAGCCTCTGAGGGCTTCGCTATTTGTTAGAAACTCGCCAGGTGATTCTAAAGTGCAGCTGAGGTTGAGAGTCGCTGGCTTAGAATAGCCACCTCTCAGAAATGAGGACTTGTGGCGACCTTTCTGACTCTGTTTCCTTCTGTTGTGGACTGGTGTGTGTTTACCTAAAATCCCTATGTTGAAGTCCTAACCTCCCAGAATTTCAGAACGGTGACCGTATTTGGAGATAAGGTTTTAAAAGAGATATTTAAGTTAAAATGAGGTCATTAGGGTGGGCCCCAATCTGACTGGTGTCCTTACACGAAGAGGAGATTAGGACACGGATACTCACAAAGGGTAGACTACCGGTATGTGAAGACACAGGGAGACCAGGGCCATCTACAAGCCAGGGAGAGAGGCCTCGGAAGAAACCAACCCTGCTGACACCTTGATCTCGACTTCCAGCCTTCAGAATTGTAAGAAAATAAATGTCTGCTCTTTAAGCCACCCAGTCTTGGTACTTTGTTGTGTCTGCCCTCGCAAACTGACACAGACCTGGAACCTGTGAATAGGGAGATTAGCCTGGATGATGCAGCTGGGCTCAATTTAATCATATGGGGTCTTTCTTTTTTTTTTTTTTTTTTTTTGAGACAGAGTCTCGCTTTGTTGCCCAGGCTAGAGTGAGTGCCGTGGCGTCAGCCTAGCTCACAGCAACCTCAAACTCCTGGGCCCAAGCGATCCTCCTGCCTCAGCCTCCCAAGTAGCTAGGACTACAGGCATGTGCCACCATGCCCGGCTAATTTTTTCTATATATTTTTAGTTGGCCAATTGATTTCTTTCTATTTTTAGTAGAGACGGGGTCTCACTCTTGCTCAGGCTGGTTTTGAACTCCTGATCTTGAGCAATCCACCCGCCTCGGCCTCCCAGAGTGCTAGGATTATAGGCGTGAGCCACCTAGTCCAGCCCATATTGAGGTATTAAAAGCAGAGAATCAGCCTGTGCTGATGCTGTTGCTCCCATCTGCAGTCCCAGCTACTCAGGAGGCTGAGGCAGGAGATCACTTGAGCCCAGGAGTGTGAGGCTGCAGTGAGCATGATCACACTACTGCACTCCAGCCTGGGCAACAGAGCGAGACCCTGTCTCTAAACAAAAAAGTGGCAGAGAATCTTTCCTAGCAGAGGTCAGAGGAATATGACATAACAGCAGAAGAGGTTTGAAGCGTGGGATGACTTCACCCACTGCTGCCCTTGAAGATGGAGAAATGGGCCCCTGGCCAGGGAACTTGGGCAGCCTGTGTAATCGGGAACCTGTGGAGCTGGCAACAGCCATCAGCTGACAGCCAGCAAGGAAACCGGGACCTCAGTCCTGCAACCACAAGGAACTAAATTCTATCAAAAGCCTGAGTGAACAAAGAAACAGTTCTCCTCTAGGGTCTCCAGGAAAGGATACAGCCCAGCCTTGCTGTTAGCTTAGTGAGACCCAAGTCAAACTTCAGACTACAGAAGTGTGAGATGATAAATTTATGTTGTTTTAAGCCATTAAATTTGTGGTGATTTTTTAGAGCAGCAATAGAGAACTAATACAGCTAAACTCTGAAAAATAAAATAAGACATCCTCCCTGTTGTCACAGAGTTCAGCAATTCAAATTTGCGAAATGTGTAAAAGGTAAAAAGCAAATCAAGTTTTTAGTAACTTAAGTCTTAGGCCAACAAGTTATTAAATTGGGGGCCCTGAGTATTAGGTGACGTGTGAGTCCGAAGTTCTGTGCTTTTTGATGGAAGTTCTGGTTAAAAGGAGAATGAGGAACCTGCTACTGTAGATTGAAGGAAAAAGGACGTTTCTGTAGTGAAAATATAGAAAGGACTGGTCATTTAGCAGGGACAGGCTTTTTGTCAAGAGAATAGTAGTAATAATAACTCCTCAGACTTCAGAGGAATTCCTATCCTTCTCCACCCTCAACCCCCAAATCCACTTAATTTTAGAGTGAAAGCTCACGGCAAAGTCATGTGCACCAAGTAAGGAATTGCTTAGGACAAACAATGACAGGGGTGTGTCAAAGGAACACAGAAGCCAACTAAAAGAGCTCTTCGTGCTCCAAGCTCTAATGATTTGAGCAACAAAATAAATAAAGTAGTATTAAAATCAGATAATAACCCAAATATAAATTAAATATCCCCGAGTCCACGCTGACTTAAGTAAATGATTCAATAAATAAGTGGGGGAGTGGAGACAAATCTTCGCTGAAGAAGAATTCCATGGAATTAATGTAGGCATTCCATCCTCAAGGAAGGAGAACACGAACTTCCCACTCCTGAGTGTGGTCTGCACATAGTCACTGCCTTCCAAAGAGTACAGTATGGAAACGGCAGGGGGATGGTGTCTAATTTTACGGTGGAGAAACCTGCCAAACTCTACTTCGACTAGGAGATCCAGGCTCTAGTATCCTGAGTGATAAGTCATGTTGGTAGTGTGTACCCTTGATATGATATGATGAGAGTAGCACTTCCCTCTCTGGTCCTCCTCCCTCCAACCCATCACTCCAGTCTAATCATGAGAAAACATCAGATCAATTGAGGAACATTTCTGCAAAATACCCAACCAGTACGCTGTCAAAACTGTCAAGGTCATCAAACAGGGAAAGTCTAAGAAGATGTCACAGACCAGTGGAGCCTAAGGAGACATGACAACTAAATGTGACACAGTGTCCTGGGTAGGATCCTAGAGCAGAAAAAGGACATTAGGGGAAAAGGAAATCTGAGAAATGAAAAAGGAAATCTGAATAAAGTATGGAATTTAATTAATAATGATGTGTCAATGTTGGTTCCTTAATTGTAACAAATGTACCGTGTTCATGATTGATGTTAATAATAGGGTACAAGGTATAATATTAGAACTCTGTACTATCTTTACAATTTTTCTGTGATTCTAAAACTATTATAAATTTAAAAGTTTGGTTTTGAAAAGTAAAAAAAAAATATGCTCTTTACCAAAAAAATGATACACACCCTACAAATGTTTCTTCCATGGTACCCTGTATGTTCTGTAGAGTAGACATTTCTGCATTTTCTGAAGGGAATAAGGAAACCTGTGTATGGATCTGGGCCAGCCCCCAGAGTGGTCCTGTTAGGGGCAGAGGACATTTGCTCTTTAGGTAGCTTAAAGGCAAAAGTACTCACCATACTTTATTTTTTTGTGCACTAGTTTCCCTGCTTCACATACAACTCACTCATCGGAGTATATTAAAGCTATCTAATGTTCCAAGGGTAAGTTTCATTTAACAAAGTACATTCTGTGACCATTCTGAGTGTAGTTTTGGGAAATAAGGAAAAGTATGTATTGTAGAAAACAGATGGAGCTTTGGTAGTTGCTCGAGTTGAAGGCAAACCTGGCTTGACCCTGGGCCCTGTGGGAATCTAACTCTAGCTCTGTGTTAAAAAATGGCCGTTTAGAATAGCTTTCCACATTAGAATTGGGAGGCAATTTTAAGTTGCTCTGCACGTAGAAATAAAAATAGGTGCTTTACCCTCTAGTCCACAGAGGAAGAACAAGAATGGTGTATCTCATCTCTAACAATGGATTGATGGCACAAATATTTAAGTACTTAGTGAGGTGGTTAAGTACTCTAACTTCAAATAAAATTTATTCTTCGTTCAGGGAAAGTTTGACAGTTTTCCAAGCAGCGATTTACTTGCAGTCCCAGGAAGGATTCAATTGGTGGTAAAATAATAGTAAAAGCACATATAAATGTTTCGTTTTGGACTTTTCAGGGGCCTCTGTATCCAGACCTGGGGCTCCTAGGCCAGGTGCTCCCCTCGATTCCTCTCCTCACTGCCTTTCAGCTCATCTGCTGTCACTGCTTCTCGCTTTGCGGCACATGTGGGCTCCCAAGTGTCTGGTGAATGAGTAATACAGACAAGGATGGCGGCAGAAATAAAGAGCCAGCACTCAGCACGTTCCTGTCCTGGAGATGGAGGTTGATGAGGAGGCGGGATGAGGGAATCCTCTGTGTATTTTGGCCTCTCTCACCATCCTATCAGTTTCTCTGAGACCACCAACCCTTCCAAGCTGGTTCCACTCGGGAGAATTTTCTCGAACATTCTGTCTCTTATAGAATACTTTCCTGAGTATCATTCTCCTAATCAAGCAAGAGATAGTGTGGAACTTGGCAGAATTCATCCCCATCCCCTTTTTTAAACTTCATCTTTGATACATACAGAAGAATATGTGTAACAGTGAATCCTATTAGTAAAATAAGTGGATACCCATGAGCCCACCACCCACCCTGAGAACAGGGCATTATCAACACTGCCCCATCCCTGTACATACATCTTCCCCACCTATCCCACCTCCCCTCCCACAGAGGGGCCACTACCCTGAACTGTGTGGTTATCATTCTTCTGGTTTTTCAAGATTTACACTTTTATCCCATGAGCATATAACCCTAAGCAATGTATTGTTTCATTTTTGGCTTTGGGATTTACAAAAGAAGCACCAATATCGATTGTAGTCAATTGCAACTTTTCTTTTTAGCCTCGATATTATGTTTCTATGGGTCATCTACACTGTGTGTAACCTGGAACTGTAGTTCATTTATGTTTGCTTCTATATAGTACACTATCACATAAATATTCCACAGTTTAATTATTCATACTCCTGATTTGGGATGTTGGTGTTTTTCCCCCCAGGTTTTTGTCATTGCAATCAAATGCCCTAGTGAACATTCTTGGTGGACGTCTCTTTAATGCACATGTGTGAGCATTCTTTAGTGCAATAGTTCTCAAGGGCGAGAGTGCATCAGAATTCCTTGGAGGGAACACGATTGCTGGGCCCCATTCCCAGAGCTTCTGATTCAGTAGGGCCAGGGCTGGGGCCACAGATTTTGCATTTCTAATAAGTTTCCACTTTGGAACCACCATCCTAAGGTAAATACCTAGGAGTAGGAAGGCTGGGCTGTAGGGTGTACACCTGTTCCACATTATAAGATAATATCTAATTGTTTTGCTGCATAGTTGTAACATTTTATTTTCTCATGAACAGTATGGAAAGTTCTATTGAGCCCATTTTCACCAACCTCCTTTATCTTCTTCATCTCCCTTATTTGCATTCAATGTGCCTGAAACTGTGGGAGGGGAAAGGATTTATACACTGAGACAAGTATGTTTGACATTTTATTTAAAGAAGATGGGGGAGGGTTTCAACCTGAGAAAGCTGATAAGAAAAATAAATAACAATAAAGAAGGTAGGGGCTTTACATAGTTTGGGTATGTTTCCTTGGGCTTAACAAGCAGAAGAATTGACTCCAGCAGGTTTTCCAAGGAGAGTAAACAGTGAGCAATTCACATAACTTTAATAGAACATCTTTTTACCCAAGTCCGGGAGAGCCAGATGATTTACTGAGATAGGTTCATTTCAAGCAGCCAAAACAAAACTGGAGATGGTCCTTAACATGACAGCTGGAACAATCAACAGAGCTGATTTTTGTCTATTCTTTCATTGGAGTGAATGTTATTATTTAATCAAAAGGTACTTCATTTTGTAAAGATGAAGACTCACGGGAGATGTGATTGAAATTTCATGATGCTGTAGTAGGTAAGATGATCATGGATTGATTGGTCATACGCCAAAACTGGAAGAAGATAGAGAAGGACAATTAAAATAAATAATGGGGCAGGCTGCCATGGATTTGATGCAGGAAATCGTATAGTTACTTTGCTCATGAGGTGGCACAGCAGAGCATGGCGGAAAGAGTATCAGCCAGATTTGAGTTTGAATTCCAGCTCCTCTAGCGAAGCCCTAGTGTGAGAACTGGCACATGCTCCTTGGTCTCTCCTGAACCTCAGTTTCTTCATCTGTAAATGTGAATCACTCCTGTCTACCTTGCAGAGCTGTTGAGGTTTACACAAGATAATATACGGAAAGTGCTCGGCACATGGTAGGGCATTCATGCAATATGTGAGGTCCATGTTCTGTGCTTGTCCACTTTTCCTGCCTCCCCTCTGCCGGCCTTCGTGTTTCCAGTCTACCTTTCTCACCGTGCACCATTTGAAGTTTGAGCAGCTGTGTGCATGGCTCATCTGAATATATGGATGACAAGAGCATTCTAGACAGGAGATGTTTGAGATGTCCTCCTTGGCCCTGCAAAGAAACAGCAGCAGGAAGAGAGCTGACATTATTGAGTACTGACTCTGTGTCAGACACCCCACAGGCTTGCTCTCGCTTGCACTTCACAAAAAACCTACCTCTGAGATAGATTCAATTATTACTCTCATTTTATACATGAAAAATCAGGCACGGACCTCACAAACATTGTGCTGAGTGAAAGAAGCCAGTCACAAAGACCACGTACTGTATGACTGCATTTATGTGAAATGCCCGGAACAGGCAAATCCATAGGGACGGAAGGTAGATCAGTGGTTGCTGGGGGGGTGGGAGTTTTGGGGGTGAATAGGCAGTCACAGCTAGTGAGTATGAGGTTTCTTTTGGGGGTGCTGAAAATGTTCTATTGTGGAGATGGTTGTGCAACCCTAAAAAACATACCCTAAATAATATCGATCCTAATTGAATATCCTAAAAAACATGGAATTGTGCACTTGAAATAAGTTAATTGTGTGGCATGTGAGTTATAGCTCAATAAAGCTGATTTTTAAAATCTTATTTAGAACAAAAACAAAACAGGCACAGAGCAGTGAAGGAAATTGCCCAGCTTTACAGAGGCTGGGATGTGAACCAGGCAGGCTGAGGTCAGAGTTCACATTTCTGGGTTTCCCTCTCCCCTTCGTCTGCCTGAGAAACTCCTACTGCTCCTTCAAGGCCCAGCCCAACTCTGCCTCTTCCGCACGGTTTCCCTGATTTCCAGGTGGCCGCCATGGGCCCTCTCTGGCCCTTGCTGTCCTAAAAACAACTGCGTTTTCCACAGTGCCCCGGGAGGCAGGTACCCATTTGCTTTCTCAGTATGACTACGTGTGCCTCTGGAGAAGAGAGACTGGGTCCTTTCCATCATATATTCCCAGGGCCCACCATGTGTCTGGCACTGATTACGTGTGTCAAGTCCTGGCAGTGTGGCTGAACTCACGGGGCCCAGGCCAGGTCTCTCCACAAAGCATTCTTTGGCACGATCATCAAAGAAGATTCCTGAGGGAGATTACCCCACGTGGAATATGTACGCACGGAGCGTAAATATTGGTGAGTGTGACCAATGAGCTCCCCACGCTAACGAGGCCACGGCGGCCAGTCTGATCTTCATGTGGGTCACCGAGCAGTGCTTTCTTTTCTGTGGTTGCCGATTGAACCCCTCACCCCAGGCAGCCACCTTGTAAACTCTGTGCAGTTGATAAGACAGGAGATTAGGTCAGAACGTGCGTGATTTGGGAAACGCACATTGTTGCCTCTAGAAAAATATCCGCAAGTTCATGCCCAAGTGGTAGAAATAAGCATCTTTTCCTTGTACGCAGAGGTAACACTTCTTAACTTTTCTTCATTTCTCTTAATTTTTTATTTTTTATTTATTTAAAAAAACTTTTTTTAAATCTTGCCTCGGCCTCCCAGAGTGCCAGGATCACATGCGTGAGCCACCACGCCTGGCCATTTCTTTTAATTTTTGACTGTCCATCTTTCCTCCCATGATAGATCATGGAACATAGCCTTAGAAGATTAGTCACAACTCAACTGAAATTGGACATAGCAATTTTTTTTTAATTTAATTCTCCATAAGAAAGACCCAAAGTTTATGAAATGCTGATGTTTGTAGACATACACCCACACAAAGACTATAAGGAAATACATCAAGGCATTAGCAATAACAGTAGCTCACATTATAAGTATACTCATAAGAGTATCATGTGCTAGGTATTTTACATTATAATCTCATTTAATCCTCATATTATGATACTATTTTTTGTCTCCCATTTTATTGATGGAGAATCTCTGAATTTTCTGCAATGAGTTTATGTTATCGTGAATAACACACATGCAATGTTATTATAAACACATGTTATTAAAAACAAGCCGAAAGAGTCAGGAACTGCTGATAAGAAAACACTTTCCTGAATGGCAAGGCTACCCGACTGGCGAATCGTGGAACCCGGGGCAGCCTACTAATCGTGGACGTGACCGATTCGAGAGTTTTTACCCTGCCCCCAAGGCTTACTAACGTCACCCCACTCACTGTCCAGGTCATCTGTGGATACCTTACGTTGCACGTTGTTAAATCGCAGGGAATGGGGTCTCATGGCTCATTTCGGGGACTCACACCTCCACACTGCTGACCTCGGGCTTCTAGTAAAAACACACCAATCTCTGCCCAAGCCTACAACTGGGACTCATTTGAAAAGAAAACAAAGATAAGGATAAAGTGGGTTTCATGAAAGAAAACTCTTCGTGTGCTTGATGACTTCTTGGCAAAAGAAAGAGGGGAAGTGTGCTGCCGCCAAGCTTCTCCTTGGGCCGTGGCGTGAGCTCAACGTTTGTCTCACTGAGACACAAGGGAAGGGAGGTGCCGAGGTTCACCGACATCTCACATGGTTTCGGGGCTGATAAAGGATGCTACATAAGTGGTTTTTCAGATTTCCAAAACATAAAGATTTTGAGGTTCCATTGTTTTCCATTTGATGGCCACTGCCCAGAGTCAGGTCTTGAGAAATCCTTTCCCACCTTCCTTTCCACGTGGTGGGTGAGTTCGGTGAGCCCCACGGATGGGCATCGGAGAGAAGGCAGCCTGTAACGTAGTCAGCAAGATGTGGGCCCCCCGCCACCTCTGAGCATGGGAACCGTCTGGCCTTGGGGGACGCTTGGAGGGCAGCTGGCCAGCTTGTCAGCTTCGGGTTGTGCTGGTGGCCTCTTCAGCTTGCTTTTTTGCAACATGTTCACATTTTCATTTCTAGTTGAGTGTAGGGACCTGGCATTGTTCATGGCGGCGTGTGAAAGAAGTTTCTCAAAGAGCCTGAAATGACTTATCAGAAGAGTCCAGCTTCACTATGACAACCAAGGATGCTGTTAAACCACTTTCTTCCTCCACAGAGGTGAGAACATGAAAGGAACTCGCTCCACAGGTTCTAGGAGCACCAGGGCTCGCCTTGGGCCAGCTGCTGCCGTCACATGACACCTGCAGGACACACACACCTGGCCTGAGGAGTCCAGGCCGGGGGCAGCAGTGCAGTGGACAGACCCACAGATGGTGTCCAGAGATAAAAACATGTTACCCAAGGGGGAGGTTGGCTGAGGGTTGTGAAAGTGACCAGAAAGTGAATGAGGGCAGGTGGGACGAGCAGAAGGCTGAATGTCAAGGACCTTCAAGCACACTGGGTGTGCACACTTCATGTCTCTGGTCTGCTGCTTCTGCATTTCCTAAAAAATGAAATCAGTGGAGTAGATGAGCCCTCATCTATTTTGCAGGTCTCCCATGTCCCATCATGGTCACTTCTTTTTTTTTTTTTTGAGACAGAGTCTCTGTTGCCCGGGCTAGAGTGCCGTGGCGTCAGCCTAGCTCACAGCAACCTCAAACTCCTAGGCTCAAGCGATCCTTCTGCCTCAGCCTCCCAAGTAGCTGGGACTCCAGGCATGCACCACCATGCCCGGCTAATTTTTTCTATGTATTGTTAGTTGTCCGCCTAATTTCTTTCTATTTTTAGTAGAGATGGGGTCTCACTCTTGCTCAGGCTGGTCTCAAACTCCTGACCTCAAGCGATTCTCTTGCCTCAGCCTTCCAGAGTGCTAGGATTACAGGCGTGAGTCACTGCACCCGGCCCCATCATGGTCACTTCCAAGTGGGAACAGGCAGCTGGGAGCAGGGAATCCAGTGACTGTCTTGGCAAATCAATCCTGAGCCCAGGTGCGAAGGCAGACTCCTTGAGTAAGGACCTCAGGGAAGGCACAACAGAGCCTCGCTCTTGGGGCAGTGACACCTGCTCATTAATTTGGGTGGGGGAGGTGGTTAAAAATCTCAGTATAACCTGAGCTAAGGTTTCACTGAAAATAATATAGTCAATACCAATGACAGTTACTATAATAAAGGCAGCACACAGCATCGGGTGGTAAAATGGTTCCTTACCCAGCTGTTTCTCCAGCTCAGTTTTGAGCTATTTGAGGCCAGGAGTCCTCCATCCCAGTCCTCAGTGTGTGGCGGGAATAGATGTTAAGTGAGGGGACAGTGCCCGGAGACAGAGGGAAGGCACTCAGTCCCCATACCCCTCATAACAGGCTGAACTGAGGGGGACCCACAGACCTAGTCCATTTTTAAATGGCACTTGGGACATGGAAAGGCCACCCCCCCGGGGAAGGCCGGTAAAGACTCCAGGCAACTTTCCTTAGCATCTTCGTGTGTGTTTCTCCAGCTAAGACGAGCAATGAAAGAGAAATGAAAAGAAGAACAAAGCAAGGGTCACTAAATCGCCAAACAGGCAGTGAACGTGTAGTTTATCGAAGGAATTGCCCACGGGTCACGGAGCAGTTCAGTGAGTGGTTCTGATTCCTATTTCTTCATTTTATGTGTGTGCTCATTTAAAAAGAGCCAAAGAAAACACACAGAAAAGTGATAAACCTTCCCCTGCCTCTGTGGCCTTTCGTTTCCTTTCCCCTGGCCACAGTGGGGGCTGCCGGCTGCTGAACCCCCCCTCCCCGTTTGCATTTCCTGCCAGTAGTAGTAGCAAGGTACACAATGAACTTGGCAGCCTTCTCCTTTTTCAGCTTTTCTGCCTCGTGGCCCATGCTCCTATTCTTGTTTAAAAATGACATATCAGGAACAAATGAAAGAAAACTATTAGTTGTAAAGTTATTTCTAAAAATGGAGGAAATAAATGAGTTGTAAAAATGTGAACAATAAAATTGACTCCCAGCTGCGGGCTTATCACATTAGAACTTGCAAACGCCAGAATTCATTTTCCCACTCAGTGGTTTGACAAAATGGTAATGAGTTGCTTATATACACACACGATTGTGCGTTTAAAAAGCCTGTAGCTTCTCATAATTAGAGAGTGATTTCACTGGTAGCCTGGCAAGCAGTTTTGCTTTCTTTTAGTGACAGGATCAGTTCTGCCTCTGAGGAGTTGCTGTCATGCGCAGTGTGTGTGTGTGGGGGGGGGGAGGGGGGTCGGAGTATTCTGGGGCTGTTTATTTGGCCATTTGGCAGCATCTCCTCCTCGGACCTAAGTCATTTTGGGTCATTTTCCTGCTTGGCTGCACCCATAACAGCGAGTAAAACATGGGCTAAAAGAATCCGAAGTGTAAAGCAATTAATATGACTTTTTATTTACAGCTTTTTATTCCATGCTGGTTTTTTCCAAGATGGAAATAGATTTATTATTATTTTCTGCTTGTAAAAGCAATAATATGTGCTCATTGCAAAAAACAATTGTAAATAATTCAGAAATATATCAACTATCAAGTCCCATTGCAAATCCTACTCCCCCAAAATAAGTACTATTAAGAGATTTGTATCTATCCATCCATATTTTTCTATGGATAAATAAAACATATTATGATTTTTATTTTCTAACAGGATCATATATCGATGGAATTCTGTAACTTATTTTTTCTTCTCACAGTGTGCTGACGTCACGTAGTTGATAAAACATGACAATGTGCTTAGAGTGTTTAGCCAGCACCTGGCACATAGTTAGGGTTCACTATGTAGTGAGATTTATTCAAATGAGATTTAGGAGTCCTCTTTGGCATTCATATTTCCATTCTCTATTTACCATGGAAAATTGAGAGTACATATAACATGTCAGAGAGCAGAGACTTAAGGAAAGAAGCTAAAACTCCGTCCTATAGGGCTTGACATGAGATCTCTGAGATCTCAAAAATGCCATCCATGTGCAGCTGTGTGATTCGTGCACTGCGCAAAGGCCCCCAGCTTAGGGGGCAAGTGAGAGCTAAAACCCATCCTGCTTGCACTCCACACCCTACTGCACCCATGGGGCTTTTTCTTCTCAGAAGGGAGTCTCCTTCTGATTTGCATGCAAATTCCTACACAGCTAGTGGCATCTCTTTGACAGCTAATGAAAGGTTGCTTCTGGGGTTAATTTTCTCTAATATGCCCCAGAAGAAGGGGCAAAGGTTAGGGGCAAGGCCAGAAAGAAACACATCCACACAAACAGTGTCTAGAAGGCACTAGTTGGGCTCCAGGGAATGGGCAAGGCATAGTGTTTGGTTCCATTAATCAAGTACAGTGTGGCTCAGAGGACTCTGGAGGGATAAAAGCACATGGGACCAGTGTGGCTCAGGCATCACTTGGCACTGGAGATATAGCAGAGAGTGAGACAACAAGGTGCATCCTCTCATGGAGCTTTTGTTCTATTATCATGACAAATACTTAATACATAAAGAGGTAATCTGAGAGAGGGGCAAGTGCTGTGGAAAACAAAAACAGATGGAGATGATAGCATGCAAGGGTCTGGGGAGGTGACATTGAAGTAGAGACCTGCAGTCAACAGTGTGCATGAGGAGCCGGGGAAGAGTGTTCCAGGCAGAGACAATAGCAGATGCAAAGGCCCTGTGGCAGGCCAGTGTAGCAAGTGAGCAGTGGGGAGGATGTGATGAAATGAGGTTGGAGATGAGGCAAGATTCAGAGCACACAGGGCCCCATCCTAAGCCGTGGTGAGGAGCTGGAGTTCTTTCCTTTCATGCAATGTGTGTCATTAAAGGATTTTAAGCAATGGAGTGACAAGATCCAATTTATATTTTTAAATGATCACTCTTATAATGAAAAAGGAACTTAACAATTTACCCTGATGCTGAGAGGAAGCAGTGTTTAGGTGGGCAAGAGAAGAATCAGGGGTGGGCGTGGTGGCTCACACCTGTAACCCCAACACTTTGGAAGGCTGAGGCGGGAGGATCACTAAGCCCAGGAGTTTGTGACCAGCCTGGGCCACATAGCCAGACCTGGTTTATACAAAAAGTTAGCTGAGTGTAGTGGTATGCACCTGTAGTCCCAGCTACTTGGGAGGCTGAGACAGGAGGATGTCTTGAGCCCAGGAATTCAAGGCTACAGTGAGCTATGATCAGTCCACTTGCACTCCAGCCTGGGCAGCAGAGCAAGACCCTGACTGTGGGGCAGCCATGCAGATGGGGAGTGGCCAGATTTGAGATGTCAGGGAGCAGGATCCACTGTCTCAGGGGGACTAGGAAAGTTATCATGAGAGAGTGGAGAAGGGTCAAGACAGGCCCCCTGACTTTGGGGTCCGAGAGTAAAGGGTGGCTATAAGAACAAGCAGGAAACCACACCCCAGGAGCCTCCGAGCCAGCTGGGGCTGCTTACATCCAATAGTTAGTTTCTCCCAGGGCCTGGACTCGCCTGCAGAGTCGAAGACTTAAGAGACTTGTTCATGTCTTCTAGTTCTTGAAGCCTCACCACCCATTAAGAACATTCTGGCTCTTGAAGGCCCATTGAGAAGCAATGGACTTAAACATTTTAACATCCCATAGCACAAGCAGTGATTTAGTTTCTGGAGAAAAGGAGACAGTGAATGGTGCTGTGGATTGTTAAACACCGGTGGAGGGCAGGGCGCTGAGTCATCACCCCTTCCGTACCAGCCCCGCTCTCAGAAGAGAGAAATGTGGTCCTGAACCTGGACAAGCACCGGAATAAATTGAAACTCATTTCATTGTAATATTCCCTTGAAAATCCCACAGGATTCCCTGCGAGGTCCCGATGTACCTCTGAATGAGCTGGGGAAGATTAATCCTGCCCTGTACGGTTTGAGGGTTAAGGATTTGGATGGGAACTAAGGATAAATGTGCCAGTGACTTCTATAGGTTTTAGGTTTCATGATGGGAAATAAATCAGCAATGGTCATTCTCTCCTTGGGACAGTGAGTTTTTAATAATCATTCCTCTGGCTACTTCTGGCAGAGCTCAGACATTTCCTGGGAAATTAGTAAGTAAATGATGGCAACTTAAAAGCAGCGTGAGAGTCCCCTAAAGCTCCTGGCCACCCATCTCTCACCTTAGGGGAAGGCTTGTCATTTCCCAGCTGACTTTTCTAAGCTCCGACCAACGATGAATGGGAGGGAGGGCATCACTCCGTCACCTGCCACCTGCCACCTCCTCCCCTAGAGATGGGAATCCTCCTGGACCTCATAGCTTCTCCCGGTCAGAACCAAGAGAGCTGGACCCTGCTGGCAGCCCCCTGGGTCCCTCCCTCTCTGTCCTTGTCTCTTCCCCAGGAAGTGACTCTAAGGTTGACCACATTCCTAGGAGCGTTTTCCCCCAATGCAAACACACACAAGGAAGTAGCATCACACTGCAAGGCTTGATAATATAACCAGAGCTATTTGTTTTAGGCCATAGCTTTTGTTTCTTGTAGCTTTATTGAAAACGATTGACGTACAATAACCCTCACCGTTGAGTACACGAATGCGTACAACCGTATGCATCCTTGAACCCACCTAAGCAATTTAGATGAGGAAAAATCTGTCATTCCCAGGTATCTTTATGTTGTCTTGCAATTGACCCCTCCCTTGCTCTCTGTCACTGTGAATCACATTGCATTTTCCAGAATTGTGCATAATTGGAAGTGCATAATTATGTGTTCTTTTTTTTTGATTGGCTTGTTTCACAGAGCATAATCATTTTGAGACTTATCTATTTTGTTGTGTCAATAATTTGTTCCTTTTTATTGGCTGTCTAATTTTTTATGCATCATTTATTAAGACCATTTTTCTTTCATTCTCACTTGAATTCTTTCATTCTCACTTGAAAAATACATTTTCCGTCTCCACTCCTGGGTTCTCAAGCTGGCCCTGTAAATTAGACTGAGGGAAGACAGACTAACAAGAGGAAACAAACAGAAGAGTATTATTAGCTTGCGTGTGGGAGCGCGCAGCGATGAGTAACTGTCAGCGGTGGTTAGAATTTGGGCTTGCATAGTACCGGAACAAAAGAACAATACATTTTTAGAGAAGCGAGAAGACAAAAGGAAAAGGACTTTGGGTTTCTAGGTGGGCAAATTGTGGGAAGGTAGATCTAAGGGGTATCTAATGGAAGATAAGAGTTAGTTATAAGGTTTGTTATGTAGATTCCTCTGGTGCCAATCTCTGGGCTGCTAAAGGTCTAGAATTGTCTTTCATGATTAACTTCTGTCCTTCCTAATAGAGAGGGGAGAGGGGACACCTTTAGAAATTAATGTCCTGCCTTTAGGCAGATAGGGGGAGGGCAGAGAGCTTTTCTTAGATCTGCTTCTTCTCGGCTGCCTTCAGCTCAGAATAATCCTTATGCCAAAGTGGCATATTTGGGGGGTGGCATATTCTGCTACCCTTTAGCATGTTTGTAAAAAACCAATTGACCATGTATGTATGGGTTTATTTCTTTTGAGTTCCATTGCTCTATATGTCTGTCTTTCCACAAATACCATATTATTTACATTATTGTAGCCATATAATAAGTCTTGAAATCAGGTAGCGTAAGCTTCATTAACAGAAAGACTTTAGGCAAATTAAACGTAACAGAATTTAATTTGGGAATTGGGCAGTGCATACCTAGAACCAAGACAGGTTCAGTGAGGCCCTGGGGCTGCCACAAGGCTGGATAACATTTATGTAGAGAAAAGGGGAAGTGAGGGGCAGAGAAAGAAAACTGTATTGGTTGCAGCTCGATGTTTGCCTTGTTTGAACATGATTTGAACAGCTGGCTGACACTCAACCACTTGTTACAAAGGCAAATCCCTGTTAGGTTTTCAATTTGTTTATGCACTAAAGTAGGTTGCAGTTCCTTATGGAGGACTCAGACAGAAGCTTCCTAAAGGCCAAATTTACTTTAACAATCTCTAACATTGCTCTTTTTCAAAGTTGCTTTGGCATTCCAGGTTCTTTGCATTTCCATATAATTTTTTTTTTTTTTTTGAGACAAGGTTTTGCTCTGTCAAGGCTAGAGTGCAGTGACATCATCACAGCTCACTGCAACCTCAAACACCTGGGTTCAAACTATCCTCCTGCCTCAACCTCTTTAGTAGATAGAACTACAGGTGCGCACTACCATGCCCAGCTAATTTTTCTATTTTTTGTAGAGACAGAGTCTCGCTATATTGCTCAGGCTGGCCTCAAGCAATCCTCCTGCCTCGGCCTCCAAAAGTGCTAAGATTACAGGTGTGAACCAGGATACCAGGTCCATTTTACTTCTTTCTTTACAGTCTACCTTTTATTCCTTTTGCTTGCCTGATTGCACTAGAACTTCCAGCACAGTGTTGAATAGAAATGGTGAGAGCAGACATCCTAGCCTTGTTCCTGATGACAGGGGGAAGCATTGTCTCTTACCATTAAAGATAATGCTAGCGGTAGGGATTTTGCATTTACTTTTATCACAGTGATGGAGTTGCTATTCACTCCTAGTTTGCTGGGACTCATCATCATGAATGGATGTTGGATTTTGTCAGTGATTGTTCTGCATCTACTGAGTGATTATGTGTTCTTTATTTAGTCCATTAATATGGTAAATTACATTGATTTTCAACTATTAAGTTGAAGCTTAATGGAGCTTTCCTGGGATAAATTCTCCTTAATTATGTTGTATTATCCTTTTTATATATTGTTGGACTCGTTTTGCTAAAATTGTGTTAAGAATTATTGTGTCTAAGTTCATGAGAGATACTGGTATGCGGTTTTCTCGTTATGTCTTTTTTTGTCTTTTAGTTACAGTAATGCTGAACTCGGAATGAAAAGTCTTCCTTCCTCTTCTATCTTCTGTAAGTTTGTGTAGAATTGGTATTATTGATTTCTTAAATGTTTAATCATATTCTCCAGTGGAGCCATCTGGGTTTGGAGTTTCTTTATGAGAAGATTTTTAACCACTAATGCAATTTCCTTAGGGTTAGCAGACTTCACACTCTCTGTTTCTTCTTGAATGAGATTTGCTAGTTTGAGTCTTTCAAGGAACTTGACTATTTTATCTAACTTGCTGAATTTATTGACTGTAAGTTGTTTATAATATTATTATTTTTTAATGTCCTTAGGATCAGTCCCCTCTCTTGTTCCTGATGTTGGGGATTTGTGTTTACTTTCTTTTTTTCCTGATTGGTCTGTCTGTAAGTTTATTAGCTTTATTGATCTGCTCAAAGAGCCTGCTTTTGGTTTCATTGATTTTCTCCATTGTTCTCCCTTTTTAGCTTTTAAAAATTTCTCCTCTCTCTTGTGTTCTTTCTTCTCCAAATTTTTAATCTGTATTACTTCTTCTAGTTTCTTAAAGTGGAAGTGAAGGTTGATTTGAGGCCCTTCCTCTTTTCTAATATAAGCGTTTAGTACTGTAAATTCCCTTCTAAGAACTATTTTAGATACATCTCACAACTTTCAGTTTTTCATATGTTGATTTTCATTACATTCAAAATACTTTCCAATTTCTATTTATTTCTTCTTTGATCCATGGGCTATTTAGAAGTATGTTGATTAATTTCTAAATAATTAGGTATTTTACACCTATCTTTCTCTTATTGTTTTCTAATTTAAGCCCATTTCAGTCCTTAACATACTTTTTTTATAGCTTGAATGCTTTTAAATTTATTGAGTTTTGTCTTATGGCTAACAATATTATCTATCCTGCTAAAGGTTCCATTGCACTTGAAAAGAATCTATAGTCTGCTATTGCTGGGTTGTGTTCTATGAATGTCAGTCAGGTCTAGTTGCTTGATAGTGTTGTTCAAGTCTTCTGTGTCCTTACTGATCTTAAGTCTATTTGTTATGTCATTTATTGAGAGATGGTTGTTGAAATCTTCAACTATAATTGTGGATTTGTCTATTTCTACATGCAGTTCTAGCAAGTTTTGCTTCATGTATTTCGAAGCTCTGCTATTCTGTACATAAACATTCAGGATTTCTACGTTGTCTTGCTGAATTTGTCCCTTTATCCGTTATAGAAGATCCCTTTAGAAATAATCCTCTTCATCCTGTTGATATTCTTTGCTCTAAATTACACCTTATCTTTTCTGAATATAACCACCCAGCTTTCTTTTGGTTAGTGTTAATATGGAATACCTTTTTTCTTCCTTTTACATGTAACCTCTTTGTGTCTTTATACTTAAAATGGGTTTCTTGTCTTTCTTTCTTTCTTTCTTTTTTTTTTTTTTGAGACAGAGTCTCACTTTGTTGCTCAGGCTAGAGTGAGTGCCGTGGCATCAGCCTGGCTCACAGCAACCTCAAACTCCTGGGCTCAAGTGATCCTTCTGCCTCAGCCTCCCGAGTAGCTGGGACTACAGGCATGAGCCACCATGCTAATTTTTTTTGGGGGGGGGTATATATATATTTTAGTTGGTCAATTAATTTCTTTCTATTTTTGGTAGAGACGGGGTCTCACTCAGGCTGGTTTCAAACTCCTGACCTTGAGTGATCCGCCCGCCTCGGCCTCCCAGAGTGCTAGGATTACAGACGTGAGCCACCACGCCTGGCCAAAATGGGTTTCTTGTAGGTGGCGTAGAGTTGGGTGTTGATTTCTCTTCTGTCTAATCTGATAATAAGTGCCTTCACATTAGGTATTTAAAGATTTTCATTTAATGTAGTCGTTGATATGATTAGGTTTAAATCTACCATTTTGCTATTTATTTTTATTTGTTCTAGCCTTTGCTCTCTTTTTTTCATTTTCTGCTTTCCTCTGGAATAATTGAGTATTTTTATAATTTCATTTTATCCTCTCTGTTGGCTTATTAGCCAAACTGTTTGATGTATTACTTTAATGGTTGCCTAAGATTTATAATATACATGTTTAACCTATCACAGTCCACCTTCCAGCATTATTATGCCACTTCATACATAGTATAAGTACCTTAAAATAGTGTATTTCCATTTTTATGTGCTGCCTGCTGTTCAATGTCTGCAAACTGTTGCTTTATATATTTGTACATGGTTTTTAGTTATTTAAGTCAGGAGGGCAGATCTAGTCCCTGTTATTTCATCATAGTCAGAAGAAGAAGTCCTAAGAGTATTTCAGCTATATCTTTTTGATTTCTAAGTAAATGGTTTTTCATCTCCTTTTATTGTGGAAATCATGGGTATTTTCAGAGAATACTAAAGAGGAAATATTACCCATAAGATCATTACTCGAAAATAATTCCTACTAATATTTTATCATACTGAGTCTTTTTTTTTTTTACATTTTCACATAATTGAGCCTATATATATTCTTACAATGATGGGGAAGGGCATTTTCTTAAATCATTTAAAACTTTTCACCAATATCATGTTACTGGCTGTCTCCTAGTTTGCCATCTATTGGCTGTTCACTAATTTATTTCACTATTCTCCAATTTGTGGTACTTATGTTGCCACTGTCATTTCCTGTTATGAATAATGTTGCATTGGACATTTTTAAAACCATCCTCTGGTTTTTTCATTTGCCAAGAACTGATTTCAAAGGTCCAAGGAAATGACTATATTTGGCTCTTGGTGTGTATATGCTGCTAAATTGTTTTCTAGAAATGTGGTGCTTATTAACACTTAGCAGTATATAAGGGTGGCTACCTCTTGGCATTAGCACATTGACTACCACACTAGAAAAAAAAATGTTTTTCCCTCGAGCCACGGTGTTTTATTAAAACAAAATGATCCATTCTAATTTGTTATTTATTGTTTTCTGTGCGTGAGTTATATGCAACACAATCCACGTTTTTTGAATTAAATTCTCAATATTAATTGTAACAATAAGAACATCAACAAGCAAGATTTTACAAACCAACTGCAGGGTTTTGCTTTACAAGGCCCCAGGACCAAAACTAGCCTCAGTTAAATACAACTCCCATGGTAGTCAATGTGTTAAAAAAAAAAAAAAAAAATCTTCAATTCAACAGGCAAAAATGTTTCAATTTACATTTATTTGATGACTAGTGAAAGTTATTTATTTTGTAAGTCTCAACATTTGTATATCCTTTTTGAGAAGTATTTGTACATATCCTTTGCTATATTCTGGAACAGTCGTGTTTTTCTTAGTTTGTATACACTTAATATTTGAAAGATATTAATACTTTATTTGTGGCAGATAACTTTTCTTAGATTATCACTTGCCTTTTTTAAATGTATAAGGAAGGTAATTCAAAATTGATATGTAGTCAGAGCTATTACATTATTTTGCTCTGGGATTGCTTCTATTGTGTTGTGACTTAGAAAGTCTCCCACCCTTATGTTAAGGAGATATTTATGTTTCGTTTTCTCTAGTATTTTTAGAGCTTGATATTTTTATATTTAACAATTTGATAGACCTGTGACTTAATTAATTGTATGCTGCAAGGTTAGGTTATACTTGATTCTTTTTTAAAATATCTAATTTTCACTCAGACTTGTGGGGGGAGGGGGGGAAAGGGCATTTATTGAAACCTTAAAATTTGTACCCTTATAATATGCCGAAATAATAAAAAAATAAAAAGAATACATTAAAAAAAAAAATTTAGAACCCAGAGTGGGGGGAGAAAAAATCTAATTTTCCCAGCCGCACTGACTGAATAAGCCTTCCTTTCTCTCCTGGTCTGTGAAGCTATTTTTACCACACGTAAGCCTTAGATTTACAGGGATCTCTTTAGGAGCGCTTATTCGCTTTTACCGATGTGCCTGCCTGTTCTTGCCCTACTAGTACGACACTATGAATCCCATAAAGCACAAATCGCGTAAAACACAAAGTATTCAGTCAGGGGCCCTTTCCAGGGCCTCCTCTATGTCACAGGTGCCGCCCTAACCCCTGAGGCTGCCACGAGTGATTTCCTCTCCCTGCATGCATGGGCCTTGCCGCTCCTCTTGTCCAGGGTGGGGAGAATAACTGTGAACATATGATGTCGCTCAGATAGTAAGTGCTGCCGCAGTCAGGAGAGGAGAGCGAGCTCTACCAGGACAAGCTGAGCAAGGCTTCACAGAGAAAGGGGCCTTTAAACTAGGTCTTGGACAGGAAGGAGAGGGTAAGGGGGCCACAGACACACATGGGCAGAAGTGCAGGGGTGCAGGGTGATCTCCTGCCTTTGGAGACAGCGGTGTGGCAGGAGGGAGCAGGAAATGGCGGGGAAGGCCCTGAGGGACCAGAGTCTGGCAGGCCCTGGGGCCCTGCTAAGGAATTTCGGTTTTATCCCGCTGAGCAACAGGGGGCTAATGGAGGTTGTTAGGAAAAGGAGTAATCTAGAAATCATATTTGCTCTACTAATTATCACTCAACTTGTAAGATGCTGGAGAGACACGAATGAATGAATGAATGAATGAATGAATGAATGAATGAATGAATGAGTGACTACACACAGTCCTCGCTTTCCAGCAGCTCCCCAGTCAAATACAAGAGGCCGACATTTTGCCTTTGATTACAATACATTGTAAAAGTGCTAGCACAGTGATGAGTGCGGTTGTGCCTCCCTGACAGATGAATGAGGTCAGGGAAAGGTTTATATTTAGGTCGTTAAATATGAAATGTCCGATTTTGAATAAACAGTGTAGTTTATAATATCTCAGCCAGAAAGCAGTACAATGAATCAAAGTATGGTCCTAAACTATCGACACAGATTTGCCATCTTGTTTACCTTGTTTACGCCAGCAGCAAAGAAGTCTGGAGAGCAAATGGCAATGAAATCATGAAAGGCATTTTCCACAGCTTGTTGAGAGTTGAATGTTTTCCCTTGCAAGAAGTGGTCCAAAGCCTGGAAGAAGTGGTAGTCAGTTGGTGCAGGGTCTGGTGAATACGGTGGATGACAAGAGAGGTTTCCCAGTCCAGCCTCTGTAGTTTGAGCGGTGTTGTTTGTGCCACATGTGGTCGAGCGTTTGTCTTGCCAAGAGGATTGGCCTGTCTCTGTTGACCAATCTTGGCTGGTTAATCGGAAGCATCCTCATCATTTTGTTCAGTTGGTTGCAGTAGACACCCGCTGTCATCGATTGACCAGATTTCATGAAGGTGCAGTGTGTCGAAAAGAATCCATTTTTTATCACGTGTAACAATACGGTGTAGAAATGGTTCGTTCGCCTCTTTGTCATGACAGCAAAAAAAGGGCAAGCTTTGAGATGATTTCTCTTCTGACATTCATTTAATTCGTGCGGAACCCATCTATCCAGCTTCTTTACCTTGCCAATTTGTTTTAAATGGTCCATCTTATTGGAATAGTAACATCAAACCTTGCTGCTAATTCACATGTAGGTCGAGATGGATTTGCTTCCACTACAGCTCTCAGCTCATCATTATCCGCCTTGGTCTCAGGTCACCCACATGGCTCATTTTCAAGATGAAAATCACCACAGCGGAACTTCTCTAACCATCAACATACTGTGAATTCATTAGCGACATCCTTCCCAAACACCCCACTGATATTTCGTGCATTGGTTCCATGACGGAACTCATATTCAAAACTAACATGGATTTTTGACTTATTCATGGTTTCACAAAAATTGCTCCAAAAAACTTAAAAGATAATCAATCACAAGCCAAAATGTGCATTTGAAAAACTGAGGATGTACCTTTAAAAAATAAAACAAGAAATGTCAGAGATATCAACTGTCAAATTGGACATTTCATGCTTAATAACCTGAATCAATTACAGGGTTTATCTATTGCTGTGGCCAGGGAACAAGCAATGAGGTCATCAGAACAGGCACGGTAGGACCTGAAGAAGGCTTCAACTAAGGTCCTTAGGGCCATGGTGATGGAAAGAATTCAGGAGGCATTTTTGAGAAAGAACTTGGATATACACTGAATTCAGAGAGATGGGTGAGGACAAACCATGACTGGGGTTTCTAACTTGATTCCACAAATGCACAGAGAGCACTCACTGTGTGCAGGGCTTTGTGGAGGCACTGGAGACATAACAATGATCAGGTAATCCCCAGCCCTCCAGTCTTTTAGAATCTAGTAGGTGAGACGGACAAGTACACCAGCAATTTCAGTACAGAGTTATGGCTACCAGAGGGGGGTGTGTACACATCACTCACGTAAGTATACAGAGGAGCTCACGGGAGGAACCCATAATCCAGTCTTGAGAGAAGATTTCCTGGAATTGTAATGTCTCAACCACGACTTGAAATACACTGTAGAAATTCCTCAGCCAAACAGGGGAGTGGATCAGTGAAAGAGGGTCCCAGGAGAAGGTCCAGAAATGGCGAGAACATGGCTCGTTTGGGGATATGTTATTGAGTGTGGCTGGAATGTAATGTGCAAGAAAGATGTAGCAAGAGATGAGATGGGGCAGGCAGAGGGGGCCAGGTCTTGTGAGGAATTTGGACTTTATCCTGAGGGCACTAGGGAACCACTGTAGGAATTGAAACAGGAATAGGATGTGGTCTATTCTGCATTTTAGAAAGTTCACTGAGGTTCTGGTTGCAGCATGGAGAATGGGTAGGAGTAGGGCAAGACTGGTGGTACCTAAACAAGAGGTCTGCATGGCTGGGAGTGAGCTTGTCCGGGTCCCCTCTGTGCTCCTCGCCTGGCTGTTCTGGGTTCAGTAAGCATGTCAATAGGTGAAGGTTCTGTGGCCCTTTCATGAGGACATTGAGGAACAAAGAGGCTAAGTAGATTGTGCAAGTTTCCACAGCTAACAAGTGGCAGGAACCAGGTTTTAAACCCGGAGAGTCTGACTACAGAGCCCTTGTGCTTAAAACCACTATGCTCTGCTGTTAAAGGGAAGGTCCCCAATCCATCCTTCAAAGATCTTCACGAAGGAGACACTCCAATCTACAAAATCTAAAGAAATATCAATATTTGTAGCTGGTCACATCAGGGAATATCTGATGTACAGGGAGGTAGGTTTCCACTTTCAAGTATACATACTAATACGAACTTCTTTAAGGAAGCCAGTGGCTAGCAGAGCCTCAGAAGTAACCTATGTTATATTGTAACACTTCTACCGTAGTGTACAAGGATTTCTCTTTTTACCACACCGTTAAAACAACACTTACCTTTTGTCTTTTTCATAATGGCCATCCTAACAGGTGTAAGGTGGTTTTAATTTGCATTTCTGGGCTGGGCAAGATGGCTCACACCTGTGATACTAGCACTCTGGGAGGCCAAGATGGGAGGATTGCTTAAGGCCAGGAGTTCAAGACCAGCCTGAGCAAGAGTGAAACCCTGTCTTTACAAAAAATAGAAAAATCATCTGGGTGTGGTGGAGTGTGCCTGTAGTCCCAGCTACTTGGGAGGCTGAAGCAGGAGGATTGCCTTAGCCCAGGACTTTGAGGTTGCAGTAAACTGTGATGACACCACTGCACTCTAGCCCAGGCAACAGAGCAAGACTCTGTCTGAAAAAAAAAAAAAAAAATTGCATTTCCCTGATGATTAGTGATGCTGTGCATTTTTTCATGTAACTATTGGTCATTTGTATGTCTTCCTTGGAGTAATGTCTATTCAGGTCTTTTGCCCATTTTTAAATCAAATTATCTGTTTTCTTACTATTGAGTTCCTTATTTATGTTTCATATTTGCCCCTTATCAGATATGTGGATAGAAATATTTTCTCCATTCATTCTGTTGACTGTTTCCTCTGCTGTGCAGAAGCTTTTTAGTTTGATGCAATCCCATTTGTCTATTTTTGCTTTTGTTGTCTATGGTTTTGGGGTCATATCCAAAAAACCATTGCAAAGACCAATGTCAAAACACTTTTTTTTTATGTTTTCTTCTAGTGGTTTTGTAGTTTAAGATCTTACATTTAAGTCTTTAATACATTTTGAATTGATTTTTACATATGGTATGAAATAAAGTCAAATTTCATTCTTTTGCATGTAGATATCCAGGTTTCCCAATATCATTTATTGAAGTGACTGTCCTTTCTTCACTGTGTATTCTTGGCACTTTTGTCAAAGATCAATTACTGTGAATGTGTGGATTTATTTCTGGGCTCTCTATTCTGTTCCATTGGTCTATATATCTGTTTTTATGCCTACACCATGCTGTTAATGATTACTATAGCTTTGTGGTCTATTTGAAATTAGGTAGTAGGATGTCTCCAGCTTTATTTGTTGTTGTTGTAGTTGTTTTTTGCTCAAGAGTGCTTTGGCTATTCTGTCTTTTGTGGTTCCATATGAATGTCAGGATTTTTTTTATAAGTAATCTATTTAAATTTATACAGGGCCTCCCTATATCAAAGGGGTTTCATTCTGGAGGTTTCTGAGGCCTGGGAGGTGTGTAGTGCAGGGATATGCTGGACTACATCATAATAAGGATCTGATCTGGACCTTGACATTTCCCTACCTTTGTCCCTCTGACACCCCACTCTGCCCCTCTCTATCCCTACCTACCCTGCTGGCACATTCCTGGGCATACCATGCTCTTCCTATGCACTAGGAGTTCCCTCAGCCTGCAGTCTTTCTCTTGCTACTGTTTACCTAGACAACATGTACTGATTCTTCTGGCTCAGCCAGGCATGCCCCACCTCCCAGGGAAACCCTTGGTGTCCCCCTCCCACCGTACTCCCCAATACCCCAAGAATCAGTAGGGTTTAGTGATTAAGGCTACGGTAGAGGAGGAGCAGCAAGGAGGCCATGTGGCTGAAGAGGGTGAGTGAACAGTAGAGGGGTGGGGAGGAAGTTAGAGGTGGAATTGGGGAGGGGAAGACTGGGTCAGCTCTGCAGGCTCTTATAAGGACTTTGGTTTTCATGCCAGGTGAGTGGTGCTCACTGGAGGGTTTGGGGCTGAAGGTACTCTGACTTACTTCAGAAGGATGGCTCCGGCTGCTATGAGCTGGACAAAGACAGCAGCAGGGAGACCAGTCTGGAGGCTACAACAAGAATCCAGGGGAAAGCCTGGCTTGGTGGCTCATGCCTGTAATCCCAGCACTCTGGGAGGCTGAGACAGGAAAATCACTTGAGACCTTGAGTTCAAGACCAGCCTGGGCAACACAGGCAAGACCCTGTCTCTACCAAAAAAAAAAAAAAAAAAAAAAAAGAATCCAGGGAAGACAATATCAGGATGGTAGCAGGGAAGGTGTTGAGAAATGGTTGAGCTCTGAATATATTTTGGTAGGTATAACAAACAGGATTTCTTGATGGATTGGATGTGAGGTGTAAGGGAAAGAGAGGAGTCCAAGATGACTGCTTTGGGCTTGAACAACTAGAAGGAGAAAGTTACTATTTATTGAAATAGGAAAGACTGAAGGTGGATCCATTGGAGTGGAGGAGACAGTCAGGAATTCCATTTTGGACTTGTTAATTTGGGGATCACTATTCCATATCCAAGTGGAAACATAAAATAGGCAGCCGGGTACATGAGTCTGGAGTTCAGGGGGAAGGTTTAAACTAGACATAAAATCTGGGAGACACCAGCATATGGATGGTATTTAAAATCATGACACCAAATGAAATAATCAAGGAAATGAATAGAGAATGGAGAAGAGGCCCAAGGATTGAGGGCTGGGGTGCCCCAAAAGACAGAAAGATGAAGGAGATCTAGCAGAGGAGACTGAGAAGGAGAAGCCAGTGAGTTACGAAAAGAATCAGAGGAGACTTGTGTCTTGGAAACCAAATGAGAAAAGTGACTCGGTGGGCCAAAGGGGAAGGTCCAGGGATTGCGAGGCCATGCCAGGGTGTTGCAATTAGCATCGATTCTATGTGAATACCGAAATCACACAGAATTGTGATAGGAATAGCATTGAAGAAATTGACAACTGTGAGCCAGTGACTAAACTATTCAAGGAACAGGGGAAAGCAGTTGGGGGTCCGAAACAAGGAGAAGCAGAGGGTGCATTATATTCTTCATTTCACTGAATCTGACCAACAGTCCTGTGAGGTTGGCATTATTGTCATCATCCCATTTCACAGATGAGGAGACTGAGGCATAGGAAAGGTGAAATATCATCTCCAAGGTCACCTGGCTCTTGTGTGGCAGAGGCGGGATGTGAGTCCACACTCTTCACCCTAGTGCTCTCCTGCCCCACACACAGGACACCACCCCCTCTCCTCTTTCTCCAAGCTGGATCCTTCTAGCCCTGACCATGTGATCTGAGCGTGTCTTTCCAGTGAGCTGTATTGGGCTCCAGTCCTGGGGTTGTGCTTTTCCAAGTTGCATAAATGCATGTTTGGATTCTGGATAAAGCAGAGTTTATTCTACATGCAAATAAATGTAGAAAACGCACTTACTGGAATTCAGGCAGCAAGAAATCTGATAAAATCGGACAATCCCATCAGTGCTGTTTCAAAATAATTTGTGCTCATTGTGATGATTCTGATGTACCGCAAGAATCTGAAATGCCATCTGGACCATCAAAGATAGTTTTAAATATAATCTGGCAGAATTTGTGTGATGTGCACGGTTTGATATACTTTGATAACTGCACATTTGTGTCTGCTATCTATCATAAGCCTCAGTTAACCAGAATATCAATAGAACCAAAGCTCCTTCTGGATAAACAATCTGCTATTCTCATGCCAGCCTTTTCCATCCCATTAGAGTTGTCCTGTCTTAGTAGTCAGGCACACTGTAACCAAGAAAAAAGTTGCTGTCATTTATTTTTGCCAAGAATCAGATGGCAATGGTGAGGTTTGGTCCCATTCCCTGGACTGAGCCGAACAAGCTTTCAGGCTGACTGCAGGTCAGAAGGGAGGTGACCTCAGCCGGAGCAGACCTGTCAGTGGCCCGAAGTGACGGTTGCCCAGAGCACCAGGGGACTTCTGTGAGCAGCTGTGTGAAGATACTAGGCTGTGCTGGAAGTATTCCACCTGCACTGGCATGACGTGGCCCCAGGGACCACGAGTAGACTGTGGGAAGTGCCCCCACCAACGTGGTCTCCCACCCAGTGTCCACCAGGCTATTTACAAGCTGTCTCTGATGGAGAAAAAAAGCAGGCTCAAAGTTCCTAAAAGGAAGCATTCATGACTTGACCAGGACTTGACCTGTAAATGTGGCCAGTGCCAGGCCAGGCAGAGGGAGGGGCAGAGAGGTGACACAAGGATGGGCACAGTCCCACTTTTGAATAATTTAGTCTTATTTTCATGTTGTTGTTGTTGTTGTTTTTTTTTGGCTCCCAAAAACCAGAGAAAAAATATATAAAAGTCAGGGGAGTCTTCCTGGAACACAGTGTTTGAAGAGTGTTGGGTAGGTGGGATGGAGGAGGGAGAAGGTGTTTTCCTCCCTTCCCGCCCACTTGCCTTCTTTCTTTGCAAACATTTGACAACATTATCCTCATGCCTGCTCTGGGCTGGGTGCTGAGGGTGGAGCAGGATCCCAGAGGTCTCAAGGGCATCTTTCCAGTTGGCTGTATTGGGCTCCAGGCCAGTGCTTGTGCTTTTGCAAATTGTACAAATGCGTGTGCATGTGTTTGGAGGTCCCTGTCCTCATACAGTATGTGCTTTCTCGGCAAAGACGTGCAAACAGCCTAACAAGCAAGACAGCCACAGACTGGGGTGGGCCGTAAGAGGAAGGCCTCCTTAAAACTTGACAGTGGAGTTGTTCCACCTGGGCTTGCAGGGTTGGTGGGCCCTGGTCTGAATGCACATGTGGGCGCTCTGGAACCCCTCCTCCAGCACAGCTTGCTCTTAATCCACGTGTGCTGCCATATTAGAGTCCCACAGACTGGGCAATTTATAATGAACATAAATTTATTGGCTCAGGGTTCTGCAGCTGGGAAGGCCAAGATTGAGTGGCGGGCATCTGGCAAGGGCCCTCTTGCCACATCATCCCATGGTGCATGAGCAAGAGAGTGAGAGAGAGAGAAAGAGATCAAACTCACAGCCTCAAGCCCTTGTATTAATATAATCGGCATCGGCCGGGTGAGGTGGCTCATGCTTGTAATCCTAGCACTCTTGGAGGCCGAGGGGGGAGGATCGCTCAAGGTCAGGAGTTTGAAACCAGTCTGAGCAAGAGCGAGACCCCGTCTCTACTAAAAAATAGAAAGAAATTAATTGACCAACTAAAAATATATAGAAAAAATTAGCCAGGCATGGTGGTACATGCCTGTAGTCCCAGCTACTCAGGAGGCTGAGGCAGGAGGATAGTTTGAGCCCAGAAGTTTGCGGTTGCTGTGAGCTAGGCTGATGCCACAGCACTCTAGCCTGGGCAACAGAGTGAGACTCTGTCTCAAAAACAATATATATATACATATACATATGTGTGTATGTATATATATATTCAGCATCAATCTGTTCATGAGGGTGGAGCCCTCATGACCTAAACACTTCCCGTTAGGCCCACCTCCCAACACTGTTGCATTGGGGATTAAGTTTCCAGCACGAGCTTTGCGGGGAACATATTCAAACCATAACGATGGCCTTTCTGCTCTAGTTAGAAGTGAGAAATGGGGCCCAGGACTCAGTGCCCGGCCCTCTTCTCTTTCCTGGAGCCTGCCGTTCTCAGGACCTTGAGCACAGCCAGTCAGGTGGATGGCAGGTGTCTGTCTCTTACTGCCAGCTGCCTCTTGTCAAATGCAAATGCAAAAGCTGTTTCAGATGGAGGAGGGCAAGGGTCTGATCAAATAAGAAATCTTCCCAAGGCGCACAGTGGAAGACCCAGTTCATAGAAAGCATCACTTGGCAGACACCGTGCGTGGCTCTGCAGATGACAATGACGCCTGCCCCTTGAAGGGGTAGGACTCTGAGCACCCTTCTAGCATTTTACCTGTATTAGGTCACTTAATCTTCACGAAAATCCTGAGGGTGCGATTGTTATTATCCTGTTTTATAGGCGAAGAAAGTGATGCAAAGAAGAGATTAAATAATTTGCTTAAAGTTAGGATAATAATCAAAAACTGCTGGGGTTCAGATTCCTCCTCTATCCCTTTCTAGGTATGTGTCCTTGGGTAAGTGACAGGGCTGAGAGCTGAGCCCAGATAGCCTGACACTGACTTGGCATTCTTGATCTTTGTGTGTGTGTGTGTGTGTGTGTGTGTGTGTGTGTGTGTTTATGGAGGAGGCCGTAGAAAATCCTCTTCTTTTTCTTTTTTTAAGACAGAGTCTCATTCTGTTGCTCCAGCTAAAAAGTGCAATGGCATCATCATAGCTCTCTGCAACCTCATACTCCTGGGCTCAAATGATTCTCTTGCCTCAGCCTTGAGTAGTTTAGACTACAGGTGCATGCCACCACACCTGGCTAGTTTTTCTTTCTTTTTTTTTTTTTTTTTTGTAGAGACAGGGTCTCACTCTTGCTCAGGCTGGTCTCGAACTCCTAACCTCCTGATCCACCTTGGCCTCCTAAAGTGCTAAGATTATAGGTGTGAGCCACCACGCCCAGCTGTAGCCTCTACTTTTAAGGAGCTTAAAACCTAACTGAGAATATAAAGATTTACTCATCAGGAACCCAACCCAGGCCTTCAGGCTATAGTAAAGAATACGATTTAGAAATTACCATTCTTGTGAGGAAAGCAAAAGACAAATATATTCTAAGTGCATTCCCAGGCCTGCAATAGATACCTAGACATTGACAGAACAACCTGGCCCTTCAGATAAATTCACCTGCCTTTGTGGCCTTGAGACCACTTCTGCAAGGTTGAAAGAGTCCCTCTATTGCGCCTACTCTAACTACTCCCTTTTGCTTTTGCAAAGAAACTCATCCAGAAGACTCAACAGCACAAAGAGCTGATTTTTCATGAACAATTACAAAAAGTTTTGGGTGCCTGGTATGTGCTGAGCTCACAGCCTAGGAATGGGGAAGGGTTCATGCACAATTATCACAGTGAGGTCAGGGCTGGGAGGACTAGGAAGGGCATTTAACAAGGGCCTTGAAGGATGAGTACATATGTTTTGGGTTGGTTTTCTATTTTTGTTTTTAGGCAGATAGGGGATGTTGATATTTTTTTCTAATTGGAAATTTAATACCTTTCTGCTGCTGTATGCCACTAATAATCCATTGTAAAATATATTAAATCTTCTTTTTTAGTATATACCCAAAAAAATTAACAGCAGAGACTCAAACAGATCTTTTTACACCCAAGTTCATAACAGCATTATTCACAACAGCCAACAGGAGGAAACGATCCAAGTGCCCACTGATGGATGAATGGTCAAACAAAATGTGGCGCATACATACGAGAGAATGTTATTCAGCCAAAAATGGAATGAAATTCTGATACATGCTACAACATGGATGAACTTTGAAAACATCATGCCAAATGACAGAAACCAGACACAAAAGGACAAATGTTATATGATTCCACTTATCTGAGGAATTTAGAATAAGCAAATTCATAGACAGAAAGTAGAATAGAGGTTGCCCAGGGGCTGGGGGGAAGGAGGGAGCCTAGGGAGTTATTGTTTAGTGGGTACAGAAGCTCTGTTTGGGATAACAAAAAATTTCTGGAAATGGATGGTGATGATGGTTATGCAACATGTGAATGTACTTAATGCCACTGAATTGTACACTTAAAATGGTTAAAATGGTACATTTTATGAATATTTTGCCACAATAAAAAGCATCAATAATAAGACAACAAACAACCAAAAAATATATATGGGGGGAGGAAAGATTCCATCCGCAACATCTACAAAAGCTATGAAACAGGAATCAGCATGATAAGATTTGTGCACAATTCATATGAAGTAATTACAAAATTCTACTAAGGCTCATTTTTAAAGGATTTCTATAAATGCAGAGAGATACACTGTGTTCCTGATAGAAAAACTCAATTTGGTAAGAATGTCATTTCTCCACAAATGAATCTCTAAATATAAGGCAACCCCAATCAAAATCTAAATATCCTCTTCTGGAACTTAACCAAACGATTCTGAAACTCATCAGGAAAATTGAACATGAAATAAGCAAGGGCAGTTTTGAAAAGAAAAAGGGAGAAGAGAGAAGAAGAGCAAAGGGAGAAGGAAGGGTCTTCTCAACCAACATACAGGAAAGGAGAACTGTTTGTGTTTCTGATACCAGCCCCATCATAGACAGTGGATCAATAGAACAAAATATAAAATCTAGACATAAATAAAATATAAGAATTTTGCCTCTGATAAGTGACATTTCAAGAGAGTGGAAAAAGAATGGACTATTCAAAAATGCTTATAGGAGGAGCCCACGCCTGTTACAAAATTGTATAGAACTAAATACACATTCACACGCAAGCACAGAGCAATCGGAGGGAATAGAAACAGACCAGTGGGTTGTGTCAATGTCAATATCCTGGTTGTGGCCGGGCGCCGGTGGCTCACGCCTGTAATCCCAGCACTCTGGGAGGCTGAGGCGGGCGGATTGCTTGAGCAAGAGCGAGACTCCATCTCTACTTTAAACAGAAAGAAATTAATTGGCCAGCTAATATATATAGAAAAAATTAGCCGGGCATGGTGGTGTATCCCTGTAGTCCCAGCTACTCGGGAGGCTGAGGCAGAAGGATCGCTTGAGCCCAGGAGTTTGAGGTTGCTGTGAGCTAGGCTGACGCCACGGCACTCACTCTAGCCTGGGCAACAGAGTGAGACTCTGTCTTAAAAAAAAAAAAAAAAAAAAAATCCTGGTTGTGATATTACTGGATAGTTTGCAAAATGTTACCATTAGGGAAAACTGGGTAAAGTATAACAGAATCTCTTTGTATTATTTCTTTTTTTTAATTTCAAAATATTAAGGGGATACAAATGTTTTTGTTACATGGATACCTTATAGTGCTTAAGGTGGGGCTTTTAGTGTGCCCAGCACCCAAATAGTGTTCATTGTACCCGATTTGTAGGTTGGTAGGTTTTTACCTCTCACTTCCCCACTGCTTGATTTCCAATGACCTTTTACTTCTCTTTGTGCCCATGTGTGCCCATCAATTAGCTCCTAATTATTAGAGAGTACATATGGTGTTTGTTTTTCCATTCCTGAGATACTCCACTTGGGATAATAGTCTCCAGTTCCATCCAAGTTGCTGCAAAAGACATTATTTCATTCCTTTTTGTGGTTGAGTAGTACTCCATGTTGTGTGTGTGTGTGTGTGTGTGTGTGTGTGTGTGGATAGATATATAGAGATAGATACACCACATTTTCTTAATCCACTCATGAATTGATGGGCCCTTAGGTTGATTCCAAATCTTTGCCATTGTGAATTGTGCTGCAATAAACATTCGAGTGCAGGTGTCTTTTTGATAAACTGACTTATTTTCTTTGGGTAGATACCCAGTAGTAGGATTGCTGGGTCAAATGGTAAGTCTACATTTCTTTGAGAAATCTCCATACTGTTTTCCATTGAGACTGTGCTAATTTACAGTCCCTGTCTATTTTACTTCTTACAACTACATGTCAGTCTGCAATTCTCTCAATAGAAATTTCAATTAAAGATGGTGCTGAGAAAAACAAACTATTTTTAAAATGTTAGAGCCCTGCAATTAGAGAAGAATTAAATATTACATTGTTTTTAAAAACTAGAACTGTAAGTGAATACTGGCATATTCCTAGGGTAAGGGAGGACTTTTCTCTTTACGATCCCCAAAGCCATAAGCACAATAGAAGAAATTGATTGATTTAAATTCACCATGGCAACAAAATACTTATGCGGAAATGAAAGAGAAATACAAATTGGGAAAAATATTTGCAACACATACAAAAGACAAAGAGTTAACGTCCTTAGAAATACATGAAGAGCTTTTACAAATCAATAGGAAAAACAATAGATACTCTAATAGGAAAATGGGCTAAAGCTATAAGTAGACAATTCACAAAAAAAGGAAATACAAAAGGTCAACAAACATACTGAAAATGTAGGCAATGATGCTGAAACTGCTAGAGTAAGAAAGTGCAAATTCTGGAAGAAATATTAGTTGAAGGAAGTTGAGAAGTGATGTCTTATTTACTGAAAACAATTAACTCAGTTTACAGTAGATAATTAACCTTTGTTGAATGAATGTGGAATGTGGAAATAAAGGACACAAGGGAAGGAACATTTCAGATGCAGTTAGGAGAGAAAAATAGAGGAGCAGGTACTTTAAGGCAGATTAGGTCAGTTCTTATTGTAGAGCTTATTATGCCAGTAAAACTAGAAATGAGGCCGGGCGCGGTGGCTCACACCTGTAATCCTAGCTCTTGGGAGGCCGAGGCGGGCGGATTGCTCAAGGTCAGGAGTTCAAAACCAGCCTGAGCAAGAGCGAGACCCCGTCTCTACTATAAATAGAAAGAAATTAATTGGCCAACTGATATATATATAAAAAATTAGCCGGGCATGGTGGTGCATGCCTGTAGTCCCAGCTACTCGGGAGGCTGAGGCAGGAGGATCGCTTGAGCCCAGGAGTTTGAGGTTGCTGTGAGCTAGGCTGACGCCATGGCACTCACTCTAGCCTGGACAACAAAGTGAGACTCTGTCTCAAAAAAAAAAAAACTAGAAATGATGTAATCAGAAGAAGATCCCTTTGTCTAAAGCCTCCCACTCAGATGGCAGAATCTCTAAGAAGAGTTTAGGCTGTAAACCATTTTCTTCAGTGCCCTTTCTCTGCACCCACAGTTCCTCACTCCTCTCCCTGGTCCCCTGTGGATAACCATGACTTTGACCTTTCCTGGCCACAGGCTTTAGTCCCATATCTGACCCCACTGAGCATAAACGATGTAATTGACAAGTGCATGGGGTTCAGGGTGAACCTGAGTTCCGGTTTGCACTGGGTACTTTGTACTTGTTCTTTGAGTCAGCAGTTCCATCTAACTTTACTTTTCCAGTTTTGAAAAGAAACTTACTAAAGACCTTGGCATTTAGGTTAACAGCCTGAAGGTCTTGGCAGGTGTTTGTCTTTAGCATTTGTTGCCTCAGTGGAAAAATAAATCCTAATGAATCAGCCCTTTCTTTCCCCATGGCTGGCTAAATACCACTGTGTTATAAAATTTCTGAACAGTTCCTTTGGCAACTAAATTATTATACCGATCCCATTTGTGCCACAAACATCACAATACCTGAAGAAAAAAAAAAGGGGTCTTACTGGCTTTGGGCAAAGGAAAGTTACAGCTGCTTTCTGGAACTCATAATATCAAAATTAAACATTTTTAAGGGAAGGTCCCAAAAGAACCCTCTCAAAGAATAGTTTTTTATTCTATTTTATTTTAGAGGCACCAGCCTGGAAGGTGCTTCTAAAAGGAGTGAAGGGTGGGTTTTGTTTTTTGTTTGTTTGTTTGTTTGAGACAGAGTCTCGCTCTGTTGCTGGGGCTAGAATGCTGTGGCATCAGCCTAGCTCACAGCAGCCTCAAACTCCTGGGTTCAGGCGATCCTCCTGCCTCAGCCTCCCGAGTAGCTGGGACTATAGGCATGTGCCACCATACCTGGATAATTTTTTCTATATAGTTTTTAGTTGGCCAATTAATTTCTTTCTATTTTAGTAGGGACGAGGTCTCGCTCTTGTTCAGGCTGGTTTCAAACTCCTGACCTTGAGCGATCTTCCCGCCTCGGCCTCCCAGAGTGCTAGGATTACAGGTGCGAGCCACCGCACCCGGCCAAGAAGTAAGGTTTGAGTTGTGTATCTCTAAAGACTCTTCTTTTTAAAGAAGTGGAAAAAAGGAAGACGGAGAGGGAGGAAGTAAGGATGGAGACTAGAAAAGAAGGAAAGAAGGGAGAAAAGGGAAGAAAAACTTAATTTTTTATAGGCGTCTTTGGTTCCCTAGAGCTACTTTCATAGCAAACGTGAAATGTTTGCCAGTCACTTTTAGGAAACTCTAGGTAATGCAGTGTACCTAGCAGTACAGCCATAAAACAGGAAACTTCCTGAGTTTGCAGGGAAGAATACAGACTGGGGAAGAAAGTATATTACGATATTGTAAATAACACATTTATTTCAAGTCTTACACGATTCTGTCATGTAGCTCTCTGGGCTGTGCTTCACTCTTGACGCTCAAGTAAAACCACAATAGGTAAGAGAGCTACCAGTGCTCTGTAGGTCTTCAGCTTTCAGACTGGGTTTCTGGAAGCATGAGGGTCCCACAAAGGGGGCCAAAAGGCTGCTGTGGGAGAGGGAGGGTGCTGAGTGGGGTGAGGCTGGGACCCTTCCCAGGCCAAGTAGAATAGCTCAAGCCTCATCTGCTTTGCACACGGATACCACTCTGGAGGAGGCCGCTGGTTTTGAACTCCTCTCCTCTGCAGCAAGTGACTGGAAAAGGGCAGGCAGACGCACTTAGACTTTGTCCAGAAGTCCATCAAAATACAGATCTCATCGTCATAATTCCTCAACATGTCTTGGAGCCAGATTTTTCTCGCTCATGTGGGAGAAAAGGCACCTTTCGTCAGTTACATGTCCCGCGTTGGTAACATTCTACTTAATTGAACCATTTCTTGTTAGTCTGGGGGAGGGCAATTTAGTTCAAGAGAGAATATAATTATGCCTGCTTGCTTTTAAGGAGCAGTTTCACGTTAAGCAGTGCTGGAATTGGGACACCTCCTGGAGATAAGTAAATCACATGATTTTTCCGCTTAAATGAAGGTAAAAACAGAAATAATGACAGCATTTACAGCTTCCAGCATTAACTCCAGCTATCACACTAGCTAAATGTGAAAAAGAGTTTGAGAAAGCATAAAACACAGAGCTAAATGCCCCGTGCATCAGCGTCTCTCTCGGGGAAATGAAATTTTCAAAATCCCTCTTCAGGAGCTAATGCATTTTGATTCCCATGCGGCCAATCGTTGTTACTTCTGTGTACAAAAACTACCGTGATTTGTAGTAATGCAGATGATCTGAAGCATCCTTACTTATCGCACCCCAGTTTTCAGCTTTTAGAGTTAGAATAGCAGTCATTTCTTTTTTTTTTTTTTTACTTGTAAACTACTTAATGCTGAAGAGTCTTGGAACATACCCTGGCTCAGAAGTTACCTGGAAAATAGTTTAATCGGTGCTACATGTGATTTCATAATCTTTTGTCAAAGATGCTTTACTGTTAATGGAACGAGAGAGGAGTCATAACCCTAAAAATATCAAATTCCAAAATTATCCTCACTTTAGAAAGAACTGGTAACTTCTGCATCAGTAGCAGGCATGGCTGCAAAACCATAGCTAAGGTGTGGCGTGGAAATCCCTCTTCCTTCTGGCTTACTTGGCTCCTTAGGAAATGCTTTAAATCAACCCGTGCCATCTCTGTTAGTTGAGAGATGTTGCAGATAGAAATCTTTTCTGGTAAACTATATGAATCTACCTGCCCGCACTGCGGAAGGAGAGTTGTAGATGCCCAAGGTGAACCCTCCGCAGAATCCTGGGGTGATGGAGCACACAGAACGAGCTCAGATGCATGCCCTGCACACCCCAACCACAGAATATTGGAATCTGAAGGTCCTGAGAGCTTATCTGGGCCACCCTACCTTCATTTTACCAGTGGGACAACCAGAGTAAGTTCTGGGCATGATACAGTTAGGTTATTGATTGTCTGGACTAGAACCAAGGCCCTAACTAGCCAGCTACATGACTTTGAGCAAGTTACTTAACCTCTGTGAACTTCAGATTCCTCAATTGTAAAAGGGGAAGAAGAATAGCTCCTACCTGGCCAGGCTGACGTGAGGATGGCGTGAAGCACCGTGCACAGGGCCTGGCTCAGACCCAGCGCTCTGTGCATGAAACTGTCGCCATGGCCAATTTCCTCCTCCTTGGAACACTATTCTGACGGTCAGATGGCTTTGTGCTCAGGGACCCAGACAGGTTTAATCCTTATACAGCACTCACAAACCAATAGGCCCTAGAGTGATGGAAGAAATTCCTAAAATCAATCTATTTTCGTTGTCTTTCTCACAACTGGGTAGCACAGAGATAAACACTGCAATGATCAACTTCCTGAAAGCAGAATGTTTATTGAATGACTTAATTGCCAGTTCTCTTGTGGTCTGTTAAGTCACTGAGCATCCCTGTCTTGAATGGAAAACTCAAGAACAGTGATTCTCTGGCCCTACAGTCGTCATTGTCCACGCAGGGAGCTGGGCTCAGCCCCAGACCTGCGGACCCCATAGGTAAGGCTCTGGAATCTGCGCTTAAACAAGCCCCTGGGCAGTGTCGATACCAGTGGTTCAGGTGCCACGCTAGAACCACCTAGAACTCAGAACCCAGGCCTGTTCACTAGGTAGGCCGTTTAGAATAAGCCACCGCCTCAACCCTCAGTCACACTGCCACATCTCTCCCTCCCTCTTCTCATCCCCATCCCCTGCCAATAATCCAAAACCTCACTTTACAAAAATAAACCAGGACCGCTGCCTGCCTGGTTCATACTGCAGAAGGTGTACTAGCTGGGAAGTGCCGCTTCCTCCGGTGCAGTTGTTTTGTCACCATAGCTAACCTAGGAGGTGGAAAGTCCTTGAGTACTTTGGAAGTCATTTTGACACAGAAAATGTCGGGTGCCAGGACGGGGCGCTTGCTGCCACCCCATCGCTCACATCTCCCCGGCCAGCGCTGGGCGAGGCCGGTTGGGGTGCACGTTGCTGGGGCCTGGCCAGGGGTAGAGCCCCTGCCTGCTTCCTGCCCCACTCGCATGATCCTGATTGGGTAGTTTTTGAATCCCACTGCTGCTGATTGGATGTTAAAGCTTGCTGCTGATTGGATGTTAAAGCTTGCTGCTGATTGGATGTTAAAGCTTGTAGTTGATTGGACGCTTTTGGAGTCCTACCAAGGGTATAAAAGCAGGAGGAGACCAAGGAAGGCAGTCGGAAGATCAGAAGTCGGGAAGTGAGCTGTACCACTTGCTGGGTTGAGCTTGCTGCGTGAATAGACTGTTCTCCAACTCTGTGTGTGCTGCTTGGTTCTTTCCCTCGTTAAGAGCTGTAATGCTAGCTATACATGTTGCCGCAACAATTTCAGTCCAAAGGAAAACAGGAATAGCTCCATTGTGTCTGCCATAAGGCCCCCAGTCGGCCCAGAACCCTGCACAGAGCTCATGCTGTCATCGTGTACGATCTGGGGCATGTCCTGTGTCGCGTATTAATACACAGAAGCAGCAAGGGCCATCGTCGCATCCTTCACTGGCTATTGGTGGGGAGGTTGGGGGCCCTTCTTTAGCGTCTTCCCCGGGCAGACCTGACTTTCATTGCCCTCCACAAACCTACCCTGTCTCCCCCACTGCTGTGACCCTGGCCAGTGGACATTTCCACGAATGGGGCCTGTGGTCCTTGCGCCGGAATCGCTGTGGCCCCTGGTTTAAGATGCAGGTGTTCTGGTCCCACTCGACCTCCAGCTGCGGGCAAGGCCTGGCAATCTCAGTCCTTAAACTCCTCAGGGGATTTTCAGGTGAACTCAAGTTGGGTACCTCTGTCCCGGGTGACCTGTTTCCTTCTATCCTATTCACCGCTCAGTTCATTTTTATACTGCAAATAAACGTGTGATCAGACCTCCTGCCCTCCCTGCCTTTGGCAGAAGTTTTCCATCTGTCTTTTATGTCATCTGCAGGTGATTCAGAAAGGGAGTTTATCTGATTTTATACGCCACCTCGTGTGGCTTTCCTTCTTGTGTGCTTCTAGTACTTCATTTCCTGGGCCAGGTTTCACGCTCCTGGAAGGCAGAAACTGTCTTGTCATTGCTCCCCCGTCCCCTTGTTCTTTGCACTGTTCAAAACCCAATCGATCCTGAAACTCTGGCAACACTTGCTTTCTCTGGCCCTCTCCTCTACAAGAAGCAGGATTTTTTTTTTTCTTTTTGGAAACAGAGTCTTACTCTGTTTCCCGGGCTAGAGTGCCGTGGCGTCAGCCTAGCTCACAGCAACCTCAAACTCCTGGGCTCAAGTGATCCTTTCTGCCTCAGCCTCTCCAGTAGCTGGGACTACAGGCATGTGCTGCCATGCCCGGCTAATTTTTTCTACATATTTTCAGTTGACCAATTAATTTCTTTCTATTTTTAGTAGAGATGGGGTCTCGCTCTTGTTCAGGCAGGTTTCGAACTTCTGACCTCGAGCGATCCTCCCGCCTCAGCCTCCCAGAGTGCTAGGATTACAGATGAGAGCCACCGCACCGGGCCATGATTAACCTTTATGGCCTGACCTCAAGACAATGCTGGTCACGTACGGAATTATTTTTATCATTTAAAAATGTTACCATTGCCCTGTAAAGTGTCCCCTTCCTACTTGGAAGAGGACCCCTACCTACTGTCTGTGGGGTAGGACCTGCTGTCTGTCTCTCTCAATAAACTTTCTGTCGCTGCTTGGCTGGCTCTCGGATTCATTCCTGCGCAAAGCCAAGAACCCACTTGGCGAGCTCAGGGGGCTCCCTCCCTTAACTGGGACACCCCCTGTATCATCATCCTTCATAGACACCCCCAGAAAATTACCGAGAAGAACCAGTTGGCTGTGAATCCAGCCTTCTCTGGCTTTGATGGCGTTGCCTTCACAGACTACCAATGTGCCCTGGGGCTCGTGTGCGCAATACATCAGGACGGCTCACGCGGCCTCAGTCTGGCAGGGAAGAGCCTGCCCAAGCAGGGCTACAGCAGCCCTTTAGTGACATCGCATGCTGGCGTTCAGCCCTGTCTCTTCCTCCACCTCGCTGGCAATGAGCTGGAGGGACAGGTGAGAAGATTAGGCAAGTGAACTGATATTTACTATAATAAATGATCATAAAACCTTGTCTTACCTCCCTATGCTAAATGTTTGGAAGATTGGACTGCCCCCAGCAGAGAAAGTACATGTTAGTAATAGAAAAAACCCAAACTTTTGGGAGTGCCAGAGTGGCAATGAGCGTCCCTTAAAGGAAACTTAAGGTCCAGAGGAACTGGTACAAGAAAACACCATAGGACACGAACACAAAGAGCTATGTGAAAGGTATGTGTCCACGTAAGAGCGGAGGTCACCTGTACTTCACAGAACACGTGTGTGAGTAAAGTTCTGAGTCTCCTACCGAAAACGGTCGGACAGATGTTTAAACAACGGGGCCAAGTGTTCACAATCGCAGCCGACTTCCTGCAGGAAATCTTGCTTCTCAGCCAGGTGCAGTGGCTCATGCCTGTAATCCTAGCACTGTGGGAGGCCGAGGCGGGAGGATCGCTCAAGGTCAGGAGTTCGAAACCTGCCTGAGCTAAGAGCGAGACCCCGTCTCTACTAAAAAATGGAAAGAAATTAATTGGCCAACTAAAAACATATAGAAAAAATTAGCCGGGCATGGTGGCGCATGCCTGTAGTCCCAGCTACTTGGGAGGCTGAGGCAGGAGGATTGCTTGAGCCCAGGAGCTTGAGGTTGCTGTGAGCTAGGCTGATGCCACCACACTTTAGCCCGGCCAACAGAGTGAGACTCTGTCTCAAAAAAAAAAAATTAAATAAAAAAAAAGATTAATCATAAACTGCTGGCACAGAAAGGTAAGCGCAGTTTGGAAGGCATCTGGCTTAGTAATTCACCCATCCTCGGGTGGTCCCGATCCAGCAACTTGCTGGCGATGTCCTTGTTTGGTCTGGTCTCGACCTAAATGGACACACTTAGGCTCTCTCGACCTTCCTTTCTGCCTTATCCCCACATTAAAGGAACTATGCCAAAGAAGAGACATTCTCACCTTGATTTTGATAATTAATAGGAACTACTCTTTTTGATTCGTATAAGGAAGATTATGGTTAACACAACATGGTGCAGTGTGAAATGCTACAGAGACAAAAGTAAGTTCTGTTTATTGGCATAATTCTGTCCTGCAGAACTCAGTGGACAGTATTCTGGGTGGGAAAAGGGTGACTTTAAAAAGTTTTAGAAGGCATTGAAAGAGGATTTTGAGTCATCAACTTGTACCTTTGCTTTACATATATAGGTGTACAGGGTTACTCAAGTGTGGGGGGAATGGAAATGCTATAGCGTGTATCAGCCTTCTGTGCCCAACTATAGCCTCCAATTATAAGGCTCAAAACCTGGTGTGTCAGATTTAAATCCTGGTGGGGTATTAACCTGAACATTTTCTGGTATCATTGTCTTGTCTGAGTGGTCACGTACCATAAAGCACTTCGGCATAAACAGGTAAGTGTGTGTTTATATATAAGTTCACTCCAGTTTATACCCCAGAGGCAGTTAGCCATCAATGGAAGTGTGTATTCTGGAATACATACTCAAGAGGTGACTATTAAGCATAGTAAATGCCATCAGAATCCACACATAGGGTGTATTGCCAGGGTAAAAGCGTTAGAGATAATTCTCAAATGCTCCCTTCCTCCTGCCCCTAACAATGCCCTCAGTTGGAGACTGTTCCTAAAGATCAAACAGGTTCAACAACCTGCTTAATTTACAAGTTGAATTCTCATCAAATTCCAAATCCCCTGCAGGCCTTGTCCTGCTGAAGCTTCTTCAAGTCCCTCACAACCAATTTTCAGTGGAAAATGTAGGGGGCAGGTGGGGGGGAGGAGCGGAAGGAGAGGAGGGAGTTAGAGGGAAAGAGGTATCTGCTGAAAAAATTGCAAGGCCCAGAGAGAACATATTTGGTCATCCATTGCTATGTAGCAGACTTTCCCAAATGGTGGCTTAAACAACATCCTTGGACATTTCTCACAATTCTGTGAATTTCCTGGGCTCAGCTGATTGTTCTTTGGCTCCACTTGGTATCGACTATTTTTTTTTTTTTTTGAGACAGAGTCTCGCTTTGTTGCCCAGGCTAGAGTGAGTGCCGTGGCGTCAGCCTAGCTCACAGCAACCTCAAACTCCTGGGCTCAAGCAATCCTCCTGCCTCAGCCTCCCTAGTAGCTGTGACTACAAGCATGCGCCACCATGCCCAGCTAAATTTTTCTATATATATTAGTTGGCCAATTAATTTCTTTCTATTTATAGAAGAGATGGGGTCTCACTCTTGCTCAGGCTGATTTCGAACAACTCCTGACCTCGAGCAATCTGCCCGCTTTGGCCTCCCAGAGTGCTAGGATTACACGCATGAGCCACCGCCCCCAGCCTGGTATCGACTGCATTCACCTGTGAGCCCGACTGTGCTTTACTCTAGATGTGGCGCTTCATCTGGGAATGGCTGGGGGTGGCTGGGCCTCGCTCTAGCTGGGCAGTCACCCTTCTTACATGGTGTCTAGGGGTCCAGAGAGAGGAAGCTGAAGCTGATGGGCTTCTTACAGCCTCAGCCTAGAACTGCTACAGCATCACTGCCACCATAATTTACTGGTCAGAGCAAGTCTCAAGGTCATCTGAGATTCAAGGGGAGAGGAACGAGGCTTTCTCAATGGGAGGAACAGCAAGTGCTGACAGAGCTGGGAGCAATTTGTTTGAAATCATCTTGGGAAATTACTGACCTCAGGCAACAAGTGGAGAGAAGTCTGCATGGCAGATAGGGGACCTGAATTCATCCAAGCCTCCACACCATGTGAAGATTACCTGGATTATTGGTGCCTCAGTTTCCCTACCTGTAACATGAAAAGCTTGGACTTTTCCAAGGCTGTGAAGCCCCTCCCAGCCCTAACAGGTGTGGTCCCATAATCCACATACATACAGTGTGCCCAGTGAGGACCCAGAGCCTGCTCTGACGCTCTAGGTCTTCTGTCATTGAACCCACTTCCCATCCTCTACTTCCCCCCACCCCAAGAATAGTCCATGGGGTCTGTTCTTGCCTCCTTTTTCTAACCCAGTTGAAATCAAAGGGTTTTTTTGGTTTTTTTTTAACCAAATAGGGCCTGAAAATTCTTATGTAGTTTCATCCTACACAAAGAGTCTTAAAATTTTAGAATCAAAAAGTTTACGAAAAAGTATCTGCAAGTCAAGCTTTGATTGCTCAGTGTATTTATTGAGAAGAATCCACCGAGGTCTGCTTCTTCCGAGCAGGTGTTTGCCGGCAACTTGAGAAGACCTGCCGGAATACTTTTCACATATTTCCTCAGTTTAAAAGTAATGGAAGAAGATAGAAAACACTAGAAAACAGTTAAATCACCCATATTATCACCACCTTGAAATAACCTGATTAATAATTTTGCATATTTCCCTTTATGTTGGTTCTTTTTTTTTCCCCCTGTGGATGTTTGTGGCAGACATTATTATCTCTTCCCACAAGGAACTGAGGTAAATCCTGACCAGTCTGAGAGGAAATCACTCTTGTAGATGATTGGTTTTAGGAGTGGGCCTGTGACTTGGGCTGGTCAGTGGTATATAATGGTAGACAGTGGGATGTAATGGGAGTTTTGCCAGAGGGCTTCTAGAAGGAATTCTCTGTTCCTATAAAGACAGGAAAACAACATTTTCTGACTCTGGACACTGAGGCGTAAGGAGGTGATGCCGGTAGCTGTTGGCATAAAGGGACTGAACTGACATGTTGGCGGGACCAGAGCAGGAAAGGCAAGTTGGCTTTGATTTATACATCACGTTGTAAAGCCACCAAATTAACCGTCCCTGGCTGGAGCTGCCCTGTCTCTAAACAGCACGTTCCTTAAGATAATATACCCCCTTCATGTTTAAGCCTCCTCCACTTACGATTTGCTGTTACCGGCAGCCAAAAGCATTTTCACTGCTGTGATATATAGAGCTACATAAATATATTTTATAAAGTTTATTCCTTCACCCTACAAATATTTAATGAGGATGCCCCATATGCCAGGCGTGAGTCATTCTGCAGACACACTTTGGCTCTGCTTTTCCCATTTAACGTTTCCTCCAGTCATTAAGATCTCTTTGGAAATACAGTTTTAATGGCTACATTGTTTAGTCATTTCTCCATTATCGGACATTTAGGTTGCTAAGGATTTTCATTATTAAAAGTAAAGACATGGTGAACATCCATGTGCATTATTAGTCACATTTCTGATAATTTGGGAATATATTCCTAAAAGAGAGAGAAAGATATTTTTAAAGTACCTAATACATATTCCCAAACTGCTTTCCGGTTTGTGCCAATTTATATGTCCCCATGTGACATTTGAGAGTTGCTGCTGCGTTATCGGGGCATTCTCGTAACACACGGTGCCTTTTCCCCCCTCAATTATTTCTAGAACAAATTCTGGTAAAATTCTACAGGACATATTTACCCAGTGAATCAATGGCATACAAAACAGGAGGGGAGATTGTTAACAAAAGAGACTTGATGAGTGCACATGTTAGGATCCTGATTCATACGATTTGTAAAAAAAAAATAATTTTGAGAAATTTGAATACAGACTGTTATTTGATGTTAAGGAATTAGCGTTAATTTTATTACATATGGTAATGGCATGGGGTTATGTTGGGAAAATAAAGTCCTTGGCAGTCACAGATGCATCTTTATTAATAAATGAAATGGTGTGTCATCTGGGATTTACTTTAATATACTCCAGCAAATAAAGGGGATGGGGTGGCACAGGAGAAACCTGATTTGCAAAATGTTGATAATTCTTGAAACTGAGAAATGAGGGTTTATTATGCTATTCTCTCTACTTTTGTGTATGTTTGAAAAATATCATGATACAAAGCTTTTACATTTTTTACCTTAATTGAATTTTTAAAAAGAATATGTAGTTGACAGTGTGCGCATAAAAGGTTGGGAGATGCAGGCCTGCCCTCCTCTCTTCATGGGCTCAGTGAAAATTATAGGGTTTCAGCTTCTGATGCCAGCCAATTCCCCCGGTCTTGGTAGCAGATTTGGCAGCCACTGGGGTCTGGGTGTCTACATAAAGCATAGAGCTATGGGCACTTGGTTAATTTCCTTTTCTCAATCCTACTTATGACTTGTACCCCTGGCAGTGGCCTGCACTCAATTAGAATAGTCAGGTAGAAAAAAAAGCAGGCCCAGGAGACAAGATAATCTAGGTTCTAATTCTGGCTTTATGACGTTAGGCAAATTTCTTTAGCTTTTGCTTTGTAGTCATCTTCTTCTCATCTGTCAAGGGGGCCTAGGAGCCCAGCACCTGCCAGCTCCCCGGCCAGGGTGTGAGGAGTAGTGACAAGCACACAGCCGGCAGAGGGAAGGCCTTTGATGATGATGCCTGAGCCCTTCTTCACCAAGAAGGACCCGAGGGTTGTTATTCACCATCCAGGCATCCTCAACGCTCAGTATTGTAGGGTGCAAAAGAGGGAGGCTTTCTATGAAAAAGCCTGCCTTATTAGCTCACCCACACACTTTTAAGCTCTAAGAGGAGTAAAAGCCATAGAAACGCCTCCAACTGCAGACATAAGGAATCTGTCTCCTCTCGCTTCCCTGAATACCCCCACTTATGCCATTTTCTGTTATTTTTTCTGATTAGAGAAATGGCAGTGATCAATCTAATACAGTAGGTAACCAAAAGTCATGATTATCTCTTTTTTAAAATAAAATTGAGTGCTTTGAAACCAAATAAATAAGACAGAATGGAGAAAATTTAAATCCCTGGAACATGTCACAGAATCACCAGAAGCCTCATTCATTGGAAACCTCAGCTCATCAGGCTTGTCGGCTGGCTCCAGCAACGCACCCGAATGTGCCTGCGTCACTCATCACAAAGCGAGGCTGCGTTGAGGACCCTGAAGAATAGATAATGCCATCGTACTTCTGTGTTGGCCCTTGACTCTCTGTGGCTTGCTTTATAGATAGCAGTTTATGTGTCCCAGCCCTGGATGCTGGAGTTATCTCGTGAGGCCATCTTAGTCTGTTTGGGCTGCTATAAAAAAAAAATACCATAGATGGGGGAGGGGGTGTTGTCAACAACAGAAATTGATTTCTCACAGTTCTGGAGGCTATGAAGTCCAAGATCAAGGCACCAGCAGACTTGGTATCTGGTGGGAGCCCACTTCCTCAAAGATGGCACCTTCTTGCTGTGTCTTCTCATGGAGGAAAGGATGAGCAAGCTTTCTTCCTCCTCTTTTATAAAAAGGGCTCCACTCTCATGACTTAATCACCTCCTAAAGGCACCACCTCCCGATACCATCACCTTGGGAGTGAGGATCTCAACGTACGAATTTTCAGGGACATAAACACTCAGACCATAGCAGTTCCCCAACCATGTAGTGCAGGGCCTTGAACTTAATAGGTACTCAGTAAATTACTGCTATTACCTTGTAGCTGGGAGCTAATGCATAACAACTCCTGTTGCTCTGCTTTCCAAGAGCAAAATAACTAAATGATCTCTGGGACAGGAAAGGAGTACATGAGAAAGTTCTAATTGCTTGTAACTGCCCTCCACCCCAAACACACACACACACACACACACACACACACACACACACACACATACTCTCTCTCTCTCTCTCTCTTATTGTTTCTGAGCCTTCTCCATTTTCATTGATTTTATCCAATTTCTGGAACATTATCAGGAAAATAAATAGCCCCAAATAAATGTTTCCCCCTTTTTCTGCATGTTTCCTGTGGTTAGTTTCCCTGTATTCAGTGACTAAAGCAGCAATATTCTCTGGTCTTACAGCTATGTGGCCTACAGTGAAACCTACACTGCCAAGAGTTGCTGAGGGGCTTTAATTTTTAAAACAAGAGATCCCAGAAAAGAGATGACAGTCTGGTTTTCTATCAGGAAGGGCTCTAACTAATTCTCAATGGAACCACTCCCTGTCCTTCCATCCTTCTTAACCAAATCATCCAGTCCATTCCACTCCATCCCACCCAGCTAATAAGAAGCTAAACTCAATATCTTCCTCCAGCTTCTTGGTTACATACCATTAATTTCTTACACAAATGCAGATCTCTGTGTGTTGAGAAAGGAAAATGGAATTTAGCTGGAAAACTAAGTGGTAACATAGTATGCACATCTGGGTGTTTGGGAAGGGCAGCTCCTTGGCTTGAGCTGAGCAGACCAGGAAATCACAATCCAATCCCAGAAGCCCACACACTTAAAGATCTGGTCTGAACACTTCCCAGAGTGCACTGGGAGGCAGCCACTGGCTGAGCTGTAGCAATAAGAAAAGATATCGGCTCGGAGACAAGTGGGGTGTTATCAAAACAAAGTTCTTGTGATGCCAACAAAGGGACCCAAGTTAGAAAACTGAACTTGAAAATAAAGAAAAATGGAAGGAAGGAGGTTTGACTTGAATAAGAAGCTGAACTGAGGGAGGCATGCTCAGTATGCATTTTTTAATGGTGTTTGTATTCAGAGTGACTCTGATGTCAATCCCCTCAAAAACTTAGCCTTCCCATGTTTACTGAATGGAATCCACATCCCCCCAATGAGAGTGGGCTGACCCTCGTTGCCCCTTAGTGAGAGATACTGCGTGTATCCCTGCTCTCTTTTTGATTTTTCTTAGTAACATCCATAGTCCTACAATATGTACTCTTAGCAGTACACCTATATGCACAGGTAGACAGGCCAAAACGGTAGACATTGAGAACAGTTAGAGGCAAAGACAAGAGAGGCATTTTACATTTTATCAAACCATAACATCCAATATCTCTGTTGTTACTCCAAAAACAGGTGTGTGTTTGAAGAATTTTGTTCAAAAGATGGGAAAATCTTGAGCAAATTTCTCATTTCTACATATGCTGGCACTGCTGTTTCTGGAACATCCCAACTATCACCACACACATACACCCTTCTCCTTGCCTGCCCAACTCCTCTTTAGCTTTCAGGTCTCCCTGCTTAAGTGTCCCCAAACCCCAAGTCTGAGATGGGCCCCCCTTTTAGTGGCTCTCATGGAACCTCATACTCCAGTATAACACCAATCACACAATGCAGTAATCATCTCACTGGACTATGAGGACTGGGACCAGATCTGTCTCTTCCACAGTTCTATCATTAAGTTAATAAGTATTTGTAGAATAAACAAATTCTGATTAGTCTATATAAGCCTTTTCTTTGTATGACCCTTTTCTTATCTCTCTGAACAAGATCTGTTGAGTATGGTTGTTCAGGTTGTGTACTGTACAAGGACATCTAGCAGAGGGTGGAAGGGAGGCTGATATCCGGCCCACAATCTCACCACCAAGCCATTTTTGTGTTGGCTGTATCCACTCAGAGAAGGAAGTGCTTTTTTTTCTGATTTGCACAATGGCACCATATGGGCTTTCAGCAGCCCAGCTCCGAACACTTGTCTTCAAAAGGGCGGTGGGAACTCTCCCGCTCACTCCCGGAAAGGCTACGAATGAGGGGTTTTTACAAAAACTGTTTCTTTAGGTCCCTTTCCAGCCGTCAAAGCCAGGACGCAGACCCCATTCACAGCAAAGGTGCTTCTCACTCTTCTCTCCTCTGCTTTTTTGTCTCCTGCAGGGTTTGGGATGACGACCCCAGCCACCGTGGGCGGAAAAATCTTCCTGATCTTTTACGGCCTCCTTGGGTGTTCAAGCACCATCTTGTTCTTCAACCTCTTCCTGGAGCGCCTCATCACGGTCATCGCCTACATCATGAAATCGTGCCACCAGCGGCAGCTGCGGCGGCGCGGGGCCCCGGCCCAGGGCGGCCCGAAGGGCGCGGGGAAGGGCGAGGCGGACGGCCTGGCGGGCTGGAAGCCGTCGGTGTACTACGTCATGCTGATCCTGTGCAGCGCCTCGGTCCTCATCTCCTGCTGCGCCTCGGCCATGTACACCCCCGTCGAAGGCTGGAGCTACTTCGACTCGCTCTACTTCTGCTTCGTGGCCTTCAGCACCATCGGCTTCGGGGACCTCGTGAGCAGCCAGAACGCCCAGTACGAGCGCCAGGGCCTCTACCGCTTCGCCAACTTCGCCTTCATCCTCATGGGCGTCTGCTGCATCTACTCCCTGTTCAACGTCATCTCCATCCTCATCAAACAGTCGGTGAACTGGATCCTGCGGAAGCTGGACGGCGGCTGCTGCCCGCGCTGCGCGGGGAGCTCCCTGCGCTCGCGGCGGAACGCGGTGGTGCCGGGCGCGGTGCGCAAGCGCGGCGCCGTCTCCATAGAGACGGACGCGGCGGCGGAGAGCGAGGCGGACGCGCGCCGCCTGTCGGGGGAGATGATCTCCGTCAAGGACTTCCTGGCGGCCAACAAGGTGTCGCTGGCCATCCTGCAGAAGCAGCTGTCGGAAACGGCCAACGGCTGCCCCCACCAGGCCAGCACGCTGTCCCGGGACGACGAGTTCTCCGGGGGCGTGGGGGCCTTTGCAATAATGAACAACAGGTTGGCAGAGACGAGCGGGGACAGGTAGAAGCAGGAGAGGCTGCTGGACTGGACGGGGAGCCCTGGGGAGAGTAGGGGACGGCAGGGTGTCCCCCCCACCCGCCCAAGGACCAGCTCGCTCGCTGCGCCCTGGCTCGGCTGCTTCTGGGAGCGGCTCCTGGGAGCCCCCACAAGCCCAGTTTGAGAACTCTGATCTTGGCTCCGACCAACAGCCACCTTCCCCGGGCTGGGGGAACCTGAAGCCTCCAATGCCTTTCTCCTTCTCTTTGTTCTTTAAGTTGGAACTCAGTGCTTTTTAAAATGAACCACAAAAAAGCAGCCTAAGACACATTGCACTGTTTTCTTTACTTTTCTTGTTTCAGAGTTTTAGCTGCCTGGGGAGATAGACTTGTACTTACGGCCTCGATTTCCTACAGCTCTGTTCTTTACTTGGAAAGGAAATCCTGAAGCCCCCAACTTTTCCCTGGAACTCTGAATGGGGAAAAAAAATATTTGGGAATGCGTCTGGGCTTTCTTTTTTCTGGCCTTCCTTCGGAGCAGATTTGTCAGTGGTGCCGCGAGTAGGAAGATTTCTGTTCTCTTTATACTTGTTTCTCTGTTTTTTGTTTTCCCTTTCTTTTTATTTTTAAGAGCTTAATGCCTGGTTAAGGTGTCTGTGGAACCTCACTGTGATGAGAAACCGAAATTCAGCTTCCGGCCTTTAAACTGCAGCAAGGCGGTGGGGGAGGGGGAGAGACTCACTTTTGTAACTAAAAAACATAGCCTAACATTTCTCTTTGCATGGTCACATAGACCATTTCATTTTTACCAGGGATTGGGGCCCATTGCAAAGATAAGACTGACTATTTATTAAAACTGAAAATTTAATAAATCCTCATTTTATTACCTAAGATTCCATGAGTGCTCATTGTGGACGGTGGAGGACAAGCATCTAATTAAACAGGAATTCACTGTGCTCAGAGGAGAAGGACATGGGAAATTGACCTTTAGGGATGCGACCATCATCTTGGAGTCTTGACTGGAGAAAGATTCTAGGCCAGGTAATGAAATTTGGCTTTTCTTGTCTAATTCATTTCTCTTCTGCCTTCTGGGACTGTAACAAGTCTATTATAGAAATTCCCAAGCAGTTAAAATATCCATCCTATTAACATAGACTGTTGACCTTATTCGGATAGGCAGGAGAGTTCATTGAGGGGGGGTGAAAGCAGCATAGAAAAGAAATAGCTGTTGTGTTAATGTTGTGTTAAGGTAAGAGTGGTGCACACACAGCACCTTTAGAAATGATGTGGAGAGGCTAGGCATGGTGGCTCACGCCTGTAATCCTAGCACTCTGGGAGGCCGAGGTGGGAGAATCACTTGAGCTCAGGAGTTCAACACCAGCCTGAGCAAGAGTGGGACCCATCTCTGCTAAAAACAGAAAAATTAGCAAGGCATGGTGGTACATGCCTGTAGTCCCAGCTACTCAGGAGGCTGAGGCAGGAGGATCGCTTGAGCCCAGGAGTTTGAGGTTGCTGTGAGCTAGGCTGACGCCACGGCACTCTAGCCCAGGTAACAGAGTGAGACTCTGCCTCAAAAACAAAAGAAATTATATGGAGAGACGGACCCTGTAAAGAAAACAAAGCTGAAAGCCTATGCCTAGTGAAATTGAAACATTCAGCAGAGAACACTAGAGCTGAAAGGACCTTTAGGAAGCACCTCATCCAACCTCCTTGTTTTTGACACTGGGAAACAGAGGCACAAGGAATTGTTCTTTTTCTGAGGTCTTACGGCTGGCTGATGGACAGGAGGGGAAGGAACCCAGGTCTCCTGATGGTGGAGTCAGGTCCGCCATTCTCCAGACAGGCTTTGAACCCTCCCCAGCGGGTCCCTCTTCCGGCGAGGTTGCCTTTTCTTCCAGATTGCAAACCCAAATATTTTCTTTAGGATACCTGAAGTGCCTGATAGTAGAAGTCCAGTAAGCAGCCACCCTGGCTTTGAACTTAGGGCTACACGACTCCAAAGTCAGAGGCCTTAAACTATTTCCTATATCACTCTTACAGAGGAAGCATCCTGGAGATACAGCAAAACCCTTGGTAGGAATCTGTGACCTCAAACAGAACTCCTCACGGGCTCTGCATTGGCGCTGTAGAGATGGGGACCGTGCCCCCAGGGGGGGTTCTTGATCTCCAGATTTCTGGTCTAGGGACTGGCATAAAGCAAGACCTTGCATCTCCAACACAGGTCCCTGGGCCCCTTGAAGGCATGCCAGGAGGCCAAGGAGCATGTGTATATGCAATCCTTATATGTAAGGAATATTTGTATATTCCTTCCTAGAGGGTCAGCTTTACTAAAGAATTTTTGCAGAGAGAGGTATAACAAAACACATGCTTTTCTTTAAGTGGGATCCAAAATTGGTGTAAACTTTGAAGCTAAATATGAAAACAAAATTTGAGCCTATACTGAGCTTCCTGAGGCACCCCCTTAGGGTATCGGAGAATGAATTTGTTTTCCTCTGGGTTGATGGTTTCCTGTTGGAAACATCTAAGAACCAGTGTAAGGAGAGAAGTGCAGTATGTCGGATGGATAGATGGATGGATGTATGGATGGACAGAAAGATTTGTAGTAAAGTATGCAGAAAGATTTGCCAAACTAGGGATCCTTATGAAGTCTCTCTACAGTTACTCTTAGACATGAAATGATCAACAAGAGAATTTCTATATAGTCATTAAAAGCTGAGTTCAAAACCTGGAACCCTGATATTGTTACGTATGCACGCATAGCTGTGAGAGGGCCCACACATGGGCATGCATGTGCATGTTCCTGGCTAGTGGGAGTCACGGTTTTCATCATGTTTCCAAAGGAATCCTCATGTCTTCTACAGAATAAGAACATTTACTGCTACTGTCTCTTGTCCTTTTTGTCCCCACTCAGCATGTCTCCAGCCCTACTCACCAGTTCTCTCTATTCTGTCTTCTCTGAGCTGTCACTGTGCAGCCTCCCCTACCAGAAATTGTGTCATGCTACATGCAGGGCAGCTCACTGGCCGAGAGGAAAGAGACAGTGTGCAGAAAGCATCAAGGCTGGCCATACTCCTCAGTTTAGGAGCCCCGAGTCTCCCCAGAGTGGTAAAGGGACTCATTGACATGACATCTAGTTTAGGTTTCTTCCATGGTGGGCAGTCTTGAAGTTCTCTGTGATGCTATAGACAAAGGCCTTTAACACAGAGGCCCAGAAGCTGAGACACAGAATTTCTCATGTGACCGTCATCCCATATCACTGCAGTCCCCAACCCCGGGGCTATGGACAGATACCGGTCCATGGCCTGTTAGGAACCGGGCCACACAGCAGGAGGTGAGCAGTGGGCAGGTGAGTGAGCGAGGGAGCAAAGCTTCATCTGTATTCACAGCCACTCCCCATCGTTCTCATCACCGCCTGGGCTCCGCCTCCTGTCAGATCAGTGCAGCATTAGATTCTCACAGGAGTGTGAGCCCTACTGTAAACTGCACATGCCGCGGATCTAGGTCGCCCACTCTTCATGAGAATCTAATGCCTGATGATTTGAGGTGATGGTCTATGGAAAAATTGTCTTCCATGAAACCGGTCCCTGTTGCCAAAAAGGTTGGAGACTGCTGTCCTACTACTTGTGTAAGTTTTGCCATGTCTCTATACTACCTGAAATAGTATCATCTTAGTATTTTAATCAACTCAGTTTTTAATTGGTTTTGTTTTTAAAAGAAACTTTGTTTCACTAACTAAATGGAAGACTGTGTATCACTTGCTATAAATACTCTATGTCTATAGCACTCTATTGAAAATAGAGGAATTGTAAAAATAGGCAAAGATAAAACTATGTTATTAAACTCTAGCCAGATCCCATATCCTAGTAAAACCTCCCTCTTTGTTAAAAATGGAGATTAGCCCATGTTGGGGAGGCAGTGAAGTCACCCCAGCACCGAGCAGAGACGTTCTCTGTAATATCACCAGAAGGACTGGAAGAGACTTGGAAAAGAAATAACTTCCCTTTTCAAAGAAAGGATTTGATGATAATTGCACACCTGAGAACCCCTAAAATCACCTCATGTTTCACCCAAGTCATTGGTAGACATCTCGTATTTTGGGCAACAACATACAAGTAACAAAATACCAAAAAAAGCACAGTTTCTAAAGTCAGGCCAACTACAGGGTGAAGAATAGTTTTTTTCATCACAGTACTTGGGTTTGAACACCAGTCCCGATGGTTCCAATGGGGGAGAGGTTGGGCAAGTCTGTGAAGCTGTCTGTGCCCCAGGCCCTCTGCATCTCTGACATGGAAGCTGTAACACCATCAGCTCCTCGCACAGCTGTTGAGAGGATCAAATGAGGTCATTGATCTCAGGGAAGGCTTTGGAAACTCTCAGAAACTGCCCAGGCAGTGGGCACATATGGTCCATATGCTGGGGCAGGGGGCCGGGGTATATGACATTGAACAATGGGAGATTTTGTGTTGTTCTTGGACCTGGTGTCCAACACTTTCCACACTGTGATTCAATAATGGTTCTCAATTATTAAATAATGTCACTCTTGGTGATAGTTTTCTACCAAAGTAAACAAACCCCAAAGCCTGTCTTTCTTTCCCCTGAATCCTTCCATTTCATTGTCAGCTGAACCAGTTAAATCACTGATATAGTAAAATGTTTTGGGAAAGCTGTAATACTATCTTATATCTTACTAGCATGTTATGTTTTTAAGGCTTACCCATTCATAATATTTTGACCTTTATAACCACATTGTGAAGTGGGCAGGGCACCTGTCTTCTCACTGCCCTTAATCTTTTCTGAAATAAGGGAGATAAGTAATTATTAACATTTTACATACGAATTAATGAGGTCTCACATTTACAGTGGGTTGAGAATAAGGTTTGAAATTATTTACTTTGGTGTTCTAATGATAATTGTGTATTTCCCCAATTCCTCTGTGTTTATTAATTAAAATTCTTCTGAATAGAAGAGTTTTCCCTTCTCCTCCATTGTTTCTAAATGTTGAAGAACTTTCTTTTAACCTTTCTTGTAGGGGAGGTTCGCTGGCAATGAATTTGCTTTGTTTTTGTTCAGCTGAGAAAGTCTTTGTTTCTTCTCCATTTTTGAAGATGTTTTTTGGTGGATATAGAATTCTGTGTTGATAGTTTTTTTATTTTAATTTTAGCACTTTAAGGATGTCACGCCATTGTCTTCTAGCACGTATTGTTTCTGATGAGAAGTCTACTGTAATTCTTATCTGGTTCCTGGGAATGTCATGTTCCTTTTTTCTCTGGCTGCCTTCAAGACTTTCTCTTTGTCTATTGCTTTCTTCAGTTTGAATATGATATGCCTACGCATATGTGGGGTGTGTGTGTGTGTGTGTGTGTGTGTGTGTGTGTGTAATATCAAGGTAATAATTGCCACAAGCAAGATCCACTAAAGGATGCTAAAATTAGTGATGTAAAAGTTTAGGGGAAAAAAAGGATGTCTGCAGTCTTAAAGCATCCCCACCAAAATATTTGGTAATTACAAAGAAAAAAATAGTAACTTTACTAGTGGAGAATTCTGATAGACACCATGCTGACCGAGTCAGCTAAGTTCACATGACAGTCACACATACCAGATCATGTGCCACCTGGTATGATGCATGAGAAGGACACTGCATCTCTGTGGCATCCCTCCCAGTCACACATAATTTCAATCTAATCATGAAAAAAGCATCAGGCAAACCCCAAATTGAGGGACATTCTACAAAATAACTGACCAGCACTCTTCAAAGTTCTCAAGATCATGAAAGACAAGTGAAGACTGGTGAAGTGTTCTAAACTGGATAAAACTAAGGCAGTGTGATCAATGAGGCTAGCGTCACTACACACCTTAATCGTCTGGATATTTCATCAGGATTTGTTTTCCTATTTGGACCTCAACAGTTGACTGATTCATTCCCTTTGCATGGTATCTGCGACTCAGTCCCAATCCAGAGCCTTTGCATTTAGAAAGAAAATCCACTTGATGACTGTCATTATCCAAACTTCTGCCTTACCTTTTGGCTACCTTAAAATACACCTTTTGCCACTAACCAAGCATGTTTCTACCTATGGCAAGCTGAAGTCTGGGGAGAAGCCAAGACCTCTTTCCTCACAAGTCTCTGGGTTTATTTTCCACCAAACCCTCTTCTTCATGCAAGGCCATTCCTATCCCAGTGACCGCAAACATGCTCCAAGCAGGGTGAGCCTGTCTGAGCCCATCTGATGTGCTTGCTGCCCCTGGAAACTGCTTGGAGGGTTCCAGCAGCAGCTCCTTAGCTGCCATCACAGGAGTTTGGGGACCCTAGGGACTTCCACTTTCTAGAGAGAGTGAGGAGCACAAATCTTGCTCGGGCGGCTACATCTCAGGTTTAAGACCTATTCCCTCTGTGGAGAGGGAATAACCCCAGCAGGTTCGTTTCCTAGGATTCAAGAAGCAGAATGTGTTGTTGGTCCTCTGTTGTTCATCAGGAGCTTTTACAAAGCAAAACCCTCTGATTGAAATGGAAACAATTCCGGGCTCCACAGCACCCTGACTGCATTCCATCCTGTGGAGCTCAGAGCCATTTATGTGGGTCCCATAATTGGACAGACTATCAAACACTCCCAGGATATATAACCATCACCCCTCAACTGGAGATAGGATACAAGAGAGAGGCATTACTTATAATTTTCTGACATACAAATACGCTACAGGTCTGGGCTTGGTGAGAAGGAGCACAGTTATCGTAACTCTCCCATGGATGTTTTTTTTTATTATTATTATGTTACTGGAGAAAAATAACGTCTGCCTCCAAGTCTAAGTTAAAAGTCACGGAACAGCTGAATCACATTTCCTTTCCTTCTCCTTTTCATCCTCCACAACAAGGACCTTCTAGAAGGTTCTCCTTCATTCTGGGGCCATTCAACACTCCCTTCCCCAAATCTGCTGCATGCTCAGCTCCAGCTGAGGCACATCTTGTCCTTGACAGGAGGTATCCAAGGTCAGTGCGTAGGGGGTTTCTTGCTGCAGAGTCTTCAGAGCCCGAGGCCCCACCTAAGTCCTTCTGAGTGAGAGTCTCTATGGTGGGCCTAGAACTCTGCCTTTCTAGGGAGCTTCGCGAGGTGTTCTGGGAGAGCGCTGCTGGCCTGCCTCGCTCCAGGTTCTCAGCCTGGATGCTGGTTCTGCTTTCGTCGGGGCCTGTTCCTCCCGCTGGGAAAGGTCTCAGTCTGGTTCCCTTTGCCTGAGTGGCCACTGGGACGGTCTGTGCAGGGGCCTGTCCCGCCAGTGCCCAGTTCCAAAATATTGCCCCTCCTCCCCCGGGCACCCAAGTGTCATCTGGTTTTCACCAGGTTGGAAGCTGCCTACATTGTCAACACTAAATGAGAAAGGGTCCCCAGGGCTGGATGGAGCCGGGAGTGTATGGAGAGGCCGGGATGAGGAAAAACAGACTGGACTCGGAGAAGGAAGCCTGAGGTCGATGGGACGGCAGGGCTAATCTGCAGAAGGAGGAGAGGAGGGAGGTGGACGAGGGCAGTGACTGATAAGGAAACTGAATCTATAAGATACCTACCCTGAGGAGTTCTTGGATTAAGAACAGTAATGTAGGCCCGACTCGGTGGCTCATGCCTGTAATCCTAGCACTCTGGGAGCCTGAAGCAGGCAGATTTCTTGAGGTCAGGAGTTTGAAACCAGCCTGAGCAAGAGCAAGACCCCCGTCTCTACTATAAATAAAAAGAAATTAATTGGCCAACTAATATATACAGAGAAAAATTAGCCAGGCATGGTGGCACATGCCTATAGTCCCAGCTACTTGGGAGGCTGAGGCAGGAGGATCACTTGAGCCCAGGAGTTTGAGGTTGCTGTGAGCTAGGCTGATGCCACGGCACTCACTCTAGCCTGGGCAACGAAGCAAGACTCTGTCTCAAAAAAAAAAAAAAAGACAGTAATGTACATATAGCACCGAGGTGCTGGCTGGCACCTGATAGGCTCCCTGTAAATAGTAGCCACCAAGGGAGAAGGTGCATCTGAAGCTGCGGGTGTGGGCAAAGGCGTTTGAGGGGCATGAGTCACAAAAGTTGTGGAGAGATTGTGCTGCGAGGCAATTGGGTTGGAATTTCTTCCAGTCCTTGGTGTGTCGGCTGCGTGACCCTGGGCGAGTTATTTAGCTTCCCGCCATTGTAAAGTGGGGTAGTAACAGCACAGCCTGGTCGGGCTGTTGTGATGACGATGCAGTGAGTTAGCACAGGTAAAATGTCCAGCACGGAGTGAGCCATCAGCAAATGGCAGCTATTATTGCTGCTATCACCATCACCATTGTTCTTTTGTCGTCAGAGGAAGTGAGGGAGCAGAGCGGAGGACAGATCCTACTATATTAACAGGTTTTATTTATACACTGATAAGTTTATCTCTTTGTTGCCTCTGCCCAGTAGAACAGGAGCACTGGTGAAGGTGGGCTCTTAGTCTCGCCCACGCTGTGTGCCCAGGGTCTAGCAGAGCGCCTGACACATGGTGCTGTCAGCCCCCCATATCCATGGATTCAACCAAGCTCACACAAAAATATTCAGAAAAAAAATTCCAAAAAGCAAAACTTGAATTTGCCATGCATTGAGTACTACATTGAAGCCATTCGAATGAAGTGATGTGTGGGCAGTGCATTAGGCATCAGAAGTAATCTAGAGACGCTTAGTGTATGCTGGGCGTAGGTTATATGCAAATACTACACACTTTATATAAGCGACTTGTGCGTCCTCCGGTAACTTTGGAGGGCCCTGGAACCAATCTCTCATGGACATCGAGGGACGACTGTTTGTGCTCCATAAACATGTAGGATGGAATGGAAGGAAGGAAGGAAGGAGGGAAGGAGGGAGGGAGGGAGGGAGGGAGGGAGGGAGGGAGGGAGGGAGGGAAGGAGGGAGGGAGGGAGGGAGGGAAGGGGAAGGGGAAGGATACATATCTGGTTGGTTGGTTTGGGAAAAACATAAGGCACATTTCGGGGAAGACCCAGAGCAGGGCTGTGACAACAGCTGAGCTCCCACTACTGCCACCGTTAGAGCTCCAGAGAGGTCTGCGCAGTGCCCCCATGAGCGTGGAGCAGGAAGGGGGCAGGTGGGAGCCCTTGCAGGTGGATGGGAGAAGTCGGCACAGATGGAGGACACCAAAGGAACCTCTCAGCTTTTTCCATCTCAGCTGCAAATTTCCATCTGGGACCATGGCCCAGTGACGATCATCTGCGTGCCTTTCTTCTTCCTGGCTCCCAGGGAGCTCCCAGGACACCCGCACGCTGGCTCTGTCACTGTCTCTCTGTCTCTGTTTCTCTCTTCTTCACCCATGCCCTGTCCTCTTTCTCCTATCTTTCCTGAGGTTCACCCAACCCCATCCACCACCACAACCATAAACCTAAAGTGGCCCTCTCCTCCTTCCCTCTTCCCTCAGTCCTCTACGGGGCTTTACATAGAGCCTCAGTGTCCTCGTCCATAAAAATGGGTACAACACGGCCGGGTGCAGTGGCTCACGCTTGTAATCCTAGCACTCTGGGAGGCCAAGAGGGGGGGATTGCTCAAGGTCAGGAGTTCAAAACCAGCCTAAGCGAGACCGCGTCTCTACTATAAAAATAGAAAGAAATTAATTGGCCAACTAATATATATATATATATATATATATATATATATATGAAAGTTAGCTGGGCATGGTGGCTCGTGCCTGTAGTCCCAGCTATTTGGGAGGCTGAGGCAGGAGGATCGCTTGAGCCCAGGAGTTTGAGGTTGCTGTGAGCTAGGCTGACGCCATGGCACTCAATCTAGCCTAGGCAAGAAAGCGAGACTCTCTCAAAAAAAAAAAAAATGGGTACAACACCAGCCATCTCATGGGGCTGTGGGGGATCCAGTGAGAGGAATCGGAGAAATGGCTTAGCCCAGTGCCTGGCACATAGTAAGTACTCAGTAAAATGGTGGCCATATAATTATTTTCTTACTTCCATATGTGCACCTGATATCTTTTTCGATTTTTGTTCTTTTAGAGACATGGTCTGTGTGTCACCGAGGCTGGAGTGCAGTGTCTATTCACAGGCACGATCATAGTGCACTGCAGCCTCCAACTCCCGGGCTCAAGGGATCCTCTTGCCTCAGCCTTCTGAGTAGCTGGGACTGCAGGCATGCCCCATGGCACCCGGCTCCTTATTCTTTATGAGTTTCTGAGTCAGAGGTTGACCTCTGGAAGGATCTCTGGATAATTCCTGACATGAATCGCAGGGCCAGCTTGGAGAAGGAGCAACGTAATGAGGAAGATACAAAAGGAGGAAGAGCAGAGGGGCGCTGTGAGCCCCTGCTCACAGAAACGTTTCAAAGGTGACACCTGCTGGTGTTGCTGGTGCTTGAAACAGAACCTGGTTCCCACACCCTCTTCCTTCTCGTGGGGCTGGGCCGCCAGAGGGACTCGCTTCTGCAGGTGGGTCCAGCAGGGACGTTCAGGTAGGTGGGATTGGGTAAGACCCCGGGGGAAAGAGACCATGGCAAGTGTTAACGACAGGAGGTGCCCTTACGACATCTGCCCCTTACCCCAGATGACCCCCCCTGAGGCAGGTATAATCGCCCGCATTTTACAGATGGGAAAACAGAGGCCCAGAGAGCTTAATTCACCTGCCAAAGGTCATGCCCTTCCTCCCCGGTGCAGCAGGGACTCAAATCCAGCCCCGGTCCCCAACGTCTCTAACTGCTCTTTAACCTCTTGGTGTCACACAGAACACCTGCATCGTGAACAGGTGGCAAGTGGAAGAGCCCCAGACTCCTTGAAGACTTGGCTGAGGGAACATCTTGAAGATGGACAGACAGACACATCTCTGTAGCCGCAGGCTGAGGTCTACTCAGTGTGAGGCCTCCGATCACTCCCTTTGCTAAGAACTAACATCTACTGAGACCTGCCATGTGCTGGAACTGTGCACGAACTTTCATATATATTTCATTTCATTTAATGTATTTTTATTCCCATTTTACAGATGGGAACGTATTTTTATTCCCATTTTACAGATGAAGATCTGAGACAGCTGTCTCAGGCCACACGATCATGAGATGCCGTTCGTGTGACCATCCTCTCAATATCAAATCCCCGTGGAGACTCACTGCTGTTTGAGTCTCACTGTGTGTCGTAGCTCTAGGTGACTACAGTGTCATTTGCAGACCCGGATATAAAGCAGGGAGTCCTTGGGGGGGTTGTATCGGTTTGCGTTTGCTACAGTAAGACCGCATAACAATCGCAGAATCTCAACGGCATACAACAGTGAGCACTGATTTCATTCATGAGTGCCGCTGGGGGCTGGCCGATCCGGGCTGGGCTCAGCCGGAGGTGGCTGTGAGCCAGGTGTCTCTCATCCTCCTGGATCCTCCCCACTGGAGCCAGGTGTCTCTCATCCCCACTGGACTCGGTGAGCTGCTGGAACGTTCTCACGATGGTGGCAGAGGCACCATCCACACAAGTCACACGGGCAATCCAAAGTCAAGGGCGGGGAAATATGAGCCACCATGGAAATGACTTCGCCATGTGACCTCAAAGGTCACACCCAAAGGTGTGGATCCAGGGAAAGTGGAGATGGTTGTGGCCATTCTCTCTCCCTCTGCCCTTGAACCTGGCGGCATCTAGGGACACAAGGAAGCCCAGGAAAATCTCAGGTTCTCCCCAGGGGATGGGATTTGCTGACTCCCACCTCCTCGTCGTGAGGGTGTTGCTTTGACTAAACACACTTTGCTGGGTTGTGAAAAAAATATCAGCTATATTTTTTCTTTACTTCATTGTCTCTGATGATAATACTAAGGGTAATATAATTCACAGTTGTCTGGGTCTTAAAAGATTGCAAGGCATTTATTATCTTACAGCTCCTCACGTCAATCCCGAGAAGCGTGCAGAGACGGGAGAGAGCCCGTGATGCTGTATAATTAATCACAGCAGCAGCGACAACAGCAGCTGGAACTTCTTCAGCGCGTGCTCTGTCCCAGGCACTGAGCAACACAGCTGACTCATTTAGCACAGTAAACCACTGGGACTCTGGAATCCGAATCTGCTTTGGGATCTCAGAGGGTCAGATCGGCAGGTCTGCTTCCCAGCTGTGTGGCCTTGGGCAACATACTCAACATCTCTGTGTTAACTTCCTAAAGCTGTTGCAACAAATTACCAAAAACCCGGGTGGGTTAAAACAACAGAAATTGATTCTCTCCCGGTTTTGAAAGCCGTGCTATTGAAACCAGGAGGGGGTTTCGGCCTAAGTCCAGTGGCTTGTTGCACAAAGATCCAATTATCGAGACAACAGAGGATTGCCAAGGAAGAAAGGAATTTTTTAATACAAAAGACATCTTGTCAGGAGAAGCTGCCTCCAACCTCTGACTGAAGGAGACCAAGGGCGTATAAAGGAGGGGCCGTGTGCTTTGAGGGAGGATGTCTGCTCTGTCCAGGCCCTTCAGAGTCAGCTCCTTTGTCTTGCAGAAAATCCACCATTTCTGGGAAACAACCCAAAAGGTCAAGTCGTTACCTAACGGAGAGGATTATAAAAAAAAAAACAACAAAAAAAAAAACATATGAGGGTCATCGAAATTTGTTCTTGGAGCTGGTTACAGCTAGAAGTCCTCTCTTAGTAAGGACACCTGTCACTCTGGAGTAAGTGCCCACGCTACTTTAGTATTAACCCACCAAAGTTAACTAATTTTGTCTGAAATGACCCTATTTCAAACGAAGTCACATTCTGAGGTTTGTGAATTGTGGGGCAGAGGGACAGTAACCAACCCAGTATATTCCTTAAGGCTTTTTCTTTTCCGTCTATAAAATGGCAGCATTAGTCGGTTCTATATTAGAGGATTGTTGTGAGGATTGGGTAAGGTATAGCCAGAAAGCTCTCGGCCCAGAGCCTGGTACATGTGTGAACTAAAATAAAATATTCAGCCCCCCAGCTGGCTGAAATTACCCCCTCTTGGCCAAGGGGACCTCAGAAAGAACCCTAAGGCTGAGTTGCTGGCCAAGAGAAGGGAGGTCACACACGCCTCTGCCATGCCCCCCTCTATTTTGGAGACACCTCTGTAACAAAGAGATGCTAAGTCATTAACAGGCCTAAGGCTATACAAACAAAACAAACCTCACCTGCAGGCCATCAATTTACTCAACAGATCACCTGAGTTTCAGTGAATGTCCAGAGGCTTGTCTCTGATAAACAGACATCCTTAAGTTAAAATATCCCAAGCATTTAGACAAAGCTTCATTTCTTTAACCAATTACAAATCAAAGAATCTTTAAACCCACTTATAACCGCCCCTCACCTTTGAGATATCCTGCCCTTTTGGGCCAATCCGATGTACACCCTCCATGTAATGACTTAGGATTTTACGTGTAATTCCTGTCTCCATGAATTTATAAAGCCAAACTGTAACCCAGCAAGCACGTTTTCTCAGGACCTCTTGAGGCCATGCTTTCTGGGCTGGTCACACACATTTGGCTCAGAATAAACCTCTTTAAATTATTTTACAGAGTTTGGGTCTATTTCCATCAACACACTGAAAGGCTCATCAAATAGAAGCTGCCATCACCACTGTCACCATCACTGTCTCCACTTTACAGAAGAGGAAATGAGGTCCAGAGAGGGAAAGTTGGCTGTCCTCCCCCACACGGCAGAGCCAGGTTTTCTCATTCCTGAGTCAGCATGCCATGCGTACAGTAGATACCCAATAAATGCTCCATGACAACAACCTGAAATGCAGCGGGTGTATACCAGCCATGGAGCCCCGTGGTCACTCAGGGCTAGAACCTAGAGGACTGGGACCCAAACCCTCTCACTGTCAGAGTTTCCTACCCCACCCTTGGCTCCCTGGCTCTTTAAAACCAGCTCTTAATTCCTCTGCTCTCTACCTAGAGGCCTGGGGTTGACATACCTGGGTAATGATGTTTACCATTAATATTGCGATTGGGATTCCATAAATTAGCCAACTGCGGGCTGGAATTCTTTCAGCAGCTGGCTTTTCGGCAGTGAAAACGCCACAGGGACTTCTGGCTTGCTGCATGTCCCCAGGGAGTTTGCCCTGACAAAAAGGCCTTGCCAAGACAGAGAAAGCCAAGTTTTGAACACCCCTGTTAACAAATGCACCTAATCTTATCTCCACGTGGGCTCCCCCTAGGCTCACGGCTGATTTGTCCTGGGAACTGGGGGCTCTGCTGCCATGACTCGGGCGACTTGGAGCAGAGCCAGACCAGGCCATTGTGGTAGACGGAGCAGTGCAGGAGCAGTGCAGACGTAGGACCCACCCTACCAACCCCCACGACCTCATTTCCATTCTCTGGGAAGTCCCTTGCATCTCCCCCATACACAAGCCACGGAATCAGACACAGACCCCAGGAAACAGATACAAAACAGACATGGTCCCTGAAGTCTAGGCTCAGAAAGGGGATGAGGCACGAACATCCTCCCTAACTAAGTCAACGAATGAAAAGACCTTCAGAAAGGAGGGCAGGAGCACAGCCTTCTGAGAGGATCAGGAAAAGCTTTATTGACAGGTAGTATCTGAGTGGGTCTTGAAGGTTGAATAGAAGTTCAACAGCTAGTGGCAGAGTTACAAGTATGAGTAACAGCAGGGAGGTGGGAAGCCCAGGGCATGTACAAGAAACATTGATTTCAGCCAATCTATAGCAGACAAAATAGAGATTAAGTCAAAAACTGTAAAAAGAGACAGGGACATTACATATGATAAATTATTCAAAAAGACGTAGCAATTGTAAATATAAATGTGCCCAACATTGGGGGGTACCTAAATAAAGCAAATATTAAAGGATCTGAAGGGAGAGATGGATCTCAATACAGTAATATTAATAGTACAGGACTTTTTAAAAATATCACTTCCAATAATGGACAGATCCTACATACAGAAAATTAATGAGGAAACACTGGACCTGAACTAAATTTTAGACTAAATGGACTTAACAGGTACATACAGAACATCCCACCAAACAGCAAGAGAATACACATTCTTCTCAAGGGCATAAAACAAATCTGAACATACTTAAGAGGATTAAAATCATATCAGGTATATTTTCCAATCACAATGGTATGAAATTAGAAATAAGTAACAGGAAAAATCTTGAAAAAATTCACAAATGTATTAAAATGAAACAACATGCTCCTGAGCAAGCAATGGATCAAGGAAGAAGTCAAAACAGAAATTTAAAAAATATCATGAGACAAATAAAAATGGAAATACAATCTACCAGAACATGGGATGCAGCAAAAGCAATTCCAAGACATAAATTTGTAGAAATAAACACCTGTATCAAAAAAGAAGAAAGATCTCAAACAACCTAATGTTTCACCTCAAGTCACTAGAAAAAGAACAAAGCCCAAAGCCAGCAAAAGGAAGGATGTAACAAAGATCAGAGCAGAATAAATGAAATAGAAACTAGAAAAACAATAGAAAAAAAATCAATGAAACTAAGAGTTGTTTTTTTGAAAAGAAAATTGACAAACCCTAATTAATTAGAATAAATGAAAAAAGAAGATTCAAATAAATCAGATATGAAAGAGAAGACATTACAGCTGATACCACAAAAATACGAAGGATTATAAGAGGTTACTATGAGTAGTTATACACTATCAGATTGGATAACCTAGAAGAAATGGATAAGTTCCTAGACACATACATCCTACCAAGACTGAATTATGAAGAAATAGAAAATCTAAACAGACCAATAACAAGTATGAAGACTGAATCAGTAATAGAAAGTTTCCCATCAAAGAAAGGACCAGGACCTGATGTCTTCAAGAGTAAATTCCATCAAACGTGTAAAGAAGAACTAATTTCAATCCTTTTCAAACTCCTTCAAAAAAAAATCAAAGAGGAGGGAATACTTCCAAACTCATTCTACAAGGCTAGCATTACCCTGATACCAAAGCCAAAGAAAAGCATTAGGGAAAAAAAAAATTATAGGCCAATATCCTGATCAACAAAGATGTAAAAGTTCTCAACAAAATACTAGCAAAAAGAATTCAACAGCACATTAAAAGGATCATTCTCCTTGATCAAGTGGGATTTACCCATGGGATGCAAGGATAGTTCAACATACGCAAATCAATAAATGTGATACATCACATTAACCTAGAATAATGAACAAAAATCATGTAATTCTCCTTCCCTCTCTCCCCACCTTCTCCCTCCTCCTATTAACAAATATATATATATATATAATCATCTTATCAGATGTAGAAAAAGAATTTGACAAAATTCAATATCCCTTCATGATAAAAAAAAAAACTCTCAACAAATTAGATATAGAAGGAATAAACCTCAATACAATAAAAACCATATGTGACAACACACAGCTATTATCGTACTCAAAGGTGTAAAGGTGTTGTTAAACTATAATGGGTGATTTTGGTGGACCTTATCTCTGGTGACAATGGTCTCACGACACTTTTCTGGACAATTGTGCTGAGCCATCTCTTGTGGCTTAAGCTACTAGGAAAAAAAAAGCAAAAAACATGTTCCTGCCCCTTTGATTACTGACCTTGGGCAGGAATGCAGGTTTTAATTCCCCAAAAGGTTGGGGGGTTTTAAAGAGACAACTCATAAAACATTTAATTGCCCTTTTTCTGAACTTTACCTCTGTTACAGTTTCATGGCTGTATACATTTACCAAAACTCATTGAACTATAGACTTAACATGGGTGAATTTTATGGTAAATAAATGATAACACTATAAAACTAGGGTTTCTCTTCTTTCTATGGCAAAATACTCCAATAGGCATTTCACAGAAGAGACTACCAAATAGCTGGTGAGCTTGTGAAAAGATGGTCAACATCATTAGTCACCAGGGTAACACAAATTATAACCACCACGAGGTACCACTACATTGCCCCCAGACTGGTTAAAATTAAAAAGGCAGAAAATACCAAGTGGTAGAAAAGACTGGGAGCAGCCAGAACTTTTGTACACTGCTAGTGAGAATGTAGAATGGCACAGCTACTTTGGAAAGTACTGTCTACTAAAGCATTTCCAGATAGTGGGTAAGTGCTCAGAAAGGAAAAGGATGAGGAATTACGGCTGAGGTAAGGATCAAGTACCAGGGCCAGGAAGGAGCGTCCTGGGGTGGATGGTGTTGCTGAAGAGGAAAAACTTCTCAACCCTCTCAGGTTCGGTGTACCCAGCAGCCTGTGGATTAAACTGGCAAAAGACAGATTAATAGTAGAAAAAAAGGCATTTTCCTATGAACAAGGGAGCTAACTAAAGAAGCTGCTCCCATGCTAAATGGTTAAAGTTCCAGTCAGGGTAGACAGCCAGATAGGTGCTCACAATGCAGGTGGAGAAAGATTTCTCATGCAGAAATTAATATGTAAGGCCGGGCGCGGTGGCTCACGCCTGTAATCCTAGCACTCTGAGAGGCTGAGGCGGGAGGATTGCTCAAGGACCAGAGTTCAAGACCAGCCTGAGCAAGAGCGAGACCCTGTCTCTACTAAAAATAGAAAGAAATCAATTGGCCAACTAAAAATATATAGAAAAAATTAGCTGGGCATGGTGGTGCATGCCTGTAGTCCCAGCTACTTGGGAGGCTGAGGCAGCAGGATTGCTTGAGCCCAGGAGTTTGAGGTTGCTGTGAGCTAGGCTGACACCATAGCACTCTCTCTAGTTTGGGCAACAAAGTGAGACTCTGTCTCAAAAAAAAAAAGTTGAAGTTTTTCAACTCTTTGGTGAGAGCCAATGGTCAGGGAAAGAAGAGGAGGGTCAGAGAGACTTTGAGTTTTTTTCAATCACTCCAGCATGTCAAAATGCCATATTTTGGTTTCTGAGCCCCAACAGTAGGTTAGGTAAGTTAAATACATTTTCACCTTATGATATTTTCAATTTACGATGGGTTTATCAGTATCTAACCTCATCATTATGTTGTACCTGTATAGCTAACTTAGTAGGGAAAGGGAGAGGGGGAGAAAGGGCTTTTATGGAAAGAACAAATAGGTTTCTTTAGGGTTTTTAGGAGAACAAATGGGAACTGGGAAAGTTTGTAATTGTTTATGCAGGAGCAAGTGGTCTTTCCATTTTCTCCATGGCCATGAGACTCCCCAGAAAAGGGAATTTATGGTAGGTTTGCTCTTAGTCTCTCTCCTGGGGTAGATCCACCCATGAAGAAGGAATTTCTGGCAGCTTACTTTCCCAAAAGTTGCTGCCTTTACTCGGGTAAGGGAAGCTCCAAGAAGACTGCTTCCTGCATCTGTTGACTCTCAAATGTCTTCCACTGAAAATAATCTTCATACCAACTCTGGGGTCAGGGTAGGTCCCCCGCAGCATTTAAGCTGAGACCTGAAAGTTGAGCTGACGGAATCTTGTTGAAGGAATTAAGGCAGAGGTGTCTCCAAGGGAGGCTGTGGCTCCCCGTCCCTGCCCCGGGGCCTGGCTGAGTCACTGGACACCTGGATGGGAAGTCGTGGAATGTGAGCTTTAAGGTGCATCCCAGTCCTAAAACTCTCTGGATTTTCTTGAGACCAAAGGGAGATGAAAATAAAAGCTGGGGCTCAACACTGGGCTGCGAGTCCGAATGGCTGAGTGAGACCTGCCTGCCCATCCGCTGTGTGGTCTCGGGCAGGTCATTTAACGTCCCTGAGCCCCAGTTTCTCATCTGGGAAATGGGAGCAATGCGCTAACCTCAAAGCGCTGTTGTGGGGTCAGATGAGCCCATGTCTAAGAAGGCGGGCACTCCACGTGCAGTCCAGCTTTAGTTCGCGTCTTGGAATCACGGGTGCGAGGAGGGCAGAAATGAGGAGGGGGGAGGGACTGGAGTCCAGTGACACGCAGTGGTCTGGTCCCAGGCTCTCTCTGGCACAGCTAGGCCAGCCAGGCAGGGCCCGGATATAGGGGAGGAGACTGAGGCCGCCAGAAGGTTCCAGAAGCGGTGTCTGAGGCCCAGGGTTCGAGCACCACGGAGGCCAAAGGGCTCAAGGCCATGGTGAGAAAGAGGGTGGGCCAGCCCGGGGAGGGGTGAGCCGGGAGCGCCGGGGGAGAGAGGGCCAGGCCGGGTGGGGCGGAGGGGCGGAGGGGCGGCCCGCAAGGCGCCCCCTGTCCGCGGGGAGGAACCGGCCCCTGCGCAGTATTTGGTTGTGCCGCGCCCTCTGCTGGTGCGTGTGCGAACTGCACGCGCCTGCCACGGACGCCCGGAAAATCCGCCGCCGCCGCTCGTTCCCCCTGCACCGAGCGCGGGACACCCGCGGACAGAAACAGGCAGCCTGGGCGCCAAAGCTGGGGTTTGATTTCGGTGGCGGATATCAAACTTCAGGTCATTTTACCCGAAAGCTCCCTCTGAAAAAAATAAATTATATGATGAACTTGTGTAGTGCTTACGACCTGCCAGGCACTGTTTTATAAATGCCACCTAATTGATTATTCACAGTCGCTCTGTGAGTAAGGTCGATTAGTACACCCATCTTACAGAGGAGGAAACTGACGCCGGGGGTCACACGCTGATGTGCCACACAAGTGGCAGGCTGGAGGTCAGCCCTGGCAGCCCGACCTCGGGGTGTGTCCCCTCACCCTCACGGCACACTGCTCCTCTTTTTTTGCTTCTTAATACAGCAGCTTTATGGAGGTGTAATTTACATGCCACACAATGTACGCATTTAAGGCGTGCAGTTTAGTGGGTGTCACTATGGTCATGGGTGTGTGCAACCATCACCACAGTAAATTTTAGAGCATTCATGCCACCCCAAAAAGAAGCCCCATATCCCTTGGCAGTCGCGCTCCTCCCCACCCTCCCATCCCCGGGAAACCCCAGTCTACTTTCTGTCTAATCTGGACATTTCATGTGAACGGAAGCAGATAGCATGGGATCCTTTGTGACTGGCTTCTTCCCCTTGAGTGTTTGAGTGTTTTCAAGGTTCATTCATGCTGTATTTGTATCAGCCCTTCATTCCTTCCAGTCTGGATACTACTCCATCCCATGGATGTATCACCGTGTGTTTATCGTTCATCCATTGCTGGACAATTGGGTTGTTCACACTTTTCAGCGATTATGAATAATGCCGCCATGAACTTTCGTGTACAAGCTTTGGGGGGACACATGTTTTCACTCCTCTTGGGTGTATACCTAGGAGTGGAATTGCTGGGTCACATGGTAACTCTATGTTTAATGTTTTTGAGGAACTTCCAGACTGTTCCCCTCATTATTTTTGTTTTTAAAGATGAGAACACTGAGTAAGGCCCAGAGAGGGAGGGGACTCTCCAAGGTCACACAGCAAGGTAAGGAGAGAGCCAGAGAGGAAAAAGTAGTCACTTTAGTGGTAGAGGTTCACAGCTGATGCAAAAAGAGCTAGGTTCCAGGCTGTGATCGTCCCACACAGGTTTCCCAACTGCACAAGTGCCTGGTGGGAGGATATCTGAGACTCCTGCAGAGTGCAGGGTGATGCTTTATGGTGCAGGACTGTCGCTCTTGCAGGGGACATCCCTGCCCATCTACCCCCAAATGCCAGTTGAATCCCTCATCATCTGCCCACTCCTTGGAAGCCCAGCTCTAAACACCCGCTGCTTCTCCCTGATTCTCTTCCTGCCTTCCCACCCGCCCCATCCCTCCCAGCCTGGGGAGAAGAGCTTCCTGCTCTCTCCACGGGGATTCCATTGAATCTACTTTCTATGTCCTGAGATCTCCTTGAAGCTTACCTACGAAACTCAAGAGCAGAGGCTCCTTGTTTGTTCTCTGTTTGGGGCCACCTTCCTACCCCTTCTGGGACAGCCCAGCTGGATGGGGGAGATGGCAAAGGGTAAAAGGAGATGTGGCAAAAGCAACCTCTGGTTACTATTCAGAGACGATTCTCCCACCGTCCACTTCCTGGGGGAACAACATGAGCAGAGGACAAAGGCAGCCAGTGTGGAGAACACGCGTTCTCAGTGTCCTCCATGAGGCAGGCGTCACCCGGAAGGGAACCTGGAAGGAAAGGTGCCTCATGCCCGGGCTGCTCAGAGAATGCAGGGGTGAAGGAAGGAGCAGGGAGAGGGGAGTACGGGAAGTCTGAGGGGCCAAAAGAGAAGAGGAGAGGTGAGTAAAGAATAAATATGGAGGCTGGCGGTGTGGCTGCCTTCCCTGCTGCCCTCACAGCCTCTCTTCCTGGAGGCCACCTGTGGTCCCCAAACTTCTTTGGTGGCTTACCCATCAGTTAAAAAAAAAAAAAGGTGAGCACCAAATCTCATTTGTTCATGCATTTATTTATTTGTGTAAACAAATCCTCATAAGTGTATTTATCTATTATGTATACATGTATTATGTATCTATTACAACATAAGTCTTCAAATTTGGGTACACAGACCCCTAGAGTTTGGGAATTTATTTCTTGTTCATCAGTTGCCATGTGTTGTTCTCGTTCCTAAAATTTGATGTGTCTGAGGATAAACTGGCATTCACAGAAGTCTTCTCCCCCCTAACAGAAGAAAGCTACCCCCTCACTTACCCAGATCTCACCAAAGTGAACCTTGGGCAGGGGGTGAGAGGTGTCTCACACAGAAATGATTCAAAATATTGATTTGGCAAAACCTCCTTTAAGGACTAAAATCAAAGCACCATAAACGTCTGGGTGTCCATGTTTTATACAGGGTGTGAAGTTTAGCATTGGGAATGGGGTACCACGGCCCATGTCGTAGGAGAGACTAGCAAGGTGGGAGTATGACAATTTTTGTTTGATGGCCTGTCCTCTTTCATAAAATGCATGGACATAAAATGCATCACTCTTGACAGAGCGTCCCTGGAGAGTAAAGCAAAGAAGCCTTGGCAAGAGACACTGAGGCTGAAAATAGCTTTTTTTAAAAGACATTTAAACATGAGCAATTTTTTTCAGCTAATCTCAATACGTCCCCCTAGGGCAAAATGCAGTTTAGAACAGCAGAAGCAATATTGGTTCCTGACACTCTTCAGAGCAACTACAATGTTTGTGGGGGCTACTCAGCATTTCAAAATGCTTTAGATAAAACAAAACCCCACAGATCAAACCTTCATTTCTTTCAGATTGAAAGAATGTATTATTATCAAAGTATGTGTTATTCTATGAGGTTGCTAAAACTTATTTATTTATTTATTTATTTTTTGAGACAGAGTCTCACTCTGTTGCCTGGGCTAGAGTGAGTGCCGTGGTGTCAGCCTAGCTCACAGCAACCTCAAACTCCTGGGCTCAAGCAATCCTGCTGCCTCAGCCTCCCAAGTAGCTGGGACTACAGGCATGCACCACCATGCCCAGCTAATTTTTTCTATATATTTTTAGTTGGCCAATTGATTTCTTTCTATTTTTAGTAGAGACGGGGTCTCGCTCTTGCTCAGGCTGGTCTTGAACTCTGGACCTTGAGCGATCCTCCCGCCTCAGCCTCCCAGAGTGCTAGGATTAGGGGGTGAGCCACCGCGCCCGGCCGCTAAAACTGATTTTTATATAATCATATGAAATATTTATTCTGATTGTAATCAATCCTCATTTTATCTTTAAAAATGTTTTTATGTTTTCTACTTCCTATTTTTTAAATAGGAAAAATTAAATTTTAACAGTCTTATATATTTCTTTCCTCCTCCCTGAAATACACAGAAAATGTTTAATCCTGATGATGTCTTACAAAATTAATGTAATTATTCTGATTTTTACACTTCATTCTTAGGTAATTATTCTCATAGATTAGACATCAAAATTCAAAAATTCAGGCCGGGCGCGGTGGCTCAAGCCTGTAATCCTAGCACTCTGGGAGGCCGAGGTGGGCGGATTCTCGAGGTCAGGAGTTCGAAACCAGCCTGAGCAAGAGCAAGACCCCGTCTCTACTATAAATAGAAAGAAATTAATTGGCCAACTAATATATATATATAAAATTAGCCGGGCGTGGTGGTGCATGCCTGTAATCCCAGCTACTCGGGAGGCTGAGGCAGAAGGATTGCTTAAGCCCAGGAGTTTGAGGTTGCTGTGAGCTAGGCTGACGCCACGGCACTCACTCTAGCCTGTGCAACAAGGCGAGACTCTGTCTCAAAAAACAAAACAAAACAAAAAAAAAAAATTCAAAAATTCACATATATACACATTTACTCAAGAATGCTATACATTTTCTCATACTCCTTCACGTATAACTCATATTTTTAGCCTTATTTTGCCTTATTTAACATTATTTTGCCTTATTTAAAATTAAGTGAAGAGAAACAAATACTAATTTTTCTTGTTTTATAACTTATTGTAAAATAAATGTAGTATTTTAATTTTATCTTAACTGCTTTTGATCATTTGTCTTATGAGATGTAATATATAATTTATTTCTCAGTCATTTTAAAGATAATATTCCTTAAATTGCATATTAAGAGGTTTATGTAATTGACAAGTGAAGCCGAGGTGTTTTTTTCTCACAGGAAATAAATCTGATCTGGCTGAGTGGCTTGAAGCTGAGCACTATTTGTCAATTGGACATTTTGCAGAAACATGATGCTCTGAAACTCTGCGGCTCCATGATCTTGACAAAAATATATTTAAAGGAGCTTATGTGATAAAAAAAAAAACTTATAAAAAATAATGTACCTCTATAGGTATAGTGAAATTAATGATATTAAAATTATCCTGGTCCTTTTTCAGGCTAGCAGTTTAAATTCTGAGTGTAGAAGTAACAGGTATAATACTTGGCAAATCATGGCAAAGCCTTTTGGCTGCACTTCCCAGAGTTTGAGAAACTGAATGACCCTGATAACTCGTGAACAAATTGTTTTGCACATCCAGTGTTTTCCAGGTCCTTGCAATTGCACTGAAGAAAGACCTAGTTCAATGTCACGTTAGTAATAGATCTTGCTAATCAGTCACTATGTGATTTTGAGTTTATGATACAGAAGGATTTAAAAGAGTTGACTGACAAAATTCTTTCCTTTCCTATTTATATTTACAAGAGTTCTCAGCCCAAACATCTGCAAAAATAACAGATAAGAATAGAATTGGTGCTGAACCTTGTCTCATTCTGACAATGTCACATGCCTGGATAGATGAGATGAGAGAGGACGTGTCTGTCAGCTCATTACAAAACATATTTCCTATAAAGGTTTACTCTTTGAGTCTCAAAAACTAACTTATCACCAACTGTAATACCATATAGCATTTTGATCAATTATGTACTAGCAATAATTGATAATAACTCAAAATCCAGAAAACACTTTTAGCACATAGTGCCCTAAAGACACACAAAATAAAACACATTTTAAAATTCTGAGTTAGGCCGGGTGCGGTGGCTCACGCCTGTAATCCTAGCACTCTGGGAGGCCGAGGCAGGTGGATTGCTCAAGGTCAGGAGTTCGAAACCAGCCTGAGCAAGAGTGAGACCCTGTCTCTACTATAAATAGAAAGAAATTAATTGGCCAACTAATATATATAGGAAAAAAAAATTAGTCGGGCATGGTGGTGCATGCCTGTAGTCCCAGCTACTTGGGAGGCTGAGGCGGGAGGATTGCTTGAGCCCAAGAGTTTGAGGTTGCTGTGAGCTAGGCTGACACCACGGCACTCACTCTAGCCTGGGCAACGAAGCAAGACTCTGTCCCAAAAAATAAATAAATAAATAAACAAACAAATTAATTAATTAATAAAATTCTGAATTATATACAAATTTTTGCAGAAATGTAGGAGAGGTTGATCAATAAAATATTTTCAATATCTTATCAAATTTTTAATGTCACAAAAATACATGACATTAGCATAAAAGTACGTGCGAGAAGTGGAATGGAAATATTAACTTCGAAAGGAAAAGCGAAGGAAGCGAATATTTCAATGTTAAAGAGCCCGTACATAGTTTTGAATGGATTATAGTATATATCAAACTATCCTGATAGAGTCCATTGTGTATATATTTTAAAATGCCAATACTTAAGGCTTTCTTTTTTAAGGACTTTTAAAAATTTATTTTTTATTTGTATATATTCATGGGGTACAATGTAGCACGATTTTTCTACATTGATGCACTACAGTGTGGAGAAGTCAGGGCCTTCAGTGCATCCGGAGTAACATACACTGTACCCACCAAGCAACCTCCCATCGGCCACCCTTCTTCCATTGCCCCCACCTCTCCGAGTCTCCATCGTCCACTGTTCCACACTCTGCTTCCATGTGCACACATCATTAGCTCCCACTTATAAGTGGGAACATGCAGCATTTGTCTCTCTGTGTCTGCATTGCTTCATTTAAGATAATGGCCTTCAGGCCGAGAGCGGTGGCTCACGCCAGTAATCCTAGCACTCTGGGAGGCCGAGGCGGGTGGATTGCTCGAGGTCAGGAGTTCAAAACCAGCCTGAGCAAGAGCAAGACCCCATCTCTACTATAAATAGAAAGAAATTAATTGGCCAACTAATATATACATAGAAAAAAATTAGCCGGGCATGGTGGCTCATGCCTGTAGTCCCAGCTACTTGGGAGGCTGAGGCAGTAGGATTGCTTGAGCCCAAGAGATTGAGGTTGATGTGAGCTAGGCTGATGCCACGGCACTCACTCTAGCCTGGGCAACAAAGTGAGATTCTGTCTCAAAAAAAAAAAAAAGAAAAGAAAAGAAACTAATACAGTTAGTAAGTGACAGAGGCCAGATTCAGGCCCTGGTAGTCTGATGCCAGCATGAGCTGGTCTCCCCACTATGGGTTATGTTGATTTGCCTCTAAGCCCTGAGCTTCCTCTGGGAGTTACATGTCTGTTTCTGACTCCTTCACTATGTGGTATCTCTAGTCTCCATCCCCTACCGTTCCTACCTCAGGGCCTTTGCACGGGCTGTTCCCTCTGCCTAGAAAGCTCTTCCCCCAGATATCTGAATAGCTTACTCCCTCGTTCCTTCAGATTTTTGCTCAAGTATCATCCTATTTAAAGTTAAAATCATCTTACCACCAGCCACCGCACGCTCCTAATCCTGTTTAATTTCTCCGTGGCATTTATCACATTGTGATACACCATATATTTTATATACTCGCTTGTTTATTGTAAAATCTACCAGGCAAAGGATTTTTTGTTTGTTCAATCACTGCAGTATCCCTGGAGGAGAGCCTGGAGCATGTACATGCTCAGAAGTTATTTGCTGAATGAATCTTGAGGTAGGATAAAGAGATACGAGATACAGATGGAAATAGAAGTGAGATGTTGAACTCTGTTGAGCTCAAACGATCTGCCAGAGTGCTAGGATTACAGGTGTGAGCCACCCGCCGAGCCCAGCCTCAAAAAAATATATATATTATTTTCAGAAGTAAGAAAGATAAAAGTAATAAATATGACTGTTCATAATCTTCCACTCTCTCTCAGCGCCACCCCCTCTTTCTAAAGCAGAAGGGTCCTTCCTGCCTGGGTCAGTTCCTGTGCTCCTTTCTCAGGAGAATCCAAGACATAGGTAAAATGTAAACAAAACTAAAGAGAGCAGAAAAGTTAAGCTTATCTACATAATGAACAGCTAAGAGAATGTGTTAGAGAGACTGCCTGGGGTCACTCAGCACTTGGGGAGGTTGGAAGTTGCAAGTGGGAAAGAGGGACAGTTGCAGAGATGGCTGTGGGGGGCAGCTATTGAGAGTGTCAGCCACAGGAGGAAAAGATGAAGAGTGTTGCTGTGCATTAAGAAGGCATCTCTTATCATGGCATGCCCTCCAGAATGTGTCTTCTTAAGTTTGATTGTCAGCCTATATTTCTCAGAATGTTGCTGTCTTAGAAACCCTGTACTTCCTCAGGTTAGACACAGATTGTCTGGACATGCCATACAATGCTAGCATTGCTTTCAGCATTTGTGACGGGATAGTTGTCTTGCCTCATCCTCTACTGCGAATTCATGTATTGTATCATGTAGACAAGATGCCAGATTTGTTAAAGGAGGTAGACAGTGCCAAGTCTTCAATTACAGTGTTTTAGTGATCCTGAAAAGGAAGGAAGGAGTATGCCTGTTGTGTTATAAGTGAAATATTTTGTTTCATGACTAAAATCCTTAGGTTAATCTGCAGAGAAGGAAAGAAGAAAGAAAGAAAGAAAGAAAGAAAGAAAGAAAGAAAGAAAGAAAGAAAGAAAGAAAGAAAGAAAGAAAGAAAGAAAGAAAGAAAGAAAGAAAGTTTACCAAAAGAAAGACCCATCTCTCCCTTTTTCCCAAGACAGCATTTTGACCACCTGTTGTTATGGAAATTTCCAGAAACAGAAGGGATGCTGGTCATCTTTCTGATGTCCTGGAGAGTGTGATAAAGGATGAACTTTACCTGGTAGGTTCAGCATGAGAAATTTTAAGATAGCATTTGGCATCATCACAAGGCACACGTGGGCCATCAGAAAAAAATAGGTTTAGAGACCACTCTAGGCAAAGAAGTACTCCCAGATGAGCAGGTTAATGCCAGAGATCGCATATCAATGTAAGTGTTTGTGCAAAAGCATAAGTCAGTGTCGCAGTTCCAGATATCATTCCAGTTTTTAGAGCAATGTCAAGTCACTCCCACTTATAATTTTTGCATAATTTAAATAGTTTATATTTTAACAGTTGTCCTAGTTCTTTGACAGTGTTGTTGTCTTAAGTTGTTGACAAAAGCTTAATGATGGGTATTCAAACCTTTTATTCAAGAAAAACATTTATAAGTTTCACATCACGCTTATTAATTACTTTGATGCCACAATCCCCCGTACAAGCGCTTGGAGCGCAACTTTGTCCGTGCCGGATTTGGTTCCTGTCGGCTCCCGTAGCGTCGCTCAAAAAACTTCCGCCTCGACTGGCCGCTGTGATAGATGCACTTCCGGTAGCGGCGGCTCGAGCGACCGAGGCAAGATGGTGAGTGACTAAGGGTTTCTTTTGACTGGAGGTCGCAGCGGCCCGAGGCGAGAGAACAAGGCAGCTGCCGCGGGAACTCGGTCCGCCCTCTCCTTCTCCCGCCAGTTCGGTCTCCTTGGCCGACGGAGGCTTCCGGAGACGGCGCTCAGATCCGCCGATGGCCGGGGCCGACCAGCGGGCCTTGCACAGGGACCCTGGAGCCGGGGCTCGGCGCGGGGGGTCCTGGGGCAGGCGTGTGAGGCTGCGGAGCCCGGCAGGTCGCTGGCTTTGTTTCTCCACGGACCAGGGCTCTGCTGACCGCCGCGGGAAGTTTCAACGGGCGGTTTCAACTGTCCCTCCTTCAGTAACCCGGCCAAATGCTTTTTGAGCGGTGCAAGCAATAGTGGTTGGAATAGAGAAGAGGGTGAGATTCGTCCCAGCCGAGGAGGGAGGAGGGAAGAGCGGAGTCGTGGAGGCCGTTCGGAGTGGGGGATATTTGACAGAGTCGTTGTCTTAAGTTGTTGACAAAAGCCTAACAATGGGTATTCAAACTGTTTTCGAGAAAATTATGTATAAGGTTCACATTATTAATTCCTTTGATGCCATAATTCCCCCTTACAAGCCTTTGGAGCGCAACTTCGTCCGTTAAAGACTTAAGCTGTTAGGACGGGCAGGGCTTGGAGGGAAAGGTCCCGCGTGCATTAGTAATAATAAAAATGGCTAACATTGATTCACTAATTCACTAAGCAAGTATTTATTGAGTACCCGCCTTTTGTTTGTTCGGCTAGGGTCGTTCCAGGCACTGAGGATACAGGGGGTGAGCAGGAATGGTGAGGTCCCTGCCTTGGTGGAGTTTACATTCTAGAGGAGAAAGTAGACCATAAACAGACAAAAGAAATATATAGTATGATGTCAGGGAGTGGAGCGGGGTGGGATGGTGTGTGGGCATTGTTATATAGCTGTTGTATAGAAAGGGATAGGATGCCGAGGGGCGGCTGTTTTTGATACAGTGTCAGCAAAGGCCTTTCCGAGGAGGTGATATTTAAGCAGAGACCTAAACTGAGGGAGTAACCTGTACAACTATCTAAAGGGAACATGGTGCAGGCAGAAGGAACAGCAAGTGTAAAGAACCTGAGATGGGAATGTGTTTAGCCTGTATCATGAAGGGCCAGAAAGGCCAGAGCACAGAGAGGTCTTCTTACTTGAGTAGAAGTCTAAGTATGTGCCAAGTACTTTTCCAGCATTTTCTCATTTATTCTTCACAACAGTCCCTTGAGGTAATGGTTATTGTCTTTATTTTGCCAAAGAAGAGACTGAAACACAGTAAGTGGCTGTGCTGGAACACGAACTCTGTCAGGCTTTTCTAGAGCAGTAGAGAAACACCCAGGTTTTGGTATCCAGCAGACCTGACGGTAATTCCTGGGTCAATCTCTGACAAGCTTTGTGACAATAGGCAAGTCACTTAACTTCTCTGGGTCTTGCTTTCCTTATCTGTAAATAAGAGGTAATGATAGTACCAATATCAAAGTGTTTATAAGAATCGAGATTACTCCAAGAATGTTAAGCACACTGCTTGGCATTTAGTAAGGACTCAATAATGGATGTGCTTTGTTGTTATTTGAGACTGAGAAACACATAAAATGCCCCAGAGGTGAAGAAGTGTGCAACCCATTCAGGAAAATGTCCTCCACTGGGGCCAGACTTGGAGGATCATGAGAAAGGTAGATGAACCTGGAAAGATGAGTTGTGGTCAGTTTGGCTGGGGCCAGGCATGCCAAACTAAGAAGTTTGGACATTATGCTGTAAACGCTAGGGAGCACTTGAAGAGGAGAATGAAAGAATCAGCTGTTTGGTTTAGAAGCTGGACCCATGAATCTCAATCAGGAAGCTAGAGTCCAAAAAAAGACAATAGCCTGTACAAAAACAGTGGTAGAGAAATGGAGATAGGAAATAGAAAAAAGAGAGTGAAGAACTGAACCAAAATGGACTTGGACTCTTTCAGAGCCCAGATTTTGTGACTTGACTGACAAAGTCCTGACCCTGCCCTTTCTTACTCACCAGTAATATTAGTGAGTACTTCCTTAAGTCAAATAAATGCTAAGGGGTTTACATGTGTTACCTCATCTCTAGCATTGGAGAGGAGCTAGCATCCACTGTTTTCTGGTTAAGGACACCAAACCTCAAGGAGGTGACCTGACTTATCTGAGATCCCATAGCCTGTTGGTGATGGAACCAGAATTCAATCCTGGATTCATCTAATTCCACAGCCCATGTTCTCATGCTTGTTGCAGTTTCTCATCTGTAAAGTGAGGATAATGAACCCTACCTTGGAGGATTATATGGAATTAATGAGATAGGGAAGGACAAATGTCTAGTACAGAGTTGGGCACATAGTAAGCTCCCCACAAACATTGGCTGCCCCAGTCATCAGCACATTTCCTTAGGAGGTATAAATAATTGTTAAAGGCCGATAACTTGGATGGCCTGTTTCAGTATAACTAATTCTGTTACCCAGAATATCTCTGAGTTCTTAATGACTTTCTTCAGAATAAAGCACAAAGTTTTAAGAATCTTGCATGTGGGTAAATATATATGACATTGACTCTATTAGGTAACCATGATATGGTGGTTTTATCTTGATAATGAAACTGTTGGTGTATTAATTTAGAAGTGCTTAATTGGAGGTGATTTGAGGGAATTGAGTGGGCCCCTCTAATCAGTAAGTTCACTCATATTTAAAAATGCCACCATTTCTGAGACATTGCTCTGTGTTAAGCATTGTCCTATAACTGAATGGTCTGTTTTAAAATAAGAAATCTCACTGACCTTATTAATACACTAAGTTCTTAACACCTTAAGGTGATAACAGCTTTTCAGATTGAGAAGAAAGGCCTGCCTGAGAGCCCCCATGTTTTATAGGTGAGTGGTAGATGAGTTGCTATTGAAAGGAAAGCCTTCTGGAATTTGGTGTTATCAAAGTAGGAGTAAATGACTGATAAATGATTGTTGAGTATGTAACATGATTGTTGAGTATGTGACTTGGCTTTCTTAGCCTGATTTCATGAAATATACTCTTGGTAGCCTCAGTCTGGTAGTGTTATATTAAAGAATTTCAAGCCCCATATCTTCCCTTCAAGAGAGAGTGATCTTAGAATCTCAGCCTCATTAGTTACATCTGCTTCCAATAAGAGTTTTTCTTGATTCTAAGATGCAGTTGATTGCCTATTTCCCTGATAACAGCTTTTAAGAGAAAAAGAAATTCTACCATACTAAATGCACACATGGCTGCAAGGTACATCTTGGGTTCCGAAATGTTAAAATGAGGAAGAAGTGTTCATGTTTTGGAATCACAGAACAGGCCCGGTGCAATGGCTCATGCCTGGAATCCTAGCACTTTGGGAGGCTGAGTCAGGAGGATCACTTGAGGCCAGGAGTTTGAGACCAGCCCAAGCAACTTAGCGAGACCCTATATCTATAAAAATTAGCTAGGAATGCCCCTATAACCCCAGCTGCTTGAGAGGCTGAGGCAGGAGGACTGCTTGAGCCCAGGTGTTTGAGGTTGCTGTGAGCTATGATAAAGCTACTTCACTCTACCCCAGGCAATAAAGTGGGACCCCCTCTCTCAAAAAAATACATAAAAATAGAATCACAGTACCAAAAAAAGGCTGTTCTTTTGAAGTGATCATATTCTGAATTTATGTCTGTGTCTGATTTTTCCCCCCAGGGTCAAAGTCAGAGTGGTGGCCATGGTCCTGGAGGCGGCAAGAAGGATGACAAGGTAAGTAAGTAGCAGATATGTACTGTATGTGAGCAAATTGTGGAAAATGTCATAGGTCTCCCTAAGAAGTTTTTTGGGGATACATGAATTTTAAAAAGTAAAATGATCCAGCAGTTTTTTAAAACTAGCCTGTCCTACAGATGTAATACCCTTTTCATGTTTTAGAAAAGATTTATTGACCTAACCATCAGGTAAAGGAGTAAAGGTAGAAGGTAAAGCAGTAACATTACAGAACTATTAAAGTAAACTGCCTATAAATTTGGCATTGAATATCCTAAGGTGTGAAGAATTGTCTCAAATTATTCAGACTTTTTTGCATAGAAGTAACTTGTCATTTATATGGTAAAAAGATTACATTTACTTATCACAATTACATTTGCTTATTAAAATTGCAGGAATATGAAATCTAGTGTTTTTTTAAAAGGACAGGTTTTTAGTAGCATCCTAAAAGATAAGGAAAATTGTGCCACCTGAAAATAGAAAATAGATGTTGGTGGTGCAGAAATAAATTTGTGTTTTAATATGATTTCTGTGTGATGTTTTTCTTTTTTCCCTGCTGTTGTAAAAACTCAAGGACAAGAAAAAGAAATATGAACCTCCTGTCCCAACTAGAGTGGGGAAAAAGAAGAAGAAAACAAAAGGACCAGATGCTGCCAGTAAACTGCCACTGGGTAATGACATGGTTTCTCCTTGCTGTCTTTTCCGTTCTTAGGGAAAACCACATCTGTGCACGTAGCTGAACGTCTGAAAGGGGAGACAGGAAATAGGGGAGTGGTTGAAGCTCTAGCTCTGTGATTGTAACCCATTCTGCCTAACTGTAATGTGTGGCATTCCTCTGGGCTGGCATACAAGTTACTCTTTGTTTTAAAATATAGTATTATACGAGTGTCTCCTTTAAGAAGCTCCATTAATTTTCTTTAAATAGCTAGCTCCTGTAGTCTTTTAAAAGTGTAGTTTTAGCTTATAAAACCCAGGTTGAATTTGAGTAACTCAGAAACGCTTTATTTCATGAAATGGGAAATGCCATTGTATTGAAATTCAGATCATGTGATGCCTGAACTTAATTTTTCAATGGATTCCTGCTGAATATAACTCAAACCAAGTGACCTAACCCAGCCCACCTCTCCATCTTCAGCCCTGCCAATCCCTCTTGCTTGTCAGTCACACCATCACACTGCCTGTCTTATTTTTTGACTCTTCTGCATAATAGGGCTTTTGCCTTCCTTTTCTCTCTACATATAATGTTCTTCCCCCACTGGTTATTTCTGTTGATTGATTGATTGAGACAGGGTCTTGCTTTGTCTCTTGGGATAGAGAGCAGTGGTGTCATCGTAGCTCACTACAACCTCAAGTTCCCAGACTCTAGTGATCCTTCTGCCTCAGCCCCCCGAGTAGCTGAGACTACAGGCATGTGCCACCATGCCTGGCTAATTTTTTCTGTTTTTTGTAGAGATGGGGTCTGCTATTACTCAGGCTGGTCTTGAACTCCTAGCCTCAAGTGATCCTCCTGCCTCGGCCTCCTAAAGTGCTAGGATTGCAGGCATGAGCCACCATGCCCGGCTTTCCCCCACTTTTCATGGCTACCTGCATCTCATCATCCCTTCAGGCTTCAGCTCAAATACCTCCTTCACACCATCTAAAAATGTCTCTCCCTACTTAAAAAAAAAAAAACTAAAAAGAAATATGTAAACAATTAAAAAAATATATTATTCAGTTAAGAACAAAGGGAATCAAATAGTAAAACCAGTCATTAATCTACCAAATGAATCAATATGGTATTAGTACAGAAGGAGACAATAGGTCACCAGAACAGAGCAGGAGGTCCAAAAATCGAGTCAAGTTATGTGGACATTTTGTATGTTAAAGGTGACATTTCAGTTCTAGGGGGAATAGAATGAGTTATTTAATATAAATGGCATTTTAAAATTTTTGTCTATAGAGAAAATGAAATTAAATCTCTTGTCAGATGGATTACAGCTATACATAGGAAAATAAATAAATGAAAATTCAGGAATATATTTAACCTTAGGGAAGAAGCAGCTTTTTGAAGTAGGTGAGGAAACCCAGAAATCATAAAAGAAAAGGTTGACATATTGGTCTATATAAATGATTAAATTCCTATGTGGCATGAGACTTCAAAACAAAGCCAAAAGAAACAATAAAATGTGGAAAAAATATTTGCCATATATGTGATGAAGAGGGTTAATATCCCTGATATTTCAAAATTCTACAAATAGATGAGTATGTATACAGCTAGCTTGCAGCAGTGTATACTGCCTGAGCAACAAATGTAACTTTTTATCAGCACCTATGTGGAAAAATAAACCAAAAAAACTGTCTTTTGGGTCAATGGCTTTTCTCCTCTTTAGTATATAGACTATTCAGGCAGTGCAAATCGTTTTGGACTAGCTATTTGGTCATAGACCTCACCCCTGTTTTCAAATGCATGCTTATAATGGCCAAACTCCCCTTTCCTTTTTGGTACATGCCTACTTAGGGTTACCACGCTTTGAATTTTTCAGAATCTATCCAACTGAAAAAGAGTCCACTGATAGGGTCTCAAAATTATTTAACCACTTTGGTACGGTGCTCACCGGCCGGGAAACCTTGCCCAAAGCCGGCACTCATAGTCCGCACGATAGTGTGTGGTGTGCATTGACAACGAATCTGTTTTGCTCTTGTGTGATGAGGAAAGCTTGTTTTATTTACAGGCAGCTTTACTTGTAATGTAAATCAGAATAGGTAACATATATATATATGTTCTCCTTACGTTATTTTTAAATGTTCACAATTTTATTTTGATAAATGAAAAATTAGAAAAGTCATATCACGGCTGTCGGCTAAAGTCGCTGTGCACGTTCATCTGTGGCTATCGACTATAGTCAACGCGAGTACTGAAGTGGTTAAGTAATTACATCAGAAGCCTGATCCCAAGATTTCCTGGCACACTGTTTTCTATGGGTCTCTGAGACAGTCCTTTCTGTTGAAGACAATGCATTGTGACCTAAAGCTGATTTGCGAGCTCTTTTAGAAAAGCATCAAAGTAAAATTAAAACTATAGATGGGAAAAAAACTTATTTCCTTAATTGCAAACATTAAGCTCCAAGTATAATAAAACTTTATTTTAATTACAGTGACACCTCACACTCAGTGCCGGTTAAAATTATTAAAGTTGGAGAGAATTAAAGACTATCTTCTCATGGAGGAAGAATTCATTAGAAATCAGGAACAAATGAAACCATTAGAAGAAAAGCAAGAGGTAAGTTGAAAAGTTGCCATAATTTTCTTTTTTTCTTTTACAAATTGAGTATTTAGAACCTAAAATTATCAACAAATGAGATTCAAGTAGTTGGCCATGTCCAGGCTTTTTAGCTATCTTTTTTTTTTTTTTTTTTTTTTTGAGACTGGGTCTTGCTCTATTGCCCAGGCTAGAGTCTAGTGGCATTATTATAGTTCCCCGTAACCTTGAACACCTGGGCTCAAGTGATCCTCCTGCTTCAGCCTCCCAAAATGCTAGGACTGTAGGTATGAGCCACCATACCAGCCTAGCTATCTTTTAAAAGCATTAGATGCTTTGTAAATATAATGAACTACTAGGATCATCTGTGTTTTAGGTCTAATATGCTTTTTCTTCTTGGCATTTTCTTATATAGGAGGAAAGATCAAAAGTGGATGATCTGAGGGGGACCCCAATGTCAGTAGGAACCTTGGAAGAGATCATCGATGACAATCATGCCATCGTGTCTACATCTGTGGGCTCAGAACACTATGTCAGCATTCTTTCATTTGTAGATAAGGACCTGCTGGAACCAGGCTGCTCGGTCCTGCTCAACCACAAGGTGAGGTGATAGTCTCTAAGAAAGCCCCTAGGAGTGCTTTCTTTCTCCTTCCTCTTAGATCCATCTGCCTGTCCCATGGAAGTGGATTGCCAAAGCACTCCTAAAGGGGGAGAAAGATGCTGAGGTTGGCATTGCTTTGCTATAAACAGATTGAGTGAACCTTGCAGTCCTATGTTAAAGTTTGCTGTTTCCTGTTAGGTGCATGCTGTGATAGGGGTGCTGATGGATGACACAGATCCCCTGGTCACAGTGATGAAGGTAGAAAAGGCCCCCCAGGAGACCTATGCTGATATTGGGGGATTGGACAACCAAATCCAGGAAATTAAGGTATGACGGGGAACCATCTCTGGGACTTCAGACTTTTGGTTTCTCCTGCTTGCCCTATTTGGTGTACTTTGGAGTTGTTTTGCACGTTTGCTTGTTTTTATTGATCAAGCTAGTAGCTAACTCAGACCTTGCTAGTTCTGGTATTTTTGTATTTGTTGATACTGAGTTAGGTAATAGAAATAACAATAAATTGTATGGTAGTGCCTGCAGCAGCTGCAGCTTAATACTTCTTATATGTAATGTTTAATATATAGTCTGTGAGTACATAATGTTTCCAGTTGTGTTGACTTCAGCTGTATCTGGAAACCTCCAGTGTTTTATAGAGGTAGCATGTGTACCTGCACACGCTTACACAGCAGTGGGCTCTAGAACATAATCCCAGCCCCTCTGTGCTCCTGGACGTTGTGGGAGATGTGGTCATTGAGGATGGCGCTGGGTCAGCTCTCTGCATATTCTTCCATTCATGAGGAAGTCATTCAGAGCTATCACAGATCTCCACTGGTGATCTCAGCTAGGAAATAGCCATAATGTCCCCCAGTGGGAACGGCAGTCAGGAAGACTTTCCCTGTCCTATCTGTAGTTTAATTGAAAAGGGTGAATTTTAGCTTTTCTTAAGTCTTAAATGTTGCTCAAGGTTGACTTCCACTGGAGAGTAAAAGGGAAATTGGGTGCAATTAGGAAGAGGGGTGGGGTGCTGGGAGCTCAGGTAGGACGGTATCCTCTTCAGTATGGCCTTGCTGCTAATGGAAGTCAAGCTCCTGGTCTTTAAGAAGAATAATTGAGATTTTTGCTTATTTTTATTGAAAGCAAGATATTCTCATGATGTCAATTAATAGATCTAATAATTTCAATAAGAAAGATTTTTATTTTTACCAAGTATTTGTTTTCTATAGGAATCTGTGGAGCTTCCTCTCACCCATCCTGAATATTATGAAGAGATGGGTATAAAGCCCCCTAAGGGAGTCATTCTCTATGGTCCACCTGGCACAGGTATGCTCTGTTTGATACTTTGCAGGCACTCAGCTTGTCTCTTAAGCAGCAGCATGGGATATTTATAATCACTAAAGCATTGAGTGAGGACACCACAGCTCCTCAGTTTAAAACAGGGGTATTCAACCTTGGCTATACCAACCTAGACCAAATGGTTCTAATGTACTTTAAAAAAAATACTGATGCCTGGTCCCATTCCCAAAGATTCTGATACATTCATCTGGAATGTGGTCAAGCCTCAGAGCCATGGTTAAGAACTGCTGCTTTAAAAGCTCTATTCTGTGGTGTGTAGATCAGGTTCATTTTCCTAGCCTATAGTACTGAATAAATATATGTTGGAAGAATAAGTGAATGAAGATAAAAGCCTACGTATATTTGGTTCATTATGCAATAAGATGACCCGAGTTAGTTGTAGAGCCCAGGACTTAGCAGTTCATCACTATGGAAATTCCAAAGGAAGAGCAGTCATTTGCTTGAAGAATTGACACTGTGTTCCTAAGAGGATCTGTGCTAGCTGAGGAGTGCCCACACTGGAGGGACTGGGCCATATCTGTACCCAGAGCCCTGGAGCTAGAAGAGATTGCAGCCTTTCATCTTACAGCTTAGGAAATATGTTTCAGAAGGGTGAGTGACCAGCTCAAGGCTATGGTAGCTCTGGGAGTTGAGCTGGTAACAGGGCTGGAGATGGAATGCAGCCTCTGGAGCCTCAGCCACAGGCCTTCTGCAGGGCACCGGCACTAAAGGGGCTGTGGTAAAATATCACTGGGCAGGCAGGGTCATTGGAGGGGTAGAAGACTTGTTTCTCTGGTCTCACCGTCTGAGCGAGCAGCAAACCCACCCAGCAACTACTCTTCTGGTAGCACCAGGCACTACTGGCCTGAGGCTCAGGAACACTTAAGTGGGTCTCCTTAGAGCCAAACCCAGGACTCCCAGACCTTTTTATCATCACTGATCATTTTGTTGGTGTTTAATTTGGTTCTGTAACCCTGAGCTGGATGACTGAGGTTAATATATGCAACTTTGAAGGGGCCCAAGAAAGGCTCACTCAGAGAAAAAATGAGATATATTTCATCACTGGTATAGAGCATTTCTTCCCATAGGCAATTATAGTTTACAGTTCTTTAGTGGAAAATTTGGATCAAGGTTTGAAAATAACCAAGTAAAAAGTATTTTCTGATATTATCATGATGTCAGACTATTTAGGAAAACAGTTCAAAATAATCAAAACATGATAGATTTTTCTAAATTTCCTCTTACCTATTTAGAATAACAGAATGTCAGGACACCTGAATGGTGTGCACTCTTTCTTTTTCTTTTCTTTTTTTTTTTTTTTTTTGAGACAGAGTCTTGCGTTGTTGCCCAGGCTAGAGTGAGTGCCATGGTGTTAGCCTAGCTCACAGCAACCTCAAACTCCTGAGCTCAAGCAATCCTCCTGCCTCAGCCTGCCGAGTAGCTGGGACTACAGGCATGCACCACCATACCCAGCTAATTTTTTCTGTATATATTATTTGGCCAATTAACTTCTTTCTACTTATAGTAGAGACGGGGTCTCGCTCTTGCTCAGACTGGTTTCGACCTTCTGACTTCGAGCCAACGGCCTGCTTCGGCCTCCCAGAGTGCTGGGATTACAGGCGTGAGCCACTGCGCCCGGCCAGTGTGTGCCTTTTCATTAGTGGGGCTTGCCCAATTTTGGTGTCCATTTAAGATGGTAATGATAGCATTTTTAACTTAATACCTTATCTTTTTATCTAAAATAGGTAAAACCTTGTTAGCCAAAGCAGTAGCAAACCAGACTTCGGCCACTTTCTTGAGAGTGGTTGGCTCTGAACTCATTCAGAAGTACCTAGGTGATGGGCCCAAACTCGTACGGGAATTGTTTCGAGTGGCTGAAGAACATGCACCTTCCATTGTATTTATTGATGAAATTGATGCCATTGGGACAAAAAGGTAGAGTTTCTCATACCTATTTTGCATTGTTTAGAGGCAAGACTGCATAGCTCTTTGAGAATGAACGCTCTCTGGGCTCTCCCTGTGGACAGAGTTCTTGCTGTGCATGACCCTCCGTAGATGCTCTGCACTCCTGGGGGCTAGGTAACAACTACCTAGGAGCTGTGAAAGTCTCGAGATTGGTCAGTCGTGCATAGCAATGTCTTGAGTCAGGATCACTCTGAACCAGGACCATCTGGACTCTGGGAACACAGCTGTGAGCACGGCTGTTTCTGCCCTGAAGGTGCTCACAGTCAGGTTGAGAGATCAGACACCAAACATGGAAATAAAATAAATGATACAATTTCAGGCACAGAAACTGCTCTAAAGAAATAAGATCTGTAACGTGGCTGATGGGGTAGGGGGTGTCCATTTGTGCTGCTATAACAAAATGTAATTTATAAAGAATGGAAATACATTTTTCACATGTGGGAAGGGAAGTCCAAGATCAAGGCCCTGGCATTGGTGTCTAGTGAGGGCTGCTCTCTGCTAAGATGACACCTTGTTTGTTCTCTTCTCCAGAGGGACAAACACTGTGTCCTCACAGGGCTGAAGAGTATAACAAACCTAGGGCAGATCCCTCCAGCTCTTTATAAGGCATGACTCCATTCCTGATAAGGCTCTGCCCTACCGCCACAGTGGGAATTAAGTTTCAACACAAAAATTTTGGGGGACACACTCAGACCATAACAGGGGGTTGCCGGTTCTTTTGTGTTTTTTTCGTTTTGTGCTGGTTCTTTTGATAGAACAATTAAGGGAGTGACATTTAGGTTGAGAAAGGAGCATTGCAGTGTTTTGTCATGTGAGGTCTTTGCTGTAATTCTCCATTAGCAGATCAGTTGGGTCTCCATTCCTTTTTCTGCTCTTCTTTCCCAAAGATACGACTCAAATTCTGGTGGTGAGAGAGAAATTCAGCGAACAATGTTGGAACTGTTGAACCAGTTGGATGGATTTGATTCGAGAGGAGATGTGAAAGTTATTATGGCCACAAACCGAATAGAAACTTTGGATCCAGCACTTATCAGACCAGGTTAAATTTCTTTTGTTTCATCATGGAGAATTAATGTGTTTATATAATTTGTGTTTTAAGTGTGCTTTAGGAGGATCATCAAATACTACAATGAAACTTAGAATATTAGACAAGAGCATGATAGAGTCTGTGCACTGTGGCCCTTTGAATGCCAGTCCTATGCCTTTTTTTGAGACAGAGTCTCACTCCGTTGCCCTGAGTAGAGTGCTGTGGCATCACAGTCCAATGTCTTGATCTTTTCTTTCCCATAATATTCCCTTTTTAGCATCAAGAACTTGCTGCCTTTTCCTGAAGAAATCATTCATACGGTAGCTAGATGTATTCTTTACATTCAGGCACTACCAGAAGAAGTAGTACTTTGCCATCTTTTGTAAGGTTTGTGGCAAGATAGGTCTATCCTTTTTCAGTAAATATGCTATTCAGGAATTGCTTCTTTCATTTATTTCTGAAGCTAAAAAGGAAAGAGGATTTCTTTTAAATGAGGTGAATTCAGATGCAGAAACGTACACCGTAAAAACAAATGTTCACTTTTTAAGATTTGGATGTCCCTCCCTCAGAATACTGTCTGACTGAAACTGCATGTGTAAAGGAGATGGGATGAGGCCCCTTTCTGAGCCAACGTAGGGCCCGACCTGGATGGGGCTGTGGCTAAAACCTTTTTATACACCTGCAGGCCGCATCGACAGAAAGATCGAATTCCCCCTGCCCGATGAAAAGACTAAGAAGCGCATCTTTCAGATTCACACAAGCAGGATGACGCTGGCTGATGATGTAACTCTGGATGACTTGATCATGGCTAAAGATGATCTTTCTGGTGCTGACATTAAGGTGAGAACCTGGGCCAGGTCAGCTCCTTTCTGGAAACATGGCCTGTCAATCAGGAAAGACTGTGTTCTTGAGGTGGTGGTTAGGTGGGGTGGATGTGTGGGTGTCTGTGTGTTAACATCATGTTGGTTTACCATGACATCCAAAATGGTAGATTTATTACTTTAAGTCACTTTTAATGCCCCATTTTATGGAATAGATGACCCTAAATCACCTGTACTGGCACTAAGCTTGCCACCTCCTCCATTAGGCCTGGTGACTCTCTCAGGTGTGTCAGTCATAGCCACTCAGTCCTGGGTCAGGGGAAGACCTCACCCCAGAGCTGCAGAGCAGGGACCAGCACCCACTACAGTCATATTCCCAATTCATGTTCTGCTAGGTTGTTACCAGATTGTACCTCTTGGTTTTACCACGAATGTACATCAGTTAGGACATTTCTTCCCAGTTTTATAGCAAGGCCTGGCAGCGCTGAATATAGGTGCAGCCTTGCTTTCCCTGAGGAGATGTGGGTTCTCGTCAGGGTTAGGTGAGAACAGCACGGGCAGTGCCTTTCTAGGCCAGCGCCTGCACTGAGCCCATGGGGCTTCGGTCCCAGAGAACTAGGTTAGTATCTCAGTTGGTGAGCAAAATCTTTTTTTTTTTAATTGAAATTATTTTATTTTATACCAACTTTAGAAAATTTTCAAGCCTTCAGAAGTGTTGCAGCAGTAGACAGTGATGTACCAAGTTAACATTTTACCCGTTTGCATTCTCTTTCTACACAAACACATTTTCTTTTCTGCTGAACCATTTGAAGTAAATGACCTGATATGGCCATAACTAAACATAAACTTCTGTGCCAGGACTAATTGTATTTTTGTTACATTATGTTACATACATTCGTGTATATATATTAGAATAAATATTACCCTGTAACTTTCAGTATCTAACCAGAATACCTGTTCTCTTATGACTACATAAATGAAGTGGACATATACTCTCAATTGCCTCTAAGTTTCAGGGTATAATATCATCTATTTCTTAGCAATACTATTTATTCCCTTTAACAAAAGAGCAGCTGTAAGAATTTACTGACCTGCCAAGCCACACAGCTTAGTAGAACCTCAGCCAAAACTAGAACCCACAGCCTTGCTTGATTCATGGGCCAGTCTTCTCTCTTATCTATAATTATTCCCAGTTTAAGCTACTTTAAATCCTTTTAGAAAATAATTGGATGTTTAAAACATTTTAAAAATCTAATCTTTTCCCAAATGAGCAACTTGTGCTTAGTCTGGTTATCTTATACTTTATTTCAAAATAGCTTTCTGAATTGCTTGTTAGAATAAAAATAAGTATTCATACTGTTCTTTCTTACAGGCAATCTGTACAGAAGCTGGTCTGATGGCTTTAAGAGAACGTAGAATGAAAGTAACAAATGAAGACTTCAAAAAGTCTAAAGAAAATGTTCTGTATAAAAAACAAGAAGGCACCCCCGAGGGGCTCTATCTCTAGTGAACCAGAGTTGCCATCAGGAAAATGGGAGTTTTCCTGACCTGAGAGGGATGAGGTTGGGGAAATTGCCCAGAGGGATCCATGTTCCAGTTGATTGTTACTAGCAAACATCCTGTGTGTCTTGGAGTATGATGTGTAAAAGCTGTCCCTTGGGCAGCCTTTGTCTGCTGGTCACTGTGTAGCACTGTGCTTCCCAATAAAGCAGGCCCTTTCACAAACATTTCATCTCTGTTTCTGGAGTCTCCACATACATCCTTCCCCTGCCCCCAGTCAGCTACAACAAGAGGGAAGACCTAGCTTTAAGGAAGTTTCTGGGCAAGAAACCTCAGGCCATAGTCACAAGGAGTGTAGACTCAAGTACCTGTTGTATACCACCACCCCCCAATCACACCCCCAAAGCTGATGTGAATATGATCATAACCACACAGCCAGTAGTCTTAATGATAAAGAATGGCTGAGCATGGCTCACGTTTGTAATCCCAACACTTTGGGAGGCCCAAGGCAGGAGGATAACTTGAAGCTAGGAATTCAAGACCAGCCTGGGCAACATAAATAATGAGACCCTGCCTGTGCAAAAAATTAAAGAAATTAGCTGTATGTTGTGGTGTATACCTGTAGTCCCAGCTACTCAGCAGGCTGAGGTGGAAAGATTGCTTGACCCTGGGAGGTTGCAGTGAGGTATAAAGGTGCCACTGCACTCCGGCCTGGGTGACGGAGCAAGACCCTGACTCTATAAGAAAGAAAAAAATTTTTATAAAGGCTGAGTTAATGTGGCTGTTGTTTCTGCAGAGAAGGAAATACAGCTTTCCCTTTTTGTAAGTTGTGTGGACCCTGTGGGTTCTCAGCACTCGGGGAATAGGAAATAAGTCCTAGTGTTCTCAAGAGACTAAGGATTCCTAAAAGAAATTCTGAAAAGTCAAGGCTGAAGGATCTCTACCAGCCCCGCCCACTCGTTTGGAAATCTTGTCCCTTTCAAGAGCGTTCAAAAACACGTCAGAACTGCCTTCTCTTCATCTATTTCATTTCTGTTCTTTCTGAACTGATGGGTCCCCAAAGCCATCAGGTGCAGCAGACCAAGGTAAGCATCCACTTGGCTGAGTGGCCTGGGCTGTGGGAGCCCACACTGGGTGAGGAAGGCGTATTAGGTTTTCTATTACCACCAGAACAAGTTACCACAGACTTACCTTAACACAATTTTAACTCAGTTCTACAGGTCAGAAGTCTAAGACTGGTCTCGCCAGGCTGAAATCATGATGTCAGCAAGACTGTTCTTTGTGGAAGTTCTAGGGAGATGCCAATTCCTTTCTCCGGGTGGTTGGCAGGATTCAGTTTCTCACAATGACAGGACTCAGGGCGACGTTTCCTTGCTGTCAGCTGACTGCCCTCCGCCAGCAGCTGCAGGTCAAGGCCCTCTCAGGCTCTGAGTCTCCTGCCTTTTCTTCTGTCTTCACATCTCTCTGACCCTTTTTTCTGCCTCTTTTACACTTTTAATGACCTTCATTACTACATTAGGGCCACCAAGATAATCCAGGATAGTCTTCCCACTTTAAGGTCTGCAACCTTAATTTCCATCTGCAAAGTTCCTTTTGCCATGTAACATATCACAGCTCCAGAGCTTGGGGTGTAGACATCTTAGGGGCCCACTGTGCCTACCACAGAGGACATCCACACATGTTGGCCGCTCAGTGCAGGATGAGGACGATGTACCTGTGGGGAGGTGTCCATGTGGGGCACAGCACGGGCAGGGTGAGGATGGCATCCGGTGGGTGTCAGAGCCCAAGACAGATGAAGAAGGATGTATGTGCAGGGCGGGGCAGCCCGTGTGGAGTGTGGGAGCCCGAGCAGGAGAGAAAGGCATCTGTATAGGGACTGGATGGCAGCAGTCAAGTAAACAGTAAGGATGGGGGATGCCAGGCTCCTCTCAGATACGGAGGGGAAGAAAACAAGAATGAACCCTGTCCACCAAGAGCTCCTGGGAACAGCCACACCCCTCCCTATTGCAATGAGTACACCCAGACCCAGCTCTTTGCTTCAAAATATCATTCTTCACTAAAAGGAGCCAGAGCCGATTCCAGAGCTACAACAAAGTATGTTTTCCCAGAAAGCAAGGGAGAGAGGGCTCAGAGAACGATGGGGGAATGTGTCAAAAGGACACAGAAGCCTGCTTGAAGGGCTTCCACTGGCCAAATCTCAATTTAAGCATCAAAATAATTAACAATATTGGCCAGGCACAGTGGCTCACGCCTGCAATCCTTGCACTCTGGGAGGCCGAGGTGGGCCCATTGTTTGAGCTCAGGAGTTCAAGACCAGCCTGAGCAAGAGCAAGAGCGAGACCCCATCTCTACTAAAAATAGAAATCAACTGGCCAACTAAAAATATATAGAAAAAATTAGCCGGGCACGGTGGTACATGCCTGTAGCCCCAGCTACTTGGGAGGCTGAGGCAGGAGGATTGCTTGAGCCCAGGAGTTTGAGGTTGCTGTGAGTTAGGCTGACTCCATGGCACTCTAGCCCAGGCAGCAGAGTGAGACTGTCTCAAAAAAATATATATATATATTAATGGAATACAGTATTGTCCTTTAAAATAGGAAACTATGAGCTCATACTAATACGTATGAATTGATTGAAAGTTTGATGAGGACTAGGCCTAGTGGCTCATGCCTATAATCCCAGCTTTTGGGAAGCTGAGGCAGGAAGATTGCTTGAGGTCATGAGTTCAAGGCTGCAGTGACCTATGATTATGCTACTGCACTCTAGTCTGGGCGACAGAGCAAGACTTCATCTCTTAAAAACAAAAAAAAGTAAGCTTGATGAGGAATAGGCCATTTACAGAGCTTCAAAGTACCTCCCCACGAAATGCTTTTCAATTAGGAAAGGAATGAGCAACGTCACGTTGGAGAAGCCCAACAGACACCATCTTTTCCAAGTGATCAAAATGATCATCATCAGTAATGGGGTACCTTGAAAGTATGTGCCACCACCCAGAGGTGTCACTGCTGTGATCAGTGCCTAGAGTCAGGGAAGGGAGGTGGGACCCAGCAGGGTAGCGGCTGAACTACACCTCCAGCCCAGCCACTGCCCTGCTTTGCGTGTAGACCAAAATAAGGCTGCAATCGCTATTTCTACAGATGGTCACTGAGGCTAGGGCCAAGCACTGGGACCAGGGTTCTCAGTGAGCAATTTCTTCCCTGGCTTCTTGCTCCTGGTGGGCAAGGCAGGGCCAGCCCTGTCTGCCTGCAGAAAACCACTGGCTGTTTGAAGTCCGTCCTCAGTGGAACTTTCTAAGGGTGAACTCTCTCCCACCACTCCCTCTGAAGCATGCGTTATAGCTCTTCTAGGGATCGTCATGTCTTCTCTTTTTATTTTTTCATTTTATTTATTTTTTTGAGACAGCGTCTCTGTTGCCTGGGCTAAAGTACACTGGCATCATCACAGATCACTGCAACCTCAAACTCCTAGGCTCAAGCGATCCTCCAGCTTCAGGCTCCTGAGTGGCTGGGACTACAGGTGTGTACCACCACACCCAGCTAATTTTTAAAATTTTTGTAGAGATGGAGTCTCACTATGTTGCCCATGGCTGATCTCAAACTCCTGGCCTCGAGCAATCCTGCTCCTGCCTCAACCTCCCAAAGTGCGGTGATTGCCACCACCGTGTCTTCACTTATTAAGTGCAAGATAATGAACATTGTGCCTTAGAAGTAGTAGCTCCCAGCTGTCTCCTCTTACCCCAGACCCGGCACTGAAGGTGCCTCCCGACCACCTGCAGGCCCAGCAACCCTCAGGCCAGAGCTGTCACGACTATGCCATGCTATTTATTCCAAGAGAGAGCACTGTCCCAGACCTAAGAGGGTGCCAACCCCTACAGGCAGGGACAAGCAATCCTGGAAATACTCAATATTCCTGAGAAAAGTGCAAGCAACTGTCTGATTGACTTCAAAGAACTCAACACGCCCTCCCCAGCCCACCAGGACGACTGTTAGTCTTGAGAGGAGCCTAACTGTCTCTCAGACTTCCCTGTTTAACAATCTCAAACAGGCTTTTTATAAAAATACTAACAATGATTATCTCACCATCCTTTTTTCTATAAAACATCTACCCTCAGGAATCTTTGGGTTTTTTAAAAAACCTCTTCCCATACAGCAAGCAACGTGCTGCCAGTCAGCCTGAGAAGCCGCGTTACCATCCAGGGTCACTGCCCATCCGCACCAGCCCTCCAGGTTCCCAAGGGACAGGCTGCTGCCCAGGTGTTGGGGGACCAGCTGATCACAGGCCGCCCCACTACGCTGCCCTCACAAGTGCTCCAGCTACTGCCTTCTTTCTCCCAGATGTGTCCCTCGGTTGCCAAAATTATACACTGGCTTTTCTAAACGAGGTACCAAGGAAATGCAAGTCTTCAGCAATTCTAAAAATGATGATTAAAAAAAAAGCCAGAGAGATGCTATCCGTGAGCTATCTACCTTAGAGTAGGAGCTGGGGAAGATAAGAAAGCCTCCCAGCCATACGTTAATAGTGACAATGACTCGAGCACTAAAAAATCTCCTCAGAAGCAGAAAACAGCCTGAATGTGGATAGTTAAATTTTATTCTATTCACAGCCCTCAGAAATCAAAGCCAGAACATGCCTGGTCTTGACCTTCATATCTCAAGCAGTGTCGACATACAAGAGTCAAAAGAGCACCTTCAGCACCTCCTGCGGGCAGGGCAGGGTTTGGCAGGGCAAGGCCTGGCCCAAAAGGCCTCAGCCCCAAGGTGGCGCTCGCTAGCAAGGTCCCGTGGGGAACGGACTGACTCAGCCCCAGTGGCTGGGTGTCTCCCAAGCTCCCAGGGCAGCTGCTGCAGCCACCACCGAGCAGGACTTAGGGATCCAGAGCTGCTCTCCACACACCTGATCCAGGCCACAGAATGTTCAGTGTCTCTCCCCTGTGCTGGTCTGAGGCTAAGAGCAAAATCTGCTCTCCTCCTCCTCCCCAGCCTGGGAAAGAAGTCCCCGTGCTAAGTAACCTCACCTTTAGGGCCAAACTACCTCACAGAGGACCTGGCAGGACCACCAAGGATGCCAGCCCAGGGACACTTTCACTGTGGCGGGGCTGGTGCTGGCTGCACACAGGAGAGCAAGAACAACAAGAATGAAGTCACACTTCAACTGTCACCAGTTTAATTATCGCTTGAAATGATTCTTTGTCTATGTACACATATATACACATGTTCACATATATGATATGTAAAACAGTCTGTGTCATTTACACACCCAAAGATGTGCAAGATGTGAGAGACTGGCAACCCAGACACAAAGTGCCGAGAGCAACTTTAAAAGCAGAGGTCTCCTGACACACACATGCTCCTCTTACTTCTCCCGGCTCCGACAGGCGGGCGACACGGCCGTCCCTCCTGGTCTCTAATCCTCAAGCAGGAGCTCCAGCTCCTCCAGCGGCAGGCGCACCCGGAGCTCCTTCTCCGTCATCAGATCCAGGATCTCCTGCATCTCCTCGGGGAAGTACTCCACAGCGTCCATGTACAGCACCTGCGCGGGGAGACCCACCTCGTCAGCCAGCCGCCGCCTGCTGGCGCGGAAGAGCTCAGGAAAGAAGGGCCGGTCCCTGGCGAGCCTGCCCTCCTGGCACCTCCACAGCCCACTCGCCCTGTCACTCGGGCCTGCCCAGCTCGGGCAGCACCTGGGCACGAGGAGGAAGGACACTGAACTCACAAAAGCAGAGAGCAAGCAAGCTCTGGGTGGGCCTTCTTTCAGAGCTGGGGCAGAAGTTGTCGACAGACACTGCAGTCCCCATCCATTTGATTCCTGAGTGTCTCCTGACCTGGGCTGTGCAGAGTCGGGACGTGGGTCCCAACTCTTTCAGCATCTGGGTGAATGCTGGGAAACCAGCTACCTGCAGCAACGCTGCCATGAAGCACGGGCTCCAGGGCAGGGAAAGGAAACCAACGTCCATAAGGCTCTGACGCCGCAGGGGACGAGTTCACTAGACGTGCCTTGGGACAGGGTACTGGTATCCACAGAGCCGAACGTGCCCGATGACACAGGGGTGGGCCGGGTAGACACTGGCTGGACTGAGGCCTGGCAGGAAGGTCCTTGGGAATCTGAGGATACCACAGTCTTTAAACTTACCTTTGCCCAAGGACAATTTTGAAGTGCTTTGTAGAACACACCTTTGCTTCTTTCTTTATTTCCTAAGGAAACCTGAGATGAGGGGAAGAAAAATACAAAAGTGACTGACTGAACAGGCCAAGGCTGGAAGCACACCCTGCATGGGCTGCGCGTCTCCTCAGCTGTAGCGAGTCAGCCTGAGGGCAGGGCCCGGCACGCCACGCTGCCTGGCGGGTACAGAGAACCTCTGGGGTCATTTCCTCTCCACAAACGGGCCCAGAGTGTCAACCTCTAACACTCCTGACTTTTGGAGCCATCACACCCTGGGGTTAGGAACAGTGCTTTGTAACGGGACACTGTCAGTGAGATGAGGCTGATGACCCCACACAAATAGAGAAAAGTTCTTCGAAAAGATTTGCTTTAATACTTGCCATTTTCTGAATTTTTTTTTTTTTTTTGAGACAGAGTCTCACTCTGTCTCACTCTGTCACAGAGTCTCACTCTGACATTGTGGCATCAGCCTAGCTCACAGCAACCTCAAACTCCTGGCTCAAGCAATCCTCCTGCCTCAGCCTCCCAAGTAGCTGGGACTACAGGCATGTGCCACCATGCTCGGCTAATTTTTTCTATATATATATATATATATATATATTTTTTTTTTTTTTTTGAGACAGAGTCTCGCTTTGTTGCCTAGGCTAGAGTGAGTGCCGTGGTGTCAGCCTAGCTCACAGCAACCTCAAACTCCTGGGCTCAAGCAATCCTTCTGCCTCAGCCTCCCGAGTAGCTGGGACTACAGGCATGAGCCACCATGCCCGGCTAATTTTTTCTATATATATTAGTTGGCCAATTAGTTTCTTTCTATTTATAGTAGAGACAGGGTCTCGCTCTTGCTCAGGCTGGTTTCGAACTCCTGACCTCGAGCAATCCGCCCGCCTCGGCCTCCCAAAGAGCTAGGATTACAGGCGTGAGCCACCGCGCCCGGCCTATATATATTTTTAGTTGGCCAATTAATTTCTTTCTACTTTTAGTAGAGATGGGGTCTCACTCTTGCTCAGGCTGGTTTCGAACTCCTGACCATGAGCGATCCACCCACCTCAGCCTCCGAGAGCTAGGATTACAGGCGTGAGCCACTACACCTGGCCAAAACTTAAGGCTTTTTTCCTCTTTTTGAAGGAAGAGAGAAAAATTGTATTACTGCACTTTCTCAACTACATACAATTAGTCCCAGAACTCGACACATCCAGCTGCACAACTGGCTGGCCTCGAATCACGACGGTTCTCTGCGTTTCTTTTTTAAGCAGCCACCGGAGATGCCTTCTCTGGCTCAGGTCTGGGGCTTGCCAGCAGGTGCAGCCTTAGTGGTGACTGCGTGTGGGTTTCCCATCCATGGTTTCATGTCCAGACCTGGCCTTGTGCATACCTTTCCCCTCTGACTAGAGCAGAGCCTCAAGGGAGAGAAAAGTTCATGGGCATCACCTGGCTCTCCTACACCTCCTTCCTCACCGTCTCAATTTCCTCATCTTGACAACCAAGACTCCTTGTAAAATTCCTAAGTCAGGGTTGAAACATAACCAGCGGCCACTCCCTCTTTTCTGGAGTTCCCATGGTATTGTGTCTGTCACCCCACTGTGTTACGACTGGCTGTGTCTCCTCAGGCAGGCCAGGAGCATCTCAGGGCACTAACTGGGTGTTTAAACAGAACCAAAGAACATACAGCTAATGAGGGAGCAGAGCTGCTATCCGGCCCCTGAGTAAGGCTCTAATTCCGCCAAGCACAGTCCAGAGGGAAGTGGAACAGAGACCTCGCACAGCGCCTGCCCTTCCCTCACACGCAGCCCCAGGAACCATCACACTCAGCCAACAGGACACTCATAACAGATGCCGTGAATCAGACCCGAGCTGGGCCATTAGTAATTCTCCCCTCCGTGGGAGGCGGGGTGAGTAGTGGTGGCAGTGTGCAGTGGCAGCTGTCCCATCGGCCCGCTTTGTCACTCACATACCCAGGGGCTGAGCTCTCCCTTTAGAGAAGGTAGCTGGTGCTTAGTAATCACTTGTCTCGGCATTTGTGTACCGTCCTATCTGAGGTGTGCCGCCTCCACACGGAGGCGGCGACATCACTAAGAAAATGAGAAGGCTGAAGGTCTTTAGTCTTTTGCAAAATCTTATTCTCTATTCTTACTTATCTCATTATAAATAAATCTGAGCAACTGTTAGCTTACACAGTTTTTTAAAGTAATTTGACAAAACTGATATCCAACCCTCCCCAAAGAAAAAAAGGATACATCTCTATAATTCTTCCTCTGCATATTTCTAAGAGAAGACTGACACTCTGAGAGGTTTATTCATTTATCCCTGGAAACAGGAACTAAAGAGGATTCTTTTCCCTCCCACCAGCTCTTGTAAATGACGGGCTTTCAATACATCCTAACTCTGTCAGCTGCCAACGATGGAAGAAGAAATTATGCAGAGTAAAAGAAAATCCAATAATTAACAATCCAGAAATGCCACTGCTCCCTTTTTACTTATTAAAACAACTTCTTTCATGAGTCCCATGAAATCAGCTAACTGGCTTATATTTCCCTCTTTATTGTGTAGGCAAATGACCAAATTAAAGGACTGTTAGAATCTTGAAATAATTTCAATTTTATTCAAAACAGAAAAAGAAATCTGGCTAAAAATGAAGTGTATGCAGAAAAGTTCGTTTGAAAGTCTCTCCTAAAACTCCTTTTAACCTACTAAGTTCCGACCTTAATGGAAAATTTTAACTGCTGTTTGTCCACTTTCTCCCTATCCCCATATTCTATTCTCCATGGCCAACAACTTTTAATTCCTTTAATCATTTTTGCAGGGAAAAAAACAACAAATAAGCTAGCACACATGTAAGTACACACGTGTGCATGTCCAAACATACGCGGGAGGGCACAAATACACAACCAAGCAAACGGCTTCTCTGTGGAGCCTCATCCGCACGACAGCCCCACGGCTCCCTTCTCCTGCCCTCTCTTGGCACCTGCTGCCTACATCCTGCATTTTGGTCCTAATTTGATTTTTGACTGTGTTTACCCAAGTGCTAGGAGCCCACCCAGATACTTCGGGAACTGCTAGGGGAAGTCACTGTGCATGTCCCTAATTAATTCTTACTTCCAATACTACCTTTCCAAAAACAGAGAATTCCCTAAGGGCCCAGATCTTTTTTCCCCCAAACTATCAACATTACTTGGCCCATGGCAGACTGTCAGTAAAAATACTGTATGTTTGCATCTTACCCTGTCTCTACCTATAAAAGACTGGGCAAGTTAAACTGGCAAATTTGCAAGATAAATAGATAGACAGATTAGATAGATAGATAGATAGATAGATAGATAGATAGATAGATAGATAGAGACACAGTCTCACTCTGTCGCCCAGGCTAGAGTGCCGTGGCATCTGCCTACCTCACAGCAACCTCAAATTCCTGGGCTCAAGCAATCCTCCTGCCTCAGCCTCCCGAGTAGCTGGTGCTATAGGTATTCGCCACAGTGCCCAGCTAATTTTTTCTATATATTTTTAGTTGGCCAATTAATTTCTTTCTATTTTTAGTAGAGACGGTCTCAATCTTGCTCAGGCTGGTCTCGAACTCCTGACCTTGAGTGATCCGCCTGCCTCAGCCTTCCAGAAGCTCTCCCTTTTTAAATGTAAAGGTCTTTTATTTGCTGAGAAAGAATAGCAGAATGTTTGTGCTGGAAATATCAGGGGGCATCTAATTAGCTCCTTAGCTAAGCAAATGACAGGAGTGGAGATTTGACTAAACCCAGTTCTCCCAACTCTGCTGCACCAAGCAGCCCTCTCTGAGTAATGCTGCCTCCAGGCCGTGGATGTACCATCAACACCAAAGCAGCATGTGCCCTTCTGAAGGTTTCCATTTCAAACAAGGAAGTCAAACCAGAAAATCTGAACTTCTAGGTCTGAAGAATAAATGTTGGGGAAATGCACAAACTTTTGTGGTAATTCCTTAAAATGCCAACTTCTGCTCTCAAGAACATGTCTATTTTTTGTCGGATGTGCCAATGAGCGGCTGTCCTGAGATACGTGTCCTGCCCAGCCCCTCAGGCCTTCAGCACACGGCCCCTCTCAGAGGTTAGGGAATCACGCCCTGATAAATTCCAGAATCAAAGACAGGAGTTAGGGGTGGCCCAACCCTCTCCTAACCCCTCACTCACTCTCTATGTCTTCACAGCCCAGCTTTGTCATGTCATATGAAAATATTCAAATACTTTGATCAAGTTTTAAAAATTTATCCTATGGAAATAATCAGAGAGATACATAAGATTAATGAATAAGGAAAGTCACTCCTGGCTTCTGAAAGGCACAATATTCATTGGGGGTCACTTGGATATGACTGAGTAGCCTTGAACTAAAACAAGCAAGGGACTTGGAAGACGATGTTTCTTAAAACAACAACCAAAAATGCAACCTGGCAATCGATGTTTATTGTAAATGAGGCCCATCCCACTACCAGGCCTTTAACCCAAGCTTGGGCAATTCACAGATCAGGAAGCCAAAGAACCACCTTCCAGACGAGACAGGTGTATAGGTGTGTTCAGGGTGCTATGGCCGCAGACAAAAACCACCTTCGGTCTGCACATTCACATTCCCAAAATTACAGTGTCTCCCCACCTTCCATCACTGTGATAGTTTTAAATGACCACAAAGCTGCTTTGAAAATGTTGATCATAAAAACCACATTCCAGGCCGGGCGCGGTGGCTCACGCCTGTAATCCTAGCACTCTGGGAGGCTGAGGCGGGCGGATTGCTCCAGGTCAGGAGTTCGAAACCAGCCTGAGCAAGAGCGAGACCCCGTCTCTACTATAAATAGAAAGAAATTAATTGGCCAACTAATATATATATAGAAAAAATTAGCCGGGCATGGTGGCGCATGCCTGTAGTCCCAGCTACTTGGGAGGCTGAGGCAGCAGGATTGCTTCAGCCCAGGAGTTTGAGGTTGCTGTGAGCTAGGCTGACGCCACGGCACTCTCTCTAGTTTGGGCAACAAAGTGAGACTCTGTCTCAAAAAAAAAAAAAAAAACCACATTCCAGATTGAATCTTATCTTTTAATAGCAAAACAGAATCAGGAAATTCTTATGAGCAAGAGGCAAAGAACATAGGTCTCTTTCAAAGGAAAGCTCAGACCATTTTCCAAGTTGTTGATTTAATAAAGTTAACTCAGAGAAACCCACATTAACTAAAGTTAATTTCTACTGTACCAAACAGCCCACTAATTACTCAACTTCATTCTACCAAATATCCTGACGAATATGCGACTTGCAACTCCTTCCCAAGTCCTGAGAGATCTCATATTATTCATCAGAATCTCCGTAAGGATTAACCAACGCCAAGATAGTACGGGAGAAGTAAGGCCCTCCCAGGGCTCCATGCAGTGGCTACTGGACACCTTTAAGGAAGAACTAGAGCTCTGCATGCAAACAAAAACTCTAAATGTTTTCTTACCAAGAAGTTCAAATACATCCTCCACAGTAAGGGGCACTGGCTGCCACTGTCGCTCCGCATTGCATTTTCAAACAGGGCTTTGATCCGATGTGCTAAGCCGGTCTCGGGAATTGTGGTGTGGACCTCTCTACCGTCTACCCTGCAAGGCAAAGGCTCATGTAACTCTGAGAAAACTTCTCTCACCCTATGTCACAGGAGGAAAAGACGCTTTAGTGATGACAAATGTCAGCAATAACTGGAGCAGAGAGCAGCAGGGGAGGCTGTCCCTTCAGCTGTGTAAGCGTGGGGTGATGTGGCTTCTCTAAGGCCACAAGGCAGAGGCCAGGGTTCTGTGATGTCTACACTACACTGAGTCTGTCTAGAAGTCACACACAAATTCCTTGCTTCCACTTTTTAAAGATACCTATGCTGTACTCAGCAGAATGCAAATTCTACTTTATGGGAAGGAAGACCTTTCAATTTAAAGTACAGGAAGGCAGGCTCACATAGAGTGAATAAAATCCCCATGGAAGAAATAAAGAACAAGTAAAGTGAAATACTATCCATCCAAAGGTAATCTTGCCTCATTTATAAGGTCAGAGTAAAGCAACAGCAAAGATTCTGGGAGGAATCTGTTTCTCCAATTACCATTTAACCTTTAGATATAAAATACTGTATCAAAGATGGTTTGGGTTTTTTTGTTTGTTTGTTTGAGACAGAGTCTTGCTCTGTTGCTTGAGCTAGAATGCAGTGGCATCATCACAGCTCACTGCAGCCTCAAGCTCCTGGGCTCCAGCGATCCTCCTGCTCAGCCTCCTAAAGTACTAGGATTACAGGCATGAGCCACTGTGCCTGGTCCAAAGACGATATAAAAAACATGACACTGTTATTACTAGCAATGCTGACAGAAGCTTCCAATTATTATGCACTCTCTTTGTGCCAAGCACTTACCTCACTGACCCTTCAGAGCAACCCTATGGAGTAGGTTCTTTATTTCCATCTGACCGAGGAGGGAGCTATTAGAGAGGTGAAGTGACTTGCCCAAGGTCACACAGCCAAGTGGTAGAAGAGCTGGCCCTGGAATCCAGAGCAGTGAACTCCACCAGCCATTATGCTTTCATCACAGCTTCTCAGGTACCCAGACAGCCTGACAGGCACCGCCCATGCACACCAGAAGCAACACCCCCACTTCCCAAAAGCATAGCCTAGAAGACAGCCACCAAAGCCTCTAATGCAAGACGTTGCTCCTTTTAAATGTCTTGTTCATTTTTCAACATGTTACCCTACATCGCCTGGAGCAGTCACAGCTGGTGTTCCAGGCACGGTGTTGTATTCACTCCTGAGACCCAGCAAGGTGGTGGGAACACAACGCGCATGCCATAAAGGTTTGTGCAACACAGAACAAGATGGTCTGTGATTACCTCTGAACAGCTTCCACCAGTCTTTTCCTCATTTTCTCAGCTTCAATTGCAAACAACCACGGCTCCAGGGGTTTGGCGGACCTGGTGATTGTATTAAAAAATCGTCTGGTCTTGCTGGCACTGTGGGACTTATTTTGAATCTGTACATAGGACCTCCAAAGAACCTGGTTGCCCGGATACAATGTTAAGGCCTCTGAGAGCGCCTCCCGTAGAGGAGCCAGAGGATAAACGCTAACTTTCATGTGCAATCTGAGCAGGCTTGTGTGCATCAGAGTGATGGCTTCAAGAACACTGGTCAAACTCTGGGAACTGGCACTGTCCTCCAGGACAGAGCCTTCTGGGGAAACAGAGCTGTTCAGTTTTGCAAATATCTCCTTATATATCCGCACAGCAGCATCAATTCCTACAGTCAAATATTGGAAGAGCATAAAGCATTTGACCAAGCTAATTAGGTGGTTAAAAGAATCGGTGGGAGCTGGATCAGAGACAGAGCTTTCACCCAAGAAGTCCTGCAGTGCGTGCTCATAAGCCTTTCGAGCTTTCAAAATGTGAACAGCCAAGACCTGTCCGGTGTAGGGCCCGTAGGGACTGCTCTCAGTCAGCCTTGTCAATATATGAACAGCTCGGGCTGTGGTGGCCCCTCTTGAGTCTGGTGACAGCTCCACCTCCAGTTCGGCATAGAGCAGACTGAGCTCACAGAGTTCAGGGTTTTTCAGTTCTTTGCTTCCTGCCATGCTAAGTGCTGTATCAAAAACTTTTCTGGCATCCTCTATGTTGCCAAGCAACCACTCCAGATGGGCATACTGCTTCCAGAGGCAAAAGTTGTTGCAGTTTTCTGGCTCCTTAAGGAGATTCTTGGCTAGTTTTTTGCAATTCTTCCCTTGTGACTTTAATCTCTTCTTGTTTTTAGTGTGCAGCCACCAAATAACCTATAGGCAAAAAGAGAAGAGTGACTATAGTGCTCCATAATTTTAAAGCAATTGCTTTGTACTGCCAACTTTAGAAAGTGTTGACAGTACAATGGCATCTATACTTCCTTTAGCATGTGTTTGGTAAATACTGATGCTATCCGAGCTGTAAAAGAGATGAAGATTTTTACCAGGGCCACAAGTGCCCCCAAATCAACACATCCAGGGTTACATCTGAAATTCCTATAAACAAGGCTGATACGCTCCCAATGTTCTTCTCCAAAGAGATGTGGCCACAAAATGTTATCACACTGTTTTAATGCAACCTGGTATGTGTCATCTGTAGTTAAAGCTTCAGAACTCTGTGTCGAAAGACAATACTCTGCTCACTTTGGCAGCACATATACTAAAACTGGAACAATACAGAAAAGATTAGCATACCTCCCAATATATTAAGAGAGAGAGAGAGAGAGAGAGACAATACTAACCAGTGGCCAGCAGAGGGCAGAACAGCTAATTCAGACTAATTTCTAACAGATGCCGAGAGGAGGGAAAGTAAGTAGCTTATTTTATCTATTTTAATAAGCCTCTAAATCCTCTAACCCTGCCTAAGCTTGTTCTTGACACTAACTGCTCATATAATGACAGGCATCTGCTAACCGAAGACTCAACACAATAAACAGCTGCAGAGTCGCTGAGGCCGCTGGACTTGCTCCTGCCTTCCCTTCTCCGGCGGCAGCGCCTCAGGACAGCCTCAGGACAACCACACACGAGGGCCTTCAGGGGCCACTGAGGGGAGGAGGTGCAGTGGCACAGTTCCCAGAAGAGCATTCAGAGCCTTGCAATCCCATTTACAAAACTGACGTGAAATAAAAGTCCCCAAACATGGTGAGGAAGAGGCTGGAGTTACCTTTGTAATCTCGTATTGTAACCAGGAGGAACAGAGCCGAGACTTTTCCTTGCCTGAAAACAAAGGCATCACGAGGTGGAAGACGTTGCGGATGAACTCCTCGCCCTCTCGGTCATGGCCCCTGGTCCAGCGAGGACAGCCCAACCTGTCCATGCGGCCAACACAGCTGACCCCAGAAAATGGAGGATTGAAAAAAGTCAAGGGCTTTTCATCATAAAGTCCATTGTCAAAAATGCTGTTCTCATCCATGGCCAGGTGAAGGCAGGAGGCTGGAGGGATGAAGCCAGAAGGCACACCCAAGAACTGCAGAAAGGCCTCAATCAGTCGGAACTGAAGATCTTGGCTGGAAAGTTTAATCAAAGATTGTCCAATATCATCAAACAACACCTGTGACAAAGACAAAGTAATCCATTTAATGAAACAAAAGTCTTCACAATTTTTCACTATTATTTTTATATGGATGTACTAACGATTTAACATTATTCAAATTAAAAGAAATTCTAAGTAGACAGGAGCTAAGTTTTCTTTTAGCAAAAAAGCCAGAGGCCTCACAAGGCAACCCAAACCTCTGGTGAGTAACTTCAGCAGCCCTGTGTGGCCATTAACATCTTCACACACGGGGAAAACCAGGAAGGAGGGAAAACATGAACACGCTTAAGCTAGAAGCTGTCAAAGTATCCTAATGGATTCACAGAAAACCTAGAAAGATGTTCATTTCTGAAAGTACACCTAAATTGCTTTTGTAGTTACTTTGATAAACTACAACTGTGAAAATTTTTTATTTTAAGATGGAAGATAAGAACTCTACTATTGTGGTTTCTTTGTACAAAATTGCTTCAGGAAATGAAAAATATGCTCAAAAATAGATAAACAGGAGCAAGTTAAGAAGTAAACCTCAGGAGCAATGGAGCATGTGAAGAGCAATTACAAGAGCCTAATACTAACTGTGAGGGTTCCCAGCTGCTTTCAGGCACTAATTTAAAAATGCAAGGCCAAGGAGACTCCCCTTTGTCTCAAGGTGCTGCTTATCTGATTGGTTTTTGTGGCTCTCAGAAAAGTAGAAATCAAAACATAAGCACGATAAGTCTAGACTACCTGGGACTCAACTAATCTAAACCAATTAATCAGAAAGCTGCTTCTTTATGTTTTAAAAAAAAAAAATCAGAAAGCTTTTCTTCTGCAGGCTTTGATTAGAGAAAAAGCTAAATGGCACAAAATTGCTCACAGCGGCAGTCTGCTCCAGAAATCAGCTTCCAGGGGACTGCTACAGTTCTCAGCCTTGAAAACCAACTTCCAAAGGGTGGCTGTGAACTCCATAAAATCTTCAAACACCAAAGAAAAATCCTGTTCTTCCGTAAACATTCCACTTCAGCAAGGCAGAGTCACCTCCCCAAGCATTCCAGTGAGCTGCGGTTCCCTGGGAGTCGGCCCCTCCTTCCTGCCCAGAGATCACCTTGACCTCTATCTCTTTCCCCCACTTCTCTGCGTCTGAATTCCAGTCTGTTCACCCCACCTGCCTGGCACTCTGGGGCCTTCCCTCGTGCCGATCCCTCTGCCCAGAGCAGATGCTCCAGCAACAAATAATTACTTCAATGTCTAAGAACATTAACTGAGTGCTCACCACAGGACAAGTGCTACTCTAGGCACTGGTGACACAGCAGTGAACAAAAGAGGCAAAACTCCCTGCCTTCAAGGAACCTAACTTGTAGGAAGAGTCACAGAGCTCCAGCAATAGGGTTGGTATTTTGTGAAACCAGGTCAATTCTGGGTATCAAAACAGCATTTCTTCATTTTAATTTAAAACCTCCAGAGCTGGTGGTCACTAAACAAAGAGCAGCATGTACCAAATCATGTGACAGTAAACAAGATAACACAAGTGAAGTGCCTGGCACTCAATGAGTGTCCAATAAATGTTAGGTTTCCCTCAGCAAGACTCGCTGCATGCCGACTGTCCCAGTATGGACTCTACAGTCAGTCCCTCTTGTCTTCCAGAGTCAAATCTATCTGCTACATCTTCATGGATCCAAGAGTGAGGTGGGGAAAGTGGACACACAAAATCTAGGACAATGATTTTAAGCTTTTTTTTTCAACTTGAGCCTACAGGGTTCCATGTGAGAAATTAACTGAATAACCAGAGGACAATCTCCAGAGAGGTGACCATGAGAGCCTATCCACTACCACCTGCTAGGGGACAAGAACGATCTGGTCAAGGGCCTGCATGTTCCCCCATCACCAGCAGCCAACGAAATTCTATCCTGATATTTGGCAGGAGGGAAGTTTTCATAGATGTGAATGGGAGCAGACTCCCATCGCCTAAGCCAACCAAGAGAGCCCCAGCAACTTCCTTTCAGACAACCAGGGCCCAGGAGAATGGAAAGGCAAAGAAAGGCCCCCAGTCAGCCTCCCTCCTAGGGTGGAGGATACGTGCCTGTCTCTCAGGATCCTCACAGTCTTCCTCAGTTTGCTTCTTGGTTTTATCAGGGCGCCAGGGCCGCCAGTGCCTCTGGTCTCGGGAGCGCTCCACAGCAAGCCAGATCTGCCATCGGGGCAGAGTCTTATCTTTTATTTCCTGGTCGTCCTCTTCTGGTTCATCGTCATCCTCATCTAGACAACGACAAAACTCTTAGTTCATCTAATTAGCAAATAAAACCACCATCGCCACTCAGTCAGCCTACCACGCCAGGTGCCGCAGTGGGCACCCAGAGCCACGCAAGCCTCCCAGAGCACTCAGTGCATTTAGGGACTCTCCTGTAATTAGCCAGGTTCTCAGGAAAAACAGGCAGACAAGGTGGAGAAATCTGATGATTTTCAATGCCATCGGGGCAATTAAAATGGAAATGAGACATATTCTAAAACAGCACGATCCAAGAGAACTCTCTGTGATGCTGAGATGCTCTACATCTCTGCTAATATGGTAGCCCAGGTGACTCACTGGGCACTTCAAATGTAGCTAGTAAATGAACTGAAATCTTAGTTTTATTTAATTTTAATTAACTTTAAATATCCACGTCTGGCTAGAGGTTACTGTATTGGATAGCAGTTTTGGAATGCTAAATGACATTTAATGATAGCATTGGTTTAGATTTTCTTAAGCCATCACAATTTTTAGCCAGAAGACTCATAATTAATGATGATCTATGCTCCCTAGAACTAGCTTTAAAAAATCAATTCAGAATATCTAACAATTTATTTCACTTTGTTTCCTAACTCTGAACATGCAGAATGGAAGAGGAAAAAAGCCTGAGTCATCTGTAAAGTTCAATGTTAAAATATAAACAAGGCCGGGCGTAGTGGTTCACGCCTGTAATCCTAGCATTCTGGAAGGCCGAGGCAGGCGAATTGCTCAAGGTCAGGAGTTCGAAACCACCCTGATCGAGACCCAGTTTCTACTAAAAATAGAAAGAAATTAATTGCCCAACTAAAAATGTATATACAAAAAAAAAAAAAAAAAAATTAGCCGGGCATGGTGGCACATGCCTATAGTCCCAGCTACTCCAGAGGCTGATACAGTTGGATAGCTTGAGCCCAGGAGATTGAGGTTGCTGTGAGCTAGGCTGACGCCACGGCACTCACTCTAGCCTGGGCAACAAAGTGAGACTCTGTCTCAAAATAAATAAAGAAATAAAATAAACAAATGGGGTATATAAAATGATACAGCCACACAGGAAAACAGTTTGACAGTTTCTTATAAAACTAAACATGCACATACCATAACTGTATTCTTAGGCACTGATCCCAGAAAAATGAAAACCTATGTTTACAGAAAAACCTATATACTAATGCTCACAGCAGTTTTATTCATAATAGCCCAAAACCGAGAAGAACCCAAATGTCCTACAGTAGGTGAATAGTTAAACAAGCTGTTGTACATCCACATCTACAGAAAGGATTACTACTCAGCAATAAAAATGAACTATTGATACATGCAACAATTTGTATGTATCTTAGGAGAATTGTGCTAAGTGAAAGAAAGCCAATCTCAAAAAGTTACAAAGAAAACAAGTGCTGAAGCATGTATTTCCTACAGCAAAAATAAAGTGTTACCAAGGATACAGAGAAATTGAAACCCTTGTGTAATGCTGGTGGCAATGTAAAATGGTACAGCTACTGTGGAAAACAGTACAGTGATTCCTCAAAAAACTAAACAGAATTACCATATGAGGAGGAAACTCAACTTCTGAATATATACTCAAAAGAACTGAAAGCAGGGACTCCAATAGATACTATACATGCATGTTCACAGTAGCATTGCTTACAATTGCCAACAGGTGGAAGCAAGCCACTTGTACATGGATGGATGAATGGATACAGTAGACATTATTTAGCCTTAAAAAGGAAGAAAATTTGACACATGCTACAACATGGAAGAACTTTGAAGATACTATGCTAAGTGAAATAAGCCAGTCACAAAGGGACAAATTTTGTATGATTCCACTTATATGAGGTTCCTATGGTAGCCAAATTCAGAGAGACAGAAAGCAGAATGATGGCTGCTAGGGGCTGGGGGAGGGGCACAGGAAGTTAGTCTCTAATGGGCACAGAGTTTCAGTTAGGGAAGATGAAAAAGTTCTGGAGATGGATAGAGGTAATAACTGCACAACAGTGTCTGAGTATACTTAATGTCACTAAACTGTGCCCTTAAAAATGGTTAAAATGGTAAATGTTATACTTTACAACTTGAAAAATTCCGTTTAAAAAAGTCATATACCACATGATTCCATTTATATAACATCATTAATATAATAGAGATAGAGAACAGATCAGTGGCTCCTAGAGGTTGGAGGAAAGGGGTGGTGAGGCTAAAAAGGGTGGCACGACAGAGCCCGTGGTGATGGAACAGTTGTGTACCGTGATTGTGGTGATTACACAAAGCCACACATGATAAAAACTGCCTTGTGCTATCTATACAGCACATGCACACAAATGAGTGCATGTAAAACTGACGAAATGTGAATAAACTCTGCAGACCGTACCCATGTCACTGCCCTGCCATACTGTACTACAGAACTGCCACTGAGTGACGGGTGCACAAACCTCTCTGCATTTTCAACTTTCTATGACTCTGTATATCAAAATACAGAAATTAAATAAAACTTCCAAATTATTTCAATGCAGAACGTATATTTTAGTATTTTAAATCCACAATTCTACCTAAACATTCTTCTCAGTGTTCAAAGAAGAAAACTAGAATTTAACTATTTATCACCTTCTTCTAAAGATCTACATTTAAAGTAATCCTTTAACCACTCTGAGAGCTTATCATAAGAGAAATCACCCATGTGAGCTATACATCAGACTTTGATACCTGAATTTACTACATTAAGAATTCAAAAGATGACATGGTTTTGGACAGACATACATATACAACAATCATATACTAACAGGAAACAAGGGTAAGAGAGAAGACACAAGCTATGATCTACAAAGATGAACTACCTCAGAACGCATGATAAAATCCTAACTACCCTCAAACTGCCAAACTTGTCAGGATAAACAAGAAAACTAAAAAATAAAATAAAATAAATGGTTATCCACTAGATTTTCTGGAAGCAAGAGAACTCTAAGCCTCTCTTTTGGTCCTTCTTGTATTTTTGAAGGAGTCCCATTAAATTCAATAAAGAAATTCATTAAATTCAGCAGGAGATTCTCTATAATGGAAATGTTTAGAAAACTTACAGGGAATGTAAGTACCAACATTAATCTCTAACTTGATACTAAAAATCAAGGTTTCTACACTTGCATTACCATTTGGTGAAAACTAACTTTACATGTGATTTTTTTTTTTTTTTTTTTTTTGAGAGAGTCTCACTCTATTGCCTGGGCTAGAGTGACGTGGCGTCAACCTAGCTCACAGCAACCTCAAACTTTTGGACTCAAGCGATCCTCCTGCCTCAGCCTTCCAAGTAGCTAGGACTACAGGCAGGCGTCACCATGCCCAGCTAATTTCTTTCTATTTTTTTTAGTAGAAACGGGGTCTCACTCTTGGTCAGGCTGGCCTTGAACTCCTGAGCTCAAACGATCCACCCACCTCGGCCTCCCAGAGTGCTAGGATTACAGGCATGATGCCTGGCCTTTACATCTGATTTTAAGTGACCATTAGACATCTGGACACTTATCAAAGAAGTAACGTTAACTTAATCTGTGGACACTGCTATAAAAACTCTTTCACATCACAAAAATGCAGAATATGGCAAACTGTGTAACAGATACTATGCATTGTAATGGTCTTGCTCCTTAATAAAAAATGAACTAAAAAAACCAAGCCTAAAAACATAGATTCATGCTGAGTCAGTCACTCAGAGAAAGAGAAGTTAATACTATGATTTTCATTTTTTGATCCTTGCTCATGTGGTCTTGCAGACTCCATAGCTAAGAGCACAATACCTACTTCCATTTCACACAGGCTATTTTTCTTCGTATATAAAACCACTGGTTAGCCTGAAGAACAACTCTGGTTCTTTTTGGAAAGGAACTCTCAAAGGACATCTAAACAGCTGGGCCTCCTATATCCCTAAGTGAGGCATGACCGTCACCTGATAGCACTGCCCACAGCAAAGTTACCCCAGAATACCTGAAGGGCCTCTCACACTCCTTAGGGGTAAAAGAGATGCCACCTGGCCCAGGGCAGAGAACTGCCTCGAAGACAGTACCTAATCCAAATTTTCATTCTGCAGATGAAGAAACCAAGGTCCAGAAAGGTCACACCTGTGAGAAGCTGGCTGAGCCCAGGCAAGGAGCCAGTCTCCTGAGCCCCTGTCCACTGTACTTTCCATCAAACAGACTGCCTGGCAGATCTCACTCTGTGCTGGAACTGCCTCTTGGGGAGTAAAGCAGTTCCTGAATGTCTAAGAGTTGTGCTGTCCAATGCATAACCATTAACATGTCTCTATCAAGCACTTGAAAAGTAGCTAGTCTCACCTAAGTGGTCACATAGGTACTACAGTAATAGGGTATTGGGCAGGTGGGAGGGGGGAGGGGGGTGGGTATATACATACATAATGAGTGAGATGTGCACCATCTGGGGGATGGTCATGATGGAGACTCAGACTTGTGGGGGGGAGGGGGGGAAATGGGCATTTATTGAAACCTTAAAATCTGTACCCCCATAATATGCCGAAATAATAATAATAAAAAAAACTATGTTCATTATATACAAAAAAAAAGAAAAGTAGTTAGTCTGAACTGAGATGTGCTACAAGTGTAAAATATGCACCAGATTTCAATTAGTATTAAAAAATGCAAAATATCTAGTTAATTTTTTTCTATTTTTACTTGTTATTGGCATCTGAATCTAGTTAATAATTTTAAAATGATTATATGCTGAAATGATGTTTTGATACACTAGGTTAAATAAAATATATTACCAAAATTAGCATCATCTGTTCCTTTTTACTTTTTAATATGACTACTAGAAAACTGGAAATTACACAAGAGCTTGCATTATATTTCTACTGGGCAGCTCAGTGTTAACAGTGTAAATCTGGAAAGCACTCAGGGGTCATTCAGAGTGACAGTCATACAAATGCTAATTAGTAATTATTTTATAAAATTCCTAAAATAGTATTTTTCAGAGTATCTGTTGGTTTGTACATTGCCAAGAGAACAAAGAGACTGTCTGAAATACACACTAAAAAAGAATAGGAGGTAGGGCAGGTTAGCAAAAAGATTCCTTCTTCAGGAGCAACGTATAAAAGGAAAAATGAAAATTACAGAAAACTTCAAATCCTTAAAGCATGCACTGAAAAAGTAGTCGACTGCTGCTTTAAAGCCTCTAAGTGGAAGAAACAGTCTGCTCCCATGGCATCTACTTAACGTATTTTTGACATTGTGATGTTTGTGTAATGTTCTTAAGCTACTAATAAATAGCTTACACAGATAAACAAATAATCATGAGGATGTAAAAAACAAATTCCTGAAGAAAAAGGCATATACATCTTCATGACAGGTGCCTTACCTGGGTTGATCACCACCCAGCCACCGCGCTCCTGCTGGTGCATCCAAGCTCTCCAGCCTCGGGCTCCCTTCTCCCCAGCCCGGGGCTCTCCACTGTCCCAAAAGGGCTCAAAAAATTCCACCTGTGCAGGTTTAAAAATGGAAATTAGGCCTAACTGGTACAAAACTGCTGAGTCAGTGGGCAAAAATGAGTGCTGGTGGACATAGGAGGAGCTTATGATTCTTGAAATCATGTTTGCCATCAGTCTTTAAAGTAGATCCATGTACTTTAAAGTAGATCCAGTCTTTAAAGTAGACCCCCAAAATAGAAAAAGGAATGATCTAGCATGGTAGGCAGCCTCCAGGACAACCTCCCATACCCCCATCCCTGCCTTGTAGGCTGGACCTAGTGACTTCTTCTAACAAAGAGAATACGGCAAAAGTGATGATACTTCCAAGATGAAGTCAGAAAAAGACTGGCCAAGGTTCAGTGAGTAGGGCCTGCAGCCGGGTAGCAGACAGTGGATTCCTAGCTCTGATCCTGCCAGGCCAGTCCAACCACTGGTGTCACTGCCAATTCCCCTAATGCTAATGGACCCCCTAACTGACCCCTGAAAGCCATGCTGTATTCAAGACCTTCTGAGTGGAAGAGGAGTCAAAGTTTCAAGAAGACAGACTGTGAGCTCTGGAGGACACCACCACATCTTAAGCAACTATATATTCCTAACACCTACCACAATACTCAACACTTGAGAGGGACTCAGTAAATGCTATCGGCATAGATCTGAACAAGGTAGGCATCCAAGGAGTAAAAAGGTCTTATCTTAAAGCCTGGCCCCTAAACCCTCCCTCATTCATTCAGGCATCAGGTCTGCAGTGTGTGGTAGCCAGTTCACTGGCAATAAGTCACTCCCTATGGAACAGAAGGCGAACACAGCAATGAACAGAAACGTGATCACATTATCAACTGACAATAGGACTTTAAAAGTGAATAACCTAGTCAATGAAAGCTTTTATGAAGAACCTTTTGAGCAGGACAAGCAGGCTTCTAAAGGACACACCATGGGCCAGGAGCTGCAGGATTATCCTGTCCGAGGCCTGGGCAGCACCATGCACACCTGCAAGAGCGTGGTCTTCAGGAGAGTCACAGCAGGGCAAATGTGCTGACATGGGCCCTGCACTCTGAATGCGTGTCAGCCATTTTTCCCAGGAAAGGGAACAAGGAAGACTACATTCCTTCTTTAAAGGTTTTGCTCTTATAAGAGTGATGAGGCCAGGCGAGGTGGCTCACACCTGTAAAAAAGAGTGATGAAAGAAAGTGCACTCAAGAAAAGGGCGTTTTTTGTGTGTGTTGTTGTTTTTTTGAGACAGAGTCTCACTCTGTTGCCCAGGCTAGAGTGCCGTGGCATCAGTCTAGCTCAAAGCAACCTCCAACTCCTGGGCTCAAGCGATCCTCCTGCCCCAGCCTCTCTAGTAACTGGGACTACAGGTATGCGCCACCATGCCCAACTAATTTTTTCTATATATTTTAGTTGGCCAATTAATTTTCTTTCTATTTTTTAGTAGAGATGAGGTCTCACTCTTGCTCAGGCTGGTTTCGAACTCCTGACCTTGAGTGATCCTCCGGCCTCGGCCTGCCAGAGTGCTAGGATTACAGGCGTGAGCCACTGCACCCGGCCTAACAAAAGGCTGTTTTTGAAAACTGTGATAAATGGTTATAAACAGTGTGTTTATTTTATAGAAACACATACTAGTAATATCAGACTCTGCCTATGTTGTGTTATGCTACTATGTTTATGGTAATGATGTCCCCCAGTGATAAAAGCAATAGAGAATACTGTTAATTAAGAAGCTTTAGGCTGGTCCGAAGGTAGTGTTATCTCACTTGATTGTTCATAGTCAGTTACAGGTTGAACTTGTTCTACTACTTTCCCACCTTCTCACTATTGCACTTGACTAGTCTTAAAAAGAAGGAAAAAAAAAACAGCTTTATTTCAAAGCTGTCATGTGAGTTTTAGAATTACACATGCTGTTAGTATTTAAAACTTCAAGAACATGCATCAGGGTCTCTCTACTCTTCAGAGCAGTGGTCTTTGATGCATCACATAGGTGGGCAGAGACCTCCCACCCATCAGTACCTGCTCTCGTCACAGTGGATCTCAGTAAAGGGGTGGGGATGAGAGTGAGTCTGATCCTGAACCACAAGGCTCCTTAAAGTCAGCTGAGGATCACTTCTGCAGCATAGCATATTCTTAAAATATTAAAGCATGTCTTAAAACTGCTTTGTTATCTGGCTCATTAATCAATTATGCCAATATTAACTGGCATAATTCTTTAATCCAATTTCACCTAGAGGTAGTATCATAAAAATAGTTTTTACTGGCAATTCACGAAACTTTCATGTAATAGAGAAACCTGGCCTCTCAAGAAAGACTTTAAAGGTTCACCATAAATTCAGACAGTCTACTCATCTTCCACTAGACCCCCTTTGCAGAGTAGAAAACTAAGTTTTCTTTAATGGAAAAAGGGAAAAGACAGGTTTTCTTACATGCATAGCTCTGTAAGGTTTTCTTTATTGCTTCATATAATAAATATTGGCAATGTGTGATTGTCATCTAAAACATTAACCCCTCCTCAATTAGGATTGGTATTGACAGGGTACCTGCATGTTATTTCATTTGCAACTCTAGCAAAGATTTTACATAGTGGAAAGGTTAATTGAGGAAGTGACATAAGACCCAGACTAGAATGTGCAAGGGTGGAGGAGAGTGACACATAGTTTAAAATGGCATGACAATGGTTTATCTGACTGCTAGATATAATCAGCATTTAAACAAGGAAAGAAAAGAAAGGTCATCAGTGAGTCTTTATATTGAGGGGAGGGAAATCTGCTTTCATCTATCCATAGTTCACTACTTTCATTATGGAATTCTCCTGGGATCACTGAAATATTTCTGAGAAATCATCCTCAGCAGGACTGATATAAAGGAGGATATATTTTTAAATTACTACCACCACCTCCCAATATCCCCACCTCTCACCTCCCCCCCCAAAAGAGAGACCAGGACAGAGCTTGGTACCTGTGCTTTGGTTGACAGATCTTTCACGCTGTCGGGTTTAAAGAAGGTGAAGTCAACCATGGCCTGGAACAAAGATACAGCCTTCTCCGAGTGGCCAGCCTGCCGCAGAAAGTGGCACTGCTGAAGAAAGAGTGCTGCAAACGTGAGGGCAAAGGGGAAGAATCCTTGTTGGTACCATTAAAGGGAAAGAACGTAACTTCTCAGAACTGGCAACTAAGAGAACATCTTTCACCTGAAACTACTGTTAGGGTTACAAAGCTATAACAGATGCCTAATGTATAAGGACTCATAATAGTATTGTGATCCAAGTATGTTTATTCTAGTTTTTTTATGAAACCATCATAGAATACAAATATTAACAATAAAAATCATATATAGTACATAAAAATAAGTCAATAGGTTGGTCTGAATGTTGACAATCAAATACTCAAAGCTCATTATTATAAGAAAAATTAAAGGAAAAGGATGGCGCAGCAGATTTTTATCAGAAAGCAAAGAGCTGTATTCAGTTGATCACTAGATGGCATCATGCACCAGCAGTTTTCGTCAAATGTTCAGAATCTGCTGTAAACAAATCAAGGTTCCATATTGGAACATTTCAGTTCATCTTACTTGTGGTATTATTCCATTATTAAATAGCCTTAAGCTATTTGAGATCATAAATGATAACAAATGTGTGACAGAAATGTGATAAATGCCTATTATTTCTAGAGTAATATATTTATATCTTAGACACTAGTAATAATACTCAATAGCAGGGATTTTAATCAAATAAATGCCTGCTATGTGCCAGACACTGACCTAGACTCATCATATATTGTCTCATTTAATGTGGGCAATAGTCCTCTAAAGCAGGTTTATATCATTGTTGCTGATGGAGAAATTGGAGCCCACACAGATTAAGGAACCTGTCCAAGGTCACAGAAAGCCAACAAAGGGCAAACTCAAGATTCAAGCTCAAGAGTGATATTCTCTGGCTCCTGCAGAACTTAATGCCTCCTATATCTCATTACTGCCAAAGTTTATATTGTAGGCTCCTTTGGGACACCCCAAAAATAGTAACAACATAATAATACCAATAACATATCTGTGCAATCTTCCCAGTCAGGGCATCTCACATACAGTATTGCCTTCACCCCTATAACTGAGACAAGTATAGGCATCTCAACAGATAAGGATATTAACCACCAAAGCAGTTAAGAGACTTAATGTTTACTTGGTTAATAAGTAGAAAAATTGGAAGTTCTTGTCCAGTGGTATTTTCGTAACTCTACTGGCTCTAATACCCCCCACCTGCCGCAGGAGCTGCAGGAGAGAAATATGTAATAATCAATGAATTATAATAGTCCTTTAAAACTCAGTTCTATCAGACAGTTTAGACTTTTGCTAAAATAAATCAAAAATAAATTGTCATTTCCAAATAAAGTCAAAGTATAACTCCCCCCACATAACTGGATCTGGTCATCTCCTTACCAAACATGGCCTCTTCCGTGCCAGGCAGTGCAGGGTGAGACAAGATGCTGCCATCCTTCACGGCAGACAAAGTACTCAAGCACTTTCCATAAAGACTGTGAATTTTTGATATTGAAAAAGTACTAAACTGGCTCTGGCAAAATAAAAGATATTTCTGCCAGAGGGTTGCATTATTGGGATGTAAAAATATCAGTTTCTGCCATTCTTTGACCAGAGTGGAGGGCTCCCAGAACTCTGTGCAGAGCTTCAGCTTGGCCAGTTTCAGTTCCACACTGCTCTGGTTGCTTTCGATGGCCCGCTCCAGAATGGCCAGCTTCTTCTCCAGAATCAGCTTCAGGGACCTCTTTCGCTTTTCCTGCTCTCCTTCCTCAATGGCATACAGGCCAGGACTTTTCATGACCTCATCCTCAACAACAAAAACAATTTACAAATGCAAATGGAACCAGGAGATCCTCAAAGTTTCAACAGTATATTTACCTACAACCCCCAAGGGAAATATTATTCAGACTTTCTTAAACCACTCATTTATCACAATTTCTTCTTCTTCTTTTTTTTTTTTTTTTTTTTTTTTGAGGCAGAGTCTCACTCTGTTGTTGCCTAGGCTAGAGTGAGTGTCATGGCGTCAGCCTAGCTCACAGCAACCTAAAACTCCTGGACTCAAGCAATTCTACTGCCTCAGCCTCCAGAGCAGCTGGATCTACAGGCATGCGCCACCATGCCCAGCTAATTTTTGCTATATATTTTTAGTTGGCCAATTAATTTGTTTCTATTTTTAGTAGAGATGGGGTCTCCCTCTTGCTCAGGCTGCTTTCAAACTCCTGACCTTGAACAATCTGCCCACCTCGGCCTCCCAGAGTGCTAGGATTACAGGCATGAGCCACCACACCCAGTCTATCACAATTTCTTTTAATGAAAACTTGGTTCCTAAGGTACCTGTGTCACCTAGTATGTTTGGTCTTGTGTTTATGTCACTTGATTGTCCATTGTCATTTTAAACTTAGATTTATATATCAATAACTAGCAGACAATGCCTTAGAAACCTTTTCTGAAAAGGCAATCTTACCAATAAAACAGTCACACATATGACAGAATATGGCAACTGTATGAGTGGTTCAAAATCAGGGACTAAGACAAATCCCTATGTTTTAGAAAAGGAGCACATAACTATAACTGTGTAATTTACTGAGCACTCCTTTCTCTTTCACAAGTGCACTTTGCCTGTTCTGTTTCTACTCAGAACTGCCTCTCCTTCCCTGGTGATCATCTCCCTCTTTTTTCAAGATTCTGTTCTAATTTCACCTTCTCTTGGCAGCCCTTCTTCCTCCCTCACTATAAGTCACTCCCTCACTCCATTCCCAAATGACACATGACAGCACTTACTACCCTAGGTTGCATTTATTCTTCACATGTCAGTCTTCCTCATTGGACTTTGAACAAGCTCAGGGTAAGAGCCCTATTCTAATAATCTCTATACGTCCAGTGCAAGGGTTCCTCATAGGAGTTCAAATATTACTGCCCAATAAATCAATTTGTCCCAAATCAGGAAGGTCATGCTAAGGTATTAAACCAGAACAGCCATACTTACCTGAAAAGCAACAAATGCCATCCACAGCTGAGTATCCCGAGGATTCTCCCGCACCCTCCTGTTAAACTCTTCCACCTTGGCCTTGAGAACTGCATTCTCGCTGTCTGGCAGTGAGTCTGGCTGCTTTGCTTCTTGCTCTGGAGGACCCTGTCCCTGTAACCACTGTGTAGTTGACTGATCATAAATGCCCAGAGGATTCAACCAGGTTGTTACAGGGGGAGCCACATCATCCGAGTCCTTCACTGGTATAAATGAAATTGGCTCAGATGAGGGAGGTTCACTTTTACTGCTAACAACAACTCCGCTGATGTTCATTAATCCCACACTCTTCTTTGTAAAATAGCGTTCAACCTGCTTGCGTGAATGCTTCTTCTGGGCAGAAGCCCCTTCCCAAGATATGCACTGCTTCTTAGGGTTAATGCCAAGGCAGGAGTCTCCTTTCCTCTTGTATCTAATATTAGAAAAAGAAAAAAAGTTACTGAGGGAATATGTGCACTACCTCTGAATGACTGAAGGTTCACTAGACCTAAACTCTTGTTACGCAAGTTAACTGCATATATACAAATACACCTCACCTTCAAATTGTTTCTATTTAGAGACATACAGGCATTAGCAATTAACTTTTTCCCACCTGGTTTGACTTCTTCCAATAACATTTCAACTCTTTGTTAATATCTTATGAATTTAAGATCATGCCTGTCTTCTAGATCTTAGTAATTTCTATTTTCCTGGAGCTTTGTAGTTAAGGAACTGTCACACATATTATATCATTTGATCATCACAGCCGTATGTGACAGGGAGGCAGAAATTATCATCCCCTCTTTTACACTGTTACTAAACAAGGACACTGAGACCTAGGAACCTAGGTCACCTATCTCCTCAACCAGTCCTATTTTCTCAATATTGTCCCGTGTCCCTACTTAAGAAAATAACATATAGGTCTAAGATCCCTTTTTTAATCCTGAAACAAAGTATGTCAAATTAAATTACATTTGGTTATTTTCTACTCTACAAAAAAAGAGGTTGGGTTCTTAAATGCTTTTATGGAACGTGTAGGCGTCCTCAGAGTTACAAACACATGACTACTGAATATTTGTACAGGCATTTTGCTAAGGAAAATTGTGCATTTTTCTATATGTATGTTAGCAAACAACCCAATCAAAAACAATGGGCAAAAGATCTGAACCAAAATTTCACAAAAGAAGACATGAATGGCCAATTAATGAAAAAGTACTCAACATCATTAGTCAACAAAGATATGCAGACTAAAACCATAATTAGGTAGCCCACACAACCACTAGAATGGTTTTTATTTAAAATTTAAAAGACTGACAATATCAAATGTTGGTGAGTAACCTGTGGAGTAACCAGGACTCTCATTCACTGTTGGTGGGAAGGTAAACTGGTACATCACTTTGGGAAAGGTCTGGCAGTTTCTTAACAAACTATACACAGACCTAACCTATGACCCAGCAATTCTATTCCTACGTATTTACCCAAGAAAAAGGAAACCAAATGTCTACACAAAGACCTGAGCACAAACCTTCTCAGTAGCTTTATTCTTAACAGCCAAACACCGGAAAGAATCCCAGTGTCCATCAATAGAAGAAGGAATAAACAAACAGTGGTATAGCTATACAATGGAATACTACCAGCAGTAAAAAGGAACAAACTACTGATAAACGCCACATGGACGAATCTCAAAAACATTACACTGACAGACACAAGACTATGAGTCCACTTATGTAGAATTTTAGAATAGGCAAAATTAATCAACAGTAGAAAAAAATAAGAACAGTGACTGCCTCTGGGGATAGTGTGGTGTGGACTGACCAGGGAGGAGAATGAAGGAAAGTTTTGGGGGTCAGAGTAATACTGTACATTTTAATAGAGGTTTGGGTTATACAGGTATATACATTTACCAAAACTCAGAGAATGAATATTTGTGCATTACACTGTATGTACATTTTAAATTTAAAGAAAAAACTAAAAACAAAATCAAACTCCAGTTAATACACATATTGAAGTATTTAGCAGGTAGTGCATTAATGTTTCAGTTCACTTCGAAATACATCAAAAAAAAGATGGGCTGATGGATGGACAGGTAAGTGATAAAGCAGGCACAGTCCAAGGATAACAGCAGAATGGGCGGAGGTATACATGACGTTCACTATCAAATTATTTCAGCTTTTGCTGTACATTTGGAAATTTTCCTAATAAAATTCTGTGGAGAGAAGAAGGCAGGGGAGAGCTGCCTCCACCTCTGTCACCTCCACCTCACGATGGCACAGCACAGGCTCTCTCCCGTCACCTCTGTGGCTTCTCTGCTGCCCACAGGCAGCCTCTGCCTGCCTTGTCCCACACTGCTCGAGTGCAGTGAATTCCACTTGGAAGAAATATTTTCTCACACATACACATAAGTTCTCTCTCAGACCTTTTATCTATCCTTTCTCCCAATTTGCTCTAGATTACCTCAGGATACTCTCTCACCATTCCACTTATGAGTCAAAAACAACCTTAACAAAGGTATGATGAGATAAAACAGTACTAAAGTCGTTCTAAATAAGCCTGTCATTCCCTAAGGAACAAATTTTTTTTTTTTTTTTGAGACAGAGTCTCACTCTGTTGCCCTGGCTAGAGTGAGTGCCATGGCGTCAGCATAGCTCACAGCAACCTCAAACTCCTGGGCTCAAGCAATCCTCCTGCCTCAGCCTCCCGAGTAGCTGGGACTACAGGCATGAGCCGCCATGCCTGGCTAATTTTTTCTATATGTATTACTTGGCCAATTAATTTCTTCCTATTTATAGTAGAGACGGGGTCTCGCTCTTGCTCAGGCTGGTTTTGAACTCCTGACCTCGAGCAATCCGCCCGCCTCGGCCTCCCAGAGTGCTAGGATTACAGGCGTGAGCCACCGCGCCCGGCCAGGAACAAATTTTAACCTAACTAGTTTTGTTATCCTTAATACTACTTTCTTAACAGTATTGATTCCTCATTAGTTTCACTATAGATGTACAGTATTTTAGATATTCATATAATCTCTTTTAAAAGTGTTGAATGAGTTTTCTGACTTGAGTAGCTATATTTTTGTAGCAAATTAGATATAAATGATAAGAGGGGGAAAAAGAATCTTATTGGCCTCCCTTATTATCTCCTTTCAGATGCTGTATGTATTTCTGCAAATATTCATATGCATACATACACACATCCTTATTAAAGACAGTTCATATAATTTCTCCCCTACTTTGAGGCATTTCCCCATATCAATTAGTCTTAGCAAATATAATTTCCATTGGCTTCAAATTGTTCCATTGGATGGATGTGTCATAATTTATTTAACCATTTCCCTATTGTTAGACATTTAGGTTGTATCCAATTTATCACCTAGCATAGGATCTTAATAATTAGAACTTAGGATGTAATTTAATGTGATATTCTCCTAAATGAAAGCACTTTTCCTATAAAATCCTTATCAAATAATCAGCAAGAACAATTCCAAAGGTAGGAACTACCACTTTGTTTGTCAGTTCAGTGGATAACATATATACATTTAATTTAAATGAATGCAGCTACAGGCAGTTGGCCACACAAAAAAAAATAAGTGCAGGGCTAGGGGGAAAGGAAGAGGGAGAATACATTTTTGCCCTGAATTCCCCCAGTGGGTCTGCACCCTGGAGACAGCAGGGCAGGGCAACATCACTCAGCCTTTCCTTCGGTGGCTTTCATTCTCACACATCCCTCTCGGTGCCAGACTGCCTAGGTCCAAACCCCAACTCCACCACTTACTAGCTGGGTGACCTTGATCAGGTTATTAAAATCTGTCTTGCCTCAGTTTCCCCATCTGTAAAATGGGGATAATAACAGTGCCTATGTCATAGAGTTGCTGTCAAAAAAGTTTAAACATGTAAAGTTCTTATGAGAATGCCTGCCATATAGTATAGGCTAGATAAGCTTAAATTATTATTATTTTATAAAAGTTGGCTCCTCAACTAAGCCAACTATTTTATCTGGTATATAGCCAAAGAACAACAACCTCTTCCAAAAATGGACAAAAAAACTGACTGAGCTGAACTTCACAGACAGACACTTTATTAGTCCTAAGGAATTTTCCAAAGTAATTTTGACTCTGTATAATTGTCATGTTCCATACTAACTGTGGAACCTAGCACCCATTGACCACAAACTCCAACACACACAGTGTCATTGCTGAGATACTCACACCAGTAGATGTGCTTTACACTGAGCCAAATCTGATTCCCAGAACTTCCACTCATTAGTCCTGGTTCTGCCTTCACAAGTCACACAGAACATTGTCAATCCCCTTCCATGGAACAGTCTAAAAAAGCTTAAAAGACAATGATCAAATCCCTGCCACCAACCAAATATCCACAACCCCTCATCTAGTCCTCACATGACAGTGCTAGTCGAATCGTAAGTAACTGCTCATCCTCCTCTCAATGCTCTTGGTTTGTCAGTGGCCCTCTTAAAAGTGTGAATATTCAGTGCCGGCCACAATATTCCCACTGTCTTCTGACCAGCCCAGAATGCCATGGGATCAAAATCTTCCAGGACCTGGACACTGACAGTTATACAGCTACTAATCCAGGCAAGATTTGCCCCACTTAAACTTTACTAAGTTACCAGGAAATCACAATGATACCCTAAGCCCTTTAATAGTATTATCTTTGCAGTTTAGATTAATAAAGTTATCTCTAATTACTATCTTCCTAAGGTCTATGCCATTCATTAGCAGAAGCTCAAGAGCCACTCTTTGTTAATAACTTCTTCTTTTTTTTCATCTATTAATAAAGAATAATCCTTCATATTTGTACATCAATTTCAAATTCCATATCAAATATCTCTGATATTTGAGTACAAGGCATAGCAGGAGTTACAACTTACAAATGAAGAAACCAAGGCTCAAACAGGTCAGTCACCTGCTTGGGATTATACTGCTAGTAACTTGCAAAGTCAGAATGACAACCAGAGTCCTCTGTTTGCAAATCTAGATAATGTCCTATCACACAACCAACCTCATCTTTATTTGTGGGCAGTGAAAGAACCTTTGACGTCAGAGGCACAAAGGTTCTAATCCCAGCCCTGCTGCTCCCTGGCTGCACAATCTGGAGCAGTTACTTAACCTCTCTCAGATTCCTTCTCCTCATTGGTAAAATGAAGACAGCTTTCCTTCTCCTCCTCACAGAGCAGCTGTGAGGATCAGACAGGCTAACAGAAGTGAAAGAACTAACAGAGGTGAAAGGACAAACACAGGACCATGGCCACATACCTCAGGCCAAATCAGTGTTGCCTTCCCCATCTTTTACTGGGAATCCACAATACCTGTGGCACTCCCCTGTGGTGGCATGGAAAACCAAACAAGTCTTCAGGGAGTATTAAAATTATCTTAAAATACATGAATACATTTGAAACATTATAGTCATTTATTTTCTGAGGTTTCAGTTGACAGTATGTAGATTCAATATACACTGAAAAACAACTCATATTAACACATCATAAAGGAAATTTTAGTTGGAATTGTTTATGTGGTGTGGTACACTATCAGAGTGAGTGACTATATGACTAAAATCTGTACATGCAACAAGGTAACAGAAACTGAAATTTATTTTACAAAGTAATTAGCCTGTCAAGAATAATGATCTTCAAGATCTCCTCTTGGCCTTATCTTCCATGATTCATGATTCTCAATCTTCAATTTTAATTACCTGTAAACTGTTGGGGAATAGAGACTGTGTGTTATTGTTCCTTACATCCCCAACAGTTTCTTACAAAGTTCTAAGTGTCTAAAGGGATTAATAAGTACCCAAACATTTTTGATTGACAGAGGGGAAAAGTTCAAACTCATTACTGAAGCAAATACCACTGCCTACTTTTATGATTATCTGATGGTATATGTTGAAAACATTTTGAAAAAGTCATTACCATTAAATGTCATTTTTTTCAATGGCATATGTGGGGGGTAGGTAACTAAAAAGCTTTTTGCAAATTTTAAAAATGACATATAGATTAGACCAAATAGTCATAGATACTCTGTCACAATTAATTACTATAAGGTTTGTTTATTTATTTATTTATTGATTGATTGATTGATTGAGACAGAGTCTCACTTTGTTGCCCAGGCTAGAGTGAGTGCCGTGGCATCAGCCTAGCTCACAGCAGCCTCAAACTCCTGGCTCAAGCGATACTACTGCCTCAGCCTCCCGAGTAGCTGGGACTACAGGCATGCACCACCATGCCCAGCTAATTTTTTCTATATAAATATTAGTTGGCCAATTAATTTCCTTCTATTTATAGTAGAGACAGGGTCTCACTCTTCCTCAGGCTGGTTTCGAACTCCTGACCTCGAGCAATCCGCCCACCTCGGCCTCCCAAAGTGCTAGGATTACAGGCGTGAGCCACGGTGCCCGGCCCATAAGGTATTTTTAGATTCATTTATTCAACAAATACTTACTGAACACCTACTGTGCCAGGTACTATGCCAAGCACCATGCCAACCACCAGGGATAAATACAATTAATCTATAGCTGTTACCCCATGGTGCTAAAATATATATATATATATATATGTGTGTATATATATATATAGATGTATATATATATCTGACCTAATCTCAAGGGCTAAGCTTTCACTTTAAAATGTGAGATGAGACATGTGCCTAAACAACTTAACAATAAATAAAATCCAATAGACTCTATGAGGGGGCAGTGGAGTAGGGGAGACAGGCAAATAGTGCTGACAGAGTTAGAGGAGAAAGAAGTTACTTCCCTAGGGTGAAAATCAGGGGGAACATGGTGCATACCTTGCTATATCCCCCCGGTAGAGAGACTTATACTCCCAGTTTGCAGGATCTGGCTTCTTATCTGTTCTGAAGGTTTCTCCTGTCCGCACCTGAACGTCCTCAAGCCAAACAAAGCGATGTCCAATATCAGCAGCAGAATTACCTCCTTGACTGTGGGACCAAGGAAGGAAAAGGGAGAGGCACTTTAAAAAACTTTCTGTGACAATAGCTCGCATTTTTTTTTTTTGAGACAGAGTCTCACTGTGTTGCCCTGGCTAGAGTGCTGTGGCATCAGCCTAGCTCATAGCAACCTCCAATTCCTGGGCTCAAGTGATCCTCCTGCCTCAGCTTCCCAAGTAGCTGGGACTACAGGCATGTGCCACCATGCCTGGCTAATTATATTATATATACATATATTTCTTTTTTCTTTTTAGTTGTCCAGCTAATTTCGTTCTACTTTTTTTAGCAGAGATGGGGTCTTGCTCTTGCTCAGTCTGGTTTCAAACTCCTGACCTTGAGTGATGCACCCGCCTTGGCCCCCCAGAGTGCTAGGATTACAGGCATGAGCCACTGCTCCCAGCCCATAGCTCACATTTTAAGAAATATGAACATTCAACATTTCAAACCCTACATGGCATCAAACACATCTAAGTACATAAAATATGCACATGCCATAGAGATGGGAAGAGGACTACTGCTCTGAGAAAAGAGTTTTAAAAAATAAAGCAAAACCTGTTACCACTAAATGATACTTTACCAAGAAAAGAAGTCATCTCAGAAATTAACCTGAAAAATATGGGTGTTCTTTTTAAATATGTCATTTAAATGACTGTAACTTGAATTTCAAATATATTCATAAACAAGAACTTTCCCTAAAATATGGTCCTGCTCTGAGGTACTTTAGAGTGTTAGGCAGAAGGAACTACCACACCTTCAAAAGGTGACAGCCACTGACATTAAACTGGGCTGCCCTTACTTCACCTAACTTATCTGAAAGTGCTCAGATACTTTATTCCAACTCAAAACTTTTTTTAAAAGAGCCACAGTTCTGAACTGCTCAGCCTGCGCTGTGACTTGGGCTTGGTTTCAGTCTCATTTTTACCGCCTGGACTTCATGCATGGTGTTTTGCCCATTAAACTGGACCTCCTACATAAAGGGCAGAACCATGAGAGTTCACTGAAGACAAGACCCTAATTTATCTCTTTGAATCAATCTGTTAGCTGGCAGACATTCAGCTAGGATACAAAAGAAACTACTTCCTTAGGCATTAAGTGAGAGGGATGGAAGGTTTTTCTGGCACCTAACATCATTCTTCCTCTAAAGAAAATCAGTTCATAATGCTGCTGACACAAGAAGCTGCCAAAGTAGTCAAAACAGCCATTAACTGTTGTTCCATCTTTGCTTTTTAGCTCTGCCCAGATACAAATAAAGATTTTGGAGGCTTCTAAATCATTCTTGGCAGGGAATACAAAGGAATGGCATTTCAAGAATGCAAAGTAGCTACTCAATAAATAGTTGCTGAATGATGAGCCTCAGGTTAAAATATATGAAGATTTTAACACATTCCCTTTCAGAACAATCGTGGAGGGTTTTCTGTCTACAAAAACTGTAAGGGCAGCAAAAGGAGGGAGGGCCCACTTGGAAGAGATTGATGTACTCCAGAAAGAAATGGAATGTCAGTTGGGAGGAAAAAAGAAGGCTACATGCAAACTACTCCTGAAGAGTAAATAAGCCTTCTTCCCTCCTCTACTGGGTACTGAAGTCAGGAAGCAGGATGTGGTCTGGGCTATGGCAAGGAAGGCTCTGCCTCCACCTGAGGAAAAGCCCACCCAGGAAACAAAGGTCAATTAGTAGCTATGGCCTCTGGGGAAGTTAGCCCAGTCCCCTTGGAATAAAATCCCATATGGTATGCTACCCTCCAGGAAGCCATTTCCCTGAAATCATGGAAAGACTCTCAAATCTCACTATATCTTAGTCTTTGTCTATGTGGAAATATTAATAAACAATCCTTCCAGGTGACTTTCCCAGGAAGAGACTACAGAATAGCAAGAATTAAAAGACAAGAACAATTTATTTTGATCTTAATAAGGATATCCTGCAAAATATCAACAAACTTAAAAATGCTCTTTCGATCATAAAACTATCAAGAGGCTGTAAAGATCCCCTCTGATGTGATTAAGCATAAACCAAAATTAACTATCCTTCAAGTTCTAATGACAGTTTCTATTAATATATGGTTTCAGGAAGTCCTTTAAAACTCACTTTCCTTAGCTATAAAAAAGGACAAGTAGCTAAAAGGTGAGTTTTCAGAAGACAGAATAAAGTAGCTTGTTTTGAAAGACAAATTAAAAAGCAAGGATACTAGGCCGGGCGCGGTGGCTCACGCCTGTAATCCTAGCACTTTGGGAGGCCGAGGCGGGCGGATTGCTCAAGGTCAGGAGTTCGAAACCAGCCTGAGCGAGACCCCGTCTCTACCAAAAATAGAAACAAATTAATTGACCAACTAAAAATATATATAGAAAAAATTAGCCGGGCATGGTGGCGCATGCCTGTAGTCCCAGCTACTCGGGAGGCTGAGGCAGTAGGATCGCTGAGCCCCGGAGATTGAGGTTGCTGTGAGCCAGGCTGACGCCACGGCACTCACTCTAGCCTGGGCAACAAAGTGAGATTCTGTCTCAAAAAAAAAAAAAAAAAAAAAGCAAGGATACTAATAATATATTCATTCATTCATCCATATGACAAAAATGCACTGAGTGCTTGCTCTGTATCAGGCCCTGTGCACCAAGCCCTGGGGGGCTACAGTGGTAAGCAAGGAAGGCACGGTTCCTGCCCTCATAAATTCAGTCAAATTCAGAACCTGCTGCTTGGCTCCTTTATTTTTTCCTCCAAAGAACAAGCTTGGGTTACAGGTTTAACACCTGGGATACACCAAAGGCTAAATGAATCTGGCTCCTCTGTGGCACAGAGGCCTGCAGTGCACTGCGACACTGATCTGATGACAGAGCGATCCCAGGAGACTGCAGTGTTTGCTTCTCTGATGGCAACACTGAGGGCTGGGTTCCAGACTTGCTCCAACGCAGAGCTCTCACTGACAGCAATGGGACTTCCAAACTTACAACAAAAGTAAATAATCCCTGAAGAGTTGCAAAAATCTCAACAGCACTACTTTAAGGGATGTCCTGGACACATACTTACATTTTCTCTTTTCTAGCCCATATGAGCAAAGAAAAGAAAAATGTTAAATAAGCATTAAGTCAGGTAGCTTCATCACTTATCGCCTGTCTCACCTACAGGTAAATGCCTCTCTATATGTAGGAGGATGTTAGACTAAGCACACAGAAAAATCTATATTGAGTACCTATGCTGTGACCATTCTTTAAAATGACTTGAACAATATGCTCAAGGTAGACAACAGAGTAAGATATGGGGAGAAATCAAGCCCCCAAGGAATGGAAATACTGTGGTCTTGAGCTATTCTACACCTTTAACACAGTGGTCCTAAAAAAGAATGTGAAAAAGAAAAGGAAAAGGACAAAAGCAATAATTATTTAAGTGCTACACTAACCTTAACAGAAAGACGTGTGTGCATGTGTACACACACCAATGGGCAGGAGTGACTGAATGAAAGACATATCAAGGAAGAGGAATGAGATGTTTCTCTTACTCTCTGTAAGTGTGGAGGCCAGGAGCCCTCAGAGATGGAACCCTTAACTGTGCAGTGCACTGACCCACATACCCGCTATGTGGCACACCTGCCATCTTTCAAAAGTCCCAAAGACTTTTTGTCTGAATCAGATTTTGACATAATCACTACTGTGCCTAAATAACATTTCTCACCTGGAATCATGCTCTTAATTTATTTTCTTTTCTTTTTAAAGATCTAATGGTAGAGCTCTCTTTTGATTGAGTGGCTAAATAATCAATCAAACAAACATCTACCTTGTGGCAACAATCAAAAAAAGAAAAACTCAAGATTTAAAATAATTATGCGTATTTGAGAACAGAGACACACCTCAGTTTCTCAGACTCCTTTTTACTGCCTTCGATGCTGCGGAGAGACTTGTCCCTTTCAGAATCGGTGTCTGGCTCAGATCCACTGCTGCTCGACTGCCCGTGCTTTCTCTTGGTTTTCTTCTGGTGCTGATGCTTCCTTTTCTTCTTTTTCTCTTTCTTCTTTTTTCTGCTTGCTTGTCTGACCTTTTTGTTAGTGTCACTTTCGTCTGAAAGCTCTGATTTCAGAGGACTCCTGTTTAGGAAAGTCAACTTTAGAATTATTTTCCAAAGAGAAGTAGGGAAAATTAATATCTAAATAAGTGAGTAAATAAATATGTAATACGGAACCCTATGAATGTTCACATGGATCTACTATTTGTCTATATATTATACAGTATATTCCTGGATTACATCTCACCATAAAGACTTAAGAACTGGGCTTAACATAAAAACGAGTGAAGAAATTCTAATTTTAATAGTTTCTAAACCTACACTTTCATATTTATACATCTTTAAAAGAAAGTAACCTCCCATTATTTTATCAAATATATTGTTTTTTAAAACATTATAAAAGGTTTATTTTCAGTACCACATATTATGCCAACATGTGCTTAATGCAAAAAGGCAAAAAAAAAAAAAGATTTAATTGTGGTATTTGTTTTTAAATGTGACAATGAGCTCTTCTTCCTCCTTACTGAAATATCTATAAACTTCCTCTCATGCATCAACTATTCTCAATTTCTAAAGGCTTCTTACACACTTAGACAGAGTTTCCCAGGGTATTCACCCCATTAATGAGACCATCTAGTCTATATTTGTGAGACAGCATATTTCTCAGTTCAATGATCTACAACAAAATTCTTTCACAGCTGGGTAGAGATATATGCCATTTTGCTTTCCCTGATGTTTTTATGAGATTTTTATCCTATGTTATAGTATATGAGCTCCTTCTATTTTTAAAAAAGTGTTGAAAATTCAGCTAAAGAAATATCTGAATTACAATACTCTAAAGGTTACTAATGAGGTTAGTAAAGTTACTTAAGAATCACAATGATGCCATTTCCCTCACGGCCTAATTATAGCCTAACTGTGTCATGTACTTGCCACTGCAATGCAAAGAAAAAAAACAGAATAATCTATAAAAGTGAGGTAAGGGAAAATAGTCAAAGATCACATCATTTTGAGGTAAGGGAAAATAGTCAAAGATCACATCATTACTTTAAGTAAATGGAAGTTTTACATAGCTCTCTTATCACAGGGTTTTCTAAGGAGCATCGTTTAAGCTAAGCTATAGATAGTATAGTGACAAAAACTAAAACCCTACTGTCAAAAAGGCTACCTTGTCAGTGGTGACCCTTCAGAAACAAGGGCTGTGGCTGCTTCAGTCTGTTGACTCAGTGACGTTATGGATCCAACACAAAAGCTTGGGTTGCTCAGCCAGTCTAACTCTGCACAGCAAAAGGGAGAAAAGACCAAAGAAATTAGCTCAGTATGATTCTGAAGCAGAAAATCTAACCATCTTATCAGCTGACATACTAATTCACAGCCAACATCAGCCAGACATTCTGAACAATCCACAGAAGCCAAATGGAATCCATGAAATTTTTATTTCACAGGGCAATGGTGCTTTAAAACACTCTAAAATATTTAAGACAGAAATCCTCTTATGACATTGAACTGTAGCTTAAGCAAAAGCCATGTAACAAGTGTGGCCAAAAAGGCAACAAGGCATTATTATGTATTCCATCCACACAGTTTAATAAGCGTGAATGCTTCCAAAGCATTTGGTTTTAATGACCTCAAATTTGATTTAGACAATTCCCAAAAGTTAAAAAATCAAATCATGCATAAAAGCTCACCATGTTTGGTGTTATTACAGGAGATTAAGATCTTTTAAAAAGATATTCCATGTTCTACCTTAGTATACTAACTTAACAAACATTTCCTTATAACAGTACTCCCCTTCGGAAATAAAAATGCAAGATATCAACTTTTAATGCTAAAATCAGATAAATGTTAATACTGTAATGTTTATCTCTGGGTAGTCATATTAAATGTCTAACAGTTTTCTTCTTTCTGCTTATCCCTAATTTCTAACTTTTCTATAACTAACTATTTCTAAATTACTTATTTTCTAACTTTTAGGAGTCTTACCTGTGAAAGGAAGAAAAAAACATGGGATGGCAGTAGCAACGGAGCCTACAGAGGGATATTTTGTCCTGTTTTGTTTTAGGATGGGAGGCCAGAGCATATTCATATGCTAAGAAGAAAGAACCCATAAAATGTCTGAAGATACAAGTTAAAAAGTTTAAACAACTGTATCTTTAACAGTTTTATTCAGATATAATACACATACCATAAAGTTTACCCACTTAAAGTATACTACTCAATGGTTTTTAGTACACCTACAAAGTTGTACAGCCATCTCCATAACTTTAGAACATTTTCACCATCCCAAAAAGAAACCTCTACCTATTAGCAGTCAATTCCTATCACCCACTTCCTGTTCTTGCACCCCACCTCCCATCCCTAGGCAACCACTAATCTACTTTCTATTTCTATAAATTTGCCTATTTTGGACATTTAATATAAATGAGCTCATATTATACATGTGGTCTTTTGTAACTTTCTTGTCATTTGGCATAATCTTTACAAGGTTCATCCATGCTTTAGCATGTGTAACTACTTCGTCCCTATTATTACTGAGAAATACTCTATTTTATGGATATACCACATTTTATCTGTTCATTAGTTGGACACTTGGGTTATTCCCTCTTTTTGGCTATTATGAATAATGCTGCTGTGAATATTCATGTGCAAGATTTAATATGGATGTGTTTTCATTTCTCTTGGGTAGATATCTAGGAGCAGAACTGCTAGGTCATATGGTAACTCATGTTTAGCATTTTGAGGAGCTGCCATACTGTTTTTCAAAGTAGCTGTATCATTTTAAATTCCCATTAACAATAGATAAGAATTCTAATTTCTCTGCATCCCCACCAACACTTGTTACTGTCTTTTTGATCACAGTCTTTTTGATCACTAGTAGGTGTGATGTGTTATCTCATTGTGGCTTTGATTTTCATTTCCCTCGTGATTAATGACACTGAGCATCTTTTCACATGTTTATTGGCCATTCAAAGATCTTCTTTAGAGAAGCATCTATTCAAATCCTTTACCTATTTTAAATTGTGTTATCTTTTTATTAATGAATTCTAAGGGTTCTTTATATATTCTGGATACTAGTCCATTATGGTGATTGTATCTTAGGAGGAAACACCACTTCCTGTTCTGTGCTTCCTGATGACAGATACTTTGTTTTTGTTGTTGTTATTGTTGTTTTGAGACAGAGTCTCGCTTTGTTGCCCAGGCTAGAGTGAGTGCCCTGGCATCAGCCTAGCTCACAGCAACCTCAAACTCCTGGGCTCAAGCAATCATACTGCCTCAGCCTCCCAGGTAGCTGGGACTACAGGCATGTGCCACCATGCCTGGCTAATTTTTTCTATATATATTAGTTGGCTAATTAATTTCTTTCTATTTATAGTAGAGTTGGGGTCTTACTCTTGCTCAGGTTGGTTTTGAACTCCTGAACTCAAACGATTTGCCTGCCTCGGTCTCCCAGAGAGCTAGGATTACAGGCGTGAGCCACAGAGCCCTGCCAGATACTTTTTTTACTCACTGCTATATCACCAGCACCTTGAGAAATACCTCGCATACAGTAGGTGTTCAACAAATATTTGTGAGAAAGAGGAAAAGGAGGAAGGAAGGAAAATTCCAAAGGAGGAAAAGGTACATAAAACAGTACAGAAAAAAGGGAAAGAAGAGAGAGATTCTAACTTTAGTGCCTTCCGTAGCCCAAACACCAGGCTAAGCACTTACATCCTTTACATTTTTTAATCCTCACAAGGCTCTAGGGGAGGTATTATGATCTCTACTTTATAGAAGAGGAAACTAAGGCTCAAAGGGATTAAGTAATTTGTAAGGTCATGTCTAATAAATGCTAAACAATTGTTCACGCAATCTTTCTTCTACTGTCTCCTTTTTCCTTCTGAGGTTTCTTCCCTTCCCTTGGGCCTAATTCCTGGCAAGAGATAGGTGAAAATAGTTCCTGTTGCTCATAGAGATCACAGTTATTTCCACAATAATCAGATCTATCATGAACAAAAGAAAAGAAAAGTGGGAAAAGATGGAACAAACAGTATACAGAGAAACATGCTCTTAAACAATTCCAGTATATTTTTACATAAATGTTCTAGATAGTGATGACAGCTGGAAAGCAATGTAAAGAAATATAGACATCAAAACAACATAAAGTATGTGACTCTTCAAAGTCCTCCAGAAGGTACAAGAAAGGTTTTTTAAGGATGCAACTGAGACTTTGCCATATGGGACCACTATAAAAATAAGTTTATAAAGAACTAAAACTCTTGGCTTTTTTTGTTTGTTTGTTCTTCCTTTTGGTAACAGGGTCTTACTCTGTTGCCCAAGCTAGAGTGCACTGACATCATTATAGCTCATTGCAATCCCAAAGTCCTCGGCTCAAGTGATCCTCCTACTTCAGCCTCCCAAGTAGCTGGGACTACAGGAATGCACCACCACACCTGGCTAAAATTTCTGTTTTTTGTAGTGTCTCTGGAGTGTCTCTACATTGCTCAAGCTAATCTCTAAAACTCTTCAGTTTTGAACCTGAATCATCATGGACCCTCTGTGTGACCTTCATCTCAACCAAATGACCCTTTATGGGGGCAAAAGGTGTTTTCACCTGACAATAAGTTTTTTTGTTTGTTTTGTTTTGGGTTTTGTTAGCATATTAACAGTGAATATGCATGGAATATTAGAAGTAATAATCATTGGATGCTAGGCCTGGAGGGATTTTGGAAATCATCTAGTCCACATGTTTTCAAAACTTTCTTAGGCCAAGGAACTCACTTCTCAAACAAAACCTTTCAGTGATGTCCATGAAGAATGATGTACATGAAGAATAGAAAAGGTACAGATGCTCTGGTTGGGGGTTGAGAGGGAGGGCATGGGTCTGAGAAGGCTCTGCAGAGCACAGCCTAGACATCCTGCCCTCACAGATCAATAGTTGGAGGACCAAAAAGGTTAAGTCATGTGGCCAAGGGCACACATTTGAAGCTGGATCTGCAATTCTTCATCTAGTTCTGTCTACCACACCATGGTGCTTCTCTTCACTTCCTCAACTAAGGAGCTCGTGCCCCTAAAATCTCCTTGCAATTGGTACATGGGGCTATTATGACAATTTTCACATTATAATCTCATTATGTGCACGTCAGTCTTCCCACTATATTCTAAACCAAGAGTCAAAAATTCAAATCCTATAAGGAACCAGATTAATAATGGTTACTGTAGCACTACAGGGAGTAGCAACAGAAAAATGAAACAAAAACATTCTGCTAGTCAAACAAATATACTCACTGGTTTATAACTCTTTTTTTTTTTTTTTTTTTTTGAGACGCCCAGGCTAGAGTGAGTGCTGTGACGTCAGCCTAGCTCACAGCAACCTCAAACTCCTGGGCTCAAGTAATCCTACTGCCTCAGCCTTCCGAGTAGCTGGGACTACAGGCATGCACCACCATGCCCGGCTAATTTTTTCTATATAAATATTAGTTGGCCAATTAATTTCTTTATCTTTATAGTAGAGACAGGGTCTCACTCTTGCTCAGGCTGGTTATGAACTCCTGACCTCGAGCAATCTACCCACCTAGGCCTCCCAGAGTGCTAGGATTACAGGCGTGAGCCACCACGCCTGGCCTGGTTTATAACTCTTGTATCCAAGTTCCCAGCTCCTTTCTCTGCTCCTACCTATCACTCCCCAAACTATAAGCACCATGAGGGCAGGGGCCATGACTACTCACTCCTGTATTCCCAACTCCTGGCACAGTGCCTTGGCACAAAGCAACTGGACTTGATAAATATTGGTTGAATAGATAAAAATAGATGAGGATGTGGAACATACCTTTGCATCTTTATACTCATGCCTAATTGGCTGAACAAACTGAAGAAATTTGAGATCTTCAAAAAAGCCTATTATCTAGCTATAAAGTACAACTATCGTAATACTTTTATTCTTCATGGTAAATGTATATTTAATCATTAAATAAATTACTGAGTACCTACTATATGCCCAGGCACAGGTCTAGGTTTTGGGGATACAGTGGTGAACAAGAAAGGTTCTGCTCACATGGTGAATTAACAGTTAAGGTTTATAATTATAATACCTTTAGATTGTTAAGTTCAATTTTAGTTAAATAGAATCCTGGAGAAAGTGAACTGAGATTAAAAGATGCTTTATTAATTAGACTGCCAAGTGCTTTTCAATAGTTACGTCCTCACATAATTTACAGATTTGATGGAAATTAAATATGTATTTAGATAACTGTGCCTATGCTAAGAAGGATGAACATATCACAGAGAAGACCAGCAGTATACCAAATGCCCAGGGTTTAAGAGAGAGAATCCGACTAGCTGACAAACCTTTTATCCCCGCAGGTTAGTAAATAAATCGCCAATTAGAAACTGCCTGGATATTAACATTCTACCATACATTTTATGACACATACACACATCTAAGAAAGGAAGAAAGGTGAAGGTATCAGGCAGAAAAACGACTTTAGTGCTAATATATCTGGTAGAAATGCAGCATGTATAAATTTCCAGGGTAATTTAACAGAAAATAATACAATGAATCATCAGTGAATACTTTAAGCTAAAATACTTTTTGTGATATTTTTATTATATAACTATGTCCCCATCACTAGAGATAATGCTTTAATTCAATGCAACTACAGATGAGGAAAAAACTGCTGTGAAAAGTTTCAAACTTCAAAAACAAATCTTGAATAATCAGATAAACTCTCCAAGTTCTACACCCATTCCCCATCCTATTCTAACAAAATAACACTGATTACTAGTTTGCTTAAGTAAGCTCAGAGGTGAGTGCCACCCCTCCAGAGATAATTCAAAAAACATTTCTAGAGCTCACTGTTCAAGTAAACTAGCATATATATTAGGGAGGAAGTTTGTCCCTTTAAAAAGAATAAGCCAAGCTCTTCATTTTTATCAAAACCCTCATTTTCTGACACAGGATCTGGAAGCCCAATCTTATCTGTACAAAAAGCACCAGCAAACATTGACTGAGAACTGCATTTAAGATGGTAACAATAGAGAACGTGAGCAAAGTTGGCCCTTCCACGGAACCTACGATTTGAAGAGGCCCACAAATTCCAAAGGTAATACTTAAACAAGCAAAACCCCAACATTCTAATATCATAGTGTGGTTTATAACAGAAGTTCTGGACTCGGAAGGACCTGTGTTCAAACTGGCTTTATTGTTTCTTAGTTGTGCAACTCTGAACAAAACACTTAATCTCTGAGTCTCTTTTTCTCATTTGGTAAGCTTTTACTGAGAGCCAGGCACTGTTCTAGATGCTAGGAATGCACAATGAACAAGATAAACCCAACTCTACTAGACCTCATGAAGCTGACAGTTACATGCAATGTGACAAATGCCAAGATAGAGGGTGGGGGGAATAGCCTACAGGAAGAAAAAATAGATTTCATTAGGAAAGACAAATGGACTTGTTAGGAAAGCAAAAGTGACAGTGGTCCCCAACCTTTTTGGTACCAGGGACTGGTTTCATGTAAGATTGGAAGAGCGGCTGTGCGGGACCCCTAGTTCCTAAGTTTCATGGAAGACAATTTTTCCATTGGGGGTGGGAGGTGGCACGAGGAGCTCTGCAGCCAGGTCCCCTAATAGGCCTCAGACCAGTATGTGCTCCTGGGAGTTGGGGACTGCAGAGTTTGTGACAATGCTTGTCTATGCAGGTTATGAGCAGTCTTCCCAGCTACTTCATAAAACTCCCCTAGAGAGGGGATTTCTGGTAGCTTTACTCTTGGTTCCTCTCCTGTGAGTAAAAGCCTCCCCAAAGAGGGAATTTATGGCAGTTCTCACTTTTCAGAAGTTTCTGCTTTCTCAGAAAGTCAGACAAGAGAAAGTATCAGAAGGATTCTTTCCTCATGTGTTTCATCTCAAATATCTTCAGCTTAAATTAATCTTTATACCAGCTCTGGGGTTCCATGTGGATTCTCATTGTCTCAGACTGTTTTCAAGCATTTACTATGAAGTTAAAAAACTACTAACTCTCATTTACATGCTAAAAATAAATAATACCTACTAAAAAATGCTGAGATAGAGAAAATCTACAGGTAATAATGAGAGCACATAATTAGGTTCCCTAATTCATAAGATGTGTGCATCAGGGAGAGCTGCATGAGAAAACATCTCAGCTAAGGATCAAGGATGAAGGATGAAGAGTTAAGCAAATAAACTCCTAGGAAGCGTGTAGGCAGAGGAAATGGCTTACACAAAGGTCTGAAAGTGAGAAAGCGTGACTCTCTTGGAAATAGCAATAAGTTTTCATGGCTCGGCCACTGGGACTGAGGGGACGTGAAGGCAAATGAAGCTGGGGAGGAAGGGCCTTCAAAAACATGTTAGAGAGTTTGGGATTACCCTAAAAGCAACAAGCACATGGTCAACTTTTGAGCAAGAGTGACAAAATCTGATCTAGCGTTCGAAATATCGACAGCAAAGAGTAGTGCCAAAGTGCCTGAGTTCAAATCTTGGCTTTGTGACTTAACTAGCCATGTGACCTTGGGCAAGTTACTTGCTGGCTCTGTGCCTACAAGTCAACAGCACTGACTTCATAGGGTTGTTATGAGAATTCAATGAGTTCATATTTGTAAAGCATTTACCAGCGAATGGCACATTGTTTTTAAATAAAGCATTTTTAAATTCTTGCTACAGCGTGGAAAGTGTTTCACAGAGTGAAGGTAATCTAAAGGTGGGGAGACTATTTTAGGAGGCTGTCGCAGTAATCCAGGGAATGATTATGGAAAAAACTGGATAGTGGTAGTGAGACAAGAGAAAAACAAAAAATGTCAGAGTTGTTTGGAAGGACTGAATGGAGGAACCTTGAGTGAATGGTAGTGCCACTTTCTGATATGTGGACCCAAGAAGAGAAGGCTTGGGGGGAAAAAGATAAGTTTAGTTTCTTCCTCAAATATGCATAATACACCTGTTTCAAATGTTGTTATGAAGATGAAATGAACTGATAGGCCATCTTCCATCCCAACTCTGTCCAAATACTTGCTTTTCAAGCAACAATGTTTTAGGATACACAATCCTAATATAAACAATCTGAAGGGCTGGGTGCGGTGGCTCACACCCGTAATCCTAGCACTCTAGGAGGCCAAGGCAGGCAGATTGCTCAAGGTCAGGAGTTTGAAACCAGCCTGAGCAAGAGCGAGACCCCGTCTCTACTATAAATAGAAATTAACTGGCCAACTAATATATATAGAAAAAATTAGCCAGGCATGGTGGCACATGCCTGTAGTCCCAGCTACTCGGGAGACTGAGGCAGCAGAATTGCTTAAGCCCAGGAGTTTGAGGTTGCTATGAGCTAGGCTGACACCACGGCACTCACTCTAGCCTGGGAAACAAAACGGGACTCTGTCTCAAACAAAAAAACAATCTGAGGGTAGGAAGAAAAGCTCAAGAACAGGAGGGATCAGACACTGGGTGCTCTCTGCTGCCCCTGACACAATGAAGGTTCGTATACCTGTTTGTTGCAAGAATGAATGTTGCTAAATGTAGCCCTGCCAGACTCCTTACTGAATGTGATGCCTACTTAAATTCTGGTCTCTTTTTTTTTCCTCCTAGTGACAGGGTTTTACTCTGTCACCCAGGCTGAAGCGTAGTGGCACAATCATAGATAGCCACTACAGTCATAGTTCACCACAGCCTTGAACTTCTGGGCTCAAGCAATCCTCCTGCCTCAGCCTCCCAGGTCACTAGGATTACAGGCGTGAGCTACCACGCCAGGCTCTGGTCTAACTCTTAATGGCACCTAGACAGTGGAGAGCAGAGCCCCCTAACCCATTCTGGTCTTTCCTGACCAGCAGTTTAATGTCTTTTTAATTGAACCTCTACATCCACTACTACTAACACTAACATTTTTATAACATTTTATAGTGTAAGGCAAAAAGTACAGTGTTTCTATGTATAAGAGCCAAAGACTGGGAACAGTCCAAATGTGCTTAATAGGGGACTAGTTGAATAAAGTATGTGACAGCTACACAACTGAGTTCTGCATACCAGTAAAAGAAATGAGGAGGTTCTCTACATTATGCTATAGAGTGACTGCCAGGATTTAAGTTAAAATGTAGAACAGTATGCATTTACAAAAAATGTAGTTGCTCACAGTAAGGGGGAAAAGATGGAAGGTTAAAATGAAAATTTTAACCTGTAGAGGAAGGAAAGTAACAGGCTGGAGGAACAGAGATGAAAGTTTTTCTCTGAATATATCTGGTTTACATTTTCAACTTTAGAACTATGTAAATGTTTTACATCATTATAAAACAAAATCAAATCAAAAGGAAAAAAACCAATCCCTAAAAATTGAAAACAAATGGAATAAATACCTAACTGTACATCAAACTGGTGGCAAAACCACACAGAATTATTTCAAGCGATTTTAAAACACAATTATTTCCAGCCTGGGCAACATAGTGAGACCCCATCTCTATAAAAATAAAATAATTTTTTTCATTAGCCAGGCATGGTGGCACATGCTTGTTGTCCCAGCTACTTGAGAGGCTGAGGTAGAAGAACTGCATGAGCCCAAGAGTCCCACCCAGGCTGCAGTGAGCTATGACTGCACCACTGCACTCCAGCCTAGGTGACAGAGTGAGACCCCATTGCTAAAAAACAAATAAGTAAATAATAAATAAAAATTTAAGAAAAATTAAGCACAATAATTTGACCACATATTCATTGTGGGATATATCCTTAGAACAAACAGAACCATAAAGAAATGTGACAGTATTAGTATCAGTCATATTATTATTTTAAATATATATAAAAAAGAAAATACAAAAATTAAATCAAAGAAGTAAAAACCAGGCCGGGCACAATGGCTCACATCTGTAATCCTAGCACTCTGGGAGGCCAAGAATGGAGGATTGCTTGAGGCCAGGAGTTCAAGACCAGCCTGAGCAACAGCGAGTGAGACCCCATTTTTACAAAAAAACAGAAAAAATTAGCATTCACCTGGAGTTCCAGCTACTTGGGAGGCTAAGGCAGGAGAATCGCTTGAGCCTAGGAGTCTGAGGTTGCAGTGAACTGTGATAACACCACAGGAGTGACAGGGAGACAGAGCGAGATTCCGTCTCAAAAAAAAAAGTCTTATAATCTTAAATTTGGACTACAAATATCAATATGAATTCATGATGCTTTTCTCTTCCTGGTTCTGTCCACTGAAAAAGTCTAGAAGTAATGACAACCCAGTAGCGATGATACCCCTAATACCCAATTTGTGGTTTTAATATATCCATACCATTTTCCACTAAAAGAAACCAGGGTTCCTTGGAGAAATGGCCAACTCCAGGCCATAAAAAACATATAAGCGATGAGCCTTCCCTTGGATACCTCTTAGGACAGAAAGTAAAGAAGCTATTACAGATGACTGGGTCAGCTGGGTGCGGTTTTTCACAACTGTAATCCCAGCACTTTGTCAGGCCAAGGTGGGAGGATCACCTGAGGCCGAAGTTCCACACCAGCATGGGCAAGACCCCCATCTCTACAAAAATTAAAAAAAAAAAAAAAAAAAAAACCAGCCAGGTGTGATGGTGCATGCCTATGGTCCTAGCTACTTGGGAGGCTGAAACAGAAGGATCACTTGAGCCTAAAAATTCAAGGTTATAGTGAGCTATGATGGTGCCACTGCACTCCAGCCTGGGAGACAGACTGACACCCTGTCTCTTAAAAAAATAAATAAAGATGACTGGGTCATGCCAAAAGGACACAGGTACCAACTTGATCAGGTTCCCATTAGCCAAAGATGGGACAATTTGAGCATTAAAAAATACTACCTGCAAAAGATTGAAATATAAATTTTAAATTCATACATTCATAATGAAAACAAAAAACACACCTCACTGGTCATCTCTGGAAGTTGCTGGGACCCCAACTAATTATTATTATTATTTTTGAGACACAGTCTTAGTCTGTTGCCTGGGCTAGAGTGCTGTGGTGTTAGCCTAGCTCACAGCAACCTCAAATACCTGGGTTCAAGCGATCCTTCTGCCTCAGCCTCCCAAGTAGCTGGGACTACAAGCATGTGCCACCATGCCCGGCTAATTTTTTCTATTTATATTTTCAGTTGTCCATCTAATTTCTTTCTATTTTTAGTAGAGATGGGGTCTCACTCTTGCTCAGGCTGGTTTTGAACTTCTGACCTTGAGTGATCTACCCGCCTCGGCCTCCCAGGACTACAGGCGTGAGCCACCATGCCTGGCCCCAAATAGTTCTTTATTTAAAAAAAAAAAAAAATGATGCTAATAAACATAGGAAGGATGATAAAATTAGAAAATAATCATTTTGCAAATTCAATGAAATAATGGACCTATGCAATAATCATACATGGCTGCAAAAAGCATTCGGTGAAAGGCTGATGGGCAGCTTCATAATGGATGAATCAGGCTTATAGTCCACCGATTGATGTTAATATCATTAAGAGAGAAAATTGGACAGCACATTCTTCCACATGATTCAATAGCAAGTGGACAGCACCCTCAATGAGGAATTTTTCAACAATCAAAAATTATACCTGGATCTAATCAATTCTCTGGATCTAATTACCAGTTTACAGCAAATACTGGAAAGAGAAACATGGTAAATGACACCATGAGGATGTGGTGGGAAATGCCTACAGGACAAATGACCCAGTTTCCTCAAAAAAATCAATCACATAGGAAAAGGAAGGACCGGGAAAAATTGTTTTATATTGAAAGAGACCTAAAAGACACACCCACAAAATGTAATGCTGTATCTTTTTTGGAAACTGACTTGAAGAAACCAACTGTAAAAGTCCATTTTTGAGACAACTTGGGAAATTTCAACATTGGCTGGTAAGTAAATGATATTAAAGAATTATAGTTAATTTCATTGTAAGTAATAATGTGTTTAAATTTTTTTTAAAGACAGTATTTTTAAAAGAGCACTTTTACATACATTTCCCTAATGCTGGATATACAGAGGATGTCCAATAAGTGCTGGTTATTAATGACAAGAGTAACACTCCCCTGCAAACTTTCAATCCCTCCCCCAAAATAAATGAATAAACTCTTCACTTCATTTATTATTAAATGCCACTATCCTCCTCACAACCAGCCCCAACCATACTTCCCAAGGCTCCTCTTTAAGCCACTATACTTCCAGAGAAACTGGATTATTCACAGTATTTTGCGCAGGTATCACACTTTTCTTCTACAGCACTTTGAAGGCCCTGGAATGCCCTTCTACTATCTTTATTTGTCCAAATCCTACCTACTCTCTTAAAGATCCATCCCAAAAGTTAGCTCCTACATAAAAGCCTTCTCTGAACCTTCTATCAGAAGTAATATTCCTGTGGTTCACCTGTGATATCTACAACATACTTATGCTGCACATTTTTTAAGGTGCACTTCCACAACACATAATTATTAAGTACCTACTACTTGTCTGCACATCCAACAAATATTTATTGAACACCTCTTATATTTTGGACCTGCGTTAGGGGCCAAGCATACTACAATGAATAGACAAACACTGTCTAGACATCGTAGATGTTACAGTCTAGTAAATGAAGACCACAATCACACTAATTACATAAGAAATTACTCACAATTATGGGAAGTGTATCAAAAGAGAAGTCTAGGAACTATCAGAGGATATAACAGAGGTGTCAAACACAATTCAGCCCCACTACAAAAGGAACATAATTTAGGATTAATTACTTCTTAAATGAATTCACCATGAGCCTCAAATTTTTAACAATGCACCTCGCTTGGAATGTTTGGGCCTTAAATAAAATATGTAAAGCCATAACTTGACACAGAGTAGGTCCTCAAGCAATAAAAGTTAGTTTTTTTCACTAGGTGCTGTGCCCACTTGGAGAGAAAGAGATTAGGGTTTGGATCCTAATCCCCTAGTTTATGCCTGCCAAAAGATATTAACCTAATAACCATTTCAGAAATAAGTCAAACAGGAAAGGAAGGACCACGTAATAAAAACATTCAGCGTTTGCATCAGGAGTCTCCTAGAGATGTCAAGTACCATTACTCCCATTTTAAATGCGAAGTAACTGAGGCTTGGAGAAAGAATGAGATCCAAAAACATGGTAATAGAAAGTTTCCAGCTCCAGGGCATCAGCCTCGTACTTCGCCCCTCCATAACTCCACAACTGTGATTCTAGAAGAAGCCTCTGATCCACAGACCTCGAACGAAGCCTGGTACTCTTCCCAGAAGGCTTTGCAGCGTCGCAGAGAACTCTGGGATACAAATGGATAAACAAATCCAAGCCAAGGGCCGAGACCTGGGCCTGAGAAACTGCCTAGTAAGCCCCGCCAAGTGCCTTCTTCGGCCCGTGTGTGTGCTTACCTTTCCTGGAGCTTCCGCTGTCTGGGGCCTCACTAACCCCTGCAAAGGCCGGAAACAGCGCCATGACTACAGGCCGCACTGCCGTTTCTCTCTACAGAAATGGCGCCAGCGAGCGAGCGCCAGTCCGAGGCCTCCGCCGTCGCGGTGCTCTCTGGGAAGTGTGGTTTTCCTGGAGCTCGCCGGGGCGTGACCCCAGACCAGGAGGGGCAGGGCGGGTCCGGGAGGGGCGGGGCTTCGTGGGGGCGGAAACAAGGCGGGGCGGAGAGGGGCGGGGCGCTGCGGTAGGGACAGCTTCCCAGTGGTTAGCACCCTGAGAGAACCGGAAATACAGAAACCCGGAGCCGGAATCTTTCAGAGCAGAAAGGGACTGGAAAATTCAGATTTCAGTTCGACCTCTAAACTCACACTGTCTCTTGCTTACTGGTCAAGTTAATCAAACGCTCTAAGCTTGCCTCATTTGAAAAGTTGGGGAAATTAAATGAACATATTTATAACGTGTTTCACATTGTGTCTGGCCTGTGAAAAACGTCTACTATATGTTGTTTAATACTACGTGAGTTGTGACTGCAAGTTTGACTCAAAGACATGCGAGATATACAAACTTCAATCCGGTTGCCGTTTTAAATACTCTGGAAAAATGCAAGGTTTTATCAAGTTCAAAGGTCTTTGACACTTAGAAAATACATTTACCTACTCATGAGGTATTCTTTTTTTTTTTTTTTTTTTTGAGACAGAGTCTCCCTTTGTTGCCCAGGCTAGAGTGAGTGCCATGGCGTCAGCCTAGCTCACAGCAACCTCCAACTCCTGGGCTCAAGCAAACCTTCTGCTCAGCCTCCCCAGTAGCTGGGACTACAGGCATGCACCACCATGCCTGGCTAATTTTTTCTATATATATTAGTTGGACAATTAATTTCTTTCTATTTATAGTAGAGACGGGGTCTTGCTCTTGCTCAGGCTGGTTTTGAACTCCTGACCTCAAGCAATCCGCCCGCTTCGGCCTCCCAGAGTGCTAGGATTACAGGCGTGAGCCACCGCGCTTGGCCCATGAGGTAGTCTTAATAAAAATTAAGAATCAGAATCTGCTCAAGCCTGCTACCAGAAATATAGGGGATAAAGGAACAATTTAAAAGACTTCATACCACCTAAAAACAATCAGCCAAATCTCGAATGTGGGAAATTATAGAAAACTAATAACTGGGTTTCTTTAACAAATCAATGGTTTTTAAAGGGCAGGAGATTGCAATCGATTGAAAGAGTTTAGAGACTTGTCAACCAAATGCAATATATAGCCTCATTATGATTCTGATTGGACAAATTGTAAAAAGACCTTTTTTAAGGCAGATGGAGAAATAAGAAGGTGGACAGAATATTTCATGACATCAAGTAATTCTTGTGAGTTCTGCTAGATGTACTAATGGCACTGAGGTTCCTAGTTCTTATATGTTAGAGATACATACTGAAGGATGTGCAACTAAAAATAGATAAATGAAAATATATTTTTTTGGACCTGGGGAGTTAAATATCTTTAGAGTTAGATAGGCAATACATTAGAAACCAGAGATACAAATCTAATCATCTAATTAAGGGATGGATGGACTCTTGTAAAGGCTGTCGACCTGTGTGAGAATAGGTCTTGTGAGCCCAAAGTCAACACCCTTAAAATGCTTTGAAACCTTTGACATAGTACTTACAAAAAGGGACTTAGAATAACAGTAGGGCAGCAATGCCCTGCATATCTGCAACTTTAAATCTCAGGTACTTCTGAAGGAAATAAGTCACTAAGAGATAAATGTTAAAAATAAATAAATAAATCTCAGGTCCTGCCAAAATCTCTGACTCTAAATTACCTCAATTAATTGGGGCAGCATTTGCCTTTCTTAGCAGATCACTTCAGGTAACTGGAATGGAAATATTCTTCCTCAAAGTCTCATATCTTTCCACCCCAGAAAAAATTAGAAAAAATTAGCCAGGCATGGAGGCGAATGCCTGTAGTCCCAGCTACTCGGGAGGCTGAGGCAGAAGGATTGCTTGAGCCCAGGAGATTGAAGTTGCTGTGAGCTAGGCTGACGCCATGGCACGCTAGCCTGGGCAAGAGAGTGAGACTCTGTCTCAAAAATAAAATAAAATAAAGTGTGTAATCAAGTAACTGATGTAGACTCCCGGTTTTAGGCTGAAATCTTAATGAAATTTAGGCAGAGTTTCAGGACATCTAAGAGAATCTACAGTTTACCATATTCGTAAGTGTAATTGATTAGCTTTATAAGAATTAATACTTGAAGAAGATCGATACATTGCTAGATAACTGAAGTACCTGAAAAGGAAATAAAATATATTACATTTGTAAATTTATATGAAATGTATAAATACTGCACAGAAGTCAGCAAACTTTTTCTCAAAGGGCCACATAGTAAATACTTTAGGCTTTATGGGCAAGAAGGTATCTGTCACAACTACTCAATTCTGCCATTATTTTTGGAAAGCAGTCATAGACAATAAATATATAAATGAATTGGCATGACTGTGTTCCAGTAATACTTTATTTACAGAAAAAGGTGGTGGGCCCACAGGCTATAGTTTCCCAATCCCAAAGAGTCATATATTTATATTTGACAGTGTTTCATTAACTATTTTTATAAATTGAAACAAACATTACTCAAGACCATTTAAAATTATTGCTACAATGTATTAGACTTATAAATAAAATAAAATTTGTAAGCTGAACTTGAACATTTAAGAACATTATTCTTATATTAAAACATTTATTCCTTTATACCTAATAACCAGTTTTCAGGAAATGAAGAGTACATATGAACAGATTAAACACCACCATGGGATACAATCTGCAAAACCCTGATTGTGGGAAGCTGTATAGAACAAACTACCTGGTTTCTTCAACAAATAATCTACAAGGAAAAAATAATAAGGCAAAAGAGCCAAAGAGAGATGCTATGGTTTGAATGTTTGTGTTCCCTCCAAAATTTATATATTGAAACTTAATCATAAGTATGATGGTATTAAGGGGGCCTACAAAAGGTGATTAAGTCATGAGGGCCTGGTGGACCCCTTATGAATGGGATTAGCAATGTATAAAATGGCTAGAGGGAACTAACATCCCTGCCTTCGTGCCCTTCCACTTTAGGCCATGTGAGGATTCAGCAGCAAGGTGCGGATTTTTTTTTTTTTTTTTTTTGAGACAGAGTCTCACTCTGTTGCTTGGGCTATAGTGTCATAGCATCATCAGCCTAGCTCACAGCAACCTCAAACTCCTGGGCTCAAGCAATCCTTCTGCCTCAGCCTCCTGAGTAGCTGGGACTAAAGGCATGCGCCACCACGCCTAGCTAATTTTTTCTATATATTTTTAGTTGTCCCACTAATTTCTTTCTATTTTTAGTAGAGATGGGGTCTCACTCTAGCTCAGGCTGGTCTTGAACTCCTGACTTCGAGCTATCCTCCTGCCTCGGCCTCCCAGAGAGATAGGGTTACAGGCGTGAGCCACTGCACCCAGCCAAGGTGCCATCTTAAAAGCAGAGAAAATAGGCTGGGCTCGGTGGCTCACGCCTGTAATTCTAGCACTGTGGGAGAGTGAGGCAGCACTGCGGGAGACTAAGGGGGGAAGATTGCTTGAGCTCAGGAGTTCGAGACCAGCCTGAACAAGAGTGGGATCCCATCTTTACTAAAAATAGAAAAAATTAGCTGGGCATTAGGTGGTCCATATCTATAGTCCCAGCTACTCAGGAGGCTGAGGCAGGAGGATTGCTTGAGCCCAGGACTTTGAGGTTTCTGTGAGCTAGGCTGATGCTGTGACACTCACCAGAGCAACAGAGTGAGACTCTGTCTTAAAAAAAAAATAAAAAAATTATGGTTTTATTTATATAAAATCCTAGAAAATAAAAATTAATATATAGTGACAGAAAGTAGACCAGTGGTTGCTTGGCTGTGGAAGCAGAGAGAGAGATGTTCTACAGAGGGGCATGGAGAATCTTTTAGGGGTGATAGAAATGTTCTGAATCTTTTTTATGTTGGTGTTTCACAAGTGTGTAACCACCTGATTTTTTTAAAAGCTTAAGAACAAATCTGGGTTTTGAATTTGTTGTTTTCACAAATTGAATGCCAATCTTTTAAACCAGGGGTTGGTGAACTTTTTCCGAAAAGGGTCATATAGTTAACACTGCAGACCTAGCAGGATACATGGTCTCTGTCACTGTTACATTGAAATTTGAATTTCACACAATTTTCACATGTCATAAAATGTTACTCTCCTTTCTATTTTTTCCAGCATTTACAAATGTAAAAAACATTCTTAACCCATGGACCACACAAATTGGCAGTGGGCCAATTTGACCCATGGCCATAGTTTGCTAGCCCTATGCAAACTTTTTACTGTTAGACTAAACCAAAAGTAAATTTTTGAGTAGTCTTTTCAGCATTGAAAAACCAGCCCAGAGGGCATGAAAACAACTCACTTTAACTATTTATTAGTAGTATTATTTCACTATTTCAATCTACAGACTTCGGGTATTTCAGGTGCAGGGATTTTTGGCAGGGATTTTTCAGAATAAACAAAGATGGGTGCAAAGTATGATTTGGCTTTGTATGTAGCTTGACTAAACGAAGGGAATGTCATGCTCAACCATTTTTTTTGGGGGGACAGAGTCTCACTCTGTTGCCCTGGACAGAGTGCCATGGCATCAGCCTAGCTCACAGCAACTTCAAACTCCCGGCTCAAGCAATCCTCCTGCCTCAGCCTCCCAAGTAGCTAGGACTACAGGCATGTGCCACCAGGCCCGGCTAATTTTTTCTATATATATTAGTTGGCCAATTAATTTCTTTCTATTTTTACTAGAGACGGGGTCTCGCTCTTGCTCAGGCTGGTTTCGAACTCCTGACCTTGAGCAATCCTCCCGCTTTGGCCTCCCAGAGTGCTAGGGTTACAGGTGTGAGCCACCGGGCCCAGCCATGCTCAACCATTTTTAAGTAGTTTCTATTCTTTGTGGCAGAGATAACTCTCTCTCAACTGGTGACTGTTTTGCGTCTATCTCCTTCTCTGATGTATTATCATTAGCCTGCATTTGTCTCATGGATCTTGATCACCTCTGGACACTGGCATGAGTGAATCTTTCCTCTGAAGCTGAGAGGAAGAAAATGAAAAAAAAATAGTGCAGGAGAGAAATGTGAAAAGAGGTTTTGTTTTAGTTGCAGAGAAGTTGGATGAGAAATATATAGTCTTAGTAAAGTAGGGAGCCAGTCTGTCCACCAAGAATAAAAAAGAGGTGGGTATGAGTGAGGTCTAAAAACTATAGAAAACCGTCACGTAGGTCATGAGAAAACAAGATATGAACAAAAGGATTGCCAAGAGGCAGTTAGACACACAGTGGGGAGGTACTGTGTGGAAAAGTAGTGCCTATATAATTCCCGCTTAGTTTGGGGAAAGGATATTATAGAAAAAAGAATAGGTAGTGAATATGACTTTTTTTTTTTCTTAATTGGCAGCCTCCTTTCTGAACCCACAAGGTCATGTCAGTACAACGTGGTCTGGCTATCCTAGCCCCATGTGATATGTCAAGGTAAGTATGTGACCTAACTCTGCCAGATGGTAGGTGGTCAACCCAGCTCGGACCCACGCCAGGCCAAGCCAAGTTCTTTTCCAGCATTTTTGGAACTAGAAATGGAAAGAAAAGCCAGTCTCTCTTTGTGTGTCTGAACTGCTAGATGTAATAGCCCAGGGGCTGGTGGAGAAGCAGAGGAAACCTACCTGTGGAGAGAGAAGAATAAAATCAGATGTGAATTGGGGAGAAGGGTCCCAGAGGTTTTGATACTCTAATTCTAGTTATTCCTGGAGCTTAGCCTTATTGCTATACTTGGGTTCTAGGAAACAGCCCAATACCCTTGTAATATTTCATGTTTCAGTAAACAAATTCAAGTTGGCTTTCTGTCACTTGCAACCAAGAGTCCTAAATAAAACAGAATAAATGAGTGAATGAATGAATAAATGATGCCATTACCACACTCAAGGTCACAATCTTAGAGGGAGAGGTACACCAATTACTTTTAATGATGAATGACATGTGATAATAAAATCAAACTCCATTCATCTTAAAAGGGAAAGAATCCTCACTCACTAACTCAGGCAAACTGGAGAAACAGGTCTATCAACTCAGTCAACCTCAAAGAATTTTCTGATAGGTCCTACCAAGTAAAAGAAAGAAAATGTGCCCTTTGGAAATCAGAGATATTGGCAAAGAAATAGAAGAGCCTGAACCATTTCATTGGTGTGATCTGCTTTCTGTTTTGTTTTGTTTCATTGCAAGGGCAGGAAGGGTGGGACATCTAAATTGGGAATGTCTTAATACTGGAACCCAATCCCAAGCAACAGATCTTCAGTCATAGCTAAACAAGCCTATTTGTGCCTAACTTACAATTCACAACTCAAAAACCTACTGAAAGGCCAGGCACAGTGCCTCACACCTGTAATCCTAGCACTCTGGGAGGCTGAGGTGGGAGGATTGCTCAAGGTCAGGAGTTTGGGAAACCAGCCTGAGCAAGAATGAGAGAGACCCTGTCTCTACTAAAAATAGAAAGAAATTAATCGGCCAACTAAAAATATATAGAAAAAATTAGCCAGGCCTGGTGGCACATGCCTGTAGCCCCAGTTACTCGGGAGGCTGAGGCAGAAGGATTGCTTGAGCCCAGGAGTTTGAGGTTGCTGTGAGCTAGGCTGACACCACCACCACGGCACTCTAGCCTGGGCAGTGGAGTGAGACTCTGTCTCAAAAAAAAAAAACAAACCTACTAAGATAGGTAAGGTTTTGAGAAGTTGTCCAGAGATTAGAGAACAACACCTGATATTACCATTTAGAATAATCATTAAGAGGAACCACAGTAGCTCACATCTGTAATTCCAGCACTTTGGGAGGCCCAGGCAGGAGGATGGCTTTAGGCCAGGAGTTCAAGACCAGCTTGGGCAGCATAGTGAGACCCCCACTCTCTACAATTAAAATTAAAAATATTAGCCAGGGTATAGTAGTACATGCCTGTAGTCTTAACTACTCAGGAGTCTGAGGAAGGAGGATTGCTTGAGCCCAGGAATTTGAGGTTACAGTGAGCTATGATCCTACCACTGCCCTGTAGCCTGGATGACAGAGAGAGACCCTGTTTAAAAAAAAGAAATAAAAAAATACCCCACTTAGATTTACTCTCCTAAATGGAGGCTAGTATATTCAGGTTGAGGACGTTTCATAAGAGTCTTGGATAAAAGTGATTTGTAACGAGAGTTTCAAAAGGTTACATCAATCTTCTTGGGAAACTCACTCTTAAAGTAGCACTTCTTCCCCAAATGCTCTTAATTTTCAGCTTTTGTTATGATTATAGCTCTTCCAGAAAGTGATGTCTGTTTTATATTGAAAGAGATCAGTGAAACCTCATAAACCTTTTTTATACATAATTTTTAAATAGGCAGATTTAAAATTAATTTTTTTAATTTAGAAAATGTAAAAAGTGAAATCCACACTATTCAAGTGGCCTTCCTTTGACTAGAAAAGTGACATTTTAAGAACTGGTTTGGTCCTGGTCTTCCTTTAAAACCATCTTGTTGACTTTTGTCTCTCTGACATCTCCTGGCTGTGTGTGTATCTTTTAAGTGTGGCCACAGACTTGGCTGGTTTCTTTCTTTCTCCTTTTATTCCCATCTACGCTTCTCTTTTCATTGCCCAAAAGAGCAAATGTGCGAATTTTTTCACCTGTACATTTCCAGCCACAGGTGAAAGTATCCTAATTAAATTGGTTTTTACCTTTTTACCTTTTGCCTACTTGTTCAGTCATGCAGAGAGGAACTATCGTCTCCTACCATTTTTAAGCAGGACACAGAAAAAGTTTTCAATACAGAGAACTGTAAAGAAGATGGGGGATAATCACCCACATTTCAGACTATTTCTTTCTAGGCTTTTCTTTATGTTTTTCCAGTGTCTCAGATTATGGGTACATTTTTCATCACAATTGTGCTGACTTTCCCTCATAATATTATACAGAAGCATTTCTGTTTTATTACAAACCTCCTAAACATGTATTAGATCACACTATTTCATCCAATAGGTGGAATCACAATATACTTAACCACTCGCTATTGTTAGATATTTTGCAAACCTCACTTCCGTGTCATCTCTTCAATGTCATCCGCAAGCTCTCCAAAACATGAGGTGGCTGGGCAGGATTGTCAGTCATGAGATCTCAAGTGATAGCTTGTCCACCGGTCGCCAGGCGGGACATTTTCGAGGATGAAAAGCCGCTTTGCTGGCGCATGAGGAGTGAGGTAGCGGAAAGGGCAACCCAAGAGGGCGAGATGACGCTTTCTAAAAAGACAAACACAGCTTCAAATAGTAGAAGCAAGGCTCCACTGAACGTGCATTCAGCAAAGGCCCTGCGCTACGAGCCCGCAGTACCCACAGACGTCTCAACAAACACTTCTGGCCTGAAGAGTTGAGCGCAAAGATAATCTATAAATGAACAAAGGATTCCCTAGCAGCACTGGGGAGGAGTATTGGGGCTTCCAGCCAGCCTGACTTCCAGAGAATGGAACGTCACTGGAGATTGAATTCAGTCTTGGAACCAAGAATTCAATCCACCAAGCCTACGTCATGAAACCCCAGTAAAATTCCAGTCACTGAGGCTGGGGCAGCTTCCTGGTCAGCAGTCACATTGGGTGAGTTCTGATAATGCACGCTGGGGCACAGAAACTCCACATTCGGGCTTCTCCCAGATCTTACCCTGTGCGTCTCTTCAGTTGGCTGGTCCTGTCTGTATCCTTTATAATAAAACAATAATAAACGCAGTTTATTATCCTGAGTTCTGCAATCATTCCATCAAATTATCAAACCAGGGAGGGTTGCGGCAACCTCCGAATTTGTTGGCACTTGGAAGGGTGGGTGTCTAGGGGACCTCCCAACTTGCAGCTGGGATCTGAAGGGAAGGCAGCCGTGCTGGGGACTGTGCCCTTAACCCTGTGGAGTCTCCGCTCACTCTGGGTGGCTTACGTAAGAACTGCGTTGCAGGACTTTAAGTAAGATAATACCAAATATTTGTGTCTTAGAGAAATCAGCCAGTGACGATATAAAGAGTGGATTAGACAGGGTAGAGTGTGAAGGATAGAGCGATGCAGATTGCTGGAAATCAGGAAGATCAATAAACCAGACCAAAAAGCAGTCCATCAGGAGTGAAACTGTTCTTTTTGATCTCACTTTCAGGACAACAGTGTGTTTAAGAGGATGAATTACAAATATCTCTGTGAAATAAGTGTGCGAAGAGGCAGATCAAAGAGCAGCAGCCCCAGGGGTTAGTTCTGCGTGTGTCCAGCCCTGCGTGGGACAGGAGGAAGACAGCAGTTTATTGGCTTAAGGATTTGGGTCTTTTAAAAATACATTTTTCTTTTGAATTTTTGGGAAAAGTTTCAAGATCCAAAAGAGTAAAACAATCATGTGTCATCATGTGCTTACAGGTCAACGTTTTCTTCTCTTTTTCTTCATTTGTTCTATTTGTGCATATTTGTTTTTTATTTAAATTAGTGATGCTCACTCAGTGTAAGCGGAGGAAGTAATTTTCCTCCCCAGGGGACATCTGGCAAAGTCTGGAGATATTTTAGGTTGTCACAATTGGAGGGTGCTGTTGGCATCTAGTGGACAGAGGCCAGAGATGCTGCTGAACACTCTATAGTGCACAGGACTGCCCCCAACATAGAATTATCCGGCCCCAAATGTCAGTAGTGCTGACGCTGAAATACTCTAACTTAAATAAAAGAAATAAAATATTACAGATAAAATTGAAGTCCCTTTGTACCCCTCCCCAAACTCAAACCCATATCCCATCCATCTTCTTCCCAAAGGCAACCATTATCATGAATTAGCTATAGGGACAGAGGTTGTTTTGTATCTGTTTGGGTTTTTTTGTTTATTTGTGGGGTTTTTTTGGTAACTTCTTTTTCTGCTTATTTCTTAGGGTTCAAACTTTCTGAAATTTTTAGTTATTTTTCAGTTTCTTCTACAGGATGGAAAGTACCAAATGTCAGGGCTCCAAACATGATATCCTAAAATATGACACCTTGACATACTGAATGATTTTAAGCTGAAGGAAATGGAGAAAACTGCAAGATCAGAAAGGTCACTCTCTGACCTTCCCCTGCCTTTCCCCAAAAAAACATGACCATAGGAAAATTTTTTGACCTACCTACACTGAAAGTAGGTCATAAGACCCTCATGTGACAGGTGTCCCTCCTGGCGACAGGTGTCTTGCCCTATGTGCAGAGGAAAGGAATGACGACACAGCAATGACAAGAAGAATCTACACAAACAGGCCTTGCTAAGTTCCCTAGATCATGCCATTCATTTCCTCCAGCCACACCCCTGCATAAAAATGCACAATTTTCCCTGGGTCTTTGAGTTGTCATTTCTGAAGGCTCCCGTGTCACATAAAATTTTGGTTAAATAAATTTGTCATGCTTTGCTCTTATTAATCTGTCTTTTGTTATAGAGATGCCATCCATGAACCTTGTGATAGGCAGGGAAAAGATATTACTGTTTCTCCCCTACACACATGCCACTACCACCATAAAAAAAGTATTTAAAAGATAAGGTTTATACACCTCAAAAAAAAAAAAAAAGTAACATCTGGGTAGTGGAGTAGTGGGTGGGTAATATATATATATTCAACTTTATACTTTTATGTATAATATGTAATGAATCTTTTTACCTTTGTAATAAAGGAGAAAAAAGTTCTTTTCTTTTCTTTCATTTTTTTTGAGACAGTTTCACTTTGTGGCCCCCGGGCTAGAGTGCTGTGGCGTCATCAGCTCATAGCAACTTCAAACTCCTGGGCTCAAGCGATCCTCCAGCCTCAGCCTCCCAAGTAGCTGGGCCTACAGGCATGCACCACCATCCCTGGCTAATTTTTTCTATATATTTTTAGCTGTCTAAGTAATTTTTTTCTATTTTTAGTAGAGACAGGGTCTTGCTCTTGCTCAGGCTGGTCTCGAACTCCTGAGCTCAAACAATCCACCTGCCTGGGCCTCCCAGAGTGCTAGCATTACAGGCATGAGCCACTGCGCCTGGCCTAAAAGTTATTTTTTTTATTTTTTTATTTTTTTGAGACAGAGTCTCACTTTGTTGCCCAGGCTAGAGTGAGTGCCATGGCGTCAGCCTAGCTCACAGCAACCTCAAACTCCTGGCTCAAGCAATCCTCCTGCCTCAGCCTCCCGAATAGCTGGGACTACAGGCATTCGCCACCATGCCCGGCTAATTTTTTTTGTATATATATTAGTTGGCCAATTAATTTCTTTCTATTTTATAGTAGAGACGGGGTCTCGCTCTTGCTCAGGCTGGTCTCGAACTCCTGACCTCGAGCAATCCGCCCGCCTCGCCTCCCAGAGAGCTAGGATTACAGGCATGAGCCACCGCGCCTGGCCTAAAAGTTATTTTCAAAGGGACAGTTCAGCCCCAAAATTATTTATTCCAGGATTATTTAAATAAATTTCTGATTAAATCAATTTCTGATTGCTAATGTTTTGCACAAATACTTGCAAACCATGAGTCGAGGTGGCTCTATAAGGTACACCTGCAAAGAGGTCGCTGCTGTGAAGCAGATCACAATCTAGAGTGGAAGTGACTCATTTTTAGGAAAATTATGAATCTAAATAAATCGTAATTATTAGCCAATAGAACTGATGGGCGTGCTTAGTAGATACTTGGCAATCATTTAGTTAATCTATTCATTGTAGCTGATGAAACTAGATAATTTAAACCACAAGGCCCTATTGGAGTGGACAAATACACTGATCAAATTTCAAAGACAGTAAGTTCTTTTTTGCAGCAGCTTGGAATCCTACGTGCAATTTTGATACCAACCAAATGGAATGTCACAGATAAAGCGACTCTTACAACTAGGAAAAAAGAACCCCAACACATCAACACATGTTGGTATAGCACCTGGTTGGTTGATCAACTAATTGGCCCCCAGCATGACATCTCTTCCCCTTAGTTAAAAAAAAAAAAAAAGCATCCCAATTTGCTACTTATTTTGAGTGAGGTTTTGTATCGAAAGCATCAGAATTCAAATCAGGGCCCTCAAATTCAAAGGCAGCAGCAATGACATGTCACATGGTGGTAATAGTCACTCAGACGAAGCAATGTTCCAGTACAGGTCTCCATTCTGCCTCATTAGGAACTCTTATGTCATAGACAGAACCTCCATAATGCAGTTGATTGGCCTAAGCAAGAGACAGACAGCTCTTTCCGTGTTAGGCTGAAAGGTGGCATGGAGGATGGAAATTCATCCCCTGATTTTTCACTGTTCTCAAATGTTTTGCTAACTGATTCATCAGAGCAAGTGAAAGCAGAGTGTCTTTCAACATCTCTCAAGAGTATCAAGTAGCTGATTGCAACTTTTCACATTCCTTCTGCATCTGGATTGTGTAACCTACGGGGATTCTGCAGAATATGCCGATAGTGGTTTCCTCCTTGACCTTCAAGTTAATTATCACCATTGAATCTTTAATGCTTTAAAAATATATGTGTGTTTATTTTGTTTGCAAATCAGTGGTTTGATAAATGCCAGTGTACACATTAAATTATGTTAATGTTTAATGTCTTTTTTGAGCAGTCAAAAGTGCATTAAAAATTAAAATAAAATTAATTCCCACTTTCCCCTTCTGACACTGTTGGGTAATGTTCTTTTACACCATGTTATAGTGTTCTACAAATTGACGTTCAGTGCTTTGAATTAATGAACTTGCTGATTTATTTACTGCCTTGGGTGTTATTCATTACTTTTTCAATTACCGTAAAACTTTATACATCATGGCATGAGACCCTGAGCAATCAGATAAATAGTGTTGGGGAGATTTTCTTTTAAATGGGATCATGTAATCAAGACAAGAGACTAAATGAGTATCTCTAATATGCCAGCCAGCAACACTGGGCTCCATGTTGGTGAGCTTGTGAATAACCTTCCAAAAGTGAGCACTTCACCATCAGAATACAGGGGAAACCCGACCTCCTGCCCTTGAGTCTCCGCACGAGTCATGGCAAGCCATCCACATCTACAGGGCTAAAAAGCAAGAATTTCTAGGATCCAGCATATTAGCAACAGACAGCTGAAAGATTTTGAAGGTTCTGGCATTGTGTCATATCATTCTACAAACTTTCAGAACTGCCAGAAGTGATCATTATGCTTTGCACCGAGACCTAGATGTGTCCGTGCATTTGATTTCTTTTACTAGGTATTATATTAAGCACTGACAAGGTTCCTAGCACTTCCCTGGGATCTAAGGGTTGAGAACGCACAACACAAAGATGACATTCCCCTAGGGGGAGGTTTTAATCTTCTGGAAACCCTGTGTCACTGCCGGGAGGGGCACCCCACGTAGAACACAGAACACTGCTGTAAAACTCACAGGGAGGCGAGGCTGAGGCAGGGAAATGTTAGAAGAGGCCTCAGTGTGCTGCTCCCATAATCACTCCTAGAGCAGTGGGGAGCGAGGAGAAGCCGTTGGCAAGGCGACAGAAGCAGCAAATTGGCTCAGTGGGAGTCCAAATTCAGCAAGCCAAGCCAGGCTGGCCTGGCTGTGGTAAAAACCCAGCCACTTGCTCCAAACACACCCGGGGCTGAGGTTTCTTCCAGCCTGCTCAACTTGCTCTGCTGGGTGGTCCTAGGTCTACCGGTGTTTGAAATGTGCCAATAGAAAGGGAAGCCTTTTGCTTGGCATGAGGAATTTAATATTCAGAGGTACAGGTGAAGAAAGGAGGAAGGACTTGTTATCCCCCTAGAAAGACAGGCCTAAGGACAGGATGTGGCACTGCTCATATACCCCAGAGGCAGGGCAGCCCCCTAGGTTGCCGAGGGAGTTTGAGACCAGCCCACGCAAATCATGAGAGGAGGAGGCAGCTGTTTAATTAATAAGCGTTTATTAGCCTTGTGCAAAGTTAGCAAAATACCCATCACAGAAGGGGACTTTTCTGAAGTATCTGCTCTCGGTTTATCTGAAGAGCCAGGATGGAGGGACCACGTGTAGGTCAGGTTCTGAGAGAGCCATGCCCGGTGCTGGGATCTGGGATGGATAGGGCAACATCAGGCCCAGCCTGGGTCCATGCAATGACCATAGGGTCCTTCGAGAAGTGACAACAGCCTGGGAGAGAGACCTAGGGAGAGATTCAGAGATACGTCCCACCTGGGTCTCTGGAATGGGTGTGTCACTTTAGTCCCCGTCAGGACTCATGAATTCCCCAAATGCAAATGTCACAGCGATGGTTTCTTGTACAAGGTGGACAGCAGCTCCAGATAGTTTGGGACCTAACCGTGTCATTCTCCTTTTAACAGTCTCCAAAGGGCTCTCACTGTCTGCAGGTTACAGGGTCAAAAGGTACCAATGCCTCCAACTGCCAGCTCAGGATGATTTAGGCAGAGAACCTAGTAACAGTACCGAGGCCTGCTATTTTTACCCGCACTGCTCCCATTGCAGCTAGAGATGCTGTGAAAGTGATGTTGAAAAGTTTAGAGATCTTGATGTATCTGTTCATCTTAAACTTATTATAACGATAACTTTAAATGTTCAGCTTCTATCCTGACGTTGATTTTTACAACTTAAGTCTAATTTTTAAGCTTTACAAGGAATATTAATGGAATGATTTTCCTTTGCCAGCAAAGTAAAAAAATGGAATAATTTACTTAGGAATTCAGCCGGTATCTATTTTTTTATGGATGGTTTTCATCATAGCGATCCCAAACTCTTCTAGGAATATTACCTGCCTATCTATTGCCCCATAATTCATATTGGGGAATATTTGCTTTCTGCTTTTTTGTTAATTCAGGGAGCTCATCTCAAAATGGAAACTTGCAATCTAATCAAATGACTCAGGTATCCCACTCTAGCCTTCATATAGTTTCTTATATGAAACTAACCTTATTAAATTCTTTTCCAAACTACTTCTACTTCTAAGTTTCCCTGTCGATTTCTACCACTTCCACCAAATCCATTTGTTTCATCGCTCACTGGGACCCATGAATCCCCTCAAATTATACCTAATACTTGATTTGTGTGCCCATATTTTTCTGGAGAGAAACCCCATAGCTTTCATTCTATTCTCAAAGAGCCCATGACACTGTCCTCCTCCAAAAGGATCAAAACGATGTCGTTTTAATCCATGCTATCATCAGACAACACTTGTACTACTAAAACAGCCTCCTCTAACACGGCCCCACTGCTCCCATCAATCAAATACAAGGTCTACTCCTGCTCCTCCCTGCCCTCCTCCTAGTCTGCAGGAGTCTGGCAGGCCCCTCCCCTTGGCACCACCATGTCACTTCTATTCCTAATTCTCCATTTGCTGCTGTCCTCCTGGGAATACCTCCCATGGCCCTCTCCCCGTGCCCATCCACTTGTGACCCTTCAAGGCCCAGAAAAAAACACTTCCCAGACCAAGAGTAGCCCAGAGAGAGTCTGCTTTCAGATGACAGAATAACTGAGTGGCGTGTGGGTCTGGAGGTCTAAAGGGTTGGAAATGTTGATATGAGAGCTGTCTGCATGAAGCTTAAAACCTTGAAAAAAGATGAGCTCTCTAAGGTCAATAAAAGCAGAAGGCAGTCAAGACTTATTCTCAATGTCTACCACACTCATGTGTCCACCCTAGTGTGCAGCAAAGAGTAGCACTCAACACTTATAGAATGACTGTGGAATGTTACGTTGAAAATAAAATGTATCAAGCCAGCTCGGTGGTGCTCGCCTGTGGTCCCAGCTTCTCTAAAGGCTGAGGTAAGAAGATTCCTTGAGCCCAGGAGTTCAAGTCCAACCTGGGCAACAGAAGCAAGAATCTCTGTCTCTAAAAAATATAGAAAGCTGGGCATGGTGGCTCACGCCTGTAATCCTAGCACTCCGGGAGGTCAAGGCGGGAGGATCACTCAAGGTCAGGGGTTCAAGATCAGCCTGAGCAACAGCAAGACCCCATGTCTACTAAAAATAGAAAGAAATTAGCTGGACAACTAAAAATATATGGAAAAAATTAGCTGGGCATAGTGGCACATACACATAGTCCCAGCTACTCAGGAGGCTGAGGCAGAAGGATCGCTTGAGCGATCCTTGAGTTTGAGGTTGTTGTGAGCTAGGCTGATGCCAGGGCACTCTAGCCCAGGCAACAGAACATGACTCTGTCTCAAAAAAAAAAAAAAAAAAAAAAAAAGCAAAGGAAAAGAAATGAAAGAAAAAAAGAAAGAAATGGGCTGAGAACAATAGCTCATACCTGTAATTCCAGCACTTTGAGAAGCTGAGGCAAGAGGATCACTTGAACCCAGGAGTTTCACGCTGCAGTGAGCTATGATTGTGCCACTATAATCCAGCCTGGGTGACAGAGCAAAACCCCGTCTCAAAAAAGATAAAAAGAAAAAAGAAAACATATCTGATAGGGAGTGGGAGTTTCAGAGTTTCATAGGGTCAAAATTTGCCAGCAAAATATGTCAAACAAAGTACTTTGTAAAAAATAGATGAATTATTGCCCTAGTCCCTGCATCCAATATTGTTATTTATAAAAGCAGGGCAGTTGCTAAGCAGCTTTAGGCAGTGCACCAAAAGTCAAGTGTCATCTTTAATAAGTACATATTAAATAAACATCTTTCTAGTAACATTTTTCATAGACATGATTACAAAGCAGATCTGAAGTGGAGAGAAAGGAAAATGCATTTTGAATTAATGATTAGTAAATAATCGTCTCAGGCATTTGCTGAATTACTGTTACTTATGTAACTAACCCCGCACATAATAATTATTCAGGAAAGAATTCATGTCTTCTTAGGACACATGCTAAACTGATACTGTTGGTTTCTAAGGAGTGAATGTGTTCACAGTTAGGTGTTCAATATTATGAATTGATCTTAATATTAAACTTGGACAGGAGAGAGAACAGAAAGCAGGAGCTGGTGCACTGTGGCCTGTTATTTATGTGGGGACTCTGAGTTGCCAAATTAGGTGTTACTGAAATGGAAGATCAAGCAGGAAGCTGGTGGCTCAGCAGAGGGGGCTCGTTCTTTTTTTTTTTTTTTTTTTTTTTGAGACAGAGTCTGGCTTTGTTGCCCAGGCTAGAGTGAATGCCATGGCGTCAGCCTAGCTCACAGCAACCTCAAACTCCTGGGTTCAAGCAATCCTTCTGCCTCAGCCTCTCGAGTAGCTGGGACTACAGGCATGCTCCACCATGCCCGGCTAATTTTTTCTATATATATCAGTTGGCCAATTAATTTCTTTCTATTTATAGTAGAGACAGGGTCTTGCTCTTGCTCAGGCTGGTTTTGAACTCCTGACCTCGAGCAATCCGCCCGCCTTGGCCTCCCAGAGTGCTAGGATTACAGGCGTGAGCCACCCCCCCTCCGCCCCCCGCCGTTTTTTGTTTTTTTTTTTTTTTAGGCAGAGTCTCACTTTGTTGCCCAGGCTAGAGGGAGTGCCGTGGTGTCAGCCTAGCTCACAGCAACCTCCATCTTCTGGGCTCAAGCAATCCTCCTGCCTCAGCCTCCCGAGCAGCTGGGACTACAGGCATGCGCCACCATGCCTGGCTAATTTTTTGTATATATATTTTTAGTTGGCCAATTAATTTCTTTCTATTTTTAGTAGAGACGGGGATCTCACTCAGGCTGGTTTTGAACTCCTGACCTCGAGCAATCCACCCACCTTGGCCTCCCAGAGTGCTAGGATTACAAGCGTGAGCCACCGCGCCCAGCGGGGGCTCATTCTTCGTGTCAGCAGTGTCCACCAAGAGAAGGTTCTTGCAAGCGCTTCGTCTGCATTTGCAGAGGACGGTGGATAATGTCAGGGCCAGGGAAGTGTGGTCACTTGCACAGGTCCCAGCCTCTAGGCCTCTGGCCTCCACCTGCCAATCTGCTCCCTCCCAAATCTGCAGCAGTTCTGTATCTCTAAGTCTCCCTCAGGACTTAACCATGGCCTCTGGACCTCGATGTACACGGAGTCCATTAAAAACCTTGCAATTAAGCTCCTGAGAGCTCCAAAAAGAAATCACTGGAGACATCCTCCAAAGCCTCATCCCCAAGCTGGCTGCCCACAGCATTCCACTAGAGTTCAGACTGCAAGGCCCAACTGTGCCCCCAGCCCACAGGAGAATTTAGAAGCAGGAGAGCCCTCAAAAATCACTGCTCCTTGTACAAAATGTTGCACAATATGAAACAGAGGCCTAGAAAACCTGAGACCTGGGCCAAAGCCCACACAGTTGGCTCATGTTCTGGCTTCTCCCAGTCCACGGTAGGCTCCAATGGACCCCAGTGCTTCTGGCTATCAATGACATTGGGGATATCAAACAAAACTGGCTTAACAAGAGGTACAAGTGGGGTCCTTTAGGAGTCCTAAACACCTGGGGTTTCTGAGTATTATTGGAAAGATATTACCCAAATACACTAGAGTTTTTTCCCTTGGGCAAATTGATTCTCTGCCCTTGCCAAACCCTTCCCATTCATTTTCTTTGGAAATGATCCACCCTGATGCCACTATGCTACCACCCAGCTGGGGGCTCAGGCATTCTGGTCTACTATTTTTTTTTTTTTATTGAGACAGAGTCTCACTCTGTTGCCCAGGCTAGAGTGCCGTGGCATCAGCCTAGCTCACAGCAACCTCAAACTCCTGGCCTCAACCAATCCTTCTGCCTCAGCTTCCCGAGTAGCTGGGACTACAGACATGCGCCACCATGCCTGACTAATTTTTCTATATATTTGTAGTCGGCCAATTAATTCTTTCTATTTTTAGTAGAGACAGGGTCTCGCTCTTGCTCAGGCTGGTTTCAATCTCCTGACCTTGAGCAATCCTCCCGCCTTGGGCTCCCAGAGAGCTAGGATTACAGGCGTGAGCCACCACACCAGGCCTCTGGTCTACTATGAATAGATTCCCTTGTTAAGTTTAGTGAGCACTGGCAAAGAAAGGGTTGGCGCTTCAGAGGTTTCAAGATGCAGCCTGTGGCCCAGACCTGCCCAGGGTGCCCGTGTCCTCAGGAAAGGCTGAAGGTGCCTCCGCGGAGCAGTTGCCTCCACCTTGGCACGGCTCAGGAAAGCCCTTCCCTGATAAGCCCTGGACAGGCCCTGTCCTACCTTGCTCACTCACCCTCTTCACCCTTCCTCGCTGGTCTAGGCAGATGGCCCAATTCATCAGCAGCCAAGGCAGAGATGATGGGCTGAGCTGACTCACTTAGGAACAATAATTCCTTCCAGAGAAGATTCCCCATTCATTTAGACACTGGAGCAATTATGTGCTGGCTGACAGTTGCAATTACTTTTTACTGCAGGTAGGTTACTGTTCCAGAAGCCAAACTAATAGGATTACTGGTTTCTGAAGGGCTTTTGGAACAAGTAATTTTCAAGTAGCACAGCATGTTCAATGAACTTTCCACCCAGGGTAAATTCCTTCCTCTGTGGCTCCCCACGACAGGCAAGGTGTGGATTTCTGGATTGGGGGCACTTTGGAACTGCAGAGGCATTTTTATTCCACGCTCCTTTGTTTGAAAACGGGACCTGAGCATATTATGTTTGGTGCTGTTTCAAGGGCTTGCATGTAATTACTCTAAAATTTTCAATTGCTCTGGGAGTTGGCATTAAATTATAGCAACCAATCAACCTTTTTAGCAATAGCGGGGAAAAATCACTTTCCCGGTTATGGTATCCCCCTGCAACTTCTTCCTTCATACCACCCATTTCCAAAGTGAAGTTAAAATACAGACACACACACACACACACACACACACACACACACACACACACGCCAGAGAGTCCTTTAGTCAAGGTTTCCAGCAAGATTACCAACTCTTGCAGACTGTAGCTTTTGCTACAGACTGAATCTTTTGCAGCAAGGTTCTCCATTTGATAAGAAAAAGCCCTTTTGAATGCTTGTCAGCACTTGACACTATCAGCTGGTTTGACATTTAACAGAGTTTAAAATGCACATCCACAGTCTGTTGGGACAACAGTTTCTCTTACTGAGAAGGCTTTTGGGGGATATTTTGTTGTTGTTGTTGTTGTTGTTATGATTACTTAAACATTCTCACCTCCTCCACTGGCCATCCGCTAGTTGGCTGACATCTGGTTTTGATTGGGTCATGACTGTCCTTTGTCTACAGGAATTGTCCTGACACCTGTCCTGAAGAGGCAGCAAATGCAAAATTGTATGACTGGGAGAATTCAAGCTTATTGCCTCAAGGAGAGATTGTTTCACTTTTAAGTAGATGAGGACACAAAGTTGCTAAGAATCAAGAGAGAGGGTGGACCATTTAGACTGTTGGTTTGGAGAGTATTTTTCAGACTTCTCGATGCAGTCAATGCATAGACCTTGTAAAGAAATTCTTTTACAAGTAAGTTGTGCTATCAGTTTGGTTTGCCGATATGCAAACTTATTAGAGTCTGGGATCTCCATAGAAGAAATTGTAATCTCACAACAAACTTACTTTGCAGCCCTTAGAAATCAAAACTCTTCACCTATTGTTGGGAAAATTGAAAGTATGCCATACTGTTATCCACAAAGCCTCAAAAATGGTTGCCTAAAAATCCAAAAGTAGGTTTAAAAATTTTTTTTACTACTTAAAATTACACAACCTTGGCCAGGCACGGTGGCTCACACCTGTAATACTAGCACTCTGGAAGGCCGAGGCGGGTGGATTGCTTGAGATCAGGAGTCTGAAACCAGCCTGAGCAAGAGCGAGACCCTGTCTCTACTAAAAAAAAAAAAAAAAAAACAAATAGAAAGACATTAATTGGCCAAATAAAATTATATAGAAAAAATTAGCCGGGCATGGTGGCGCATGCCTGCCAGCCTCCCAGTTCCTTGGGAGGCTGAGGCAGAAGGATTGCTTGAGCCCAGGAGTTTGAGGTTGCTGTGAGCTAGGCTGATGCCATAGCACTCTAGCCTGGGCGACAGAGTGAGACTCTGTCTCAAAAAAAAAAAAAAAAAAAACCTACACAACCTTAGTATTACCACAACCTTTGTCACCCTCAATTGTGAGACCCCAGCTCTAAAACACTGGGGGAGTAAAGTATGCAAACCGAGAGCACACAAGTTGAAGTACAAGTTTGGAATCAGACAGAATTGGGTTCAAATCACACTCTGCCACTTCCACCCTGTGTATAATCATTTCTACTTTGCAAGAGTGGGGGTGATGCGATCACATGTATGAAGCACTTAGTACTGTGCCTTGCACATAGTAAATGCTCAACAAAATGTAATTGACACATCACTTACACTGCTGAATCATGCTCCCTTCATGACATATATTGTTAAGATTTCTGAATGAAGGGCACACCATTTGCTAGCCAAATCTCCTTTATGGCCGATCTAACATTCTGGGCATTAAGAAAGTTTCTAAGGTACCCACGGCGCCTATGCCATTATAAAGGATCAGTCCAGTCTTTGGTCCCAAAGGGTGCTCACTGGGCCACTGCACCAGAATCACCGCAGTGCTCGTATAAAAAGCTGACTTCCAGGCCCCACAGAAGGCAGGCTGCATGGATCAGGACTGGCTAGGTCGTGCTGCAGTAACAGACACCCTCGAAGAGCAGCTATTTAACACTGAAAGGTTTATTCCCCCCTCATGCAAAGTCCACTTTGGGTTTGAAAGTCTTGCAGGGAATTTTTCAAGCAGAGGCTCAGGGATACAGGCTGTTTCTCTGTTGTGGCTCCATGATTTGGAGAGGAGAGCAGGCCTTGTGCTGCTGCTGTGGCAGGAGTTGGCCAGGACTTGTCACATGATCCCACCCACTGCCAGGAGCTGAGAAAGAGTAGGGGAGGAGGGTCGTCCGGATCAGGCGTCCTCAAACTACGGCCCACGGGCCACATGCGGGTGTTTTTGCCCATTTGTTTTTTTACTTCAAAATAAGATATGTGCAGTGTGCATAGGAATTTGTTCACAGTTTCTTTTAAAACTATAGTCTGGCCCTCCAACGGTCTGAGGGACAGTGAACTGGCCCCCTGTTTAAAAAGTTTGAGGCCCCTGGTCTGGATACCTGATGAATGACAAACACTGAATGTCTCTGCCTCACCTGTGAATCTGAATCTCTGGGGAAGGGATCCAGGGCTCTCGGTTTTCAAATTCCCCAGGTGATTTCAATGCAAAGTCCGTTATTACAGTGCCGTGATTAACCATTGCTGGGAATTTTCCTTTATGGGATGAATAATTTCAAATAATGGAAATGAAAGACTAGCTCTGTCAATGTGATAATTGCAATGCGAGCTGAAGAGTCTAAAACATCAGGCTCTTTCCCAGCTGTCATTGACATGTAGCTCTTAGACACAGACGCTTGTCAAATCCGTGTTTCCGGCCCAGACTCCCGTCTGCCTTCAGACGTCTACGCGCTCAGCCAGGGTCTCACAGCTGCTTCAAGCCCAGTTTGTTCATTGCTACCAAACCTGTTCCCGTGTCCAAGGACAGTACCAACATCCACCCTCCCAGGTGACTTCTACGGCTTCCCGACTTGGGAGTCTTTCTTGCCTCTTGCATTTCTTTTATCCCTCCAATCCTGGCAGCAAGACCATATTCCCATCTTGTGGCCATACATTGCATCTCTCCTCCCTCCACTCTGTCCCCTCAGTCCAAGGTCCTGCCATCACTCACCTGGGCTCCCTGTCTTGTCCAGCTGCTCCCTCTTTCTCCCATGTTGCTGTCAGAATGATGAATTCCTTTTCATTAGAAGCAGCTCATTTTTTATGACTCAGCAAGACTCTTCTCCTCTACAATGCCTGCTCTAATCTTACTGTTCCCCAACATACTTGTCCCTCGCACCTGTAGTTGGCACTCATCTGTGTATATATATATACACACACATATATATATATGTCTTTCCTTCTACTAGATTGCAAGCCCCATGAGGGCAGAAAGCAAGGTTTCCCTTTTCAACATGGTATCCTCAGAGTATAACACAGTGCTCAGCACATGGCAGGCTTCAAGGAAGAAAGGAACAGGGGTGGCGGGGACGCCCAGTGCCTGGCACCTCGTGGGTGCTATATAAAAGTTTGTTGGAGGAATCAGTGAATATCCAACCAGCCTCCTCCGCTTAGGTATCTCAAATATCCATTCAAAGGTTTCAACAAACCCCAAATATGAGACTGACGCACTGCCTGCTGCGCTAAGGAGACAACTAACAAACCTCAAATAATAAACTAATTAAAACTGACTACTCAGCTAGATAGGAACGGCAGTTTTTCTTTAGAGGACTTGATAATGAAGTTCATCTTCATTAGAGACCAGATTCTGCAGCTTTGATGAAAGACGGAAAAAAGAGATGACGTGAATCATCACATTCAAGGTGTCTGGGTAATGTTGCTTTGCAAGGAGAGCTCCATTTTAATTTGCAAAAAGAAAATTTTAAGAAAAATCAGGTGAATTAAAAATAAACTGCTTAGGGGGGAGGAGGGAAAGGGCATTTATTGAAACCTTAAAATCGGTACCCCCATAATATGCTGAAATAATAAATAAATAAATTGCTTGGCTGGGTCCGGTGGCTGATGCCTGTAATCCTAGCATTCTGGAAGGCCGAGGTGGAATGATTGCTTGAGCTGAGGAATTCAAGATCAGCATGACCAAGAGCAAGACCAAGACCCCATCTCTACTAAAAATAGAAAAATTAGGCCGGGTGAGGTGGCTCACGCCTGTAATCCTAGCAGTCTGGGAGGCTGAGGCGGGAGGATTGCTTGAGGTCAGGAGTTCGAAACCAGCCTGAGCAAGAGCAAGACCCGTCTCTACTGTAAATAGGAATAAATTAATTGGCCAACTAACATATATATAGAAAAAATTAGCTGGGCATGGTGGCACATGCCTGTAGTCCCAGCTACTCGGGAGGCTGAGAGAGAAGGATCGCTTGAGCCCAGGAGTTTGAGGTTGCTGTGAGCTACACTGACACTATGGCACTCACTGTAGCCTGGCCTACAAAGCGAGACTTTGTCTCAAAAAAAATTAAAATCGGTCATACTCCCTCCGAACCAGATAACTACTATTAACATTTTGGTCCTTTTCCTCATGAATAAGTACAGTTTAGGGAACAGAAAGTAGGGTCATCATGGGTACCTTATTTGGAAGAAGGGTCTTTATGGAGGTAATCAATGTAAATGAGGTCACTAGGGGTGGGCCCCAACCCAATGTGACCGGTGTTCTTATAGAAAGGGGAAATTTGAGGCCAGGCATAGTGGCTCATGCCTCTAATCATCACGACTTAGGATGCCAAGGCAGGAGGATCACTTGAGGCCAAGAGTTCAAGACCAGCCTGGGCAACATAGCAAGACCCCATTTCTACTAAGAGAAAAAGAAAGAAACGGGAGATTTGGACACAGAGACAGACCTGCTCAGAGGAAGATGACGTGAAGGTACACAGGGAGGAGATAACCAGGCGCCTGCATCCACAAGCCGGGAACACCAGGGACTGCCAGCAAACACCAGAAGCTAGGAGAGACAAGGATGGGTGCTCCCCTGGAGTGGTCACAGACAGCAGGGCCCTGCAGACACTTTGAGTTCAGATGTCCAGCCTCCAGAACCATGAGACAGTACTTTTCTGCTGTTTTAAGCAGCCCAGTTTTTGGTACTTCGTTATGGCAGTGCTGGGACACTAGTACGTCCTACGGTGCTCTTTGCCTCATTGACTCCTCTCAGCCCTAACTCTCTCAGGGAATGTGTCCTGGACCTCCTGGCTAGGCCACCCCCCCCCATCATATATACACAGCACTCTGTTCCCTTTCATAGCATTGGCCACAGTTATAACTTGACATCTACTTACAGAATTATCTGGCTGGTACCAGAATCTCTCGTTAGACTGCACACAGCAGGGACTGGGCCCTGCTTTCCCCTTCACGGTGTCCCCTGTGCCTAGCCTGGTGTGTGGCACATAGCAGAGCTCTGTAAATACATGCTGAATAGACGAAGGAGAGAAAGCAGGAGGAGGAGGCAGGCTGAGAGATCACTTAACCTGATATAATTTCCAGAAAGGGCCCTAAAATACCTCTGCTGTCAGCTGATTCTATCATTCTATAACTAGAAAGGTTTGAAATGTACATACCCCTGAGGGAGGTTAAGACATTAACCTAAATTTGCCTTAGCATATTAATAACATATCCTTTCCAGAAAGCAAGTGTGAGGAGAGGTTATGCTGCGGAGAATACTGGATCAAGACCCTGAATGTCTGGAGGTGGAAGCTATGACTTGACGACCAAGAGGGAGGAAAAGTGGGGACCAGGGTGACTGGTGTCTAAAACACCCTTTCTTTTTTTTTTTTGAGACAGAGTCTCACTTTGTTGCCCAGGTTAGAGTGAGTGCTCAAGCAATCCTTCTGCCTCAGCCTCCCAAGTAGCTGGGACTGTTACAGGCATGCGCCACCATGCCCGGCTAATTTTTTCTATATATATTAGTTGGCCAATTAATTTATTTCTATTTATAGTAGAGACAGGGTCTTGCTCTTGCTCAGGCTGGTTTTGAACTCCTGACCTCGAGCAATCCGCCCACCTCGGCCCCCCTCGGCTAGGATTACAGGCGTGAGCCACCTCGCCCGGCCTAAAACACCCTTTCTTATGTGACAGTTTTGCTAAGGGCCAGCTCGCTGTTGGTCAGAAACAAACCACCACATTACTCCTTACTCTGGGTCAAGGGGACACGTCCTGGGGAATTCTAACTTCGTGGACACTTGGCAGCCACTGGCAGCCAAAGAGCTACTTTATCCTTCAACTGAGACTAAGCAAAGGAACAGCAGAGGATGTGCAGCTGGAAACCACCCAAAAGGGAAGAATCATGACCTTGGGTTTTGCTCACAAGGCTCTTCTGTTGTAGTTAAAATTGAAAAATCTTCAACCAGCGACCAACATCCAGACCCTACAAGGTACATGCCACCATGCAGGCCAGTTATCACACAACAGTCATCTTTTGGGGGAGGTCAAACTCTAGAACCCAGTAATAAGTGATCTTCACATTCTATTACAAAGAACTTGCCGAAGACCTGCAGAAATAGAGGGGAACCTTGAAATGGATAATTGCTTTCAGGAAGCACTTTTAGAGCTACAGGAGTTCAACTTTTTTCTCTCTCGACTGCCTGCATGCCTTTAATCAACTGAGGAGAGAAACATTTTTCTCCAACACCCCAATCAGGATATATTTCCATAACAATGACTGGACACCCCCAAAATGCCTCCCATTCTTACCCTCTGAAATTGCTAAGGTCAAGTGGTTAACTCCATAAAGTATTGGTCTGAAGTTTACTAAAATCCTAGACCTTTGGAAGGGATCTCTGAGTAGATCTGATCCAACCTCCCTTCCAGTGAAAAAATATATTCCGCAGAATCCCAAGAGTGACCCCCAACTTATGCTTGAGGCTTCACAAAAACAAGGATCTAGTTTGCTTCTTTTCTAGCCAAGTTATTCCATTATTAAGCAATTCTGCTTAATGAACTGTTAACATATATCTTATTATATGGAGTCCTATATAACCAATTGGCTCCATTTAAATTTTACACTGGTATTTTATTCTTCCAATATTAATGGCCCGAAGAAAAATAATTTAATTGCATATTTTAAGTAAAAGGCAAAAAAATTGGCAATGATTTTATTTTTGGATTTATAGCCACTGGAACATTCCTGTGGCAGGAGAGAAAGTAAACTAAACTTTGAAATTAAATAGATATCTATACATTTATGTTTCAACATATAAATTATATATTTGCAGTCCTTCCCCTAAAGCCCAGTGTCAGAATTATTTCAAACCTTACCTTTTTTCATGAAACTTGAACCTCACAAAACACTCTTTATTTGTGAAGTATCTTTCCTATAGTGACATTTTTGTGAACAATTTTGTTTCTATAAAATATATTGTTGGCATTTGGTATTGTCATTTAATTTTATGACGTGTATTTTAGGGGTAAAAGCATCCCCCAACGGGGCATTGACATATAATTAGCAATAAAAATGATGTCACTGCTATAAGGAAATTCAAAGCAGTTAAGATTCCAGAGAGTCCCACAGAGATCTACAGCCTATGAATTACTAAACATGGCTACATAATAAAAGTGCAAAAAAGAATAAAAGCAACTGTACATGATTCAGAAATTTTGAAACATGATTTCAGCAACTGAAAGTAAAAACCAAAAGCTTTCTAAAATATGATTTCACTCACTTCTCAGAGTCAGCCTGCAAAAGAATACTTTTAATTTGGACCAGAAATTTAAAACTTTAAAAATATTTATAAAAATCTTAACTATATAACCAAAATAGAAAACTATAGAGGTCACAGTCTTCTAGTTGGGCTCACTGTGGAAATAATACTTTACACTGTTTCCCAAAAGTCAATAATAGAACTTGGTCAACCATAGAGGGGAGAAATTTCTAAAGAAAGGAGATGTGATCGTTAAATCACGAGATGATTAGAAAAAGCATTAACCTTCCAGGAGGCAGCAGGAAGGAGGTAATCTCAGCCAATGTCTCTACTCAGCAAAAAAGGGAACTCAGAGAAGCTAAATAGGTTTGACAGAACTCCCTGATATTTCTTTCTGGTTGATATGGGCTGTTGATGTTCGGTTCAGTTGTAAGGATCCTACCCGTGAAAATTAGTTATGGCAAATGCTCACGTTGTCAGCCATGTCCAAATGTTGCCTTCTATAATGCCATACTATAATTACATTTCACCTCGAAAGGGATTAAAACCTCCACAAATACTGAAGTGTACTGGAAGTAAATTAAAAACCAGTGGGAAATAAAGCACAGTTTTAAAAAGCTCCATGAAATCAGCAACCTTAAAAAGAAGAATTACCATTTTTTGCCCTGTATGAAATTTCAGGATGCCTATCAAAAGCAATCCTTAGAGTACGTCAGGGTCTCAAATTCTGTCATCGGGAAGGAGGCAAAACAATTATATTTTCACCTGTTTTGGACCAAGCAAAGTTTATATGAGGCAAAGAGAGATTTTGCTTCTCCTTGCTTTTTTTTTTTTTTTTGAGCTCAGAAAAGCACTTTTTATTTGAGGCAAAGAAAGCAAAGTTTAATTAGAGACAAATTCCATAATTCACCTGGGAATGAGTCATTTTTTCTTTTATTGACGTCTTTTATTTACAATATTTTAAAGTTATAGTTTTGAAAGAGCTGGTAAATGTTTTCTAACTCCACCCATACTCATTATGAACAAAAGTGATGTGTTTTGGATCCTCTCATGACAGAAGATAAATACTACCATGTATCATCAGGGGATGGAAGGAGTGAATTCCACACACACTCATCCTAGCTACAATAGAAAACCATCTATTTTCATCATTTTTCAGCTGTATGAAAAGAAAAAAGGAGGACTCACATCTCATGATCGTGGATGAGTAGCTGATAACAGCTTTCTTTAAATATGCGCATCAGAATTCCCTACAATTACTTCAAAGAACCAGTCCCTTGTTCCAAACACCTCAAAAGCAAAGGGACTACCCATAGCCCTTTAGAAAACAAAACGTTGCCTAGAAAATAATCATTGGAATCAATAAACAATTAAAATTGGGAGTGAGGGAGTTCTTAGATTTGCTTGATTTTTTTTTCCTAAAGATTTAAAATTAAGAATTCTCAAAGAAAATACATTTCAAAATCCTGTATAAACTCTTTTGGTAACAGGCTACTGATACATAAGCAGATATTCTTTTTTTTTTTTTTTTTTTTTTAAGCCAGTCAAATTTAGCAGTTAGATATTCTTTTGATATATGTAAAAATGATCTCCTGACACTAAGAGATCTAGCACCCCATATTTCGGTAGTACCATTCGGGATCCATAAGATGGCAGGCCTACATTTCTCAGTGATAATCAAACGTGTAAGTACACTGATGGCTTTGAAAAAGATACTGCATATTAATCAGCAGCATGTGGCTAGTAATAATACTAGGGGTATCTATCAGGTTAAATGTACACGTTATAAAACATAGGAACTATTACCAGGCTAATGCATGCTATTAATGCATACTGCATCACAGAATATCACTGCCAGAAGAAACTTCAGATCACCTACTTTAGTTCTGCCTGTCTCCATGTCAGGAAACCAGAGTCCAGATTTCAGTGTTTTGCCCAAGGTCAAATGGCAAAGGGAGTGGCAAAGACCAGAATCCTGGCCTCCTTCTTCCCAGGCTGCATCAGTCCTGTTGTTCACGGTATTTCTCCAACTCCTCACGGTGGCATCAAAGTCCAAACAACTGCCCGGCTCTGCCCTAGTGCTCCCTGGTCCGATCTTTGCACTTCCCCACAGACTGCCTTTTACTCACCAAACAGTCACTGGTGAGTTAGCACACTTGTTTTGTCTGTGCTCCACGGGGAAGCATGGAATCCCACCCCTCTCTTCATGAATTACTTTGTGTGCTTCTCAAACCAGGGTGCAGTGATGTACAGGGGTACTTGAAGCCACAGGATAAATAAGTACCATCTCCTTAGATTATTTGGGGAGGGGTGTCATCTTTTCAATTAGACAGAACATAAAATATGTATGAATTTTATTTATCTATTATTTATTTATTATTTATTTTTTTGAGACAGAGTCTCGCTTTGTTGCCCAGACTACAGTGCCATGGCATCAGCCTAGCTCACAGCAACCTCAAACTCCTGGGCTCAAGCGATCCTTCTGCCTCAGCCTCCCGAGTAGCTGGGACTACAGGCATGAGCCACCATGCCTGGATAATTTTTTCTATATGTATTAGTTGGCCAATTAATGTCTTTCTATTTATAGTAGAGACAGGTCTTGCTCTTGCTCAGGCTGGTTTTGAACTCCGGACCTCAAGCAATCCGCCCGCCTCGGCCTCCCAGAGTGCTAGGATTACAGGCGTGAGCCACCGTGCCCAGCCATGTATGAATTTTAAACATGAAATGAATAAAGTTTCAAAGAAATGTCTAGCTCTGTGTAGGCTAAGGGAGGCTACTGGTCAAGCCTGTAGCAGTAAACCTGCTCAGCCCCTTAAGAGAGACACTTTGGTGGCAAACTTAGAGCAGTACCTGGTCAACAGGCTCCTCTCCTTCAGGACATAGCCTGGAGCCCACCTTATCTTCCATGATGTATATAAGGGCACATTACACTTGTGTCTTGGAAAAAATTGTCACACTGCTATCCAAATACTATGTAGATGGTCCTAACTTATCAAATAATTTAACTTCTATATATGACAAGCATTACATTATAAAATTATCATATAAATTATCAACTATCATATATGACAAATATGTAAGAGAAACCAGAATTCTTAAGGAAGTCCATCCCAAACACAGTGGACAGAATAAAAATAAACCAAGGTACAGCTGGGCGTGGCAGCTCACGCCTGTAATCCCAGCAACTCCAGAGGCTGGAGCGAGAGGATCAGTTGAGATTAGGAGTTGAAGACCAACCTGGGCAACACAGCGAGATCCTGCCTCTAAAAAATAATGTTTTTAATTGGCTTGATGTGGTGGCACGCACCTGTAGTCCTCACTGCTACTTGGGAGTCTGAGGTGGGAGTTTTAGGCAGTAGTGAGCAATGATCATGCCACGGCACTCCAGCCTGGGCGACAGAGTGAGACCCTATCTCTAAAAATCAAACAAATGAACAAAAGTAGCACTTTTAGAGTTTTATAATAACTTTTTTCCATGAAGCATTATGCTATAGAGAAAAGGACAGACATCCAGAGAGCAGGAGAGGTAGAAGACTTTTGATCAATTATTTAACCTTGTCTGCATCTATTTTCTCCTGTTTTCTCATCTATAAAAAAAGAGATTGGACTAGGCTAGTATGGAGGGAGATTTTGGAATTCTAAATTGTTTTTTTCCTCACTCTTTGCTCTACCATTTCCTTAAGCATGATTTTTGTTAATGAATGTAACATAAGACAATTAGCACCGAACCTTTTCTTGTACATTTTGACAGTGATTAATTCAGTTACTTGAAATATACTCACTTCCTTAAAAATTCCCAGCATATCGATTGGTTAGAAATCAGTAAATTAGTCAATGTCAGGAAAAACAAAGACGGACTAAGGAACAATTTCAAATTAAATGAGACTGGAGACATGACATCTGAATGCAATGCATGATCTGGGATTTTATTTTGCTACGAAGAACATTATTACCATTATTGACAATTGGCAAAATTAGAATGAACACTATAGATTAGGCAATATTAGATAATGGCGTTGCATTCGTTTCCTGATTTTGATAATTGTACTATGGTTGATTAATAAAATGGCCTTATTTCTGGAATTATACAATGAAATATTTAGGGACAAAGGGGCATCATATCTGCCATGAGGGAGAGAACAAGCATGGGCAGCAATGTGGTGAACGTTACCATTTGGGAAATACGGGTGAAGAGTATGTGGGAGGCCAACTAAAAAATATATATATAGAAAAAATTAGCCGGGCATGGTGGCGCATGCCTGTAGTCCCAGCTACTCGGGAGGCTGAGGCAGGAGGATCGCTTGAGCCCAGGAGTTTGAGGTTGCTGTGAGCTAGGCTGACGCCACGGCACTCAATCTAGCCTGGGCAACAGAGTGAGACTCATTCTCAAAAAATAAATAAATAAATAAATAAAAATAAAATAAATTTTTAAAAAAAGAGTATGTGGGAATTCTTTGTACTAGTCTTATAACTCTTCTATAAGTCTGAAATTACGTCAAAATAGAAAATGAAAAGAAAAAATTGTGAAATATAACTTGTTTGATGGTTGCATATACAACTGCAACAGAAACCAGATGTAGAAAAATTAATGAGAAGGGCAAAAATATACTAGAGAGGAACAGTATATTTCTGACAATGTATTTCTTTGAAATTTATGAGTTTAAGACAATAAACACAATACACTACATTGTGTATTGTAAAAAGGGTGAATCTGGTAAACACTGACTAAAAATTCTTATTTGATAAGCTATATATCACCATAATGCCATCCTATTTATGGCTTTTCTTAAAAATTAATCCTTAATAACTAGTATTTACTTTTCTTTTATGTTGTTTCAGTAAATCTTTACCTATAGCCAATGTTATAACTTAAAATCTCTTCACAGACAACTTACAGGAAGAGTTTCACTTAGGATCTATGTAAAATATACCCCCAAAAAATTAAAGACGGTTTTGACACTGAAAGAGAAAACATTACATACGACAAATAAAAAAAATTTAAAAGCTGAGTGACTGGCACATGGCTATAGTCCCAGCCACTCTGGAGGCTGAGAGAGGAGGATCACTTGAGCTCAGCAGTTCAAATCCAGTCTGAGCAACACAGTGAGACTCTGTCTCAAAAAGAAAAAAAAAAAAACAGGCTGACATGGTAGCTCACACCTGTAATTCTAGCACTCTGGGGGGGCAACGTGGGAGGATTGCTTGAGCTCAGGAGTTTGAGACCAGCCTAAGCAAGAGCAACACCAAGAATGAGATCTTTACTAAAATCAGAGCAAAGTAGCAGGTGTGGTGGTGCATACCATGTTTCCCCAAAAATAAGACCTACCTATAAAATCAGCCCTAGCAGGATTTCTAAGCATTTGCGCAATATAAGCCCTACCCCGAAAATAAAACCTAGTGATGGGCGTGGCTACGCAGCATATCTGCACAACCCTTGTATTTCCTCACAGAGTGGTAAAGCGGCCAAGCAGCCCTTCTCAGCTGCCCCATCGTGACAGCTACTATCCCAGAGGTGACCTGAAAGGTGCCGGCAGCCCCACCAAGGTTGGCTCCGCCTGTCAGGTCCCAGTCATCCTGTGCGTGCTGCAAGCTGAGGCTTTGAGGGGAAAATAACACATCCCCTGAAAATAAGCCCTAGAGTGTCTTTTTGAGGAAAAATAAATAAATGTTTCCCCGAAAATAAGACCTAGCTACTCAGGAGGCTGAGGCAGGAGGATCGCCTGAGCCCAGGAGTTTGAGGTTGCTGTGAGCTACGATGATGCCACTGTACTCTAGCCAGAGTGACAGAACGAGACAATGTCTCAAAAAAAAAAATTTTTTTTTACACCAACAAAGGGAAAGGCAAAACAAGACACTAGAAAATGAATTCTAGTATATATCTTACCTGCATAGGTAGATTACTTGATGGTCCTAGGATTCAGCACATAGAAGTAACATTGCTTAATATTTTTTGATAATGATTTTCAAAAATGATTTTCCACGTGACTATTTAAAATAGTCACCCACTAAATTATATGTATTTCTTTAAAAATTAGGTAGATTTGTCTTCTGTAAATCCTTATTTCTGATTTATAATCTCAAAGTTAAAATACTCTTGAATTGAGAATGTGATTTGAGCTGGGGGGAGGCAGGAGGATGTCATTAGCAAATATACAAGTATTTTCCACAGTATTGGTAATTTTCTAGTTATTTAAATAGGTGCGTTCACTGTGGCTTATTTTAATATTATGCTTAATAACTTACACTCACTACATATATTATTTTCTATGTATCAAATATCACATAAAATGCTTTAAGAGGTTAACATAATGTAAAATTTTCCTTTTTAAAAGCTACATTACAAAATAGAAGCTTTCCCTCATTCAACTTATTTTCCTCTCCAACTATTTTAATTGATTCAGATGTTCAACATATATTTGTTTCACAACTATTACATGCCAGACATGGCTGTTAAGTATTGAGGATAAAAGGAAATACAAATGTATAATACAAAAACCAACATAAATAAAAACATAGTTTCCGGCTTCGAGTGGGTGATAGTCAAGTCCTGAGCACTTAAGGGCAGGGCTATGTGCAATTCTTTGCAAGCATGGGACTTCCCAGAGTGCCTTGCACAGGATGCCTGCACTGGCTATATAGATCTTTTTTATTGGTAGAAGAGAGATTCTTCACGTTGTAATCAGATAATTTTACCATTTAAAATATACTTCATTTAGCAACAAAAAAATCTGTCATACTGTATTCCTAAAAGTCACTTGGGATCCTATCCTTTTTGCGAATCTCAAAAGACTTGTCTTACTGAAATCATAACAATTGCAAGTTTCCAGGTAGAGGCAAGGAGTTGTGGACATTTACATTGTTTAGTGTCCAGTTATGCCATTATTATTCACACACAGAAGAAATTCTCAAATGACAGCTTTTTTTCTCTGTGCCCTTTAACATACACATATTATACAAATTCATAGATTTCATATACACAGCCTCAGGTTCCAGATGACAAGATTCCTCTTCATCAGTCTTTTTGTAATAAAATTTAGCAAATGCTGATGTGAATTACAAAAAGTAGCACAAGGGAAGGAATACAAAGAAACCCACTGGTAAACTGTTCTGAAAATAACTCAGCTCATGCAATCACTACTCATTCTCTTTGATGAAAATAAATAATTTTTCAGGATAATAAACATTGATTGAAGCATCAATTGTACTAAATCTCATGGGAAAATATTTCGTGAAAAATCTCACTGTACTTCAAGGTTTTTTTGAGACAGTCTCACTCTGTCGTCCCAGGTAGAGTACAGCGGTGTCATTCGTCATAGCTCAAGGCAACCTCAAACTCCTGGGCTCAAGTGATCCTCCTGCCTCAGCCTCCCAAGTAGTTGGGACTACAGGTGAGTGCCACCACGCCCAGCTAATTTTTCTATTTTCAGTAGAGACCCAGTCTTGCTCTTGCTCAGGATGGCCTCGAACTCTTGAGCTCCAGTGATCCTCCCTTGAAGCCTTCCAGAGTGCTAGGATTACAGGCGTGAGCCACTGTGCCCGGCCTTCAGTTCTTAATTGAATTTAATTACATATGTTTCAGTTAGCACAAAATTTAAAACAAAAGAGAAACTAGAATTTAACTAGAAAAGTTTTTTTCTAGAAACTAGAAAAAAAACTAGAATTTAAAAATGTCAAAGATTAGTGGCATTATACTATGCCACCAATATGGCATATTATAATTTGAAAAACTGAAGATTTAGGACTCTAACCTTAATGAAAAATCAACACTATATTTTGTCTTCCAAATTATAGTAGCAGAAAGGTGGCCATTTTTGCTTTAGGATTTATGATTTAAAAAAAAAAAAAACAGTTCAAGTATCAAAATAATTTCCTTAGTGCTATATGGTTTATCAGGTACATATGAATGCCTATATACATAGTAATCTATATAGATAGATATGTGATCATATAATATTAAACACTAAATATATCTCCCTGAGGGTCTTTCTGATTTTTTCCAGTATTTTTTGTTTTGGTTTTAAAGGAGTCAGAAAGTCTAGGAGTGATGATGGATTGCAGAATTCTAGTCACGTGCCACATAATGACATTTTGGTCAATGATGGACCACATATATAACAGTGGTCCCATAAGATTACAATACTATATCTTTTCTATGTTTGGATATATTCAGATTATACAGATACTTACCACTGTGTTACAATTGCCTACAGTGACCTGCTGTACAGGTTTGCATCCTAGGAGCAGTAGGCCATACCATATAGCCTAGGTGTGTCGTAGGCCGTACCATCTAGGTTTGTGTAAATACTCTCTGATGTTCGAACGACGACGAAATTGCCTAACGACACATTTCTCAGACTGTATCCCCATCGTTAAGTGATGCATGACTGTACTTTAACGTATGTGTGCTTTCCTGGGAGAAGGTTTCTATGTCTTTCAACAGATTCTCAAAGGTGCTGATGACCCAAAAACTTCTTAAGAAATATGACCCTGGGAAAAGGTAATCGGCACTCACATTCTAAGGGACCTGGCACATGGAATGAAGTCAACAAGCATTATTAAATGGAATCTGAATAAATAACCTTTTTTTAGAGTACCATTGAACTTTTTAATGCTGTCATCAGAGATAAGTGATGAGTAGGAAAGATAAATCAGAGAAAAGAGGAGAGAAATGACAAATCAAGACTGAGTGACTATTATATTCAGGACAATGATACAGGTGGTGAGAGGACTTTTTTTAAGGTAATTTCTGTTTGTTTTTTGAGACAGTCTCACTTTGTGGCCTGGGCTAGAGTGCCGTGGCATCAGCCTCGCTCATAGCAACCTCAAACTCCTGGGCTCAAGCAATCCTTCTGCCTCAGCCTCCCAAGTAGCTGGGACTACAGGCATGTATCACCATGCCCGGCTAATTTTTTCTATATATATTAGTTGGCCAATTAATTTCTATTTATAGTAGACACGGGGTCTTGCTCTTGCTCAGGCTGGTTTCGAACTCTTAACTTCGAGCAATCCACCCGCCTCGGCCTCCCAGAGTGCTAGGATTACAGGCATGATCCACCACGCCCGGGCCCAGCTAATTTTTTATATATATGTTTTTAGTGGCCAATTAATTTCTTTCTATTTACAGTAGATACGGGGTCTTACTCTTGCTCAGGCTGGTTTCAAACTCCCAACCTTGAGCAATCCACCCACCTCGGCCTCCCAGAGTGCTAGGATTACAGACGTGAGCCACCTCACCTGGCTGGTAATTTCTGTTTTTAAGGAACTTATGATCTAATCCAAATGATAAAAACATACACAAAATGATGTAAGCATATTACCAAAGGAAAAAGGTAGTCGACGTAGTATAAAACATAAACTATAACTTTTGAAGGGGATAGACTCTGGGTGAAAAGCCTTTCCTAGGTTTGAAGGGCTTTTTGACATATAAAGGGTTTAATTTTGCTGTCTACAAGATAGCAAAAGAGTAGGGAGTGGTAGGATGGAAGGGATTGGAATAAATGAACATAGCTCCTCCCTGCTTCTCTTTCTGCAGTCCTCAGCTAGTGGGAAGAGAGTACCCAGGGGAACGCAGGGCATTCCAGTGGTCCTGAAAGGCACACTCACTAGCTCTTCCTCCCTATTGCTGCTTTCTTAGCCGGAGAGAGAAGTTGCTGACTTGACCAGAGGATAGGAAAATTGCTCCTCCAATGCTCTGAAACCACTACACGTCTTTAAACAGGTACCAGCCCCAGAAAGATCTTTCACCGAGAGTCCAATGCCTTGAAAAACTCCAGTTCATGTCCAGGAAATGTCCCCAGTGGGAATATATGAAAGTGCAAAGGTACACCTCCAAGCCAGTGCTGTTGCCACTTCCTTCTGTGAGGTTTCTCAGAAGTCCCAGCAGATGGCCAAACCCAACTGCTATCTAAACCTTTTCCCCATTTTGGTATTATGAGTTTTCTTAAACTGAGGCATATCTGTAGTATCATCTTTTGCTTACTGGTGTCTTATTTCCTTACTATAGAAAAGTATCTAGGAGATACACGATGAGACCAATATTAGAGAAAAAAGCTCAGGAATTTAGTCCAACTACGGTGATATTCGTTGTTTTTCTATTCTTCACCTAAAAGATAGAGTACAAAATTACTATCATTTATGAAAAGTTTCATTTCTCACATCTTCTTCTCTAATCCCACTGCTAACACCTTCAGATTATATTTAATAGCTAACTCATGGGCTGACTGCTACAGACATAAAATGGGTTCAACTTCCAGCTCTGTCACCATGGGTGAACCTGGACAAACTATTTATCCTCTTTAAGCCTAAATTCCTTTATTGGTGAAAAAGAGCAATTAACAGGGGTTTTATGAGCATTAAATGAGATACTGCAAGTAAAGATAGTGCATGACCCACTGTAAGTGCTCAATAAGTATTTGCTATTACTCTCATTGCCTTCATTAGTCTCTTTCTGTTGTACTGGCTCTCTACGTAAAATTCACCTCACACTTTGCTAGCACTTAATTCTTTTTTTTTTTTTGAGACAGAGTCTCACTGTATTGCCCAGACTAGAGTGCCTTGGTGTCAGCCTAGCTCACAGCAACCTCAAACTCCTGGGCTCAAGCAACCCTTCTGTCTCAGCCTCCCAAGTAGCTGGGACTACAGGCATGCGCCACCATGCCCGGCTAATTTTTTCTCTATATTTTTAATTGGCCAATTAATTTGTTTCTACTTTTAGTAAAGACAGGGTCTCGCTCTAGCTCAAGCTGGTTTTGAACTCCTGACCTTGAGCCATCCTCCTGCCTCGGCCTCCAGAGTGCTAGGATTACAGGCATGAGCCACTGCACCCGGCACCACATAATTACTCCTAAATCACCTTTAATTTTGTCAGTTTCTTCTCAATCTCTTCAATGGATTCCATGCAGGACAGTGTTATCTTCTTGGACGGAATATGTGGCCATGATCTATCTAGTCTTTTCTTTTCTTTCTTCTTCTTTTTTTTTTTTTTTAGGGCTCCAGTGCAGTGAGGTAGCAGAGCAGCCTAACCCTGAAGTCCTCTATCTAGTCTTAACAAATCTGACACCAGCTTAGTCTTTCATCATGCTCCTTAATGACAGACTAAGCTTCTTCCCATTCCCAACACACCCTGCTCCTTTCGGCCTCTTTGCCTTTGTTCCTGGTGTTCCCTCTGCACGGAATGCCTTCCCTATGTACACCCACACAGGGTGCTGATCCTCCAAGCTGGCTCAGATGCCACCTCCTCCACAAAGCTTTCTCTGATTCCTCTAGCACAGTAAACTCTTCCTCTGAACTCCTGAAATATTTGTCATTTTCTCCTACCTTGACAAATTGGTATTTAGGTTCACATTATCACCCAAACCAAAATATAAGTCCCTTAAAAACCAAGGTCCAGGCGGGGCGTGGTGGCTCACCCCTGTAATCCTAGCACTCTGGAAGGCCAAGGCAGTAGGATCGCTCAAGGTCAGGAGTTCGAAACCAGCCTGAGCAAGAGCAAGACCCCATCTCTACTAAAAATAGAAACAAATTAATTGGCCAACTAAAAATATATAGAGGCCGGGCGCTGTGGCTCACGCCTGTAATCCTAGCTCTTGGGAGGCCGAGGTGGGCGGATTGCTCAAGGTCAGGAGTTCAAAACCAGCCTGAGCAAGAGCGAGACCCCGTCTCTACTATAAATAGAAAGAAATTAATTGGCCAACTGATATATATATAAAAAATTAGCCGGGCATGGTGGCGCATGCCTGTAGTCCCAGCTACTCGGGAGGCTGAGGCAGAAGGATCACTCAAGCCCAGGAGTTTGAGGTTGCTGTGAGCTAGGCTGACGCCACGGCACTCACTCTAGCCTGGGCAACAAAGCGAGACTCTGTCTCAAAAAAAAAAAAAATAAATAAAAAAAATAAATAAATAAAAATATATAGAAAAAATTAGCCGGGCATGGTGGTGCATGCCTGTAGTCCCAGCTACTCAGGAGGCTGAGGCAGGAGGATTGCTTGAGCCCAGGAGTTTGAGGTTGCTGTGAGCTAGGCTGATGCCATGGCACTCTAGTCTGGGCAACACAGTGAGACTCAGTCTCAAAAAAAAAAAAAAAACCAAGGTCCAAATTTGTTTCGTTTTATATACTCATGGCCCCTATATTATAGGACCACACTCACAACGGGTACTTGACAAATACTTTTATTGAATGAGTAATCAAATATCCATGATAAAAGTAGAACGTAACAGAAGAGAGTGAAATAAAGCGCCGAAGGAGCCCAATGAAGGAAGAGTTTATTTTAGCTGACTTTGTATTTGAAGTGAGCCTTTAAGGATATTAGAACTTTGTTGGGCAGATGATGGAAATCAGAAATCTAGGCCAAGGAAGCAACATAAAGGATGGAGAGGGAAAAGCACAAAAACTGAAGAATAATTTATATGGCTGAAATTTGGGAAATGCAAAGGGCAGCAGGTTACTAGGACTGAAAAGGCAGATTATGGAGGACCCTGTAGGAATTTATAAAGGAATCTTGGCTTAATCCGAGAAGCCAGGGAAGCTACTGAGGCTTTTGAGCAGAGAAATAATATAGTCAGATATGTGTTTTAGAAAAATTATTCCATAAGATGGGAATAGGGGTGGGAGACTGTTATGGTCCCTCCAAAATTCACACGATGGAACTTAAACCCCAAGGCAGGGGTCCTCAAACTTTTTAAACAGGGGGCCAGCCGGATTATAGTTTTAAAAAACTATGAACAAATTCTTATGCACACTGCACATATCTTATTTTGAAGTAAAAAAAGAAATGGGCAAAAACACCTGCATGTGGCCACGGGCCGTTGTTTGAGGATGCCTGCCCCAAGGTGATGATATTAGGAGGTGGGGCCTTTTGGGAAGTAATTAAGTTATGAGGGCTCCACCCTCATGAATGGGATTAATGCCCTTATAAAAGAGACTTCAGAGAGCTGCTTGGCCCTTCCATCTCTTCTTTCATGTCAGAACAGTGTTCAACCTACCCCCTCCACCCCACTTCCCCGCCCTTCCTTCAGCCACGTCAGGGTGTAGCAACTAGGTGCTGCCTTGGAAGCAGAGAGAGAGAGCCTTCCCTTCATCAGACACCGAATCTGCTGGTGCCTTGATCTGGAACTTCCCAGCCTCTGGAACCATGAGAAATAAATTTCTGTTGTTTCTAAATTACCCAGTCTGTGGTATTTTGTTATAGCATCAGGAGTAGGTTAAGGCAGAGACCAATAAAGACTTCTGAAATAGTTAGCAAAGCAGTGACAGTATACAGAACTATAGTTTTGGCAGTGAGAATATAAAGGAATGAAAGAATGTAAGAGAGGACAGAGTGGCCAGAGAACTGCAACGGGGCAAGGGAAAGGGGGCAGGAGTTTTCAATCTGGACTCCATGGAGAGAATTCAGGTGGTCCGCGAACTTAGACAGAAAAACAGAACATCTTTATTTTCACCACCAAGTGAAATGTAGCATGCCTTCGATTATGAATATGGGTGACAAGCCATAGTGGCATTAGGTATCATCAGACTGGCAAAGGGACCTATGGCATAAAAAAGAACTTCTGTACTCTAAAGGGACTAAACATTTGGCAAAGCCTTCACCAGAGACAAAGACTACACTTAAATAGGAAATTTAAAAAATACTAACAACAAAAACCAAAACCAACCACATATGGGGACTGAAAGAAGGAAGGGCAATACAGATGGATACAGTTATCAGTTTGACATTGGACATGCTGAGTTTCAGGTGTCCATCCACGCTTATCTTAGGACATCCATTTTCTAGTGTCCAATAGCCTCCAACTGCAATGAACCAGAATCATCTCTATATAGTAGGAGTCTTCATTTCCCATTCTGTTCTTCTTCCTCTCAGCATTGAAAACAGTCCAAGAGTGACCAACTGCCCTGGTTTGCCTGGGACAGAGGGGCTTTCTAAGACACATTCAGGGCTAAAACCAGTAAAGTCTACGACAAACTATGATGAAGTGGTCACCCTAAGAGCCCTCAAATCTGGCACTGGAGGGCTATATTAATTCTATCTACATTTACAAAAAACGATGCTATTTAAGGTTTATTTTGGATTTGAGTTTGTCCATCTGTTCTTCCCATGAGATAGAAAATCCTGAAGGAAAATCTTCCTCTCACAGGCCAGACAGTAGGAACCCTCAATAAATGCATTAGCAACTACATATGATCATGTCAATAATTATACGATTTATACAATGTACTTGTGAGGACAAGAACTGTGTGAGATAGATTTGATTCTCTTCATATCACTGAAGAAACAGACTGAAAGGTTTCGTCCTTTGTGCTCCCTCACACAGCAAGCAAAGTGGCCGACTCCTAGCACTGCAGCTGCCAAAGAACACTGAGACACTGTGTTCTACAGAGACACGAATGGTTGTTGCTATATGGAGATTATGCAAAGCTGCAAGTTTCTTTTGTAATGTCCATGAACTCAGTGCTCTGGCATTATATTGATACACAATAAAATCGAGTATTAATTTTAGGCAGAAGGCACCCTAAGGGGTGATGGTTTACCTATGGGAAAAGACATAAAAGCCAATAATTAAATGTCTAAAACGGATGAGATTAGGTAAGCGCACCAACAACTTGCAAATCAAAATGTATGGCAAATGGTACAAAAGCTATGCTCCTAGATACAGCATCTAATCAAAAAATCTACACATGGTAGTGAGAGCACCTGTATTAGTCAACACAGGAATCAACAAGCACGTGTGTGCCAGCAATGATCAATTACAAATCTTGGATGGGGATGAGAATGGTGAAAGCTAGGACAGATAAACCAGGGCAGTCAATTACTACTAAGGGGCCTGGCCTTACCAGGTTTACCGGCCCCACAGTTCACCAACTACCTCTCCCTGTAGCCATGGCAACAATCACAGCAAGGCAGCTCCAGAATTCACCTTTGGATATCCACAATCCACTGAATTTGCACCTACGCAGTTCAAATAAACCAACAAAGCTATCACCACCCGCTAAACTAAGACAACTACGACCTTTCCCATTTTCCCAATCTCTAACTCATCCAGGGAACATAGTCTTTCTTTTTTTTCACCCATATCCACTGAAGGGAGGGTGAGTCCTAAACGACCATGTTTTATAGAGTAGAAGATAAGAGATGGTTAAGTTGTTTTTTTTTTTCCGGGGGTGGACATCAGAGACGAAAGAAAACCGGATGCACACACAAACATAACATTTGCCTAAAAAAGGCAAATAAGCTGATATGATCAAAATCATTTTCAGCCAAAGTCTCACAGCATGTCTGCAAGGCAAGCTCAGTTTTGCCCAAGCAGGCTACTGCCTCTGGAACCGAGAAACAGTTTCCAACACGGCTGTTTGATTTACAGTTCTAAAAAACAAAAAACGCATTCCGTGCGGGCGGGACCGCGCACAGCAGGAGCAAGAATCATGACGTATTGGGGGAGAGCTTTCCAGAATGGCTCTCCAGCTCGAGCAAGATGCCCAGGCAGCAAATCTCATTTTTCCTCGGAGAAACTGAATCAAATCGCACCCGCCCTGCGCACGCCGAGAGAACGCAAACCAAGCGGTTTCACAAAAGCTGTAGCTAAAATCCTTCTCAGACCCCCCTCCTTCCTGGGTGGCCGCTTTGCCCTGAGCTCCGAGCCCCGAGTTCTCGCATTTTAGCCCCAACACATCCCTGGGACCTGACCAAAAACAAAACAACCCACCGCAAAGGAAAAAAAGGAAAAAGGAAAAGAAAAACCCCACACAAGAGTTCTGTCGCAGAGCCTCTTTCTGGCCAAAGAGCACCGTGCAAAACCCCGCTGCGTCTGGGGCCGTCCGCGCTGCCACTAGTAAACATGGCGGCCACAGGGGGAGCCGCTCCCTCCCTGAAGGCCGCGGGCTGCCCCGCCAGCCACGACCATTCACACGCAGCCCTCCACGCCCGTGCCGCGGCTTGACGCATTGCAGGTGCGGCGCGGCCAATCAGGCGGCTCCACTCCTTCCGGCCAACCACTGCAGGGGCGCTCTAGCCTATCAGAGAGTCCTTGTCAAACTGAACGAGGAAAGGAGCCTCAACAGTGCCAACTAAGCAACCGGCTACAGAGTGCGTTTTGGGGCGTGTGACGGTTCTGCTGTGTGCTCCTCCGCGGGGAGATATAGTGCCCGCGCAGCGCGCCGCCTCGTCCGCCCACCGGCGCTGTGGAGGCTTGGGCGTGAGGCTCGCTTTTCCTGTCCGCTTGCCGGGCGATGGTTACCCCCGAGACAGATATTTAAAAATAACACGAAATTCCCGTGCCATGGCCTTTCGTGAGGCCAACTACAGTACCCTCGCCCGCCCCCTTGATCAGTGAAGCGGTGCTCTTTGCCGTTCGTCCGGCGCGTTGTGTGAAAACAGTTGCCGCGAGAGAAATAAGATAAACTCCCCTGATCTCGAGACCCTGACTCGACCTGCCGCGAAGCCGGCCCTTCCTGTGTCGGAGCTGCAGGGCCCAGCCACCCGAGGGGCGCCCTCGTGAGCAGTTTTGTTTCCAGAAGGGCCCGTTTCCATTTCCTCTTGTGGTTTCCTTATCTCCTACCGAGGGAGGGGTTCGCCGGGCTGGGTTTTCGGCTCAGGCGGAGCAGAAGGCGGTGGGGACGCGGCCGGGAGCCGGGCCTGACGTCCCGCAGCGCCCGGGTTCCGGGTGGATTAACTGGCCGGGGCCTGAGAGCCGCTGGTTAGCTCCGGCTGGCTAGTCCGAGGGGAAGCTTCTCGCCTCCTCCCCCTTGGAAAGCTCCTTGTTACTACTGCGTGCAAAGGCCCTCCTAGGTAGAGATGAAGGTTTGGGGAAACAACTTCTCAAATGGGCCAGATCTGTGAACCATAGTCTGTCTAGTGCTAGAAGGTGCCTCTAATCCCTCATCATACAGTGAAAACTCTGACACCCAAGAAGGTCGATTGACAACGCCTAAAGTCACATGGCAATGTAGGTGCAGAGCACAGAAAGGAATCTTATCTAGCGTGTCTGTCTCCCAAACCTGTGTTTTTCTGTTGCGGTAACACCCCATCTTCTAGAGCTGAAGCTCTCATCATGCCATGGCTCAAGCATTTGGAGAACTTTACTGGGTAAATGAAGGAAGATCTATCTAGGCACAACAGGAATTGCTCTTCTCTGAAGAGCTTTTTCAGCCAGTGGCCTGCAGAGAAAGTAGCAGCGAAGAAATGTTGCTTGGTTATTGACACTGCTATAAGAATCCAGTTAAGAAAGTGAAATCTTGTGGATTTCTTAAAACTACGATTTCATATAACCTCCAAACGTTTATCTGTGCTTTTGGCACAAGGTGGCTTGGAGGATCTGATTTTTAACTATTCTATATTCACATCCTGTGTCTAAGGTTATGTTATTAATGGTCTTTTTTTTTTTTTTTTTTTTTTTTTTTGAGACAGAGTCTCACTTTTGTTGCCCAGGCTAGAGTGAGTGCCATGGCGTTAGCCTAGCTCACAGCAACCTCAAACTCCTGGGCTCAAGTGATCCTCCTGCCTCAGGCTCCCGAGTAGCTGGGACTACAGGCATGCGCCACCATGCCCGGCTAATTTTTTGTATATATACTTTTAGTTGGTCAATTAATTTCTTTCTATTTTTAGTAGAGAGGGGGGGGGTCTCGCTCAGGCTGGTTTCGAACTCCCGACCTCAAGCAATCCGCCCGCCTCAGCCTCCCAGAGTGCTAGGATTACAGGCGTGAGCCACCGCGCCCGGCCTATTAATGGTCTTTCTTGAAGTTTTACAACCAGTATGGGCGTCTGCCTTGGACTCTTGTAAAGGTTGTTCTTTGATCTAAGGCTAGTTGCCAGTTGCTCTTTATTGCTACTTCTTAAACTTCTACTCAAAGTCTTGTTCAAAAAAGAAAAGCTGTGGTTTTCTTTCTGTAGGCTGTTAGTAGCCATCCCAAACATGTTTGCCAAGTGAGCAAATACCTTGGAACTTCTAAATGAGCATTTCACCATAAAAATATCTGCCCAAAGAAACAATACATCATATTTCTTTTGCAATGTAGTTAGTATAGGAAATATGTACTGTAACTTCTTTGTATCAAGGCAGATCATGATGTGAAAAAAAGATGTTTGTGCCAATTACAAATTGGGAATTCTTGGGTGAGTCCCTTTCGTTTGTTCTTGGGACCTCGGTTTTCTAGTTTGTAGAATGAGAGGATTGGATTAGATGATTTCCAGATTCCCATCTAGCTCTAATATTTGATTCCACTACGAAAATGTTGGACCGTAATTTAATTGTATCATTATATTTAAGCTTATCTCTTTCTATGTACAATGCTTAAGCTTCTCAAGTCACTTTTACATTTTCCATGTTCAGTCTTCCCAAGACTTCATAATTCCAGAAAGGGAGGGTCCTCATTTTACAAAGAAGTTAGATTGACTATAAAGCCTGTCCCAGATTGATCCAAATGTGAATCAGTGTGCCAAAAAATATTCCTCGAAGCTTGTTACTTCAGTCCTAGTGCATACAAAATCTGTTGCTTTTTGGTGGTCAGCAAATTAGGACAGGGCTTTAAGGACAGGGCCTATCCAATTCATCCTTGTATTCTGGGCTTAGTGAATTTCCTTTTACATTTCTAGGAGTTCAATAAAGGTTTACTGGAGGAATGAATGAACAATAATTAGGACAGTGGTAGAAGAATCCAGATTTGAAAGGATTTGTTGAGTTCCAAGAAAATCAATTAACCAATATTCATTGAGAGTCTATAATGTAGAAGCCACAGTTTCTTCTTTCAACGCAATTTTTGTTTCCATTTGAGTTGTCTCCATTTTTCACTTTTAAATTAAGGCAATTTCATCACTGTGGAACATTAATAAATCTTCTTAAATATCAGGATTTATCTCCTGGCTCTCCTTTGTATGTATTCTATTACATTCTTTGAAGAATACAAAGATTTAGAAGAAAATGATTTTTTAAAAAATCCATCTGACTCACTCAAACAAAATTGCTCACTTTCCCTGTCTATTGTTGCTTTTCTGGTCTTTGTAAAGAGATGATGTCCTGTACCCAGCTTTGGGTGTTTTGGTTTTTTTTCAATTTTTGGAAATAAATGTCATGATTGATCAGTCAATTTAAGTAGGCCTGGCCTAGTCTATTCTAAGTATTTCATAGGAGTATCATTCTACAAAGTAATAATTCTGTAATGATCTTAATTTTTAACATTTATAAAAAGATGTAACTCTTGAGACAAGTCCACTGTGACCTCTATATACATTCACATCACCAGGAGTCTCCTGTTTACTGGGGAATTCTGCACAAGTTCTTCAAGCAAGACATTTGGAATCATGAAACTCCAAATCTAGGAGGAACCAGAGAAAGTCCATCTGATCCAACTTTTCCATTTTACAGATAAGAAAACCAAAACCTGAGAACTGACTAGTTAGGGACACAGCAGGCTCTAGCATAGTACTTGTCTGATCTTTCCTTTGACCTTTGAAAGCATTTTAATCAAAAGCAGTCCTAACAAGGAGAGCAGAGGAATGTTATCATTCGCAGGGCCTCCAAGTGACTGGAAAATCTTGAGGCAACTTTGCTTTGGACTTTGTTATTCCATTTAGGGATTGGCTGTCCTGAATTGTTCTCTGTTCGAGGCCTTATCTATACTGCTGGTTAAAAATCTTTGACCTTCATTTAAATTGCTGACACTTTCCCACTGTGAAGGTTTATCATAGTTTCTTTACTTCTGTCTTCTTTAGGCTGGCAGTGTTTCCCCTTCTTATTCCCAGAAGAGCTCAGAGAAGCTTATTTTTTGAGATGGGTAATAAATGAAAAGGAATGTGGCTACAAAATTATAATTCTTTCAGAAAGTTCTTAAGTATTTTTAGGGTATTGCAAAGTGCTAATAATCATGTTAAATAAAGAATAATCATGTTTATATGTTCATTTCTCATTATGCAACTTTTAGGCTGGTTTCTAAAAATTTGGTCCTTTTCTTCAGGTGGTAAAGAACAGGTATGACTGGACTTGTTTAGAGCATGGTACTCGTTCACAGAAAGAAAACCCAAAAACCTTTTTCCATAGTTTCAGCAGCACCCTAACCCCCTAACCTAGCTGGTTGTCTAGCAAATGTTCACACGCAAAACAGTTTAGAAAGTCAGAATGGCTCGGTGGTAGTCTATGGTATCGCCGTACAGAACACAATTTGAAATGCATGCTCCAAATACAAAGTACTCCCAAATACAAATTTCCTACAGGTACAAAACGTTGAATAGTTTACCAGTTCTCCACCCTTCTTTAGGATTTGAAAATCAAAAATGCCTCTATTAAAATCACTATGTGGGCCGGTGCGGTGGCTCACGCCTGTAATCCTAGCACTCTAGGAGGCTGAGGCGGGAGGATCACTCAAGATCAGGAGTTTGAGACCAGCCTGAGCAAGAGTGAGACCCCGTCTCTACTATAAATAGAAAGAAATTAATTGGCCAACTAATATATATAGAAAAAATTAGCTGGGCATGGTGGCGCATGCCTATAGTCCTAGCCACTCGGGAGGCTGAGGCAGCAGGATCGCTTGAGCCTGAGTGTTTGAGGTTGCTGTGAGCCAGGCTGATGCCACGGCACTCACTCTAGCCTGGGCAACACAGTGAGACTCTGTCTCAAAAAAAAAAAAAAAATTAAAAAATCACTATGTGGATAGACCATTTAGCATATGACTTATATGTTTTGCTGCTACTCAGTTTGAGGTCATTTCCTAAGTTTCAAACTTGGTGTGAAACAGGTGCAACTGTGAAACTTTATGTGGCAGGGAAGAGCTAGAGCAGTGAAACATGAAACTATAAATCAGTTCTCTGAGTCACAAATCTCTTAGGCTGCTCTAGAAGACAGTGATGACTCCGCAGCATTCCATAGGAGGGGTGGAGGGAGAACGGGACTGAGGGCTTGCTGCCCAGGGCACCAGCCTGTTGGGGGCGCCACATGGTGGGAGCCCTAGTTGAGTCCTTGGGAAGACTAACTCAGATTCCCTGATTTTGGTTCTGAATTGATTTCTGACATACCCTGTGCCATATTTAGAAAGTTGGTATTTTAAATGTTACAAACAACCACACATTCTATTTGTCTAGGGCTTTATTGCTTACAAACTAATTCAGTATTTTTTTTTCTCATTAATCCTCACATCAAGCCCCTGAGGTATGTTATTATTATACCAATTTTACAGGTGATATAGCTGAGTCTGCATGGCTAAGTGGCCAAGGAAATAGCCTTTTAACCTAGCAAAGAGTATTCCACAATATTCCTCTTCTTGGGAAATAACTGTTTTCTTTGTCAAAACAATAAAAATAGCATAGCCTTGAGAAAGCTTTCAATAAGACAAAATTTCTGTCTGTCCTTTTGGGTTTTTTTGGTTTTTGGTTTTCTTTTCTTTTTTTTGAGAGAGTCTCACTTTGTTACCCAGGCTAGAGTGAGTGCCATGGCGTTAGCCTAGCTCACAGCAACCTCAATCTCCTGGGCTCAAGCAATCCTCCTGCCTCAGCCTCCTAAGTAGCTGGGACTACAGGAGCGCCACAACACTCAGCTAATCTATATTTTGTAGAGACGGGGGTCTCACTCTTGCTCAGGCTGGTGTTGATCTCCTGACCGAAAGCGATCCTCCCACCTGGGCCTCCCAGAGTGCCAGGATGACAGGCTGAGCCACTGTGCCTGGCCTATCCTTTGGTTTATGGAGGAGAATGTGAGAAGGAAGGAACATATCATTACAACTTCAAAACCCTCCTGAAGGTACATTTTTTTTAATGACCAAATGATTCAATCATCCTGTTGTGATGCCTTGAGTTGGTTTATTAGCCTATGACTCAGAGTCTCTACTTAGAATGAATAAAACTAAAGAAGCATCTTAACTGGATTTAGATAGACATAGTTTTCTGTTCTGGTACAACTTCCTTTTGGCCATATTTTCTCCATCACAAGAAGCAGGAAATGGATCCAGTTACGTACAAGTGAGAAGAGAACTGCCAAAGAAGGATGGATCAGTCAGGTACACACTTGCTTGGGGCTATAGAAGGATACACATTGGGAATCACAGCAGGGACAGTCCAGCATGTCCCTGAGGAGGTGTGACCTGCCACCAAATCAAGGAAGACTGATTTCGGGAACACAAAGGACCTTCTTTCCCTTTTCTGTTTTTGAAAATTAACTTCTGATGTTCTCCTCAGTGCTAGGAGTGAATTGAGCTCCACATCAATCAACTAAATAATCTATTGGTATTTATCAAGTCAAGTACTATGCTGAGTTGATAGTGGCTTCTGCTACTGTCTGGTTGAGGAGATAGGATACATGAAAAGATAATATCAGGTGGAAAGGGACAAGAGCTATAGGAATTCAGGAGAGAGGAAGCTCATTTGGAGCTGCAACAATCAGGAAAGTTTGAAAGATGTGGTAATCTGGGCCTGGAGGATTTATATAGGTGGTGAGGATGGGGACTGGCATTTGGACACTGGCAATGACATGGAAAAGGCACTGAGTTGGGAGGGCACAATGTATTTTCAGGGGACAGAGAGTAGACTGATTTGTGTGAAGCAAAGAATTAATATTTGTAGAATAACAAAGTATGGTAATGCTGAAAAAGTCAACTGACAAACATTGAAGGACTCTGAATGCCAGGCACAAGGACTTAGTATTTTATCTCCTGCAGGCCTTGGGGGGGCCACTGCAGGTTTTTGAAGAGGGGAGTAGAGAAGTTAACCTGGTGACTGCAAGTCGGATGGATCAGAAGGGGACAAACTCATTGGGTTAAACAAAGAATCAGGGATGTGGTATGAAAAATTTGGGGATCCTCAACATTCCTGATCCAGGCAAACATGGATGTTTCTTTCTTTTTTAAAGCCTCTAGACTGGTTGCTGTCCAGTGGAACTTACTGCAATGATGGAAATTTTCTGTGCTGTTCAATATGGTAACCACTAGCCATATGGGCCTACTGAGCACTTAAAATGTGGCTAGCAAAACTGAGGAACTCAATTTTTCATATTACTTAGTTTTGATTTAAATGGCCACGCGTGGTTAGTGGCTGCTTCACCGGGCAACACAGCTCTAGAAGGCAGGACAAAGGCTAGTCGGTATGATTGAAAACGAAATCACATAGTTACCAAACTAGATCTTCCCTCTGTCGGAATTGGTGGCGCCAATTCTTTGGTAAAATCCACAATTAGCATCAGTTTATCTGAGTTATCATTATGGTCCAGTTTTCTGTGTATCAAGACCTCAGTAAAAGTACCAAGGTATACCAATCACTGGCTCTGCTCTACAGGCAGACTGAGTCACTCTGAAACCTGTCATTCCAGCTTACCACTGTGGCCACATATCCCTCAACTGAATAGTTGTTAAATCATTTGTAAGCTGCTAAATGCCTCTTACTGTGTTGTTAAACCTTAGACCTGCTCTATAGTTTGCCAACACCCCCCCACACACACACACATACTCTAGCATGTAGGTTGAAATGAGAAGTTGCTGGTTATCATTTGGATGCTGATTAGTTACTTTTGGTCTTTGGATTAATGAGGAAAATGGTAGTTTAAGAATTTCCAAATAATATGACTTACAGAATACATTGCTTGGTAGCTGCATTAAAAAAAAAAATCTTGAAGTTAGTGTAAGCAACTAAAGCACAAATCTATGATCATACCCCACTGGGCATTTTACAAGTTGAATTCACATACAGTACTTGGTTCCTAAGACTGCAGCCATTGGCTGCTTTTGACTTAAGGGTTCAGTTGGTTAAAGCAGAGAGGTAATGAAGCCCAAGTCATGGATCCAGGCTCATTAATGGTCAATTATTTTGCTCTGTTCTCATTCTCTATCCCTGATCCCAGCTTACTGTGCTGCATATTCATGGCCTTGGTCACAAGGGTGGCCCTGCCAGAGAGGGAAGACATGAGGGCAAATCCATCACCACAGTTCCTAGCAAAACAAGCACAAGCCCTGTGAATGGAGGGCAAGATGTGTTCTCTACTACACAAAGGAAAGCATTTCAAAGAACAAGAATGAGGCACAGAATGTAAAGTGAATGATGCTGTTTGGAAATATTGCACCTCAGACCACAAACTGAATGAACACACTGGTGACCATCACAAGCTGGAACATGTAGCAGACAGTTAGTATGGCTACGACTCACTTAAAAATCATGGGACAGGCCGGGCGCTGTGACTCACGCCTGTAATCCTAGCTCTTGGGAGGCCGAGGCAGGCGGATTGCTCAAGGTCAGGAGTTCAAAACCAGCCTGAGCAAGAGCGAGACCCCGTCTCTACTATAAATGGAAAGAAATTAATTGGCCAACTGATATATATATATATAAAAAATTAGCCGGGCATGGTGGCGCATGCCTGTAGTCCCAGCTACTCGGGAGGCTAAGGCAGAAGGATCACTCGAGCCCAGGAGTTTGGGGTTGCTGTGAGCTAGGCTGATGCCACGGCACTCACTCTAGCCTGGACAACAAAGCGAGACTCTGTCTCAAAAAAAAAAAAAAAAAAAAATCATGGGACACTAAATAGATACCCTATATGCTCAAATTCGATAATATTTTTCTCATGGTAACTTGTCATGGCCTAATGCTTGCTCATTATGTTCTGATGGTAACATTCTCAAATTTATATGTAATGTAAGACTGCTCCCTCTGCTCCTTACTTATAGGAGTCATTCATAAAAATATTGACAAAAAAGGTAATAGCAAAATTTTCGGTGGAAAAATAACAGAGTAAAGTATTTTATTTATTGGTAGTGATAATAAAGCTTTTATAATAGTCCTATATAAAATTTAATGAAATCTAAATCCACACACAGTAGGAATCTGTTCTGGTGATTGGAAGTGATTAGTGAGGTACAGAATCCCAAACAGTAGATGTTCATCAAAGTGCTATGGGACCACAGGGTGGAGAAGGAGGGCTTTGGGGGGATGGATGGTGGAGAGTAGAAGAGATTTGTTTCTCAGGAGGTGGGTACCAGTTGGGATTACAAATTTCTTGAGAATAATCCATCCATGAAGACATGACTATAATTATATATCATGAATAAGTTTAGGCTATTATTTACCACCAAACCACACAACCAACTCCCTCAACTCCCTGTGTGTCTCTCTCTCTTTCATACATATACAATTTCTCAAAAGAATGTAAACTTCATGAAAGGATATATATATATATACACACACACAAATACATATATGAGTGTGAAGTATAACAAATTATCTTTAAATGGAGACTTGTTCTGAGACAGGTTTAAATATGGAAATATATTCTCTAAATATATACTAGTAAAAATCAAGGATGTATGTTTGTTTTGTATTAATTGATATCTTAACTTTCAGGTTTTGCCTCAGAGACAATTTTGTAAAAGATGAATTTAAAATAGCAGCTCCTAGAGAGACAGCATGGTCTAAGGAACAGGACTGGTATTATGGAGCCATTGGTCATCTCTTTCCATGAAAGCATGCAGTCACCAACTGGATGTATTTTTGTTTTGTATTCTTTTGTTTTGAAACAGGGTCTCTCTCTGTCACTCGGAGTACAGTGTGGTGGCATCATCCTAGCTCACTGCAACCTCAAACCCTGGGCTCAAGCAACCCTCCTGTGTAGTTTGGAGTATAGGTGCCAGCCACCATGCCCACCTAATTTTTGTATTTTTTGCAGAGAAGGGGTCTTTCTCTTGCTCAAGCTAGTCTCAAACTCCTGGCCTCAAGCAATCCCTCCCCCCAACACACACACAAAGTACTGGGATTACAGGCATGAGCCACCGTGCTTGTTCCATCACCTGGATGTTTGACAGTGAGCAAGTCTCCTTACCTCTCTAGGCCTCAGTGGCAAAATGAGAATTGTCCTTCAGCTTGGAAGCAACACAGAGTAAATGTCTTGCTTTAGGTTTTGTCTTACAAATACTCTGTTTTTTATGTGGGAGACAGAGTCATTACTATTTTCCTATAATTTATGTTAATTTCAAATCCTTGTGTAATAAGTATCTTTTTTTTTTTGAGACAGAGTGTCACTTTCTTGCCCAGGCTAGAGCGAGTGCCATGGCATCAGCCTAGCTCACAGCAACCTCAATCTCCTGGGCTCAGCTATCCTACTGCCTTAGCCTCCCAAGTAGCTGGGACTACAGGTATGCACCACCATGCCCGGCTAATTTTTTGTATATATATTTTTAGTTGGTCAATTAATTTCTTTCTATTTTGGTAGAGATGGGGTCTCGCTCAGGCTGGTTTTGAACTCCTGACCTCGAGCAATCTGCCCTCCTCACCCTCCCAGAGTGCTAGGATTACAGGTATGAGCCACGGCGCCCAGCCATAAGTATCTCTTTATAAACCAAATTTTAATCTTTGTTGCTTCTCCTCCTCACCCAAAATTAAAAATAAATTCTATTAAATCACAGGAGATTGTTATAGTGTAATGCTTAAGTGCTTGGGCTGTCAGCTAGATTTTTGGGTTACACTACTTAAATCAGGCAAGTCACTGAATTGTTCAGTGCCTCAGTTTCCTTGTAAGAATGATACCTGTCTCACAGAATGGGTAGCAGGATGAAATAATACATTTAGCACAGGGCCTGGCCACAGTCAATGCTCAGCAAAAGTTATTTTTAAACTATTTCCATTTCTCTATTTTCTCTCATCTTCAATAATGTATATTTGTGTATATGTATACACATAAATGATACATGTATAATGCATGTTATATGTATATACTTTATAATCATATGTGTTATAACCTCAGACACAAGGTTTTACAGCTGGAAGGAATTTATAGATCAAATTCAAACTTCTTGTTTTACCTATAGGTTTGTACAATTATTACATCTGTGTTCTTTCTGTAAGATTCAGAGGGTTGGAGTTATCTGCTTAGTCACAGAAATTATATTCAAACCTGAGATTCCTGGCTTGAGGCTGCATTCTTTCTATTTTTCTTCTAATTAACTTTATTTCATTTAAATAATTTCATATAGAACTATTTCCTCTAAATATCATGAAATGTTCGATAGGCTTTTAGTTCTCAGTAACTTATAATATCACAATAATGTGGCTTATTTTCCTGATTGCTGATCTCGTCATAAATCAGGAAGTTTATTCACTTGAAGAAATCCATTTGATAAAAACCCAGTGACCATCTAAGCAGGCAGTTAGAAGACTCTGCTTTACTAAAATAGACAAATCCTTAACATTGTATCTATATAATTTTCAGATATTGATTTCACTAATAAATAATCTAATATTAGAGCCCCTGAGTGAGGGCTTAGGCTGTATTTTATGCCCCACCACTGACTCACAGTAAGATCTTGGGCAAGTCACTTGACCTTCTTATATTTCAGTGTGTCAAACTGTGAAAAGCACGTCCATAAAATTGTATAAAGCATGACCTCATTATAAACCCAATGGACTTGAAAGCTAATTTGTGCTTTGATACATTAATGAATCACCAAAAGAGAACTCCAGTTTGTAAAATATGAAGAATCAGAAAAATAAATTTTACTATAAGTAAAATGTTTCTGAAATGTTTTTAGCAAGTAAAGTCGCAAAAAAGTCTCAAAGTGTTTCATTCAGGTGAAATAAGGTTGAATGAAAAAGAAAGAACTATTATTTTAGAGAATGCCTGGCTTTTAAAACCATGGATTGTAGCCACTTAACCAAAATAATCATAAGGAATGGAAGACTATTAGAAACTAGTAGACCTTTAATAATAAAACTCATTTCATTGGGAGGGGGACGGGTATATACATACATAATGAGTGAGATGTGCACCATCTGGGGGATGGTCATGATGGAGACTCAGACTTTTCTGGGGGAGAGGGGGAAATGGACATTTATTGAAACCTTAAAATCTGTACCCCCATAATATGCCGAAATAAAAAAAAAACAACTCATTTCATGTCTAGGCCATTTCTTACTTATACAACTCATACCATGTTTTAAAATTTATTTCACTAATATTATATGAAAAACCTGACAGAAATAATATCCCTTAGTAAAGAAGCAATTTTAATAATGAGTCTGGCCATTTAGACTTGTAACTCAGATTATTGAGTATTCTTTAAAATTACTTTGTATTAGTCCCTTTTATTTTATTTCCTTATTTCCAGCTCTCCCATTAATACGTATACTTTATTCCCACTCAGGTTTTCCCCTTTGAGCCCAGGAATATTATTTTTGGAGGAGGATGGGAGTTAGATTTGTGAAGTGAATAATGTCTTTCTAATCTGCAGAGGAAAGGCGGCACCATTCCCTGGCTGGCTACTGCAGCCTCTTTTTAAATTAAACAGCAGGTTCACCCTTTCTGCGGCATTCCAGAAGGAACGTCAGTGAGAACAGCTCCACAGATGCTGACATCTCATCTGAGGTTATCCCAAGAAGTCCTGTGGCATTTGCAATATGCCTGAACATTTCCCATTCTTTTAAAACATCTTTCTGCAGACTTTTGTCAAAGCCAGAAACAAACATAAACAAGCAATGCCCTTTCTAGCAGAGCAAGTTAATCACACACTTTTGTCATATTCTCTGAGAGAGTAAGCAAATGATAATCTGCAACTGTTGCCCCAGGCCTGTAAACAAAACATCAAATTCTGTGTTCTACTTTGGCAAGAAAAGAAACTGCAGCATTTTCTTAGGATTTTTACAAGTGGGCTTCAAATTAATGACTGAAATTGTTCTTTTTCCGAGTTTACAGAAAACTGGAATACATTAGTAAACTTAAAAGATTAAAATATTCCTTTAAAAGGAATATAATCAAGAGTGTAGATTGAAATACAATCTAGCTTCATAGTAGAGGCAATTGGCTGTGTGTTTTACCTGTAGTCTAGGGGATTCTAAGTATCTCTTTCCTGCTTTGTTTTTATGGATTTATGAATGAAGATTCTGACCCTTCTCAGAATCAGGAAAATTACAAAAAAATTAGAGCATGGGTTTTAAGGTCTACAGAAGCTGCACAGGTACATTAATTTTAGTAAGACTGGAGCCAGGATGAATAGTATTTCCCACAGCAAAAGAAAACAAAACAGTAGGGGAGAAATATTCAGGCATCCTAAAATATATTCAGTGGAAACATAAAAACATTAAAGTAAGACTGGTGAGCACAGGAGCAGGATACCGATTTAGCAATAAATATAATTTGCCTCAGATATTGATCCAAAACTTGAAAAGCAAAACATCCGACCAATTTCTTCCACGAGGACAACTACCTCGTCCTCTGCGGACCCCTCTCCTCAGCGGCTGCAGGTGTGCGGTCAGTTCCTCTGCCTCCACCTCCCCGCGGCCGCCCCCCAGCCCCAGGACCTCCCGCAGCTTCCCAAACTGGAAGTGGCCGCTGGAGACCCCAAGGGCGAGGGGCAAGCAGGACCCGGCAGCCCCACGGGAGCGGCTGGAGATGTGGAGGTGGGAGGGTCACACAGGTGGGGTGAGGGGCGGACAGCTTCCATCGCCCAGGCCGTCCCCCAGGTCGCGCTATGCGGGCGCTCTGTCCTCGCCTGGCCCGAGATGGGCGTCTCCAGAGGACTCCTAGCCGCACCTGCCGGGAGACCGCGCGCCCCCCTCGAGCCCCTCCAGCGCTGTCGCCCGGCAGAAGCAGCCGCTCCGGCGCGCAGCGGGCCGCGGGAGGCCGGGCCGGCCGGGGGCGGGGCCAGGCGGGCAAAGCCCGGCAGCCGCAGCGCCGCTCGGAGCGAGGCGGCCCGCCGCGGCGGAGGGATACGGCGCGCCGTATATATAGCGCGGGGCGCAGGCTCGCGCTCAGGCAGTGGTGCTGGGAGTCTCGTGGACGCGGAGCCGTTACTCGCAGCCGCGCGGCGCAGTCGGTGGCGGCACAGCGCACAGCGCGCGTTAGCAGCAGCAACCGCGGAGGCAGCCCCGCCGTCACAGCCCCTGCGCTGGTGCAGCCGCCCTTGCTCCCTGTGCTCTTCCTCCCTTCGCTCGCACCATGGTAGGTCGGGAGTGGCAAACGCCGGCGGAGCAGCTGCCCAAGATTTCCTCCCAGATTTTTAGTTCAGTCTTGTTTTTTTTGGGGGGGGGAGGGGGTTTCTTCTCTGGGTGTTACGCAGTAGCTGCAGTTAAGAAGGATGCACTTTGGATTTGCATCTCGGATTTCCTCTGCCAGGGATCCTCATTTAAATTTTGGTCCTCTTTGGAGCCGAACTTGGCTGCGGGCCGTCCATGGGCAGGGGCCCCGGCCGCAGCTGCACCGGGGCCTTCCGCACCCCCCCCCCGGGCCCCCAGCCCCGCACCCACTGCATCCAGCGCACCGCACCCGGGCCGCCTGCAGCGCTGCGCTTCGCCGGGAGCCGGGCGGGGCCGGGCACTAGACAACTCCCCCACCCCCACTTCTCCCCGGGCTCGGAGGTGGCAGGTCGGGCGGGCTGCAGAGAATGAATGGGCCGAAGCGATCCGGTGGCGCACATTGCTCCAGCCCGGGGGTGGGGGGCGCCGTCTCCGTCGCCCCCCTCCCCCCACCCCGGTGAAGGTGCCGGGCTGCCTCCCTCGGCCGCTGTCCCCTCCTTCCTCCCGGGGGGCGCGGCGCAGGCGTGGGCTGGGAAGGAAGGAGCCGGGGAAGGGTGGGGTGGGGGCAGGAAGGCGAGGGGTGGGGGGCGGAGAGGGCGGAAGCGGCGAGCGGGCCGCCCTGCGCCCGGGCGGGGCCCTGCGCGGTGGCCAGGCCCGAGTCTCCGGGTCTCCGCGCCCCTGCGGCCCCCGCCCGGGGCCGCGGCAAAGGCGGGCGTGAGCCTCGGTGCACCAGGAGGCCCCTTCCCGCGGGAGGCGCTCGGCTCGCGCTAATTGGGGCGGGGGGGCGGGGGAGGAGGGAGCTGGCGCGCGGCTCGGTTTCCATTAGAGACGCAAAGTTTCTGCTCCGGGAGGAGGCGGCGGCGCGGCGGGGCGGGCTCGCCGCCTGGGGGAGCAGAAACGGGTGGGAGGTGCGGGCGGCCTTGGCCCCGGCCCTGGGGCGGGGGATGGGAGCGGGGGTCTCCCGGCGGGAGAGGGGCGGTGTCCCCACCCCGCCTGCCCCGGGGCTGCCACCCCTGCCCGGCCGCTCGCCCCGCGGGGCCCTCTCCGCGCCGCTTCGCGGTCGGCAGGGAGATGCCCTCCGCGTTTCCGCTTTCTCCGCAGCCTCTAGATCGCCAGATGCGACTGTGCGCCTGGCTGGGTGTGTTTTCCACGGCCCCTTCCTCCCTCGGCGGGCAGGGCTGACATCACCGGCAGCGTTTTGTGGTCTGGCGGGGTGGGGAGTCGGCTCCCGGCCGGGCTCCGGAACACCTTCTCCCCCGAGGCCAGCGCGATTTGGGAGAAGGGGGTGTTGGTTGTCGAGGAAGGTGGATGCTCCCTCCTGGTGACCCCTCTGGCGCGAGAGTTTTGCAGCAAGGTGGGACTGTTCTCACTTGCGAGGTGTGGCAGAGCTTCCTGTTGTACAAGATAGACGCTGCCCTGGCATTACATAAATCTTCGCGTCTCCATTTCATTTTAAGAAAACCAATTTTTAGGGACTGGGGTAGAAAAGGAAGAATTTACAATTTGTAAAGATAGGTTCCCCCCCCCCCAATCAATATATCTGAACACCGTTCCGACTGTAAAAGTTTCCACTTAAGAGAATAAACTTAAAGCCATCAGTTTTTTATTAGGTAAAACATTTTGTAGCTTATTTTGTAGCTTCATAAGGCGTCCTTCATTAAAATAAAAATACATGTTAGCTCTCCCCGAGATCTCAAATTCCCCTGGCGGGAGGCACATGTTCAGGGTGGTGGAGACCAAATAATGCAAGTGAGAATTACCTTCATGGCCATTATTACCACCTGGAGTAAAGTGTGTTTATTATGAGCAGCTCTTATGTCATTCTTAAGATGGGTAGGGTGAATAGTCTCCAGCAAATCTAATAGTTACTTCTTTTTATCTGAAAAGAGGGTATATATATATATATATATATATATAGTCTCATAATTATTGTGTAGTTTTCTTTGTATTTAATTTTTGCAGTTTTGTAACACCTCATTTGTAAGGTGGTTCCATTTTTTTCCTGGCTTCTGAATCAGGATAATATGACCAAGGCCATTAGCCATTGTAAATGGTAGGCTTTTAACAAATAACTGCCTCATTTAAAGGATTGGAAAGCATTTATTACATGGAAATGAAGTTGGTGGGGTAACGCATTGCTGTATATTTATTTTTTCCACTTAATTGTTTCTCATAAAATGGATATAAAAGCCTGTTAATCCAACCCAATGCCATTATGTAATGCCAGTCGGGAGATTTCGAGGGCCTGAAGCAATGCGCAAGGTGTGCTAAAAGCCTGCCCCTGGACAGGATCCTGATCCCGGCTGTGGTGGCAGTGGTGTTGGGCTGGGTCCCTTCTTGGATGGAAGCGGGCACTGCGGCGTCCGTGGTGCAGTAGATGGCGCTCTTCTTTCTTAGAGCTCGCTGCTGCTGCCGCCGCCGCCGCCATTGGTGCTGGGGGCCTTTTGCCACTAGAGGTGCCATTTTTCACATTATTAGCCGACCCTTCCTAGTTAGATCTCAGGGCACGCTAAGCTACAGGCCCAGAAAAGAAAAACTGAAGTGATTAGATGTTGTCACTTCCTTGTCATCTTTTGTTAAAATAGCGTAGCATAGCAATTACCTTTATTGTAATTGATTTCATTGAATGACCGTGGTAAAGGTTTCAAATGATTTTTTAAAGATTGATTTTTGAAAGATCACAATATTAAAAGTGTAACTGGAAAAACTGTCTTGATCTCAGACTGTGGTGGATTGAATTATAACCTTTTCTTTCTTCATGTAGGCTGATCAGCTGACTGAAGAACAGATTGCTGGTAAGTTGACAACTCCGGGGAGTCCCCAGAAGGCCAGAACTAGGCACTGACTCAGTTTTGGTGACTCCTCTGTTCCCTCCCCCCTACAATCTGAGCAGTTTTCTAAGATTTTATTTTAATGAAAATGATAAGCAGAAACTTTTAGGTCAGGTGTTATTCCTTGCCAGTATTTTGGAGATATCGTGGAAGGAGTAAAACTTACGCTAGAATGCCCACTTGTTACACTCTTGGAGAATTTGTGTTTCATGATGTGCACGGCTTTGTATGTGATGAGATTGCACTGAGCCTGCTACTCAAAAATTTACTATTCCTATGCCACTGTCTTTTAGTTATCCACTGTGAAAGCTTGTGCTTGCTATCCTAAAATAAATGGGAGTGGGTGAAAATGAGTGTTAGGACCACTGTAATAGTTGAGAAGGGAGTTACATCAGTTTAGATTTTAGCCTTTTTTTTTTTTTTTGAGATGGAGTGTTGCTATGTTGCCCAGGCTAGACTTGAACTCCTGGGCTCAAGTGATCCTCCCTCCTCAGCCTCCTGAATAGTTGGGACTTAATAGGTGTGTACTGCCAAGTCTGACAGATTTTAGCTTTTTAAAATTCCCTGGAGGACTTGTTTTGGGACAGTTTCTCTTTATGAAACCAGGGACAGTTCTGAAATATTCTGAGTGCCACATAGAATTAGGCTGGTTACCTTGGAATGTACGTTTCTAGTGACCTTTTTCATGTTGCTGTGAAACAAGGGGTTCTTCTGGCTGCAGAGATTTTTAGGTGGGGACTTTTAAGGGATCACATGGACCGATCTCCTATCAGATTGGACTTAGGACTAATTTAGGCATGTTTAAGCTTAGCCTTCTTTAAAAATGTGAGACTATTCCATCTTGGTGGTGACAAAGAAGAAAATTTATATTAATTAAAAAAAATAAAGAGAAAAAAATATGAGAATCTTGTGGTTTTGTGGAACTGGTTCCTAGGAGCAATATTTGCTTTATGGGCTGCTTTATGAAGGCTGGTCCAACACAACTATTGTCTTTATTTCAGTAGATAGAGGCCAGGGCGTTTCTGATACCTTGCACGACTTGGACAGCTTGCTTTTGGCAAGCCCCAGGCAAGTGTGCATTGTGGCTGGGTTGGATAAAGACATTCATTCTAAAGGGTAAACTTTTGTTTTCAGAATTCAAGGAAGCTTTCTCCCTATTCGACAAAGATGGTGACGGCACCATCACAACAAAGGAACTTGGAACTGTCATGAGGTCACTGGGTCAGAACCCGACAGAAGCCGAATTGCAGGATATGATCAACGAAGTGGATGCTGATGGTAAGGGCTTCAGAATCATGAATGAGTGCCACTGTTGTGTAATTCAAGTTCAGACATGTTACGGGATTATCTTTCGGGTCTCCAGAGCAAAGCAAGTGTGCAAGGATCTTTTCTGTGGTTGCCTTATGGCCACTGACAGTTGAAATAGAATATTATGGGCCTGCCGTCCCCCTGCGCACTGTCTAGAGCATTTCCTGGATCAGATCACTGTATTGTTCTTTTCTGCTTGCCATGGCCTAGGGCTCAACTCATTTATCAATTGGCCCATGAGTCTGCACTGAGTCTTCAAGAGGGATTAAAATTAAATAGCCATAGAACCTGCTTTTTAAAAAGCTTATTGTCTCTTTTAGAGGAGGAAAAATACCCAAACGAGGTGGGTGAAGAACACTCTTAGAAGCTACTATAGAACCAAATAGAGTGTGAGCTGTAGTTTGCTGAATAGGATCATGTGAGGCTTGGACGTGGGGTACACGATGACTTGTCAGGCGTAGACCTACAAAACCTAACAGAAGGGGAAGCGATATAAGGTGCAGAGGAAGTAGCAGCAACCCCCCCCTCCCCACCCAGCAGATTGTCATATCTTCCTCTAAACTCTACAGCAGTGGGCAGCAGACCTCTGATTGCTCATTTCCATTAGTAAACAGTTTTGAAGTACACCCCACCCCAAAGCATGTATTTTTGTAAATCATATATAAGCACTAATGGACTATGTAACATTATAGAACATGACTTTTACAAGATGAGCAAAGAATAAATAATTTGGATCTAGACTTGACTTTTTAGATAATTGACTTGATAGTAGCTGTCTTAAAAATATGGTACCATAGGGTGATATAGTTGGAATTACACTTATCTGGTCCTAGACACTTAGAGGCAGGACTTTTGGTTAAACTCATAGAGCTTTCAGCCCATTAGAGTTACTGATAAAGATTATTTCCACTCTTAATGTTGTTTTGGGACAAAATGTTGTCTATGGTTTTCTCTAGTTTCCTAAGATGATCAGCTGTCTGGGAACATGTGGTGACTCCTTCTTGTTTTGTATAAGTCCTGGAAAATTGGGCTTGGGGATGAAAGAAGTGTATTAGGGTCTTAGACTGTAAGGAACAACAGGGAGAAATTGTGCCAGGCCACAGAATCCTGAATTCGCACTGAGTACGGTGATGCCTAAAGACATCTTCTGGATGGTTGTGAGAAAGGTTACTTCAAATAATTTATTTTGTGTAGCATGAATATCAGTAACACCTTAAAATTTTGGAGGCAAAAAAATATTTGAGGGGATCTGTGAATTATTTTGTTTTAAAGGTACCAGTGAAAATGAATAACTTATGGGGTTTTTTCTAATTTTAATCTGGAGGCTTGTCTTTGGGGATATTCATCTATCTCTTAGTTTTAGAGGAGATTTTAGAATACTGGCCATAGAATGAATTCTTCTGACACAGTTTCCTAAATATTAATGGTCTGAGCTGTGAAAATGCTTCCGAGCGTTTCTTTTAATGGAAAATAATGATACTGGGTTGGGGGGGGAATGATTAGGTGACTTACCGTCATAATGTGGCCACGAAATGTCCCTAAAGAAGACGTTAAGACCTTATGGACCATGGCATAACAAATTCAGTTTTCTCCCCTCTCATAATCTTTCTCCCCTAGAACATCTTGTACTTTTAACCTACAGCCCAATTCTAGGCCACCTTTACGTTACCAATGTCACTAGCCAAGGCAGAGTTAGACCCTTGTCACCCCCCTAACTGGAGGGGGAAGGCAGTCGAGGGCACTTTCTTCCTTTGGGGGTGGAAAGATTCAGCCTGCGTGTTGGGTGCTGCGTTTTCCCAAACCAAACAGCTCTCTGTGTCCCTTCAGTGGTCGTGAACCCAGATGCGCAGTTTCCCTTGTTACTGAAGGCTATCCTGCGCACCGGTCATTAGTCTGAATCACGTCGAATTGTTCTGTGCAGTATTCGAACATTTTAGACCTACACAAACTATTTGTCGAACCTAATAAAATAGTTTGCCACTTTGTCCTTGCAAGTGCTTGTCATTCTCTATAGTGGTTCTAAAATTCTTACTACAGAGCAGCATTAATAGATCGGTTATTTTATGTGAGCTTTTTTGTTCTTTAATTTGAGGTAACGGCACCATTGACTTCCCAGAATTTTTGACTATGATGGCTAGAAAAATGAAAGATACAGATAGCGAAGAAGAAATCCGTGAGGCGTTCCGAGTCTTTGACAAGGTAATCCTGCATCTTCATAGCAGATGGTACTTAAGTATGGCTTTTTTTATTTGCTGTTACTTCTAAAAAGCTCTAATAATCTGTTATAGATATAATACATAACCTAACTGCCTGAGCCTTTGATCTCACTTTGAAATATCCTGACTTATTGTTACAATAACCTTATCAGGCAAGGGTAAGCATAATAGGAATTTTGAACCACGTTTCCTGATTGTGACTTGAATTTCTGTTAGCTTTTGAAAATCCCTGATGTTTTCTGCATCAGCTGATGGCATGATTTAGTAAGTAGAGGTGGGAACCAGAGATCCAAGTTGTTGATGTGAGCAGTTAGCAGTAACTTGAGAGGGCATATATGGCAGAGATGTGTCCTTGCCCACACGGAGCTGCTGTCATTAACAATTGCTGAATGTTCACAGGACGGCAATGGTTACATCAGCGCAGCAGAACTACGTCACGTCATGACAAACTTAGGAGAAAAACTAACAGATGAAGAAGTAGATGAAATGATCAGAGAAGCAGATATTGATGGAGACGGACAAGTCAACTATGAAGGTAAAACACTAAATTTCTTTAGCTTAGTTCTTAAAAAAGTCTTACCTTTAGGAGCTGTAAGCAAGTTAATTGCTTCACTAGACAGGCATTGGTTTTATTTTATGCACAGTAGAGATGTTGTGTTCATTAAATCTTTAAAGATAACCAAAAGTTATGATTATTTGTCTTTTCAGAATTCGTACAGATGATGACTGCAAAATGAAGACCTACTTTCAACTCCTTTTTCCCCCCTCTAGAAGAATCAAATTGAATCTTTTACTTACCTCTTGCAAAAAAAGAAAAAAGTTCATTTATTCATTCTGTTTCTATATAGCAAAACTGAATGTCAAAAGTACCTTCTGTCCACACACACAAAATCTGCATGTATTGGTTGGTGGTCCTGTCCCCTAAAGATCAAGCTACACATCAGTTTTACAATATAAATACTTGTACTACCTTAATGATAAGGACTCCTTAAAGTTCCATTTGCTAATGATTAATACACTGTTTGGGCTGGCCAGTTTTTCATGCATGCAGCTTGACGATTGAGCACAGTCAGGCATTTGTATTAAAAATGAAAAATGAAAAAACAAATTCAAAACCTATTCAAATGGGTTCTAGTTCAATTTGTTTAGTATAAATTGTCCTAGCTGGTTTACTGAAAACAGACACATTTAAAATTGGTTTACCTCAGGATGATGTGCAGAAAAACGAGTGAAGGATAAACTGTTGAGACGTAGCCCCACTGGTAGGATGGTCCTCTTGTACTTCCGTGTGCTCCGACCCGTGGTGATGGTGACACACCCTGGTGGCATGCCTGAGTATGTTGGTTTAGCGTTGTCTGCATGGTACTGGAGTGCAATGGGTGTTAGGCTGTCACTGTTCACACAAATTTTTAATAAGAAACCTTTACCAAGGGAGCATCTTTGGACTCTCTGTTTTTAAACCTTCTGAACCATGACTTGGAGTCGGCAGAGTAGGCTGTGGCTGTGGACTTCAGCACAACCATCAACATTGCTGTTCAAGAAATTACAATTTATGTCCATTCCAAGTTGTAAATGCTAGTTTTATTTTATTTTATTTTCCAATAAAGACCATTATCTTAAAGTGGTGTTAAATGCTTTGTAAAGCTAAGATCTAAACGGGGACAAGGCAGTTGGAGGGGAGGCCAGTGTACATTTAAATACTCTCGGCCCAGCATTGGTTTTCCCTCCCTCCCAAGATCCCAGCACCAACCTCTGAGCCTAAGACCTTGCCTAAAAACAAGCAGATACCGATTGCTTCATCCTGTTTATGGACATTAGGTCTAGTTGCATTTTTCATAGGGGGGAGGGGGGAGTGAATCATGGTAACTTTTAATGATCTATTCAGGCAGTAGAGCTCTTAATGAAGGAAAAAACCCACTTTCTCTCAAGCATGTATTTAGAGGTTCTTCTCAATTGTGCTGCTGATAACCTGTTTTATGTAACTACTTGAGACCATCTGTGCAAGAGACATGATTTAGTGTATCTGTAATTCACTCCTTGCTGTGTGCGGTAGAAGCAGTAGTCACTTTTCTAAGCCAGTCTTTTCATGCCTAAAGGACACTACCAGTCACCTTTGATTCACGACTTAATTTACAATTATATTTAACTTTAGCTTCCTCTTTTTTTTTTTTCAAATTGACTTGACTTTGGTTTTCTCCCCCAAGTAGAACTAATGCTAGCCTCCGGCTTGAAAGTAAAATTCCAGCCCAGAGCGAATTTTGTGTCAAATTATAAACTGTAACTGAAACTCAGTCATGCTGGTACTGGTCTTTACATTGGGATTGGTCTGTTTAAAAAGCCCTCTTAAAAGCATATTGCATTTAGTGCAGAACTCTTTGAAATGAAGGCTGGATGTACATTTTTCAGGGTGTTAACTGGTTGTATCTTATTAGCAAGGAGATTTGGGTTTTTAGTGTTTGTGTGGGTGGTTTTAATTTGCCAGGGAACGGTGGCAGGCTGCTAGCAAAGCAGTGAGAAGCGCTTGGCAGCCAAATGGGTGCATTCAGGGCTGATTTATAGAGACCCTTGGCTTCTCCCTCTCCTACTCCCTGTCTTTCTGGCATTTTGTAGCTTATTAGATTTTCTGCCAGTGGGATGGGTCAGAGCAGTGGAGAGGAGACACCGTCCATGTGCTTCTGCTACTGGTCCTTGGTCTGGGTGGTTGGTAGAAGAGACGTTGACACCGTGAACTCGGGGCTGGCTCTCGTAATTCCCTGAATCCGAAAGGAACACCTAAAGATACGTTGGGATTTCTCTTCTAGCGAGAGAGGGAATACTGAAGGCTCTTGCTTTGAGTAAGTTTATGCTCTGGATGTTTCTTATAAGGGGGTCAAATAACGTGATTTTTGACCCATTCTCAGGCCTGTGGTCGACGACCTCCTGGTAGTTTCAAAAGGAGGTTAGGGTGAGGTGATCTGACTTGTTTTTAAAACAGCGTTCTGTGTTAGCCATTTCATAAGTCTCTAGAAGCTGGGTGGACTCCATTTTAGCGGTCCCACAGCTTATCCTAAAAGACTACCTTTGAAACAGGATTCTTGTATGGCCAGGATCCTGTATGGGAAACCAGAAGCCCCACCCCCCCGGGGAATGCTGAGTTCCAGTTTGGAGCAGAGATGAGGCAGAGCCCACAGTAGCCTTCCTCCCCAACCCCCAGCGTTTGGGGGGATGACCAACCCCAGGGTTGAGTGTTAGCAGTCTGCCTGAGATTGTGAGAGCAAATAGCTGGGTGTTGCGGCAGTACTCTTGAAAGTTGGTTAGCACCTTCCTGTAAACTCTTGCCCCTACTTCTAACTACTCTATAAATATATACATATATTTATATATAAAGTGATTAGTTTAACTGGCAACCCGCTTTAGCCTGAGACTTGCCATAAGAAACTGCTGAGTACTTGGCAAACCCTTTCCTAGTTTTGTTCTCCATCTGTCTGGGGTAGGTGTTGAGCAAGGCAAACGGATCTTGATATTTCCGATGGGCTTTTGACGCACTGTTGCCAAGGAAGGCTTTTTCTGATTTTTTTGACAAACGAGTTTTTGCACACTTTCATTGGTGTCTTTCGGCAACTTAACACACATTGAAAATGAGCTATTGTACATATTTTTATATTCTCTTTATAAATGCATGTCTGATTGTATGTGTAACAATATTGTAATGAATGGCTGTCCAGTAGGCCTAGCACTGCTGCGTCACGTTGGAGGAATAGCTTACCATTAGCCCTCAGCACACTGGGAACTTCTTCCTGAACAAAGAATGTAAATTTGGTCAAGTCTACTCTTCATTCAATTATTTTAAACGTTTGAATTATTTATTGTATATCCTAAATATATTTATCCTTTGGCAGTTACTAGATTTCCACTAATGTGTCTTAATCTAGCCCTCCAGCTGGCAGTTACTGTTTTTTTTTTTAATCCCTTGAAGTTGTCCTGTAGGAGACAGAAATACTTTGCTGTCTGTATCCCTTGGAATAAGAAGGTAGTGGCATGGGTGGAGTGTGTGTTCTTTCTCCAAATCTATTACAATGTTCATTAAACACTTCTGTAGCAAAGATGGGTGGTAGTTCTTTTGTTACTGAAGTTGCCCTTCACCATGGCTATTTGAAAAGGAAATGTATTTGAACGTTTCTGTAAATTTTGGGATGAACTGTTTGGAGATTTAACCACCTCTCTGATGGGGGACCAACTCTATGGAAATTGTAAATAAGTTTTATTTATAAACCTGGCACTGTATTCAATAAACATTTCTGCAGCCTTTCATCTCTAACTGCGAACTGTGTAGGTTTTTAGCTTGCGTAGCTTTCAATCCCTTTTGCTCTCTGAACAAGATCTATCTGCCCTCAGTTGTAATCCTACCCAGGCTCTAGTACAGTGAGAATGAGGGGCCCGAAATACCATAGACACATCCCATGACAGCCTTACACTAGTTTTTAAGTAGTTTGGGTGTTAATAGCTGACATTTGAACCCATTCTCTTAGCCTATTAATGTACCCATGCTTGCTTTATGCAGGAAATTTACACCATAGATTAATTTCCTTTTAACCTCAATTCAAGTCTCTAGGGATTCTATAAAGAAATAATTTAAAAAATAAGATGGGAATTTTATTTTTATTTTATTTTTTTAGACTGTTTCACTCTGTCTACCTGGGTAGAGTGCAGTGCTGTCATCGTAGCTCACTGCAGCTTCAAACTCCTGGGCTCAGGTGATCCTCCTGCCTCAGCCTCCCATGCAGCTGGGACTACTGGTGTGGGCCATGATGCCACCACTACACCTGGCAAATTTTTCTATTTTTAGTAGAGACGGAGGTCTCACTGTTGCTCAGCCTGGTCTCGAACTCCTGAGCTCAAGCAACTCTCCCACCTCAGCCTCCCAGAGTGCTAGGATTACGGGTGTGAGCCACTGTACCCGGCCAAGACGGGGAATTTTAGATGACAAGCACAGACGTTGGCCCGTGTCCAGAGCAGGAAATCTGAGGAGAGGGGGTGGGATTCACTTTCATTTCAGAACTTGGCGTTAAAACCTTCCCCTTAATCAGCGCTGGCCCCGACCCCTAGTTCTTAGGTTCTCTAGCAGGAAAGATCTTCCACTGCCGTGCTTCCGGAAGCATCTTTTCCAGGTTGCCTTCCCTGTTTTCTTTCCTGCTCTGCACAGAAGCGATAGGAGGACTGAAAAGAAGGAACAATATCGGGGCCCCTGGCTCGGCCAGGAGGCTGGAGGCATCTCTCAGGAGCATTTAAACACCCCCTCCTGCATATAGGTACTGGAGCTACAAGGACGAGAACATCACCATGCGGAGCCCTCTGCTCTGAGGCTTTTGGCCTGGCTGCTAGTTTGGGTTCTGTCCTTCTGCAGCCTTGGGCAGGTTCCTTGCCTTCTCGGGGCCTCATTTTCCTCCTTGGTAAAATAAGATTATTGGGTTAGGTACCTTCGCCTGTGGCTTTCTAGGATTCTGACCAACCTGATTTGGTATCACTTGGTGTTTGAATTGATTGAAATTGCAGCCTAAAGGGTGGGAAGCAAAATTGCGTAGGAGTGCTGTGTCTTTTAAGATGACGAATGGGATTTTTAAATTCTCAGCAGCTTCATGTCGGGGGTGGAGCGGAGGTTAAGCTTGCTATTAAGACTCTGATGTAATATTGGAACCTGGGTCAGAGAAACTGATAATTAAGCGACTTGCATTCTCCTCCCAGGATGGAAATAGGAAGCTACCACTGGGCCTGTGAGAGATTCAGTCCAAGGGACAACGTCATCTGGTTTTTCAGCAGTGCTGGTTTAGGAAAACACACATTTCCGATTTGAGCTGAACTTTGCTGGGCACTTGGGGGCTGGAGCACCCAGTGACTCAGGATGCCTTAGAAGGAAATAAAACATAAAGCTTTTTATAGCTTGGTGTTTCTCTCCCACTGCCCTCAACCCTCTGCCAGGGAGTGGGAGGAGTTAGCTCATGCTCGAGAACTCCCCGTCAAACCCCTGAACTTGGGTTAAAAAAAGCTGCAGTTTTCCTTATAAGAATGATTTATGTTCTGTCTGTGTGTCAGCAACCTTTGGAATGAGTATGAATTGACACATTCAGAAAGTCTTTCAAATGTCACATTTTAAAGTTTGATTTTCACAGTCTACAAGGAGAAATGGGAAAAGTAATTTTTTGAACATTTCATTACAACATAATCTTTTGATATTGGCGACATATAAGCCTGTATAATACAATTTGCTCTTAAACTAATTTTCTTTCTCTTTTTGAGTAGTCTTCTACTCTTCAAGTTGTGATTTTTTTTTAAGTTACTGACAAGAAATTCATGAACAGTTTTTATGAAAGCATTCCTATTTTTGTGAAAGCATTTTTCTGATCTTAAAAGAAATGCAGTTCACTATATCAAATTTGTGATATCAAATGACCCACTACCCTATATGCTATAGTTAAGACTTTGTGTTTCCTTCCAGAATTATTTTTACCGTATGGATGCAGAGAGACAGTTTACAATGTTGGAGTCTTTACTATATGTATAGGGATGGGTTTTTTTAAAATTAAGCTTAAAACTGTTTAGTACATACAATTATATATTATATTACATATATATTACAATCTTTTTACTGTTTATACCTTTTTCTTAAGATATAATTTATGTATCATAAAATTAACATTTTTAAAGTATACAATTCAGTGGGTTTTAGAATATTCACAAGGTTGTACAACCATCACCAATATCTAATTTTAAGACATTTTTTATCACCCCAGAAAGAAACCCTCTACCCATTAGCAGTCACTATGCACCCTCCAACCCCCTGCCTTCCACGCACCTAATCCCCTGGCAACTACTACTTTATTTTCTGTCTCCATGGATATGCCTATATATATAAGTGAAATAATGTATTCATAATTTTTTACCCTCTCTTTTTCACTTTTTATACTGAACATTTCTCCGTCTACTTACATTCTTGAATATAACTTTTAGCAGCTGGTATTCATACGGCATACTTTAGCTAACCAATACCCTAATAAAGGCCATTTGGCACATTGCCTTTTAAGCGGCTCTCACTGTGAGCACATTCTTACTTGGTTGAAATCTTCCTTTTAACGTCTGCATGTGGGTGCTCCTGCAGTGCGGTGGACAGAGCTAACACTGGTCATGCAATCCTGCTTCCACGAGGCAGACCTCGGTCTTTCTCACTTTCACACACCCCCTCCTTAAGTCTTCGGGCTAAGCTTTGCTCCTCTGGTTTTTTTTTTTTTTTTTTTTTTTTTGAGGCAGAGTCTCATTTCGGTTGCCTGGGTTAGAGTGCCATGGCGTCAGCTTAGCTCACAGCAACCTCAAACTCCTGGGTTCAAGCGATTCTTCTGCCTCAGCCTCCTGAGTAGCTGGGACTACAGTCATGCACCACCATGCCCGGCTAATTTTTTCTATATATATTAGTTGGCCAATTAATTTCTTTCTATTTATATTAGAGACGGGGTCTCACTCTTGCTTGCTTAGGCTGGTTTCGAACTCCTGACCTCAAGCAATCCGCCCGCCTCAGCCTCCCAGAGTGCTAGGATTACAGGCGTGAGCCACCACGCCCGGCCTAAGTTTTTCTATATATTTTTAGTTGGCCAATTCATTTCTTTATATTTTTTTTTAGTAGAGACTGGGTCTGGCTCTTGCTCAGGCTGGTCTCAAACTCCTGAGTGCAAGCCTCAGCCTCCCAGAGTGCTAGGATTGATTACAGGCGTAAGCCACCACACCTGGCCTGCTCCTCTTTAAAAAACAAAAACAAACAAACAAACAAAAAAAACTCTTTGAGAGGAACCAACAAGATGTAGTGACATTTACCCAGTCTCTGTATTAAATGTCTGCATTCGAATCCTGCCTTTCCAAGTGGTGTGACTTTTGACAAGTGACAACTCTGTGCTTGAGTGTCTTCATCTGAGAAATGGGGTGGTTGTAAGAATAAACGAGAGATGAAAATCCTCTACACTGTGGCTAGCACATGGAAGGTGCTTGAAAATGCTCTCATCCCATGCCACACAATATGAATTCTATTACTGCAGAAGAAAATGAGGCCAGTTGCTTTGTTTTGTTTGACCCAGCTCATGTGGGTTGTTGGAAATTGCCACTCCCTTTCTTTGTTAAAAGCACACAAGTCTTCTATTTAAACATCCACTTCTCATCCCTTTCAATACAACAGTGACAGTTCCCAGTGTCTTCTTGTGCCTGCTTGGAGCGTATGGACAGGGCTGCTGGACGCTCAACCAGGCCAGGCCCAAGAGCTCATGGTGCATGAGCTTCCTTGGCATGTCCACGTGGGAGGGAGCATCTGCAGCTTGTTTGGGCATTTGCAGGTTTGGTAATCTCTGGAGAATGATGGGGTCTTTATTCTTGTTACAGGTCAGTGTCCCTAATAGAGGAGACTTGACCGGACCTGGGAGAGGCCACTGGTTAGGCTTTCTCTTTTTTCAGTCTCTGTTAATATCCCACTACCTTCTATACCTGGGCAGAGGCCTGCCTCTTCCTCCCGCTTCCCTTCTGGGACCCTGTGGTTCCATCAGAGTTCTGGCTAGTTCTTGAGAGATGCTCACTGCCCCCCGCCAAGATCCCTTGTCTCTCGTGTGGCTGGACCTAGCCCCAATTTTTCTAACGCCATGGGAAGTGACAGCATCTGGTTACATCTCCCCTCCTTTCTTCTCTGCCAAAGTCTTGATCTTTAAGAGGAAGGTGTGACACCACGCCCTTCAACTCCCAAGACCTGATTTCGAATCAAGGTCAAAGACACCTCCCCAAACCCCAGAAGTGGTTGATGATCCAATGGTTGGCTAACTGTCAGTGACCTCTTTCTCTTTGAAGGGTTCTGGAAGGGAACTCAGGGTATGGATGCAACTGTTCAAACATGGTAAATCCTTTAACTCAGGCTTGCAAATAGCTGCCCAGCCCTCCTATTCAGGCTGCCACCTGTAACCAGGAAGGATTTCAGAATTCAGAATGTACAGCTTTTGCTCTTTGTTCCCTACTGGAAGAGGCAGCTGATTAAAGCAGAGAGAATGAGAGAGTTGTATTTTAGTTATTTATTCTCAGGTTTCTCCTGGTAATGGAGAAATCAAGCAGACAATAGAAGATTTGAACCACACAATTAACAAGTTTGACCTTGTGTATATATATATATATATATATATATATATAGAACATTACACCCAGAAATTAGGCGATTCACGTTAGAAATATGAATTAAATACTAATCAACATTATTAATCATATATTAATAAATATAACTATGGTTATAATATAAAATTATAAATACAAGGACATAATTTTATAAACAATATATTGGTGATATTAACATAAAATTAATAACAAATATTAATCTGTTAATAGAAAAGACTGACTACATATTAGATCATAAGGTGAATCTCAACAAATATTTTAAAAATCCTATCATATTGTTGATGGTATCTGACAACAATGCAAGGAATAGAAAATACTTCCAAAAATGCAACATTAAAAATACCTATTTTTTTTTTTTTTTGAGACAGAGTCTCACTTTGTTGCTCAGGCTAGAGTGCCTTGGCGTCAGCCTAGCTCACAGCAACCTCAAACTCCTGGGCTCAAGCGATCCTTCTGCCTCAGCCTCCCAAGTAGCTGGGACTACAGGCATGAGCCACCATGCCTGGCTAATTTTTTTTTTCTATATATATTAGTTGGCCAATTAATTTCTTTCTATTTTTGGTAGAGACAGGGTCTTGCTCTTGCTCTTGCTTAGGCTGGTTTCGAACTCCTGACCTTGAGCAATCCGCCTGCCTAGGCTTCCCAGAGTGCTAGGATTATAGGTGTGAGCCACCACACCCAGCCAAAATACCTATTTGTTTTGAAAATTAAAATGTACTTCTAATAACACATGAGTCTAAGAAGAAATCATTATAAAAATCTACAATGTGTTTAGGATTAAATGGAAAAAATTCTACATTTCAAAACTAGGATACAATTTAAGTAGTACTTAGACATTTATAGCCTTAAAATGCTTACAATGGAAAAGAAGAAAGGCTAAAAATAAATCAGTTAAATATCCAATTTAAGCTAGCAAAGTTACAGAATAAGCCTAAAGAAAGTAGAAGGGAGGAATCAAAGATAACTACAGAAATTAGTAAATAATAAAACAAAGGTAAAGAAGATCAATAAAGACAGAAATTGGTTCTTTAAAAAGATTATTAGGGCCGGGCGCTGTGGCTCACGCCTGTAATCCTAGCTCTTGGGAGGCCGAGGCGGGCGGATTGCTCAAGGTCAGGAGTTCAAAACCAGCCTGAGCAAGAGCGAGACCCCGTCTCTACTATAAATAGAAAGAAATTAATTGGCCAACTGATATATATATTAAAAAAAAATTAGCCGGGCATGGTGGCGCATGCCTGTAATCCCAGCTACTCGGGAGGCTGAGGCAGAAGGATCACTCAAGCCCAGGAGTTTGAGGTTGCTGTGAGCTAGGCTGACGCCACGGCACTCACTCTAGCCTGGACAACAAAGTGAGACTCTGTCTCAAAAAAAAAAAGATTATTAGAAACAGTATGGCAGTTTGTCAGAAAATTAAAAGTAGACCTACCATATGATCCAGCAATTCCACTTCTGGGTATTTACCCAAAGGAATGGAAAGCAGAGACTCAGATATTTGTAAACCCATGTTCATAGAGGCATTATTCAAAATAGCCAAAAGGTGGAAGCAACCCCAGTGTCCCCCGATGGATAGAAGGACAAACAAAATGTGGTATGTACAGCAGAAGCTGTTTTATGACCCCAAAAAAGTGGTACATACAGACAATGGAATATTATTCAGCCTTTAAAAGGAAGGAAATTGGGACACATTCTAAAACCCGGATGAATATTGAAGACATTAAGGCGAATGAAATAAGCCAGTCGCGAAAGGGCAAGTACTGTGTGATTCCATGTATATGGAATAGCTAGAGCAGTCAAATACTTAGAGACGGAAAGTAGAGTGGGTGGTTGACAAAGAGAGACGGATGGGGAGTTACTGTTTGGTGGGTATAGTGCGGGCATCTTCAAACTACGGCCCATGGGCCACATGCCGCTCGCCTAGGACATTTATCTGGCCCGCCGGGTGTTTTTGCAGCCGCTGCCTGTCCTGCTTAGGAGCCTACTCATCCCGGGCCCACAGTGCGCACTCTCCAACGGTCTGAGGGACAGTGAACTGGCCCCCTGTTTAAAGAGTTTGAGGACCCCTGGTATAGAGCTTCAGTTTTGCATAATGAAAAAACTTTTGGAGATGGATGGTGGTGATGGTTGCACAACAATGTGAATAGACTTAATTCCACTGGGCTATATACTTAAAAATGGTTAAAATGGTTAAGTTTTATGCGTATTTCACCACAGTTTCTATTATGAAGTCAAGGAAATGGAGAGAATATTACAGAAAGATAATGTCATCCTGGAAATTGCTTATATTGCAGATGTGATGTTTTCTCTTATGTGTCATTGATTTTTTCCCCTATTGCACCATTCATATACTGTTTAATTATTATAGCTTTATAATAAAATTGAATTTCTGTTTTGTTTTTTTTTTAATTTAGTAGTTCTCAGCTAATTATTTCTATTTTTAGTAGAGATGGGGTCTGGCTCTTGTTCAGGCTTCTCTGGAACTCCTGACCTCAAGCAATCCTCCTGCCTTGGCCTCCCAGAGTGCTGGGATTACAGGTGGGAACAACCTTGCCCGCCCTATTTTTAAATATTACACCATAATTGCCTGACTTCTCCCTTGTTTTTAAAAAAATTATGATGAAATTCACATAAAATTAACCATTTTAAAGTTACAATTGGGTGGCATTTACTACATTCACATGTTGTGCAATGTGTCTACCTAGTTCCAAGACATTTTCATCACTTAGAAGGAAACCTGTGCTCATTAGCAGTCACTCCCCAGTCCCCCCGCCCCTAGCCCTCAGCAGCCACCAATCTGTGGTCTGTTTCTATGGCTTTACCTACCCGGAATAGTTCATATAAACGGCATCATATAATATGTCTTTTTGTGTCTGGCTTCTTTCACTTAGCATAAAAAACATGTTCAGATTCATTCACATTGCAGGATGCATCAGCATTTTGTTCCTCTTGTGGCTGAATAATATATTCCACCACGTGGACATACTGTGTTTTGTTTATCCACACATCGGCCGAGGGACATTTGGGTCACCTCCATCTTCTGGTCTCCTTTGTTTTGGTCAGTGATGCACGTATCTTAGCAGGTTTTTCAGTGACTTAAGAAAATGCTGGCCTGGCCGGGCGCAGTGGCTCATGCCTGTAATCCTAGCACTCTGGGAGGCCGAGGCGGGCGGATTGCTCGAGGTCAGGAGTTCGAAACCAGCCTGAGCGAGACCCCGTCTCTACCAAAAATAGAAATAAATTAATTGGCCAACTAAAAATATATATACAAAAAAAAATTAGCCGGGCATGGTGGCGAATGCCTGTAGTCCCAGCTACTCGGGAGGCTGAGGCAGGAGGATCGCTGAGCCCCGGAGATTGAGGTTGCTGTGAGCCAGGCTGACGCCATGGCACTCACTCTAGCCTGGGCAACAAAGTGAGACTCTGTCTCAAAAAAAAAAAAAGAAAAGAAAAGAAAATGCTGGCCTAACGTGTAATGCCACATGTCACAAGTGAGAAGACACCAGCTGGTGCCCCAGGAGCCCCATTTTGCTGTCTTTAGGGGAAGTGCTAGAACCCAGTCACTGGCCACAGGACACCTGGGCTTCAGCCCTGGCTCTGCCACTCCGGCTCCCTGGACCTCAGCTGCTGCAGGGATGAGTTGGGAGATTCCCGTGGACACAGGACACATTTGCAAGCCGGAAACTCAGCCGAATGTGAAGTTGAGGCTGTTAGTTCCCAGACTTACTTGGAGCAGAAAAGCTATAGGCCTAGTATACCGCAGACTGCATGAGTCCAAATCTTGGCTCCTCTATTTTCTGGCTGAGCGATTCAGGTGGGTTGTCACCTTTGAGCTGGTTTCCCCACCTGGAGCCCTTAGGCCAGCTGGGCAGGGAAGCTGGCCCTTCTGCCTCCTAACTTCAGAGTCCTTCCTCTGAAACGATGGAAGGGGACACCTATGAGCAAACTGCTGTGGGAGGATGAGTGACAGGCTCTCTAGTGAAACTGGCCCATGTGAGCTCGAGGGTTCACAGACACGCACACACTCGCAGGGCAACCCTCAAAGTATTTAACAATCAGGGAGGGGCCCTCTTCCTTCTACCAGCCAGAACACTCTTGCTTTTGCTGGAGTGGGCTGGGGGGTGACCCTTCAGTTGGAGGCTCATGGGGGTCCCCAGGGTCCTGGAAGGGGCTGGAGCAGTAGGGGTCACTCCAGGCATTTGGGCCAGTGGCTTTTTACTGGCAGGTGAGGATGTTCGAGAATATTTTAAGACTGCTATGGCCATGATGGTACATGGCAGGTGAGCGCCAACGTTGCACACCTGTGAACGCTTGTGCACACATAGGCCCATACAAGGGCACACGCTGTCCCACACATGTGCGCGCGTACACACACACACACGTCCTGCCCCACACCAGACTTCCTGGCTTCCTGTGGTCAGCTTTCCTTGAATGAGGCCAAAGCGGGCTGACTCGAGGGGCAAACGGCCAGCTTGCTGGTACTGCCCTCAGCTCCGGCCAGACAGGCTCCAGGGAAAAACTCGCTCACACCCTGGCCCCTCACCTGCTGGGAGCAGGCCAGGTTTCTCCAGAGTCTTCCCTGGGAAGGGTGGGGGGATAAAAGTGGTCTTCTCGGCGTTCTGAGCTGGGGAGGGACTCTGAGACAGCCGGTCTAGGCCCCCACTTCATGGGGGAAGAATCTGGTCCCAAACAGAGGAAAAACAACCAAAGTTGCACCTGAGAGGGTGGTGACACCAAGGCAGAACCTTGGCCTCCTGACACCCTGGGCGTGACTTTCCACCCAGAGAGCCTCAGATGACTGCCCCATTCGGTGTTCTGATCACCCTTGGCCGGCCCCTCATGGGCAAAGTGGCCTACCTGGCCGAGTTTGCTCCTCCGGCTCTGCCCCACGGCCACGCTGGAGGCCTCTTTCCTCCGCTCCCACCGGAACTTACCTGCGGTGTGGTCCAGTCTCCCAGGTTCAGATGTCGAATGTGCACCTGACTGGCCGTCGCGCACGCTGAGCACTTTCATTAGCTTCTTCTCCTGCGTGCCTGTGGGAAGGCCTTTGCCCAGCCAAAATTCACAGGCTCGGGACACTTCCTGAGAAGTGACTCCGATAAGTCGGGGGCCTTGTGGGATCCTCTGTGCCCACGCAGGCTGCTGCCATGTGCCCTTGGGCATGGAGTCTTGTTTCATGCATCCATTCACTTGTTCATTCATCCATTCACTTGTTCATTCATTTATTCATTGAAAGTCCTCCTTGATCCCACCCACCCACCTTCCTAGAGCCATGTCCCTATGCTCCTCTTCGTGTCCACCCCATGGCTCTGCTAACTGTCCCCCAAACACTCTACCAGACCTCCTGCTGAGCCTCAGCTCCAGGGGCACCTTCTGCCTGGGGCGCCTCCTTTTCAGAATCACCCTGGATGTTTTTACAAACGCAGAATCCCAGCCCCTGCCCCGGAGATGCCCATCTGGCAAGCCCAGGTTTCACAGACCACACATGGGTCCTTCCAGGCCCAGGTTCACTGTCATGTCCACCAAGGAGTCAGTCTGCCTTGCTGCTTCTCACACTCACCAAACATGCTCTTGCCTCAGGGCCATTGTCCTTGCCGTTCCCTCTGTCTAGAACGATGTTCCTTCCAGGCAGCCAGATGGCTTCTTCTCCCACGTCCTGCCAGTCTCTGCTCATGCCCAGAAAGTGGCTACATTGTCTAGATACACCTCCTTCCCCCCTGCCTCTGGAGGGCGGGAGGGTGTGTCTTGTTAATGACAGCTGCGTAGATCTTTCGAATGTTCCTCTTTATATCCAACTTGGATTTGCTCCCCGGGAACAGCACCCGTCAGTTCTCCCCTAGATTCTCGGGCTTGCTTGTAAGTGCTCGGTCCAAACTGCTCCACCTGCTGCCCTGGTCCGCGGGCATCGGCCCCAGGAAGCACTGAGGGGTGTGTGGGGACTTGTGGGGGCGTGGAGGCCCAGAGCCAGGCATTTTCAGGGCCCAGGGGTCCTGTTCCCACTTGCAAGCCTCTCCACCCTCCCTGATGCACTTGGCTAAGAGTATCTTAGAAGCCAGTTCTGCTCCCCTGGTCTCATCCTCACAGAGCCCAGTGCAGGACCAGGCAATCAGGACTTAGCAAAGCCCCGAGACCCCTCAGGAGCATCCCGATTGTGAGTAGGAGATGGGGGGTTTAGGGAGTTGCCGGGAGTGCAGGGTGCGGGGCATGGAGGGTGGGGGCAGGGAGGAGCCAGGGGGCCCGCTTGGCTGGTCTCTGTTTACCACCCAGACTGGATCCTGGCCCTTCTCCGTCCTGTCCTGCATCAGTGGGCTCCCCTGCCCACGGCCTGCCTGGTGGGCTTGGTCAAAGGGAGGCACCACGGGCGACTGAGGACGGATGAGAGTGAGGCCGGGTGTCCACTGCCAAGTCACTGCTGGGCGGCGAGTCAGCAGTGGCCGTGTCCCTTTCGGAGGGTCACAGTCTCTGTGGAGCAGCCGCTTCCCGCAGCTCCAGCCTAGGGCTGGTGCCATGTCTGGCCCTGGGTGCTTCAACATCCCGTGTTGGTTTCCCCAACGCTGCCCACACCCTGTGGACAGTCCCGGTCCCCCTGAGTGTGTGCCCCTGTTGCCTGCCTGCCAGGACCCTGCTGACACCTGCTAACGTGGGTTTGCAGCCCAGTGCATCAGGAACGAGAGTTGACAAACACTGTCTTAGAGGATGAGTGGAAGGGGTCTAAAGCAGGAAGTGCCATAACTGACGCAGAATAGGCTGAGACCTCTGCGCACTGCCGTTTCCCTGGTGCCTCTGGGGCCTTGCTGAGCCCAGAGAAAGGCAGGGGAGCCCGGCCTGGCTCCCAGGAGGAGGAGCCGAGGTGGCCCTCTGCACGCCCCTGCATGGGGGGCATCTGAGCTTGCACAGAGGCATCTCAGGCAGGGGCGAGTAGGAAGACTGAGCCTGTGTGGAGCCCACCTGGGCCTTTCTAGCATGCATATGGCATTGTCCCTAGTCTCGGGGGCCATGGGCGGGGGAGTAGGGGGTAACAAGGGGCTTGTTCAGGCTCCAGTTCCCTGGGCTGCAGCTCGCCCCCTCCCACGCCTGGACTTTGAGACTTTGATCCAAACCTACTTGAGAAGCTACGAAGAGCTGCCTTGGCTTCTCCAGAAAATTGGAGAGAACAAAGAAGCAAACTTACCAGTTACCATGGAAACCATCCTGAATTTAAAAGACTAAAACAACAATTTAATATCTCAAAATCCCTCCTGTTTGGTTATTGGTTTTTTCTTTTCTTTTTTTTTTTTCTCTTAAAAACACACACTCACATACAAATCCCACTGTAGCACATTAGTCTGATGAGACACGGGCCCAGGCGTCCAGGATCTTAGGGGGCCATGTGGTTCACGGAGTGCCCAGAATTAGTTTTAGGGGTTTAAATTAAAACATGAATAAACATTTGAAATGCAAAAGATCTAAATCCTCGGGCTCCACTGCGGATGAAAAAAAAAGGTAAAAGCTTTTTGCTGGATTAAAGGGAGAGAAGATATGAGGGTGGGGGAGGGGCTGGTGAAGCCAACTGGGCGCTGGCATCGCTGGTGCCGGAAGGGTGGGAGCCACTGCCCCTCCCAACCGCCATCTCCTGGGCACGGCCACTGCCCTGGTCTGTCACCCTCTCTCTGCAGGGCCTGGTAGGTGAGGGCCGAAAACAAGGCACCCCAGTACCGAGAGGGGCTGATGAGGGTGAGTGGGGACCCCGCTCACTTTCTGCTTCCTGGAGGCCATCAGGCCACCGTCTAAATGCTGGGTCCACTCCTGCACCGACAGGTACAGGTCTGGGACACGGGACTCTCGGGGCATGCTTGCTGCCCTCTTCTTCTGGGAACGCACCACCCACAGGCTTAGCCACGAGGTCTGCATAGCACTCAACCCCACCCCAGCTCCAGGTTAGAGGCCTGAGTGGCCACAGGGCCTGACTGAAGGGTAGGCAAGGGGCCGTTAGACCAGGTGACCTGTACTTAGATGTTGGCTTGGAGTTCTCAGAGAGAGATTTCCACCTCCCTCTGGCCTTGAGCCTGGAAGCCTGCATTTGGTGGAGTCCTCAGGAGCCCGAGAAGGGGAAACCTGCCTGGAGAAAGGGCCCAGAGACAGGACAATCCTAGATCCAGCTTCACCTGAAGCCCCAGACCCCACCCCCACTCCTGAACTTTTCAGTTATGCGAGCCAATACATTCCCTTTCGTGCTTAAACTAGTTTGAGTTTTTCCATCATCTCCCCCTGCAAACATTCTAGTTGGGACACACCCTCAACCCCTGGGCCTGGCATTCAAGGCTCCTCATCATCCGTTTCTCGCCCCTTCTTTCTTCACCCCTACTGCTGCTCTGTGCTGTTCCCCACTCAGCACGCTGATCCCATCAGCCTTTTCCAAACACAGGGCAGCAGTCCACTCTCCAGACGGCCCCCAGCACGCCCCTACCCGGAGAGCCTTACTATGTAAGTCTGACTTACGTAGTACTCAGTGCTACTTCTCTAAGTACCCACTTATCTTCCAAGGCCCTTCTCCCTCTTTCAGGGAGGCTTCCTTGGAAATCTCCTCCCAAGCATTAACCTGACAAGCCTCTCATCTGACTCTGACAAAATACACCTGGCTCCCCACGTGGCTCATGTACCCCGCCCCCTTGCCATCCTTGTCTTGGTTCAGTAGCTTCCTAGAACCCAATCCTATTCCGTGGAACGATCCCAGCAAGGGAGCAGTGCCTGAGGACACCTGTCCCCAGCCCCTGGCCCTGCCCTGTTCAGAAAGGAGCTGAAAAGATCATTCTTTTTTTTTTTTTTTTTAAACAGAGTCTCGCTTTGTTGCCCAGGCTAGAGTGAGTGCCGTGGCGTCAGCCTAGCTCACAGCAACCTCAAACTCCTGGGCTCAAGCAATCCTCCTGTCTCAGCCTCCCAAGTAGCTGGGACTACAGGCATTCGCCACAATGCCCGGCTAATTTTTTGTATATATGTTAGTTGGCCAATTAATTTCTTTCTATTTTATAGTAGAGACGGGGTCTCGCTCTTGCTCAGGCTGGTTTCGAACTCCTGACCTCGAGCAATCCGCCCGCCTCGGCCTCCCAGAGAGCTAGGATTACAGGCGTGAGCCACCGCGCCCGGCCATGAAAAGATCATTCTTATTCATTTCCTCATTTGGTCCCCACAACAGCCCTGAGAGGTACAAGATATCAATCTCACGTTAAGAACAGGACCTTGCGGCTCAGGGCAATGTAGTGACTTGTCCAGGGTCACACGTCCCTGCACTAGCAGGCCTGGGACCTCAAGCCCGGGCGTTCTGATTCTACCCTGCTGCGTTCCCTCCTTCATCCCTCCGATGAGACAGATCAGAAAGTCATCGAGGGCCCCGGGGTTGTGTGTGTGTGTGCATCTCTTCTTGGCCCTGCCGAGCCCAGGGTGGCACCTGTCACTTCACAGCCTGGCCTGGCTTCTCCTCGTGGGTCCAGCAGGCCAGTTAGCCGGTGGCTGTGGATTCTGAGCAGCCAGAGGCAGGCTGGCCTCATCCCGACCATGTCAAGTCCCTGAGGCCTCGCCTCGGGCTTGCGCCTCTCCAGATGAGCAACATAAATTCATGGAAATGTTTTCACAAGGGCGTTTTTCCTCTGCCGGCTTCCATTTCCTTGAAAAACACAGACTTGGAGGTAAACAGTCTTCGCTGTTGCAAGGGAGCAAATAGAGACTTCCTTCCACATCTCCCACCCGACAGCTGTGCTTCCTCCGACCTTCCTTCCGGCGACGTCCGTGGCCCCCAGGGAGGCAGAAAGGACCACGCTGTAAGGGAGGACGGTGCTGCAGGGACACCTGGAGCCTCAGGCACTCTGTCTCCCTGGCAGTCCGTGTCCTCAAGTGCCTCCTGATCTCCGACTCCCCGACCCCCATCAGACTGGAGAAGCAAAGGGGTGGGCATGGCTGAAAGGAGAGGGTGTTGCTAGGTTAAAATGGAGGCTCCATCCTAACGGGCAAAATAATCCGTGGGCTCGGACGATGCTTTCTTCTTACTTCCAGACCCTGGGATTTGCTCGTAAACAACACATTGTCAGCTCGATTTTCAGCTTCTTGAAATTAAACACCCTGTTAGGAAGGATTTGTACGAACACCTCTAACAGGAGAGGGCAAAATGAGCGGAATTACTGTCTGTTTATTTGTGCTTTGCTTTTTATACTTGCAAAATGCTTCAAAATACATTTCATTTTGTGTCTGCAATTTTCCCCCCTCCTAGATCCTGGTGAGGATGCATCCTTCTGGCAATTCTTAGGTGTAGATTAGGCAGTGACCTGCTCCCAGTCACCTGCAAGATAGAGATTGGCTTGATGGGTCAGCACTTTGGCAGGTGGGGTTATGGGTTGCAATTCTTCACTCCCCTGTGCTTCTATTACACACCTGGGCTCTCGCTCTAACTTCATATAGGCAGAGCAGGTTTCCCTGCCCCACTGAGGTTGAGGGTGACCATATGACTTGCTTTGACCAATGGCAAGTGGACAGAAGAGACAGTATATCAGTTCTCAGTTTAGGCCCTAAGTTCTGTGTGTTCCCACTTGTCCTTTACAGTTCTGCCAGCTCCATGAGGACTGTTTCCCCTGTAGCCCCTTTATCCAGAACTCAAGAGTGAACACATGGAGGGCAGAGTCTCACCCCTGTTGACCTGCAGACCCCTGAGTGAGGATAAATGATGGCTGTTTTATTTTTCTGTCTTGGTATGGTTGTTACACAGCATATTGTGCCAATAGCTGACTGATACAGGTCCTTAGTGCAAGTTCTGGAGACAGTAGGTGACTCATAAATGGCACCATTCTTGGTACATTTATTTCCTCCAAATTTACTGAGCATCTTTTTTTTTTTTTTTGGCCAGGCACTATGATATCTTAGGTGCCAGGGATACAAATGATAATACAAGTCAATAAAATAATAGTAATAACTAACATTATAAGATTAGTTATGTTGTTACCAAGCAATAATATATTACATGGTTCCAAGCATGTGCTTAGCTGCTCATATATATTATTTCATTTCATTCTCCCAACATCTCTATGAAGAAACCGAGGAAACTGGGGGTTTGAGAGTGTGAACAACCCGTTCCAGATCCCGTGGCTGGAAAGACCCAGTTCCTGCCCTCGGGAAGCTCACAGTCTGGCAAAGAAGGAAAAGTTAATGGCAGACACTGGTGCATGCCTGCCTGTCTGCGTGGTGATTGTTGTCCAAGCGTGAATTCTGTAGTGAGGCAGCAAAAGGCAGACGGGTAGTTTTGGTAGGAAAATCTGCTTTGCTCCTATCTGCAGGCGGAGTCCTTGGAGCTGAAGGCTGTTAGGAAGCCAGGGGCAGTGAGGTCACCATCTGGCACCAAATTGCACGAAAGGAAACATGCCAGGAGACCTATGGAAGCTTAGGAAATCCCCACTTCCTGAGTTGTAAAAGCTTACGACTGAGTTTCTGCAGCTCTCAGATGGGCCCAGCCCTTCCACAGGCATGCTGTGTGACCTTGGGTCCACCCCTGGCCTCCTTTGGACCTCAGTCTCCTCACCTGTAAAATGGGCCGGAGGATGCAGTCAGGTGATCTGTACGGGGACTTCCATTTCAGAAATACTAGAGCCTATATCCCTGCTTTGGAAGGAAAATTTCTTCCTTTCTCTTTGTTCCTGTCATCTGCAAGTGGGGAGGGAAAGGGGCGGAGTAGACGTGTCCTCTTAGCACTTGTGTTCAAAGCAGTATGAGCAGTGTGTCTTTGTGTGTCTCCCTCAAAATGTGACGTTTTGTTTTGTTTGGTTTGAGACCATGTTTACCGTGGCCCTTCCTCCTGAAAACTGAGGCAGCTCTGAAGGCTACAGTGTAGGATTTTAGCCCCAGCATATGGTGTGTGTGTGCTGTGGGGGTGGGGGCTGTGTTCTGCGGGTTGAGTTTGGATTTTCAAAGGGAAGGATCACAACGACAACAATAGCTACTATTTACTGAGCACCTATTATGAGCCAGGCAGTTGCATTGCCTCATTCCGTCCTCATAATTGCTCTGAGACGAGGTTACTAGGATTCTGCCATTTTAAAAACAAGAAAACTGAGGCCCCCTTGGGGGCCAACCTCGGTGCTTTCTCTGACTCAAGGTCTTCTCCTTCCCTTGGGAGAGCAAGATGTTCTTCACGGCAGTGTGATCTTGGGCAAGTTCTGAACTCCTGTGAGCCTCAGTCTATTTACCTATACAATGGGCATAAGCTGTCCTTCCTCATTAGGTTTTACAGTAAGTAATATAAAAGGTCCAGGACATAGAAGGCAATCAGTAAAGATAATCATTTTACTTAGTGTGTAACAATGATGTATTTACTGGAAATAAATTAGTAAGTCATCTCCAGATGAAATAATTCTAATTCCATCTTTTCCCAGAAATTTTTATTCTGCTTTTACAATTATTTTGTTCAATTCAATTCAAACCACAGAACCATAGAATGGTTTTCCTAACCAAAGCTTATGGGGAGGCCCAGTGACTAGAGCACAGCGGAGCAGGTTGTTCTGGTTGGGGTGGGTGGGTGGTACAACGTTGAAGTCTTGACCCACAGGGGTCTCTCCTCCCCAGAGTGGGGGCCCCTTAGTGCCCCGAGAACCCTCAGCCAGGGCTCTTTAAACTGCAGTCATAACCCACTAGTCATCATAAAATCAATTCAGAGGTTGCCACCTAAATAGAATAGAAATCCCAGAGGTCTTGCACCCAGTAGGGGTGGATGTTGGTCTGACCAGTTTTGTTTCGGTTACACGGTACCTATGCGGTTTACTGGACCTGGAGGTAAAAGCCATTTCTCACTGTGACTTACGTCAAAAAGTTGGAAACCACTGCTGTTCACTCCATTCCCCTCGTTTCATGTTTGGGGAAACAGAGCCCAGAAGAGGGAGGTGACCTGCTCGAGTTAGAGGCGCAGCTAAGACAAGGACATTGGTCTCTGGACTCTTTGCCTGTGTCTTCTTCACGTGCCACCCAGCAAGCAGGACGGGGGACAGTCACCGAGCCTAGACATGCCAGGCACTGCGCTCAGTGCTTTAGAGAAGTCATTTCATCCCCATCATGGCCGTATCAGGCAGCCAGGGCTGCATAACATACCAAGATGGGAGCTTTGAACGACACAAAGTTGTTCCTCTCAGGCTGGAGGCTGGGAGTCTGAGATCAAGGTGTCAGCAGGGCTATTTCTTCCGTGGCCTCTCTCCTTAGCTTGCGGATGGCTGCCTTCTCCCTGTGCCTTCCCAAGGCCTTTCCTTTGCATCTGTGTCCTAACCTCTTCTTATAGGGACACCAGCCATGCTGGATTAGGGCCCGCCCCAGTGACCTCATTTTAATATAATCACCTCTTTCAAGATCCCGTTTCCAAACACGATCGCATTCTGAGGTTCTGGGGTTAGGACTGCAACATATGGATTTTGAGCAGGAAACAGTTCAGCCATAAATGATCCAGTAATAATAATAATAACAATAATAATAATGCTGTTATTATCCTCAGTGGTGAAGGAGGAAACTGAGGCACAGAGAGGGTAAGCTGTCAGGGCGCACAGGCAGGGCGATCAGAGCCCGATTCAGACCGGACAGGAGGTCCCAAGCCCACCCAGAGCGCCCTGCAGCCTGGGAGCAGGGGGAGCCCACGGGGAGCCGAGGCTGGATGGGAAGAATGTGCGGGAGGAGGAGCGCTATGCTCCAGGCAGGAGCGGGTCGAGCAACTGAGTCAGGGCAGGGTGAGTGTTCCACCTCCTGCCATGAGGAATCGTTTCTGCCAGGAGGGGCGGTGTTCTCAGGCTGGGGCTGGGGTGCCCTCCTGCTGCACCCCAGCACTCCCAGTCCTGTTCCAGAAACATCGGGAAAGGCAGCAAGCCACGCTGACCCCGTTAGAGGGCCAACCTTGAACCTCTTTGAAGTTACATTAATATTAATTTGCACCTTTACCTCATGCAAATTACTTGTCATACACCTCACAAGTGATCTCACCTGAGACACCAAAGTGGAAGGCAGTAGGCTTGCTGTAGAGAAATGCTGATTTTTGTTTTTCTTCTTAATATTCGTATTCTTTTTTTTTTTTCGGCATATTATGGGGGAACAGATTTTAAGGTTTCAATAAATGCCCTCCCCCCTACAAGTCTGAGTCTCCATCATGACCATCCCCCAGATGGTGCACATCTCACTCATTATGTATGTATATACCCGCCCCCCTCCTCCCACCTGCCCAATACCCTATTACTGTAGTACCTATGTGTCCACTTAGGTGCTACTCAGTTAATACCAGTTTGCTGGAGAATATATCTGGTGCTTGTTTTTCCATTCTTGGGATACTTCACTTAGTAGTATGGGTTCCAGCTCTAACCAGGAAAATATAAGATGTGCTATATCACCATTGTTTCTTAGAGCTGAATAGTACTCCATGGTATACATATACCACATTTTATTAATCCTTAATATTCGTATTCTAAACACAGCCCCTACGATGCTTCTGTCTCCATCTTCAGAACTGTTCGGGCTCTCTCGAGTATCTCCCTGCATGCTCCGGTCTGTCTGTGTCTCTGGACCACCGTCTCCTCCTCTGTCTCTCTGCCTCTGCTCATCCGTCCTGTTTTGTTCACAGCGCAGAGCCAGGCCGCTCTGAATCCACAGTCTCAATTCCTCTGGTTAATTGCATCACTTCCACCAACAGACCAAGTCACGTGGGAAGAGGCTTCCTGTGCAAATTTCAGGCCCAGGCCTCTGTCCCCAGAACCTCTTGGCTCACTAGGAGCAGAAGGGTTCATGCGTTAGTAGCTAGTTTCTCCGTGGGAAGCACCAATAGGGCCCTGGCAACCACTGGAGGGCCTTGAACCTGGATCCCTGCTGGACACAACCAGTTCCAGAGTGAGCCAGAGCTCCCACGCTGGACGGGGCGGAGCACCACAGCGGCCCCAGCACCGAGACACAGGCAGTTTCCCTGCAGCGTTCACAGGGCCTTGAATCTAGGCTTGGACCCCAAACCCCAGGGCTCCTTCCCTGAGACCTGTTGAGATGGAAACGTCAGCAAAATAAATGGATGCCGGTGAAGAGAGAAGAGGAAGAGGAGGATGCTTAGGATTTTGACTGCTCCCCCGACACTGACCTCCTCTGTTTCTCTGGGCTGCAGTGAGGAAAAGTGGGATGGCTGCCTGGAGCGTCTTCCTCCCATGGCAGGAGGGGGAGGCGGCGGTGGGGGTGGGGAGGATTCTTGGTGCTGTCCCCAAATCCCAAGGGCTAGGCAGGCCTGTGGGCTCTAGAGAGAGCTAAAGCCAGCAAGGCAGATCGCTCAGCTGCTTGGGACTGTTTCTTTCCCCCTAGGCATCCCAGGGACCCTAATAGAGTCTGGACTGAAGGCTTTGGTCTGATCTTGGGTGGGCAAAGGCGAATGAAGGGGTCTTGGGGAGGAATGACAAAGGGGAATAGCCCCACCCCAGCGTGGTGCTGAGTGAGAATACCCTGCAGAGGGAAGGACTGTTGAGACAGTTGGAGCTTTGGGGACCAGGCACCCTCCCCACGTGGAGACTCTCCCTGCACTGCCAGCTCCGAAGAGTCAGGGTGAGATTTTATTTAGGAAGCTGAAGCTCATGGGCTCAGTGGGGTACAGGGTGAGGGGTGGAGGCATTGGGCCATGGCTATTCATTCTGGGGATCCACTAGTGGTTAAGGAAGCAGGTCGACCTCTCCAGCCTCCCTCACAGGCTGTGCACTGCACAACTCTGGGTGCATCATTCCCATTGTGCAGTGCACGACCTATACTCTCATACTTAGCCGCCTGGTCTGGGAAGGAGAATTGCCTGGTTTCAAGGCAAAACAGCCCAACAGATCTTGGTTCTGAGAACTGAAAGGCTAGTCTTTGTCCACCCTAGTGAAGAACTTAATTTCAGGTTGAACTAGCACATACCAAGGTCCTGTTATGTGCCAAGCTCACAGTAGGTGATCTTTCTCATTTAAACCTCTCCACTTCCCAGTGCAATTTCTGCTACATTTTGAGTTGGAAAGAAATTTACTTGCTTTATTGATGGAATGACCATATTTATATTCTCAATGGCAGATGGCTCATTTTCAAAATTCAAGTCAGTTTTGCAGTCAAGTCTGGCTTGCAACACAGTCTGTCTTTGTCCCTTTTGAGGATGATTGGGACATTTGGATGGTACCCAAGACCCCCTCTGTGGCCCTGTTGAGGTCCCTTCTCACCTGGTGACTCACAGGCTTGAAGCAGTCACTCAAAGGGTCTCTGGGCACTTGGCTCTTAGCCAGCCTAGGATGAGACTGATTCTGGAAGGTCCTCCAGGATTGATAACTAGCACCGGAGAGCTTGGCTGGCACTGAAGTGAGACACAGAACCCGGCCCATCCCCACTCCTTTAGGGGAGACCTCACCTCTGAACTTCAGCTGGGATCTGGGCTCCTCCTCCCCACTCATGCCGGCCTGCTGGAGTTGCCTGTAAAACCGGAAGGCCCTGGGCCTTGACATCAAAACTGGGTTCAGCTCTTGCCTTTCTTGCTTAACTAGCTGTGGATCTTAGATATGTTTCTTGTGGTCTCAGTTTCCTCATATGTGAAATGGGATTACAATCCATGCTGTATTATGCTGTGAGGTTTGTGTGAAATGAAATGCACTGTTTACTGAGTACCCACTGATTTCCAGGTCTGTGAACACCTGGCATTTCTTAGCCCATGTGACTTGTACTGGGCACAAAGTCGGTCCCCACTATTTACTGAAGGAATAAATAAGTATCTCTCTTCATAGGGCTTCATGGGTGTGCAACCTGCATAGTCACACTTAGAAATGAACTGCGCTTGGATTAATATTCCGTTGGCACCATCTTGAAATTTTTAATGACGTTCGAACAAGGGGCCCCACATTTTCGTTTTGCATTGGACCCTGCAAATGACATAGCTGGTCCTGCCTCTCCATGTTATCCTGTGGAATATACCTGGTCTACAGATGCACAAGACTGAGGCCGGGAGAGGTGAAATGACTTGCACAAAGTTATCCAGCTTCTAAACTGCAGAGCAGGGCCCAGGCACGGACCTTCCTTGGCTGGAGTCCATTTCACTGGGGTGGCAGCCCTGTTGCTGTGGCCTGCTGGGGGACAGGTTATAGGTCTACAAACTCCAGTGGCCTTTTCCTCTGTCTCTTAGAGGCCAGGGATTTGGAGGATCTCATCAGTCTTCCAAAAAAACTTTCAGTTTGTAACAAAGCAGCAACAACGGCCTTCGGCCTGCCCACTGTTTCTTTGTTGTTCTGGAAGACGCGTGTGTGAGAGGGAAATGGGAAAGGAACAAAGAAAAGCAAATGTCATGGAAAGTCAGTGTGGTACCTCTGTCGTCAGCCCGGGCAAGGCAAGGGGGACACAGGCAAGTGTGAGGAAAGAACAGCCCCGCTACCCCAGGCCTGGGGCCTCTGGATGGCTGAGTGTCCACAGCTCTGTGACCAATGCTGAAAATTAAAGCAGGGACAAGCTGGTCCCCGCTGCCTAGAACAAAGGGAGGCTGGTGTATCTTAGTCACTGCTAATTTCTGGCAAATTACTGGGCTTGGGAACAGGACTGCTTGTAAAGTTCCCGGCTGCTCCAAGCTGGAAGCAATTTATTCAAAGGGAAATAAGGCCACATCTGCTGAGGTGACAAGGAGACGAGGCAGCCTCTTGCAAGTTCGTAATGTCTGAGCCGAATCTTAGATGCACCTGCAGCAGCCCGGCCCTCTCCCCTGCCCACTTTTTATGCCTTTAGAGAGGTTTGCAGAAGGATGCTCAGAGGGTTGAAGTGAGCTCAGGAGGGTGTGTGCACATTCTTCAAAAACTAATAAAGTCCGCTACTACTCCCAAGGCTGAGCACATATGAAGGGAGTCGTGGGCGGGAGGAAATTGCAAATGTTTTTTTCCCAGGCTGAGATGGAGGGCATTGAACAGGTTGGAGCTAAAGGAGGGGACATGCTCTGTGGGCGCTTAGCTCTGAGGTGGCTGGACTGGCACACACACTCCAGCAGCTCAAGGCAAGAAGGGTGTGTCAGGCCAGGAGAACATGCACCTCAGGGCTGGAGCCCTGGTGAGAGTAGCCAGAGAGAAGGAAGAGGAGATAATGTCTCTGTCTTCTTGGGCTTCAGTTTACCCCTACTGTAAAATAGGACTAGAATGGCCCCTTCTGGTTTGAACATTCTAGATTATGATCCTAGAGAAAAAGGACAGGCAGGAAGAAGAGGTTATTTCTGAGCCCTGCTATGTTTGCAGCACTTTACAGTTTATAAGACTCTTTAAATCCATTGTCTATTTTTTCTTCATCATCATTATTAGAGCAGACATACAGAAAAAGACATAAACAAACGTAAAGTGTTATGAATAACTGTCATTGTGATCATTATAAAGCAAACACCTGTGTAACCCACAGCCCAAGTCAAGATTGAATGACAGATTAACACCAGCCTCTTGAGGGGCCCTTCCCATTCACCTTCCCTCCTGCCCCCTGTAGGCAGTAATTATTTTGTTTTCATCAAGATCATTTCCGTTTTTAAAAAATATTTTTGCCAGCCAGACGCAGTGGCTCACACCTGTAATCCCAGCACTCTGGGAGGCCAAGGTGGGCGGATCATTTGAGCTCAGGAGTTTGAGATCAGCCTGAGCAAGAGTAAGACCTCATCTCTACTAAAAATAGAAAGAAATTAATTGGCCAACTAAAAATATATAGAAAAAATTAGCAGGGCACGGTGGCGCATGCCTGTAGTCCCACCTACTCAGGAGGCTGAGGCAGGAGGATGGCTTGAGCCCAGGAGTTTGAGGTTGCTGTGAGCTAGGCAGACGCCACGGCACTCTAGCCCGGGCAACAGAGTGAGGCTCTGTCTTAAAAAAAAAAAACCAACAACAACACAAAAAAACAGTTTTGCCACCATGTCTGCATCCCTAAATGATAAAGTTTAGTCTTGCCTGTTTGGGAACTGTATGTAAATAGACTCATACAATATGTGTCATTGGTGTCCAGTTTCTTTTATTCAAAATCACGGTTGTAACTTGTGGCTGTTTTTCCAGATGAGCCCAGAGAAGTGAAACAACGCATCAAAGGTCGCATAACTAGTCATGGCAAAGCTGGCCATGGAGTCACACCTGCTGCCCACTCCACTGCCTGAGAGATCAGCTGCTGTTTCCAGCAATATGGCAGAGGAGGCAGGCTGAGAACAGGAGAGCTAGATGGTCTATATGTCTGAGCTGAGGTCACAGGCCCCAGGCAAGGAGCCTCCCTTGCCTGTGCTTCTGCGTTATATGTGTCTGGGGGTGGTCCCGGGACCTGGAATCCTCCTCCTATTGAGACTTTAAACATGGGGGAAAGGTGATTCCCCAAAAGGAAATGGAGGTGCCATTAGAAAGGGGGTGGATGGTGGATAGCCCAAAACACCACATCATTTCATTCAACCTTTCCTGAATATAGGCTGGTCATTTTTAATTTTTCCTGCTTCATTTCTTAATATGCATGTTAGAACGAAGTATCAAAATAGACCCCAAGGTACAGGAAGGGCCCCCTCATCTCCCAGCTCAGCAGTTTGCACACTAAGCTGACGGAAACATTGATTTTCTAAATTTCTTCTTCAGGCTTTGAATTTTCTCCTCATATGCTCTTGTTCATGAGGCTGACACAAAAATAACACAGCAGCCGGATGCCCACAGGACTACCTCCCCAGCTCTTGCTTTTCGTTCTTTCATGTTACCCTGCTTTTGCTTTGCACAATTTCATGCCAGAGACCTCTCAAGTCTGGGAAAACACTTTGAAAATGCTCTTAAACAGTGTCCAACTGTGGCATAAAGTGATTTCCTCATATCCTCTAAGTGGAGCCCCTGGCAAGTCAGGTACATTCTAGCACGCAGAGAGGGTCAGGGTTTTGGAAGGTATTAGTAGCTGGGATGAGATTTTGGGCAAAGGAGGGGCTCTTGGCTTGGGAGGGGAAATGCACATGGGAACTAATTGGGCTGGTAGAGCCCGGCTGTGGGAATGGCAGCTTGGGAACTGCCGTGCTGGGGTCGAAGTGCTGGGGGAGGGACCACACGGGCCTGGCACAGCCCCTGAACTGGGGCAGGTCCTCCAGGGCACTCGTGACCCCACCCCTTCCAGGAGGGCACACAGAGCTTTCTCCAGGAAACCCCCAGCCTCCAGCAGGCACCGGACTGAGAGTTGGGGAGCCCTCACCCCATGGCAGGCATTGCTGTAAACACGCCCATGTGGTAACTCATTTGAGACTCACAACCACCTGACACGTTTTATTGGCATCATTACTTATGTCAAAGGGAACAATAATGGTCCCTTTTAAGATATGTTACTTTTCCCTTTGATGGGTGGGGAAACTGAGGCACAGTGAGGTTAAATAATATGCTTGAAGCCAGCCAGGCCTGACTGCCTGAATTGATGTTTTGAAGGTTAGAAACTGAAGGACGGGACTGGCTGAGAACCCCGGTCCTCTCCCACTCTGCCCTCGGAGTGGCTGCCTGCTCTCCGCTGACTTCCCTGCAGCCTGGGGTCACGCGGGGCAACAGCGCAAACCTTTTGAAAAACAAGCGGCTTTGTGAAAGACGAGCCTGTCAGGCTAACCTGATTTCCTTCCTCGAGATCATGAGATTATGAGAGAACAGCCAGGCTGGGGCACATCCTGCCCAGTGGCATGTGCAGAGCGGCCGTCAGCACGGGGTCCCTCGAAGGCCCCTGCGCTCCGGGCCTCTCCGAGCTGAGCGTGCTCTGGGGACTTGCTGACCTCCCCTGGCCACCCCACCCACCCACGCCTGCACGCGCTGGGCTTGGACTCGCCTCTCCTGTCCCTTCCCCGCTGGGTTGCCGTGGCGTGGGGGCCACCCGCCCAGAGTTGTGTACAAACGCACGCTTTTGCTGGCCTGCCTCAACCTGGTGCCCGCTTAAGCAGAAACGCAAAGATAAGCCACAGAGGGCAGCCCTTAAGAGCCACCTGGTCACTGTTGGAAACGAAAGAGGCGTTGGGGTCCCGAGAGGGGAAAAGCCGGCACCGACTCTGGGGGTCAGCTCGGAGTGGCAGAATGGGGAGGAGGGGGGGCTGCAGTGGTGCTTGCAGCGCCCTCGCCCACCCCCTCCCTGGGAGGATGATGAAACCCAGGCTGGGGGAGCCTGCCGAGTTCCCGCAGCTCACACAACGATGGCACTGCCGTTCACACCGGATCTCTGGACGCCAGTCTCCTGCTCGGTCCGCTTGCGCACTGCCTTCTTAGCCGGCACCAGCTCAGGGAGCCAGCCGTGAGCTCTGGTGACACGGGCCCGGCTCCCAGAAGGCCCCGACCACAATGCCACAAACACGAGACTCAGAAACGGGAAAACGAGCTTGTCCCGGTCTCTCAGGGAACCTCCCGAGACGGTGACTCGTCTGTGGCTGCATTCTCTGAGTTCTTAGGACTCCTCCATCTAGAAACGGAGTGCCCAGGCGTCCCACCGGCGTGGCGGGATTCTGCGCCCCTTGGGGCCAGGAGGGACGCGGCCTGTCATGTCACGGGCCTCAGCTGCCTCAGCTATCAGGCCCCGCCTTGCACCTGCACTCTCTCCAGGGAGTGGATTTTTCCAGAACTCTCCACTCTCTCCCCCATCGCCCTTGACACAGTGACACAAATAGAACGTGTGTTACACGTGCATCCACAGGGTCCTTACACAGGAGAGTTCGTTCGCACGTCACCATAAACCGGTGAGGGGGGTTTGTTATCGAGCTATAGTATTTTACCAATAACTGAGGCACGGGAGGGCTCAGTACCGAGCCTGCTTAGTTGTACATGACCAGTGAGTGGCAAAGCTGGAATTGCAAACCCAGAAGGCCGGGCTCCCAAGGCCATTCCCTCAACATTCACACGGTGCCGCCTCCTGGAAAGAAATGAACTTTCCCCTGAGCCCCGCTTCCTCCTTCCTCCTCCCTTCTGCGGTAACCTCACTCAGCTTTCTTTTAAGAAACAGGCCCTCCTTCATCCCACAAGGTCTGGGTGGGTCTGTCAATCACCATGCAATGGGCGGGCACAATGCTCAGGCTGGGCCAATCAGATTGTCTGGGTGCTTGATCTCAACCATGTGTTTTGATCTCAACCGCTAGTGTTTTGGTCAATGGGGTGACAGCAGATATGGCTCAAGCAGAGACTTGCAAAGGGCTTGCCGGGTTGATATTGTTCTCTTGTGCTGCTATCATTGCCTTCACGTGAACATATCCAGGCTAGCCCACTGGTCCCAGGAGGAGGTGAGGGACACAGGGAACAGGGCCATCCTCAACTGAGTCCAGGCTAGGTCAGCCAATCCCTTGGATCAAAGCCCAGTGGAAACCAGCCGAACTAGTCATGCTCAGCTCAGATTAGCCAACCCCCAGCTGACCAATGGACATGTGAGACAAAATGAATGATTACTATTTTGAGTCACTGAGATTTGGAATATTTCATTATGTAACTGTAGCTAACTGATACATAGACTGGTACTCAGAAGTGAGGTGCTGCTGTAACAAACTCAAAATATGTAGCATTGGGTTTTAGGACTCAGTGGTAGTAAACTATTAGGGAAGGCGGGAAAAATAGCAGGGAAACTGCAATTGGAGGTGACATTATGTAGTGGTGAGTCATTTGGTAAAATTCTTTTTTTTTTTTTTTTTTAAATTTTTTTTTTCTTTTATAGAGACGGGGTCTCGCTATGTTGCCCAGGCTGGAGTGCAGTGGCTATTCACAGGCGCGATCCCACTACTGATCAGCACGGGAGTTTTGACCTGCTCCGTTTCCGACCTGGGCCGGTTCACCCCTCCTTAGGCAACCTGGTGGTCCCCCGCTCCCGGGAGGTCACCATATTGATGCCGAACTTAGTGCGGACACCCGATCGGCATAGCGCACTACAGCCCAGAACTCCTGGGCTCAAGCGATCCTCCCATCTCAGCCTCCCGAGTAGCTGGGACTACAGGCGCGCGCCACCGCGTCCGGCTAAAATTCTTGCCTGTAGTAACTTGGAAAATAGAAAGTGTATCTAATGAACTCTTGGTCTTGGGCAAAGAGACTTCCAGGCAGACTATTGAAAGTATCACTTGGTTTTTATGGCTGTGTTTGATAAGGTACTACAAAAAAATATGAGCTCAGAAAATAACTGCCCAGTTTGCAAATAGTATTAGAAAGTATAAAAGTTGGAACCTGTTCTGTTGATGTGGCTTTAAGCACATAGAGTAGAATGGAATCAAAGACATAGGGAACTCACAAAGTTTTTAGGGGGTTATGGTGGGAAAAGGACTCCCAGCTTGCATCAAAAGACACCAAGGCTGTTCAAAACGTAAAAGGACCTCAGAGTAGGAAGCAGTCTAGAATAATTGCCTAAAGGATGCATTTTGCAATGCCTTCAGAGTGGCTAGGAAGGTGATGGAGAAGGGAAGGTACCCCAGAGGCTGGAGCAGGAGCCATGGGGACCTCTCCCTGGATGTGGATCTGAAGGCTAATCAGGAATGTTACCTACCCCCAGGGGAGGGGTCACTGGAAACACTTTCCTAGCAGGATTTCAGAATTGCTATGGGCCAGTGACTGTGTGGGGCCTTCCTTTCTTTCCCTGTTTGAGGGGCAGTGTTTACTGCAGATGTCCTGTCCCTACTTTACCATGGCTGTTGGGGGTATGGGTGATGGACAACTTACTCATAAACCTCTGGGTCAAGAGAAGCTGCACCTGGACCTGATGAGATCATGAGAAAGTGAACTTTGAGCTCGACGCCATTGGTTGTTTTGGAGATGTTTTGGCTTGTGATGGGAGAGAGTGAATTTTGCATGTGGGAAGGACCTGGATTATTGAGGTCATCAGGGTGGAGTGGGATAGATGAATGGCATTAATGGGCCCAATTCTTCACCCTTCCCTGTATCCATGTCCTTTGCCATGTAGTTTTTTAGTGCAAACTTTTCCTCCTGTGGGCAAGGGGCACTTCCTCACCCCTTGACGCCGGCCTCAGTCATGTGACTTGCTTTGCCAATGGGATGTTAGCAGACAGGACACAAGCAGGTCTTGACATGCACTTGCATGATGCGGCCTGTGTTCTTGCACCTCTGACATCACCACGAGAAGGAAACACTCAGTCTAGGACAGTGACCCATGGAGGAGGAGGAGAGACACGTGCAGTAGAGCCACCCCATGCTGGCCAGCTGCAGACCCGTGTGAGTCCACTTACAACCCACAGAACCACCCAGCCAACTCTGCCCGAGTCAGCCAACCCCCAGCCAGTCCACAGACACATGAAAAATAATACTATAACAATAAATTGTTATAATATTCAGTACAACAAATGAACATCTGCCCAATCCAAGCCCCATCATTCCATTCCTTCCGTGTTGGAAAACTGAAGAGGTGAAAAGAGACACTCAGGTAACACAGAGGTAGAAACCCCAGGAAGCGGCGGCCGTCACCCCTAGATCAGAGCACGAAGGCGAGTGCTGGAGTCACCAGAACCTCAGGGCTGGCAGAAGTGTTGCAGAGCTGGCACTCAGGCTCCTAGGGAGGGGGCCCTGTCTGGCAGGTGCTGGCACCCCTGGGGGACAACGCTTGGTTTTGATGTGTGAACAATGTCGATGACGTCAAAGAACACAGCTGGCTGCTGGGGGTCAGGGAGATAGGCCAGGATATCCTGTCTGGAACCCCATTTGTTCTGCACATAAAGGTACCCAAGGAGAAGGAGTGGCAAGACGGAGAAAATGGGGTTCGGATTAGGCATCAGAAGACGGTCAGGATTTGGGTAATTGAAGAAGAAATCTGGGAGAAGGATTTGTCCATCGGAGGTCCTGGGGCCGGGTGGGGGCAGGGCTGGGACTGAACATAAATCCAGGTGTGTGCGCTTCCCCCCAAAAGTGCCTTGGGGGCCCCTACCTGGTACCTCCCGCCAAGGCCTGAGCCTAGGCCTCTCCCCCTCTGACACGACGGCCGTGGGCACCTGCTGCCTGAGTCACAGCGTGCTGGGGAGGGGCACGTGACAGAGTGGCCCTCTGAGCTGGCAGAGTGTGGTGGTCACAGCTTGGACTCTGCAGCCAGACAGCCTGGGACCGAATCCTCATGTGGCCCCCACCAGCTGTGTGACCGCAGGCAAGTCACTGACCTCTTTTATTTTTAAACTTTTCATTTTGAGAGAAGTTTAGATTTATAAAAGAGTTGCAGGGAGAGTTCCCATAGACCCCTTGCCCAGCGTCCCCTTAAAGCTAACACTCACATTGCTAGCACGTTCATTCAAACCAAGACAGGAATGCTGCTACATCACTGCTGACTCCGGACTTTCTCCAGATGTCTCCAGTTTTTCCACCAATGTCCTTTTCCTGTTCTGGGACCTAATCCAGGACACCAGGTTGCACTTAGACTTCGCCTCTCTTTGCTTCAGTGCCCTCATCCATGACACGGGGATTATGGTGACGACGGCACCTGTCCCACGGTCCTGTTGTGAGGATCAAGTGTTGGCTCACAGATGTAAGTGCTTCGCCGGTGCCTGGCACGAGAAAAGCTCCATAAGCGGAGGTCACGATCCTCATGTTTAAACCCAGCAACATCTTTCCAGGCCTTCTGGGAGCTTATCTTGCCGTGCCAGCCCAGTCCTCTTCCGCTCACTCGGGGCCTGGGTTATTTTGTTCCCCGTCCCCTGGCAGGCTGGGTGGGGTGTCAGCCAACTCAGAGACCATCACTGACACCCAAGGGGCACTTCCTTTACCCCTACAAACTGGCCAGAGGTCTGGAGCATTGGCTAAGGACTCACTTTGGAATCAGGCAGGCCTGGGTTCAAATCCTGCCATCCCCCTCCACCCCAACTGGTATCTGTGTGAACTCTGGCAAATCAGTGGATTTCTCCAAGCCTCCATAGTCCCCACCTCCCAGGGCAGCTAGAGGAGAGGGTGGCTGATGCCAGGCTCAGCTACGACACACGGCAGCCCCCCGTTTCCTACAGCACGATGCAGACCCACGTGCTGCTTCCTGGGGCGCTGTCTCCCCGCTGTTCCGCTGCTGGGCTCGCCCAGGCTCGGGGCCTGCCCGCACGAATTCGACCACATTCGAACACAGGGCCTGGCTAACGGGGAATCCTGCGTGCCCGCCTCTCCCTCCAGTCTGCCCAGCCTGCGGTTGCGTCTTCTCTCTGCTCCCCTCCCCGCCCCTGACTTGTCCCCAGCTGGTGCTCCCACAGAAACGCCCAGCCAGGCCACCGGGGCTTTCCCTGGAGGGTGGCCTCAGGCGGCACTGCCACCGTGCCCTCCTCCCAGAGCCTCACCCGCTCCGCGCTCGGCCAGGGCTTCCGGTTGGCACCGTGACCCCCCGGAGAGGAAGCACTCAGCCTGGCCGGCACCATGCTCTGCTGCCCACCTCTCTCTGGGCTCCAATTTCCACTCCCATTTCTCCTCTGTCGGTTCTGCGTCCTGCTTTCCCCCCTCCTGCACGTGTGGGTCCCCTCAGACCCTGGGCTGGGGATCCTGACTGCAAGGACGGTGAGCGTGTGGCAGTGTGGTTCAGAGCTGAAGGCTCAAAGTCCACCCCTGCCTCTTTCTAGCAGTGTGACCTTAGGCAAGTCACTTAACCTCTCTGTGCCTCATTTGTAAAATGGGGGTAAAGGTTGTACCCACCTCAAAGGGTTATTGTGAGGAATAAGCGAATCAAAGCAAAATGCTTTTACTAACTGGTTGGGGTATGTAACCCATGGGTTAGAAACATGCCTGATGCTGGAGTGTTGTGACTGTCATTAGCGGGGCAGATGTTCAGAGAGGCAGTGGCGACCAGAAGAGGAACGTCCAGTTTTGGTTTCCGATACAACCAGGAGTCGGAGCCTGTGCCCTGGCTCCCTTACTTTCTAGCTGTATGACTTTTGGGCAGTCACTCAAACACTCTGAGCCTCAGTTTCCTCATCTGTAAAGTGGAGATGAAAGCCAAAACCGCCTTGTAAGTCGCTGGGAGGGTCCCGTGGGATGATGCGTGGACGTGCCTAGCACAGAGCCAGGTGTGACCAGTTGGCCCTCGGTGGATACTCGTTAGATGACAGGAGGACGGTGCAAGTCCCCTGCCTCTCCCTGCAGCGTATGGTGTGGCTACTGGATTTCAGAGCTTGATCCTCATCCTCAGAGGGGGCCCGCCCAAGGCCTGGGCATGGGGGGGCCCTGGTGTCTCTGTGTGGCTGTCCCAGGCTGCAGAGTTCCCCAGCCAGAGCCCACAGGGCCAGTCACATCCTGTTCCTCTCCTAGGTGTCCTCCTTTGGGGACCTGGTGCCCCAGATAGTACCCTGCTATCCATTTAGTCCGGATTGGATAGAGAGGGGGATGTGCAGGTAAAACGTCACAAAGAGCTGGACTTGAGATGGGCCTTGAAGAACAGGAAATATGCCAGGAGGTGGAGGGAAGACGGGCAGGGATGGCGTTTGCTGTGCACCGACTGCGTTTTGCACTGATGGGCCCAGTGAAGGGCCTCCCTCTGCCCTTGTCCTTGGCAACGAGGCTTTGCAGCTCCTTTCCACCTCCTGAATCTGGGATGGCCCTGGACTTGCTTTGGCAGGGAGAATGCACCGAAGCGATGATGTGCCAGTCCTGAGCCTAAGCTGTTAGAGGCCCTGCACGCTGCCACGGCACCCTGGTGTAACTAAGCCTGGGCTGGCCTCTTGCGGGATGAGAGACCACCCGCAGCAGGGCCACGTCAGCCCAGTTTTCACCCCAGACATGTGCGAGAGCCCGGCCCACACGTGATCTGCCAGCTGACGGCAGAGGCAGTCACATGAGTGAGACCAGGCAAGATCAGAAAGTGCCAAGAAAATGCTCACTCTCAAGCCGCGGGACGTGGCGGTTTGCTGCGCAGCCTCACGACAGCCACAGCTCAGGGAAGGCAGAGTGTGGGGATGCCGGGGGTGGGTGAGCAGCCCGGAATTTCTCATTTAAAGCGGGGAATGAAGAAGGCCCCAAAGAACCCGCAAGCCAGGGGGCCTAAGGCCTCCGCGCTGGTGACCTGGCCTGCTGGTGACGGATGGATTACAGGAGCGTCCGATCACCTGGCTGATCGGCCACCAGACTTCTGGCTGGATGTCTGCCAGGCTCCCTAACAGACAGGCCTGCCTGCTGGGCTGTTTTTCTGCCTGGTTTTTTCCTATTTGCCAGTGGCCAGGCCTTTGAAACGCTGATGGAAAGGCTGCTTCCGCATTCCCAGTGGGTCCTGGTGGAAGTTCCTCTCACAGGACAGTGTTTTCTAGATGCTTAGCAAGAACTTCCAGAAACTCCTGGAACCTGAGCCTCAGCTGTGTGCACTAGTGCCACCTTGCTGCGTGGCCTTAAGCTCCTCACTCTTGCCCCCTGTGCCTCCACTGCATGGTTGGCCATATGGGGCGGGTCATGCCTGCAGTTCTGTGCCTGTTTCCTCACCTGTAAAACGGGGATCAAGAGATGGACCACCTTGGGGGCGGGGGCAGGGCCTTGGAGTACTGTATGCGGTGTGGATTCATCCAGAAGTTAAAGCTGCTTCAGTTTCCGGCCCGGACTCCTCATCTGCCCCTCCCCACGCAGGAAACTGGAATGATCGTGCTTAAAAAGCACAGTGGCTTCCAAGGCAAACCTGCGTCCTGCGCAGCTCTGGTCTAGAGCAGGTCGCAGGTATTGGAACTGCACGCTTTATTCCTGCTGACTCCAGGGCTCCGCCCTCTGCCCTCCCAGGTACCAGGCCATCTCCCAGGCAGGCTGGGCTGGTGCCTCTGTCTCCTCCTCAGTCTCCCAGGATTTGCAGCCCCCAGATGCCAAGCTGCGCCTGCCCCAGGAGGTGATGGGGAGGGGTGTTTGGAACCTGCTCCCCCAGGAGCTGTAAGTTTGTTCAGTAAAGGCAACAGCCGGTCCCCTGGTCTGCTCAGGGAGGGACCAGGGATCCCGCTCACTCCTCAGCCCCCCAAGGTCACCCACCACCCGCTTCCCAGACCAGTAGCCACCCCCTCTGCGAAAAACCTCCTGCAGCTAAAGGCACAGCCCCAAAGAAGGGGCTGGAGTGGCAGGAGGGGCAGCCAGTGAGGGTGGAGGTAGAGGATTACATCATCTCCGTGGGCTCCTATTGGTTGAGAACCCATTCCTCTGGCCCCGCCTCCCAGCCTTGACAATAGGCCTCTCTGCACCTGAGGTCTTCCGAGCCCAGGTGCCAGGTTTGCAGAGAAGGCCGGTGTGAGGCAGGGCCCTGGGCCAGATGAAGCCAGAGGTCCAGGCTCTGCCACTCATTAGGGGTGAGGCCTGGTGTCTCCAGGCATCAGCTTCCTGACTTACAAGAGGAGAGGGTTCCAGCTCTGTCACCCTCCCTGACTGTCACCCCAGGCCCAGGCCCGGCCACTGAGGTTCTGCTGCTGTTTGTCCACCACCATACACTCACCCACCGGACCGTCTTCCCCACAGGGCGGTGGGCCTGGCCGGCTGGGGCTCTGGTCTGTCGTGGGCTCCTTTAGGCAGCCCCAGGGCCTGGCAGGAAGCGGATGTGTATAATAACGTTAATGTTAACGGATGTTTACCAAAGGGCAGACGCTGTGCTAAGCCTAATGCATTATTTTAACCTTATCATAAACATTAACTCCCCACCCAGCCCTAATTGTTTAGCGATATGCACTGACATCGAGCTGGGCCAGCATGAGTGATTGCCAAGGCCACAGAACTGGTGGGGGGACAGCCAGGATTTGCACCAGGTGGGCTGGCTGCAGAGCCCCTCACTCGATGCCACGGGAGTGAGTGAGGCCACCAACCCTCACCGCTGTGCGTGGCTCATGCTCCCCAGGCTGACGGCAGTCTCTGGCGGGAGCCTTCCCGAGCTGACTGCCAGCCTATTCGGAGGAAGTCTTCAGACAGCCTGGGTGCTGCTGGGGAGAAGCTGCCGCTGGGATTTGACAAGTTTGGTCCTGAGATGTCATAAAGGATTTTAGCCCTTCTGCCACCCGAGGGATGGTGGCACAGAAATCACAGTGAGCTGGCTCATGTCAGGTCAACTGTGGCACTCATGCTAGCACATCACCGCCTCCTCCTCCTTGCCTGCCTCGTCTGTCTCCCAGCTCTGCTTTGAGCTCTGCACGGCTTCTCTGGATGAGCCTGAGAAACCTACGCCTCCTCTCTAGGCTTGGCATCCCCTACCCTGCACCAGGAGAGGGTCGGGTGGACACTCCCACCCAAGGAAATCTGCAGGGCCCAACCTGCACCCTCCACCTAAGTTCTCTGGCTTCGAGGCCTGTGCCCTACGGTTCTGGGCCTCAGAGTGCTGTCCCAGTGGGACCAGGGAGAGAGTGCAGCTGTCTGAGTGCTCAGTAGGACCAGCACCTCTAACCTGAGGGAGGCTTCCAGGGAGCCCACCTTGGTGACTTAGAACATGAATCTCTGACCCATTTCCCCACCACCTCCTGGTGGGTGCTGCAGAGAGCAATGGAGAGAGACTCAATTCTGAAAGGGCAGTCTTGTGGAAGAGGCAGCTGGCTTGTTCAGGATAGTGCTGGCAGCCCCACCAAGGTTCTCAGGTCGAAGTTTCTGGTAGGCAGATTTCTGCTGTGTATAAGGAAGAGTCCTGATGTTGCTCAGAATGAGCTGTGTTATGGTGATGAGCTCCCTGTCTCCAGAGGCATGCAAGCAGAGCACCTTTACTCATGTATTCAAACTGACCTGTGCAAGGCCCTGTGCTAAGTGCTAAGGGTTCAGAGGAGACCGAGGCTCAGAGGGGAAACTTTAAGCACCAGAACAGACAACTGCAGTGCTGCCGTGACTATGAGCAGGTCTGCATGGGGCATCTGGGAGCACAGGGAGGGAGTCCTGAAGGCTGCTTTGAGGATGAGCATACAGCCATTTGCTGAGCCTTAAGGTGGACCAGAAGTTTGCCAGGCAGACGGGGCTGGGCAGAGGGCTGTCATTTGTCCATTCAGGTATATTTTCTGAATTACGTATAGAAGGGCATGTTGCATAAGAAATGCAAGTACAGTGGAGGATAGGACTGGAAGACTTTAAAAATTCATAGAGTGGCCTTTTGGTGGTCCAAATTGACCCCTGTGTAGAGATGCTTCTTGGGGGATGTTTCCCCAACTCCATGGAGCCCCAGAAGGGGCCTGGACCTCCTGCTTCGTGGCAGGCCTGTGTGTGGGCTGCCGCCCCTCCTCTCCCCTCCCCACTGCACAGCCAGCCCATCCGTGCCCGTGAGCCGCTCCAGAAGGATGCAGCTCCGCGGAGGCTCTGGGAGCTGTGTATCCTAGCAACCTCCGAGGCTGGCATCCGCAGGGCTAGGCCCAGACTCAGGGCTCTTTTTTTAATTTTCCAGCCTTCCCTTAATGGCGCGCCTTCCCACAGGGATGTGGGGGTGGGGAGGAAGGGGGAGAGGCAGGCAGGATGTGTAGCATCCAAGCCCATCACAGAGTCAGCCAAGCCTCTCCAACAACACAGCCAGGGGTGAGGGAGGAGGGAGGGCCAGGGGAGTCACTTAACTGCCTATGCCACCTGCCTGTCACCAAGGCCAATTTATAACCATTTAGAGTACAATGAATCTAGGCAGGGATCGGCAGTGACAGCTAACATCATGAAAAGATAGATGGCTGGACATTATGTTCCTTCCCATGGAAGACCACAGCACCACCTGCCAAAAAATCAAACCTGCATCGGATGAAGCCTCTAGAGGTAATTCCTAGCTACAGGGATCACAGAGGACAGGAGGCCACTGTACCACAAGGCCAGGCATGGTGGCTCATGCCTATAATTCTAGCACTCTGGGAGGCCGAGGCGGGCCGATTGCTCGAGGTCAGGAGTTCGAAACCAGCCTGAGCGAGACCCCCATCTCTACTAAAAATAGAAAGAAATTAATTGACCAACTAAAAATATATATACAAAAAAAAAAAAATTAGCTGGGCATGGTGGCGCATGCCTGTAGTCCTAGCTACTCAGGAGGCTGATGCAGGAGGATCACTTGAACCCAGGAGATTGAGGTTGCTGTGAGGTAGGCTGATGCCACGGCACTCACTCTAGCCTGGGCAACAAAGTGAGACTCTGTCTCAAAAAATAAAATAAAATAAAATAAAATAAACGGCACCACAGGGAGGCGGCCAGATTTTGCCCATAGGATAAAACACTACAGGTTTCATCAACAAAAGATTGCCAGGGAAAAGAATAAAAGGAAAAAAACAAAACATAAGGAGAATTTATAGATTAACAGAAGCTTAAGAGAAATAGCAGCCAATTACCACATACGGACTTTATTTGTATCCTGATTCTAACAAACTAAAAAACAACAATGGCAATAAAAACTAAATCACTCATGTGACAATTGGGAAAATTTGAACACTGACCAAATATTTAATAATATCAAGGAATTATTGTAAATTTTTGAGCAGTGTGAAAATGGTATTGGGATTACGTTTGAAAAGAGTCCTTATTGTTGAGGGATTCACACTGAGATATTTATTGATGAAATAATAGGATGTCTGGGCTATGCTTTGAAATAATCCACTGTGGAGTAAAGCAGGAAGTAAAGGTTTATATGAAACAAGATTGGCCTTGAGTGCTACACTGTTAATTTGAGTGCTACAAAATTGCTGATATTTGTGCCTGTAATCCCAGCTACTCAGGAGGCTGAGGTAGGAGCACCTCTTTTGCTCAGGAGTTCAAGACCAGCCTGGGCAACAAACACAGGGAGAGACATCTCAAAAAAAATATATATTGATATTTGACCATTTCTGACCTTCAAAATGGCAATTTCATATGGTGCCAACTGATCGCTTGGTATAGGTTTGAAATTTTTCACAATAACATATTCTTTTAGAGCAAAAGCAGACAGCCAAGCCTGCTTTTGCAAGAACCTCTGCCTAAGGGAAGAAGCACCCAAGGCTGGCGCTAAAATCTGTAAGGCTGTCATGAGAAAAGCCAAAAACGACTCTCGGAGGCAGCTGTAACTTGCATGAATTATTTCTGTTGAACTAATAATAATAGTAATACCAATAACGACGATAATAATAATAATTTATGGGTCACTGTCAGCAAACGCGCTGGGACGTGCCCGGATATGTTTGAGCTGCGGAAGACGGCTTCATTAATGTCTTAGTTGCTCAACAAGGAACAATAAAAATCTAAAGGAATCCAAACACGCAGCAGACCAGGCACTGAATCGAGGTTCTTATTGCTGATGAGGGCGCCTCGGGTCATTCCTGGAGCATAAATAATCTCTGCAGAACACTGGCGAGAAGACTCCGAGGTGGAGGACAGGCAGATCCTAGACTGGGCTCCCAGAAGTGAGCAGGCGGGGACATCAGCCTCGCTTTTTACTCCGTGGCCTCGACAAATCTCCCAATGTTTCGAGCCATAGCTGCACCCACTGCCCGTTTCTGACTTGTGGTTTCCTGTACCTGGAGAAGGCCCAGGTCATTCTGTCAAGTCCCTGGCTCCTCCCTGTCTTTATCTGGATGCCGAGTGAATCATTTGATCCAGCAATCAAACCAACAAGGTTTTATTTGTCTGTTTTTAATGTCTTCTCTTTGCTGAGCCCTGTGCTGGGTGCTTTAGGCGACACAGTGTTTTGTCTTTGCTCAGGAATCAAATCCCAGCTCCACCTCTTATAGCTTTGTGGCCTTAGATAAGTATTTAATATTTAACGTCCATTTGGGCCTCAGTTTCCTTACCTGCAAATTGGGGATAATGACAGTTCATATCTATCCTCAGGGATGCGTGTAAATCAGATTACAGAAGACAGTGGGAGCCAGATTCAGATGTGTTCTTGGATTTGAGGCAATAAAGAGCATTCATGGGTGAGCATTTGAGGGTGAGCGAGGGACTGTGTGGTCACCGGAAGGGGGGGAACCTTGGTTTTACAGAGCCAGGTGGTGTTTCAGTTACTTTTGCAGCGTGACAAGCCATTCCCAACAGTCAAGGCAACCACAGTGCACTCAGATCAAGGGGAGCAGGCACGGTTGCCATCTCCCAGTGAGAGAAATGTCAAGGTCTCATTGCAGCGAAGCTGCTGGACGAGAGGTATTGTTGCAGCCATCTTTGGAAACCACAACCCAGCATGGGGGTGGGGGGTTCCTTCCCTCCCGGCACCTGTCTTGCCAAGAAGCCCCTCAGGGTGCATGTCTTCTCTCCCTTGGCAGTTCCAGTCTGCTTAGGACATTGGGAGGCTCTTACTGTCCTCTAAATGGGATGTGCAGTGTGCACCTAAATTATTTATGGATGGAAATCAGCTATATATTTGGTGGAAGATGTCCAAGAAAAAGCTTAAGCACTGAAGTAATTAGCTAATGTAATTGAAGCGAAGGGAAGAGTTCAGACTCTTTAAGTATGACTCAAAAATGAAGTGAAATGGATTTTTCAGTGGGAGGTGATAAAATTCCCAACACTATCCAAAACCACTGGCTTTATTGAGTCATTCATTTATCAATCTTTTCTGAGCGTCCACTAGGTGCCAAGCACTGTGCTTGAAGATGAAGGTGATACAACTGGCTTAAACTTAGCCAGGGAGATAACAACAACAACAAAACTGTGGACTGTGATGTGCTGCGTGTTCTGATGGAAGGCAGCGGGTGTTGTGGGGACGTGGGAGTGGCTGGGCTCAAGGAAGTCACCTGAGCTTTGAAGGAGGAGGACAAGTGTATTAGGAACCCAAGGGGGGTGGGGGCAAAGACCTTCCAGGTGACCTTGGCAGCTTTCTGAGGCTGGAACTCCTCAATTTGGTCATGGCTGAAGGTTGATCTGTCACATGGGTTCAATGTATATACTGAGAGAGAGAAAGACAGAGACAGAGACAGAGAGAGAGAGAGACAGAGAGAGAGAGAAAGAGAGACTCTCATCACAGCCTTAAGATGAACAGCAAGTCAGAAACTCACGGGAGACCAATCATGCAGCAATATGGGGCCATTCAGGGGACAGACAAGCAGCCCCCTAAATCTGCACAAGCCCAGAGGGCATCATCCAATCACACTCAGGACAATTTTGGGTTGTCCACATTTTAAATGAACTTTTGGAACCATTGTTTAAATGAGGCACACTTTAAATACACTTTCATATTCTTGACAGGCCTCTCAGGGAGCCTATTCCCATTTCCTGATAAGGTTCAGAAAGGTCAAGTACTTGCTCAAGGTCACACCATCAAAGTCAGAGATGGGGCCAGGTGCGGTGGGATCCCAGCGCTTTGGGAGGCTGGGGCAGGAGGATTGCCTGGGGTCAGGAGTCCGAGTTCAGCCTGAACAATGTAGGGAGACCCCATGTCTACCCATATATATATATATATATTAGCTGGGGGCTGTGGCTTATGTCTGGTCCCAGCTGCTCTGGAGGGTGAGGCAGGAGTGAAGGTTACAGTGAGCTATGATCACACCGCTGCACTCCAGTCTGGGTGACAGAGTGAGGACCTGTCTCTAAAAAAATAAATAACTAAATAACGTCAGAGTTGAGACTCCAACCTAGTTTTTCTGAAACATTTTACTTTCTTTATCAGATAATTTCTGTGGAGCAGCTGATTCTTTCATGGTGCCAGATAATGGCATGTGAATGAATTCAGGTTACAGAGGGGAGGAAGCAATGATCTTTTGTCATTTGTACCTCCTAAGGTCACTCTGGGCTTTGATGTCCCACTGGCAGGAGGAGGAAGAAAGTGCGGAGTGTCCCAAGGGAGATTTTTCCCGGCCAGGTGGGAACGTGGCTCACGTCACACCCGCCCTCATTCTGGCCCCATCGCAAGGCCAGGGTGGCTGGGAAATGGAGTCACCAGCTGGCCCTTCTCAGCAGCCATTTACGCTAAGCAAGGGGCATGTGAGTGTTGGCTGTTCCCCTGGTTGTCTCTACCTCAAGCCAACGCTTACTGAGCGCTTATGATCTACCAGGCAGCATTCCAAGAGTTGCGCTGTGCTGATGCATGAATGCTCCTGACACAACCCTGTAGGATAAGGAATCTAAGGTGCAGAGATGGGGTGAGTAACTGGATTCCAGCTGAGATCCCTGCTCTGGCCCCAGGAGTGTGGCTGTCCCCATTCCTGGCGTTCCTCGTGGCGCCCTCCTCTGAGCTCCCTCCATCCTCTGCCACTGTTCCAGGCCATGCCCCGTCATGCTCCTGGGTCCCCCTCCTCCCAGCCACTCTCTCCTCTGCTGCAGTAATCTTAGTAAAAGTCAAGTGTGTTCCTGTCTCTGCACCTTCCTCCCGGCGCCCGAGTGTTGTCCTCCCTGGCATTCCAGGCCCATCCTTTATCCCCAACCTGGTCCGCGCCCGCATCTCTCACCCACCTGTGTGCTCCACACGCTCTAGGCCGAAGCCCCCTGAGCTTCTACCAGTCCCACTCTCACCAGGGAGCTCAAATGTGGATCTAGGCCTTTGCAATGCTGTTCCTTCTTTGTGGAATGTTCTTTCCTGCTTGCACTTGCCAAATTCCTAGTTCCTCAGGATGAGCCTCAGAAGCTGCCCAGCCTGCACCTCCCTTGCTGGCTTCCCGGGCAGGCCCATCACTCCCGCCTCTATGCTCTGAGTTTGTCTTTGGACTGCAGCCCTTCCCATTCTGCCTCGTTCTTAGCTCTTTCCTTGTTTCTGTCCCCAGATCAGGGGCAATGTAAGGTCGGGACAGCATCTTGCCCGTTGTCGTGTCCATGGGACGCAGAAGGTGGCCGAGCCCTCACAGTGGCCGGCCAGGAGGAGGGACCCGGGCGCTGTGGCATTCTGCCCTGGCTGGCTCTAGGCCCCAGTCCGTTGCCTTGCCTTTCTGTGGAGGAAGGACATCTGTCTAGTCGGTGGTTTTTAACCCCAGGAGCCATGCCGACAATGCCGGTGGCCAAGCACCGCCCCGGTCCTGGTTCGATTGCTCCCAGGTGATTTTGATACGCAGCGAGGGTTGGGAACCACCCCGGTGCTTCTCCGGCTTTCGTGTCCACACAGACCCCTGGGACGTGCTGACGGGCCAGTGCTGGTGCAGTCGGTCGGGGGAGGGGCGGGAGTGTCTGCATTTCTCCGCAGCGACCACCATGCTGCCGGCACATGGGCCATGCCAAGTGGAAAGGACTTAGCCGAGCCTCCCTGGCCTGGCATTCGATGCCTTCAAGATGGGAGGAGGAGGCCTGCAAGCAGGAAGGAGGGGCCCGGGGTGAGGGAAGGCAATGAAGCTGGGGAGGGGACCACAGGGAGCAGGTGTCAGTGAGCAGGAGGCAGGGGGAGCAGCCGTGGCCTTGCCCTGTCCACTCGCAAGCCCCTTCCCTGCCCTCCCAGCTTCTTAGGGTTTCAGTCCTCCTCAGTCCCCTGTGCCCTTTCCAGCCTCTGAATCTCACGGTCCCAGCCACGGGCCACATAACTACTTATCTTTTATAAATCAATTCCATTCTATTATTTACTAATTGCGTAGTTATTATTTTGATGGATGGAACAGGGCACACAGCCCTCTGGGCTCCTGGAAAACAAATCGACTTCCAGCCCACACCACTTGGATAAATAATAGATCCTCCCATTGGCAAGCCCAGGCGGGTGTGCTAGGACACCACGTTCCCTGTGTCCCCTGCTCCTGGGGGCCCACCCCTTCATCTTACTTCAGGGGGGCTTTCATGGGGTAGCTGCCCCCCCATGGTAACCTCTGTCGCTGAGGCCGGAGCTCCTCCTTGGAGACCCTGACTGCTAAGGGGGGTGATGCCCGAGCTGCAGCGGGAAGGAGGAAGGAAGACTGGATCAGGAAGAGACCTATCCAAGCCAGAGGGACGCAGACAAGCAGAGAACAGGCCTATCCAAGGCCAGACCCTCCCCTGTCCTCGCCGCTGTCTCAGTGGGTCGTCATGTCTATTGGCATCATTGCCCACTGTCAGGCTGGGGGCTCCAGCATCATCTGAGTTTTTTTTTTTTTTTTTTTTTGAGACAGAGTCTCGCTTTGTTGTCCAGGCTAGAGTGAGTGCCGTGGCGTCAGCCTAGCTCACAGCAACCTCAAACTCCTGGGCTCGAGCGATCCTTCTGCCTCAGCCTCCCGAGTAGCTGGGACTACAGGCATGCGCCACCATGCCCGGCTAATTTTTTATATATATCAGTTGGCCAATTAATTTCTTTCTATTTATAGTAGAGACGGGGTCTCGCTCTTGCTCAGGCTGGTTTTGAACTCCTGACCTTGAGCAATCCGCCCGCCTCGGCCTCCCAAGAGCTAGGATTACAGGCGTGAGCCACCGCGCCCGGCCATCATCTGAGTTTTATTCCTCTCTGTGGTCCCAGAAGCCAGCCTAGGGCTTGGTGGAGTGGATAATGTCATGTGCGTCCCACGGGAGGAGAGAGCCCACGGACTGTAATTCCAAGAGCCATACCCAGCCCGGCATCTGCCATTCGTCTGCCGTGCATGTGATGCGCTTGAGCCCCGTTCCCAAAAGGTCACATTTGTGACACACACTTTCTCTGCTGGGTTGTACTCTGGCGTGTTGTTTATTCACAGCCGGTATTTCCACTTGATGAGATCCTGTGGGATTTCGCCACTTATATAACAAACTCTTAGGGAGCATTTACCACGAGCCAATGTTTTGGTGTTTACTCACTGGATTCTCGTAATGTCCCTACGAAGTAGGGAGGATCATTATCCACATTTCACAGAAGGCCGAGGCACAGCGAGATTCAGTAAACCTGTTAGCGAGTGAGGAGCTGGGATTCGAACCCAGGCTGTCTGGCTGCCCGTGCCCTCACCGTCAGCCACGCTGTCTCTTGGTCTTCTCGTTCCCAACCATTCTTCTCTGTCCTGGGTGTTGTGTGCTTGCCTGATGACCATAAAGCAGTCTCTAAACTTTCTGATCATGCACCCTACCAGCAAACGTTTTTGAGCACGCTTCATGTGTGGAGTGCTATAAATTACACACAAGCACTGCCATTAGGAATTGATATCTCAAGGCTTGGTACACACTCAGTGCAGCGATGGAAATCAAGCCACATTTTGAGTCTTCCTGAGAATTTCAAATTTGCGGGGAGAGAATTGCTTGAAGATTTGTCACTGGTTTTGTCTCATACTGTGGCTAAAAGCAAGGGCTGTCCTCGGAAAAGGAGGGTTGGCTCTGTCTGCTTTTTTCCTCCCGTGCTTACATGATTAGTACCATCTTCAGTCCAGAGAGTCTTAGCAGGAGGCTTTTTAAGCCGTCTGCCTACTTGGTGAAGGTTGATTTAATGAAAAGCAGATAGTTTGCAAACCCAGTAGCCTGGGCAGAGCTGAACCGTCTCACATTACAACACTGTTCGGAGAGGCCTGCTGCTAACCCCTTCGTGCTGTTGCCACCTGACCCACGACCACCTCAAGGTCAATTTGTAAATTGAATATTAGCAAATCTTCTTTTCTTCCCTAATTTTTAGATAAATCTATGAATAAAAATTCAAATATTGTCTTCCCCTGAGGAGCACACTCCCATATTAGAGCCTGTTTCCTTGGCCCCTCTGACCATGTTTAGCATATCTTCTATGGGTTTCCAGGGTTTTTAAACACGATTCAGCCATTTTTACACAGATTAAACCTTTGGGTAATTTTTAAGCATTTAAAAATATCCACAGAAAATTATTTTATTAAATAAATACATCTTCAGGAACACAAACAGTTCTCAGAAACACTTTTCTCTGTGTGGTATTAAGTTCAAAATAAGTGATCTGTGTTTAGTATCACACGTGGTAGAAATTCTAAGCTTGATTTTAACAGATAGAATAAACAAACGCTCTGAAGGGCTTGCAATTCCTTTAAACAGTCCCTACCTCCCGGTGGCTTCTTGGATCATTTACAACAGCAGTCCCCAACCTTTTTGGCACCAGGGACTGGTCTCACGGAAGACAATTTTTCCACGGACGCAGGGCGGCGGGGGATGGTTTCAGGATGATTCAAGCGTATTACATTTATTGTGCAGTCAAACCTCTCTGCTAATGATGATCTGTATTTGCAGCCACTCCCCAATGCTAGCATCACCGTCTCAGCTCCACCTCAGATCATCAGGCATTAGAGTCTCCCAAGGAGCATGTGACCTAGATCCCTGCACGTGCAGTTTACGGTGGGGTTGGTGTTTCTATGAGAATCTAATGCTGCCGCTGATCTGACAGGAGGCGGAACTTATGCGGTGATTCGAGCCACGAGGAGCGGCTGTAAATACAGATGAAGCTTTGTTCCCTCCCCTGCACTCACCTCCTGCTGTGTGGCCTGGTTCCTAACAGGCCACAGACCTGTATTGGTCCGCAGCCTGGGGCTTGGGGACCGCAGACTTACAGGTGTGGGTCTTAGGCGAGCCTGGATGCTTGAGTGATCACAGCTGGAGTGACCACATGGTCAGTGGACCAGCTGGACTCGTATCTCCCAAATAGGCATGGTAAGCAGAGAGATTTAATAGGGGACATGCTGGTGTCTCAGAGAGATTAAAGGCCACACAGCTAGTTAATGAAGGAGCTGGATTAAAAAGTCAGGTGTTTTGAAAGCTGGTGCAGCACACCAAGCAAGATCTTTATTTTTTGGTGTATTAGGCAGCTATTGCCACAGTAATGCTGAGTAACAAACCACCCCAAACCCAGGGGCTTAAAACAGCAATCATTCATGGTTACATTCACAGGTCTGCAGGTCAAGTGCACCTGAGCTAGGCTGGGCCAGTTTCCAGAGGCCAGGTCCTGGGCTCCAGGCCCCAGGCTGCCAGTTGAGCTGAGGTCTGTCTTCATATCACTCACCCTCCATGACCCGGGGGTGACCTGGGGCACGAGGTCTGCTCTACCGTTCTCACTGCAGGGCTCAGACTGAGGGGCATGTTCTTACACAGTGATCACCAGAGCCTACTGGGCCAAGCCCAGCTGGGCAAGCACATTTCAAGCCTCTGCTTGCTTTCTGGCTAGTGATATTCCAGTGTCACCTGGGCAAGCCCAAAGTCAATGAGTGGGGAAGTACATTCCACCCGCCACGAGGCGGAACCAAGAGTGGGAACAAGCCACCTTCCCTGTCATCACAAGCAGTGTGGTTTGAGTTCACAGGAGCCAAATCCCCAGCTGCCTATTTGAATGCACCTGGATTTGTGGCTGCCCCTGCCACGAGGAGGGGCCTGGGTCCATGGAAAACTGTAGTTTTGCTTTTACTGAGGACTTTGAAAAAAAAATATTTTGTTATGAAAATTTCTAAACACACATTAGAGAGAGTAGTCTAATGAACTCTCTCCTACTCATTGCTGAGATTTAACATTCTACCATGTTTGCTTTCTCTATTAGTAACTATTATAACCATAATACCATTATCACCCCCAAGATTAATATTTAATTGCTTAATATCATTCAGTACATTCTATTCCCTCCAATTGTCTCAAGCCTTTTTGCAGTTGTGTGTTTGAATTAGATTTCAAACAAGGTCCACACATTGCTTTGGGTTAGCATGTCTCACAAGACTCTTTCAATCTATAACACCTGCCCCTCCTTTTAAAAATGCCTTGTATTTGTTAAAAAAAACAACTTGGTCATTCACCCTACGTTCCCACGATCTGGATTTGGCTGATTGTATTCTGGTGGTGGTGTTTAGCATGTGCCTCTCTCCTCCATTTTCCTGTAAACTGGAGTTTGATCTAAAGGCTTAAGTAGATTCAGGTTTAATACTTTGGGGAAGAATAGAGTTGTGGGTGATGCTGTGTACATGTAGGCATCATATTAGGCATCATATCATTCTATTAGTTTGTTAAGATTGAAGCAGGTGGTGTCAGCCTGACCTGTTATGATATTCTCCATGAGTCTTTTACCTAGTGTTTTTGGCACCCATTGAACCATTGAATAGACAGATCCATGATTTCATTAGGTGTTGCAATGGTGATATTCTATCATTTCTCTTGCTTTTTTTTTTTTTTTTTTTTTTTGAGACAGGGTCTTGCTCTGTCACTCAGGCTGGAGTGCAGTGGCATCATCATAGCTCACTGCAACTTCAAACTCTTGGGCTCAAGCTATCCTTCTGCCTCAGCCTCCTGAGTAGCTGGCACTACAGGCACACACCACCATGCCCAGGTAATTTTTCCATTTTTATCAGAGATGAGTCTTACTCTTGCTCAGTCTGGTCTTGAACTCTTGGCCTCGAGTGATCTTCCTGCTTCGGCCTTCCAAAGTGCTAGGATTACAGGGGTAAGCTATGGCATTTCTCTTGCTTTTATTAGCTCTAATTCTTCTATAAAGGGAAACTTTGTCACATCAACTATTTGATTATCCCAAAGATGAGTTTGTAAAGAAAAAACATAATAAATGCTGTATTCTTTCCCCTACAGAGGTGGCCAATAAGGATTTTTTTAAAAAAGTATCAGTATGACTAGTAGATTTTTAAAAAGATATTTGAAGTGTTTCAATCCATTGCAGTCATTATTCTTCTTGACAAATATATGTTTCCAATATTTGGCCGGTGGGAGCTCATTCAAGTTGGTTTTTGTGTCCTTTTGACGTGATTCCAATAATCTTTGATCACTTCCTGGTGATTCAGGCTCATCACGGACATTTTCTGCACCAACCCTGGAATCAGCCATTTCTCCAAGGATCCCTGGGTTCTTTTAGTAGGAAATGGTACTTAGCGATCACAATCAAGATACTAAATGTATTTGTGGCTGTTGAGTTATTATTACTTCCAAGACTATTCAGAGAACAATGCTAAGAAAATATATATATATGTTTTAGAAGGGTTATACTAACATTTCAAATTCAATTACAGACTATAGGGTAATATTTTAACTTATTAATTTCATTTTTATATCTTTTTTTCTAATTCCATAAATATTTGTACATTCTCTCTATCCACCCATCCTTCTATCTATACACACATAAGAATAATTTCAAAATGACCCTACCGACATGGTCACTACCAGCAAGCAATTGAATGCAGGTGAAGATTGCTTTGTGTGTGTTTTTCTTCTTCGGGTATGTAGTCAAAATACAGATGCTGCCCAACTTATGATGGCGTATGTCTCAATAAACTCATCATAAATTTAAAATATCGTAAGTCAAAAATGCATCTAATACACTCAAACTACCTACCATCATAGCTTAGCCTACCTTAAATGTGCTCAGAACACATACATTAGCCTACAGTTGGGCAAAATCATCTAACACAAAGCTTATTTTATAATAAAGTGTTAAATATCTCAGGTAATTTATTGAATGCTGTATTGAAAATAGAAAACCAGAATGATTATATGTATACTTAAAATATGATTTCAACTGAATACATATTGCTCTTGCACCATGGTAAAGTAAAAAAAATTGTAAGTTGAACCCTCCTAAGTCAGGAACCATCTGTAGTGTGCTTTAAAGCCCCTTGAAACCATTTTTCTTCATATGGTTATACTGCCAACTTGATGTAGCCATATGATATAGAATTAGGTTCACTTCTTTCAGTTAGTATATGATGAAAAAATATTTAGAGAGTCTTTGATTTTTTTATTTATTTGCTTGACCTGAAATCAAAACTTTTAAACAAGGTACGTTCAGAAATGTCTGCTTTCAGCTGTTTGCTTCCCTTGTTTTTATTAGGGTTGGAATTCCTTCAGTTCTTTTTTAAAAATATAAGCCAATACATATGTGTGTGTATACATATATATGTATTTCCTCCTGTTCTACACAAAAAACGGCAAATAATGCACTCTATTCTCTTTTTTTTTTTTTTGAGACAGAATCTCGCTTTGTTGCCCAGGCTAGAGTGAGTGCCGTGGCGTCAGCCTAGCTCACAGCAACCTCAAACTCCTGGGCTCAAGCAATCCTGTTGCCTCAGCCTCCCAAGTAGCTGGGACTACAGGCATGTGCCACCATGCCCGGCTAATTTTTTCTATATATATTAGTTGGCCAATTAGTTTCTTTCTATTTATAGTAGAGACGGGGGTCTCGCTCTTGCTCAGGCTGGTTTTGAACTCCTGACCTCGAGCAATCCGCCCGCCTCGGCCTCCCAGAGAGCTAGGATTACAGGCGTGAGCCACCGTGCCCGGCCTCTGCACTCTATTTTCTTCACCTTAGCAATGTCTTGGAAATTGTTACATAGCCTTATTTAGAGATAGTCCTGTTCTTTTACACAGCTGCATAGCGCTCCATTGCATGTATATATATATAGTCCATTCAACTGATTCCTTATTGATAATTATTTGGAGTATTTCCAGACCTTTGCTATTATAAATAATGCTCCAATGAATGACCTTGTGCCTAATATAATTTTGTATTTCTTTCAGTGTACTTTGGGATAGATTCCTAGAAATGGAGTTCCTGCATCAAAAAGTAAATGCATATGTAATTTTTCTAAATGCTACAAAGAGCTCCTTTTGCTTTCTTACCAGTATTATATGAAAGTGCCTATTTCCCTAAGGCTTCTCCAATAGAATATGTTGTCAGATTTTGGAGTTTTGCCAATGCGATAGGTGAGAAGTGATATCTCAGTTTTGTTGTAATTTGCATTTCTCTATTTTCCTAGGTATAGGGACCATTTGCAGTTTTTTCTGTGAACTGTCTATTTATATCTTTTATCCATTTTTCTACTGAGTTGTTTTTAGGGATATTAACTCCTTGTGATATAAGTTTAAAAATACTTTCACCGTGTTTATGCTTTTTTTTTTAATATGAAAGTTTTAAAATGTTTTATATAGTAAATGTATCATTCCTACCTTATTGCTTTTGGATATTTAGTCATAGTTAGGAAAATATTTTTGCAACCCCAGGTTATAAAGGAATCCACCCATGCTTTCTTCCTACTATTTGTATTGTTTTAGTTTTTACAATTAGATCTCTGATTCATGTGGAATTTATCCTGGCATTTAGCGTGAGAATTTGGATTCAATTTTTTTCTTTTTCCGTATGACTATCTAGTTGTCCCAACACAACTTCTTAAAATGTTCCTCTTTTCTCCCACTGACTTGAAATGCTGCTTTATTCATATATTAAATTCCATATGCACTTGGCTTTACCTCTGGATTTTCAATCCAGGTACCATAAATAGGTTCTTTTGTCTTTATAAACTGTTAAATTGCAGGTGACCCTTGAACAACACAGAAGTTCAGTGTGCCGACCTCCCCCCACGGTTGAAAATCTGTGTTATAACTCCTCACTCCCACAAAACTTAACTATTAATAGCCTACTATTGACCAAAATTTTACAGGTGACACGAACAATCAATTAATACGTGTTTTGTATTATATACTGTATTCTTACAATAAAGTAAGCTAGAGAAAAGAACATGTTAGTAAGAAAATCATAAGGAAGAGAAAATATATTTACTATTCATTAAGTGGAAGTAGATGATCATAAAGGCCTTCATCCTCATCTTCTTCATACTGAGCAGGTTGAGGAGGAGGAGAAGGAAGAGGAAGAGGAAGAGGAGAAGTTGGTCCTGCTGTCTCAGGGGTGGCAGGAGCAGAAGAGGTGGAGGAGATGGAAGGGGAGATAGGAGAGGCAGCCACACTAGGTGTCACTTTACAGAAATCTGTCGTAATTTTTGTTCGACTTTTTTGCTTTCTTTTTATTTCTCTAAAAATGTTCCTATTTGGTACTAATCCTTCTTCCACCTATTTCAGTGCCCTATCATAGAAGAGTCCATGTCTCCAAAGAAGTCAAAAGCAGCCTTGAATAATCAAAACCCCTGTGCCAGATGGTCTAATGTCAACCTGTTTTCTGGCTCTGCTGCTTGTACATCTTCTTCCTCAGCGCCCAGCACTGGTTTGGAGGCGCTCACCTCCACCAGGTCGTCTTCTGTTGATTCGTCTAGTGTGGTGTCTATTAGCTCTTGAATTTCTCCAAGATCCACATCTTCAAACTCTTCACTCCCCACCTTTCTCGCCATATCCACAGTCTCGTTCGTGACTTCCTTGGTTGGCTCTGTGGTAGAGCCTGTGAAGTCATGCACAACATCTGGACGCGGTTTTCTCCAGGCAGGCATTTATTGCTTCGGGCTTGATGGTGCTCATGGCTTTTCTATAACGATGATGGCGTCTTCGATGGTGTAATCCTCATAGGCTTTCATGACGTTCTCTCTGTCGGGATTCTCTTCCATAACACTGACAGTCCTTTCCATAGAGTACTGTGTGTAAGGAGCTGTAAAGGTCCTATGACCCCTGGATCTAAAGGCTGAACTAGAGACGCTGTGCTTGGGGGCAGGTAGACCACTTTGATGGCTTCAGCGTTGAACTCATGGGGTTCTGGGTGGCCAGGGGCATTGTCCAATATCAAAAGAAATTTAAAAGGTAGCCCTTTTCTGGCTACGTATTTCCTGAATTCGGGGACAAAGCACTGATGGAACTAATCTAGAAAAAGGGTTTTCATTGTCTACACTTTCTTATACAATCAAAACACTGGCAGCTGGGGTTCATCTTTCCCCTGCGAGGCCGAGGGCTTAGCTTTACAGATAAGGGCAGTCCTGATCATAAACCCAACTGCATTCGCGCAAAACAGTAGAGTTGGCCTCTCCCTTCCTGCCCTAAATCCTGGTGCTCACTTCTCTTCCTTACTAATAATAAATGCCCTTTGTGGCTGTTGTTTTTTTTTTTTCCCCCAGAACAGGATACTTTTATCTGCATTAAAAACCTGTTTAGGCAGATGTCCTTTCTCCTCAATGGTTTCTTAACAGCATCTGGGAATTTCTCTGCTGCCTCTTAGTTGCCAGAAGCTGCTTTTCCTGTTATGTTGACACTTTTTGAAGCCAGACCTCTTTCTAAAATTATCAAACCATCCTTTGCTGGCATTCAACTCTCCAGCTGCAGAATCCTTCACCTTCCTTTTGCTTTAAGTTGTCATATAACGACTTTGCTTTTTCTCAAATCCTAGTACAGTCTATAGGTATGTCTCTCCTGCACCCACATAATAGCTGCATTTTCAACATGAGATAAAAAGGTATTTTGCAAAAAGTGCAAAGGTTTTGTGCCTGCTGGTGAAGCTGCAGCAATGACTTCACACGTTTTCTTTTCTTTTTTTCTTTTTTTAACAATGGTCTGTATGTCGGGGTCATTTATAGCTGCAGACCTCAAATTACAATATATATCAAACAATTCAACTTTTTTTCCTGCTTCTTGGGAGCACTTACAGCATCACTAGTGGCACTTCATATGGATCCCATGGTGTTATTCAAGCTTTACAGCATTGCACTAAACATGATGAAAAATACCCTAGAACTGAGAATTATCACTTTTAGTGCAATACACAATTTACTGGAGAGACTGCTCACACAGAGATGATTAGTGTCACACTGCATTTTAAGTGGATACTCATAACATGTGAGCTCACTGGAATAGCAACAGGATGTGGCTATGAAATTATTACAGTAGATGTACTATAGTTAATGTTATGCAGTTAAGATTTAATACTGCACCTTTCCATTTGCTCAAATTTCTCTTGACTGCAAATGGCACCACTATAAATGTCTATGTGTGTAAGTTTTGATGAATTTTAACTTTTCATAATAGATTTGTGTGTGCTTTATGACAGTAAATGACAAAACAGACTTTTATCACATATTTTATGCACTTATGACAATGCTAGCTTTTTCTCATTTTTTTTGATATTTCTAGGCTAAGTGGTTTATCTGCGAGTTTTTTCATATTGTTGCCCATCTCCAAATTTTTTCCAATATATTTATTGAAAAACATGTGTGTATAAGTGGACTCACACAGTTCAAACCTGTGTTGTTCAAGGGTCAACTCTATAGAAGCTTAAAATATGTTTAATGTTTTATAAGGCTAGGACCTCTTTTTATTTTATTTTAATTTTTTCCTTGGCTAGTCTTACTAGATCTCTTCCATATAAATTTTATAATCAACCTCTGATGCTCTAGGAGAAGAAGATGGTATTTGGGAAGGGGAGTTTTCTCATTAAATTTATAAATTAACTTATAAAGTACTGACATTTTTATGATGTTTCCATCCAAGATCACGGCATATACATCGATTTGTTCAAGTGTACCTTTGTGTCTTTCAGGTACTTTTTTAGTTTTCCTGCTGTAGATTTTGTACATTACTTAGATTTATGCCTAAATATTTTATTTTAATTTTTGCTGCTCTGCTCTTCCATTATTTTTTTCTAACTGCTACTTTTTTATATTTATGAAGACAATTGGCCTTCATAAATAAATGTAATTTTATATCTTACTACCTTATTACATTTTCATTGTTCATAGCAGTTTTTCATATTCTTTGGCTTTTTCCTGTTTATATAGTCATAGCACCTGTAAATAGAGGTAAGTTTTACCTCTTTCCAATTCTTCTGCCTCTAGTTGCTTTCTCTTATCTAATTGCTTTGGCTCATACCTCAAATATCATGTTAAACAGTCATGATGTGTTATTTTTTTAATGTGCTGTTGGTTTTTGTTTGCTAGTATTTTTGTTGTTTGCTAGTATTTTATTTAAGATTTTTCTATCTGTGTTCACAAGTGAGATTGGTGGGGCCTGTTTCTAAACCCTTCTGTGGTACCCATGGCCTATGTGTAGGTGACAGCATGAACTGCAAAGATTCTCATGAGCTTCACTTGGAATGTTCTTGCCTGTCTTCTTCCTCCACACTGTATGGTGCTAATCACCTTCAAAACCTTGCCCTCTGTGCTTCCTTTGGCCTTACCCCTCACTGGTCTTTCAGGCTCCTCTGCTCACCTTCATGTTTGCTTTCTGCTCTTTTTCCTTTCTGGGACTTGTTGAGGCTTAATGGTATCAGGAGAGTGAATAGACCTTGGACTCACACTGACCAACCTGATATTGAATCACAGCTCAACCGCTTACCACATCTGTGGCTTTGGGCAGACTGGACAATCTTTTCAAGCCTCAGCTTTCTCACCTGTATAATGCAAACGGTAATAATGCCCCAACTCACAGCACTGCTGATAAGGAGCAACACAACTAAAGAGATAACACAGTTAACAAGTAAGTGCTGCTTATAGCTGTTCACCAAACCCATTTCTACTTCGTGGACATAGACTTAGATAACATTTTCCACTCTTCCTTGCAGTTAGGGGTGGCCAGGTGCCTGCTGTGTGCTAGCCAGGGTAACGTGATCAGAATGATGTATACCACTTCCAGGTAAGGCCTATACATAACCTTCCATATGCAATTTTCCATGTTTTTCCCCCCTTCTGCTAGTTTGGTGCAGACAAGCGAGGTGAAGATGGTGGAGCCACAATGTGGAAGGAGGCTGGGGCCCTGAGTCACCACTTGGAGGAGAGTTAATTGCTAATCAAAAATGTGGTTTTAGATTTTACATGAATAAATAACAAACTTCTGTCATATTTGACCCATTGTCCATTTCGGGGTTAATTATAGGAATAAGCATTACCCTTATTAGTACCATGCTCAAGAAATATGACTTCTTCCTCCCACTTGCCCCTCTTCTCATCCCTCATGACCCAGTTCAAAAGGTCAGCTCCCTGGGGAGTCTTTCTCCAACCTCTTCACGTAAAATTAACGAGTCATTCTGTCTTCTGGGCTCCCAGGGCACTTAGTACAAGTCCTTTCCAGATCACAAACTGGGTTGTGAATTCTTTCTTTACACATTTTCTCGGCCATCAGTGAGGTGTCTTGCCTAGAGCTGGAGCTCAGGAATGCTTAGTGGGTTGAATGAGGGATGAGGATGCAGTATGCAGATGTGTTAAATTACATGTTATGAATAGAGACTGATGTCTGCAAAAAGAGTGTGGCAGTAACTTTAATTTCAAAGCAAACTGCCCACAACCTTGGGTTGCCTCCTGTTTTTGCTTTGGAACAAATGATGTAGGTTCTGTTTCATGGGGCCTTTATTTCCTACCACATTAAGTTCAAATCTTGGCCGTGTTTGGAACTGGCTATGTGGCCTTGGCCATGTCACTTCCCCACTGTCTCAGAGCACTGTGGTCCCAGGTGGCGTTCATGTCAGCCGACCCCTGAAATTCCAGAATTTCACGGGCCCCGGTCTCAGCTTTCCCCACCTAGGGCAGCTCAGCCCCAGTCAGTCAAACTACTCCAAAGTCCCCTAAGGCAGGGCCACATTAAGACTTTCTGAGCCATGTGTTCCAAAGAGATTCCGGTGGCCACCACTACCCCACAAGTCAGACAAAACTAAAACAATACTATATAGGAAATATCAAAGTCTAACTGAACTCTGATTTTTTTTATAATTGGTGGTGCTTTGTGCAATATTACATATCAAAATCTTTCTAAAATATTTTATTTTTCCTCATTTTTTTTTTGGTGCCCCTGTTTGCTGTCATTTTGAGCACCTGCTGGACCTCCTGTTGTAAGATTCAGGAGGCAAGTGATACTCATCTCAAAGCACCTTGAAAATTGTGCGTCCCTGGTATCCATGGGAGCAGAGCCCGAGGCCCGTGCGTGTGGGCAGGTGCTAATACTCCACGCGCACGTGGCTGGAAAGGAGCCAGGTGGCGGAGCTGCAGCACCTTTCCCCAGTGCCTGTGTTGTATGGAGGGGGCAGGAAGTCTTGCAAGCTGGCGTGTGCGGGTGACAGGGCCCTGGGGACAGGACAGGCGGGGAAGGGAGAGGCTGAGCTGGGAGGAAAACGAGCAGGGAGGGGCCCATGGAAAATGCCACTTGCCTCATCACTTGGGCTCTGGGTGAGGCAGAAAAATGTGGAACAAGCCCAGGTGCTTCCTGGTGCAGGGGTCTCCGAGGGGCTGGGCCGTAGCCTGGCGTCATGGAGCTGGGGGGAGCTTGGCACTGGGCAACAAGGAGCCCCTGGCTGGCTTCAGAAACTTTTTTCTGATATTCCAACAGGGGCAGGAAAGAGGACTAGTTAAAAAGCATGCATTCTAGAGCCAGATTGTCCATACCCAAATCTAGACTCCGGTGTGCAATACCTCCATGACCTTGGGGTAATCATTTAACATTCTGAGACAAGAGTTGCTCCAAACTGGAAGGGTCAAAAAGGTCAATTAGTCTAGCAACCTCTTTTTTACAGAGGATGCTACTGAGGTCCCAAGTGGGGAAGGAGAACTTCCAAGAGTTCCAACTAGAGAAGGCAGAGCTGGAGACTGAACCAAGGACTTCCGGCTCCTGTCCGTGATATGCTTCGTTCAGTATATCATTGTGAATATTGAGTGCAAACAACATCCACCTGTTCCTCCCACGTAACCTTCCTCACCCTACCCACCCATCATCCATCCATGAATCCACTAATTCCTCCGTTTATCCATCTGCATAACCTATTCCATCTACCTGCTTATCATTATGCCTCCCTCCCTCCCTCTATCCAGCTGTTCCTTATCAACCCATTTACCCACCATCCTATCCGCCATCCATCTACCTACCCATCCAGCCACCCACCACCATACCCACCCATCCAGGAGGTGTGAGAATATGAAATGATTACTTTTAAACCTTTTATCCCCAGTTCAAGTCAAAGTGTTTACTGAATTTACTATCACGTTTACAGTGCTGTTATAAGCACTGCTAGGTAGGGGTAAGGATTCAGGAAAAAACACAAAATATTTCCTTCTAAAGAAATATGACAACTAAATGCCATTCAAGACTGTGGATTGGATCTTGAACTAGGAAAATAAAAGAGTTATGAAGTACATCGTTGGAACAAGTGATGACATTTTAATATGGACTGTGAAATAGATAATAGTGACTTGCTGGAATGTTTAATTTCCTAATGTTAACAACTGTACTGTGATTATATATATATTTAATAATAGAATGTTCCTTTTCTTAGGAAATTCCCACAGAAGTATTTACAGTTTTGTTAAGAGGCATGATATCTCTAGCTTACTTGCAAATGGATTTTAGAAAAAAAGTTATATATATGTTATATATATAATACAAGCATTACAATGTATGATGTAAAAGGATTTATATATAATACACAAAATATGTCAAATAAAATTTGTATATATAATAGTTTTATATGCATATGTAGCATATAAATTTATATTTTATATATATAGAAAAAGCAAATGGGGCAAAAAAAGCAATTGGTGAATCTGGGTCAATGATATGAAGGAGCTCCTCGTGTTATTCTTGCACATATTCTGTCTGTTTGAAATTATAAAAAATAAAAAGTCAACCCCCCAAGTCCCCAGTCCCTTTCTGTTGGAGTTTACAATCAGAGAGGGGACAACCTGTGGGGAACCCAGACACCTGTGATGGTAAGAGGACAAGGCATGTGGATCTGCGGTGTTCGTGCGTCCCACCCCCGCCCAGCAAGGCGCAAGATGAAGAACTGTGGGGGAGGTGGGGAAGGCAACCCCTGGGCTGGGGACGTGGGGGGCGCTGGGGAGAACTGCAGCCTCGGGGTCTGCCCGAACCTGGGAGTGGCAAAGGAGCCGCTGAGAAGTCCGCTATGCGTTCTGAACTTGATTGTTTTTCAAGAATCAACAAATAAGGATCAAAATGTCATTTTAAATTACTTTTGGTTGCTGGACTCTGAGTCTTTGAGTGCAACCTCATGACTGATTCACGTGGAGCCCTGCGTTCTATTCTGGTTACAAATGCGTGACGATTCCCCACCCATGCGCACGATGGCGAAGAGGTCAGTGGGGAATGAGCTGGTCGGAGAAGCTCTGCCGCCAGTGGTCACTGGAAGGCCGTGGGAGTGGAGCTTGAGGGGTAAGTGACAGCTGGCTGGGCAGCAAGGAAGAGGAAGCTCGTGGATCCAGGTGAGAAAGGAAATGCACCGAGAAAATGGATATTCATGGGGCACGGTACCAGGCTGCAACACACACCTTCATTTCCCCTAACCCTCTCACTGTCCCTGCCAACTCATTATTATTAGCTCTTTTCACAGATAAGGAGATTGAGTCACAGAGAGATCGCCCAGGTCATCCTGCTGGTGACTGGCAGAACCAGGAATTGCATGACCCCAGAGACCACCCCCCCTGGCCGTGTCACCCTGTCTCAGGAAAGAGCTTGTCTCGATGGGATGTGAGGGGGACATGGATGGGAATGGGCCGGAAGAAGACCCCGAACACCAGGAGCAAAAGCCCACACTTTACCAACATAGATTCTGAGAAAACCAACTGCTAGAAGGGAAGGGCCCTGGTGGACATGGAATGTTAAGAAGAGGGGCCAGAGGGGGGGTCACATTCTCACCCCGCCACAGCAGCAGCTGCCACCAAGCTGGCCGTCCCTAGGAGGGCCCGGCTTGTAGGCCCCTTACATGGATTGTCCTTAGAGGTGGGAACCGCTTCCCTCTCCATGGCACCAGGCACATTGAAATTCAGAGAGAGGGATTTGTGATTCCGTGTGGGCAGGCTCCAATTGTGAACTTGCCAGCTGCAGCTTCCTGTTCTCTCCTGACACAGGAAGGGGGAAGCGGCCCCCCCCTTCCTCCTTGCAGACTGGATATTGTCGAACGCACACCAGCTGCTCAATTAACCCGGCCTCCTTCTGCTTGGTGACTTGGACTGCAGCCTTGCCCACCTGGCCAGCTCAGGGCCCAGACCAGGGGCCCTGTGACTCAGGGGCCGAGAGAAGACTGAGGTCAGGCAGGAGAATGGGAGCAGCGAGATCCACAAGAGTCATTCGGGATTTCAGCAAAGTAGAAGCAGGGTTTTCCTGCCTGGGCCAGGGCCTGTCTTTTCCTTTCCCCTGGAGGGAGACCGTGATGAGGCCCTACAGGATGGCCGAACCACAAGATGGAAGAAGCCTGGGTCTCTGAGGGACAGTGTGGAGGACAGCTGGCCTCCCATCCTGAATCCTTACCCAGGGACTGGTATGCATAAGAAATATCCTTCTGTTGCAGTGAGCTGCTACCTGTTTGGGCCTATTTATTATAGCAGTGAGCCTGCTCTGATTAATACACAGCCTGACTCATCAGGGGGTCATGCAAAGAGCGCCCTACTCCTGATTCAACCGCCGATTCACTCTGTCATCTTGGACCATCATTTTTCTGGGCCTCGGTTTTCCCATCTGCAATACAAGAGGATTAGTTAGGTGATTTCTTAAGTCCCTTCTGTTCTGTGATTTTATTTTCTAAAAGGTGGGCAGCAATCCATGAGAATAGAAACCTAGCCAAGTATTTAACAAAATATCTCATGACATCCTTATCCATAAGATGGTAAAATGGAACCTTGCGGGTTATAGGGGGGGATGGGTCACTGCAGGTCGATGAATGATGTCTACGGAGCATTGATTAATATATCAGTAACAACCTGGCAAGGAGGTCTCTAGTGACATACCACAGGGCTCTTTTAAAGTCAACGACTTGAACGACAGAAAAGAAGCTGAACAAATTTATGGAAAACACAGAATTGGGAGGACTAACTCACAGATGGACAAGAGACTCATGATTCAAAATAGTCTCTGTAAAGCAGGAGATTGGGACAAAGGCAACAAAAGGAAACAGAGCCAAGATAAATGCAAGTCCTGCAGAACTCAAGGGCTGGGGAAGCTTGATTTGGCCACAGGGCTTAGCAACGGGCTGTGCAAATGTGATCTAAGCATTTTTATTGCCCACAGGTTCTCATGGAGCTAATGCTGGGCTATGGCTGCTGAAACCCCAAAGCATGTGAGGCTGCACCAAGCAGTCACACACAGGGTCCAAGAAGGGGAAAGAAGGTGTCCATCCTAAGTGGCCATACCTGGGGTCCCCTGTGCCAGGTAGGGAACCACTGATGCTTTAGAAAAAGGGTCAGAAAATTTTCTGTAAAGAGCCTAGTTGTGAATGTTTTAAGCTTTGTGGGCCGTACAGAGTCTGCTACAACTATTCAACTTGGCCTTTGTGGCACAAAAGCAGCCATAGACAATAGTAAACAAATGGATATGGATGTGTTCCAATAAAACTTTATTTACATAAACAGGTGGCGGGCCAGATCTGGCCCTTGAGCTGTAGTTTGCCCACCCTACTAGGGCAAAAAGAATAGATGTAAGTGACGAGGATGGTGAGGGCTCTGGAGGTTGAGGCCTGCAGGGACTGGTGAAAGAACCGCAGGCTCCATGTGGAAGGCTGGACATGCCCGCTCCGCGGTCCCAGAGGGAAAGCCATGCGGGGAGAGGTTACAAGGAGGCTTATTTTCATTCATGCCTAGGAAGACCCATAAAACGACAGAGGAATGATTCTGCATTGTGGGAGGCTGGGAATGGGAGAACCTGGGCTAGGCGTTCTTCCACACCTAGTCCTGCTCTGGAGAGAGTGGTCCTCTGCCTCCCAAGCGGCCCTGCCTTCCCACCCTTCCCTGTACCCAGTGCTGAGCTGGTGCATTCTGCCCACGCAGGGAGGCATGAGTAATACATTGGGGACGCAGCGGCAGTCCCTTTGATCGTGAGGATCCTGGATTCGGGGAGACATTTGCAGGGCTGGCATGATTGGAGTCTTGTGGTGAGCCCTGTGGGGGCTGGGGAGGCTGCAGGTGCCCCTCCCCGACCAGTGCGTGATAGAAAGCTGGCTCTTCAAGTGGGGGCCTGGCCTAGAACTGGGCTCCCGGAGCTTGGTGTGTGCTGAGGGTTCTCCCCAGACCTAAATGGTGGTAGGCAGTTGGGTGAGTCCATCTCTCTGGTCCTTTCTAGCACAGGCGTGTGGGGCTAGGCAGCAGCCTCCATGACTATGCATGGACACACAAGCCTCCTGGCTCCCTGGGAGGAGTCTCGTGGCTAGAAATGGAACCTCCAGATTTCTTGGGGCAACATTCTAGATCCCCTGACTTCAGCTCTGTAAGGTCATGGGTAAGCCTGAAGCAGGTTCTGACGCATTCGATCCTGCAATAAGTCTGTGAAATGGGGAGCCAGCCATGGCGCTGTGGTTGTGAGTAACAGAAGCCCCCAACTCAACTGGCCATACGGAAGCAGAGAAGCACCTGACTCATCAGCCTACGGCAGGATTCCCAGTCAGCGAGGCAGCTGCTCAGGTAACAGAGTCCCCAACTCCAAATGGCTTAAACAATGAAAAACTGCATCTATTGCCTCAGCAGCAATGTTCAGTAACATGGGACCCCACCTCCCTGGCCATAGCTGATTGGACCAGAGGGAAGCTGCACCCAGGGCAGCCAATCAGTGGCCGGGCAAGCAGCCAATGGGATGTTCTGGAGGGGGAGTTCGCCCAATCAGGGTTCCGGGGAAGTCCACGCTGGGTCTCTCTCTGGAATTTGAGTCAGAGATTTGGAAGGAGTATGGGGCAATATGTAAAGGAGCAGAAGACGAAAGCCACACCACAGGGAGGGAGGGAGGTGCCGGCAGCATCAGCCTGGAGAGGAGTCGGCCATCTTTGAAACCACGAATAGAAGATTCTCTGTCCTCAGAGGTGAAGCGGGTCTTTCCCAATGCCCAGTTTGTCCTGGTCTTTGTAAGCTGGCCCGGGGCTCACCACGGAGGTCATGCCAAGCAGCTAGCACCCCTGAATTGCAATCTTTGCAGCTCCCACAGTATCCTCATGTGTGACCTCCCATTGGCCCTCACCACCACTGGCCAGGCATCTAGGAGGGCAGTGAGGCCTGGAATTCTCAGAAGTTCTCTTGTAGGACCACAGTGTGGCATCAGCCAGGCTTCCTCTCTCCAGGGAAGCCCTAGGAGAATGGGTGGGTGCTGGAAATGGACCCAGGTCTCTGGCCTCCTGGACTTCCCAGTGCCATCCCTCAGCCAGGGAACCTTCCCTGGGTCTGGATGAGAGCACTGGTCAGCCAAAGCCGGGGAATCAGCCCAAAAGCTGTGGGTAGAGGAGTGGGGGGCAGCTGGCATCCCCCTCTGCCCTAGCCTAAACCAAGATTGTCGGTGCGGGGTGCATACGGAGGGGACGGAAAGTGGGGAGGCCCAGTGGGATCTCCAGAGTGCCACATGTGTCCCCTTTCTGTCCCCACCCCACCCACATTTCACTAGCAGCCCCCGAGTTTCTCAGCCAAGGGAGACCATCCAAACACTATAGCGGCTGAGGATGCAGTCATTGGAATCCACCATCTACTGTAAGCTGGGCAAGTCACGGGATCTCTCTGGGCCTCCATTTCTTCATCTGCGAAATGGGGATGATCATAGCACCTCCCGCAGGGCAGGGAGGGTGAAATGAGTTCACACACGTGAGCTCTTGGAACAGTGCCTGGGGCACAGAACACACTGATTAGCCACCACTCCTCTAGCTATGGCTCAGGGAAGGGAGCCAGGAGAGAGGAACTTGGAGAGCAGAGAAAAGGAGACAGAAATATTAAAAGAGGGAGAAGGGACCCAGGCAGGTGGGGGGGGGCATGGGGCTTACTGGGGTGCCGGCCTTGACCTCTCAGGGCCGGCTCAGGTCTCTCTTGTTCTTTCTTCCCCCGTATAATCTCCCTGGAATTCTGAGAAATTCTGCTTCCACCCCCCAGCCGTTGCCATGGTGATGAAAACCTGGACCCAGCGGAAAGTTCTCTGTGCTCTTGGCAACGAGGCTGCGGCACCCTGCCTCCCGCCCGCCCGCCTGTGTGTGGGCGGCCAGCTCGGCTGCTGCCAGGATTCGGGGCCAGCGCTGCCTCTCCGTGAGACCCAGCCCTTCCCCCACGGAATCTAGCGTGGGAGCCCCGGCGTGTCCAGTGCCAAGGGCCCTCAGAGAATTTCTGGCCTCTTCCAATTTACAGGTGGGACATTGGGCCAGAGAAGACAGGTGACTTATGCAAAGCTGCACGGGCTCCTGACTCCCCTGGGCTCTCCCTCCTGGGCTCAGCTGTGCGTCTGGAGGGTGTGGTGCACGCGAGGACATCCCAGACAGGGGACTAGCCACATGGCAGGCCAGTCCCAGAGAACAGGCCAGCTGCTGAGCGCCAGGGGCATGCAGAAAAGCAGTGGGACCGGGGAGACCGACACTGCCTCCCTCTTCTCCCCCAGACACAGCGGCGGGTGGGTGCTATGGACTGAGTGTGTCCCCCCCAAATTCCTATGCTGAAACCCTCATCCCAGTGTGATGGTATTTGGAAGTGAGGCCTTTGGGAGGTGACTGGGTCATGAGGGTGTAGCCTTGGTAGTGGGATTAATGCCCTTAGAAGAAGAGATGAGAGAGACGATCTCTCCACCATGCAAGGATGCAGTAATGGGGCGCCGTCTGTAAACCAGGGAGAGGGTCCCAGAGTCTGACAATGCTGGCCCCCTGCTCTCGGACTTCCCAGCCTCCAGAACTGAGAGAGCTAAACGTTTATTGTCTGAGCTGCCCTGTTTATGGTAATTTGTTATAGCAGCCCAGCTGACTCAGACAGTGGGTTTGCTGGGGTGCTGTGTTTGATCCCCTCTAGACAGCCATTTTCAGCCACAGTGGAAGGTCACCAAGCCGGTCTTCATCAGTGTAGGGCCCTGCAGCCTCCCTGTCAGGGCCCAGGATCCCAGCTTTGCTCCTCCCCCCATGCTTCCTTCCCCTCAGCAGACTGAGCCTTGGTCCCTGAAGCTGGCTCCCAGCAGGACCAACTACTCCTCTGCCCCTTCAAGGGTGGTTAGGTTCTGGTTTAACGAGGAATCTCCCACTTTTCAGCCACCCAGCTCCTTCTGTATTTGTTATTTTTCTTTTATGGACCTCATGCCTAATGATCTGAATGTTTGTGTCCCACCCCCAAAGTTTATATGTTGAAATCTAATCACTGATGTGATGATATTGAGAGGTGGGGCCTTTGGGGAAGTACTTAGGTCACCAGGGCAGAACCCTCATAAATGGGGTTAGTGCCCTTATGAAAGAGACCCCAGCAAGTTCCCTTATCCCTTCCACTGTGTGAAGACACAGTGAAGTCACAGTCTATGAGCCAGGAAGTGAGCTCTCACCAGACACCAGAGCTGGCAGCACCTTGATCTTGGACTTCCCAGCTTCCAGAATTTCTGTTGTTTATAAGCCACTCAATTTATGATATTTTGTTATAGCAGTCCGAATGGACTAGGACACCACATTTTCAAAACCTTTGTCCCTTGAGCAAACCATCATTATTGAGTAATGACACACACAGTGGCCTGTTTTTGATCATCAAAGCCTTGTGGAATCCAGACTTTGACTGCCCCAGAGGCAAAGATGTGGGATTCTTCAGGTTCTTATGTGGTCACGTGGACCATACATGGGACAGGTCCATACATTGACACTGACACTAGCTCAGGGCCTACCGTCCCCACCCCTCAGGTCCCTGCAGGTGAAAGTCCCAGGTTGGCAACAGTGGAATTTCCTCCAGGTCCTGCAGACCCACTAGGTGATGGGATATGGGCTGTCTTGGGAGCTCTGGTCATGGACCAGACTGAAGCCAGGCAGGTCCATATCATGCCCACCACAGACCTCCTGGGGGCCTGAACTGGACATTTTGAGATTATGAAAGGTCCTTGTGGTTCTTGCCAAGAATCCAGCTCTTGGAAAGCAGGGCCTCCCACCCTGTTTCCAATGATAAGACTTGGGCAACAAAACCACTCACTGGGCACCAAGAGCTTTCCCTGGAGCAGTCTCAGTGGCCCCAGAAGCTGTTACCCAAAGAATAGAGACTAAGCCCATGGCTTCTAATTTTCCATGGAGTCCTGGAGCTGGGAAACTTCCCTAGAGACAGATTTAGCCCTTTGTCTTCATTACACAGGGACATGAACTGTGATCTAGAGAAGGGAAGTGATGGCACAGGCAGGGGAGGGGTGCAAGGTCTAGTGCTAAAGGGTGGGAGCTCAGGTTCCATCTTTGTCCCTCCAAAGCTATGTAATAACAGAAGAATCACATCACTTCCCTGAGCCTCAGTCTCCAGATTCGTGAAATGGAGCTTGGGTTATCAACCACTATAATTCCTTCACCAGCTAGCGTACTCCTTAAGGGAAGGAGCATGCCAGACCCTTGTTTTCTTCTGTGTTTCTATCACAGAGCCTGGAAGAGAAGTCCTGGCTGAATCACAGGAACAAGCCATGAGGGCATTCCTTCCCCCAGACCATCCACCAAACATTCATTTCATTAATAAATTCCTTTTTTTTACAACCAAAATTTATTGTCATCTCCTATATGCTGGGGACATGAGAGTCGGGAGGCAGACTAGGAGCTTACAGTTGACTGATGGGACCAGACAGGTGATCACCACACCCTGGAATGTGGGAAGTACTGGACAGCACCTGAATGCAGAGGAGGAGCCCCATCTGTTTTTGCAGAGCCCAAGAAGGCTTTCCTGAGAAGGTGACAACTCAGCTAAGACCTCAGAGATAAGAAGGTTTAATGTAAGCAGAAGAAGCAGGTTTAAAGTTTCAGGAAGTGGAGAAAGAGAAGGGTAACCTGGAGGGCAGGAGGAAGGGTGCTCTGGGGCCACACAATCCCTCTCTCTCTCTGTCTATCTCCCAATGAAACAACGGCACCCCGTGCAGGGAGCACGGAGGTGGTTCAGGACCACGGAGAGCAGCACGAGGCCCTCCTAGCTGCCGGTCGGATCTTGCTGATCCTGAGGGGCGCTGGCCGGTTAAGGCCTGAGGAGAGGAAGGGCACGTTGTGGAGGTGGGGAAGCCACCAGGCCGAGGGCTGAGCTCTGGGAAACCAGCTGTCACCTCTCCAATCGGGTGAGGGCTGCTGTCACAGCCCCAGGGAAGCCTGGTGAGGCACACGTAGGCCTGGGAGCCCAGAAGCCCTGCTGGCCACAAGGAAAACAGCAGGAGACAAGGGGTTCTCCACTGTTTAAATCAGAAAGCCCTTTGAGAATCTGATGAATGGTAAATACTACATGTCGAAACATAATGAATAAATAAATTATACAGATTGTCAGAAGGTGATAAATGCGGTGGGAAAAAAGAAAAATCCTCCTCCCCCCTCCCGAAAAAAAAGGTGACTCCAAAGTTTTGGTATAATTCCAGAGGTTTTTAGCAACCTGAGCTCTTTACAGACACAGTTGAGAACCAGTCCCCCTCCAGGGTACAGCCATGCTGCTTGGGATGGGGGGAGGGGGACCATGGCTGCACTGAGTCTACCTGGTCCCCAAGTAGCGGCATGGGGGGACCTCTGCCGCCAACCAGCTGCTAGGGGTACCCCAGGCCCCTGGCTCTTGCAGCATTTGCAGTGCTGTCCCCCTATCTTTGCTGATCGAGCACCCATGTTGTGTCGGTCACTGCTGTGCATACAGCAGTAAACAGAATAAGCAAGTCAGTCCCCAGACAACTGACATCCCAGTGTGTGGAGACAGGCAATGACGAACAAAATAATTTAAATTATAAACCATGTGTGTATGCATGTGTGTGTGTGTGTGTGTGTGTGTGTGTGTGTTTTGAGATAGGGTCTCACTCTGTCACCCAGGCTGGAGTGCAGTGGTGAGCTCATAGCTCACTGTAGCCTTGAGCTCCTGGGCTCAAGCCATCCTCCCACCCCAGCCTCCTGAGTAGCTGGGACTACAGGTGTGCCCCACCATGCTCTGCTGGTTTTTAAATTTTTTTGTAAAGATAAGGTCTTGCTATGTTGCCCAGGCTGGTCTTGAACTCCTGGCCTCAAGTGATCCTTCTACCTCAGCCTCCCAAAGTGCTGGGATTACAGGCACGAGGCCCTGTGCCCAGCTGATATAGTATATTAAAAGGGTTGGTGCTGTGGAGAAAGCCTAGCAGGGTGAGAGGGGCTGGAGGGGGGCAGTGGAGAGGGGGGGAAGCTGCAGTTTTAAGCATGGAGGTCAGAGTGGGCCTCACTGGGAAGGGGGCCCTAAGCAAAGACTTGGAGGAGGCGAGGGGCTTGGCCATGCAGACGTGCAGGAACAGGGCTCCAGGCAGAGGGGACGGTGGTGCAAAGGCCGGGAGGAGGGGAATGTGGCTGGCGTGTTGCAGGGGGAGCCAGAGAGGGGAAGAGAGGTCGGGAGAAGGTGAGAGGGGTCACGGGGCCAGGTGGTGGGGAGCTGTCGTACAGACTGGCGTTTGCTCTGAGTGGGATGGGAGCCAAAGCAGGGTTTTGAGCAGAGGAAGAAGGCTATCTGACATATTTAGAAAGCCTTTGTGCCGAGGACAGACTGGAGAGGGAAGGCCGGAGACCAGGTAGGAGCTGTGGCAGTTACCCAGATGAGAGGCAATGGCGGCTCGGACCAGGGGGCAGCCAGGGCGGTGGAGGCACAAGGCCGACTCTGGGTAGATTCGGAGGGTGGTGACGACAGGATGTGTAGAGGGATCAGATGCAGGGTGGAAGGAAAAGAGGGGAGTCAAGGATGACTTTCCCACATTGCATCTGGGGCTCCCAGGTCACCCCCAGAGCTGGTCCCAGCTGCCTGGCCTGCTACATTTACCCTGCACATTTTGACCTTAGGCAATAAACTAACCATCTACTGCGGTTATAAAGGAACACCAGAATGCTAGCGATCAGTTAGTGCAATAGACTCTAGGGGCTCACAGAGGGAGTGGGGCTCAGAGGGTTTAGGCAGCTGCCTAGGCCGTGGCCAGTCTCTGAGATACCAGACTCGAGCCCAGCAGCTCTGGCTCCACCCAGAGCTCTGCGTCCCCCCTTAGGCCTGCTCAGATCTCCCGGGAAGCTCATTCTGAGCAATGCCTCCTGTCCACTAAGCTAGGGAGAGATTTTTTTCATGGAACGAATGAGAAAAGGAAATGACGTCAACCAAGGGCTGAGTGGGGGAGGCCTGGGCAGGGGCAGCGGCCTTTCCACACCAAACGTGACCCTGAGCTCGTCCTGTGCAGGAGGAAGAGAATCTGGCCCAGTGCCCGCATCCAGGCTCCCTGCCAGGGCCAGGACACAGAAAATGTTTGCACGGCATCAAGGGGTGGTCTGGGTGCCCAGAGAACCTGGGGGGAGGTGAGCGGGGAGGTCAGGGCACCCCTCATGGAGCCCAGAGCGGAGCCTGGGTGTGGAAGAGTCTGTGGCCCTTTGCCCCTGTGCCCCCCATGGTCAAGGTCCAACTGCTGACCTTTTACCTGTGTCCCCAGCCCTTTCCTCTCCTGGTAGCATTCATGGCTCTCTTTCTTAGCTCTTCACCCATGGACTTCATTAAGGAAGCTTCCAGAACATGCCTGCACATCCGTGGTACCCAGGTACCACCGTGCATCACTGCATTGCAAGGTAGGTGGCAATGACCCAGGAGAGCCGTGCCTGGGTGCCAGCCGCTCCTTTCTCAGTCTCCTTCCATGCAGGGCCCCACGCTGGGACACCTGGTGGTTATTTTCCTCCCTCCCCTGCTCAGGGAGGCTTCTAGCAGCCCTGGAGGGGTGGGGCTGGGGTTTCTATTACACAGATACAGACCCAGAACCCAGGGAGAGAGGGGTTAAGAGAGCTCACACAGTGTAGTTACCGAGGGGCACAGATTCTGGAAGTTACCGCGAAGGAGAGGTAAAGATTCCCCTTTTCACCCTCTTCAGTTGAGTCTTCAGTCCTGCTGCGTGTCTGCTGTAAGGCAGCCCCCAAACAAAGCACGTATTTTCAGAACTGCAACGTGTTTAGTGTTTTCTTTTTCTCTCTTTCTTCCTTGAGAACAATTCAGGGCTTGCCTTCCGTGCTCCGTGCCCATGGTGACTGGAAAATCGAGGGGCGGTCTAAGTGTCCAAGGGAGGCGTGTGGTTTCTTGCTTTTGTGCAGATACAGCCGTGGTGGCCGGTCCCCGTGGGCGGCCTCACACACAGCCCTTTGTGGGCCTCGCACCCGCTGTGGTTTGTCGTGCTGCTGTGTTTCAGAGTTAGGAACCTGTGGTTTCTAACTGTGCCTGAGGATGCCGCCCTGCTCTGTCCCTGCCGGGGTTCCCCTTCCAGCCGGATCGGGAGGGACGCAAGGTGAGATTCCAGGCCCTGTCGTGATGGTATCACTCGTGCAAACACACAGAAATACCTATTCGCTCAACCAGAGACGTGTCCTAGACATATTTACAAAGAACCAGAATATAAAGTCTAATTTTAAAACATCTGTTTACATAAACTAATATTTAAATTGTACAATTTTACTTTTTTATTTTTTTTTCCTTTTTTTTAAAAAATTTCAGCATAATATGGGGGTGCAAATGTTAAGGTCACATACATTGCTATTGCCTTCCCTCCCCCCTCGAGTCAGAGCTTCAAGTGTGTCCACCCCCCCCCGCCGACAATGCACATCGTACTTATAATGTATATATATAAGCCCATCCTCTTCCCTCCGACCTGCCCGACACCCGATAAATATATATATTTTTAACATTTTGGTTAGATTTTATAACTTTGCCTTTACCTAGCAAAGGTTTAAATTGTACAATTTTATAGCAAAAGTGACAACACTGCACTTTGGGGTTGTATCGCTGCTGTCTTCAGGAGCCTGGCCTCCTGATGAGAGCTGCAGTTCATTGTTGCTGGCAACTCCTGCGTCCCCCGCCTCGCTGGTCTGGGAGAAGCCAGACCCCTGGGAGCACACGCCCCGTGTCTGTGCATTTGCCTAGGCTCTGCCCCCAGCCCGGCTGTCCGGGACAGGGCGTGGGTAGCCTGCTTCTCGTCTGTCTGGAGTCTGCTGAGGCTCATTCTCCGGGCGAGGCTCTCTGCAAGCGCCACTGTGATGTTCTCCAGGCCTCGGGACACGTGGGGACGTCTCTCAGGCTGCACCCCTCCCTAGAGCGGCCAGGACAGACGCCCCGTGCATTGCAGGCTGAGTGCTCCTCAGTCTCGGCCCGACAGGGGTTCTTGGCTTGGCCAAACTTCAGAACCCCAGTCGCGCTTCTGAATCTCCTCCCAGGCCCGTTGGTGCCCTTCCTGGTGAAATCCAGTTTTAGTGAAAGAGTCCTCTTAAGTCAGTTCAGCCAGAAACCCCATCTTCAATAGCTGATCAGGGCCGGGCACGGTGGCTCACGCCTGTAATCCTAGCACTCTGGGAGGCCGAGGGGGGAGGATCGCTCAAGGTCAGGAGTTCAAAACCAGACTGAGCAAGAGCAAGACGCCGTCTCTACTAAAAATAGAAAGAAATCAATTGGCCAACTAAAAATATACAGAAAAAATTAGCCGGGCATGGTGGTGCATGCCTGTAGTCCCAGCTACTCGGGAGGCTGAGGCAGGAGGATCATTTGAGCCCAGGAGTTTGAGGTTGCTGTGAGCTAGGCTGACCCCACGGCACTCTAGCTCGGGCAACACAGTGAGACTCTGTATCAAAAAAAAAAAAAAAATAGCTGATCACTTCCTCGTCTTCCTCTATCCCCCTGTGGTATCGGGTCACCCTGGCCTGTCTTCAGCAAGAATCTGGTCAGATTAGCCAGGATCCCTCTGACCCCTGATGTTTCCTCTTGGTCATTTCCCACCCACTGACCCCCTTCTGCTCCTTGGCCTAAATCCCCACTTGCCCAAGCTGTGTTGGGAGCTGAGCCCAATCCCCCCGCCCCAACTGCGATACCCTGTGGCAGTGGCCCTAAACCTATCACAGTGGTCCTGAACAAAGTCTTTACCGTGCTTTACCCACTGCCACTGAATAATTCTGTCTATAACAGTCCTTGGCGCCGGTTGTCCCAGAATCTGTTCATTGCTCTGGGTTCCTGCTGCCGCTTCCACCACCAGCAGCGGGAAACTGAGGCATGGCTTTCTCTTTAACTCCCAGCCGCCTCTGTGTGACCTGGGAAAACTCATCCACCACCAGGACACCTTCAGGCCACTGGAGGGAAAAATGTGAGCACAAGAAGGTCCCTTCCCTGGCCTGCCCCCAGACCCTCCCTCTCGTGGAGCTTCCATCTGAGATGCCCACAGCTCCCGCTCCATCCCGATCTCCCCAGAATCCCGGCCATCTGGATGTTCTGGTATTGTGGTCCCAGCACGGCAACCCCCAGGGAGACCCGCATTAGCATTTTCCTGAAAGTCTGGCCCGTTCTCTGTCATCACCTGCTTCTTGTCCCGCAGTGTCCCCCGGCCACAAGCTGGGCCAGCTCCCCTGCAGCCACACACGTCAGGAGGTGGCACGGCGCTGGGGCTCAAAGCATGGGCTCAGAGCAAACCCAGGCTTTCACCCAGCTTCATGACCTTGGCCAGGCCACTTGACCTCCCCAGCCTCAGTTTCCTAATCTCTGAAAGGGTATGAGAATAGCCCTTTCTGGGGCTGCTGTGAGGATTGAGGAGGTTTCCTGCCTCAGCCGCTTTGCATAGTGTTTGGCGCACAAAGCAGCATGCGAAGTAGCTGTCATCCTTACATTTTGACGCAGCCAGTCAAGGCGGGGGCAGCCCCGCGTCCCTGTCTCCTGTGCTTCACGCTCTGGCTCCCTCCACCCTGCCTCACTCTGGTGGCCCAGGGCGAAGCTGATCTCATCAAACGCTGCTGCCTGCCCCCGGTTTGTCACTCATGTGAGTGCGAGCGCACCCCATCACCACTCCCGGGAAGCGTCCCAGGAACCTGGCCCCAGAGCCAGCTCCCCCTGAGGCTCCCGTCTCAGGCTTGCAAGTCAGAGTGAGCTCTTCTTCTCTGTCTTGGCAGACTCCCCGTCCCCTTCTCCACAAACAAAACAGAAGTCCCAGGAAAAGAGAGGGGGCATCAAAATCCGGCTTTGGGGTCAGGTTCAAATGGATCGAGTTCTGGCAGCGGGGAGCAGCACGAGCTCAAAGGTCTGGAGGATGGGGCTCTGGTCCTCACTAGCTGTGTCACTTTGGGCAAGCCCCTTTATCTCTTCCAGCGTCAGCTCTGTCACCTCTGACATGGGGCCGTAGTGCCAGCCCCTTGGCACCCGGCACTCCCGCCTGGCTCTGTGGCTGAATCAGTGTGCCTCTCTGAGCCCACCTTTAAGTTGGCCTGTCCCACTATGGGCCCTGTCACCTGCCCTCCCACACAGAGGTCCATGGTGGTGACGTGCCTGCGGGTCTGTCTGTCCTGCAACTTGAGCACCTTGAGGGCCAGACCTTCTGCCACGTGCCCTGTGAGCACTCCTGTGCCCAGCAGGGGCCATACACAGGGACACTGGCGTGTGTGAGACCAGCAGATGGTGACTGATTTGCGACGTCACATCTCCAGCTAGGACTCAGTGCCCAGGAGAAATAGGCCCCAACCAGCACCTGGAGGTGAGTCGCCAGGCAGAGGGAAGGCCAGGGAGGAATGTTCTGGGCCACCTGGGCTTCGGGGAATTCCTAGTCTGAGACCTAGGGACCAGTCCAGCCCAGACACTTCAGGCCTTGTGGTTTGGGGTGACTAACTACCCCTCTCCCAGAATCTGGGAGCCCCAGAGGCGCCTCAGCTGAAGAACTCTCTGGAATCCACAGACTTGAGCTGTTTTGCTTTCCCTAAGACAGTTCTGTCCTGTAATCTTTGTCATTCTCATTGTCATCGTCCCATTACAATATGTTTTACGTGATAAACTTAGGCAGTGATTATGATCCACCAAGCATTATTCTAAAGGCTTAAGAAGTACGGATTCTCTCACTACAGAAACCCTACAGGGCAGGTTCTGCATATCAACCCTGAGGCCCAGGGAGGTTGAGGGTGGCAAAGTGGGCTCTCTGCTTCCTCCTGAGAGGCAGCTGCTGGGAATGGGGCAGGAAGTGGTTCTAGGCCCAGCTGCAGACACAGCGTTGTCCCATAAGCGCCCCTGCATGCCACCTGCAAATGGGGACAATAACGGCCAGCTCTGGGGGCAGAGCCTGGGTGTGGGGAGGGGCTCGATGTCCTGCCCCCCTCCTTCCCGGCCACTGTCGATCTAAGGCTGGCTCAGAAGTTCCCACTGACAAGGGTCTCCTGGAATACGCTGAGGGCGAGAGCGGGCCCGGACCGGGGTCCCCAGACCTGCGGCAGGCCCCACAGGAGGCAGCCCAGGTGTCCCAGGCTAGAGGGGCGTGTTCCAACCTTCCCTGCCAGGCTGAGAGCCAGGGCTGGCTGTTTGAAAGCACAGTGGGCCTGGATCCCAGCAACCCCGGGCCTGGCCCTGGGCTGTGGGCTGTTTGCCAGGACAGGGTGGCCCTGGGGTCAGGAGGCCGCCCCGGGACGGTCTGCCCCTACATTTGAGGAAATCCACAGGGCGGAGGCTCTGTTTCCCCAAGGACTCCCTGCAGAGTGCCCGGGCTGGCCAAGGTACACAGAGCCTTTGTGTGCAGAAGGAGGGGAGGAGGGCTGTCCCCGGGGGAGGCACCCTGCCTGGCCGAACCATCAGGCACCTGCGCAGGGGTCATAGCTACCAAGTCTAGAAAAGCCTCTGCTCCAGCCCTCCTGGATCCCCAGTGTGCAGAGAAGCAGAGCCCAGAGCGCAGCTTGCCCTTCCCTAGGAGGAAGGGCGTCAGAGAGGGTGGGCCCTGGCCCCGGCTGCCAGCCACTTCAGGCTGGGCCTGTCACAGAGGCTTCTTGTGCACTGAGGGCCTCAAAGGCAGGCCTTGGACATTCTCTCTGAAGGAGGCTCCAGCCTTAGGCACCACTGAGTGGCCTGCAAGGCCAAAGGAAGTTCATTTCACAGCTACTAGGGGATGCATCTCCTATGCCCCTAAACCTGTATATGTAGAAAATAAATCCTATAGCTTGTAGCTGCCACTACTAGGCTATTGTCCCAGGAGGTTGAAAGTGCTCATTTGTTTATTGCAAGCATTAAAAAATAACACTATGATTCTTATAACCCTATCTTGATGTGTCTTTGCTTGGTAGGACACCAACGCTCTTGCAAAATGATTGGGGCTGGGGTTTTCCTTCACTTCCGAGGGCCTGGTTCCAGAAGCTGCTAGGCGGAACTGGGCTGGGGAGCCTCCCCCTCCCCCTCCCCCCACCCCTACTGAATGGCTGGGGAGTTAGCCAAACACGACAACCAGAGCAGGAGGAACAGGTGGACGCCTCTCAAATCAGCTCTGTGCAGAGGACAGACCTCAGCTGTCAAGCCTGTCTCAGCCTGTGTGTCCTCTGTGACCTTGGGCCACGGACCCATCCAGCCTCAGTTTCCCCATCAGAACCTCAAGGGCTGAGTCATGTGACCTTTCTGAAGTCCTCTAGCCCTGAAGACAACTGGCTGGGGCGGGACACCCCTTCCAAGGTGGGGAATCACCTGGAACGGGCTGATGCTGCAGCGGCCGCAGGCGGCAGAGAAAATGCCCTTTCAGTTGTCATAACAGAGCCGGGCCTCCAGGCTGCTCCTGTTTACTGAGGCTGAGTAAATACAGCCGGGCCCTTAGCAACAGGCACAAAGGGGCCCTTGTGTGCCCTCAGCTCCCTGAGCTCAGCCCCAGCTGGGAGCTCTCTGAGAGGCAGGCCGGCCTGGCCCCCAGCACGCCCGGGCGGGGACGCAGGGCATGCAAGGCCTGCCGTGTGCCCAGATCTGGGGCGTGGTGGGGGGACCAGCCCCTCAGTTGTCCCGGTCCTCTAAAGGCAGGAAATTCTACCCCACTCTTCTGATTGGTAAACTGAGGCTGAGAGTGGGCCCTGAGTGGAGCTTGGCAATCAGAGTGGAGCAGGCGAGGGTGGCAGGGTGGGGGATCCATGTCAGTCCCGGCTGCGAGACCCTTGACAGGTCACACGGTACAGGCCCAGTGTCCTCATTTGTAACAAGGGCTAATACACCCCGCCCGGCCAGCGGAGCATGTGAGGACATTCATTCTATGTAAACTCCACACGCCCTGAGCAAACACAGGGGATTATTTTGGGCCAAGAGGGTAGCCCAGGAGTTAAGAGTCAATGAGAAATTCCTTGTGCCCTTGTCGAGCGCTAGGAGCTTCCAGAGCTTGGAGTTCCGGGCGCCAGGAAGAATCGGGTGAGGATGGGACCACCCTTGCCCAGTGGCCTCCCCATCTAACACACAGGGCGGCTGAGCAGTCTGTGGGCGCTATTACACACCCATCACACGATGAATGCCCCAGTTGAGAAAAAAGACAAAAAAGTAATGCATAGAAGAATTAATGCTAATGGCTGATAAACACTTGGAAAAAAATAAAAATCAACCTTACCAGTAACAAAAATAAAAGCAACGTTGAGAAGCTCGCCCCTCCCCCACTAGATTATCAGAAGCTAGAGACATTTCTCCCGGGGTGGGCAAGTTGGTGACCGATGCTCTGCCACTTGCTAACTTTCGACCCGCAGCATAAACCCCATCTGTGCCTCGCTTTACAAAAGCAAGGTGCCCTCATTGCCCCGAATGGGCTGCCTTGCAGGTTTGCAGGATTGAATGAATTATTATGTGTAAGGTACTTATTTACTTAGAGGACTGCCAGCCCGGTACAGACTGCTTCACATCTACACTTATTACTTCATTATTACTACTGGTTCAAAGTATAAATTGGAACCATCTTTCCAAAGGCTAATTTGCAAACATGTTCCCGGTTTTAAATGTGCCCATGAATTTCCAGGTCTGCGGAAGTGCTCAGACAAGTGGGCAAAGAGCTGCACACAGGGATGCTCTACCGTTTGTTAAAATTAAAAATTGGAAACAATCTACAGGTCTACTTGTAGGGAACTCAATAATTAGATTATAATCCATTGATCCAACGGGATATTTTCTAGCAGTTAAATCAGAGAGGGTGGAGATGTTTGTGTTGACCTGGAGAGTTCTCCGTGTCACGTGACCAAGCAGCCCAAGCAGAGACCCGGCTAGCGAGGAGCGGAGAGCACAGATTACCGGAGTGGTTTGCACGCAGGGGCCTGGGCAAGGATGTTCGCCAGCTGTCAACAGCGGCTTCCTCGGAGTTAAGCACTTTAAGGTGGCTTTTGTTTTCTTCTTTACACTTTTCTGTATTTGTTAAACTTAAAAAAAAAAGTGTGTAAAGTTTTAAAAAAAATTTGCTAAATCTATTTTCTTTAAAGTTCAAGTGCAGTAAGTGCTAAATGGAAAAACTGAGGCATGGAGCCGTAAGAGAGCGGGAGATTTAAATTTGGGGTTTGCAGAGGGGCTGGGGAGGGCGCTCAGAGCTGCCCTCAGGCTGGGGCGGGAAGGGAAACCTGGTGGCCGGAGGCAGGGACCTCGAGGAGGGACAGGGACTGTTGGCAAAGCAGGCTGCAGCAAGGCCCCGGATCACGAGGGCAGATGCACACGTGGGTTCCATCCGCAAGGTGTCTTGGGTCGAGAGGAGGTGCGGGCCCTAAGCTGGCCCCTGCCCTCTGCTACTCTTGCTCGGGCCTCAGTGCTCCCGGCAGGAAAGGCTTGCAGAGGGGGACACAGGTCGGAGTCTCCTATCCGTTTTCTGAAGGAGACAGGCCAGAGGTGGCTGCTGGGTGCTCACAAATGAACAAAGCCCCCTGCTTAGGGACTACTTAGGGACTGCATCTCTCTATGAGTCCGGTAGGGCCTGGGACACCCTGAGACGAGAGCTGTCCCCATGTGTCTGCTGGGACTTGAAGCGCCCGAGAAGGCCGGAACCTCCCACGGCCAGCAGGCTCTCGCCACCCCAGAGCCAAAGACTACGCGCCGCTGTGCAGAGCCACTTGATGGCAGCCCCATTGGCACCATGGGGGTGTGACCAGGTGGCATTGTCTCAGGATGAGGGGTCGCATGCTCCACTCCTGGCACTCTCCAGGCCCTGGGACCGTGGTGCTACCTGGCCGGGCAGAAGCTGTCTCCCAGCAGCACGTGTGGTTGACATCTGGGGCCGGGATAATTCTACGTGGGGGGTCTGTCCCCCCATGCATGGCAGGGTTTTTAGCAGCACCCCTGGCCTCTGCCCAGGAGATGCCAGCAGCACCCCTGCCAGCTGCCACAACCAGACATGGCTCCAGCTAGCGTCCCCTGGGAAACACAGTCACGCCCCTTGGGAACGTGGGCTCCACAGTGACCTGCGTGCCCATCAGCCCCTCTCCAGGGTGGAACACTCCTCCAGGGCAGGCCCCCCCCATTCCGAACACCAGCATGGGCCTGGCGCACAGTGGGTGCTCTGGGCTGGTTGGGGGTGGCTGACCGACCGGGAAGCTGGCTCAGGCTCTGCCTCGCCGGAGAGGACGCCCAGGCCCTGCCCGCGCCCAGCCTGCCCAGGGCCGGGAAGAGGAGCTGAAAGCCACATTGTGTCCTCCCCCCGCCCCCTCTGGGCTGCACGTCCCGTGATGAAAAGAACCAAAGCCTTTGAGTGAAACGACCTTTAGTAACCTTTCCAGACCAACGCGCCCCACCCCCGCGCCTGCACACAGGGAAGCTGGCCCTGCTGACAGGCTGCCTGGGGCTCCCTCTCCTCAGGTGGCCGGGGCACCCTCACACCGGCTGATCCCTGGCACCGGCCTTTCAAAGGGGAGGGCCACCCGGATGTGCCTCCCCATCCTTAACACCCGAAAGCACCTGTGAGGAGTCACTTTCTCAGACCGGCAGCCCCCAGGAAGGGTGCGGTGGGACCCTGCTCTGGGTGTCCAGGGAGGGGACAGCCAGGAGCGGAGCTTGCCTGAGGGACACAGAGTCCCGCAGTGCCCGGAGTGAGGCGGGAGGTTTCTGGGGCTCCGGCAGCGAGCGTCCCTGGGCCTGCGCTGCCTGGTGGGGCTCTGCTGCCACCTTGGACTCTGCCATGGAGTCTCTCCCAGGTCACCTCCCTCTGCCAGTGCTCGGGACAATGACAGCTGCCGCCGGGGGGCGGGGGGGGGGGCAGTCGCAGGGCCACACATAAAGCAAGAAGCCGTCCAGGCGGGCAGCCGGCCAGCGGGCGCAGAGCGCGTCGAAGGAAGTGACCTCCCCCTAGTTGCTGCCTGGCTGGGGGCGGCCAGGAAGGGCGCTCAGGGCATTTGCGGATTCAGGGTCCCCAAACCAGGGACAAGGGCTTCGTCTCAGGAGAGCACCCCCGCCAGAGCCCACGGCCTGGACCGAGAGCTCCCAGGGCACTCACGGAGCGTCGGCACAACCCTGGACAAGACCAGGACAGGGGCGTGTCCCCTGAAAGGCTTGTCACCAGCCCCACGGAGGAAACACTGGGTTCGGACGACCAGGTCCCCCCCTGCCCCGCCCCGCACCCCCACGCACATCCGGCTGTCTACACCGGCTTTGTTGACTGAAGGGCAGGCCGTTATTAGCCGTCCTTCCAGAAGGAACCCAAAGCCTGCCACTCTCGACAAATCATCCTGGCAAAGGCCCCACGACTCATGTGCCGCAGGACAGGCCTGGAGCGAGGGCAGTTAGAGGGGACGGCAGGTGCCCCAAGACAGTGTCCTCGCATACCTGCAGGCGGCCGTGTTGGTGACAGTGGTGAGCAGTAGGACCCCGGGGTTGGGGGGGCAGCAGCCGTCGGGTGCAAGAGACGAAGGGAGCTGAGCACCGCAGCACTAGAGGTCTGGTCCGGGGACAACGGACATCGGGACCAGGGTCCTGGCACTGGGTGGCACGGCCAGGTGCGGGCCCCTCCTGCTTTCAGAGAGCTGTCTGCACCCGGCCTGTTTCTGGCTGGGTGAGGGGCGCAGCTGCATTGGAATTTGGGGACCCCAAATTCCTGAGCCTTCCGTGCCTCTGTCCCACACTGCCCCCTGGAGGGGGATGGAGGGTGGCGCTCAGGGGCACCGGTGGTGGACATTCTAATTGGCCCGTCCCCCCCTCCTCTTCCTGGCCAACAGAATCCTGATTTTGTTCAAGGCAGCAGCGTGCCCTGCCCCAGGACACAAGTATGGTCTAAGTCAGTTATGACGGCCCAGTGCCCCTTTGCCAGATGTTTTCTCCCAGTCTCCTTTGCAGCTAGGGGACACTGACCCAATTTCAGACAGTGAAATGTGAGGGACAGTCTGTGGCACAACTTCTGGGAGACACTTTGCTTCTTCATAAAAGGAATAGGTGTAAAAGGAGAGTTCTCTTAGGTCCACTTTCACCTTCTTTCATGCTGGAGTGCAGACATGATGTCCGGTGCTGCAGCAGCCATCCTGTAACTATGTGGCACCAGGTTAAGACTGAGGATGGTAGGTGGAGAGATGGAAAAACCTGGGTCCTTGGTGACCTCACCAAGCTGCCAAACCACTGTGAAACCACCTATGCACAGAGTCCTTGTTAAATAAGTCCTGTATTTGTGGTTTAGTTGGATTCTGTGATGTGCAGCCAAACACATCAGGGAGGCACTGAGGTGTAACGTGCTCAGTGCGAGTGTATGTAAGGCACTAAGCACAGTGTGCGCATATGGAAGATCCTCAAGAAATAGTGGCCATCACCACCATCATGTGTGCATACACGTGTGTCTAAGTTGCTTACTCACATGGGTACACGTGGCTGGATCCTGGATGTGTGATGTATACATACATGCGACCTCTGGGGTCACGATGTGATCCAAGTCTTGCTACCTGGCCCGGGTCATGGGCCACTGCCTTAACCCTGATGAGATGCAGTCTCCCTAACCAAGCGGGGGGACAGCAGTGGCTAACCTGCCTGAGTTGGCAGTTAGCATGCCGCGCCTCACGGTGGCCCAGGCGGAGGGCAAGGGTACTGGCTCCACCTGGCAGATGGGGAAACTGAGGCTTCAAGAGGCTAAGTGAAATGCTAAAGGTGAGAGCCAAGAAGTGGTGGAGCTGGGCCTTGAACCATGGGCCTCACACAGTGCCTGTGTGTCGGGGGCTGTGCGCGTGTGTGCGTGTGCAGGGGTGTATTTGCGTGTGTGTGCGTGTGTGCAGGGTGTGTGTACACGCACAGTCACTTAGGCCAGTGTGTACTGACCTCGAGGCATTCCGCACAGACCCGGGGACAGTGTCTGGGGGGGGCGTCTCTCCGCCGCCCTGGGAGGTGCGGCTGGCCACCGGAGTCCCGGGCTCCAGCACGGCTGCCTTTGCGATGGCTCCCCGGGCTCCCCAGGGCCCTGGTGCTCCACAGCGGTGCCTCCTGCTCCCTTCTCAAAACATCAACAGCCGCAGTGGCAACGGCTCCCCAGGGGGACCCGCCTCCCTGCTGTTTACAGCCTGTGGGGCCTCGCCCCCAGGGCTGCTCTGTCCCCTCCTGGCGTCTCCAAGGCCAGCTACAGTGCAGCTGCTCTCAGGGGGCCTCCCTCTCCCTCGGGGATAAGACCCACCAAGTCAAGGGTGGTTCCCAGGCTTCCCCGGCCAGACCAGGCCTGCGGGGCCTGACTGGGGGCCTGCGTGAGACAGAAGGAAGGCGAAGGAAGTCAGAAGCCCCTAGAGACAGTCCCAGGCTCCTTGCCCCACCCTCACCCCCTTCCTTGCCAGAGCAGACCTTTTAGGTTTCCCTGAATGCAGGGGCCCACTGGGACCTCACGCTTTGGCCCAGAGGTTGCCGTGGCAAACACGCTGGGAAACCCTCCTGTTCTTACCTCGTCCTTAAGGGCTCCTTCTTCCTCCTTGCTCCTGTCCACACTGCCTTTGCCGCATTGGTGGCAGGAGAGAGATTCCACGCCCCTACCCCTACCGCCATTTGCAGCCTGAGGTTGCCCCACCTCCTGGGCCCACCGCCCGCCACAGCCCCTGAGCCACAGCCTCACCGCCACTCTTTTCCCTAGCGACCCGCCTCTTGTCCCACTGTCCTCACCCCGGGCAGTCTTTGATCCAGCTTGGGCGCTGAGCCAAAAAGTCATTAAAAGAAAGTACAGCCAAGGAGAGGGAAAAATCGCTCTTCTGATGAGAGCGAGCCAGACGCTGTCACACGCCGGGGCCACTGGCTCTCTCCCAGGAGCTTGGGGAGAAGCTTCGGTGCGGGCGAAGGAGGGGGGCCTGGGGCAGAAGGAGGTGGTTATGGAAGGGTCTTGGGGCCCAACAGGCGGGTGCAAAGACCAGCTTCGCTCTTGCTGAGGCCTCAAGCAAGCAGCGGCCTCTGGGGACCGTGACCTTGCAGGGTTGGGTGCCCGGCCTGGAGCAGGCCCTAGTTAGCAGGGTCTCTGATGTTTCCCGCGGCTCACACAGGTGTTTGGGAGGGAGCAGCGCCAGCCTGAGGCTCTCGCAGGACAGGCCACCCCACCGAGGCCTGGGGAGGGGTCACCCGGCCAACATCACAGAGTGTCGGGACACCCTTGGCTGTTGCCATGTTGCCTGTGGTCCCCTGTGCCTGCCACATACCTGGCCTGTAGGAGACGTGACAGCTGTAAAGAGAACCTGGCCTTCTCAGCCCCTAGCTAGGGAGACCGAGGCCCAGCGTGGGAACTCTGACGGGCATGTGACCCGTTTAAGGGAACAGGGGCAGAACACAGATCTCCTGGCTCTCCCTGCACCGTGCCCCCTAAACTGAACCGTGATGCTGTGTGCAGGCCCTTGTGTGCTGGGCTTTTAAGACACGACCATTTGATTTTTATAACCAACCAATCAATCAGGTAGGTGCCTTTATTCCCTCTCACTTACTGATGAGTAAGGTGGAGCACAGAGAGGGCAGTGACGGACCCAAGGTCACACAGCAGATATACAGTGGAGCCAGGACATGAACCCAGGACGGCTGACTCCAGGGCCCGTGGCTGTGGCCTCCAAGGAGGCTGGAGAGAAGCTGACACATCGTCCTCTGCTCACTCCGTGAACCCCTGGGCCAGGCGGGAAGGGTGCCAAGAGCACCGCTGCTCAGCTCCTTCTGCACCTCGCAGTGACAGTGACAGTGGGTGCCCAGTGAACATGGCCCTGGACTGACTGCAGGCAGGCGGAGTGGTCGTGTTGGCACGGGGTGATCTTGCCGAGACCCCCACAGGAGGAACAGAAGGGGTGGGGGCCTTAGCTGAGTTAACACCCCTTGGGCACTTAACGCAGCAGTCGGGGTGAGCACTTCACCTGTCGTTGTTGTTGTGGAACAGCAGTGGCCCAAACTTCAGCCCTTCTGCCTGAGTGTAAGGAGGCGTGGGGACAGCCGTGGGGACGCAAGGACCACTTAGGACAACTGGAAGGCGGCAGAGGAGCAGAGAGCACGCACCGGACTCTCATCAGGAGAACCAGCCAGGAGCAGCGGGAGGAGGAGCCCCGGGTGGGAGGCCACAGGGGTGGCCATCAGGAGTGGCTTCCGCCAGGCACCTGGTCCCGGCCAGGCCTGGTGGTGACCGCAGGGGTGGTGGGTGGTATTTCCTGGCCTCTGCTCTGAGTGCCTGTCCCTATCACCTGCCCCCTAAGGTTTCTCTGAGGGGCTGATGTTCTTCAGGGGAGGGAAGGCTGGACAGGCTCCTTCTAGACCCTGCCGAGTCCTGTCCCTTCTTGCAGCCCACGGCCCTCCGCCCTCCTCCTGCCTCTCTGTAAGCCCAGCTACGGACGGGTGACGGTGACGGGAGCTGGTCCTCTGGCTGCAGGCCCTGAGCCTTGGTGGTTGCCAGGGCAACAGCAGCCAGGGAGGCGGGGCTGCCACCAGAGGAGGCAGGAGGTGGGGGTGGGGGCTGGGGCGTCAGCCTGGCTCAGGGAGGTGTGTGCCCCTGGGTGTGCACACGGGTGTGTGTGTGTGTGTGCGCGTACACGCATGACCCTGCAGCCTGGCAACCATGGGGCCCTCGGTCCTGCAGAGCTGGTTTCCAACGGCCTCGAGGGCAGAGCTGCTCAGGGACAAGGAACACAAACCCTCCTCTCCGGAGAACTTGGTGGCAAGAGCCCCGGGAGGACAGATGTCTTGCCTTCAAATCTTGTTCCAGCCACTCACTGCCTGTGTGAGCCCGGATGAGTGTTTTAACCTCTCTGAAGCCCTGGTGCTTTAATCTGTAATAGGGCCAGTATTAGTCTGGGTAAAGAATGCCACAGACCGGGGGCTAAACAACAGAAATGGATTTCTTCACAGTTCTGAGGTCAGAAATCCGAGTTCAAGGTGTCAGCAGGATGGTTTTGTGGGCCTCTCTCCTTGGCTTGCAGGTGGCCACCTTCTCCCTGGGCCCGCACGTGGTGTCCTTCTGTGGCTGTCTGTGTCTTGACCACTTGGGTACGGCGTTCACCGGCCGCGACACCTCGCCCACAGCGGCACTCACAGTCCGCACGGTAGTCTGTGCCGTGCATGGACGACGAGTCCGTTTTGCTCTTGCGTGATGAGGAAAGCTTGAAAGCACTGAAAGCTTGTTTCACTTTACAGGCAGCTTTACTTGTCATGTAAATAAGAATAGGTAACATACACATATATGTTTTCATTACGTTATTTTTAAATGTTCACAATTTTATTTTGATAAATGAAAAATTAGAAAAGTCATACCATCGTCATGTCATACCTTAGCTGTGGGCTAAAGTTGCTGTGCCCGTTCATCTGTGGCTGTCGACTATAGTCGATGCCCGTATCGAGGTGGTTAATCTCTTCTATAAGGTCACCGGTCAGACTGGATTAGGGCCCACAATAGTCACCTCATTTTAACATAGTCACCTCCTTAAAGACCCTGTCCCCAAACACGGTCACATTCTGAGGGACTAGAGGTTAGGGCTTCAACATATGAATCTGGGGGACACATTTTAGTCCCTAACAGGCACAGTCTGAGTATCTGCCATATAGGTTTATTGTGAGGATTATTAATCATAAAATGTAGCCACCAAGCCTGGGTCCTGCCGCCTGTCCCAGGTCCGCGAGTCGTATCCGTAACCTCACAGCCTTGGGTGCGCGGGCCGCCCTGGGGCACCAGGTGCCCGTCTCCGGGCCCTCAGCCGGGGCAAGGCCTCCGGAGCCCGAGCCCTGCAGCGCTCACTGAACCGGAGGATGGGGCGTCGTGCCCAGCTCTGCCCGGGGCCCTGTGAGGCCGAGGAACTTTGCTTCCGGGACATCTTGTCCCCGGGTGTACTGAAGATGCAATTTGAGTTTCCAGAGGAAAGAAAGGGTGCAGGCTGTCGCCTTAAACAGCCGGGGCTCGACTCCCCATTTTGTATTAGCACTTCTCATCTGTGGCCCTCAGGCGAGTCACCCTGCTTGCCTCAGTGGCCTTTCTGTAAACCGGGGTTGGAGGGTGATTGAGATGGTCGAAGGGGACTTTTGTGTCACAGGCAGAAGCCATTCCCTGGGGACGTATTCAGAGCTCCTGCCAGCCAGAGAATCCTGAAGTCAGGGAGGTTTCCTCCCTGGTCCCCTGCAGGAGGAGGGCTCCAGCCAGCACCCCAGGGAAGGGGTGCGGGGCTGGAGGGGAGAGGGCTGGGGGGTGCCCGGGGTCCAGGTGCGTGAAGCTCCCTTGCAGTTTTTGAGACATACGCGGCTCTGAGTCATTTTGAAATTACTTTGAGTTGCTGGACTTTTTTTTTTTCTTGGACCACAGACTGCGAGAGAGTAAAACTCAGCCTTCAGGTTTAGAAGGGTGCCAGGCACGCCGAAGGTGGTCGGGAAATGTGATTTGACTCCCACCATGGGCGCAGCTGTGCGGGGCTCAGCACTGGCGACACGGTGTTTGGAGGCCACTGAAGCAGCAGGCAAAAGTCTTTGCTTGTGGGCCGACATGGCACTCTGCTCGGCCACCAGAACCTGTCACTCAGCCTAGGATAAAAGGAGGCTGAGTGGGGAGGCCTGGCCTTCAATGTCCCCCCACCCCCACCTGCTATGGCCCTGCAGGGACGGGGTGTGTCAGCAGAGAGTGGGCAAGGGAGCGGGCCTGAGCTGGCCACTCTTGGCCTCTGGAGTCCAGGCCTTGGGCTGTAGCCTGCTGGGTCCCAAGGCCGGGGTGGGACAGGAAGGCGTCAGAGTTGTCCGGGACACCTGGACGCTCTGGCGGCCTCGGGGCAGAAGCCCACTCCCAGGAAGGACGGAGGAAGCTCTGGGGGGAAGGCGGCGCCTGTCAGTACGGCCTAAGCAGTGGATTTCCCACTGGGTGGGGCCTGGCGCACGTGATGGGCGACTTCTGCACTTCCGCTCCCCAGATGGGGAAGTCGAGGCCCAGAGGAGCCGGCGAGGCGCCCTTGTAGCACGGCTGTGGCCCAGGACGGGGAGCAGGGAGGACGGGGAGGCCACTCCCTGCTCCGCCGTGTCCTCCTGGCGGCCCAGCTCTCAGTGAGGGGGGACAGAGCCAGGCCTGGCTGGACAGCGGAAGGGTCCCCGAGTGCCCCCGGCCCCACCCAGCCGAGCCTCCACTTCCTGAGCCGGCCACCGGGGCAGGCCGGGCTGCCGAAACCCTTCCTAAAAAGGAATCAGGCTGTGGCGGCCAGGGCTATTTTTAGACAATTGTGTTGAAAAACCCCAAAGTACATGTAGCATCGTATGTTTTCTTCTTCAGGAAGCAAAAAGAGCGGGAGTGAGTGGACACCCCCCGAACAGGTCATACCCTGGGAGGGGCCCGCATAGATCCGTCCCCGGAGGGGCAGTGGCCTGGGCCCTGCGGCTCCCCGGCCCTGGGCTTTGGGGGCTCAGGGTTTCAGCCCGAGGCAGGGCTCACCCCAACCCCCCAGCATGGAGCTCTCGGGTGATGTGGGGAGACGGGCCCGGGCTGCCCTCATTCTCACTTCCAGGCCTTCATTTTAAAAAAAAAATGGCTTTGTTAAGGTCTGATTGGCATGTAATAAGCGCATGTATTTAAAGTACACAGTTTGAAATGTTTTGACACATGCATACGTGTGCACCCAGCAAAGCCATCACCATGACTCAGGCAGCGGACACATCCTCCTCCCCATCAGCGTCCCGGTCGCCTGCGCATCCCTCCCTCCGACCCCCTCCCCGGCTTCTCTGCCCAAGGCGACCACAGACCTGCTTTCTGTCACTACAGATTAGCCCACATTTTCTAGGCTTTTATATAGATGCAATCATACAGCACGTTCTTCTCTATTTTGACTGGCTTCTTTGACTCGTTATCTACCATTCTTTTGAGACTCACGCATGCTGTGGTTGCATCAGTCGTTCGTTCCTTCTCCTTCTCACCGAGTAGTGTCGCTTCGTAGGGACAGGTCACGATGTGTTCATCCTTTCGTCTGCGGACGGACGTGTGGATGGTCCGTAGTTTTTTGGCTGTTACAAATAAGGCTGCTATAAACGTCTGTGTACAGTCTTTGTATGGACATATATTTCCTTTTCTTCGGGGTAAATATTTAATACTAGGAGAGAAATTCCTGGATAATTTTGTGTTTAACTTTTTAAGAAAGTGCCAAACTGTTTTCCAAAGTGGCCATATACCATTTTACAGTCCCGCCAGCAGTGTATGTGGTTCCAATTTCTCCATACCCTCACAAATGCTTGTTATTGTCTGTCTTTTTGGTTATAGACACCCTAGTGGGTAGGAAGCGGTATCTCACTGTGGTTTTGATTTGCATTTTTTCATATGCTTGTTGGCCTGGACTTTAATTTTTTTTTTTTTTTTTTTTGAGACAGAGTCTCACTCTGTTGCCCTGGCCAGAGTGCCGTGGCGTCAGCCTAGCTCACAGCAACCTCAAACTCCTGGGCTCAAGCGATCCTCCTGCTTCAGCCTCCCAAGTAGCTGGGAATACAGGCGTGCACCACCAGACCTAGCTAATTTTTTCTATATATTTTTAGTTGGCCAATTAATTTCTTTCTGTTCTTAGTAGAGACGAGAGGTCTCACTCTTGCTTAGGCTGGTTTCGAACTCCTGACCTTGAGCGATCCTCCCGCCTCGGCCTCCCAGAGTGCTAGGATTACAGGTGTGAGCCACCGTGCCTGGCCTAATTTTTTAAACAAATAAACTTTTAATTTTAGAATAACTTTAGATTCACTGAAAAGTTGCAATGACAACACAGAGTTCCCATCTACCCCTCACTCGGTTTCCTCCTATATTAACCCCTTTTATTACTTGCTACGATTGTCCCATCTAAGGAACCAACATTGGTACCTTCCCACTGACTGAACTCTAGACTTTATTGGGATGTCACCAGTCTATGACACGAGTGTGCCTTTCCTGTGCCAGGCTGCCGCCTTGGAGCCCACACCACGCTATATGTAGTCATTGCGTCTCCATAAGCGCCTCTGCTAGTATCAGTTTCTTGGACGTGTTTTTGTTTTTCATGCTCTCGACAGTTTTGAGGAGTATTAGTCAGATATTTCGTAGAAAGGTCATCGGTTTGGGGTTGTCTGATGGTTTCTCATGGTTGCTCTGTCGCTGGGTATGTCGGGGACGGAGACCAGGAGGGAAGTGCCGGCTCACCCCATCACGTCTGGGGCGCACGCCACCCGCCTGACCCCGCGCTGGGGTGCTGACCCTCCTTCCCCGGTTACGGTGACGCCTGCCAGTTCCCGCCACAGCAGCGTTCCTACTTCCCCTGTCCACACTCTCCTTTCTGGGCTCGAGTCACTAAGTCCACCCCACACGCAAACGAGTAAGCTCCCAGGCCTCCTTTATGTTGAGAACCTTCTATGCCAGGAACGTCACACTGACATCTCACCTAAACCCCAGCCCTACCCTACTGCTGTCCCTCTGGGCGAGGGCCCGGTCATCTCTAAACTTGGCAAAATTGCACTTACAAGGAATCAAGGATCATTTAGTCAAAGCCTTATTTATCCTTTTTTACAGATGAGGAAACTGAGGCCCAGAGAGGGGTGTGACACATTTACGATCACACCACAATCAGAAGGAGAATGATCTCCGGGCACTGGACCAGGACAGAGGTCTGCAAGGATGTCCTGCCCCAGAGTACAGTCTCAATAGGTATTTATGGGTTGGCACCTGTTGACGGAATGACAGGGACTTCCATATGTGATAAGGTTTTTCTCTGTGGACAACATAGACAGCCATGTGGGTCACCTGCCACCTCCCGGTTACCTACACACATTCGGGAAGTAAGAATAGGTGACGGCCCCACACTCTGCTGCTGTGAGCCTCCAGTGGCCCCCTGGATAGGATACAGGTTGTGCTCTGGTGAGTCACCTCATCACTCCAAGTCTCAGTTTTCCCATCTATAAAATGGGGATAATCCTCCTGTATCCTTGAATTACTTTATGTACTTCAGCAAGGAAGGTGTAACACATACACTAGTTAATTTTTATGTACATCTGGAGATGATTGGTTAACATTTTTTTAAAAATATTTTTTTTCTTTTTTTGAGACAGAGTCTCACTGTGTTGCCTGGGCTAGAGTGCCGTGGCATCAGCCTAGCTCACAGCAATTGCAAACTCCTGGGATCCAGCGATCCTTCTGTCTCAGCCTCCTGAGTAGCTGGGACTACACGCATGCACTGCCATGCCCGGCTAATTTTTTTTTTCTATATATATTTGTAGTTGGCCAATTAATTTGTTTCTATTTTTAGTAGAGATGAGGTCTCGCTCTTGTTCAGGCTGGTTTCGAACTCCTGACCTTGAGCGATCCTCCCGCCTCGGCCTCCTGGAGTGCTAGGATTACAAGCGTGAGCCACTGCACCCAGGCCAATTGGTTAACATTAAAGAATCCTAATCAGGAATATACACCCAGGGCTGGATAGTTAGCATCTGAAAGACTCTAATCAGAAGCCCAGGGTCTGGAGGCAGATATTACCTGCTCAGTAAGCACATCTCCCAGCAGGCCCAGGGTTTGAGGCTGTACAAAGCGTATGAGAAATGCTTTGTGTGTGTGCGTGTATGTCATTAGTGGTGTTAAAGACGTGTGGCTTGGCTAGCAATGTTGTACAGGCGCCTCTAACATGCCAGTAGCCTCTGCCCTTCAAGGAGTGCCCCAGGATCAAGAACTCAGTCTAGTCGTGTGTCCAGATGCCTTGGAGGGTTTTGTTGCCTGGTCTGACGGAGAGAAGCTGAATCCTGAATCCTGCTGTCCGCATCCCACTGCATCAGCCTCAGGTGGCCCCTTCGTGTGAGTGCGTGGGTGGGAGTGCCGGAAATGCCAGAGCCAAGTCCTGGCCAGGCCACACCACGTGCCTGCCTTGGCACCTGCTTGCCGATGGCGTGATCTGACGGCACTTCTCGCTCGCTGGGGCACCATCTGGCAAGGTGCGCTTGTCGGGGAGGGGCTGTTGGTGATTGGCTGCTGCACGGAGCCACCAGACAGAATCTGGCAATTGGAACCAACCATCTGGGCTCCGGTCAGTTTACAGACCGCTTCACAGGGTCTCGAGGATTAACTGAGCTAATCCACGGAAAATGCACGAACTAAGCCCTTAATGAATGTGCGCTAATGAACTAGCGTTGCTCCTGGCGGTCTCTCCCGAGACAGATAATCAGAGCCACTGGAAAAAGATGAGTATGTGAGCGGCTAAGAGTGTGGATTCCAGACTCAGGCGCCCCGGGTTCGAATCCTCCTACAGTAACACCCGATCCTGAGCACGTTTCTTCATCTTCTGAAGACGGCTTCCCGGCTCACCTGCGTCAGTAACGACAGTATCCGTCTCAGAGAGTTGCCACGAGGATTAGAGGAGTTAATACGTGTAGGATGCTTACAACAACGCTTGGGGCATAATACATGCTCAGTAAATGTGAGCTAGCATACCACATTCCTTTGCATATGGTATGACAATGTGAAACAACTTAAATAGTTGACAGAAAGGAATGGGTCAAATGTACAGGACAGCCACGTGACGGAAGTTTATGCTCTCTTTAAATTGTTTGTAACGAACGTTAATGACCAGGGAACAATAAGCGAAAGGGTCTATAAAGTGTTGTATATAATATGATTTCATGTCATATTAAAATGTACAGTCATAGGAAAATGCTGGGAGGTAACTGGCCAAAATGCTGAGAAGGTGAACACCAGATGGTAGAATTTAATGAATTTAGTCTTTATATTTCCGAAATTGTCCACCATGAGTATGGTATGCAGAATAACATCTCCCTGCCCCCCAAAGATGTGCACATCCTAATCTCTGGACCCTGTGACTATGTTGGCTTACATAGCAAAAGGGACATGCAGATGAGGTTAAATGAGGGATCTTGAGGTGGGGAGATTATTTGGGATTTTCCAGGTGGCCCAACGTAGTCACAACATTCTTACGAGTGACAAAGGGAGCCAGGAGTGTCAGGGTCGAAGGAGACATGACTAAGATCACTCTGAAGCAGAGGTTGGAGAGGCCCCAGTGCTGGCTTTGCAGATAGCCACGAGCCAAGGACAGCCTCGAGAAAGGCTGGAAAAGCAAGGAACGGTTTCTCTCCTAATACTTCCAGAAGGAACAGCTGCGCCATCACCTTGATTTCTTCCCCACGAGACCCACTTGGGACTTCTGACTTCCAGACCGTAAGACAATACACGTGTGTTGTTTTAAGTCATTAAGTCTGTGGTGGTCTGTTACAGCAGCCAGTGCGGTGGGTATGCATTTGATAATCCCCAAAGAAAAGAAAAAGTTGCTTGATATTTTTTCCAAAAAGGCAGAGCTGTGGGTGAGCTAGCTTCCCTTGCACACAGGGCTCCGTCCCTCTGCCAGCGCCCAGGAGCGGCCTGGACCCAAGATCAGCCTGGCTCGTGCTTTTAGAAACAATGAAGTGAATTTTGCAAACTATCTTTATAAAGCTGAAAGCCAGATAATTCCGTAACACTGTACTGACAAGTCTCATTGTTTCTGAGCTCTGCCCATTTCTTATTTAATTTAATTTTTTATTTAATTTTTCTTATTTAATTTTAGTGTTTTTAAAACAACCGTCGGCTGCGTACAAATATTTGTAAAAAGCAACTTAGTTACTTTTGGACGACTGTATTTTCAACCACTTCGGTACGAGTGTCTTCTATAGTTGACAGCCACAGATGAACGCACACAGCACGGACGGGCGGAGGGTGGAGAACTCCAGGGGTCATGAGGGGGGGAGAGGGGCTGGCACAGGGTGGCACTCCCTGAGGCAGGTGGGCTGGGGCATCCGAGGACACCCGTGTGCCCGTCTGGAGGAGTCTGGGGTCGCTCCATGTGGTCAGACATGACACACGTGCTCTCAGGCCGTGAGGACAGGGCAGGAGGACAGAGGCCTCGGTTCCCTGCCTGCCTGGGGAGGGCCCTGAGCTGCAGCCCCCCCACCCCAGCCCCGAGGAGGAAGACGACAGACAGACGGAGGAGCCCGTGGACTAGAATGGGGTTGAGAGGGGAAGAGGCCTGTCCCGGCCCTCACCCACCTGGCCTGGCTGTCCCCTGGTCCTGTCACCGCTTCCTCCTCCCTCCCTGCTCTTGTCACCCTCCAGCTCCTCTGAGCTGCCCCCAGGGCCCTGCCTCCCTCCCACGCTGCCCTGCAGGAACCTCCTGACCGTGGGAGGCAGCTCCTCCCCGCTGTCCTGCCCAGTGGCCTCGGACAAGGCTCCACCCGCTGCTCGTAGCCCCTACCCTCGGCCTCTCCTTCTCCTGAGCCTCTCCAGCCGGGCTCGGCTCCACCACTCTGTCCAGCAGCCGTCTTGCTCGGCCCGGGCTGCCACGACGGAAACACCACAGACGGGGCGTTTTTAATTAATTAATTAATTAATTTATTGAGACAGAGTCTCGCTTTGTTGCCCAGGCTAGAGTGAGTGCCGTGGCGTCAGCCTAGCTCACAGCAACCTCAAACTCCTGGGCTCAAGTGATCCTCCTGCCTCAGCCTCCCGTGTAGCTGGGACTACAGGCATGCGCCACCATGCCCGGCTAATTTTTAATATATATTTTAGTTGGCCAATTAATTTCTTTCTATTTATAGTAGGCAGGGTCTCGCTCTTGCTCAGGCTGGTTTTGAACTCCTGACCTTGAGCAATCCGCCCGCCTCGGCCTCCTAGAGTGCTGAGATTACAGGCGTGAGCCACCGCGCCTGGCCAGGGCTTATTATACAACTGAGCCTCATTTCTTCCCAGTTCTGGAGATTTGAAGTCAAGACGAAGGTTCTGGCCGATTAGGTTTCTGGTGAGGTCCTTCCTGGCTTGCAGGCAGCCACCTCTCAGTGTCCTCACGGGGCTGGAGTGAGCTGCTCAGGGTTCCTGCTGACCTCCCCGTTCCCAGGCCTGGCCTCGGTCCCCGCAGTCCTGGGGCGGAGCCCCCCACCCTGCCCTGGGAGCTGGGCCTCCCGCGAGGCCGCCCTGCTCACTCTGGTCCCTCTTCACTGTCCCGGCCCGTGCACCCCGCCCTGCCCTGGTGCCCACCCCGACTCTTCCTCTTGCCTACACTCGTCCAGAGGGGCCCCGTCAGGCCTGTGGCTCCAGCCCTGCCCCCTGACGCCTTCCTCCCGCCGCCCGGCCACTTTCCAGCCCCAGAGGCTGCACGCCAGCCTCCCCAGAGTGCAGGACGAGCCCCGGGCCCCCATCCCGCGCTTCTCTCCTCCCCTCACACCCCAGGTCCCACACGTGAGCAAATGCTCCCAGCTCTGCCTTCGGTGCGTCCACGTCCAGCCCCTTCTCGCCACCTCTGTTCCCTGGGTCTGACCACCACGGTGCCCACCTGCACGGCCGCAGCCACCTGGCAGCCCCCAGCTTCCACCCTGTGTTGGCCGAATCACGTGCTGCCCACTTCTCAAAGACGCCCACGTCCTAAGCCCTGCAACCTGAGAAGATGCGACCTTACGGGGCAGCAGAAGAGACCGTGCGGATGTGATTACAGGAAGGATCTTGAGACGAGGAGATGATGCTGAGTGATCCAGGTGGCCCAGTGGAATCCCAGGCGCCTCTATTTATTTATTTATTTATTTGAAACAGAGTCTCACTCTGTTGCCCGGGCTAGAGTGAGTGCCGTGGCGGCAGCCTAGCTCACAGCAGCCTCAAACTCCTGGGCTCAAGTGATCCTCCTGCCTCAGCCTCCCGGGTAGCTGGTCTATAGGCATGCGCCACCATGCCTGGTTAATTTTTTCTATGTATTTTTAGTTGGCCAATTAATTTCCAACTATTTTTAGTAGAGACGGGGTCTCGCTCTTGCTCAGGCTGGTTTCAAACTCCTGACCTTGAGTGATCCTCCCACCTCGGCCTCCCAGAGTGCTAGGATTACAGGCGTGAGCCACCGCGCCCGGCCCCAGGCGTCTTTATAAGGGGCGGCAGGAGGGCAGAAGGCAGAGGCGGCGATGGAATGATGGGTGTGGAGGGACAAAAGGTGACCTGATGAGAGGCCACAGGCCAGAGCATGGAGAAGCCTCTAGAAGCTGGAAGAGACGAGGAAACAGATCTCCTCTAGAGCCTCTAGAAGGAACACGGCCCTGCTGCAACCTCGCCTTTAGACGTCTGACCTCCAAACTGCAATACGTTTGTGCTGTTTCCAGCCAGGAAGTCTGTGGTCCTTTGTCACAGAAGCCACAGGAAACTAACACATGCCCTTAGCCCCCCACGAGGCCTGCGCGTCTGTCCCCAACCTCATCCTTTGCCACCCTGGCCGCCCCTCCCACCCCCAAGCCTTCGAGCCACCGTTCCTGTGGCCTCGATGCCCTCCCACCCCCGCCCCCCGCCCGCTATGCAAAGGCGGCCCCTCGCTCCCCGCGCCCGACCTTCTCGCTCTGTCTCTCTCCACGGTCTCACCGCCCGCCACCCTACACTTGTCTGCCTCCTTCCACAACAGGGTAAAGCCCTGGCGGGGCGTGGGGGGATCTCTTTCCTGGCCTGCCGGACCCTTAGTGCTTGGAGTCGGTGTCTGCCACAATGTCAGTGCCCAGCGGATATCTGTGTGACGAATGAATGAATGGCATGTTTTTCAGACGGGGAGACTGAGGCCAGGGGATGAGAATGACCCACCCAAGTTAGGATCAGCGCTTAGCCTGGACTCAGCACCTCCCACATCTCACTGGCCCCTACACGCGACCGGGCAGACCTGGGCACCTCAGGCCCGAGTCCCAACGTCACTTCTGCCAGGACATTTGCACAGGCCCCAGGCGGCGTGCCGCTCCTGCCTCCTCGTCTGTAAGGGACCAACGAGTGATGAGCGACTAAACGTCCATAACCGGGAAGGGGCCCGGCAGGCCGGGGAGGAGCTAGGCTGGGGCAGTGAACGGGTGGGGAGGCGGCAGGCCAGGCGCACAGGCCTCTGGGATGTGGGCTCTGGTTCCAGGCAAGAGCTCGGGGAGCCATCGGGGTTTACAGAGCGAGGAGGCCTGATCCAGTTCTCCCGTTTTAGGGGACACTCTGGGGCTCTGCGGAGGATGCCGTGAAGGGAGTGGACGTGGGAGAACTCCACTGGGGCCCAGCAAGCGGTGGAGGGCTGGGGCCGAGGTGGAGAGGGTGCAGGTGTGATTTGGGTGGAAAAGACAGGATTTGCTGGAAAGCAGAACATGGGGTGAGTGAGTGGGATTAAAGAAGAGGACCATGGAGTTCAGAAGAATTCCCAAGTGGGGAGTGATGGGGACTGCAGGAATTCCCTGCATTTTTGGGGCACCTTTTAAGTACAAGTGATAGAAACCACCTGTGCTTGCTCTAAGCAAAACAGGGAGCTGTATCGGCTCACTTGATGGAAAAATCTGGGGCCCCAGGGCTCTGGCAGTAACCCGGGGGCCCAGTGTGTCTCTCCACTTCATTTTCTTCTCCTGAGTTGGCATCATTCTCATTCTCAGGAGGGCCACCCCACGCTGCCGAATGGCCACCGAATGGCCACTGGCAGCCCCTGGCTGGCAAGCTATTAGGACATCAGACCCATCAGGAAGAGGCTTTTTTCTAATATTTGCATAACAAAAGTCCTGGGGGTGGAGGCTTCTCATTGGCCACTGGCCAAGTGCAGGTCACAAGGCCAAAGCTGAACCAGTTACTGAAATGGGGGCTTTGGGTGCTCTGGTTGTCAAGGCCGGGCCCCTGTGTCCACCCTTGAGCCATGTGGGTGGTTCTCCTGAGGGAGATGGGACAGGTTGGGGGATGCCAGGCAGACAACAGGAGCCACCCGTAGGGTCCCCACACAGGCTGATAAGCACAGGATTTTCTGAGATAAGGGCCTGGCGCAGAGCTGGGCCTGGGAGATGGTGGCTGGGATTGGGGCCTGCACCATTAGCCTTGGGTGGCCTTGGCCTCCCGCCTTCCTCCTGGGCCCTGCTCCACACTGGGCGAGGCCCGGGCCCCGAGCCTCCAGCCAGGGTGAGCTTCCACCACACCAACACCTGCCCAGCACCCAACACCGCAAATGCCATGATTTGTGACCACCTGCAGCCCCAGTGTGGCCTGGCAGGGTCGCCTGAGGGTGGGGCTCCTACCGCTGTCTCTCCCCAGCTCAGCTGTCCCTCGCCCGCCCGCCTCCGTGAGTCAGGGAGGTTGTGCCTGGCTTGCGTGGGGTCCTCCAGGCCTTAGGGTACCTAAGATCAGAGCTCCACGTTTCCTTGCATCCTGGCAAGGTAGGGCCACCCTACAGCTGCACAGCTGACCGCTTGGGAGGGGTCTATGGGAGCCTGTTAGTTTCTCTGTGACTTTTGGTCTTGATGTCCCCTCTGTGGGATTCAGTCTTTGGCTCCAACACCTCTCTACACCTTCCCCTCATGGTGGCGGGAGGGCTGCCGCAGCCCCAGCCTCTCCTTGCAGCTCCCACCCTGACTGGACTGCCTTAGGTCCCCACATGTCCCTTCCTGACCCTCCACGGCCAAGGAGCACAGGATGCGGCTTGGCTGGGCCTGGGTCACGTGTTGCAATTCTAAGACCCCATCCAGACAACATGGGAGGGCCAAGGTGAATTTCCAAATTAAATCAGGGCTGTTGCTGCAAAAAAGAGCCCTGGATGCTGAGAGCTCAGGAAACATGTATCTGTTAATACCACCGGGATCATCTAAGCCAGGCCTTTCTCAGGTCTGTGGGCTTTTACAGATGACACAGCTCATGGGTCCATTTAAAAATCATTTTATTATTAACATCATCTTCCCATGTAGCCAAGTGTCTGTCACGTATAAGGAATGTCGGTAAATATTCCATTTGAAGCTTCTTTTTACATATTTCCATCGATAAATAAACTCTGAATTCATATAAAAAAGTTAAACTTAAATAACTCATATTTCCTTCTCTTGTAACAGGCATATATTGGTAAAATATAAATATTCTTGGACTCAGGCTTTGTTCTAAGTGAGGACAGTAATTCATCACATGGTACAATTATTGACAATAAAACCAAGAAACTGTCAGCTGGTGTCCCGGCACGGACTAGCACTGAGGTGGGAAACAGAAGATTCACATTTGGTTTCTGGGCCTAGGTGGGCAGCAGTGGTGGAGGGAGGGGAGGACAGTTGTTTTCTTTACAGCTCTGATAAAAATAATCTGTTCTGCCACTGAATTTTAACTTCGAATATATTCTTCTACATTTGCTGATTAATTCCATAATCATTTTACTTAAAACTCAGATGTCAACTAACAAAATATGGCACATAATCCATGTTGAACAATGTCAGTAGATTCAGAAACTATCATTGGGCTGGCAAAAAAAAAAAAAACGACAACAGAAATGCACGTGGAGAGAGCGATGATTCGGGTCGGTTTGGTTAGTTCACTGCGATCAATCGAACGCTCGTCCGCGGCCTCAGTGTGGCAGGTTCGGCCCCTCGGGGTGACGGGGCGAGGCCCGGCACCCGGCAGGGCCCCCGTGGTCTGGCGGCAGGTGAGGCTGGCGGCCGCCCGCTCAGAGCACGCGGGGGATGATGGTGAAGGGCACGGCAGGGCTGCTGGCCTCCAGCTCCAGGGCCGTCAGGAAGCACTCGGTGGCCGCAGCGTCGTTGCCCTGAGCCTGGAGGACCTCGCCCAGCCCGTTCCAGACCTCGTGGGCCGTCGAGTTCACCTGCACCGCGTCCCGCAGGATCTTCTCTGCCAGGCTGTAGCGGCCCAGCTGGTGAAGGATCAGGGCCTGCAGAGGACAGACAGACAGACAGACAGACAGAAAATCAGTCGGGAGGAGCCCTGGGCTTCTACTTGTCCTTGTATCACCACTGGGCTGGGTGCACAGTAAGCTCTTAAGTACTTCCTGTGCTCAGGGGCCATAGTCCAAACAGTCACTTGAACCATGCTGATTTCAGCCATTTCTGAACTATAACAATGACAATTTCAAGAACCAGGAATGAACCCGTCAGAAGGCCCCAGACTATGCTGATCTAGCGCACTGTCCTGCCATTCCCCTCCCAGCTGACACCTGCCCGCATGGATAGGGTATTATCATCTTTTTTTTTAACCTAAAGAAATGTCATTTGTGGTATTATTATCATAGTAATTATGATAATTTTCTTTTTTAGAGACAAGGTCTTATGCTGTTGCCCAGGCTGGAGTACAGTGGCCCAGTCCTAGCTCACTGTAGCCCTGAACTCCTAGGCTCAAGTGATCCTCCTGCCTCAGCCTCCCAAGTAGCTGGGACTACAGGTGCACACCACCACACCTGGCTGATGTTTAAATTTTTTTGTGCAGACAGGGTCTTGCTCTTGCTCAGGCTAGTCTCCAACTCCTGGGCTCAAGCGATCCTCCCACTTCAGCCTCCCAAAGTGCAGGGAACAGGGCTGTGAACCTCTGTGCCCAGCCTATGACAGATTTTTAAACTGCCCCAACCAAGCCCCTGACCTCAGTGTTCCTGCTTGCCCAGGTCATGCACAACTGTGGCCTCGCAGAGTTTGTCAGGGTATATATGTTATCCTAACCATGTTTCCAACTGTGCGTCTCATGAGCGACGTGTCTGAGCTCTTCCTCCAATGCACACGCTCTCATTTACTCCGTCTCTGCCTCTTGGGGGGAGACATTCGGGTCATGTCCAATCTCTCTGCTGTTACAAATCACACTGAGATGAGCATCTTTCCAGAAAGCACCTCTTGGTTCTTTAGATCGGTGGACTCTAATATTTTTTTTTAACCCTGGAAACTTTAGATTAAATGAGATCTGAGAATACCCATTTAGTCCACGTATAAACAGATGCAAAGGAACTGCTGGGGTGTGGGACGATGGGAGTGGAGTCCAGTGCTCCCCGTGGGGTCCTCTCAGGGGCCCTGGGGGGGCTCAGTGGCCACTTGACGACTAAAAGACTAGAGGGAGATTCCCCATCTAGCGCAAATTTCCCCAAAGTGGCGTTATTGGATAAGAGGACATGACCCTTTTTTTAGGGTTCTCCAGACACTTTGCAATTCTTACCCCCCAAGGCTGCATCGCTTTTTTGGCCGTCGGCAGAGTTCCCGTGGTGGGTCCCCTGCCCCACTATCATTACTCTTCATTTCTGCCATGTCGTAAGTGTGAAATGCCCTCCTTGCTGAAATCTGCATTTCTTTAATCACAACTGAGGTCAACCATCTCCCGAGCTTTTGTTTAGGAGCGTTTTATAAGATTGAAATTCATCTGGGATCATCATTTTCTAGCCTGGTCTTTGAGATTTTTTTCCTTTGAACAAAAGTTTTTAGTTTTTTAAATTTTAAATTCATTGATCTTTGGTGATTTTTTCCATCACTTCAAAACTCAGAAGAAACGACACATGCCCAGTTGTACTTGCTGTGATCTGTCTGTGGCTGAGTAGCTGGCCACTTTGCCTTGGCAGACACAGAGGGATTCCTCCTGCTCTGCTAGACACGAACTAGCTAATCCTCACCCCTGCTCTCGTACGGCACTGCCCGTCGCGCGGTGAATTATTACACGGGACGGGCTTCCACCATTTTCCAGTGAGCACGAGCGCCTTGCCTTCTCGCCAGTGCCACGCCAGTTAATTCCTGCTACTCCAGGTCACGCATGAACACGTGGGTCAGAGCGTTTCCTCGCCGTCCTTTGCTTTTGGTGTATTTCCCAATAATCTTGCCCTGTATTGTTTCAGATGAATTTTTAAATCCTTTTGTTCACTCCCTTTGGGAGCCGAGCTGCACTTGCACTGGCTCTCCAGGCACGGGTGCAGAAGCCCGACATCTTTACAGTGTTCAGTCTTCCTGCCCAGGAACGTGGCCGGCCTGCTGCTCATCCAGACCCCGTGCTAAATCTCCCAGTGGAGCCTGGCCCTCCCTTCGTGCACATGTCACCGTGCACACGTCACCGCGTGCACACGTCACCGCGACGGCACGCACGTGCCTGCGGAGGCTGGCTGCGGCCTCAGGTCAGGCTGTGGCACCACAAGAGAAGGGGGGGGTGGTCAGGGAGACAGGGCCCAGGTGTGTGGCCCGGCCTCCAGTGCGAACTGCGTGGTTCGCTTGCCTTCCCAAGGCCGGTCAGGGTGGTTTGCAGGCATTGCCAGCGGCAGCCTCCCAGCCCCACCTGTTTGCAAACGAGGCCACCGCAGAGAACAGCTCGCAGTCCCCACAGTTCCCCCTGGCAGGTGTCTCCACCAGCTCTGGGAGGATTGGGGAGCCAGGTGCCCAGGACAAGGGTTACGTCCAGCCGTGGGCCGAGTCCTAACACTACTGCCGACAGCAAACGCTTCCGAGTGTTACGGCGCACGCGCCAAGCACCGATCTAAGTGCTCATGCACGTGAGTGCATTTGCCTCGCCAGGGACCCCAAAGCAAGTCCACACGGGCCTGGCCAGGACACACAGGCGCCTGGGCACAAGGCCACCTTACTGAGGTAGAGAAGGAGCCGCCCGTGGTGGAGCAGCTGTTGTGCGGTAGAGAACCACCCCCCCCACTGGGTTCGCCACACCTATTCTGCAGGTGAGTAACCATGGCTCTGAGAGGCTAAGTCTCCTGCCCCCAGGCATGCAGTTAACTGCTGCAGAACTCACTCTCCTAACTCCTAGGGCCTGCCTGAAATCCTCTAGGGCGAGGAGTCCAGCTGGACACAGCGAGTGGTCACCCCCACCTCCTAGGATGGTGTTCTGCCCACCGTGCACCCCCTCTGCAGGAAATCCGGCAACTCAGCATCCTCACTTCCCAGCCTCAAAGGCCGGGAGGAACACACGGAGGCCACTCTCCCGGTTGCATTCAACAGGACGGGAGGTCTCATGAGCTCCTGCCCCCTTCCTTCGAGGGGAGGTTATCAGCCTGAGTTCACCCTGGAACATTCTAATTTAACCAACAGAGAAACGAGGGCTGGGAAGGCAGAGAGCCTCAGCACGGAGAGATGACCGGAGCCGTCGCAGGCCTTCAAGGCATGGCTTTCCTGGTGCATCAAGGTGTCTAACGCACACAATAGTTTTCAACTGGCCCTCCCGGCAGGGAGACACACTGCGTGTTTTTGGCAAACGGTGCTGAGGAACAGGCCGTGAGCACGGCTGCTGCAGGTGGAGACTGAGGTTTAGGCCCCTCCAGGTTCTGTGCCGTAGGACCGGCCCACACCTCGTTCTTCGTCTCCACGCCGCGCCTCCCCACGGCCCTGTGCTGGCCCTTCGTCTGCTCACCTCCTGTCACCACCCGCAGACACAAGGAGACAACCCTCAGAAAGGCCGAGTTCCTGCCTCAGTCGCAGGGCCAGTGAACATGGAGTCGCAGGCCACCCGTTCTTCCTGCCAGGTCTGTGCTGCCTGTCACCTTAACAGGCAAGCCCCCGCCTCAGAGAGGGGCGCTCTGTGGGGCTCTCCCAGCCCACGCCCCAGAGCACGGGGCAGTGACCCAGCGACATCCCAACAACAGCAAAGGGGTGTCTGCAACCGTGTCTCCCCTTTCCTTCCTTGCACCACCAGCTGCTGACTTGCGCTCTTTCCCAGGTACCACCGAGACATCCTCCGCTCCCAGGTGCGGCTTCCGCTAGTTTCCAGCGTCTATTTGCTCACGGACAGGGAGGCTCCTTGCTTCCCTTTGGTGGCCTACAGGCTGCAGTGATCTTGAGGCTTGGGCTGGCTGCAGGAGCCAAAGGACTGGGTGTCCTGTTAGCCAGTGGACAGCGAGATGTGGAGACCTGGGAGGACCAGGGCCCCGGCCCAGTGAGACCGGAGGGCACTGCTCTCAGCAGCGTGACCTGCCCCCATGCTGGAGAGGGGCAGGGCCCACCGGCCCCTTTTGCTGGGGGTTTAGTTTAGAAAGTGGCAGGCCACTGAATCTGGGTGCTGCCACTGTAGGGCATCCAGGGTACAGCGCAGAGGCATGTTCACCTGCCCCCCCAAAGTTCTGCAGAGAACCACACCCGGAGGGCTAATCTGACCCATCAGATTGGTGTCGGGCAGCTGAGAGCCTCTGCGGTTCCCTCCTGTTCTAGGGTTCATGTGGGCTTGGAAATTTCCAGCCCACATACCTAGACTTGTATTACTAACGCAGCAGCTGCCATTTCCAGATGACCTTGAAGACTCCTGAGCAATCTGTTTAACGGAATTAATTCCTGAAGCTGGAGCTGCCCAGGGAGACATCGCAGACTTGCCAGGGGCTGCCAGCTCAGGCCTGGCACGGGAGCGAAAAAGAGGCCTCTCCGCAGTGCCCCGGTGAGCCCAGCGCAGCTCAGAAATCAGTCACACAACAGGATCCGGCAGAACAAGCCCCAGCTGGGCTCTGAGCCACTGCTAGGTGCCCGTGTAGCCAGAAGGTTGGCTAGAGGTGGGCTGGGACCTGGACGTGTCTGGAGGGCCACCCAAGCCCCTCCGTGCTGGCGCGAGACCTTCCTTCCTTCCCCGGGCTTCGTGTGCTGCTCTGTGCCGCAGCCCTGGCATTCTTTCTTATCCTGCAGGCCCTGCTTTCTCTCTGCTCAAAAGATCAAAGGCCTAACCCCCAAGGCTGACAACTGAACTGTCCTCACCACGGCTGGGCCCAACCTGCTCCGGGTTCAGCCACACTGGTCTGTCAGCCGACAGTTTCTACGAGATGCAGCCCCCGGGCCCCCTCGACCTCCCCAACCTGGGGCAGCCTGTGCCCTTCCTGCGGGAGCGCGAGTCCATCTGCCTGAAGCCCTGATGTGCCCTATTCACCCCAGCAGCCACACTGCCCCCCACTGCGGCGCCAGCGCCAGGGCCTGCTCTCAGCCTGGCGGGAGGCGAAGGTTCCAATGACTGACGTAGTTCATTACCATATGACTGGCCACTGCGCGCCCCCATATCAAAATCAATGAAATCCAGCAGAGAGGTTGCCCAGCTGTGGGGGGACACAGCGGTGGGTAAGCACAGGCCTGCTCTCAAAGGGCTTGGGCCTGGGGACATAGCTGACAATGCCGAGCACTTCCAGGTGCCACATGCTGGGCCCTGCCATTGGCAGGCAAGTCCCGCTTCATCCTCTCTCACTTCTGTGAGCTGGAGCTACTACTGCAGCTCCTGTTCCTCAGACAAGATGACCTGCCTGGGACCCCCGTGAAAGCAGCGAGTGGCAGAGCTGAGACCTGTCCCCGTGCTCTGAGTGCCTCCTCCTCCCCTGGAGGGCTGTGCAAACAGGCTCTGCAGTCCCCAGCCCTGGTCCCTCTGCAGCCCCTGTGGGCTGGGAGCCAGCTGGGGCTGGTCAGAGAGGAGAGGGGACGCACTGAGGAGGTAACTTATTAGTCCCTTTCTTCAGACACAAACGGAGACAGCTTCCCAAGCTGGTAATTATTATAATCAGGTGTTTTGTACAAATAAGATCTTGGTGATGCACCAAATCGGAAATAAGGGATTAAATTAAACCCATTATTACAAATGAGACAAAATGGACTTGGCCAGTTTGAGGGCAATTAGCATCTTCCTTGCTTCTGCTTTTGGTTGCGATAATTGCTGCCCAAAGACTGAGCACCTGGCCTCATGCTGAGGGCATGTGCAGGAGCCCCGTGGAGGCCCCACGCAGGTCTCGCGCTGCAGCCCGGCCCTGGATGCACGGGGAGCCAGGGATGGAGGCGAGCAAGTCCCTGCGCCATGCCGGGGCCTGGCGGACGCTGCAGGCTCCCCGCTGGGCTCCGCTCGCAGAGTCTGAGCAGAGGCGCAGTGTCGTGCAGAAGCAGTGAGCTGCGCTCGCCATGTCAGAGCCAACCAGGCTTCTGCAGAGCCTGCAGGGCCTCACCAGGGCCAGGGAGAGGAAGTCTGGGGCCACGGGTGGGACTGGAGCACTTGACTGCTCCACTCGTGGGTCAGAAACCCACCATTACCCCAGGGCAGGGCGTAGAGGTGAGGGTGGGTGGCTTAAGGCAGTCAGGTGGCGCCTCCAAAAACACAAATAAACCTGGGAGAGCAAATGCACAGATCCACCAGGCCCTATTAATTGTGAGTATGCAAGGGATTATAATCAACGTAGTGTATGTTTTGCCAGCTGCAAAGTGCTTTCCATCACTGACCTGTGTGATAGTGCTGTTAATCGAGGTGGCTCAGCTTCCCTACCCCAGGTTGTGCTCTGAGTGCCTGGAGGGCAGGGACTGGTGAGCCACCGTCACCTCTGTACCTCCAGGCCTGGCACTGGGCACACAGCTGGTAACCAGGGCAGAATGAATAAATGAGCAGAACCTGAACACCAGTGAAAGGATACTGTTTAAAGCCATGTCGGCTGAGCGTGGGTCTGTCCACCTGGGACCTGGGCTCACCCCGGCCTGCCTCGGGGAGGGTGAGGGACCTTCTCGGCACCCACAAGCCAGTATAGCTGGTATAGCTGGCAGAGGTCAAGCCTCGCCGGTAGAGTGGGGCCCAAAGGCGAGGACTGTGGGACGGGGATGTCCTGGTCAGCAGGACTGAGCCCTGGAGGAGATGGGTAGGGGCTGAGGACCAGATCTGTGGCCTTTCCCAGGGCCTGGCCTGTGCCTGAGCTGCTGGGGCCACTTGAGCCAAGCTGGCACCTCTGAGACTTCTGGACAAGGACAAAGAAGCCTCCCCACGGTGGGATATCAGGGGTTATGGTGGTAGCTAGAAGAAATCCCATCTTCCCAGCTTTGTCACCCTTTGGGAAGACAGAAGACAACAGCACTGCCGAGCTGGCTGTGGCCAGAACTGTGGCTGTGCTGGCCAGAGATGGCCCGCCAGGGGCTCAGGACACAGGCGTGGGCCCTGGCCGTCACTGGTGGCTTCCACGTCAGAGGAACCTGGCTGGCCCTGGAGGAAAGGCTTGGTGCTCTCTTCGCAAGGGGGGAGCGGAGGTTAAGAGTTGGGTCTGAGGCTTGTCCAGATAGACTGGGTTTGAATCCCAGCTCGGCCATCCACTCGGACAACCAACTCCGAGTCCCAGCTGCTTTATCTGTGCACTGGGGAAACCACGAACTCACGGAGAGCCGTGAGGACTGAACAGGATGCACTCAGTGCATCTGTATGCCTTCGGTGAGTGGCAGCCACCAGCACTACTAGGATGACGGTGGTTGTTCTTGTTACTATTATTGTCCCCGAGGGGAGGGGAGGCTGACTCTTCACTGCCATCTCCCTGTTTAAGAGCAGGGCCCACGGTGATCTGCCTGCACACGCAGCACCCAGAGCGGGCCTGGCACGGAGGAGGCGCTTGGTGACGCTTGCTGGGCAGATGGAGGTGGGACAGTGTGGGCCACTGGGTGAGAAGGGGAGCAGTGGGTGTGCCTCCTGCTGGTGCTGTCCACTAAGGAACCCCCAAAAGCTCTGGCCTCAGGTCACTCTCGCCCACGCTCCCAAGTCGGGCCAGCACAGTCGGCCCCCCCTTCCTCCAGAGACACGAGCATGGCGCTGTCTGCGGGCGGGAGCAGCCCCTGGGAGAAGGTGCTCTGTTCCCAGCTGAGCCCAGTGACGGCCCTGGCCTCCCCTCGGGCCCTCAGGCTGTATGCTCACACGCTGACACTGCTCCCCAAGAAAACGCCAGCATCCACCCACAGAGCATCTGGTCTAACGTTCTTCTGCAGAGGAGGAAACAGAAAGAGCCTTGCTCAAGGGTTGGACCCCGCTGGACTCAGAGCAGGGCCGGACAGCAGATCCTTGCAGGGCCGGCTCCAGCCTGGGGTAGTGCCTGCCTGTGGCACGTATCTGCAAGTTTTAGACTCCAGTCACAGTGCTCTAACACTGCCCTGACCTCAGCTGCTTTCTGCTCATCCTGCCAGGGGCTATGTGCATGGCAGACTGAGAGCTTTCTGGAAACCTACCAGGCCCTCAAGAGTGTGCTCCCCAACTCGAGGGAAACAGGGACCCCACAAAAGTTCAGCCCCTTCCGAGAAGCTGCAGCGCGGCTGGTCCGAGGTCTGCATTAGCTGAAAGGTAGGCATGACATAAGAAAGCCCAGCATACCTGAACCACCATTTCTTTTTAGGTATTTGCGCATTTGCATTTTCCTTCCGGAAGATGCCATTGATCAGAGGGAAGCAGGTGGTAGTGGTGATGTTTTAAAAAATATTTTTCTTTTAAATCAAAATATAAATAGGCTGCAAACCAGTGCCACTCTGAGAAGGCCACAGGAAGCTGGGTTTGAAAGCATTTCCTTGGAGCAGCCGCGGGAACACAAAGCCGAGGGCTGCCCTCTGCCTGCCTTCCTCCCAGAGCGGCCCTTTCTTCTCTGGCAAGCGTCAAAGGCGCTGTCAGTTCTGAGCACAAGCGTTTTGTGGGCGCAGCTGAGGAGGCAGCCCTGAGCCCCACCCTGCTTTCCAACAATGCCTTGAAAAGGAGCTGAGAGCTCGAGGGTGGTGGGGCGGCCGTGCCAGCTTCTCCTCCTGGGTTCCAGAAGCTCCGGGTGAGGCCTGGTCTCTGCTGGGCTCTGTTTTGTGTTTCATTTTTGTTTGTTCTGAGCGCTTAGAAATGGCACTGGCTTGCCAGGGGGCCGAGTGTGGGTGTCCAGGCCAGGAGCTCCACGGGGGCCAGATCCCGGGAGTCCTGGAAGAGGCCAGGTGGCCCCAGCCCCAGGCCCCCACACTTCCCGCACACCTCTGCCCGCCACACACTGCCACTCGGCCTCTCCCTAGGCTGGTCAAGAGCAAGTCAAGGGACTCCCTGGAAGAGGACCTTGTGGGGTGGGTCCCATCTGTCATGGGGCTGGGGGACGGACATTAAAGGCCAATTTCGAATCCCTGTGGCCCCCTCCACCCTCCATGAACCCCTAGTCTTCCTGCTTGAATGTCGGAACCGAAACGAGGGTGGCTCCTTCCTCACTTTCCTTCAAGTCGGCCAAAACAAGCGCCTCCACTCGCCGCAGCCGGTCCCCGATCGGCCACGGGGGAGCGAAGGCCCAGGGACAAGTGTGGGGCCCGAAAACCCACGGAGGGGAGTGACGCTTCTGGTCTGGGACAGGGAGGGGGCTGTGGTCTGGGCACTAGACCCATCCAAGTGTGCAAAGCACTCCACGGGGAGGCCTCCCAGCACCCCCTCCGCCTGCCCAGGATAGCTGGTGGGCAGGACGCTGCGCTCTCACGGGGCACCTTTTCCAGGTCAAACTATTTTTTTTTTCAAAAACCTCTTATTTTTCTGAGCCAGCAGCCAACCAGCTAGGGAAGCGGAATCCCTGGTTAGGAGGGCGCGGGCCTCTGCTCTCCCACGCGGTCCCTGCTGTGGTCCCCGCTGCGGTCCCCGACAGGCGGCCTCCCACTCCCGCCCGCACCCCCGGTGACAGGGAGCTGCTTCCCGGCAGCCCACACCGTCAGTGGGCATCCGAACTGCGGGGCGGGACGCGGAGCCCTAATTAGTCTTTTTATTTAAACCCACGCTTGGATGTTCCCCGGGGCCTCTGAAGGCCTGTGGCAAAGCGCCCTTCCCTTTCGCCCTGGTGGCCCTTCAGGTCTGGAGAAAGCGTCGGGAACAGCTCGTGCTCTCGCCCCTGCGCTCCCCTCTCTCTCCAGGGCCGCAGAGGAAGGCTGAGCTTGAACCTCCCACCCGCTCGCTCGCCCACTCGCTGAACTGCACAAGGAGCCTCAGCGCGGGGCCACACGAAGGCTCCGTTGCGCCCCAGGAAAGTATGAGTATGGCCTTTACTTTTTTTTTTTTTTAAAGCATTTGACTGGCAGAATCTTTTAAAGCCGTTTTCTTCCAGGATTATCTGAATATTCTAGAAGAGCTCACTGTGCAACTAGCAGTGCCAGAGCAATGGGCTGTCAGGCAGGCAACACCAGCAGCGAGGGTGTTGGCAGCCTGGCCCTGAGCCAAGGGGCCCGTCCAGCCATTAGTGGATTTCACACAGACTTGGCCCCAAATTTCCTCTGCCCTAATTTCTTTGAGACTCGGTACTTCAGCATTAGTGCTGGCATATCCACGGGCAGGACGTCCAGGGGAGGGACCACAGCCACTCTGTCAGCAGCCTCCAAGCCCCACCCCCCTCTGCAGCAGGTGTCTGGGGGACGGTCGGGGTGGCAGAGAGCCGGGCACGTGCGCATTCCCCAAGGGCCAGCTCTCTGCCAAGGGCACAGAGTGAGCTACGGTGCAGCATCCAGGTGTCCATGCTCACTCCGCTGCAACCACAGCCGTTCCTAGTTCTTGTCTCCCCTCTGCAAACATTTGCCGAGTGCCTGTGGGTGTTCTGGCACCAAGGAGCCGGCACTGCGCTGGTTGCAGGAGCTCAGAGGCACAGACTGTCATTTGGGCCACACTCCCTGGCTTCGCTCAGACATCAGGACTGCAGGGGTTGGCTTGCTGTGGGTCCTGCCCCAGACAGAGGCTCCCTGAGCTGAACAGGGGCTGAGTCTTTCACGTGTGCAGTCCCAGCACCCGCCACAGACCAAGGCCTATTGGAAGCAGGATGAGGGAGAACATTCCAGAAGACATAATACAATGTCCCCACCCTTTTTTCTTTGAACAAATAGGAAGGCTGAGGCTCAGGGACAGGGTGGCTGGTTCACGGCTAAAGAGGAGGAGCTGTAACCACAAATTGGGTCTGACTCTTCTGCCTCTGAAAGCCTCCTGTGAACAGACGCCGGGCTCCGCGTGTCTGACCCTCCCGGAGCGGATCGCCTCTTAGTGGTCACACCTGAATCTGGGGCAGCCTCCTAGCTCCTGGGTAGCCACATCTGGGAGGGCCTAGAGGCGACACAGTGCCTCACTTCCAGATGAGGAAAAGGAGGGCAAGTACCTGGCTCAGTTTCCAAGCCAGGCAGAGGTGACATTGGGTCTCTGAACCTGGGCTTCCAGGGGACCAGCTCAGGGCTCTGTGCTCCATGGGAGACCACCAAGATCTCCAGAGAGGGTGCTGGGCATTTAGGGGCCCACAAGACGCACCCCAGGGGCCTTCTCTGATGGTTAGCTGGCTCTGGACCCCTGGCCCACAGCACCCTACACCGGCCTGGGCTGCCCGGGGAGAAATCCTCCTCTGGGGAGACGTTCTGGGGACACGATCATAAGCTGACTTCTCTGTTCAGCCATTAGTCTGCCTGGGCACCGTAGACCCTTCTTCCTGGTGGCTGCCAGATTCCAGGTGGGCCAGACCATGGGCTCTCAGGACCCAGGTGACAAAAGAGGACCTAGTAGTGAGGGGGGTGTTGATGGGGATGTCCACTTCTGGGCGACCAGAAGAATCCCTGCCCTGCCCAGCACCCTGGGATGGGGCCAGGAGAGTTACCTACGCAGCAGCCCCCCATGGCCTGCGGTCCCTGTGCAGAGCAGGACACGGCGGGGGGGCCCAGTCCCTTCCCCACGACCCAAGCCGGCAGCACTCTGCCTGCTGTGCTGATCTTACAGTGGCTCCCCTCCCCTAATTTTGTCATCTTTGCTAGATGATGAGATCATTTAAGTAACTAGTCAAATTCTAAATCAAAAGGAAACAGGGCACGGGAGCTTTGTATTACTCCGACCCCAGGACCTCAACCCGGCTGTCCTCAACTCAGAGTCCTTAGCACCCCTGGGAATTGATGGTGTGTCCATGCTGCTAGTTAGGAAAAAGAGAGGGAGAAATGGCTTTAATAAAGGAAGGGCGACTTCACCCCAGCAGCAATGTGTCTGAGCTCCTTGTTCCTTGCAAAACAGGACAAAGGCAGCTGAGAGCTGCTCCCACTCTTTATCCCAAGTGCTGGCCTGGCCCTGGGAGTGGAATCACTTAGTCACATCCAAGCACCGGGGTGCCAAATGCTGCTGCAGGCAGGGTCCCTGGAGACGCTTCAGGGGAGGGTGACAGGGAACCCCGGTGTCCCGAGTCTGCACGAGCTCCCCGCTGGCTGCAGCTCAGCCAGCGCGCTCCCAGAAGCACCCGCAAAGCACCTCCGCCTGCTGCACGGTGCACTGACCTAATTGAGAAAGTGTCAGGCCAGCAAGTCCCCTGCAAAACCAAAGGACAGCCAGCAAGAAGGGATGCCAGGTGCACTGGGTGCAGTGCAGGGTGGGTGTGGGGACGCTGGGCATCCTTCCCACCCAGAAGGCGGAAGCCGCTCTTGGGAATGCTCCAGATGAGTCCCAGCCTCCCCTCCCCCAGGCTGCCATGAAATCCTGTGCTTTGTTGCAAGGATCAAATCAGAGGCTCAGCCTGAACGTGAGCATGAGCGGCCAGCTCTCGGGAGAGAGGACGTGTGCCCTGGTCCCGAGGCTACGGCACCTGCCACACACCGGCCACGTTTTCCGTGGGTGCTAGCACGGCTCCCCTCGCCGGTACTTTTCCATCAGTAATGGGCAGGAGACTCCTGTTCGCTTATTTACACATCTCCCTGGTTGACTTATTTATTTCTGTCCACCTTCCCCGACAACAAGCCAGGCACCAGGCGGCCTGGAAGCCAGTGTTTCCCCACGTGGTACAAAGTTTGGAGCTAATCATCCCCCAAAGGCCCCTTTCTGCCCTCAGGGGAGATATGCCCCTGCATATTTGGGAAGGTGGCACTCCACCCCAGGCCACATGTGCCAGACCAGGGAGATTCGGGTGTCTGGGAAGTTCTGGGTGAACTTGGCCCTGTTCCAGGGGCGGGCCTCCCCTGGGGCTCTGAGACCCCCGCTGCCCAGGTGAGAACAGCAGGCCTAGGCAGAGCCCTCGCTCCCCCAGAAGCGAGCGGGGATGTGGGCAGGGGCTCCGGTAGGGGAAGTGTCACATAGGGTCCCACAGGAGGGTCTCCGTGGCCAGAAAGCAATTCACATGTGACCACCACAGACCTGTGCTGACAGGCTTCCTAGAGTCCCAGGGCCAGACTCCTGAGGTCCAAGGCTGGGATCCCTTCAACCTGTCTGTCCTCAGAGTGCCTCTTTGAGAGGCACTCACTGTACTTGGGTCTGACCCTTTATCACAAAACACTGACAGCGGAAGCCGTCCCCGGTATCTCAGCAAGAAGCCAGAGGCCGTGCCTTCCCCGGGGCAGGAGAGCAGGGGAGACACGTCACGCTGGGCGGGGGGCGCCCTCCCAGGCCCGCTCTGCAAGCCACCATCCACTGCCAGCGCAGGCAGAGCAGCCGGTCTCCAGCTGACAAATTTAGGGTTTGATAAAATCTTACACCAAGTATTCTTTGGAGGACGTACCACACACCCAGTGCATGTCTGTTCTTCCAGGACCGAGTGGCAGCACTGGCATGGCCAGGGAGGGCGTCCCGGAGGAGGGGCTGTGGCGACTCGGCCGGGAGGAGCAGAGGCCTGTGTCCAGACGCGGAGCCCAAACGAGACGGCAGCCTGGCGCCACGCTCCCCACCTGAGCCCAGGAGGGGCGAGGGGAAGCGGCTCGGCTCTGACTCTGCAGGGAGCGTGGCCACAGACGGGCCGGGTGTCACGGAGCAACACTGCACACCCCCTCCCTGACGCTTTAAAGGCAGGCCGTGAGCGGAGCAAGGACAAAGATGGGCTAAAGGGCAGTGCCGGAGGCTCTTGTGTTTACAGAAAACTCGGGAAAGCTCAAAAACACCAACAGTACAGAGAAGAAGAGCTACCACTTGCTGGACTGAGAAAACGAAGGCTCCTGGGGGCAGGGGCCGTGGGACTCCCCTCTGCATCTTCAGAGACCTGCGTGGGCCTTGGGACCCGGTAGTTACACTCAGATGCTTGCCGGCTGGGTGTCATTCCAGTCCCCAGCACATTCTTGGCATTCCTTCGACAGATGACTATGGAATGGGTGTCACTTCCCGTCCAGCCTGGGACCCACCATGGGAACGCCACCTCCATGCCCGCGTGCACGTCTGGCCCAGGACGCAGGCTGCCTGGCTGTCCTCACCCAGCACGGTCAGCGAGGCTCCCCGGCCCGTCCCTGAGGGCCACCTGGGGATGCAGGCTCCACCTGGACTTCGGTGGAGGATGCCAGCTACACAAGCAGCTGCTAGGATGCCACAGAGACGCTGCACTCCCCACAGTCCGAGTCTCAACAGACAGGGGCCACAGAGGACAGGCCCTGCTTCAGGGCTGCCCACTCCAAGGAAAGCTGGAGGCTAACGAGGAAAAGAAAAACAGGTAGTTTGCTTGGAAATAGGGACTTTCGCTCCTGCAGTTTTTTTAAAAAAACTTTTTCCCCAGCACCCCAGACCTTGGCCCCAAACGCAGGCCCCAGGCTGGCGTGGAGATGACGGCAGACAGGCGGGGGCCGTGCGGGGAGCAGTTGCGGCCTGGGGGACCGCATGGCTGTGCAGAAACGCACGCATCGACCCACCAGGCTGGAGCTTGGGCGAGAGCACAGACCCAGCCCGGCAATTTCTTCTCCCACGCAGCTGAGCTCTGGCCATCTACCACTTCCATGTGGATTAAACCCGCATCCAGATTAGAGCCATTTCCTCAAGGAGCCCCAGTTAGCTCTGATGGGACGAGCACGGCAACGTGTCCACCCGCCTGAGCTGGGGCGACTCGGGGCTTAGCTAACATGCCCAGGCCGCCTGCCATTTCATGGGCCGTGGCTCACAAGAGCACTGCCAGCCTCCTCAGAAGCCAGATGCCCTTGCAGGGAGCTCAAAAACGGATCCCCGTGGGGCTTAAAAAATGACTTGGAGGGAGACGTGGAAATTGGAAGAGTAAATTAAAGCAACAACAAATATTGCTCGTGGGGCGCTCATGGGACTGTTTCGCATCAAGGTAGACTGAGCAAAGGTGATGGTCGTTCCCGGCTGTGTACAGCCAGAGGGGACCGGCCTGGTGGCTCTTGCTGCCCCAGGGGCTGAAGCGAACAGCCTCCTTGCTCTGCGCACCTCCCTGCTCTCAGACTGGGACACTTAGCTGAAAAGGGAGCCCTTTCCTTCTCTGAAGAATGGGCAGCGGCAGGTCCATCAGGGACCTAATGGACTCGCGCTGCACACACGATTCTCACAGCCACTGTTTCGGGAGAAGGGAAGGCACAGAAGATTGATAGCTGCTAGGTACAGCTCACGTGCGGGGGCAAGTGCTAGGAACTGTGTTTAACCCTTACGACAGCCCTGCTAGGTTAGAATTTTCACTTCTGTAGTATGGAGGTTAAATAACATGCCCAAGGGCATACAAATCATCAAATGTAAGGTAGAGCTAGAATCCAAACGTGAGTCTCTTTTGCTCCAAAATATGTGCCCCCAACCATCCCACTCTTCCTGCCACAGGTCTGGGTGATTCTGGGGCTCGTTCCCACCCCCCCCCCCGGCCTCCACCCAGCTGTTCTGGCTCCCTCTGGAGCAGCAGGTGAGCTCTGGTCCATCTGCACCCTGAGCGGCCTCTGTCCCAGGAGCCTGAGTCAGGGCCACTTGGTGCTGTTCTTCTCTGCCATGTCTGTGCTCTCCCCGACTCTGCTCCCAGCTCCTGCCTCCCTTCCCCTCTTAATAATTCAAACCAGCTGGATGCGTGAGTCCAGTGGTACATGCTAAACTGCCTCTCTCAAAGGAAAAAGAAGCCCTGACTTGTAGTGCCAATGTCAGTGGTGTGGGCATTGCCGCCATAGCTGGCTCCAAGCTACCAGTGTGATGTCCCTGTAGGCAGACGGGGGAGAGACGGGACGGGACGCGCTGGCTCCAGCACGCACCCTGTGAGTCTGGGCACCGGCAGGAGCGTGAGAGGCCCTGGTGCTGAGCGGAGGGGCCACACAGGAGCACAGGCGACCTGGGTGCCGTACAACTCACTGATCTGTTGTCCAAGGCACGCTGTCGTCTTGGTGGCCGAGGGGAACGACACAAAAGCACCACTGTCTTCAGCGTTGAGGGTATGGAAAGGGAGAAAAAAGGTATATATTTTTTCTATCACAGAGCAACGGGACTAGGGGAGGCCCAAGGCATCGCTGAGACACCCTCACGACACTTCCCAACCTGGAAAGTCGGGGATGGGGGTTTGTCTTCTCCCACTGAGCCCCCAAAAGGGCACTCAACAATGAGCTTTCTGAGACTGATTTACCTCCAGCCGATTTCCTTTTAAACTGGGCTGTGTCCCACGTCACACTTGCTGGTGGGAGTGGGCGTCCGAGCAGCGGCGGGGCGGCTGGAGGGGGCTGTGCCGGCGAGGAGGGCGAGATCGTAGCTGGCTTTCTTTAATCATTGCAAAGGCAGACGCAGATTTGTCACCTTTGTGCAAGACGCCAGGCGGCAGGTAAAGAATTTAACAGCTTGTGGGAGTTCTAATTAGAGAGCCAATTATAACTCGATTGACCTGCCTTGCTTTGAAAGGCCTGGAAAAATGCATGTTGTCCTTAGGAAGAAGCAGATTTTGCTTCTAGTTTGTTCTGGGAGACGCCCGCAGGGATGGCTTGCTTGTGCTTTGGTTCTAGCTCCATGCGCCCATGTGGATGCCAGCTGCCTGAGGCAGAGGGTGAGGGACCCTGCAGGGACAGGGGCCCCGTAGGGAAGGGGCCGTTTTCTGTCGTAGGCACGCTTCGCTCCTTTATTCATGAAGAGAGACACAGCATCACAGCCCACAGGCTCCCCTGTGGGGCTGGGCCAGTAGTTTCCGCTTCATTCGGAAGGTCACTGGCCAGCATTTCAATTATGGATCTATTCAAGACTGACCTCTTAAAAAAAAAAAATAGACTGACCTCTTGGCAAGGGCGGATCCCAGGCTTATTGTACATGTGTGTGCACGTGTGTGCATGTGTGTACGGGTCCGAGATGGCTTTCAGAAACAGTCATTGTTGTTATAAGCTTGTAATCAACCACCGTCCCTGGGGGGTGGACAGCTGGTAAGAGAATCTGGTCTCAGACAGACATGAAGAGGGCATGATTCACATTCCTCTTAAGAACCAAGGCACAACATTCATCGCTAGACACCACTGAAGTCCCTCTGGCTCCTATATATGATCACATCTAATTCTCCCACACCTGGAGGGATGGACACCATCATCCTCACTTACGGAGGAGACCTACAACCCAGGCAGTCTCATCTCCCTGACAGCTGCAGCTACCGCCTACTGGCTTCTGCCTCCCCAACTACTGCCCCGGTCTGGCCATGCCCCAACCTCCAGGCCCCCCAGCCACATGCTCCCAGGCAACTCTTCTGGGAAGGACCATGGCCACACGATCTCAACGTGGCCAACAGACTTGCCACCGCCCTTGTTCCCACACCTGCCCCTCCTCCTGTGTGCCCATGTTGGTAAAGGCATCGTATCCATCCAGCCCTGAACCACATGCCAGGGTCAGCCTCAATCTCTCCGATTCCCTCTCCCAGACTTCTGGAGTCTCCCCCCTCGACACCTCTTCTCCTGGACTGTCCACGTGTTACTACTCGCTGAATCCAGTCCTCTGTGTCTCTTAGTTTCCACCTAACCGGTCCTGCACGGCTTCCAGAGTGATCTCTCTAAAATGCACACCTGATCATATTAACTTATGTGTTTAAACTTTATCTTGAAAAATTTCAAGACTGCAGAAAAGCAGAATGGCTAATATAATGAACATCTATATACCTCTCACCCAAATTAACAACCATTAACTTTTTTTCATATTGGTTTCATCTATTTTCGGGGCAAGGGTTAGTATTTTAAAGTGAGTTATAGGCATTGTGACACTTCACCCCTAAATACTTCAGGATAAATCTCTAAAAACTAAGGACATTTTCTGACATAACCACCTAACCATATCACACCGAACAAAATTAACAGTCCCTCCTTGCTGGCATCCGCCCGCCATTCTGCTCTCAGATCTCCCCCGTTGTCTGATGCCCGCGTCCAGCTGGCTTTAGTATCTGTGTAAACTCTGCCTGTCCCCACCTGTGGAGGAGTCTGACCTCTACCCCACAGGCCACCCCCTCCACAGAGCTGCCCCCCAGCCCATGAGCACAGATCCCCCTGCCCTGCACACCTGCCTACCCGAGTCCCTGGCCTGCATGTTTGTGTCTCTCCCTCCACACTTTCAGGACTTGAGGGGAGGGGCTGGGACAGAGTCACGTTTACATCCTCGTGCCCTAGTCCCGTATCTGGCGCAAAACCAGGTTCCGCACATCTTACAGGTCTCACCTCGTTTCGCCCTTATGACAATTCCTGAAAGACTGGTGTGCTGACCCAATGACAGTGACCGAACGAATGTGACGCTTGAAGCGGAAGGTAGAAAGCAGGCACAGCCCAGAGCCATGGCAGGCTGGTCCAGACCACCAGAGTGAAGCGAATATCACGATAAAGCACGTCGTACGAACTTTTCCATTTCCCAGTTCCTATAATAGACTGTACCGTAGTCTGTTAAGTGCACTATAGCATCATGTCTTAAAAGAACAATGTACGCACCTCGATTACAAGATACTTTATTGCTAGAGAAGCTTGACGATCACCGAGCCGTCAGCGTGTTATAATCTTTTTGCTGGTGGAGGGTCTTGCCTCAATGTTGGTGGCTACTGGCGGGTCAGGGTGGTGGCTGATGGAGGGTGGGGTGGCGGTGGCAATTTCCTACAATGAGACAACAGCGAAGTCTGCAGCACTGATGAACTCTTCTTTTCACGAAAGATCTCTTTGTAGATGTGATGTTCTTTGATAGCAATTTTCTTTGAATTGCTTTCAAAGTTGGACTCAATCCTCTCAACCCTGCTGCTGCCTTACAAGTAAGTTTACATAATATTCTAAATCCTTTGTTGCGGTTTCAACAATGTTCACAGCATCTTCACCAGGAGCAGCTTCCATCTCAAGAAACCACTTTCTCTCATCCGTAAGGAGCAGCTCATCATCTGTCCAAGTTCTATCACGAGGTGGCAGCAGTTCAGTCACATCTTTGGGCTCCACTTCTGATTGTAGTTCTTGTGCTATTTCCAACCACTGAAGTCTTGAACTCCTCAAAGTTCCATGAGGGTTGTGGATTAACTTCTTTCAAATTCCTGTTAATGTCAATATTTTGACCTCCTCCCAAGAATCACGGATGTTCTTAATGACATCTAGAATGGTGAATCCTTTCTGGGTTTTCAATGTACTTTGCCTGCATCCATCAGAGGAATCGCTATCTACGGCAAGGAGTAAGTTAAAATTACTCCTTCATCCATGGGCTACGGAGTGGATGTTGTGTCAGCAGGCATGAAAACAGTATTCATCTCCTTGTACATCTGCGTCAGAGCTCTTGAGCGACCAGGTGCATTGTCAATGAGCACTAACATCTTAAAAAAGAATCTTTTTGGCCAGGCTCGGTGGCTCACGGCTGTAATCCTAGCACTCTGGGAGGCTGATGCAGGCGGATTGCTCAAGGTCAGGAGTTCGAAACCAGCCTGAGCAAGAGCAAGACCCTGTCTCTACTATAAATAGAAAGAAATTAATTGGCCAACTAATATATATAGAAAAAATTAGCTGGGCATGGTGGCGCATGCCTATAGTGCCAGCTACTTGGGAGACTGAGGCAGTAGGATTAAATCCAGGAGTTTGAGTTTGCTGTGAGCTAGGCTGACGCCACGGCACTCACTCTAGCCTGGGCAACAAAGCGAGACTCTGTCTCAAAAAAAAAAAAAAAAGAATCTTTTTTTTCTGAGCAGTAGGACTCAACAGTAGGCTTAAATAGTCAGTGAACCATTCTGTAAACAGATGTGCTGTCATCCTGGCTTTGTTGTTCCATTTATAGAGCACAGGAAGAGTAGGTTAGGCATAATTTTTAAGGGCCTTAGGATTTTTGGACTGGTAAATGAGCACTGGCTTCAACTCAAAGTCTTCAGCTGTATCAGCCCCTAACAAGAGAGTCAGCCTGTCCTTTGAAACTCTGAATCCAGGCATTCACTTATCCTCTCTAGCTATGTAGGGCCTAGATGGCATCTTTTCCCAACATGAGGCTGTTTTGTCTGCATTGAAAGTCTGTTGTTTAGTGTAGCCACTGTCATTAATGCTGTTCACTAGATCTTGATAACTTGCTGCAGCTTCTACATGAGGACTTGCTGTTTCACCTTGCACTTTTATGTTATGGAGACAGGCCCTTCCTTTAAACCTCATGAACCAACCTCTCTAGCTTCCACCTTTTCTTCTGCGGCTTCTTCACCTCTCTCAGCCTTCACAGAAATGAAGAGAGTGGGGGCCTTGCTCTGGATTAGGCTTTGGCTTAAAGGAATGTTGTGGCTGGTTTGATCTCCTAAAACTTTCTCCTTATTAGCAATAATGCTGTTTCGCTTTCTTACCATTTGTGTGTTCACCGAAGTAGCATTTTTACTTTCCTTCAAGAACTTTTCCTTTGCATTCACAACTTGGCTAACTGTTTGGCACAAGAAACCTAGCTTTCAGCCCATCTCAGCACTCGACATGCCTTTCTCACTAAGATGAATCACTTCTAGCTTTAGATTTAAAGTGAGAGATGTGCGACTCTTCCTTTTACTTGAACACTTAGAGGCCAGTGTAGGTTATTAACTGGTCTCATTTCAACACCGTTGTGTCTCAGGGAATATGGAGGCCTGAGGAGAGGGAGGGAGATGGGGGCGGCCGGTTGGTGGAGCAGCCAGAACACACACTCTTATTGATTGACTTTGCCATCCCCTATGGGCGTGGTTTGTGATGCCCCCGAACAATTACAATGTTAACATCAGAGATCACAGATCACCATAACAGATATAAAAATGAAAAAGTCTGAAATATTGTGAGGAGTACCAAAACTCGGCACAGAGACATGAAATGAGCACGTGCTGCTGGGAAAATGGCGCTGACAGACTTGTTCAATGCAGGGTTGCAACACACCTTAAATTTGTAAAAAACGTAATATCTGCACAGTGCAATAAAGTGAAGGGCAATGAAGTGAGCTGTGCCTGTACCTGACATAGAGTATGTGCTCGGCATGGGTCCTTTCCTCCCTTGCAGGCCTTCTGGGTGACTAACTAGGGGATGTTCTGAAAGGCTCCAAAAGAAATAATACCTGCAAAGGTATTTTAAGAGACAGGTGTTATATAAATACCAAGTGGATGAAAACAGGGAGGAAGCAAACTGGGGGAGGGAAGAGAGGGATCATGGATCCGTCTATCAGTGAACGTGGTGGCAGTGAGAAGGCGAAGTCATGTGGCGGGGGAGTTCCTGCCAGGGCGAAGTGTCTGGAGCCTCAGGAACCTTGGCCAAGCCACCGCTCAGCGGAGGCGCTCTCAGACCTTGGTTTGTTCCAGTCTCTCATTTCCCCAGGAAGTGGCTGAGGTCTCAGGAGCCACATGAGAGGCAAGGCCACCTCCTGGCCCCAGGCAGAGCAAGTACCAATGCCCTGGGTAGGCCCACACACCAGTGCCCCACTCCTTGGTCAGCAGCGCTCAGCAGTTTGAAAGAGAAGGGAGGCTGCTCTCCAAGCACAGGGCACAGAGCAGGCATGTGCGAGTCTGTGCAGGGCAGAGGGGCCCAAGAGCCTGAGGGTTTGGGATTTGGTGATTCTTGGGACATTTGTTGTTCTTTCCTTCTAAAGCAATCCCTCGGCCCCTGACATCCCGGCAACAGGAGGGGTGCCAAAGGCTAACCTGGAAACTTCCCTGCATCCAGCTGGGCTCACGGATCAATGCTGACGCCGGCAATCCAGGCATATCCTGGGCTCGGGACAGCTGTGAGCACAGGGATGCTGCCTGGCAGGGAGAGACACTGCTAGGCAAGGTAAGAGGCGAGAGGAGACACAAAGACTTCATCCCATTTGAGAGCAAAAGGGAAAGGAGCTGCGCTCAGCAGATGCTGCTTGACCATCAGGACGTAGAGATCTCAGAAGAATGATGAGAAGCCCCAGCCCTCCCATCAGAGCAGGGACAAAGTCCTCAGGGGCCAGGGTCTGCCCTGGATGAGTTGAGGGCCCACCTCTTCCACCCTCACCTCCACCCCCACCTCCAGAAGGAAGGTGCTATCACCTTGCTCCACATGTAGGAAAAGTGGACACAAAACCTTCCAAAGTGATGAGGTCGGGTCACTGCTCTGTGCCCCTGGCCAGTCCCTTCCCCTCCCTGGCCTCAGCTTCCCCATCTGTAGAAGGGGGTGATTAGATTAGGGAATTTCAGTGGGATTCTAAATCTGTAAGCCTTTAAATCTCTGGTGATTGTCAGATCCAAAGGTTCTCGTCGGCTACCTGTTCATTTTAGTCCCTCGTCCTTGACATCAGGAGAGACTTTTCATGGGATAGCCTCCCTAGACCTTTGGGATTAACAGTTTAAAACTCAGTCTGAAAGTCCACACAATGCATGGGGTTGACACGACCCAAACAGAGCCCATGAGCTCAATGCGGAGTCCATGGACTGGCACGGATGACGGGAAAGGAGTCCAGGCACGAGATGGGCTGGCACCAGCTGGCCCTGTGTACCATGTTTTCAGGGTGGCACCACGCCCTCTGGCTGAGTTCCAGAGCAGGCAGTGTGGGAGAGGAAGGTGCTGAGGAATCAAAGACGGCAAGGGCTAAAACCCAGGGAAGCCAAAAATAAGGAGGGGGAATTTGGGACCAGTATCTGAGAACACAGAACATCCCAGAGAAGTCAAAAGTAATAGCTGGATCCAATCCAGCTGCGAAGCAGAAAGGCAGTAGAACCTAAACGTCAAATCACACTGGAGTGATGGGGCAGAATTTCTAAGAATAAGTGGTTTGGCTAGAGGATGTCAGATTTTCAATGATTTCAGATCATAATTACTAATGAGAGACTGAACTGTACTACCTGCAATTAGTCATCTAAGACTCCAAGACAGAAAATAGAAATAAACACAGAATTATTTTTTTCCTTAAGCAGAAGCAAAGGAATGCCTAGTGACAAAAGGCACCACCCTGCTTGCCTTTCAGAGGCTGCCCTGGGCCCATGAGGCTTCTGTGTCAGTGATTTTAGTCCTCAGTGAGGGCAGGGTGGCCTGGTGCCATGTGCCCCTAAGCCAACAATGAGAACATGCTGCAGTGGCAGGAGGGATCCAAAAACCAGGCAGGAAGTGTCCGCAGAGGATATCCCTGCACCAAATGATGCTGTTTTGGGCGGGAGGGTGGCTGGGGAGGGGTGGGCAAGCCACAGACTGGTCATCGGTACAGCTACCCTCTGCAACTTAAAGACAGGCAGCAAGCGCTAAGAAATCCACTAGACCAGCATGGTCTCCCTCTCTCCTCCTAGGAGCCCCCTAAGCCAGATGTGAAAGCTACAGAAAGGACTTGCGCTATGGACACAGGGAAGGCTGCTTTAGCTAGGTTTGGGGTAAGGGTTGGGGGCAGAAGAAGCCCTGGGACCAAGCTCAGAAGAGGGTCACACCTTGCACAGGATACCGGGCTCACACTCTATGGCAGAAACCACCTTAAGAAGGGCTGAGGATGTGTCCCAAGGCACCATCCAGGGACAAGGGAGGGTGTGTCCCAATGGATGACTGGGATGAGACCAAGAGAAACCCCACTACCTGAGAATTCATCTGACCCAAGGGACCAGGAAATATTTTTCTTAAGCAGGAAATGATATTTAATGATATCTGTATATTTAATAATATTTGACCAGGCTGCCCTAGGCCAGAGTGACAAGCCCCTCCTATTACCTGCCCCATCCCTGGCACTCCCAAGGGCTGAGGCTGTCCCTTTCTTGGCTCATCTGTAACCACAGGCAGCAGTGGGGAGCCTCTGGTCTAAAGGGCCCCAGGAAGGGCTCTCTGCAGTGCAGAAGGGACCACTGCATGGGCCTGTGTGGCCCTCATCTCCTCGCATCTGCTATGCCCACATGTTGGACTCGGGCACCCAGCTGCCCGGGGGTGGCTACTTTAGCTTCCCGGGTGCCTCTTTCCAGGTCAGGCCTTGAGGCCTGCCATCTAGCCTAGAGGGTAAGCTCCTCTGGGGAGGAGGGAGAGAGATAGCACAGGTGGTCTGGCCCAGGAAAAGTGCAATGCTTTATAAATTACCATTTCAGTTTCTGGTTTGGAACTTTGTCTCTCGTGAGCAACATTAGCGTGAGTCAGTGTCTCAGAGGGTGATCCTCTCTCACCGAACTCAGAGAACCGAAGAGCTGGGCCTTGGAGTCCTGTGAAGCCAGCAGACACCTGCAGGTGGCCATGCCTGTCCTCAGGCAGCTGCCTGCTCTCTGGGCCTCTCTCAGCTGTTGGCTGCCCTGTGGGCAGGGAGCCAGTAGCCAGGGGACACACAGCTAGCCGGGGAAGACATCGCAGGCTCCACTGGGACAGAGCTCCACAGAGGTCTAAGGAGAGTGACCACCATGCTTCCCAAATAGGGTGCGGAGCCTGACAATGTGCTCAGGGACAATAGGACAGAGTGTGTGCATTTGGGAGGGGTGGTCGCTGCCCCCACCTGGGGCCCTTGAGCAGAGGGCTGCCCCTCTAGCCTTTTCCTGTGCTCAGTCCCTGGGGTTAAGAAAAGCTTCTCAGAGGAGGAGACTTCTGAGCCAGGCTGCCCTTCAAGCCAGCCATCTCCCACCCTGGCCGTGAGGAGGGGCCCACCTTCCCCAGCAGCAGGGGCACCGGTTCCCCTCTGCAAACGTGTCGTGCTTGGGTCCAACCATGTGCCAAGGTATATTCTTATTTTGGCTCCTCCAACCAATGAAGCTCAGACCTGCAGGTTCAGAAGGGAAGCCACACCCACGGCTGGCGCCTGTAGACTCGCACTCACTGTCAAATAGACGCAGACAAGCTTCCACCAGAGGTGTGGCCTGAGTTATGGAGAATGACAGAAATGCTCACAGCTAATATTTACGGAGTGCTATGCACGCCGTATTCACTCACTGAACTCACAATAACACCGTTGGGGGAAACTATTACTTTCCTGTTTTACTGTTGAGAAAACCGGAGGAACAGAGATTAGGGGAGCCGCTCAGGGCAGGCAGTTAGTAAGCTACGGAGCTGGGACTCCAGGCGGGCTGGCTCCAGCGCCTCGCTCTTACCCTCTCTGCTGTCCGGTCACTGAGGCTCTGGGCTGCTGAGTGACGACACGAGCACACAATCTTCCCACCTCTTGTCCTGCTTCTGCTCCTAACTTACAGAGTGACCTGGGGCAGGCCGGGAACTGCAGCTTCCCTGTCGCTAAGAAACTCCCCTTTCACTATGCACATGTCAGAGACAGCATGTGAGGTTTCCAATTTCTTTATAGAAAAAAAAAATGTTATATTCATGCCAAGTATTAATAATTGTTGAGAAGGCTCCAAGCTATCAAAGGGGCTAAATGCAGCGCGTACCACTGGAGAGAAGATGGAACAGAGCAAAGCTCCGTAACTCCTAACCCTCCAACAGAAGCCACTGCCTTCTCCTCTGCACTGAGCGTGGACCCCAGTCGCAGCGAGCAGACACCAGGGAAACTAAGGCCCGGAGATGGTTCAAAGAGTGCTCGGAACAAGCACACGGATACACGGGAAGCCTGGACGTTAAATATCTCATAAGCCTTTCTTCAGAGGAAAAAAGTTGTTTTCCCTAATTTTAAAAGCATTTTTTTAAATTCTAAAATAAAATGGAATACAATTAATAGATGAAGAAGCCTTTTCTATTGAGCATCATAAAATTTTGTGTCCTGCCAATCATTCTATGTACAGAAAGACAACTGACACTCTGGATGAAAGAGATGCATCTCTAAAGATCAGCGTTTGAAAGGGGAAGGGTATTTTGATTCTATTTCATTAGCCTAATTGTGCCTGGGCCTTATCCAGAGCAACAGGAGGGATCAAGGACCATGTCTTCCAGGCCTGTTTCTCTCTGGGAAAGCCAGAGGTGCGCTGATGTGCGCCCCGGTCCTGCCTGGCTGGCTGACGGCTAGACAAGACAGACACACAGACACAGGCTGCCAAGTCCCTGGGGTAACCCTGAGAAGTTCATTATCTTCACGCTGTATCTCCCCTCCAAGAGGGGCATAAACTGGAAAACACGCCGTTAACTAACAAAACAGGAGACACAGCAGTTTCCCCAAACCTTATTAAACAGATGGGCACTTTAAAAGATGGGAGAGAGAGAAAAACACTCAAGTTTCGCAATTCGGCAAAGCAAGCTGCCAGGCAAGCCAGAGCTCACCTCGTTCCCTGGATTCAAACCCTCTCCGCCACCCTTCCCGCTCGTCGTGCATAATGGGATGAGATGTTTTCACACAGTAAACAAGCATGTGAGCCTGGAGATGGTTTAAAGAAAGCTCTGACTCCATCCAGCCCCTTCTCTGAACTTCAGAAGAGCTTCCTTCCTCTCATAGCAGTGCCGTTAGTCAGCAGTGGCGTTAGTCAGCCTTTGGAGCTGTTAAAACAACTGAAAATGCAGTCGTAATCCGTAAGATATCCCCGCCGCGCCGCACAGAGTGGGCCCTCCTTCCAAACCTACCCTCAATCTGGTGCGCCCTCGGGTATTTCATAACAAAACGCGGTTTTCAAACAGCTCAGCCGAGCCCTGCCAGTCTTTTGCTACTAATGTAGTCCCTTGGAACAGAACTGCAACACCACTTCTGAAGTTTTTACATTTGATGTCACTCCAGATTTCTGCTGTCTCATAGAGAAACCCCTCAAAGACAGCCTGCATGTGAAACCTTTAGCCTGAAGCCATCTAGATTGATCTAAGAGCTTTTCTTGTCTTACTATCCGTCCACAGAAGACAAACAGGCACTTCCGGGCCCATCATGCCCCAAACAAAAAGCTTATTCTATTATTAGATTGACCCCTTATGATAACCTGAAACATGTGCTTTTCCACTGAGCAGAACTCCATCCAAGCTCACTGCTGTGTCCTTTCCACACCACACCCCACCCCAGACCCCTCCAGCACACCCCTGGGCAGACCACCCGACAACCCAAGCCTCCCAGTCCGTCCTCCCAGGCACCCTCCCTTTTCCTTGGAGACTCCACCAGTGGTCTTTCATCACTGCTTCCTCTGGGGGAGGGGTGACAGCTGGCACCTCCCTAATCTCCCAACGCCCCTCTTCAAACGGCTGCTGGCTTTCTGTCCCTTTCCAGGCCCCCAGTCTTGCCGTGGGAGCAGCAACGTTCAAGGGGATGGCTCCTTCGGGCTTTTAATCTAGGTTTTTTTTCATCTCTCAGCATCGGCTCTGAAATATCACCGCCTCTGTCCTATCACACTGGCTTCAGGTGAATGCCATCCCTCAGGTGCGCACGTCAGTGCCCTTCCTTCCCTGCTGGGGGGGGGGGCTCTCTCATGCACTGCTCCCCCCAAGGTTCTCTGCACACAGCCCCTCTCCAGCTCACAGGCCTCTTCAAAGCTGCCCTCTCTCCACCTGCTGTCCAGCCCACCAAGCCCTGGCCGCCCCCACCATCTGCTTCTGTTCACGCCTTTCCGCAGCCTGCCACAGGGACTGGAGGCAGACCTGCGCGTCCTGCGAATATTCCCCCGGCAGAAACGTATTTCTCTGCAACACTGTTCCCCTCCGAGCCTTGTCACCTCCCCTCCACACAAGCTTCTTGGCTCCCTTCCACGTCCATCTCTCTCCTGAAAGCCCTTGTTCCATTCTTACCTTCCAATCTCACACATTGCCCTCAAAAGCCCAGACTGACGTTATCAGAGGGCAACCAGATGTCCCTGTTTGCAGAGCCTGTCCCTGTCCTGGTAATTCTGTCCTTGGCTACACTGAGTCTCTTGCCTGTCCTTGGCCAGGGAAGTATCGTGTCGCCCAGGGATACTGGTCCTCTGCCCCTTGGTCCACTGTGAGCCACATTTCTCTCCTCTCCCCCGATGCCACGACATAGAATAACTGGTTTGGGAAAAGTTGCTCTATGGTTTCATTAATTCATGTTGGATACTGGGAGCTAAAGGCTTTTTAACATAGCATGCAAATAAATGTAAATGTATGTACTTATGCAAAAATAATATAAAAATGTGCCTTTAGATTTTCTGGAAAAAGTCTGATCACTCTATGAATTCCTCCCCTTGTCAACAGTGTCACTCTGTAATTTCTTATCCCTTCAGCTCATTGCTCCCTTAATTCCTGTCCACCCTCAGCTCTCTCAGCCTCCCTTGTCTTGTGCTAACTCATTGTTAATACTAAACACATTATTCTCTTCTCCCTTCTCACTACACGTGAATTTAAACACATACACGAAGGCTAAAACTATTGGAAAATTGTCAATTTCCCCTGGGGTTTAATTTGTATCTCTCTTGTCAAGTGTGACCTTCGATTTACTTTCATGAATACTGCCTGCCTCCCAAGTCATTACTGCTTTTTAACAATGTTAACAGGTTGGTATTTGTGATTAAATTGCATCTCTCTGGCACTGTGAGCGCCTATTAATTAGCTAACGAGCAACTGTTCTGTGCGGTTCTCCGCAGTCACCGCCGGCCACCAGGCCTCCACTTGCGGAAGAGGACGGGGCTTCCTTCTTCAACAGCCCCCAGACTGCTTGGCCCCCAGCTCCTCGCCTTCCTCTCCGAGCATCAGGGCTGCTGCAGACACACTTTCCACCCTCTGGGTTTTTCTCCCACGACCCGCAATCTGCCCGGCCACTGGCTCCTTCCCTCGGATCTCCTCGGGGGATTCTCGGTGCTGCGTTCTTCAAACTCCTTCTAGTCCTGACCTTCGACCCCGCCTGGCCTGGCCTGGGCAGGCATCCCTGGCTGTCCCCTCACTCACACTCCTCTCCCCGCGTGCCAGGCAACTGTCAACACTCAGCTGCTTCCGCCTCCCTTTGCCGCCTGGGTCTGAGCCCTGGGACGTCCCTGGTGGAAGGACAGCCTCCGATCTGCCCGCTGGCCCCTTCCTCTTAACTCAGGGGCTTGCAGACCAGTCTGGTTTCTGTGAGGGTAGAGACAGGACCTTTTCAGACTTAACTAGAGATTCCTGTTCTTGTGTTTAATTTGTCTCTGTGACGTGCGGATGCTAATATTATCCCCATTTATATGGCTGAGCAAAATGAGGCACAAAGAAGGTAAATGACTTGCCCGAGGCCCCATAGCTAGCAAGTGACCAGAGCTGCAAGTCAGACCCAGGCCAGAGTGGCCTGCAGCCTCGCCCCGTGCCTCTGGAGTGTCAGCGAAGGCCCTCTTCTTCCCTCCTCCACCCAAGGCCACAGAAACAGACTTTGTGAAGGGACGGCACCGAGGGAGTGTGACGTCTTGGGGCTGCAGAGCCTGGGAGGCCAGAGGCTCTGTGGGCTCCCCACAGCCGTGGGCTGGGCTCTCGGGGGCAGGCTGGGGAGAAAGGAGGCCGGGTGAGTCATTTGTAAGATCACCGAGGAGTGTTCCGAGCCACCCAATGGGAGTCACAGTGATCACAGTCACTGGGCTAAGTTTCCAACTGCAAGAATCTGAACTCAAAATCTGTAGGCTTGCTGCTCTCAACCCGCCTCCAGTCCGGATAGTTCTCCAATATATCAGGATGCACTGAGAGAGGCCTCAAGAGTTTATCACCATTACTCTTTTCTCCTGGCAAACCCTCCAAAGCAGCCGATGTCTCAGCCTGGCAGTGCTCTGTTGTTGCCAGCGGGCCCGGCAGGCAGGGCCCTGCCACCGCCCTGGTCCCCACGCACCGGCCCTCCCGTGCTGGCCGATGGCTTGCTCCCTTCAGAAAGGAAAGCGCCTGGCATGTGTCAGGGATCTCAGGTGTCTTGAAAACTCCAAAGGTGAAACAGAAAACTCTCCCTGTGCGATTTTCCTCTTTGATCTTTTGTCTCATGTGTTCCCCTTGGGGACGAACAAGAAATACTGCTCTGAATAATTTATAGGCCCCGAGGTAGGAAACACGCTGCCTCTTTTTAATAAAAAGGCTGGGTACACGGCGGTGATTATACCTCTCCTGCAATGCTTTCAGCAAAAGCACAGAGATCTGAAAAGCTCTTTACAAATTCCTCTTACAATAGTGAGGTAAAAATTAAAAACCATGTAATATTTTTAATCAAACAGACGAATGTTGGGATAATATGTAAAATTATTTATAAATCTGTATGGAGCAGTAATTATTATAATGTCTGATTTATTTTTAAAACAGAAAATGATTGTCTTCAGTTTCCTATTTAATAAGCACCTACTAGGTGCCACGAACTATGCTAGGTTTGTTACGTAAACCATCTAATTTAGTTCTCGCGATATCCCATATCCCACCAGGGTAAGTAAGAGCCCAATTCCCAGCGATGCCAAGGCTCCTAGAGGTTAAGGACGAGCCCAGGGTTCCCCAGGAGTCGAGACCAGCACCGAGTCCAGCTCTTCCCACAGTGCCCGATTCCTGGTGTATAGCGTTCTTCTGCTGAAAACCAGTGCTTACCACTCAGCCCCGTCTATACTTTGCAACATGACTGTGAGAAATGGCAAGATGATGAAGGCTCTGGGCTCCTTCGCAGAACATTTTACTTATTGGTTACAAAACCACATCCTCTCAGTCCTGGACAGACACTCAGAGCCTATCTAGTCAAAAGCCTTTTTTCTGCAGAAAGGACAATGAGGTGCAGAGAGCTGACAGGCCTTTCCCAAGGTTAAAGAGCAAGTAAGAGATGCCACTGGGACCGTCCCCAGGGTGTGGACACCCCCATGGCGGATGCTGCAAGCAGCGCAGAGACCACGATGACAATGACAGTGCCCAGGGCCACAAGAAAGTCTTTATAAAACCCAGAACTAGAGGGTGGCTTGGACTACTGGCCAGGAGACCAACGACCCAAACTCTCCAATAGCACATAACAGGACCACTGAGTAGGGATGCTGGGACGATGCACTGCCAGCCCCCGGGACGTCATTTGGATAACCTACAACAGGAGTGGTACCCGCTGGCATCATGCAATGTGACAGGCAGGCAAGCAAACTGCAGGAGGCCTTTGGAACCCGCAGCGGGTCTGAGGGTTGTGTGCTACCTGCTGCTTCCAAGGGCTGCCCCCATCCAAGAGGAGGGGTCACAGCTCGGGTCTCAGACTCACCAGTCGCTGCATGCTCTTCACGTGGGTGGGGCTGATGGATAAGGCTTCTTCATACCACCGCCGGGCTTCATCGATGTTTCCTCGGAGTTCAGCGACCTGGCCACGCATGTACAGGACATTGTGGGACATTGGGAAGAGGTTGGCAGCTTCTTGGGTACAGGCGGTGGCTTCTGCAGGCTTCCCAATGCCAATGTAGACTTCAGCTGTGGGGAGGAGAGCAGAGAGCACATGCTTTCCCAGTTTACTGCCCTTCAGAGGCCCTACGGGCAGCTGCTGCTCTGGTTAGGGACGTTTGCATTCCCCCATGGGAGCCTGGCAGGGCCCAGAGCTGGCCGATTCCCCGCCGTGGGTGGAAGTGCTGCAGGCCCTCAGGCCCACTGCATGGGGACTCGGGGCAGACACAGGTCACCACCAAGCACAGGGAAGTGAGGCCTGCCTGGGCCCTGCACCTGAGCTGAGGACACAACGAGCACAGGGCCGGCAAACCAGAGGTGCACAGACCCTCACAGGGCAATGGCAGCAGGCTGCGGCTTTCATGGCCACAGGTGTGTCATAAAAGTCACTGCTCCGTCAGATCTAGCCCCTGCCCCAACCAGGGAAAGCCACCACACCCTGGAGACTCTCAACTGTGCCATAGCAACAAATCCCTCTGAGAAGCAAGCTGCCACTTTCAACACAAGCAGGAAAATGACCTTCCACCAGTCCTTGGTCTTGGCTATCACCTCCACAGGGAGCCAAAGCCCTCGAGGCCTGGCCTCTCTGGAGAGCCCATGCTGCGTTTCTGAGGGTCCCCTCTCCACCTCTCTGACGCCTCCACCCAGCATCCTGGTAGAACACCTCATCTTGGCCCTGGGGACCCTGCTCCTGGGGGTCCTGTCTGGCCCCGGCACTGCCAGCTTCCCAGTCCACCGGGCCCGAGGCTTCCAGGACACCTGAGTCCCCTCCCCCCTCATCCAGGGCCAGCAAGGCCACACCTGTCAAGCCAGTGCCCGGAGCCTTCCTCGGGCTCACCGACCCCTTCGCCCAGCTGCAGGCCAGCCCCCCCACGCAGCCCTGGCCCTGACCACCGGCCGCACCCTCGCAGTAAAAGATGCCTGCGCCCATATCTCCCAGTCATGTGAATGCATGTACGAATTCACATATCATGTACACGTAACACGCAACAGCATTCAAAGTAGAAATGTTTGAAGAACACGATAAAGAAAGGAAGAGAAAATTGTCACTATTTTCTCCGCACACTCCATCAAGTCGTTTCCTGGCGCCCACTCTGGAAACTGCCTCGACTGTGCAAAGTCTCCTCTCCCCACCCCTGCCTGAGCCACCAGCCTGTCCCCCACCGCTGCCACCGGATTAGCCTCCTGAGGCCCAGCTTCCGGCGCCATCCCACCTGCAGAAGGCCTCCTTCCCTGAGGCCTGTGGCTTCTGCTCCCTGCCCGGCAGACACGGCGACGAGGCCCCCTCTCACTGATGTCCTGCGAGAGCTGCTGCCCATCCCACTCGGCAGGGCCCACGCCCCTCCCTGCCCGACTCCTCCCTGGGCTGTACCAGCTGCGCCCCCAGAATCCAGGCCGTGAGCGACGGGAGAGCAGGGAAGGTGCCTGCTGCCCACTGCTGTGTCCCAGGGACTAGAGCAGGGCCTGGCACATAGTCGGAGCTCAGTCAACAGCTGCTGAATGAACGAATGACAATGGCAACAATGATAGTAGCTAACACTCATCAAACACACACTTTATGCCAGGAAGCCTTCCCATTGCTCATTTCATCTGTGTGGTGATCCAACAAGTACTATTATTTTATCCCCATTACACAGATGAGGAAACTGAGGCACAGAGAGGCTCAGAGCAACGCGTCCAAGTTCTCAGGGCAAGCTAGAGGCAGAGCCAGGCTCAGAATCAGAGCCTGTGCTCTCAGCTCCCACAGAAAACAGTGTCTCCTCTGACACAAAATAACATCCAGATTCCTCTGCCAGGCGTTCAGAGCCAGCACGCCACCCTGCTAACCTGTAACCTTTCTGCCGCTTCCCTGTACCCCGGCTCCGGCCATGGCAAATGCTGTTTCCACGCACTTAGCAGGTGTTCCCATGTCCATGCTTTGTTGTTTATTCTGTTGCCTCTGCCCATAGCACTGTCAGCCCAGCCTCCTTCAAGGCCCAGCTGGGTCGCCACCATCCCAGGAAGCCCCTCTCTGACCCTCCCCTCCCCTTGGCTGAAAGGGGAGCCCAGCCTCTGAGCTGGCTGACACCTGTGTCCCTGCAAGCATTTTTGTGGGAGGTCTTGGGCACGTTCCTGGACAGCAGACTTCCCAAGGGAAGGCTCTGCTGCAGATCTATCGTTCTAAGTCTCCACCTCCAGCTTCAAGCCCGGGGACTGGGAAATGGCTGATGTGTATATGTCACAGGTGTGGTTGGTGGCAACACTGCTGACCTTTCTGCCTCACTGGCCTGCTTGGCCCCTCTCCTCAGGCACCCTCACTTCCAACATTGGTGCATTGGTGCCTGACTCCTCAGGCTGAGAGAAGGCCCTGGAAAAAGCAGGCCTTGCCCTAGCCCAGGTGTGCCCTGTACCTTCTGTCTGTCCTTCTGTCTGCTGGTCCCAGGGACTTGTGGGGGGGTGTCCTGGGCGACTCTCGCAGACATAGAAACTTGAGCAATTCAAACACCATTTACTGAGCCCAGGAGGTGGACTGCCAGGTGTGCCTGCCTCCTGTTCTTGGGAGTCTCAACTCCAAAGGTACCTCCCAAGCACCTATACACACAGGGGACTCTACAGGGACAAAGACTATCCTTCAGTTTGGACCAGGCAAAACCTGTCCCTTCTGGGAGATAAACACCCTCATAATGACACCGGCAGGCTGTCTGCCATCTTTCAGTAACACAATTCTCTAGATGCTCTTGCCAGAAAGAGTTGAGTGTGTGCCCGCTGCAGTTTCGGGTTACCTGAGCGTGGTGGCAACTTGGGAGAGCTGTACACAACGTTCCTCTCACTGTACACTGGCTCCTGACTCGCTGCCATCTCGGGGGTGAGTTTATGTTGTTTCCAAAACCCTCCGGCCTGGAGCTGCCTTTGGGTTCACGAGGCACACGAGCCTCTTCCATCTAGAGCACTTTGCGTAAAAAGGCGACTTGGGAGAGTGGGGACTGAAGGCGTGCAGAATTTTTATAAACAAGAATCATGGGGAGGGAACCTTAGATACCAACATGACAGTGTACATGTAAGTCCTGGCCCATCAGGGCCCTCCATGAGACCAATATAACACCAACTACTCATTTATCACTGTGTCTTCCTAAGCCTCAGGTCTGACGCACTTGTGCTGTGGCATGAGGGTTAGGGTTAGAGTTAATGCTAGGGTTAGGGTTAGGTCTAGGGCTAGGGTTAAGGCTAGGGCTAGGGCTAAGTATAGGACTAGTGTTAGGGTTAGGGTTAGGGCTAGGGCTAGGGCTGGGGTTAAGGTTAGGTTAGGATTAGGGCTTTGGTTTTGGTTTTAGGGGTATGGTGAGGGTTAGGGTTAGGGTTGAGGCTCTTCGGCATGGGAGGCCAGACAGAGCAAGTCAGGAAGACGGAGGTGAGGGTTGAACCCAAGCTTCCAGAGGCAGATGTGTCTGGCAATGGCATGGCATAGGGTTGTTCTCAAATCTCTACTTTTTAAGCTCTAAAGGAAATACCTGTGGCACAATGTCCTGTAGCTATTTTCAGAGCATTTTCACCAATGGAGCCTCTTTTTTCTAAGAGAGCTCACCCTAGCAAGAAAGATTCTCAAGAGTGCTCAGCTTGGCCTCTCTCTCGGCTTGTTCCTCTCCTGCGTCCAATGCACCGCTGGGGAAGCCCAGGGCTCCTGAGCTCCCAGTAGGGGATCCGCAGTGTCACGAGAATATGTAGCATTTGTCCAGTTCTTGACCCTTGGCCTTTGGTGAGTCAGTCGACTCCTCTGGGCCTGTTCACCTGTCAGGGGGGACCCAGACCTTGGCCCACATCTCTCCCAGGGCTGTGGTAAGGATCAAACAAGACGGCGGAAGCCTGGAGCCCAGAGTGAACTGAAAGCGGTGAGGAGAATGCCTGGCCAGGCCCCTCCATCTGGGAGACCACGGAGTGAGGAAACTACGATACAAAGAGATAAAGTGACTCATTCCAGCCCCAGCCCTGTTTCGCTGTGTCAGTATAGTTGGAGGATGCAGGTTCAGCCTTTTCATTCCACCATGGCCCCTTTAATACAATGACTTAGGACAGACTAGTCTCTCTTGGAGAGGAAATGGTATTTTGATGAGGCACAGTGTCTTAGGCTCCAGGAACGAAGCTTTAGTGGTGGGATTTCAGACATCAATCAGATAGTCTGAGATGGGGTTGGCGGAGGAAGAGAAAAGGATTCCTATGGTTTCCCAACCTTCCTGAAATCACCCAGAATGCGGCCCTCTCTGCCCAGGCATGCAGCTGGTCCCCTAGAACACAGAGAGGCCACACAGTATTTACTGTGAACTTCCCCTGCTGGAGAGCCTGGGAGTCCACATCACAAACAAGGAGCAACTGTCTCTTCTGAAGACAGCTTCTCGAATTCTACCTCAACCCATGGGGCCACCAGCTCCCTCCCTTGTGTTGCATGCACTTTGTATGATCACCTTGACATGCCATCTTTGCCAGGAGACCCTCTAATCTCTGCTTCTCGTTTCTATTAGGGGCCCACCTGCCACAGCCACGTGCCTGGCCCCTCCCCAGCTGTCCTCCTGGCTCTATCTGATGACTGATTTGGGAGAACTCAAGGACTCAATCCTGCTTGCCTGGCCCCTTGGAGCCCTCTGCCCAGGGCCTTCGGATGCCTGCATTCTCTGCCTGCTCCTCCTGCAGGCTTGTCACGGGCTCTGTCCCTCCAACAGGGAGGCCAGCAATTTGGAACTCAGCGAATTGAACTCAGTTCTAAAGCACCACGGAGCCCACTTGAGATCAGAGGCCAAGCCACATTCTCCCACCCAGCCTCCCAGCAAAGAAGCTGGAACTTTGATCTCCATCTTCCTCCCTTGTCTTAACTGGTTTGGAACTCAGGGAGTAAAGAAAGGAGTGTCATTTGCAGTTCCCTAAAGACTCTGAAATATAAACAGTATTGTCTTCCCCACTAAACTCTAGAGGACTCTCAGCCACAGTCAGCTCTGCATCCCTTAGCAGGGGACCTCGCTCTTAGGAGGTGCAAGTCTGCAGATTAACGAATGCTGAGCGAGGGTCAGAGCTCCCATTTCCGTGGCACGGGTCAGTGAAGGAAGGTACAGCCCAGAGAAGCAACAGCAAATGAAATTCCCCTGTCCCTTTCACCAAGGGCTAAATTCAATTTAAAAAAAGAAAGGGCCTTGTGAGCTTATTAAGAGCTATAAGAACTTGTACTGAAGGAACAGCAACAGAGCGCAGCAGGCTCAGAGCCATCGGCTGCCAACAGAAAACCCCACAGTTCAGCATGAAGTCAGCGCTCTAGCTGCAGGGCAGGCTCCAAAGGTCACTCTCGGAAGAGGTTACAAGGACAGATAGTCTGTCCTGGCCACTGGCCGCTGACAGCCTCACACCAAAGGTAAGGTGCTACTAAGGGTCACGGACACTTTCTACCTCATTCTGAAAGCTCAGACTAAGCTCTGAACGTTCTCTTTGGAATCTTTCGGTTTTTCCTTGCCATCCAGTTACTATGAAAACTGTTGGAGACAAAATCTCCCCCCTGTTGCAGAATGAGTGTAACCCAAATGCTTTTGCTTAGCATTCAAGGTCAGGGTCCTGCTCCCTTTCTGATCGCCTAGCTCCCTGTGTGCAATGCAGGCGTGCTCTGCCAGGGCTAAGGGCCCCTCTGCCCCAAACGCAGAGCCTCACTCTGCACAGGACTTCGGGAAGCCCTGGGAAAAGCACCTCCCCCCTCCCATTCTCCCACCGCCCCATGTGTGTGCTCTGGGACAACCCTGGCCCCAGCCTGCCCCGTCTTACAGTGACCTGCGTGTCAACCCTCTTCCTTGGCCCCACACCCCTCCTGGTTCCCCTCATTTCTGCTGCGGAGGGATGCTGCTTGCAGGGGTTGGGTGCCCTCTCTGCCCCAACCGCCTCACTTGCCACCTGCTCTGCAACCATAGCGATAGCCTCCACCCCCCCCCCCACTCCACCAAGACCAGCCTCGGCACAGGTGCCAGCAGCTCCCACGCGCCAGATCCAACAAATGGTTTTGTCTCCAGCGAATTCAACCTGCCAGCAGCATTTCCCGCCAGCCAGATCCTCCTAAACACAGTCATATCAATGGTCGGTCACTAAGTGCTTGCCACCTTGTGCCGTTGTCCTAACTGTCCTCCTTTTGCAGAGGGCGACACAGAGGCTCAGCGGGATTGGGAATGACTCCCCCAGGCCCCACTGCTACGACATGGCGGGACCAGGATGGGAACTGGTCCGAGGCCAGAGCCAAGTTCTCGGCTGTGCTGCGCAGGCCGCCCTGCTGTCATGGTGCCACCTGTCCTGCTTCGCCACCCTGCTGACCGCTCCCTCTCAGCTTCCGTGCCTCTTCCTCCCTCCCCACGATTGAACGTGGAGGGCTGGGGTCTCGGACTGGCCCTTCCCCATCTCCATCCACATTCCCTTCTTAGGCCTTCTCACCACATCTGCTGGCTTTCAGCCCCAACTCCCAAATTTACGTTTCCAGCCCAAATCTGAAACATAGACTTGAATCTCCAGATGCCCACTTGGCTTCTTGACTTGCATGTCCTCAGGCGCCTGACATTTCCAGGTTCAAACCGTCTCTGCCTTCCTGGCCCCAACTCACCGGCTCTCACCTCAGGGTCCCCAAGCTCAGGGTTCCTCCTTTTCCTTCACCCTCCACATCTAAGCCACCAACAGGCCCATCAGTTACACCTGGGAAGTGCATCTCAGGCGTCCACTTCTCTCCACTGCACTGAGGCCTCGGACCAATGCTCCTTTCTGCTCTTTCGGCGTCCACTTCTGGCTGCCTTCCATTCCATCCTCCATGTTTAGCTGGGGTGATTTTTTTTTTTTTTTAAGAGAAGAGGTCTCGCTATATTGCCCAGGCTGGACTTGAATTCTTGGGCTTAAGCGATCCTCCCGCCCCAGTCTCCCAAGTAGCTGGGACCACTTGGAGCACATAACCAAGCCCAACTTGGAGTAATTTTTATAAAAACCTCAATCTGATCCTTTCATGCTCCTGCTGTCCAGTCCTTTAGTAGCTTTTTAATGCTTTTCGGATGAAGTTAAAAGGTCATAACATGGCTACTGGGCACTGGCATGGCCTGACCCTGGCCCTTCTGTTTCCCCTCAGCCACCAGGCTTCCCAGCCCAGGGGCTCATCTCATCATTCCTCTAATGCTCAGAGCTCACGCTGCTCCGGCCGTCCCAGCTCATGCTGTCCTATGCCTCCCCCGTCGTCCTGACCTACTGCCAGTCACTCTTGAGGTCTCTGCTCAGTGCACGCGGCTCCCTGGCTGGGAAAGGCCCTGTGTTACAGGGATCACAGGGGCCGAGCTGCTCCTCCCTGGCACTCTGATTGTGGTGCTCGAAGAGATGCTCGAAGATACTGTGTTGACAACCGAGTGCCTGCCATAGGTTGGGGCTAGGGTTCTAGAGCCACATGGGTTGGATTTGAATTCTGGCTTCCCAACTTATTAGCCGTGTAATCTCAGGTGAGTGACTTGACAGGTGTGTCTCAGTTTCTCCATCTGCAAAATGGGGTGCATAAGAGTATGCATTCCTCATAAGGTTATCATGAGGACCAAGCAAGTTAAGACATAAAAAGTCCTCAGAATAGTATCTGACACATGCACGTTGCTTGATAACTGTAAGCTGGGCAGGCCTACCCCTCCCCCCCAGGACTTCATGTCACCTCCCATGGGTCCTGTGCAGTGACACCTACCACCTGCCTGGTAGCCGTCTTCATCTCGCCGTGGTGGACATGCCACGGATTACCCCTCGACCCTGCTGACACAACCTCCGACGCCTGGGAGGAGTCTGGGAGGGGGAAGGGCAAAGGGGACAGGCCGGGCAAGGCCAAGGAATTGTAAGAGTATCACAGCTTTAAATTCCCAGCAGAAATCAGAAAATCTGATCTTGCACATCTAAGAATAGCCACTGGTTTCAACTGTGTGAGGTGCCAAAGTGAAAGCTATAATTATTAGTAAGTAACAAGCAGAAATTAACCACCTACCGCAAAGTCATTTTTAGCTGCCATCCCAGTGTGGAAATTGAGAGATGGGCACCAAGAAGCCGCTTGGCTTGGGAAAGGCCCTGGTTCAATTCTGAATTACTGTGCACGTGGGACTTCCAACAGCTGGCAGTGGTCTGCACCCTAAGGCAGCCGTGGAGGGGTTCCCAAGGAGCCACATCTTGAGGTGTCGTCACAGGCCCTCATTGTGGTCCCCCGACTTATGGGTCAGTAGGCCGCAAAAGAGCTCACTTCCATCCAGCCTGGGTCCCCTGCGGCAAAACGGAGGAAACAACCTCCCTCTGACCTTCTTTGTGTACAAATGGCACTGGAAGATACTTGGAACTTTCAGGAAAAGAGATCGAGTAGTTGCTTCCTAAGTATCATGGGAAAAACAGATGCCATAAGAAAAGACTGACAAATTTATTTTTCCTTTCTTTCTTTTTAGAGATAAGACTTTGCTCTGTTGCCCAGACTAGAGAACAGTGGCACGGTCCTAGCTCACTGCAACCTTGGACGCCTCTGCTCAAGTGACTACTTGAGGAGCCTCCCGAGTAGCTGGGACTACAATTGCACACCAAGACGCACAGCTGATTTTTAAAACATGTTTTGTAGTGACGAGTTCTCACTATGTTGCCCAGGCTGGTCTCGAACTCCTGGGATCAAGTGATCTTCCCAGTCTCCCAAAGTGCTGATAAATGTACTTTTTTAAAAAACTGTTTGGCAAAAAAATTGCCACAAACAAACAAAAACCACAAAGGAAATAAAGATGGAAGAAAATTATTTGTAGTGCCTGTCTCAGACACAAGGCAGACTTCTTAAACACACAGTAAATGCTTACAAATAAAAAAGAAAAGCTCAGTATCTATGAAGACAAATGGGAAGATAAATGGGCAAAAGCCCTGTACCGAAAATTGAAATGCCATTTTCCACTTGTCAGACTGGCAAAGATGAAGCATTTCGAGAACTCCCTGTGTTGGCAGGGATGTGAGAAAGTGGACGTTTACGCATTGTCGACTGGAATGTACATCGGCACAATTCTGAGGAAGGCAATGTGACAAAACTTATCAAAATTGAAGAGTACAAACCCTTTGATCCATCAATTCTACTTTTTGGAGTTTATCTTACAGGTACAGAACAATATATAGTCGTCCCTCAGTATCCGCGAGGAGTTGGCTCTGGGACCTTCCATAGATACCAAAGCCCACGGATGCTCAAGTCCTTGGTATAGAAAATGGCGCAGTGTTTGCATATAACCTACACAGTCCTCCTGCATACTTCAAATCACTGATGACGCCTAATGCAACGCGAATGCTGTGTAAGTAGTTGTTACACTGCATTGTTCAGAGAGTAATGACAGGACAAAAAAGACTGTATGCATTCAGCACAGACATTTTTTTCCAAACATTTTTGATCTGCGGCTGATTAAATTCATGACGCAGAACCTGAGACCACGGAGGGCCAACTGCCTGTAAGGATACTGACCGAGACATTATCTGCAATGGCAATGCTAAAATAATCCGAGAGTTAACTAACAGAGTACTGGTTTAATGATGGTATAACCACCCAGTGGTTTACACCGTGCAGCTGTTTCAAAGCACGAGTCAGCCTTGCGCGTGCTGATAAGCACCTGTCTCCGACGGCACAGTAAGAGGGTGACAGGGACAAAGTGCAGTGTGTGTGCGATCTCTGGGGGGAGCATGGCACTGGGAACGGTGGCTGCCTGTCGGGAGGGTGACTGAGGCTCAGGGACAGGAGGCAGCCCTTTTACTTTAGGCCTTCCTACTCTTCCAACTGTGTACCACGTGCATGTTATTTATCTGAAAATAACATAAATAAAATTGTGACACAGGTCCAAATGAACCAAGGAACAAAACATGTATGGTCCATGCTGAATTGGCCACCAGGTGTCCTGAAGCACTGAGGTCACGGGTGGGTGTCCAGGCAGGAGAAAAGAGGGTGCTGGGAGGGGGGTGCCACCACACAGAAAGTGGGGGACCCTCTATGGTCAAACATCCCTGGTTCCTGGGTCTGTGTTCCCAGCCAGGCCTTTGGCCCGTCCCCTCACAAAGCAGCTGGCTGCTCAGGTTTCCTACTCACGATCTGCACATCCAAGTGGCCCAGAGACCGTTTGATATGGTAACAATAAGCCGGATATCAGAGGTTGTCTCTGAGTGACCTCTCCTGTAAGCCACAAACGGGCCACCTCCACCATGGGCTCCCATCACGAGGTCTCTACACGCAGTTCACCAGGAAGCACAGCCGGGAGAGAGCAGGCCCACAAACGCTGCAGAAACACCACGGCCTGAGCGCTAGGCTCTGATCTAACTAATCTCTGCTAACGCTTGCAAAGTGTGTGGAATCTGGCAGGATTGCTGGAGCTGATGATAGACACGGAACAACCAAGACGTTACTTGGTTTCCACGAATTTTCAAAACCTTGGGTCGCCTTTATTTTACTTCTCAGAGCAGTGGAGCTCCTATCACACAAGGTAAAATATGACAGTTCAGTGGAAGCTCTCCGTTTTCTTCTGAATTTACCTCTTTAAAGACTATGTGATTATATGATTTGATTCTAAATCTTGGCTCAAAGTCATTGCTGTAAGAGTCGATATGCCACAAATTCTGAAATGATTCCAATCAACTCCATTCGTTCACATGACACACCATGCTCACCATATGCAGATAAGCACCTTCTGCCCATAGTCTCCAGACAAGTATGGCATTTGCTTTCCACAGCTCAATTCCACCACCTTGTAGGTTACTAAAGCCACGCCCATTAACTAGCAATGAGAACTTGACTCTATCACGTGGGCCATGGCAGTAAGAAATGGATCTTATGTGGTAACATGAAAATTCAAGGATAGCTCCTCCAAGCTGAATCTGAGCCACTGATAGTTCTTCAATGTTCTAATAAGCAGCTGCAAAATTTCCTTGCCAAGAGTCGTGGGAGGCCAATGCAAATACGGGCAAAGTCCCTGGATAATGGAGTGGGGGGCAGCGAGACACCTGGCAAAGCCCTTCTGGCGACTCTCAGGCCATTAAGCGTTCTAAGAAACAAGCAAGAGAAGTACGGCCTGCCAGGCCAGGCTGCTAGCTCCAGCCTGGAGGGATGGCCTTCGGCCTTTCTAGGGCTTTAGACTTTGGTCCTTCAAAGACTCAAATTCAAGCCCAATTTGAAAGGCAACTCTGCCCCTACACCAGCCCTGCAAGTTCAGCCAGGCTCACCCGGCCCGGACACTAAACCACACTCCTTCCCTTTCTGTTCTCCACGGTCACCGTTCATGAGGGTGACTGAACAGGACAGGCGTCAGAACCCTCTGCTGGGGACTGGACCTCTCCCTAAGGATGCTGTGGAGGAGGCACGACTGCCACTCCCTGGCCCTTGCAGCCAGCACATCTGGGGCCTCTCTGGGGGAGAGGCCGAACATTGCAGGCGCCTGCAGTGGGGAGGAACAACTGCGCATTCGTGAATCACCCCTCTTTTGTGCTTCTGCTTAGAAGAATATAATTTGTTAATTTACGGTAGTTGTCATGGCCCAATTAAAGATGCCAACACAGAAAAGGCTGACTGAGCTGGGCTCCACGGTATGCCAAAGCCAGGTAAATGCAAACACGCCTCCATGTGCAAGGTCCGCCAATGGTGTCGAACAAGGTGGAACATCGTACAATTAGCCTTGGCAGAAGAGGAGTAAACAGAAGGACAACTGGGAGATAATAAGCACTCTTCTCAGCCCAGTTTGGGCTTTGGCCATGTACCTTAGAGTCAAGCCTGCGAGGTCCCAGTTAGGGTTGTGCAGATGATATGATAAAACGTGAGGAATGGAAGTTACCTTTTATGTAGAAATATAAATATGTAAATCAACAGCCATCACTGCCTGGAAGCGCTGTACCGTGGCATTCTCTCTGCTAAAATGCCTGTGCGCTGGGTTTGTCTGTGGGCTTTCCAGCCGTGCAGAAGCAGCGCTGAGCCAGCGGACTGCCCGGTGAAGCTGGTGGCAGGCCGACTGCCAGGTCAGAGGCTGCTGCTACCTGTCTTGCTCTTTATCCATCCCCAGGAGAGCCACTGGGGGGGATGGGGAGGGGAACCAAACACACTGCCCCTTCCCTGGCTTTGATAAAGACATCGATACCCCCGTCCCCTCTCCTAGGGACTCCAAGACTTCACTGACAAGATGTACCAGGAGACAGGCGCTACTCTTAACCCATTGTACAGATGAGGAAGCCGAGGCTGACAGTTAAAGACTTTGACTCAGGTCTACCAAGCTAGTAAGCAGTACAGCTGGGACTCCACCCAAGCCACCCACATAGTCTGGGGTGTAGCTCTCTGGCCCCTCCGCAGCATAAATCCTACGGCCCACACAGCAAACTCCCCAGGTGTCCTTAAGAGTCCCACTCAGAAATCTTTCCTGGATACCTGCTGGATACCTGCCAGGGTCCTGGGGCAGGGGAGGGATGGGGAGAAACAGAGTAACTTGCGGTTCCTATAAAGAAGTAGCGGCGTTTTGGTACGTGAGTACGAAAGCTTTGATTTCCCCTGATGGGGGCCGTGGGCTAACAGGCACCTGCCCGCAGTGTCCTGCAGCCTCTGGCACCGCAGGGGGACAGGGAAGGGGCAGAGTGGTACCTGCGTGGAGCCAGATCTGTGCCAGGGTCATCCAGGGGTGCAGTGGGCCCTGCTTGGGGGCGCTGCTCTGCAGAGACGAGGCCACTTCCGACAGCGCCTGCTCCACTCTGGAGGCTGCTACTGATGTGGCGTGGATGGAGCCTGCGAGGGTTGAGAAGACCGGATCAGGAGCGGAAGGGCGGACCCAACCAGCCGCCGACCTCCCCTCGCCCACACGGACACACGTGCGTGCGGGACACACACGCACCCCCCGCCCCTTGGTGCTCCCAAGATTTATCGTCCGTAAGGAAATGCGGACAGTCGTTATGGCCTGGAACCTCTGTTTCCATCCTTTTGCGTTAGCTGTTCTTTTAGTCAACACACAGAACACATGCTATGCTAAGTGCTCCTCAGTCCAGCACGGTGTGAGTGCTGGGGGCGAGGGGGGGGGACAGCCAGATACACAGACGTGATACAAGTGTTAACGGCATAAAGGACGTATTACAAAGGGACATTACTAAGCACCCCTGCAAGGGCCTACACCTAGAAACTATATGGTGGGGAGGGGCAGGGATCACACACTTGCCTCCCGGGGTAGTATTTGGAATAGACGCGTGGACCATTCTCAAGACAAACCCAGCAACTTCCCATTTCACTAGTGTAAGCCTGGCCTTTGGAAGGGTGGGCGACACCACATTCCAGGACGTGACGTGTAGGGAAAGCAAACTTTTGCCCTGCGTATAAGCAAATGTCTATTCTTAAGGCTCATGCTAGGCTAGTGGAGGATGGGTTACAGCAAAGAAAAGCACCAGCCTAACTATTCGGTACAACCCGCTGTCCTGAAAGGCTAAGGAGAGGGGCAGAGCGCACGCTCATCAGCCAAGGCTGAGGCGGAGTGCACGCGTCAAACGCAAAACTCATTTCTCTCCACGCTGATATCGCAGAGGTCCTGATGGCCAGAGACTACCTCCTCCCACAGGGGCTGTCCCCACCTCTTTCCAGCATTCACTCTTGGAGGTAAAGCTTCAGAACTGAGAGCGGGATTCTGTTATTTCAAATGTAATACTATTAATATTTATATTCACCTGCAACATTCTTAATTTATAATTTGTCAGAAAGTTATGGAGGTAAACATTCCGGTGTTGTTAGCGGTAACTATCAACTCATCATGAAGTTTAAAAGTGATGATATATAAAGATAAATGCTGACTGCAAAACAAATCGAGTTAGTTATATTCTAGGTAATGCAAAACATTTTTGTGAGTGTAAAAATAATTTTAGTTGGTCTTTAGAATGCACCATCACTTACTCATTTTAAGACTATCTGTAGCCACAGACTGGCCATCCATATTATGTTTTGACTGTTTCAATGTAATGGTAGTGTGGATTCCTCTCTTGCACTCAAGTCTTTGGTGGGGATTTGGTGGATGGAAACCAGAGTGGTAATCCACCTTCCGTGGATAATCCACAGACAGACAGGACTATCGAGGACGACCATGAGAAAAACAGCCTCTAGGAAAAAGCTAAAAGCTGCTGCACCAGGAACTTGAGGCTGATTTGAAAGATTCTAACTGATGGCGTTATGACTCAGGGGAACCTATAAAGTTTGGCTGAGAATCTACCCTAGTTTAGACAAAGTATGTCTAATTATTATTTTTTTAAAAAAATCTAAATAGCAAAATGATTAAACTGTTGTAGAAAATGTTGGTCTTATTTTGTTTTTAAGCTTTTTATGGAAATAATATTTTAATTTTGATAACAAGGACTTGATGTCGTTTTCCTGAGTTCTTCAGTAGCAGCCATCGGTTAAGGAAATGAGTAGTATAGAGGTTGTTGTTGCTATAATCTGCCATTACCCACTGGCCTTACCTTCTCATAGACTACCTTGAACAGTGGTTCTCAACCTTGACTTCACATCACAGTCACTTGGAGTTTAAACAGTCATGATGCCATAGCTACACCCCAGACCAACTGAATCACAAACACTGGGGCGGGGCCAGGCACCTATTTGTTAATCATCCCGTGTGATCCCAATCTGCAGAGAAGGCTGAGAACCACTTACCTAGAGGGATAGGAAGTAGATGTTACTGACATTTGGTCACAAGAAGTCTGTACATGGGCCAGGCAGCTTGAGCTCTCTCCTGCTTCCCTGTAGCTCAATGGCCATCTGGGAAACAGAGTTCCAGGAGGATCTGATTCTCTAGAACAGTGGTTCTCATATGTTTTGGTCTCAGAATCCCTTCAGACTCTAAAAAACTACTAAAAACCCTAAAGAGACTGTTTTTGTGGGTTATTATATTGATGTGTGCATTAGAAATTAAAACTGAGGCATGTTTAAAATATTCACTTATTAATTCATTTAAAAATAACAATAATAAATTACTGCTATAGAAAAACTCTATAAATTTTCTACTTGGTTCTACAAATCCTTTGCTATAAGGACTTGTGACTTTTAGAGGGGTTAATTTTACTTTTAGGATTAACTGTTTTGTTTGTTTGGTCTAGAAACTAATCAAAACTACTGCCAAAATTCCTTCTGTTTGTGATATCTAAACACAACTAAATTAATGAATTCTTAGCATAAAAATACATTTTACTATGAATAAGGCCTGCCAAATGATGATGATGATGAAGATGATGACAGCAGTGGTGGTTATCAGTTTTAGAGAACATACCATGTTTCAGGCATGGTGATTAGCACTTTACATATATTATTTAATCTTTGAACAGTTCTGTGAGGCAGGTAACAATGTTATCTGCATTGTTTAGATGACGAGATTGAGGTTTAATGGGGTTATGTAACCACCTCAAGTCATACAGTCAGTAGGTGGCAAACCCAGGACTCAAACACTGGTCTGACTCCAAATTTAGCCTCGCAATCCAGCTCCAACGCCACTTCCTACAGGAAGGCTGCTGGGGGACTTCCGCTTCTCCAGGCAGTGAGACCCTGGGGTCCTTGGTGCTCTCACACGGGTGTCACTGTCAATGTATAGACCACACGTCTTAAAGTTGCTATAACTGTCTCCCTTACTAGACTGTGTGGTTCTAGAAGGCAGGAATTGTGTCCTCCGTTTAGGTGTCCTCAGGGGCTAACCATGCCAGGCCCACGCTAGGTGCTAGGTGAATGCTTGCGGAGGGAATGAATGAGTACTATCAAAAGACACGTCGCTATGTGAAATTGGGGAAAGAGGGGGTCCCCTCTTTCAGATACATGTTTGTGTGCTCTACTCTTCTTCCTAATAATGGCTCAAAGGCTGGAATTTTCACCATCTCAAAGGGCTTTTCAGTGTAGTTGCCATCAGTTCTGACAATCTGGACTAAAAATGACAGTGGCATATAGTTAGAATTAAACACAGGGTATTTAGTGACTCCTCCACCCCTAATGTAAGTAACCCATTAAAATATAGAGAAGAATAACAGGTTATCAGAAATAATTTTTTTTTTTTTTTTTTGAGACAGAGTCTCACTCCATTGCCCGGGCTAGAGTGAGTGCCGTGGCGTCAGCCTAGCTCACATCAACCTCAAAGTCCTGTGCTCAGGGGATTCTTCTGCCTCAGCCTCCTGAGTAGCTGGGACTACAGGCATGCGCCACCATGCCTGGCTAATTTTTTCTATATATTTAGTTGGTCAATTAATTTCTTTCCATTTTTAGTAGAGAAGGGGTCTCGCTCTTGCTCAGGCTGGTTTCAAACTCCTGACCTTAAGTGATCTGCCCGCCTTGGCTTCCCAGAGTACTAGGATTACAGGCGTGAGCCACCAAGCCCGGCCCCAGAAATGATCTTTTTCTTGCTAGTCAATTCCTTGTTACATTTCACAAGGACAGAGAGCCTTGATGTTCTGAACTAGGGATGGATATGAGGGCCTTCAGATATTTATTAGTAATAGCAGATGACTAACAATAATAGGACAATTATATAATAGTTAGCATCTACCATTCCTGGAAATAACACAACAAATAAAAGTCTTCCATTGAATTAGTATTTGCCTGGGGTGGGGGTATAAACATAATTTGAATCAGAATGGATATAGTTGCTTACAAAAAATCAGAACAACCATATCTTACTGTTTCAGAGAACTAAAATGGTAACTGCCAACAGATACTGGATTTTGACTTCTGTTGGTAAATAACTAGAAACACTGGTTCCAACCAGCATATCTTTAAAGAACCCTTTTCTTTAAAACAGTGGTCCCACATTGTACATGAGGATAAAGAGCACTATTATAAATTTAAGGTGGAAATGCACAAATTGTGGCTTGAAAAGGGAATCAGAAGGAAAAATACAGGACATATTTCCAATTTAAAACACAAGACTCTGGAGAAATAAGTTTCCAAATAATCAGGTTCAACAGGTCAGCCAGGGAAAGCGGCCGGGCTGCTGTGCATCTCGTATGCGTCACACTGATTGAGAAGAGCCCATCACCCCGGACTCCTGAGGGCTGGGCACTGCACAGCAGCTGCTGTGCTCCACCAGGGAGATCGTGCACCTCTTCCCCTCCTTCACAGGACACAGTGGCTCTGCAAAGCCTCTGCAAAACCCGCTGAAGTGAGAGCTGATGCAGGCAGGTGAGAGCTTGCTCTAAAATCTAGCCCAGCGTCTGTGGCCTAATTGCCCGAATGGTCCAGGGGCACAGGATGTCCTGGAGCCGAGGCGACCAGAACTTCCTCATGCAGGGTTTCCTCTTGGGCTCCGCCGGGCCGCTGTGTGTGGGGATGAGGGCCGGGGAGGCAGCAGCAGAACCGGGAACTGCAGTGGAAAGGCATATCTCCATGGGCCGGGGGACAAGGAGCCAAGGCCACTGACCTCAGGGCAGTGTGAGTCCAAGCTCTGGACCCCTCCCTCGGTTTCCTGAGCCACACTCCTATCACATGTTGAAGCCTGTTGAGAAACCCTTCCACAAGTAGGACACTGGGAACAGCTAGCTCAAATTGCCTTTGCAGCTGACGCCTTTCCAACAATCCTTTTCCAGTGCACATGACACATCTATGGTCAATTTCACACAGACCTAGACTGTGGCAATCGTGTGAGCTCTATTTCATTATTTAAAGTTCATCATTCAAAGGGATCTCAGAGCCAATAATTCTGCTGAGCAACAGGCACAATAAAGTAAGTGGCTTAGTTGAGCCGATAACCCTGTATTTTCACATAGGGTCACTGAATAAATGGCATATATGATATTCCAGTGACCCTTTTGACTATTACAGTTGCATTAAGTGGCTCCAGTCTGAAAGGCCCTCACATTCCCTCCCCCCTCATGTAGAAGATGAATGAGATCTCAGATGGAACCCCGCCCACCTAGTGACTTGGTAAGCATCCCAGCGCCAGGAACAGTGGACAACTAAGGTACATTATGTGCCAGAAAAATCCTCTACCAAAAGAGAGACCTCAGCAGACCAGCTCACGTGAGCTGTCGGGATTCTGGGCAGCTCTCTGGTCCCCAGCCCTGGAGAATTAACTCAGCTGCCTCATGTGCATGAACATGGGAGAATGACGGAGCACGTGGCCGTGCCCCAAGTCCCATCTCTGCTTGTCACTCACATTCTTTCTGTCTGACGCCACGGCAGCAGACATCTGCCCTCCCCACCTTTTTCTGGGAAGTAGCTGAGCCACTCCAGTCAGAGGCACGCAGAAGTCTCCCGCTGCTAATGACTCTCGTACGTATTTTCCCTCAGCCCTGAAATAATTCTGTATTATCTGTCAATAGAGTCTATTCGGCTTCCAGTTCTTAGAAGCTGTGCCCCCAAAACAATTAAAATATAAGAAAAAAGCAGCAGTTTTATTGCTTAAAGACTCTGTCCGAATACTAAACAGCTATCTGAATGACTAAGCATTCTGTCAGTGAGCTTTGCTTTAAAAAATTCATTTTTAACAGGAGAAGAATTTGTTTCTCAAGGTAGGACTTGGGAATAAATCAGTCCAACACTGCAGACTGCTGGCAGCCCAGTGACCTTCTGTCTCCACACCTGCCACCTGTGCTCAAACAACCAGAATGTTCTGGGGACAGAAGAAGGGGAGGAGGCTGAGGAGCTGGTGAAAACTGTCTCTTACTTTCCAAGGGGGAGGAGGAGACATGAGACTCCACTCTCACTTCAGCCCTCACATGAGGCATATTTTCTCTGTACTTTCTAACACAAAAAAATGTTGGTACCTCTCCATTCTCCCCTGGCTCCCCCACCCCGGCCTGGGAGTTGCGACAATTCCATCTTTGCTGTAGGGTGGGCCTGCTTTTCTGAGGAGGCGTCTTGGGGTGAGGGCTCCTCACACTGCTGTCACCGATCTCCCTTCCGCATCTGCCACTCCCCTGAGAGCTGCCATCTCCCCTCTGGGTCGTGGGTTCCCCCATGTGCAGCGGGGGTGGGGCTCAGCAGCGTTATGGGCCACTGCTAAGTGTCCCACCAATTCCACTGACCATGGGGGCTCCTGCCGTGGGTTCCTCGGATAAGTCACTTTGGTCACCATTCTAGTAGGTGCTTCCCTCTTTCACCGGGTGAGAAACAGATCAGAGAACAGCTAAACCCACAGCCCCAAGACAAGATCACAGTTTCCCACTGGTCTTTAACAGACTATCAAGCACAGTTTCAACCTGACAGGCTGTGTCTTCTCCTGAAGGGGGAAAGCTCTTTCCAGGGAAAGCTTTAGGGCAGGATCCCGCTAGGGCAGGGAGAGACCGGGCTATGTCGTCACCAGTGGGCATGCGGGGGCCGGCGCAGCATGCTGCTGGCGGGTGTTGGCAGGGCCAGGTGGCCACACGGAAAGCGTGGAGGGAAGCCGCTCGCAAGCATGCAGGAAGATGCCAGCTGTCAGAGTGAGCCGCCGCCGCCGGTGGCTCTGGGCTAGAGACAGTACCTTCTGGAGGACTACAGTGGGCAGAAGCTTCCATCTCCACTTAAACCCTCCCGCTGCATATTCATGAGGCTGTTTCTGGACTGAAGTGCCCTTCTGCCTGGGGGAAGCTGCTGCTCCCTGAGCCGCTCCGTGTTTGCCTTTGAAGGCAGCGTTATGGGGAAAGCCTCCTAGGTTTCCATGATCTAATTCTGGACACTTCTGAGTGCATTTATTGTTGACTTGTCAATCTCCTATAATTGCATTCAATCATGTTTAAAGAAAGACACCACAGAACTAATTAAGGGGAATTATATTAAATTAATCTTAGTTTAATTAAAGTAACAAGAAAAGGTTACGTATTAGGGCTGAATTTTTTAAATTGCCACCCCTTGAAAATGGTGGCGTCATCACAGAGTGATGTTTCCACATACACACATTAAAAAAAAAAACACAAAAAACTACTTTATTCTATTAAGCAGGAACAGAGGGTGAAATATGCCACCTGATCAATCACTTCCTCATCATCACATACATTCTTGAAGGTTAGAAAAATCGATGTCAATAATAAAATGCTAGTCATAATGCAAAGAGGAAAAAAAACCCACTACTATCTTGAGTTCATTTCTCAATCTATTTTATTTTAGAGATGTATTCTTTCATTAATCTGTTTAGTCCCTTCTCCTGGTGACTTACTGCTAAAGAGAACAGCAATTTCGCCAGAATTAGTGATAGGAAAAACTAAGCCAAGAACCCAAGTCAGCAGTCTTGACTTTAGCATGTTCTTGGGTGGGGGAATAAATCACCAACACACATTTTCTACCAAAAAGACAACTGCTGGGGCACTCAGGCTGGGGGCTCCCTGGGGTCCCCGGTCTCAGGATCGATAGGCAGTGTGGACAGGGTCCTGAATGGCTTGTCCGAATCCCGTGCAGTCACCTGACCAGGACTTAAAATCGGGATCAATCAATGCCAAATCATAAAGGCATGCGTAAATAGAATAATTATTAAGTTTACATTTTTGCAGATAAGGAAAACTAAGGCACAGAAAGATTAAATGATTTGCCTGGGTTCTTCTGCAGAACTGGCCCATGGTATTGAAAGGAAACTGGCAATGAAATCTTTTTTATGAAGCACCTAATGTGATAATAATACCAAAACATGCCTCTTTTCTAGTATGGACTGTTTTCAAGCCAGAAATAAAGGCAAGTCTGGGCTGAGCTGGGTTTCAGAGGGGGAAATCAACTCCTTGTGTGAAAGAGGGTTATTTGCCACGAGCTAACGGCTCAGATAATTCAAATGTGCTGGATCACCATATATAACACCAGCATTTCCCACGATGCAATCCATGAAACACTGACTTCACAGGATGAAAAAATGACTAAATTAGCTTGGGAAGACTGAGTCAAACAAAGTCTTGAATTTTTTAAATTGTAGAACTTCTCAGAACCTTTAATGTGCTAATGTAAACTGTAAATCTCTAGGCAGGAGATAGATTATTGCTCAAAAATACTTGACCAAAGATCACCAGTGGTCTAAAAAACATCATTTGGAAAATGTGGTCATTTACCAATGACTTAAAAGAACACCACCTAAAGCAGGGAATTGCTTAGTCTCCTTTAAATTTAGGTAGGGACAGCTTTAAGTTTTGTGATGTCTGTTTAGCTTATTTTAGGAAAATGAACCATTAAAACTGCTTTTCTATGCAGCAATAATGGTTGCGCTGGAAAGGAACTTCAAGATTCAGCTGGTTCCCTCCAATGTATAGGTGACCCACCTTAGGGGGGCTGGGTGTCTCACGTTTCCGGTCATTACCAGGGCAGCTCTCATCTACCCACCGCACACCCTGCCTTGGGCACTTTGCCTGCAATGCCTGCTTCTGCAGTCCTCCTCAGGTCAATGCTGCCTCCTCAGCACGTAAACCCAAGCTGCGCCGGATGCATTAGAATCTCAGGGGTCGGGCTCCAGGTGGCAGAGTGGGCAGGCAGGTGGCAGCTTGACGTCCATCATCTCAACATTCCCAACACTCGACAACCACAGTGCACATTCCATGGTGGGGGGAGTGTGACTCTGGAGACCCTCAGAGGGTTAACAGATCGGTAAACTACTTACTAACTGAAAAAAGGGAAGGAAAACCATGAAAGTATACTTCTGGAGAGTTGCCTTGGAACAACAAATCAAACCAAAAATTAAAACCAAGAAACAAAACATTTGGAAATCAAAATTAAGGCTATAAAAGCGAACAGAATTCTAATAACCTTCCAACTGTTAAGTCTGGCTGTCTGGAATCAGATTTCCATTCAAGAGTGATACACACTTTTTCCACTAACAATGATTTTTTTTTTTTTTTTAAATCAAAGAAAGGCCAACTGGGCATTCCCCTATCCTTTTAAATGTTCACTGAGCACATGAAAGCTGACCAATTCATGTAATGTGTTTTGTTTCCAAAGCAGGAAATTCCAAAGGGAAGGGAAAAATAATCAAACGAGCGGGTCTCAGGTCCTTCCACACATTAACCTTCATCATGATTCCAACACTTTGTAGGGTTGGGCTAGTTTTTCATTCCTATGAAGTCAAAGGGTTGGAGGGAGAAATTCATAAAACTTCAGGCCTTGGCTATCAGCTGGTCCTGACAGAAAGAGGTGGGATTTACATTAATTACAGTTTTAATCAAGAAATTCTACACTTATCAGTATGTTTCCCCCCTCTCTAACTAAATGTTGTATCTTTGTGGGAGTGGGGATTTGTCAGAGCTTCAGTCCTAGTTAGAACACCTGGTTCCTGGCGAGGCACTCCCTGAGGATGGAAAGATTCACAAATAAACAATTGCGCACTGCTTGGGATGTACTATACTCAGCAGAAAGCCCAGTGGGGGCTCATCAATTTACTAATTAATCTGATAAAAAGTGCCTCACTGGAAGAGTCCGGACTTCAATCTTCAAAGGAACACAGGGCTCCCAGAATGCAACACGATAAACACTGGCAGGTAGGTTTGTTGTGCAAACAACAGTGGACGGGACACTGGGAACATACAATGTTATTCTAGAACAGTAAGATCCCATTTTAAGATAATAAACACGGCAAAAGTTAATGTAAAAAACAATTTTTCTGGAAAAACTGAAGCTGGCAATAGCTCCAAGGCATTGTATTAAGAGCAAATGTCTATTTTAAGAAGTGCGTTAAAAACAACATAAGCAGTTTATAAACATTAGCTTCATATTCCATTTCATAAAACTGGGATTGCCATTAAAGTTCAGAACACTTAATATGCAGAGAAGTAAGGTCATAGTGTTTCTTGGTTTGAATGGTTTATTTTAAATGGTAACCTCATTTCTGCCCTGGCTTTGTGTGTGTGTGTGAGTTGAATGCAGCGGGTTAGCCATCCTGAAGATGAGCACATTAGAGAAAGTAGTTCTTTCTGGCAGCAGTTCCCCTTATGAGCTTTTGTTCAGCATATAACTGAGCATTTGGAACAAAGATGAGCCCTTATAAATCATGGATATAGAGATTAAATTTTCTGGCAGTGGTGGTAATAAAGTGAACATTAAATAAATGAGTGAAAAGAACACAAGGGTGGACTGTCCTGGTGAGATCCATATTTAGGCTCCATTTAAGGACTTTACCAGTCAGTGTTTCATTATAATACAGGGATCTTTCATGTTGTTGTTGTTGTTAATCGGCAGGTCCTGGAACTCCCTAAAGCAGATTTTAAAAATTTCTGTATTATTTGAAAACAAGATTAGACTAAAATACCGTTCCATTTCTCTGCAGTTTCATAACACAAACCCTACATTTTTCTTTGTTGCAAATGGAAAACGGTTTATAGCACTATTTCTCAAAATGTGGTCTATAACCTACTGGCATTGGAATCATAAGGGGGCAGTTTACAAATCCAGATTCCTGGGCCCCATCTCGGGCCCACTGAATCATCAACTCTGGGGGGTGGGGACCAGGGGATCAACTGTTTAAAAAGCTCTCCCTGTGATTTTAATACACAGTTAAGTTTGAGAATCACGTATTTAAAGGGCCCGTGGCCATTATCAGTAGAATACAGCCTTGATTACTATATACTGGTTGAATTAATTTCTAAATTGAAAACCATACGTTTTTAGAATTAAATTATTATTTGCAAAATGCCATCGTTTGCCCTTTTTCCTCTTTTTAATAGCATTAATTTTTATGCATTTATTATCAACTCCAGTAAAGCACAGAAGTACCAAAGAATTAGAAGCAACATTCTAGAAAAGCTTCCATTTGTTCTGCTCAGAGCAGGCTTCCTTTACTTTTCAAAGGGGAGGTTGGAACTTGGGCACCGACGTCTGCAATCCCAGGTTTCCTTCTGCCCTGAACAGCTTTCAGATTTCCGAATCACCGAGATTCTCTCCCTGACAAGTTTGATGGAGTTTCCTATCCAGCTTATCAGTTAGGAAGATTATCAGAAAGTCAAACAGGCAAGTGAAGCAGGTCTTAACAAGAAAGGAAAAACCATGTTTACAGAGAGAGGGTTCCGGGCGGTGGTGGGGACCTGTGTCACTGAACGAATGAGCTGCAGGGGGCCACACAAAGGTATCGGGTTTGGGATGAGAATGAAGATGAGAAGACACAAACAGGTGGAGAGGAGACTCGGTTCTTGAAAGAGAAGAGGAGGAGGAGGAGGAATCTGACACTAAAAAAGTGAAAGAGAAAAAAATGATGAAGGCAAAAAAAAAAAATTTAGAAACACAAAGAAATAAACCAAACTAGCTTTTAATATACTCACATAAGCTGCAAAGAAAATGAGGTCATGTAATACACAATCATTCCTCTACTGACAGTAGGATACAAGTGCTTTTGGAAGAAAACAAATTTGTTTTTCCACTGGTTATTTAATTGGTCTGCAACAACACCATGGAATAAAAATAAGATTTACCTGGGCAGTGTGATCCACTAAAAGTAACACACCTTTAGTCTACAATACTCAGAATATTCTAGGGGAAACTATTTGCTTTCCTTTTGGAATGGGTTAGGACTTGACTTTTCATAGATTTGTCTTTTATGAGAAGCGCTTATATACAGCTCACTTGAAAACTAAGGTTTTCCAAGGTGAGGTGTACTGGGGTGCATCGATATGTCACAGTCCCAGCACTGTGACTATGGAGCCCACTTTCCAAGGTGGGGTATGGTTGGGTGCCCTGGATGGGCACTTTGAGAAGGAAGCTAGTACTGCTGCCTTGGTGTCTCGCAGATGGACACCACGTGGCAACCGGGCAGTCACAGCTGCAATTCGAAATCTGCCCAAACAAAATGGATCAAACTTTCGAGTTAAAAGAATGATTTTGCTTTGGATAGGTATCTGGTAATATCATACCAATTATTAAAGATAAATCTCCTTATCCCACGTCCTGTTTTGAAGGCAAAAGGCAGAAAAAAAATTTTTTCATCCTCTATTTAAGGAACTACCAACTTATTCCAAAGAAAAGACAATGACTCATAGCTTCAAAGTAAAGACTGCCACTCCAATGGATTCTTCTCTCTCACTGGCTGGGACATTTTATATGACAGAGGTGGGGCAAGAAGAGCCAGAGGTGATAGCAGAGGGGCAACTGTATTCTATAAGAGGGGCTTGTAGACATGGGTTCCTCCCAATGTTATTCCACAGATCTGCAATATGGACAATTTCAGAGGTGGGAAACCATACTCTAGTTAATCAACCACTTCCAAAATCAAGAACACCAGCTGTATAATGTACTGTATAATGACCCAGGATGTATAACAATGGTATTTGTGGCTATATATTTTTTAAGCTATTATCTGTTAGACATATATCCTAAAATTTTAATAGGTAAAATATAACTTTAGGGATTTGCCTTAAAATACTCTACAAACGCCAAGTGCAAGACAGGAGAGAGAGAAGAAACAAGATATTAATTATTGAAGCTTGGTGGTGGGTAATGGGAATACTAGTGTCTCTATTCTGGCATACTTGAAAATTTTCCATAATAGAAATTTTTAAAAAGAAAAAGAAAACAAATTTAGTTCTGGGGGAAAAAACAAAACCAAACCTATCCAAGAGGACTTGTGGCCGCACAAAGGAATCTGTCTGCACAGCGGGTGACTCTGGGCCCTGTGCCCCAGAGCTGGCACGGCTGTGATGGTGGAAGCTCAGCGTTACCCTGGCCGTGCGCCCTCCCTGATGCCAGCGCTGTGTGGCTTTGCTCGTGCTGGACGCCTGTGCCCTTTAAAGGGGATTTGGAAAAGTAGTGGAGCATCGTGCATGGGACGGACCAGTGCCATCGATGAGCTGCCACCTGCCGGGGCTGGGCTCTCCCAGGCCATGTCTGATCTCACGGTCACTTCTGTTTGTTTTGGAACCATCCTGACCTCAGACAAATTCCTTTTCTCTTTTTCTCTGTAGCCCAGTTGCTCTTCTAGCTGGGCAGTGCTGCAGTGGATGTTCAAAATTAGCCAGTCTCCTCCGGCAGCACATGAACTGAAAACTGTGGCAAAGGGAAGAAAAATGGCTAAGGTCATGCTGGATGGAAGAGACTCCAGAATATAAAATGCATGGGTTATGGAATATCACAAAGCTGTAAAAAAGAATGAGGATTTCTTTGATTGAGAAATGTGTGTGCCCCCGTAATATTCTGAAATAAAAAAAAAAAAAGAATGAGGAAATTCTGTATGGAAGGATAGAGAGGCATTTTCAGATATACTGTGAAGTGAAAAATGTCAAATGCTCGACAGCATGCATAGTGTGTGACTGTTATAAAAGAGGTCATGGGAAATAATATAATATATATGTTTATTTGCACAAAAAAACACTGGAATGGTGAAACAAAGCTAATAAAAATGGTTACCTTTAGGGAAAGAGAAGATGGAGGGGCAAGTATGGAAACAAAACTTCTGGATGGTAATTTCTGAATTATCTTTAGCTTTTGAATTATTGGGCTTTATTAATCAAGATGAAGGCATCTTTTCTATTTTTAGGCAAGCCTTCCTATTTTTTTTTTTTTTTTTTGAGACAGTGTCTCACTCTGTTGCCCAGGCTAGAGTGCCATGGTGTCAGCCTAGCTCACAGCAACCTCAAAATCCTGGGCTCAAGCTATCCTCCTGCCTCAGCTTCCCAGGTAGCTGGGACTACAGGCATGCACCACCATGCCCAGCTAATTTTTTCTATATATTTTTAGTTGTCCAGCTAATTCTTTTCTATTTTTAGTAGAGATGAGGTCTTGCTCTTGCTCAGGCTGGTTTCAAACTCCTGACCTTCAGCGATCCTCCCGCCTCGGCCTCCCAGAGTTAGCGCTCTGATTACAGGTGTAAGCCACCATGCCCGGCCAAGCCTTCCTAATTTTTAAGTCTCTTGGATTTACACTGTCATTCCAGAATGTTTTAACCTCATTTACAAATGATCTACAATGAATAATGCCTTCTAATGTGGCCTCCCATGTTTCTGATTGCCTGGTCTCTCGGTTAGATGGATGGTGTGCAAACCAATACTTTGTGGCTCTGGGGGCAGGGCCAGTGGAAGGAGCCTTGGAAGGATTCCTGTGAATAGTACAACAACAACAAAATGGTCACTGGCCAGTGTCTGGGAGGCTGTGGTTTCCCTCTATTGTTCGGGAAGGGCCTAGGAACCAGCAGTCCAGCCTCTAAACACCTGGGCTCCCCACGAGTGAGGGGGTGCCCCTCCCAAGAGAGTGGCTGCACTGACACCACTAAGGAGACAGGGGAGGAGAAAGAAGGGACCAGGCTTGACCTGGGGGCAGCGTTGCTCCCCAGACTGCGCCACATGGACACGTCTCACCTAAACACCATGGCATCTGAGAAGGTTTGACCTGAAGAGGGAGACTCCTAAGGACTCTAGGGGAAATGTCCCAACGTGCGAAGGGGAGAATCAACAACGGCCTGATTTATTTTCTGCCACTATCTGTTTTCAATGTGATGTGGCATTAAGGTTTTGGGACCTCCAGGGAAATTAAGGTCCAAGCCAGCTGGAAGGAAGGGGGGGGGTCTGAATTTAGTATGACTGTCCTCACAGGGCACTGAGGAGGGGGAAAGTGGGAGAACAGCCCTGGGCAGCTGTAGCAGCTGTTCTGAATCAGCCAAAACTGCTGCTGGTGAGTTTCACCTTCTTCTCTTCTCTCATGTCCCAGCCTCACCTTGCAGCGGCTATCTGACAGCCTGACCTCTTCCCTATGATGACAGGGGTTAGACAGGTCCCTCTAGCAGCAGGACTGGACCCAAGAGGTAGAACTCTGCTGTGCTATTCCAGCCAGGGTCCCTGCCTATTTTGCCATGTAAGCCCACCAGTGACTGATGACCAATCCCAGGGGTCCGGCCACTCCAGGGGATGAGTTTTTCTAGGGCTCAGTTTGCATTTTGAGCATTGGCTGCAGACCAGGTTAAACTGCACTAATTTACAATTGTGCCTCTTCCAGTGCCCAACAGTCTTTTGACCTGGGAGGCCCAGAGCCCTTGGATCAGACTTCTCAAGCTAACTTTAAATTTAGTATAAGGAGCCTAGTGCAGAAATGCAGTCTTGCAGGCAGCTGTGAGGGCGGGCTTGGGCAGAGCACACACCTGGCTGCCAGAGGCCCTACGCCTCCCATCCCACCTGGGGATAGGTTTCCCAGGGGATGAGCTCTGGCTGGGCATGACTCAGGGCTGCTCTCTGGCTTGCTTTGGAAGGATTCTGTAAGGAGCTGGGATGTCACACGAGGACAGGAAAAGGACCCTGTGGCTCCTTTCATGAAGCTAGCCCATAAAAGACCAGGCATACCTGACAGGCCTTACATGGAGAAGCAACAGAAGCAGGCTCAATGCTCTAGAACTACCTTTGAGGCTCAAAGCAGAGTGAATTTCATTATGTTCCGTGGATCTGTTGAGTCCAGATTGCCACTGAATAGTCAGTCAGTACAGGTTAAGCCTCCTAATCCGAAAATCTAAAATTCGAAATGCTCCAAAATCCAAATGTTTTTAAGCCCTGACATGATGCCACAAGTGGAAAATTCCACATCTGAATTCATGGAACAGGTCATGGTCAAGATGCAGCCAAAAGTTTGTTTCATGCACAAAATTATTAAAAATATCGTATAAAAATTACCTTTAGGCTATGTGTATGAAACAAATGAATTTCTTGTTTAGACTTGGGTCCCATGCCCAAGGTAGCTCATTATGTATATACAAATATTTCAAAATCTGAAATAATCCGAAATCCAAAACACTTCTGGTCCCATGCATTTTGGATAAGGGAAACTCGACCAGCATCACTGCTGGACTTATTGCTTGGAGTTGTGGGAATTATAGAGGTACACTGACTCCCTGTGCTCAGGCAAATGCGGAACACACAAATGACATTTTTGCTCAGAGGCAGTAAGTGCTACAGGCTTCCACCTGGGGCAGTGGAATTAGAAGCTCAGAACCCACCTGCCACCCTACAGGGGTCTTTTCGCTGGGTGTACGTGTGTTTATATGTGCAATTGCTTAGAAATCAAAACCTTGATTTCAGCAAGGTCTGAAAGCCAGAGAGAGGAGGAGAAAGAGAGAAGCAGACGGGAAAACTGACAGGGATGGAAACCACCTAATTTTAGTTTCAGATTTTAAGCTTTAAGAGCAAGGGGAAAGTAGATTTCAAAGCAATGTGCTGGGCAAATAATATTACTGCCTGCACTGTCAACACTTGAAAAAGATACTAGAGAAAATGTACCTCAGTTGAGTGTTGACCCTATTTGTGTGAGGAGTTTCTCCAACCCCAGCCCCCCAGTCTCATCCCACACCACTCAGGGCCAGGCCCCATAATCCTGTGACACCATTTTGTCCCCTCTGGCTTTTTATTCTCACCTGTCTCAGGATCGCTGAAGTCTGGCAAAGTAATTGTATTAAGCTGTCGTCTGTCAGCAATGGTTCTATCTAAGAGGCTGCTCCCACGTCCAGAATCACTGCAAAACACAGCTACAAATGTCAGTCATTTGAAAGGTGGGAAGAGGGAAGGAGACAGAATCATCCAATACAGAATAATCCTGAAATGCAACGAACACCTTTGGTGCACTTTTGGCGTTCTTCGGCGTCTTTGCACACGTGCAGGGGCACCCTGCTTCCTGGCTCAGCCTGGGCTGGGATTCCTTGCAGTGTGCAGTATCACAAACACAGCCTAAACTGCAAACACAGAGCCTTGCTAATTTTAGCCTCTTCTGTGTCATCATAAGATACAAAAACGAAAACTTTAAGCCAGGTTCTCCATCTGCCTTACAGGGGGAAACTCATCGGCATCCTGCGCTGTGAAGTCTTAGAAGTCGAATCCATGAACACACAATCCTTCAAGAGTTGTCTCTGTGAACGGTCCACACCAGCGCTTCCAAGCCCTCCTTGCACAAGAAAATCACCTGGGGCATTCTAGAAAACACTGACACCTGGATCCCATTCCAGACCAAATAAATCAGAACTCCTGAGGCAGGCACTATTTTTCAAAGGTCCACAGATGGTTCTAAGGTGCAGCTGCCAGACTGAAGGACCCCTGGCCCATTTGCTGAGGGCAACTGCAGTTATGGCCTCATTGGGGTCCCCAGAACAAGCCTTTGGGCTAAACAGCATGGATGACATTCTTCTGTAATAGATGAGAAAAAGGAGGTGTCAGGTGGCCCCAGCAGAGCTGGAGCTGCAGGCCCTGCCGGGCACCGCAAAGCTGGAGACGGCTGGCCAATGGGGACGATGGGGACATGAAGGCCTGGGAGAGAACACAGCAGGGTCTGGGTGGCCGGCTCCAGCCCGCAGCTCCTATCAGCTTCCTGCACCGCCCGTCTGTACCGAACCCCCCTCTCCAGCCCGCGGCTACAAAACAGGGTTGGCACCATTCGTTTGGCAATGTCACTTGGGGGAGCACATCAGGCTTAACTGGGAACAACACAGTTAAGGGATCTTAGCTAATATAGGTTTTTGGTTTTTCTGTAAATTCTAAGAAGCTTGCAGGTAAACATTATTGCTTTTTCCCTCCATCATGACATTCTGTCAAAGCATCTCCACAAAGAATCCTATCTGTCTCTTGATGTTTGAATGAAACTTCAATGCTTTTCTTTGAATCTATATTTTTTTTCCAATCTGGGGCCTCTAAGAGTGATTTTTTTTGTTGTTGTTCTTGTTAAGAAGTTCAAATTCTACAATAAAGGGACATAATTTCCTTCCTCTATGCAGCTGTTGCTAAAAGCAGTACAAACAAGATTTGGTATGAAACTTAATACCATTTTCAGGCTGCAATTTCCACATCCAGTGATGTAGTTAAAGAAATCCACAGGAAACAGAAGGAAACTTCCTTCAGGACAGACTATTTGTCAGCCTATACTTATTACATCATCCTATACATGTTTTTTGGAAACTGCTCCTTTGATTATTTCCATGACTCAGAAACAGTAACTGTCTCTGAGCAGAAGACAACATAAAAGCACATGCAAATTTTCATTAATCACGACACCGACTGAATACTTCTAGCATCGGTCTGTACATGTAGTATTTTTAACATAATTAATATTAAAAGGGGTCAATTATCTGAACTCTGCAATGGCTCTCCACTTATAAGTTTTTCAGAAGACTTTGTCTAAAATGTGGTGAGCTGATGACATATTTTTTATCACCTTGGGGATACCAGAACACACGATGAGGTGCTGGCATTGCAAAGGAAGGATATGACTGAGTTTTTATGGACCAAATCTGAGGTTTGTTTCAGCCATTACCCTCTAGGCTTCCCACGTGGCTGAGTTGGAGAGCACAGGTTGGCTGCCATGTGTGACGCTGTGGGAAGGACCCAGAAACTGGGGCCCTGGAACACAGCTGGGGGTCTCGGTTCTCATCCTTCATCTGCCACTAATGAGTAGGTCACTTTGGGCAAGGCCTCTTTCCCTGTGCCTCGGGGACTTCCCAGTCAGAGGAGGACAAGGATGGACTTCCTACATAGAGCTGTGTAAGATGAAACGAGGCCTTGTGGATGGAGCGCTCTGAAGAGTGAGCACTTCTAGGCACATGCCAGGTGTCTATAAATCCATATACCTACAAACACGCATCTGGGGTTAACATGGCCAGCCAGTTCCTGAAGACAATTCATCCCTGGACTTCTGGTGCAGCTGTGGGAGGCGTGGGGAGGCTGAGTTAAGGGTCTCCTACTCTAAATGTTAGAAACTCCAACTAAAACCATAATCTTCATTTGTGAACCTCACCCACTGATAACAGCAAGGCATCCATTTCCCCTGCACCAGCTGAGAACCTAAACTCAGTTGCATTCCTCAGTTTGTCTCCCATAGTTCCTTTTGAAAATTGTGTGTAAGCAAGAATTAGCATTCAAAATGGAGAAGCTTTTGTTTCCACACTGAATGTTTTCTCCTTAAAAATAATTAGGCATTTAATGACTGACTGAGACTTCACTGGATGCTTCAAGCAATTTCTAGTTCTTTATTTTTGTAGTGCAGAGTCTTAGCCAATTGACATTTGCCTTTGCTATGACCCACAGAATGTAGGAGAAGGGGCAAAGGGAGGCTTTGACCAACCCTTGAGTCTCCTTAATCTCTCCCAATGGCCAGTCTATCTCACGCAAGCTAGAAAGCCACTTTCCTCTCTCCCTCTGGGACACTGTCTGCTTGAGTGTGTCCTATGGACCACCATTCCCTTCCCACAGCCTCCCCTCCTCTCGGCCTGGCCATGGACTGCCAGGAGCACCTCCCAAGAAGGATGGCAGGAAGGGCGACCACCTGGTCAGTGGTGCTAGCAGAGGGAGAAGAAATTGGAAGGAACCCAAAATCCGTGGTACGCAAGCTGGAGATGGCCACATGTGTAGCTACACAGATCCAGCGAATTTCTGTTCCCCATTAGGACTGAAAATTCAGAGTAAACTGTAATGACAGTTAAAGTTATACTGGAGATTGGAAGCTTCCCTGGGAAATCCTCTATCTTCCACGGCTTACACAGAGGTTAAGCATAAAGAGCAGGGTGGTTGTGGTGGCCGACAAGGAGTCAGAACCCTGGAATTCTTTTCACAACTTTGCCTCTCCCCAGCTCCTGGAGTAATGCCTGGCACACAATCAATACTGGATCTAAGAGGGGGACTTGGGTAGGAAACCAGAGCAGGGGCAGATGGGAGAGGAAGTCCTGGTTTTCTCCAGGCCTCTTAGGCCTGGATTATAAGAATCAAAGCAGATTCCCAATATTCCGGAGCCTCAATTCTCATCAGTAAAATGAGTGTGATATCACATAGCCTTTGCCCATTTTATGGAGCTGCTTTGAAGATGAAATGAAGAGTGTTCTCTAAAAAGAGAAGCTCCACCCAAACGCTGGCAACTGTTAGTATGAAATGGGGTCTCCAACTTCCAACTGAGGTTAGAGCAAAGAAAATTGTGTGTGTGTTAACGTTAAATATTATATGTTGGCAATTATGGAAACAGGACTTCTTTGAATCGTTTTGAGATGTCAACTCGTGGCTACACAATGGAGATGTCTCAAGTGGCAGTGACAAGAGGAGGGAAAGACGTGGTTAACAAAAAAAAAAAAGAAAAAGAAAAAGAAAAGAAGCTGGTTGTCAACTGAAGAGAGGCAGCATGCTGTCATGGAGAGAGCTTTGATGTTAGACAGACCTGGGTTTGAGTCACAGCTCTGCTACCTATTTAACTGGAAAACTTAGGCAAGTTATTTAGCTTCCTTTAGTTTCAATTTTATTTTCTATAAAATGGAAGTAATAGCAGCTATCTTGCAAGGCTAGTGCAGGGATTAAAGATAACACATTGTGGCCTAACCTGGCACAGTGCTGGCACAGAGGAGTTTCAATAAGTGTGGTCACCACCATCCCTGGCTGAAATGCTGTGCGATTCGGCTCAGGGAGCCTGCTGGGACCTTCTGGTGAGATCTGGGTCAGAATTCACACTGTTGTGAGCGGCCAAGTCAATATGCACCAGAACTGAGGGAGCTTTATACTTCACGAAGACGGAGAAGATAAAACACGAGACAGATTTCTAACCTACATGCAGCAGAACTGCAGACTGAGAGAAATATAATCCAGGCTTCTAGAATGACGAAGACCTCGCCAAGTGTGCACTGGAGAGAACGCCACCCACCTCTCGGCTCACAGCGAGAGATGCATTCTCCACCTGCAGGCAGAACACTATTTGCAAGTTCGCTAATGCTCAGTTCAGTGACTAGCTCATAGTGTGACTTTTCCTTTAAGCAAAAATAACAAAAGAGGGAATGAGTCGCCGGGAACATGAAGCTAGGGTCTATTCCCAGTTTGGCCACTCACTCCCTGTTACTGCCCACGTCTTCCTCTGCCTTCCTCCGGGCGGGTCTGGAAGCGGGGGATGGGGAAGACAGGGGAACTGGCTAGTGGAGCGAGGACCCACCTCACTGAGCTTGCTCTTGCCCTGAGCCAGGAAGTCAGCACGGCCCCACCACATACAGGTAGAAACCAACTGCTTCCTGCAAAATGCTCTCTGCTCGGTTTTTATTTTACATTATTTTTAGGAAAGGATGCTTCCCACGCACTTGTTCACACGACCCTACCCTCTTCTAAAACCTCCTATGCCCTGATGGCGGACTCCAGGCTGCCTGAGCCATGGTGGCTCCGGTCTGGAGAGTTTCGAGATGAGCTGTCCCTTGGCAAGACACAGCCCTTCCTTCTTCATGCGTGATTCTGTTGCCAGGGTCACTTCTTACCCGAGCAGACTGGGGAGGATGTCTAAATTTGCACAATGGTGAGGGCTGCAGGAGAAACATTTATTTATATCCCAGAGAAAATAAAGTTAAAAAAACCAACAGGAAACTCCTTAATGAGGGGCTGCTCAATTCACCACCCCTCCCTCAAGGTTTCAGGGGTCGGGGAGGGAGCAGCTCTCAGCTACCCAGGGGGGCTCGTCCACCCCCAGCCCCACCCGACCCAGACTCTGCCTGGAGCCAGGGTTCCTCCCTGCTCAGCCCTGAAAGATCCTTCAGGAAACGGAGGAAGTATGGACACAGCCCAGGCATTTGGTTAAGTATTTTTAAAAAGCTTTCCAATTCTGCTATTTTTTCCCCCTCACATTCAATATTCTTGGTTGCTAAGTGGGAGGAAATGTGGGGAGGTGGGAGAGGTGTGGAGAGCTGAGAGAAACTTGGCGACATGCAGGCTGATGGATTTATCCTCTCGTTTCTGAAGGGGATGCGGGCACAAGGGTGTGCTCCGGTACTGGAGCACCCGCTCCGGCAGCACCTCCTGCCCGCCGGGCTGTGGGGCAAAGTCTCCCCCAAACCCTCAGGCTTCTCACGGGCCAGGAGTCGGGGCTTTCGGGGGATATAAATATGGACATTTTCTGCTTTTGCTTACGGGATTAGAAAAGTAGAATTTTTTAAAAAAATTAGAATGATCTTTATTTTCAGAACATAACCACAAAAGGAAAGAGGCTGGTCCCATGACTGCCTTTCATCAAGAGAAAGGTGGGCACTGCAGGCAGCAAGCGCCATGCCACAGGCGGTGGTTAGGAAGGGGCCTCTCCTCTGCATCCTGCCTCTCAGGGGGCCTGTGGCTGCCTTCAAGGCGGGTCAGAGGGTGGGTGGGACAGCAGGCGGCTTTCCAGGGGACCTCTCCTGCTTTGGCTGCACTGCCCACAGGGCCTGGGGTCACAGGTCTGCTGCTAGGTCACAGGAGGCCTGTCCCCTTAACAGGGACCTGCCTTCCAACACTTTTTAACTGCAGAAACTTGTGCAAAACAAAATCTCACATGGAACCCCTCTCTCTTCTGCTGCCTCCACCACGCCTGTCCCACCTTCCCTCCCTGCTGGTCTCTGCAGACCACGGCCACCAGCCCTCTGCCTGCCTCATACTCAGTACTCGTTTATGATTGAGTTGCACAATTTTAGGCTCCTGACTCTTAAGAGCATAACATGGGCTGCCTATACACCTTGCTATGGACTTGGAAAATACTCTGAGTGTACGAGCAGTTGTGTGAATTCATGTGAATCATTAGATCTCCTTTCATTAAATTACTTCCTTCACTTAGTAATCTAAACAGGAAAAATTGTGCAAGACTTGGAAACGGGCAAATAGGTTACTGGGTGTGTCAGTGGAATGCTGGGGGCTGACTTTCCCAGATGATCTGACTCTACAGGGATGGGCACCTTGACTGGCTTCCTACTGACCAGTAGGCTCATTTACAGCTCTGCAGGGGCAGAAGTTAACCTGGAGGAAACTGACAGCAAAGCAAATGAATTGTGTTTAGTGGAAATGTAATTGATTTCCACCCTGTAGAAAAGATAACCCCAAACAATACATTTCATTGCCTCATAGGATATTCCTTTTGCATCTATTTGCAAATTCATTTCAGCATTCCTGATTATAGATATCTGTTTTTCGAATTCTTGTTTGAACTGATCTTAACATTTTACTGGTTCCTTCATTAGTTAATGAGGTAAACAACATCTTTGACATGCATTTATTTTATATTTGTATGAGTCATGATTTTAACTTTTTGAAAATTATACTTTATCATGCCAACTGTGATTCTCCTTTCCTTAGTAGGATGTGGCCTGTTGTCTATGTGCAGCTTTGAAATATTACTGCAAGAACTCCATCTGGAACACATAATTAACTAGTCTGCACATAAATTACCAGAAAGATGTTAAGACTTGTCAAAGGAGTTCAGTAAGTGGCAAGTAGAGAGAAATCAGATAAAGATCGATTGTGAATCGAGCCTAGTGGGTCACCGTGGCAACAACAGCAAAAGAAACCCATGATTTGGAGGCTTCATCAGCTGCTCAGAGGAAAGCCCCTTAAAAATGGAGGGTGAAGCTCCAGCACTATGATCTGCTACTCATGGGGATCTGGAGGTACACAGGAGTGACAGAGTTAATGCCTGCTAAATGCCAATCAGAGATGGCACTGACAGGCAAAGACTCATGCAAAAACCACACAAAACAGGCACTGCTGGCCTCTTACCTGGGATTGGTCAGGTTGTAGCAGGATTTCCATATTTGTAGCATGTGCTTACAAGTGAGGAGCGCCTCGTCTGGGCCCCGGCAGAGTGACTCCAACTTCACTTTGGAAAACAGCAGTCTACGGAGGGGAGACAAAGGGAGAAAACAACACAGCTGAAGCCAGAGTCCCCATTCCAACAAGACATGGTGGGAGGGGGGAGGGGGGAGGGGGGCGTGTATATACATACATAATGAGTGAGATGTGCACCATCTGGGGGATGGTCGTGCTGGAGACTCAGACTTGTGGGGGTGGGGGGGAAATGGGCATTTATTGAAACCTTAAAATCTGTACCCCTATAATATGCTGAAATAATAAAAAAAAAAAAAGACAAAGTGGTGGGCTCAGACCCGGACGCAACTACTCATTTTAGAAAGGGATGTCCACATGCGTGGTCCAAGGAAAGCATGGCAGCAGGGCCAAGGACTGCAAAACTTCTAGCTCAATATGTGGCTTTGCATAAGTCTCACCACTAAGGCAAATGCAAGTATGGCATGACTATCTGTGGTCAGGTTAAAAGCATGAGAGTGGCCAGTTTTATTCAGAACACAGGGATTTTATTAAAAGCATGCTTTTTAGAACTAAACCAATTTATTTGTGAAACCTCAAAAACTCACTAAAAGTGAATCTTTATTTACAAAATTACATAGGAGATATGACTCAGTTGATATAAATATCTACAGAGAACCCCCACAATGATAGTCATCATCTTGTAAGTTTCAAAAAGCCTAAACTAAAGGCCCATAAGGAAAGAGGACTCCGGCTCAGGACCTCTGCTCCTAGATCTTCCCCAGCCCTACTGTATAGGGGCCAGGGTTTCACAGCTCTCTCCACGATCACCAAGGTGTCTCTTCCCTAGATCTGTTACCACCAACTGTTTCACCCTCCACCCAGACCTCCTGAGTGCCAAGCTTAGAGAACCTTCCATCTTTCTTGCCCCCCACCAGGGTTGTGCCATTCCCCAATTCTACTCATGTCTCTCTGCAGACATCGGCCTGGGTGCCTGTAGACATCAGCTTTCTTGGTTCCTGGTCTTGTCACTACTGCCCTATGAAAGTCCCTGCATAAGCCCAAATTCCTTCCTGATGGTCTTGTCTAGCCCCCAGAAACCTTATTATAAAGATCTCCAAAAATCATTTCCATTCCCAGCTCTAGAAACTACAATGGTTCTTCACTGTCTGTAATATAAGTCAAAATTCTGTGTGTAGTCCTTTAAGGCGCTCCACCGCCTGGCCACTCCTGTTTCGCCACCCATCCGGTGCCAGGCATCCCACTGGACCTTTTACTCCTCTCGATAGAACTCACTGGCCAAATGCTATGTTTCTTTCACAGCTCTGTGACTGTACATGCCTGCCCTCAACTGGAATCTCTGCTGGTCCACATCTCTTTAATTCTTCCCAAATCCAGGTAAAAACCCCACCTCATCAAATAAGTCTTCTGTTGGTACCACTTTTACACCTTTATCTTCTCTATGTGACATACACCACACTAGCTGGTGTTTATTGTTAATAATAATAAAAAGAAGGAAAAGAGAGGAAGGAGCTCTGGCTTACTGAGGGTCGCCCACGTGCCAAGCCTGTGTTTGGCACTTTACACGCTCTTGTGTCATCTCTGTAATACGCCACCTCGGCAGGTAGTGTCTACTACTCTTCAATAGGTAAGGAAACTGAGGTTTTGTAAGAGGCCCTTAGGTTGTTTTCTGGATGTGATTTTCTTTTTGAGTATAAGAACCCTGACATCTCTCTCTCGCTCTGGCCTCACCTCCACGGTGCCTAGAATTGGGCTCTGAGTTAAATGGGCCTTAATCAGCATTTGCTTACTATTTTTTCTATAAACCACGAAGATAAAGAAATGTGTTTCCAGTGATTTCAGTGATTTAGACATGCAGGGGAGTTCCTCAACCATGCATGATGTAATGCCCTCATTCAAAGGTACCACAGAAGAGCAAAGTCTCTTCTTCCTCTGTGAGAAATGGAATAAGGGTGATCTCAACCTGTCACCGTCCAAGCTCAAGCATGGGTTAACACCGAGTGCTCCCTCCAAATGGAACAAAGGAAGTGCAAGGGGGTGCTGGTGCCTGCCCTGGAGTCAGGGCTGCAGCCTCCCCCAGCCCGAGTTTGCAGAAGGTTGGGATGAGGGGGCGACAGGCCAGGTAACAGGAGGGAGGCAGTCCCTGAACTACAAGGAGGTGGGCATGAAGAGTGTGGCCAGCTGTGACCAGAGGGTCCAGCATCTGCTCAAGAACATCTCAAGATGAGGAAATTCCTTTGCAGCCTGACCAGAAGCTGACTCCTGCTGAAGTCGTCCTGAGTCCAAAATGTGGTGGGAGTAGTTTTTCCACCAGCATCTCCCACTGAACTATATGGGTCAACCGGGTGATGCGTTACAAATAAATGGCCACATGTCAACACCTATTTGGAGGCCCAGAAACTCTCCTGGATGAGGGGTGGTTGCCAAGCAATCTCGGCCGGGGGAGACCCTAGAACCGTGGGGAGTCCCGGGGGCCATGCAGCTGCCGCGTGCAGCGAAGCTATCTGGGGGGCACGCCGAGAACGCCCCACAGAGCTTGCCCACCCCAGGAAGGGCCATGCAGGGGGTGGGAAGGCTTCCCCGCACAGCAGGCAGTGGGGTGGCGCTAATGGCAGTTAGCCACGATTCCTTTAACTGCACCCAGGGTGGGGAGTGCCAGAGTGCGTCTCTAAGCCTCAGCTTGGGGGAACGGTTCTGTGCAAGGCTTCTTGGCTGGAAAAAGAACTTCTAATTAACATAAAATAACAGCTTTCAAACACTTGACTCAGGACATGGAGTTGAAAAGGTGTGGGCTGGATTTAAGAGAACCAGACGGGAAGAACAATGGTGGAAGGGCTGAACACAAATGACGGAAAATGACGGAAAAGGCACTTTGAAGTGAAGCGAGAGGAACAGCATGAGGGAGCCTGGCACGGAGAAGGAGCCGAGGACACAGCAGGGAGAGGGCACAGCCCGGCGGCGCCCGCGCAGGCACAGCCAGCACACAGGCAGAGCCCCTGCCCGCCCCGACGCTGATGCGCGCAGGGACGCACACGTAGGAGCAGGAGGGTGCCTCCCCCAGCGCCCCACATCTCAGCTTGTCTACAGGGCTGACAACAACACCGCAACCAGAACAAGTGACACCTGTCATGGTATTTGCGAACCTGCTCACACATCTCAACGCTGTTCGAAAACATCTGGCTGGGTGTACGTCGCATTAGCACAGAAAGGAAGAGCACACAAACAGCGATTAGCATCAACTGGCTGCGGCTGGTGTCCAAAGATGTTGCAGATTCAGTCTGCTGAGGAAACCCTGAGGCTAAAAAGAAGTCACAAAAAAACTTGGGACAAACCTGCATTTAATACGTTTCAATACGTCTAACTGTCAACCTGACGAAGAGCACAGCGGAGAGGCCAGGTGAGACCGTGCGCCGGCCACACCCCCAAGTCCAAGTGTGAATTAAGTACCATGTCTCTCCAGGGACAATAAGACATTACACGCTGGGAAAATGGTGTTTCCATCCCCTACACTTCGCTCAGAGTTCATGAACCTAATTTTTAAAAAAGAAATATTTTGGGCTGGGTGCGGTGGTTCATGCCTATAATCCTAGCGCTTTGGGATACACGGTGGCTGAGGCAGGAGGACCACTTTAAGGCCAGGAGTTTGAGACCAGCCTGAGCAAGAGTGAGACCTGTCTCTACAATAAATAGAGAAATTAGCTGGACATGGTGGCGTGTACCTGTAGTCCCAGCTACTCGGGAGGCTGAGGCAGGAGAATCATATGAGTCTAGGAGTTTGAAGATGCAGTGAGCTATGATGACACCACTGCACTCTAGCTGGGACGACAGAGGGAGACACTGTCTCAAAAAAATTTTTTTTTTATTCAGAGATGCGTTAAAAAAGATGATGCGTTACAGAAAGTTAATGAAGAAAATAAGAAGAACAGACTCCACTACTGAGAACCAGACCTAGCGTCTCACACTGTGCCTTCAGATCTGGCTCCTGCTCACACACTTAGCCACAGAGGGTTTGTCCAGTGCCCATCATGTACACCCCCCCTTGAACCACGGTCAGCTGCCCTCACGTGTCACTCTCCCTCCTGCCCCTGGGTCTTTGCACATGCTGTTCTCTCTGTCGGGAATGCCTTTTCCATCCCTTTCTGCCTTTTAAAGATCTACTCATCATTCAGGATGTGGGTCAAACAGAAACCCCTCACTGAAGCCAGACTTAAGTAATGGGAGTTCAACCCTCTAAGTGGAAATGCAATTACAAAAAAACACAAAAGCTCACAACTGTGGAATAATAAACTACAAGCCAGGAAACTTCTGCTTTCAAGACAAAATAATAACGGCAATAATAGCAGCTCCCAGACATGTTAAATATTTAATCACGGATTCTTACAGCAACCCTGCAAATTAGCTTGAGAGTTAAGTAATTTGCCAAGTTCATACCACTAGTGATTGGTAGAACGAAAATGTAAACACAAATCCATCTGACACCAAAGCACTGAACAAGAAATAATGATTTAAAATCTAACTATACTGCTAACAATCACTAACAAAGATGCACAGCATTTTCTAATTCATTGCCAGATATTTAAGTATTTGAAATGTGCAGAGGTCTGTGTTAGAGGGTGTGTGGAATACACAGTGGAATAAATTATAGTTCCTTAATTTTAAAGAACTACAGGCCAGTAGGAAGAAGAGACCTGACCGCTGATATTAGGCAGGAGTTCTAGTTCATGGCCAGACTACAGCCCTGAAACTTGAAAAGGGCTGTAGGAGAGCCGGTGTTTGGGCTACTGGGGTACAACTCCTGAAATGTGTCATACCTAATTCTTTAAAGTATGATCATATTTGTGTGTGTGTGTTTTGTGATTCGCCTTTTACCCAAAAGTCTGGTGCATACAAAATTCTAGTTATTTGAAGGACCCAGTTGATCAAAGTTTTATTTTTCATTGAAACTGACAGAAGTATTATTTTATCATATTTTTGGAATTCTTAAAGACTCCCTGAAAACAGCCCCAACCACTGGACCCTCACCTCTAGTACCTCTCCCTGGTTTAGCTTTATCCTGGGCCCCACCCGAATGAGTCCTAGATAAAGCTAAAAGGGTGAATGTATCTAAATTCCAAACTTCAGTGTGCCTCACAAAATATTCTGATGAAGAACTCTCAATGAAAATAAATTAGAAAATTTTAGAGAAATATTAAAGTAATAATTCCCTCCCATCTTATTTGGCAATATAGCATAATAAAAAAATGCACTTAAGTGCACCGAGGAAGAAATAGCATTATCAACACACAAAACCCTCACTGATTAGCCAATCTGTGAATGCTGCATTCATGGCAGCTGATTTAGAAGTAAAATCAAGGGAACTCTGCACATTTGGTATACTGTGCTGATCTAAGTTTGTGAGCTCCTGGGCTCTGCATGCCAGGGACCTGCTCTTTGTTTAGCTACTAATTGTAGGCAGGGATGCCAAACAGCTGTGCAGGAAAGCACATGGGATCTGCTCAAGTGGGGCAATGGCCATGGGGGCCCTGAATACCATCCCCAGCTCTCACTGCCACCAGGGAGCCTGCCCAGATGGGAGCTGGAGTGGGGCTGGCTGTCAAACACCCGAAGGAAAGTAAGCATCTGTCACCAGGTAAGAGAAATGACAGATCAAGCAGAGGTGGGCAGGGGGCAAGTATGTTGAAATGAAACGTTAACTTGAGAAGATGGCTTGGCAGCTGGCAGATAAGAACGGAGAAGTCAGAAGAGATGTGCCAAAAGCATGTGGCGACTAGAAGAGGGACGGGAACGTGAAGCCAAAACAGTCAGCTGGGAACAGAGTCTGAAAGAAAAGGAGAAGCAGGCCACGTGCAGCCCAGCGCTGCTCAGGGAGAGGCATGTCATCAAATATATCTGGCCCACCCCCGGAGGGGGGGATGACAAGGGACTTCTTTCAGGTTCCAATGTGGCTTGAAGGAATGGATCTCAATTCACTGTCACCAACATGTCAGATGGCCCACCATGCCTTGGAGCCACTGCTCTTCTGGCAGGCTTTTCACAACAGTCCTATCTCAGAAGGTGATGATGTATCTCTGCAAAAAAAAAAAAAACAGTCTCTGGACCCGGGCTGAGTCACTGTCACTGAAAATCAATACTGGGCTGGCCTGTGAGCTGCCTGGCCTGACACAGCCCAATGGGACCTGACCCCTACCAGGTGAGCCAATGATGCTGGGTTTACAAGCTATGCGGGTCCCAGGGCTGAGAGACCTCAAACTGTGCCTGGGACCCCTCTGACAACAGCTGGAAGGGATGAGAAGGTGTGGAACCAGTCCATGTGACAGTTCCCACTAGATATCAAATACTGCTTGGGGCCTCACTAATTGCAAATATTCAATAAATGTCACCCGAATGAACGATCTAATTATTCAACTGTTACACAGGAAATATGCAATTTCTTGGGTCATCTGGCTTACCTAATTGTTGTATTGACATGCTATTCATTGGTTAATTAGGAAAAAATATAGATTTTTCCCAGTTAACCCAAAGCTAGAAAAGGCTTTGAGAGGTCCTATAATAATTGCTACACAGAGTGTGGTCCACGGCAGGCAGCCTCAGAATCCCCTGGGAGCATGTGAAACACAGAATCTCCATGTTCTCCTTTCACTCTAGACCCAGGGAGGCAGAATCTGACTCCCAGGCGATTCAAGTGCAAATTTAAGTTCAAGAAGCACCACTCTAGTTCATAACTCTCCATCCTAACCTTCGATGGTCTGATTTTAAATGGAAAGACTTCCTGGGGAAAGAGTTCTCATAGCCCCTGCACTTAGGAAATTCTGTGTTTATTTCATTTCAAAAAGAATTTTGGGAACATGGAGGATATATTTTGTTCTTAAATTCAGTGGTCATTCTGAACAATCATCACATGAAGGCCACAAATGAGGGACACCCCTGCCTGTGTCTTGAACAGAATGCTTCCCTTCCTTCTGAGGGACTCCACGATCACTTTTGGAAGGCTGTGCTCTAACCCTATCCAGGTCCTCCATGTGTATCCAGGGAGGGACCCAAGGTGGCCACAGTGTACCAACCAAAGGGGTTTTATTCCCACTGTCACCCAGAAAGACGGCCCCTCCTCGCGTCTGCAGAGCACTGAGTAATCACCCTCCCCCCCCCACCATCCTGGGTCCTCCTCAGGAACTGAAAACTCATAAATGTCTTCCAAAACATGCAAGTAAACAGGAGCTGGGTTCAAGACACCAAGGAATGTTTGGAATCGTGCCTGCCTACCCAAAAGATTATCAAATTCAAACATTTTTGAAATGTGCACTGGCCTAACAGAACTCTGCTGGTGGGTGTCAGCTTGCAGGCCGCCGGCTGGAAACCTCTATCAGTAAGCTTTTCACGGATCCGATCCCGGTACCCGGTTTCCATTACAGAACCCAGACCGCATGCCAACCCCCGGTCAGTCTGCCAGCACAGCCTCCAAAGGGGGGTCTGAAGGGCACGGCTCTCCTCCTAAGTGCATCTTCCCCACGGATAAAGCCCTGGTGAGCAACTGGCCCTAGTGGCTCACTGGGAAACTTCTGTCTGGGAGTTATTTAACCACCAAGGAAGTTCTAGAAACTTGACCACTTTAAACTCCCATGGCTGATAGAGAGGGAGACGAGGCACACTGCGCTGGCCGGGTGGGGCTGCATCCAGCCTTTCTGCCACTCTGGTCTCCCTCGTCAGAGTGAGTGGGGGCCTGCGTCGTGCCAGCCCAGACTCCCAGACCTGCTGCCCTGGACGGATCCAGGCCTCGTGCGTTTGGCAAGACACAGTTTCTTGGGGTTGAGGTGTTAGGAGGAGACACCTCATTCTTCAGAGCCATCCTCGACTGGGAGGCTGTGCGCGAGTGGCGGTGCTGGGGACGGACCTGTGGCCGTCTCCTGTGACTTGGCTGTGCCTCTTGGTATCCTAATCCTGCCTCCTCTTTCTGACAGGCAGGAACTCCTGCTAGATCCCATATCAGTTACATTTTGCTTCTCATTTCAGTCAAAGTGTCAACAATCTGGAATACTCCCCCATCCTTCTAGCAGTATTTTTAGAATGAACAAACAACTGACATAGTTAGCTGGAATAAGTCACCTCAAGAAACCCCAGTTTGGCTCATTTTTTTTTGTTCCCACTTCAGCTCTTAATCTCAACTCCGATGACTGTCAGGAGCCAGCACCTAAAGAGGAAATGACCTGGCCAGGTTGAACGGAAAACACCTCCGGAACCACATTGGCCATGATTCAAAGACCTCTCTAAACGCTCAGTGTGACATTTAGTGAAGGGAGCCATTGCACACAGTGTCATCCACAAAGCATCAAGTGCACACAGTCAGGCTGCTTCCTGAGGGCTCTCTGCGCAGGGCTGGGCTGGGGCGCGGAGCAGGGAACAGCACAGAACCTGCCCTCTGGCTTGGTAGACCAGTTGGTGCACAAGGGCCTGCGGTACAGTAAGTGCCAGATAGCCATCTGGTGAGGAAATGTGGGCACAGAACATATTTGAAAGCAAGTCTTCCTACCAGACTATGCTGGCTCCTGAAAGAAAGAACCTATTCTCTCTGAACCATGAGCTTTTTGGTAATCCTAAAATGCAGAAGAGGAGAACCAGAATCCAGCTCCAGGCCTCCTCTGCTGAATGGCCCTTCCTAAAGGACCCCTCTCTGGAGAATTGTCCTGTCTCCTTTTCTTTTCTTTCTTATTTCTTATTTTGGTGGGGGGGAGTCTCACTCTGTTGCTCTGGCTAGAGTGCAGTGGCACTATCAAAGCTCACTGCAACCTCAAACTCCTGGGCTCAAGTGATCCTCCTGAGTAGCCTTAGCCTCCTGAGTAGCTGGGACTACAGGCACCAGCCACCACACCTGGCTAATTTTTCTACTTTTTTTGTGTGTGTGTAGAGATGAGGTCTTGCTCTTGCTCAGGCTGGTCTTGAACTCCTGGCCTCAAGCAATCCTGCCACCTTGGCCTCCCCAGAGTGCTAAGATTACAGGTATACTGGCCCCGTCTTTGTTTCTGATTCAGCCCCCAGGGCCCTAATTTTCCCACATACCCCAGTCTGAAGAGGGCATCATAAGTGCAGAAATGAGTCATTTAAGCCCATTTCAGTGTACAATGGTAAATGTCAAAAGAATGGGAAACCTACCACCTAGATTTAGAAGGGGCAGGGCCCGGCCCAGAATGGGATATGGACTCAGTCCGTGAAGTTCTCTGGTATAGAAATGGTGCCTTCTGCTCAGTCGGGAGGCAGCTGGGGAAGAATGGGCCCAGCAGGGTGCTGGGAAGCTGAAGCTGCTCTCTGGGACCAGAGGTGGATGGCGCTTCCCACTGGGATCTGATGCCCAATGGGACCGTGAGTCCTCGCAGCCGGTGAGTCCCAGCCTATTTTACATTCCCTGCATTCTCTGTCTCTCCCTCCCGTGTGTGTGTTCTCACGAAGGGCTCTGCTTTGTTGTGCATGGCTTGTTTCATCTGTGCCACAGGACACCAAAGGCAGGACTTTTGTCTGCGCCTGGGCTGGAGCTTTAAACAGGGAGCCCTGCTCCCTGAGGACGAGGGTGGAGGTGATCTTCGGTTCTTCTGAGGCTTATTAGCACACTCCAGCGTGGCTGTGCCTCCACATCCTACCATGTACTGAGTGACGGCAGGGACCATGCTGTCTTTGGCCTTGGCCGTCCTGAGCCTGGCACGATGCCTGGAAGAAAGCAGGGGCCCTCTAACCGTGAACTGGGGGAGATGCTCAAAGAACAGTGACTCTGCCCACCCAGGGTGGCTTATCCATCCTCACCAATTGTTTCCAGCTCAGGATTCCCACAGGAATACTTATGGGATAAATTACGTCTCTTCCTTGCTCTCAGGTTTCCTTTTCCTTCTTTCTTTTATTTATTTATTTTTTGAGACAGAGTCTCACTCTGTTGCATGGGCAAGTGCTGTGGCATCAGCCTAGCTCACAGCAACCTCAAACTCCTGGGCTCAAATGATCCTCCTGCCTCAGCCTCCTGAATAGCTGGGACTACAGGCATGTGCCACCATGCCCGGCTAATTTTTTCTATATATTTTTAGTTGGTCAATTAATTTCTTTCTATTTTTAGTAGACACAGAGTATCGCTCTTGCTCAGGCTGGTTTCGAACTCCTGACCTTGAGCGATCTACCCACCTCGGCCTCCCAGAGTGCTAGGATTACAGGCGTGAGCCACCGCGCCCGGCCCCTTCTTTCTTTTTTTAACAGTAAACTTTCCTTACTTTAAAATGCAAAAGACCATTACAAATGAGCTGGAATCCAACTGTACTTGGATTGTTGGATGTTTTCTTCACAGTTGGCTGGGCAACCAGCAGGTGCTTTATACGACCCATTTGCAGCAAGTAGACCATCATCATGTTATCAGATAGTGGGACTCAAGAGTAAAAACGAAAGTGGACACCAGAAGAAACACAGGCAGACGCAAACTTAGTTATGGACTGAGGCTACCAGGCCACTTTGCAGGGTCATTCATGGCACACAGATGTATTAATGTTTGCAGCAGGCCAAGCACTGGGCTAGGCATAGGGACACAGTGGTTTCCAGGAAAAACCTGCATGAAGTCTGAAGATGACACTTCATGCTCTGAACTGTTGAATGAGCTATCAAGGAGAACTTAGAGATCTTGGAGAGAAAAGCACTGAAATAAATAAAGCTTCTGGATGGCATGACTGAGGAGGGGTGGCTTTGGTGTGGGCCTTGCCATGGTCCCCTCCTGCGCCAGCCTGGCCTTGTGTGGCTGCCTAGCCTCTGAGCCCAGGGTGGCCAGCTCTCTTCTCGGCTGACAGGGAGGCTGGTCTGCCCTGGAGGCTTGCTCTCTGGCACACTCAGAAAAAACTAACAAAGGAGATCCTCTCTGGAAAAGAAGCAGGATACTCCACAAGGACCTTACACTGGGGACGGCAGCCACAGGCACACCTAGCACTGGTCATGTGAAAACAGGGCAAAGGGTCTGAGCCAGCACCACTCCTGGTCTCCGCACAGGCTGTTTCTAACCCCGGAGAAAGCAGGACAAATTGGCTTCAAATATATTCCTCCACCATTTCCGCTTTTCCAGTTCTTCTATCTTTGCCTTGTAAATCCAATTTTCAGTTTCCAAGTCATTTTTCATTGCATTTTGGGGATTCTCTGTCTCTCTTGACCAGCATCTACATTTACAGAAGGCAATACCCAGGCCCCAAAACTCATAGACATAAATGGGTATGGCGTGCTGGGAGGCTGCTTCCTTGGCTCAGCAAGCCCACCCCAGGAGAACGTGGCTGAAAGATCCAGAGCCAGAGAGCCTCCAGGGCAGAAGGTCCCCGGTCACCTAATCCCAACCTTCCAAGCTGGAAACCCTCCTACCACCACACACAGCAACAGAAAGAGGTCAGAAAGTTGTTTTGTGTCTTTTTAAATGTAGTAAAAAATACACATAGCAAATTTACCACTGTAGTCATTTTTAAGTGCACAGTTCAGTGGCATTAAGTATTAATACAGTCACACTGTTGTGCAGCCATCACCACCATCTATCTCCAGGATTCTTTTCATCATGCAGAACTGGAACTCTGTACCTATTAAACAATAATTTCCCATTCTCCTTCCTCTCAGCCCAGCAACCACCATTCTACTTTCTGTCTCTATGAGTTTGCCTACTGTAGGTACCTCACATAAGTGGAATCACTCAGTATTTGTCCTTTTGTCAGTAGCTTATTTCGCTTAGCATAATGGCCCTCCATCTTCATCTATGTTGGTGCATATGTCAGAATTTCCTTTCTTTTTAAGGTATGAATATACCATACTTTGTTCATCCATTCATTCATCAATGGGCACTTTGGTTGTTCCCACCTCTTGGCTATTGTGAATTACACTGCTGTGAACATGGGTATATAAGACGTGTTCAAGTCCCTGCTTTCAATATACACAGAAGTAGGACTGCTGGATCACATGGTAGTTTAAAAATTTTTTAATATTTTGAGGAACTACCATACCGTTTTCCATAGAGTCTGGATCATTTTATATTCCCACCGGCAGTACACAAGGGTTCCAGTTACTCTACATCCTTGTCAACACTTGTGATTTTCTGGGGTTTTTTTGATAATGTCCATCCTAATGAATATGAAGTGGTATCTTATTGTGGTTTTGATTTGCATTTCCCTAATGATTAGAAATGTTAAGACTCTTTACATGTGTTTATTGGCTATACCTTCTTTGGAAAAAATGTCTATTTAACTCCTCTGTCCATTTTCTGATAGGGTTTAGGTTTTTTTGTTTGTTTGTTTTGGAAAGCTGATTTTAAATATGCTACTGTACCATCAAATCCCATTCCACTTTGATCCATGTTGTCCTGCAGGCTGCCACCCACTCTCCTTTGTCCAAAGACCCCCTCCCCAACTGGCATCCCTGGTTGGTCACTCTGCATTCATCCCTTCCAGATATCCTTCAGGTTTCGATGGATCATTTCTCTAGTTTAATGAGATGAATGGCCTCTTTCCTTGTGGTCCCACTTTTTATCAAATGCTAATTCATGTCCATTACTTCTTCACTCAGCTCAGGCATAAAAGTAGCCCACAACACCTGGTTTCTCAGTAATCACTAAATTAAAACATTTACTCAATATGATATTTCAACTCAAACTCTGAGTTTTCTGAGAGTGTGTGTGAGTGAGACAGAGTGAAAAAGAAACACAGTCTCACTTGCCAAGTAATGACTTTTAAAAATCAGATACATACTCCACCCAAGTAGAGAATGATCTTAACCAGGTTTTCCAGTTTATTGATGAGATTAACAGGGGAGATAGCATAAAAATCCTACTCATGTGGATCATAAGCTCTAGGAGAGCAGAAACTTTCTCTTGTTCACGGCAGTATCGCCAAAATCTAGTATAGCACCTGGCATGTGGTAGGAACTCAACGCTTCAAAGGTAATTAGTGGTTAAGACCACAGAATGTCAAGGCCAGACTGCCTGGGCTCAAATCATGGCTCTGCTACTTTCTAGGTGTATAGTCTTGGACAAATTACTTAACCTTTCAGTTTCCTTGCCTATAAAATGAAGATAATAATGCTACCTACCTTAGATGGTTCTCATGAGGATTAAATTAGTTAAAAATGTGCAAAGTGCTAATAAGGGTGCCTATCACAGAGTAGTATATAAACATTGGTGGTTATTATTGCTAAATGAAGGACTGATTAAAGGAATGAATGTTGTATATGTTCACTTCTTTCCCTACAGTTAGTCTCTGCTGGTGTAACAAGAAATGTGATCATCTGACACAATCTGCTTTCACATGTACAAGGGTAGAAGACCATAAGTTTAAGGGTAGTGTTCTAGAAGAGCTGTGTGCCTCCTTCCAGTCAGGTGACTGAGGATGTGCCTCAGTATCTCCTGATGTCTCCTAGTTATGGATCAGGAAAAATACTTAAAAGAGTTGTCCATACACCTCAATGATCCAAAATTTGTATTTATATCCTTGATAGGTTTTAAAAATCACCTTCTTGTGCCTTTTGTGGTAATATCTGGTGGTTTCTTAAGTGTACTATTGATTTGATGGCCTCTCTAAGAGTACACAAATAGGGGCAAGTATATATTCTATTTAAAGAGGAAAACAAAAATTCAAATAAATTAAAAATCCACTGAACAGTTGCATAACCACAATTTGTCTCATGGCAAGAAACTTAAACCCTGGCAATGTCTTTCCTTAGCGGCCATCGTGAGGCTTGCCGAATCAGAATACTATACAACATTTTAATAACACTGAAGTTCTCAAATGCCACCAGAAGAATGATACTATCTGGCATATTTTCTATATATATGAAAAATAACAAACTGTCAGTTCTCATCTCAATATTTTTTTCTAAAAATATTCAATGGCAGAAACATAAAGTCTGAGGGTCTGATCAAAGCCCTGGCCTGACAGAGTGCCTCACTGTCTTTAGGAGGGATAATTATGTATTCCAAACATCACCCAGCACCTACTTCTACCTTTTTGGGCCAACAAGAAAAATCACTAAGTGATATATATAAATGAAGGGAAATTTCTATTATACAAAGCTATATTTCAAAAGAAGAAAGATCAGGGCTCTTATACCAAGTATAGTAGATAGTGAATCAGAATTCATAAATACCATTCAATATAAAAATGTGTACACTGTTATATTTTATTTTGGGAAAAATGTAATGTTTGAGATAATTAATATATAATCAGCTAATATTACCTATTCACCCTTGTGTTTAGATATTTAATAATTAAAGGGGTTAAAAAAACAAATTTTTCAACAGAACCGAAAAAAAAAAGACAAGACACATAAAGGAATGGCAGATGCAAATTCAACCACGAAACTAATTATATTAAATGTGAATGGACCAAGCACTTAAGAAAGAAGGTAGAAATTATTAGACTAAATAAAAAGATCTAATTATATGCTATCTGTAAGAAGAGAAGTATGTTTGAAGAAATAATGACTGAGAACTTTCTAGAAATGATGAACAATATAAACAATACCAACCCACAGTTTTAAAAAGCCCCGAGACTCTCAAGCAGGATCCACCCTTAGATGTATCATAGTGAAATGTAAAATAGCAGCAACGGTGGCATTAAAAGCAGCCAAAGAGAAAAGACAGGTGACATTAAAATAAACTACAGTTAAACAAATAGTTGATTTCCCAATAACTACAAATGGAGCAAGATTACCTGTGCTGTGAGACAATGTTTGAGCCTAGCAATGAATATACAGTTCGAAAATCTCTTTTGAGAGTAAAGCCAAATACGTTTTTAGACACAAACTGAGAAAGTTTGCCAGCAATGGACCCTTCCTAAAATTTCTTGGGTAACCACTAAACAAGAACAACCAAAACAAAATGTTTCTTCTCCATATTAGCAAAGAAAAAATACATAATAAAAACATAATAAATATAAAAGAAAGGAGGAAAGGTGAATAAGATATGAAAAAAAGGGCAGGTCACGTAGAAAGCACAAATGACATGGTAGACACTAATACAAATATATCAGTATTTACAATAAATAGACACGAACTAAATGTTACAGGTAAGACTGTAAGCTTGAGTTAAAAAAACAAAAAACCAAATCAGCTATACATACTGAGCACAAGAGTACATCTAAAACATATAAAAAAGTTCAAAAAGAATGGAAAAAGATAATCTAAGCCTATATATGTATATGTGTATATGTGTGTATATACACACATACATATGGATGTATGTGTATGGATGTATGTATATCAAACAAAATAGACTTTGAAGCAAAATGCATTTTGTGTCTTTCAACATAATGATAAAAGGTTGAATGTACCAGGAAGGCGTAGCATTTCTAAATTTATATGCACCTAACAGCATATATATAAAGCAAATATATATATATAAAAAATATATATATTTTAGCATAAAATATATAAAGCAAAAACTGCTATAAATATGTGGTGAAAAAGGCCAATCTGCCATCTCAGTGGTAGATTTCAACATATCACCTCTCAATAACTGATAGACAAAAAACATCTGTAAAAATAAAGAATATCTGAATAGCAGAGTTAATAGCTTAACACAATAAAATATGTAACAGTTTACTCAACAAACATTCTTTTCAAGCACACATGGAATATTTACAAGAAGTGACCACAGATGGGCCATAAAACAAGTTCAATCAGTTTCAAATTTATATAGATTATAGTCTTTAAACATAATCCAACAAAGTAAAAAGCCCATAACAAAAGATAAGTTGAAAAACTCATACATTTTATAATTATAAACACAGTTCTAAAACAACTAATGGGTCAAAAAGAATAATAGAAATTTAAAAATATTTAGAGCCAAATAATAAAAAATTCACATATTGAAACTTGTGGTTTACAGCTAAAGCAGTATCTAGAGGGAAATTTTTAGTCTTAAATGTTTATGTCAGAAAGTAAGAAAGGCAAAAAAGTAATGAACTCAACATCCAATTTAAGAGATTAAAAAAAAATCAAAATAAAACAAAACAGAAAAAAAACTCAAAGAAACAGGAAACAAAAAATAATGAAAATAAGAACAGAAATTTATGAAATAAAAAATAAACAAAGGCCGGGTGCCGTGGCTCACACCTGGCTCAAGGTCAGGAGTTCGAGACCAGCCTCAGCAAGAGACCCCGTCTCTACTAATACAAAAATAAATAAATAAACGTAAAATTAAGATGATAAAACAGTTACTGGTTCTTTGAAAAGATCAACTTAATAGACAAAAATCTAGCAAGACTATCCAAGAAAAAATGAAAAAAGTGCATTAAGCAATATTAGGATTGTTAGGATTCAATCCTAACAATATTAGGATTGAAAACAATATAGGATTGAAAAGAAGACTTAACTATAGCTGCTGTATAACAATAAATAAATAAACATTATGAACAACTGTATGCCAATAAAATTTAGATAAAATAGATAAATTGTTACATATATATTACAGCTTATGTATTATACATAGCTTAATAAAATAAAAGAAAGAAAACCTGAATATCCTATAATCATTTTTTAAAAGCATCAGAAATTTTTCCATAGGAAAAAAACAGTCCCACATGGTTTGATGGGTGAATTCTATCAAAACATAAGATTCTAGGAACAAATAATTCCAGCCTCACACAAATGATTCCAAAACATGCAAAAAAAGAATTATTCCAACTTATTTTATTTTATTTTATTTTATTTTATTTTATTTTATTTTTTGAGACAGAGTCTCACTTGTTGCCCAGGCTAGAGTGAGTGCCGCGGCGTCAGCCTAGCTCACAGCAACCTCAAACTCCTGGGCTCAAGCGATCCTCCTGCCTCAGCCTCCCGAGTAGCTGGGACTACAGGCATGCGCCACCATGCCCGGCTAATTTTTTCTATATATATTAGTTGGCCAATTAATTTCTTTCTATTTATAGTAGAGACGAGGTCTCCCTCTTGCTCAGGCCGGTTTCGAACTCCTGACCTTGAGCAATCCACCCGTCTCGGCCTCCCAGAGAGCTAGGATTACAGGCGTGAGCCACCGCGCCCGGCCTCCAACTCATTTTATGAGGCTGGCTTAACCTTCATGGACATAAGGAGAAAGAAAAAATTACAAGTCTATTTTCATATATGAATATAAATGCAAAGTTTTTTTAAAATTAGTAAACTCAATCCATAAAAAGGCCAATTCATCATGATCAACTTGGGCTTATTCCAAGAATACAACATTAGTTTAATATTTTAAAATATCAATTAATATAACATTCACAGATTAAAGGAATAAAATCATATAATCATCTCAATAGGTAGGGAAAAAGCATTTGATAAAATTCAGTATCAATTCATGATTAAAAAACAACTCTTAGCAAAACAGGAAGAAGGAAACTTTCTTAATCTCTTAAATTATCCACAAACAAACCTGTAACAAACATAATTCTTAATGGCAAAACATTGAAAGAATATTAATATTCAACTCTACTGAAGGCCCTGACTATTGTAAGTCAAGTTAAAAAAAGTTGAAGGATTATAGAAAAAGAAACTAAGTTTTAATTATTTCAGGTAAAAGTCATTGTCTAATGTAGAAGTTACAAACTAATTGATATATAAAATATTAGAATTAATATAAATTTAGCTGGGTCAAGAAGAATGTACAAAAATCAGTTGCCTTTCTATACCCTAGCAATAAGTAGGTAGTAAATTTGATTAAAAAAATACTCTTTATACATATAAAAGCATGAAAGATTTTTTCAGGTAATTAGTAATAAGTTTAGTAAAAAATGGATAAAATCTTTATAAAAAAAATTGTAAAACTGCATAAAAATATTTTTAAAGGCCTAAATAATCAGGGAGATAAAATGGCTATGGATTAGAAAACCATAATATACATAATATATAATACAAATTACATAATATATAATATGCCATAAATATACAATTCTCTCCAAACTGAGCTATTATTGAATAAATTAAATGTAATTCCAATCAGAGTCTCAAGAGATGTTTTTTTATAGGACTTGACAAGCTGATTTGAAATGTATATGAATGCTCAAAAGCCCAAGAATAGCCATGACATTCCCGAAGAACAAGATACAGGGAAGGACCCACTTTACGTGCAGCAAAGCTGTAAGAATGACAGAAGAGCAGCAGTCACACGGGGGTGGGCACGCTGACCGGTGGAATTAAATAGAAAACTTAGAAGCAGCTTAGAAACACACATGGACATTTGAGCTGGGACAAAGGTGGCACTGTGAAGCAACAGGGGAAAGAATCTTTATAACACGTGATGCCGGGACAACTGGATATCCATAGGGGAAAAAGTGGCATTGGGTCCCTCACAGCACACACATATGAAACAATCAAGGTTCTTTTTTGTTTTTGTTTTTTTTGAGACAGTCTCGCTTTGTTGCCCAGGTTAGAGTGAGTGCCATGGCGTCAGCCTAGCTCACAGCAACCTCAAACTCCTGGGCTCAAGCAATCTTCTGCCTCAGCCTCCCGAGTAGCTGGGACTACAGGCGTGCGCCACCATGCCCGGCTAAGTTTTTCTATATGTATTAGTTGGCCAATTAATTTCTTTCTATTTATAGTAGAGACGGGGTCTCACTCTTGCTCAGGCTGGTTTTGAACTCCTGACCTCGAGCAAACCGCCTGCCTCGGCCTCCCAGAGTGCTAGGATTACAGGCGTGAGCCACCACGCCTGGCCAATCAAGGTTCTAAGTGTGAAAGATAACACAGGAGAGCTTAGAAGACAATTTAGGAGGCTATCTTCAGGATTGTGGAGAAGGGAGAGGCTTCTTAAACTAGACACAGAAAGTACTATCCAGAAAAAAAATCATTGCTAAATTCGACTACTTTAAAAATAAAAATTTCTGTTCATCAAAAGACATCATTAAGAGAAAGCAAACATAAACCACAGCCTGGGAGATTTTTGCAACACATATAACCAAAGAACCTGTAACCATAATATATTAAAAAAATCTTACTAATTAGTAAGCAAAAGACGACCCAATATAAAAAGAAGGAATTTTATGTAAGCTTCACAAAAGAGAAAACTAAATCACCAATAAACAAATGAAAAGATGTTTAACCTCATTAGTCATGAGGGATATGCAACTTAAATGCACAATGTGTTATCATTAACCTGCAACCATACTGCCAAAAATAAGGAGTCTGGCAACACTGAGTATCGGTGTATTGGAGCCACAGGCCCTCTCGGTCACTGCTGGTGTGAGTGTAACTAGCACAACTGCTTTGGAAAACAGTGTGGAAGGTACACATATCCTATGACAGAACTATTTCACTCCAAAGAAGTCCCTGGACACGTGCACCGGAGCCCTATATAAGAATATTTACAGCAGCATTGTTCACAATAGTTCAAAACTGAAAATAATCCATATATCTATTTACAATAGGCTAGATAAAAATATCTTAGTATATTTACACAATAAAATAACTATTCATTAGTGTAAATGAAGTACTGATGTACACAACAAGGATGAACCCCAGGAACATATGATAAATAATGAAAGCAAGTACTATAAGAATATATTTAGTATGATTCCATTTAAGAAAAATTTAAATCATGTAGAACAAATCATTATTTAGGAGTATAACACACATGATATAGAAACATGAGAGAATGACCAACACATAGAATTTAGGATTAACAGGATTAACCTGCCAGGTGAGAGGCAAGGGGAAAGGATGGGAGACAACTGATAGGCAATATTATACAGGAAATTCACATACATGGGAAATACATCTACATATTTAATATGCATGTAAATATATATGTATAAATAAATATTCACAGGAAATTCACAGGCAGTATTAACGTTCTTTTTGTTTTTCTTTTTTTTGAGATAGAGTCTCATTCTGTCACCCTAGGTAGAGTGACATGACATCAGCCTAGCTCACTGCAACCTCCAACTCCTGGGCTCAAGCGATCCTCCTGCCTCAGCCTTCCAAGTAGCTGAGACTACAGCGTGCCACCATGTTCGGCTAACTTTTTTTTTTTTTCTGTTTTTAGTAGAGATGGGGTCTAGCTCTTGGTCAGGCTGGTCTCAAACTCCTGACCTCAAGGGATCCTCCCACCTTGGCCTCTCAGAGTGCTAGAATTACAAGTATCAGCCACTGGGACCGGCCTTAATGTTCTTTTCTTAAACTAAAATACAGGTATATATGTGTTAGTTATATTATTATTTTAAATATGTTTAATAAATATTCTCTTGTTTCTATTCAATATTTAATAACAATTTTTAAAAACACTTGAGTAGTATTGGTAATAGTAGTAACAAAATGAATTCCTACCAATTATTGAGTGATTACTGTGTACAAATGCCTTAAGTGAACAACCACCTTCTGAGAAGGACATTTTATTATTCACATTTTGCAAACGAGGACCTGAGACTCAGAGATTTAGTGACTTATTCAAGGTCACATGACTTCAAAGTGGAGGACTTGGAGTCCTAAACCAGGTTTGTCCAACTCTAAGACTGTGCTCTTAACCACTACAAAATATCCTTCCTCATCCCCTTCCTTTCATAGAGAACTAACCCTATAAACTCCCCCAAACTGGCTGCTTCTTTAGAGTTATAAACTTATTTTGGGGGTTCCCTTAAGAAAGGATTCTGGGTTCTTATGATCCTTATACTTAGGAAGTTCTTCCCAATTGTTGAACCTACTGTTCAGTCTTAGTTCTGCTTGGAGTGACAAAGTGTCTGAAATGGTACCTCTCAGAACTTTCTGGACCCCCGTTAAGCTTATTCGAAGTACTTAAACAGCAATTTTTATCATTTCGCAGTGACAATAAGAATGAGTAATGCTGGAGAGACCAGCTGCTCCTCCAAGAGCCTTCAGCTGTCTCATCTGGCAACCACTCAACAGGTGGACAGAGCTGGCCCTCAAGGTGGCAAGGGTTCCACCTCCACCTAGCAAGTGCTGACTACACAGCAACCGTGCCCTCCACTCCCAGGCTGCAGGGAGTCTGCAGTTCTGCTGGAGACAAGCTTGCTACAAGCAAACAGGTAACACTACAAGGCAGGGGGACAAGAGCCCACTTAATCTTGTTTAGGTTGGTATTGAAATGTTTTACCCAGGTTGGGAAGAAACCATGGGATTCACTGAGTACATCTGGCCCCAGCTTTTAATAAAGTATTCTTGGGAAGAAGTTTCCCATCACAAAGGAAGAAATACAAATATTTAAAAAGCAAACAAGTCATGGCTGCTCTCAGACCTGCTGCCATATGCTTTGCTTTTTTGAGCTTACGGCTTAACATTAAAATAACAGCCTTGCATTCCTCAAATATCTCTACTGCTGTTCCTTACTTCTACTACTTGAAAAGGCTGTCAGCTGCTGTCACTTGGAGGCATTACCATATTAGCCACCACTGTTTACTGCTTACTGTGTGGTATGGCTATTAGTTTAATAAGCCTCCTCTTGGATGACACCCTAGGCTGTGGAAGAAGGAACCACATGCTGGAGTATAAGTCTAACGAAGGGGGGAGAGAGAGTGAGTAGGAGGGTGGGGTGCAGGGAATGGTGCTTTATAAATATTGATGAGAGAAACTGAATTCAATTCTATTAGGTTGTACTTTACTGATGGGTAAAGCACTGAATAGTTTTAAAAGTGTTTTAACCATTTTAAGTTTCCCTGGGCTAATCCAGAAATACAGTCAGTGTGCAAAAGAGCAAGTTTGAGATCTGCAAGAAGTGAAACACTGCAGCAAAGCTCTTTAATTCACTCTGCATAAATAGCTGAGCCTACAAAAGAAATCTCTAGTCAGAGGTTTCCTGGATTATAACAAGAATTCTCTAGATGGAGAGAAGAGAAGTGCCCTTTTCACTTGAAGACAAAGAAATGTTTGTAATGGAAATGTGTGAACCAATTTTCCAAGGAGAGCTGCTGAAAAGCACTGATTAAAAACACAGTGAGGTGATGAGGCAGAGAAATAAAGCCAAAGCTGACCCACTTAAAGTTTGTGACTGCACTTACTTCTGAAAGTGAAGAAAGCCAGCCCAGGCCACCTTCTACATTCCCTCTCTTGTCCCCCACCCCAAGCCACTCCCCACCCCCATTACTGACCCTGCAATGCTGTAGACAATTAGAACCTTCCAGCGTGCAGGAGTGTTTGCTATTTCTGGCCACTGTGTACTGGTTACCAAGCTACTACCACTGAGGACAGAATGGTAACCCAGGAGCCCAAAAGACAATGTCCTTCTCAACAAAGCCTAACCAACAGGCGTGGATTGATTCAGTGATTCAGAGGAAAGATGTGAAGACAGTCAATAATTCAAGAATGCAGCAATTTATAATGATAATTCTTAGGTTATGTACAAATATTGGTTAATTTATTTAAGAAATTCTTTTCCCTAGAAAATAAAACAAAGGCACAAAAAGGTAAGGTACCTTGATCAAAGTTGCCTAAAATAGAATAATCACCCTGAGCTAGTGGAAGCCACACTGTACAGCAATGTTTCTCAAATTTCAGTCGTTGGAGTTTGTTTAACATAACTTTGCCATATCCAACTATATCTGTATTACTATTTACTTAATATTTTTCTTTAAATTGACTTTAAAAATTCTTAGTTGCCCCGTGAGTGGTAATTTCCATGAAATCACACTTTGATATATATAATATATTTTTTCTAATATACAGTTAAAAATGTATAACTATTAAAATACCAATGTTCATCCACAATCCATCTAAAATCATCTCATGCACTCCAATGGCACACATTGAGAATGAGTGAATAAAGCATTTTAACTAAATAAGGATGACCTAACACTATGTTGGGATGATATTTATTTTTAAATATCAGGAAAAAACAATGATAAAATTGGGTTTTATATTATCAACTCCCAGAATGTCCATGAAGGACTTAGACAGATTAGAGAGAAAAAGAGGGGGGGGGGGAAGTAACCTTAGTAACTTCTGATTAAGGGGAAACCGAAGCCCCTGCAGGATCACTCACATGAAGTTTTCCGGATATTCGCTCAGGGCCATATCCATGATGTTCAGAGCGTCATGGTAATGCTTCTGTGCTGACAGCAAGAGCGCGAGGAGATGCAGGGAGTTGACATCATCACCTTGAAGTTGAAGAGCTTGGCGGACATACCCCAGAGCCTCTGGTATCTAGTTGAAAGCAAAGCCAAAAAGGATTTTTAAACACACACACATGTGTACATGTGTATACACACACACACACACACACACACACACACACACACACACGGTCACACAAGAAAGAAGCCATCATTTCAATGTCTGATTCTCCATAAATATCAAGAGTCCTTTTACTCTGTGCCACGTTCAAATTTTAAGCCTGGTCTTTATGGTAGACCCAGGATATTAACCACAAACATGAAGACAGATGCCCTCTTCAAGAGCTAGTCCGACTGAAGAAGTGATACAAGAGACCCTGTTTCTCTACATAACTGCCAATACTGTATCAAGTGGTTTATTTCTTCCTAAATAGTCACTTTCTTATTCTTTACACAAAACTGATCTCCTTTTGATTATGCCCAAGATGATTTCACTCTAAATAGAGACACATACACATTGCCAGAGGTTTTTAGTGGAATTAAACTGCCTTAGCTGAACCATTCTCATTTTTTAAAGTATTACTGAAATTAAAGTGCTTAATAAGTTATAAAACCTTTAACAGAGATTTTCCAAATGATCAGATGCCTGTCATTCTTTTCTGGTTCCTTTGTCCTGGACCTCCATTAGACATCAAGGAAATATGCAAACAGACAAACAAAAACCACATACCTTTCCAAACTATAACCCAAAATAACTCAATCCAAGAAACAAATTGCAACGCCACATACAAAGCAGATATATCCAAATTCACATAGGACCAGACACAACCTTAACCTTTAAATATAACAGCTGTTCAAGACTTTCTTCAAAACAATACGAGCACAAGGCTTGATAAAACACACACATAATGGATTTCTGAACACCCTGGATTCCATGCAGGTTTAACAGTGACCAGAGAGAAGTAGAATCTGAAGCTGGATTTTGAAACAGAGCTGGAGACTGATGCATTCTTATGCAACTGCCCCAGGGCTCCTTCCTGTCATGTTCCGACTCCAGTCCTACTTGGAGCCTCATCTCAGCTCTCCTGCTTTTCCCCAAACCCTCAGTAACCTCACCCCTTAGGAGAAATCCATGCCTTTTCTTTCCCTAACATATTAGTTTTCTTCCCTGTACTACCATTCTTGATGGATTTGGGTTATAAATGCGAGCTTTGGAGGCTTTCTGCTGTTGAATCACAGAACCATGGCTGCCACAGCTGGAAGGGAGATCATCTGGCCCAGACCTTCATTTACAGGGAGGAGGCTGAATCCAAAGGAGTGAAATGACTTGAGTGAGGTCATCAAGATACTGAGTGACTGAGACGAGAGTGACTCTGTATCTTTCCATTCCTCTCCATCCTCTCCTCCTGGTCGAACTCCTTCCCCCGGCTGGCAGGGAAACGCTCCCTCGGAGCTCTGTGTTCTCATGCTAGGTGCCCACAAAGGCTGCCGCTGCACCCACAAGCTCCTTCTACTTATCCACTCCCCAGGCTGACAGCCTACTCGGTGGACAGCACTCAACCCGGTATCACCGGACAAGTCAAAAGGCACAGCATATGGTGTTGACTTGCAGGGATGACCAAGACCAGCAGGGACACAGACACAGGGCTCCAATGATGTCCTTACAGGGTAGCTGGCTTGAAGGAATACAGAGCTGGTTCCTTCATTCGATGAGTGTTACTGAGTGCTGAACACATGCCAGGCAGTGCTCCAAGGCCCAGGGTAAGTCAATGATCATGACAGATGTGGGTTCCTGCCCTCAAGGAACCTAAGCTCCAGTGAGGGGGACAGATATTGAACAAGAGAGCTGAGCAAGAGGAAGGAGTGCAGGCTGCTACAGGAAGGAGGCTTCACGGAGGAGGTGAGAGAAGCTCCCAGTGAAGCAGAGAGACCATGTGGTCAGTCACTGCCCACATCTGCTGCAGAAGCAGCTCTTGATCAGTCCAGCTGTGAGCCACACCATACCAGATGAGAGGACCTTTACAGGGAAGGTATCTTGGTTTCCTCAGTCACCAGGTTGCCAATGGAAGCCACTACTCAATGCCATTCCCAGGCAACCAGGAAGTCAGAGGCATGCCTCAGCCCAGGCCTGCCAGGGGAATGGCATGTCTGGGGAGCTGACCCTTCATTCACCCTCCCAGTCAGCACTCAGGAATGTGCTGGGGCTACCACCAATGACTTGCACCTGGTGGACGAGCAGGCATGTGGCCAGAGTCTCCAGAACAGCTGGGAGGGGATAGGAGGGTATGGGAATGGCAAAGGCAGCTTCTGGAAGCTGCCCTTGGGAAGATGAAGGCCAGCTAAGCTTGCCTCTCCTGCAAGGAGAATAGTGTAGAATCTCCTATTTCAAGTAGCCACTGTGTGTCATTGTTCATATTTTCCACATATTTTAAAGGACCTGGTATCTTTTGGCTACCTCTGCTGGCACCTTCCTGTCAATTTCTGATAGCCTTATGACAACCAGGCCCCAAACAGTGACTAAATCCCCACCCTGCAGCTCAGCAGTGGGCTCTGCTACCCTGTTCCTGTGTGCAAGGCTCTTTGATGACGCCTGGGCTCAGGGTATACACCATGTGCTGCATCCCGTGTTGCCAGCTGATCCTAGGTTGGGCTGTCCAGATTTGTGTGTGGATTTAATTTCCAAAAAGCAGAGCCTGGAACTCCTGAGTCTTCCCGGCTGATGCTCAAACCGACCAAAACACCAGGGTCTTCGCCGTAAGCAGTCAGCGTCCTCTGAGAAGGGTCCCTGGCTGCAAGTCAGACTCAAGTGAATGAAGGAAGGTCACCTACAGCCTCCAGGTGAAGAGCTGAAGGAACGGTATGGAGACACAGAGGGCGCCAAGGTGAGGGAGCATGAGAGCGACTGACCTGTCTGGAGATGGCGAGCTGCAGAGCCAGGTAGAAAGCTGCTTGGTGATCTGTGGGTGACAGGCTGTGGGCCCTGAAAAAATATTCATGGCTGTTAGTACACAGGAGAGGAGGCCAGTTTTATTTTCCCTATCGAACAAGTCGTCTTCACATTTGCATTTTTATACCAAGGCCACATACTTAGTTTTAACTATTTAATGTTTCATTTAAACTCTTCTTTGTCCACCAACAAAGGCAAAGCATTTTCCTCTCACCACTGCATACAGCCATAACACAGGAGCGTGCTTATGTGTTCTGCCTACTGCCCAACACTCGCAGGCTTTGAGGAGGGGCCTGGGGGTGGAGAATCCACAGGCCCTGGGGTCGGACCTCCCAGCGGACACTTTCTTCCAGCTGGAGCGGCCTGTGTCACGCTGGGACACGGTGAGGCCATGTGTGTACTTGGCACGGCGGTGGCTGCTTTGGTTAAGTTTGGCTTGGCCTTAACGCTACTTCATCCAAATTTCTGGATTTCAGAGAAACCATATGAAAATCAAAGACCCAGCTCTGCTCATAAAATGAGGTTTTGGTTTTTGACGAAAGGGAGAAAAGAAAGACACTCTTCCGTCCTTTGAAGCATCTACTAAATTCCATGCAGTTTACTGATTTAGTCCACACAACGGTGACATGTGAGACTGTGGTGAGACACCAGGCTGTTTCACCAACTGGCCTTTGACACCACATGGGAAGAGGCCACACTGACCTCCTAATGGATTGCAAAAGTGGTCTTTTTGTGCTTTTATGCGGAAGTCATTTGTATCTCAGCAAAAGCAACTCACAACGTGACTATGTACAAGACATAACTCTGTGTCTAACAGCCTGGTGGGAAGAGAAAAACAAACTTTTACTTTCTTTAAAAGGCACCATGGAGCAGACTAATTAGGTGGGACCCAGATAGTAAACAAATCTTCACATTGTTCTGTCAACATTCTGTGATTAAAGGAGGCTCTTTTACCAGCACAAAACAAATTCAAGATAAAAGAGAAAACTGAATCATTATAGATTCAACTGTGGCAAACAACCCAGGACGATGGCTTTCTACAATAACAAGACCTTTTACTCGAATTGTCTGTCTGCTGTGGGGAAGGAGCTAAAAAGTTTCCCAGGTATTTGCCTTCCAGAAAATATGCTAAGTCCACTAATCTGGGGCACTATTTGGGCCAGAGTAGTAGCTCATATGCAGGACTGGAGTGAGGCAGAGCTAGTTTTTGTCCTTCTATGAATCTTAGGAGCAAAGCACTTGCACTTCCATTCTCGGAAAACTTCCACTGGTAGGTAACCTGGCCTGAAGACACCGCCTTAGGACTTTTCTCACTCTAGTTTCAGAGGCTGAGGTTGGGTTTGCCTGTGTTGTCCTTTAAAATGTCTTATTTCTGCCAGAGGCCTACTCAGTACCCTCCAGCTTTTATAATTTTACAAGCATTGGTTTTTCATGAATTTGTACATCAAAGAATTTTTCCTTTGGTGTTCATAAAAAGTGAGATTGGAATGTCATGGTTTCTGTCTCTCACGATTATTGAGTGAATACGAATACAAAATTAATTATGAAGAGACTTTGAATTATTTAGGATTATTTTATCTCATTTTCTTTCACAAATGATAAAGCCAGGTTTCCCCAACCCTCAAAAAGAATTTCTTAGAGCTATAATTTTCTCAGCCCAATTCTTATTTTTCACAAATGAAGTCAAATCAACTCATGGTTGCCTCTACACAACACCAACCAAGTGAAAATCCGGCAATGGTTCGGTGAGTTGAGGGTGTGGGTAAAGACAGGCCTGGCAAAGGCCCCACCCTGGCCTCATCGAATGATCTGCAACTGTTAACCACAGCGCTGTGAAAGGAAGAGACCCGAAGCGCCAGAGATCTAGGTATTTCTGGGGTGCATTAGGGCAACATCTGAAGAATTCAGAACTTTTAGCAAATAATGAATATCCAATTGCCAGATTTTTAATGAGGCATGACGTACACATATTTTAAAAACCTCAATTTGGCTAATGACTTAAACTGACCACTTTAGCCTATGAAAAAGAAAAAAGGAAATGCAAATGAAATAAGAAAAAGCGCACAATGTTGATATCACGTAGAGGCCAGAAACCTTGCTGCGGTATTGCAGAATAGCGCCAACAGCTGGGCTTCCTGTGACAAAGCCCCTTTGGTATGCCCACAGGCTACCTGCCTGACAAAAACCAACACTGGACACAGGTGAGAGAAAGGACATTAAAGGTCTTTGAAAACTGTAAGCCTTCTGAACCCTGCACATGAATCTAAAAGCAGCCTCATAAACCCCATTCCCATGCAGTGAGCGCCTGTCCAGACTGCTAAGAGAAACCCAGACACCTAAAAACATCACCATAGGAACACTCAAAATGCTCCCCTTACCAAAGCACCTCCACATTCATTAATTCAACTTCTCTTTCGGGAGGAAGCGGCTGCCCATCCATCGATATTAGGCAGTACCTGTGATGTGACGCCAGGCCCCATGCCAGCCTCTGGGGAGCCTGGAGACGAATCATACAAGTGCCTTTCCTTGAGGAGCTCCCTCTGCCCCCGGGGGGAGACCCCAAGTGATCATCAGAGTGCGGTGCGAGCAAGGCCCAGAGAGAGGCACGCTGCGCTGCTACTGGAGGGCATGGCGCGGGCCTCCCAGACACCTGGCTGAAACCCAGGACGCTGTGAGGTCCATCCCAGTGCTCTCTTAGACTCCAGCTCCAACATCCTGTAGAGCTGAACCAAGAATATAGAGAACGCTGATCAATTCTGACCTGAGTCCATAAGGCAATAATAATACAATAATAACTACAATTGATGACGTATCTCCTATTAAGTACCTGGCCCAAGAACACCCAGCAAAAGAGAGAGAGCCAGAAGTGGAATGGAGGATGTGAGATTCCAAGGCCTGGTCTTTGTACAATACCACCCTGCTGGCTTGTTTAGTCAATGCTCCTTGCAGTCCCCTCCAGTCCTGATGAGAGCACATGGGTATATTAAGAACAGAAATGTGTAAACCTGGTTAAATCTATTACTCAGGAACCACTCACTAGTTACACACGGGGCGGGGGGGGGGGTGACCAACTTGTTCTGGCTTGCTCAGGACTTCCTTGGTTTTAGCACTGAAAGTCCCATGCTCTGGGAAGCTACTTAGTCCCCAACAAATCGGGATGGTCAGTCACCCTGTACACACCACGCTCGAACTCATGCTACGAGGGAGAGGGGAAAATAAAGCGGGATTGCGCACACTCGACCACACGGAGTGACACCACGCCACCTCTTCCTCCTGCAGCACCAGGCCTTCTGCATACTGCGGGTCAACGCGCTACGTCAAATATGCTCTCGACCGCTTTCAGGGTTCCTTTTCTCAGGATGTGACAGCACACGGAAGAAGCAACTCAGATCACTTCAGCATCTTTAAAAAGCTTTGTTAACAATATTATGTATTTCTTTACTATACTTTTGTACAGGGCAAATGAATTGGTTCAGCTGCTTGGGTTGAGCTTGTGAGTGTAAGCACAGCTGACAGTCTCACATTACGATGCAGCCACCCAGCGAGGATGTCTTTAAAAATCATACTTTTGAATCCACTAGAGAGCAAATCTTTCTGGATTCTGCCTCCAATCACAATTAGGAGTTAATTTTCACGTGCTTATATCCACAACCCTACCCCTTTTTGAATTACATTATTTTCTTTTTAAACAAAAAATGTGAAACAATAGTATAAACCAGAATTGCGGGGAGAATATTTAAAATATGTAGAAAAAGTACTTCTAATCCAAGTAGTTTTAAATTATCCATTTATATTTAAGAAATAATACAAATCATTCTTATTTACTTAAAATCTTTCCCTTAAAGATTTTTGTTAGGATTATAATTCACCAGAATAGTCCTGGTTAATGTCTACTTGGAACAAAATAATTTTATTCCTTTGGAAAACATTCTGTATTTCACACAAATACTAATTTAGGTTAGCCTTCCACAACATAACCAGTGAGGTTAGTGGGATTTTATTACTCTTTATTCCCATATGAACTAATATTTAAAAAATCTCTTTGAATTAAAACCTAAGCAGAAAAGGAACAAAAAAGAATTCAGGCCAATGGAACAGCTGTTATATAACATGAAGTTATACTGGCAGCCCAAGGCAGACCACCACTGTGGCTGTTTTTAGAGAGCCAGTAAGATGTGCTGGTTTAAGAAAAGTGAAGCAGATGTAATGACCACTTTCTTAAGCATCCATGTGTGGGTTTTACAAACTAGGACTGGAGAATTTAAAACTTCAGATCATTTGAAATGGAAATGCTTTCCACACTCCGTGCTGAAGAACATCAACAAAAGCTTAGCACAGAGACAGGAGATCTGTTTGCAGATGTCAATCGGTACTTTTTGTCATTAACAAGACTGGGGATGGTAAAGTCAAGAAGCTATCGGCAAGCCTGCTAGGAAACGAAGAAATGAGATGGAAGCAAGAAATGAGATGGAAGTGTCTCAGACTAACTGAAACCAAGTGATAATGATTTCAAGAGAAGGCCCAAGTGATAATGATTTCAAGAGAAGGCACATGGACACCACAACAAATCTGTAGGCAACCCCAGTCCTAAGAGTCTAACAAAGGTTATTGGATATTAGGAGGTCCTCATGAAATTTTCATATAAGTAATGACTATTAATAATACAATTCCAAGGAATCAATGTAACTCAGATATATTTAATGTGATAAGATCAATACCAATTCTAGATTTCATATCATGGGGCTATACTTTCAGGCAACGATTTCATTTTAGTGATTTATTATACCTGTAATAAAAGTAAAATTAGGGCAGTACAGTAGAGTAGGTATAAGAAAAACTGGGTTAGAGTCAAGAGACCTTGACCCCTTACTGACTTCAGCAATGCCATGACTGGCAATTGCCATCTCATGGCATTGCCAGAATTGCCATGACTGGCAATTCCTGTACCTCCTGCATCCCAGCCCCGGACCTACAACGGACATAGTGCTTGTCTGTCCACCTTATTGGTGTGCGGTGAGGAACAAATTAAATGGGGGATGTGGGAGAGCACTGTGATGCTCAAGCACTTTATAATTATAAGACATTATCCTAATTTCATGGGCAGCACCATGACAGAGATAGGTACAAGGTGTTATGGAGCAAAGTGGGGGCAGGGGCCTGGAGCTCGCCAGGCTGCCTGTCTTCCCTTAGTATTTCAGAGACTTCCTGAAAGCTGGCCTTTTCATTGCTTAATATAAAAACCTGCAGCTTGACATATTTTTTTTAAAAAGCTAGAAAAGAATAATCTCTTTTCTAGATGATGACAAATGTCTTTAATAAAGGGATCATTTCCCTAGACATACAAAGTATCTATCTTTTTCAAGCTGAAATCACTTTATTAGGAATGAATAAAATGTGCCCAAATGGATAAACAGATTACAAATGAAGATTTACAGGGCAACAAGTGATGCAGCAAATTTTGATACTGTATGTTCGGTGCTCAAGACGAAAGACTCCCAGGGGTAAAACACTGTTTACATAATCTTTATAAATATCTCTTCTTTTTATACTTATCATACTTTGGTGTCATTATGTACAGCCGAGTGAAAAGATGAACTCCCACTCACCTCTGAAATGCAAGAAGCGCCTTTCTCTGTAGGACCTCCTGCATCCCTCGCAAAGAAGCTAAGAAAAGGGTTCAATTAGTCAGTGGCATGGGAGATCAGGGAGTTTTTGACAAATACAAAACCTATCACAAAAACTGTACATTCAACTGGATTTAAACGCAATAATTTCTGAGTGCCTATGTGCCCGGCCCTGCACTAGGCACTGCAGAAGACAGGAAATGAAGCCCAGTCCTACCCCTGAGGCACCTGCATTCGTTAGACATAACTGTGGGACAATGCCAAGGGGAGAGTGTGAGTTGGATGGTCACTCTAGGTACCCCCAGGCATCTGGGGCTGTTTCCTAAAGATCAGTTGGGAACTCCAGAAGGAACGTGTCTGTCCTCCCAAGTGTAGGCATATAACTCATGGGCAGAGACTAGCTCTACCAGGATGGTATAGAGAGATGCAAGCATCAGTGGTGTTAGATAACATGGCCTTCAAAGTTCCTTCTGGCCCTGAGAAGCCATATCCTGGGCCAAGGACCTAGCTTGGTGCCATGAAAGGGTAATTTAATTCCCACTGAGCCAGGACCTTTAACAGCTTGATGTGAAAACAAGGGATGGAGCCGGCAAACCCAACACAGATACTGGAAAATTAGCTTAAAAAATTAGCTTAAAAAATGTGAGGCCACCTGGCTATGAGCCAACACTTCCCCTGTGCAGAGCACATGAGAAATGGCTCCCTTAAACCTGTCTAGGAAAGAAAGAGGGACTTTTTACTAGGGCAAGAAAAGGGTCCTGGAGAAACTTGTTTATGGTTAGAACTATAGGAGACCCTTATCTATTAACTCCAACAGGCAGCTCCAGGCCTGACAACAGACGGAGAGCAGTGGAAGGCTGCCCTAGGGCCAGATGTGGCCAGAGCCCATGGCTAACTTAGAACAGCGATGGAGCTAGAGAGAACCTTGGAGGGGACCCAACCAAATCGGGAAGGCATGACGAGGCACAACATGGTCAAATGACTCTCCCAAAGTTACAGGGCTACTTAGGGGTAGAGTTTGAACTAAGAATTGACATGAATAAAAGTAATGGCATTAAATTTACTCTTCGCTGAAAGTCAACTGTATTTAAAGCAATGTTCTGGCCATTGCCAATATATCATGTATATATGAAAAATTAGCAAAGAATCCAAGTTGAAAACCAATTGATATATAAAACTTCCCCAGGGTCTTTGATATTTTAGGGCAGAGGAAGTGGGGATTGGAGGTAATTTGTAAAATAAACTATGTAACAAAACTATAAAGAAAAAAAGGAGAAGTACTACAAAAGTCACGATGGTATTTTGTCTCAGGAGGAAGAGGGAGCTTGTGAAGGCAATGTGGAGGGCTTCCCAGGTGGCTAGCTCAGGCTGTCTCCTGAGCAGGCTGGTGGTTACAAGGGTATTTTGCCTTATATTAATTCATCAAGTTATACATTTGTTTTTGAGATCTTTTTTTGTATCTGTGTTATATTTAACAATAAATGTTAAAAGAAGAATAGTAAAAATTCAGAAAAACAATTTGTAAATTTATACTTTTTGCAAATATATCATTGAAAACTTCATTAAGTCTACAAAACATAACCTAGATTTTTTTTTTTTTAGCCAGAAGCCCATCCACCAAAACTCTAAGCATGGCCGCATATATAAATCACTGCACCCGAGAGCCCTGGCTATTTGGTGGGCCGCTGCATTGCACGTGTATGCATCTGTGGATTAAAACGTTTGAATGGGGAAGGGGCAGTTCCTGACCAGGCAAGGAAAGCTTCCTGGAAGTGTCTGGCTCTGAATTTTCTACATTCGTGTACCTAAGACTCCATATCTCTTCTAATGGAGACAGCCCAGGCCGAGTGCAAGGGCAGGAGCAGGCACAAGGCTGGGTAGGTGAATCGTCTTGCTCCTTGTGGCAGATGCCCTTGCACCTGCCGGTGAGGTGCCCATGCACTGGCAGCACAGTGCGCCTGGAACAGAGCCTGGGATCCCTGGCACAGGCCCCCTCCCTGCCTTCCCATTCTCCTGCCAGTCCAAGCAAAGAGGCACCCGGGGTCCCACATGACAGCAAACAATGACCCAACTTCTGCACCTTCCTAAGACAGAAGTGGTTTGCGGGAAGCCTGCAGTACACTCTCAGGTGACTCAGCCCCGTGGCCCAAGTGCTCCCATGGGGTGGGACCTCTCTCACCATCAGTGGCCTGCAGACTGTACGTGAGCCCCAGAGCTAAGTAGCCTTTGGCCTTGAACTCTGACGTTTTTTCTCCCGCATCAACGACAGTTTTGGCAAACTTTTCAGCTTCTTCCAACTGAAAAATGAGACAAATTAAAAACAATAACAACAACCTGCAGAATTTCTAACATGAGTTCTCATAAGCATCTGCTGCCAAAAATGGATTTCTGATGAGTCACTTTGAAAATAACTCCCAAGTCTTCCGATTCTACTCGGGTGACTCTGTTTTCTTTATCAAGCCTCTCTAACAGTCCCCGGGATTCCTACCTTGCTTTTTCTCTTTGAAGTTTTCCTTATTGCTTATTTGCCTTCTTTTCAAAAGTCCCTTTCATACTTGGTGGGGTTCTATCTTTTTCATTTTTATTTTCTACTGATTGGTTCTGTAATGAGATAGCATTAGGTATCCAGAAGATGAATCAAATATAATATTTTTTGTAAAGAATAAAGGTCTTTGAATGTTTTAAGTTTGGGTATTTCCTTAAATTTGGGTATTTCCTTTTTTTTTTTTTTTTGTAGGATATAAAGAATCCATTTAGGCTTGGATTCTCTTTGCTACAAGCTGTTAAAAATTTCAAAACTCCATCTATTTATTTTACAATATGTAACACATGGACCTCACACCAGCAGATTCCAATGAGAAAATGTGCACCTATAAACTACACCCACAATGAGACCTCTTGCACAATTCATTAGAGGCAAAAATAATAAGACATGTTCCTTCAGAGTATGGCAAATGTTCATGTTATTGAAGCTGGGTAACAGTACATGGGAGTTCATTATGCTCCTGACTTGTGTGATGTTTGGAAATTTTAATAATAAAAATGCAAGAAAAAAATATACAGAAACATTTGTTACTGTCATTTTTTAAAAGAGGGTTATTTCAGGCATTTAGAGATGTATATGTTACGGTAATAAAGAAGGCCATAGGTGGGAGGAGGGCAGCAGTCGCTGCTGGAAACGGGCATGCTCCAAACCCCTAGGTTGGGTCCACTCCTCCGCCCACTTGGGGGGGCTGCCTGCGATGCGCCCCCACTTGCAGCCCCGGACTGTCGAAACCTGCGAGACCACACCCCGCCTTCAAAGCTGTGTGTTTCAGGTGAAAGCCTGCTCTCTCAGAATGTCTTTTTTCTTCTACATTTTCCCAAACAGAAACTGAACAAAAGTGGAACGCTGTCTTCACAAGCCTTACTTTTCTCCTGCTGGGCAAGAATACATGGAAAAAAACCAAGCAGCAAGGACCTTAATGGTGAAAAACCTGAGTTAGCAAGATGCCTCAGTCTTTTAAGCAGATTCTTCTTCTTGCTAATCTTGATATGAAGTTAAAGAAATTAAAACTCCATGGTACGTGGCAATTATCTATACCACCATCTCAGCAATTAGTCTGAGTTTTCTATTTTCTACTCAAATTATGTATTTTTTTTTAGGTACAAGAATTGTTACAAATCAGGCTATTGCCAGACTCAAATCTGAACAAGAATATTTGAAGAAGTAAGTGTATGTGAAGGAAGAGAAATGAACAGAGTTGGATTTACACATGAGCTAAACGAGAGGGTGACTCTTTGCTCTATGGCAAAACCCTGGCTCAGCCAAAGGTAGATAATTCAGTGACCTATCCCTTCTCAGGCCTCTAATATTATACTTGCATAAAGCAAGATGCATCTGGGTATGAATTCCAGTTCTATCTTATCACCGCTACTCTTAAAGCACATTTGCATGAAAAAGAAAAACCCAGAGTACCCCGGGAACATATTGGTTCTCCTCCCTCCTTGGGGTGGATAGGTGAGGCCTGAGGAGGCCAGGGGCCGAGGCCTGGGGTCTGAGGCTCTAAACAGCCTCAGCTTTGAGTAGCTGATGAATTACTACCATTTTCTCTCTATGCTGCTACCTGAAAAGGGTTGGCAGCTCTGCCTTGGAGTCCCGTGCTGGGGGTGGAGGTGGCACCCTACTCACCCAGTGGAGGGAGCCCATGCACAGCTTGGCAGCCAGGAGAGGGATGGTGGCGTCGTCGGGCTTCAGGCGGATACACTCCTTCAGGACCTTCACGGCACGGGCGGACTTGGCAAGAGGAGATTATTTCTGTGAAACTCAAAACTTTTGACCGAACCAAATACTACAGCTTTTCCAGAGGGGCTTTTGGTCAGGAGGCCCTCTTAATGGGGCTTTCCAACTCTGAGCCCAACCAGGCAGGGGCCTGGGCCCAGTGAGGACCAGCGCGTGGGGCTTCTGGGTGGCAGGGGATAAGCTGAGGTTAAAGACAAGCAGGAATGCTGCTCTGGCATCACCTCAGTTTTGCTCCCTGCTCGAGTAGCTATTGGGGAAATAAAAGAAATATAGACAGTGGAAGCTTATGTCATCATAGAAAACAAAATATGCAATTTAAAGCACATCATACTAAATTTCTGAATTTACTTTGGTCAAATAATCGTGTATCTTAGACTTCATTCACAAATGACAAATTAATATGAAAAACAATCGCTACTACCTTTACTGAGTGTGTACACAGTGAGGGGTGCTATTCTAAATACCTTGCCTCATTTACCTGGGAAGAATTCTATGAAGTAGGTACTATTATTGCTCCATTTTACTGAAGAGGAAACTGAAATACTAAGTGACCTGCCCCATGTCACTCAGCTGTGAGGGTGGCATCAACCTTCAATCCCCACCCCACACTTTTGACCAATAGAATATACACATTGCTAAAGAGAGCCAAAAAATGTCCCCTTCCGGGAACAGGTTTACACTCAAATGAGCGAAAGGGTCAGCGTGAAGAACTAGCTCTACTGTAAGCCATGTCCATGTCACATGAAGAAGTCACAGGGCAGATGAAAAAGGCAAATATTTCAGAATTTTTCTCCTCAGTGATAGGCCCATCTTGGCCCCCAAATAATTCAATTTGATTGTTCATTAAGAAAGGACCATAGGACAGTTTCAATGATATAATACCTTTCAACACGGTATTATATAATTCAATGAGATTCTGTGACATTAACCATTGACATAAACAATTGCATGTCACAAAGAGCGACTCACTTTTCCAGCAGCCATCAGTGACAGAGCAAACTGGTACCAGAGGTGGAACTCCTCAAAGGCAAACTTCATGGCTCTTTCTAAGCACTGGTTTGGAAAGAAAAACAACGCAGACATCTGAGAATTGCTGGTGTCTCAACTGGACAAGTGTGAGTTTGTGTCTATGTGAACTACGAGGAGTCCTACAAAATCTGCTTCCCTTGAATACTTAAAACATAATCCTCCACCAAACAGCTCCTAAGGAGTCCCCACAAGATACCATGCACCATGCCAGAGGCCAGGATGATCCCTGGTCTCAAGTAGCTTTGTATCTGGTACAGGGAAGGAGGTAAATACACACATACCACAAATACAAGGCCAAAACTGACTAGTGTCCTCAGGGTGGGAAACAGAAAGTACCCGAGGAAGCAATTGTGGGAACCAGGAATGGCATCCAGGAAGAAGGCCATTCCTTCCCCAGCCCAGCCCCACTACAGGAGAGGAAATATCAAAGGCAGAAATCATGACTTCTTTGTCTTCCCAGTGCTGGTGCAGTGCCTGCCCACGGTGTGATCCACAAACAGACGCCCCTCTCAGTCAGCGAGGACCCTCTGGTCCCTGCACATAGAGTGACATGACCACATCTGAGCTTCAGGAAGATCACAGGGCCTCATGTGAGCTGTAAGACCACAGTGGAGGCAGGCCAGCAGCCAGGTGCATGGAATGGTCCAGAGGCTTCAGAACCAAGTGTGTCTGAGTTAGAATCAGCAAGGACGGGTCAGCTCTGGAGGGAGGCTGGTAAGGCACAGGGACTGAAGGAGTTCCCCACAGTCTCTGGCCTGCATACCTAGGAGCAAACTCATGCACAGAAGCGTGTGTGTGTGTGTGTGTGTGTGTGTGTGTGTGTGTGTGTGTGTTTGAAAGAGTGAAGGAAAGATGGAGAGACTTTTTTAGAATAAAATGTAAATGTGGAAGAAAGTGGTTATTCAGGAGTTTTGTATGGAGGACAGTGAGCTTGAGGTATCATGTGGTGATTTACTAGAGACGATTAGAGACAATCTGGGACCTCATGAAAAAGATCACCTCTTTTTTCTTTTTCTTTTCTTTTCTTTTTTTTGAGACAGAGCTAGAATGGCTGGAGTGCCGTGGCGTCAGCCTAGCTTGCTGCAACCTCAAACTCCTGGGCTGAACCCATCCTCCTGCCTCAGCCTCCCAAGTAGCTGGGACTACAGGCACGTGCCACTACACCTGGCTAATTTTTTTCTATTTTTAGTGGAGACGGGGTATCGCTCTTGCTCAGGCTGGTTTTGAAGTCCTGACCTCAAGCAATCCTCCCGCCTTGACCTCCCAGAGTGCCAGGATTACAAGTGTGAGCTACCACACCTCTTTTTTCAAATGAGAAGTTACTGTGAGTTCTGTGAGAAGTTACTGGAACAGATCAGATCACCCTAGAAGAATATTCTAAGAGAGGGCAACAGGGCCAGAACCTTGAGGAACATCTCTATTCAAAGGAAAGGGAGAGAAAAAGGACCCAGAAATGAAAGTGAAAGGGGAATCCTGGGTGGGAGGGGGCGCAGCAGAGTGTCACCACATAGATAGGTGCAGTCGGGTCAGACACAGTGAAGGCCAAGCAGCCCCTGGGAGTGTGGTCAGGTGGCCAAACCCTGTGAGTGTGGTTTTGGGGTGTATTGGAGGACGCAGGGCCTGGGGTCCAACGAGCAAAGAAAAGATGGAGACGTGCCCGTGAAGGACAGCTGTGTGAAGCAAAGGCCTGGGCCAGGGAAGGCTACTCCTCTATGTACTCATTTCAACCTGAGCCTTCTCTGACAGGAGAGGAACGAGAGGCAGAGTGAAGAAACTGAGGACATAAATGAGATCCCAGAAGACCAGAGATAGCCAGGTCCCTGAAACAAAGGGGCCCCCGCCTGAAGGCCCTCTCGTGTAGAGGCAGGTTCCCCAAATCAAGGGGAGACCCCGGGACTGTCTTGCCCAGCCGGTCTTCTGTGTGACAAGGGCTGAGGTGGTTGCTGGGAGGAAAAGAAAACAATAGGGAGGTGCAGGGGGGAAAGGAGAAAAGGAACAGCACTAAGAGTTTTAAAAAAGAACAGAAAAGGTTTAAACAACAAAAACCTCATCCTGAGGGAGACAGAGGCTCGTGGACATGCAGAGGCGCCGGTAGCACTGTGCTGCCATTTTCCCTTGTGATGCTCCGTGGCCAGCCCGGGAGCAGAGGAGAGCGGATGGATTCTCGGGGTTAGTGGATGGGGGAGGGGGGGACAGGGAGCGAGGAGCACAGAGCAGGTGACAAACTGGAGGCTCACGATAAAGGTAAAGTGAGGTGGTGGGCGAGAGAGAAAAGAATTCCAGAATTTTAAATAATATTCACAGAGAAAGCCACAGTAAATATGCTAATTGGCTTACCGTGAAAATCTACCCTAACAAAAATATATTATATTAAAAAGCAAAGTAATAAGTAGCTAATAAGCACCTGCTATATGCTCAGTGATGGTGTAGGGCAGGCATCTGAAGATCTCAGGCAAGGTGAACACTGGCAGCATGCTCAGCTAAACACACACGTGGACACGTGCCTCACTCTGGGGAGTGAGGTGTCGCAGAAGCTCCGGGGTGAGGTCTCCAGGAGAGCCCTTTGAGAGGAGGGCATCTCCGCCAGCACACACTTGGCCCGCAGCTCTGCCCCTTCAAAGCTGGAGGTGACTCGCGTGAGGACACTCGTCACCCACTAGGATGGCTGAGCAGAAAGAGAAGGTGCTTGTCCCTGATGCATGGCCTGGGACTGCTGCCTCTCGCCAGACGTTTTGTGGTGAGGGTCAAAATAAACTGTAGTTGGTTTAGCCACTGTATCTTGGTTCTGTTAATTACGTCTGGACACACGCTTGCTGGTACAGACACTCAGTGGCAGAGCTGGGCTCTGGACCCGGCCCCAGAGCGCTCGTAACCACCACGCTGCTGATAAACAAGCAGCTGTCACTGGCCTTAAGGAGCACAGAGCAGGGAAACGGAAGCACCCTGCTGAGAAGATCAAGTGGGCAAGACAGGCGAGGGGCAGACCTAACCCAGGTGTGGGGGGCACTGGCTGGGAGCAAGTGGGGGACAGGTGTGACAGGGAGGACGCCAAGCAATGAAAGGCCAACAACAGTACTTAGAAACCGACTTCGAGGATGAGGAAGGGGTGAGGGATGATGGAGGAGGAGGAAACGAGACTGATCGTCACAGTGGCTGAAATTAGGCAAAGGAGCCGCTATGTGGCGAGAAGAGGGGAGATGAGCATCAAAAATGAGGTTTGTTCTAACAGCCCAACTCAACTAATTCATTGCGATATAACCACTAAGTACTTAAATATATACACAGAAACACTGAAATGTTTAAATGCTTTTTCTTCCTCCTTTTGCTAAGAGGAATGATAAATATCAACTGTTTTCCTGATAAACAAAAGGAGCTCAGCAGCTGAAACAGTCTGTTCAGAATCAAAAAGCTAGATGCTATAAATAAGTGTGCATCCTTATTTTCTTTTGTGCCAAAGGCTAACGTACTCATTAGACTCCGTGAAAAACATTTACTGAAAGCCTAATTGGTACAGAGCTTCGTTCCAGGTGCTGCGGCAGGGAGGGCGGCCCCCGCCCTCAGAAAGAGCAGACTCACAGAATCCCGGGGCAGGAGGGAACTTGGGAGCATCTAGTTGAAGTCCCCAAAGGAGAGGACACTTGTCATTTTGGTAGACTATTACTTCAAAACTCTTCTGATTTGGGGGGAGGAGAGTGGACGCCCCCAAGAAGGGAAGCAAGAGGAGGGTGTCACATGAACTAGGCCCAGGCAGTCAGATGCTCCTGCCAGGGCTTTGAATCTGCAAGCAGTGAGGTCAGGGCGGAGCCACTGGACCTCGTTCCCAGTGGCCAGGCCTGGGGGGGGGGGGGTTTGGAGACACAGTACCAGTAGGTTCAGCGGAGGTCCTAGGAAGAAACTGTGGCCTCCCAAACTGGGGCAGGGGGATTGCATTGTTGATTTATGCTCAAGTCTATTCTGCAGCCTCCTGTGGATCCTGCGGGCTAAACGGTACATATGGATAAACTCCTTTTCTGCTTCAGTTAGCAAGTCAGGGCCTATCACCTACAACCAAGGCCCTGAAGGTACACCCCATCAAATGCTTCCGGCTCCTCTTGTGCCAGCCCCTACCTTCCAGCCCCAGCATGCTGCTGTACAGCTTCTGCCTGAGAATCTCTCAGAATGGAGAGTTCAGAGAATCTAGGCATGCCAGATTAGGTGCATGAATTTGGGCAAGCCAATTAACTGCTCTAAACCTAGCTTCCTCACTGTAAAATGGGAACTATGATAGTAATTAATGCAGAGCATGATCAGGGAGATTAAATTTGTTAATACATATAATAGTGCCTCAGATACAGGCTAGTAAGTGCTAAATAATTGTTAACTATTGTTCCTTTTTTAAAAATTTTAGTATTCCCATATTAAGAAAGAAAATATAACAAATTATATAATACCTATCACTTTATTTTAATTGCTTTACAAATACTGCTTCATTTGGTCGTCCTAACGACCCTACTAAGTATAGGCAGGTACTATTATCGTGTCCCTTTACAGGCGAGGAAACGGAAGCAGCAGGGTGCTCAGTGACCACACAGGGTCTTAGTTGGTGGCAGAGTCCAGTGTGAATCGAGGGGTCAGGTTCCAGAGTCTGAGCCCTTACCCACAATTCTGCCTCTGAGGCTTTAACGACAGACACGCCACTCACACAGCTTACCAGGCCCACTCATGCTGCACAAGCAAAGAACAGCTAAATAAAAGCCCCCCTCAAAAGGCCACGTGTCTCCTGCACTATTCCAGAGACTCAGTAATGCTTTTCACTGCTAATGGGTGCCCCCACTCCCATGGCCTCTTTGGGACCCCTGAAGCTACTAAGGACTGAGATCTTTTCAGCTTGCAGAATTGCCACGAAACCTTACTGATCCCACGATCCACCAGCACCGTGGCAGAGGCGACGCCACATCTCCAGCCCATCCCAGAGGTCTCAGTCTGACGAAGCGCGCAGGGTAATACACGGCCTCTGCATGCAGCGACTCTCACAGGCCCCTGCTCGTCTGGACTTCTTTCTCATGAAGGTAACAACCCACATCTCATAAGAAGCCATGGGGCGTCCTATTTAAAGTGAGTTAGAGAATCCAGGTCAACAATTACAAACCAGCCCTGCACCCCAATTCAGAGGGGCGTGAGCTCTGGCGTCACAGCCCATGCCTCTGCCTTCCCGCGGGCTCTTGGCGTCTCATGACACACAGCGACGGCACGCCGGCTCTGAAAAAGTGCCCAGACAGCTTCGGATGCTCCCAGATTCTTGATGCCAAGCATACCGCCTGAATATATACCACGTCCTCCTTACATTTCCGTAAACATGAAGATTATATATACCCCTGAGCAGCTTAGGCCAGCGATACCTCAATCATAAAAGGAGACTCCCCCCACAAAGAACGCATCTACGATAAAAATGAAATTGCATTGTCACCGGGGGTGTTTGCTATCCACAACACTTGCCCCTGAGATAGGGTGTTTGCTTACCCCAATTCTGTTTGCCTGTCCCTTTTCAGGACTCCCCAATCATATATGTATATGATAGAGTAAAAATTTCCAGTTTCAATGTTGTGGGGAGGTTGGGAATAGCATATATGTTCATAAAATAAAATAAAAGCATTCACATTTTAATAATGGTTCCAGTGAAAAAGGAATACTGATGAAAATGGACTTTTTAGAAGAAGGCAGATGTTTTGTGCATGGGGGAACATAAGCTCCTTACTCACCAGCCACAGGGCCGGAATGGGGGTTAAATGAAAAAGTAAGTGTACGGCTCTTTCAGAATTTGTCTAGTAGGTTTTCCAGTTTCCACTGGAAGACTCCCATGGGGAAAAAAAATAAAAAAGAAATACATGTAAAATGCTCGCAAGAGTGTCTAGCACAGAATGAATGCCACATATGTGCCAGCTATTGATATTACTTTTATGAAACAAAGAAGTGGCAGATCTTTTGGAGTCCTGAAGGGGGGATGAAGAGGGGAACAAGAACTCCTGGGAATGGGGGCAGGCGTGCCAGTGCACAGCAGGTAAGAGTGAGCAGGGGCCTCAGAGTGGACAGAGGTAGCTCTGGCCCTTTCACGCCTGCTGTCCGGCGGGGAGATGGCAGTATGGGCCCAGGAGGAGCGGCTGTGGGAGCCAATCTAGAGCTGCAGATCCCTGAGTCACCCACACAAAACAGCAGGTGACATCTCCAAATCACCTCCCTCACAAGAAAAGAAGACGGATTTGGCAACAATATTATTTCTACCAGGAAAGATAGGTCCGTTCACTCTAACCACATGACTGCCACCTCTCTAAATCCCAGATAACATTCATTTAATACCAGGAATATTTGGTAGAACAATAATTAGACTCTAAATGGCATCATAATCATTTGAGTGGTACTCAAAATGTCACTTGCAAAAAATGTTTCCTTTCGGCAGCAAGAACTTAACGCCTTTCCAGTCTCTTATTTTGGCTTTTCATAAATCAGCCATCTTTGAGGGGGCTCCAGGAGTGAGAAGCTCTTCTGGCATAAGAAAGGGATTTAGCAATTACCTTCCCAGTACGCTAAGCCCAATTACACAAACTGGGTGCGTGGCAGTGACAGCTGTACCAATACCACAAGCTTGGAGAAGCCAAAGTCTATTTTTGGAATTCAAGAGTGAGATTCAGCATCCAAAACCATGGGGGAAGGGGCAGAAATAAAATAATCATGTACCTCTCACATTTAGCCTGAAGGCTACGTCTAAAATTCATCACTATTAAAAGAGAACAAATAACATAGTGAACTGTCTTCATTATTCACCTTTGTGGACAGACAGGTCGGCCAGATCCTAAAAGTTCTCATAACATAGATTTTTAGATTGATTAGGAAGATTTTCTTTCCTACATCATATATACTTAACAAGCTAGTTAATAACATAATTCCTTGCAGTTTTGTAACAGTGGGGTGTTTTTAATCTTAACATGGTATAGGAATAATATTTTATTTCTTTAACTTTTAGCAATGAAAAACTGTTTAGACATTTTAAGCCACTAAGAACCACAGGATGATGTAATCACAGAGCTAGTTGAGGCCTTTGAGATGACCTGGTCCCATACTTACTTAATGGATGTGGAAACTAAGACCCAGAAGGGCCACACACAGTGGCAGACCTGGAATTAGAACCCAGGTCTCACGACGCTCAATGCAGAGCTCCTTTTCCTAAATTAACTAAAAATAAAAGTACAAATTAAAGTGGAGTTTGAGAGATCTACTCTACAGGAGTCTGGGTCCAGAAAAAGCTTCTAAAAAGCAGACCTATGGAGCTCTCAGCTACAAAGGAAAGTCCCTCTTCCTCCCACCCTGAGTTTTGAGAAACTATAGACATCAAAGCTTGCCCAAGTTTTCTCCCCTTATATTGGAAATAAAACAGAGCAAATTGCATCATGCCCTACCTCTTCCCATTTCTCATTTTGCTTTAAAACAGCAATACAGCTCCAAGCAGAGGAGTCTCAAATTTTTATTGTTTTGGCAAACACTTAAATTAAAGGATATCATTGCCTCTGGTCATGGTGGGAGGAGTAGAGAGCGGGTTGTCTTTCAAAGGTTCCAGACTTTATTACAGAACTTGAACACTGGATGCTATTCTCTCAACTATATGATGCAACAAGACCAAGCTCGCACAGTGAGAAAAGGGTCTCCAGCATCCTACTCAAAGATTATCCCATCTGCTGCTTTGCCGATGTAGCTGTTCTTTGTTATCCTTGCAAAATGTATTCAATTCAAGAAACGGGAATTCCATTCCTCTGCCTCAATTGCCTCTCCCCTTTTGGTCTTGGTTTTCCAGTGTCCCTCCTCTGGCTATGCCACCAGGTTTTAACCCTCCAACCATGGCTAAGGCATCACCATGCAAGGACTAGGGGAAGAGGGAAGGAGGCAAGAGTGATGGCAGCCCATGGGCCTGTCATGTACAAAACAGGTGCACAACAAATTCTTTGTAAAGACGGGTAGAGAGTTAGGATCCATTCTTCTGGATATCCTTTAACGAAGGCCACAGACAGACAAAGAAGCACCATGAAGACTGCAGTAAATTGCAAAGAAAGGACTAAAGCTGGGGTTGCTAAACTATGGTTCGAGGGCCCAATCTGACCTGTTGCCTATTTTCATAGAGCCCAAAAGCTAAAAATCATTTTTATAGCTGAACATCTGCCATCAATTTGGTGGTAGGAAATACTAACTTTGAGCACAAAATAAGCAAAAAGTTATCCACCTCCCCCTGCAAACATCCCATTCTTCTTTAATGGATCTGTATTATAAAAAGTTGTCCTCACTTATTATATTTTGGATTTCATCAATACAAGTTTTGTGGAAAGTTTTCTTTCTTGGAATAACTTGTAATAACACGATGCCCTTGATTTTGCCTCTTGGCCTTTGAAGCCTAAAATATTTAGTACCTGGCCCTTTATAGAAAAAGTTTGTAAACCCCTAAAAGAATTGGGGGCACTTTATGCTGGAAGAAAGAAGACAGCATGACATCTGTCTTCAAAACTTTGATGGAGGCCGGGCGCGGTGGCTCACGCCTGTAATCCTAGCACTTTGGGAGGCCGAGGCGGGCGGATCGCTCAAGGTCAGGAGTTCGAAACCAGCCTGAGCGAGACCCCGTCTCTACCAAAAATAGAAAGAAACTAATTGACCAACTAAAAATATATATACAAAAAATTAGCTGGGCATGGTGGCGCATGCCTGTAGTCCCAGCTACTCGGGAGGCTGAGGCAGTAGGATCGCTGAGCCCAGGAGATTGAGGTTGCTGTGAGCCAGGCTGACGCCACGGCACTCACTCTAGCCTGGGCAACAAAGTGAGACTCTGTCTCAAAAAAAAAAAAAAAAAAAAAAAAAACTTTGATGGACTGTCATTGAGGCAGGACTGGACTTGCCCTATTGCTCCAAAGAGATAGAATAAGCAGAAGATACAAGGAGATAAATTATAGATCAGTTCTTTCTAATAACCAAAGGGAAAGGGGATGCTATACATTACATACCAAGACCTGTGCTGGCCACTTTATACATATTATCTTTCTGAGCTTCATAACAATCCCTGAGGTAGAAGCCCAGAGTGGCTAAGTATCTTTCCTAAAGTTTCATAGCTAGGAAAGGGCAGAGCCAGGATTTGAACCCAGATCTGCCTGACTCCAAGTCTGAGTTTTCTCACTATACAGTGGACACTTCCCTACATAAGGATCAAGAATCATCTGCCAGGGTTATTACAGAAGGGATTTTTACATTGGAAAGCAGATTACTAATATCGCCAATAGTAATAGTAACATGCTCTTTGCATACTCTATCTATCTATGGAGATCAGGTCTCACTATGTTGTCCAGGCTGGTCTTGAACTCCTTGAACTTCAATAGATCCTCCCACCTCAGCCTCCCAAGTAGCTAGGATTATAGGTGTACACCCTGCTTCCAGCTATGCTCTCTCTTTAATCCTCACAATAACCCTTGGCAGTAGATCCTATGTTACCTGTGTTTTCCACATAAGGGGACAGATTTAGAGAGGTAAAGGAATCTGCTCAAGTTCATGCTCAGCATGTAAAGTGGCAGGACTGAGGTTCAAACTTAGATTTGATGTTAAAACACAAGGCATTATTGAGATGGCAATATTATCCAAAGCAATCTACAAATTCAATGTAATCCCTATCAAAATTTTAACAATTTTTTTTTTTTTTTTTTTGCAGAAAGGAAAAAGCCAATCCTCAATTTCATTTGAAATTGCAGGGGACCCTGAATAGCCAAAATAATCTTTAAAAAGAACAAAGTTGGGGGACTCATACTTCCCAATTTTAAAGTTTACCACTCAGCCACAGAAATCAAAACAGTATGATATTGCATAGGACAAATATATAGACTAATATAGAAATGGAATAGAATTAAGATCCCAGGAAAAATTCCACACATCTTTGACCAACTGATTTTTGACAAGGATGCCAAGTCCACTCAATAGGAGAATAGTCTCTTTGACAAACGGTGCTGGGACAACTGATTTCCACATGCAAAAGAATGAAGCTGGACCCCTACCTCACACCATATACAAAAATTAACTCAAAATGAGTTCTTACAGCCCAAATATAAGAGCAAAAACTATAAAACTCTCAGAGGAAAATAAAAGGGTTAATCTTTATGACCTTGAATTTGGGAATAGATTCTTAGATATGACACCAAGAACATGAGCAACAAAAGAAAAAATAGAGACACTAAACTTAAAACTATTAATAAAAAATTCTGCATATCCAAGAACATTATCAAGAGAGTGGATAGACAACCTACAGAATGGGAGAAAATATTGGCAAATCATATTTTTAACCAGAGTTTATTTATTATCTACAAAAAAGATCAATTGTAACTCAACAATGAAAAGACAAAAAAAGTTTCTTAAATGAGCAAAGGACTTGAATAGTCATCTGACCAAAGATACACAAAGATACACAAATGGCCAATAAGTACAAGAAAAGATGCTCAACATCCTTAGTCATTAGTGAGAGGAAAATCAATACCACAATGAGACACCATTTCACATTCTACTAGGATGGCTATAATCCAAAAAATAAAAAGACAAAAAACAAAAGAACGAGTGTTGGTGAGGAAGTGGGGAAACTGAAACCCCCATGTATTGCTAGTGAGAATGTAAAATGGTACAGCCCCTGGGAAAAACAGTCTGGCAGTTCCTCCTCAAAAAATTAAACATGGAATTACTACATGACCTAGCAAAAGCACTCCTAGGTATATATCCCAAAGAACTGAAAAGAGGAACTGAGACATGTGTATGCCAATCTTCACTGTAGCATTATTCACAATGGCCAAAAGGTGGAAACAACCCAGGTGGCCATCAATAGATGAATGGATAACAAAAGGTGGCACATGCATACATACATACAACAGAACATTATCCAGCCACACAAGGAATGAAGCTCTGATACATGCTATCAGAAGTATTATCACAACATGGCTGAATTATGAAAACATTCGGCTATGTGCAGCGAGCCAGACATAAAAGGGCAAGTACTGCATGATTGCATTTACTTGAGGTACCTAGAATAGGCAACTTCATAGAGATGGAAATTAGATTAGAGTAACCAGGGTATGGAGGGGGGTGGGGGGGGGAGAAAATGAGAAGTTATTGCTTTATTGCTTACCGGGTACAGAATTTCTGTTTGGAATGATGGAAAACTTGGAAATAGTGATAATAGTCACAAAATATTGTGAATATTTCTCTGCACTACAAGTCCCTAAGAGTTTAAACCACTTCAATTCCTCCCAAGAGAACTGGCATTTTCATTGAGGGCCGTAAGAAGAAAGCAGGTCTTAATTCAAAAGAATGCTTCCATAATGGTGAGAATGGAGATCCCAAGGGCCATGTCAGAGGCTGAAATTCTTCGTGGCAGGCTGTCATGCTAAAATGATGCAGGTGTGGTCCCTGCCAGGCCAACCACAGAGCTGGGATCTGTCCAGGTGGTTTTTTTCCAAGCTGGACCCATATCCCACTAAAAGACCTTTAACCATTGCTCCTGCCTGGGGGAAGATACACTCATTGCACCTCTAGGGACCTCTAAAACCAAAGAAAAGGGGGGCAGGCTGAGAGTATACATTAGCTTTGAACCACTGGTATAATCAGCAAGTCTTTACTGTGTACCTGCCACAAGCCAAACACTCTATCTTGACTTCTCAGTAGTCTGTGGCTCTACCTGTATCATGCCCACTGAGGCCTTCTAGACACTTGGCACCTAGCTCAAGGCTGGGCTTGCGCTACACAAGTGGAGCTGCACGAGACGCTCAACTCTAAAAGAAACTAGGAAACAGCAGGCCTATTAAGCAGACTTAGTTAGATGTGCGGTGTTTTTCACAGTGCTCCCTGATTAAATAAGTGTTTAGGTTGGGGAGGTGTAAATGTCCCCTTGGTACAATCACTAGCCTGACACTTCTACCCACAGAACCATAGTATTGTTGAGATTTACCATAAACAAATGAATATGAGTTCACAGGAAAGATAAAAATACCGTCTCTGTCTTTGAAGCTGCCATGCCTATGTAGGGGGTACATATACAACCTTCAAACAGGACCCCATAATATTCTGTCAAAATGGAGCCATTAATAGTCAAATTCGAGAAACAAACCTCCTTAGCAGCTTGGGTTCATTCTAAAAAACAGATGAAACGGTGCTTGTTGTTTTACTTTTAATAGCGCGGGTTGTCATGCCAACTAGTGCTGGTGTTTAAAATGAAGAGAAAAAAAAGAAGCGTTCCTTCCTACACAAACCTTTCAGCAGGGCTCACAATTGGTCTTTAAAAAACATGAAAACTCACAGCATTGGGGATACAGTAAACATTGTGCTTCTAGTTAAACCTGTCAGAATGCGGATGTGACAAACCTTTGGTTTGTGTTTCCTTTGTAGAGTGCTCCCTGCCCGGGATCTGGCTGAGCGGCGCCCTGGAGGAAAGAAAGGCTGGGTGACGCAGACACACACAGCAGCCGGTGCTCAGCTGGGAGAGCAGCTTCCATCTTGAATAGGCTCAACAGAAAGGACAGCGCCCCTGGGAGAGAGTGGCTCTGCTCCCCGCTGCAAGCGTAGTTCTGAAAAGGCTGGGTCTGCTGTAAGCCAGGCGAGGTGGCTCACGTCTGTCATCCTAGCACTCTGGGAGGCTGAGGCGGGCACATCGCTCAAGGTCAGGAGTTGGGAACCAGCCTGAGCAAGAGTGAGACCTGGTCTCTACTAAATAGAGAGAAATTAATTGGCTAACTAAAAATATATAGAAAACATTAGCCGGGCATGGTGGCGCATGCCTGTAGTCCCAGCTACCTGGGAGGCTGAGGCAGGAGGATCGCTTGAGCCCAGGAGTTTGAGGTTGCTGTGAGCTAGGCTGACGTCACGGCACTCTAGCCCGGGCAACACAGTGAGACTCTGTCTCAAAAAAAAAAAAAAAAAAAGGCTGGGTCTGCACAACGCTGCACAGGACCCCAGTGCTCCAAGTGTGCCAAGGGCAGGAGCAAAGACAGGAGGAGAGGAGACATGCTGGCGATGGCAACAGAGGCACCCCTGTCCCCTCTGTGGTGCCTGTGGGCCCAGGCCAGCCAAAGAGAGGAGCCAGGAAGAAAGAAAGCATGTCTGGTTCTGATGCACAAAAGCTGATGTCAGCTGAGGACGAGAGAAAGGAAAGTACGAGGGCAGGGTGAGAAGGAGGGAAGACCTCTTCACCCACGGCAGACTCATGGTTGCTGCCACTTGTGTTCACAAAAGGCCCCACCCGTGTATAGGAAGATCCAGCCAGGTTTCTGAGGCAGAGAGGACCTACTCACAGACCAGCCACAGGGTGAAAGTGGCTGGATGGCATCAGCGAGGGGCACAGCTGGTGGTGCTGACAACTGGGCCCCTCCCCTTCTCTCCAAGATCCTCTCCCACCACTCCTCTCTGAGAGCAAGCCCTGGCTTCCCAGTGCCTCAGCCCAAGGCCTTCACATCTCCCAGCCTGAGAACGGAGGGTGTCTCTCTCAAGACTATTTAATGCCTAGCAGACCTTAAAGATCCAGTTCATATATACGAGCTGCTCGTAATCTCATACTGGAACTCCCAACCTGCAAACTCTGCTGCAATTGGCCTATTCCATTCAGCTGGCAATGAACGTGCCTTGCACTAGTAAGTCTTCTCTAGTTTGGTTACCTTTTCATGTGTTTCTGCCTGGCCTCCCTAACTAGAATGGAAATTTCTTGAAGGCAAAAGATCTTTACTGCGTATTTTGTTGTGTCCCCAGTGCCTGGTAACGCCTGGTGTATACAGTGGCAATAACTGCAGTAGCAGCAGCAGCAGCACACAGCTGCCATTTTACGGGCTCTGTGTCCTGGGCTCTGTTCTGAGTACTCTACATAGATTAACAAATATAACCCTCACACTGTCTGAGACACACACAATTATTAGCCCTATTTTACAGGAAAAGAAACTGAGGCATAGGAGGTTAATGACTTGCCCAGGATCACACAACTGTTAAGTGGCAGATCCAGAACTCAAACCAAAGCTCTCTGACTCTACAGCCCACGATCCCGGACATACTATGCCGATGACCGGGTCTGGGGTGGAGGGTGCAGCGATAGGTCGGATGCCAACAGAAGGGAGACAAGAGATGGGGAATATCTACAATAAAATGTGTAGGATACTATCCCATTCCATAAAACTTACATAATGCACATGCATTTATTCATAAAGACGGATGTAAAGATGGTCTCTAAAATGTCAATGGATAGTCAACTGTCTCAGGATAGCTGGATTATAAGGGACTTTTCTGTATTTGCATGTATCGCCTGATCCTTTAAGGTGCATGCAAGGCTGCTGCATGTGGCAGAAAGACAAACAATGGAATCAATCTCATTATGGTGGGAAAGGAAAGCAAAACAAAATAAAAAAAGAGAAAAAAAAGAAGAGGGTGCCATCGAATATTTCTGACACATGCCCGTGGCTGTGTCATAGAGAGGTTGCCCTGGCGATGGTGCTGGCGGCGAAGACGGGGAACTGTAATACACAGTGACTGGTAACAGTGACAATCACTGACACTTGTGGGGCCCAAAGGAAAGTAATATGGGAAGTTTAAAATCTAGTTACTCTCACAGCAACACTATTCACAGTGTGGCCAAAAGGTGGAAACAACCCAAATATCCATCAACTAATGAATGAGAAAACAAATTGTGGTGTATCCGTATAAGGGAATATTATTCTTCCATGAAAAGGAATGAAATATTGATATAAGCTACAATGTGTATAACCCTGAAAACGCACTAAGTGAAAGAAGCCAGACACAAAAGGTCACATATTGGATATTTATATAAATGCCCAAAATAGGTAAATCCACTGAGACAGAAAGCAGGTTAGTAGTTGACAGGAATGGGGGTTGGGAGGTGTGAGGAATGGGGGGTGACTGCCTAATGGGTATGGGGCTTCCTTTTAGGGTGATGGAAATGTTTTGGAACTAGAGGCGGTGGCTGCAGCACAGGGTGAACGTACTAAGTGCCACTGAATTACACGCTTTAAAATGTTTAGGTTCACATGAGTTTTACTTCAGTTAAAAAATATCCAGTTACCCTTTTAACTTAAAAGTCCTGAGAAAACGGAAGGGCAGATGAGAACAAACAACAACAAAAAAGCCAAACAGGTGCAGAAAAACCCCAGTGAAGATGGGCCAGGCTGCCCCGAGCTGCTGTGAGGCTTCACTTTTCCTGTGACGACTGTTTTAGTGGGAGGGTCTGAGACAGCGTGGCCGTCTGTGCTCAGGGAAGCTCCAAACGCCTGTGCAGAAAGAGCAAGAAAGGCTGAAGCCATGTGCCCTGTCCCCTCTACTGATGGGCGTGGAAGCTGTGCGGGGCCCTCCAGGGGCGGCCGTCCCGGGCGGCTGTGCGCTGCCATCCCGGTTGGTCGGCAGGGGCCACACCCTGTTCATGGCTGTAGCCCCAGCCTCAATCACAGCCCCTGGCTGTTTTGAAGAAATAAATGTTCTCTAAGAAATAAACACTCAGCCGGGCGTGGTGGCTGATGCCTGTAATCCTAGCACTCTGGGAGGCCGAGGTGGGAGGATCGCTCAAGGTCAGGAGTTTGAAACCAGCCTGAGCAAGAGCGAGACCCCGTCTCTACTAAAAATAGAAAGAAATTAATTGGCCAACTAAAAATATATATACAGAAAAAATTAGTCGGGCATGGTGGTGCATGCCTGTAGTCCCAGCTACTTGGGAGGCTGAGACAGAAGGATTGCCTGAGCCCAGGAGTTTGAGGTTGCTGTGAGCTAGGCTGATGCCACGGCACTCACTCTAGCCTGGGCAACAGAGTGAGACTCTGTCTCAAAAAAAAAAAGAAAATAAATAAAATAAACGTTCACCATATTTTATCAATTGACTTATATTTTTAATAGATAAAACACAGATGGGACACAAAATTCAAAACGCCCCAGGGGAAACACAGTGATAAATGCCCCTGCCTTCCACCCTCCACTGTGACATCTCTGAGTCCATCTTTGGCACTGTCTCCGCTATTTATTTATTTATTTATTTATTTTTTTTTTGAGACAGAGTCTCACTTTTGTTGTCCAGGCTAGAGTGAGTGCCCTGGCGTCAGCCTAGCTCACAGCAACCTCAAACTCCTGGGCTCAAGCGATCCTTCTGCCTCAGCCTCCCGAGTAGCTGGGACTACAGGCATGTGCCACCATGCCCGGCTAATTTTTTTTTTTTTATATATATATCAGTTGGCCAATTAATTTCTTTCTGTTTATAGTAGAGACGGGGTCTCGCTCTTGCTCAGGCTGGTTTTGAACTCCTGACCTTGAGCAATCCGCCCGCCTCGGCCTCCCAAGAGCTAGGATTACAGGCGTGAGCCACAGCGCCCGGCCTGTCTCCGCTATTTAAAACACGACTTGTGGGACAGAGCTCTGAATCGTGGCGACTTGGGTATCAGGTTGTCACCACAAGATGGAAGCTACGTGGGATATCAAGACGGAAGTCATCTCGGTGAAAGCAAGGTCCTAGGACCGTGTGCCGTGAGAGGTGCGGCCTGCGGACAAATCTGCGGAGGTGACAGCCGCCCCCTAGAGTCATTCGTGGAATGATGAGAAACCCGTGGGCAGGGGCCATCCAGCCAGCCTCCCGGGCCAGCCCCCTCAAGCTCCTCAGTCCTGTTTTACAGGTAGGAAATGTCCAGCTGGGGAAAGGGGACATTGCCACACGATGGGATGGACATAGACATGCACACCACTCTCACCCCTAGACCTAGAGAGGTGCTCAGTGGTTTGTCTGGAGGAAAAAAAATCATCTTAAAAGAATTCAACTATGAGCTGGGTGGCACTGTCCCCACAGATGGGCTTCACGTAGACACAGAAACTAAGCTGGTTGGGAGGAGGGGGTCCAGGAAATCAGGGCACCCAAAGGGGGTGCAGACCGAACAATCTGGGCCCACCTGAAGCCTGGACGGAGTGCCGGGAGTGGGCCACACGTGACGGGGCACGTACTGATGTATCTCGCCGGATTGTGGGGGGGTTCGCCTTTTTTTTTTTTCCCTGAAGGCTGAGTAACCATTGCCCTGTATAATCACCAAACCAAAGACTAAAAAAAGACTCAAGCCACGCAGGCTCATCTGTTCCCCAAGGCTCCTGCCCAGTGTGGCGACGCACTGGCAGGCTGCAGGGTGAGTCGGCCACTTATCTGGTTTCAGCCAATCTGTTACTGTATTTCACTCCCTGTCCTCGTGCCCAGAGGCTGTTGCAATGGGTATAAATTTAGAAAGAGAAAGATAAATAACATGGAAAAGTTCCTTTTAACAAAATAGGTTGTCTCTCTCTCTCTCTCTCTTTCTCTTTATTTTGCTAAAGAGAAGATAAAATGATCTCGTTACTTATTTAGCCTTTCCATGGTGGGATCTGGTTTTCTGGGAGGCAACCTAATAACACACGACCTTCGCCCAAGATTAAGCAGCTTCATTTGAAACTGAAGCAGTCAAGCTTCCATCCTAAGCGCTTCTTAGAAACTGAAGGAGTGAGAAGACGACAGCACCTTGCACAAGATCTGGAATCCACCAGGATCCCTTCTGAACAAATAGAAGGCTGTAAATGAAGACAGTGTTTACTTTCTGTGGAATAGTCTACTGGCTAACCTGATGACACACTGTGCCCGAAATTGCCATTTCATCGGGAGCTGCATGGATATTTTAAACGAAACCTGTTTTATAAGGAAATTGATATCACAGATGGAAGATTTTTGGTTATGATGGAAATTAACTGAAAGAGACACTGCTTGGAAATGCCTGCCTTCCCTCACACACAAACTCACAGCCTGGTGGATTATGGGCCGCCAGGTGCTAAGAGACTGCAGATCAATTCTGCTACCTCATCATTTATCCCAATGCCCATCTCCAGAGGAGGAAACCAAAGTTAAATGACTGGCCTGGGGTTATGAGGCCACCAGAGATGGAAGGGGACCCAAGACTGGGTCTCATAGCCCTTCCCTGGGGTCATCCCACAACCACCAACCGCCCCCTGGAAGCCCACGAGCCGCAGCGGCCATACCTCCGACAGCATCTCGTACTGGCCTCTCCTCCCGAGAGCGATGGTCAGTAAGTCGTAGACCACGGACGCACTCTGCAGGCTGATGAGACGGTCGCTCTTGTGCTCAGGTATCCTGCTCAGCACAGCGTCCCGGTTGGCCTGAAAACAAGAAGGAAGAGAAGCGGATGCTGAGCTAGCCCATGCACACAGCAGCCACTGAGCAGTGGAGAAGCCACCTAGGCCCTCCTGGACCTAACAGTTTGCCAAGGGGCTGGAGACAAGGGCAGGAGTAAGTGATGGGCCTCGCACCTCAAGTCATTTATTCAAACTCCTGAGCACCACGCCACATGGTATATGGCATGTCCTGAAGTACTGGAGGTGTGAACGCAGAGGCACATGTACCTGTCAGCAGGTGTTTGGAGGAAGCTTTGGGAGCGGATGCAAAGCAGGGAGAGTTTCCGTGGGCTCAGGTTCACAGACAGCCTCGCTGCAGACACAGCTGAGCTCTAGGGCTATGGACTCACCCATGGGGTGAGGCCCTACTGCGTCTCACCTGCAGCTCCTGCTCTACATTAAAGAGTGGGAGAAAATTCCCAGCCCTGCGTCTCCCATCACCAAATAGTGTCATCAAGTTCCATCAGTCCTGCAGAGATACCTCATACTTTCCCTCTTTACCAAGCAACACTCAAATCCCTATATGACATCTCAACTGGAACAGACCACAAATACCAATTCCATCTTGGTTAGGGAAGCACAAAACAGACATATAAGGGAAAACAGAAACAAGCAGACTTTTACTTTCAAAGATATTATCACAGAGGACTCAAGAGAACACCTTGTCAATTTCACATCTCTACTGCTTAGCATGGAAATATAGCAGGCATATTTGAGCTTATTAATCTCATCCATCCAGAAAACAAATGTTCTTTATGGCAACTTGTTTCCATTACTCCTGAAATTTAATTTCTCTACAGATTTCTCCAGATATACTACATTTGTTAGAGTCTTAACAGCTAGCTCATTCTCCTTTTTTCCCTAATAGGGAGTTCAGACCCAACAAAGTTAGATTTCACCTATCTTTTTTCCCTGCTAATTAACAGAAGTCTCCAGATCCACCTGTCCTAGGAGCAGAGCAAGGGCCACTCAGCCTTTCCCGGGAAAGTGGTACATGAGGACCGGGGGCACTTGTCCCTGAAGGCTGATGTTTATCTTCCTGCCTGACATTCGGAAAGGCCACACGCACACCTTCCCTCTCACTAATGAGACAAAATGCCTTCTTTTTGTGTGTAAGTCCAAGGCATTTACTTTTAGCCACCCATCAGTACTTACTCACTTTAAAATTCCTTGCTCTTAAATGTCAAAGACAAATAAGAATATATAAGACAGGCCACTTCCTACAAAGTGAGTCATCTCTTATGGAAATAGGCCTGCTTTTGAAGATTTCATTCTAAGTTTTTCTTGTTAAGACTGCCTTTTGAGCCCGACAAAGGAATCTCTGATGGAAATAGGACCCGCTGTAAATGGTTTCGTTTCATTTATTTGCTATAAATGTTCCATACTGAGACCAATGCCTGGAAGAGAACAAAATAAAACAAAACAAAAATACTATTTATGAGACATTTTCAAGTTATGCCAAATGATTTTTTTTTATTTTTAAAGAAAGTATCCATATCTTTTGATTAAAAAGGTATATTCTAACAGATCCACAAATAATAAATATTCCAGATATTGTCTCAGTGGTAGCTATGCAAAACATAGTTCAATAATCCCCTTCTCCAATGGAAAACTAATTCCACTTGCAGTGAGAAAGCAGTAATTCCAAATGATTTCTTGTAGGTGGAGAGACTATGGTCAAATTTATGCTCCTAAGTTAAAGTCAGAACCAACAAAGAACACAATTTTCTCAGACACCAAAAAACATAGCAATTTTCATTTTGGTTCTGAAATTGAGCACATACATTTTCTATCTAAAAGCTGAAAAATCAAGGCGTTGAAGGACATGAAAAAAGGCTTCCAAAGGCAACCGAATTTAGATTTTTACCTACATTTTATGGAATGACTTACAGGGAGAACACAATTATTGTGGTTAGAAATCTAATCTTTCACGTTTACTGGTGACACCATTGGATTCCACCATCCCCTGGAGAGATTATTCTGGAAATTAAACACCACAGAGCCAAATTTGACTGTCTCAAAGAGATCTCAACTTTTGAGTATTATTAGTTTATACCACTTCAAGTAAGAAGCAGGAGAGTGGAAGACATCATTCCAAAGATATCTACACTTAGAATGAGCATTTTAGAGATGTGGCCATGTTTTCCAAATTCCAGACTGGAACACACGATCTGACAGTGGAACACAATATTTTCAATCAGAATCAGCCAAGTAATCTAAAATGTACGGTCATCACGCTTTCAGAACTTTTACACTATGACCAATCAAGTTTGCCCAAAGGAAACTATCTGTGAAGCTATGAGGAGTCCAGCTTGGTATGAGGGTCTAACCTTGGTATAAGGTTAGCTAGAAGGCCAACATTGCTGGTGCCATTCATGAACTGGTGAAGAAGCCTGGTGAGACTTGTCCACTTGAATGCCACCAAGTGTCAGCCTGGTCACCTATGTGCCTTCTCCTCGACTGTGCCAAGGCACAGTAGAGAATGAAAATGAGACTATCCTAAGTTACCAGTTGACAGTCAAGGCTAGAGGAGCCAAGGGGCATCCTGTTTCCTTGAGAGGAATCCTGATGATGACAAAGAACTTCAAGTGGTAACTCAGGCAGTCTTGCTCTTGTAAACATCTCTGGGCCATTCCACAGAACAAGAAAACCCAAGGTTTTAAAATGAGGCAAGAGAGCTACCCTCCCTGACTACTACTCATGGCCTCCTCCGATCCCTCCTGCTCTCAGCACACAGATATTCTTCTTGTGCTTCATTTCTAAGTCTTTTACCTGAGTGTGTTTCATACCTCCAATTCAACAGTGTGTTTGGGAGCAGAAGAAGGGAAATGCCTTTTCTTGCTCAAGTTATGTTTCCTTTTTCTCCCTCTGCCTGCAGTGGGGCGGAAGTTATGAGGAGAGAACAGTACAACCTACTAGAAGGAGGGGTAGACCACTGCATGATGCATGCGTTTCACCTGCTTTGGGCCTCAGGCTCCTTATCTATAAAATGAGGTGAATGGACATGATGTTCTCTAGTCCTTTCGAGTTCCAGGAGCCTGTCGTTCTGCTCAGGTGCTTAGCACACATAATTTACCTGCTGAGATATTAACTATTACAACACTCATTACTCTTGATTTCAAGCCAGGGCCGTAATATACAGAGCAGAAACCCAATAAATGATGAGTGATGCAATTTTAGACTTAAAATTCAATATCCTGGCCAAACACTAAGAAAAACATTTCAAAGGAATGGGATGATCTAGCAAAACTCCCTCCCAACAGCATGGCCAAATAATAGCAGTGAGCTCTTACAGCCCAGGATCTTGCAGTGCCTGGGAACAGGTGGGAGCTTGGAGATGAAGGCTGTTTAATCAGGCTCCTGCTATGTAGACCAGAGATTCACATGTCCAGCAAGTTTTTTATCTCAAAACTTTCCCTCACGCCAGGGCAAATTGAGAAGGCTTGTAAAGGGTGTCCATTGGGAGCTTCTTTCTCTTTTTAAGGATCCTTTGGTGGTCATTTTAGCTGTGGCTTACCTACATACAATTGCATGAGTGTTCAACAGATACTTGGTGGATAAATGAATGAATTAAGATACCTGCTAACTGGAGAAGTGCCAAGCTCCAGGCTGAACAAGGGACATTGCTAGCAAGTCCAAGAATGAAGAAACAATCCTCTTTTTAAAGCTCTACTGTTTTTTCCTACTCAGGTATCCCCTCTAGAAAGTATTTTCTCCCAAGAAAAAGAGTCACCATATCAATGGAATGGTCATACCAAACAAGGTACTGCAGGGACAAGAGGAAGAGCAATATAAAAACACACTCTGCTTACCATCGATTCACTAATCAGCAATAACAACAGGGCTTCTTCAGTATTTTCTTGAGGACAAAAAATGCTGTAAAAAGAAACCAATGTTGATATACTGCAATTTTAAAATAACATAAAATACATAAATACGAGCAGAACTGAATGCTAAAAGCTTCTAGATTTTTATATAAAACACAGGAAAAATAGTGTATAATTTGGACACTTGAATTAATTTGCCTACTTCTATGGTAATCTACAGAATTAATATATTTTAGCTATGCATTTTAATGGCAGGCAGAAGGGTGACGTAAAGTTGTAAAAACCAAGTTTAAAAGCCCCAAAAAATGTATGTTGCTATTATAGAGGCAGAAATTTTGATCTCTATAAACTAACAGTAAATAATACAAGCTTTCTCCTAAACCCATTATGGAGGTATAAATTGCAGACATTTTACTACTCTTCTTACCTCTTACCTGCTAACTGACATATATTGTCATTTAGATGAAATGAGACTGAAAGCAGTTTTTCAGTTTGAATAGTTTCTATAACACTATAAGAATTTAGTGAGCTATCTTAAACACACATGTTTTATTATGGCAAGAGCCATCTTATTAATCTATTTTATGGAATTTGGCTGAACTCTAAAATCTTGGATTAAAAGAAAAAGCTTTTAAGCTCAATGTTGCTCAGGATTAAAGAACAATAAAAACCCAAACATAACCCCAATCTGCATTCTCTATATCCTATTTTTTGTGCCATGACCACTTTTAAAGACTTGCAGCATTTTTCCCCTCTTGTTTTAAAGCTCTAGAATCCTTTGAGTAGAAATGTGATTATTGTCACCAATTGGGCCAAACTCAACTTTTTTTTTTTCATGGAATGAAGAAGAGTCTGCAATAAATTAAAATGAAGTTGGTTAAAAAAAAAAAACTCCTGGATATTTTGAAGATGATGAAATAAAAACTAAATTTACATCTTCCCAGGGGTAACATTACAATCATTTAATTGAAGAGATTTCCACCCAAAGAAGGCAAAAAAAAAAAAAAAATGTTTGCCAAGTAATTATAAATACTTGTTCTCTTTGAAGCACTGGTAATTTTTGTTCTGCATCAAAGGATGATAAAGAGCTAGACAGAAAGAATACAGTGCCCGATGCTCTTCTTACAACTCTGACATCACAGAGGTAAGAAAGCCACTGGAGGGATGGTTTCTATTGCTCTTCCAGGGCTAAAATTTTAAGAAAAGACTGGCCTGACAATGAGGAGCAAGATTCTGGGATTTGCAGTGACTTCCTTAAGGAGTCAGCCTGAGGTGATAAGGGTTTTTCAGAAGATGGAATACTTCTTTCCCCTTAAATTCAGAAATAGAGCCTTAAGGCCCTGAATTAAGAGAGCCCCTCTCCCCACTCCCCCCCCCCCGTGTGTGTGTGTGTGTGTGTGTGTGTGTGTGTGTCTATCTATGTCCAGCAATCATTTCCTGAAACGCTGGCTGGTGCTTACATGCAATTGGGACCTTGTGAATACAGCAGTAACATTAACCCCTTTCTTCATGGCTAGCCAGTTCTGCATTGTCCAACTCCAGATTAATTAAAAAGAGAGAGCCCATGCTAATTGGGACTTCACACCAGCCAATTCAGCCCATGGATAATCTCCAAATTCCATTTGCGACATCCAGCCTGCTTAAATGCTAGGTCGTGTTATTTTTACCAGAGTTGCTAACAAGTAGCACATTAACTGATTCTTTTCTTTTTTTTTTTTGTTTTTGTTTTTGTTTTTTTTACATTAACTGATTCTAATGCTACTTTCCCTGCCCTCCCCATTGCGGCAGGCAAGGTGGGTGCTCAGAAGCACTGCGAGGCTCCAGGGGCTGGGAGGAAGAAGTCGGGGAGAAAGGATAGTTGTAAGAGACATGCCTGGAAAACTACATACTCAGAACCTCCTTCTCAATAAATAGGAATTCTCTAGACCCACTTCTGGCCATTCCTTCCCTCTTCCTCACTCAGGGAAGCATGGAGCCCAGGGTGGACGGTCAAAATTGTTGGGGCCTTCCTTTTGTGACTTCTCCTCTTTGGGGTCCATGAGCCTGAGGGGGAGATTCTAGGGTGCCCAGGCCTCAGCCTTGAAGAGTGGGCAAACTGGGGCCCTGGACCCAGAGGAAGGTCAACGCAGGTGAGATACACGGACAGGAAGGAAACAGATCAGCAGCATGAGGACGAGCTCCCGCGACCCGGTGAGCTGGCAAAGGAGGTGGCAGTGCCATGCTGCTGCTGAGCTGAGAATTGGAGGGCTGTGTCCTAATCCTAGTCATGCCACCAACCCACTGGGGACCTTTAGGCAAACTGCCATTTACTTACTTTGGATGAATTTACTAACTCATCATCTGATTCTATAGAAGACATAGGGAACAAAGGCTCCCAGATAATAGCTCTCTCTTAAAGTTTTCCCTAGATAGGTGATAATACTTTACTGTATGTGGTGGAAATAATCATACAAAGGAAATGCAGCCAACTTTATCTAACTGCATTTCATCTCTTCTGTCACCTCTAGCTGTTACATGACTAATGACAAGTTGGATGTCTGAAGGTCATCTGCACCATCCAGGACCCTATTTAGGTTCAGGGAATGCTGTGAACACCACCAACCCACAAGAAAGTTGGTTTGTAAACAATGATAACATAAATTCCAAGGTCTAGTAATGTGCTTTTATAATTCTAATATGCCCAGCTGGGATGCTACTAGGGAAATTCCTGGAGAAATACAGCCAGCCAGGTAAGACCTGAAGACTCAAAGCCAAGAACGGCTGAAGCCCCACCCCACCACACCCCAAGTCACACTGTCTGCCAAACATGTGAAGGCAGAGTCTATTGTCAGTTCCAGGACTGTGCAGAAAGATGAGGGTACCAAGAAAGGAAAAGGGCCTCACCACAGCCCTCTCCTTTTTTGTTAATTCATTTAAGTCAAAAACTCCTTCACAACAAAGAAATAAAGGTCCTTCACGTAGATCAGCCCAGGACCACTGAGCTGTGCTCTGCTGAGTGGATGAGGTGAATCCCACGTGGCACATCACCTTGCATAAGGACTTCTGTGCTCCTGGTGACCAGGATGTGCAGGTGGGCTGTGAGAACCAGAGGCGAGGAGCTGATGGCCAGCCGGTGGTGCGGCTGGTCGTTTACACGGCTTCCGTTTTGCCATCAAGAATCCGTCCTGACCCCTCAACATACCCAATCTTTCCACTTTAAACTGTGTCCCCATTCTTAGAAAAACTTCCTCATTGGCTAATAGGAGGCTCCCACCTATACTTGGTATTCCATGATAATTACTTTTTCCTCCTAGACCTACAAAGGAGTTTAGCCCAATGCCTGGCACTCACTAACATTCATCATCCACTTCCTGAAAATATTGTCTAATATTAACTACCATCCACAACAGTGGTTTTTAATCTCCTGTTTTACATTGTGCTAATTATCTAGTCTAAAATGCATTTAATTATCTAAGCCACTTCAAATGTTTTTTACAAGGAGGGCCAAAACGAAAGGAAAAGTATACTTGGCTGAAATACACCAAGAAACATGCACAAGAATGTTCACAGTGGCACTGTTCCTGAGCCCTCAGTGGGAAACAACCAAGTCATTATCTGATTCTACAGAAGACACAGGGGGGCAGGGGGAGGATCCGCATGTATACATCATAAGTAGAACAGATCAATATTTTGGGGGAGAGTCATAAAGTGGAATACCTTGCAGCAATAAAAAAAATTACTGCCACATGCAAAAATATGGGTGAATCTTTCAAATATAAAGGTAGACAAAAGTTAAACATAAGAGAGTGAATTCTGTATAATTCTATTTACATAAATTTCAAAGTGGGAGAGGGTGCCAAGAGGGCTTCCAGGGTTCTAGCAATGTCTGTTTTCTTCATCAGGATGCTGATTACATGGATACATTCACTTGGCAAAAATTCATCAAGTTTTATACTTTTGTTTATTTTTCTCTCTGTTTGTTATGTGTCAAAGAAAAGCTTACCCTAAAAACAAGTAATCAAAAGCTGATTAAAATTCTTCATGGAAATGCCCTGAAGGAAGAAAACAAGGAGGCTGATGACAGGTGATCCCTCCTCTCTTCCTATCTAGAAATTTCGACATTCTATATCCTTTCCAAATTCAAGGCGGGCAGAGAGTGAGCATCCTGCACCTGTCTCATGTCTGGTCGCAGTGGCAGGGACGGAGCTTCCTGGTGGAGCTCACTTTTCAGTTACGTCCCGTTAAGACCAACTATCCTGAGTGGCCCTTGTGGTCTGCTGGGGCCTTCAGGATCCCTGCCACCTAAATTCTGATTTATACTTATACTTCTCATCAGAAACTGAGTGGAAAGGAAGCGTTTGGGACAACTGGCCCAAATGAGGTCTGAACATGATCTATGGATTCCCTGTTCCACCTCCAAACCAGCATAAGAGACCCGGTGATGATGTCCTTTCCGCCACAGTGCTGACTGATCAGATAGTCCTGCCTTGGCAGCAAGGGAGCCCCCAAACAACTATAACCCCAACAGGTTTTCCCTCTTCGCTAATATTCCAGGTAAGAAGTAGAGTTGGTGAACATGTAAAATCGGGAAGCTAAAAACTGATGGTGATAACTGAAGGCAAAGGATTAGTGTGGAAATTAATGAAATGGAGAACAGAATGACAATATAAAAAAAATCCACAAAACTGAAAGTTGGTTCTTCCAAAAGATCAACAAAATTAACAAACTTTTAGCTAGACTGACCCCCCAAAAGAAAGAAAAGACTGAAATTTTTAAAATGAGAAATGCAAGCCAGGCTTGCAGAAGTAAAAACATTATAAGGCAATAGACTGAACTACTGTATGTCAGCAAACTAGATTCTTAGATGAAATAGATAAACTTCTAGAAAGATGCCAACTACTAAAACTGATTCAAGAAGAAATAGAAAATATGAATAGACATATAGCAAGTAAAGAGACTAAATTAGTATTCAAAAAACTTCCCATGAAGAAAAGCCCAGGATCAGATGGCTTCACTGGTGAATTCTACCAAACATTTGAAGAAGAATTAATACCAATTCTCCACAAACGTTTTCAAAAGATAGAAGGGGAGAGAATACTCCTCAATTCATTTTATGAAGCTGGTATTACCCTACTACCAAAATGAAACAAAGACATCACAAGAAAAGAAAACTACAGAACAGTATCTTTTATGAATATAGACATAAAATTTTCAACAAAATACTAGCAAATTGAACCCAACAATAAATGAAAAGGATTATATACCATGGCCTGGTGGAATTTATCTCAAGAATGCAGGTTGGCTTAAAATCTGAAATCAATCAATGTAATAAACCACACTATCAGAATAAAGGACAAAAACCATGTGATCATCTCAATTGATGTGGAAAAAGTAGTTGACAAATTTCAACATCCTTTCATAATAAAAATACTCAACAAACTAGAAGGGACATTTCTCAACTTGATGAAGGACATCTACAAACACCCACACTAAACACCATACTTTGTGCTTTCCCTCTATGGAGATAAGAAACAAGACAGGGATGTCTATTCTTGCCACTTCTATCCAACATTGTACTAGAGGTTCCAGGCAGGGCAATTAGGGAAGAAAAAGAAATAAAAGGCATCAAGGTTAAAAGAAAAAAGCATTAATAAAACTATTTCTATTTGCAGATGACATGATCTTTTACACAGAAAATCCTAAGGAATCTAAAAAACTATTTATTAGAACTAATAAAGAAGTTCTGCAATATACAAAATCAACTGTTATTTCCACACTCTTGCAATGAGCAATCCAAAAATGAAATTACGAAAACAATTCCACTTAGAAAGCATCAACAAAAATTAGCACATACACAAAATTTAGGAATAAGTTTAACAAAAGAAATAAAAACCTTATATCCTGAAAACTAAAAATCATTGTTGAAAGAAATTAAAGATAATCTCAATAAATGGAAAGACATCTCATGTTCATAGATCAGAAGACTTAATAATTTTAAAATGGCAATACTCCCAAATTGATCTATAAATTCAATGCAATTCCTATTGAAATTCTAGTTTCTTTTTTTTTTTCTAGAAATGGACAAGCTGATCCTAAAATTCAAACAGAAATTCAAAGGACTGAGTGACGGGGGACCATAGCTAAGAGGTGCTGAGTTTATTTTGGGGTAACGAAAATTTTCTAAAGTCAATTGTGGTGATGGATGCACAACTATGTGAGTATATTAAAAGCCACTAAATTACACACTTTAAATTGTTTAATTGTATAATACGTGAATTATGTCTCAATAAAACAGTTAAGAAAACCTGATTATGTATACTGTGTGCAATGAAACTTGTGACTCAGTAACTAGTGCTAGACTAGGGATGTTCCCTTTAGTCCTCCCTTTATGGGGATGCTCCATCTGCGTTTTGCCTCCATAATTCTCCTTACACAGGTGGAAATCTGATGTTGAAAGTGACACAGAAAATAAAAAAAAAAATAAAAAAAAAAAAAAAAACTTCAGTGACATTGTCAAAAAAGAAAAAAAAAAAAAAAAAACAAAAAAAAAAAAGAAAGTGACACAGTCTGAGTAGTTGAAGAAATAGAGGAGAAGTGGCCAGCGCTGTAAGCTAATCTACCTTCACGGGACGGGGCCACACTGGAACAGCACCCAGACAGACACACAGCCCCGTCCATGTGTCCAACTGGATTGCGGTAGAGAGGGAAAACTAAGTTTCTTAATGTGCCTGGCACCTTGGTTATTAAGAATATCTACAACAGGAAAAAACCCTATTGTCTATTTTTAAGATATAAGTATTACTTTAAAAATAAATAAAATACAGCATAACAGTTCATAATAAAAAATGAACTCCAAACCTGTTCTAGATAGTTCGTAATGAGGAGTCAGCATTTTTAAAGTGAGAGCTTGGGCAATGCTAGGACAGATGCTTTGTGAATCCAGGTAAGAACTAAGGAGAAAACACAGGCTGTGAATTAAACAAACCTGTGGTTCAACGAGGCCACGGAAAAGGGGGATGAAAATGAAATTAAAGTAAGCCTACAGAAAAAGCTAAGAATACACTAACTTGTCTGAATCCACATAAGAAATGCAAACTGAAGAAGAAGGCAATGAAGGAGAGAAACACCAGGGTCAACTTAAGAGGATCGTTAATGTACAGCGGCCTTGAAAAATGCCGTCTCCCTTGGCATATGCAATAATCATTTTCGGATGTCACACATGGAGAGAGCATCTAGTCACCCATCTCCGTCAGCGCTTTCCCTGGGGCGTCTGAAGCAGTAGCCTGCAGCCTCTTAGCCACTTTTCCAATTTGATAACACCAAAGTTATCTGTCTTTGTTCATGCATGTTCTCCTTTCCTTCACGTAGAGCACGCATCCTCAAACTACGGCACTCGGGCCACATGCGGGCTGCCTCGCACATTTATCCGGCCCTCCAGGTGTTTTTGCTGCTGCTGCCTGTCCTGCTTAGCAGCCAACTGGTCCCAGGCCCACAGTGTGCACCTCCAACGGTCTGAGGGACAGTGAACTGGCCCCCTGTTTAAAAAGTGTGAGGACCACTGATGTAGAGATTCTGAAAAACCATCAGGCTTTGTCCTTGTAGGAACAGGCAACGGTGGGAATTAAAGGCCCTAACAGGAAGAACTGGGAATAAGTAACTGTTTCTATCTCCCAGCCCTTCTTACTGTCTCGCTCCCTCCTGTGTCCCGCTTCCTCTGATCTGACCTCATGCCAAGACTATGTGGTTCTCTGGCCTGTTTTCCTCCAAGGTGATTATGTCCCAAATTTAAAACTTCTTTAAAGATAAAGAAGTTCTACGGAGACATAACCTTCCAATCACTTTCAAATTATTTAATTCTCCTTCTTATATCTAGTTCAGTTTTAGAACAAGATTTTAAACAAAAGGATTGAGGAATTGGTGAAGAATGGAAAACATGTTAGCTCTGGCTTACAAATATGCTTGTCGTTGACTGCTGTGGAACACTGGGCTTCTTATAATAAGTGGAACAAAAATTCCAAAGACCAATAGTGACAGCTGTGAATGGCAGCCAAGTACTGAGATGAGAGCATTTCTCTACTTAAAATGTCCCCACTAGTGCACAGATATTTGCCAAAGCTACGAAAAGTAATGAGGTATCAATTAAATTAGCAAATGAGACTTGTTCATCTGATTTTCTTTTAGAGGAAAAAAATTTGCCCTCCTACTTCTACTCAGCCTTGAATTTTCCCGAGTTTCCCTCCCATCCCCTGAGCTATAAGTGAGGACATCAACTTGCATACTTCTCTCCTGAGTAGACGCGGGCTTTCCGAGTGAGGGTGTAGGTTTTTGTGTTCGCTCCTTTCCGGAGAGGATCGTCCAGAGGGGACTGGCACGGTGGCTCCTCCAGAGGGTTCCAATAGCTCTGCTCACACATACCCCGCAACAGGATCTCTGCCAGCTGCCTGGCTATTGTCTACGAACACAAAGGAGGAAAAGCATAGCCATGAATCTAATTTGTATTATTCATTCATTCGTCCACTCATCCAATAAATATTTATGTCATCACTCTGTGCTAAGCACTACTGTAAGACTCATAATTTAAAATGTTTACTTTTATGATGAAAATTATACCTGTTTATGACAAAAAGGAAAAAAAAATATGATACACTAAGACATCTGAACTCTTTAAACAAAAGAGGTTCATACACTTCAAATGCCATCCTGTCTCTGTTACGCTCTGGAACATTAAACATGTTTTAAACCTGAAACAATTCAAACTTTTAGCTAAGCCCTTTCCCAAGTGACCTTATAAATAACAAGTGACCTGCCGATATGTTCACCACCTCCAAACTGACATCTGATAAAGCCAATACTCAGATGATGTTACTCCTGAAAAAAAAAATCTCTCCATTGATGACCTGATGTCCACTGTAGATATTTAGAATATTTTCCTTCTTGGAGACACCAATGGCCGGCCCTACATGGCCCAACCCTGGGACTCAGCACCTGAGTACTCTGTCCTCAATGCATCCTGGGCCTCCCGGCCTTGTGCAACAGAGAAGGCAAAGTGAGGCCTGGGGTTCCTGAACAAAAAAGACCTTTCCTCGAAGCTGGATGGGTACCTCTGTTCTCACTGTGAAAACCCAGAAACATCTGGATCTTGTCCTCCTAAGTTAGATGGAGATTAATATGTTTTCCCAAACCCTCTGGGATTCCACTGCCTAGAACAGTACCATGTATGATGTATACAGGGGAAGGACTATGTGGCATGTCCTAAGAAGTATTTCTTTGATTGATGCCTATCACTTCATTTAGCTCATAATCTTCTAGTGACAAAGAGGAGGATAAGTAATTTTCAAAAAAATCCCTCTGAAAACAGAAGCACTGCATCCCAGGGTAGTCCACACTGCCCATGATCAACCAGAGGTAGCACAATAAAATTTCAACCAGCAGAGTTTTCCGCCAGGTTTTAGCATTCTTTGCAAGATGCAGATAAAGAATGCTCATCTTCCCAGAGAATGAGCCTTTCCAAAAACAAAAAAAAAATGTTCCACAAGAAAGCTTTGTTAAGCTTTTATCCATGTGAAATCTCTTAAAACACCACAAGGAAATTTAAATGCAACCAAATCACTAGCCTAGTGGTTTCTGATAACCACTGGGTAAAGGCAAATTTTCTTGATTATTCCCAAGTAAGACTCACTGGCTTTAAATGTCTATAAAAAATTGAAATTAAATGTACTCTGATCATCCCCAACTGAGCAATCTGTAAAGATCTCATAAGAACACAATTTTCAGGACCTAAACAGTTCCTGAACTGTTTTCTTAAACCTTCCATTATAGTTTCATTTTGATCTCATTGCAATCATATAAACTAATGACTTCTGCTAGAAAATTCAACTGGCAAAAATAACTTCCACTCACTATAGCTGAGAAATAAATGTTAAAAGGAAAAAAAATGAACAAGGAACTTCATTTTCTGGATATATCTGCCATGCAGGAATTCTAAAGTTGTAAAAATTTCTGCTCTCAACAGTTTGCTTGTCCACTGCTAGATAGCTCATGATAAATCTCATTTTCCTTTAGAATATTAACCTTCCTGTGAGATTTTTAAATGGGATTTTGATGTGACTGCATATTTTAAAGGCATCACTTCATCAGTGCACTGAAAGGACATTTGGTTGTATCCATGGAAAGCTCAAATGAAGTTCAGAAAATGAGATAAACATGAGAAATTGCCAACAAGATCACCAATATCTATCATACCTTTTACTCGACCTATATTTAGTTTGTAGTTTAAATGCTTAAAAATCATTGGTTACTATAAAATAAACTTCAAATTAAAGGAAGGAGGTAGGCCTGGATGTTTATGTACAAACTTGGTCATTAAACGCACTTTTTGTATATTTTTTAAAATTTGTAGTAAAATTCACATAACACAAAATTTACCATTTTAATCACTTTATTTTATTTTTGAGACAGGGCCTCACTCTGTTGCCTAGGCTAGAGTGCAGTGGCATCATCACAGCTGACTGCAACCTTAAGCTCCTGCAATCCTCCTTCCTCCAAGTAGCTGAGACTATACAAGTGTGCCACTGTGCTAAGATAGTTTCTCTATTTTTTGTAGAGACAGGGTCTCACTACGTTGCTCAGGCTGTTTAACCATTTGTTTTTGGTTTTGTTTTTAATTATTTTTAATTTCAGAATATTATGGGGGTACAAATTCTTTGGTCACATAAATTGCCTTCACAGTGCCTGAGTCAAAGCTACAAGCGTGCCCATCCCCTAGACAGCGCACACCACCCATCCCCTCCTCCCGCCTCCCACCTGCCTGGTCCCCGATGAATGTTACTTCCATGTGTGCACATAAGTGTTGATCAAGTAATACCAATTTAATGGTAAATACATATGGTGTTTGTTTTTCCATTCTTGTGATACTTCACCTAGAACAATGGGCTCCAGTTCCATCCAGGTTAATATAAGAGGTATTAGTTCAATGCCTGAGTAGTACTCCAAAGTATACATATGCACATTTTATTAATCCACTGATGTATTGATGGGCACTTAGGTTGTTCCTTCATCTTTGCAATTGTGAATTGTGCTGCTATAATATTTGAGTGCAGATATCTTTTTTATAGAATGTCTTTTTTTCCTTTGGGTAAATACCCAGTAATGGGATTGCTGGATCAAATGGTAGTTCTACTTTTAGTTCTTTGAGATATCTCCATACTACTTTCCATAAAGGTTGTACTAGTTTGCAGTCCTACCAACAGTGTATGAGTGTTCCTATCTCTTCACAACCATGCCAACATTGGCTGTTTTGGGACTTTTTAATAAAAGCTATTCTCACTGGAGTTAAGTGATATCTCATTGTGGTTTTAATTTATCAGGTGGCATTTCCCTGATGATTAGAGATGTTGAACATTTTCCAAACGTTTCTTGGCCATTAGTCTATCTTCTTTTGAAATGGATAACGAGTTAAACCTAAGGCATGACATCATAAGAATTCTAGAAGAAAATGCTGGAAAATTTTTTATAGACATCAGCCTTGGCAAAGAATTTATGAACAAGACCCCAAAAGCAATCACAGCAACCAACAATAATAAATAAATGGGACCTGAACAAATTAAAAAGCATCTGTACAGCCAAGGAAACAATCATTAGAGTGAATAGACAGCCTACAGAATGGGAGAAAATATTTACATACTATACATTCAATAAAGGGCTGATAACTAGAATCTATAAAAGAAACCTTAGGCAAATCAGCAAGAAAAAAAAAATCAAACAACCCCATTAAAAAGTGGGCAAAGGACATGAACAGAAACTGTTTAACCATTTTAAAGTGTACAATCCAATGACATTTGGTACAATCACAATATTGTACAACCATCACCACTATCTAGTTCCAGAACATTTTCATCAGTCCCCCCAAAAAACTCTATACCCTTTAAGCAACCATTCCCCATTCTACTTCCTCCCAGACTCTGTGAACAACTAATAAGCCTTCTGTGTGTATGGATTTGCCTATTTTGGACATTTTGTATAAATGGGATTATATAATATGGGTCTTTTTGTGACTGGCTTCCTTTACTCAGCATGATGCCTTTGGGTTCATCCATACTGTGCATGTATTGGTACTTGATTCCCTTTTATAGCTAAACGATACTCCATTGCATGGATAGACCACATTTTCTGTACCCATTCATCAGTTCATAGATATTTGATTTCCACCTTTTGGCTATCATAAATGTGCTGCTATGAACATTCGCATGCAAGTTTTTGTTTGACCACCTGTTCTAAATTCTTTGGGGTATATACCTAGGGGTAGAATTACTGTATTTTTTAATCCTTCTCTGCTATGGTCCAGATAGAATATACCAATCAACTTTTCCATCTCATAAGAAGATCATAAATTTGCAATTTGGAAGCACTGTCTTATGAATGGCATTATCTGAAGAAGCTTTCTGATGTCCAGTGTAAACCCAGACACCAATGAATAAGACCAAGAAAGTGCATCTCAACTAGGGTGGGAAAGAATGACACGTGGAAACTTTAGAATACACATATTCTCAGCCCTGTCCCATACCTACTCTGTTGGAACGTCTAAGGCCAGGCATAGAGATATGTATGTGTTCAAAGTTCTTCAGATAATTCTGATGCACATCTTTGGTGAAGCACTCAAGGAATCAGAAACAGTTTAACTTAGGTCACTTGAAGATCATCAACTGAGATCAAAAAGGCACACCTGTACCTCAGTGCGACACAAGTGGGTAGCATTTCCCTCCTGTTAACACTAACCAGTCAGCAGCTCCCGTCTGCCCAGACGTTCTTCAGGGGCCTCTTCACTAGCCTTGTCAGAAACAAACATTGACACGAACCCCTCCCCTTCCTTCCTAACATATCTCTATTCAGAATCCTGCCTCATAGGATTTTTTTTCTTTTTTTCTTTTTTTTTTTTTTTGAGACAGAGTCTCACTCTTTGCCCGGGCTAGAGTGCCATGGCATCAGCAACCTCAAACTCCTGGGCTCAAGCGATCCTTCTACCTCAGCCTCCCAAGTAGCTGGGACTACAGATATGTGCCACCATGCCTGGATAATTTTTTCTATGTATTTTTAGTTGGCCAATGAATATCTTTCTATTTTTTAGTAGAGACAGGGTCTCGCTCTTGCTCAGGCTGGTTTTGAACTCCTGACCTTGAGCGATCCACCCGCCTCGGCCTCCCAGAGTGCTAGGATTACAGGCATGAGCCACCGAGCCTGGCCATCACAGGATTTTTAAAAGTTAAAATCTATTGATTTGAAAATTATAAACCTTAGACAATAATGGAGGATATTCTCTAATTTGGTAAAATAATGTTGAAGTCAGCAGTGTGCAGATTCCTGAGGTGTATTTACTGCACTCACACCTTTTAATGGGGAAAAACATTCACTTCCTTAATCAAATATATATATTTGGGGGTCAACAATATGAACAAATGTTCTATATTTAAGCAATTTTTAAAGATTGGCCTTTTTAATGTACTTTTAAAACAATGATGAAAGCACCTGCCAATTCAATCCATTACTTTCATCATGCTTCCGCATCTTGGAAGAAGCTCTTCACACTGACCAGTTGATAAGTTTTATGAAATGCTGGGAGTAGGTCAATTTGAGAGAAAAGACAGCAGGCAACAATTTTTATCCATGTTCTTGCAGGTTCTTTTGTCTTGAAGAACCCTAAAAATCTAAATGTTTTGTTTGAACTTTTTAAGATACCTATAAATCACATCAAGGGCCAAGTGAGTTCTTAGTGGTAGGGCGGTGTATATGTGTGTGTGTGTGTGTGTGTGTGTGTCTGTGAAGTTGCTCACACTGTCTCAACTCCCATAATTCTAGCAAAGCCTACTGCTTAGCTATCTGGCCCCACAATTTGTACATCTATCTCCTAAAACTCTGAAGACACCAAATGAAGTTAATGCCTTCATTTCCTGGTAACATGAATCTCTTGGCCTTGCCCAGCTGAATAATTTCCCACAGCATTTAAATGATTGATGATAAAGGGAGGACAACAGCATGGATGACAAAAGACAAAAGAAATCGCAATCTTACATGGGGGTGGCTACATCAATTGTGACATGTGACATTTGCTTAGCTTCTAATAAGCACCAGGCCTTCACCCAAATACCAAATGGTTATGGCTCTACATGGTAAGCTGCAGAGGTATAATTAATGAACCTGCTTCGACAGGAAAGGGAAAGGATTAAAAAGGAAGAGAGAGATTTCAAGTCAACGGGATTTGTTTTCTAAGTTTTATAGTCAACATCATTGGCCAAACAACTAGTTCCCATCAGGATCTAATCTGCATTGCTCTGTGTGGGTTTTGGTATGAATCATAAGCATATAGCCAATCCCGTCCACACACTGGCATCCAGGAGGGCCACAGTTTACCTGCCCCACAGGCTGCACTCCTTAGGTTTCAGAAGAGAGCACTGCCGACAAGCACATGAAAAGATACTCAACATCATTAGCCATCAGGAAAGGGCAAATCAAAACCACACTGGGATATCACTGCATGCCCACCAGGATGGCTACAACTAAAAAGATAACAAGTGTTGGCAAGGATGTGAAGGAATTGGAACCTTCGGAATTGCTGGTGGTGTAAGATGGTGCAGCCACTTTGGAAAACAGTCTGGCAGTTCCTCAACATGTTAAGCACAGAGTCACCATATGACCTAGTAACTCCACTTCTAGGTACACATCCAAGAGAAAAGAACACGTATGTCCACATAAAAACTTGTACTTGAACATTCATAAGAACATTATTTGTGATAACCCCAAAGTGGAAACAACCCAATGTCCATCAACTGATGAATGGATAAGTCAATGTGATATATCCACACAATGGAATATTATTTGGCAATAAAAATGAAAGAAATACTGATACATGCTGCAACATGGAGAAATCTTGAAAGCATCGTGAAAAGTGAAGGAAGCCACAAAAAGACCACATATGACATAATTCCATTTATATAAAATGTCAAAAGCAGGCAAATCCATAGAAACAGAAAGTATTAAATAAGTCAGCAGCTGCCAGGGGCTAGAGGAAGGGGAAAATGAGGAGTGACGACTAATAAGTATAGCTTCTTTTGATAAAAATGTCCTGAAGTTAAATATTAGTGATAGCTAAACAACTCTGTGCATATGTTAAAAACCATTAAATCGTATGCTTTAAATGGGTTAATTACTATTTATATATTAATATAAAAACATACAAATGTAAACATAGATGAGACAAGCACTGTGCTGGCCTCAAACAAGTCACTGGTCACACTTACCATTCGCAGGTTTTGAGTTGTTCTCGTTTCAACTGCTCTGAGAAGCTCTCTAAACCTTCCGACTCCTCTTGTCAAGTTCCTGTGTGCACACAGAATTTGACAGAGTTTCTATCTGACACGTATTGACATTAAATATTTTATATGCATATTTCAACGCATTTTGTCTACCTAAAATCTGTTGGATGGATTTTAAGCAAACAGTTATTCTGCACAGGTTGATCCCTCTTTGGTCAACTCTGACCAAACATGACCTAAGATTGATGGTCTTTTGTGCTTTCTAACCCCCACCAAATTTTCTCCAGAAAATAAAAATCTGACAATCAGTTCTGAAGCCAATAAAAAAAAAAAAATCAAGACCTCTTACAAGAGTCTACCTTCAAACTTAGAATGGCTCTGCAGAGTGGGGGTGAAATCTACATTTTCATTTAAAAGGTAAGTGGCAACCCCAGGTAAAAGAGTACAGGAATATCAGCAAGGCACTGTGTGTAATGTGGGGAAAGGCTTCTTGTTGCAATTTTTATGGGCAGGACAAAGATAAAAGGTATAAAAAAATCACGGACTCCACCAAGCGACGACTCTGCATCTTTGAGAACATAAAAACCACTGTCCAGTAAATTCATCAAACCAATTTCTCTGAACCCTGGACTGACAACAGGAAGCAGCGGGTCAGAGGTCTGTTTTGCGAGTGAGTGTGACGACTGGAAGCCCATCTCCCTGAGCGTGATGAGAACACATCTCACCTCACTGCCCCAAACACCCCACGGAGGCATGTTTGAGTGACGTATTTCGTTAAGGCACAAATAATTCTGTAGTAACATCCTGGTCAATATATTCAAGCCCCACTTGTTGTCCTCTCTGAAAACTGCCCGGCTGGTTCAGCTGGGAACACTTTCCTGCTGGTCCCTTTACATTGAGCGCTGCTACCACCTATGACATAACTTGGTGATATTTATAACCTGCTCATTAGAACACATCTCGTCTTTCCAAAAAGCCACAGAGCAGGTCAGCCGGTGCAAACCTGTCAGCCTCTGCAGGCTGTGGCAGATGCTCTAGGTATTTGGCTCTCTTCTTGGATGACATTTCAAATCATGCTAAGGCATTAAATCAAGCTGAATGTGGGTTCTGTAAGTTACAAGCACTCATGAGGGCTATTAATTCGTATCTTATATCTACACAACATCCCAGGGCTCTCATTCACAAGAATGGCCTGAGAACTTTAAGATAATGGTTTATTGGCATAGGTATATAAATACTCCCGTATTCCTCTCACCCACACATATCAGATTATATCAGATCAGAAGCTTTATGGCGGCATAAAAAGACAAGCTTGTGCTCAGGACTCCAAGCAGCACTAAAGGAAATCTAACGGGGACATGAATAAAAATTAGGTAAACAGGCCCTAGGACAAGCAATCTACTCTGCTTTCTCCTTCATTTGCTTTTATGCAATCCATATTCACAGGCAACAAAGTGCATTTGCTTTGGACTAAAGCTTAGTTCTCTTAAGTAACACGGAGGGAAGGAAATAGCTCCAGCTATAAAAGGCATGGGTATGGATATGGTAGTCTAATTTTATTCCAGAATCACTAATTAAGCTCCTACTATGTACAAAAGGAAAGTTATTTTCTTTTCCATGTTTATTTTTCACACTCATACTTTGCACTGTATGAAATAAGCGTTTGGCCGAGGAAACATAATTGAAGACCCTCCTAGAAAGGGATGATTTACTAGGGTGAAAATTAGGCCTTGAATAAGCAGTATCAAATCTAAACATTATACCCCGGGGGAAGGCTACAAATAAGAATTGGTCATTCAGAATGCCTCCTAAGCCCTCCCTGCAGAACGAGCTACTTAGTTATAGAAGCACAGAATTTTCTAGCTATAAACGATCCAACACAAGCTGGTCTATTATGACACAGAAGTGAAAGGGCTTGCTCAGGTTCACAAACCCAGTGACAGGGTGAGCTGGGAGCTTTCTACCATATTCTATTACCTTCCTGGGTAAATGAGAGCTTGAAAACAGAAGTGTAACTCTAGAGGAAAGAACAAAATACGAATCCAAGAGCTCCGGTCTGTGCTTTGCACCATTAATATGCAAATTACCTAATATATTTATAACATCAATTCTGTGTGCTCCAGGGATGACAGCTAGTGAGATACTCCTAGACACTGGTTCAAAACGGGAAAGCAAATCCACTGGCCCAGGTGAAGCCCAGTGTCTGAGGGTAATGCCCTCGGCAGCCTAAAGAAAGGATGGATACAGAAATTCAGTTCGCCTTTAAGGCGCACGATGGTTTCTCCCATGCAGGACTGGGGCCCTCTGGTGGAGAAACAGAGGAAGTAAGTCTTCCTGACCGAAGGAGCCACACGATGAGGCAAAACCCGCAACTGGGTGCGTATTTCCAATTCAGCCTTTGAAGCCAATGTGAGTTTTTGTCAAACTGTTTACAGTTTATTCTTGGAAAGAGTTTAGGATTCAAAATCAAATTCTTCTCCAAGCTGGGAAGAATCCTGCTTGTAAACAAAGAGTCCACAATAACCGTAGACGGAGAAGGCCCGAGGCTGTGGCCTATTCAAATGACGGTGGCCCAGGGAAGGACAGCTGTGTGCTGATCCCGCCCAACCACAGACAACCTGACAGCAAGGAAAGGACTGGGGGTGAAAGACTGCACATTTTAAGGCGTCCCCAATGCAAAAACATACAATTCTCAGCAAGTCCTATACGAATCAAACCTTTTTTAATCACATAATGTTATCCAACTAATCACTTCCACTGTTACTATGAGAGCAGGAAAAAAATTTTGTTTTAAGCTACATGGATAATCATGATAGAAAGGAACGAAAAATGGAAGTGAATTTGCATGAATTATATTCCAAATGCTGTGAGATAACCCAATTTGGGGGAAGTAAACAAAACCCACGATTGCCTTCATATCTCTAATCTGTATTTATTCTTAACATGTTGAGATCCATTAAATATCTAACGTGAACTGTTGCTTAAAATCCCCTGCTCCAAAATGAAGACAAGAGAGCCAAGGGAATCTCCCTGGTTTTGAGGGTTTCCACAGACCCTTGACATTAGGTCATTTATTCCATTTCAACACCCTTGACTGAGACAGTGCAATGATGTCAGAATTCATTATGGTAAACTATTCTCAAAACAAATGTTCTTGCCAGCATTTGAGCAGCGGGCACTCTGGCAAGCTGTCAGAACTTGGGGTTCATCTCCTACCTTTGCTTTGGCAAGCTTCCTGAGCTGGGTGCATTGCTCTCCACGTGGAATGGATCCCAACAGCTCCGCTATTACCAAGGAGCAAAGGGCCCCCAAGCCCCCGGAGCACCAGCTGCTCCTTCAACCTGTCAGGCAGGCAAACCCTGCTTTCGCTCACGAATTGCACTGTCTGTCCCCAACCCAGCAGGGAGAGCTCAGGCCAGGGTCCCACAGCCTTGGTCTTGTTCAGATCCTGTCTCCCCTCTGGCAGGAAAGCCTACCACTTTTCACAGGGACAAATTCTGCTCTTCCCTTGACCTACTTCCATTTTTTCTTCTCTCTTCCCTTTTCTTTTCATCCTCCTGCTGCTGAACCTTCTCCTCACCAAGGCTTCTTTGCTGGCCCTTAGGTCAGCACAAAAGCATGACCTCCTGAGACTCAGTGCTGGCCCCCACGGGCGGTCAGGACACCCAGGGAGGGCACTGATGCTCCAGCACTTGCCCTCCTTCCTGACCCTCCCTCCTGTTCTCCCTCCCGCCCTAGGCTGGGCTCGGAAATGTACACTCCTGCCTGCAAGCTCCCAGCAGTGCCTGGTTTTGTCCTGTTCTGTTTGACAACTCTGAACAACATTCTCAGCTCTTTCATATTGTCACCTGTCCCTCTGTACTATCAAACCAACGGGGAAATGTATACGGGAAGGAAGCCTGAGCTCCAAAATCAAAATGGAAAACCAAGGCTGGGAGACACTTGGGACTTGGGAACCATTTCAGCTAGTGAGGGGTGGAACTTCAATGCCAGCACAATACGTTTTTTCATTTCTCCTTTCATTTCTTGGGAGCTGGGTGGGAAGAGACAATTCCTCCCTTTAACTTGTCCTTCCAAATTATCTTCTGACCTCAAAGTTTGACCCGGGCCAGTAAAACACTTAAATTCAGTATGGCCTGTCATTATCATGCAAACATCACATTAGTGATGTGAATAAAAGACTTTTTCTAGTGGATGTCAAGTTCTTGGGTAATGAGGGAAAAGTTCCCCTGCTAGAGTATATTCAGTATTTTTCTCCTCTGTGACTAAGAATTTTGTAACTAAAGATCAATTACACGTTAACACAACAGATCTCTTACAGCAAAGAAATCATTTGCCTTTTTCCGAGTTTTTTCTTACCATCAAGGACTTATGAAACTGTTAAGCAATAGGCTATTTCAACAATTATTGAGCAATATTTCCTATCAGGGTCCAAGCTGGTCCCTGAGGATGCACTGGTGAACTGGGGGTGCCCTCCCTGCTTTAGGGAGCTCAGATGGATTCACGTCCCCCACAACAATGTGTGCGCCTCCAAGACTGAGACCTTGGTTTTTCTCACTGACATGATCCAAGGTTCTCAAATAGAGCTTGGCATATAGAAGTGTTCGATAAATATGTGTTGAGTGAGTAAAAGTCAGAGCCATCGTGAGCTGAATGAACCAAGACCACAAGGGGATATATTTCCCACCTATTTCTTGTCTCCTTTCTCCCTGAGCAGGGACCAGCAGGCAGCAAGGCCTGGCACTCTCCTACCTGCGAGATGTCTCATACACCCTCAGGGCTTTCCTTGTAGCGTGACCTGGGGAGCAGTACTCAAGAGCTGTGTGGATAATGAGGATTTTGAGGTTTTTAAAAAAAATTTCCAGGCATTTCAGGAAAACTTCCCTGCCCTTGTGCCTTCACATACACTCCTCTCTGTCCGAAGGGTCCCAGGGAATTCTAAGGCAAGCTTCAAGACCCAGGACCAAGCCCAGCCTTGGGAAACTTTTCCTAGCTCCCACAGGAAGAGACAGGCACTGCTTCCTGGGTGCTCCCACAGCTCTGTATGCATTTGCAGCCTAGACAGCACTTACTGCACCGCCAGCCAAACTGCAATCATCTTGAGAGCAAAAGCCCTCTTTTTACCCTCCTCTCCTTGTTCGCAGAGCCACTTAAAAAGTACCCCAAAAAGAAAGAAAAGATTGAACATAATCTTATATTCTAAAATCCCTTTCCCCATCCTCCTCGCTGAAAAGAGTTTTCTTGATTACAAAGTGGACCAGAAGCTACTTCTTACATTATGAAATACATCCCATCAGGATTCTGGATATTGTCAACACCTGTAACCCTAGGAAACCAGAAATATGCCGTGTATCTGCTAGGTCAACTGTCTTCAGTTCTCAGGCTTCAGAATGGCTTCCCTTTTATTTACGTAACCCTCAGGATCACCTATTTTGAAAACATCTGAAATAAAAACCAGATATCCAGAGCTGGAAAGTAGGAGAAGAAAAAGACATCCCTCACAGCCTGAAAGGGCGCTCTGGCCAGCTGTCAGGGAGCTGTCTTTCCCGGAACGGACTCCAGCTTCTCCCCTGCACGCACCCCTCCCTCGTATCCAGTGACAGGCCTCTGTGAAGACAGATGGCTCGCTGCAGTCGGGGCCAGGGATCAAACCCACAACCTTGGCCTCGTTAGCAAAGGACTCTCTCTGAGCAGCGGAGCGAGCCAGCTGCAGCCTAGACACAGTGACGGAGGGTGTGACAACCGTCCACGCTGGGATGCGAACAAGCAGGCGAAGCTTCCGGACGTCTCATTTCAAACCTAATGAGAGTTGTACTAGGCTTAACAACATTTTTTGGACTACCTCAGCAACTGAGGCTTCCTCGTGACCAGCGTGGAGTAAATTATACATTTGGTCAGCCGGCCAGGCAGCAAACGGTAGTACACCGGGGAGGACTGTGCGCCAGGCAGTGTGTCAGGCACCAGGGACACGAGGTCAGGTGAGTCGCAGAGAGCGGCTTCTCGGAGTTCGTATTTACCGGTCAGTAAACAAGTCCTTCAACACGGCGCACAAAAGGCCCGCGAATGAAAAACGGCACACTGCTAAGGGAGCTCAGTCAGAAGAACAACCCGCCCCTCCGCCTGCCCCTTTCCACTCCTCTAAACCCCAAGTCTCTGAGGAGATACGGACTATGGAAAGGCTTGTCCCATCTCATGTCCTTCCTTTCAACCTCTGGGAATGAGTCAAAGGGTATCAATCTTCTGTCTGAAGCCTGAGAACTGAAAACAGTTGACCTAGAAGATACACGGCATATTTCTGGTTTTCTAGAATGAGTCAACGGGTATCAATCTGAGAGAGAGAGAGAGAGAGAAAAGAGTGAACATGCCTACTATGCACCAGGAAAGAAGTCAGACACAGCAAATGCAACAGTGAGTCACTTAACAAATGTGCTTGTATTTAGTGATGTCCATTTAACCCTAGAAGGCCAACGGTATCCAACACATACTTGGTCTCCTCGGTCTAACAATACTTGTAATAAACTAACCAGAATTTACCTATCAGAGAAGGGTTGTCCTTCAAAGTATCTACCTGGGAATCCATACAGCTATCTATATACTTAAAGAGAAAAAACAGAGCTGTGGTTAAGCACTCTGGAGCCAGACAACGTGGGTTCAAATCCAGGCTTCGCCACTTACTAATTGTTGATCTTGAGCAAGTGTGTGTGCCTCAGTTTCCTAACCTATAAAATGAAAATAACACCTATACCCACCTCGTTGATTTGTTCTAAGAATTAAACAAGTTAACACACGTGGGAAGTGCTTTTTAAGTATCTGCTATTCTTACTCCTATTATCCTCAAAATTCTGACATTGTTCAAAAAACTTTTCAAATTCTGGAATCTACCTTCCAATTTCTAGCACATGGAAATCTGTTTTACTTCTTCGTAATCATTTATTTTTGAGGGGGAAAAAGAAAGATGCTCCCCAGTTTGACTCATTGGTCCACTCTGCTGTTTACTGAAAGCCTACCATGTCCCAGGGACCCCCTACTAAATTCCCAGGTCTGGCCCACAATGACAAAAGACAACAACTCATGTCAGACAAGGACAGTAAAAGACTCTTCCTCTGGGGCTCCGTGGGCTCTCCTGGAAGATGATGGTGACGTCTCCTATGAGTGCCGGTGCCCGCGGAGTAGGGACAGGGACAGAGGCAACACTGATGTAGAGGGAGCCAGTGGTGTCTGGCAAGTGGATCTTTCCTGTTCTCTCTCACTCAGCACAGCCAACATTTGGAGATGGTTCTGAATTAATTGAGAAGGGCCAGACCAAACTCAAAAATGTGAAATTGGGTGGTGAACTACCAAAGTTTGATGAGCCTATAACACAAAGCTGAAGAGAGAAAAGCTCAGCAACAGCATGATTTACTTGCACAGGGGGACGGTCTGACCCGCCTAGCTGGAAGACCTGCACGTCACGCAGAGCAGGAGGGGCTGGAGCCCCATGGGCCTGCTCCGTAACTGCATGGAAGACGGACGAGCACTAGACCAATTTAGTGTTCACTGCAAAAGTCAATGAAGGTGTAGAGCAAAGACAATCTGGAAGGTGGAAATGTTCTGCTGACAATATGACTTCATTAATCAATTCTAAGTGGCAAAGTTTTGGCCATGATGTTCGCCCAGGCAATTGGGCTGTGGAGAAGAAAGGCAGAAAGGACATCGAGGGGAGGAAAGTCTTTCCAAATGTACCCCAAGGACTTGAGCTGAAAGTTCAAATGCAAGGATAAGAGTGCTATGTTCACTTCCATTTCAATTAGCAGGAAACAAGAGAAGTGCATTTCCAAAATAACTCTGGGGACATTTCAAAGCTACGACAAGTGAGAAAAAAATCCAAGGGAATCCTTTGAAAGAAGTACAGCGGTAAAACGGCTATACGTGTACAGGGGTCCAAATGGCTTCAGGAGCCGAGCAGATGGCAAAGGTGGGAGAAGAGACATCACGAGAAAAGGGCAGTGGTGCCATCAGGCCCTGCCCGCCTACGGGGCTCCAGCTCAAACCAGGCCAGGTAAATACAACAGAGAAGGGAGGATCTTTGCCATTAAGTTGGTAACTAAAAAGCCTCTAATATTTTTCCTGGGGTAACCAAGCAGTACTGCTCGGTTAGAGGCAGCATGGTGCCATGTGGGATTTTCACACATCCTTGTGAGTCATGGCTAGATGACTTGCTTGGGCCTGGGAAAGGCTCATAAGTTGAGGAAGGAGAAGAAGAAAAGGGCAAAGGTTGAAAGTAATCATGAGAAGAAGGACAGGAAGGGAGAATGGAATGTGAACCATTTTGAAACATGGCAAAGGGAACGAATACCAGATGTAGCCAGGTGCCATGGCTCATGCCTATAATCCTAGCACTTTGGGAGACCGAGGGAGGAGTTCGAGATGAGCCTGAGCAAGGGTGAGATCCTGTCTCGACAAAAAAAAAAAGAAAGAAAGAAAAGTTAGCTGGGCATGGTGGCGTGCACCTGTGGTTTCAGCTACACGGGAGGCTAAGGCAGGAGGATTGCTTGAGCCCAGGAGTTTGAGGTTGCAGTGAGCTATGATGACAGCAACACACTCTAGCCGGCGATAGTGAGAGCCTGTCTCAAAAAGAACAAAACAAAAAAACAGGTGCTAGGCATGCACTGAGAAGGGGAAGAAGTGGCCAGCAGGCTTCACCTTGCCTTTTCCTCGTCTATAAAATGGACCTAGTACCTCTTCCAACGCCTGAGTGAGGCAGCACCTGGGAAACTCCTGACTTGGTGCTGAGAAACATGTCAGTCCTCCCACTCCCCAACCAGCTGCTACCTCCCACTGCCCACCACCTGGCCCTTCATTCCACATATTAATTCTAACATGTATTGGGAAAAAGCCAAAAGCAGCCACAAAACAATGCAAAATCAGAACTAGTTTTGAGTATATACTATGTCAAAATTTTCTTCTCAATTGTGATTTTATACATGAGGAAACAGGCTCAGAAATATCAGGTAACATGCTCATCATCATATGGGCCACAAACAAAAGATCTGAGCCCAGGCCCCATCTGATTCCAGTACCCAGAAAAGTTGCAGATGACCCCTGTCCCGCAGAAGCTTGCAAACAGACTGGGCAATGGGACTGACTCCTAAGAGGAAAAGAAACGCAAGACGGAGGCAGGAGAGCAGTACAGGCCAGAGGAAGTCCCTGTACCTGGACATACCAGGCTCCAAAGAAAGGGGTGCAGCACATGCCCCCCCTCCCCGTGGGGGTGGGTGGCAAAGAGATAGGAGAGTTTCTGTCGAGTGGTCTGAGCTTCACAGCAGAAACAGAACTTGGAAGTAAGATGGTGCCAGAGAAGGAGACCAACGTCAACAAGACGGTGATGGTGTATAAGTGAGTCTGTCCGCAAGTCACCCCTCATTTATTCCTCTCTTCCCAGTCCGAATTCACACACACTCAGATGGTGAGCTCGGGCTTACCCTCGCACTGTCTCTAAGAAAAAAGCTTTGCTAAGTATATTCACAGGGCAAATGATCTGTGAGCAGACTATTTAATTTGCTCAGGGGAATGAGCTATTTTCAAGCCACTCTAAGTCATCCAGAAGAGCTGCTATTTACTAATAAACCACTGATAAGATAATTAAAATGATTGTATTCTCTCATCAAGAAAGTCCCCTGGAACACCCTGGGCTCCTTTGCGACAGAGACTGGGTCCCCACTGCAGGAGAGAACGAGACCCAGCAAGGATGAAATGAGATACAACCGCTGCTCAGTAAATGTCAGCCACCATCTTCTGAGACGCCTCTGGTTCCGTGCCATTCCCCAACCCATTATTCCACGTGGTTTTCCCACAAACCTAGTGAGATAGGCAGGAGTTCATTACCTGCAACTGACAGAGAGGGAAACTGAGTCCCAGAGAGGAAAAGGGGGAGGCCAGCCCGACAGCTCCACGGGGGAGTGGCTGAGCCAGGACCTGACGCCTGGGCTCTTGGTTCCCACGCAGGGACGACTCCTCCCCTACCCACTGCTGGGCACTGTCCTATCCCACCTCTTATTGGATCCTCGTTTCTTTTTTAACCTTTTTTATTGCATAAAATACAGATACAGAAAGGCATATAAAACAGATAGATGGCTTAGGGATTATTAGAAGGCAAACATCCTTGTGACTACCACCCAAGTTAAAAAAAAAAAAAAAAGACCACTGCCATACACCCCAATTTAACAGGCCCTTCCATCCAAAAGTAACAACCACCCTGACTTTTCTAGTAATTGCTTCATTACTCAAGTATGCATCCCTACACTGTAGTTTAGTTATACCCATTTTTTTAATTTGATGACTCTTTAAAATCTCTCTTACTGTATATATTCCCCACCTTCTTCTTCTTTTTTTATTATTTTTAATTATTACGGGTAAACCTCTTTATTTTCCTTATAATTAATCTGCTAAAGAATCTGAACTGTTTGACCTACAGAGTTTCCCATTGTCTAGAAAACTGCACACTCATGGTACAGTTCAAAATATCCATCTGTTCTCTGTATTCCCTGTAATTTGGCAGCTGGATCCCAAGGCTTGATCAATTCAGGTTCAGTCCCTCTGGCGAGATTTTAGCAGTGGTGTGCTCCTGTTTTGATGTTAGCAGCCCTTGATGCTCAGTGCTTAGATGCATCAATTTCCTAAATGATGAGATTCTAATTCTCTCACTATATTCTCGTTAATTACCTGGAATAATTTTATAAAGAGATGTTTCCCTTCATCTAATATTTGGCTTTCCAGTGGCTTAGTACATACAGTAAAATGCTTGATTCTTTCCATTCATTTGCTTACCTTTCAAGATACTGAATTAGAACTCATGAATTTCAACATATTTGATGAATCTACTGCAATTTTTATCCTTCTTGAAAATTCAAATTGTCCCATATTTGACTTGAGTCCTTTTAAAATGACGTAGAAGTCTTTGATAGTTTCCTCACTATCTAGATGTATGTACAGATGTTCCAGGCTCATCTTACACATTTCCTGTCCCAGAACTGGAATGAGGTTTCTTTTATTGGAATGTGATATTTAAAGATCACAATCTAGGAGCTAGGCCTGTTCATTGCTAATGGATCAGTCACCATGACTAGAATATCTCCTCCCAACACATATATATGTGTGGATATATACACACACGTACACACATATCCATTTATCCATACACACACAAATACCTCAGATTTCATACTGTTATTTCCAATTCAATCATTCAAATTCAGGACTGTAGTTTTCCCTAGACTACTTAAAATTCTGGTTCTTAAGGACACAGGGAATATTAGACTATTCTATAACTATTCAGTTGCTTTATTGCATGTTATACAAGAAAGTTTCAGAATAACTATACTAATAATACCACCATCAATTATGATTACTGAAAAGTTATAAAAAACTTGTTTTCCACATATGCAATCAGGGTTTTTGTTCCATTTTTTATTTACATACTATCTGTATTTCCATTTTGTACTATGTCTATTATGAGACATGTAAAGGAACAAGAAAGTCTGACCAAGGCTCAGAAAAAATAGCAGCCAATATGAGCTCACTTCAAATGGGCCCACATGTTGGATTTAGCAGACAAAAGCTTCAAAGAAGCTATTATAAATATGATCAAAAAATCAGCAAAAAGAACAAATTGGGACACATCAATTTACCAGACTTTAAGCTATACTATAAGCCTATAGTAACAAAAACAGCTTGGTACTGACACAAGAACAGGGACATTGACCAGTGGAACCAAACAGAGAACCCAGATATAAAACCATCCTCACACAGACATCTAATCTTTGACAAAGCATACAAAAACATACACTGGGGAAAAGAATCCTTATTCAATAAAGGGTACTGGGAAAACTGGATAGCCACATGTAGAAGAATGAAACAGGATCCACACCTCTCACCTCTCACCAAAATCAACTCACGATGGGTAACAGACTTAAACCTAAGGCATAAAACCCTAAGAATTGTAGAAGAAAATGTTGGGAAAACTCTTATAGACATCAGCCTACGGGAAGAGTTTATGAAGAATAACCCAAAGGCAATCATAGCAACAACAAAAATAAATAAATGGGAACTGATCAAATTAAAAAGCTTCTGCATAAGCCAAATAAACTGTCACTAGAGCAAATAGACGGTCCACAGAATGGCAGAAAATATTCTCATACTACCCATCCGATAAAGGGCTGATAACTAGAATCTACACAGAACTCAGAAAAATCAACAAGAAAAAATCAAATAACCCCATTAAAAAGTGGGCAAAGGACAAAACAGAAACTTTTCAAAAGAAGACAGACTAATGGCCAACAAACATATGAAAAAATGCTCAACATCTCTAATCATCAGGAAAATTCAAATCAAAACCACAATGAGATATCACTTAACTCCACTGAGAATGGCTTTTATTTAAAAATCCCAAAACAACAAATGTTGGCATGGATGTGAAGAGATAGGAACACTCATACACTGCTGGTGGGACTGCAAACTGGTACAACTTCTATGGAAATTAATATGGAGATACCTCAAGGAACTCAAAGTAGAACTACCAGTTGATTTAGCAATTCTACTACTAGGTATTTACCCAAAGGAAAAAAAGACATTCTATAAAAAAGACACCTGTACTAGGATGTTCACTGCAGCACAATTCACAATTGCAAAGATGTGGAAACAACCCAAGTGTCCATCAATACTTGAATGAATTAATAAAATGTGGTATATGTATACCACGGAGTATACTCAGCCATAAAAAATGATGAACTAATATCCCTTGTACTATCCTGGATAAAGCTGGAGCCCATTCTTCCAGGTGAAGTATCACAAGAATGGAAAAATAAGCACCACATGTACTCACATTAAATTGGTACTAATTGATCAACATTTACATGCATATATGGAAGTAACATTCATAGGGCATTGGGCAGGTGGGAAGGGATGAGTAAATTTATACCTAATGGGTATGGTGCATGATGTCTGGGGGTTGGACATGCTTGTAGTTCTGACTTAGTGGTGCAAAGGCAATATATGTATAACCAAAGCATTTGTACCCCCATAATATTCTGAAATAATAATTAAAAAACATTTATATGCTCGTAATACTCTGAAATTAAAAAAAAGAAATACAAGGACTCAAAAAGATTAATGGAAACTGTGTTTAAAGGTTAAGATGACAATAACTATTAATAAACAAACAGAAACTATAAAAATTAACCAAATGAAGATGACAGAGTTGAAAAGTACCATAACTAAAATGAAAAATTCCCTAAATGGGCTTAATAGCAGCTATGAGATAACAGAAAAATCATTGAATTTAAAGACAGATGAATAAAAATTATCTGATCCAAAGAAAAGAGAGTAAAAAGACAAAAAATAAAAAATGAGGAGATATGTAATGAAACCACTGAAAGACAAAGACAAAAACAAAATCTTGAAAGCAACACCCCCAAAACAATTCATCACCTACAGGGAACAACAATAAGATAAACAGAAGATACATAGACATATCTTGTTTTACTGCATTTCACAGACACTATGTTTTTATAAACTGAAGGTTTGTGGCAACCCTGCAGCGAACAAGTCTATCAGCACCATTTTTCCAACATTATGAGCTCGCTTTGTGTATCTATCACTCATTTTAGTGATTCTTACAATATCTCAAACTTTTTCATTATTATTATATGTTATGGTGATCTGCGATCGGCAATATTTAATGTTCCCAATGTAATTGTTTAGGGGCATCACAAACCATACCCATATAAGACAGCAAACGTAACCGATAAATGTTGCATGTGTTCTGACATCTCTACCAACTGACCATTCCCCATCTCTCTTCCTCTCCTTTGGCCTCTCTATTCCCTGAGACACAACAATATAGACCAATTAATAATCCTACAATAGCCTCTAAGTGTTCAAGTGAGAGGAAGAGTCACATGTCTCTCAAAAGCTAGAGATGATTAAGTTTAGTGAGGAAGACATGTGGAAAGCTGAGCTGGGCTGTAAGCTATTAATAGGTCTCTTGTGCCAAACAGTTAGCCAAGTTGTGAATACAAAGGAAAAGTTCTTTTGTTTTTTGCAGAATATAAAGGGGTGGGGGATTGTGAGGGGCATGCTCAGTTAGTTGCCTTGTTTGTTTTTGTTGAGACAGACTCTCACTGTGTTGCCCTGGGTAGAGTACAATAGAGTCACTGTAGCTCACAGCAACCTCCAACTCCTGGGCTCTAAGCAATCCTTCTGCCTCAGCCTCCTGGATAGCTGGGACTATAGGCACGCACCACAATGCCTGGCTGGATATTTTTCTTTCTTTCTTTTTCATAGAGTCAGGGCCTCACTCTTCCTCAGGCTGGTCTCAAACTCCTAAGCTCAAGCAAGACTCTGTCTCCCAGAGTGCTACGATTACAAGCATGAGCCACTGCCCTGGCCCAAAGGAAAAGTTCTTGAAAGAAATTAAAAGTGCTACTCCAGTGAACACTTGAATGATAAGAAAGCAAAATAGCATTATTGCTGATAAGGACAAAGTTTTAGTGATATAGATAGAAAAATCAAACCAGCCACAACATTCCTTTAAACCAAAGCCTCATCCAGAGCAAAGGCCCTAATTCTTTTCAATTCTATGAAGGCTGAGAGAGGTAGGAAAGCTGCAGAAGAAAAGTTGGAAGCTAGCACAGGTTGGTTCATGAGGTTTAAGGAAAGAAACCATGTGTATAACATACAAGTGCAAGGTGAAGCAGCAAGTGCTGATGTAAAAGCTGCAGCAAGTTATCCAGAAGATCTAGTTAAAATCATTGATGACGTTTGATACGCTAAACAACAGATTTTCAATGTGTATGGAACAGCCTTCTATTGGAAGAAGATGCCATCTAGGACCTTCGCAGCTAGAGAGGAGAAATCAATGCCTGGATTCAAAGTTTCAAAGGACAGGCTGACTCTCTTGTTAGGGGATAGTTAGGGGACTTTGAATTGAAGCCAGTGCTCATTTACCTTCCAAAAATCCTAGCGCCCTTAAGAACTAATCCTAAATCTACTCTGCCCGTGGTCTATAAATGGAACAATAAGCTGGGATGACAGCACATCTGTTCACAGCATGGTTCATTGACTATTTTAAGCCTAACTGTTGAGACCTACTGCTCAGAAAAAAAGATTCTTTTCAAAATACTACTACTCAGTGACAATGCACCTGGTCACTCAAGAGCTCTGGTGCAGATGTACAAGGAGATGAATGCTGTTTTCATTCCTGCTAACACAACATCCATTCTGTAGCCCATGGATCAAGGAGTCATTTCGATTTTAAAGTCTTGTTATTTAAGAAATACATTTTGTAAGCTATAGCTGCCATGGATAGTGATTCCTCTGATGGATCTGGGCAAAGTAAATTGAGAACCTTCTGAAAAAGATTCACTATTCTACATGCCATTAAGGACATTCATGAGGCATGGGAGGAGGTCAAAATAGCAATATTAATAGGAGGATGGAAGAAGTTGATTCCAGTTCTCATAGATGACGTTGAGGGTTTAAGACATCAGTGGAGAAGCTGAATGCAGATGTGGTGAAAACAGCAAGAAGATTAGCATTAAAAGTAGAGCCTGAACTGCTGTAATCTCATGATAAAATGTGAACAGATGAGGAGTTACTCTTATGAATGAGCAAAGAAAGTGGTTTCTTGAAATGGAATCTACTCCTGGTGCAGATGCTATGCTATTGACATCGTAGAAATGACAACAGAGCATTTAGAATATTACATAAACTTAGTTGTCAAAGCAGCAGGAGGGTTTGAGAGGACTGACTTCAATTTTGAAAGAAGTTCTACTGTGGGTAAAATACAGAGAAATCTTTCATGAAAGGAAGAGTCAACCAATGTGCCAAACTTCACAGTTATTTTAGGAAATTGCCACGACCATGTCAACCTTCAGCAGTCACCATCCTGACCAGTCGGCAATCATCAATGAGGCAAGACCCTCCGCCTGCAAAAAGACTATGGCCTGCTGAAGGTTCAGATGATTGTTAGCATTTTTTAGCAATAAAGTGTTTTTAATTAAGGTATATACATTTTCCTGGTTAGAGCTGGAACCCATACTACTAAGTGAAGTATCCCATGAATGGAAAAACAAGCACCACATATATTCACCAGCAAACTGGTATTAACTGAGTAGCACCTAAGTGGACACATAGGTACTACAGTAATAGGGTATTGGGCAGGTGGGAGGGGGGAGGGGGCGGGTATATATATATACATAATGAGTGAGATGTGTACCATCTGGGGGGGATGGTCATGCTGGAAACTCAGACTTGTGGGGGGAAGGGGGTGAAGGGCATTTATTGAAACCTTAAAATCTGTACCCCCATAATATGCCGAAATAAAACAAATTTAAAAAAAAATTTTAAAAAAGGTATATACAGTGTTTTGTAAAAGCATAATGCTATTGCATACTTAATAGACCACAGTATACTGTAAGCATAACTTTTGTACACACTTGAAAACCAAAAATATTCACAGGACTCCTTCACCCTACAAAGAAATGACACTGGAGGGTAATACAAATCCATAGATACAAATTAATAACAGCAACAGAAATGTAAGTATGTGGGTAAATATAAAATACTATATAATATTTTTTATCTTCTTTTAATTTCTGTAAAAAATAAAAACATATGAATGAAAAATTAGCATACTGCATTATTATTTATAACATAAAGATTTTAATAGCACAAGGAAGACAGGAGGAAATGAAGCTATATTGGAGCAAAGTTACTGTACTTTACTGAAATTAAGTCAGTATTAACTCGAAGTAGACTGTGATAGTTTAAGATGAATACTGTAATCCATCAAGAACCACCAAAAATTTTTTAAAATGCACTTAAAAATCGATAGAGGAATTAAAATGACATACAAAAATATTTTTAACAAAAAAAAGGGTAGTAGGGGAAGAATAAAGAACCAAAGAAGACATGAGACATATATAGGAACAAAGAGCAAAACAGCAGATGTAGATTCAATCATATCAATAGTTGCATTGAATGTATATGATTAAATACTCCATTAAACAGGGAAAAATGTTTACAGTAGATAAAAAAAAAAAGCAAGATCTAACTATACTTATCTGTGAGAAATACAAAGAGATACTTTTTAATTCAAAGACACAAATAGGTTGAAAGTAAAAGGATGAAAAACTATACTGCGTAAACACCATAAGAGGCAGAGTGGCTGCATTAATGTCAGGTAAGGTAGACTTTAAGTCAAGAAATATCACTAGAGACAAGAGACATCTACCAAAACCCTATAGCTAACATCATGCTTATTGTTGAAAGACTGAATGCTTCCCCCCTAAGACCAGGAATAAGATAAGGATGTCTGCTTTCACCGCTTCTATTCAACATTGCACTGAAGGTTCTTGACAGTACAATAAGGCAATAAATAGAAATAAAAGGCATCCAAGATTGGAAAGGAGGAAGTAAGACTGTTTATATTCACAGATGACATGAGCTTATATGTAAAAATCCTTAAGTATCTAATAAAATATTACAAGATCTAATTAATGAGATTAGCAAGGTGGCAGGATACAACATCCATATATAAAAACCAAAAGTTTTTCTATATGATAACAAGGAATAATCTGAAAATGAAATTATGAAAACAATTCTATTCACAAGAGCCTCAAATGAATGAAATACTTAGGAATAAATTCAACAAAAAAACGCAAAAGCTATACACTAAAAGCTATAAAACATTTTTGACAAAAATAAAAGGAAATCTAAATAAATAGAGAGACATTGGATTGGAAGATTTGCTACTGGGAATATGGCAATTCTACCCAAATTGATCTAGAAATTTACTATGATCCTTATCAAAATCCTGGCAGGCTTTTTTGGGTAGAAATTGACAAGCTCATTCCAAAATTTATATGGAAATGACTAAAAATAGAATAATTTTGAAAAAATAGATCAATGAAAAAAATGAAACTCCAGAAATAAACCTTTATATTTATGTTCAATTAATTTTTTTTTTACTAAAGTGTTCTAAAGTGTCAAGGCAATTCAATGGGAAAAGAACAGACTTTTTGACCAATGGTGTTTGGACAACTGGATATCTATATGCAAAAACAATAACTTAGACCCTTACCTCACACCATATGCATATATTAACTCGAAATAGATTAGAGACCTATATGTGAAAGCTAAAACTATAAAATTTCTGGAATAAAACATAGGAGAAAATCTTTATAAACTTAGATAAGGCAAAATTTTCCTAGATATGACACCAAAAGGATGATCTGTAAAAGGAAAAATTGATAAACTGAACTTCACCAAAATGAAAAACTTTTCCTCTTTAAATGGAAAAAATGAAAATACAAGCCATATACGAGCAAAAAATATTTACAAAACATATATCTGATAAAACACTTGTATCCAGGGCAGGGCGCGGTGGCTCACGCCTGTAATCCTAGCTCTTGGGAGGCCGAGGTGGGCGGATTGCTCAAGGTCAGGAGTTCAAAACCAGCCTGAGCAACAGCGAGACCCCGTCTCTACTATAAATAGAAAGAAATTAATTGGCCAACTGATATATATATAAAAAAAAAATTAGCCGGGCATGGTGGCGCATGCCTGTAGTCCCAGCTACTCGGGAGGCTGAGGCAGAAGGATCGCTCCAGCCCAGGAGTTTGAGGTTGCTGTGAGCCAGGCTGACGCCACGGCACTCACTCTAGCCTGGGCAACAAAGCGAGACTCTGTCTCAAAAAACAAAACAAAAAAAAAAAAACACTTGTATCCAGAATACATAAAGAACTTCTACAGGATTGCCTGAGGCCAGGAGTTCAAGAGCCGCCAGGGCAACGTAGCAAGATCCTGTCTCTACCAAAAAAATAAAAACACTTAGCTGGCTGGCATGCACCTATAGTGCTAGCTACTCAGGAGGTTGAGATAGGAGAATTACTTGAGCCAAGGAGTTTGAGCCTGCAGTGAGCTATGATCACACCCAACCACTGTACTCCAGCCTGGGTGACAGAGTGAGACCCCGTCTCTTAAAAAAAAAAAAAATTCCAGGACTGTTGGTTTATGCCTGCAATCCTAGCATTTTGGGAGGCTAAGGTGGGAGGACTGCTTGAGGCCAGGAGTTCGAGATCAGCCTAGACAATAGCAAGACCCCATCTCTACAAAAACTAAAAAAATTAGCTACATGCAATGGTGTGTGCCTGTAGTCCCAGCTACATAGGAGGCTGAGGCAGGAGGATCACTTGAGCCCAGGAATTGGAGGCTATAGAGCTATCATGATGCCATTGTACTCTTGCTTAGACAACAGAGCGAGACCCTGTCTCAAAACAAAAATAAAAACAAACTCTTGCAACTCAATAATAAAACAGCCCAACTGAAAATAGGGCAAAAAATCTGAATAGACACTTTCACCACAGAAGATATAAGAATACTAATACACAGAAGCTTCTGAACATTATTAATCAGAAAAATGCAAATTAAAATCACAATGAGATACTATTATAAACTTATTAAAATTGGCTCTAATTAAAAAAACTGACAGTACCAAATGTTAAATAGAATGGTAAGAAATTGGGACCCTCATACATTGCTGGTGGGAATACAAAATGGCATAGTCACTGTGAAAGACAGTTGGCAATTTCTTAAAAAGTTAAATGTAACCACATAACCCATCAATTCCACTCCTATGAATCTATTCAAGGGAAATGAAAACATATGTCTACAGAAGTATTTGTACATTAACGTTCATAGTAGTGTTCCTCATGGTAGCCAAAAAGTGGGAACAATCCAATGTTCATAATTGGTAAATGGATAAACAAGACGTAGTATATACATGCAACGTAAAAACTTCTCAGCAATAAACAGGAATGACCTACTGACACATGCTACATTGCGGGTGAACCTTAAAAACATCATGCTAAGTGAAAGAAGTGAGACACAATGGACTACATATTCCATGATGATATTTATGTGAAATTTCTAGAAAAGGCAAATCTAGAGAGACAAATAACAGATAAGTGGTTGCCTGGGGCTAGGGATGGGAGTGGAGGCTGACTGAAAACAGGTATGATGAACTTTTTTTGGGTTTTGGAAATGTTGTAAACCTGAATCGTGAAGATGACTGCACAGCTGCGTAAATTTATTAAAAACAAATGAACTGTATAATTATAACAGGTGGGTTTTTGAGATATAAATTATACCTGAATAAAGCTGCTAAAAATATATATATAGCAGCTTGCTTTATGATAGAGCCTGGCTATCTCCCCGTCCCCTGTTTTCATTTCTACCTTCTCATTCTTTTGTCTCTTAATGTCACTTGACTGATTTTCATTCTGCTCTCAGCAGTTTTTCACATAGGAGCCCAGTCTTGGAAAACAGCCCTGTGGGGGGGTAGCTTCAAGTCTTCACCTGGGCCTGCCTGCCCCAACCCCTTAGACAGTAAGGGGCAAAACTGCTCTCACTTTCAGCTACTAATCTCAAATTGGCCAGACAAGCTTGCCAGTAAATACTTGGTGGCTACTTTAGGGTGTCCTTTTCTCAGGTCCATGAGATGCCTGATTGCTTCCTTCTGCTTTCACACAAATACAAATAATATGCCAGCCATGAGGCAACTGATAGTTTGTCCCCATCGGCTTGTATTTTGAGGATCATGAGGATGCCCTGTCATCTAGTTTTGTTGTAAATGTTGTTCAGGGGTTTTTGGTTTTGCGATCTAGTTATTGTGTCTTTTTTAGGTGGATATACAAGAAGACCCAAAAACTATGCTGTCACTGTTGCTACCATCTTCCCAGATTTCCAAGCTGACAATTCTTGCCTGTCCCTCTATGGGAGTTGAGATCCCTCTACTCTGTAGGGTTTTATTTATTTATCAAACCCTTAGACAGTGCTTCCTGCGTGCTGGATATTGTGCAAGTGCATTACAATTACTAAGTCTCTTAATCAGCCCTATGAAGTAGGTACTATTATTATCCCCGGTTACGGGTGAAGAAACTGTTAACAGAGAGAGGTTTAAGTAACTTGCCGGTCACACTGCCAGTAAACAGAAAAGCGAGGATTTGAACCCAGGTGGTTGGATCCAGAGTCAATGCTAGATAATGCTGCCTCTCATAAGCCTAAAAGTGTATCTGGCCTTATAAATTTAGCACTCAACCATGACCACCACCCTACCTCATCTCCCCTAAGATCCCATCAGATAGTAAATCTTACCTTTAAAGATGAAGTTCAAATGTCAATTCTTCTAAGAAACCTGATGAACTCACCCTAGTAGTTAGCTACTTCCTCCTTCCTCCTCTCCCTTCTTCTCCCAAAAACATCCCTTCATTATAGTGCTTTTTATAGGGTGTTATAATTATCCACTGTGTTAAGGAAAAAATTATTTAATGACACTGTGTTAAAGCACGGTAAAGACTTCATTCGGGACCATGGTGATAAGTATAGGAACCACTGCCATGGGGTCTTGCAGTTGGAGAGAAGGACTGGGCTCAGCTTTGCATATAGCTTGGGCAAGTGGGGATTTATGGCCAAGGAGCAGGGTGGGGGTAACTGGACAGAAAATTACTAAGAGGAAGCATCACGGGTAGGAAGGATTCTGGCTAATCTAACAGGATTCTTGCTGAAGACAGGCCAGGTGATCAGACATCACCTGAGGGGGGGGTGGAGGACAAGGAACCCATCAGATATTGAGGATGGGGGGGTGTTCTGGCTAAATTGACTTAGTGTTTGTTTTTGTGTTTGGGTTTTTTTTTTTTGCCAAAACTTGATTTTACAAGGAAGTACACAGATGGGCCTAGCAGAAGATTCAGAAGACTGACTAAAGTTTGACCAAGCAAAGAACCTTTGTCAGGTCATCCAGGGCGTTCCCATAAGCCCAGAGGAAACTTTCTTTTCATCTTATATCCCCAGAGCTTGCCCAGTAGGCTCTCAATAAACATTCATGGAACGGAATTGAGTAGGCGACAGTTTTGAGTGTATGCTTTTTTTTTTTTAACTTGCTGGCTCAAAATGCACTTGAAAGCAATATAATTGCATGTTTTTAAAAAGTCTGTAATTCAGATTTTACTAATGAGTTTTCCTGGGTATCCTTCAGAAGAAACACAGTTTCAGATTCTTCCCGGTATTTTAATTGCTTGTTTCCAATATGCAGGGGCTGCTGCTTTTGATGCTAATTTGCCAGGGAGATTCAAATGAGAACTAGCCACCACAACCCTCAGTCAACCAGCACAGAGACAGAGAGGATGCAAATTATGCCAAGGAGAGGCAGAAGGAAGAAGAGCTAGCAGGAGAAGAAAGGTACAGCCTGTCTGTGCCAAACCTAGAGAACTGTCACCAAAAGGCACTTGTGAAAAACAGTAAAAATTCAAACCTAAAATAGAGAGGAAGGTGGAAAAACCAAATGTCAATTAAAAAAATAATTCATTGATTTTTTTTTTTAAGCCTGTACTTTAATGCAGGAGTTTGCTATGAGAACACACAATCACATTATCTATTTCCTTATTGGTGGGCAGATCTACAGCAGAGACTGCCATACAAATATAAAGGTAGGTAAATGTAATGAAATTCATAGCCCCGCTCATTTCCAATAGAATGCTCTAGCAGAAGAAAAGCCATAAATTCTCCCAAGATGTCTCAGTCATTTTCTGGGCTTTAGCTCAATCCCTCTCTGCAATTTTCTCTAAGAGTTGACTAAAAATATCTCTGCAAAAAAAGAATGGAGAGAAAAAGAATGATTTTTAAAAAACAAGTAGGAAATATCCCTTGAAAATCAGAGCTGGGCCCTCCACTCCCACCCCACCTTTGTGTAAAATATTAATGCATTTGACACCTGAGCCAGGAAAGGGAAAAAGCAGGTTGGCGAGCTCTGCCCTGGGCAAGGGCAGAACAGGGATGCCGCAGGCTGCCCAGCCCCTCCTTCCAGCCGCCCTGCTTCCTGGGCAGATCCATCTGGACCCACTCTGTGATTACCAAGGCAGCTCCCCACAGTCTGACAGGCTCAGAGGGGGCGAAATTTGGCTTCCTTCTTGATCAGACAGGATGCGAATTCCTTTTTCCAACACACAAGTGTCATTTCAACGGTCTGCCCTTGAGGGGTTGCCTACAAAGGCCACACTCAAACACTCTTGTGTGCTTCTGTGTCCAACTTTGCCCCGTGAGGTTTCAACTTGAAGAGCTACATACTTGAAGTCTTTAAAAAATTCAGATCTGGGAGATTGTGGGAGCAAATGTTCCCAACAACTAACCAGGGAAGATGACAGCTCTCTTTCCTGCTGTGGGAACTCTGGAATCCCAACCAGATGTGTATGCCAGGCTTAAGAAAGGAGCCTTACAAGCACTGAAATTGCAGCAAGCTAGGAACTTCCCAGAAATAAAAGACCTTGTCAGGGCCTGCTTATCATAAAGCCACTGTTACTGTAAACTATGCAAAACTATACGCCAGGCACATTCGAGGTACAGATCCACCCCTAAACAAAACAGAAAAATTCCTACCCAAGTGGAACTTAGGTTCTAGTGATGGAAGACAAGTAAAAACAAATTAAATAAGAAAAAATATATATAATGAGGGCAAACGGTTAACAAATTCCTTTCTTCTTCTGTTGAAAATTTGACCCTAGGTTAACTTTCTAGTTTTGTTTCCCTGGAAACCCTAATAAAGACAAAATGTCAATTACGTTACCAGGCAACATTGCTTATGATAAAAATGACCCCTGGCTGGTAACTTGCATCTGGCCGGGGAGGAACTATAAATACCTGACGGGGGTATTGTAGCGCTGAGATTCCCTGAGTGTGATGACTTTCACAATCTCAGCACATCCCCTGGGAGACCCTGGACACGTGGGGCAGGAGATGGTGGGCCAGGACAGATGGCACATCAGCCCCATGTGGGTCTCTCCCCTAGGACCTGAGCTGTCCCTCGAGATGGAGAGGGACAAAGAGAACAGCTCCTGGGTGCCTGTATGGATTGTTGAGAGCACAGGTGACGTGGGGAGAAGCCCCTGACCCTGCCCTGTGGCCGTTTTATGGTTCCACTCCACATCTTTCTAAGTAGATGGGGGTCAAGTGTGGCCCATGAAATTCTTGTGGGTCGGAATGTCTCTCTGCACCTAAGAAGATCTCTGGTAGACACTGTTCAGAGTATATCGATGCCAGTTCAATGCCGAGGAGAAAAATGAAGCAGGGAGTAGGCCGGGTGAGGTGGCTCACGCCTGTAATCCTAGCACTCTGGGAGGCCGAGGCGGGCGGATTGCTCAAGGTCAGGAGTTCGAAACCAGCCTGAGCAAGACCCCATCTCTACTAAAAATAGAAAGAAATTAATTGACCAACTAAAAATACATATACAAAAAATTAGCCGGGCATGGTGGCGCATGCCTGTGGTCCCAGCTACTCGGGAGGCTGAGGCAGCAGGATCGCTTGAGCCCAGGAGTTTGAGGTTGCAGTGAGCTAGGCTGACGCCACGGCACTCACTCTAGCCTGGGCAACAAAGTGAGGCTGTCTCGAAAAAAAAAAAAAATTAAGCAGGGAGTAAAGGACAGGTTTGCTGGACAAGGTGTGCCGAGGATCCTCTCGGGTCTACGCGACAACGATCTCCCCGGCTCACCTGTGCCAGGCAGCTCCTGTTTTCCAGTTCAGCTCAGAGTTCTGCTCAGTCTCCTCCTCTGGAGAACCTCTTGTAACCGCCAAATTTAGATCAATTTCATTTAAAATGGACTCTCAGAAATGGGTACCTTTCCTCCTCGGAGGCATAACTACCTTAGGATATAGTTACACATCCGAGAGTACAGTGACCTGACTTCTCCCCGAAAGCCAGGAGCAGGGCTGGATGCTCACCCTTCTGTCCCCAGCACCTGAGGAGTGCCTGGCACAGAGTGGGAGCCGAGACACTGGTAGGACAAATGACTGTCTTAACACATCATCCGAAACCAAAGAGCGGTGGGCAGCATTCCTCACACCACACTGTGTGTTCCCGCCATGTATGTCCATTCATGTTACCATCCAGAGCATGACCCAAGAGCTGGTCTGAAAACACTGTCATCTGGTAAGGTCTTGTACTGGCTGCCCCCAGGGGATGACTCTCCAGTTATATCAAGAGGTATTGGGAAATGCTCAAAAAAATTAGGTTAACTCTGACTCTTAGACACCAAATTATATAACCATCTTTTTAAAAGAAAAGCCATGAGGTAAAAAGCTAAAGTAAGAAAAAAAAAAATAGCATTGTCTTCTTTCCCTTTCCTAAAAGGCTTAGCCCACTTATAATTTACCTGTTATTTATTTTCCTGCTGGACTGGAAATCCCACAGCGATCATTTGCTGTCTTGACCCTAGTTCCTAGCACGTAAACACTTGGGGGATAAATAAATAAGTAAATAAATAAACAAGCAAAGAATCTCCCTTTCCCCCTCTGCCCCCAGTAAAACCACTCCCCTAGATAAATTATATACGAGTTCATCTTTCAGGGAATTCCAGTTTCTTAATGGTGGTTAAAGGAATTGTAGCCTGTCTTTCAAGAAGCAGCATATAGCTGGACAAAACCATGGTAGGGGCCTCTGTGAGATGCAATCAAACTGGCAATTAGTTCACTGAACTCCTCCTCTACTTTGGAAGCCCAAAATGACCTATCCCGCTCTTCCGCTAAAGCCAAGAACAGACCAGCGTGGGCGCACCCACCTTGCTGAACGCTGGCAAAGCTCTCAGACCACGCAGGATTCAGCGCTCAGTAAGTGCGGGCACATCTGAAGTACACTGAAAGCAAGCACCTGTCCCTGTAATTCATCACTGAAAAGAGAAGTCTTGGAGTTTCATAATTACAACTGTTAAAGATGCCTGTGTTTCCACACTAAAGTTTTGATGGCATTAAGGTATGAGCCAGACCTAGCCCACATTCAAACAAAGCAGAGAAAATTTGGCTGATGCTTTTTATTACATAAGTAATTGCATCTAGCCTGGCTTTTAAAAGTCCTTAACTTCTAAGTGTAGTGTATTCCTTTGATCTATGCTGCTTGGTACTCCGTTTTTGAGCAGAGGGGACTCCCTGGTCAAGGGCAATGCCGCCCGAGTGGCGGGAGAAGGGACGGGGAGCAGGAGGGCAGAGCCAGCTGTGTGACCCCGACGAAGTCACATTACCTTGTTTACTGGCTGCTTCCTCAACAATATGTAAACTCCATAAACGCAGTGACGGGGCCTGACTCGTTCACTTGGAACACTTTTTGGCACTAGTAAGTAACCCAGTGAGGGTCTCCATAAATATTTGTTGAATAATTTCTGAGCAGGATTTCTCTGGATCTCATCTACAGAGAGCAGCCATTGAAACAAACGCTCTCCAACAGCTGTGGTGCTCCTGGGTTTTCAGAACGGATCCTGCAGCAGCAGTTCAACTACTACTGCGAAAATTTCCCTTCACGGTGAAATGACCCATCGGAAGTGCAAAGCACGGTGAGCCGGATTAGTGTCAAGTCTTCTGAACACGTGAGCACCTGAGCGGCATGTGGCACCCCCACGGTGGCCCTAGCTGGCCAGGCTGCAGAGAGGTGCCCTACACCTCACGCTGCTCCATCCACCTCCCTCCTGACGCTGTTGAAATAGCTCCTCACACAGACTCCCTCTGTCACCCCACCTCTAGAATGGCTCCTGCTGAGGTTAGAATAGAGTCTGTGGCCAAAAAGCAAGTAAAATGAACCAGGTCCAACTGAAATGGGGGACATGACCCTGGTGGCACCAGACCCCTGGCCAAGTGACCTACTCTGTCCTTGGCCCTTCGCAAAACCCTACCCTCATGGTCCAGTGGCTGCTCAGCCCCTGGAGAATGAATTCCCTATTCCTTAGCCTTGTATTTCATCTCCCACCACCTTTCTACCATCCATCCTTCCAGCATGAACTCTACCTAGGAAAAGAAAATGGAAGTAGCATTTCTGGAAAGTGGCCTGCATACCGTGCAGCCACTTCCTCCTGTAGCAACTGCTCCTCACCCTTCCCTGTCTAGCCCCTGCTCTCACCACCCCCACCAAAAGCCTGTTCAAGGTCACAAACACCTTAGTGTTGTCTAACCCAGAGTTCATGCTTTGGCCTTCTTTATTAGCATCTCAGCAACATTCAGCGCAGGTGAGCAGTTCTTCCTCCCAGCACAGGCTCCCTTTCGGCCTTCACAAGGACACACCCTCAGGGTTTCCCTCCTGCCCCTGGCAGCTCCTGTATAGGCTCCTCCTGCTGTATGCAACTTCCAACCTCTGCAGGTGTCCAAGCTGGGTCCTGAGCTGTCTTCTCGGTTCTTTTTACACTCTGTCCCTCACTGATCTCATCCAGTCTTGGGGCTCTGACTGTAATCAATATGCTGAAACTCCCAACTTCTAACTCACGTTCAAACCGCGCTCTGTGCACAGATATCTTCCCAGTTGACACTTCCACTTAAACGTCCACAGACATTTCCAACATAACATATCCCAAGGCAAATTCTTGATTTCCAAACCGGATCCTCTCTTTGTTCCTGCCCCATCTAACCAACTGCTTAAGACTGAACCTGGGGAGTCACCTCCCCAGGAAATGATTCCTGCATTTTCCTAGCCCCCACCCCAAGCTCCAAATCCAATTCACCAGCAGTCCTAACACAGTAGTTCTAACGGACATCACAAATCCACCTACTTCTCTTGGTGTCTACTCCCATCGTCATCTCTGAGGTGGGCATCGAATGTCCTGACACCTAGTATCACCTTCCCTTTGTCCTGGTGACTTGGGGACTTTTCCCTGGACAGTCAGCACTCTCCTGCTGTGAGCCACCATAGTGGCCCTGCCTTCTTCAGGGTAAGCCAGACCAAGACAGTCTGTGACTCTTCCCCCTTCCAACTAAGCTTCAGCTACACTGGACTCCTTTCGGATTCTTGAACTCACGAAGCTCTTTCCTGATCAAGACCTTCGCACATTCTGGGCCTCTGCCTGCAGTACTCTTTCCCTTGCTGTTGGCCTGGTTAGCTCCTCCTCAGCCTTCACTCTTGGTCTCATCTCAGTGTCACCCCCTCGGAGGCCTGGCCTGGCTACTCCATCTATGCAGATGCCCTCTGCTACCAGCTTTCACTGCACCCATTCATTTCCAAGCACTTATTACAACTTGTAATTATGTACATTGGTTTACTTATTTATCATCTGTCTCCCTCACTAGACTGTCTCCTCCCTGTGAGCCCAGACTGTGCCTCTTGCGTTGGCCAATGCATACGCGCACTGAGCAAGTAAGTACTTGGCACGTAGCAGAACTCAATCAATACTTGCTAATGACGACCAAACCCACTGCATGCTGCTGGGTCCTGTGAGGACAGCTTTACATAAATATGCCCAGATTTCTGCAGAAACCCTCACGCCAGCCAGACTGGTCTCCTCATGCCCTGCGGAATACATACAATATTAAGTATGGTTCTAACACCTCTACCAACCGCTTAGAATGTCCTGGCTCTTCCTGGTCTGTCTGTATCTATGCCATTTCAAGCCCACTTTTCCAGATCTTTACTCTACTTTGAAAGTCATGCAGCCCTCTCAGCAGAGCAGCCCTCCTGTTTGCTTTTGTGGTAACCTGGACTTCCCCTTCTTCCTGAAATAGCTTGTTTTCATTCTTAGTTCTCCACAAGACTCAACTCTCCATGAATTCTAGGAGGGCAGAGAATTGTCTCTCCTCCTCACCACTATGCAACACTGCCTAACACACGCCCTGCACCAATAAGTACGTAAGTAACCCTAATTAACCAAATGAACAAATGACTTTACTGAATGAATGAATGAACAGGCCTGGGAGCTTCAGCTCTTTTAAAGTGATTAGGTGTTCTTTCATTATTTATTCTTTTATAGAACCATATTATAACCTTTAAAGTTACTAATGTTCATGTCTTACCCTTTGTTCTTTCTTTCCTTCTTTTTAAAGAGACAAGGTCTCACTATATCGCCAAGGCTGGTCTCAAACTCTTGGCCTCAAGCGATCCTCTCACCTCAGCCTCTGGAGTAGCTGGGACTATAGGCTAGAGCCACAAAACCTCGGCTCTGTTTTCTTTTCTCCTACTATCTCCCAGAGGGCATTTTTTTTTCACTTCTTTTTTCATCTCTGTATCTCTTCAAGAGTATCATGTATAAAAAAATGGGCACTTATTAAATGCTTATCGGAAACATGTCTCAATTCTCTCATATTCACTGCATTGGCCTCATAATGTCAAAAATAGAGTCCAGTTTAAAAAGCAAACACTTCTCATCTCTGCAAGAGGGAAGATGGCCTGAATGCTAGAATACAAAGGTCATGCTGATCCTGTGTCTGGGGCTGGGGCAACCAGTGAATCGGACAAGGCACCCGTGGCTTCCTGGCTGGCACCCTCCCCAGGATCGTGGGCTGTGGCTGCCTATCTGCTGCTGCTGCTGCCTCTGAGGCACAAACCCAGGAAGCACCCTCCTCAGCAGCCCACAGGACACAGCAGGGCCTCATGGACCCCTTTTTGTGCCATCTAGGTCTAGGCTACATTGAATAGGGCTGAACAGTCTCAAAGTTTAACAGGATTATTTAGGAAGATTAAAATGTTTAAGTCAACATATAGTGGTGATTAGTGGTCTATTTGTTTGATTATACAAACAGAACCCCAAAACCCCCTCCATGCCGCTTTACCTCTGGCTTGGCTGCAGCCTAGGAAACGGTACAACCCAACGGCCACATCTCCCAGGTGGTGATGGTCATTTGCCTTCTTGCTTCGATTGATTCCTACCCCTACCTGAATTAAAATCAATTCAAAGCAAAGGAAAACACACACTACAATCCATTTTGCTCACCCAGGACACCTGGCATAGCTGACGAGAAGTAAGGCTACCTGAAATGTCCTTTGCTACTCTTTGTTTACAAAAGATGGGTAAATATTGCTAAAACAACGGGCAGTAAATAATTGGCATCCCCAAATCAAGCTTCTCTGGCAAATTCTGGCTGCAGTGACTCAAGTGAGGAGTAACACTTGTCTTCCTGGATGGCCAGGCGTCTCCCGCCACTGGCCGTGCTGCCGGATCAATGCCCCAACGCTGCTGCGGTCAGGCCCGTCGGCCCCACCTACTTTCTCTAAAGAGCCATCAGCGATCAGACAGGGCCATCAGCGATCAGAATGCCACCCAAGCCGACTGTCGTGTGTCTTGAACAGCTGTTCGGTTAAATAAACGCCCTGCATCCAGGCCCCGCAGTGTGAGGTTCCAAGATCCGATCCGGGGAAGGACACCTGCTTCTCCACAGACTCCCACTCCAGCCGGAGTCTGACCTCACGCTGCTCCCCCTTTTGGTGGGCAAAGCAGCCAGGCATCGCTGTGACTGGGCGTTACAATTCGCCACCTGCCGTTCACCTGACACTTCACCAAGTGCTTCCTTCCACGTGCCTCCTCCTATGCACTCCGAGCCACTGCTCCATGAGGCAGGTGACAGTCACCCTATTTTACAGATAACCTGAGACCCAGAGGTATAAAGGTGGGCTCCAAATACAACACTGGCTCCAGGGCCCCCCACCCTGCCCCCCACGCAAGCGCTTCCCCTGGTGCGGCAACTCCCAGACCCCTGGCTTCTCCCAGGCAGCCATCCCACAACACCATGTTTTTTTCATCCTTAACAGGCTTGCTGCTGCCACCCAGAGGGAGAAGAGAAATTGATGTGAGGTAGATATGGGTGCATTCCAAGTCGGACTGTGCCCAGGGACTCCTGGGACGGAGAGGCGGAGGATGTTATAGGCCTGAATGGCAACTAGCTATTCTCTCCCTCCACAGAGGGAAGAGGAGGAGGAGAAAGAGGGCAACAAAAGAGGGAGGGAGGAAAAGACAGAAGGGGGAGGAAAGAGAGCGGGGAAAGATGGGGGAAGAAGGGGGGCATGGGACGGGGAGGCTGGGGAGGAGGGAGAGAAGAAGGGGATGCTTTGTGACATACTGCAGGTGAGACACGAGAAAAAGCCTGAGAAGAAATCACCAAACCAGCAGAGGCTGGGAACCACCACCGGCCACGTCTCACCCTGGGGGTCAAGTGCTCCGCCCCAGGGGCAGGGTGGTGGACGAGGCCACCATCCGAGGGTCCCATCAAGCCCCTCTATACAGAAGGACAGCAATTCCCCTGCAGTGGCACAGTGGTAAGAAGACTGAGGTCAGAAACTTGGCACCCAAGGCAATGTGTGACCTGCAAGTCACACGGCCTCCGAGTCTAGACTCTTCTGTGAAATAGGGGCAACACTACCTAGACCGCTGACTTCGCAGGGCAGCAGCGGCAGTGAAAGAGAATGCTGTGAGACAAGGCTGCGAGGGTCAGTGAAGATGAAATACAAGCACCTAGTAAACATGAAAGCGTCGCTGGGTTCTAAGGCATCAGAAGGGGCCCAGGAACTGGTCCTGGCATCTGATTTTCTGATCGAGATGCCCAAGTTCACCAGTTTTGCAGTCACTCCTAGAAAAGATGGGAGAGTTATCAAAGAATAAGATTCAGGCCAGACGCAATGGCTCACACCTGTAATCCCAGCACTCTGGGAGGCAGAGGTGGGAGGATCGCTCAAGGCCAGGAGTTTAAAACCAGCCTGGGCAACATAGCAAGACCCTGTCTCTATAAATAATAGAAAAATTAGCTGGGCTTGGTGGCGCACACCTGGAGGCACAGCAACTTGGGAAGCTGAGGCAGGAGGATCGCTTGAGCCCAGGAGTTCAAGGTTGCAGTGAGCTACGATGATGCTACTGTACTCTAGCCCAGGTGACAGAGTGAGACCCTGCCTCAAAAAACAAAAACAGACAAAAAGAATTAAGGTTCATTACTATAACTCAGTAAGTCCTCAGGGATGACAACCAAAAAGCTGAGCATATATTTATTTCTAAAGAAAAGAGATGTGTTTTATCAATTTCCATCTCTTATTGCCAAACTAACCTACACTGTATTTTCCTACCACTGAAATTCAGTCAACTCTGTCCATTATGTCCTTCCATATATATAAGAAAAGTACAGACAAAAAAAAAAAAAAAAAAAAACCAGGAGTGAGATAATAGGGAGCAAATATATCAGAAGATGGAACCGTGGGAAGCCACTGGGGCTTAGGAACAGCAGCTGCCTCTGTTCCGTCCCCACTTGCCCCACAGGGACACTGGCTGTAGGTGTCAGTGACCCTCAAGTGTGGCTCTCAGGCCCTGAGTAACCAACATGGGTGAGTCAGGCAGCCCTGACTCTACTTGGCATATCCCAAACCCCCCACTGGTTTCTCTCCTTTTGTCTATATTTTGTGGTCTCAAAACCAGCCCTCACCTCTACCTACCTAAAAGTAATCTGTCCCTACTGGTGCGCAATCCCAGCCTTTAGAATGTTGCAGCTAGCAGGGAGCTTTGAGAGCACCTGGCCCAATCCCATCTCTGGTCTGCAGAGCCCAGAAAGAAGAGCCAGAGGACAAGAAAAGAAAAGCATTCAAAGTTAAGCATTCCCTGAAGGCTGCGTCGATAGGCATTTCCTTGAACTTGTGTTAAAGTAAAATAAAATGAGAAATGAGTCAGTAAGCAATCCACGGCATATAATCCATCATCTAGTGCAACCCTCTCATTATAATTTTTTAGTTGGATTCCAGTGGGCAGCCAACATTTCAGGGGATGAGGTCAGAGCCCAAGAGTCTTCATTCCTCCTCCCCAAGGATCAGGCATCAAAGATGAAAATAAACTACCCATCCCACCCTTATCAACCCCACACGAAGCATTTTCAATTGAAGGTACTGGTGTGGTACCCCCTGGAGCCCCAGGGGCATTAATTCCTATGTCTGCATGTCCACACTAACACATACGCCCACAAGTAAATGAGAGGAAGAACAAAGGTTGAGGTTCCTCTGTGATAACCACCATTTATCATGAAAAGGGAAAAGAAACAGATTGCTAGAAAAATATTCTAAGTTCCCTCCATTCTCCCTCTATTTATAACAGCAAAGAAAACAGAACTTAATCTCAGCTTAGGGGATGGGCACCAGTGCTCAGATGATCTCAATCAGTGGCAGATGAGATCAAATTCAAGAGCATCTTCATGCCAAAGCCACCAAGCTACTCCAAACCTTGGGGTGTTTGTTTTGTGGCCTTTTGTGGGCCATGCTGAGCTGAGCCAGTGGCCTTTGGAGCAGAGCAGCCTTCTCTCACAAACAATTTAACAGGACTTGGAAAATAAGCATTTATTCTCAACTAACGGGAAATGAATGCATGTGGCTCTCGGCCACCAAGCAGATGAAATCCTACTTTCGTGGACTAAGCCCCAAGGTTTGAAGCTCTTAAAAATGAAGAGGGAGCAACTCCATTGCTTATTTTTCCAAAGGCTGGGACTTGTATCCCCTCTGCCATTCCAAGCACTATTGGACTACTCCTACAGGAAGGGGGGCAGGCCTCTAGGGGCCTCTCTTGAAAAGCCTAGGAGGAGCTACGGATGAGCCAGATACCTACTGTTCGTCTTCATGCACATCTGTCCTGCAGCACAATGTCAAAACAAGGGACAACTGAAGAGATTTGGAATAAATCAGCACGTTTCTCACAAGAGCAACACAAAAATGAAAACAAACATCAAATGCACTAGAAAGCTCTCCCTTCCATTCATGTTCTTAAACCTTTTTAGACCCTCCTCAAAGGCAACTCAAGTTGGAAATGTTCTTGCGAGGCATCACGGCCACACTCACTTTCATAAAAACTGGCTGAGCCTTGGCAATTCCAATTCTCTGAACTGATCAGCCACCAAAAGGGAGATGCCAGGCTTTCCGATTCATTACCTTTCCCTCAACAAAGTGGGGAGGCCTGCGCGGTGCCACTCCCGTGGAGGAAGGGCGCTATAACGCACGGCACCCCTCAGATCCACCCCACCCGCGCTCCACACCTGTGACTCACACTCCCTCCCTCCCTCCCCCCACCTTCATGTCTCCTAGGAAAGCAAGAGGGCCAAGTGGAGAAAAGACAGAAAGAGCCAATGTTCATTCTTTTTTTTTTTTTAAATACTCCAATTGTAGTTCATATTTAAAATTGCTTTATTATAATAACTAAACTGGAGACAGCATTATAAGGCTATTTTCCTTCTTTAGGAAGTGGATTAAAAAATGAAGAAGGCTTACCCATTTTTGAAATAGAGGACATGGGCTCTCTGAAGTCCTGTTTCTAGGAAAAAACCTAGTTCTTGATCGTGGGGAGCAGGGCCAGGTTTAGGGCTTCTGTTTTGAATATTAGTAAGTATTACCTAGAAGGGGAGAAAATCGGAAAACTAATCAGATGCACATCCAAGCCTACTTCCTCCAAACCCTATCTCTAAAATGCACAGCACGGCTTGACAATCCACCTTCCGATGCCAGTATCAGTGCGGGGGCACAGGCGCACGAGAGCAAGCGTTAGAAAAGCTGAGACTGACTTCTACTAGACAGGAAGCAACCAAGCAACCCAGGGGCACACGTGGCCCTGCTGGTACGGAGAGCTGAGGAAGGGGGCACGATGAGGAGCACTAGAGGTGGAGCAGCCCTGCTGCATGAAGGGTACTGACAGGGAGGCTGGGTGACACAGAAGCAGCTCCCAGCAGAGGGCGGGAGTCTCCATCATCTGCCAACGGCCAAGGTCACCAGCGTGATGAGCTCCAAGATGTGCCATGATTAGGACTGGCCCTGGGATTAACCAGAGAAGGCAACTCGCCAGGCTACAAGGGCCAAGGGGCTCTGCAGCTTGTAGCCTGGTGAGTTTGGGCTGAGCAGCAGTCATCTATTCTCAAGGGGATAGCTGAGAAAAACAATGTAATCTCTCTCTCTCTCTCCCTAAACTTGGCCTCTCATCAATGGATAATGGGATCTTAAAGGTTTAAATATTTAGCCCTGCAAGATAGACTGCCAACTAATCAGGAGAAAGACTTGCAAGTTGAGTTGGTTATAATGAAGTATAAACACGTATCTGCTACTCTCTTTAAACTCAAAAATCAAATAAAGCACTTCTCAAAGAGAAACCTGCTCATGGCCCATTTAAAAACCATACAAGTGTTATTCCTGTATGTCCACTGAGGGGATGGGTATATACAAACACAATGAGTGAGATGTGCAACGTGTGAGGGATGGTCACACTTGAGGCTCTGTCTCGAGGGGGAACAGGGGGCGTGGGCAATATAGGTAACCTTAATACTTGTACCCCCATAATACGCTAAAATAAAAAAAAATTTTTTTAAATAAAAACCATACAAGTAGCAATATAGCAAGATCCTATCTCTAAAAAAATAATAAAAATTAGCTGGGTGTGGTGGCATGCACCTGTAGTCCCAGCCACTTGGGAAGCTGAGGCAGGAGGATCACTGGAGCCCAGGAGTTTAAGGCTGCAGTGAGCTATGATCATGCCACTGCACTCCAGCCTGGACAACAGAACAAGACTCCATCTTTTTAAAAAAAAACAATACAAGTGTTCTCCAAACATGCTGTCCACATTTGCTGAAAGTCAGCAACTCTCTAAAAGACCCAGTTGTTAGCCAAACCCCAAGTAGATAACTGTAGCCCAGCATCTCATTGAAATTGCCAGATCTTCCCTGACCCAGCACCAGGTTCTCCAGGTTTCCTTCTCTTTCTTTTTTTTAGGGGGGACAGAGTCTTACTTTGTTGCCCAGGGTAGAGTGAGTGCCGTGGTGTCAGCCTAGCTCACAGCAACCTCAAACTCCTGGGCTCAAGCGATCCTCCTGCCTCAGCCTCCCAAGTAGCTGGGACTACAGGCATGCGCCACCATACCCAGCTAATTTTATATATATATATATATATATATATATATATATATATATATATATATAGTTGGCCAATTAATTTCTTTATATTTATAGTAGAGATGGGGTCTCGCTCCTGCTCAGGCTAGTTTCGAACTCCTGACCTTGAGCAATCCGCCCGCCTCAGCCTCCCAGAGTGCCAGGATTACAGGCCTGAGCCACCATGCCCGGCCTCTCCTCCTCTTTCACTTCCACCTGCTGCAGGAGCCTCCTCCATGCAAACTCCAGGGGCTGGAGACACACCGAGCACCTTCCTAGGTACTTTTCTCTTCTTTCTTAAGTCTCTCTTGAGCTGATCTCATCCATTCCTATGAACTTCAAATATCCTCAATATGCTGCCAAATTAATGGCTCTCGTCTAGACTTCCTCTATGAATCCCAGACTCATACATCCAACCTCTCTACTTGGAGGCACAACACTGAAACTTTAAAAAATTACCCTTTATTTGCTTTGGGGCATAGTTTTTAACTTTGAAATGCCATGATTATTTTAAGCAAAAACAATACAGCACAAAAAAGAAAATTAAAAAATCACCTCAACGATTCCACCACACAGAAATAACCATAGTTAAAATTAACATTTATTGAACAACCCAGATATCTTTGTGTACACATGTATCAAGCAGAGGAAGATAAAAATCATTGTACAAAGAAATGAGATCATGTTATATATGCTGGTTTTAAATTTAAACCATCACATTTAATTTAGTTAAATTTAACAGAAGAAACTAAAGTGTAACCAAAGTAATCACTCAACTTCGGGAAAAAATTTTTTTTCACATAGTTCATAAAAGGTCTCTCTAAAGTTAAAAATATATGTTATTTCTAGCATTTCAATTGGCTTTTTTATAGTTTCCGTCTCTCTGCTGAAATTTCCATCTGTTCATGCATGTTGTATACCTTTCCCACATTATCTTTTATCATAATTAATCATAGTTATTTTAAAGTCCCTATCTGATAGTTCTAACACATGGGTCATTTCTGGGTTTGGTTTTGTTGCTTTATCTCTTTACTATGGTTTGTTTATTCCTGTTTAGTGCGGCTGTGGGGGTGGGGGGGTGTGTCTCACAATTTTTTAATTTAATGTTGAACACCGTGTGTAGAAAAAACAGGTAAGTAATATTTACACCTGAAGACAGGCACCCTGCCTCTTCCCTGCGGGAGATTGGGTCAATCTAGTCAGTAGTTGAGTTGGGGCTGGGTTTCGTTGTTTCTACAGTTATCTTCAGTGCATCACAGACTTCGGATTCCTCCAGCAGTGGGCTACTAACTCATGCTCATGTGGGACCTGAGATACCAGAATGTTCTTCTCAGTGTTTCTGTTCCACCCTCGGTGTTCAGCAGCCCCTCTGTGTGTGTGCGGCAGAGGAGCCCTCTCTCCGTGCCCGGGCCTCTTGCCCGGCAGTGTTCTGCCACCGCTCGTTACTTGGTGCTTTGTTATGTGGCCGGAGGGGGAGGGGGTTCTTGGTCCCCCGGTCCAGCCTCAGTCTTAGGCAGGTCTGTACACCTGGACCACAGGGATGGGGCTGGTCCTCAAGGGCCTCTTACCAGCCGTCTCCCTCCTAACTCTTGGAATGCCTTCCTGGGAAGAAAGCCTCCAAAACTCTACTCCCAGGAAGCCCATGAGCCTGATTACACTCTCAGGAGCCCAGGGTCGGCCAAACTGAACTCTCTGTTACCACCCATCATAATGAATAGCACTGTCGTCCACTCAGCTGCCCAAGTCAGACACTGGAGAATACGCCTAGGTACCCCCTCTCCTCTCACATCTCATGCACTACCATGTCCCCCCTAATTATTCCTCAAATACGCCTATCCATTTCCACCACCGCTGCCTATCTCAGCTGCCATCACTTCCTGTTAGATTTCTGCAATAGCCTCCTACATGGCCTCTTTATGTCCTCTCTTGCCTCCCTACTTCCCTTCCATTCTCTGCATGCAGCCTCAACAATCTTTTTAATAACACGACCTGGATCGTGTTATTCTTATGTTCTTTCTCATCTCTCGGATAACAGCTTGTTATTTCCTCAGAAGGGCCTTCCCCACCCAGCCACATCCAGTAGGTCTGCCCCATCATGCCCCCACAGCACCCTTTTCTATTCCTTCATTGCACTTAGCAATGTATTATTTTTACTCGATTACTGGCTGTCTTCCTCCACTGTGCTATAAATTCCACAAAGTCGGGGGCCACATCTATTTTATTTACACACACCCAGTGTCTACTGCAGTGTCTGGTGCAGTGTCTGGCGCAGGTTAAGCATTCGACATATATAGTCAATGAATGAATGAATTTTCTAGGCTAATCATATTAATGAATGCAGAATAAAGGCAATAGGAAAGTAACCTATTGTGTGTTAGGCACTATATGGGTACATGGCTACCTCATTTATTCCCCCACAAAACCCACTGAGATACACACTATTATCCCCTCTTTACTGAAGGGAAAACTGAGACTGCTCCATTGAGTGAATTGCCTAAATCACATGGCCAGCAAGCATTAGAGCTGGTGCTGAAACCAGGTCTACTGACTCCACAGCCCTGCTTTTTCCCCTTTGTCTGTGTTTGCCGCAGAGCAAAATCCAGAACAGCAAAGTCTAAGCCAGGGTGGCCAGAATGAGGCTTTGGTTATAAATGTGAAGAATGGGAAAGACACCAAAAGGCAGAGGGAATAGCATAGCTCAGGGTTTAGCCTGAAGTCTAAGCATCTTAAATTTAATCCCTCCCTCACAAAGAGCCTCCAACACAACGGCCTGGGCAGGAGCATTGTTTGGCAGTGTTGAAGCCACCACTTGTTCCATGGATAAACACTTCCCTGTGAGAAGACTGCCAACAAGTGTCCTTAACAAGTGCAGCCTGCCTTGGCAAAAGCATACACCCCACTACCGAGGAAGCATGATAGCAGAGGGAAAGGAGATTTCAGGTCAAAAGATCCAGGTTCGAGGTCTGGTTCCAAAACTCCTCGCCATTTGTGGACTTAGGAGAACTCCTCTGATCTCATAGATAGTCACTGTCCTCAGCTGTATAATGGGGGTAATAGTACCGACCTCACATGGTTGGTCTGAACTGCAAACGAGAATTTAATGAGCATACTATCCTTAATGGAGATATATTAAAGAGTTGCCTTCAAATAGGAATAAAATAAGTATATTTGCCATCACCTTAATTTCTTAGCATTGTTTTTAGATATTCTGGCAGTATGGCATGAGAGAGATACAAGATGGAAAATATCATAAAAGAAGAAACAACAACAAAAATCATTCCTCTGCTATAGATTTGCATTCTTAGAAAAAATGAAAAGAATCAACTCTACTTCTATAGCAGAGTTCAGCGTCATGGCCAATGACTACTCTTCTTGCTGTCCTTGAGAGCCTTCAAGATTTGGCTCAGATGTCATCTCTCCAGGAAATGTCCCTGAATGTCCACACTAGTCCAAGACCTTTCTCTGGGCTTACCAAGCTCTCTGAGTTTTACCCACCAAAGCACTCCGCATACCGGTTATGGACCTGTGTCCTCATGAGATGGAGAGATTTGGAAAGGCGTGCTCTGCGGCTTAGCCATGCTAGTGGCCCTGATGTCAGGCACAGTACCAGAACATAAAAGGCACTCAATAACTGTTTCTGTGCATGAATTAAAACATTGTAAGCATTCTTCCATGTAAAAATATAACGAAAACTATGATCCTATTCACAAAGTAATAAAAATGGAAATGATCTGAGAATAAAACAAACCTACTGAAATCTGTAAAACAAAAAGTCTTGACAAAATAAGGAGAGGGTCAAAAACGAGAAAAGACTAAATATAATTCTCCAAATAAATGTATGAAATTAATAAAAATTCAACCAAATCCCAACTGGATTTTTCTTTCTTTTTTTTTTTCTTTTTAAGAGATGAGGTCTTGCCCTGTTGTCCAGGCTGGAGTGCAGTGGCATGATCATAGCTCACTGCAGCCTCGAACTCCTGGGCTCAAGCCATCCTCCCTCCTCAGCCTCCCAAGTAGCTGAGACTACCGGTGCCAGTTACCACACCACTGCGCCAGAGCCCAACAAGATTTTTCTTGAAGTCAACAAAGTTATTCTATAACTCATCTGAAAGTATGAAAAGAAAAATAATAAAGGATAATAATGAAAAATAAATGTAGTTACTAATCCTTCAGATGTTAAAGCCCATCATATTTCAACAAGTACTTATTAAACAGTGTCATATTGGTACAATATAAGATTAGCAGAACAAAATAGGAAAGCTAGGAATTACTGTAGTACCTAAAATTTTATTGAATGACTAAAAATATATGACAGAAAATATGAAAAGGAAAGATAAGATCATCTTAAAGTGGCACTGAAATCTGGGGAAAATTAATTTAGAGTCAAATCTAACATCATATGCCAAAATAAATCCCAAGCAGATTTGGGAATTTAAAGTGTTCTTTTGAAATATGGAAAATCGTTGAAGACTTTTCAAATCCTAAAGGAGTTTATTCCAACAGCCAAGCTTTAAAAACAATGAAATAAAATGTAACAAAAAGTATAATCAGACTGAACTACACAGAGACCCGAAACTTCAGAGTAACTTCAAAACAGAAAATTACTGGTTGGGAAAATACTCAGAGCAAATATGAAAAAGAGTTAAGATATATATGATATGGAGTGTATTCAAATTACTTAAAAAAAAACACTACTTCCAAAAATTGGTCACAAAGCAGAAGCAGACACAAAAGAATATAACAGGGTTAATTAAATATAAAATAGATATACATAAACAAAATATACCCAAGAAAAATGAAAATGTATGTTCACACAGAAACCTGTCTGTGAATGTTCATAGCAGCATCATTCATCATAGCCAAAAGGTGAAAGCAATCCAAATGTCTATCAATTGGTGAATGGATAAACATTTAATACAATGTAGTATATCCATACAATAGAACATAATTTAGCAATAAAAAGAAATGACATATTGATGCATGCTACAACATTGAAGAATCTTGAGAACATTGTGCTACGCCAAAGAAGCCAGTCATAAAAGATCACATATTGTATGGTTCTATTTATATAAAATATCTAGGATATGTAAATCTATAGAGAGAAAATAGACTAGTAGTTGCTTAGGGCTGTGGAGATTGGATGTAAAATCAGGACTGACTGCTAATGGGTACAGGGTTTCTTTTGGGGGTGACGAAAATGTTCTGGAATTAAATATTGTTGATAGTGACTCTGGAAATATATTAAAAATCACTGAACTGGCTGGGTGCAATGGCTAATGCCTATAGTCCTAGTACTTTGGGAGGCCAAGGCAGGAGGATTGCTTTAGGCCAAGAGATTGAGACCAGCCTGAGCAACACAGTAAGACCTCATCTCTACAAAAAAGAATTTTTTTAAAAATTAGCTGGGCATCGTGGCATGCACCTGTAGTCCTCACTACTTCAGACACTGAGCCAGGAGAATTGCTTGAGCCCAGGAGTTTGAGTTGCAGTGAGCTGTGATCACCCCACTGCACTCTAGCCCAGGCAACAGAATAAGACTGAGACCCAGTCTCAAGAAAAAAAAACAACAAAAACCACTGAATTGTACAATTTAAATGGGTTAATCATATGGTACATGTATTATATCTCAACAATGCTTTTTTTAAGAAAAAAGAAATATAACTAGTAAGCAAATATATGAAAACAATTTCAACCTCACTGGTAATCAAAAAATGCAAACTAACCTTGCAAGGTACCATTTCACTAGCAAGTCAGCAAAATAACTTTTAAATATGAATAGCCCTTTCGAGATTGCAAAGCAACCACTACTCTCCTGTACTGCCAAAGGCAGAAGATGTTAAATATCAAACCTGTTAATGCTTATAAAATTATGAGGGCAAAGAGTGATAGAAAATATACAAAAATTAAGTGACTGTAATTAAGTGACTGTTCTTTCCTGGTTTCCAGACTTTTCTAACTCAGTTTTAAGAGCGTGACAGCTTTCTACTGCAGTCAGGCAGACTAGAGGCTCAAAGTCAAAGGCACCTGGAGCAGAAGCACACGGCCTGGCTGGTCAGTTTCTAGAAATTTCTCTAAGGAAATACTACATTAAGCTATGAATTGTCACCTGCTGCTTCGGCCTGAGTGAAAAGGTAGGGACAAATGGGGAAGGGAAGGAGGAATCTGCCTTTTCTTCACTGTCTCATATTTTAAGCCAAAAACAGCCACTCAGATCTCCAGAGTCATACCCTGCCTTTCTCAGCAGCAGCTCCGAGTGCTTTTCTGAAGACACCTGGTTTGAGCCACAGTAACCTTCATCTAATCCAGTTCTGGATTCATAACCTCGGCTCTGCCACTGCAAGTTCCTCTTGTTGGGAGAACATTTCAATTCAAGCATGACCAAGCTGCCCAGTGAACACTCCTTGATGAACACAGGGAATGTGGGCTGAGCACTGTGGTATCTGGGGACCTGGTGTTCCTTCTAGAAACTTTAGCACTGAAATAGCCAGTAAAAAGTTATAGGTGCCCCATAATTTAGCATTGACTTCTTTTCTAAAGTAGGGTGTAAAGAAATGAACTGTCAGCAGAAGGTAAAGTTCCACCCTGGCACAGCTCCTGCTCAAGAAAGCCATAACCAGCTGGTTGGCTGATGCATGCAAAGGACAGAGACAGGATGATTTCATTTGCCAAAAGCAGGGCTTATATTGTGATATCCAAGGGTGAAGTCATCTTTATTCCTATCACTGCACCACTAGAAGCTCCTTGCAGGGCAGATAACTTTATTTACTGTTGGCATAATGCCACCATATGAAGATAAACTAATCAAGGCCATCCTAAGTCATTTCTAATTCTATCTGCTCTAATTTGATTCGTTTGATTAAATTATTTGATATACACAATTTTAGAAGTACTATATCTTTTATTCTGCTTCAGAAAACAAACTACCAGAGAAGATCATTAGTAGATGTCTCTGTCACCCTAATTTAACAAGAACAACACTAAACAAATATTTAATGCACACAGCTTTCCTTTATTCGCACTCTTTGGCCCTTTCCACATCGGGAACAAGGGGGAAGAAGACCACACGGAAAGCTCCTACATGCTGCCTAGCACACACTGGTGCTCAGTGAATGCTGGTTCTCTAGCCCCAAGAAATCAGACAAGTCAGGGCAGCATTAGCCCCACCGTGAAAATGTAAAGCTCATGCACACAGAAATAAACGACTGGACTGAGGTCAATCAGGAGATAACAGAAGCCAGACATAGGGACACCAGGCAAAATATTGTCCCATTAGCTTCAGCAAAAGAAAGGGGAAACCAAATTCCCTGAAAAAATGATTCCATATACACTCCCCTAAAAATTCTTTAACATTTTAAATAAAATAGTATGTTTGTAATATTCCAGATTTTTATCACAATATCTGAAATCACCTATGGTTTGGAAAGATTCCACAGCCAGGTGACACAGGAACAGATAATGACAACAAAGCTGACATCGTGTACTAACAATGTACCGGGAAGTATATGGGTAAACCCATTTTATCCTCACAACAGCCTGGTGGACGTTATTATTGCTATTTTATTAATGAGGATCCCAAGGTACAGAGAGGTTGAATAACTTGCCCAGAGTCTCGCAGCTGAGAAGTGGCAAGGCCAGGATTCCAACGCTGGCAGTCACTTTGCCACAGTGCTCTGCGGCCTCGAGGGGAAGCCACGGTCGGCCCCTCTGGAAACGAACAACTCCAACCTCAGGGAACATACCCATGGTTAGAGAAAGCCAGAGCATGGTGCTGCCTCAGAAGCACGACGTGGCGCTTCCAGACTGTGATGAAACAGCAGGCACAACACTCCCAACTGCCTTCAAAAGTTCTCCCTAAGTTTTATTCTCGCTAGTGAATGAAGAGCCAGTACTAATAAATAAAACGCCAAAGGCCCTGGCAAACAGAAGTTTCCTCGCTATAGGACGGCTGGAAGTGAAAGGGCAGCCACTCAGTGGCCGCCTCTGTCCAGCAGAACGAATGTAGGAACAGTACGTGGGATTCGCTAATTCACAGGCTGCTCAGAAAGCACAGCGCTTTTTGCCAATAGGCTAGTTCAAGGCTTTTCTGTCTTTCAGATTCTGTTTCCCTAACGTTTCTGTTTTTAATTCAGCATAATTCTTATTAAGTTCAAAATTTAAAAAAAGAAAAAGGCCAATCAGATATCTCTTGCATGGCACACAACTATCTTGCCACATAAAAGCCCTTAAACTTCCACCCAGCCCATTGGTTGCGCAGGGAAGGTTATTTTCCCCCTAGACTCTGATCAATCAATAGATAATTTCTTGAGTACCTACTACACAGTTAAAACCGATGTTTGGTTCATTCAAACTCTCTCATTGCTAATATTCCCCCTTGCTGAAATCTAGGGAGGCCCAACGTGGTTTCCTAAACAGGAAAACTCACGCTGAAAAATCAGAGCCAGAAATTTGAAAGTCATCTATATATATGCTGAGATTTAACCCTAGGCCAAAGAAGCTGCTTCTGCATGCTGCTAAAAGCTAAAGCTCAATTGGTCAATTTCTGTACTTATTGAGCACTTACTATAAATAAGGGTGTGGGGAAATGACAGGGTTCTGTATCTGCTTGCAGTGGCCTGGGAGAATGAACTGAACCCACACAGAACTGGGCGTCAGGTGAGTTGAGTTCCAAAACTAGCTTTTGGTCTAACTTCCTGTGTGTCCTTGGGCTCTCTCTTTCTGGACCTCAACTTTCTTTTCAAAAATCTAACATCCTATGATCACCATTTCCCCCTGCAAAAAAAAAAAAAACTTCTTTTAAACTCTATGACTATGTGAGTCTCCTTGATGGTCTGGCTGAAGAACACAACAGTGAGTGGGCAGTTATGAATGAACAGAACAGGAGGTGTATCCAGAGCTGCCAATGCCTACATCACTAAAGACACATGGAACAGATGAACCTCCTTTCTCCTAGCAGGAGAAGGCAGCTCCAACATGACAGAGCTGGACAACTGAAAGTGAGCTGCAAGAGAAGGCCCCCTAAGTGGCCAGTGCTGTATAGTCAGCAAGAACAGCTTAGCTGGGATAAGCAGACTTCTCCACTGCCAAGCACTGGCCATCAAGGAGGCAGACAGTGGAAACAATGTGGATTTTAAAAGCAGCCTGCATGATCATTTCTCTAAAGATCGTATCATAGATTCTGAATAACAAAAAAAAAAAATCCCTTCTCTTAGCAACATTCTGATAGAATAGCATTTTGACAAGACAGCCAAATAACTTCATGAATTCCCAGATATCATGAGCCGTGACTTACAGTCCATTCTGGTTAAGGCCGGGTCACATTCTACTTCCATCGTTCTCTCCCTCTCTTCTTCTTTTGTGATTCTCACTCAACTCTCCCTGCCTCCTGAAAAGGCAATTCTGATCCTCATCATAAAGACCAACACACTACAAAATGATTTACAAAAAAAATTACTTCCAGTCTGTACATTTATAAGGTAATAAAAGCTACCAAGACTTTGGTAGTTCCTCTCTATTCCAATCCCTATGGAAACAGAGAGCCCAGAAAATTGACGGAAAATAATACTTATGATCATTTCCAAAGTCTTACGAGATTTCTAATCATTTCAAACAATCTCACAGGGTACATCTCCATGGTCAGTATTAGCATCCAGCCTTGGTTAGAACTCCAGGAAACTCAGCTAGGAGCAGCAGCTGCTAGGAGCTATTGTTATTAATAAAAATAAGTGACATTTACCAAGAATCCAATGTGATTCCAAATCTGGGCTAAGTGCCTTTATTCACATGACCTTATATAATCTCCACAAAAACTCCATGAAGTAGGGAATATTATTATGCTCTTTTTACAAATGGGAATATCGAGGCTGAGGGATGAAGAAACTTAGTAAAGAGCAGAACTAAAAGACAAGAATCCTTCTTAAACAAAGGTGTCCACGCCTCCCTGGTCCTATCCAGATCCAGCCTCCAACCTTCTCTACCTGAGGGTCTGAGCTCAGAGCCGCATGCTCACTGCTTCTCTGCTCAGTGGCCCTCTTGTCAGCTGTTGATTTCCATACCCCACACCATAGGAGACCTTTGCCAAACCCCAGATAAACAGATGTTGGCATATAGTCCACACAGGTACATACAAAGTTCAACCCATTTTGCTTAGGAGAGCAGGAATGATTCACCAGCTTCAGGGTGCTGAGGGTATAAACAGATGCACTCTATCACTTCTATCATGCTCAGAGGATGTTAAAATGCTAAACAAACACTGGCCCATCTATTTTTCATAAGATACCACATTCACTATCATCTTCTCCTTAGCATTAAGGAATAGAAGTAAAGCTTTGCACCCAGAGGCAGACAAGTTGAAGGCTTTCCAGTGGTGACTCCAGTTCTCTACAATCTGATTTTGGAGGAAAAAATTATCAGCGGGAACACATGGTCCTCACTTACCCTTTCTATCTCTTGGAGGTACAGGAGGGCGATGTCCCCTGCTTTCTCATAACAGGTGATGACATCCTGTTCCCAGTCCACATGGAGATTACTGGTAGAAGATGAAATAGGCAACTTCTCTAAACAAAGTCCTAAAAGAAATAAAACACACAAAAACTGGGTAAGTTGTTTTTCATGAGGCATAATTTTAAAACACTGCTTTAGAGGTCTGGAAAATGGTCCTAGGATATCATGTTGTTTGCAAATAGAGACAGTTTACTTCTTCCTTTCCCATCTGGATGCCTTTCATTTCTATTTATCACATACTACACTGTCAAGAATCTCCAGTACAGGCCGGGCGCGGTGGCTCACGCCTGTAATCCTAGCTCTCTGGGAGGCCGAGGCGGGTGGATTGCTTGAGGTCAGGAGTTCGAAACCAGCCTGAGCAAGAGCGAGACCCCGTCTCTACTATAAATAGAAAGAAATTAATTGCCCAACTAATATATATAGAAAAAATTAGCTGGGCATGGTGGCGCATGCCTGTAGTCCCAGCTACTCGGGAGGCTGAGGCAGGAGGATCGCTTGAGCCCAGGAGTTTGAGGTTACTGTGAGCTAGGTTGACGCCACGGCACTCACTCTAGCCTGGGCAACAAAGCGAGACTCTGTCTCAAAAAAAAGAAAAAAAGAACCTCCAGTACAACGTTGAATAGCATTGGTAAGAACAGATGACCTTATCTTATTCCTGGTCTTAGGGAGAAAGCATTCAGTCTTTCAACGTTATAGGCTTGATATTAACAGTTAAGTTTTTCATAGATGCCCTTTATTAGGCTGAAAAAGGTCCCTTCTACAACAGATTTGCTGAGAGTTTATATCAAGAGTAAATGTTGGATTTTCTCAAATCATTTTTCTCGTGTCCATTGAGATAATCACGTAACTTTTGCACTTTTACTTTTTTAATGTGATGAATTACATTGCCTCATTTTCAAATGTTAAACCAACCTTCCTTTCCTGGCATAAACCCTAGTTGGCCATGATGAATTATCCTTTTTTATATTTTTAGATTGGATTTGTTAAAATTTGGGGCTTAGCATTTTTCATCTATGTTCATGAGGAATATTTGTCTGTAGCTTCCTTGTAATGTCCTTATATCTGGTTTTGATATCAGGGTAAATGCTAACTTCATAAAATGACTTGAAAATTATTCCCTCCCCTTCAATTTTCTGGGAAAGTCTGTGTAGATTGGTATTATTTTGTCCTTACATGTTTCATAGAATTCACGAGTGAAGCCATCTGGACCTGGAGTTTTCTTTGTGGGAAGCTTTTTAACTACAAATTCAATTTATTTGATATAAGGTTATTCAGATTATCTTTCTTGAGTGAGCTTTGTCCATTTCTTCTGAGTTGTCAAATTTATTTCTTATAGATTACATAATATTCCATAATCCTTTAATATCTATAGAATCTCTACTAGATAGCACCTCTCTCATTCCTGATATTCGCAATTTATGTCTTTTTTTCCTGATCAGTCTGGCTAGGAGATTTATCATTTTTATTGAAATTCTCAATAAAGAAAGATCTTTTTGATTTCATTGATTTTGATTTCCTTGATTTTTCTCTATTATTTTTATGTTTTCTGTTTATTTCCACTCTGATCTTTATTATTTCCTTTATTCTGAATACATTGGGTTTGGTTTAATTTATACTTTCTATTTTAGTTTCATGAGGTGAAATCTATAGTATTGAGACCTTTTTTCTTTCCTAACGTAGGCATTTGGTGTTTTAATTTTTTCTCTAACTACTGCTTTAGCAGCATCCTACAAATTTTGATATGTTGTGGTTTTATTTTCATTCAGTTCACAATATTTTCTAATTTAATTTTTGATTTCTTCTTTAAAAGTGTGTTGGTTTCCAAATATTTGGAGAGTTTTCCAAGGATCTTTCTTTACTGATTTCTAAATCATTTCCATCAGGATTTGAGCAGTAAAGGGCTGACTTGGAGGAATGGGATGATCCAATCCTGTCTATTACAAAGAAAGGACTAGCTCTTAACCAGCTCCTGGGAGATAACCTTTAAGCCCTTGGAATATCCTGCCCTAAAGAAGTGTCTTTGTTTATCTAGGGCCTTGGGCCATGCCATATAATTTATGCTAATGATGTGATTTATAGTGGAAGACTGGGGCTATGCTTTATGGGTTTACTCTCTAGAGGGGCTACAGACTGAGTAAGGTCAGTGATGTGGGTGCTCCATGTCTATATGACTGACCCCCAGTAAAATCCCTAGACATCAAGGTGGCTCAGGTGATCTTCCTTGACTGGCAATACTCCACAAGTGTTGTCACATTTTGTTGCAGAGACAATTAAGCGATGTCCGTAGGACTCCACTGGGAGAAGACAACTGGAAGCTTGACTTGGTCTCTCCTGAATTCTTCCCTATGTGCCTTTTGCCTTTACTGATTTTAATCTGTATCGACTTGCTGTAATAAACTATAACCAAGAGAATAACAGCTTTTCTGAGTTATGGGAGTCTTTCTAGTGAATCAATAACCTGAAGGTAGTCTTAGGGATCTCTGATGCAAGTTAGAGAATATACTTGAACTCATACTGTTGTTGAAACTTGTTTCTGGCCCAGAATATGGCCAATCTTGATAAATCTTGGTAAATGCTACACTTGAAAAGAATATGTATTCTGCTGTTGTTGGGTGCAATGTCCTATACATGTCAGTTAGGTCAAGTTGGTATATTGTGTTGTTCCAAGGATTCTACATCCTTACCGATCATCTCTGTCTACTTGCCCTATCATTTATTGAAAACATGAGTATTGAAGTCTCCAGGCATAACTATCCATTAGCCTATTTCTCCTTGACATTCAGTTTTTGCTTCATGTATTTTAAAGCTCTGCTATTCGGTATGTAAACTTTTAGAATTCATATATCCTTTTGATGGATTGACTTTGCTCTAAAACCTACTTTCTCTGATATTGTCTTAGTCTACGTTGCATTGCCATAAAGGAAAACTTGAGGCTAGGTAATTTATAAAGAAACAAGGTTTATTTGGCTCACAGTTTTGCAAGTTGTGAAGAACCATAAGCCAAATAAAGCATGGCAGCAGCATATGCTTCTGATGAGGGCTTCAGGAAGCTTCCACTCACGCTGGAAGGAGAAGGGGAGCAGGCATCACATGGTAAGAGAAGGAAAAGAGAGAGGGGAGGGAAGTGTCAGAGTCTTTTTAACAATCAGTTCTTATGGGAACTAATAGATTGAGAACTCATTACCACAAGGATAACAAGCTATCCATGAGGGATTTTCCTCATGACCCAAAAGCAAGAGGCCCCACCTCTAACACTGGGGATCACATTTCAACATGAGATTTGGAGGAGACAAATATCCAAACTATATCAGATACTAACATAGCTACTACAGCTTTCATTTGATTAGTGTCAGCATAATATATTTTTTTATCCCTTTTCCTTTAATTTATTGTGTCTTTATCTTTAAGGTCTCCCTCCCTCCCTCCCTCTCTTCCTTCCTTTCTTTGTTTTTATATGTGAATGTTAGTAACAGCTTTATTCATAATAGCCCAAAACTCAAAACAAGCCAAATGACCATTAGTAGGTGAATAGTCTTTTTTTTTTTTCCAAAATATTATAGGGGCACAAATGTTTCGGTTACAGGAATCAATTTTGTTATGCTTGAGTCATGGTTATAAGTGTGCCCATCACCCAGATAGTGTTCACTGCACCCATTAGGTAGGTTTTTGCCCATCCCCTCCTCCTACCTCTCCCTGCTTGATTTCCACTGAGTTTTACTTCTTACTGTGTACATCTGTGCTCATAGGTTAGTTACAATTTAATAGGGAGTACATGTGGTGTTTGTTTTTCCATTCTTTAGATATTTCATTTTAGATAATGGTCTCCAGTTCCATCCACATTGCTGCAAAAGGCCTTAATTCATCTTTCTTCATGGCTGAGTAGTATTCCACAGTATACATATACCACATTTTGTTAATCTACTCATGAATTGATGGACACTTGGGTTCATTCCACATCTTTGCAATTGTGGATTGTGCTGCAATAAACACTGAAGTGCAGGTGTCTTTTTTATAAAAATGACTTTTTTCCTTTGGGTAAATACCCAGTAGTGGGATTGCGAGATTGAATGGTAGGTCTACTTCAGTTCTCTGATGCATAACCATACTGTTTTCCATAGAGGTTATACTAAGTTGCAGTCCCATCAACAGTGTATAAGCATTCCTTTCTCTCTGCATCCATGCCAGCATCTACTGTTTTTGGACTTCTTGATAAAAACCAAAACTGGGGTAAGGAGATAGCTCATTGTGGTTTTAATTTGCATTTCCCTGATAATTAGTGATATGTTTGAGCATGTTTCCATTTTTACTAGCCTTTTGTCTATCTTCTTTTGAAAAGCTTCTGTTCATGTCTTTTGATCACTTTTTAATGGGTTTTGGTTTTTCCTTGCTGATTTGCTTGAGTTCTTTGTAGATTCTGGTTATTGGCTCTTTATTAGATGTATAGCTTGCAAATATTTTCTCCCACTCTATAGGTTGTCTAGTTGCTCTGTTGATTATTTCCTTAGCGGTGCAAAAGCTTTTTAATGTAATCAAGTCCCATTTATTTATTATTGTTGTTGCTGTGTTTGCCATTGGGGTCTTCTTCATAAATTCTTTGCCTAGGCTGATATCTAGAAGAGTTTTTTCAACATTTTCCTCTAGAATTCTTATGGTATCATGCCTTACATTTAAGTCTTTTATCCATTTAGAATTAAGTTTTGTGAGTAGTGAGAGATATGGATCCTGTTTCATTCTTCTGCATGTGGCTATCCAATTTTCCCAGCACCATCTATTGAATAGGGCTTCTTTCCCCAAGTGTATATTGTGTCTGCTTTGTCAAAGATCAGTTGGCTGTAAATGGATGGTTTTATATCTGGGTTCTCTTTTCTGTTTCATTGGCCTATGTCTCTATTTTTGTGCCAATACCATGCTGTTTAGGTTACTATAGCCTTATAGTATAGTTTGAAGTCTGGTAATGTGATGCCTCCAGATTTGTTCTTTTTGCTTAAGATTGCTTTGGCTATTCGGGCTCTTTTCTGGTTCCAAAGAATGCTTAGAATTATTTTTTCTAGATCTGTGAAATATGACATTGGTATTTTGATGTGGGGGTTTCACTGAATCTGTAAATCACTTTGCATAATAAGGATATTTTAACAATGTTGATTCTACTGATCCATAAGCATATGTTTTTCCATTTGCTTATGTCGTCTGTGATTTCTTTCTTCAGTGTTTCATTTCTCTTTGTAGAGATCTTTCACCTCCTTAGTTAAGTATATTCCCAGGTATTTTATTTTCTTTGTAGATATTGTGAATGGTATTGAGACTTTGAGTTGACTCTTAGCTTGACTGTTATTGGTGTAAAGAAATGGTACTGATATGTAACCTAAGACTTTGTTGGATTTATTTATCAATTCTAGGAGTCCCTTGGTAGAGTCATTGAGGTTTTCTAGTATAAGTTCATATCATCAGCAAAAAGTGATAGTTTGACCTCCTCTTTCCCAATTTGGATACCCTTTATTTCCTTCTCTTTCCTGATTACTCTGGCTAGGACTTCCAGCACTATGTTGAATAGAAGTGGTGACAGTGGGCACCCTTGTCTTGTTCCAGTTCTTAGTGGGAATGCTTCCAACATTCCCCCATTTGGTATGATGTTGGCTGTGAGTTTGTCATATATGGCTTTTATAATCTCCAGAGATATGTCCCTTCTATGCCTAGTTTGTTGAGGATTTTTATCATGAAAGGGTGCCAAATTTTGTCAAATGCTTTTTCTGCATCTATTGGAATGATCATATGGTCTTTGTTTTTGCTTGTTCAGGTAGGGTATCATTTTTATTTAATTTGCATAAGTTGAAACATACTTAAATCCCTGGGATGAAGTCCACTTGGTCATACTGGATTACTTTTTTGATGTGCTGTTGAATTCAGTTTGCTACTATTTTATTGAGGATTTTTGCATCTATATTCATAAGGGATATTGGTCTATAGTTTTCTTTTTTTGTTGTGTCCTTTCCTAGCATTCGTATCAAAGCAATACTGGCTTTCTAGAATGAGTTGGGGAGGATTCCCTCCTTCTTGATATCATGGAATAATCTCAGCAGTATGAGTACCAGTTCCAGCTCTTCTTTGTAGGTCTGATAAAATTCAGCTGTGAATCCACCTGGTCTGGGGCTTTTATTTTGGTTGAGATACTTCTTATTACTGCCTCAATCTCATTATTGGTCTGTTCAGGAGTTCTATTTCTTCCTGATTGAGTCTTGGGAGGTTGTGTGTTCCAGGAACCTCTCCATTTCCTCTACGTTTGATGTGTGTAGAGATTTTCACAGTATTCACAGATGACATTTTGTATTTCTACAGTATCAGTTGTAATATCTCCTTTTTCATTTCTGATTGATCTTATTTGGGTCCTTTCTCTTCTGTTTCTGGTTAATCTAACAAGAGGTTTATCAATTTTGTTTAGCTTTTCAAAGAACCAACTTTTTGTTTCATTGATCATTTGTATTGTTTGTTTGCTTGCTTTCCATTTCATTTAGCTTTGCTCTGACCTTACTTATTTCTTTTCTTCTGCTAGCTTTGGGTTTGGTTTGCTCTTCCTTTTCTAGTTCCTTGAGACATGTTATTAGAGTGTCAATTTGTGATCTTTCTGTCATTTGGATGTAGGCATTTAAGGCTATGAATTTTCCCCTTAGGACTGTTTTTGCTGAATCCCATAGATTTTGGTAGCTTCTGTCCTCTTTGTCATTCAGTTTGAGCAATCTTTTGATTTCTATCTTAATTTCATTATTGACCAAATAATCATACAGCAGGTGGTTTAATTTCTAAGACTTTGTGTAGAATTGAGGGTTTCTCTTGGAGTTGATTTCTAGTTTTATTCTATTGTGGCCTGAGAAGATACATGGTATGATATTGATTTTTTGGAATTTGTTGGGACATGTTTTGTGGCCTAAGATATGATCAATCTTGGAGAATGTTCCATGTGCTGATGAGAAGAATGTATATTCAGTAGTTTTTTGGGTAAAATGTTCTGCAATTGTCTGTTAGGCCCATTTGTTCTAGAGTCTATTTAAATTCAGTGTTTCTTTATTTTCTGCTTGTATCATCTGTCCAGTTCTGCCAGTGGGGTGTTAGAGTCCCTGGCAATTACAATGCTGCTATTTATTTCTTTGCTTTGATCTAGTAGAGTTTGCTTTATGAATCTGGGGCTTCTGTGTTAGCTGCAAAAATATTTAGGATTATTATGTCTTTTAGTTGAATTGCTCCCTTTACCATTATGTAATGACCACCTTTGTCTTTCTTTTCTATTGCTGATTTAAAGTCAATTTTATCTTACATGACAATGACTACACCTGCTTTCTTTTGGTTTCCATTTGCATAGAATATTTTTCCATTCCTTCACCTTGATTCTGTATAAGTCCTTGTGGATTAGATGTGCTTCATGGAGACAGCAATACTTGTGTTGTATTTTTTCATTCATTCAGCCAGCCTGTGTCTCCTGAGCGGGGCATTCAAACCATTCATGTTGATTGATAGAATTGTTATGTGGGATTAGTTCTGTTCATCCTTTTGGTCAGTACCTTATTGCTTTGTTTTCTCTCTTGTGCTTTTATTTTATATGATCTCTAACTTTAGCTTTGGGGTGGTTTTACACTGGTGAGTGTCTACTGGGCTAATCCATGTATAATGTGGTTCTGAGTATTTTCTGCAGGGCAGGTCTGGTCTCGACAAATTCTCTCAGTGTTTGCTTGTCTGGAAAAGTCTTTATTTCTCCTTCATGTATGAAACTTAATTTTTTAGCATACAAAATTCTAGGCTGCCAGTTGTTCTGTTTAAGAAGACCAAAGATGGAGCCCCAATTCTTTCTGGCCTATAAGGTCTCAGCTGAGAATTCTGCAGTTAGCCTGATGGGTTTTCCTTTGTATAATAAGTTACTTGATGTTTTCACCTCATTTGATGTTTTTGCAGGAGTTCCTCCTTTGTGTTGACTTTGGCCAGTCTGATGACTATGTGTCTTGGTGACTGCCTCTTTGCAATGACTCTCCCAGGTGTTTGTTGAGCTTCTTGTACCAGGATGTCTATATTTCTTGCAAAACCAGGGAACTTTTCCTCAATTATTTCCTCAAATAGGTTTTCCAGCCCTTGTGCATTTTCTTCTTCACTGTCATGGATACCAGTGATTCTTGTATTTGGCTGTTTTACATAGTCCCCTACTTCTTATAGGCTTCATTCATTCCTCTGAATTCTCCATTCTTTATTTTTGACTGACTTATTTCAAAAGAATTGCCTTCAAACTCTGAGATTCTTTCTTCTGCCTTGTCTGGTCTATGCTTAAAACTTTTCACTGTGTTTTGTATTTCCTTAAATGATTTTTCATTTCCAGAAGTTCTATTTGTTTTTGTTTTTTTAAATATGTCAATCTCTTTAGTGAATGTTTCATTTATTTCCTGAATTGTTTTACTGGTTTCTTTGAGCTGAGAAAATCCATTTTCTCTTGGATTTCATTGAGCATTCTTACAATCCATATTGGGAATTCTTTACCTGTCATTTCACTATTTTTGTTTTGGCTGGTATCCATTGCCAGAGAGCTGGTGTTACCTTTTAGGGGTGTCCATTCACTCTGATTTTTCATAATTACAGAGTTCTTTCACTGATTCCTTCTCATCTGGGGCAGTTGTCACTTCCTATTTTTGGATTTTCTTTTGTTTAGATGGGGCTCCCCCCACCCTCACTCATAAGTGTGTGTCTGCAGCATATGTTGGGTAAGAACTTTTCTCTTTGCCTGTGGGTACTTTGATGGCAGTCTAGGTTCTAGATGGACGCCTTGGTTATGGATATCCTTAGTGTGGTGGTTTTCTCAGTTGCTAGTTGTTTGCAGGCTATAGCAGTGGTAAGCTATGTTTGTGGGCAGATTCCCTGTTTCTCTTTGATGAGAGAGGATGGAGGTCTTTGAGATCCTGTCTCTTTCCCCAGCTATGTGGTCTTGTTAACAGTGTGAATTATATTGGCATATCCAGTTTTACCTCTGAGATAGTAGGTGGTGCTTGTAAGAATCAACCACACCCACTCTTCTCTCCTCTCCCCTACTCCTCTGTCTCCCTCTGGCATCTGCCAGCAGGCAGGACCTCAAACTAACAGCTCCCCAATGACAGCACTGCGGGCTGGGAACTTCCATGTTCAGGATCCTACCCTGGGCTGAGAGCATGGCTTTCTCAACGGGGGAGTTGTGCTTCATGAATGCACTGTGGCTGGGACCCACGCTGCGTTTTCTTTTCAGTTCTGCACACGTGGGCTCCCTTGGCTTCTGAGATTAGTTCACAAATCTCCCCTTTGTGGCCCTTAGCAACATAGTCAAGCCCTGGAGGTACAGGATCTGCCCTACAGACCTCTCCTCAGGTCCCCAAAGATTAATCTGACTGGCCAGGGAGAAGCATGCTGGTGCCAAGCTGCCTATAGGGGGTGTTCAAGCAAGTTTTTGTTTCAGGGTATGACCTCCTCTGATGGAGCAGCTGGGCAAGCAGCATCGGGGAGGACCAGTGAGCAGGGAACTCACAGTCCAAGCACCCCTTAGTTCTCTGCAAGTCTTTAAGAAGAAAAGTTTGAGGCCCACTCTCTGTGGAAGCCCCAACAGAGGGGAAGCAGTAATTCCTGAGAGCCCTGGCTCAAGCATCTCTCTCAGCAGCCATGAGCAGGGGAGGAAAAGGAGAAGAAAAGAGTCTGAATGGAGGAAAGCTAGCACTCTAGTCATCTCTGTACCCTTCTCCAGAAGGCAGCCCATCTGGAATGTCCAGGCTCTGGGGTCACGCAGATTGCCCTGGGCCCACCAGCCCCCTGTGGCTCCCATAGTCTGGGTTAGAGTTGGGAGATGCTTTGTGGGAATGAACAAGATAAGAACGGAGGGTCTGAAGCCCCATGAGGAAGACAAAGGTGCACAGTGCATGGAGATGCAATATGGAGCTTGCCGTCTCAGCTTAGGTCTGTTGTAATGGGAAGCAAGCCTAAGGGGGCTGTAAGCCTGGTTCTTTGCCCTCAAGAAGCTCCCAGTTCACTGGTAGCAGCAATTTTGGGGTTCATAAGGGAAGAACGGCTCTCCAGCAGCTAGGGAGCCTGCTGACTGCCAGAGATGGGAGGGAGGGAAAAACAAACCACTCCACCTACCCTTTTCACTGGACTCTAAGCCTCTCATGGGTTGCCCTCTTCCAAATTCTTGATCCTTCTTGTTCTGCTCCACAACTTCTTCCCGTGAAATCTCTTGTAGGTTCTGGCACTTTTCACTCAGAATTACACCGGATTTATGATTATTTGTTTTTTCTTTTTCATCTAAAACTTTTCCTTCTTTCTGAGCCAATCTGGCAGCTGGTGTCTCTGGTCAACCATCTTCCCAAGTTCCTCCCTAAAGTGTCTTTCTTATAGGCAACATATAGTTGAGTCTTGCTTATTTTCCAATGAACCTCTATCTTTTAATTAGGGTGTTTAAATCTTTTACATTTAATGTAAATTTTTATGTACTTAGGTTTAAATCTACCACTTTGCTTTTTGTTTTTATTTGTCCCATTTGTTCTATTTTTCCTTTTTCTTCTTTTTCTGTCTTCTATTTGACTAATTGAGCATTTTTTATTTGTTGACTTATTAGCTAAAATTCTTTGTTTTGTTCTATCAGTAGTTGCTTGATTAGGGTTTAACTTGTCATAGTTTACTTCAAATATTATACCACTTCATATATAGTGTAAGATCTTTATGATTACATACTTCCATTTCTCCCCTTCCAGCCTTTATTCTTTTATTGTGTACATATTATTTTTGTGCATATTATAAACCCTACCCTACATGGTTATTATTTTTGTTTAAATATTCAAATTATCTTTTAAAGACACTTAAATCATAAGGAAAACCTCTTATATATTCACCAAATTATTATTTCTAGTGCTCTTTGTTGCTTTGTATAAATTCATGTCCTTCTGGTATCTTTTTCCTTCTACCTAAAGGAACTCCTTTAACATTTCTTGTATTATATTTCTACTGCTGCTGGTTTCCTTCAGCCACTATATGCCTGGAAACTACTATTTGGCCTTCATGTTAGAGGGATATTTTCACTGAGTATAGAATTCAGAGTTGAGGGTTTGTTCCCGCCACCCTATCACTCTAAAGGTGTTGCTCCACTGTATCTCACATGCATGGTTTCTGACAATAAATTTGCCTGTCACCTTTATGTTTATTCATTTATATGTAATGTGTCTTTTCTTCTGGAAGCTTTGACTTTCTTTTTATCACTGGTTATGGGCAATTTGGATTACGAAGTGCTTGGGCTCTGTTGAGCTTCCTAGAACAGAGGGTTTGTAGTTTTCATAAAATTTGAAAAGTATTCAGGTGTTATTTCTTTAAAAATGTTTATGTCACGCTCCTTAGAGGACTCCAATTGCACACATATTAGGTCATGTGAAATCATACAGCTCACTTATGGTCTTTCCCCTTTTTTAAAACAGTATTTTTTTCTCGCTTTCATTTTGGATAATTTCTATTGCTATGTCTAAGCTCACTGATCTTTTTTTTTTTTTATTTATTTTTTATTTTGGCATATTATGGGGGTACAGATTTTAAGGTTTCAATAAATGCCCATTTCCCCCCCTCCCCCCAAAAGTCTGAGTCTCCATCATGACCATCCCCCAGATGGTGCACATCTCACTCACTATGTATGTATATGCCCGCCCCCCTCCCCCCTCCCACCTGCCCAATACCCTATTACTGTAGCACCTATGTGTCCACTTAGGTGCTACTCAGTTAATACCAGTTTGCTGGAGAATATATCTGGTGCTTGTTTTTCCATTCTTGGGATACTTCACTTAGTAGTATGGGTTCCAGCTCTAACCAGGAAAATATAAGGTGTTAAGCTCACTGATCTTTTCTTCTGTAATTTCTAATCTACCATCAATCACGTCCAGTGTAGTTTTCATCTCTAGAAATTTGATTTGAGTTTATCTTTATCTTCCATGTCTCTACTGAACTTTTTGAACCTAAGAAATACAGTTATAACTGTTTTAATGTCCCTCCAGCCCTAAGCGCTCAATATTCTCTTTCCATTTAGAGCCAAAGTTGATTATGCAATTGCAAAACAATCATTAAATAGCCCCCCTCCAGTGTGAACTGTTATAACCTCTTGACATTTCCTTTGGAGGAGAATATATAAGATAAACTGAATGAATTCACCATTTAGCAGAAAACTTCAGAACTATTCAAAAGCAAACACTTGGAGCTTCCTAAATATGATTTTAAGTGCTCACATGTGCAAAATTAAAACCACTAAAAAAACAACAAAAGGAGATAGTTTCATAATCTGCTCTCTACTTGTATGAAAAGCAATCAAATATTGTATAAGTTGGTATCAGAAATTTAATATAAAGAAAACTAATTCCCCAGAGTATGTCAAAGGGACAGGAAAAATTGGTTCTACTCTTTGGGACTTTATACCACTGTAGGCTGGACTCTGACCACTAATGCTCATGAAGATAACCAAGGTTCTCAAAGACCTGCCAAGTCTGGTTAATCAAAGAAAGGCCAAATCAAGTTCAATACTATTTGATTATTATCTGTATTGAATTCTAAAATATTTGAAATATTTGAAAACCAGTCATCTAAGGCTATAATCCATAGTTATGCATGGCTGATAAGAATATTCAAACCAGCTACACAACATAATCTTTCAAACTGAGGAAAAATTGGTGTTTTCTGTGCGTTCATGTTCTAATTAGGCAGTTATATGGACAACCAAGGTCTGGGCTGGCAAATGGGTTCTCAGCAATGAGTCCATTCTCAGCGAGGAGGTCCTTTATGATATCAAATTAATTATTGTTCCTTTCCTTTTCTCAAATGCCATGGCATTCATTCCATGTACCACTGGGCACATATCAGAGCAATGGCAGAGTCTTAATTTACCACAGTGAATTTGTGCCTATGCAGATCAGTTCCAGAAAATTTAGTTCTCTATCAAAAGCTGCTTACAGGCCCTGTGGACTGACCTATAAATTTTCAAGTGTCTGGGATCAAATCAACACTGTCTGAGAAGCAGAGTGCTCAGGTCATGGCCCAAATTGCCCCCTATTAAAATGTCAGATGATGCCTTGTCAATTTGGAAAGCTATCATCACTAATGTTTCTAGTTTCTTTCTTTCTTTCTTTTTTGTCAGAGAAATGCATGACAAAAAATTGTGACAAACAGACTTGATCTATAGCTGGTGTGACAGCAATGCCTAATGAACATCTCAATAAGATCTGCATCTCCAAAATCAAAGCTGCATACAAAATGAGTGGAAATTAAGTGCTTTCTGACCAATCAAGGCCAGGTGTAAAGCATGGAAGATAAAAATGGCTACGTTGTGTGATCTGAAGAATACTGAGTAGCCACGAACCCTACAATTTATCTCCCTGTCCCAGGAGGGAACTCCCACAGATAGGCTCACTTCTGAACACATTTAAATTCATGATGAAAAAATCATTTTGATTACCCTTGACTGCTTTCAAAGCTCTTCCATGTGCATTATTAGCCTGTTTGGTCCTGTTCAATAGATGCTATCCTCCTCCTAATATCATGGAAAAAGAATCAGAGTCTCAAAGAACTTAAGTGACTTGCCCAAGGTCCATGCAGGAGTCAAAAGTGGAAATTATAAGGGAGCCCATTAGCTGGGCCAATGCATCCTGCTGCCCTAGGTAACTGTGTTAAGAGAGGTACCAAGGACCAGTGAGGCTGTGCACAGCAGAGTGCCAAAGTAAAGGTACTGTACAGTGGCCAGGAGACCAGTGGGACATCAGAGTTGGGTGGGGATGGTAGAAAGCTAATAAGCAAGTGGAGGACCCTCTGTACCAGGCGTCCTCAAACTACAGCCCGTGGGCCATATGTGGGTGTTTTTGCCCGTTTGTTTTTTTACTTCAAAATAAGATATGTGCAGTGTGCATAGGAATTTGTTCATAGTTTTTGTTAAACTATAGTCCGGCCCTCCAACGGTCTGAGAGACAGTGAACCGGCCCCCTGTTTAAAAAGTTTGAGGACCCCTGCTCTATACTTTCAAACGCTAGCACATGCCTGGCCTCTTAATTGTTCTGTTTAGGTGTGATTTATAGAACAAAACGTGACAAATTGGACTCTCCATTCTTTGTTTCCAATCCACATCAAGGTTTCAATACCTCTGACGGGGAGCTCCATTTTATTTTCCCAAGGCCTATAGATTCTCTGAAAGTTTGGCTGAGGAAGTAGAGAGCTACACATCTCATTGCCAGAAAATCCAGTCATCACTGAGGAGTTATCACCCTCAAATTCTTTCAGGTCTGTCTAAATTTGAGACTCCTCAACTAGGAGCCTTATCTGGGAATGTAAGACTGATCAGGTTCAATAATCATACAGGTTCATTTATCAAACCCCTACTCAGCTCCCAGCACTATGCCTGGGGTCTGAAAGGCACCATAATCCTCACAGCCACCCTGCAAGGAGAGTGTTAACAACACCTTATAGATAAGATTGAAGCTAGGGCTCCACAGCTAGTAAATGATAAAGCCAGATTTTGACCCCTGGTCTATCTGACTACAGAGTGCTACTCACAATATCCTGTCTCACTGAGCTGCTGACAGCAGCCTATTCAGAGTCTGATAATGGCAATGACAATAAAAATGAGTTTCAAATCGTAAAGGCAAGACTTCAAAGTCCAGAGCCTTAGGGTGCTGATTTTCTCTTCTACCAAGAGCGAGGCAAATCCCTGGATCACTGGGCCTCCTATTCCTTGTCTGTGTCATGAGTTGAACTACTGAGATACCACCTTGAGCAGTATGACCCTAAAAGAATGATATCCAAAACCAACATTTTGATTTCTTTAAATTGCATTGAAATGGATAGGAAATTAATTTCTTATAAAGTTGTACAATACAGTAAAAGGCTATAAAATGTAATGCTATGAACTATGTACTACAAGACTGGGCATTGTTTCCTCATTTATCTTAACCACATCTCTGGAAGCCAGACCCGGGACAGGAACAGTCTGATGCTTGGCTGTAACGTGACCCACAGGGGAGTTTATAACTGGAAGTACCAGAAAAACTTTACTATTACATCATGTCCCTGATAACCCAGCCCTGTGGTATGGCCTTCAAAGGTAGTAAGATGATTTCCAAGGATCTCAATTTCCAAGGATAAAAAGAAACTCAGAAAACAAGATTCAAGATACAGAAAGCAAAGCCCTGGCAAAGGCAGCCCCAGACTGCCAGTCTCGTGTTCTCACCTCTAGAATGGCTGGGCTCCCACAGGTGTCAGATGTACTCAGCTCAATGGAGGACAAGGCCCTGTGCAGGGGTGTAAAGAGGAGGAAATGCCAGTGGAAACCACCAAATGCTGGGGAGGGTGGGGATGGGGAAGTTGACCTGCATCTCCTGGGAGGTCCCTGTCAATCCAGAGCCTCTATTGAATATTATTTTTGGTGGTCTCTGGGCTGGAAGCCACAGGTCGTCCCTTCTGGGTGCTTTCATGAATTGCTGTTTTCCTTCTGGAGTCAGCATATCCTTCTTAGGAGGTGTGCACACATGTACACGCACACACACACACACCACCCTCATAAAAGAAGAGAATGCCAGGCCATGGATTAGACGTTCAGCTGCTAGAGCAGATGATCTTTCAATGTCCCTTCCAGCTCTATAATTCTGTGAGCAAATGAGTTGCTAATTCAACCTGAAATGCTCACTAAATGAAAATTTGCAATTTGAATTTATGCTCTTTAAGCCTCTATTTAGTAACTGTGTAATAGAAATAACAATAACATGTATTGAGTGCGGGCCACATGCCAGATACTGTTCTCAGAGTTTGATATAATTTATCTACCTCTCATGAGAACCCTTTGAAGGAGAATCTACCATCATCCTCATATTAGAAATGAGGGAACTGGGCCTCTGAGCTCTTAAGTAACTCACCAAAGATTACACAACTAGTAAGTGGCAGAAGTAGGATTCCAACCCAGACACTCTAACTCCTGAGTTCTTGTTCTCAGCCTCTATATTATACTCTCTCATATCTTTCATATATACTTGTCTTTATATGTAAAGTAGTATAATGTAGTGATCTGAAGCCAGACTCTGGGGCTGACTTCATATGTAAAAATGCTAACTGCTTAGTGCTAAGTGCTTAAAACAGTGCCTACCACATAGTGAACACCCAAAAAACAGTAACTCTGATGATTATTATTTATTACATTATTATTATATTTAGGTAACAGTAGGCTGGTAAGTCTCCAAGTGGAAGAATTTTATTCATGTTATATTATTTTTATATATTTTAAATAACAGCTTTATTGAGATATTATTCACATACCATAAAATTCACCCATTTAAAGCATACAATTTAGTGGTTTTAGTATATTCACATAGCCGTGGAACCATCATCACTAGCTAATCCCAGGACATTTTCATCACCAAAAACCACACCAAAAAACCATATACCCATTAGCAGTGACTCCCTGTTCCATCCTCCTCCCAGACCCTGGCAACTACTCATCTGCCTTCTGTCTTTATATATTTGCCTGCTGTGGATATATCGTATAAATGGAAGCATACTGTATGTGATCTTTTGTGTCTGGCTTCTTTGATTTAACATAATGTTTTCAAGGTTCATAGCTATTATAACAAATATCAGAACTTCATTCTTTTTTTTTAAAGTTGAGGTGAAATTCACATAACATAAAATGAATCATTTTAAAGTTAATAATTCAGTAGCATTTAGTACATTCACAATAATGTATAACTATCACCTGTATCTAGTTCTGAAACTTCATTCCTTTTCATTGTAGAATAATATTCAATTGTACAGATATACCACATTTTGTTTATCCATTTGTCAGTTGATGAACATTTGGGTTGTTTCTACTTTTTGGATATTATGGAGAATGGTGCTATAAGCATTAGTGTGCTGGTTCTTGTATGGACATACATTTTCAATTCTCTTGGATATATATCTAGGAGTCGAATTGGTGGATCATGTGGTAAACCCATGTCTTATTATATTATTTTTATTCTTTGTTCTAAAAATCCACACCTACTACCTATCAAACTGCTAGAGTAAATACTAAGAAGTGAGAATACATGGATTTCTGAGTAGACAGACCTGAAGTCAAACCCTGTTTCTCCATTTACTAGCTCTGTGAGTTGGAGCACTGGATCCTCTGTTTCTTTATCAAGCAAATGAGCATAATAGCACTTGCTTCAGCTGATTATTTATTATGAGGCTTAGCCCAGTGCCTGGTATAGAGTAAATACTCGATAAATATTCTTATTAACTTGTATCTTTCCTGGGAAAATGACCGTCCTCCTCAACTTTTTTCATGGAGTATCTAAAAACTGCAGAAAAGCATCAAGAAGAAAATAACAACCACCCATATTCCTACCACTCACAGTTAACATTTTGGCACAGACCCTCAACCTTAATAATACATGATGTCATGCAACTTTGGTCTTAGTTCTACTTTTCTTCTTAAGAAGCAAGGAATCATCACACTAGGGGATCTCTACAGTGCAAAATGGAGCAAAGAGAGAGAGTAGCCAGTGAATAGGAGTGCCTGTCCTTGGTTCACTCCACAAATTCTCACTAAGCTCCAACTGTGTGTAGTGCTCTGGGCTAGGGATGGGCTCTTTGCCCTTGAGAAATTCCACCTCTAGTAGAATGGAAGAGAGACATTTTCAACACAATGTAAAAACTGCAGTGACTAAAATTGACATGGTATCAAAGAATTAAGAACAAGCACCTCAGCAGACCTCAATATAAGGCTCCAGCCCCCTAAACTTTCCTTGGACTGTTTGAGTCTCTGCTTGCTTCCAAAACGAGAACCAATGAGGAGCCTATTCACACAAACAACATCAAATATGAATATGGGTCAGTGGCAATAAAAGGGTTCTTACTCTTCTTACAATGTCTAAATATAAATAGGAAGCTTTGACCAGCAACCTGAGATGAGCAGCCACATGCAATACAGCATCTAGCCTCCCACCATTCGCAGAAACTAGAATGTGAAGAGACCAAGGAGATCTCGGGTCCAGGATTAAGCAGCAAGCAGAAGACTTATGCTGCCGATCTCTTATGGCCTCAGAGCACCCCTCCCACGTTGCAAAAGCAAGCACTCAGCAAGACTCTCCTGGCCAACCTCCACCACCCCATGCCCTCCACTCATGGACTTTTCCATAAAACTGCTTTTTTTCACTGCACCCAAAGGGATCTCAAAGCTTCAAAAAATGAAAAGCAGATTCTCGAGGGAAAAAAATGGAGCCCTTATCTTCTCTCCTGTTCTCTCTTTGCAGATGAGGAAATTCAGGCTCAGAAAGGGTTCATGATTTGCCCAAGGTCACCTAAGGGGTACTGGCACAGCCCCACCCTGATTCTTGACCGCATGAGTTTACTACCACAGCAGGTCCACAGCAGTTGCCACACAGCCCCCAACAGACTAGGGGAATTTTCTGCCAGGGAAAAAGCGATGTCAGTGGTCATTTGTTTACCCTGCAGCTCCAAGGTGACACCTAGAAGGTCATGGTCTTTAGCAAACAGCCAATTCATTAAGGCTAGGATTAGATTTTGTCATTTCTATCAAGAATACTTCCAAAACTCCTCCTTGGGCTTCTACAATTCTTATTACCAGGGATTTTCTGTCTATGAAGAAAAAGGACAGTCTTTGACTTCTGCTACAGCAGGATACATACCTTTATATCCTCTTTATAAATTATCCATGCACTGTTTTAACTTATTAAACACTTACAACTCCTATGCGAGTCTTTATAGATGTTGTTCCAGAAAACGAGAAATTAACACATTGATGGAGGTTCAGCTCCTCGCTAGGAACAGCCAGGGAGGGCTGAGAGATTAAACGCCTCATGGAAGGCACAGCTTTTCCACTCCTCCAAGGGCCCTTGAGTCCCTCAGAAACTCGCTAATCTAAGGTTAATAAAGAGAGCTGGTGAGTTCGTCTTTCTCCTCCAATCACAGAATGAACCAAATTTCAGAGACTGCGAACAGTAAACCGGCCCTGAGCGGGCCGCCGCACCCACCTGTCCTTGAGGTGGGACGGGCGCAGGGGCGGGGCGGAGGGAGGGGCGGAGGAAGGGGCAGCCCCGGGGCGGGGCCGGTCCGAGGGTGCCGGGAGTGGATCCGCGCATGCGCGGCCCTGGAGCGCGCTTCAGCGAGGACGCAACTCACACGACCCCTGGCGGCGGCTGCCGCGACGCCGCTGGACGACCTGGGGCGGCGGCCAGCAGCAAATCCTAGCTCATGTGGCCCCAAGACAGCTTTTGGAGGCCCGAGGAGCCGCCCTGAGGCCTTCTGTGGAACTCCGGTTTTGAACAGGCCCAGAGTACCAAAGTGCCCTGTTGTTAAATGAAGAAGCCCAAGTGTGGTCTGTGGTGTTCAGGGAAAAGGTGCTTTTCCCAGACCTCCTGCAGCGTCCACACAGGCCCTTAAGGCAAGCGAAGGCATCTCACAGCACACCAGGATCGACCTGGCCTCCTCGGTCTGGGCTTGGCAGAATCCGCAGCTGGGAGTCCCTACACAAATGCCACGCCAGCTGCCGTCTAGTCTAGGAAGCCAGCGCTCGACAGCAAGGGGCTGGAACGGGGAGCCAGCTCTCCCTCCCTCTTTAATGGGGACCCTACCCGTGACTGCCACCAGGGTTGCTGTGAGGAGTATGGGAGTTAAGGGGCAAGTGCTTAGAACCGTGTTGAGAAGGACGTTTTTTAATGCTGTAATCATATTAATCATTTACTGCTATGATTACAGAACTGGGCACATAATAGGCACTCAACAAACCTGAGTTCCTCTCTGGAGAGGCTGCGGTGTGCCCTGCAGGGGGCTGCCGCCTCTGCCTGGCTCAGACGCCGGGACACTGTGCAGCGAGGCCCTGCCAGGGAGCACAGCTTCCAGCTCTGCTGCGCCGTTCCCAGCCCACTGCGGAGAGCCACATCGGTGGAGAAACAGCTGAGCCACACTCGACACCCTCCTTCTCCACAGAACAGTGTGTGCTCTGCTCCCGCCCCCGAGGGAGCTCTGAGCTTTCCAAATATGGATGCTTTTTTCATTCCCAAAGCGTCATGAACATTTGGGGGAAGAAAATGAACACCAGACATGGTTTGGAAATGATGGAAGCCAAGTGATGGGGTGGTGCTGGAACAAACACCCTGCTAGGAGTTTTAAAATGTAAGACAGGAGTCTGGCCTAGGTGATCTCCTATAACCCGGCCAGCTTTGTGTGAGTCTAGGCCACTAGAAGTAAGCAAACAAATCCTAAGAATAAAAAAAAAAAAAAAGCCAGCACCTGGCATGCAACACAGAAAACTGCATTAAGGAGGCCCAGAGAAAACGAGCTGCAGAGGGTAGACCCTTCAGAGCCAAACAGCCTGAAGGACACTCCACAAATTGAGATGATCCAGCCCAACAGTGAGTACAGGCAGAAGAGAGCAGTTAGAGACAGATTATTAATTATACCTCAATCAGTTATAGATAAGAAAACATCAAAAATGGCACAAAAGAAAAAGGAAATTTAAGATTACCCTGTCATCACTGTTAACAGACAAACTGACAATAAAATAGTAAACTTAAAATTTTTAAAGAACAAATCTCTGAATATTTCCAGCTTAATCTGTTATCACCATTAGAATTGCTCAAATTCAGTTTAATTCTTGATGACTATATTCCCCTTGGTATCTAACTACCTCTCTGACCCCTCATTGTGTGCTTCCTTTCTCCTTTCATACCCTATGGAGGTAGCCCCCAAAACAAAATCTATTTTCATCTAAAATGGAGGAGATTTCAGAATACACTGAAAACACTGCACTTCTGCTTAAGCAACTTGTGTGCTATTCAGGTAGAGTTTATCTTCAATAGTATGCCCCTGGATGCCAGGACAAAATGTTTAAAGAACAGACCCATCACGAGCACCCCTGTGTAGCAAGGACTGTTGTCCTTAGCGCAAATGCAGGGAGACAAAGCAAGCAGCTTAGACATGACACAGCCTCAGCACCCAACTCAGAACAACCACTCACATATTTGCTGATTTCATGAATTAATTAATTATACAGTCTAGTTTGAGAAAGGCAAGTGGCAGATGTGAAATAATTAAACAAAAGCTGAATGCCAAATTAGATGGTACTAACTATAAATAGAGGTGGAATCAGAGGAAGGAGAGATTGGAATGGACGAACAGAGCGGCAGAGGGCTATATGCAACAAGGGGAGTCACCAAGGATGGACTCAGCACAGGGAAGAGGGAATGACTCTCAGTGGGAGGCAGAAGACAAGCAGAGATAGAAGTAGGCCTAGTAGGGGTGAGGGAAGGTGGGAGAAAGGCAAGCAGCCTGGAGCAGAGCAGTGGGGTGGGACACAGCAGGACGTGTGGCTGTGGGCCTGGCCAGACTAGGACATGTCCTCCAAAACCTGGAGAAATGCATGGGCCTTACCTAGACCGGCTATGGTCAGCAGAATGACTTGAACCCGAGCTTCACACAATAGGGATAAGATGACTCTTATTTTGGTCAACTCTTGGTTATCTCAGTGTGGATTTTCCCACGATACAGTTAAACCTCAGACTGACTTGTCCTGACACTCAGGCCAATGTCTGTTTACAGTCTTCACCACATTTTAACATCACCCTGAGAATATAAATCTGCCACAAATAAACAAATGCTTCTGTGTTTCAGGCACTCTGTAAACCCCCTGGGAAAGCTGTGTCATCTGCATCCTTCCTCCCCTTCATGAGCCCAGAATCCTGGTGGGTGGGCATTCTGCCAACAGGTAGAGCTCCCCTGATGCTAGCAGGGGTCTCAAGGGGCTCCAGGCTCAGTCCTTGCCCTCCTCACTCGCTGTGGTCCTCCAAATGAGCTTCAGCCACTCCTGGGTTGTAACCAATTCCTACACCTATGTGCAGACAATTCCTAAATCCTGACCAATAACCCAATAACCGAGAAACCCTTATGCAGAGCAGCAGCCAGAGAATTCCAATGGTTCCCTGGACAGCACCCTCTTGTGGACACAGAGATTTCACCATGCTCATCCAACCCAGTATCTTCCCATCCTCCAAGGAAAACTGGCTCTTCCTCCAGTAATCCTCACCTGGTTAACAACATCGTTTCCTGCCCTATGAAGTAAGCTAAAAATCTCACAATCATCTTCATTCCTCCCTCAGCCACCTTCCCACCCCAGCTTCCCACACACACACAGCCCATCTCTATGGCCTACTGCTATTCTTTCAAATGCCTCTTGATTCTGACTTGCCTGCCCTGTCCTGGTTCAGCCCTTTGTACTTGGAATCTAGGCTTTTGCAATACATCTGATACCCGTCAGAATCCAGCTAGGACAAAGGAAGCACTCTAGGTCTTTCAAATAAAAAGAATTGAATGGATAGAATTGTCTACATAAAGGATAAAAGAGTTAAGAGGCCAAACAGGATGGTTTTGCATCTCAGAATACTCAACAGCAGGATGCCGCTCACATTCAGGGCTGGAGAGGACAGGGGGAGGAGGCAGGTTTAAAAGCCCAGAAGCTGGGGCCATTGGGTGGGAGCTGGAACCCAGCAGAAGCTCCCTGATGGGAGCTAAAACCACAGAGAGAGGTTCTGTCTGATAGGAGCTGGAGCAACTGAAGAGACATCACTGCTGATAATGGTGCTGCCTGAGGCAGAGGGAGACACCCTGGCTTCTCTCTCCTGCTGTCCTCCAGTTAGTTACCTGCCAGTGCCTCCTACTGGCCAAACCCAGGCAAAAACCAACTGACCTGGGCAGGTGGGAAGCAGCCCGCAGAAATCAGGCCCCCGGAAATGCATAACAATAGAAAGAAAGGGCCCAAAGCCAGCTCATTCCCTTAACCAGTCTCCTTCCCTAGAATCTTTAATTCCTTCTAATCTCTTCTCTACTCTGTGCTAGAAAGATCTTTCTTGCTTATGAACTTAATTAATTCGTTTCTCCTGCTTAAAACTTGGCAGTTTCCTGGCAGAAACAGAACTTGCCCACCAGGCTGATTTGCCAATTAATTGTAAATATAGGAAGCGCTCCTTCCCCTGACTATGACAGCTATGGGTTTGTTCTATAACACGGATGAGCTGCTACTCAAGTATTACAGTAGAACAGAATAGAGATGACTACTCAAAGTCGTCGATCCTCAAACTGGGAACTAAGGATGACTACCTTCTGGCTCGGGTTGTTTGCCAGGATCAAGAGGCTCAGGCTCCAATGAAAAGATATCATGCAGCAAACTAGGGAGAGCAAGTAAAAGCTACTAAAATCTACTAGAACATCAGAGTACCGAAAGACTGAATTAGCAACTAAACAACTTCTATAAAGACGGCTTCCCTGGTGAATTCTACCAAATATTTAAAGAAGAATTAACACCAGTCTTTCATAAACTCTTCCAAAAAGTAGTAGAGGAGGGAACACTGCACAACTCATCCTGTAACATCAGTATTAAATCAATACCAAAACCAAAGAAAGATATCATAAGAAAACCACCAATATCCATTCTGAATATAGATGTAAAAATCCTCACCAAACGGAACCCAGCAACATATAAAATAAAATCATATACCATGACCAAATGGCATTTATTTCAGGAATGCAAAGCTGGTTTAACATATGAAAATAAATCAATGTAAAACACTGTATTTAAAAAATAAAGCACAAAAATTACATAATACAGAAAAAAGCATTAGACAATATTTAACCCTTTGCACTCGGATGTCAAGTGTGACTCAACACAGGTAGCAAAAATTATAGAGATTAAAATTACTCTTTCAATGTATCAATAATTTGAAATATAAAGAAATCCAAATAAATAAGTTTGTATGAAAAGAAACTCCAGTTTTTTATTCTACTGTCATGCTTTGTAAAATCTAGGGTATTTAAAAAATTAAATCCCGAGTAGAATAAAGGAATCTAGAAAAAAGCAAGCAAGTGCAAAGGGTTAATATCCTTTAATGAAAAAAAAAAAAACTCAACAAACTAGAAATAAAAGAGAACTTCAAGTTGATAAAGACCTTCTATAAAAAATCTACAGCTAACATTATACTCGATGGTAAAAGACTGAAAGCTTTCCCCTTAAAACAAGAATGTCTATTCTAGTCATTTCTATTCAACATTGTACTATAGGTACTAGCCCATGCAATTGGGCAACAAAAAGTAACCAAAGCATCCAGATTAGAAAGTAAGGAGTAAAACTATCTTTATTTGCAGATGACATGATCTTATATATAGAAAACTGTTAAGAATCCACACACACAAAAAACAGAGCTAATGAGTTCAGCAAGTTTGCAGGATATAAGATCAATACACAAAAATCAGCTGTATTTCTGTATAATAGCAGTGAGCAATCTGAAAGTGAAATCAAGAAAACAATTTCACTCATAATAATATCAAAAGGAATAAAATACTTAGAATAAATTTGACAAAAGGAATGGAAGACTGTTATACCAAAAAACTACAAAACATTTTTGAAAGAAATTAAAGAAAATATCCCATGTTCATGGACTGGAAAACCTAATATTGTTAAGATGGCAATAGTCCCCAAGCTGATCTACAGATTCAACATGCGATCCCTATAAAATATTATTTGCTGTACTAATTTACAATGTGATCCTAAAATTTATATGGAAATACAAGGGACTAAGAAAGGCCAACACAATCTTCAAAAAGAAGAACAAAGTTTGAGTATTCACACTTCCCAAACTCAAAACTTACTACAAAGCCACAGTACAAAGACAGTGTGGTACTGCCATAAGGATACAGAACAATAGAATAGAATTGAGAATCCAGAAATCAACACATTTATGCTCAGTTGATTTTCAACAAGGATGCCAAAACAATTCAGTGGGGAAAGAATAGTCTTTTCAACATACGGTGCTGAAACAACTGGAGACCCACATGCAAAAGAAAGAAGTTGGATCCTGACCTCACAAAAGCAGACAAAAATGAACTCAAAATGGATTAGAGACCTAAATTTAAGAGTTAAAGCTATAAAACTCTTAGAAGAAATCACAGGAGTAAATCTTCATAACCTTGATTAGGCAATGGTTTCTTAGATATAAAACCAAAGCAAAAGAATAGTAAAAGAAAATAAACTGGACGTAATCAAAATTAAAAACACTTGCATTTCAAAGGATACCATTAAGAAAGTGAAAAGAAAATCTACAGAATGGGAGCAAATATTTATAAACTATATATCTGTAACAGGACTTGTATCTAGAATATATTAAAAACTATTACAATTCAACAATAGAAAGACTAATAGCCTAATTAAAAAATGGGCAAAGAATCTGAATAGACATTTCTCCAAAGAAAATATACAAATAGCCAATAAGCACCTGAAAAATTGTTCAATATCATTAGTCATTAAAGAAATGCAAATAAAAACCACAATGAGATACCACTTCACATATTTTAGGATGGCTATAACCAAAGGACAGTTAATAACAATTACTGATGAGGATATTGAGAAACTGGAAGCTTCATGCAGGTGAAACTGCTTCGGAACACAATTCACAGTTCCTCAAAGTTCAACTCATAGTTACCACATGACCCAGTAACTCCACTTTTAGGTATATATCCAAGAGAAGTGAAAACATGTCCATCCAACATCTTGTACACAAATGTTTACAGCAGCACTATTCATAATAGCCAAATGGTAGAAACAATCCACCGTCCATCAAGTGATGAATGAATTAACAAAAATGTGCAAAAGTAGTGTATCCATACAATGGAATATTATTCAGCCATAAAAAGGAATGATACATACTACAACATGTAAGAACATTGAAATCAGCATGCTAAGTTAAAGAAGCCAGATACAAAACGTCAAATATTATATGATTATGTTTATACAAAATGTCTAACACAGGCAAATCTATAGAGACAGCTGTAGATTAGTAATCAACTAGGGGTGTGGGGCAGGGCTGGGGGTTCGGGAAATGGGAAGTGACTACTAATGAGGAGAGGTTTCTTTTTTGGGGTGATGAAAATTTTCTGAAATTGATTGTGGTCATGGTTGTATAACTTTGAATATACTAAAAACCACTGAATTGTACACTTTAAAAGGCAGAGTTTTATGGTATGTGAATTACAGAGTAATAAATCTGTTATTTGAAAAGCTAAAAACAGAGGATTCTGGGGAGAAGGTGGGGTAGGAAGCACCAGGAATCTATCTCCCCACATAGACAACAATTACACTGGCACAATCTGTTCAATATAACTATTTTCAAACTCAGGAGCCTCTTGAAGGCTTCCGACTTCCAGGAGAAGGCTTGATGGTAAACATGAGTTAATTGCAGCTCTGAGCATAACAGCAGCTGGGCACAAGTTCCTAGAGCAGCCAGTGTGCAGCGTGTAAGGAGCTCCGGTGGGCAAAGAGTACCCTGTCCTACAAATACTGGTGATCTGTGTTCTTTTTTTGTTGGTTTTTTTTTTTTTTTTGAGACAGAGTCTCACTCCGTTGCCCCGAGTAGAGTGCAATGGCATCAGCCTAGCTCACAGCAACCTCCAACTCCTGGGTTCAAGTGATCCTCCTGCTTCAGCCTCCCAAGTAGCTGGGACTACAGGCACATACCACCACGCCTGGCCAATTTTTCTATTTTTAGTAGAGACGGTGTCTTGATCTTGCTCAAGCTGCTCTCAAACTCCTAACCTCAAGCAGTCCTCCTACCTCGGCCTCCCAGAGTGCTAGGATGACAGGTGGGGGCCACTGCACCTGGCTGAGGTGATCTGCTTTCTGATTACTGCCTGTTGCTTCTGATCACAGAGGTGTGATAAAGAGGTAGCGGCCATTGTTGCTGCTGCACCTCCCCTCATTGTTCCAAGCCCCCCTCCCCTAACCAACAGAAGTGACTCCCAGGGAATTTAAAGGGCAGGTGCCCTTCCCTCCCACCCCATTTTTCTCTTTTGGAAGCCAAATATTCAAGAGTAGGACACTCAAAGGCAACTACTGACATGGGTAAAATTAGATGGTTGACCAGATATTCCAAGGGAAAGGCACAGATTGAGAGAAGACCTGAGCTGACCCTAAGTATGCACCTCAGGCTGATCCTAGGCACAGAGACAGCCTACAACAATTAGAAAAATAAACAAAAACAATAAACAGCAAACCCTGAAGGGGGATAATCCTATTTCCAGAGTTATACTGTTAGATTCAAATGTCTACTTTTCAACAACAACAACAAAAAATCACAAGGCATACAAAGAAACAGGAAATATGGCCCATTCAGAGGAAAAACATAAATCAACAGAAACTGTCCTTGAGGAAGCCCTGAGAGCCAGATATTTAGATCCAAAGACATAAAAAGGATGGAAAACTATATTCCACACAAGTAGTAACCAAAAGAGAGCAGAGGTGGCTACACTAATCTCTTTTTTTTAAATCAAAAAGGTTACAAGAGACAAAGAAGGACATTATATATTAATAAAAGGTTCAGTATAGCAAGAAGATATAATAATTATAAACAGTTACACTCCAAACGACAGACCACCAAAATATTTAATATATGATGCGAAAACTGACAGAATCAAAAGGAGAAATAGTTCTATAATAATAGCTGGAAACTTCAATACTCTCTCAATAATAGCTAGAACAACCAGACAGAAGATAATTAAGGAAACAGAAGACTTAACACAATAAACACAACTAGATATAATGGCAAATACAGTCACTCTATCCAACAACAACAGCACACACATTATTCTCAAGAACACATGGGACATTTTCTAGCATGGACCATGTATGTGTTAGGCCACAAATTAAGTCAAAAGGCGGTATGTGCACACAATGGAATATTATTCAGCCTTTAAAAGGGAGGAAAGTCTGACGTGCTACAGCATGGACAAACCGTGAGGACATTTGCTAAGTGAAATAAGCCAGTCACCAAAAGACAAAACGCTGTATGACTCCACTTCTATGTATGGCTCACTACCTACAGTAGTCAAAACCATACACACAGAAGGTAGAATGCTGGCTGGCAGGGGGCGGGGGGAGAGGGGAATGGGAAATTGCTGTTTAATGGGTACAGAGTTTCAGTTTTAAAAAATGAAGAATTCTGGAGATGGATGGTGGTGATGGTTGTTACAGCAATATGAACAATACACTTAATACCACTGAACTATACACTTAAAAGTGATTAAGACTGTAAATTTTGTTACATATATTTTACAAAAATAAAATAAGTTGGGAGGAAAAAGCCATAGAGCATTTGTATAATATGAAAACTGAAACAACCTGGATATTCCTTGGGCAACTGGTTAAAAAATATCTATAAGGCACACTACTGTGCAGCCATTATAAACTGTTTTCAAAAACATTTAATGACATAGAGAAATAGCTATATGTACACATATACACATATATACATATAGTGAAAAAAAGAATATAAAGTAGTATAGATAGCATAATCCCAATTATGTATATTATACATAGTATATATGTTATATATGTACTCTATATATTTAACAGTGATTAACTAGGTCAAGTGGCAGTATAGTATCTGATTTTATTCATAAATATTTTTGATAAATATTTAGTATATAGAAATATACATTTTTCTCTTTATTTGCCAAATATTAATAGTCTATACTCAACACACAACTGAAGAATACATGTCCATTTTTAAATCAAAGGGATTCCATTCAGTGTTGGCCAGAAAGAGAGGAGGCCGGTTCCTCACACTGCAGGAAGGAAAGCACACAGTACGTATAGCCCTTCTGCGGGGGAATCTGGAAATACTTCTCTTCTGACCCAGAAACTGTACTTCTGGAAAGCTCTCCTGCAGAAATCATCAAAAACAGGCACAAAAACCAGGCTGAGAGGGTGCTCATCACAGCCTGGCGTGTAACAGAGAAAAGCTGCAAACAACCTACGTGTCCAAAAATAGAGGCTTTTTAGTTAAACAGACTATACCTCATCCATACAATGAAATGTTATACAGCTGCTAAAATGTTGCAGAAATGTATCTACTGTCATGAAAGTGTTTATGATCTTTAGTGAAGTGGAAAAAGCAGATCACCAAGCAGCATATGTGGCATTAAATATAATCCTATTTTAATTTTTAAAAATCCACACATATGATAAGCGTAGAGAAGATCTGGAAGGAAATGCACTAAAATGTTAACAGCAATTGCTTCTGGGTAGTTGGGGTAATGGATACGTTTAAGTTCTTCTGACTATTCTGCATTTCTGGATTTTATATAACACATATGTTTTGTGCATATTAAGAACAATAAAATAAAACGGGTTGGAGGGGGGAAAGGACAAGAGATCCAGGGACAGCTGACCCCAGGGACAGCTAGAAGCACCGCAGGCTGCCCCAGCTCAGGAGTGTGGCAGGCAGCGCCTGCAGGGACAGGGAGGACGAGACTCACAGCCACCTCTGTTTCCAGCCTCTGCTGGACATGAGGTCAGACTATACAATCCCCTTCCACTGACCTTGGCTTTATATATTTCAAAGCATCTTCCCATTTTGTCTTAGTCTTCTCAGTACTCTTATGAGAGTATCATTAGCTCCATTTTGTAGATAAGAAAAGTGAGACTTAGATTAAATTACTCTAATCACAGAACAGAATCAGGGATTAGCAGGTTAGCTGACACCCGAATCTCATCAACACCATCCCCATTCCAAATGGGGGAATATGCTCCAACTGAGGGGCAGCTCAGTAAGGTGGAAAGAGCATGGATTCTGGGAGCCATAGGTCTTGCTTTGAATCCCATCTCACCTCTGAAATGCGGCGTCCCTACCCCTCTGCAGGGAATGATAATCCTATGGCACAGGATGGTTCTCAGGACAGGTGCATCGTGCGGGTAAATCATCTGGCACCACGCCCGACTCTCAGGAAGGGCTCAATAAATGCTAATCCAGAGGGAGTCCTCAACTCCCAGTGCAGCTGAATTCTGAGGCAGCTGTGACTGCTGGAAATGCTTCCATAACTGGGAATAACATCGGACTTCGTGCAGTTTCCACAGCCTGGCTCTGGCCCTATTTTTGAGGCCAAAACAGATGAGTTTTCCTTCCTCCAAGAGCCCTCCACAGATGAGGATTCTCCACCAGCCTGGAGACTGCTCTTCCCCTAAAAGCCCCATTCCTTCAGCTTTTACCTGCCTCACATGGTCTGGTCCCAGGGCCATCTATAGTCCACAGTGACCCTGTTACAGACCTGGCTCTTCCCCAATTTTCCCTTCTCTTTTTTCTCTGCAGTGGCCACCTCAAAGGAGAAGAGAAAATAAATGGCCCTGGGCCTACTTGATGAGAGGGCTCCCAGTTCAGAGGAGGCGCTGTTGTGGACATCTGTCATGGACATTTGCCCGTCCTCTGAGTCCCTCTTCATCACAGCCTTCATGCTGGGCCTAAGCCAGTCACAGGACATGTCTCTGGTGACTAAATCAAGGATGGCAATGTGATCCAGTTGACGAGAACCTGGCTGGGATTTCTGAGGATCACACCTAAGAGAATCGGAGTCTGGAGCTGCTCCACTCGCCTGGAGCCTGAGATGGGAACCAAGAGGAAAGAAGGTGACCCGAGAAACAGACAGAAAGGACTAATTTCTGTGAGCCCTGAATCCAGCTGCCACTGAAGTCCGTTTGGGTTATCTTCCACCTACGTCAAAAGGGCCCTAACCCACAGATCTTGGCAGAACTGGAAAATGTGTCTTCAGATTGGGCTGGGTGTTTGGCCACCCGCAGATCAATCACCCCCTCTGCATATGCTCGAGGCAGGAGCTCTGGCCCTGCCCCAGAAAGCCCCGTGGGATGGAGTTTTTGCTGCTGACTTGGATTTGCACTGCACCCTCCACCCTGTCAGTCAACAGAACACACACTTTCGCTCCCTCTGCCAAGCAGCTGGCTGGGCCTGGGCAGAGGGCATGATGCGGGAAACCTCTCCAGCTGCCCCTCACCACGGGTCCTCCCCATCCTCCAACATCAACCACTCCCCTTCCCTACCCAGCACTGCAGACCCCTGATCTTCACTTGATCTTCCCCTAAATATTTCCACCTGCACGTATTGATCCCAGGTCCCACACCCTGGCGAAGCAGATTCACTGGGGCACCAGTGTGTTCATGGGGAGGAAAGCCAGCCTCTCCCCTCTCCCCACAAGTGAATATTGCCTGGAGCATCTGAAGATTTCTATCCATCTGGGGTCAAACTCAATGGATACATAAGAATAAAAAGTAGCTTACACTTGTTGATTTGCCAGACATTGTGCCAAGTGCTTGACAGGTATTCACTCATTCCCTGCAACAACCCTATAGAGTATGGTACTCTTACCTCCATTTCACACATGAGAAAACCAAGATCAAGTGAGGTGGAAGTCATGTGCCCAAGACCCTCTGCTAACAAGTAGACAAAGCCAGAGGTCAAACCTGGGCAGTCTGACTCCAAAGCCCCATGCTCTTAACCATCGCATCAGAGTGCAAACCTCCCACCCGGGAGCAGAGAGGAATAGAGAAGACAGAGGAGGTTCCATAAAGCCCCCTGCATGGTGCCCTCACCTGGGCACAGAGGTCACACAGCTCGACAGAAAAGTTTCCCACCAAGAACCATCTCCTGTCCTGGCCCCGCCCTGGGTCCATTGTGTGACACGGGGCAAGTCCCCTCCCCTCCCTGGCACAGTGTCCCCACCGGAAAATGGCACATTTGCATGGAAGATGACTGTGAAAGCCCCATTCACTCTCTGGAGCCAGTCCCTCTCTGCTTTGGTACCGGTGCATTCTGGAAAAGAAGTTAACTCCACCTGCTGTTTCCAGGGTCATAATTTCCCTCCTCCGGGACACTAATCTCCACAAGCCTCAGTCCTGAACGCCCCTTTCCTTTGCCCTGAGTGCAGGCTACTTCTCGCCTTGCACCCTCTAACAGGTTCCACCTGTGTCAGAGACCTCGTTCCCATGGACAGGTGTAATCAGAGGTTTACGTGCCCTGCAACCTCCTCTCTTCTTTTCCCCAGGTGCCTGGTGGCTTTGGTCCTATGAGTAACTTCTCACTGATGGACTGTTAGCAGAACTGATGTGTGTTACTTCTACTCACACTAGACATCACTCTCTTGTCCCCTTTCCGTGAGCTGCAACATGCCAGCAACCCAGCTTCAATCACACAGATTTGAGGACGGCTCCCTGACGGACGGTGGAGGAACAGTGACTTCAGGGTGAGCAGAGATGCCCCACCAGCCTTGACCAGTTGGACTGTTACAGGACTTGCTCACATTGGAGCTGATGTATTTTTGATCCCTTTATTATAGCAAGGTACAGCCCAGGCTATTTATAAAGGCCATCTCTAACCACTTCCAGCTCCTGCTGTCCTAGATGCAGACAGTTATCCTCGTGTCCAGCAGACCTAAGTCCCAACGTAGACAGTAGCCATCTTTCTACTGTTCCCTGCCTCCCTCTTTGAGAGAAGAACGTTGGTGGCCACTCAGTATCCCTGAGAATTCCTTAATCTGTATCCCAGATCAAATTCCTCTATTCGCTTGATTAACCCAGTGCTACCAGCAGCTAAAGAGCTTCTATTCTTCTACTCCCGTTCTCTGTTTCTCTACTTAGATTTAAGAGATAGGAGGAAAGGTGGGGAGGAGGAGTTGAGATCGACTTTGGAGCTCCCAGGTAAGAGAAATGAGCTGAAATGTACAACCTTTGGGAAAGAGGTCCATGGCTCTGAAATGCAGCTCTTACAGGTACTCCCCCATGACTAGGCAGGGAAGGGCAATGAACCATCATAGAATGCTCAGTATGTTACCTACAGGCAAAGAAAACACACCTGACCATGGCAGGCTAGGAGCCAAGGCACCCGGATTCCTCTGAATTACATGATGGACATCTGGGTAGAAATCCAAACAAGGGAACCTTTACAAATGTCATTCAATGACTGAGCAATTCTGTGCCAAACACTGTGCAAAGCCCTGAGGATGGCAAATGAGCAAAGCAGAATTCTTCCTTTAGAGGAACTCACAGACTGGCAGGGGCCACATGATCATCCTGATATGTTTCTCATATAATTCTAATCTCCTGTGCTATGACAGCATCAAATATGACAGACTCTGAATGGGTGAGTCCCAGAGGGCTTCAGAGAAGACAGGACATGTGAGCTTGAAGGACAGAACTAACAGGAGGAAACCTAGGCCACGCTGAGGAGTTAAGGCAGAGGAACTGGCAGGTGGGGCTGAGAAGAGGGGGCAGGTACACATCTAGGGTATTCTCTAATGACCTGAATGTCTTCTGCCTGAGGAAACGTCACCTGGCCCAAGCTAGCTCCAGTCCATGTGCCAACAGAGCAGAGTGATTAAGAACGTGGCTTCAGACTGAGTCCCTTTCTGCCACTCAGGAGAGTGGGGCTATGGAACCAGGCTCTGAGATCAGGTCCTGGGCCAACTGCTTCCCGGCTGCAGGACCCAGGGCAGGCTTCCCTAACCTCCCTGTGTCCCAGGTTCTTGTCTGTAAAATGGAAAGAATGAAGGTGCTTACCCCATAGGTGGTGGTGAAGAATGAATGAGATGCAGATGAAGGGCACAGCGCCTGGCACACAGGGATCTCTCAGGACACCTTAGCCACTGCTATCACTCCTAGTAACCACACTGCTCTCATCTCTCTCTTCTGTGAACTACAGCTTTGGAGGGTTAAAGAGACAGTAAAGCCCCCCACACGGTGCTGGCCCCACTGAGTGATGCTTCCGACTCCCAGTAAGTGAAGGCTAGCATTACCTGGCCAGAGAGGGGCTCTGGCTGAAAACCCTGGTTTACTCAGACCTCAGGTCACCAGGGAAAAGGAAGGGTGACCTAAGAGAGTGTGCAGGTCATCCTGCTGCCTGTAGCCCTGCGCAGGTAGCACAGGGAGGGACGTGGCCTGCCTGCTTGCCTACCTGGGGGCGGGGGCAGCTGCTGCTCAGCTCCTGCCTGGTCTTGCCCTGGGGGGAGGATGAAGGGATAGCGCTTTCCTTCTTACTAAAGAAGGCAGAAAGCCAAATATTTAACTGGATGGTCCAGATTTTAAAATGTTAGCAACTAACTCAAAAGGGCTGGAAACGCTAAGCCGACTACACAAGCCCTGTCTTGGCAGCCTGCAGGCCAGCGGTGCAGACGCTGTGCTTCTGATTTAAGGCTGCTTCATACACCACATTCACGGAATCCCTTGTCAGCAGTAGCCCCTCGAAAATTCTCAAAGACCTTCATGAAGAAAGAACCAAGAATATTCCACACAGAGATAGAACCCAGGGCCTCCTGAACTCCTCAGAGAACTGGCCTATCTCTGGGCATCCCCATGAATTGGGCTCATAATTTCTCTCTGTCAGCGCAAGTCACTCCTAGTATCCTGCTCCCCACCCAACACTTATCTCTTCAGCTAACATTTACATCATGCCCACTAGGAGCCGGGCACTGATCAAAGCATTTGACATACACTATCCCGTGTAATCCTTAATGACAATCCAATGAGACACAGAGAGGCTCAGGAACTTGCACAAGGTCAGACCCCGGGTGGGTGGGACCCGGGCAGCCGGTTCAGGGTTGACATTCACAACCACCACTCTACATTGCCTCTCACTGGGACCACCAAGCTCTTGTGGGCCTGGGTCCCCCTGGGCTGGCAGCCACTTCCTCCAAGAAAAAGTGACCCTTCCCTCTCCCTATACACATATGACTCTACATGTAGCCACAGCAGTCAGAAACTAGCCAGACCTAGGTCTCTCACAAGCCAGCAGGTGAACCAAGAGCTGCAACCTCATGGTTGGGTCCCACCACTGGCCACACATCACCCAGGGCCAGACTCAGGGACCAAGTCTCCTGTCCTCATTGCCTGCCTCTCATGGCAGCCACAAGACTGAGCTGGCAGTACCACTGCAGACAGTCTACCCCCATTATACTATCTCAGAGCCAATTCTGAGACCTGAGCTCTGGGAGCTAAGCAGGCCCCAGAGCCGCCTCCCACTCCCAACTAGGAGCCAACTCCTGGCTACAGCCCACCAGGCCCCAGGCCAGTTGGGTGACTGGAAATTGCCAGATGAAGCATTGCTCTCATTCCAGAATATTGTTCCTACCACCCCACCACCACCACATACACGGCTCCCAGAAGCCTAAGGCATGTGAGGTGGCAGAATGAGCACCAGGGAGAGAAGAGGACAGCTGTGTGGCACAGACCGCAGCACACTCAACAGTTTAGACAGATGCAAACAAAAGTCAGATGCTCCCGGACCCCAGAGGCAGCCTCAAAGGAGCATGCCCATGAAACTGCTGGAGTGCCCTGTCGAGAGCAATGGCATTTTTTCCTGGCCCACAGGGATGTTTAGAAGATTAATTAGAGGAGCCTGGCAGTACTCGAAGCTCCCCAGGGAACTGGGAGAACCCATCATTCCCATCAAAAAGCTCTTAAGAAGTATGCCTCGAGACGGGTCTTTGTTCCACGCTGCACAAGACAACCGAGGCAGACAGACTGGGCCACCTGCAGTCCCCACATATCAGCCGCAGAGTTCTGGCAGCACAGAAATGGCCAGCTTAGTGCTGCTCTGGACGGTCAAGTCCCCAAGCCCTGGCCTCTGTGCCAGCCACAGTCAGTCACATTGCATGGCTTGGACAGCAGGTGGCAGGATGGACGGGAGCTGCTTCAGACTGTCCACTTCTGCTGTGGCCTCGGGAAGTCCTGTTCAAAGTGTTCCTCCTCCTCTAGGAAGGCTTCCTGGCCCTGCTGGCCTACAGTGACCTCTCCTATCTAGGAAAAGGTGTTACCTATCCCTGGATTTTAACTGTTGCTGCCTTGTTTGGGGTTGACATTTTAAAACATCATTTATTAAGCATTTAGTATGTGGCAGGCACTCTGTTAAGTGCTTTACATATATTATTTGACTTACTCCTCATAATGACTCCATGAAGTGGGTATGATCATGCCCATTACAGAGGAGAGAGTGGCAGGCTGGAAAGGTCAAATAATCCGTGTTCCTGCCCGTCCGTCATTTGTTGTTCCATGGGACTGATTCTCTTACCTAGCATACAAACTCCCCCATGGCAGTGGAGATGATATTTACGCTTTCCTCCACCCCCTGAACAGGTGCACAGGTAACCACTGGAGGGCTGACTGCTACTATGATCACTACGTATCAACCAAGAAGCCTCAATCAACCTAGATGGCATTAATGAATAAAAACACTGTTGGCCACGTGGCCAAGTGACTATCAGATATGAATCCCCTCTATGCTGTGCAGTATCATAATTAGGAAGAAAAGTCCCTGCTTAAGTTGCATGTTGATTATCAAGAAACTTTACTGAAATGTTTTTCCTTCATTTGCTTCGGTGATAATCAAAGGCCTGAGGCCCTGAGGACACCATGTGTTGCTGGGCCTAACGTCACCCAGTGGGTGCAGCGGGGCCCACCCCAGCCCCTCACCGGGAACTGCCAAGGGCCAGGGGTCGAGCAGGAGGCTCTGCTGGCCCCAAAGAGCACGACACTGAGGGGAAAAGCACGGACCTCACCTTTGGTAGCGTAGGCTTCTGCAATCACGCGCAGCCTGTACGGCGGGGAGGACGTCAGCGGCAAGTCATCGAGGCCCACCCGGGCATAAATGTTCAGAGCTTCTTTATAATCTCCTTCCACATAATTCAACTTGGCCATGATCAGATTGGATTCTTGTAGGAATTCTGACTAGAAGGAAAAGGAGAGAAAAGGCCATTTTCCTATAATATTGTACATGACGCTCCCTCGGGCCAGCCCCCCCCCACAGAGACTTGTCCGCGAATGTTCACAGCACAGTATCACTCACGACAGCCAAAAGGTGGAAGCAACCTAGGTGTCCATCAAAATGTGAGCTAGCCATAAAATGGAATATGAACTCTGTCATCATAAAGAAGGAAGTACTGATACATGGATGAATCCCAAAACGTTACGGCAAGAGAAAAAGTCAGACATAAAAGGCCACATATTGTGTGATTCCGAAACATTGAGAATAGTCAAATCTATAGTCAGAAAATAGATTAGTGTTTGCCTAGGGCTGGAGGAATGGGGGAGTGGGAGGTGGCTGCTAATGGTTACGGGGTTGCTTTTGGGGGTGATAAAAACGTTCTAGAATTGATTGTGGTGATGGTTGCACGATTTCATGAATATGCCAAAAATCACTGAATTGGATACTTTGGGTAAATTATATGGTACGTGAATTATATTTTGATAAAGCTGTTGCCAAAAACCCAAACGAAACATAAACCCTGCAGCTCTCTGCAGGTCTCTGCACTGGGCTGGGCCAAGGACAGAAGGAATGCTTCAGGAGTTAAATTTAAGCACCTGTCTCAGAAAAGGAAGCTGCCCAGACATCCTGGTGGGTCCTGCCATGGCCCTAGAGATGCACCACAAGACTGAAACCCAAATAATCCAAGGAGAGGCTTCCTAAATAGGTGCAAAAATCAGGACTTGCTTTCTTCTGGGGCAAACTTTTCTCATTGAGCCCTTCAGTGAAGCTTGATAAACTGAAGTGACCAAGCCCAGTTCCCCTCCCCAGAAGCTGAGGGCTGTAACAGCTCTGACAGGCTCCCCTTTCTCCCGGTCCACAACCCCCATCCCCGCCTCATCTTCTCCTTTCCCTCCCCAACTCCTCATCACCTGCAATAAGAAGAGGCAGCCCAGCCACCTATATAAGGAAACAGATTTATCACCCTCACCCGGCCCTTCTCCTCGGAGCCCAGGCTATTCAAGGCTCCATTTTTCAGCTCACAGAAGCACACCGTGAAGCTGCACTATTTATTCTGTAACCTACAGCTTTGATGGGCTGGGCAACAAGGCACAGGTGACCAGGCGGAGCACGTGGAAGCAGCTGTTCGGTTTCCAGGCATTTCTCGGAAGGGAGCAGGGACGACAGGCAGCACTGCAGGGGATGGCAGGATGGGCACAGAGTGTTTATGATCAGCCCAAGGGAGAAGCACCCATGCAAGAAATTTGGATTACATTTGCAGACAGAGAATCAAAGCAGATTTAAGAAAAGAGAAAAAGAGCTATTAAAAAAAAAAAAAAAAAAAAAAAAAAAAAAGGCCGGGCGCTGTGGCTCACGCCTGTAATCCTAGCTCTTGGGAGGCCGAGGCGGGCGGATTGCTCAAGGTCAGGAGTTCAAAACCAGCCTGAGCAAGAGCGAGACCCCGTCTCTACTATAAATAGAAAGAAATTAATTGGCCAACTGATATATATATATATATAAAAAATTAGCCGGGCATGGTGGCGCATGCCTGTAGTCCCAGCTACCCGGGAGGCTGAGGCAGAAGGATCACTCGAGCCCAGGAGTTTGAGGTTGCTGTGAGCTAGGCTGACGCCACAGCACTCACTCTAGCCTGGGCAACAAAGCGAGACTCTGTCTCAAAAAAAAAAAAAAAAAAAAAAAAAAAAAGGCACTCAACACAGGGGTCATTTTGAAAAGGTGTCCTAGGAGATTCTACAAGGTTTTCTCTCCTTCCCCGAGCCCTCCAGCCCCTGAGAACCACTGGCTTGAAAGCAGCCTGGGAAGGGGGGATGGGGAGTTGGTGTTGATGGGCGCAGCACAAAGTTTCAGTGTGGGAATTTGAAGAAAGTTCTGGAAAGGGAAGGTGGTGACATGGCTGCACAACAATGTGAATGTACTTAATGCTACTATACTGTACACTTAAAAATGGTGATAATGTTAAATTTTATGTTATATATATTTTATCACAAGAAAATAAGTTTAATAAAAAGGCAAACTTAAGGGCCAGGTAGAAAATAAGCTTGAAGAAAATTACAAGCCTATGGCCACCTTTTGGAGAGCGTTGCTGGGCAAGTCCAATCTGCGGCATCTTACAGCAGAGGAAACAGGTTGGCCAAGGCCACTGGGCTGCCCGGGTAGTGGGAGGACAGCCCCAGCGTGGTCCAGGGGCTGCCTTGCTCATGACAAACTCCCTTTTCTTGCCCCGAGTCAGAAGGCAGGTCTCTCGGTCCAGGGCGCTCTGTATGGCACTACACTGTAGCTGACCCTGGTCTTTCTAGGGTCAACTCACCAGAGACAAGCTAGACCTGAGGTCCAGGAAACAGGAAGTTTCACATTAGCCAGGGAGGGTGCGTGAAGCAACACACCCGTGCAAAAGCTGTGCAACCTTCGAACACTCTTTACAAAATAGAGGCGGCTGAAAACCAGCAATGGGAGCAAAACTCTCCAGATGGAACCAATCAAACATCAGTAAATGACATGTCTCTAGCGCTACACATCCTTGAAAGAAATTCCACATTTGGGCCTTAGAACAATCCTGAGCTAAGTGGGCCTATAGTTGAGAAACACGAAGCTCACAGAGATTAACTTCCCAAGATCACACAGCTTATTAATCCAAAACTGAGACTCAGACTCCAGAATTTTAATTTACAGTTCAGAGTGCTTACTACCACACTGGGCTGTAGGCGACAGACAGCGAAAACCCTAAGCACCTGGTGAAATGAAAGGCTAATTTCATTTGGGGGAGCTGGAAGTGGGAAAGAAATGATCTAGATGTCTCCCGCTGACACGCAGTCAGCCTCACATCTCCCAGCAGGATGCCCGAGTCTGACTGGCCGTCACTGTGACCCACGTGCCTGTCTGTCCACTTTTTCCTACTGATGAAGACCCACCACCTGTGTCACCAGATCCTCCTTGGCTAAGAACAGTTGACATGGAGACACTTGTTCTCTAACTCGGAACCAAATGGGCCATGGACCTTAGAGAAGATCTGGTTTTTGAAGCCCAAATGCAGCAGCAAGTTCTTAAGGACCTGGGCCTTAAGATGCTCTCGAGCCAGCCTCCCAGGGCCTGGGCCCGTGTCCCGTGCAGACACACACGCACAGAGACCATTCTGAAAGGTGGCCCTCTAACAGGTTTCTGGCAGCCTGTTGCTACACAACTGATGGACACTGATACTAACTGATTCAAATCTTGCCCAAGTCCTCAACTGCAACAGGGCCAAGGACTCGGCCAGAGGACAAAGAGGAAGAACATCTCAGAATGAAGGCTCACGAGCTCACAGGCTTAGGGCATGCCCGAGCTGGGAAGGTCCATGCTCACCCCTCCAAAAACCCACCCCATCCAAACCCAAAGAAACTGAGTCCCAGACAGGGACGTGACCTCCCCAGGATCACACAGCAAGTTGGGAGCAGGCTCGAGTGTCTAACACAGATACGAAAGGTAAAGCCAAAGCAAACACGGCTTCTCTGGGGAAAATGTGCACAAGCAGATAAGAATAAAGACCAAAGACGTAGCCCAGAGGATTCTGAGACAAGAGAAGAAAAATAAAAGATTGAAAGGAAAAGGAAGTCAGAGCTTCAAAAGTTCACCAAAGACTGTCCTCAGTGGGAAGTACGTCCTGTGGGGAGAAAAGGGCCCTAAAGTAGAGGGGCAGTGCCGGGGTGCGGGCAGCTATCTGAACGGGCGTGACGGTGGCAGGGGTGGGGAAGGGTCCAGAGCCAGGAAGGGTGAGCCAGCCGGCAGGGCGGGGCAGGGCAGGCAGAGGAGGGATGGCCCTTGTGAAAGGCACAAGGAACTGAAAGTGGATTCCCAAGAAGCAAGAAAGGAAGGGCAGGTGAGGGACAGGAAACCTGACCGTAGTGGAGACTAGAAAACAGAGTGGACAAACAGTGGGGCAGAGCCTAAGATTCCCTGCGCCACAGGGATTAGTGTCCTTGTTCAGACACACGGAAGTTCCTGGTTCCCAGGAACCAGTATGAAAGCCCCACAGCTCTGGGCCACAGTGGAATCTTACACTGATGCACCATATGACTTAGGCAGGAAATTGTGTGTAAGCTCCTGATTAACTTCTCTCTTTTCCAGAGCAGGACAAAGTGGCAGATTGAGCTCTAGGCGACATAGGACAGCTTTGTGTAGAGCACCTGGGGAGATCAGTGCTGCTGTTCAGGAGGATGTGGGACCCTACTAGCCCCACGAGGTGGTCGGCCAGCCTAGGAGCTGACCCACTGATGGCACGGGGTCGGCCTGCTCTAAGAAGACACGCCATGACAGTGCACAGACGAGCTCCAAATGTTGCTGAGTTCCTCCCTGCGCATCCTTCTCAACCACACAGCGGCCGAAGCAAATGGGTCCAGCATCTCCCTTCTGTCCCCACTTCGTCCCAGAGGCCCCAGTACCTTAAGGTTCCCTCGGTCCAGGGCGGCGGTCAGATGCTTGCGGACCTCAGTCAGCTGGGGCCTGGGGCCTCGGGGACTGACCCCCTGCTTCAGGGGGTGTTCCTTCAGGTACTGCTCCAGCTTCGACTCCCCGAGGAGAAGTTCTGCCATGTCATCTACAAAACCAAAGTGAGAGGCTAAATGGGAGCAAGGAATGGTCTGTGTGTGCGAACCCCTCGAGAACCTCAGGACCACCATACCCCAAGGCTCCAGCTCCAAGCCCCGAGCAAGGCCCTTCTGGAACCTCATAACCTTAGACAGGACCTAAGTGGGCTCCATCGAGTAGTGAATTCTGTTCGTCTGTGAATAATGTTCCTGTAGTAGGTACTCAAACCAGCGCTGGCTTAACCATTCAATCATTCCTTTGTCATACGTTTATTTGATCTAGAAAGATGGATACATATTAACATGGAACAAGCTTAAGTTCAGGAGAAAAAAAAGACAAAGTTGTCTTATAATATATTCAGTATGATCTCTATAGAACTCACACAAAACCCAATATTATGTATTGCCCAAGATGATGCAGTGAAATCTCCTGCCTGGCTGTGTTCTGTGGCCTTGTACACGGATATGAGCTGGTAGAATGTCTGTACAGTCAGATTCTTAAAACAAGTTTGTGTCAAAATGACCTGTATGCACAGTCTGTTTCTGTCTAAAAGTCAAAACTATACAGACTAATATCTGGGATTGTTTGCATGAAGTTTTTATTCCTGAGAGTACATTACTTAAAACTTTGTTTTTGGTTTGTTTGTTTGTTTGTTTGTTTGTTTGTTTGTTTGAGACAGAGTCTGGCTCTGCTGCCCTGGGTAGAGTGCAGTGGTGCCATCATAGCACACTGCAATTTCAAACTCCTGGGCTCAAGCGATCCTCCTGCCTCAGCCTCCTGAGTAGATGGGACTACAGGTGTGCACCACCACACCTGGCTAATTCTTTCTATTTTTGGTGGAGAGGAGGGTCTCATTCCTGTTCAGGCTGGTCTCGAACTCCTGACCTTAAGTGATCCTCCCACCTCACCCTCCCAGGGTGCTAAGATTATAGGTATGAGCCACGACACCCTGTCATAACTTTGTTGATGTCCATGTTGGCTCATTAATTATAATAAAAAGCTTACTCCAGGAGCAGTTCTTTGGAATCCACACACCCAGACTGTTCTTAATAAATCCAAAATAACTCATACACCGGCCTGAGCATGGTCTAAGTTTATTTTTCTGTGACGGGACAGAACATAATTGTATTAAAATATAAAATCAGTTTTTAAAAGTTTAGAAGGATGTATCTGAAACCCATGATAGCAGCTAGCACTGGGTCACAGGAGAGGTGACCTCAACTGGGGTTCGTGGCCAAATGGACTTTAGCTTTAACATTCTGGTCCTAGAAAGGAGAATAGATTTACCTATTATATATGCAATTTTAAATGAATTCAAAAAATAATTACCAAGGACCCCACTGAGAGTCTGGGTGGTAGGCCCACCAAAGGCCAAGAGCTAGAACAGGAACCTTTTCCATGGCTTCTGACCGACAGCCCCCAAACTGCTGAATCTGTGGGTCTCAGCAGTGCTCTGTGTGCTGGGAAGCCTAAAGTAAAATAACCTTTTAGAGATGAGACCTAGAGCCCTGGGAGGAGCCGAGAAACACTAACACAGAGCTGAGTTAAGTTACTAACTCAAGAACTCTTTTAGACATCCAAGAAGAGAAAGCAAATCTCCCACAAGACAGAGAGAAAATCAGCGCCAGAAGACAGCGAAGCAATGACTGCGGAGTGGACAGGGACACAAAGTGCAACCCCGGGAGACGGAACACCGGTCAAGTATGAAAGCAATAAGCAACGTCCCCCGGAAACATGAGCCTTCCTTGAGAATCCACCTAACAAAGAAACCCAAGACTCAGGAATGAAGGACATGTGGGCAAAGGCCTGATCACTAATTACGGAATACTAAACACCTACAAGAATTATAGCTATAGGTCAGAATATGAATGTTGAAAACCAATATAATGCAAAAATAATAATAGATCAAAAATTGATTCCAAGTCAATGTCCAAGTAAAAATAAATAAATAAATAAAATAAAATAAAATAAAATAAAATAAAATAAAATAAAATAAAAATTGAGAGGAGCTCCAGAAAGCCATGTCCTCATCTTTCAAAACAGTGTACCATTTGGTTTAAAAAAAAATCATTCCATAATGTTTTTAAATTTTAGTGGACACTTAGGAAATGATGAGGAACCATTTATTTAGAGCTTGACAGTTCCTTTAGATTCACTTTAGTTTCTTTTTTCCCATTAATACTTGTTAATAAGCTTATTAATACTTACTATAATACTAGAGCAGTGCCATTCAACAGAAATATATGCAAGCAGCATATGTAATTTAAAATGTTTAGTAGCCATATTAAAAAGGAAAAAAGAAAAAAGTAGAATTAATTTTAATAACATATTTAACTAAATATATCCAAAATATTATCAGTTTAACAAGTAATCAATGTTTTAAAAATATTGAGATAATTTACATTTTTTTCATATTAAGTTTTCCAATTCCAAGTGTATTTTACACTTATGGCACATCTTGACTCAAATCTGCCACATTTCAAGTGGTCGGGCAGTAGCTACTTGTGGCTTGTGGCTATCACACTGGACAAGAATACGATCACTGTTTGCAGAAGCGTGTCCTATGTTTATATCTTTCTATACAGATATAAAGATGCCTTAAATGACTATCACTTAGTGTAAGCAATAGGAATTTCTGAATGATAGGATTTGGAATAATTTTTAAATTCTCATCTTTGGAGTTTATTTACATTGAGCAGAATTATTTTATGTTATTATTAGGAAAAGTTGTAGCTCTTCTTTAAAAACTATTAAAAGACGTAAATATGTCAGGATATTAATAGTGGTTATTTCAGAGAGCTAAGATTATCAATCTATGTTTAAACTAATTTTCTTTATATTTTTAAATTCCAAAAAAATAAAATAGAATAGAATAGAATTTGGGATTCAGAGTCCTAGATTTGACTCCCAGTTTGTCACTCCATGACTTTGGTCCAATAATTTAACTTCATTGATTTTGGGGGTCAAAAGCATCTCTACACCTGAGCTGAGTACTCCTTTCTCCCTGTCGCACCCATGACCCCACCCTCCACTGGCCTCCCTGCTGCAAGACCCTTTTGCCCTGCATCTGACAGTGGCTGCCCTGGGAGACCAGGACCCCTGCTGCCTATTCTATCCACGGGACCAAGGGCACATTAATTACCCTCTTGAAGCATCAGTTCCCCCATTTATAAAATGGGAATAATACCACCACTCTCACAAGATTGTGGACTAGAGCTAATGAGTTCTCAGTGGGGAAACACTATGGCTCAGAGTGACCACACCTCTCAACTGGCCTTAGAGGAGGAGTAGGACCAGGGCTGGCAAACGACGGAGGGAAGCAAGGGCAAGCCAGGCTGAAGAACAGCATAACCTAAGCAACGGTGCAAGGTGCAAAGACCAGGAAAGCACAGAGAACAAAGTGGCAGAAGAGCAGGGTGTGGGTCGTGACCACAACAAGGCCAGACAATCAAGCTGGGGTCAGAACGTGGGGACATTAATGGTTCTTCCTCCCACGTCCCCATTCAGCCCCATCACCACAGGGTGGTGTCCAAAGCCCTCAGCATGGAAAACAGGTCCTGGCCGAGTCTTCACCTGTGCTCCTGGCTCACTCCTCCAAGCTTCTGGTGCTTTGGCGTCCTGAGGACACCACTGGCCGCTACTTAGTAAATACCTACTCACCTTTCCAGCGCTGCCAACCTCTCTCCCATGTGCCCCAACTCAGACCACTCCCAGCCGCCCCAGGAACCCCAAGTACCCCAACCTAGGCATTGAGTAATCTGCGTGTCCGTTCTAGACTCCAAGGGAGAGGGCTGGTGAAAGAAACTGCGCGTTGTTTAGTTTTGAGTCTCACGGTCAGGACAGTGTCTGGTGCAGAATCAGTGCCCAGTAAATGGTGGATTAAATCGATGCTAGGCCGAGGCATTTGGACGGCATCTTCCAGGGTTAGGTGTCCCACTGCCTGTGGCACAGTCTGCTAGTTGTCCCCAAATACTCATTCTCGTTTTCTTCCTTTAGTAGTGAAATTTTCAAGTTTTACTGGGGCATGTGGCTGCCCAGCTAAAGACTGTACTTCCCAGGCTCCCTGGTAGCGCCATGTGACTAAATGATGGCCGATGGGCTGTGAGCAGAAGTGCATTGTGTAGCTTCTAGGCTATGCTTCTAGAGGGAATGGGCTCACCTCCAGTTCCTCTTCACCCTGCCCCGCCGGCGGGAATGTGGCTGTGCTGCTGGAAGACAGAGAACGTCCACTGAGGACAGCAGAGCAGACCCTATGAGGAGCCTTGGTCCCCAACTCCTAGGACTTGCCACCCAGCCTTGGACTGCTTATGACCAATTTTTTTTTTTTTTTTTGAGACAGAGTCTCGCTCTGTTGCCCAGGCTAGAGTGAGTGCCGTGGCGTCAGCCTAGCTCACAGCAACCTCAAACTCCTGGGCTCAAGTGATCCTTCTGTCTCAGCCTCCTGAGTAGCTGGGACTACAGGCATGCGCCACCATGCCCAGCTAATTTTTCCTATATATATTAGTTGGCCAGTTAATTTCTTTCTATTTTTAGTAGAGATGGGGTCTCACTCTTGCTTAGGCTGGTTTCGAACTCCTAACCTCAAGCAATCCACCAGCCTCGGCCTCCCAGAGTGCTAGGATTACAGGCGTGAGCCACTGCGCCCACCCTTGCTTATGACCAATTATTACATGACAGTGAAATATTACCTTCTATCATGTCCTTGCTTAAGTTATTGTGATTCTGATTTTGTTACTTACAGTGGCCAAACTGGAATCCTAACCAGATCTCCCAAACAAGAAACAAGCTTCAAGCTGAGTACTCTCTGGAAGTACCTTACCACACCAGTCGCAAGTTCCCTGGCTTCCAAACAGAATTCCATAGGATCCAACTTAAGGCTTTTGTGTTATAGAATCCCCTGACCCTTCCCTTCTCCTGTTTCATTGGTTTTACATCCCAGGCTTGCCAAATTTTTATTTAAACATTGGTTCATAGTTATAGAAAAGTGTAAAAACCGCTACCTAAGTGCTATGCGGGGTTTATGTGCTTTGTGTAATCTGATCTCCTGACACTGGAGGAAGGTACCAGAATCTTGATGCCCAGATGTGGAGAAAGCCCAGCTCCATCAGCAACAACTAGGGGAGGAGGATACGAGGAAAAGCTCAGTTGAGAAGAAGGGGGGTTTCCTCAGAATTAGGAGACATGGTCCCTTCCCTCATGGAGGTCCCATTCTCTCAGCACCATTCAACACAGTACGGACTCTGCTGAGGATGTGTCCGGTACCGGATGGGTCGGGGAGGAGACACAGCTTTCACCAAGAATGTGACAGGTACAGGGTTGAAGGCGGAAAGTGTGGAGAAAGTCATTCCAGGCAGAAGGAACAGAATACGGAAAGGCAAAGGCATGACACAGCCTAGTCATTTGGGGAACTCCAAGTAGTTTGTTAGAGCCAAACCATGAAGTGCTCGGAGAGGAAGAAGCGAATAGTCCGGGGAGTTTCTTGCCAGTTCCAGAAGCAGCTGCAAACTCTGAGCAAAGAGCTTATAATCTAATTTGAAATTTAGCATGGTGGCTGCAAAATAATGCAATTTCTTAAATTTCCAGGCTTCAATTTAATCTCTCGAGCAAATTATGTTTTCTTTGTTCCCCTTCGAAAAAGAGAGCTACTTACTCTCCCAGCCAGGCCAGAGATATTAAAAACATCAAGAGCTCAAGCCAAAGAAGTGGTACAGAGGCTGCAAGACTCAGTCCTAATGATGGAAGTGCTAAGTGGCATGGCCAACACTCCACAAGCACTGCCTGTACTCGTCGGGGACTTCATGGGTTCCCATTTCAGAATCCACCAGCAACAAAAGAAACAGATGTCACCTAGCCAGCTTTTGTTACCTAAGAATGTGTCTAGGACAGCGAGACAGGAGGGAAAAAAGGCACCCCAGGGTACACAAAAAATTAATTCCAGATGGATTAAAGAATTAAATATAAAATGAAAGAGGATCAAAACATTAAAAATAGACTTTCGCTTCCAACCAAGATGGAATAATAGAGTCCAAATTTACCCTCCCATCTGGACAACCACAAAAACAAAGCAGAATATATGAAAAAAACAGTTTTCAAGACATTGGGCATCAGGCAACACAGGACAGTGATCCCCGAGAGCTGGGTAACAGACAAGGTGGGCCACTACTGCCATGAGAATTCCCAGGTGCAAGACAGGAACGGGGCCTTACGTCAGAATTCGGCACACGAAGACTTCACTCTGAGTATCTCTCCCCCGCATGCCTACGCACTCACCGGCACCAGGCAGAGCACAGCTGGCCGTTCCACAGCTGCACACGGAGCAGCAGAACTGCAAAGGGGGGCCGGGCACCTGGCTTCCAGAATGGAGAAGCCCAGGTGGTGCAATGTGGAAGGAAGAGATTTGTTTGGCCTTGGGCAGCCCTAGGCTTGAGTCCTAGCTCCCTCACTTACTAGCTGTGTGGCATTAGGCAAGACACCTAAACCTCTCTGAGCCTTCATTTCCTCACCTGGCTACTGTGAGGATTAGAGGTAATATATGCGATGCATATAGTATGACACAGGTGCTGAACAAACACTAGCTACTATTACTGTTATTTTCATTCATTTAGGATTTACTATTTCCCAGAACAGTTATGTTGGCTCTTGTGGGGCCAGAAAGCCCTATGAGACACAATGCTTGTGTTCGAGAGGCCTGCAGTGTAGGAGGAGGACATGAATGTGGTCTCGGCCAGCAGGGCATACTGAGCTTGCACCAAGAGCCATGCAGTGTGATGAGCAGTTTACAAGATCGTGATAGTCCTAGAACCAACACTAGGATACTGAGACTGTTATCATCTCCATCTTACAGACAGGAACTAGGCCGGGGAAGGGAAGTAACATGCCAGGAGTCACAGAGCTGGTCTACCCTGGGGCTGGGGCCTGACCCCAGGCATGGAGACGTGTCTCTCCAGCACACCAGGCACAAACTACTTGGACGTTGGCATCAAGGAGAAGCCCAGCTTCTCTCCCAACCAGCCGTGTGACCCTGGCCAAGCCACTTAGCCCCTCTGCTGCAGGGGCTGGACAGGCTGTTTTGGAGTCCCTGTCCTGCCCTACCTGCTAGGATCCTCAGGGGACAGGAGTGTTGAGGGACTCAGGGGTGCCCGTAGCTGGTTGCATTTCCCATGAGCACTTTGCAGGGGTTAAGTGAGGCTTCAGGAAGCAGCTCCCCCGTGACTCATACAGAGATAAAGCCTGAAGCCAAACAAAAACCATGAGTGAGACCCCTCACCAAGGAGAGTGTGGGGAATTAGCCCCCCACAGGGGGCGTGGTCCCTGGCTCAGCTCCAAACAGGTGACCCCAATACCCTGAGCCCCATGGCTGGCCCATCTCAATGCCCAAGGACATTCGGCCTCCCTGACCCTCTCCAGGGAAGGGCAGGCTATGACCTTGGCCTCCTGAAGCAACTGCCCCTACAGTTTCTCCCTTGTAGGATAAGCAGCTGACATGCAGAGATTTGATCGGATGGGGAAGAAAAAACTTAGAATTTCTTCTCTATTCCTGAGAGTACTTGATACCAATACAAAAAATCTCAACCAGTCAGTTTATATGTCAATAGAGAAGCATTTAAGTCTATTCAAACCATTCCTGCTGCTGCTCAGATCCAGGAGGAGAAAACAAACCCCTATTCACTTAGGAGCTGGTTCTTCAGTGTCCCCTTTGTTCCCAGCAAACACAGCCAGGTTCTCCGTTTCTTAAGCCTCAGAATTACCTAAGTAGATTCTTGTAAGTCACAGGTACCTCAGCATTTGCAGTACCTGTGATCCTCCTGCCCTCAAAGAATGCTGACTGCAAAACAGACACTACCCTATCGTGTTGGTAGGGGTATAAATCAACATAAGCGTTTCCAGGGGACAATTCAGCAATTTCTATAAGCAGTTTACACACCTGTACCATCTGACCCAGAAATACCAGTTTTAGGAACTTACCCCATAGATAGATGCACTCTTGAGCACAAAGATGTACAGACAGGGATGTTTACTACATATGGTCCTCTTGCTAATAGTGTAAGATAGAAAACCACCTATAGGGTCCTTGACAGGGGACCTGGTAAATGAATTATGGTGCACCCCATGATGGGACAGTGTATCCATTAAGCACATGATCTAGATACAACTGATCTAGATACAACTCCACGGTAGTCCAGTGACACGAACAGCCTGTGTCTTCATGCTTCCTGAATCCATGTTTTGTGGCCTCTTGTATAGACCCTAGACTTGCCCACAGGACTTGCTCTGACCAATAGGACATTAGCAACTCTGAAGCACACAGAAGCTTAGAAAAGGGCTTACTTCTTCTTCCCTCTTGCTTCTCTGTGACCACTATTTAAACATGCTTGGGCCAGCCTTGACCTAGCCCAGGCCAACCCACTGGACAATAAAGGTCACATGGAGTAGAGCTGAGTTGTCTCTGCCAAGGCTCACAACACATAAGAGAGTCCAGTCAAGAGCAGCAAAGAGGCTAGGCATGGTAGCTCACAACTATAATCCTAGCACTCTGGGAGGCCGAGGTGGGCGGATCGCTCAAGGTCAGGAGTTCGAAACCAGCCTGAGCAAGAGCGAAACCCTGTCTTTACTAAAAATAGAAACAAATTAATTGGCCAACTAAAAATATAGAAAAAATTAGCCGGGTATGGTGGCGCATGCCTATAGTCTCAGCTACTCAGGAGGCTGAGGTAGAAGGATTGCTTGAGCCCAGGAGTTTGAGGTTGCTGTGAGCTAGGCTGATGCCATGGCACTCTAGCAGGAGCAACAGAGTAAGACTCTGTCTCAAAAAAAAAAAAAAAAAAAATTAGCCAAGTGTGGTGGTGCATGCCTGTAGTCCCAGGTACTTGGGAGGCTGAGGCAGGAGGAACACTTGAGCCCAGGAATTTGAGGTTGCAGTGAGCTATTAATATGTTGACACCACTGTACTCTAGCCCAGGCAACAGAGCAAGACCCTTCCTGTCTCAAAAAAAGAAGAGCACCTAAGTGACTGAGCTGACCCATAAATGGCCATAGATACATGCAGGCCCTGGCAAGCCTAGAATCACAAATAATAATAAAAGGTGATTGCTTTAAGGTGCCAAGTTTGGGGATGATTTGCTACACAGCAACAGCTAACAATCTCAAAGATAAAGAGAAGGTTGAAAAAAGCAAGATACAAAAGAAGGTGTATAGTATGTCACTATTATATGTAAAAACAAAAACATGCTTTCTTATAAATGTACAGATGTTCACAACAAATGGCCAACAAGTATATGAAAAAATGCTCAACATAACTAATCATCAGAGAAATGCAAATCAAAACCACAATGAGACATCATCTCACCTGTTGGTATGGCTTTTATGAAAAAGACAGGAATAACAGATGCTGGTGAGGACATGGAGGAAGGGGAACCCTTGCACACTTGTGCACTGTTGGTGGCAATGTAAATTAGTCACTATGGAAAACAGTATGGAGGTTCCTCAAAAAACTAAAAGTATAACTACCATATGATCCAGCACTACTGGGTATATATCCAAAAGAAAGGAAATCAAGATAGCAAAGAGATATCTGCACTCCCATGTTTATTACAGCACTACTCACAATTGCCAAACTATGGAATCAACCTAAGTGCCCATCAATGAATGATTGAATAAAGAGAATGCAGTATATGCCAGTAGAATATTATTCAGCCATGAAAAAGAACAGACTCTTGTCATTTACTGAATGAACTGGAGGCCATTATGTTATGTGAAATAAGTCAAACATACATAGACAAATATTGCATGTTCTCACTCACATGTGGAAGCTTAAAAAAGCAAATCCCATGAAGGTAGAGAACAGATTGGTGGTTGTTGGAAATAGGGGAAGAAGAGGGGAATGAAGAGAGGTTGATTGATGGGTACAAATACATACTTAGAAGAAATAAGACCTGTGTTCAATGGATCACTGGGGTGACTACAGTTAATATTAATCAATTGTACATTTCAGAATAGCTAGAAGAGAAGAATTTGAATGTTCCTAGTGTAAAGAAAAAATAAATATTGAAGTGATATTCCAATTACTCTGATTTGGTTATACAAATATATCAAATTATCACGTGTTCCCAAAATATGTATACCTACTATGTTATTGATTTTCAAAATAAATGAATAAAAACCAAAAAATCTGACCAAAAACTAATAAATGTACAAATGTTTAGAATATTTCTGAGAGAACCCCCAGGAAAGTCTTAAGAGTGGCCGCTTCTGGCCGGGCGCGGTGGCTCACGCCTGTAATCCTAGCTCTCTGGGAGGCCGAGGCGGGCGGATTGCTCGAGATCGGGAGTTCGAAACCAGCCTGAGCAAGAGCGAGACCCCGTCTCTACTATAAATAGAAAGAAACTAATTGGCCAACTAATATATATAGAAAAAATGAGCCGGGCATGGTGGCTCATGCCTGTAGTCCCAGCTACTTGGGAGGCTGAGACAGAAGGATTGCTTGAGCCCAGGAGTTTGAGGTTGCTGTGAGCTAGGCTAACGCCACGGCACTCACTCTAGCCTAGGCAACAAAGCGAGACTCTGTCTCAAAAAAAAAAAAAAAAAAAAGAGTGGCCGCTTCTGTGAAGGGAAGCAAGAGGACATGCAGACAACGTAGGAAGGAGGATATTTCTCACCATATGCCCTTTTGTACAATTTGATTTCTATGACCATGTACATTCATGACCTACACGAAACATGAACCGGTTAATTTAAAAAGAAAAAAGATGACCTGTGTTACCGGCGCTCCAGAGTGGCTGGTCTGGCCTCCCACAGAGGGGTTCCGATGGCCCAGTCCATCAGCTCAGAGCCAAGTGGAGGAGTTTCCCTTGACTTCTACGGTCACTACAGAGAGCCCATTTCCTCTCTCCCCGGGCCACCAGCCTCCCACACACACGTACTCCGGGTGCTCAGCATCCTTCCAAGGCTGTGGCCATCTGTCTCACTCGAGGGTGCCTGGACATGCAATGCCTCCCTCCCTTCTCCTGCCCAAAGCCTAGGCATCCTTTAAGACACATTTCAGGTCAGCCTGAAGCAGCCTCCCCCTGCTCCCTTGGCCTGAGCTAATCATGTTCCTTGCAGCACTTTGCACATCACACTTCACCAGCATTTATTCAGCACCTGCCAGCACCAGGGACTTACCAGGTGCAGGAGACCGAGAGCTCCCTGCCCTCAGGGGGCTTACATTCTAGACAAGGAAGGCCGAGATAAACCAGAAAGGGCCAGACAGCAGTGAGAGCTGTGCAGGGAATTAAAACAGAGTGGCATGCCAGCGAGTGGCTGGTGGCTACTGTAGACTAGGGTGGTCATATCAGGGAAAGAGTCCAAGGAGAGGCTATTTGGGACCGGAATGAAGAGTTAGAATCAGTCATGCAAAGATCTACGGGAGAAGCATTCCAGAAGAGGGAATGGCTCGTGGAAAGGCCCCGAGGTGGGAAAGCAGCTGGCGTGTTCTAGGGACAATGGAAGTGCCAGTGTGGCTGGGATGGAGGGAACCGTGCTGGGGCTGGGGTAGGCAGAGGGGCAGGGAAGGGCAGCCCAGGTGAGGAGTCCGGCATCCGTGCTAAGTGCAATGGGGAGTGTGAGGATTTTTTTACTTACTTACTTACTTATTGAGACAGGGTCTCACTCTGTTGCCCAGGCTGGAGTGCAGTGGCACAATCATGGCTCACTGCAACCTTGAACTCCTCTACTCAAGCATTCCTTCTGCCTATGCTTCCCAGGAAGCTGGCACTACAGGTGTGTGCCACCACACCCAGCTAATTTTTCTATTTTTTGTAGAGACAGGGTCTCTCCATGTTGCCCTGGCTGGTCTCAAGCTCGTGGGCTCAAGAAATCCTCCCAGCTCAGCCTCTCAAGTAGTTAGGACTACATGTATGTGCTACACATGGAAGTGGCTAATATTTTAAAAAATGTTGTAGAGACTGTGCTCAGTGGCTGACGTCTGTAATCCTAGCACTCTGGGAGGCCGAGGCGGGCGGATCGCTCAAGGTCAGGAGTTGGAAACCAGCCTGAGCAAGAATGAGACCCCGTCTCTACTAAAAATAGAAACAAATTAATTGGCTAACTAAAAATATATAGAAACAATTAGCTGGGCATGGTGGTGCATGCCTGTAGTCCCAGCTACTCGGGAGGCTGAGGCAGAAGGATCGCTTGAGCCCAAGGGTGTGAGGTTGCTGTGAGCTAGGCTGATGCCACGGTACTCTAGCTCGGGCAACAGAGTGAGACTCTGTCTCAGAAAAAAAAAAAAAAAAAAATTTGAAGAGATGGGGTCTCACTCTGTTGCCCAGGTTGGTCTCAAACTCCTGGCTTCAAGCCATCCTCCTGCCTCAGCCTCCCAAAGTGCTGGGATTATAGGCATGAGCCACCACACTGGGTTCAGGAGTCTGAAAGTTTTTAAGCAAGGGCGTAAAATGCTCTGACTTAAGTGCTGTGTGGAGAATAGACTTGGGGTGGGAGTTGAGGCGGGGACAGAAACAGAAGGTTACTACAGTAGACAGACAAGAGAGGAGTGACAGCAACTTGGACAACGGCAAGGTAAGAAATAGTGCAGAAAGAGAGAAACAGATGGGCGAAGACAGTTCGGTGATAAACAAGATTTAGTGATGGATTGGATTGGAGTCATAGCAGACAGAATAATGGTCCCCAAAGATATCCACATCCTAATCTCTGACACCTGTGACTACGTTATCTTACATGGCAAAAGGGACTTTGCAAATGTGATTAAGGATCTTGAGATAGGAGAATTCAGAGAATTATCCTGGATTATCTGGATGGCCCATTGGTCCTCAGAAGAGGGAAGTTGGGGACTTGGGTCCAAGGAGGAGATGTGAGGACAAAAGCAGAGAGGCTCCAGGGCGCTAAACTGCTGGCTTTAAAGACTCGGGAAGGGTCATGAGCCGAGCAGTGCAGGCAGCCTCTGTAAACTGGAACAGGCAGGGACACAGGTTCCCCCAGAGCCTCCAGAAGGAACACAGCCCTGACAACACTTGAGTTTAGCCCAGTAAGACTCATTTCCGACTCCTGGCCTCCCGAAGTCTCAGAGAATAACTCTGCATTGTTTGAAGCCAGCGAATGTGCGATAACTCGTTACAGCAGCCACGGGAAACGAATACATAGGGATGAGGAAATGGATTGAAGGCAAATCCTGATTTTACATTGTACCATGGAGCAGAGAGCAATACCAGGCCTTGGTAGGAAAAGGCGCAGAGTGCTGGGGCAGACATTTGACAGCAATGGGGGGCTGGGGAAGCTTCAGCAGCAAAGTCAGGGCATCTGTGCATGCTGAAGGTGAGAACAGAAGAGATTCTGAGCAAAGGCGCAAGGGCTCTTGGCCGCTGAAAAGAGTGAAGCCTCCGAACAGTGTCAGGATGGAAAGCTGGTAGACTCGGTGGGAGGGAACGAGGGCGTTTCCTACTTGCTTTTATGTCCTCAATAAAGCACGAGGCAAGGTCATGAGCTAAGAGTGAGAGAGTGGCCCTCAGAGAGAAGAGCATGGGAACAGACGCTTTGGGAAGTGGGGACACAGCCTGCTGATGAGCGGTGGTGCCCTCCTAGGGCTGTGGCCGTCCCTTCTCCAGCAGCGCACGGCTGCCCGGGTGCAGGCACGAACAGGCAGAGAGGTGGACGCAAACAGGGGCACACACCTCTACTAGAAAATAAGGATGAGTTGATTCTGTACAAGCCATATCAGTTCACCCCGCCCTTCTAAACCCTCCAGAGGCTTCCCTTTCCCCCAAAGCAAAGGCCAAAATCCTTGTAACTTACCACCTTAGCTCTTACTTCACCTATCCCTCTCACAGCATGCTCTGGCTCCAGTGGTTGGCCCATAGTAGGGACTTAATAAATAATTTCCGGAATGAATCAATCAATAAACAGGTTTCCCCTTCGTGGACAGGGCCCAACCATGCAACTTCTCTTGGGAGACTCAGCTCTCCTGGCACAAGGTCTGGCCATGACTACTGACCGAGGTCAAGACCATCCCATTTCTACCTTGGGGATCCTGCTGGTTCCTCCCCCTCCCACAACTATCTTGGTGTAAACTGCGACCCAGTTCAGAGGGCCTGGGTATTTGGGACTCTTGACTGAAAGGCAAAGATGGCAAAAGTCAGAGATTAAGAGGCCCCAAAGAAGCAGGCAGAAATGATATCCCGGGAAAATCCTGGTAGGCAGAGTTCAGGCCTCAGGCCAAGCCTCTTCTCCACATCCACGCACGGCGCAGAGGCTGGGAGAATGAGATGAGAGTAAAATGTGGGAAGAGAAGACAACACTTCCACTGCGTTGGCAGAATAAGTGAGTACGCTGGTCTAACACACACACACACACACACACTTTCCCTAGGGAAACCCAACCTAAGAAAAGGTAACTTGGAAGTCATTAGCTTGGAGTTGGTTTGGCCCATCCCCAGAGCTCAGCAGGGCAGGAAGTGACTCTAACAGGGCAGGGGCATGTTATCAGGCCGGCCCAGAAGGCTTAGAAATAGCCCCGTCAGGAAGCCAGCTCCACACAGACCAGTCCAACACACACCCACACGGAGTCGACCGGCTTCTCTTAAAGACTCAAAGCCCCAATCCAGTCTCTGCCCGCAAGTCCTGGCACGGTGGCGTGGAAGGACCCCGAGCACTCAGTGGAGTGTAGGGAGCAAGTGGGATCTGGGTGGGCCTGAGGAACTCCCCCGAGTGAGGCAGGATTTCTCCAGGTGTAATGCCAGGCAGAAAGAAGGCTGGACGCATCCGCGAATGTGGTGGGGCAGAGGCAGGCAGGGTCCCATAGGCCGTGGGGCCAGATGCCGGGGGGCCTCAGAGACCACTCTCCCAGGCCTCTGGGCACAGAACTGTGTGCAGAGTTGAATCCCTTGGCCTGCTGGGCCAGGGGAGGGAAAGTGGCATTTACTGCAGGTCCCTGGGCTTGGCACCCCCAGCATACCACCCTGCCGACTGGGCACTGCTTGAGGGCTAGCTAACTTGAGAGAAAACACTGCTTCTTGCTGGGCTTCGCACCTGTGAGGGCCAGAGAGGGCAGTTCCTCAAGGGAGCCAGGCCACACAGCAGATGGGGTGAGCCAGTCTGCATGTGCAGAGAGAAAGGGGGCGAGGCAGGACAGTGCAGGGGCCCAGAACCCCTCCAGGCAGGCTGCTCAGCAGCGTCCATCTCACTTCCACACAAGCCGCAGGGAGGGAAGGTCCCAGACATTTAGTCGGCTCTAACAACAATCCATCGGCCAGGACAGCGCAGGCAGACAGGGCCACACACAGCCACCCCACGGACACCGATGGTCTTAGATGTGGGACTGGGTCTCAGGCAGACACTCCTGGCCCTGAGCACAAGTGTGTGCAGTCCCTATGTCCCAGACCCTAGCAGAAGTGTGGGGGCTTGGGGATCACTGCACGGCCTGGGCGAAGTGGCTGGCACACAGTAGGTGTTCAGCAAGCGTGTGATAAGGAAATGAGTCCAAGTGAACTACTCAAGGATGGAGGCTAAGTTGTTCATTTAATAATTAACTGAGCAGCAACTGTATGCCAGACTCTGATACTGCTGCTTGGGAAATAGCAAGGAATAAAACCACCAAAAAAGTCCTGCCCTCCCGGGGCTGAGAGTCTAACAGTCACGTTCATCTCTGGGTCCCCACTACACACACAGGACCCCACATACAGCGCCGGGCTCACCGAGCGCTGAATGAGCAGCTGGAAGAAGACTGTGATGTCCATCAGCTGTGGGCTGAAGCCCGAGTTCTGCATTAGCTCATTCTCTGACCGGGCTAACACCGCTTGTCTTCAGCTTCAGGCCTTGGGCACAATTCAGCACAACAGGAAACCACCCACCCCGTGAGCCTTGTTACATTCACTATCACTGCTGCGGCCACTCCCTTCACCCCTGCCAGGAGCCGAGCAGCGGGACCCTTCTGCCCTCCTTCCACACACAGGACTCCTGACTCAGTGAGGCTGCCTTCAGATGGTGCTGGCGCCAGGAACTGCACTATCCAACGCCTCAAAATAGCCTTAGAGACAAAGAGTGAGGCTCAGAGAAGCTGGGTAACTCACCCAAGGCCAGGCAAGCAGGAAGTGTCAGAACCGGGATCCGAACCTGGGTCTACCAGGGCAAAGTCCTCTGCTTTCTTCTGCACCAGGTTCCTTTCTCCTCTGCTAAAATGCCTCCACCCACCTGACAGGTGAGCTGCTGGCCTGCTTGCCCAGGATGGAGGCCATTCCTAGGACTCAGGAATTTCAGTGCTAAAACCAGCAAAGTCTCAGGCCACCTGGGACATGTTGGTCACTCTAACGCCACCCTCCTGCCCACCTAGCACTCTGCCGGCCTTACCCATGGTCACGTAGGCCTCGGCCTTCCAGTAACCCAGCTGTACCCTGTGTATCTTGTAAGCAACACTGTCATTGCTGTCCTCAGGCTGCAGGGTCACACTCTGTCTCCCACCTGGACAATAATGTCTAAAGTCTGGTCCTGGAACTCGCTGTGTCATAGTCACCTAGGGCACTAGTTAACAACCCTGCTTCCTGCATCCCAACACTGCTCAGACCTACTGAAGCAGCAGCCTGGGCCCAGCCTGCGAATCTGAGTTGCTGACAAGCCCCCAGGTGACACTGCTGCCCAGAGTGTCAGTGACAGTCCTGAACTGTAAGCTCTCCCTGGCTGCTGCACTGCTAACTCTATTTCTTCTGATGCCCCTCTTACACCTGGGGTTGTGCCCTCACACAGTAGATGCTCAGTAAACAGTAACCACTGTGGTTCAGAGCAGGTGCTCCCACACCTGCTCAAACTGCCTTAGGCCCTGTTTAGAAATGTAGATTTCCAGCTGCTACCTTGGGCTAAGAGAACTGCCACCCTCAGAGGAGATGTCTGGGAATCTACAATGTCCAGGGTCCCTTAGTTCGGTGCTACTCAAAGTGTGCCAAGCACTGGCCGTGCTGGCATTTGGGAGCCAAAGACTGCAGAACCCTGGCCCCACCCCAGACCTGCTGCATGAGCACCTCTGGGAGTGGGGCTCTGCCAGCAGGATTCTATATCACAAGCCCTAAGTGATTCTTTGATCCAACCAGTTTAGAAAAACATTAGTGTAGGAGAAGAATAATGGAACTAGTCAGAAGTGGGCTAGAATCCAGCTCAATTAACAGCTCTGAGCCTCAGTCTACTCATCCCCTGAATGAGAATTAAAACCCCTGACCTCGTTCGGATGTTGTGATGATTAACTGGGATCCATGTAAAAGTTCAGGCCCAGAATCTGGCACACACAAGCTGCCCAAGAAATGCTGTTCACTCTTCTTCCCTACTGGCACTTGTTTTAACACCCATGAAGTCAAGATAACTAAGGTTTCAGAGGATCAAGAGATGTGCACAAGGTCACTTGAAGGGCAAATGCATGAGGATTCTGACTCCAGGCATGGTGGACTTCTGAAAGAGCCCAAACAGGTCTGCTCTGAATAGTTCTGGCGCTGCCACCACCCGCCACACTTGATGAGCAAGGACAGACAAACCCCAAGGGAGATAAGGCTGTCGCCATCCACTAGGTTTCCTGTGGCTGTGGCTGTTCTTCATATTTTATACAGCACCCAAATGCCAAACACCACTCATCCTTGTCTTGGTGGCTGAAGGGGACACTTTGGAGAGGTCTCAGAAAAACCTATTCCCTCGTCCTGGGCTTCTCAGATAAAAAACACTGGATTTCATGCATATCAAAGGCCTAAAGCCCTCCACCACCTGCCTAGCATAAGGTCACTCAGAGGGGCAGGAGGGACAGGAATCCACCCATGGGAGTCCAGTGTGAATTAGGAGCAAAGGCGATTCCCCAGAACCCAAGGCAAGGCTGGCCAGGCAGCTGGGGTGCAGGGCATGCTCTGGGAAAGTGAGGAGGTGTACCAATTAGAACGCCTTCAGCAGCAAGGAATGACCAAACACCAGACTCAGTGTGGCTTCAACAGGAAGGAATTTATTATCTCATATAATAGGAAGTCCAGACAAGGGCTGCTCCAGGCCCGATGCCATCAGCAGCTCAGCCATGTGATCAAGGGTCATATTCTTCTTGTCTCTGAACTCCTACCCTCTGGAGTCAGCCTCACTCTGGGGCCAGGTGCCCTCATGGCCACAAAATGGCCACAACTCCAGGCCTCAAGGGGAAGAAGAGAGACAACTTCTTCCCTTTTAAGCATGTATGTCCTTCTTAAGCATGAGAAAATCTTGACCAGAAGCTCTGTCCACCCCCACCAAGCAAACGCTCCCTGATGTCTCACTAGCGAGAACTAAGTACATTCTCATGCCTCAACCAATCACAGGCAAGGAGTGGACCTGCTGGGACCACGGTCACCTACAATGAAGCACATGGCCCATGGGAGGGCTGACTGGGCTCAATCAGGAGGGAGGTAAACAAGGGGCAGTGGAGAATGCTGGATTGATAACCAGGGATCATCTGGCTGGCCCAGACTCACATGACCCCACCAGATCCCAAAGCAAACACCAGCTTTTGCGTGACACTACTCCTCCAGGGCAGAGTCATCTCTGGTAATTTGGTCCTCACTTCCATTTTGGGTACCCTCGGCCTCACCTCCACAGGCCTGTTCCAAATGCTCAGGGGCCTTGGCTCATGATAGTCTGTGCCCAATTCAACACAGCACATGCTATGAGCCTGACTCTGTGATATGGGGCCAGAAAAGTAGAACCACGGCTGTTGGCCCTCTAGAAGCTGACCATTTGGTGAGGAGACAAGGCACCACCAAGACAGGCGGTGTAGGGGAGGGAAACAGCCCTGAGCTGGGAGATGAGAGATGGTAACACTCCCGCCACCAGCGGACAACTTCACGCAGGCACTGTGCTAAGAAACCCTTTTAGGTATTTTGGGTTTTTTCTTCATTTGGTCCTTGCAACTGCCCTACAAGTTTGACATTATTATTATAGGTTCAAAATACCTTATCTGTAATTATGAAATGCAGAACTCTCTAAACACCGAAAGTTGATATTTGATTTTACTCATTTACTGGGCAGCAAAATCTCCACTGAACTAATGTGAGACTATTTATATAGTCTATTTATCCCTTTTGCAGTCACTGCTCTTATGTTTTGATGTAGAAATACTCACATGTTTTACAACGAAGTGCTGCCCCAGACCCAATTGGGAGTGTCACATAATGTCCAGTATGTACCATGTTCTCAAAAATTCTGCATTCTGAAACATGTCTGGCTCCGAGGGCTTCAGAAATAAGGTTTTGGATGTGTGTCACCACTCTATAAAGGAGGCTTTGTAGGGTGAAGTTACCCTCTTAGTCAGGAAGCAGCAGAGCCATGCTTTAAACTCAAGCAACTGAACACTGGGGCCCGAGCTCTTATCTACCCTGCTTGCTTCTGCCACTCACTGGCTGGTGGCCTTAAGGAAGACACCTCCTTCTCTGGGACTATTTCCTCATCTGTAAGAGGCTGGACTAGATCAATGGGTTTCAAAGTTTTTTGTTTTAAGTATATTAGCCCTTCCTTCAAAGGAAACCTTAAGGAAAGGTGTGACTGCTTCCGTGAGTGAGGCCTGCCCTCCCCACCATCAGGCTCCTAAAGTACGTTCCCCAAGGGGTTCCTCGACATCAGTTTAAAAACTGCAATACATGATCTCTAAGGTCTTCTTTGGTTCTAACATTGTATTGCTATCTTCTCTGAGAAAAACAGCCTTTTCTGTGAAGGAAGGACAGCTGGGAGGAACTTGAACCAGACCTTGATAGATAGGCAGGCTTTTGATTTGCAGAGAGGATTCCAGAGTCAAATAATGTGAGCAAAGGTGGGAAGACAAGAAGCAAGGTGTGTAGAAGAGTGCAAACTAGCCAAGGGGTGTGGGGGGAAGAGGGCTGCGCACCAGGGTGATGGGAGGGCATGCTGGAAAGGCTGGCCCGAGCAAGCAGGTCAATGCCAGGAAGTGCTCTCCCGACTCAGTGCCTGAAAATTCCCCCAAGCATGAGGCCAGGGGAAGAGTTGAGCAGTCCCAGCCCCACTTCACACAGCCATGAGACGTCAATGTCCTGTTCTGAGGACCATGACCACAAGCCCCAATGCCTAGCTCGGCACCATCAACCCATCACTGTCAAAAAGGTGAATCTTTTTAATCCAAAACTCAGGACATGCGGTCTGCCACCAAGGTGTGTCCTTCAAAGAACAAGGCAGAGCATTTCAAAGCAGGATGGGTAGCCTCAGAAGGCTAGGATGGAGGGTCCCCGGAGGTCTCACTGGTGTCCTTCCCTGCCTTCTGGGAGCAGTTTGACTCCTCGGGGTCTGTGGCGCCCCAGGCATGCCCAAAGAAGCCATCCCCATACAACAGGGCCACCTCTACCCCTCAGCAGAGACTCTCAGTTAAACCTCAGCCTTGTTTCCAGAGGAGACCCTCAGGCCAGCCAGGGAGGCCCCCAGTCCACCACTGACAGATCCCCCTTGGGGGAAGGCTACAAAGGAATGAGTGCGTCCAGCGGCCCAGGCTGCCCCCGAAAGCGGGAAGGCACATCCCATATGTGCCCTGTCTTCAAACAACACGAATGGCAGCTACTGGCAAAGGCAAGAGCTTCACTCCCACCTAATGGTCCAAATACATTTGGGAACCAAACCTTGCCCCAGAAATATCCTTTGTTTCAGACACCATTCCCCTACCTACTCGTCTCCAAGAGGTAATTAAAATGTCTCGAAATATTATCGAATCAGACAGACGATGATCCCCTAAGGGAGAAGCGACCATGTGGGGCCTAATCTTTCTAAGTGAGCTCCGCAACTGAGCTCGCCTAAGAAGCTTAGCAGACGGGGAAGGAGCCGGCACTGCCTGGGCAAAGGAAGCGGCTGTCTGTTGGGGCAGGCCCGGCCTCTCAGAGGCCTGTTTCTCTCACTGAAATACGGGGAGTCTTGACCAGGCACTAGCTCAGCTGTGTCGCGTCTAGGTCCCTCACTTTCTTTTTCACTGCCAGGAGACAGCCAGGACTCGGCCTGCCTTGCCCAGGGTTACACTGAGTCAACTGAGAGAATAACACCGGTATTTACACCAAGGCTGACATGGATCAGCCCGCTGGATCTGCAGAACCGCCTTCACGGAGTGAGCAGTGAGGAAGGGCGGGCTCGGAGAGCCAGCCACAGGTAACTCCAAATTTAAAACCAGGTGCCAGATCACTGCACTTTCACACACATCAGTGACCTCACCCTTGGGAGGCTGGAGGGTGACATTGCAGGGAAAGAGAGAGCAGCTGGGACTGTCCTGCCAGGGCCAGGACTGGCCCGTCAGCCAACAGGAAGCCAGCGTGAGGTTCTCCATCTTCACCCCTGAGTTCTCCAGCAGCAGCCTCAGCTCCAGCCCAGGGCGCCTCAGGCCTCCCAGTGCCCACGAAGCCCCAGACGCCTTGCTAAGATGCAGAGTCTGACTGCGCAAGTCAGGGGACAGGGATGCCCAGGAGTCTGCACTTCTGCCATGTTCCCAGGTGATAGCCACACTGCTGATCCCTGGACCACACTCCAGGCAGTAGCAGCCTAGACTCCAGTGGGACCTTCCCCCATGCTCCTAACTTACGGGATCATTCTCTTGCTGAGACTCACCAGGGTCAGGCACAGAGATAGCTACCACAGTTTAGTTTTCTGAGATGGCCCGATTAAAATGGTGACTGCAATGGGGTGTGAGGCAGAAGTCAGATTTCTGGGCTCAGTTTTCAACTTGGCATTTGCACTTTTCTTCCTTATCCACCTCTTGGCAAAATGTCTAAACCAATATAATTCAAAGGTGTCAGGCTGAAGGAGCAGGCTCTGAAAATGTTCACTGTTGAGAGTCCTTAATGGCTGCCGGGTGGGGAAGCCCACGGGTTCCTGTGCTCGAACTCTCCCGCGGCCCCCATCTCCCCCAGAGAAAGGCCAAAGCTTTAACTATGGCCTACGAGGCCCTGCGGGATCTGGCCCCACCACTCCTCTGTCCTTGAAGTCCCTTCCCTAGAACTTGCTTCTCCACCACCTTAGTTCTTATCTCAGACTCTTCCTCCTCAGTGAGACCTTCCAGGGTCACCCTATTCATCCCCACCCCCGCCACTCCCAAAGCACCTGTCCCTTTCATTTTATTCCTCTTACAGCACTGACCACCATCTGACATCCCGTGAGCTTCAATTAGCGATTTTACTTATTATCTGTCTCCCTACCCCTTCCCTACTATTAAATATAACAGAATGTGGATTTCATAAGGGCTGGGGTTTTTGTCATTTTTGTCTGTTTTGTTCACTGGTATATTCCCAGTGCCTAAAACAGTGGCTAACACACAGCAGGTACTCAATATTTATGGAATGAATAAATAAGTGAATAAGGTGTCAGGCTCTGTGGCTAGTCCTGGGAGATATTAGCTCCTTTAATCCTCATAACCCCTGTAAAGTAAGTCTTTTAATCCCTATTCTAAAACGAGGAAACTGAGGCTCAGAATAGTTAAGCAATTTGGCCAAGGTCATAAGAATCAGGCTCCAGTCCAGCTGGTTCCAAAGACTGTGCTCTTTTCTGCCTTAGTATGATAAACATGACATTAACTTGCTTTCCTTATTCTAAGTAGCAAATGCTTTAACTTCAGGATTTTGCAAAAACTGCACAGAACTTGAACTAGTGCACCCAATAGGGCCTAAAGGGGAGCTGGTGCCCCCCCAAAGCCAGGAAGAAATGCCACTACCAGCCCAAGGGAACCATCATTAGCCCAAGGAAGGGGAGGACCCTCCTTCAAACACTTCTCTGAATGTTAAGGAAAGCCACAATAATTCTGGTTTTGTTTCATCTTTTTTTGGCTTTATTATTTTTTATCTTCCTAAGCAATCTCCCTGACCTTTTCAAGTCTGGGTGACCTTTTGCCATCAAAAGCCACTGCTCACCATGTGAGTCTCCAGGACAAAAATCTATCTCCTTAGCTTCCCAAAACCAAACTTGCATATACACCCATGGATCACAGTGCCCTGCAAACCCCACCTGCCCAAGCGCCATTCGTGACTACAGCTTAGGCCACAGCGACCAGGCCCAGGGAAGAGGGCCGAGCCTTGTGGAGGACCTGAAAGGTGAGTAAGATGGGCCCAATCCACCAAAAGCTCACCTACCCTCTCATTCCAGGGACTACCATAGCTTGAATCCTCCCTCATCTGCCTGTCATTTTCAATCACATTAACTTGTCTGTTTGCTTTAAATCAGTTCTCACTATCTAAAGCTAACCTGCTTATTTATTCCATATTTGCTTATCATCTGTCTCCTCCTCAGAGGAGGGTAAGTGCATGAGGGTAGGAACTTGGTCAGTTCTGTGACTGGCACAGGTGGGCACACAAATATTGGTTGAATGAATGACCTAAGAGAACAGGAAACAAGTGGATTCACAAGGGAAAAAACAGGAGGCTCACAAAGGACCCATTTAATCTTAACATCAACCTGCACAAAAGGTATCATTATGCCCACACACCTGGTAAGTGACAAAGTAGACCCAGGATTGTCCAACTCTGAGAAGAAAAGAGAAAATGCTGCAGGTAAGCAGAGAAGCAAGAGGACAAGCAGGTGAGCCATACAGGGAGGGCAAGGGCAAGCAGTCTTTAGGGCCCAGGGGACTGAACATTTCCTCAAATGCTATCTTAACTAAGAAGAATCAACATTTTCCACCAAGCTGAGCCCAGGGAGGGTCTTCGCCCCTGGCACTATTATGGCACCTGTATGCACCCAGAAAATACTTGACCAGCCCAAGAAACCATAGTTGAGAGTGCACAAAACCAAGTTCTTATTTCAAGGCACTAACACTACCAGATACAAACATAAACCATCCTTGATGAGGACATGTGACATTCCTCTTGCTTTCTAGGTAGTTTGAAGTAAGAAGGTTGAAAATAGTGCAAATGTCCTTTCTTAGAGCATTCATTCATTCCCTCTTTCATTCATTTGTTCAACCAGCGTGTGCTCACCCAGTCCCGGGAAGCCAAAAATGAAATAAGACAAAAACCTCTGCCCTCTCACCACTGTACTGGTGCCAGCACTTTGGCAGGTACTAAAAGACAAGCAAATATTAAAGATACTTGCTTCCAAAACAAATAAGGCCACGTGGAGCTGTGCACTGGAATGGCATTCTAGATGCAGTTTTGATTTGACTGGGTACGGGAACTAATTCAAAGGGGTCATGGGCCAACTGCAGGCACCAGGCTCCTACTCAGAGGCTCCTTCAGACCCCCTCCTCCTCTGGGCCAGACCCCACACACAGCCAACTCCATTTCCCAACATTCTTCAATCATATTCCCACCTCTCTCCACAATACTCCCCCTCCTGACTCTCCTGACTCTACTTCCCCTGTATTCCCAATCTCTACCTCTCTAGGTCTGCAGCTTTTGACACGTTACTCTCTCAACACACATCCCAACCGGCCTTCCACCACCACCCCCGCACGCCCCAGGCCTGAGCCTCCACCGGGAGCCCCCTGAACAACATATGTTTACAAACCATGTTTCCCAGGGGTCTCTGTTCAACACCCACATTCGCGGGACCCCCATAAATACATCCTGATTTTCCCCGAGTGCACCATACACACACTCTGGACTGCCCCTACACTCACACTCATGTCCTGAAGGAGTCCCCCCATCACCTCCAACTTCTTAGAAGCCCAAGGCCGGCCCCTGACCTCCTTGAGCCCCCGTGTGCCCCGGACTCCACAGAAGCCCGCCCTGCACGCTGGAACCCAGGGCCGCCGGCACAGCCCCTCGCGCCCTCTCGGCCCCACACCGCGTGACTCCGGGGCACCCCGCGCTCCGCCAGGCCTGGCCCCGCGCACATCCCCTGGGCCGCGGCGCCCTGGCGGCCCGGCCGCGCCCCTGCCCGCGCCCCTGCCCGCGCCCCGCCGCGCCTCGGGGGGCCCGTTCCCGCGGAGGCCGCGTGCCCCCCGCAGCCCAGCCCGCGCCCGGCGCGTACCGTTGGCGATGAGCTTGGCCGACAGCTGCTTGACGAGCTCGGGGATCCGCTCCCACTGGCACTCGGAGCGGCAGCGCTCGATCTCCGTCTCCAGCCGCGAGCCCGCCTTCTTGGTCGCCATCGCGGCCTGGCCGGGCCCCGCCGGCCCGCCCGCCCTCCCGCAGGCCCCGCAGGCCCCGCCGCCGCCGCGGCGCCCCCTCGCTGCCTCCCGCCGCCGCCGCCGCGGGCTCGGGCTCGGGCTCCCGGCTCCGCGGCGTAACGGGAGCGCCGGCCGGGGAAGGGGCGGGGAGGCGGGCGGCGGCGGCGGGCGCGGAGGGGCCCCGGGCGCCGCGAGGAGCGGCCCCTGCCGGCCAGGGCCGGAGCCGCAGCGCGGCCGGGGCCGGGGCCCAGGCCCGGGCAGGGGCGCGGGGAGGCGCGAGGAAGGGCGGGGTGGCTGCGGAGGCCAGGGAGAGGGACTGGGGGTGTCGGGGGCCCGGGTGGAGACCTGAGGGGGATGGAAGGGGGGTGTGGTGGGGGAGGGGACACGTGAAGAAGGGCGAGGGGCTTGGAGGGGTCGGGGCAGGATGGGGGGAGGGAGAAGAAAAGGGCCAGGAAGAGGAGAGTTCGAAAGGAGGCCAGGGAGAGGCTGAGTGTGTTGGACCTTCAGGAGTAGGGCCAAGCTAGGGCAGCCACCTGGGGAAGGTCACCAGCCAGTCAGGACTAGTGGGCTAGTGGATGAAGGGGACCTGCCTGAGCTCGCCCTGCCATCTCAGTTGCCTGTGATTCCTTCTGGGCCCTGGGCTCTGGGCGCCGGTTGGCCTGTGCCCCTTAGCAGGCTCCCCTCTGGCCCAGCAGCCTTAGCACCCACCCAGCCAGAGGAGGGTGGAGACATCACAGCACCTGCCAGGGGTTCCATAAATGTCTGTCTGCACTGAGCTAGGCAAGGACTGCTACCCGCTCAGATGCCAGCTCCCTTGACCTCCAAGGAGAATACAAAGTCACCAGTGGGGTTTCCTGTCTTGGCCTAGAGCTAGGGGCAAATGTCAAGCTGTGCATTCTTACAGTTATTCAACAACTATACAGTGATTGACCACTACGTATTAGGCACTGTTTTAGGTGCTGGGAATACAGTCGTTAAATACAAAGACAAAATTTCTGCTTTGGTGGAGCTTACATTCCAGATGGGCATAAATAAGCAAAACAAAGTAGTAAATTAGAAGATTAAAAATGGCTATTTGAAGAAACAGGACAGGGTCCAGTGAGGAGAGTACAGAGTTGAGGAGTTGGGGGTGTTGCAATTTTAAACAAGATGGTCGGGGGTGGCCTTGCTGAGGTGACATCTGACAAAGACTTGAAGAAGGTGATAGAGAGCCACGAGGATATCTCTGGGAGAGGAGCTTTCCAGGCAGAGGAACAGCAAGTGCAAAGGCCCAGGGGTTAGAGCAATTTGGCGAGTTGCAGAAACAGCAAAGAGGCCAGCTGAGTGGCTGGAGTGAGGGGGGACAAAGCAGGAGATGAGCTCAGAGAGGCGGGGTGGGGGTTACAGTTCACATAGTGCCTAGTGGGCCATAATGAGATTTTCACTTTTACTCTAGGGAGATAGGGCATCCATGCAGGGCTTTTAACAGAAGAGTGGCACGATCTGACCTACATTTCAGGACTATATCTGTGGTTACAGTGTTGAGAATACTGCCCAGGAGATAGCTGTGGTGGTTGCTAGGGTGTTGGATTCTGGACCTTGCATTTGAGATTAAATCTGTCAGTCTGGAATGGCATGTAGCCCATCACCATGAGGAGGCACTAAGTGTCACCATCATCCCCTCCAGGTGTACCTTATCCCAGCTTTCCAAGGGCTCTCACATGCGGGTTCATCTCCCATCCCCTCCACAGCCCTGGGGTTTGTAAAGAACAGACACTGTGGGCCTCAGCTTGCCAATGAGGAAGCTGAAACTCAGACGCTAAGAGATGTGAGGAGGGCAGATGAGGAGATGCTTTCTGACATGACCAGCGTAACTTTCAGGCACCCCAAGGACCTCTGAGGTGATGAAGTTGAGCTGATGGGCCTCAGACACTGTGGACAGCCCCAGGAAAGGGGAAATACAGTCTCAACAGGGGACCCTTTGGTTCCCTGGTCCCTTTGCTTCCGCCAAGAGGGAACAGGAAGGGAAGAAGAAGGAAATCTCCACAGGAGATATTTCCCCTCCCCACACAACTCTTATATTCTCCTCCCAGCTCCAGCAAGAGATCTGGTCTCTCCAGATGTTTGCCTGGAATGTTCTCCCTCTGGTTCAGGAGGCAAATTCCTGAGGCGTTCTTTCAGACACAGGCTGAAGGTCGCTGAGAAGCCTTGCTCAACATCTGAGGGATCCTTCATGACAGCTCTTGCTATTTCCCTCTGTGAAGGAACGCTGTCATAGTGACTAACTAACGTTCATACTGCCTTAGTCGCCACACTGTAAGGTAAACTATTAGGGTCCATCTGTCTGCCTCTCTGACAGCTGATAAACTGTCTTCATAAGGGCAGGGTGCTGCGGGGGCACCGGGGCAGTGGCATTTCGCCTCTCTATACCCCACCCCTTGGCTGTAATACCTGCTCCACAGAGTTGGTTGAGAATGAATGAGGAAACACAGGTAGAGCACACAGAGTTAGTACACAGAGTGTACTACATGGAGTGTACCCCGTGTTAGTACACGGAGAGAGTGCAATACGTGTGAGCTGCATCTCTGTACCCTGTGCGCCCAGCATAGGGCCTGGCACGGGGTAGGAGCTTGTATGGATGAATGAACAAGGCTGGAGAGCTCCAAGGTCCAGAATCAGCCTGCTCTTCCTTAGGATTTAGTGCCACGGTCATAAATATACGTGACTATATTCCAGGCCTCTACCTTGGAAGCAGCCAGCGCCCACCACAGTATTATTCCAGCCATTTGCTCGAGTGCTGAGGGGTTGGGAGCAGAGGCTGACAAACACTGTCTGTCTGACCCAGGAGAGAAAGAACCTTCTGGGCCTTCCCTGTGCAGAGCCTAAGAGCCAGGCCCTGCGACCTCTGGATTCTTTCCCACCTCTGTGATATTTTGGTCCTCACCCATTGCTCAAGCTGCTGTGGCAGCTGCCACAACCACCCTAGAGAGGTACAAGTGATCATACAAGGAGAGAGTCCCCAGATGGTTTTCCAGGTGAATTTACTGCAGGTGGCACTCAGGTAAATTCAGGAGTTAAGAAGTCATTCATTCTAAGAATAGTAATTAAAGCCACCATCTTTTTCTTCAGGCATTCAGGTATTACAGGTTTGACGAGGATGTGAAAACTCACAGCCTATAGGCCCGATCCAGCCTGGAGGCCTGGCAGTGCCTGGCAATAAAGAAGCCAAGGGGAGGATGGCTAGGAAGGAAGCCTGTCTCCAGGCTAGTTCCTGGAGGGTTGCCAGGAGCAGTGGCGATGGCCTGAAGCCTCTTTGCCAGAAACCCACGTGATTCCGCCACTTCCTTGAGGTCTCTGCCCTGAGGTCACATCCTCAGAGAGGCCTTCCCCCTACCACCCTACCCAAACTCATTCCTTTCGCCCCATCCCTTTACTCTGCTATAGTTTTCTTCTTGTCACCCCTGATCTAGAGTTACTCACTTAGCATGTGTCAACTGTCTCCCCTCACTAGAAGGTAAGCTCCAGGAGGGCAGGGGTTTTGTGTGGTTTTGTTCACTGCTGCAGCCCCAGCCCTGGGAACCGTGCCTGGCACATGGTAAGTGCTCTGTCCATATGTGTGGAATGAATGAATAAGTAGGTGGAAGGTGGTGAGGCTGGATTTGGACAGGTGCAACCCAGTGGGCAGCCCCCCAGTGAAATAGGAATTGATTTGCTGAAGCCAATGGTTCGGGTTTAAGGGGAAGACAGAAATCCGGAAATAGGAAACACAAGGGGCCTGAGTGTGCTAACAGAGAGAAAGGCACTTCTAACCTTTGACCTCATCCTGCTGGGGCAGCAGCCGTGTCATCTCCAGCAGAAGCCAGGGACCCAGGGACGTGCTTCGGAGCCCCAGGAGGTGTGAGCCATCAGCAGCTGGTGCTGTGGGCGGTCGCTGCAGCAATGCTTGTGGGGAACCTGGAAGCATGCCACAGCTTGCAGGCCCGGGGCGTGAGTAATGATAGCTGCAGTGCCTTCGGCTGGCTTTTAATTACATAATATTTGATACATACCAAAATACACAGAATCGAGGGGCACCTTCATAATAAAATTATAAGATGAACACCAGTGAAACTACTGACTATCCCAGAGTCAACTATTAATACATCTTGATTTTTGTGTTTATTACACCCTTGCTTTGCTTTTTAACTAGTTTTGTCACTAACCTTTCTTTCTGCCACTCCTTATAATATGGGTATAATATGTAACCTTATATATGTTGTTTGGTTTTGCTTGTTTTTGAGCTTTCTAAAAATGGTGTCATGCTCTGCAACCTGCTTTTTCGTTATGTTCCTGAATTCATCCTTGATGTTGCACAGAGTCGTGATTTCTTCTCTTCTCTGATGTGTAATATTCCATGGCGTGCCTGTGCCACACTAGAATTGTACCTCTTCCAGGTTTATCAAACCTCCAGTGCCCAGGTTTGCTTTTATGAGCAAGGTTCTTGTTCATAAATGCTGCATCAGTGCTGTTGTTTCGAGCAGGGTTTCTGAGGATGGATTCAGAAGGGCTCTGTGCCCCGCCCCATTGAAGTTTCCTTGTGGGGGCCCAGGGCAGGGGGTCTCCTGACTTTCTTCCCAAGGGCCTGGAGCCATGATTCCCATTGCAGGCACCAGTGGGAAACTTGTTGGGAAACTCTGCGGCAGGCACCGAAGCTGATGCTTGTAATTTATCATGCCATCGGAGAGGGACAGCCAGATGGAGGAGGCCAGCTGGCTGCTCAGGGTAGGTCTGGGGCTGGCATGACACAGGTGTGGAAACCCTGGTCTAAGAGTGCCCTTCAGCTTTGCAAGCCTAGAAATAACATCAGTGTTTCAGCGTGCTCTGCCTAGTTCCACTGGTAAAGCCCACCAAAGACTACTGTTTAAACCCCATGCTGACTCTGATTTACAATGAAAGCCACCTCCCAGTATCCCATACCGGGGAGACCCCATCGCCAGAGCCAGGATGCGTGCAAAGCTCAGGTCATCCTTAGGAGGTTGCATGGCAGGCATGGACTGAGAACCAGAGAGGGGAAAGTCTCAGGAAGGTCAATGTCCAGCCCTAGAAAAGCTCAGTGAGTCGTCTTGGTCCCACTGCTCAGCCACCTCTCTAAGGTTGAGAATACCCATATGTCCCATGTCTGTGTCCCTGCCGAGAATGAGGCTGGACCAGCTCTGTCAATTGTCACCTCTCATCTCCATCCAGACCAGCTTTTCATGGGCTTTGGACACCATAACAATCAAGCTGATTCTGGTTTAAAGCCTGTGTAATAGGATTCCTCATGGAATAGGAATCTTCATGAATGTTTTTCTCACAGAGTTCAGTGGATACTTCCCTGTGACTCTATACACCACCTGCCCTATCTTCTCCCAGAAAAGGCAAAGAGTGGGCTTTTGATAAAATACCCACCTACATCAAAGTAAAGGTCAGAAACCATTCCGATACAGGGGAGAACACTGTACGTGCCACCAGGGAGGAGACTTTCTAAGAGTGAGACCGAACTGATTCCCGAGCTTCTTAGCAGACAGGCACAGAAGAAAACACAGGGAGTGGTTTGATTTGAATGATGCAATTGATTCACACATCTGGAGTTTTAAACAGAAATCAGGAACTGGGCAGGCGAAAAGGTTGTTCCTAGGGAATTGTATTAGCAAACAATTTTGAAGTTTTCACTTCAAACCCATTACTACTAAAAAAGAAGCTAATTCTCATTTTGTGTGAAGCAACCTCATAAACGCAGAATCCGCCTCTGTTAGGAATTGTGAGTGGTCTTCCCCTGCACAAGGCCACTGGCATGCAAGGTTTGCACCATTCAGCAAACATGTACTGAGCAATGACTGTATGCCAGACACAGTGTTAGGCACTGGGGATACAACATTGTATGGGGTATGATCCCATCTTCCAGGGACTCACACTCCACTGGGGGCAAGATGTGAACAGCAGCTCTGCTGCTGGACTCAGGAGTGCCAGGACTACCTGTGAGGGGTGCTCCAGGAAGCCTTCTTGGAGGAGGTTAACCCTGAGCCAGGCCTTCAAAAAGGATTTCAGGTCTAGTCTGCTCGCCAGCTTTCACCCTCTGACAGGAGGGTCCTGCGTTTTCAAACACCGTGGACTCAAAATAGGGCCATGGCATTCAGACATATTCGATCCCAGATCACCTCGGTTGTCAGATGAGAAAAACCCCACGGCTCGGTCTCCTTTCCTGTGGCAAAGCACCTGCTGGTCGGAAGGTTTGGGGATGAAGGTTCATCTGAGCTGCCAACCAAACCCATCTGCTTGTTTTCTCACTCCCAAATCAAGCAGGCTGACTGGGGGACCTTTCCCTGGGACCAGCGGGCCATTCTGTTCCTTCCCACGGTTAGGAGTCATCACTGCGTAAGAAGAAGGGTGTCCCGTCCTTCCAGTGTGCTCATTTGTAAAATGAGAGTGCTGGTCCAGGAGGTCCTGGGCTCCGTCCACGGTTCTGTCCTGGCGAAATGAAAGCGGCTGGGGTGCGAAGAGACCCGGGTTATCCTGCATTGCTGTGGGTTCCCCCACCAAGCCGGGGTGGGGCCTGGACTGCGATTCCTGTTGTGAGCTCTCAGGCAGCAGATTAAAAAATAATAATAGTAAAATTAAAAGTCGTGTGACAACGAGCTTGGAGTGAGGAGACCTGGGTTTGATTTCCATGCCTGTAACCCACCCGCTGTGTGACCTTGTGAGAGTCGGGAGGTGCCCCCTCCCTGGGCGTGGCAGGTGATAGATTCCCAGGTTGAATGTGGGAGGAGATAGATGATCGCTAGCATTCCGCAGTAAGGTCGGGCTTGGGAAGTTCATCCATTGAGAAACAAGAGAAAACTCATTAAAATACAAGGTTAAAATAAGCGGGAAGGTAAAAGTGTGGTCCGTCAGGTGCTTATGGAAGGAATGGGGAAGAAGGCCACCAGCTACATCCCGGGAACGCGGCTGTCAACGGGTCAGCGCGGAGACCAGCGCCTCGGCTGGTTGGAAGGAACACTGAGTTGCTCCGTCAGAAAGCAGACTTTTCCCTCGGAGGTGTCTGTGGTCCGCAGAGAAGCCCTTCGAGGCTCGCAGACCTGGCTAACCCCACCTGCCTTCAGCCCAGCGGGCCGGCGCCGCGCAGCTCCCGGGGCGCCAACGGAACCAGCGGATCAGGCGCGGCGGCAGCAGCCAATGAGGGAGCCCCCTGATGAGGTCATGGCGCTCCTCGGCGCTTCATTGGCGGATGCTCGGCGGGCGGGGCCCGGGCTGGGAGCGCGAGTCCCCAAGCCCCGCCCAGCGTTCCCTAAGCCAGGCCCCCCCCCCCCCCCCCCCCCCCCCCCCCCCCCCCCCCGGCGTCGCGGCGTGTCAGGCCCCGGCTCCTCCTGCAGGGAGGAGGGAAAGCGTCCAGAAAAAGGAGCTCCTGCCCACCCCAGGGGCTGGGAGCCCTTATCTTCTTTGGTGAAAGTGGAGGGTTGTTTTGTTTCCATTCCAAACACGCTGATTATCCACGTTGCCCGTATAAGGACACTGAGAAGACGACCATTGGCTGGTCGCCTTTTATTTCCCCAAGGTGACTCTCCCCTGCTTGTTGGGAGCACCCAACACCAGCTTTGTTTTACAGACAAGGGAAATGAGACCCAAGTGACCTACCCGGGTTGTGTGGGACAGTGGGGACAGGGAACTAAGCTCTCAGACCACTGCCACCTGCTCTGGGCGTTACCAGCGAGTGAGCCTCCTCGGTCCTTGTATTTGGAGACAAAGAATTGATGCCAAACACCAAAGTAGAGAAGCATAAGCAGAAGGTTTTATTTAGCAAACCCACTCCCCAAAGCGAGCAGGGGGATAGTACACTCCCAAGGGGTCAGAGCTGACAGTGGCCTTGGGGTCCTGTTAGGTTTCTCTTTTTCTTCCCTCTCTCCTGCACTGTTGTCCCCAAAGCCAATTAGAATGTCGCCTCCTCCCTTCTCTGGGACAGGGATGTTTTTTACTTGCTCAGACCTGGATGTGTCATGGCTTCCAAAGCCCATGGTGGGGGGTGGTAATAATTTATGGTAATGATGGTGTAAGGAAGTCAGAGTCACTTGAGGACACTCTTGCCCTCCCTCTGTGCAGGTGCCTCCTGCGGGGCTTTCCCCAAACCAGAGCAAGGAAGGTGTTTCTGTAATGGTTACAATAGCAGCTTGACCATAGCTTTTGTTCTCATTGATCGTGACCCTAATTTTGTTCCTACCATTCCGCCCCACTTGTGTTCCCTATTCTGATCTCCTGCCTCACAGGGACTCACCCTCAGCTCAGAGCCCAGGGCTCTCCCCACAGCAAAGGAGTCAAGTCAACTCCGGCCACCAAGCTTTTAATAAGTCAGTTTCATTCTCAAAATACTGCCCAGAATAGTCTGTGGTTGGCAGAAAGGTGCTGACAGCACTGTCTATTCTAGGAAGTTATTTTCTCATGAACTACAGTGGGAATGATGGTCTCAGTGTCTCTGAAGGAGCATGACAGCTGTTACAGTGGCCATCACCCCACCAGGACTTCTTTTTAGGATGTATCTGGGGCCTGGTGCGCTGGCTCATGCTTGTAATCCTAGCACTCTGGGAGGCTGAGGCCGGAGGATCACTTGAGATCAGGAGTTCAAGACCAGCCTGAGCAAGAGAGAGACCCCGTCTCTACTAAAAAATAGAAAAAAATTAGCCGGGCATGGTGGGGCATGCCTGTAGTCCCAGCTACTTGGGAAGCCGAGACAGAAGGATCGCTGGAGCCCAGGAGTTTGAGGCTGCAGTGAGCTATGATGGTGCCACCGCACTCCAGCCTATGTGACAAAGTGAGACGTTGCCTCTAATAAAAAAATAAATAAAAATGGACTCAGAGTCTCAGGAGGACACCATTCCCTGAGCCACCCCTTTCCCAGGTGGGGAAGCTCTGATGCACACCTGGGGCCTGGGGTCAGGCCCTTTCTTGGGAAATGGGTTTTCGAGACCAGGGAGGGCCTGGTGCCTGGGGATGGGGCGCAGCCTAGGGAAGGCCTCCAGAGGACGGGGGCAGCGCCCGGACAGGCCTGGCTCCCTCACCTCCTCTCAGGCCTCCGCTCTGGCAAAGGCGCCAGCAGCCCGGGGCTTTCCTCTTTCCTGTGGGGAAGAGGAGCTCCTCACACCTCAGAAATCCTCAGACCTGCCTCAGGCAGAACCGGCAGAAAGGAGGAAGCCAGCTCTCAGGGTCTGTCATCTCGCCCCTAAGCCGGGCTCTAGCCATCAGTGCTGCGGGGTGCTGTGCACATGTCCACAAGGACACGCCCAGGAGGCACCTGCGCGCACAGAAGTTTCCAGATTGCGATTGGGGAGGAAGCTGAAGCCCCACACAGCTGTGCAGCTGCACTCGCCCTCCTGGCAGGCTGTGGCGTCCCAGGCGCCACAGGTCATGCCCTGGCCCTGCGTGTCCTCCAGGACGCCAGCACAGAAGGCCGGGCCTTTGCAGGCCCTCAGCAGGTTACTCATCCGTTCACCCGTCCCTTCAGCGAGTGGTCTTTGGTCAGCCCCAGAGGAAGAAGGAAAGCCCGCAGAACTACACCGCCCTCTTCACCGGGCCCATCTTCCCCAAGAGGAAGGAGTGGGATTCCCAGCTTCTCCTTCCGTCACACTTTTCCTGTAGCAAGTACCCAAAATCTCTCTCCTTAGGTGTAGACCCAGGCATAGAACGGCTGGATCACGTGGTAACTCTGTTTAACCTTTTGAGGAGCTGTCAAACCGCTTTGGAAAACAGCTGCACCCTTTTATACCCTCACCAGCAATGCAGGAGGTTTCAGTTTCTCCCCATCCTCCATATCTGTCTGTTTTTCCATCCACATCCGTCTTTTTCATTCTAGTTATCCTAGTGTATGTGAAATTGTATCTCATCGTCGTTCTGATTTGTATTTCCTTGATGACTAATGATGTTGAGCGACATTTCAGGTACTTACTGGCCATTTGTCTGTCTTTGGAGAATTCCAATTTGCTCATTTTTTTAATTGGGTTTTTAAAAAGTATTGAATTGTGAGAGTTATTTATGTATTCTAGATACATGTCCCTTATCAGATATATGATTTGCAAATGTTTTCCCCCATTCTGAGGATTATCTTTTCACTTTATTGATAGTGTCCTTTGAAGTGCAAATGTTTTTAATTTTGATGAAGTTCAGTTAATCTAATTTTTTCTTTTGTTGCCTGTGCTTTTTGGGGTTGTTCTTAAGAAACCATTGTCTAATCTAAGGTCATGAATTTATGCATATGTCTTCTAATAACTTGCAGTTGCAGTTCTTAGGATGAGGTCTGTGATCCATTCTGAATTAACTTTTTGTATATAGTGTGAGGTAGGTGTCCACATTCATTCTTCTGCAGGTGGGTACCCAGACGTTCCAGTCCCAGTTATTGAAAAGACTATCCTTTCCCTTATTGAGTGATCTTGGCGCCCTTGTCAAAAACCAATTGACCATTAACTATATGGGTTTATTTCTGATCTCTGAATTTTATTCCATGGATCTTTATGTCACTATCACACTGTCTTGATTACTGTAGCTTTGTAGTAACTTTTGAATTTGGGAACTATGAGTTCTTAATTTTATTCTTTTATAAGATTGTTTTGAATATTTGGGGTCCCTTGCATTTCCATATTAAAATTTGGATCCATTTATCAACTTCTGTAAAAACTAGCAGCTGGGATTTTGATTGAGATTGTGTTGAATCTGTAGATCAATTTGGGGAATATTGCCATCTTAAGAAAATGAAGTCTCATTCTGTCTGCAACTGAGGCCTCCAAAACCTTCACCATATTCACAAAGCCACTATAAGCTCTCTTTTACACCCCAGGCCACATATATTTTTGTTGCATAAATGATCAAGTCTTTCAGGAAATCAATGACCCCCAGGATCTGTTGAAGGGCACCAAAAAAGGCATTCCACCACAAAGCCTGACCATTCCAACATCCCCACTGTCCTTAGACATTCTTGCCTCAGGCAGGTACCTGTTAACGTGGCAGCTGTCTGAAGATAACACATGAAGCTGTCTCCTTAGCTGGAATTAGCTTCTTCTGTGCCTTTCCCTAGGCCGCGGCAGGAAGCAGCTCTTGGCAGAGTGAGGCCCTGGAGACAGGCTGGGGACAGAAACAGGGAAGTGAGGGAGGAAGCAGGGGCCCTGCCTTGCAGAGAAACTTCCCTGACATCATGATTTTCCCAAGACCAGGGCCGGACTAGACCAGGCTGGAGGAAGGTACTCACAGAGCGGAGGGTGAAACAGCACAGAGAAGGGAACAGGGTCAAGGCGTTGCAGGCTGTATGCAAAGTGTCTCAGCGTAAAAGTGTCTGGACACCCCATACAAACTGCCAGCACCTCATCCCACCCCCCACGCCCAGTTGCCAACTGCGCAGCATCCAGAAGCTCAGGTGCACTGAACACTTGGCCCTCAGCCCACCCAATACTGTCCCCTGGAGGGGTTTCAAGTGGATGCAGACGAACAGGTCCTGAACTTTAAGGGGCTTTCTGTGCTGCATGACATCACAGAGCGGTGTGTCCCAGCCTAAAGCCCCGGGAAACCTCCACTGACTACAGGGAAGTCATCAGGAAACAGAGTTGTGTTTGCCTGAAGTTTTTCAACTACCTTTGGAATGAAAACTGTAAAACTGCATCGCAGTCACAATGCACGGGTTTGCCAATTCTTCTTCTCCTGAACATACTTCAAAAGTGTGATCTCTAGTTATTCAACATTAAGAAGAATATGGTTACGTGTTCAAACAGAGGTCTTGATTTTACGGAGAAAACAGAAAGTCGTCTTATTTTACAGGTGGACCATGATAAGCAGATCAGCTTGCTCCCATGAAGGCTGGCTGCTGGGTTGCCCAACGGAAGGTTTCTCAGAGCAAATATATGGCCCCTAATTCTAGTGGGTACATAATCACTTGAAAACGAGGTGTGCTAATGACTGGGGGACAATACGCAGCCTTTGACTGAGGCTGTGAGTCATGTTCTTTCAAGCTGTAAGGAGGACAGACTGTGTGCCCCAGCATCAATAGACTAATTAAATAAATAAACACAACTTTGCTATGATTTGCATTTCTTTCTTCCTCAAGCATGCAAATTAATATTTGGCATCTATCGAGCCTTTTAAAAAACCTTCTCTATGCATAAAATCTTTGTTGTTGGATGCGAAGCCTTGAGAGGAAGTGGCCAAATTATTCCATTTTTCTGCATCACAGAGGATCGCTCAACCCAGGGCGGGTAGGGGTGGGCTCAGAAACGCAAAGCCAGTTTGAAATATTTAACTCTGACCACTTTACTTTAGAGCACAAAAATGTTTTGAACTTCCAGAAAGTATTTGAAAAGCTCTGCATTTCTGTTTTTCTTCTCTTTGATTTTACTGACTTCAATTTGCCACGTACTTAACTACACAGCTGCTAAGCGTTCAGGATGGCGCTGAACTCTCTTCCCCACTGCAAAGGAAGCGAAGGTAGAGGAAAATGCTGCCATCCTGCTGGGGTCGTGGGGTCTGCTGGGGAGATGCATGACAGATGTCTTGTTAAAACGGCCAGATGCAGGCTGGCCGTGGTGTCTCATCCTTGTAATCCTAGCGTTTTGGAAGGATAGCTTGAGGCCAGGATTTTAAGACCAGCCTGGGCAACATAGGGAGACCCCATCTCTACAAAAACCTAAAAAGTTAGCTGGATGTGTTGGGCACACCTATTGTCCAGCTGCTTGGGAGGCTGAGGCAGGAGGATCACTTGAACCCAGGAGTTTGAGGCTGCAGAGAGTTATGATTGTGCCACTGCACTCTAGCCTGCACAACAGAGCAGGACTCTATATCAAAAAAAAAATTAATTAAAAAAATAAAAGACCAGACAAGGAAACAAGGCAGAGCAGAACACCTGGGCGGGGGTACTGATTTGTCCCTGCCCTGCATCCACGCAGTCCTTAGTCTTCTGGTTGTGCTCCCATTTTGCTTTGGGGGAATGACCTCGAACTCCGCCTACTCAGGTCCTGTCAAAGAGGAGGGTGTCCTTCCCTCCTCTAGCCAAGGCACTGAGGACGGGAAGAAACATCCCCTTGCTTTTCTTCCCCAGACCCTAAGGGCCAGCCCAATCTCTGCCCTTTCTGTGCCTGGGCTTTGTTTCTCTGTTCTATGCCTCTCTGGGATTCCGCTGTACTTTCCCTTTTTGCTTACATTATTCATGGGCAGGTTTTGTTGCTCTCAAACAAAGAACCGGAGTGGGGCACCTGGTAAGTGATTTTTATGTCAATCAGAGTTGGAGAAGATTAGAGACTAACAGAGCTGTTGGAGCGAGGCCCGGCAGAGAGATGCCGGCCCAGGGGCTGTGGCAGAGAACAGAAGCGAGACTGCTGTGGGGACAGCGAGCACAGGCCAGCTGCGCTGCCCCGGTCAGATGAACAGAGATCTTAACATCTCCTCCCTGCTCTTCATTCCTGTTTGGTAACTCACTGCTCAGAGTCGGCCTGTGACGGACTCAGTTCCCCAGGTCACTTGCTGGGCCGGGCCCACGTGCCACCAAAGCCCTGAGGGACGGTGTGAGTGGTGAGCGAGCACACACAGCTCCTCAAACTGAACTTTGAACGCTCCTCACTCGCCCCAGGGATCAAGTGGGTTAAAAGTTTAATCCTCCTGTCACCATTCAGTGTGCTCAGAGAGGACTGGTTCAAGGGAAGCTACTGACATGCAAGTCTGCTGCTTGTGGTGGCTCTGATTTTATTAATAGCTGTGTCCCCCTCCTCTGAGTTTGGAATCAAGAACTGGGCTGCTGTTTGCTGGTGGGACTGGACCTATGTTCAGCCCCTTAAAAAATCATTACGAAATGTTTCACGCATGCAAACAGGCCTAAGAAACACTACACTGCTCACCTGTGTGCCACCGCTAAGCTCAAGAAATAAGACATTAAAAATGCAGTTGGGGCCCCCCGTGCGAACCCTGTTTAAAGAGCCTCAAGCTCTGCAACTTGCTCACGTGCATAGGATCAACAGCAATTCAAGGTGGGACAGCATTAAACATAGCTCTGTGTCTGGTCAGATAAGACGCTGAGCTGTTACGGTCTTTAAAGTTGCTAACAATAATTATGACTATGTCCACATTTCTCTGCATTCAAAATGGGTCACCAGCAACAACACGGGAAGCCCTGTACGTGGAGCTGAGGATTTCAACTTCAGTGCCCTGTGCCCCCTTCCTATCCCATAATAACCATACTGCAGAGGTGGGGGTGCTCATGAGGCCAGGCCCATGCCCTTCCCCTCTGCCACACCTCTTGCAGCGCCACCACGCCCAACGTCTGCGGGGTGGGCTCTTTGCTCGCTTGCCTGCCCTTCAAACTGCATAGTGCACTACTGGCCTTAGATCCTCCCTTGATATTTGAAATCTATTATTATAATTAATTTTTATTTTATTTTTGAGACAGGGTCTTGCTCTGTCACCTGGGCTAGAGTGCAATGGCATTGTCATAGCTCAGTGCACCACCACACCTGGCTGATTTTTCTGTTTTCTGTAGAGAGGAGGGTCTTGCTATGGTTGCACAGGCTGGTCTTGGACTCCTGGCCTCAAGTAATGCTCCCACCTTGGCCTCCCAAGTGCTAGGATTACAAGCATGAACCACCCCGCCCGGCCTAATTACTATAGTATTTTTCAGTACTCCAAATGTATAGACACTTTATACACCTCACGGTATAAAGATTTACCTCAGAGAATGTTCCAGTCTTCTGAAGCCTGAAGGCCTGTTACAGAGAGAAAATGACTAAAGGATAAGATTAACATTATCCCTATTTTACAGAAAGGGAAACTGAGGTCCGGAGAGGTGTGACACGCCAATGACTGGATCTCAGGTGGTATCCAACTGGCCGAGAAGATGGGATTTTGAGGCAGAGGCATCCCCTACCCTTTCTGCCACAGGCTGCTTCTGGGTTATTCCAGGCTGCTCCATCCACTGCTTCGGTTGTTTTTTAGCCACTCATGGTTAGGCCACGTTGTTCAATGGTGGGACCCACAGTGGCTTTAATCTGTGCTTCGTGCGAGTTCTCAATGTACAAGTCAATGCCAGCCTCACTGCCCCAAGCACACAAGTGGAAAGTTCTGACTGGTGCTTAGCTCAGCTGCATCATCTGTGACTAGGCAAGTTTGACAGAATAAACACTCATAATATTTACTGGTAACATCCATGGATGCTTTACATACACTACTCTCTTAGAGAAATGAGACTCTTTTTTTTTTTTTTTTTTTTTTTTTTGAGACAGAGTCTCACTTTGTTGCCCAGGCTAGAGTGAGTGCCGTGGCGTCAGCCTAGCTCACAGCAACCTCAAACTCCTGGGCTCAAGCAATCCTTCTGCCTCAGCCTCCCGAGTAGCTGGGACTACAGGCATGTGCCACCATGCCAGGCTAATTTTTTTGTATATATATTAGTTGGCCAATTAATTTCTTTCTATTTATAGTAGAGACGGGGTCTCGCTCTTGCTCAGGTTGGTTTCGAACTCCTGAACTCAAATGATCCGCCCGCCTCGGCCTCCCAGAGAGCTAGGATTACAGGCGTGAGCCACCGCGCCTGGCCTAGAGAAATGAGACTCTTGACTCAATCTGAGCATGTGGCTCAACAGCCTTCGCAGCCCAACATCCTCGGAGTAAACGGGCAACTGGGGCAGCGGCGAGCCAGAGCTGGCCCTCCGCGGTGATCCGTGGTTCGTGGTTAGCCCCTTGCCCCACACTGCGGCATCCCAAGCACATGAGCAAGTTGCAAAGCTTTAACTTAGAGTTTGAGGCTCTTTAAACAGGGATTTGCACAGGAGGCCCCAACTGTATTTTTAATGTGTTATTTCTTGAGCTCAGTGGTGGCACGCAGGTGTTCATTATAGCATTTCTCGTGCCTTTTGGCATGTGTGGAATACGTCTACATGCCAGCTCAGTCCACAGCATTTGGCATCGCCTGCTTTTACCTGGGATTACTTGTGTGTCTTGTAAATAGCCAAACACTCACCTGGGTTAGTTGTTAATCCATGGGGCTGACCAAGTCTGAGATTTTGGCATCACGTCTACCCCAGTTTGAGCTGACGCACACAGCATATCTGACCAAAGAGGTAAACAAAATGCGAAGCGCAGGGCCAGTTTTGAGTTTGTAGCTGGATTTGAGAATTGATCAAAGAATGAAACATGCTAAGAGCAGTCCTTGCGTTGCAATCCCGTTTCTCTTACCCCCTAATCACTTTCACTGGGTCAGAGCTCCTCAGACTGTGGAAGACTCCACGGTTCTGTGGTAGTTCTTTGTGGCAAAGTAAACTTCTTCCATTTGCTCAGGAGATTTCAGGGCCCAGATTGGGAGGAGAATGGGATAGGAATTGAGAGCAATGGCTCTGGAAGCAGGAAGGTAGGCTGTGATTTCTAAATAAAAAGGAACCAAGAGTGCAAGTAGGAAGGTTCCAGAAAGTTGTGAATGACTGATGCAAGCTTCTTCCTCAGCAAATAAAAATTCCCACTGCTCTTTTTTTTTTATGTGTCCAGTTAAAACAAAGGCCTAGAAAAAAATGTCCTGCAGTTTCAAACTTGATGCATAATGTAAACAAATCAGTGCACTGGGCCTGGCCGAGCGACAGGGAGTCCAAACTCAAATGGTACACAAATATGAGGCTTTACTCTTGGGCCATGCCGTGATCTCAGCTTTTAAGTTGAGGGCACACTGATTTCACTCCCAACATTTTTGTTTAAGCTGGCGGAGCTAAAGATCAACGTATCTTGAGAAAAGCTCTCAGGTGCATTGGTCCGAAGCAGTGCCACTCTTGAAAGCAGGTAGGAGGAGGAGAGATTTGCCCATTTGGTGGCACTGAGAGATTGCACTATTTTGTCTCTGGCTTTTGAGAGCAGCCTCCTTTGTATTGCATGCATTTTGGTGTGGAGAAAAGCTTGTCTCCCCCAAGGTAAGTAAAAAAGTACATCTTCTGCCAATGCTCTGCAATATCAAGGAGGGAAGAAAGCAAGGGGAGGGGGAAGAGAGAGAGGGAGCTAGAGAGCAGCAAAGGTGCAGGTGAGCGAGCGGGGGAGGAGAACAAGCTGCCTAAGGCTGCTGCAAGCAAATGCCACAAACTTAGTGGCTTAAAGCAACACAAACTTATGTTTTTATTGGTTCTTTTTAAAAAACAGATTTATTGACATATAATTCACAGACCATACAATTGACCTTTTGAAAGTGAACAAGTCAATGATTTTTAGAATATTCAGAGATAGGTACAACCATCACCACAGTCAACTTTAGAACACAGGTGGCCCTCTGTATCCGCGGGCTCCATGTCTAACATTCAACCAACCAAGGATAGAAAATATTTGGGGGAAAAAACAATAAATATAATACAATAAAAACAATACAGTATAACTATTTACACAGCATTTACATTGTATTAGGTATTATAAGCAATGTAGAGATGATTTAAAGGGTCTGGGAGGATGTTCATAGGTTTATGCAAATACCCCATTTCATATCAGGGACTTGAGCACTTTTGGATTTTGGTTTCCAGGTGGGGTCCTGGAACTGGTCCTCCATGGCTACCAAGGGATGACTGTTATTTTCACCACTTTGAAAAGAAACCCCCTGCCCTTTAGCTATCATCCCTTATTCTCCCACACTCCCTGGTCCTAAGCAACTATGAATCTAGTTTCTGTCTTGGCTAGGGACAATGGTGTGCTTCACCCCAGCTTTAGGAGCTGACTGCTTGGTGGCAAAGGTGGGCAGTAGCTGAGGGTCTTCTTGGTTTGCCCGTCCCAGCACGCAGCCTCTGCCTTCTGCGCCAGGGCAAGGCAATCTGGGTCCCTGAATTCACATCCAAGTATGGTGCCCAAGGTGCAGCCTCCATCCCACAGTGGGGCCTGGACGGAGGAAGGGAGCGCCCAATTCCTAACTGCACTTGGCCTTAGCGACAGGAACTGGGGGCAGGATGACACATGCTGACATCCTGCCTCTCGCAGGAAGACTGGGAGTCGGGGAGATCTCGGGGCTCCCCCTGAGCCTCGATAACAATAACTGCGACTTATTGAACACCCACTTGTGCTCCTGGCTGCACGTTCTGGAATGGAGTTTCTGTCTCGCTGAGCTGGAGGTGAGAAGTCCAAAGTCGGTCTCACTGGTCTAGGTCAGGGCTCCAGCAGGGCTGGCTCTTCCTAGAGGGTGTTGGGGAGAATGTGCTTCCTTGCTCTGTCCGGCTTGCAGAGCTCAGCTCTGTCCTTAGGCTCGTGGCCCTTCCTCTGTCCTCACGGCTGGCAGCGTAGCATCTCCTCTACTCCCTGAGTGTCTGCCTCCCTCTTAGAAGAATCCTGGTGACTGCACTGGGCCCACCTGGATAACCCAGGCTCCTGTCCCCATCTCAGGACCTTACCGTAATCCCATCTGCAAGGTTCCTTTCAACACGTAAGCTAACATGGCCACAGGTTCTGGGGATTAGGACATAGATGTCTTCAAGGGCTGCATTATTCTGTCTGCAACAGGGTGGGAAGCAGGAGAGGGACAAAGTGGTGTCCTCCAGCTGAGAGGCCAGCACTGCAGCCCCCATGCCCAGCTTGGCTCACTCACAGACCCAGCCAGGAGCACACGGTATGGCCACAGCGGAAGCTCCCTGGACTATGGGGCTGTCTGGGGGTGTCCCTCCCCAAACACTTCCTCCCCCCTTGCTGCGGCTCCATGCTCACCTGCACTGTCTTGCTTTGGTCCACTGCCTGTGCCGGGATAACAATAACTACTATTTATTGAACACCTGTTGTGTGTCAGATATGGTTGTGCTAGAAGGTTTTAAACACTGTCTTGAGTCTGTGTAAGTGCTCTTTAAGAACATAGTATTATCCTCATTTTAGAGAAGAAGAAACTAAGTCTGTGGAGCGTAACTCACCTAACGTTATATGGGTAGTAAAAATGGAGGAGTAAGGATCTGCGGAAGTTTTAAAATATGTTCACAAATTCTTTGGTACCCTACCCTTCAAAAGATGGAGCCTAATTCTTCTCAAGTGTGGTTGTCATCGGTTGCTGGCTTCTGGGAACATAATGTGGTAGAGATGACAGTCTGTCATGTCTGAGATTAGAACATCGGAAGAACTCTGGCTCCTTCTTTGCTTTCTCTTTTATGTCACCAGCCTGGGGGAGCCAGTGGCCACATCATCAGGGCACTCGCACAGCCCTGTGGAGAGGCCTACACGGGAGCTTCCTGCCCAGTGAGCCAATCTGGAAGCAGATCCCGCCAGCCCCGGTCAAGCCTTCGAGTGACGGCAGCCCCGGGCGACATCTTCATCTTGACTGCAACCTGTGAGAGACCCCGAGCCAGAAACATCCAGCGGAGCTGCTCCTGGATAGTTATTACTGTTTTAAGCCACTAAATTGTGGAGTTATCTAGATAACTAACATAGCATCAGAGCCTGTGCTCATTCCATTGACAGATGCTGCCTCCAAAATAGTCAAATTAGGTAATTATTTCTTTGGGGAGGCTGAGAGAAGCTGGCCTTGAGGGCTGGAAGGTGGGTGAGTTTGGAGGACAGAAGTGAAGGATGAGGGAGCCAGGCGCAGGAGGGCGGGCTGAGGAGTGACTGCGTCCCTGAGCCTGGGTGGGTGGTAGCCAAGGAGGCTGATGAACCAGCCCCAGGAACTGTGGCAATGAAGACCCAGGTGTTCCTTCCCGTAACAGTCTGCTCAGCAGCTTGTTTCTTCTGGAGCCATAAGGGTCCTATGAAGGGAGGAATGAAGGGGTCCTCGAGGACATGACCCTTGGAGAACATTGTACAGGGGGTGGCTTCCATGTCCTTCCAAGGCACTCTTCAGAGCAGTTCAGGAAACTCTGCATTCAGTTATCAGCACACAGTTTTAGTTCAGGCACATCTAAGGTGCAAAATCATTGCTATACTGTTGTGCTTCTTTAATAATCAAACTTAATTCCAAGACACAACATAAATTTCTCCTGCTCCCCAACCTCCCCCCACCCCACCACAAATCCAAGTCAGATATGAGGCATTTGTACATTGACAGGTTTATTTTTTTCTTAAAGCTTGAACAAACACATCTTTACAAACACAGAAGCTGGTAAAAGTAAGTCCTTACTGTTTGGTTAAAAATAGAACCCATACAGAAAGCTTTCTGGCCAAATTTCCCAAACAAGGAAAGAACACACTTCTACAATACATCCACTTTTTTGATTCATGTGTTTTCAAGTCAATGCAACACACTCAGGGCTGCCTGAACAAAGGGAAAATTAACTTCAAGACCGTGAAGGGAAAAAATACATGCCTCCTCCAACTGTTCAAAGATAAGTAGCTATGGAATTCTGAAAATTCTCAATAAATAGTTCATAGTATAAAAATTCTTAACTCCATATAGTTTACCTTTAATCAAAGGCATTACCAATTATTACGATAGTAAAGCATTCAAAGAACATTAAAATAACTATGCATATCACAACAACAAAAGGAACATAGAACATTTAGCTTTCCTAAGTAATCCTGGAAGAGGGAAAGTTCATTATAAATTAATACTTGAAGATTCTAGCCCAGCTAGAATTAATAAATTTAAAAAGAACTACCGTTAAGTATATAAATATGAAATTCGGGAAGGCAGGTCAAGAAAAGCGACTGCTTACTAAATGTGGGAGGTATCGAGCAAAAAAAGTCACTTTCTTTGGGGGGTATTAATACTAAATTAACACTAATAAAAATAATGGAAATGGCACAAAAAGAAGACACAAAATAAAATTGATCTTTGATGTGAGAATAATTCTATTCCTTGCATTTTAAGAATGTCTTATGTTATTCTAGAGAGACTTAGGAAAAAAGTCATGCAAATAAAATTCTAATTACATGCCAGTTGAGTGACTTTGTCAGAGGTTTGCCCCAGAAGGGCTTTTTAAAGAGGTTAAAGACATGTTCTAATTGCCGTCCAAATTGATGTTTACACCAAAAGAAGAAATCATCAACTCCCAAAGCAAACCCTATCTTTGGACTTAATAGCATCACTTACACTTTTTAATGCTTTTTGCTTCTTGTTTGTTCTTTTTTTAATAGCCTATTTTTACTGTATTTTTATTCTTTCTTAAATAAAAGCTAGGGGGGAAGGTAAAGGGAGATGCAGGTAAAGAGCCGCATTAAGCCAGGCAGAGCACAGCAAAGAGCAACAAAAGAGAAGCACAAGCGAATTTATGCAAACAGAAGAAAGAGTCCTCTCCGTGGATGAGGAACGTGTGCTCAGTCCTAACCGGGAAGACCTGCACAGGTGGCTTTGTGGTCTGAACATAATAGATGCTCCTCTCAAATTTTGGGAATGATGAATTAACCACTGCTTGTCAGACGGCCAACAGAGCCGGCAACAAAAGGCCACAAAGGCACCTTCAGAACTAGCCCTTTGAAACTGGAAACAAAGCTTTGGCCAGAGACGAATATGCACCCCCATGTCTGAAACAAGTTTCTTAAAAGGGCACTGACTACAGATCTTTTATTTTATAAATATATCCACTTGGGTTGGAGACTCTTCTGCCTGACAGGCCACCTTTAACTGCCACACAGCTGATGTAACTGGACAGCAAACAGCTGTTTAAAACTATCTATAGTTTAAGACTGTCTATGATAGTTAATTTGGTTGCTGGCACAGATAATCGGTGCTGAAGGGATTCACAGGCTAACATGGGAACGTGGGTCCAGCACAGCTTCCCTTGGGTGGGAGAGAGAAGGCATACCATGGTGTGTGTGGGGGTGTGTGTGCACGTGCACGCACATGAAAGAGAATGCCATGAAATGACCAAAAGGAAAGCTAAAATTAAAGTGATTTACTTTGTTCACGCTCATTTGGGGCCAGTTAGCAGTTCTGAGTTACCATCATTTCCCACAGATGGGTGGAGTTAAACAGCGATGCTAGACGATGTCCCCAACCTGACTTGCTAAAGGAAAATGCACCCGTTTTCTCATAGCCTTCTCGCCTGGCAGCTGACACCACCCTAGAATCCCAAGTCTCTCAGAATTAGGCTCCTTCAAAGGAAACACAGCTTCAGGGCATTCTGACACTCCTCTGGGAATGGATCTGGTCCTCTGCCTGCAGGCCTTTCTACACAGAGTGGGAGCCTACCACCTGGGGTCCCGCAGCTCCCTCCTCCCCGGAGGTCCTGACTGCTACCAGGCGCTACCCTGAAATGAACTGCTTCACCTGTTCTGAAGGCCCTTTAAATAAGAGATAGTAATCAATCCAGTTGTTATAGTAAGACAAGAACAACAGTCATAGTTGGAGTCCATTTTTAAGTTAGACGTCCCTTCCCTTCTTGCTTCCATAAATACTAAATGGAAGACATAATATCTTCAATTTATCAAGAAACTGGAGAAAATAACCTAATCAATGCGGGAAACCACGCAAAAAAAAAAAAAAAAACCCTCAGGAAATATTATATAACTAGGCTTTTTTTTTTTTTTTTTTTGAGACAGAGACCGGTCTCTCTGTTGCCCAGGCTAGAGAGCAACAGCATCATCATAGCTCACTGCAAACTCAAAGTCCTGGGCTCAAGCGATCCTCCTGCCCCAGCCTCCTGAGTAGCTGGGACTACAGATGTGTGCCACTGTGCCCAGCCAATTTTTTTTCCATTTTCTATCCCAAAGTGCTAGGATTACAGGTGTGAACCACCACGCCCAGCCTTACACACACCCTTTCAGTAAGGATGGCATTCAATACAAAATTTTAAACACTGGCATCTTCTAAAATAACACATGATTAGTTCCAAGTTTTAGAAAGTTCTTGATCAAAAGGTGCACATCAAAGTAGTGAGGGAGCAGCCCTGCCTTTCCCAAAAAGTTTTCAGGAAAAGGCTGCACCAGCACCTGTTGGTGAGGTCACCGGGAAGGAACCCATTCGGGCAGGAAATTGCACTAGACGAGCTCTAAGGCTCTTAAACTCTAAGATTCTAGTATATGCTAAAAATACTGCTGTGACTATGGTTTCATCTGATCATTATGTAGCCCTCTGAAATAAACTGAGTCAAGTCAAATAACAAGACAGTCTACCAATTAGCTGAGTGCAATGATGTATTTTAAACCCACACTCAGACCTATAATATATACTATACATTTTTACTAGTACTATTTGACCATAAATATTAAAAATCTACTTAATTTTATACCTATTTTATTCTTAGTGTTTACTTCAAAATGCTAGGCAGTATTCACCATACAGAAGAGGGCAAAGACTTTCATTAGTAAATGTCAGCTGTATCTATATCTGCCCATCTTTGGGATGAATGCACCATTATCAATTTTTTTTCCTCCTCTTTAATGGGTCCTTCAGTATGCTGGTGAGACAGGGAGGATAGGTTATCCCCACTTTACAGATGAGGAAATGGAGGCACAGGGAGGCCAAGTGATTTGCTCAGCGTCACCAAGTCTGTAGCCAGTCTGGAAATGTAGTACCAAACTGCCTTTCCTCCTTTTTGTAAAATCATCACTAATACGGAGAGTGTCATATATAACACATTTTACTCTTTACTGAAAATTAAAGGTTCAGGGAAGAGAGAAAGAATGAAGTGAGCTTTTTGTGGGTAACCCTATTTTCTTTTAGAGGACAAATGTAATTTTCTTCAGATGCTGGTAGGTATAACTAATGAGAACTAAATGGTGAGAAGCAAAGCCAGGCACAGGCCAAGGCAGACACGAGTGACAGGCTTTCATGGGTCACGGCTTCCCAAGACTTCAGTTCTCAGAAGAGGTTCACTGTACAAGGTCCAACTTTACATCTAACTTCAACACACAGTCTTCCCAATCATCTTAGCACTCTTTTGAACAAAAAAAGAACTAATTTAACGATAAGTTGGTTGGTCTAAAGGAATAAATAGTATTATTCATTAGTAGTCCTAAAAACATGGCATTCATCCACAAGAAAGTTAATAAAAATTATCAGTACCCTTTTCTTTAAGAAATCATGTTTTTTTAAAAAGTGGGAATTTCATCTAAAATAGTTTCTCAAATCTATGGCTCCTAAGCAAACCACTAATTTCCAATGTCTAAATACCCTCAGAATAAGCAAATATGTAAGTATTAGTCCAATCATGTGAAAACCCACCAAAATAAGATCTGACTAGAAAACACTTTCAATGAAAAGAGCAAAGTTTAATCAGAAACAGCATATTATATTTGCATGCTGTTAGTATAGGTGGTGTCTAATATTCCAGTGAGTACTGCTAATTTAGAGTTTGCTATATGAGAGGCATTCATGCAACTTTTATTTTCTCAATATTAAAAATACTTATTTTTTAAGACTTTTATTTTTAATATTATGGGTATATAATAGTTGTATATATTAACAGGCTACACGTGATATTTTGATACAGGCATACAATGTGAATTAATCAAATCAGGGTCATTGGTGTATATATCACCTCAGGCATTTATCATTTATCATTTCTGTTAGGAACATTCCAATTCCACTCTTTTAGTTATTTTAAAGTACACCATAACTTATTGCTGATTATAGTAAAAATATTTATCTTTAAACAAAAATAAATTCTAGTCAGCCTCTGCTGGGAGGAACATTAAGACTGCAAAGCAGTCACAATGAAAAAAAGTCCAGAATGTTAGCAAAAAGTGCTAAATATGCTTGTCATTCTATACATAAAATAAGTCCACAATGAAAAAAAGGAATTTATTATAATGCTTTACTTAATTTGCCTATCTCCCAACATAGGCTTTGAAAAATTCCTCTCAATGAAACTTTATAAGGAACACATGATGTCTTTATAATATTTTCTATTGCAGAAACTTAGGTTGTCACTCAAAAAAACAAAACCAATTCTAAAACCTAGCAGAAAGAGTAAACTAATCGCTATTTTAAATACTAATCACTATTTTAAATACTCAAAGTTTAACACTCTGAAGTTCCCATTAAATCAAAATCCTAACCATCTTTAAGCTAAATTCAAATAATCCTGCAACTCTGGAATGTTATCACCTGCTACAACTATATTGGTCTTTAGGAAACCAATGTGGTGTTACTAGTTTGAGCTACTTGTATCCCATCTTTCATTTAAAAAGAGACTAAGATGAATATCTCACGTCCTTTTGGTTGATTGATCATTTATACCAGACAGTGCAGGTGGGGTCACTGGCAGGACAGACAGTCAATCTAAGGAGTGGGTGTTATTAATTAGGTGTTGCAAGCCCCAAGTACATGTGTGCATACATTACATAAACACATATGTACATTTTGCAATATCAAACTATTATTTAAGTAACTAGAAAATAGAATCATATTTTTTCCTTCAAATTAAGGTATACATTAATATTTAGATAGACTATTAATGCAACGTAATTTTAAGTTATTATGGTTTAAGGAACCTGATTTGAAGTATGAAGATTTGACATTATAACTTATAATTTAATAAATGACTACCTAAATAATGACTACCAGATTTAAAACAAAACTTACTATAGCCACCATAATCTGCTAACATTTGAAAAATTTAACATGAAACCAGCACAGAAACAAATTTTTTTAAAAAGCCTACATAATGAAGAGAATATATTACATATAATAGTCACAAATATTTATCTTTTCAGGTTTCATAATATACATATGGCTCAAATAAGTCAATTTAAACTCTAATTAGAATTTTTAAAGACTCAAATTTTTCACTAAATGTATCATTATTAGAAAAAGCTTTCTGGATTTTTAGGGGAGCAGGGTTTGATTCTGACATTAGAAAGCCAACTAGACTCAACAGCAAGGATACTAAAATAAAAAAACCTGGAACATTTTGACAGTAGATTTAAAGAATAATTCTAGAAGATGTATCAGAATCATTCAGTCAAAAATATACTGTACTTACTACAAATACATTTTTATCTTCCCAGCCCATTCTTATTTTTTAAAATGTGTACAACTAGACTAATGAACTATGGACTATGCAACAAAATACTTATACAAGTTCATACATTTTAGGTGTGGTTTATTCTAAATATATTAAGAATAAAATTTCAGTACCTAGCTACTACTAAAAAATACCTCCAAAACATTTACCATTCAAAATTTATAAAAAGTACTGATTTTATTATACTGCAATGTATATTCTTCGTATAAAGATTTTATGTAAAACAAGCCGAAGTTTGAGACAATTTTACTTACAATTGCTATAAAAGCATTTTGCAGTTTTCAAAGGTTAATTAATTTTCTTCAGTACAGTTTATCTTCACCTTTACCAGGAATAGACAGGAAGGTTCATGTGATATCTCAATCAGTGAATAAGAAGATTTTTAAGTTCACTCATGCTCATACAACTTTTACATTGAAATGAGTATAAATTAACCAGGATAGAGATATTTTAAATGCATATGGTGGAGTTAAGAGGGACCAGCTGACTACTTAGTAAAATGGCAAAATCCTGAGTAGCATTATTTTTTTGGTATTTCAATGGTATTATGCTTGATAAAAAGATAAGTGCTACAAATTACTTAATGAATAAATAGGATAGTTCACATAACTGCACAAGTGAACATGCTTCTGAGAGAAAGTTAACATAGGCAGGATTAGAGAGATTTTAGAAAAGCACTCACCAAAAAAAATGTATCTAAAACAAGAGCCTGGTGCTCCCATTATTACAATGAGTGCAAAAGAAAGAAATTAATCTTTAGAGCTAAGATAAAAGTAAAGAGAAGATGGATATGATCACCATTAAAACATACAGCACTTTGATATCTATTTGAACATTACACTGGGAAAAATATGATCAAAGGTTTCCTCTCTGTTAAGCTGGAACTGTAGTGTTATGTGTAAGAGACATTTATTTTGTCCCCAAGAGCTTAATTTCTCCTTGTCAAAGATTTTCCAACCATAATATCCACTATGTTTCAAAGAGAATTGCTGCCAAAGAAAGGAGGGCTTGGATGGTATCCTCTGAATAGTGAGATGTTAGAACTGACTTCCTCAAAATAACTGTATCCTTTCCAGCTGTGTATGTGTGATTCTTTAAAACTTAAGATAAAATTCATCATTTTGAGTGTAGCATTCAGTGGTTTTTAGTATATTCACAATGCTGTGCATTGATTACAGCTATCTCATTCCAGAACATTTTCATCATCCCCAATCCCCATTGTTTGTACACATTAAGTCAGTCGCCATTTCCCATGCTCACCATCCCCTGAAAACCACTAATCTTTCTGTCTCCATGGATTTACCTATTCTGGACATTTCATATAAATGAAATCATAAAATACATGCCCTTTTATGTCTGGCTTTTCACTTTAACTGGTATTAATAGTTCTTAAACCATTTCAAAAGGCTATCATTTCAAAAACACCAAACCTCAGGTGCTTAAGATTGTTAATCTGTCCTCTGAGTGCACGCTGGTTTCTATGGAGCTACCATATATGATGGTATTCTTGTTCTTTGACTGCCTTTGAACACGTGAGAATGTATTGCAATCAGAAATACAAATTGTCATCTCTGGAATATGTCTTTGGAATAGAAAAGTAATCCATTGGATGAAGTTTCTGAAGTGGAAATGATTATCAAAGAGAGGAGTGAAATTCTTGATTTGATTATAATATTTTAACAATGACATATGACCAGATTGTATTTTTCTCTTGGTAACACTGAAATTTAAGCAATTCCAGAAGACAGAGGCCATCAAGCCAAGCCCTTTTGTGGTATCTGAAATCGTTTAATATGTGGTTAGTTGCATGTAAAATGTTTTCTAAAAACTGAAGTGAAAATGCAAACCCACAAGTAGGCTGATTCCTTAACAGATCTCATGTTGACACTCATAAAAAGACTTGATTTCAGAGCTAAGTTTGTTCACCACACATCAGTTTTTGGAGTTTTAACTCAAACTGTCAAGTAATCCAAAGTGAGATTTTTATGTGCTTGTCTTGTCTGTATAACACAAAAACTGACAGATGGGGAATTAGGCACAAAGTCTTAGCATTCAAAAGGTAGACTAAATACCGATGTATTGTGTGAATTTGGTTAATTCTACACTTTTTAAAAAAAGGCTAAAAATGTTTATATAAAGTAAGAATGTGAATCATCCAAAAGCTTTCAATCTCTCTTATCCCTGCCCCACCACACACAAGAAAAGTCTAAGTTTATTATTGTTTTTTTAGACACTGTCCCTGAGGAAGAAAAGTCTAATTACTACAAGTCTGACTTAAAAACCATTTAGCAGCCATCTATAACAACAATAGGCTATCAGTCCCAAAGTGGCAAGGATCTTATCTTAAATACTGTCATACTGCTGGGATGTCTAGAACAGTACGTGGCCTGAAGTAGGTGCTCAAAAACTGTTTAAGGAATGAAGGAACAAATGAATAAACCTGGTATCCTTCTCATACGAACTTGTGACAACCAAGTTATCATTGCCAGAAGCCACTGTGGGGAAATCACCAATGGGGATTTAAAAATGACTACTACTAGATTTTTGCTTTTGGTCACAATAGAGTACCTTGTGATTGGACTAGCCCTCCTACTGAAAACAATTATGAAAGCTAAACAAAACATGTAACATCTTTTATGGGCATCAGGGAGCAAAACAACACAGGCAGCACTTAAGGAGCTACAATCCTTGAAAGAAGGGAAGGACACTGAACTGAGTCCACATGCTTCTGACTTCTCTGAAGGCACCGCAAAGTCACAGCACAGGGAAATAAACAGTAATCCCGCTTGAAGAGACAAAAGTTGGAGTTTAGGCATGAAAGTAGCTAGGACTTGAGGGGCAAAATCCCAGGGAGGAGAAAAGCTCAGGGAAGTGAGCCTGAAGTGCTGCTACAACATTCCCTTGAGGTGTCTGCTAACCCTAAACTCATGTGCACGAGAGACCTCGAGAAACCCAGAAAAAAGCAGTAGGTGGGAGGCTAATGAGCTGAGCAGAGATTTTAGTAGCACTTTGTGCTGAGGGGACAGAGGTTGGAATTCAAGGCCACTAAGGTGAAGTGGCCCTGATAAATACCCCAGATTTTCAGTTGAGAACCCAAAGAGGCCATATGCTAGAAGAGCAAAACTACAATATACAATTCCTTTACAAAGTCTAAACTCAACCTTAGCTAGGATTGCAGTGATCTGTCCATACTTTACCTGCCTGCCAGAAGAAAACATAACCATATTAGAGGAAGATAACACCATTTGAGGCCCCTATAGTCTTTATTTATTTTTATTTTTATTTTTTTTGAGACAGAGTCTCACTTTGTTGCCCAGGCTAGAGTGAGTGCCGTGGCGTCAGCCTAGCTCACAGCAACCTCAAACTCCTTGGCCCAAACAACCCTCCTGCCTTAGCCTCCTGAGTGGCTGGGACTACAGACATGCGCCACCATGCCTGGCTAATTTTTTTTTTCTATATATATTAGTTGGCCAATTAATTTTTTTCTATTTATAGTAGAGACGGGGTCTCGCTTTTGCTCAGGCTAGTTTCGAACTCCTGACCTTAAGCAATTCATCTGCCTCAGCCTCCCAGAGAGCTAGGATTACAGGCGTGAGCCACTGTGCCCAGCCCCCTATAATCTTTAATACACAATGCATGACATTCAGCCACTTATGAGGCATGCTAAAAACAGGACCAAATAACTGACAACCAAAGAAAAACATGGACAATAGAAGCAACCAATAGCAGTAACTACTGTCAGGTAGTAACTCTGACATTGGATTTTTCAGAATAGTTTTAAAATTACTTTGATTTTCATGTTCAAGAATATAGAGAAAAAGACTGAGAATTTCAGCAGAGACCTGGATTCTATAAAAATGAGTCAATGGATATTTTAGAACTGAAAATAAAACATATAAAAGTAAATTGAAAGTTCACTTGCTCCAGCAAAATCAGAGGATAGGTCAGTCAAAATTATACAGACTGATGTGTAGGGAGAAATAAAGATGAAAAACACAAGGTAGACTATAAGAGACATATGGAACATGGTAAAAAGATTTGGCAGAATCCTAGGAAAAAGAAGAGACAGAATGAATTGGAAATATTATTTGAAGAATGACTGGTTAAGAATTTCTACCAAGGAGGGACATCAAAAAACAGATTCAACAAATTTACTATCCTTAGGAAAGATGAAGAAACCCATACATAGACACACCATAGTCACATTTTTAAAAACAAAGAGAAAATCTTACAAGTGACCAAAGAAAAAGAGACATATTACCTTCAAAAGAAGTAAAACTGATGGCTGATTTTTCCACAGAACTTAAGGAATGGAATGAAATCTTGAAAGTGATGAATCTAGAATTTCATACTAGGAAAAATATCCTTTAACAATAAAGGCAATTGTACCTGAATTTAATGATTAGATGAGTGTACTATACAATAATGTGAATTTTATCTCAATAAATTTGCTACAAAAAATAAAGGCAAGAGAAAGAAGCTTTCTAAAAGCAAAAGCTAAGAGAATTTATTGACAGTAGACCTGGCACTAAAATAAAAACCAAAGAGAATTCTCCGGGCAGAAGGAAAATAATCCCAGATGGAAGTAAGGAAAAGAAAGATAGAACAAAAGACACAAGAAAACATAAATATGAGGTCAAACAAAACTGAATGTAGACTCTTTAAAATACATAGTAGTACTAATAATAAAAATAAAAACAATGTTTTACGAAGTTTGAAATATATAGAGATATAGAGATAAAATATATATGTAGAATGTAGAGGTAAAACACATGACAACAATAACACAAAAGGAAGGAGCGGGTAAATGAAATTCCTGAATTGTTTGGGAAATGGTAATATACCAATTTAAGGTAGACTGTAGTAAGTCAAAGGAGCATGCTATAATCTTTAAGGTAATCACTAAATAAACTTTTAAAAATCTCCAACAAACTAACATAGGAGGAAAAAATGGGTAATAGAAAATACTTGATTTATTAAAAAGAAGACAGAAAAGGAGAAATACAGGAACAAAGAGGAAACAGGACAAAAGGAATACAAATTGTAAGATAGGAAACGTAAAACCAGTAATCGATAATCACATTAATTGTAAATGGACTAGATACTCAAATTAATGGCAACTTTCCCACATGGAAAACTTCTCATTCAGTTGGCTTCAATGGTGGATTATTTTGAACATTTAAAGGAGGAATAAAAACAGGTACAAACACTTAGAGAGTCTAAAACAGGAGGGAACACATCCACAGCTTGTTTTATGAGGCTAGAATAATCTTGATACCCAAACTTGACAAAGATATTAAAGAAAATTATAGATCTAGTCTTCTTATGACTCAAATATCTAAGGCAAAAAATATCAGCAAACTGAATCCCTTGATATATGAAAAGAATCATATTTATTTATTCCTGGAGTATATTCCAGGAATCCAACATTTGAAAATTAGTCATTGTAATTTATTGTTATAAGAAAATGAAGGAGAAGAAAAAGTTCTCAATACAAGCAGAAAAAGCATTTAATAAAAACTCTCAGAAAACTAGGAATAAGAAGAAACTTAATCTGGCAATTGATATCTATAAAAATTTATAGAAAGCATATTGAATTATAAAATATTGAACTCATTCTGAGTTCAAGAACAAATCAAAGAAGTTCATTGTCACTACTTCTATTTAGCATTTTACTGGAGGTCATGGTCAGGTCAATAAAGCAAGAAAAATAAAAATTGAAAAAGGAGAAATAAAACTACCATTATTTGCAGAAGATATAATTGCATACATTGCATTTTTATTTATATAAATATTGCATATTTATTTTATTATGTATGCATAAAATTGCATATATAATAAAATAAAAAAGAACATAATTATTAGGACTAAAAAGTAAATTTAGCAAGGTTGCTAGATGCAAGGGGAATATAAAAAAATGCATTGTATTTCTATAAATTAATAAATAAGAATTAGTAAAATAAAAATACCAAAAACCTAGATATAAATCTAACCTCTACATGTAAATCTATAAAATACTGCTAGGACAAATTAAATACCTAAGTAAATAGAGGGATATAGTATGCCCATGGATTGGAAAACTCAAAATTGTGAAGATAAAAATTCTCCTGAAACTGATCTATATTCAATGCAATACCAATTAAACCCTAACCTTTCCCCTGAGAAAATTGACAAGGTGATTCTAAAATGTACATGGAAATGCAAAAGGTTAAGAAAAGCCAAAACTATTAGAACTATTAGATCTATTAGAAGATCAAAGTTAGAGGTCTTACACTACCAGATATGAAGACTTTATAAAAATTATAATTGCAATGCACTGAGCTTTTCAATACATTGTGCTGGGTCAAGTGAATACTCATATGGAAGTAAATGAACTTTGGCTACTATCTAACATCATATAAAAATGTCGGCAACTAGATGGATTGTAGGCCTCACATAAATGATAAAATTAAGCTTTTAGAAGAATATAAGAATATCTTCATAGCCTTGGGGTAAACATTTATTAAATAGGGCATAAAAATTATTAACCATTAAGCAAAATTTTTGGTCATCAAAGGAAACCATTTGGAAAGTGTAATGGCAAACTAAAAAGAAGATATTTACAATAATTTATCAGACAAAAAACACCCCTCATACCCCTAAAATATAAAGGACCCTTTCAAATCAATAAGAAAAAAAGACAACCCAATAAATATGAACACATGACCTAAACAGTCACTTAACAAGTGAGGATATCCAAATGGCTAATGAAAAAATATAAAAAGGTGTTCCACACATCATTACTTATCAGGGAAATGCATATCAAAACTACAATGAAATATACAATCACCAAAATGGCTATCATAATCAAATGCACACTTAACAGATTGGCTAAACTAAGGCTGATGATACCAAGTTTGATGAGGGTGGGGAACAATGGTAATGGTCATACACTGTTGGTGAGCATGTAAGTTGGTACAACCACTGTTGATAACTATTTGGCAATATCTTCTACAGCTAAATATACCTTCATCCTATGACTCAGTAGTTTTACTCTTATGTATATATACAAAAGAAATGAGTGTATATGTCCACTAAAAGATATGTATAAGAATGCTATGGCTGCTTTAAACATAAAAGCTAAAAATTATAAATAACCCAAATGTCCATCAACAGTAGAATGGATAAATAAACTGTGAGGCACTTAAATCTGATGGAATACTACACAGCAATAAAAAAGAGCAAACTATTGTTATTGCTACATGTAACAACCCAGATAAATTTCACAGACATAATGCTGATCAAATTAAACTGGCCACAAAAGACTGAATAATTCCATCTATAGGAAGGTCAAGAACAATGACAGAAATCAGAATAGTGGTTATGTCTGAGTATTGACTGGCAGTCTCATTTTGATCTGGGTGATGGATACATGGGTGCATATACATGTAAAAATTCACAGAGCTATATACTTAAGATCTGTGCACTCTACCTGTCACCTTGGAATAAAATTTTAAACAATATGATCACTGCCTATCTGTAGTCTTAGTGCTCCATTTGGACTGGTTTCTTTGGCCACAGAATGTCAGTGGTCTGGGCAGTGGAAAAGCAGGAAAAGCTGGGAAAGGAGTGGGGAAACAGACAGGACGGAGTTATCACATGGGCCTCCTGGAAGGAAACAATCACTTTACAAAGCCTCTATAGACATGTTAAGTAAGTTCCTTTACCATACAGTAGACAACATGTTTTCTTAAAGAGATCTGTCTATATGGCCATTGAAATAGCATTTTTGTAAAGTAGCTTTCTCTATGTTCATGGCAAAGGTTTGTATCTCAGAGTTGTAAGGCTACTCACTTTCTCACACGGCACGATTATGTCCTTATTCCTAGTAATTATCATCCCAAACTTTTCTCTGTCTCAATCAATTCTTTATTTCTCTGATCTTAATTACAATCTGAAAATGTTAGTTGATATATGGATACATTAAAAAGCAGTGGATGAAGTATCATCAAGATACATTAGTGAGTATGGACATACAATGGAAAAATCAGAAAAAATGATGCAAGAAAAAGTACATGTAGAGTATGGAGCCAACTGATGTGGTTAAGGAAGACAGCTCAGATGGCAACTCATTGAGCTGGTGCTTGCCTATACTTTTAATCTTCCATTTACCTTCTAGTAAGGTAAATTCTTATCTTTATGTAAAGCTGTGGAAGGAAAGTTACATAGATTATTGAAGTTTAGATTATTTTTAACAAGTTTGCAATTTCACACCTAAGGATACATACTATTTTTGACAGTATACTGGCTATACATTAAAATGACAGTCTTTAAAAAATTCCTCTATGTGGGGCTGGGTGTGGTGGCTCACGCCTGTAATCCTAGCACTCTGGGAGGCCGAGGCAGGAGGATCAATCACCATCAGGAGTTTGGAACCAGCCTGAGCAAGAGCGAGACCCCATCTCTACTAAAAATAAAAAGAAATGAATTGGCCAACTAAAATATACAGAAAAAATTAGCCGGACATAGTGGCGCATACCTGTAGTCTCAGCTACTCGGGAGGCTGAGACAGAAGGATTGCTTGAGCCCAGGAGTTTGAGGTTGCTGTGAGCTAGGCTGATGCCACGGCACTCACTCTAGCCCGGGCAACAGAGTGAGACTCTGTCTCAAAAAAAAAAAAAAAATTCCTCTATGTGTATATGGGGTTTCTTTTTTCTAAAAATTCATGCCGGCTGGGCACGGTGGCTCACGCCTGTAATCCTAGCACTCTGGGAGGCTGAGGCAGGAGGATCACTCACCATCAGGAGTTCGGAACCAGCCTGAGCAAGAGCGAGACCCCATCTCTACTATCAATAGAAATAAATTAATTGGTGAACTAATATATATAGAAAAAATTAGCTGGGCACGGTGGCACATGCCTGTAGTCCCAACCACTCGGGAGGCTGAGGCAGGAGGATCACTTAAGCCCAGGAGATTGAGGTTGCTGTGAGCTAGGCTGACACCACGACACTCACTCTAGCCTGGGCAACAAAGCAAGACTCTGTCTCAAAAAAATAAATAAATAAAAATAAATAAAAATTCATGCCTATGAAGTTTTCAGGAATATTTTCCAAAACTTTAGTACTAAAGAATTAACTTTTTATGTGATATAGCACCCTTGTCATTCCTTTCTTATTCATCAAAAATGTCAAATTCCTCAACCACACTGGATTCTAAAACAAAACAACCAAGAGAAACAATGATTTTCTAATCTCTTTATAAGCAGAAATGGCAGAAAAGAAAGCTATAGTACTCCATTCACACAACTTAAATTTCCTTTTCTAAGTCATGACATTTCTTTTTTGTTCTTTGTTTCCTTCTTTTTCTTTCTTAGTATAAGAGAATTTAAAACGTAAATAAAAAGAAAAAACTTTAACATGGGTAGGAACAAGAATGAAACAGATTTTTTTTAGTAAAGAGACAAATTTTATAAAACCATACAAATTAAAGGTGTTATGTAATGGAAAATAATAATGGAAACAACATAATACTATTATCCAAGTTTCTTGTGCCCTGAAGAACAGCTGCTATATTCAATACTAACTTTACTTATCTTAAGTATTCAATGCCATATGATAACCCAAGCAACACTGTAAGTAGAAAAATACTACAAAATGTCCCTCCACTTAACCCAGCAGAAATATACCAGGAAAACTAAGCCTAATGAATAACTATCAATAATCTTGCCTTTTAATACAAGTCTCCTTCTAAATACAAAATATCAGCATTCTGCCACATGGTCAGAAATGATAATGGTAAGGAAATGACTGGTAATAAACATTTCCTATTTTGCACTAGTATGAAGACGTCAGGACACATGTATTTAGCCACTTTAGTTTCTTACTTCTTTTCAGCCTAATGATAGAAAAATACTAAAGTACTGGCACTTGCTTAGTTCATGAAATAAATGGACAACAGCCTTGGGTAGGGTAAGCATTTGGAACAGTAATCAACTATTTAATTATTTCATGGGGAGCTGGGCCCACAAAGGAAAGGGCTCAGAAGAAATATCTCAAAAGCTCAAAAGTAAGCAATGCTGAACATGAGAACTGAGAGTGATCAAATATTCTTAAGATGGTACCCCTTGAAAATATACTCCCTCCTTCCCATTAAACCAAAATTTAAATAACCAGTCTTAAGGAAAATATTCTCTGTAGAGAATGTGACAATTTGGAGTGAAGTTACTTGATGAGACGGTGAATAAAACCTTTATGTTGGTTGTAGCAGCTATTTTCTTTGGGTAGATTATACTTAAATTTATTTAATATCTACTTTTTCTGTTAATCTTATGTTTTTTTAGCCATTCTTGAGTTTTACAAAGACTCATTTAAATTTAAATTTTGAATTTAATTCCAAATTTTAGTAGAGCCTGCTACTTTTATTTTAGTGCCAGATAAAGGTATCAAGTGATGACAGACACTCATGTGGGGATATAATTAATTAAAGACCAGAAATCGGGATATTACAGAGTCAGATATTTGAGAGGCCAAAACTCATATAATTTTACGATATTTCACTATGTTATAATAATTCATCTACAAGGCAATTACTCTGACATAATATAAGTGGCATATCAGAATTTAACTTATTTACTTAGATCTTAAGGAATATTAGAAGTGTTATCACACAAACACCGAAATTGTGCTATTATTATTGGTCATTGGGAGAACACCCAAGTACTCGGGTGGTCTAAGGCACAAATAGATCCAATAATTTAGAAATTTTCACCATTGTGAGGTATCTTGTTCTTAAATAAATATGACAACAACAAGTATTTGCAATGGGGGCAAGGTAAATAAGTAGACACTAAATTGTATGCCTTTCTAAAATACTCTATTTGAGAACATAAAAAATAAAGTGAGCTACAAAAGGGATTTCCTTATTAAGAAAAAAAGTCATTGCTATCCTAGCAGGCTTCTTTAAAATAACTTACCTTATATTTAAAATGTAGCCATTTACATACTTAAGTAATCTAAAAAAAAATTAAAAGGCATTTTTTCATGGAATGAAATGAATCTGTGACTCCAAGACAGACAACCATGTTAAAATTAATTCAGGAGACTGATTTTCTATTCTAGTAATTCAATGGTTTCTTATTTCATAGAGGTTTGGAAGAATTAATGATTTTCAAATAACCAATTTAACTCATTCAGCCACAGGATCTGGCATAGTAATTAGAAGAAACTGACTTCTCTTCATTTCTTTCATCTATTGCCTTCCTTTTCTTATTCTTGCCCCTCAATTAGTCATATATAGTTACAAATATATGAATCAAGATTATGCTGATATGAAAATTACATACAATACAATCAATAAGGGAAGAAGGGAAGGGGTGATTTTGGCTCTATCCCCAAGATTAATGTCATAAAAAGAATTTAATGTATATACTTGTTTTTCTTAGATCTACTTTTATTTTACTCCTAATACCAAAAAAGAGCCCTTTCATTTAAAATTTTTATATGAAGTATTTTTATTGTTTATTTTTGATGTGACCAAATGAAAGCTTTGTAAATTTTAAAGTGCAATTCATTGTATACTAACAGAGAACCTGCATACAGCTTAACTGCTGAAAACCTAGTATCGAGTGCTATCTTTTTGGTATTTATAAGTAGGATGAGGATGAAGATATCTGACAAGGGTGCAATAGTGAGTGTTTGTTAAGGTCTTTTCAAAAGCCTATCTAGATTATTTAGGCAGGCTCATCAGTTAATGGAGAACCTTATCATTCCTTCCTTCTCTAAACGTCCACCACCTTTTTTACCCATTTTACTGTCTGTCAAGTCATCCAGAAGAGGCAAGGAAATCAATGATGATGAGATCTACTCATTTCCAACATTCACAAGGAATCAATGACATCATAATCATTAGGGCTCACTGTTTGACCATTTTCTGGATTATTTTCTATTAGCAGCACAATCTCTTTACTGTACTTTATGACTAGTATTTTCTACCAGGATGCAGTTTCAAAAAGGACTTGAGTTAACTTAAACATTTCCAAATATATTCCAAATATACCAATGTGAATATAAATGGACATTATCTTGATTATTGTAAATGTGTGCCTCATGGAATCCCATTTGGGAGTTAGCAAGAATTTGGTGATAATTCCCACAGAATTCCTCATCATTACCAGGAATGACTGAAAGCTGGGGTACAAAATTGTCGTTGACTCAGTGAGAACCACAGAGCTAGGTGGGCCAATGAAAAGTACAAAATGTTATTCCCAATAACCACTGTAGACAAAAATGTGAACAGGAAAATATTTTGAAAATATTTTAATAATTGCCATTTTTTGCCTGTGCTATTAATATATACATTGATTTAGTAATAAATATACTACTATCACATAGAGTGCAATATTTTTAGTATTCATAACTGTTTGAAATTAATGCTGCTATCACCTTGAGAATAAATAAATATCATGTCCAAATTCCAAACTAATGCTCAAGAGGTTATTATTAACAAAAACTATAAAATAAACATGTTGGGCATTAACTTTTTAAGCATTACCTGTAAACATAGCAAAAATCACTTTTCTCAGTCCTGACATTTCGTGTGATGGCTTTAAAAAGAAAATATAACATACAAATCTTATCACTTAATTTTTTTGCATAGGGAATGAATTATATTTTAAAATGCAGCAATCTTTCAATAAAATGTCTTCATCACATAGCACTTGTTTTCTGTATGAACTCAGAACTTTTGAGCAATAAAAGTGCTCTGCATAAGTTTATAAAATATGCTTTCTGGATTTAAAATTTAACAGAAAAATTTCCAAACAAGTCATATGTACGTTTCTAAAATATTATGTACATAATAAGACTACAGGAGGCAATTCCTCACTGTAGCACAACACAGTGTACAAATATGAAGCACAGTGTTTAGTATAATTTCCCTTTAGGTTTTCCTCACATCGGTGCATAAGTTGCTGACTATATTATGCAACATGCCCCATTCTACTTGTTTGTACAAAGTAGAAGAAGGATGTGAGGACAAATTTAAAGTAGATAAAGAAAAAAATGGCAAAAATACAGTACATATGCTTTAAATAGTACACTTTATAAAATAGTTTGCTCTGTTCACACTCTTTTATAAAGTGCAATATCACTTAAAACAGAGAGACATGTACCTTAATATTTTGCAATAACCATGAAAACAAATTGCCAGGAAAGAGCAGTGCAAAATTAAGAACATACGTAGCTTAGCATGCAACTCAGATGGATCCCAAATAGAGTATGGGACCTTATGTTCTTTTATCTTTTCTTTTTACTTTTTAGAAAAAGATTAATGATAGCAGGTTATCATCATATGTAACCATAAAATAAAAATAAGTTAAAATCTTCTCTCAAGAAATTAAGTATATGCCACACATAAAATTCATTACACAATCTTTTTTGAAAACAGACCCTTTTCTCTCATAAATCATTGTTCGAAGGATGCAAATCTCTAAAAACCCTACATTGTCCACAAGGCAAAACAAAAGGTATCATCATAGTACAATCCAACTCTAGGTGGCAGACATCTGAAAAACCTGTGACTTCTTTTGTAAGCAGCTCAATTCTAATTCAATTTACAGAAACCTTTGTTCTTTCAAGAATAGTCCTGTTGGCATCATGCTAGGTCACTAAAAAGTATAACATGTGCTCTATTCACAGTAACATTCTCTGTCCAGTGTTTTTGGACAAGGATAACCAAACAGGTTTTCCTGAAAAAAATTCAGTAAGAGGCAGATTCCAACGAGACCAAGGGGACACATTTTTAAAAGCACAAAACACTGTCTCAGGCATATACCGAGGGAAATAAAGGTGCAATGGATCACCGATTACATTCCTACCGTTCCTATATTACTCAGTCCGCGAACTGGAAGAGGGTCTCCGGGTTATTGCTGTCGGCAGGATTGCTGGGCTGCAGTGTCTTGGTGGGCGTGGTTTTACCGTGAGAATGAGACGAAGAAGAGTGAGAACTCTCACTGGAGCTGCTGCGTGTCTCCGTGCTGGTGCTAGTCTTTTTCATTTTCCTTCTCTTAGCCAAAGGGGCCTTATCGACATTCTGAAGGCAAAACCCCTCTCTCTTGTATTTGTTAAAGGCCTAGAGGAGAAAAAAAAGGGAGCCCTTGTAAAGGTAGAAGTAGTGAAGTTTTTTTTAGCAGTTATGTTGTATAGCAGAAGACAACTTTCCATTGGCAAAAGCAGCTCCAAGTTGTTTTGGGAAAGATCTTAAAGCCCTTATATCGAAATCTCCTGGCAGGGTAGTGAAGTTCATGGGAAAAGACTTCTAAGGGCTTTCTTTAAATTAAACCAGCGAGGCTTTCCAGGAGTCATACTTTTAATAAACCTTTTGAAGAAGTTAGGACTAAATCCCAATAAGAAACCACGGGCTGACTGGAATTTCTTGAAGAACATCTGTATTGTAATCTGTATCAACCCTTCTGTCCCCTTACTTTTACTGGTTCTGTGTCTAAGGTTTAAAATTCTGACCACAAAGTCCCAACACAGAGTAGACGTGATCCATTAGGGGTCCTCGCTCTCCACTTCCAATACAATGTCATTTGGGGGAGTCTTGGACACTTAACATGCACAGAGAAGCTCAGCTCTACAAAGTCACCCTGGCCTCCTCCTCACTGCAGCCTGTCTGGCTTCTCCTCAGCCTCAGGCTTGGGCAATGCTGTAGTTCCTGCTGACAACCATGCATCATACGGCACTGAGATGTGGATCATCTGGTACAAACTCTTGCAATCAATCTCTCCACCATCTCAACATTTCCCAGTTTAAATCCATTCTGTAGCTGAAGCAGCACTATCCTCCTTTCTCAAATTCCCACGTAATTTTATTTCTCCCTAGCTCATCTTACCCTATACCAGATGCTAATTATCTTCACATATTTGCATCTGGTTGGCACAAATATAGTTACTGCCATGTAGTCTCAGCCTTTCAAATACATAACCGATACTCAACACCAATGAACTTGTGTCCTGTCCCTCAGTCTCTAGAATGTGTTATGCACTAAATGGTTATGGAATGAATGGACTTACTCTCACATGTGCCTTAGTTCCTAGTGTTTACTTACAGTTTTTAAAGAAAATGATTTAGTTTATTTGAGAGAAAAAAAGTTCTATTATACATGTTGCTTTCATTACTTACTCAAAATTTTCAACTGTTCCAATATCAGACTAAGGTCTCATCTCACAAACTCTTTCTAAATATCAAGGAAGTATTTTGTGGGTTAGCACAAGTCCTCTAAGTACCTTCTGTTTATAAAGTGTTTATATCATGGAGCAATTTACAAAAACACACTAAAATTATAAAGACATATTGTTTTAAATGTAAACTAAGACTATGTCTCTGAGGCTCCAGAGTAAGAACGTCTCATTCTGATTCCTATTCCAACCACCCAACAGTGCAGGGCACAGGCCTCACATGGAAGGTCGCTTTCACACAGGTGTGCACAGCAGCTCCTGCGGATCCCAGAATGTCTGGCGTCATCAGAGGATTTGAGGACAGCTGACTGCCATCTTGAAGCCACTCATTGTACCTCAAGCCAGACATTTTAAGCCTTTTATTTGGATCAACTGTGAGCAGTCCTATGGGAATAAATATTTTTGTATTTTACGGTTTGTCATTTTAAACATGGTTTAGAAACAACTTTAGACATAAATCTGAATTATGTTCACGTGACACGATGGTTTATACAAGGTTTCAACTTCCTACAAAGATAGTTACATTTTCATATATATATTTAAAACCTCTAGTGAATACTAGATTCTAATGATAGAGTCACAACAGCCTATTTCTAGGAGGTTGTAGGCTAATTGGCTTTTCAATCAGGAGAAAATAACCACCCAAAACAAAGACCCCCACTGCTGACTTGGTAAGCTCCAAATGAACAAAGAGCACCCTGGTCTACTTCACTCATGCCCCCAACATTTACAAGTCAGAGAGTGTGGTGGCACTAGAGATATGGAAATGGAGACTCAAAGAGGAGCTACTGGGAGATTTGGGAGATATACAGACAGAAACCCAGATATTATAGCATCAGGGACAAGAGCAATAGCGAAATACACAAGCACAGCGTGTTAGCAGGCCTGGGGGAAGGGCTTATCCTAGGGAGTGTGGCACCCTGGAAGGCTTCTAGGAGATGAGTTCCAGAGGATGAGAGTTGGCTAGATGAAGAGGGGTGCTCCTGGGATTAAGAAGAGCACGTGTAAAGACATGGAGGAATCGGAAAGCTTGGCACATTTGAGGAATTCAAATATTCTGCAATAGCAGAGCCAGGGTGACGAGGAAGCAGTGGCAGAAGGGGCCAAGTCAAGGAGGGCTTTGAATGCTGAATGCTAGGCTAAGGAGTCTGATCTGAAGCTAACAGAGATTCTCCAAAGGATTTTTAACAGAGAAGAGTCAGAATCACCATCTGGATACTGGATCCATCAGTGATAGATGATAGACAGGTAAGTCAGAGGAAGCGAGATAAGGTGAAAGGATATTACAGGATTTTAGGAGAGAAATGATGACAAGAATGAAGACAAGGGCATGTGAGTGGGAAGGAGGGGACAGCGAGGAGGGCCGCTGGACCTGCAGGACTCGGACACCGGCTGCGCACAGCGAGGCAGGTGCAGGTGTCAAGGTGGCACCCAGGTTTCTGTTCTGGTGGTCTGGCTTCTTGGCAGTGCCATTGCCCAAAAGAGGGGAGAGAGGCAGAGGATTTTCTTTGGGGAAAAGCATAGTAAAAAGTATAGGTTTGTTTTAGATGTGTTCTAGATGCCAGTGGGAGCTACTGCTAGCTCATGCTGGGCCATGTGGATAAGATCACTAAGTGAGTATTCCCACAAGAAGAAAAGTAGGCTGGAGAGAATAGCTGGGAAATCTTGTGGAACACATACAGATTCCTGAGGAATTAACACACAAATACATGTGTAATGAGTATGATTCCACTTCACCCACTGCACATCACATAAAATGTAAAATTTCATTAGATTCTTACCTTGGATCAAATCTTTAGCCTCTTGGGATACATTCTTCCAGGCTTCTCCTTCAAAGGAGAAATCTCCCTTTTTAATTTTCTTCATGATTTCCTCTGCACTGGTACACGTCAAACTTCTGTCATGAGATTGGAAGGGAACCTGCCCCGACAACATTGTGTACTATCACGGGAAAAAAGTAGCAAAATGGAATGACTGCCAACATTACTGTTAAAGCCACCCCAGTAATCCTATCACTAATTTAATCAGCATAATCTACCAACTACTACATCTAGTATTATTGAGTTTAAAAGATTACATGATCTCTATCACTGAAGCAACAAACATATTTCAAAGAGTTGTAAATAAAATGGCATGGCTTATGATACCAAGATTTAAAATCATTTTTATAACTATTCAGAGCAATAAGAACAAAAAAGAGACAATCAACCACTTCAGAAAAAATGGTAAACAGAAAATTGAGACTCAAAAGAACAATTTTTTCTACTCATTTTCACACATCCTTTCCCCAAACATGTAACTATGGCTAAAGACTTTTAAATTTTTTTATATAGGCCTTCCGATTTTGCTCATAATTATCCCTGTCCTTATTTTATTTTTTCTATTGATTACACATAATGAATTAAAATTCATATATAGGAGAAGCCACCTATTTTCATTGTAGCCCTATGTTTGAAAATTTGTTTTAAGGTTTTTCTCCTTTAAAACATCAACAGAAAAACAAACAAGCCAGGGTTTATCTTTATAGCAGAGACTGGATTTTAGAAAAGTGATTCCTTACAATTCTCAAGTGAGTGATTTTCAGTCTTACAGAGACGAAGGCTGGTTGTCAGTGGGGGTGGGCTGGCTGGTGTTAAGTAATCGCATCTGTGTGTAGACCAGAGAGAGCCAAAGGGAAGCATTGCTCAACAGTGCAAGAACCCCATTTCCCTGAAAATAAGACCTACCCATAAAATAAGCCCTGGCAGGATTTCTAGGCATTTGCGCAATATAAGCCCTACCCCGAAAATAAGACCTAGTGATGGGCGTGGCTACGCAGCGTATCTGCACAACCCACGCCTTTTGTCTTGGAGCAGTAAAGAACACGAGCAGCCCTTTTCATCTGCCCCATGAGAGCTCTATTGCTCGATATGAGAGATTGGGGCCAATGGTTCTAAAGGAAATAGAGTTGCAAGAAATTCAGGATGGAATTCAGGGTTTGGAGAGTTATGATGATGTTCCAGAAGACGACGACTTAAACTATATTTGAATAAATGTAGATTGTTGTACTGTACTTAAAAAAATAACACATCCCCTGAAAATAAGCTCTAGGGTGTCTTCTTGAGGAAAAATAAATATAAGACCCTGTCTTATTTTCGGAGAAACACAGTAGATTCTGCGGTACAAACTGTTGTCCATGTGGGGATACTGATCCCTGGTGCTTCCTACTCCACCGTCTTCCCAGAATCCTCTCTTTAAAATATCTTTACATTGTTGATGAACATTTGGATTGCTTCCAGTTTGGGTAATTTTGAATCATGCTGTTAAGATACCTTCTTGTATATGTCTTTGTTACATAAATATACACATATCTGTTGGATATATTCCTGGGATTGGAATTGCTGGGGTATTCTGTCTGCATATGTTCAGTAGATACTGCCAAATAGTTTTCCAAAGTCTGCTCTACTTCTTAATCCTACCCCACTTCCTAACTGGTACATTTGTGGCTAAATATAAGAAAGCAACCTTTACAAATAGAATTGTCTTACTTTCTCACGTGTAATAATGCAACAGACTATTGGGAGGAAAAACTAATTCTTCATGTTTGGAAGTACCGAAGAGGAGATTGGTGATTAGGGACTTTGTGAAAAAGATCCTTTCTCTGGAAGAGTTAGAATTAAACAAACTTTAGGCTCCTCTGAATTCTAAGACCTTAAAATCTTAGTTGATTATCCAGCAATCAACTTCCATTGAGAATAATTTTGTGTCTGCAAATTGTTTACAAATGTTGTAACAAAACATATAGATATATATCTACATAAAGATATGTATATACACATGTGTCTGTATATATGTATTGTATATGTACACATACATATATATGTAGAAAGAGAGCATGCATATAAGAGAGAATTAGAGAGAAAGAAAAGGCAAATGCAGCAAAATGTTAGATGTTCACAGTATTGTTCTACTTATTTCTCTATTTTGAAATTTTCAAAATAAAATTTTGGGAAAAAAGTGAAAAAAATAAGGTCTCTAGAATAAAACACTTGGAGAAAATGTTTTAAATGGAATTATATAATACCTCACAGGTATGTTATATACGCTATCCTACTTTTTAAAAATACTGTTATGGACTGAATATTTGGGCCCTCTCCTCCTCTCCAAATTCATATGTTGAAACCCAACCACCAATGTGACTGGATTTGGAGACAGGGTCTTTAATAATTATGGTTAAATGATATTATATGGGCAGGGCCTTCACCCAACAGGATTCGTGTCCTTAAAAGAATAGACATGAGAGTGAGCTTTCTCTTTGTTACTAGCTCTGTGAATACGCACCAAGGAAAGGCTATGTGAGCACACAGTAAGCAGGTGGACGTCTGGAACCCAAGGGGAGGACCCTCACCAGACACCAACCCTGCTAGTACACCTTGATCTTGGACTACCCAGCCTCGAGAACTGTGAGAAAATAAATTTTTGCTGTTTAATCCAACCAGTCTATGGTATTTTGTTATAGTAGCCTAATAAGATTTATATACTGTGTAAACTCTATATTAAAGTCCTGTACATTTCAGACAGGGATTGTACATTCCTGGGATTATAATCAAAGCCTCATAATACTATTATCTTCCTGAAGTATTTATTTTACTCAAAGAGGGTAATATAATTTGTTTTCATATTAAAATATCTACATTCATGTTTATTAGATGCAAAATGCTAAAGTGTCATTCATTTCTACAGTAAATCAGGAGATTCCAAATAAATTTTATGTTTGTTATGGGATAATTCAGGCTTTCTATCTAGATGTCTGGAGATATGCATTTATTTATAAAGAAAAGTTTGCAAAGCACTATTTTATTTTTTGACAGTTTAATGCAGATGTTAACTTTGTTCATTTTTATCTGTAATTTTATCATTTATCTCTAAAAGGCAAGGGCTTTTAAAAACGATAAGCACAACACCATTATCATACCTAAAAAGAATAGCAATAATTCCTAATGTTCAAATTTCCCAATTGTGTATACATTGTATATACATTGTATATACCATTACACCTATACAAATTACATTTAGATTTGGATTTAATAAATAGAATTTAAATTATAAAGTATTTGAATCAGAATTCAAGTAAGATGCAAACATTGTTTCTTAAGTGTCTTTTAATCTATAGGTTCCAAGGTTACCTTTTCTCACAATTTTCAGCAAAAACTGAGTTGTTTGTTCTGTAGAACTTCTCATAGTCTGGATATTGTGCTTGTACTATGGTATCACTGAACCTGTTTTTTGACCTGTTTTTCTTAAAAATTTGATAATTAGATCTAGAGGGAAGCATCACTTCCATCCATGTCATTACCTGAAGTTATTTCCATAGATAAGGTGTTCAGAGGCTCTAAAATTCCTCCCTGTGTGTTTAAGACTGTCTTTTATAACCTCAAAGATGCTTTGGGAGGCTGAGGCAGGAGGATCACTTAAGCTCAGGAGTTTGAGATCAGCCTGGGCAACATAGTGAGACCCCCATCTCTATAAAAAATATTTTAAAAAACCCTTAAAGAGCTTGATGGTCATAATTGGCCTATATTTAAAGAGAGTCCCTTTTACAATAAAAAAGAAATTACTAAAAATGAAAGGCTTTTTATTTAGATTAAATTTTTAAGACATTGCTACTAACGAAAATGTCCTCAATTTAAGTCCTTAAACAAAACTCTCAGATCTACAAAAGTCAGTTGTTTACTTTTATTAAAAATAATCTTATTCATAAATATGTAAGTTTTGTTTGAAAATTATAAATGATGACTTAAAATCACTGAGATGAAAACCACATAAAGCTTAAAAATAAAAGAAGAACCATCTTGCAGGGACAAGTGACTAGCCATTGGGAGAAAACAAACTGACTCCAGATGGAGTACAGATTTAAGTATAAAAATAAAATATAATAATTCTAGAGAAAAATTTAGCAGAATATTTTTACAATCTTTGGTTGGGCATAGGGCTGGGATGACAATCTGACATCAAAGCATGATACCAGAAAGAAAGAGACTGACATATTTTACTGCACAGAAATTTTTAAAAATTTTCTATTTAAACCCATCTAAAAACAAAATCAAAACCCTGTACTACTATAAACACATTTTCAAACAAATGACAAACCAGAAAAAAACATTTCCAATATTAATGGCAGACACAGAATTAAAATCCTTAGTAGAGCTTTAAATGTAAAATTCAGTAAGTAAAATCTCCCCATAGGAAAAATGGGCAAAGCTCATAAAGAGCAATTCATAAAAGAAAAAATACAAATGTCCAAATGTATACAAAGATGCTCAAATTGAATATTCACCAAAGAAATGAATGCAAATTATGACTATGGGATATCATTTAAGATTAAAATTGATATAATAGTATCCATAGCTGGGTACAGTGACTTACACCTATAATCCCATCATTTTGGGAGGCCAAGGCAGGAGGATCACTTAAGGTCAGGAGTTCAAGACCAGCCTGTGCAACAAAACGAGACTCTGTCTCTACAAAAAAACGTTTTAAAAAATTAGCCAGGTGTGGTGGCATATGCCTGTAGTCCCAGCTACTCAGGAGACTAAGGCAGGAAGATCACTTTGAACCCAGGAGTCTGAGGCTGCAGTGAGCTATGATGACACCACTGCACTCTAGCCTGGGCAAGGGAGGTAAGACTCTTAAAAAAAGAAAAAGAAAAAAGCCCTGAGGGCATCTATTGTACTCTCACACAGCTGATGAGAACATAAACTGATACATCTTCAAGAAGGAAATTTAGGCATATGTTAAAGTAAAGATGTGTATACCCTTCTCCTAGGAATCTATCCTAAGGAAATAATGAGACAAATGCAAACATATATGTAAAAAATATTCATTTGTGTAGCTTATAGTTAGTGAAAAAATATTAAAACACTAATGGCTTATTAATAAAGAAATGAGTAAATAAATTTCAGAGACTCAAGCTACATGTATAATATAATCCCGTTTGTTAAAAAATGCAAATATGTGTACATGTACAGAAAAACATGTAGAAAGACATAAAGCCTACACACATACAGTTGGGGGAACACTGGAGGGAGAGTGAGAGCTTTTGGAATATCATCTCTGTTTGGGAAGATTATGAGTGATTTTCACTTGGTTCTTGGTGTCTTCCTTCTGTACTGTCTGAAATCCCCTCCCCCAAATTCATACATTACAAGTTATACGTAGAAAAAGTAAAGCTATTTTGAGAAAAAATACAACGAGATTTTTCTAGTTAATGTTCTGTTTGTAACTGCAGCAACCAAGGACATTTTGTGAAAAGCATGCTGACCATGATTACTATAGATATTTTATCTATCAATTTATTAATTTATCCTAAATGATATTCTTTAATTACATTTTTAGTCTGAAACCTCACAAAATTTTTAAAAATGTTTTTCTGATGATGAGTCACTGCTATTTTCACATTGTATTTAACGTAATATTTGTCTTGTGAAAATATACCATTGCTTTAAAAAATTATGTAACTTTCATTCATACAAAACATGGCTAACTTAAATATTTCAAAATAAAAACTAAAATAAAAATTCCTACATTTTCTCTAATATAAGTTCCAAAAAAGGGAAATATTCTTCTGGCAGGCCTCTAAATTGGTTATACAGAAAAGAAACCAATTTACCAATTTTTTTGCAAATTTAAGGAAAGCATTGAAGAGGAAGAGAAGTACAGAGGACACCAAACAACTGCCCAGGCTCTATTATAAAGTGAACTCACCAAAATGACGCCCAAGCTCCACAGGTCACAGGACTCATCGTAGCCGTTATGATTCAAGAGCTCAGGGGCCGCATAATGAAGGGTGAAGCATGGTGTCTTAAGAGGCTGATTATCAGGTGGCTTTAGGCGTGCAAACCCAAAATCAATTATTTTAATTTCCAAATTGTCATTTTCATCAGTGAACAATAAATTCTGCAAGATAGCAACACTTAAATTAGTTTCTCATTAAAATGTCATGGGATTTGCTGATTCCATTTATGTAACACTCCGTCTGTATATTGATGTCTGATTCATGCACAGAGAGAAGTGTCATGGGGAGCCTCTGAGGGCTGAATGTCAATGCACTGCTGCTTTCTGCTTTATATCTTTTTGTATTATTTCAATTTTACAATGTCACGTGAAACATTTGTGACTGCACCATGCCTCTTCTGATGTTGAATCCTTTGTGTATGCTTTTCTGTCTGCTTGAGTTTGTCTTCTACTTCCTCCACCAGCCTACCTTCCAACCTGGCTCATGTACCTCTACTGCTCATTCAGAATACCTCCCTAATCATTCCACCAAATTGAAATGAGAACTTTTTATGTTTTCTCCTAACACTACTTACTTTTCCTTTCTGGCACTTCTCACTTCAGCATATCAGGGTTAGAGCCACTCCACGCAGGGTCCTAGCAAAAACTCCTCTCTCAGTAATCATCAGTTTAATGTTTTCATCCAAATTGCACCATAATTCTATAAGGGCAAGAACTATGTGTCCACCTTATCTATAACCCTGTCCCCAGGGCCTGACACAGTCACAGTGTAGATGTTTTGGGAAATATTTGTTCATTGAATAAAGTCATAAATAAAATATCTATATAATATCTAGTATATTCTATTAAAGAAGACATGGTGGAGATATGCATTACATTTCAGAAATATTTTCTCCAAAACAGTTAATACTCCTTTAAATATTCAGAAAACAATGTTATTTTGAATCATTCATCTGCCAAGTCTTCTAGATCTGTGGTCCCCCAACCCCTGGTCCGCAGCCTATTATGGACCAGCTACAAGGCTCCACAGCTCCCACTCCAACCTTGGAAAAACTGCCTTCCATGAAAATGAAACTTAGGAAGGGGGAGTGCACAGCAGGAGGTGAGCAGTAGGCAAGCCAGGGAAGCTCCATCTGTATTTATGGCTGGTCCCCTCCCTGTCACTCCCATCACCTCCTGAGCTCTACCTCTCCCTCTCTCGGCCCAGTCCATAGAAAAATTGTCGTCCATGAAACCAGTCCCTGGTGCCAAAAAGGTTGGGGACCACTGGATCACTAAGCCTTTACTGTACTGCTTTTGTATTTATCACATGCTTAATAAATGCTAACTGTACTAATGCACAAATCATTTTAGTAAGTATATCAAGTTAGCACCGAAAGTAAATCTGATTATATTGTCTTTAGACATCCCAACAAAATCTGTTATGCCTTTATAGTCATTAAATTATTCCCAGCTCTGGAACATTATTTGCTTTGTTAATAATATTCCAGCTGAAATAAAAGACATAGATGGCTTCATTGATACAAAGAAGAAAAATCTTCTAAGCCTTTCAGTAAAAACTGAAATGAATAAAGCAGGAGGTCAGAAAAGCAAAAATTTAACTGAAAAAATTTATTAAATTTTTAATAATAAAAATGCTTAATCCTGAATAGGTGACTACTGAAGTCACAGCTGGGGTTCAGGGATGTGTGCTTGGGAGAGGTCCTTCGACAAAACACAACTGAGCTCCTCTGCAGTGCAAAGCACTGTGCAACACAGAGCAGTGACGGAAGCATACATACCTGGCCCCTCTCATTGAGCCTGCCAAGGCTTTGGAAATGACTTAAGTTTATTCTATTCTAAGACTGGTGAAAGGCTTTCTTGATCTTAATTCTGGAAGTAGAGGAAATGAGGGGACATGGTATTCACTTTAATTTGGTGACTTTAATGCATTCCTCCTATATCCTGAGCACGTTGGAACAAACACACTGCTCACTTGTCTCTTTCCTCAAAGTGGAGAGTTAGAAACAGTTCAACACGGAGGAGGGTATACGGGGTCAGGAATGGTAGGATGTAACCATTCAGTCCCCTTTTATCCTGATCCTAAGTTCTGCCTGAAATGAATTTGATATATATAACTTTTTTTAATCTTTCAAGAGTATGGGATCAGTTTGAAAAATACAAAGCAGCTTATGAGGAATGTCAGCCAGCTTCTAAATTTATCTGACTCTTGCCTAGACTTAGGATTTTGCCTATGCAGTAAATGAATCCCACATAACTATCTACCAAAAAACATACAAGATCTGAAAATGCTACATGTGGCCAGGCACAGTGGTTCATGCCTATAATCCCAGCACTTTCAGAGGTAGAGGTGGGAGGATTGCTTGAGGCCAAGAGTTTGAGACCAGCCTGGGCAACATGAGACCCCATATCTATATAAAAAAAAAAAAAAAAAAAAAAAAAAAGATTAACTGGGCATGGTGGTATGTGCCTGTAGTCCTAGCTAGTTGGGAGACTAAGGAGAGTGGATCACTTAAGCCCAGGAGTTCGAGGCAGCAGTGAGCTATGACTGGTTCCTGCAGCCTGGGCAACAGAGAAAGATCCTGATTCAAATTAACTGATTAATAAAATAACAAATACTACATGGGAAAAGGGGTTAAACTTTTAATGTAAAATAATATACTCTGCCATTTAAAAGTCCAAGTGAAAGATATTTTATTTTGAAAATGTTAGTTCAAAGGTACATTTTCATTTCTCCAAAATCCAGTTTGATTTAGGACTATAATTGCAGTAGAATGTCCTAAATAATCTGACAGTTCTACTTCATTTCAAGCGACTATTTGAAAGAAAAGCTTTATTCCAAACAAGAAGAATTAAGCTACATAAGTATCTTTTTATCAGAAAAGTAAGAAGGCAAATTAAAATTTTGTTGGAGAAGACAGTTGCCTCATTTGAGACTCATGAGATGACAGATGGCTAGTTATCAAAGAATAAAACATGTGAAAATGAATTCTATACAGTCATGGAACAGATCTTTTCAATTAAAAAAAACTACATGCTTGTTCCTTGTCTATCAAGAAAACATTTAAGTGGTGTGCTTTCACATTTAAAAATAGACAGCTAATCTCCAATGTACAGAGCACCATATTTTCAGTGGGTGTTACGTAGGAGAGTGAGAACTATGAAGAAGGAAGCAGAGGGGGAGCTACCATAGATGCAAGTTAATAAAACACGATTCACTTTTGATTAATTACTAGTAACATGAATAATGGCAATAGAAAGTACATAGACAAAAGTTTACATACTTCAAAGGAATAAATCAATTATATTTGAATGCACAGAATTCCATTTTTTAAACATCCTCTTCCTCCAATAATTCAAGATACTTCAGTAAAAAGCAAAAATAGTGCTCTTAGAGAAATATTCTTTTGTGGTCTAATCAAAAAAGGAACACCAAATAAATTAATAGTTTAGATATACTTGAAAATGCATTATAATCACATGATAATTAAACATAAAGTTCTATTTTGGGTAGGAAATATGTATAATTATGCATATGGTAGAGGATGAATCATTGTTATCTTTTTATAAATTATTGAGTTTTGTTTTTCAATTTTCATTATTTTGTTGATTTTCTAAAAGGGAGGAATTTTCATATTTTTGATACTAAAAAGGGATCATTCCAGAGTTAGAACCTTTTTTATTAACCTTTTAAAAGAAGAAATATATAAAAAGCTTCTGCTTCTGCATTGCTACACAGTTCTATAAATATTATAGCACATGAGCACAGAAAAGCACATATAAAGATGGCATAACTCATCAAACCAGGACAATTCTTTATGTTTAATATTTAGAATTATATACATTTCTATTCATGAGCTAACCAATTTTATTACATATGTAAAAAATAAGCTTTCAAAATACATCATTAAAAAATTCTCTAAAATGTTGTGTGTATGTATATATATATAGAGAGATATATAGGGGATATTATTTTCTTCTACAAAAATTTCCATTTCTATTTTTAGTCCACAACTGTTACATGAAGTATTTTTTCCATAAAAGGCTCCCACACTTACAAATATACCCTCAAGATGATCAGCTGGCAAAAAAAAAAAAAAAAAAAAAAGACAAATTTATTTTAGACTGAACATAAAAGAAAAAAAAATCCAAGAGACATATTTTCAAGTATCTATTTAACAGCCCAGAAAGTAAAAAACCAAATAACCTCCCTACCCCCCCAAATCCCACATGTTTGGGTAACCTTTAATAACGATGCTAGATTGAATTATGTAAGAGATCACGTTATTTTATACCTCGGGTTTCAAATCTCTGTGCACCACTCCAACATCATGCATGTGGCTCACAGCTGAAACAAGCTTCCGCATGATATAGCTGGCTTCCGTCTCACTGAAGTGCTTCTTTTTCTTAATGCGTTCAAACAGCTCTCCCCCATTCAGAAGTTCCATCACTAGAAATGTGTGAAGCTAGAAAAGAAAAAAGAGTGATGTAGAAGGCCTTACTTGAAGGGCAGCGTAAGTCTATTAATGTATAAAACATGTATTGACTATTATCTATCACCAATAAGTGTAAATAATCCCTTATTAAAATAATCAACAGCAATCCTTGTATCTTAGAGAAAAGAGTTGAAGGCTTTTTTAGAATTCTACTTCAGAATGGAAAATTTCAAGTATTGCAGTGAAATATTTATACTGTATATCCTGTCCTTGACTGATTATTTCATTTGTGTTTATTTATTTTTTTAGATGAGGTCTGGCTATGTTGTCCAAGCTGGTCTCCAACTCCTGGGTTCAAGGGAGCCTCCTGCCTCAGCCTGGGGCAGCTGGGACAACAGGCACGTCCCACCTGCACAGCACATGGCGAATCCTTTCCACTCAAACCCTTCTATCAAGGTTACACATCTTTCTTTTCAAAGTGTGACCTAGTGCTGACAATAATGTGAAATCATCTGCTTTAAATAATACAGAAGATTACTGAGCGTGGGCAACTGTGTGTATGAAGCCCGGCACACCCATTTAATGGAAAAATTACTTTTTTAAAAAAGGTATTATTTGGTGATGTCATTGCAAACCTCTTTTTAGGACTCAAATCATTAGCTTCAGGGTTTCTGTTAATATTCACTATAAATACCCATAACTAACTGTGTTTTTTTACAAAATTGCTTTTGATCCCAATAGCATTTCTTAGTTTCATCATAAGTTATACATTTTCTATGCTTTGCATTTACTTCCCTTTTTTCCTCTTTGGTCCTTTTCTGTGAGAATGCATATATTTCCATAAAGAAAATAACATAGGAGCTATCAAAAAGCAAAGGACTTATATCAGCTCTCAAATGAACACAAAGGGTTTAGAAAAAGATAAAATGTCAGTATTTTGATTCACGTGCTATGCCTTACAGCACTAACATCACACAGACAAAACATGTATTCTTTTGTATTAGGAAAACTCAGAAAAATTGCTTCATAAGAAACATATACATTATCCAGAACATACTGGACAAATCATAAAGGGTGAACAACCCTTTTCATAAGAAAATTGCTCCAGGCTAACAGAGATCAAGCTAATTTGAGTTTCTATATCAGATAAATAAAGTTAAGGTTGAAAGTCTGCTACAAGTATAGGCTGGTGAGCTTTAAAAAAAGATGGAAGGCAATATCTAATAGCGGTTTAAAATATAGGTTTAGAGTCATACTTGGATTTAGATGCTGACTCTGTTACTTACTTATGATCTTGAGGATGCTACTTCACGTCTATGAACTTTAGGACCCTTACCAACAAAATGTAGATAACAATAAGAAAATGTATGTGGTATCTTGAATAATGGCCCTCCAAAGATGTGCATGTCCTACTCCCCAGAATCTATAGGTTTCCCTCATATGGTAAAAGGGATTTTTGCAGATGTGACTAAGTTAATGATCTGGAGATGGGAAGATTTTCCTGAATTATTCATCAGAGTCAGTAGTATGAGATGGGACCATGGAAGTAAGAGATTAGAATGATACATGGAAAGGCCACATGCCAAGGAATGTGGGTGGTCTCTGGAAGCCAAAAAAGGCAAGCAAATGGATTGTCCCTGAAAGCCTCCAAAAGGAGCCAGCCCTGCCAACACCTTGACTTTAAATCACCAAGACTGATTTTGAACTTCTGATCACCAGACCGCAAGATAATAAATTTGTGTTTTAAGTTTGTGGTGATTTGTTGCAGCAGCAAAATGAAACTCATGGAGTATGTAAAGCACAGAAAAGGTACACAAAAAGACCTATGCTACTGCACAGTCAAAGGCTGAAGACGCACCTCAAGCAATTTCACCCGTTAGTTGTAAAGCAGACTGTGGATACAGGGATGATCTAGGTAACTGTGTTACCATCATGGGAAAAACCCAAGGTATATTTCAACAACTACATATTAGAATGATATATATTTATACTAGTATGTATAGGATGTTACATGACAATTTAAGTTTTAGTAACTCCTGAATATAAAAATAGCAAATAATCAACTTAAGGTGACATAAATAAAAAATTGGGGATGTAGTTCCTGAACTCTGACATCAGTCTGAAGGTCAGAGATCAAATGTCTTAGTTGGGAAGTAGCTATGGGCACAGTTGCAAATCCGTAGAGTGGGCATCTAAGGTCATGCACCCATTCCTTGAATGACATGTGAATTTCCTCTACATCATCTTCAATGAGAGATTGTCCAGTCTCTTCTTAAGTATCTCCAGTGGATAGGGGACTCACTACCTCAACTAGTGCTAAGTAGCCTGACTGGGCAGGAGGCAGAAGGGGAGCCAGGAGAGTACTTTTTCTGAGTCCTCACTTCAAAGGCATTTCTTTTCTGACTATGAGAGCCAAAGAGCAAGCAGAGGATGATGCCATTTTTGGGTGCTCACTGCCAGATGTGAAAATCAGGCCATGTTTCTGCCTCCCATAAAGCAGTAGAGCAAAGTAAATAAACCTTGTTGGGTTCTGAAGTTGGACTGTGTGGGTTTGGATCTCAGCCTTACCACTCAAACTGTGAGACCCGGTTATTTAATTTCTGTGTCTATTTTCTCACCTCATGAAGTTATGGCAAGGTCTGAATAAGATAATACATACACAGTATCTGGCACAACACCTGGAGGACCACACAAGGTACGTGATAACAAATGGCAGCAGTTATTATGGTTATGCTGCTACTGCCTGGTTTCACAATATACCATTCTTGGCCATGGTATTTGGGGAGATTTCAATGTGGTAGAGAACTGGGCCCCATCTATTCCAGGTCACAGATGTTACAGCAACACAAGAAAGACAACCCAGAACTGGAGACCAGGTTCACCCTACTAGATTTTCACTGACTTGCATGTGAACTTGGACCAGTCTCATGACCCTTCAGAATCTGTTTCTTCACTGGTAAAATGAGGGCAAACCACATTTAGGATTGGTTTTAGGTCTTATGTCTCCATGTTGTCCCAAGTAGGATTGCATTACCCCCCACCCCTGCCCAGTCTCAGGAGGAAAGAATAATGTAGTGGAGCAATTTCTGTCATTAGAGGTGGCAGCGGATGGGGTGAGGAGACACGGACCTGACAGAATGGTGTGCCACCCGAATCCCAAGTGGCATGCTTCTGTGTTAGGGTCCTACTGGAAAGCAGCAGGACCTGGCCTTGGGACTGAGCAGAATTTGCCACCTGGAGCAAGAAGATGTGAGGGAGTATCTTTGCCCTCTGCTTCCTATTTGTCTTTTAGCTTGCAGTGATTAGGCTCAAGGTTCTCTAAGTTCTACTCTAGAAGCGAAGGGAAAGTTGAAGACTTGAAATTCCCCAGTACTGAGAGGTATGCAGGGATTAAGTGACGATGAGTAGCAAAACACTGGCAATAAGCACATTGTAGCTAGGGACAGCACCACTGAGCTCCTGCCCCTCTGTCCTTCTGTCATGTCATAGGTGGCAACTAGTGAGTGCGAAAAGCAGAAGTGAAAGGACAAACTGATTTGAGGGTGGGTAAGAGTTCATGTGTGGAGTAGTTTCTCTGCCCTTTCTAGTGACTGAGTGATGTCCCATAGCCTAGACTCTGACTCGCAGCACCAACAAAACTGAAGAGTAGAACCTTCTATGCAAATTAGTACACACAGAAAAAAGTAAGATACCTGATCATGAAAGACTTCATGCAACTTCACGATATTGGGGTGTCCTTCACAGAGTTTCAGAGCTGTTATTTCTTTCTGAGTATTGGCTTCCATCCTGCAAGAGAAGTTAGCATCCATATGTTTCTTCAAGCAAGTTTTTGTGTATTGCCCCAACTCTAATTTTGTTTTTATTTACAGTACACTCAGAATACATGTGTCAAAGTATCGGAATGAGGTTTCCATGAAAGTAATGAATTTTACCACCCACCAGAAAAAGTAATACATTATTCTGGAGAATATTATTATTTCTGAGTCAGAAAAGCACTAATCATATGAAGAAATGGACGCTCTATTTGCCTGACAATTGGGTAAAAGAATATACAATCGTGAAGATAATAATCAGTTACCAAAACAACTAGCTGGCTCTCAAAGCTACCAGTAGCATGCTAAATCATTTAAGAGAAAAGTATTTCAAATATACAAGTAATAGAAATGGCAAGAACTGCTGAAATCACTAAGGGAACCTTATTAAATATATTGATGCCACAATAATTTTCTCATAATAAACTCAAAAACATATCAGACTATGATTTATGTCTAAATGGATTACTTTATGAGAAGATATCTATTAGAGCTAGAAGTATAATGGACCAACTGAAAAGTGGTTAAACAGCCTTATGATATACTGTTGGTTTCCTTTTAAATAAATATCTCTTAATTTACAGAATTCATTGACAAGTATGAATACACAAGAAAGACTACTATAAATAGTCACACCTTTTGCTGATTATTTTGACTGCAAAAGCTTGGTTACTTTTTTTGTGTATGCACTTTCGACAAATTGAAAAACTTCCTTCTCCCAATGGTTTGTCCTTCAGATCTAGGTCATAGTGTTGATAGAATGGAGAGTCCTGATAAGAAACCAACATCATTTAACTTAAGAAAATGTTAGTAATACATAAGAGATAAATAAAATTGTAGAATAATATAAAATTATTAAGATTAATAAATATATATGGAATATGTTTATAATCCAAAATTTATCTTACTTTAGTTCATTTCTATTTTCATCTATATCATTTATTTAAGATGGATAATTATCATCGTACAAAGGAGCTCATTCAAATTGATATTAATAATTCTCTAGGGAAAATATTGCTATTTCCATTTTATTCATTTTTAAAAATTATACTTTAGTTGAATGGTAAATCTATTATATTTACTAGATTTAAGAATGTTAATTAATGTTGGTATTTAAACACTCATGCAAACATATGTGTCATTTAAGTAACCATACTTATATACCTTCATCATTGCACTCCTGGCAACATTTGTCACTCCAGGACGTTCAACTCCCATGTGAAACTGAAGAGGGTCTATGACAGCTGCATTACGCTTGAATAGGATAGAAGGAGCAACAAAGGAATAGCCCTAAAAAGGGAAAGGAAAGGAAAGAATAAAGACTTGCAACTTTACCATTTAGCACAGATGAGACTATAATTATTTTTTTTTCCTGAGACACTCAAATATTTGTTGAGATGAATATAATTTTATTTTGCTATCCAAAATACAGGATTATCTCAAATCAACTGAAAAATGCTTTTCAGAAGGAAATAATGCCATCTTCTGGTAGAATTAAGCCAATTCCAAAATAAAGGTTGAAAAAGACTTCCTTTGTATTTCACCCCCAAAATCTGACTCGTAGCTGTACTTCTCCTGCATGGCTGATAAAAGTTTCACTTATAAACAATTAACTCCTAAAAAAAGATACAGTCAAGGTATTAAATAAAGTGCTCCAAGTGCTACTGTTTTGTAAACTTGAAAAATATTAATAGCAAGTTTCATTAGTTTCTAATTCAGCCATCATTTGATTTTTATTTATTTCTTCAAAATAATTAAATTTAAAATCAAGTTTTGGAAGGGGACAAAATGTAATGGCAGAATGATACGCTGAGCCAAAAGTGGTATAATGATGGATGATTAATCTGTTCAAGCTAGAACATCCACTAGTTCATTAACCTTTTTTTTAAACATCTACTAACTGCCTGGTCATGTGGTAGAAAGAGATATGAAGTGAAGAGGAGACATGTCTGGACGGCCAGATTAAACCATACTAAAGGTACACTTAGAAGAGTCAAAGAAGTAAGGCTATGATGCCATTTAATAGTTAGAATATTTTATCTTAAGTCTGATAATGATCCTTTCCTAAATATGATACTCTTCGAAATCTTTTGCTAAGAGTTAGCAGTTAAGATTATTTACTTAAGAATTAGATAATAATGTGAACTCTCTCTCTCTCTCTCTCTCTCTATATATATATATATGTATATATGAACAGAGGTAAAACAAAAGTATTATTGTATTGTCTATAAAAGAGCCAGAACAAAAACAAAATTTCAGGTATAAAATTAAGATTTCCTTATATAAAAAATAAACACATGAATATCTATTTAACAAACCATAAGGTTCAGTTTACAATCTGAAGTTATTTCTGTATTTAGTAATTTTGAAGAGATTAGGGAACTCCATTTTTAAGATGTTAACAAAACTACTTTAATCTGGGGAAATTAATCATTTCTTTCAAAGCACACACGGCCAACACACACATACATACAACGGGACAATACCTGAAACAGCCTCTCAGAGCTCTGGGGCAGGGCTGCAGGAGAGTAAGTGGGATCCATTTCTGTGAATTCTTCTGCAAAGTTACTCACATCTAATTCATCTCGAATGACTGGCTTAAATGGTGCTGGCACTTTTTTGGCAGCTAAATCATCCCAATTTATTTTCTAAAGCAGAGAAAGAAAATTGGTACAGAGTAGAAATCAACAAAGTCAAAATATATTTTCTTTCTTATTTTTTAAATGATGTTTCCCTCCTCTCACAAAATATATATTCTAAAAATAGCAAAGATAGATTAAGATTTTAATTAATTAATTAGAAAGAGAGCTAAAAATAAGGGCATGTATTTCAAACCAATAATTAAAAATATTTTTTCCCAAGCAAGAGCATGTGTTCCCTCTAGGTTATAGCTCCAGTCAGTGCTGTGTCTGAAAGCCCAGACTGCTTTCTATCACTGTTTGAGTCTCACAGTGTCCTCTGGGGGGCACCAAGACACCCTAGTTTCCCCGTAGAGATAACAGAAATTACGCCTGTCTTGAGCCTTCTGAGGAAGGTGTTAAGCCAAAAAGAAAACAAACAAAAAACCCAAAACAAAACAAAAAGCCACAATAAGAGGGTTCCAAATGCTCTACCGACATGAATAGTAGCTCTAAAAGAATATTCCTGCTTTCTAGAGGCAGCGTTACCTAGCTCTCTCCCTGTACTTGCTTTTCTTCCTGGTCATTTGGACAGATTGGCAAATAAACTCACTCTAAATCATGTATTTGCTTATGTCTATGAATGTAAATGATGTGATAGCTTTTTTCTCTGCATTCAAGCAGTTGCACTGTATGCACTCCCTATGCACTGTAACGTGCATAGTGAGTTTAGTGGTGGTAAAATGTGCAAACGTGCACTTCTTAGTTGATGAAATTCAGTAAGTTTAATCAACTACCATAAAATGTTTTATTATGCTCCCTGTGGATGAAATGGAAATAAAACAATTTCAGATTTTTAAATTTTTCACTTAGAATGAGATTTAGAGATCATTTAGTTCATCTTCATTATTTGATCCAGAAGAAAACTGAAGCCCAGAAATAAGAATCAACATATTCACTTAAATACCAGTTGTGGAAAGACCCAGGATTTGAACACAGGTCCTTGATTTTCTAGTTAGTGTTCTTTCCTCTGTATAGCTGTAATGTTTTCCATTATAAGCATATGATTTGTGCTTGGCTATTGTACACACATCAAGAGAAACTTCTACAGTAAAGGGGCAATTTAAAGAAATATATTGCTAGTAGAATGTTTAATATGTAAAATAACTGAACGATATTATGATCCCTTACACCCCCACCCCCCACCTCCTGCTCCATTTATGAAGAAAGAGACCACTTAGGTCTTTACGAGTAGAATTCTGGTCTTTCTGGAAGCATCCCTATCATTTAAAAAGTCAAGGCAATTAAGTAATCTAAAATTACTATTCTAAGCTATCAAAAGAGAAATTTAGCTAATATGAAAGACATACTTCAAGATTCACAAATACAGGGAAAAATGAAGAAAAAGATCTTAGGAAAATATAATTGGGGGTATTTTACTTGAATAGTTCCTTGAATTTTACCTGATTAATTTTTGAGATAAACTTCTGAACAAGATACTTAAGTCTGCTCAAAGAGTAATCTTGCCAAGCCATATGAATTTATGAAATGCACATGACAAGTTTATTTTATTCTAAATATATTTCTCACCATATTACTGAACTTCTATAAGATGTGCATTAATATTTCAAAAAACGATTACACTGATAGACTAAATATGCCTTTTTTGAGCATAGAAGTGCAAAGAGATAAGTCTCTTTTTTAATTAGTACTTTTTTCTATATTTAAAAAACAATAACATGAAAGCCTACTTGACAGAAAAGTTTTTTGTTTTGGTATGCTCTTTTCATTTGTGTTGGTGATAAAAACATAACAAAACTTGGATGGCCCCTTTATACCATAATTAGGTCATGATTGTTGATATAATGAAAATTTTAAAGTCATATGTGGCTAGGCACAGTGACTCATGACTGTAATCCCAGCACTTTGGGAGGCTGATGTGGGAGGATCACTTGAGATGTTCAAGACCAGCCTGGGTAACATAACTGTCTCTACAAAAAAATAATTTAAAAAATTTGGCAGGGCCTGGTATCACAAGCCAGTAATCCCAGCTACTCAGGAGGCTTGAAGCAGTAGGATCACTTGAGCCCAGGAATTAGAGGCCACAGTGAACTATGATAGGGTCACTACACTCCAGACTTAGTAACAGAGCATGACCTTATCTTTAAAAAAAAAAAAAAACAACAAACAAACAAAAAAATCCAGTCACACACCTAGGCCTTTTCAAATCAAAGCCATGGCATCTCAGGTTTGACCATTTAGCCTGGAAATCAGTAGTCAACTCAACTTAACCTTTTTTTCCAGTTATTTAATATTTTAGTGTTTTTTTGGACTAAATTGAGCAAACTAAGTTGAGCAGATGTGTTGGTGGTCTGTAGAATGGTCTCATTAGGCTTTTTGAGAATAAGAAAAGCACTGTCACAAAGACAGAACAATGAATAACGTTCTTTGTGTCATGGATATGTAACTGAGAAATAGGTAGATTTAAAATTTTTTTAAGATTTCTCCTAGGAAAAGAGGAAGAGATGAAATCACCATCTAAAAGGTGAAATACAGTGGCAGTAATAGCTCATGAACTCAGAGAGCAGTGAAAACTATAATAAAAGTCTTCTCAGTCCATATGCCTAAATCACAAGATCATAAATGGAAACCTTGAAACTCTAACCAATTATTATATAGAAAATTGAATGCAATTATGATCCTCTCCACTCCCACTTCATCTAGGTCTACACAAGCAGAATTTTGGTCCTTTCCAAAGGGCCCCTGTCATTTAAAAAAAGAAAGAAGAGGTGCAATGTATGTGAGAATAGGTGGGAAATGATCTCGGGAGGGACTGCGTCCACTAATTTCACCAAGAATGCCCAGCACCCTGAGAACAGCAGAGGCTATGAAACCCTCTGTCTGTTCGATATATTTCACCTGAAAGAAGAGATGTTCTTTGATTTCATCTGCATCACGTGGACCACATCCCAATCGCTTCTTGGGATCTTTCATCAAAAGACGCTGAATGAGGTCTTTAGCTAAAGCACTCATTTCTTGGGGATATGGAGGCTCACTTTTTAATATTCTCCTGTAGGCAGATAAAACTTGCTGTTAAAATAACCAGAGGATGAAGTTATAGCTGATGGCATTTTTAGCAAAAACAAGTATAGTGAAACACTTTGAAATTGAGCTACATGTGAAAGATATTTAAAATGAATAATACCTCAATCCTCAATAAAGTTGACAAAATATCTAAAATGAGATACCACGAAATCAAATTTTTGAAACTCAAATGAGCAGGAACAAAAAAATATTGGCTCATTTTTCAGCATACATCACTACTAATGGGAGGCTATATCCCAAACATTTCACTAGGGGGGAGAAAAAAAAAAAAGGAAAGCTTGGGGCTAGATTAGCCCTTCCAGATACAGAATAGACTCTGTTATTAAAGACTTCACAACATAGGCAACTCTTAACAAATTCGGGCGACTGAATTCAGCACTCAAGATTTAAAAAGACAAAAGAGAACTGCAACAGTCTCCACTCACTCTTTCCCTATGTGCCAGCAAACCTAAGGGGCCAGCGGGAATGCAGAGGAAAGTCGACCAAGACAGGGTGAGTCAGACCCACTTGGAGATGGTTCAGCTCCTGACACCTGAAGACGGGCACTCGCACTGGGCTTTTCATGGGGTGAAAGCATCTGCTTCATTATTTGCTACTACAAAGCAGCCAGGCAAGCCCTGGGAGGCAGGTGGAGCTCAGAGATGGAGTAAAGTCTACTATTTATTATGGAAAATAGAAAAATAAGTTTCTTGGTGAGAAATTTACTCTAATGTCACAGAAGAAATCAATTCAATCCAAGGGTAGCTTTCCCCCTCTTAAAAGCCAGATCGATAAATTAATGATAAAGAAATAATGGAAGGGATTGATTGAAATTAAGAAGCTTAACACAGTGTACATGAACATAAAAAATTACTCCATTATTTAGGTTTGCAAAAAGATCCCTTATTATACATTAAAATATTAATAAGTGTTATAGAACAAAAACAGATAATTAAACTTATAAGAAATAGTATAGTGTAGTACAAACATTGACTCTGGGGCCAGGCTGAGGCCTACGCTGGCCCCTCCTTGATCTTGCGTGACCTTGAGATAGTTAATTAACCTCTGTGTACCTCAGTTTCCTACCTGTAAAATGGGGCTAACAACATCATCTACCTAAAATGAGTATTATGATGCTTAAATGAGTTAAGATGTGCAGAGTGCTTAACACAGCACCTGGAACCCAGCAAATGCTTGATGAATGTGAGCTACTAAATGTTACACTGTCCTTCTAAGGCAACCACACAGAAAACAGGCCTAGAAGCTGTGTAAAATGGCCACTGAGAATCAGTTAAATGATAATAGAACTGTAATTTTTAACAAAAAAATTCCAGCAATGTTGTTAATCTCAAAGTTAATTCTGTTTCTAGCACTCCATTCTGGGAACCCAAGAAAATGCAGGTAGAACAAGGCAAGAAATAAGCAGTACACTCCCTTCATTTGATTTAGTATTCTCCTGTTGCTCACGGCTTGTCAGGGGTTTCAGCATTGGTGGCAACAATCTTCTCAGGTGAGGCGCAGGCATACCTGAGAGAGAAACTGGGAATCCTGCTTCTTGGGGAAAAATAAACATAGACTTGCCCATTTTCTTCTACCTTTAGTATTCTTTTCACAGGAAAAGAATTCTTCATGTAAAGGATTAGGGTCTAGATAAACACACTGCTGGTGGCATTCACTTCTGCTGAATCAGGGCAGAGAAATGTGCACTTTGGCTAACACCATCTTAGGGTACTGTATCATCTATTACCTCTTACAAATTAAGAACGCTGCAACACGTACTGGAAATCTACTCTGTACCAGGAACTAGGGAAAGAACAGTCAGGTCCTGAGGCCTGAAGACATAAAATGGGGAAATGTCCACCAAGCTGGGTCCATCCTCAAAAAGAGGAGCACCCGAAGGCAGTGGTAGCCCTGCCGAGACGCCAAGACTGGGAAGGGGAGCATGTGGGACCAGAGGCACAAGTCGGGAGTGGGCGTTCCGGCCGACAGCAGGACTGGTGTGTGACCAAGGTAGGCGGCATGTGCCATCGTAGGGAGCTGGAATTTTAGATTCAGATGAGGCAGGGACCGCATCAGGAAGAAACTGAGTAGAAACCTGAAGGCGTTTCTGCTGAAAATAGTGCTGATGAGGGAGCCTGGAGAAACACCAGTGATAGTCCCAAAGGCTTCTCTTTCCTGAGTGAAAATTGTATGGCCAGAACAGCAGGAGTAGGCCCTAGCAGAGGGTGGTGAACATCCTGCCCCAGCTTGGAGAAGGAAAAGCAGCAGGCACATGGCACACTCACTGGAGGACATCACTTAGGCACCCTGTCGTCTCAGTCAACTGAGTGGCATAGGGTTTCCTCACCGACCTGGAGAGGTCCTGAGGCCTAGTCCTATCAGAAAACTGCAGCGCCAGGAAGAGGTCCAGAAACTGGGAGTGGGGTGGTGAGGGGGAAGGACTTACAGCAGGCTAAACTTATCTCCAGATGATTTCACATGTATCATTTTTCTTAATACTGTTTCCTTGAAACACAGTGGGGTTAAGATAAATGTGACACTGCTTCTGTGTTAGGTGGTTGAGACAGCCAACTCTGGAATTTAACTGTATCTGGAATGAGGGCTGAGTAGGTATGTATGGCCTCAGAGTTTTCTCATCAAGGACTATTTAAAAGACTTTCAGAAAACAAGATTCTGTGTGTTATCATTTATACCCAAGGTCGTCCTCGTAGGGCCTTGGAAGCTACATTCATGGGCAGCTGGAAGATACAGCTACTGCGCTGAGCTTCCCATGCTGAGGTGGTCCACACCTACCTGTGTGCTCTCATCTCTCTCATCACAGAGGCTACGTGTGTCCTCTGTGGGCTGGAAAGCCATGCCACAGAGGCGATGGAAGGACCCCTGATGAAGATGTTTGATGTTGTCATGCTGATACACCATTTCCTGTCCGATATCCTTCTATAAAACTAAGTAAAACTTGTACCAGATTCCAGCCTATTGTGACGCATGAATGTGAATGTCAACTGAACCCCAGATGACTGCTAGCTATACAGAATGGATTATGCAGAAATGCGGGGGAGGGCGGAGGATTTCTGTGGGATAGTTAGTCATAACAATGCTAGAGCATCCTGCAACAAGGGCAGGGAGACATTTCTCGGGTGTTGCTGCCCCTTCACCTCCTCCAATGTGCTTGATTTCTGAATTGGCAACAATCTAAAGTTTTTTTTTCTTGCTTCAAAATGAATCTGGCAAACTTCAGAAATGAATTGCAATTAGGTAGCCCCAAATAAATCTTAGTGCCCTCTACAAAGTCAGAACGGGCTCTGAGTTGATATAGCATATTAAACACTTCAAGTATATGTTATCATTTAATCCATACAACAATCCTATTAAAAGACTATTATCACTGTTTTATAAACAAGGAAAGATTCCTTTCAAAAAAGCAAGAAATAAAATATTAATTAAAATTTCAACAAGGAATTTTATAACATGGGTGACATTTTTAACATTTGCAAGAATAAGCACATAGTACAGCTAAGAAAATTCTGAAAAAGAAAACTGGGAGTGATTTGCCTAACTTCATATTACAATGTATGATAAAACAAAATTGTAAAAGCGAGGTGCTAGTAAAATAAAACATCCAAATCAAGTGAATAGAAGAGACATCATGAAAAATAACAAGGCATACATAAAAACTTAGTATCGTTTTTAAAAAGTGACTAGCCAACATAGGAAAGCCTATTTGTTCAACAAATATGTTGGGGAAATGAGCCATTTAGGAAAAAACATATAAGGGCAAGATCCTTGTCTTATACCATACCCCAAATAAACTCCAAATGGACTGAGGAATCACATGTATAAAACAAAACAATATAAAATTAAATTCCATAATAATATAAAAATGAATAAAAAATTTCTTCCTCTTCATGGACATTAAGTTTCTAAAATCCCCCATGGCAAAAGAAATTGACAATGATTAACTTAAGAATTTGGGTACAATGTACACTATTCGGGTGACAGGTACACTATGGGTACACTAAAAGCCCAGCCTTCACCACTATACAAATATCCATGTAGCAAAAAACCATTTGTACCTCCTGAATCTATTGAAATAATTTTTTTAAAATTTAAAAAAATAATTTATGGAATAAATGGTAAGAACACCAAGATTAAAATTACACTTATAATGGGAGAGGGATGGATAGATGGGTAGACTGGTAATGAGCAAGGGCAGTAAAATAGTCACAGTAGAATCTAGGCAGTGAGCATGTGGGCGGCCACTGTAATAAATGTTTGAAAATCTTTATAATACGTTTTAGGGAAGTAAACCTATGAAACTTTGTGCATATGTTTTGTATGTTTACTGAAATATAACAATAAAGACTGTCTCAACAAAGTCACTACCTTTAAGTACAACATCATTAGCAATATTGGGCAATGCATACTCCTTCACCTCACTGAGGTTTTTGTTCAAGTGTCATCTTTTTGCAGAAGCTTTCTCTAATTGTCCCATCAAGAATAGCTGCTTCCCCAACTCTTTATCCCTTTACTCTGTTTTAGTTTTCTGCATGGATTTATAGTATATTATATATTTGTCTTTTATAAGCTCCGAGTTTACTAAAACGAATTAAAATAGAAGCTCTAAGGGAGTAGGGATTCTCTTTGTTTTGTTCACTGCTTTATTCCCAGGGCCTAAAACATTGCTTAGCATATAGCAACTCCTCAAGAAATATTTAGTGAATAAATATCTAATAGTTTCCCATTTACCATACTTTGCTCACTCAGGATCCTTCTCCCCACAGTTTCAATGAGATGCCTACAAATAATTCTTTTGCTTTTGTACAAATGGCATGCATTCTCATGGGTCCTTTGTTTATTTCTATCCTCCATTTAAAAATTCACAATCTTTCCTATTTTGTGACTTAAAGTTGTTGACTTTCACTTCCTGGTTCCCATGTGGTCCCAGAATTATAGAATTATTTATATGCCTGCCCGAGTTAGAAAGAGCTTTCAGTAAACCTCATTTAAATTTTTGTCCAACACTAGGTGAAAAGTTAAGCATATCATAGTATATTCCACCAATAGTACATTATGTAGCCATTACAAAATTACGTTTGTAATGAAAGTTTGTAATTAGAGAACACAATGCTTTTGATATAAATTTTAAGCAAAAACTAAAAAATATAAAATTATATTTCTAGTATGAGTACAACATTATATAGGTGAAAACAAAATAAAATGTATTACAACATTAACAGTGTATATCTCTGGGTGCTGTTATTGACTCTTTACCCCTTAGGCATGTCTGAAACTATAATAATGAACATTATGTTTAGAATAGGGAAAGTAAAATGAATTTCACTTACAAGATCACCAATCCATTGACAGGAGTACACAGAGTGGCCGGAGGCAAGGGAGTCTCGGACCTCCCATGTCAGGCCCACCTGGGCCACTGTGGGTACTGCCCACCATCTGACAGGCTTTCCCTTCTACCCTGGCCCTCGACCGAACTGCATCTCCATCATGACTTCCTTGGCAACCCAGTTCCTAAGGACCCCCGCCCCCTTTGTACTTCCACAGCATTCTTCTCACCACTCACACATTTGTCAAAACTTCCTGATATGTGAATTTTCATTTATTTATCCCGTATCTTCCCACACACCATATAAGTTTTCTTAGAACAAAGGCTGTGCCCTTATATTTCTCTTCCTCCTTAGGACTAAAACATTATTCAGCAACTCCACTGACTGATGAAATCAATTCCCCTGCTATCCGTGGGCCAGCACTTCCCAGTCCTTTACATGAAACAAGTGCCTGCCAGACTCAGAAGGAAACAGCAGCATTACCCACGAGATAGCAAGAAGCAACTTTCTAGTCACTTTGTACTTGACCCTGGGCCAACCACATGGTAGATCTGAGTCCTTAGGCAAGTTACATCCAGCCTTCATCTGTAAAACAGCATATACTACTACCTATTTTTCAGAGTTGTAGGGATTCAAGGATATAATGTGGGTGACTTCTTAGCACAGAGGCTGGCACATGGTGGTCTCTTGGTGAATGCCATGGGATGCCCCAGAGGGTAGAATCTCAAGCTGTCACTTCCCTTTGGATGTTACTGAGTTCTTCCATTGTCCACTTAACCTGTGTTTCCCTAAGCCACATCAGCTGGGTCACTAAGAATAATACAATGAGATTCTCTGGTTAGTGTGCTTACCTGCCCCTGTAGAATCTGCAATTACACTCAAAAGTCTCCCCCTGTAACTCGTAGGAGTCCCCAGGGCATGTCTTATGTGAGCTATTAAATACTCTCCTTCATTCTCACATGAAGCATCTCATTTGCCTCTGCCTCCCAGGACATTAACCACATCCCCCCACTGCCAGGGAAACCATCCAAGAGGTGCCCACTCCTGCCACTGCTTCTGGGGCTGAAGGAGAAAACCTGTTTCTTACAAAGTTAGGGGAGCCACAGTGTAGGCATAATACTGCAAAAATGCCACTGCAAAGAGCTTTCTTTTCAACTTACAGCATCATCTTCCTGAAAGGAATAAATGTTACCTAGAATTGTTCTTCCTCTCTCAATGACTAAGGCTTCCTTAGTGAACCAAGCTCGTCTGCCTGGGCTCCTCTCCCTCAGACTCTCAAGACAGTTAGATTAGGTGGGTCTACTAGACTGGTTTATCAGACATGCCTGAACCCATCTTATCTCAGAGGTGGACATAGCTTAGGCTAACGCTGGGATCTCATCATACTTACTGTGGCTTTTATTGGCAGACCTCTTCCCTGTCCCTTTTTCTTCCTGCACTCTTTTCTGTGGCCCACACAAGGCAGTTGAAGCTTTTACTTCTCTACTTATTTATTCCATTTTCACCATCAGAGTGCCTTCCCTAACAAGAGCAAGATGATAGTAAAGGTGGGGAAACCAGACCTTGGGGTTCCTTGGGGCCAAGTGGTTGCATGTGACAATAAAACTAAGGCAGTGACTGAAGCCCAGAGCAGATTGGAATGCAAGGAATTTCAAAGAGATTGCTAAATGGAAAAGAGCCAGAGGCAGAGAGCAAGAGCCGAAGTACAGACTCAAGACATCATCCAACTTGGGAGGCCACAGAGAACCATAAGCATAGGAGAAATGGCAGGTCACTCCAGAGACCAAAATAAGTGACAGAGTCCTGAACACACAAGGCCACCTTCTTCCTTCTGTAGCCCTTTCCAGTAGGTATAAGGCTGATCTTTTAACTTCAGGTCGATGGGAATAGTGGAGAACTGGCTGGGGGGTTAACAGAAGTGGCAGCAAAGTACCTACACCGGGGCATCACTCTGGAAACAACAGAAGGCCAGGTCTCAGAGGGGAGCAGTGTGACACTAAGGGGGAGCACAGAAAGTGAAAACCAGGCTGATGGGGTTTCTGATGGATCCTCTCCCTCGTCGGAAGGATTATCCCTACGTTTTATTCAGGGCTCCAAATACTCCACCTTCCAGGGAATGCCTTACAGAAATTAATAATATAGTAGGATTCACCCATGACCCCACATGTACAAGTGGAGTAGAGAAGATATGAAGCTGAGGAATATGAGTGCCAAGGGAAGGGCCATTTCATTCTGTTCCTCTCCATGCTACACCTCTCCTGTCACTGGACTCTAGTCTAAGTTACTGCAATTAGACCATGTAGAAGAATGTCCAGTCAGTAGTCATTGTGACAAACTTTAATAGACTTTCGGTAACTAGTTAAAAAATCCTGGGAAACGTAGATGCTGATATTAGGTATAGAAAAATGTAGCATGAGGAAAGAAAGAAAAGAAGGGACAAATTGAGAATCAAGGAGGCTTTATAAAATATGCCTATAAAGGATTTTATCATAAAGACAAAATAAGATAAAAAGCTAAGCAAAAAATAAATTTGATCTCTTCTTAAAACGGTAAAAAATGATACTTGCAATTATTATATATATAACTCCAAAAGCAAGACATCTATAAACAGAAAATTTTTGAAAACACCAATGGACAAAGTGAATGAACAAATGAACTAACTAATGAACATGGATAAAATACAAAAAATACAACCGAATTACTGTCTTGATTTTGTATTCAAAAGAATGTAGCAAATCAATGAATCAAAATAATTACCTAAAGAGAAAAAACTCCTTGGGAGGCCAAGGAGGATAAATTAATTACCTAAACCAGGGGTTGGCAATGTTTTTTGTAAATGGCCCATGGTAGGCAGACTTTGAAGATGGTCTCCAATGATCACGCTATCCTTTTATTCAGAGACCTTTAAGTGTGGGCTGGACCTAGTGCCTTTCTTCTTACCAATATTACACAGTAAACATGACAGCATGTCACTTTCATGATTAGATTAGAAAACATTCCATCTTCCTAGGGACTATTCCCAACTCACATGCTTTGATGAAGCAAGCTGCCATGTTATGGAGGCCCACATGGCAAGGAACTGAGAGTGGTCTTCAGCCAACAGCCAGCAAGGAACTGAGGCCCTCCGTCCAACAACCCACAAGTAACTGAATCTTGCCAATTTAACCACATGAGTTTGGAAGCAGTTTCTTTCCCAGTTGAGCCTTGAGATAACTAAATCCTGGCCAACATTTTGCAGGATCTGTGACAGACCCTGAAGTAGAGGACCTAGCAGAGCTGTGCCCAGATTCTTGGTCCACAGAAATTATAAGATAAGAAATGTATGTGGTTTTTGTGCCACTAAGTTTTGGGGTAATTTGTTAGTTGGCAATGGATAATGGAAAATGAATACAGAGCCAAACAGTATATATTTTAGGCTTTGCAAACTACATAGTCTTTGTGGCAACTATTCAGCTCTGCTGTTATAGCACTAAAGCAGCCAGAGAAAATACATAAATGAATGAGCATGGCTATGTTCTATTAATGGGCACTGAAACTTGAATTTCATATAATTTTCACATGTCATGAAATATTAATCTTTTCATTTTTTTCAACCATTTAAGAATGTAAAAACCATTCCTAGCTCATAGGCCACATAAAAACAGGCAGCAGACTGGATTTAGCTTGTGAGCTATAGTTTGCTGACCCCTGACTTAGAAGATACTAACTAGAGCTCTGTTTAAACCATTACTTTGATAACACTTATGCCTGTATTTATATAACATTATGCTTATAATAATACAATGAAACATTAATAAAGTATATTTTATTGATGGAAAATGAAATACCAAATAAACATCTCTTGGCAAACATCTTCTACATTTCCAAGGCAGAAAAAGTGAGATAAAGAAACAACCCTGTCAAAGATGATGGGAAAGCTACAAATAAAACTATGTCCTGATTCTCAGGCGAGGGTATATTCAATTATTATGGCTTACAAAGCCCCAGGCTTACAAGTAAAGGGCTCCTCCTTATAGAAGCAGGCAGAACAACTGATGGGAATTCCACTGTGTGGGTGTATACCTTCGGGTACAGCAGTAATACATACCCTAAAAGAAGAGGTTCTCTACAGAAAGGCAATAAAAGCTAGTGAAAGACACACAAGAAAAGCACATGCTACATACATGAAGCAAAAATAAGGAACATATTCACAGAAAAGCTAAAGAGCAATCATTCAAATCTGTAATACTGACAATTTAACAGAATTATTCTATGTTCTTGATTGGACAAGAACATAGATTAACATGCAGAGATAAGAGATGGATGATTTCAGCTTAATTTAAGGAGAAAAAAACTCTATACAAGTAAAGTTGTTCACTAGTGAACATGATTTCCTTACACAATGGTGGTGTCCTTTCAGTGATGGCACGTGACTATCCGGGATTCTTACAGACTAAGGGGTTCTTACAACAGGGAGAAAATTGGACTCTAAGTTTTCTTTTCATTCTAAGTTCTTATCATATTTGGAAATTTGATATACCAAAAAAATTTCATTCTAGGATATCTATAGACATCAATAGTAAACAGATAACTTGGAAAATACATTTTTTTTTTCTTTTTAGACAGAGTCTAACTCTTATTGCCCCAGCTAGAGTGCCGTGGCATCAGCCTTGCTCACAGCAACCTCAAACTCCTGGGCTCAAGTGATCCTTCTGCCTCAGCCTCCCAAGTAGCTGGGACTACAGGCATGCGCCACCATGCCTGGCTAATTTTTTTTTTATATATATTTTTAGTTGGCCAATTAATTTCTTTTATTTTTAGTAGAGACGGGGTCTTGCTCTTGCTTAGGCTGGTCTCGAACTCCTAACCTTGAGCGATCCACCTGCCTCAGCCTTCCAGAGTGCTAGGATTGCAGGAGTGAGCCACCGTGCCTGGCCAAAAATACATTATTTTGAAGGATATTAAAAAATACAGGAAGTATTCATAGTTCAGGGAAGATCATAATAATTAAGTAATGGAAGAATTCAATGATGAGAAAAAGCCTGAGCTAATTAAGACATTTGAGGACAAGAAAATTATATTTATCTAAATGATACATATTTTAAAAAGAACAGACTATGAAAGATTTGATGCCAGGAAAGACAATCAGAATAATTACAGGAAAATGTAATGTATGATAATTCAGTTATTACACTGTTTGTAAATTTCTGTACAAAAAAAGTCCCCAAGGGATCATAGGTTGACACTAAGCTTTAAACAAAGTTATTAGCATGACAAAGTGGATAATTAATTCATTAAAGGGAAGGAATCCTACTTAAATTTTTGAAAAATCTGTTTGCTCTAGTTTTAAGATTTTAGATGATCTAATTCAGGCTATTTTTCTCTTTCTAAAACCAGAATGCCAATTGATTGATATAAAGGGAATAAAAGCAATTTAAATTCAAACATCATTTGGTTCAAAATATACTTATCATAACCAATACAATTCTCTTACAGTCAGACCTATAGTGGACAGAGAAACTATAAAAAGAAGATTGCTTGTGTGTGTGGAATCAAAAACAGGGAAATCAGTCAGAGGAGGAATCAGTCAGGGAAATCAATCATCAGGCTAAGGCCATCGTTTGCACCTGTCACTGATCTTGCAATTGGACCCAAATTCTCCAGACTATGGCCAAGGTTTCCTACATTCTGAGTCATCCTCAAACTGTCAAAAAAAATCCATTGAAGATATACAAAGTCATATTTAGATTTTTCATAAGAGGTATGATTTTCAACTATGATTTTAAAAAGAAGTATTCCTGCTCACTTAACTTTGGTATTAAATAAGCTGAAACAGTGAGAAATCACTCTCTTCCTAGCTTGTCCTGGAAAAAATTTAAAATTTGTAAACAGTTTTATTGAAGTACAACTGATGTACAATAAACTTCCCACAAAGTGTACAGTTTGATAAGTTTTGACACACATATACACCTGTGAAACCATCACCACAATCAAGATAATGAACATATTCATAACCTACCAAAGTTTTCTCATATTCCTCTATAATCTCTCCTGCCTTTCCCCATCCCAGTACCCAGGCAACCACTATTCAGCTGTTGTTGTAGATTAGTTTGCATTTTCCAGAATTGAAAGTATGTAGTATATAATCTATGTTGTCTGGCTTCTTTCACTCAGTGTAATTATTTTGAGATTCATCCATTTGTTGTATATATCAATAGATAATTCCTTTTATTACTAAGTAGTATTCCATTTGTATGGGCAAACCATAATTTGTTTAACCACTTACTTGTTGACAGACATTTGGGTACAAGTTTTTGCATGGATATATGTTTTCATTTCCATTGGTAATTACCTAGGAGTGGAATAGACAGATCATATAATAAGTAATGTTTAATTTGTAAAGAAACTGCCTGTTTTCCAAAGTCGTGGCATTTTATATTTCCCCTTGCAGTGTATGAAAGTTCCAGTTCCTCCATATCTTTATCAGTAGTTGGTATGGTCAGTCTCTTTATTTTTAGCCATCCTAGTGAGTACATAGTGGTATTTAACTGAGGTTTTTTTAGAGACAGGGTCTCACTTTGTCACCCAGGCTGGAGTGCAGCAGCATGATCATAGCTTACTGCAGCTTCAAACTCTAGACTCGAGCGATTCTCCTGTCTCAGACTCCTTAGTTGGGACTACAAGTGCACACACTCAAGTATTTTTTTTCACTTTTTTTGTTTTTTTAGAGATGGGGGTCTCACTATATTGCCCAGGCTGGTCGCAAACTCCTGGCCTCCCATCTCAGTCTCTCCAGTTGCTGGGATTACAGGTGTGAGCAACCATGCCTGGCTGCTGAGGTTTTAATTTGTATTTCCCTAAAGACTAATCATGTTGATCATCTTTTCATGTGTTTATTTGCCACGGACAGTGCTTCTTTAGTGAATTGTTCAAATTTTTTGCCCACTTTTAAATAAGGTTGTTTTCTTGAGTTATAAGAATTCTTTATATATTCTGGATACCAGTCCTTTAGCAGATATATGACTTAAAATTTTATTCCAGTCTGTGGCTTGTCTTTTCATTCTCTTGACAGTTTTGAAGAGCAGAAGTATTTAATTTTGATGAAGTCCAATTTATCAGTTTTCTTGTATAGGTTGTACATTTTGTGTCACACCTAAAAAATCTTTACCTAATACAAGCTCACAAAGATTTTCCTCTATGTTTTCTTCCAGAAGTTTTATAGTTTTAGGTTTTACATTCAGGTCTATAATCCATTTTACGTTAATTTTTCTATGGGTGCGAAGTAATTCTCGAAGTTCATTTTTTCCCACCTGGAAAAAGCCAATGATTCCAGCACCATTTGTTGAAAAGACTATCTTTTCTCTACCGAAGTGACTTTGAACCTTTGTAACAAATCAGTTGCCATTGATCCTTTGTTTATCTTTATACCAATACCACAGTATCTTAATTACTATAGCTTATAATAAGTCTTGAAATCAACTTTGTTCTATTTCTTCAGAGGTGATTTGGCTATTCTAGGTCTTCTACATTTCCATATGAATTTTAGACCCAGGCTGTCAATTTCTACTAAAGAAAGAAAAGCCTGCTGGAATTATGATTGCATTGAATCTATAGATCAATTTGGAGGGAAATAATATACTAACAACTATACTGAGTAGTTCCTTCACATGTGGGTTTATCAGTATTCTATGAATACTTCTGCCAATCTCTGCACTTCCTGCCCTCTCTGAGCTTCTCTTTCCTCTCCACACTCTGTACTGCCAACTCTAGCTTTCTTGGTCTTCCTATACTCTCTGTTCCTTCTCTTCAACTCCCTTTGGATTTCCCCCACCTGTGTTTCTGCCTGCACACTCTCTCAAAGCAGTTAGCTGGGGCAATCACAGAGCTTATCTTGTTTATTTTCTTCCTCTCAAAGACCACCGTCCTTCATTGCCAGGTGCCCACTGTCTTTAAAACTGTTGTTTCATATATTTTACCCATTTTAAAAATTATTTCAGGCAGGAAGGTAAATCTGGTCCCTGTTTTCCCACCTTTGTTGGAAGTGAAATCTCAATTTTTAATTTGTAATGTCAAATCTGTTCTCAAAGTTATAAAATCCAAGTAAAAACAAGACAAAAACATAACTAGTAATTAGTATAATGTTTATCACTCTTCTTTTATTTGTTCATTAACTCATTTCATTCCACAAATATTTATTGAACTTTACAGAGTAAGTACTGAGAATCAAAGCCAGACATGTCCCTTGCTCTCACAGAGCTTACAATCTAGTAAGACAGCAATCTAGCGGGACAGACATTAATCAAATAACTATAAACAAAAAGGTATCACTGTAACTATGATATCTGCTATGAAGGAAAAGAAAGAATAATGCTATGAGAACCTATAAGAGGATGATTTTATGGTATTTCTTTCTATTGAGCCGACATCCGCGAGTAGAAAAACATTGTTAGTGTTTCATGTTGAAGTCATGAAGAAATAACATTATGTATACAGTGGGGAAAAACTGTAAAATAAACTTCTCAGTATATGATGTACCTACTAAGTATGAGACAACATGCCAAGTGCTTTGGGGCACATAAAAATTATGACACTATAGATCATAATTTAAATGCCAGATCTAATTGGGCACATAAAACACAGTATAAAATATATAAAGATTATATATCTATATCCAGTATGAATATAAATGGAAACTTATCATTTTAACTTCATTTTATCTATCCCCATTAAAAAAATTATTTTTTCAACAGACTAATCATAGAAATTTGATCAGTTCCTTTGAGAAAACAATATATTTATTTTATTTTGTTAAATCTTACCTAGATATCTCAGCTTGGGAATTTTTTTCTCCATCAACAGTGAAAGGAGATGCTCCAGTTAATAATTCATACATTAGAACACCTAAACTCCACCAGTCAACTGCCTATAAAACAATAATTTCATTTTATAGAATTATCAACTACAATATATTTTATAGAAAAGAAAAAAGAACAAAATGAAGCTATGTATTTGGAAAATATTTTAACAAAAAGATTCTGTACATCACTTTCTGTGTAAGGAGTATTAAATTAGTGTATGCAAGACAGACATTACAAGAACAAATTATCCAGGTATCCTCAGCATAGGAAGTGTTTCAATCATTTCCTAAGCAGTTTTACCTTGATTAACTAAAAGCTTTTTTAAACTTGAAATGCTTTTTAAAAATTTTAAGTAGGTGAAATCTTCCGGCTTATGATAGGGAAAAAGTACCAATCAGCCTTTTTATTAAGTATTCAGCTCCAAGGAACCATGAAATTCCTTAAAATCAAAGAACAAAGAATGAAAAGTATATCTTACCCAATGGAGTATTTTTTTTTTAATAACCATGTAAATTAATTTCTCTTATAGAACCTATCACATAAATCTAAGAGTCTTCACTGATGGGAAGATTTAAAATAGTATAAAATAAAACAGGTACTAATTTGGAAACCAATTTATAAGTGCAACTGCCTGAACTTAGAGCATAGCAAGATATATATGGTTTAGAGAATCTAGATACATTGAAAATTAGTTCTTTTGTAATCAGGCAAATCAGGATTTCCAAAACTGTTGAATATATGGGCTTACACAAATGAGAAATATTAACAGGACATTAAAATTTTAAACTATCTGCTTCCAAATTCCAGGGCTTATGTTTCAGAGAAGTGGAAAAAAAATGCATGAGCCTAGAGCTCTTTTAAAGGAAATACAGAACACAGGCATATAAAACAGGATAAAAAGACTAGAATGATGAGAAGAAAAGTATTTATTGAATGCTTCCTCCATGCCAGGCACTGGGATGAGCGCTTTGCAAACATTATCTCATTTAATTAACTCAACGACATGAGGGTGTTCCATGTATGGGAAAGTATATTTATTAACTAGCTGTATTCTGGACATCAGGTAGACAGAAATTCTAGGAGTAATATAAGGTTTTCTTATGTGAAGAATGGTTCCATTAGGCCTTAGAAGATAATTTTCAAATTTTAACGGTTATAAATTCCTATCAAATTTTCCAATAGCTTCAAAGAATACCATGGAGCAAACTAAACCAACAATTCAACTCTTTTTCTTACACAAGGAGTTTCACTGGCTCATGAGTCAGTGAATATTGTGCTGCTGGATTTGAAACCATGTTCTTCAACTGATACAGACCATCAATCAGATTCCTAGCAATGGGTCCAAAATGAATTATCACACAAACTAGAAAAATGTGTTTTTAAATATATGATTAGTCATTAGAAAGGAGACCAAAGATTCCCCATAGCCAGATATCTGAACTGCATCTGTGGGATTTTTGAAAGGGGATGAGGGAATGAGAAAAGACAAGGAGCAAAAATAGTCAGAATTCCTTATTTGGAGAAAGTTATTAGTAAAGCAAAAGTGTTAGGAAAAACTGAACAAACCTTGTATCCTTTATTTTTTTTTTTTTCTTTTACCAGAAATGTCTGTTGTACCTTGTATCCTTTAATACAGGAAGAAAAAAACATGACCTCCATTTTATAACATAATTACTTAGAAAGCTTCACAATCTTCATTTTGCATATAAAAAGGGATGTGAGGAGGTCATAAAAATTAAGATTTTTATAAAGCCTAGGAAAATATACTATATAGAACACAAAATTTTTTTCTTTTTTCCAAGGGTTATAATGTTACAATGTTTATTTCTGTTGGAAAGGTAATCAGTCTCCAGTGTCTCTGCAAAGTTAAAGGCAGAAACTGGGAATCTGAAAACACGAGTGATTACTTTTCGATGACCTCTTAGAAAGCAAATATTAACTATATGTTTCTGTATGTTTTTCTAGCAGAAATTAATGCCAATAAACGCTGCCCAAAATCATTCACCATGACTCAGACAGGAGAATGTGCACAGTTTTTGCATTCAGTGACACCTCTGTATTGCACTATGGTTCAGTTGTACCTCAAAGACCAAGGACTATGCAAAAGAAAAAGAATAACATTTTTAGAATGGAGTCATAATTTGTGCTTTGCTTAAGATATAGACTCTTTTAATGGAAATAAACTAAAAATTATTTGAAGAATTAGTCAGTTTTGAGGTCTCAACTTTAATAAGAGTGTTACTCTATAAAACAAAATCCTCACCAATAAAACCTATGAAAAGGAAAATCTAGAATGTCTTAACCTTTCTATTATATTTTACCTCCAAAACACTAGATAGCATAATGGGTTTAGGCATATAAACCAAAAGAGAAAAAAAAAATGGAGATGATCAACACCAGAATGAGGGCTCTGTTGAAGAGACTATACCTACGCTATTAACTAGGATCCTTATTATACATTTTATGGAAATATATTAAAAAGCATCAAAAAGAGAACATACCTTGTCATGTCCTGAATCGCCCCCTCTGACAATATCTGGTGCCATATATTCAATAGTTCCACAGAAGGAATACGCTCTTTCAGTCTTGAATAAACAAACAAAAAAGGGATTTGATTTCAAGCAAGCATGACAAGTGACAAAAGAAGAAAGTTAATAATACACATTAGTGGTTGAGATACACTAGAGATGCAAAGCAGTGGTAGAATCTACACGACAGACCATCACTTACATGGCATGAGTCCTGGTTAAAAGCCCTGTCAGAATTATTTCTCATGCCTGAAACCATAAAACCATATAACTTATTTAAAACTGATGCTATAAGCTATTTTTTAGCCAATCAGGGAAATTTGATAATGAACTGAATATTATCTCTGTTAGATGTGATAATGCAATGGCAGTCATGTATGAGAGCATTCCTAATTCTTAGAAAAGCATACTGAAACATTTGGGGGAGAAACAGTGTGATGTCTGGGATTTTCTATGAAATGCTTAACTAAGGAAGTAAAAAAAAGGTAAATCAAATGTGGCAAAATCCTGATTCACTGCTGAAAGCATGTTGATGTATATATGGGAGTTTATTGTATCATGCTTTCTACTTTTGACTTTGTATAAATCTTTCATGGTAAAAATTAAAATTTTGATATTATTAGTTTAAAAAAAACCCAGCTATGTTATTTACAAAAACTACATCTAAAACATAATGACAAAGATTAAAAGTAAAAAGATGGAACAAGATATATTATCTATAAATACTTCTTAAAAATTAAATCGGTATTAGAAAAGCTACTCACACTCACCTAAAAGAGAAAAAAGAAAAAGAAAATATAGACCCTGAAAGCTTTGGCAATGCATTCACTCAAGCCTTTAGAGAAAAAGGATCTCTATTTTATATAACTATTTCAAATCCACTTCATGATGTTAGTATAACCCTGGTCCAATGGTCATAATAATGTTGGTACCAATGACAAATGCAATATTATAAAGGAAAATTATAGGGCAACTTAGACAAAATTCTAAATAAAATACAAGCAAACAAAATTCATCAATGTATAAAATATATATATATATATATATATATCATGGAGAGTAAAGTTTGTTCCAGGAATATATCAGTAAAAGTATCAAATTTTATAAAGTGTTCATTATCATATAAAAGGATGTTTAAAGTTTCTAAGAAAATCAATAAGCAAACTCTTATCTAGAAATGGAGAATGTATGAACATTTGACAAATACCTCTAGAATACAGGCTCATGAGAGCAAGGAATTTATTTTCATCACCATATTTCTAGAGTCTGGTATAATATCTGGCAACAGTAGGTACTAAAGACTTTTTGTATTAAATTAATGAATACACAGAGATGAGTATTATACCATGAACAGAAACATCAAACACATATAAACAGTAAATTCTTAAAAATTAAATATAACTACATTTTCCAGAACAAATGAGATCATAATTTACAATATCTAAAATTGTGAGAAGCAGACTTGAGTAGGAGAAGATTAATTCAGTTTCCGAGATGTTTAGTTTGAGAAGCCTGTGAGACAGTCAAGTGGAGATGCAGTATGGGCATATTGGGTCTTGAGCCCAGAAGAGAGGTAAGGGTTGGCCACATGTATTTGGGGATCAGCAGCATATACAGAGAGAGTACAGCATAAAAAGAGAAGAATACCTAGGATTGAGCTGTGAGGAACCCTTGGGTAGACAAGGAAGAGCCTGTAAAAGACAGTGAGAGAAAGAGATAGAAAGAGAGAGAGAGAGAAGGAAAGTCAGGGAAGTGTCGTGTCACAGAGCCAAGGTGAGAGTCAATTTCTAGCTCAACACTACTAGGCAGTCAAGTAAGACAAGGACTAAAAAGTATTAATATTATAATAAAATGGAGGTCAACAGTGACATTGCCAAGAACACTTTCAGTCAATGGTAGGGGGTGCAAGCCACATGGAGTAGACTGAGGAGTGAGTGACAATGTATAGAAAGAACAACAAGACAACAGCTAGATGGGAATATGGGATTCTGAGATATTTTTATTTGTTCATCAGTTAGTCCCATCCATTTGTCCATTTTAAAAAATTTTAAGATAGGAGAAACTAAGCAATGCTTAAATGGTGACAGAAAGGGTCAAAGAGGAAGAGGTTAAAGAGGAAAGGAGACAGTTAGAAATGTATCTTGGAAACCAAGGAGGCAGAGTGGGAAAAGAGAAAAAAGAAATTTGTTCGAAGAAGGATGATATTCTGATACATGTGAACTGGGCTGGCATGTGAAACCAAAAAAGAATCAAAACAAATGGTTTCACGGGAATGTTTTTAAGATGAAAAAGGTCTAGGTAGGGAAACTTGCTCAACAGATGCTGACAGAATCAGGGGAGCAAAGAACCAATTGATCAAGTTTTAGGGGATTCAGAAAAGGAAAATTCCTACCTGTGCCCTGAGAGTTAAATCTGAAGCTTAGCATGATACTATATCCTCTATGGCTAAGAGGAAAAATGAAAGAGATATAACCATATAGCTTAATCATTATGTTAAACAGGCCAGGTTGTATTCAGTGAATAATAAGGGCACCCAGCAATTACTTCTCTACTTCAGCTTGAACTCCAATATTTCACTTTTGCACCCAAACAACTAAGCACTCAAACACTACAATATCTGACTGGAATCCTCCTCTTTTTTTTTTTTGCTGACAGAGTCTCACTCTGTTGCCTTGAGTGGAATGCAGTGACGTCATTGTAGCTCACTACAACCTCAAACTCCTGAGCTCAAGTGATCCTCCTGCCTTAGCCTCCCAAGTAGCTGGGACTACAGTTGCATGCCACAATGCCCACCTAATTTTTCTATTTTTTAGTAGACATAGGGTCTCACTCTTTCTCAGGCTGGTCTCAAACTCCCGAGCTCAAGCAATCGTACACCTCGGCCTGTCAGAGTGCCAGGATTACAGGTGTGAGCCTCCGTGCCCGGCCTGGAATCTCCTTCATTCCCTTAAGGGGTGGCTGTTGCCCATGACTAACAGAAACACAGGAGTCTTCTCTTGTGAGGAGTGCCCCAGCCGATCTAGTCACACAGCATATATGACAATTTATATTACTGTATCAATACCTAACAACTCTGGTCAATGGTGATTTTTGTTTGTGTAGTTTTTCTGTTCTGTGTTCTAACATTTGCTGTTCCCCAGGGCCAAAGTCTGTTTACACCTACTGCTGAATGATCAGCTACACATACCTATAAACAGAGGATTCATTCATTAAGTGATTCTTTTCATCGTATTACCAGAACCTAGCCTACTGTTCAGCACATAGAAAGCCCTCAACAAATATCGATGGAGTGAATGGTTCCACAGAAAGAGGAAAAGTGATCACCAAATCTCTCTCTACAGGGAAAGTGTGACACCTCTATATGCTAAGGACCCTGTGGCAATCGATTAAAGCCTACAGACCCCTTCTCAGATTAATGTTTTTAAACACATATTAGTACAGAGGAAATTAATTATACTGAAATATAGTTAGAAAATATAAAAAAATAATGACATCACAAACATGCTACTGTGGCACGGGCTGGGCTTGTCAAGTCCACTGGCAAAACCCCCAACCGACAGCATGTGTAGATTTTTTGTTCTTGGTTTCTCAGAGAGGAACCCTCCCAACTCCTGCCTGGGAAGCCACTGTGCCCAGAGTAGAGTCGTAGAAAGAGGCCAAGGGAGTCACAGAGTCCTTTGCCCGCTAATTTTTGTGTGGTACTCTCATCCTCAGCTGTGCCCACTGTCCCAGAATCCACAGACCTTTCCAGTCTTCCCAGAGGGTGAAGAAGGCACAGCTGCCTATATGGGTAGGGGCAGAGATAGGATCTGGGTACCTGTTTCTCATACAGACTTCTGACCAATCCTGCTGGGTTCTGCATCACCTGTACTCCTACTTTGAGGGCTATCTGTTGCCTCCAAGTCCTGAGCCTTTCTTGGAGGTCAGAAGTACAAATCAACCTGCTTTTAGGCTTCTCATATTATTTGCTTAGGATGTATCAGGGATGCTAAATGATTACTAGTCTCTCTGCTGTCCATCTTCCAAAATGTGGTTGTTATTTCTCCTCTCTCTTTTGAAGACATGCTTATTTTACCCTTTTACTTTTTACTTTAGTGGGGTTTAATGAGTAAGCAACAATAAACATATTCAATCTGTTACATTCACAGCTTCATGAAGGCTGAGATCATTTCCATTTTATTTACCATCATATTGTCTAGACCCTAGCATAGTGGAGGTGATCAACAAATATTCATTGAATAAATGAACTGAACGAATATAGACATGACAAAAAATTGGATCTTTAATTTTTATAATTTCAACACTTATCTCTCACTTGCCTAGGACAGCTTTGGCAATATTCCAAAAAGCAATCAGAAATAGATACGCCTGGCGGGGCATGGTGGCTCATGCCTGTAATCCTAGCACTCTGGGAGGCCAAGACGGGAGGATTGCTCAAGGTCAGGAGTTTGAGACCAGCCTGAGCAAGAGCGAAACCCCATCTCCACTAAAAATAAAAGAAATTATCTGGACAACTAAAAATATATATAAAAAAATTAAGCCGGGCGCAGTGGCTCACGCCTGTAATCCTAGCACTCTGGGAGGCTGAGGCGGGCGGATTGCTCGAGGTCAGGAGTTCGAAACCAGCCTGAGCAAGACCCCGTCTCTACTATAAAGAGAAAGAAATTAATTGGCCAACTAATATATATAAAATTAGCCGGGCATGGTGGCACATGCCTGTAGTCCCAGCTACTCGGGAGGCTGAGGCAGAAGGATTGCTTGAGCCCAGGAGTTTGAGGTTGCTGTGAGCTAGGCTGACGCCACGGCACTCATTCTAGCCTGGTCAACAAGCGAGACTCTGTCTCAAAAAAAAAAAAAAAAAAAAAAAATTAGCTGGGCATGTGGCACATGCCTGTAGTCCCAGCTACTCGGGAGGCTGAGGCAAAAGGATTGTTTCAGCCCAGGAGTTTGAGGTTGCTGTGAGCTAGGTTGATGCCATGGCACTCTAGCCCGGGCAAGAGAGGAAGGCTCTGTCTTCAAAAAAAAAATAGATATACCTAACTTGGAACCCAAGAATGACATGTTTTATGACAAAGTCCTTCACTACAGAAAATTTTACTATGACTCTATATTCTATACCAACAATTTACTGGATAGAAATGAAACTGGCATTCAAATTTACTTAGTTATCTTGAATAACTAGTAGTGTAATAATATAATTTTTATTACAACTGCTACATAAAGAGCATTTAATTATAATAGATATATAATTTTCAATGAAATTAAATGTATTTATAATATTAAACAAGTTCTAATTAATACTGACAATGTAAAGTCCTCCATATCTAAAATCCACATATTGGTTACTATATTTTAACTCACTTTGAGTAAAAAACAGCAAGATTATTAAAGAATTGGATCTAGTAGATACTTGTCATTCTTGTGAAGTGAATCCAAAGGGCCTTCATAGCACTTTGTAAGTATAGTGTAAACTATATGTGCCTTGTTTTGTGATTCTTTATTGGCCATCATCTAAGCCATAAGTCTCCTGAAGGGCCAAAACAGCTATTTAGTTTTTCAGTTATACTTAACATTTTTTATTAGGAACGTTAAATGCATAGTTATGTTTTTAAACCAGGGAATTCTGATATATCCATCAAAAGTTTACTTCAATTCTAAGAAGATTATTCATTCCATGGTAATTTTAAATTAAAAATCTTTACAGTTATTCACATCAAAATGTTACCCTGGGCAAACCTTCACAAAAGTTCATGAACCACATGGCACTATTCTGTTAAATGTTTATTCTACAGCTAATATTTCATCCTTGTTTACATTGTTATTACTAACTTTAAATTGAAATATTATACTCACTTCATCAGCCACAAACTCCTTACTCAGACCAAAATCTGTCAGCACCACATGGCCATTAGAATCAAGAAGAATATTCTCAAGCTTAATGTCACGGTATATAATCCCCAACTGCAAAAACAAACAAATAGACATTTAAAAATAATTTCCAAAAAAAGAATCAGGACAGTCTTTCTTATCTACCTTTTTTTTAAAAAGCATCACCCTTCTCAGAATCCTATGACTGGTTACTTAGTTACTGGTCAGGGCAAAGGTAAATTCCTCCATCTCAGGGCTCATCTGGGGGGCTCCCTGGACCTCTCCAACTATGTCTTTGTTCTCTTAGTAATAAGGGTCTACACCTGCTAAACCAGCTTCTTTAGGGCCTCCTTATTGACTACTGTTTCTTCATGTCTCTATTCTTCTTATTTCATTCTCTCTCCAGCTGATCATCAGGTGCTTTCTTAGCCAATTCTTGTGCATCACTTCATATGGCTTCAGAAGGCTCTACCAACTGGCCAGATGCCACCCTGGTCATTTCCTTGCTTTTCATTCCATAGCACCCGTGTGCACATTGGACTTACCTATAAATGACTTATACTTTCTAGGTATTTCCTGTTTGTCTTGATATACCTATACCCTAATTCTATTTTTCACTTTTTATGCATTTATCCAGTAATTTACACAGTACCATGTGTCAAATAGATAATTAATTAAGTCTTGTTGAATAACAGGCTCTTAAACACAAAGACTGAAGATTATAGGTTAATTTTAGTTGAACTTCAGTACTAAATAATCAAACTAAATCAATTAAATAACATTTATATCTATTTGGTTTTTCATGGAAGTTTTATAGCAAAATACTTCAGCTATTACTTCAGCTATGTAACATCAATAAATCAAAGTTATATAAGAGGTGCTTGATCTATGTGTATTCTATGTTTCATGTTTTTAGGTATGCCAGTCTGAATTAAATATTTTTAAACTTAGAAATAGTGCTTTTCTCAACACTAAGTATATGAAAAAGTTTATAATAATCTCTTAAAATTGAAATCAAAATTACACAAAGAAAATCACTAGGCAATTTTCCTCCAAGAGCTTCAGTGTTTTACAAGACAGGAATGAAAACATCTAGAGTGTACATTGAACAGACATTTGACTTGAAGCACTACATGCATCTAACAACCAGTACTTTTTTTTTTTAAACAAACTCTTCGGAAAAGATATTAGGAACAAATCATTTATTATGTTTTACCTCATCACTTCCAAGTAATGATTCATTTTTGTCTCTTCCTATGTAGCCCAGTGTTAGTAACTATATCAAGATTAACACTGCTGGCTTTGGTTTGTACTTATCTGTATTACTGTTATACTTATATTTCTAGGATAGTAATATTAAGAGAACGTTAACTGAGATCTGATTTGCTATATTACTTTTATTTCATACCAATTACATTTATGCCTAGTATTCATTATGTTCTCTACTTCTGTGTTTCATACTGTTTAAATAATAACAAATGTTCGTGGATTTTCCTTTAATAAACATAATTAACAGGATTAAAGTTTCACATAAATTAAAAACTGAAATTTCTAGCTTACTTATCAGGGCTTTGCATGTTGTTTGTTTTTACCCACATTTATGATGATTTCTACCATTGTTTTTATATTGTAAAGAATTACATCTAATACTCTTAATCATAAATTTCAAAGGTCTTTGCAGCCTATTCCTGGGTCCAATTTGTTTCTTTTATAAAGATGTCTTAACTACTTTATATACCACAAAAATAACCACAGGCAGAAAGCTTGTCACTTACTGAAAATTCTATCAGAAGAAGAACACACGTCTGTCCCACGACCTCAGTTCCACTTCCTACTTTATTGTTCCTCTCTTCCCTTTCTCTCCACTGTATGGAAGCCTGGAACCTCAACACCTGTTCACTTTCTCTCCTTGTCCTCAGACATTTTTCATTTACTCTTCTTAAGATTCCTGCTCTAAACCATCTCCCTGGACCTGTCCAGTCTTGTCTCTATTTTGGGCTAGATCTACCCTTTCCTTGATCACTGACTTTTTTCCTTATATCTTCCCACCATCTTTTCTCACAGCCTCTCTCATTTATTAGCTTCATCTTGCTACTCTAATCTCCCTTCCCCTTTAGAAACTTCACCCTTCTTCCTTACTTTTCCCTTCAATTCTCTCCCTTTTTTTCTATGCTCTTTAATCAGCACTTTAATCTCTATTTATCTTAAGCTAGTATAGGACCTGCATACAACATAACAAAGAAAAGTGGCTTCATGATGTACCTGAATTTGTTCTAATTTAGTGACTCTAACATTGGTCTCCTTCGGGTCTCATACACCTTCGGTAAAAATTACTTGAGTATTTTCTATCTCTACGGAAAAACACACAAACCCAATCTATATAATGACTTTGCTTCCACAATAATGTTTTCTCATTATGAAAAAAAAGTCAAATATTCTTGGACCGATAATATTAAAAAAGTTTATACTGATTTTTGTAGAGTTCAGACAGAGCCATGAATATGAATTCCATTTAGAGTTTTTATAACAGTAACAGAGTATGTGCTACATGAAGATAATGGAGGAGGAGGGGGAGGGACAGGGTGGGGACAAGAGAGGGTGTCAGGAACAAAACAAATGGAAAAGCAAGCCAGAGTGGAAAAGTGGGAAATAATTCCCATTCACCAGCCTAATCAGGAAATATCTGAAGATGTATACAGGCAGAGTCTGCAATGGAGTAAGTCACACTTAAGAAAACAAATATTATGGTTTCATTTTATAGGTTATTTAAGAATTAGAGGCTTTTATTCTAATGATACTTTGTAATAAATAAGCATTCAGATTTTTCATGAAGAAAGCCAAAAACTGCTCAGATTCTGTCTTTTTAATCTGCATCTTAGCAACTATTAATAGGAAAGTAGACTTTTAAAAAGGGAACTTTAAAATTGAGAAAATTGGCAATGTTCTATAAATGTGTCTTCCCAGTCTCCACCAAGACAATGACATATAAAAACATTAGCTCTTTTAGCTCTGTCATTACCTCAGTTACTAGATTTTTCAAAAAAAGAAACTGCAAAGATGAAATGTCTTACCTTATGGAGATGTTCGAGGGCAAGCACAATCTCTCCAACATAGATCTGCACCTCATGCTCTGTGAAACGCTCTCTTTGAGAAAGATGAGTAAAAAGTTCTCCACCATTTATATAATCTAAAAATGAAATATATTTTTTCTTTCTTTGACTTGTATTCATAAATGAAAGATGGTATTTCCTTTATTAACCATAAAGCACAAATCTTAATATATTGTTTTTTGTACAATTCTTAGTATAGAGTATATAGTTTCATATAGATATAGTACAAGATTCATATAGTAATATAATTTCATAAAACAATGTCTACCAAATGAATTTGCTAAGAGTATTGCTATTAAAAGTATTACATAAAACCCACATATATTTAAATACATTTTCCCAAATATAGCATCTCAGAAACCTCTGCCATTACCATATTATGATGGACACTTAATTTACTTTGGAGTACCAAAATATCAGCCCCTGGGAAACCAAAACAAAAAGCACAGAAGTCCCAGCCTTTCATTTATAATAGTTTCCAGTCACTATTTTTAAGACCTGCAGGCAGATTCCCTATTTTCCAGAATTGTCTGTGCACACTTACAAAAATTTACATTAGGCAGCAGGCAGCCTTCTTATTGCTCCATTTAGCCCTAAAGTAAAAGTAGTGCAATTGGCCAAATCACAGATTCTGAAACTAAAAGATTCTCATTTCCCTTTCAATTTGTCCTTTTTATCCAACAGGAATAATGACATAGGAGACAAAAGGTTACACTAATAATAAACAAACAAGAGATAAATAAGAGAGCTGGTAAATTAAAAAAATAACAACCAAGTATGTTAATAATTGACTCCAATAAAACATTTATTGATAAACTGAAAACTTATTTCATTATTTTAGGTAAAACTATACAAATTAATATTAGAAACTGCTCAATTCTATGGAATAATACACTTTTTGCTAAATAAATGTTGCAAAAAAATTTTAAAATTTAAAATTTCATCAGAAACTAACCACTGCTACATTAACACAAAATATTTATGAGTGAGAAATAATTAACTCTAGAAAATAATCATACAGTTTAAAACTTTTCTCTTGAAAAATCTGAAAAGCATATATCTCAAGTATATTCACTTGTTAAGTTTACCACAATTTTATAAGAGAATAGAGCAAATTCTTCCTGAACTCCCCAATTTTTCTTTTATCTTACCCACTTAACTTTAAATTCCAAAAAGCAGATGCAACAGAATTAAAGAATTCTAATAGCTAGTTGTTTCGCAAAGTAATTTACAAACCACGTGTCAGCAAAAAAGCATTTCCCTTTTAAGGCTTTTGTATTTTGCCAAGGAGTTTTAATTATATCTGAACACAAAGCTAATTATTAAAAAGGTGTAAAGGAACACAGCATTCCTGCAAACTAACAATGAATTTTTTTCTACTTTAAAGTAGTTATTTACTTAAACCTAATACTGGTGTTTATGCAGATACAGTTTCCATAGACAGTCATGACACAGAAATGGGCACCCACATATCAACGGACACACCTGCACAGCCTTAAATTTGATCATTTCATCTTCTATGGCCCCTCCAGCAGAATTGATTACTTCCTCATGTTACTACCATGCTCATTAAAGACTTCTATCACTGCAGTTATCTCACTGTACTGCAAATGCTTATTTGTATACTTGCTTTCTCTGCTAAAGTTAAGATCAATATATTCACCACTACATACCCAACATAGTACCTACATGAAGTAAGCACTCACTAGATGCTTATTGCATTAATTAATAATTGAACACAAATTATTTATATTGGAAAATATATTAAATAGGGTCTCTGGAAAAAATCACGCTGAAACTTAAAATGTCTATTGTTAAAAAAAAAAAAAAAGTTAACGTACTCCTATCTCAGATGCACCATGACATAGTCAAAAAGAACCAGGGTTGCGTAGTTGATAGACCTGCACTACACAATGGCTCCACTGCTGTCTTGCACTGAGCAAATTAAGCCTCTCTGAGCTTCAGTTCTTTATCTGTAAAACAGGTATAATAACCACTTATAAATTATTGTTGCTTGGGACACAGAAATTGCTTTATTTTCCATTTACTTGGAGATTGCAAAGAGCAACTACAAATTTTAGGAGACAAACCTAAAACATCAAGTGACCTACTTCCTACTTTTAGAACAGATTGACCTGACAGCCCAAGGTAAAGATTTGACATTCAATAAGTTGTTTTAATTTGGGGGGTGGTTATATGTTGTATACTTTCCAAGGTGAACAGCAAACTCTATCCAAGGGTCCAGGCTATAGCAGGGGTAAAGTAGATAGCGAGGCTGCCAAAGGGATATAACAGCAGAAGCTATGACACCGGGAGTGTCATTATGAGGTAAGTGCTATAATAAATGGCAGAGATATGAGAGGCTAGCAGGAATCTTTAAAAGGTAGCACTTGATACTCTCAGTCATCATAATTTTGTTGTGCTGTTTGGCATGTCATAGTATTTCATGATCTTGAGTTGTCATATTCCTAAACAATATTATTTAGCATCTTTCTATGACTTATTAAACATTTCTATATCTTGTGTTTTTAAGTGTACCTATTAAATGTTTGTGTGGGGTTTCGCCCATTTTGGTTTATTCTTTTGAGATACAAATCACACACCATGAAATTAACTCACTTGAAGTGTAAAATTCAATGGTTTTTAGTATATTCAGAGTTGTGCAACCATGACCATAATCAACTACAAAACATTTTCATCCCCTACTGTACCCTAGAAATTCTAATTTATTAATTTTATTTAGTTGCTTGTGCTTTTGGTGTCATATCTAAGAAACCACTGCCAAAAACAATGTCACAAAAATTTACCCTAATGTTTTAAGACTTTTCTAGTTTTAGCTCTTACCTTTATTATTTGATCCATTTTTGAGTTAATTTTTGTATATGTTGTGAGGTATGGGTCCAACTTCATACTTTTGCATGTAGCTATCCAGTTGTCTCAGCACCATTAGTAGAAAGACTGTTCTTTCCTTGCTGTCACCTTTGTTGAAAAATCAACTAACTGTAAATGTGAGGATTTCTGGATTCTCAATTCTATTCCACCAATCTATATACTAGTGCCACACTTTCTAGATTACTGTAGCTTTGTAGTAAGTTCTGAAATCAGGAAGTATAAGTTTTTCAATTTTGTTCGTCCTTTTCAAAACTATTTTAGCTATTTTAGGTCCCTTTATTTTCCATATGGATTTTAGGATCAACTTGTCAATTTCTAAAAAGTTTTGAGAAAGCTTATGTTAAATCTGTAAATCAATTTGAGGAGTATTGCCATCTTAATAATTTTAAGTCGACGAACACAGGAGTATATTGGTGATATAGTGATGAATACAGCTGCCTCCAATCCATGAACATGGGATATCTTTCCACTTATTTAGATCTTCTTTCATTCTTTCAACAATGTTTGTAGTTTTCAGAGTATAAGTTTTGTACTTCTTTTGTTAAAAGTACTCCAAAGTATTTTATTCTTTTTGACCATAAATAGTTTTCTTAATTTCATTTTAGATTGTTCATTGCAAATATACAGAAATACAATTAATTTTTGTATCTTATGTCCTACAATTTTCCTGAACTTGTTCTAGTAATTTTTGTAATGTATGGATTATTGTAATGTAATGAATTCCTTAGGACTTCCTACTTACAAGATCCTGTCATCTTTAGAGTTTTTCTTCTTTCTTCCTAATCTGAAGGCCTTTACCTGCCCACAATTTTGAACAAAGTTATGAGAATGAATATCCTTTCCCTGTTTCTGATTTTAGAGGGAAAACGTTCAGTCTTTCATCATTAAGTATCATGTTAGCTGTGGATTTTTCATAGACGGCTTTATTAGGTTGAGAAATTCACTTCAATCCCTACTAATAAGCGTTTTTTTATCACGAAGGAGTGTTAAATTTTGGCAAATGCTTTTTCTATGTCTGTTGAGAAGATCATATGGTTTTTGTTATTAAGTTATTTTAATGGTCTGGCATATGGTCTGCCCTAGAGAATGTTCTATGTGCACTTGAGAAAAATATCTATTCTAAAGAGCAATTGCTCTTTAGATATAGATATAGATATCTGTTATATCTAGGTGATTTATACTATTGTTCAAGTCTTCTATTTCCTTGCTGAATTTTCTTACATTATTGAGAATGGGATATAATTATTGAATTCTCTATTTCTCCCTTCATTTCTTTAGGTTTTTTGTTCATATATTTTGGATCTACGTTGTTAGGTACATGCAGTCGGCCCTCTGTATCCATGGGTTCAACATTGACAGACTCAACCAACCATGGATCAAAAATATTTGGAAAAAAAACAATAAAAAATAACACTATAATAAAAAATGACATAAAATTTAAAGTACAGTGTAACAACTATTTATGTAGCATTTACATTGTAGTAGGTATTATAAATAATCTAGAGATTTTAAAGTATAGGAGAAGATGTACATAAGTTATATGCAAATACTACTCCATTTTGTAACATAAACTTGTATATTGGAAGATTTTGGTGTCCCTGGGGTGTCCTGGAACCAATCCCCCACAGATGCTGAGGAATGACTATATATGTTTACAATTATTATACCTTCAAGATAAATTGGCATTTTTATAATTATGAAGTGTACTTTTTAACCTCTAGTAGCATTTTTATGTCTATTTTGTCTGATATTAGCATAACCACTCCAACTTTCTTGTGGTTGTTTCCATGATTTATCTTTTTTCGCCATTTTTCCTTTTAATCCATTGTATTTGTCTCTTTGACTCTATAGTGTACCTCCTGTAAACAGCATATAGTTAGATCTTCCCCCTCTCAGTCTGAAAATCTCTGCTTTTGGATTAAAATGTTTAATCCATTCACATTTAATGTTATTATCGATATAGCAAGATTTATGTCTGCCATTTTACTTTTTTGTTTTCTATATATCTCATATTTTTTGTTCCTCTAGTCTTCCTTTACTCTTTTCTTTTCCATTAACTGATTATTTTCTAGTGTAACATTTTAATTCCTTTAAAGAATTCTCACTTTCTTTTTTTGAGTTATTTTCTTAGTGGTTGCTCTACAGCTCTACACATAATATTAACTTATCAAAAACAGCCTCAGATTTATACTAACTTAATTTCAATGATACATAGAAACATTAATCCTATATAGCTCTATTCTTTCTTCCCTCCTTTTGTGCTATTATTGTTATACACAGTACAACTACATATGTCACAAACCTAACAATACATTTCTACAATTACTTTATATTATATAATTTTGTCTTTCAAAAAAGCTAAGAGAAGAAAGAACAGCAAGTACATATTTATGGTTTGTTATATTAGCCTTCCTACTGACCATTTTTGGTTCTCTTCTTTTTTTCTGGTGGATTCAAGTTATGCTTTGATTCCAGCCCTCCACTCTGACTCCTGGTTTGTTTTTATTGTTATTTTTTTCTTTATTTAATAACCTGGCTTGACCATTTTAGTAAAATCTATTTTATCTGCAGTGTGAAGCCTCTGATATTGCTCCTTGGAGGGCACAGCCTCAGGCATTTGCAAAATGGTTCTAGCAGGGCTCTTTTTCATTCTCTTTCCCTGATCTGTTAGGCTGTCTACCTCTGCTGGTATTAAGCCTAGCTGTTTGGCTCCACTAATTGCTGGCTACGTGCTTTACTGTTTTCGATAATACTCTGGGGTATAAATTACTCCAGTCTGACACAATACATTCAGGCCCATTTGTGGAAGTAGTTTTTGAGGTCAGTGTTTGAAGTTTTCTCTGACCACAGGAGGACCTTTCTTAGTTGTCCATATCCAATAGTTTAGCTTGTTGCTAATAATGGGGCTACCAGCTTCCTCTTAATTGCTTACCACCAAAATCTCTTCCCCCCAAAAAAGTACCCCTAGATTTGAACTTGCCACATACTCTGTTTCCAATATTGTCAGCTGTTTTGGTGAGAGCTTCAAAGGTCTCTGTTATTATGAACTGCTTCTCCCCCTAAGGAAATATCTCTAGCCATTGCTCTGGAGCTAAAGAGAACAGCTGCCCATTTCTCATGGAGTGATATCCATGCTTTATTGGCAGGGTTCTTTCTGGGTGAGGATGGTAGTCTATGGTCTTCTCAGCTTGCCTCTATCGGCATGAAACCTCCACCCTACAAGCAAAGTGGGGCAAAGATGATCAGAGCTCTATATTCTGATCCTGCGGAGCCTGGGACAGACCTTCTGCCCTATGAATGGGGAATGGGTAGAAGAAAGAAGTCCCTAGCCTCCCAGCCTCACTTACCAGGAATTTAGCGTCTGTAACTTGGAGCTGGGGTGGATAAGAAATGCTGGTGGCCTGTCCCTCCTAGTGAGATAATGCATCCCTTGACTGGGAGCCGGGGGGAAAAAGGAAGCCCAACTTCTTGGCCACGCCCACCTGAATGGCACTTCTGTTATGGAGAGGAGAGAAGTCACAGCTCAAGTGCCACCTACTCTCACTGTTCTTACTCAGATTTAGTTTATTAGATTTTCTTGAATAAATATTTCTTTTTTTGCTATATGCCACCCTTAGCACACTTTATAGAGACTTTCAATAGCTGTCTTTTTTCTTTTTTTTTGGAGATGAGATCTTGCACTGTTACCCAGGCTGGAGTACAGGGGTGTGATCATAGCTCATTACAACCTTGAATCCTAGGCTCAAGCTATCCCTGCACCTCAGTCTCCCAAGTAGCTAGCAGTATAGGCACATGCCCCCACGCCTACCTAATTTTCTTAATTTTTTGTAGATGGGTTCTTGCTATGTTGCCCAAGCTGGTCTTGAACTCCTGGCCTCAAGTGATTCTCCTGTCTTGGCCTCCCAAAGTACTAGGATTACAGGCATGAACCATCATCATACCTAGCCTTCAATGGTTGTGTTTTAAAAAATAGCTTGTGTTAGCTATGGTTGTTTCCCTGCAGAGCATGTACATGGAGCTCCTCACAGTGCCATGCCAGGAGTTTCTTTTTAAATTATTAATTCAAAGGCATTCATATATATATATATATATATATATTTTTTTTTTTTTTTTTTGAGGCAGAGTCTCACTCAGTTGCCTGGGCTAGAGTGTCGTGGTGTCAGCCTAGCTCACAGCAACCTCAGACTCCTGGGCTCAAGCAATCCTTCTGCCTCAGCCTCCCAAGTAGCTGGGACTACAGGCATGTGCCACCATGCCCAGCTAATTTTTTCTATATATTTTTAGTTATCCAGCTAATTTCTTTCTATTTTTAATAGAGATGGGGTCTCACTCTTGCTCAAGCTGATCTCAAACTCCTGACCTTGAGTGATTCTCCTGCCTCGGCCTCCCAGAGTGGTAGGATTACAGGCATGAGCCACCGTGTCTGGCTGCATTCTTATATATTTTGGATACAAATCCTTTGTCAAAGACATGTATGATATATATCTCTGAGTTTGTGACTTGCATTTTATTTTCTTAAAGGTATCTCTTAATGAACAGAAAATGTTTAATTCTGATTAAGTCCAACTTTGTTTTTGGTTAGAGTCTTGAGGAATCTTTGCCTACCACAAAAGTCAAAGATTTTTCCTAGGATTTCTTCTAAAAGCTATATACCTTTAGCTTTCACATGTAAGCCTATCTGTTTCGAATTAATTTTTGTATACAGAGCAAAGTAAGCATTGAGATTCACTTTTTCCATACAGATATCTGATTGTTCTAGCACCATTTGATGAACAGACTTGTTTCACTACTGAATTGTTTTGGAACATTTGTCAAAAATCAAATGACCACATAAGTGTGGGTCTATACCAGAAGTTTCTATTCTATTCCATTGATTTATGTCTTATACCATACTGCCTTGATTACTCTTTTTATTTTTTAAATGTTTTTTAGAGACAGGGTTTCACTCTATCACTCACAGGCTGCAGTGGCCTAATTATAGCTCATGAGATCTCAAACTTCTGGGCTCAAGTAATCCTCCTCAGCCTCCTGAGTAGCTGGGACTACAGGCGCCACCATGCCCGGCTAAGTTTTTCTATATAGATTTTAGTTATCTGGCTAATTTCTTTCTATTTTTTTAGTAGAGACAGGGTTTCATTCTTGCTCAGGCTGATCTCAAACTCCTGACCTTTAGCGATCCTCCCGCCTCAGCTTCCCAGAGTGCTAGGATTACAGGTGTGAGCCACCGTGCCTGGCCTCAATTGTGTGACTTTGGGCAAGTTGCTTAATCTCTCTGAATCTAAATCCATATTTAAAAAGAAAAACAATATGTTTTCTATGGTATATTAATTTCATTCAACAATATGAGCCCTTATTATATACCAGCCACTCTTCTAGGCACTGCACACATAGCATTGGACAAAACAGACAAAAAAAATCTCTATTCCAGGGAAGCTTGCATTCTAGTGAGAAGAAAGAAACATAAGTAAATTAGATACTATTAATACACTGGAAGGTCACGATTGCAATGGGGGAAAAAACAGTCCAGAAAGAAGGGGACAGGGAGTATCACGGTAGAGATGAAGATTGCACTTAAATATGGGTGCTTAGTATAGGCCCCACTAAGGTATCTTTTGAGCAAATACTTTAAAAGGGCAAGGACGTGAGCGAAGCAGATATTTGGGAGAAGACTGTTTCAGGCAGAAGTAACATCCAGTGCAAAGATCCTTAGACAGAGCAGGCCTGGTGTATCTGAGTATGAGAAAGGGGGCCAAGTGGCTAGAACAGAGTGAATGAAGGAAAAATAGTAGGAGAGCCAAGGTCACAGAGTAACCGAGTTAGGGCAGTGGGGCAGACTGTATAGGGCCTTACAAACTTGTATTGGGGCTATTCTGTACATCATGTTCTACAGAACACATTGGTTCTATGTGAACAGTTGTGTTTACTTTTTTATTTTTTGAGACAGAGTCTCACTCTGTTGCCCAGGCTGGAGTGTCATGCCATCAGCCTAGCTCACAGCAACCTCAAACTCCTGGGCTCAGGCGATCCTCCTGCCTCAGCCTCCCAAGTAGCTGGGACTACAGGCATGCGCCACCATGCCTGGCTAATTTTTTATATATATATATTTTTTTTAGTTGGACAATTAATTTCTTTCTATGGTAGAGACGGGGTCTCGCTCTTGCTCAGGCTGGTTTCTAACTCCTGACGCCCACCTCGGTCTCCCAGAGTGCTAGGATTACAGGCGTGAGCCACAGCGCCCGGCCTAACAGTTGTGTTTAGAATTGTGTGGCACAGACGCCCTGGGTATCGTAAGGATTTCATCTTTGACTTCGAATTAAACTGGAAGCCTTTGAGGGTTTCTGAGTAGGATAATGGTATGATATGACTTTCATTTTAATAGAATCAATGACTCTGGCTGCTGTGTTGAGAATAGAAAGGATGGAAGTAGGGAGATCACTTGCAATAAACAAGGTAAGAGATGAATACCCAGGAGGAAGGTGACAGCAAGTAATGGTAAGGATTCAGCATGCCTGAGCAACTGAAGCAATGGAGTGGGTGTCACCTGAAATGGGTAAGGACGGGGGAAGAACAGGCTTAGAAGTGACTACCCAGAGTTCACTACTGGATATGAAGAATTCAGTGTCTGACAAGTAATAAAACTTCCATAAATGGTAGTCATTGTCATAATCGTCATCATGATGTTGAATTATATACTGGTAGGAGGTTCAAGAGGGGCCTACTGGAGACCTAATGGAAGGGGAAGATCAAGTTTTTATGGTCAGTTTTACAGCATTCAAAGGAGGTTCCATGAACCATCCTGAAAGTACTTCATGTTAATTCTTCAAAATTATGTAGAATTTTTTGAGTACATGTAAGCATACGTGCATTCTCCTGAGAAGAAAGGGTCCACAGCTATCAGATTTGCCAAGAGAGTTGTGATTCAAAGAAAATTTATGGAACATACTTTTAAGACAGCATTATAACTTGGTTTTTTTAAATTTATTTTTTTTATTTCAGCATATTCCGGGGGTAGCATTATAACTTTGAATGGAAAAGTTCCTAGCAAGTTTATTTACAAACAAACTAGTGAGTACTGACTCTGTGAGCAGGTCCCACAGCTGTGCCCTGAGAGCCCACGCCAGCACTTTATCCTCCCCAGCACGCACCCGGTGCCACGCTCGCTCCCCACGCATTTGGGTCACTTCTCCCTGGCTGTCACCCCTGCTCGGCATGGCTACCTGAGAGCTCATTTGTATTTACAATTGAACTAATGAGGTTCAGAGCCTAAGAAGAGTGAAACAGAGCAGAGGGTTTTCATTTTCAACAAGATCTCTTGATCACTAAGGATGTGCTGAAACTGCTCTCTGGTGTCTTTACACCTCTTTGTTTACCAAGAGATCCAGCCACTGTGCTAGGGAAAGGTTGGGGTTTGCCCTTGAAACTACAAACAACTCAGCCAGCCAGTGAAACAACAAGACAAAATATGGAAAAGACCATCAGGGACATTATTAAATTTGAGTTGAATTTAAAAGTTTTTATTCTCTGGAAAGAGAGTATCAGACTCAGGAATGCGGCAGATTCTGGGCTAGAGTTATCAGTGGTACCAAAATGATCAGTGACATCATGAACACCCAGGTCCTCACTGACATCTGAGAAGACGTGTTTCCTCAGTTTTAAACTCAAGGAAAACTCCCCTTACCTTTTATACCCTGGCCTCTTTCCAACTGGGCATAAGTTACATTTCTTCACATAAGACAGTGGTTTCATGGGACACAATTTTTCCACAGACTGAGGGATTGGGACGAGATGTTTTTGGGATGATTCAAGTGCATTACATTTATTGTGCAGTCCTACCTCTCTACTAATTGTAATCTGTACTTGCAGCCGCTCCCTAGCGCTAGCATCACCGCCTCAGCTCCACCTCTGATCAGGCATCAAGCATTAGATTCTGCCGGCCACTCACCTCCTGCTGTGCGGCTCGGTTCCTAACAGGCCAATACTGGTCTGCGGGGAGGGGGAGGGCTTGGGGGACCGCAGATATAAAAGATGTATTAAAAACCACAGGATGAGTAAAACACCTGTGTAAAAACTGTCTACTGCTAGAATTATTTAAGATCCAATTTGGCTGGTGAGCTCTTGACCCATGCCAACTTATCTACCCTGAATAACTTTTCTGCCAAAATTATGGATCCATTAGATTTCTGTAAATTCCTTCTAAAGTCTCTGCCAATTTCTTCCATAACAAATTGAAAGCCCAAGCACTTCTTTTAATTTTTTTAAGCCAATGCTGTTTTGAATTCTCTTTATTATAGGAAAACTATCAGAAATAGTATGAGATCATTGAGTTTTTATTTATATGCCTTCAGCTTTTTTTTTTTTTTTTTTTTTGAGACAGAGTCTCCCTCTGTTGCCCAGGCTAGAATGCCATGATGTCAGCCTAGCTCACAGCAACCTCAAACTCCTGGGCTCAAGCGATCCTCCTGCCTCAGCCTCCCGAGTAGCTGGGACTACAGGTATGTGCTACCATGCCCAGCTAATTTTTTTTTAATTTATATATATTTTTTAGTTGTTCAGCTAATTTCTTTCTATTTTTTTAGTAGAGACAAGGTCTTGCTCTTGCTCAGGCTGGTCTCGAACTCCTGAGCTCAAACGATCCTCCCACCTTGGCCTCCCAGAGAGCTGGGATTATAGGTGTGAGCCACCGCGCCTGGCCTGCCTTCAGCTTTTTGTCTCAAGGGATATACAATGAAAACAAAGTGGCACTGTCAACATACATTCCTAGCTACTAATGTCTGCATAGAAACATCATGTTAATAAACCCAGATATTTAGGGAAACTGGGAAAGGGCTCCTAACAGATATGAATCCAGTGACATAAAACAAGGATTTTGTCTGCCCTCCTTAAGTATCTTAACACAGCCCACTGCTTCTGAGACTAGACAAAGAATAATAACTACAGATACTGGGCACTTATTTTGTGCCTGCTCTATTTAGACATGATGAGTTTGATCCTAATAAACAATGCTATGAAGTAGGATCTATTAAAATAATCATATAACCCCCAGAGTAAAGAGGATAATCTCCAGCGAAAAGTGAAACCCAGAGAGGTTAAATTAATTATCCGGAGTTGTACATCTTATTAATGGGAGAACAAAGATGATGAACATGAGCAGCGTGACCCGGGGACAGTAGTTTGGTATGTTATGTCAGAGTTGCTCTTTTCCTTCTGATATGGCTTTATAGGTGCTTTCTAGGATCTGCCACATCAGACAGTCGGGCTCGCTAGTTTTTCTCAGAGAAACTGCGTTAAGATCGACTAGTCTGTCTTTCAAATATTTAAGTGACTCAGAACCAATAATTCTATATATTTGGTCACAGAATTTTGCTATCTTACATGCTTTTCCCAATTAAATTGTGTAGGTCTTATCAGAATGTCACAGAACTCAAAAGTAGACATTCTATGTCAACTGAGGTTTTATTTAATGGTTATAGGAAACAATGGTTTAAATTTTTTTTTTAGGATGTGCCAAGCTAAAATTACCACTGATAGATTTTATGGAATAGAACTTAAGGGCAGCAATTTACGTCTTTTACTAGTGAACCCAGGGCTTTTTTTCTTGATAAAAGCACTTGGCATGCCTGCAGGAATATCTAAAACTTTGCAAAAAGCTCCTTAATTTCTTATAAGAAGTTAACATCTTAACCCACCTGACTGTCGAAGCAGATAGATCTGAATTTGGTAACATAGAAAAGCTACATTCATGGCCCTTGCCAGAGATTAGAACCTCAAATTGTCTGCAGACCAAATAGCATTAAATAATCAGTTCTTAGAAATAATAAAGGATAATATGTGTAATCTATACAATTTTTTCAATATGCTATTATGGCTTTGGACAAAGTCAGAGCAGAAGAAAGCTATAAACTTGGATTATATCAGTTTGAAAAAATTATATTCTCTCTCTCATCTTGTTCCACAGTCTTATAGCATGAAACCTGAGGAGTGGTAAAAACTTCTCATTATCTTTAGTCTAGGAAGGCTATTAAAAACTGTCTATTACAACATATAGTAGCTACTAAATGAAGCCCTATTAAAGAAGTTTTTCCTAGGTCACAATGCCTTACCTGTGGATTTCATTTATTTTTTAAAAGCTTACCTTGATGCAATTTCAAACTTTTTATCAATATCAGGACTGTTAACTTTGACAAAAATACTACTTCCTAATCTATACTCCCTATGCAAATTTTGTGATTTATACCAAGAATACTCTTTATAGCTACTTTTTTCCAGTCCAGGATCTAGGTCAAGATTACACAATGCGTCAGAAATCATCTCTTTAGTCTGGGATCCTCAATATTTTCTTTCTTTCTTGATCTGGATATCTTAGAAGAGAACAGACCTGCTATTTTGTGGGCAAACCCTCAATTTGCGTTTTATCTAATATCTTCTCGTGATACAGGTTATGTATTCCTGGAACAAATATCAATGCATGATATTACCCCTCCTAGAACATATCAGGAAGCATGGATATTAGTTTTCTCAACATTGGCATTAACTTTGATCATGTTATTAATGTGGAGTCACTAAAGTGGTGTTTGCCAGGTTTATCCACTATAAAGTTACTATGTTTCCCTTTATGATTAACTGGTAAATTGTAGGGAGATAAATTGAGACTACGTAAAAATATCCTGGTTTTCATCAAACTATCACCCACTCATTTTAGCATCAAGTGATGATTTTCTAACTCCATCATTCCTTTTCTATGTTGGCATTCTCCCATAAGGAAGAGCTTTCCCTTCGCCCCCATTTATTGCACTTTCTTACTTTCTAGCATAACAAGATGTTCCAGTCTCATCTTGTACTTTTCGAGGCTTTATTTTAATACAGCCACCACTGACAGATCACTATCTGCCAAGGATGGTACTAAGCACTTTATATACATCATCCCATTTAAGCCAAACAACCACAGGCAAATGGGATAGCACAGTGTCAGATTAAGTGACTTGTATAGGGTCCTGCAGCTAGGGTATATTGAAACGCAGAGTTGAACTCAAGTTAGTACTTAAGTACAGGACAGGGAAATAAAAATGCATGTTCAAAGAGAAGTGAGTGGATCATCTGGTGTGGTTGGAGCACAGGTCAGAGTACAAGAGTGGGAGACTAGGTGGGAAAGACAGGCTGAGGCTGGGGCAACTTGTTTTGAAGGCCTAACTATGGAGTTTACACTATATCCCCCTTCAAGTAAATGGAAGTTACTGAGAGATTCAAGCAGTGGAGTGACCCAATCATGGCTATGTGTTTAAAGGACTAATTAAATAATAATGTAAAGGATGGATTGGAAAGAATCAAGAGAGGTCAAAAAATGGACATTAGAGCTATTTTTGATTTTCTGATACTAAAAATAATGCTGCTTCTCTAGAAATACTGAAGATATCAACACATGTGGGCTGAGCTGTGTATAGGAATGAAATCACACGGTTCCTCCACGTAGCAGCTATGTGGCCTGGAGCACCTTTCTTGACTCCCTGAGCCTCAGATACCTCATCTGTAAAACAAAGATGATAATCCACTCCTTGAACGGTTATTTGCAAAGACTGAATGAGATAACATGAAAAATACCAAGAGTAGTGCCTGATACCCAAGTAAGTACTACAAAATCTAAAAATTGCAATAAAAAATATCTGCCACCTTCATCTAAAACATCTTCGTGACTGCGGACACACAGGAGTCTAGGATTTTCTGGCCTACAGACAATCTTAGTTTGTACTGACATTCTCATTCTTATAATAATTAGAACAGTAATAAAAACAACAAGAAACATCCTTGTATATACATTTTGTCTACTTGGGCAGGTGTAGATTGGTAGGACAGATTTCTAAAATTGGACTGCTGAGTTACAACATACATACTTATTAAATTTTGATAATTACTGCCAATTTTTGATGGTAAGTACTTTCCTCAAAAGGGCCAAAGCCATTTATATCCCCCACCAACAGTGAATAGATGCCTTTTTAAAAGCTCTAACTCTTATTATTATCAATATCTTTAATTTTGGCCAATCTGATAGGCATTTCCAAGATACAGAAAATTTTAAGGTACAGAAGTAAGGAGAGGGGAAGAAAATCTGAAAGTTTCAAGCAACTAGACCTGATACAGTTTCAGTGGAAGTAGGACAAACCCTCATCTCAGACAGCGAGGAAGACAGTAATGGGGCTGTGGGTTTCAGAAGTAATAAAGGGTTGGGAAAACTCATCCGCATGTTCATAAGAAGGGAGTAAAATGTTCGATAACCTTCTGTGAAGTTCTGTTGAGACTGTCAGCGTGAATTTCATGCCAGACCCAGGTGACACATTTTGTTGACACATGAGGAAAGCTTAGCAACAAACCTGGTATTGGAAAAAAAGTTCAGAGAGTAATCTGAGTGACTGAAATGTCCAGGGAGGAGGAAGGTTAGGAGGGCAAGTGATTCTAGTGCGCCAGACAAGGCAGATTCCAGGTTAGTAAGAATGCACATGGAACCCAAAGGAAGTGGGGGTATAGGAAAGGGTCAAGGGAAGGCAAGGCTCAAAAAGGATTAAAGAACTCTTCAGGGAGTATGAGAAAGGGGGAAATAGAAGATTTTGGTCAAAGAAGAAATCTGACTTTCAGGTCTTAGAGGTGCAACTGGTTTGACGGATAAGGCCCAATGTGTAACTACACTTGTAAATGAAATAAAGGTCAAAGAGGTCTGGCATGGTGCCGAACTGGTTATCAATAATGCTACCAAAACTGTGGAAGGTGATGGAAGGAAACTGGAGGAAAGGGAAGCTAAGCTTGATGAATAAGTCATGGGAAAGGCAAGCACTGTCCTAGAAGTCAATTAACTAGGAGATTAGGGGGAAGGGGTTAGAAAAGCTCTTTCCAAAACAAAACTCTGCTGAGAAATTATTTTCTTAAATGATGTTTAACTACTATCACTTTGTTGAGTACAAGTAGCAGAAGAGGAAGATGGATGGTCTTCTGTAACAGGGGCTGCTGGAGAAGCAACATCCCCTAAGGACAGGAGGTTTTATTTAAGAAGAAAAGATAAATATAGCATTTAGGGAACCTGTGCACACAGGGTTACTCATAGAGCACAATGGAAAGGGTTGGTAGAGGAGGATGAGGGGGAGAATGATGTTTGCATAAGGGGAAGAACATAAAATTCCTAAGATATATATATAAAAAAACCCTCTAAAGCTTCTAAAATAGTAGGTATGTAAAAAAATAAGCTTTAGAGAGTACAGTCCATCAACAGATTCATGCCTCTCTAATGATATAGTTTATATTTTATTCCAAAAGCTAATTTAAATGTATTCTGCCACAAAGTCAAGTTGGAATCGGGTACCAATAAGGCAGACCAAAGTCCCAGGGCAATTTTTCTCTGCCAGGCACAGGCTCTAGCACTTGCAAGTATAAAAGCACCAATATTGGTTGCAAGAAAAGAATAAACATGTGATATTCCAATTACTGACTGATAATAGCCACATGGGGGTATTATGGTAGATTCTTCACCTCAAGTTTCAGCACTGATAAAGAGTGGAAATAGTTCAATGCTGTAAATGCTAAAAACTGCAATGAAAAGGGCCAATGGGCAACCAGAAAAGAAGGGGAGAAAGAAAAAGGGAACTGTTAATAACATAGTAAGGATACCTTTCTTGATGGACACATCTCTTACATTCTGATTTCTTCTCCTGAGAGAAATTCAGGGTAAGTCCTGAGACTTATTCTGTTCGTAACTGAAGAACAAAAGAGGACCATAGATAACAAAAGAGGGCCATCAATAGTCTATCTTTATGATAATAATTAAAATAAATAGGTAGGGCATAAATTTCATACATGTTCTCAGAAACTTCTGGCAAATTTCATTAATGTGACTCTTTCAAAAAACATTTATCAATTTATAATTGAACTGAGATTTATTTACAGTCCATACAACAGAATGCCTTATATGATCCTTATACAGATGAGTGGTACCTTCATTAAACTAAAAGGAATTTCTTTTGTTATATGAATGTGATTATATCTCAATTCTTTTGTATTTGTTAAATCACCTTCTTTATATGTAAAATGACTCATTCTGTAACTGCAAAATATTAATATGAATAATTCTAACTCTCGGCCGGGTGCGGTGGCTCATGCCTGTAATCCTAGCACTTGGCAGGCCGAGGCGGGTGGATTGCTCGAGGTCAGGAGTTTGAAACCAGCCTGAGCAAGAGCAAGACCCCGTCTCTACTATAAATAGAAAGAAAATTAATTGGCCAGCTAATATATATATATAAAAAAATTAGCCGGGCATGGTGGCACATGCCTGTAATCCCAGCTACTTGGGAGGCTGAGGCAGAAGGAGTGCTTGAGCCCAGGAGTTTGAGGTTGCTGTGAGCTAGGTTGACACCATGGCACTCACTCTAGCCTGGGCAACAAAGTGAGACGCTGTCACAAAAAATAAAAATAAATAATTCTAACTCTCACATAAGATTGTCATGAGTATTAAATGAGCTACTGAGGATTAAGGCTGAACCAGACATACAGTAGGCACTTGTTAAATGGTAACTAATAGCTACTGTTATTATTTATAGACATCAATTACAATTTATAAAACTGAAAAATACTATCAAGTTTAATGATAACAACTTAAATATAAAAATCAAATTTATTGTGTCCTGACTTACTCTCTCAATGTAAGCAAAATTTCAAGGCTCATAAATGCTTAACATATATTCCTCTAAAGTACCACTAGGGTCTAATTAGTTTTAGTCAGTATTAAGCTAAAGAGAAATTTTCTTATATAATTGATATTTTAATGCAATCCTCAAGTTTTAAAATTGCACAAATAGCTGATTTTTATTCAACTGCAATTAACTAGCATTTAAAGATTTTTATGCTCTGGTATTTGGAGTGCCAGATGAAGCGCTCTGATACTGTGTCTCTAAGAAGCATAAAAATAACACAGAAATCACACAAATAATGTGAAAATTCAAAAACACAAAATTTCTCCCATTTTAAAACACTACCATCCTCCCTAAACCCACATGTCCAATCTTTTCTTTCTTCTTTTTTTCATTGCCAAACTTCTTTAAAGAGTGGTCTACATGGCTGATGCTTCTTACTTGCCCACTCTTCATGTTATATTGCTGCTGTAATAAATTGCCATAACAATATAAATTGATTATTTTACAATTTAATGCATTAGAAGTCTGACATGGATGTCACTAGGCTAAAAGCAAGGTGTCAGCAGGGCTGCATTTCTTCTAGAAGCTCTAAGAGAACATCTGTTTCTTGCCTTTTCCTGCCCCTAGATAGAGGCTGCCCTCATCCCTTGGCCCTTCGGTCCCTTCCTCCATCTTCAAAGCCAACAATGGCCACTTAGCCACTTCTCCCACCACATCACCCTGACCTCTTCTGTTGTCACATCTCTCTCTGACTCTCCTCTCCTGTCTCCCTCCTTCCACTTGTATAGACCCTTCTGATTACAGTGGGCCCACCTAGATAATTCAGGATAATGTCCCTATTTGAAGATCATCTGGTCTAATGATCTTAATTCCATCTGTAAACTTAATTCTCCTTTGCCATGTAACTCAACATATTCATAGGTTCTGGGATTAGAATATGGTCATTTTAGGGAAGCCATTATTCTTCCTACCACAGACCCTATTCACTCCTTAACACACTACAGTACGACTCCTACCTCCATAATGCCACCACAGCATAAGGTTCATGTTACTAGAGTCAACAGATACTTTTCATTCCTCATATTTAACTTTTCAACCACACTTTGCAAACCCAAGGAAAAGAATATCTCAAGGACAGCAAAGTGAAACTGACACAAGAACCACCCCTGCAGATCAGCCCACATTCAGCCTTCTAAAGTGGTTTTGTGAAGCCAGCCACTGAATTTCGGGGTAGTTGTCTATTATGCAGAAAAGGCTAACTGATACATTAGTAACTTGTAGATCATGCTTGAAACTAAGTGACTTGTTCAGGATCACATGGTTAATAAGTGACCAAAAAAAAAAGTCTTTTTCCTTTATTTTACCAGAATGATGTGTCCCTTTAATTTAGGTCACACTTCTGTGATGATACTAGAGATGCAATTTATATCTCATTTCAATAACACAATTTTCACATTTAACAATATCAAGTAGATTTCATTTTGTTGTTACAGGGTCACCTCACCCTCAATCATTCTTCCTTCTTGGACTCCGAATAGCACACCACGCATGTACATATGTGTGCTTGTGTGTATATAGGAAGGGAAATACAGAATAGGAGAGAGAAGTAGCCTTTAAACTAGTAAATTTGCTTTATAAAAATGAATTACTCCTGAGAACTTGAACTGAAGATCTCCACAAAAAGATCCTGACAACTCTCTCAGACAAAAACCCATATAGTTTTGACAAATAGTATCTTATGGGATTAACATTAGGGTAAAATGGCACCTGCTATTAATCAAAATTCTTACTTCCTAAGCATAGATTATTTACTTAGATTGGTACATTTCAACACAAAAAGACTAGGTGTTCAAGATCACTTAAGTATTAATATTTACAACACCTTTTCTATTTTCACTTTTAATACCACTGGTGAGAAGTCCTGATATTAGAGCAGTAGGAAATGAACAAATTCACTTTATTTGAAAGGAACACACACTGTTAACTTTGGTAGAGGAGAGTTTCAGCTGCTCAACACCTCTGCACATCTGACTTGATTTGATGTTGAACCCAGAAATCTTTCCTTTGCTCTGTAGTTCATGTGCTTCTATCAGCAGATGAAGAAACTGAAATTCACTGGAGACACTGAGTTAGATATGCCTTGAAGTATTACTAAAAATTATGGAAACAGCCTAAAGAGCACCATTTCCCACTGAGGGTGCAAAAGGATAACCATGGACAGAGCTAGAAAGCTTATTCTAAGGCTATGCCTTGTCATGGAAGTCAGTTTGTAGAAAGGGAAGTAACAGAGTTAGACAGAAATCCTGTACCTCCTGCTTTCAAGGAAATATTCTCTGTTCTGCTTTCACTATCCAAACGCCCGAACTCCTACTTATTTCTGTAATATTTGACTAGAGGTCAAATTTTCCCATTTAGAATTTATGTCATATTTCTTCTTATGGTGGCACCTTCCAAAAAGCTGTTATGATGTGCTCTACAACTCAGACTATTTCTACTTCTTTCTTTCTCCCTGTATCTCTCTCTGCACTGTTAATTGGTCTTTCTTTTTCTTTTCTACAATGTTTCCTCTTCCTTCAGTTACACTTCACATACATTAACTCCCACACATTCTGGTTCTCGTTTTCACTTATTCTTCCTCCTACAGACCACCTAAATCTTTCCTGATAGCTCCCTTTTCTTATCTTGTATCTTAATTTTTCTGTTTGTTTGTTTTTTGTTTTTAAGAGACAAGGTCTCACTCTGTCACCCAGGCTGGAGTACAGTGGTGCAATCATAGCTCACAGCAACCTCAACCTCCTAGGATCAAGCAATCCTGCTTCAGCCTACCAAGTAGCTGGGTCCACAGGTGTACACCACCATTCCTGGCTAATTTTTTTAATTTTTTTGTAGGGACAGGGTGTTGCTTTGTTGCCCAGGCTGGTCACCAACTCCTGGGGGTTCAAGCAGTCTTCCTTCTTCAGCCTCCCAAAGCACTGGGATTACATATGTGAGCTACCACACCTGGCTCTAAAGTACAGTCTTAACATGATGTACCACACAAACCTGATAGTCATTACTTTTTAAGTCATGACGAAGCCCATATCACTTTTTTTCTTCTGGTTTTAGCTCAACATTCTAATAGCACCTTCTGTAAATGCATTCCAGCTTATCAAAATTGTTAACAAAGTTCTAAGAATATCTATCAGTCTTGTGAATTAGTCATATTTACTTCAAAGCAAGAAGTTCCTTCACTTACTGTTTTGTCATATTAGTGACTGCAGTGTATCATGAACACTCTGTTAAAATCTCAGCAAGCATCCTCACCCTTGCAATTACTGAGATGAAACTAATATTCAAAAGTGAAACTTTAATGTTTTAAATACCTAAAACTCCTATTGAAAGGATGACTCATGATCACAGAACTGTCTACAAGGCTGGGGTGGCATTCATTATTGACAATGAGCCTTGGCATCACCTTTATAAATACCTTTGTAATTTGCTTCTTTAATATCTTATGAATTCTACTGATTAATCTGGTGGTTTAATATAGGCATAAATCAGCTAGTGTTTTAACAAAATCACCACTAATGGAGACTAGAGAACAGCAAAAGAAAAATTGTTTTTTATAGATTATTTTCCACATAGAATTCCCCCTCAGTGTTAGTTGAAATAAATATGAGTTTTAAGAGAAGGAGAGAATAGATGAAAATATTTTTTATCTCTTGTGACCATGTACAGGTACAGAAAAAGTTCTAAAAGATGTGGTCTCCATGTTGTAAGACTCAGAAAAGGTAAAAGAAATATAAAGGGAAAAAACCCTATGAAATTCATATGATACCATTAGATATAAATGAAAACAGAGCCTAAAAAGACATTATTGCTCTAGAATTTAATAAAAAAAATAAACAGAAATGTGGGTGGGTATGGTGGCTCCCAACTTTAATCCCATCACTTTTGGAGGCCCATTTGGGAGGATTCCTTGAGCCCAGGAGTTTGAGACCAGACTTGGCAACCACATCTATTTGTCTATTGTTGTCTATGGTCAAAGAAACCTTAAGGCCTGTAAAGCCTAAAATATTTATCATCTGGCCCTTTGTTGGTCAGAAAAAGTGCTGATCCCTGATTTAGAGGATGGCAGATACAATATAAATGAATGAAAGGCAATTACAAGTAAACAAAGTGTATTGTAGGAAACAATCATACATACTCATTTCTGGCAGAGATACCCATCTAGTCTGTATCTGGCTACTAAAAGCAAATGTCACATGTAAGCATCTGGCAAGATAATACCAACATTATAATCATCATATCATTTGGAGAAGCCTGTGCCAATAAGGCAAATTTTATCCCAATGGAACAAGCCCTGTCCAGAAATCTATATAAGTGAGCCATAAATACCAGTAGAGTGCAATGGCAGCCTAGACCTGAATCTCCAAATCCGCTACTGAAACATCTTAAGAAACAGCAAAAACAACTGTAAATCTCCATGACCTACTTCTTCAGCAAAACTAAGAGACAAAGAAAACCCACATACACCAAGCACCATGCTGTAGGGCAGGCTGAGAAGGAACAAAGCAGGATACAAGCACTGTGGAGAAGGTACAAAAATGCAGTTAAGATAGCAGGATATAAAATTAATGTATAAAAATTAATAGCTTTCAACTAGAAGATCTGGTGGAAGAGAAGCAACAGATGATAGGATATCTAAGATTACCTTAAGAAATGTGGGTAGAAAGAAATGTTAATGTCTCAGAAATAGAATCCAACGTGATAAGATGTACCATGTTCTTGAATAGAAATAACCAATATTACAAAAATGCCATCTCCCTAATTTTTAATTTAAAGCAATCCCAATACAAACATTCCAACAGGTAATTTTTTTTCTCTCCAGAAGACCACATGAGCATCCAGGCTAATCTAGCAGCGAATTGCCAGCCAATCCATAGGATCATGGGAAAATAAATCTTTGTTTAGGCTGCTAAATTTTAGGTGATTTGTTATATGGCTATAAATAACTTGTACAACTGTGTATTAAATGAAATGAAAATTTATGAGCTGGGAAAGGTAGACAGCATTAACTAAAAAAAATGGTTGCAAATAATACGTACAGGATAATGTCACTCTGATAAAACACACACATGCAGACACAGGCAGACGCAGAAACAAAAAGATCTAGAAGGATATATACTAAATAATAACAAAGATATACAATAAGATAAACTCTGGTTAGTGAAAATATGTTTTTATGTCCTTTTTTTTGCTTTCCTATATCTTCTCTATACATATATACTGATTTTACAGTAACAGCATTTTTTAAATGTCATTCAAAAAAATAAAAAAAGGTTTACTCAGTTATCAGATAAAGGGTGAACTGGTGAACATGTAAAGAATTTACATGTCCCAGCTAGACATGTAAATTCTTGCTGTAAGTAAGTTCACAAGAAAACTGGAAAAAGGCAATCAATAAACTTTTGGAGACTGTTATGGGCTGAACTTTATCTACCCAAAACTCGTATGTTAAGGCCTTAAGTCCTAGGACCTCAGAAAATGACTGTATTTGGAGTTAAAGTGAGACCATTATGGTGGGCCCTAATCCAATCTGATTGGTGTCCTTACAGGAAGAGGAAATTTGGGAACAAAAAGAGACACTGGGGGCTTGTGTGCACAGAGGGTGGCCATCTGTCAGCCAAGGGGAGAAGCCTCAGAGGAAACCAACCCTGCCAGCACCTTGACTGTAGACTTGTAGCCTCCAGACCCATGAGAAAATAAATAAATCAAATATAAAATATTTCAGTCATCTACTTTTAAATTAAAAACATGACTTATAAAAACTACACTACTTATAATAAGTAATAAAAAACCCCATAATGAGTATAGTTAGGATAAGAGAACAGGGGAAAAAAAGCAGGGAGAAGGGGGAGGGGAGGGCTGTGGCGTTAATAGTGCAGAGTCCAGGAGCTTGGGTGCTTATGGGCTTCTGGCTCTTATGACCTTAGGCATGAGATTTAACTTTTATGATTTTATTTTAAAGGGAGAAACGTGAATAAGATAATCATTTCTCAGTTTTCATGGACTCCCTAAGGCTTCTTTAGAAATTCCTGTAGGATGAGGAATAGAGATAAACTGGTAGGGCTTGGTGCCCTTAAGCCCAGTTTGGAGCAGTTATTTGTTCCTGTTTGATTTCCATTTGAAGGATTTGAGGGAAGCGTTCTGCTGCCAAAATGTTTAAAATCATTGTATTAAAATGCTCTGTCCCCTACAACATGTCTTACTAATCATGCAGGTAAAGATATTGAATGAATACATATTAAAAATCAGTAAATAACATATGGCAGATACACACAGGAGGCAGAATGAAGGGCCAAATGCTACTGATTCACTGTAACAACAGGAAGATGATAACATTCATGGGGACTCTGCTAAGACTGGAGATATTGCCCCTTATATGTATAAATAAAGATTTAGGATTATTAGCTGATGGTAAGTACTGCAAAATGAGCTTAAAGTATAACTTCATGGCTCAAAAAGTGGATAAAATTTTGGCAACATTGATAAAAGTATAATTTCCAAAATGAGAACATTCAATCAAATTGCCATATATATATTAAAACCTGTTTGTACTATCAATAATCAAAGAATACAGGCAGCACCATTTGGCAAACAGAAGACAGACACTGGCATGAGTCAGACCTAAGTTCCAATCTTAATTTTCAAGCTTATACAAGATATGTAACTTCAAGACACACAGCTTCCAGAACCTTCGACATCACTAATGAGGGGACCCTGCAATGTCATTGTGAGGGTCAGTGACACCGTGGATAACACCTAGCATAATGGCTGACATACGGTAGGCACTCAAGAAATAACTAATGCTTCCAGAGCACTACATGAAATTCTAGCTCATTTAATTCTCACCACAGTTCTAAGAGGAAATTATAATGCATACATGCAAATTAACACAAACATGAGACCAAAATGGTAACAGATGAAATATTCAACAATGGCATAGTACAATACTAAAAGCACTGCCGTTTACTTCTAGCAGAAACAGAAAATAGGTGCACCTTTCTGCAAAGCAATCTGGCAATGTATGCTGAGGACTTTCCCAAAGATGACATACAGTGGTCCAGCTCCACTTGGGGAAAGGAAAGTGCCTGTGAGTGAAAATGGGAGTGATCAAAGGTTTGACTGATTAGTACCTATTCCTATTATTTGCAGGTTTTTCATCAGGAAATGCAAAGCATCTCTAGGAATAGAAGTCTTTATTTTCTTTTTTCTCATTACCTGTTTTCATAAATGTCCCCTAGTCAGCTCAAACCTGTTCATTTCTGAGGTCTCCTAAAGCAGAAATTGTGGCCCACGTCACCATTCAGCTCCTCACATTTGAAGCACACTGCTCAAAGAGGCAAATACTTCTAATGAATCAATTGTTTCTTAAGAATAATCAGTATGGAATAGAAGTATATAAATTCCTTCAAGATGGGAAAAATCAAATCCAGAGCAATGCATGATATTCAAGTAAATGCCATCACAAAGAGAAAAACAAGAGTCAAAATGTTTCACTTCTAAGTCCAAAGTATGTTGCCCTTTGAGTGCATTACAACTTAACACCCAAATAAAAATGTTTGCATAAAAAGTCTCATAACAACTTACCTAAAATGAGATGAAGTTTGGTTTCTGTCTGGAAAGCATAGTGTAGTGTCACCAAAAATGGCGACTGCCTAATGTGCTCCAAGACTTGTCGTTCTGTCCTTGTATGCTCTGTGGTTTTAGCTTTTTGAACTATTGTTGCCTTTTTCAAAACTTTCATGGCATACAGCTTTCCAGTATCATGACCACTTACTTTACGAACTAGAAATACTTTTCCATAAGCTGAAAATGAAAAGAAAAAAAAATAAAAATAATTAAAATTCTACATAGGCAGAATGGTAATTTATTGGAAATAAAATTTTTATGCATACAAAAACCCCCACTCTTTAAGAGAAAAGGTATCCTTGTGTTGTTTTAAACAGTTCTTTCATGGGGTTTTTCAATTTTATATCAAATATATTTCTAGGCCTAACCCTCAGTATTTAGATATCTAAGCCACTGATGACAAAGTTGTGCTTTCACTCTTTTATTGTTATTCTCTCATCAGTATTTTTAGCTGTAGGAAACTAGCTGTTATTATGGTCAACTAACCACAATCCAATTCTGAAATAAGGACACTTTAGACATTAGATAAAACCTCTAGGTATATATATTTGGTATATTGATATAAACAAATGAAGACAGAATCTCATATACACATATAAATCAAGTCCCTCAAGTATTCCTCCATACTTAATTTAAAATAAAGCCCAAAGCAACATAAGCTGACATTACATAAACAAAAGAGATCTTCAGACTTAATAAACATGAAAAGATCTTAAATTGCAAGCAATACAGACAGAAGTCCCTTTATATCTCTGGGCAGTCATTCATGGCTTACTGGATCAACCTCACCACATTTTTCATAAGTAAGGGCTCTGTTGGGCACAAGCCTGTGTGCGGTATCCCTCCTCCAGGTGGAGGAACTGGGGCCCCATGGGCACTGTGCCTCCTGGGTAGAACATGTTCTCTGCATTTATTTCCTTAGAAAAGTGGGGTAGGGCAGGAAGAGGTGGAAAGAAGAGGGAGGAGGAAGGGCAGACAAAATAAAGACACTATGAGAAAAAAAAGGTGGGTCTTTAATTCATCCCTACAAGGTATAAATTCTCTCTCCAGAGTTAATCTCTTGAAAAATACAAATTCCTTCTGGGATATTTAAGTCTAGTTCCTCTTTAGAAATTAAATGCTTTTATCAGAAAAGCATTTTTAAAAGCAAGTTTCTTTTAAAAGCAAGTTTTAAAAGAAAACTTGAATTAGTCTGAGTTTTGGCTCAGACCAATGCTCCCAAACACTCTGTTCACACTCATACAGCATATACAACCTAATTCCACCATAATCCACCCACTACAATGAGAGAGCTTTAAGAGAGGGGCTCTTGTACTCTGTATGTTATTCATTTTAGTACTTCGGGGAATAGATTATTACGGACACATGAAGCACGGTGTATCAGTGAAAGACTGCAATCCTAAGGAGGAGTGCCAACAGTTATTAAGGACTTGCCTATGCAAGCTCCATGCTAAGCCCCTTCCACACATTCATTCACTTAATCATCACGCCAGCCAATGAAATTAGTACTTTTAGTAATTCCACTTCACAGAGGAGGGTTGAGAATAAAGAACTGGCCAAAAGACTGGGGTAAGCAGCATCATGCCAGGGACCACACTCTTGACCATAAGTGAATAAAAAAGTAATTTCTCATGAGTGCTAGGAATCAGATATTCTGGACCTTAATAAAACCAGTACTGTAAACACATTCTAGAACACAGAAAAAGTTCAGTTTGTGTGTTGTCTCATAGTAAATATACTAATTACAGATTGAGACTTTAGTAAGGCAGAAAGAGAGAGGAGAGGGAGAGGGAGAGGGAGAGGGAGAGGGAGAGGGAGAGGGAGAGGGAGAGGGAGAGGGAGAGGGAGAGGGAGAGGGAGAGGGAGAGGGAGAGGGAGAGGGAGAGGGAGAGGGAGAGGGAGAGGGAGAGGGAGAGGGAGAGGGAGAGAAGAGAAGAGAAGAGAAGAGAAGAGAAGAGAAGAGAAGAGAAGAGAAGAGAAGAGAGAAGAGAGAAGAGAAGGACAGCTTTTAGAAGCTAACAAGTTAACCTAAAGTGTAAAAATGAAATGAAGCTACAAAATATTCTAATGAAGTACACCCTACCTTCTAACAGAGTAATAAGCTATATATATTCAGGAGAAAGTAAAGTCCTGCAAAAGCTTTTGTGTTTCTTACATACACACAGCACCTACCCTAAATTCTTGCTCTCCCAGTTTCCTATCTCCAGAGTGCCATGGTCCTTAGAAATTATAGAATCCATCTATCCTCTCAAAAGTCAGAATTCTTTCCACAACATCACCAAAACATGGCTGTTCAATTTCTTCCCAGGACTTTATATTTGTCTTTTAGCATAGGTGTTGACCATGTGACAAACTGCTGGGTGTTAGCACCTAACATCTGACTATATGTCAGGAACTTTAGATAGATATTAACTCATTCAATTCTTATAACATCCCTACAAGGAGGTAGGAACGATTATCTTTATTTATCACTTTATATATGAAGAAACTGAAGTGTAGGGTGTTGGGCACCTGCCCAAGATCACATTTGTCCATTCTGGTTGACTCCTGAGCCCACATCTTACCTGTGCTCTAGCTACCTCCCTTAAGTGAATGACCTGTTAGGCAAACAAGGAGGGAACTAGACATTAAACTGAAGTCACAATACAGGTCAGGTGTTGCAACAGTAGAATGGACCCAGTGCTACTACTTCCAAGATGAGAAAGTTTTGCAAAGTAACCTATTTTATTGATGGGACGTTCTAAAAATGTTAGAAAATATTTCTTATGTTGAGTAGAAATATATCTCTTCATAATTTTTATCTATTGGTGTTTCTAAACTCTCTGGAATTACAAGAAAACCTTAGTCTTCTTCTCTATAAGATAATTTTAAGGTATTTAAAAATACTTTCATGCCTTACTCTTTATCCTTTATACTCTTTCTCCTCTATACTTTCTCCTTACTCTTTCCTCCGTAGGCCAATCTTAAAGTAAGATGACTTTCAGATCTCTCACCACTGAAAGGGTGGTGGGCTTGTAGTTTATTTTTCTTTGGTTTCTTTCCTGTTACTTTAAAAAAAAATTGCATTTTACTCTAAATAAGCATGCAGGTAACATGGGATGTTAATGCATATGGTCAAATAATACACAATCATCCTCCTTGCCATGTGATGATATCCAAAAGTTTCCCAATAATATGACTTAAAGACCACACACCCCGCCAATATAATTATGTCCACCTGTCAGAAAATTTCCTGGAAAAAGCTACGATGCAGCTCACAATCTTTTGTTTTTACTTTTATAGTTGCCATGATTAATGCTAAGGCACAGTACTTCTATCACGGTAACTGCCAGTAGGTGCTTATGTCAACGAAATTCAAGGAATGCCTTACAACACTGCAAACAAATATTTCAGACAAGGGTCTTACTTCTGAGAAGGATGCAGCTGAATAACTGAAATATAGTTGTCTCTAGTCTTCTTTTTTAAGCACCCATAGGGCTGCTTAGCACATTGCCAAGGGTAAAACACATTCACCATGGGAGAGATGGTGAAGAAGCTACCTTACCTGGTTAAACTGGTTTATAGCTCAAAGCAGAGGGAGAAAGTGAAGTAGTCCTATTGAATAATGTCACCCACTCCAGAACCACCTATCTATTTTCCAATATTTCAAGAGAGGCCATTGAAAATGGAAGTGGTGGCAATATTACTTTCTTTTAGTTTGCAACTAGATGAGTAACTGCCTGCAAGTGCAGCCAACTCCTGCCTTTCACTCATTATGTATGCACTGACATTATTAGAGTAATCCTTTTTTAAAAGCCTCTTTTAGAACCAAAGGCTACTGATGGAGAAAATACCTTTGGCCAAAAAAGATAAAAACAACAGTACTTCTTGTTCTAATGGAGCCCCTAAGATGGATGCTTGGCAGGATTTGCTGCTTATATGAAGACATGAGCTGCGTGTCTTAGTATGACTCTAACTTCTGCATCGATATGTAACAGCATCAAATCCTCGCTAGCATAGAACTCTTGTCTACTGCTATGAATCTTATCAGCTACATCACAGCAAGGCCTTTTCAAGATATTCTGTCAAGAAACGTGAGCATAAGACAGCATGAAGTTCACTGGTTTTCCAGAGGACTAGTCCTGCAGCACTTGACTAAACCTGACGTAGAAGTTCCACTTATTTTGAGATTGAGGGAAAGTACATTCTAAGAACAAATGACAGGAAGGATTACTTCCTGACTTAGCTTGGCAGACACCAGTGACCACTTAAATGAGGTGAATCTTTCAATTTAAGGCCCTACAGACACCATTTTGGATGCTGCTGAAAGCCAGTGTGCTTTTTTAGGTAAGCAGCCATTTCAGAAAAGAAAATTGGAAGACAACTATGTAAACTTTTCCAAAGCTGGAGAAAGACTTCTATAGGTTGGAGGAACACTGCAGATATGTTATAAAGGTTACTTCTGCTCAAACTGAAATGTGGATTCATAATTCTATTCTACCTGATGTAGACAGTACAATGTTGACCAACCTTGTTAATAATGATTTAAGTGGCTTTGATAGTAAAGGAAATATGTAAAATGAAACAAAGGAAGTATTGTGGAGAAATTTCTGGTTCCTTGGAATAGGTAAGTCTCTTCTCAGTTTGCTTTTTTAAATGTAGGACTCTTATTCCATTTGCCACAATTATCATTATGAATCAGGTTTTTAACACTTGTTGCCATAATAAAAAAAAGTTTAAAATGACTGACAGTTTTAAAACAAGAAGATATTCATGCTGCAATGTCAAAAGCTACTGCACAATTTCAAATTCTTTTTTAAGCCAAGCAAAAGCAGAATTCTTACTGAAATTTACCTTGAACATAATTAAACTGACCATTTCACTTTATCTGTAAAATTTGAATTTATTAAAAATGTTCAGAAAATAGTCTTTAGTGTTCACATTAAAATGAAAATGAGGTTAGTGTATTAAAAATACTTTTATGGTCTGTCTGTGAAAGCAATCAGTTTTCAATGTAATATAATCAAATGCATGCACGATATTGCAAGTGTATGCGTTTACATGCATTATTCTGGAGGAAGTAGGCTGGAGCCATAAAAGGTTAAGAGCAATTGTTCAAAGGCCTCTGATTTGTGTCCTTCCTTACGGTGCTTTCAACTCAGACATGCTGCTCTTACTAGAACACAAACAGCTAAACCACTGTGAGACCAACATTTTCTGTCATTCAAACTTTATTAATGCAGCTTAAAACTATATACATTGTATATACCGCTTACTAGCCATGCCATACTTTGAGTTCATAGAAACTTATAAACTATTATACTTAAGCTAATGCTCTAAAAAAAAAAAAAAAAAAAAAAAACCAAAACAGCAGAAACTCTCTAAGTGACTTCCACTTAGCCAACTCTCAAGACTGATACTCCCCTGCCCTCTGTAAACACGCCACTGACTGCCCATGACTAGGTCACCCATGTGCTCGTGCCCCCATGCTGTTCCACACCAGTCACTGATATTTATTGCCTTACGCGTTTATGCTTGTTGTATATGTTATTCTTATTATATAATTTCATTACATATTACATAAACCACTGAAATGTGAATATGAAAGAACAGAGAAAAATGAGGTTGAATGTCTTGAAAAGACCAGATAAAAGCAAGATGCTTTTTTTAAAAAAAGGAACTGCTAGAAAATTAGGTGTGAGTGAAACAGCTATAAAAGGCTAAGGGGAAAAAATGTGAAAATCTAAAAGGATTTGGTATAAAAATTACTTCAAATTTGTCTGATTCTCACTTTAAAGAACCTGAAACTGCTAATTTTACATCATGCATTCAATTGTGTTTTGTGCAAAATATACCACTATTTATAAATCTATTCTCAAAGAGTCCTGTGCCTACATCCAAAGACTGGCAAGTGAATGTATATTTATACATTTTAAGTAAAAAATAATATGTTCAAATATATATATATCTTTTCTCTTTTGATTCCCACTTGAACCAACATTTTTTGATTGACAAGTACCAACTGTGTCATATGAGAGAGTTTCTAATAACTGAAGGATCATATTAATCACTGCTGAAATTCATCCTTCTAGATTATTAGAAAATTGTGAAATGGTGACTTGGTCATCAACCATCTAGCTATGCCTCCCAGTGTGCTTACATCCTCAATCTAGTAAGTATGTCTTTTATGCCATCATCTACATTTTTGATTAAAATACAACGATCTGGCTTAACACACCTGATTTCCCATCACTCTTATGATAAAGAGCATCCTTAACATAACCCCAAGCTTCTAAATTATCAGGCATCTATCTAACTCTGTACCTTCCCACCATCTCATTTAGCTAACTCCTTCAGAACTCAAATCAATAATCCTTTCCTGATTTCCCAGACTAGAAAAACCCCTCTCATTTTAGGTTCTCATAACCCCATGCATTTCTCTATCATAGAAATCATCAGAAATGTAATTTATTTGTGTGACTGTACCATTAGCAGATAACTCTGAAGCTGGCAGGTCATAGAAAATCAAATAATCCTCAATACATTTTTTAAAATGAACAAACAAGCAAGTAAACAGGACAAGACCAATGAAAGAGCTCTGTAACGTACTGCAAAATACCCTTCTCTCAGATGACAATTTCAACCTGAAGTTGAAGCTGGGTCTTTAGCAAAATAATCTAGCAATTCAGATCCATATTAGAGAGCCACAGTTGGCCAATTCTTTCCCTTTTAGGAAGAAGCAGTGAACTTGAATGAAGTAATCTCTTTCAATTTTGGTATTAAATCTGACTCCTGGCTACATTTCCTGGGGAAAGTGAACTCAGGAAACCTAGCTGCCACCATTTTAGAACAGGAAAATATCTTAACATAGTGACATCTATATATGGCCACTGCTTTGTAATCTGCCACAACTATGTAAGAACTAATTACGATGCCTAGCCACATCCCTTCCTCACATGTAATTTAACTTGGGGAATGATTCCCATCTTTCCACATGTGATATGTGCTGCACACTAACTCCCAGCTCCAACAATCAATCCACCTGTGCATCCCCACCCTCTTCCCCTGAAGAACCTCATTCACCCTAAGAAAATAGTGCCAGAAATGGATCCAAACAAGAAACATACTCTTGGAACTCTAAGCTTCACTTGCCCTGCCTTGGAAAGCTGGTCTGGTTAACAGGCAGCCAAACGTACACAGTAAGTAATACTACGGTGGTATATACCAATGCCCCAAGTAAAACCACCGTCATTGAAGGATTCTCAGAGAAGCAGCTTCATTTTAGTGTTAGTGCAGCACAGCTATACACAAAAAGCAAACATTCAGAGTTCAAAATGAAAGTAAGTGGCTATAATTTTGTACTTCTAAAGGCTCATCTGAAACATCTGATTGGATCTCATGATCAAAAAGAACCCTACTGTCTATCCCAATAAATTCTCTAAAATCTATTCTGTTTGAAGACAGATCAACAGAAAGCACCTCACTGGGACTATAGCAGTAGCTATGTTCTACTCAGAAGGATGTCAGTAAATTGAGGTTTAATCTTGTATGTCACTTTTTAAAGAGATTACCTTTAAAAAAAGAATTAAGCCTTTTTGAGAATCTCTGTCTCTTTTGTCAAAGATGCTAATATTTTCATGATACTATTTAATTCCCATACTATAGGAGCCATTTGATAACTTTAGTGCTTGTTAAAAGTCTCTGCAGATCAGTGTTTGTTTCGAACTGTGGGCTGTGACCCATTAGTGGATGATGATATCAATTCAGTGGGTTCAACTAGCATTTTAAAAAACTGAAATAGAACTGGATATATTAAAAGTGTTTCATGAAACTTTTTTTTCTTCTTTAAAAACACATGCAAATATGTGTATGTATATATGAATGTAAGCAAATCTGAGTAAATTAGAGGGAAAGGAAGAACAATATAGAACTATGGTAAGAAACAGACTTTAGCTATTGCCAGACTACCTGGATTTGAGTCTTAGATATGCTCTTTACTAACAGTGTGCCCTTGGGCAAAATATTTAACATATCTCTGTCTCAATTCCCTCATTAGGGATAGTAACAGTTCCTATAATCATATGGTTTGGGGATTAAATAAGTTAATATAAGAATCTAGAATAGGGTTTGGCAGTTAACAAACACTGTATAAACATTAGTGAAAAAAGTGTGTGTGTGTGTGTGTGTGTATGGGTGTCTATACACATACATAAATACTTACACTGAGTTGCAATCTAAAAATATACCTATTTCTTGCTATGGTTAACAATTTTAAAAGCTTGAAAGCTACTGTTCTAAATGAATTTATATAGCACCCTTATTTAAAAACTATAAATTAAATAGGTCAAAGAATTTTCCCTTTTGCTTTACCTCTTAGTAATTTAAGACTCAATTGCAATGACTATCTCATCCCAGATGTCTAACAACTATTTCCCTTTTCTTTAATCTGGCTTTTGTTCTGTTTTTATTTTTTCTCTCTTTTATTTCTTTAAGGTTCCCTTTAAAAAATTTTTGTTATCTTTGAAAGCCCCTTTAAAAATAGGTAAATTTCAAAACACATTTAAAATAAAATGCATCTGATTTTACATATTTATCAAAAAGCAATGATTCTTAAATTCCTTTACACAACAGATATCAACGGCACACTACACTTCTAATATTTTTTTAAAAATCTACAAAACAAAGTATTTCAATATAATTTTAAAGTAAAATGGAGAAGTTTAGGAATTTAATATAACTATTTTTTAAGTTAGCTATTGTTGGCAGGATTTGTGAAATCATAAAAACAAAATTTCTAAGATTAAAAAGCTTAGACTGAAAAAAAAATAGATTACTCTGCGAACATTAAAGAAAAACTATGAACCCAAAATATGTTTGCTTAAATAAACTGATGTAAGAGCATATGAAATCACAAGTAGTAATTTTTTGGAGGTAGGTCATTTGTTTTAGGCATAAACATTTATATTCTCTTTAGGTAAGAAATTCATAATAAAAGTGCCACTATTCTAGATTTAATTCTATTTTAGTTTTTAAATTAATCAGAGCCATTTGACTCACTTCCTTAACCATTATAGTGGTCAACAACAGTTGTACAGCAGAATCGGAGGCATAAATCAGTACATTTCCTCATAGATGGTGACAACTCCAGAAAAAAAGACTTAATATATAAGAAGGTTGAAAGTAAAAATAATTAAGGGACTAATTACATATAGATTCCATTTACATATGCTGCATTAGCTGGACTAAGTACAAAATAATCTTTCTCCTAGCACTTCTTGAGTTTCAGAGAAAGCCCTGAGACTCTACATGCATTAAACCAACTTGTAACTGCATGCATGGATGTAGCTGTGGCTAACTCCTGTTTCCACAAGGATGATCCATGTGATTCATAAGCCATTTCTTACTCCTGATCCTAAATGACTTGAAAACCAAAGAGTTCTGGTCCATCTGGGAAGAAGAAAAAGCTGCAAAGGAAACTATGTCCTATTGCAAAGTCTAAACTTGGAGATAACTATCCATGGATTTGGTTATGAGAGAATCTTACTAAAAAATAAGAACAGCAAAACAAGAATCAAGGAAGACTAAGAAGCATATTCATAAATAAGTCTCTATTTATATCTCCACAAACAAGCTGTTTCCCTAACTAGTCATGTCTTAACTGCCGGAGTTAATGACCATCTGTAGTAGATGCTGACGGTGTCCTGCCAGATCCCCTTCGCAGGCTGGGATGTCTGTAGTCCAGCTGCTCTGAGTATTGGCTGCTAATGGCCCACAGCTGCCCCCTTCTCTGGAGAGAGGCCTAAGTTGGGCAGGAGTCACCTTCCCTGGGAAGTTATGTGCCACCATTTCCTACTCCACCCCCACCAAAACAGCCCACAGCCAATGACTAACATGGGCATAGAAAGCCTACCTCCTCGCCCTTGCTCCAAAACTTCCCATTAGTTCAGGCTGACTCTTTACCCAGCTTAGAACACATGCATGCTTAGGCTCTTCCCCTGCCCATTCTGCTTCCCTCACTCTCTTTCTCCTGAAAGCACTCCTGCAATAAATCACATGCGCCCAAATCCCTGTCCTGGGCTCTGCTTCCAGCTAACATGACCTGATACAGCATCAGTGATAAATCAAATTATATTTACAATAGAGAGACAATGTCAATCAACACCTTCGTATGGAATCATCTTTTAATTATGGCATAGAACAACACAAACATTTGACCTCTAAGATTTACATAAACAACATAGGCTTACACTGAAGCATAAGATATGGTGGGTACACAAAGATGCAAAAGTATAAATTTTTGAATAACAATTTTGACAATTTATTGAATACATGCTTTCAAAGGTACTATTTTAATAGGGATACTTTCCAAACACTTAAAAGAATAAAGTGACAAATGATGACTAAGTCATCATACTTTTAAAAACAGTCTTTACATGACTCAACCAAAGTTTTTTTCACCACTATCATGTCACACAAAAAGTAGCAGTATCTTTAAGTTGTCTGGTGCAATTTCCAGCACCCTCTAGTGGCAAACTACCCAGAAAAAATAGACGTATGTCTTATTTAATAAATGAAATGTGTTTCTGAAAATCTGCTATAAAAAGACTTAAAATAAACAAGACTATCCTGTCAGGGAGATTTTCACATAGTCTGGAACCAATCAGTAAGGAAATGGCACTTAAGGCTGGGGTAAAAAGCCCAAAGATAGTCTCTACTAGATAAATCAGTATTTCCACAGAACAACTTGCAAGATCTGCTGCTGGTTAGATGATCAAAAAAGAAAAAAGAAAAGAAATCTACATAAGAAAAAAGTGAACTTAAGAGGGCACCAGGGACCAAGGTAGGTACAAATGGTTATTGCTCATTAGACACAGCTGTAGGATAGGCACTTTGACTTTCTTTCTACACTTGGCCAGCACTCACTCCAAGGTTTCATGAATCCAGAAATAATTCTACATTGCATGAAGACCAGATCTGTATTGTCCAATTTGTGAGGTAATATATATTTTTAAATACTTACTACTTCATCCCCAGCACGCAGAACAGTGTCTGCCTCTCAATAAATACATGTGAATGAATGACTCCCGAAAGCAATGGGAATGAACTTAAAAAGTTTTCAATAGAAAAGTGACACGATCAAATTTGTATTTCAGAGAGATCATTCTGGCTGTGGTGTGGAAATGGATTAGCAAAGATCAGCCTGAAACTAGGAGGACCTTTGGTGGTGGTTGTTCCCCTGTTGCAGGACATATTTTAGGCTTTACGATAAAATATTCATTAAGAAATTACATTCACTTATGTATCAAGCTAATCTGAAAGCACAGTAATACATAATGTTAGCTTTTTTAGAAGCTGAGCTACTGTCCTTTTTTAGCTTGCACAATAATAACTAAAAATTATATAAGCATTTACTATGTATCAGGCAATCTAAACATTTTATTACTCATATGATGTATATTTTAGTATAAGACTGTTAACTTAATACTATAATACACTATAATACACTAAGGTTGTTCAGAACCTAAGATGTCTGAATAGTCAAGAGAAGAAAAGTAAGAGATAAATATAATCTTTTCATTTGATATGTTATTTTTAAGGTAATATAAAAATCAAATTCTTATAAATGCTAATAAAATTTCAACTACCAACATTTCATTTATGAGATATTTTTTCATTTGTTAAATTTTTTTCTATTAGAAATATCATTTTAGTTGAAATTACTCTCAGAGATGCTAACAAAGTGAGTGACTATATAAAATAACTAATAATCTCTCCTTTTGAGTTAAGTCCTAATAATTTTGTTTTTCCTAGTTAGGTTACAGCTTTACAATGGCATTCCCTGTTCAATAAATAACCACAACTGATGGCTATTTAGCAACTGGCAATTCATATCTATTATCTCATTAATTTTATAACATTGTGAGATAGGTATTATTAACTTATGCCAAAAGGGACTTGTGCTCAGAGTTCATATGATTTATTCAAAAAATTCAAGTAAGCAATGATAGTATCAAGATTCAAATCTGAGTCTTCTAAGTCATTCTTGAGACCCACACACTCCACACCAGGAGAAAGCACCAAAATTGGAAGAGTAAATTAACTTGGCCAATCCTTCTATGGTTATGTGGCAAAATTTTTATTTTTTATTTTTTGTCATTGTAAGAAAAGACCACATCAGATCTCCAAAGTGCACGACCATGTATGATGCATAAAGAAAATTCAGAGAATACTCAAGTCCTTTGGCTGAGACTTTCATGTTCCACTTCATTATCAGAATTACTAATAAGGTATATAAACAGGTATATTTCAAGACTTTCTTCTGGGCCGGGCGTGGTGGTTCACGCCTGTAATCCTAGCACTCTGGGAGGCCGAGGTGTGTGGATTGCTCGAGGTCAGGAGTTCAAAACCAGCTTGAGCAAGAGTGAGACCCCCGTCTCTACTATAAATAGAAATAAATTAATTGGCCAACTAATATATATAGAAAAAATTAGCCGGGCATGTGGCACATGCCTGTAGTCCCAGCTACTCGGGAGGCTGAGGCAGAAGGATTGCTTGAGCCCAGGAGTTTGAGGTTGCTGTGAGCTAGGCTGATGCCACGGCACTCACTCTAGCCTGGACAACAAAATGAGACACTGTCTCTAAATAAATAAATAAATACTTTCTTCTCCTATACTTGGACAGATATCTCAAAGAAAGCAAAATTGTCAAAATAAAGGCAGCAAAACAGGAAATAAATTTTTACAAATAAAAACATTATTCCCATAAATAATCCAAAATTTCATCATGAAACAAAATAATTCTAAAAGTTGAACCAAAGATATTTCCTGGACTTTGGAGTATCAATTTCAAGAAGAATGCTAGAGATAACAGCATAAATGATATACTTTTTAGATCATTATTATACTTCATACTGCTATGGGAAGGGGCAGGGTAACAGGGTTGGAAAAATATAGATGGATGATCTTAAAAGCCTATAATCTAGGAGAAAGATAGCAGATGTGAAGGAAAGTTCCAAGAACAACTCAGTGCTATGTTCTCTATGAAGGGCTCTCAGTGCAACAATTCAGAGAATGAAGCAATGTGGGCAGGACAGCTGGAAAAGAGAAGGAGCACTGCAGCTGGAGGAACAAGATAAGGCAAGACTTCAAGGGTGGGAAAGTACACATAATTGTAGGGGAGTAAAAGAAAATAAACTGGACTATAAGTAGGCAGAATATCAGAGTTACTTGGGAAAAAAGACGGGAAACTGAAAGCAAGGCAAGAATTTGGACTTGAATAATGAACTGGGGGAAAAGGTACTATAATGTTCTTAAACAGGAGAATTACACAATAATGTTGTATTTTAATAAGGCTGCATATTATTTATAACAGAATATAGTATACGATGCATAAAATGTAGGAGAGAGCCTGCAGAAAGGCAGCCCAGTTAAGACATCCCTTGCAACAATCCATATATAAGGTAAAATGAGCGATGGCACCTAGGAACAAAAACAAAAAGGTAAATTCAAGGGTTATTTTGAAGGAAAAATTACAGAAAATTTGAACAAACTAGAAATGAAGAAGCCAAAATAGAGAAGAATCAAAAATTATTTTAAAGTTCCTAGCTTAGGAAACTGATCAATAAATTAGTGATAAACCAAAGGAAACAAGATCACTCGAAAGAGAAACAAATCAATACTCTGAGTAAAAGAGAATTTTTATGATTATATGTATTTAAGTACGAGATCAAAAAATCTTTCATATTTAAGTATTACACAAAGTCTTCAAGATATCTGAATAGCATTTTTCCTAGTTCAAATATATAAATTAATTCATCAATAGAGTTTTCAGTTTCATTTTCAAAGAAAATCTTATATGACATATAAAGACATCTGATGAGGCTTTTCTATTATTCTAAGTAGTGCTGAAAAAATTATCTTAAAAAGGTAATGAAACTGAAAGATGAGTGGTGAAATTTTTGAATAAAAATTGAGATTTTATTATATTCATATTAAAAGTTTCCACCTACTCCATTTAGTCATCAAAAGTGTGATTTTTAAATGCAGAAGTACCTACAACGACATTTTTTAGTTATTCCATCTTCTCATGAGAACACTATACTGTCAGCTGACAAAAAGGAAAAGCATTATCCATGACTGACAATAGACCCTTTATAGGACAGTGAACAGCATGAAATGGAAATGCAAAACTTTGCAGAATTGTCTTAAAGGCGTATGATCAAACCACTCAAAGCTGAGATAGATAATGAGTCAAAGTATTAAATGTGTTAAGAGAACATATACACGTTTGATTTTATAAATCTGATATTAAAAATTACACATACATGAAAAAAAGAGGATAATTTCCCCTCATCATACTGTCCAAGTGTGTTTTTTGGAATTAAAGTTATACTAGCCTCATACAATGACTTGGAGAAAATAATTCTTTTTCTGTTCTCTGAAAGAGTCTGTAGAAGATTAGAATTATCTATGCCTTAAATGTTTGACAGAACTCATTCGTAAAACTGTACCAAGTATCTTCCTAGTGGGAAGATTTTTCAACCAGTTTGGTATTGTACACATTACAAGATTCTTAGGCTTGTTAAACTTGAAGAACACTATCTCAGAACACTAACTCCTGTCACCTCCCAAATTATATGCTATTTTTCTAATTTTTCAGTTTCTTAACCCCACAAATGAGGCATCATGAGCACAGCTTCACACAGTACTGTTTACATTTTGTTTGTTCACCAATTCTTTTTGTATCTCAGAAATTCTCCAGGTATCATTTTCCTTCTCCCCTAAAACTATTTCCTTTAGAAAGTCTATTAGTGAGGATCTATTGGTAGAAAACACCCTCAGTTTTTGTATGTCTGAAAATGTGTACGTTGCCCACACTTCTGGAAACAGTTTTGCTGGGTATACAATTTTATATTAACAGTTATTTTCTCTGGCATTTTGAAGATTGTATTCCAGTTTCCTATAGCTTCTATTGTTGCTGCTGAAAAGTTAATTGTTCAATTGTTGTTCCTTTATAAGCATGTCTTTTCTCTCTGGCTACTTTTTAGGAATTTATGTGTCTCTTTTGTTCATCAGTTTCTTTCTACTGAATCTACACAAAAATTTTTTTTTACTTGTCTGCTTGGGATTTTCTGTGTTTCCAATATCTGCAAATTCATATATTTAATTGATTCTAGTAAATTCTTAGCTAGTATGCCTTTGAATAGTGACTTTGCTCATTCTATAAGCTCCTTCTGGAACTCTAATTAGACAAATGTTATATCTTCTCTGTCTATTCTCTATGTCTTAATTGCTTTCTTATATATGTCTTTTTTCCATAGTCTGCATAATCTTCCTCAAATCTATGGTGAGCTTGGGAAGTAATAGCTAAACGGTTGTGAGTAGAGAAAATGTTACAAAATTGACTGGAGTGAAAGCTAGCTGTGCAATTTTATGAATATACTAAAACCATTGAATTGTACACTTTAAATGGGTGAACTATATGGTATGTGAGTTACATCTCAATAAAGGTATTATCAAAAAAAATGAAGATAAAACACATAATATAAAAACAATTTATAATATAAATTGACCTTAAAAGCTTTTGACCAGATGTCACAAACACAATTTTCAAGGGAACTGAGTTACTATAGAACTGTAACCCTCTTTCCCCTTTGAGTAAATACTGCCTTTGAAATGGGAAACGAAGGTAGGAATAAAGGATCTTATTTTGATATTTTGAAAGCATGACTTCTTAGGGACAGGGTAGGCTAGAGCTAGTTTTAAAAAAATGCATCTTTACAAATGATCTGAAAGTGAAAATGCCTAATAAAATCTCCAAATTGACAATTATACCAAATTCTGACAATAAAATGTTTAGTTCATGGGAATAAACTATTCATTGGGATTATTCATTGGTAGCTGCAAAGGTTAAGCCTATATGACATGCTAAACTACTCAAGGAGGTTATGAAGACCTAGTATTGGGCAATGCCCCAGGCATGAAGGCTCATTATTGAATGCCCTAAAGACAACTTACAAACATGAATTTAAACATAGTATGAGGCTAGGGCAGTGGTTGGGATTGATTAAGAAAGCCAGGAGAAAGGATTTTTCTCTTGCTAGAAGGTTTGGCATTTTGGAAGGTATGGGCAGATACCCTTATATGGACAGGTACAATCTATCCTGTCAGGGGCTGGGACTCTAAGAAAGCACAGAGTCCCTGAAAGCATGAAGCTAAACTGTAATGGGGAAGAAAAATGGCCTGTCTTCTGAGGTTCTGCCTCCCCTTCCAAGAAAAGAGCCCTAGGCCTGCTGAGGATAGAAAAAAAGAGTTAAAAGCTTCCTTGTACCACATGTACTCACCAGCAAATTGGTATCAACGGATCAACACCTAAGTGGACATATAGGAATAACATTTATCGGGTGTCGGGCGGTTGAGGGGGGGGATGGGTATATACAAACATAATGAATGAGATATGCAACATCTGGGGGATGGTCACACTTGAAGCTCTGACTAAAGGGGGGAGGGGGGCATGGGCAATATACATAACCTTAACATTTGTACCCTCATAATATGCTGAAATAAATAAAACACACACACACACACACAAGCCTCCTTGTACCTTTACATGAAGGAAAATGAGAGTAGCCAGTCCTTACAACAGTGATGACTGCAGAGCAACATATTCTAGGAGGAGGGTTGAAGAGGAAAGGTAGACACCTGACAAGACCAGCTACATAACTGGCAGTGCCCAGTGCAAAATGAAAATGTGGGGTGCCTTATTCATGATTTATTAAGAATTTCAGAACAGTGACAGCAGAGCTCAGCTCTGGGGTGTAATTACACCAATGGGGGTCTTCTAAGTGTGAGGAGGTCTACAACTGCATGGGTCACATATGCCCCTGAAGTCAACCCTGACTCCTGGGCAGCAAGAGCAGTGGCAGCAAAAATTCAGGAGGCACAGGAAAGTACAGCAGAAAATCAAGGCCATCTAAAACCCCACCACCCAGGGACCATCACTGTTACCATCTGGTGTATCTACCAGAGATTTTTGCACATACATATATACATGTAGACACTTATTTATATAATTTTTTATATCATGGAAATGGTACACTGTATATTCTCTTCTGTAGAATAACACCACTTGGATGATGGGCACACCTATAGCCATGACTCAACCATTACAAAAGTGATCCATGTAACCAAAAACATTTGTACCTCTTCATATTATAAAATAAAAATAAAAAATGTTTTAAAACCTTATTAAGTTTAAAACATGCTAGTAAATATAGATCATTTCAATCCTATTATATAGATTATAAAACATATAGGTCCATGTTCCATTTAACTCAAATCCCTATTGCTGGGTTTTGAGTTTTTCATTATTACAATTTATATGCACTGAATATCAATAGAGTTGAGTAAAGATTAAATAAGTCAATCAATACAAAGCACTTCACAGAGCACTTGGCATGTAACAAGCACTCCATAAATATTAGTCATTTTTTAAATATTGTATCCTGTGTAAAGGTTGAACTAATTTACATTCCCAATAGCAAGGTAAAAGAGATTGATTTCCCTAAATCCTTGCCAATTCTTTCAATTTTTGCCTTCTATGAATGGTCTGTTCATCTTCTTTGACAGTTCTCCTATTGGATTCCTTGTGCTTTTTAAAATTTTAATTAATTTGTGTATTAGGGCTTTCAGTCTTTTTTCATAGGAATAACAAGTACCTTTTTTTCCCTTCAAAAATTAGCAAGAGTTACCTCCAGTTCCTAGGACCTTCAGGAGCTCAAAATTTTCAATCCCCACCTTCTCTGCATGTCCTGTTAAATTAGCTGAAAAAGAGAGAGAAAAAAAATAATTAAGGGGATGAGCAATAGGAGGAGGCTCCTGGGGGCCTTTGTGGTTCCAGCAACGTTCTATTTCTGGACTTGAGTAGTTAAACCAGGGTTCACTTTATAATTATTTGTTGAATGGTACAGCTATGTTTTGTGCAATTTTCTGTTTGTTATATATTACAATAAAGCCTTTTAAAAAAGAATTTAGGAGCTAGATATCATTTGTACCAAAGGTTACATTAACATAAATTTAAGTGTTAACAGACTCTCTATTGACCAATATAATCTGAAAATGAAAAAAATTCTAATATGTAGATAGATAGGTAGTGGAAAGAAAACTGGACAGAGCTGGAAGACATATTAACGTATTCAACAAATATTTACTGAGTGTCAGCTAAATGCCATTCCCAAGTTCCAGGCTGGGTTCTAGTTCCACTTCTGCCACTAAGTACTGGAAATGATTTAGTTTGCATTAGTCACTTGAACACCCTGTGTATCCATTCCCTCATCTCTGAAATGAAAGTGCTGGCCTCAATTAACTCTAAGAGCCCTGCCAGCTGTAAAATTCTAGTACTATATTTAAAAATATAAACTCTCCAAAAATGTATTGTCCTAAATAAACAAAATTAAGATATCTTACCTTATAAACAAGCATTTTCCAAAGTATAGTCCATTGAATTCTAGTCTCATCATATGAGATGTTAAATGGTGTTATATTTGGGAGAAAGGTGGGGAGCAGAGTGCTCTGGTAGAAAAAATTCCGAAATGGTTGGCTTAAACAAAGTTAAATGCTTTCTTTACTGCTGAACCTCACAGATCCTGTATTATGAAAATATGCATGTGGATCTTCAAGACTGAGATACTATATCTGTCAATTTATTTACCCACAGAATTACTCTTTATGGTAATACCTATTAATATTATTTGAACTAGGATTCTGTAGAAGTATTTAAAAAGAGCTTGATCCTAATCCTAGTTATACCACTTAAAAGCTGTGTGACAAGGCCTGGTGCGGTGGCTCACGCCTGTAATCCTAGCTCTCTGGGAGGCCGAGGCGGGCGGATTGCTCGAGGTCAGGAGTTCGAAACCAGCCTGACCAACAGCGAGACCCTGTCTCTACTATAAATAGAAAGAAACTAATTGGCCAACTAATATATATAGAAAAAAATTAGCCGGGCATGGTGGCACATGCCTGTAGTCCCAGCTACTTGGGAGGCTGAGGCAGCAGGATTGCTTGAGCCCAGGTGTTTGAGGTTGCTGTGAGCTAGGCTGATGCTACGGCACTCACTCTAGCCTGGGTAACAGAGTGAGACTCTGTCTCAAAAAAAAAAAAAAAAGCTGTGTGACAAATTACTTCTCTGTGTCTCAGTTCTCAATAATATAAAATAGGGATGATAAAAATACTCATCCTCAAAGCATCCTGGTGACTGCAATTTACTTTGAAATGCATTTAAAAAGATAAATGGATGAATAAATCTATATATATGAATAGATATGTCATAAAGCTAATACAGCAAAATGTTAATTGCAGAATCTAGAAAGTGAATATAAGGGTATTCGACGCACAATTCTTTCAAATTATCTGTATATTTGAAAAAGTCCATAATAAAATGACAGGAAAATAATACCTACCTCATAGGGGTTGAAGAGGATTAAATAAACTAAATTTATACAGTGCTTGCTATGTGCCAGAGTAAGCATTATAACTGTTTATAAATAAATTACTGCTTTGGGAAGACAACATCTAGATAATCAGACCCAACTAAGCATTTATAGGATTAAAAGTCTGGGAGAATAAGTAATCTCAATGTCTTTCCAAAGTTTAACTAAACATACCAGAGCTAACTTTTTCCCTTTGAGACAGTCTCACTCTGTCACTTCAGGTAGAATGCGGTGGTGTCATCATAGCTCACTGCAACCTAAAACTCCTAGGCTCAAGTCATCCTCCTGTCTCAGCCTCCTGAGTAGCTGGGTCTATAGGCATGCCACCATTCCTGGCTAATTTTTGTATTTTTTGTAGAGACAGAGGTCTTGCTCTTGCTCAGGCTAGTCTCGAATTCCTGGCCTCAAGCAATCCTCCCACCTCAGCCTCTCAGAGTGTTAGGATTACAGGCCATCACATCTGGCCAGAGCTAACTTATCATCTATAAAATTTTTTAAGTTGTGGTCAAAATACATAAAATTTACCATCTTACCCATTTTTAAGTGTATAGTACAGTATTGTTAACTATATGCACGTTGTTATGCAACACATTTCTAGAACTTTTTCATCTTGCAAAATAAACTTTATATCCACTGGACAACAACTTCCTTTTTTCATTTTCCTCTAGCCCTAGGAACCACCATTCTACTTTCTGTTTTTAAGATTTTGATTATTAATTAATGCATCATTTTATAGTGGGAACAAATCAATGTACACAGCCCAGCCTAGAGTTCACACCGACATCAATAGAGATCTAAAATGGATATCAAAAACATAGGTAGTATCTTAAGCACCGAATAGCCTATCTTCCCCTAGTATGTCAAGCAGATTATATTAAAAACCAAGCTCTCAAGAGACAATCACTTTTGAAATAATGATTTGGCTCTTTTCCATTTGAATGTTAAATTCTATTATTATTATTTTAAAAAACTTAAGACATTATTAAAAATCATGTATTAAAAATAATTATTCCTGGTTCTCACTATTAGGAATCATATTTACAGAAATATGTAAAGGCCCAGCTGTTTCCAAAAGCACTGTCTATATACTATATTTTCCCCCTAACTTTATTTGCTGCTAGAGTAAGAAGATAAGGACCTATCTTTTGATACACAGAATTACTTTCATAGGAAATTAAAAGAGGTTACAAATTAATTATACTTTCTTTTATAAAGTAGGCTATCCAGGAAACCCTAGTCATTCACAAAGATCTTTCAGATGATCTGTGAAGAGCTGTTTTTGTTCATAGTCTACTGTCTCTTTTGTTTCTGATACGTTAATAATTTGCCTGTTAGAGGAGCTCCAGGTTTCTCCAACCTCCTATCCCTGGGGTTAAGACAGGGCTCAAGATGAAGGTCATTGATGCCTTCTGTACTCAGGAATGAAGTATTCCAGGTGATAAGAAGTTAGCTCTGGTATTTTCAAGTTATGTCCTCTGTAGTTGCTCCTCTCGTTGCCTTAGTAGCTCTTTGTATATTGCTTTTCCATCAAGATTGTTCCCAGATAAGGCAGCACTGGGAAAGGTTCTTCCCTCTCCTATACTTCAAGTATCAGGTCCTAGGAAAATTCAAGAATGCTGGGCTTGAGAAGAGCTTAGCCCTGAGCTTACCAAAAGCTTTTCCTACCACACGTTTCTCCTAGAGTTTATCTATCTTAGCCTTTTCTTGTTTAAGCATGGTAAGATTCCAGTAAACAAGCTGAAGGGGTATCTGCTTACAGCAAAGGAACAAGTAAGTCTTAAGCAGGCCCAGGTGGTCCAGACAAAGGTCAAGGCTTCAGTTTGAGGTAGAGGACCAAAGATAAAGCTTGTAATAATGTACTCCTTTATTTTTGCTTCACTGTCATAATGTCACTTGGGGATCAAGGAGTCGTAACTGCAAAAAGGAGGGATGCAGAGATCTTAATCCTGGCCACAGTCCTCACAGCTATTATCTGGGATTGTCAGATAACATTCCTTTGGCTCATGTCCTTCTATCTTGAAGATATGAAAAATATTAACTTTTTTATTTAACAAAATTAATTACAATTTTACTAGTGTTGTAACAAAAACAGTACTGTTCCCCATTTAACCCTAATTTTATTTTTTATTTGCCTTTGAAGTGATAAACACAAGCAAAGAGTTCACAGGTCAATTTTTTTTTCTCAAAAAAAAATTAACTGAAGACATTTGAGCACCAAAAACCTACAGTGAACATATTTTTAAGATTTACTGAGGTTTATTTACATGAGGTTTATTTATATGAGATTTATTTACATACAGTAAAATTCACTCATTTAAATGAATAGTTTGATGAATTTTAGTAATCATGTACAGTCATGAAAACTTACCACGAGCAAGACATAAAACAGTTCCATCACCCTGAAAAGTTTCTGGATGTCCTTTTGAAGCCAATCACTAACTAGGCAGCCAATAACATAATTCCAGTCATTATAGTTTTAACTTTTAGAACTTCTTATAAATGAAATCATATAACACGTAGTTTCTTTGCATTCAACTTCATTCGCTTAGCCTTACCTCTCTGAGTTTCATCCAGATTTTTGTGTACATTTTACTATTTCATTCTTATTTACTGCTAAGCTATATTCCATAGTACAGATAATACCACAATTTGCTTTTCTATTCACTAGTTGATGGACTGTGTTGAGTGGATTTATGCTGTACAGTTTGGGACTACTATGAAGTATTTGTGTGGACGTATGTTTTCATTTTCTTTGGTAAATACCTGGGAGTGGGGTTACTGCACAATATGATACATGTGTGTCTACCTTTATAAGATATTACCATACTGTTTATTAAAGCAGCTGTACTATTTTGCATACCATCAATGAGAGTTCCAGTTGCTCCACATCCTCCTGAAGACATGGTAATATCAGACATTTTAACTTTCGCCATTCTAGTGGGTGTGAAGTAGTATCTTATTGTGGCTTTAATTCACATTTTCTTGATAGCAAGTAATGTTGAGCATTGTTTCATAAGCTTATGGGGCATTCATGTATCTTCTTTTGTGAATTATCTATTAAAACCTTTTGTCCATGTTTTATAAAGCTGTTTGTCTTTTTAACTATTGTAGGAGTTAATACCTGAATAAAAGCACATGTTTTGCAAATATATTCTCTAGTTCTATAGCTTAACTTTAATTTTCTTTTTTTTTTTTTTTGAGACAGAGTCTCGCTTTGTTGCCTAGGCTAGAGTGAGTGCCGTGGCGTCAGCCTAGCTCACAGCAACCTCAAACTCCTGGACTCAAGCGATCCTTCTGCCTCAGCCTCCCAAGTAGCTGGGACTATAGGCATGCGCCACCATGCCCGGCTAATTTTTTGTATATATATTAGTTGGCCAATTAATTTCTTTCTATTTATAGTAGAGACGGGGTCTCGCTCTTGCTCAGGCTGGTTTTGAACTCCTGACCTTGAGCAATCCTCCTGCCTCAGCCTCCCAGAGTGCTAGGATTACAGGCGTGAGCCACTGAGCCCGGCCTAATTTTCTTAATTGTATCCTTTAAAAAGCAAATTTAATAAATTTTTGGTGCAGTCCATTTCATTTTATATTTTTTCTTTTATATGTTTTGTGGATCCTATTTAAGAAATTCTTGCCTAACTCAATGTCACAAAGATATTCTCTTACGTTTTCTTCTGGAATTTTAATAGTTTTAGTCCAAATGAAGTCTATGATCCATTTTAAGTTAATTTTCTTATATGGTGTAAGGTAAAGATCATGGTTCATTTTTTCCCCTCAGATATCCAGTTATTCCAGTACCATTTAACAACAACAACAATAAAACCCTATCTTTTCAACATTAAATTATGTTGGCTCCTTTGTCAAAAATCAATTGACCACATAAGCACAGGTCTACTTTAGGACTCCCTAGTCTGTTCTAGTGGTCTACATCTAGCCTTATGCCAGTAGTTCACTGTCTTGATTATCTTAAGTCCTCCAATCTTAAACTTCTTTTTCAAGACTGTCTTGTGTTTTCTATACATTTTAGAATCAGGTTTTCAAATGCTTCACAAAAAAGCCTGCTAGGATTTTGACTGCAGTATTTAATCAATTAACATTTTAATGTAATTATTAAAGTGGTTGGGTTTGGACATAGCATTTTATTATTTGTTTTTAAAATGTCTTTTCTGTTTTTTGTTCACATATTCTTACTTTCCTGATTTTTAAAAAAATCACTTGAATGCTTTTTAGAATTCCATTTTAATTTTCACACTGGCATTTTAGCTTTACTTCTTTGCAATATTTTTGCTGTTGTTGCTCTATGGATTACAATGTATGTCTCTATTCAAAGTCCTCTTGTAGTTAATACTATACTACTCATAAAATATACTAATAGAAACCTTGCAACCATTCTTTATGGTATGGTTATTGTTATATATTTTATGGGATTTATATCATCTCCTACATCTAAACTTCACAAGACAATAAGTTTTGTTTATATGATATGATTACAAGAAAATTAATAGGAAAAAAGGAGGGAAGAGGAGAGGGAAGGAGTTGCTGACTTTTGCATTTGTCCAGATATTTACCATATTTGATGATCTTTCTTTTCTAGAGATCTAAAATTCCATCTGGTATTAATTCTACTCAACCTTGAAGAACTACTTCCTTTGACATTTCTTGTAGCACTGGTTATAAATTCTGAGTCTTCTTTTAACTGAAAAAGTCTTTATTCTACCCTCACTTAATATTTTTTGTTGAGATACATATAATTCACATACCATAAAATTCATCCTTTTAAAGTGTACAATTCAGTATATTTCAGTATATTCATAGGGTTGTGTTATCATCACACTAATTCCAGAATCACCTTAATTATTGAAGGATATTAATTTTTTTTTGATACAGAAGTCCAGATTGACAGGTTCTTTTCTTTTTGTCTAGCACTTTAAATATGTTCTTCCATGCTCCCTTGGCCACCACAGTTTCTGAGGTGGAGTCCTCATTAAGTGGAGTCATGCTCCTCTGAAATGCATCATTTTTCTCTTACTGCTTTCAATGTTTGCTTTTTATTTTTGGTGTTCAACAAATTATATTTCCAATATATCATTCGCCTCAGGGTAGGGCTCAGCTGATTCTTTCCTCCTGGGATATGTGCCATTTTTTTTGATCCTTCATTGAAATTATATATATTAATTAGTGAAGAGTGTAGGTGATCTTTCTCCAATGAGTTGTTTCTTTTGTTTTAGCAGACAAATGGCTTGGCTTGGCTTATAAACTCTGTTCCTTGGGAAGTAGTTCCAGTCCCAGTTCAGATTTTTCATCTTTAGCTGAGCTATTCTGAGTCTGTTGTATTCATGCTTAGTTCAGAGAGTTAGCCAGAGAGGTAGGGACACACAATTTGAGGACACCCCACTACCACTAGCACCCAGTTCTCCTTCATGGATTCCTCCCACTATCTTCAGTGGTCAGGGTTCCCTGGTTTCAGTTTTCCTGGCTGAAGAGTCTACTGTTTTTCCACTAGAATCCCCTCAGTGTGGACTGCACTTACCCTGAAGCTAGCTTTACTTCTTTGCAATATTTTTGCTGTTGTTGCTCTATGGATTACAATGTATGTCTCTATTCAAAGTCCACCCCAGTGAATCAGTGAAAAGGCAAAGTCATTTCTTATAGCTTCCTTCCTTCCTCCCCTTCTCCAACTGTGTCTGCTTCTGTTTATTCTCTAGTGCCTTCAGATAGTTGCTTTTTGTATTAAGTCCAGGTTTTATAGTTGTTTTCTGAAAAGGAATACTCCAGTGGGTCTTAACATTACAAGAAGCAAAAGTTTTTCTACAGTCAATATTATACAGTAATAGTAGTTTCTACTTTAATTTCAACTATTGGTTTCACAAGTTAATCTAAAAGAGTAAAATAAAATTTAAAAAGGATATGATATGGCCCATGTAAGAGATCTTGAACTTAATATCCATATGATTCTTTCTTTTACATTACATCTTTTAGGCAAAGTATATGATCACATATGAAAGCAAATCAATAGGAAGCATTATCATATTTAGGCATGGGAAAGTATTAATTACAAAGATTTTTTCCACTGTGTGAATGACAAAACACATAAAAGCAAATGGTAAATATATTAAATAGAATCCAAAGCAATGAAAAACACATATTCGAGCATGTGAGTCTAGGTTTCTAAATAGTTCTCATTTCTATGCTATTATTTTGTCATTATGATTAAAGCCTTTGAGGATGAAAGTCTAAAAATAAACTACATTTCTCTTAATTAAATTGTTAACCTAAGAACAAGAGCTCAAACTTCTCAGTAACAATACTAACATTTATTAGAACACTTAAAATATTTACATATTTTATTTCACCCTAGAGATAAAATAAACATCAGCCAATTGCAAAAATCTTCTGCAAGTGTGAGTCATTCACATGCCTTAGTAAAGCCCAAAATATGCTGATCAGATGATGTGGAGCTACCTGCATGCCTGGGACCAGACTACCAGAAATAGGCCTGTATTCTGAGAGATATTTAGAATTGTACACTGTCCTTCTTCATGCCCTAAAACAGATGGTACTTCATTGTGGTTGTAGGAAAAAAAGAACTTTTTCTCCTTTTCCTATGCCAGGCATGTATATGAAACCCCCTTTCTAGTTCTCCCCAAAGGTAAGAGAGGTTACTAATCTGATTATTCAAGAGTCCGAAACTCCAAATGGGCACAGTTAGTAGGTAGTGTCACTGTGTTAAAAGGTCAGCCTCTACACAAAGCCTCTGTGGGGGTTTTTTGCCTCAAATTCTGGCACAGTCTGACTCCCTGGGGCTGAATGGCCATTCTTTTGCACTTCTTCCTTCAATATATATAGTAGTTAACTAAGCAGATTCAGGGGTTCTCTTAGGACCTGGTGCTATGGTCTGAATGTTTGTGTCCCCTTAAAATTCATAGCTAGAAATTCTAATCTCCAATGGTATTTGGAGATGGGGCCTTTGGGAGGTAATTAGGTCCTGAAGGTGGAGCCCTAATGATGGGATTAGTGCCCTTATAAGAAATGACAGAAGAAAGCATGCTTGCGCGCACGCGCTCTCTCTCTCTCTCCTCTCTCTCTCTCTCCCCCCCCTCATGTTAGGATACAAAAAGAAGACTGCCACCTGCAAACCAGGAAGCGGGTCCTCACTAGACACTGGAATTGCCAGCACCTCAGTCTTGGACTTCCCAGCCACCAGAACTGTGAGAAATAAATTGTTTAAGCCACCCAGAATACAGTGTCTTTGTTATGGAAATCCGAAACTACTAAGACATTTGACGTTCACTCATTAGTTTGTTCTCCTTTCTCATCTTCTAAGCCACACATCTGAACATGTTGGCCTCAACATTATGATTAGATGGGTTTGGGAGGGAAGTAGGAGGCCTCACTTAGGGCTTAAGCCTAAACTACCTGCACCAATGCAGCTTTTACAGAAGAGTCCTACACTGGTGTGTTGGAACTTGCACAGATCTTATTAAAGTGGTACTCTGATTCCCACCAGCTACTGCTCCTTGCAGACAGATCTCTCATGACTCCTGAGGCAAAAGTTAGACTAGCAGAGCAGGGTTTGGGCATTTCTAAATTTCTGCTTGTAATACCATAATGGCACCAAAACTTCACCCTTAGCCTCTAAATCCTATTTAAAAGTATTAACTCCTTCCCACAGAAACAATGCCTTATGAAAACTCTTCACAAATATGCACAATGAAAAATATAAACAAACTTATAAAAGAATAGAACTAGTCAGCTAGTACACAGCACTATGACCACACCAGTTGTTCATTTCTGGCATCTATTCTGATGCCCACATAAGAATTGTTAACTAGAAAAGTTGGACTGAAACAAGAAATATTTTAAATCTTTAAAAGGCCTATTTCAGGCTTATCTCTATTGTAATCAGCTTAGTCTCCTCTCATCAAAAGCACCTACAGGATTTTTTAAACTAATGCCTAAGTTTAATCATTTAGAAAAGAAAGGTATAAACAGTTTAAAGCTTTCACAAAGCAATTCTAACCAGTTTTTTCTTATTAAAATATTAGAAATTATCCCATTGAAAATCCTGGATTTGATTAGTGTTGTTACCCTACAATGCATACTCCGTGGTTAGAAACTCACCTTTCCCCCTGCCCTCAAAGACAAGGTCTCCCTGTTGCCTGGGCTGGAGTGCAGTGGCATCATCATATCTCACTGCAATCTCAAACTCTTGAGCTCAAGTGATCCTTCTGCCTCAGCTTCCCACGTAGCTGGGACTACAGCCACCTGCCACCACTTGGCTAATTATTTTTATTTTTATTTTTTGGGATCTAATATGGGATCTCACTCCCTTGCTCAGGCTGGTCTCAAACTCCTGGCCTCAAGCAATCCTCCTACCTTGCCCTCCCAGAGTGCTAGGATTACAGGAGTGAGCCACTGCACAGGGCCAGGAACTCACTTTTAAGAATGTATTTAACTAATTCTTTTATTAGAAATCAATTGATTTTTTTAAAATGTCACAACTCAAATGAATTCAATATTTAAATAATTTAAAAAACCATTTGAAAGAACAATTCTTAAAGGAAAAATTTTATATTACATAATAAGTATAAAATAATTCTACTTTATAGTATGATTGGATTCCTTTAGCTCCTCCTTATAATAAATATTAATATGGTTATGTGCAGTATGGGAAAATATAACTGATGTAACTTTTTCCAATTTCTTATTGTGGCAAAATACATATAAAATGTAACATCTTAATCATTTTTAAGTGTACATTTCAGTGTTATTAAAAGCATTCAAAATGTGCAACCATCACCACCATCCATCTCTATAACTCTTTTTATCTAAAAGCGCAATTCTATATCCATCACACAATGACTCCATTCCTCCCCTCCAGCCCCTGGTAACCGATATTTTACTTTCACCATCTACAATTTTGACTACTCTAAGTATCTCATATAAATGGAATCATACAGTAGCTACCTTTTTGTGGCTAGCTTACTTCACTTAGCATACTGTCCTCAATTTTCATCCATGTTGTTGCATACATCAGAATTTCCTTCCTTTTTAAGGCAGAAAAATATTCCATTGTATGCATATAGTACATTTTATTTATCCATTCATCTGCCAATGGACACCTGGATTGCTTCTATGTTATAGCTATTGTGAATAATACTGCTATGAACAAGGGTTTTACTTTGAGACCTGGCTTTCAATTCTTTTTTTTTTTTTTTTATTTAGTGTCTTTGAAAGCTGATTTTTTTCCCTTTAATTTCATTATATTATGGGGGTACAAATATTGTTAGGGTTACATATATTGCCCCTGCCACCACCACCACCACCACCCACACCATGCCAGAGCTTCAAGCATGAGACCTGGCTTTCAATTCTTATTGAACATTCTATATTCTATATTCTATAACAACAAGTGGATTTGCTTGGTCAAACGGTAATTCTATTTTTAATCTTTTGAGGCTCCATACTGTTTTTCCTAGAGACTCTATGTACGTTCCTACCAACGGTGCACAAAGGTTCCAATTTCTCCACATTCTCGCCAACACTTGTAATTTTCTGGTTTTTTAATAGTAGCCATCCTAATGGGTGTGTGAGGTAATGAATGGTATAATCTTAAAAGCAGTGAACTTAAGACAAAAGGAAAATTGTATATTTTCCCTAAAATTTAAATAACTTTGTTGTTGTTTTCATTATAAAACAAACCAGGTTCACTGTTTTTTAAAGAAAATAAACAGTATAGATAGGGCTAAAATAGGCCTTTAAAATCTCCCATAATCTCATCACTCAAAGGTAACTATTAATATTAGGTTATTAAGTATGGAATGTCCAATTTCCTTAAGCACTAAGTTTGACTGTTGATATCTCTGACGTTTCATTTTAACGATACTTATTTTTTGTTTTTTTTATTGTGAAGGTATATTCTCAGTCTTTCCAATGCACATTTTGGCTTGTGATTATCTTTCAAATTTTTTAGAGCAATTTTTGTGAAACCATAGATAAGTAAAAAATTCATGTTATTTTTAAATATGAGTTCCATCATGGAACCAATGCAGCCCAGAACAGCTCAAAATACCAATGAAGTGTTTAGGAAGTATGTGGCTAATGAACGTACAGTATGCTGATGGTTTGAGAAGTTCCATTCTAGTGTTTTTAATCTCCAAAATGAGCCACCTGGGCGACCTGAGACCAAGGTGGGTAATGATGAGCTGAAAGCTGTAGTAGAAGTGAATCCATCTCAACCTACGCATGAATTAGCAGCAAGGTTTAACTTTACTATTCCAACAATATTGGGCCATTTGAAACAAATCAGAAAGGTAAAGAAGCCGGATATGGTACTGCATGAATTAAATGAGCATCAGAAGAGAAATTGTCTCAAAGCTTGACTTTTTTTGTTGTCATAACATAAAGGCGTACCATTTCTACACTGTATTGTTACATGTGATTAAAAATGAATTCTTTCTTACAATTGCAAGTGTTTGGCACACCTGTTAGATAAAGATGAAGTGCTGAAACACAGACCAAAACTGAATATTCATCAAAAAGAGCTAATGGTGTCTGTTTGGTGGTCCAGTGCTGGTATTACCCACTACAGCCTCATGAAACCTGCTCAATCCATGATAGCGGATGTCTACTGCAACCAGTTGGACAAAATGATGAGCACGCTTGTGATTAAGCAGTCAAGATTGATCAATAGAGACAGGCCAATCCTCTTGCAAGACCACATGTCGCAAAAAAACAACGCTGCTCAAAATACAGAGGCTGGACTGGGAAATTCTCTGTCATCCACTGTACTCACCAGTCCTTGCACCAACTGACTTCCACTTCTTCCAGGCTTTGGACCACTTCTCACAAGGAAAAAATATTCAATTCTCAACAAGCTGTGGAAAACACCTTTCACTACTTGCTCTGGAGGCTTCTTTGTTGCTAGCATAAGCAAGCTACTGTTAAGATGCCAAAAATGTGTCAATAGTTTAGGCACATATTTTGATTAACTATACTGCTTCTTGTTTGAGATATAATAAACTTTTGATTCAAAATCAGACATTTCATATTTAACTTCCTAATATCATTAATCCTTGGCATATTCTTACAGGATAGCCATAAACCTGTGATGCCCAACTTTCTAAGCAAGTCTATCACCAAACACATTTGTAACATATTATCTATAATCATTTTTTCGAGTTGTAAGATGTTTGACTTGAAAATTACAATTCTTATGGAGGAAAACAATCAGTAAAAACACATTTTCACTGTTGCTATAGTTTCTGCTAAGCTGCACAAATGTAATTGCACAGAGCATGTGCTAAAATCATTTGATTAGATCGAATGATTCACTTGTGTTAAAGCTAAGAAAAGGCTTAATTTAAAAGCACTTACACAATTAAGGTACAAATAAAGAGAACAATGCTTTTGAAGTCATTTCAAATATGTTTCTTAGTATATGACAAAGGCACTCATAAACTAGATTTTATCCCATGAATTAATCATTTATTAAACTTGCAATAAGATATGAGAAATGTAATAAACAGGCCCATGGAGTCTGTGACATGAAGGAGAATATCATCATCATGTGAAGCTAGTTAGAAAAGCTTATTGAGAACGCATTCACTCATTTAACAAACATTCACAAGTGCCTACTAAAGGCTAAGTTCTGGGCCAGGCGTCAGTTAGGCCTTTAGCTAAGAAGTTTAGGATTTGTACTGGCAAAAATGAGAGGATGGCTGGGGAATTCTGGGCTAGAAGAATAGCTGGAGCAAAGGTGTAAGGAGGAATAACTATGTTCCTAGAAGAGAACAATAAGAGGACTGATCTATTATAATTAGCTATAATGAGTTTATGTGGGAAAAACAGTAAAAACATAACATAAAACAGGTACATGGAACTAGCTGATTCAAAACCTGAATGCCAGACTAATTAGTTTTAATTGAATCCTTAAGTAATAATGGCTCTTGACATCATGAAAGTAATGTTTAAGGAAAATTACTCTGCCAATAGTGTACGACATGGATAGAAGCAAGAAAAAACTACTACCAAAAAATGATGAGGCATTGCAGTAAACTAGATGTGTGCTAATGAGGGTCGGGTCTGAGTAAAAACTAGAATGAAGAAAAAATAAACCCCAGAATCATTATAATGCTCAGTTTAAGAAACATTCATTGAATACCTGTCTTGGGTGCTGACACTACAAAAAGCAAATGGGACAGGATACCCACATTCAAATATAAATTAACTGAATTTCTGTTCCATTTTTTCCCTATTGGCCCCTGCTATGGTCCAAATGTTTGTGTCCCTTGAAAATTCATATATTGAAATCTAATCCCCAATGTGTTGATATTATAGGTGGGGCCTTTGGGAGCTGATTAGGTCATGAGGGCAGAGTCCTTGTGAATGTGATCAGTGCTCTTATAAAAAAGGCTGGAGGGAAGCCTGTTGCCCCCTTCCATCATGTGAGGACATAGCTGGAAGGCACCATCCAAGAAGCAGAGAGCTCTTACCAGCCCCTGAATCTGCTGCCAGCTTGATCTTAAACTTTACAGCCTCCAGAACTGTGAGAAATAAACTTCTGTTGTTTATAAATTACCCAGTCTAAGGCATTGTGTTATAGTAGCTCAAATGGACTACCACAGCCCCATATCCAAGTACAAGAAATGCAAGTCTGGAGAATGGTAGTGTTATTGACAGAATAAGGAAGTCAAAAGGGGAAGTTCTGGGGTTTCAACACTGATTTTGAAGTGATAGCAGAACATACCAAAAGGGCTGTCATGTAGGGAGCTCTAGACAAGGAACTAAATTTCCGCAGAGACATCATGCACAAAGTTATAAGGAGTGGGGCAATGGCAAAATGTTTAAGAAGAAAGCCCTTCAGGAGACCACACAAAAAGAAAGGCGAGTCTCAATGATTACCTGGAGTTATGAAGCAAGAAAAAGAGCCTGAGAAATGGTTCAACTAACCATGCCTTGAATCCAAGGAAAGACAGAATGTCAATAAAAAAATACTAACGATGAAGTGGCACAAAGGTGGAAGTAGATGAAGGCTAAGACACCCTAATTCAGTTAGGTCAACAGTGATTTTTTTTTTTTTAAAGAACTGTTAATACTGGAAGAATGAGAACTAGAGCCATATTCCAAAAGCATAATAAAGGAAGTGGTACTTTTTTCTATATTTTTAAAGTTTAAAAGGGGAGGGGTTATTTAAAAAAATAAAACCTGAGTCCAAAGTGGTAGGATCACTTGAGGCAAGGAGTTTAAGACCAACCTGAGCAACACAGTGAGACCCCATCTCTACAAAAAGTAGAAAAATTAGCCAGGCAGGGTGCCACATGCCTGCAGTCCCACCTACTCAGCAGGCTGAGGCAGGAGGATTGCTTGAACCCAGGAGTTTGAGGTTGCAGTGAGCTACGATGATGCCTCTGCTCTCTAGCCTGGGCAAGAGAGCAAGACCCTATCTCAAAAATAAATAAATTAAATAAACAAATTTAAGAAAATCAAACAAATAGTCAAAACAGAAGAAAGATGCATTATTTGTATGATGGCCTATCTTTAAACAGACTGTGGTATGACTAGTTTTTTGTTTTTTTGTTTTTTTAAGAGACAGGGTCTTGCTTTGCTGCCTGGGCTTAAGTGCAGTGGCATCATCATAGCTCAGTACAACCTCAAACCCCTGGGCTCGAATGATCCTCCTGCCTCAGCTTCCTGAGTAGCTGGGACTACAGGCATATGCCATCATACCTAGCTAATTTTTCCCCCCACCATGTTGCTCAGGCTGGTCTCGAACTCGCAGCCACAAGCGATCCTTCTGCGTTGGCCTCCCAAAGTACTAGGATTATAGAAGTGAGCCACTGTACCTGGCCAACATGACTGTAAAATAGGATAGCGACCACAGAAATGATCCCCCTTTGAACTATGAAGTCAAATAGCATTGGGCTAGATCCCAAGCATTCATGGCCATATGCTAGAAAACTTGTCCCAAGATTAAAACAAACTAGCTGAAAGAACCATATATACCAGGAGACCTCACGGAGACATAATATCCTGGATCATCAAATTGTTCAATAACACTGCAACCCAAATCACATCTAACCTTTTAAAGATGGTTTGAAATTCCTTATTGTGCATGTCAATATAATGTGCATCGCATTGCCCACAATAAAAATCCAAATCCCAACCTAAAAGTATCTGAATAAACAAAGCTAGAGCCTCAAGTCTATATAGGAAGGTGAGGGTGGGGATGAAAAAACAATATCCTTAAAAGAATATAAGCAATTCTGTTCAAAAAATGGGGGCATAAAACAAAGAAATAAAGGTAAAATGGAAAGGATCATATGAAGCTTTCTTCCACCTTAGAAGGCAGATGGGAGAGAAGGCCCATGGCAAAGGCTGGAAAAAGCAGAGGTGGGAGGGGTGCTTCCTAAGGGAGCAGATCCTTCAGGAAGTGATGAAGAACAGGATTCAGGGCATAAGGAGCCTGAGAGAAGAATTAAAGAACAGAGAAAAAGATAACGATATGTTAAGATGTCAAGGGGTGGGGGAAGATCATAGATAGCCTTTCTAACGACACAAATGGTCTCTGAAGGAAGTACCAGAGCGGCAGTACACTGAAGCAAGAGTAGAATGCCTCAGCAATCACCTGGGCTAAAATATGCCTCAGAGCAAGAAATGAGATTTATGTAAAGTCACCTTAAGAAATAAAAATCACTATAAGTAGAGTACAAGGATTTGAACTATGAACTATCCTAATCAAAAGAACTAAAATGTCTAAAAAACAGACAACAAAAGACAATCTAGACAAAACGAAAACGTAAAAACAGAATTCCAAATTGGGTATGTGTTTCTAGCGCAGTCCAGGGGATAACCTAACCAGTCAATTCAAACCTCAGGTCCCTCAGGAAGGATCACCCCTATCATGCTCTCAAGCCTTAATGTCTTTAGCTATTAGAACATTCAACCAACTGCCTTTTTTCTAATTCCATGCTCACCATGGAAAGGTATCATTTTGATGGTAACTACAGCTGTATGCATGAAATCAAGGCATGAAGAGAAAATACAAATAGGATAATGACTCAGTATTAAATGAATCTTATTTGCCATTATCAAGGCACATTTAATTAACAGCAATATACACATGACACTGCAGTAAGTATACTGTGATCTTGTCAGTAATTATTTGATTTTTATCATTTCATAAAAGAGAACAATTATAAAAAGCAGATTTGGTTGTAAATGCAATAGTACAGAAACTTACAGCTTATAGCAGCTAAACTGAGATAAACCATAATTTATTATAAATATATATTCTATAGAACACTATCAATTTATAAAATTTAAACTTTATTCCAAACCTTGTCCAATTTTCATTTACTTAACAGATTTTTTTCTCTTTGAGACATTAGTTCATCAATTTAATAAAAAGAGGGAAACAAAGCCTAACATGTTAATAAAAAAATTCCTGTTTTGGGTAAAGAATGGAGTTTCAGTCCTGGCCTTTATTTGCGATTCCTCAATAATTAATTTCACCTTCCCCTTTCCAGCACCTTCAATATTAAAGAAACCTCAATATTAATCTCTAATTTCCAAGTTCTGGTTTGAATAAGAAAATGACACTGTATATATTGTAGATATTTTCCTCTTGTAAAACTTTTCTTGCATTATGAACTATGACAGAGAAAGTCTCCAAGGAAACAGCAACTACAGTTCACGCATCTTTCTAACACTAGTTACTCTCATTTTTGTGTGTTCATTTGCACTCTTTTTTTTTGCCATGCATGTATCCTAGTTGTTAGGTAGGGCTTGCCAGCTCCTTCTAATCTAAACTAAATGGATTCAAATCCTGCAATGCCATAGCCTGTGCAAGTCCAAAGCCTCCCCTGTCTGCCAAGGTTTCCCACAATTACTTAGGAGGATTGACATCAGAACCCTTGGAGCTACTTGGCCACCACCTCTTTTCTGTACTGTACCAATCTAGACAGTACATAGGTCATTGTTTGACTCCTATAAAAGACAAAACCAACAACCCAACATGGGCAAAAAGCATTTAGCATACCAGATTTCAGTGAAAGGAAGAGGAGTGCTACACCAGGCAACAATGAAAACAACTCCCTCAAAAGGAGCAAGAAGGTGCATTCTTTATCTATTTCTCCATCATCCAACTTTGGGGGAAGTAGATCTTTATCCAACCTATCCTCTGGCCTCACATCATTTTTTTGACTTTTTGCTTCTTTCTCTCTCTCCTTCCCTATTAGGAACAAACCAACAAACCCACCCCCTTGTTTCTCTCCATTTATTTTGACCTCTTAGCTCCAGTTAACATTCACACTTACAGGGTCCCATGTCCCTAAGTGAGCTAGCCTCAAATGCAGTTCCCTCCATATCAGGAATTCTGGTGTGCACTGCTGCCATAATACATTTTTCTTCTCCTTACCTGTTTCATAGGTTTCATATAGGCATCATACTCTACATGAAACTATAATATATAGTTGATTAATTGAACAAACATCCTGAATGCTTACTTGTATCCGACATTTTGCACAGCACTGGCAATACTGCAACAGACACATTCCCTAATCACAAGCAGCAGAGACACTCAGGCAAAAGTGACCAAGCCCAAGATGCAAGCACTATTAGAGAGGAATCAGGTAAACAGCAGCAGAAGAGCAAAAGAGAGCAACTCAGCCCATCTGAAGGTTTGGGGAAGTTGGGCAGCCAAGGGGCAGCAGGGTAAAAAAAAAAAAAAAAAAAGCTTTGAGTAGGAAGTAAAAGCATACAAAAGCACCAAGACAACAGAGAACATGGCTTATCTGGGAATCTGTAATTAGTGCAGTCAGGCTGATGCATGAGAAGGAAGAGGAAAGAAGGCACAGCAAGACACCAGGCAGGAATCAATTCATGAAAGACATTTGTGTTTGATTTGAAAAGTATGCATTTTATTGCTCCCCATCTAAACACAATGGGGAGCCAATGAAAGATTTTAAGCAGAGGATTAATGTAATCAGTTCTGCGCCTTAGAAAGACCAGGAGCAGCAGTGTAGAAGATAAACTACAAAGGAATTGAGATAGAAGATACCAAAGCCAACTCACAGGCTGATGCAACAGTCAAGGCCAGACAGGATAGAAGCTACACTAAGCCACTGAAAGTACAGAGAGGAAAAGTAAATTCCTTAATATGTTATTCAGTAATTCTACTAAGCACAAAGAGAATACACTGGAAATTACTGAAGTTATCAAATTCTGAATAGCTACAGTGATATCATTAAAGTTCATAATGATAATCCTTAAATTACCATGAGATTATAAAGTACTAGGGATAAAGAACTAGTTAAGACCAACTTTCAAAATGGTGTACATGAACTGTAAACATTTATCAAAACTCACAGAACTACATGCCAAAAGAATAAATTTTACTGTATAAAAATTATACCTCAACAGAAAAACATAGGGCTATAATAAGCATAAAGTAATAAGCATAAAAGTACTCAAAACATGAATATTATAAAGATCAAATTTTTAGATTCAATGAGGATTTACTTAATGTTTTATATGGTTATGGTTCTGCACACATTTTTTACTTATCGAAGTTAATGCTTACTTATTAGAAAAATCACACATTTCTAAATAGCAATATAAAACTTCTAAGACTTTTCTAAATGCATATATTTTTTATATATTTTTATACTACATCCTCTAAAAAACTTGTTCATTTTTATAAAAATACATTGTTTATTAATGTATTCATAAATGTTGCAGGTTTTTATGTCTTCGCTTTAATAGCTGGTGATTTAATAGTGCATCACAATTTTATATGAAGCTGTGTGTGTGTGTGTGTGTGTAGCACTGTTAAGCATAAACTTTATGAATTTTAAAAAGTACATGAAATATCTATGGGATTTCCAAATGAGGATAGCAAATAAACAGTAAACAGTTTTACTGTAGTCTAATTATTGGAAAATTTGCCATTATTACAAAATAAAAGCTTTATTTAAAAGAACAGTCAGTTGGAATATTTCATTTCCTGGCCATGTCATATGATTGAACATAATATACACAAAAATGTGAAGAAAAATACAAGTTAAGGAGTAATACAGCAAATCAAAAGGATTGTACAGAGGTTTTTTAAAAACATAAGGGAACTTTATAAATCATTTATAAATCATTAACTACCTGACATAGGTTAAAGACAATCATGCCTGGCCGGGCGCGGTGGCTCATGCCTGTAATCCTAGCACTCTAGGAGGCCGAGGCGGGCGGATTGCTCGAGGTCAGGAGTTCGAAATCAGCCTGAGCAAGAGTGAGACCCCGTCTCTACTATAAATAGAAAGAAATTAATTGGCCAACTAATACATATATAGAAAAAATTAGCCGGGCATGGTGGCACATGCCTGTAGTCCCAGCTACTTGGGAGGCTGAGGCAGGAGGATTGCTTGAGCCCAGGAGTTTGAGGTTGCTGTGAGCTAGGCTGACACCATGGCACTCACTCTAGCCTGGGCAACAAAGTGAGACTCTGTCTCAAAAAAAAAAAAAAATTAAAAAAAAAAAAAGACAATCATGCCTCAAACCTGAATCGAAATAAAGTACAGATCCACCCTATTTACACTCAACACAGCATTCCTTGTTCTTAAAGTAAGTTATACCTTCATTTACAATATAAGTCTTGGCTTCAGTATTTTGGCAAGCAAAAATTAGGTAACTCGTGAATGATAAAAAATTAAACCACTACAGCAGGCAAACATCCCAGGTTCCAAAGTTCTACCAAAAGTATTTTTATGTTTGTTGATATATTTTGAATTATATTTTTCATGAAAAATATAATGGGTTTTTTTGTTTGTTTTTTGGGTTTTTTTGAGATAGAGTCTCACTCTGCTGCCTGGGCTAGAGTGCAGTGGTGTCATTATAGCATACAGCAACCTCAAACTCCTGGGTTCAAGCAATCCTACTGCCTCAGCCTCCCTAGTAGCTGGGAGTACAGGCACACACCACCACGCCTGGCTAATTTTTTAACTTTTTGTAGAGACTGCCTCTCGCTAGGTTACTCAGGCTGGTCTCTCACTCTTGGGCTCAAGCAATTCTTCTGCCTCAGCACTCCCAAAGTGCTAGGATTACAAGTGTGAGCCAACATTCCTGACCAAGACATAGTTATTGTTGTTTTGTTTGGTTGTTTGAGCCAGAGTCTCACTGTGTCTCCGCCCCCCCCCCCCCCCCCCCCCCGCCACCCACCCACTAGAGTGCAGTGGTGGCATCATAGCTCACAGCAACCTCAAACTCCTGGGCTTGAGCAATTCTTCTGCCTCAGCCTCTCCAGTAGCTGGGACTATAGGCACATGCCACTACATCAGCTAATTTTTCTATTTTTAGTAGAGATGGGGTCTCTCTGTTGCTCAAGCTGGTCTCAAATTCCTAAACTCAAGCAATCCTCCTACTTACGCCTCCCAAAGTGCTAGGATTACAGGCACGAGACACCACACCCAGCCAAAGATAATAATTTTTACTAGTCCCAAGTAATATTCCCAAGGGTAAGATTTCAATTTGATGTAAGAAAATATAGCAGCACTTTGTTCCTCCTAAGTCATAACCTCATTTTTCCAATGCAATTCTACTGTCACTTGTACACTTAATTCTATTGTGAGAAAGTACTTTACCAACACCCTTTTCCTTTTTCTATTTTCCAGACTACAAGCTGCTAATAGTGTCAATTTGGTTTTTATTAGCACTTAAATGTGGCAGCCTTAAATCAAATATCAGTTTGTAATAATTTGTGCTTACAGCTATAAACTTTCATTAGGCTACTGCCAACTCATTTTTAAAGAATAATGCTATTTTTTCAAATGTTAATTTTAACTCATGGTGAACTATATAACCTAATGCTATATGAAAACTGTGGACCAAAGAAACTAGATTCATCCTGTCTTATCCCAGTCTTCCTCTCCTACCTTAGTTTTAACTGTTTTTTCAACCACAACCATGCTCTGACCCCAATTCTGTGATATAAAAGAAAAAAGTCTAGTGAAGGAGTAATTACTAAAGAAAATAAATAAATAAATAAATAAAAATAAAAATAAATGAAAAAGTCAAGGAGTGCTCGGGAGGGACTTAGAGACACCAGAGCATGCAACCCTGCTGTACCCCCCTTTCTCATTGCAAAATGTGTAACTCATTTCCCTGAAACCAAGTTAAGCAATGAACCCTTCCGACTTTATGACAAGGGTATCAGCACAATTATGCTTCCATATAAAAAAGTCACAGAGGCTGGGCATGGTGGCTCACGCCTGTAATCCTAGCACTCTGGGAGGCCGAGGTGGGAGGATTGTTCAAGGTCAGGAGTTCAAAACCAGCCTGAGCAAGAGGGAGACCCCTTCTCTACTATAAATAGAAAGAAATTAACTGGCCAACTAAAAATATATGGAAAAAATGAGCTGGGAACAGTGGCACATGCCTGTAGTCCTAGCTTTTCAGAACGCTGAGGCAGAAGGATTGCTTGAGCCCAGAAGTTTGAGGTTGCTGTGAGCTAGGCTGATGTCATGGCACTCTAGCCTGGGTAACAGAACCAGACTCTATCTCAAAAAAAAAAAAAAAAGTCACAGATTTTCTGTGCCTCATCTCAATTATAGTACACACTAGTCAATTTTTTTAATTTTATTTTTAAATGATTTTAAAATCCAAAGGTGACAAAATAACAAATAACAAACCTTTTAATTCATTATCAAGAGAACCTTTTGATCCTTATCTCCAATTTTAAACATTCTGTCACATTTGTTTATTCTCTTATTCATACACTCATACATACTGCTTTTTGGATCTAGGGTGACCAGATATTTGTTTAAACATTACTCTGGGTGTTTCTGTTAGGCTTTTAGGATGGAATTAATATTTAATCAATGGATTTTAAGCAGACTGCTTTCCATAAAGTTAGGCATACACAGCAGCATCCCACCACCACATGCAAGGGGCATGTGTAAGACTGGGCTGAGTAGGCCCTGAAGGCACTCCTGTTACACTGCCTTCTTTCTCCCAGCCTGCACCCATGGCCTCACAGTGAGTTCCTTACAATCAATTAATAGAGGAAGAGAAAACTCAGGCCTGATTTACAATGGTTCTGTGTGAAATGCAGGCACCACCTAAAAGTGGAAAGCTATAGCACTATAGCCCCTTTCTGGCATACCACTGAAGGATAGTGATGAAATGAAATCATCCCTGTGGGCAGAATTTTGAGCAGTGCACCTGGTTGTTTGCTCTGGTTGGAAGGAAAGGTGACCAGACATGTAATTATATATTGATTCATGGGCTATCACCAGTTTGGTTAGATGGTCAGAGACTTGGAAGGAAGATGATCAGAAAATTGGTGACAAAGTCTGGGGAAGTGACATGTGGCTAGGGCTCTTTAAGTGCGCAAAAACTGTGAAGATATTTGCATCCTGTGTCAATGCCACCAAAGGATTACCTCAGCAGAGAAGGATATTAATAATTTAGTGGATAGGATGGCCTGTTATGTGGATACTAGTCTGCCTCTTTCTCTAGCCACCCCTGTCATCACCTAATGGGCCCATGAACAAAGTGGCCATGGCAACATGGATGAAAGTTATGCATAGGCTTAGCAACATGGACTCCTTGGTGAATTCTACTCACCAAGGTCAACCTGGCCACAGCCAATGCTGAATGCCCAATCTGCCAGCAGCAGAGACCAATATGGCACCACTGCCCAGAGTAACAAGCCAGTTACCTAATGGGAGGCTGATAATACTGGGCTGCTTACAACATGGAAAGGGCAGAGTTTTGTTCTTGCTATAATAGACGCTCTGGATACAGATTTGCCTTCCTTGCATGCAATACTTCTGCCAAAACTACCATCCATGGTCTTATAAAACGTCTTATCCAATATCATAGTATTCCACACAACATTGCCTGTGATAGAGGAACTCAAGTAACAGCAAGTGAAGTGTAGTAAGCCATACTTATGGAATTTACTGGTCTTACCATGTTCTTCAACATCCTGAAGCAGTAGGCTTGATAGAACAGTGGAATGGCCTTTGAAGACTCGGGTAAAGCACCAGCTGGGTGCCAGTTCCATACAGGGCTGTGGCAAGGTTCTCCAGGATGCTGTATATACTCTGAATCAGCATCTAATAAATGGTGCTATTTCTCTTATAGGCAGGATTCATGGATCCAGGAATCAAGGAGTAGAAATGGAAGTGACACCATTATTACCCCCAAAAACCCACTAGCAAAATGTTTGTGTCCTGCTCCTGTGATTTTATGCTCTGCTGGACTATAGGTCGTAGTTCCAACAGCAGAAATGCTTCCACCAGGATAATTCCACCAATGCTTCCACCAATGATTCCATTAAACTAGAAGTTAAGACTGCCACTCAACTATTTTGGGCTCCTCATGCCTCTAAATCAACAAGCAGAGAAGGGACTTACAGTGTTAGCTGACTACCAATGAAGATTTGGAATGCTATTCCACAATGAAGAAAGGGTAGTCTAGAATACGGAGATCTCTTAGGGCATCTATTAGTATTACCATGCCCTGTGATTAAAGTCAAGGGAAAACTACAACAACCCAATCAGGCAAGACTGCTAATGGCCCAGACCCTTCAGGAATGAAGGTTTGGTTCACACAACCAGGTGAAGAACCTAGACCACCTGAGAGGCCAGCTGAAGGCAAAGGGCATACAGAATAGATAATGGAAGAAGACAGTTGTAAATACCAGCTAGGACCATGTGACCAGTTACAGAAATGAGGATTATAATTATCATGGGTATTTCCTTATTTTGTTATAAAAATGTTTATGTATCTCTATATAAATACATTTATTAATCAAATATCTTTGTTAGGGCCGGGCGCTGTGGCTCACGCCTGTAATCCTAGCTCTTGGGAGGCCGAGGCGGGCGGATTGCTCAAGGTCAGGAGTTCAAAAATATCTTTGTTCTCTACCTTCTCTTATGCCCTTATCATGTAACATAAGATGTATTAACTTTATATCATAGTATTTAAATAAGAGGATATCAAGGAAAAGAGTAAAAATCATCAAAGGACTATGAATCCTCTTCTGGAGAAAGAGTTAGTACATTTTCAGTAGAACACAGGATAGCTGTTTCATGTTAGGCAAAATTATGACCTTGTTATTGTCTTGTCTTTTTTTGGGGGGGTGGGGAGCACTTCCTTGATTTCTCTTACAAGTAGCCTTGATTCCTTTTAATGGGAAATGGTATTACAAACCAACACCTGGGTGCCAAGTATGCTCCTTGCTTTTTTGGGGTATCTTGCCTTCTAGGCTCTTTTATGAATGGAGCTAGGACATGTATATTTAGGCCATATATTTATGTATACAGGTCATATAATTATGTATATTTAGGCTATTTAATATATATTTACAATTGCTGTACACACACTTATGCTGCACATGAACTTATGTTGTATACCTATGTGGTTTGTGTGTTTCAAAATATTGTAAGAAATGCCTTATTCAGTTGGCTTATAACCATTTGCTTACAAGTTTCACATGCAGGAAATTATCTGGATGTGAAATTATTATTATTTTTTTTTCTGACAGACTACAAAGGATATAGATGTGAAATTATTTGAAGTTGAACTTGTTTACTGGTTTAAGTCATACCAAACAAACCAATAAACATATGACCAACTTACCCAGAATAAAAATATGAGTACAATAATGATATAATTGAATAATACCCAAATATTGTATCACTGAATCAATGAAAAGTGAAGTATATCAATAATGTCTATATCTCTAGCTAGTATAAAAGCCTGGCCTGCTATGCCATCACTATGCCACTTCTCATCAAACAACCTACGTGCTCACCTCCCTGTGTCTTACAGAAAATACCAGAATATCAGCAACTTGAAGATACCTGGCAGTAGTTACAGCAGAAAAACAGGTTGAACATTTAAGGATTCGGGTCCTATATCCCTTTCCTGCCACCTTTTTAGATTGGAAATCAATGCTTGAATGTGAAAATGTTTACATGGTTTGCATGGTTTCTGAGTTCTGCTTCTGTGTGTTACATCTCAAGGAACTAGATGTGACTGCAAGTAAAATTGAAATTGAAACCAAAATTGGGAACAAGCATGTACATGTACTTATGTACTATGCATACTTATGTAATATAAATTACAAATATATACTCAATTTAAGATTTGCACACTGCTCTCGTATCTGTGGCCCTGTCCTTGTTTTATAGTCTCAGCTCTATAAATAAATGTAGTAAGTGCTCACCATCACTTCTTTTCCCCAGTCTCTTTAAATGAAACTTATCACGTAGATCCACAGGAGGACTACCTGTGTAGGGTAGTCTGTGAGTTCTTGCTTATTCAAAACTTTTTTTATAGCCTTAATCTTGAAAGTATTAGTTAAAATTCTTGGTTTGCACTTTCTTTTCCTAACTTTCTTTATAAAAAGAATGCTGCTCCAATATTGCCTCGTTTTGTAACTTGCTTTTGAGAAGTCTGACACTAATTATCCTATCGTGTATAATTTATCTTTTTGCCTGAAACTCTGAAGATTTTTTTAAATTCTTAAAGTCTAATAATATGACTAATACTAAATACTAAAATCTAATAATAATATTAAATACAGTATTACTAGGCTTTGTCTCAGACCTGATCATTATAGGAGGAAATCATCATATCATTATCATTATCAATTTTCCCTAGAACCCAGCAGGTCATTTCAATGTGTAGACTCGAATCTTCTTTTATTCTTGAAATTACATTTCTTGGATAATTTTTCTTCTTCAAAGACTCCATTTGTACATGTTACATCTTCTTTGCCTATTCTCCATTTCAATTACTTTTTTTTAGATAGGGTCTCTCTCTTTCACCCAGGCTAGAGAGCAGTGGCGTCATCACATCATAACAGCTCACTGCAGCCTCAAACTCCTGGGCTCACACGATCCTCTTGCCTCAGCCTCCCAAGCAGCTAGGGCTACAGGTGCATGTCACCACACCCGGCTAATTTTTCTTATTTATTATAGAGATAGGGTCTCACTATTTCCTAGAGGGGTCTTAAACTTCTGGTCTCAAGCAATCTTCCCACCTCAGCCTTCCAAAGGCTAGGATCACAGGTGTGAACTACCACACCCAGCCACAATCACTTTTTCTCTGACATTTTTTCTTTCTGTACCTAATTAAAAAAAAAAAAATGTTTCCTTGCCTCTTTTAAATGCCCCTTATTAAATTTTTATTTGAATCTATTCTTTGGGAATCCTGTAAATACAGTTATCATTTCAGATATGATTCTGTCTTTTCCTTCATTTTTTTTCCCCAGAATCAGTCCACTGTTGCTGCATTTCTTCCATTTTTGGGGGGTCCATTTCATTCAAAGTTTATAATATCTGATTTGGGTGGGTTTTTCCCCTCACGTTGCCTAACGCATGTCTCAGGATATTTATTCAGTTTGGGGTATTGTGCTTCTGTTTTTATGCTCCATGATGGTTGGATTTAGGGGAATGTTTTTATTTGCATTTTCTGTTTCCTTTTTACAGAAGTTTTGTATTAATTTTCTTTTCTAGTTCTAGGCATTTAGTGCACAGGGTCCCAAGTATAGACGATCCCTATCAGTTTAGTGAGGTTCACTTTGGTTAATGAATAATGGGGAAAAACTGATGAGTAATTTTTCTTGTTTCTGCAAGATGTGTAATTTCCTCCTTTTATTTCTTTTTCTTCACTGGTCATATCTCTAGGGTACTGACCCCTTTTCTATTTATCTATTTCTGCTCTAGAAGCAATGCTTCCTTGAGATTGCCATTTCTGGTCCTGCTAACTTTAAAGCCCTTTTTCTCACCCAAAGCTGTGAACTAACAAGTCCCAAGCCAGGGTTCAGTATTTTGGCACGTAATGTTGACACTTTCTCTTTCTGGGATGATTTCTACCTGTGTTTTGCCTAAGGTTTTTGGCCCTCTCTCTCCACTTTTCCAGTCTCTTAAGTCTCCCCTTTCCCACACCATACTCACAGGACTGCTCAACCAAGAGCCTTATGCCATTTGGTACTGTTTTTCTTTCTCTACTTACATGTAACCTGAAGATTATGGCAATACCTACTCTCAGCAATGCTCTTGCATGTATGTATGTGGAGTCATACGCAATGCCGCAGTCAACATCAATGCACAACAGCAAAAAAGTAAAAACCTAAATGCCCATCAACAGGGTAACAGATAAAGAAACTACAGTTCAGTCAAACAATGAAGTACCATAGAGCAATGAAAATACATTAATAAAAGACAGATGTCCATAGTGACAATTCTCATTTACAATTTTAGCAAGGGAGGATATGTATCATAAGGACAATAAGGATATATGTGTGTAGACATATATTTAACAAGATGTGAATATAATATCATTTATGTAAAGAGAAAAACAGAAAACATTATTATGTGCTGTAATTTATGGATATATACCTATGTTGTAAAAGTATAAAAACATTATTGGGCTAACAAAAACTAAATTCAGGATAACAGTTACTTCTGGGAAGGAAGGGAAAGGGAGATGGAATCAAGGAGGAGTATATAAGCTTCAACTAAATTAGTACTGCCCTCTTTCTTGGAAAACAGCTATGGACTAAACATCACAAAACAGTAAGATTAGATGACACTAGTTGGTAGGTTTATGCATCTTTACTCTCTACACCCATTAGAAAAGATTCATGCTTTTTAAAATAATCTCTTAAAACAAAAACAAAATTAAAACCAAAGTTAATAGTCAATTCCTAAATATACAAAAACATTGGCTTCTCTTCCCCAGCCTACCTCCCTCACTCCCAAACACCTTACATCACCCCTCCTTGAAAATGGATAGATAACTAATAAATAAAGGTATATTCTTCTCAGGCACAGTGAAAAATCAGTCACAGCTTTTTCTAAAAATAGAAAATACCTAGATTCATACCCAGTTTTGCCACTTGTAAGATGTGTGAACTTGAACAAAGCCCCCAACCTTTAAATTCACTTTCTGTAACACAAAGACAATCATAGCACTTACACACAGGTTAGTTGACAATTTAATGGGAATGCATAGATAAAGCACCTGCCTGAATTCTACTACTAATAGTGATCATAACCAAGTTATGGTACAGTAAATGTCATGCCTGGCCTCAAAAGATCAGAATGGTTTGTTCACAAGCTTTTGAATGGTTTACGGGTAACACTTCTAAAAATAGTAGGGTCAAAATGTCCTCTCAGGGATAATGTCCTTGTGGAATTAAAATGTTTCCAAAGAAACTTACTTCACAATCCTAAATCTTTCATGCATCTTACCTAGTATTTTTTTTGAATAGACAAAAATACAGTTAAAATATAGAACTAAACAATTAACATACAAATAGAACCAAAGAAAAAGAACAGCTATATCTTATGGCACACAAACATCAGATGCCTACCCATTCTGTTCCCTTTTCTCATTTTCCTTATTAACTTCAGAATATAGAAAACTAACCAATCTATATTCTAAACAAATTCCTATACAGAGTCAAATTTCCCTCTGGCCTGTACATCAGTGAATGAGGTACAATAAGGTACAATGTTGACTAACATCTGCTGTTTATAACATATCTTTCTATAGGGAATTCTGAAGAAAGCCAGTTTTTTAAAAAGTCCTGTGAATTATACCCTTGTTGTACATAGACATCTTATTTAATTTGCTAAAATCTTATGTGATTTTTGTGTCCAATAATCATGGCCAACAATACAAAATGGGGTATTATAAATAATAAATGGGATAAATGGATCCTTTGGTCGGAGAAGAAACAGCCCTCACTTTAAAAAAATGTCTGTGTTATGAAAGTTAGGTAGAAAAAGCTCAAATTTCTCAATAGAGTATTTAATTATTATGTAAAGAGTCTGAATTTCTCTATGGCCAGTTTCCTTAAGGATATACAACTATATTTTCAAACCCTTTGTTTCAAAACCATTTTCAGAAAAATCACAGACCAGATTGTTCCCAGGTGCTAAAAAAGAGCAGTAACTGAGCAGAGAATGGGATTTTGGCACACCTACACCCAAAGTCAATTAGGTAAATTCAGCATTGTACATTTAAGAACCAAAATTTGTCTTTTCCATAAGTATGTGGAATTTTAGCCATGTGACACATGAAATACATTTTGTATAGCAAAAAGGTAGAAAGTCACTTATATATTAAAATGATCCATTAAAAATAGTAATTTTACAGAAACTTTTCACAGATACTATTTGGAATGAATGAATAAAAGAAAGAAGAAAGAACCATGAATTATGTCAGATTTCAGCATTTTAACTATACAACAATATGCAAAGTGGGAACAGGTATATATGAAAGTCATTTTAAGGTTTAAAAATTAATTAACATTGAGTGACTTCAGCAAGATGGCTGACTAGAAGCTCCCAGCATTTCCCTATAACACACACACATTTCCCTATAACACACACACAAAAACAAAACAATGAATAAACAACTACATTTTAAACAAAATAACTAAAGGAGGACACTGGGAAACAGCAAAGAAGCAGCAGAAATCCTGTCGAGTACAGAAACCCAGGATGGCTACACAGAGAAAAGAAGGAAGCACCTCGCCTCCTCCACTCCATGCCCCAGGTAGGATCAGCTTGGAACCAGGAGGGACTTGTCCCTGTGGAGAAAAGATAAGCAGGATGACTTCCGCATCCCCATCACCACCATGGATACCTGCAGTCTTCACTGTGGAGACTCCTGCAATTCTCACAGGCTTGGAGCCCAGCTCAGGGAGCTCCCTGGCATCCACACACTGAGCTTCCCCCAGAGAAAGAGCCAACAGTGTGCCTTACCTGCCCTTCCAGAGTCTGTGCTGCTACTGCCTTGTGTCATCTTGGAATGTACCCACTCTTAGAGTGTGCCCTGCTCCCAGGCAAGTAGCCATTGTATACTTCCAACCTTAAGGCTCAGCTGCACTGCACCATGCCCACCCACTAGCATGCCATCTCTGTGCCAAACTGTTGCTACACCTCACTCTCTTAAGGCCAAGCTACCAGAACAGCTCCACCCTCCCTTTACGTCTGAGCTCCTGGACCTGGAGCCTCAAACTACCAGAGCAGTCACACCCTCAGCTCCATAACAGATGCAACATCCCCCCCAACCCTGGGGACCTCAGGCTTCCTGCACACTGAAATAGTCACACAGCACCAAAGCTAAGGCAGCATGCTGCCCCCCAGGGACTCCAAGCCTCCAGCACACAGGAGCAGTTGCACCTCGCAGCATCCTACCCTCAAAGATATGGAGACTTTGCTGACCCATGCAGCTGCGCTTTCTACAGCCAAGCAGACGTGATGCCTCAAGTCCCAGGGAATCAGAACCTTGGATGAGCTGTGCCACCCACAATCCAGGCCAAACAGCCACAGAGCCCCACCTAACTAGAACTGCACTAGTTCCCAGTAATCCAAGTTGCTGAGGTGCCCCACCTCTCCAGGGAGTGAAGTCACCACTGTGCTCCCCACCACGGCCTGGCCCTTCTTAGCCATCCCTGGGTCCTTACTACTGCTACATCTCACCTCACAGAGCACGGGCTACCATCATGTCCCACCATCCCAGGGACAAGAGTCACAAATGTGTGGTACCTTGGGACCTATTAGTTTGGGGTCCCACATTGCAGCTATGCCCTGCTCCCCAAGATCCGAGCCTCTACAGCACCCTTTCTTTTCCATTATTGTGCCATTGCTGTGCCCTACAGGGTCAAAAACCACACCTACATCCCAGCTCTCTGAGACTGAGCTGCTGGAACATGCCTCACTAACCCCAGCTTAGTGAGAAAGCTGCATCCATTCACGCCTTGGAGAGTAAACCTGCATCTCAAGTTGTATGTGCTGCATTAGTTTCACAAGACCTTGAGCACAGGAACCTGGCTCCACAGCCACTCTAAGCACTTGAGCCCTTGATCTCAGAGCTGCCGTGGCTACCTGTGAGCCATGTCAGACCTAACATCAAAAGAGATACCTTTGGCTAAGACTCTCTAGCATGAGGAAAACAAGAAAAGGATGATGTCTAAAGTCCTTGCCCTAATAACCTACGCAGCCACCAACACTGCCACAAACTCCTATAACCTAGACCACTGGGGCACCCAAAGTCATCACTAACATTAATCACAACTGAAGAAGCTGTGCAGAGACTACACCACTATGCCTACACAAGACCAGAGCCACTGCACCCTGCCTAACTGGCATCTTCAGGCTTATCTGCAGGTGAAAGTCTTCCCTACAAAAGCCATTCAGCAAAGTTTAGAAGAGGTGATTGCACCAGATATACAGACATCATGGTACAGACATAAGAAACATGTAAAGGCAAGGAAACATGACACCACAAAAAAAAACCACAATAATTCTCCAGTAACTGACTCAAAAAAAATTGGAAGTTTACAAATAGCCTGAAAAAGAATTCGAAATAATGATCCTAAGGAAATTCAGTACGATGCAAAAGAAAAAATAAATACAAATAGATAATTCAATGAAATCAAGAAAAAAATTCATGATATGAATAAGAAACTTGACAAAAAAATAGATAATCATAGAAAAGAAACAAACAGAAATCTTACAGATGACGAATTCAATCAATGAAATAAATGCAACTGAGAACTTTAACAGCAGGCTAGAAAAAGCATAAGACTCTATGAACTTGAAAATAGGTCTTTTGAAATAACTCAGAAAGATTAAAAAAAGGAAGAAGAGTGAAGACAGTCTATGGGACTTAGGGGACACCACTACGTGTACAAATTTTTGCATTATGAATGTTATTTAATGAGAAAATAAACAGAAAAGTACTTAAAGTTTATTTAATGAAATAGCAGCTAAAAACTCCCCAAATTCTGTAAGATACACAGACACTGAAATCTATGAAGCTCAAAAATCTCCAAATAGATTCAACAGAAACAGATCCTCTCTGAAGCACATTATAATCAAACTGTCAGAGACAAAGATAATTTTATTTATTTATTTATTTATTTCAGGAAATTACTGGGGTACAAACATTTTGGTTAGATGTTATGACTTTGCCATATCCCAACCATGATTTGAGATGTATCCTTGCCCCTGCTACAATGCTCACCATGTCCATCAGTTGTGAGTTTACTGACCCCTAACCCTCCTATCCCCAAAGAATATTACTACTGTGTGAGCACCTTAGTGTTGATCAGTCAGTGCCAGTTTGATGGAAAGTACATGTGGTGCCTATTCTTCCACTCTTATGATATCTCACTTCAGAGGATGGGCTCAAGCTCTATCTAGGAAAATATAAGAGGTGCTAGATCACCATCATTTTTCATAATTGAGTAGTATTCCATTGTATACATATACCATATTTTATTGATCCACTCATGGATTGATGGGCACTTGGGTTGTTTCTACATCCTTGCTATAATGAATTGTGCTGCAATAAATATTCAAGCACAGATGTCTTTATTATGAAATGACTTTTGTTCCTTTGGGTAGATGCCTAATAGTGCTACTGTTGGATCAAATGGTAGTTCTACTTGTAGCTCTTTGAGGTATCCCCAAATTCTTTTCCACAGAGGTTGCACTAATTTGCAGTCCCACCAGTAGTGTAAGAGTGTTCCTATCTCTCCACATCCTCACCAGAATTTGTTGCTTGGGGATTTTTTGATAAAGGCCAATCTTACTGGAGTTAGGTGATATCTCATTGTGGTTCTGATTTGCATTTCCCTAATGATTAGAGATGTTGAGCATTTTTTTATATGTTTGCTGGCCATTATTCTGTCTTCTTTTGAAAAGTTTCTGTTCATGTCCTTTGCCCATTTACTAATGAGGTTTTTGGTTTTTTCTTGTTGATTTGAGTTCTAGATAGATTCTTGTTATCAGCCCTTAATCAGGTATGTACAGAGCTTTAAAAGCAGCATGAGAAAAGCCTCAAGTCCCACATAAGGGAATCCCCACTAAACTATCAGTGGACTCCTCAGCAGAAACTTGCAGGCCAGGAGAGAATGGGATGATTTTTTAAAGTGCTGAAAGACAAAGACTGCCAGCAGTAACTAAAACATTGAAACCAGCTGCCTTTTGGAAGATGTCATTTCAAGTGGGGTAGGGAGGTGGGGAGGGCAAAGGAGTGCTGTTTTTCTTGATAATCTTTGAAAAACTACCTGATTTTACAATTATGTGCATGTATTATTTGATTAAAAAATAAAAAAGTAAAATGAAAAATTTTTAATCTCAGCTAAGAATACTATACCTAGCAAAGCTGTACTTCAGAAATGAAGGATAAATAAAGGCACAAGCTATAATAATTCATTATCACTAGACCTGCCTTACAAGAAATGCTTAAGGCCAGGCATAGTGGCTCACGCCTGTAATCCTGGCATTCTGGGAAGCCAAGACAGGAGGACCACTTCAGGTCAGGCATTCAAGACCAGCCTGAGCAAGAGCAAGACCCTGTCCCTACTAAAAATAGAAAAATTAGCCAGGCATGGTAGCGCATGCCTGTAGTCTTGGCTACTTAGGAGGCTGAGGCAGGAGGATCGCTTGAGCCCAGGAGTTTGAGGTTGCAGTGAGCTATGCTTACGCCACTGCACTCTATCGTTGGCCACAGAGCAAGAGACATTCACAATTTGACAGCAGAAAGGGAGATAAATATATAATTACAATGTAGTATAACAAATGTAATTAATAAGGAGAGGTAAAATAGTCAGAACACAAAGAAGCAGCAAATATCTGAGCCTGGAAACTGGAAAACTGTAAGGAAAGACTTGAAAGAAGAGAAGATGATAATTTGAGCTGAGCCTTTAAACGTACAGAGAAACTCCTGGGTTTGAGAAACAATGAAGTCTGACCAATTTCAAATCTCCCCACTCATCTTTAGAAAAAAAAAAACCACACCATAAAACCAATAAAGAGAGCAAATAAAACCACATATGACCCATGCCTTCCACAGTACTAGGAGTCAAAGACTACAAAACCTTCAATTTACCTGTCATAGAAAAACAGACCAAATTCCAACAGAACTGCTGCCACAGCAAACCTGAAGGTTTAGAGACAGGAAGGGAGGCTTACAAGACACTGAAAATGAGTAGAGGGGCATAGAAGACTTAGACAAAGCAAGACAAAATCACCCCCAGAAAGAGTCTAACAGTAAAAGCCAAAATAAAAAACATAGGTCGGGACTTGGTACTTGAAAGCACAGGCTAGGAAAGAGGCTTGAGGGTCACCCTTCTAGAAGCACAACTTCTGAAGTGAACAAGACAGGACAGGCAGAGTTGGAAGCTTGGCAGTGAAAGCAAAGAAGAAATAAGAGGGAAAAATTAAGGATCCATCAGAAACAAGTGAAATGTGATATACCAATCCCGTTCCATCCCCCAGCATGATCCATAAAGGAAACTGAACAGAGAAGGGTGTTATGGAATGCTCTCCATAGGGAATAAACAGATACACCAAAAAAGGCAGACTACAGACACAGAAAACTACTGTTAAAAAAACTCAGAAAATGCTAATCAAAGCATTTCAGCCTTTGTTCTCCCTCCCCTTCTAAAAAAAAAAAAATACCCCATAATAACACAACACTCCAAATTGGATTAAAAATCTTCAAGCAAGCATTTAAGATGGGGGGGAGGGGAAACATCCTGAAGCAGAAATATAAAAACTAAAAACAGAAATGAGCAAACACACAAAAAAAGGAAGAAATGAAGCAAGTTGATTGAACTCAGAAAAGAAACAGAAAATACACATTTTTCAAATAGACTTTAGGGAGTGCATCCCCCCACAATGAAGCATAAGGAAAGGAATGGAATCTATTGGCAAAGGATGAGCATGTGTGTGGCACAACTTGTATACTGGTGAACTATAAAAAACCCACATGGACAGGTAGATAGCACAATATCACTGAGAACTTTGAAAGACAAGCTAAGGCCTATTGATTTCATCTTCAAAGGTGGGAGGCAGTACAATGAAGGAGGAAGAGAACATGTTTTGGTTCAGATGAACTCAGAACAAGCTCTATGCATTTACTTGAGTTGTGCTGATCTGTTTATTATTTTTAATACTCTAAGCCCTTTATGTGTACCCTGTAATTGGATGGACAGATGTGTGGGGGGTGGGTAGATTGATAGGAAGGTTAGGTAAGAAGGTAGTAGACAAAGACACATACACACAACTAACAACTGTACTTGTATGAACCTGGGTTCTTCCCCAAAGCAGAGCATCAGAAAAGGACTTGTATAAAAGTAATTTAACTGGAAGGAGAAGTAAAGGACCACGGAGAGTGAAACTAGCAAGGAGCATAAGCCAACACAAGGGTACCTTATTGAGGTGGGCACTGCTGTGGACAACTGGAGCTCAATCTTGCCATGACTCTCTGATGAATGATTAGAATGCTCTTAGAATAATCTGGGCAAAGACAAGAAGCATTTCTCCACTGGCTCCTGCCCCTCTAGTTAAGGGCTGCCCTAGAGGGATAATTAACTTCTGGCACTTCCAGGCTGCACAGGCCTGCGTGCCCTCCCACCTGTATCCTCTGCTGGGTGGGCACTGGAGAAGCCCTGAGGCAGAAAGGAAAAGATCACAGTGAGCCAGCTTGCTTGAGGCAAGACACTGTGGGGGCAAGGTGAGTCAACATTTGCATAAAAATTTTGAAGATGGCCTGTAATCCTAGCACTCTGGGAGGCCAAGGCAGGAGGATGGCTCAAGGTCAGCATATCAAGACCAGCCTGAGCAAGAGCAAGACCCCGTCTCTACTAAAAATAGAAAGAAATTAATTGGCTAACTAAAAATACACAGAAAAAATACCCAGGCATGGTGGGGCATGCCTGTAGTCCCAGCTACTCGGGAGGCTGAGGCAGAAGGATTGCTTGAGCCCAGGAGTTTGAGGTTGCTGTGAGCAAGGCTGACACCACGGCACTCTAGCCCAGGCAACAGAGTGAGACTCTGTCAAAGAAAGAAAAGAAAAGGAAAAGGAAAGGGGGGGGGGAGAGGGGAGGGGGGTGGGGCGGGGGCGGGGCCGCGGGCAGGGCAGGGCAGGACAGGGCAGGACAGGACAGGACAGGACAGGACAGGACAGGACAGGACAGGACAGGACAGGACAGGAAAGGAAAGGAAAGGAAAGGAAAGGAAAGGAAAGGAAAGGAAAGGAAAGGAAAGGAAAGGAAAGGAAAGGAAAGGAAAGGAAAGGAAAGGAAAGGAAAGGAAAGGAAGAATGAATCTTGAAGATGATGTCAGATTGTACTTAAGAGGAAACTAACAGAATATGGCTCAAATCCCCTCCTACTTCGTCATTGAGTCTTCAAGGAGAGGAGAAGCTAGAGTTGCTACTACATAATGGTGACAGGGAATAATGTATCTTGAACTCAAGGGATATCCCGGGATGTTTCTTGTTGCTTCCATGCCTGGTGAATAATGCTAAACAGGCATTTGCAGCAACCACAGCCCAACAAGTACAAAGCAACTGAAGGCTCAGAATTCCTCAGAGATGAAGGTCTGTATCATACAAGTCAAGTAACATCCTGGTTGGTTGTCCAACTTTCTTCCAATCCTATCATTTCTATGGATACTAGGGAACCTAGTTTCATGGAAGCATCTCCTATCAACTCCAGCCTGGATCCCCTCACCACCCATTCTTTATTACCTTGGTGAATGAAGTATTCTCTCTGGACTCTCCTAAGAAACATGGTTAGATACTGTGTTCTCAGTTACATAAAATAAATCCCTTCTAATTTTCTCTCTCCTCTGAGACTTCTGACCTCAATACTCTACCAAAGCAGTTCTTACATATTTATCTAATTTATTATGGGTCATATTCATGTCCAAGTTTCAAGAAACCATCCCAGCAGTATATTAGGACCAAGTTACTAGGATGTTAAATCCTGAGTTATGAATAGTTCTCTGTGTTAATAAATTCAATGTTAATAAATTCTTCCCTTTCCAGCCTTATTATTCTCCCTCCCCTGTTCTATCCAATGCCTGCAAGAGCCACTTCCCCAAATGTTCCTCCTGTTCCTACTGGTACATATGAGCCAGGCCCTGGAATTATTTGAGTATTTTCTCTCAGAATAAGAACAATGTCATTGACTAGACTTTGCTGAGATTGTATCTAGTTACTGTTCTAGAGACAACAGGCGTACAGGCTGGGACAGACTTACAGGCTGGGACAGACTTCAAAAAGGAAAAAGCATAATCTTGTGAAGTATCCACCTCAATGGGATCTTTGCATGTTCTCCAAACAAGGGAAGGCTGTTCTTGTCTAAAAAGGTATTGATCTTGCCTGTCCAGAGGATTCAGGGAAATTCAAGCGTTCAAGATTCTCAAGTTCATTCACCCAGATGTCCCCTTCTGAGATCTCAGGGTCTTACTTTTCCCATATTAAGGCCCTGACCACCTGTGAAGAGTGTATAGGAGAGGTAGAATCACTATGAATGATATAGAATAATAAAGGACTTCTATAGAGGTTTGGCCTCACACAGGTGTGGGAGTTAGTTAAACAGTCTGTAAAGACTGCTGCTTTTGTATATGGAGCTGAGCCTAAAGACAGCAGGGCAGGCAGTTGGACAGGAAAAATAAAATGAAATGAAATGGGGAGAAGGATAAACTGGAATCCCAAAGATAAGCTGGAACCCATGAGGACAAACAAGACCCCATGTCTGTCTCTCACTACCTTCAGTGATGTGGGTACCCTGCAGAAAACCTGCTAGACCAGGACTCCCAGGGGCTGAAGGAGGTGATCCAACAGGAGCTGCAGGCCTGGCTACTGCTCCACACCAACAATATGACACAGCAGATTGGCAATGTATAGGAGCTGCAATGGCACCTAGTGTCATCACCAACTTTTAGACGTAAAAGAAATCTACACATCTGCTGCTGCTTCACTTCTGCCTTCCAAATTTCACTCAAAATGTCTCTTGTGACCAGTGCTAACCCAGAGTGCAGAAGGGAGTTCTGGGAAACATAATTCCAGTTTAGCTCCAGTTAATACAGTGCAAACCCACCACAGAAGGTATACAGCTCTGCAACCCTTACGATTAAATCTTGGGCCTGATTTTTTAGCATAATCTGTCTTATGGCCACAGGCAAAGAGGATCTCTCCAAATGCTACCATGGAGACCCTCTTTTCACAGCATATCCTGCATTGATAATTGGCTGACCTCTTGTTTTAAAGGTTTCCAAAGCTAAAAGAGATCAGTCCGCTCAGAGTCCTTATAATTCCCACTGTCCTTTATACCACTCAAGTCCAAGAGCTATCACATAACCCAACTCTTCACCTTTCATTCAATGTTAGGCCCACTTCCCCAGTAAGAGGAAGCTAAGAGTCTTAGTAACTGTGCTGTCACACATGCCAGAGGTTATCAGCACCCCCGACCACCAGCCATGGGGTCCTTGTTGCAGTCTCACCAGTGAGTGACCCCCTCCAATATCCCATCTGAAGGGTATGCTTTCTAGAGACACTTTAGGTACTAACTGTCTTAGCCTGGACTCATGTCCACATAGTTTATCTGGAAGGTAATCCCAGTAAGAAGAAGTGAGCAGTAACTTAGAATGAAACAGTAAATAAAAAAAAGTCAATACAAGGATGTACTATCAACTCAATCTAATGTGGAACTTTTGAGGAATGTATGTAATGCCTCTCCAGAATTTTCCACTCTAGGATTAACACAGAGAAGCAATTTTCATCAGCTCCCATATCCCATTAGTTGAAGGATGCCCCATGAGGACATTAACATCCTTATGCTTCTAGGATATACATTTGTGCTTGTTGAACCAGCTCCCACCAGGGTCATAAGCCTTGGAGTAGGTGTGAAAGTCCTGAGACAGAAAGTGAAAAATGTGTAGCATGTGCACTTAAAGCAAGGTGCCATCAACCTGGAATGAGCTTAAGCCCACACTGAACTGTTTGCCACAGCCCACAGCCACAGCTGGACTCCATCTAAAATAAGACAGAGAGTAAAGTGAGATTGTACATCAGAGGTGTCAAAGACAATGCCCATCACAAAGACAATACCCATCAGGTGTGTTGTGAGAACTAAGACAAATAAAATGCTTGGCAGAGACCTGACACATAAAGCTAAATAAATGACAGCTATTACCATTAGGTCAGACACTGAACAAAGACTGTAGCAATGGCAATGGGGAGCAAGAAACAAAGGAGATATTTCAGAGTTATAATTGACACAAATGAGAGAGCATATTGGTAAGTAGGGACAATGGAACAGAGAGGAAGAAATATAGGATGCTTCTAACTAGGGTTCTGGCAGGATGGTGAATAGCAATGCCACTAAATAAAACACGGAAAGCTGGAGAAAGCAGCATTATTTAACTTGGGAGTCTAAGGTACCTGTAGGACTACATAAATGTTTTGCATTCAGTGGGCTGTTGGAAGTAACTGATAAGAAATTCAAGAAAGAGATCTAAGCTGAAAATGGGGGTTTGGAGGGTAGTTTAAGCCATGACAATATTTGCTCTTCCAGGAGAATGTGTACAGTTACAAGAAAAGAGGGCTGACAATGCAGTATAACATTTATGACACAAGCAGAGAGACAGCGGCCAGTGAAAGGAGATGGAACAGTCACTGAAAAAGAACCAGGCAGAAGAGCACTGTCACTAGGCAAAGGGAGGGCAGTACAAACATGAGCACCAACTGCTCTAAAGAAGTTAGATTCAAAGTGAGGCATTGTCACTGGATTAGGAAAACAGGGAGACATTAGTAACTCCAGCGAAAACAGCTTCTGTGGAGTGCTTCAGATGGAAGCCTGATGTTCCAGCACAACAAAGAATGAATGGAAGATAAAGAAGTAGAAACAGGTGGTATAAACTGCTCTTTCAAAAACTGGTGGAGAGGGGGAAAGACAGCAAGAGCCACAGAGGATTTTTTTTTTTTTTTTTTTACAAAAGACTTAAATATGTTTGCAGGAAGAAAAGCTTAAGGATCAGGGAAAGGTTAAAAGAAATGGAGTGAAGTTTCTGAGGAAGTGAAAGATTTCGAAAATAAGCATAAAGCACTATCTGACCCAATTATCTTTATTTAATATGCTTGGGTTTGCTTTTAATATTCCAACTAAGAAATATGTACTTAGCATCTCATTTACTGGGACCAACCTAATAAAGTTGTGAAATACCTTTTCTCATAAAAGCTTGTCTTTTCTTACTCAACATTACAAAACATAAGCTTCTTGGCCCGGCGCGGTGGCTCACGCCTGTAATCCTAGCACTCTGGGAGGCCGAGGCGGGCGGATTGCTCAAGGTCAGGAGTTCAAAACCAGCCTGAGCGAGACCCCGTCTCTACCATAAAAATAGAAAGAAATTAATTGGCCAACTAATATATATAAATATAAAAATCAGCCGGGCATGGTGGTGAATGCCTGTAGTCCCAGCTACTCGGGAGGCTGAGGCAGGAGGATCGCTTGAGCCCAGGAGTTTGAGGTTGCTGTGAGCTAGGCTGACGCCACGGCACTCACTCTAGCCTAGGCAACAAAGCGAGACTCTGTCTCAAAAAAAAAAAAAAAAAAAAAAAAAAAAACATAAGCTTCTTGGACTAATTTAGCTTCAGTCAAAAGGTGACAATTGTATGCAGTGAGAAAAAAATCTTTTTCTGCTATTTGAGTGTTTTTTTTTTCTTTTTGTCAAGGGGAAATAAATTATTTATAAAGCAATTTACCAGATAAGCTCTAATTTAGGGGGTACCCAGTACAGTATTGACAGCATATTACTCTGAAATCTAAACCTTTAATGCTGTCTACAGAGTCCAATTAGCCCACGTCTAGGGAACACATAAGAGCTTGAAAATAAGCTAAATAGCTAGTACATTAGGTCCTTTTAACTGCCAGGTGGTCAGCTATTCTGAAGATGTTTAGATTTGTGGCTGGGCCTCAAACCATGTCTCTGGACAGCATTCTGTTGGATGCAGAACAAAGTTATATTTAATATCTGTGTACTTTAAAACAATGCTGCCCACTTTTCCCTTATTGCTGGGGTCACTTACCTTGAAGACTCACTGTACCCTTGGTGTATAAAACGGCAGTGTTTACTTATCCAACTGATTTTGGAATTACATGATTCAGCCAGTATGAAAACTGAGTCAATAAGAAAACAAATGCTTATAAAGCAGTAACAAACAGTCTGTTTTTCCAATACGTGTACTAAATAAATTTAACTTAGAAGAACTGAACTAAATATAAAACACTTCAAAAAGGAGAAACAGAACATTAAGCTTACTAAGAATTTTGGCATGATCCAGAGAACATGTTCAGGGAACTGACCTCTGTGGAAAGCACAGAAGCATTTCAATGGCTATGCCTGAAAACCTCTTAGTTGTTCTACAACATTCTAAAACCTTTCATTTTATAGCATATAAATTTTCTGCCAACTTTCTGTGTTTTTCTACATCTAAGAATTTTTTAAAAGACCAGAGTAACAATTGTCTAATACAAGGAAGCTATTTTTCTCTTCTTGAATGAAGAACTGCCTTTTCTTCACAATTCATAGAGAAGGAAAAAACCCTGCACTCAAAACTCCCATATCTTCCTGCCAACAAATCCATAAATGCACCTGTACCCTCTGCCTCTTCCCTCCTATTATAGTAACAGAAGCAGTTCTCTTATCAAAAGCCAATCTTCCCCTCCGATGCCCAGGGGCACTACATCCCATCCCCCTTCTTGAGAACCCTGACACCACCATCTACCCTGTTTGCCAGTCTCTCTCTCTCTCTCTGCAACAAATCCAGGCTAGTAGTACTTAAGCATACTCTAGCATCATTCATCTTAAAACAAGGAAACAAAAAATAAATGCTCCCTGAATTCCACATTCCTCTCTGGCTAAGTCCCTCTCTGTAATCTCCTCTAGAAGCAAGTCTCAAAAGTTGTTCTCACTTGCATTCACTCCTCAACCCATTCTAATCTGGCTTCTCCCAACAAATCTCCACCAAAATTGCTCTGAGAAGGCCATTAGGTGCTCAGTCAAATATGACTCTCCTCCACCCTTAAAGCACCTTCTCTCCTTGGCTTTCGTAACACCACAACTTTCCTAGCTTTTCTCTTGCTTTTTCTTCTGGCTGTTCCTCCTCTCTATCCTTTCTTAGCAACTCTTTTTCTATCCATTCTTTACATTTTGGAGTTTTTCAGGGCTTATTTCTGAGTCCTCCTCTTTTCCCTTCTTCAATCTTTCCTAAGGTGATCTTACCTACCACCTTGGCTTTAAGTGTCATCTAAATGTCAATGGTGCTAAGATTTTTATCTGCAGGCCAGACCTCTTCTCCAAGCTCCAGACCCATATCCCACTGATGCCACTAAGCATGGTGCTTTAGATGGGCCTTGGGGCCAAACTACCTGGGTCTCAAAACCAATTCTACTTATTTCTTCCTGGGTAACCCTGATCAAGTCAATGACCACTCTAAGATTCAATAACCCCATCTATAAAATTGGAATAATAATAATAACAGTACTCATCTCATAGTGTTGCTGCATGGGTTAAATGAGTTTATGAAAGCACCTACTATGCAGCACATTATCCATGGCTACTATTACTACATATGTCCAATCAAAATATGTCAAAGGCACCTCACACTTACTTTGATTTGTACAAAACTGGATCCTATCTTTTCTGCCCACCCCTATATGCATCTCCTCCGGTTTACCATCTATGAATTCCAAGGCAGAATTCTAAGACGATCCCAATCACCCTAGCCATTGTATAATCTCATCCCCTTGAGTGAATACAATGAAATCTCATTCTTGTGATAAAGGGATTCTGCAGATATAATTAAGGCCCCAAATCAACTGACCTTATAAGAAAATTATCCTAACAGGCCTGATCTAATCACACGAATCCCTTTAAATCTAGGCCTAAAGGTCAGAGAAGGAGGTACAGAAGCCAGGGAGTTTGGTAAAGTTTGGTAAAGACTTGACATACTTTTGTTAGTTTAAAGATGGAAGAGCCACAAGAGAAGGAAGGTAGGTAACCCCAGCTGACAGCCAGCAAGGAAACTGGAGCCTTGAGCTGACAACTACAGGAACTGAATTCTACCAACGGTAAGAATGAGCTTGGAAATGGAATTTTACCCAGAGCTTCCACACGAGAACTCAGTCTGGCTAACACAGTGATTTCAGCCCTGAGCAGAAAAGCCAGCCATTCGTGAGGACTTATAACCTAGTGAACTGTGAGCTAATAAATGGATGCTATTACAAGCTGCTAAATTTATAGTAATTTGTTATGCAGAAATAGAAAATTAATATACCATCTCAATAAATGGCATCTTCAAACACACATTTGTTCCAACCAGAAAACCCCCATATCAATACAACACCAAGTTCTGCCGATTCTTTCTCCTAAATACATCTCAAATACATGCACAATTCTTAATCTCGATTGTTACCCAATCCAAACCTTTATATTCCATTTAAACTTCTGCAATAGTTCCCTAACTGGTATCCCTTTACACATTCTTCCCACTCTCCTCACAGAAAATAAGAGTCATTTATTTTTTACAATGCAAACTAATTTCATCAATTCCCCAACTGAAAATCCTTCAATGGCTTCATATTGTACTCGATGGCTGAACACCTTGTCATAACCTACAAAACCCTGCATGAAATGCCCAGGGCTACCTTCTCAGCTCCATTTCCTGTCCTGCTTGGACACCAGGCTTAAGCCAGAGGCCTTTCTTCCATTAACCCCAGTATGCCAAGCCATTTCCCACATGAGGACCATCTGTGTTGCTTCCTTTGACAGAAATGCTTTGTTCTCCCGGATTCCTCAGCCTGTGAGAGCCGGGGCCTCAGCTTAAACGTTACTGCTTCACAGAAGCTTTTCCTTGTCCCTCACACAATGGGAGGCAGCCCTGTTAGGTTCTCTCACAGAACCCTGTACTTAACAGAGTTTATCACAATTGCAATCAGATGGTTAGTTAGTGATTAGGTATTTAAGGTCTTTCTCTTAGGTTATTATTCAATAAGGGTGGCAGCCATGTCTAACTTGCTCCCTACTAAAACCCAATGTCTACTATAGTAGGGTGGCAGACACACAGTAGCAATTCAATAAATCCTTGATGGATGAATAAAACTGTGGCTGTTTTGCCCAACTCATACATAGCAAAATTAAGTCAAAGTTATGAGTTTGATTTGTGTGTGGCTTCATTAGATTTGTTCTATTCTAGCCTTAACTGTGACCTTTCCTTAGAAATGACATTACTAGAAAGGGAAAACACGAGTAAGATCATGGGAGTGGTAAAGCTAAGTCTCAGTGTTCATGTTCTCTTCATGCAGCATCATATTTAGACATGAAGTGCAACATTATCTTTATCACAGTTTTTAAATAATTTTCCCTTTAGAAAAAACACATAACTCACTTCAGATTATTATTGATGTGGTCAAAGGAGCAAGTGCTTCAGTTGACAAATTTTCCGGGTAATGATGGGATAATATTCCACTTATATAGGGAAGTGTGTGGTACAAACAGACCTGTGTATGATCTCTACCTTTCTGCCTCTAGCATTCTTTTAGTATGCCCTTTTTTATTGATTTATCATTATGTATTTTATATAAAATCAAAAGTGCTTCTAATTGGAGATGTTATTTTTTTCTTTTTTCAAAGAAATATAAAAATTGCATGATCATATAACAAAGATTTTATTTAAGAAGCAAAACACTGGATAGAAAGTTAAGTATCTCCCTATATTTTCCAAATTACTAATGGTATGTATAAGTTTTTATATAAATGTACTTATTTAATTATATGTTTACATAATCCTTTCTTGGTCCAGAAAAGATGTAAGGCAAATCAGCAGAATTAATTAAAGCATAAGAAAAGAAGGAAGAATAGGGGTACAAATGGCACCAGGATGAGACTCAAGATGGATGTCAAATCACACTTTTAGGTAGTGGAGGCCTGATATTTGAAGCTTTCTAGCCACCAGTGTGATCAAAGAGGTCTTGCTGAGGGACCCACTCAGAGCGTTCCCATGTAAAACAGAATAGCTGGTCAAAAGCAACACAGCCAGGCTTGGTACTAAGATCAGAAAGGAATGTCTCTTTGAGGATTCCTTAGAGAGGATACCATTCTACTTCTACAAAGAATGACACTTGTTACCATATTCTGTTAAAATAGTTGTTTAATTAACTGAATGTTTCATGTTCTGCTATCACAGTTAGTCACCCATACCTGGGGCAAAATTATCTCTTGGCTCATCCAATCTTATGTAAAGTGTATTAGTTTCCTATTGCTGTGGCAAAAAATTAACATAAACTTGATGGCTTATTAACAACACCAATTTGTTTCTTATAGTTCTGCAGATCAGAAGCCTGAAACTGTATCTTACAGAGCTAAAATCAAGGTGACAGCAGATCTGTGTTCCTTCTGGACACTCTAGGAGAAAAGCTGTTCCCCATCTTCTATAGGCTGCCTGCATTCCTTAGCTCATGTGGCCTTCCAGCGATGGCATCACTCTAATCTCTGTCTCCTCATCACATCTCCTTCTCTTTGTCTCCCTCTGCTTCCATCTTCACATCACCTTCTCTGGCCCTCCTGTATCCCTCCTCTAAGGCCCCATGATTACATTGGGCCTACCTACATAACTCAGAATAAACTCCCCATCTCATGATACTTAATCACATCTGCAAGGTCTCTTGTGCCATGTAAGGCAGCATACTCACAGGTTCCAGGGATCAAGATGTGGACATCTTAGGGGATGGGGGGTAGATGGTCATTATTCAGCCTACTACACAAGACTTAATCTGATTTACCTGTTTCCAGCTACCTAAATTGTAAAGATGGTGTCAGAAAAATCTACATCACAATAAGATCCACAAATGGAAAACTTAATCAAAAAGTTTTTTAAATACAATAGTTAATAATAGAATTCTTTTAAGTACCAAATTCACTTTCTATATTCCAAATAATGATATATAAAATTATTTACACAATTTTTGTCAAGAAGACACTGATTATATAAAAAGAAGCACACCTACACAAAAATTTGAGTGCGAAATAAAATAAATGCAATATCAAGAACTGTACTAAAAATCAGGAACTTTACCTCCCTGTTCTCCCTGTAGTCAAAGGGGAGGATGCCTACTGATTATTTTCTTTAAAAGGAAAAAAGAAAAAAGTAAGACAGCCAGCTCACTCACAACTTTAGGAATATATAAAATACAGAGAACTTGATTTTTGGAGGAACAGCTACACCTGAACCAGAGGGACACTGTTAGAAACAAACATAATGAGGGCAAGATTCTATTTTAGACCCTATTCATCTTCCCTGACAAACAAGATCAATGTAGGAGTGATCATACTTTCTAGGTGCATAGAGAGATCTGTAAATCATTATGGGAGCTCAAAGGAGATAACTGTGACAACCCCTCCCTCCCACAGCATTTCAGGATTGACATCTCTCAACAGTGTATTTAATTGTGAAGCTTCAACCAACACATGAGATTATTATGTTAGATTGTTCCCTAGAGGAGCTTTCACCAAGAATCAGCTTCTTTCTCACAGGGAAGAATTCAACCCTGCCCATCAAACCACTTATGTCTCCAGGAAGCTGAGGTTTCAGGATGCTTCCTTGCTTTGCAATAGTGGTTAACATTGGGTCTGATATAACATTAGACTTATTACTTAAGGTTTTTCCCTCTACAGACTATAAATACAATATACACTTGAATCCCCCTTGACTTAAGGGCTGAGATGCCACCTTCTTTGCCCCAGTAGATCATTTTCTTAATCACTAAAATTCATGTTAGACAGTTAAGAAGGGATTTTCTTTTAAGGTCTGGGCTCTAGGGAATCAAGTTAGGGTACTGTGAATAACCTATCCATATTTTAACATTTCCAATGTATCTTATAAAAGTAAAGATAGAGTGCAAGTTCTGCCTACTATTCTCGTAAGGAAAGTGTGAAAAAAGGGACAAGTAGTATAAAAAATACACACACATATAGTCACGTGTCACTTAACAGAGATACATTCTGAGAAATGCATCGTTAGGTGATTTTATAGTTGTGCCATCATCATAGAGTGTTACTTACATAAACCTGGATGGTATAACCTGTGATTATACACACCTAGGCTATATCGTATATAGACTATTGCTCCTAGGCTACAATTCTGTACATGTTAATGTACTGAATACTGTAGGCAACTGGAACACAATGTTAAGTATTTGTGTATCTAAACATAGAAAAGGTATTACAATCTCATGGGACCACCATCATATGCAGCACATGAGTACATATATTAATATTTATACATGTAGAGTATAAAGAGGAGAGGTGCACTTTACTCACAGATAGCTAAGACTATCACTGAAATCTTTCAAAGTATCTTACTGTAGATAATGGTTATGTTCCTCAAGAGCTAATCATTTACATCATTCAAAAAGCATCAGGGAACTGTTTTTATCAATGGATTCAACATGAATCCTTTGGTAAAACAGAATGATCTTTTAAAGTAAAACACCACTCATGACTTTTACCTATACCAGGATTTCCACAGAAATTCCACAGAAATTCCTTAATGCTGCTAAGTACTTTGGATATCACTCAGTCTAACACCTTTACTTTATAAATGAGAAAACTTGGGCTCAGAAAGGCAAAATGATTTATCCCAGGTCACACAGCAAATCAGGGGCACAATTAGAACTACATGCCACCTTATACTTCTGTTAAATCTTTACTTAAAAGACTCTCTATATGGATGCCAGTAACCAAACAGATAAGATATTTAGTTGGTGGCTGAAATCAATCAAAGAATATTTTAGGGAAATGAGACAGAAGCATCACTGAAAAAGAAAACTACAAAAATCCTTAACAAAATACAAGCAAATTGAATCCAAAACAAATAAGGATTATATATCTTGACCAGTGGGATTTATCCCAGGAATACAAGGTTGGCTTAACATCCAAGAATTAATTAATGCAGGGCGGGCGCTATGGATCACGCCTGTAATCCTAGCACTCTGGGAGGCCAAGGTGGGCAGATTGCTCAAGATCAGGAGTTCGAAACTAGCCTGAGCAAGAGCGAGACCCCATCTCTACTAAAAATAGAAATAAACTAATTGGCCAATTAGAAAAATATAGAAAAAAAATTAGCCAGGCATGGTGGCACGTGCCTATAGTCCCAGCTACTCGGGAGGCGAGGCAGGAGGATAGCCTGAGCCCAGGAGTTTGAGGTTGCTGTAAGCTAGGCTGACCCCACAGCACTCTAGCCCAGAACAGACTGAGACTCTGTCTCAAAAAAAAAAGAATTAATTAATGTAATACATTATATCAAAAGAACAAAAACCAAAAACCACATGATCATCTCAAAAGAGACAGAAATAGCATCTGTCAAAATCCAAAATGGTTTCATTACAAAAACACTCAACAAACTAGGAATACAAACAAACTTCCTCAACCTGATAAAGGGAACCTATGAAAAACCCACAGCACAGCTTATACTCAGTGGTAGAAGACTAAAAGCCTTCCCCATAGGATCAAGAACAAGACAAGGATAACTGCTCTTGCCAATTCTATTAAATACTACCCAAGGCGATTAAGCAAGAAAATGAAACAAAAGGCATCCAGACTGGAAAGGAAAAAGTAAAACTATCTCTATTCATGGCAAACATAATCTTATAAACAGAAAACCCTATGGCATTCACTAAAAAACTATTATAATAAGCTAGTTTAGCAAGGTTGCAAGACATAAGATCAATATACAAAAATAGTGTCCAATCCAACAATGAAATTAAGAATAATTCCTTTTACAATAGCATCAAAAAGAATAAAATGCTTATGAAAACATTTAACAAAAGAAATGCAAATTTATACTCTAAAAACTAGAAAACGTTGAAAAAAATTAAAGAGCTAAATAAATGGAAAGATATCCATGTTCATGGATCATAAGACTTAACACTGCTAAGATGGCAACACTCCCAAAATTGACCTGCAGATACCATGCAATCCCTATCAAAATTCCACCCAGCTGGTTTCTTTGCAAAAACTGACAAGCTGATCATAAAATTCATATGGAAACTCAAAGGACCCAGAATAATCAAAACAATCTTGAAAAAGAACAAGGTTGGAAGACTCACACTTCCCAATTTTAAAACGTACTAAAAAGTAAGTAAGCAATACAGTGTGGTACTGACAAAAGGAGAGACAGATCAGTGGAACAGAAATGAGACTCTAAAATAAATAAATGCACAAATTTAGGTCAATTGGTTTTCAACAAGGGTGCCAAGACAACAAAATGGGGAAAGAACAGTCTTTTCCACAAATGGTGCTGGGTCAACTGGATATCCACATGTAAAAGAATGAATTTGGATCACTTTGTCATACCATATACCACAATTACCTCAAAATAGATCAAAGATCTAAATGTAACAGCAAAAACCATAAAACTTTTTGAAGAAAACAGAGGCATAAATCTTTGCAACCTTAGATTAGTCAACAATTTCTTAGATATAGCACAAGAAAAAAAATTGAAAAAAAGATAAATTAGATTTCATCCCAATTAAAGACTTCTGTACATCTAAGGACACCATCAAAAAAATGAAAAGACAACTCCTTTTATGGAAGAAAATATCTGCAAATCATATTTCTAATAAGAAACTGGTACCTAAAATACAAAAAGAACTCTCATATCTTAGTAACAAAAAAAGACAATTAGCCAATAAAAAAATAGGTAAAGGATCTAAATAAACATTTCTCCAAAGGTATACAAATGGCCAATAAGCACATGAAAAGATGCTTGTCATTAGTCATTAGGAAAATTGAAATCAAAACCACATGAAAGGTTTAATGTGGGAAAACTCTTATAGACATCAGACTAGGCAAAGAATTTAAGAAGAAGACCCCCAAAGCAATCACAGCAGCAATAAAAATAAATAAATGGGACCGGATCAACATAAAAAGCTTCCAAGGAAACTACCATTAGAGCAAATAGACAACCTACAGAATGGGAGAAAATATTTGCATGCCACACATCCGATAAAGGGCTGATAACAAGAATCTATATAGAACTTAAGAAAATTAACAAGAAAAAATCGAACAGCCCCATCAAAAGTGGGCAAAGGACATGAATAGAAACTTTTCAAAAGAAAACAGAATAATGGCCAGCAAACATATAAAAAAGTGTTCAACATCTCTAATCATTAGGGAAATGCAAATCAAAACCACAATGAGATATCACCTAACTCTAGTGAGAATGGCCTTTATCAAAAAGTCCCAAAACAACAAATGCTGGCATGCATGTGGAGAGATAGGAACACTCCCACACTGCAGGAGGGACTGCAAATTAGTACAACCCCAGTGGAAAGTAATCTGGAGATATCTCAAAGAGCTAAAAATAGAAATACCATTTGATCCAGCAATCCCACTACTAGGCATCTACTCAAAGGAAAAAAAGATATTCTATAATAAAGACATATGCACTCGAATGTTTATGGCAGCAAAATTCAGAATTGCAAAGATGTGGAAACAACCCAAGTGTCCATCAATACATGAGTAGATTAATAAAATGTGGTATATGTATACTATGGAATACTACTCAACTACAAAAAGCAATGGTGAACTAGCACCTCTTATATTATCTTGGATAGAGCTTGAGCCCATCCTTCTAAGTGAAATATCACAAGAACGGAAAAACAAGCACCACATGTACCTGCCATCAAATTGGTACTAACTGATCAACACTAAGGTGCTCACATGGAAGTAATATTCATTGGGTGCTGGTCAGGCAGGGAGGGGGTGTTGGGGGAGGATAAACCCACAACTAATGGATGTGAAGCACACTGTATGGGGGAAGCTACAGCTACATGCTTGTAGCTCTGGCTTGGGCGAGGTAAAGGCATTATATGTAACCAAAATGTTTGTGCCCCCATAATATTCTGAAATTAAAAAAAAAAAAAACCTCAATTAACACACACCCACACAAACATTAAATGAAGCTTTAAATATTAAAAAAAAAAAAACATGAAATATCACTTCACATTCCCTAGGATAGCTATAAGCAAAAAGAAAGATAATAACAAGTGTTGGCTAGGCTCTGAAGAAAGTGGAGCCTTCATGCATTACTGGTAGGGATATAAAATGGTACAGCCACTTCGGAAAACAGTTTGGCAGTTTCTTACAGAGTTAAACATAGATTTACCAGGTGATCTGGCAATTTTACTTTTGGTATACAATCAAGAGAAATGAAAACATAGGACCATACAAAAGCTTGTCCATAAATGTGCATAGCAGTACTATTCACAATAGCTAAAAGGTGAAAACAAGCCAAAAATGATGAATAGAAAAACAAAATACGGTATATTCACACAATGGAATACAATTTGTCAACCAAAAAAAAAAAAAAAATGAAGTACTCAGACATGCTACAAAATGGATGAATCTTGAAAACGCTATGTACAGTGAAAGAAGCCGGTTTAAAAGACCACAACTGTATAATTTGATTATATGAATTCCATAATAAGAATATACAGAAATAGGAAACAGATTAGTGGTTGGCCAAGGCTGGGAACAGGTGGTGGGGATGTATAATTACTGATGTAAATAGGTATGAGGTTTCTTTTTAGGGTGATAGCAATGTTCTAAAGGTATTAGATTGTAGTGATGTTTATATATCTCTGTAAATATGCTAAAAGTTGTTGACTTGTACACTTAAAACAAGTGGATTTATGGTCTGTAAATTACATCTCAATAAAGCTGCTTAACAAAAAAGACATTGTGGGTTCCACCTATATCCCTCTCAAGTCACTTGTTCTAGGGAAAACCAGCTGCTATGTCACGAGAACACTCAAGTCACCTTATGGAGAGGTCCACATGGCAAGGAACTGAAGCATCCTGCCAACATGTGACAGAGCCATCTTGGAAGGGGAAACACAACCCTCAAACAAGTCTTCACGTGACTACAGTCCTGGCTAACACCTTGACTACAACATCATGAGAGTCCCTGAGTTAGAACCAACAAGCTAAGCAACTCCTGAATTAAATCCAAAGAATTAAATCCAAATTAATCCAAAGAAATCATGTTGCTTTAAGCCACTAAAGTTTGGAGACATTTGTTATACCACAATAGATAAACTTCCTCAACCCTTTTCTCAGTGGTAGGCTCCCTCTCTCCTAACAACAGGCATCTAAAGAAATATTTTCTCAGTAACTCTTCTTCTAAAAGTTTAGTTTACTCTCATCTATATATTAACTTTAGTTGCTATCATGTTAGAAGAACATGATCCCATCTCCTTGCCTTGACTGAATGATCTGAAAATGGACACCTGACCAAAGCCAGACCAGAAAACTCCTTTCCTAAGATTTTCGTAACTGAAGATGAGAAGAAGGCAGTGTCTTTCCAGTATCTGAAGCTGCAAGATGTAAAACTTGGGGTGTAGCAGCATGATATTTCCCATGTGGGAAAAGTTGGACAGCAAGAGAAGAATAAAGCCATCACATAGAGAAAAGCAGAGATTCACGATGGAGAGAATACAGACAATGGTAAGTCTCTGGTTCCAGTGATTCCTGATGCAACCTTGTCCTTCCAGTGGAGAGACCACATATATCTCATAACCCCAGCATTTAAAATAGAACCCAGTACATAACAGGAATAAAATATTTATTGAACAAATGAATGGGTAAGATAATATGTTTCTAATAATATCCCTCCCTTTTTTGTTGTTGTTCAACAGTTAGGCTAAAAGTCTTAACCTCTTATTTGCTACCTTTATACTTTGTATCCATATGTCATTTTACTTACGATAATGCATCTTAATTATTGGTTTATATGGCCTCTTCCTACCAGAGGACAAGACATTTTCTTAGTCATTTTTGGTATCATCAGTACCATGTAGAACAGAAAACGGAAAGTACTCAAGAAATATGTTTAACTGAAAGGCTCAATCCTACACTTTTCCTTCTTCAGTTTTTATATTCACCAATTTATGTTATCAATTTATCAACCACCTAACATCTGCAAGGTACTGGTAATATAATAAACTCACTCCTGGATTTTTATTCATTTGATGGATTCGTTCAACAAATAATCTGAATGCCTACCATACATCAGGGGCTACAAATTGACAAAGGACACGGTGTCTATCCTCAAGGATCTTACAGCCTAACACAGACAAGTAATTGTATTATTTAAAGTATTGTGTATTAAATGTTACTGAAGAGATATATGCAGGTTGTGAAGCAGCAGCCGGGATTACAGAAAGTTTACATTCTACATGAGAAAGCAGGACATATACAGAAAAACATAATAGCCAGGCAATGTGACACAGGCTAAAAACCAAATGAGTGATTTGTTTTAAAAACTACACTAGGTTAATACACACATTAAGATTCTGTTACAGAGTGATTTTTAGATGTACATTCAAACATTTCCTGAGTACCTACTTTGTGCCAGGCATCCTGCTTTCCAACAGTGTCTATTCAATTCCCACATTTTGTAAATGAAAGAAGTCAGTCTGAAAGGGTGAAGTGACTTGCCCAAGTCTACAAGCTCGTAAATAGCAGAGCCGGGATTTATAATTATGTCTTCCAGGCCAGGTGCAGTGGCTCACGTCTATAATCCTAGCACTCTGGGAGGCCAAGGCAGGAGGATAGCTTGAGCTCAGAAGTTCAAGACTAGCCTGAGCAAGGGCAAGACCCTATCTCTACTAAAAATAGGAAATTAGCTGGGCATCGCGGAGCATGCCTGTAGTCCCAGCTACTGGAGGGCTGAGGAAAGACGACTGCTTGAGCACAGGAGTTTGAGGCTGCAGTGAGCTACAATAATACCACTGCATTCTACTCAGAGTGACAGAGTGAGACTCTGTCTCAAAAAAAAAAAAAAAAACAGAATTATGTCTTCCAACTCCATGTCCAGATATGCCATACCATTCATTCTACACAACTGGAGTGATTTCAATGCCCTTTCATGTTACTTTTTGGTTCACCCAATAGCATACAATAAAATGTTCAGCACAAATGAGCAATCACCAACTGCCAGCTTGATATAACTATATGCTTGTCCACATTTTGAGAAGGGTCCACATCAGATCAGATTACTTTGGTGCCTATTATAGTATCATGTGCTGATAGGAGTGCAGTTGGCTGAAGCCAAGCAACTCTTTCAAGTTATATTTTAACAGTGTTTTGACCACCATATCCGGTCAGTTGTTCCAGTATTCAGCAATAAATCAAAATGATTGTTCATTTCCTTTGACAGTTAACAGTACTAATGAATTCAGTATAATCTCACCATCCATCAGAAAAATTTCTAAAATGCATACTTGAAGCTGATGATTCACACAGTTAGTAGAGAAAGGGAAATAAAGCAGTACTCATTGTTTTCTACAAAACTAGCATTGTTTGCAAAATCCAGAAACTGAGCAGTTGGTCGACTACTAATAACAAGTAGGTTGCTCCTTGGTAATTTAGCAAAAAGCTGCTCATTGCACCATGGCCATTGGCTGAGGAGCATATGACTTCAAATAGCATTTGCTGTACTGTATGATTCCACATACATAAATCAGTGAATCATTATGTAAGATTTGAAAAAAAATCAAAAATTCAAAATCTTCATGCCAGAAAGCACCAGACCCTGAGCCTGGTACAAATCAGATATTAATACTGCATAAACAAATACTGAGTGAATTACTTAATAGCCCTTTGAAAACATCAGTTTTCTATAAAATTGAAAGAAAAATCACACCAGCTGAACCTACACAGGTTATGTTAGGAACTCAAATATATTACGGAATAACTGGCTCAAGATATATAAAAGATTCACAATGACCAAAAAAAAAAAATGTTTCGAAATGTTCACTTAAGTAAGCATGAATTTGCTATCTCTCTTAAATTAAGTCACCATACTGACACCCAATAGAATGCTAATCAGCAATCCCAGGAGAAATAACAAAAACTAAAAGAACTGGTGAACAGAGCTAACTTTACAGTCTTTTCAAAACAGAAACAAGATGTACTAAGTGTACACCTGAAACCTGCCATTTAAGCTTTGTGGCTACATAATAAAAGAATATCCCAAAATGCCAAAGAAGCTGTGTCAAAAGCCTTACATACAAGAATATTTATTAATAAAAGAATGACTCATTAAAATGTATTAATCTGTTCAGAAGAAAAAGTATCTCCAATACGGGACTTGGGCTCCAGAAACACCACCCCAAATTGCACTTACTGATCGGTCCGATTAAGCATTTTCCAAATGAACAACCCAGACCTACACATGAATAAAGTAATTTAACAATCAAGAACAACTCTAGCGATCTCAAACATTAGAATGTAAGCGCTTAAGCCTGCTAGTTGGTCCCTTTTACCTAGAGCTTTAAATTCGCAGAGCCTCATCCCAAGAGACCTCTGGAAGGAATTCGAGGCCAAGCATAGTATTTCATGACGATCGCAAATAAAAGCACTCAATCCCTGGAGCCCGCAATCCCTCCTTATCTCAGTAGAGACCGGACTCGTTAAAAGCCCGAGGGACAAGCCCCCCCTCGGCTTATCTGCAACGGGACCACAGCACCTCAGGGGACCGTTCCACAACCCCCACCCGGAACACCTGGAGCGGAGCAGAGGGGCGGAGAAGGGAGCCACGCTCCAAAACAAAGCGCCGCTCTCCCCACGTCCAGGAAGGCGCACCTTTAGCCCTAGACAGGATGCAGTGACAGATGTGTCACCTGTGCGGGAACGGGGGAGCAAAGACATCCTCGGAGACTAGTGCCACAGGCAGCGACCGGGCGCTACTGCGAGGGCCCCGACACCCGGTGCCGCCGCTCCTTACCGGGCTCGGGAAAACTTTCGGCCACCTCCCCCCGGGCGCGCCCCCACCTCCCGGGACCCCCGGGGCCCCCGCCCCGCCCGCGAGGCCCCGCCCCGGGCCCGCCCCTCCGCGCCCGAGACTCCGGCCCGCGGCCGCCACGCTCCCCGGCCCCGCGCCCCCGGCCCCGCGCGGGCACCCGCGTGCCCCCGGAGCGCGCCCCCGCGCCGGGGCCCGGCCGGCAGAGGGCGGGGTCGCTCACCGGTCCGCAGCTCGTGCTTGACAGTGAGGAGCTGCTCTCCCCCGCCGCCGCCGTCCCCGCCGGTCCCCGCGGCGCCGCCACCGCTGCCGCCCTCCTCCTCCATCTTCTCCTTTTTTCTGATCCTGCGGGTCGCTACGAGGGGAACCCGGGAGACAGCGGACGCCCGTGCCCTCACAGCCCCTGCTGCAGCCCCAGGAGCCGCGGTGCGGCGGCTCCAGAACTCGGACGCAGAGACGAGTCTCTTTCCCGCTCTGGCCGCACGGCTGGCTCCGCGCCTCCTCCCCCTTCGGCGGGCACCGCTAGTACCGCGCAACCAAACCGCCCCCTGCTCCACCGCCGCCGCCTCCTCAGGCCGCTCCGCCCACAGCCAGCAAGGTAGAGGAGCCATTCGAGCCGCCATCGCTTATTGGGCACAGGGCGCGCGCGTTCGCCAACGGCGTTTCCCATTGGGCCATCCTCCATGACGTTTCACGAGCCGCTCCGCCCCGCTCCTCGAAATGTTGTTGCTTGGCGGGGAGGCAGGAGAGGGAGGAGCGTGGCTACTCGGATTGGTAAGACCCAAGCTTCTGCCCCGCCCATACCCTTCGGTGCGCACGCGCAGTCAAGACCCTCCCTTCCCTGACCTCCCCAGAACGGTCACACCCCTTATTCCCCAGCTTCGATCTGTTAGTAAACAGAGTCTAGTAGTCAGGAGGCGCTCCGGGCCTATGATTGGCTACTGCTGAAAGAGGCGGGGAGGGATGATTGGAACGTTTGGTCCGCCAATCACCGTGGACAGAGGAGGGGCCTGGAGGGAAGCGCTTGTCACCCACGTGTTTGCACACAAGCCCAAGGGTCCCAGACAGCGATCCGTAGGTATGTGATCATCTGGAAGCTAGCCTGCCCTAAAAAGATGTTACTTGCTCTAGTGAACCCTAAACAAGTCAAGTGGAGTTTGTGCTTAAATACAGGTAGTTCTTAAAAATTCACAGTCACAGCTCCGGATGAGGAATTTTGCAAAGGCGAGACATTTCCATTTTGTACAAGATTCTTCCTAGGCGCCAAGTCCTGCCCCTAAGCAGCTTTCGGTAGAACGAGAGAAACAATCTTTGTATATAGACAAAAACTATAAGGCAGAATTTGAAATAAAACAATCGTACAAAGCGTTAGAGAATCTCACAGATGGCAATAATTATTCTCAGCGGAGGAGCTGGGAAAGACTTTTAGGGCAAGGAGGCATTTGAGATAACCAACTTAAAGGATGGGTAAGACAGAAATACTAGCAGCAGACATTTCACACAGAGATGATAACTCAGCGTAGGCCTGGAGTAGAAAAGGCAAGGGTGGATTCAGTGATTGCTAAGGCTAGATGGAAGTAGGATATAAGATATACAGCTGAAAAGGTAAAGTATGGTAAAAATAATGGAGAACCATGAATACTGTGCTAAACAGTGCAGATTTTATTTAGTACACAATGAGGAACTGAAGGGAAGAGGAGAAAGATAGCAGGGCAGGAATACTGTTGCAAGGGGAGAGCTAATGGAAGCCTAATTTCTGGTAGCAGACATGAAAATAAGAAAAGAGGCTTAAAGATGTACACTTAGACATAATTCACATAGAAATGACCTTTTAAACTAAGCATGGATTAGATCAGGGGTCAGCAAACTTTTTTCTAAGGGTTAGTTCATAAAATATTTGAGGTTTTGAGGGCCCGTGTGACTCCTTTCACTACTCAACTCTGCCATTGTAGCTGGAAAGCAGTCATAGGCAATAAATACACTAAATGGTATGGCAGTGTTCCAATAGAACATTTTTTTATGGACATTGAAACTTGAATTTCACTTAACTTTCACATGCCACAATATAGTCTTCCAATTCTTTTTTCAATCATTTAAAAATGTAAAAAACCATTCTTAGCTCTTGGGCCACTAAAAAAAACCAGAAGTGAGCCAGATTTGGCTAACAGGCCATAATTTGCAGACTCCTGGATTATGTTGTTGTGAAAGAGAAGCCTTGGGAGCCTCTTCAGGTTGATGTCGCAGCTCCCTAGGCTTACCTGCATAGAACACTTATCACACTAAACCATTACTGCCCACTTCCTTGTCTTTCTCCCGCACCAGTAGTGTGCTATTTGGAGCCAAGCAATGACTATATGCAATTGTTCATTTGTTCACTCAACAACTTTTACGCCAGTTAATATCAAGTACTGTGATAGGTGCTAGAGATACAGTGAGAGTAAAACAGATGCAATCCTTGCTCTTATAGAGCCTACAGTCTAGGAACAGAAATAAATATTAAATAATCACATAAATAAATGTAAACTTTCCATTGTGATCATGCCATGAAGGAAAATTACAGGGTGCTACAATAGAATATATCAGGGATGCTTAATTTAGGTTGTTGGAACTGGAAGGCCTTTGTAAGGAGGTATTATTTAAGCTTAGTCCTTAAAGATCAGTAGGTTTTAACCAGGATGTGGCAGAAACTAGCCTGGTGTTCACCAATGTCATTTCCTTTTCCTGGACACACAAGAAGACCTTTTTTTTTTCTTTTTTTCTTTTTCTTTTTTTTTTTTTTTTGCTTTTTTGCCTCCTTTGAGTTAGGTTAGGGTCATGTGACTTGTGATCTGGCCAATGGTATATGGGCAGATATGGTGCTTGCCTTTTTTGTACCAAGCCAGAAAACTCCTTGCATAATCATTCACACTCTCTTTTCTTTTCATGCCAACCACAAAGTCCACATTTTTAATATGGGGTTGCCACAATCTTGAAGGACCCCAAATCCCTGAGTTTCCACTTGAAGAAGAGCCAACTGACCTACATCAGACTGTGATGTGAGCAATAAATAAGTCCTTTTAGGCATAAGCTACTTATATGTTGGGATGCTTGTCTACCAAAATATAATCTACCCTATGCTGACTATTTCATAGGTGAATTAGGTGGTGGGGAAAAAATTTAGGGAGATATCCTGAGGCAGGCAAAGAGCCTATTGTATTTGAGAGATTGAGAGAAAGCCAATGGAGCCTTAACATGGTATGCAAGGAATTGGGGGGTGAGGAGGCAAGGGTAGGCAGAGACCCAATCATGAAGTATGGGGTTGGTTTTCTTAATATTTTTGGAGTTTATCTTGTGTGAAGTGGGAAGCAATGGAAGGAATTTAAACAGGGGAATGATATAGTTGGGGTAATATTTTCAAAAGGTTGCCGTGGTTAGTGTTTGGAGACTGGCCTGGAGAGGGGGCAAGATGGGATACAAGGAGACCAGTTAGGTCAGGATATGATCTCTGTGGTCTGGGCAAAAGACGAGAGTGGGTACAGCGGAGATGGAGATCTGTGTGAACCTGTGCCAACCAGGGCACAGCTGGAGGACTTCAGAGGGATGCATATCACATATATATCCAGTTAAAAGTAGTAAAGATATTTTGACTTCCTCCCTCCCGCTCCCCTGAAACTTCTGGAAGCAACACAAAAACAAAGCAAAGCAAAAACACAGAAAAGTCCCCATTTTTAATGAAACAAGGAAACCCTTAGAACCTCAAACCACAAATCATGAAGTATGCCTGCCAAATATTGCAACATCTGTACTACAACTGGTCAAGTGCTGAAAGCTGACATTTACTGCCTCCAGCCTTGAGCAGGAAATATATTTCCTTCGATGTTAGTGTCACAGTCCTGAGGGACCAAATCCACTGATCCTTGGATTAGGGTGGTGTTTCCCAAAGTGGAAAGAGGACTTGTATTACTGGGAAAGATAAGTTTAGGTGGTTCATGAACAGTCATTCAGTTATATTAAATGACGTAATGAAAAAGTGATTCAAGTTTTTAGTTCTCTTTCATTTGTGATTAAAATCAAGAAGAAAGCCTTGGTTTGGTGCCAGTAGTCTTTACCTTTTCTTTGTACTAATTATGCTTTCTAACAAGGAAAGTATAGACCACAGACTCAGCTTCCAAGTGACAACCGTATCTAGCTAGAACTTACTATCATTTTGGTTTAATTGCATTTATTTTAACACTAACAATTTGAGTAACAAGATCCAAGGACTCCACAAGAGAAACTTAAGAGTGTTCCTGTGAAGAAACAGTGTGACAGCAGGGAAGGTTGAAATCAAGGAGTAACCAGGCCAATGGTTATTTATTTCCATTTTCTGGGTGGTGGACTCTGAGCCAAAACAGTCTCCTAGAGCTGAGAGGGTGAAGGAGGTAGAGAAGCAATTGCTAGATTATAACTCAGGGAGCCTGGCCTTAGGGGGCTTTGCTTGGAGCCTTAATAACCTCCGAGTGCCGAAACCTGACTATCTCAGAGACTTTCTCTCGTGAAGAGGAAATACTGTAAAGAGATTTGGAAACACACCAAAGTAAAGCTGCCAACTACCTCAAAGACCTTCTACATCTTCCCATGCTATTTAATGATGAATTCTCCATTTCATCAGATAAATTACAAAGTTATCTTTTTTCTTTTTTTTTTCCTTTCTTTTCTTTTTTTTTTTTGTTTTTGTTTTGTTTTTTGGTTTTTGGTTGTTTTTTTTTGAGACAGGGTCTCGCTCTGTTGCCCAGGCCAGAGTGCAGTGGCATCATAGCTCACTGCAACCTCAAACTCCTAGGCTCAAGAGATCCTCCTTCCTCAGCCTCTGGAGTAGTTGGGACTACAAGCATGTGCCACCATGCCTGGATAATTTCTCTTATTTTTTGTAGAGAAGGGAGGTCTTGCTATGTTGCCCAGGCTGGTTTCAAACTCCTGGCCTCAAACGATCCTCCTACCTCGGCCTCCCAAAGTGCTAGGATTACAGGCATGAACCACCATGTCCAGCCCAAAGTCCTCTCTAAAGTTAAAAAAAAAAAAAACTCAAAGAGGAGTTTCAGGAGAACAAATAAGGAATTATAGAACAACAAAAGAAGAAAAAACTGAGTGGCAGAACTCAAGAGGAGAAAACCACTTTAGAATCAACCCGAAACAGAATGAATAAAAGTGCAAACAATGAAACAATATTGAAAAGAACAAAGAAAGAAAAACAATTATAAAAATTTGATATTAATAGTTATGAAAAATAAACAATGGAGATTCAGTATATGCATAATTGGCATCCTTGAAGAAGAGCTTGGAATAAGTGGAACCATAGAATAATAGAAGAAACGTAGCTGAAATGAAGACTTGAGTTAGCAGCCAGAAAGCACATGCTGTGTCAAGGTAAAATGGGTACAGAGTAATCAATAATAAAATACATCAGATAAAAAATATCAAGAGCAACACAATGTTAAATGACAGTGAAGCAACATCTATACAATTTAAAGGTATGAAGGTGTGACTCGTGAATTTTATATTCTGCCAAATTGTTCTTTGAGTAGAAAGGACTTTGACAGTCATTCTTGAGCATGAACTAACACAGGGTTTCCACATTCTTGAAAAAAATCTTTTTTATGCTGAAGTTCAGTCAACCAAGAGGTGGATCAAAATAAAGAAATCAAAAAGAGAATTGAAGATTTTTGTAAAAAACCCTGAAGATGAGTTTTAAATTGTTTTAAATACAGAACTAAGACCAAACAGCTGTAGAATGTATGGTTAAAGAACAAAATGTAAACATTACAAACTCTTAATTATACACCTAACAAAAACTGGAAAGTGAGGAGAAAGGGCAACAGGAAGACTTCTAAGCATGTAAACTTACTCGCCTTTAATGACCAGGAAATAATCCACTCTATAAAATGAAATGCATGAACTGCAGCTTTCGTAAGCAAACATGATTCCAACTTTGTGATGATTTTTGTATTAGTTTTTCTTATCCTTAAGGGAATTGTTTTAAGAATTTTTGTGGTATAGAAACATTTAGCTGACGTTCAGCAATTTTTTGTATTTTACTTTAGTTTCTTTTACTTGAAAATAATTTTCTGAGTAAAATCCCACCGTTGTCTATTGATCTTTCTGCTCTGTTTCTATGGGCAAGGACCAGTTTAGATGATATATTCCAAATGTTGATGGCAGTTTCCAGGAAGTGAGAGATTTATGACAGTTTTTAAAAAAATAATAAACTTCTTTGTACTTTCTTATGTTTTTATAGTAAAGCACATCATATATAAAAACAACAGTCATTTTTCTTGGGTAGTGCGGTGAAAGGATAAGATGGTTCTGACCTTTGTCCCCAGGTGTTACGTCTGTGGTTATGTTGTTTATGTGGCAAAAGGATTTTGCAAATATAATTAAAGTTACGAATTAGAGTAGTTGACTTTAAGATAGGGAGCTGGTCTGGATGGACCTGCTGTCCTACTTTAACCACGGGAGCCCTTTAAGAGCTGAGAGTTTTCTCCAGCTGGTGGCAGAAAAACAAGTCACAGAGATTCGAAGCATGAAAAGTCTCAATGCAGGCCGGGCGCGGTGGCTCACACCTGTAATCCTAGCTCTCTGGGAGGCCGAGGCGGGCGGATTGCTTGAGGTCAGGAGTTCGAAACCAGCCTGAGCAAGAGCGAGACCCCGTCTCTACTATAAATACAAAGAAATTAATTGGCCAACTAATATATATATACAAAAAATTAGCCGGGCATGGTGGCGAATGCCTGTAGTCCCAGCTACTTGGGAGGCTGAGGCAGGAGGATTGCTTGAGCCCAGGAGTTTGAGGTTGCTGTGAGCTAGACTGACGCCACGGCACTCACTCTAGCCTGGGCAATCAAGTGAGACTCTGTCTCAAAAAAAAAAAAAAAAAAAAAAAAAAAAGTCTCAATGCAAGAGAGATATCTCTTGCTGGCTTTGAAAATGGAGGGATCTATGAACCCTAAGGTCGTAAGGCCCTAAGAGCACCCTCTAGGAGCTAAAAGCAAACCCTTGCCAACAATCAGCAAGAAAACAAGGGCCTCAGCCCTACAACTTGCAAGGACCTGAATTCTGCCAACTACCTGGAATGAGCCTGGAAGTGGATTCCTTGCCAGAGCCTCCACATAAGAGCCCAGCCTGGCGAGCACATTGACGCCAGCATTGTGAGATCGTGAGCAGAGAAGCCATTGGAGCTGACAAGGCATTCTGACCCACAGAACTGCGAAAAAAATAAATGGGTGCTGTTTTAAACTGCTAGGTGTGTGGCCATTTGGTATATAGCAACAGAAAACTAATACAAGCAGTAAATATTTTTTTCTCCGTGCCAGACATACAGAATCATCATCATCATCATCACCATCATCACCATCATCATCATCATAATCATCCCCACCCCCAAGCCATCCTCACCCTGCTGCAGTTGCTCATTTCTTCTGGATCTCCAGAGCCCACACTATCTCCAGAAGCCCCACATGCTCTGGGAGAAAGTGGACCATTTTGTGCAATGGCTAGAAGACTCCAGTTTGGGATTAGATGTCTCTGGGAACTTTGAATCAGATTATTCCTTTTGTTAACAACAATACATGGTTTTGAATGCACAAATAGATAAGTTGGGACCAGAAGGCTAAAGATGAAGAGTAGGGGGGTTAGGAAGGAATGGGTTGGTGGATAGGAAAGCAACATGGTGGGAAGCTGCGTAGACAAGATAGTGAAAATACCGCAGTCCGCTTTATCTTTCTTCTAGTCCCATTCCTTGGAAACAATCATTTTAACTCTTTTAGATGCTTCTTCCTATGTGATCTCTGTTTCTTTAAATAATATGCTTCTATCACTATTGATTTATTTTATACCTTATCTGTTTTCCTTCTGTGATAAAAGAGGATTTAGCTCCTTTTCACTGGCAGCCTCTTTTCTCCTTATATAGTTAACTGATTTGTTTCTCCATAGATTGCCTTTGTTACACTTCTGTGTTTACACCTTTATTTCTTGTTCTATCGACTAAGGCAGCATCTCTCGACCCCTCACTTTTTAAGATGAAGGTAACAGCATCTTTCCTCTTCACATTCTCTCCTGCATCTCCCTCCCAGCTTCTGCCCTGTATAATTTTAAGAACAAGAACATTTACATTCTATTCTTAACCACGATTAACTCTTCCACAGACTGATCCTAAAACATGAAAATCACTTAAGTAGCATTTCCATCATTGTAACCCTGTAAATATTGTTCTCTGAAGAGGAAAAATGTTTGTGAGGATTGCTCTTCCTTTTATCATACAGCTTTTTTTTCCCTTAGATCTTCTATTTGCCTTTTATCTTATTGCATTTTTCTTCAGAGGAGCTCATGTATATCCCAGCTTCCTCATCCCCTCAGGTGTTCCATTGAGTTTTTAAGGCATCCTCTCTGAGGCCCACCGTCCTCCTGGTGTGCCACTGTCATGGAGGGATCTCCTTTTTGGGCTTTCCTAGGTCAATCCCGCGTTTTCCAAGATCCATGTCTTCCTATGTCGTAGGTTATGCCTTTGTTTTCCCACAGCACATTCTCAAGTAAATGCCCAAGAATGGTGTGCGAGATATCAATTTTCTGGGCCCTATTGGTCCCAAAAGATCTTTGCTCCACACTCACACTTGGCTGATAGTTTGTCTGAGTATGGCATTCTAGATTGAAAATCATTTTCCCGCAGGATCACACAACTGTCTTCTAGAATCCAGTGTTGCCAGTGAGAAGTCTGATGCCTGACTTATTTTCGTTCCTTTATAGATGACCTTTTTCTAAAATTGGAAGTTTTCCAATTGTTCCCTTTATCTGTGGCGTTTTAAGATTCAGATGGTGTGTCTAGGTGGGTCTTTCTTTCCCAGCTCTGTGTTTATCACTTATTGAGCCAGTTCAGTCAAGTTGTATGGTCATCCATGCTGGAAATTTCTCTTACAGCATTTATTTAATACTGTCCTCTCTATCGATTTTCTTTGTTCCTCTGAATCTACTATTAATTGGGTGTTGGACCTTCTGTATTTATTCTCTATGTCTTTTGTCTTTTTTCTTACTTTTTTGAAAATCTTATGATTTTACTTTCAAGGAGACTACCACAATTTAATCGTTCAAACTTTCCACTGATTCTTTTCATATTTTTGACAGTCATATTTTTAACTAATAAGAGCTCTCCATGTTTGTCCTTTGTCATGCATCCTATTCTTCTTTTATGGATGAGATATCTTCACCAGTCTTTCTGAATATATTAATTGGAGCTTTTTAGTTTAGTTTACTTTGATTTGGGTTCTCTTCCTCAAAATAGCTGTGCCCTCCAGGGTTATTGTTTTATTTTGCTATTTATTTTAGTCCTTCTCTTTTATTATGGAGTCATTTCCTAAAGTTCCTTATTGTCTATTCTTATTTAAAAGTGAAGCCCCAAAAAGGCTGATTGGGAGTCCTATGTACCTGGGCAGGGCTTGTTAGCTAGAAGGCTTCAAGTACCGGGGAGTCCTGAGTATTAGAATGTACTAATTTCCCCCCTCTGGTGATTATCAAGTTTTTTGCTTTTTTCAAACAGTAGAGTCTGACAGTGTCTTTCCTGAATGATAGAGACCTCGGATTTAGGGATGGGGGTGGGGTAGGAAGACCCAGTTGTTCCACCTGCAAACTTTCAATGAATCCCATTTTCAGCCCCATGTCTCACCCACTCTGCCACATCGGGTGCTGTCACATCCTGAGCTTCTCTGAGATTCAGCTAGCAAGATCAGCCTCCTCCTGCATTGTGTGCCTCGGTGTATACTCCAGGCAGTGGCCCCCAAACCTCCTGCTGTTCCTTGGACAGTTGCACCCCTGAAGGGTATGCATACCCTACATGGGAAACCACCCACCTAGACTATGTAGACTATGGCCTTTTCTTCCCTGGCATCACAAAGCTAATGAATGCCAGAGCCTGGACTCCGACACACTCTGATCCCCAAGGGAACCCCACAGTCCCTGCCATTTCCCACAGCATCCGAGGTATTGCATGGTTAAGGACCGATAAAGAAGGATGGGGAATTCGGGCCTATTTTTCAACAGACATCATAGACTTGCTCACTTTTAAGTGCTCACGGCACCTTAGGATCATATTCTTTCCTTCAAAATTCTCAAACTAAAATATTTACGTGGGCCAGAGTGGTGAAGTGAAGCAGCTGGCCCGAGGGAGAGTCGGGGAGGGAGGGGTGCAGCTCGTTCAAAGTGACAGTCACTCCTCAGCTGCAACTGGTCGTTGCCATCCAGGAACACTGGCCTACCGTAGCCTAATCTTCTGATTTTTCCAGTCTGATTTTTAAGTAATATTAACAAGCAACAAAATGTTGGCAGATAATTTAAACTCAACTGTGGCTCTAGGCCAGCTGTGGCTACTATAATATTAACAGTTTGCTGTCTCTAAACGTTGCAGGTGGGAGAGAAAACTTGAAACAAGGTTACAGAGGGGATAGAAAGTGCAAGCCACTGCAGGGCCCCCCAGCTCGTCTCAGAAGCCTGGTTAAGTGGCTCTTCTTAGAGCTCCCCTCACTCTAGGAGATGGTTCTGATCACTTCCTACCCCTCTTAACGTTCAAAGCCACCCTGCCTCTCTCAGATCCTAGCCAGCTAGCTTCTTTTCTTCTCTGCTCTTCAGTCATTTAGAGCTCCAAGAACTCTCTGCACTTTGGGATGACAAAGCCAATAGTACATTTCGTGGTGGGAATCATACAGGTATTGAGGAAGATGGAGAGAAAGGCTGGGATGAGAACCCCCGAACGGTGTCCTGGCGCTCGTGTAGCTGCTGTTCTGTGTGTGCCTGCTCTGCTGAATGCTGCTGTGTGGGTTTGGGGGGTACTGAGAGGAGGAAACAGCGTCTCTGCCTTCATGTCTGAGATGCTCGCTGCATCGCAGCCATTAGCCACAGGCCTGCCTGGAGACTGGGCAATGGACCAGAAACCATTTAACAGCATTGAGCCTGAGCTTCTGCGCCTGTAAAACTGGGATAATAAAAATAGCTGTTTGTACTTCAGAGTATTGTTCCGAGAATCAAATGAGATAATGTGCAAGGTGGTGGTATTGTTATTGCAAACAAACCATTGCCTCTGTTGAAGAAACTAAGAGTGCATTTGGGCTGCACAAGGTAGGGGGAGGAAACAAATCTCAAAAATATCCCAAGGTTACTGCGTGATGAAATTTCCAGTTATTTCAGAGTTGATGTCATCTTTATCTGATGCAATGGACTGCAGTTTATCTCACTTAATTAAACCTATTTAAATAACAGGACATATCAGAAATGAAGGCAAGACTGTCATTGGAAGTCCTTAGAACATCCTGACTCCTGTATCCAAATGACAAAATGGGAAGACAAGGATTCTCCTTAGTTTTCAGGCACTTTGTTTACGTGCTGGTCTGCTCCCAGAGAATCCCCTTTATGCCTTGCAATCATTTGGCAGACTGACAGAGAACTGTGTTGTCAAGGCCACACAGAATTCTAATTCAACTCATCTGTCAAAAGAGAAGGAACTTCTAAAATTACTTTGGTTGGGAGAGTGTGACCTACTACACAGGCAATGTCTGCTCTGTCATTCAGTTTCATCATGATTGTGTACATTTCATAATGAATGGCACAAAGATTCGTGTACAAATATGTTCACGGAAGCAATTTTTATAAGAGCAAACAATTAGAAATGACATATATGCTCAACAATAAGGGAATGGTTAAAGAAATCATTTTTGTGATGAAGGATTACACAGCCATTCAAAGTGTGTTTACACAGTGGTTACCACTGGGGAATGGCAACACCACAGATGTCCTTCTGCTGGCCTGGATTGAGACAGGCTATGAACTTCCACTTCTACTGCCCAGTGTAAGCCAGCTGAGACCACGCAGCAGAAGCATGACTGTAAATGATGCAGCTCAGCTGTGTAATGCTGGTGTGCTTCCATGACCCATGGACAGGTGAGGCTTACAGCTGCAAAGGTGGGCTGTTCACATCAGGCAAACACATCTAGCAGCCTTCAAGGGGAAATGGATGCTGTCAACCTTGCATAATCCATGCACACTTGCACCTGGAAAAAACCCCAGAAGTCACCATTTTCTGAGAAGGCTACACACGGGACACTGCCCCTATCAGAGATGTTATCCTGAGTAAGAAGAGCCAGGTCCCCAGGACACAGAATGAAAGATCCAGGAGGAACTCGGCTGGATGTATCAATGAAAGCTAAGCTCTGTATACGTATTCTAAGGCTGTTATTTAATGCAAAAGAAAGTTGCAGTTGGGTCATTGCTTTTATTCTTGACCCTGGGACATGTGATGGGGGGGTTCTTGCCTGGAATCCAAGTGAATGGGTTGGATGAGTTCAACAGGGGACTGTTTTCAGAGGGACTGAAGAACTTTCTGGAGTGAACATCCTAGGAAAAGCAGCAGCAGCCCAGAGAGGCACAAAGAGAGCTGCCTAATCAGAAAGTCTTGGTCATCAGAGAAGCCGGGCATCTGGCATTAGTCTCCTGGCTGGGACTTTGAGGCTGTTCCTGCCTTAGGCCTCAGTCATCTCTTAATTCTGTGGGGTGAGGACTGGCTTTAGAAGGATTGTTGTTTATCAGAAACTCACTTACATATTGGCTATAAGTAGTGTTGTTCTGGTGCTCCTCTAATAGTGAACTATAGGCATACAGGTAACCTGGCTCCCACCACCCCAGACTGACCACACTGCTCACGTGTTATAGGTGGGGTCTGGCCCCAGGGCATTGGTGATGGCACCGGATGGAGCCATAGCAGCGCCAGGAGAATCTGTGGTGCTTAGCTGGACAACAGAGGTGCCCATGAGGTGTAGGCTTGTACGGGAGCACAGGTGGGACTCAGATAAGTCTCTGAGAGAGGCTTTCACAGGGAACAAGGATCCTATATGAGAAGCTAGGGCTGAGTACCGGGGAAACTGGTGACTCCATCTTTGCCCACAGGATGTTGATTGAGGCTTAAAAACCAAGTTATATGCAGATGGGGAAACTGAGGCATGAAGAGGTTTAAATCACTTGCCCAAAGTTGTAGAGCTGATAAGTGACAGAACCAAGAGTCCAACCCAGATCATTTTGACTTCTGCCTGTTCTGTTGAACCATGAGGCTTTTCAGGAGAAACCAGAGAATGTCTAAGGAATGCCAGTAATCCAGTCGGATAGAAAAAAGAAGGCACCAGGGGAACAGCAAGATTAAAGTTGAACGGTCCTTTGGACTGTATTGTGGAGCAGTTGGCACTAATATGGGCAACAGTGGCATAGTCCAGGGGTCAAAAACTAGAGCCTGGGGGCCAGATCTACTCACTGTCTGTTTTTAGACTATGCGTTAGGAATAGTTTTTACAGATGAAAATTCACAATCAATCTGATATAGGGAACCACTAACTTGGAATCTCAAGTGAAATATTATCCCATGAAAAATTCCATTGTTCTCATTAGTGGAGCTATATAGCAAAGTATTTTATTGAATTATTATTGTTTTTATTTCATCAGTGAAAATTTTTCTCCCTCATTGTATAATAAGTATCTGTATAAGATCCTTGGTTTTAGCCTCTTGGCCTTCAAAACCTAAAATATTTACTATCTGACCCTTTACAGAAAAATATTGCCAACCCTAAGAAGTCAGTGATTGAAAAAAAAGTCATGAAGTATAATTTTTATTGCACACTTTCACCAATAAAAATGTTCTATATATACATATTTATTTAATATATATTGTGTGCTACACTACTAATGTATGCAAGCAACAAAGTTAGGGCTATGAATACATATAAACAGGCCTATGCAATCCAACTGCCTGAGTTCGAATCCCAGACCTGCCACTCACTAGCTTTATGACATTGGACAAATTATCTAAACCTTGTGCCTCAGTTTCCTCATCTGAAAAATGGGGATAATAGTATCTATTTTATTTGATTTTGTGATAATTAAATTAGTTAATATATGTAAAGTGCTTAGAACAGTCCCTGATACATAGTAAATGCTAAATAAGAGTTAATAATGGTATGCACATTTTAATTCACACACAATAAATAAGAATTTAAAACAAGGAGATGATAATAAAAGTCCCAAACATTTCTTTGGGCATCCTCACGTGGCATCTCACAGCACCCCTAGGTTTTGCACAGGATAGACCATTGGTGATTCAGGTGACTTTGTTGGGGGCAGAGGCAGGTGGCAGAGGGATTACTAATTAGGAGACAATTCATTGGTTCTGGGAAATAGGATGGCCTGACCTTGGGGCTGCTGGACTGTGGGAATGGAATAAGGGTTAGCCAAATAGGACAAATGAGTCCTATGATATCTTCTTTTAAGTCAATTCTTGCTACTACCAAAAAAAACAAAACAAACAAACAAAAAAAAACAGTGTTAGCCTGGGCAGTTCCTTTGCTCATTCATTCAAGAGTCTTTGCTGAGCCATTTCTGTGTGCCAGGGATACAGGGGTTATAAAGATGGATCACAAACAATGCCTGCCATTAAGAAGGTCATGGTCGGGAAAGAAGAGACAGATGTAAAAACGAGTACGTTGTCCCTTCGGTAACTATGGGGGAGGAGGTTCCAGGATCCCTTGCAGATACTAAAATCCACCAATGCCCAAGTCCCTGATATAAAGTTGGGTAGTATTTGTATATAACTCGCTACCTACTCTTAAATACTTTAAATCATTTCTAGATTACTTATAATACCTAATACAATGTAAAGGCTATGTAAGTAGTTATACTATATTGTTTGTATTATTATTATTATTATTATTATTATTATTTTGTGTGTATTTTCTTTTGAGACAGAGTCTCACTCTGTCATCCCAGCTAGAGCGCTGTGGAATCTTCATAGCTCACTGCAACATCACATTCCCGGGCTAAAGCGATCCTGCTACCTTGGCCTCCCAAAGTGCTAGGATGACACGCATGAGGCATGTTTGTATTATTTTTTTATTGTTTTTTGTTCTTCTAAATCTTTTCCATCTGAGGTTGGTCGAATCTGTGGATGTGAAGCCCGAATATATGGGGGGCCAACTGTGTGTGCAGTAGGGTCTTTGGCGTTCTAATAGGAGCATACTTAGGACCTGGTGGAGGTGAAAAGGGGCAAGTGCTCACACCCACGGGGAAGGGGGAAGGGGAAAGCTCACAGGCATGCTGATGCTCTCGTGAAGGACTGAAAGATGAGTGGGCACTGGCGAGGGATGGAGTAGGCATTCCAGGCACAGGGAGCAGCCAGAGCAAAAGCAGAAAGGCAGGACACAGCCCAGGGAGTGACTAGGGACTGTAAATGCCCAGAGCCCAGAGCAATGAAGCCACACTATGGAGGGTGCCACAGGCCAGACCACGGTGTGCTGTGTGCAAGGCCACAGTGCCAGGATGACCCTGCAGCAGGTGGGAAATCACGGTTGGCCTGGACATAGGTGATACTGTTACCATATTTTTGTTTCAGAAAGTTCCAATCACACGCTAAAATATTTTTTTTCCTTTGAGACAGGGTCTCTTGCGTTGCCCAGGATGAGTGCAGTGGCATCATCATAGCTCACTGCAACCTCAAACTGCTGGGCTCAAGTGATCCTCCTGCCTCAGCCTCCCAAGTGCGTGGGACTACAGGTGCACACCACCATGCCTGGCTAATTTTTTCTATTTTTTGTAGAGATGGGGGTCTCACTCCCTTGCTCAGGCTGGTCTCAAACTCCTGGCCTCAAGCAATCCTCCCTGTTTCAGCCTCCCAGGGTGCTAGGATTACAAAAAGGAGCTGCCGTGCCCAGCCAATTTTCTTTTTAGTAACAAAAACCATCCACTTCAAATATACCCTGTTTGTAGTGTCATTCTGATACTGTCAACATTAGCAGGCCTTAAAAAGCTAAGCTATTTCGTTTTGACTATTTTTAAAAGGCAGTATGAATCAATGGCAAGAAAAGCTACTTTGAATGGTATGCTGATGAGCAATTAGATTGAGTTCTCCTCAAAAACTGAATTTAATAACCTTGACCTACATTTACTTTCAAGGAACTTGGTTGTCTGCTTTTATTCTGAGAATGAAAACTTGTGGTTTTAGAACCGAATATTTTATGGGGAGATTGCCATGGGGAAGAATGAAAGGGTTTTCCCCCAGTGGGTCTCTTGTTCTGAGTCCTCTTCTTCCTCCGTCCTCTCACCCATTCATTCACTGGACTGGGCAGACTGTCTTTCTGTGGACAGGCATATGCCTGTTTTTGAAAACACTGGCTTGACCTTAATAAGCAGGATTGAAGCAGCAGTTGTTAGAAAAGAAGATAGTCTTGTACCCTGGACAATGTGGCAGCCCCACATATGCAAGAACTACGCCACGCTGAAGTTTTGGGGTTTTAGTTTTTGGTTTTCAAAGTAATACATGTTCTCTGAAGAAAACTGGAGAGTCAGGGAAGTAACAAAGAACTGAGAGGAAATGTCCTTTATCTAACTATCTAGGGCCGTGTCTGCTAATGTTTCAGAATATCTTCTCCCAGGATTTTTATTTTATTTTGTTTTTTATTTTTGACATACCTGGGGATCATACTAAGCACAATCTTATGCCCTGCCTTTTTTGGCTTATTGTTGCATTATCTGCATTTCCCACATCAGCAAAATCTCTTAGTAAACATGATTTCTCATGACTGCCTGATAGTCCATAATTTGGATTTTCTAACAAATCACCTACTACTAAACTTTTAAGTTCTCTAGAATATTTTATAATAATAAACAACACTGTGGTAAAGAGCTTTATGCAAAAAAAAATTTGCTCATGTTTCAGATTGTTGCACTAGAAAAGATTCAGAAAAAAAACTTAAATGCTTTTTATGGCTTTTTAAAAATTATGGTAAAATATACATAACATAGTATTTATCATTTTAGCCATTTGTAAATGTAGTTATTCAGTAGCATTAAATGCATTCACAATGTTGTGTAACCATCACTGCTATCTATACCCAAAATATATCATCCCCAACAGTAAACTCTGTACCCCTTAAACAGTACCACTTCCTTTTTCCCTCCCCCATCCCCTGCTAACCTCTATTCTACTTTCTGTCTCTATGAATTCGCCTACCCCAGAGGCTTTATATAAGTGGAATCATACAATATTCTTCCTTCTGTGTATGGCTTATTTCACTTAGCGCAATGTTTTCAAAGTTCATCCATGTTGTAGCTTGTATCAAATTTTCATCCCTTTTTATGGCTGAATAATATTCAGTTGTACGTATGCACCACACATTTTGTTTATTCGTCTGTTGATGGACGTTGGGATTGTTTCCACCTTTGGCTATTGTGAATAATGCTGCAAAGCACATTGATGTATAAATATCTGTGTGAGCCCTGCTTTGCATTCTTGTGGATATATATACTCAGAAGTGGAATTGCTTAATCATATGGTAATTCTATGTTTAACTTTTTCAGGAAAGTCACACCATCTTATAGAGACCAAAACTGGAAATTATAGATGAAGTCTGGGTGTTATTTATGCAAGAGCTGATAAGGGGAATTCCTATCAGCAGACATACACTCAAAGTCCTTGGTCCTCCATCAAACGATTGGTGAATGATTATATGTTTATATGTTTTACATTAAAATAAAATTCTTAGAGGATGTGTTATAATTTTAATGGTTTCCCGTTTTAATCAACTGTCCCAAACTCATCATGTAAGACAGCTTCAACTATCAATGTGAAACCAGAGCTAAAGTGGGGTTGTGGTGAGAACGCTTTAGACTTTAGGAAAATGTTCAACAAATTTTTGAGTACCTTCTGTGTGCATTGTACAATGTTCAGTTTTTTGAGAAATGTAAGGAAGTCCAAAAAAAGAGTTCCTTTTCATTCATTTATTCAAAAGCATTTATTAAGAAAGTAGCATGATGGGTAAGCCCTGTTCTGTGTGCTACATGAACAAGTGCCATGTTAAGTAACCCAAGAGAAATGTTCAAGAAGAAACAGGAGGCACATCCCACTGCGATACAGTTTTAACTGTAAATGACTCAATAAGCCACAGACCAGGGCCTACATGACCTTTCTGAAAGTTGGGGTGTTTCAGCTGGCATATTAGTTTCCTGTTGCTGTTGTGATAAAGTATCATTTACTTAGTGGCTTAAAACACCACGAATGTATTATCTTAGCGTTCTGGAAGTCAGAGGTCCAAAATGGGCTAGAATCAAGGTATCAGCAGGGCTATATTTCTCTTTGGAAGCTCTGGGGGAGAATCTGTCTCCTTGCCCTTTTCAGATTCTAAAGGCACCTGCATTCCTTGTCTGGTGGCCCCCTTCCTCCATGTTAAGAGACCACCTCTCCAACCTCTGTTTCTGTTGTGACACCTCCTCTTCTCTCTGACCCTCCTGTTTCCTCTTGTAAGAACCCTTGTGATTACAATGGGCCCACCCAGAAAACCCAGGATAATCCACCCACCTCAAGATCCTTAACTTAATCACATCTTCAAAGTCTCTTTTGTCAAATATGGAAACATATTCACAGGTGTTGGGGATTAAGACCTGGACACCTGGGGGGGGGTTGAGCAGTAGGCAGCCAGCTTCCACTGATAACATCTGGAAAAGCAGAGGAGGAAATTGTGATAGAAAGGGCATGCAGAGGGTATTTGCCAGTTTGACTGCCAGCATGCAAACACCCTTTCTTATTAGGAGAAATTCCGAGACAAAAAGTGAGCCAGGCCCCCCTCTTCCCACAAAAGAAGTACCAACCCAAGAGTAGCCAGTATGATGTCCCCACCCACTATTTTGACCCCATTCTTTGCTTTTATTCGGTTGCTCTTGGGCTTGCATTTGGAGCCCTTATAAGAAACAGCCACATGAAGCTTGTTCCCAGTAATTTCATCAGGGACATTGTTGACAACCAAGTCCACCTCCTCACACCCTTAAGAGGGGTTATTTCTTTTTATATCTCAATATCAGGAATACCAGCAATTCTTTTACACACATAGCTTACTTTCAACTTGTAGAGGTGGTGATTTCTGTAATTGGACATTTCCCACCCCTTTCGATGTTTTGTAAGATTGAGGCCACCTTTTAGAAGTTTGAGGGTGCCAGCTAGGTATTGGTGCATGGCCTGTAGTCCCAGCTACTTGGCAGGCTGAGGCGGGAGGATCACTCAAGCCCAGGAGTTCGAGGCTGCAGTGAGCTATGATCATGCCACTGCACTCCAGCCTTGGCGACAGAACAAGACCTTGTATCTCTCTCTCTCTCTACAAAAAGAAAAATCTCCAGGCATTATAGGCATTGCACGCCCCGCCTCCACATTCACCCCTAAATCTACATGTGAACAGTACAGGGAGAGAGCCCTATTCGTGTGCCCACCCGCCCGAAGCACATTTCTATGGCTACCACACTGGGGGCTGTGGTCTGCCTCACACTTACAGAACAAACAGAGAAAGATCCATAAAAGAGTGTCTGCAGGCCTGACCCAGATGTCCAACTGTCAGCAAGCAAGAATAAAAGATGCAAGAAAATGCATTCCTTGAAGTTCCTTACTGAGGAATAGAGACATCCATCGCTTTTGTGTCCACTTGAGAACAGGGATGCCAACAATTTTCAAAACATTTTTTAGATGTATAATAAATATCTGCTCCTGCCTTGGGGCCTCCAGGTGGCCCATGGCTCACTGCTTAAGCATCGTTTAGGGTTCAGCTCTGCTGTCACTTCTTGGAGTCCTTTCCATGACCCCTAATCTATTGCAGCTTCCTGCTACCCACCCCCAACCCCCCATTACTGCCCACCTCATCTCCGTTATCTGCTTTTCTGTCTTCCTGGCTCGGACCACTGGCTAAGATGCTCTTGCTCAAATATTTCTGTGCTTCTGTCCTGCCCGTTGTCTTCCCCCTTCTGGAAGTAGGGAGTTTCTCTGCCCTGTCCTTTGCCACATCCCGGTGCTCAGCACGGTCCCTGGCACACAGTGAGGCTGGCGTGTGAATGAGGGGTGCTCCTGGGCTACGGCACGAGCTCCTGCGTGCCCCACATCTGCTTTCGTCTGGCGTTAACAGGTCTCTTCTTCTCCATCCCCCCTCCACCCGCTCACCAGCACTAACTTTCAGGCCCTAAGACAATTGCAGTGGTGACAACCGTTCTGTCTGCCCAGTCTCCGTCGCACCCTGGCCCCAGGTGCTCCTCCCGGATCCCGTCTATCAGCCTCACCCTCGGCCCGCTCCACTCAGAGCAAGGGTCGGTTTCCAGCTGGGTGGAGGACGGGGTGGCCCAGGGGAACGTCGGACTTGGGGCGAGAAGGAAGGAAGTGTGGATTGAAAGCAAAGCAACGTTTTCTCCCACACCTTTGCTTTGCTCTGAACTCTCACCACTTGTTTTTGTGTGTCAAATATTGTCAAGGGAGGGCCTGAGGTTTTGTGTTTATCGAGAGGGCTAGGGTGTGGATTCGAAAAGTTACAAGAACTGCCGATTGCCCTCTCTCTTAAACAGGTCGTGAAATCTCACCCCTAGCACCTTTGCCATGAGGGCCCTCCCCCGCCACACACCTCTGCCTGGGAATCTCCTGCTCTCTTGAAGGGCCAACCCAAAGGCCCCTCCTGGGCCACCCCTCTGCCACATCTTTTCCCCTTCTCCTAGGCTCTATAATGCTGTGTCCCCAGTTCTCAAGGGTGAGTACCCTCATCTCTCTCTGTATCCAGGGGGATTGGTTCTGGGACTTCCTGCAGATACCAAAATCCATATATGCATAACAGCATAGTATTTGCATATAACCTATGCATATCCCCTCATATACTTTAAATCATCTCTAGACTGTTTATAATACCTGATACAATATAAATGCTTTTGATCTGTGATTGGTTGACTCCATGGATGTGGAACCCATGGATCCAGAGAGCTGCCTGTATTTTGTACTCATTCAGATCCTCAGTTAGATCAGGTGGCCCTTGAGGGCTAGACATTCAATGGGCACGTTTCAATAAATAAAGAACCTAGACTTCCTTAATTCTCCCTGATCAAGAACAGGACTGAGTGCAGGGTCCAAATTGGGGCTGCACCTACAGGGGTTGCAGTTCATGGGACCCACCTTCGAAAGTCAGAGGCACACAGAGAGCCTGGAAGTTTGCTACCAGTTTGCTACCAGTTTTGTGCAAGCTGCTCTTGTTACTTGATCTTTTCACAAACTGAAAAAATCAAGCCCTAAAAAAGTTCTAGGGGCTCGACTCATGTTTTATTCATCTTATCTATGCCTAGAATCAGATATTGCTTACAAAATCATATTTGTCCATTTAAAAAATCCTTACTATCACCCACTGTGTGCCGGGAATCGTGTTACCCTCCAGCAGCCCCCTGTCTGCTGGGGGAGACTGATCAATAACCGGCCACAACGAGGCAGCCCAGGGAAGGAGCATCTAGCCCAGCCAGGGGCCACCCGGGAGAGGTGACAGTTGAGTGAGTCTCTGAGGGTGAGCAGGGCTTGGGCAGGCAAAGGAGCAGCGGAAGATGTTCTGGGCAGAAAAGGCAAGCCAGAAGCAGGGAAAGCAGGGCCCTGCTGGAATTGCCAGTAAATGTTGAGAAGTCAGTATGCGTGCAAAGCACTTTTCCCAGCTCTGGGGCACAAGGAAGTAGAAAACAGAGACCCTGCACTCCAGGAATTTACAGTAAAAGATAGGTGAAAAGTTAAATAAATAACAATTGGGAGCATTATGTAATGAGATGGTTTGAAGCTGGTTCTGAGCCTCCACCCCACTATTTTAAGAATACTTTTCTTCCCTTCTTAGAGCGCCTCAATCTCCCACCATAAGTCCCACACCGGGACCCTACTCAGTCACTGGGACAGTCCTAGTGACTCTGCCTCTCAGAGAGAAAATCAGAAAAGCCAATGAGTCCCCCAGAGCGTTGTGTTCTCTGCTGCTACTATTGCTGTCCTGCCAGCAGCGCCTCTGTTGCAGCCCTTGAGCCTGGGGCAGAGCTTGTCCAAGGAGGAAGATGCCTCGGACAGAGGTGGGGGCTGTGGTCAGGGAGTGAGGGGTGCAGAGGCCTCATTTCCAAGGCGTCACCCTCAGCAGGGATTGCTGCCAGCCACAGTGACCTCGGCCCCCAGTGCCTTGGCCCGCTGGCCCTGAACCCTTTCAGGTCCTATGAATACAAATGTGCTTGCACATGCACACGCGTGCACACACACACACACCACCCTCTGGGTGCAGGGGGCAGGGGGCCACCAATCTGGAACCACGTGCGTTCTGGGAAGCAGCATGTTTCCTCGAACACCCTGCCCTCCCGAGAAAGGACGTCCTCCCTCTCCTGTTCCTAGGCCAGCTCCGTCTCCCACCCCAGGAGGAGTGGCACCTCTCTGTGGGGAGGAAGGGGAAATACGCCTTCTTTCTGGCACATAAATAACAAGCAGGCAGCTAGGTAAAGGGCACCGGGCGCGGGCAGTAGCTACGTGGTGCTCACTGTCCTGGACACTGAAGGGAATGTCTATTCTGCACCACTCGGCCCCTCTAAAACCTGCCTCTTCCTCCATCCCTTCGTGCTTCCCTAGAAAGCCACAGGGCTCTGACACCACCTTGCCCTCCCGCCCACCTCGGGGCCAGACGTCCCTTCCTGGGTGTTTTTGGGGGGCTTGCAACCGAAAAAGCCAGTATTCATCCGATGACACATCTGAGACACATTTGAAACAGTCAAATGCTCAACTCAGGAGCTGGTGGCAGCTCTGGCATGAAGAAGAGGGTGACCAGGCAGAGAGAAACGGGAACCAAAGCCACAGAGTCAAAAGGAGCAGGAGAGGCCACGAGGGCTGCATGGGGCGGGGGGGACCCTGGTTCCCGGTTCCTGGCGTGTCTGACTTCCCTGCGGTTCTGGCAAGAAAACCCTCCCTTTGCTGAAGCTCCTTTGCCAGCTTTGTGTAAGTCTGTCCCTTACAACAAGGGTGACCAAGTAATTTATTGTCCAAAACAAGACCTTTTAAGAATGAAAGGGGTCACCATTAATAGTTACGTGGGGGCAACAGATGTAATCTGGGACAGTCCCAGACAAACCGAGACCTCCGTTCACCCTACTCACAACCCACAGATACAATGAGGGGGACGATTGAGCTGTCCAGTATCGAGGGACAGCAGGCAGGGCCCTGAAGATGGAGGAGATGCCTGATGCTGTAGGTACGTGGCTGGCAGCTGCAGAAACGTGGGCCCTAACAGCCGTTCCTCTCTCCTCGCTGCGCACACTTTTGCTACACCACCGCGGGGAGGAAAACCCCTAGTTCCAGGCTGGTTCAAAAATTGCATCAGGGAGAGTCCACAGGTTAGAGGAACCAAGCTGTCTCTTGTCCTAGCAGTGGATCTCGGTGAGGACCACTTACTCTCCCTGGACCTCAACCAAAAACAGGGAGGGAGGAGGAACCTGCTGAATGGCAGTGAAATTGTCCCGATATGCTGTGTTCTTTTGTTTTAAATACCGCTGCCTCCTGAGCTACATCCTGGCTGTGATTTTTTTTAAAAACCTTCCCCGCATCTCCCAGGTTGCTCTGGCATCTCTCCTCATCTGAGCTGAGAACAAGCAGTTCCTGAGGGTGGGGCAGGGAGGGACTCTGTCTCCTTTGGAGGCTCCAGGGGAGGCTGTCCTCGTGAGCTAAGAGCCACCGGCAGATGCTTGTTGGATTTCAAGAGGGAGAGTCCACTGGTGGCCAAGGGGTGCATGATCCAGTCCACTTCTGGCCCCCTATAGCCCCATTTGAGGAGTCACATGGGTCAGTTCTCCAGGACAAAGGAGAAGACATGAGGAAGATGCCCACACCTTCTTGTACAGCCAGGCTGTCTCCTCAAGGCTGTCCTTATCAGAACCCCAGCAAATGTGCACAGTGGGGGTGGGCTGGCCCCACCCTCCCGGGTGACTTAGGGCCAGCTGTCAGGGACTCATTCAGGGTTAGGCCCCGAGGCTGTGTCCTCAGCTGTAAATCCATAAATTTCCTTGGTTTCTTTAAACACTCCAGCCTCTTGGTCTTCCACCCTTTGCCCTCAACAAGAGTGGGAGGAAGGTGTGGCCAGCATGGACTTTACCATGTGAAGGGCTGCTGCTTGAAGCAGTGTTGAGGGCGGGAAGACATCTGTAAAGCCAGCTTGGCAAATTCCCAGCCCACCGGTCCATCCCCAGAGGGCACACGCCTTTTCCTGAACCTGGAAATGATGAGAACAGTCCTGGCAACCGGGCAAAGGTCCGTAGCCTGGCTGAGCGATGGGCAATTCAGATGAGCTTGTCTGGGCCAGCAGATGGTTGGTCTGAGGGCAAAGAGCTGTCATAAGAGACCAGTCTGGGTACACACCCCTGATCCACCCCTCATGGATTTTCTTTAATCACTACAGCCTGGAATAATCGTCTCTGAGTCCTCTGAACATATCCCTGGTTTCTGGCTCTCCTGCCTCAGTCAGGCTGAGTTTTCTAGGCCATAGCCTTCATTTAACTGTCTTTTGCTCTAAAACTTCGGTGGCTTTTGGCTGCCCGTCAACCACCCTTGCAACTCTGGTGCTGTGTCCTCTGACATCCTGCCCACGGAAACTGACCTTGTCTTCCAAATCAAAGCCCTGACTCCAGGCAGCCCAGTATCCATACTGGTGCTGTGTCCTCTGACATTTATATGACTTATCTTTTATTCATTCTCCGCAGAGACCACACACATTTGAGAAAGAGTAGTGGCCGTGTCACTGTGGGAAAGAAAGGGCAGCCACTGAGCACTGGAACTCCTTGCTGTAATGGCATGATAGAGAGCTGATGTCTCCATGGTCCCACATAGGAAACCAGTGGTGTTTGCAGTTCAGTATAATCCTTGCAAGTGCCTATTCCAGGAATCTCCTCTCTCTGCTGCCCTCAAACCCTGATTGCATTTAAGATATTTTGTGAAACAAATGGATGCCTCCAACAGAAAACGCGAAGTTAGGAGGAATTTATATAATCATCATGATTACATAAAATTATAATGATTGTATAATAATAATGTATTATTGAGCACTAGTTGCTAGATGCTTTTGGTCACTTTACCTGTGAGGGAACTGTGAGTAGGGGTCATTGTGGAAGTGGAAGAAGGGGCCAGGGTTTGCCTTTGGGCAGATGAGGCATGAAACAGCAACAGCAGATAAACAGGACGTGGTAGATCCACGCGATGGAGCATGATTCAGCCACAGAAAGAATTGGAGGACTGGCACCTGCCACTCCATGGGTGAACTTCAAAACATGCTCAGTGAAAGAAGCCCGTCTCAAAAGGCCACGTATCGCACAGTTCCATTTCTGTGAAATATCCCGAAGAGGCAAAACCATAGAGAGTGGAAGCATGTCAGTGGTTGCCAGGAGCCGGAGCAGGGGGAAATGGGAAATGACTGCTTAATAGGTACAGGGTTTCCATTTGGGGGGATGAAAAGTTCTGGACCTAGATAGTGCTGACGGTTACACAACACTGTGCATGTGCTTAATGCCACTAAATCGCATACTTTAAAGGTAGTAAATGTTATGTTACGTTATGTGTATTTTACCACAATTTAAAACAGAAGACAAAAATAGCAACAACAGCCCTCATGGAAACAGGACCCCAGAGGCAGGGTGACAACGCAGGCAGGTGCCCTTTGGGAGCCGGGGGACACAGATGGAAATGCTTCAGCATCTCTTCAGGCCTGGAGTGAGAGAGCTCAAGCCATGATCTCGTGAGACCGGGCTGTCGTCTGGCCCGTGTGGGCACTGATATGAAAGGGTATGTCATTTTGTAATGACATATCCAGCACAAGTTGGAATGAGTGAAGCCTGCTCACTCTGGGCCTGGCCACGGGTGGTCTCCAGTGGCCAGTCACCTCTCCCAGCCGCGCGAGACTCTAGCCATCTCCTCCCCTCACAACACCGTGCCCACGGGAAGCCCCCTGCAGTTCACTTGGCCCCGAAAGGAGACGATATGCACCACTTGCTTTTCTTCTCGGTAGCAACAGAACAGATGTCATTCCTGGGCGGTCCTGCCTTCTAGAACTGCTTTCCATAATACCATGAAAACAGTGATTACTGCTGAGAAATTAGTCCACCCCTTCCTGAAGAGCTTCCAAGAGTTGTGGCTGGGAACTGCTGTTTCCCGGGGGCACAGGAGAGGGGAGGAGGCTGGTTCCCAGGACGTCGGAGGGTGCAGCTCTGCCTCCGGCCTGTGCTTGCCCAGCCCGCGTCCTGCCGCAGCAAGGCCAGTGGCTAGAAAGGGTAAGTGTGCTTGTCACTGCCTCTTTACACACGAAGGCAAATGGCTGTTAGATGCACTCCACATCCTTTCTTCTGCAAGGGAGCATTTTTTTTTCCTAACAGAGTCAAGCCTCTTAAAAAAAAATACACACAGTTCAATCCGTTTCTTTTGTGGGTTTAAAAAGAGATGCTTTATTCAGTTCAGAAATGTGGCAACAGCTGGAGAAGTTATTCCCAAGGCAAAGAACAAAGACTTGCAATTATTTATAGTGTGGGATGGGAAGAGAGGAAGATGGAAAGGAAGGGGGCTCTGCAAATAGCGGGGAGAAAAAATGGTGGCTGGAGGGCTGGATCGGAGCAGATGCATCAGATCTTTCCTCCAATGCTGGGGCCCTGTCCTCTGTGCATGTCTTCGGCGGCCCTCTCGTCCCTCGCCAGCTCTCTGTCTGGGCACACCTTCCCCCTGAGCACACCCTCTATCATCTAGAACTGTCACTACTGCTCACTGCCTCAATCCGGACCTCACATCTGCTATGACCCACCACGTGTAGCGGCCAGTCCCTGCTTTCCAAAGTAAAGTCTTGCTGACCTGAGACAGGGGCTAGTCCCCTGGTATCCCTTTCCAAGCCCTCACCGCAAGAATTTCACTGGGGACAATGGTGTAACAGAGCAATGAGAAGGCTTCCAGGTGCTGGTATTCCATGATGGGAATGTTTTGAGATAGATGGGGCCTTCGCCATGCTCTCAGGTCACACCGTGTAAGTGGCCAACTGCACCGGCGGAGCAAGGCATCGGTGAAATCAGGGAGTGAGACCCTCTCACCGGTCCCCCTCCCGAGGCTGAGCCAGTGAGGTGGAGCAGTCTGTGCAGCCACATAGGCGGCAGGTGTTCTCACACGTGCCTGGGGACCGAGCGCAGCACCGTTCTCCAGCAAGGGCTCGTCTGCCGTTGGAATGCACCGTGGCCGCACTCGCACTCAGGCCCCTGTTCAGCCCAGCACCCCCACGCCCGCGTGTTTCTCAGAACTCCCCGCACCTGCAGCCTGGGGCCAGCTGTCCCGACAACTCAGCTCACCTGTAGGAGCTTCTCCTCCTTGTTCCTTCCAGGGGAACCAGTGGGCCCACTGGGAAGGGGTGGGCCAGCTGTGGTCAGGAGGCAGTTTTACTGAGCTCAGGGAAAATTGGAGAAATTGCTGGGCTGGCACAGGGCGTGCTACCCACGAAACACTCTCCAAGATTAACTCATGCAATTTCAGATTTCTATGTCAGCTTTTTAAAAAAATAGTTTTAAATCTATAGAAGCAGAAAGTGGTTGAGTGGTTGCCTAGGGCTAGGAGAAAAAGGGGGCTGGGGGTACATGGGGAGTAACTGCTAATGGGTGTGGGGGTCTCTTTTTGGGGTGATGAAAATATTCTATAATTGTGACGATGGTTGCACAACTCTGAATATGCTAAATATTCTTGAATTATACAGTTTAAATAGGTGAATTGTATATGTGTGGGAATTAAGTCTCAATAATGCTATGTTTTTAAAAGCCTCATCTTTCCCTCCAAAAACAATTCAACATGAACAGTCCCCACAAGACAGGCTTATAGACAGCTTTGGCCACCATTATTATCCTCACCCCATCTCTTTCTACTTAGCATTCAAGGCCCAAGTCAAAGCCACCCCCTCTGCATGTTCTTAACTACCCATTTGATTTTGTCCTATCTTATGTGATTCACTTTTATCCAGTGGTGTGTTAGTAAATGTTTAATAACCAGCTTTCAGGAAGAAAAAGGAAAGAAAAAAAAAAACAGTTGTAGCATTTGCTAATTTCCATGGTCTAAATACTCCCACCACAGCCAATGCACCTTCATGTAGCATTTCTGCCACATGTATGCAAAGGACTTCAAGAGCATGGCTAACAGTAAAACATCAGAAAACAATTAGGAAGTGATGAGTTTTGAGTATTACTTTTGTTTCTTATATAATTTAATTGTAAGTGTATATAATTTAATTCTAATAAAGGTTGTATTTAACAACCGGCACACAAACTTCGTAGAAATTTAACACTACGCACCTATAACCTTGTATGAGCCAGCCCCAGCACCCCACCTGTCTCATCCTGACCATGCTGTAGGCCTGTCCTCTTGCTGAAAAGATGTCACTTCTCGGAGGGCAGAGGGACACTCTACAAGGACAGAGATGGTGTCCATCTTCTTGATCCCTGAAGCATCCATGTGGCCCAGCGGCCGGCACGTGCCTGGGACGCTCAGTCCCTGTTTGTCGGATGAGAGAAAGCAACCATCTTTGTGAGCACAGCAGCCGTTCACAAATGCTCGGCAAATCATAGGCCCCTCTCAATACTGGCTGATTGCACAGTGGAAAATAAAGGGATAAGAGAAAACGTAATGCACATAGGTCTTTAGCTTATTTATCTCCATGAGATGAATAAAAGTAAAAAGGTACCTGTTTGTCCCAGGCACAGGGGAAGCTCTCTCTGCATCTGGGGTACAATGGAAGAGGAGAATAACGAGAGAGGATGAACAGGAGAAGAAAGGAACCTGCTGGAAGCAAGAAGCAGCTTTAGGAGAATTAAGGCAGAGAAACTGGACTACCTCGTAACCTACTGAAGAGAACGGCAAGTTAAGGAGGGAGGTGACATGGTGTGGGGTCACAGTTTCCAAACCCCTCTTAACAAATGCTCTTCACTAATTAGCACAAAAATCGTCCTGCTTTTCTCAGGGATTCAGATCTGTCCCCCAGAGGGATATAATTATTGCCTTAAAATGCGAAACATTCATACTCCAAAGTTCTGGGTGTTCTCACCAGCCCAGGGATTTGCAGTCTCATTTATGCAAGTGTACCATTTGGGGTCAGCTGGGCTGAGATCAGGATGGGAAAGTCCAAGCCCGGGCTGGCAGGCAGCACACAGGGTGTCCAGGTCTGCACCTGCCGTTTAACTTGCTGTGCCACCTTCAGCAAGTTGCTGCCCCTCTCTGGGTCCCACCTTTAACTTCCTCACCTTTAACTAGAAAACTAAACGGTTTTGAAGTTTCCTGTCAGCTCTAACATTCTGTGAGCCCAAGTTCATTTTTCACCCTGACCTAGATTTTAAAGATACTGTACTTAAAATATTACAAAATTTGAAAGTGATCAGTTATCTCCTCCGCTTGGAAATGTCATCGCTGGCAGTGCATTGGTGGGTGTTAGGGGCTATTTTGGTGCCTGGGTGTTCAGAAGAGGAGGGAGAGAGGGTGGAGAGATTACCAATTCAGTAACCTCCTCATGACTTTTGAGGCCAAGTCGATGCTTGCCTTGGGTGCCTAATCCAAACAGCTATGAGTTGCAGAGGTGTATTCAAATGGTGACAAAAATAGCAAGTGCTTTCTTTTACTGCGTGCCTACTTAGGGCCTTGGACTTGGCATGAATTCTCTCTGATTTTCAAAACACTCTCTCAAGGTGTGCAGTAGGATGATCCCCACCGTATAGGTGAGCAGCAGAGTAACTTCCCAAGCTCCTTGCCCAAGCTTGCACAGCTCAACAGGGCCAGAATTTAAACTCAAATCTGACACCATCGCCTGCCTTCCTCCACTGTGCCAGTGGGTAGAAGGTGTGGTCCCGGACCAGCAGCAGCAGCATCCCCTGGGAGCTGAGAAATGAAAATTCTCGGGCCTTCCCCAGGCCTGCTAAATCCAGAACTCTGGGGTGGGGCCCAGCAATCTGTGTTTTAGCAAGATCTCCGGGGGGGGGGGGGGTGTTCTTTTTTTAAAAAAATGTTATTTTACTGTAGTAAGAACATTTAACGTGAGATCTACCCTCTTAACAGATTTTTGCGGGGACACTACGGCAGTGTCAACTGTAGGCACAAAGTTGTACAGAAGATCTCTAGAGCTTAGTCATCTCGATGAACCGAAACTTCGTGCCCGCTGGTGAGCAACTGTCCATCGCCCCTCCCCCCACCTGCCCCGTCCCCTGGCAACCGCCATTCTGCCCTTTGACTCTATGAATGCGACTACTGTAGACACCCCACGTAAGTGGAGTCGTGCAGTATTTGCCTTTCTGCGACTGGCTGATTTCGCATCCCTCGAGAGCCCCTGTTTGATGTTTGGCAATGGCCTGACCAGCACCACACTGGGCTTCCTCGGAAAGCCAACATTCCTGATGTCCCTGCAACCATCTGACATTTCCACTAGCGACACTGAAAATTGTTCCTTCAGTCCCTTGCTACGGGGCAACATCCTAACACTTCAGGGATATTCTGAATGCCGCACAAATCATAAAGCTGGCTTCTGGAAGCATCCTTGGGTCGAGTTAAAATAAGTTACCGGATGTTCTCCAGATCAGTAGGGTGACTATAGTTGGCATTCATCTATTGTACATTTCAAAATAGCTAGAAGAGAATAATTAGGATGTTCCTAGCATAAAGAAAAGATGCATATTTAAGGCAATGGGTATCCCAATTACTCCTGTAGGGGTCAGGGGAAACTTGCCCTTTCCTCTGAAAGTTCACTGAAAGATCAGCTCTCAATTAAGGCAGATTAACAAGAAAAAGGTTTAATACCCTGTGCACGGGGAGAATCACAGAGTGATTACCCAATATCCCAATGAAGTTCAGATATTTTTATACCTGTCCTTCTGGAGGGGAGGGGAGATGAGGAGGGCAGGTAATTCTGTTTAGGGGCAACTATGGTGCTAGGACTGGGTGGGAGAAACGGATGGACTTGTAAATGATTCTCTTTGCAAATTAAATTAACCTGAGAGACAGGTAGCATATTTAAATGACATGGGGCCAGGTCTGGTTGCATTCTTGATCTTCTTTCCTGCAATGTATTGAGATAACGGAGAGGAAGGGAAGTCGATGCCCTTTGACTGATTTATGCAGATAGAGGGAAAGCCCCTTCGAGTGCTTTTTGATCTCGAAAGACCTGTTCATCTCTAAGAGCTTTTAATTCAAAATACCAAAGAGTCATATTTTGGGGTGAAATTTCCTGAGCTCCTTCACTCCTGATTTGATTATATGAACGTACCCAATTACCACATGTATCCTGAAAATACATATATCTATTAGGTATCTATAAAGAAAAAAAACTTTAAAAGGGATAAACAAATATGTATAGTTTTTTAAAAATAAATCACTGGAGATTGTTTTTCTAATTTGACTTTCTGGTTCCCATAAAGTGATCTGTGTTCCGGGCTCCTGGGAATCTCTCTTACTCCTGAGTTCTCTGTGAGAGGTTGGGCGGAGTCCTGAAGGAAGTGAATCTAAATGTCTCAAACTAAAGTTTCCTTTTGTCTCATGTCCAAGAGTGGACGCACCTAGTTTGAACATGAGCAGATCACAATCTGTTTAGAATTTGCATGTTGATTCCTACCTGGAATCATCCTCCTACCTGTTCCCTCCCTCTGGGGCCGGGGACGGGAGCCACAGGAAGGTGGGAGGCAGGCGTGGCTTGCAGAGGAGCAGGGTACCCACTGGAGGGACACGCAAGTCAGTGGACTTGGGTTACACTTGGTGGGGTCAGTCGAGCAGGGGTTCAAGGCCCCTACTTTACCAAAAGTTCGTGCTTGTCCCTGAGGCCACATCAAAAGAACTAGGACAATTGGTTTATTAATTTGTTGGCAAGTGAGGAGGATGGGAGACTATGGTCTCAAAGCACCATTGTCCTCTCTATAAGCAGAAATACAGAGCTTTTAAAGGGAGTTTTCAGCTTCGGGCTATTGCTGTTTAACTATAGCACCTCTGGTGAAGACAATCTCAGCGATCTCCGCCCAGAGGTTGAGCCATCTCTCCTGGTACAAAGAAGGAAAGACTCTCACCTGCCCCTCTGATTACTGGTCTCAGACAGGAATGCAGGTTTTAATTCCCAAAATGAGTGAGGGGTTTTCAAGAGACAGCTCATAAAACGTTTTACCCTTTTTCAGGCCCTTCCTTCTGTGACACCTTCAGAGGTTGCAGACTCGGGGAATTGCATTGGCCTGGCAGATTTGTGCCTCTGCTCCTGGGCATGAGGGTGCTGTGGCCCTTCCGTTCTTGGTCTTGAAAGTGCACAGATAACCCCATGTTTCTTCAGGCTGAAGGGGAGCAGCTCAACACTGGGGCCCTGCTCCTGCAGGCTGCCTGGGGGGCTCCTGCCTGTCACCTAGGCTTCATCCACACAGGCTCCATGCTGTTCCCCAGCAGATGAAGTTGCTAGAGTACCCTCACACCCCATGGACTGGCCTTTCAAATTCCCGGCCGCAGACTGCAAATGGGCTATCAACACTGCCTAGCCATCCTACCCCTTCTCCTTTTAGCCCACTCTGCTACACTCCAAGACAAGCATTTTCTGCCATCTCCTCCCTCCTCCTCCCCCGTCTGCGTCCCAGCTCTGCCCCTGACCCTGCCGCATGCTTGGCTGGGAAAATAGAAGCCAACAGATGGGAACTCCCTCCTCTTGCCGTCACAAAATATACACACCTTCCTACACCTACTTCTGCAACAGGCCTCTCTTTCTTTTCTTACACTGGAGTAAGTGTCTCTACTCCTTTCAAAGGCTAATTCCTCAGCTTGTGGTTGAGATCCTGTTCCATGTTCCCTAGTCCAGAAATTCATGACTTCTCTTTATATATATATATATATGTATATACACACACACACAAAATCTCCATCATGAACAAAATTTCACTCTCTCCTGTATCACTGCCATCAACCTACTAAGCTTCCCTGCTAACTCTCATCATAGATATATGAAAGTTTTAAAACGACAACAACAAACATCTGCCTTGGCCCCGCCCCCACAGCAGCTCCCATTTCTGCTCCTGTGCAGACTGTCTCCTCTCCGCCCCCTCCCATTCCCTCCTCCCCCTGCTCCAGCCTGGCCTCTGCCCACCACCCTGCAGAGCCGTGGTGCTCAACCTAGGGAGGTTTTGTCCCCCAGGGGACATTTGGCATATGTGTCTGGACATATTTTTCATTGTCATGACTCGGGGAGGGGGTTGCTGCTGGCATCCAGTGGACAGAGGCCAGAGAAGCTGCTGAACATCCCGCCATGTCAAGGTCACCAAGGGCTTCCACGATGCCAAGTCTGAGAGACTTTTCCGCACTCACCACACCCAGCCCCTTCCCTCTTGGTTTCCACGACACCTATGTCTCCAGTGGTTTTCCACCCGTCCTGTGGCCGTGCCTTTGTACCTTTCTCCTCTGACTCTGTCCTGGGCTGCCATCTCATATTCCTCTTTTCCCTCTCTTCTATTTGGTACCACTGGGTGGCTTCGTAGCACCTCTAAGCTGGCCCTGGGGCCAGGCTGTCTGGTTTGAGTCCCAGCTCTCAGCTTCTCAGGTCTGTGTCTGGAGTAACAATTTCTTCTGTTACTTGGCAGCCTCAGTTTCTTCTTTGGTGAAATGGGGATATAGTAGCACTTTCTGCATAGAATTGTGATAACTCAACGAGGCAATCCAAAGCACATGTGATGGCACAGAGTTTAATTCATGTTAGCTTTTATTTTTATTTATAAATTCATGACATAAAGGTTGCATATCTTTTTCCTTTTCACGGACAACTCAAGAACAGATAGTGAGGACTGACCAGATCAAATCAGGACAGGTGTTAATGCAATTTCCTTAAGCACACACATACACTGCCTGAGTGTGAGCTGTGTGTCAGGCCTGGTACTAAGTCTGGGGGTTCATGAGGTGCAAAGCAGGGTTCCTGCTCCAGAGAGCTTGCCTGCAGTGAGTAAACAGGAGTGAAACAGAGGAATACATGGAAATGTCAGGCAGCATGCAATAGGTGCCCAGTAGTAGTGACCAATGGTTTCCAAACAGCATTCCATGAAACTCATTCTTCACAGATGCTTCAAAGGGGGTCCTCAAACTTTTAAATTCAAATTTCTACTTTAAATCGCAGTCATGCATCACTTAACAACGGGGATATGTTCTGAGAAATGCATCATTAGGCAGTTTCATCATGCGGACATCACAGAGTGGACTTACACGGACGGAGGTGGTGTAGCTACTACACACCAAGCTATATGGTACGGCCTGTTGCTCCCTGGCTACACGCTTGTACAGCATCTCACTGTACTGAATACTGTAGGGAACTGGAACACAATGATAAGCATTTGTGTATCTGAACATAACTCAACATAGAAAAGTACAGTAAAAATACAATGTTCTACTTATGGGACCACTATCGTGTGTACAGTCATTGACTGAAATGTCATTGTGTGGCACAAGACTATATTTTTACATAGTAATAGAAAAGCACTTAGGAAGGTATTGTAGGTTCAATTTCAAAACAGTGGAGATCATCAAGACATGAAGCTTTTTTCAGGTGCATAGAGTTTTGTCTAGATTGTAAGGAAGTGTCTCCTTTCATCTCTGTCTAATAAAAGAAAATCTTGATTTACTCAAATAGGAGTTGCAAGAGAAACTGTTTTGCTTTGTTTTTTTAGCAGCTTTATTGATATATAACTCACCTACCATACAATTCACCTGTTGCAAGTTCTGGTTTCTTAATAGTTACAATTTGCAACTGCTTATCTGAGTGAATCAAGGTTCTCTTGCATCTGTGCAAAGAAAATGCCAATTTGAAGTGAAACGGTGCTACTGGGAGATGGCACCTGATGCCCACGAGTGTCCGTAAACCGATGTTCAATTTTTTATGTTCAAGCAAACCAAGACATTTCCTTTGGCTGCCTAAGCAATCATATTCATTTAAACGTAGAAAATTATTTCATGCTAACTAAAAAAAAAATGCCATTTATCTGCTTTATATATTGAGATGGCACCTAGGAGTTAGCATGAAGAGATTCAATCTGGCACATGCTTACGGAGTGTGTGCACACGCCAGGCTCTGTTCCCAGCTCTGGACCCCAGCCACGAACACACGGGCGTGAAGCCCTGCTCTGGTGGAGCTTGGATTCCAGTGCAGCGAGACAGACAGCGAGGGAGGGCGAGATGGGATGCTACGTCAGATGCCGATGAGCGCTGTGAAAAACTGCAGCGGGCCAAGAGGCGCCAGGATCAGGGAGCAACTTTGCACAGGGGGCCAGGCCAGGCGTCCGGGAGGAGGTGGCCTCTGAGCAAAGATGTGGAGGAGATGGGAGCTGAGCCCCGTGCGTGTTGGGTGCTGCTGCTAAGGAAACTTGAAAGGCAATAAGAACTAGAGGAGCTCAGAGAAGGGAGAAGGCAGGGAGGGGTTTGTAAAGCTGATGGGAGATGGGAAACCAACGGCTTCGCGAGCAGAGGAGTGGAGTCGGCCTTCTGAGTCAGGGGGTCGGAGGGGCAGTGGGTTGCCACGTGTGCAGGCGGAAGTGCCTCTGCGGTTCTGGAAACATGGAGGTGGCAGCAATGCGGGGCAGGGGGGGACCCGGAGGCGAGCGTGCAAATGCAGGGTCAATTCCTGTCCTTATTTAAAATTTCAGTAGTGTGATGATTATGGAGTTTTTGCATTAACTATGACTTTTTAAAAAAAATTAGTTCTTATCTTGGTTCCTGAGTTGTTTGTGCACTAGTTTCGCCCTAGCACCAGCCCAGGGAGCAGAGGCTGTGTAGGTTTGATTTCAAGCACTAGAGGAGGGACCGGCTAGGTCCTTAGACTTGACTCTATGGTCAATAGAATGGCTATTGAAGGACCTTGAGCAAATAAATGATGTAACAAAAACACTACTTGGGGACGATTGGTCTGGGAGCCGGGAACGAGGGAAAGAGATCAGAGAACGAGGAATTTATGCCCAGGCCTGAGGTAATGGAACAGGAGGTCGTGGAAAGGAAAGCCGCCCCTCTCATGGCCCTTTGCCTGCCTCTAAACCATCCCCAGAATTGGACATTTCCCAAGCAACGGAACGGGCACGATGAATGCCAGCCTCTTGCCCCTTTCCACTTTTACTGTGACTGCTCTGTGCAAAACAGGAAGTGCTCCCGTGACAATGGCATTATTTGTGGCTGAGAAGTGTGCTTTTGAGAACTCTGCACACCGTGGGCTCCCTGCATGGAAGCTCTCGGTTGTCCTAACGGAGCGTCCCGCTGGGTGGGCTCCGTTTCAGCAGGGGCCGTGATTTCCCTCTGCTCCGACATCCGAACGGACGGGAAAGCTGCCGTGTTCCTTAGACGGGGGACAGGCCGCTCAGCCTTTCGGGAAATGCCAGCTGCGTGAGGGCCTGGCACTGCGGAGAGGGGTGGCTGGCGGGGTGCCACCAGCGCTGCGAAAGCAGGAAGGTTTACAGGAAACCCTCCCCTGCCCTAGGCTTTGGTCCGTTCGCATCGGAGGCAGTGGCGGCAGCCGGGGGTGACTCAGAGGTGATTCCCTGAGACGGAGGCAGAGCCAAACGCATGGTGGGCACAGGGCCGGAGCGAGGGCGCCCAGCCCCTTCAGCAGGAACTTCTAGGCTCTGTTCAGTTAAATAAGAATGCCCGGTTCTGATTCACGCTGGTGGCCTCACCCACCCAGACTTCTCCAGTCATTTTCTAAAATGATATTTTCTACTGAGCCACGATGAAGACGTTCTTTAATGGGAGAGCATCCTTTTGGTGATAGACCCTGGTTTGAATCTCGACGCTGTGGCTTCCTAGCTGTGCAACCTCATGCAGATTGCTTAACCTCTCTGTGCCTTTCGTTTGTGTGAGGATGTAATACAATTATACACAATATATATAAAGCACCCCAAAGAAGGTCAGATCTTTGCTCTATCACTTGATGTCTGTATGGCCGTGGGCAGGACACTTAGTCAACTCGCAAGCCCCGGTTTCCTCATCTTTGAAATGGGAATAATAATAGTGCCTACTCCACAGCGTCATTGTCAACTTCAAATGCAACAAATCCCTGAATTAGATAAACTGTGAACATGGCGTGCAGCAAGCATTCGAGACATGGTGACTGTAATTACTAGTTTGGTGGGAAATGGTACCTATTACTAACAAAGCTTTGGGAGAAAGCGAAATAAACACAGGAGCAAGCTGTTAGGACCCCAGGCAAACACCTCCGAACTCCCTTTCCACCCCTCTGCCTCCCGTCGGTTCGTCCATGCATGAGCACTTACTGGGCGCCTGCTCTGCGCCAGTCACCTTGGTAGGCTCAGGGGACGCGGCAGCCACCAGAACAGGCACGTTTCCCGCACTCACGCAGCTTTGTGTCTCGTGGGAGAGTCAGACAAGTAGTTTTGCAAATGTGGAGTTTCATAAAGTGAGCAGCGTTCGGAAGGAAGAGTGTGTGAGCCATGAGGACTCAGGACAGGAGGGGCCGGTGTGGTCGGGGGCGTCGGGGAGACTCCCTTGAGAGGTGAAGCTTGATTTGAAATCCGAAGATGAGCAGGAGTGGCTAAGCCCGTCCCTGGTCCGTCCTCAGACCTGCAGGGGCTCTGAGGCTGGGCTGTCTCCGTGCCCGGGCTCCCCTGGGCTCTGGGGCCTCGCCCCGCCCCCCCACCCCCGGGTGTAAGGTTCGGATTGTAGTACTCAGTGGTCTCCCTCCTCCCGTCCCGTAGAGAGGCTGTGTAGACTGCAGGGGATCAGGGGAGCAAATGCACTCTCAGAGAGGGCAAGTGGGACGATGGCTGTGAATTCGGAGGCCCAGGTGGAGACCCAGCCTCAACAGTGGAGAGTGGAAACCAGAATCCACCTCCTCCCCAGCCACCTTTGTCCACCAGGCAGACAAGAACTTGCATTTTTCCTGTCCTAACCTAAACCCCTTTGGGCTGACATATAAAAAGAGCAAAAAGATGCTGAAGGGTGCTGCCCGCTGCCCGGGGGGTTGCCCTCGGATGTCGCAGCAGGGCCTGGAACTCCGGCACAGTGGAGCTGGGGCAAGAAATGGACTCTGATCTCTTGTCAGCAGTTTGCAGAGCCCTCAATTCCAACAAGAGGCCAAAGCAACTTCTGAGGACAAATCCCTCAGCCCCAGTGTCTTAGCTCTGGCTGCCATGGCAAAATACCACAGACTAGGGGCTTAAACAACAGAAATTTATTTTCTCACAGCTCTGGGGGCTGGAATTCCAAGTTCAGGGTGCCGGCACGGTCAGGTTCTGGTGAGGGCCTTCTTCCTGGCTTGCAGGTGGCCGTCCTCTTGCTGCGTGCTCACCTAGCAGAGAGAGAAAGGAAGCTCTCCGGTGTCTCTAAAGGTACTAATCCCATCAGACCAGGGACCCACCCTCATGACCTCATGTAGTCCTAATTACCTCCCCCAAGCCTCATCTCCAAATACCATCACATTGGGGCTTAGAGCTTCAACATACAATTTGGAGGGGACGCAAACATTCAGTCCATGGCATCCCCCATTGTCAGAAACTGCCATTTCTGGAAGCTTCATATCTGATTCAGGTTGAGGAACCTCTCTGGGAAAAGCATCTTGAATTCCTATTCCTATCGCCCACTGAATCCCTTCAATTGCCTTCCCTTTTCTTAACTTTTAAATAGCTATAATTATCTGGCATGCAATAGTTACCTGGGTTTAGTTTTTTTTTTTTTTTTTTTTGAAAGGGACTTCATTTTAGCTAAGCAATTGCAAACAATAGCTTGATTATACTTTTACATCCTTTTGACACAAGCAATTACTTCTCTTCCAAAGCACACTCTGACACCATCGGAATATTGTAATATTTCTCTGCCTTAGCACTTTTGCCTGGATCTCACTCGCTGAAGAAACCAACTGTAAATATTTGGCATTCCTTGCACCTCTGGCATCCACAGAGTTGAACCTTCTGAGACTCTGCATCTTGGTTTTTTGGTTTTTGTTGTTTTTGAGTGAGAGTCTTACTCTGTTGCCTGGACTAGAGTGCCATGGCATCAGCCTGGCTCACAGCCTAGCTCACTCCTCCTGCCTCGGCCTCCCAGTGTGCTAGGATTACAAGCATGAGCCACCACAAGGCTGCATCTCGGTTTTAAGCCTCAAGAGAAATGGAAAGGAAAGGCTAGGGCATGCTTCAGGCCCTAAAAATCTGTTTCTTCGTAAACAGTCATCCCCTGAGGGGTGCAGGTTAGGGGTTTTGCCACAGTCTAGGTTTCTAATAAAGGTGTTTTTTTTTTTAAATTGTGGTAAAATATACATTACATAAAATTTAACCATTTTAACCACTTTTAAGTGTATGATTCAGTGACATTAAATACATTCACAATGTTGTGCAACCATCACCGCTACCTATTTCCAGAAGTTTTTCATCATCTTAAATAGAAACTCTGTACCCATCAAGCAATAACTCCCCATTCTCCTCCCTCCAGCCCTCGGTAACCACTATTCCACTTTTTGTCTCTATGAATTTGCCTACTGTACCCCCTGCATTATAAGTGGAATTGCACAATATTTGTCCTTTTGCATCTGGCTTATTTCGCTTAGCTTCATGTCTTTGTCTTAGTTCATTCGTGCTGCTGTAACAAAACACCATGCACAGGGCAGCTTATAAACAACAGACATTTATTTCTCACTGTTCTGGAGACGGGGAAGTCCAAGATCAAGGTGCTGGTAGGGTCAATGTCTGGTGAGGGCTCACTTTCTGGTTCATAGATGGCAGCTTCTTGCTGTGTTCTCACATGGTGGAAGGGACAAGCTCTCTGTGCCTTGTTATAGGAGGGCACCCGTCCCATCGAGAGGGCTCGACATATGAATTTTGGGTGGACGCAAACATGTGCAAACTATGGCTGTCTTTAAGTTTCATCCATGTTGTAGCATGTATCAGAAGTTCGTTCCTTTTGATGGCTGGATAGTATTCCCACACAATGTATATACCACGTGTTGTCTGTCCCCTCATCTGCTGATGAACACTGGAATTGCTTCTGTCAGTTGGCTCTTGTCTAATAATGTTTAACATAATAGGTGGGATCTTCCTCCTTTGTGACCTTGCACCAAGTTGATAACTACCTTTTGAGTTACTATATTTAATTCTCTGGAAACATGACACCACCCAGAGCAACTTAGACCTGAGGGCTCTGCAGGCAAGCTAGGGCTGGAGAACATGTGGGCTGGGCGGTGGTGGTCACTGTGGGCCTTTGCAGAGCCAGGCCGTAGGGTCCAGCCAGCACCCTGCACGGGTGAGGCTGCACGACCTAGGGCTTTCTGACTCTATAATAAAAGAGACCTTTTACATAAACCCATTCATTCATTCATTCATTCACTCACTCATTCCTGCACACTGACTAGGAGTCAGCTGATAACTCGGTGGTGAGCAAGGGCAGGCTGTGCTCACCCTGGACTTACAGCCAGTGGAGGCAAACAGACAGACAGACAAGTAAGCCGACACTGACAATGCCTAAGGGTAAGAGCTTCGGGGAGAGAGGCGTGGAGTGCTGTTGGGAACACACAGGGGCACCTCACGTGGCCTTGGGAGCCAGGAAAGACGCCCAGAGGAAGTCACACCTGTGCCAAGTCCTAAGGGAAGGGAAAAGAAGGTAGGCCAGGTGGAGGAAGAAGGTGGGAAGAATAACTAGGTCTGGGAAGGGACATGCAAAGGCTTGGAGCTGAAAGGAAGTACCTGCGATGGGCTCAGGTGAGTGGCATGTGTTTTGGAGGCTGGGAAGGTGGAGCCCAGGGGCCGCCGCCAGGCACTGTTTCATGAAGGGCCTCATATGGTTTTGGGGCATAATACAGTCGATCCTAGAACAGCATGGGGTTGAACTGCACAGTTCCGCTCGTACACGAGTTTTCTCCCACCTCTGCCACGCCTAAGACAGCAAGGCCAACCCCTGCTCTTCCTCCTCCTCAGCCTACTCAACATGAAGATGAGGAAGGTGAAGACCTTTATGATCATCCACTTCCACTTAATGACCAGTAAATATGTTTTCTCTTCCTTGTGATTTTCTTAATAACATTTCTGTTTCTCTAGCTTATTTCATCGTAAGAATACAGTAAGTAGTACATACAACATACAAGTACATGTTAACTGTTATCAGTAAGGCTGGTCAACAGTAGACTATTATAATAGTAGTGAAGTTTTGGGGGAGACAAAAGTCATACATGGATTTTCAACGGTGCGGGGGTCAGTGCCCTTAACCCTCATATTGTTCGAGGGTCAACTGGACTGGGTCCAGAGGGAAGTAGGAGAAAGATCCGAAGAAAGCAGAACCTGTTTTCCCCTTGAAGGAGGCATCCTGCAGAAAATCATGCAATGGCTAAAATGTTTTGAGCACTGAGTGCTGGGTACTGTTCTAGTGCTTCGCACTTACCATCTCGGTTAATCCTCAGAACAACCTACCAAGATGAGAGAGGAGGAAACTGAGGCCTAGCGAGAAACTTACCAAGGCCTGTAAGTGGGTGGCAGGATGCAAATCTAAGCTTGAAACACCCCCCTGCTATTCACAGTGTGGCCCACGGACCAGCAGCTGCATAACGTGGGAGCTTGTTAGAAATGCAGAATCTCTCTGACTCCAGCACTTCTGGAAGGGAATCCGCATTTTCACAGGATCCCAGAGCGATTCCAGTGCCCACGGAAGTCTGAGCAGCATACAGGATGATTGCCAAGACTGGCTGCACTTTAGAATCACTTGAGGGATTTAGAAAATCCTTGGTGCCCAGGCTGTATCCCTAGATCAATTACATAGGAACTGCTGGGGCTGTGACCCAGGCATCAGGATTTTTCAGAATTACCCAGGTGATGTCAGCTAAGTCCTCCCAGGGAGGGCAGGCTACCTCCTGCAGGGAGAAGCCGGCTTGCAGGGTCTAGCCAGCCACCAGGAGCTCTGCACCTTTAAGAACTGGCTCAGGCTGCCTGCCGAGGAGGCCACGCGGCTGCTGCAGGGGCCACGTGAGCGTGAGCACTGGCCAAGGGAGCAGAGAGCTGCCACAGTCAGCGCCTGGGGCTGGCCCAGGCTTGCAGACCGAGCCCTGCAGAACAACGCTGGGTGGCGCGGGCAGGCAGAAGAAAGGGGACCTTTATGCTTTTCTGAGCGAAGCACACATTCTGCAAGGCTGTGGAAACAAAGAGAAGATCTGTGTGTAGCCCTAGTCCAGACGTCCCAAACAAACAGTAAGTCAGGAGGGAAGGGAACACAGCACAGCCCCTCCCTCTGCCCCAGGCGACATCGCACACCCGGCCACACCAGAGGAGCCGAGAGCCTGCCTCGGGGGTGCTGGCAGGGCAAAACCAATTAGCAGGGCAGAAAATTCCCTGAAATTCCCCACTGGGGCCCGTCTGTTCCTCTCTTTGAAAAGTTGGGGCTCAGTTCATGACAGGTAGCACCTGAGGGCTGACATAATCCCTCACGTGTGGGTAGCATTTCTCCTCCTCTCCCCCGTCCTGTGAGGGCCTTTTGGTCCATGTCACTGCCCTTGAGAAGCCCAAGGTCGTGGTGAAAGCAGAGAAAGTGAAAGGGAAACCATCAGCCTTTGAGCCACAGGCTTGCTGGGGACAAGGTGATGCTACAGGGCCTAGGACCCCAGGCTGCAGCACACTTGGGATATCAGCTGGCTGGCCTTTCCTGCATACCCACAGGGCTCAAAGGTCCCTCCCTGCCTTTGAGGGATGAAAGGTGGAGGTGTGGCTGCGGCCAAGCTGGTCACCCCACGTGGATTGGAGGCAGAGCTCTGTAAATGCTCTCCAAGGCTCTCTCCAGACCACAGGGTAGTGTGTCTCAACCTCCATTTGGGGCACCAACACCAATGGGGCACAGGTGACTGTAGCAGCGTGCTTCAGACCTGTGTGCCACCCAGTGCTAAAGGCAGAGCCAGGTGACTTTGAGGGTCTCTCTTCTCTCTGCTTCCCTGCTGCCCTCCTTTGCTACGGATGATCGAGAACTAACATGAATCCACTGTGCTTCATAAGAACCATGCAAAATTGCAAAAGTTATCCTCGGGCTGGAGGAGGGCAGCAAGTTGAGATTAAGTTGGCAGAAAAAGGAAGGTTGGCATTGATTGGCACGCAGGGGAGGGAAGCTGCTCATGCCTTCAAGGCAACTTGGTGCAAGCGAGAAGGAAGGGAAGGAGAGGCCGGGAGTAGGAAGAAATGGGAAGGCTGGCTTCACCGAAGGGGTGGGGTGAAGCTGGGGAAGAAAGAAGGGGAAGCTGGCGAGCAGTGGGGCAGGGCAGACAGGGCAGGGTGGAGTTAGCTGCAGAAAGCTACACTGTGGCTTTCACACAATTATGAGGAAGCCTCTTAAAGGGTCAGGTGTCACTTCCAGCTGCAGTGCTAGGTCCCAGGCGGCCAACTGGTGGCCCCTGACATGTTCTATTTATAAATGTGAGCACTCTTGGAAAATTAGGAAATTTCACGCATAAATGTGAAAGGTCTGGCAACACAGGGCTCACTTTTCAGCAGAGCAAGTTGAAGCTGGAGTTTCCGGTCTGCCAAAGTTCCCCTTCTCTTGCACTGTGAGCATTTGCACCCCTTGACCCAACCCCTGACTTCTGTACCTTCCTGGTTCTCATGGGCATTGCGGATTGCTGCTCCTCCTGTCTTGATAATAATGGTTCTCTTCTCTTGAGAGCCTCTGCGTGCATGTGTGTGCATGTGTGTGTGTGTGTATGTGTGTGTGTACACACACCAGGTGCACTGGTATGTGCTCTTTTAATTAATTTCAATTAATATCTCCCTTTTTCAGTTAAGCATGACAGATGCACAAAAACAAATGTACCCCCCTCCTTGACAGATTTCACAGCCTTTCCAGGAGCTCTGCCAAATTGCTAGATGGTATTCACATTAAAAACAAAAAAATAAAGTGCATTTTGTTATTTTGGGTTTAAGGATTTCCCAGCTTGCCTTAAGGTAATATTTTACTTATGCCACATGTTATAGCTTTCAAATCATTTCTTACAGCATACTTGAATTTGCTTTATCCTTCCAGAAGCTCTGTGAGGTCTGTAGATTGAGTCTCCCTCCCATGTTCTCTTGGAGGAAACTGTCTTATAGAGAACCTAAATGACTAGCCTTAGTCTTCCAGTAATTTTGAGGTTAGCATTCAGGAACAGCTCTCTGGGAAGCTAAGCCATGTCTTTTTGACTGCATGGAATTGTAAAAAGTTATGCTTTGAAAAGCATAATTACTGAGAGTCTGATCTCATACCCTAGAATACTTGGGTTTGACTATAGATTTAGACACCCAATATCTATTACTCTTTATGCAAAGTACTGAATCTTCCTGTGTTTTCTTTTTTGTAAAATAGGGATAGCAGCTCTCATCTAGGGAGTGTTGTGTGGATTAACTGAGATAGTATTAATACATGTAAAGTGTTTAGAACAATGCCTGGTACATAGTAAGTTTTCTATAAACACTATCAGTACTAAAATTATTATCTATGCCTTTGGGAAACACTCTATATTAGTTAGAGTAAAAGCTAAATTATAACAGAAAGATCCCAAAATACACTTGCTCAAAAAGGGTAGAAGATTATTTCTCTTTCACATAATAGCTAAGAGGTAGGTGGTCAGTCCAGGACCAGCAAACAACTCTGCTCCACATGGTCATTCAGGAACCCAGGTTCTTTCCATCTTTTTGCTCTCTCTTCTGCATAGTCCCAGCTGGCTCAACATCGCCTCCACCTTCTGTTCCTGCCTGTGGGAAGAGGAGGGAAGGAGTTGGAGGGCAAACAGCCCCCTGCTAAACACAATTATTTCAGAAATTGGACCTATCCTGTCACTCATATCCCCTGATCCACTCTGTTCCTCTGACCAAACTAGCCAGGCTAAAGTCATTAGAGACAGCCATACCCCAAATCAAGCTATGCTTTTCTTTTCTGATCTGACCTTGTCTTTCTGGAACTTTGACACTGTGGCACACTCCCACACCTTGAGATTCCCTCTTGCTGTAGCGCTACTCTTTCTAGGTTTCCACCGTGCTGTGCTGGACATTTTTTTCCATCTCCTCCACAGAAACCTCCTGTTCCACTTGCTCCCTAAATGTCCCCTGGGTCTCTGTGTCCTTCCCCCTGCCGTTCTTGCCCTCTGCTGCCTCCCTCAGGGTCCTCAGCCACTTACAAGCTGACAGCTCCCAGCTCTCCCTCCCCCATGCAGATCTGCCCCTAACATCCGTGCTAAATGTCCACTCTCTCATGGACCTCTGCTTGGAGCTGCCTCACCGCCTCCTCCTACTGAGCAATCTGATGCCAAACTCCCCATCAGTCTCTTTCTCTAACCCTTGTTTTCATGAATGGTACAGGTAACCAGTTGCCCATGCCAGAAAAAAAGAAACGTTAATTATTTTGGATCCCTCCATCTCATTGCACCTGTTGCATTCAATCAGGTATCATGGCCTGGTGAGTCTACCCCTTCCAATTCCTTGAATCTCTCCTTCCTTCATTCTCCTACCACTGGGGACAGCTTTGATTGTTTCTCACATAGCTATGACATAGGGTCCCTGAGGGACCTCCTCCTCCACTTTCACCCTCCACCTGAGTACTGCTGGGATTATCCCTCCAATGCCTCTGCTCAGGGTGTCCTTCCACCCTTCAGTGCTCCCAGAGCTCTCAGATGAAGCTCTTACTCCTTCAGTGTAATCACATGACCCTTCCTAATCAATTAATTTCTTTTTTTTTTTTTTTTGAGACAGAGTCTCACTCTGTCACCCAGGCTAGAGTGCAGTGGCACTAGCCTTGCTCACAGCAACCTCAAAATCCTGGGCTCAAGTGATCCTCCTGCCCCAGCCTCCTTAGTAGCTGGGATTACAGGTGTGTGCCACCATAACCAACTAATTTTTCTAATTTTAGTAGAGATGGGGTTTCGCTCTTGCTCAGGCTGGTCTCGAACTCTTGAGCTCAAGCGATCCCCCACCTTGGCCTCCTGGAGTGCTAGGATTACAGGCATGAGCCACTGCATCTGGCGTCTAATCAATGTCTTGTCTATCTTCCCAGCCCTACTCTCCATCTTTACTCCAGGTGTACCGGTGGACACTCAAGTTTTCACCTATGGTGCCTTCTTCAACCTTCCTCCTGGTGCTAATTTCCAGTTGTCCACCAGCACCCAGCTCATGGACACCTCTCAGACCATAGCTTCCTGGTGCTGTCGTCGCGGTTTTTCTCGCCTCTTTCCCCGTCAGCAGCTCCAGTGCTTAAGCACATCGCCTGACACACACAGGTGCTTGGTAGACGTGGTAAAGGGACGAACTGTATTTTTTCAGAAACTTTTAACTGTCACTTATAGAGCCTGATGCATCAAGTTAAGGTCCATTGTAACAATTCTTCAGGATGTTTCTGATTTTTTAACAGAGCATCATTTGGATTTAATAATCAGACATTTAAAAGCTGCATACCCAGCTAAGTGCAGGTGAAACAGCTGCTCCTACTAATTCACTCCCAAGGAGCTAAGCGAACAGAAACACCATCATCCCCCTTCCCCAACCCCTTCTCTGCTCTCTGGGGTCTTCTCATTCATTGCATTCTTGCATTTGGCCTGAGGGCTTGACAGTTCTACAGGACTTAAGGCTGGAGGTAGAAAACACATAGCTGCTTGTTAATTCACAGATTAGACTTTCTGGGAACCTCTTAGCATAGCTGAGTATGCTGAGGCTTGAAGAAAGTGTTGATGGAAGGTGGCATGGCACAGGCCAAGGAAAGTGTCCTGTTACAGAGCTGTTGTTTGTCACCCACTCTGATTCTGTGGTTGAACAGAAGTGAGTCTTCATGTTTTACAGAAACCTTCATTGTTCTGATTAGATTTTTTTACCTGCTGTACTTGAAATTTATTTGTTACTGAATCTGCCCATGGGAAGGGCTGAGATTCTGTCTCAAACCGATTTAAGCAAAAAAGGTGAATTTACCGGCAGAAAAACCCAGAGGTAGATCTATCTAGGTGTGGTTGTTTGTAGGGTCGGGATGACATCATCAAAACCTGTCTTTCCCTCTTACACCCCCTCTACCCCGTCTCGGCCCATTTCTCTGTTGGTTCTCTTCTCAGGCCAGTCTTCCTATGGGGTGACAGAAATGACTACTGGCAGCCTCTGCTCACATTGTCCTTGCCATCCTGCAACTTCAGAGGCAAGAAATTCTTCTCTCCTGACAGCCGTACAAATTCAGCAGGTAACCCCGATTGCCTAGTTTGGGCCATGTGGCCATCCCCAAGCCAAACATCGTATAGTGGGGATGTGCTATTTTGATTTGTCACAAGTGACTGAGATAGTGACTAGTGGCCCCACCAGGGACAGCAGAAACAGTCTTAAAATTTCTGGTCATGTAATAGTTTCTTATGGCTGCCACAGCAAATCCCCACAAACTTGGTGGTAAAAGCAATAGAAATGTATTATCTCCCAGTTCTGGAGGAGGAGAGCTCAAATCAATGCATCAGGAGCACTGCACCCCTCCTGGGGTCTCTGGGGAATAACCCTTCCTCCCTCTCCCAGCTGCTGTGGCCCCAGGAAATCCTTGCACTTCTTGGCCTATAATTGCATCACTCCAATCTTTGCCTCTGTCACCGTATGACCCTTCAGTGCTTCTCCTGTTCTGTCTGTGTCTTCTCTTCTTATAGGAACATTTGTCACTGGATTTAGTGATCCATGATGATCTCATCTCAAGATCCTTCACTTAATCACATCTGCAAAGACTCTTTTTCCACATAAGATCATATTCACAGGCATGCAGGGATTAAGACTTGGACTTCTCTTTTTGGGGGCCACAGTTCAACGGCCTGCAGGACAGAAAGAAACAGATGGCCAATACACTCTACCCCTTGACTGCCCGGCATCCACCATGGCGTTTTCCATGAAAACAATTCCAGAAATGCACATCCCAGCGTGGTACAGGCTGCCCACGTATAAGCAAAGCTGGTTCGTGTGCATTCTTCTTTGTCAGGTGAGGATGTTGCTTTTTTTTTTTTTTTTTGAGACAGAGTCCCACTTTGTTACCAAGGCTAGAGTGAGTGTCGTGGCGTTAGCCTAGCTCACAGCAACCTCAAATTCCTGGGCTCAAGCAATCCTGCTGCCTCAGCCTCCCTAGTAGCTGGGACTACAGGCATGCGCCACCATGCCCAGCTAGTTTTTTTTTTTTTTTGTATATATATATATATATATACACACACAAACATATATATGTATATATATATTTTTTAAGTTGGTCAATTAATTTCTTTCTATTTTTTAGTAGAGATGGGGTCTCACTCTTGCTCAGGCTGGTTTCGAACTCCTGACCTTGAGGAATCCTCTTGCCTTGGCCTCCCAAAGTGCTAGGATTACAGGAGTGAGCCACCATACCCAGCCGAGGATGTTGCTGTTAATAATCTGTCAACCAAGAGCTAAATGATAAATTTACACACCTCCAGCATTTCATGGTAGAGAAAAAATAAGATGCTTGCAATAAAAAAAAATTTGCCTTTAGTAATGGGAGAAGGAGAAATAGTACACTGCAGTTACTGATCCAACCTGCTACTAACAGGTTTGGCAAGGAGCCACTCTGTATCTACCGAAAGAGGTGGATTTGCTGGCAGCCAGCAGTGTTAGACATGCTCTCTGAAAGGCTCTTCCTTGTCCTTTGCCCTCCATGGGTGGCATCAGAGACGATGTCCCTTCTGGAAACTGCATACTCTGGCAGGCCATTATAGGATTTGTAGACATAAGCGCATAGGCCTGGGACTGACCTCAGTGGTTGAACAGTCTCTTGCCACTGTGCCCAGCAGTCTTTTTCTTACTGATTCATAAAAGTTTTTTACATATTCTGGATAATGATTCCATATCGGTTTATATATTCAGATATCTACTTGCAGTTTGGGATTGCTGTTACATTTTACTTATGGTGACTTTTGAACAGAAGTTCTTAATTTTGATGTCAAATTCATCTTGTCTAAGAAAACTTTTCCAACTTGAGGTCATAAAGATGTTCTTTTCTATTATCTTCTAAAAGTTTCTAATTTTGTCCTTCATATTTAAGTATTTAATCTTTCAAGCTTAAGTATTTAATCTACCTGGATTTGATTTTTGTGACGGTTGTAAGATAATTAGCTTCCAATTTTACTTTTTTACCCACTTATCTGCAATGCCCTCTCTGTTAGGAGTCAAGTTTCCATATATGAGTATAGGGGTTTTATCCTGAGCTCTCAAGTTTTCTGCGTTGAACTCCAGTTTTCCCCAAAATCCATTGCAGACCAATACGTTTGTAAATATAATTAAAATGAATTACTAGGGAAATGAAATAAAAAAGGACACAAAATAAAGGCCCCAATTTTTTATTATTAGATTCATGATAACAAAGCAGACATAAACTCACTCTGTCAGCTTGCTATCAAAGCTTCTAAATGCCTACTCTTCCTCGCTGTGCTCATTGTGGGCCCTTGACAAATAGTTCAAAGAAGGCACAGGTGCACGGATCCTACTTTGGATAGTACCAATATACCCGGCTCTCCTGACATGTTTGTTTATACCTGTTCTAACATCACTCAACCTTTTTTCTTTAATTGCAGTACAATACGCATAGCATTAAATTTACAATTTTAACTATTTTAAGTGTAAAGTTCAGTGGCATTCAGTATATCCATATTGTTGTGCAACCATCACCACCGCCCATCTCCAGAACTTTGTTTTTAATCATCCCAAACTGCAACTCTGTAGCCATCTCTCCCCTCCTCCAGCCCCTGGCAACCCCGTTCTACCTTCTGTCTCTATGAATTTGACTACTCTCAGTACCTCGTATAAGTAAAATCATACAATTTTTCCTGTTGTGTCTGGATTTGTTCACTTATAATGTCTTCAAGGTACAACTGTATTGTAGCATATATCAGAATTTCATTCTTTTTTAAAATTTAAATAGTATTCCATTATATGTATATACTAAATTTATTTATCTATTCGTCTATCAGTGGACATTCTAGTTGCTTCCACCTTTTGGCCATTGTGCACAATGCCACAATGAACAGTGGTATATAACTACCTGTTCCAGTCTCTGCTTTCCATTCTTTTGGGTATGTACCTAGAAGTGGAATAGCTGGATGGTGGTAGTCCAATGTTTAATATTTTGAGGAACCACCATACTGTTTTCACATAAGCAACACCATTTTACATTCACGACAGCAATGTGCAGGGGTTCCAATTTCCCATATCCTTGCCAATACTTTTTTTTTTTGAGACAGAGTCTCACTTTGTTGCCCAGGCTAGAGTGAGTGCCGTGGCGTCAGCCTAGCTCACAGCAACCTCAAACTCCTGGGCTCAAGCGATCCTGCTGCCTCAGCCTCCTGAGTAGCTGGGACTACAGGCATGCACCACCATGCCCAGCTGATTTTTTTCTATATATATTAGTTGGCCAATTAATTCTTTCTATGTATAGTAGAGACGGGGTCTCGCTCTTGCTCAGGCTGGTTTTGAACTCCTGACCTGGAGCGATCCGCCCACCTCGGCCTCCCAGAGAGCTAGGATTACAGGCGTGAGCCACCTCGCCCGGCCTTATTTTTTAATTTTGGTTTTGTCTTTATTAATAGCCATCCTAATCTGTGTCGTGTGGTATCTCATTGCGGTTTTGATTTGCATTTCTGTAATGATTAGCATCATGTAATGATTATTAGCATGAATGTTGAGCATCTTTTCCTGTGTGCATTGGCCATTTGTATAGCTTCTTTGGAGAATGGTCTGTCAAGTCCTTTGCCCATTTTTTAATTAGGCTGTTCATTTGCTTTTTGTTGTAGAGTTGTAGGTGTTCTTTCACCCAATATTTATTACTATTCGTTTATAAGTCTTGATATCTGGTAGAGGACAGGTTCCCTTCCCCAGCACACACTTGTTTGTTTTTCTTTTTGAAAAGCGATTTGGTATTTCTTGGCCCTTTACTCTTCCATATAAATTTTGGAATCAGTTCGTTCAGCTCCTTTTTGAAAACCTGTTAGCATTTTGATTGTAATTGCCTAGAATGGATATGTCGATTTGGGGAGAGCTGATATATTTATGACACTGAGTCTTTCTGTCACGAACATGTTGTCTCTCCATTTATTAGCTCTTCTTTGATGCCTTTCAGTAAAGTTTTATCATGTTCTCCACAAAGAGCTTTCATGTTTTGTTAGATTTACTCCTGGGTATTTGATACTTGTTCATGCTATTATAGATGTTATCTTTTAAAATTAAATTCTCTAACTGTTACTGGTAAATAGAAATGCAATTGACTTTTACATATTGATTTTGTATCCAGAAATCTTCCTGAACTCTTACTCATTTTAATGATTTATCTGTAGATAATGTTGAGTTTTCTCAACATTAGGTTTTTTTTTTCCTTCCCAAGACTTACACATTTTTACCATTTTTATTTGCTCTTTCTTTCTTTGAGACAAGGTCTCACTCTGTCACTCAGGCTGGGGTGCAGTGGCACCATCATAGCTCACTGTAGCCTCAAACGCCTGGGCTCAAGTGATCCTCCTGCCTCAGCCTCCCAAAGTGCTGGGATTACAGGCATGAGCCACCATACCCACCCCTGCTTTTTCTTATTTCTCAACATAGGCAGGTACAATGTGATAATAGGATTGCTTTGGCCTTGCTAAGGGAATGATTTCCACATTTCACCATTACATATGGGATAGATTTTTTTTTTTTTACCTTGCTAGATGTTCTTTATAAAGATCTAGTTCAAACTAATTGAATTTTTATTATTGATAGATGTTAAACACTATTTTTTCTGCATTTAAGATGCGGGATTTTTTGCCTTTAATCTGAAAATATGATGAATTACATGAATCACATTTCTAATATTAAACCAATCTTGGATTCCTTGAGTAATCCCAAGTTGGTTTATGATATATTAACTTTTTTTATACTATAGGGGAGGAAAAGGTATCATCCCTTTATCCTCATTTTAAGCGAGACACTTCTGTAACAAAAGACAAGTTAACAGGAGAAAAACATAACAGATTTATATAATCAAAGTTTTACATGACATGGGAAACTTTAGAAATGAAGACCAGGCCAGGCACAGTGGCTCATGCCTGTAATCCTAGCACTCTGGGAGGCCAAGGCGGACAGATTGCTTGAGGTCAGGAGTTCGAAACCAGCCTGAGCAAGACCTCGTCTCTACCAAAAATAGAAAGAAATTAATTGACCGACTAAAAATATACATACAAAAAATTAGCCGGCCATGGTGGCACATGCCTGTAGTCCCAGCTACTCAGGAGGCTGAGGCAGGAGGATCGCTTGAGCCCAGGAGATTGAGGTTGCTGTGAGCTAGGCTGGTGCCACTGCACTCACTTTAGCCTGGGCAACAAAGTAAGACTCTGTCTCCAAAAAAACAAACAAAAGAAATGAAGACCAGAAGATGGAGGGAAAACTATGAATTTTTATGTTTAGATTCAGTGAACGCTGGGCAGTCATGGAGAAATGTGATTGGACAACAGGGAAAAATGTAATGCTAACGGACTGAGGAGCAAAGCCACTAAGGCCTGTCTGTTCGGATTCTTCTTGGTCTCCTCATGTTGCATTCTTTCACCCGAGGTATAGGGCAGGACCTCTTCTGGAATGAAGGTCTTATGACCCACTATCAGATAAAGCAGGTCCGAGAATCTCTTTATGGCCAGCTCTTACACAGAAAGGCAGGGGAAGGGCAGAGTAATGTTTCTAGGTTTTATGGCTGACTTTATGGTTGGAGGGTTCTAGTTTCTATGATCCGGCTTGGGGAAGAGGGATTCTAGTTTCTGTGGCCTGCCTGGGGGAGAGAGAAGGGAGCAGGGGACAGAAGGGCAGGAGAAGGCCAGAAGGATCTCGCTTCTGAACCCCTTCCAATGTCCTGCAGTTCCAAGTACTCATCCTGCCAAAGTGCCAGGCTTTGGGGCATCATTTTCTGAGCCCCAACAATACATTGCTGGACTCAATTTGCTAATATTCTGTTTAGGATTTGGACATCTGTATTCAGGAGTGAGATCAGCCTGTCACTTTCCTATCTTATTCTGTCTTTGTCTTCTTTCAGTCCTGAGGGTTTTCTTTGATGCAGATAAACATCTCAAACTAAGACAGTGTTCCCTGCCGGGCTAAGAACAGTGGATCTGTGGCATTTGCTCACTGGGTAACACATCGGTGACACATAAGGATTTGTGTTTTGATGGAGTGTGGATTTGAATTATATTGACCTTGGAGACCATGTGCTAAGGGAACATTTGGCTCCTGAGTGGCCTTGACTGGGGCTCAACAAATTTATGTAAAGGACCAGGGAGTAAATGTTTCGGGCACCGTGGGGCACGTACAGCTGTCTGTGTGAGTCAGTGTTCTCCAGAGAAATAGAACCAGTTGGAGATACAGATAAAGAGATTTATTATTCCGAATCGGCTCCTAGGATTATGGAAGTTAAAAAAATCTTACTATCTGCCGTCCGCAACCTGCAGACAAAGAAAGCCAACCTGCAGACAAAGAAAGCAAATTCCAGCCTGAGTCCAAAGGCCTGAGAACCAGGAATGCTGATGGGGAAAATCCCAGGCCAAGGACAGAAGACCAATGTCCCAGCTCAGGCAGGCAGGCAGAGAGCAGATTCTGGCTTCCTCTGTCTTTTTGTTCTGTTCGGATCCTCAGTGGATTGTATGACGCCCACTGACCTGGCTGCGGGCGGATCTTCCTCCCTCAGCCGCCGATTCGCATGCGGATCTCGCCCAACACCCTGGAGGATCCACCCAGAGATCATGTTTGACCAAGTACCTGAGTACCTGCGAGGTGACCAAGTCAACACATACAATTAACCATCATTGTTTCTTCCCCTTCTTCCCTTTCTTTTCCTGCTCCTCCTCCACCACTTCCTTCTCCTCCTTCACAACCCTTTAAAAATGTAAAAACTGTTCTTAGGCCATACAAAAAAGTTTGCCAACTCGGTTTAGATTATCTCCCAGTATCTCTGTGTCAATGACGTTTTGTTGTTTCCTATAATATAGTGATGCTTGTAAATCTGTGAAAGTTGTCAACGGAAAAAAGCCAAACTCTGCAAAATAATTTTAAAGAGACTTATTCTGAGCCAAATTTGAGGACCATGACCCATAGTTTGGTTTTTATGCATTTTAGAGACAAGGGTTCTGGGTAAAGCCATCAATCAATATGTGGGAGGCATACATTGGTTTGGCCCAAAAAGGAGGGCCATCTCGAAGGGGAGGGGGGCTTACAGGTTATAGGTGGGTTTAAAGATTCTTTAGATTGTAATTGGCTAAAGACATGAAACTTTGTCTAAAGACTTGGAATGTTTTAATATAAACTGTTTACCAGAGATAAGCCACCATTTGTTGCATAAATTGAGGACCTGCAGGTTTGTCTTGCATACCCTTAGGCCTGTTAATGGGTTACAAAGGAAGTCTCCAAGCAGAGAGGGGGGCATGATAAAGCTTGTCTGACCTCCCTCCTCCTGGCAGGCAACTTTGCCCTAGAATATTCCTTTGGCCACGAGGGGGTCCATTCAGTCAGCCGGTGGGGGGGAGGGTGTGTGAGCATTTTAGTTCACAAAGTCAATAGTAAATAAATTTATGAAAGAGTAAATAATCTATGAAAGTCAAGAGTAAATACATTTATGAAAGAGTAAATAATCTATGAAAGTCAAGAGTAAATACATTTATGAAAGGGTAAATAATCTATGAAAGTCAAGAGCCTAATAAACAACTACCTCCCATTAGTAACAACTACCTCCCACACCTCTACCCAGAAGATGTGCCATCTTTTGAAATGAATACCAACCTGAACAAACCCAAGTTAAGTGCCCACACCACCGAGGCACTGCCACGAGACGAGCAACAGTTATTCTCTGGCTCTCTCTTGCTGCCCTCTCTTGGTTGGACCATTGTTGAGGATCAAATGTGAATCTGGTGGATTTCACAACTGTAGACTTGTCAAAATCTGAATCAGTAGATAGTACTAGCAAGGATTTCTTTTTCTGTTTTTTTTTTTTTTTGAGACATTGTCTTGTTCGGTTGCCCTGGGCAGAGTGCAGTGAGGTCATCATAGCTCACTGCAACCTCAAACTCCTGGGCTCAAGCAATCCTCTTGCCTCAGCCTCCTGAATAGCTGGGACTACAGCAGACATGCACCACAACACCCAGCTAATTTTTCTATTTTTAGTAGAGAGAGTCTCTCACTCTTGCTCAGGCTGATCTCAAACTCCTGAGCTCAAGCGATGCTCCTGTCTCTGCCTCCCTGAGTGCTAGCATTACAGGCGTGAGCCACCGTGCCCAGCCTAGCAATGGTCTTAATGCTGGTTGTAAAGGCCAAGTTTATCTATTATTTCTTGTAGTATCCTAAGACTTTCTGAGTGCAGGTGTTATATAAAAAGAAGTTAACATATATTGAACATTGACAATGTGCCAAGCATTGCTAAACAGTATCATTTCATTTCATCCTTATAACAACCACATGAGTTCCATATCCCTTGACTGTTCAGCATTTCCTTTGCACAGGTGATAAAACTGAGACCCAGAGAGGTTAAATAACCTGCCCAAGGACCACCGGTAGAAGGTAGTGTCAGGTTTCAGTCTGAAAAATCGGTTCTTAGTGTGCTTATGGCGGAAGAATGGCCAGACACACCAAAGTTAGGCAAGTACGAAAATGAGGTTTATTGAGGAGAGAAAGGCAGGATTATAGGGCAAGAGCTAGATATAGGTTTACAGAGCGTGATACATATGCCACAGATGACGAATGGACCCACTGTCGCAGCAAAGAGAGGAAAAGGAAGCGTGCAAAAAGGGTCTGGTTATGGTCTACATCTTGTTTTATAGTGCACGGATTGGGACCTCCCTGCGGCTCAGATGTCACCATGGAACCATTTTGATTGGACAGTTGGGAGTTGCATCACTACACACGTGGGTTGCTCTAGGTCAGTTTCTGGACTCTATGGTACCTATGCTGCTTGGCCCGTGGGCTAGAGAGTGCTCTGCATTTTTTTGCAGCTGGCGGCTAAGTTATGATTGGCAGATTCATAGGGTATTCCCTCCTCCCCCAGGTATGGCAGTCGCTTGGGAGAGGATCAGGGTGGAGCAGGACCAAGATGGGGGCCACAGGACCCACTTTCATCCCTAGGAGACCTGGAACCCCTCTCTATCTACCTAAAAGAAGTAGAGAGCTGGAGCTTGGAGCTCAGTCCATATTTATCTGACTCTAAAACCTGGGTTCTTAACTGCTACCCGGGGTTCTCAGGCATTTGTGCAGAGTCTAATTCAGTATGAATGCTATGGAGCCAGGAAATTGCATTTTAAACGAGCCTTCAGGATCCTGGTGCAGGTGTCCTGAAGAGCTACAGTCCAAGAACACTGCCTGTCATAAACAGAAATTGAACTGCTTCCAGCAGAAGCATGAAACAATTCAACAACAGAGAACTCATTCTGGGGTGGAACAAAATCCTGGGCTTACCCTCCTTCTTCCCCTATAAGAGGAGGTTAGAAGAAGGTAATAAAATGGAAAGATTCCTTATCTCTTCCTGTCCCTCAGGCCTCCCTAACTCCACCTAAGTCCCAGAGAAAAGAGAATTTGCCTAAAGAAGTATGACATTCCCCTTTGCCAACAAAGACTCCTGAGTGAATATATACTGGTTATTTGGTAACACTCAAAATCTAATGGAAGTTTTGGCTGTTGTGAGGAACAATTCTACATTTCAATTGAAAATGCATGCTGGGCCACCCAGCCAATTCCCTCCCTTTTCTTTAGTAAGTTGGACCTGGTGCTCAGGCTATCAGATCTGGAAGTGTTCACAGCTCGCTGAGCAGAGACAAAAGAAGAAAAGGCTCAGATGCAATCTAAACACAATGAGTTTGCAGTGAAAAAAAGCGCCTGGGCTACAAGGCTTTCATAACTGGCTCTGGCTTTCCAGCAGCAAATCTATGTTTGGCAAGGAATGGGATGGAAACTTCTCCCCACGCGTTGGCCAGTGTTTTCTTGAACTTCTGTATTTTTCTTTGGTTCTTGGGTAGGGTTCCTTTGGTTCCTTTGCCATGTTCCATGGACCAGGGTGGGCACATACCTTGAGGACAAACCACTGATCTTATAACAGAGGGAATGGCCTGAAAAAAAAACAGCAAAAATACTTTCTGTCTTTTTAAAACAGCCTCCACTTCTTTTTGAGAACTAAAGCCTGCATCCCTGTCTCAGGCCAGTTTTTTGGGAGGGGCAGGGCAATGTCTTTTGTTCTCTGTGCTACAGGAGATGGCTCAGCCCCGACCTGGGGGAGGGAGGTCCATGGGATTGTCTTCAGCCGGGTGGACATGAGACAGTCAGGATCATCAGCTGAGGTTAAACAGCAGTTGCCTAAAGCTGAAAACCCGCCCTTTAAAACCTCTGTATTTCTGCTTATTATTAGGACGATGGCATTTTTCAGACAGTAGTCTCCATCCTCCTCATTTGCTGGCAAATTAATAAACCTCTCTTTCTTTCTCCTCAAACCACTCGTCCTTGTTCTTCCGATGCAGCCTGCAGGGCAAGTGCCGAACCTTCATAACGATCTGTGCTCAGCAAAGGAGAAATATAGTAAAAGAGCAAGACTGTGCCAGGCATTATGCTGGGTGTTTGATTAACATGATTTAATCTTCCCACAACCCAGAGAGGTGTTGGGATTGTGTCTTCGTTTGCCAAGTGAAGAAACGGAGGCACAAATACACAATTTAACTTGCCCAAGACCACCCACTTGGTAAGAAATGGAGTCAAGAATTAAACCCAGATGCCGTGTGCTGCCATAAGTGGATATTGCCCCTACATTTGTTCCTCTGTATATAACCCCCTCTTCTAATCTAAACAGGTTCCACTCACACGCCTTGGCAAAAAGCCACTGGTCCTTCAGTCCAAAAATAACGCAAATACAATGACCCATTTTTTGAAAATGAGATTACATTTGTCAAGCACTTAGCCCAGTGCCTGGTACTTTTTAAACTACTCAGCAGACCTTTGAGCTTTGTCAGGGCCCTAGGACAGGATGTTTCCAGTTGCAGGAGGTTCCACTGACCATTTGGTAACAAACACTAAGTAACTACATGGATGGTCAAAATAGGAAGAACAAATAGCCTTGTACTAAAGAAATTTATAGTCCAACTGGGCAAATAAAGTAACTCAGTATTAGATAAAGAAATCAGAACTTACTATAGCCTACATATCACACAAGGTCCTGGTTTCCAGTCCTGACCTTAGCAACTGCTAAATGGGTAGCCCTGGAGAAAATGATTTCACATCTTCTTGAGACTGAGTGTCCTCTTTGGAAAAATGGAGACATTACCAATCTCAATGGGTTTTAGTCTTAGTGTTAGGTACGTGGTTGCTACTTAATAAATGGCACATAGGGGCTAGAAAGCAAAGGAGGAAATAGAATTAAATGAAGAGACAGAAGTTCCTTCAAGAACAAACCGTTGGAATTGAACTTTGAATGTGGTGCGGGCCCTGAAACTGCAAAGAGGAAGAATGTTGCAGGTACTTTTATCCTTAGTAGTATATAAAATCCAACTCCAATTGATTTAAACATAAAGGGAACTTATTGACTCGTGGAACTAAGAAATTCGGAGGCAGGGCAAGTGTTAGGTGCAGTCCCATCCAGGTATTCATGATGTCGTCGAGGCTCCAGCTCCAGCTCTTTTAGTTGGTGCTCGTCCGTGTGTCAGTTTTGCCTCCGTGCTGGCTTTGCTTATCACTGTCCAACGGCTGGGCCAGTCCCAGGCTTCACATCTAAACCCCACGCTCACCATTTGTCCCCACCATCGGGAAGAGTCCTTCTGATTGGACCACCTTAGATCACATGAACCAATCCCTGCACGCAGGGGGATGGAATTAGCTGATTGGCTCAGCTTGTGTCATGTGACTCATTCCCAGCTCTTTGGCGTAGAGTCGGGTTCCTTGGAGGCACGCGGATCCCCAATTGGAAATTGGGAGCCCTTGTGGGGCGTGGGGTTCGCCAAGGAGAAGGCCACATGATCACAACAGGAAAACTGCTTTTGTAAAGTAAAAAGGCAGGAAGGAGTAAGCTGTGTATGGTTGCAGCCCGCAGATTTGTTTGGCTGGAGCAGATGTTCTTTGTTTTTGAGAGTAAGTTGTGAGAAACGGAGCATTTGAGAAGCGGGTGGGGGAGTTGGAAGGGGCATCCTAGCCCCAGGGCCTGGGGTGGGGGGAGGAGCTCCAGCTTTGTGTGAGCCTGGGAGTTTTAGTGCAGCTTTATCAAGATTACTAGCAAATTCAGGAAATGGGCCTGCTTCCTCCTATTATAAAGACTTTATTCATTAAATGGGGTATTTACTCCGCCTTAAAGTGTGCAGTTGGGGGTTAGAAAAGAAAGGAGCCCACAATTGCTGAGAACCCACTATGTGCTGACTCTGGGCTATAGGCTTTTTCTGCATTTTCTCTTTATCAGCCCAGCCTCCCTGTAAGACAGGAGGCATTGCCCCGTTTCACAGATGGGGAAGGAAAGGGAAGTTAAGTGACTTGTCGAAAGTCACTCAGCTGACAAATAGGCAAAGGGGAGGCTTGAGCCCTCAAGGTTGTTGACCTCCAAGGCCACAGACAGGTAACCACCTTGGGCTTTTCTCCAGGATGTGAGAATTCTTCTGTCCTCTGCATAGTCTCAGTGCCTGGGCTGTTGACCCTCTGCATAATGACACCTGCTTTGAAGTGTGACCTTGTCCTCACCTACATTTGCTATCCCCAAGGACATTGATGAATGTGGGACTCTGGGGACAAGGGACTGCTCATGAACTGGGGCCCTGTTTGTATCTTCCCTGACGGGTCTGAGGATAGGAAGTCAGGCCTGGGAGAACCAAGGCGGGGCTGAAAGCAAACAGCAGCCACTGGGCATCCTGTGGTCCCAGTTGTCATCGCTGTCTTCCTCCTCCTCACACCCTCATCTCCAGCAGTTATTGAGCACTTGCTGCACACCAGGTGCTATCTCAGTGCTTTGCATGCATTATCTTGTAGACCTGTCACAAAGCTCCTTTGAGGCATGTGCCATTTTTCTCTCCCTTTTATAGATGAGAAAACCAAGGAATGACCATGATGGCTGGGGTCTCAGCAAGTGGCTTGTCCCAGTGAGGCCTGTTTCACAGAAGAGTATGTTTAACCTCCCAGAGTCTGCCCCCTAACCTCACATGGCTAGCAGAGGCCGAGTCAGGATTCGCACTCACGTGCTGTCTGATGCCAGAGGCTGGGCGAGGCGCTCTGCCGTGATGGGTGATTGTCGACTTAGGGAAAACCTTCAGGGAGGTGGTTTGGCCTTGGGGGTCTCTCCCTGGAGAGAATTTCCAGCGTGTTCCTGGAAAGGATCAGGATCCTCTTTGTTGGAACAAGCACGAGTCCTTTCCTGGGTCATCTGTGTACGCTGACATCACAGTCCCTCTTCCCCACTCCCCACCTTGTCCCTTTTCCCCCAAACACGAGATACGGACCCTGGATAAGCCCCGAGATGATCCACTTGCTGTGTGAGTGCATCCTCTGGAGGATTGTTGAGTGGGAATTTTTTGAAGCCTCAGACCACACCATCCCCAAGATGATGCCGAGGTCGATAGTAAGCCTCTTATTTTTTAAGGTCATACGCAACAGAACCCCGGCAACTCAGAGTGGAAACGGCCCCTGAGGGTGATCGTCAGGTGTGGCAACAGCTGCAGGAGAAGGTAGCTGCAGGGAAGTGGGTTGCGCTCCTTCTCTTTAGGCTCTGTTTTTAGCTATGTTTTTCAGAGCAAGTAGGTGCCATGGCGACAGGTACCATAGAAATAGATGGAGCACACCGCCCAGCACAGGGCTGCCAAGCCGTTCCCCTGGAAATGCACCGAGCGCTGCCAGGGAGAGCCCCGGGGGCTCTGCCTCCCCAGGCCTGGCAGCTGCACCTCGGGAGAGAAGGCGCCGGAGAATGGCCCCTACAGGGTTCTTGCCGTGTCACTGTGATTGTCCGAGGTCCCGATGGTGCACCCTCCTTCCGAGGGCACCTTTCTCTCTGAGTCCTCCCAGGGGACTCACTTAAGGAGGTTTGCTTCTGCCTAGTGCAGGGGTCATCTCAGCTAACAGCAACCTCAAAACTAACACTGCCAGCATTCCTGGTCCTATGGTTGGGAGTTCACGGTTCCCATCCTGTCTGCCTGTGGCACTGTCACTGGTTTTATGCAATAGGTAATAAGGAATTTGTGGGGCAGGGACTGAGTCCCACACATTTGGTGCTCAGGAACACTCATAAAATGATATCTCCGAGGATCTAACCCAGAAAGCCGAGAGAGATAGGCATAATCAGGCAGTACAGAGTGAGGCCTGGCCTCAATTATTTTTGGATGCAGCCTGAGTGGACTGAAAGACCCTTGGAAACAATTGCTGGAGCCATCCCATAGCACTTACATAACCAGCTCTGCACGGCTGTTGATAGATGAATATAAATGAACCTAGTCAGGGCTTAGCTCAGTTTTATTTGGATTTAGACCAATTATATGTCTTCTGAAATGTAACCCATATAGATACACACACCCTTTAAAACTAACCGTCTTCTATTAGGCCTAGCGTGCGAAGGTCAAAAGGGCATCTCTTACTATATCTGTCCCATAATATCTACTTCTGTAGTGGGGCTCTATTATATATATTCATTTCCATATATTTATGCTGTCAAGTGGCATACTTCTTCAGGACAGGGCAAATGTAATTCTAGACTAATAGTTCTGAGACCAGTAACTCTCAGCACTGACCAACTGGAGTTAATTTTATTCTCAATGAAAGAAGCACACATACACACCCCCTCAACAAGGGAATTTTTTTTAAAAAAGCAAAACTTAATAATCAAAATCATCAACTCGTAAATAATGGCTTAAGTTGTTATAGATTATAAAAATCAGAGAACTGGAAGGTGCTAACAAAATGTCTATCCTGCATGTGTGGATTTGAAGCAAGGGTGGTCCAAAGAGTCTGAGCACTTTGCTGTTTAGTTCAGCATGTTTTCTACGTATGCAGGTGGTATTTTCAGGTCATTACCATGCTGGCAGCCTCTTTCCCAGCGGTGGAGATGCATGGAGCCTCGTTGGATGCATGGAGCCCCTCCAGTCAGGGAGTGGTGCTTATGGTGACCTTGAAGTAGGCTTGTGGCTCATTGCATTGGTTGAGTTGTGCAGTGTAAGGGTAGCTGGACATCATTAAAGCAACCGCCTGGTTTATCCCTAGGATTTACCCATGGAACCGCATGACTCAGCATTTATTGTTGGCAGCATCATACATTCAACCTACATGTGGGTTTCATGGGTCATATTTCATAGCTGCAAGAATTTGGCCTGACAGAGCTGTTGCAGAAACTCTGTATTAAATAAGCAAACACGTGTGTTCTAGTTTTACAGGCCAGGCAAACTGTGAAAACAGAAGGGCTGGCCTTTCCTGCCTGTAGCAGTCATACCTTGGAGTTTTGCCACTTGGTTGAGTTGCTTTATTTTGCTAACTCAAAACAGATTCACTTTGAAGAATGAGGCCCTCGAATTATTCTATAACTCTCTGAGAATGGACATTCACACTCATGCTGGGCAGATAGAATTATTCCCAAATTTTCACAGTGTCATAAAACTAATGTTTGGCTTGTGTGAAGCATACACACAAAACCTTCCTTGCCCAAGGTAAGCAACTCTCTATGGAGTTGCAACAGGAACCTGGGGTTACAGAATATTCGCTACTAAATTCGAGACTGGTGTTTATGGCTTTTCACATCAATGATTTGAAACTTAACATTTAATGTGAACGTTTCTTAACAATCATAACTTTTTTTTTTTTTTTTTGTCTTTTTGAGACAGGGTTGCCCAGGCTAGAGTGCGGTGGTGTCAGCCTAGCTCACCGCAACTTCAAACTCCTGGGTTCAAGTGATCCTCCTGCTTCAGCCTCCCAAGTAGCTGGAACTACAGGCATGTGCCACCATGCCTGGATAATTTTTTCTATATATTTTTAGTTGTCCAATTCATTTCTTTCTATTTTTTTCTTTTTTCTTTTTCTTTTTTTTTTTTTTTTTGAGACAGAGTCTCACTTTGTTGCCCAGGCTAGAGTGAGTGCCATGGGGTCAGCCTGGCTCACAGCAACCTCAATCTCCTGGGCTCAAGCGATCCTACTGCCTCAGCCTCCCGAGTAGCTGGGACTACAGGCATGCGCCACCATGCCCGGCTAATTTTTTGTATGTATATTTTTAGTTGGTCAATTAATTTCTTTCTATTTTTGGTAGAGACAGGGTCTCGCTCAGGCTGGTTTCGAACTCCTGACCTTGAGCGATTCGCCCGCCTGGGCCTCCCAAAGTGCTAGGATTACAGGCGTGAGCCACTGTGCCCGGCCTCTTTCTATTTTTTTTAGTAGAGACGGGGTCTCACTCGCTTTTGCTCAGGCTGGTTTCAAACTCCTGACCTTGAGGGATCCACCCGACTCAGCCTCCCAGAGTGCTAGGATTATAGGTGTGAGCCACCATGCTCAGCCTGTTTCTTATCATTTTTAAAAACTTTGAGATAATCACAAAGTGACAAAAAATGATAAGGATAGTACAAAAGAAAGCCTCTTGTTATATCTTATTCTTCGTTGACTTTTAATTAGTTATTTATATATATATATATCAACTTAGGGATTCCTCCCTAAGTTCCTTTTATATATATATCAACTTAGGGATTCCTATTAGTGAGCTATAATCTGTTCCTATCATTATTTATTTTAAAGCTCAAAATTTCACCAGTTTGACCAGTGGGAGCCCATTTAATCTGTGTCTTTTCCGCATCCCCCCATCATTCCTTGAGGACAGCCTCACCTTCTGACACAGGATGTTCTGGCCCATCCTGTATTCTCCTTGCCCGAGCTGTGGCATTGACCATTTCTCCAAGGAGTCTCGATTCATTTTAATGGAAAATGGTATTTGGAATCCAAGACCTGGGCACTTGATGTACTCATTCCTACTGGAGCGTTGCTGCTTCCAGGCAGAGCTAGAGGATATATGTTTCTCACACACACACACACCTATATGTTTTTAAATATATTCAATATATTGAGGATACAATCTTCAACCACAGCATTTATTCTAGTTTTCTTCCACAATTGTAACTCCCTTATCCAAGAGTGGCAAACCTGTGTTCTCTCGGCCTTAATAAAATTAGGTATTTGATCTATCATTAGTATGACTAATCTCCCATCTCTACCCCCACCTCCTTCCCTCATAGCTGCCTTCCTCACTCCACTCAGACTCTCTCAACTCCAATTCATTCCAGGCCAACGTTCCCCATAGACATGGACACGCTCCTCACCCTGCTTGGACTGTGACACCTTGCTTTGGGCCACCTGGGCTTCCTACCCTCTTTTCCCCACCATGGACTCCTACCTCACTCTGTCCCACCTCATGGCTTTGGGGCGGAATTGTTTAAGAAGAGGGAAGAGAAGAGATCATCATTTGCTTGCACTGAAAATATTTGTTTTCTTAACAATCCTCTGCTTATTGGGAGCACTCGTATTTTACCTATTAAATAATCAAACACTAATTATGACTGCCAGCATTTCCCCCATCTTTTGTCTCTGCTATTATAATAAAATTTTTAAGATAAAATGTTATACAGTTAGCATGCCTCCTTCCTTACAGCAACATTTATTTTGCAAATGTGCAGTTGTATTTAGGCTACCACCAGCAACTTTCTTGGCAAACATTGAGCAACTCCCACCACAAAGATTAATGAGTAGAGACAAGGTCTGCACACCTACTCATTTTGTTCTTCCGTTATCATGTTGTAGGACTCTGGGGAAATGATCCAGGAGACATCTACAGAAACCAAAAATGGAGTTTTATAACACTGAGAATCGTTTACTCTTGTGAACAATACGATCTTCTTGACTGGGCTGTGAACTTCATGGCAGTTGTGTCTTCTGTTATTTTTTGGTACCCCTCAAGGTCCTAAACACAATCCTACATAAATGTGAGGCTCCACCTGTGCTCATCAGCTGGCAGAGACGCGATGGCTTCATGGTCACATCAGGGGAGAGAAAGCACAGGTTACAAAGTCCGGGGGACACTTGTTGTTGGCCTTTATCTTCCTTGACATCCATGGACCGCAAATTCCTCCTTCAAACACTTGCTTCCCTTGGCTTCTGAACCACGGGCTTTCTCTCCTACCTCCCTGGCTGCTTCATCTCAGCTCGGCTGCCTTTGTGAGAGCCACTTGCACTGCCTGTCCCCCGACGGTGAGCATTTATTGGGCGCCTTTGTGTGCCAGGCACTGTTGTAGGTGCTGGAGATACAGCAGTGAGTAGAACAGATACAAAGCCTCGTCTTCATGGAACTGAAAGGAAACAAGGAACATCCTGTGTGTGTGTGTGTGTGTGTGTGTGTGTGTGTGTGTGTGTGTGCTGCCTGTCCCCGTATCACAGGAACAACCTCCGCTGCCCCCCAAATGCGATGAGCGCTGGCCGGTCTTGCAGGGCTCATGAAGGGTTGAGGCAGCCTCTCCCCCGCAAGCTTCTTTTCCTGGAGAGAGACTTTCTAGATGCTCCTGTCCCTGGCTTGGGCTCCCCTCTTCTCTGCCAGCCTCCCACTTTGGCTGCCCTGTCCTCTGTCCCCACCTGCAGCCAAATGACCTTTCTAAAAGACAAGTCTCACAGGTCACTCTACTGCTAAAAACCTTTGGCAATTTCCTATCGCTCTGTGATAAATCCAAATTTCTTGGCCTGCAGGAGACGCCCCATGAGCTGGCCTCTGCCCCTGCCACCTCCCACCTGCTGTCATAGGCTCCAGCAGCACGGAAAGCTGGGCCCCTCCGCGCCTCCGGGCCATGCTCAGGCTAGCCCCTGGACCTAGCGGGCCTTCTCCCTCCCCCCTTCTGCCTTGACCCCTACTCTCCCTGTAGACCCAGCCCTTCCCCTCTATCCCCAGTCCCCGGCCGGCCCAGGAGCACCGAGCTCATGGTGCTGTAGTTAACTAGTTTTCTGTCTTTCCCTGGGAGAGGGACACAGTGGTAACTATGTGTTTAAAGTCTGTCTCCCGGGGTGGTAAGCCCCTGTGAGCGTGGGCTGTCTCATTCACCACTGTGTCCGCAGCTCGCTGGGCGCGGAGTAACACACGTGGGCAGCGCTTCCCTGGCGCTAGCTGTGGGCCGGGCCAGGAAGTGCCCTGAGAACGTTCTGCGTAACCCGTGGCACTGACATATGGTAAGATATGCATTTGGGTCAGGTTTCCTGGCATATAACTTCCAAACTCTTTGGAATCTCCAAAGTGATGCATATCTTTTTGTATGCTGACCAGATGACAGGTGCTGGCGGCCCTTAGCTAGCTTCAGGATGGGGGCTGGTCACCAGAAAGACCAAGGCAGGATTAAAAGATTGGGACTTCCAGCACGCCCCAGCTCTGGGGGAGGAGGGAGGTCCTGAAGATTGAGGTGATCACCTGTGGCCAGTGGTGTCGTCAATCACACCTACTGAAGGAAGCCTCCATAAAACCCCAAAAGGACTGTGTTTGGAGAGCTCTGCAGAGCTGAACTTGGGGAGGCTCCTGGAGGCTGGCACACCTGGGAGGGCATGGCTGGCACACCTGGGCTGACGCCCTGCCCCCATACCTCACCCTACAGATCTCTTCATCTGTGTCCCTTGGAATATCCTTTATAATAAATCAGTAAACGTGTTTCCCCGAGTTTTGTGAGCCACTCTAGCAAATTAATAAAACCTGAGAGGAGGCCAGGTACAGTGGCTCATGCCTGTAATCCTAGCACTCTGGGAGGCCGAGGCGGGTGGATCCCTCAAGGTCAGGAGTTCGAAACCAGCCTGAGGAAGAGTGAGACCCTGTCTCTACTAAAAATAGAAAGAAATTAGCCAAACAACTAAAAATAAATAGAAAAAATTAGCCAGGCATGGCGGCGCATGCCTGTAGTCCCAGCTACTCGGGAGGCTGAGGCAGCAGGATTGCTTGAGCCCAGGAGTTTGAGGTTGCTGTGAGCTAGGCTGATACCACGGCACTCTAGCCCAGGCAACAGAGCCAGACTCTGTCTCAAAAAAAAAAAACAAAAAAAAAACCCGGGAGGAGGTTGTGGGGACCCCAATTTACAGCTAGTCTGTGCAAAGCGCAGGCCACAGCCTGGGGCTTGCAACTGGGGGCAGCGCCGTCTGGTGGGACTGAGCCCCGACCCTGCGGGAGCTGCCACTGTCTCCAGGTAGGTCGGGTCAGAACTGAATGGAGGACAGCCCGCTGGTGTCACTGCAGAACTGGTTGATTGGTTGCTGGTGGGGAGAAGTCCCTACATCCTTTTTGGTGACCAGAGGTCACAGAAGCCTTCTCTGCTGTCGAGCGAGAGTGTAGGAGAAACTGAGGTTTGCCTTTTCCCCTGCATGCTCGGAGGCACATCCTATCATTAGCCCCACTTTACAGATGAGAAAATAGGCCTAGAGGGGTTAATGATCCCTCTCTCAGTGTGGAGCCAGGTTTGGAATCAGACGGTCTTTCCCAATCTGCTCCTCACCCCAGTGGCCCGCCGAAGGGGTGGGTGGATTGTGTGTGGACATTAGCCAGTTGTGTGGTTGGTGGCCGTGTAGACTGGGCTGCAAACGCCGTCCAAGCCCCCGTGCCACTCCGTTTCAGAGCGCACACTGAGGCCACCGCCCTCGCCTTCCCCAGTGCCCTCAGCGCCCGCAGTCGGCGCGGAGGGGGGAGGGCCGGCCCGTGTCCTCCCCGAGACGCAAGTGGGGTGCGCTGGAGCCGCGGCCTGAGGGGGCAGCGGGGGAGGAGGCCTGGATCCTTGGGGGGGACGAGCTCTGGCTCACCCCCCATCCGCACACCCAGTGAGCGCACACCGCTGGGACCAAGCACAGACTTCTCGAAAGAATGAAAAAAACTCGTGAGCGACCGAAATCCTCAGAGCTAGAATGAATGACTCTATTTTACAGCAATGTTTTGTTCCTTCAAATGGGGCCCAATTTTACCTTCCTTACACATTTTAAAATTAAATTCCATTTTTATTAGATGATACTTATGTGTTGTACTATTCGAAAGGCGGAGAAGGGGTGGAGAGCAGAAAGTCTCTGTGCCACCGGCGCCTCCCAGTTGCAGAGGGGACTGTCTCACTCGCAATGCAGTTCAGCAGCCATTGCTCCTGCTCAGCACCCCCTCCCCCGTCCCCTCTGCAGGTGCCCTGGGACCAAGCCCTTCTCCATCCTTCCAGAGATGTCTGTACGGGTTTGAATGGGTGTGTCCGTCTATCCAGGGCTCTCGGCCTTGTCTTGTTGGGTTTGCCTCCTCGGAGACTGTTTCAGACGAGGCATACAGAGCAGGCCCCTTCTTTCCCTTAGCATCGCGTCGCATGGTACAGGTGCACTATGGTTTATTTAGCTGCTCTTCTGTAATATTTAACCAGTGCTCAGTGTATTTAATCAACTCCAATCAGGTCGTTTCTAAATTGTTTCTGTCACAAACAGTGCTGCCTTGTACCCAGCCGTTTCACCCACTGTCCGAGCACATCTGTAGGATGCAGCCCTAGAATCGGGTTGCCGGGGCGAAGCAGAGGAATGACTTCATAACGGTGGAATTTCGGTCGTCTGTGGCAGGCATAGATGAGATGTTTTGACGCTCAAGTGTTGGGTGTGTCAGATCCTGCCAGGCAGTCAGTGTCCGTGGGGGCCCCCCTCTAGTGTATTTGGCGTTAGAGAATGGTATTTGTGAATTTGGCTGGCTTGTTCTTCTCTGAAGAGAAAAGAGAGAGCTCACAGCAGAAAGGGAGCTTTTTGGAGTCCAGCCAAGGCTGACAGGTCCGCTGCCATCTCCCCTCGTTTCTGGAGGACGACCATGCTGGGGAACAAGACACCTGGGTCACTCAGCAGTGGGGGCACCAGAGACCCGGGTGGAAAGTGTGAGAAGTCCAGGATTCAGACCCCAAAGAAACGTATGGGCTGAAGATGGTCTGGCCCTAGGATCACTTCGTGGAGGGTAGGGGCACGGTCCCTGCCAGTCCTAAAATATACTGAGGATGTGATTCCTAACACCATGAGAGGCGTGGGTGGGTGGGTACATACGTAGATTCAAAGACATGGATAGGTGGTGACCCATCAAGCAAGCACGAACTTATATCTGCTTCATTAGGTAACTTCTTTGACCTCCTTGAGCCTCAGTTTCCTTGTCTATAATGGGATTAACTGTGCCTTTTTGTGGGGCTGTAAAGAGGAACCAACAGATAATGTGCATAGAGGACCCTGCACGGTGCCTGGTACACAGTGGGTACCCATATATGGTGGCAGTTGCTATCACTTATGATGAGGGGACATTCTCTTCTTGGTATATTGAAGGCTTTTTTTTGGCAGGAGCCAGTTCACGCTGTTTGACCCTTGCCTTCAAAGGGGATGACTGCGTAAGGTAGGGGTCCTCAGCCTTCTTTCCCTCCCAGCATGCGTGCTGGGTGGCATTTGGGTGCCTGGCACACTCCCAGCGTGCTTGGCAGGGCAGGATTTCTGGCTACACTCATTTATCTCCAGGCCAGGAAAGCAACCTAGAATCCACTTACATTTATATTAAAACAATAAATCAATAAAGGAAAGGAAAAGCAAACATCCCTGAGAATTTGGTCTTACAGCTACGACTTATTTGCACAACTGCACCCAGCTTGCACCCATTGCCTTCTAGAGTAATAATGGGTGGAGGTGAGGGCTATGGGTACCCTGGAGTGTCTCATTTCAGTGGGTTTGAGCAAACTCTTCTCTCCAGATATGAAATGGGGACATTTATCAGAGGCGTCTGGCTGCTGTTCCCCGCATGCCAGGCAGAGGTGCTAAGTCCTCTGCAGCGACCCTGGGGAACCACAGGCACCCCGGACCTTAGCTGGTGGGTGGCTCAGCTGCTTGGCTAAGGGGGTCAGGCCTTGCAGGCCCAGGCGGGCTCTCTGGGTCCAGCAGGCAAGCATGAGCTTGACCTGCCAAAGCAGCTGCTTTAAGCCTCAGACTCTTCCTCTGGGGTATGGAATCCAACCCCACCTGACCCCTCCCAGCACCCCCAGCCCAGCCCAGCAGGACTAACTGTTCTCTCCTCTGTGTCCCTGTGGCGCTTTGTTCCCGCAGCTATGAAAGCATTCACCGTTGGCTCTAAATACAGCTCTCCCCCTTCCAAGGCAATATATTCTTTTTATTTTGCTTGTTAGAGATTTTATGCAATCTCAAATTCTTCATTAAAATGGCCCTGGGGTTTACGTGGTTTTTTTGTCTATGAGATTAGATTTGAAAATGTAAATTGGTAGAAAGAGTTGTGGAAAATCAGGCCTGTCCATTACCTCACTATGGATGCTGCCCTTAAATCATGTTCTCCTCCATTCTACAGTCAGCTAGTCATTCAACAAACACTTACTGAACTCCCACTTTTGTGGCACTACACTAGGCTCTGGGATAAATGGGACCTGGGCTATGCCTTAGAGGCCAACACAATGTGGCTATCTAGCCCTAGATTTTGCTGACATACTAAAACCTCTCTAGAGTGTGAGAAGTCAACTTATAGGACTCCTTTCTGAGTGTAATTTCCTAGAGCTTTGAGACCATCTCTATGTTTTAAAATAATGTCATTAAGTTTTTAATTGTGATTTAAAAAACATATTCAGCTAGGCACAGTGGAATGCACCTACCTATAGGCCAGAAACTCAGGAGGCTGAGGCAGGAGGACTGCTTGAGCCCAGAGTTCGAGACCAGCCTGGGCAACATAGTGTGACCCCGTCTCAAAAATAGATAAATCGATCAATCAAACGATTGGAAAAAAAATCCTAGTTTCTTAATCTGCAATATCTATTCATTTACCAAAACCTGTAAAAGGCACCGTGCCTAGAGTGGGGTGGAGGGAGCATGAAGAAGAAAATACAAAATCTCCACCTTCCTGGACCTAAATCTAAATTTTTTGTTTGTTTGTTTGTTTTTTGAGACAGAGTCTGGCTCTGTTGCCTAGAGTGCCGTGGCATCAGCCTAGCTCACGGCAACCTCAAACTCCTGGGCTCAAGCAATCCTTCTGCCTCGGCCTCCCGAGTAGCTGGGACTACAGGCATGTGCCACCAAGCCCGGCTAATTTTTTTTCTATATATTTTTCGTTGGCCAATTAATCTCTTTCTATTTTTAGTAGAGACGGGGTCTCGCTCTTGCTCAGGCTGGTTTCGGATCACCTCAAGTGATCCGCCCGCCTCCGCCTCCCATAGTGCTAGGATTACAGGTGTGAGCCACCGCGCCTGGCCTTAAATCTAAATATTAATAAGGGAAGTCACATGCAGACAGCAAGTCAGCGTATTATTTCATTTTTTATTGCAAGTGGTATTCCGTCCTTTGTTCATTGGATTATAAGTATTTTTGGTACGTACTATGTTGTTAGGTGCTCCCGAGCCGATGGAAGATGTTGAAAGTGTGTCCCTGCCTTTGAGGAACTGGAGAGAGGAAGGAACTAGAGTCAGGTAGAATATGAGGCCACCGTGGCTCCAGGCCAAGAAGCCCATTAAATATGAGCCTGTAGGCTGCTTCACAGGTAGAAGGTTCTGAGGAATAGAAAGGCCATTGTGGAAGGAAGGAGGACATCCCAACCAGGGGATGGGCAGAAGCTAAGGTCACAAAATGTTTGGAATTTTGCATGAGTAATTGAGCCAGCAGGAGACGGGGGAGAACTTGCTCCCAACAGCACCAGCCGCAGGGCAGGCCCAGGGTGTGGTATGTGACGTCCAGTCTGCTGCCTGCAGTGAGGCTGTGCTTTCTCTTAATACTTCCTTTCCCTCGTCTCTCACCCAGCTTCTCTGCAGCCCCTTCAAGGGTGGCATGATGCCCTTCACCCTCCACCTGAGGTCCTGCCTTCCCTCTGCCAGAAGGTGTGTGACTCTACAAAAGAAATTAAGCAGCAGAAACACATCCAGCACAGCAGGGGGTAAGTGGTGCTAGATGTTTAAAAAAAAAAAAAAAATTCCTGGAAATACCAGTGATGTAGGCCCAGAAATTCCTGAGACTTCTTGCTTCTGCATGGGAAATAGAAAAAGCAGGATGATATGATAGTAATTCGGGTCACTATTTCACCGTCCAGAAGGAACTGGCACCTTGGACCAGACTCATGTGTGGAAATCTCAGCAGATGCGTCTAGCACCACCCAGTTCTGCTTGGTCACCTCAGCTCCGTAAGAAGAACTGGACAACCGCCAGTGGGCTCGGATGATGAGAAGGGTTTTCCCTCCAGGGAAAAGCACTCCCAGGTCACCCTGCAGTTTGATCTGATTGTGCTACAGGCCAATTCTCCCTACCCTTGGCTGGTCTTATTCTCTGGGTAGCACCCACCTCCCCACTGTCTCCCAGGAGAGACACGCAAGGCTCTAAAGGGTCCTGCAAGAAAAAAAAAAAAAACAGTTATCAAATGTGTTATTGACCTAAGTCACAACAAAATCTCACATTAAAAAAATATATTTTTTTCTGGTTATGGTAGAAGTGACAAAAGGAAAAACTAGCAGCACTTGTTTAAAGTACCAGAGCAATACAGTTTTCCTTTAGTTTATTGATGCATATGGCTTCTGTTGCTATTTATAGGCAAACAGAGTTATCTATTGTTACATAGGCTTAAAATGACAGTTCTCACAATTCTGCAATTGAGGGTGGGCTCAGAGGGGTGGTTCTTCTGTTTCCCATGGTGTCTGCTGGGCTAGACCATCCACAATGGCTTCTTCTTCACATGTCTGGTGTCCACCGGGGTGGCTGCAGCAGCTGAGACTGGCTGAGCATTTCTTTCTCTCTGCGAAGCCTTTCCAACAGTGGTAGCCAAATTTCTTTACATGGTAGCTCAGGACTCCAAGAGAAAGTGTTTCAAGAGGATAATCCCTGAGGCACAAGCACGTGTCAAACCTCTGCTTGCTTCACTTACTAATGTCCTGGTGGCCAAAGCAAAGAGAGAGAGTGAGAGAGAGCGTCACCAGGGTAATAGTCTGTCACAACCTGTCACACACAGTCAGCAAGCACAAGCTTAGCCCCTGGTTGACAACTGCTTGCTAGAACCTCAGAGAAGCAGCAGAACGGAGCAGCCAGGGATCCTGGAGTCAGACAGCCAGGCGTCAATCCCAGCTCTGCTCTGTACTGGCGATGGAGCTGTGGGTAAACTGTGTGACCTCTGTAAGCCTCATCTATAAAATGAAAGTAACAGCAGAATCTTCCCTCTGGAACTGTCAGGAGGGAGCATGGGCTACCTTAAGGCGAGCGCTCAATTGATCTGCCGTGTTATGCTCTGCAAGGAGGGAGGCTCATTTTCCCAAACAGCTGGGAAGCTGCAGCTTGCAACTATCTTCTGGGGCTTTCAATCAGATCAGGAATGATAAAGGGCAGCTTTTTTCTCTTGTCATTATGTTTAAAAAAAATTAATTTTAGGGCAAAAGGGCTCAGAGGCATCATTCCATTTCTCTCTGCAAAGAGAAGTGTTGTCACCTTGAGGGGGCAGCCCAGGGGACGCAGGGGATGCACAGATCACATCAGACTGTGACGTGCCCTCTCCAAAAAAGTCAGGCCTCTGTGGTCCGCTGCTCTCTCCAGCAAGGGACCGCGGAGGCTTCTGTTCTGTGTCCTGTTGCCGATGGGGGCAACTTGGGGACTTTTCTATTCATCTCTAGCAGCGGAGATGAACAAAACCAAAACACAGTGCCCTGCGACGTGCATTTAATTAAAAAGAAAACAAAGAAGCCTTGTGTGCATAATACCACCCTGATTTATTGTGTTGAAAATCCAATTTGTTCTGACAAACAGGCTTTGGAGGTAAGAAGTGCGTGGGCGGGGGAGGGGAGGCCTCTAAGCCAGGCGTGTCCCCCTCCCACTCCCTCCAGGTCCTGTGCGGAGCCACGGAGCCACGCTGGGCTTGCTTGAGACCTGCGGCAGCTTCCTGGGGCTTTCAGGAGCGGGGTGGGGGACAGGTCCAGCGTGTCCTCGTTTGGGAAGTCTGACTGTGGCATTGGCAGGCACCGTCGCGCTGGAGATAATGAGTCCCAGGCAGCGCCTGCCACTTGGAGTAGGAGCTGGACTTTTCTCAGCAGATGGCTGCAGCTGCTTCGCTCCACCATCCCGGAGGAGGAGGGTGCTTAGGTGATGGTGCTCCCGTCCCAGGGAGGCCCAGTGGATGGGGTTCAGCGATGAAGTGAGAGGAGCCTGGGGGTCGCCTGCCCCAGGTTTAAATCCTGGCTGTGCCGCGCACCAGCTGTGTAACCCTGGGAAAGTCACTTCATCTCTCTGAGCCTAATGTTCCTCGTCTATAAAATATAGATGATTACACATGCAAATTACTTAGCACAGAGAGCCTGGCACATGGTAAACACTCCATAAATATTAGCTAACAACCTTATTGCAGAAAAGAAAGGCCTACACGTTGACAGAACGAAGCTGGCAGTTAGGAGAATTGTCCCCAGGGTTATTTTTGCAGGAGAGCATAATTATGTTTTTCTTCGGAATGGTCTTAATCTCAGAATATTGAGAAAAGCACAGAGAAGAAAATTAAAGTCACCCAGTCTCGCCACCTGGAGACAACCATGATGAATCCATGTAGATGTATTTCCTTCTCGTTTTTTTCTCTCATTGATTTTATAAAAAGGAGAGTATGTCGAACATACTGCTGTTACCTAGTGTCATTACGTTAATGGTAGGTCACAAACATCTTTTAATATAATCATCAAGGGTGGGGCATGGTGGCTCATGCTTGTAATCCCAGCACTTTGTGAGGCCGAGATGGGAGGCTAGCTTTAGGCCAAGAGTTAAATATTTCTTCTATACTATAATTTTAAATGTCAATACTGAGTTCCATTATATAAATGTACAGTAACTCCAAGCCCTGCTTCCTGAGCACCAATGTGCTAAATGATTGACACACATTAACTCACCAAGGTCTCTTTGGGGTAGGTACAATGACCACCACCTTGCAGATGGGAAAACTGAGGCTGATAGATGCAAGGCCACTGCCCAGGGTCACACAGCTGGTTCGAGGCAGAAGCAGGATTCCAGCCCAGGTTTGTTACATCTGAAGCCAAAGGACTTCCCACACCAGAGGGTGGCTGGCTGTCCCCAGAGCAGGTCATGGCGTGCAAGCGGAGGTCTCCGCCTATGGCTCTGTTAAGACTGTGAGCCGCTCAGCCAGGAATCTGCCCAGACAAAAGATGTGAACAGCCTCTTTCCCAGAAAGGATGCCCAAATGGCCAGTAAGACATATGAAAGGTACTCAACCACATTCGTCGTCAGGACAATGCAAATTAAAACCACAATGTGACACCACTGTACTCCTGCCAGAATGGCTAAAATGAAAAAGACGCGCGACACCAAGTACTGGAGTCGCTCACCCTCCACTGGCGGGAACGGAAATTGGTACAGCCACTTTGGAAAACTGCTTGGCAGTATCTATGAAAGCTGAACATGTGTGTACCTTACAACCCAGGTATGTGCCAAACAGAAATGCACATATATGTACCCCAAAGTGCATGCATTCCAGTGTTCGTGGCAGCACCCCTTGTAACAACCTCAAATCGGGAACCACTCCGATGTCCATCGGCAATAGGATTGGGTGACACTCGTTGCGTGAATGTGCCACACATCGAGAGAACGAACCGACTATTGCTAAACACAACAATATGGACGAATCTTCCAAACCTGTTTTCCCGTGAAAGAAGCCAGACGTAAAAGACACATAGCACATGGTTCCATTATATGAGGACCGAGAGCAGGCAAACGTAATATGTGATGCTAGAAGTCAGGAAAGTGGCTGGTGTTTATCTGGATGCTGGTTACTGGGGTGTGTTCATTTCGTGAAAATTCACCAAGCTGTACGCTATGCGCACTTTTCTGGGTAAGTGCGATGCTTCGATGAAGTTAAATTAGAAATCGGGTGCAGGGGTGTGTGCCTGTAGTCCCAGATACTTGGGAGGCTGAGGGGGGAGGATAGCTTGACTCCAGGAGTTAGAGGCCAGCCTGGGCAACATAGTGAGACCCTATCACTTATAAAAGAGTTACATTAGGAAAGGTCCGTCAAGAGCCAACTCACTGCACATTTGTCCCCTCTCCCGCCAGGGCTCCGGCCAGCCAGCGTGGTGGTCCTGCCCAGCCCCCTCGCTGCAGCCTTCGAAAGGTTCTGCCAGGCCAACAATGGCCCTCTGCCCCTGCTGGGCCGAAGTCAGCCAGAAAAGTGGCTGCCGCCTGCCCGAGGCGCTGCCCCGGACTCCAGGTAAAACTGCGTGATTGTGAGTTAGGACTTGGGGTGGGCTAGATGCTGCCGCCAGGCGTCTCTGTGCAGCCTTGGGGACGCCACAGTGCCTGGCACAGAGCCGCACCCAGGGCTGCTGCTCAGGAACGAGCCTGCCATCCCCACCATTCCCCCTGCTTCCCGCGCCCCCTGCCCCTGCCCCTGCTCCAGGTGAAATCGTTGGAATCACAGGGAAATCCAGCCCTGGAGAAATCCCAGTGGCTCTCCCATCTGTCCACCTTGTCACCCAAGCCAGAAACCTGCCTGCACAGTATTAAGAAGAGCGTAAAAATACTTGAGTTACCAGCACCCAGCGAGAGACGCGTTGTGGTGTTTTGCTCCCAGACCTTTACACTACAACCTGTGGAATAAATGAGTCACGCTCCCCACCACGTCGCAGCCTCGCGTCGTCCCTCACCTAGACCTTTAGGCATCTTGTCTGGTCCCCGGCCCTAGTCTCGCCTGCCCTGCGCCCCGCCCCCCGTCTTCTGCTCTCCCACCAGCGGGGCTCTTTCTGTGTCTACGTCTGGTCCCGTGACGCTCCTAGTGCAAATTCCTCAGTGTCTTCCTGTGGCTGGTACCGCAGCCTGGTCCAAGCCCCGCGGTGACCTGCCCAGCTCGCTTTCTCCCCTGGCTCCTGATACTCCGGTTGTCCTCACCCCTCTCCCCAGGCAGAAAGCTCCCAGGAGTGTGCTGTCATTGTCATTCTCTGGACTCCAGGGATGAGAGTGTCCTTTGGAGACCCCCCTGCGCCCAAGTTTGCTCCTCTACATTTTCCCTGGCACCTCCTACGCTGCCGGCCTGGGGACCCCTAGAGCAGGCCCCCCGCTGGGCCACGGGGCTTGATGCCGTCACGCCGCTCACACACTGTTTCCTCTGCCTAGACGCGCTTTTCTCCTTGCCCAACCAGCAAACTCCTGTTCATACCTCAAAACCCAGCACCTCCTCCTCTGTGGGAGAGAATGGATTTCTCCCTTCTCTGTGTCACTCCACCTCGGCTGCGTCTGTTCTCAATGCAGTCTCGCCTACCACCATTAGATTGCAAGGTCCTTAAAGGTTGGGACAGTGTCTTCTCCATCGCCTGATATTACCAGTTTCTGATCTGGTACCCTTGGAAGGACGCCAGCAGGGCCCCTTGCTGAAAACTAGGCATCTAAGCTGGGCGCCAGGACTGGAAATTTCAGCACTAACCCCCTCTTCTCTCCCCGGTCCTTCTAACAAGTGCACTGTCGGGGCCACAGTGAGGGGCTGGAGGCCTGTGAGCTTTCCCTTGTGTCCCCAGAATGGGCTGTCCCCGGTTCCTGAAATACGAGTTCGGTGCCTGCACAGGCAGCCTGGCCTCGCTGGAGGGGCACTCGGAGCAGCTGAGGGACATGGTGGCCTTCCTCCTGGACTGCAGCTTCTCCCTGGAGGGGGCCCTGGAGAAGGTGGGGCTCCCCAGAAGAGACCCAGCAGGTCACGGCCACACAGGAGCATACAAGGTAGGGACACACAAAAGCATGATGGCTTGAAGACGTGTAATACCTTTTATTTTCCTGTGGTGGGGAGGACGTTGGCACAGGAGGCAGAAAACCTAAGCTCTCGGCCCAGCTCAGCCACTTTCTAGCTATGCAACCCAGGACAAGTGGTCAGTCTCTCTGAGCCAACCTTGGTCCTGCCCTGGTCTAGCCTCGGATGACCCAACCTCGGACTGTGCACGCCCAGCGTGGCCCTTCTTGATGGTTCATTGCGGCTGTGTAAACCCAACCCGTCTGGAATTTGTCCTTTAACTTAGGGCATCTCAGTGATATTTTGAAGATCCTGCCTGCTCTGGGGGGGCGGTGCCAGGGAGAACGCACCTGGCTCTGTAAATGTCCCAGGATTAGTGGCAGAGCTTCAGCCAGGCTGTTAGCCACTGGGTTACGTCCCTGTGCAGACAGCAGGGTCATGTTCCTGGCTGGAGGTGGCTCGAGGTGGCCTCTCCTGGGACGTACCCGCTGTTGGGTGCTGCCTCCCTGCACGCCCCTGAGCTTTGCTTCCAGCCACCACTGGTCACCGGGACTGAACTAGATTCCCTCATTCCATTGACCCCTTCCTGGACATTTTTTGGGTAAAGTCTAAGAATTCACTCTGTTAGATCAGTGGTCAGCAGCATAAAACACTGCCGGGCTCCAGTTTCTCTGTCTATGGAGGACTCAGATTGGAGACTTTGTCTAAAATGTCCTGGTGCGGGCTCCGGCCAGACAGGCCCCCGCTGCCCTGATCAGAAACGAGGCTGCCCGCAGTCTGCTGCCTGTCACATGTGTGCAGCGTGTGCCCGAGGGGTTTGCCGGGAGCTAGGAAAGGGTGGGGACGGTGCCCCAGCTGCCAGTGGGGGCCCACGGCAGGGTCTGGCCTTAGACTGCACCGTCGTTTGTGGCAGGTGGGAGCTGGGAGGGTCCTGTGGCCTACCAGGTGCAGCCTCTCATTTTAGATGAGGAGACCGAGGTCTAGAGAGAGCAAAGGACTTGCCCGAGTCCCAAAGCCACACTGGACTCCCGGCTCCCATCTGTAAAATGTCAATAATAGAGGTGTGATGATTAAAGGATGCTTTGAAGAGAGGTGACAGTGCGTGCCCATAGTAAGTGCTCGACATGCCACTCTCCCACATCTCACTGACCCGATCGATGGTTACCAAAGAGCTACTGGGAGAGATGGCCAGGCAGCCATCTGGGATTCCATGGGTGGCCACGAAGGGATGAAGGGCGCTCCCAGATGGGATGTGCCTTAGCCTTGGAGAGCGGCCAGCTCTGAGTGGCCCCAGCATGTTCTCTGTCACTGGCGCTGTCATGCACACTGCTGGCAGGCACACCAAGGCTCCATCCTGCTGCCACCAGGGTGGTAAAAGCAAGCTTTTTTGGTGGCAGCCAAGGCTGTCCCAGCGGATTACAGTCCTAGCCATGTCCTAAATCTTCCATAAGCCCCATTGCAGGTCCAGAAACCACTCAGGGGAGGAAAATGTAGCACCAGCGAGAGTCACGCAGCCATCACGGGCAGCTGCTCTTGAGGCGGGAGGAACGACACAGGCTCAGTGGGGCCTGGGACAGACGCCTGTCCCTTGTGTGGATTCAGGAGGCAGAGCAGACGCCAGCTCCTCCTGCGAGTTCCAGCCCAGGGTTCCCCTCCCTGCCTCCCTCTGCCTCTGATCCTCCCAGAGCGTCTTCAAACCTGTGGCCCACGGGCCCCTTGAAGTTCCTGAGAATCTCAGAGGGTCCATGACATCCGATGGGAAAAATATTACATTTTTGTTTTCATAGCCTCAAACTGAAATTTAGCATTTCCTTCGATCATGAATGTGGGCAACAAACGACCACTCCTGTGTCAGCGGACCCTGTGACTTTGTGGCTGCCGGTGGAAATCAGAGTTTCAAATCCCATTACAGTTCTTCCTGATATCTCAAAAATATCCTATGTGTCTATCAGTGCTTGAAAATCACAATGGTGGTAGGTGTGCCCTCTTTTTCCTCAAGCTGCTGTGAGGCACACATATTGCTGTATCACATTTTTTCATAATTTTATAACTGCACTTGTGATATAATTGTTTTCCTGTGGAATCCTAAGCTTTTTTTTTTTATGCATTTAAAACATTACTTTGATCAGGGGTCCATAGTGGCGCCAGACTATTGAAGGGGTCTGTGGCACATAAAAGTTAAGATTCCCTATTTTATTTTATTTTGAGACAGAGTCTTGCTCTGTTGCCCAAGCTAGAGTGCCGTGGCATCAGCCTAGCTCGCAGCAACCTCAAACTCCTGGGCGCAAGCAATCCTCCTGCCTCAGTCTCCCAAGTACCTGGGACTACAGGCATGCACCATGCCCGGCTAATTTTTTTCTATATATTTTTAGTTGCCCAATTAATTTCTTTCTATTTATAGTAGAGGCGGTCTCGCTCAGGCTGATCTCGAACTCCTGAGCTCGAGCGATCCTCCCACCTCGGCCTCCCAGAGTGCTAGGATTACAGGTGTGAGCCACCGCACCTGGCCAAGATTCCCTATTTTATACCAATAATTACCAGCAAATTTCCCCATCTGTATGCCACATAAAAGTATAATAGAAGCTAATTTTTATAGCAGCTACTGGGACCTGCTCTTGCATTCAGCTGCCTTGAACTGTTGGTGTTGAGGGCTTAGATCTGTACTAATTCTATTTTTTAAGATTTTTCACTTGAGTTTGTTTTTTTTGTCAGACAACCGTGCCTTGTGCCACCCATGCTGGCTTTTGCTGCCCTCTGGTGGTCACGGCGAGGCCCGTTCCCGAGGTTGAGCTGGGAAGGTTGGTGCGGGCCAGCTGCTCCCTTGGTGGGGCACGAGGACAGCCTGTTCACATCGGCGACCCAGGTCAGTGTCCCCTCTGGTTCCGGACTCTGACAGCCTCCCCAGGACTTGGGCCTGAGAAGCAGCAGACAGGAACTTGCTGCGTTCCTGGGCTCCCACAGTGTGTCCTCATCTTTTCCAGGGGGTCGGGGAGCGAAGGCCCTGGATGAGGCTCAAGGACTCTAGCAGCAGGACCAGGGTTTACAGACGCCCCTCAGTTGGCAAAACAGCCAGCCTCACCCTTTGGGGATGTTTGGTAAACATAAAGCTCCTATGAACTTCAAATGAACTTGGGGTAGGAGGAAGGAGAGGGCGGCAGCAGGGCTCCTTGCCTGGAGATTTGGGCTCAGAGCGAGCTCTCATCTGGGCTGCTGTTCACTGGCATATTTGGGCAGGAGAAGACTTTTGTTCACATGTTAATTCAAACTGAAACCCGTTGATCCCAGCGTATGAATTCAACCCGAGTAAGGGAACAGGTCAGAGGGTGAGGGGCTAAAGTCCAGAAGCTGCTGCAGCCTCCCGGAGGTTCCCCGAGGGCCCAGTGAGAGCTTGGGATTGGGCCTTGAGTGCGGGTCCGAGTCCAGGGCACCAGGAGCTCACCCGGCTGCGTAACAGGCAAAATCAGACAAAACACGGCATTCTGTGAAAACGGGACCAGCCACTCATCAGTGGCCGCCGCGTGGATGAGACCCGCTCGCTCTTGCGCCCTGCCCTGCTTCCTCTGCAGCCGCGTCTGAGATAGAGGAATTCAATAAGTCGAAACTGAAGAAGACAGAAACTCAAGAGAAAACTCCACGGCCTTCCAGAGAAAAGCTCCAACAGGAGAAGCAAGCAGGCCCGTTGCTGCAAGGCAGCGCCGCCAGCGTGCACCGTGAGCTCCGCAAGCAGCGCCTTCTTGTTTTGCTTCTTTTAGCCGCTTAACTTTGTAAGACGCAAAGAGGTTGGATCAAGTTTAAACGGCCGGCCGTGCTGCCCCTTTCACATCGAAGAATCGAGAACGACTGACAACAAGGCCGCGCCTGCCTCTCCCCTCTGCCTGTCGGGCTGGCAGGGAAGGAGAACTTGCATGTTGGGGAAGGAAGCAGCGGGGCGGGACGACAGTGAAATCTAGAGTAAAACCAAGCTGGCCCAAGGTTTTCTGCAGGCTGCTAAATGCAGTTTAATCAGAACGCCATTTTTTTGTTGTTGTTCAAATGATTTTAATTATTAGAATGCACAATCTTTTAAATATGCAAACAAAAAGTTTTAAAAAGTGAAAAAAAAAACTGCAATCAGCACTTGCTGCCTTCATCATATAAGGATGATCTCATGGCTGGGCGCGGTGGCTCATGTCTGTAATCCTAGCACTCTGGGAGGCCGAGGCAGGAGGATCGCTCGAGGTTAGGAGTTCGAAACCAGCCTGAGCAAGCGCAAGACCCCGTCTCTACTATAAATAGAAAGAAATTAATTGGCCAACTAATATATACGGAAAAAATTAGCCGGGCATGGTGGCACATGCATGTAGTCCCAGCTACTCGGGAGGCTGAGGCAGGAGGATTGCTTGAGCCCAGGAATTTGAGGTTGCTGTGAGCTATGCTTATGCCACGGCATTCACTCTAGCCTGGTCAACAAAGCAAGACTCTGTCTCAAAAAAAAAAAAAAAAAAAAGGATGATCTCAGGACCACCCACCAGGAAGGTGTCTGCTGAATGGTTTTAGCATTACTGGGGATGGGTTGGGCCCAACACGTCCATCTTTGCTGTCCTCCTCAGCACTTTGGTGGCCGGCCAGGGTTAGGACGCAGTTGGTGGTCCAACAACAGAGTTTAGGTTTGTGTAACGTGACTCAGTCTGTATCAAGATAAACTCGAGGATGCTGGCTTTGTTAGCAATCTGTACGGTGCAAGAGCTGGGCTAAACGCACCCAAGGCTTCCAGAAATCACATCACAGAGTTCGAGATTCCATGTTCTGAAACTGTACCACTCACCACGGACTGTGAGTCACGGGGTATCTGAGTTGTTAAAGCCTTGTGAGGGCGAGGGGAAACTTCCCCTTTCTCCTAAGATCCACTGAAAGATCAACTCACAATTAAGGCTGATTAACTAGAGGAGGAGGTTTATTTACCTTGCACATGGGGAGAATCACCGAGTGATTACCCAACATCTCAATGGGATTCAGATATTTTTATATGCTCCTGTTAGAGGGGTGGGGGCGATGAGGGATGCAGGTGATTCTGTTTAGGTGTAATAAATGGTTGCTAGGTAGGGTGAATGGATGGGGGAAACAGATTGACTATAAGTTAACCTGAGAGGCAGGTATTATGTTTAAAATGATTTGGGCCAGGTCGGGTTGCATTCTTGATTTTCTTTCCTGCAAGATAATGAGATAACAGGGAAAGGAAGGGAGGGGAAGTCCATTGTTCCTTTGTTGGGTCTATCTGGTTATGCAGATAGATGGAAAGCCCCTTCCAAGGACCTGGTGATCTCTAAGGGCCTTTAACTCAAAATATTCTTTATACCAAGGAGTCATCTTTTGGGGTGAAATTTCCTGAGCTCCTTCAGCCTCAATTCCTGCTCTCCTTCACCTCCCCCTCAAATGCCCTTTGAAATAATCCCGTGACTGGAGTGCCTTTCGGAGAAAGAACCATATACTACTCAGTGAGGTCTAATTGCATGGTACCTGCCAAGGGAATTACCTTTTCTTTTTCCATGGGCAGAACTGCTGGGAATCAAGGAACTTTCCAGACCCGACTACGGGGATGCTGTGGTGTGTCAGCCAGGGGATGTTCCGGTGTTCTGGCCTTCCCAGCTGACCAGTCTGGAAGCTGTCAGCAGCTGCAGTAAGTTGGGGGTGTAACAGGGCAGTTGCTCTAGCCTAGAATGGAACCCTACTTCTCTAGTTCTTGAAAGCGTAGGCTTACAGCCCAGTGGTTTTTAAAATAAAGCCATAAAACAAAACACAGGACAGAGACCTACGGCCTGCAGTGAATACCTCTCTGGTTTCCTTCTTTCAACCCCGGGGCTGGCCTCACCAGAGCAGCTTGTCTTGCAGCTCAAATGTTTTGATTAAATATATTTTTGTCTGCTGAAGTCTCATAGCCCATTCTAACAGTAGGATAAACCTTGAGCTTGACTTTTTGAGATATGATAGAGATCCGTGGGACATTGGAAACAAAGGTGAAGCCAAGAAACACAACCAAACAAACCATTCCCACGGTGTGTGCAAGGTGGTTGAAACTAGTACCATCCGAACGTTTCTTTCAAAGATGATGTTACAATGAAGAGACACACGGGGGCGCCCTCACTGCTCATGGTAAGGCAGGAATGTGATAGAAACATTACAAATAACAACTGTTGAGGCCCATGGTCATAGACACTGGAAAATTCCGTCCAGGTCACCCCCACTTGCACCCTAAAGCATAGGATTCAATGTTACTGTAATTTATTTTGAAAGCATTCATGAGAGTTTAGCTGTTAGTATGGCCTCATGAGAGGGAAAGATTATTTTTACTATGTTGAGACGGCATAGATGCCAAGATCTGTAGGATTCTATTCGTTTGTGTCTAGTTAATGTGCATGTATTGAGCACCTACTGTGTGCCAGGCACCCAGACCTGGGGAACACAATGCTGCACTGGACAAGATTCACTACTCCAGGAGCTGTGGTCATCTCTGAGTGTGTGTGTGGGTGTGTGCATGGGCACATCCACACTCATGCATCCCTGTCACATCTCAAACACAGTGGCCCTGCCGCTCTCCTGCCGTCAGCCTGGGGGAAGCCCTGCAGGGGAGGTCCCACTGCCTCGGGCACCCCAGCACACTCCAGCCCTTTAGCCCTGACGGTGATAGCATATTTGACTATAAATGACAGCAAATGACATTAGTCAAGGGCAATCTTGAATCATTCTCAGATGCCAATATTTAAAGGCCAGGTGCAGTGGCTCATGCCTGTGATCCCAGTACTTTGAGGGGCCAAGGCAGGAGGATCTCTTGAAGCCAGGAGTTCAAGAATAGCCGGGGCAACGTAGCAAGACCCCATCTCTACAAAAAACAAAAAAATAAAAACTTCAACATTTAAACTTCTATTAGAAATAGATTATTTTCTGCACACCTTGCAACTGTTGGCAAAACCCTATGTCACACTCTAAACTGACTGTTCTGATGTTTACCCAGCTTTAGGGCTACTAGTTTTAGGTGCTGTCCAAAACACAGAAATGCAACAAGTACATTCATCAGATTCATTATTTCTTCCCCTTATATATCATGTCTAAAAGTTATTTATCAGTTCTGTCTTTTGAAGTGTTGGCTGACCCTGGCTTTCTATTAAATCTAAGAAACTTTACTGCTTCTTAGATTTAATAGAAAGTTGTTATTTACTCAACTCACATTTACTAAACACCTAGTAGTGCAAGGCACTCCGTGAGATTCTGAGATGCATAAGCAATAGTCGTGCTTCTCTAAAAGCACACAGCAGGGTGGACTTCGAGTACTCAAGGATAATGATGACACCAAAGAAGGCAGAAGAGCTAAATTAAATATAATAAGCATTAAGCACTAGTGAGCCAAGCACAAGGAGATAAGAGTGAGTAAGATTTGTCTGGTTCGATGACACAAACCATCATTTATTGAGGGCTTACTCTGAACCAGCCACTTTGCTAAACACATTTATGTACATTTTTCAGTTTAGTCCTGACAGCAGCCATGTGAGGCACATCATTATTTTATAGTGGAGGAAACAGGTGTAGACAGGGCGAAGTCACATCTCAAACACAAGTGCATTTGCCATAGTTATTTCTCCATAACTATGCTAGAGTGTTACACGTTGCCTGTACTCTAGTAAGGGAGAGATTTTTTTTTAAGAACAGGATTAGCATAAACCAAAACAAAATGTAAGTGTTATGAGAAAAATAGAAACTATGTTCACAGAGGGAACCAAATCTAACATTTGCTGGAAAGTCAAGCAAGATGGCTGTGTGCGTTGTAAGAGCTCAGTAGCTGCTCGCTGACATCCATGGGTAAGTTGAGGGGATCGCTCAGAGCTCTGGCTGCTGTGGCTGAGGCTGTGCCTCACGTTTCCCACGCTCGACTCAGCTTCCCTCTCCTAAAGGCAGAGGCAACTGTTCAAATGGAGCTAGATGTAGCCATAAGCCAGCTTGTTCTGACCTCGGTGCCAACAGGCGGCACGGGGAGTGCTGTTGGTAGAGGTGACGCTCCGGTGCCATCGTGCCCAGCAGCGGTGGCTTAGCGGGGAGCGGACGGGGCTGGATGAACCGGCTGGGCTCAGTCCCTCCTGCTGTGTGTTTCAGAGGCCCCACTGGCTTTCGCCAGCACGCCGGGCAGCACAGTTATGACCGACCTGAAGGACACAAAGGCTCCAGACAGTCTTCTCAGCCCGGAGAGAACCCCAGAGGTCCACCGCATTTCCCAGGATCCTTTGCACTACAGCGTCGCGTCAGCCTCAGCCGTTCGGAAGGTCCGCGAGCTGGAGGCCATGATCTCGCTCGACCCAGGTAAGAAGCACGCACCCTTAACAACCCGGGACACGCATCCCTGCTGCCACGTTTGGTGAAAAAGAGGGCAGGATGCAAAGTATATCCACACTGTGATTTTTTAAGATTTTGTACTGTTGATGAATCCCAAAAAAGTTAGAGGTAAATGCACCAAAATGCTGACATTGATGATCTCTAGGTAGTGGCATCGTGGGTGATTTTTCTTTCCTTCTTTATGGCTTTTTTTATTGTTTTTATTGTTACTCTAAATTTCAACATTAAGCATGTGAGGGCATCTGGTGAGTTTATTAGCTGGGCACGTTGCCACCCGGAACTAAATAGGATTCGGCAGGTAAGGAAAAAAAGAGAGTGATTTCTAGCAGGCGACTGCCATCGTTTCACAAAGTTACCTATGTATTTAATAATGTCCCTAATCTTCCCCCTTTGTGCCCTTGCCCTGGGCTGGGCACAGCATGGATTTTGTTTAGACTGGGCGGCAGGGCTAGAGGAGGGGATGGAGTCTCCTCTGGGGATCCCAGTAGGGCAGGACTCTGCAGCTCCAGCCTCCAGCTTGCAGCCAACCTGTGTGTCGTGTGTGGTGTCTCTGGGAAAGGACAGCCCTTCTGGACATGGGACAGGGCTGGTAGGATCCACCAGGGCATCTGCTGATTCCCATTGGGAAGAGGTTTGCAGAAAGCTGGTTGACGGGCCTTTAACTTCTAAGCCCAGGTAGCCAGCAGAGAGCATGGTTTCATCCGCTGTTGTGCATGGCATATTCCATTCATTTGTTGGCAAACACTCATGAGAAAATGACAGCGCCTCAGTTTCCTCATCAGTATAACAGGAATAATAACAATGTGCACCTCCCTGTTGGGGTTGTGATAGGTAATAATAATAATAATAGCTCTCAACTAGCAAGTTTTATTCTATGCCAGGCATCATGCTAAAAGCATTTACATTCATTAATGGATGAGGAAACTGAGGCATATCAGGTTAAGAAACTTGCCCAAGTCCACATACCTAGTAGGTGACTGGGGTAGAACTTGAATCTACATCGGCGGCTGTCAAAGCCCGTGGTTCATAGATGTCGGCTAAACTAGACTCTGAGTCTAAATGGTATATCACGGTCTTGCCTGGTGTCTCCTGGCTCACACCTTCTTTCCTCTTCTGCACCTTCTCATGGGCCATGTTCCTAAACCTGGGGTGCTAACCACCCTTTGCACCTTGCACGTCTGGGGAAGGGACATGTGGCCCTCCCCTCTGGCCCTTCTGCCTCCTGTTTCCCCAGCGGCTACCTGAATCGATGGTGCTGGGCCTCCGTGGAGCACGGGGAGGTGAGGCCCGCCTGCGAAGGTTGACTCTCTGGGCCAGACTCCAGGGACCCAGACTGACCCAGACTTGCCCTGCTGGCTAGCCCCGTCGCTGAGAATCCGACAGGGTAAACCAGCCCTAGAAATGTCCGATTCTCTCCCCTGGGGCTAGGAGCGGAGGTGGCCCTCCAACAACAGGCCTCTGCAGTAACTAAACCGCCTGCTAAGCCGGCAAGCATGGCTCTTTGCTTGTTTGTTCTTATGTGAGGTTGTTCCTTCACTCACTCTGCAGAATGAATTCGTTTTTGTATAAACACACAGCAAATGTGGGTGATATGCCCACCACAGACACCCCTTTCAGGACGTGTGCTCATGGCTGTGCATGCACAGAGTCTCCCATGTAGTCGGTCTCCTGGGTGGACGGTTCTCAAAATTTCTGCAATACCTTCTCCCTCGCAAACATTCATACCCAGGCTGATGGCTCTCCCACTTAGCGCAGGGTCATGAGGGAAGATGAATTATTAAGTCTTCCATTAGCTTAGATGAAAAACAGTACTTGGGAAGTAAATTTCCCGCAGACGGGGTGCGGCCAGTGCTGAATGGAGGGCCGGCCCCAGCGCCACGGGCAGCGCTGGTGCAGACTGTGAGTTGAGGCTCAAAGAATGCGGCTCGCGGGGAGGCAGATTTATGACCGTCAGATGCGCCAATGTCGCTACTAAGAACCGTCTTTAATCCTCATGAGCAACAGATACTCTCGATCCCCGCTGTGTTAAATAAGCAGATACAAGACTAATGACGGTGTGCTGAACATGACTCACTGGGCATAATAATAGACCCATAAGTCACTGTCGAGAGGGTGTTGGCTTGCATTTGATGGGGTTTATAGTAATGACTTTTGTCCTGACAATAAAATCATCGTAAATGCATATACCGCTCTTCAGTTGACCAAATTCTCTCTTCCCTTCTCTCCTTTGGTGCTCACCACGCCCCATGAAATACATCGCATCCCAATTTGTTTTTCCTTTAAAAATGTTGTTATTCTTTGTCCCTTTAATCCACAGTACTTCATGTTCATTGTAGAAGCGTCAGAACATTTATAAAAGTAAAGAGTCAATAAAAATTACCAGTGTCCCGTCACAATGAACCGATATTAACAGTCTAGTGTTTGGCCTTGAAGTCTCTTTCTTCAGTCTTGAGCCTGTGCATGCATTTATGCACTGGACTCATGCTGGAATACCATTTTAGGACTTGCTTTTCTCACTTTTTTATTGTGAACATCTTTCCTTGTTATTAAGTAGTTTTCTATGACATCCTTTTTAATGTCTGCATAAAATTCCATTTTACTAATGTCCCATTGTTTTATTAATATTCTATTATTTGATACCATAAACAATGCTGCAGTGAACAGCCTACCTAAGTTTGTGTACGTAACCATAATTACTTCATCAGGAATACTAGATACTACAAGTGAATTTTTGGCTCCAGTGAAATACACGAATCTCAGATACAAATCACCCTCCAGACAGAACTGTTGTAGTTCCCACTCCCACCGGCAGTAGGTAAGAGAGGTGAGAAGCTATGTCCCCATGGTTCTCGTGCACCTGGACCACCCTCCATTCTCCACGTAGGAAAACTGAGGCTCAGAGAGGTCAAGGGACAAGGCCAAGGTCACACAGCTACGATGTGCCAGCACCTGGGCTGGAATGTAAGTTTCCATAACAGGAATCCAAAATCTGTGTCCTTCATATTCTGCAGGCACCTCAGCGGCAAGCCAGTGTCCTCTCATGTCCCTCTGGCCACTGCTGATTTTAGCCACAGCTTGGGCGGAAGTTCTGAGTCACGACTCTGCCTTCATATGGCATTGTTTTGCTCTGAGGTGACCTGAGTTGGACAAAGTCACGATGGTGTATCCCAAGAGCAGCTGCCCATGTGGCAGCCACCATGGGCATCTGCAGAGCAGGCTGCTGCAGTGCTCGCGTCCCCTGGCCCTGCCTGGCTCACCTGGTTCCCAGCATGACCCCAGGTCTCTCTGCTTCTGCACCTGAGGACATTCTCTGTACCTCCAGAGCCCCGTCTCTGCAAGAGGGGCTGAGAGCCGGCGGATAAATGCCCAGTCTCCCTGTGCTGTGTGTACCCCACGACTCTTTGGAGCATCTGTGTCAAACAGGATGGAGCCCCATTGCCTTTGGAGGGAACTTGCTCACTCACAGTCCTTTCGTGGAATTATTCCCTTTTCTACTCTTCTTGCATTTCCTGGGATCACCTCCCACTGAAATTTTTATGCCCAAGTCCTTGTCATAGGGTCTTTTTTTAGGGAATCCCCAACTAAGATGGTCCCATATCCCTTCCTCCGTCTATGCTCCCTGTATTAGTTAGGGTTTGCTAAGCTGCTGTAACAAACAAGCCACAAGGTGCTTTGCTCCAATACAATAGAAGTTTATGCCTCTCACATAACAGTCCAGGTGGGTCTTCCAGGGTGGGTGCTCTGGGTCCACAGGAAGGTGGATCAGCTTTGCCCAGTCACGAGGGGACCCAGCAGCTCTGCCGTCACATTGTGTGGCTCCTAGGAGGCTCTAGCTGTCAACATTCCAGCTGTCAGGAAAAAGGAAAGAACGCGGAGGTGCATGTGGGACGTGCATGGCCAGGCCCAGAGGTGGCACGTGTCACTTCTGTCACATTCTAGTAGAGAGAACCTTGTCTTGTGGGCACACCTAACTGAGAGGAGGCTGGCCGGCCACCTACCTGGCTGCCCTTCACTGCTGGTGGCAGGGGGAGAAAAGTCACTCTGGTGCATTCTGGTGAACCATTCACAGTCTCTGCCATACCCTTCAAATCGACTGCTTAAAAGAACAGAGCAGGCTAGGCCTGGTGGCTCACACGTGTAATCCCAGCACTTTGGGAGGCTAGGGTGGGAGGATCACTTGAGGCTAGGAGTTCCAGTGAGCTATGATTGTGACACTGTACTCTAGGCCTGGGTGACAGAGTGAGACCCTGTCCCTAAAAAAAAATAGAAAGAAAGAAAACCAACCAGCTAAAACCCTAAATTACTCTTAGTATAAGTTTCGACTTAATCACAAGTACTTGCAATTACTTTATTTTATGATTTGATCTGATTTGATTTGATTTTTTTTGTTGTTTTGTTTTGTTTTGAGACGGAGTCTCGCTCTGTTGCCCAGGCTAGAGTGCCGTGGCATCAGCCTATCTCACAGCAACCTCAGACTCCTGGGCGCAAGCAATCCTCCTGCCTCAGCCTCCTGAGTAGCTGGGACTACAGATATGCGCCACCATGCCCGGCTAATTTTTTCTATATATTTTTAGTTGACCAATTAATTTCTTTCTATTTTTAGTAGAAATGGGGTCTTGCTCTTGCTCAGGCTGGTTTTGAACTCTTGACCTTGAGCGATCCGCCCGCCTTGCCCTCCCAGAGTGCTAGGATTACAGGTGTGAGCCACTGCTCCCGGCCTTGATTTGGTTTGATTTGATTTTTGTAATTTCAGGCAACCGGGGGATTGGGCACCTGCTCTGCAAAGACGAGCTGCTGAGAGCCTCTCTGTCCCTGTCCCACGCCCGCTCAGTGCTCATCACCACCGGGTTCCCCACCCATTTCAATCACGAGCCTCCGGAAGAGACGGACGGCCCACCAGGAGCCATCGCGCTGGCCGCCTTCCTGCAGGCCCTAGAGAAGGAGGTCTCCATGATGGTTGACCAGAGGGCCGTGAACTTGCACCGGAAGCTTGTTGAAGATGCTGTTGAGCAAGGTGAGCAGTGAGGTGGGCTTGGTCCATTTCCCCAAGCAGGCCTTTGTGGACAGAGGCTGGAGGGATCCGTGTTTGCAGTACTTCTGCCGGGCACCCAGCACGGGGCTATGCGCTCGGCACGGAGCGTCATCCTTTGAGCTCACAACAACTCTTTGTCATGAACCATTTATCCCTGTGCTATAGATGAAGAGACTGAGGTTCCAAGGGGCCCAGGTGATTCGCCCAGGTGAGAATGGTGAGCAGGCTCCAAAGGACATGATCCTTCCAATGCACCTGCTGCTCTCCCTGTGCAATGAGGGGGTGGGGAGCGACCTGCCAAGTTCTCTTAACAACCCAGGGCAGCCCTGCGCCACCAGAGCATGGGGATGGGGGGTGGAGTATAGCGTGGTTGAATTCTCAGACAGCCGTGTCCCACCTGGTCCTTCCACATGGGCAGGGATGCACCTGCACCACCCAGGCGGGCATTAGAGCTGTGAGTACTAAAGACACAAGGCTGTGATACACCATCAGTGTGATGAGATCAGCCCTGGGCTCAGTGTGAACAACTGCTCCTCACCTTGCCTCCGTCCTGCAGAAAGTGTTACTCAGGCATGAGCTGGAAGCCTGGTGAATGTCACCTGCTTCCCACCTCCGATCTCTCTGTGTCCCTCAAGATGCATTCCTCAGAGAAGAATTGTTTTCCCTTTAGCATTTAAAAAGGGCTTTAACCTCAGGAAGGAATACCATAAAGCACCCATTATGTGGGCAGCTTCAACAAGTCTGTACTGGCACATACAGAATGCATTTTATCCACAAATCTGTATTGAGCACCTACTATGTGCCAGGCACTATTTTAGGCTCTTGAGATCCATGTATGAACAAAATTAACAGCAAGCCTGCCCTCACACGGCATATCTTCTAGTGGAGTGTGGCCGACAGTAAACACGAGAAACAGGTGCATGGCACGTTAGAAGGAGATGCTGCTGCGGGAAAAGCTGGACCAGGCTCAGGGGATTGGAGATGGGGTGGGGGAGGGGCAGCCATTTTAAACAGGGTGGGCAGGGGGACCTCATTGAGGAGGTGACATTTGAGCCCAGACTTCAAGTTGATGAGGGAGTGAGGCCTGGAATGGCTGAGTGAAGAACGTCCCAGGCTGTGGGCTGTGGCAATGGCCAAGGTCACTGGGTTGCTGTAGAGATGGGGTAGAAGCAGGAGACCGGTCAGGTTATCGAAGGTGGGAGGTGAGAGGACGTGAAGTGGGTCGTGCCACGTGGCACATCCCTTCAGCCCCCGTCGATGTCAGCCGTAGCTGGAGTGGAGTTCTGAGTCACGCCGACCTGACTGGGCCCCACCACAGGCCAGGGCCCTGCGGGGCCTCTCCAAAGCCGGGCGAATCCACTCCACGGCGTGGGGCCAATGGCTTCGGGCACCCTGGGGGACAGGGGCCGCAGGGTAAGTGTCCTGCCTCCTGTCAAGACGCATAGGTCGGCCTGGCATGGTGGCTCACGCCTGTAATCCTAGCACTCTGGGAGGCCGAGGTGGGAAGATCACTCAAGGTCAAGAGTTGGAAACCAGCCTGAGCAAGAGCGAGACCCCATCTCTACTATACATAGAAAGAAATTAACTGGCCAACTACAAATATATAGAGAAAATTAGCTGGGCATGGTGGCGCATGCCTGTAGTCCCAGCTACTTGGGAGGCTGAGGCAGGAGGATCGCTTGAGCCCAGGAGTTTGAGGTTGCTGTGAGCTAGGCTGACGCCACGGCACTCACTCTAGCCTGGGCAACAAAGCAAGACTCTGTCGCAAAAAAAAAAAAAAAAAAGACACACAGGTCCCCGTGAACTGAGACCCCACTCCCTAGAGCAGTGGCCTTGAAAATGCACATTCCCTCCTCTTGTCTGGCCCTCCCTCCAGCCTCGCTGTCCCTGTTCCCTCCCTCCTGCTTCCTGTAGCCATCTCTCAGGACACTGCCTGCGCCAAGTCTCAGGGTAACCCAAACAGATGAAGCCGCAGGTGCAGGTGGGGTGGCTGGAAGGCGCGATGCTGCGGGTGTGCTGCGGGCGGAGTCGGCAAGGTTTCCAGAGGGACTGGATGTGGCTGTGACAGAGGGATCGGGACTTGCTCGAAGGCTTCTGGCCCGGGGAACGGGGAGGACAAGCTGCAGTGGACCGAGGTGGGGCCCTGGGGAGAGCAGTTTGAGGACGACTCAAGAGTCCAAGTTTGCCGCTCGTGCACTGTTGGTGGAGTTGTGAAACGGAGCAGATGCCTCATAAAACAGCACGGCAGCCGCTCAAGAAATCAAAGATGGAAACCACCATATGATCCAGCAATTCCGCTTCTGGATGCACACCCCCAAAACTGAAAGCAGAACCTCAATAGATGTTTTGTCCACTCGTGCTCATAGCAGCATTGTTCGAAAGTGCCAAGAGCTGAAAGCAAACCAAAGGCCCCTCGATAGATGAATGGATAAGTAAAATGTAGTGTGTACATACAAGGGGATATTATTCAGCAGGGAATTCTGACGCGTGCTACAACATGGAAGAACCGTGAGGACATTAGGCTAAGTGAACTAAGCCAGTCGTGAGTCTACTTATCCGAGGTCCCTACACTAGTCAAATGCATAGGAACAGAAAGCAGGATGGTGGTTGCCAGAGGAGGGGGGGAGGGGACCATGGGGGCTGTTGTTTTATGAGTACAGAGGTTCCATTTGGTAAGACGGAAAATGTTTTGTAGAGGGATGGTGGGGATGGTTGCATGACAATGTACTTAGTGCCACTGAACTGCACACATAAAAATGGCTAAAATGATAAATGCTATGTTATGTGTATTTTGCTGCACACACACACATGCACACGCACACACAAGCCAGAGTACAGGTTTGAGCCTAGTAAGTGCCTGTAGACACCCAGGTGGAGGAGTCACGCGGGCAGTGAGTTGCTTGGAGTGAGTTCGGGAGGGCAGTCTGGCCAGGAAGATGGATGGGAGGGCTGTTGGCAGATTGACGGAGCCAGGATGCGGGATGAGATCACTGCGGGAATAAGCGGTGACAGCAAAGGACCTAGGATTGCGTCCCGGAGCTCCCCACGATAAGAGGACCAGGAGGAGGGGTGCAGCCAGCAAGGGAGGTGAGAAGGAGCAGCGGCGAGAGGAACAGCCAGAGACCGAGTCATCATGGTGCAGAGAAAGTCGCCAAGGAGGAAGAGACAGCCAACTGTCAAACGCTGCTCCCCGGCCAAAATCTCATTTCCGTCCATCTTTGGTGGATGCTTTTAGCCGCCCGATTCCAGAAGTAGCTTTGCCCTCTCTGCTCGCCTGGCAGCTGGGCTCGGAGGCCCCACCAGCCTCCACTCGGAATTGGGGCTCGCCCACGCGGGCTCCGAGCCTGGGATTTGCTATCTTGGATTTTGCAGAACTTTTGTAACATTTGGACAAAGAATGTAAAAGCAATTCGGCCTTTCGATGAAAATTATTTCAGTCTTTTCTATAACAGAAGCCCAGGAAAGGTTTTAAAGAAGAAAAGACAGAGCCATTTCTTCCCTGTCTTGAGCATAAACCGACCAAAGATCTTTCTCTGTAGCTCAGAAGCGAGAATGTCATCTTGCTCTGACCCTCCTTTTCCGAGGTTCTTGCGTGTCCTTTCTCACGCCTGCCTCCTGCTTTGGGATACGTCACGTTCCCTGGCCTGGTGGGCTCCCTGGTGCCCTTCTCACTAGTGTCCTAGTTCCTCGATCCAATTTGGAGGCAGCGAGAGAGTCAGCCTCCACTTAGCAGCTCCTCCGTGCGGGCGCCCGGCCAGGGACCCGGCCCGCGTCAGGTCATTGTGCCCTCGAGGCAGTCCGGGGAGGTGGACATCGCTAATGTCCACTTTGCAGAGAGATAACTGAAGCCCGGAGGGTTTGCTCGGCTCGCCCAAGGTCTCATAGCGAGCAAGTGGCGTGACGTTCCCACCCAGCGTTGTCTGGCTAAGTGGAGCCCCCGTTCCTGGGCCACCTGGCTGCCCTGTGCAGCACGGGGAGGGGCTGGGTCTTTCCCCTTGTCATGACTGCCCCCCCCCATGATTCCCTCCCTTGTGGCTTTGCATGTAGGATGTGCTCGGTGAGCATCCCTTCATGGACCGGTTACGTCTCCCGGCCTCTCCCCCTTACACGTGGCGTGGGGCTGGGGAGAGAAGGGAGGGAGCACTTGAGGGCACTTTAGGATCCCTGACAGTGAGTCCTGTTCCTCACCTCAGCTCGTCCCTGTCCACCCACTGGGGAGCAGCGACAGCTCCCGAAGGGCTCAGGGGCGGCAACATGGTGGAGAAGCTGGGGGGGGTCAGCTGTCTGGCAGCTGCATTCACAGGCAGACGCGTGGCTTAAGACGGACGCCGTGGCTGTGCTCACCCTCGCGTGAGGGGCGCTATGGGCTGGCGATGGAGATTGTGGGGGTGGCTGAAGTGCCACCAAGACAACCCCCTGGCACACTCCTGGGCCACAGAGCTGTCTGGGAGCTCCTGCAGGACCATAAGTGACGGGCCCAGGATCACCTGCCCCGGTCTGTCTGCATGGAGAAGCCTTCGCCCTAGGACAGTGAATACAGCAGGATTCTACCCCAACCTGTGGGGTAGATCGGTTAATGAAATCCAAGTTCATTTTAGCTTATTTTGGGATTTTTGAGTATTTCCCACATATTCTATAATAATATGTATTATTTTGACAATTAGGAAAGGTGCCATTTTTAAGAGTCAAGTTTATGTTCAAAATCACTCCGATACAGGTAGCTAACCCAAGGCCCAGACTGTGGGAATTTCCCTTGGTTGTTCTTGAACTTCCCCGAAAGTGTGTAGGGAGGTGGGGAATGGGGCTGACACATGGGTGGCCTTGCCCAGATTGTTTGGTATCTCTGAGCCTCAGTTTCCCCTCTCTGTAAAATGTGGGTGATAATGGTTTTTATCACACAGAAGTGTTGTGAAGATTAAATGAGAATGCACGGGCCAACTGCTTAGCAGAGGGCTGGCACCATGACACGAGGCAGTGCATGGTGGCCATGGGCCGGGACAGGCTGCTACATCTGCTACATGTGTGTTATCCACACTTCACATGCAACATGTTTGCTAGCCTGATCCTGCCCCAATCCCTGCCAACCCTGCATTTACTCAGTACCAAAAGGAAACATAAGTAGCCTCTGTGTCAGGGCCACAGCTAATAAAATGTCCTGTGGATGGACCTCATTCAACAGCAGTAGTGATACTCTCCAAAGAACCTTCGGGAAAGCCGACACGAATTCCCAAAATGCAACACAGAGCTGATGCGTCCACTCTTTGTCTTTATGTCCAAGGTGTTCTGAAGGCAGAGATCCCAATACTAACTTACCAAGGTGGATCAGTGGAAGCTGCCCAGGCATTTCTGTGCAAAGACGGGAACCCCAAGTCACCTAGGTATGTATGTCCCGTCCCAGTGTAAGTGGGTGATGGTGGGAAAGCGCAGGGACTCTTAACTCTACCAAGGAAGCTCTGCACAGCCCAGCCCTGCAGAGAGATTAGAGCCATGAACCAAGGAAGGCAGGGGTCTGACGGACCCGACTAACCCATGATGCTGGGCTGGGGGCTTTCAAAGCACACCGGGGAATTCACAGAGCATCTCTGGAAGCAGTGGGTCCCTGGTCAGCAGGGAGAGATGGCATGTCCTTCCAACAGATGGAAGAGATAGAATTATTTTTAAAATTTAAAAAGGCTAGCAGTATCTTGAACTGTGGGTCATGACCCATTGGAGAGTAGTGAAATCATTTCAGTTGTGGGTAACCAGCACCACTGGAAAATGAAATAGAAATACAGTGTCATCGTCTATCTTGTATAGTAATGGCAAGTATCTCTTAGGAAACCGTGTGTGTTTCTTACTGTGTGTATGGTTAAACATTTTTAAAAAATACTTCTTTGCTGTGCACAGGGATGTGTTTCAGATCTTATACTTGGTAGCACAGTGTTTTGCAAACCTTTTTGACAATAACCCACAGTGACACATTTTCTACTGCAAACCAGTACACACCCACAACTGTAATAGAAGTTTCAAAAAAACCATACTGACTCAGTGCAATATACTCTGATATTTTCTATTCTAGTCTGTTTCATTCTAGTCTACTCTGTTCTGTTCTACTTGTCAAAAAAATGCTGATCTGCCCCAATACATTTCATAACTCACTAACGAGTGTCCACTTAGAATTTTAAAATACTGCTGTAATAGGCCTTGAGGGCATAGCTATATGACAGCTCCCAGCAGAATCTGCTCTTCATAATGAGGCCCTTCAGTCACCAAGGGAAAGTTCGACTGTGGATGCGACATGCTATTTAAAGCTGCAAGAACCCATGCGGTGCATATTAGAATGTTTATATTCCTCCAGCGGTTGGCATACAACCATTAGCAGCTCTGGCTCCTGAGGGAGAAAATGGAAATCCTCTTAGGTGGGACCCCCCCCCCAATGCCAGGTAATGCAGGTGTTGCTCTGTTTGCTGAGTGCAGCCAAGTGAGCTGGACCTGCTCACTTTGGGAAGAGAGGGTTCTGTTCACCTTGGAGCAGGTGAGTTAGCTCTTCCCGGGGAGCAGCCTTCCCAGGCTGATTCTTTCCCACCGTAGCTACATGGAGCCTTCTGGACTAAACATTCGGTAGACCTCCTCAGTGTGTGCAATGGCATCCTCCCTGGGGGAGGTCCAGAAGCAATGCTCTCCCTCCAGAACGGAGGGCACAGTGCTCTTGACCGTAGCTCTGGATCTAACTGCCTGTTCATCACTGCCGGTGTAGGTCTAGAGGAAATGCAGTGCCAAAGCTGCTTCCTCCTGCTAATTCTGCTTCTCAGCGTCTGCCTTCTCCTGCGCTGGATGGACATGTAGCCCAGGGGTACATGCTAAGACCCGCTCAGTGGGCTACCCATTGGAGGCATACGTGATGCCACCACATTCCAGCACAAAGGATGTGGACGGGCATGTAAATTTTATTTTTAAAAAACATTTATGGAAGAAGCACTCACAGTTAAGTTTTTCTTATTATGGCAAAATATGCATAACACAAAATTTACCATCTTAACCGTTATTAAGTGTACAGTTCAGTGGCATTAAGTCCATTCACACTGCTGTGCAAACATCACCACCATCCATCTCCGGAACTCTTTCCATCTTGCAAAACCAAAACTCTGTACCGATTAAACACTAACTCCCCATTTCCTCCTCAGCCCAGCCCCTGGAAACCACCATTCTATTTTCTGCCTCTATGAGTTTGACTACTCCAGGTACCCTCATATAAGTGGAGTCATATAGTGTTTGTCCTATCGTGACTGGCTTATTTCATTTAGCACAACCTCATCAAGATTCATCCATGTTGTAGCATGTATCAGAATTTCATTCTTTTTTAAGGCTGAATGATATTCCCTTGTATGTATGGAGCACACTATGTTTATCCATTCATCTGTCCCTGGGCACTGGCTCGCTTCCACCTCTTAGCTATTACGAATAATGCTGCTGTGAGCATGGGTGGACGGATACCTCCTGGAGTCTTTCACTACTTTTGCACATGTACCTAGAGGTGGAATAGGTGGATCGAATTGTTTGAGGAATGGCCATGCTATTTTCCATAGCAGAGTTTAGATTTTGTAGAACTCTGTCGTGGGGGGATTGAGAGAGATATAAAAGTGTAATTTTCATGTTCTCAAATTGGATTATCAAAATGATATTCCTGCTAAATCATAATAGCAACGGCAGCCACAACACTTGCTGAGCGCCACTTGCTGAGCGCCAAATAGGTGCGGGCTCTAGGACACGCAGCTCCTGTGCAGTTTCTCATTTAACCCTTTCGGCACTGTGCGAGGTGGGTGCTGCAGTTACATCCCCTTACAGGTGCAGAAAATGAAGGTTAGAAAGGTTGAGCGACTTGCCCAAGGCCAGTGGCAGGAGGCCCTGGAATTGGAACCCACGTTCTGAGCACCATGTCGACTGTGGCCCTTACTCCTCCGTTTCTGTGTAAGTTTATTTTGTGTTAGATTCATTCATTTTCTGTTTCCATTCCTTTTCCGTCTGTTTCATGTCTATAAACCAAACAAGATCCTGGAAGGGCCCAGTGGTGCACCCAGGGCAGCGACGCTCACGGGAGCTGGCTGCTCCGCTGGACAGAGGGGATCTGGGTGGCCGCCAGCAGCGTCCCCGTCCTCCACAGCAGCCCTGAGCGCCGGCCTCCCTGCCCACAGCCTCTGACTCTCGTACAGAAATTACTAAGGACCCGATGCTCTTTCTTAAAATGATCTGATAGACAGGCGCTGGCGCAGCGTAGGTGTTCGGTCAAGTTCTGTAGGAGAGAAGGAATCAAAGAAAAAACAACATGCGTGGCCTTCACACAAACACACGGGGACATGACCCAACACGTACTCCCCATAAGGACCCTACTGCGCTTGCTTCCTGGCAGGTTCGACCACCTGGTGGCCATCGAGCGCGCGGGCAGAGCTGCCGACGGCGGCTACTACAATGCCAGGAAGGTGAACATCCAGCACTTAGTGGACCCCATCGACGATCTTTTTCTTGCCGCAAAGAAGATTCCTGGAATCTCGTCAACGGGTAAGTAAGGAGGGCGGGAACACTGAGCACGACCAAGAACCTGTCACTGCCACGTGCCTTTTTACTGACTGTTGAACACGTGACCAGGAAGGGTGACACGGGGAGGGACCGAGGTTTTCCACCCCAAAGAAAATCCATGTTTATTATGGTCAGTATAGACACGAATATCGCCACCATTTGGAAATCTAACATTCCCACAAGCAAGGAAGGGAAATGACACTTAATCGAGCACGTTCTATTTGCCTGACTCTACAGTATTAATAATAAAACTAATAATATCAATGGTAAAATTAAGGCACACATGTTATTTTGGTCACATAGGATGCAATGGACCATGTATACTGTGTGTCGTTTTATGAAGCATGTTAATTTTTAAATCTATCAAATATATGATTAGTGTAGTATTTCAATTGTTAATAACATAACAATGTGATAATTTGCGTTTGTAAGGAACTTTATAATTTTCCAAGAGGTTTCACATTCATTGTATTATATAAGCCCCTTTAAAACTGCAGGGGGGAGGTGGGGAAGGCAGCAGACAGTCCAACACTGAGGCCTGGGAGGTTTTCTGGGGTGCTCATTAGCTCATTGGCAACGCTGGTGGCTTTAGGAGGACATTGCAGACTCCTGCAGCCTGTTATCATGGAATTGCGCCCTTATGGATTTCTGAAAGGCTTAGTGGAACCCCCAGGGAGAACCAACTTTCCTCCCCCTGGGGACAGGTCTCAGCCGGGGGTAATTAGGGCCCGTCTGGCATCTGCGTCTATTTGTTCTCTCCAGTCGAACACTTCAGTTGTTTCCCAGACTCATTAGTCCTCTTGGCTTTTGAGGTTTTGAGGAGACAATGAAAGCCTTCTCAGCTGCTTAGAAAATTTCTGCAAATCGCCCTGGCCTTTCCCAGAAGGGGCGGTGGGTGTGGCACACACTGTGCCTTCCAGCTTCCTGTCACTCCTGCTGGCCAGGCGGGGATGGAGGCTTGTTGGGGGCAGTTCCCAGGGTGGAGAAGGAAGCCGTCTCCCTGCCTAAAGGAGCAAACAGGACCCGAAGCAGCTGCTGGAGCAAGCCCACCCCCACCCCAAATGGGGCCCCCATCTGTGCGGTGACGCCCCTGGGACCCCCAGGCACCACCCGCCCCAGGGACGCACCAGCTCTGCACCGTGAGGACGACACCATGGACAGGATGGATGTGAGGCACAAACGAGATGAAATTCTTAAAATGCTAAAAAAAAAAAAAAAAAAGACAGATATAGACAAAATACCAATCAATGTAAGGCAGTGGCATTCTTCTCCTTCATTCAATGACCTGTCAATAGATCTAGAAAACTGTTCTGGAAAAATCATCAGGTGTGAATCTAAGGTGTTTGGTCATTCACAGTTGTCTGATTCTTTTGGCCAAATCCAGTCCCTGATACTTAGGGGGGTCAGTTCTATTTCCCCCTTCACCATCCCACGATGAGCGCCAGCCTCTGAGGTCACCCTCCACAGAGCCCAAGCCTTGATAGAGGCAGACACAAAAGCAGTGACACCCCTGCCTGCAGGCTTGGGAGGTCCAGCCCTCTGCCCTTGAGGGACTCAGACACACGTGTTGCATTGAAGGTTATTGAGACGGCTGCAGGCATCTTCTAGGTGTAGATTCAGTTGACCTTCTACTCTACAGAATCCTCCAGAAATACCTGGACACAGGACCAAACAGTGTCCCTTAGACCTCAAGCATCTTTTCAAAGTACGTAGACTACAGAGCTTGTTAGATTTTTTAAAAAATCTTATTCCTGCAAGAGTAGAGGTACTCGTTAATTATTTTTAGCCGATCCACCTCTCTTGAACACCATTCATTTCACCAGCAAATGAAATTATTTCTAACATGTATTATTCCAGCACTCAGTTATTATGCTAATTAACAAATCCTCTGGGCCGGGCGTGGTGGCTGATGCCTGTAATCCTAGCACTCTGGGAGGCCGAGGCCGGAGGATCGCTGAAGGTCAGGAGTTTGAAACTAGCCTGAGCAAGAGTGAGACCCTGTCTCTACTAAAAATAGAAAGAAATTAATTGACCAACTAAAAATATATAGAAAAAATTAGCTGGGCATGGTGGTGCATGCCTGTAGTCCCAGCTACTCGGGAGGCTGAGGCAGGAGGACCACTTGAGCCCAGGAGACTGAGGTTGCTGTGAGCTAGGCTGACAGCACGGCACTCTAGCCCGGGCAACAAAGTGAGGTTCTGTCACAAAACAAAAAACAAATCTTCTGGAGCTAATTATCAGTTGGGCCTGTAGACTAGGGTCTCTTTCAAAGGCTAACCCTGCGGTCCCCAACCCCAGGGCCACAGACTGGTACCAGTCCCATTAGGAACTGAGCCGCACAGCAGGAGGTGAGCAGCAGGTGAGCAGCAGGTGAGCAGCCGCTCCCCATCACTCACATCACCGCCTGAGCCCCGCCTCCTGTCACATCAGTGGCGGCGTTAGATTCTCATAAGAGCCCGACCCCTACGGCAAGCTGCGCATGTGCGGGATCTAGGTTGCCCTCTCCTAATAAGAATCTAATGGCCCCCTGTCCATGGGAAAATTGTCTTCCATGAAACCGGTCCCTGCTGCCCAAAAGGGCGGGGCCTGCCATGGTAAGCCCCCACGGCTGGGAGTGTGTGTTCCTGATCGGGGTGTTTCACGTGTCAGCCAGGCATCCCCTCTGGTGTAGACTGAAATTCCCTAACACGCATATGCTTCACACTCTTTAATCAGAAGCCTTTAAAGTAAATCCAGGGCTGGCTTTGACTATCTGCCCCAGTTCCCCTCTGCCAGTGGACTGTCGCCCAGCCACTCTAACAGGGCTCGGCGCGGGAGCCACCTGAAGGGAGGGCCTGAGCGCCACCCACCCGCAACGCCGAGGGCCTGGCACCAGCAGCGCGGAGCACGCTCGTCTGTGACCGAGGCCGCGCCCAGAGGGAGACGTGCTCACACGCTGGCGAGTCTCAGACTCTGACTTATCTTAACTAGAGAAGTTTCCACCAGGCCTGAAGGGAAAGTACGACGTCTCCTGAAAATATCTCGAGCGCCGACCTCTGTCCCCTCCCAGAGGCTGCCTGCCCCTCAGCCGCCCCGTTTCGCCCTGACCCCGTGCGCTGACGCCATCCCCCTGCCCTACAGGAGTCGGTGATGGCGGCAACGAGCTGGGGATGGGCAAAGTCAAGGCGGCTGTGAAGAGGCACATACGGAATGGGGACGTCATTGCCTGTGACGTGGAGGCTGACTGTGCTGTCGTTGCTGGTGAGTACTCGGATGGCCGCCCCGTCAGGCCCGGCTGCCTGGGACGGGGCCTGGCTCGGGGCCTGACCAGGTCTTCTTTGAGGGTGGTCTGGAGGGCACCAGGGCAGGGAAGGGGTGGGGATGTGGAACAGAAGCAACATTTGAAGCAATAATGACTGAGAATTTCCCAAAAATTAATGTCAGACACAAAACTGAGAAGCTCAGAGAGCACTAAGCAGGATAAATGCCAAAAAGGCTATACCTTTTGTAGTTCGGCATAACATATTCAAACTTCAGAAAATCAAAGATAAAGGAAAAAGTCTGAAGGGAGCCAGAAGGAAAAAACCACCTTACCTATGGAGCAACACAAGTAAAAATTACATTCATGGCCGGGCGCGGTAGCTCACGCCTGTAATCCTAGCACTCTGGGAGGCCGAGGCGGGCGGATTGCTCGAGGTTAGGAGTTTAAAACCAACCTGAGCAAGAGCGAGACCCCGTCTCTACTATAAATAGAAAGAAATTAATTGGCCAACTAATATATATAGAAAAAATTAACCGGGCATGGTGGCACATGCCTGTAGTCCCAGCTACTTGGGAGGCTGAGGCAGGAGGATCACTTGAGCCCAGGAGTTTGAGGTTGCTGTGAGCTAGGCTGATGCCACAGCACTCACTCTAGCCTGGGCAACAAAGGGAGACTCTGTCTCAAAAAAAAGAAAAATTACATTCGTTCAACTTCTCTTTAAAAACAATATAAGCAAGAAGAGAGGAGACTGAAATATTTAAAGTGTCGAGAAGTAAAAACCACCCTAGAATTCTGTGTCCTTCGAAATTCCTTCAAAAATGAAGAAGACTTCCTCACACAAACAAAAATTGAGAGAATTCATTGCTTGCAGACCTGCCTCACAATAAATGTTAAGGGTTCTTCAGAGAGAAGGAAAATAGATAGGCCAGAAACACAAATCTATATAAAGAAGAATATCAGTGAATAAAATAAATGAAGGTAAAATAAAAACTTTTATATTTCTTATTCTTGATCTAACAGATAACATTTTGTTCAAAATAATAGTAGCAACAGTGTATTTCATTATATATGCTATGTGTATATATGAGGGTTGTCTAGAAAGTATCCAGCCATTGTTAAAATAACAAGAATGGTTACATGGTTGGATACTTTCTGGACAGCCCTTTTGTATATGCTTATGAATATTTATGTATATGTGAAATGAATGACAGCAATTATACGAGGGATGGGAAGGCGAAATTAGGAATATTGTGTTATTATAAGGTGCTGTGCTACCCATGAAGTGGTATAGTGTTATTTGAAAGTAGACCTGGATTTGTTGTAAATGTATATTGTAAACTCTAGGGCATTCTCTAAAAAAAATTTTTAAGTACAATTGATATGCTAACAAAGGAGAGAAAATAGAATCCATATAAAATAGTCAATTAAGACCACAAAAGGCAGAAAAGTTGTGGAAGACAACAATGGAACAAAGAACAAACACAAATATAAAACAGTAACAAATATGGTAGATATTAATCCAGCTATATCAATAATCACCTTAAATGTCAATGGTCTAAATACACCAATCAAAAGGCAGAGATTGTCAGAGTGGATCAAAAAACAAGACTGAACTATACATTGTCTACAAGAAATCTGCTTTAGTGGTCTTTATATTTGGACATGTTAACAGTAAAGAGACGGAGAAAGATATACCATGTTAACATTAATCAAAAGAAAGCAAAAGTAGCTATTTTAATTTCAGACAGAACAGACTTCAGAACAAGGAAAGCTATGAGGGATAAAGATGGGTGTTATATAATGATAAGGGGTCAACATTCAAAGAAAACATAGCAATTCTTAATGTGTGTGTACCTAACAAGAGACTGTCAAAATACATTAGGTAAAAACTGATATAATTGCAAGGAAAAATAAGCAAATCCACTATTACAGTTGGAAACTTTAACATTCCTGTATCAAAAATGGACAAATCCAGAAATGGACAAAATATCAGCAAAGACATAGTTGAATTCAACAATACCATCAATCAACTATATATAATAGACATCCATAGATTACCCCACTCAACAACGGCAAATTGCACATTCTTCTCAAGTTCATATGGAACATTTACGGAGAGAGACTGCATTCTGGTCCATAAGAAACACTTTAACAGATTTAAAAGAGTAGAAATCATACCATGTCTGTTCTCAGACCACAGTGGTATTAGAAATCAGTAATAGAAAGATAGCTGGAAAAAAAATCCCCAAATAATTAGAGATTAAACAACACACTTCTAAATAACACATGGGTCAAAGAACCAATCTCAAGAGAAATTTTAAAATATATATATATATATATATATATATATATATATATATATATATATATATTTTGAGATAGAGTCTCAGTTTGTTGCCCAGGCTAGAGTGAGTGCTGTGGTGTCAGCCTAGCTCACAGCAACCTCAAACTCCTGGGCTCAAGCAATCCTGCTGCCTCAGCCTCCTGAGTAGCTGGGACTACAGGCATGCGCCACCATGCCCAGCTGATTTTTTCTATACATATTAGTTGGCCAATTAATTTCTTTCTATGTATAGTAGAGACGGGATCTCACTCTTGCTCAGGCTGATTTCAAACTCCTGACCTTGAGCAATCCGCCTGCCTCAGCCTCCCAGAGTGCTGGGATTACAGGCATGAGCCACCACGCCCGACCTAAAATATTTTAAACGAAATGAAAATACAACTTAGAAAAATTTGTGGGATGTCATGAAAGCAGAGCTTAGAAGGAAATTTATTGCATTGAACACATATATGTAGTATAAGAGCCATATCATGACTATAAGATTAATGGTAGCTATAAGGCCCACTCAAACATCTCTGAGTGTCTACTTTTTTAATTGAAAAGATGATATAGCAGCAATACTATAGACATTATTAAAAGGCAGGTAGTGAAGGGTGATGGACAGGGGCAGAAATACCATCATCCCCGCTTAATACCGTGGGCATTTTTAGTTTTGCATGTCAGCTTCATCCTCAATACATACCGATTTTATATCATTTCTACTCAGTAAACATGCATTTTAACATGCTGTTCCTTACTATTACTTCCACACATGATTTTATTTTCCACACATTGCACATTTGCATGGAGGTTGAATGTAGGCACTGGAGCTGTACCACAATGTGAGTGCACTTAGCACTACGGAACTGTACACTTAAAAATGGTTAAGATGGTAAATTCTGTTGTGTTTTTTGCCACAATTAAAAAAATGTTTTTAGAGAGCCAAGGTCTTGCTATGTTGCTCAGGCTGGTCTTGAACTCCTGGGCTCAAGTGATCCTTCTGCCTCAGCCTCCCAAGTAGCTGGGATTACAGGTGTGCACCACTGCACCAAGCTGTATTAATTTTTTTTTTTAAGAGTACGAGCTCTATAGGCAGCAGCCTTGTGGTAGACGTCTCAGGTCTACCACTTACTAGCTGTGTGACCTCAGGCAAGTTACTTAACCCCTCTGTGTCTGTCTCCCAGTTTTCAAATGGAGATAATAATAATACTTAACACCTCACAGGCTTGTTATAAGGATGTCAGGAGCTAGTCCATGTAAAGCATTTACATTAACACCACACATTGTAAGTATTCAATGAAAGGTGGTACTCTACCCATGGAATATCAGATGCTGTTGATGATAAAAATTACCATTAATTTATATACCACTAAGTAAGGAAAACACAGCCAATTATAACTGTAAGATACTATTAATTGTAAGACATATCTCGATATCAGAGATGTAAATGTAACAAAAATACATCTTAAAATCAATGAAATATGGTATTAATATTATTATCATATGGTCTTCACTCACCATATTTTAATATGTGCTTTGTATTTTCAAGCTATATGTCTTTGTTGGTTTTTTTTTTTATCAGAATTTTCCCCACTCCTCTACCCCTTCTCTGGCAAAATCCTACCCAGCCTACAGGCCCCTATTAAATGACCCCTTTTCTGTGAATCTTTCTTAAACCAGTCAGAATATTGACCCCTCTCAGCCTGAGAAACACAGTGAGACTCCATCTCTACAAAAAATTTTAAAAATTAGCCAGGCATGGTTGCACGCACCTGTAATCCCAGCTACTCAGGAGGCTGAGGTGGGAGGATCGCTTGAGGTCAGGAGTTCAAGACCAGCCTGAGCAAGAGTCAGACCCCGTCTCTACTAAAAATAGAAAAAGTAGTGCTAGAGCCCAGAAGGCCCTTCATCAATTCTTCTTCACCTGAATGGAGAACTCAAGCAGGTTTCAGGGGGCTCCAGAACCGGGGTGAAGCCCTGTGGGCCAGGCTGGTAGAAGAGGAGGGAAGCCTGAGGCGGACTTAGGAGCGACCTTCAAGCACATGAAAAGGTGACACAGCGCAGCCCTCTGGGGACAGGCTTCCATGCAGAGTGAGGGAGGCAGGTCTTTAGCCAAGAAAAAGACTTCTCAATGTGGAGAGTCTGGAAGGGGTTTCTCGGTGGCTGTCTGAACCTCCTTCCCTGGTGGTAACTAGCAGTGTGTAACGAAAGCCTAGAGCCATGGTTCTCAGCCTCCAGCTCACAGCAGACGCACCCAGAGTTGGTTAACGCTCAGCCTCGCCCTCCGGTCCTCTCCTGCTGAGTTGTGGATTCAGCAGGTCTGGGCTCTAGCAAGCTCCTGGGTGATACTGGTGCCACTGGTCTAGGACCCTTCCTGGAGATCGTTCTGGGGCCTGCAGACAGGCTGATGGACGCGTGGCCGTCCCTGTCCTAAGACGGAATCTTTGTGTTGTCAGGTGTCTCCAACTGGGGAGGCTATGCCCTGGCCTGTGCTCTCTACGTCCTGAACTCATGTGAGGTCCACGGACGCTACCTGAGGAAGGCAGTTGGACCCTCCAGAGCACCTGAGGATCAGAGCTGGACTCGGGCCCTCCCATCGGTCACTAAGGTAACATGCCCCAGCAGGCCACTCACACGGAAGCAACGTTTCCCCTGCATGAGCCATCAGGCCAGCACCATGCTGCCCTTCAAAAGCCAGAGGCAGAGCCCGCCTTGAAGCCAAGTTCTCCTAGTTGGAGTGGGTGACCTTTGACCTACAGTGACCCTGAATCATGTGGAGGGCCTGAGACGAGGGACCATTTTCCTTGTAGTTTGACTTCAGGCAAGTTGCTTAACCTCTCTGAGCCTCGTTTTCTCCATCTGTAGAATGGGGGCCGTCAGCATTGCTGTTGGACGAACTGAACGCCTGACCCAGGCTGGGCACCTCATGGTGGCAGGAGCCCTGTCGCCCCGCTCCAGGCAGTTTACCGCCCGGTGAAGGCACTGAAACCTCGGGGGCGAGACAATTAGCCACCCTCAGGAAGGTGCCACGGGGGCCAGGCAGGGTGGGAAGAGGACTCTGCAGGCCGGAGGCTGGAGGAATAAGCCGGGTGGGGGAGAGCAATCCCGGCGGGAGGGATGGCGGGAACAGAGTCGGGGAGACAGGACAAGCTCAGTGCTGGTCGGGGGAGGCGGCTCTCCGGGAAAGTGCAGGAGGCAGCGGTGTGATAGAAGCAGAGGAGGGCCGTGAGCCCCGAATTCACAAGGAGGGTCCACAGTCCTCCTGAAGCAGTTTGCAAAATTCTTCCCGTTCGTGCATTTTTCTGGGCAAGAGTCTGTGGTTTCATCAGATTCTCCAAGTAGTCTGGGGCCATTAAACATCCCTGGGAAGAGGCAGATCGCGTTAGCCGGGTCCGGGAAGACCATGACTTTCTTGCTGAGGATTCTGTTGGAAACTTGAGAGGCGACAGGGAGCCACTCGAGGCCCTTGAACGAAGGCATGGGGGCCGGGCCGCCGGCCTTTGTCCGAGCTGCTCCGACTGTGCAGACGCGGCTCCCGGAAGCCTTGTGTGCGGTTCTAGGCACACGCGTCGCCAGGTGCAGAGGCAGGGTGTCCAGCACGCCCGTCTAACTTAGGCACACTCACAGATGCGCGTGGGGCCAGCCCCAGTGCCCCGGCCTCGGTTTCCACAGCCCTCATGCAGCAGGCCCTGCCCCCAACACTGATTCCGGACTAGCCCGGTGCCTCATCAGGTGCTCACTGAGGGCTGGGGACCTGCCCCGCCCAGTGGGCCAGACCTGCGGGACAGAGATCGCATCTGTCTCGGGGACACAGAGGATGCATCTGTCTCTAACAGGGAATTTTCCAGGGTAATTTGGACCATGGGAAAATGAAGCCAAAGCTCCGACTTCACATCTAAATCCTGGCTCCGATGTGACTTCCCCTGTGAGCAGACAGCAGGGCTCAGGATTGGAGGGCTGGTGTCTAGGGTGGTGGGGAGAAGGGAAGGCCACCTCCCTAGGCTCCTGAGCACGGAGAGAGCCTGAGACGGGTGGGCGGTGGTTCCAGGTCCTCCAGCCACACCCTGGAGCCGTGCAGCCACCGCGGCCGGAGTCCCTCGCTGCCTCTTTTCTGTCCTTCTCTTCTGTTCCCTTTCTCCTTCTGCTGGTCTCTCCCTGTCTGTTTCTCTGTCTCTTTCCCTTTCCTGCCCCGGCCTCTGCTTCTCTCCAGCACCTCCCAGATTAGTGGTGCTGTGCCCATTTTACAGATGACGGAGCCGGTGCTGTGGGGCGTGGGGGCTTGCCAGAGACCACCCCCAAGAGGCAGAGCTGAGCGCCCAGTCCGGGTTTCTCTGACTCCATACTCGGGGCTTTTCCCAACATAGCCGACAAGTTTTCCACTTCCTGGTCTCGCCAGGGTGCCAAGGGGAGGGAGGAGCTCAGGCAGGGAGTGACATTTTGGGAGGGAAACAGTCAGCCCTAGAGGGGCCCAGAGGGCTTTGTACTTCCTGGATCTGCACTGGAAAAAAACATGCAGTGGCTGCCCCACACATGATTCCTGATTCACACGGACACAAAAGAATGAGCTCAGACAAACAAATTCACGCAGCCCGACACGCACCCTCCGGAGACGGAAAATTCTCCTTTTACATTTCGACCCAGTCCTTCATAAATATATTAATAATGCACAGCCCTTATAAAGAAAATAAAAGGGGGTGTTTTTAAAGCAAAAGTACAAACACATGTTTGTGGGGCCCTCCCCGTGGGCCGGGCCCAGGCTTGCTCTGGGAGACAATGAGTCAGACGTGGCCCAGGGTAGGGAACTCAGGGTCCACCGGGAGACAAGGAGAGGACACATGACAAGTAATTTCAGGAGCCAGGATGAAAGTGCGCCCAGCAAGCTGCTGTGGGGGCACAGAGAACAGCAGAGAGCTCAGGGAAGGCTGCCTGGAGGAGGCAGCGCTGAGCTGGGTCTTAGGGGGCGAGTAGGATGTGGACGGCGGGTAAGGAAGGGTGGGAAGGGCTGTCCCAGCAGCAGGACCCTCATAAGCAGAGGGACAGAGACATGAAGCTATGCAGTGTGCAGCAGAATGACTAGAATCGTCCCACTAGAGTTCTGCAAGTCATCCGGTCACTTGCAGGGTGGTACCTGCAAGGTCAGGTATAGGAGGGCTGGGGGGCCAAGGGGCTGGGGAGCCCAGTCTTCTTCAGCTTGGACAGGGGGCCAAGGCACTGCAGTGTGGCAGGGTGACAGAGCTCTGGGCAGGGAGGGGAGCCCCGGGAGGGACTGAAGGCCACCAAGGACGAGACCTGGAGGAGCCCACTCACAGAGTCTGGGCGAGAGACTTCCCCTCAGCCCCGCAGGGCACAGACAGGAGCCGGCCACGCCAGCTCTGCCTCTTGCTGGTCTGGGTCAGGATCGCTTTCTTCTCTGTACTTCTGTGCATTGTGGACATCTCCTCTTTTCCTGTGACCAAGTCTTTTTCAGAAGTGTCCATCCTGCCTTGGGTTAGTGGGGTGGGTTGGTTAGGAAGAGCACAGGCTGGGGCTTGGCTGCCTGGTTCAAGTCCCAGCCCCACCCACCAAGTCTCCCAACCTCAGCTGCCTTGGTGGAGGTGATAATAGACCCACCTTTTGGGTTGCTATGCAGATTAAGTAAGTCCCCTTGTGTAAAGCACTTAGCATGTAGTAAGGGTAGTAAATCTGGCATGTGGTAAGTGTTCAGTAAATGCTAGCCATCATCATCATCTTCATCATCATTCTTGTTACCATGAAAAAGTCCTTTCTCCTCCTTGGTCAGGCTGGGGTGAGTGTCAGGGTGGCCGTGAGCCAGGCTTGGTGGTAGCAGCAGGTGGCCCGTGCTAAGGAGAGCTCAGGTGCTCAGGGCAGATGGAGGGTGAAGGCCGGAGGCAGAGTTTACCCAGCGAGCTTGGGGTGACAGAGCTGGGGCCTCCAGACACCATGTGCTGTCACATGGGACTGTCTGTCTTTCCTGTGTGTGGCCTAGGAGGCCAACTGAGCTGTCTCCCCAGCTGCTGCCCAGCCCACACTGGCCTGCCGCTTCTCCCCTGCCTCTGCCAAGGTGGGGCCGTGCTGGTACCAGGCCATCTCACCCATGAGCAGCAGCAGCCCTGTCACTGCCTGGCCTGTGCCAGAGACTAAAGCCCCCAACTCAGCCGCTAAGCCCCGACATCATCCCGGGGTCTCTTTTTCACCCACCACAATGAGGTCCCAAGCCCTGTCCGCTTTGCGTCACCTGGGCCCTCGCTCCTGTCCCACCCCACTGTCTCAGCCCGGACTGGTGCAGCCACCTCCTGGCCCTCTGCTTCCAGCTGCTCCCCATCACCGTCCTCCCCACCACCACCTCCACCCAGCCTCTTTGCAGATGGTGGGGTCCTTCCGCCATTCCTGGCAATTTGCAGGGGGGCTGCTGTTGGCCCCTGTGGCTCTTCCCAGCTGGGTGCCAGCAGGCTCCTAACCTGTTGACGGATCACGTGCACCCTGAGGACCCCGAGGCCCTCCCTGGTGAGGGAAACCAGCGTGAGGGCTGGAAGTGGCCCCATGGTTGCAGAGCATTGCCCCATAAAGAGAGGATATGACCAGCGGGGAAGAGAAGTGGGAGAATAAAACCCAAACAAAGGGCGGGAAATGCCATTCTGGGTGGGAATCCCCTGGGAAGAGGCTGTTGGACAAAGCCAACGTGGGAAGTGGAAAGCTGTTGGGCCTCCCCCAACTGGAGAACATCCGCCTTGGCCCGCAGGGCAGAACAGAAATGCAGATTCTCAGGCAGGTGTGGGGAGACAGTTCCCAGCTGACATTTGCCAACACTTTCCCCATTATTGTGAAAAGTTTTCAGTGATGCCCCTCAAGGGCCTTCGTGTGGCTCATTCCTACTCTTTCATCACCTTTGAATCTAGTTGCCCCTTGCCATAGCCCAGGCTGCTATAACAAAATACTGTTTACAGGGTAGCTGGAACAACAGAGGTTTAATTCTCACAGATCTAGAGGTGGGAGGTCCAAGGCAGCTTTGATTCCCTGGTGGGGGCTCTCCTCCTGGCTTGCGGATGGCCGCCTCCTTGCCATGTCCTCACAGGGCAGAGAGAGCTCGGGTCCCCCTTCCTCTCCTAATCCCATCATGAGTGCCTCACCCTCATGACCTCATCTCAGCATAATTCCCTCCCAAAGACCCCAATTTCAAATGCCATCAGTTGAGGGTTAGGGCTTTAATATGTGAATTTTGAGGGGACACAAACATTCAGTCCATAACACCCCTCCTCCGGAAAAATCTTCCTTGCGCCATCCCAATAACCTGGGCTGGGAGTCCCTGCTCTGCGCTGGGACCCCATGTACGGTGACTGCCTGACCAGCCATACGGACCGTGAAGCCCCTGGGGCAGGGACCTTGTCATGTTCGCCACTGTATCCCTGAATGAGCAAATGCCTGTGCAGGAAGGTGAGAGTCCCACCCCTACCTGCCCTGATTTCCTGTTCTAGATTCCTTTGGTCCCTTCCTCTCATCTCCTGTCTTTGTGGAAGGTTAAGAGGAGGAAGAAGAAGAGGAGGAGGAGGGGGAGGGGGAAGGTGCATTTGACTTGCCTTATGCCTTCACCTAAGACTCACCTTCCTCCGGGGAACCTGAGCCACCCAGGCAGGGTAGTGGCTTAGACAAGTGGTTCTCTGGGACCTTACTTTTGGAGGGAGAGGGAAGAAGGAGGATCAAACCCTTTTTTTTAAACCAGCCAACTGCACCCAAGGAAGAAAGCTCTGGGCTAAAGGCCAGGAGACCCAGCCCTGTCAATAAATCAGCCTCATCCTTTGAGCAGCCGTGTGCCAAGGACCATGCTAAGTGCATTACTTGCATTATCTCATTTAATCCTCTTAACCCTCTAAAGGAGGCATTATTATTATTAGTTATTATTATCATTAACCTCCCCATTTTACAGATGAGGTCGTTGAGGCACAGAGAAGTTAAAACACCTGCCAGGAAAGACTCACATCAGACCCACCTGATCCCAAACCGCCCTGCCTGCTCGGCCCTGGGCAGCAGCGTCGGGATGGGCTGCGCTTCCCCGCGGCTCTGCTCCCTGCAGATGCTCCCACATCCAGGCTGGCTAGTGTCCAGGAGGTGACAGCAGCAGGATTTGGCACGTGCCCCCCCCCCTCCTGCTGGGCTAACGGTGAGGTCTCAGGAGGAGGGGTGGTCTGGCACCGTCAGAGGCCCTGGCGGGGCTGGGCGGGAGAAGTGGCCCACGCTGCGCCCCCAGGAGGAGTGCGTCTCAGGTGTTTGTCAAGAAAGTGCAGGTTTCTGTAAAAGCATGTTATTTAGTGACACGAAGGTAACTGCCAGAAGAGACAGCCCGAACCGCTCAGGAGGTTGCTTCTGGGGAGCGGGTTTGGGCATCAGTGAGCCATTATTTACCGTGAGTCTTCCAGTGGTATTGGTATTTTTAAACAAAACTTTACTTTTTAAAAGGTGAGCATGTCAAAGCAAATGCTCCTTCTCCACTTATAAACGAATGTATTTCTTCCTTTTCCACCCCCTCCACTACTTCTACTTCTGCCCCGTGTTTGTTTTTTTTTTTTCCAGGAGGAAAAAATGCTGCGCATCCTGGTGCGGCACAAGGTCCGGAGCGGAGTCTCGGGCGTCGTGGGCATGGAGGTGGACGGGCTGCCCTTCCACGGCACCCACGCGGAGATGATCCAGAAGCTGGTGGACGTCACCACACTGCGCGGGTGACCGTCCGTGTTCACGCATGCGGAGTCCCCCCACCCCCGTGGCCAAGCCTGCGTCTAGCGGGGAGTCCCCTGAGGGCCCCCTGCTTCTTCCCGCAGGAGTCTTGCGAACAAACACTGGCCGTGGGTGAGCAGTGAACTCCCCAGTGGCCTGGAAAACCGCGTGCCCCTTCCTGGGAGGGGACGGCGCAGATGATGTGGACCAAGGACATTTCTCTGGGGCTGTTTTGCTCCTGTTCCCCAGGTGCTAGAGGCGTTGATTCAATCCTCCTTCGCCCTGGCGGCTTCAGGCCACGCACGTGGTCTGCTCTGAGGATCTCTCAACAGTCGCTCGTGGGACACCAGTGAGCAGTTAACTGCCAGGCAGAGCACAGGACTCAGCGTTACCAAGGCCTTGAAGAACCCCCAGACTACGGCAGCCACCCGCCCACCCCCCACCCCCGGTTATCCACAGTTTCAGTTACCCACGGTCAGCTGCAGTCTGAAAATATTAAATGGAAAATTACAGAAGTAAACAACTCCTAAGTTTTAAATTGCCTGCTGTTCTGAGCATTGTGACGAAATCTCGCCCCGTACTGCTTGGTCCTGCCTGGGACATGAATCATCCCTTTGTCCAGGGCGCCCACGCCGTCCGAGCTCCCCGCCCATGAGTCACTTAGCAGCTGCCCAAGTGGTCAGATGGATTGTCCTGGTGTCGCAGTGCGTATGTCCAACTCACTCTTACTGGACTTAACGGCGGCCTCAAAGTGCAAGAGCAGTGACGCAGGCAGTTCAGGTGCGCCCGAGACAAGACGGAAAGCGCTTCCTTCAGGGGAAAGTTATTGACTTGAGGAGAGAGAAAAAATCCTATGCCAAGGTTGCTAAGACCTATGGTGAGAATGGATCTTCTGTGAAATCATGAAGAAGGAAAACACTTTCATGCCAGTTTTGCCGTTGCCCTCAAATTGCAAGAGTTATGGCCACAATGTGTTTGCAAAGATGGGAAAGGCATCTTTTGTGGGGAAAGACACGGACAGAAACATGTTCCAACTGACAGCAAGCAGGTCTGACACTGTCCAAGGTTTCAGGCACCTGCTGGGGGTCTTGGAAGATATCCCCTGCAGGTGAGGGGGACCACTGTAATTAAGAAATGGTAAAATGGGCCAGGCGTGGTGGCTCCTAGCACTCTGGGAGGCCGAGGCGGGAGGATGGCTCAAGGTGAGGAGTTCAAAACCAGCCTGAGCAAGAGCGAGACCGCATCTCTACTAAAAATTGGCCAACTAAAAATATATAGAAAAAAAATTAGCCGGGCATGGTGGCACATGCCTGTAGTCCCAGCTACTCAGGAGGCTGAGGCAGGAGGATCGCTGGAGCCCCCCAGGAGTTTGAGGTTGCTGTGAGCTGGGATGACACCACAGCGGCACTCTAGCCTGAGCAACAGAGTCAGACTCTGTCTCCAAAAAAAAAAAAAAAAAAGGCCGGGCGGTGGCACATGCCTGTAGTCCCAGCTACTCGGGAGGCTGAGGCAGGAGGATCGCTTGAGCCCAGGAGTTTGAGGTCGCTGTGAGCTAGGCTGACGCCACGGCACTCACTCTAGCCTGGGCAACAAAGCGAGACTCTGTCTCAAAAAAAAAAAAAAAAGAAAAGAAAAGAAATGCTAAAAAGAACAAATGTGGAATGTATATTTATGAAGTTTGGGGGTTTTATGGGAGGTTTGCTCACTACCACCACCAAAATATTTATACCTTTGAAGTGTTTTCTTTTTCAGGCAGCATTTTGTTTACTAAGGCAAAAGATCCCCTGAAAAACCTTAAATTCGTTGCCATCGCTTCCCCTCCCCCCCCACTGACACTTCTTCTACCTCCTCCCTCTGCTCCCCCCGCACTCGGGCTGGACACTTGGCCCCCTGCGCAGGAGGCAGCCACGCCAAGGGTGGGTCACAGAGCCCTCCCCAGTGACCCCAGCCAGCCTGCCCTTATCTCCTGTGCAACCTTCCTCTGTACACTGCCCGGCAAAATTAGAAACCGAGTCACTGCCCATTGTCCCCGTACAATGTCTTGTGCTGGCACACTGCTGAGTGACTCACCCAGGCAGGGACGGTGTGTCTCCCCAGCTAGGGCGCCAAGTGCTTGTCGGCCTGCCTGTTTCCCTTCATTTCCTTAAACATGTCTAGTTTGCCTCTATGCGGGGCGACAGTCGTGAAGAACGGAACACGTGGTGTAGAAACGAGTTTGGTCTGCAGGGGCCGAGCTTGTGCGGGTGTGCTGGCACTCGTGGTCCGGAGAACTCGATCCTCCATCTGCGGCTTCTCAGGGCCCAGGGAAGCCACCTCAGCTCTGAGCCTCGCCGGCCGGGTCTCCTACAATTGCCGTTTTTGTCCCTCATTTGTGACTGCAGAGTTCCGTGCAGCGGAGGCCTCTGATTACGGTGTACACGAACATTTTTGAGATCTTTGTGGTGAGAAGAGAGAAAAAACTCATGGTGGCAAAGCTGCCAGCATTCTTCTGACTCATATTTTGGGGGAAGACACTAATGGGCCTTTGGTTTTTCAAGAGTAACAGCATGATTCCACTCCGGCATGGAGAAGTCTGAGGCATAACCGTGTAGTAGGTTATCTTCACCGTGGGCGGGAATGTACGGGGAGATGACTGAGTTGTTTGGGAAGGAGGTTTACAACCCGGCTGAGCCCAGAGGAGGCTGAGAATAGGGGTCCTAGACTTGGTGGAGCATCCAAAGGCCCCCTGTAGGGAGAGGCAAGCCTGTGGCCCTGTAGCAGGGACCACGGTGCAAAGGAGGGTCAGGAGAAGGCCCCTCAGCAGGGTCCAGCCCAAGGACATCCTGGAGCTGTGATTCCCAGGATGCAGTTTTGATGTTCATCCATTCTGCAGTACAACTCCAGCTCAGATGCTTAGTAAAGTTTTGCTCAGCTGTGCCCTTTTGTCCTAGCCTTGCCTGTGCTTTGGGGAAAGGTCTATACCCATGTCTAGGGCGGCATGGAGGGCATGGCTGCAGCCTGGAGAGTCTGGTTACATGGGGACATGAGGTGACCTACAGGGAGTGGTGGCGTGGGCCAGGGTGAGAGACAGGCCTGGTGCTGAGCAGAATGGATCTGTGCGGCACAGGCGCGCCCCTGGGCATGGCCAGGAACACTGTGGGGAGGCGATCCCGGTTAGTAGCATACAGGCTGCTCTGTGGATAACCAAGGCAAGCTGGGGACCTTGGGCACAGGGAGGTGGCAGAGGCCATAGAGACCCTGCAAGAAGCAGGACTCAAAGGCAAGTGAGCCAGCTAAGGGGAACAGGGCTCCATAGCCCCCCCGGAGGTCCTCCGGCCAAGTGCTGCCACACACCCAGCTGGGAAAGGCATTCCTCTGGGATCGCTATTTGCCTCTCATTGAATGGGCCCTGCAAGCACTAGCCCAGCTTCACCCAGCCTGCTGCACTCTGCCCACCACACATGGCTTCCACTGGCTCCACAGGGAATTCTCACTCTCAGGCCAACAAACCACTGCTCTCTAGGTGGGTTGGAGAGGATGTGGCTCGCCAGCAACTCACACAAACTCCACATATGTGAGCGATGTGATTGATGCGCTTTGCCAGAAGCAAAGAAGCAGAGAGGAAAATGTTCCCCTTCTGTTCGGAGCAGGTCAGACGGACTTAGTCTCACTTCAGATCTGGGCATCACATTTGAAGAAGTGGATTTTATTCATATGAAGGAACAGGAAGGTAAGAGCTTAAAACCTGGTTTGTGGGGGTGGCTCAAAGAGCTGTCTGTCACAGGCTGGCCAGATGCTCACCAACTCTGCCTCCTCTTCCTGCACACATACAAAAACTACCTTTCCAGGCCTCCCTTGCAGCTAGGTTGGGGCCATGCACCTGGGATCTGGCCAATGGAGCGTGAGTAGCAGGGATATCAACCACTTCCAGACTTGGCAAAACCCCCCTGTGAGATTCTCTTTGTACTGCCTCCCTTCCCTGTGCGGATGAAAAGGGAAGACCCCAAGATGAAAGATCCTCTAGATGGAAGGATCCTGAATCACTTCCACTGCTTGGGAAAATGGTTTCAAGAAAGCAGCCTCTCATGGACTTTGCGTGAACAATGGGTAAACTTTTAAGGCACTTGTGATTTGGGGGGTTTATTTGTTGTTTCGGCATACTCTAGCCTTGCCTAGTATGAGCTTGGAAGGTTCAATGTTGAGAAATAGGATATGAAAGTTATCTTCAAATACCAGTTCCTCAAGGCCATGTGGCTCCTGTGGGTAAAGTGGTTCCACTTTGTCTCCCTGGGGGTTAATATTTTCTGCCCAGCCCTGAAATGACTTATCTTGGGTATTGAGTTAGCTGTCATTGGTGGTGTTTGTAGAAAGACTGTACTATTGTTTTTGAGGGATGTAGATAAATATCTACATGGAGAGGGAGCTGGATAGTATGACCTGTCTGGTACACCCAAGCCCTGATATCTAATGTCTAACCTAAGGATGTTCTTCTGATAGTTGCTGAATTAAAGCAAATGGGATTACGATTTCATCATTTCCACCATTGTGACTCCAGGACTTAGTCCCTTTTCTGCTCTTATAACAGAATGCTATGGACTGGGTAATATATAAAGAGCAGAAGCTTATTTAGCTCACAGTTCTGGAGACTGGGAAGTCCAAGAGCATGGCACCAGCTTCTGGCAAGTGTCATCCTGTGGCAGGAAGCAGAAAGGCAAGCAAGCTTATAAGACAGAGAAGAAGGGGCTGAGCTCTCACAATGACGGACCCTCTTCCATACCATTAATCTACTCATGAAGGCAGAGACCTCATGACTTAATCGCCTCTTAAAGGTTCCATCTCTCAATAGTGTTACAATGGCAATTAAATTTCGACATGAGTTTTGGAGGGGACAATCAAATCACAGCACCATCAAAGACCCCTGTCTTGCCAGTTGAATTTCAAGAATGGAGGCTGCAGGGTCACCCGCTGCAAGAAGCAGGTTTTTCAGAAAAGCACTGGGCTCGGAGGTCAGAGTGTGGCTCTCTTTTGGTGGTACTAGCCAGGGGAAAAGAGCAGATGGGGATGTATTTCATGTTGAAATTTTCTCCCACTCTTATCTGGCCAACCCCAAAACCAGTATGTGTAAACAGGAAGATAAGCCCTCCTCTTACTAAGCAACACTGGTGAAGAAGAAAGGAATTTTAATGGCTTCTGCCACCTTCAGTCCAAACCAGATGGACTTTTTCTTCCACTCATCCTCTCTGGAGAGAAGAGTCTTAATCCGCAATAATGTCCTTACTTAGTGTGTTTGGAAGAAGGATCTACTCTTCCGGAACACTCCAGGCCTCCAGGAGCCTGAGCTAAAGAGAGATTAAGTGACCAGCACCAAATTTACATTTGAATATGATGAGTTAATCCCTAGCAGTAAACAGGGAGTCTGCCACGGTGGAGAAGATGCTCCAGCCTGAAGAGACCGGCCAACACATGTGGGCCTCTCAAAACAAAACCCACCCACCAAGGACAGCCCCCAAGGGACGAGTGCAGCAGGCCCTTCTGCTTTGGGAATCTTCTAGTTTAGTTAGGAGGGGAAGGTCTGACTGAGCCCTCCTTTATTGTGGGGAACAAGCACCCAGCAGGTACCAGGGGTCCTGTGGCCGAGGACAGAGGGAGTGACAGTCTCCAAACCACAGGACTGGGCTCTGTCCTCAAAAGGGAGGTGGCCAAGTGAAGTCCCAGAGTGGACCCGAAACACCGTACAGACACTTCCTGAATCTCAGGAGGAGTTGAGCAGAAGACCCTCCTTCACTGGGGGACTCCGTCCTCCTTGGCCACTGCTGAGTGATCCAGTGCAAATCCCCCGATTGCTCTGCTCGGGTTTTCTCTGAGAAGGTCCATCCCTGGACCTTCCTTACTCCTCCGGGTGTCTCGAGGGCCCTCTAGACCCCCCGGTGTTGGAAGACTGTGGAGCACTCCCGCTGCGGCTGGTTACTTTGCTTTATTTGCAGACTGAAGTTTGCTACATAAACCCATGGCACAGTCGGCACACACAGACTTGACATAAAAGAGAGGACAATACAAAAACACAGTTCTTGATAGTAAATGGCGCTGGCCTCAGCTCATCCCAGTCCATGCCGTGGAAACGCCGGTGTCTACAGTCAGAACAGAGGGGATGCGGTACAATGAGGTGGCATGGAGGGTTCAACCAATGCCACTGACCCAGTAAGATCCTGGGCTGGGGCTGAGTGGGCTCTTCCTGGCTGTGTGGCCATTTCTGCCACCTTCAAATCTAGTCACTTTCTCCTCCAGGAAGGGGAAGAGAACCTCCCCAGGGCACGGGAGGCCCTCCACAAGGATCTGGGCAGAGGCTGCCCAGTCAAAGTCAAGTGTAGCCCTGGGACCACAGTGACCATGCCTCCCTGGGGCACATCCAGTCTGGGCTGCCTGCCTCTGGGCACCCCTGATGGACGGGTTAAGAGACACCGGGTAAAGGATCAACCTCTTGGAGATTGGGAAGAAGAAGGGGAGGGAGATTGAGAAAGGGGTTCTTCCTAGCCCCCTCTGGCAGATTCCAGAAATGTTCCAACATGCCAACTTCTACTCCCTGCCACTCTCCAGAGACCTTCGAAGGGATGGCACTCAGGGGCACGAAGCTTTGTGCAAAACTGAACAGGAGAAATCCGTGTGTGTGCGCGCGCACGCGTGTGTGCACGTGTCGGGGAGTGGGAGGGACACCTCAACGTGGTCAGGCACAACGTTGCGGGAGAGATGAGCCCCAGGGCAGAACAAAGCCTTGGGGGCCAGCCTTTCAGGACAGAACAAAAGATGGCGGTCAGGACTCTGGGCTACGCATGGCGCAAACACCCAATGTCACTCTCCTGGTGGGTCAGGTGGGACATCGGCAGCGGAGCAGAGACAGAGAACAGAGGCCACCTCTTCTCCTTGTCACGGAGCTATTTAAACCAGAGCAGACTTTACCCCGGGCCTTTGGCAGAGAGCTGCCAGAGCGTGCGCCTGTCATATTTGCTCTGTTGTAGCCGAGCACTCGGGGAGAACACGTGCTCCTCTCCGAGACTGCTAGACACGCCACCGTGGGTGTGGAAGGGGACAAGGCGGAGGGGGTGGGGTACTGCGGTCACAGGGTCCTAGCCCCAGGGTCTTGGCACACAGCTGTCATGGAGACTGTGGCATTTTAACCATGAACACACACACTCTGCCACCCCCGCCCACCCCAGGCTTCCAGATCTGGCCCTTCGGGGAAACAGAAATCTGATTAGGAGGAGTCTGTGTCGGCCACTTGCTCAAAGACACGCTGGCTTCAGGCCCCTGTCCTGACACTTGAGCTTCTGTGCAGACTTTTTAAGGACCACAGACATCTCCCCAGGGAGCCCTGGGGATTGTTTTCCATCAGCCTTCAGGCTGGGGATCTGCTCAGCCTCCTGTGAAACCGTGAAATGGCTGGAGCTAGAGACCTCCTCTGCCTGTCACACCCTCACTGTCCTCACTCCCACTCCCAGCGACCCAGACACCCCCCACCTCCCTTCTCCCCAACCAATCCCCCCTTCCCACCCTGCGTGGGGCTGGGCTCCAGGGTTCATGATGACAGTACAGCTTCATGTGTCATATCATCATGTAACGGTGGTTGGTGCACTTGGACAGGTATCATCTGTGATGATGATGGCCCTGGAAGGCCCTGGCAGGTGGACACCCAGCTGCCCACCTCACCTCCCGATCCTCCACCCCATGACCCTCCACTCCACAGCCCCTCACCAGCTGCTCTTTGAAAACCTCCTGGAAGCCACAGCTCACTCTTCCTCCCCCAGGAGCCCCAGCCTGGCCACATCCAGCCGGCAAGAGGACACGGGTGAGCCCGTAGGGTTTACTCCCCTCCACAGACCAGGGCCATCGTTCCCTCCCGCGAAAAGAGGCACCTGCGCTTGGCAAAGCGGGGGGCAGCTGGCCAGCAAGCTCAGGGCCCCGGACCAGCGGCTGCAGGCTCAGGCCTCCCTGGCCCCAGCGTGGGGGACCCAGGCTAGGCTGAGCCCCCCATGGGGGACCCCCCGCCCGCAGGCGAGCTGGCGTGGAGCTTAGTTAACAGCTCGGGCTCCTCGCCCTGGGCCCCGCTCTTCCCCGAGGCCTCGGGCGTGCCCAGCGGGTAGGCCTCCCGTGGCCGGCCGGTCCTGGAGCAGGTGAGGAAGGCCAGGCAGGCCCCTCGGAGGCGCGCCAGGTCCCTGTGCGTGGTCTCGCTGACGAAGCAGTACAGCACGGGGTCGGCCACGCAGTTGAAGCTGGTGAGCAGCAGCGAGAAGTGGTAGGCGTTGAAGACGCCCTTGGCGAAGTCGCAGCTGGCCTCCCAGAGGCTGCGCACCAGCAGCAGCACGTGGTAGGGCAGGAAGCAGGCCAGGAAGATGACCACGGTGCTGAGCACGAGCCGCTGGATCTGGTCCTTGCGGCTCTTCTGGGTGCCGTGGCTGCGGCGCACGGCCCTCAGGATGCCCTGGTAGGAGGCCAGCAGCAGGCAGATGGGGAAGAGGAAGCCCACCAGGAAGCGGTAGTAGTTCATGCCACGCTGCCATGGCTCTATGGGGTAGTGCTCGAAGCAGACGCGGTGCCGGTTCCCGTCCTCGATGACCTCCTTGTGCATGAGGAAGTAGACGCTGGTCAGCAGCTCCTTGGTCCAGATGACGGCGCTGACCCCCACGGCCGCCTTCAGGGTCCGGAACTGGTGGAAGCGGAAGGGGTGAGCCACGGCCAGGTAGCGGTCGATGGAGATGCAGCAGAGGAAGCCCACGCTGATGTAGATGTTCTCGTAGAGGAGGATGCCGCACACCTGGCAGGACAGGTCCCCGTGCGACCAGTTGTCGTGCTGCAGCACGTACTGCAGCCAGAAGGGGAGCGAGCAGATGTAGAAGAGGTCGGCCACCGTCAGGTTGCACAGGTACACGCCCAGCTCGTTGCGGGCCTTGATCTGCAGGTAGCCAAAGTAGAGGGACAGGCAGTTGGCCGGGAAGCCCACCACCAGCACGGTGACGTAGACCACCGGGGCCAGCGTCTGGTGGATGGTGTGGTCGATGGTGCAGCTCAGCGAGGAGTTGTCTGCAGTGCTGTTCCCCATCTTTGGGCCTAAAGGGGCCTCTGCTCTCATGGGCTGCGGGGCTGGGCCGGTCCCTCCGCCGCCATCCCGTCTGTGGAAGGTGCTTCGAGCGCTACCAAGGGCTGCGCATTACTGGCGGGGGAGGGGCCCTGAAAGCCAAAGGCAGGAGCCTTAGAACAGCAGCGCCACCCACATGGCACCCACCGTGTGCCACCCACATAGCACCCACAGTGTGCCACCCACATAGCACCCACAGTGTGCCACCCACATAGCACCCACAGTGTGCCACCCACATAGCACCCACCATGTGCCAGGCAAATCCTTACTCATGTAATTTAGAAGGAGAGGTGGCAGCCAACCAACTCCAGCTCAACTAGAATATCTGACCGGTCACTATAGCAGGACCTGGAACGTGACTTGCGTCTCCCCGTCCCCCTTCCCTGGCTGTCCTTATTCACTCTGTCCCTTACTTATTTTCCTGGTCCCTCGGTACTGCAGGTAAGGCCAGGGGTTCTCAGGAGCATGAACCCGTCCTGAGCCCATCCTGAGCCCGGCTCCCCAAGGAAGGCCGGGGCAAAGATTGATTCCACAAGCGACAGTGACAGTGACCAACTGCCCTTGTCCCCAGCATTAAGTGTCACCCACATTCATTCCACTGGAATGGATGAATTAGTCCCTTAACCCTGAGGCCACGGCCTCTCCAGGCAGCTCGAGAGGAGGCCCAACCTCGCCCACACCCTCCTGCGCTCCGGCCAGAAACACAGCCCAGCTTCCCGCAGGCACCGCCGGGCTCCGGGTGCCCCTCAGCGAGCCCCACCTCTCCTCTCCTGCACGGAGCGGGGGAGGCTGTGGACCAGGGCCCAGGTGAGTCTGTGTGAGTCCCCTACCTTGTCTGAGCCTCAGTTTCTTCACTTATAAAATGGAAATAAAAACAGCCCTGCCCTCAGAGGTCAGTATCGGGGCCACGGGGACTGACGGGCGTGAAAGTGCATGGGGGAGGGGGTACAAGGCGGTGACCCTGCCCAAATTATCGAGAGACATTCCTACTGCTGAGAACTTAACAAAGAAGATGCCGGATACACACACAAGTTACACAAGAGAGAATGAAATGATTTATCATAAATCTAGTTTACAAATTAGTATATCAAAACTGAAAAGCCTGAGCTGCTGTATGCATTTAACTCCTCTCTCTCAGATGAAAAACCTCCCTGTATCGAAATCAGTATTTTTCAACCCTTTTGGAGCCTTTTTAGACATTTTTTCCCCCTAACCACTCCCTCCCCAACCCTGATGAAATTTTAATATCACAGATCTACTGCTTGATCTATCACAGATCTCTGTACTGTGGTCCTTTGGAGGGTGACAAATCACTGTAATATCTAAAAAGTCTCTCGCCTCACCCCAGCCAAGAACAAATTTTCACCCCTGTTGGGAGTGCACGGCCTGGTGTGGTTGCAAATTCTGAGCAAGTGGGTCCAAACGGGGCCGTTTGTTAGTCTCGGCAGAGCCGCCCTGCCCTGTGCACTCTCTGGACCAGAGTCTAGCTGGGACTCAGGGACCCAGAAGGGAAACCTCTCAGAGTCCTTCACGGAGGCCTCATTAGACCACTAGCCACGGCCCCTCCCCCCACAGCCTTCCCGGTGCCGCCAGAGCCAGGTAAGCAGGCACAGCGGGCTGGGAAGGGGCTTGGAGACATCCGCCCAGCAGTTCCGGTCCTGGGGTTCATGGTGGATAAATTTGAGGAATTTCTCTGAAATCACACACTCAATCTTGTAAATATATGTGTCTGTGCACTTGTCCTGGGAAAAGGGACCGTAGCTTTCCTGAGTGTCTCTGAAATGGGCAAGAGATGGGTGCGGTGCAAAGCCACACTCCTCTCACCTGGACTCCAGCTTCCTGTAGCTCCCTCCCAAGCACCCCCCGCAGGGACACCCGCACACCAAGCTCTGCCCCGGGTTCTCCACCCCCAGCTCTCCTCTCTGCCTCAGCTCTGTCCCCCACCCGTCCCCACCCCCAGCTCTCCTCTCTGCCTCAGCTCTGTCCCCCACCCGTCCCCACCCCCAGCTCTCCTCTCTATCTCAGCTCTGTCCCCCACCCGTCCCCACCCCCAGCTCTCCGACAGGGCCCTCATCACAGGGCAGAGAAAGCCAACTTTCTACAGTGCCAGCCAGGCCCTTCTCTTCCTTATCACACCTAGAGTAAAATCCAAACTCCTGGTCCCGCCTGCGCGGCCCAAGGTGATCTGGCTCCAGCTCCCCTGCCCTGCCCTGCCCTGCCTGCCGCCACCACGAGCGGCCATGCTGGCCAGCTCTCCCTGCCTCAGTCACCCAACCTCGGTCCTGCCTTAGGCCTCTGCGTCAGCTGCCGCCTCTTTCTGAAGTTCTTCTCTCTGCCCTCCGCCCCACCCCAACACAGCATCGCTTCTTTCTCTGCCAGATCTCAGCTGACGTGCCGCCTCCTCGGGAGGCCTTCCCTGCCCACCCCGCCTAAGGCAGCCCCCTCCCTGGTCCCCATCCCATCGTCTTATGTGACCGTGCTGCACAGCTCCTATCGCCATCTGATATTTGTCCTGTTTGTTTCTTTGTCTGCTCTCGGACAGTGGGGGTCTGTCTCCACTATAGCGTAAATCCCACCGGGGCACAGGCCTTGTCCACCTGCTCGCGCTGTCTCCCCAGCAGCTTGAACAAGGCCTGAAACACGACAGGCCCTCAGTTCATGCTTTTGTGAATGAAGAGGGAATGGCCCTTCTCATTTTTCAAGGTGAGGACATTGAGGTTGCAAAGGGGAAATGACTTGCCCAAAGCCAGGTTAAGGAGGGACGCGCAGCATTAGAAACCAGGTCTCCTGCTGCACACCCCAGCTCCCTGCCACCTGCAGTCCCCGCCTGAGACTCACCTCCCAGTCGTAGCGTCCCAGGAGGTCGCACCTCCCCTGTCCTCTCCAGGGCGCTGGCCTAGAATCTCAGGGATGCTTCTTACTGCTTTTATAGTGGTAAAATATAAGCAACATAAAATTTACCTTTTTAACCATCTGTAAGTGAACAGTTCAGTGGCATTAAGTACATTCACACTGCTGCAACCATCACCACCATCCATCTCCAGAACTCCTTTCATCTTGCAAAATTAAAACTCTGTACCGGTTAAATAATAACTCCCCACTTCCTAGCAACCACCATTCTATTGCACTTTCCGTCTTTATGAATCTGACCACTCTAGGTACTTGATATGAATGGAATCGTACAGCATGTGCCCTTTTGTGCCTGGCTTATTTCATTTAGTATATTGCCTTCAAGATTCCTCCACGTTGTAGCATGTGTCAGAATTTCTTGCCTTTTTAAGGCTGAATAATATTCTATTACATGCACACGCTACAGTGTATGTATCCCTTAGTCAGGGGACATTTGGGTTGTTTCCGCCTTTTGGTTATTGTGAATAACGCTGCAGTGAACATGGAAGTGCAAAGATCTGTTCAAGTTCCCACTTTCAATTCTTTTGGGTAAAACCCAGAATTGGAATTGCTAGATCATATGGTAATTCTATTTTTAATTTTTTGAGGAACCACCATGCCGTTTTCCATGGTGGCTGCGCCATCTCACATTTCCAGCAGTGCACTGCACAGGGAGCTCTCAGTTTTGTCTGTTTGTTGACGGCGAGAGGAAGGGGAGTGGACACAGCTGAGGCCCGTGACTCCAAACTCCACGCACAGCCCAGCGCGCCAGACTTCGGCCACTCGCCCTCCTCTTGCCGGCTCTCCCGTCCCTGAATGCCAGGCGCACACAGGTGGGGCCAAATGCTTCACCAGCTTACACATGAGGAGGTCCCCAACTGTCCCCTCCCCAGGACAGTTCCCGTTTCTGAATTTACTTCAGTTTTTCTGCAATCCACATAAAATCCACTCGCACAAAAGCCCCAGGCCCCACCAAAACAGGGTAAATGAAGCCACCGTGAAAACGCAACCCATCAGGTCTCGGACTTTCATGGCGAGTCACCGGGTCACCGGGCCTGAAGTCTGCTGCTTACCGGTGGTGGGTGTACGAGTTGGGGGGTGGGGGTGGGGAGGCCGCGGTTTGGAGCTTCCTCTTCCCTAGGCCGGCAGTAACCGAATTCTGGCAAACGAGGTCGGAAATATTCACGCTTGCAGAGCAAAGAAGAAATATTCACCACGTTTAAAGCACCGCATACATCCATTTTGCAGCAAAAAGAGGGTTTTGGTATTCTAGAACGTGGGTACATCAGAATGCCCCGGAGGATTTGAGACGGATTGCTGACCCCACCTCCAGACCTCATCGGACCTGAGGCGGGGCTTGAGAATTTACATTCAAACAAGCTGCTGGCCCCTGGGCCAGGCTCTGAGCTGCGAGGTGCTAGGGGGGTCTAGAAGATCCAGGGTTCAGCTCCCTAGCACGCGTCCTGCACAAACTTCCAAGGCAGGGGCAGAGGTGGCTGCAAGGGGAACTTCAGACCCAGCAGACACTTGTGGGCAGAACCAGAACACAGCCTTTGGGTGAGCTTCAGACTGATTCTGGCTCTCAAGAGACAGTGGCTGAGGCTCACGCCTGTAATCCTAGCACTCTGGAAAGCCAAGGCGGGAGGATCACTTGAGCTCAGGAGTTCCAGAACAGCCTGAGCAAGAGCAAGACTCCATCTCTACAAAAAACAGAAAAATTAGCCGGGCATGGTGGCATGTGCCTGTAGTCCCAGCTACTCGGGAGGCTGAGGCAGGAGGATCATTTGAGCTCAGGAGTTTGAGGTTGCTGTGAGCTGGGCTGACGCCACGGCACTCTAGCTGGGGCGACAGAGCAAGACTCTGTCTAAAAAAAAATAAAGAAAGGGTCTCTCTCCCACGCGAATGGAAAGTTGGGTGCTGCTTTTACTGCGTGTGCACTCGCAGTGGGATGGCATCTCCTACACTCCGATGACTCCCGGATGTCCCCCAGGCTGCAGGCTGACATACGACCCTGCCCCCACCTCACGGGGCATGCTCAGTGAGGCCCACGCCGGGTGGTCATTTTCTTTGCTCTTCTACTCTCGGAAGGTGTGGCCGCCTGCCCGACCACTCACAGGGGTGGCGGGCCTCCTGGCCCCTCCCTTGGCTTCGTCCCCAGCTGTCGTTAATTACCAAGATCTACGATTTTCAGCTGCTGAGTATTTCCCACGTCCACCTCCTCTTCAGCCTCTCGCCATGCTCTAGACGGGCCTGGTGATGACTTTCTCCCCAGGGTCAGCATGACAGCCTCCCACCGGGCTTCCTGTCCCCACCTGGCCGCCCTCCGAGCCACCTTCTAAACACGAGTCTCACAAGTCACACCTGCGGCAAATGCCTCCCTGGCCCTCCCGTCACCCAGCCATCTTCCCGCCCGTCTGTCCGTCCATCCACCCAAGGAGTCATTCGTGCAACAAATACTGAGTGGAGTGTCCACCACGTGGGGGGCACTAGGCACTGGCCCTTAGTGTCCAGTGGCTTTTAGTCTCACGGGGGAGGGGAGAAGGTAAGTGAAACCGGTTCATAGGGAGATCGCAGGATTCTACGAGAGTTCACAGGAGGGGGCCTAACACAGTCAGGAAAGGCCTTCCTGAGCAGAGACGGTGACGCCAAGATCAGGACTGGGTGCTGCCCGGCAGAGGGGGGGTTTCTGCCTGAGGAGACTGTGTGCGGCTGGCCAGGTGCAGGAGCGAGAGAGCGGGCGTCTTTGGGGAGCGGCCAGTAGCCTGGCACGACTGGATCCAGGTACGAGGTGGGCGTGGCCAGGGAGGAGACGCAAGACCCTGTAGAAACTGACAGGAGGGAGGTGAGGAACAGCTAAGGACAAATCTGAGATGTTCCTTGGTGCCTGCCCCTTAAAGGCTCTCCAAACGTATTTGTTAGACAGATGGATAGAGGGGTAGAGTGGGGTGGGTGGGTGGATGGGTGAGAGGTAGGTGGGCGAGTGAAGGGTGGACAGAAGGATGAATGGGGGTGGGCAGGTGAGCAGGTGAGTGGGTGAGTGGCTAGGTAGGAAGATGGGTGGGAGGTTTTGGGACTGGGTGCTGGGATGATGGGGCTGTCACTAATAGAAACAGGAAGTGAAGAAGAAGGATCACCGTGGCCTCCTCTCTGCTCAGCTGGTCCTGCTGGTCCAAGCCTTACTGTGGCCAGCCCTGCCCTCTGCCACTCCCTAAGGACAGGCACCCCAGGTGGAAACTGCGCCTTGACAGGAGTGTCCCTTCCGTACCTGGTCTCCACAGGAAACTTGCTCCTCAAAAATCAAAGAACACAGTGGATGCAAAAGTGTTCTGCACATGGAAAAATGAGCATGGGTGGAAGAATCAAGCGGCATCTGTCAAAAGCCCTCCATGTGCCAGGCAGTTTCTGTATGCTCACTCTCTAAGCACCACTCTCCTCAGCCCCCATTTCACAGATGGAAAAACTGAGGCTCAGAGAGATGAACCAACATGCTCAGGACTCCACAGCTGGCATGTAGACGGGGCCACACTTTCCTCCATGCCACACTCTGTTTATCACGGTCGTCCCTGAGCAACCACCCTCAGTCCCCGAGCTCGGCCAAGCTCCACTCCTCACAGATGCCACTGCAAGGGTCACCAGGCTTGGCCCTGGGCTAGTCCCCTGCACCTGGAGGAGGCTCTCCCAGGCCACGTCTTTAACACCCATTGAAGAAAACTCACCCCAATGCACCCAGTCCGTGACTTCTCAGGGTGCAGGGGGTTAGAGAAAAGAATTAAGAAATTCTTAATTAGGAATTAAGAAACTGAGAAAAACTACACACAGAGTGACTCAATACCTAAAAGCAAATCTTTAGACAAATACTAATCAGTGTGGAGGCCTCCTAGGACTTTGACAATCAAGAGACATTCCGCCCCTGCAGGAAGGAAAGGCCTCTTTGACGTAAGCTAGGAGTCTCTTGCACGTTCTAAGCCAGAAGGCGGAGGTGCCTCGGTGCTAGATTTCAGCCGGCACATAAACAATAATCTAATTCGTCACCCTGCTCTTCCGTGTGGCGCACACCACGGCACGCACACAGACAGTTACTCACGGCGCCGGGGCTGCTCCTGGGAGCCCCAAGCCCACAGAGCCGGGGAGTGTCCTGTGGGCCCAGCTTCCCTTCCCTCTAGCTGGCCAGACCTCTCCCCGCTTTAGCCCGGGCTATTTCACTTCTCGAAAGTACTTTTTTATTTCCCTCTGAGCAGGGGTAGAAATCGGACTGCATTTTTCCTTAGTCCCTGTCTTCCCCCCAAATAACAGCCTCACTCCAGCAAGACAGCGCAGACAACAGAATCTCATCTCCTACACCCCTGCAACTGTTTCAAAGTTCAGTCCCACCTGGGCTCATGCAGCCCCTGCGCGTCAGGTGGGGCTGGCATTGCTAAGCCATTTCACAGAGCCCAAAGCCCAGAGAGGCTAAGCCAGTTGCTCAAGCTCCCACAGTAAGTTTGGGACAGGGTGGTATCAGAATCTAGAACCCAGACGTCCAGGCACCAACGTTCTGCCTTTGAGCTTTTTGGGCCATAGCAAGGAACACGCTTTACATTGCAACCCTGCACACAAAGACAAGCACACAAAGACAAGCACACGCACGCATCCGTATAAAGAAACAAACTTCCCGAAAGCAATACTTACCCTAGTACTTGCCATGCGCCCCGATATTTTCTGTTCTACTTCATTTTTTTAAATGCAGGTCGCGAACTACTAAATTGATTTTCTGACCCACTAATGGGTCATAAATAACCAGCAGTTTGGAAATAGCTGGAGGGAGCCCCACCTGCGCTGCTCTCCCGAGCCCCAGCAAGGCCGCCTGGTCTCTGCAGCCAGGTGCAGGCAGCTCCGGGAATCGGGCTGCAGGGAGTGCTCCCAGGGGGGAGTCTGGCACAGTCCTCCGTGACTCTGCCCGCCCCAGCTGGGCTCTGCCCGCAAACCTCAAGCAGCCGGCTTCCTGCAGCCGGGCGCCCAGCTCTCCTCCAGCGATCTCCCGCAGACCCAGCCTCCCAGCTCCATCTAGAAAATCCCCAGCTGGAAGCTGCCCATTCCTGTGCTGAGGCAGAATCATGTGAACTCCAATCTGGTGTCAGGCTGGGCGGTTGCCGAGGAACCGCTCGCCAGCCAGAGGCGGCGGGGGAGCTGCTCCCTCCACGCATCCTCCCTGCTTCCCACACCCCCAGTCTGTGGGCAGCCCTGCGGGGGAGGGGGTGGAGATGGTAGAGCCGGGAATGAGGGGCAGAGGCCCCCCGGGACTGGGGGGATGCGGGAGGAGAGGGTGTGCTGATGCTCTCAGTCCAACCACCTTTGTGCACCTGCAGGGTAACAGGAGAGGCAAATGTTGAACCCCTGCCCAGGGGGTGCTCACCTGAGCCCCTCGGGCCTCTGCCCAGTAACTAGATTACACTGTGGTCACAGCTGCAGTGTGGACACCAGCAAGAACAACAGGAAAGCAGGCAAGGACAGATGGAAGCTGCCAACATCTGTGTCAGTGGGTCTCAGTCCTGGCCACGTGCATGAGAAAATACCCGGGGAGTGTATCAACACCACCAATGCCAGGCCCTGCCCCAGGCTGATTAAATCCTGCTTTCTGGAGGTGAGGTGCCAGCATCAATGTTTTTCAAAGCTCCCAGGCCGATTCCAAAGTGCAGCAAGCGTGGGAAACCACCACGTGGTGAAGGCAGGTGGGACCCTGCCCTGCAGGCCAGCAGAGCCAGGGCAGTGGGGTGGAGCCCGTGGGCAGGAAGAAGGTAAGCGTCAGTGTTTCAAACCGCATGGCCCAGAGCAGGGACCAAGCACACGGCGTCAGTGTTTCAAACCGCATGGCCCAGAGCAGGGACCAAGCACACGGTCTGGCCTCACCGGTTTTCCGGCTCTCAGCAGCACCTACTGAACTCCCCCCCTCGTACACTCCCAGCACAGGAGGCAGAAAGGACCCCTGGAGGTTTCCCAGCCTAGACTCCCCAAATGCAGGCCCAGAGGAGCGAAGGCTCTTGACCAGGGCCTGCCAGCTAAATGGTGACAGAGCCGTGACTGAAACCCGCTGCCAACTTCAGCTGCCATGCGATTTTGGCTTGACTACCTCCCTCCCTCCCTCCCTCCCTCCCTCCTTGTAGTCTCCTCCAAGATAGAACATGGTGCCGGAGCCAGGAAGCCAACAGACACCACGCGTGGGGCTCGCTGGGGCTGCGAGTTCTCCCTGCTCCACTGGGTGACCTGCGGGGCCCGTCTTCTCCATAGAGTCCCCTGCCTGGGAACTATGTTGGTAGGGTCCAAGAAAAGTCCACTTCTCTGGGGTCCGAACCCTCCAAGCAAATGCTACCACATAAACAGGCCTTTTAAAAACTGTCTCCTATGTCAGTTGCTTCTTGTAGGCCTTAGGTTACAGGCAAAAGGCTGCACTTGCTATGGTGCAATAGTTTGCATTTGGTCGCAGATGCTATTTCTAAGGTGTAGAGTGTGGCTGGCTTTCCCTGATGTCATATGGAAGGACTGGAGGGTGAGAACAGGGTCAACTTAATGATGACTGCCTGGCTATCCCCCAGGCCACACCCCACCAGAGAGAGCACCTCTGGCCCTCTCTCCGGGATGGCCCAGCCCAGCACAAGCAGGCCGTCTATACCACCACGGTCTACACCTGCAGGAACCACTGATGACACTGTGTCCCTCCCTCCCCCCAGCACCTTGTGGGACCAGCCAGCTGCCCCAGGCTGCCCAGCCCCTCTGCCGGCAGCATGCCCCACTCCTCACCTGGAATAGGGCCCCTCTCCTTCCCTGCTGGACCCTTGGGATGCAGAGTAAGCTTCCTTGGGTTTTACTCACGTTGGCTAAGCCCCCGCGCTCTGTGAAGTGCCCACCCGGGAAGGGGGAAAAGAGCCCATGCTGTGTTTTACCCCGGTGCTGGGATTTTGTCTTTAGCCCAAAGAGGAAGGGAGGACTAGAAGTGGTAGTGACAGCAAGCAGAGGCCCCATAACCTCCACCCACCTCGGAAACTTCTCCAAGTAAACCTACAACTAAGGAAAGGTAGTTTTATAACAGAAACATAGCCTCAGGAACAGCCCCTGGCCCCCTCCTCCCATCCCGGCTTCTGCCCTTCAGCCCAAAGTGGCAGAATCTTGGGAGCGGCCACCACCAGAGGACGAGAGTGCCTGAGCCCCGTGGGGCGCCCCCAGCCCCCGCGCTCGTCCTGTCCTGGAAAGACACACTGGCAAAACTGGGCCACGCCTGCCTGCATTTCCCGCCCCTCCTCCCTCCACCTCCCTCTCCCCAGTGGTGGCAGCTGTGAAGCACCATGGACCCCACTGGGATGGCAGCCCCGGAAGGTTGGACTGAGCCCTGGACATCCTTATTGTGCCCCCAACATATGCATCTGCTCCAGGCATCTGGGCGGGTGCACTTTTCTGAGCTTCTTTGGAGGCTGCTTTGAGGACAAGAGGCCCCAAGACCACCCCTGGCCTCCCAGAGACCCAGGCAGCCTGGGGGCCAGCACAGAGAGGACCCCAGGGTCTTCTCTTGGCTGGTGGCCCCATGCAAGGCCACCAGCACATGGCGGCAACCCCAAGGTCATTTAGGGGACAGTGTGGAATAGAGGTTGAGAGCAGAGGCTCTGGGCCAGGCCATGGAGGTCAAGTCCCCATGCTGCCCCTTTCTGGCTATGTGACCTTGAGAATCACATACCCTGCTGCCCAGTGGACTCCTGTGAGACTCAAAGGAGGTGGGGCCCAGCCAGTGCCTGGCACTTAGTAGGTCCTTGCAGAGTTAGTACAGATGCAATGGTGGTGGTGGTGATGACGATGGTGACGATGACCATGGTAGCATCAAATCCTCAGGCTAGAAAGTCCTGCCCACCACCTGATCCACCTTAGAGAGGGTGGAGGATGGGCAGGCCACCTTGGTGGGACATCTGTCACGGAGCACCACCTCATTTCCCATAAGGGAACTGGAGGTTACTCAAATTACTCTACTGATTTGAGGCTAGTCAGGGTGGAGGCCTTAGAGGCTCCGCAAGGGCTTTGACAAATACAAGAGGTGCCTGTCATCAGCCATCCGCAGTTGGACCGCAGGGACCTTTACTGACGTGTCTAGAAGGGGAGCACACGCTGACGTCCAAGGAGCCGATGCAAGGTCACCTGGGCACCTGGGGGTGCTGCACTGTTGCAGGTTCAAAAGGGGCCAGGCCTGAATTAAGGATGGCTCTGCAGGAAGCTTCAACAACCAAGAGAAGGGACAGCAGAGAACCTAGCAAACTGTTTGGCACCAAGGCCCTCGTGCGTTTAGAGAAGAGCCTGGAGCAACTGAGTTGGCAGAGCCGTCATCACCACTGCCTGAGCACGTCCTCTGAACCAGGTGCTGTGCTGAGTCCCTTCCAAATACTTTCTGGTTTTGTTTTTTTAATGTCTGTCCGGGGACAGGGTCTGGAGTGCAGCGGGTATTCACAGGCGCCAGGTTCGTGCAGTACAGTCCTGAGCTCCTGGGCTCCGGCAGTCCTCCTGGCTCAGCCTCGCAAGTAGTTGGGACTACAGGTACGTGCCGTCACCTAAGAACTTTGTTTCAACCCGCGCATCAAGCCCACGCGGCAGGGGTTATCCCTGTTTTATAAATGAGGCGAATGATATCCAAAGGCTACCGGCCACTTGCCCAGGTCACACGGCTGGCAAACAGCAGGGCTCTGATTTGAACCTAGGGCAGTCTGACTCCAGAGATGGGGCTCTTGACCACTGTGTTAGTGTCCTATTGCTGCTGTGACAAATTGCCACAAATGTAGTGGCTGGAAAAAATCTCACAGTTCTGAAGGTCCAAGTCTGACTTGGGTCTTGCAGGGCTAACATTGAACTGCCGGCAAGGCTGCTTTCCCGCTGGGTGGCCTGGGGGAAATCTGTTTCCTTGCCTTTTCCAGCTTCTGGAGGCTTCCAGCGTTCCTCGCCTATAGGCACCCTTCCGTTTTCAAAGCCAGCAGTGGTGGATTGAGTCCTTCTCACGTGACATGGCTCTGGCCTCTGCCCCGTCATCGCGTCACCTCTCACTCTGACCCTCCTGCCTCCCTCCTCCACTTTGCAGGACCTGGTGATAATGTTGGACAGTCTCCTTAAAGTCAGCTGATCGGCAACCTCGATGCCACCTGCTACCCTAACCCCTCTTTGCCACAGAAGGCGACACAGTCACAGGTCCTGGGGGTTGGGAATTAGGCATCTTTGGGGGGATTATGCTGCCAGCCACGCCCACCCTGTTCTACTGAGACCCTGTACCGCAGCACTTGCCAAGCATCAAGAGCGTGCGCTCTCGCTAAAGCGCAGGAATCTCGTAAAAGCGCAGCTGCCGGCGCAGCGTGTCTGCGGTGGGGCTGAGAGTCGCCCATCTGACGGGCTCCCAGGCCCGAGCTGAGGGCCCCGTCATCTCCTGTGTCCCAGCAGCTAGCGCAGCGCTGTGCAAGTGTTTGCACTAAACAGATATTGACGACTGAAGGAAGGGGCGTGGGGAGGAAGGAAGGAAGGATATCTGGACAATGCCCTCCACTCCTACTTCAACCAGGATGAAGTCTGGAAAGAAGAGAGACGAGAGCAATAAAACCAAAGCCACGTGAACCAACCCTTCGTGCGCTGTGAGAGGGTTGAGACGGAGCCTCTGAGCAGGGGAGGGCTCCAAGCTGTGCCCTAGGCTGGGGGCAGAAGGCTGAAGTGTCCCTGGGCTGGGGGCAGAAGGCTGAAGCGTCCCTGGGCTGGGGGCAGAAGGCTGAAGCGTCCCTGGGCTGGGGGCAGAAGGCTGAAGCGTCCCTGGGCTGGGGGCAGAAGGCTGAAGCGTCCCTGGGCTGGGGGCAGAAGGCTGAAGCGTCCCTGGGCTGGGGGCAGAAGGCTGAAGCGTCCCTGGGCTGGGGGCAGAAGGCTGAAGCGTCCCTGGGCTGGGGGCAGAAGGCTGAAGCGTCCCTGGGCTGGGGGCAGAAGGCTGAAGCGTCCCTGGGCTGGGGGCAGAAGGCTGAAGCGTCCCTGGGCTGGGGGCAGAAGGCTGAAGCGTCCCTGGGTTGGGGACAGAAGGCTGAAGCGTCCCTGGACTGGGGGCAGAAGGCTGAAGTGTCCCTGGGCTGGGGGCAGAAGGCTGAAGTGTCCCTGGGTTGGGGACAGAAGGCTGAAGTGTCCCTGGGCTGGGGGCAGAAGGCTGAAGTGTGCAGGGAGGGAGGAGGCCCTCGCAGGCCCCTGGAACACCCTGTGCTGTGAGGCCCCACTTGTGGCCCACCCTTTTGCCAGCCTGTTCCCCCAAAATGTCCCTTACCCACCACCCCATATGCTTCTCCCCATTGCTCAGGGCGGCATGTCTCGTGTTTCTCAGGTGAGCTTCGGGATATCCCCTGCGTGCCTGTTAAGTGCAGATCCCCAGGCCCTGCCCTGGACTCACTGAATCAGCATCACTTAGGGATGAGATCCCAGAGGCTCCATTTTTAGCAATTCCCTGGGTTTTTCTGACATGCACCAAAGCTGGAGAAGACTGTTTTAAGGCCCTGCTCAGATACCGCCTCCTCCATGCAGCCCTCCCCCACACCCAGAGGGAGAGCCTGTCCCCTCCAATGTGCACCCACAGCATTAACTTGAACTTGATCCTTCCCTGGGTCCTTTTCATCTTCCCTGGCCAACTTGAGACTTCTGAACGGTGATGCCTGATGTTTTATCACTGAGGTTGCAAGAGAGCTGGGACCAGGGCTCCTCACACTGAAAAGAGGTGGCCAGTGAGTTCCAAATGGCACATGGAGCAAGGGGACCCGGGAGGTAGGGGGTGGGCAGGGGGTGCTCACGTGCCCTGAGCTGCCACTATGTGCAAGGCACTGTGCTTCCATAGGTTGCCTTGATCATTGCCACAGCAACCTGCCGGGTAAATGCTATCATCCCAGCTTCCCCGATGAAGAGAACTTAGGGCTGTCTAAGGTCAAGGGTCACGCTGGCAAGTGGCAGCACTGGGCTTCAAGTCAAGGTCGGGTTCACTGTATTTTAATAATTACCCACATGATGCACGGGAATTTGTATGATTCTGTTAATGCCCATCTTCCCCAGTAGGCAGAAAGCTGCTTGAGGAAGGAGGAGCTGGGTCTCTTTTGCTCTCCCCTGGGGAAAATACACACCAAACATGCCAAACGTTGGAACGAATAAATGAATCTAAATTTCATTTCTTCCTGCAGCCTGCCTGGAAGGCCAGGGGGGCTGAAATTGAAGCGAGAAACTAACCAACTGGGGAGACAGTCAGGATGCAGACGAGGCAACAGGAAGAGGGTGGGTCTGGACTCTCAGGGCGTGGGTGGGTGGCCGAGGGAGGGGATGCATGACCACAGAAGTCTGCTGTTGAAAGAGGGACTTCAGCCAGGAGAGTCTGTGCTCTGAAAGGGGCTGAGCTGCCGGGGCATCCTTCCTGTTTGAGGCCCACGGCACAGACCGCAGGCCTGGAGGTTGCCATGGCAACCCCTGGGTCTGCCACCCCCACCTGCCTCCGGAGTGCTCCAACCCATCAATTAATAGCCTAATAATGTATGACAACAGTCACTCCAAACACCCAGGCAGCAGCCCTCTCGAAAAACAAACAGACTTCTCCAGGGAACTGAGAGCCGCGGAGATGCTCATTACACTCAACCCTGGGCCACCTGCTAAAATCTATTTTCCTGAATCCAAATTGCTCTCTCCCTGGCTTCTCTCTCTTGTTTTAAAGGCTTGGGGTTGACAGAGCGGAAGCCTCAGAGGTTCCAGGGAAACAGACACCAGAGAGGCCACCACACAGGATGCCTGCTCCCTCAGCCCCAGAGAAACTGATTCTGGCCAAGACAGACCATGCTAAGGGATCCATATCTCTGCTGGTCCCCCCCCTGGGAGAAACGCTTCATGCTCTGCAAAAGACTAATGGATTCATCACCATGGCACCCAGGGGGAAAAAGTGAGAAAGCACGAGAGAAGACTTTCAAGTTGTGGTAGGTCTAAGATGGTTGGAAACTGTTTGATATTCTTCTCATTGAGAGGTAGGGATGTAAGTCCCCTCCCTTTGAATCTAGGTAGGCTCCGTGACCACCTAACCAACAGAATACAGTGGAAGCAACACTCTTCCAGGCCTGAAGAGACTGGCCGTTCCCATTTCTTAGGATACTTGCGCTTGAAACCAGAGTGCCATACTGTGAGGAAGCCCAAGCAGCCTTGTGGAGAGCCCCACACTGAGCGGAACCCAGACCTGAGCCAACAGCCCTTGCTGAGCTCCTAGCTGACAGCCAGGATCAACTTGACTGGCACGTACAAGTATGGGATCTTGGAAGAGGATCCTCCAGCCCCCGCTGGGCCATCCTGGCTGATGCTGTGAGGAGCAGAGATAAGCTGTACCCACCAAGCTCTGCCAAAATCACAGATTTGTGAGCAAAATAAATGGCTGTTATTTTAAGCAAATATCTTTTAATGTGGCTTGTTATGCTGCAACAGACAACTGGAACATAAGTATTATTATCCCCCCAAATCACTTTAGGGCCTATCATGTACTGGATGCATTCATATGATTATTTGATTCTAACTTGTATGACAATTCTGTGAGGTGAGCATTATTGTCTACACTTTCCCTGTGAGATACTAAGGCTCAGAAGGTTAAAACATCTTGTTTGAGGCCACCCAGCTAGGAAGGATGACATAGGAATGTCAATGCTCAAGTTCACTGCTCCACCACCACCATCATCATCCTTATCGATGCTGACACTGAGTGCTCGATCCTTCCAGAGTCCTCTGTCAGCCAGCCCCTCTGCAAGCTCCACCCCCCCCACCCCGAAGACCACCAACCTCTGGACGCCTCCACACTTGTAGTTGTTGCCTTGAACCTGTTTTCCATTCTTTGTTTCCTATTAGATGAGTCTTCTCTGCCTACAGTGAGCTCTTTACCCGGAAGAGTGCAACAACATAGCAGCGATAACAAGAATGCTCACGGCTGACGTTCGGGGGCATTGCAGGCCTTTCAAGGGAAGAGCTTTACCTGCATGGTCTTACAGCCACCGTAGGAAGGAAGCTCAATTGTTATGCCCATTTCACAGAAGGAGAAACTGAGGCTTAAAAAGAGGCGATTTGCCCAAGGTAATGGTTCTAAAACAGGGAAAAGCTGGGATTAGGACACAGGCCATCTGGCCCTGCGGCTGGGCTCTCAAGTGAAAGCACTCCCGTCGGTACAATCTGTGGCATCTATTGCCTAGCCCTGCTTCCATGTTACGCTCAGGAATTCTCTTCCCTCCCTCTGTCTTCTGGAAGCTTACCCCTGTGCATGGGGTGGGGGTGAGGGCAGGGGGAGTGACGCAGAACATAACCAGGTCGTCTCAGACCTGCAGTTTCAAGCCATTCTCACATCTTTTTCCTCCTCACACCCTCCGGGAGGTGACCATGGCTAATAATCCTCATCTCCCTTGTACAGACGCCCAGCCACAGCAAGCGACCCGACCAAAGCCACACAGCGTCCAGCTCCAAGGCAGGGCTCTCTCCTCCGCCTACTGCTAAATCCGCTGCCTGTGCCATCTCGCCACGGCCACCACCGCAGTCGCTGCTCTGCAGCTGGAGGACTACCGCCCCCCCCCTTGCACCATTTGACTGCCAGAGTGGGGCCCGGCAACCAGCGACCCCTTGGTGGCAGGGGGCCGCCTGGGTCTCAGCGCCCCTGGGCGTGACGCGTCCTGTGCAAAGAGGGCCGCGCAGGGGCGCGGGGAGGAAAGCCAAGGCCCAAACGGCATCTTTGGGGCGCCGGTGCCCCAGCTCTGGGAAATGAAGGGTTAGCTGCCTTACACTTTCTCGGGGTGGGAGTAATTACCAGGTGGCCACGGAGCCAGCCCAGGGGTGGCTGCTAAACCGAGCGGCGACCACAGGCGGAGACACCCTAGCCGGGAGAGGGACTGGGACGCGCCGGCGCTCGCGGGCAGACACCTGGCGGCCCTGGCGGCTGCGGCGACTGCCCGTCCGCGCCACGCCCCGGCTGCGCCCGCCTCGGCCGCCGGTGCCCCGCGCGCGCTCCCGCCCCCCGCACTTGCCGCTCACCCCGCGCGCGCTCCCGCCCCCGCACGCGCTCCCGCACTTGCCGCTCACCCTGCGCACGCACACGCGGGTCCTCTGGTCGCGCGCTCCCGAGCAGGCTGTCCGAGCCCAGGACCGGGGCGGCCCGCACGCCGTTTCCCAGCCTGGCGCGCCTGGGACCCACGACCGTGACGAGAGGAAGGGGCTTGGCCCGCGGGGACACGTACCTGCGGGCGCCGGTCTGGGGGGCCAGCCGCCGTTACCGCGCGCGGCGCCCAGGTCCCCTCCTGCTGCCTGCGCCCACGCGGCTGGCTGGGGCGGCCTGGGGACGCCCGCGGGTCCCTTCCTCCTCCGGAACTCAGAGCCACGTTGCTCCCCGATTCTCCCAGCCCCACCGCCCCCCGTCGGGCACACCCAGCCCTGCCCGTTCATGCCCAGCCTTCCACTGACCGCAGGCGCCTGCCAGGAAAGGCTGCGGTGGCTAAGCGGGCGCACGTGCTTGTCCTGGAGGTACAGCTCCCTCCCCACCCCCACCCCCACCCCCACCCCCACCCTTCACCATCCTGTCCTGGGGACAAGCTCTGGAGCGCCGTGTGGGCCTGGCTGTAAAAAGACAAGGGTCCTTCTCCAGCCACATCCATGCCCAGGGGCCCTGGCTGTCGGCAGCTCTCCCCACCACCTCAAGTGGAGAAGCTGGGAGAAGAGTCCACCGAGTGGCCTTTCTGTTCTTTAATGCAGCGTGGCGTTGCCACTCAGGGCCACTCTCCACCTGCCCAGATCCCAGCGGGGCAGCCCAGCCTGGGGCTGTGCTCTTAGGTTTGCTGCACCCCAGAGCCGGAGTGTGTCTGCAGCAGGGGTGGCCAGGGACAGCGCGGAAGACCTCCCCCTGATTTTGTTGAGAATTCAAGGGGCCTTGGTGCCCTCTGCCCCACGTGCTCACAAGCAATCGCAATAACAGTAGACACTCAGGGAGCACCACTGAGCCGCAATGTTCTAAACACCTAACACATTAACCCATGGGATCCTTGGGCTCTGTGAGGTCGGTGCTATCATTATCCCCATTTTATATGTGGGGGAACGGGGCGCAGAGAGGTCAGATAACTTGCCACGTAGGTAGTAAATAGAGCCCTTGGGATTCAAATCCAGGCAGCTGGGTCCAGAGCCCTCATCACCACCTGCCTCCTGTCCCAAGCAGCCCTTGGCTGTTCCCTTCGGCTCCTTCTGCTCTGTCCCACCTGCGTAGCTTGGCTCCGCGGCTTCTCCACTCAGAAGACCTCCTGTCCCCCATCTCTTTCTTAAAGCCCCAGCTTTAAGAAACAAAAGCCACTTTCCCTACAGAGGCTTCTTGGTTGCCCCAGGCAATGTGTGCTGAGCCCCCTCTGTGCTCCCTGGGCCCCCTTGCCAGCCTTCCTGGCCCACTGGGGTTGCTGGCACACAGCTGTCTCTCTGCATGGCTATTGCTCTGGGCCCAGTGCCCTGCTCAGAGCAGGGCACCCCCATTCCTGTTTGTGAGATGAATGTCTGGAACTGTCACTGCAGGAGTCTGCAGAAGTTGGTCGTGAGGACAGATGGCTGGTGGTTAGGGATGGAGGACAGTTGGACTGCCAGGCAGGGGAGGTAGAGAGAGAGAAAGACCAACCATCTCACCTTCTGCTAGCCCCTCCGGGTGACCTGGCATCTCGGCGAGTCTCTGGAAGGAAATGGACAGTGGCTGAGAGGACAGAAGGTACCCTGGCGGGGGAGGCGGGGGATCTTGCTTTTCCTGCTGGACGCCAGCCCGGCAACCTCCGACCGGCTCTTTCAGAGGCCGGATCAGCCTCCTCTGCTGGGCCTCATTTTGAAATCCCTCCTTCAGGCAGGGTCTTCACAAATGAAGTTTTCTGGATTAACTATTCATGCCACAAAAATGCACGTCTGTTTCTAAAAATTGCCAAACTGAATGTAGTTGTTAAGGGTTTGGCTTTGAACGCCAGAATGTGGGAGTCTGAATCCCAGCTCTGCCACTCTCGAGCAGGGTTACCTTGGACAAGTCTCTTAACCTCCCTGTGCCCATTTACTCATCTGTGAAATGGAGCATCAAAAGGGGGCTAAGATGATTCCACTGGTTAAATCAAATAAAGCCCTTAGCTCAATGCCCAGCACACATTAGGGTTCAATAGATGTCGGCTGTTATTATCATTGTTGGATTCATACACTCGAAATATCTTCTATTATACAGCTCTTATCTTTTGAACGCTTACTGTGTCTTCAGTGTGTATGCGTGATCTCCTTTCGTCCCAACAGGTAGTTTTATTCTCCCCATTTCACAGATCAAGAAACTGAGGTTCTATAAATGGCCCGAGGCCCCTCAATTCCCAAGTGACTGAGCCAGCGCTGGAATGGAGTTCTGACTCTGAAGCTGCTTCTTCCAACGATCCTGTCCCCTCCCTCTGGGAAAGAAGTGGAGGTTTTAAAGTCCACTGTGAGTCCATGGGTCCAGGATTCGGAACACAGAGCATGTCTTGTGGAGAGTTTATCCCAGAGTGAACACTGCTAGGGCCACCACACTGCTCAATTCCGGAGGGGGGGTGGTCGGGGCACATATGCCATAACCTGTCAGCTGGTGTCCCCTGGAGCTGGTGCAGTGTGGCAGCACTTGCTAGCCCGGTCTCCCACCTTTTTCTATCCCACAGTCTCAGTTTACAGGTGCCCAGACACATCTAGTACCTTCCACACACTAAATGCTGTTAAATTAAAACAAGCTCCCTGTTGACTCACGCGTAACTTTTCAGAGACAAGACAGCATGGCTCTTACTCCAGTGACTTAAAGATCTGGGGCTGGTTGGTGGAATACAGATTTGGCATTTCTGGCCATGCTTTCCCTAAGAAAATGCTAGATTTAGAGAAGCATAGAAATTCATCACACTGCCTGCAAAATCATCTTTTGGCTGGACTTTGCTGTGTTTCTTGGTGTCAAGATGTCCAGTCCTTGGCAGGGACAACAAAACCTGGCCTTATAAACAACAAGCAGCTCACTAAAGTAAAATGAAGCATACGTCGTCTTCTCTCTTCGTACAGAATGGGAAATTATGGCCCACGCTCTTGGAATGCTGATTTCAAATGCTGCACTAATAACTGTCTTTCTCGCCCACAGACATTATCTCCCACACTGGGCTGGGCTCCAGAGACAGGGTCAGAAATTCTCTGCTCCCAGTGCAAGGGACATCTGCATCCATTTCTTCCTTTCCAGTCTCTTGTGGGTTGTCTTGGCATCGTGTCTAAAGGCAGAGTCTTTATGCAGAGCATGAGGATGAGTCATTGTATTCTCCCAATGTCAAACCCAGGGTGGCACACTGCAGGTGTCCAGAAAACAGGGGCCAAAGGAAGGTGGGAAAGGGGTTACTGCGCCAGAAGTGTGCTGTGCACTTTTTATTTGCCCATCTACATCCAGTCCCTGTGCCCCTACTCTGAGGATCCTATCACATGGCTTCCTGCCCTCTGGCTTCTGCTGGGCGTGGCCAGTGGGGAGCACTAATCGGAGAGCAGAGGATAAGAGGAGAGTGGGGACCGGGCAGTATATATCTCCTCTGTCCTGGTCACTTCAGGTTGTCTGTCTCCCTGGGCTGAAGGCGTCAGATCCTGCCAGAGTCCCTCACCTGCACGTCTCTCCCCTTCCTCCTGCAGGCTCAGGGATGGTAACGGCTCCCCAGGCGTGCTAGTCCCGGGGTGCTGCACCATCCCATCAGTTCCCTTAGCCCCGTCCACACCTTTGTATCCACTACATGTCTGAAAGTGCCGTCTGCTTCCCGCCGCGACTCTGGCTGATACAGAAGCACTCACGGCAGAGGCACTGCCCTGCAGGCTCAGGCTGATGGAACAGCGTGTGCGATTTTAGGGATGTGCGCGGATGATCTACTTCAACAACTATTTTCGCAGTTCGGCCTTCCAATGAGCACAGCTGGCCAGCCTCAGAGGCCATCTCTCTTTGTCCCCCAAACTACAGAACGAGTCCCCACTTCCTCCCTGGGTTCCCGTGCCAGCTCCCCTCTGTCCCTGTGCAGCCCACGCCTCCTCGTGCCGATTCCCCCTGCCCTGTGTGTTGTCACCATCACCGTGGGCTTCCTTGGGCAGAGCACCCAGTTCTGGGTCAGGTGGACAACTTCCCCTCTGAGAATTGTCGTTTCTGGCAACCACCGCACTCCAGCAGGCTCGGGCCTGAGCCGATTCATCGGAGTCGTCCCTACTCCCGCTCAGATGATCCGAGGGCTCTCAGACTAACCGTGACCAATGGGGACGCCTGAAGGCAGGAAATCCTGCGGCCAGCGGGGAGTCAGCGCAAGCCCAGGTGATGTGTCAGTGCACACTGAGGGACTGGGGAAGCCGAGTCACGTCCCTGGCTGGACTTTGGCCCCTGGGAGGAAGCCTTCAGGCTAGGCTTGCTCAGGCGGAGGCAGTTTGGCAGACAGAAGAGGGTGGGGGACTTTGGCATCAAGGCGCTGGGTTTGAATCCCAAACCTGTCCCTTTCTGGCTGTGAGGGCTCTGGCAAGTTATGCAGCCTCCCCGAACCTCAGTTTCTTCTTCTTTAAAATGAGGTTGCTAATGAAGATCGGTACAAGAATCACATATAAAGGTGCGCTCAAGAAATCTGGCTGACCCAGAGATCAGGAGACCAGCTGAGCAGGTGTAAAAAGAACAGGTTATGCTGGGAAGGCACAAAAGGGGCTTTGCAGACTGGGGCTGTTCAGCCAGCCTCTGCCATGGTTCTCTACTTATGGGGAATAGATCAATCCCGGCTCCTCCACCTACTGGCTGTGTGACCTCAAGCAAGTTATATGACCTCTCTGTTCCTCAGTTTCCTTATCTGTAAAATGGGGATGACAGTACCTCCCAGGGTTGTTGTATGAAATGAGTTAATAAGCATAAAACTCTTCTATCTACACCTGGCCCTAGTGAGTGCTCAGTAAGTGCTAAGCCATCCTCTCTTCTCCCACTGCCTGCGGAAGGCTGGTGTGGTCCACTCCTGTTTAAGTGTGCAGACTCGTTGTGACGGGGAGCTGGGTAAATGGTGGCTGATTGGCTTTGCTTTGCCTCCTATGGGACTCATATCACTTGGGTGTGTGGATGCCGGGGGTGGGCAGGGAGGGATTTGAGTGGTATTTGGTACACAGGGACTTTTCCAGACTTAACTGCCTGGAGCCCCTAGAAAGAACCATTGGAAGCTCCCCTCCCGCCTTCCTGGGTAATGGCTCAGGCGCCTATAACGGGGTGTGGGTGGTGGGATGGTGAGAAAGGGCTAACATGAGAGAGGACTGGCAAAGAACTTGTAACCTGCAGGGGCCTGACCTGGAAAACTCTCCCCATGAGCTGGTCTTCGGACCTTGCTTGGCCTGCTCCCAGGCTGTCGGCGCCTGTCTTGGGAGCAATGATGGTGCCCAAGAAACAGGGTAGCCTCCAGGCCAGGAAGGTGCAACCTGGAGCCAGACTGCCTGGGTTCAAATCCCAGCTCTGCCACTTGCCAAGTCATTTCAGCTCTCGGTTCCTCCTCTGAAAATGACAATCGTAACGATAGCATCTACCTCAGAGTGGCGTACAATGTGCTTGGGACAGTAAGTGTCAGCGATCATTGAGCATACGAGGGACAGCTATTGTGGTAGGTGGAACAGTGACGCCCCCCCCCCCAAGATGTCCACATCCTAACCCCTGGCACCTGTGACTATGTCACCTTACACGGCAAAAGGGACTTTACAAATGTGATTAAGTGGGGGTTTTGAGTGTGATCCAAGGGTGGACGAGGGAGGCAGGAGGAGGAGAACTTCCAGTGATGAAGGGAGGGAAACCCCCCCCAGCCTTTGTCGGCTTGGAAGGTGGGAGGGGCCACGAGCCAGGAAGTGCAGGCAGCCTGGAAACTGCCTCCCCAGAGCCTGCGCAGGGGACTTGGGCCCTGCTGACCCCTTGACTCTAGCCCCAGGGGACCCACTTCTGACCTTTGGCCTTCTAAAACAACAGATCTGCGCTGTTCTAGACGCTAAGTTTGCGGCAGTTTGCTCCACAGCAACAGGAAGCTCATCCAGCTGCTGAGCCTCAACACAGCTGCAGCCTTGGAGGATGAACCCAGCGGAGTCACCCCACGGTGGGCGCTCCTTGAGCACCTGTGGTTTTTGTGTCACCCACAGTCCCTGCCCTCTGGAGGTATGGGGGACACACCAGACCGTAGAACCGAATGTGCCCCACACGTGGGCACTGCCGGCGATGGGCCATCCAGAGGCCAGAGAGCTCAGCGTGGGTCACTGGGTTAAAACAGGCCTCCCGGGGAAGCGGGACCCTCGGGGGCCCTCAGCAGGGCCGTGCAGGTTTGGGTGAGCAGGGGAGGAGGGCAGGGAGAAGGACAGAAGCGTTACTGGAAGGGGCCGGCGGGACCACAGTGGAGGAAGCTCGCTGTTACCGGTTCATCAGTCCTCCATCCGCTCACTCAGCGCCTGTGCTCCAGGCCCTGCTGGGGGTGAGGGCACCGGGGAGTGAGGTAGGCAAGACAGACCCAGTGGTGGTTCCCATGAAGCTTATACTCTGGAGTGGAAGACGATACGCCATTACGATAAAACATGACAAATGTCACAGCAGAAGTACAGCTTTTTAAAGGGGCACAGCAGAGCGGGCTTCCTGGAGGAGGTGACCCTTCAGCAGATACAAGATAAAGTGTAGGTTTGTTTTATATCACTCAAGGCTCTGTGTGGAGCTTTGCACTCGGCAGCTGCCGACTGGAGGAGTTCAGGGATCATTTTCGTTATTCCCTGTGCAATTCCTTCTTAATCGATCTTACTACGCTAAGGAGAAAGCCGCGGTAGGGTGCTAGCGTGTCTTTAAGGTCACTCTAATTCCTGATCATCTCCCTTTGTAACCTGAAGCGCAGGCCTCAGGTGTGTTCTGCAGGCAACATGTGCTAGTTAAATTTCAATAGCACTGCCAGGCCTTCCTTGTTTTAATTTGCTTAATTAGTTTCCTTCTGAGGCAGGGTTTTCCAGTTCTGGGAGTGGAATACAATTTACTGTTAAAAATATGGCCGGGTGCAGTGGCTCACGCCTGTAATCCTGACACTTTGGGAGGCCAAGGTGGGAGGATCGCTTGAGGCCAGGAGTCGAAGACCAGCCTGAGCAAGAGCAAGACCCCATCTCTATAAAAAATAGAAAAATTATGCAGGCGTGGTGGTGCGCACCTGTGGTCCCAGCTACTCGGGAGGCTGAGGTGGGAGGATCACTTGAGCTCAGGAGTTAGAGGCTGCAGTGAGCTATGATCATGCCACTGCACTCTAAGTGAGGTGACAGAGTGAGACCCTGTCTCAATCAATCAATCAATCAAAATAATGTATTTGTGCAATGGAACCAAGAATGAGGTTTCTCCTGTTGCCCTGGAATTGACCGCTGGGTCCAGGTGAAGATAAAGAGGCACTAGGTCCTCCTCAGTGGCGGGGCCTGACCTCTCCTTCAGCACCAGCCACCTCCGCCCCGTCCCCTCCCACACTCAGCGCCGAGAGGGGTGTGGGGGCGGGGGGGGGCAGTTGAGAGGCCCTGGGAGTCTCTGGGAGCGGGAGTGAGGCTGCTGGCTTTCCACGTGGGTTCCCATCCTCTTTGTCCTCAGCCCAAGCCCCAAGGGTCCACCTGAGGTAACAGAATTGTACCAGGGGCCTAGAATGTGCTGCACTCTGCCCAGGAAGTCCTTGAGGAGCACAGGAGGGAATCTGAAAATAGTGATGGCAGGACATCAGTTTCCATCCCCTGAATAAAGGTTCCGCAATAATCCAGTTTCCAAAGTAAAATGTTCAAAGGAAGACAGTATGGTTGTAATAGATAGAAATGGAACTCGAGTGGCTGAGGTTTTTGAAACTCTGCTTTAGAAGGGAAACCCAGGATAAACAGAGCAATGATAACAGCTCTGGTTGGAGGATAATGGGCTGGGAGGGGCAGTCAGGGAAGCCTTCCTGGAAGAGGTGATCCTAAACTGAAGCCCACAAGGAGACTAGGGGGTGTCCTGGGACTGCTCCAGCGACTGGTGTGTATGTGCTGTGCATACAGAAGGGGCCCTTTGAATGTTGACAGTGGGGGCTTAGGGATTCTCATCGGTCCGGGGCGTATTGCTGGGCGCCAGGTGCCCAGTTTCATTCTGATCACCTTGGGCAGGAAGGAGAGGCAGTGTAGACCTCCCATGGTCACTCCTCTGAATTGCAGTCTGTCTCCTGTCCAGAGTGTGAGTTCCGCGGGCAGGGACCAGCTCTCTCCCGCTCAGAGGGCCCTTCTGCTGAACGAATGAATGAATGGATGATGGAATGTATGGAGAGAGAAACTGAGACATCTAAACCAAATAATGCATGAGCAGTACCTGGTACCTGGCTGGCACCCAGCAAACATTAGTGTGCCCCTCCCTCCTCTGCCTGGGCCAGGGATGCCAAGGAGCCCACGACCTCCAGCCTGGGACCCGGTGCTTGGCTCCTCCCCCGCTGCTGCTCTTCCCTGTGCCAGAGCTGCAGTTATGAAGGGTCAAGGCATGTCCCCAGGACACTTGGACAGTGATGGACTTTGGAGATCTGCCCCCACCCCCAGCCGGGAACCCTCTAGCCTTCTGTCCCCCAACTGCCACTCTGGCATACCCTCTGGGTGACAGGTCCTGAGCCCCAAAACCTGACCAATTTGTATCCCAGCACGACAGGGACCTACCTCCTAACCCTTCTCCTCCTCTCCTTCCCCCAAAGGCCTTTATTCCAGAGACTGGATTTTGAAGTTTCCGCCCCAGGAGCTGTCCCGGAGCAGGAGCAGGCCTTGCTGAAGGTCAGCGGTCCCAGTGCTGCCGCCCCCGGTCCCAGCCGGCTGCCCGGGCGCACTCACCTCTCGGGTACCGTGCGGCTCTTCAGGGTCCCGGCCGTGGGGAGGGAGCGGTCTCGGGGCGGGGCAGGGCAGCAGCGCCAGTGCCCAGCGAGGCGGCGGAGGCTCCGGGCCACCTGGCCATGGGGATGCCGGGACAGACAGCAGGCCCCGCGGGACACACGGGCGGAGGGTGCAGGCTGGCACTCCTCCACCCCAAAGGACCCGGGGAGGGTGTGGCTTCCAGAAGGGCTCTTTAGGTCCCTTGCCCTCCAGTGGGGGGAGCTCGGAGAGGCCCAGAGGTGTCCTGCCCGGCTCCCTGCAGGCACAGCTGGCTGAATCCCTTTCCCCCGTTTATCTGGGGTCTCTTTGGGGGAGGGGAGAGTGGAAGCAGGTGGCTGGTTTTGCTGCTGCCAGCTCTCAGACGTGACACCATGAACTTAACCTCAGGGGCTGAGCCCCCAAGCCCGATCTTGGAAAGGGGACATTTCTCAGCCCTGCTGCTCTGCCTGGTGGAAACCACGGCCCCACCTCAGGGATGCAGAGGTGATGGCCTTCCCACTAGCCCTGAGGTCCGTCATCTGCCCCTGGCTGGCTCTGCTCTACTCCCTGGAGAAGGGCAAAGAGAGAGGGTGGGAGGAGAGAGACAAGCCTGGGACAGTTTCCAACCTCCAGGCACACCTGTGTCTCTGGTGGGAAGAAAACCATGGCTCTCAAATCCAGGCTCTTAGGAGGCTGACTCTGGGGCCACCTGCTGGGCTTGACTCACCAGACCTTAGAATGGGGTCCCTTTGTCTACCCCTCACCCTGGTGCCCCTCTTAGGTCACTCCTGGGGTTGGGAAGGCAGAAATAAGAGGGAAACCACGAAGGAAACCACCAGCGCTCACATGACTCACACGTCTGCACCTACCAAGGTCAATTAGGATGGTCAGCGCCAGGCAGCTCCCAACTTCTCTCCACGGTCCTCCTTTGGCAACGTCTTGTCAATTGTTCTGTCCCTTCCTCTTTGGCCCATCCCAAGCAGCGGTGCTCCCAGGATCCCAGTGGCGTGCTGGAGCCGGGCCTGTGCTGGCTTGTGAGAGCAGATCGATGAATTTCCAGGAATTTTGCAAGCCGGTTGTTAAGCACTGCTGTCATTAAAACTTAACTTAGGTAAACCTACAACTAAATAATTTACATTAAAAACAAAGGCAGTAAGTACTCAAAACTCACCATTTCCTCATTATTGTACTATTACTTATGCTTTCAGGTCATTTGCACCTATGTATCTGCAACGGTGACACAGTGACATGGTGACGCCACGGTGTCATGGTGCCACTGCAAATCTCCCCCAACTCCGTGTGTAGTGACGTGCTTGGTGCTGGTGGCGTGAAATTGGCCGCAGCGAGAGTATTTCCACCATGTAAATTGGCAGACGTTACAAATCAGGGCTTGGTGTACATTTCCTTCATTGTTTACAATCTCTAGACTTAATTGAGTGTGATGGAGAAAATGTCTTGGGTGAATATTATGGTATGTAAATCATATCTCACTTTTTTCCAAATGTCATGTCTGTAGCTATTACAATGAGAACAGCACAAAAAACTGAGGAAATATTCGTCCAGCACTCAGAAACTACGACCTGAGTAAGCAAAGTCACATAGTCGGTGAATGAGGTTGGGACTTGTTTCCCGTTCGCCTTACACGTTAGCATACAAGGAGGCCTCGGCCAGCACCCACGCTGGAGCTACACTGGCTGGTCAGGTGCACGCGCAGGCTGGCTACCAATACGTGAGTTTGGTAAACAAATCAATGAAAGCTTTCTGTGAGAATCAATTAGCATTATGAATTTTACAACAAGAAGTATTGTGTATCATTTGTAAATTGTTACTGTGTATACATCTGTAAATTGTGTATACATCTGTAAAATGTATACACACACACTTCTCTCCTCCCCCTCCAGAGGTCGGGTGATAAACATTGGGTGGAGGCTCCCCGAGGGCTGTCCTCGCTCTAATTTTTAGTGTTCTCCCCAGGGTGAGCCCTCTTGTCCCACAGATGAGCCCAGAGCTTCCTCTTGGCATGAGTATCCAGCTGCCACTCGGGTAGGTCCCAGACACCAGGTCACACACCACGTGGGAGCAGAGGTGGGGCCCTGGAGCGGTCCACCACGGGACGCATGGGACTGCCCACGGGGACCGCCGCTTCGGACTGGCTGTGGCTGTGATACTCAGGGTCAGAGTTGAAACCAGCTGGTGGAGTAACAGGGCGTGGGGGAAGAGCAAGGGGGAGGGATGGTGAACATCCCCCGGATGTGGGGCAGGACGGGCGTGGTGAGGCGGGCACGGGCAGGCCCAGCCTTGCTGCAGGGGGCAGGGCGGGAGGTGAATGCCGGGCAGTTAGAGTTTGAGGTGCCTTTGGGACATCCACCTTGGAAACTCAGACCTGGAGTTTGGAGCAGAGGCTGGGGCTAGAGATACAAATTGGGAGCCTTCAGGGGACAGACTGTGATTAAAGTTGTGGACACGTCTAGGGCATAACGTGGTCAGATTGAGGTGAGCCCCTGAGAGAGGACCGAGTTGGCACACAGCTGGGTGTGGATAGTGCAGGGGTGGGGTGGGGGGTTCCCAAAAGGAAGGTCACTTGAGGCGAGTGCACCTACCTGAGAGGTGACAATGAGTCCTGAGAAGTGGCCTTTGGATTACTGACATGTGGGCCATTGGTGACCTTAGCAGGAGCTCTCCTGCTGGACCAAAGGCCAGCTGGAGCTAACTGGCCGAGGGGTGACCTAGGATAAGAAGTCCCTGACAAAGAGGGAGCCAGATTCCAGCACATTCTCAGGCTTAGGTGGAGGCCTATGAAACACGGGACATGGCAGGGCCCAAAAGCACTTCCATGACTGGGACAGATGGTCTCCAATAGCAGGGGAGATGTGCTGGGGCTGTCAGGTGGGGTGGCTGCAGGCCTGACTCTCAGGAGGCTGGGCTAGAGGTCACACCTACAGGTAGTCAGTGTGCAGGGAGAGACAAAAGTTGGGGTCGGGCCCTAAGGGGCTTATGGAGGGAAAAGCAGTGGGTGGGGTGGAACCCAGGCTGAGCACACAGGCGGCTGTCCACGGGGAGGGACGAGTGAGGCACTGTCCAGTGCTGAGAGCTGTCCCCAGGGAGAGTCACGGGACAGAGGCTGAGAGTTCCAGGGAGTGACTGGCCAGGTGTCAAGTCCTGCAAAGGCCACACAGTAGGAAGACTGCAGGTAGCCACCACTCGGTCCAGCCCAAAGCAGAGAGGATGGCAGCTCCTGCTGAGTGGCCAGATACAAGGACAGATTGCAGAGCTTCAGGAAAGACAGGCAGGGAGGCTAAAGTCTTAAAATAAGTCTGGTGAGGAAGGAAGCAGACATCAGGGCAGCAGGTGGACAGAAACACCACCAAAGCCTTTGGTCCTGTGTGGATATTTATTTGCCTTCCTTCTTTCCTCTCTTCCTCCTTCCATCGGTCAGATCTAAGCACCCTGCATTTACTCGCCCAGTAGCCGGGGGCAAATCAGAAGGAACCCTCGAGCTGAGCTGCTGTCACGACATGAGGCGAATCGCTATCCAGACAGGATTCAGTCTTTGCTAACTTAAAAAAAATAAATGCAGGCTGGGTGCAGTGGCTCACGCCTGTAATCCTAACACTCTGGGAGGCTAAGGGGGGAAGGATCGCTTCAGGTCAGGAGTTCGAGACCAGTCTGAGCAAGAGCGAGACCCCCGTCTCTAAAAAAAATATATAGAAAAATTAGCTGGGCGAGATGGCACATGCCTATAGTCCTAGCTACTCAGGAGGCTGAGGCAGGAGGATGGCTGGAACCCAGGAGTTGCAGTGGCCTCTGATGATGCACCTGTACTTCAGCTGGGGCAACGGACCAAGACTCTATCTCGTAAAAACAAAACAAAACACCCCCCGCAACTTTGGGGTGCAGAGAAGGCGTTGTGTAATAAGCAGGAAATCTTTGTGCTCCACATTTGTCCCCGGTCAGCTGTGCAACAGCCTCACAGACCTAGCGGCAAAGCAAGCGGTGGAGTCCAGTGGCTGAGGAAGAGCCCTGGTGGGGGTGGCAGGGAGCCCCGGGTGCCCAGCAGCCCCCTCGATGCCACCGTCAACGTGCAGCGAGGAAAACCAAGACTCGCTTTTCTTCCATTCCATTTTATTACGATCCTGTCCTTGTGTTCAGGAACGGCTAATACACAACCCAAAACACTCCTAAAATGCATCTTGTTAACATTCAAAAGTCTCCCATTTTCTTTCTCAGTATATTAAACCCAAAGGAAAAAAAAATCTTAAAAAAAAAAAAAAATCAATAGGTTTAGTTCACCCCAGGAAAAGCACCTTGACGACAGGAAACTAAACGTGTCAGGAATCTGACCGAACACAAAGCAGCAGGTTAAGACTCCTGATGGGAAAGAATGATTCCCCAGGGAACATAAATAGACCCCCCAAGTATACATATTTCACAGGAGTGTGTACATACATACGTAATATATTAAAAGAAATTTGGTTTCTACACCCAGAAGTTACTCAGAAATAATAAATCAACATCTCATCTGAGATGGGGGGACATCGGTGCCACAGCTGGGCGTCCCCTCTGTGCACACCTGCCGGGAGGAGGGACGGCTGGGGCTTCTCTCTGCCCTGCGCCCTGGCCGGCAGATCCAGTGTTTGTGGAATAGGAGCCAGCAAATCTGGGAAGAAGGTGCCTGTGTGGCCCCCCAAGCCCCCGTGCAGAGCCCAGGGGCCAGCTGGAGGAGGGAGGCAGAGGCCCAGGGCCACCTTTGGCCCTGGGGTAAAGGGAAGTGCTTGGGACCGCAGGAATGGAACAGCCACATCCCTGGTTTTTAACAGCAGGCCTGACCCTGGCACTGGCCGCCGGCCCTCAAGCTTTGTAGTTCAGCCGGTCTGGGCTTCTCCTAGGATCAAATGGCTTTTGGGAGAAGAGGGAGTGGGGCCTTCAGACCCACCAGGGCTTAGCCTTGTGAGCCTGTGTGTGTGTGTGCGCATATGCTTTAATGGAGGTCAAGAAGTTGCAAACAAGTAAGTGTTTCTACTGGGGCACACTCGGAATAGTGTCTGCATTCGGGTCGGTTTTGCCATCGCATTCTAAGTGGTCCCCATGCCAAAGTGGATTTGTTCAAAAGGTCCCAGCTGCTGGAAGCTGCAGATACAGAAGACACGTCGCACTACCTGGGAGTGTGATCCCCTCGGGCCTTGGCACAGTGTTTTCAAGAAAAAAACAAAGAGGGAAATGCGTGGGAAGCCCTTTTCTCGTTCCAAACCCTTTCCGGGCACCACAGGTGCAGCAGGAGAGGCGTCGGCGGAGTCGGGCGTGTCAGTAGTGTGAGGACGCGGAGCTGCCGGTCCACGAGAAGAGTCACACGCAGCCATACTCATACCACACCGTCTGCTGGTCCCCGCAGGGCTCCGGGGACGCCGGCGTGCTCTTTGAGCTGCTGCCCCGACTGCAGTCCTCGGGGCCCCGGCTGGTGTGGGGAGCCGAGTCGGGGGACCGACCTGGGCTCTTGGCCGGGAGCCCCTCGACGTAGCCCTGCCCCGAGCCCCCATCTCCCTCTGGGAAGCCGATCCCTGCCCGGACAGGGGCGACGGTGGCCATCTCCCCAGAGTGTGGGGGCGTTTTGGGCTTGGTCCTGGCAGCTGGGGCTGCAGCAGGTGAGAAGTGCTGGGAGCCGCTGCCACCGCCACCGCCTACAGTGGCGATGGCTGGGACGGTGGCGGACTGCTGCAGCGGGGCCAGCCTCTCCTCCTTCGGCGGAGCCAGTGAGAAGCGCCTGGTGTCCAGCGGCCGGCTGCGGGGGCCCGGCCCCTGAGAGGAGCTGCCGGCCTTTCCCAGCAGTGGGGTCCGCTCCCGGGCCAGGCTGTGCGAGCCGGGGGCTGTGGAGCTTTGCAGGCTGTGGCTGCCTGTCTCTCTGGCCCCCGAGACCTCGGGAACCCCCGGCTTCTGAGGGGACTCCTGTTTGCAGGCCTCTGGCCCGCTGGCCCGGAGGAGGTCGGCCGAGGCCAGGCTGAAGGCCCGGCTCAGGGAAGCACTCCGGCCGGGGGGCGTGTGGGAAGCTGGGGACATGGTGGCTTGCCGGGGTCTGCCCAGAGACAGGCTCTGGGGAGGCTGGGCCTGCCTCGGGGGCACACCGGGCGGGGCCTCGGCCTCAGCTGGCCTGAAGTTTGGCTTCACACACTGCCCGGGCTTCAGCAGCCTCCCCTCGGGGGCGCCGACGGCCATCTTGACGGTGGGGGCCACGAGGCTGGTGGGCATCTTGGCCCCTTCCTTCCTGGTCGGTGGTCCTGGCTGGCCTCCAATGGCCGGGGGATCACCGGCCTTGCGGAAGTAGTCACTCAGCAGGTCGTCCGGGCAGCTGGGAGTGTCCTACCGAGAAGAAGGGAGAGGAGGGCGTGAGGGGGCTGGGAGGTGGTCCCCGGAGCTTCCTCTCACCCAGCACGTCCCTGCGGAGCCCACGCGGCCAGGACTGGACTTTCTGTTCCTGCCCGGCCCGAGGCACACACGTGTCACCCCCAGTCAGGACGTGAGGGTGGCCAGGGCAGTGAACCACCGGGAAAGACCCCCGGATGCCCCAAGGCAGCCCCCTAACTTCACAAACAAGGAAACAGATCCAAGAGGGAAGTGACTTCCCACCAAGACGACAACTTCACAGGAAGGTCGGCTCTGGAAGCCCGACCACAATGGACTGCGTCAACCGGCCTCTCTCTTTCCGCCAAGCAGAGCAGGGGCTAGCTAGACATCTGGCTGCTGTGAACCCAGCCTGCCTGCCCGCCACTCCAACGTGCTCAGGAGCATGCCAAGGACTTCACCACCGAGAGAAAGGGAAACAGCGCAGTCCTGAAAAGCTGGAACCCCCGCTGCACCCAGACCTTTCTCCTGGTCCGAGAAGCGGAAGAAGAGAGAGGCAAATGGGGCCGGAGGAGCCCGGAAGGCAGAGGGCCCAGGGTGGGGGCGGTGGGCTGCACGGGGAAGGGAAGCATAATACCGCACAGTCCAGCCCACCACCTGGCCCCGGCAAGCTACCGCCTGCTGAGCCTGTCCTGCCCAGCAGCAGGCAGAGCCAGGGAGGCAAATGTCTACGAGGCTGCTCGGGTAGCTGCGGCCTCCCGCAGGCCGGGGTTTCTCCCGAGGCTGACGGACACAGAAAGAGGAGGAAGGGAAGGGAGCGAGTTCATGAGGGTCGGGGGTGTCAGTCTGGAGTTTAGGAGCCACCTGCACCTGCCAATAGCTCCTGCCGCCACGAAAACATGTGGACGTGTTGCAACTCAGCAGAGATGCAACCCACTGCTGTGCGCTGGTCTGACACCCCAGTCTCGGTGGGCAGGACCCTTGTGGGGTGCTGGCCATGAGCTCTGCCAGCTCACTTCCCGGGCCCGGAGGAAAGCAGCCTCCGAGGTCTGGGGGCTGGCAGCCAGCTGATGGTGACGCCAGCGAGTGCTGTTATCCTCCACGTCCAAGCCAGCCTTGCACCTAGGCCCCTCCTCCCCTGCCCCATCCCTTTCCAGGACTCCGGTCCCAAGCCAGGGGGGAGACCGAGGGAGAGAGAGGAGAGAGACCGGCATCCACGCCCGGGCCACTCACGTGGGTGGGGGGGCTGCGGTTGCTCTCCTCCAGGAACTCCTCCAAGGTGACCATCTCACTGCTGGGGGAGGCAGAGCAGGGCCGCAGCCCCGCATGGGAGGGGGCGGCACCCCTCTTCTGGGCACCCTCCTGGGGGAGAGGCCCATTCCGGGGTGGGGGGTACTCATGGCGGCCAAGGGCGCTGCGTCCTGGGGTGCTGGTGTCCCGGGGCAGAGTGGCCGGGTCCCTGCTGGGGATCAGGTCTTCGCTGCTGAAGCTCTCGGACCGTCCGTGGAGCTGGTCGCAGGAACCTGGGGCCAGGGCAGGAGACCAGAGGAGCAGGCGTCAGTCTCAGCCGCCCTCTCGCTGGCCTCCCTGGTGGGCCGCCTCTGGCTCATGTAAGACAGAGAGAAAACCCTGCCCCAAACCCTGGGCTCACTCCTATTAGGGCTGTGATTCTGGATGTTAGAGGACCTTCTGGAATCCTTTTGAGTTTCTCATTGGCTTTTAAAAACAAAACAACACGAGATAAAAGCGGAAAGCTTCCACTAATTTAAGTTATCCACGGCTGTAAGGCACAGCACTCATTAGCTCTCGTTCACTCATGTATTAAAAGTTTATTTAGCACCTACTATGTGCTAGGTGCTCTTCTAGGGACCCGTCACATGGAAGCTAATAAAAAAAATCATTTTAAGATGGCGCACACTCTTTTCAAATGCTCAGGGAACATTCATGAACAGAGCACGTCCTGTACCAACACAAACTAAAAATTGTCAAAGAACCCAAATCCTCTGTGTTAGTCCTCTAACCGCAGCGGAAGGGACCTGCCGTTGCCATCCCCATTCACAGATGGAGTGACTGAGGCTCGGAGGACCTGCGCTCAGAGCCGGCCAGTGGGGAGAAGGGCTTTGAACCCCGATCTACTGTAACTCCCAGGCCTGTGCTCAAAACCACACAGTGTGGCTTACGGACTCATCATAATGCATTTATTTGAAAGGCTTATTAATTTAGGTGTTTTTAAAATTAAAAGAATACTCTGAGCCCAGAGCCAAACACACAGACACGTCTTTAAAACTCCACGGGAAAAGACTTGCCTTTTAGGTTGAGAGGCGAGCTGTTGCTGGATGTGTTCCTGCTGCTCTCCAAGCTGCTCGGCCGGGACGCTGAAAGGAAACGGTGACATGGAACGACGTGCAGGGCCACCCACCAGGTGTGTCCCCGACTAAACCACCGAATCTGAGCAGGACCCCGTGCCAAAGCAATTCTGCACCAAGGCTACGGCCACCGCCCCGAGGGGGGAAGAACTCTGGGATTCTCTGCATGCCGCGGTGAGAAGTGTAGCTTCACTAACAGAGTGCCAGGCACAGTCTTCCGCAGGCGACCAAGAAGCGACAACTTTGGTTACCTACTCTTATTAGGTCTAGCGTTGCTGTTTAAAACAATCTCGCTAACAGAGGAAATCTCACCCAGAATTCCAGAATAAAGAACGGACCAAACAAAGGGGCTGCTCTGGGTAAACCAGAGGTTGGGGTGGGGAGGGGGCCCACTCCTGTTACTGCACAGAGCTTTCCGGAACACGCGAGAACAGCCCCTGTCGAGGCCACAGGAGCAGAGATGAGGGGCTGTACAAGGCGGCTCGTGCACACGTGTACACGTATGCAAGCACATGCCCGTGCACGGGTTGGGAGGGGGGGATCCACGGGGCGTGGGTGCTGGGCACCCCGGCAGGAGGGGAGCACTCGCTTCTCCCAGCTCTTTGCTGTTCTCCATCTGCTTGGTGTCGCTAGCCTCAAAGGGAAGGATCAAGGTTTGCAGGGCCGAGTGTCAAGGGAACCCAGCCCTCCCGGCCAGCCTGGGTGCTTGCCTGAGCGTGTCTGTGCCACGCGCCTTGCTGCTGACTTGTGGGAAGGCTGGGCCACCCCTATCGAGGGCAAGCCACCCCCCTTCCAGGGCCCGCAGGCCTCTCCTGGGGCATCCTCCCAGCAGCCTGCCCCGTACCAGAGCATCTCGTGAGCAGACGTCTGTCTCCTGCTGGACTATATGGGCCCCCGGGGACAGGGACAGTCTCCCTAGCACAGAGCAGGTGCTGAGCTGAACCGGCAGCCCTGAGAGCCTGCAGGTACACCAGGAAGTCCTCTGCCTGCCGTGACCCCCGGGAAAGCTTGCTTGGGTTTCCTGGGTCCGCAGGGTGCCTGGCTCCCAAGTGCTGGTGAGCTCTGCAAACAGCAGGCAGCTGGAAACGCTCGTTAGCACAGCGTCGGGGGATGAGCCAACACGCTGTTTCCATGAACACTTGGTGTTCATGGAAAGTGTGAAAACTGAGAGAAGGGAAAATGTGCAACAAACAAATGCACATCGCTCTTTGAAAAGGAAATAAGTTTAAGTGCGAGGAAACGGTGACAGCAAGGTGACAGCAATCGGTGGGCGCCGAGAGCACCTTTGTTTATTCAAGTTCTGCATCACAAATCGCTTTCCCTTCTCTCTCTTGGAATCTGAAAACCCCTAGCTCAGCTGACCGATCACAGCCACGGCTACCCGGTGAGACTGTCCAGGCGGAGGTGGCGCATTCTTGCTGTTGTGTCACCCTGTGTTCTGCCCGCGGCATAGAGCTACGTGGGGCCCCCGAGTCAAACTGTCCCTGTGATCTGTAGATGCTTATACCTGTATGAATGAGCGTCCACACCATAGAACTTTTTAAAGAATGGACAGGACAGTAGACAATGCCAGATCCTGCAATGACCGCTTGAGAAGTGAGAGGAATTCAATGTAAACTTTGAGAGTTGTTGTTTTTTTTTAGGGTTATTTTCCCACCCTTCTAGTGTGGCTTTTCAAAAATTAAAACCAAAGCAGCTTTCAATTTTTGAGAAATCTGGTATCGCTGTTTCCCATCTGCAGAAATGTATAACATGCCTAAATCAAATGACAAGCGCTACTAACAGCTTCTAAGACTAAATACAACTTACTACAGGCAACTGAAACCCAAGTAAGGACAGTGAGAGACCTTCCTGAAATGAACACTCCCTTACCTGGGCCACCAGAACTTCTTGGCAAACCTGGAGGGGTGCTTGAAAGCAAAGGGTGGGGGTAGGGCAGGAGCAGTCAGAGCTTCCAAAACAGCAATGACTGGGAGGTAGTGAGCTCGCCATCGCTGGAGGTATGTAAGGGGAAACCACATGCTCAGGTCCCTGGGGAGGGCAAGGAAAAATGGGTTCCCCCCTCTTCCCACCTTCACCTATTTTGTGCTGGGCTTCCACACAGGACTTAGCTTGAAGGAAACGTAGGACTGGTAAAATCGAGTCTGAGAACCCAGGCAGAAAGGCCCAGCACCCAACCACTCACCGCACTGCCTGTGGTTGCTGAACTCGAGCTCCAGGGACGGCTCACAGAGGTTGTCATCTGAATTGCAGCCTGCAGCAATAACAAGGCCATGAGTCAGGGTTCTAGGACATTCACCAGCCACAGGGAAACCCTGGGCCAGCTCCTTGGGATGAGGGAGGGGACGCAGTCAGTGCCTTTGGGACCTGCCTCTCCCATCCCTCTGCACTTCTGCTGGGACAACCCCAACACTCCCGACTCCCATCCCCTTAACTTTCATCATTGCACTTCCGCCTGTGCAGTGACTGTGACCAAGACCGAGACTGACGGTGAATTCTGGCCTAAGGATGACGTGAAAGGACTGAATATTTAGCACCCTGGGGAGCCCCTTCCAATCTCGAAGGCCAGCCGTGAAAGATGGTTTAGGGGTCACATTGCCTTAAGGTGGCAGGAGGAAGGAAAAGAAGGACAAAGAGGCAGAATCCTAAATCTACCATGAGGGGACCGGCTGATTCCCTGGAGACTGACCCTGCACCCCGCCGCTCCCAACCAGAAGGAGACCCGAGAAACCCTGGGCCATCAACAAACCCACCTTCCCTGAGGACTGGAAAATGTTCATGCCTCAACCCTACTGTTTCCAGACCCTGGGCCCCTCCAAAATGACAATGGGGTCTCCACATGCTGAAGGTAGTTTATAGCCCACCAGCTATGGATATCTGGAGCTCGACGGTCCCCAGGGCAGGGACCGCGGCTGTGTTGCTTTGTTTTGCTTTGCTGGTCAAACCAAGGTTAGGCACACCCAGGGCTTCAAGAGTAGGTGGCATTATTATGAAAAATAACCCCTTCTTGCTCTCTCAGACTTCCAAGGCCCAGAGGCAATCACTTTCAATTCCTTCAGCTGTTTCTTTGCATATTTTCATATCTCTTAAATTATAAGCAGAGTGTCTTTTTTCAGTTTGAAGCATTATCTTTTCCTTTCTGTGTGCATATTTTAAATTTCCAAATGCTTCCCCTTCCCACTGCTCCTTTTTATAGCACCCTGTTCTCGTTTCATGGGTGCAACAGTCACATCCCTGGCGACGTGAAGGACAGGCATCTTAAAAGTTCTCAAGTCTGTGCCTAACATCTGTGCCTAACGTCTGTTAACTCCAGCTGCCGCCTGCATCTGCTTTGATCCTCTGGTGTGGGAGACTCCCCTGAGGTGTCTGGGAATCCTTGAATTTCCTGGGTGTCACCTGGCAAGATCTGACGGAGCCATTCTGGGAATCTCTCCGGCTACTGTGATCGCTTAAGGAATATTTTCATCTCGTGGGGAAAGGTGTGAACACACACGGCCCTGGTGTGCCGGGAGACAGGGAGTTTGCGAACCCTTCACTGAATGCCCTTGTTTTCAGTATAGGACACCTGCTCAGCTGTGTCAGTGCACATCCAGCTTAGAGTCTGTTATCCTCTCTAGAGAAAAAACCTCCGAGCCCCTACTAAGGAGGGGGGCGGGCAGTTGCTTGGTTTTAGCCCAAACTCTGCTTCTCAGCCCTAGCTCCACCTCCCATCTGAAGCTACTTGGTGTCACCACTCCCTGAAAGCTGGTGAGGGGTTCCAAAGCTTTTCCCACTACAACCTGGCCTCTAGATCAGGTGTCCTCAAATTATGACCCACGGGCCACATGCCGCCCGCTTAGGACATTTATCTGGCCCGCTAGATGTTTTTGCTGCAGCCGCCTGTCCTGCTTAGCAGCTGACTTGCCCCGGGCCCACAGTGCGCACCCTCCAACGGTCTGAGGGACAGTGAACCGGCCCCTGTTTAAAAAGTTTGAGGCCCCCTGCTCTAGATGGTAAGTTATTTGTCCAAAGCCACTCGGCTGGGAAGTAGAGTGGAGGTTCGGGCCCGTGTCTGTGACACCACAGGCTGTAGACAGTGTAGCCACTCTGCTCACTACCTCCAGCTTGAGAGGGGTGGGCCCCACCCCCAGCCTCTGACAGCATGGGGTCTTCAGGAAGGACAGATGCTCGCCCTCCCAGAAGAGCCCAGGACTCACCTTTGGTGCGGCCTGGGTGCCGGGCGAGGGGGGTGGAGCTGGACGGGACGGTGGCGGGGGCTGGGGCTGAGCAGGTGCGGGGGCCCAGCTCCGAGGGCCAGGACTTCACGGCCGCGTCGGCGGAAGCATCTGTGCGGTCCAGGCTGCCTCCGTGCGGGGACCCTCGCTTTGGCTTTAGATCCCCAGGGCCTGGGGCAGAAGGGGACACTGAGAAACGAGGCTGCCAAACCCTGTGCCCAGGCTGGGCCACCACACGAAGGCTCAGAAGCAGGGGCAGCGGGGCACGAGGACCACAGAGACAAAAGCTGAGCTGCCACGGCTCCTGGGCCATGATTTAAATGGGGGGGGGCGGGGGGGGGAGGCTGACTCCAGGCCTAGGTCAGAGGCCCCATGAGGCCACCTCTGGCTCCATACTGCCAGCCATGAACGGCTGGGAGAAAACAAGGGGAGAACTCAAGTGGATAAACAAACTGTTGATAAAAGTCCACCCAACACACCAGCTATCGGGCACACCGCCTATGGAACAGTGTATAGGACACCAATCCCCGACCTATTAAGATCCTAACAGATGTCTGCCCGGGGCCACTCCAGCCCATAGCCAAGGATCTGGAGGTTTGCCCAACTGGCTTTGCTTAGGGCTTCAAATAGATGTTTACTGCCAACCTCACAATATACAGTTTTTTAAATAGGGAAGCCTTCAACCTCTGCCTGGTGAGACTGCCTGCAAGATGGTTTGCACCTCATAACTTGTGCTTTTCTGCAATCTCCAATTTTTCTACCATGAACATATAAAACTCTTGTCACGACTACATAAAATCATAAATAAAAACATTAAAAACACCCAAACTAGGATGGGCTGTCCAAATACGAGATAAAAATTAACGTGACTGCAAAACATCCCACTCCACCTGCCCCGAGGGCCGTGAACCCAGAGCCGAGACTTGGCCCCTCCACACGTCCGCCCCGTCTGCCCTCCCTAGTACGGGCTCACTGCGCGGTTTTTAAGTGCCCGGATCCTAACGATGTGAGATCAAGGGGACGTTTGGATTCTGAAAGATAACCTCGATGAGAAGCAAGATTCAAGTCTGGCGGGATGGACTGGGAAGGTGAAGTCTGAATGAGGATCCAGAGGGGAGGCAGAGATGAGCGCACGGTTAGCACGAGCGGCAGACACAGAAGCGGCACAACCTCAGCGTGACGCGTGGAAGCCAGGGGCCTGGAGGACCCAGGACCGCGGCAGCCCACGGTTCCCAGAGCGAGGTGATGAGATGAAGTCAGTGGCAGGTTAACCGACTTTAACAGCTTTGCAGTCATGTGTTTATTCTTAGGGTTACCTTGTTCTTATGGTGATTGCTCATTTTCCACTTCTAGTACTGATAATAATCTTTCCTTTTAAAATAAAAATTTTATTTCCTTTTAAAATTAAAATTTCCTTTTAAAATAAATGTAACTGCAAACTATGAGTCAACTTAAGGGAAAATATGTAAGTAATCATCCAGGTTGTGTGAGGCTATGGCAAAAATCGAGAAGATGGCACAGGACTGGCTGAAGACAGGAAAAACTGCAGTAGGTCGTGACCTTGCTGGCCAGGATTTTTCCCTGCTCTGGTCGTGACTTGTGTGCTGATGCTCTTTCTGTCCCCTATGGTTTTAACTTCAGCATCCGGGATGTCAAGAGAACCACAGCACAGTCATAAAACTTCACTCTGGGCTGAACTCAGGCTGGGCAAAAATCAATCCAATTATTCACAAAATGCCTGAAGGGAGCAATCAATCCTTCAAAACACAGAACACATTAAAAAGGGCCTTCTTAGCAAAGCCAACAACTCAGTGCTCCGACAAAGGAAGAGGAGGAAAGGGCAGTGGTTTTAAGTTTAGCTGCTTTAAAAACAAGTCTTAAAAAAGAAAACCTTCCTGGACAGAGGCTGTGTATTTTAGGAAGCACAGCAGCCACTGACTGGTTCTGCTGGACACACGGCAGGACACAAGCTTGCAGGTGCAAGAGAGGGGTGGAAGCACACGGCCACTTGACTTACTAAGTACGGGCATCCCGGCCCAGGGACACGTACGTATATCCTGAGGCTCCCCTACAACTGTGCTGCACTGAAGAAACGGTCCAGGGAGTGTGACATCTTCTATTTTGAAATCAGAATCCACGCTGGCTACTTTAAGCTTGGAAATTGGGGCAGGAGTAGGGTCCACTAGGGGCCATCTGGCCTTTAAGGTATTGGCTTTTTTTTGTTTGTTTGTTTGCATGAATTTCAGAAATGAAGATGGATACATGATGCAGACACATGGTAAAGGAAAGGGATTAGAAATCTCCAATGTCTGAGAAAGAGACAGGCTCGTTAGGAGAGGATGGGATGTCAGAGGAAGACCAGAACCGCAGGCGTTTAGAAAGAGCTGGGTGGGTGGTCGCTGGAGACTTGTCTTTGTCCTTGCTTTTGCTTCTCAAAAAGGGACTCTTTTTGCGCTGGCATGCTAAATTGTTATCGCCCGGATAACCCGAAAAAGAAGGAAGAAAAAAAAAACAAACAAATAAATGAAATGAACAGTAATTACAAATGAAATCTAAATTGGATAAATGTACTTAGGAAATCAGAATCCTGTCTGGCCCAGGAAAGATGGAAACCACACCTGACGCGCAGAGCAGAACCAGGGCTCGGTGAATCATTTGTGCTCTAGCTCAGTTTAATTAATTTAGAGGCCTCTTAATGCCAATGATTTACTTATTCCACACGTGAGGAGAATTATATATTGCCTAAGGAGCCAACGGCTTAGATGATTTTTCAATTTCAGTGTGTTAAATTATTAAATGAGAATGCTTATTAATTTAGGGCCCGGCTTCTCTTACTCATCCATTTTAATGACGGGGTCCCTGACAACTCAGCCCATAGCCTGCTCCCGCTCCTGAGACCTTGGAAACACTTAATGATAAGTTTCTGGCCCGATGTAATGAAATTGCCTACCTGAAGTATTCACTAATCATTTTTATATTTCTAAAATAATCTCTCTGGGCAGGATGAATTTTAAAATGATTAAAATACCTTGTTTTCATACCAAAAAAACTCTACAATGCCAAGAAGAATCATTTCCTTTTACATCCTTCACTCCAGTCCTACAATCCTTTAAACGGCAGACTCTTAAAAAAAGCAGGAAACTGGTTTAACTTCCTGAACACGTTTTATATTAACATTAACTGACCTAACCAATTTCTGATTTAGGATTGATTGAATTTGACACCAGCATGTCCTCTATTTCTCCCTCCACAGCACCACCTGGTGGCCGTAGCTCGCACCACAGAATAAGGGACCCAGTTCAATGCTGGTGTCCCTCTTGTTCAGCATCTTCAGGGACCAAAACAGCCGTAACCAGAAGACGCGCCATCGTGAGCTGCGCGTAGTTAACAGCTGGGGCTCCGGAGTCTGAGCGGACTGCCCGGGATCCCATCTGCTACATCAGCAAGTGTTTAACACACTGACGGCCACGCTAGAAAAAAAAAGTTTTTCCTTGGGGCCACAGTGTTTTATTACAAAAACAGAATAAAAACTTCGAAAACAGGCCGGGCGCGGTGGCTCACGCCTGTAATCCTAGCTCTCTGGGAGGCCGAGGCGGGCGGATTGCTCAAGGTCGGGAGTTCGAAACCAGCCTGAGCAAGAGCGAGACCCCGTCTCTACTATAAATAGAAAGAAACTAATTGGCCAACTAATATATATAGAAAAAATTAGCCGGGCATTGTGGCACATGCCTGTAGTCCCAGCTACTTGGGAGGCTGAGACAGAAGGATCGCTTGAGCCCAGGAGTTTGAGGTTGCTGTGAGCTAGGCTGACACCACGGCACTCACTCTAGCCTAGGCAACAAAGCAAGACTCTGTCTCAAAAAAAAAAAAAAAAAAAAAACAAAAAAAACTTCGAAAACAGAACGATCCTTTCTAATTTAATGAAAACTTCTTTATTTTTTATTGTTTTCTGTGCGTGAGTTATGTGCAACTTGAAAACTAGTTCACGCAGCTCTCAGGTGAAGAGACGTGAGTTGCATCCGCTTCACCAGCCCCCGGGCTCAAAACTAGCGTGAGTTAAATATAACTCACAGGGCAGTGAAGTCCAGCCTCACCTTCTCAACCCTAAAAGGGGACAGTAATCACGCCTACCTCACAGGACAGTTAGGATTAAATGAGACAGATAAAGCCCAAGAAAGTAGTCAAAAGGGGGCTGAGCCCAGAGAGCGGTCAAGACATGGCGGCTGCTCAGCTCGACGGTTTGGACCTGCCAAGCATTCTTTCCTCTGTGAGATTTCCTAACTCAATTAGGCTAATTATAGTGAATTAATTCAACTTACAGAGTAATACAAGTTGTGATGATAAATGCCAAAAAATTAAACTAGTCTAGCCAATATGAAAACTGGAGGCAACAGAATCCCTCCAGATAAAAAGAAAAGTTGAGTTTCATTATCATTCATTTGCATGTGAGCCCTTTCCCTAACCTCATCCCCATAAAGAACGAGAGTGCAAGCGTTAGTCCCTGAGGTGCGTGTGCACGTTTCTTTTGTGCATCTGAAAACGACACAAGAGGTACTTGTAAGCAATGAATGTGATGGGGGGGGGGCTGGGGGAGAAGCTTTGCACCTGTCACACTTGTCCTCGGTGCCACACCCCCAGCCCTGAGAGGTCATGGGCCTCAGGCACAAGCTAGATGTTCAGAAAGTCCTGGCATCCTGCATAAAAATTTAAATTACTTTAAGTGCAGGCCTGGCATAAACAATCCCCCCCCCAATGATATTTAAAAGTAAACTTGAAAATTTAACAAATGTTTAAGGTAGCTGCTATGTTTACTCCATTCACATTTTCTTCTATACCCTAATATCTCTGAAACCAGAATGCAGCCTCGATGTTGTCTCACAGTCACCACTGGCTGGCTGGCAGCTGTGACAAAAACGTCTTTGTCGTAACCTATTTATCTTGCTCATATTTTTCTTTAATGTTTATGTGCAAAAATCTGCCAAGTCTTTTAGGAGAGCTCTTTCGACAAGAGTGCAATAGAAATTCTAAGTGGTAGGCACTGTGTCATTTGCCTGCCAGTGGGTTTATTTTTTTTCCTAGTGGTCTATAAAGTAATTGCGCAGCTTATCTGGCTTGAGATTTCATAAAATGCAGCACATACGACCAGAAATCCTCTTATTTTAGAAGCTCTGGCTAACTCCGAGTGGCAGCGCTAAGGGGAAAGGTACGCCAGGTTAGAAGCACCCGAGGGCTTTCTGAAGATCTCGTTTATATACATGGAGAACAGGTTAAGTGCACCTGGGGTCTCCCCACAGAGACTGCTTCCTATACACCTCAAACGTCCCAGGGAGCCGGAAACGCATGCTACCACGCTTGTCTCTGTGCACCTGCATGATACCAGCTTTGGGTATTCAAATACCTACCACACCTTCCAGGAGAAACGCTGCTTCTGTTCTAAAATAAAAGAAGTGATACAGGACAAAACGGTCACAATCTTGGCATGGATTTCTTACTAGCTGGTCCATCGCACACCTAAGTAGAAGGCACATGCCCACGCACACATCCGTCCCGTGACTGGCTCCTCTGGGACACCCCCTTCCTCAGCCCGACCACGGCGGCCCGGCCACGCCTACCTTTCCCCACAGGCCCGCCGTGGGCGTCGCGCTCTTCTGCGCAGTTCGAGCCCGGTGGGGGGGTGTCGGGGTTCTCCGGCTGTGATCTGAGAGCCTGAGAGGTCGCTGGTGAGGTGGGCTCTGAGGAGTCCAGCTGCCAGGGGGGGCTGTCTACGGTCGACTTCAGCCGTTCTCTCGAACCCTCTTTCTTTGGTTTGATGAGTTTGACTAACGCTTTGGCTCCAATCCAGTGGTTCTTCCTAGTTAGAAATGAATTTTCAGGAGGACACACCCAACCTCCCACACCACCCCGCAGCGGGTGATCGGCTCCCTGACAGGCTGGCATTTCTGCCACCAGCCCAGTAAGGTTAATTCGGGGTTCAGGACCATGGCACCCCGACCTCACTGTATTCGGGGATCTGGAGGTGGACCTGAATTCTCAGGCACGGGGCTGGGAACGGTAGAAGCAGGTGTGTCGTGGCAGAAACCCACACTGGTCTCCCGGGATGAAGGATGTGGTGCTGTGCTTAATCTTACTTGGCAATTTTTTGGTCGAAAAGCCATTATCAGGAATAGAGTCAGGAACCTCCTCATTTTTTTGCTAAAGTTAATAGTAAGTGAAATAAGCTGGCATTCTCTGACTACTCCCTGGCACTGAGTAATCCGGGTGAGGGGGCAGAGGGCAGCGGAGAGAAGGCTGTTTGATTTAAAATCAGCAAATTGAAAGGGTAAGCAACAAAGCCGCGGCTAGCCGGAACACAGCGGCACTGTGACGTAGCACGAAGAGAGCCACGCCTGGTTCTCACCCTGTCTTTGAAACCAAACAGTGCCCTGTTTACACACACCCCTCCAGTTTCTCATCTCAGCCTCCATTTCTGTACATGTCAAATAGAAGACTGAGATGGAGGTTCTGAAATTCTGAGGTTCTGTGATTTCAACAGACTTAAGAGGGACTTCGAAGGATTCGTGGTCATTTAGAGTTCAAGGTTGGGCTGGGCTAGGACAATCCGAAGGGATGACTCTTGGGGCTCCGGCCCCGGACAAGGGGCAGAGCTGCTAGACGGAGCCAGCCCCCCAGCTTAGGGGCCGCTGTTCTCTAGAAAAGAGACCGTGTTTGTGAAGCCTCCCTGAGGTTCTGTGAATCCAGAGGAATGTGCATAAGGCCAAAAGGCTCCCACGTTTCAAGACCGTGGGGCTGGGCCAGGTGTTCTGCCCACATTTCTTTTCCAAAACAGGAATGTGGTTGTCCATGTCATGTTAAATCTTGAGCTAGAACCCCGCAAGGCGACCCAGCCATCCTGCTTTTTTTTTTTTTTTGAGACAGAGTCTCGCTTTGTTGCCCAGGCTAGAGTGAGTGCCGTGGCGTCAGCCTAGCTCACAGCAACCTCAAACTCCTGGGCTCAAGCAATCCTACTGCCTCAGCCTCCCGAGTTGCTGGGACTACAGGCACGAGCCACCATGCCGGGCTAATTTTTTTTCTCTATATATTAGTTGGCCAATTAATTTCTTTCTATCATCCTGCTTTTTTAATAGCTCCAGGACCACAGACACTCTGCCCCCTTAAAAGGGCTCATGGCTAAATTAAGCCTGTGTGCCATCATGGTCACCTGGCATTTGCCACCCCTTTCAAAGGACAAGCTGGAGTACAGAGGCAGGGCTCAAAGGAAGTCCCACCCCTTCTGGTGTGGGAGAGACCTGTACACAGATGACCTGCTCCCCATGGCTGAGTGTGCACCCCACTCACGGAAAAGGAAGCTTTTCTGTTCCATCTTTATGTCCCTGAACTTAAATCAACTCACTTCTTTGGAGCAGGGTCATAGAACTTGTACTGATCCATGATTTTTTCTTCCAGTTTTTCCTTGTGTCTCCGTAAGGCGTTTAATTTGTCTCTGTGAACAGAAGGGAAAGAACACCTGTCAATCCAGTTTTAAACAGAACAAGTGAATTTACTGGTCGATTCGGCCTGGGCCCGTATTTTTCTGGGACTCAGATGTGAGGGTGCTCTCACCACCGTGGTCACTGAGTGCGGAACATGGAAGCATCTGCCTGGGTCGAGGGAGCCCCACGACCCTGCGGTTTACTAAAGCGCCAGGACCCAGCTGTGAGCTCAAGGCAGCAAGCCTCTGACCATCTGAAAACTCCAGCTCAGGAGTGCCAAGGATTCTCCAGCTAGGTCACGCAGGACATGGGGCACCCCCGGGGTCAGGCGGGAGCTCCCTGCGGGAGCAGGGGTGGGTGGGGGTACGTAACGGACACTCCCCAGGTACAGGGGTCGGACAAGTTAGTTCAGCAAAGTCAGACCTCTGATTTGAGCCCATTCTAACTCAGAAGCAAATGCAAAAGCTTTCAGGGGCCAAGCAGAGAAGATACCGAGCAAAACGGTGCCGGAGAGACCAGAGGGAGTGGTGGGGCCTGTGGCAAAGCTTCAGCCCACCAATGCCAGCCAGAAGCCCAGGCAAAGTGACAAAATCTCCCGACTTCTAAGTGTTGGAAACTGGTTCACATTTTTAGAAAAACACAGCAAGGGACCGGAGAGATGCCTCCTGAACCCTGGGGAGCCACAAGGCACCCTGCTTCCTGGAAGCTTCTGTCCTTCCTAACATGCAGGGAGAGCTTTTGTGTGGGCTCAGGAGTGGCGGGCTGTGGGCACTCCTGCCGGCTGCTCCTGCCTCGTCACCTGCGTGGTCCCGACAGCTCAGAGTCCTGGTTTCCCTGTTTGAAAAAGAGGCCTTAGACAAGAGGCCCGACCCTCCTCGTTCTCAAAGCTGCTGAGGTTCTATCCAAACTGGAGGCCTTCTAGAAGGTTCACTGCGAGGTGAGCCCCTGGGGAGAGCGACCCAGCCACGCTCTGCTGCTCCCAGACCCCTGGACGCCGCCTGGGTCCTGGTGTCCTGTCCTCACGGCCTCGCTGCTGGGCCTCGAGCTTTCTCGGCTGGGGTCGGCCCCACAGACCCCCGGGAACCCACGGGGCTGGAGCAGGTTCCAGGACGCTTGCCAACCCGCCGGCCCGGGGCAGACACTCTCTAACGCAAAACGTCATCAAATAACCCCCCTGGGTACGAGGCTCTTACTCCTTCCAGTCAGCGCCTGCCCAGCCTCCGCTGGCGCCTTTATCGGCGGGATTACAGAGGCCAACTTCGGGCAACCGCCGTCCCTGCCCCGCAATCGCGGCGCGCTTTCGCACATGAACCATCCTTCGGCAGGCGGCCGGCTGCCCCCGGACGAGCAGGTAAGCCAGGAAGTGATGAGGAGCCTCGTTTCGCCAGGGGAGCAGGGACACCACATGGCTTCCAGGTGCCCAAGTCCCTCCACAGACGTGTCCCAGCTTGCCCCTGTGCCAGCACCCGGGCCACCCGGGATGCCCATCCACGCCACTCCTGAGCACATGGACGGACGGCCCAACCACTGCAGCATGGAGTGCCGAAAACCACCCTGGATTCTTAAATCACAAAGTTTCCAGCTTTAGGGTTCTTCTTCCGGCAGCTTCTAGGCCCTGCCAGGCTAGCATCCCTTCCCAACCTTCCCAACTGCACCCAAAGTGAACAGCCAGACACGGAGGCCATGCACGGCCGAGTGCCCACCTCCTTTTCCAGCCTTCTCTCCGGATGCCCCCTGCACATTCCCTGCACCAGGACTGTCCGCTATGCCCCAGCTCCCAGCCCCCTGCCCCAACTTCCCAACCCCTGCATGCCTCCCCCTCACCCCGTGTAGCAGCAGAACTCAAACTCAACGCCCCCCCCCCATGCCCCTGTGTAGCCCTTCACGTCTGGCTGGTATCGGACAAAGCTCTGTTCACATCCTAACACTCCTATGGTTCCCGGCTGGTTCTGTGCACTCGCAGGGCCTGCGCTTAAACCGGCACTGCACCAACACCCAGGGGGCGAGGACAGCAGGGCACACCAAACCCTCTCCAGGGGAACACGGGCAAGGTGATGACAGATACGTTTCCCGGCTCTCATTCTTAGCCTTCAGTCTGAATTCTTTCCCTAAGATGCTTCTTTTTGGTGTTGTCGTATTTTTAAAAGAGAACTTAATTCCAAAAACAGAGAAAGAAGCTTCTAGTAGTAGACAGGGCCTTGGAAAAAGCAAACCTAAGCCAATGACCACCACTTTCAGAAGTGGAGGGCATTCTAAGAAACCAAGGGGCCGGGCGCAGTGGCTCACGCCTCTAATCCTAGCACTCTGGGAGTCCGAGGCGGGAGGATTGCTCGAGGTCAGAAGTTTGAAACCAGCCTGAACAAGAGCGAGACCCCGTCTCTACTCTAAATAGAAAGAAATTAATTGGCCAACTAATATATACATAAAAAATTAGCTGGGCATGGTGGCGCATGCCTGTAGTCCCAGCTACTTGGAAGGCTAAGGCAGGAGGATTGCTTGAGCCCAGGAGTTTGAGGTTGCTGTGAGCTAGGCTGACGCCACGGCACTCACTCTAGCCTGGGCAACAAAGTGAGACTCTGTCTCAAAAAAAATAAAATAAAATAAAAAGAAACCAAGGGAAGTCTGCCTTGGAGAGTGATCTGTGCCCAGGACTGCTCTTTGCCACCAGAAGCCAGGACGGCCAGAGACGGAGGGTTCCCTGCTGTGACAGCTGGGGAGACGGGCTCAGGGCCCCCATGGGCCCCCTTACATGTACTGCTTCTGCTCCTCGTGGTACTGCTCCTTGTTCTCCAGGTTCTGCTCCAGAAGCATCTGGTTCTGCTGGCTCAGCAGCTGGATCTGGCTCAAGAGGTGGTGATTTTCTTCCTCCAAGTTCCCCTTGAGACGGGAGAGCAGCTAAAACGCAGACCAACAGCATCTCAAACACTGAGCAGCCCTGAGGCTCCACCGCTGGGAACCTACACAGCTTCCCAAGGAAGGAGAAGGCCAGGCGCACAAAGACATTCACCCCAGTGTCATCTACACTAGTGACAACTTGGAAAGCACCAGAGCAGCCGATAACGTGGGAATAACTGAGTTCCCACCACGACTGCACGGTCCAATCCTGGGGCCCCTGACGACGTGTGGCTACTGAGCGCTTAAAACACAGAGAGTCCGAACGCGGCTCTATTGCAAGTGCAAAACGCACGGCAGATTCTGAGGGCCTAATGTGAACATCATTATATACAATTTATGTACACACAGGGAGAGGGACTAGAAGGGAAAAGGAGGTGAGACTAAGACATTTTATTCACTAAAAATATTTCTATGACTGTCATCACTACGTTGCTTGGGCAACGAGTAAAGTAAACACCGTAATAGAAGTGCCACTCTCCGCGGCGTGGAGAACTGCACTAGGCCTGGGAGGAAAGCACCACGCGGCATCGGCCGTCGGCAGGATGAAAACCAGCCCTGGAACTCTGGCTTGGCCCCGGAAAGGCCCCCGTGTGGCCACAGGTCCCAGGGATCCAAGCACCGCTGAGCCCCTCCCTTCATGCATCCCAACAGCGAGGGGGCAGCTGCTGTGTCGTCTCATTAGAGGTCTGGCAACAAGCAAACCCAATTGGTGACACGGGGCCCTCCCAGAGGGAGGTGGGGGCGGGAGAGGCGGAGAGCACAGCTCAAAGCCAAGGCACTCCCGTCCTTCGCTCCAGCCACCCAGCTCGGCTCTGAGATGGGCTGGACTGTGTCCCCGAAATTTGCACGCTGAAGCCCTGACCCCGGGTCCCTCGGACTGCGACTGTGTTTGGAGCCAGGGCCCATAAACAGGCGCTTGAATTAAAATGGGGCCGCCGTGAAGGTGGGCCCTGATCGGCCCGACCGGAGTCCTCTAAGAAGGGGACGTGGGCACACAGAGACACGGGGGATGAGTCCACAAGGGCCATGAGAGGACACGGTGAAAAGGGGGCTGTCTTTAGGCCCAGACGCCCATCGGGACTCAGCACAGCCCGGCTGGGCCGCAGGCTGTCACCCTGGAGGACTTGCTCCCAGCACCGCAGCTCTGCCCGGCCCGGGCCTCACCTCGCAGTGGTTGTCCAGCTTGGTCAGCGAGATGTCCATGCTCTGGTGCTGCTCCTTCAGCTCGTCGAACCGCGCCTGCCAGCGGTTCAGCTCCAGCTGCGAGTTGTTCAGCGAGGTCTTCAGCTCCTTGGTGTGGGCGTGCAGCTCCTCATACTCCCCCTTCAGCTGGTGGTGCAGGAAGTTGACCCTGGGGGCGGAGAGCCAAGGGCAAAGGGGCTGAAGAGGCTCGAAAGACGTAACGGCCCCAGCTCCGACAGTGGCAGGCTGTGCAACCTTGTACAAAAATCACAACCTCTCTGGTCCTCAGTTTTTTTCACGTGTAAAATGTGGGGGTTGAACAAAGTTGCTGGTTTTCAAACTGTGTTCTTTAGGGTTCCATTAGGTACCCCTGGTGCCAGCACATGGGGCCTGGGGGAGACCGAGCAGGCAGGATCAGACACCTGTGTCAACAGAGCATCACTGCCACCATCTCTTCTACGTTACAGCATTGGCATCCTGTGTACTTGGAAAAAAGGATTCTGCTGTTAAAAAAAATGTTTGAACACTGGACCAGGGCATTTTTATGCTAAAATTCTATGTTTCTGCCCAGCTCTTCTTTCTGATTCCAAGCCCCTTTCTAATTTCAACTCCTGGACAAAATACGAGACAGCGAGTATCATGTAAACCTACCAAAATTGTCATCATGATGATAGCTATTATCTAACTGGGGTTTCTCAGATTTTATCCAGAAAGCTGAAATTACCAGGGGCCTGAAGACTCGATTTGGACACAGATGTGTCTTACTCGGCCTGTATAATTCTATTTGTTAAAAACGAATTACTTTGCCAACATTTAAAAATTTGGAAGTTTCACATCGACATCCAAATACCCAGGTTCTCTTAAAAAAATGCAAAACCAAAGGCTGACCTGGCAGCCCCGGGCCTGCCTGCAGCCGGCTCTCGCCCGCCCTGTTAGATGGCACTAGTGTCCGTTTTACAGTCCGTGCTCTGTGGCTGGCACCGCCACCCACGTGCTTTACCTGCCTGGTCACTGGAGGCACCTGAGTTTGGGACCCCCGTGTACAGCGACAAAAGGACGAGGGAGCAAGAAGAGCTTTACACGGTTAAGCCTTTGGGGTGAGACAAGACCTGGATTCTATCCTGACTCTGCCATTAACTGGAAACATTGACCTTGAAAAAGTTATTAAATCTCTCTGAACCTGTTTCCTCATCTTAAAAAAAAAAGAAGAAGAGAGAAAAAAAAGGGGGGGGTTAAGATAATAACAGTACTTTCTTTGCTCATTATTGACAGTAGTCATGTTCTATAAATTCGCTGCAAACATGGAATTAGTGAGTACAGACCCTCATGCCTTAGGGAAAACACAGGGTCAGGTTCTTGGGAGCCTCTGGTCGACTGATCAGCACGCAACCTTGCTCACGTGCGTTTCTGTTTAAAGACACCCCATGTAACACGCTCACAGCCAACAGCGCTGTAACTCACGCCTCAACAAAGCCTATCTAACACACGTGTTTTCTCCGTGAGGCATATCAGAGCCTTCTTATGCTTAGGAGCACTAGATGGCACAGAAGTACTATGTGTGGGGGCCGTTTTAAGCAGCAAAAGCACAAAACATGAAAACCAGGCACTGAGGAGATTTTGAAAAGGACGTTTGCTTGCAGCAGGAGAACTGAAACAAGGCAGAGCATCACCTTGCTTGACCTCCGCTGGGAACACGCACATCTGGAGACCAATACTTCACGGCTCTGTGCACGTCCACGAACGCCCCACGAGTACTGATCTCGGCGTTACAAGTAAACTTTAGCAAGCAGGTAGCTCACAAACGGAGATCTGTGAATCGTGAGGATCGGCTGTACCTTCCTCATGAGAATGTCGTGGGCTCACGTCAAATAATGGACACACCTGTGCCTGACACAGCTGTCAGCGTAGGGGTGGGAGGTGAGAGCCACCAAACATCGACAACACACTGTCCCCAGGTATCACTTGAGTCCTCGCATCCCAGCAACCAGCCAGAGTTACCCTTCACTTTGTTACCTACCCAGCTATTTACATGAACAGGTTCATAATAGGACACGACAGCCAGGAATCGTGTGACCTTCTCCTAGCAGTTGCTAAGTGAGACTGGTCCGCGCAGGATCCTGGCACCAAGTGCCGCGGCACGCAGGGCTGGGCAGGGTCACTGTGGCGCCGGCACCCACCTGTCCAGCTCCCCCCGCAGCCTCTGGTTCTCGCCTGCGGCGACGGCGTTCGTCCTCTGCTCCTGCTGCAGGGCCTCCCGCTCGGCCGTCAGGACCTTCTCCAGCTCCTCCAGCTCCGCCTTGCGCTTCAGCATGTCGCCGTGCCTGCCGGAGGGAAACAGGCTGCTGGGAGCCCGGCCTGGGCCTCCTTTCCCTACAGGTAACTCACGCCCCACACGACCTGGACGACACCTCTAAGAAAGTGGATTCCTCTGGAGGCTTCTCTGCAGAAGGGACGGGGACAGGGCAGAGCGCAGGTGGGGATGGCAGCTGGATGGTAGAGAATCAGGGAGCTGCTGCGCGGAGTGTGTCCGGGCCAGCACCCGGCCCTGGGGCTGAGGATCTTCCTCCCCGGCCCCATCCGTCCCCACAGTCCCCTCGAACCCCTGTCCCAGCAGCGTCTTCCTTCAGCCACCTGGCAACGCGATGATTACATTTTCTGAACTCCATGCCCTTCTCTTTGAGGAAATTATAAACAAGCTACTAGGTGGTTCACTAAACACAAACAGATCTAAAAGGAACCACAACATAAACAGCCGGATTCCACTCACATAACAGACAATCCCTCCCCCTCCCCTGGGCACTCGGGTCTGCTTGGTCTCAGCTGCCCCTCCCGACAGGACAGACGCTTGCCCAACAGCTGCCTGCAGCCAGTAGTTGTCACACACACACATACACAAGCGCACACACACAGAGTACTTCTCAGGGCCCCTCCACCGCAGCCCTCCCCTCCTCCCACAGCTTTTACCCTCCCCTCCTCCCCTCCCCTCCCCTCCCCTCCCGGCTTTGACTTTCTCCTCCAGACTCCTCCGCAGGCTGCACAGCCGGCGCTGGAGGGCAGCAGAGCACAAGGACAGAGTCCGACAAGCGCAGGCCCTTCCTCCTCCCACTGTGCTGGAGCCTTCTGTGTTCATGATGACCCGGAGCTCCTCCCAGTCCAGGGGGTGCACAAGGACTGCAAGTGGTGAGGGGTCTGAGGCACGACCCTGGATCTTCCCTGTTCAGGCGAATCCCTCTCTAGAGTCCCCTTCCTTTCTGAGTGTTTCACACTCAGACACGGTCTGACAGAGACCGGCCAGCGTTCCAGGGAACCCAGCCTTTATCTCCAGAACTCCACCCCGCCACAGCCGGAGCCCAGACTCCAGCTTGGTCCCGGGGAACCAAACTCAGAAACCTGCTCAGGCAGCTGCTAGAAGACACACGTCTGTGTGGCCTTTTGCCATCATCGTGGCGAAGCACACGGCTTTCAGAGTGATGACCTTTCTCATCCGGGCTGATGATTCTGGAAAAATTATCCAAGTTTGACAAACAAGGGCCACAGGCTACCCGTTAAGTTTCCCCATCTCCTGCGCCCTTGGACATCTTAGAGACGCTCATTGTCCAGGCACGTCTCTAACCAGTGGTGACTCCCAACCCTATGCTCACCACCGAGTCAATCCCCTGTACAAAGAATGATGCACAGGGAATATTTGTTAGAGGAATGAATGGCTGACCTTGTCTGATTTAGGTGTCAAAAGGAGAGAATACAGAGCCATCGCCCCTGTGCTCCAAATGCCTGCACTATTAAACCTGCATTCCTGCTGCACAGACCAAGGGGCCTCCAGTCACCCGTCCACCCATCCAATCAGCAAAAAGTACTAAGTAACCACTCCATGCTGCATTGAGCAAGGAACTGCAGGGAAAACAACACCTGTGAAAACCTTAAAGAACAGACATTAAGAATCACTAGGACATTGTTATAATATAACAGGACATTAAGAGCAAGACGCTTCCGTACACGCCTGCTGAGAGGTGGGCGTCGTGCTGGTATAAGACTCGTGTGAATACTTTTTGCTCCAGTTCATTAGTCAACTGGGTGCACCCCTACCATGTCTAGACACAGCGCCGTGTATACAGCAGATATGCAATAAATGCGGCATGAATACAGGATGGGTGGAGAAGGCAGAGATGGAAGGAGCAGAGTCTCACAGGTGCAGATGCCTCAGCAGCCCCTGAAGGACAGGGATCTGGATGGGGACCGGCTGGAGAACTCCAGACAGGGGCAAAAAGGAAGCATGTGGTGGGTGAATAAATGAATGTCACCACCACCCACATACCCATGAGCATCATATAAGTGCCACTTGAGGATTTTCTGGCTCCCTACAGTGGAAACATCCTGCCCGCTCCCAGGTTTGCATCATTATCTTTTTTGTTGTTGTTGTTGTTGTTTTTTGAGACAGAGTCTCGCTTGGGTGCCCAGGCTAGAGTGAGTGCCATGCCATCAGCCTAGCTCACAGCAACCTCAAACTCCTGGGCTCAAGCGATCCTCCTGCCTCAGCCTCCCGAGTAGCTGGGACTATAGGCATGCGCCACCATGGCCGGCTAATTTTTTCTATATATTTTTAGTTGGCTGTTTAATTTCTTTCTATTTATAGTAGAGATGGGGTCTCGCTCTTGCTCAGACTGCTTTCGAACTCCTGACCTCTAGCAATCCGCCCGCCTCAGCCTCCCAGAGTGCTAGGATTACAGGCTTGAGCCACCGCGCCCGGCTGCATCATTATCTTGCTGAGGCTGCATCCGCGGAAATGCCGTCAGCAGGGCCATTCACAAGCACAGAGAGTGGATCTCCTGCCCTCTGCTCTACTCCAAGCATTTGAGAGTCTCTCTTTAGATGTGCCTCTCTTGGGTGTTAGATTCAGGTGCATGTCACATCCCCCCTCAGACTACGGGAGCAGATCCTGTCCTCCCCTTCCCTGGATCCTGCCGCACCTGCCCAGGTGCCTGGGACCATCAGTGGTTTGCACAGAGCAAGAGCTCAGCTGTCGTTGCTGAACTAATGAATACAACACCCAAGCCTGAGCTGTCAAGAGTGCAAAGTCAAGATTTGTGCGTTTTACCTTAAAAAAATAAAATAAAAGAATGTGAGGTGGAGAGTAGAGAGTGGGAGGCAAAGACAAAACAAGAGCGGAAGGACATAGATGAGGTGGGTACTGGGGCACGGGTTCACGGGGGTTGCACTACACTACTCCACTTACTTTCCATATATTCAAAATTTCCCATGGTTAAAGGTTAAAATTTTTAAAAAAGAAGGCAGGCCAGGCTCTGATACAGAAGAGGCGGCCAGGGAAGCTAGACAAGCACATCCTTGAACACTGGTGGCCACAGACAATTTCCTCCTTATTTCTGCTTTGGGGGGGGGGTAAATGGAGAGAAGGAGAGAATCCCTTCTAAGGCCCCTAAGGCCAGGAGGGGCTTCCCCAGGAGGGAGGAGCCACAGCAACCCTCCCCCCTCAGTCTCCAGCTGCACAAATTCCAAGTTGCTGAAGGTGACGTTCTATTTCCTTCCCTTTGGGAAAGCTCAGGTGCCCCAACAATGGGAAGCAGTGGGCCAAGAGGAAACGCGGGGGTGGGGGTTGGAGCCCCGCAGCTGGCCCAGGCCCCGCCCACCTCTCGGGGTCCCGCCCACCCCAGCCCCACCCACCTCCCCAAGCCCCGCCCCCAGGCCGCACCTCTCCCCCAGCTCCTTGTGCTCCAGCTCCAGGTTCCGGTGCAGCGTCTTCAGGCAGCTGTGCTGGCGGATCAGGGCCTCGTACTCGGCGGACTGCCGCTCGTGCAGTGCGCCCAGGTGCTCGTGGTCCTGCAGCAGGGCCTCGTAGGCCGCCGTCAGCTGCTCCTGCTGCTTCTGCAGGTTCTCGTTCTCCGTCTCCTTGGCCGTCTGCTGGTTCTGCAGCAGCGTGTACTGTGCGGTGAGCGCGGCGCTCTGGGAGCTCAGGGTGGAGTTCTCCACCTGCAAGAGGGAGACGGCCCTGGCCTCACCGTGTGCGCACACACGGGAGCCCAGGTCCCCACAGGCCACGGTGAGCAGGCCAGGGAGCAGGTCAAGCGCTCCAGGAAGACGGGAAAATAACTGGGACCCTCAGGGCAGGCAAGGCCCAGGAGGGCCAAGGACAGCTGTACCAGAACTTGAGGACCTGCCCAGGGGAGGGGTGGACTATCGGATGGTACCGTGGTCCTAAGCCACTCTACACATGTGAGCTTTGGGGGTATTGTATGTGCTTTCTCTGGATAACCTCCTAGTGTTCCCTCTCTGTCTGTATTTAAAAGCCTATTTTTCTAGACCAAGTAGACAGAACATCTGTAAGGATACAGACTGCCTGAACAACACTATCAGTAACATAAGTCGTATCTACAGAAGGTTCCATCCAACAACATCCAGAATCACAAGGAAATTGAAGAGAAGGGAACACTTCCCACATCATTCTATGAAGCCAGAATCACCATGATATTAAAACCCAGACAAAGACTTTACAGGAAGAAATAAACCAACAAACCAGTATCTTATTTTCTTGTTTTAACGAACAGATCCCAACCTCTCTGCCAAAGTTTCCTGCTCATTATCCCTGTCCTGTAAGTTACATATCTTCAAACTCTTCTCAGAGACGGCATTGATAAAGGATAAATTCATCTTCCCACAATCTACTCATCATAACCAAGCAGCAGCATCTGTCCTGGGGGGCACAGACGCTGGTTCTGCCGGCCACTCCCAACGGCCCAGCGGCCACTTCAGAGCCCAATTCCCTCTTAGGGATTAAAAATTCACATGTGCTTATTAAAAAAGGCTCTGCCAGGTTCTAATGTAAAGAAACCTGGTTAATTCTGTTTAACCAAATTCATCGGATCCCCAAACCTCTTTTCCAAGTCATTCCTAATTACGTTTCAAGGAACAGACTTTGGGAAACATGAACAAGCCTGCAAGGAAAGGCAGAGAAATGAAGTTTTTCACCTGTGCAGCAACAGGTCCCACCACTGCAGATGGCTCATCAATGTGATACCACCACCTTTGCAGATCAACTATTTATGAGACCATTACAATAATAACAAAACAAAGCCCCAAACTTCCCCCATAGTCTTGCTGCTGCTTAGGGGAAGTCCTGGTTCCCTCGTTAGTCTCTCAGAGGCGCAGATAAACATCCGCACGGGGCTGTGACCTGCTGGCCCGGGAGCCACGCGCTCACCTGCAGCTTGGCCGTCTGCGTCTGCAGCGTGGTGTTGTGCTCCTGCAGGAAGGCGCTCTGTTTCTGCAGCGTCAGCATCTGACTGCTGAAGGCCACATTCTGAGTCTCCAAGTGCTGTAGCTGCTCCTTGAGCAGCTGCTTCTCAGCCTGCAGAGCCGCGTTCTAGAAGATGGGGAAGCATGAGCCAATCAGACCGGCTGGGAAGATGCTAACTGGTCACAGGTCCCTGGCTTGTAACAAACCCCCGAGAGTCAGTGCTTTGGGGGCCAAAGCCAGGGTCCACTGGGTGAAGGAAATACCATTTTTCCTCAACAGAATTTAAAAAAACAACAAAAAAAAAAGACCACACACCCTGGAGGACACTGTACTGCACCTGAGTACATGAGTGGGAGGCCAAGGCACACTGGAATTAAAGCCACTTCTTCCTTTCTCTCTTTAATGCTTTTCTTTGTTTTCTGCTGAACACCCTGAGAGTGCATTTCAGTAAGCCAAATCCATCTCCCCTTGACAACAACCCCAAGTCTCTCATAGGGCAGGAAGGCAAAGCCTTAGTATACAGCTTCGCCCTACTTAGGAGTGCCGGCAGGTAGAATAAGGAGCGTCGTGTTACAAGAGACTAATAGAGACCATGTAAAGTATGCCAAAAACTGGGCTAGAGGTCAGGAGCCTTGGGCCACAGTCTTGTACTATCCCTTATTAGCACAAGACTTTGGGTCAAGTCTCTTAAATTCTAACCTGTCAAATAATGAAACCCCTAGGGACTTTGTAAAGTCACTGTTGAGAATCAGATAAAACTAGAGGTATAGAGATACATTAGCAAACTTCTTCTAAAAGGACCAGACAGTAAACACTTTTGGGTTTGCCAGCCACGTGGTCTCAGCCTCAACCACCTAACACCGTCCCACGGGGAGGCAGGCAGCACCGCACCAGTGCGGGAGCTGGTGAGTTTGCCCCGGTGTCAGAAACACAGAAGGCACCTCCACCTGGACAACTCAAGAGGTATCCAGCTAGATCTGGGCAAATCTCAGCAGACTCTGATGTCCTGTGTTCCTTACAGTAAGGACACACTGTCAGTGGGACCACTCATAGGTCTCCCCCGAGCCACGGCAGCCGGGGCAGCCCACTCACGTTCCGCTCCAGCTCGATGGCCCGGTCCTTCACCCGGAGAAGCTCCATCGTGGCTTCCTTGTGGCTGGGCCCCCAGGTCTCCTTCCCCTGGCTGCCGGCGACCGTCTTCCCCACGGGGTGTTTGAAAGAGTTCTGCAGGTGCTTCCCCTCTTCCTGGCTCTGCCTGAGGGTCTCGCACTCCTTCTGCAGCTGCAGGCCCGGCAACAAGAAAGCAGACTTCAGGCAAAGAGGAAGCTGTGCCCAGAGCCCCAAGTCAGTGGCTGGAGGGTGGCCCATGCCAGCCCCTCCACGCTCCCGGCCACTGCCCTCCCTCGCGTGTGACACGCCAGACAGGCTCTGTTTTGCTTTTGAGGGGAGAGCACATGAGCTCTGCCCTCCATGATTCCCCTTTCCCTTCCAGAGATGACAGGCAGGGCAGGGGCCTGCGACCCATTCCTGCCACATCTCTCCTTTAGCCATGTGACTGCGGCGAGTCTTCTTGCCCCCCTGGGCCTCAACTGTCCATTCCACAAAACAGAGGTGAGTCTGAGGAACAGGGACCAGGTACCTTCTAAAGCCTCTGCTGGCACTAGAACTGCTTTGCTCCAGATTCCTACTCATTCCTGCAGCCAGGAAAGGTGGCCCACGTTCAAAGAGGAGGAATGGGAGACTATGTGTGTAAGGGGGGAGTGTGTGCACACACAGAGAACACATATGGGTATGCATGGAGTGCATGCGTGCCGAGAGCAAGTGTGTGTGTGAAAAGCATGCGCGTATATATGCGTGGAGAACACACGTATAAATGTGTGGAAAGCACCCATCTACACACATGTGGAAAGTGTACACACATATGTGGAGAGCACATGTGCATGCGTGTGCCGAGGAGCAGACATGTGCACATCTTCATCAGCACCTGGGCACTGTCTAGCCCACCTGCGGGCTACTGCTAGGTGCCTGTGGCTTGGTTTTGCATGGAGCTCTCCAGGGGTGCCCCCAGCCCCCACCTGGCAGACTTGCTGCTGCTCTGAGCCACCGCCTCCTCTCCCTGCAGGCCTCTGGCCCTGACTCTGGCTCTGTGCTGCCCCCACACATGTGATTCTGATGGCGGCCCGTCCCCGCCTGCCCCAGGAAGTCTGCCACACAGACGAGGGGCTGGAAAGGGCGAGGCAGAGACCGACAGCGCGGGCCCAGCGCTCAACTGCACGGCGACAGCTCTTACCGTCTGGAGATCATTCTGCAATTGGTGGTTCAAGCTCACTTTCTCTTCCATCTGCGCTTCCAAGAACACAATCTTTTCTTCTTTCATGGCCAGTGTTGTTTTCAATGCTGATTCATTTCTGCCCTCCAAAATCTTGTATTTTCTGAAAAATGCAAAGGTATAATAGTATCATTTATCACCTCTTCACCCACAAGCTCCCAGTCTCCTAACTGCCAACACACCTCTCCCTCCATAAAGCCGGTTTCCTTCACCACCTTGCAGATTCAGTTGAGAAATCGGGAGCCCAAACCCAGCCGTCCATCGCCCTCAACAGGGCCCCCTAGTAGACACACCTGTGACACCTTCAAACACACCACCACAGATACAGTTTTACAGTCAGTCTTAAGGGGTATTATCATATTATGGCCATTTTACAGATGGGGAAACTGAGTCTCACGTTAAGCAATTTGCCCAAAGCCACAGTGCTAGCTAAGTGGTAAGTCCACAGCCTTTCCACTAAAAAGGTATCCCATTACCAGGCATGCGCATCTTGTTGGTTACAATCCTAGAAAAGTCCAAGATACTGAATGTCCTTGAAAAATAAGGTAATTTAAGAAAGCACTGCAGGGAAAAGCTGCAATCGTCGAACTTTTTAAAAAATTGAGAAGACTTTTTACGAGACAAAAATCTCTTTCCGGGCCGGGCGAGGCGGCTCTCGCCTGTAATCCTAGCACTCTGGGAGGCCGAGGCGAGTGGATCGCTTAAGCTCAGGAGTTCGAGACCAGCCTGGGCAAGAGTGAGATCCCGTCTCTACTAAAAATTTTTTAAAAAATTGGCCAACTAAAAATAGAAAAAAAAAATCTCTTTCCGCACCTGCCTGAGAGCGCCTTAAGGAACAACACCTGGAATATGAGGGCCATGGGATGGGCTTAAGGAACCGCGTGAGGACGGCACCCTGGGTTGTGGAGAGCAAGTGGAGGTCTCAGGCCGAGGCCTGGAGCCTGCAGACCACAGAGCAGCGGGAAGAGCTCCCGTGGCAGAGGGGACGCCCTCACGTGTCACCGTTGCTGTTGTCATCCTGCAGCAGCAGCTCCTTGCTGAGGCCGACCTTCTCCAGCTCCTGGCCCAGTTTGTCCAGCTCACCGCTCAGCTGCTGGCTCTTCAACTTCTCCAGCACCAGGTCCTGCAACGACAGCGAGACAGGCGTGTGGGACGGGGGCGCAGCAGAAACCCGGCGGAGAGGCCGGCGCCAGCCTGCCTCAGGGCTGGCAACCGTCTTGCCAGGTCACGGCTCACTGCTGCCTCGCTGGGGGAACCCTGAGCCTCAAGGAGGCTCCTCCCGCAAAAAGGGAATGAACACACTCTTCCGGCCCTCCTGGCACTGGAAACAACCAGACCGCGTGGACCGTGCTGAGGGCGGCGCTAACGGGCTGCTCCCCTAAGACGTGTGTTTGGAATGCCACTTATGTTGACCTCTGAGTAGCAGGTTTGGTTTCTGATAGTACGAATGCCTTTCTATGGAGCAACAAGTAATTAAATGCTCACTGCAGACATGCTGAAACAGACAGAAAAGAAGTATGAAGAGGGGAAAGATTTTATTTCAAACTCTGGCTTTGGTCTACTTTTCAGAACCTGGTGCTGAACTCACGTGGGTGGCTCCCCTCCTCCATGCCACGCTCCTTCAGCCCCTCTCTGTGGCTCTCTAGCTAGTGACCACTCTCTGCCTGGCGTCTCGGCTACTCACGAGCATGCTCATCCCTCCTGCAGAATCCTAAGACCTGCAGTGGCCGTGTGGCAGAGGCAATGCTCACCATCTACTCCCCCAAATTTCCCAGTCACCCTGTGTCAGCTGAAGGCGGGTGACCAGTCCCAGCCCAGGGGCTGTGGGTGGGAGTGACGTGGGGGCACTCGCTGGCTGAAGCACAGAAGAGCGTGTGTGTGACACTCCAGCTGCCTTTTCACCTGCCAAAACACGGCCCTAGCCTGCTGTTGAGCTGGTGGAGCCGAGAGATCAAACAGCCTGGACTGCCGATGGCAGCACAGAGGACGGACCCGGCAGAGAGTCCCCTGGCCCCGGCGAGTGAGAGGTGGGCCTTTGCTGTGCAAGCCGCGGGGATCCTGGGGCTGTTGGTTACCGCAGCACAGCCTAACCCCAGGCTTACAGAGACAGGGCCAGGACGCGCATTCACAGCTGGGATCTCTCGCCACGGCTCACTGACTTGCTCACAGTTAGTCACACATCCTTCCCGAAGGTGGAGTCCACTCTGCATGCACCAAAGCTGATGCGGCACACAGCACCCTACGCTGGGTGTAGCTGTGTTTCTGAGCTCTGCCCACGAAGTGTGATATTACATGCGCAGGAGCCAGAGGAAGACCCCGCTGGGGAGGGGGGGTGCGGAGCCACAAGGTGGCAGGAGCCAGGCAAGGGAGCGTGGCCTTAAGTAGAACGATTCAGGTACCTGCTTCTGCCACGCGGGCTTCTCTCGGTGTGGGACAGCCCCCCACTAAATTCCTGCATGCGTGAGACTAAACTCGCGCCAGGCCACGCAGATGCCTAAGTCACTTCCTAGAGCAGCTGTTCACGCCAACGCATGAACAAACGCTCCGGTGCGCCATGCGAAGGGTACCAGGGCAAAGCAGGAGAATTTTAAATCCATCAGGAGATCCTGTAATTCCATTTCTAGGAATGTATTTTAAGAAAATAGCTTGACATATTCACGATGGTGTATGTGTATGCAAAGATGTCCAGTGTTACTTAATAGTGGAAAATACTGGAAAGCACCTAAATGTCCAAAAAACAATCACAGTAAACCTACAGGATCAACCTACAGGATCTTGAAGCCATTGAATACTTGTGGCTTTAAAGCCCATTCCATAAGACATAATGGATAAAAAGCAGGACAGCCCCCTGCGTGCACCGTGTGTGGAGCGTGTGTCTGCTCACACGCATGCACAGGGGGAGATGACGGAACGACACCAGCCCAGCACCGGGAGCGATCCTCTCTGGGCAGGAGGACTGGAATACGCGGTGTTCCCTGGGCGCTCAGGCCTTCAGGTGTTGCTCTGAGAATAGGGGAGCCATTCGAGGAGCCCAGAGTCCCACTTCTCCCCTGGAGCCCTGCCCGCCCGCCATCCCCCCTCGGAGGGGCCGCCTGCGCCCGCTCACCTCCCGCAGGGCGGTCAGCGTCCTCGTGTGCACGATGACCTGCTTGGTGAGGTCCCTGTTGTCCTTCTCCAGCTCCTTCAGCTTGCCGGCCGCGTCCCTGCAGCGGGCCAGCTCGCGGTCCAGCGCGCGGTTCTCCTTCTCGGCGGCGGACAGCTTGGCAGAGCTGTCGTCCAGCACGGCGTCCTTCAGCTCCACCTGCTGCCACAGCCGCTTGGCCTCCTTCTCCAGCAGCTTCCTGTCCTTCTCCAGCTGGGCCACCTCCTGCTCCAGGGCCTTCTTGTCCCGCTCGGCCCGCTCCAGCTGCGCGCCGGCCCGCCGCAGGGCCTCCAGCTCCCGCCGCAGCGCCTGGTGCTCGGCCTCCAGCTCGCCCAGCTCGCCCTCCAGGGCCTGCGCCCTGCGCCCGCTGCTCTCCAGGCTCTGCTGCAGCCGCAGGTTCTCGGCGCTCACGCTCTGGTAGCTGAGCTCCAGGCGCTCCGACTTCTTGCCCAGCGCCTTCAGCAGCTCCACGTTCTTCCGCAGCTCCTCCTTCTCGCGCTCCAGCTGCTGGTTCTCCCTCTCCATCTGCGCCATCCTGGCGCTGGTGAAGCGCATGGCCTCCACCACCTTGCGCAGCTCCAGGTTCTCCGCGTCCAGCTGCTTGTTGTCGCGCTCCAGGCCCTCGAGCTGCACCGACACGTTCTGCAGGGTGTCCAGGGACTTCCTCAGCGTCCGGTTCTCCAGCTGCAGGCCCTGGCTCTCGTGCTCCAGGGCCGTGGCTTTCTCGGTGGCCGTCTCCAGGGAGGTCACCTTGCTGGCCAGCTGCGCGTTCTCCTCCTGCAGCCGCTGCAGCTCCCCCTCCAGCCTCTCCGCCCGCTGCCCCTTCTCCCTGGCCTGCTCCAAGTCCTTGTGCAGCTGCTGCTTCTCGAACTCCAGCTGGCTGAGCTTGCTGCTGGCCTCTGTCACCGTCTGGTGGAGGGCTTTGTTCTCCTTCTCCACGTCTTTCACGCGGGCCTCGCTGCTCACCTGCGACCTCTCCCGCAGCGACCACACCGCTCGGTTGAGGTGGTCCTTTTCTTGCTCCAGGTCCTTGATCTGTGGGAAAACACGACAGGCAAAACCCAGGCTGCTGTGTGAAGCTGCTTCGGCAACGAAGGTTCACACCAGGGAACTGGAAAGCGGAGGCCTTGAATGACCGGCCAGCCTACCTGTGCCCAGACGCCGTCCGTAGGCTCCCCAGAGGCCTGACGTGGACTCAGGTGAGCAGGCACAGGCATGATCGCTTAAGATGGCTCAAGTCAAAACATACTCAAGAGCAACCAGGATAGCTTTAAAATGTAACCTACATCTCTCTCCCTCACTTGAAAGTTTCAGCAATCTTCCCTTGTACTTTTGGTTATGGGACCACGACCCTGAAGACTGGCCCTGCCCACCCCTGCGGCCTCCTCTTAGGCCACTGCCCTGCCCCTTCCTCCTGAAGACACTTTACTTTGCACATGCTGTTCCCTCTGCCTGGAGTATTTTCCCCAGGACTCCAGCCCCACCAGCCGCTTCTCATCCTCAGGGTCGGGTCCACAAAGCCGCCTTGCGTGACAGCTCTGAGGTGGCCCTGCAGCCCAGGATTCTCTCCCTCAGCAGCACACACCTGAGATCGCCTCGCCTGTCACCTTTGTCTTCCTGGCTGAGCTCCACCTGGGCGAGGCCCCGCCTGTTCACTGCATGCAGGGCCATCCCAACCCCCTTCTCCCGCTTACTCCTCTACTAGAGAGGCTGAAAAACTAAACCCCAGAACTCCCACCTCCCTTGCAGACAGAGACAGTCTGGCTGAGGCGACGTGTCCAGAGGGTCCTTGGGAGGACCCCCCTGTGCGCCTCCCTCCTCCCTGCACTTTGGGGTGTGCGGCAGCCATCGCTAAGGCCGGCAGGGCGGTAATCGAGAGGCCTGGTTCCTGAACGGCCTCACCGAGCCACTGCACAGCCCCGGGCTGCCCGCCCTGGGACTGCTCGGAGGGGGTAGCAAATAAAGCCGTGTAGGTTTGCCAAGGTTCTCAGCCGGGACCCTTTGGACATGTGCAGCCGGATCATTCTTTGTCGTGGGGAACTGCACCGTGCATTGTGAGCGTGTGGCAGAATCCTTGGCCTCCGCCCACTCCCTGCCAGGACCACCACCCCTCTTCTCCCCCAAGTCGTGACAACCAAAAATGTCTTCAGACTTTGCCAAACATCCCCTGGGGGGCAACACCCGGCCACCTTTCCCCACCGCCAGTGAGAAGTGCCGGTTTAAGCTGCAGCTGAGCGAGGTGGCTGATAACCGTGCATCCGAGGCGCATTTCCAGGGGTGGCCCAGATCCTCCGCTCCCTCCCGCAGGGCAGGGCTCCGGGGAGGCGCTAGCTGTGGGGACACCCACCTGCCGGGCCCTGTCGGCCTTCAGGGCCTCCATGTCGCTCTGCAGCTGCTCCTTCTCTTTGATCAGCTCCTCGCTGAGGGTCTCCAAATCCTGGTTGCTCTGCTTCTCTCTCTCCAGCTGCATCTGTAACTTCTCGATCTGCGGAGCCCACAGACCCAGCCCGGTGCGGAAGTCAGTCTCGCCAGGTGAGCCACGTTTTGAAACGAAACCAAACCCTCTCAGCCCCACAGAGCACTTTAAAGGGCCTTTGCTCAAGGAAACCTCCCTGCAGGGTTCTGTGGGCCTCCTCGCCCCCTCGACCTTCTCCCCTAGCGAGGCCACCAGGCACCCATCTGCTGACAGCCCCCCAGCCTCCCTCTGCCTCTTCTACGTGCCGTGTGCTCCATTGCCCAGGTCTGCCACCGCAGGCACCTGGAGGAACCTCGCTCCTCCATCTCCCTGGCCTCCTCCCTGAGACTCCCTGTCTTAGTCTGTGACATCACCCAGCTGCTCGAGTGGTCCTCCCTTCTCTTCCACCTCCATGCACGTGTCTCACCATGCCTCGTCCTTCCTACCCATTCTGCACCCCCTTAATGCCCTCATCGCCTCTGTCCCAGGCCAGGCCACATGTCGTCCTGCCTGGACAGCTGCCCAGGGATCTCCCTGACACCAGGTTCCTTTGCTAGAATCCACCTGTACCCAACACTCCCAAAGAACAGGGCCTGAGAATCTGCCTTCAACGTAATCCTAGCAACCCTGGGCTTCTGGGTCAGGACCACCACTCTAAAACCATGGTTTTCAAGGGGAACGATCTGGGAAGCTCTGGAAAACCTCAGGCCAAGAGTTAAACCAGAACCTCCGGGGTTAGATCCAGAGATGCCCGGGTGTTTCAGACCTAAGCCAGCTCACAGCCTGGGCCATGCTCAGGGTGAGGTGGGAGAGCTGGGCTGGCTCCTGGGGTCCCGTGGGACTCAGCAGGGCCTGGTGGGCTCACTATGGACTGAGAGACGCTAGCTGGGTGGCTGAGGCTGGGAAGAGGAGCTCAGGATGGGCTGAGCTGGCCGAGGGGCAAAGAGGCCGGAATGTGACCCTCTGCTGGTGCTTAAGTGTTCCTCCGTCAATGCCGGGGGGCACCGTCGTGTCTTACTGTCCCTGACCTGGGCCAGGCATCGGGACAATAAGACGGTGCAACACGTACAGAGGATGAAAGAAGAACCACCCTGCCGGGTCAGGCCGGATTCCAGCCAGGCCCAGGGTGGGCTGAGCAGGACTGCTCTCGCCTGGGAACGGCGGCCCCTCCCTTCCCGCCCTCCCGACCCCCAGCCACCAGGGAGCCTCTGCCAAGACGTGGCCTCCCAAGGGCCACGCCAGGAGAGGGCTGGTGTCAGGCCATGGAGGCAGGAGGGTGGGACCCGAGGGACGGGGCGTAAGGAGTCATGCTGGGTGGGCAGAGGAGGGGCCACAGCAGACGGGCCAGGGCGGCCACACGCCAGAGAGCCACCCTTGCAGCCTGCTGGGAGGGGACCCACGACACCCCTGGGCCAGCGAGATCACACTGCAGGCTTTCCAGGGCGGGGCCCAGAGGACCCGCAGAGTTGGAAATTCTCGCCTTCCTAAAGGTCAATTCTTCTTTATCGTGACCACGGGTGGACTGCTATGTATGAAGTCATTTCCTGTGCTAGGCCTACGTGAACCTAAGAAACCAAGACGGTCTAGCACTTTCCCCACACTGCCCCGCATCAGAAGATGTGGCCCGAGATGCGGGTGTTTTCTGTTGTCCTATAAGGAGATGACAAACCACTTGGCGGCTAAAACGCTGCAAGGCACACGATGCTCCAAAGGGACCAGAGTGAGCAGCCCAGCAGGGGAGGTGCCAGGAGGGGAACCCGAGGGCCCAGCTCACAGAAGGGGGCGTGTCCCCCAGCTCACTCAGAGGCGAGGAAGCAGCAGAGCAGGACCAAGGGGACCCAGGAATCCTGCCTGCAGCTCACACTCCTCCCGCAGCCTGTGATGCCCCAGGACACGCCACCGCCAGGACTCCCGAGAAGGCTGGGAGAGACCCAGACATGCCTGTCCCACGTGGTGCTCAGCCAGTAGGAGGGTCTCGCCTCCTCCCTCAGCTGGAAGCTGCCAGCTGGCGTGTCCAGAGCCCACCATGCACCTGTGCCATCCTCGGTGTGGCCCAGGTGGATCTGATGTCCTCTGATCCTCTAGGCCACCCCCAGCCTCCCAATGGCCTGAGACTGAATTCGTGCATGAACGGGCAACCTCCAACTGCAGAACAGGACTGGCTGTACACGTGTCCGCTCTCCGGACGTCTAGGTTCCACTGTGCGACCAGGGAGACCCAGCAGCTGTCCTCAAAAGCAAATACGGTTCAGCTGGCTCTTCTTCCCCGTCCCGTAGACCAAGAGGAAGGGCTGAGCGTGGACTTGTTTTTACCACCAGCAACGCCCTAACATGCTCCTCAACGGTCTCACACACGCACACAGCTCTGCGTCTGGAATTCAGAACCCGCATCAGTGCTTCCTGTCCTTCCCTACTTGACGCCTGTCAGCAGCGCACGGCTGTCTCCATCGAGCGCTTACTCTGCGCCGGCCCCTCACATACACTGGCTCCCGCCACGCTCACGCGCCCGTTAGGTAACGTGACACGGGACGAAATGCACACCTGGTCTCTGCCCACCTTCCTGCCACGAGCTCCTAAAACCTTCAGAATCTCCAAAGTGGCAAGTGTCTTTCGTGTATGCTAGTGAGATGTCCGGGGCTGGGGTTTCCTGGACAGCCTCAGGAGGGGGGCTGGTGGCCAGGGGAACCAACCACGTGATCAGAGGGTTGGCACTTTCAGCCCCACCCCCAGCCCAGGGAGGAGAGAGGGACTAGAAGTGGAGTTAGCCACTAGTGGTCAGTGACTAATCAACCGTGCCCATATACAGAAGCCCAAAGGACAAGGTCGGAGAGCTTCCAGGTTGACAACCTAGGCTTGGACCAGCACCTCAAGTGGGGGGAGGGAGGGGGGCAGTCTTATGTGACTGAGCCCTCAACCTGTGGGGTCTGCGCTAACTCCAGGTGGACAGCGTCAGAAGTGAGCGAAATCAGAGGACACCTGGTTGGTGTCCACTGAGAACCGGAGAATTGCTTGGCGGGGAAAAGCCACACATCTGGCGTCAGAAGCGAAGCACCGAGAGCAGAGACGTGGAAGAGAAAAAGGTTTTCTTTCCACAGGTAGGCAGGTGGGTATGCCGCCAACCCCACCTCACAGGAGAAGTCACGTGTCTAGCCGAAGCGGGGACAGCCATGCTGCCTCTGACGCTCCTCAGGTGTCACGTGTGCCCCTCTGTTATAAGTGTCACTACACCTGGATGCCGCACTGTCCCAGTGGTGTGTCCTCCCCAATGCCCCAGTGCCCTGCCCGGCCACCTTCCGGCCTGTCTGTCCCAGACAAGGACCGTGGCGGGCGGGCGGGCGTCCCAGGCCTCCGTGCCTCCGCCGCCCCGGGCAGGCCGCGGTTACCTTCTTGCTGAGCTGCTGGTTCTCCTTCTCCAGCTCCCCGCACTTGAGGCTGCTCTCTTCCAGCGACAGGGACGCGTCCCGCAGCCCCTGGATGGTGCTCTGCAGGCTCTGGTTCTCCTTCTCCAGCTTGAGGATGCGGCTGGAGGCGCACTCGTTCAGCTCGAACACGAACGACTTCCTGGAGGCTGGAGCGCAGAGGCCGGTCAGGGCCTGGCGACCTCGGCTGCCACTCTCTGCCCCTGCGCCCAGGACCTGAGGGGCTGGGGAGGGGCTCCCCCGGGGCAGCCAGGCCCCCCTGTGCCCCTCCACTCCCACCTCACACGGTGCTGCTGCTGTCAGTGCCCCAGGGCCCCTCAGCGGCACAGCTGGCGGCTGCCGGGGGCAACCCGGAGCTCAGGACAAAGCAGGCTCCAGCTGAGGTGCCAGTGCAAGAGTTCAAAGGCTGCAGCACTGACAGGAACCACTTGTTTACCAGGCTGCCCACCTGTCTAACTCAAGGGTCTCGGAGGCTAACAGGTGACGTTTGCCGTGCTTGCTCAGAGCAGTGGGCGTCGGGGCTGCTCGGCGGGGAGGGGCACAAGACCTGACCAGTCGCGTCAGCCGCGGGTGACAGGAAGCTACGCTAGCACCCACGCCTAGCACCTGCCAGCCTGAGTGAGAGCCTTTGCACAGAGATACCTTTTTGTGATTTCATAATTTTACTGGAGAAAAGTGACACAGCACATATGCAAATTGCTCAAAGAATATTAAGCGAAATGAAAGATCAGCTCAAGACAGAAAAAGGCAGGTGTCTACTCTGCTTTGAAGTGGCTCTGATGCAAATGAGGATGGGAGTTCTCGGCCCCCTCCTGCACAAGCAGGAGGTAAATCACAGGTCTTCTTTGGGAGGGAAAGAAAAATGTTTGGGAAGAGCCCTAAAGAGGGATCAGGCTGTTCCAGCCCCCACCTTTCCCATCATTGCACACAACTCATGTCCTGCAGCCTCACCACCTGGTGCCACTAAGGCAGCGAACCCCACCCCAGCCTCTCACTCAGGGCCCCGGGGCTGTGGGAAGCAGAGGGTGACGGCTCTCACGGCACACACACCAATGTGGAAACAGAATGTGTGTGCTCAGGTGCTCATAAGGACTGAAAGGCGTCTGTCTCCCCCTCTGCGTTTCCATCCTCTACCAAGGGAGACAGCACAGACACCCAACAGGCCAGGACATTCTAAAGACCCAAAGCAACAGCAGGCAGGGCGGCAGTGGAGGGGACGGTGTGTCCATGGCCCTGACCCGGGCCCAGCGCCGATTCACACATACACAATACACGCACTGGACATACAAGGTCACCTGGAGGGCTTCGTCCCGACTGCACTGCAACTAAAATTAACTTAATCTAAAATGCCTAACCTAAAATAAAACCCCACTAATTCAGAACCCGTCACCATTTTGGACAGTTCCTCTGCAGCATTTGTGAAAAAATATTTTTTTATTATGGTGGAATCTATGTAAAATTTACCATTTTAACCATCTTTAAGTGCACAGATCTGGGCATTAGATACATTCACATTGTCCTACAACCATCACCACCAGCCAGCTCTTTTTATCCTCCCAACCTGAAGCTTTGCACCCACAGAGAACAATTTTTAAGGTTCCACAAGTGAAACAAGGGAATTGATTATAAACCTTGTTTCCTCTTCTATAAAAGTCAGTGAAGACTATTATGCTGACACAACAGTTTATTACTGAGACAACCAATAGTTCTTCACCGGGGCTTCTCTCATCAGCACCCCTGGAGTATAAACAGAGTAACTAGCTGTTTTAAACACACTGCCACACTAGAAAAACAAAAAATCTTTCCCTGGGGCCATGGTGTTTTATTACAAACATAGAATAAAAATTTCAAAAACGAAATGATTCTAATGAAAATTTTGTGTTTTTTTTTTTATTGTTTTCTGTGCATGAGTTATATGCAACTCATGTGGCGCTAGAATCAATTTTTACACTGCACCCCAACTGAGTTGTATGTGACTCACAACACACTTATTGAGTTTGTTTTGGAGAACTGAATCTTCATATGCTTCATGAGGCCCTGGGCTCAAAACTAGCGTGAGTTAAATACAATTCACGTGACAGTTAACGTGTTAATAAGGCAGCAGCAATAAGGACAGCTGCCCCCAGTTTGAGCTGAAATTTAAAGAGGTTTAGTACTTGCCCTCGATCACCCAGCTAACTAGGGGAGGAGCCAGGACTTTAAGTCAGGTCTTTTGACTCAAAAGTGTATTCAGCCTTTGCTTGCATGACTTCATCATTCAAGCCAACATTTATCAACTCCTAGCTAGGTACTAGGAGTTGAGAACACTTAAGAATAAATCTTGGTCATCGACCTTCAAGAGTCACAAGTTATCCTGAATAGTCTGAATCGGTGAGGCAAGAACATTGATCAGGGACAGGCCCTGGCAGCCTGCGCCACCTCTCGGCTCCACCAGGGGGCAGCGGACCCCCACGGACTTGGACTTCCAGAAGCAGGGAGTGAAGGGTCCCAGCCCTGTGCAGGCCCCTCAGGCCTGCCCCATGCACAGGTACCAAAGCACGGGCAGAACTAACTTCCTACACACATTAACAGTTTAACTGATTCTAGCTTCGGAAGTGATAGGAGCCCTTGAAAAGAAGAAATATTCAGCTGCTTTCAATAACCTTCCCAACATGCTTAGGAATGTTTTGCAGAATTTTAAAAAGCCACCCCTTAAACAAGCCTAAAGCCCTATCACACTCTACAGTCCCAAGTAAATATGAACTTGCATTATCAGGTGCATGGGACTGGTGAGCGTGTGCTATTTTCAAACACAGGAACTGGCTTATTGTTGGCCAGGCGCTGAGGCTTCCTGCTCAAGGGCTGACTGCTGCCCCGCCCTCCCTTCCCACAACCCACACCTCGCCTCGGGGCAGCGGGCAGCAGAGCAAGTCCAGGCGGGAGAGGAAGAGGCCTAGCAGATCAGCCCAGAACCTGGGTCTCAGGAGCAGCAGCCACTTAGCACCCCCACCCAGGGGGCAAAGAGCAGGCTGCATCCATCCTGCCCAATTATGCAAATGAGCAGAGGCAGTAATGCCCAGGGTACATTTATAGTGGGGATTAGTGACCACTGGGGACGGCTCCTGCCATTCGGGGCTCTCAGCCATCCACAGACGGCCTAAGATGTCCTCTGGGTGTCAGCAGGCTATAATGTGGGAGCTCCTGGAAGTGTCCATATGGGAACTGGGAAACCCGGCCACACTTAATTTGTGTTTAACATCCTGACATCAAGGCTGCCAGACCCCTCGTGTCTCCCTTGGGGAGAACTGTAATGAAACAGTTTCAAATGGCACTTGAAGGAAATCACATTTACTTGAGGTGAAATGGATGGGCTGACGGGGAGGGTTCAGAGCCAAGGGCTCAGCCTCCCGGAGGAGGAGGTGGCCACGGCCAGGCTGGTCCCAGGCACCGGGCACTACCCACCGTCTGACAGGTCTGCATTCTTGGACAGCTGCTCCAGCTCCCAGCCGAGGTGGGCAGATTCGTTCATGCTCTGCTTCTGCGCAATCTCGAGGACCATGTTTTCTTCCAGCAGCTCCTCAATTCGTTTCTTATCTGTGTCCCGGTCCTAGGGCAGGAAGAGGGGAGGAGTGAGGATGCAGCCGGGGGAACCTTCTGGAAAAGCCCCAGCCCTTTGCATCTACCATGACTCCATGCACCTGCTCACCTCCAAAGAAACAGGACTCTGGCACAGGGCCCACCCCACTGTGAGAGGCACAGCCACTAAAAGATACCTGACCTGACTACCTAGCTTGTAAAGAGAGACAGGAGGTCCCTAATTGAATGCTGTCTGAACAAAGTGACACACTGCACAGGGCTTTAATGCAAGCACTACGGTGACAGGCAGTTCGTGGCTCTAGAGCAGACCTCGAAAGAGGCTAAAGAATCATGGCTCTATCCACACCATAAACGCCAGCAAAGACCCTTCTTGCATAAGACACACATGTACGGTCACCCTTACAGAAGAGCAATACAGAAGTCAAATGCTGTTTTGTGGGTGTTAAGTGCTGCCCCCCTCCAGCCCACGGATCTCAGCAAGCCACTCCCCACAGTCAGTACATTACTGGCAACAAACCCAGTAGCTACAATAGCAGAGAGGGGCGTGGCATAAACCTGAAACCGCCCCAATCTGTGTTAAGCGGGTGACCACCCAGCCTGCAGTACCAGTTCCAGGTCGTGAAGTTTAGATTTCAGCTGCAGGTTCTCCTTCTCCAGCTCGTGGACTTTGTCGCCCCGAGTGCGGGCAGCAGTCAGCTGCTCCTCCAGCATGGCCTTGGTTTCAATTAAAATGATGTTATCTTCTCTGAGCTCCTGGTTAGCAAAAACATACGAGAACCGTCAGATAAAGGCACCTGGGTCATTACAACAGAACTCTTAAAAAAACCGGAGCTCTTGCAGGCATCTAGATTCAAGCAAGCTAGAGATAAGCCGGTAACTAAGAGGCAGGAAGTTCTGTCCCCACTTTTCTTATCATCTTCACCTTTTTTCATTAGGCAAGCACAGATAGACTTTCTCTGCTGTAAGAAAGAAAGATCCATGAATCAAGAAAATATCTAAATTTGGGAAGGCAACCCTTCCCGAACGTCTGCTGTAGCTCACGTGCTACAGGCTCTGGTGCTGCAGGCTCTGACATAACGTCATTGGACAGACAAGTGGGCGCTGCTGACACACACCCGCTGAGCCCCGGTTTCCTTAACGAGGAAGGGGCAGGGCTGAGTCTAGTCCTCTCGATTCAACATTCATCCCACCGATCAGGGTCCTGGGGGGAAAATGGCTATTTAGACAAGCTTTCATTCAATACACAGTTCCTATTTGAATACTTTACGAACATACTCTTGGAAAAGCAAAAGTTCTTGGCCGTTTCCTAGAAATGGGGAGTCTTAAGAGAGTTGAACTGCAGTGTAGCAAAGCGAACAAATTCTAGCCCTGCACGTGTGCACGGGTTGGGGGTCCGCCAGATTCTGATTTTTGTCTCAGGCAGCGGCGAAGAGGTCAGGGTGTGCCCCACGTGGCTGCTGCCCCCTTGTCGAGGGCCGTCCTGGTTTTTCTTACCTGTTGAGCCTTTCCAAGCACCACTCGGTATGCTGGAGGGACTTGATTTCCCCCAAATGCCTTCGCAGTCTACACCGAGCCCACCCTGGGAACCTGCCTGCTTTGTCCAGTGGGCAGAGCTTTCTGAGGTTTGTCCTGCTCACAGATTACCGCGGGAGCTAGGCTGGGAGGTTCTACTCTGTGCTCACCTTCCTATGTGGGCCAGAATCCAGGATTCTTGGTGGAGGGGAACCCAAAGGCTTTCCAGTCAGTGGACACGGCTTTGATCAAAGCCTGGCAGCCGGCGAAGGGCTGGCCATTAAAACTCTGGATTCACCCATGTGCCTTCCCTCTGGCCGTCCCTAGTGGAGACCATGGCTACTCTGTGGCTGGCCCTGCACTCAGCGATCCACATCTGTCCACGTCACTCACTCCTCACAGCAGCCCTCAGAGGGAGGCAGGGACAGTCCTCCCCTGCAGATGAAGGACTAACTCAGGAAAACTTAGGAACGAGCTCAAAGTGACAAACCTGGTGAGGGGCAACGCTGGGGCTTGAACTTGGGCTCCAGACTGTGGTCTCTCCACCGCCCTCAGCTCCCTAAATAACCATCCTCAAGGGGCTCATGTGTGTAAGAGAGGCACAGACTGCTACTAATGACATTAGCCAAAGCACGACAAGGGATTTCAAGTGGAAAGTAGACCCAGCCTCCCCTCTCTGGTTGCTGCCCCCACTGTTCCCACCCAGCATTCGGGAAGGGTCTGCCCACCAGCACTCCCCAGGATCACTACTCTTAGGCCCTGAGCAGCCACTGTGCAGGCTGCCCCTTCATCCTCACAACCAACTCCTATTCAGCCTTCAAGACCCAGCCTGAGTTGCCCCCTCTGAGAAGTGCTTGGGAATGTACTCCATCCCACCTGCTGAGTCAGGTGTTTGGGCTCCCAGCATTCCCTGGGTCCGCTCTGAACAACAGCTGGCTGGTCTGTCCTCCCGCCCAGACTGGGAACCCCTCGGGGCAGGACTGTCCCTGATTCTGCTCCCTTGAGCCTCACATAAGTGTCCGATAACACTAGTTGGCCAAATCATGCCTGTAGGGTGGAGTCAAAGGTGGCACATAGGGTGGGCCTTGAGGGACTGGGAGACTTGACAGGCAGGAAGGGACGAAGGTGCCAGGAATGGAAGACAGCCTGGAACAGAATGATTCCCAACTACTATTCAAATAGACCTCGATCTTTGGGCAGTTTCAACCACCACTGTGTATTAGGCAACAGAAATATATCTAAACTTGCCTTGCACACCCCCCACTACCGCACAGTGAGAAACTGGACCCGGAAGGGGCTGTGCCCCATCCCCTAGAGCCAGCCCAGGGCTCCAGCAGGGGGCCGGTGCAGAGGCATGAGAAGCCTGATGCCACACCTCTGGGCGGCTGCCCAAGGCCAGCGTGCCCCACCACGGCCCGACCCCAACTGAACCGGGAGGCTATTTAAAGGCCTGACCCAGCCCAGCAAACAGCTGAAGGGGCCACATTTATGAAGCCACAGGCCAGACCTGAGGGCTGGTCCACAAGTGTCTTGAGAGCTCCAGTTGTAATCTGCCCCTGTGACTCGGACTGGTGACTCGCCACGTGGGCTAACCGATTCCCAGGTCTGCTCTGAACTTGAGCCTGGGACCTCTCAACCGCGGGTTCCTCTTTTCCAATACGGGCATGGAAACAGGGTGACATGGGCCTAGAAGACGCTCAATAAATGCTCCCTGCACAGCACCCGAGAGCCATAAACTCACCAGCTGCCATCATCACCACCGGTTCGATCAGCACCGCCAATGGGGCACCCACTGTGTTAGCACAGACCTGCCCGTCTCTAAACGTCACCTGATTTGGGAGCGTGGGGACTGAACCCTAAACCAAGCGTGAGGTCTGCCCTGCTCCCCTTCTCAGTGCGCCTAACCTTTTCAAAACTCTTTACAAGTGATAAAGAAACAAAGACAGACAAAAAGTCCCAAGTTGGAACAGAGGGTCTCCTTGTATTCAAGGTGCCCTTAGTCAAGTCCCCACATTTTAACGTTTCCTGCTTACGACACGATGTCTCAGTTCCGACGTGAACTTCTGAGGGCTGGGCCCCTCCTCACTCCTCCATGACCCCCCGGGACAGCGGCAGCCCATCACCCCTCCCACGAGCACCTCCATTGCCCCACTCCCCTGCACCCCCTTTGTGTCCTGCCTCCTGGTGAAGGCCGAGGCCACGGCCACTCCCTGGCGGGCAGTCGAGGTCCTGGAGGCGGACAGCCGCATTCCAATCCCGGGTCCACCCACTCGGCAACTGCGGCCCTGGGCAAGTTATTAATTAATCTTCCGTTTCCTCATCTGAAAAGATGAAAGGAACTAACAGAGGCTCCTAAACCTCACAGGGCCACCGAGAGGCTCAAACGCGATGACGCAGTTAGAGCTTGTCACCGTCACCAGCAGGTGCAAAAAGCTTCTTAAACGCACAGCCATCTCTGCTCAGGGAAACCTGACTGCGCACACACTCTGGGCCACACTGGGGGTGTGTAAAGGCCCAGATGGCAAATATTTTCAGCTCTGCAGGTCGTAAGCCTCTGTCACAGCTACTCAACCCCTCGGGGGGAACACGACAGCCGCCAGAGGTGATGAATGGGTATTAGCTGGCGGTGGCCGGATCTGGCCCAGGGACTATACTCCGCTGACCCGAGCTGGGCAGTGTGCGGGGCACAGAGGACTCAAGGTCAGCAAGGCACAGACCCTGCCCTGCAAAGCTCCTGCTGTGGTGGGGAAACAGGAAAGGACATCACCACAGCGCTGGAAACCCCGAGGCGGCGGCTGGAGGGCGCAGTCTGCAGAGCCCAACACCCCCAGTCCCGGCCCTGGGCCCCGCCCCCGAGGCTGGCAGGTGAGCCAGGAGGAGGAGAGGGGCTGGGCCAAGGAAGCACCTGCGCGTGGGGGACCAGACAGGGACGAGGGGCAGACGAGGGTGCAAGGTGGAGTTTCCCCGAGAGCGGTGCAGAGGCAGCAGGACAGGGGGTGAGAGCCAGGAGACCGAGGAGTGGGCACAATGGCCAGCCGGAGTCTCTGGGGGGGAGGGCATGCGTTCCGTGGGCAGACTCTGGAGTAACAGGAGCAAGGCCAGCGAGGCGCGGCACGCACTCTCCAAATCCCCGCCACTGGGCGGGTGGCGCCGTGCTGGGCGCACCTGAGCCTGGCACAGCAACGGTGGGGTGGGGGAGAGAGAGAATCGGGTGGCCCTGTGCCCCGGCTTGGGCGCCCGAGTGAGTGGACGGTGACCCCAGTCCAGACAGTGACACAGGCCAGTTTGGAGGGAGACAGTGAAGCTGGATGTGCTGACCCCTCGACCCCTCTGACCACCCAGATGGACTGAGGCCTGCAGGGCAGGACAGACCCGGATGGAAGGGAAGGGAAGGGGGTGGGAGGCAGGTGGGCCAGGCATGGCGGCCACCGGAGGAGGGGCTGGGATGCAGGGGGGTGGCCCAAGGGGGGCAGCTTAAGGGCGTGCAAGGGCATGGTTAGAGTCGGGGCAACCGGGAGTGAGGAGGGCGGCGCCCCGGAAGGAAGCAGCTGGGCCCCAGCCAGGGCGGGCTGGGGTGCTGAGAGGCGCTGGCCGGGCCTGGCAAGCACGTCATGAGCGCCCTCCACTTAAGAGTGGTCCCCGCGAGTGGAGGTGCAGTGGCAGAGGGGCCACGGCTCACACTCTTGTCCCCCTCCCCAAAGGGCAGCCCAGGAACCCGCAGCTCCAAGAGAGTAAGAGAAAGCGGGAAGGTTCTTGTTTGTTTGTTTTAGGGCAACGATGGAAGAGTCCCCAGGATCCTAAGGCACCTAAGGAAAGTCGCCAAGCGTGTCCTGAGCACCCCTCCTACTGGGGAGGACCGGCTCTCTGCAGGAGCCCAGGGAGCGGGTGGGAGACCCTGCCTGGGGAACAGAGGGGGCCGAAGGAGTGCAAGGAGCTGGGGCCCCATCTCCCCGCCCTGTGGCAGGATAGAGCAGCCATTGGGCAAACTCCCTCCCCCTTCCTGATCCTGGGCACCCCCGGTGTTATCTCAGGGGTGTGACTTTGGATTAGGGGGCAGAGTGTGTGTGTGTGTGTGTGTGTGTGTAAGAGAGAGAGAGAGAGACACTGACTGACCCAGACCCTCTGGGACTGATCATCAACCCAGCTCCTAACTGGCTTGTGCCAGGCCAACACCCAGCCCATCCCTCGGACCGCCCCTCACTGCAAAGATCTGCTCCCGGGGCGCCCCCTCCTCTCTGGGGCTCCCTGTGGAGAGGGGCTTACTGGGAGGAGCTTGTTGCAAGCATGCTCCCATGCTACAGGATGCCACGGCGTGAGGGTCTCAGAGATGCCCAGACCACCGCCTCCTTTTAGGAGCAAGCCCTGCCCAACACCCGGCAAGCTGGTGTCGCAGCTAGGACTGTGCCTGGCTGGGTCTCTGCCTCTCGGGCTGTTTATTTTGAAGCAAGCACGGCCCAGAGAGCAGCGAATCCCACACGGGCAGAGAAAGGCCGGGTCCGCTCTGCTCACGATGCACACAGCAACTACATGTCTGCCCTTTGCCCGCTGCAGAAACTTTCAGCCGGTCACAAAATACAGGAACAGAGAACCTTCCAGGCAATTTCTTTCTGCCTCCATCCTCCTCGCACGTGGCCCTGACAGCGCTGCCCGGGACTGCTGTTTGCACAGGGAAGTCCGGGACCACCCCACGCCGCCCCCACACTTCCTCCTGGGCCCAGGGATGCCTCCTCCGCTCTCCTTTTTGTTGTTTCAACCCTTATGTAAACCAGACTAGAAGCCACAAAAAAAGCTGCCAGACGTTTAAAAACAAACCGTGCAAATCGCATCCCATGTTTTTCTAACCAAAATTAACCTGCCCTCACTCTGAAGCCGCGGCCCATGATCTTTTCCTCCCACGTGGCAGGAACCGTTCTTTGCTGAAGGGCACTGATGTGTTTTCAGGGTTAGACCGGGCGGCCTCCCGGGGAGGGCCCGGCCACCTGTCGCTCCCTCTGTACCTGGAAGAGCATCACACACGTGGCAGGTGCTCACGGACTGGAGAAGGCACGAACGCAACCACCACGCTCCTCTCTGCTCTCCTGCTGCCATGCCAACAGCACCGTTTTCAATCCCAAGGAGACAAAAAAACTCAGGATTCCCCCTCCCCCCGCACCCACCCCCAGACTGGACGTCTTTCATCTGCAGAGCGACGAGTGGAACCATTCCCACGCGCCTCGTGCGTGCCGGGCCCCTGGCATGCCGGCACGTCACAGAGTCCTCGCCCGCAAGGCTCCAGGTCCACAGAGGAAGCCTCTGGCCACACTCCACCCACAGACGAGCCCCTCTCCGGAGGGAAGCCGGCAGTAAAGTCTGGATTGGGGACAGGGAAGGCGGAGTACTTTGTCCATCTGCAGCCTGGTCCTCCAGCTTGGGAGGGCAGAAGAATCCAGGAAGTAAAAAGGGAGAGACGCGTGCAGTCGTGTCCACATTTACATTCCGATGACAGCCACTGCGTAGGTGCAAATCTTCTGGCCACACCATAAAAATACACTGAATAAAAACATACCTTCCTGCTAATATTTTAATGGCACGGATCTGAGTCCTCTTAGAGACACTGGTTCTTTATGTCTCATCTTAAACTGAGCATTAAGGGAGTGCAGTATTTTAATGTAACTCTGCCAACACTTTGATCTAGAAGCCCGTTGCCATTTTTGTCTTCTACGAAATTTCTGTGCAGAGAAAGAGGCAGGATTACGTTTCTTCCAAACAGATGGAGTTGGTGTAGTGTATTCTTGGCTATCAAAATACTCGTAGAGCTTTGGGGTTTTGAACTGGTAAACACGCGTGGTGTGTGAGAAAGCACGACGCACATGGCACGATCACAGTCACGTAGCACTGGGTGCTGTGCACGCACAGGGGACCAGGAGGGACACGTCCAACTGTCAACCGCCTGCCACTGTGGATGACTCTGCTCTTCGCTTCCTGTCTTTTTCAGTTTCCTAGAATGAACGTATTAACTCTTGAAAAATAAGGATAACTGTAAAACCTCTGCAGGGGAGGGAGGATCGCCCAGGAGAGCCTGCGGAATGCAGATTCCCAGGGCCCACTCCTGAGGGTCCCCAGGGTGCTTGTCAACAGACACCCTCAGCTGAGTCTGATGTAGACGCAGACCGTGTCTGGAGAAGTAAAGATCGAAGACTTATGGGAAGCTGTTGCACAGCTTTAAACCACTAGTATTTCTAACTATTTCACAATCAAACTGGTATGGTTAACCAGGGTTGAGCTTATTCAAAATGGTTAATGTCCTGCTGTCCTTTTTACTTGGATCAGCCCTTCCACCACCAGTATTTTATTGTGAAAAATATAAGATTTACTGAAAAGTTGAAATAACACTTTATCACACACTCATACACATACCACCTAGATAATTCTACGATTTAACATCTTTGCTACATTTGCTTTATCGTGTACCTATCCATCCATCTAATCCCCCTGTCCATTTAATTTTTATTTTCTGTATGTGTACACCTCACACTGGGGTCTTTTTAATCTAAAGTTTTTAGCCGGGCATGGTGGTGCATGCCTGTAGTCCCAGCTACTCGGGAGGCTGAGGCAGGAGGATCGCTTGAGCCCAGGAGTTTGAGGTTGCTGTGAGCTAGGCTGACGCCACGGCACTCACTCTAGCCTGGGCAACAAGTGAGACTCTGTCTCAAAAAATAAAAAAATAAAAAAAATAAAGTTTTATCACCTGCAGGCCGACCTCAATTCACAAATGCATTTTTTCCCCCAGGGCACTGCTTGCTTTTAATTGCATAGAAATTATTCTTAAGGAATCTCACAGCAAATCCCTTGGAAATGTGCATCACTGTATCCTGAAAAATATGGACGTGCATATCAAGCTGGGTGCACTTATTTAATGAAACACACACATGGCCCATCAAAGTCACACGTGCATTAAGGCCGGGACTGACTGTACTGAGGTGTGGGGCTCACCTCAGTCCCTGGCTCTCATCTCAAAGCAACCTGTTCCCCAGATCTCTGAGCTGCATTCTCCATTACCTTCACCACATACCCGAGTGCTCAGGTAGCGCTCAGGTAGGCGGGCTGGCTGGGGAGGTCTGCGCTCCCGCACCTGCAGGTATTTGAGAAGGCAGGGCCTCCACCGCAGCACAGCAACCACCGGCCCCGCAAATGCAGCAAATGCAGGGCTGCCAGCAGCCAACCCCAGGTACAAGTCGCCCAGCAAGTGTTTCTCTAACACCTCCCACGGGCGGCCAGGGACTCTTCTGGATGCTGAGAACATACCTGTGAGTAGCACAAAGCAAACTCCTGTCCCAGGGGTTCTAGTCGAGTGGGATTCCGGGAAGCAGAACGCTGGGCTCATGTGCCAGGCAGACCTGGGTCCACGTGGCCCGAGTGAGCTTCCGAAATACACACCGCAGCAACCCCTTGTGAAGACGCAGGTGCATGAGGCTGGCGCACACTGCACACCTTCCGTGACTGGGCCCTGCCACCCGGACAGCCCCGCTTCTCACCGCTCACCCTGGACACAGGTGTCCTCCCGCATGACGCTTTCTCAGGCTTCTAGGTCTTCGCTTCTCCCTCTGTGTGGCTCTCCCTGTTTGGTTAACTCCTCCCTGCCATTTTAGGTGTCACTTTCAACACCGCCTCCCCAGGAACGCCTTCCCCACCCACCCCCAGTGGGGCCCCTAGCACACTTGGGGAGGGCAGAAGAATCCAGGAAGTAAAAAGGGAGAGGTGCGTGCAGTCGTGTCCACATTTACATTCCGATGACAGCCACTGCGTAGGTGCAAATCTTCTGGCCACACTATAAAAATACACTGAATAAAAACATACCTTCCTGCTAATATTTTAATGGCACGGATCTGAGTCCTCTTAGAAACACTGGTGCTTTATGTCTCATTTTAAACTGAGCATTAAGGGAGTGCAGTATTTTAATGTAACTCTGCCAACACTTTGATCTAGAAGCCCGTTGCCATTCTTGTCTTCTACGAAAGACACTTTACGGTGCCGGGTTACAGCCTGGGCCTGCCTGCCTCTCTCACCAGACTGCAAGCCTGGGAGCTCAGCCCCTGCCCCTTCCCTTACTGCACCCATGCTGCTCAGTTACTGTCACTGCATGAGGGAGACAATGTCACTCATACACAGAAAGGTTTGGAGCCTGAGAGAGGGACAAGGGAGGGAATCACAAATCATTCTAAGCATCCTGTAGGGACAGAAGACAGTCTGCAAGGCTACTGCAACTACTTCAATCCAAGGATGAGTGTCCGCCAGTGTATAACTGAGTCCTGACACTGTGTCATCAGAGAAGAGTCCAACTCACTCCTTTCCACGTTGGCCTGGCCTCCACTGACCAGGCCCCGTTCGCCCCCTGCCTTGGCTGCTCCGCATCTGCAAACCCCCGTGGGTCACTACCGGCCCCTGAGCAAACGTCTCACGTGGACAGACACGACTTCTCTTTCTTTTCGTGATTAATACAATGAATACAAAATTGAAGGCATCATTACCCTCATGGCAACTTTTCACTACGAAAATTATTAATCAATATGACAGATGTTGCTATCACTACACAGAGGCGTGAAATCCGAGAACACGAACAAGGGGTCCTCACGCCGCACCTCTCTCATAGTCCTGCTGCGGGAGCTCGGCCACGCACACGGGGAGATGCGTGTGCATGGCTGGGCGAGGCCGGGAAGGAACGTGGAGACTGGACCCTGAGACCACCTGCCACCACAGGACAGAGGGTCGGGTCGGGTGAGACGTGGGCGCTACATCCATTCAGGACCCTGTTTGGGGCTGCATAATGTCCCCACGGAGCCGAAGGAGCTTGTGCGTGGCAGTCCCTGGCCCTCCCAACTGGGGCATCGCTAACAGGTGAGGACGACGGTGCGGGACCTGCCTCGTCCTAGAGCCCACCTGTGCTGGGATTTGTGCCTCTCACAGTCAACAGAGCCAGCGGGTCATTTCCAGACAAACCGAGAACCGGCCTCCCCACCTGCCCCTTGCTCAGGCCCAGGCTGCCTTTGCGAGGCATCAGGGGCACCTTCTCGGTGAAGGTAACGTGAGTCACCCTGTCACTCACAGTCCTCAGCGGATGCTCCCCAAGTGAGGCTGAGGAACAAACGGGCTCTGGGCCACAGCCACCTCCAGCCCACCTCGCCTGGCCCAGGGACTCCAGGGTCCAGTGACAGCACGAGAGCACGTCAAGTGCCTCAGCCAACAGCCGTCCCCGAGCAAGGCTGCCGCACGCACCACATAGCCATCTCACGGGGCAACTCCGGGCTCCCCTGATCTGAATCCAGTCACCTAAGCAGCCTCCTGGCTGGTAATCAGAGAGTTGGGGTCCTCTCTTAGCATCGAGCAAGTCCGCTAACACGGGCTGGCATTCTGCACCCACCCAGCTCGAGTCTCCTAAGCGGAACAAGTTTTTTCAGGCCATCAGACCACTTCCAAATCCCTTGTATGGACAATGGGGACACAATTCCCAAAACCTCAGAAAAGAGGGTCCCGGATGCCACTGCTGGCGTGAAGCCATCAGGGCAGGTGGTCAATGCATCAGTCACCTCACCTGGGTCTGGGTCTCTGTTTACCTTTGACCCCTCCACCCACACGGACCCATAACCTGGATATGATGTAAAGTAACACCTGTCAGAGCAGCTTCCACCTGGTGGTCACCGTGGGACCTGCCCAAACCTCTCTACAGGGGCTGCACCACTTTCATCTTTAAAACCTCATAGAGGCCGGGCGCGGTGGCTCACACCTGTAATCCTAGCACTCTGGGAGGCCTAGAGGGGAGGATTGCTCGAGGTCAGGAGTTCGAAACCAGCCTGAGCAAGAGTGAGACCCCATCTCTACCATAAATAGAAAGAAATTAATTGACCAACTTATATATAGATATAAATTAGCCGGGCATGGTGGCACATGCCTGTAGTCCCAGCTACTCGGGAGGCTGAGGCAGGAGGATCACTTGAGCCTAGGAGTTTGAGGTTGCTGTGAGCTAGGCTGATGGCACGGCACTCACTCTAGCCTGGGCAACAGAGTGAGACTCTGTCTCAAAAATAAATAAATAAAAATAAAAACCAGCCGGGCGCGGTGGCTCACGCCTGTAATCCTAGCTCTTGGGAGGCTGAGGCGGGCGGATTGCTCAAGGTCAGGAGTTCAAAACCAGCCTGAGCAAGAGCGAGACCCCGTCTCTACTATAAATACAAAGAAATTAATTGGCCAACTGATATATATATAAAAAAATTAGCCGGGCATGGTGGCGCATGCCTGTAGTCCCAGCTACTTGGGAGGCTGAGGCAGAAGGATTGCTTGAGCCTAGGAGTTTGAGGTTGCTGTGAGCTAGGCTGACGCCATGGCACTCACTCTAGCCTGGGCAACAAAGCGAGACTCTGTCTCAAAAAAAAAAACAATAAAAATAAAAATAAAAATAAAAACCTCACAGAGCAGTATTGTTCCTATTTTGTAGATGAGGAACCTGAGTCCTAAAAATTAGCCACAGCCATCGCAAGAAACCTTTAAAACCAAAAAAAGACACATGGGAATGTAAGGTCATCGCTGTGGCACAGGTGGGAGAAGGAAAACCGTAAAAGGAAGAACCCCGCCCTCCACCAAGCGGGCACCCCCCACCCACCTGACGCCACGGACAGAGGTGGGGGGGCCTGGGAAGTCCAGGCGGGCTGGGGTGCCAGACTCTGGCTTGGCCCCCAAAGCTCCCGAGGGCAGGCCGGTGTGAACCTGCTCCCGATCCGGCACCCTCGCCTGGCTGCGGCGCGGCGCCTACCTCCATGCGAGCCTTGTAGAAGTCCACGTCGTGCAGCTTCTCCTTGCAGCGCGCCAGCTCCATCTCCAGCCTCTCCACGCGGTTCGCCTTCTCCCTCAGGGAGTCCAGCTCGTCCCGATAGGCGCGAGCCGACCGGGCGTCCGCCGCCAGCTGGATGTTCTGGAAGGAGAGAGAAGGCAGGGGTACCTAGCTTAGGGCACCCCTCTGCGGGGGAAGAGAGGCCACGCCGCTAACACGTGGAGTCTCCAGGACGGCCGAGCACGAGCCAGCTCCTGGTGGCCTCAGGGCTACGTGTGCGTGCCACCACGGGGGTCTCCGCACACCATCGCCAGGAAACGGGCATCCCCACGGTCATCCCCACGGCAGTGCTCTCGGGCGGCTCTGCTGGAAGTGCCGACGTTGCATTGCTGACCCTCCAGGCCACATCCCCGGGCACCCGGGACTGCCGGCCCTGCCACCCCTGGGCGCAGGCTCGCGCCTTCCGCTCACCTCCTGCTTCACTTTCTGCAGCTCCAGCACCAGCTGGTCCACCTCGTGTCTGGTGTCCACAAGCTGCTCCGTCTTCTCCTCCCTGCAAGAACAATCAGGAGGAAGAGCGTGGGAGGAGCTTCCTGGGCAAGCCCTCGGGAGCGGGCTCCCACTTCCCTAGACTGCAGCGGGGAGAGGAAGGGACCCGGCCTCGGGTGGCGGGGAGGAGATCCGCTTACGGAGTCTTCAAAAATGTTCCCAAAAGTTTTTCTCTTTTTTACGTTTTCAGCACCTGCCCTCAAACTACGTCCGCCTGGGTTTCCCTCTGAGTGCTCGGGGCAGGTATGGCGACCCCAGCCGCAGCCACACCACTCTCAGGTGGGCGGCATGCGCCTGCTGATGTGGACGGCAGGCGGGTGGGTGGCTCGTGACTGGCCCGGTGACATCCATCAGCTGCAGGAAGCTTGGGAGAACCGGCTCACCAGATGGGGTGAGGTGTCTCCTCCCTCCAGCCAAGGAAACACACCAGAGTGTGGTCATTCCAGTCCCCAAATGGACTAGACCAGTGTGTCAGCAGATTACTTTGTAGACGATCTATAATGTGTGGGCTGGCAAGAGCCCTAAAGACCGGGAAGAACCCTCCCTCCCGGTGCAGGCCCGAGGAGGGGAGGTAACAGGTCTATGGTCGCAGAGTGAGCTCAGAGCAGACCACGGCTGACTCCGGGGCCCACGTCAGAGCTGTCCCATCGGCAGCACCATGTGTGTGCGGATGGCATGTTGCAACGTGTTGGCGACACACAAGTGGGAGGAGCAGCTGGGGACTCACAGCTCCTGCCTGACGCGCCGCAGCCTGGCCTTGGTGTCGGCCAGCTCCACGGACAGGTGCTGCTTGTCCTCACTGGAGAGGCTGCTGGTGGGGCTGGGGGTGGAGTCCGCGCTGGAGGACTTGGCGGGGCTGGGGGGGTGCTGCGCCTGCAGGTAGTCCCGCTCCTGGGTCAGGTCCACGATCAGCTGCAGGCGGGCAGGAAGGGGACAGAGGAGAATGAAAGGGGGTAACCAGTGTGCGCCTGGCCGAGCTCAAAGTGGGTGGAAAAAACACCAGAGGACAAGAGAGGATGTCAGCTGAGACTAGGAAACCAGGAGGGAGGCAGAAGGGTGATGCAAATTTTTAAAAAGACGAGAAATATTTAGTGGGGCAAAAGGGGAGTGTGTAAATGGAGGACCCTGAGCTTGGCGTTCTGATCTCCTCTGTCCTCCCCCAGGTGTCTCTGCGGTGACTGTTTACTGTAGAAGCCACAGCCGGGGAAAGTGCCCATGTCCCACCCCCCACACAAGAACTGAACCAGCAGGACCGGGAGGCACCCAGCCCGAGACAGAGAAAGGAGAGCGGCGGGCCCCCTGCACCCCAGGCCCAAGCCCCGCCCCACCTGCCCGGAGCGCCTGGCCCCGCACACGCACCTCCGTGCACTCATCCCGCTGGTCGATGAGCCTCCGGAGATGAAGCACCATGTTCCTAGAGAGGGCCTCCAGCTCCTCCGGGGCCACGTCGGGCAGCTCCAGCCACTGCAGGTCGAACACGTTCTCCTGGTTGTGGGTCACCTGTGGGCACACACGGTCCAGCACTGCAGAGGCTCCCGAGAGCGCCCACCTGCCCACAGCCACGTGGCGGTGGCCCAGGAGGAGGTGGGCACCCGCTTCCCTCGAGCACTGCAAACGGCGTCTCATTCCACCAACACCATCGATCGCTTAGGGACACATTTTCTGTGGCAAGGAGAAGGGTTCCCTAAGCAAGGGCAGCCAACTCTTCAGCTAAGTACCACTAACACAAACCACTTCTGCTTTCAGAACTGGTTCAAAGAGGACACTGATTTTTTTTTTTTTTAAGTACCAGAAAGCACTTCTTACAATCATTCCCCTAAAAGATCCTGAGATAAGGTATCTTCATTGGAGCTATGTCTATTTACAACACACAGAAGGGTAAGCCTCAGAGTGGGAGGACGAGGAAGGGGTTTGTTATTGCTTAAAATAAAATCTAATACAGAGCAAAAATATTAAGAATCTTATGTCATGCTGGGCAGCATGGTGGCACGTGCCTATGGTCCCAGCTACTCTGGAGGCTGAGGCAGGAGGATCACTTGAGCCTAGGAGTTTGGGGTGCAGAGAGCCATGACGGGGCCACTGCACTCAGGCTGGGTGACAGAGTGAGACCCTCATCTCCAAAAAAAAAGAAAAAAAAAAAAACCTTACATCAGAATGTTGGTACTCAGCAATCTTGGGGTTTCTTGGGGAACTATTCAGAATCTAAAACCATTTTCAGAGGAAGGTATATCTCATTCCCAAAGGCCATAGAAGATGGTCTGGTTGAGTTCGTTTCCCTGGGCAGGAGCCCACAGCCCTGTCCACACGGAGCAGCCTCCCGACTGGCCTTGCTGACCTGGCCTTCTCAGAGTCCAGACCCCAGATACGGCAGAGGATCTCCGCAAGCTCCTAGCCACGTTTTTGCAAGAGAAACATTATAGTTCTCAGGCCTCAGTGGGGGGAAACAAAAACAAAGAAACCAGGACAATCTATTCAGTGAAACCCACCAAAAGAGTCCTTAAATTATCAGAGCAGTAAATGCAGGCAGTGAATGGCTTTAAAAAAGAAAAAAAAAAAGGCAAACTCAAAAAATATTAAAAGACAAGGCCCGTCAACAGGACCCTTTAGTACCTCAAAAGACATCCCCTTCACACCTCTCTCCACCTTAAAAGGACAAGTTTAGATACAGCTGATCTCTGAGAATTAGGAGAAATCTTGTCCCAGGGCACAGGGTGCCCTAAAGGCATGAGATTTGGAGGCGCCCCAGGCCCATCCTCTGATGTCTCGGGGCCTCCTTAATGTGTGTGGCTGGGCTTCAGGGGCTCAACCTGGCTGCACCACGGTCACCTGCGGAGCTTATAATTAAAGCCTCCTGCCCCTCCCCCCTCTGGCTCAGTGTGTTGCTCATGGGGCCTGGACACCTGAGCTTTACAAAAGCACCCAGGAAATTCAGGAGCCCGGTCCCCACTGCCACCCACTGAATCTGACAATCACGTAGGACTCGAGGTGATGTACTTAAAAAAAAAAAAAAAAAAAAAAGGAATTCTGCCAGCCGGGCAGGAAAGACAGCGAATAGCAAGAACTGTCTGGTCTCTTGCTCTAGGTAGATACACTTTCAAAACACAGAGACACGCAGGGAAACTGAAAGGCAGAATGTTTGTCAGGCTGACAGGTGGCCAGTGATGGCTGTGAATGCTTACTATTAATATGATTCTGACTTCCCCTGACACTGGCGTCAGTGGACCCCCCTACCACCCACAACAAGCCACATCTGCCTCCTGCTTTGGATCCCGGCTCAGCACTCCCTAGCCCACAGTGCCCGGCCAGCCGGGGAAGCCTGTCAGCCAACCGAAGCCCATCACGATGTGACAAGGGGAGTTCAGTGCTCAGCTGCCACTGCCAGTTACACACCAGCTCCTATGTGCTCACGTCATTTCATGCATTTATGTCATCTGTCCAATTAGACTGAATGCTGCACCCATATCCCCTAAGATAATTAAAGCATGCAACATTTATTTTGGAGGTCAGGGCAGGACACTTGCAGGTAGGCGCCTGCCCCACTGGGGAGCCAGTTTTCAGCTGAGACCACCTCTGCCAATGTCATTGGTGGTGGCTCCTCCTCTGCCACCCCCATGACCTGAGCTTGGGCTGGGCCGGGTCCCCCAAGGCAGCTCTTCTGGGACTCTCCGGTTTTGATTCCCAAGTGGTGGCAGCTTGTTTCCTTGCCATGTCAATGACAGAAGCAGAGAATCTCTATAAAGATCAACCGTTCAAAGCTGGGTGACATTTGCCAGAATACATTTTCAGGGCCTGTAAATCAAATTCTGAGCCTAAATCACTTGACAGCTCTTAAAAATAGTCTGAGTCCATATTAGGTAAGAAGAAGGAGGCAAAAGACGACTTGATTGAGGTGTTATTTTTTTAATTTTTTTGTTTCTACCCCCATTTTATTTTAGCTGGCTGATTGATGGCTACCTTTCCAAATAGAATCGATGTGTCTGAAACCTACAGTTAGCAAAACCGTTAATGGGTGATGTAGTCTTTCAACTTTTCCACCCGGGGAGGGGTTCTGCCCGCCAGCTGCCGCGGGGGCAGCAGTCCACGCCAGGCCGCACACCTACCTCCTGGATGTGGGCCACGATCCCAGCCTGCGTCTCGATGTCCAGCTGTTTGATTCTCTCAATAAACTCCTCTTTCCTCTCACACTGCGGAGGGTCACATGTGTTAATGGAGGCATTTTTCAAGCGAGGGTAAACCTGAGGCCGCCACAGCCACAGAAATATAGTTTCAAAATGAACCACCCTTACCCGGCTTTCTCCTTTACAACCCAGAATACTTTCGACCTCCCACCAGCCCGGATACGGTGTTGCCAGGACCACCCACGTCAGAATCACCTGGGGAGCTTGTTTCCAGAAAGCCCATCCCTGAGCCCCCTCCCAGATGGAAAACACCGGAGTGGGACACACAGCTCCTCCTTTTAAACAAGCTCTCCAGATGATCCCTGAACATGCAGAGAGGGAGGACGCCTGGTTTAGGCCAGCGGGTGGCAAACCGCATCTGCAAAGGGCCGAGTGGTAAGTATTTCAGACGTCGCAGGCCGTCTGATCTCCGTCACAGCCACTCAACGCTGCTGTCGTAATGACAAAGCGGCCACAGACCGCGCGTGAAGGAAGGCACGCGGCTGTGTTCCAATAAAACTTTATTTACAAATATAGGCGCCAACAAAAACAGGCGGCAGGTCCAATCTGGCCCACGGGCTGTAGGTTGCAGATCCTTGATCTTTAGGTTCCTCTACTGGGGCCGATCTGCTCATGGTGCCTTGGTAGTAGACACATCTGCCACCTAAGATGATGGCCCCTGTCTCCTAGGAACCCAGCAGCCTCCTGTCACACAGGACTGAAGGGAGCATCACTCCCACCTGAGCTAAGGGCTTGTTTCCCCCCCCACAGATCCAGACACGAGACGGCTAAGGGGGCTCGTCTGCGGCCCGCGCAATGCCCACCTGGACGGCGCAGCCCAGCACCAGCAGCAGCACCTTCTTAATCTCCTCCATGCTCTTCCCTGCAGCAAGAGAGCAACAGACTTAATTAATCCCAGCTATTTACATAATTTCACCATTGACACACATTTGCTCTAGGGGAAAAAAATTATTTGGTAAACTAAAAAAAACAAACCCACCTCTCTACCCAGTGACAGCCATTCAGTGTACACACTCCATCTATTTTCTACCTATGCATTTATTTACATTTTTAACCAAAAGAGAATTCTGCACATGACTATTTGAAGCCCCCTTCCATGCAAATATATGGTTAATACCTCGTCATAATTAAGGACCCTTAAATCAGCATCCCTTTTTAGCGTGTACGGTAAGCAAAGTGCAACAGGAGAGAACAACCCCCACAAGAAATACGGAGTCGGGTCTAAAACGAGGCTGTGTACAACCTCACCCTTTTCATTATGCAAAATTCCGAACAGACGATAAACCCCACGTACTCAGCTTCATGTTATCAACATTCTGCACATCTATCTTCCTCCTCCTTTTCCCCATTTGATACGTTTCATTGCTTGGGTGCAGTATTCTAAAGCGAATTCCAGAAAACACACAGACGTCATTTTTGATGGTTGCACACTTACTCTGTACCAAGGCCACTAACTTATTCAACCAATCCCCTTCCAGAGGTTTGATTTTTCCATATCTCAGTCTAAACAATGCTACAAAGAACATCTTGGTGGCGAATCTTTATGCATATCCTTACTTCCTTGGGGTAAACTCATCTTTCAAGCTTTTCATATCTCAAACTGCCCTGCAGACAGGTTTTAGCACTTTACCCTGTGAAACAGGTGCTAAGCCCCATTTTCCTACCCTGACCAACACCTATCTTCCCTCTCTTCCTCAGCTTTGCCAATCAGACACAGGCCAAAGATCCTATTTCATCATTTAAAATTGTGTCTCTTTTAAAACCACAATGTAAATGTAAAAAATAGAAATAAAAATAAAAAAAATAAATTTGTGTCTCTTTGATTATATTTAAAGCTGAGTATGTCTTCATCTGCTTATCCATCTCAATCATCTGAATAAACAGTATGACCTGGACAAGCCATACTGTCTTCAAGCCTCAATGTCCACATCTATACAATGGGGGCAGCTGGCCTGGGTGATCAGCAGAGTTTCTTTATCAGATTAAAAAAAAAACCAAAAACATTCTAGGTTTTCTGCCTTTTTTGCATTATATCAAATATCCACTATATTTGGAGAAGGAGGGGCATGCCAGAAATAGTATCATTTTCTTGAAAGATTTACCATCTCCTACCCACACTTTGCCAAAACGCCCCAAAGTATCAACTCGAGACTGCTGGGATGAAAAAAACCAAACTTCTGTCCTAGAAACTAATGCTGTGGTTCATTTCAGGTACTTGGGCATAAGGAGCATATGAACATGCAACCTCCTCCTACTCCTCCTCCCTCGTCTGTTTAGAATTTCGCATAATGAAAAGGGTAAGGTTGCACACAGCCTCATTTTAGAGTCAACTCCGTATTTCCTGTGGGGGTTGTTCTCTCCTGTTGCACTTTGCTCACCGTACACGCTAAAAAGAGATGCTGATTTAAGGGTCCTTACTTATTAAGAGATATTTAGGATATATTTGAATGCAAGATGGCTTCAAATACTTATGTGCAGAATTCTCTTTTGGTTAAAAATATAAATAAATGCATAGCTGGAAAGTAGAGTGCGTACACCTGAGTGGCTGCCACTGGGTAGAGGGATTTTTTTTTTTTACCCCTCAACTGAGAAACAACTAGAAACGCCTCCTGCTGAGACGATGACATCACTGTCGACTCTCAGAACTGGGGCTGGAAGTCCGCTCAACCAGGGACGCCTGCCCCCGCCTGGCCTGGCCTGGCCCGAAGGCAGGGCAGGTGGGGCGGGAGGGGCCGGTGGGCTGAACCACAGGGTCAGAGGCCACTTTCCTGCTCTCAACAACATACCCGAGAATCAATCTACCATGGCTAAATCCTTCTCTTGCTAGTAAGTGTGGAAATCCATCAATATTTGACAAGAAAAAATTCTCACTCTTATGCCTTTTTTTTTTTTTAACTTGAGACCTTTTATTTGGCGCAAGAGGCTCTGATCCATAGAATTTAATACGCATCACCACAACGACTCACTTCTCCGTTAACACCGAGCTATTGATCCGGTGCTTAGCTTTAGTTTCGAGAGAGGGGACAGGGGACACCCGTCTGAGCACTGACAAAGCTCTGATCGGTCTCACCGGCAGCCCGACCCTGGTCTCCCGCCTCCCTCTGTCCCGCCTGTGCACGTCATCGGCGAGTGCCCATGGCGTGCCCAGGTGGGTGGATATAAAAGGAACAGACCCTTCCCAGCCATCGAAGGCTCACCTTCCTACCGTGAGGCTCACCTCCGCCAAGGCCGTTTACCTGGCACTGTGGCCGCCAGGGAGATGAGACACGAGGAAGCCTTTTAAGGGCCTCAGATCAGCCCAAGCAGAGATGAGAGCACAGAGAATCTCTATGTGCGCTCTATGCCCAGCAACGGCCCCAAAGGAGCCAATTATATCATACTTTAGAATCATTTAGACAACTCTGGCCATCCCCTTTCCCAGCCCCCAGCCAAGCAGATCAAAACTGCAACTCAAGAGCGGGAGCAAGTGCTGCAGAGGGAGGCCGCGGGCAGCGAGAACGAGGGCCGGTGCCACGGGAGCCCTGCGCACCCGAGCGCTCGGACCGCGAGGAGGCCCTGCCCCCTCGGCGCCCTGCAATGACACTCAGTGACACCCCTCAGTCATTCATTCATTCATTCATTGCTTCATCCATTCCAACCCCCACCAGACATCAAGAAAAAACGAAATCTGACCCAGAGCACTGTTAGAAAAGCATGGACTGCTGTTTGCTCAGTTTTGTAACACAAGAAAAAATGGTTTTAAAGGAAGAGAACGGAAGCTTAGAAAAATTTTCCCAGAAAAAAAAAAAAATAACAAACTCTTCGGTGACGAACAGGTTACTAAGAAATTCACGCCTGCCCTCGTTCCAAGGAAGCAGAGCTGCCACTAGTTCTCACCAGGCTGAGTGAATAAAAACATTTGCTTGTAACAAACGCATCCTGTGATCCCCACCCCTCCAGATTTCTGCAAAAGATAAGAAAAGTGGGGGAGGGGCGTGTAGCGGGAGTTCCTTCATTTCTCCTGAGAAGCTGATGCCCAATTTCCTTCAGGATTTCGGTAGTAAGAACTGCTATTTTCATAAATCTACCAGATTGTAGGTTTTGAATAGTTTTAAAACATGCCAGAGGACTCTCTCCTGGGTCCCTGCCAGCACGGCTGGCTCAGCGACAGAGTCGAGCAGGCCAAGAACAAACAAACCCACAGACGACTCCTTGCCGAGCACCTACCATGTGCCGGGACTCAGTGCTCCCGGCTCAGACCAGCGTGGAGACTGACAAGCAAACCATCGCTTTCAAAGCGGATAAATGCTATGGGATCCTGGAAAAAGGGCCAAGGATCAGGCAAGGCTCCCAAAGGGAACGACGCCGCCGAGCTGAGCCCCCCCGGATGGAAAGGAGACAGACGCGGTGGGGATAGGCAAGTGGGGGCACTGCAGGCACAGGGAACAGCATGTGCAAAGGCCCAGAGGACAGAGAGCATGGTGTCTGCCGGGTTATAAATGTTTTGTGGTTAAGCTGCCTAGAGTTGGTGTCCAGAGCGAGAAACAGGGGTGGGGGTGGGGGGGTGGGTTATGAAGCCATGTGGATTTCCACACCAACTGAGTCACACGCAACCTCTCGGGGCGGTGGAGGAGAAACACCAGCCACCCTCCACACCCACCCGCAGCTACACCTGCTGCGTGCAGGGGACACCAAGGGGATCCCACAGCAGCCTGAGCCAACGGCCGAGTCTAAGAAAAATCTTACTTGACTACCGTTTCCTGGAGTCTTGACGCAAAGAAACCAACTCGTCTCAGCCTCTCTGAGCAGCTCGTCTGGGCTGTCTCTAATGCTAACAGCACTCAGAAACGAAACCACCTCACACCACACATGCTGTAAGGGTGGACGCGGGCACAGAGATGTGGGTGGACAATCAAAACACATAATCCTCTAAAATGTGCAGGCTAGAAAATTCCCTGGCTTTCTAACCCTGAGTCTGCGGCAGACGCAGTCAATCACAACCATTTCTTACTCGGCCTGGAACGAGGCCTCCGAATCCTTCTGAACTCAGCACTCTACTGACTACCAGTCGGCGGAAGTTAGTACATGAAGCAAAACCTACTAGTATTCTCCTGGTATATAATCTCTAGGGTCCCCTTTTGACTCTACTCGTTGGTTCCTGAAGATGTAGCCAGGTGCATGTTCAGATCACACTTCCTGGATGCAGAAAGTAAATGCCGCCATTTACAAATGACGACAGAGGCATGAAGATGGGGACTTGGGCAAAGGCAGGCAAGCACCCCTTTCCGAGAGCCCTTCCTGCCCCCACGTGCATGCCTTCTGCCTTGCTGAGGTTGAAGGCACAGTGATTTCTCTGCGTAGACAGGTCGGAGAAAAGCAGCGAAACTGATTTCTCTGTCTCGCTAACTCAGAGTGCACCCCACAATAACAGAGGCCCGGGACCCGCAAATCACCAGCCACACTGGGGCCTCACACCCGGGAAGGACTGACCCAATTCTGCCCTCCCCATGTGCCCTTCCCGCCTACAGGCCATCCTTACTGCACTGTAACATGTAACATGCTATCGTCTGATTTAAGCCCCAAAGCAGTCCCAAAAGGACAGTTCTAGTAACTCCATCTTACACATACGAAGAACAAGGCTTCGGGGGCTGTCACAGAACTCAGGTCCAGTCCGGAGTCCACCATCACCTACCATCTCCTAACTCCTACCATCCCCAGATGTCATGGCTATTTTTTTTTTATTTTTTTTTGAGACAGAGTCTCACTCTGTTGCCTGGGTTAGAGTGCCGTGGTATCAGCCTAGCTCACGGAAACCTCAGACTCCTGGGCTCAGGAGAGCCTCCTGCCTCAGCCTCCTGAGTAGCTGGGACTAGAGGCATGCGCTACCATGCCCGACTAATTTTTTTTTCTATATATTTATTTTAGTTGGCCAATTAATTTCTTTCTATTTTTAGTAGAGTCAGGGTCTCACTCTTGCTCAGGCTGGTTTTGAACTCCTGACTTTGAGCGATCCTCCCGCCTCGGCCTCCCAGAGTGCTAGGATTACAGGCGTGAGCCACCACGCCCGGCCTGTCATGGCTTATTTACATTTCCTTCTAACACAGGGATCTATGTGATTTAGCTTCTCACCCCAGTGTCACCGTGCAGGTACTTAACCGGTGTTTGCTGACTGAGTGATGTTACCCGTTAGCATCAAGTACCTGGGTAGAACAACAAAGAGAACAGCTTCAGTTTCCTCTCTTGTTGGTATATATGTATGTGTCTTTCTTAATAATTCGACATTCTGGACTGGGTGCAGTGGCTGACGCCTGTAATACTAACACTTTGGGAGGCCAAAGCGGAGGATTGCTTGAGGTCAGGAATTCAAGACCAGCCTGAGAAAAGTTGAGATCCCATCTGTACAAAAAATAGAAAAAATTAGCCAGGCCTCTAGTCCTAGCTACTCAGGAGGCTGAGGCAGGAGGATCGCTTGAGCCCAGGAGTTGGAGGTTGCAGTGAGCCATGATGACACCACTGCACTCTAGCCAGGGCGACATAGCAAGACCCTGTCTCAAAATAATAATAACAATTCTACATTCTCCTGTCTTCTGACTTACAAGCTGAAGTGAACCACTAACTGTGCTTTCTCTGGTTTTCTATTTTAAAATGAGACATTTCAGAAGGACGACCATGGGGCTGTCCCACTGATTTGAAGCGCGGTGCGTTGAAGTGTCCCGGTCTCTCCTTGACGTGCAGGCACACCCCAAGAGTCACCCACATGGGCACAGCTCCGGGGCCCTCCAGGGGGCCCTACTTACAACAAAGGCAACTGTTTATTATTATTTTAATGAGAAGGGCCATGTTCCGCAAGACACTGCCCAAGAATGGTACAGATGGAGAGTGCCTTGGGGCTGGGGCCATGGGGACCCTCCATTCTACTTGTCCCCACCCATGGGGTAGGAGGCAGGTGTCCCTACACACTGGCTCACATCTAGGGAGCAACCCGTCATGTTATCACATGGGGCCCCCTACCAGGCATTAACCATAACTAGACATTTCCCCATTCGCTCATTTAGTCATTCAACAAACACTTATCAACCATGGGCTCTGGTGGGTACCAAGCCACATCTGTGTGAAATGGTGCAGGGGCATCCCGAGGGCACCCTGCCCTTCCGGGGGGCACCCTGGTCCCCCACGTCCCAGTGCCTTTCTATCGCCTGTATCAAGTTGGCCCCACCCCCACAGAGCCCCCATCCCCATCTGTGCTGGCCAGAAGACAGCTGCCCCCCAGGTCATGTAGAACAATTTAAAACAACCACCTTGAGCCCCTCAGAGCACTGTCACCCCAAAAATGACTCCTACCCCACCCGCCTGCTGAGGCTGCAGAAGGTAAGAGCTCATTCATTTCCCGGCACCGAACAACTGAAAACAACCAGAGAGGCAGAATCCACCACAAGGCTTCAGCCTGAAACCCAGAGTCTGCCCTGGGAGGCGGCAAGATGCCAGGGCAGACAGGAGACATCTGAGAAATGGTCCCCCCAGCCCCAGGCGGAAAACTCCAAACAGAAAGACCTTTGACAAACAACATCTCTTCCCTCCTCCTGGGACGGCCACAGCTGCAGAGAGCAGTCCTGCTGGAAGCCATGGCGTGGCTGTCGCGGCCAGCGGAGCGTCTCTCTGCGCCCGGACCATCGCTGAGAAGTTTACTAAACAAAGTCTGGTATCCAGGCAGATCCCCAGGGCTGCCCAGGGGCCGGGCTGGCGGCCGTGCTGAGCCGCTCGCCTGCACTTAGTGCCGGCCAAGCCTTGCCCGTTCCTAGAAGAGGAAGCCCCGGCTTTTAGCTCAAGTGCCCGGCAACCCCCTGCCCTGCAGCCCGGCTGGAGGACTCATCTCTGAATGCGACCAGCAGCACAGCTGGGCAGCGGAGCAGGCGGCATTTGGTTGCTTTTCGGGACCTGCTCTCTCAAGGACAAAACGGGAAATAGTAGAACAATCAACATTTACTTGCAAGATTGGTTTTCAAAGGAAATAAAAAGACTGACTTACTTCTTTCCTTCCCATTCAAATGCTCCAAGGTTTTTACAAATACAAAATTAATTAAAAAAAATATATACACACACACACAGAGACACACAGGATTAGAGAATTAGTGCCAGGAAATAAGATAAAAACAAGAAGAAAAGGCGGGGGAAAGGGCACAGAATGGCTCATTGAGCCTGAATGGTGGACCCCGGACCCAGCAAGCAGGGCACGGGGCGGGGGGCAAGACGCCCCCTGACCTGTGAAAACACAACCTCAGCGGCAGGGACTGCTCCCCACGAGCCCTCGTGGCCACCCAAAGGCAGAGCTGCGCAGCGTGGGCTGCGAGAGGGGGTTTCCAGGGGATCTGAAAAGCACTCGAAGAACGCCCCTGGCAGGAGAGCAAGTAAACACCGAGAAGGTTAAATATTAAATTCCAAGGAGTTTCAAGAGTTCTGTTCCCCCGCTGCCTCTGAAACCTGAACTTGAGCTGTCACAGGAGACTTCCTCCCTGCCCACCCCACCCCGCTGCTACTCGCGGGGCTCCCAGCACATTTCCACTCCCCTGAGCTCGTTCCACCTAGGCTACCTTCCTTCGCCTTCTCTGTCAAGCGTTCTTTGAAGCCATGCCCAGATACCGCCTCCTCCAGGAAGCCTTCCTGACCTGCCCAGGCAGAACTCGTGAGCCCCTATGCTCTGCGTGTGAAGCACGCTCTTGCCTCCTTCCATCCTGGAACAGCCATCATCGGCCTCATGGACTGACTGTCTTCCTGCCCTCCCGGTTCGAATGCAAGTGGGGCCTTCCTGAGCACAGGCGGCCTGTTCATCTGCAGAGCAGCGCAGTGGGTGTGTGGACAAGGACAGCTGGAGCAGAGGCCGGGCTGAGCTCCTTCCACGAGCGTCTGTCTGAGGGGCGGCCAACAAAGCCAAGGAAGGATGCAAGGGCGCTCCCGTCCTCTGTTTGGGGAGGGCAGACACGGGGCCTTCCTCAGCCAGAGCAGCAGGTGTAACAGCTCCTGCATTTGGCTGGGAGGGAAGGACATCCACAGCATTTCGTGTGCACAGAACTGACTCCCCTAACAGCTCTCTCTGCTGCTAGAAGCCAGTCTGTAATCACCCTGAGAGGGAGAAAACTTAGGAGCCAGGGCCACATCAGGCCCTGCAGGGTGTGCATATGGGGTCACAGCCCCCCATGGGCTCCCAGGAATCCTGCTTGACATTTATAACGTTGAGAAACTTTGGGGCAGTACAGTGCCAGCAGCCAGTCCTCCTGCTTGGGACCAGTGGCTAACCGTCCACCAACACAAGCACCTGCACAGTTTATGGTGTTAAATCCATCTCTTACGCTGGGACTCCACACTGTGTGCCTCTGAATGAGCTCCTCCCCTCCCTGGGCCGGGTCTCTCCACACCTACAGCTCACTCCCTTCCATTCTAAACGGCTTAGGGGGATCGGCAATTGACAAACCTGGAAACCACTAGTGCACTTGGATACAAACCTTGGGCGATGAAACAATGCTCTCTTCCAGCGTGACTGTCCTATGATTCATCACAGAAATTAATTTGCTAACACCCTGGCTTCCTGTCTGACATATCTAGTCTTTATTTGTGCGTGTGGCACAGTGACAGGCCTGGCTGCCGAGAAGCGAGAGCTGGAGGGACCCGGGGCCGGCCCAGCTCTCCAACACCCCCTCCTTCTACAGATCGGGCAGACGTGAGCTCTTGGTTTCCATAAGGGTTCTGGTAGAACACACTCATCGGTAAACCGCAGAAATATGTTTAACTAACGTGCAACCAGCAAGATGGTGGGGTGAAAGGCGATTTTCAGGGGGGTCATCTCTAGCCCGGGGGAGACACACCAGTGGTGCTGGCCAGGGACTGAATCTCATCTGACCTTGACCACTGACACTTGACCTTTTTGTCCACAAGATCCTGTGGCTAACACGGGGAAAGGAGGAGGAGGAGGAAGAGATAAAGGCGGGCCTCCGATCTAGACACTCGACATACAATGGCAAAGGCAACAAAAGACTCCTGCACCCAACAGCAAGGCCACCCTGGGGGGAAAGTAAGCAAGGCCACAGACAGGAAAAAATAAGTAAATTATAGAGTGCATTTGCAGGTGAGAAAAGCTTTGGAAAACAGGAAAACAGAGTGGGGGGAGGAGGGTGGGCTTGCTGCGGGAGAGAGGGGCTGGGGGCACCCCGACAGGGCAGCACTTGAGCAGGGACTTGCAGCAACTGTGCAAGCAGGTACCGAGGAGAGAGCACCACAGGTGGCAGGACCGGCCAGTGCACAGGCCTAGTGCCGGGAGGGGGCCACAAGGTGACATCATCGGCTGCCTTTAGATGATGGTGCAGGGAGCAGACTGCAGGGGGTGGGGGTGGGGAGGCGGCCCTGGTGGCTAGACCCAGCGGGCTGCAAGGAGGAGGAGAGGAGAGCTCAGCTTCTGGGGTGTGCTCAAAGCAGAGCCAAGGGTTAAGGTCTGGCCAACAATGAATAAAACAAAGGACCCGGTGACGCTGGGCCCTGAGAAGCCTGCACACCACTGCTGCGGGTGGTGGCGGGTTGGGGGGCCTTTTCTGCCCAGTGCCGTCACAGCAAAGTGGGGGAGGGGCTCAAGCAGGCTCCCGCCAGAGCCCAGGCTGTGCTCCGAGCAGCGGGGTCCACAGTGAGGAGGCACCGGACAGCCCCTGCCCGGGGAGGGACGTGGGCGCAGCTGAGAGACAGCAGCGAAACCGCAGCTCGATCAGAGAGGAAATCCTGGGGACGTCCAAGGTACACGCCACAGCATAACGGATGAGAAGTTCTGGCCAGGTGGGGCAGATGCCGAGGAGAGATTTCGAAAGCAATTTATACCCCTCCTGGCCATACTGTCCAAAAAAAAAGTTTATATGAAGTGCTGACTCACAACCACTGCTCTGTCCTTGAATTCCACGCGGCGTGGGAAACGAGAGAACATCCTTCTGTCTGGCGGGCGCAGGAGGCAAGTAAGACACACAGAACAATCTCGTCGTAGTGTGAGTGGTGGCATCTCTCTTTGAGGTCACAGAAAGGGGAACAAGTGCTTGGCCTCTCGGGATCTTTTAGTGTCACTGTGTTGTGGGGAAGAAGATGAACTAGATGCCCTGATGGGATCTGAAATCTGGGACCTGGTTCCACTGTGATATATTTGTCCCAAACAGAAAAATGACCCAAAACCGTAAACTGTTATAAATAACAGCATGTTGTCAGCATCCACCAAAAAGAGCACAAGCATGCCCCTCATACTCGCGTGTGACAGATTTAGTTAAAAAGCATACCGCCCTAGGCACCCTGGCAACCACACAAATGAAAAAGAAAACCAACTTTGTTTAAAAAGGAACACAAAAAGCTTCACACATCTATTTTTAAAACTTAAAACTGAAAGCACTATTTCATAAACACGTCTCTCCGCCTCTGGCACTTGTGCCTGCGTCTTCCTGCCAATGGCTGTCCCCTGCCGACCTCCTCTGCTCGCGGAGCCCCGGGGACCTCCGTCAAACCTGCCCATCCGTGCACCCGGCTCACACACACTCCCCCACCTGACATCCCGCCCTCCGTGTGCAGCCTGCCGAGGCCACGGTCTGGCACGTCCATCAGCCCTGCCTGGGGACCCTCTGAGCTCCCTGCGACAGGTGTTATTCTCACCCTCAACTTCCCCAAAGCTCACGTCTCTCGTCTCTCCAGCTTCTCCTTTGGAGGTGGGACGGGAACCTCTTTGATCAACATGTACTGATTACATACTATGCTGGGTCCCAGGGACATTCAATTTACCAGTCAACAGTTTAAAATCAGCATCCCCATAATGTTCTAAAACTAGACTGTGGTGAGGGTTGCGTAACTCTCTATACATATGTGAAAAAAAAACCTGAATTATACACTTAAGATGGGTGAATTTTATAATATGCAAATTATAACTCAATAAAGCTGTTTTTTAAAAAAAAAATCACCGTCCACATCTCAACAGATTTCCTGTCTGGTGCCAGCCCCAAGGTGGGGGCCTACGTTCTCTGCCTGTGGCCAGCCTCTCTGCACCCAGTGGAGCAGGGGCGCGGGGAGGGCAGGCTTCCAGACGGCAGTGGAAGGGGGACACTGACTGGGGCAGGAAGGTGGGCAAGTTACGCAGGTGACACGGTAGCTGAAGGTGGGGGTGGGGGGGGAACATGCTTAACATGAGGTGGACCATATGTCACCGCCGTTTGTGTAGGTCAGAAAGGCTGCATGTGGCAGCTGCCCGCGGCTCAGCCTGACGCTCAATGTCTGCGTGCGGTGCAGACAGGAGCTCAGGCTTCCACCCAGCCCCTCCGCTCCGGGCAGAGTGACCAAGGGCGTCCCCCTAAACCCTATGCGCCTCAGTTCCCCCATCTACAGATGGGGGCAGCACAGCCACACATCAGAAGCACACTTTTATTTCCGTTTTTTAAGATCCATGCAACGCCCGGCTCACGGTGGGCTCATGGCGGGCTCGGGGAGCGCCCCGCCGTCTCCACAGCGGACTGAGCCGAGGACCTGCGCCCCTCTCCCCCCCCCCCCGCCCCCGTTTTTTTTTAGACAGGGTCTCACTGTGTTGCCCAGGCTAGAGTGAGTGCCGTGGCGTCAGCCTGGCTCACAGCAACCTCAAACTCCTGGGCTCAAGCGATCCTCCTGCCTCAGCCTCCCGAGTAGCTGGGACTACAGGCATGCGCCACCATGCCCGGCTAATTTTTTTCTCTATATATTAGTTGGCCAATTAACTTCTTTCTATTTATAGTAGAGACGGGGTCTCGCTCTTGCTCAGGCTGGTTTTGAACTCCTGACCTCAAGCAATCCGCCCACCTCGGCCTCCCAGAGTGCTAGGATTACAGGCGTGAGCCACCTCGCCCGGCCTCATCCCCCCTTTAACGCCAGCCCCCAAGTGAATCAGAAAGGGGGCTCGGATCCCACAGAGACACAGACCCTGCTTGCCTGAAGTAACTAGAAATCGCGGAGTCCCAGCTGCCCCTGGAGCCCAGGACTGCACCAGGATGGGCCGCATCTGGCGTCCCCTACCTCTCTCTGGGGGAGCTGTGAGCACGCACGGCCCAGAGGCAGAGCTGGGGGTGAGCAGAACCAAAGGCTCCCTGCCACTAATGCTCGGAGCCACCAGGCGAGGCGGTGAGCGCCCACGGGCCGGCCTGCTGGAAACCAATGGGAGGTCAAGGAAACCTCTTCCCTTCGGCTCACGCAGAGAAAAGGCGAACACATCAGCCAGCGGGAGGCCAGAAGGAGCCCCCCGCCCCTCACTGCACGGGGAGGCTGCTGCCAAGGCTCCCAGGGCCGTGGCACTGAAACAGAGCTGCTCCGCTGCGAGTCACGTCCTCGGCAGGTCACTTGGTGTTCTTTCCCGCAGTCTCAAGGCAGCTTTAGCTACTGTCACACTGACTGGCGAAAGGACAGCCAGACTGCAGTGAGACTGGGGCGAGGAGACGCCAACAGAGGGAAGCCCAAGTCCCTTCTGCAGAGGCCGCTAGGGTTCAGGTCCCCCAGCCTGTCCCCATCCTAGAGGTGTGAGTCTCCCTGCCTCCCTTGACACCTCCCACCTATGCCAGGGGGTCCTAGACCTCGGGCTCCAAAATGATCACGAGATCTCTACCCGGGAGCAAGAGAAGTCCTGGCCAGCAAATAAGTCTGTCCCTGGGGCCCATGCGCTGATGTCCGCAAGCCACGGGTGCAGGTAAATGCACACACTCGTGAGAGGGAGGTGGCCCCCACTCTGCCTAATGCACCCAGCGAGTTACCTGACCAGGTATGAACTAAGCTCGGACTTTCTGGAAGATGCCAGGGGGACGTTTAACCGGGTCTTTCAAACTCACGCTGAGCCTCAAAGACCAGGAGGAGCCAGCTCCTCGCCTGCCGGGGGCTCAGAGCCCAGCAGGGAGACAGATAAATGACAACACACCCTGGGGAGCTCTGTCACCAAACAGGAACGAAGCCTCAAGGGATCCCAGTGAAGACAGACATCAGTTCCCCGAAGAGCTCTTACTGTCTTGTCATCTGAGTCCACGTTGACTGCGGAGGGGAGAGCCCGCCACGCAACTCAGGCACCTGAACCCAGACCCGCCGTTCTAGGAGGAACCCAGCCGTGGCCGGATCCGGCTCTGTACACACGGCTGAGGGTCAGGGAGAATTCGCCCTTAAGGAAGAAATGTGCTCTTGGCTTAAAGCGTCAGGGTAATGAACCCACTCTTTCAAATCCCACCGAACGATCACGTGTCACCACTGTGCCAGCCGAGCTGGCAGCCAGCGCCCTCGGCCGACAGCTGCCCAGGGCCCGCGGCACTGCCCGGGCGTGGGGGCGGGGCGGGGCGCTCTCACTCACCGGACAGCGGGTCTCTGCCAATCATCAGGACATTGGGCAAATTCATCACAATCAGCTGCTGGAGAACTTCCTACAGAAACAAAAAGGAAAAGATAACCATTAAGAACAGGAAAGAAGATAAAGAGTGACCAAGTGAAATCACAGTTAATCCAGTCAGCGGGTGAGAGCGTAGCCGTTAAATGGCAGCTATGAAGATACTACGTAATAGGAAGGAATATTTAAGATACAAACATACGTGAAAAGTCAAAGCCTAATTGTACTCCTGCCTTAATTGTTATCAAATAAAAATTATGTCCGCACAGGCGGAGAGACCCTGGAATAAAGGAGATACACGACATGCCAGGAGAGCAGGAATATGCAAGTTGCTTTTCTGAAGATATCCTCAACTGTTTCATTGCATGGCTTGTGCAATTAAAAAAGAACAGGGAATAACGATTAAAGAGATGCTACCAAGCCTTTATAACCTGAGGATTTGGGATCCAAGCGTTAAAGCGGGCCTTTGGTCTGAGTTACAAACGAGACTTCCTGGGAGAGGGATAAGTCAGAGCCACCTGCACAGTCAGGGGGGCTCGTCTGCATGCCACCAGCCCTGCCCAGAGCATGCGGGCTTGCAGACCGGCCCCCGCCGACATCTCCCAGAGCATCTCCTGGGACAGGTGGGTCTTCCCCGTACACCTGTCCAAATGTGTCCTGTTCACAGACGAGAAGATTTAAAAAAAAAAAATCCAATTTTACAGAAGACAAAGAAGGGGATGGGTTTCATAATTATTCTAAAAGTGGTCACTATAGAAAATCTTCACCACGAAAGCTCCTCTTAGGCCGTTTTAGATGCATTTCAACCGAGACACAGCTTGTTGCAGGGAGTCGCTCTACTGCATAACGTGGGCAATCTCTTGTGCCCAGCACACTGCCAACCAGCACCCGAGAAGAGAAGGGGGATAATTACACAACCAGCTAATCCCACGTGGCCCGGGTGAGCATCTCAGAGCCATCTCTGAATCACGAGGTTAGGACAGGCGCTTCGGCAAGCCTGGGGAGAGGCCAACACCTGCTAAGAATATATGAAATGATCTTCTCTTCCTTCCTCGTCACCTTTCTAGGGCTCCTGTCCACACTGCAAATTGCAGGGAAGGGATGCTAACCCACGAGCTGTACCCCACTCCTGAACACCCCTGCCCCCTCCACACCCTTCTCCATCACCCAGGGTCCCATGCCGCCGTGTCAGAGGCAGCTCCTGTTCTCTCGAGCATGTCTCAGTTGGCAAATACCTGTCAGTGCCGGACAAAGTGTCAGTTGTGCAACAGCCTCAGCCCTCCTTTAGGGCTTGGAAAAAGTCAACATGACAAAACTGTCTCTCAACTGCATGAGCTCATCAAAGGATTCCTCGGTCTCCCCACAAGCCCAACCAAACCCTGCCCTGGAGCAAAATGCACACCACAGGTAAAATCAGCAGAATCCTCTTTCCAGCTAAGTCATGCAGTAAAAGGAGGGTCACCATCAACATGCGCCTATCCTGTCTTTCAACTCCCTCCCTTGCCTCGATAGACAGTGAACTCCAGTGCTCAGGCCAGCCTGGGAAGGAATTACGTCATCTCTGTCCAGCCACCCACAGTCCCTTTCAAACTCCTGGCTGATGTCCTCCTGCCATTGTCTTGAGTTTCTGGACTACTCGGCCCTATTATCAGGATGCACGAGTTTATAAATGAGATACGATATGTGGAATCATCTAGTTTTGCTTCTGAAATAATATGAAGGCCACTGCAAAAATGCAAAGTCATATTTTCATGCCAGTGTTAATCTAAGCAAAATACTGCTAGAAAATATTGCCAGAAAACTTACATATTCTCCTATAAAACAGTATGTTTAATTTTGTCTAATCAGTACTTACTAATTTTCCTACCAGAGACATGTCATTGGTATAATGAAAAAATAATGTTGGCTGGGCATGGTGGCTCACGCCTATACTCCCAGCACTTGGGGAGGCTGAGGTGGGAGTATTGCTTGAGGCCAGGAGTTTGATACCAGCCTGGGCAACATATTGAGATCTCGTTTCTACAAAAAAAAAAAAAAAAAAGTTTAAAAATTACCTGGGTGTGATGGTATGTGCCCATGGTCCTAGCTATTAATACCTGGGAGGCTGAAGAGGGAAGACTGCTTGGCAGTGAGCTATGATTGTGCCATTGCACTCCAGCTGGGCAACAGAATGAGACCTTATCTCTTAAAAAAAAAAAAAGTTTTATGAACAATTTTGTTCAATTTTGTTTAAAGTTATTCCTTTCAAAACACCATGGGTCTCCTAAAACCTAATCCTATGGCCAAAACTGCTCCCAAGCCATTAACTGGTCCCCCTAAAGGACCACCCATCACATTTCCAGCAAAAACAGGCTCAGATGCCAGGACTGTCCAGTAATATAATTGAGATACATAATAATTTCAAATTTCCAGTAGTCTCTTTTACAAAAGTAAAAAGAAACAGGTAAAAATATTCTAATACACTTTAATTAAGCCAATATAAATTTGTCATCATTTCAACACATAATAGATACCAAAAATTAAGATATTTTATATATTTTTTCATACTAAGTCTTAGAAATCAGTATGTATGTTACACTCATAGCATATCTCAATTCAGATGATAAATTTGCACCACAAATACGTGATCTGTATTCACATTTCATGAAATGTGGAGTTGAAAAAGTAGAACTGGCCGGGCGTGGTGGCTCACGCCTGTAATCCTAGCACTCTGGGAGGTCGAGGCGGGCGGATTGCTCAAGGTCAGGAGTTGGAAACCATCCTGAGCAAGAACGAGACCCCGTCTCTACCATAAATAGAAAGAAGTTAATTGGCCAACTAATATATATAGAAAAAATTAACCTGGCATGGTGACACATGCCTGTAGTCCCAGCTACTCGGGAGGCTGAGGCAGGAGGATCGCTTGAGCCCACGAGTTTGAGGTTGCTGTGAGCTAGGCTGACGCCATGGCACTCACTCTAGCCTGGGCAACAAAGCGAGACTCTGTCAAAAAAAAGAAAGAAAGAAAAGAAAGAGTAGAACTGCATTCCCAGGTTGTTCCAAAGACACCTAAACATTTTCCTACAACTGAAGTGAGCATAGGTTTTTAAGTCTAAACTAATTAAAATGAAAAATTCGCTTCTTCAGTCACACTACTGTGTCTCCAGGCCCTGACAGCCACATGTGGCTAGTGGCTACCATGTCTCTGAGGGCTCCCACCACCGTCCCCCACCCTCCCTAAGGAAAGCTGAGCAAACACGGTGGCAGTGACAGGGCCTCCAGGGCGACAGGCCCAGCCCTCAGTCTCTCCGGGACGTGAGGAGGCTGCTGACGAGGGGACCCCCACCTGGCACTTGGAACAGAAAGCCGCTGTGGTGGCTGCAGCTGACACGGGGGTGCCCCATTCCAGGCTTCATGGGAGATCGAGCTCCGCAGTGCGGGGTGATGGGGAGGGCCATGTTGGGTCCCGGAGGCGCCTGGTCAGGAGTGTGAGCCACCCAGCTGGGCGGTGGGGCCTCTGGGCCACCCAAAGTACAGCAGACAGGACCAGCGTCCAGGCCAATGGCCTCCCAGAGCCTGTGACACCAAACGCTCGTCACCGCTGGCACTGCTCACTGCTTCTCAGAACCCGACACAGGCCCTGGCTGCCAGGATCACACTGGGCCCCCTGGTCCCCTCCTGTCACCAAGCGAGCCTTACCACTCGCTGAGCCTTCAGTCTCATTGTTCCTCCCCTCCCCAAATGCTTCACACCTCACTCCTCCCAAGCGGGGTTCAGAGTGCACCAAGCCACCTTGCTGGTGGTGAGGTACCCTGCCTCCACCAGGGGCAGAAGGACCGAGTGAGGGGCAGGCAGGGGTCTGAGCGACTCTCTGCTCCACCTGCGCTGGGGCGTGCAGAGGAAGCTCATTTTCCGTGCTCGGTCCATTAAACTGCCAGGTCCCTGGAAGGGACATGCCTCCTAACTCCTTTTCAGCCAGTCTCCATCCAGGACTTGTGTCCACTCAGCCACTGCGGCTGAAGGTGCTGGAAGCCCTAAACTGAATATGGGCTCTCTCCCAGGACCTCCTCCCCTGGTCTGGCAACAGGGGGACTCAGCTCGAGCCCCTTGAAACGACTGCCTTAACTCCCCTCTGGGAGCGAGGACGTGCACCCAACGCTTAGCGAACTGTCCACTATGCAGCAAAGCTGCCGACCACAGGATATTAAACGAACGACTTGAGGCTCTCACCTAACCCCAACCTCAAAATACAAACAGAAGCCTGATGGGGGTGAGTGATAAGAGAAGAGCACTGTGACAGTCTAGCTATGAACCAACCCTGGGAGTGGCAATGGAAGTTGCCGCCGCTCATCCCAGTTGGGGGGACTGGCAAAAGATGCTCGAATGTGTAAATGGACACTTCCTTGTATGCACAGAATTAAATGTATGTTGAGAACTGAAAAAAACCTCAAAGGAATTACAGTATGCCAAAATGACAGAATTGTCTTTATCAGAGTGATTAGGACAAGAGCAAGTTTACCCAGCATTTTCTAAATATTCTATAATATGAATCAGAACAATTTCACCCTGTGGCACAGAGAACGTATAGTCAGAGGCATCTATTTGCCAAGTATTTCTGCTGTGAACATGACAGACCTACTTTAAAATAAAAAAGTTATCCCTTCTTTCCTCTGAGACAATTCACCAAGTCTCTAAGATGAAAAGTGAAATGGATTACTATTTTTTTTTTTTAGTACCCACACAAAAGCAAGCCACACCTCCAGCATCCCCGCATCGGGAAAGAACAGACACCCCCATTGCCAGAGAACCAGGATGGCAGCAGGGCAGGGCAGAGGCCCTCCCTGGGGGAAGGGGTGACTCCCAAGGCCCAAGCCCCTCGAACACAGAGGCTCAGGGGTCCCAGAAAAGGCCCACCCACCACTAGGCAAAGAAAGGGCCTCGCTGAAAAGGCTGAACATCCTGCCAGGGCCCATCTCGCCCCCGCACCTGCCCAAACAGAAAGGTAACTTCCTCTGCAGGTGGAGAAACGTTAAGGTCCTGGAAAAGATTCAGGGTGCAAACACGTTTTCTGTGCGTGTGTGGGACGGGTTAGCCTCGGTTCGTACCAGAAACACTGAGACTGTTGGATCAAGAACAGTGACTTCATGAAGAAAAGGAAAGAATTATTTTTCTCCCCCTAAATGAACCTGAATCTCATGGTTCAATATTTTGCCAGGAAGGAAAAATAAATGCTGCCAAAAGCCAGGTGTCCACAGAGTGACCTCTCCGGGCTTTGAATGGCAGTGGCTCATGCAGAGAAATGACAGGGAAACCCCAGAAAATTTAAGAGAAACACCCTGGGGAAGTATCCAGGTATCCAGGAGGACGGGGATGCTCCCGGTTGCCAAGGTGACCGAGATGGTCCAGACAGCAAAGTGAGCCTTCCACAGAGCCAAAATAAAGCCACCAAGAATGCTGCTGTTTGACCTATCTACACTCTCAAAGCTGGTGTTGTGGGTGCCCCAGTGCACCTTTTAGGGCTGGTCTGAGGTCCAGGTATTCATAAGACACATACCATGTACTCTGCTGTGAGCTGAGAACTCAGCCTGGTGGAGAAGGCAGGGAGGTAGATGGTCGCAGCCCAGCACAGGGAGGTCTGGGAGGGCTTCCCAGAGGTGGCAGCTTCTGAGCTGGGCTGCAGACAATGCTTAGGAGTCTAACAGGCCAAGGGCAGAGCTGGGATATATAATAACTGCCATGCGTGGGCCGCAGGGAAAGCCTTTGGTTACACTGAGCATCAAAGTGAACCATCCACTCTGCATTTCGCGCTAGGGTGCCCTTCCTCACACATTCCCACCCCCCATCACCACCTGCCAGACTCTACCCGTCCCCCAAAGCTCAGCTAAAACACCGCGTCCCCCACGCAGTCACCTGATGCCTGTAATCACGTGTGCTGCTCTCTCTCCCCAACTCCTAATGCTGCACCTGCCCCTTCTGTGGCCCTTTCTACAACGTGCCTTGTCAATCAACTCCCCACTCACGGTGGCTAAAAGCTGCTAACAGTGACAGGTGGGAAAATAAGACAGATTAGAAAATATTCCTCAAAATGTCTATTGAATAAGATTTTTTAAAAATCTCTTCTTGTGGAGGAGGTGTCTTCTCTGCCTCTTCTATACCGACGAGGGAACCAAGTTCTGAAAACCAGCTGCTCTGCTCCCCAAGGCTGGTGGTTTCCTCCGCTGAGTTCATTCCCATGCCTTGAAACCTGGCAAAATCTGACACCATATTGCTTAATAGTCACAGCTTGCAGCTGTTAACAAAAGTTAAAGACATTTCAGAGCAAGAAAGAAAATTTTAGAATCTGTTTTAGAATTTTCCATTAAAACTTGTATAAGTGGAATACTGAATACAAATTTTAAAAGACATTCCAAAGCGAATCTGTTAACGTTGCTTTTTAATATACCACGCTTTCCAACGGCAAAATCCCAAATGTGAGACTTTCATGAGCAAATGAAGCAAAACAAAGTTAACTTTAAATTCCTAAACTACAGAGGTGACTTCAGACAGGAAAGGTCCCACACGTATCCCAACGTTCCCACACGTATCCCAACGTTCCCACACGTATCTCGACGTTCCCACCGTCTGCTCCGGTGCTCTAGGAGCGGAGAGACGTCTCAACCCCACTGTGGCAACATTTCCAGAAACTGCATGGCACTAGCCGGGGTTCAGGCAATAGAGACGCTCCTGGGGGAACCCACAGAGACACCCCTACAGCCTGGAGGAATATTCCGCAGATTTCCTTTGCAACGTCACAACACGGATGACCTCCACCCACACTCTTCCAGGTGACACATCTCAAAGCCTCTCCCCTGGATTTGGCCAAGAGGGTCCCTGAGTGCACCTCAGCAGCCCATGAGCCAAACCAAACACTGCCTGACAACCTGGCACTGGCAACCAACGAACCCCGCGCTCTGTTACTAGAAACGCCCAGGCACAGAGAGGTCCCCGTCCCCGTTATCCTCCAAACACTCACGTGGGACGGCCAGGGCAAGAATCATTAGCATTTCCAGTCGGAGGGGACCGTAGCACCATGCTGTCAACTGAGCCTAGTCGCAAGGGTCCAGGGCGAGGGGCTGGAACCTCGGGTCTCGGTGGCTTCCCCCCACCCCCACCGCCGTACCACACCATCTTCCCAGTGCCCTGAACCGGGGTGCTTTTCACAGCCAGTGCCCACCCCAGGGGCACCCCACGCCCCCCACGGTGGCCGTCACCCCAATGTAGGGCAACAGGGACCTGGCCCCAAAACCAAGAGCCACCCTCACTTTCTAGGATCCTACAGCCAGAGCACAATTTTGGAATTTAGCTGCCGAGAGGAAAAGCAAGCAATGATTTATCCTCACTGCCAGGCCCACGTGCTCGCAATTCCAGCGGACGAGGGGCTCCCCGTCTCTGCCGCCTTCCCTCCTGCACTGGGGCAGGGAGCCCTGGCGACAGGAGTGGGCGTGAAGCGCTTTTACGCTAAGGGGCTGTCACACAAAGCTGCCGATGGGCTCCATCCATCTGTTCCACCTCATTTCAATTAATCCTGGGGTCCCTGGGGCCTGAAGTCAGCTCCAATCTGCACAAGCCCAGGGGCACCGGCTCCCCTAATTAGGCCACATTGTGTCTGAGTCCCCAGCGACTTAAAGCCACCACCTTGGCCCATCTGAGGTGACCGTATCATCAGAAACCCCCTGCCACGGAACACTTCCTAGCTGCCTGTCCTCACGGCTGTGTTCACAGAAACAAACATAAGCCCGTTCTTTGTTCACAGAACGGAAAACAAATATTTCCTCTGAGCTGACCCAGGAGGAGGAGGAGGAGGACTGTTGGGAAGGAACACCTGGAAACTCAAACACCACCATGTGACTGCAAAGCCACGACTGCCTGCCTCTGCCTGTAACTTGCTGTGTGACCTCAGGCAAGTCACCAGCCCTCTCTGAACCACACCCTCATCTCTAACAGTCTCTTAGGGACTTCTGGCTCCTTCAGAAGAGGGAGTGAGTGGCTAGAAAAGGAGACATGCGCTGGCAAGAAGCGCATAGCGCGGCCTCTCGCACGTACTCAGCTGTGACAGGCAGGCAAGTGCACACGCGCCCAGGGGGATCTCGGGGAACCCCCCAGGCACGGGATGGAGGACAGTCCAAGTACCCCCAGGAGCGCCTGCCGCCTTCCCTTTAGGGCTGCATGGGCCGGGGCTGCCCTGTGGGCAGACTGACTTACTGCCAGGAAGCGCCTGTGCTGAGCCCGGAAGCAGGGGCAGGGCGTGTCCCCGGGCGAGCACCTCTGTCCATCAGCGGTGCTTCAGGACTCCTTTGCAAGGTGACGTGAGCCTGGCTGGGGGCAGCGAGAGCTGGGCTTTGGGGACAAACCTCCGCAGTGAGGCCATCCACACACAGGTGCTGGGGGAGGGGGCCGGGCCCACGGTGGGCCGAGGGGTGGACATACATCTTTGCACACAGACCCAGGAGGGCGGTGAGAATCCACGTTTCAAAAGTGAAAGAGCCTCACAGATTACCAACAGAGCAGGGAAACTGAGGCCCGGGGCGGAAAACAATAGGGGCGCAGCGCTACATTCAGGTCTGGAAACCCAGGTCTCCTGGGACTCCACCTTAAGGCCCTTCCTGCCGCAGGGAGGAGCTCCTGTCTATCCACAGTGTCCGTGGGGGCCTGCCACGCCCCAGGACCACACTCCAGGAGTGGGACCGGGGGGTGGAGAAGAAGAACCGCGAGGAGTGGTGGGGGCACCCGCGACCACACTGCAGCACCTGGAGTGGGCCTGGGCTGCCCGTCCTCTGTGCCCCTCTGGGCTAAGACAGCATCGGCACCCGGGGCTGACGCAGGACTACAACTGACGGCCATGAGGGATTTTGCCACCGTGAATCAGTGGTCGTCAAGCCCCTTTCTTTGAGCGTCTTGCAAAAGTCAGTATTTTTGCTGACGGATAAGCAAGAAACAGGCAGAGAAAGCGTGCCCAGAGACGACGGCAGCTTGCCAGGTGGCTGGGACGAGAACACCACCCGCCAGTCCGTGGGCGTGGGGGTCCCCTGGGAGGACCTCACCAGTGGGGGCGGGGCCACAGCGCAGCACCAGCTCCACGGGAGCAAGGCTGCCTCACGCGCCCTCCAGCCGGGGGTGGCTCTAGCCGATTTCCTGGGCGGGCACCTTCTGCCCACATGCCCATTGAACTCGGCTTTGAGGCTCGGCCTTCCCCATCCCAGGAAATGCCAGGTCAGTGGCACGTGGTGCCTGTCCACCCGGTGTCCCCCCACCACTCACCTACCCAGGGCCTGCAGGCACCTGCCCAGGGCAGGGTTGGGGCCGCACCACACCCCGCAGCCCTCTCCTGGCTGCCTGACAGTGTGGCTGTCAGTTCCTTCACTCCCAGGCACAAGTGCAGGAGTGACAGAGGGTGCCCGGGAGCCGCCTGTGGCAGGTGGCAGCCCAGACCACTGCGGCCGGGGCCTATGAGGGCAGGAAAGGCAGGTGGGGGTAACCTAGCCAGCCCACCACCCCGCTCCCCAACCTTAACCCACCCTCAGGGCATGAGCCCCACAGGACAAGGGACACCAACAGCCAGAGTCAGCCGGGCCTCTGAGCCCCTGTCCCCAGGGCAGGTACCGGGAGGGCAGGGAGAGCGCCTCACAGGACAACTGCTCACTCTTTCACTCATGCCACCACATTCCTGGGCACCTGCCGCCTGTCTGGTGCTGCACTGGTTGGGACGAGGAGCGTGTGGAGACAAGACCTCTGCCCTGGGCCCTAGGACATGGCGACAGACAGGGAGAACAAAGCCCACGAGGCCAGTGAGGGTGCTCAGGGTGTGCACTGTCACGCCAGGCCCTGCCCTGGGGAGCTCACAGCCTGGGAGGGGGACAGTCCCACCGGCAAGTCCGGCACCTGAGCAGAGGGCTGGGAGGCATTTGAGCTGGGGTATGATCCAGAAAGCCTCCAAGGAAGAGGTGGCTGGGAGCTGAAATGGGAAAGGTCGAGGAGCAGGTGCCGTCCAGGTAGGTGTGTGGGGGCCATGCTGGTGCAGGGGGCACTGGGAATCGAATACAGGCACAGGGAACCGCAGGAGCTGCCCCCACCTCGAGCCCCCCATGCAAAGGCAGGAGTGACACCCCCCACCGCTGTCCCAGGACAAAGGACAACTGAAAGCCAGATGTGCACGGAACCGCTGCTCCGGCAGTCTGGGCCCAGCCTGCACCTCTCTAGATGGCAGCGGAAATGGCTTTGGCGTCCCCTCGGCGGCTCCACTGCCAGCCCAATGCTGCCGGGCCTCAGCTTTGAGCTCCGCCAGGGTGGCCAGGTGGGCAGGCGTCACGCCTCACCTACAGGCAACCAAGCACTTGCACATGGCACGTCCTCAGGCCCCAGGAGGTGGTGGCCAACCTGAAGCCTTCCCTAACCTCTCCGATGGTGCTGGACATCGCTCTCCGCGGGCTTAGGGACAGCACCCCGCCTTCCTGCTTCCCAGTGCAGCTCTGCAGGGGCAACACAGCCACCTGGGAGTGGACCACAGAGGAAGACAGGCCACTGCTTGCGTGGGCTTGAGGGGGCCCAACCTAGAGATCCCCAGTAACACAGAGACCCTATGCACCCATGAGCCCACCCACACCCCTTCCCTTCTCTACCACTCAGGGTTCAGGACCTGGAAGGAAGAAGAACTGAACATCTGTGAGTACCTTCTTTTCTCTAAAAAAACCACACACAGCTGCCCGAACCGTCTCGGGTGGTCTGGACCCCCAAGGGCTGGCGGAGACACAACGCTGAGAACTCCAGGGGCAGGTCTGGCCCCGGGGCAAGGGTGCCACGGCTGATTCACGTGCCTGCCCTGGGCGGAGGGGCAGAATCTGTGCGCGGGTGAATGGCCAAGGCTGGAGAAGTTCTCCAGGAACACGGAGGGTGGGAGTGGGAATGTCCAGAGTGGGCAAGTGGGGAGGGCCGTGTCACCGCCTCCCTGGACCCCACTCGCCCTTCCAGAACAGCTCTACACGCAACCGACCCACAAAACCAACCGTCGAGTAGCCGTATTGTGCAAACCGGTCACTTCTAGTTACAGGAGTCTGCAGCCAAAGATCAGACTTCATCTAGAGCAAGAAACTCTATTCTACCACCAAAAATTTATTCTATAGCAGGAAACTGGGGGAGGGCAACTCAAGACACAGTTGAAAAGCTGGAGAGGAGGAAGGTTAAGAAATGACGAGTTTGTAGTGAGTAATATCTCAGCAGGAAGTGAAAATCTCAGCAGATGTTATCAACAACGGGGCAGCTGTCCAAGTTGAGGGGTGGGCAGGGGTTGGTGGCGGCTAGACAGCCCAGCCTGTCCTCGGCCCACCCCCCACCTGACGCATCCTCCTGTCCTGCGACACTTACCTCCAACACCTTCCCCTGCCCGGAGCCTTCCCTAACGCCTTGATTGACAATAATCACCTCAGCATCTGTGCCCCAGCCCCTCCCTCTCCCACCTGAGCCCCGCACAGTGCACCTGTACTCCAGGTGAGTGGGAACCTCAACGTCTCCAGGGCAGGTGCTGCAACGTGCTCACCTTTGAATCCTTGCAAGGCTCTGTGTGTCACGGCCCACAGCGGATGGCCGGCCACCAAGTGCTGGCCAAGCGGAACTGGCTGCGGGGAGCAGGTGTCTGGTGAGAACAGAGGCCCCGAGACCTTCAACTAAAGACACCTGTCTATACTGCAAAGAAAGCTTTATTTTGGGCAGGGATCAGAGTGCCTAATAAAGCAGAAGCTGGGCTCATTTAAACCCTAACTCTGGAAGGTGGGACTGGAGTCAGGTCCACCAGCCAGTGGCTAGCACAAGACCCATCTCACCCACATATTTTCCAACTGCTCTGGATACTGCAGGAAAGCCAGAGAGGGAAAGAGGCAAATGAGTATGTGACAGGCATGTGCTAAAAAGAGAAACAAAGGAGAGTAGGACCATCCAGAGTGACCGAACGCAAAGCTACTACACACAGGTGTCACAAGAGGGCCCTCGATGAAGTGACAGGTGAGCAAGCAAAAGACCAGCACAGACCACCCAAGTGGCTCCCCGGAGTGCTGTGTTGAGAAGGATTCTGAGGCCGGGTCTGGGCTCAGAGGCAGAGGGGCCCAGGACTGACTAGTGATGTGTTCCCGAGCCAGGAACTGGGACCCGGTGGCACTCCCTTGCGTAACCCAGAGTAACAGGTGTCGTAACACCTGTGTGGGCTAAAATGCTGGCGGACGTGGGCAGAGGACCAGAGGTTCTCTTCATAGTTACAGCACCGCGGAGACTGGGCTTCCTCTGCTAACCAGCCGAGCTTCAGGTCTCCTCCCAGGCCGTGGCTCCGTGGGCGGCAATCAGGGTGACCTCAATGCCCCCTGCCCCAGGGCCTGGCGCAGCGAGGGCTGGGTCAGGTCGTCGTTAGTCAGATGAGCTGATGAAGGGCCACAAGCCCAGGGTTAGCGAGCGCAGAGCCAGCGAGTGCATGTGTGTGTGTCTATTCTAAAGGACAGGGACAGAAACGATGCCCCTCAACTAGACCAACTGGGACCCTACTGTGTGAGGCTCTGATCTCAGGACTTTTAAGAAAAAAGGTCTTTTTCTTCCTTCCCTTCTTTTTCATTAAAGTAGGGACAAGTTTCTTCAGACATGGGTAAGGAGGGTGTGAGGGAAGGCCACCAGAATCAAAGAACATTGTGGAAGAGGTAGGAAAGTTAAGGCACGCAGACCCGCCCCGGCACCTGGTCACAAGGCAGCTGCTCCGGTTCCCCACTGAGCCCACACTTCGGGTAAGTGAAGGCGCCTCGCCAGCTGTTCCCCGCCCAGGCCGAGGAGCAGGGCAGTCTGCGCCAGGGCGGCAAGTGGGCTCTTCCCGCCAAGCCAGACGACGAGAGAAGACTCACCCCTGCACAGTGACAGAGCACCTTCTCCGTGCGAGACTCCTTTGGGTCACGGGGCGGGGGGGACACTAACCACCTCGCTCTGGTCTAACCACTTTCCAGGTGGTGTCAGTCTTCTTGTGTCCGGTGGGGCAGGTGCTTTAACTGTGCCCATTATACAGAGGAATAAACTGAGATGCAGCGATAAAGGTGTGCTTGGGGTCACGTGGCCAGCAACAACAAGGCTGGAGCTGGAAATCTAGACTCCAACCCTGGAGTCCACGGTGTGGCTGGGGAGAAGAGGTGTGAACTCACAGCGAGCCATCAGCCTGCAGCCCGGCGTGTCCATAGACAGGCCCTGCAGGCTGCGATGGCCAGGGAAGGCCTCCCTGGTCGCTCACGGCCGGTGCCCCCAGAAGAGGCTGACGATAAACATGCCAGGCTTCCCCGTGCTCGCAGAGCTGCCCAACACCTAAGCGCTTCTCTTAGAGCATCTGCACGCCCGGCCTGCAGGGAGGGTTCTGTCCCGCCTGCCTCCCCAACCTTGGCCGTGCTCCTCTGTGTTGTCTGGGCTCTTGAACTGCCTCGCTTGTCTACCCATTCACGTGTGCATTCGCTCACTCACCAAGCACTGGGCGAGCCCGGCCTCTTGGAGGAAGTGTGCCAGGAATCTGGGGTGTGATGGTGACCGGGAGCAGACTGGACCCCGGCCATCCCGGAGTCAGGCTCACCGTGGGGGAGGCATCATCAAGCCCCCTCACTGGAGAGATTAGAGCTGGGGACGCGGCTCTGGTGGGACATGGGGAGGCTCCGAACGAACGTTTCCCGCATGACTGCGAAGCAGAGAAGGAACGCTGGGAAGCTGGCACCAGCTGTCCCCCTCCCAGCCGGGTGGCACAGAAGACAGACACAGAGAGGGGACTGTGCTGTCATCAGGGAGGCCCAGGAGGTCCCCTGGCCAATCCTTCCCACCAGAGCCGGGTGCCCCAGGTAAGGCAGTGGCAGCCCCGGCATTGGCTTGGCCCTCGGCTGGCGGCTCACGGACACCCCAGGCCTGGTGAGGCAGGACAGGGCCTCTGTCCAACAGTCATGCTGCCAGGCCCCCGAGGTTAGCGTTCCAGAGTGACTGCCACGGCCCCGCCACCCAGACCCAGGGAAGCCAGGCTGGACGCCGGGCATCCTTACAGAACTGCTCCAGGCAGGCTGGCCGCCGCACGGAGCGGCTCTCATCCCGCACGCACCGAGACACCGGTCTCTGTGAGAGGAGAGACAGCGGCCATGATAAAGTGCCCTCCCTGACAAACCCACCCGCCCTGCCTCGGGCTGCCGCCCTGCGCATCTGCTAGGGGGCAGAGGGCAGCCACGGAGGGCTGGCAGCATCAGGCCGGAATGAGGCATCATCAGCAGGGGCAGGGGTGTCCTGGCAGTGCCTAAGTCCACTCCTGTGCGGCGATGCCACTGCTCGGGGCAGGCCACGAGATGAGCTTACTCCCCTGTAAGGGAGCTCCCACGTCCCGGCCCACCGTGAAGATGACAGTTCATGCTAATGTGTGCAGGAGCGCGTGGTACTGAGTCACTGACAGCCTGTGCCCCTGAGCTCTGACGTCAGCGGGGAAGGTTATTAACTCCCTGAACCAGTGAGCGGGCGGAGTCTGGGGGCGTAAATGATGTGCCGGGTTGGTGAGTGGAGCATGGGACCCAACGCCAGTTCCTGGGCACCTGGATCTCATGCCGAATGCAGACGGTCCCAAGAAGTCCAGACACCAAGTCAAGGTTCTGCTGATGTTTAAGCCACAGGGTTCGTGGTACACTCAGTATGCACCCAGCAGCGCTAACCACCATGGAAGGGTGGGTTACAAAGACACATCCCTGAGAGTCAGGTTCACCTGTGAGTTAACAAAGACCTGAAAAGCAGCAACTGACACAAGATTCAGGTCTATTGGAAGACAGGCAGACAACAGCTGCCGTGAGAGTCTCCCGCCTAGGGTGTCAGGGACCAGTCTCTGTCTCGTTGGCCCTCCAGGGAGGCTGGGACCTCAGCCACTATCCTGCACTGCCAGGGGCAGGAAAGAGGAAAGAAGAAGGCAGGCACGCTGCCACCTGTTTTTAGGAGGCTGCCAGAGGCAGCATGCAACCCTGCAACTTCCATTTCACGTGGCCTGGCTGGGGGGAGGCTGTGGGTTCTTTAATTAAGGAAGAAGGGAGAGTGGCACGGAACTGGGCAGTAATCTGCCACATAAGAGGAGATAAAACATGACCTCTGGCCCCGTGGAGATTAGCATCTCATTAGAAAGATACACACATGTGGAAATGATCAGCGGGCGAGGCCATATATAACAAGGCACTAATTGTGTGACACAGATAGGAAATGAGTAGTTAAGGAAGAGCAGAGACCCAAGCTGCCCGAGGTCACTGCAGCCAGCAGGTGTTTGCAGCAAGGAGACCTGAGCTGGAAGGCCAGGTGGTGATGAGAGCAGGGGGGAGGATAACTATGGAAAATAGACCCACCCTCCACCCCCAGTGAATGCGGAGACACCACAGCCTTTGCTAAACCAACTTGGGTTATTAATCACAGCCCTTCACTCCGACACACATCTCTGGTCCAGACGGGACCCACTTCCATGCAGTCACTTCCACAATGTAGTAACCACCTGCAAACCCACCACCCAGAACAAAGGCCGGGGCCTTGACAATAACCTACCAGTACCCAGATGGTGCCTCCAGCCAACCCCCATCTCCTCCCACCCAAGACCCAAGACCCAAGACCCAAGACCCAAGACCCAAGACCTTAACCTGAATCAGAAGTACACATTTCCTTGCTCCTTTCTGTATAGTTTTATTGCATCTGTAAATATTCCTAGAGAGTAGGTTCATTTTAGTTGCTTTTAACCTTATAAAAAAGGAATAGTGCTGTATGCAATCTCTGGGAGCAAGCTATTTTTAACCTAACATTTATGATATTGCCAGAATTCATCTACACCACTGCATGTTGCTGTAGTTAATTTGTTTGGACAGCTGTATAATATTCCACTGTGTGATCATGCGTTAGTGTATTCATCCCTTCGCCCACTGATGGGCATCTGGGCTGTTTCCAGGTTTTTGTTATTGTGCATGGGAGTGCTGTGGACATTCTTGTACAAGTCCCCCAGAGTTCCTGGGCAGGAGTTTCTCTGGGGTAAACACTTCGGAATGGAATTAGCGTGGCTACAAGGTAAATGGACGTTGAGCTCTAGGCGTTAATGCCAGACTGTTTTTCCAAAGTGAAGACGCCAATTTGCACTCCCACCAGCAGTGGATGAGCAAGGCTGGAGTTCACTGAGCGCTCTGATCCTTCCCCCGCTCATGTGAGTGTCCCATCACAGGGAGCAAACAGACCCATTATGACCCAGCATCATAAACTAGTGTGTGGAAGAGCCAGATCTTGACCTGGAGCCAACCTGACTCTAAAACCCTGTGTTCCTGCCACCAACGCCTTCCACCCGACGGGGCCAAAAACCCCACGCAACTCTTGCTGGAGGGGAGGCCAAGGATGAGGCTGCAGTTGGAGGATGACAACAAGTGCACATCTCCACTGGGTCAAGTTCAGGGTCAAGGGCTGAAACAGAGACACCCCCACTCCAGTCTGTGTATATGACTAGGCCTTGGTCATCCAGGGCGCCTAAGGACCGAGCCCAGAGATGTGCCACTGCAAGGTTTACTGCCCCTGATCCACGTGCTTCCTCAAGACAGGCCACAGAAGCAGGGCGGTGACAGTGCGGGTGCCGAGAACGGACTCTGGCAGTGAGTAGGCTTGCGTCCATCCGCTCCCAGGGCAGCAGGTAGCGGTGGCCTTCCATGGCCAGGTCCGTGCCCACGGCCGGCGCTCGGGCCTTCCCCTGGAGTTCCTCGTTCATTGCCCATTTCCAGAGAGTCTGCTTGAAGCCAACATGAAAGAACTTGAACTCTGTCTCTGCCCTCAAAAGGTTCAGTTACTGGAAAAACAGGTCCACCCTGAGAACAGGATGAGAGGATTTTTAGTAAAGCCAAGTGCTTTGGGGTGGAACACAGGTGATGCAGGGTATCAAAATGGGGCAAAATCGCTGGGGCCCGGACACACGGGAAAGCACCTGCACGCCGAGGGACAGGATCCTACAAGGACCCTTCTCCCGGGGTCTCCCCTCCCAGCTTCCCACGCGGGATCCTGAGACAGTCAGGGCCCCTTCCCTGCCTTACCCGTTTCCTCCTATTTGTTTTGGTCTGCAAAGATGCTTAATACATTATTTGTCTAATAAAAACAAAACTCGCATTACTATTTATACAAGAAACAAATAACCTTTGTAAAACTGTGCAAGCCAAGATTTCGGCCATTCTGGGATGGCTGGATATACTGCAACTTCTCAAAAGCCTTACATAAAGCACCTCGGCATTCAGCGAGGAGGAGGGGGAGAAAGAGGAGGAAGCAAAGACCCAAGAACAAAGAGCTAGAGTAGGAGTCAGGCATGCATTTCTAAGCAGGCGAGTGAGATGGATGGAGGAGCACCAAAAAAACTGCATGCAAGCCAATAAGTTTTCAGGAGAATCCTACACACTTTAAAAACATTTTTATTGTGAAAAATCTCGAATGTAAACAAAAGGAGACAATGGCACACGGAGCCCCTGTATCCCCCATCCCTCCAGTTCAGCAATAAGCAAGATCTGTCTGCTTCATCCATCTTTTTCCACATCTGCTGTGAAACAAAAGAATTCTAAAGCCAACTCCAGAATCTTGTCATTCTGCTCCTCCATCAGAACACGCTGCTAAAGAATATTGGTGTTTTCTTACATAACCACAATTACATGCTTTAAAGTGTTTTTCCCCCTATGTGCTTCTTAAAATGAAGGCCTCTGTGTGTGCTTGGAGGTCAGCCCAGAAGTGGGGGAGGGGAGTGGAGGGAGGGGGTGGGGATGACCACGGACAGAGAAGCGTGTTGGTGAGCGCTGCAGTCACGGGGGCTGGGGTGTGACCTGCACGTCCACGACTATAACCACTAACCACCAGCCGGGGACCATGTGACAATGCCACCAGTCCCAGCAAGGGTGCAGTAGCATTGTTAGTGGGGAAAAAAATCAAGCAACTCTTTTAAGTGCCAAAGTGATGCCCCCTCCTACAAAACAAAACAAAAAGTGACAAACCAGGCTGCGAAGCAGTGTGTGCCTTGGTCACCCTCTGCTTAACCCGCTGACAGCTAACCGCTCCCATCACGGGAAATGTCACACCCGTAACACTCAGGGGATCCAGAGCAGACCTGGGCAGGGCAGGAGGTAAAGGTGCAGGGGCTTTCCTCGGACAGAGTCTGAGTCTCCTGTCCCCCGGCTTGTCCTCTGAAGGAGACTATGACCCACCAGACCCACCAGACGTCACCAAAGGGCCGTGCAGGGGACAAACTCCAAGTCTCTTAACAGCCAGTGCACAGAGTACTGTGGCCGTGGCAGGTGTGACCAACCAGCTGGGAAACACTCGAAGATTCCTGCGGGTTTAGGATTTTATCTTCTCTGCATTCTCTCCGACCACGAAGTTGCACGTTCTTCCTGCTGCTGAAGGAAAATGCTTTAAAAGCGGACACGCACGCATTCCGCATTCGAGGGTGGCAGCTTTTGCACATTCTGCCCCAAAGGGGAAGCGGGGTTGTTCTTCCCTCTCTGGCAGCCTCCTCTTAAAGCCAGACCTGACTGAAGGACCCCAGACCCCAGGCTCCCTTCCTTTGCTGGTTCTCAGCACTTATTAGCCCAGGGCCTTCCTGCCGGACGGCAGCCTCCAGCTGTCCCCTAGAGCCCGTTCTCCAGACGTGGAGGAGGGAAGCAGCTGCACCTCACAGGTGAACGAGTCACCTCGTGCCCTGGCTTTGAGACCCTGGAGGGGACAGCAGAGCTGGCTTCTGTCCAAACCGGGCCTCTCCCGCAAGGCCCAGCCCACTCCGCTCGCGTCCAAGCCCGCCTCCCTCGGGGTTCCCTCCACATCTTCTGAACAGCTCACTTTGTCACAACCAGTCGGATATTCTGTCCCCACTGTTTCCCACTCCGTCTTGCCTCTCTAGCTAGGACGATGCTTTAACATCAGGGCAGTAGAAAGAGCACTGGGTTGAGAGCGGGCAGCCTTAGCTTCTAGTTCCAGACTTTCCATTAAACACAGAGACAAGTCAGTTTTTCTGGGCCTCGGCTTTTTCATCTGTAAAATGAGAGACTGCAAACACCGCACCTGGAATGCTGCTGTCTAACTGGGACACGCCAGTGTGCCACGGGACCCGATGTGATACCCACCGCGAACTGGCAAAGCTCTTTCCCGCACGTCAGGGTGGGGGCTCCTGGCCCTTCTCAGCACCGCACTCTGCGCAGCCACAACCCATCAACCCCAGATTAAACCTGGTATCTGCCACTCCCTGGACTAGATGGTTTCTGCCGCATCACAGCACCTTGGAGAAGATCACACAAGATGGTGGGAACACAACATCTACAGTTACCTAGGCTCTGAACCGGCCTGCTTCGTTAGGAATAACAGACTCTGAAGGGTTCTTCGAATTAAGGCACGCACAAAGCTGTTCCATCCCCAGCCCAGCCTCTGCTTCCCTTCGTCCTGACGTTCCCTGACTGTGAACTCCTGCAGAGCAGGGCCACGTCTGTTCACCCCTCACCCCTCCTCGGGGCCCAGGGCCAAGCCAGATCCACCACGGTGGGTCCTTCAGAAACCACGCAGTGGGCGAGGCAGGGAGGACTAGTGGAGGGAAAATACACAACCAGCAAGGCTGGGGATGAAATAAAATCCGACCGCAGCCTAGAAGTGGGTACAGGCACCAGGAGATGCTCCCTGGGTCCCGTAGACTCTCTGGCCTCCTATAGAAAGTTCCAGGGCAGACCACAGCCTTCCTGGACACGTGGCACAGACACAGGTGCACCCTCCAGGCCCTGTCTGTGCACCCGTTTTTTAAATCCTCTGCTTCAGCTCCACTCAGGGCCCAGGTGTCATGTGTGCTCTTCAACAAGCAGAGGCCCAGCCCTGGAAATCTGTCAAGCCCTGGGCTACGACTGTCACTGTCCCTCCTACCACCCTCCGAGGCAGGGGTTGTTCCTCCCTGGCAGCCTCCTCTTGAAGCCAGACCCTACTGACGGACCCCGGGGGTCCCTCCCTGTGCTGGTTCTCAGGGACTGTCAGTCCAGGGCCTTCCTGCCAGACAGCAGCCTCCAGCTGTCTCCTAGAGCCCGTTCTCCAGACGTGGAGGAGGGAAGCTGCACCTCGCAGGTGAACGAGTCACCTGGAGCCCTGCCTCTGCCAGGCCCAGAGCAGTCCCTTCCGCAGAAAGGCTCTTCTCCCAAGGACTTGGCTCAAAGCCCAGCGGGTTGTGCTCCTGGGGGGGGGGGGGCACCAGGAACCTCAGGGGCCACGAACAGCCCCAGGCAGGACTGGCTTTGCTTCCACCAAACTGCCTGACTTTGATCGAGCCCTCCTCCCCAGCACCAAGGAAAGGGAAGGGCCTCCCTCCTTCTGCTTGAGCACCCAAGTGTTAAGGAGCCAGGAGGACGGCTGGGATCGGTGGGGGAGGGGCTGGGGAGGAGGGGGAGGGCTGATCTGCCTCCCCAGAGGTGACTTATTAAACCACCTCACCCTTGCTCACTGAGGCTATTCCACGGAGGTATCCGTTTACTTCGCAAAACCAGTTCTTGCTGCTCAATAGTGTGGGCTTGGTGAATGGCCGGTGGGAAACCAGACACTCCTGGGAACGGCGCCATTCCTGGGGAAATGGAGCACTCGGGAAGACACAAGCACCCCCACGGGTGACAAACCATTTTATTGTCGGCTGCGTGCTGGGACAGGGAGCGGAGTCTCCCGTGAAGAGGATGCAGTGCCGTAATGCGATAGCCTCAAAAGGGATGAGGCCCATTCTGCTCACCGTGAGACAGAAACAGACTTATCTGTATGCAAACCTGTCTGGTAATGGGTGACGCTGTGAAACCCGCAGAAAGGCAGCGTTTCCTTTATTCCCACCTCTATTTCCACTGTAAAGGTCGATTCTGCACCGAGTAAAGGGGTGGCCTTCTGGAGTGACACGCACAGGCACCACGGCACACTGGTGCATCCCAGAAGACGAGCTCAGGGTATCGCATCGGGGTATCACGGCACGCTGGCGTATCCCGATTAGACATTTGGAGGACACCACATCTGAGCTCAGAGTGCAGGGTACACCTGGGAAGGCACTCCAAGGGCTCCTCACCTGGATAGCACGGCACACTGGTGCATCCTGGGAAGACGTTCCTAGGGTACCACACCTGGGTACCGGGAGGGCGGGTGCATCTCGTAAGACTGACGTGAGAGTCGATGCATCCAAGCCACAGGGTTCATCCAAAAATCCTCAGGTGGAAAGACCGGGACTTTCACTACTGTGCTGTGAGCCCCAGGCTGGCCCGGGAAGGGCAGGGAGGCCGGCCTATTCCCCACCGCACGCCCATCTGCCACTCTCTCCTACGCTTGTGGCTGCTCCATGGTGCGGGGCCAGCTGATGAACTAGGCATGTAGGTGTGATGCTAGACTCTGGGCCCTGTGTCCTCACTTCCCTCCCTCCCTGGTCACAGGCAGCCTCGAAGGTGGATCCAAGCCCACTGGTGCACCCTCGGTCACCAGAGAAGCCCAGGGGGTGACATATGGCTGCTGCTGCTGCCCCAAACCCTGCCCCTCAAACCCAGAGCAGGGGGTGGCTCTTAGGGCACCCTCCACCCAGCACCAAAGGACAATACAGTTCCTGTCCTCTAAAGATAATGAGCTTTTTCCTTTATTGTTTTCTCTCAAAGCAACTTCTCCCAATGAAGCAATGCAATGTGATCCCTTAGATCACCAAGAACCTTTTCTAATGCCCCACGTGGCAAAGCCAGCGCATCAACAATCCTTTTCTGAGACAGAGAAGCACAGCACCCTGGTTAGTTTTGCTCTGAGGTTTGGGCTTACAGGTCTGGGCACCCCAAAGCATCAGGAGCCCAGGTGGAAAGTGTAGTCTGCTGGCCAGGGGTTTCGCCTAAGAAGTCTACCAAGGAATGCCAGCCAACCGCAGTCAGGGCTCCAACGTGCCTTTCTGTCTCTCCCCCACGCCCATAGTTCTCTTGCTGGCAAGGGCTTTAGCATGAAAAGTGCCACCATGGCTGTAATCCCCACCCACCACGCTCACCCCACCAGGCCTGAGGTCCACACTGCCTCCAGTCCTGGCCACAGCATCCAGACACAGATCACAAAGGTGGCAATCAACATGGTGCCAGGTGTCTTGCAACGTGCCCAGCCCTCGCAGGTGGGGTTTCCAGGCTCCCCTGGCCCACAGAAATCCTGTGCCTGGAGAAAGGTCTCAGGCCACACGGTGGAGGGTGCTAGGGCCAGGGGTTGAAGCCAGAGCTGGGACCCCTCCTGGGCAGCCCAGGGTGTGCTGAATATTCCAGAGTTTTAAAAGCCTGTTTTTGTCCTGGGCAGGGTACAGGGCTCTCTGCCTATGGCACATCTTCATTTCCTAGAACTCCACGCACATTTTTATTTCAGAGGCCACACGGTAGAGAGGAAAACACTGGACCAGGAGCAGAAGGGCCTGGGTTCCTATGTCAGTCTCACACCCAGCAGCTGCATGTGACTCCGGGCAAGCCACTAAACGTCCCCAGGCCTCATTTCCTCGGCTGTAAAATGGGGATATTTCCTGAACCATCTACCTCATCCTTTTCATAGACCCTCTATGACTCAGTTCTCTCTCTCTCCTACGACGAACTTACAACTAAAAAGCAGACAGCATGCCCGTGTGAGACAGCGCCTGTGCGTATCTGTACGTACGCGCACACACACCCTCGAGATGGTCACAGCTCGTCCACCATCCTGCTTCGTGACCCTGCTCTGGGACTCCATTCTCAGGGCCAGTCTGTGTGCTTGCTGCCCATGCAGTCTGTGTGCCACACATTAGGCGTCCCGTGATGCCCACGGCACAGCGTGGGCATCACTGTTCCAACGGGAGGGAAGCCTCGCCGATGCCATCACAGGCCGGCACACCTCCTCCTCGGCCCAGTGCCAGGACAACCCCGGCGCCCTGCCATCATGGGCTGTGAACCAGCCTAGCCCCACCTTAGGGGACTGGAACCAACTAAGGCATCTCTGCCAGAGAAGGTGGCCAGAACCCACTACAATGAGCCGGGTCTGGGCATTCCCTACTACCAATATGAAAACAGTGGTGACTGTTAATACTTACGTATTAAGTGCCAGGCATCACTCTAAGTATTTGAAATACATTGACTTATGTATCCTCGTTCCAACCTTGCTGTGATCTGCATTTTATAGATGAGGAAACTGAGGCACAAAGATGAAGAGAGACTAGCCCAAGGTGATACCAGCTTTTGATACAACTGTTCACATCCAAAAATGCACGGCCGGCCGGGCGCTGTGGCTCACGCCTGTAATCCTAGCTCTTGGGAGGCCGAGGCGGGCGGATTGCTCAAGGTCAGGAGTTCAAAACCAGCCTGAGCAAGAGCGAGACCCCGTCTCTACTATAAAATAGAAATAAATTAATTGGCCAACTGATATATATATAAAAAAATTAGCCGGGCATGGTGGCGCATGCCTGTAGTCCCAGCTACTCGGGAGGCTGAGGCAGAAGGATCACTCGAGCCCAGGAGTTTGAGGTTGCTGTGAGCTAGGCTGACGCCACGGCACTCACTCTAGCCTGGGCAACAAAGCGAGACTCTGTCTCAAAAAAAAAAATGCACGGCCCCTAACACAAGGACTTGTTCTAGGGGGGAATAAAATCAACCACAGGGTTCTAAACACAAAATTTTTATGCAAAGATTATTTATTTTTATTAGCTTATTTGTTTTATCTCAAAATATTAAGGGGGGCACACATTTTTGTGTTACATGGATACCTTGTATAATGTTAAGTCTGGGCTTTTATTTATTATTTTTTTATTTTATTTTATTTTTTTTGAGACAGAGTCTCACTTTGTTGCCCAGGCTAGAGTGAGTGCTGTGGCATCAGCCTAGTTCACAGCAACCTCTAACTCCTGGGCTCAAGCAACCCTACTGCCTCAACCTCCCGAGTAGCTGGGACTACAGGCATGCACCACCATGCCCGGCTAATTTTTTCTATATATATTAGTTGGCCAATTAATTTATTTCTATTTAGAGTAGAGACGGGGTCTTGCTCTTGCTCAGGCTGGTTTCCAACTCCTGACCTCGAGCAATCCTCCCCCCTTGGCATCCCAGAGTGCTAGGATTACAGGCGTGAGCCACTGCGCCTGGCTAGTCTGGGCTTTTAATGCGCCCATCACCAGAATAGTGTTTACCGTACCTGTGAGGTAAGTTTTTACCCCTCATCCTCTTCCTGCCTCTCCTGTTCTTGGTTTCCGATGACCATAATTATCTCTTTGTACTCGTGTATGCCCATCGATTAGCTCCCAATTATTAGAAAGTACGTGTAGTGCTTGTTTTTCCATTCCTGAGATACTTTGCTTAGAATAATGGATTCCAGTTCCACCTAAGCTGCTACAAAAGACATTATTTTGTTCCTTTTTTATGGCTTAGTACTCCATAGTGTGTATATATGCGCCACATTTTCTTAATCCACTCATGAATTAATGGGCACTTAGGTTGATTCCACATCTCTGCAACTGTGAATTGTGCTGCAATAAACATTCAAGTATAGGTGTCTTTTTGATAAATGTCTTCTTTTCCTGTGGGTAGATACCCAGTAGTGGGACTGCTGGATTGAATGGTAAGGTCTATTTTTATTTCTTTGAGGAATCTCCATATTATTTCCTATAGATGCTGTACTATTAATAAACTGCATTATTAATAATCAACAGTATAAAATGTGCTATCTACATCTATGCCAGCATCTACTGTTTTTTGACTTTTTAATAATGGCCATTCTGATAGGGGTAAGGTGGTATCTCATTGTGGTTTTAACTTGCATTTCCCTGATAATTAGTGATGTTGAACATTTTTTTCCCACACATTTGCTGGTCATTTGTCTATCTCCTTTTGAAAAACTTCCATTCGTATCTTTTGTCCACTTTTTAATGGTGGTGTTTTTTCTTACTGATTGGAGTTCTTCGTAGATTCCGAATATTAGCCCTTTATTGGATGTATATATAGTTTGCGAATATTTTCTCCCATTCTGTACACTGTCCATTTACTCTGTTAATTATTTCCTTTGCTATGCAGAACCTTTTTAATTTAATTAAGTCTCATTTATTTATTTTTGTTGTTGCTGTATTTGCCTTTTGGGGTCTTAATCATAAATTCTTTGCCTAGGCTGATGTCCAGAAGAGTTTTTCCTATGTTTTCTTCAATAATTTTTTGGTTTCATGCCTTACATTTAAGTCTTTTATCCATATTGAATTAATTTTTACATATGGTGAGAAACAGGGGCCCTATTTCATTCTTTTGCATGCAGCTATCTAGTTTTTCCAGCACCATTTACTAAATAGGCTTCCTTTCCCCAGTGTCTGTTGTTACTTGCTTTGTTGAAGATCAGCTGGATTGTAGGTAGATGGCTTTATTTCTGGGTGCTCCATTCTGTTCCACTGGTCTGTGTCTTTACTCTTATACCAATACCTTGCTATTCATTTTTTGGTTACTACAGCCTTATAGTATGATCGGAAGTCAGGTAATGGGATGCCTCCAGATTTGTTCTTTTTACTTAAGATTGCTTTGGCTATTTGGGCTCTTTATTAGCTCCAAACGAAACACAGAATTATCTTTTTCTAGATCTGTGAAATACGACGTTGGCATTTTGATGAAGATGGTGTTCAATCTTTAAATCACTCTGGGCAGTACGGACATTTTAACGATGTTGATTTACCAATACATGAGCATGGAATGTTTTCCCACTTGTTTCTGTCATCTATGATTTCTTTCATCAGTGTTTTGTAGTTCTCCTTGTAGAGATCTTTTACCTCTTTGGTTAAGTATGTTTCTAGGTATTTTATTTTCTTTGTAGCTACAATACATGGTACTGAGTCCTTCAGCTTAACTGTTATTAGCAGATAAAAATACTACTGATTTGTGTACATAGATTTTGTAACCTGAGACTTTGCTGCATTTATTTATCAATTCTAGGAGTCCTTTGGTGGAGTCTTAGGATTTTCTAGATACAAGATCATATCATCAGCACACAGGGATAGTTTGACCTCGTCTTTCTCAATTTGGATGCCCTTTACTTCTTTCTTTTGCCATTTGTGGAGAATATTTTTTGTCCATCCATTTACCTTGAATCTGTGTGAGTCCTTGTGAATTAGGTGTTTCTTGGAGACAGTACATACTTGGGGAGGTGTTTATTCATCCATTCATCCAGCCTATGTCTTTTTTTTTTTTTTTATTTTTTTATTTTTTTTATTTTTGTCATCTTCACTGTAGGAGGAACAGCCTATGTCTTTTAGGTGAGGCATTGAGACCACTCTCATTCAGTATTAGTATTGCTATGTGGGCTATTGTTCTACTCAGGTGATACTTGGTTTTCCCTCTTGTGCTATTGTCTTATAAGAGCTGTGAGCTTTAACTTTCAGGTATGTTTACGTTGGTTAAGTACCTACTGTGCTGTTTTCTACATAGTAATATAATGCAGTTCTGAGTATTTCCTGGAGGGCAGGTCTAGTAGTAACAAGTTCCCTTAATGCTGCTTGTCTGGAAAAGTATTTCTCCAACATTCATGAAATTTAGTTTTGTGGGGTACAAAATTCTTGGCTGGCAGTTTTCTGTTTGGGAAGACTCAAAATGGGACCGCAGTCTCTCTGGCTTATGAGGTCTGTGCTGACAGGAATGCTGTTAGCCTGGTGGGTTTTCCTTTGCAGGTTAGTTGCTGCTTTCATCTTGCTGCTTGTCGAATTTTCTCCTTCCTTCTGACTTTGGCCAGGTTGATGACCATGTGTCTTGGAGGTGCCCTATTTGCTGTAAATCTTCCCAGTGTCCAATGACCATCTTGTTTCTGCATATCTGAATCTCTGGAGATACCAGGGAAGTTTTCTTCCATAATTCCCTCAAATAGGTTTTCCATGCTTTTTTGCTTTTTCTTCTCCCTTCAGATACCTATAATTCATATATTGTTTCACTTCATGTAGTCTCATATTTCTCTTAGTGATTGCACATTCTTCTTTGTGCATTTTGAAATCACTTAATGACTCTCTCGTTTCCTTAAGTTGTACTTAATATTATTCTTTCTTATGTTGTCTAGCTCTTTAGCAACTTTTCCATTTTTTGTTAATATCCTGAAATATTTTGTGGCTTCTTTGTGTTGGTTTTCAACTTTCTCTTCAATCCCATTCATCTTGTTTGCCATCCATGTTCTGCATTCCATTTCTGCAATTCCACAATTTCCTTTTGGTTGGAAGGAAACCATTATTTAGATCCATTATTGTAGATCCACTGTGATCCCTTGGGGGTGTTGAACCAGCTTGTTCTTTATTGTTGCCCAAGTTCTTCTCCTGGTTTCTTCTCATCTGAAACCCCTTCTCTCAGCTCAGGGCAGGTGGATTTGCAGCACATTTGTTGTTCTTTGCTGGGAGCTCTCCTTCTTACTAAGTAGAAGGTGAGGTCCTTAGATGGTGCTCTTGTGACCCATGCTAGAGGACGGACCCAGCAGGAGTCGAGTGGGTGCACCAAGAGCCTGTCATGCAGCTGTTCTGTGTCCTCTGGTTCCCGTGATTGCCACAGTCCAAACTGGTGCTGGATGGTCTTCATGCGCAGTCGTGGGTTGTTCCCCTGGCTGCTGTTGGAAGCTTGGGCATGGCGCTGGGCCAGTCCCTCTCCATGGAGGCTGGCATTACGAAAGATTGCTCTGCCTGGGTCTCCCCGAGGTGGTGACAGTGGCAACTGGGCAAGGCTATCTAGGGAGTGATAGTGGCTATCAGGGCTGTAGGCATTCGCTCCAACCAGGTCCAGGTGCAATGGGGGCTTGAGAGTGGCAGGTCCTGGTGGAGCACTGGATTGCAGGGGCAGTTCCTGCCAGGCAGCCAGTGGGAGCCAAGGGGACAGGGGCATGGGTTCTGGCAGCAGCACTAGGACCTCAGGGGTAAAACTACAGGGCCCAGCAGCAGCACTGGCGCCTCATGGGCGGGGCCGCAGGGCCCAGTGGCAATGTTAGAGCCTCAGGGGCATGGCCACAGGGACAGACAGCAGCGTGGGAACTGTGGGAGCAGCACAAGAACCACAAGGTCCCTGCTGTGCACCATGGGTACAGTACCGTGAGGTCAGCGGTGCAGGGCCAGGTGACAGCATAGGGGCTGTGGGGGCAGGGCTGCTGGGACTCTCCTGTCTGGGTCCTATTGGAGGCAGTCACCGCCACAGGGCTTCTCAGGTGGCATCCCTGGCACCAAATCCCCCATACAGGGGAGGGGTGCTTAGTCCCAGTCACAGGAGAGCGTGTGTTCTCCCTGCCCCCTCCCCGGCCCAGGGCAATGCAGAAGCAGCTGCAGCACAGTCCAGCCCTGTGTAGACCAGGCACTATGCACCTGACGGCTCAGAATGGTATCAGCTGCAGCGACCCAAGAAAGGAAGCCAGCAGGTCCCTGCTGTGCCCGCTCTCGGGTGCAATGTTGCTGCACAGACTCCAGGCAGCTCCCTGATGAGTCCAGAGGTCTCTGTGAGGGGGGCCCCTCTCACAGCTCGGTGCTCATTGTCTTTGAGGAGTAGGGAGCCCCAGGGCTCTCTCCTCCTATCCTTCCCCACACGTGCACGCCTCCTGCAGGTAACCTTCCAATCTTGCCCAGTGGATCGCCCTGTCTCCCTCTTCTTCACTCTGAACGTACCCTGTCACTTCTCCGATGACTCACAATGCTCTTTCCAAGAAGGCCCACGCGTAGGTGGGCAACTGTTCCATCCCCTCCTTGAGAACGGCATGTGTGGGCTGCCTCCAGTCCACCCTCTTCTCTGATGGCACCAAGCACATCATGCTGATGAATATGATCTGAGCATATGGAAACCGGAGACAACATGTGTCACGTTCACAAGAAGAATGACACTTTGCAGAGCCTTTACAGTTTCCACCGCGGGCTTTGCTCACAGCGAGCTCAGACAACACACTCAAGATAATTTGATTCCTCTGTGGAATTTGCAGTCAGAGAGTTTCAACTCTGAAGCTGGTGAAGCGTGTCCCTGGCCAAGTGATGTCCCTGCACCTCTCGGCTCAGTTCCTGCATCCACAGAACCTCTCAGGGTTGCCATGGGGGGTGCCGGGCACAGGGGAGGCAGGACCTTCTCGGACGCAGCCAGTGGAGATGGGGGCAGGAGCATCCAGGATTTCCACGACAGAATTTCAACACAGAAGGGGCACAAAGGGACCAGAGGCACCTGACACTCTGGAACAACCTCTCTGGATGGGTGAAGCTTAAAACATAAAATAATTTTACCAGATGACAACCAAACCAGGGCCAATAAACCCAGGCCTAGGAAAAGCTTCCAAGGTCACTAATACCAGGGTTCATTTTCTAGCCTTATTGGGGGCGTTAGGCCAGTCAGGTTCAAAGATGCTATGCAAACAAGGTGAGCGCCTAGAAGCTGGGCATGTGCCTTCTGCTTTCATACCGCCACACTCTCCTGGACGTTGTGTTGAGATGACCAGGCAGGGGCGGCCATGCAGGGCTAGCAAACTGGCTCAGATGACAATCGTGGCTCCGCTGCATCCTCTTCCAAGGCCCAGCCACCTGTGCAGCATGCATGGTAGGAACTGTACACACAGCCGAGCCAAAACCCTTCCCGGGAAGGCGCTCACGGCTGCTGCCTATGAGAATCCCCTTTCTATCTCCCGCAGGTTTCCAAAGCCAGATGCAAACAGAAAAACCCAAACTCTCACGCCTGCAAGGTTAGGCCCCGCACAAAAGCCCTGGAGGCAACTCGAATAGGCAAGAGGAGCACAAGCGAGCTGTCGCCACTCTAGGGGCTTTCCACAAGGCTTTGCGCTGCCACGGGAAGATTCCTGGCTGATGCCTGACAGAGAAGGACAGGAGAGGAGGGGGCCTGAGGGACCAGCACCGAGACCTCAGGTCCTGGACTCAGCTCCGGCTGCAAGGAGGGACAAAAGCCACTTACTGGCCCATGTTTCAGTTTTCCTGCTTGCTAAAGGAGGAGTGGGCTGGACAGGATCAGCGGGTCTTAACCGTGGCTGCACAGCAGAATTATCTCATCAGAAGAGAGCTGTCCAATGATAACCAATCCAGGCACTCTCCCACTTGGGGGGTGGGGTCCAGGCAATGCATTTTCAGGGCTCCGAGGGGGTTCTGCTGTGCAGCTGGGGGTGCGAGCCATCACACCAGGTGACTCAAGTCCCTTCAAGCTTAAACCTTCTCTGCTGCCAAATGGCAGAACCACACGCCCTCAGGACTTGCTCTGAAACCACCCCTATGACAGTCCCCACTGGAGTCTTAAAAACACAGAGGAACTGGCCTGGAGCAGTGGCTCACACCTGTAATCTTAGCACTCTGGGAGGCTGGCGGATTGCTCGAGGTCAGGAGTTCGAAACCAGCCTGAGCAAAAGTGAGACCCCATCTCTACTATCAATAGAAAGAAATTAATTGGCCAACTAATATATATAAAAAAAAATTAGCCGGGCATGGTGGCGCGTGCCTGTAGTCCCAGCTACTCGGGAGGCTGAGGCAGGAGGATCGCTTGAGCTCAGGAGTTTGAGGTTGCTGTGAGCTAGGCTGACGCCACGGCACTCACTCTAGCCTGGGCAACAAAGCGAGATTCTGTCTCAAAAAAAAAAAAAAAGAAAAGAAAAGAAAAGAAAAAGAAAAGAAATTAATTGACCAACTAAAAAGATATAGAAAAAAATTAGCCGGGCATGGTGGTGCATGTAGTCGCTGTAGACCCAGCTACTTGGGAGGCTGAGGCAGTAGGAATGCTTGAGCCCAGGAGTTTGAGGTTGCTGTGAACTAGGCTGACACCATGTCACTCTAGCCCGGGAAACAGAGTGAGACTCTGTCAAAAAAAAAAAAACCCACAGAGGAACAGTCATCAAGCCTCAGGGATATCCCGGGCATGCCTTAGCCAGCAAGTGGGAGAAATGGGGGTGTTAAGTGAGCCCTAACCAGATCTCTGTCATCTGTCACATGGGAGCTGGGTTCCAAGCCTGCTATTAACTCAGCCAACGCCCCCACCCCACCCCACGTGAAACGACAGCTGCCCCTTGCAGCTCTGGGCTGCCCTAGCCCAGCTTTCCAAGGCCTTAGTGCTGACCCTGCACCCCAAGGCCCAGGCAGGTACCAGGTAGCGCCTGCTCTGGAAACATCCCAGAGCAACTGGAATGCTCCACCATAGCAACTCCAGATCCTGGCTGCGGGCCCCGCTTTTCCCGGGAGACGCGAGCTACAGCAGGCAGAGCTACCCGAGCAGACGAGGACTGCGTCTGCCACGCAGGGCTTAACTCAGACGCTCCCGGTAAGCCTCAAACCCGTGTGTAAACAAGAAGTGCACGTGGTGAGCTGTCAGCCACTTGAGCAACATAGAAAATGTCTAAAAAAGGACCGAAACACTCAAGCACGTGATGTTTCAACCAAATAAAGACTGCGATCTGTTCTTACAGTGGGCCGTGACTCAGGCACGCTTAGGGAGAGGGATGTGTACTCCTTCTTCCTGGGGCTGGTGAGAAGGACTTCCCCGGGTATTAATAGCCCTCAGCTGTCCCCACGAAAGCCACAGATTCCTTTCCCAGGGAAGGGCCGGGCCCAGCAGGACAGTGAACTACAAACCACTTCAACATGCTGAAGTAGCAGGATGGGGAGTGAATGTCTGTCTTCTCTCTTTTCACACAGTTTCATTCGGATGCCTATCACGTACCGTGTTTCCCCGAAAATAAGCCCTAGCCATAAAATAAGCCCTAGCAGGATTTCTAAGCATGTGTGCAATATAAGCCCTACCCCGAAATAAGACCTAGTGACGGGCGTGGCTGCGCAGCATATCTATATCTGCACAACCCATGCATTTCATCGCAGAGCGGTAAAGACGACGAGCAGCCCTTCTCATCTGCCCCATGAGCTCTAGTGCTCAACATGAGAGAGTGGGGCCAATGGTTCTAAAGGAAACAGAGTCGCAAGAAATTCAGGATGGAATTTGGGATTTGGAGAGTTATGATGATAGAAGAAGAAGATTTAACTATATTTGAATAAAAGTAGGTTGTTGTCCCGTACTTAAAAAAAAAAAAATCCCCTGAAAATAAGCCCTAGGGTGTCTTCTTGAGGAAAAATAAATATAAGACCCTGTCTTATTTTCAGGGAAACACAGTACGTGACAAAAATAATAATGAGAAAATAAAGCCTCCAAGTTCCTGGTTCTGCTCAGCCCCAGGCATGACATCAGCCCGGATGCCAACACAGCACTAGGTCCAAGTAAAACCAAGGTACACAGGGAACACTCCTGTCCCCAACCTGAACGAGGGTCAAATTCATTTGTTTTAAGGCCTAACTGGCCCCTACAGCCTCTGCAGCTCACAGGCAAGTGCAGTGGGGTGTTTACAAGGCACACAGGGGGATGTAAGGTGAGAAAGAAAAAAATGACCCCTTCTACGCTTCCTCCAAGTCCAGACGCTGAGGGTTGTGTGGCCTGACCTCTGTCCCGCCTTCCTCCTGGCCCTCCCCGGCTCCCCCAGGGGAAAGTCACCAACTGCTCTTCTAGATGTGATCCCAAGTTCAAAGCCGAAATCACTGACCTAGAGCCAGAAGGCTTCAAGTGGAAAGGGATGCTTCCGTGTCTGACAGTGTAATCCTGCCTGATTTAAGCATGAACTTCTAAAAAGTCTTCCTATCCTAGGACTATCCATCATCAAGAGGAATATCTTAACTGCCGGGGCTTAAGAGAGTTGCCAGGGCTTCAATGTCGAAAAACCCCTATGCTGACTCCAAGTAAAAAAGGTTTTTCCTTTAAAAAACAAAAAACAACAAAAGGCCATCCATGGTGGCTCACACCTGTAATTTTAGCTCTTTGGGAGGCCGAGGCAGGGTTGCTTAAGGTCAGGAGTTCAAGACCGGCCGAAGCAACATAGCAAAACCCTGTCTCCATAAAAAATAGAAAAATTAGCTGAGTGTGGTAGTGCACACCTGTAGTCCCAGCTACTCGGGAGGCTGAGGCAGGAGGATCGCTTGAGCCCAGGAGTTTGAGGTTGTAGTGAGCTATGGTAGTACCAATGTACTCTAGCCCAGGTAACAGAGCAAGACCCTGTCTCAAATATATATATATATGAGGAAAAAGAAAAGAAAGGAAAAGAAGAAATATGCTGTCAGATCCTGCTTAACTAGCCATGGTTACTTAGTCTGCCAGTTGGGGCAGAGAGACACCACTTTTAAGGCTGGAGCCAGAGTTTCAAGCCCTCTGTGAGTGACATCACCCGGGTCCTTATTAGACGCCCATTTCACTCTTTGATGCATATTTGAGCACAGCACCTGGCACACAGCCATGTGTTCCACAAAAACCTTCCGTCCTCGTAAAGTCATGCTTTTGGCATCTCCATCTCATTATCAGACTGGAGAGGGTAGGGACCCATCTCGCTCGGTGCAACCCCGAAAGTGTGCCCCGTAATCTGTGCTGAATAAAGAAAACACGAGCCGGCATCTCAGAGGCCCCTGTATCCTCAAAGCTTCCACTGCAGAGAACCCCTGGGAGGCAGAGGCTGCTCCTCATCCAACCTCTAACTGGCCGTCCCAAATCGGAGCCACTGGACACCAGGGGGCAAAGCCCTCAGGCAGCCCACTGTGTCCTCCGGGTGAGGGTCCCAAAGTCACCTTCATGTACCATATGCAAAAAACCAACAGCTGGTCTCATTTTACTTCAGGATTCCCAGGGCCTAGCTGAGTTAAAAAGGAAATAAAACAAAAACAGAAATTTCCAAAGCCCAGAGAACGAGGTAACACAGTTACCCTGTTACAGGGGCTGCCGCCAGGAGCCTTTACGTACCTTCCTTGTTCAGCCTTCACCTTCACTAGGTGGCATTTATTCCCGTCTCAACAATGAGGAAGCTCAGAGAAACCGAGGACCTTAGGAACCTTGCCACAAAGTCCAAGATCTTAAAACAGTTAGTGGCGGAGCCAGAGGACCGAACCCATGTCATTCCTCTCCGGAGGCTCCTGTTCCCTCCACTCTGGTTCCTACAGGTGATAGTTCAACACCAAGCACTTAACACAACTGCAGTCACAAAACGGAATGTTCTGGAAGCCTCCAATTCATTAGGTACCCACGTGTTTGGCCTTAGCTTGAACCCGGACACAGGTTTTTCAGCTTACCATCATCCTCACAGTATAAAACCCTCTCGCTGCAAAAAAGCCCAACTGGGCTCCCTGTTTTTTTTTCTTCAATAGTGATAAAATATTCAGACCCTAAAACTTACCATTTTAACCCTTTTTAAGTGTACAGTCAAGTGGCATTAAGTACACTTATGCTGTTGTGCAACCATCACACCATCCATTTCTAGAATTATTTTCACCTTCTAAAACGGAAACTCTGTAGTCCTTACACAATAACTCCCCGTGTCCCTTGCTTTTTAAGTCAGATGATTTCTAAAATCAGCTTCCTAAAAGACTCAAAGTTAAATACTCCTGAGTGTACTATATTCCTTTTTCTTGTTTTTTTAAAGTTTTGCTCTCCCCTGGAGTTGAAAGTCTAGTTACCCCTCATACTTTCTAAACTCTTTCCAGCCACATCTGAACACACTCTTGGATTTCAAAGTCACACCATCAGTTTACCTCCTCACTCCACTTGGCTGCTCCAGACCCCGCAGGGCCTCTGGGGTGGCAGCCACCAAGGCCACCACTTCCGCTGCTCCGGGCTGACCCCGTTCCCACCGGCGCGGACATCTGTGGAGGTTCTAGGTCTCCTGTCCTGAGATTGTCCCTAGGAATGCTCCAGACACACCCAGGAACTGACATGACCCATAAACTCTGGCATCCGTCGCCCCTTCCTGCCCCACCCCTCCCCTCAAATCCCCAACCCAGTAAATCTGGAGGTGCAGGTCAGCTGTGGGCATGGAGCCCCCCGGCCTGACACCAGCCTCCCAGAGCAGGAGAGGAACCTCAATTAGCCAGAGCTGGAGGAGGAGCACCCTTTCAAAGGGAAAAAAGGAAGGAGGAAGGCTTCACTGGTCACATTCCCAATTATCTTCTGCTTAAGAAGGCTGTTCGAGTTTAAAGGGACGAGATCAAAAGGCCTGTCAAAGTGGCTTTGCCTTTAGAAATCAATTTATCTCATCTTCTGAACCCCAGAGTTGATAACAATCCAGAGTTTCAATCAGGCGAAGCATAAAAGGAGGAACATTTTAGAGTCCACGCCGGGCCCATCCCATAAACCTGCCCTTGGGAGTTCTGCTGCTGCTTCCGGAAAGTGCCAGCTCCCGGGGCACCGCCACAGGGACCCAAGCAAAGTTCAGCAGGAATCAGGGTGGCCCTGCAGCAGGCACCTGCGGTGCCAACCAGGAGGGGCCCAGCTGCCAGGGCTCCTGCCCAGAGGAAGTCTGCACACCTGGCAGGACACGGAGAAAGCAAGTCTGAGTGGAGGGGAGTGACAATGGCAATAAGGAAAGTCATTAAACCTGGTGCAGAGAGTCTTCGTGGGCTCCACAGAGGCGGACAAAGGGAGGGTGTTGGGCGGGAGAAACTGCAAAGCCAGGACAGGGGCGGTGGAGGTGGGAGGCGGCCTGGCGGGGTCTGGTATTCACATGCCCACGTGCGCTCCTGGCTCTCTCTGACCGGCACAACCCAGGGAGGTGAGTCCAGTTACTATCCCCAATTGACAAAGGAGGAAACAGCTTGGCCCCAGGTCACACCGGTGTCAGGGAGGTCTGGGAGTCCTGCTGGGAGGGGAAGACAGACCCAGCTGCCTGCTATTTTATTTGCAAGACGGTTGGGGGCATCCCCCCAGCACCCACAGGTGGGGGGGGGCAGATGAGGAAGAGTCAACCTGGGTGAATTCTACCTCCCCAAGGAAGAAACAAGGGTAGAGGCAGGAGATGAAGAGGAGGGACAGATCTGAGCACATCTGTCTGGCCAGGTGACCCACACCTCAGCCCCTATCTGGTTTCCACTGAAGGTCTGGGCAACCTGTTTGGGATTAACTGCCCAGAAGGTTATCAGAACAGCCCAGAGTTATCAGAAATCACCAGCTCTTCTTCCTTTTGGCATCATCTAAGCTTGGGATATTTACCTCTGCAACTCAGTCCATTTCCATCTGAAAAATTCAACTTTCAAGCTCTACTCTACAAAACCCGAAAGCCACCAACTCTGCCCCCAAAAGCGGAGAGCCAGGACACCAGCTGAGGAAAAAAAGTGCCCAAACTGCCTTAGGTGGTACAAGTGCACACTTTAAAAGGACGTAAGTCTGACTCACTAGACAAGAAGATGAGTCTGTTTGGTTACTAAGCTTTGGAAAGGAGGGCAAAATTTTATTTTAAAAAATTTAAAGTCATTAAACCTAAACCTTAGAAAGCTCAGGGGAGCCAAGCTGGCTAGACAAGGTTGAAAACAATCAATTTAATTTCCACCCCCCAGGGACTGAGCCTCCCGGTACCTGACATATGGCATTTCCATCAACAAAGCACACACCACATGAAAAGCCTACAGGTCTGAGCGAAGACAGCAGGGGATCCGGCAAGCAGGCGCAGGACTCAAAGGCTCCAGCCACCCCCCATTGCACCTCCCACTTGCCCCCAGTGAGGGCCCCAGTCCCTGCTGTGTCCCTGCCAGAGGGACAGTAGGGAAGGGAGACAGGGAGACCCCTGACCTCCAATCAGTCAATGGTCTAGAAAGGGCACCGGGTCAGGGGCCTCGCTAGGGTCATTTTAGCCTAGAAACAGGAATCCCGGCCCCAGCCCGGTGCAGTACCCTGTTCCCTGGATGTAACGACTCAGTCTCTGAATTATTTAGTCCCCTGAGTTGTGGCTTATAGTGCTATGTATCTTGTCATTAACCCAGCTGACGGAGACACGTCTGCGTGCGGGCCTGGCGAGAGACAAACAGAGAAAGAGTGAGTGCCTGCCTTTAAGGAATTTCATTCCTGGTAGGGGATAAAATCGTGAGGCTCCCTCAGAAAGATGGCACGAGGAAGTCGCTCAGCACGCCACACGCACGCGGTAAGCTTAAAATACAAAGATCACACGGGACAACGACGTGTAGGGCAAGAGGCAAGCACACATGTGCACACGTATCACACTAATCCCAATGACTCAGAAAGCATTACTCGTGGAGGGGCCCGGTGATAATCGGCTCGGTGACAAATGAACTCGGCGTGGTGGGGGCCTGCCAGACGGGTGGGCACCCTGTCGTCCCCTGTCCCTCCTCGCTGAGACCTTGCAGGGCTCTTACGGGGGCCCTCCCTACATCCTCCCGGGCAGGCACTATGAACATCCCTCCTTCCCAGATAAGAAAGACTCTCAAAGATGAAGTCACTCGCCCAAGGCCGCCACAGATCTGCGGGGTGAGCTCACAGGAACCCACTATACTCGACCTTGTGCCTCTACAGATGGTGAGGTGTGTGGTTACTTTTCTTACTCCCTTTCTATTTTTATTTGGACTCGTGTCTGCTGTCTCCCAAGTTCTCTATCTACAAGTAACTGTGCCCCTCCCCCCGCAGAACGCAGGCTAACCTCCCCCGGGAACCTGAGCGAGCCTTGATTCAAAAAGCTTTCTGTTACTTCATTTGAGCCTCACAACAACCTATGAGGTAGTTACTACCCGGATTTTTACAGGTGAGGTCAAATGAGGCACCCTAGGTGGCACTGCTGGGGACAGGGACACAGGGTTCTAGACCTGCAAGAGTTAAACGACCCCAGCTGACAGAGCAGTGCAGCTCTCCCTCGCTCCTGCCCCCCACCGCCCATCCCACCTTGTTTTCCTGGTAACCAAAGAGACCACCCCGCAGAGCTAGCTCCTCCACTTCCACCAGGCACAGGCTAATCTCCTGGTACCCCCAGCTGAGAAAGCAAACCTGCCCGCTCCCTCCCCAGCCAGACTGTCCCAGCTGAAGCTCATGGAAGCCACAGGCCACTTCGCCCCATCTCTCTCTGGTCCCATCTCTCCCCGCGGATAGTACCCCTGTATTTAGACTGCCACCCTTGGACCCTAAAGCCGCTGAAAACCCAATCCCAAACCAACAGAACCCTTGCAGCACACACACAGCACCCTCCTCACCTTCTGAAACCTCCGCCTCCCCCCAAGATACCACCAACAAACTCAGAACTCGCTGATGACGGGGTGTGGCCTCTTCACCCTCCACAGTCCTTGGCCGAAGCCACCAATTTCAGCCAAGCACTTCCTCATCCTCACCCTTCCTCTGGTTACTAGGAAAGTGAGACGAAAATCGTATCGTGAAGGACACCAAGGCCCCGAATGCCATGGCAAAGCAGCAGAAAAATCTCTGCCTTTCCAAAAAGAACAGCTGAATAACAAAACTGTTACTAGCCCTGGATGGGAGCCACCACCCGGGGCTTTCAGGGAGAGGCAGAGCCTGCCCGGGCACGCTCTCCAGAGACTCCTTCTCACAAACCAGTTACAGCATCAAACAGGCTGCTCTTGGCATTTAACACCAAAACTCAAGGAACAGAAGAGAATCTTTTTTTTTCTCTCTCTCTTTTTAAAAACTTGAGAAATCCATTTCCCTCCTTTTTGTCACAAAAGGAACCGTAGCTCTCAGCACGCCCTGGCTCTCTGGTGTTTCGGACGCTGCCGTGAGACCAGCCGTGTCTCTAGCCCCCATTCATTCCAGCTTCACGACACTGGCCACCCGCAGCACGGTTTTCAACTGGAGCTGAGCAAGACCTAACGGGAGACGACACCCATGAGGACCCGGGACCAGAAAGCACAGCTCGCTCTCGGCCCCTGCGGTTTCCCTGCAATTCTTCTGGACGCACAGACTCAGCCTCCTGCCCTGTGATGGGGGTGACACTCAGCTCCCGCCCCCACGGCCTGGCTGGCCGCTCACTTGCGTGCCCTGTGACAGGCTCAGAAACACAACTCTTAAACCAATGGCTATGAAGTAAGAGAAAACTGAGCAAAAGGTGAAAAAGTCAATCCTCCACACGGTGAGCGGACAGAGGAAGGCGAGGGGCTGGGAGACAGTGCAGATCTGCAAGGGCAGGACTCGAGCAGGGCTCTGGGGACTGTGTGTTCTGAGCGCTCAGGCTCAGGGCTGTGCTGAGTAAGCACATCAAGGCCACGGGGGCTGGGTGGCACCCTCAACACCTGGGAGCCAAAGGTAACACTCCGGAGCCAACAGCTCCCTCCCTCTCGTTAAGGCAAAGGCAAGTGGAAGGGAAGCCCCCAGCCATTGGGGCCTGGAGGAGGAGCCCTCAGACACGGGCAAGGCTGCTCTACACACACGTGCGTGTATGCGCACACGCACACACACACTCTCCCGCCCCCACCCCCAACCTCCCCGTCCTGGCCAAACTCCAACTCTGCTAATTGCATCAGACCCAGTTTTCACCCTCCACAGCCCCTGCAATTAGCCCCAATCTCTGCTTCCTGCCCCTCTAGGCGGTGAAGTCCCCGGCCAGCTGCTCCCTCCTTGCCACCCTCCGCCCAACCCCGGAAGTTTCAGAGGTGCCAGTCCCTTCCTCTGGGGCTCAGGCTGGAGCCTGGGTGACAAGGGGGAGCCTCCAGCCTGGTGCAGGGCGCGGCTCCCACCCTGCCGTGCCTGCGATCCTGCAGGCCCCTCACAGGACAGTCCGTCCCACCCACGGCAGCTGTCCCCTACATCATTCTGGGAAGCTTCGTTTTTAGAAAAAAACGCTTCTCCAAGCACCCAATGACCAAGAAAACCTGCAGCTTTCTGGGGCTGCTTCCTCATCTGTAAAATGGGGCCAGCAAGTTCGTCCCCAGGATGCCGACGTAAGGGTGGGAAGGGACCAGGCACAGGCGCCCGGCAAAGACCACACTCCCTCGGGGTGATCTCTCAGCCTTTTGATGCGACACGGATTTGAGTCCCAAAGTTTCTGGTTGCTATTTGACATTTTTTTGAGATGGGATTGCTCTCCTTTCCCTGGGTAGAGTGTGGTGGTGTCATCGTAGCTCACTGCAGCCTCAAACTCCTGGGCTCAAGCAATCCTCCTGCCTCAGCCTCCCGAGTAGCTAGGACTACAGACAAGCGAGTGCCACCGTGCCCAGCTAATTTTTCTGGGTTTTTTTGTAGATGGGGTCCTGCTCTTGCTCAACCTTGTCTCGAACTCCTGGCCTCAAGCAATCCTCCCTCCTCGGCCTCCCAAAGTGCTAGGATTTCAGGCGTGAGCCACCTCGCCCAGCCTAAGCAGCATTTCTTTTAACAAGAAGGAGGGAAAAGAAAGGAAACCAAGTCCAGCTGGTGGTCTAACATCTGGCAGAAACAAAACCTGCCTCCCAGGAGGTGTGGGGGTCAGCACATCATCAGGCCCCCCCACCTGTGTGCTCCCTGGCGGACGGCGGGGCCACTGAGCTCAAAACACAAGCACCGGGGGCCAGCCGGGCAGCAGTGGCACAGGCTGGGAGTGGATGCCTTTGGTAAGTGTGGAAAAGGGAATTCTAGCGGCCCTGAAGCTGTGGCCCCTCTCCAGCCCCCTCTGGCTGCCGGGAAGCTGCTGCTGCACAGCTGTCCTGGCCTCAGCACTCGCTCCAGGTGGGCGCTGAGCGACTTACTGAGCGGTGTGCAGGGCGGCTGGAGCCCTCACTGCAAACCACACCCCACCACCATCCTCCCACCTGGGCTCCTCACTGTCTCCTTGGGGAGCCCCCATGCTCCGCCCGCCCTAATCCCAGGAGCCGCTCCCACCTCCTCACCTGCTTATGTGATCTCGAGCCAAGCCCCCAACAACGACTCCTGGGGTCTGCATCCCCAGCCTGTCCCCCAGACCCACCCACCCACAAGGCCGACACCAAGCAGGCCTGCACCCTGCCAAGCCCACTCCCCTCATCCACAGCCTTGGCCCCCCCACCTGTCCACAAGCCAAATCGGGAACCCGGGCACCCCTCACCCCTGGAGCCCCACCACCCAGGCTGGACCAGCGCAGGAGTCTCCGGAAACTCGGCCTGCTCTCTGTCGCCCCTGCCTCAGTCCAGGCCCCCGAGACCTGCCCTGGCTCACCACTCCCTCCCAGGGCCACATGGGTGCCAGTGTTTCCTTCTTAAACTTTCCCTTTTTTTTTAAATATATATTTTCTGACCGGGAAACGAACCCAGGCGACGGCGGTGAGAGCGCCGAATCCTAACCACTAGACCACCAGGGAGAAACTTTCCCTCTTAAGAATCCCCCACTCCCCCCAAAGACACACGGGTCCTTCAGGATGAAGCACACGTTCCTTAACACCAAGGTGTCTCACCACCTGGAGCCCCTCCCCCGCCCCCCGCCCTGCAAAAGCCCAGCCTCCAAAGCTCTACAGGTGCTGTTCCTGCCCAGGACACCCCCTTCTGCCAGTCTGGCTCCCCTAACCCCTCCAGACACAGGGCAAGCGCATCCTGTGAGTGTCACCCCCCAAGAAAGGTCTCCAGGATCCCCGTCTGCATCCCGTGACACCCCACCCTGTGCACACACAGAGGCCGCAGAGGGTCATTTACCCGGCCTCTCCCCAACCCACGAGACATAGAGGACATAGCGCCCAAAGGACAAGGAAGAGAAACAAAGGGAAAAGAACTGGGTGACCCAGGGAGTGACACCCGCTCTGGGCCCCCAGGGCTTCCACATCCTGCATTTCATCACTCCACACACACTAGTGAGGGAACGGGGAGACAGGAAGAGGAAAGGAGGGGCCCACGCAGACCACTGCCCTCCCCGGCCTCGCTTCCCAGTGCAGTCTGGAAGATTCTCTCCCGAACGTTGACTGCAAACACTCACACAGAAGCCCCGTAAGCTGCTGTGTTTGTGAGTCCACCGGAGCCAGGCTCTGTCCCAGGACGTAGGGGTCTTGTTCTCTACCTCCTCCATGACCCCCTCAGGCAGCACGCAATGATCCTCCCGCACAAGGGAAGCCCATCCAGGCACATGGCAAAAACAGCCTCAGGACTTCACAAATTCGGGGAGAACACAACAATTCTAGCCTGCAACAGCAACAGAGAACACTGCACTTTAGCAAATACCGGCAACAATGGGCAATTCACCAAAGAAAAAAGCCTATTAATAAGGCAATGCTGGCAGCAAGCACCAGAAGTCCTCAAAGTTTTCATGCCCTTTGATCCAGGAACTCCTTGCTAGGAATTTACCCTAAGGAAATAAAAAATTTGCTGAAAGATTTATGTACCAACTATGTTCATGGTGGTATTGTTTATAATTCTGAGATAGAAAGAACTCAGTATCAAGGAAAGTAGTACAGCCACAGGATGAAATGTCACATAGACACTAAAATCCATATTATAGAGCAACGCTTAGGGGCCGGGCGTGGTGGCTCGCACCTGTAATCCCAGCACTTCGGGAGGCCAAGGTGGGAGGACCACTTGAGCCTGGGAGTTCGAGACCATCCTGAGCAACTTACCAAGACTCCTACAAAAACAAAAAATAAAAACTTGGCTAGACGTGGTGGCATGTGCCTATAGTCCTAGCTACCCAAGAGGCTGAGGCAGGAGGATCACTTGAACCCAAGAGTTCAAGGCTGCAGTAAACTGCAATCACGCCACTGTACTCCAGCCCGGACGACAGAGTAAGAACTTGTCTCAAAAATAAATAAATATATGGCCGGGCGCTGTGGCTCACGCCTGTAATCCTAGCTCTTGGGAGGCCGAGGCGGGCGGATTGCTCAAGGTCAGGAGTTCAATACCAGCCTGAGCAAGAGCGAGACCCCGTCTCTACTATAAATAGAAAGAAATTAATTGGCCAACTGATATATATATAAAAAAAATTAGCCGGGCATGGTGGCGCATGCCTGTAGTCCCAGCTACTCGGGAGGCTGAGGCGGGAGGATCACTTGAGCCCAGGAGTTTGAGGTTGCTGTGAGCTAGGCTGACGCCACGGCACTCACTCTAGCCTGGACAACAAAGTGAGACTCTGTCTCAAAAATAAATAAATAAATAAATAAATAAATAAATATTTAATGGCATGGGAAAATGCTCACCACATGGTAAACAGGAAAAATAAAAGGTTACAAACAGTGTGAAAAGTACGATTCACACTTTGAAACACACACGGACACACACAGCAAGCATTAAGTACCAAAATGTTAACAACGACGTCCCTAGATGATGAGAAATTGGGTGAATTTAATTTTCTATCTCCTCGTCTAGAATAAGAACATATTTTCATAATCAAAAATGTTGTTTTTAACTTCCTCAGGATGTGTATGTAAGCTACAAAACCAAGAACACAGCCCTCCTGTTTAACCTCTGAAGTCAAAGATGGAGAAAGTAATTTCTCCTCTGCAAATTCAATACAATGCGTTATTCCTAAAGCAAATTCCTCTTGTACCTACAGCTATGGCCTGAGCAGATCATAAGTTAAGCAGACATAACTTTAACTAAACCCCTAGACCTGGGGTCCCCAACCCTGAGGCTGTGCACCTTTACCAGTGGTGTGGCGGCCTGTTAGGAAGCAGGCTGCACAACAGGAGGTGAGCAGGGGGGCCAGTGAGGCTGTGTTCACAGCCGCTCCCCATGGCTCACATCACCACCTGAGCTCCGCCTCCTGTCACATCAGCACAGCATTAGGTTCTCACAGGAGCACGAACCCTACCGTAAACTGCGCATACCACAGACCTAGGCCATGTGCTGCTTACAAGAATCTAGTGCCTGATGATCTGAGGTGGAGCTGAGGCGGTGATGCTAGTGCTGGGGAGCAGCTGCAAATACAGATCAGCAGCAGCAGAGAGGTCTGACAGCACAATAAATGTAATGCACTTGCATCATCCTGAAACCATCCCCCACCCCACCCCACCCCTCCCCGGTCTGTGCGAATATTGTCTTCCATGAAACCGGTCCCTGGTGCCAAAAAGGTTGGAGACTGCTGCCCTGGACCACACCAACTAGACAGACGGGAGTTTGATGCATTATTCCCAATCATGCCAAATGTACGTTTCCTTCTATTCTTACTTCTGACAAAAGGTTTTCATTCTTCAAACTAAGTGTACACATTTCTGAAGATAATTCTAATTTTTAGGAAACAGCCCATGTATACATACGGCAAGAGTATACACGCACACACACAACCCATGTATACATACGGCAAGAGTATACACACACACACAGAGCTTTGTGTGATCTTTAGAGCAAACTCCCATAAATGGTATTGTAGCACACTGCCTATAAGTTTCTGTCAAAAGTAAGAATAGAAGGAAATGTACATTTGACATTTCCAAAGGGACCCCCCCACACACACACACAGAAAGGATACAGACATGATAGCTGGATACTACCAAGTTAATGACAGTGCTACTCTAGGAAGGGAGAGAGGGATAACTGGACCGAGTGACATGCTGGGGACTTCTATCTTAGAAAAATTTTAATTCTTAAAAAGAAAGGAAAAAAGGTCTCAAGCAAATATGAAAAATATTCACATGTTCATATTTGTTTAGAATGAAAGGTGCATGAGTGTTCACGGTAACCATCTGTACTGTTTTATTTTTAAGTTTTCAAAGCAATAAACGAAAAAGAAAAGTGCTTTCGGAGGATAAGGCCTCCCCGGGGCTATATTTATTCTGCTGTTTCATTTGTAACAAAGAACAACCTTCCGGGTCCATTCCGACTTGGTGACCACAGCAAGAGCCCAGAAGTCAGAGAGCTGAGTTCCAGGGACCCACACACAACCTCGAGGTGCTCTTAAACTCTCGATCTCGGCCGTCTCTGGCCATCACGAGACTGTGGAACTTCAGCCCAGCCCCCTCCCTGGACAGAGCGCGCCCAGGCGGCCCAGGGACAGCAAGCAGCCTGCCCAGACAGACAGCGAGAAGCGGCCTCCCAGCCACGCACGGCCAGCGAGGAGAGGCTCGCAGAAACTGGGCAAATTCCCCGGTCCAGAGTAAGCCCCAGGGGTAGGTCCCTACGTGCCCGAGGGTCCTCATTTCCCCGGGGAAGAAAGCCACTCATGGACTCGACAACAAAGACATCGATCGGCACACACTGAATCCACCCAGGCCACTGTCTGACGAGCTTTCCACCAGCACGAAGCCAAAGAAACCTCAGGAAACTCATGTGACAACTGGGGTCCACCTGTCGGGAGAAGCAGCAAGACCGAAGGTGTCCAGGACGCGGAGGGGGCAGGGGATACCGTGCTGCACCAGGCGGGCTTCGGCTGCGTCAGCCTGACTTCCAGACCGGCTCCACCGTCCACGCTTAATGTAAACATCCAGGGTTCCGAACGGAAAAAATGAACCACTGTATAAACCCAAATGTAACTTTGGTGAGTAAACGTGTGTCCTACGATGCAGGACAAGCCCGACCAGCCTGGCCTTGGCAGAGTGGGTTCGGGCCCAGCCCGCCTGGCCTCCAAGCCCTGTCTCTTATAGCCCGTTTCGGGGCTTGTCCTGGGGCTCATGCCCCCCGCCCCCAGACTGTTCAGCTCTTTTTTTCTCCAAAATGCAGAGACCAGCCTGCGTGGGGGCCCTCTCCAAGGCACTGTCCTCCTCTGGCTTTCTCTGCCCTTCCCATGACTCCCTCGATGACACCCCTGCCCCCTCTGGTCACGTCCCCCTCACAGCATCCTCTCCTCCCCCGCTCTGACAGTGGATGGGATGGAGAAGGGCCACCGGGTGAGCAGTGCGCTCCCTGGTGCCAGGAGATCTGGCTGGAGGGGACTCTTGCAGAAATCACCAGGAAAGCTCTCACCCAGCAGGTTCCCACGGGCAGGTGCCTTGGAATCACCCGGGGGCTTGTCAGATTACAGACCCTCGGCTTACACAGGAGGTCTGAGCAGCGGCCTGAACACCTGCACTTCTAACAAGTTCCCATCGATGCTGCCGCCGCTGACCTGAGGACCACACTTTGAGAACCACCGCTCTCACCTGCTGATCCTCAATCCTGTCCAACGGTTCAGGCAGCTGGGGAACGTGAAAATGCAGATTCTAGAGCCCCAACCCCAGAAGAGCCCAACGCAGCAGGTGAGGAAAGGACTGAGACTCTGGCTTAGACTTGGGTGGCCAGACAGGACCCCGGTTTTCACCCACCTTCTCACCTACGCCCCCCTGGAAAAGGTCAAGGGCCCTTTGTCTCTGTAGGTTTTCAGAGCTAGATGTGAGCTTCAGAGCGAAAACCACCCCTGCTTCTCAGGAGAGGCCCCATCCTTCCAGACTGCCACTGCCCCACTGCGCCCAGAGAAGAGGGGACAGTCAGGGGAGCAGAATGATCTCCTGGCAGACAAGAGCCAGGGCTGGAGGTGTCTTCGGAAAAGGCACAGGCAGGAGGGAGTCCCGGCCACCCGTCAAAGGAACGGCACTTGTCTCCCTTCCTTCCAGGCCCTCCCAACCGGCAGGGCTAGTTTCCAAAAGGCAAGTTGGGCAGTGGCTCTTTCGGGGGATGTTCTCGAACACCCCTTTACAATACTAACCAATTACGCTTGCGCCATGATGTTAGGTGGGAGGGAAAAAGGCCGGATGTGCGATTGTGTGTACGGCAGGACCACAATGGCAAAAACAAAAACTATTCATTTGAGAGCTGAAAGGAAACACTAACAATGTTAATGGCGATTGTCCCTGCGTGCTGGGCTTTACCGGTTCTTTTTTCTTGCTTCTTGTTTTCCAAACTGTTTACAAAGAGCGCACACAGTCTTACTTACGTGTCGAGAACTTTATTTTCCTTAAATCAGAAGGAAAAAATACGCAGAACACCATCCGCACGGACTGTCCCGGCCCTGAATGCAAACATCTTGCTGCATTTCTCCGGGCAGGCAGGGCTGAGAGGCGGCGACCACGCCGTGGCTGGCAGCCAAGTGCTGTCAATAAATGTTTACTGACCATTTGCGCTGAGCGGGCCGAGGCTGCCAACACACCAGCCAGGCCCCAGAGAGCTAAGAATGCAGGAGGAGGACAGCGTGCTGGGTCCTCTCTCCCACCCGAGAGCCCTCTGGGCCCCGAGTGTGAACTAGCCATCTGTTACTCTGTGTGACATTTATTTTTTTTTAACTTTTTTATAATTAGAGATGGGGTCTCCCTCTTGCTCAGGCTGGTCTTGAACTCCTGGCTTTAAGCAATCCTCCCACCTCGGCCTCCCAAAGTGCTAGCATTACATGTGTGAGCCACGGCACCCTCTCATGTGCCTATTTCTCTTCTTCTGGAACTCTACATGGTACCCCATCTGCAAACTGCTTTGAGACATGGTCTCAAGGGGGTGTCCAGCCCCTTTGGCCCGGCCCAGACCTGGACCCTGAGCTGCTGTTCACCAACCCTGCTGGGCCGGAAGACGCATCTTCACAGCCCGACGGCTTGCAGCGAGAGCCTGACCACCCCATGCTGCTCACGGAGAGCTTCGAAAACTTTCCTTCTTCTGAGACTTTCATTCCTGCCACTGGAGAGGTGGCCACGTTCCTAGCCACACCTGGGACAGGAGACACACCTGTCTAGTGTTAAGCCCCTGGCTCTGGCCAGCCCTGCAAGCCTGTTGCAACCCATCACCCTCCAAACTGGAAACTGAGTCACCCACCAAAACCCCACTCAGGTATCACCTCCTCCAAGCAGCCTTCCCACTCCCCCATGCAGACTGTGTTAGGGGGTCTTGCTTCTCAAACCTTCAGCACCATCTGCTTCCCTGGAACTCAGCAGTCCTGAGAGCACCTGCTTAGCACAAATGGCACCTGCAGAGGGGGACCGTGCCCTGAGTACCTGCTGAGCAGCCAGCCCAGCTCCCCAGCAGCACCACCTCCTCTGCCCGCGTCCCCGGACGTGGCCATCAGAGAGAGACACCAGCTGAGATGCCCCTGCCCACAGCATGCCCACCCCAAGTGTGGTCCCCTTAGACAAGGAAATGAACTTGCTCTGTTCCCCCATAGCCAGTTCCCACAGGGCTCCCAGACATGCCCTCCTGGGCCTCTCCCTGACCCCCAGCCCCCTCCTCAGACATCAGTAACTAAAGAGACAGACTAGTTCTAAGCCTCCAGAGGTGACACTTAGGGAGCCCAGAGTGCCACGCTCCCGTGGTCTGCAGACTGAGCACAGGTGGCTTTTTGAACTGGCCCACGCAGGCGAACCACCCCACACTCCATCCCCAACAAGAGAAGGAATCAAACAACCATCTCAGAAAATCCAGGACGCTGTACACCCCCTTCCTCTCCCATCCTGTCCCTCCGCTGAGCCCAGCGCCAGCAGCCACTGCACGAGGGCAGAAGGGGAGGCCCGCCGGCCCCCCGGGGCTTCCTCATGTCAGCAGAGACCTTGCAACATCTGCATATTCCTGAATATTAGAACCAAGACTAAGTCACAGCACAACACACCAAGTGCAAGGAACAAGGTCTCAGAGGCAGGGTCTGGCGATGGGTTTAATGCAACCCTGGCACGCTTCTGGAAGGCAGTTGTTCTTGAGCAGCAGTTCTCAAATTGTGTTCCCCAGGGCCCTGGGAACCCAGATGCCCTGGAGGGAGAGGACGCAGCTGAGCAGAGCACACTTGAGCCCACCAGTGCCCAGGTCAGAGTAACTCGGGCTTCACCTGGGTCTCGAGAAAAATCATACGGGGCAGGGGGAAAGCTTCACTGCTAAGAAAAGGTTTGCAAACCAGGGCTGAGGTACAGTCGCCATTTCCCATCAGAAATCACAAATACCATCAAAGATTCCCCGCTGCCCTTCCCAAGGCTGGGGTGGGGTTTGTGAACAGCCCTTCCCCCCGAGGCCCACCTGCCGGACCCATCGGCCACACGTGATCAGATGCAGCGAGCATGAGAAAGGTGGACACGCCACACCCCGAACCCGGCGCACCGGCTCGCAACCTAGAGGCGGGATGGTTACGTCCTCGGCCCCTGCCTGCCCCATCTGTGGCCCCCTCTTTCCCTCAACCCTTGAACGGCTCCTGTACAAACAAGCCACCGCGCCGGGGACGCGGATGACAAACACGCCAGGCTGCCCCTCGCGGAGCCGGAGCCCGGGAGCCCCCATCCGACCCACGTGCTTGGGGCAGAGGCTGCAAACCAAGGCTCCTCCGCGGGCTCTCAGCACAACGCCACGCACGGCTCAAGGAGCGTCTGCCGAGCAGAGCGAAGTGACGCACATCTCGCCCTCACACGGTGCCCCAAGAAAGGGCTTGAGGGAAAGCACTCACGGCATCAGCAAGCAGCTGCCTGCGCTTGGACACCACTTCCTCTCGGCTTCCTGTGGGGACACCGCCCCGGTGACGACACCGCGGAGCCCACACCAGGACTCCGAGAGACAGCAGGGCTGCCCTTACCTGGTAGTAGGCCTTGATGCTCCTCACCAAGATGGTCAGGTTCTGAATGCGCAGGTTCACGTCGTTGTTGACGTGCTTGTTGATGCGCTGGTTTGTTGGCCTGGGGTCTCTAGGGGGAGAAACACGAGAATGGACGTTGCACCTCCCAGCATTTGTCACCCTTCCTCTCCCAGCCTCGACCGGGCATTGCACCCCACAGTCCCTCGGTGACGAGGCTGTGACAGTGTGGTTCAAAAGTCAAACCCCAATTCTGCCACGGCCAAGCCAGGACCTTAGGGAAGCCCCATCGCCTTTCTGCTCCCCAACCCGAGCACTGGCCCTCGATCAGTGTTGCTTCTGTTGCCACTGTTCACAGCACCCATAAAGGACGACTGCGTGTCAGTCATATTAATATTATATCGTATATGATTTTTTTATATTACATAAAAATCAGGCCCAGAGTGGTGGCTCGCACCTGTAATCCCAGCACTCTGGGAAGCTGAAGCAGAAGGGTCACTCAAGGCCAGGGTTTTGAGACCAGCCTGAGCAACACAGCAAGACCTTAAATAGGAAAATTAGCTGGGCGTGGTGGCACGTGCCTGTAGTCCTACTACGTGGGAGGCTGAGGCAGAAGGATCTCTTGAGCCCAGGAGTTTGAGAGCCACTGCACTCTAGCCAGGGCGACAGCGAGAACTCCTCACAAAAACAAAACAAAACAAAACAAAAACAAAATCTAACCAAAAATATATTTCAAGATTAAAAACGATTAAAAGCTGAGCAAAGCAATTGGTCTTGGGCTGGTCCTGACTGTGATTTACATTCCCGGGACACAATTCTACCTTGAAAAACTGACATTATCAGCCTGTGACATTCCGTGGTATACACCACACCCTATGAGAAACGCTAAGAGACACAAATAATTCATGTGGGAAACCCCCCAAGTGTCGTTTATTTTCCAACCTCAGGCAAAGGCCAGGTCTGCTAGTGATAAAACTAGAAATCTGCATCGAGTGATTTACAGTCTCACTCATCTACACACAGGACATCTCTCAAAATTCCCAGAGTCGGAAAATGGTTCCTATTAGGAGGGCCCGCTCCGCAGCTCTGCGCCGGCTGCCCCCATCCCATAGACCTCATGCTGCTTTTCATAACAAAGGCCTCCTTCCATCTGCCTGTCCCAAGACACCGCAAAGGATGTCTAATTCAAAGGAGGGCCTGTCTTCATGGCTTCATCTGTCATCCAAGCCCTGCAGAAGAGGTGTTGGGCCTCCTGGGGGCTGGTGTGGGGAATTAAGAGGAAATCAATCTCAATGCCACTCAGTGCGCTCAAAGCCACTAATTAATAGAAAATTGACAAATAGAAAAAAAAAAGATCCTATAAATCAAAGTAATTTCAAATGCCTCTGGAAGTATAATTTCTTTTTGCAATACAAGCTGTTTAAAGTTCAACCATTAAATATCAGACATATACACCATGAGGCCTTACGTGGTGTCATGTGTCTGCAAACCCTTTCACCCATTATACGCGATCAGCAGCCCTGCCTTTTATCCAGTCATCCTACATCCCCTAAAGTAGTCACATGGGTATCTTGGGCGCAACCGGAGGACCTCTTTTCCACTGTCGGATGACAACCTTTCTTATTGTCACCGTACAGTAATGGAGTGTGGCCAAGCCTTTTACATGTTACATATGTCTCTTAGAGCCATTCATCACTGAGAAAATAAAGGTTAACAGTTCTGTGGGAATTAATTTAGGAAAACAGGAGGCCTTCATAATTTCAACTGCAAAGGCATCTTTAGCTATAGAAGTGTTTCTAGCATTAAGAAATAATTTATCTTACAGGTGCAATCCTCCTCCCCTTACTATATACCTACCTTAAGAGACAAGAATCAATTTCATAGTGACAAATGTGTTTCCTAAAATAGCAGAACTTAGAGAACATGCAGGGCTTTTTTCTGGATTTTTCTTTCTTTTTTCGTTACTGTAGTCCCAGCTTTCATGTAAGTCAGACGGACCACCCCAGGAGTGCCAGGAGCTGGAAGACTCCATATACTTTGTGGACATCCATGCAAAGGCATAGCACACACCTGGGTGTCCCACACATCACAGCACGCAAGCTTCTGGCCATCCCTGCTACTATTATTCCCAGTTTGGGGAAAAAATAACTAATTGAAACAATTCTCTAAAAGAACCGTGACGTTTATTTCCTGTATGGGTAATTAGACTAAATATTGTGATCTTTAATACTCTTGCCTTTAGCTAAGGGTCTCTGGGTAAACAGATGACATAAATCAAAAGTCTCAACTATGGTTAAGGAAGGTGTACCTCAATCTCCACTCTGCTCAGCACCCCCAAAAGTCCCACACCCCTCCATGCTGCAGGAAATGGGAGTCAGGAGGCACCGATTCCAGTTCAGGTCCCAGGACTGGCCACCATTCCCTGGGCCTCAGTGTGTACATCTGCAGAGTGGCCACAGGACCCTTCCAGCCCTCAACGCTGTCATTCTATGAAGCCTGGGACTGCGTTAGCAAACTTGGACTGTACTTGGCTGTGTGTCCCAGGAAGACATTATTATAACCACTGCGCAACTGCACTTCCCTGAAAGCTGTCATTTAGAACAATAATCTTCTTTACACGATAGCCCTAAACCCAAAAAGCCTCACAGTCTTGCATCAGGAAGTCAGAGGAATTTGGAGGGTTCTAAGTCCAATGTAGTAGGGCTCTCAGAGTTTCCTTTTCATAAAAGCATCTAAAACCAGAAAAAAGGATATCAACGCTCACTAGAATTTTAAAGACAGTTATAATCTAGGTTTGTAGCAATCTTGCCCCCTCCCCTTTGGGAAAGACAGTCCCCAACTTTTGGTCATATTCCAAAGACTTCCTAAACTTAAAGCTAAATCAAGAAACCACGTATCAACACAGAGAAACGTCCAGAAAATAACACAGGTTAAGAAAAGATGTTAAAAACACTAGCATCCATATTTGTATAAAAATACAGTAAAGACATATATTAACACATGCCATAAACAACATCTGTAAGGCACCATAATATTAACATTGCTACTTCAACATGGTAAAATGACAGGAGTCTTTTATTCTTCTATGTGTTCCTCTTCTCCTACAACAAACGTATGTCTTTTGTGTAATTTTTAAGAACTCAAAGCCCCCAGGAAGAGTACCACAGCAGAAAGAGGAAGTTACTTAAGTTCACAAGTACAAATCTTTTTTCCAACATTACCGTACCAACACAAACTCATTCAGCCAAGTATTTGCCCTTTTATCCTCAGCTTCAACATCAGCAAGATGGGAACTTAAACGCTTCCAGGAGCACACAGGGGAAATATTATCCTTCAAATGCTTTTTAGAAGCTGAAAAAACTCTCCCACTGGCCTGAGGACATTTCCAACCTCTAAATAGTTAGCATATTAGCATATTCTCTTGAATTTTGCAGCTAGCACCCGGGTCAGAAAGCAGCCTGAACAAAGCAAACAGCCTTGAACTTGCAGCAAGCCCTGCAAGGGGCACGAGCTCTCAGCCCAGGCCCCGAGCCCCCACCTGCAGCAGCCAGCCACTGCATCAGAGCTGCTCTCGCCGGCACAGATGTGCACACGCACACACATGCACAGCTGCACAAAACCCAGCTCGGGCCTCGCTCACGCGACAATGATTGACATTTCTTGGTCACTGTCCATACCTATCTTATTTAATCCTCCCAAAGGTCTGTAAGATACCACTCCACCTACCACAGATCAGAAAATCAAGGCTTAGAGAGTTTCAATAATCTGCCCAATATAGCAGAACTAGAAAGTGGCAGAGTGGGGATTTAAACGTGTTGGCCTGATGATGCTCTTAAACAATTTCCCAAAAAGAGACTGAAAAACGCATCCGAAGTTAATCAGAGACAACCCTGTTCTCCCTGGGGCGCGGGCAGGCACTGGCGTACAGAGGACCTGTGGGCAGGCTGTCCCCGCAGCCCCAGCCAGGCCACTCAACGCCTCACTCCCATTCACGAAGTCTCCTAGCCCTGGGCCTCCCCTGAAAGCTGAGCCCGTGGGGCTTTCCTGCTTGCAGGTGCTGATGTCACCGGGAGGACAGGGCCAAGAGATTACCACCGCAGCCTTCTACGGTTGCCAGAGACAATGGCCAGGTCTGGTCACGTGACCCAGCCAGCCTCCATATGGCTCTGAAGTGTTAGGTGACACACCTCTTATCTGGGCTCCAGCAGCCCGGCTGGGTTGGCAAGGCTGCGCCCCACAAGTTCCCCAGGTCCTGCAAACTTGGAGAGAATTTATCCAGGCAAACAGCGCGGGTCTGGGAGCCCCCAGCATGGGCGATTAGGAGGAACAGCCTTATCACTCATCTGTGAGCCTTGCCATTTGGCAGAGTGAGGATGAATGAAGTGTGGTCTAGAGGGAGGGTTAGACCACAGACCTCCTTGGGAGAGGGCTGAGGCTGAGAATTCCGTGGTGATCTAAGGAGTAAGAATGTGGGGTAAAAAGGTGGGCTGGGGGAAAAAAAAACTCTTCTAGGGTGCCTCGAATCCCTTCCGGATTAAGATGGTACCTATATAAGTGAATAACTGACCCAATTACCCACTAAGCAGCAAGCACTGAGCTAACTGTTAACACTTCATTTCATTTAATCCTCACAACCATCTCTTAAGGAGGGGGCACCTTATGTCCCATTTTACAGATGAGGAAACTGAGGCACTTAGTGACCCCCCCCCCCAGTATCACACTGCTGGCATGAGGGAGACCTAAGGTTCGAACCCAAGCTGGCCAACGCCAGGGCCAGGGTTCTTTTGCTTATTTTTTTAATGGAGGTAACTTTGCATAGAGTAGAAACTACAGCTTGAGGAGTTTTAGAAAATGAAACTTCCTCCAGTCAACACTGAGAACATCCTGACGACCCCCAAAGGTCTCCCCCCACGCCTCCTTTCTAGTCAAACCCCACCCACTTCCATCACCTGGGTATTCTGATCACCCAAGCTGGTGGCACTCTGCCCGGTCCACTCCGCCTGTCCTTATCCCAAAGCCACCCATCTGGCTTCCCCAGGGTTCCAGTCTCTGTGCCCCACCTGGTCGGAGGGCACCAGAAGCCCTGCTCGAGGCCTTAGCAGCTGCAGGCGTACCAGTTCCCAGTTCCAGAATGCCGGCGCTGGCACATCACAGAGGAGAAGGCATTTAAAATCGCCCAGGGAAGGGGAGAAGCCCTTCCACCGAATTTAGCCACGGGGCAAATGCGAACAAGTGATGAGCTGGCATTTCTCAAAGGAATGGCCCAACGGGCTTTCCTGATTTACAAGCAAGTGGTAACCGCTGCAGGAATTCCAAAGGTCAGGGAAGAAAGAGAAACAGTCCCAGGGCTTTTGTTCTCCCCTCAGCCTGGGTGTAAAAGCTGAATGAAAAGGCTGGGGGTTACTGCTGCTTTTTTTAATTAAACAGTCTTGGGCTTGGGTAAGGACAGGTTGAAGTTTCACTGGCCATTGCACCAACGGAATCCAGCAATTTTTGAGGTCTAACAGAATGGGGGGCGGGACGGGGGGAGTTGCCAGAGCTCAAATATGCCCCAAGACAGGCCCAGGAAAACTCATTTTCATCAGTGTTCTCTGAGAAGTGCTGCCAAAGCTGACAACAGATTTGTTTTTAGAACCAAATAAAACATTGAAATTGGTAAGACTGGTAGTGTCTTTTATTTTATTTTATTTTTTTAAACACGAAGACTGCAGTGTCTCTCCTACAGCATGACACCAAATGACATAATAAAACCAAAGGAGCAATGAATGTTCTCAAGAAAAATTTTAAAAACAGACCTTTTAGGTAGAATCTATTTAAGCCACTTTCTGGATCTGCCAACGCAAACCGCTCCCCCTTCTTCGTGGGCCACAAACAAAGCCGAGTCTCATTAGCTGGTGGATTTACACGCTCAAGTATGACAACTTGCTCAGTGTCGGTGAGCAGGTCAGCACCAGGGGCTGATCCAGAGAACATTACGATGTTTAATTTTGTTTCAAGGGCCTGTGAATCATACTGACACTCAGTTCCAACATGTTCCCTGCAGTTTCTGAGTTAAAAACAGAATGCAGGGTAGGAGCCAACACCTACCTAGTGTCAAGCTGTCAATCAGACAGCAGACAGGCTCTGCAGAACACAGCAACAGGAAAGGATGTGGTCAGAGGTACCGCGGCTAGCAATAGCGACTTCCACCAAGACCCTGTTTAAGCCCCACGCTCCCAAACTGACAGTACCTCCTAACCCAGTGACTTGAAACTCAGTTCACGTAATGGCACTTAATCAACTGCACTTGCTCTGGGGCAACTGTAAAAGGAAGACAAAATGTAGGAGAGTTCAGAAACACAAGCGTCCTAACCTAGAATGAAACTTCACGGTCACCCCGGACGCCAGGGCCCACCCCTGACACTTCCTGTAACCAGCCACTCTCTGTTACGGTTCCGTGCCCCCAAAAAGAAAGGGGGCTTTTTGATGTCACTGCTCAAACCACAATGAAGTCCTTGAGTCTGAAGTCAACTGCCCTGTCTACACCAAGTGGATGACAATTACTCGATTCCAAATTTCCTTCATCAAACAGACTGCCAGGCCACCGTCTTAAGAGTTCTTCAACGTCCCTTCCTTGCAACGTTACACCCCATTTCTACACTCTTCCGCTTTCTTATAGCATCATTCTTCCCTTCCTCTCTGAAGAAGGTAACTTACATTTGCAACATGATTTGGTTCAGAAAGATGCCGTCCACTAAATCCATGTACATAGTCAGGTTGTCCTGGTTGCTGCTTCCGGACCGGCCAAAAGTTTTCACCTGCGGGGAGGCGGGCGAGGAGAGAGGGCAGGAAGTCACCCCCTGCGCGGTCTGAAGTCCTCCGGAGCAAAGCCGGAGGGGCACCCACGCCCAGCCCGGCCTGCAAGCCCACCCCTGCGCCCGGGCCCCTCTCCCCTCCCCGCGCCAGGCAGCAGACGCGAGACGGGAGGCGGCAAACTTCCTCGCCACTTCTCTCCAGCGTCCCAGAGAGGAAAAAAATGAAAGGGACTTTTCAATAAATTCCTCACGTCTCAAATGCATTGTAAATCAGCGCGCCCACCCTAGTCTGTCCACGTTCCCACTCGGCGCCCCCCTTCCCCACGCGTCACCGCCATCCACTGGCTGGTCTCAGGGACCAGAAACCACACCAGGACGTTCGGGGCGGGCAGGGTCCTTCGCGGGAGTGGTTAAGCCCTGGGGACAGCAGTGACCCCTCGGACCCTGTCCGCCCCGGCGCCGCCAAGCCCGGCGCCCCGTGGGAACAGGTGTACCCGTCCGGCTCCCGGGCCAGCCCAGAGCGCGGCGGGGTCCCGCGCCGGCCGCAGCGTCCGGAAGGCTCCGGACTCCGAGACGCCGCCCCGGCCCCGGCCCCGAGCCACTTGCTGCTCCGCCGCCCCCCGGGACCCGGCCGGGTCGGGCCCGCGGCGCCCCCAGCCCGGCGGGAGAGCAGCCGGTGCGACAACAAAGGGGCGGGGGAGCGGGGCGCACTCACCCAGGTCACCAGCGGGCTCTGCAGGAAGAGCTCCAGGAGCTCCGAGACGGTCACGTCCATGCTGAGGCTGCGCCCGCCGGCTCCGCGCCCCGCGTGCCCGTCCCCCGCGCCGCGGCACAAAGCGGCTCCGGCAGCAAGCGGCGGGCGCGGGGCTGCGGCGGCTCGCGCCCGGGAGACAAAGGCGGGGCGCCCGAGCCCACGTTCCGCGGCTTCGGCGGCCCCGCGCCCCGCCCGGGGCTGGGGAAGGGGAGGGCCCGCCGCTCGGGGAGGAACAATGCGGGCGGCCCCGCCCCTTGGCGGCCCTGGGCGACCCGCGCGCCGCCTCGCGGTGCCAGCCCGGGAGCCCGGGAGCCCGGGAGCGCGGGGCGCAGCTGCGCGGGTGCCCGGCGGGGGAGGGAGCGGCGGGCCTGCGGACCCGGGAGGCGCCCGCGTCTCCGCACGTGGGGCCGCCGCCCACGCCGAGCCGCGCGTGGGGCCCCAGCACGTGGCGCCTCCCTGCGCGTGTGCGCCTGCGGCGGGGCCCGGCGCCACGTGCGGGCTGGAGCGCGCCGGCCCCGTGCACGCCCGGCGCTGGGACGCCCGGCCTGGGACGGGGGAGCTCGACCCTGCGACTTGGCGAGCCCCAGGCAGGTGCAGCCCGCCGGCCGCGTGCAGCCACCGCCTCCCAGGTGCCACCGAGAGGCCCCGCCCGGGCTCGTGGCGGGAGAGCCAAGCCCACGCCCCTTGCCGTGTGCCCGGCCCCCGGGTGCCGAGCTCCGCCCGGAGGACAGAGGAGGAAACTTTCTGCTCAGTTTTGAGCGGAGGAGCGCGACCTTTGCGCCCCACCCATGCCACCTTCCGGGGTGCCTGCCTCCTGGAAGTTCCTGCAGGAAGCCCGCCAGGTGGCCGCACGGCCCGGGCCTACCCCGAACCGCCGCACCAGCGCTTTGCCCGAGGGAGCCAAGCTGCAGGTTACGGCCAGTGGCAGCAGCCTGGTGGCGGGCCACAGGAAAAAGGGCCAGGACACCAACTGGGCGGAAAGCCAGCCCTGGGGCCACCCCTCCCTGCCGAGACAGCTGCAGCAGACAGAGCACGACGCGGGCGCCCGCGCCCGTCTCTGCCACCTGACCTCGGCCTGGTGATAATTTCAGGCCACGACCCAGTTGTCGTTAAAGCACTTTACACGATTTAACTAAATCCTAACAGAAATGCATTTCCCGGATGGGCCAACTGCTGCAGGGTAGACCTGAAGCGCAGTGCTTGGCAAGTATACAGCAGGCACTAAATGGGTGCCGGGTGGCTCGGTAGCAGTTTTGAGAAAGTTGGCTCTGTCGGGCGTTGGGGCTGCGACCTCTGCTGGTGACGGGCGGCGTTACAGCGCGGCGCTGGCGGGGCGGCGAGGGCGCGGCGGGCGCCGGGCGGTCAGGGGTCCTGGGAGGGAAGGGTGGGAGCCGGTGACGGCCGGGGCGGTCACGTTCCGGGGCGACGTGGCTTCAATAGGACAGTTCCTCCGCCGCAGGCCGCAGACGCGAGTGATGCGTGTTCAATTCCACGTTGGCTCTGGAAAGCAAGGGACGCCCACGTGGCCAGAGCGCTTTCCACACCGACCCAGTTTTGTTTTATTTTTTTGGAAAGACAAGGAGCAGGGACCTTTCAGCTATCCACTGACCAAGCCTACTGTCTCACACTAAGAAAGACACCGGGTAAATGCTTTCTGGCAGTTGCCAGACGTTTCCCCCCTTGGTGAGAGAATTTTCCCCTGAGGATGTTGACAGTCCCTGGTCCTGGGCCGCAGCCCCGTGTGTCAGGAATTCCTGTTGGGGGCAGTTAGCTGCTGTGTCGGTCCGTGATCACTGAGGTATCCGCCACCGTTCCTTGGCTGGACCACCAGGATTAAAAGCATCTGCCCCAGCTCCCGTGTTCCTATAACCTGGGAGAGGGCCCAGGTTATAGGGCGAGAAGCTTCCAAGGGCTGGGTGGCCCGGACGACTTACTAACTACACATCTCTCCAGCTGTCAAATCAGAATATTTTCTTGCATGTGACTTTACAAGATAATTTGGAAGTTAAAGGTGGTGCGTGTAGAAGGGTTGTGGAAACCATAAAGCTTTATAAAGAGAGATGATAACTGTCTCTTCCGCATCTTCTGCCCCATTCTTCTCCCACTGCCTTCGTAAAAATCCTTTCCCTAAGTCTCCATCCGGCTGGGGCATAAACTTCAGCAAACACACAGACCATGCGCCCTCCGTCCGGAATTCCAGAACACCCCATGGCTTTCACTCCATCTGTCTAAGCCTTTACTCTTTATTTTTTAAATTTTTCTTGTTCATCTCTGGATATAAATTTATATGTTGTGCTTTGCATTGCTTTCTGGACAGAAGCAGTATTTTAATTGTGTTCTGCATTCTGTTAAAGGAATCTCCTCGCAGCCCACCCCCAGAAAATAATGACTCTGCGGCATTAGCTAATGGCATTTCTACATTAGGCTCCTGACAGGAGCCTAAATTGTTTGTACAACTTGGGGCCGGGCAGATTTGGCTAACTTTTTAAAATGTCTCTGCATTTGATTTTTCTTAAAATGAGCTTATGTTACTTTTGTGATTTAAATTTTTTTAAAGTTAAACACATAAGAAAACTTGATCTTAAAAATATAACTTCAGTGGATATTTGTGTCTACAGAGTTTGTCACAAATATCCTTAAAATGGTCAGTTCTCAGTTAACTGCCATTCTGTCATTTCACTTTGTCATTTCAAGGTTTGATGTAAATACAACTTAAACTTTTTTTTTTTTAGAGATGGGATCTCACTGTGTTGCCCAGGCTGGTCTCAAACTCTTGGCTTCAAGTGATCCTCCCACCATGGCCTCCTAAAGTGCTGGGATTATAGGCACGAGCCACTGCACCTAGCCTAAATACAACTTTTTAACCCTTTGCACTTGGATGTCCAGTGTGACTCAACACGGTTAGCAAAAATTGTAGAGATTAAAATTACTCTTTGAATATATCAATAATTTGAAATATAAAAAAATCCAAATAAATAAGTTTGTATGAAAAGAAACTCCAGTTTTTTATTCTACTGCCACACTTTGTAAAATCTGGGGTATTTAAAAAATTAAATCCCGAGTAGAATAAAGGAATCAAGAAAAAAGCAAGCGAGTGCAAAGGGTTAAGAATATATTTCTGCATAAATTGGTATAAAATAAATAAATGAAACAAACATATAGCAAAAGATTATATTCTGTCATAGTTTTATATTCTGTCACACATCTGACATTTTGGAACATTCTGAAAATATTGAAAGAAGTTCGTTATTGACAAATTCAGTAACAAAAATAAGGATTCGAGGTCCTTTGGGATGCAGTGCTTAAGAGTATGTTCCCGGCCGGGCGAGGTGGCTCACACCTGTGATCCTAGCACTCTGGGAGGCCGAGGCTGGCGGATTGCTGAAGGTCAGGAGATAGAAACCAGCTTGAGCAAGAGCGAGACCCCGTCTCTACTATAAATAGAAAGAAATTAATTGGCCAACTAATATATATAGAAAAAATTAGCTGGCCATGGTGGTGCATGCCTGTAGTCCCAGCTACTCGGGAGGCTGAGGCAGGAGGATCGCTTGAGCCCAGGAGTTTGAGGTTGCTGTGAGCTAGGCTGACGCCACGGCACTCACTCTAGCCTGGGCAACAAAGCGAGACTCTGTCTCAAAAAAAAAAAAAAAAAAAAAGGCAATTTCATATGGTTCAACCTAAAGACTAACAATAATTAATGGTGAATACTTACTGAGTACTTACTCTAATAGCCGGTATTCTAAGCATGTTGATTACTAAAATAATCCTTACAACAACCCTAGGAGATAGGTACTGTTTTTATTCCTGTTTTATAGGAGTGGAAGCATTTCATAAACATTACTGAATATCTGCTAAGTGCTAAACATTATGATAAGCAATTTGAACAAGATATGAACCTGTTCTCGAGGAGTAAGAAATGATTACAGATAAAGGTAAATCATTAGCATTTTAAAAGCTATATGCATTCACTAGGGTCTTGATTGCTTAAAAAAAAAAAAAGCTATATGCAGACCAATAAAAATAATAAAAGTTAAATCATTATGAAGCTGGATGCATTTGAAGCTGGCTGATGCAATATAGTTTTATGTAATGAGAAAACCTCATCTGAACAGTATAGTTTTAGGTAATGAGAACACTTTATATGCATGACTAGAAAATGCATAAATTTGGAGCCAACAGAGAGTTTGAGTCCTGGCTCTGCCACCTACTAGCATTGTGACTTGAAACTCATTTCTTAACATGTCTTAGCTGTGGTCTGCTTGCCTGTACAACGTGGCGCCTGCTACCCACCTCCCAGGGATGCTGTGAGGATTGGGAACAACCTGTGGCGAGTGCCCGGCACAGCCCATGTGTTCCATGAAAAGTGGCTTCTTTGCTTGTTAAAATTATTATAGCACTTGATAGTTTTCAAAGCATTCTCACTTCTGTTATCATTTAGCACCGCACTTTAATGGAAGAGATAGGTACATTAACATGATGTGCCTACATGGGCTGAGCAGGTTTAGATCTGGGACTAAGAGCCAGGCAACCTGAACGAGTCCCCACTCTCTTCCTGGTTACCCATACTGAAGACACGCGTTGCACTGTAAAGCCACGTGTCAGCTTGGAACTGTGTGTTCAGTGGGAACACAGTGAAGACTGGGACATGGCCCTGACTTTAAGAGCTTTGTGGCGCATAGGAGGGACAACCTGCAGATAAATTGTTTGAAAAGAGCATCTCCGTGTGTGTAATTTACAGAAATAGTACAAAGGAGAGAGTGTGTTTACACCTTAGCTTCTTTTGGGGAATCATGGAAGGCTTTGCTGAGGAGGTGATGTTTGAGCAGAGTTTTTCATGGTGAATAAGAGTTTGTCTTGCAGAGCGGTGGGAAGGGTGTTCCAGGCATAGGGCACACCATGTGCAAAGGCACGTGGGGGGAGTGCAAGTAGCCCCACATCACTGAGATTAGAGGGAGGTGACACTGGTGCCAGTTTATGAGAGGCCTAACAGGTTCAACCAAGGAGTTTGGACTTTTAAGGAAAGGGGGGAGTCATCAAAAGGGATGAATCCGTCTGGGACTTAAGTTTGCACTTTATCTTTGTGCAACCTTGAAGAATAAAGAGGGAAAAAGCCAAGGAGATAAATCAGGGCACTTTTGCAATGATCCTGCCAGGGGTGATCAGGGTCCAAACTAGAGCAGGGACGGTGGAGAGGAGGGTTGTTTTTTTTTGTTTTTTTTGTTTTTTTTTTTTGAGACAGAGTCTCGCTTTTGTTGCCCAGGCTAGAGTGAGTGCCGTGGCGTCAGCCTAGCTCACAGCAACCTCAGACTCCTGGGCTCAAGCGATCCTTCTGCCTCAGCCTCCCGGGTAGCTGGGACTACAGGCATGTGCCACCATGCCCGGCTAATTTTTTTTATATATATATCAGTTGGCCAATTAATTTCTTTCTATTTATAGTAGAGACGGGGTCTCGCTCTTGCTCAGGCTGGTTTCGAACTCCTGACCTTGAGCAATCCGCCCGCCTCGGCCTCCCAAGAGCTAGGATTACAGGTGTGAGCCACAGCGCCCGGCCGAGAGGAGGGTTGTTGATCGTTTGAAGGTGGAGGGATGCGACGAAACCCAGGGAGCCTACCCAAACTTCTTAAGTGGCCTCTTGCTTCACAAAGCCTCGTCTGTGCACCAGCCACAAGCTTGGTGGAGATGCAGAATTCTTGGAACCTTCCGAAGACCTACTTGAATCAGAATCTGCATTTTAAAAAGTTCTCTAGTTGATCCTGGGCTCCTTCAGGTTGGAGACACAGACCACAGGCCAGGCACAGTGGCTTACACCTATGATATGATCCCAGCCCTTTGGGAGGCCAGGGCAGGAGAATCATTTGAGGTCTGCCTGGGCAACATAGCCAGATTCCATCTCTACAAAAACCTTTAAAATTAGCCGGGTGTGGTGGCACACTCCTGTAGTCTCAGCTACTTGGGAGGCTGAGGGAGGAGGGTGGCTTGAGCCCAGGAGTTTGAGGCTGCAGCGAGCTGTCATCATGCCACTGCACTCCAGCCTAGGTGACAGAGTGTGACCCTGTCTCTAAAATATGTATATATTAAACACCCCCAGCTTCATTGAAATATAATTCACATATCATACAGTTCACCCATTTAAAGTATACACCTCAACGTAAAGATATGTGTAACAATCATTAATTTTAGAATATTTTTATCACCTCAAAAAGAAACTTCGTATCCTTTAGGTATTTCCTCCTTATTCCCCCATTCCTCTCAGCCACGAGCAACCACCAATCTACTTTCCGTCTCTATAGATTTGCCTCTTCTGGAATCGTGTAATATGATTATAGTCATATTAGATTGGGGTCCTTTGTGACCTGCGTCTTTCACTTAGATGTTTTGTGTTTTTTATGAGACAGAGTCTCACTTTGTTGCCCAGGCTAGAGTGAGTGCCATGGCGTCAGCCTAGCTCACAGCAACCTCAAACTCCTGGGCTCAAGCGATCCTCTTACCTCAGCCTCCCGAGTAGCTGGGACTACAGACATGCGCCACCATGCCTGGCTAATTTTTTTTAATACATATATATACTTTTAAGTGGCCAATTAATTTGTTTCTATTTTTAGTAGAGATGAGTCTCAGTCTTGCTCAGGCTGGTTTCAAACTCCTGACCTCGAGCAATCCGCCGGCCTCAGCCTCTCAGAGTGCTAGTCACTTAGATGTTTTTAAAGTTCCTCCCCCTCGCCCTACGGTAACCACCAATCATCCTCTTTCTTGGCTCCTACAGATGAGTGGGAACATGCAACATTGTCTTTCTATGCTTGGCTTCACTTAACATAATAACCTCCAACTTCATATATGTTGCTATAAATGGCAGAATTCCATTCTTTTTAATGGCAGAATAATATTCCATTGTGTGTATATACCACCTTTTATTTATCCATTCATCCACCGTTGGGTACTTAGGTTAATTTCACATTTTAGCCATTGTGAGTAGTACTGTAATAAACAAAAGAGTGTGATTATCTCTTTAATATATTGATTTCCTTTATTTTGGATATATACCTAGGAGAGCGATTGCTGGATCACATGGTAGTTCTGTTTTTAGTTTTCCCTAGTGGCTGTACTACTTCATATTCCCAATAGCGTATGAGAGTTCCCTCATCTATTCATTCTCGCCAGCATTCATTAATCCCTTTTTGACAAAAGCTCATTGTGGTTTTGATTTGCATTTTTCTGATGATTAAGGATGTTGAGCATTTTGCATGCTTACTGATCATTTGTATGTCTTCTTTTGAGAAATGTCTATTCACACCATTTGCCCATTTTTTTTTTTTTTTTTTTTTGAGACAGAGTCTCGCTTTGTTGCCCAGGCTAGAGTGAGTGCCGTGGCGTCAGCCTAGCTCACAGCAACCTCAAACTTCTGGGCTTGAGTGATCCTTCTGCCTCAGCCTCCCGGGTAGCTGGGACTACAGGCATGCGCCACCATGCCCGGCTAATTTTTTTATATATATATCAGTTGGCCAATTAATTTCTTTCTATTTATAGTAGAGACGGGGTCTCGCTCTTGCTCAGGCTGGTTTTGAACTCCTGACCTTGAGCAATCCGCCCGCCTCGGCCTCCCAAGAGCTAGGATTACAGGCGTGAGCCACAGCGCCCGGCCCATTTGCCCATTTTTTAATCAGATTGTTTTGTTGCTATTGAGTTACTTATATATTCTGGTTATTAATCCCTTGTCAGATGGATAGTTTGCAAGTATTTTCTCCCATTCTGTGGGTTGTCTTTTTACTGTTTTGATTGTTTGCTTGGCTGTGGAGAAGCTTCTTAGCTTGATGTAATCTCGTTTGTCTATTTTTTGCTATTGCTTCCTGTGCTTTTGAAGTCTTACTCAAAAAAACTTTTAGCCAGACCAACATCCTGGAGCATTTCCCCAATGTTTTCTTCTAGTAGTTTCATAGTTTCAGGTTTCACAAGTCTTTGATCCATTTTGACTTTATTTTTGTATATGGTGAAAGATAAGGGTCTAGTTTTATTCTTCTGCATATGGATATCCAGTTCTCCCAGCATCATATATTGAATGGACTGTCCTTTCCCCAGTGTATGTTCTTGGCACCTCTGTTAAAACTCAGTTGGCTGTAAATACAAAATTTATTTCTAGATTCTCTATTCTGTTCCATTGGTCTACGTGTCTGTTTTTTATGCCAGTACCATGATGTTTTGGTTACTATGGCTTTGTAAAATATTTTGAAACCAGGTAGTGTAATGCCTCCAGCCAGCTTTATTTATTGGAGACTAGAGACAAAGACTCATTCTGTCACCCAGGCTGTTCAGTGATGTGATCATAGCTCATTGCAGCCTCAAACTCCTGGGCTCAAGCAATCCTCTTCCTTCAGCCTCCCAGGTAGCTAGGACTATAGGTATATACCACCACCACCCGGTTAATTTGTTTAAGTTTTTGTAGAGATAGTCTGGTTGTGTTGCCTAGGCTGGTCTCAAGCAATCCTCCATCCTTAGCCTCCCCCAGTGCCAGGATTACAGGCATGAGCCACCACACCTGGGCTGCAACTTTGTCCTTTTAAGATTGCTTTGGCTGGAGCTCGGGAAGAAGAGAGTGCCCAAGATAGAACCCTAGGGAGTCCTGGCATTTAAGGGGTAAGGAAGGGGACCATCCAACAGACAGACTGTGGCTCACACCTGTAATCCTAGCACTTTGGGAGGCTGAGCTGGGGGGAAAAAGGACATTAACCGTATTAAATAAAGCACATGCTAGTATTGAAAGCAAGAGGAAGGTATCAAGAAGACAGTATTCTTAGTGGTGTCTATGAACTTATAAGAAAAAAAAGACAGTGGTTGGTAGCCAATGCTGCCTGAGTGTCAAATAACATAAAAATGGAAATGAGTCCACTGAATTAGCAGGTAGGATGTGACTTACACCAGAGCAGTTTCTTTGAAATGGTGGGGGGTAGGAGGAAGCTAAACAAAAACTCATGTTACACCATGTTCATGACCACTATTTCCTATGAGTCTATAAAAGCACTTTTTATCTGGGAGACTGAAAAAGTCAAGCAAAGTTTTGTCTCCAACTACAACTATTTTAAGAAACAAGACTACTCCAGTAGTTATCTATTTGAAGAGGCTTTCTACAATATTCTTTCAGATTTATCACTTTAACAAGCCATGATGAGGCATTAAGGCCAAAGAGAGAAAAGAATTCCTAAATACTCCTCCAAAAGGAACTTTGACAATGCTGTTTTAAGTTATTCATGATAAACACTAGAAATCTGTTGACCTGAAAAGTTTCCCACTTAAAATATTCCAGCTTAAACAAACTTATTGCTGTTCTAATCTTGCAGTCTTAACAAACAAAGACCACTGCTTACTTAAATCAATGGAGAACAAAAACAGCAGTTGGAATTTTCCCTGACCCATGCCTTCCCTTCATTTCCAAATTCACAGAAATTGACTTGCAAATTCGAGTTTTCTGGGGAAAATTTCATATAGGATCTGAGTACGACTGGGCAGAGGAAAACCATCAGACATCATTCTATTGAAAAATGCCAGGTTAGCATCTCTGGACAAGACAGGATGTCAAGGTGTTTCCTGCAGTAATTATGTTATCTCTTTGCTAGAAATTGTTGAATCATCACTTTGGGAGGTGAAACTTTTGTTTTTCATTTTAAACATTACAAAATAAGCAAAAGAACCAATTGGTAATATTAAAGTAGAAAATAGTTTATACCTGTATTCACATCAGTTACCAGAATAGCATCTATGATAAAGAGCACGGACTTTTGAGACAGATGGAACTATGTCAATTCAAGTGTTGTATTTCTAGCAATTTCGTGCTAACAGTATTCCTCCATGAGATGACAAGCTATTTTAGAACTCATTTCTGTTGTAAGCTATCAAGTTTCTGTTTCAGGAACCATAATCACCAATAGTTAAGGGAATACAACAGCCTACAATAAAAAGGCATCTCAACTGGAAAAGGCCAATAATTAATACCTATTTTTTCATATAATAAGCCACAATTTATGAAAGCAAGTGATGCTTCTTACCTCTATCCAAGAGTCATTAGAATACCAAGAAAAGTAAGTGTTTCAAAAATCAGTCAGAAAGGACAGTTTAAATTGTATATTTAAGGCACATTACTTGACTTGGGACTTTCTAGGTAACAAAGGAAGATATAATTGACTTAGACCCTGTTAAGTTTTTCTTCTCTTTATTTGCAAGACAAGTTAACTTCAATTATTAATAGCCAAAACTTGTGACTTGGAATAGAACTATATATTCTAGTGAAATACACTTAATCTCTTGAGTTAGTTAACGATATACCCAAAGTTTCTCGTTAAAAAAAATTGATCAGCCAATAATAAAACTCTTTTCTAACTAGCAAATTATCACTTTCTCAATTTCTATTAAACTATTCAATATAGCTTTGATTTTGGTACAATTAGAATTTATTGAGGAATAAGAAAAGCTAAGATATTAATAGAAGCACACAGTGCTTGCTACATACTCAGTTAAAGTATATGATACTCAGAATAGTATCCTTTCCTGGATATGAAGTTTGATTCACATTTGCAAATGTTATTACATTCAATGAGTTCTAAATTGTTCACTTAAAAAAGTGAGGGTATGTGGAATTATTTTTTATTTCCTTGAAAGAATGTGATCGCGTCTAAGACAACAAAAAGAACCTATTTAAAAATAAGCTTACTTTCTTCAAGCTCTGAGGTGACTGGAAGAAGAAAAAAATACTGTCTTCATAAGGTGATATCTGATGGTCCTCTGGCCAGGTTATTTACTTAGGAACCACCACTTACAACTCAAACTGGTATTCCAAACGGAGTAATTTTTAAAAAAAGAAAAAAAACACAAGAAACATACAACTAATACAATTTCTCTTACTCTTCACTTTTCTTTTTATTATTCAAAAGTCAAATATGTTATTTTTAAATCATCCATCCTCAATTTTGATTTAATGTACCGTCATTTCCCCAAGGTATGAAATTTCAGAATCTCTTTGGAATACTAATTTCACGTTTCTAGGTTTAACAAAACTGTTGAAGTTGTAAATTCCACTCTATTTCCCTGAATTCTCAAGACAGTTGCTGATGTAAATTTTAATATAAAATATTTAGTCACAAAATAGTATTGCTTTTGTATGCACATAGTTGTAAGATTACTTTGCTTTTGTCAATAAAAACTATACCATCTTTCATAAAACTCTAAACAAATTAAGAACTGTGATGTAGAACAAAAATTACACATGGTAAAACAGGTACCAGCACAACGTTAGGTTATATTACATCAAAAAAAGTTTTAATGGTCCCAAATATATATATTCAACAACTAAGCATACACTCAGGGGAGGAAAAAAAAATCAAAAACAAAATGAAACAAAAAAATTATGACACAATTGACCACATCTAGAATTCCACTCAATCTTTAATCAAGCAGGGACAAATCCCCACTTAAAAAAAAATCTGCAGTTTGAAGGGCAAAGGGAACAGATAAAAAAGAGGAAACTTTATATTCGCCCCTCCCCCACAGAGGTTTTCCAAACTTGTAGCTTGACTAAAATGTTCAGAATGTACGATTTTAAAGGCAGGTCTCTTTGTACAAAGAAACTGCTGGCATTCTTAACTAGTGAAGAATTATGGCAGAAAGGCCCATTCTTCTGAGTCTTAAACATGGTCCAAGAAAGCATATTCTGATTGTAGCAACTGACCAGTCAATCCAGAGTTCCACTTACAAAACCCCTGCCCTGTTGGCTTTTTGTTTCCATTTCCTTCCCTGAGAAAAGGGCAATGTGTGGTCCAAGCTGGAGAGCTCAAAGGTTTAAGTCTTCCCCTCAATGTATGATATCCCCTCCTCCTGCTCCGTTCAATTGGCACTTGATGAGCAGAAGCCAAGTGTGCGAGGCTGATCTGTGTCAGTCATTCACAAGAGACCACTGCACTTTGTTGTGGATTTTGTAAGGGGGAGGGGTAGAGAACCAGTTTTTTTCAACAGGTACTGATCGTAGGCAGTTGCTATTATTATGAATCAAATTTTGCTTTCTTTGACAATGGTAGCGCATCTTCCTTGTCTTCATCCTCATCGTCATCATCATCATCATCATCAGGATAATCTACCAGACCCACGAGGCCTCCCTGTTCAGAAATAAGGATTAAAGAACAGAAAACAACACACTAATTTTAAAATACCTGTGTGTTTTAAGTAAAAACTTTTAAGTTACCTCAGATTAAAACAAAAATCTTTAGTTTATAAATCCTAGCTAATCACCCAGGAGATAGGAACAGTACTGAATTAAAACATTTCAAGACTTAACAGCACATTAATATCTTTTTAAAACATGGAAGACTAAAATATTACCAAAATGAAAACTGCAGAAGATAAACAGACCACCAGAAATGAGGGCAGACAAGCTATCAGAGGTTAGGAAAACAATTCTGCATTGTCTCTTCCTCATTATTTCATCCAGGCTTCCTTGTAGCCCTGCTCCTTCACCAGAAACTGCTGCAGCTCTCGATATTTAGCTGGCCATGGAAAACTTTACAATGCTCTGCCCTCAGCCTGCCCTTCATTTCAGCATGTCTCAGATTCACTTTTTATTTTTTATTTATTTTTTTTTGAGACAAAGTCTCACTTTGTTGCCCAGGCTAGAGTGAGTGTCGTGGCGTCAGCTTGGCTCACAGCAACCTCAATCTCCTGGGCTCAGCGATCCTACTGCCTCAGCCTCCCGAGTAGCTGGGACTACAGGCATGCACCACCATGCCCGGCTAATTTTTTGTATATATATTTTTAGTTGGTCAATTAATTTATTTCTATTTTTGGTAGAGACGGGGTCTTGCTCAGGCTGGTTTCGAACTCCTGACCTTGAGCAATCCGCCCGCCTCGGCCTCCCAAAGTGCTAGGATTACAGGTGTGAGCCACCACGCCCGGCCAGATTCACTTTTTAGTCCGTAGGAGCCTCCTGCTCACAGGACAGTAAAAGACTGTGATCGGGCATTAGATTCCTAATTTAAATCAGTGATTCCCAAAAGCCAGTCTTTTAACTGATAGCCCAGTAATTAATATGCTTTATACCTCAAAAGGAAAAAAGGCATAGAATACAGCAACCAAGTTAACTGGTTTTATTCTAAGATTATGCCTTTTTTTACATTTTTATTATTAAAACATTTCTTATATGAAATGTTAGTTATAGTAGATGGTTAATTTTTTTAAAAAAATAAACCTTGGTTGGCAAAAGTATAGTTAGGAGTATCCAGATATTTAGGTTATCTTTCTCCCAAAGTCTCTACCTGGGTATTAACTGAGATATCTGACTAAAGAATAACTGAAAATTTAAAATGCCTGTAATGTCTTGACATAAAAATCTAAAGCTGTAATTCTAAAATGCAAAATACCAAAAGAATGTATTTCAGGCCTTTTTGTTATGACAAGAGGTCTGTTTGCTGTTCTGTGGCAAACATATCTTGCTCTTACTCTGTAAACCTATCTTGACCTTCCTCAATAAACTTCGTTTCATGCTTGCAAAAAAATAAAAAAAGAATATATTTATTTGGATTTTTGTATCGGTCATAAAAAACTTTCAGAAATTTCTCAACATTTTGATAAGTTCTGGTGTGATGGGGGAGGAGGATGGGACGGGACTGGTTATCTAGCTCACAAATGTTAAGTCAGTTCCAGAAGGCAGTAACCAAAGGGGAGTCCCAATCACAACAGTCATTGTTGAGAAAGCTTAAAGAGGAAAAAAGGGCAAAATGGGAGCCCAGGAAGTGAAAAATGTACCTTTGTAGTAATAGCTGCCGTCTGAGATGTATTTTTAGGGACGGATCCAGGAGAGCCTGGAGACCCTGGGGATCCGGGTGAGCCTGGAGAACCAGGCAGGTTTGCTGCAGATGACTGGCTGGTGAGGTTAGTCTTTGTTCCACTGGATAGGGAAAGCTTGAAACTTGGGCTCTGCCGTCCAGAAAGATTTGTTTTCAGAAGCACCTCCTTTTCTTCACTTTCTTTTACTAAAAACGAGAACATTGTCAATAGTTGTTTGCCTGTACTTATTCTTCTTTAAATTCCTCCAAAAGGCCTGACACTAAAACACATTTAACCAGCATACTCCTTTTCAGGGGAGAAACACTGAAGTTCAATTTATGAACAAAGCTTATGAAAACACTAAGTATCATTATATCCATTGGATTTTATTCCGGAGAAGAAATGAAACCTTCAGTATCATATTCTGTATTCCACTCTTCTTGAAATACTATGTTCCTTATACTTAACTCAACTCAAATTAAGAAAATTTAGTCTATACCTTTACAACAGAGCCATTAATTCAGGCACATCCTATAAAGCAATGGAATCTTTAAAATCTATGTCACCATACATTCCAAGTAGATACTAATCATTTTGTCAGGAAATAGAGAATAAAACTAGAGTGAGAAGGCCTTCATTTTTTTCTTGCCCATTTTTTCAACATACGTTTCTTCCTTTCCATGAATTTACTTATCGGATCCATAATATCATCATCGTTTTTAGTTTTGTCAGATGGAGATACTACAGCTTCTCCGTCTTCCATGTCATCTTCATCTGTGTTAAACCACATCTCTTCTTCATCTTCTAGTGTTCTGGCATCTCTTCGGTATCTATGATTCCTCAGAATGGAGCGCATGCTATGAGTAAAGAGAACAAAGTAAATATACTCATATAAGGATTTTTATTTAGCTAGTCTTCAAGTATTGCTCTAAAATTAGATATACTCTTAATAGGTTAATGGGGATGAACAGATATAAACACATAGAGACTGATGGAAACCAGATTTTATCAAACATGTAATCAAAGAAACACACCCCACCATATCTAGTATTAGTGGAATCAAACTCCTTGCTATCAAAATTGTACTGTTACAGGTCACTATTCAACTGCTAACACTGGGAATTAATAAGTAATAATTTTCAATTTGAAAATGTACTATTAATGTAAATGCAGGTATTCAGAAAGACACACAAGATTTTTTAGAATTTGTAACCTTAATAAAACATACATTCAAAACATAAAAGATAATATTTGATTTTATTTTCAACACCTGAAGCCTCGTAAGTGGCTTATATGCCATGTAAGAGTTTCTTTTTCAATATTTAGCTTAATATATGCCTGAGGGTCTGAAGATCATACTAATATCCCCCCACACCTTCAGGAAAACTTTTATGTTGACCTTTATAGAAAACTACAACTTATGTTCACTAGCTGCCTACTTCCCCCTTCCCTAATATCAAACAAACTAAAAAGCTGCCACCACACAATTGACGTTGAGTGAACAGGTTCAAACATATGTAACTTACCTATCAAGTTTAGGATTATCTTGCCTTTCTCTTTGTTGTTCAAATCTCAGTTTTAATCCTTTAAATGTCTGTACATAATCTACATCTTCCAGTGCTTTCCAGTAATTTTCAATTACGTGAGCAGTTAATGATTTTATATCTTCCTATAGAAAAAAATTATAATGAAAAAATGGTAGTAAAATGTTATTTTAGCAAGATGAAGCTTAATTTAGCTAATTCATAAAATGCAACAAAAATAATTTTTAATTCATAAATTACACAATCTTAGAGATAATCAAGCAATGAAAATGTGAATAACATACACTGGCTACTACAGTAGTCCTGGATTTCTCTGTGAGTCTTTCCAAATAATTGCCCATGTTCCACCCTAGGTGGTTCTGACTCCAGAAGTCTGGGATGGGATCTGGGCATATATATATTTTTTAAAGTATACCACAGAAAAGCTCTGGAGATAGACGGTGATGGTTGCACAATAATGTGAATGTACTTAACGCCACTGAATTATACACTTAAAAATAATTAAAATGGCAAGTTTTATGTTAAATATATTTTACAATTAAAAATAAATCATGCTATAGATTTTACATAGCACCAATGTTTGAGATCCACTAGCTTATTACAGTACTAAAGACTGACGAAAAGTCTATTATGAAATTGTTCTTCAGAAACCCATGAAAGAAACACATTCAAATGCTTATCTGTCAACTGTACGTTTTTACTTTATTAAAATGATTACCAAAATAGTGTTAAATCAGTTTTCAAACCATTCTATAAAGGATGCACAGCTGCTGAAAGATTATTTTGGTTTTTATTACGTTCAATCAAATCTCTCACAGGCTTTTGGTATATTGGTTTTTCTTTTTAAAATTCTCTCCAAATGTTCTGAAGCCAAAATACCAGTAATGCATATTCAATGTTCTCAAACAATTAAAACCAAAATTCTGACTAAAAAATACAGAACCTACCACTCTAATAAATTCAAACATCTCTATTATGGCAGAGTTCATCAGATTGTAGCGGGATCCATTGTTGAGAAATGCTTTCACTACTGGTTCAAACAAAAAACTTTTCATTATGTAGCGGTTGTAAAACTCATCTTTTAATCCAATAATCTTTCTCTTAAAACGAAGGGCACCTGAAACACAGAGGCATTGCTGTTTAAATCACATACCACACTTCCATAGTCTTACCAAAAATCAAAACCCCCAAAAACCTGTTTAACACATATCAGTAATTCTTCGTGCACAGTGATGTTAGCACTTCCAGAAATGTGAACCTGAAGATAAGGATTATGAAAGTGTTATCAAAGAAGTGTATTCTATAAGTAGTAGATGTCATCATAGAACACAAGTCCTAGAAAGCCAGAGAAAATTCCAGAAATAAACCAGTTACTAATGACCAAAATATAATTCATATCAGAAATAAGTTTAGATGAATGAACCTATCATACTACTTAAGATGAAAAAATTCAACATATCCTTTTATGTATACCTTAAAAACAATTAAAACTATTATTTTATTAGGGCAATCCACTGTATAATCTGGTTTTCAATATTTATGGACACTCTTTATCATGTGCATCAGAGTTCATGGGTTTGCATTTATTTATTTGTGGATGTGCTTATAGAAATGCTATAAACACATAAAAATCTGTGTGGCCCAAAATTTGCCTTCCCATAGTTTAGAAATAAATTTAGAGGATAATATTAAAAATATGTGGTCCTCTATATTGTAGCGAGTATGCTTTTTAATTTTTCCTAGTTTTTCTTTTTACAATTAATTAGGCTTTAACTTACGGATTAAAAGGTATATTTACATCTTGAGGTATGGGGAGTTAACTGAAGTCACCATTCATCAAGATCCAAATATACTCAGACAGCTAGACTTCAACAAAGCCCTCTTTACCTAAGTGGAATTATCAGTAAGTTAATGCCCCAGTTATTGTAAACAGTTCAAAAAAGCATACTCACTTCATGCAGTCACATCGTCTTCGGTTGGCAAGATTAAATATTGTGTTTGTATTTTGGTTTCTTTGGAGATCATAGAAGTGGCTCGTTAAATTGCCAATTTGTTATTAATCAAGTCCTTCATGAGCAGGTAGCCAGGCAACCATGCTGACACGGTTTCTGGGTGGGAAGGCAGAGGAGTAAAGCAGCTCAATTTTTCTTTAGTTGGCAGAAAAGAGGTCCACAAGTGAATGCCCAATTAGGTACAGTTGATTATAAACTGCCTTAACAATGCAACTTATTTAAGAGTGTATCTTTCTAAAGAAACACTCTGGGCAGGGAGTTTCAAAATATTATAGTTTATAGAATAATAAATTGCATTTTATTTTTAAACTACTGAATATTTTTAAAAACATAAGCATGGTGAAATAAGACATTTTAAACAATGAGGCATCTTTCTGTGTGTGTGGTAAGTCAAAGCCTAACAAGGGTCTGGTTTCCCAAAACAATATTCTCAGGTTTTGGGGAGAGGGGGGGCATGGGCAATATACATAACCTTAACATTTGTACCCCCATAATATGCTGAAATAAAAAAAAATATTCTCAGGTTTAAAAAAATAAATTAATTGACAAAGTAACTTAGAGCAAGCAGTTCCATTTGTTAGGAATAAAAATCAATGCTTTAGAGCTCATGCTAAGAGGCCACATTTCAAACTTTTAGTAATAAAGACAAGAGTAGTAGTATTTAAAGAATTAGTACTCCTACTTCACCGGCTTTGTGGAGACTTGTGTCCTACCATAACACGCACTCCCTGACCCCTCTGGTCTGAGTGCAATTCCTAGGAAAGTGAAAAACTTCCTGGAATTCCCTAAGTCCAGGGTATGCAGATGGTATTATTACACTTCTTTAAGAGCACTTCTATCCAGAAATTGCTGGTGTAGATAGAAGGCAGTTCTAGTGGTCTTTCTGGTTTGGTCCCCATTTCCATTTGCCCTCATTTATTTTTATCAACAACTCTGTGTTATTTCCACTCAAACCCATCCCTGAGAAGAAACCTGCATCAAAAATATCCAACCACTGTTTGTTGGCGAACAAAAGTTGCTTTCAAAATTTAACCAGTGAGTTCTCTGAAGTCAAGTCACTTAAAGGAGAGGATGCTTTGGGGATAGACAAAGTTGGCATAACCACTGGATTTTCAATGTACAGTGCACTCTGCTTCCACTCACATCTCTAAGCTTTTTTAACATTCCAGAAACCTCTTGTACTTAGTTTCAAATATTTCTTTGAAAAAATTATTCATCTTTACCTTCCCGACATGAAATCTCCTGTAGTTAAGTTTGAGACTTTTTGTCTTTTATGTTACTACTGGTAGCTGAATAAAAGCCTCTACAATAAAGTTTTCATTTCATTCCTTTTTCAAATTTCCATATGTTTAACAAAAACAAAAAAACCCCAAACAACATAAAAGCATGAGCTAAAGGGTTACAATGTAAGAGCCAAGAATCTTGAAAAGGCCAAGTGAGTAGACTGATGGAACAGATATCTAACCTGTAAAGACTGAATTTAGAAAAGAACTGCTGGCCTCACCTACAACTTTATTAATTGTCTTTAAATATGACAAAGTATGCTAATTAAGTGGCAGCAGATATAAAAAATAAAAGGCTCCCTAAATCCCCAAACTGTTTACATTTAACTGCTCATTATCATTTGTACTTACATGTGTATACCTAAACTTAAATATCTATAAAACCCTTCCTTAAAAAATACTTTACCTAATATTTTATTTCAACGTATACTTTTCTTGAAAGAACCACAAATATCTTAAATTTCCCCAAATCTATATTTAGTTTTTAGAAATCCTTGATAAAAACTCCTACTGTATGTTATAAAGCCAGTCCTAAAGAACTTCTTCCTATAACTGGCATCTTCTCTAAGAAGATACTCATGTTCATAACCCTGGGGAGAGAGGTACACTGAAAAGACATTTGAGAAAGAGTTAGGTTTAACAATAGCCTGATTCAGTTAGGAATATATCAACAATAAGAAAACATAATGAAGATTCTGCTAGTGTACTTAGTTTCTGATAATATAAACTTTTATTTACTTGTAATTATTCTCTCCATAGTTCTCATTAACATCATGAGAATTTTTTTTATAATACTGCAAGCAAAACAAAATAAGGAACTTAACTAAAGTAAAGGCCTTCCCTTTCATCTGTATAGCCTGACACTCTCCACTGGAGTCACTGGTCCTATCTAGCAAACCCATACATCACACTTTTTTTATACTTAACACCTTAACTGTATTCAACCAAGAATGCCACACTCTCCAATGATGAAGATACAACTCGAATTACCCACTTTGTGTAAAATCTTCCTGGTTTGCCTAATTATAATAAATTATTTTCACTATGTTTCCAAACACACCTCAATATAGTGATTGTGTTGTATTTTAATTTTCACACGACCTTTCCCTCCTAATGAATTCTGATTCCCTTGAAAGCTGAATCCAGGTATTAATCAACTTCATTTTTCTAGTATATCAAGTATACATCATACTTGAATCTAACATGCCACTGATTACAACTTTATTTTTTTCTATTACTAAGGAAACAAAGTGATTATGACATGCCATAAATTTTAAGACTCACCTTGATTTCAGAGGTGATAAACGTATAAAACTGCACATTTTACAATCAATGAAACATGACAGGTAGGTGTTTAATATATTTGTTAAAACTATTTAAACTTATTTATTCAGTTTTCCCATTCTGTTCCATCTGTTCACAAACTCCCTTTACTACACTTGAACAAAACCCTCTATGTTGACACAGAAGAACAATTCAAAGAGTTATGAACTCCCTCTAAACTTGGCTTTAGCGCTCTCACTTTTTCTGTGATAAGTATATAAGGCAAATGAATATGTCAACCTTATAGGAAATTTAATGAATGTAAGCAAACTTATTTCCAATATACTATTTTAAAGATAAAATGTTGATAGATTAAAACAGAAACATCCTTAAATTATAAAAATGTTTTATAATTTAATGAGTTTTTAATTTATAATTGTTTTTATAGTTTACAATTTTATAATTTAAGGACATCTAAAAAATCAATTAAGCAAAATAATTTAAAATGAAGTAAATTAAAGATAGCAAAAATGGAGACATCCAGGTCTCTAATTAGTAGGTGACTATGATGTCTTCAAAAAACAACAAAACACCCAAACTTACCTTTAAAAACCAAAAGGCAAAAGTCAGTTACCAGCAGACATCTTTTATTGAGACTTATTCCCCTAAATTTGGTCTGCCAACTCACCAATAAGGATAGTTTAAATATGGAAACTTATTACCTAAGAAGTCTGGCTGCTGCATGCTTAAGAACATTCTGGATTAACCTGATTCTAACTCAGAAATATGTTTTACTACTACAAATTGGGGTCTTAAGAACACTGTGAAAGTCAATTTTTGAAAAACTTATGTACAACTAAGAACAATTTTGTTAGAAAACTATCTGTTGTTCTAAAAGAGTCTGCAATTTCCATAAAGGCCCACAGAGCACATATTTTAGGCTTTGTAGGCCATATACTGTCTCTGTAGCATATTTGTTTTTCTCTTTTTCTCTTTTTTTTTTTTTTTGAGACAGAGTCTCACTTTTGTTGCCCAGGCTAGAGTGAGTGCCGTGGCGTCAGCCTAGCTCACAGCAACCTCAAACTCCTGGGCTCAAACGATCCTCCTGCCTCAGCCTCCCAAGTAGCTGGGACTACAGGCATGTGCCACCATGCCCGGCTAGTTTTTTGTGTATATATTTTTAGTTGGTCAATTAATTTCTTTCTATTTTTAGTAGAGACGGGGTCTCGCTCAGGATGGTTTCGAACTCCCAACCTCGAGCAATCCGCCCGCCTCGGCCTCCCAGAGTGCTAGGATTACAGGCGTGAGCCACCGCGCCCGGCCTTGTTTTTCTCTTTTTAGAGCCACCTTTTAAAAACAATTTTCAGGTTGTACAAAAATAGGCCACGGGCTGGATTTGGCCATAGCTATAATTTGCCACTCCTGCTTTAAAATAACTGAAGTAAAATGACCAAAGTTGCTGTTTGAATAATGGAATTTAACACTGTAGATACACTCTGGCCCCTTTGCTGTATGTTAATAAAGATAAGAGTCAGAAAAATTACCCACTTAATGTGGCAAAAGTATATAATCCATGGCAGACCTAGTTTTAGAACTTCGGTCTCTTAACCTGTAATCAGTGTGATCTTTTCTTCTCAGGCAGTAAGATCTAAAGATACCAATAATATGATAACATAAAGATAATAAGTAATTTTATCAGAAGCAACACTTACATAATGCCAAGAAAGCATGCTTTGAGGCCATAAGAACTAGCACTCTCCGGAGGATATCCTTATTAATAATGTAGTTCTTTATGTGGTAGGTATGGTGCTCTACACAAAATGTTAACAATTCCAATACAAGTGCCAATAGCTGGGCAGTTTGAAAATCATCTAAAAGAAACAAAACACGATTATATTTACTGTCTAATATTCTTTTCCTTCCAAATGTAATAACTCAAATTCTAATCAAGTAAAATCCCTTCTTCTATTTACCCAAATACTTTAAATTAACATTTATTGAATGCCTACCATGTGCCAGGAACTGTGTTTTACTACACACACACACACACACACACACACACACACACACACACACACACACTTTGATTGAGACAGAGTCTCACTCTGTTGCCTAGGTTAGAGTGCAGTGGTGTCATCACTGCTCACTGCAACCCCAACTCCTGGGCTCAAGTGATCCTCCTGCCTCAGCTTCCTGAGTGGCTGGGACCATAGGTGCAGGCCACCACACCTGGCTAATTTTTCTATTTTTGTGTAGAGCCAGGGTTTCGTTATGTTGCCCGGGCTGGTCTTGAACTCCTAGCCCCATGTGATCCAGGAGTGGCCTTTCACACTGCTAGGATTACAGGCATAAGCCACCATATCAGGCCTCTTATTTAACTTAAACGAACCTATGAGGAATTAGCTTCACAATATTACAAGTCTATTAGCTAATTAGACCCAAGTCAGAACAGTTAGTAAGGCAAAGTTAAGATATAAATGTAGAAGATCTGCTTTATTACACAGTTCAAGAACCCTCTATCAAGTGTTTCAACAGGTCCCCCCCAATAGATGTACACGTAACACAGGAGGTTCTGCCAGACACTATCTCATCTTAGGTATAATAACTCTCTCCTGGTTCTCTTGATTCCAGAGTGTTTTCTGCCCTTTTTATAGAGACAGGGTCTGCAGTAGAAAGGCACTCACTATGTTGCCCTGGCTGGTCTCAAAAACCAGGCCTTAAGCAATCCTCCTGCCTTCGCTTCCCCAAAGCACTGGGATTACAGGCGTGAGCTACCGTGCCCAGCTTCGTGCCTCCTTTGCTAAATATAATGAGTCCACAATGAATTATGATTCTTGCCTTATTTTTATTCCTCACCAGGCAGCAACCCGTGAAAGGCCCATTTTTTTCATTCCCCCTATTTAGCTTCTATAGATTATATAACACAGTCCTTCCACACAATGAATTTTCAATAACCGTTGAATGAATTAAACATGTAGGTTTGGGAAGAAGCCTCAAGCTTTACTCAATATGAATAAAGTAGGTAGGAAAAAATGAATATTCACATTTTATAGACCTGCCTGAATCTATAGTCACATAAAAAAGTCAGATTTAACATGTATTTTCTGTAAGTGGTATGCTATAAGTTAAATACATAGTACATTGAAAATGCACATGGCAAAATAATGTATTCATTCCTGAAGCTTCAGTAAGAAATTTCCCAATGAAGACCTTAAAACTACTTCCTAAATTAAACATACAAATACATAAGCTAAAGCCCTAAGAAATAAAATCCAAAATTAACAAATAATGCTAACACATCCTAAATGCAAATAAAATAGCTTACTATTGAGCAAAAAGCTTAGGTCCGTCTACACATCTCAAGTACAAATAACGTAAAATGAATTTTTTCCTAACTTCTTCCTTCTATTTCACCTGTGAAGATGCAGTCCACAAATATTGTTTCACAAAAAAATTGTTTTAAAGTTCTGGAAGCAACAATTGTCTCTTATTTCTTCTTTTATATGTTTCTGTTATCTCTGATTATAGCACCTTTAAAGAAATTTTACCATGAACATCTCTTTTCAAAATACATTATTAGACATCTAATGGCTCAAACTTTTAAAGCCTGTTTTTAGGACACATCCCTACCCCCAACCCTCCCAGCCACTGCCTCCCTGACTACATTCTATAAAGACTGTTACTCAACACCAACTTTGAGTTTCAGAATTAAAGAACAAAGAACTCTTAACTACCAACCTGTATTATCTTACCTTTGCTAGGTTTGTCTTCTGTTGTATTTGCTAGTAAGGGAGCAGTGAGAACATGCATACAGTGCTTGTAGAAGAAACCCAGAAATTCAGTCTTTTCTGTTTTCTAAGGAATCAAAAACACCTCCATGAACTTTAACTGCACTGGTTCCTCCCAGCAATAAACAATATACTAGCTATAAAAAAGAGGAAAAACACCCATGGCTTACGTTGGCAGTGGCTAACATGTTCTCTGGGTCAACTAAAGTTCGAAGCAGTCCCATAAGTTGGACTGCTCCTCCAAGTTCAGGATCTGTATCACAAATCATATGTTCTATAATGAGGTTGATGAGCAAAATATCCTGGTGAGAAAAATATACATAATAAGGACCACTTATTACGAGAAAGAATGGAAAAAGCACAAACTAAGACATATACTACAGCATTACACATAGCTCTGTCTTGTTTACTGCAAGCAAAATGAAGTGATTAACTCACTTCTTTAATAGGTCCATATGGCAGTATTTCTTTTCCTCAAGTGTGGTATAGGGACATTACACTAAATAGTACTGAAAAGACAACAAATTTCTTTTCTATTATCTTTAAATTCCTTTACTTAAAGAAAAAAACAAAGTTTCAGTTTGGTGCTAATAGTCTTTCAACATCTCTAATAACATCGTAATCTACCTTTTGAAGAAAGCTAATGGGCTTTAGGTTCATAGCTTTAACAGTAAATTATAACATTGTTCTACTTTCACTGCATTTATTTTTACAGATTCATTCTATTTACGGCAAATGAACTTTGTTCTTCACTTGTGCAAGTGATATACAGTTTCTTCTCAATAAATTCAGGAAAAAGTGAGTACCTGAATGTCTGAAATTGGGAAAAGTAAGACTACTGTATTTAGAGAGTACACAGAACAACAAATGGACTAAATATATTACAAATGTCAAAGAAAACAGACTGCTGGTTTTCCTGAGGCTCTATTATGACTGGTGTTCCCGGCCCAAGAAATAAATAAAAATTCAGAGGGACTCAGTGAGAAATTCCCTGCTCTTGTCTATATATTAGGTCATTAAATATGAAATGTCCGATTTTGAATCAAAAGTTTAATTATATCTCAAACAAGAGGCGTACAATTACTCAAAGTTTGTGCCTAAACTACTGACACAGTTTTGCCATCTTAACATAACTTGTTTATGCCAGCAGCAAAGAAGCCTGGAAAGTGGCAATGAAATTGCAAAAGGCATTTTCCATAGCTTGAGAATTGAATATTTTTCCTTCCAAGAAGTGGTCCAAAGCCTGGAAGAAGTGGTAGTCAGTTGGTACACGGTCTGGTGAATATGGTGGATGACAGAGAGTTTCCAAGTCCAGCTTCTGTAGTTTGAGTGGCATTATGCGTGTGACATGTGGTAGAGTGGTCTCTTGCAAGAGGATGGGCCTGTCTCTACTGACCAGTCTCGGCCGCTTAATCACAAGCATCCTCATCATTTCATCCAATTGGTTGCAGCAGACATCCACTGTCATCGACTGACCAGGTTTCATGAAGCTGTAGGGGACAATCCCAGCACTGGACCACCAAACAGACACCATTAACTTTTTTTGATGTATATTTGGTTTTGGACTATGTTCAGCACTTCATCTTTATCCAAACATTGTGCTGAACACTTGTGACTGTCAAAAAGAATCCATTTTTCATCATACATAACACACCGTGTAAAAATGGTTCACCTTTTTGTCATGACAGCAAAGAAAAGCAAGCTTCGAGACTATTTCTCTCTTGATGTTCATTTAATTCATGCAGAACCCATCTATCCAGCTTCTTTACCTTGCCCATTTGTTTCAAATGGTTCAATATTGTTGGAATAGTACCATCAAACTTGCTGCTAATTCAAGTGTAGGTTGAGATGGATTCGCTTCCACGACAGCTTCCAGCTCATCATTACCCACCTTGGTCTCAGGTCACCCACATGGCTCATTTTCAAGATTAAAATCACTAGAATAGAACTTCTCAAACCATCAATGTACTGTGCATTTATTAGCCACATCCTTCCCACTTTGTTGATATGTCAAGCTGTCTGTGCAGCACTGGTTCCACAACAGAACTAATATTTGAAAATAACATAAATTTTTAATTTATCCATGGTTTCACAAAAACTGCTCTAAAAAAATTTGAAAGATAATCACAAGCCAAACCATGCATTTGAAAGAATGAGGATGTACCTTCACAATAAAAATAAAAGGTGTCAAAGTGAAATGTCAGCGATATCAACTGTCAAAAAAAATCGGACATTTCATACTTAATAATCTAACATATGCAATGGTATGATGGAGAAGGACAGAGAAAATGCAGATGGTGTATAGAGATGATCCAGAGTGGGAATCAAGAGCCCTACTACATGTGAATAAAGTATTTTGAGGTATATCAATGTATGTTCAACTAGTAGATTATCAAAGCCAACAAGAATAGGCTTTATTTTCAATAATACAGGTATTTTTCTTTTCAAGACAGGGTGATTTTATAAAGGAAAAACATGACATAACATTCCATAGGTCAAACTGGTACTTTTCTGCACCTACCCTGGCACTATAATTTAAAAAGAAAAACTTAAATATTCTACTTCATTTTGACACCAGAACACATTAATTAGGAACTTTTCAAAAAGTAACAAAGTCTATTTTCTCATTTTGTAAAAATACCACAGGCTGGAATTCCACATAGATTTTTTCTAAGGGGATTTCTTTTTTCCCTTTCTCCCTTAAGGAGTTGAGGGCAAAATATCTTAGTCTTTTCTTAAGTAAAAAGTTACTTCCAAAATTTCATAGGGAAAGCATGAAAAATCAGAATCATTCAATTACCTAAAGATAAAGCAGAAGGGCACACACATTAGGGTTTCCACATATGACCTGTAAGTACCCTTCACATTTACCAGCATATATTTTCTCAATTACTTTAGGGCTGATAAATTTATTATAATTTCTCATAGACACTAGAGTGTGAGAGTCCATGTGTAAACAAGACAATGGTCTGTTCTCCATGGTCAGGGAGTAAAGAAATAGCACCCTAAATACTTTTCAAGGCACTATGTTTCATTTCTTCATTTTTGATGATTTTAAGAATGTACTCCTAGTAGAGTCAATGCTTTCTTAGGGAAATTACTCATAACTGCATATATAGAAGAACAACTGACTAAATAATTTAAGTAAGACAACGCAACAAATTAGCTTCAGAATAAGAAACTTGATGTCAAAAATTTTTAGAGGAAATTTAAATTGACCATTAACAAATAATTGCTGTAAGACAATAAATTTATAAACAGAGACAGGAACCAACTGAGGGGAAGAATAAGCCATTTGATATTATAGGTACATTTTCCCCAAATAGCCACAATTTAAATCTTAAAAATAAATAATAAAAACAGTTATAGCTTCCTATGTATAAATACTTACTATTAGTGCAAATAATATTTACCTTGCTGGTTATTTTTTGCTCTGTTAACTTCTTACTTACATCATCATTCTGTTGTGCCTCCTGCATGACAAACTCTCGCACCATGGATGGATTATATTCAACCAAGTATGAGAATATATCAGTAGCAGCACTTCGCACCTGTGTATCATCCATGCCCTGTAGATTAAAAAAAACACTTATTTCTGCTATACTTATAAAAATATGGAACTTATAGCTATGTAAATATCCAAACCAAATTATAAGAAAACATTGCAATACAAAAGAAAGGTCAAAGAAATTCTACTGCATGTAAAACTCTTATTCAATGGATAAAATTATACTTTATAAATCATTTATTCCTGGTTTGCCTTAAAAAAATTTTTTTTTGAGACTGGGCCTTGCTCCATTGTGCAGGCTGCAGTACAGTTGTGGCGCGATCATAGCTAACTGCATCCTCCAACTCCTAGGCCCAAGTGATCCTGCTCCTTCAGCTTCCTGAGTTGCTGGGACTACCAGCATACACCACCATGCCCGGCTAATACTTTTAAAATTTTTTTGTAGAGAAAGTTTTTTATTTTGTGTAGAGACAGGGTCTTGCTATGTTGCTGGTCTCTAACTCCTTGCCTCAAATGATCCTCCCACTTTGGCCACTCAAAGTGCTGGGATTACAGGCGTGAGCCACTGCACCCAGCGGCCTTTCTACTTTAACACTTCATCTAATAATGCTGCAAAGTTATGAATTATTAAAAATACAGAGAATTCCTGTGACTGAATATTCTTTTAATACTTTGTGAAAACTAATACTGGAATTTTGCAGCTTCTTTAACTTAATGTAATACATAGATAATATTAAATATTGGTTATAATCTACTATGTGCATATTATATAAAAATATAATTTTTGTGGTTTAAAAAACAGTAATTAAAAATGAGGAGAAACAAACTTACAAGGATGACTTCTAAAGCTGGTAATATGCCCATGTTTGACAAGGTCTTGAAAAAAGCATCTCTGTTTTGAGGTTGTAGCGTTTGGGAAAACGCACAGAATTCTTTTAAAAAGTTAACCTGAAATTACGAAAAAGGATAAGTAAAATATAAAGTTTGTCATTTTATTTTCATGCCTTTCCTTACATCTAATTTCTTACCAATTCCTGTCTTTTTTCTTCATCTGTTGCTTCATCTGTTAGTTGTGCAAACAAATCTGTCAGAAATTTTTCATCTTCCTATGAAATAAAGAAGTTTTCATTATGTTAATGGTAAGCATATATTCAAATATCATTTCATGATGCTATAATATAAATAACTGGAAAAGGGAAAGATGGTACTGGCAATGATGTTATTTAGAAGAGAAGGAAAAACCAAACTATTAATAAAAATTTTAGCAAGCCTGTATCTCCTAAGCCTTTAAAAAAATTATTTTTGAGACAGGGTTGCTCTGTTGCTCATGCTAGAGTGCAGTGGCATGATCATAGCTCACTGTAATCTCTAACCCGTGGGCTTAAGCAAGCCTCCTGTCTCACCCACTCACATAGCTAGGACTACAGGCATGCACTACCACACATGGTTGTTGTTGTTGTTTTTTTTTCCATTTTGTTGTAGAGATGGTAGTGGTAACCTCACTATGTTGCCCAGGCTAGTCTCCAACTCCTGGCCTCAAGCAATCCTGCCCTGGACTCCCAAAGTGCTGGGATTACAGGTGTGAGCCACCATACCTAGACCTATTTAAAGGCCAGTCAGTAAACATTTTAGGCTTTGTGGGCCCATACGGTCTCTTCTACAACTATTAAACTCTATTCTTACAGTATGTAAGCAGTCAAAGACAGTATGTAAATGAGTAAGAATGGCTGTGGTCCAATAAAACTTTATTTACAAAAATTGGCAAAGGCCACAGTTTCCTGACCTCTCATTTTTATAGGGTTTTATAACCTTAACTTTTTTGGAAACAGGGCTAGAGTGCAGTGGCACAATCATAGGTCACTGCAACCTTTACCTCCTGGACTCAAGCAATCCTCTTGGCTCAGCCTCCCAAATAGCTAAGACTACAGGTGCACACCATCGCGCCTAGCTAATTTTAAAAATTTTTTGTAAAGACAGGGTTTCGCTACATTGCTCAGCTGGTCTCAAGTGATCCTCCCACTTCACCCTCCCAAAGTGCTTAGGATTACAGGCATAAGCAGTTGTGCTCAGCTAACCATAAGTTTAAAAAATACCTTCTGACTCCTCTAACAGACTTCTAGATTTGATAAACGAATTCAGCAGTCTCAGGTTATAAAATCAATACACAAAAATAAACAGCATTTCTACACACCAGCACCAACCAAGCTGAGAACCAAAGCAAGAACTCAATCCCATTTACAATAACTGCAAAACAAACAAAAAACTTTATGAGTGAATTTAACCAAGGAAGTGAAAGATCTCTATAAGGAGAACTATAAGTCACTTATGAAAGAAATCACAGATGACATAAACAAGTGAAAAATTATCCCATGCTCAAGGATCGGAAGAATCAATATTGTTAAAATGACCATACTGCCCAAAGCAATCTACAGATTCAATGCAATTCCTATCAGAATATCAGTATCATTTTCACTGGATTAGAAAAAACAATTCTAAAATTCATATGTAATCAAAAGAGCCCAAATAACTACAGCAATCCTAAATAAAAGGAACAAAACTGGTGGCATCACACTGTCTGACTTCAAATTATACTACCAAGGATAGAGTAACCCAAACAGCATAGTACTAGTATAAAAATATACATATAGATCAATGGAACAGAACAGAGAACCAGAAATAAAGCCATATATTTATTATAGCCAACTGAACTTTGACAAACAAGGAAATACACTGGGGAAAGGACACTTTTTTCAATAAATGGTGCTGGGAAACTTGGATAGCCACATGCAGAATAAAACTGGGTCCCTATCTCTCACCTTATACAAAAACTAACTCAAGATGGATTACAGTCTTAAATGTTAAGACCTGAAACAAAAATCCTACAAGAAAACCTAGGAAAAACTGTTCTGGGCGTTGGCCTAGGCAAAGAATTTATGACTTAGACCTCAAAAGCAAATTCAATAAAAACAAAAATAGACAAATGATGGCCCGGCACGGTGGCTCACGCCTGTGATCCTAGCTCTCTGGGAGGCTGAGGCGGGCGGACTGCTCAAGGTCAGGAGTTCAAAACCAGCCTGAGCAAGAGTAAGACCCCCATCTCTACTAAAAATAGAAAGAAATTAATTGGCCAACTAAAAATATATAGAAAAATTAGCCGGGCATGGTGGTGCATGCCTGTAGTCCCAGCTACACGGGAGGCTGAGGCAGAAGAATTGCCTGAGCCCAGGAGTTTGAGGTCGCTGTGAGCTAGGCTAATGCCACAGCACTCTAGCCTGGGCAACAGAGTGAGACTCTGTCTCAAAAAAAAAAAAAAAAAAAAATAGACAAATGGGACTTAAACTAAAAAGCTTGTGCACAGCAAAGAAATAAAACAGTAAATAGACAACCTACAGAATGGGAAAAATATCCCCAAACTGTGTCTAACAAAGGACTAATATTCAGAATCTACATACAAGGAACTCAAATGACTAAGCAAGAAAAAAGTCAAACCTCCTTAAAAAGTGGACAAATGGCATGAACATTTTTCAAAAGATATTCAAATGGCCAAACATAGGAAAATATACTCAGCATCACTAATCATCAGGGAAATGCAAATTAAAATCACATTGAGATACCATCTTACTCCAATTAGAATGGCCATTATTAAAAAGTCAAAAAACAATAGATGTTGACACATCCATGCTATGAAAAGGAAACATTTACACTGTTTGTGGGAATGTAAATTAGTACAACCTCTACAGAGCTCAGTATGATTCTAAGATCCTACAATCCCACTACTGGGTATGTACCCAGAGGAAAATCAATCATATCAAAAAGATACCTACTCATGTTTACCACAGCATTATTCAGAATTGCAAAGATATGGAATCAACCTAAGTGTCCATCAAACACAAGTGGATTAAAAAATGTGTCATATATACATCATGGAGTATTGCTCAGCAGTAAGAGAGAATTAAATAATGTCTTGCACAAACTGGATTGAAATAGAGGCCATTATCCTAATTGACGTAACTCAGGAACAGAAAAACAAATGCTGCATGTTCTCACTTATAAGTGGGAACTAAATTATGGCTACACAAGGGCATACAGAATGGTATAATGGACAGTGGAGATTCATAAGTGGAGGAGGATAAGAGGGGTGCGGGATGAAAAATTACCTATGGGGTACAATGTGCACTATTCAGGTGATGGCTACACCAAAAGCCCAGACTCCACCACTACATAACATATACATGTAACAGAATTCAACTTGTACCCCTTAAATCTATTGAAATAAAGAAAGAAATTGTAAAAAATCTTTTATTTGAAGATATTCATGTATACATACACAATAGTTTAATATACATTAAATTATTTTTAAAAGGATTCAAAGGATACCCTCATAGTATATTTATCTAGGTAAGTCAATCAGAGAAGTACAGCAATTGAAAAGAACTTCAGATGTTACTTTATCTTATCTCATTTTATAATTGAGATTCAGATAAAAAATGTATTCAAGCCAAATCAATCTGCAGGTAGCAGAACCTTCCTTATTGCCTGTTTCATTTTTCTCAGCACTATTTTTTCATCAAGATTTTGTTTTACAATAATTACATAATACCTGAGCTAGAAGTAGATTCAGCACTACTCCAGCCCTAAACATGCCTAAGATGAAGTACATACACTCATAAACACACCCTCGTATGCACAAGTGTGTATGCAACCTCCCCCTAGATTATAAAATCCACAAACACTATTATGGGTACCCAGGAAACATTTTCCGTGTGATACTAAATTAGTTTAGTTATTTCCACCTTTATTTTTTCTTACATATATTGTAAGAATAACATTGTTATTCTCATTACATATGATTTTGACCATATGTTTGTTACCAAATGACATCTAATTTCATGATACATCCCAGATAGAATATATTCCACCAACTAGAATTCAAATGGTTAAAAAAGAGATTCTCTGAATGGCTGCAGTTGGGGGTACAGAAGTAGAGAGACTAAGAATGTTTAATGGTATTACAGAGGAAGCAGTCAATAGTAAGGGGATGTTGAGATATTGTGTGTATGTGTCCATCTACAAGATGGGCAGGAACCTGCTTTAAACTGTACCTCAATCACTCCTTGCCAAGGCATCTGTAAAATGCTCCTGCCTTCACAGCAGCACCTTAGATAGAAGTGCTCAGCATCAGGAGAAACAGACATAACTATAGCATTGGCAGCCAGCATTTTACAGAGCATACTGTCGGGAAGCAAAGATTTAACAACTTGAAATCATTCATACTTAATGAGTAAAGCTGGCATTTTACACGTATGAGGACCAAGAAAACATACAAGTGACAAATCTCTATGTAACAAAAATAGAACCATATGGAGCTAAAGAAAAGGATAAAACTTCGGACTGTACAAGGAAACCAGGAATCAAAATTGGAACAGAACAAAGGCTACTAGTTAGCAAAAACTAGCTCCTTATCAAAGAATAGAAATTAGTACCAGAACCTTATGACTTCCTCCATAATCAATCACAATATACTATATAGAGGATTATTATTGTACTTACCAGACTGTTTTGCCTATTTATTTACATATCCATCTTAAATGAATGGAAAACATGTCAAATTAGTCAATACATTCCAAAATTATTATTAGCTCTAAGAAAGTAGTTACAGGTAAAATTGATGTTTCTGCTTAAATTTAATTTAAAAGGTGACAAAGGCAAGGACACTGGAAATACACTTTCTAAAAAGGAACAGGAATGAAGATTAAACATACTGATTTATTTGTAACACACGCTACCAAGCAGTACTTACTGACATTTATTGGCCTTCTTTCTATATTTAACAAATACCGGTTTCAAATAAGTATTTTACTTATATACCTGAGGTAAAGTCTTATAATATCTTCCAAGTTATCTGTTATTATCCCGGTTATCTGTTATTCTTAAAGTATTATGGGCATCAAAGAAACAAAAAAAGCATGGGGGGATATCAAAGAAACAAAAAAAGCATGGGGGTATGCAAATAACAAATCCTTCTCTGCACTATGTAAACTTCTGTTTCAGCTGGAATAGATTAATTCACACACTGTGGGATGACAGAGTAAGAAGTTCTCTAACTTTAGTAGGAGTGTAGCAACAAATGCACATTATTGGCCAGCTCTGAGAGACTCAGAGTCTTTATCTGGTGCAGAACCCAGGATATTGCACTCTGGTTGACTGTGATGCAAGAATCCTAAAATACAGACCCGAGAGACTGAGCATACTATTAATAAAACAATTTTTATTAAGCAATGATAAGTAGATTTTTAAAAAAATGCTCACGAGTCCTGCATTATTGTTAAACACTTTACATGCATGTTTTCACTTAATCTTCAGACAACTTTACAGGGTAGGCAGTAATATCACCACCCCTTGTATAGGGAAACTGAAACTTTAAGAATAGGAAGGCTGCCCAAGTCACACAGCGAGGGAAAGCTATTCAATGACAGGTGGAGCTGAAACTTAACCTCACTTTGTTTAACTCCCCTACATTCTCACCCATTACAAAAACGTGCCTTTTCGTAGGGATATGTGCATTTGCCTCCTCTGCTATATTCCCTTGACCTTAAAAATGGGCTTTTACTATGCCATTACCTGGGATTTTTATAAATTCTATAGAATTTATATTCTATATTTAAGAGAAATTGGTACCAGAACACATTAAATATAGACATTTCTCTTGGCATCCATTTCTACTTCCTTTTCCAATCTGTTCTATTGTATGCATAATTCATAAATTAATAACCCTAAAATTCAATATTCAATCATTTCATTAAAATCACCCCCTTGTAATATCTTCAAGCTAATTTCTTTAATACACTCAACCTGCCTATCCCAAACACAACAACCTTTTGGTCTCATAGTATTTACTGTATATTATAATCTCTTATAGTATAACCAAAATACTGAATTTTATACTTTAACAAAAAAAAATTTTTTTTTTGAGACAGAGTCTCACTTTGTTGCCTGGGCTAGATTGCCATGGCGTCAGCCTAGCTCACAGCAACCTCAAACTCCTGGGCTCCAGCAATCCTTCCACCTCAGCCTCCTGAGTAGCTGGGACTACAGGCATGCGCCATCATGCCCGGCTAATTTTTTCTGTATATTTTTAGCTGTCCAAATAACTTCTATTTTTTTTTTGTAGAGACAGGATCTCACCCTTGTTCAGGCTGGTCTCGAACTCCTGAACTCAAATGATTCACCTGCCTTGGCCTCCCAGAGTGCAAGGATTACAGGTGTGAGCCACCGTGCCCGGCTAACTTTAACAATTAAAACCCAATTTAGGTCTTTACAAAGAAGAGAAAATTATTTTTGCTGAAGGCAACTGACAGTTTAAATGGTATCAATCAAGTAGGGTACCTTTTGAAGTAGGAAAAAAACGAATGATCTAACTCACCTGTAGCATACCAACAATTTCTACCTTATTGAAAAAGATAAAGGAGTGAAGTGTTGATAACATGTTTTCTTCAAAGACTGAAGGAGTAGGTAGAACCATATCTTGTATATACTGAACTCTGTATGTTTGATGAATTTTTTGTTTCAGCTCAGGATCTGATATGGGAATCACTTCTTTAAACTTGGCTGTTTTTGTTAGAAATTCCCTGTGTTTTCGTGGTTGAGATAAAGCAGGATCATATTCTAAACATCCAATGACGTCCATTATACATTCCTCAGAGAACATAACTTCAAAAAGAGCAGTTCGATTCAACAGGAAGATGCCTTTGATAATTTCATACAAGTGGTGCAGTCCTTCAATATTTTCCAAATCCTCACATACATGAAAAAGCTCTAAGAGCTTTTTAATATAACCCTCATTTTCCAGTGCCAGTGCAAGTTTTTCACGACGAAGGGGAGAAGGTAAAGATGATGCCACAAGTTCTGCAATTTCCTCAAGGCGACTTAATTCACAAGATGGCAATTCTAAACCTGGTGATGACATATCATCAAAGCGTTCCTCTTCAGATTCATCCACAAGATCCTGAGTGATGTCCACTGAAGGGTCCTTCCCTTGAACCTATGAAGAATAATTTATAATAGCTGACAAAATGTAAATCAGCAAACCTAAATGATATTCTAAGATGAATACAAAATATTATAAGAAAAGCATAATGATAATTTCCAAGTTAGTCTTTTTTCAAACTTGACAAAAATTGTCTACTTTTTAAAGCTGTTTTTCTCCAAATAACAGAATGCTTCCAATTTTAAGGAAATTAGTTCAAAGTTCAAAGATGGAATGAGCTTCCTCATAATGTACAAGGTTTGCTGGCAAAAGCAACTTTCTAGGACAGGCTGAAATGACACTGTGATGAAAGAGTCCCCTGCAGACTTCCAACACAGAAGCAGTCTTAGGACTGTGCAGAAATAGTCTTAGGACGGACGGTGCTATAGGACAGCCACCACCAGTTCTTCAATATTTAACTTTAAGAAAGGTTCAAATAAATATCAAATATCCTAATGCTGTGATCATAGAAAATATATATTATTATAAGCAATAATGAAAATATTTAATGTCAATTGATTCTAGAGACCAGGGGCTATTGATCAAGGTAAAAAGTAGAGAAGAAAAGGGACTAAAAAAAACAAAAGAATAAAATCAATAGGATAAAAAAATTAAAAAACAACAACAAAAAAAGAAAGAGACCAGCAGCCAAAGAGCATGAACAGACCAGCTTTGGACCAATTTGCTATAAATGCTGGATGGTAGCCCAAAAATATGATTTAGAAAAACTAAGTATAGAACAAGTCTTCATGCTTTAACAAAAAACAAAACAACAAAAAAAAAAAAAAACTAAGTAGATTACAAGTGCACCTACACAAAAATGAAGCCATAGATAAACTGCAATCTACATGTAGTAGAGCTATGCCCCAGGAATATTTTCTGAAACTTAAGAAACCAAACCATGGAAAACCCTTCCTTTCTGTACACTCAAACCTATAGTATTCATAATCCCCTAAAATCTATCATAAGGCCCAACTCTCTGTCACTATAAGGGCTCTAATTATAAAAGTAAACATTTAAAGAAACAAAAAACCAAAAGGTCAGGATAGATTTTGAAGTGAAACAAGTGTCGCTATCTTGGCCCTAGAATTCAGGACAATGAAAAATTAGGCCTTTTATGAAATAGCCAAGAAGCTTCAACTGCTTATCATAATTAAGAGATACTGTTGATGGATACTAAAAGGGAAGATAGCCTGGAATATTTGTCTTGAAATATGCTGCACGGTGTATTTACACAGCACTACTAAAAGGAGGCAAGGCACATTCACAGCTTGTACTTGGCATGGTCTCAAATTGGCTCTAGATTTATTTGTTAATTATATATGTTCTCCTTATAGCTTTAAGTTCCTAATATCCAAGTTATGATTTTACCTACAGAAAAAATGGTAAGATTTTGATTAGTAAACCAAAAGAAAAGGGAAGAGAGAGCCTTATTGTAATGGGAATGCCATCTTCTTAAATTCAGACATAATAACTGCTATCAAGGAGGATACTAGAAAAATAGGGGAGACTTTTAGATATTTCTAGATCAGAAAAAGGTAAAGAGGACTCAAGAAAGAGGACACAGACATAAAAGATCTCAGAGATCAAAATGTAATGACCTCCCTGGAATGGAATCAAGAAATATAGACAGAACCACAAAAACAGTGATTGAGAAATGACCCCTCAAATATTAATATAAGCTACATAAAAGTTGAAGGCAAATACTAGGAAAGAACAACATAAAAACAGCCAGTGATTCCTAGGTAAGAGAAAGCATATAAGCACTATTACCCATGCCTCAAGGGAAGATGACTGAAAAATGTATGGCATTAAAGAGCAAAGAAAAGTAAAGATCAGACAATATTAAAGGAGAGATGGGCATAACAGATACAGAATGAGTCCAGGTTTGAGTTTAACACTGGCCTAAGAGAAGACTATACTCAGGGTGAGACGGTTCAACTCAGAAAGATGAAGAACAAGATTTGTCTGAATAATGGGATGCCTTTAGCATAGCCTGAATATATTAATGTCATCTCTCCTTCTGGGGGAGAACTCCACAAATATACTAAAAAAACTGTAGGACAGAAAGCAAAGAAAAAGTAAAAAGAAAGATGGCATTCAGATATAATTGTTAAGTTTTTCATGTTTTAAGAGAAGGAAAGGAACAGCTTAACAGGCAGGTTCGTTTTATGAAAAAAACAGCCCAGCAGAATACATGACAGAAATAAATTCTGTAAGTTAAGGAAAACTGTTTCCTCAAGGACACTGTAGCTTCTATTAAGGCTTTAGCATGCATCATCAAAAGCAGAGGCTGACAAACAATAGCCAAATTTGGCCCCCACACCTGTCTTTGTTAATAAGTTTTACTAGAAGACAGCCACACCCATTGATTTATGTGTTGTCTATGGCTACTTTCAAACTACTGTGTTTCCCCCAAAATAAGACAGGATCTTATATTTATTTTTCCTCAAGAAGAACCCTCGGGCTTATTTTCAGGGGATGTGTCATTTTCCCCTCAAAGCCTCAGCTTGCAGCACACACAGGATGGCCGGGACCTGACAGGGGGAACTGACCTTGTTGGTGGGGCTGCCTGCACCTTTCCAGTCACCTCTGGGATAGTAGCTGTCATGATGGGGCAGATGAGAAGGGCTGCTCATCTTCTTTACCGCTCTGAGACAAAATGCATGGGTTGTGCAGATACGCCGTGTAGCCACTTATCACTAGGTCTTATTTTCGGGGTAGGGCTTATATTGTGCAAATGCTTAGAAATCCTGCTAGGGCTTATTTTATGGGTAGGTCTTATTTTCGGGAAAACATGGTAGAACAGCAGAGTTGAATAGCTGGGACTGTATGGCCCAAAACACCTTAATTGTTTACTATCTTGCCCTTTACAGAAAGTTTGACCTAAAGAGCTTGTTAAAACATAATTACTAGACCCTACTCAGAGTTTCTAATCCAGTAGGTCTAGAGTGGGGATGGGGGTGTCTCAGAATTTGCATTTCTATCAGTTCCCAGGTCATGCTCATGCTGCTGGTTTGAGGACCACATTTTAAGAACCAATGAATTAAGAAATCAAGTCAGGCGTGGTGGCTTACACCTGTAATCCTAAGCACTCTGGGAGGCAGAGGCAGGCAGATTGCTCAAGGTCAGGAGTTCGAAACCAGCCTGAGCCAGACTGAGACCCTGGCTCTACTAAAAATAGAAACAAATTAATTGGCCAACTAAAAATATATATAGAAAAAATTAGCCAGGCATGGTGGTGTATGTCTGTAGTCCCAGCTACTTGGGAGGCTGAGGCAGTAGGGTTGCTTGAGCCCAGGATTTTGAGGTTGCTGTGAGCTAGGCTGATGCCATGGCACTCTAGACCGCGCAACAAAGTGAGACTCTGTCTCGAAAAGAAAAGAAAAAGATCAAGAAGTCAGCAGATCATTCTTCAGCTAAAATAAATGTGGAGATGGAGAAATCTTCCTTTGAAAAAATTGGCCTAAATTGAGTCCACAACAAGATCCCATAGCTTTAGCCACTAGAGCACATAAAAAAATGCACCTTAACAAGAGTGGAGATTATGTCACTAGAATAAGGTACCAGAGTCACTACAGAAACTCCAGAATAAATAAAGAACATTCCATCTCAGAGGCAAGGTAAGGTTGGATAGTCAAGAGCCATACAGCCATATAGACTAGTGCCAAGGGTAGGTTTTATTTCAAGGGCCACAAGAGGATACTGAACAAAGAATGATGTGGATTAAGGAAGATTAGTCAAGATGAAACCAATAAACCAGGCAAGAAATAATGGTAGCTTAGAAAACTATGATAGTGGTAAAGATGAAAATAAGTGAACGAATCTAGGATTTATTATTGAGGGACCGAATGGATATATAAAGGATGAGAGAAGGATAAACATGATCTAAAGTTCTTGGTTTCAGCAAGCAGAAGGCATTTACTGAAATGAGGGAAATGGGAGAATGAAAACATCTAGGTGAGTAGATTATGTTTGGTTGTAGACTATAAGTTTGAGATGATAGCAAACACTCTTGCTAGCAAGAACTCTTGAGTTCTCAAGAAGGCAATTGTTCTTAGAAAAGGTGGCATAAGAAAAAGTAAATAAAAAGGAACAAAGGAGAATATAAAAAAAAGAAAAAACAGTTGGATATAGAACTTTGACTTTGGCAAAGATCTAGGCTGGATAGTTTGGTATCAATAAATTATACCTTCCTTTAAATCAAGCTTTTCACAGACAGCAGTGTATTTAAAAGATCGATTTGAAATTTATTTACATTCTTGAGCATTAGCTGAAAAGCATGGCACAAACCACAATACTTAAAAACAGCATGTCAATTTTCTGTTTTTAAAATTACCTGACATATTTTCTCCCAAATTTCATCACATCCAGCTTTTTCTTGAAAGCTAAGAGCCAAGTCATAATTTTCTGCTTCAGACCACACAATCAGAGTATCCTGTAGAGACAAAAAAGGAATCTGAATAATTAACATACATTTTCACAAATTCCTTCAAAGTATATGTCAAACAAAGCAACAGGAATTGAGAACACCACTCATTTTTACTTTTGGCAATATGTACCGATATACCAGTGCGCTGACTCCCACTTTTTTTTTTTATTTTTTTTTATTTTTTATTTTTTTTTATTTTTATTTTTTTTAAGAGACGGGGTCTCGCTATGTTGCCCAGGCTGGAGTGCAGTGGCTATTCACAGGCGCGATCCCACTACTGATCAGCACGGGAGTTTTGACCTGCTCCGTTTCCGACCTGGGCCGGTTCACCCCTCCTTAGGCAACCTGGTAGTCCCCCGCTCCCGGGAGGTCACCATATTGATGCCGAACTTAGTGCGGACACCCGATCGGCATAGCGCACTACAGCCCAGAACTCCTGGGCTCAAGCGATCCTCCCATCTCAGCCTCCCGAGTAGCTGGGACTACAGGCGCGCGCCACCGCGTCCGGCCCACTTTTAATCAATGCCTTTTTACACCATACTTTGCCCAATCTATAAAATGAAAGCAATGTTTTCTTTAAGGGTAAGTTTAAATGATATAAAAAAAGCATGACAAAATGAGTACACAATTCTTATGCACTAAAAGATAACAAATGAAACCTTATGCCAATCCTATCCTTGAACATTGAGTTACATTTTATGCTCTCATTAAAACACCGAAAGAGGAATTCTAAGCAGATTAATAACTAAGGCATGTTTGAAGGATAGGATTAATGTAACATCTTCTTTCTTCCCTCTATTGTCAACAGGTATTTTTTACCTGGGGCTTCTGAGGTCCATGAAGCCCTTGAAATTACTGGCTAAATTTGTAATAAGTGAGCATTTATCTGGACAGAGGCTATTTTTTCTAACTTTCACTAAAGTACTATGCATGGTTCAAGAAGCAGCAAACTCCTAACACCTACCCTAACACCTATAGAATACTTCGCTTCTATTCAGGCAAACTTTTTTTTGTTAAATGACAGTAAGTTTAATAAACAGTTCGACAGTTTTTATTAAGATGTAATTTCAGCAAGACACTCTATATACAATACTGAGACCATCTTATATTCTTCATAGTACAAAGAGCCTATTGTATAATATGCATGGTATAATAAAAATATTTATAGAGTCCAAGATATCCTTTCAAACTTTCTGGCTGGGAATAAATATTAATATATACACCATTTCATAGCAATCAACCATTTCAAAAAAGGGCCTGCTTAGTGAGAGAGGTCTATAAATCATATCATGCAAAAAATGTTGAATGGGGAGTTAAAAAAAAAAACGAGAGAGAGAGAGAGACAGAAATGTTTAATGGTACTAGGGAGAGTTATGTTTAACACCTATGTGCAAAATCTGAAAGGCTGTCAGTTAGTACTTTGTTCAAGTTAGTCTAAAGAGAATTAGTTAGGAGAGCAGAAGTTAGATGGATTTCACCATAATATAAAGAAAAAAATAATTCGATTTGACTAATAAGGAACCAAAAGGAGCCATAAACGACTGGCCGAGCATTCACTAGGATGGTAAGGTTCCTGTATTAAGAATGAAACATGACTAGATTATCTTTAAAGTACCTTAAAGGATCTATCATTCTATTGGGGCAGTTTCTAATCCTTTTCACTAGCAAGGACACTTCTTAATGTAAACAAATGGATTCCATATTAAAAATCTGTCTAAGCTGGGCACAATTTTGTGGGCCTTCAGTGCTAGCTACTTAGGAGGCTGATGCAGGAGGATGGCTTGAGGCCAGGAGTTTGAGGATGTAGTGTGCTGTCACTGTACCTGTAAATAGCCACCGGAGCCTAGTCTGGGCAACATAGTAAGACCCTCCCTCTAAAAACAAAAAAAAGTCTACAAAACTATTAACTCTGTCTAGTCATTTGTGTAACTGTCAGTGAGTAATGAGACCAGTAGTCTCTCATTGAACTAAAGTGATACCAATAAGAAATAAATAACTGATAATCTGATTTGGCTATGCAACACTACTAATAGGATAAATCTATGCTTTTTATATAGAATTTTTGAAAATAGCTCAAAGTCCCTGTTTTTGTTATCTTCAAGGACTTCCAGAGATCAGATTCCAGGCAGACAATATGAACAGTGACTGAGTAGCTTATTCAAGCGCAAAATAATTTACACATCAACATTCTAAGATCAATATGACACAAGTTAGTCAGGTTTCATTTTTAGTGTATCTTGAATTTCACCAAAGCAGAACAACTGGTAGAAGAAGACTGTCCAGTTAATCTGGAATTCTGGCAGTCTAAATACTTCACAAGCTTATTTGTTGATATTTACTGAGCACTTATGTATAAGGCTCCATGTGAGACAAAATTAAAGTTATGTTACCTTCCCTCAAAAATAGTACAGAATAAAAATACTAAGATTTAAGAAGTAAAGAGGCCACAATATAAATTCTAATACCACTGTCTAATTAGTGGGTGATGCTTAGAAATTCTTTCTTCCTCAGCCCCCCAAGTAGCTAGGATCAGGGGCATGCGCCACCACGCCTGGCTAATTTTTAAAATTTATTTTGTAGAGATGGGGTCTCACTACATTGCCCAGGCTGGTCTCTTGAACTCCTGGCCTCATGTGATCCTCCTGCTTTGGCCTCTCAGGATTACAGGGATGACCCACCACACCCGGCTGAAAATATTTTGTATGAATGTTTGGTGGATAAATAGATAACTACTAATTAGATTTAAGAGTTAATACCAGCTTCCCTATCTACTACTCTCTGTGTGCTGTCAAGCAAGTCATGATCTTCAGGCATCATCAAATGGACAAAATAAAACCAATACTAACTTCCTCCTAATAGTATTTTAATGGTCAATAATGAAGCAAAGTACTTTATTTATGAACAGGTTGGTAATATATTTTTCTTTTAAATTAATTATTATGTATTTGCATTTCAGGACAATGAGAGAATTAATATTGATTTCACTAGCTGTATAGAACACTTAGTATACTGTGTGTGTACTGAATAAATACCATTTGACGATAGTGCTAGTCAACACTAATTATCACATCATTGGTCACTTCTTTTCTGTAGGTAAAAATAAGGAAACTTTAGGGCTCAGTTGCTACAATATCTGCAACACAAACTCAGCTTAACTTGAGGTAATCTTTTTAAAAAAAAATTAGAATTATTGTGTTAAACACTATAGAAATTGGCAGGAATCCTATTTTAGAATTAAAAGAGCAATTTGTAATCGGTTTTTCATTATGTCAATTTCCATTTAATCATCAAACAAAAGGACAAAACACATCTTCAATATTTTACCTGTTGTTTCTGGTATGCAGTGTTAGGATTTATTTTGGACTCTAAAAGTAGAGAACCTAGGAAACAAAAAGAAGACATCCCATTATGTTACTGCAAAACAACAAAATTGTATTTCCTTACATACACACATTTTCTTTTTTAACATCTGATGCACATACAACTTCAGTTAAGAAAAAATTATTTTTAAAGCAATTTAAGTTTAAATATAATAACTTATAACCTAAGAAATATTATTTTATACATGCTTACTTTTAACAAGACATGATAATCCGAAGAGTCAAGACTGGACAGTAATAGGAATCTAACAACTTATGAGCAGCACAAAGTAGTAAAACAGCACAGTGTGAAGCCAGATGATCTGGGTTTAAATCTTTGATATACTGTGTGACTTACAGAAATACTTTGAAATATGCAAATAAGGATTATAATAGAATCTGAACTATGTCTCAAGACTAAGAATAAAATGAGGCCGGGCGCGGTGGCTCATGCCTGTAATCCTAGCACTCTGGGAGGCCAAGGCAGGCAGACCATTTGAGCTCAGGAGTTCGAGACCAGCCTGAACAAGAGCAAGACCCCATCTCTGTCAAAAATAAATAAAAAGACTAAGAATAAAATGAGAATTCATTTGCAAAAGTTTGAAAACAGATTCTTAAGGCCGAAGGAGGAGATTGTTTGAGACCAGGAGTTCGAAACCAGCTTGGGCAACATATCAAGACTCATCTCAAAAACAAACAAAAAACACTGAACCACAGGATTTGATGATCTTCTGGTTGCTGAACACATGGAGGTGTAAGGAGGGTGGCTCTGCACCCCTCCCCATACCTTGCTCTACAACTCTTCATCTGGCTGGTCATCTGTATACTTTATAGCAAATCAGTAAACATTTTTTTTAAAAGTTTGAAAACAAAGCATAAGCCACTATTCAAGTACATTCCCAAATTCTGCCTTTCCCAGTCTCATATTTCTATTTCTTAATACAGGGATTCCCATACTTCTCCATCTTCAAATAATCAATTTATTCCTCATAGTAAGCTAATTTGCACATTTGTCTTTTCCCTGGTAGTATCCTATGACTCATGATACTTAGAAAATAATTACTGCTTTGTGAGAAAGAGCAAATTTTAAAAGACTAAAATTATACCTCTCCCCTCTCATCAACCCTAGAAGCACTCATACCTGGAAGCACTACCTAAAGACAAATTCTGGCTCAAAATGCTTGAGAACAAGCAGTTTTCTCTGCAGCTGTCTCTCATAGAGCTTTCTTTCTTCTCACATTACACTTAACAGTTGCTTTACCCATTCCAAATAACAGCTAGATGTTTGTGAAGAGTGCTCTTATTTCCAAATTTAGTTTGCTTTCATGTTAAAATTAGTTTGTTTTATAATGTGGTCCAATGTTAGTGATTTATTTACCATTTATTTACTATGTGCTCAGAACAGTGCCAAATGATACTGAATATAGCAAAAGGTCACCATTTATCAAGTTGTATGACTAAACTTGTGAGCTTTCTGTGTACAAGAACAGCTTCCTACTTCACACGAATCCTCATACTATGTCTAGCACATATGACCTGATTAACTCAAAATCTGTTTCTTATGCTTTCTGCACTTAAGGTAACTAAATATTCTCCATAATTTTTTCCACCTGTACCCCACCCATTCCATTTCCTTCAGCCTTTTCTTTTTTTTTTTTTTTGAGACAGAGTCTCGCTTTGTTGCCCAGGCTAGAGCAAGTGCTGTGGCGTCAGCCTAGCTCACAGCAACCTCAAACTCCTGGGCTCAAGCGATCCTCCTGCCTCAGCCTCCCAAGTAGCTGGGACTACAGGCGTGCGCCACCATGCCCAGCTAATTTTTTCTATATATATTAGTTGGCCAATTAATTTGTTTCTATTTATAGTAGAGACGGGGTCTCGCTCTTGCTCAGGATAGTTTTGAACTCCTGGACTCAAACGATCCGCCCGCCTCAGCCTCCCAGAGAGCTAGGATTACAGGCATGAGCCACCGAGACCGGCCTCTTTTCTTTTTTTAAAAGACGATTTTTGGCTTATTGAGGTTCAGATAAGCATTCTCACATTTTAGAGAAAATTGTTTTGATCATCTTCCTCCTCTTCTAACTTCCTCCAATCTTTTGCCAGATTAATCAAAACAAATTTTCCAGTTTCCCTTCAATTTTCTTTATGCACAATTACTGGGGTTTTATTCTGGTGATTATTAAGGGCTGTGCTAGAGATACATTCAAAACAAAAAAAAGCAGCAGGTGAATTAACAGAATGAACTCAATGCCTAGAGTCCCTTACAAGTATAAAAGTCTCAAACTATCTTTGTAGTTTTCCACTGTTTTTACTACTAGAACAAAAATTGTGTTATATTATTTTCTGTTGAAATCATAAAGTATGTCAGGTACACATTATAGATCAAATTTACTTTTTAAAGATTAGTCAAGGTATATAATTATACTTAAAACATGGTTTTGTTAGAGTAAGAGGTTAGGAGATGGGGAGGGGGGGGGCCTGACACCGGATACAGGGGCTTGCAGAGTAGGTGCAGGTGTTAAAGCAAAACCCTCAAGCAGAAGCTAACCAAGGGGGCTAATAACCTCAGGCAAGAACCAGCTTCAACCAGCTTGTCATAAACTTTGGCTAATTACAGCATCTTTTACATTGCAGTTTAAAAATTTCTCGACCCTTGAAATCACCACAACAGTGATGAGACAACCATATAAATTATAAAAATGGGAAGGAACCCAATTCCAGGAATTACTATGCAAATTCTTAGTAAAAGCCAACCCCTTAGACTTGAATATTCTTCCCCTCACTTAGGCTTTGAAAGACCAAAACCCACTTCCTCCTTTTCTTCTTTTCTTCGAGCCCACCTGCTCTCCCCTCAGTGTACTTATGCTTTCTATTAAAACAAAACAAAACAACCTGTTGCTTGCTTGGCTTACATAGTGCATCCTGAAATTCCTTTCCTGATGATCACCAATAACTAGGAAAAACCTCTGCTTGGAGGCTGCTAACAGTTTTTATGAGAAAATACATTCCAAAAAAACCTACTTTGAAATATAACTCATGTCCTTAAAAACAACTCATCACTAGAAAACTAAGGAAAAAAGAACTGATTACTTCATAAAATCATATTCCAGAGGATGCAAGAGGTCTAGCACCATAGAACCAAATTAAGTAATGCCTCTTTTTTTGTTGTTGTTGAGACAGAGCCTCACTCTGTTGCCCGGGCTAGAGTGCCGTGATGTCAGCTTAGCTCACAACAACCTCAAACTCCTGGGCTCCAAGCAATCCTTCTGCCTCAGCCTCCCGAGTAGCTGGAATTACAGGCATGCGCCACCAGCCCAGCTAATTTTTTCTATATATTTATTTTTAGTTGGCCAATTAATTTCTTTCTATTTTTAGCAGAGACGGGTCTTGCTCTTGCTCAAGCTGGTTTTGAACTCCTGACCTTGAGTGATCTGCCCACTCTGGCCTCCCAAGGATTACAGGCATGAGCCACCGTGCCTGGCCCAGTAAATGCCTCTTTAAAAGCTAAACTACTCAAAAGAAAAACTTGGACATCATTTGATAAATTGGACATCATAAAAATGAAAAACTTTTGGATGTTTGTGCTGCAAACAATACCATCAAGTGAAAACACAACCCAAAGAATGGGATAAATATTTGGAAATCATGTATCTGATAAGGGACTCATATCTAGAATAGATAAAGAACTCTTATAACTCAATACTAAAAAAAACAATTAAAAAGTGGGCAATGAACTTGGACAGTTCTCCAAAAAAGATATACAAACAGCCAATAAGCACATGAAAAAATGTTCATCATGTTATTAGGGAAATGCAAATCAAAACCACAAATGACATATCATTTCACACCCACTAGGATATCTATAATCAAAGACAGACAATAATAAGTGTTGGCAACAATGTGGAGAAATTGGAACCCTCCTATATTGCTTGTGGGAACATAAAATGAGGCATCCACTTTGGAAAAGTTTTGCAACTCTTCAAAAAGCAGAGTTACTCAGCAACTTACCTACTAGGTAACATACCCAGGGAAATAAAAACATGTTCACACAAAAACATGTACATGTATGTTGATAGTAGGATTATTCATAACAGCAAAAAATGGAAACCCAAACAAACATTCATCAATCAGCTGATAAACAGATAATATGTGGCATAGCCATACAATGAAATACCATTCAGCTATACAAAGTAATGAAATTCTGATACATGCTACAACATAGATGAACCTGGAAAACATAATGCTAAGTGAAAGAAGCCAGTCACAAAATACCACATATTGTAAGACTGCACTTACATGAAATGTCCAGAATAAGTAAATTCAGAGACAGAGAAAATATTAATAGACTAGTGGTTGGTTAGGGATGAGGGGAAGTGGAAATGAAGAGTAGTGACTGCTTATGGGCATATGAATTCTTTTGGAGAGGACAAAAGAATCTAAAATTAGATTGTGGTGATGGTTGTGTAAACCTGTGAATATACTGAAAAACAATGAATTGTACACTTCAAATGGGTGAATTATATAGTATGTAAAAGCAATTTAAAAAGTTAAAGTGTAAATATTCATAGAATGGAATACTATATAACAGTGTTAACAAATGAACCAAACATAAGCATGGACACAACAGATAGGAATCTTACAAACATGAGTGAAAGACACTTGAGACAAAGGTATATACCATATAATTCCATTTATACAAAGTTCACAAAGCAACCAAATTAATCTCTGATTTGGCCAGCAGTTATCCCTGGGGAGAACAGTGACTAGGAAGGAACATGAAGTGGGCATCTAGCGTTCTATTTCTTCATATGTGCGCTGGTTATTTTGTGAAAATTCATCAAGTTGAATACTTATAATTTGTTTACCCTTTTGATGTATTATACTGCCATTAAAAAGCAAATTTTTTTAACTGTAAATGAAGTCAACAACACATGGGCACAGGGGATTGAAGTCACCACTACAAGTTGTGCTTTCGAGAAACATACACTTTCTCTGAGCATTCTTGCTGCTAAAAATAAATAAATAAAGAAACGCACGCTTGACTTGGCAGCTGCAAAAACAAAAGAATCAGCAGTTCAGCAGTATGACATTGTAAGTTACCTAATCACTCTTAGCAACTATTTTTTTTTTTATTTTTTAAGTACCAGTCCTTTTTGCATTTTCTTCAAAACTCCCAGAAAGGTTACAGGGCCAGGATAATCAGAAACGGGGGGAAAAAAAAAACCAACAAACACAATTTAAAGTTTGGAGTGCTCCCCTCCCAAAGGCCTGGCCAAAACAAGGGCATGCTAGAAGCGTCTGGTGTTGGCAAATAGATGTTACGGGAAGTATCTTTCCTGAAACTCATTTCAGGCATACCCTGTGGTATTGGTCTGAAATACTATTAGTATTTTAGAAAATCCAGCTCTGGTCCCCAATACCATATTCTCTAAGAGAAAAGTACACTACAAAGGTTGTAAGATGGGGAGCAGCTCATCAATTTGAGGGCTAAGAAAATAACTAAAAGACACATTACTAGTCTAACTCCTAGTCCACTTATTAGGTTTCTCCCCCACTGTCTACTAGTTTTTATAGGACCAAGTTATGAACACTTCACCAGTCAACTGAAAAAGATCCAGCTGAGTGCTAATAGATGAATTAACACAATCCTCCCCCAACAGGTTTATTTATATAAGTTGCTATAGCTATAGTACGTGAACAGTAATTCTATCCTATTAATGTATAGGTATGGATGAGGATATAGAGTTCAACTTTAGATGGGAATTACCAAGGTAGCAGAGATGATAGGGGAGAAATGAAGATGATCCTTAGTAGGAGATTCTAGCAACATAAGGGGAGAAGTAGAGAAGGTTCTCACTAAGTGTAATACATGCTTCTGATTATAAGTACAATTATAATTTAATATAATATACAGTATAATATAATATATTATAATATACAGTATATTATATTACAATATATATTATATTACAATATAATATAATATACAGTATAATCTAATAATCTGAAGCGCACATTCAAGATAGCCCCTCTTTCTCACTCCAAGTCATTTGAGAAACACATCTATCCTCTCCAATAAAATAGACACCTCCTCCCTCAAATCTGAGAAAGACACTCTGTCACACAGACCAGAGAAAGACAATCCTGTACAGAAAACTCCAATATCAAGACTTGACTCCAGGTGTGGTGGCTCACGGCTGTAATACTAGCACTCTAGGAGGCCTAGGCAGGCAGATCGCTCAAGGTCAAGAGTTCAAGACCAGCCTGAGCAAGAGCGAGACCCTGAAATTAATTGGCCAACTAAAAATATATAGAAAAAATAGGCCGGGCATGGTGCATGCCTGTAGTCCCAGCTACTCAGGAGGCTGAGGCAGGAGGATCGCTTGAGCCCAGGAGTTTGAGGTTGCTGTGAGCTAGGCTGACACCACAGCACTCACTCTAGCCTGGGCAACAGAGTGAGAGACTCTATCTCCAAAAAAAAAAAAAGAGAAAGGCCTACTTCAACCTTCCAATATTTCAAAGGAAATGTAGGGATGAAGAAAAATCAAGAGAAAGTGATCAAGCTAAGAGGAATGCATCAGTACATATAATTAAATTTGTCACTGTGGAATTGATTTCAGACCACCTACAAACCCAACAATCCTCAGCAAAGGTAAACTAAAGAGTACTGCTGCACAGCAAATCCTTATCAGAGTCCATATTCCAAAGAAGTTCTGATAAGTCTACTAATTGATATTTGTATAAGTACTTTCTCAAAAGAAAGGGGGGGAGGTCCTTAATACTTATTTACTGCTGCCAAGACTGAAAATTATCACAACCTTTTTAGAGGGCCATCCATTTATCTTTACCTACCAAACTTTTAAACACATACTATGCTTTGATCCAATAATTCTTCTAGGAAATTTCTACACCTTCACACAGGTGCTAAGGTATATGAATAAAGATTTCATTAGCAGTGTCTGTAATCGCAAAAATTCAGAAACAATCTATACCAGGTGTTCTCAATGTGTGATCTGGGGACACCAAGAGGTCTGGAAAGTCAAAACTATTTTCATAATGACACCAAGAGGTTATTTGTCTTTTCTGCCATTCTCTCTCAGACTCCACACTGAAATTGCAAAAGACTGAATGCAGAAGCAGATGAAAATCTTGGTTTTTAAAAATTAAGCCAGATACTTAAGAGATTCATAAAAATATATAAAAATGACACTCTTCTCACTAAATTCTTTTGTTTTAGAAAAGTTATTTTTCTTAAAAATGTTATTCTGTTATCATGTACAGTTAAAACATTTTGAAGTGAAATAACAAATGCTTTTTAAAGTCTCAGTTTTAATTTCTAATATGGCAAATATTGATAGATACAACTCCAGTAAACAAAAGCTTTTGGGGACACTCAATTTAAGAGCATAAAGGGGCCGGGTGTGATGGCTCACACCTGTAATCCTAGCACTCTGGAAGGCTGAGATGGGAGGATCGCTGAAGGTCAGGAGTTCGAGACCAGCCTGAGCAAGAGCAAGACCCCATCTCTACTAAAAATAGAAAGAAATTAATTGGCTAACTAAAAATACATAGAAAAAAGTAGCCGGGCATGGTGGAACATGCCTGTAGTCCCAGCTACTTGGGAGGCTGAGACAGAAGGATCACTTAAGCCTAGGAGTCTGAGGTTGCTGTGAGCTAGGCTGATGCCGTGGCATTCTAGCCCGGGCAACAGAGTGAGACTCTGTCTCAAAAAAAAAGCATAAAGGTAGCCTAAGGAAAAAAGTGTTTGGGAAATGCTATTCTAAGTCACCAACAGGGTACTGTGTGAATTAAATAATGCAGTGGAATACTATGCTATTTTTAAATGAGATAGATCTGTGTATACTGACACACAGACACCCCAAATTATACTAGTAACAGAGGTCTGTACATTCAGGAAATAGAGAAACAGTGGTACAGAGGAGGGGAAATGCCACTCAGAATACCACCAAGACAACTTCAGGTAGAAGCTATCATATACCAAATTGCAAGAAAAAGTGACAATAAAACAAACAGTATAATTATGAGTATAAATAGGTCATTAAAAATGTTCCCTACCTGCATGATGACATCTTAAATTCTTCCTATAAAATGAAATGTGAAGGCCTTTTTTGTATCTTGTTGCTAATCCTACCAAACCAAACCAAACCACTTCTAGGGACTGGGGATGAAGATGAAGGTAGCTGGTAATGCAGAGTGTGGTATCATTCTCAAAAAGTCTAAATTAGAGAACTCAAAACCAGTGCCTACAGCAAGTATTTTAAAATGGAAAAATTTCACATAAAGTTTAGATTTCTTGCTGGGTGCAGGAATAAAAAAACCCTATTCAAAGAATCAATACACCAAGATACATAGTTAGGGAAAATATTAATACCTCAGGGCTGCCATGCCATGAGTATTCACTGAGAATTTTTATTAAAGTGCCTATCCCAGTATCTAGTGCATAACCAGCACTCAATACTTGTTTTTTAAGGCATCAAAACACTACCATTTCATTGGCATTGGTGTACTTTTGTACAGTAGGAAAATGAGTATTGGTAATGATGACCCATAAACACATTGCAAGTGAAAGGTTAACCAACACAGGTTCATTATACTGTTTAGGAAAAAGCATTCTAGTACATTTTTAGTAAACATGGCATGAAAACTGACTTTTAAAACTTCTGGTACACAACTTTACTCAGCTGGAAAATTCACTTGTTTAGAAGATCTCAGTTCTTTTCACTAGAGAAATGATAGTATAGAGAACTCCTTTTATGGGTATATTCAATATCAACCAATCAGATGCAGGTATTATGGGAACTATATATAAGACAGTGTTTGGGGGTTAAGAAATTTTGGTCCTGGCCTTAGTCCTGACATGGATAAATACTCAAGGATTTCAGAATGAATGGCTCCAGCTCTATCATTTCTAAGTAAGCAGCTCAATCTCTGAGCTTCTTCAGGACAGTGTTCTTACCAAAACTCAAAGCTAAGAGCAGGGACTTAGGTACTTTGCTTCAATAGTAGGAAGAAAGGACATCAAAAATGAGTTAATGAAGTCCAAAATCTCATCTGGGTGGGAGACTATGCTTTAAACCTACAGCAGGTCTGTGCTCTAAGTGTTTCCTTCCTGAATTTCTGAAAAATTTTTTAAATGTCTGATTACACAATGCCATTTAAAAGCTAAAATAAAGGCTCAGGAAAAAGAATTGGTAGCATTATACTAAAAGGCAGCACACCTGGGTTAAGCCTCTACTACACTCAAACCCCATCAGCTGTATCCAGTGCAGTGCTAGCCCTCAAACGTTCATAAGTTATCACATTCAACAGCTAAATAAGGGTTTGGCCTATTAATTTTCTACAAAGCTGGTGTATACAAGAAAAACTGTGTTTAAATAAATTTTTCAACGTGAAATATTTCCCCTTGTATTGATACTGAGTTCTTTTTGGTAGTTAAATATACATCTGGAATGCTTATGATATGCAAGATTCTATCCTAATTACACACTTACAACAATAGTGATGAAAAAAAATGCTGATGCTATCTGTTCATTTCTCTCACCACAGCAGCGCACCCACCCCAAAAAAGTTTTACCCAAAGTATTCTGACCTCCTTTTCTAATTACAGTAGGGATAGAGGCAGACTCACCTACAATAACAAGTTCTACAGAGTTCTCTAAAGGGGCAGAAGCATTGGATTCCAGTTTTACTGTTAACTAGCAGTGCTACTTTCATCAAACCATTTCTCCATGTCTCATTTTCCTCATGCCTCAAGTAACACTGAGAATTTAACCTGCTTAACTCTGAAATAATAAAGTCAGATAATAGATAAAACTATATTGACATGTAACCCAATTTTACTTTATAAAATTTAAGGTAAAAACCAAACATAAGTATACTATTCTTGATGCTTGGCAAGTAATCCAGAATAAAGAGCATGGATATGATTTTATGTCCAAAGATACCCTTCAGTGTGTGGAGAAATTCCAACTTCTTTACATTCCTTTATCAATTCTAAAACTGGCTGGTAGAGGTAGTAAAAACATAATGGAGAAAAGAAGTAGAATGACTTGAACACAAAGTGACTTATGCTTACTTCGAGAAGTTAACAGGCACAGCATAAACTGAAAGAAGAAAAAAACAATACTAAATAATCTGCATTGGAAGATAGAACTTTGCGGCTACCATAAAACCTGAGCAATGAGGTAATAATCTATCTTCATTAAAGAAAAGGATGTGTTCCTACATACTCTGCCAACAGGAACCTATCGAATAAGGATGCAATTTAGGAAATGGCCTCAGTAGCTTGGTGGGACACCCCTCTCCTCTAAAGCAGGGTTGGCTGCTGATCTGCCAAATCACTGACTTTCAGAAGGGAAAAGCTATAGCACTTAACCAAACAGATCTGCCCTGTAACATGAAGGTCACAGTACTTCCATTTAGAAATTGCCTTCCTTCAAAACTAGCAGATTTTTCAGGTCGAAGAGAAAACAAATTGTCTTCCTATTTTCAGATAAGCCTTTAAGCTCCTCCAACAGGAAACTGAGTCTACAGCTGAGACAGCCTCCCTTCCTCAAACACAGACCTAATGAGAAAATTTTACAACTACTTAGCCGTTCTATACCTATGCTGAAACTGTAAACATTTTTTTATTCCCAAACAATTTGTAATTACTAAGCAGTATGTACAGCTGACAATGCTCTTAGCTTGAAACAAGGGCCTAATTTTGAATCCCAGTTCATACCATCCCAATAGATGAATGGCTTTGGACAAGTTAGTCAACCTTTCTTAGAGAACCTATTTAAAAAAAAAAAGATACCACCACCCATTTCACAGGTATGCAAAAGCTATCGCCCTACCTAGCATTGGGCAGATTCTCACTAAATTAGCTGAACTGGGAAATAGCCTATTTCTAAAGTAGATAATTAACACATCACAAAAGCTTATTAATTTTACAGACTATAAAATATTTCAAGTGTTAAGAATCAAATATTTATCTTGTTTTAAACAAATAATCTGGAAAATCTAAAGAATCTTGGGGGAAAAGCTATGAGGAAGTTAACATTTATACAGTCAATCCTTTTGATTTGAAAGGTTTTAGGAAAAATAAGAAACATTTAAATGCAATGAAAAAGCACAGAAAAACTCAATAATTTTAAGTTTCTGTTGGATAAATGACTCACTTTAGGGAAAATCGGAAATACTTTCCATTTTGCTTATTGTAATACTAGGAAAATCCTCAATTATCCTATAATGGAGAATGGGACAAGCACACAAGAATGGGTGGCTGAAACTGTAAGCCCACACAAAAACTTTCAAGGCTATGTTGGAGATAAACTATAATATTGAGTATCTGTAGGCTAAAAATCATTTTTTTCTTTGAAATAAATCTTCAGGCTAAGAATAAAGAGGCAGATGGAAGTAGACAACAATATGGACATTGAAAATATAATGTACACAATTAATGACAATACCAGTTTCAACCCATAGACTAGATTTCTCACTCAAAACCAGACCACCACACCCAGATTGAACACTGCTTCTTAACCTGTGTGATCTTAAATTACTTAATCTCTGAGACTCAGTTTCCCTATCTGTAAAATATGGCTAATAATACTATACATCAGATGACTGTAGTGAGAATTAAGTAAATCAATACAAGTAAAATGCTTAAAGAATCTCTAGCACATACGCACTCAATAAATTTTGACTATTATTCCTATTTGGAGTTCCTGTTAGAAAAAATGTTAATCATCAAACTAAATATTATTTACAACAATAGTTCACAAATATCCGAGAATTTTTCTAAGTCCGTTCCTTGGATTCAGTTTTCCTTACAACTTAAATTTACTAGGGCGCATCAGTAATTTCGTGCAGCAGCCTTTCCCTGCTGGATGAAAATTAAAGTCACTTTGTTTTAATCATTCAAACTGCTTTACCGCACAGCCCCAATCTTCCAAATGGAGGAATGGAGGTAAGGGGCTATTTCCAAATCATAAATTATAAACAGTAAAAAACAAATTTTTATATTATCATGTTAGGAGAGTATGATTCTGTTATAGCATGACATTAAGCATTAATGGCTAAAAAATTTTATACAAAGGATTTTGTATAATGAATCAAATTAAACACATGATGTGAAGGTTACATTATTTTTAACACGGATTTCAAAGAATTGATTACAAATCTACACGCTTTCATCTCAAAAGAAGCTAACTGAACCTTGAGGCCCATACTTTCCAACTCACTATGTAAAGTTTTCCAAATGGCAAAAGATGCAGAGGTAGAGTGCGTTATTATGTGTTAGTCACACATAAAAAGCACACTAACACCTGACATTCTACTTGTATTTTAAAAGGCAAATAACAACTCAATCTCAGAAAAATATACCCAATATATTAAAACCTTTTAAAATGCCCCCCAAAAGGAAATAATTTCTCTCCAGTCTTAAAATATTTTGGGTAGCCTTATAAAGATAATCCGTGGGCAATACACTCTAAATTACCATGTTTAATTCAAATTGAACATCAATATTCTAGAGTATTCAATTACAGATACGTGAGTCTTGTTTTTCAGGGAACTGAAGTTCTGGGTAGAGTCCAATTGAAGAAAATTCCCTGAGATGAGTTCGTAATAATTCAGATACAGGACCAAATAATCATCATAAACTGACATAGTTAGCTACTGTAAAATTACAGACTAATATAACAAGATAGGTGGGAGATAACTATTTTCATATTCAGAAGAAACAATTTGAAAATAGTTTCACCCCACTGCTAACATTTTCAAGAGAAGTGAAATTCACAGAATGTCATTGAGTAAAGTGGCAATCTCTATAGAGAGTAGGTCTTTTTAAAATGTGAAACACTTATTGTCAAACAACTTGGTCTTTGAACCTTGAGAGCTGCTTCATAACACGTGAAGCACAGGCATTAGGGCAGATTCAAAAGGTTTTAAAAACATCTGTCAACTTCTCCCCACCTGTTAGCTTAGCCAAATTTATGAACATCTATTTACATAAATCAAAAAAGCTCGCATAAATTGACTCCAAATTTGCAGGACGTTTATACAGTGAAAGCACAAATAAAATTCTGCATTACTATGAAAAAAAGACAAGCAACAGCGGTGAACTAAATCTCTCTTCGCAAGGCAAAGAAGCATTTTCTCTGCCGAATGCATAGTTGCCAGATCCATGATCTGGTGTTGCCAACCTGCAACAGGATCGGAAAGATGTAGCAAAAAATACGTTAAAAAAAAAAAAAAGGAAAAAAAAGCACAGCAATCTGTTCTTTAAAAATGTCAAACAGCTAGGAACTTTCTTAGCTCTAGCAGTTTCATGCCTGCTTTACAGATGAGTGAACTAAGGCAGAAGATCGGATTAATCAGTGCCTTTCTCAAGGTCACTCTAGTGCAAAAGAACAGCACACTCCGGACTCCAGATCTCAGGTCTCCGACCTCTCCACAATCCTAGGCGGCAAAGCTCAAAACTGCTCGGCCCCTACTCGTACCCAAAATGCCACTAGGCACTCGGAGAAAGGAGACATTTGGAGCTCTCTCGGTGTAGCTCCTGAAGAACTGGGGTACCTGTAGCCCGCCTTCCCCGAGGCGGCTGCCGTCCCGGCCCCAGGCGCCCCACCCGTTCTCGTGGAGCTAGAGCCATTGCCCCCCAAGAACCAAGGAAGTGGCAGGGGCCGCGGGGGCTGCGGAGGTCCCGCCGCGAGAGGCTTCACTTACCATCGCTCTCGGCCCTGACAAGCAGGGACATGCCCTTCAGCCGCTCCACATAGCCGGACGACACATGCCCGGTGCCCCGGTCGTCCCACTGCCGGTCCTCGTTGAGCGTGTAAACCTTCACTCGCCGCCGGGTGTCGGTCATCGTGCCGCCCGGGGGCCGGGGCGGGGGCCCCGCCGGAGACGCCCAAAAAGGGGGTCCGGGAGCAGCGGGAGCCGAGGCGGGAGGGCGCCCGCAAGCGAGGGTTACCCGACCTCACTGCCGCCGCTGGCCTCCGCGGGGCCGCGCGGCCGCCTGCATGGCCCGCTGCCGGGCCGGAGCTCTGGGCCGCCGCCTTTCCTCGCCTCCGACTCCTCGGCGCTATTGTCCAGGCCCGGCGAGCCCGGCAGCCCAGCAACCCCGAGGGGGGCGCGCAGCGCCTCGCAGCCTCCTGGCCCGACGCGCTAGGAACTCGAGGTTTCGGTCACTGCCCTGCTCCCGCCTCCGCCATGATCTCCGCGAAGCCGCTTCCCGCGCCTCCACCGCCTCCTCAGGCCGCCGCCGCCGCCATGTTTTCCTTCCTTGTACCTGGCCCTGCCACCGCGGGCTCCGCTCCGCTCCCCCTGCTTCTAATGTCCAAAGCACGCGGGCGCCTGCTCCTGCTGCAAGTGCTACCACTGCTCGGGAGACTCTGAAGGCCCTAGGCTGCCACAGCACCCTTGGCTATTGGAAATCGCTTTCCCTCTGCCGCCGCCGCCGCCTCTTCCGTCTTCCTCACGGAGCCAAAGCCGCCGCCATCTTGGTTCGCCCCTCAAAAGCGGCGCGCGGGGCCACCCAGGCAGCAGCTGCAGGGGCGGCCCGTTGGCCCCACCATTTAAAGAGACAGGAGCGAGGCCGGGAGCCTCACTGCGGCGGAGGCCTCGGACGGAGGCGGGAGGAGGGTGCCGAGTTGCCGAGGTGGCGGGAGCGCAGAGAGCGGAGGAGGCGGGACGCTGGTCGCGCCGTGACAACCCGGGGCTCCCTCGCGCTTCCCTGCACGCACCGTCGTGCGAGCGCGGGGCGGCGTGTGCGTCGGTCGCGCCCTGTGTTCGTCATCAGCCGGGCTCCGGGATGCGAAAGGGGCGTGGAGTCCGCCTCCGGCCTCGGCCTCGGCGCGCCGGTATCTCGCCTTAGGGTCCGCCCGCCGTCGCGCTGGGCAGCTTGGGCCTCGGGTCTGCCCGCGGCGCGTCCTCCTCCGAGAGGGGCCTCTGGGCTGCCTTTGGGGTTGGACTGGGCACTTGGGACCTACCCAGACTTTTTCGGACATCTGGCGGCTCTCCTTTGGGATGAAATTGAAGGGCTTCTGGGAAAGGTCCCAGATTTGGGCATCCAGATCTGCGACTGGTGTGGCGAGTGTAGAAACTTAGGACACTTTCGGTTTTCTGGGCCTGGGACTGAGTCCCAAGTGACAATTCTAAAGCTTTACCTTACAACCAGCTGCGCCCCAAGTGCTGCATTCCTTTGTCCTTTATCAGAACTGTTATTTTCTAGCCCTCCTTGTTGCAAAAAGAACTTGAGGGGTTTACAAAAACGAAGATACTGTATAATTAGGATGAGTAATTATCGACGTTGGATAATACCGTGTTTTGAATACCTACTTGATGTTAAGCGCTGTTCATCTTCACAAATGAATAACACTCTCATTACTATCATGCAAGGAATAGGCACCATTTGGGGGACTTTTACTGTTGTCTAGGCTGTCTAGGTCAGTTCTATCCACTAGAAATATAATGCGAGCCACATAGGTAATTTTAAATTTCATAGTAACCACTTTTTAAGAAGTACGAAGGAACTAATGAATTTGATTTTAATAATAATCGCAGTATTTTCAAAATACTTTATTAGTCAGTATAAAATTATTATGAGATTATTTTACATTCCTTGTTTTCTGTACCATGTCTTCAAATTGTGATGTGTCTTTTACCCCTAGAGCAAATCTCTATGTGGATGCTAAATTTTCATCAGTAATGTCTCATCTGTATTTGGATTTATTGTATTATATGCAGTGTAGTTTGTGTTACACCCACTATTCAGAAAGAGTTTAATAGCATGACCAGCGCTGAGGGCTTTCCTGGGATCTGGTACTTTCAGTTTTAAAATTAGAAGTTGAAACCTTCCTTCCCCACAACTTGAAATATATAAAGAAGTGCTTGCAGAGCACACTGGTACTTTAAGACAGGAGTCTGCTAGCCTCCTCATTTGCCAGCTAAATTAATAAACTTCTCTTTCCTTTTCCTCAAACCACTTCTCATTCTTCTGATGCAGCCTCAGGGACAAGTGCCTACTGGTAACAGAATTTGGCATCCCTGGGTGGGCCCATCAGCACCCCAGTGGAATGGTACCCCCTGACTGCTGGAAGAGGCAGGGAGCAGGCCCGGGTCAAAGCTGTGGGTCTTCATAAATAGGAGTATAACTTCTTTTCCAGGTGAGAGCAAAGAACGGCCCCAGCAGCTGCTGGAGCCTATTTTAGCTCTATCTCCCTGAAGTAGACACAACTCCCTGCATCCTGAACTGAATTGAGGAGAAGGAAATGGATTTGGAAAGTGTCCAGATGCCAGGCCTTTTGTTGGGTCCCTTCCCCACTTGGAAGCAGAGAAGGCAAAGGGACCCTATGAAGTGCCTCTAACAACTCACACCTTAAAATTGTCAGAAGTGAAACTATCGGTTCATCATACCAAAGCTAAACAACTCCTTAGTAAGGATTTCCCCAGGCTACCTATGGCTGCTTTTGTTGATCTGTCTTGCTGCTCTATGTGTTATCCTAAACCTCATTTGGTACAAGTACTTCTGTACATGATTTCTGAATTTGACGAAGCTGGTCTCTCGCATCACCTACAGGGTGCAACTAATAGCTCTGTGCTCAGAGGTCCCATGTTTCTTTTCTAACCCAGCCCTGTATTAGACATTGTGTGTAAGGCAACAGTCCATTTTATATTGTCAGTCCTCACGGTTGTAGTAATTGCTTATGCCCATTTTCTCCTGATAATCTGTACCTTCCATCTACAACATTACCCCAATTCAGCAGGCAGTAACTTGATGACTATGTCATCCCTCCTCCCATAGATGTGGAAAGGTAAGAATGAAGTGGAGAATATGTAACAGAATGGGCTGAAAAAGGGTAAAAATGTTTTCTGTGTCTTCAGAACCCCTTCATCCTTTTGGGGAACTAAAACCTACATCCCTGCCTCAGACTAGTGGTTGGGAGGGACGGGAGAGTGTACTTTGTTCTCTGTGCCACAGGAGATGGATGACTCAGGGGAATTGCCCATGCGGAGGTCACAAGATCATCTTAGCTGAGGATGGGATGAGTCTGGGCGGAGACCATGACATTGTTTTAGCCAAAGATGGGATTATGAAATTAATCAGAACCTTTAAAAGCTCTGTACTTCTGCTCAGAGGCAGGATGCTGGTCCTTCAAGACAGAACTCTGCCAGCCTTCTTTGCTGGCAAATTAGTAAGCTTCTCTTTCCTTCTCCTCAAAAAATAATAAAGGAAAAGTGCTTATGAAGACCAGCCTGAGCCAATTTTGTCAATTTTTAATGTAACAAGACATCATTAAACTTATTCACATGGTAACACTTAATTGATCCCCAAACCAAACATGTAATAATTTGTAGAAAAATCATACTTCTAAGGTAAATTAAACAGCAGGAAATATTTGTTAACTAAAAGAAGGATAAAAATTTCATGTTATAGTCAGATGTGGTGGTGGGCTCTTGTAATTCCAGCTATTTGGGGAGACAGGCAGGAGGATTGCTTGAGGCCAGGAGTTCAAGACCAGCATGGACAACATTGTGAGACCCCATCTCTATAAAAAAATAAAAAGATTAGCTAGGCATGGTGATCCTAGCTACTCAGAAGGCTGAGCCAGCAGGATCACTTGAGCCTGAGAGTTGGAAGTTGCAGTGATCATGCTAATGCACTCTAGCCTGGGCAACAGAGAAAGACCCTGTCTCAAAAAAAAAAAAAAAAGAAATAATAATTTTTGTGTATGCCTCAGTAAATAATAATATAGGCAAGATAGATAGAAGTCATTATTTTATTAATAATGTATATTAAAAGGAAAGAGTAAGTGGCTTAAATATTTGGGTAATTATTTAAATGCTTCCCCTTCAATCCAGGGAATGCCCTACTGTCAGAATTATATATTTTTGAAATATACATCTTTGTGTACAGTGATGTGCAGTTTATGCTAGAAACTCTTCAACAGATTCCCATTTGCTTATAGGACAAAGGTCAAAATACTTAGCACCTCCCTTCATGATCTATGAGTTGCCTCTTGAATTTTACACACCAGCGATGTTGCCTGCTTTTAGTTCACCAGGCAGTTTTTATTTTGTTTCTCCAATCCTTGTGGCTGTCTAGAAAGTCCTTACCATCTTGTTTTGTTTATTTTTATAATTTTTTTTTTGCAATGGGATCTCCCTATGTTGCCCAGCCTGGTCTCAAACTCCTGGGTTCAAGTGATCCTCCCACCTCAGCCTGCCCGGTAGCTGGGATTAGAGGTGTGTACCACTTGCCCAGCCCATCCTATTTTCTTTAAAATCTTTCATAGGCATCACCTACTCTGCCACAATTTCCCTGACAGCTCCCATCCCAGATAGCCTTAGTCATTCCCTCTTTTATAGCATATCCATGCCCTTTCAATACTTGCACTATCACCTGAACACTCTTCGGGTTTATTTACATGCCTGATTCTTCTACTGCACTCTAGCCTGGGTGACAGAGTGAGACCCCATCTCTATAAAAAATAAAAATAAATAAAGTGTACTATGCATACAAAAATGATTGAAATGGTAAATTTTATGTTAAATTTATTTTACCACAACAAAAATCACTACACTTCAGAAGGTGAATTTTGGTGGCAGTATTAAAGACAGGTTGGAGTCTGGAGAGACCCACTTGGAGATCATGTACTAGCTACTTAGAGATTCCCAAGAGGGCCTGCACCAGCACTGCGGCAGAGTTTTGGAAAGAGAAGGGTGGCTACAAGAGCTATTGTACAACTAGGAAGAGCTGGACATTAACTGAACATTGGGGTGGGGAGTCATAAGTGACTAAGGTTCCTAGTCACATGGCAGAATATGGGAAAGGGATCACAGGAGAAAATTTGGCAGGAATTGCATAATATATAAAATAAAACAATATAAAATCTGTGTTAATTAAAGGAATGTGAAGCAAACATTTGCCTCTTCATCTAGGTGCAGTGCAGTCTACTCCTTCTCTTGTGGATTATTTGCAGTACCAAAGTTCCAGTGGCGTGATCACTGTAACCCCCAACTCCTGGGCTCAAGCAATTTTCCTGCCTCAGCGCCCAAGTACTTTCAAAGAGCTAGGACTACCAGTGCATGCCACCACACCTGGCTAATTAAATAAAACTTTTTTGTAGATATGGGGTCTTGCTATGTTGCCCAGGCTAGTCTCAAACTCCTGGTCTCAAGGGATCCTCCCATCTCAGCCTCCCAAAGTGCTGGGATGACAAGTGTAAGCTACCACGCCTGGCCACATTTTATTCTTTTCAACCCTAGATTTCTTGACATCAAAGGTACAAGAGATAAGTCTATCAGGTGAGTCTAAAGTCTACTTTAACCATCCACAAAAATACATAAACATATTGTACAGTTTATTGAATGATAATACAATGAACAGCTGTGAATCACCATCTAAAGCAGATCTTTACCACTATCTTAGAAGTGCCCTGTGTCAGGTTTTCCCTCCATCTTCCCTCAGGAGAATCACTTGTGCCTTTGCTTTTCTTTTTAGTGTTACCTTCAATATATGAATTTCTAAACAATATGGTATTTAGATTTGGAAAACGGAACAAACACAAATTTAGCTGTGTAGAAAAAGATTAGTTCCACTATTAGAAAAATAGTCATTGTTATGGACTGAATGTTTGTCTCTCCCAAATTTCGTATGTTGAAACCCTAATCCCTAAACTGATAATAGTTGGAGACGGGGACTCAGGAGATAATTAGGTCATGAGGGTGGAGCCCTCGTGGTGGGATTAGTGGCCTTAGAAGAAGAGATGAGAGAACTTGCTTCTTTTGTCTTCTCAGCCATGTGAGGACACAGTGAGAAGGTGACCAGTGGGGTGTGATAGTACCTGCCACTATAGCCCCAGCTACACAGAAGGCTGAGGTGGGAAGATTACGTGTGAACCAAGGAGTTTGAGACCACCCTGGGAAATACAGTGAGACTCCATCTCAGAAAAAAAAAATGCACACTGAAAACCAGATTGAAAAAATAAAAGATGACAGAATCTTGATCTTGGACTTCCTAGCCTCCAGAACTGTGAGAAATAAATGTTGCTTACATCACCCAGTGTATAGTGTTTTGTGACAGCAGCCTGAGCACACAAAGACAGCCACGTCTGGGTAGCTGTCTGGATTCAGCTTTCTTGAGAGTTCATAAGCACTCCTTGTGGGGGATTCAGTGTGCAGAGCTATGAGTGAGTCTGGGGAAACAAAGAGCTTCCATTCTGGGAGCATTTGGCAGGGCTGAGCATGGGCCAGGTGCTGATTGAATCTTAGCACCCCTGATTCAAGGCCTCTTCCTAAGCAGACACTTGGCAGGCTCTTCTCTGCAAAATCTGATCATAAAAGAAAAAAGTTTTAAAGATGCTAAATCATTGCATTTCTCAACAAAATGGTTCAGCCAGATCATTCTACAGTGCATCTACAGTTGACAAATCCAGCCCATTTAAAAAGTTTCCAAATGGCTATTTAGTGCCTCATTCTTTACCGTGAATAGACAGGCAAAGATCACCAGACACTTGAGAAAAGCCCTTAACATGGAAGACAGATGCCAAAGCAACAAACAAACAGGAAAAAGTAACTTGGAAGAAACAAAGACTATTCTTAGAAAAGAAAATTTCTAAATACCTATCAATATCCCAAGAGATAGAAGATGTGGCACCCATGAAACAAAATGGGACGCTTTAAGAAACGAATATTCAGGCTGGGCGCGGTGGCTCACGCCTGTAATCCTAGCACTCTGGGAGGCCGAGGCGGGCGGATTGCTCGAGGTCAGGAGTTCAAAACCAGCCTGAGCAAGAGTGAGACCCCATCTCTACTATAAATAGAAATAAATTAATTGGCCAACTAAAAATATATGTACAAAAAATTAGCCGGGCATGGTGGCGCATGCCTGTAGTCCCAGCTACCCGGGAGGCTGAGGCAGCAGGATTGCTTGAGCCCAGGAGTTTGAGGTTGGTGTGAGCGAGGCTGATGCCACGGCACTCACTCTAGCCTGGGCAACAAAGCAAGACTCTGTCTCAAACAAAGCAAAACAAAAAAAAAAGAAACAAATATTCAGAGAATGAAAGAGGGGTCTTGGAAATTAAAAGTGTAATATGATAACAAAAATGAAAAATTCAGTAGATGGTAGGAAATAAAACTTGAGAATATCTCCTGAGAGTAGAGCAAATGATGTATGTACATTGGAGGAAAATGATAAGAAAATGAGAGGAGCTTCCTAGGCAGAACAGATGTAGGAGTTACAGAGAGAAAGGGAATAATGGAAGAAAAAAACTTATTTATTACAGGACTTATAAAGATTTCTCGGAATTAAAGGACATGAGTTTCCAGACTGAAAGGCCAACCACAGTGCCCAGCCCATGACATGGATGCAGAGAAAAATCAAGGCACATTCATGACGAAATGTCAGAACACTAGGAACAACGGAAAGATATCTAAATCTGTCCTTACAAAAGAATCAGAAAAAATAATGACATTAGACTTCTCAATGAGAATACTGCAAGCTAGGGGACTATAGAGCAATGTTTTCAAAATTTTGAGGAAAAATGGTTTTCAATATAGAATTATATATCCAGCCAAGCTATCAATCAAATGGGAAGGAAGTAGATACATTTTCAGACACACAAGATCGCAAAACTCTGGCCACCCAAATATTTTCTCTCTAGAAGTTACTGGAAGATGGGCTCCATCAAAATGAGGTATTATACCAATAAATTAGAATATGTGGGAGCCAGCAGGGGGAGACTATGGGCACAAAATAGTGAACAAAATGTTAACAAGGACATTATTAACACCAGGGAAGATAAAGTTTATCAGGGAAGGAAAAGAAACATGGCTCCACTCCATTACATTGCCCTAATAATACAAAGAATATTGATCTGGCTATACTTTTGATAAAACTGTACTGAGGGGGATGAGAAGAATGAGCGTTTATGGTGACGATGGTGAGGTTTCTATAGTGGAATGTTAATAGATTACACTTACAATTTCTTAAAAAGTGGCAGTATAAGCAGGTTATTTAGAGATACGGGGGTAAAATATTCAAACAGCTAAAAGAATTTTATGTGGTTGTCTCTGCTGAAAGGGAAATGGGAGAGGGATGTGTACAGGGAACTGTTATTTTTTTATAATAATTGTGGAATTATTTGACTTTTTAAACTGTGCAGGGTTAATGACAATGATAACTAAATGAAAAACTTCAGAAGCGCAGGCTAGGGCTAGTTCAGATTGGTGAATGCTTTTTAAAAACCTGTAGACATCTGAAATTACCTATAAAGTTATTTACTAAAAATCTATTTGGTGGAATCTTGGTTATTCGATTGCAGTTAGTTTGAGAAATCTTGATTTCCTAAGTTTTTTTAACAATATAGGTCCTTAATACGTATTTAATATTTACTTTAAAAAGCATATAGAGCAAGTTGCTCTGCTATGGATTCTAGCAGCTATTGTGCAGCACATAACTACATAGAATGGCCAGGGTATCTATTTGTCTAAAATAGTAGATTTAAACTACTCTGTTGAAGATTAACTTTTCCCTTGCAAATTGTTTTAAAAATTCCATATTCTAAGAAATGACTACTGCAAATGGGACAAAATGATGTTTTAATCAGTGAGAACAGTTGAGCATGATTTTAATCATCTATATTATGCCAACCAGATTTTGATCATGGTAAATCCTTTTTGAGAAGTGAAGAATTTTGAAATGATGAAGAGCAAAGTTATGGTTCTATCCATAGAATGAAAATGTAATTTTGTATAACACATTTAATATTATTTGAATTGAGACCTGGGGTGCTTGATGAACTCTGTCAGAAAATTTCATGATCTTGGGGGATAGGAATGGCATTTGGCAGGATGAGACTTTTGGTTCATAGTGGCCCTAAGACTCAGATTGGCTTGAAGTTTAGTATACTGGGTATTGTCCATTTGGCTGTCCCACTCGTGCCCTAGCAACATCCATTCTTTGCTCTTCTCTGCCCTGTTCTGTGACCTGGGAGACTGATTCCCATGGCATGTTTCACCCAGGCTCTCTTGCTCTCTGGCTGCTTGCTTTCTGGTAAGGCTCAGCCGGCAGGAGGAATGGCAAGGGATTGTTGAGGGGAAGGAGATGGGAAGAGAAAGTGGTTGTATTCATGAGGAATTGATTCCAGGACCCCTCCAGCTACCAAAATTCACGAATGATCAAGTTCCTTATACAGTAGGCCCTCACCTAATGTTGATAGGTTATTGGAAACTGTGACTTTAAGCAAAACAATGTGTAATTAAACCACTTTCACCATAGGCTAATTGATATAAACAAGAGTTAAGTTACTATGGCATATTTTTGGTCACAGAAACATCACCGAACATCTAAATCAGGCATCCTCAAACTATGGCCCACAGGCCACATGCAGGTGTTTTTGCCCATTTGTTTTTTACTTCAAAATAAGATATGTGCTGTGTGCATAGGAATTTGTTCATAGTTTTCTTTTAAAACTATAGTCCGGCCCTCCAACAGTCTGAGGGACAGTGAACTGGCCTCCTGTTTAAAAAGTTTGAGGACCCCTGATCTAAATAAGGACCCCAAACACTTGTAATATTAAACATTGAAATAAGTGTGAGCTATACATAAAGAAAGATTAATAAAAACAAGTTAGATAGTCATTTACCCAGTTATTCCGGTTCGGGGTCTCAGGTGGCCAGAGCCTATCCTGGCAGCCCAGGGTGCAAGGTGGGAACCCATCCTGGACGGGAGGCCATTTCATCGCAGGACACACTCACACACGCTGGAACAAGTTATTATTATTATTTTTTAATTTTTTTAAACACCACAGATTGATACCAAACACCGGGACAATTTAGACACACCAGTTTACCTAATGGGCACAGCTTCGGGATGTGGGAGGAAACTGGAGTACCTAGAGAAAACCTACACAGATACGGGGAGAGCATGCAAACTCCACACAGACAGTGGCCCAGGCCTGGAATAGATTTTTTTTTTTTCTCATCCACGATGTTGAACAAAATGACATTATTCAAGGATCTGCTGTATAAAATGGTGTAGTGTTTGCATATAACCTACACACATCCTCCTGAATACTTTAAATCATTTCTAGATTACTTATAGTACCTAATACAATGTAACAACTATGGGAATACTTGTTATACTATATTGTTTAGAGCAGGCGTCCTCAAACTACCGCCAGCAGGCCACATGGGGGTGTTTTTGCCCGTTTGTTTTTTTATTACTTCAAAATAATATATGTGCAGTGCACATAGGAATTTGTTCCTAGTTTTTTTTAAAACAATACTCCGGCCTTCCAACAGTCTGAGGGACAGTGAACTGGCCCCCTGTTTAAAAAGTTTGAGGACCCCTGGTTTAGAGAAAAGTGACAAGAAAAAATGTCAGTTCCTGTTTAGTACAGATGTAACTATTCATTTTTTTCTTCTTTTTGGTCTGTAGTTGGTTGAGTCTATGGATGCAGAACCCATGGATACGGAGGACCGACTGTATTTCTTGTTCTGTCAGAGACTGTCTTCCAGGACCAGTATGAGTCTGAGATAGCTGGATTGCAGAGTTCTATAATGGAGTAAGATGTTGTGGGAAAAGTTGGCATGGACCAAATCCCAAAAGCCTCCCTTTGTCTGGATTTTATTCTGGAGGGTGCAGGGATTCATGAAAGGATTTTAAGTAGCGGAATGTGATGACTGGGTTTGTGTTTTAGAAAGATCATTCTAGAATGGCTGGGTGTGGAGGCTCATGCCTTTAATACCAGCAGTTTGGGAGGCCAAAGTGAGAGGATAACATGAAGTCAGGGGTTTGAGATCAGCCTGGGCAACATAGAAAGACCTTGTGTCTACAAAAAATAAAAACTTTTGCCAGGCATGGTGGTGTGCACCTGTAGTCCTAGCTACTCAGGAGGCTGAGGTGGGAGACTCACTTGGGCCCATGAGACTGAGATCATAGTGGTGCTATGATGGTGTCACTGTACCCTAGTCTGGGTGACAGAGTGAGACCCTGTCTCTAAAAAAAAAAAAAAAAAAGAAAGAAAAGGGTCATCCATCAATAAGACATGGCAATCCTAAATGCATGTGAACCAAGTAACAGAGCTGCAAAATATATAAATAGAACTGTAGAGAGAAGTAGACAACAATCAGAGCTTGAGACTTTAACACTCCTCTCAAAATTGTTAAAACAACTAGACAGAAAATTAGCAATACAAAATAACTCAGCATCATCAACCAACAGCATCTAATCACCATTTATAGAATATATAGAATATATTATAGAATATACAAAAAGGAGAATAACCTTTCTTTTCCTTTTTTTTTTTTTTAAAAAAAAAACAACCTTTATTTTCTTTTTTCTTTTCTTTTTGGAGAACTCTAGACTTTTAATATACCTGTCACCTGAATAGTGTACATTGTGCCCAATAGGTAAATTTCATCCCCCATCCCCTCCTTCCACCCTTCATGTTCTGAGTGTCCTATGTTCATTGTCACTCTGTACAATCATGCATACCCATTGCTTAGCTCCCACTTATAAGTGAGGACATGTGGCATTTGGTTCTCTGTTCCGGGGTTACTTCACTTAGGATAATGGCCTCCAGTTCCATGCAAGTTTCCGTAAAAGACAATTATTTCATTCTTTTTGATGGCTGAGTAGTATTCTATGGTATATATACACTACATTTTCTTTATCCAGTCATCCATTGTTGGGCACTTAGGTTGGTTTCATAGCTTTGCAATTGTGAATTATGCTGATAAGCATAGGATGCAGGTATCATTTTTGTAAAATTACTTCTTTTCCTTTGGGTAGATCCCCAGTAGCAGAATTCCTGGATCAAATAGTAGATCTACTTTTAATTCTTTGAGAAATCTCCATACTGTTTGCCATAGAGGTTTTACTAATTTACATTCCCACCAACAGTGTATAAGCATTCCTTTTTCACCGCATCTGCACCACCATCTATTGTTTTATTACTTATTAATAATGGCCATTCTGACAGGGGTAATGTGATATCTCATTGTGGTTTAATTTGCATTTCCCTAATATTAGTGATGTTGAGCATTTTTACACATTTATTGGCCATTTGTTTCTCTTCTTTTGAAAAATATCTGGTCATGTCTTTTGTCCATTTTTTAAGTTTTTTTTTATTTGTTGCAGATTTGTTTGAGTTCCTTATAGATTATGGATATTAGGCCTTTGTCAGATATATAGCTCGTGAATATTTTCTCCCATTCCATAGGTTGTCTATTTACTCTGTTTATTATATCTTTTGTTGTTTAGAAGCTTTTTAGTTTAATTAAGTCCCATTTATTTATTTTTGGTTTTGTTGTATTTGTTTTTGGGGTCTTAGTCATAAATTCTTTACCTAGGCAAATGTTTACAATAGTTTTTCCTAGGTTTTCTTCTAGAAACTTTTATGGTTTCAGGTCTTACATTTAAGTCCTTAACCCAGCTTTTTATTGTCATATGTGGTGAGACATAGGGATATAGGTTTATTCTTCTGCATGAGGATATCCAATTTCCCAGCACCATTTATTGAAATGGTATCCTTTCCCCAGTGTATGCTTTTCTCTGCTTTGTCAAAGATCAGTTGCTTATAGGTATTTGGCTTTATTTCTGGGTTCTTTATTCTGCTTCATTGGCTAATGTGTTTACTTTCATGCCAATACCTTGCTGTTGTGGTTACTATTGCCTTGTAGTATAATCTAGAAGTGCCTCCAGATTTGTTCTTTTTGCTTAGGATTGCTTTGGCTATTCATGTTCTTTTTTTGGTTCTACATGCAATTTAGGGTTTTTTTTCTAATTCTGTGAAAAATGATGCTGGTATTTTGATAGGAATTGCATCTGTAGATTACTTTGGGCAGTGTGGGCATTTTGACAATATTCATTCTTTCAATCCATGAGCAAGGGATGCTTTTCCATTTGTTTTTGCCATTTATGGTTTCTTTCACCAGTGTTTTATAGTTCTCCTTGTAGAGGTATTTCACCCTGTTGGTTAAAGTTATTCCAAGGCATTTTATTCTTTTGTGGAAAATAACCTTTTTTTTTCAAATGCCCACAAACATATATCATGATAGACCATATCCTGGCCATAAAACAAATCTCAATAATCCGCTGCTGGTGGATGCTCACTGTGTTCCCTGAATGAGCAGGATAGCTGGACAAATCCAGCAGCGCTGAGGGCCCAGGGGTAGCCCTGGTCTGAGTTCATAGGATCCTGAGGCCTGGCCACATGCTGGACACCAAAGTGCAGGTGAGAGGCCACAGGTGGAAGCAGCTTCTAGTTCCCTGGAAACCTCAGAGATACTGACAAGGAAGAACAGAAGAAGCTCCTTCTCCCCACCCCCACCCTCACCCTACTCGCCGCCCATCTAGGTGACATCTCCGAGGAAGCCCTGCTCCCGGGTCTTTAGGATCTGGAGGAAACCGTGAATCTGTCTCTCCCTGTCTGCCTGGGCTCCAAGGCTCACGTCCCTTCTTGTGATTGGCAGGTGTGGGACAGACCCTTCTCACCTGAACGATTCCCACAGCTGAGCCCACAGCTGGCCTGCACGGAGGTCACTGCCCAGCATGGGCAACACAGGCCAGCAGATTTGGGGTCCGTGGGTGGGGGGTTCTTGCCCACTCCATTCCCACTCCCTGCTACCTCAGGTCGCCTTGGCCTGAGATGAGAGATGAACTTGTTCGAGCTCCTCTCTTTCCCCTCTGCAAAAACCCTAATGTCTGGGCCCAGGAGAGGGGCAGCCCGGCCAGCGCTCTGGCACTCAGCGGAGGAGTGGGAGGCGCCCAGGACCTGGAGCAAGCTCGCCCTGGCTTGCAGGTGACACGAAGGCCCATCAGGGCTCCACCAGAGGCCCAGGAACACGATGGCAAAGTCTGGGCTTCAAACCAAGAAACCCGAAACAAGCAACTGAGGCTTCCTCTCTGAGGACCCTCCGTTTCCTCTTTTGTACAGCTCAGATAACGACGCCAGCTCCGTGTTGCAGGGGAGCAGCGTCAATGCGCTAAGGCCGGTGACGGACTCGAGACAGGGCTGGGGGCACACTTGAGAAGGTGGGGGCCGGGACAAACGGGGTGTCAACTCCACAGAGCCGCAAAGGGGAGCCCCGAGGCAGCGTGTGCACCAGTTGGGGGAACCTGGGTTGTAATCCCGGCTCCATCACTCCCTGGCTGGAACAAGCTATTCTGTTTCGCTTAGCCTCAGTTTTTCATCTGTAAAATGGGGCTAATAATGCTTACTTTTGGTGAAGATGTAGTAATATCTTACTTTGGTAAATGTAGTAATATTTTATAGTGTCTAATTTAAAATAATTTAAATCATACAGAATGTATTTTCTAATCACAATGGAATCAAACTAGAAATCAATAACAGAAAAACAACAGGAAAGTCTCCAACATAGGGAAACCAGGCAACACACTTATGAATAACCTGTGCATTAAAGAGGAATTATTAAGGATAATTTTTAAAAATTGAACTGAATGAAAATAAAAATACAATATTAAAATTTATAGGATACAGTTGAAGCAGTGTTCAGGGGCAATTTATAGTATATTCATACTTTAGAAAAATGAAAAAGTCTCAAATGAATAATCTAACCTCTCCTCTCAAGAACCTAGAAAAAGAAGAATAAAATAATAAAATAAATGTATAACATGAAAGAAAGAAGAAATAAAGAAGATTAGAGCAGAAATCAATGAAAATGAATATAGAAAAGCAATAGAGGAAATCAATGAAACAAAGAGCTGTTTTTTTTAAAAGATCAAGAAAATTGACAAATCTTAAAAAAACTAACAAATGAAAAATAAAAGTAAGGAGACACAAATGACTAATATCGGGAATGAAATAGGATATCATTACAGACCCTGCAGGCATCAGAAGGATAATAACTACTTTGAAGAACTACACATGTAAATCTGACAACCTAGATGAAATGTACAAATTCCTCAAAAACACAAACTACCACAACTCACCCAATATGAAACAGATAGTTTGAATAGCCTCATGACTATAAATGCCTTATGAATTTGGAATTACAGATCTCCTCAAAAAGAAATCTTCAGGCCCAGGTAATTTCATTGGAAACCTCTCAAGGTCCTTCACTAAATTACATCTTTTGCCACGTAAGCTAATATTCACTCTTTTGCCATTTTAAGGTGATATTCATAGTTTTGTAGAATGAGGGTGTGGACATATCTTTTTTTGGGGCCATCATTCAGCCTAATACATATAGCCACAGTATTCAAGACTATGTGGTATTTGTGACGAGATAGATATGAAGATCCATGAAACAGAATAGAGAACCCAGAAATAGAGACACACGAATATCCCCAACTGATAGTTTACAAAAGTGCAAAAACAATTCAATGGAGGAAGGATAGCCTTTTCAACAAATATGCTGGACATGCACATGCACACACACAAATGAACCTTGACCTAAGTTCAACCTTATAAAAAATTAACTCAGGCTAGGTGTGGTGGGTCATGCCTGAAATCTCAGCAATTTGGGAGGATGAGGTAGAAGGATCAATTGAAGCCAGGAGTTGGAGACCAGCCTGAGCAGCATAGCAAGACTCTGTCTCTAAAAAAGAATTTTAAAAAATTAGCTAAATGTGGTGGTATGCACCTTTAGTCCCAGCTACTTACTTGAGCATGGGGATTCAAGGTTGCAGTGAGCTGCGATGGTGCCACTTCACTCCAGCCTGGGTGACAGAGCAGGACCCTTAAATGTAAAATGTAAAGCTATAACATTTTAGCAAAAATTCTCACAGACATTCTTTGGGACTTAGGAATAGGAAAAGAATTTTCGGACTTCACACTAAAAGCAAACTCCATAAAAGGAAAAACTGATTTACTAAACTTTATCAAATTAAAAAACTTCCTCTGTGACAGTTCCTGTGTTGTTAATAGGATGAAAAGATAATCTACATTCTGGGAGAATATATTTGCAAATCACATATCTGAAAAAGTATTTTTTTCTAGAATATATAAAGAATGCTCAATATTCAACAGTAAAAACACACAATCCAATTAGAATTAGAAAATGGCCAAACATATGAGCAAAGAGAATACAGTGATGGCAAATACACACATGAAAAGATGTTCAGCATCATTAGCCTTTAGGGAAATGTAAATTCAATCCATAATGAGATCTCACTACACATCTAACAATGGCTAAAATAAAAAATATTGACAATACCAAATTCTGGGGAGGATGCAGAGCAACAGGATCACTTATACATAACTGGTGGAAAGTAGTTTGTCAGTTTCTTAAAAAACTGAAACTAAACGTGACTCAGCAATCGCATTCCTGGGCATTTATCTTAGAAAAATAAAAACTTATATTCACAAAAAAAGCTGCACATAGCTGTTTATAACAGTTTATTCATAACAGCCAAAACTGCAAACAACCCTTATGTTCTTTTATGAGTGAATGGTTAAAAAAATCCACTCCATGGGAAGGGCGCGGTGGCTCATTCCTGTAATCCCAGCACTCTGGGAGGCCGAGGCAGGTGGATTGCTCAAGGTCAGGAGTTCAAAACCAGCCTGAGTGAGACCCTGTCTCTACTATAAATACAAAGAAATTAATTGGCCAACTAATATATATGGAAAAAATCAGCCGAGCATGGTGGCACATGCCTGTAGTCCCAGCTACTTGGGAGGCTGAGGCAGCAGGATTGCTTGAGCCCAGGAGTTTGAGGTTGCTGTGAGCTAGGCTGATGCCACAGCACTCACTCTAGCCTGGGTAATAAAGCGAGACTCTGTCTCAAAAAAAAAAAAAAAAATCCACTCCATGGAATATTATGTTTTTTTATCTCCAAAATTCATGTTGAAATTTAATCTCCAATGCAATCGTTTTAAGAGATAGGGCCTTCCTGAGGTGATTAGGTCACAAGGTCTTTTCCCTCAATACATGAGTGGATTAATAAAATGTGGTATATGAATACCATGGAGTTCTACTCGGCCACAAAAAACAATGGTGATCTAGCACCTCTTGTATTATCCTGCATATAGCTGGAGCCCATTCTACTAAGAGAAATATCACAAGAATGGAAAAACAAGCACCACATGTACTCATCATCAAATTGGTATTAACTGGTCAACACTTAACGTGCACATATAGTAGTAACATTCATGGGGTATCAGGCAGGCGGGAGGGGGGAGGCGGGGAGGGGTATATTCACATTTAATGGGTGCAGTGTGCATTGTCTGGGGGATGGACACTGTTGAAGCTCTGACTTGTGTGGGGCAAAGGCAATATATGTAACCCAAACATTTGTACCCTCGTAATATGCTGAGATTAAAAAAAAAGAAATTTTCTATGTATTCAAAATAAAAAAATGGAATAGTAAACATATTGACAAATAGCGATTTCAATTATAATGGTAATTCTGTAGTATTTTATCTAGTTTGCATATTTATTTTATTTCATTTTTGTTTGTGTATTTAACATTTAAATATATTGTTCTAGGAATTATTTGACAAAACTAGAAAATAAAGAGAAATTATGATTATCATTTGTTCACTATTCAGATTTTCATTTACGAATCACTTCACTGATAGAAATATTTGATGATTCCACTTTGTTTCCTCTAAGCCATTTTCGGAATGCCTTCCACGGGTGGATGTCACGCATTTGAAACATAAATGCTGTAAAAATTAATCCACCTAGCACTACTGCCGTTGCGATAGCAATAAGAGTGTGTCCTGGAAATGGCAATGGCACTTCATCAACATAAATCTGCAACAGAAAAAGCAAAATCTTTAAGGTTTCTGAATCTAGTAATGCAAAATACTGAACATTCCAAGATTCCCACAATTAATCACCTAGGAAAATTCTGCCTAGAATTATACAGATATTCAGCATCCACAAAGCTTAGAAACAGTTTTGTAACAATGTGACAAGTAATAACTTGCACACAATAAATAGGAAGTAAGAATTCTCTCAATTATCCTATGCTGTAACCTTGTCTTTATTGACAGAGGGAGGCAGATAGGACACTTATACAATAGGAGAACATTCTGTATTCAGTCATGCAGAAATGGGCAAATAGTGTGGGAATGCAGAAGAGGGACTACTACTTGCCTAGGGCACTTAAGGAATGAGCATTTGTTGATCTTTTTTTTCTTCAGAATTGATTCTATTTTCTTAGTTCTTGGTATAGAGAGTAATTTTGGATTATATCCTAGAAATTTTGGATATCATATTATGAGACTCTGGTTCTTGTTAAAAATTCTCTGGAAAATGTTGATTGTTTATGTGTTTGTTTTGGCAGTCAATTGCACAGGTTGAGTTCAGATCACAAGTTATCCCTCATCTTCTGTGCATGGTAATTCCAATGTCAGCTCAGTTTCTTAGCTATTGCTACGTTATTTGTGTCTTCCTAGTACATGTGCCACTCAGGAGTTGTCCTGGAACTAGATAGTATTTACATTGAAGTTTTATTTCAAAGCCTTTGCGATGCTTCTTTAGGTGTGTTCTGCTCATGTGCATCTTGGTATTTGTGCTAGTTTATGTACAGAATCAGGAATCTCCTTCTCTAGCTCTTTTAGGGATTTTCCCCACACTCTCCATTCCTAGAGGCCCTTTTCCCTAGTTTTCTGGGAAGAAAGCTGAGATTACATGAGAATTTTAGTACCTTGTGCTATTGTGCTATTCCCACAACTAGGGTTGCCTTTGGGAAAAGAGGTAAGAAAAGGGAGAAAAAAGTAATGGATTTTCTCTCACTCTCCTCATGAGACAGGCATATCTTTTCCTAGTTCCTCTATCTAGTGGGATAGATATTCTCTCAGCGTTTTAGATATTTGCACTGCTGCCATGGCCACCCACCACTGTAATAGTGCAGAGTCATTATTGGGGCTGGCCTTGGAGCAGGGCCAGGACAGAAGGGAGGGGAGAAGGAGAGAAAGTGGGGGTGGGGGAAAGACAGAGGAGAGAGAGAGAATGTTAATGTGGCATCAGTATTTGACAATGAATGAGTCATTAATCAATTTTTATCAAATCCTAATTCCTCCCATGCCCTACAGGCAGCATATGGCATTATATGAATAGGCAAAAACAAGTTGTTGCTTTTGTGTGATGATTTGTGGTAACTGATTTTGGTTCCCAATTCTTTTGGATCTTGAAAGCCTTTGGAATATTTAAGACCCTACTATTACAATTCACATAGCCAAAAGAAGGATAAGACTGGAAACTAAATGTTATAGACATGTGTCCTGTGGAGAGGCGGGCGTGACAGGAAGAGAGTTAAAAGTCAGAAAGTCAAACTAAACATGGAAGGTGGCAAGGGAACAAAACCAAATACAGCCACTTATTAAAATTCTCCAGTCAGTGTTGCCACCTGTCATGCACCCTAGCTTTACCACTACTGACAATGTCATTGCCAGTCTCCAGAATCCCCTGTCTCTAAGCCTTGTCCATCACACAGATTCTGCTAATTTTTTCTCTTCAGGCTCCTGGATTGATACCTATCATGTTCTTTCCCTAACCATCAACCCATTTGATATCTTGTAGATTCACTATACCTGAAATTCTTCAACTAAGTTGCAAAAAGTGACCCCTGGAACAACAGACACTCGAAAGTGAAAAAGCTCAGAGCCCTGTGGAAAAATACACACAGTCATTAGCAGAATCAATGGTATAGTCCTTTAAGTAAAAATATACCCCAGGGCCACTTTCCCTACAGAGGTTGCATAAGAAATTCCCATCCCTTTCCTAAGGCTCTTAGACAAACACATCATGTATCAAAATGAAAATAGGAATTGAAACAGAGGTATTCAATAGCTGATATTATGTTATATATAATATGTATAATAAATATATATATTAGAATGAAGAAACAAAAACATAAAACAAAACAAAAACAAAAACAGAAAACCTAACTTGGCCTTGAGGAGCACTTGGGTTAACCCTCATGTTTGTGGTTTTGATCTGTCCTCTAATTTTGATTGGTTTTTACAATTACTTGGATTATATCAACTTCATGTGGTCTTATGGGCAGCTGGAACTAGAAGACATGTGCCTGTTTATATCCAGGTGAAATAATGAGCCCACTTCTTCCCTCTAACTTTTCTGTTCCACTTTACTAAATAATCTGTCTTGCTTATCAGCTTATAAAAAAGTAAGTTAATGTTAAGTTCAGCTGTCAGACACTTTTAGAATTAATAACATCAAGGGAAATTGAGGAAAAATAAACCCTCTTCAAATACTTTAAAGTTGCTATTCTCACCATTCATGGATACCTATACTTTAAAACTAAAACCAATGTTAGTTTAGGCATATATGTCTTCTCTAAACTCAACATAGTAAAAACAAAAATGCTGTCAACTTACCTTTATACTTAAATTGAGACCTAAAGGATTATACACTGAAGTCTGAAGAATTGGTTCTAAATACTCTCTCATTCTTTTCATATTTTCTGGTACAGTATATTCTAAAAATGCATGAAATATATTTTAAGCACACGTTATTTTCTCATTTTGCATAAAATCTGTTATATACATTAAGATACAATGAAAGATTCCATTCTGTAACATGACTAAATTATCCTATACTTTTGGTTCTTGTTGACTTTGTAAAAGATATATTAAGGGGAATTAGTCTCCATATCTCCCATTGCCTTTGAGTGTATCCTCAAGAAGGACAAGACTTCTGACCACCTTTAAGCTGATCTTTTCCTCCTAGCTCCATGCTCATGACCTGTCCTGATTTGCACATTCCTTATGTTTTTGGCAGTAAGATCATCTCAGGACCTCCTTAGAGGTGGGTAAATGATTTTCAATAAGGCAGCAGTAAAGTTTTACAATAGGATTACTTAAATCTTTTCTAAAACAAGTGATCAGTTACTCTTGCCTTTCCTATCATCCTCTCTAAAACTGGATAGGTAGTATAGGGGTTAGAAATTGCAGTGGTGTGAAGAGAAGGGGAAAAGATGGCGGATGAGAAACACCGCCAGACAGAGTGTCTCTGCAGAAAAGACAGATTCTAGCAGAAATCAGAAGAAAGAAGCAAGAAGACGAGCCTACATCAGATGAGGGTCGGAAGGAGGAGTACCTAAGACTACGGGAGACTCCACGGGAGGAGGTCACGGAGGAGAACTGGAAGCTGGGACCGCCGGAGCAGCCCGGAGACCAGCGGGAAGTATCGGCCGTTTCCCCTCCCCTGCATCCCGGACTGCTGGTGGGCTCCCCAGCGAGTGGAGAGACCTGCGGACACCAGCCCAGCGATGGCCGCTGCCAGTGAGCGGTAAGCCAGTGGCGGATGCAGCACCGGGCTGCCAACTCCCTTGGGGCACCTCCGTGTGCACAGACCCGAGCTGCGTGGCAGGCGCCATATTGCCTCCTTCTCCCCTCCACTGACCCTCCCCGCGGCTGCCCAGAGAGACAGAGAGACAATATAGCCACCAGCCAGAGGCACCTACAGGGAACAGGACCTTCCCTTTTGGGGCCCTACAGCTGACTAAGGGGAACTCAGACTGTGAGCTCCCTACCCGCCAGCCCTCCCAGGTGCTGCTGGCAAAGTGATCCCAGGAGAACAGGGCAGACTCTGAGGTTGAGAGACATAGACGCAGCGTGGGCTACCTGTGGGTGAATTGGGACTGGCACTGCTCTCCCTGGTGGAGATACAGTTTGAACTCTGGGACCCAGAGGTCAGACCTGCAGACCACATCCCGTGCACCGAGGCCTCGCATTGCCTGGGGCACAGAAGGGATATTTGTGAACAGCCTACTGAGGTGTGTGTGCCTTCAGGGGCAGATCAGTGTCCTAGAGGGCAACCCTCCTCTCAAAGGGAGGCTCTGCACCCAGCCCAGGTGGCGTTCCTGCGCAGGGAACCTCCCCAGCAGGGAACCTCCCCACCGGCAGCACAGCCAGGGGAGGCCTGGTGACGTGTGGTCTGGCCTGCGGGCAGAGGCCCAGGAGTAGCTGCGGAGTTGGGGAGGGTGGAAAGAAGCAAGGCCCGCTCCAGACTGCGGATCTCAGACAGCCCCACCCCCACACGCAGACTTTCTGACTGAGTGGGGCCATTTCAGCCCCTCATTGACAGCTTTGCCTGGAAGCAGAGAACAGAACTTTGACCCCTGCTAACGGCCTGAGGGCAGGCTTACCCAACCCAGCTCGCCCAGACTCTCTCCTAGACTAGCCCTCACTGAAGGGGAGAAAAGGACACACCTGGAAGTCCCAGGGCCCCACCCACCACCTGAGGCACTAGAGTTCTCTCTACAGGAATAAGAGCTGATAACAGCGCATAAAAACAACAGCATAGCCTGTTCCTCCAAGAAAGTGCCACCTATTGACAGGGAGAACATCCTGCACACCCTTTTCAGGACACCCACTGACTCATTATACAGGGAGTGGTTGAATCTCACCCACCGACACCACCTTCCGGCTCAGAAACTAAACAAGGTGTGTGAATACCCAAACAAAAACCTAAAGAAAAAAAACAACAACTGATCGATATGGGAAGAAATCAGCGAAGGAACTCAGGAAATATGAAGAACCAAACGGAAAACTCACCCCCAAAGAGGAGCCCCAGCCCCCTAGAAACAGGCACCAACCAAAATCAGGCAAACAAAATGACAGAAGAGGAATTTCGTCTGTGGATCATAAGAACACTCACCGACCTGCAAGAACAACTCAATAACCAACACAAAGAAACCACAAAAAGCCTCCAGGATATGGGAAAAGAAATAGACACAATGAAGAAAAGTGTAACCGAACTCCTGGAAATGAATCAATTCAAGGAACTACAAAATACAGTGGAAAGTCTCAAGAACAGGGTAGATCAAACAGAAGAAAGAATCTCAGAGCTTGAAGATAACACTCTCCAATTAAATAAATCAGTCACAGAGATAGAGCAGAGAAACAAGAGAAAAGAGCAAAGCCTACAAGAGATGTGGGATTATGTGAAGAAACCTAATGTGAGGGTCATAGGGTTACCAGAAGGGGAAGAAGACAACACTCAAGGGTTGGACAAGCTGTTTGAAGATATAATAGAGGAAAATTTCCGAGGCCTTGCTCAAAATCTCGATATACAAGTTCAAGAAGCTCAGAGGACCCCTGGGAGATTCAATGCAAACAGGAAGATGTCACAACATGCAGTCATCAGACTGACCAAAGTATCAACTAAAGAGGCCCTTCTAAGAGTTGTAAGACGAAAGAAGCAAGTAACATACAAGGGAAAGCCAATTCGAATAACACCAGACTTCTCTAATGAGACTTTACAAACAAGGAGAGACTGGGGCCCCATTCTCACTCTTTTGAAACAAAACAATGCCCACCCTAGAATCTTATTCCCTGAAAAACTAAGCTTCATATATGAAGGAGAAATAAAGACATTCTCAGACAAGCAAAGGCTCAGAGAATTCACCAAGACAAGACCAGCCATACAAGAAGTACTCAAAATAGCGTTACACATGGAACATCATAATAATAACCCACGAATATAAAAACAACCAAAACCCAAAGATTAAAGGCCAGATACTACAATGGCTCAAGACAGAAATCATAGCAACAACATTCAACCCAACAGAATGAACAGTAATCTACCTTACCTATCAGTTCTCTCAATAAATGTGAATGGCTTAAACTCTCCACTCAAGAGACATAGGCTGGCTGAATGGATAAGAAAATACAGGCCAAGTATATGCTGTCTTCAGGAAACACATCTAACCTGCAAGGATGCATATAGACTAAAAATAAAGGGTGGAGATCAGTATTCCAAACAAATAGAAGCCAAAAGAAGGCTGGTGTGGCAGTTCTAATTTCAGACGATTTAGTTTTTAAAGCAACAAAAATAGTGAAAGAAAAAGAGGGTCATTATATAATGGTGAAGGGCACAGTTCAACAAGAAGAGATAACAATTTTAAATATATATGCACCCAACTTGGGTGCACCCAGATTCATAAAGCAAATCTTACTGGAGCTAAGCAAATGGATTAATAGCAACTCCATAATCACCGGAGATTTCAACACCCCACTGATGGCACGAGACAGATCCTCCAAACAGAAAATTAATAAAGAAATAATGGACTTAAACAAAACTCTAGAACAATTGGGTCTGACAGACATTTACAGAACATTCTACCCAAAATCCACTGAATATACAGTCTTCTCATCAGCACACGGGATAGTCTCTAAGATTGACCATATCCTAGGACACAAAGTAAACTTCAAGAAATTTAAAAAAATAGAAATCATACCATGTATCTTCTCAGATCACAGTGGAATAAAAGTAGAAATCAACCGTAACAGAAACTCACATTTCTACGCAAAAACGTGGAAATTAAACAACCTCCTACTAAATGATTACTTCATAAATGAAGAAATCAAGATGGAAATAAAAAAATTCTATGAAGAAAATGACAATGGAGAGACAAGTTATCAAATCCTCTGGGACATAGCTAAAGCAGTTCTGAGAGGAAAGTTTGTCTCCATAAATGCCTATAACCAAAAGACAAAAAGATCACAAATAGACAATCTAATGAAACGACTCAAAGAGCTGGAAAAAGAAGAACAGACCAACCCCAAATCCAGCAGAAGAAGTGAAATCAACAAGATCAAATCAGAACTAAACGAAATTGAAAACAGGGAAGTTATTCAGGAGATTAACAAAACAAAAAGTTGGTTCTTTGAAAAAATAAACAAAATTGACACGCCACTGGCTAAGCTAAGGAAAAGCAGAAAAGAGAAATCTCTAATAAGCTCCATCAGAAACAAAAAAGGAGATATCACAACTGATCCCAAATTGATACAAGATATAATTTATGAGTACTACAAAAATCTTTATTCACACAAATTGGAAAATGTGGAGGAAATGGACAAATTTCTAGAAACACACAGCCTCCCTAGGTTCAATCAGGAAGAAATAGATTCCCTAAACAGACCAATATCAACTGCTGAAATAGAAACAGCAATTAAAAATCTCCCTAAAAAGAAAAGTCCCGGTCCAGATGGCTTCACACCCGAATTTTACCACACTTACAAAAAAGAACTAGTACCTATCTTGCAGAAACTATTCCACAACATCGAGAAGACCAGGAACCTCCCCGACACCTTTTATGAAGCGAATATTACTCTGATACCAAAACCAGGAAAGGAAGCAACAAAAAAAGAAAGCTACAGACCAATATCCCTAATGAATATACATGCAAAAATTTTCAACAAAATCTTAGCTAACCGAATCCAGACGCTTATCAAAAAAATAATCCATCACAACCAAGTGGGCTTCATCCCAGGGATGCAGGGATGGTTCAACATACGTAAATCTATAAATGCAATTCACCACATAAACAGAAGCAAAAACAAAGACCACATGATTCTTTCAATAGATGCAGAAAAAGCTTTTGACAAAATTCAACACCCTTTCATGATACGAACACTTAAGAAAATAGGCATAGAAGGGACATACCTAAAAATGATACAAGCCATATATGACAGACCCATAGCCAACATCATACTGAATGGGGAAAAACTGAAAGCATTCCCACTTAGAACTGGAACCAGACAAGGCTGCCCACTATCTCCACTTCTATTCAACATAGTACTGGAAGTCCTGGCTACAGCAATCAGACAGGAAAATGGAATTAAAGGTATCCAAATAGGGGCAGAAGAGATCAAACTTTCACTGTTTGCTGGTGATATGATATGATATTTAGAAAACCCCAAAGATTCAACCAAGAAACTCCTGGAACTGATCAATGAATTTAGTAAAGTCTCAGGATACAAAATCAATACACAGAAATCAGAGGCATTCGTATATGCCAACAACAATCAAATTGAGAACCAAATTAAAGACTCAATACCCTTTACAATAGCAACAAAGAAATTAAAGTACCTAGGAGTATACTTAACCAAGGAGGTAAAAGACCTCTACTGGGAGAACTATGAAACACTGAGGAAGGAAATAGCAGAGGATGTAAACAGATGGAAATCCATTCCATGCTCGTGGGTTGGCAGACTCAACATCATTAAAATGTCTATACTACCCAAACTGATCTACAGATTCAATGCAATACCTATTAAAATCCCATAAGCATTCTTCACAGATATAGAAAAAATAATTTTACGCTTTGTATGGAACCAAAGAAGACCCCGAATATCAAGACCAATTCTAGGCAACAAAAACAAAATGGGAGGTATTAATATGCCAGATATCAAACTATACTACAAATCTGTAGTAATTAAAACAATCTGGTATTGGCACAAAAATAGGAATATGGACCAGTGGAACAGTTCTGAGAATCCTGATATAAAACCATCCTCATATAGCCATCTCATCTTTGGCAAAGCAGACAAAAACATACACTGGGGTAAAGAATCCCTTTTCAATAAATGGTGCTGGGAAAACTGTATAGCCACTTGTAGAAGGCTAAAGCAGGACCCACACCTTTCACCTCTCACAAAAATCAACTCACGCTGGATAACAGACTTAAACCTAAGGTATGAAACTATTAGAATTCTAGAGGAAAATGTTGGAAACACTCTCCTAGACATCAGCCTAGGCAAAGAGTTTATGAAGAAGTCCCCAAAGGCAATCACAGCAGCAACAAAAATAAATAAATGGGACATGATGAAACTACAAAGCTTCTGCACAGCCAAAGAAATAGTCATGAAAGTAAACAGAAAACCTACAGAATAGGAGAAAATTTTTGCATCCTACGTATCCGATAAAGGGCTGATACCTAGAATATACTTAGAACTCACGAAAATCAGCAAGAAAAAATCAAATAACCCTATTAAAAAGTGGGCAAAGGACTTGAACAGAAACTTTTCTAAAGAAGACAGAAGAATGGCCAACAAACATATGAAAAAATGCTCATCATCTGTAATCATCAGGGAAATGCAAATCAAAACTACAATGAGATATCACTTAACTCCAGTGAGAATGGCCTTTATCAAAAAGTCTCCAAATAACAAATGCTGGCATGGATGTGGAGAGAGAGGAACACTCCTACACTGCTGGTGGGACTGCAAACTAGTTCAACCTCTGTGGAAAGCAATATGGAGATACCTTAAAGCGATACAAGTGAATCTACCATTTGATCCAGCAATCCCATTGCTGGGCATCTACCCAAAAGATCCAATGACACTCTACAAAAAAGACACCTGCACTCGAATGTTTATAGCAGCACAATTCATAATTGCAAGGCTGTGGAAACAGCCCAAGTGCCCATCAATCCAAGAATGGATTAATAAAATGTGGTATATATATACCATGGAATACTATTCAGCTCTAAGAAACAACGGTGATATAGCACATATTATATTTTCCTGGTTAGAGCTGGAACCCATACTACTAAGTGAAGTATCCCAAGAATGGAAAAACAAGCACCAGATATATTCACCAGCAAACTGGTATTAACTGAGTAGCACCTAAGTGGACACATAGGTACTACAGTAATAGGGTATTGGGCAGGTGGGAGGGGGGAGGAGGGCGGGTATATATATACATAAGGAGTGAGATGTGCACCATCTGGGGGATGGTCATGCTGGAAACTCAGACTTGTGGGGGGGGGGAAAGGGCATTTATTGAAACCTTAAAATCTCTTCCCCCATAATATGCTAAAATAAAAAAAATTAAAAAAAAAAAAGAAATTGCAGTGGTGTAATGGTACACAGTATCTAAAGGGGAAAAAAAGCTCTGACTGTAGCATTTGCCAATTTCCATGGTGTAAATACTCTTTCCATGGCTAATTTCAATGGTTTAACAACTAGATTGTAAAATGCTTCAATATTCAACAATCAGTACTCCAAATCTGGTAAGAGCAGCCTCCAGTACACCACAGAAAATTAGAATGTTAGTTAAAGCAAAATCTTTTTTAGTTTTAATTTGTGAGATTTTTCATTTCAAAAATGCATTTGTTAGAGTAAAGCTCACTGAATATCAAATGTCTGGATATTTAGTACCTATTAATTATTGATAAAAATTTCTATTTAGTTAATTCTATTTATCCATCTATCTACTCAAAGTATTCATATATGAACAAATACATAATGTGAAACAGAAAGGTAGATAATCAAGGTAAAATTGGATTGAGGTAAATACCTTATTTAAAGATATTTCTGCATCTTTTCAATTATTTTACAATAAAAATCTTTAAGAAACTTTACTCACATAATTCGAAGATAGATCCTAAAGATTACTGGCAACACCTTTTGTAACCTCCTCTGTAACACTGAATAAACAGTGAAAGGGGACACTAGACAAGCATGTAGTACAGATTCAATCAATCATTGTTGCTACTAATCTACAAAATGGCTTTCAAATTTTTTGCAGTTTAAATTCTTCAAAAATGCTTTTATGCCATAGAATGCAGGTCACTGGAAGTGATGATGAAATAAGAGGAAAACAATAGAAGTAAACAGCAATGTGCCAACTGATATGAATCATTTTCTAAAGAACTCCTGGCTATCTCTTGTATAGACAGGCTTTGTAAACCACTGACCTTTGTAAACCAGTAATAACATTACTTATAAAATGAAATAATTCTAGAAGAAAGCAAACCCTACTTAGATCCCAGTTCTTCCTCATATTCACTTCAGTCACAGTAACCAGATATGGAGATTTCACTGGGATACTTCCATTCTTATTATAAATTTCCAAAGAAATCGGATATTGTATAACTGGAAACTTAAAACGAGGAACCTAAAATATAAATTCCAAGAATGAATGTAAATTTGGAAAATTTAGTAGTAACTTCATTTCCTGGTAAAGAATGAGTAGATACATAATGAAATGTGCTTCTTAGGGTTTCTGTCTTTTCAGGCATGAAAAATTCTTGCCTTACAGTAGAATCAACGGGAACACCAAAGGCAGTAAACACTGTTGTCATAAGGCTTGTAACTTCTATTGGCCTTTTCCATGGGAAATTAGTATGATGTCATTCAAACTTGTTTTGGCCAAACCATATCCTGTGAGGCCCTGCATGAATTGGGTCTCACCCTTTCAGCACTCTTCTGGCCTGTCACAGTCTTTTAGGCATAATCTGTAAATGCAACTTCTGGAGTTCAAATCCAGCCGCAATGTATGTTAATAGTGAGGTCTTTGGCAAATTGCCTCACTTCTCTGTGACTAACATTAAATGAGACAAATCATGGAGAAGGCTTAGAGTAGCATTTAGTAGATAACAAATACTCAAGAAATATTATTTTAGTTCAGCAAGAAGGTATATAATAACACCCCTCATAATTTACTGAATGCTGACTCTATGCCCAACATATAGTATATAGGACCATAATATATAGTCTCTCTATATAAGACAGTCTATGTATCATATATAGTCTTACATATAGTCTATTTAATATATAGTGTCTCTCTCTGTATAGTCTTACACAGACTTTGAAATGGATCTGCTTGAACAGTATACCAACTGCACATTTGACTCTACTAATGTAAGCACCAACATTAACTTGACATGCCTTTGAGTATTTTGATACTAACAGAATGAAAGATTATTTGACACAGAACCCATTCTCTTAACCATCCTATTACAATGTCTTTTATTTGTCACTACCACCAGACTGAGATCCTTGATTACAAGGACTTTGATGTCTATATTTCAAGAACCTGATACATATTAGATACTCAAAATTTTTTGAATGAATAAATATTTACCATAATCTAGTATAGTGTTTTACAGGCTACAGATTGCTTTCATATAGATAGGGGTGTGTGTGTGTGTGTGTGTGTGTGTGTGTGTGTGTATCTTTATAAGAATTCTGTGAAATGGATGGAACAGTGCAGGTATTATTTTATACCTGAGGTTCATTAATTTGTCCAGTACATTTAAAACCAGATCATTCTAGCTCTGTGTCATATTTGGTTCTGTCATAACATGATATTATTTCTATGTCTTAGTTTTCATGTTTAACCAAAAGGCACATTTCAAAATCTTAATATGAAATTAAAAATTATCTTACTCTTTCTCTGCAATCTGAAAACGCAACAGCATGTGAAATCTTCTGATCATTTGTGCAATTACACTCCTGCCGAGTAGAAGCATTAGTACACTGTTTGAATTTACCAGCTTTCTGCAAATAGAAGTAACAGGTTAACTTGCTTTTTTGTATTGCAGGATTCCTGTAAACTCAATAAATATTTGTTCCCTGAATAAATAAAATTCCCAAGAAGTTAAAAGGGAGAATAATCCATTAATTAAGAGAGCAAGGACAATATTTCTGAATTTTATTTGTCTCCTTGCTTGGTACTTTGAACCCTGGTTTCACTCAGGGGCTTGCTAGTTCAGACCCATATGGTTGCGCAGGACCTGGAAAGCCTGCCTCATTCTGAGTTCCGCACGTCAGGACACCAGACTAACTGTCAGGATACCAGACTAAGTGCTCCTGGCCCCTCCCATCACAGGCATACAAACGGAGACTACAAGGAACAGACCAGAGTATGGGGCTGCACACCCCCCAAACATACAATTTCATGCTTGTCTTTTGTCATAGCATTCATTAGTGGTATCTAAAATCTCCACTGTCTGTTCATTTGTCATTCATTTTTACTTGAATTGAAAGCATACTCTCTTAGCTATATCTGGTAGCAGAATTGCTGGGTCATATAGTAATTCTATGTTTCATTTTTGAAGAACTGTCAAACTATTGTCCAAAGCAGCTATACCATTTTACATTCCCACCAGCAATGTATGAGGATTCCAATTTCTCCACATTCTCGCCAACACTTATTTACATATTATTTTTCAGTATTATTATAGCTATCCTAATGGCTGTGAAGTGGTATCTCTTTGTGGGTTTTTTTTTTGTTTTTAATTACAACACTCTGTTGCAACATCAGCAAAGGTCAGATTTCTGAAGCTGGTGAAGATTGGGCAGCATTTCCATGTGAAATGTTACAACTTTACAGGTTTTGTTTCTTATTTAAATCTATATGCAGTCTTTGTGGTTTTGATTTGTGTTTCTCTAATGACTAATGATGTTGACCATCTTTTCATGGGCTTGTTGGACATTTATATATATTTTTTGGAGAAACATCTATTTGAGACTTTCATCCATTTCTAATTGGGCAGTTTGTCTTTTTTGTTGTTGAGTTGTAAGAATAGTTTATATAGTCTGGACATGTGATCCTTACCAGATACACATTTTACTGTATAGAAATACAACTGATTATAGTATATTATGGAACTCATTTATTATTATTAATAGTTCTATTAGTTTTAGTTTTTTTTGTGTGTGTGTGTGTGTGGATATGTGTGTTGTGTGTGTTTTGGGATTTTCTATATGTAACATCATGTCATCTGTGAGCAAAGATAATTTTACTTTTTTCTTTCAAACCTGGATGCTTTTTATTTTCTTGCCTAATTGCCATGGCTGAAACTTCCAGTAACATACTTAATAGAAGTGGCAAGAGCCTTATTTTGTTCCTGATGTTAGGGGAAAAACTTTCAGTCTTTCACTATTTGTATGTTAACAGTGAGTTAATGAAACAACATTTAGGCATAAGCATTTGTAGATGCCCTTTATCAGGCCGAGAAGGTTTCCTTTTTTTCATAGTTGTTTTTTTTTTTTTTCACAAAAGGGTGTTGAATTTTGTCAAATGCCTTTTCTAAGGCATTTGAGATGATCATCTGATTTCCCCCCCATTAGTCTACTAATGTGGTGTATTATATTGATTAATTTTCTTATGTTGAACTACCCTTGCATTCCTGTGACAAGTCTCACTTGATCATTGTGTATAATCTTTTTAATATGCTGTTAGATTTGGTTTGCTGGTATTTTATTGGGGAGTTTGCATCTATATTCATAGAAATATTGGTCTGTAATTTTCTTTTCTCCCCCCCCCACTTCTTTTATTTCAGCATATTATGGAGGTACAAATGTTAAGGTTACATATACTGCCCATCCTCTCCTCCCCCCTCGAGTCAGAGCTTCAAGCGTGACCATCCCCCAAACATTGCATATCTCACTCATTATGTTTTCTTATGATGTCTTTATCCTTCTTTAGTATTGGACCTAATAGAATGAGTTACGAAGTAATCCTTCCTATTCTATTTTTGGAAGAGTTTGAGATGGATTGGTCTTAATTCTTCTTTAAATATTTAGAAGAATTCACTAGTGAAGCCATTCATCTCTGGACTTTTCTTTGTTTGGAGGTTTTTGATTAATGATACAATTTCTTTACCTATCTTAGGGCTGTTGAGGTTTTCTATTTCATCTTGAGTCAGCTTAGGTAATTTCTATGTTTCCATAAATTTGTCCATTTTATCTAGGTTATTTAATTTGTTGGCACACAATTGTTCATAGTGCAAGCATACCTCAGCGGTATTGTGAGTTTAGTTCCACACCATTGCAATAAAACAAATATTGCAATAAAGCAAGCCACACAAATTTTTGGTTTCCCAGTGCATATAAAACCTATGTTTACACTATTCTCTAGTCTATTAAGTATGCAATAACATTATGTATAATAAAACAATGTACATATCTTAACTAAAATACCTTATTGCTAAAAATGGTAATGATCATCTGAGCCTTCAGTGAGTCACAATCTTTTTGATACCTCAATATTGATGGCTGCTGACTAATCAGGGTGGTGGTTGCTGAAGGTTGGGGTGGCTGTGGCAATTTCTTAAAATAAGATGACAATGAAATTTACCATATTGATTGATTCTTCCTTTCACAAAAGCTTTCTCTGTAGCATGTAATGCTATCTAATAATATTTTACCCACAGTAGAACATCTATCAAAATTGGAGTCAATTCTCTCAAACCCTGCCACTGTTTGATCAGCTAAGTTTATGTAACATTCAAAATCCTTTGATGTCATTTTAACAATGTTCATAGCATCTTCATCAGTTGTAGTTTCCATCTGAAGAAATCACTTTCTTTGCTTATCCATAAGAAGTAACTCCTCATTCATTCAAGTTTGATCATGAGATTGTAGCAATTCAGTCAAATCTACAGGTTCCACTTCTAATTCTAGTTCTCTTGCTATTTCTGCCATATCTGCAATTACTTACTCCACTGAAGTCTTGAACTCCTCCAAGTCATCCATGAGATTTGGAATCAAAATCAACTTCTTTCAAACTCCTGTTGTTATTGCTGTTTTGACTTCCTCTCATGCATCATGAATGGTCTTAATGGCATCTAGAATGGTGAATCCTTTCCAAAAGGTTTTCAATTGACCTTGCGCAGATTTATCAGAGGAATCACTATCTATGGTGGCAATTGCCTTATGAAATGTATTTCTTAAATGATAAGACTCAAAAGTTCCCCACGTCCACCTTTGTGCATGGTGTTTCCTCAGCCTGGAATGCTCTCTGTCTCCTGTTTCCCTCTCTGTGCTACCATTCTCCCCTCATTTGCTGGGTTAATGCCTATTCATCTTTCAGTCTTGTTTCAGAAGCACTTCATCAGGGATATCTTTCCTGACTTCCTGATACACAGTCATATTGCTTGTTTTGTGTCTAACTCTACTATTGGTCTATCCTAAACTTTGGGATAAATAGAATCAACTGCAGAGACTTTTTTTTAAATGCAGATTTCAGGATTGTCCCCTACCCCCATAGTTTCTGATTCAGTAGCTATGAGGTGAGATTGGGAAAGCTGCATTGTAAACATATTTTCACAGAATTCTGGATCAGGTTATACAGGGCCATACTGTTTAGAAGCACTGCACCAGATGACACTATTTAACTTGTATAACTTTGTGTTTAATACCTATTCTCCCCTATCAGAGTCCATGAGGATACCATGTTTATCTTGTTCATTGCTATATTCTCAGAGAATCTATAGTGCCTGATAATACTGTAAGTGGTGAAATTAACAATTTTTGGATGCATAAAAGGTGCATTTAAACATTCTTATTTACTTAGGTGTAAATTAGACATGTTTCCTATTTAACTTTCAAGAAAATACTCAGGGAGAATCCCAGAAAACTAGAGCTTTCCTGTAAATGTAGTAAAGGCATATTTCAATAGAGGAAGTGCTTCTAGTGACACAGTATGGTTTGTCTTTGGGAGAAACTGGAAGTGGAGAAGAACTCAGTATCCTAGTTACTACTCAGAAGCTTCTTAACCTGAAATCCAAGATTTAACAAGAACTCTGTTAACCTCTTAACACACATGCGAGTATACATGTGTGTGTAATGTGTATTGTTAGTCTGTTCAACAATTTTTAAGCATGTCCCTACGTCTGGCACTGTTCTGGGTACCGGAGATCTAGTAGAGCAGAAAATAGACCAAAACCCCTGCCTTAATGAGCTTACCTTCTTATGATATCAGAAAAACAATAAATAAAATAAATAAGTAAAACATGTAAAATGGTAATGAGTGATATGGAGAAAAACAGTGCAGGAAAAGGGAGTAGGGAGTGGGGGCACAATGGAGATGGGGGTAACGATTCTGAGTGGTCAGGGAGGGGGCTGGCCATGATGGTGACATTTAAGCAAACACCTGAAGAAGGTGACAGAGTAAGCCATGTGAGATATCTGGCAGAGGAACATTCTAGACGGGATTTTCTGCAACTGCAAAGGCTCCAAGATGGAACTATGTCTGGCATATTTGAGAAACAGCGAAGAGGCCACTGTGGCTACAGCAGAGTAAGCTGGGGAATCAGGTCAGATGTAATGCCAAGGCCAAATCATGGAGGACCTTATAAACCATTGTAAGAATTTGGTTTTCACTCTGAATGAGATTGGAAGACAGTGGAGAGTTTTGAATAAAAGAAACACCGATTTTATGTGTTTGTGTGTGTGCATGTATGTCTAAGTAGATATGCCTGTCTATTTGTATAAGTAGGGGCAGGTAGGGGCATTTGTCTGGAGAGAGATTACACCAGCATCTTTGAGGTTTCTTGGAGAAGCTACCCCATGCTGTACTTTTCCTTGAATCTAACGGCTCCTCTCTTCTCTCTGCTTCACTCATTCTGCCCCAAGACAGGCAGAGTGTTGCTGGGTTTGGTTATTTTCGAGGCAGAATCTTAGCAGGAATTTAAATGTGCCTACATTGGAGTGAATAGTCTTCTTTCCTTATGGACACCATTCCTTGCACATGGCTGAAGACATAAGATGGGTCTGGGGCTCCTTTCATTTGAGAGAAGATGCTCTCACCCCACCTATGAAATCCAAGTGGGAGCTAGGGAGAGTCAAGGGAAAGGAGTCCATTTAGACTTCTTAACTCCAAAACCATATCCAGGAATAGATGTCAAAGGAGAAGGTTTAAACCAGAAGGAGGAGGAACAGGAGTAGTAGCAGTACTACTACTACTACTAGCTGCCCCTTACCATTTAATCCCCACAGCTAGGTCCATATATAATTTTACTGAATGATTTCTTGAATTCCAATAAATGCTAGTTTATTTGTAGAAAAATTAATTACCTTTGACTTGTAAAATAGATTTCTTGGTATGGGTTTGCTAGGATCTGCATGATAAAAATTATCTGTGAGTGGAATAGCAATTCCCATATTAGATGGAGGCCTGTAGTTTATCTGCAAGTGATTAAACAAAGAAAATGTATAAGTCACTATTATTTACTACGTTTTTAATTTAAGTAGCTTGATTTTTCAGAAAACCAATCAATGTAAAAAGTCCATTTTTAGCTCCATGTATTAAAGTAAATTTCTCTCCCCCAATATTCCTGCCCTTCATATTCTGGAATTTCAACCACCTCAACCCATGATAATATAACTTAGAAATAAGTGAAAAATACTTTTAGTAGCTAAAACAATTGCCATAAAGTTTAAACACTTTATAAAAGAACCTTAGTGACGTAGATAGTAAATAATTCTTCAAGTTTGGTTATTTTCTTTTTGTTACAAAGAAAACTGTAAGTAATAAGTTAGTTGACAAAGAGTAATAATTTATATTTTAAAAAGAGTTGCAGACTCTTAGAAGGCCACAATTAAAATTATTACATTAAAGTGGGACCAGTAAGATATATAGTTGACAATTGAACAACGCGTGAGTTAGTGGCACCAACACTGGCACAGTCAAAAATTCATGCATAACTTTTGACTTCTCTAAAACTTAACCACGGATAGCCTCCCATTGACTGGAAGCCTTATTAGTAACATAAACAGTTGATTAATACGTATTTTCTATGTTGCATGTATTATGTGCTATATTCTTACAGTAAAGTAAGCTAGAGAAAAGGAAATATTGTTAAGCAAATCATAAGAAGAGAAAATACATTTGCAGTACTGAAGTATATTTATAGATATCATAAATTTATGCCATCTGTTTACAATATGAACCATCTGTTTGAAATAGCAGGCTACCATGACTGCAGACCTCAATCTATAGTACATATCAAGCAATATAACTTTTTCTTTTAATGTCATGACTTTTCTCTGCTTCTTCAGAGAAATTCCAGCATCACTCACAACACTTTGTATGGGTCCCATGGTGTTATTCAAGCTTTAAGATATTACACTAAACACAACAAAAAATACTACTTGAGAACCACAAGAGCTTACTTTTTACTGTGATATGCAATTTACTGGAGAGACGACTGCCCACGTGGAGATGATTAGCATCACACAGCATTTTAAGTGCATACTGGAGACACCTGAGCTCACTGCAATAGCAAGAGGAGGTGGCTGCGAAATTATTACAGTATTACTGTATGTACTATTGTGAATTTTATGCAATTATGATTTAATATTGCATCTTTACATTTGCCTACATTCCTCTGGACTGCAAATGGTGCTATGAACAGTCTATAAATGTTTGTGTAAACTTTGATAAATTTTAACTTTTACAATATATTTATGTACAGTTTATGGTAGTAAATGATGAAATAGATGAGAATCTACCTATATTTTATACATTCATGACATATCTTTTTCATAATTTTTTGATATTTCTAAGCTATGCGGTTTATCTGCAAATTTTTTTAAATTGTCAAAAACCTCCAAAAAATTTTCCAGTATATTTATTGAAAAAAAATCCACTGTAGTGCACACAATTATAACACGTTGTTCAAGGGTCAATTGTATCAATTTAGGACAAGTCAGTGTAAGGGCAAATAGTTAGCTGTATACATCACAAAAGCTCAAGATGATACCACATAATATAGTATAAAATGATATTAATACACATGAGACTAAGTTACCAAGAAAAGTCATTATTTCAGAAAGTTTTTATACTTTAGAAATAATAGTCACATCCTCAAAATGACATGAGGATTTAAAAATAATGGTGAAGCATTTTGAACATCTCAGAAAAGAAACGTTAAAATTAATGGCAATCATAGAAAAGTCATATAGCATTGGTACTCTTAAACCAATATACTTAGATCTTTTACCGGCAAAGTTTTGATTAGGTTAAAACCCTTATTGTCCATATGCTCTCCATTAAGCCAGTTTTCAAGTGGGATAAGTGTGATAGGAATGTGACGCATAGTTCTGAGATAACTACAGCTGCTTTTCAATGTTGTCACGATTGTTGTAACAAAGCAGTCAGCAGATGCTCCCCAGACAATAAATGCCAGTGAAGTTGAACCCTGGAAATATCCAAATAAGTAAAGGTTATTTAAAGTAACTGTTATATACTAACTGTTTCCACCCAAAACTCATATGTTGAAGTCCTAACCCCTAGGACCTCAGCATGTGACTGTATTTGGAGAGAGGGCCTTAAAGAAGTAATTAAGGTAAAGGGAGATCATTCAGGTGGGCCCTACTGCAATATTCCTGGTGTCTTTATCAGAAGGACAAATATTTTCTCTTCTTATTTTTCTCTTCTTATAAGAGGAAATTAGGAAATAGACAATACAAAAACTGAGTGGTGACCACATGAGGACACAGCAAGAAGATGGCCGTCTACAAGCCAAGAAGAGGGGCCTCAAAAGAAAAGAAACCAACCCTGCTGATATCTGGTAGCCTCCAGAACTGTGAGAAAATAAATTTCTGTTGTTTAAGTCACCAAGTCTGTGGCATCTTGTTGTGGCAGACCTAGAAAATTAATACAGTAACCAACTAAAGAATATAGAAAAAGAAAAGAAATAGACTGAAAATAGAAATAGAAGAAGTTTGACCATAAAGATCTGCTTGAGAATAAATCATAACAGCAAACATATTGTTTTCTAGGAAGAAATATATTCTAATCTAATTTGTTTTAGGAAATATTTGAAAATAAGCAAGGATCAAGAACATGAGGACTGTAATTAACAGCAGTGTATTATATTCAGTGTTTTTGCTAAATTTATAGATTATGGCTGCTCTTGTCACAGCAGGGAAAAATGTGTACCTATGTGAGATGATGCATGGGGACCTCTGTGAGATATTTTTCCACCATAGTAATTATTTTACTACACATAGGTACCTTATAAAATCAAGCTGTATACCCTTAAATAAGTATAATAAAATTTACTTAAAAACATTTTAAAAAGAAGGACTTATTAAATAAATACCATTATTATATCCAACTCTCTCATTCATTAATGAATACCTGAATATTTGCTTTGATGAGATGAATAAAATAACTTTGATACACATTTTGAAAAAAACTATTTACTTAGCAATCACTATATTTCATAAAGATAAGGTTTTGGTAGGATTTATGCACAGTAAATATATTTTATCCTTGAACAATATTAAACATTCAATAACATTTGATAAATTGTTTGAAATTATTAAGTATTTTTGGAACTTTAAAAATATATAGATGTTAATAACTGTAGTGAAGTAGTAGATTCTGGTGGTATCAGTTCTGCCCCAGTTCCTATAATCTGCAGCCATTACAAATGATGTATTTTTATGTTCTTTTGTCAAACACATTGATCCTGAATCTAAGCAGAGTTCTACTGTTAAAGGAAATACATGGGACTAAAGATGTAAGTTAAGTAAGATGCAAGAAAGCAAACAGAAAATTCCAGAATGTTAGACATCTAATAGTACTACTTTTAAAGGGATATTTGCAAAAATTATAGGTTGAACCATATAAAACCAATATTCTACTGTTTTTGGTCTATAGAAGAGTAATTTCATATAGCTCAACTTAATATTTTTGTGGTGAAAAAATATTTTACCTGAAATGTACAATTTCCTTTAGTTTCATTTCAATTTTTCTTTTGTAAAGCTGGGTAAATATATATACATAACATTTAAAAAATATGCAGAGCATAAACCTATTTTTATAAAATTAGTACCATTTTCCTTCAATCTATTCATTCTAACTATATGTTCATATATGTGTATTTATAAATAGGTTTTTAAAATAATGCTCAAGTGTCCATAATAGTTGTTTTAAAATTTTTTTCTATGCTTAATAACTATTTATAATTAAAGAAAATCTTACTTGACGTAAAGCTTTGCTAGCTACAGAAATTTTCATTACATAACTATCAGTATCATCAAAATAACCTTGAGCCTTAAATTCCAACACAGTTGGGTTTCCAACTACCACTTTCACTAGTGGTATTTCAAGTGTGCGAAGACCTATGGAAACAAGGTCAACAGTTAATATTATATAATGAAAATTGTAAACTCAATTTAATAATGATTTGCTAATCAGGATTTTAGAACATCTATAGAATCTATTATGAAGGCTGCATAATGGCTGCACATATAGTTAGCAATTTACATAGAAACAACTTTAATAGTTCTTAGAGAAATTTATCTTTACAAATATTTTCTCAGAAAAATATTTCTCCCTTCTACCCCTCATTCCTCTGCCAGGTTCTCAAATGCATTACCTTGGATAATACTGGTTACACTGAGTTAGCTGATTTAGTGGAAAAAAATGAAGAGTACATCCTGAATTTCAAGGGCTGCCAGTCAATTACTTACCAAGAGAAAACTCTCAGGCATTTCAAACAAAATATGACAGCAGGCCAATTTCTGCCTGCAGGTCATCAGTTTGCAACCTTGCCATGCTGAGAACTTTAATGGAAAAGGAGACTTGAAATACCATGTAGTCTAATTGCCATTTTTTCTAACCAATAAACCAGAGTTGAGAAGTAATAAATGCTTTGCCTGAGGTCTCATCTGTAGCTGTTTTCCTTAACCCAAGATGATCTATCTGGCCTGTGCTTCCCAACCTTTAACTAAGGATTTTGTTAAAATGCAGATTGAGCAGGTCTGGAGTGAAGCCTGGGATTGTACATTTCTAGCAAGGGCCCTGGTGGTGCTAATACGGGTCCAGGGACCACTCTTGAGGAGCATGGCCTAGGCTTTTCTACAGAAAGAGGCAATTGAGTTGATTTGCTGATCACTATTTCCTTCCATCAAACTGAACAAGTATAAGTGGTTGAGGCCTTTAACAAATAATTTGGTATATTTTAAAACTAAAATAATTATTTTGTAGAAAATTATGGTATCAGTGTCAGAATATAAAGAGATTACAATAGAATAGGTTTTTAAGACCCAGAAATCGTCAAAATAATAGGTAAATTGTATACTAAGATAAAATTACATTTTGAAATCAGTAAACAAAAAAGACTAATGTTGGAACAACTAGCTAACCATCTATAATATGCCAAAACAAAATTCTGATAGCTTAAAGAATTAAATAGAAAGTTAAAACCATAAAATTAAAACTCAGATTATTTGAAGGGAATATGGACAATTAATCATATAAACAATAAGAAAGGATTCATAAGGGTTTCAAACAGAAGGGAGTTTTTCAGAATATTTAACATATAATATTGATGGAAATACATGTTCTCAAAATGTTTTTCAAAGCCTATAATTTTCATTTATATAAGTTGTACCTGGTTCCTTTTTTCAAATAAGACTTTTAAAAAAATTGCATTTTGTCCTTTCATTATGGTTCCTATTCACTCTAAGAGTTTTATGCATACTTATTTCATAGTGTCTTTCTTATTTTTCTATTATCCCAACTTCTTGGAGTTTCAATTTTTCTATTTCCTATGCCTGTTGACTCTTACATTGGGTCATTTCCTTACATAGTCTTAAAATTCTTTTTCTTAGTTCATGTTCAATAGAGATTGATTTTTCCATAGTAGCCCACAATACCTGGTTATGAAAGTATTCCCACAGAGGGTTTTGTGTGTGCTTATGCTGGGGCCCAAGTGTTATCATTATTTCTCAGCTTGTGATTCCTGAATCTGGTAGGCAGTCATTTTGAAATCAGTGAACAAACAACACATCCAGTGTCCTGGATGAGACACTGTTGTGGAGTTTGGGTTTTTTACAGGAGATTCTTTTTATTCCACTCTGAGATGATAAACCCCTTACTGCTTCTTTGGATCAGTAGGTAGAGTTTTCCTAATCCCCTCTTCATGATCTGATGGTCCCAGCTTTCTTTAACAGTCTCAGTTCCGACTTCCTATCACAAAGTAAGAAGGCCCCAAATCAAATGTTTGGTCAATACTTGGACATTAAAATCCATCACACTGCCTACATGGCCTGTATCTGAACACCACATGCTTCAGGGAGCCATACATTAGCTAATTTCTTTGGCTTTGAGTTCCTTCATTTCTGGTGATAAGATTTTCTTCTCTTTTCCTCCCTTTCTCCCCTATTCCCTCCCTTCCATCTTTCCTTCCTCTCTTTCTAGTTCAGTTATTTACTAAATTTTTTTGTTTTATTTTTCCAGTATAACATTTCACCAGCATCTTTAATAAGTTTTATATTACTTTTTAAATAAATAAATACCTACAGAAATGCAGAAGACTATAGAATTCTATTTAAAAGCCATTTTTTGGCTTAAAACAAATACAGTTGTCCTGTGGTTGGTATACATAGGGGGTTGGTTCCAGGACCCCTGTGTATATCAAAATACAATTATACTCAAGTCCTACAGTGGGTCCTGCAGAACCCACATATAGGAAAAGCCAGTCCCTCTGTGTATGTGGGTTTCACATCCCGCAAATACTGTATTTTCTATCCACTGGTTGAAAATATCTACGTATAAGTGGATCCATGCAGTTCTAACCAGTGTTGTTCAAAGGTCAGCTGTACGTGAAATAAATATAATGATACGAAAGTAATTAAAAGGTTTTCATTTCAGAGGATGACAAAAATCTAAACTAAAATTCTGTGTAAATTTCAGTTGGTATCTTAACCTCCTTTTCCTCATTTGTAAAATAAGGAGTATAATTCGTGTCATTTAGGGTCATTATAAACATTACATAATATAGGGTATAAAAATCATTTAATACAGAGCCTAGTACATAGTAAGTGCTCAATAATTAGAAGCTAATATTGTTATTAGTAGAATGCCAACAATTATGGGAACCAAAGATAAAGTAAATATTAAAGAGTATATTTCACATTTGTGAAAAGAAATAACATCTCCTTTTGATGTTTCCCAATAAAAACAAATTTACCTTTTGCCTTAGGTATGATTTTAACTTTTAAAACCTCAGAGTTTCCCAGATCAATGTATTTCAAGACATTGATGGATACTGCCTCTTCATGTTCAAACCAATAATTACACGGTTTTGAATATATAGTCCATGTTTGTCCATTCCTTCGCCCAAGGTTGTATAAAAACCAGGAGTCCTTTAGAAAGGTCACATTGCTGGATGCTCTGTTAGGCATTGTAGCAATAGCTAATGCATTCTTATTATCTAAAATGCTTGTGATCAGAAAGCTGCTGTGACCAGGAATCACTACAGTTTTCTCTATATCTGTATCTTCAAATAAGGCATTAGCAACTGGAGATAAAACAGAAAAGATTTGGTGTAAAATAAAACAGCCAATGTTCACTAAGCATAGTGGTGTACATAACTAAAAAATATACTATTTGAGCTTTTACATCATTATCTTAACCAGACAACACATTTGCCAAATTTCAATTTATAATTCAAATTATATTATAGAAAATTTATCATGACTATGTCATGCACCTATACTTTAATGTTTACTATGAAACTATGCTATAAACTTTTCAGCAGAAAATAAAACCATGCAGGGCTAAGTAAAGAAAGGTGATTTCTTTACTATGGAACTACAACCAGACTTAATAACCTGGTATATTTATTGTGATTATACAAGACAGAGATAAGGTAGCCAGTGTTTCCCAGTGCTTGAAGGTGTGCATATTACATAAAATGAGCTCAATAAATACTTGCTGAAGGGAGAATAATTATTCAAGGATAACACAAATATTTAGAAGAAAAACCAGGGTGAGACCTTCAGGGACACCATCATTTAAGGAATGAAAAGGGAAAAAGATCCCCTCAAGGAGACAAACAACTGGAGAAAATCCATTGGAGAAGATATCAATGAAGCCAAAGGAAGGCTGTTTCAAGGATAGGGAGGTCATCACTATCAAAATATTATTGATAGGTTATGAAACACATCAGCAATACTCCCTTAACTCTAAAAAAAATAAAAATCGGAGCAAGCCTCATAATTTCCTTAATTATGTACACAAGCTCTAATTTCTCCCAATTTAAACAAACCAACAAAAATCCTTTCCAACATCCCCCCTCAACTACAATATAACTTCTCGCCTCCCCTTTATAGTGAGTGAAACTCCCTGAAAGCATTAGCTTTATTCACTGTCTTCAGTTCTCTTCTCATAGTTTTTTTTAACTCATTCCAATCACTCCACTACTCCAGCCAACAGCTTTTGTCAAGGTTACCAATGACTTTCATACAGATCCCCTGGCCAGTTTTCATTCCTCACCTTACCTGACCTATTGGTGGCATGTGACACTTCCTCAGTTGGCTTCTGAGATACACTCTCTCTTAGTTCATCTCTGACCAAACCATTCAATCTCCTGTACAGATTCTCCTCCATTCCCTGGACGCTACAGGTTGGCATGCCTGGGATTAGACCTCAAACCTCTTCCTTTCTACATCTCCACTCATTTTCCAGGTTTTCTCATTTGGTCTCATAGCACTAACTATCATATTAATACATATGCTGACAACTTTCAGATTTATATCTCCAGTCCAGACCTCTTCACTGAGCTTCCAGACTTGTACTCCTAAATGCCCATCTTATTCCTCTGACTGGATGAGTAACAGGCATCTTAAGTTTAATATGACCTTACAGTTGATTATTCCAACGGTCTCCACAGCTTAGTTCCCTGATTTCCTCTTTGCCTTCTCTCTCTCCATCACCTGCCGAGTCTGTTTTCAGCACAGGCTCCAAAGTGATAATTTTAAATCATAAGTCAGATCATGTCACTTTCTCTTCAAAACCTTCCAATAGCTTCTTGTTTACTCAGAGTAAAATCCAAATTCTTAGAATAAACTATATTAACTTTTGCTATGTATCTATCAGATTATCCTTTTAGATAGAAATACCCTATATAACTGTGATTCAAAATTATTTTATTATGTGGGGCAAAGTCTGTGTGAACTTCCTATTTTCTGTCAGTGCTTCTGAGCATTGTTTAAGACAAAATAAACTCATAGGAATGAATGATAGGCACTATTATTGATGAAATATCAATAAAGTTATAGCTAGGTTTTATTATATTAGAAAAAAATAAATCCTCTCGGAACCTAAATATATGTAAAGTTAGGTAGTTTGCCAATTGGACTAAAATTTGAGATCTATTGCTCTATAAATGAGCATAAAAAATCTTGTCAAATGATATTTTTTTCTAGTTAGCAGAGACGTATTACATTGTTACACTTACTTTGTAAGTCAAGAGTAAGTTTATACAAGGAATTTGCAGTCTCACTAATGGAAAGGGAACTAGACAAACAAGAGCTCTCATTTTCTTCTTCTATTGCAAAAGGCTCCGTCATTTCTGCAATAGCTGAGGACAAAAATCCTTTAATAGTGTCATGTTGCATTATCTTTCGTATGTAAGCTTTCCCAGTTTTTCTAAAAACAAACCAACAACTGTTAAACAATTTGGATAAAACAGTGGCTTAAATGAGCCACTTTATGAACAAATAATTTACAAACCTCTAAATAGCTAACTAATGAACATTTGATTAACATCTGCTCAACCTCAATAGTAAGGTCAATAAAATAGCAATTACAACAATGGGGTACAATTTTTACCTCTAAGATTAGTAAATATTTTTAAATGACAGGGTTCAGTAATGGTGAGAATTGAGTGGAGACAGGCACTCATCCACTAATGATGGAATTATAAATTAGTACAAGCTTTCTTTTTTTTTTTTTTTTTTTTTTTTTTTTTTTTCTTTTACACAAGACCCTCATGTCTAATGTACAAGCTTTCTAGAAAGCAATTTGACATTATGCATTAAGAGCTCAGCCATTATATTTTCCCCTCAGATTCTGTAATTCTATTAATATAGCTCGGTTGTAAAGAAATAACCTAAAACACAAGGAAAAGCTTTCTATACAAAGATATTTAGCACAGCATTATGGTAAAAATTAGAAATAAGAATTGCCAACAATAGGAAAACTAAGTAAATGATAATATATGACATATTTAGAGTAAATGCAACTTTTTTTTTTTTTTTTGAGACAGAGTCTTACTTGGTTGCCCAGGCTAGAGTGAGTGCCGTGGCATCAGCCTAGCTCACAGCAACCTCAAACTCCTGGACTCAAGCGATCCTTCTGCCTCAGCCTCCCGAGTAGCTAGGACTATAGGCATGCGCCACTATGCCCAGCTAATTTTTTCTATATATATTAGTTGGCCAATTAATTTCTTTCTATTTATAGTAGAGATGGGGTCTCGCTCTTGCTCAGGTTGGTTTCGAACTCCTGACCTCGAGCAATTTGCCCGCCTCAGCCTCCCAGAGAGCTAGGATTACAGGCATGAGCTATCGCGCCCGGCCTAAATACAACTATTAATGTGGAGTTTACAAATAACTTTTCATTATATAAGAAAAATGGTCATATTATAATGTTCAAATGAAAAAAAGCAAGGTAAAAATGTTAAAATGAATGTAAAAAGGACTAATTGATAATACATCAAAGTGTTAACAGTCATGATTTCAATTTTCTTTTTTATATTTATCTGCCTTTAAGGAAAGTTCTATTATGAACATATATTAACTTTATAACCTATTTTTAAAACATTAGCCTTGGATATCCACATGCAAAAAAAAATGAATTTAGACATAGACTTCATAGCCTTCACAAAAAATTACCTTGAAATGGATCACAGACTTAAATATATATATTTTTTCTTTTTTTTTTAATAGTTATTCCTCCCTGGTAACTGCACAGTACAGACTTAAATATAGAATGCAGAACTATAAAGCTACTAGAACATGGAATTGATAAATGTATTTGGCATTGCAGGGTATCATAAAAAGAGTCTATTTGACCAAGAAAATTACTTAAAAAAGTAGGCTCACAAATTTAGAATCTAAAAACCAGTATGTAATCTAAACAAATGTGAGGCAAATCACTAACTACCCGGAGTTTATCACTTTTCCATAGTGCATATTGTTGAATTTCTTGGTGTATAATGTTGCCTGAGATTCATTTTCAGGTACATATGCAAAAAAGATCATTTCTCTTAAGGAAATAAACTGTGGAGCAAGTGCAGTCTCGAAGCCCATATCAGGAGCCTAGAATCAGAAAAAAAGAAAAGATTGTATTTAAAATATTTTATACTTCAGTTAGACAAAATTCAAGTAACATATTTCTTTTCTTTTTCTTTTTTTTATTGATATAGCCCCAGTACTCAGAAAACCCAGTACACTGGAGGCCCTCAATGAACATGTGTTGAATGAATTAGTTGTTAAAACCCTAATGAACTTGGTGTTCAAGAGAAATCTGACAGATTGCAATGGCCTCCTAGGGGAATTGGGAAAAACATAAGAATCTTCCCCTTTTCCCCTAGTCCTGGCCCAACAAAAATCCTTACAAACAATGAGCCCACTCCACCAAACAGAACTACAGTATTATCATCCTGTGCTCTACAGTTTATAAACCACTCTCACATGCATCACTGTGTCACGTTATTCAGTCCTTGTGAGATAATTGTGAATGGCAACATAGAAGAGGAAACTGGGACCCAGAGAGGCCTCAAATCTTGCTTAAGGTCCCAAGGCATAGCCAGGATTTAGAACTTAGCCATCTGGCCACATGTCTGAGCTGGGGCTTTTCATTCAGTGAGCTTCTGGGAAGACCCAGTAAAGAGTGCTGCGGGGTAGGGAGAGGGTCTTCACTTAGAGTGTGATTGTGTCTCTTATTCCTCTTGGCATCTGACTCTCACCACAAGGGCCACATGCTCCTGGGCCCTGATGGGCACCTCTTTCTGTAATGACTGTCAGGTAGGAAAGTATAATAACAGCCTCCATTTACTGAGCAGGCACAGTGTGCCTGCCATGATGCTAAGCACTGTTTAATCCTCCCAAGGAACCTTATGAGGAAGCTACCATAAATATCACAATTTTATAGATGAGGAAATTGAGCCTTGGCAAAGTCAAGAAACTTCTTCAAGGTCATGTGGCTGGTCAGCGGTGGAGCCTGAATATGAACCCAGCTTGTCTGGCTCCTTTTCTTTCTATTGTTAATTTCAAAATATTAACGGGGAAGAAATGTTTTTGTTACATGGATAGCTTTTATAATGCTTAAGTCAGGGCTATGAGTGTGCTTATCACCCGAATAGTATTCACTGTACTTGTTAAGTAGGGTTTTAGCCCTCCCCTTATTCCTCCTCCCCTTCTTGATTTCCAGTGACTTTTACTTCTCTCTGTGCCCATGTGTGCCCACTGATTAGTTCCAAATTATTAGAGAGTATATATGGTGTTGGTTTTTCTATTCTGAGATAATTCACTTAGGATACTGGTCTCCAATTGCATTCAAATTGCTGCAAAAGACGTTAATTTCTTTTTATGGCTAAGTAGTACTCCATGTATATATACACCACATTTTGTTAATCCACTCATGAATTGATGGACACTTAGGTTGATTTCACATCTTTGCAATTGTGAATTGTCCTGCAATAAACTTTTGAGTGCAGGTATCTTTTTTGATAAAATGACTTCTTTTTCTGTGGGTGGATATCCAGTAGTGGGATTGCTAGATGCAATGGTCTATTTTTAGTTCCTTGAGGAATCTTCATACTGTTTTCCATAGAGGTTGTATTAATTTGCAGTCCCACCAACAGTGTATAAGTGTTCCTTTCCTTGCTGGCATCCATGCCAGCATCTATTGCTTTTGGACTTTTTAATAAAAGCCATTCTGTCAGGGGTAAGGTAATAGCTCATTGTGGTTTTAATTTGCATTTTCCTGATGAGTAGAGATACTGAGCATTTTTTCATGTGTTTTTTTGCCATTTGTCTATCTTCTTTTGAAAAGTTTCTGTTCGTGTCTTTTGCCCACTTTTTGATAGGGTGGTTTGTTTTTTTTCTTGCTGATTTGTTTGAGTTCTTTGTAGATTCTAGATATTAGCCCTTTATCAGATGTATAGTTTGCAAATATTTTCTCCCATCCTGTAGGTTGTCTATTTTCTCTCTTGATTATTTCCTTTGCTGTGCAGAAGCTTTTTAATTTAACCAAGTTCCATCTATTTAATTTTGTTGTTGCTGTAATTGCTTTTGGGGTCTTAGTCAAGATCTTTGCCTAGGCCGATGTCCAGAAGAGTTTTTCGTACATTTTCTTCTAGAATTTTTATGGTTTTATGCCTGACATTATCCATCTTGAATTCATTTTTGTAAGTGGTGAGAGATAGTGGTCCTGTTTTATTCTTCTGCATGTGGCTATCCAATTTTCCTAGTACCGTTTATTGAACAGGGCTTCCTTTCCCCACTGTATGTTGTTGCCTGCTTTGTTGAAGATCCATTGGCTATAGGAAGATAGTTTTATGCCTGGGTTCTCTGTTCTGTTCCATTGGTCTATGTCTCTATTTTTGTATCAATACCCTGATGTGTTGGTTACTATAGCCTTGTAGTATAGTCTGAAGTTAGGTTATGTGAGGCTTCCAGAATTGTTCTTTTTCTTAAGATTGCTTTGGATATTCAGGCTCTTTTTTTTGTTTCCAAATAAAGTGTACAATTATTTATTCTGGATGTATGTAATATGATGTTGGCTTTTTGATGAGGATTGCCTTGAATCTGTAAATCACTTTGGGCATTATGGACATTTTAACAATGTTGACTCTACTGAGCCATGAGCCCGAAATGTTTTTCTATTTGTTTGTGCCATCTGCAATTTCTTTCATCAGTGTTTCATAATTCTCCCTGTAGAGATCTTTCACCTCCATGGTTAAATATATTCCTAAGTATTTTATTTTCTTTGTAGCTTTTTGAATATTGAGTCCTTGATTTGACTCTCAGCTTGACTGTTATTGGTATATAGAAATGCTACCGAACCTGAGATTTTCCTAATAATTTATTTATCAATTCCAGGAGTCTCTTGGTGGAGTTTTAAGGATTTTCTCGATACAAGATCACATTATCATGAAAAGTGATACTTTGACCTCTTCTTTCCCAATTTGGATACCTTTTATTTCTTTCTCTTCCCTGAATGCTCTGGCAAGGATTTCCAGCACTATGTTGACTAGAAGTGGTGACAGTGGGCACCCTTCTCTTGTTCCAGTTCTTAAGAGGGAATGCTTTCAACTTTTCCCCATTCAGTATGATGTTGGCTATGGGTTTGTCATGCATGGTTTTTATAATTTTGAGCTATGTTCCTTCTATGCTTAGTTTGTTGAGGGTTTCTATCATGAAAGCATGTTGGATTTTGTTGAATGCATTTTCTGCATCTATTGAGATGATCATATGGTCTTTGTTTTTGCTTCTGTTTATATAGTGAATAACATTTATTGATTTATATATGTTTAACCATGCTTGCATTCCTGGGAGGAACCCTACTAGGTCATGGTGGATTATTTTTTTGATGTGCTTTTGAATCCAGTTTGGTAGTATTTTATTGAGGATTATTGTATCTATATTTATAAGGAATATTGGTCTGTAGTTTTCTTTTTTTGTTTGGTCCTTTCCTGGCTTTGGTATCAAGGTGATACTGGCTTTATAGAATAAGTTGGGGAGGATTTCCTTTTTCTCAATGTTATTGAATAATTTCTGCAGTATGGGTACCAGCTTTTCTTTGCAGGTCTGACAGAATTTGGCTGTGAATCCATGTGGTCCAGGGATGTTTTTTGTGGAAGATTTTTTTTTATTACTGCTTTAATCTCACTGCTCATTATTGGTATGTTCAGGAGTTCTATTTATTCCTGATTGAATCTTGGGAGGTTGTGTATTCCCAGAAATTTGTCCATTTCTCTATGTGTTCTAGTTTATGTGTGTAAAGATTTTCATAGTATTTGGGATAATATTTTGTGTGTCTGTGGTGCCTGTTTTACTATCACCTTTTTCATTTCTGATTTGACTGTTTCTCTTGGAATTGATGTCTAGTTTTATTCCACTGTGGTCTGAGAGGATACATGGTATGATTTTGATTTTTTTGAGACATGTTTTTTGGCCTAAGATATAATTAGTCTTAGAGAATAGCCCATGTGCTGATGAGAAGAATGTAATTCAGTAGTTTTGGGGTAGAATGTTCTGAAAATGCTTGTTAGGCCCATTTGTCTAGAGTCTCATTTAAATCCAGTGTTTATTTATTTTCTGCTTTAATGATTTGTCCACCTCTGTTAGTGGGATGTTGAAGTCTTAGGCAATTATGATGCTACTATTTATCTCTTTGCTTATATCTACTATGATTTGCTTTATGAATCTAGGAGCTCCTGTGTTAGATGTATATATATTTAGGATTATTATTTTTTTTGTTGAATTGCTCCCTTTACCATTATATAATGACCATCTTTGCCTTTATTTACCATTGTTGATTTAAAGTCAAATTTATCTGTTCTGAAAATGGCCACATCTGCTCTGTTTTGGTTTCCATTTGTGTGGAATATTTTTTCCATACCTTTACCTTGAGTCTGCATGAGTTCTGGTGGGTTAGATGTATTTTCTGGAGGCAGCAGATACTTTGGTTGTGTTTATCATCCATTCAGCCAGCCTATGCCTTTTTTTTTTTTTTTTTTGCTGTCAGACAGTATTTTTTTTTTTTTGGCATATTATGGGGGTACAGATTTTAAGGTTTCAATAAATGCCCTTTCCCCCCTCCCCCCACAAGTCTAAGTTTCCAGCATGACCATCCCCCAGATGGTGCACATCTCACTCATTATGTATGTATATACTCACCCCCTTCCCCCCCCTCCCCAATACCCTATTACTGTAGTACCTATGTGTCCACTTAGGTGCTGCTCAGTTAATACCAGTTTGCTGGTGAGTATATGTGGTGCTTGTTTTTCCATTCTTGGGATACTTCACTTAGTAGTACGGGTTCCAGCTCTAACCAGGAAAATATAAGATGTGCTATATCACCGTTGTTTCTTAGAGCTGAATAGTACTCCATGGTATACATATACTACATTTTATTAATCCATTCTTGGATTGATGGGCACTTGGGCTGTTTCCACAGCCTTGCAATTATGAATTGTGCTGCTATAAACATTCGAGTGCAGGTGTCTTTTTTGTAGAGTGTCATTGGATCATTTGGGTAGATGCCCAGCAATGGGATTGCTGGATCAAATGGTAGATTCACTTGTATCGCTTTAAGGTATCTCCATATTGCTTTCCACAGAGGTTGAACTAGTTTGCAGTCCCACCAGCAGTGTAGGAGTGTTCCTCTCTCTCCGCATCCACGCCAGCATTTGTTATTTGGAGACTTTTTGATAAAGGCCATTCTCACTGGAGTTAAGTGATATCTCATTGTAGTTTTGATTTGCATTTCCCTGATGATTACAGATGTTGAGCATTTTTTCATATGTTTGTTGGCCATTCTTCTGTCTTCTTTAGAAAAGTTTCTGTTCAAGTCCTTTGCCCACTTTTTAATAGGGTTATTTGATTTTTTCTTGCTGGTTTTCATGAGTTCTAAGTATATTCTAGTTATCAGGCCCTTATTGGATGCGTAGGATGCAAAAATTTTCTCCCATTCTGTAGGTTGTCTGTTTACTTTCATGACTGTTTCTTTGGCTGTGCAGAAGCTTTTTAGTTTCATCATGTCCCATTTATTTATTTTTGTTGCTGCTGTGATTGCCTTTGAGGACTTCTTCATAAACTCTTTGCCTAGGCTGATGTCTAGGAGAGTGTTTCCAGCATTTTCCTCTAGAATTCTAATAGTTTCATACCTTAGGTTTAAGTCTGTTATCCAGCGTGAGTTGATTTTTGTGAGAGGTCAAAGGTATGGGTCCTGCTTTAGCCTTCTACAAGTGGCTATCCAGTTTTCCCAGCACCATTTATTGAAAAGGGATTCTTTTCCCCAGCGTATGTTTTTGTCTGCTTTGTCAAAGATTAGATGGCTATATGAGGATGATTTTATATCAGGATTCTCAGATCTGTTCCACTGGTCAATATTCCTATTTTTGTGCCAAGCCTATGTTTTTTGAGTGGGGCATTCAGATTGTTAACATTGAGTGATAGAATTGATATGTGAGATGCTGTTCTGTTCATCATATTGAGTAGTACCTTATTGCTTTGTTTTCCCTCTTGTGTTATTGTTTTATATGCACTGTGAGCTTTAGGATGATTTTACACTTTGGGGTATCTATTGTGCTGATCCACGTATAATGCAGTTCTGAGTATTTTCTGTAGGGGAGGTCTGGTCGTGACAAATTCCCTCAGTGTTTGCTTATTTGGAAAAGTCTTTATTTCTCCTTTATATATGTAACTTAGTTTTTCAGGATACAAAATTCTAGGATGGAAATTTTTCTGTTTAGGAAGATTGAAGATGGGGGTCCAAATTCCTTCTGGCTTGTAAAGTCTCCAATAAGAAGTCTGAAGTTAGCCTGATGGGTTTTCCTTTGTAAGTTACTTGATATTTTCACCTCATAGCTGGTAGGATTTCCTCTTTCATGTTGACTTTGCCCAGTCTGTGACTATATGTCTTGGTGATTCCTTCTTTGCAATGAATCTCACAGGTATTGGTTGAGCTTCTTATATCTGGACGTCTAAATCTCTAGCAATACCAGGGAAGTTTTCCTCAATTATTCCCTCACATAGGTTTTCCAGACCTTGTGCTTTTTCTTTTTCACCCTCAGAGATGTCTATGATTCTTATATTTGGCTATTTTACATAATCCCATATCTCTCATACACTTTGTTTATTCCTCTTGGTTCTTTGCTCTTTATTTTTGACTGACTGGGTTAATTCAAAAGACTTGTTTTCAAGCTCTGAAATTCTTTCTTCTGCCTGGTCTAGTCTATTCTTAAAGTTTTCCACTGTGTTTTGTATTACCTTAAATGAATTTTTCATTTCCAGAAGTTCTATTTTTAAAACATGTCTATCTCCTTAGTAAATTTTTCATTTATTTTCTGAATTGTTTCTTTGGTTTCTTTGAGTTGGTTTTCCATTTTCTCTTGGATTTCATTGAGCTTTCTTATGATCCATATTTAGAATTATTTATCTGTCATTTTAATATTTTCATTTTGGTTGGGATCCATTGCTAGAGAGCTGGTATGCTCCTTTAGGGGTGTCCTTTCACTCTCATTTTTCATACTTCTGGAATTCTTGTGCTGATTCCTTCTCATCTGGAGTAGCTGTCACTTCTTCTTTTGGGATTTTCTTTTGATTAGATGGGGCTTTTTTCCTCCTTCCTCACTCTGTAGAGTTTGTCTACAGCATATGTTCAGTAAGAACCTTTGGCTTTGTTTCTGGGTGGCTTTGATAGGGATCTAGCTTCTGGATGGATGCTTTGATGACAGATATCATTAGTGTGGTGTTTTTCCTCAGTTCCTAGTTATTTGTGGGCTGTAGTGGTGGTGTACAGTGTGCAGGCAGATTCACTGTCTCTTGCTGACGAGGGAATATGGAGGTATTTGAAATCCTTTCTATTTCCCCAGCCCTGTGGTCCTCTTAATAGTGTGAATTATATTGGGACACCCAGTTTAATCTCTAAGACAGTGTCTTGTGTGTAAGAATCAGCCATGCCCTGTATGATTGAGTCAGTAAATGCTGTAATTGACTGTACAAGTTGTCCCTCCTGCCAGTAGATGGCATGTGTCAGAAAGAGCAAACTGCAGGGTTATTGTTTGGGACCTGTGACCAGCTCTAGGCCGTCAGGAGAAGCATTCAGATGCCCCAGGTGGTGGGAGGGCCCTAGAATTCCCAGGGGACTCCTTATTCTCTGTCACAGCAGAGATGTGTGGAGGAGTGAGGCTGGGTGGGGCTGAGTCAGGTGAGCCTGCCTTCAGGTTCCACAGAGGCAGGCACAAGAGCTATCTCAGCAGGGATGGAGGGTCTGCTCCCAGGCCACTGTGGAATGCCACCAGGGAGGAGCTGAAGCATCCCCACCAAGCCAGAAAGTCTGCTCATGGGGAAAGGGTCATCTGAGATTCACAGTCTGGCTATTGGGAGTGAGTTTTGTTCTTCTCCTTCCTCTTCTGCCCCAAGGTCTCCTTCCAGTATCTGGCTGCAGGCAGGAGCTCAATCTAACTGAGCTCACCAGCAATGGCACTATGGGCTGGGAGCTTCCCTGTCCAGGATTCTGCCCCTGGACTGAATGCATGGTTTTCCTGTGGAGGGAAGGGTGTTCTGTGAGTGTGCTGCACCTCAGACCCACACTACACTCTTTAGTTCTGCCCACGTGGGCTCCCTCATCTCTTGGGAGTAGTTCACAAATCCCTCTTCTGTGTCGCTGAGCAACACAATTGAGTCCTGAGGGTATGGGACCTGGCCTGTGGGCCTGTCTCCTGGTCCCTGAAATTCAATCCCTAACTGTTCCAGGGAGAAGTGTGCTGGTCCTGAGTTGCCCATGGAATGGTTGAGCAGTTTGAATGTCCCTCCACTTCAGAGTATGCCTTGCTCTGCTGGAGCAGCCAGGTGAGCAGCACCAGCAGTCAGGGAGCACATAGTCTGAGCATCCCTTGGTCTGCTGCAGGTCTTTAAGAGGAAATGTGTGAGCCCCACTTTCTATGGAAGCCTTTCTATGGTAGGTATATAAACAGAGGGGAAGCAGCTACTTCTAAGAGTCTGGGCTCAATTGTCCCTTGGGGTGCCTGTGCCACTCAGCAGTAGTGGGTGGGGGAAGGGTAGGGGAGAAGAAGACTCTGAATGGAGGAGAGCTAGAACTCTGGTCACTTTTGTCTCTCTCCCTGGAAGGCAGGCCAGCCAGAATGTCCAAGCCCTGGGATCACACAGATCCCCTGGGACTCACCAGCCCCTGTGGTCACCACAGTCTGGGCCAGAGTTGGGAAGTATTTGTGTGGGAACAAGTGACGTGAAGACTAAAGGGCTGAAGCTTCCTAGGGAGAACAAAGACACACAGTGGGTGGAGAAGCAGTATGGTGCCCACTGTGTCAGCTCAGGTCTATGGTGACAAGAAGTGACGCTGAGGGAGCTGACAGCTTGATGCTTTGTTTTCAAGAAGCTCCCAGTCCACTGGCATCAACAGCTTTTGGGCTCGTGAGGATAGAAAAGCTCTCCAGCAGCTCAGGGGCCTGCTGACTTCCAGAGGTGTGAAGGAAGGAGAAACAAACCCACCATCTACCCTTTCCACAGGGCTCCAAAGTTTCTCAAGGGTTGATCTCTGCTGGTATCTTGCTCCTTGTTCTGCTCCGCAACTCCTTCCCATGGAATCTCTTGGAGTTTCTGGCACTTTTCCTTCAGAATCACACCTGATCTATATATTTTTTTTATGTAAAACTTTTCCTTTCTTCTGACATGATCTGGCAACTGATGTTTCTAGTCAGCCATCTTCTTCCTCCCAGATTTATTTTCAGTTCACATCAAAACAATACTGTTGTACTTACCATTTGGAGTAATATTTTAACATGTTCTGTTGGAATATCCATGTGTATGCAAGGGAAAATGTATTTCTCTGTTGAGGATAAAAAGAAATTCTGATGACTAGTCAGTGACTGGAGTGGAAGGGCACACAGTCAGTGACTGGAGTGGAAGGGCACACAGAAACTTGACTTCCATTGTGTATGTGGGTGCAGATTTTAGAACTGGGTTCTTATTTGGAGTTTTTATTTAGGAAAAGGATTATGAATACCTCTTCTCACTTGAAAGCTGCTGCTCCCTGTTTCATGCAAGAGACTCTGCACAGCTACTGTCTGAGTCTCCCAACTGGTAGCATATGCCTTTCTTATTTCCTCTAACTCACAGACTTTCTCTTGCTGTCAACATAGGAATTTCAGTTATATTTCTGACACGTAGATCTTTCTTTTCAACATACCTTTCTCCAGTCCTGATCTGGTCCTGCTTGGAGACTTTTAGGGGTGAGAAGAGAGGTGAGGACCAGCCCCAAAGGGGATGTTGGAGTTGACCTTCTTGTCATGAGACAAAGAGAGGGCAGTGGGTAGTACAGAATTTTGGGGGGCACAGCCATCAAATAATGCCTCTAAGACCCATTTTCTCTGAATTTTGGGAACCCACTGAGAAGGGAAAAGAGTAGGAAATAGATGCAAGGAAAATAAATGTGGGACTGAACAAATAGCTTAAGGACTCTTGAAAATTACTAAAATGGCTAAAAATTATTTAGAATTCTGTATGACATTCTGTATCCCATGAAAAGTGTACTCAAGTCCAATGAAAGGCAGTAGGGTGGCTGAAAGCATAGGCCCTGGAGCCAGTTTTACCGGGATAGATGCCTAATTCCAATAGCTAACCAGTTGTGTGATTTTAGATAAATTATTTAGCCTCTCTGTGCCTCACTTTTCCTCATAGGCAAAATTGGGATAAAGAGTTATTATAAAGATTGAAAGCTCTACAACAGTGCCTGGGACACAGTAAAAGCTAGTGATTATTTTTCTTCAGTGAGGATGCATGCATAGTTTGTGGAGAGAGAGAGGTGATATTGTTGAGTGTGAGTTCCTCAAACCTGTCCCAAGTATAAAAATCCCTATTGTTTTTTTATTTTAATAATTTAAACTTTCACATAAGAGAACTAAGACATTTTCTATAAATTGGGAAGCTAGTGAAAAATTGAGCTAACTCATTTTGTGGTTAGTGTTACACTCCTGCTCACATCATTCACCCACACCCCAGACTAAGGCAAACACACAGGGAGTCATGCGGTGGCATCTTGCTCCCCCGTGGAAGTTCTCACCCTCACTCTCTGCACATATCTCAGACAGGGGAAGCTAAAACACCATCCTCTCAACTATAGTTTTGGTGTGGTAATTAGCATGATCTTTTTAAAACTAGATTCATTCTTTGTTCTATTTCCGTTAAGCCGAAGGGCAGGTTTTGTTGAACCTCAGTAAAAAAATGTTCGATTCTTTGCTGACAAATTGATTGATGAGTATTCATTTTCATAACTGTGTACCCAGTGATGAGTTCTTAGGCATATATGCCTTCACAAGTAGCATATTACATATTAAAGTGATTATAAAAATCTGTATCTAATGTCATCTGTGAAGAAGATAACTCCTTTCTATGTTGGCATTAGAAAAAAGAAAAAAAAAAAAACTAGGGTGCTTCTGTCTTATGAAAGAAGACAGGTAAACCAGAGCTCATGTTCTTCAGGGCAAACTCTGGGTGGTAGAGAATCAACCCTACCGAGGCTTGCATTTGGAGTAATGGATCTAGCTTAGAATATCTGGTGGTGTTCTGCCATGAAGATATTTGCCTGAATATTCAACTCCTACATGGGGTTGAAGCTATTTAACCCTGAGTGGGACTTGGAAGAAGATTTTGGAAATGTTCCTTGGAACATGGGAGGTTTATTCTTTAGTTAAATAGAGCAAAGCACATTAATAAGGGTTTACCCTAAGGAAAATACTTTCTCATTTTCCCATTCTGTGTATTGAATTTGTTCTTAAAATAGAGGCATTTGTTCTTGAAATAAAGCAAACTGTTTCAATGCATTATATCACTGACCTGACCAAAAATACTTCTAGAATTTCCAAAGGCTGCAGGTGGTCTACCAGCTTCAAAGTTATTCGGAGTCAGTTTATGTATGAATCCCATGTGATCATAGTATAATGTGAAAACTCTATCAGTAACAGTTCCAATTTCACCATATCTTCCTAATCCTATTAGGAAATAAACATAAGTCTCTTGATAATGACATATTACAATTAGAAAACTTTTAGTATCACACCTGGTAAAAAAATTTCTTCATTTAAACTAAGGGGTGAAAGTAGGGGCGTGAAACTCCTGAATTAGAAAATACATGCTAGCCCCTGGAAAGTTTTCTCCAGGCATAGAACCTGCTTGCTGACGTAGGTGAAGAACAGAACAGAGTGAGAGGATGCTTAATTAAGAGGTCTAGAGGAAAAAAGGTTAGCATTCTCTGGTGGTGATTTCTCTTTCTAATACCAGCAAGTCAGATTCCTGCATAAGTGGAAGGCAGTGAGAAAACAGCCCCTAGGATGGGAAGGGGAATTATCAGTGGAGGATACTGGGTCATTAGTTATACCAAGATTAACATGTTGAACCACACTGTGTGTCTTGTGTTTCTCTCATGTGTTAGGGCACACGTTGAGAGGTACTGTCTGTAATCTGGTAGTACAGCAGCACTCACTTAGCCAAACAGACACTGATCTAGAGAAAGAGTCCCCTCACCTGAATGGGCCTTCAGTGAAAGCTCGTGGCTCAGGATGAGAGAGGCTGATTTCTGCACCCCATTCTTCCCATCCCCACACTCCCATCCAATCCCACTCAGCTTGGGCTTTTCTGCTTCATTCTCCGGTCCCTGGCCCCTGAATGTGGAGTGCTCCAGGATTTAGTTCTTAAATTTCTTCTCCCACTATCTTTGGAGATCTCATCCAGGTTTAGGATTTTAAATCCATCTTTATTTAGATGATTCCCAAATTTAAATTGCTCATCTTGTTCTTTTCTCTGAGGCCCAGACTTACATATCTAACTACCTGCTACCAGGTTCACATCAATGTCGGTTAAGCATCTCAAACTGAACTCATCCTAAACTGAGCTCCTAATCCTCACATAAACCTCCCCCATCCTCAACCTTCCTTGCCTTCATTAACAGCAACTGCATTATTCCTGTTGTTTAGTCCAAAAACCTTGGTGCCATTCTTAATTCCTCTCTTTCTCTTATACCCTATATCTAATCCACCAGTAAAACCTATTGATGTTAGCCTCAAAATACGTATAGAGTCCAACCACTTCTCACTACTGTCACCGCTATCATCCTGGACAAGCCACCATCATCTTTCTTGCAGCTCCTAATTGGTCTCCATGATTCTGCCTATAGCACCCCTTGAGTCTATTCTCAAAAGAGCAACCAACACAACACTAAAAATGTTGAGTCACTTTACCTACTCCCCTAATCAAAACTCTCAGTGGCTTCAACATCTCCGAGTAAAAGCCAAAATCTTTGCAATGTGCTCCAGGGGCTACTGTGACTTGGGTTCTGGTACCTTCTTGACCTTATCTCCTATTACTGTCTGTGCTGCTTATGGGGCTCCAGCCACACAAGCCTCAGGTTATCTATGTCCACGATTACATTCTCTATCACAGGGACAGCTGTGTTTCTTTCTCTCCAACCTTATACTTTTTAAATATTGTTCTTGCCTTTCTAGGCTAATTTGGCTCTCCAACACAATGATGAATATAAGTGATAGTAGCATGCTTCTTTGTCTTGTTCCTGATTACAAACAAAAGCTTTTAATGTGTTACTATAAAATCTGATTGAATACTTGCTTTAGCTTTTTTTTCCCCTCTAGATCCTCCATTCTTGGCTTACTAAGGTGCTTTTATAAAAACCATGAATGAATATTGAGTTTTATTATATTTTTTTCCTGCACTTATGAGATGATCATGGGATTCTTTTTTTCTCCTGTAATCTTTAATATTGCTGTACTGATTAACTTTCTAATGCTAAACCATCATGGAATCCTGGTATAAATCCAACAAGGTCGCGATATAACATTATTTTCTTTTTATATATTGCTAGATTTAGTTGGCTCATAGTTTCTTCAGGAATTTTGCATCAACATTCTAAGAGTTGTTAAACTTTTTGATTAATGATTTGGTTTTGATATGATATTTTTCATTACCAAAAGATCCATTTCATATTTTTTTTCATTTATTCATTTGCTCAATTCAACAAATATTTGTTGAGATCCTATTATGTGCTGTATCCCACCGAGGTACATCAGTGAACAAGATGGACAAAGATGCCTGGTCTTGCAATGGGGAATGTGTAGTTAAACTAAGGGGCCATAATGCAGTGGAATGATTTTTTTTGTTTTTTGTTTTTTTTATTCATTTCATATTTTTAATAGGTCACTTTTTATAGTTTTTTTATAATAATTCCCTGCACATATTGTCAAGTTGCCTTTTATTTTGTGAGACACAGTAAATACAATCTTTTTAGAAAAAACTTCTTTCTAGTAATTCTAGCAGGTGATTTTTTTTTTGGTCTGCTTCTCCTGTGTAGTAGTATCTTTACTGTACTATCTTCAGTCATGGAGCTTTGTTTCCTTTTATATTGGTTACTTTTTACTGTATACATGTCATTACCTTTGAAAAAAAATTGGGAGCATTTTTGAGGCCTAGGATGATGTCTTCCTCTGGTGAAGATCTGCATTTGCTCTTTCCGGTTGCCTGAAGTACTCCCAGAAACAAATCTCAGCCGGAGATTCACTAGACCAGCCAGACAATGCAAATCAGGACTACAAATCTTACTGCGGTCTTCCCAGGGCCACAACCTCTCAGACAGGTTTTTTCTCTTCTTTTTTCCCTACTCACTTAACAAGACAACTTTGCTGTATTCCTGGTGGACATATGTGAGAGTGTGTATGCCTTTACTTCCGGTTCATCCTTATCCTAAGAATCCTCTGGGGTTCTGCCTCATAGTGGGCATGCCATCCATCATGCTCACCACCTCGGGTGGACTCAGGGTCATATCTCTTCATTAATCCACCAAGCTCAAAGCTTAAGTTGGCAGGAATTTGTAAATACCTTCAGGGCAGAAGGATTTGGGATTTGTGTGTCCTATTTATGTCTCCAAGTTCCTGTTTTCCCTTAGATTTTGGCTTGGTTGTTTCTATCATCTTTCCAGGTTTTCAATTTAAAAAATAATTTAACTAACTATTTTAGTTATTCTCAGCAGCAAAGTTATGCCATAACTGGAAGTAGAAGTCCCCTAGATACTGTGTTCTATGGATAATGCTCACTGTGTCATTACTCTTCCGGTTGCCCTACATGTAACTCTTAGCTTTACCTGCTCCCCCCTATTTCACATCCAATCCTTCACCAAGTCCCACTGATTCAGTCATAATCAGTTACTGTTCTCTCCATACCTGAGGCCACTTTTCTAATCCAGAGCCTCACCATCTGTCCTAAACTTTTAAAATAGCCTACAAGTATATCACTTTGGCCCAAATCTCACATTTTTCCATATATCCCCCATGTTATCTTTCTAAAATACACATGTAATTAGGTTAATAATCAATCTTTTGATAACATGAAGAAATTCTTTAGCTTGACTCAAATGGATAACTGGGTTCAGTTTACCTTTATGGTCTCATTGTCAATGAGTCATCCCTAGGAAACATTTTAGGTACAGAATACTATAGTATATGTGCCATATATTTCAACACTACATCTTAATTCTTCTACATGGAATGTTCCACTATACTCTTACCTTGATCTTTATGTATTAAATATTTAGTACTGTCAATTTAAAATTTCTTCTACATTAGCACTTCAATTGATTTCTTCTAGTGTTCCTTACAGTTGAATTTTGTGTATTTATATATATTGTATTTTTTAGAGCATTGACCCAATAGTGACGTATTTTTACTATTGATATTTTATCACACAAAGAATGATTTTGTTTATTAAATAAAAATCTTGCTTTGTGTGACTATTAACATTACCACCTATGCTTTCTCTCCAAGTCTATTTGGCATGTTTGTTCAAGTCCTTATTTATATTCTTTCTCTCCACTTTTGCTTTAAGTTTTTCTCTCCTGGCATCATATTTCAGGATTTTAAAATCCAAAGTGAGACCCTGCCTTTAATGCAGAAATGTTGCTTATCCTTGGATATCTGCAGGGCTTACTCCCTCATTTCCTTCAGATCTGTTCACCCTGACCTCAACACACACTTCACTACACCACAGCAACACACCTGGTACTTCCTATTTACCTTAGCCTTCTTTCCCCATCCCCCCACAACTGTAGCATTTATCTTACGCACAGCCTGTTTTTTGTTAATTATCAGTTTCTCCTAACAAGGGTATAAGCTCCACAAGAAGAGGAACTGCTATAGACCTAGTGACTAGAACAGTACCTATCATGTAAGAGGTACTCAATAAATGTTGTCGAATAAGTGAATAATCACATTTATGGTGACAACTGTAGACTAGGTCTACTTTTGGTTGTTTTATGGTCTGTTTTGTATGGCCATCTGTTTCCTTTGGCTTTTAAAAACAATATATATTGTAAACACATTTTTAAAAATTCTATTGATGATCACAATAAAGGTTTCCAAAAAATTCCTAATTCCGTGTGTGTGTGTGTGTGTGTGTGTGTGTTCAGATGAGGAAATAGTGTCTTGGACTACCTCTTAGGGATGGCAAAACCTTGGGTTTTTTGGCCTTCACTTTTTATTCTTCACCTGATCTTTTCAATTCTTGATTGTTTTTCATGAGATTCTGAGAGACTCACCCACATTTTAATTTTTGGTACCAATAATATTCATATTTATTTCCTCAGAAACATGTATAGTGAGGTCTTTCTTCTTTCCCAGTGATAGTTTCAAAAGCATAACTTTGCTTATATAATTGCCATATTTCATTGATAAACAAGGTAAGATAGACTGTTTCACATTTTTAACATCTTGAAAATTGTGACATCTTATAATTGATGCATCTTACAATCATTGTCCGCCAGGGGGCACTCACACCACAGTGGTCAATTGCCTACACATGCATGAATTCTGTCTCAGTTGTTTATACTGTCATCACTTTAACTGAGTTTCCTGAATCATGTTGAAGTTTATTACTGCTTAAAATGCCTTCAAAAATGTTACATTATAATTTGGCATTTCAACAAAGTTATTGTGGGTGCAGTAAGACAAGAAACCAAAGCAACAGGGCATATACTAATCAATAAAGCCAATGTCACTGGAAGAATTACCAGTTTCATCTTTTCTTGTAGAAACTTAGGTCCTATTATATAGGACCTAAGAAAGGAAGCAAATAATTCTAGATAAAAATTGCATTGTATTTTACTACTAAAATATATGCAAATTGATTGCCTTATCACACACCAATCAATGCAACTACAGTAGGAGAAATAATGTCAGAGCAATTCATGCATCACTGAAGATCACTGTTAACTGTGTTAAAGTTTAATTAGAAGGGTTTTTCTTTAATAGAAAAAAGTGCATCTTATAATCAATAGAATCTTTGATTTGATAAAATATAGTGTTTACAACGTCCTTCTGTCAGTTTTTGCATACGATTAATGAGTTGAGTTGGTTTTAAATTCTTAGGCAATACTATTTTTCTTTGAAGGTTCTATAGAAGAATATGTGTCAGGCATTGTTGCAGCAGAACTTAAGGCTGACTTGATTTGTGTTTTTTGGTGCTAGTAAATCTTTTTTTTTTCCATTTTCCTTTAAAAATTTTTTAATATTAATAGATTTAGGAAAAAAAGATTTAGAAGGTACAAGTTGAATTCTATTACATGTATAAATATTATATAGTGGCAGAGTCTGGGATTTTGGTGTACACATCACCTGTACACATCACACTGTATCCCATTGGTTATCTTTCATCCCTCACCCCTCTTGTCCTCTCTTCTTGTAGTCTCCAGTGTTCATTGTACTATTCTGGTGACCTGGTATAGCCATAGTTTGGCTCCCACTTATAAGTGAGATAATACAGCATTATTTTTCTGTTTCTGATTCACTTTAATTAGGATAATGGCCTCTAGTTCCTTCTAAGTTGCTGGAAAAGACATACTTAATTCTTTCTTATTGCTGAGTAGTACTCCAGAGAGAGTGTGTGTGTGTGTGTGTGTGTGTGTGTGTGTGTACTGGTCTCCAAAGAGATTATACTAATTTACATTCCTATCAATGGTGTATAGGTGTTCCCTTTTCATTGCATCTGTGCCAACATCTATTGTTTTTTGACTTTTTAATAATGGCTGTTCTAATTAGAGTTAAATGGTATCTCGTTTTAACTTGCGTTTCCCTGATGATTAGTGATGTTGACCATATTTTCATATGTTGTTTTCTTCTTTTGAAAAAAAAAAATGCCTGCTCATGACATTTGCCCACTTTATAATGGGGGTTGTTTGTTAGTTCCTTGTAGATTCTGGATATTAGTCTCCTTCCTTTCTTTTTTTTTTTTTTTTTTTTTTAGATAAAGTCTCACTCTGTTGGCCCAGGTAAAATGCAGTGGTGTCTTTCTAAAGAAGACAGAAGAATGGCCAACAAACATATGAAAAAATGCTCAACATCTCTAATCATCAGGGAAATGCAAATTAAAACCACAATGAGATATCACTTAACTCCAGTGAGAATGGCCTTTATCAAAAAGTCTCCAAATAACAAATGTTGGCGTGGATGCGGAGAGAGAGGAACACTCCTACACTGCTGGTGGGACTGCAAACTAGTTCAACCTCTGTGGAAAGCAATATGGAGATACCTTAAAGCGATACAAGTGAATCTACCATTTGATCCAGCAATCCCATTGCTGGGCATCTACCCAAAAGATCCAATGACACTCTACAAAAAAGACACCTGCACTCGAATGTTTATAGCAGCACAATTCATAATTGCAAGGCAGTGGAAACAGCCCAAGTGCCCATCAATCCAAGAATGGATTAATAAAATGTGGTATATATATACCATGGAATACTATTCAGCTCTAAGAAACAACGGTGATATAGCACATCTTATATTTTCCTGGTTAGAGCTGGAACCCATACTGCTAAGTGAAGTATCCCAAGAATGGAAAAACAAGCACCACATATACTCACCAGCAAACTGGTATTAACTGAGCAGCACCTAAGTGGTCACATAGGTACTACAGTAATAGGGTATTGGGCAGGGGGGAGTGTGGAGGGGGGCGGGTATATATATACATATTGAGTGAGATGTGCACCATCTAGGGGATGGTCATGCTGGAAACTCAGACTTGTGGGGGGAGGGGGGGAAAGGGAATTTATTGAAACCTTAAAATCTGTATCCCCATAATATGCCAAAATAAAAAAAAATGCAGTGGTGTCATCATAGCTCACTACAACCTCCAACTCTTGGGCTTAAGCAATCCTCCTGCCTCAGCCTCCTGAGTAGCTGGGACTACAAGTACATGCCACCATGGCCAGCTAATTTTTTTCTATTTTTAGTAGAGATGGGGTCTCACTTTTGTTCAAGTAATCCTCCCACCTTGGCCTCTCAGAGTGCTAGGATTACAGGCATGAGCCACTGTGCCCAGCCACTGGATGTGTCTTTTTCGGACACACAGTTTACAAATATTTTCTCCCATTATGTAGGCTGTCTATTTACTCTTTTGATTTCTTTTGCTGTGCGGAAGCTTTTTATTTAATTAAGTCCCGTTTGTTTATTTTTGTTTTTATTGCATTTACTTCTGTGGTCTTAGTCATAAATTCTATGCTGAGGCGAATGTCCAGAAGAGTTTTTCCTGGGTTTCCTTCTAGAAATTTTATGATTTCAGGTATTACATTTAAGTCTTTATCTGTCTTGATTTAATTTTTTTATATGGTGAGAGATAGGGATTCAGTTTAATTCTTCTGCATAAGGCTATCCTATTTTCCCAGTACCAATTATTGAATAGTATATCCTTTCCCCAGTGTATGTTTTTGTCCTGCTTTGTCGAAGATTGGTTGGTTGTAGGTATATGACTTTATATCTGGGTTCTCTACTATGTTCCATTGATTTATGTGTCTATTTTTATGCCAATACCATGCTCTTTTGGTAACTACAGGCTTGTAGTATAATTTGAAGTCAGGTAATGTGATACGGCCAGTTTTGCTTAAGATTGCTTTGGCTATTCAGGCTCTTTTTTCATTCCATATGAATTTTAGAATTGTTTTTTCTAATTCTGTTAAAAGTGATATTGGGATTTTGATAGGAATTGCACTGAATATGTAGATGGCTTTGGGCACTATGGTCATTTTAACAATATTGATTCTTCTGACCCATGAGCATGGGATGTCTTTCCATTTGTTTGTGTCTTCTACATTTTCTTTCATCAGTGATTTGTAGTTCTTCTTGTAGAGATCTTTCACTTTCTTGGTGAAATTTATTCCTAGGCATTTTAATTTTCTGCAGCTATTCTAAATGGGATCGAGTTCTTGATTTAGTTCTCAGTGTGGTTGTTGTTGGTGTAGAAATGCTATTGATTTTTGAATGTTGATTTTATAACCTAAGACTTTGCCTAATTCACTTACAAAATTTAGGAGTCTTTTGGAGGAGTCCTTAGAGTTTTCTAGGTTTAAAATCATCTCATCAGCAAACAGAGATAATTTGATTTTTTCTTTTCCAATTTGGATGCCCTTTTTTTTCTTTCTCTTTCCTGATTGCTCTGACTAGAACTTCCAGTACTACCGTGTTTTCCTGAAAATAAGACCTACTCATAAAATAAGCCCTGGCAGGATTTCTAAGCATTCGCACAATATAAGCCCTACCCTGAAAATAAGACCTAGTGATAGGTATGGCTATGAAGCACATCTGTACAACCCATGCATTTCCTCGTGGAGAGGTAAAGAAGACGAGCAGCCCTTCTCGTCTGCCCCATCGTGACAGCTACTATCAGAGAGGTGACTGGAAAGGTGTGGGCAGCCCCACCAACAAGGTCTGCTACCCCTGTCAGGTCCCGGCCATCCTGTGCATGCTGCAAACTGAGGCTTTGAGGGGAAAGCCTCCTCGGTGAAGTGAGGAGTGAGACACTCCACTTTAGGTATTATGTGTCCCTAGGGGGAAGAAGGAAGGCTGTGGCTGCCATTTTATTTAGCACTGTGAGCCTCTCTCACCCCCCACAAACACCAGGGGACAGGGGAAAAGCTTCAGCAAGCAGTCTCCTACTGAGCCCAGAGAGATCATTTGTACCGCACTTAAAAAAGAAAACAACACATCCCCTGAAAATAAGCCTTAGGGTGTCTTCTTGAGGAAAAATAAATATAAGACCCTGTCTTATTTTCAGGGAAACATGGTATGTTGAACATGAATGGTGAAAGTGGGCATTCTTCTCTTGTTCCAGTCATGGGGAATGCTTTCAACTCTTCCCCATTCAGTATGAAGTTGGCTATGGGTTTGTCATATAAGGATTTTATTATTTTGAGGTAGGTTTCTTCTATGCTGAATTTTTAGGGGGTTTTTACTATGAATGGATATTGGATTTTATTGAAAGCTTTTCCATATCTATTAAGGTGATCTTCTTTTTGTTGTTAAACTTCTATTTGTGTGTGGTGCATCTCATTTATTGACTTGTGGATGTTGAATCATCCTTGTATCCCTTGAAGAAAACCCATTTGAGTGAATTATCATTTTCATGTGCTGTTGGATTTGGTTTGCTAATTCTTTGTTGAGAATTTTTATATCTATGTTCATCAGAGATATTGGTTTGTAGTTTTCTTTTTTGGTTGCATCCTTCCCTGGCTTTGGTATCAGGGTGATATTGGCTTCATAAAATGAGATTGGGAGGATTCCCTCCTTGATTTTTCAGGACAGTTTCAGTATGATCAGCACCAGTTCTTTGTATATCTGGTAGAATTAAACTATGACTCCATCTGATCCTGAGCTTTTTTTATTGGGAGATTTTTTATTACTGATTCCATTTTGTCACTCATTATTGATACTCAGGAGTTCCATTTGTTTCTGGTTCAGTCTCAGGAGGTTGTATGTTTTCAGGAATTCATCTATTTCTTCTAGATTTTCTAGTTTGTGAATATATGGTTGTTCATAATAGTCTCTGATGATCTTTTGTATTTCTGGGGTATTAATTGTAATGTTTCCTTTTTCATTTCTGATTGTGTTTATCTGGAACTTCTCTCTTTTTTTCTTGGTTAGTGAAACTAGTGGTTTATCAATTTTGTTTATCTTTATGAAGAACCAACTTTTTGTTTTATTGATCCTTTGTGTTTTTTTGTTTGTTTGGTCTCCATTTTATTTAGTTTTGCTCTGATCTTTGTTACTTCTTTTCTTCTGCTAATGCTGGATTTGGTTTGTTCTTGTTTTTCTAGTTCCTTGAGGTGCAATGTTAGGTTGTTAATCTGTGATCTTTCTACTTTTTTGATTTGGTATTTAATGCTGTAAACTTCCCTTTAAGCACTACTTTTGCTGTATCCCACAGGTTTTTAGTATGTTATACTTTCATTTCATTCAATACATTTTTAATTATCATCTTTATTTCTTCATTGATATAGGGATTGTTTAGAAACATGTTGTTTAATTTTCATGTGTTTGTATAGTTTCTGAAGTTCCTCTTCATATTGATTTCTAGCGTTATTCCACTGTGGTATGAGAAGATATTTAATATGATTTTGATTTTTAAAAATTTGTTAAGACTTGTTTTGTGGCTAAAATGTGGTCAGTCTTGGAGAATGTTGCATATATTGATGAAAAAAATGTATGTTCTGTAGTTGTTGAGTGGAATGTTCTGTAAATGTCTGTTAGGTCCATTTGTTCTAAAGTCCAATTTAAGTCCAAGTTTGTTGATTTTCTGTCTTGATGATCTTTCTATTAATGTGAGTGGGGAGTTGTAGTACCCAACTATTATTGTGTTGCTGTCTATCTCTTTCTTTAGGTCCAGTAATATTTGTTTGGTGAATCTTGGTGCATATATATTTAGACTCATTATCTCCTCTTGCTGAATTGATCCCTTTATCATTATATCATGACTTTCTCTTTCTTTTTCTACTTTTTTTAATCTAAAGTCTGTTTTAGCTTATATAAGTATAGCTACTCCTGCTTGATTTTTGTTTTTATCTGCATGGAATTTTTTTCACCCCTTTACTTTCAATCTATGTGTCTCTATGGGTAAGGTGGGTTTCTTGTAAGGATTATGTATTTGGATCATTTAAAAAATCCATTCCACCAATCTATACCTTTTAAGTTGACCATTTAATTCATTTATGTTCAAGGTTATTATTGATATATGAGATTTTGTTTTTGTCATATTTTCAGTTGATTTCTAGTTGTTTTATAATTCTTTGTTTATTTCTTTTTCTATCTTTTTGTCTTTGTGGTTTGCTGAACTTCTCTGTCTTTTGCCATTGCTCTCTTTCTCCTGTGTATGAATGTTTTATAAGAACTATAAGTTTTATATTAATATTTTTGTGTGTTTTTGTGATGGTTAATATTGTCCTTTCATTTCCATGTTTAAGATTCATTTCAACATTTCCTGTAGGGTTAGTCTAGTGGTGACAAAATCTATTGGTGTTTGCTTCTCTGGGAAAGACTTTCTTTCTCCTTTATTTATGAAGCTTCTTCTGGCAGGATATACAATTCTTGCCTCGCAGATTTTACTTTCAACACTTTGAAAATGCCATCCTGTTTTACGGTCATACCACCCTGAATGCGCCTGATCTCATCTGAAAATACCATCCAATTCTCTTCTGGCTTATAAGGTTTCTGCTGAGAGGTCTGTTGTTAGTTTGATGGGGTTTTATTTATTGGTGACTAGATGTATTTCTCTTGCTAATTTTAAAATTCTCTCTTTGACTACAACTTTAATCATTCTGATTGTAACATGCCCTGGTGAAGCTCTTTTTGAAATTTATTTGCCTGGGTATCGTTGGGCCTCCTATATCTGACTGTCTAACTTACTTGCTAGTCTTAGGAAGTTTTCATTGATTATTTCCTTAAATAGATTTTCTAAACTTTTTGATTTCTCTTCTCCCTTGGGAATACCAATAATTTGTAAGTTTGGTTGCTTTATGTAGTCCCAGACATCTCTAAGGCTTTGCTCATTCTTCCCTCCTACCCTTATATTTGTCTGACAGAATGACAAAATAAATTGAAAATTCAGATCACATAGATATAGAAATAAATTGAGAGTCACTGTCCCTTTATCATTCTAGGTTCATTAGCAAAGTTCAACTGAGTTGGAAAGGAGTGGGCACCTGTCAGTAAGGTCAATCAATATTAACTATATCTTTCACTGTGCAAAAACTCATGAAAGCTGTGTAGACTTGATCAAGGAAATCACAAGATTACCAAATCAAGGAGACAGGGAGCAGTCTATCATCACAACAACTCTACCTCTTACTAGTTGTCTGTTTTCAGTTACATCAATTTAATCAGCAAAAGCAAGCTAACATTTCTACTTTGGCAAGGATGTTGTGAATATTAAATGAGATGATATTTATAACATGCTGGGCACAATTGTAGCTTGATAAGTGGAAGCTATCATTATTTGGCTTTTGGGAATGTAAAATATAATACTACTGAAATTGTCAATGAGAACATAGCATGGTGATCTGGGGGGGGTCCCGTTGGAGCTATTCACAGACTCCTGCTTCTGTAGATCTGACAAATCCATCACTTGTAATAGTTTTGAGACTTTTGGATTAGTTGATTAATAAGTCAGATTTTTCATATATCTTCTAATCACTGGACCACATGTAGTGTTTACACCAATAAAAGCAAATTCCTTACCTGCCTTTGTCAAGTAAACCTTTCCACTTTGGGAAACAAAAGTAATATCCGAAGTATAAAAACTATGAAAAGTCCTCTTTATGATATCATCATGAAAGTCAGCTAATAATTCAAAGGTGTTGCCACCATCAATTGAAAGCCATATCTAAAAGAATAAAGAAATAATACCAACTCACTAAAGAAATACCATGTAATAGTCAGCAATTACCTATCAGCCTAATCTTCCTACATAAGGAAAATCATGTGGCATGGTCTTTTCCCATATGCCCACATCACACACACACACAGGTGTACAGACACCTTACTTATCTGGTCTACCTAGACTCTGTATGACAGTGTTTATGGCAGAATATAAGGTCTACACAGTATGCACAGTGAATTTATAGAAAAACAAAGTTATTCCTGTCATCTCCAAAATGGAATTCTCTTGTTTTATGAACATCTTTGTTTTATGAGGATGGAATGCTGGGTGCATTTGGATGTGAGGGAGGGGTTTATCCCATATTAATATAAAACTTCATGTTCTAGACATATGTACACTTCCCCCAGGTACCTTCTGATCTTGCCGAGCAGATCACCCTGCCTCCCTCTCCCCGACTCTGGGTGTCTCTAGTCACTTCTCTGATGATTCACAATGAGATGGTCCACCTGTGGGTGAACTTCTACCAACAACCTTTGATCCTCTCCTTGAGAGAAGCGAGTGCAGGCTGCTTCTAGTCCACCATTTCACTATCTTGGCCTCCCTACCCTCCCACCTCCCTGAACTTAGAGGTTTTGAACATTTAGTGTGAAACTTAAATATGGAAGGGAGTTTCAAGAACACACAGAAATAGGGTTATCACCTTCACAAATCTCTAAATTGTGTATAGAATATGGATGTTTGAGAAACACCACTGAGAAACTGAATTAATAGTTGCTTTCTTTGGAAGTCACTGCAGTGTTTTCTTAGCTCTGATGTTTACATATTTTGTGGTCCTTCCTTTTAAACTGGCTGATGCTCCATAGATGGTGTACTGTTCCTTTACCAAATTTTCAGGCTACTGATACAAAACGGACTGAAGGAGAGGCCAGAGGGTAGAAAATACTACTGGAAAGAGTTTGAAGAATAAAAGAGCCAGAAAGTCAAGCTCAGACAAGGTCAAATAAAAAAGGCAAACATTAAATGCTGGAAAAACTAGATATAATACACTTTAAATGGGTTGATGGCAAAATCCAAGTCACTCAGAGCTGGAAAAAAATGTGACATAATTGGCAAAATTCAAGATAACTCTAGTGTACCCATAGGTCATTTTTATCAGCCAGTGAACTAACCAAAAGGTAAAAACTGACAATATGCACTGAGCTTAGCACATAATAAATAATACATACACATTCATTGTCTTCCCTCCCACTCCCACCTCTGAGATCATCAGAGCAGCTCTGTTCTCAAGGTACAACCACTCAGTATGAAGTGAGTGGATGATTTACCTCTAACCCAGAGTGTGAAATTTCATGTGTACGCACCTGATTGCCATAAGCATACAGAAAGTGGCTTCGGGGATGAAATACTATTCCAACAGGATTAGAGAATGATGAAGGAAAATCGAACTGTGGAAATTTTTGTAGGAAATCTGGTTTGTGATCTTTTAGGGTGTTCACAGAGACAGAGACAGTTCTCTGGATCTAGATAAACAAAGCAAGAGCAAGCATAAGGCTTTTGTCATTATTATCAGCCCATGTTACAAGTTTTAGGCTTTCTTGTCACTTGGATTTTTATTTAGAGAAGGTCACATCCATTAACAGAGCACAGAACTAGAAGGATTAGCAACCATTGCTATCTTGTCACTGCACTACTCTCACCCTTGCCACACACCCATCTTACAGATGTTGAAAATGAAGTTAAAGAGATTAAATAATGTGTCCAAAGTTCTATAATGAATAGCAAAGAGACTTTTATTACAGAGTCATTATGGAACTCTGCAGACAGACTCCAATGCCCGCGCTCATAACCATCGTGCCAAAAGTGTGGATGCTTGAGCCACACGACAATTCTATTGAATCCTGATCTTGAAGGGGATCAGAATATGATACCCCCAAATATATGACTTTGGTAAAAGATAATTTTAAGCTGAAGACTTTTGAGACCCAACAGATGCAGGAGAAAAAAAAATTCTAGGAGCTCCTCTCATCTGACTATGAACTAAAATAAAACCCTAATCCCCCTACTGACCAAATGGATCCCCTCTTGGCCAAGTAGACCCCAGAGAAACCTTAGAAACCCAGCCATGATTGTTCAAGAGGTCAAACATGCCTCATTATACTCCCTCCCTTGCTAATGGCTATTAGGTTTATTTCCTAAGGGCTAAACAGAAACCAATCTCATGATCCAAACCAGCATTCTTTCCTGATAAGAGACCACCAACCACGGAGTGGGTTTAGCCAGTCTACAGAGGATGTGCAGAGAGGGTTTTCATGTCCTTGCTTCACCTTTTGACATCAGAGGGCTGCCTTTTCTGAACATGGGACCCCATAAAGGAGCATAAAGCATGATTGTGCATGTGCATGTTTCTCCTTTTATAAATATTCATGACTGCTCCTATAGCTTATTAACTATGTATATTTGGCCACCCCACTCAGCATAAATTCCTGTTCCCTTTGTCTGTCCCACAAAGCACGTGTTCCTGGCTTCTGGCTGGGATTCTGCTTTCCTGCCTGTCAGAGTGGCCACCCACAGGCTGTAGCCCTTTATGAGAAATAAAGCCCTCCTTTCCAAATGCATGAACCTTGTCATTTTCTTCAGTTAACATGACTGAAGGCAGCAACTTCTGGGAAATGAGGCTGCCAGAAACTCCACTTTGGGGCAGATCTACTTCCAGAAGAGAGAATGCAAATAAGACCTATCCCAAATCTGTTTACCAGGTGAGGTTTCTTGACCGTGAAGGGGAAAAGACCACTCATACTTGTATAGACAAACAGTATCAAAAACATTATCTCCTGTTTGTTCTTCTGAAAACCAATTTATCTTTTTTAAAAAAAGTCATTTGTTTTTCTTTAACTGCCTTTCTCCTCCCTTCCCCTTTTTGCCTAGTAAGATGGTATATAACCCCCAAATTTTAACCACCCCTTTTAGTTACTCAGAACTGAGTTCTTCCAATGTATATGCACACTGCACACATAAATAAACTATTTTCTCTTCTCCTATTGGCCTGTTGTTTTTCAGCTTAATTTTCAGGCTTTGGTGATTTGAACACAAGAGGGTAGAGAAAAAAATTTTTCCCTGAGGGTAGAAGGTGATCTTATGCATTTTTAAAATGGTTCTAAGAATAATTCTAATTCACAGCTACGGTTAAGGACCTTTGGTATAGAAAATATAGATCTGTGGCAAATAGTTCCATTTTTTGTTTATTTTAACTAATGATTTTATGGAACTTTAAATGTATATAGAGAAAAACTCAGTTTATATTCTCCTGGAGAATTAGCAAGGGAGAGTCACTATGCAAATAGCATCACATTTTCCATTTTTATCAAACTGAATGACGATCAGAGGTGAGAAATCTCTCAAGAGTCAAACTACATTACTAATCTTAGATAATTTTGTTTAGTCAATTTTATCAGGTTCTATTGCCAAAGATAACAAGAACTTGGAAAAAGTTTTGCTGAGGTAAATTTTAATTATTGTATTGTAAATATTTTAATTATTTAATTATTGCTCTGTGTCCAGAGCAATCTCTTCTGGGATACACGGCCTACCTGATTATAGAGGAGGTAAACTCCAGTATGGTGCTCTTGGTCAATAATAAATGTCATCACACTTGGAAGAACATTTTTCTTTCCTTTTGTAATGTAAGGTATGCAAGGTAACCATTCAACAAATGGTTCTTTACTATAAAAACAAGAGCTTGACTACAAAAAGAGAAAAGAAAGTTAAAAGAGAAAGATAAAGAAAAAGCTGTTTTTGAAATATAAGTCCTAATTTGTTCTCATAGGAAAAGAAACTAATGAACCATTGTGTTGTTATGACTGACCACAAATCTTTTTAAAAGTCTTTAATGTCCATGTCTCTCTTCTACAGGATATGTGTCCAGAAAACACTTCAAAGCATCTCTTTTTGTTTTTTTTTTTTTTTTTTTTTTTTTTTTTTTTTTTTTTTTTGAGACAGAGTCTCACTTTGTTGCCCAGGCTAGAGTGAGTGCCGTGGCGTCAGCCTAGCTCACAGCAACCTCAAACTCCTGGGCTCAAGCGATCCTCCTGCCTCAGCCTCCCAAGTAGCTGGGACTACAGGCATGCACCACCATGCCCGGCTAATTTTTTATATATATATCAGTTGGCCAATTAATTTCTTTCTATTTATAGTAGAGACGGGGTCTCGCTCAGGCTGGTTTTGAACTCCTGACCTTGAGCAATCCGCCCGCCTCGGCCTCCCAAGAGCTAGGATTACAGGCGTGAGCCACAGCGCCCGGCCTAAAGCATCTCTTTTTGATATGGATTGTTTTTTTAGAATTACTGTAGGTATTGATTAACATAATTAGGTAACTATCATTAAACTCAAGTAGAGAAACCCCTGGGAGCACAGAGTGATTGTTAAGCTTTTCAATCTATAGAATTGTCATTTTTTAGATTAATAACAATTCATGAAATCATGCACAACTAAATTTCTTACCTTATAAAATATACAATATCATACCTCACTTAGGGTCCTGTTTCTGTCATAGGTGACAGTAACATAATCAACTGAAAAATATAAAGGTATAGAAATTATGAGGAGCATCTATATTTCTAAAACAAGAAAGGTTAGTGTTAATAAAATAGCCTTCATAAAAAATAAGAGCAGAGGGGAGGGGAAAAAATAAGAGCAGTTATGTTTTATCAATTAATGTATACTCAAATATAATTTTCTTATACTTATAGCAGGTGTACCTATTGTCTCAGATTTAAATTAGATTTTTTTTCTCAGTTTTAGCACATTGAATTATACATTAACAAACATGCCTTTACATTTTATTCTATTTTTATTTTATGTCATTTTGTTAAATCTACATATGTTTTCTATATTGATAAAAGCCTTTTAATACAGTAGTATCTTTGACTAAAATTTACCTTCAAAGTGTTCTCTGTTAGCAAAACATCTTTCATTATACCATAATTTTCCTTTGACATAGTCAACCTATATAAATAAATAAAAATATCATTTAGGCAATATGTAGACTTAAGATATAAAATAGAAAAAACTTACTAATAAATTTCACAGTTTGATAGTTCAGGATGTGAGGCAAAGAGAGAAAAATTGTATGCAAATAAGATAAAAGGTTGTAGAATGAGAACTAAACATTTTGAACAATAAACAAAAAAGGAATAAAAAGAACAGAGATTCCACAGGAATCAGCATATTTTAATGGAAGATGCTCTTGTTTAAGAATTGTCTTTCTAAAGCTACCAGAAGCCGTTAGCCTTTTGTCAGTTACAATGGGTCACATGTTTATCTTTTATTCTTCTTTAGCTGCAACTAGGTTTAACAAGCCTTCATAGAAGCCAGATAGTTGCAAGAAGCAACAGGAAAAAGGTTTTGAAAATTGGTTATAAGAGAGAAGCTTCAAAGAAAATGAGATTGTATATGCTGGATATTAACTAAATGCAATAGTTTGAAATGGTTTTGTTATAGGAAGTTTCTGACTTTCAAATTATTGAGACATAAGGAAGACCTTTTTATATTTTTATAGACCAGTAATAAAATCTGTATAATCTGTGCAAAGAAGCCTTTTACATGTTTCAAAATTGTGGTGATGGTTACACAACTCTGTGAATATACTAAAGGCCACTGAATTGGACATTTTAAATGGGTGAATTTATGTTGTGTGAATTATATCTTGATAAAACTTCTAAAGAAATAAATGCACTTGAATGGTGGTATCTTCAAGCTAAGATGTTATATCAAACAAACATTTCACTTCTCATATAAATGTTCAGATTTGCAGGATACTATAATTATCATTATAATATCTGGGCAATTAATATCTTTATTGGGCCCTGAACTACTCCTCTTTTTTTTTTGTTTTAATTTTTATTAATTTTAATTTTAATTTTTTATTATTTTTTTATTTTAGCATATTATGGGGGTACAAGTGTTAAGGTTACTTATATTGCCCATGTCCCCCTCCCTCCTTGAGTTACTCCTATTCTTTCTCTTTCAATTCCTTCTTGTTTTTTCCCTACTTGGAATTAAACTGGTAACAGCTAACTGGTACATTATCCTGGGAAAAATGTAATTCAAATCAGGCTTACCTCATTCCAAGGATAAGCTCAGGACCCAGGCCTGACTCAACAGTCAAAATCTGACTTTGTAATGGAGAGGGGAGATAAATGAACAAAATCCCCAAAAGGCCAGAAGCAGAGCTGTGGCTAGATAATATGGCATTTTTGTGCAAATTAGAAAAAGCACCCCTCTTTCTCCAGGTAGGCACAGACCTACAACAGGGCAGATGGATTGGAAAGCAAAGCATCAGCCAGATTCCAGCCTCCACTCTCTTCAATGAGGTGCCCTTGTACAGAATACGACCTGAACGACCACAGCAAGCCTGGACAGAGAGTATGAGAAGGGGTATGGGGTAGCCTCTGAAACGAGGAGGAACATTTCTTACTTTGAAACAGAAGAGGAGATCATTGTTTAATGGTTGCTAGAAATAAGTTTTTAGGTCAAACTGTAAAGAATATTATAGCAACAGGAATAATCTATATTGTCAATTATCGCTTTGCATCTCATTTCTTAAGTCACCAAATAAACATGTATCTTCTAACCAACTCTGGGAAATTTTAAGTTGCTTACCCTTTCAAAACCACAAAAGTCTGCCCTGGAAAGCTAGAAGAAAAAATGAAACTTTAATTTTTGCTTGTATATCAGAAGGCATAACAAAATATAGCAATTTCAATTATACCAAATGAAATTCTGTTTTTCTATCCCAGCAGTTAGGATGGTCAAACACTAAAATGCTTTGCCTCTGACATAGTTTACACATCATCTTGGATATTCCCCCTTCAGTCTTTGCCTTGTTTCTCCATTTTATCTATTTATACCTTAGTGTAATTACAGAAATGATTTGAGATGAAAACCATACCTTTTAAGGATTTAAATGGAGGAATTAAGAAATGTGCAGAAGATACTAAGTCGGCCACCTACTTGGTTTAGGAAACCCTACTGGAGTTTAGGAAAACATGCCCTTAACCTATTATTTTTTCCTTTGCCACTCTGTTTCTTCTGCCCAGCCCACTGCAGCTCAGAGATCAGCACTTGTGATGTACGGTCCATGTCTACTTCTCTGCACTTTGAATTTAAGCCATTGCAGCCTTACTGGCTGCTTCAACTCTCTGTCTTAGCAATTACATGATAAACATATAAAAGGCCAAATCTATAGGTTGTCTGAGCAACAAATGGCACTTTTTCAGAGATGGTGAGGAAGGAGGGAAAATTGTGAATATTCATATACCTGAGGAAAGATAATAATTACCATGAAGAAGAAATATAGATGTTGTATTTCTTAACCAATACAAGTACCCTTTCCTTACTTCCCCTTATCTTTTCTTCTACTGCTCCTAAGTCTTCATTACTCATCTCATCTCTGTTGTGGTAATTTTTGAGAGATATTTATTAACATGTTTAAGAATTTCATGGTATACATATTACATATCCTCACTGAGACATATATTTACATCTCTCAATCCCCATGCTTGTGCTTAATTTATGTTACTTTGTAATACTATATTTAGATTTACAAATTACCTTATTTTGGACTCACATATAGCTATAAATATATTGATCAATCAATCAATAGTTAGAAAAATCTTTTCTACATGTGTATTTAAAACTTACTATAAATTTATACAACAATAAAACTAGCATCATTTCCAAATTATATATTCAATACTGTAAGGCAAAGGAATAATTTTCTGTATTATGCTTTTTTGTATTTTTTAAAAGGAAAGAGCATTTTAATTCTAAGATATATCACACATAACTCAAATATCAAATATTTCTTTTTCTGTCATGGAAGCTATTTAAGGTTAACTATTAGTTACAAAGCAATTTACATACCAATAAGATTTGGGGTGATGGATAACGAAGATCTTCACTTATAAAAAGACCCAAAGTTGTGAGGATAACTAAAAAATGATTTGTTAAAACTATATCCACCGCTGAAAGGTATGCATATTCTAAAAGAAGAAATGATATCATTGGTTAAAAAGTAAGAAAAAAGTGAGCTCCTACCAAAGGAAAGACATTTTATAAATATCAATCAAGTATTGATATTGATATAAGTAAAATGCTGAAGATGAAGGCACTGTTGGAGGAATTACCTTCTTGAAGCTGGGAAAAGATATTATTTGTCAAGTTATACCATGTAGTTTCATGATAATTCCAAAATCCAGAAGAGGTTACACCTATGTAAACACCTACCATGAGAGAAAAAGAAAATTAAGGCTAGACAACTTTACAAAGCTAGTCACTCAATTCTATAGGGCTAGGCCTTCCCAGGCAAGAGCCTGAATATGTTCTATCTTCCAAACCATTCTCCTCTCCTACCCCCCCCCCCCCCCCCGCCAGTTTGATTCTCATTTCCCCAAGCTTTGGAAAGATGAAGTAACTTCAGGTTATACCATAGAATTTTAACCAACCACCTGGCCAACTCCTAGAATTATTACCTCTTGAAAGAATATGCCCTTAAAATAAATCCTCTTAATGTACTGGTTTATCCTATTAAAATATTTTCCAAGCTGTACTGGTATTTTGTTTTATATTGAAGGAAATAAGAATATGCCATCTCAAAATATGCCACTTTTGAGGATGGCAGGCTCTGCCCTCCCTTTATCTACCTAAAAGCAGGGCATAAATTTCCCCTTGTACCAGGAAAAGAAGAACACTTTTATCACTGGAGACTGGGGGGGGGGGGTAGACAATAAGACAAGTTTGCATAAACACACCTTACTGCAGTAACCCTTACCTTCCACTAGTTCCCTATATTTCCTAGTCACAACTTCCTTACAACTTATTGTCCCTTGAGGCCCAAACTCCTTTTCTTTGTTAAAATGGTATGTATTAATAAGTTCCTGAATTTAACCACTTGAGTTTCATTTCTTTTATGTGAACTATCATGCACATACATATTAACAAAACTGTGTGCCTTTTCTGAAGTTTTGTCAACAGGTATGACTACTGGCAGAGGGGATCTGGGGGGGCTAAAGACACTTAACAATCTAATGCACATACTTTGTTTCCAAAAGAAGAAAGTAGGGCAAGTGATACTGTGAAGTGTGTGTTGCAACTTCCAGCTCTTGTCTGTGTGGGGAAAGATGTAGAAGGAAGTTTTATTATTGTCTACTTTTTCCAGGAAGAATAAAACTAAAGATGAGCTTTGCCTTTCTAAACATTAAGTCTAGTTTTACAGATAACAGTGGGAAATTCTAAGTGGGAATGATTATAGGTGTCCAGCATGATATCATATGACTGATTCTTGCAAAGTTTAGGGGGTATTTAATGGAGAAATAAGAAATAAAATAAACACTCTATATTGGTTAATATTTTTAGACTAAAATTAAGTTATAGGCCACTCTCTATGACAAACTGTCCACAATTGTAGGTTACAGAAGCTGATGTAGTCCATTGTGAAGAGTTTGGCATTTATTCTAATGGCAAAGGGAAGCCACTGGAGTGTTTGAAACAGGGAAGTGATACAATCTGGTTTACACTAGAGAAGATCATTCTGGTGGCTACATGGAGGGTAGGTAGTATTGGGGCAAGAATAGAAACAGGGAGACCACTTAAGAGGCTACGAATTAGTCTAATAGAAAAACAATGTTGACTTGACATAAGATTTTAGCAGAGAAGAGAGGTGATCACACTGGGGATGGACCCTGGAGACAGCACCACTCTGGAATATTGTGAGAGTGAGAATAGTCAAGAATGTGTCCTAGATTTCAGTTTCGACTAATTTAATACTAATTGGGATGAGAAATACTAGAAAGGAACAGATTTTATTTATTTTTTATTTTTTATTTTTTTTTGAGACAGAGTCTTACTTTGTTGCCCAGTCTAGAGTGAATACCGTGGCATCAGCCTAGCTCACAGCAACCTCAAACTCCTGGGCTCAAGCAATCCTACTGCCTCAGCCTCCCCAGTAGCTGGGACTACAGGCATGCGCCACCATGCATGTATTTATTTGTAGTAGAGACGGGGTCTCACTCTTGTTCAGGTTGGTGTCGAACTCCTGACCTTGAGTAATCCGCCTGCCTCAGCCTCCCAGAGTGCTAGGATTATAGGCATGAGCCACCACGCCCAGCCCAGGAACAGATTTTAGAGGGAGATAAATCAAGAGTTTTGGATTAGACTTGTATATTTGAGATGCTCATTAGATATCAAGACGAAATGCAAAACAGACAACTGAACATAGAAGTGGTTTGGTCTTAAAGGCAATATAGATTTGGGAATCAATAGCCTAAAGGTAATGTTACTACCATAAGCCTAGATTAAGTCTTCTAGAGAGTGAATGTGGTTTCTTAAGGAAGAAAAGTCAAGAATAAAGTCCTAGGTTCATCAACATTTAGGGGTCACACCAAAAATGAGCCCTCCTAGAAAACTAAGGAGTTAGGCCAGATGTGCCTTGTGCTGGTAATCGCAGCATTGAGGGAGGCCAAGGCAGGAGGATCGCTTAAGGCCAGGAGTTTGAGACCAAACCTGAGCAACACAGTGAAACTCCATCTCTACAAAATATTAAAAATTAGCTGGGTGTGGTGGTGTGCACCTGTAGTCCCAGCTATTTGTGAGGCTGAGGCAGGAGGATTGCTTGAGCCCAGGAGTTTGAGGCTGCAGTAAACTGTGATCACACTAATACACTGCAGCCTGAATGACAGAGCAAAAACCTATCTCAAAAGAAAGACAGAAAGAGAAAGAAAACTAAGGAGTGACCAATGAGCAAAGAAGATAAAAGGACTCAAAGGTGGTGTGGTGTCAAGAAAGTCAAGAGAGTGTTTTGAGGAGAGAGTGCTCAACTGTGTTAAATGCTGCTGGGAGGGAAAGTAGAATGAGCATAAAGGACTGGCTGCTGGAATTGGCAATATGGAGATGGTGGGTGGTCTTGAGAGGAACTGTTTTAGTACAGTGGTAGAAACACAAGTCTCATTTGTAGTGGAATGAAGATAAAATGAGAGGTGAAAACAGCACCATCTACAATGAATTCTTTCCATAAATTTTGCTTTGAAAGAGAACAGAGAAATGGGGGGTGGGAGTAAAGTGAGGTAAATAAAGATATTATTTAAGATCAGGGTATTAGGGTATGTTTGTATGCTAATGGATACAACCCAGTAAGGAGAAAGAGCATGATAACATTGGAGAGAAAGGTGATAATTGCAGGAGAGATGCAGGAACAAGGTTCTTCATGGCTGTAAGGAATGGGATCTAGAAGGTTAGAGCTAACAGGTGGCCTTTGAATGCAGCAGAGACATTTTCTTACAGTACACAGGCAAAAAGGCAAAGCATGCAAATGCAGGTAGGATGACAGATTTTCAGGTACATCAATGCAGTTCCTGGTAATCTTCATTTTCACTGTGAAGTATTAAATACAGGCACAAATGAGAGTGAGAGGGGAATGAATGTGATGTAGAGTGTTTGAGGAGTGGGAAGAGGTGAGGTAAGTTTATTTTGCAGAGTGGGAAAATAAATATACCAGGGAAGAGTGGAGTGGTAAGATTTCTAGGGTGGTGCTGTGTGCCCACTTGAGATTTGTGATCATAAATTTAGAATGAGACCAGTCAGTGGAATTTTAAAGTGATAACAATGTGCAATTTTTTTCCTAGAAATATTCTGCTCTTCCAGTGCAGGAGCAGAGGTGGTTTTAACTAGAAGGGGGGTTATGCAGGCAAGGAGGAAAGAGAAGGGCAAGGAACTCACAGAAGTATTGAAAAGTATGAACTATGAAAATTAAGGTGTGAAAGAGGAAAATAAGGATATTGGGTGAAAAAAGTAATAGGGACAATATATCAAAGTCTCAATGAGATCAAAGAAATGTTGGAGTGTGAGTACTAGAGTAGATTGAAGGAATAGGGGGCAGTGGACAGAGTGTGAGATACTTGTAGTGAAGATTTTGAAGATGATATTATTAGAGATGACGGGGTCAAAAATATGACCATAGGAGTAAGATGGGGAAAAGATCATAGGAGGAAAGGGGGCCTTGAAACTGGGTACTGCATGGGTCATCATGTGGATGGTGAAGTCACCAAAAATAGGGACAAAAATCAGGGTGCAAAGGAAGTCAGGGACTCAGAGACTAAACTCATTAATGAGTGTGAGTGATAAGGAGGTTATCATATGTTGGCAACCAAGTTGACTTAGAGGGAGGCGAAGTCTGAGTTCAAAAGAGCTGAAAGTTTCAAATGAGAAAACAGGAGTAATTATTCAGTAGTAGCCCTAAGGACCATTTTCCCCCATGGGCTCTGAGATATATGACATGTAAGAGTTATTAAGGGGAAAGAATGTTGTCTGTGGATAACTAGGCTACTCTCTATGGCAAGAAAGTTAAGGGACCATTCAGAGAAAAAAAATATTGGTATGGGAGAGTTTGTTGATGATAGACCACAACCTGGGGCTTGTGACTGGCATCTGAACTGGGGGACAGTCTTGTGAGACTGAGTCTTTAATTTGTGTGTGTGGAGGGAGGACTGTGGTAACTCCAGGTAGCTACTGCCATAGTGGAATTAAATCACAGGACACCACTTGGTGTCCACAGAGAACTAGAGAATTGCTTGGTGTGGAATCCACACATTTGGTGTCAGAAGTGTCATGAATGAGAATATAGAGAAAAACAAATGCTATTAGATATTACAGGAGTAATGGAAAATTCATACATAATAAATAAAATAATATGATACCTTGGGAAAACAATATCTATTTACACATGGCAGGAATAGCAGATGGATTAGAAACAATGAATGATCTCTGGGAGAAGTAACATTAATGGAGGGCAGAGGATCAATAAAATTAGGAGAGACACTAAAGTCACCATTAACATAGCAAAAGTCACAGCAAAAATATACTTAGTATATCACACTTGCAAGTAGACAAGGTGGGGTGATGAAGAGTAAATTATTAAGTGATTTTTTTTTTTTTTTTTGAGACAGAATCTCGCTTTGTTGTCCAGGCTAGAGTGAGTGCCGTGGCGTCAGCCTAGCTCACAGCAACCTCAAACTCCTGGGCTCGAGCGATCCTTCTGCCTCAGCCTCCCGAGTAGCTGGGACTACAGGCATGCGCCACCATGCCCGGCTAATTTTTTCTATATATATCAGTTGGCCAATTAATTTCTTTCTATTTTTATAGTAGAGACGGGGTCTTGCTCTTGCTCAGGCTGGTTTTGAACTCCTGACCTTGAGCAATCCACCCGCCTCGGCCTCCCAAGAGCTAGGATTACAGGCATGAGCCACCGCGCCTGGCCCTATTAAGTGATTTTAAGAAGCATTTTTACTCCACTATGTCTATGCATTTAGTTTGTGCTACTAGTTAAACATCATTATTATAAAAGCCACTTCTAACATTTAATAAAGCTGTAAACTTACCATCAAATGTGGTACCCAAAATGAAGGCTAGTAGTGCTACATCATTGGCACAGGGGCATTTTGTCACTTTGATATCTACCACATGTGGATATAAATTAAGGACATCACTTTCTGAAATCAGAATCCCAGGAGTCCACTGAAGAATAGGTTCTGTGGAAATCGAATTTAGGTGTTTAAGTTGTGGCGGCACTCTTGAAAATGGAATGTTGCTACTTTCCTTAAAAGGTTTTTAAAGAACCATGTAAGGAAACTATTCTATAATTCAAGAAAGGGTCCCCTTCTCTGGAGGAGGCCAGGAATCAACCCACACGCATAGTATACAACCGCTACAGCCTACAAATACTAGCAAGTGAGAAAAAATGAGAAAAAAAAAAACCACACTAAGGCTCTCTATAACCAAAGTGCTCATTCAGAACCTAGCCCCCGCCCAAGTACCCATAAGCAAAGCCAAAGGTCCATACCCAATATATGCTACAGTCACACCCTTAAGCAGGAAGGGGAAAAGTTCCATCTAAACAAAAGGAAATTCAAAAACAAGAAGCAACAGCCTCTCCAGATGAGAAGGAATCAGTGTAACAACTCTGGAAGTAAAAAAACAGAGTGTAATGACCCCTTCAAAAGGATCACACCAGCTTTCTAACAATCAATGGATCCAAACCAAAATGAAAACACTGAAATGACAGATAAAAAATTCAAATTATGGATTGTAAAGAAGGTCAATAAGATCCAAGAGAAAATCAACTTAAAAAAACTCAAGAAAAATAATTCAGGAAATGAATGAAAAATGTGTTAAATACATAGATTTTTATAAAACCAAACAGAACTTCTGGAAATGAAAAATTCATTTAGGTAAATACAAAATAAAGTGGAAAGTTTTAAGAATAGACTAGACCAAGCAGAAGAAAGAATTTCAGAGCTTGAAGACAAGTCTTTCCAGCCAGTCAAATATAAGGAAAAAAAGAATCAGATGAACAAAGGCTCTAAGAAGATACTCAGAAGGGGGGACAGGGTGGGAAGGTGGTGAGGGATGAAAAATTATCTGTTGGGTATAATGTACACTATTCGGGTACCAGGTACATTAAAAGCCCCGACTTCACTACACAACTCATCCATGTAATAGAAAAAAAAACCCCGAAAACATTTGTACCCCTTAAATCTATTGAAATAATAAACAAATAATATATTGAAACAGCTAACATAAACCCAAATTATAGAAATTCTATATAATAAATGGTCTATGTTGTTCAACAATTTCACTATCAAGAAAGCAAAACAAAGGCTGAAGAGCTTTTGAAGATTTAAGAAGTCTAAAGAGATATGAAAATTAAATGCATTTTGATTCTGGATTGGGTTCTGGACAAGAAAATTATAGCTATAGAAGTCATTGTTGAGACTATTCCCTAACTTTAAATATGAACTACAATATTAGGTTATAGTATTATTTCAATGCTAAATGCCTTAATCTTGGTTAGAATACTATAGTTATATAATAAAATATCTTTTTCCTTGGGGAAAAAAACCCAGAATATACCAACATGTATTTTCCTTTTCCCCTATTTATAGACATTTAAGTTGTTTTCAGTTCTTTTTTTTTTTTTTTATTACAAACAATGCTGCATTAAAGAGGTTTGTACGCGTCTGTTAGGCACACATACAGTCATATTCCTTTACGGAAGTTCTCAATCCTCACTGTATATCAGAATCACCTGGAAAGATTTTCTAAAACTACAGATGCCTGGCCCTACTTATAGAGATCAGATTTTAATTGGTGTATAGTAGAGTTGAGACATCCTTACAGTTTTTAAAGCTCTCCAGGTGATTCTTTCCATAAAATGTAATATTTATTTATTTTTGCTATGCATTTTATCTAGCATTATATCCAAATGTGACTAAAACAATAAAAATAAAAAGGAAGGTGAAGAAAGTAAGGATAAACACAAGACCCAGAACCGAGGATTAAAATAAATTTTATACTACAGTTCTGTAGGTGAGTAAAAAATTGAGCTATACATTTCCTATCAGACAACTGAAAAAGAGAAGCCTATAAGTTATATTATTCTGCATTTATAAACTTAAAACAACTAATTTTTAATAATAAGAAAAGCCCAAGTGTTATTACTAAGACTAGGCAAGAATTTTTACTGGTGGTCCTCATAAAGAAGACTGTGGTGCAATGAACAATATCTAACTAAGATGCATCTAAGATACAAAAACTAACTTTATAAAGCCATTGCTAATGACCCCCAATGTGACCACAGTAAAAGATATATTGCCATATTTCTATAGCACTCTTTACCGACCTCTATTAATGATTACCCACATGTATTTAATTCTTTTTCTGCCCCATCAAGGGTCATGATTATCTCTTATTTATTTATTTTTTATCTCTAGGGTTTAGTACAGAGTCTGGCATATAGTAGATGTCAAAGGTTTTTGAAAGAATATATGAATTTCATTTTACTTTTGTCTGCTGGCACTTACCTCGAATACTATCCAATAGGGTTCCTTCAGTAGCATAAATATTTAATCCATGATGTAAAGTGATCCTTACTGACCATTCTTCTACAGCTGCAATATCTGTATGAAAACAAAAGACAAATAATCAACTATTTTTTCATATGTCATGTTGGTGAAATTTAAGGATATATGAACATTACCAACAATGATAATCTTTTCTTTTCCAACCATTTTGACTGCATTGTATGTCAGGTTTCTGGTGTTATTCCTATAAACATTTTGCTGATAAAATAATGAAAAAGGAATTATGAAGTGATCTCATGACTATAGCAATGAATGCTAATATTTTAGATCATAATTTTTCTCCTAGAACTGTTGTGGAATGACAAAAAGCAAATTTCTGACACTTCTTGGGAAGTGGGATAATATTATTGAAAAGTCAACCATATTAATTAAAATATATTGTGTAAACCCTAGGGTGAACACTAAAAAACGTTTAAGGTATAAATAATAAACCAATAGTGGAGATAAAATGGAATCATAAAAATAATTAATACGAATGAAGACAAAAAAGAGAAAAAAAGTAAAACAAAAGAGATGGAACAAATAGAAAACAACCTGTAAGGGGGTAGATTTCATTACAACTATCCATATGAACAATTACATTAAATGTAAATGGTCTGAAAATATCAACCAAAAAGACAGATATCTAGATTAGATTTAAAAATCAGGACTGAACTATATGCTATTTTTAAGAAACCCACTTTAAATATAAGAACATAGATGAGTGAAAAGGGAAAGAATGGCTTGGGGAAGCCATCAGCAGCTTTAGCCTGGGAACTGCTCAAGGCTGCACCTACAGGCCAAAGCTGAGGCTGAAACTGAAACTGGAGTGCGCTCATGAAGAACATGGTTTGACTGCACAGTTCCTCATGTCCACCCAAGCATGTAGGCAGATCTGTGCACCATCCTGGTGAGGCCATGGCTATACTGGTGGCTGGTGAACCAGCTGGTACCCAAGTAGACCAGGTGCTATTTGTGCCTCTTGCTGTCACTGCTCTCCATCAAGCAGTTCCTGGAATTCGGGAGAGATGTGGTGTGAGAGAACATCATATATGATTCTACAAAAGGAGATTTCTGTGCTACTGGCTAACACAGTGAGGGAAGTCAGTTTTCTGCCAGATAATTTGCTTAACTGGCCTTCGGTAGGACTGGCTCAAAGTTGGTATAGGCAGAACTTTCTTGAACTGAATATGAAAATAAAAGCCCCGAGGATCCACTAACTTTCCGTAAGTTTTGTTTTAATCATAAATAAAAGCAATGATGTGGTTTGCATAGTGGTACATGGAATGATTAAATATAAGGAAAACTATGTGTTTGATCCTTTCATTAGTGATAACATCCAATATTTTCTGCATTGGTTTTATACCAGCTGTATTTCTTCCCACATGCTTATTAATCAGTGCACACTTTTGTTTGGTAGTGACACTATCCCTGCTCATCCTAAACATATAGGAAGCATTGATCTCATGTGTAATGTGGTCGATGTCATGAAAGATGTATATGAAATAGCCAAGAGGCTGTGTGAACAGTATTTAACTGGTAGCTTCAGAGCTGGAAACTGAAGAGTTCAAGGCCAAAGCTCCAGACAAACTTACTCAGGTAATTTGTGTGCCTAGACATCTGTTTCACATGCTATTCAAGAATTCAGTGAGAACAACAGTAGCACTACATGGAAACAGATAGGAGAGATATTTGGCTGTTAAAACCCATGTTATTTTGGGTAAAAAAACATTTATCCACTAAGATAACTAACCAAGATGATGGTATCTCACTTTGAAAAGGTATCTTTTGAAAATCACATGTATTTGATTCCTCATAGACATAGCCTTGAGCCTATAAGATCTGCCCCTTAGCTGGATTTGGTTAAAATTTGCAATTTTTCATCTGTATGCTAGATATTTTCAAGGAGATCTAAAACTATTTTAATAGAATGAATGGGTACTGATGCTATCATTTATTTAAAGGCACTTTTAGGTTCTAGAAAATGAGTTTACTTTAAATAAAGGATAATATTAATGTTATGTATGTCAGAACAATCTATAATAGGATTGTCAGATAAATTATAAGAAGCTTAATTAAATTTGAATTACAAATAAATTTTAGTAAGCATGTTACCAATATGACATGGAACATTTACATAGGATAACAAATAATTTTAATACTATAAGTGTTTTTTATTTGTTAAATTTATTAATTAAGACCTATGAGTAAAAGCATTAATTCAGATCACTCTTACCTGTGTTTTGTGTGATGTTTTCTCTAGGAATATCAATCAACCAGTAAACCCGGTCACTAAACTTGAATAAAGAAGACATCAAAAAACAATGTTTCACAATGTTAATAGCAGCACTTATATTGTCATATTCTACTCTATCTTTTAAAAAAAATAAATAAAAAGCATATACCTTTTACATAGCAACTTTACTGTTAGGAATTTTTCCTGCAGTATACTCACATATGTATGAAATAAAATGTATTCATGGATATTTTTGCAGCATTGTTTATAATAGCAGAAGATTAGAAATAACAAAAATGTTCAGGAGTTATCTATAATAATATAGCCACATAATGAAATACCATACAATCAAGATCAGGTAGCACAAAGTTGAAGTATTACTAGTCTAATGTGTCAGAGACAGAGCTTGGGTTGGCAGAGGATTTGGGAGGTTAAGAAGAAAATCCCAGGAGCACAGAAATTGCAAGAATGATGAGTTCTAAGATTTAAATATAAACTCTGCCCAAATACTTGGGCAATACAAGTGCAGAGGACATCCCTTGAAGACCACTTTTTAAAAATCAGCAGTGGAAACTAAAAGAATAGAGATATCAGCTGCCAAAATCACAGGTGAGACAATTTGCTGTTTTTGCCAAGGAAAGTTAATTTTTCAGAAGAACATAACAGAACACAGAGTTGCTACAACTTATTTTCTTCAATGTCAGTTTTCAACCAAAAATAAGACATGAAAAGAAACAGGAAAGTATAATATATTCAGAAAAAAAAGGTAGACAATAAACTGACTCAGGGTGAGTCCAGATATCAGACAAAGACTTCAAAGGAGTATTGCAAATATATGCATAGATTTAAGGAAAATATTGTCATAACATGGGAATGGATAGAGAATCTCAATACAGAAATGAAAAATATAATAATAAAATCAAGTGGCAATAATGAGGCTGAAAAGTATAATAACTGAAGTGAAATATTTACTAAGCAAATTCAATGGCACGTTAGAGATGGCAAAAGAATAAGTGAATTTAGAGATACAGCAATTGAAATTATCTGATATGAAAAATAAGGAAATGATTTTAAAAAATGAACAGTCTTAGAGACCTCTAGGACAATGTCATGTGTTCCAAAATGTGCATAACTGGAGTCCCAGCAGGAAAAAAAAAATGGAGAAAAAGGAAGAAAAAATTTTTGGAGAAATAATGGCAGAAACTTTCCAAATCTGGTAAACTTATACTTCAAGAAGGCTAGATAACCTTAACTAGGTAAATACAAAGAGAAAATCTTAAAAGCATCCAGAGAAAAATGACACATTACACACAGGAAACAATAATAAAATTAACAGCTGACTTCTCATTCAGAAACAAAATTCAGAAGACCACTGAAAACCTATTAGAACTTAAAAAATAAAACATCACTGAAAGAAATTAAAGATATAAATAAATGGAAATAAATGTTCAAACATTGGGACACATAACATTATTAAGATGGCACACAAGAACAGAGACATAGACTAGCAGAATAGAACTGAGAACCCATATATAAAACCATCCTCATATAGCCATCTGATCTTTGACAAAGCAGACAAAAACATACACGGGGGGAAAAAATCCTTATTCAATAAATGGTGCTGGGAAAATTGGATAGCCACATGTAGAAGACTGAAACAGGATCCACACCTCTCACCTCACACAAAAATCAACTCATTATGGATTACAGACTTAAACCTGAGGCATGAAACTAAGATTTCTAGAAGAAAATGTTGGAAAAACTCTTATAGACATCAGCCTAGGGAAAAAATTGATAAAGAAGACCCCAAAGGCAATCACAGCAACAACAAAAATAAATAAACTTGACCTGATCAAATTAAAAAGCTTTTGCAAAGCCAAGGAAACGATTACAAGAGGAAACAGACAACCTACAGAATGGGAGAAAATCTTAACATGCTACAAACCCAATAAAGGGCTGATAACTAGAATCTGTATAGAACTCAGGAAAATCAGCAAGAAAAAAATCAAACAACCCCATTAAAAAGTGGGCAAAGGACATGAACAGAAACTTTGCCAAAGAAGATAGACTAATGGCCAACAAACATATGAAAAAATGCTGAGCATCTCTAATCATCAAGGGAATGCAAATCGGAACCACAATGAGGTATCACTTAACTCCAGTGAGAATGGCTTTTATCAAAAAGTCCCAAAATGGCAAATGTTGGCATAGATGCAGAGAGATAGGAATCATACATTGCTGGTGGGACTGCAAAGTAGTGCAACCTCTGTGGAAAGCAATACAGAGACACCTTAAAGCGATACAAGTGGACCTACCATTTGATCCAGCAATCCCATTACTGGGCATCTTCCCAAAAGAACAAAAGACATTCTATAAAAAAGACATCTGCACTCGAATGTTTATAGCAGCACAATTCACAATTGCAAAGATGTGGAAACAACCCAAGTGCCCATGAATACATGAGTGGATTAAGAAAATATGGAATATATTATATATACCATGGAGTTCTATTCAGCCACAGAAAACAATGGTGATGTAGCACCTCTTGTATTATCCTGGATAGAGCTGAAACCCAGTCTCCTAAGTGAAGTATTACAAGAATGGAAACACAAGCACTACCTGTACACACCATCAAATTGGTTTTAACTGATCAACACTTAAGTGCACATATAGTAATAACATTCATTGGGTGTTGGGCAGATGGGACTGGGGAGGAGGGGCTGGGTATATACACACATACTGAGTGTGGTGTGCACCATCTAGGGGGTGCACACACTAAAAGCTCTGACTCAGTTGGGGCAAGGGCAATATACATAACCTAAACATTTGTACCCCCATAATATGTTGAAACAAAAAAGAAAAAACAAAACAGTACAAAGCAACAAATAAAGTCAACATGATACTAGCAGAAGAATAGACATGTGGATCAATGCAATAGAATTGAGAATCCAGAAATAAACTCTCACATTTATGGTCAATTTATTTTGAACAAAAGTACCATAATGATTCAATAGAAAAACAGCTTTTCTATAAATGGTGCTAGGACAGCTGAATATCCACATGCAAGAGAAGGAATATGGACTTCCTCCTCACATCCTATACAACAATAAACTCAAAATGGATCAAAGACTTAAATGTAAAGGCTAAAATTATAAACCTCCTAGAAGAAAACATAGGGTAAATTTTCATGACCTTGGATCAGGCAATGGTTTTCCATGTTATGACACCAAAAGCACAAGCAACAGAATTAAAAATAGATACAATGGACTTCCATCAAAAAAATTTCATGCATCAAAGGACACTATCAAGAAAATGAAAAGACAACCCACAGAATGGGAGAGAATATTTGCAAATCATGTCTGATAAGAAAAGAACTTCTACAACTCAATAATAAAAATACAACCCAATTAAAAATGGGCAAAGAATCTGAATAGGTATTTCCCCAAAGATATTCAAGTGGGCAGTAAATACATGAAAAGGTACTCAACATCATTAGTCATTAGGAAAATGCAAATCAAAACCATAATGAGATAGCACTTTATACCTGCTAATATCCATACTAGGATATGGCTACTTAAAAAAACACAGATGAAAAAAGTGTTGGTGAGGATATGGAGAAATTGGAACCTTAATAAGCTGCTGGTGGGAATGTAAAATAGGACAACCACTTTAGAGAACAGTCTGGTAGTTCCTCAAAAAGTTAAAGATGGAGTTGCCAAATGACTTCGCAGTTCCATTCCTAGCTATGCATCTAAGAGAAATGAAAACATATTTTCACACAAAAACCTTTATGTAAACGTTCACAGCAACATTACTCATAATAGCCAAAAAGTGGAACAACCCAAATGTTCAACTGATAAATGGATAAACAAAATGTGTTATCTATGTAATGGGATATTATTACTCAGCCATAAAAAGGAATGCAGTACTGATATACACCACAGCAGAGATGGACCTTGAACACATTATGCTAACTGAAAGAAGCCAGTCACAAACACTACATATTATATTTCATTTACATAAAATGTTCATAATAAGCAAATCTATAGATAGAAGATCAGTGGTCTCCTAGGGCTGGGGAGTAGAGGGGACAATGGGGAATGATTGTTAATAGTTATGAGCTGTCTTTTCAGGGTGATTAAAATGTTCTGGAATTAGATAATAGAGATGGTTGCACAACTCTATGAATATACTAAAATCATTTAATTTTATAATTTAATTAGGTGAATTGTATGGTATATGAATTATATCTTAATAAAGCTGTTCAAAGACATAAAGACTCTTTCAAGGGGGACAAAAGCCCAGAGAATTCATTGTCAGCAGATACGCATTGTATGAAATGCTAAAAGAAGTTCTTCAGGATGAAGGAAAGTGACACCAGATGGCAACTTGTAGCTACAGAACAGAACAGAATGAAGAACAGTATAAATAGTAAATGTGTAGGTAAATGGGACAAAAACTATTTTTTCTTCTTTTAATTTCTTTAAAAATATATGACTGTATAAGGCAAAAAGTATAACATTGTATTATTGGGTTTAAAACATACATAGATGTAATATTAGTGAATTGCCTATTTTTTAAGAAAACATCCTATGAGGAAGAAGAATATGATTCTTGTTACTGACATATCACAGAATAAAATAAAATATAATTACCAATGACAAATTAAAGTGGAAGATGCCATTATAGGTACTATTCATGATTCCCAAGCTGGGAGCAAGTCCTCCTGATGTGAACACACTCAGCATTCCTTTTGAAGAAATCTCATTTTCAGTTTGGAAAAAACACTGGACTTTCTTTAGGAAAGAGAGAAAAAATGCAATAACACTTTGACAGAGAGACACATATTACATTAATTTAAAAGTTGGACTTTTAAATTAAGATACTCCTCTGTGAAAAGTAGATGCTACTAAACATTGCTACCTTTAGTAATTCCCATCTGTAGGTAGGAAAAAAAAAATCTAATTTTAAAAGTATACTTTCAGAACTCAGTAACCTATTATGCTAGTGTCATAAAGGTTTCATCCTTATAATAATATTATCTATCCTAGATATGGTAATAGATATTATAATACATGTAGTAAACATAGAATCAAAGCCACATGCTATCACATGTAGAAATTTGAATTTTATTAAAATATCATTTTGCGTGTAAATAAAAAAGGAAGCAAACATATAAAGCAAAGATCATCTTACTGCATTTTTATTGACTATTTCCTAATTTTGAGAAGGTATTTGAAAATGTAGCAATCACAAATGGTGGATTTTACTGAAAACTAACATGAAACAGATACTAAAAGCTTTATTTTGATTAGTTCTCTTAGTAGTAACGATTATTTTGGACAAGTTCTGTATCTGAGTTTCAGTTTCCCTATCTAAAATACAGGGAAACATATTCATTCCAAAAATATCTACTGGGCCTTACAATGAATTGCCTGTGTTATAAGTGATTCAGATACAGAAGTGACTAAAACAGACAAAAATCTCTGCTCTTGTGAAATTTACATTTGAATATGGATTGGCAGGGAGACAAACAGGATGGATGGATTGGTGGATGGTTAGTAGATGAATGAAAGAAGATAGAAAAGTAAAATAAATGTAGAATAAATTATAAGTATAAAGCAGGAAAGGCAGTTTGAGAGTATAGGAGTTTAGAAGGAAAGTACAATTTTAACAGTGTTATCAAGGTAAAGGACAATAGTACTTACCTCAAGGAAGATTAAATATGAATATTAAATCTCATAATGAACATAAAACACTTTGAAAAATGCTTGATATACATAAATACTTTATAAATGTTAGTTATTAATATTATTACTAATAATACTACTACTAGAACTATCAGATCACAACTATCCAAAACAGGTTATAATTGTCTTTTAAGAGGAAAAAACTGAAGTTCTGAGAGGTTAGGTAACCTGCCCCAAGGGACACAGACCATATATGGCAGGACCAAGATTTGACACCAGCTCTGTAAGTCTGTCTTTATCCAGAGCCCATTCTTTTTCCATAATATATAACCACAAATAACCAAGGCATTTTTGGCTCAAAGGGCTTGCACTTCATGATAGTTGCAAGTACAAAACTTAAATATATATTTGGCATATCAAGAAAGAATTGGGATCTAAGTCAAAGCAGACTGAGGGATAAATGTATCTATTCTCATGGAGAGTTTTTCTTTGTTTTTATTATATTTATCATAAACTTTTAGGCAATCTGTATGTTTTTTATTAACTTATGTTTTTGTTATCATGGCTATGTTAATAGTTTGCTTTATTTTATTTTGTTGTGTTTTTTTTAAATCCCCATTATTTTAACCAAAGAATCATATCATCCCTTATCCAAAAAGACAACTGCAATGTGGTACTTGTTATACAAGGAAAAGATTCTTTCTCAAGGTCATGTGAGGTAACTTTCTTTTCTCTAATAGGCTACATCTGTCAAACTTCAAAAGGACAAATCAACTCCATAAAAAATGAAGATTGTTATAGCCAATCTTTTTAAAAAGGAAGGAGGAGGCATTTTTTAAAAAAAGGAAAGAAAACAAAAGCACCCATTTTACCTAATCCAAGTGGATGTGGAATAGCAAGGTAGAAAAGATTATTATTTATATAGAATTTCCCCTCCCAAATTGGTTTTACAGATGGACTTCAAAGGAAAGTGAAGGGTCATAATACATGCTATTAGTGGAACTTACCAAGTTTTCTGAGGTAAGATACAACTTGATTATTTCATTCACTTTGGGGAACCCTTTGCTAGAACAAGCAAAGCGTTTATCCGTAACATCTAAATAATAAAATATATACATATATTTTTAGGTCACTGATAAGAAGAATTTCCATTAAAAGCATCATATTTTTAAAACTGACAAAATATTTTTAAAGAATAGGAATTATAATTGTATACTTTAAATCCACTTTACTCTAGATAAAATTCAAATCTTCCACCATTGTTTTTTGTTGTTGTTGTTGTTGTTTTAAGATGTGGCATCAGGACACTAAAAAGAAAGTCTTGGCTGAAGTACTGAGATAACACAGGCTAGATGAGGATGCAAAATTTTTAGAGTTAGACAAATACCAGCTCTTGACACTTCAACTCTTCACCCTTGATGAGGCTATATAAGGGTGGGAAATTGGAGAGTGCAGAGAAAATTTGTTTTGAGAGAGAGCTACTAATATGAAGATGTTGGGAGGGGTATCGCTTCTCCTTACCTTGAGTCTGAGGAAAGAGGCTATCAAGGGCACACTCAAAAATGTAACATGTACCCTGCAGTTTGGGGCACAAACTCAGAGTCCTGCTTAGAAAATCTAAAAAACAAGAGATGATTTGGTCAAGAGAAAAGGAGATGGTTTGACAAAAAAGAGATGGCTATGTTGGGAGTCCTGCACAACCAAAATTTGCTAGGGCAAAAGATGTATGAATGTTTCCTGTGGCCAGATGTAGGCCACTTGTGAGAAAGAACTAGTCTGGGGTCATCTAGGATCCTGTCCTCACAGGTGTCTCTGAGTGGCAACTGGATCTCAACAGAAAGAATTTAAAGGCAAAGCTGGAGTTTTAGGAGCTGATAAAGGAATAAATTACCAGTGAGAATGGAGAAGTTTGCCTTTGTTAGAAGAACTGTAGATAAGAGATTCCTGATAACATAATGAAGGGGAGGAGGCTGTGAAGAACTCATTCAAGTGACCAGAGATTGAGGTCAGCTTTACACCAGCTGCTGGAATCAGAAAGTGCAGGTGTCAGATGGTCACATCAGAGCCAGTTAGGTAGGAACTATGCTACTCCCCCTACTTCTCCCTCCCTGGCTACAGCCCTGGAGCAGTAAAGGTCAAACCTAAGGTTAGTAAGACAATGAAAAGGAACCTAAATACTAGGTGGAGAAAAGGAAAAGCTGATCTTAACATTTCTTCTTTAACTACAGGTTTCCCACCAACAGAAGCCCAAACAGGATGAAGGGAGGACACTTCAAATATAAAACAAGAATTAAGTTTTAACTGTTACATGAGCTTGGACATTTTACAACAATTACAATGCAAAACTGCTTTGAAATTTGAAATGCTTGGAGAACTGCTTGAATTACCTACTTATAACCAAATAAATCTTGAAGCCAGCCCAAATATACATCTAGGAACAGAGGAAGAACAATGTCAAGGATTGGATTTAAATGGGAGATAAAAATAAAATTACTTGCTGGTTCCAAAATGGCAGCATGAAGCAAGTTGTCTTCTGACCCCCTGACAAAAGAAAACAGAAACAAAAACAAATATACAGCACCAAGATCTTCACCAGCAACAATCAGAGCTCAAGTGTGAGGATGAGCCAGTTCCTGGGGAACTGGAGAAACTCTGTGGAGAAACTCTGAGCAGACAGTAGAAGATCCAGACTTCCATATCTGTGAAGCACCCTCACCCATTCTGCCAGGCAACAACCATGTGAAAAAACTCCCCTCAACTCTTGAGATGGTCAACCAGTTTTGTCACTGTAAGGCTGGTGGCGGGCCCCCTCCCTTCCCTAGATCAAAAAGAGAAGACTCATGAGACCAGACCCGCCAAGGACAAAACTGTCAGGCCCTGCTGAGAAAATCCACACCCAGATGTCCACCTAGATAAGAATGTTTTGGCTCCTGGATTCCACAAACACCTCCAGCCCCTCCTAAAATCCCCAGCTCTTCCCGCCAAAAGTCCCTAGCCAGGCCCAAAGGATATAAAAGGCCTCAGCCCCTTCAAACTGCGGCGACTTCCGGGGCCCCCGCTCTTGGGGCCCCAGAACCTCGTCCACGAGTGTATAATAAAGCCACGTGGTTTGGCCCCCCCTACTCTTTCTCTTTCTGTGTCTCTTTTCTTTTCGCCACCGCCGAAACCTTACATTTGGTGCTGAAACCCGGGAGGGGAGTCTTGGCTGCACCGGCCTGCCTCAGGGCCGTGGTCGCGCCGTCCCCTCTCGTGTCATCCAGACCTCGGACCGGGACCTCCACCGGACGCCAGCCGACCAATTGGCCAGGGTAAGTCCCTCTGCCCTTGTGTTCCTAGCCCAATGAGTCCATTCCAGGGTCTCTGTCCATAGCCCAAGTCAGAGATCCTCCACCATAAGGACCTGAGTGTCTCGGGGACGCCTGAGCCCTTCAGTCAGTCCTTCCATCCGTAAGGATTTATAAGGACCTGAGTGTCTCGGGGACGCCCGAGCCCCTCAGTCAGTCCTTCCATCCGTAAGGATTTACAAGGACCGGAGTGCCTCAGGGACGCCTGATCCACTCAGTTGGCCCTTTCCAAGGCTCAGAGCCTTCTCTCCAAGGCCTGATCGGTGACCTGGGACGCCGGCTCCCGATCTCATTCTTCCCTCATTGGACTAGGACACCATGGGCAGTCAACCCTCCAAAATCAAATCTAACACGCCTCTGGGCTGTCTTTTAGCCAATCTTGCAGCCCTGGGCCTCAAGTCTAATATTCGGCCCAAGCGACTCATTTTCTATTGTAACACCGCCTGGCCGATGTACAAATTAAGGCAATGGGTCACAATGGCCTAAAAATGGGACTTTCAATTTTAAAATTTTACAAGATCTCGACAACTTTTGTCACCAAAATGGCAAATGGTGGGAGATCCCTTATGTCCAGGCTTTCTCCCATCTGCGTTCCCGTCCTTCCCTCTGTCAGACCTGTGACCCGTCACAAATCCTCCTTGCACTGAGTCCTTCACCGTCCTTGGCCTCTTCTACCTCTCAGCCGAAGGACCCGTTAGAAACCTCTTCCACCTTTTCTGACCCTCCTGACTCCCTTACCTCTCCCCCTGCTCAGCCTCCACTATATCTGGGTCCTCTTCCTCCTCCTCCTCCTAGTGCCCCACTGTCCTCTGCTACTGCTTGTGCTGGCTCTCTGCCAACATCCCCTGTCAGTCACCACACTCGATCCCATGCAGGGCCCTCAGACCAAACCCTTCTCTGTCCCCTGAGAGAGGTAGCCAGTGCCGAAGAGGTCGTGCACGTCCATGTTCCCTTCTCCCTTTCTGATCTCTCTCAGATTGATAAGCGTTTAGGCTCCTTTTCTAACGGCCCCACAGCCTACACCAAAGAGTTCCGCTATCTTACACAAGCATATGATTTGACCTGGCATGATATTTTTGTTATTCTGGCTTCTACTCTTACTCCTAATGAAAAGGAACGTGTCTGGACGGCAGCTCAGGGACATGCTGATCATGTCCACCTAGCAGACTGCACCATGCCGGTCGGGGCCGAGGCTGTCCCACGCAGTGAGCCAGGGTGGGAATACCAGCCAGACACCCCCGCCGGCCGAGATGGTAGAACCCGCCGAGATCGCATGCTGCAATGCATTCTTGCTGGTCTCCAGGCCGCTGCCCATCGGGCAGTTAATTTTAATAAGCTTAGAGAAATCACTCAAAAGCCAGATGAAAATCCCGCGGCCTTCCTCAGCCGCCTTACGGATGCTCTCATCCAATATACCCGCTTAGACCCCACTTCCCCAGCAGGCGCCACCGTCCTTGCAACTCACTTTATCACTCAGTCCTCCTCTGACATTAGACGCAAACTTAAAAAGGCAGAAGAAGGCCCTCAGACCCCCATCTGAGACCTGGTGAACATGGCATTTAAAATCTTTAATTCCCGAGATAAACAGGCAGAGGCCCAAAAGAAAGCCCGTGCCCACCAAAAGGCACACCTGCAAGCCCAAGCCTTGGTTGCAGCCCTGCGGCCAGTGGGGCCCGGAAAGCCATCGACTTCGTCTAAAGCAACCAGCCGCACTCCGCCAGGCACCTGCTTCAAGTGTGGTAAGGAAGGCCACTGGGCCAACAGATGCCCGCAGCCACGTCAGCCCAGTAAGCCTTGTCCGGCCTGTGGTCAAGAGGGACATTGGAAGAGTGATTGCCCCTTGGGACAAAGGTCTAGAGGGTCAGTCCTTCCACCCCCAGACCTGCCGTTGACGGTTTTGGGCTTGGCTGCAGAAGACCGACGAAGGCCCGGCTTCCTTACAGTCACCTTCTCAGGTTGCCTGGCAGGAAACCTGTCCTTCCTTTAACCCATGGGTAGCATCATGACTGCCTGAAGGCAGAAATATCTCTGGGGACAGGCAGAGACAAGCAAAGGAGATGGGACTACCAGACCCATACTGTAAACTCTACTCTGTATCTCAGCCAAAGGAGATGTTCCAAATAAGAGTGACTATAGGAGGTATTTTCCCTTTGAAACCCTATAGCCAGCCTTCCCACACTATCAGGATTATCCCTTTGGGACCTCCTCCATTTGGGATAAGCAGTGCTCTGATCATTTGCTAGAGCCAAGGCAAATCTGCATTTAAGGTACCACCTAGAGCTAAAAAGGAGGTAGCAACCTAGCACTGAAGATTTGCTAAATAAATATATTCAAGGGAAACCCAAACAAGCTGGACAGGGAAAACTGGCATAAATAACTAATCCTCCAAGGCAGAGACATAGATTTATATCCACAAGAAACAACAGCAAACAGGAAGCCATGACATCCCCAAAAGGACAAAGCAAAACTTCAATGACTTACTCTGATAAAATGGTGATTTGTGAGCTCTTGGACCAAGAATTTGAAACAGCAGTTTTAAGGAAATTCAGTGATCCCCAAGATAATACAGAAAAGCAATTCAAAAATTTAACAGAAAAATTAAAATAACAGAAAAAATAGAAATTTTGAAACTAAGAAATATATTTGATGAAATGAAAAACTCTAGAGATTTTCAACGGCAGAATGAATCAAGCAGAGGAAAGAATTAGCTCAAAGATTGGCTATTTGAAAGTACACAGCCAGAGAAGAAAACAAAAAAGAATGAAAAGAAATGAAGACCACCTACAAGATCTAGATAGTTACCTCAAAAGACTGTATCTAGGAATAATTGATGTTCAAGAGGGAACTGAGCAAGAGCAAGGAGCAGAAAAATTATTTAAAGAAATAATAACAGAAAACTTTCCAAAACTTGAGAAAGATATAGATACTCATGTATAGGAAGATCTTAGATCACCAAACAGATTGAACCCAATAAGACTACCCCAAGGCATTTAATAATCAAACTCTCAAAGGTCAAAGACAAAGAGAAGGTCCTAAAAGCAGTGAGAGATAAGAAGCAAAATACATATAAAGGTGCTCCAATTCAACTGGCAACAGACTTCTCCACGGAAACTCTACAGGCCAAGACTGAGTGGAACAACATTTTCAAAGTGCACAAAGAAAAGAACTGCAACCCAAGACTATTTGTCAGGCAAATTTGAAGGAGAACTAAAGACTTCCACAGACACACAAAGCTGAGCAAATTTATCACCACTAGACCATCTTCCAAGAAATATTATCCTAAAGGAAACTCTTCCATCTGAAAGAAGAAAGTACTAATATGCAAAAGAAAAATTTTCAAGATATAAAATCCACTGGTAAAATTAAGTACATGGACAAATCCAGAATACTGTACTACTATATTTTTGATGTGCAATCCACCCATAACTTTGGCATGAAGCCTAAAAGATAAATCTTTGAGAAAGAATAACAGCTACAACAACCTGTTAAGAGAAGGGTATTAATAATTTAAAAATATGTACATTGATACAAGTAAGAGTAAAAATGGGGGGAGATGGACTTAAAGTATAGAATTTTTTGTGTTTTTTGTTTTTGTTTATTTCTATTCTTTTATTTGTGTTCTAAGACAGGTTGTCATGTCTTAAAAATAACTTGCTGTATCTATAAAATGCTTTTGTAAGCCTTATGGTAATAAAAAACCTATAATAGAGTCACTAAAAATAAAAAGCAACAAATTAAAACATACTACCAGAGATATTCACTTAACTGCAAAGGAAGAAAGGAAGAGAGGAGTCTGAAAACAACCAGAAAACAAGCAATATAATGGTAGGAGTAAACCCATACTTATGAATAATAACAATGAATGTAAATGGTCTCAATTCTCCAGTTAAAAGGCATAGAGTGGATGAATAGATAAAGAAACAAGACCCAACTATAAGCTGGCTTCAAGAAACCCACTTCAATTATAAAGACACACATAGACTGAAAGTTAAGGGGTGGAAAACGATATTATTAATATATGCAACTGGAAACCACAGAAGAACAGAAATAGCTATACTCTTATTAGATAAAATAGACTACAAATCAAAGACTATTTAAAAAAAGACAAGGAGGGTCATTATATAATGATAAAGGAGTAAATTCAGCAAGGGATATAACATTAACTGTGTACCCCAAACTGAAGCTCTGAAATATATAAAGCAAACATAATAGACCTAAAGGGAGAGATAAACTGTAATACAATCAGAGTAGTAGACTTTATCACCCATGCTCAGTTATGGATAGAAGATCCAGACAGAAAATTAACAAAGAAACAGCAGAGTTAAACTAATTATTAGATCTAATAGGCCTAACTGACATCTACAGAGCATTTTACCCAACTGCTACAGAATACACATACTTTTCATCAGCACATGGAACATTTTCCAGTATACACCATATCTCAGGCCACAAAACAAGTCTGTACAAATTTTAAAAAATAGAAATCATATCAAATATCTTCTCTGTCCACAATGGAGTAAAACTAGAAATCAATAACAAGAAGAACCTCACAAAATACATAAACATATGGAAATTAAACAACACGAAGGGTCAATGAAGAAAATAAGAAGGGAATTTTTTAAATTCTTGAAACAAATGAAAATAAAAATACAACACACCAAAATCTGTGGGAGACATAAAAAGCAGTACAAAGAGGGAAGTCTATAGCAATAAATGCCTATACCAAAAAAGTAGAAAGACTGCAAATTAACAACCTAATGATACACCTCAAGGAACTAGAAAAGCAAGAACAAACCAAACTCAAAATTGGTGGAAGGAACGAAATAATAGAGCTCAGAGCATAAATAAGTAAATTTGAGATAAAAATACAGAAGATCCACAAAACAAAAGTTGTTTTTTAAAAAAGTTAAACAAGATCAACAAACCTTTAGCTATACTAAGAAAAAGAGAGAGAAGCCCAAATAAAATCTGAAATGGAAAAGGAGACATAACAACTGATACCACAGAAATACAAAGAATTATTAGAGACTATTTTGAAAAAATATATCCCAAAAAATTAGAAAACCTAGAAGCAATGATAAATTCCTGGACACATACAACCTACCAATACTAAACCATAAAGAAATAGAAAACCTCAACAAACCAAAGAATAATGACATTGAAAGTGTAATAAAAAGTCTACCATCAAAGAAAAGCCCAGAACCTGCTACTTTTACTGCTGAATTCTACCAAACATTTCAAGAAGAACTAATACCAATCCTATTTGAACACTTCAAAAAAAAAAAAAAAACTTAAAGAGGAAGGAATATTTTCAAAGTTCTTCTACAAGGCCAGCATTACCCTGATACCAAAACCAAATAAGGACACAACAAAAAAAGAAAATGATAGGCCAATATCCACAATAAATATAGATGCAAATATCCTCAACAAAATACTAGCAAACCGAATGCAACAATATATTAAACAGATAATCACTATAATCAAGTGGGATTCATTCCAATGATGCAAGGATGGTTCAACATATACAAATAAATAAATGTAACATATCACATTAACAGAATCAAGAACAAAAACCATAAGATTATTTCAATAAATGTGAAAAAATCATTTGATAAAATTCAACATTCCTTTATGATAAAATCTTCATAAAAATGGGTATAGAAGAAACATGCCTCAAAATAATAAAGGCCATCTCTGACACACCCATGGTTAAACATTTCCATACACATGGATTGGAAGATTAATATTAAATTAATTAATATTAAATTAATGATAGATTAATATTAAATAATATTAACAAACATTAATATTATAATTAAATATAATTAAATTATATAAATTAAAGATTATAATTAAATTATATAAATTAAAGATTATAATTAAATATAATTCTAATTAAATAATATTAATAATATTAAATAATAATAAATATTGATATTAAAGTGACAGTACTACCTAAAGCAATTTATAGATTCAATGCAATCCCTATCAAAATTCCAATGACATTCTTCACAGCAACAGAAAAATTTTTAGGATATAAAAATTTTTATATCCTAAAAATTTTAGGATATTTATATGTAACCACATATAATGTGGTTACATATGTATCTAAAATTTATATGTAACCACAAAAGACCCCAAATAACCAAAGCGATTCTGAGCAAAAACAACAAAGCTGGAAGCATCACACTACCTGAGTTCAAAATTTATTACGAAGCTATAGTAATCAAGACAGCATGGTACCGGCATAAAAACAGACACATGGATCAATGGAACAGAATAGAGAACCCAAATATAAATCCACACATTTACAACCAACTCATCTTTGATGAAGGTACCAAGAACTTACAATGGAAAAAGGATAGTCTTTTCAATAAATTGTGCTAGGAAAATTGGATAACTATGTGCAGAAGAATGAAATTGGACCCCTATCTTTCACCATACACAAAATCAAATCAAAATAGATTAAAGACTTGAATCTAAGATCTGAAATTATGAAACTACTAGAAGAAAACATTAGGGAAATGCTCCAGGGACTTTGGTCTGGGCAAAGATTTCTATTGTAAGACCTCAAAAGCACAGGCAACCAAAGCAAAAAATAGACAAGTGGGATCACATAATGCTAAAAAGCTTCTGCGTAAGAAGGGAAACAATCAACAAAGTAAAGAGATAACCCACAGATTTGGAGAAAATATTTGCAAACTATCCATTTGACAAGGGATTAATAACCAGAATATATAAGGAGCTCAAACTACTCAATAGCAAAAATAACAATTTTAAACTAATTTTAAAATGAGCAAAAATCTGAACAGCATTTCTCAAAAGAAGTCATATGAATGCCCAAAAGGTGTATAAAAAATGCTCAACATCATTAATCACCAGAGAAATGCAAATCTAAACCGCAATGCAAATTGCATTGTGGTTTTGATCTCAAACCTGTTCAAATGGTTTGTATCAGAAAGATGGGCAATGCCTATGTCATTTACCTCACTTCATCTCATGAGGTAGACATTGTATCATCTCACATCATCACAAGAAAGGTGAGCACAGTAAAATAAGATATTTTGAGATACACAGAGAGAGAGAGAGAGACCACATTCACATTACTTTTATTATAGTATGTTGTTATACTTGTTCTATTATATTATATTGTATTGTATTATTATTGTTAATCTCTTACTGTGTCTAATTTATAAATTAAACTTCATCATAGGTATTTATGTAAAGGAAAATAACAGTATATATAGAGTTTGGTAATATCTACGGTTTCAGTTATCCACAGGGGATCTTGGAATTTATCTCTTGCTGGTGAGGAGGCACTACTGTACAGCAATGAAATTGAAGCCAGAAGCAGTAAACTCTTACTAACTCTCTCTGCACTAATCCATTTTATATAATATTGCTGTAGGAAATCAGAACATGCCACCCCCAAATGTGCTACTTTGGCACAATGATTACATTGAGCTGAAGGCAATTTAGAAATAGCAGATGCAAAAAGGGCTTTCTGCCCTTCCCCCTTCTACCTAAAGCAGGACATAAATTTCCTATGACAAAGGTGCCCTCCCTGTATCTTTCTTATCAGCATAAAAGTCCTATTGACTAATTCAATCTCTGTATTACTTTCAGAAAATTCTCTCCAATCTCAATCCACTAGTGTTGTAATTCAGTTTATAATTCATGCTACACACACATTCATGGAAGAATTTTTAAATGTCTGTTCAAATACACAAGGTTTTGAAAATATAAAATTAAACTTTAAATATTCTATGACTTCTAAGTGATGAAATACTATAAAAAGAGAAAAGTCTCTATGTATACAACTTAATAACAATAGGTTCAAAGTGATATTATTAGAAGCCTCTAGACCAGAGTATAATAGATAATACCAGGAAACAACTGGAAGGTAACGTAAAGAAAAAATACTAATAGAAAACATTTTAACTGTAAATGAAGAAAGGACAGAAATGAGAACTCCTGAGAGTAAACAGAAACTGAGTCTGAAACTTACCTTTATTATATATTATTCCTGATGAAAATTCAAATATCTTCAAAAGTAAAATTATAACATATATAAGTGAGGATTCCATCTGATAAAAAATAAGAATTACTTCCATTCAATTATTCTGAATATAATTTTAGTTTATTTGCTATAAATATCTACAAAGTAGTAACGAAATCTCTTCAGCTTAAAAATAGTTTGTATTATATGACAAAAGCAGATAACATAACGGTTAAGTAAGCTCTAAATTTACTCCCTAATTGGTATTAAAGATAAATTTTTAAGTAAAATGATTGCAACCTGGGAAAGAGATGTGGCTCAGCTTTTTTTCTTCAACGTAGATAACTGTTGGAGAGCCTCCAGAACTGTGAGAAAATAGATTTCTGTTGTTTAAGCCCACCTAATGTATAGTACTTTGTTATGGAAGCAAAATAAAACAGCATCTATGATAGATTTTGCCTCTGTGGAACTTGAGGGCCAGGGGGAACTGAAGTGAGCATCATGCTGACACTCTGGCTGATGCTTTTGCTGTGAGTTATAAGGTCCTTTGTCTCTGATCTAGGAGTCTTCTTCTGCCTTTTGCCAGAATCCAAGAAGACAGGAACAGATTAACTTGCCAACTGTAAGCACAGTAAAATCTCAGATTTTTGTATATTTCCTAAAAACTGCTGAGTAAATTAAATTTAACTGATGTTTTTCTTCCTTCAAAATTGGTTTGTTTATTTTATACATATAATTGACAATAAATCCTTAAATATTTGTTGGATTTTTAAATTCATCATTCTTATCACATTACCAAGAGAGAATTAGTTTTGTAAAATTTTTTATTCATATTTTAGTCATCTGAGAAAACAACTTATTTTCACAAGGGAAGAGGAAACACAGTACATTAAAACTATATCAGCATGGTGCTATGCTCAATTATATTTTTGATGCAAGAATGACTTTAACTGGATATGTTATCACAGTTAAACTTTGAAAATAGTACCCTTGCCAGAAAAATCTTGTATTACTCTCTTAACCATTCAGATTAAATGATATAAGACCATTATTGGAACCTTTCAGTTTTTCTTGTCCCTCTGACTGAAATATGTTAAGCTCCAGGTCTCTAGCTTAGATGATCTATTATTAAGTTATGCTCAAAGTTGCTCCACTTCGGTTCTCTCAAATAAATATAAGATCTCTAATTTCATTTGATTGGATTTGGTTGTATCTATCTTTGACCAAAGAAAGTAAGAAAAACTTACTTTGAAAGACTTTAAAATGTTTTCATTAAGGAAAAGAAATCTAAGAGTGTTAATTCAAGGGAAAGAGAGCCATGGAGTGATCTTTGCACTTTCTATGGCTTTTCTACTAGTTATATGTTTCCTTATTCTAGTAGTTCAGATTATATTTTTTAAAATTTAGAGATAGAATATACTTTAAGGTTGTTATATGAGACCTTAAGTAACATGTTCCAAGTCTATTACTATTAATAGCTAATGATAGAGTAGGGTTTAAAACCAACATCTCCTGATTCAATAGATCTAGTTGGCATACTAGATTATTGAGTGCCTGAGGAAAAACATAAACATTAAAAGATCATGACAACTTCATACAATGAGGTTTTTAAAAAGGCAATCTGTCAAAGAGAGCTTCATAACTGAATCTTTTTTTTATTTCAGCAATAACTGAGTTTTGAAGGAAGAGTGGGACTGAAAAAATAGAGATGAGCTTATTGACAGGTTAGCAAAGATGTCACAAAATAAAAATTTAAAAACTAATAGACATTATGTACATATTAGATTTGACTTATCACCAAAACTGCTAAATTTGTCCATCATTCTTCTCCACATATACATCACAATTAGAAGTCTTATTTTTCTAATATTTCCTTCAAAATTACACCTTTTTTCAATTTGATACTATCTTCTTTCAAAAAGTATCTCATGGTGAGTGAAAAGGCACAGATATTAGCCTAAGATAAGCCTTAGCCATTGAGATGTTTGATCTTTTGCAAGTTACTTAACTTCTTTGAGAACATTTTTTATTTGATAAGATGAGGATAACAGCCACTTCACATTGTGAGAATTAAATGAAAAATACTTAAAACATCTAACAGTTACTTTACACAGAATAACACTTGATAAACATTACCTTTGAATCCATATCTTTATGCACTGCAGCAACTTCTTTATCCTCATCACACTTCCCTACTAACCTGCCCTCCCTTACTAACCCGCTCAGCACCTAAAACTACCCCCGTTATCACTCCCATTTATTTATTATTACAGGTTGTACATAATTGTCAAATACAAGGCACATATCTGGGCATATATGGGCATCAAATAAACATTGAGAATTGCTCCAAAGAAGTCATCTATCTCATCCTTTAGCTGGTTCATTTATAGTTACTCCATGATCATGGACTAGCAATTACATTGTAAATTGATACTCCGGCAGAGTGCTTATTTTAATATTTCTTACTGTAATTACCTCTTAATGGGATGCCTGACTAGTTGTACTTTTATTTTTCACATTTTCCCCAAGTTTTCTTTCATGTAGACTGAGAAAGAAGACCCAAAACCAGGAGCTGAGTTTTCACAGTTGACTGGTTTGGCAGTCCACTTACCTCTGGTAACAGCCAATCAGCTGCTACCAAGAACAAATGCACGCTTAGAAAATCTAAAGGGCAGGCAGTTGGAATTTCAAACTAACTGCCTCCTTCAGAGCACCAAAGATCACTTTCTTTAAAAATCTGTGAGGGGTGGAGTCTGTCCAAACCTAACATCTCTAGTATAGCATTCACCTAGGAAGGTTCAGACACCCACAAGTAGTTATCTACAAAATACTTCGATCATCACGTGACTATTGAGTACCTGAGGAAAAACACAAATGCTAAAAGGTCATGCCAACTACATACAATGAGGTTTAAAGAGGCGATCTATCAAAGAGAGCTTCATAACTGAGTCTTGAAGGAAGAGTGGGACTTAAAAAATAGAGAAGACATTATTGACAGGTAAACAAGATAAGTAAATGCACAAATCACAAAGATAGGAATGAGCTGTGGATGCATGGCAAGCCGTAAGACTGAATGATATGCCAATTTGTCTTCCATACTCATTGCTGTGTGGTTGTATGTGCCTACTCAGGCTGCCTTGATTGAGTACCTAGTGAGCTGAGACTGAACCTTTCTGACTTACCCACTGCCCTCACTAGTCAAGAATGGTCACAGAGGCTGACAAATAATTTTTGATGATGATGATAATAAAACCTGTTTTACACTCATGTTCTCCTTCACAAGCCCCTTCACATGGTCGCGTAAAACATGCTTTACACTCATGCCATGAAAGATATCTGGCATCTGCTTTTATCTATTCCTGGGAGAACCTGGGCCTGAAATACCTTTCTCTCACCTTTTCCAGTGACCTTGACCTAAAGAAGAAAGTTTGCCGGGCGCGGTGGCTCACGCCTGTAATCCTAGCACTTTGGGAGGCCGAGGCGGGCGGATTGCTCAAGGTCAGGAGTTCGAAAGGTCAGGAGCGAGACCCCGTCTCTACCAAAAATAGAAAGAAATTAATTGACCAACTAAAAATATATATACAAAAAATTAGCCGGGCATGGTGGCGCATGCCTGTAGTCCCAGCTACTCGGGAGGCTGAGACAGTAGGATCGCTGAGCCCAGGAGTTTGAGGTTGCTGTGAGCCAGGCTGACGCCACGGCACTCACTCTAGCCTGGGCAACAAAGTGAGACTCTGTCTCAAAAAAAAAAAAAAAAAAAAAAGAAGAAAGTTTGTCCTCAACTTGAAATAATGTGCTGAACACAACAAAATATCTCTCCTGATACTCAGTTCCCAGAAACCTGGGGCTCTCTCTCTTTTTTGGTTTCCTGCTTTCCACTAGAGAAGGTGATAAAGCTTTTCTAAGGAAGTAAGTGTAGTTTTAAATCACTGTGGCAATATCGTGATGTTGTTCCCCACACTGCATCAAAATTAAAACATCTAACTCGAAGGTACACACTGATAGCTCTAAAAAAATTATGAAGCAGGTGACATTTGCCTTCTTTTCCCCCAGCAATCCTTGTCTCCTTTTTCTCATTGTTCCCATGTGATGTCCTCCCCCTACCCCCCGTAAGACTAAAAGGATCCACTTTCAGCCAGTTACTGATGAATTACACTCTGATGCCAGTAAGGATCAGTACTTCCGCAGTAGGTGATTTATCTGTAACAGCAGAATGAAAGATGTTCTTCCCCCTGAAAAATAAATCAGGCACTGGGCATCTAGATAGGAGGATTGAGGGCAAGAGAAGGTACTGATTGGAAGAAGGATGACTTTGACTATTTTTGTAATTTCTTCCTGACTATAAAAGTGCTTTTTATGCAAAACAAACAAATATAGAGAAATTAATTACCCACAAATGAACAACCATATATAAGCACTGTTAACATTCTGGTATATTTCTTAAGTCTGTTCCCTCTGCATTTATATACTAAGTGTAGGATCCTGTTGTATATAGATAGCTCCACATCCTTCTTTCAGTCGTCTGACCATTGTCTCATGTAACTGGTGTTTTTTAAAAAAGTTTTCACAGTTACTTATCTAAAATAACTGTGCACAATTTGCTCAAGTATAAGATATCCTGCTGTTTCCAGAGTTTTCCTATTATGAATGATGTAGTAATGAATAATCCTGAACAACCTTTTTCTATATTTAAAAATGTTTCCTTATGAACATGTTTAAGACTCTTGATACATATTGGCAAACTGCTGTCCATAAATTTTGTAGTGAAAATTAAATATACTCTATAATAACTTAATATATTGAAAGTATCGAATCCTTTGAAGGCTGTAGTGTTGATGTTTTCAAGCTGTAGTTGCTTTGGATTCTAGGGAAGACACGGCGAAAGGATGGTGTGCGAAAAATGTGAAAAGAAACTTGGTACTGTTATCACTCCAGATACATGGAAAGATGGTGCTAGGAATGCCACAGAAAGTGGTGGAAGAAAGCTAAATGAAAATAAAGCTTTGACTTCAAAAAAAGCCAGATTTGATCCATATGGAAAGAATAAGTTCTCCACTTGCAGAATTTGTAAAAGTTCTGTGCACCAACCAGGTTCTCATTATTGCCAGGGCTGTGCCTACAAAAAGGGTATCTCCGCGATGTGTGGAAAAAAGGTTTTAGATACCAAAAACTACAAGCAAACATCTGTCTAGATGTATTGATGAAGTTTTTTGGCTTTCTATGTAATTTTACTTTCTGCTTTGAATTTTCAAGGCATAACATTGATGTCCAACTTATAAAATAACATGTTTTAAGACAAATAAGTCTAAACCAGGGAAGTTGATTGATATTCATTCTTTTGCTCTCAAGAAGTTCTAAACAGCAACAATGTCACCAGTCTTCTGCTTTAAGTGGTTATTTTCTTTATAAGCATTTTATTGAACTAGAATAAGTGGCAAATCTACTGAAAATCATTTCCCAATTTTGTATGCACTTTTATTTAACATTATTCATATAATTCTTATCCCCCCCCACTTTATTTATAAATATTGCAAAAGTAAGAAGATTACAGATATTTTGCTCTGAACTTGGCATCCAGACTTAAAATTCTTCCCTCATTCTGTTACTGGTGGCATAGTGCTTAGAATCAGCTTTCTCTAAATTAATTGCAGTTTCATAGGATATTTAAATGTTTGAGGCCATTATTGCTGAATGGTTCCTTAGTAATTAGCCCAGACGCAAATCAAAGACAAGTTGGACTTGTGATTTTAAAGTTGTTCTTGAAGCCAAAGTGCTAGTCCCTTCCATATGTGAACAAGAGCACAAGGTACACCCACCCGTATGTCCAAATGAATACACTGGATTTCAGAAAAACATATACATATTACCTTGAATTCAAATTGTCATGAAAACCAGAAGAATGGTGTTCATCCATGTTGATGTGTAATGAAAATGAATCCCTACTCTTTGAGAAAAGCTCTTTGAAGCAGAAACCAAACTTTTTTTTAGCTGCCTGCTTTGACTTCCAAAAAGAAATAAATAGAACAAAGCAAAAAAATAAATAAATAAAATAAAATAAAATAAAATAAAAGTATCTATGTTTTGTTTTTGAATACTGGTGTAACTGAACATTTAAAAATGCACTTGTTAGCCATTTTTCCTTCTATGAATTATCTGGACGTATTCTTGATCATTTTCTACTGGAAATTCAGTGTTTTAAATTTAGTTGTGAAATGATAAAATAACCCCTTGCAATATTTATTGTAAACATGTAACCCAATTTGTTGTTTAACTTAATTTTATTTATGAATTTTTCTCATCCTTTTTATGTGAGAAAATTTAAACACTCGAAAAGTTCAAAGAATAAAATAACAAGGATATTTTCATCACCCCAAATTAATATTACTCCATTTTTAGGAACTTTTTAATATGGGATGCTTCAAACATTTGAAAAAGTAAAGAGAATGATACAATTACTCACTTTGTATTCATCACCTAACTTGTCTCATTTCATCTATACTCCTACTACTCACTTTCTTCCTCCAGGATTATTTTGAAGACATCCTAGACATCTTATATATTTTAATATGTATTTTTAAGAGAAAATTACTTTTTTTTGATTTTTTGAACTCCTGACCTTGAGCGATCCACTCGTGCCCAGCCTAAATTACTTCTTTTTAAATTAAAGACAACCACAATACCATTTCACATTTAAAAATAATGATGATTCCTGGATATCTACCCAGTGACTGTTTATATTTCCCCAGTTACCTCATTCTCAAAATTTTTTTATAGTTGTAGGAATCATGATCCAATAAGGTCCAAACTTTGCCATTGGTTGATATACTCTGAAGTTTTAAAATCTATAAAGTAACTTTCCTTTCACCCACACCCCCTAATCATTTTTTCCTCATGTGTTTTCCTTGCAATTTATTAGTTGAAGAAATATTAATAGTTAGTTGCATTGTGTTTCCCACAGTCTGGATTTTGCTGATGGCCCAGTTTGGATTTTGCTGATTGCATCATTGTGGTATCTTTTTAGAACTTTTTTTTTTCTGTAAATCATTAAGTAGATTTAGAGGCTTGATAAGATTCAGGATTAATTTTTTGTCAAGAACACTTCATAGGTGGTGTTAGGTACTTCCCATCATGAGGCGCATAATGTGGTTGGCTCTCTTTTCATGATGTAGCAGCCATCACTTATTGCCTAGATCTGTTAAATCCATTAGCAGTTGCGATATGGTGATGTATTCATGACTTATCAGCTGGAATACTTTTATAAAGATAACTTTTCCTTCATCAACTGTTTGGTTATCTGGAAGTACAATTCCTAAGGGAGAAAAAAAAGCTTCATTTTTTTCCTTCACTTACCAGTTTTGAAAATAATGAATCAATTCCCTAGTATCTTCATAGAGGCAACCAATAAGGTATGTTTTTCAGTATTATTACAAACTCATAGGTCTCAATTTAAATATATTTAATGTGCTTCTATCGTTACAGTTATTATCCTTATTGATGTTCAAAGTATCCAATTTTTGGCACTGTTCTTTTCAAAGTTGGCTTGACTATTAATGACAGGGTTGTTGTTGTCATTGCTTTTGTATAATCTCCCCCCTTTGAGTGTGACTTGCTTCTAACCAATAAGTAAAGATGATGAGATGTCACTCCTTTGATTAGGTTATATTATATGACAAAGGTGATGGAATGTTGCTATTGTGATTATGTTTCATTACATACGAAAACATAACAGACTAGAAAGATTCTCCTGTTGGCTTTGAAGAAGTAAAAAGCCATGCTGTGAGGCGCAGTGGCTCACGCCCATAATCCTAGCACTCTGGGAGGCCGAGGTGGGCAGATTGCTCGAGGTCAGGAGTTCGAAACCAGCCTGAGCAAGAGCGAGACCCCGTCTCTACTATAAATAGAAAGAAATTAATTGGCCAACTAATACATATATAGAAAAAATTAGCCGGGCATGGTGGCACATGCCTGTAGTCCCAGCTACTTGGGAGGCTGAGGCAGGAGGATTGCTTGAGCCCAGGAGTTTGAGGTTGCTGTGAGCTAGGCTGACGCCACGGCACTCACTCTAGCCTGGGCAACAAAGTGAGACTCTGTCTCAAAAAAAAAAAAAAAAAAAAAAAAAGCCATGCTGTGAACTGCCTATGAAGAGAGCCATATAACAGGTAACTACAGGCAGCTCCAGTAGCTGACAGTAGACTCCAGTTAGTAAGAATCTAGGGCCCTCAATTACACAGCCACAAAGAAATAAATTTTGCTAATAAACTGAGCTTAGAAGCAAATTCTTCCCTAGTTGAGCCTTCAGATGAAAAAGTAGCTTAGCCAACACCTTGACTGCAGCCTTGTGAGACTCTGAACAGAGAACCAGCTAACTTGTGTCTGGATTCCTGCCCTGTGGAAACTGTGGCTCATAATAAATCTGTGTTGTTTTAAGTCACTAAGTGTATATTAATTCGTCATGTAGTAATGGAGAACTAGTATGTCTCACAACAATGATTTTATTGAATTGCAAGTTGAGACTGCTACCTGGCCACTTTGGTCTCACATATGTCTCTGAATCAGCAGGCAAAGAAAGGATTTACTATGCTGGTTGGGGTAAGTGATCTTGATTACCAAGAGGCAACTGGGTTGGTACTACACAAAGTGAGTAGGCAGGAGTATGTATGGAATACAGGAGAATCCCCTAGGGCATCTTTTAGTCCTATGATCAAAGTCAATGGAAAATTATAACAATATAATTCAGGGAGGACTGCTAATAGCCTAGATCTTTCAAGAATGAAGGCATGAGTCATGCCACTATACAAAAAAACTACAACCAGCTAAGGTGCATGCTGAGTACAAAGAAAATATGGAATAGGTTGTAGAAGGAGGTAGTTAAAAATACCAGCAATGATGATATGATCAGTTGTAGAAATGAAGACTTTAATAATTGTATTTCCTAATTTTTATTATGATTATGTTTATATATATTAACCAAATATTTTTGTGGTTTTCCCTCTCTTATCCTCTTATCATCTAGCATTTGATAATAATAGTTAATTTTATGTCTCAGTCTTATTAACTAAAGAAAAAAATCAAATTTTTAAAGAATCAAAATTAGTTTTAGTTAGAAGTCTTACTGAGGACCATAGCCTGATGACTACAGCCCAGGAGAATTCTTTTAGAGAGGTTCTACGCAAGACTCCTCTGAAACAGTGTTTTAGCTCACAGTTTATATATAGGTTGTGGAGGCTTACTACATGTAAAATCACATCAAACTTGTTTAGAAGTTCTATTAAAGCAGAATTACATCAAGGTCTGGGTGTAAGTGTATATCTAGCCATAGATTATGAGGCATAATCACTAACCCCGTCAGATCTTATGTGCAGGAAAAGGCAAGAACTAGGTCATTTATCTTTTAAGGAATACAGTGACTCAGGCAAGAGACATGAGGTGGGAGGGGCTTATGTTCCATCCTGTTTTGTCTTCAAAGCAGCCTTCTGGAGAGCTGCACATTGTCACAGTCAGGGTTTTGTGAAATTAGGCTGGCAAAGAGAAATAAGTTAACATGGCTTCTTATGTTTGTCACTTTGTCTCACAGCATTTATGTTACAAGATATCAAAGAAGACTCAACATCACCCAAGGAGTTTGTATCCACCTTTGAGGAAAGGGTTAGCCCAATTCAGTTGTGCACAGATGGTTGTATCATGTTAGGCAGAATTATGACTTTGTTATTGTCTTTATTTGAACATAATTAATAGTATGATATCAGCAAATGTGTATGGATACCAAATTGACAAGAGGTAGACTGTGATGGCTTCAGGAGAAGAGTTGTGTACTTAAGGGTGGCAATGAAGGGAGTGGTTGTGGAGGGCAGAGGGAACAGTACATGAATTCCTAATGATTCTTGCCCATCATAGGATTTAATATTTCAAAGTAGTTAAGATAAGGATATGTATAATAAGAGTACATAGGAGAAGCATAAAAATGGTCTTGTCGGAATAGGGAAAGCTTCTTAGAACGCTTGAATTTTTGTGTTTTCATTTCTATGAAAATCTTTAAAAACAGATGTAATCATTTGCTGTATCATTTGGATAACTAGATAACCAAGGACTACCATACAATTCTATTGCCCAAGTATGTGTTCATGATTTTTGTGTTTGTTTTAACTTTCTTTATAGTTTCAAGTCTGAATATAAAGAACAATTCACAGTATTCCTCTCCCAAACCTCAATTTTAACTTTTGTTACATTAACCAAAAGCAAAGGAGATAGCCCATCATCTGAATACCCTTTTCTGGTTTCTCCTCATCTCTCTAACCTCTCTCTTTTTTTTGTTTTTTGAGACAGAGTCTCGCTTTGATGCCCCGGCTAGAGTGAGTGCCATGGCATCAGCCTAGCTCACTGCAACCTCAAACTCCTGGGCTCAAGCAATCCTACTACCTCAGCCTCCCAAGTAGCTGGGATTACAGGCATGCACCACCATGCCCGGCTAATTTTTCCTATATATATTAGTTGGCCAATTAATTTCTTTCTATTTATAGTAGAGACAGGGTCTTGCTCTTGCTCAGGCTGGTTTTGAACTCCTGACCTCAAGCAATCCGCCTGCCTCGGCTTCCCAGAGTGCTAGGATTACAGGCGTGAGCCACCGCACCCGGCCTCTAACCTCTTTTTATTGGAAAACCTCAGGGATCAGTCCTTGCTACTCCTCTCTGTTTAGCCTCATTCCTTAAGCAAGTCCATCCAGGCTCTGGTTTTGAATATTATGCACATATCAGGGACTGATATTTACATTTACATTTACATTTCCAGCCTAGACCTGATCTCTGAACTTTTAACTCACATATATCCAGTTGCCTCTTGAATCTATTTGGATGTCTAACATTTCAAGTTTAATATGATCAAAATGAAAGTATTCATCCTGTCCCTCTACCACAACAAAACTACTTCTCAGCATTTCCCTCATCTTATACCTATCCAATAGCATAAGTCAAAATCTTAGTCTTTCTTGATTCTTTTCTTTCTCTCATCCCTCTATCCTGTTGGCTAATTTGTATGGTTGATTGTGCTTCCAAAATTTATATCAACTCTCTTACTTCTTTCCACTTATAATGTTGCCACTTTACCCAAAGCTATCATCATCTATCAAATAGACTACTACACCAGTTTTTTATTTCTCTCCTCCCATTCTAAACATTCTAAATACAGGAATGACAATGATTAAATATCTTTTAAAAACCTAAATCAGAATCAGAAACTTGAAGGTTTCTTCAGTGGCCTCTGATTGCACTTAGGATAAAGTAAGAATTCCTCACCATGGCCAGTGAGGCCATTTATTATAGTCTAGCCCCTACTGTAGTTTGAACTTCTCCAACTTCATTTCATGCCACTTTCATTCTTCCCTCCCTCAATCTCTATGCTCTAGCTACCCTAACTACTCTTCTTTCAGTTCCTTAAACACATCAAGTTCTCGTCTATCTTAAGGTTCTTCTGTATTCTTCCTCTGCCTAGAAGGCTCTTCTTTATATGATTTACTTTCTCAGTGCTCAGATCTCAGGACAAATGTTACTTTCTCAGACAGGCCTTTTTGATCACTTGAATAATCCAGAGTACACAGCACCTCCTTTAAATCTGCTTTTTTCTTTGCAGCATTTATCATGTAGGTTTAACGACAAATTTCACATTATATGGCATAGGTTAAATACATGCTTTATTGGCTAAAGAGAAAACTTACAAGTAAGACCAAGCCTAGTGAAAGACAAAATATATGGGTATCCCATCCTCCTCCTACAGACACCACTATACTACTAAGATTTGCTTTTAGGAGAGAGACAATGGCGCCTCTATTATTATTCTTGTTTATACAGCTTTAACATTAGAGGAATACACTTGCTGCCAGACAATCTGATTTTGGCAGCCAAACAGGCTATTTACTGGTACTGTTTAAGAATGCCAGCTTCCCTACAAAGTTGTAATCACTTCGACTAGGAAGACAAAGCCACCAGTTCCATAAAAATTGGGCACAGCTCCTCCTATGGGGGAAAAGAGGACCTCCCAGTTCTCATTGTTCAGGAAACCCAGAGTGAGAACTCATGGGCATTTTCAGACAATCCTGCTCCTTAAACTACAACTAATTTCTTATCTTTCTCCCTTGTTAGACTGGAAGCTCCATTAACACAGTGAGCATATCTTTTTTGTCCCCTATTGCATTCCTATTATCTAGCAAATGGCTGAGCACATATTAGGCACTCAATAAACACTTTTTGAATGAATGACTGGTAGATGGGGAGGGGTTCAACAAAAATAGACCCAAGATTAGAAAAACACAGCCAACACACAGTGATTTTTCTGTCATTAGAGTGAAACAAAAATCAAGAATTCTAGTCTTGCAGGAATGGTTCCAAGTTTTTTAATTCTTTCTCATATTTCTGATCAAACCAATTCCACAGAGATGAAGATTAGCCCCAGTGGAGAGGTAGTTTGAGCATATAGTGGCAACAGTAGGATGATGCAGATACTGCTCTAGTAGTACTGACTATAAAATGGGGCACACTGGTTGAGCCAGTCCAGTAAAAAAGCCCTTTAAAGAAAACTATGCCTGTATATTAGATAGCCTTGTACTGCTCACATGGCCGAAAAGGAGAAACTTAATAAGTTAATAGCCAGGTAGCAGATGATATCAGTGTTCCACTGTATCCACCGGGACTCATTGACCTTTTCATGCACACAAGCTCCTGGTGTGCTTTCACCCTCACAGCCAGAACCTATGTCTCTGTCAGAGGGCTGCTCTTAAGCTGCCAAAGACCACTTTGCCCAAATAGTCTAAAGTTCCTGAGAATTTACATCTCCCCAGGGGCAACTCTTAAACCAATGGTCCTCAGTGAGGAGGTGATTTTGACTACCAGAATTAAAAGTGCCTAGAGACATTTTTGGTTGTCATACGTGGGCAGAGAAAGGGGGTTTCAAATGCCACAGGCATAGCAGGTAGAAGCCAGAGTTGCTGCTAGACACTCCCCTAAAATGTGCAGGACAGACTTCCACAACAAAGAACAAAGAAATACCCCTAAAATGTCAACAGTATCGAGGTTAGGAAACTCTACCTTAAACAATGACTAACGGGCAGGGAAGGGTAAATACTCCATTTTTTCTCCTTTTACTTGATAGTTCTGAGATATGATATGCACTATCTCCAGAGCTCTCCTGTGGGACTGAATTGAAATTACTTACTTGAAGTTTGCCTGACACTGTAGCTTTGTTTGGTCTTCTTCTCCTTAACTTCCCCACTCCCCTACCAATCTTTCCTGAGAACACTTCCCAATAAACCACTTTTATATAAATCCTCATCTCAGGCCTGCTTCTGGGGAAAATAACCCAAAACAACATGTATAAGTGGATACTTAAGGAGAACTACAGACTTTATATACATAGTATGGAGTAGGTTACTAAATAATAGGCTATATTAAAACAGAACTCACATAGTTAGACAAGCTCTTAAGTAGAGGCTCAGAGTATCTTAAAGTCAAACCAAGAAAGCATGGTGTGGTAGGAAAAAAACTAACTGGAAAGTCAGAAAACTGAGTTCCAGTTTAACCTCTGTGACTAAGGAGCTATGAGATCTTGAGTAAATCACAGCCATATGGAAAAATGAGAAAATAAAAATGAGATAATTGCTAAGTCTTTTCTCTAATATCCTACGATGTCTTACAGCAGTGGTTCTCAAACAAGGGCAATTCTACCCACCAGCAGATATTTGGCAATGTTTGGAGACATCATTAACTCGTGGCAGGATGCTCCTGACATCTAATGAGCAATGGCCAGGGATGCTGCTAAACATCCTACAAAGCACAGGCAAGTCCTGTGCTCCCAGCCAACAAAGAATTATCCAGCCCAAATGTCAATAGTATCAGGGTTGAGAAACCTGTGTTACAAAGATAAATAGATTAGATATTAACTTAAGAACTTCCTAATGGTTAAGATAGACATATGTTATTGAAGGAAACTAAAACATAGTCTCTAAATATATCCTTAAAAACAGCATAGACTATAGATGCTTTCCTGTATAAGATTTGGAAGGTCTTATTCTAAACATACCATGAAATGGTACATGGAAGAATAAGGACTTGTTCAAGTAGATAAAGACAGAGGAGAAAGCAGGGGCTTGAATAAGTAGGTTTGAAATAAGTCCTCAGAACTGATTCTCATCCATGTTTTGGCATTTAAATATGATATGAGTATACATCCAGATCCATCCCTCTCCCCTATAATCACTGAAGAAACCTCCCTTACATGTCCATTAACCTTTGTAAACAACTTTGGGGACCAATTTTTCTCCTCTAACATTTTCCTATAGGGAAAAAGATAATGTTTCCTCAAATCATATACAGGTAAGGCTAACAGAAAACTATTTTATAGCTAGCTTATGTGAATTGATAAAAACATTTAAATGTACAACATATTTGCTTATGAATCTAGGTTTATTCATGTGACACGTGGTATTAATAAGATGATGCCATACCTAACTTTGACTTTACATTCCTGTTGGTTGAAACCTCTCACACCCTTTTTAAACAAAGAGCTAGCAGTAAAATCCATCATACTGCCTAACTAGCCAACGTTTCATATTGCTCAGAAAACTCTACATTCCCAACAGGAAATTCCAGGAATGAAAGCTTTCTGTTTCATTATCAGAAAGGTGCCTTGTTCCAGTAACCACAACAGGTAGACTGAAGTAAAGATTTATTCTTAGATTGTTGATTTCTCTGAAAGTGATTTAAAAACTTAAAATTTTTTAAGTCTGACACAATGAAGACTCATCTTTGGTAATATTTTAAAATGGACATCAGGAAATCTTCTAAGGTGCTTAAAACTTTGAAAGACTTGCTGGTGTCACTTGAAAGGCAGGGTGACAGCTGAGTCAGAGCCTAAGGTTTTCATCTGGGCAACTTGCCTGAGATGGATGGACTGAGCAGAGGCCTGTATCCTATACTTTGCCAAGTCTTTCTCATCAGGAATCAGGCAAGGAGAGGCACCTTCTCCTCTCTCTGTTATCTGTTAGACTCCCTCATTAGGAGAAGGACCTAGAAACCACCTACTACAACTTCCACCACAAGGTACTTTGACCACCTGCTGTCAACTGCCAAACCAATACATGTTTAATAAGAACGTCAAGTTTTGACTTTTCAGATCCAAGGTCTCAAAGCTGAGTATTTGCTCTTGATAATACAACTGCTAGAGTGATGATCAGTAACAAGGCATACATTTAAGTGGATTCACACCATGTACAGTTACTTAAATGCAAAACTTAAAAAACTAAATAGCAATGATATTTTTATCTGTATTATCATCTCATGGGACACTGGCAAATCATGAAAGGAAATGGAATTAACACTTACTGAGACTCTACTCCCAAATTTTGTAATATATTTAAGTAAAAGATATTTATTCTTGAAGTGGGGGACAGGGGCCAAATGAAGGTACCAATATAAATGAAGGCCATTTTCCTGCTACTTATGGTATTTAAAAAACAATAAGCCTAACAAATAGGAATAACATTTATCGGGGGTCAGGCAGATGGGAGGGGGAAGGAAGGGATGGGTATATACATTCATGAGTGTGATGCGCACCATCTAGGGGATGGACATGCTTGAAGCTCTGACTGGGGGTGGGGGACAAGGCAACATACGTAACCTAAACATTTGTACCCCCATAATATGCTGAAATAAAAATAAATAAAATAATAAGCGTAAAAACAAGATTTACAGTTTTTCCCATAATTTGACATGTTAATCTTTATTTGGTTTAAGACAACAAAAGTTTACAAGGTCTTTTAGTAAGATATGATTCCTTTCTAGTGATATCACAATAACCTTATTTCATTACTCCAAAAGAAGAGATAGGCAATGAATGTAACTCAAGTGGATTTCCAATTAGTTAAAAAAATTGTTAAACAAATGATATCCAAAATATACTTATTAAGGAATAGATTCTAGCAGCAAGCAGTAGAGCAACATTTTTACATTGGCTTCTTTAACAATTTTATCAATAACTGTGGCAAACAACAAAATAATTATTAAATTTTGAATTATATAAAACAATATGCCTATCACCTGGATAGCATTTGATATTTCTATATTTCCTCTTCTCCAACTGAAATGGGTAGTGACATATTATAAAGTTGTCATACATTCTAAAATGATTTTAACCACAATATTGCATTTAACACATTACCTCTAGATATATCAGGTACTTGATGTCCATAGAGTCAAAGATCACTGACCTAAACTAGACATCAGGAAACATGAATCCTTCACTCAGCTCTGTCATTAATTAACTGATAAACCTATACAAGTCATTTATTTTAGACCTAGTTTTTTTTTTTTTTATAAAATGTCCATTTTGGCTTTAAGGTTCTAAAATCAGTAATATGGGATAAATAACTAATAATATTTTATAATAGGAATTAGAATATAAAAATCTACACTTTATGTTAAATGCCATCAACTACTGAAAAACTGGACTGGAAGAGGAGAAAGAAAATTGGCCTAATAGTTCATGTGGAGAAAAAGACTTATTAGTTAAATTGTAAAGTTCAAAGGATAATAAGGCTAGGGGTAAACTGAATGAAAACGTGGGTGATGTTATTAGATATATATAGCAGCCAGTCTACAGAAGGGAATACTTTTATTGCAAGTGCTATGAACTGGTCAGATCACATCTAGAATACTCAGTATAACTGCAAACCAGAAACACCATGATTTCCTAATTTTATAAAGTAAGATATTTCTAATGTTCCTTTAAAAGCAAAAGTGACAATATTAATTCAGGCATCCAGAGCCCTTAACTCAACCTTAGGTAAGATAAGGAAAGGTGTGTGGTTAATTTTATGTGTCAACTTGGAGGGTGTTTTAGATGAGATTAACATTAAATTGATGAACTTTGGGTAAAGAAGATTGTCCTTCATAAGGTGGGTACACTTCATCCAGGAAGGCCTGACCAGAATGAAAAGACTACCCTTCCTGAGCAAGAGGGAATTCTCCAGCAGACTTCCTTCAGACGGAAACTACCATCAGCTCTCCTGGGTTTTGGGCCTGCCAGCCCACACTGCAGATTTTTGCACTTTCCAATCACCATAATCACATGTGCCAATTCCTTATAACAAATCTTTCTCTCTCAAAGGTCAAAGAACTAGCTCCAAAATGTCAATAGTATCGAGGTTAAGAAACTCTATGTTAAACAATGATTGATAGGCAAGGGAGTATAACTAGTCCAGTTTTTCTCTTGTACCTGGTCTGGATAGTTCTGAGATATGATATATACTATCTCCAGAGCTCCCCTAACATTGTACCCTTGTTTGGTTTCCTTCTCTTTTCCATCCACTTCCCCATTCCCCTACCAATTTTTCCTGAGAAAATTTTCTAATAAACCACTTTTATATAAATCTTCACCTCAGGGTTGCTTCTGGGGAAAATAACTGAAAACAACATGTATAAGTGGATACTTAAGGAGAACTACAGACTTTATGTACATAGCATGGAGTAGGTTACTGAATGATTGCCTGTGCTATAACAGAACTCATGTAGCTGGACAAGCAGCCCATAAGTAGGGACTCAGGTTATCTTAAACTCAAACCAAGAAAGCATGGTGTGGTAGGAAAAAAACTAACTAGAAAGTTACAAAACCCAAGTTCCAGTCTCACCTCTGTCATTAAGAAGCCATGAGACCTTAAGTAAATCATGGCCATGTAGAAAATGAGAAAAATCAGATAATCACTAAGGTCTTTTTTCTAACATCTTACAATGTGTTAGAGCAGTGTTTCTCAAATGAGGGCAGTTCTGTCCCCTAGAGAATATTTTGCAATGTTTGGAGATATTTTTGGCAATCATAACTTGTTTCAAGTGTTATGAACTGGTCAGAGCAGAGTGAGAGAGAGAGAGAGAGAGAGAGAGAGAGACAGAGATAGAGAACAAATAGAAGATAAATATATATTTTCCCTACCACTTTATCACAGACATGCATATTAGGCCATATATAAATACATGTTGAAAAAATATATATACACACACATATATATACATATATACACATATCTGTGTTTCTGTATGTCTCTCCTATTGGTTCTGTCTACAGAACATTAATACAGAGGTTTCCTGGAGGAAGTGATTGCAAGCAGAGAGACTCTTACAATATATAGAAATTAGGTAGGTGAAGTGGAAGAGGAAGAGGGGGAAAAAAGAGGAAAGCATTGACAAAAGTATTTTAGGCAATGGAAACAATATAAGCATAGCCCCAAAAGGCAAGAATGCATCTGAGGCACCCACATATAAATTCCAAGACCCAAAGCTAATGATACCAGATAGTGAGATTTTATCAGAATCTGTCTTTTATTCTGTATACTGAGAAAAGGAGAAGAAATAAGAATTCCCAAAGAACATGACTTTACATGTCATCAAATTACTTCTCTTTTTCTCAGGATAGACTATTTCAAAAGATTTCTGGCAGGTAATTAATCTCTCTAGGTTAACGTTAACTGTTGCTACTTGAGTAAGATTGAATTTGGAAGATTCCCAACCACTAATAGTCATTCAGTTCCACAAAAATCAGCTGAAAGTTTTTCCCACCACTTTCTCATAGACATATATGTGAGACAATACATACATACATGCTAAATAAATGAAATACTAAACATTTTCAATGACTGGCACAGCTTGCTATGATAGTAAGGTTGATAATGGATATCAACTGAATCATAGAATTAATTATAAAATAAAAAAATATAAAAATACAGTCTTCTCTGGACTCTCTATATAACAGCACCCAATATACATTGGTTGATTTGAAAGCTATATCTAGGCTGGATTAATTTTAAGTCACTTATCATTTCTCGTGTGTTTATTATTTTCTTTGGGTATAGACATCAAATTAACATCTCCAAATGGACATGATTTTACTCATGACCAGTTGACTTGGTGATAAGAAATGTTATTTTGCTCTTATTTTTTGCCTGGAAACTTGAACTTTGTCTATACTGGTTTCCTTATTATTTCAACCTCTATGACAAAATTATTTGGGATGTTAACATATATAGCCTTTTCCATAAATGTAAACTCCAGTTGTTTTTTTATAAGAACACAATGGTAACCTCTCATATCCCCCAAAAAAACCTCATTATTAATGGTTTCTGTCATTGTGACCATATCCTAGAGACAGAAAGTAGAAAGGTTAATCTCAGATTAAGTAAATTCCTCAGCAGCTTTAGCTCTAAGAACTTTTAACTTTCTCTAGCAAATACTGCTGTAATATGCTGAATTGATGACAATCATTCTGCCACTTTCATTAAAAATAAAGATGATGAGTTACTTTTAGAACTTTTTAGCACCATCAGCCCCACAAAACAGGAAAAGACAGCACTGAAAGAATCTTTAAATTTTAGGTAACATTATGAATCTCATAATGAAGAAACTACTTCTGAAACTTGCAGAAAATATTGTAATAGTATAAAGAATATCAGTAAATCCTTAAAACATAATGCTGATATGAAACTACATTTCTTTCAAAACAGCCGTATACCACACTTGGAATGAAAAATCTGTTTCTTATCATTTTCTTCCTCAGCTGGAAAAATGATCAAACATTGTCACTTTCAGATAAATACATTAAGATGTCAGCTTGTATCAAAAATATACTTACAACACTTTCAAGTGACCCTGCAATAAAAATGGAAAACTTACTAGAGTGTATGAGGAACACACAAAGACAGAAACAGGTATTTTATAACAACAATTTCCCTGTGTCTCTAGAAAACAGATCACTATTTGGAAACTCTCAACTCTAGTCATCCAAATTCCAAACTGACATATTCTTGGGATGCAGGTTCACACAACTATGATGATGACCTGAGATATTCTTTAACAAGCCAGAGAGGGATTCTATATTAATAATTTTCCCTTACCTTCCTTGTGGTATGAAGCTTACCAACCAACCACAATATAAAACCCTTTGAATGACGTCGTATTTTCCATCCCAGCTAATGCAGTAATAAAGGAAATCAACCCCCCAAAAGTTTCTTAGAAGTAAAAAAAAGTATTAACAAAGGAATAAATTGTGTCAAATGCTATTGCTAGATCAAAAATTAGAAACCTAGAGACTTTAGACATACATTTATTTATTATCAAAGAATGGAGAGACTTCTTAAAACTGTACTTAGGATGACCTGGGTATAATGTCTGGGAGAATCATAAAATTGGATTATAATTTAGTAAGCTGAAATCTCATCAGTTAAAGGGTAACTTGCCTGGCCAAAGATTCTGTAAACAGGTGGGGATGGTTAAAATGAAATATAGCAAAAGGGAAGGCCAAAGAAACAGAATAAACAGTATGAGTCTTGTACTTTCCAGGAGAAAGACAGTAAATTTGGGCATCTGACAGTAAGGATCTTCAGCAGACTCCTGCTTGGGGCAGGATGTTACAATGGCCATACGACAGCCTGGATAATACCTCTGTCTACAGTCCACTTCCCTCTGTTTTGATCTCATGCTCCCCAAACAATTGGCTGGCTTCTAAATTTCAATTTCATGCATGCCCTGACACAAAACAGAGGTGTTGTGAAAGCAGACATAAATATTTCTGTCATTGGAATGGACTATCTTCCCTTTATAAATTAGTAAACTGGTATAGTTTGCACATCAGATTTTGGAAAGTTTTATTAGCTGAACCAATTCCTGTAATTTATTAACATTCTGAGGAAATTAAAATTCAAGACTTGCAAAACTGTAGGCCCAGACCCTGCACTCAATGACTTCACTCAGATGGAGCCATCCTGAGTAGTCTTGGTCTCCCCAAGTTATTTCCACCTCCCTTCTCAAAGAACAACCAAGTTTATCATTTCTCTACTGTCTTATGGCAAGCAACAACAATCACACAGGGGCCTGAATAGAATCATTATTTCTGCTTTACAAAGGACTAGTTTGATTAAATTAATGTTTTCCAACTGTGGTCCAAAGATTAAAAGATTAACATCTTCCAATATCCTGCTTTTAAGAATAAAATAAATATACCTAGTTCATTTTCTTCACTCCTGAACACGGAAAATATCTAAGCAATAATATAAATAAGGAAAAAGTGAGCAAGAAATTCAAAAGAATAAATAACATTTTAATGTGTGCACTGCTTAAAGATAAAATTACATAGCCTAGGTATGTGTATAAATTTCACTGTAGTCTACCTCCTACCTAATAGTTCTATAAGGGATATAACAAAATCATCTAGGGGGCTTTTTTCAAGATTCACAACCTGGGTGCAAATTACTGCTACTGTGACTATTAGTGATGGAAGTGTCTTATACGCCTCAGATAAGTTGGGGAAGAAAAAAGGTCAAGAACTATTTTGTTTCATATACCCAGGCAAAACCATAGGTTTTAAAAAAATTCCTCAAACATTCTCAGATTTCAAGAAGGAAGTAGAAATAGAAACTCCTAGAACATTTATTATTTATATCTATGGGGAAGAGGTAGAATGCTAGACACAATGAGCAGACCTTATCCTGTAGAACCATATATAATCTAAGCCAAAAACACCAATGGCATCCTTCCAAACATTTTACTGTTTTGTTGTTTCTAAAACTTACTTTCTTATGGACTAGAAAAGGGAAAATTTTTCCCCTTTGTTATTTCTCAAGCTTAGTTTTTTCTGGACTAGGAAAAGAAACAAATTTGACTGTGATCAAATCTGTCATAATGTTTCGGTCACCCTTCCAACCCTGTTAATCATTTATTTCTCTCACTTTCAAGAAAACAGATGTCATTTTTCTAATTCTACAAGATAAAGGGCACATGTGCTGTGTATGTACCCACACAAGCAAGTGCACACATACACATTATCATAAGCCAAATTCTACCACCTATTGTAATTTTCTTGACCTTTGATGCCACCATTTCCCTGTAAAAGTTTAGTATTTTTAGGCATCTTGAAGAGTAGATGCTTCAAATCTTGTTGGTTTACTTTTCACCCTTCCTTTTACCTTGCCCACATGCTTCAAAAAATCAAAATGCCTTTAAAGAAAGAAGGAAATAACGTGTTTTCAGAAAAGACTTCAGTATACTAGAGAAGAAACTGTATTTAATGAATAATCTAGTTTTTTAACACTATAAGAAAATGCTTCTGATCCCTTTTACCTTTCCTTCCTTTCACTTCCGCCTTAAAAGACAGAAAAAGATTAACATGTGACTAAGAAAAAAGGAAATAACCTGATTTCAGAAAAGACTTCGTATACTAGAGAAGAAACTATTTAGTTAATGAACAATCTAGTTTTTTAACACTACAAGAAAATACTTCTGATCCCTTTTACCTTTCCTTCCTTTCACTTCCGCCTTAAAAGACAGAAAAAGATTAACATACGGGACTACACTGGGGAGTATAAATATGAACACACATGCACAGGGAAGGAAATCAATGTAGAAAATTGAATATTTTCTCTCTTTGGCCTTCCCAAATACTCTAAAAATAATCTCCAATAATACACAAGACATCCATTGTCCTTTTTTGTTCACAGTCAATAAAAACAAAATAACATTTAAAAAATCAACCTCATCTTTACCATCTTTTAAAGCCAGAAAAACCCAAACACACAAATTAACCCAGATAAAAACTGATTTATAAGTGATCTGTTCTTAAAACCATCACAATAAATCCCTAGGTTGAAAATTCTGAGGTGATTCTTTTCAATCAAATTATCATTTGATTGAATACATAAAATATTAATACATATTTAATGTTTTAGCTCAAGGAAAATATTGTTAAATACATTATTAAAAAAATCTAGATTACCCCTTAATACATTATTAACACAAGCATTTGAAGTAAAATAGAAGATTAAATGATGAGGATTAACATATAAAACAGTCCTACAGAAGGAAAGACCAGGAACAGATTTTCTGATCTTCTAGTTGCTTATTCATTGCATGAAACCCATCAAATTTTACTTGGAAATATTCTCTATATTCTGATATATTCACTAAAATATAAGCTCTGTGGGGGCAGATTTATTAGGTCCATCTTGTTTAGTGCTGAAATGAGTAGCACAAAGTAGCTACCCAACAAATATCTGTTAAATAAATATCTCTACGTTCTAGTTAGCTAGGCATTTATACTACAGGACTGTTAAGGTTTTTCGGGGCACAAGAACCAACAATTTTATTATCCTAGACCAAACTAGTTTTCAGATGTCAATTAGAAATGCAAAAATTGAGCAGGAATTTTAGCAAATAGAAGGAAGAGGAAAGAGAAAGGGAGGAGGAGGGCAGGAAGGATGGGGGAAAGGAGGAGAGGGAAGGACAATATAAGAATTTTTACATTCCTTTGAAGGAAATCTGAAATATGACAAAGTGTCTTAGGTAAAAAGTATACAGTAACTAGAAAGCATACAGGTTCACTGTACAACTGCACCCTTACCTTTCTTATTGTTCCATCCTCAACTGTTCTCCATAAACTTTCCTTTCTCTTAAAGGCCTCTGTCAATCTGTTCTTCCCATGGTTCTTTTTTCACTATGAGTTAAGAAAACATTATTCAGTAATCCTCTCCAGCTTCCTTATCTCCAGACTTATTATCTGTCCCTCCTAGATAAGGAGAGGAAGAGGAAATTGTCCTTAGTAATGAAATGTATATGGGGTTAGAATTGCTTCTCTTACAACCTCTTCCCTGAATCCCTTTCTCAAATTATATCAGGAAAGGTCTCTAAAATTCTCATTCTATTCTTCCAGGAGTAGAAGTATCATCCAACCAAACTTATACTAATCTTCTTTCACACAGAAGTCTTATGAATCCTGTTTATACCAGTAAATAGTAACTACAATACTTGTTTATTTAGGTCTCTTAAATTCTAATAGCTATTTATACGCTATAGGAAAATTTCAAAGCTGGACATGATCTAAGTATCCTTCCTACTTTATATAGAAATCAAATTTAACTCATTCCCTGCAAAAAATAAATGTTTTAAATAAATTAATGCAATTTTTGTGCTTGGTAATAATACATATTAAGCTGCTAACATATAATGATAAGGTAAAGTCTGATGACTATCTCAGCAATCCACTAAATTTAGCAATTATGTATTATAAACACTTAAGAATTTCAGAAATTATTTTTTTCTAAGCCTTGATAATATGAGTAAAAGAGATTTAAGGCTATCATATTTCTCTTCTCCATGCTTAAGAAATGCATCAATGGATTTTAAACGTAAATATGGTAATAATATATAATAATATAGCATTACCTCTCTCAGGAAGGAGGTATTATTGGCCTTTAATGATCACTTTATTGAGCCATGAAACCTGACTCTATGTGTTCACTCATTTTTTTCTGTTTGTTTACTGTTATATCCCTAACACCCAAAACACTGCCTATCAGTTAAATGAATGAATGAACAAATATTGACTATGTACCTCATACAGGCCAGGTACTGTGCTAGGTTCAGAAATGCAGCAATAAACAAGACCCTGCTTTCATGGAAATTGCAGTGCAGAAGACATTAAACAAAAATTATGCAAGTTAACTATTTAACCGTAATTGTGAAAAAAGCTATAAAGGAAAATCATAAAGTATATGAAAATAGTATCTAATATTGCTTGAAAAGTCAAAGAAGACTTTTCTGAGGAACTGACATTTAAGCTAGCACCTAAGACTAAGATTTAACAAAGGGAAGAGGAAAGAGGGAAACTATTCCATGTAGATAAAACCACATATGTGAAGATCCTGAGGAAGCTAGGTGTGTATTGTCTTCTAAGAACTGAAAACAAATCACTTCAGACTAAAGACAACCGATCAAATGAGGCTGAAGTAAAAGGCAAAGCTCAGATTATGCAGGAGTATTGTAAATTTGTAACACTTCTTATGTATCTGATGCCTTCACGTTACCATGAACAAGCTATAAACACCCTGCCCAGGCAACCAGGTGCACCAGTATGATAAGGCTGGTTCCTGCCACAGGTTCCCTTTTTGCCATCACGACTGTGACCTAGTGATATTCAAACACTCCAATGAAATCCCTTCATGTCATTTACTTGTGTACTCCACCCTAACCCCAATGAAGGCACTTGCCCACAGGTTTCCCCCCTCATCCTCTCTCCCTCTTCTTAGTTGAGCCCACTCCCTGGGCATTCCTTCCATGTGGCCCCCTGCGTGGCATGCTATGCCTCTCTCTTCTAGGACCTGTGAACATAAAAAATCTCTTTCATTTTCACATTCCTCTCCATAGTGTTTTTCCATGTCTGCATCTGACTGATCATCAAAACAAAACCATTTTAAGTGACAATTATTCCTCACAACACAATAGGCTAAAGGGGATCAAGATATGCCTCCTCAAAATATGCCATTTTGGCATAAGGGTTATTTTAAACTGAAGGCAATTGAGAATCAATAGATGTAGAAAGAGCTTTTTGCCATTCCTTTAGCTGCCTAAACGCAGGGCATAAATTGCTCTTTGAGAGGTTTTCTCTCCAACCTCCAGACCAGGAAGAGCAGTGACTCTTATCACCAGAGGACAGCTGCAATAGAGATGAATTTGCATAAACGGACCTAAAATAACCTTTATCTTCTATTAGTTCTCCCATATATTTCCTACTCACTTCCCCACAATTTATCATTCCTTGTAGCCCAAATCTCCTTTTACTAAAAAGGTAAATAAACCCCAGAGTCTAATAACCTCTGAGTTTCACTCTTCTGTGAACTCTCCTGCATGTAAATATTTAAAATTGTGTGCCTTTTCTCCTGTTAATCTATCATTTGTTATTTTAATTCACAGGCCCCGATTTATTGAACATAAGACAGTAGAGGAAAAGTTTTTCCTCCTCATCAAGGGCCTTGTAGACTGTGTTATGGATTTTGGACTTCACACCAACAGCAATGGGAACTAAGGTATGACAATCATATTGTAAAAATATCACTCTGGCTGCTGGGTGGAGAATGGACAAGAAGGGAACAAGGAAGCAGAAAGACCAATTATGGGGAGAGTCTGGTACTACAGGTGGGAAATGAGACTGTCTTTGGCATGAGAAGTTACAGTAGAGATGAACAAGTGGGTGGATTCTACTACATCTATTTAGGATACATATTCTGAATAGGGTGTTTGACTGACTATGGGAGATAAGAGAGGATGAGTTCCAAGTTGTGATATAGGCTGGGCACACTTAAACTCATAATTACTCGGGAATTTGGTGGGATTGTTTTCTACCAATTACTAATGCCTGTAGAGCAAGCAGACATTAAAGTTATGCTTGGGAATAATTAGGTGGAAGGAGGAAAGTGAGGAAAGAATAAAAAGGAATAAAAATAGAATAAAAAATAATAAAGAATGAAAAAAGAGCTTCTGGTGCCAAGGGGAATCTTCATTGGCTAAACACAGACTCACCCATGGTAATATGACCCAGGGGAAACTTTGGGTACCTGGAAAGACATACCTCTATGGGAGCATGATGCATTGTCTCCTGCTTTAGGTAGTGTTTCTTAGACTGATATAACAAAATGTCATAAACTGGGTAGCTTATAAAAAACAAACATTTATTCCTCATAGTTCTGGAAGCTGGGAAGTTCAATATCCAGGTGCCAGCAGATTTGGTTTTGGGTGAGGGCCCTTTTCCTCATCTACAGCCATCTTCTCACTGTAACCTCACCTGATGGAAGGGGCAAGGGATCTCTTAGGGGTCATTTTTATAAGGGAACTGATCCCTTGATGCCCTAATGACTAATGCCTTAATGACCAAATCATTTCTCAAAGTCCCTGCCTCCTAATGTCATCACTTTGGGGGTTAAGATTTCAACATACAAATTTTGGGGGCACATAAACCTTCGGCCCATTGCAGTTTCCACAGGTTCCTTCATCAATATATTAATTAAAAACCTAACCTTCAAAATTATGTTTGTGGAATTCTTTCCATGAAACACATCACCAACCAATTTTGAGACAGCCGTGCCCCAAGGAGGATGAATGATGAAACAAAGAATCCTGTACAGTAGGAAAAGCTCAAGGAATAGGAAAGAATGGGCAAAATAAATAAAATGAATCCCATAAAAAGCAGAGAGGAGCCAGGCCTGGTGGCTCAAGCTTAGCACTCTTACAGGCCAAGGTGGGAGGATGGCTTGAGCTCAGGAGTTTGGGGTTGCTGTGAGCTATGATGATGCCACTGTGCAACAGAGCACAGGCAATATAGCCTGTGCAATAGAGCGAGACTCTGATAAAGAAACAAAGAAAGAAAAAGAAAGAAAAAAAGAAAGAAAGAACAAAAAGAAAAAGAGGATGGATTCCAAATTCACAAGGAAGGACTGGCTTTCTAACATAATGGAGAAGAGGATGGATGTGGGTAAAACAAGTTTGTGGATATGGTGGTAGGAAGTTGAAGGAACACCTAACATTATTTTCTTTGTGATTCATGAAATAAAATCTACTGAGAGCAAAGAAAGGAGCAAGTGGGTTAAAGCTTAGAAGAGAGCGGAAGGAAGTATTTTCACAGTGAGTCAGATGGAAAAACAAATTAAGTAAGTTTGCTAGGTAGGCAGAATCAGTGATCATGAATAATAGTGCTACCGATCTGCTTGATTTTGTGCTTTTCAAGTCAAAGATCTATCAAAGCTTTCTTAATTCCTTCAGTTTCATTTAATCCTTTCTTTATTTGGGCTTCAATTTGTCCATACCTCAAATCCTGTTTTTACTACAACCCTGCTTTATATTATTTTATTTCCCTACTAAAATATAACATCTCAATGTAAACAATGATGGATTATCCATTGCATCCCTAAAAGTACCTAACACAGTTCTTTACATGAAGTACTATATCTTTTTTCATTTATTAAATATATCATATAAATTGGCTTATTTAAAAATTTACTTCTTTCAGGATCAAGAATCCATACATTAATCAAGAAAGATGAAAGACCCAGAAATTAAACTAAAAGACAATTTAGAGCACTGCTAACCAGTTTATTTCTGCTAAAACAAATTTAATCCTACTATGAAGAACAATTATTTTAATCAACCTCCTGCCTCAGAAACTAAAGAATGGTGACGCAGAAACAAATCCCACAATACGAGGATATGAAAATCAATACCAAATAAACATCAATATTATTTTAATGATGCATCTCATTCAGTGATTTAATTCAGCTTGGAATCAGATAGCTTTTAACCATCTGAAAAGACATATAGAACTTTCTTTCCAGAGATCTGTTGTCATTATGAGAGTCCTATGGTTTAATATAATCATTGATTGCAATCATTGTTTTTAGAGATATTTTCTACAGATGACAAAATTTAAAACCAAAAAGTAATGAAGTTTAAAAAAAAAATTTACCCTAGGAAATTACTAAAAATGTAGCCAGCATTCATCTTCAGAAAATGTGTTACCCACAAAATAAAATCCAATTTTGGAAGGGCTACATTAACTCTTTTAATATCTTTTTAAATCTTAAGTCTAAATTTCAAAATGGACACCGTACTTCATATGTGCCCACTTTCTTTCAACTCAATGTTTCAGCCCAAACTGCAAACATCTGAAATTTAATTTTGAATAAAAAAGACAGCTTATGCTTCAAGAGAACATTAGAAAGTGTCCTCAAAACTACTGTAGACACAGAAATTTTATCTGGTACTTTCATTAGTATACTCAACCATACATGGAAAGGAAATATATTTTTGAAATATCTATTACTGCCATTATATTAAAAGTTGAAATTTATTGCAAATTTCTGAAATACTTCATAAATAAGCAAAGACTTGATTAAACAAACAATGGAAATTTTTGCTGGGAAATACATTTTCCACCTGGCTGTTCAGTACATTAGTATCAGAGAAATTCACATAACTATATTCAAACAGAATTTCAGTTCAGGTTATTTTCAGACTATAATCACATAACAGATGTTCAAAATCCCACTCATTCCTTCTTAACAGTCTGATAAGAGCTGGAACTGATATACTTCAGTGGTCATTTCTCTAGCAGTTCTGCTTTAAAAAGTCATGCAAAACAAAATAAAAGCCAGAGTGTTGTTATAGTTTGACATGGGCTGTAGCTATTTAATTGTGTTCATCTGAAAGCTTACAAAGAAATGCACTGTTAGAGATTAGCACTGTGCAAACTATCAGCTATTAATGTGAACCTTTCCATGGTTTCCTCTGGTCACCCAGTATCATTTTGGCTCTGTTCTCCTTGTTATAAGTGAGTAAAGGTCAAGAAATGCCTAAGCAAATATAAAAAGAAATTATTTTGGCATAGTATCTCATTTTTTATTACCAGCTCCTAATGTTTTTCTCACAATGTGAGTACCTATTAACATAAGAGTGTATATCTATTTATATTTCCACATAAAGCTTCAAGGAAACAACCAGCATATCAGCTGTGTTCATTACCTCTTCACTTGAAAAAGCTTAAGTAAACACTAATTAAAACAGTGGTTCCCCAACCTTTTTGGCACCAGAGACCAGTTCTGGAAGACAATTTTTTCATGGACAGGGGGTGGGGGTTGGGAGTGGGAGATGATGGTGGTTTTGTGATGATTCAAGCACATTACATTTGTTGTGCAGTCAAACTTCTCTGCTAACAATATTCTGTATTTGCAGCTGCTCCTCAGTGCTAGCATCAGCCTCAGCTCCACCTCAGATCATCAAGCATTAGATTCCCATAAGGAGCATGCAACCTAGATCCATGGCATGCAGTTTACAGGGGTGTTCAAGCTCCTTATGAGAATCTAATGCTGCTGCTGATCTGACAGGAGGTGGAGCTTAAGTGGCAATTCCAGCAATGGGGAGCAGCTGTAAAAACAGATGAAGCTTCACTCACCTCCTGCTTTGTGGTCCATGGACTGGTACCTGTCCATGGCCTGGGTGTTAGGGACCATGGAATTAAAACATTCGGGAATCTTAGTTGTATCAATACTTCTCTACCTGAAAGGTCTCTTAAATGAAAAGATTTTCTTTCTGTTATTTTATTTACCTAGGATTCTAAGAAACCAAGAAGTCATAGCTTTCCCTCAAACTACACATTATATACATATTGTAAGAATATTTAAAATTAAATAATTAAAAATTGAGTTAAATACATGACTATATACATTAAATTTAGGAATTGAAAGCATTAATAGAACACAGAAAACTGCTGAAATAAAATTCTAGTTTTTTTAAAAAGCTTGTTATTTATTATCCAAAAACCAGTAAATACCTTTATTTCTTTGGTATCTATATTTACTTACTTATTTATTTATTTTTTGAGAGAGTCTCGCTTTGTTGCCCAGGCTAGACTGAGTGCTGTGGCGTCAGCCTAGCACACAGCAACCTCAAACTCCTGGGCTCAAGCCATCCTGCTGCCTTCCAAGTAGCTGGGACTATAGGCATGCGCCACACCATGCCCAGCTAATTTTTTCTATATATATTAGTTGGCCAATTTATTTCTATTTATAGTAGAGACGGGTCTTGCTCTTGCTCAGGCTGGTTTCGAACTCCTGACCTCAAGCAATCCTCCCGCCTCAGCCTCCCAGAGTGCTAGGATTATAGGCGTGAGCCACTGCACCCAGCCTCTTTGGTATCTATATTAAAGTAGTTGCATTTGCAGGACTTTTAGGTCAGTGAAACTACTCTATACTATATAACGATGGTGGTTACATATCATTATACATTTGCCAAAACCTACAGGATGCATAACACCAAGAGGGAACTCTAATGTAAACTATGAATTTTGTGTGATAATGATGTGTCAACATAGGTTCATCGATTGTAGTAAATGTACCACTCTAGTGCAGAATGTTGATAATGTAGGAGGCTGTGCATGTGTTGGGAGGAGGGTAGTACATAGAAAGTTTCTGTACCTTCTCAATTTTGTTGTGAACCTAAAACTGCTCTAAAAAATAAAATCTATTTTTTATAAAAGCCAAACAACTAAAAAAATAGCTGCATTTGTTTCAAAGATTCAAAACATTACCACATAAGGTGATTTCTCTTAGAAGTCCATGTGAGTACTGAACAATATGCCCCCTTTTTTTTTTTTTTTTTTTTGAGACAGTCTCTCTATCACCAGGATAGACTATAGCGGTGTCATCATAGCTTACTGTAACCTCAAATTCCTAGGCTTAAGAGATTCTCCTGCCTCAGCCCCCCAAGTAGCTGGGACTACTGGTGTGCACCACCAAGCCCAGCTAATTTTTTTCTATTTTTGGTATAGACAGGGTCTCGCTCTTGCCCAGGCTGGTCACAAACTCCTAAATTCAAGCAATCCTCCCACCTTGGCCTCCCAGAGCGCTAGGATTACGGGCATGAGCCACTGTGCCTGGCCAATATGCCACTTTTAACAAATCTAAAACAAAAATACTTTAAAATGTTCAGTGGCAGAAGCACTTGTCAACTCCACTGATATACAATCTAGGCCAGACGTCCTCAAACTACGGCCCACGGGCCATATGCTGCCCGCCTAGGACATTTATCCAGCCCACTGGGTGTTTTTGCCACCGCTGCCTGTCCTGCTTAGCAGCCAACTCATCCCGGGCCCACAGTGTGCATTCTCCAAAGGTCTGAGGGACAGTGAACTGGCCCCCTGTTTAAAAAGTTTGAGGACTCCTGATCTAGGCAATAGAAGCAAAGGGGATGTAAAATATGTATATTCTGTAGCTTGAGGAAATGGTACCCAGGAAAAGGAGAATTAAATGTTTATTTGGGGAAATTTTAATGAGATATACAGAACATAAGAACTGAAATGAAGAGAGCATGCTTAGATTATGGCAAGTTATATATTTCTGGCCTAAAATCTCACTATCTATCTCTTGGCATGTGTGAGACAAAGTAGGAAAGCAAGAAAAATGGAAGACCGAGAACACACAGCATGCTGTCTACTTACTAGCAAAAATAAAGTCAAATTTTCCAAGATCAGGGATAGGGCCATTTGTTTCTCCAAAAAGCTGTTCTTTTTGGCCACAGCTCTTATGGCCAACTAAGCTGGAAATTATCTCCATATACTGAGTTCTAATAAGTACCTGAACAAAGAGCTACAATAGAAAATACTTGTTACACAGTGTTATCAGGTATGGTTGTGAAAAAATGTGGGAAAATATTAAAACATTATGGATTATAGAATAAAATTTAAAAACTAAAAACAAGGCAGTGATTATCATAAAATATTGAATTTGTTATTTAAGCTCATTTAATTCTACTAATTAGGATGGACAATATGGACAATACTCTTATTTCAACCCCGAATAAAACAAAGAGTAAAATATTTGAGGGAACAAAACAGCAAAATATGTATATTCCAGGTTTTCAATTAAACTTCAAACTTCTAATGTTTTCCTTTATTTCTGCCAAATGTAGTTTTTTATTTCTAAAGTTTCTTGGAGTTTCTTGGTGATATATAACCTACAAAATGGCAATATACTTGATGCCCTATGGGTAAGAAGTTATAAACACAGGGTCCAAACTTTCCCCAAATACAGAAAATAATTGAAATGGTTCATTTTTGCTGAGAGAAAACATATTACAAGAGGTAAACAATGGAACCAAGATCTAATCAATAACGTCTAGCATTGAAATAGTGGTAAAGTCTTCAACACTTTTAATCGCACTAACAGAGATTTGATATACTAGGATTTGAATATCTAGGTTAAGTTTAAAAGACAAAAGCAAAAATATAATAAAGAAAGAACCATCTATGGTTGATATTCTCAGAGACTTTGTAATTTATTTAGTTGCCGTAATAATACTAGCCTCTTATTTTACTGTCTGTTTTGGCACAGTTTTAAAACATTTTCTTCACTTTGGATATCTGATAAAATTCATTACGTTTTTCATCAAGTTTAGTTTTCTATCAGATCCACTATATATAATTATGGTCTCCAAATAAATTGACAAATATAGTGTCTCCTCTCATTAGTAGCAAATTGAAATCATAGGTCTTCTAAAAGAATGTCAAGTTCTTCACCAAATTCACGTGTAAAGTCTTCAAGATGGATTTAATTTGTGCCACTTGATAACAACCTTTTCTGGATTTATAACTGTCTCTTTCCACTGGTTCGATGCTTCAATGTTATTACTGTCTTCACTTATCCAAATCTGTAAAGGAAAAGTACAGTCATTTAAATCGACACAATGATAATAACTGAGTTCAAACAGTTAATTACTCCTATTAATGAAAGACATTTGGAAATTTGGTTTACATATTTTCAATTAAACATCTTTCCTTTTTTCCAGGTGACTTTGATTTCTCTATTTAACACTTCAATGTTAAAACATTTAACCTGTTTAGTCATTCTAAGACAATGTTATATGAACCAATTGAATTTAAAAATTTGAGGTATTATAAAATCACTTTCCTGAAACAGTTATTAGTATTCTTTCCTAGTCAATAAATCCAGGAGTTCAACTTAAAACTGATCCCAACCATTCCAAACCATCTTTGTAAAGATTAACTGAACTGAGGCTAATTATGATTTAAATTACATTGGTAAGGGATGTGCATTTTAAAGCACCTTTTACATTAAATAAACTGTAAACTTAATTGAAATCTAGTAAATAGTTATTCGATGAATAGTAATTTCATAGTATCTATGACTTATGTAACTTTAGGTGATTCCAAATGTGAATGAACTTGGGAAAACTATATATATTATGAAAATATAAGACATCACAGCATTATATATCATGAAGATAAGGTGGACAAGGAATCAAAACCCTGAATTCTCATGTCAGTTCTATTACTAACAAATACTGTTACCTTGGAGTTAACTTCTCTGAGACTCACGTTCTAATTCTTTTCAGTAAAGAGACTGGAGAAAGTCATTGGTATTTAAACTTTTTTTCCTTTTCTTTCTTGGTCTGAAGAACCTTTCCTTCAAGCAAAATCTTATAAAGAACCCCAATATATAAAACAGACATTAAAGTGCTTTGGTTGATATAAGGATGGAAGAACTTGAATCACATTTGGCTACTCTATCATGGTGGCTAAGGCTACTAGACAAGCCATAAAGAACAGATGATCAGTAAGAACCTTTCCAGAATTATTATTCTAACTAAAATCTCAACAAGAAAATAGAATCACCATAGAAGTTATCCTGAAAGTCATATCTCAAGTAAATTTCCTATTTCATTGATCCATGATAGTTGAGGTTTGATGATATAGGAAAACTTTAACTGAATTGACTTCATAGTCCTCATGGCTATCAAAACTATGATAGTTGTATGAATTCCTGAGTTCAAACTCTTTTCCAAATAAGAAAAAATGAAAAACAAAACTATAAAATCTTAAATTAATATTTTAGATAATATATATGAAAAAGTGAGTCATAGAATTGACACTAGTCTTTGAGAATTCATATATAATTTGAGAATTTCATGTAGACTATTAATAATATCTTGTTGTCAAGCAGAAGCTTTTAAACCAAGAATATGTATTTTAGAATTTAAATGTGGTTCAAACAATTATAATTAAGATAAAAGATAACGGACAGCTATTACTAGTCTATCAGAGTTAAGGAAAGAAAACAAAAAAGGAAATAAATTCTGGCAAGTAAGCAAGTGTTATGCTGTCTTACACAAATTGTACTAAGGATTTTTAAATAGATTATCCACATACTAGTAATATAACTATTATTAAAATTGGTGTTTTCTATGAATTTGAATCTAACATAACTAAGTTAACAGTATATAAAAAGTGCCCATGTTAAACATTAAATTGAAGATAAAACAGATTAAAGTAAATCTGATATCCAAAGTCCTAAGAAATATGACTTTAAATACTTAATGTTCTCTCCTTCTACAAGGAATGAGCCAGTAGTACTCAAAAACTGATCTTTCTTGGAGTTTTTAAAGTTGAAAAGCTCAGAAAAAGATGTAAAGATAAACCTGATAACTCAGAAATTCCAATTATTTGTATTAAAGCAAAAAGTCTGACAAAATTTGATTTTTGTGGCAACACTGAATTTTGCTTTATGATGCTAAAGAATTTTACTCTATTCAACTTCAAAATTATCCTATATTGCCTTTGTTAACCAACTATTAAAATGCATAGAAAAATATAAGGAAGAAATTTAAGATAAAAACTCCCTACTAACCTGGCCCACAAAGTGTTTTCTTCTCACAGAGCTTCGACTATAAAGCTTAATTAGAAAAACAATTTCTTTTTCACTCTGTATAAGTGGAAAAATCATAGTCTCTCCCCACTTTACTCTTCCTTTGGAGGCCTTCAGTAAACGTGTCTTCTTCTTATAAATCAACTCCCCTGAGCTAAACATGGCCACCTTCACAAAAAAACCTAAAAAATGAAAAATTATGATTTATAAAATTTTATTCAAAATACCATATAAGGATATATATCTATATATTATGCTTGTGGTAAAAATACAAATAAGTCACTTTTAAAGGTTTGACAAGCTATTGTCACACAGAAAACATCTCTAGTAAACTTTATAACTTTTACCACACTTTAAAAATAATCACTGTAACCTTAAATGAATTTAATCTTTCTCTGGCCTGAATGCCATTAAAGACTAGAAATGTAGGCATAAATAATAATAAGCAGTTAAGGGGTGCACATTGAAAAGGATTACACTAAACAGAGGTGCCAGATCTTTGGACAGCTGGAGGTATTTATTTCACAATATTATACAGATAAAACTATTTACTTGAGACAGAAGTTAAGCATATGTCCACTAGAGAAAATTGATTCTTTAAATAAATTTGAGATGCAGAGCTTTCAGTAATGGTAGAATAGCTTGTATGAACAAACCTTTCCATAAATAACAATTACAAACTTTGGAAAAAATATAAGAAACACTAAAGATTGACCAAAACCAGAAAGAAACTGCAGGGAAGTAACTCTTAAAAGATGGGGACTTCAGCCAGGCACAGTGATTCATGCCTATAATCTTGGTACTTTGGGAGGCCAAGGCAGCAGGATCGCTTGAGGCTGGGAGTTCAAGACCAACCTGGGCAACACAGTGAGACCCTGTCTCTACAAAATATAAATTAGCTGGGTGTGGTGGCACGTGCCTGTAATCCCAGCGACTTGGGAGGCTGAGGCAGGAGGATTGCTTGAGTCTGAGAATTGTAGGTTGCAGTAAGCTATGATCATGCCACTGTACCCCAGCTTGGGCAACAGAGCGAGACTGTCTCAAAAAAACTAAGATGAGAACTTCACAGAGTAAAATTCAGGTTGATATAGCTTTTTACCTAAGTATGCTCCCCCATCTGACTGACACATAATGCCTACAGCTCAAGCAGAAAGTGCAGTCTGACTAATTTGAGGTGAGAGAGCTGGGGCTGCCAGGGCAGCAAGAAAGTGAGGAGAGAACTCCCAGAAAGGAAGGAGCCACAAACTGAGGACTATGACCTGGCCATTAGCATTAGTAGGTCATTAAATATGAAATGTCTAATTTCGAATCAAAGTTTATTTTATTATATCTCAGACAAGAAGTAGTACAATTAATCAAAGTACATGCCTAAACTATCGACACAGTTTTGCCATCTTAATGGTAGAGCTTGCTTATGTCAGCAGTGAAGAAACCTGGAGAGTGGCTATGAAATCGCAAAAAGCGTTTTCCACAGCTGTTGAGAACTGAATATTTTTCCTTGCAAGTTGTCCAAAGCCTGGAAGAAATGGTAGTCAGTTGGTGCAAGGTCTGGTGAATACGGTGGATGACAGAGAATTTCCAAGCCCAGGTTCTATAGTTTGAACAGCATTGTTTGTGCAGCATGTGGTTGAACATTGTCTTGCAAGAGGATTGGCCTGTCTCTATTAACGAATCTCAGTTGCTTAATCACAAGCATCCTCATCATATTGTCCAACTGGTTACAGAACACATCTGCTATCATCGATTGACCAGGTTTCACGAAGCTATAGTGGATAATACCAGCGCTGGATCACTGAACAGATACCATTAGCTTTTTTTGATGAATATTTGGTTTTGGCCTTTGTTTCTGCACTTCAGCTTTATCCAACCATTGCACTGAACGCTTGCAAGTGTCAAAAAGATCCACTTTTCATCACACATAACAAGACAGTGTAGAAATGGTTCACCTTTTTGTCCTGAAAGCAAAGAAAGGCAGGCTTCGACATGATTTCTCTTCTGATGTTTGTTTAATTCATGGGGAACCCATATATCCAGCTTCTTTACCATGGCCCTTTGTTTCAAATGGTTCACTACTGTTGGAATAGTAACGTCAAACCTTGCTAATTCATGCATAGGCTGAGATGGATTCGCTTCCACGACAGCTTTCAGCTCATCATTATCCACCTTGGTCTCAGATCACCCACGTGGCTCATTTTCAAGATTAAAATCACCAGAATGGAACTTCTAAACCATGAACATACTGTATGTAAATTAGCCACATCCTTCCCCAAAATTTGGTTGACATTTCGGGCTGTCTGTGCTGCATTGGTTCCACAACAGAACTCATATTAAAAAGTAACACGAATTTTTGACTTATCCATGGTTGCACAAAAATTGCTCTAAAAAAAAAACTTTGAAAGATAATCACAAGCCAAAACATGCGTTTGAAAGAATGAGGATGTATGTTCACAATAAAAAAAAGAAAAACAAAAAAAGAAGACATATCAAAGTGAAATGTCAGAGATATCAACTGTCAAACTCAGTACTTCAGGAAATCGGACATTTCATACTTAATAACCTAATATAAAATGGAGATCATTGGTAATTCTGATTAGCTGTTTTGATTGAGGGAGATCACTTGTTTTTTTTTTTTCCCTTCGGCATATTATGGGGGTACAGATTTTAAGGTTTCAATAAATGCCCATTTCTCCCCTCCCCCCACAAGTCTGAGTCTCCATTATGATCATCCCCCAGACGGTGCACATCTCACTCATTATGTATGTATATACCCGCCCCCCTCCCCCCTCCCACCTGCCCAATAGCCTATTACTGTAGTATCTATGTGACCACTTAGGTGCTGTTCAGTTAATACCAATTTGCTGGTGAGTATATGTGGTGCTTGTTTTTCCATTCTTGGGAAACTTCACTTAATAGTATGGGTTCCAGCTCTAACCAGGAAAATATAAGATGTGCTATGTCACCATTGTTTCTTAGAGCTGAATAGTACTCCATGGTATACATATACCACATTTTATTAATCCATTCTTGGATTGATGGACACTTGGGCTGTTTCCACAGCTTTGCAATTATGAATTGTGCTGCTATAAACATTCGAGTGCAGGTGTTTTTTTTGTAGAGTGAGACCACTTGTTAATGTAATAAATGGCTTCTATAGACTTCTGTTGTCCTTGTTTCCTAGAATTAACTATATGTAGCCCTAGTCACTTATTCCAAGTTGAATTGTATTTGCTTATTTTTATTTTAGGACTTTTCCATCTATCTACATAGGTGATGTTAGTCTATATAGTTACCTTTTTGTGTGCTATCCATTCTGTTTTGATATCAAGAATATGCTAACCTCATTAAATTACTTTTTCCATATTTCTTTTATGCTTTAGAATAGCTTATATAGAATAGAAAGTATATATTCCTTGAAAGTTTGGTAGAAGTTGCCACTAAAATTATCTTGGCTTAGTGCTTTTATTAGAAATAGTTGTTACCTTTTCATGACTATTCTTTTACTCATTTTCTTCATCTTCTTGAGTTTCTTAGAAAAATCATGTTTTATATAGATGTCCAAATGAATTGATATAGTTATATATGTATTGTCTTATATATAGAATCCCTTCTAAATTTGAGATTATATCCTTTCCCGTTCAAAATATCATGTTTTCTGTTTTTTTGCTTGATCCAAACTGCTATGTATTTGTCTATTTTAATTATCCTTTCGAAGAAAACATTTTTGATTTATGTCTTCTGTTGTTGTTCCCATATTTATCAATTTCAATTTTAGCTTTACTACCTTAATTCTACTTTCCTTGTATTTGTTATTTTTCTAACTTCTTGAATTGAATGCTGTTTCATTTATTAATATTTTTAGTCTTTCTAGTTATAGTGAAAATCCATTGTTTTTGCCTGCTACTAGACAGTTCCCTTTTTTCTTTATAATAGGAAAAAGGAGCACTTCTATCCCACTCTTAGCCCTTTTAGTAGGACTTACCTGAAAACCTCCAGCTCTAGGAGTGCCCAATCAGGCCAAATGAATCAAACTCCTGGTTATGCTCAAAAACACAGGGAGAGAGGGAAAAGTGTTTCCAGGTTTGTTTTTGATATTTTGGGTTTTTTATTTTAAGTTAAAAGTAAAGTAAATATTTAAGTGATAAAACTAACCAAGATTTTAATCTCCATTTTAAGAAATGTAGGAAAACACTTTCTATTACGAATACTTTCTGAACATTTCACTTTGAACCACTGATATACTCACTCAAAGTCAGAGGTGTTGATGACATTGGTAGGTATTGTGCCTCAAGAATTTGTAACTGAATCCTGCTATTTACTGCTTGAAAACAAGTCCCCAATTCAAGTTCTGCATGGCAAACCTGCATATCAAAAGAGTGTTATTTGGTAAACAATTTTGGAATATTTCAAAATTTTGAAAATTCAAAGGTAAAAAGCTAAGGTTAGAAATTTTGAAAGCATTACTTTCTATTGACACTCAAAACCCTAAGTTATAAGAGAAAGTTTAAGAAGATAAATGCCACTGAACCCTGGCAAATATTATTTTTACATTAAAATATTATTATTGCTTCTTAAGATCCTTCCAGGTCCTCTAATATTCTATAGAGGTCAAGGTATCCTCTATCAAACAAATAAACAAGCTTAACCACTAAATAATTCTAAAAACATGAAATACTTTTAATATAACATACTATTATCACTTACAGAAATTTTTGAAGGTGGTGTTATATCCAAAGAGTAATCCATTTCCTGTGTGCTAAGAGTTCTGAGTGATAGTGAGCATTCTCCAATGGTTTTCTTCCTGGGTGTCTGGGTTTGAATCTTAAATACAAGCCTTACAGTTTGTAGACTTTGAAGTTTAATAGCAAATACGAAAGTTTCCATAAATTCAATAGCCTTAAAAAATAATAAAACATAAAATACATAAAGAAAAGCCTGATATGCCAATACAAAATAATATTTTATTTCTAAGAAAGGTATATTTAATTCTTTTTACAACAAAAAAAGTTTTTTAATGTAAATGAAAATGAGAAAGACCATGATATGTTTTTCCAGAGATTATCCTGAATATTACCTTTCTTAAATTCACAGATCAACTGTTTAATTTTTTAGGAATTCGAGTCAACAACACTCATCAGAATATAGCTTTTTCCCTTTTTGAAAATTTGATTGTTTTTTCATCTTTGGTTCTGGGATACCTTTCCTGATATTCATCACAATTTTTCAACAGTTAATGACAGTGCTTCATGATCTCACATGTGAGCACTCTCAGCATTCAAAATCTAACTTGCTCACAGAAATAATTCCTTGATAGGGAAAACAAAGGAAACCAAGGAAAATATGAGTTTAAAGTTCTATCTACTCTCATAGCATCCACCTCAAGAAGCAAGTCAGTGTTTTCCATGCTCAGAATATTTTTAAATGGCATTTTTGTTACTTTTAATATTGTTAAACCCTCAGCCTATCATGGGCTAACATCTTGATACTATAATGTTCTTTGCTGTATACTCCTTTCTACCTTTAGTGCATCCTTTTGAAAAGGAGCTCTTTTTTTTTCTTTTTTTTTTTTTTTTTTGCCTTTAGGAAAGGCAAGCTATCTGGACAACTAACATAGATATTTTGAATACAGGCACAGCTTGTTTTACTGCACTTTGAAGATGATGCATTTTTTTTTTTTTTTTTTACAAATTGAAGGTATGTGGCAACCCCATGTTAAGCACATCTATTGACGCCATTTTTTCTAACAGTATGTGCTCACTTTGTGTCTGTGTGTCACACTCTAGTAATTCTCACAATATGCCAACCTTTTTCATTATTATTATATTTGTTATGGTAATCTGTAATCAATGATCTTTGATGTTACTATTGTAATGGTTTACATATAAACCACACTCGTATAAGACAGGGAATTTGATCAATTAATGTAGTGTTTGATCGCTCCACCAACCAGCCATTTCCCTGTCTCTCTCCCTCTACTCAGGTCTATTTTCTGAGATCCAACAATATTGAAATTAGGCCAATTAATAATCCTACAATGGCCTCTAAGTGTTTGAGTGAAAGAAAGAGTTGCAGGTCTCTCACTTTAAATCAAAAGCTAGAAATGATTAAACTTAGTGAGAAAGGCATGTCAAAAGCCACAATAGGCCAAAAGGTAGGCCTCTTGTGCTAAACACTTAGCCAGGCTGTGAATGCAAAGGAAAAGTTTTTGAAGGAAAGTAAAAGTGCTACTCCAATAGACACAGAAATGATAAGAAAGCAAAGTAGCCTTACTGCTGATATGGAGAAAGTTTTAGTGGTCTGGATAGAAGATCAAATCAGTCACAAAATTCCCTTAAACCTAAGTCTAATCCAGAACAAAGTCCTCACTCTCTTCAATTCTATGAAGCTGCAGAAGAAAAGTCTGAAGTAGAGGTTGGTTCATGAGGTTTAAGAAAAAACGCCATCTCCATAACATAAAAGTGGAAGGTGGAGCAGCAAGCACTGATGGAGAAGCTGCACCAAGTTATCAAGAAAATTGAGCTAAGACCATTGATGAAGGTGGCTTCACTAAACAACAGATTTTCAATGTAGATTAAACAGGCTTCTATTGGAAGAATATGTCATCTAGGACTTACAGCTACAAAGGAGAAGTCAATGCCTGGCTTTAAAGCTTTAAAGGAAAGGCTGACTTTCTTGTTAGGGGCTAATTAATGTAGCGGATGACTTTAAATTGAAGCTAATCTTCATTTTCCATTCTGAAAATCCTAGGGTCCTTAAAAGTTATACTAAATCAATTCTGCCTGTGGTCTTAAATGGAATGACAAAACCTGGATGACACACCTGTTCACAGGATGGTTTACTGAATACTTTAAGCCCACAATTGAGAACTACTGCTCCAAAAAAAAAAAAAAAAAAAGTCCTTTAAAATTATTACTGCTCATCGACAATGCACCTGGTCACCCAAGAGCTCTGAAAGAGATGTATAAGAGAATTAATGTTTTCATGCCTGCTAATACAACATTCACTCTGCAGCCCATAGATCAAGGAGTAATTTCAACTGTCAAGTCTTATTAAGAAATATATTTCAGGGGGGGAAATGGGCATTTATTGAAACCTTAAAATCTGTACCCCCATAATATACCAAAATAAAAAAAAAATTTAAAAAAAAACAAAAAAAAAAAACAAAAAAAAAAACTCTACACTATAGATATAAACAAAAAAAAAAAAAAGAAATATATTTCATAAGGCTGCAGCTGGCATATTGATTCCTCTGATGAATCTAGGCAAACTAAATTGAAAACTTTCTAGAAAGGATTCACCATTCTAGATGCCATTAAGAACATTTATGATGCATGAGAGGAGGTCAAAATATCAACATTAACAGGAGTTTGAAAGAAGTTGATTCCAACCCTCATGGATGATTTTGAGGGGTTTAAGACTTCAGGACAGGATGTAACTGCAGATATGATACAAATAGCAAGACAACTAGCATTACATGTAGAGTATGAAGATGTGACTGAATTGCTGTAATCTTGACACAACTTGAATAGATGAGGAGTTTGTTCTTGTGAACAAGCAAAGAAAATAGTTTCTTGAGATAGTATCTACTCCCAGTGAAGATGGTGTGAACATTGTTGAAAATTACAACAAAGGATTAAGAATATCACATAAACTTGGTTGACATAGCAGTGGCAGGGTTTGAGAGGATGGACTCCAATTTTGAAAGAAGTTCTACTGTGGGTAAAATACTATCAAACAGCATCACATGCTACAGAGAAATATTTCGTGAAAGGAAGAGTCAATCAACACAGCAAACTTCATTGTTGCCTTATTTTAAGAAATTGCCATACTACCCCAAGCTTCAGCAACCACCATCCTTGATCAGTCAGCAGTCATAAACACTGAGGGAAGACCCTCCACCAGCAAAAAGATCACAATTTGCTGCAAGCTCAAATGATCATCAGCATATTTTAGCTATAAAGTATTTTTTTTTTTTTTTTTTTTTTGAGACAGAGTCTCGCTTTGTTGCCCAGGCTAGAATGAGTGCCGTGGCGTCAGCCTAGCTCACAGCAACCTCAAACTCCTGGCTCAAGCAATCCTCCTGCCTCAGCCTCCCAAGTAGCTGGGACTACAGGCATTCGCCACCATGCCCGGCTAATTTTTTGTATATATTAGTTGGCCAATTAATTTCTTTGTATTTATAGTAGAGACGGGGTCTCGCTCTTGCTCAGGCTGGTTTCGAACTCCTGACCTCAAGCAATCCGCCCGCCTCGGCCTCCCAGAGAGCTAGGATTACAGGCTTGAGCCACCGCGCCCGGCCTAAAGTATTTTTTTTGAGAGAGAGAGTCTCACTTTGTTGCCCAGGCTAGAGTGAGTGCCATGCCGTCAGCCTAGCTCACAGCAACCTCAAACTCCTGGGCTCAAGCAATCCTGCTGCCTCAGCCTCCTGAGTAGCTGGGACTACAGGTATGCACCACCATGCCCAGCTAATTTTTTTTCTCTATATATTAGTTGGCCAATTAATTTCTTTCTATTTATAGTGGAGACGGGGTCTCGCTCTTGCTCAGGCTGGTTTCGAACTCCTGACCTCGAGCAATCCGCCCTCCTCAGCCTCCCAGAGTGCTAGGATTACAGGCGTGCGTCACCATGCCTGGCCACTATAAAGTATTTTTACTTAAGGTATGTACATTGGTTTTTTTAGACAGAATGCTATTGTACACTTAACAGACTATAATATAGTGTAAACATAACTTTTATATGTACTGGGAAACAAAAAAATTTGTGTGACTCACCTTATAACAATATTTGCTTTATTGTGGCGGTCTGGAGCTGAACCTGCAGTATCTCCAAGGTATGCCTGTACTGTGCCTCAATTTTTACTCCTATTGTAATAGCTTATGTCTGTACAGCCAGAATTGTGTCTCTGAGAGTCTCTCAACCACTGAACTATTTTTCTCTTTTAGAGTCTCAAGCCATACGATGACACTAATAATATATTATACATAAAATGTTTAATGAGCTTACAAATTAAGCAAGTGTGCTAGTTTAATTCACATTTTCCATATTTTGCCACAATTCAGATCTCCCAAACAACTTTATATATAGTCATAAAATTTTAAATGTAAAGTTCTATATTGGTTTTAATATAGGAACATTTTCCCCTAACTTTTCCAAAGTTAACTTAGCCTTATTTGAAAATCAAAAAGTAAAATTGTTTAATTCAGAAAATATTCATCCTTGAGTGTCAGGATTATAACCAGAGCTAAGATGTATTTCTGTCTAGACTTTCAATGATGCATATTTTCATAAAGTGAGATTCTAATATATATACATCCATTTTGATTACTACCTTTTTCAATTATTAAGAACATTTTTCTATGTCCTTAAAAACTCTTCCCAAATATTATTTTTCATAGCTGCCTAATATTCTATAATATAGTGTAATGGGTTGAATTGTATCCCCCAAGAGAGATATATTCCAGTCTTAACCCCCCAGTACCTCAGAAAGTGTCCTCATTTGGAAACAGAGTCATTGCAGATGTAATCAGTGGAGTTAAGAAGTAGTAATGCTGGAGGAAGGTAAACATCTAATCTAGTATGACTGGTATCCTTGTAAGAAGATGGCCATGTGAAGACACAGAGACACGGGTAGAATGCCATGTGAAGATGGAAGCAGAGACTGGCATGATCTACAAGCCAAGGAATGTCAAGGATTGCTGGCTATCACAGAAGATGGGAGAGAGGCATGGAACAGATTCTCCCTCAGAGAAGGAACCAGCACTGCTGACACTTTTGCACCTTCTCTAAAGCTGTGAGAAGTAAATTTCTGTTGTTTTAAATCACTTGGTTGTGGGGCAGTACTTTGTTATGGCAACCCTAGGAAACTAATACACATCAGTATACCATCAAGTTTCTCAACCATTCCTCTCTATGAGATATTTAGATTGTTTTCAATTTTTCCACTACAAAAAAACTGCCAAAAATATTTTATATATATTGTTTATATTTTAGATTATTTCCATGGAACCATTTCCAAATAGAATTATTGTGTTAAATATTACAAATATTTTAAGGTTTTGGTGTTTATTGTTAAAATAATTTCTAATTCAGGATATTATGGGGGTACAAATCTTTTGTTTATGTGAAATGCATTTGACTCACTCTGGGTAAGCTGGTTACAATATAACTAAGTTCTTTATTTTAAAATAAAAAAAATAATTTCTAAAAAGTTGTATGTCTTAGAGTGCTTATAAAATGTTTCTTAATTGAATGAAGGAGAGAAGGGAAAGCAATATGTAATTTAAATTTGTATTTCTATGATTTAATAGAGTAAATTTTTATATGTCGATTAATCATTTGAATTCTTATTTTTAAATGATACATCTTTTAGAAGATGCTTTTTCATTTGCATAAATAACTTTTTAACTCATATCAAAAGACAAAAATGAACATGTATTTAAATTAATGTGAAATCTAGAATCTATAAAACCAAACTCAGGATCATAAGTCTCCCAGTTACTAACTGGAAGTATTTAAAAGAAATTAATTGCAGTCATGCAAATATTTTTCAAAGTCAAAATGGGCTAGGGTAAAGAGAAGACAAAATTTATTTCCTTTCATACAAGAAAAGTAAACATGTTTCTTAGATACTGTTCATCTTCTATATGTTTTAGTGATTATGATTTTCTTTTTAAATGCATCTTAATATTGGACAATGAAATATCAAGTATTTTTGAGACTTAAAATTGTCTTTTCATAGCAAAGGTATACAGTTTGTAGTTTCCCCAAAATAAAACACTTTCTTATTCTGATTGTTTACATGGATAACAGTGACAAATGTGATAAAAACAGAAAAGAAATTCAAACACTTACATTGGAACCCTCCTTGGCTGAAGACTTGAAATGTACTGGTTTGGGCAATGTCAGTATTCCTTTTATAGAAATAGTAGGAGTATCTCCATAACTAGAGGGCCAACTTAAATCTCTGCACTAACAAAATTAAAAATACAATTTGAATTTTACAAAGGACTCTGACAATACAAATACTTGATGCATTTCTTGAATTAATGACTTTAGACAAAAACTATAAAAATAAACTTAAATCTCTACTGAGACCTCATATTTCATCCACATTAAATAAATTTTCATATTTAATATTCTAGATGTCATATCAATTTCCTTTTTGAAGTTAAAGACACACACATACTTCCATCTTAAGATAGATTTTTTGGATGCTTTATTAAATACTATTTTCTGTAAACTACTATAGAATCCCAAATTCCAAAAATGATACTGGCCCATTCCCCAGAAAAGGGCAACAGTAGATGCCCACAATGTCTAAATATTCATTTTGTAATAAAAGTTGGTATTAACTATACTAATTTACCTGTAAAACTGTGATCCAAATTTGCTCTACTGAAGAATTATAAAACAATTTCACATTCAATCTCCCCAAATCTCTTTCATCTCCTGATAGAGTAATTGTATCTGAATTGTAAAAGGACAAAGATGTTTGAAATACCGTGCAATCCTTCCAACCCAATTAAGCTATAATACAACCCAATTTTAAGAGCACAACTGAAAAACGCCACAATTATTTTGTAAAGCTCTCAATTTAATAAAACAAAAATCACACTTCACTGTTTTTATTAAAGCAATAGGTATAAGATATATACTATAAAAAGCATATGGTTTAAAAACTTAACCCAATTGCAGTGTGAGGGATTTAAATTAAAACTAACAAACACCTGCCCAAATAACATTTATATGGCCTTAATACTGTATGCTTCTGGAAATTCCTTCACATATACACTTTTAAACAAACAAAAGATATTTAACTGCTTCATTTTTTTAAAAGATGCATTCATACTGGAATACTGAAAAATGGACCATGTGATCTGAGTATTCATATACTGATAACACTGCTAATATTTATATATAATCATCTGGAGTTATTTTTTATCTTATCATATAAACTTTCAAATTACTATTGAGTAGAAATAATTCTCTTAAGAGTATAAAAACAGGATACTTTATTCATTCCTTACCCAGGCTTCTGTTACTCCCCTGAGAATTTTTCCTTGAAGAAGAACTACTGGGTACACTGGACAATGAATCATGTCTCTACAAATAAAATTCTTCTTTAGTCAGAAATTGCATATGAAAAGTTAAGGAGTTTTAATACCCTCAATACCCACCTTAGTATCAAACTGCATGATAACCATTTGACAATGTTACTGGTCATAATTTCCCACTTGTAGACAGTAAAGAGTGGGGGGAAAAAAGAAAAGCTTTTTGTGTGCATTATCAGGAAAATCTCAAATATCTTACAAGATAATATATTGGAAAGCCTTTGTTGTTTTTGCTTTGGTTTTGTAATAAGGAGAATGATATTACTGCTTATGTTTCACACTTGAAAGCATTAATGAGAATCAGAATATATTTGGAAGTACCGTTACCTAAAAACCTGTAAAGCAGCAGTTATCAAAGTATGGTCCCCTCTGGCCCAGCAGCAACAGTATCACTTGGGAACATGGTAGAAATAGAAAATCTGGCCCCATTGCAGGCAGGGCTACTGGATCAAAAACTCCGGGGTAAGGCCTGGCAGTCTGTATTTTAACAAGCTCTTCAAACAATTCTGATGCATGTTAAAGAGTTGTTGCAATAAAGAACTAAGTCTGTAAAAATTTAACTTGAGTGAGGATTAAGGATTATTTAGAATACATTCCCATTTTATAAAATATACATACATGGAAAAAAGTCCACAAGTTTATATAACAATATTTCACAGTGCTTATACTCAGTTAGAGAAAATACAGGTGATTTGTCTTTTTACTTTGCTTATCTCTACTAATTTTATTACTTGAACTAAAACAGAAACATTTTTTAAAATATCAAAAAAAGAATTCTCAATTCCATTTCAAAAACAGGAGGACAAGTGTTAATGTTAGTGAATAAAGTCCTACATCGCAACAGAAATGCTAATCTTTACCAGCTAGCTGGTTATGTTCAATAAAGTTAAATTAATAAGCACTTTTAGTTATACTATTTTTAAATACAGACTGCCTCAAAATTCCCTGAGCACATACCAACTGAGAGATATAAACTTCATAAAAAACACAAAAGAAAAACTACTGCCGTTTAGTAATTAAATGATAAATGATACATGAAGTATCTCAAGAATGGAAAAACAAGCACCACATGTACTCGCCAGCAAATTGGTATTAATGAATCAACACCTAAGTGGACATATAGGAATAACATTTATCGGGTATCAGGCAGGAGGGAGGGGGTAGGAGGGGATAGGTATATACAAACATAATGAGTGAGATGTGCAAGGTTTGGGGGATAGTCACGCTTGAAGCTCTAACTTGAGGGGGGAGGGGGCATGGGCAATATACATAACCTTAACATTTGTACCCCCATAGTATGCTGAAATAAAAAAAATAAATGATAGTTTCCTAAAATAATACACATGGGAAATTTCAAATATTTTTCCTCAGTTATTAGAACAGATGAATCTACAAAAAATATACAACATATTGTTCCTAATTCACACATTTCTAAACTTTTAATTTGAAAATAAATTATTACATGTAATTAAATTTATATAACTAGTTTACCTGGATGAATCGCTGAGATGAATTCGTAAGATCAAACATAGATTTGCTTAGCCCAGGGGAACTGGGAAGTTTGTTGGTCCTTAAATCACAAACTACAAAGGGACATGAGAAAAGGACTTATTTTACAGTAAAGAAATGAAACACTGGAATTCTACTTAATTACCCTAAACTAAATCTCTATAGGAATACATCATGAATATTACATGCAAATCTACACGAGAAATAAAGCCTTCTAATGAAATTTTTAAAAATTATTTTAGTTTTATTTGAAACACAAATCAAACAACACATTTTCATATTTACATCAAATATCAAAGTATATTCATTTTCTTCCTTACATTCCCCAATCCTTGTTCTGAGAATATCTAAAAGTATTTTGTACTAAATGCAATTGAGCTACTATTAATATTTAGCTTATTAATATTTAGTAAGCTCTTATTACTTTAAAAAATCAATACTGAATCCCATATGCTCCTCCTATATATCTAGTCTGGATTTTTAGTTTCCTGTTAAACTATAAGGTCCTTAAAGAAAGGAACTTTGTGTACCAAATGTGTATTCTAGCACAGTGGGGAGCACAAGTCAGGCCCTTAAATAAGTATTTCTTCTTTATTTTCAGGGCTTTACCTTAAACAGTGAGAATTTCATGGATCAGACACATAAATGGTAGACTATAACTGATACAGTCTCAAATATGAAACTAAAAAGTTCTATAATCACTGAAGGATTTTCTATTTTCTTTGTTTATATTTCTAATCATATCATGGGTTTCTAAATTCATGATTTTCACTAAATAGAGAAGAAAAAAGATAACTATCTGTTACAGAATTTATGCATAGATAAATGATATATTTAAAATGTATATAAAATAATCTGAAAACAAAACTTTTTTATTGTATGTATTTATCATGTACAACATAATGTTTTAAAGTATATATACACTGTGGAATGGTTAAAGCTAGGTAATTAACAAATACATTCAATGGTAGGATGTCAATAAGAAAATACATTACCTCATATAGTTATCATTTTTTTTTTTTTTTTTTTTGAGACAGAGTCTCACTTTTGTTGCCCAGGCTAGAGTGAGTGCCGTGGCGTCAGCCTCGCTCACAGCAACCTCAAATTCCTGGGCTCAAGCGATCCTCCTGCCTCAGCCTCCCGAGTAGCTGGGACTACAGGCATGTGCCACCATGCCCGGCTAATTTTTTGTATATATACTTTTAGTTGGTCAATTAATTTCTTTCTATTTTTAGTAGAGACGGGGTCTCGCTCAGGCTGGTTTCGAACTCCCTACCTCGAGCAATCCGCCCGCCTCGGCCTCCCAGAGTGCTAGGATTACAGGCGTGAGCCACCGCGCCCGGCCAGTTATCATTTTTTGTGGTGAGAATACTTAATGTCCACTCTTAGCATTTTTCAAGAATACAACATATTGTAATTAATTATAGTCACAATGTTGTACAATAGAGCTCTTGAACCAAAACTTCTTTCAAAAAAGGAGAAATAAAATGTAATATGGAACTACCAGACATAACTCATCAATCTTCGAATTTTTATTAGATAAAAATGCTACAGAGAAGTCATGATGTTTATCACAACACTTATGAAGCCCACTTTTCTCTTATTTAATTTGATTTCTAAATTTGTTGAAGAGAAACACAAAGAGGAAAAGCACAAAAAATTTTATACCTGATCCATACAGTCTCATTGTTTCTGAACGAGGAGGAAAGCGCCGATTCAAATCAGGTGAAACGTGCTGATACATATAGAATGGGTTATATACATCATAGTTGGGTCCATGCTGGAATGAACTAGAAAGTTCTACTTTTCGATCTCCAAAAGATGCTCTGGCAGATCCTGAAAGCAAATGTTTCTAAAGTTTTACAACATCCTTTTCCTGGAGTTATTAGCCAACAGCTGGTACACCCAAGGCAAAAGAAAAAAATATTTTGTCTCAAATAATACTAGATCACATGCCTTTGATATCTGAAAATATCAGGACACATTTATGGAGTTCTGTGTGAAGAATAATGCTAGGGATCAGCTGTGAAACCTGCTCTCAAGATAGTCTGTGTAAATTGTTGGCCTTTTTCTTTCCCTTATAGGCAATTCTATATTTTATAATCTGACTTTCTTATTTTTCTATTTACATATAGAATATCTTTTAAATAAAAATACTGGGTTTTTTTTTTAGATATGCCCTTTTCAAGAAGACACAGAACATTTATAAAAATTGACATTGAGATACACTGACAAACTATCAAATTTAAAGGCTTGAAATCATACAAAGTATGTTTTCTTACCACAAGGCAATTAAGTCAGAAATCAAATAGCAAAAATATGAACAGAAAATATTTATATGAAAACACTAAGAACCAAGAATAACCAACAAGATAATCTTTAGAAAGAAAAACAAGATTGAAAGATTTGTTCTACAAACTATTTAAAAGAGAATACTGGCACAGTTGTAGAAAAATAGATCAATGGAAAATAAAGGAAGGCCCAGAAAGAGATATACACTTTGTAGACACTTAATTTATAATTAAGGTGACACTGTACAGCAGTGGAGAAAGAATGGTCTTTTCATTAAAAGATAATAAGACAACTGGATATTGATGTGGAGAAAAATAAGACTTCAATCAACTGAGAATATCTAAAAGTATTTTATACTAAATGCAATTCAGCTACTATTAATATTTAGCTTATTAATATTTAGCAAGCTCTTATTACTTTAAAAAAACAATACTGTCATAAAACTTAATTCCATGGGGATTGTAGTTCTAAATTAAATGTTAAAGGCAAATAAATAAAGCTTCTATATCTAAGTTGACTTATAAGAAAGTTTTCATGACCTTAGGAGAGGGAAACACTTCTTAAGTGGAACACAGAAAGCATTAATTATAGAAATATTTTAATAAATTGAACTAGATTAAAATTTCTATTTGTTAAAAGACTATTTAAGAGAATACAAAGGTAACCCATAGAGTGAAAGAAGAGATGTGAAAAAAACATAACTAACAAAGGGCTCATAGCCAGAATATATGAGGAACCCCTACAAATCAATAAGAAAAAGACAGAACAAGCCTATACATAAACTGGCTTAAGACTTAAAAGGGCACATCAGAAGAGACTATCAATCTCATTAGTCATTAGGGAAATGTAAGTTAAAACCTAAATGAGATTAATTATTAAACACTCACCAGAATGGTCAAAACTAAAGACTGACAATAGCAAGTATTGGCAAGAAAGTAGAGCAATGTAAATAATCATACTCTGCTGGTAGAAATGCAAATTAATATAATCACTATGGAAAGGAATTTGGCAATTTCTACTAAAGCTGAATATTATTTCTACTCTATGTCCCAACAATGTCATTTTGGACATATATAAAACTGAAATGCTTGCACATGTGCACCAAGAGATAAGTACAAGAATGTTCATAATTATGGCTAGTATAATGGTTATTATCATTATCCATAATAGCCAAATTGGAAAAAACTTAAAAGCCCATCAACAGTAAAATAGATAAACAGTAGTATATACTTACCACATAAAAGTACCTTACACTATGCTGTACAGAAACACTACTGTACAACATACCGTATAGAATACATAACAGATAAATTGTAACACATACTTCCTGTACAGATATGAAAACAAATTAAAACAACAACTTGAATGAATCTCACAAACATAATGTTGAATTTAAAAAACATTAACAAAAGAATATAGACTGAATATACCATTTCGTTTACATAAAGCTCAGAAAACAGAAAAAATTAAACCACAATATTCAAGGATATGTGCTTATGTAGTATGAAGTTAGGAAAGCAAGAGAGTTATGATTATAACACTTGTGATACTGATTACTCTGGGGTGAATGAAATCAGGCAAGGATGAGGGTAGCTTCTGGGTTACTGGTAATGCTCTATTTCTTTACCCAGGTGGTGAATACACAGGTATTCTGCTTTGTAATAAGTCAATGAGCTATATGTTTCTGTTTTGTGCATTTTATATGTGTATTATATCTTACAATTTAAAAAGGGTATGCCTATGTGATTGTCATATAAAAAAAACAAAAAGAAAAAAAATAAAATAAAATAAAAAGGGTAAAACATAGGTCAAATTCCTTTCAAGGCTAATAATCATATCAGAAATAATACATAAATATAAAAAGAATAAAAAATTTTTAAAGTAGAAAAAACTTATAAAGTAAAAATGCAAGGAAAGAAGGTATTTTTGCATAGCTGTACAATGTGTTTGTGTTTTAAGCTAAGTGTTATCACAAAAGAGTCAAAAAGTTTAAAAACATTTAAAAGTTTATAAAATAAAAAAGTTATAATAAGCTAAGGTTAATTTATTAATGAAGAAAAGAAAAATATTTTTATTTATTTATTTATATTTTTTTTACATATAGAGTCTCACTTTGTTGCCCAGGTTGGAGTACAATGGTATGATAACAGCTCACTGTAACCTCAAAGTCCTGGGCTCAAGCGATCCTCCTGCCTCAGCCTCCCAAGTAGCTAGAACTACAGGTGCCCCTCACGAAGCCCAATCTTTTTTGTGTGTGTGGAGACAAGGTCTCACGATGTTGCCCAAGCTGATCTCTAATTCCTGGCCTCAAGCAATCCTCCCACCTCAGCCTCCTAAAATGTTCAGATTACAGGCAGGAGCCACTGACCAGCAGAAAAAATTTTTGTTATAAATTTAATGTAGCCTAAGTGCACAGTGTTTATAAGTCTATAGTAGTACACAGTGATGTCCTAGACCTTCACACATTCATTCACCACTTACTCACTGACTCATCCAGAGCAACTTCCAGTCCTGCAGGCTCCATTCACAGTAAGTGGCCCACATAGTCATTACTGATAGTGGTCTGTCCTATTCTCTCAAAATCTTTTTCTCCATCTCAACCCAGCACTCATGCATGCATACATACACACAAAAATATACATATTTGACTTCTCACAGTTAGGTATCAAGAATACTTCCTTGACTCTAATTAAATAAAATAATTTTCTCTCTAATATATAAAAATCATATGGTTTTACCACTTTCTCTGTGAGCCAATACTTTAAACAATTTCTTACTCGTTCAACTCAAAAAGCAATGTTTTCTAGTGAGTGCAATAAAAAGAACATAAGAAAAACTATCACATATTACCAGGTAGATATTTCTTACTGTTTTTCTGATTATGAAATAATACAATGGTATATGTATACAATGGAATATTACTCAATTATAAGAAACGATGGTGATCTAGCACCTCTTATATTTTCCTGGGTAAAGCTTGAGCCTATCCTGCAAAGTGAGGTATCACAAGAATGGAAGAATAGGCACCACATGTACTCATCATCAAACTGGCACTGACCGATCAACACTAAGGTGCTCACACAGTAGTAATGTTTGTACCCCCATAATTTCATGAAATAAAAAAATTAAAAAATAAATAAATAAATAAATTCAAAAAATAAACTACTATTGATGCCCAAGAATAGAGAATTTATTAAATAAATTATGGTACATTCATATGAAGAAATACTATGGAGCCATTAAAAAGTAATGAATATGAAATATTCACAATATATCATGTGAATAAAACAGATTACAAGATCATATGGTTTAATCCCAATGTAGATAACAAGTATGAAAGAAAAAGAAATATCAATTTATCAGGGTGTCCTGTGAGCCAGAACTTTTTAAAACTATTTTTGAGAAAAATTATTGATATGTGCAAAACAAGATGGTAAGCCAGGCACTGGGTTTATCTTTCTTTCTTAAAAAAAAGAAAATAAATCACTCCTACCAGACTCAACTCGCTTGCAAGTAACAATAAACCCTAGACCAAAAATAAAACAAAACAAACAATTAAAAATTCTGAAGGCACTTAAGGGTAAAGAGAAGTAGTACAGATTCTGTACAGGAGTTGACTCTTCAGAAAAAGGTAATGACATAAAGTGAATTATTTACTTTTAATGACTTTAAACCTGAGTACAGGTCAAAGTTGGCATGATACAGGGTATATAAAACTCTAATAGAAAACCCACAGTCCTTCTGGACAGAAGAACCAGAGGAGAGAGTTCAGGGGAACCAGAGCTGCTGAAAAGTAAGATGGGAATCCTGGAAAGGAAAAAGTCCCAAATTATGCAAATAAAGTCTACTCAAATATCTGGCTGACCTATAAACTACCACCCATGACACAGAATTTATAATATAAGTTCAACCAAGTTACTAGGAAGGGAGGGAGGTAGAGTCTTCACAATGTAACATACAACGCCCAGAATACAATCCAAAATTACTTCACATACAAAGAAATAGGAAAATGTAATCCATTCTCAAAAAAAAGGCAATCCACAGAATCAAAACCTAGATGACCCAGATATTGAAATTAGCAAAGATTTTAAAGTTCAAAGACATAAAAGAAAATAAGCTTGTAATAATGTAAAAATAGGAGATTGCAGCACAGAAATAAAAACTATTTTAAAAGAACCAAATGTAAACTCTAGAACCAAAACATGTAATATCCAAAATAAAAATTCACTAGATAGGCTTAATAGAATGAAGATAACAGAGGAAAGAGACAGTAAACTTTAAAATAGATCATTATTATCCAATCTAAAGAATAGAGACAAAAAAAGATTGAAAAAAATGGACAGTCTCAGAGACCCCTAGAACAATATCAAAAGGTCCAACATATGTGTAATTGAAATCCCAGAAGAAGAAGAGAGAGGGTATGGGATAAATATATTTGGACAAATATTCTAGATCTTGATAGGGATCTGGACTACACTAATACATGCATTTGCCAATATTCAACAAATATATACTTAAAATTCAACAAATACACGTAAAGTTCAACAATATTCACTCAGGCAGATCATTGAGTGTAAAATTTACTTCAAAAGAAGAAGACTATAAACAGATCACTGAACTCCAGTAAATGATACATATGTTTAAGTATTTAGAGGAAAGTATATTGATGTCTTCAATTTATTCTGAAATGCATCCTCTGCTAAAAAAGGGATTAATAATAGATAGAAGAATGGATAGGCAGGTTGGTATGTGATAAAGCAAGTATAGTAAAATGTTAATGGCAGAATTTATGTGGTGGACACACAAGTATTCACTGTTAAGTTCTTTCAACTTTTCTGCATGTCTGAAATTTTTAAAATAAAATTTTGAGAGAAAAAAGCCATTATGACTGACAATGTTTCAATGGAGTAACACTAATTTTTTAAAAAGAAGAGCTCCGGGCCGGGCACAGTAGCTCACGCCTGTAATCCTAGCATTCTGGGAGGCCAAGGTGGGCGGATTGCTCGAGGTCAGGAGTTTGAAAAAGAAGAGCTTCACATTATTTAATCTTATCTTCATTAGTCCATTGGCATCCACATTAGTCAAATTCAGTCAATGAATCTACCTTATTCAAGCAGCTATTTAGACTGGGATACAGACTGGTATCCCAGTCTGGGGAAGAAGGGCTATTTGATTGTTTCCTTATTTCTCATTATAGCAAATATTATAACAGAAAATAGTATGTAAGAAACTATAGGTTTTCTATGTTTACAGACCAAATATAAAATAATTCCTTTACTTTTTCTTTCTAGATAAGTGAAGGATAACTGAGGTATTATTATGATTATAGTCATCCTTTGGTATCCATGAGGCATTGGTTCCAGGACCCCCATAGATACCAAAATCCATGGATGCTCATGTCCCTCATATAAAATGGTGTAACAGTTGCCTATAACCTATGGACACCCTCTTATATATTTTAAATCATCTTTAGATTACTTATAATACCTAATACAATGTAAATGATAAATAGTTATTATACTGTATTGCTTAGGGAATAATGATAAGAAAAAAGTCTGTACATGTTCAAGACAGATGCACTCATCCTTTCTTTTTTTTTTTTTTAAATAGTTGCTTGACTCCACAGATTCAGGAGTCCCACTCATATGGAGAGCTGACTATACATTATTCCTTTAAAAAAGCCCAAAGCCACACACGAATGTGTTACATAGTAATCAGATTTCAAAATGGAACCTTTCAAAAATATTGTACATTAAGTCCTGCTACAGAAAGAGCAAAACATATAAAAAGCAAAATATAAAACTTTTACATAAATTTTGTATTAAAGATAAAAAAGAACAAAATAACTGTAATGACAGCATTTAAATGCTACATGTTGATTTTTAAACTCTGGCATTTTATTGTTTACCTTCAAGTCCTTTCAGATGCGAAGGAGTTCCTTGCATCCTGGGCTGAATATAAGATAACTTAAACTTGGGCACCACAAATGGTACTTCTTTGCCATCAGATGGTAATTTGGAAAGCAAATAATCCTCAGTACAGCCAACCTGAGGCTTTACGGAAACAGAAGTAAATGGAGGTACATAGATAGTATTTTGACTATTTGAGATTGCTGCTTTAAAGTCTCTTTCCTCTGAAACTGCATATAAAGAAAAAGGAAAACAAAAGAAGTCACAAATATGCATATACATTACCTATAATAATCTAACCTTGCATGCTTTGGTACTTATGTAATCATTTTAGAAGAAATTCCTGACACATAAACTATTCTTGGGTCCTATCAAACATTTGTGGGATCTACATTAATTTTGTCCAGCCAACGTCTGAGCAATTAATACACTATTGCCAAAGTATGTTAATGTATTATAATAGTAAAAGCAATTTTTAAAGAGTCTCATTTCCACAAGAGTTCATATATGAAAAAAAAAAAATTATTTTGTAGTCAATTACACAATGCTTTCAAGTAAAATCTAATCATTGAAAAATACTGTTTACAAAAGCAAGTCTTGTCAGTACTACTGGTTAACATCAGTCTTAAAGCAACTCTAAAAGCAAGCTAGTTTTCCAAGTCTACAAAAATCTTCAACAGGCCGGGCGCGGTGGCTCACGCCTGTAATCCTAGCTCTCTGGGAGGCCGAGGTGGGCGGATTGCTCGAGGTCAGGAGTTCGAAACCAGCCTGAGCGAGACCTAGTCTCTACTATAAATAGAAAGAAATTAATTGGCCAACTAATATATATAGAAAAAATTAGCCGGGCATGGTGGCACATGCCTGTAGTCCCAGCTACTCAGGAGGCTGAGTCAGGAGGATCGCTTGAGCCTAGGAGTTTGAGGTTGCTGTGAGCTAGGCTGACGCCACGGCACTCACGCTAGCCTGGGCAACAAGTGAGACTCTGTCTCAAAAAAGAAAAAAAAAAAAAATCTTCAACAAATCACAAAATAAAATGCATACTGATCCTAGATATTTAGGTCATTAACTATGCAATGTCCAATTTTGAATCAAAAGTGTAGTTTATATCTCAAACAAGGAGGAACACAATTAATCAAAGTATGTGTCTAAACTATTGACACAGTTTTGCCATCTAAAAGATAGCTTGTTAGGCCGGGCACGGTGGCTCATGCCTGTAATCCTAGCTCTCTGGGAGGCCTAGACGGGCGGATTGCTCAAGGTCAGGAGTTCGAAACCAGCCTGAGCAAGAGCGAGACCTCATCTCTACTATGAATAGAAAGAAATTAATTGGCCAACTAATATATATAGAAAAAATTAGCCGGGCATGGTGGCGCATGCCTGTAGTCCCAGCTACTGGGGAGGCCGAGGCAGGAGGATCGCTTGAGCCCAGGAGTGTGAGGTTGCTGTGAGCTAGGCTGACGCCACGGCACTCACTCTAGCCTGGGCAACAAGTGAGACTCTGTCTCAAAAAAAAAAAAAAAAGGTAGCTTGTTATGCCAGCAGCAAAGAAGCCTGGAGAGTGAGTGGCTATGAAATTGCTAAAGGCATTTTCCACAACTTATTGAGAATTCAATCTTTTGCCTTGCAAGAAGAGGTTCAAAGCCTAGAAGCACTAGTAGTCAGTTGGTGCAAGGTTTGGTGAAGACAGTAGATGACAGAGAGTTTTCAAGTCCAGCTTCTGTAGTTTGAGCAACATTATTTATGCGACATATGGTCGAGCATTGTCTTGCAGGAGAATTGGCCTGTCCCTATTGACCAATCTTGGCTGCTTAACTGCAAGCATTCCCATCATTTTGTCCAATTGACTGCAGTAGACACCACTGTAATTGATTGACCAGGTTTCATGAAGTTGTAGTGGGTAATACCAGCACTAGACCACCAAACAGACACCATTAGCTTCTTTTTTTTCTCTTTGAGACAGAGTCTCACTTTGTTGCTCAGGCTAGAGTGAGTGCCGTGGCGTCAGCCTAGCTCACAGCAACCTCAAACTCCTGGGCTCAAGTGATCCTCCTGCCTCAGCCTCCCGAGTAGCTGGGACTACAGGCATGTGTCACCATGCCCAGCTAATTTTTTCTATATATATTAGTTTTCCAATTAATTTATTTCTATTTACAGTAGAGATGGGGTCTCGCTCTTGCTCAGGCTGGTTTCGAACTCCTGACCTTAAGCAATCCGCCCACCTCGGCCTCCCAGAGAGCTAGGATTACAGGCGTGAGCCACTGCGCCAGGCCACCATTAGCTTTTTTTGATAAATATTCGGTTTTGGACTGTGTTTCAGCACCTCATCTTTATTTAACCAATGTGCGGAACACTTGCAACTATCAGAAAGAATCTTTTTTATCACATGTAACAATACAGTCTACAAACGATTCACCTTTATGCTGGGACAGCAAAGAAAGGCAAGCTTCAAGACAAACTCTCTTTTGATGCTCACTTAATTCATGCAGAACCCGTCTATATTCAGCTTCTTTACCTTGACCATTTGTTTCAAATGGTCCAATATTGTTGGAATAGTAAGGTCAAACCTCGCTGCTAATTCACGCATAGGTTGAGATGAATTCACTTCCACTACAGCTTTCAGCTCATCATTATCCATCTTGGTCTTAGGTCGCCCAATATTTTCAAGATTAAAATCACCAGAATAGAACTTCTCAAACCATCAACGTACTGTGCATTCATTAGCCACATCCTTCCCAAACACGTCATTGATATTTCGAGCTGTCTGTTTTGCATTGGTTCCACAGTGGAAATAACATTCAAAATAACACCAATTTTTGACTTATCCACAGTTTGACAAAAATTGCTCCAAAAAAAAATTTGGAAGATAATCACATGCCAAAATGTACATTTGAAAGACTGAGGATGTATCTTCACAATAAAAATAAAACAAGAAGTGTCAAAGTGATACTTTAACAGTGTCAGACATATCAACTGACATACTTTGTCCTTAAGGGAATCGGACATTTCATACATAATAATCTAATTATGCCTATGTCCAACTTTCACCTTCTCTTACTTCGTTCTTCCCATCTAGCTTGCTAAAATCCTGTTCAGACTTCTATGGCAAATGTAATCTACTTTATGGCAATGTCTCGGGGTGTCTCCTGGGTTGAATTCATCTCTTTCTACCCATGCTCCAGGGTACTTGGAGTTCTGGAATACTTACCTCCTATGATTTATGTTTCTGTCACCCCCATGAAGTTAGGATACATGCCTAATTTATCTTTATATTACAAGATACCACAAAAAAAAAAGGCACTAAATAAATGTTACTGAAGACAAAACAAAACTCACAGTTGTGCTTTTCTGCTTCACCATAGAAACACCCTCCGCAGCAATTCTTTATAAATTCTGTTGCCATTACATTCAATTTCCAATATCCAGCAAAAGACACAAACTTCTAATTTTAATATTAACCTGTTGATAGAATAGGAAGCAAGTTAAAATTATCATGTTTAATGCTATTAGATATCATTAAATAAACCATATTATATCTTTCTAAGAAATAAGAGTTCTGAAGCAAAAATATTTAACAGAAAGATATATTTTTATTCCAATATACAATTCTATATAACCTAGGATATCCTTATAAGTTATTGAAATAACATGCTTAAAAATTACTAAATGAACAATACCAATGTTAAATCTAAAAAAAATAAAAATTCCACAATCAATTTTCTCTTTTACCTTATATACCTAAATCTATGTCCAAGCAAAATCTGAAAGAAAGATGACACTCATAAAAAGTGTGAGAAAAATTTCACTTCCTCCACATCAATTATTTTGGTAATCCAAAGGCTCTATAAAATGGGCACCAAAAAAACAAATAACTGCATACTTTATGAGTTATTTTAATCCTTTGCACTTGGATGTCGAGTGTGACTCTACACGGTTAAAAAAATTATAGAGATTAAAATTACTCTTTGAATGTATCAATAATTTGAAATATAAAAAAAATCCAAATAAATAAGTTTGGATGAAAAGAAACTCCAGTTTTTTATTCTACTGCTATACTTTGTAAAATTTGGGGTATTTAAAAAATTAAATCCCAAGTAGAATAAAGGAATCAAGAAAAAAGCAAGTGAGTGCAAAGGGTTAATCCTTAGAATTACCCTAATACAGTACAAATGAAGGAAGTCTGTTTTATATTTACCAGAACATAAAATTGTTTAAGAATTTCCCACCTTCCTTGGTCTCGGTGCTTTTGTTCCAAATGCACTCTCTTCATTTATCCTACTTTAAACTCCATACATTTTTTACAGGAAATTTTAAACACATACAAAAGAAGATACAGTAGTATACCAAAATCCCAATCACCCAGATTAAATAATTATCAACTCATGGCAAATCTTATTTCACCTCGACCTCCCCACTTACCCTGTCCTTTGAATTATTTTGAAATAAACTCTAATCATATAATTTCATTCATAAATAGTTAAGTAACAATCTCCAAAGCATGAAGCAGAAAAACTCAGGAGTTAATTTCAAGGGGCTCTCGCTGGTTGAAGATAGATCACTTCAAGCATTAAATAGTATCAGTAATGTATTATAACATATCAAATATTTCTAAAAGGTGCTCTTTTTAACATAACCATAATAACATTATCACTATACAGTGATCAGTGTTCCATTTCCCCTATGGTCTCAAGGTTTTTTTTATAGTTTTGTTAAAATCAGGATTTGAATTGTTTCATCTTTTGCTATTAGAAATAGTGTTACAGTAGCTTTGTGCACATATTTCTCAGATATTTCTCAGTACCTATCTGTAAGATAGATTCCGAGAAATAGGACAACTGGGTACTTACTGCCAAATTTCTCTCTATACCATTTCACATTCCCAATAGCAATGCATGAGAATACCTGTTTCCGTCACCAACAAAATTTGTTATCAACTTTTTCTCATATACCACATTGCTTTAGGTAGAGTATGGGTAGAAGAGCAGGACCAGTCAGGTTAACAAACCATGTGCTGGCTATCTCTATTAAATATCACTTACTTGGTTTATTTATTTTTTTTAGCAAGTAAAAGGATGGATACCCGCCAAGAACATAGACACAAAAATCCTCAACAAGAAACTAGCAAACCAAATCCAGAAACATATAAGAAGAGTTACACATCATAATCAAGCAAGATTTATCCCAAGATTGCAAGATTAATTTAACATCTGAAAATCAATTCATGTAATACTTTATATTAATAGAATAAAAGACAAAAACCACATGATCATCTCAACAGATGCAAAATATATTTTTGACAAAATCTAAGATTCATTCATGATAGAAGTGCTGAGCACCTAGGAGTAGAAGAGAATCTTTTCAATATAACAAGAACATCTACCAAAAATCTACAGCTAACATCATAGTAACTGCTGAAAGACTGAATGCTTTCCCTGTAAGTCCAGGGAAAACACAAAGATGTCAACTCTCTCCACCTTTATTCAACACTGTACTGAAAGTTCTAGCCAGGGTAATTAGGCTAGAAGAAGATATAAAAGGTATTCATATTGAAAATGAAGGCCGGGCGCGGTGGCTCATGCCTGTAATCCTAGCACTCTGGGAGGCTGAGGCGGGCGGATTACTCAAGGTCAGGTGTTCGAAACGAGCCTGAGCAAGAGCGAGACCTAGTTTCTACTATAAATAGAAAGAAATTAATTGGCCAACTAATATATATAGAAAAAATTAGCTGGGCATGGTGGTGCATGCCTGTAGTCCCAGCTACTGGGGAGGCTGAGGCAGGAGGATCGCTTGAGCCCAGGAGTTTGAGGTTGTTGTGAGCTAGGCTGACGCCATGGCACTCACTCTAGCCTGGGCAACAAGTGAGACTCTGTCTCAAAAAAAAAAAAAAAAAAGAAAATGAAGAAGTAAACAGGGCGTGTCATTATCCAAACCTAAAGCTAAAGGCAAGAAGCAACAACTGATCCAGATGGGAAGAAATCAGCGAAGGAACTCTGGAAATATGAAGAATCAAATGGAAAGCACACCCCCAAAGAGGAGCACCAGCCCCTTAGAAATGGATACGAACCAAAATCAGACCACTAAAATGACAGAAGAGGAATTTCGAACGTGGATCATAAGAAAATTCAACAACTTGCAAGAACAACTGGATAACCAACACAAAGAAAACGCAAAAAGATTCCAGGACCTGGAACAAAAATTCACTAAAGAAATTGAAACAATGAAGAAAAGTCTAACCGAACTGGAAATGAAGAATCAATTCAGGGAACTACAAAACACAGTGGACGGTCTCAAGAACAGGGTAGAAAAAACAGAAGAAAGAATCTCAGAGATTGAAGATAACACCTTCCAAATAAATAAATCAGTCACAGTGATAGAGCAGAGAAACAAGAGAAAAGAGCAAAGCCTACAAGAGATGTGGGATTATGTGAAGAAACCTAATGTGAGGGTCATAGGGTTACCAGAAGGGGAAGAAAATGAAGAATTAAAACGTCTTTATTCACAGATGACATGATCTTGTAAAATACAAAGAGCCTAAGAAATCCACTAACAAGCTACTAGAAGTAATGCACAAGTTCACTAAGGTTGCAGGATATAAGAGCAATATACAAAAATCAATTGTATTTCTATACACAATGAAATGCTAGCCCAAAAATGTGGTTCAAAAATGCAATTAAGAACACAATTCCATTCATAATAACTCTTTAAAAAAAAACCTAAAATACTTATGAATACTTTGACAAAAGAAGTACAAGACTTGTACACTGAAAACTACAAAACATTACTGAAAGAGATTAAAGAAGACTTCAATAAATGTAAGGACATTACATATTCATGGATTAGAAGATGTAATACTGTTAACATGCTAATGTTATCAATATTGTTAAGTTGGCAAGACTCCCTGACTTGGTCTACAGATTCAACACAATCCCTACCAAAATCCCTTCCAGCTTCTTTACAGAAATTGACAAGCTGATCTTAAAATTCATATGGAAATGCAAAGAATGCAGAAAAGCCAAAACAATTTTTTTAAAAGAATGAAATTGGAAGACTAACTTCAAAATTTACTACAAAGCTATAGTAATCAAGACAGCGTAGTATGAGCATAAGGAAAGATATATAGATCAATGGAATAAAATTGAGAGTCCAGAAATAAACCTTTACATTATGGTCAATTGATTTTTAAACAAAGGTGTCAAGAAACTTTAAAGGGAAAGGAACAGTTTTTTCAACAAATGGTGCTAGGACACCACATGCCCCCCCCAGATTGGGTCCCTACCTCACATCATACACAAAAACTAACTTAAAATTGATCACAGACTTATATATAACAGCTAAAACTTCAAAACTCTTAGAAGAAAACATAGAAATAAATCTTTATAAACTTAGGTCAGGGGATGATTTCTTAGATATAACACCAAAAGCACAAATGATAAAAGAAAAATTTGATATAAGACTTAATCAAGATTAAAAACTTTGTGCTTCAAAAACACCATTAAGAAAGTGAAAAGACCATTCAGAGACTGGGAGACAATATTTGCAAATCATAAATCCAATAAGGGGCTTATACCTAACTGTTACAACTCAATAATAAAAAGAAAAATAACCCAATTAAAAAGTAGGCAAAGGATCTGAAGCAGAATTGTCTACTTCTCCAAAGAAAATACAGAAATGATCAAAAAGCACATAATAACATGCTCAACAGGCTGGGCATGGTGGCTCATGCCTGTAATCCTAGCACTCTAGGAGGCTGAGGCAGGTGGATCACTCAAGGTCAGGAGTTCGAAACCAGCCTGAGCAAGAGTAAGACCCCATCTCTACTAAAAAAAATAGAAAGAAATTAGTTGGCCAACTAATATATATAGAAAAAACTTAGCCAGGCATGGTGTCGCATGCCTGTAGTCCCAGCTACCCGGGAGGCTGAGGCAGAAGGATCGCTTGAGCCCAGGAGTCTGAGGTTGCTGTGAGCTAGGCTGATGCCATGGCACTCTAGTCCGAGCAACAGAGGGAGACTCTGTCTCAAAAAAAAAAAAAAAAACAAGAACCAAAAAGCATGCTCAACACCATTAGATATTAGAGAAATACAAATTAAAACTACAAGATAACATTACGCACCTATTAGAAATGATAAAATTACAAAGATTGACCATTCCAAATATTTATGTGTATGTGGAAGAAGTAGTATTTTCATGTGCTATAGGTGGGAATTTAAAATGGTATAACCACTCTAGAAAACAGTTTGACAGTTTAAGTTAAACATATATCTACCATATAAGCCAAACATTCCATTCCCATGTATTTACTCAAGTCAAAAGCAATCATATGTCTATACAAAGACTTGTACACTAGTGTTTACAGCAGCTCTATTTGAAATAGCCAAAAACTGGAAACCAAATATTCATCTATTTAATCTTTTCAGATAAACAAATTATAATATATCCATCCAATGGAATACTAATCAGCAATAAAATAAACTATTTATACATGCAACAACCTGGATGACTCTGAAAATAATTAAACATAGTGAAAGAACACCGACAAAAAGAGTATATGCCATACAGATATATGCCATATTCTCCTGTATTAGCTTGGTTAATAACAATGCCATATTTCAGTTCTCCATCTGCCTTATTATTTTATTTTTCTTTAATTTAGCTTTTCTGGCTATCTTATTGATAATGATTTGTAGCTGAATTCCACTATATGATTCAACTCACATAAAATTATAGAAAATGGAAATTAATTAATCAGTAATAAAAAGCCAATCAGATTATAATCCTAGCACTCTGGGAGGCCAAGGCGTGAGGATTACTCAAGGTCAGGAGTTCGAGACCAGCATGAGCAAGAGCGAGACCCCGTGTCTACTATAAATAGAAAGAAATTAGTGGAACTAAAAATATATAGAAAAAATTAGCCAGGGATGGTGGGACATGCTTGTAAGTCCCAGCTACCTGGGAGGCTGAGACAGGAGGATCACTTGAGCCCAGGAGTTTGAGGTTGCTGCTAGGCAGGCTGATATCACAGCAATCTAGCCGAGGCAACAGAGGGAGACTCCATCTCAAAAAAAAAAAAAAAAAAACGCCAACCAGAGGTTGCCTGCAGACAGTGAGGGGTAGAGAGACAGAGGGCAGAGATGGGCAGAAAGGAGAGATACAGAGGAGCAGGAGGAAACTTTTGAGGATGATATATTCACTATATTGATTATGGTGATGGTTTCGTGGGCACATACAAATACAAAAACTTATCAAATTATATACTTCAAGTATATGTAATTTATTGTATATCAGTTATATCTCAATAAAGCTGAAACAAAATAACACAGAGTTATAGAACATTAACAGAAAAAGAAGCCTCAAAAACCTTAACAGAGAAGGAGGACTTAGAGATCATTTTGTCAAATTCCTTCATTTTACATATATAAAATAGTAAGACAACTATCGTTAGATTTAGAACTAAAACCTAAGCTCACAACTTTTTCTAATATACCACATTGCTTTAGGTAGGGTATGGGCAGAAGGGCAGGACCAGTCAGGTTAACAAATCATGTGCTGGCTATCTCTATTGAATACCACTTACTTGCTTTATTTATTTATTTATTTTAGCAATAAGAGGAAGCAAATATAAATGGTTTGTAAAAGTACACTGCTTGGGTTCTAATCCTATAACTTTTACTTATTAGCTAAATAACCTTAGGCATGTTACTTAACCTCTCTAACCCTGAATTTTGTCATCAACTAAAAAAACACTTCTTAGGGCTATTATGATGATCAACCAAGGTAATGCACATAAAGCACTAAACTAGTGCCAGGCCCATTATAGGAGATCAGTAAATGTTTGCTGCTATCACCATGATTATAATTATTATCATTAGATCCTACTTGCAACCTATCTGATTCACATGAGACACTCTATCCAATCCCAGGAATGGTATGAGGACATTCAGCTAGAACATTCCATATGGAAACAGACTATGAAAATATTTAAATATTTCCATATCAGCAGGTAAAAGCTATAAGCCACCCTAGGCACTCTAACTTCTCCCTAGCTATCCTCTGAGTTAATGTCTGAGAAAGCAAGGCCTCCATGACCCAGCTCCAAAACTATGGCTAGTGTCCATTCTGACTGGTCAGTGCCCCCACTAGACAGGTTGTTAAAATACATTTTTAGGGGGAGATAGGGTCTCATTATGTATCCCGGGCTAGAGTGCAGTGGTATCATCATAGTTCACTGCACCTCAAACTCCTGGGCTGGAGCAATCCTCCTGCCTCAACCCCCAAGTAACTGGGACTAAAGGCACATGCCACCATGCAAGGCTAATTTTTCTATTTTTTGTAGAGACAGGGTCTTGCTCTTGCTTGGGCTGGTCTTTAATGCCTGGCCTCAAGTGATTCTCTTGCCTTGGCCTCCCAAAGTGCTAGGATTACAGACGTGAGTCACCGTGACCAGCCCGTTAAAATACTTTTAATACTGGATGGGCACAGTGGTTCACACTAGTAATCCCAGCACTGTGGGAGGCTGAGGTGGGAGAATCGCCTGATCCCAGGAGTTCGAGGCCACAGCAAGCTATGATCATGCCACTGCACTTGGGCCTGGGCCAGAGTGAGACTTCATCGAGAAGAGGAGGGGAGGGGAGGGGAGAAGAGGAGAAGAGAAAAAAATCCCCTCATGTCTGAGGTTCCCAAAGGGTTTATTTGCCTCTAGTGGCCTGACACAGCCTAGGCACAGCCCTGCCTGGGGCATTCTTACAAATGAAGGACAGTACATTATTACCACCTTCCCTTACAAACCTGCTATTCTTCTGGTATTTCCTACTACAGTACCACCATCCAGCTAACAAACCAAACCAGAAATATGGATGTCAGCCATGAGTCCTTCAGCTCCCATAATCAACACACCCAATTTATCCATTCATTTATTTATAAGCATTTGCTGAGCATCTAATATATACTAGGCAATTTGCTAGGCACTGAGGATACATCAGTGAACAAGATAGACAAAAGCTCCACTTTCGGAGAGCTTACAACATAGAGGGGGATAAACAAAACTAAACTAACATATGAAACATTCAATCTGATGAAAAAAATTAACCAGGATTCAAGAGGAACTAATGTTAACTTTCTATAATCAGAAAAGGCTTCTCTGAGGAGGAAATAATCCAGCTGGAAGCTAAATGACAAGAAAGGATCCACTAGTGAAGTTCGTGAGGGCAGAGTATTCCAGAAAGTGCAAAGGCCTTGAAGTTTTTCCCACTTTGCATTATTTTGCAAGGTACTGAGCAACAGGAAGAATAGGCAAGGACTAGAATTCTCTTGAGTGGAGCTCCTTAATACTTGTAATTTCTACAGCTTCCTTTCCACCCTCAATTTGACTACATTGATTCAGGTGTGATCATATGCCCAAATTACAAAGAGCCAGCTAATAGGTTTGCCTTTTCAAACTCTTTTTATCCCCCAACTATGCTGCCAATGTCTATTACCTGGCTTTAAGTAATTCCATGGCTTCCTATCAGGATAAAATCTAATCCTTTCAGGATAAAATCTAATCCTTTCAGGATAAAATTTATTTCCCTAAATATATGACCCCCTCTCTTTGCTCATATTCCACTATCTCCTTCTACAAATACTAAACTTCAAAATATAACCACCTGCAGTTCTAGAAATACACCATTTCTCTTTTACCTCTGTGCCTTTGAACTATGTTAGTAGTGAGCTATGATCATTCCACACACTCCAGTCTGGAAGACAGAGTGAGACCCTGTCTCTAAAAAAATAAAATAAATTACATTTAGTTCCTTTTGCAACCAACTCTGTAACTCTGTCACTTTTTAAGACTCCTAATCTCTGCATATACCTTCAAATTTGTCTTTTATTTACTTAAATATAGACCTGTAAAGTTATTTTAATAATCTATGGCTGGTAATTCAAGCTTTTGTAGGTTTATTTCTAATAATCTATTATTTCTGCTGATTTTTGCTCAGGATGTCTTATTACCTTGTGTATTTGGTTACCTTTGACAATAAATTATTCATTGACCATGAAACTTTACTGGTAGGACTTTTTTTAAGCCAAAAAATGAAAGTACATTCCAGAGAATATTTGCATTTGTTTACTAGATCATTTTAAATTCATGCCTTGACAACCCAATTTTCAAAGTGGGCAAAGGATTTAAATAGATATTTCTCCAAACAAGATATACACATGGCCAATAAACACATTAAGAAGTGTTCAATATCATTATTAATAAAATGCTAATCAAACCACAATGAGGGGGGGAGGGGGGCATAGGCAATATAAGTTACCTTAACACTTGTACCCCCATAATACGCTAAAATAATAAAAAAAAAACACAATAAGATACTACTTCACACACACTAATCAAAAAGACAGACAAAAAATAAGTGTCAATGAGAATGTGGGGAAATTGGAACCCTCATATGTTGCTGACAGAAATATAAAACGGTGCAACTGCTTTGGAAAATACTTTGGCAATTCCTCAAAAACTTCACAGGCAGGAATTCCATTCCTAGGTAAATATACCTATGAGAATAGAAAACATATCTTCAACACAAAAAATTTTACACAATGTTCACAGCAGCATTATTCATAATAGTCGAGAAATAGAAACAACCCAAATGTCCATCAACTGATGAGTGAAAAAACAAAATGTGGTATATAGCCATACAATGGAATATTATTCAACCATAAAAGGAACAAAGTCCTGATTCATGCTATAAGATGGATAAACCTTAAAAACATTATGCTAAGAAAGAAGCAGGACACCAAAGGCCACATATTATATGATTTCACTTACATAAAATGTCCAGAATAGGCAAATCACAGAAAGTATATTAGTGGTTGCCAGGGGCTAAAAAGGAAGAGTGAAATGGAGAGTGACTACTAATGAGTACAAAGTTTCTTTTGGCAGGTGACCACGAAATTGCATACTTTAAAGTGGTGAATTTTAGGGTATCTGAACATCTCAAAAGAAAAAGATTTTTAAAAATTCATATCTTGAAAATTTTTTAGACCACCAAAGTGATATGAACTTTGAGATGCCAGAATTGGGGCCAGAAAGTCTTCTTAACTTACCTAGAATGAGCCCTTGGCTGACTTCCAACAATCCCTGGTGCCCTGCCAATCCACCAAACTCCTATTCAAATCCATCAAGTTTCCCCAGTTTAGCAAATACCCTCAGAGCAGCAACTCACACTTTAAAGGCTCGTTTAGTCTCTCATATATTCAGCTTTCTCTTCAATTATGGCAAATTAATTCCTATCTTTTTAAATTGTTTTTTAAATAGATTATTCTTAGCTGTTTTCAGTATAAAGTTACTCCAAATACCTCAACTTACTATAGTGCCCACAATGAAAAGCCTATATTTATACAAGTTAAAATTAATTCTAGTGAGTTAGGATTGGATTTGCAGTCTGATAGAGTCTACATTAGAGTAGCTTCAGTATTACTTATGACCTCATGTGATTACAGTAGATATTTAAGAATTAAATAACACATTACTCTCCAATTAAAAGTTTACTTGGAAAAAAGAAAAAAACAAACATTAATTTGAAGAGGAGTTTAGTTTGAAAAGAAGCATGAGTGGATGACTTGTTCTCTCAGGTATCAAGGTTCTTTATACAGCCAAAGTAAATAAGACTGCAGTAAGGATACACAAACAGATGTCTGTTTTACAAAGAATAGCCTAGAAACATAACCACACATATAGGGAAACTTGATATATGAAATCTGTAGATTACTAGAATGAAAAACAGAATATTCAGTAAATTATGCTGGGAAAAATTGATTACTCATATGGAAAAAAAAAAAAAAAACTAGACCGCCACTTCACAACACACAAAAATCAACTTTACATGGATTAAGAAAACAAATATGAAAGGTTTCTTGGCTTTCTGCATTGGAAATAATAAATGATGAAAAAAATTTTAAAAGACAAATATGAAAGGCAACTTTTTAAATAGGCTTTTTAAGAGTCATCTTAGAATGACAGCAAAATTGAGAAGGTACAGAGATTTCCCATATATTCCCCTGCTTCTAGCAGAAAATATCAGACCATGAAAGAAAAAGGTTGACGGAGTCAACTACATTAAACTATAAAATGTTTTTGTCAAAAGACACCATAAAAAAGAAAAAAACAAGCTACTCAATTTGAGAAAAAGAAATGTGTAACATGCATAATTGACAAGGGATGAGTATCCAGAATACATAAAGAACTTCTGAAATCAATTTTTGAAAGACAAAAAAAAAAAAAATACAAAATAGGCAAAAGACATAAGGAGACATCCACAGAAGAGTAATCGTGAGAGGTTCAACATCATCAGTAATTAAGGAAATGTAAATTAAAACCCCAGTGGGATACCATTTCTCAACCACCAGATTCTCAAAAATAAAAAATTCAGGTAATTACAAATGTACAAATGTCTTAAATGGTGTTGAGAAAGGGAACAAAGATAACACACACTGCTTGTATAAACTGGTATAGCCACTTTATAAAATAATTCAGTATTATCTAGCAAAACTGAAGATCCACAACTCTACTCTTAGGTTTTAAAAAGCCTGGGAAATTTATAAACATGAACCGTCCCTCCTTTCTCTTGTCCCTATCCCCAAGTACCCACTGATACATTTCCTATCACATTAGATTAGTTTGCATTTTCTAGAATTTTGTTGAGTATATATTTGACCATAGTTTATGCAAATGTTTTACTTTAGTAGACACTGCCAAAAAGTTTTCCATGATTACACCCATTTATACTTCCACCAGCAGAATATGATATTTCCAGTTGTTCTACACCCTCATCAACACTTGTTTGTTGGTCTTTTCCATTGTAACCATTTATTTTCATATTCCTAATGAAAACACCCATAAAACCATTTGTCTGAACTCCAAAACAACAAAAAAACAAACTTCCAGTGAAGACTGAAGTGAAACTCATTATACAGAAATTTTAATCTGGAGGACTTTCCCTTGAATGCATGATAATAATTGAAGCAAAGGCCCTAACTGATGTATATCAGGGGTCCCCAACCTATGATGAGTTGTATAATTATTTCATTATATATTACAATGCATTAATAATAAAGTATGCAATAAATGTAATGCGCTTGAATCATCCCCAAACCATCCCCACCCCCCAACACCCCTACCCCTGGTCCATGGAAAAATTGTCTTCCATGAAAACAGTCCCTGGTGTCAAAAAGGTTGGGGACCGATGATGTATACCTTACAGATTCTGATTTAGTTCAAACATCTGATTTCTACATAAGATCTTTACATAAGATCTTATTCTACATAAGATCATTGAGACATACATGAAAGATCAAATAACTTAAAAGCCACTTGGAAGTATCAAAGTACTGGGACCCATATGAAATACAATCCAACACAGTTTATACTTGTGTCTTAAACACTAATAACACCTGAATCCAATACACCAAAATACCACTAAAACAGTGTTCATAATTTGAACAGGGGTAGGAGGCAGAGGGTGTGATAAAGTATTTATTACGAATATGCTCAGTTACTTACTCTCAGCTTCTGCTACTTAACCACAAGAGAGGCAAAAAGCTCTGAGATGACACTTTTTTTTTTTTTTTCATTTATAGAGACGGGGTTTTGCTCTTGCTCAGGCTGGTCTCAAACTCCTGAGCTCAAGCAATCATCCCACCTAGGGAGATGACACACTTTAACATAAAGGTATTCTATAGTCCTTATATTCTTTCCAATTTGACTATAAACTCCCCTCTACCACCCTGTTGCCTCTCTTTTTAACCTTTGTTTCTCAAATAAGGATTCTACACTATCTTTACTTCTTCATCCTCCATTCACTCCTCAAATTCACCCTTACAATTTTACTTAAATTATGTTTGCTGAGGTTAATGACCTCCTCCTAACTACTGAAGCCAATAGGTACTTAATCAGTTCCTATCTTTCGGATCCCTCAGACTCATTTGACTCCCAGAGAGACTTCTCTCCTTATTATTAATAAAACTCCCCTCCCCTGGCTTCTCTGACACCACCACCTCTTAGTTCTTCTCCTTTCCTCAATGTTCCTCCTTGCTCTCCTTACTGTCTCTACCCACTTCTTAATACAGGCGCTCCCAGCCCTCAGTCTTCCTCTCTTCTTACTTTATATACGTACTTGAATGATTTCTTACACCCTTACAGGATTAACTCTCACAAATCCACTGTTGCTTCCAACATCTTTACCTCTGAGTCTGACTTTAGAAAAACCTGATACCAATATATCTGACTGCCAACTAGACAGCTCTGCCAGATGTCCCACCAGAATCTCATTTTCTCTCAACATGAATTAATCTCTCCATTTACTAGTTTTATATGTGAATACACAATTACAATTCAAGTAAAGCCAATAAAATACAATACTTAAATTTTTCTTGAAGGGTTAAAAAATTTTCTACTCATGCTTTTCCCACAGTTATGAAGGTAATCATATCCATTAGCAAAACTACAAAATACAAAAGAGATAAAAAGTAAGTCTCCTCAAATCTCAGCTCTCAAAGGCAAGCCACATTAACACTTCCTTCCAGAAAAAGCAATTTTTAACCATATGAGGTTACATATCAAAATATTACATTGGTAAATACGGTTGAGTTGTTGCTAATTCTCAATATATTCTAGGCTATTTCAGGAAAAACACAACTGTTTTAAATGCCTATCTGAAATGAGAATCAGAATAATATTTTCATTACAAAAGCAATTCTTTTATATGCTGTATTTTAAATATTCTAAAGGAATCAATGATTTTTGGCTTGGCATCTATCTTGTCTATACCCGGACGTCCACCTAGTGTGCAATATACCCCAGAATACCTTTCTATATTTAAAAGAAACCACAGCAAACAAAAAAGAACAGTAAAAAGAAGTCAAATCTAAAAACTTGTTGGATAGATCGTAGTTTGCAAAAACCATAGGAAAGTGACATTTTAACACCCTTTCGCCGATTCACAAAGTTTCAGAAACATCACCGATAAAAACCATTTGCTAACCGGTTCTCATCAGACCTCGCTCGCCAGGGAAAGGAAATTCACTTCTCTCCTTCCCCGAGTCGGGAGCCCACCTGGGATGGGTCCTCTGACGCGCGGCCGTCCCTTCCGAGGCTGGGGTCTCCCCTGCTCCGGTCACGCGTCCCACTAAGCGGACCCACGAACCCGGGCAGGACGGGGGCCAGGCCTCGCCCCTCCGCGCACTCCGGCTCCCCGGGGTGAGTCACTGCCCCCCAGGCCACCGCGATCGCGGCCGTCGCGGGGCCTAAACCTCCCTCAGTCCCGCTCGAGGCAGGCGTTGCTGAAGAGACACGGGATCGGTCCCCGGCCCCCCAACCATGGCCACATGTTTTTAAAAAGTTAAAGACAAGGAGACAAAAATCCATACAAAACAGTCGCTCCACAGCCAGCCCCGCTAGGCTGGGGGCGAGGGGGCACCCCGCCGAGAAGGGGCCGCTCTCACGCGCTCCCGCTCACCACCCTCGCCAGGCCCGCGCGCACCGCCAGCCCGGAGAAGCGCACCTCAGCCGCGCCGGCTCCTTTCTCCGCTGGAGTCCCGCCGCCCTCCGCGGGTCTCCGCGCGCGGCTCTCGGGGCGCCCCCCACCCCAATCCCGCGCTGAGGAGAGCGCGGCCGGCTGGCTACCTGCTCGAGGCAGTGGGCGCTCTGCCCTCGCCGCCGGAGACAACGTTGACTCGGATCACCTCACGCGGCAGCGCCCCGAGGCCACGCCCCCTCCAGGGCCGTCCCTCCACCTCAGGTAACACCCCCCCCCACCCCCCCCGCCGCTCCTCTTCCCGCCCCTGTCCCAGGGCTGCCCCGCTCCACCTCCAGGTCCACCCCGCCCCTGCAACGCCCCTACCCCTTCGGGCACCCACCCCCACCCTCCTCTCCCCTCCCCACTTCAACCCACCCCACCTCAGCACCCTCCGGCTCCCCAGGAGGTGAGCGGAGGGGCGGCGTGGGGTGAGGCGGGGCTGCCCGTCCAGCACCTGAGCCGCGCTGCGCCTGCGTCCTCGACGTCTGGGCTCCTGGCCGGGCCTTTCAGTTGCTCCCTCTGGAAAGGTCTAAAATGGAGCCAGGCAGAGCTTGGGGAATATTGAAGGGAGACAAGCGGAAGGAAAGGTCTAGAAAGAAAGCTCTTGGCCTGACGAACTTTTCTGAATTGGGGAGGAAGGAGCAGTGTCTCTTGCCGGAGACGTTTCTGCGCTCTTTTCTTAGAAGCGGAGAAATTGTGATGTTACTTGACTTTTTGAGTTTTTACAAAAAGTCTACTTATAGAGTCTTTGAGAATCAGTCCGGGTCTCTTCACGTTTGTTGCTTCATATCCGCGACTGCCTTGCCATCAGCAGGTGTGTTGGAGGGAATATCACTTGTATCCACTACTACACCTCACATCCCTGGTTCTATGCTGGAATCCCCTCCAACCCTGGCAAGGGGGTGCCTGGCCCTTTTCTTTTATGCTCCCCATGGTGGAACTCTCAATACTGTACCTGGGAGGTTGTTGAATGAATTTCTAGATTATCTGATGATGAATAGCTCAGCTTTTGAGATGCTGATGGCTTGTAAATTGAAGTGAAGGTTATTTAGCACTTTTCTTCCTGGAGAGCAGCAGTCTTTCCCAAGGTGAGTATTGTCAATCTGGAGGCCCTAGAGATGCTGGAGTAGAGGTGGGAGTAGATCGCATTAATTTGGAGACAAGACACAGTATATACTTGCTTTCCTTGGGATTCACAAAAGAGGTTAGCATTTTACAGGCCTAAGAACCATGTTTTACTTTGTTTAATGCTTCATTTCCCAAATTTATTTGACTCACAAAACCCTCTTCTTCAGAAATACTTGTTACCATTCTTGGGCATTAGTGTTTCAACAGACACTTTGACAAACACTGCTTTAAAGTCCTAGTGCATTCACCTTCAACAATTTATCACTAATGTTTGCAAAGTTCTGTACTGTTTACACAAAGCTTTCACATGAGTCATCTCATTTAATTCTGGTAATTGTGATATAGCTGTTATTATCCTCATTTTTTGGTTGGAAAAAAATGGAAGGACAAACAACCAGTTAGTGATTGCCCAAGATTTGAATCTGGACTTTGAACTCTAAGACTTTTTAAACTATTATAATATTCTCCCTCTCCTTCTCCCTCTCCCTCTTCTCTCTCTCTCTCTCTCTTTTTCTCTTTCTCTCTCATATTTGATCCTTAAGTAGAGCACATCCTTGGTTAGAAATCTCTAGATTCACATGTTAGTTGAAGCTTCTCAAGGGCAACACCATACCTTTACCTATCCGTTACTCCCTTGTAGCACCTAACATAAGTAGTGCACAAAAGGGTCATTCACATGTGCTGAATGAAGAATGAATGAATGCATGAGTGTTCAATAACCTCTGGGCTAAGTACTTGGTTCCCTAAATGAACAACTTTAACAACCTCTTTACTGTTGCAAAAGTTCCAAGAGCAGGAGCAATGAATTGTTCCTAGTTTTATTTAGTTTTAGTCCATCTAAAAAAGCTTTCCTAGAAGAATCCACTTTGTTGACAGATACAGCTCTTACAAAATCATGATACCACTTCCTTTGTTTTCCTTGAAGTGGGCCTCCTTCCTGTTCTACTCTCAGAGGTAAGGCTACATTGAGATGAACAGAGGGTATTATACACCTTTCTTTGTGCTCTTCCTCTTCCCGTAAAAGGATCGTCATTGCAACATTCTGACTGGTGTTTTGTTTGCTTTTAATGTTACTAATCTTGTAATATTTAGTTAGTACAGATAATGACTGCTTAGATTTTATTATGTATATCAAATCTTTCATTGGACAGAAATAAACCTTGCAATCCCTATTCATAATCCCTATTCATTCTTTATTGAATGCGGTTTGTGAGTGCTTTGCAACTCAGCCCAGGCCTACCCCTCCAGCCTCATCTCCCACTACTACCCCCATCACACATTTTTGACCATCTGAACTAATTACAGTTCCTTAAGTTGTCAAATTTGCACATACCATTCCCTTTACCTCTCTGCTACAGGTATCAACTGGCAACTCATATTCATTCAGCTGAAGTGCCACCTCTTCTGAAAGATGAAACCCCACAACGCCATTCCCAACTGAATTACGTTTCCTTTCTCAACACTCCCACCACATCCAACCATGTTTCCATCATGGCACCTACATAATAGCCGTAATTTTGGGCTGCTTTTCCATCTTTTCACTAAACTCATTCCATGTGAGTTATCAATGAGTGGGAATTATGATTTCTACCTGTTTCATGAGCACATAGCCTAGCACTAGGCACATAGAAGACACTCAAATATTTGTTGAATGAATGAGGACATAGCTTCAAAAGAGTATGAATTCCTGGAGTACTTGTGAAATAATTTCACAAATATAAATGGTCACATGATTACAATGGGGGGTAGCAGACAGATTTTGGCCTCCCCCAAAATTATTTCCTTCCAATATTCTGCCTTAGAAGAACATAACAGCAGAAGCCTAGTCATAATCATTCATCCATTCATTCATTCATTTATTTGTTCAACAAACATTCTTGAGTGTCTACTATATAAAAGATACAGTTCTAGGCACTTACAGAGAGAATGGGACATTTTAAAAGTATCATGGACATGCACTGAAACTCAATTCCTTTTCTTGGGCACAAAGCTAAACTGCTTTGCCCATTCTCCTTGTCTCTAGGCCATGTGACCTGTTCTGACTAATGGAACTTGAGCAGAAGCAGAGTTTCATTTCTGGATCTAGGCAACTAAGAACAGGTGAGCTTTCACCCCACTCTCTCCCTCTTCCTGTATCTTGACAACCTTGGACCATTACTAAACCAAACTAACCACTGCGAAAGCTGGCAATGCAACAAGAAGGGAACAGTCTATGTCCTTGGCTGACTTCATGGAACAAAGTTCTCCCCACTGCCCACTAACCTTGATTGGATGGTGATGTGAGTGAAAAATAAACTTTATTGTGTTAAACCACTAATATTTTGGGATTTTTTTCCCAATAGCTAGCTTTTTACTTACTCTGATAAGCACTGTCATTAATGATGACATGTAGATTACATAAAATGAAGAAAATTTTATCTCCTGCTCTAAGCATTATATCAGAAACGTGGAACATAAAAATTTATCAAAGAGGGTATTAAGGTCCTAGAAACTTTTTGTTCCAGGTGGATAAAAGAAAAATCTTTATGGACATGTTTGGCTGCCTGATCAGAATGTTGACTTTTTAACCTGAAAACAAGCATAGAATCTCTATCACATTACCTTCATCATCTTTATCAGCCCTTCTCAGTCTCTTTCATGCACTTTGAAGGATTTTCCCAAGTGGGCTTCAGGAGATCTAGTGTTACTCAAAGTTGAGTATATATTGAGAACAAGATAGGTGTGGGAAAGTGGGCTCTGAAGGATCATGAATATTTTACTAAGGACTTTGCACATTTAATCTATAGGACACATAGTTGAATAAACTAGGAACTATTTATGATATGCTGAGTTTCTCTTTTCTTTCCTTCCTCCATCATCTTCTTACCTAAGTATCTGACATCCACTAAACTAAGGTAACAATGGGAAAATGACTGGTCATGGATGCTCCACCAAGAGATCTAATCATAATGAAGTACTCTTTTCTCAGTGCCCTCCTTCAAAGCCCTTCTCCCACACACTCCACTCCCCTCTTCCAAACCCCCTCCAAATTCCACTAATCAATGAAACTTCATAGTACCCAAATGCTGACAGTTTCACTGGAGGCCAGATGAAAAATATTTAGCACCTAGCACCGGTACAGTAGCACCAGTGGGATTAAAGAACAGCTATGAAGGAGAAAACAAAGAAAGATGGGATCCAGACAAAAAGGGTTTTCTACCAACCACATGACCAACTCGTCCAGGTCGAGCACCTGGGCAGGTCCTATGAAACTGCCTCAGGATTCCAGAACGCAGGTCCCTAGACTCACCGTGTAGAGCTGAGAAACATCTATATCCCCACTTCTGTGAACTCTGCGTGGGTGGGAAGAAACGACTGAAATCTGAAGCAAATGACTCTGCATTCTTCTAGACTCCATGTTGACGTGTTCAAGCCGGAACTACATATCCCCAAATTTCTGTCCCTCCATAGTTCTAAGTTAGATTGACCAAAAAGAGGAATTTGGGCAAGATTTGGAAGGTAGAAGGGAAGCAGAGCTATTCTCTCTAAAGATCATCATGACTACACTCAGTGGCAGACAGGCACAAAGATGCTGGCAGGTTCTGGCTGGTCATCTTCCCATATGTAGCTTTTCTTCCCAAATGTTGGCCCTGCTGACCACCAGAGGACCCAAGCTCACCTCCGGGTGCTCAATGGAAGACATACAGAAGTAGCAGCAACTTAAGAGGTGACAGCTATCTACAGACTTTTCCACAGCTCTCCTCCTGGGTACCACGTCCGCAATTGGTTGTGCCTGGCTTCCTAAGTTCATTGCAAGTTCTGACCCTACAAGTCCGCCTGTACTGGGGCTTCAGGAGGGCTGTTTAGTGACTTCTCTCTGATCCTTCATTCTCACTTTCAGAGTTTTATTTCACTAGTTTCTCCCATAATTCTATAAGATCTGTTCCTAGATCAGTAATACTCTGGTGGATCTCCTTCCCTGATTGAACTCCTCTGATATACCATACATGTACATGGCTGCCCAACAGTAATATTATGTGGCTTGTATCACCCTTCACTTCCACTATTAAAGGAAAAGTGCTCAGGTTATATATAGCAATTGCAGAAATTTGGGTAAAAGTCACACCATGGTACAAGTCTGCCCAGGAGAGAGTGATTGTCCACTGCCCTTATAGTGCGAACTTACATGACAGAAGAACTGACTTTCAGCTCTTTAAGCTTAGAAACTTGCTTCTTTTCCTCTTTAGCATACTAAGTAAGCCTCTCTTGAAGAAAGCTTGGTCATGCTCACTAGAAGTAGACGATAGTGTACCTGTCTATTAATATAGAACGAGAAACAGGATTGTTGCGGGGCCCAGACATTTGTTATCTTATGGCCAAAACACTATGCCCTACAGAAACAGCCAACTAGGAAGCTAAATGATAATCAAATGGTTGCCTGGGGAAAGACATGGAACCAATATTAGGAGAGTTAGGAGTTATATTGGAGTTATATTTAATAGCATCAAGTTATGATAGCCATCATTAATACCACAGAAAGGACTGACCTGTCACAGCTACAGACAAGCTGTGTAATTCTACTCACTGGAGACATAGTCTTGGTCATAGCCCTTCTTCTGTGTAGATTATAGCATTGGCCCCAGGACTTCTTCCTGCACTGTATCCATGCTCTGTGCTATGAATTTGAAGTTCCTTCTGCTGAAGGAGTGTAGAATATTTCCCTAACCCTTTATTTTGGATTTGACCATGTGACTTGCTTTGGGCACCAGAATGAGGTGGAAGTCATAGTGTTCAAGTTTGGAGCTTAGGCCTTATGAGACTTCAGGTGTTTCCGCTTACCCCTTGTGCTTCTGCCAATGCTAAAAGATTTGCCTGGGTCAGCCAGCTGGCACAAGGAGGGTGAGAGACCCATGGAGCAAGACATGCCAGATAAATCCAGCTTAGCACAGCTAAAACCCAGCTGAGCAGCAGACATGTCAGAAATAGTAGATGATCATTTTTTATGCCATAGAATTTGGGGACTTTTTGTTACACAGCAATATTTACCTGGCATATCCTCCAACTATGGTTTTCTGGGATGGGGAAAATCTAACCCTACTGTGGCCCCACAATTCCAGACCAGTTTGCTCAGGGCTCCCCTCCCAAGCACTAGGGATCACCAATTAGTAATTTGGAGAATTCAGCTTCTGACCCTTAGTAAAATTCTATTTGATATTTGTTGTCCTTTGAGTTAATTGTAAAACTTAAATATTTGTCACAGCAGAGAAGAGAAAGATTAAAAACCTCCTCAGAAGGCTACCTCTGAAGAGTAATCATTGTAAATGTGATTTTGAGTGCAAAATCACAATCTGAAATGCAGTCTAAAGCCTATCATTTGTAATTTTTGCTTTCATCAGAGTTTTAGGAAAACTCCTACGTCCAGCAAAATCCCCAGGCAGCTTAGGATGCCAAAGCTTTCTTCTTCTTTCTTTAAATGTGTTCCAAATCCATAAGGAGAATTCATGAATAATGTGCTTGGCAGATGGACAAAATATCCAAAGACATTTTTAAGACTTTAGTTAAGATGTTTAGTTTGTTAGTTTAAAGCATGCATTGGTCTCTGTATGAATTAAAAGGGGGAGGGGCCTCGAAATGCTTTCTACTATTTTTTCAGACATTCCTTCTTTCTCCACCACTCCCAGCCTTTCACTAGCTTCTCCCACCCTTCTAGCTTATGAAAGGACTGATGTTGCTAGGAATATATATATATATATATATTTTTTTTTTTTTGAGGAAATGTGGGAGGTCTGTAATCCATTTCCTACTTGACATGGGTTATATTTACCAGAAGAAAAAAACAACACAAATTCACTTCCAGCGCAGCTGGGCTGCAGCTCCGTAAAGTGGTTTTTAAAGAGCTATCACATCACCCTGTGAAGTGACAGCACTCAAGGGATGGGACGGAGTCTGGGAGGGCCAGAAAAGCATACCCTTCCATTCCTAAAAACATCCCCTCAGGAAACAATTTGGCATTTCCTGCAAAACACGAACTTGCTTGGCAGCCTGACCAACTCATCACCCCTGTTCATCTCATCCCGCACGCCTGATTAATAACACTGAGGCGTCCCAGAACATAATGAACACAACTTCAGCAGGAAGAGGGGAAGGGGAGCCAAGCAGTACCCTTGCCAAACAAACACACATGTGCACACACCCACACACCCACACACACACACACACACACACACACACACACACACACACACGGCCCAAAGGTACAAAGCCACTCTAACAATGCCGGGAAATGTAAAATACTTCAATCAAAACAACCTTACACATCTACTCTCCATCTAATTGGTACTGACTGATTAAAACTATGGTTCTCAAATGGTGGTAATGTTCACCAGGGATTGGGGGCAGGGGAGAAACCCAATCTTAGGGATGTGGTGAGCATTTTGGAGGGGAAGGGCATAACTCTAACCCTTCTTAGGGAGAGGCAAAGATATACAATGTAACCAAAATATCAAAAAATCAAAACAAAACTTTTTATCAGGTGGTGGGCAGGCAGGAGGAGGTGTATACTTACATGATGTGTGCAGTGCGGCCCACCTGGGGATTGGACACACTTGAATCTCTGGCACGTTGGGGAGGGGGGGAGGGGGCAGGGGCAATATTTGTAGCCCTAACAATATTTGTACCCTCATAATATGATGAAATAAAAGGATAAAAACATGTACATATAAAAAAAAAAACAGGAGGAAAACAAGGAAGGGGGTTCAGAAGTCGGATGAGCCTGCTGGTGGAATAAAGACTGTTCTCCGACTCTTCGTGTTCCGCTCGGTTCTTTCCCTGTCCAAGAGCTGTAACACTAGCTGTACCACTTGCCGGAACACTATAAGCTTTAAGCCCCCCCTCCTTTGAGATGGCCCACCTTTTTGGGCCAAACCAATGTATGCCTTCCATGTGTTGATTTATGACTTTCCCTGTAACCCCTGTATCCCTGAAATGTATAAAACCAGACTGTAACGCGACCACATCGAGTCCACTTGCTCAAGGGTTCTTGGGCATGGCTCCAGGTCATGGTCCTCAAATTTGACTCAGAATAAACCTTTTAAAATTATACCAAAAAACCAAAAAACAACCTTACATTACTGAGAGGAGGGTTGAGAATTACTTATCTTCTCCCATCCAAACATGCACATCAATATGCTTTGGAATGACAACAGCTGCCGTTCTCCATTGACCTCTGACATGCCAGACACTGTGCTAATGGGTCATATATTTACATTTATTTTAATTCCTGCAACAACCCTGTAAGAATTGGTAGATATTATTATCTAGCCTTTACGGAAAAGTAACTTTTCCAAGATTATGAAGATGTGATCAAGGAGCCGGGATTTGAACCCAAGGCTGGGTGTGACTTTAAAGCTCAAGCTCCTTTCACTAAACCACAGACTTGGCTGGAAAACTGCAAAGCCCAGACAGACATAGGCAGGCGTTATCTTTACGTAAACCCAATTTGTTACTCAAAGCCCATTGGAATCATCATCTCTTCTGTGGATTCTTGACTTATTCTAGACAGGGTCTGATGTTTACAACTAACAGAAACTCACTCAAATTAGCTCAAGTAAAGAGCAAGAAATGGTATTCTAGTCCTCTCCCTACTGTAAGGAAATGATGGGAATGTATCCAGGAATCTGAACAAGCGGGCCTCAGAAAGGGCAGGACCTGAGGCACCCAGATACTGCTCCGCCTCTCATTGGTGGAGACTGCATCTCTTTGCACACCTGCATGGCCCAATCAGCTTCTCTGAGTCTCCAGTCCCTCAAAGCTGCAGGCTGCACCCCATTCTCTACTGACATGCTTGTGGTAAATCTACTAGACCCTTGGGCTCAGGATCCACCACCTAAGAAGTAACTGCTTCTCCCTTTCCAGATTCCTGGGAAAAGAATCTGATTGGCTCAGCTCATATTTTCCAGCCAGGCCACACACAAGACACAGGTTGCTGGCTTGTGTCTATGGTCGGGCATCCCTGGGTCAGGTGCTCACCCTGGTCCAGTCAGACGTAGCTGAGGAGGAGAGGGCCAAGGGATCTGCTGCTACGCCTCTAGATGGAGAAGCGTCCTAAACTCCAGCAAATGCTCAGCTCTTCTTCACTCTCCTTCCCTCTGTAAGGCTGTAATTCCTGGGTTAGCACATAATTTTAAGTAGCTTCTCATTGCTCTCCAACTGCCTTCTGTTTATTTTCCAGGTTCTTAGAGAAACCCATCTTACTGTTGTTATATCTGCAGTGCCTAGCAGATATAACACAGTGGACACTAAAAAATGGATTGTTGCATTATATAATCTTGGGGTGGGACAATGCAGAAGATCAAGAAGAATTTCTTTCTCCCTTTCCTTGTTGACAGATCATCAGAACTAGAAAGAGAGTGTCAAATGCCTGGTGACAAGTCTTCAGCCTCACTGGCTTAACTGGAGCTTATGTGAGAAGGAAAAGAATTTGAGCCTGAACAAAGAAACTCTAAAGTTTCTTCCAACTCTCTTATCAAAAGAGGCATCCTGGCCAATAGCTCTCAACCTAGAGTAAAGCTCCCATGTACCATATGGAGTGTCCTTGCTACGATTCCATCCTTTTATCCCCCATTCAGAGAATTCTACTTGAATTAAAATAAAGGACACTTATGCTATTTTTGAAGTAGGCTTGATTCTGCTCTGATTTGAAAATAATTAAAAAGTAAATAATTGCAAAACCTTGGTATTAAATTACTAGTAACAAATTACTGGCCAGGCATGGTGGCTCATGCCTCTAATCCTAGCACTCTGGGAGGCCAAGGCTGGAGGATTGCTTGAGCTCAGGAGTCCGAGGCCAGCCTGAGTAAGAGCGAGACCCTGTCTCTGCTAAAAATAGAAAGAAATGAGCCAAAAAACTAAAATTAGAAAAAATTAGCCAGACATGTTGGCTTATGCCTGTAATTCCAGCTACTTGGGAGGGTGAGGTAGGAGGATCCCTTGAGCCCTCAAGCCCTTGAGTTTGAGGTTACCTGTGAGGTAGGCTGATGCCACAGTACTCTAGCCCAGACAACAAAGCAAGACTCTGTCTCAAAAAAAAAAAAAAAAATTATTGGTAACCTTGTTACAGTTGGCATTGTGATTGAGAGCTATTAATTTAGGACATCCTGCTGCCCACAGCTAGATGACACTAACTGTATCAATCGGGATGCTTTCAGCCACAAATAACAGAAAACCCAATTCAAATGGTCATAAAAATAAATATTTTAGCTGGTGTCTTGGTTTAAATCATGTCCATAATTCTTTGAAACTTCTCTTGACAAGAGTTGGAATCTATGTCCTCTGAACTGTATCTAGGCTAGTCTTAGTGACTGGTCAACCAGTACAGTAGAAATGTTCCTATGTGATGGCCAAGGCTAGGTCATAAAAGGTGATACAATGTCTATTTAGTCTTCTTTGGATGCTTGTTGTTGGAATCCAGCCACCATGCTCTAAGGAAGCCCAAGCAGTTTGTGAAAGACTCACGTGGAAAGGCATAAGGCCCAGGACATCTGATGGAGTCAGCACCAGCTGTCCAGTTTGTGAGTAAGCCATCTTGGAAGTGGGTTTTCCAAGCCCTCATGAAGCTGCCCCAGCTGATACCTCATGGAAAAGATACTGGCCTTCCCCACTGAGCCCTGCCCATATTGCAGATTCATGAACCAAATAATGATAAAAGGTTGTTGTTTTAAGTTACTAAGTTTTGGAAAGTTTTGTTACACAACAATAGATAACTGATATTGTTAACCTAAACGGAAACCAAATGTAGATCAGCTTTCAGAGTCATTGATTTGGCAATTCAACCATTTATCATTGAATGTTTTCCTTCCCTTTTCTCTGTTCTGTGTCATGTGAGCTTCATCCTCAATCTAGTTCACTTTGTGGTCGTAGAACAGCTATCAGGGGCAGTAGGACCTTCTTCCTTCAGTTCAGGCAAGGGGGATAGAATGAATTCCCCCTGGATTGCTCTTGTGAGAGAAGCTTTTCCAGAAGCCAACAAACCTCTCCTCATATCTCTTTGGTCAGAACTGGGTCACATACTCATTCCTGAACCAATACTGGCAAACAGGATAAGACACCATTGTCACTAATCAGGCCTACCCCTTAAATTGAGATAAATTCCCCAAACCACATTGCTGCTCCTGTGGGATAGAATGGATCTAGGACATTTGACAAAAGGGACAAGTAAATGGGAAAACCCTCAGATTGTGGCCAGTCCAGGCATATGATAACTAGGAGCAAAGCCACAGGATCATGACTATCCTGAGTAAGACAGTGGAGGATCTAGCTTGGTATAGGTTGCCCACTTTCAAAACCCATTTGGCTCTTAACCTTTCCATTACCCCCTTTTCTGGTATCTTCCCTTTTTATCACCTATTTCACCTTCATTAGCTATCTGCATATTTATACCTGTTCTCTTGCAACGGTCAGTCTATTGGGGGTGGGGAGAATGCACTATTCAACTTCTGGTAACTTATTCCAATTTCCCTCTGAAGAAAAACCTCCTGATATACGCAAGAATTGGTGTCATTGTTTTTGCCAATGTAATAACTAAGGCTTTATGATAGTCTTGGGAAGATTACTTTTCCCTGGATCTGTCTCCTCATATGAAAAACGAAGGGAGTGGACCAGAAGATTAATAGCCTTTCTAGCTCCAGGAGTTTTGTACTCCGCCTCCTATCTTTTCCAAGATGACTACAGCTGCGCCTGAAAAATCTATGCAGCTTTGTCTCGGTCGTGCTATATGCTTAGATCTTCTTCATAATCACCATCTCCCCATTCTTCGTGATTTGCTTTCACTGCTCTGGGCCACCTCCAAAACGATGCCTTCCTTTTTCTCTTCCTGGTCTGGCTACCCCTATACCTTTGGCATTGTGTTGACTCCTTTAAACACAGCACAACATTGTGAAGGATTTTAGCAAATATTTCTTTTCTAGAAATTGAATAGGATATTTCTTGAAAACAAAATTTTTTTGTGTGAGTTAAGTTTAGGATGCTCAGAGTAAGCATCTATTTTTAATCTGATCATGAGGAACACTCCTCTTCCATCCCAAAGTTGTGTGGTTGCTATGAGTTCCATGATTTCACTCTTTTACTCAAAGTTGATTTGTTCATGAGAAAGCATCTGACCCAAGGTGGTCAATCAGAATCCTTCTGTAGATTTTTTTTTTTCCAAACTATAAATAGGAAAAACCAGGCAGTCCTCTTTTTAGTGATAGAAGACTTTGGTGGCCACTTTTCCTAGGCAGAAGAAGTCAACTTATAACAAAGGAGAATGAAGTTAATATGTTTAGAGAAGTAAAGATAAGAACTGTGAGGTGTTCCAAAGGTGTTAGATTCCTTGGCTGAGTTCAGTCCTGAGATAAGTTTCACCCCTACTTTTCCCATATGTCTAGTATATAAACCGCACTAATTATAAGCCTATAATTGTACATCTTAGGTAAAAGTACATCTTTTACCTAAGTTAATACATTTAGTTCTTGTCACTTAAACACAAGAAACAATATGAGTACTGTAAGATTCTTTGGCACTGAGTCTTTAGCATTTTCATTTGATTGTGATTTGCATGCATTTTCATTTGTTTTAAGTGATTGCCTCTTAGTATTGTTTATGGCATGGAAATGGGTGAAAAAAATGGGATTTAGAGGTAGAAAATGAGAATTTAAGTTCTGGCCTTACTACTTTATTGTCACAGTACAAAAGCCTCCCTGAGCCTCAATTTCTTTTCTACAAAATGGGGATAATAATAACCTTTGCCCTAGCAACCTCTCACGGTCATTATGATGATCAAAATAAGAAAATGGGGAGAGATGAGGCCACATTCATCTTTGCATTTCCAATGTCTGCTGTAAGGCCTGGGACAGTGGTGTAGAGACGGAACAAATATTTGATGAATGAAAGAAAAAACACAAAAGCATTTAAGCACTATTTAAATGTGCATTATATGATGAAGACCACTTTACAACAATAGAGTGTATGTATAAATATTTACATTGTCAGATTCAGTCAGTCTTGGGCTAAATAATAATTTCAGTGTCACGAACAGAGCTTCCTATAAAGAAGCTACAAAGTGAATGGAATCTGTGTCCAGTACCCCCAATCCTATCTTTGGTTGTTCTCCCTCTGTTTCGGCTAAACAGTGTGTCAGAGTGTTTCTGGTCCCAAGTTCTATAAGTGGCCGATGCTCTAGGGCTGTTGGATGCCGTTGCAGTAGCATCAGAATGGAGAAGGAGGTGGTTTCTAGAGTCATCTAAGGCCCTTTCGCTTATAATTAGCACGTAAACTTACCTCTCCCATTGGAAGCATCACAATGGCTGAGGCTCCCACAAAATTCTCAGACTTCAAATTGCCTATTTATGACTTATTTTTGCCTTCCCAAAAGCCCATGTAAAATTATACAAGGAAAACTTAAGGATTCAAGAAGCACAGCAGCCTGGGGCCATTCAGTTGAGGGGCAGACAGACCTACACACTGTATTACAGTAATAATTCAGCAGAGTGTAGCCACTGATGTTTATCCTGAATCATCACCAAGTAAAACCTTGCACATGGTAGAATCTGGCTACTAAGACAAAAAGTGGTCAAAGTTATTTTTAATGTCCATGAAAATGACTAAATTTAGTTTAAAGGTTTAGTACTTCAAAAAGTATTTTCTGAATTCTCTGAAGCATATTTTCTCAACTGATTCATTTTCCAACTATTCAAGATAGCCTTAGTTTTCATGTATCATTGCTCATTCAATGGTTCAATAAGTTAATTCCAGGTACTAGATGACCATAATGTAAATTTCACAACCCTTAATGTTGTATAATAGGTGAAAATGAACAACCTTTAAACAATTCTATTCTATTGGGATAAAAATGCTTTGCTTCGCCAACCTTGACTTTTTCAAATTATAAGGAAACTTGTCTTTGGCCACATTTCCTACAGCAAAGATTGTTGGAAAAAAATGAATTATCATGGACTTTCAATTTTTTTTTGTACTCCCACCGATAGATCATTAACTTCTGAATTTTTTAAAACAAATTACCTCCCACTTTCCTACCTTAATAGATGTGGTCTAATACGTGTGCTTTAACCTTTGCTTGCCCAGTCAACCATACAGAAGAAATATGCCTGGTGTGCTTAAGGAACAGTGAGAGGGCCCGAGCAACTGTAGCAAGTGAGAGAGAGAGAGACAAAGGAGGCTGGAAAATAGGAAGCAGAGGAGCATGGGGTAGGATTTGGAGTAAAGGAGATGGCATGGCCATTATCACATATTTGCTTTTACTCTAAATAGGGGAAGAAGCTATTGAAGGGTTTGGAGTAGAGAGGAATGCCATGAACTAATTTAACATTTATACTGATCACTCCAGCTATTGCATTGAGAATAGACTGCTAGGGGCAGGGGGGCAGAGGTGGAAGCAGAGAGACCAGCTAGCTGACTCTGCCTATAATCAAGGTGACGGAGGAGGGTTCCTGGGATTCAGGTGGTAGTAGAGAAAGTGACAGTTAAATGGGAGGGTTAAATGATATGATATATGCAAAGAAAATAGCTTAATTATTGGCCCGGTCAGTCCCCAGTACCTGTTCACTATTTTAATGGCATTCTGAACCCCAAGACTAATCGGTAGACAGCTGGTTCATTGAATGGCAGTCCCAGGTAAGTGATTACAAACTAGAGTCAATGTCAGGATTAGAAAAGGAACATTTTGAACATTTCTGTGTAGATTGAATTTAAGTGGAATTGAGTCAAAGCTAAAGAGTTCATGCTCCCCTTCACTGAATTCACTCCTTGGATTGTTTTTAAAATTTACACACACACACACACACACACATACACACACACAATCTGTGATCAAAAGGTTATTGAAGTGCTGCAATTGCCCAGAATTCAGCCTGACCTTGCAGCACTCCTCGTTATTAAAACTCATTTCTATGAGCTTACATTTTTTGGTTTAACAAGCACAAGAGGCCATGAACTCTAATATCTGAAGCAAACGTGTTAAACATCTGGGATCTGGCGTAAGTTTCTCCTGTGGGATGCATTGTTTGTGCAAACTTTTATTGAATAAAAAAAAGTAAGGACTGAATTTCAAAATATTCGTGTAACCTAGTAAGAATACTTTTCTGAAGCCAGAGTCAAAATACAGAGTTCCTGAAACCGATTAATAACCTTAATTTAAAATTAGGCTAGAAGTCTGTTCTTAAAACACAGCATGGTTTTGAAATGGAATCAAGCTTAAGTATCCAGAGCTCTAGCTCTAACCAGAGATGGCTAGTCTCAGTGAAATGGATTTTTCCAGGCTAAAGCCTACAGCTCACACCCACTCTAAGGAAGCCATGGGTTTTGCAGGAAGGGCACTGGCCTGGGGTGTAGGGCAACCTCTGTCTCTTAAACACAGATGATCTTGCTTTACCCTGGGCTCGATTTTCCTTATTTCCTACAAAACTTGGAAAGAAAAATACTGCCCCATGGGTCTTAGAAATGTTCAAGCATTAAAAAAATAAAAGAAAACAATGAATGCAAAAATTTTTAAAGCTCTACACACATAGACACATAGGAGCAGACGGAATACTGAGGAGGAGGAGGAGGAAGTAGAATGGAAGAGATTCTTATTTGAAGATGGAAAAGACCAAACTGAACAAAACCTTTAAAGAAGAAAAGCTAAGGATTGGTTGTCTTCTGGAGTGTTCCTCAGACCTCTTGTACTCCTTTAGCATCTCTCTGAAATGCCCATGGCAGCATCCAGACACAGGGGACAATCAGGCCAGACAGACTGACAGATGACAGGTTCCTCACAACTTCCCCACTCCATGCCCTGAGCGTGCTGAGGGGCAGGGTGAGGGCAAGGGCTGGCACAGCCTCCTCCATTGCCTCTGGTAGGATGAAGACAGGGAGTAGAGGAGGAAAATGTCCTCCCAAAAGGAGGACAGGAATAGCTTTAGAAATCCCCATCTCCCTGCTGAGAGGGGGCTGCCATTCCCCTGGAGGGGTTTTGACCTGAATGGAGCGCTGGGAGCTGAGTTTGGGAGTTGGAGTTCTGTATAATAGGATAAGATGAATTTGAGGTTCGGGGACTTCATAGGAAGAAGGGATGAAAGGCAAGGAGAGCAGGGAAGAGGAAGGATGGGTGGTAGAAGAGGGAGCCAGCGGAATAGTAGGGAGGGAGAGCCAAAATGTAGATTCCTCTTGGTCCCGCCCTCTACTCTCAAATCCTCAGTAAATTTGACTACACGCCCAAATGTGAATGGAGTGCATTTGTTTCCGAGGGCTGCCATAACAATGCACCACAAACTGGGTGGCTTAAAACAACAGGAATTTATGCTGTCACAGTTCTGGAGGCTACAAGTACAAAATCAAGGTGTCCAGAGGGCCATGCTCCCTTTGAAGGCTTTGGGAAACAATCCTCCCTTGCTTCTTCCTAGCTTCTGGTGGCTCCTGGAACTCCTTGGTGTTCCTTGGCTGGTGGCTTTATCACTCCAGCTCTGCCTCTGTCTTCACATGGCCTTCTTTCTCTCTGTGTATCTTTGCGTGTCCCCTCCTCTTACAAGAACATCAGTCATTGGATTTAGGGTTCATCCTATCCTAGTACGACCTCATCTTAACCTAATTACATGTGCAAAAACCAAGGTCACATTCTGATGTTCCAGATGGACATACATTTTGGAAGGACATTATTCAATCCCGTATAGTGTTGTTTCATTTTGTTTTTGTGGAGATCAAGGAAGAGGCAGAGTTTCATGTCAGGGTCAACTGGCGAGGGCTCATTGGGGGTGGCCAACGTGGTGCCAGTGAAAAGGCCTATGAACCAAATGAATTCAAGAGAAATTCAGAGATTGGAGCCAGAGGTGACAGTGAAAACAGAAGCCCTCCTGCACCTCCCATGGGAGTTTTAGAAGCGTAGGAGGGCTTTGGAATCCCACAGGACATGGGATGAGTAGTTCATGGCAATATATTCTATATTTCATAGGGCAGGAGACCAGAGATGACTTCTGGGTTACAAAACAAATACACAAGAGGAAGGGGAAACCAGAGAGGTGACAGAGAAGGAAGGACAAAAGGACAAAAGGTGGAGAGATGAGGAAGAATGACAGATGAGTTTTTGAAGGGAGACCAAGGAGAAAAAAGATCACTAGTTCTTCAGGGGAAGAGTTAAGAACGTGGCATATAAAAAGTGCTCAAGATAAGTTTGGGAAAGAAAGGAAGGAAGGGAAGGAGGGAAGGAGAGGTGTGCATGGTAGTCCTCAAGTGGTATCGCCAATTGCCTCGCTGCCCCCCAGAGCTGTTCACACTGTGGCTGCTCACTCATAACCTTAATTAATGTCAAAGCCCAGAGCGCCACATGGGAACCCTGTCTGCATCACGGATCTGTAGACCGAAGAGGCAGTAGTCCGTTGTTCACTCAAGGCCTCTGAAGTCTTTCTGTCCTTTTCCAATGGTGCATATTCTGTCTCAACTCTAATTTGAGTTGCCACATACTCTGGCCTCTGTGGTTCCTGCTGTCCCTTGTGGTATCAGAGTTTACCTCAATGAATTCTTGTGAAAGGTCAGTAAAGTGGTCTAAACTAGTGAATGTTCTTCAGTACAAAAGGGCAAGGAGAGTCCTATGGGTTAAGCAAATAGCTTTCAGATCACTTGAGATACAAGAAATTAAAATGTCTTAGAATTTGAAACATTCTGTGGTTTAGGGGAAAGAGAGTTAGACCAAGAGCTAGACCAAGAGACCTACTTGCCAACCTGCCATTAACTCACCATGGTACCTGGGACTGGTCAATACCCCCAGCCCCAACCTCAGAGTCCCCAGTGTAAACAAGGCGGTTGATCCTCATGACAGAATTTCTGCATCCTTTCAGCTGTCATGGTCTATAATTCTATACTTTTTTTGGAGGTGTTATCAATAAAATTTAATTAAAACTAGCTCCCTGCCACACCCACAATGCATTGCCAATGTGAAAATGGTGTCAGAAACCACAGCCCCAGTTTGTAGAAAGTGAAGTTGAAATGGGCCTGATTTCAAGTCTCTGAAGTGCACAGAGAAGGAAAGTGCTGAGAATATACTGAGGGAAATAAGGCCACTTTAGTCCTTCAAGTTCCAGAAACTGTTTATAAACTAAGTCGTGGCGCAGGTGAGTGGCTTGGATATTTGAAATGTTTGAGGTGAAGAAAGTCACGGGGCGACTTCTGCTCGCCATGACAAGCACTTCCACGTGCTTCATCTTATTTCTCAAGACACCTCGAGGAAGTGAGTGTTATTATCCCCACTTAACAGATGAGAAAATTGAGGCTCAGAGAACCAAAGTACCTTACTTGGGGTTCACAAACTAGTAAGTGGCAGAGTTGGGACCCAAATCCAGGTCTATTCAAGTCCAATCCCAGCATTCCTCCAGCCTTACCAGGTTGGCACTATCACACCCAGTCCTCTGAGCCAGAACAAAATTCCTACAAAGAACCAACCAGAGCGGTGCGCAGCACGCTTTTCCATCCTCTGGCATAAAGAACAGAAGCATGCTTTTGAATTAAAAGTGATCGCTGCCAGGGACCAGAGCAAAAAAATTGTTTTAGCAGGGGATTTTTAACGAGCCAGTGCCAGAAACAGAGTAGGAGCTTGAAAAATATTCCTTGAGGAACTGAGTGAATACAGGATTCAGAGTGAACATTTTCTGCAGGTTACCAAGGCAGGATCTGAGGCTCCAAGAAGCCAAGTGACTTGCCCTAGGTCACACAGCAGAGAGAACTGGAAAAAGAACCAAAGATGTCTAGACTTCCAGGCTAGGGATCTTCGCACCGTGCTTTGGGGAGAAATGAATGCTAACCTCCAACCCAGAACATTTATTTGCCCAATGAGTTAATTAGCAAATGACTCCGTTGCTTCAGGAAGCTGACAGGTGGCATAGTTAATGCAATTTTCAGTTTTCATCTCAGGCTATGAGTCATTTTATTTATCTCAGAATTCTTTCCTCCTGTGTTGTATGTGGTGATCGTGATGGCTGGAGTTGGGAGCCCGTCCCTCACTCAGGAAGCCACTGGCTGACTCTCGGTGAGTGGATGAAGAAACACCGCGTTCATGAGTGTATCTGGTCACGCAGATCAAAGAATGGGTCCTCTACACATGTTCCCAATTAACTGTGACCATCCCGTTCCATATCCCTTGCACTCTCCTGTACACTTTCTAACCCTTCCACATCCTAAATAATCAACAACAAAACGGAAGCCTAGCTCAGCCAAAACAGAAACAGAAGTCTGCCAAAGGAAGAAGAAAACATTCCAGTGAGCAGCGAGAGGACTCCAGACATCCAAGCATCCAGACGTGGGCACTGGTCCACAACGGCTGCCTGGCCCTGGCTTCTCATCCCCAGAGGCCGCCTCATCTGCACCCTTCTCACTGGGACCCCAGAGCTCAATCTGTAGCACCAAACTCTCTCCTTCAGTACATACTGCTGACCATCCTCAGAATACCTCCACCTGGATGTCTTACAGTCATCTCAAATTCAGCATGTTTTATTTGTCCAACTGTGGAATTAAGAGCCATGCATTTCACGGTATGTAAATCTTACCTCAACAAAAATAAACATTAAAAAAAAAAGCAAGCTTAAAATGAAATTCATCTTCCCCATCTACCAAAACTCCTCCTCCTGAGGTCCTTAGCTCACCTCGGGGTGTCCCTTAGCTACCTGGGTGTCCACACCCAATAAATCACCAAGACCTACTGACGCCACCTACTGCATTTCTCCTGAGTCTCTCCCCTTCTCTCCATTTTCTCTGTCAATTCCCATCATCAAAAGGATACCAACCACCTACTGTGTGCCAGGCACTGTGCTAGCCTGCAAGTCTATGGTGACAAAAATGGTGCCATGAAGGAGTTTGCATTTTGGAACCTCAGGTGCACAGAAGCACTGGAGATAAAGAAGGGGTGATTTGCTTTATACAGTGAGGGGGGCACACAGACCGTGGAGTTCAGGAGCAGATCTGGAAAGCTCCTAGAGAAGCTGACCACTGTTGAAAGACAAACAAGCATTTGCCAAGTGGACAAAGAGAAGAAAGGCACTCCAGCCAACAAGAAGAACTCAGGCAAGAATAGCTGGAGGAAGTATATAAGACATTCCGGTTTGGGGAGTTTTGTTTGTTTGTCTGTCTGAGAATTTGTTATAAAGGAGGGTACAGTGGTAGGAGCTGGACCTGGAAGCAAGCAGGAACCAGACCATGGAAGGCTTTGTTGATTATGTTCAGGAGTTTGAACCTTAACCTGTGGGCAGAAGGGATGTCAATAGAGTTTTAAGCAAAGAACTAGTCAGCCTTCCTCTTAATTGAGAGATTAGACATAATGATCTCTTATGTGAACAACTGCAATGATTTTTCTTAACTCTCATCTCCCCACCTCCATACACCATTTCCAGAGTGATCTTCCTAAAAACAAGATCATGTCCTTTCCCTAATTAAAAAACAATACCAAACAAAATAAAAACCCTACCGAATCTCCCCATAGCACACAGAACAATTCCCAGCCTCCACGGAAAACTGCTTCTAGAGATGTTAATAGTTGTTGCAGGGGTCAGGGGATAAGGGGTAAATAATTTCCTTGCAAAAAAGTTTGGTTAACCTTTATACAGAATTAAACAGGTTTCCTTTTCATTGCAGGACTTCTAAGAACCTTTAATTTTCTAAAATCAATTGTGACTATTTCCAAAGGGTATTCAGGATTCAGATTCCCTAACTTGTTTTTTTGTTTTATTTTGTTTTTGTTTTTAAAAAGTGAACTCTTTGATCCTGGAGCATTGATTAGCATCGCTATGGACTAGCCTGTGCAATGCTGGCCTCCATAGTAGAGCCCAGCTGAGTTAGGTGACCAGGACCATAAATATTTGGCCTCCACTTCCATTACTCCCTGCCATACTCACACCCCTGTTTCCTTGTTCCAGCCACATTGATCTTCTTAATGCCCTTCCCTGCTTCTATGTTTGAAGAATTCTTGGTCATCCTTTAAGTCATGGCCACATATCAACCCTACTCTGAAAAAGTCGTATATGAGAGGGGTTGCAGAGATATAGGTTGATCTGAATAGGACTACTGTCCATGAAATCACTCGAAATGTACTATTTGGAAATCATTTGGATGAATAATTCTATACATTTGTGAAGAGTGCAAGACTACATGTTACACAGAAAGTTAAAGATTATCTGTTATTGCCAAAGAGACGGGGGCCTTTTGGAGACTGTGTACTGTCCTGTACTTAAAGGGACTCCAGTTTTTCCCAGCCTCTCTGCTCCAGATTACATGAAGAATAAAAACACCACGTCAAGCCACTAGAAGCCATGAAGACTGGGGACAAAGGGAGTGCTGGAAAGATTTTTAAAAGTGCATTTCTGGGAAGGAGTGGGGGTAGCCTGGCTCCTGGACAAGGGGTGATCCCAGAATGGAGAGCCAGGAGATCAGAAAGAGCCCTGGGAACGGGTCCTGATGAAGAACAGCACAAGGAAGACCCATGCCCACGTCACTGAGTAGCTACTTTCTTTCTGAAGGCAGAAACAACAGGATAAGGACAAGAAAAAGGAAGCCATGTCTTTGCTCAGGAAGGGATGTTCTGGAGATTGGTTCGGTATACATGGAAAAGAAAAGAGAAGTTGGAGGGAGAAGCAGCAAAAACACGTGAACAGCTTTGTCCTTTGTCCCTCTCACTGGACAGGACCTGACCCTGACTCCCACCTTCCAACTTGAGGATGGAGACCAGGCAGAGTGGGGTGGGGGACGGGTAGTGCAGAGAAGGAAAGAAGAGGCAGAAGAGAGGAACAGGAGGGAAGAAATGGGAGGAGGGTGGGGGGAGGGCAAAGGAGTCTCCATGCTCTACTCAGAAGTCAAGGGGCAGGGGAGGGATTCAGGGTTTAACCCCGGGAGGAAGAGGGAGAGAGCCAGCTCCCTCTCTATCCTCCTCCTCCTCCTCCTCTTTCTCACCTCCGCCATCAGCAGGTTTGTTGGTATTTGTTAATGAACCAGCAAAGGAGCAGAAGGGGGCTGAGGGCAATCTGGTGAGAATTAAGAAGAACAGCCTCCGGTGCCTTCCCAAGGCGGAAGCCGCATCTGGAGTGACAGTGACAGTGTGGCCAGCACAGGTGCTTTGGCTCGGCGTTAGCTGGAAGGAGCTACTTCTTCTCCTCCCTGTACGTGCTCCAGATGAGGCAACCTACTCCTTTTTGGTGTGCTTTGCTGTCCCAAAATTCTTCCAGTACACCTAGGAGCTCTTCACCACCTATTTGTGAAAAGTCCTGGCTTTTATGTTGAAAAATGATGCCACTGGAATTTTTAAAATGGTAACTGAGGCCCTAAAAAGATAACATATTCCAAAGTTCAAACAAGAAAAATAAAATAAAATGCAGGATCAAGGGGGTCTAGCTCTCCCCAAATATGTTATGAATTCTGAGCTGAAAGGATCCCCTTGACTATGGTTTTACTGAAAGAAGCAGATTAGGATTTTAACAGCGTCTTTGCACAATAAAAATGCAGCCGTGTCATTGGCCCATACTGCTGCTTCTTAGAAAGACTGGCAAGATGTTATGCGGAAATGCCAGCTTTGGGGTAGAATCCATGAGGATTTTTAAAATGTGGAACTAGAACAAAAACAAAACAAGACTGAAAATAAAAAACTCCAGACTACAGCATCACTATGAAAAGCTAAGGTATTTGCAAATATCATGGCTTGGTATCAACCGTGGCTTTTTTTGGTAAAAGTTTTAAGATCAGGGGATGGAAAACATTCACAAAAATAACAGCCATCCACACTCCCCTTTAGGGATAAATTATGAGTGGGGTGTACATTAAAGCTCTGAAGAATTCAAAGCATGTATTTTAAAGTACAGTAGCTGTCTTGAGATTTAAGCCAGTTTTGCAACATCAAATTCATTCTGAGTAGAAGGTTGGAAAGTAAGAATTAGGAAAAGAGATATGTTGAAACCAAAACATTCCTTCCCAAACAAAAACTACTTTTAAATGGAATTAAGCCATCCAATGACTCTCTGGCCCTAAATGAATGTTAATAATTTATCAAGTCCTGATAATAGGTATCACAATAACATTGATGTTTGTGTCTATGCACAATTTACCCCATCTTCATTTTTTACATCATTGCTCAATAATATTACAGATTCCTGAAAAAAAGTGCTGTTAGTTCCTGCCTGTCAACATGTAATTCCCTTGGATGAGAGAACATCAACAATGGCAATTCAATAAATCATTCCTATGTTGACACCTATTTTCTCACTTTAATGGTTTATTTCTCTGGTGGCTGCTGGCTAAGATCATTATTAGGAACCATTAGCCAGTCTGAGATTCTAAGGGGAGGCTGTCATCCCAACAAAAGCTACAAAAGTGACAAATCTTGCCTCTGTACACTCCTTTGTCCTGGAGCCTCTTGGTTATTTGTTTAAAAAACATCCTTTAGTTATGCTTCAGGGATTCTAATGATGATGTCAGCCATCTGTTAAGAAAAGGGACTAAGAATTTGAGAACAAAAATAGCAGCACAGAGAACAATCTGTGTATTTGTTTGCAGTTGATGAGCACTGGCCAATTCCAAAATAAAAAGAGCTTTACTAAATATTCACTTTTTTTTAAGAAAGAAAATATTGCCTTTCAAATTACATACAAATTGTATATAATTTTATCAGAAAGAAAGAAAATTGTTACCTAACATTTATTTAGTGTTTCCTTTAAGTGTTATATATTTAATAATTCCAAGCAAAGTCATCTTATTCTAAATTTCAAACATGTTTATAAATATTCATAAGAACTTTTGTTGTATAAAATAGATACATGTTAAAAATTATTAAAATCTAACTAAAATGATTTTTGTTCACACTGCTAATGCACCTATCACGTTGCATCCCAGTGTGGTCTCACATGCTGCATAAACCTGTGGATAAATGTGTTATCAGTGGATTGTCTCTTTTGTTCATGTCTCTGAATCCAGCAACTGGTTCAAGCAAAGTAGATGCTCCACCAAAGTACGTTGTCCCCCCTTGACAAAGACCTTTTACAAATAGGATTTCATCTGGCAAGAGGGGAGTAAAGAATAGTTGCTCCTTTGTCATCTCTCTGTGGGTGACCCTCCTGGCTCAGGATGAACAACTTGGGCACATTACAGTAAACACCCAGGCCACAAAAATACCTTGAAATGACTGAAAATGAAGTAATCAGACCTCCTTAAATGTTTCCACCATCTGGACAAATGACACCCCAAGGGCCAAGACTGTTACCTAAGAAAATTTCTAAGCGTGTTACCCAAGCCCGAGAGGCGAAAGGTAGGCGGATTTTGTGCCAATTAGAAAGTGTTATGATTGGCAAACCACTGTGAAACTCTGAACTTGCAGTTTAATGGAAATGCTGGCTGTCATCCCCAAAGTACATTTCAAGGAATCACAAAACTTTAGAATGAGAAGCAACTGAATGGAAGTTTTCACCCATATGGAACTGAGAAGATGAAGTGACAACACAAAGATTTTTGCAAGTGTCCCCACTCTGAACGTGAACCCCTTCCACCATGCGCCCAGCACTCTGCAGGACCTGATGGGGTGTTTGGAGCAGGGGTCACCAGACAAGCTCTCAGCCCAGCTCCTGAACGGGGCAAAGCTGACAAGGGACAGGCAAGGGGAGCCCAGAAGTCTCAGGGTCCGAAAAACAGCCAGCCCCATTAGGTTCCACAGCAGAACACACCGTGGGCATTCAGAGGGCGGGCTTACCCCAGTCTTGGGAGGAAAAAAAAACCCAACATCCAACGATTCCCAAGACAGAGTGAAGCAAACAGCCTTTTGGGTTCCGGGAGCCTCTGGAACTGTTTCCCAAATGTTTTGGGTTTGGCCTGACAGTACACACTTCGCCCCAGGCCGTTTTTCCCTTAATTTTCAGGCCCAAGTGTATTTTAAGGTAAATGGATCCCACATGCTTCTGATTCATTTATACTGAACTCATCAGACCATGTTTTTTGAAAGAGGAATCTGAGGTCCAAGAAGCCCTTTGAGCCTGCATTTATGAGTCTCCCTGTGCCTTTTTTCTTAGAAGCAGGAAGCCACATTTTGACATGAACAAATATTAATAAATCCCAAGCCCTAGAGACTCAGGTCTGGTTTCAAATGTGGCACCTCTAAAACCAATGGGCCCTCAAATCCCCAAGACAAAGCTTGCCTGCCTTCTTTGTCAGAAGTTGAGAGTCAGGGGTTCAGAGCCGCTTGCTGCTCAGCGTGTCTGACCCACATCGGCTGCTGACACCTGAGCCTCCCCCCACGGGCGCGGGGAGGGCCGCTGCCTCCTTCGCACTTCTGGTCTTCGCTCTTTGTCTTCTGAGCTTTGAACGTTCCGAGCCATTTGTTGCTGATGTTATTGTTAGCATTGCTTGAACCTGTCTGAAGGAGCACAGCTGGGCATGGTTTGGATGTGCTTAGTTAGAGAAAAAAATAACCACGACCAAGAGCAAAGTTAGGGGTATGGTGGGCGCAAGAAATGATCTGTGGGTGAGGAAGGCACACCTGCAGCGGCCAGGGCACTGTGGGAGCTGAACATGCTATCTCCCTCCACTGAGGAACTGGGGTTATTGGGGGTCCATGAAACGCCTACTAACCCTGGCGGTCCAGGGCACAGCTCCTGGCACTATGTCGGTCTTTAACAAACACACCACCACCACCACGTACAATGGGAGCATCTATAGATCGGGCCGAAGACCCAGCCTCGGCCATCAGGGAGTAAACTATTCTCCTGAAGCCTCAGGCCGATTCCTGGTATGGAACATAAAGGCAGCTGTCCCAGCCTGTTCTCCAATCTGTGACTTGCGCTGTTGACTCTCTTTGCCCCTGCCCAGGGGCAAAGTTCTAAGACTTGAAGGAAACCCAGAGTCCCTGATCAGGAAGAGGAACTGAGATGTTGGGGGCAAGGTGGCTAGGGCTTGGGCACTGCGTTTGTCCTCCTCTCTCTTTGTAGGGTTTATAACAATGCATTCTCAACTCTGGGTAGTTATGACAGTTTTTTAAAGTCCAGATGGCTGGGCCCGACCTAAGCCCAGCGACATCCGAGTCTCTTGGGGCAGGTCCCAGGAAATCAGTCTTTTCTTCAAGGCTCTATTAGTTGTCCTTCGATGCAGCTAGGGTTGAGGACCACTGGCTTAAAGTAACTTGAATGCATTCCTGTTCTGCAAGAGTACAGGACATAATCCACATAGGAGAAGGATTGTTGGTTGTTTTCTAATCAAATAAAACAGGACTCAGGGTTGATGCTTCCCCTAACCTCTCTGCCACCCTATGTCTCTGCCCCCAACATGCCACCAATTTACCTTAGATGATGGTAAATTTACCAATTTACCTAGCTCTCTGGAGAGCTTTCCAAGCCAGCACACAATAAAAGGTTTCAACAGAACTAGAACCAACCCCAACTGCCGAATCATCTATGATGTCAAAATGAACCAAACGCAAGATCTCTTCGAATGTTTAATCAGTTTGGAGATCTCTGCCTTCCAACCCAGTTGGGTAAAAATTCTAAAGAAAGCAAGATTGAGGGGTCCTCAAAGAAAACATTGTGCTAAAATGCAGAGGTGACCGGGTTTGAGAAGACAGAATGTAACATGTGTTGGAAGGCCTTTTGAAGTAATTCTACCGCTTACTTGGAAAAAAAAAAAAAAAACATACTCAAAATGAACAAGAAAGGATTAAACAGTTATACAAATTTAAGGACAACTAAAACTTCTTTTATGGTTGAAAATACCAGACGTGATTTTGAAATAGACTCTTTAAAAACTCCTAGGTCCCGCAGTGGTTCGTTTCCATGGCCTTCAGTGCACGCGAGAAGCGGTCTAGCTATGCCCAGCGCTCCCCGGGAGCCCGCGGGGCCTTGCAAAGCAGCGGCGCAGGGAGAGCGAGAAAGGAGTGGAAGAGGCGAGAGCAAGCTGTTCACAGTCTTTGGACACAGACTCAGACTCCAGCAAACCTAATCTCTTTTCTTTAAAAAAAAAAAAAGGAAATAAACTGGAAAATCACCGACAATCTCACATCAGGGGCCAATGATAATACTTTTCGATAACTGCATCTTAGGAGCTGGGGGTGGCCTTCAGAGTGACAGGTCTGCAATGGTACGGGTGGGGGTCAGGGCATCGGGGCCGACTCCTTGGGGACACGTTCAGCAGGAAAGGCGTAACGTCGGTCTGGCTCTCGTGATCTCTCCCGTTCCCTCTCTTCTCCTGTCCCTTGGTGCTGGTGAGAGGCAGCATCAGAGGCTCCAGCCGAGGCTCAGAACGGGTACTGCGACACATATATCCGCAGTCGGATCACGGAGCTGCCTCTAAAGTTGATGACGGTGTTGACAGTGATCATTTCCAAGTCCAGCTGGATGTCCCGGGGCCCTTTGATGGGGCGGGTCATCACCAGGGTGGCACTGATGGGGCCTGTTTGCTGTGGACAGAACCAGGGACATTAGTTAGAGAATGACTGATGTAAGCCCAAGGCCTGGGTGGTGGCTCAGCAGCATCAACCAGGGTGCTCCCCTGCCCGCCTCAGTTAAACTGGCATCCCCTCGGTGCCACCCTCCTCCCCTGGCTTTGCCCACTCTCCACCTGGCTCTTTCCTGCTAATCCTGCAAGTCTCATCTAGAAGGTCACTTCCTAAGAGGAGCCTTCCCTGATTCCCCAGTCTAAGTCAGGTCCTCCTGTGACCTCTGCCACTGCACCCTCTGCTGTGCATAGGATGGAAAGTGTATTACCTATTACCTGGTGTAACTGTCCACACTATTTGGTCCATGTGTGATGTCTAGGTACCCACCAGACTATGAGCTCTGTAAGAAGAGGGGTCTTTTCACCACTGAGTCCACCTAGAACTTAGCATGGTGCCTTGAACACAGCAGGTGTTCAGAAAATACATCTTGAATGGTCCACGAATCACTGGCCAAACTTCTGCATGACATAGGGCTGTCACTCCACCTCTCTGGGTCTCTGGCATGAGAGTTTGGACCAGGTTAATAATTCCCAAATAAATGGCACCAAAAACACCTGGTATACTTTTTCAAAACAAACAATTCTAGGGGCCCATTCCACGATTTCCTAGTTCAGTACATTTTCAGGTGATGCCTGGGAAAGGTGAAATGTGTTTAAGAGCCCCCCCTCTCAACAGCCTGGAGTCACTTCCAGCTTCTCCATTCTGTGCCCCTAACATTCTGGTCCTAATAATTTCATGTGAACTTTCTGTTCCACTGAATCCTTTTCTAAAAACCTCAAGGAGGTTGGGAGAGAGGACCTCATTTGAGCACCTACCCTGTGTGAGGCATTCTTCTAGCCACCTTTATGTCTATCCACTTATTTAATCCTCATAACAACCCTGAGAGGCCTTGCTATTCAAATTGTGGTCCCTGGGCCAGCAGTGTTAGCATCACCCGGAGCTTGTTAGAAATGCAGAATCTCGGGCCCCACCTAAGATCTAATGAGCCTGAATCTGTAGCTGAACACAATCCCCAGGCAATTCATGTGCACGTGAATAACTGAGAGGTGCTGACCTCAAGGCACAGGACCCAGGCAGGGGACCTTGGCTGCCCTTGTCTAAGGGCGGTATGAAAGGTATATCTCATTATTTCCCCATTTTATAGGTAAGCAAATGGAGGTCAAGTGTGGTTAAGTAATTGCTTAGGGTGACCCAGCTACTCCTGGAAGAGTGAAGGGCTTCCTTTCAGGTGTTTCTGTCTGACCAGCCCCAGGCCGCTTTCACTGCGCAATTAACAGAAGAGACCAGTGTGTGTGTTGCTGCTTCTCCCTGGCACTGTCCTGAAGAGAGATGCTCAGGGGTCGGTGCAATGGACAGATAGATATTAGGCACCTGAAGAGGAAACAGCATGAGGGAGAACAGGGCCGGGCTGGACAGTGACTTCCCATAACTGCAGAGCCCAGCCTCGTGCCCAGAAACTGAAAGCAATAGGCTCTGCGAAATCCGGGAAACTGGCTTGTTTAAAGACACACCAAATGTTTTTTCTATCTTCATAGAGGGAGGGTCCCCATAAAGTTCTGAACATCCCCAAGAGCTGCCACAGGTATGACAAGGGTGGGGCTGGTAGACAGGTGTGGGCCAGGTGCCGGGACCTCCCCTGTCGCTGGGCTATCAGCAGCCTGACAGTCACATAATTTCCTCTTGGCATTGGCTCCCTCTGTTCCCGTCAGCATTCACGTAACTGGCACCTTCTCATGCAGAAGATTGCTCTGACTTCCTTGTGAGCCCTTGCAAAACTGCAGAGCCCTGGGCCAGGACTTCAGAGGGTACAGCCACACAGGGGAATGCCTGTGGCAGTTACTTATACAAATATCTTGTCAGCTTTCGCTGTTTACATGAACAAAAGCCATGAGTTGAGGACTCGAAGCTGGGGGCACCCCTCCGGAGAGAGATCTGCAGAGCCCAAGGTCTGGAAGGGGGAAGGTAGCACGTGGAAACTTCCAAGTTGTTCCTTTGGGCTTTCCTGGTAAATGTCTCCAGAGTATGAAAGTATGAAATCCTAGACTCTCCCATTTGGAAGTAACCTCAGAAGTCGGCCAGTCCAGTCTTTGGCTGGGTCAGATCGGTAGCACCCTGAGAAAGGCCTACCCACAAGCGCCTGGGAGGACTCGAGTGCCTGCCGGGAAAGGACGGCCACCTCGCACTCCTCATTCAACTTGCAGGGCAGAGTCAGGGCATTAATGAAATAGGCCTTTGGAGAGCCTCTGGGCATTGGTGGCCTACTGGTGCAAAATGAGGAGGAGGAGGGGGAGGATAGTGCTGCTGGTGGTGGTGATGGTGATGGTTATGACATAAGTGTTTGTCTACAATCTTTCACACATCTTTTATTTAACCCTCACAAACCTACACTTTAAGTATGCTAAGGATACTACGTAAGGTCACAAAACTAGTGCATGGTATTAGAGGATCTGGCTTCAAAACTCATGCTTCGAACCACTGCCCTCCTCTATGATGGGGTCTCAGCACCCCTCCACTTCCTTACCATCCCACGGCACTTGACTTGAGAACCACTTTGTGTTGTGTCCCCGGGCTGTTTGTCCCCTCCCCACTATAGTGTGTGTGGGTTCCTCAAGGGCAGAAGCCACATCCTGCTTGTTTAGGAACTCTCAGTGCCTGACTTGAAGCCACATATATAATGGTGCTAAACAAACGTTGGTGACGTAAGAATGCACACGGATGACACCACCAGTGGAGCCGACCTCGGTGAGAGTCGGCTGTGAACGGCCCACCAGCCATATGTCTTCTTGGCCCTGATCCCACACACTCGGGTTTGTTCTGAGTCACCTTGTGGGACAGCATTTTCTGACATGTGGCAAGCAGCCAGGCTGTGGCAAGTCAGCTTCCCCTGGCCCTGCCACTTGATCCACGTGTGTCACGGAGTAAATGCACTTTGGCACAGTCTGAACCCCGTGACCATGCCCCTTCTTCTGGCCCTAATTGTGTCCCTGCGCCTCCCAGCTAAAGCCTATCACCAGTGCTCTGGCCGGGGCTCAGTGACAGAAATAACAGCCAACAAGGTTGTGAACGGGGCGTGTGCGTGTGCGTATATGTGTATGCATGCGTGTGTGCATGTGTGCGCACGGGTGTGTGTGCCTTGCCTGCTAGCTGAGATGAAGCTGCTTCCAGGGCTTGTAATCCAACCAGCGAATCTCAGGGTAGGAAAGCCTGAGCGGCCGTCCCCCCAACCTCCCACACGATGCTCCAGCCCCGTGGGTAGCATTCCCAACCCCTCCAAGGCCCAGGAGCTCACAGCCTCCTGCCAACAGCAGCAGCAGCAGTGGCAGTGGCAACGGCAGTATCTATACAACAATAACTAGCAGTTATTGAATACCTTCTTCTACTGTTACTGAATGTTAAAGTAGACTTTTCCTGTCATCTCAGTTTCTGCTGAGGCCCTACAGCTGGAAGAGTAGGGCAAGATACCCTATAGTCTAAAGAGAAATGTAAGAGCACAGATTTTAGTGCCCGATTGCCCGGGCTCAAGTCTTGCTCTGGTGCTTATTACCTGCGAGACTAGTTGGGCAGGTCGCTCAGCCTCTGTGCCTCCGTGCTCTCGTCTGCAAGGCTGGGATGAGAGAACAATCCTATACTATAGGACTGTTGAGAAGATTTAAAAGATTGCTATCCAGAAAGCTATCCTTTGATATTGCTATCCTAGAATAGTGCCTGGCACATGTTGACCACTACACACGACTCGCTGCTGATGCTTTGAGTGTAGTTATTATTGCGGGTACAAGGACGTGTAAAGTGGTGATCCAAAGCCAGGTCTGTTTCCCTCGCTCTGTCACCACCTCCAGCCTACATACGCTTCATTAAATGCATTTACCAGCTTCCACCTCAATCAGGAGGGGATTTCAAGAGAACTGTGCGGAGATGTGAGACCCCTTAAGTTCAAGGATGCAGAGTGCTACCGGTCTCTCTCCTGGAGAAGTTTAGAGGTGAGAGCCCAGGGCTGCTCCACGCCACAGTGAGGAGAGGGGACTGCAAGGGAGCTGATGTTGGTGTCCTGAAAGGTCCATGCGTAAGGTCTGCCTGCCAGGATGCAGTGACATTCCCCCCACTACCACCACGGAAAGTCTGTGTGGGACACAGCACCAAAAATAGAGGCAGAGTGGTTTGGGTGGCAATTAGTCAACAATTGGCCCTATTGCCCACATCAGGGACTGGTCAGGGTCAAGTCCTCAGGCAAATCTCCAAAAACTCCACAAAAGCATCCTGTGAAAGCAAGAACTTTTGGGTCTCTACCCCAGAGAGAGTGCCAACACCTGGTTACTATGGCAACAATCGAGGAAGATCCTGGCCCTCCCAACCTCATGCCTGTGCCCCAACCCCCACCCCTGGAGGAGCCAGAGCCAGCACTGTCATTGCTGGGAGGGGAAGAAGAGGGCAGTACAAAGGCCAACCACACCCCTTCCCTGCTCTGAACCAGGGGAAAGGGAGAAACTGTACATTGAATGAGAGGCTGAGAGGGTGACGTTTCCATTTAAACCAGCATGGACTTCCAACATGACAGGAGACGATCCAATAGTAATTGAATGTGCCTGCGAATCCTATGGGATCAACCTGAGATGTCGCCCAGGGGTGCACAGGTTTGAACCAGAAGGGTGGGAAAAATAAAGCAACCCCAGCAAAGCCCGCTTGTTTGACAAAACAGTCATTCTGTGTTCCAGGCGCTGTGCTAAGTAGATGATCTCATCTAATCTAAAGTAAATACTGTTATTATATCCTCTGTACAGATGAGGAAATTGAGGCCAGGGAGGTTACGTAACCCCAGGTCTGGTACACTGTAGAATGCAGAGTTAAGCAGGTCAGCCTGGCTGCAGGGCCCACGCTAGCACAGCTAGGAGTGGCTCCCGGGGAGTGTCCTGCAGCTTTGGACAGTTGGGACACCCGGAAGTCCTGCCTTATCTGCTGGTTTCTCTCTGTCTTCCTGCCCCTGTGCCCCGTGGCTTCACAGGGCCTCCACTCAAACCCCTTTTCTCTTCCCAGGTGTAGCTCTTGGGACCTTTCAACCAGCAGCCGCCTCCCCCATCCTTAAGTTCCTTCGGCCATTCTCATGGCAGGCCTACCTCCCTTTGTCCCAGCAGCGTCCAGACACCCTCTTCTGAAGAAATACTAAATCATTAGGGCCCTTCTCAACATTCTCAGAGGTGGCACAAGCCACATACAGCTCAAAGCGCTGAGTTTCAAGGGTCTGCGAGTTGCTGTGACAATCTAGAGAAAGTTTCCCTGTAGGGGGGCTTCCTCCTGTCCGGTCCACCTGGAGGGCAATCTCATTCCCCGACCATCACTGGGCGCTTATCACAAGTCAGCTGCCACAGGGAATGTTTGGGTCTGGGGAGATTTTAGTGGGTGGTATCCCATTAAACACAGGTGGACCAGTGAAATCGTACCTAGACAAGCCCGCCCTCTGCAGATCTTTGTCCTGCTCAGATGGGGAAAAAACCAGGTGCAGATGGTAGCAGTGATGGTACTTGATAATAAATCCCTAAGAGAGGCATCTTTGCATCCTATGGTTGAGACCCACAGTGTCTATACAGATGAGAGAGGCTGGATGGGAGCATGCCAGTGGCCTGAGCTGATAGCAAACCCTCAGAAGCTTCACAGATTGGGTTTCTGCTGGACAGCCTGTGTTTATGGGTTTGCGGAAAGGACAGACATCAACACAGCTCCATCTTTTTCATCTTGTGGAAGCTCCTCTACGCTACTCATTCCAGCTTCTTCTGAAACCCCTGACCCTGCTTGCTCATCTACAGGACCAGGTTTACACTAACTCTACAGGTCGTGTCATCACATGTGACCTGGTTCTGTTAGGGTCTTGCCAAAAACACATTAATGAGGATATACCAGTCCCCAGGGCTTTTTAAAATCTGTTCAAACTGCTGCTTATGAGAATTCCCTGTTTATAGACCATACCAGGCACAGAGGCAAGGATTGAAAGATCGTGCCAGGGAGAGAGGTCCTAGACAGTTCAGATATGTGGTTCTTTCATAGGCCCCTGGGCTGGTCTCTGACAGAAGCAGGTGAACTTCCATGTGCCGCCTATCCTGTGAGTATAGCTCCCCACCGTGACCCTGCAGGATCACAAGCAGTATCTGCTAGAAATGCAGATTCCTGGGTACAGCAGGCTGAATAACAGCCCCCTAAGATACCCAGGCCCTAGTCCTTAGAACCTGTAAATGTTACCTTATAAGGTAAAAGAGGTTTTGCAGATGTGATTAGGGATCTGGACACAGGGGGATTATCTGGATGGGCCCTAAATCTAACCCCAAGTGTCATTACAAGAGGGAGGCACAGGGAGATTTGATGCACACAGAGGAGAAGGAGGCCATGAGACCACAGAGGCACATATTGGAGTCATGCGGCCACAGTCAAGAAGTGCTGGCAGTCCCCAGAAGCTAGAAGAGGCAAGGAACGGATTCTCCTCTAGAGCCTCTGGAGGAAGCACAGCCTGCCAACACCTGATCGCAGCTCCCTGAAGCTGATTTCAGGCTTTTGGCTTCCAGAACCATGAGGGAATAGAGTTCCATTGTCTTAAGCCACCAAGTTGCGGTATCTGTTACAGCAGCCTCAGGAAACTGGGCCTCACTTATCGTCTTCTGAAATAGATTCTCTGGAGTCTGCTCTTTGGACAAGCGCCCAAATTCACGCTGAAATGTGAGAGACATTGCTCTAAGCCAGTGGTCTCTAAAGAGGGGTGATCACCCTGGAAGTTGCAGGATAGGAAGCTCAGTAATATAATTGGCATGGTATTACATGTATGCAATTTACAGAAAAGTCAACATATTTTAGGATGTGCGCTTTAAACTCTGTACTGGTACAGATAATCAGTGCTGGCCACTCAACAGAAATGTTCTGCGTCTGGGCTGTCTCATGCAGTAGCCGCATGTGGTTACTGAGCCCCTGAAATACAGCTAGTGCCATGGAAGAACTTTTTAATTTTATTTTTTTAATTTTTAATTTTTATTTTTTTGAGATTAGCCAAGTACAGTAGTGAGAAGTGGGGAAAGGGTAGAACAAGGACTGACTCCGAACAGTCAATCGAGATAACTCACTACTTTCAGACCAGCCTAATTTTATTTTAAATTTTACTTAATTTATTTAGCTGTAAAGAGGCACTACGGCCACTGTGCTGGACAATGCTGATAAAGCCACTTCCGTGGCCATGCCTTTACATTCGCTGGAACGTAAGCACCATGGGAGCAAAGATTTGGGATGTTTTCTCCACTGCTATTAATATATCTTCAGTTTCTAGAAGTGCATCGTAGGTACTCCGTAAATATTTGTCAAATGGGTGGGTGGATAAATGGAGACATGAATGCCTCTCGCACAGAATGTTAGAAGAGACCTAAGACTGCATCTCGGCCTAACTCTTCCTTTCACACATGAGGGTCCCAAGGCTCGCCAAGGAAAAGCAACTTTTGCAAGGCCACAGAGAAAATGGTGGAAACCAAGACCTTGAATCACCCCTTCCACTCTGCTCTCTTCCCACCTGTCCCTCCCGGCTGCACTCTTACCTGTGTCCACGAAGCATGCTCCTAGGAGAGACAACACAAGGTCACTGATAGAGATGGGGACCCCTGCTCACCCTCCCTCTTCTTACCCGCATGTAGAATTCTCTGCCCTCGTTCCCAGATTTGATCTGGAAAATGTAATAGGCCCCAGGGTAGCGAGTCGTTGCTTGCATTTGGAAGATGTCAGCGGGAACAGAACGTCCTGACACCACGTCCATGTCCCGGTACAAGATAGTGAAGGGCTGGTCTCTGCAGCCAGGATTCTCAGCAGGACACATACAGCGGCTAGAAGGAGAGGAAATCATGTAAGAACTCAGTAAATCCTTTCCACGTGCTGGCTGTGCCTGCTGCTTCTCTTAAAACACTGAAAATGAGGCCGTCCCGTTTTTATCATCTAAATACCATAACTGTAGACTGTCTTTGCTCCTGGCTGTAGTCTAAAAATGCTCCAGCAGGCAAGGGATCTCTCTGTTTCCTAGAGAATGGCCTTTTCTCACCAATCAGACATTCTGGATACTAGATAGAACATAAACCTTAGATCTCTGGTTTTCAGAACACTGGAACATTCTCTAATGCACTTAATATTTGTCACATATTTAGGCAACAAAATGTACCACTGGCCACATAGTCCTTCACTTCTTCAGCCATAGACACTCATTAAGAGATTTTAACAGTGAGACACTGATATGAGACTGACGTCTCTGGGGGATCCTTTTACATTCTCTATTGCACTTATCGCAGTCTGTGTGGAGTACAATTGAACAAACGAGCTCATAACTTACTATGTACCAGACATTACATTAGACACTTTGGAAATTCAATGATAAATAAGATCCTGGTCTTAAAAGTTATATTATCTTAATATTAATAGTCCACCTTCTAATGGGAGAAATAAATAAATCCCAGACACAAACATCTCTAATACAAAGCACCTCACCCCCTAAACTCCACCCAGGGGTCGGAGTTCACAGTAGGATGAAGACATCTGTTGATAAACGCCTTGGGGGCCAATGCTGGGAGTCAGCCTGGCCGAGTTTCTGCTGCTCTCCCCCCAACTTCCAATCCAGCCACAAAACCCGTCGGCCCTACTTCCAAAGTAGATTCCAAACCCAACCACTCTCGCCATCTGCGTTGTCATTGCCAAGGTTGTCAGGCCACCATCCTCTCTCACCTGGACCTCTGTGATGGCCTCCTAGGGCGTCAGAGTGCCCTTTGTCAACCATAAATCAGAATAGGTCTCTCCACTGCTTAAGACTCTTCAGTGGCCACCCATTGTGACTTACATAAAAACTAAACACCCACTTTAGCCTCTGAGACCCCATGGGGTCTGGCCTCCGCCAAGCTCCCCAGCCTCCTCCGAGGCCACCCTCCACTGCACTCACCAGGCTGCAGCAACCAGGCTTCTTCCATTCCCCAAAAGCATCAAGGGCACCCTTGCCTTAGAGCCTTTGCACACGCTGTTCCCTCTGCTCTTCCACTCTCTGTCTAGTTAAAGTCGACCCGCCCTGCCATTCCAGCCCAAATGTCATTTCCCCAGAGTAGCCTTCGGATTCCCTGGTCTAGACCAGGTCCAGCCGACTCTTTCTTTTCATGCATTTTTATTCTTCTTGTTGATGGCACCTATCACAATCTATGAGTATGGATTCATTTGTATGACAATTTGTTTAATGTCATTTTCCTCCTCTAGACGCTAAGCTCCACAAGGGCAAAAACCACAGCGCCCAGCATGCGACAGGAGCTTGGCTAACATTTAACGAATGAATACAAAGAAGTTTTAAAGTTTCATTTTTTAAGGCCACATCAAAATAGCCAAGTCTCAATGTCTCTGGCGCCAAAATGACCACATTAAAATGTCACGTGTCACGCAGAAAATCATTGTTTCCTAAAAGAAGTTTGGAGGAAGGAGTGATGGCTCCCAGCAGGAAAAGATGACAAACAGCTGGGAGAGGTGGCATCCGAACTGAAGTCTGAGAGGCGGGCGGCTCTGGCTGAATGTTTCCATGTGGCAGGACGTGTGTGCACAAAAGCAGGGAGGCCGGGCATTCTGGAGCATGGGCAGAGGTGAGGGCAAGTCCCGTTCAGGCTGGCAGGAGCGCAGGACACCCGGATAGGACCAGGAGCAGGAAGGGGGCGCCTGGGGTCTAGAGGGACAGAGTCCCCAAGCCTTCTCAGCATCATGCCAGAGACGTCACTGGTTACACCAGCTCCGTCCTGTGAGTTGAACTGGGCCAGACGAGGGTGGCCTGGAGAAACCCAGAGAAAACTGGGGGTAGAAGCCAGGCAGAGCTGCCTGCAGCTCTGCTCTGCCACAAAGGGCCCTTGAACCAGGAGTCAAAGAGCCCTGTTCCAGAGGGTTGCTTAGAAGCACAGCTCTTAGCAACAAGTAACGGCCTCTCTAAAGGACCCGCCTATCCCAGCTTTGTCCTCTCTTTTGCCAATTTTTGATCAGAGTGGAAACCACACTGGTAACACATGAATTCCTCTCTTAGAGGTTGCATTCCTCGAGGGCAAGGTGTGTGTCTGGTTTGTCCTTTTATCCCCAGTGCAAGGGCCCAGGGGCAACTGCTGGAAGAGAGGTGGGCAGCAATGCACACATGCATGTGTGTGTGCGTGTGCGTGTGTGTGTGTGTGTAGAGGCCAAGGAAGAGGTGAGATGGTTAAATAAAGGCTAAAAGAGAAGGAAAAGGAACTCCTAGTTTGCCAGGAGCAGAAACCACAGTCCTAGCGCATTCACCTTGCAGAAGTTGTCTTCACTTTAATTCTCCCCTCAGCTCTAGTATTTGCCATCTGGTGATTTAATCAAATGTTGGCCATGATGATGTCAAGAGACTTGATTAGAGCAAGCTAAATGGCCTCAGTATTGAGAACTCTCCAGCAACTCCCTCTTCCCAGAGCAGCCCAGGGACGCATCCGTTCCACCTGGGAGCTTGCCAGAAAGGCTGACTCTCGGGCCCCACCCCAATCCCCCTGAATCGAAACCGTCTCTAACAAAATCCCTGGGTGGGTCCTATGTGTGTCACATTTGAGGAGCCCGGCTCTCAAAGACCCTGTGTATCCAGAACAAAGTCATTAAAGGGGAAAGGAGGTTCAAGAGCCCTGACTCTCCTCTTGGTGAGCTTTCCAGAGAACCTTCTCATAGCTCTGGCGTGAGTGAGGGAGTAACAGAGAACAGTGGTGTGTGTGTGTGTGTGTGTGTGTGTGTGTGCGTGCATGCGCGTGCCTGTGCATGTGTTTCTTTCTGTATGCTGTGGTCATTTTGAAAAATACTTCTTCATTGCAGGTAGGGATGTGTTTCAGATCTTATAACTTGTAACACAATGTTTTGCACACTTTTTTGACAGCAACCCACAGCAACACATTTTGCGCTGCAAACCAGTATGCACACAGATAACCGAAATAAAAGTTTCAAAAATCAAAATTGACTCTTGCTATGTGCAATGTACTCTGATATTTTCTATTCCAGTCTGTTCTATTCTACTCTGTTCTGTCCTACACACACACACACACTCGCACACACTCACACACTCCAGCACATGCAGTGGGTAGCAGGCCAGGTGTCCTGATGTCCTGGCTGGTGACTGTCCTCTACCCCACACTGCCAGCCTCCTGAGCTGGGGAAAAGCCCCTTCTAATACTGATCTCTAAGGTCCTTTAATTCAAAATACTCTTTACTCCAAGGAATCATATTTTGGGGTGAAGTTTCCTGAGCTTCACCCCTCACCCATGTCCCCATTTCCCAAGGGGAAGCCATGACTTACTTATCACTGATCCTCAGATACGGCTCCTCGCAGCGGATAGGGTCGATGCATTTGAAGCCCCCTTGCAAATTGTAGCAGGTCTGCTGCAGGTTGCACGTGTGGTTTCTGTGCTCACACTCGTTGATGTCTGAAATGCAGGGCAGACGAGAAGCTGAGGCAGGGCAGCAGGTCCAAGGTGTTGGCCCCGGGCCAGGTGTGTGTAGGGGTGGGGCGGGAGTGGAGGCTGCCTGGGTCTTACTACAGAGCTGGACCATCCAATATGACTGTCACTGGCCACACGTGGCTACTGAGCACTTGAAATGTGCCCAGTCCAAATTGAGGTGTGCCGTAAGTAGAAAATACACACCAGATTTTGACAACTTAGCACAAAAAAATGTAAAACATCTCATTGATAATTTTTATATTGAATACATACTGAAATGATACTATTTTTGATATATTGCATTAAATAAAATATGGTATGAAAAGTAATTTTACCCATTTCTTTTTAGTCTTTTGATGTGGCTACTAGAAAATGTAAAGTTACACAGATGGCTCACAGTGGTGGCTCACACGATGTTTCCATTGCCCAGCACCGCTATGGAGAATTCCTGCCTGGTGTTGGGATGGGGCAGGTTTCAAGGAGGCTGACATTGGGTCAGTCACTCCTGCACAGACCCCCCGGTGCGGGGAACATGGGGCTAGAAATCAGGCCAAGCAGCCAATCTGAAAAAAACCCACCCCTTTCACAGCCTGGGACCCCACCCTTGGGGGGACATAGCATTCAGGTGCATGAGGTCTCCCTGGCAACCATTCTCTAGGAAGTCAGTGGAGGAAGGCTGGCCAAGCTGCCCCTAGGACACAAAGTCCTGGTTGGGTCTGGAACGGTCCTCAGAGGGGCCACAGAGATCTGTGTGAAGAGGCGGGAAGCCACTCTTTGGAGGGTACCACGGCATCCGCAGAGTTCCTTACAGAAATGTGAGTGGCCCATGTCCTGGCTAAAGGATAGCTCACAGGGAGGGATGACACCCACCCAGGCATCCTGGCTAGGGCTGTCACTCTGGGAACTGCCAGCACCCACTGACACCCCCACCCCTGCCATCCTCCTGAGGCTGCACATGATTCCCCAGGTGAAGATGTCAGACGACCCTGAGTCAGCCCCACCTCACCTCCCCCAGCCAGACCCCTCCAGACAGCCTTACCCTGGCAGCTTCGGTTGTCATCCAGCAGGATGTAGCCTGGGGGGCAGGAGCAGAAGTACGTGCCAGGCTGGTTCACACACTCATGTTGGCAGAGGAACTCAGAGAAGCTGCACTCGTCCATATCTGAAGGTGACAAGTTACATCTGCTGTTTATGATCACAGATGATGTGAGGATGGGCACTTAGTGGCCCTTGCACTCTCTTGATACATACAAAGGCTTTACTGCCAAGAAGTTGTCGGTTCACTTCTTGAACATTTCTGGTGATGGAGTGCTCACTACCTACTGAGGACACCCGGGGATATTGGGACAGCTCTAATTGTCAGAAAATTCTTTCCTACATGGAGCTGAATGCACCTCCAACAAGCTCTCAACAGCCTCTGCCTCCAGTTTGGCTGCAGTTCTACTCATCATTGACTTGTTTTACCCTGTAGGTGAATCCACCCTCCACCTCTGACCTGCCTGAGGGGCCGAAATCAGTTTTCCCACTGGAATTTTCTGGGTACAGAGACAGCTCGCCCCTAAGACCCAAGACACATTGCCAGGCCCTGGTCTTCTGAAGGGGCAACTTGAGCAGTGTCAACTCCCCTCCAAACGCCCCTCTCCCCGCCCACCAAGTTGAACAACAGTATTGTTCCTAAAATCACAACTAAGGGGGACACATCCAGAAGGCCGTGGTATTGATGATATTAAAACTTCATCGTGCCAAAAATTCTCCCCGAAAGAGACAACTCTGGAGTGGTGTGGGGTGGACAGGCAGATGGGACATGGGAGCAGCAGCTCGCAGCCAGCCTGGAGCGGGGCCACCCTCAGTCTGCAGCGGTGGGATGTGGAGGGGGAGCCGCTGTCCGCGTGATTTACAGCCTGTCCGCATAGGCTGTGGCAGTTGATGCAGAAGCAGACTTCCAGAAAAGCAGCTCTTCATCACACACGCAGTTTGGCAACGGGACCCCCGTCCGAGCCTCATTCAATAAGCACGCCAAAGAAAACATGTTTTTCTCGCATTTGTTGTTTCCCGAAAACTTGCTCTCACTAGTTTCCCCATGTGACATGTCCTCGGATTACTCTCGAACTCACAGACCACTGGTGGCTGCAATCACCCAGAGAGGGTGTCGGTGCCAACGGGGCTGCTCTCCCCGATGGGTTAATGCCGGCTGTCACATCCTAATGCCGCCATCTCGGACGGTGGGTCATGAGGCAGCAGAATTAGGGTGGTGATTTGGAGAGTAAAGCGTGCCCTGGTAATATCTGCTTCTGTGATGCCCCCTCCCTGCCCCCCAGGAGCTGTGGCGTGCCCCAGGTCTCCGGCCCCAGCCCAGCATAACGGAGAGTGTCCTAGTTTACTTCTAGGTTTGCAGATCCTGTTCAGACCTTTAGTAGCAGTAGTAGTGACACCTGCCAATTCCTCAGGCTCACCCCGTGCCAAGCACTGAGTTAAACGTTTTGCTCATCTTATTTAAGCCCAACCTCGACCCTATGAAGGAGGTTCTATTACTCCCTATATTTTACAGAAGAAAAATGGAGGCTCACAGAGGTTAGGTAATTTGACCAAGCTCACTGATAACGCATAAGTAGGAGAGCTGGACTTGAACCCAGCCAGCCTTCAGATCCTGCACTCGTAAACACGATGCTGTAATGCCTCCCTGAGGAATTATGCTCAGGACTTAAAATCAGGGGGTCTGGGGAGTCCTGAGGTTGGGGCAATGCCCCAAGCAGGGTTAGCCCCAGGGCAGATGGAGAGGGTTACCCCTACTCCCACCTCCCACTGGGCAGGGAGGGGCTGTAACAGACCCCACTCAGTTTATCTCTGTGTCTGCAATTCCCAGCCTTCACTTAGGGCTGTGGCTCTAGCCTCTACTGGAAGGCTGAAATACAAGCCCCGTCTCTGGCAGGGAGCACACATTAGGCTGTTTCCACTCCTCCACATGAAAACCCACTGTGGTTTCCAGGATCAGCTCAGCTTGTCACATCCCTGAGGGATGAGGGGACAAGGCTAGGAAGGGTCTGGGGCTGCACACAGGGGCCACTCCAGCTGGGATAACACTGAGGAAAACGGTGCCGGGGAAAATGGAGACGCACAGAAAGCGGGTGAGTAGGAAGGTGCAGAAAACAAACTCTCCTGCATCACACCATTATTCTGCGCCAGCCCTGCCTAGAAAGCCTGCAGTGTCCAGGGGTCGGGCTAAGTCTTACAGAATGTGGACATCATAGTGAACATGGAGGACAAGTTGGCCATTTGGGGTAAACTGAGTCAACTGACAATCCTTGCCAAATCAGCAAGGATTTAAGCTCCTTCAGAAGCCAAAAGTCTCTTACACTTAGGGAAGATGAATTCACATGGAATGACACTTAGGTACACCAGCTTGTTGAATTTTTATGACCACCCTATACGGGTGGTTAGTTGGTTGGCTGACTTTTTTTTTTTTTAACAAAGAATGAAACTTTACTTGGCCAAGGGAAATAGTAAACAGTAGAGCCAGAATTTGAACTCAGCTCCTTCTGGCTCCCAAGTCACTCTACCATACTGCCTCTACTCATGGCCAATAAACACCCGTGGATTAGCAGGGAATTCTGGAGAAACAAATCATCCCATCACATAATGCTACATTTTGCACACCTCTCAGTTCCTTGGCTCGGATTCCCCAAGGACTGCCAAGGAGGGAACTGAAATTGAGGAGGAAAGTGGCTTTTCATGCCTGCAGGTATTTTATTTCTGTTTCTGAGACTGATATTTAATCTGTCTAAGGCTCTTGTAGCTGCCTGCCTGTGGCTCTGACTCTCCTGGCCCCAGGGAGAGTGTTCGTTTGTTTCAGGGAACTCTGTCCCTAGAACACTCCAGTCCTGAGTGAAGCGATCACACAAGTCTCATTCATGGCATGGGTCAGTTCCTGTTACCATGAAACCCAGGATTAGGAAACTTTCCATTCTGCAGGACAAAAAGATTTTCACACTCTAGTGTATGGCCCACTTATTTTAAAAAATACAGTGAAGCATTATTAATTTGGACTTTGCTAATTCACAACTGCTGATGATGCCAAAAGTGAATGAAATGGAGTTTGCTTTAATTCAACATTCACAAAAAATAAGGAAAGAAAGAAGAGAAAGAAGAGAAAAAAAGAAAGAAAGAAAGAGAAAGAAAGAAAGAAAGAAAGAAAGAAAGAAAGAAAAGAAAAGAAAAGAAAAGAAAAGAAAAGAAAAGAAAAGAAAAGAAAAGAAAAGAAAAGAAAAGAAAAGAAAAGAAAAGAAAGGAGGGAAGAAAGAAAAGAAAGGAGGGAAGAAAATATAGAAAGACAGTAAGAACTTGTATGCGGCTTTGTGTTGGATGCTACAGAGATAAATATGAGTAAGATGTGGTTCCTATCTCAGGAAGTTTGCGAGTAGTTTAGTAATAGTTTTCTAACTATCTTGGAAAATAAAATTTAATTTTCTGGGGAAAAAAGAGGGGGTTAATAAGAAAACTATATTAGAATCAACAAACTAGCATGAACAGAGAATCATAGTTCCTTGGGCCGGAAGGAATTTATAGGAGGCCAACTAAGCCACCACATCTATGTTCTCACAACAAATTATTAAGGTTTCATTTATTCAACACTCAATCATTCATCCTTTGATTCAAGAATGACTTTTTGCATGCTCAGTCTGTGCCAGGCCTGGAGCTAGACACTGATTATTTCCAGAGACTTCAGAATTCACAAAGTCTGTGCACTTGCATATATGATCTCATTCACCCCCACCCCCTCATGAGATGTGCTGTTATCCTGGGTCACCGCACTCTGTAGATACTGTCTGTGATATCCCCAGGACTTGAGTCTGTTCTGGGTGAGGACAGATAGTTCTCAAACCAACATGCAAAACTGGGTGACCCTTCTCCCTTGTCAACCCCTTCTCAGGCCCTCCGGGGTAGCTCCAGTGATTTTTGCATTAGGGTTCAGATGACAAGGTGGTGATATTCCACTTGACCGCTCAGGAAGTGACTCATCTGTGTTCTGTGTGGTTGTGGCTCCACTGCACTGGGAAATGTCCCACGTGGACATGTGTCCGGGAAATGAGAGGAAACACCTGTGAGGGGAGCCCTTGACCTCCACCCCTTCCCAGGCCCCTCGGACAGGTGGAAGGCTCCAGTGCCAAGGCCCATACCGCTGCAATGGACACCGTCGTCCTCAAGTTCATATCCTGGGTCACAGCGGCAGATGAAAGAGCCATAGGAGTTGACGCAGGTTTGCACGCAGGGGTTCTCAGTTGCACACTCGTTCACATCTGTGGAAAGTCAGAGCACATCACCAAACACCCTCACAACAGGCAGAAAAATGCACTGGCAAAAAAATTCTACTACCACCAGGAGAGTGGATTCACAGATACCAAGGATCTCCGCCCGGGACCTATCAGGTCAAGATCTCAGACCCCAAAATGTTCACTGAAGGACCAGGGCCTCCGGCCACATGTCCCTTGTGGGGCTGAGAGTCAGAAGTGGGAAAGCAACATGTCCACACATACCTGCACATACATGTATACATGTATACACATGTACACCTGCTAGCGAGTCCACCGCCCAAGGCTCACCAACATCCAGGCAACCCCTGCTCCTCCCCATCACCTGCTCATTCCACCGCCAATTAGCTCTTCTCACGCCCTCGCTGACTTTGAAGTTTTAGAGAAACAAATAACCATGACCATTTTAGTGACATTTGTTATGCATAAATAACTTCACTAATTATAAAAAGATCTCACACTCACTCAATCCTTACAACCCTGCTTCAGGACAAATGCCCCATTTTACAGGTTAAATAGATTGAGAAGAGCATCCGGGGGCACAAGGAGCAATGGGACATTTATTATCGTGAGCGTGGTGATGTTTTCATGGGGCTACACATATGTCTCAGTTAATGAAATTATGGACCTATGATAGTACATCAGTTATACACCAAGGAAGCTGCTTAACATTTTTGAAGAACGAAAGAGGCAACCAAGTGCACAAGCTAACAAGGGCACACGTGGAACTGGAACATGAGTCAGGGGTCTTTCCATGATACCCAGGATTCATTCTGCACAGCTCACAGGGGAGGTGAGGGAGGAACCCCTTTATCCACTGTAAGCGCCCCTCTCCCACGCTTCACATGCCAAAGTTCCAGCTGAGAGATTTTCTACCCTCTCCAAAAGTCCAGGTAAACCTCTTCAGACCCTGACTAGAGATTTGAGCACTTTCAGAGTTAGAAACCTTCCTGGGGAGCAGCTGGAGAGGCTCTGCTTCAAGGGGAGGGCTAATCCCGTGCCCACAGAGCTCCTGCTTCCTGGTGGCTTGGGAGCTGTCTGGAGGGAAACAGATACATTAATGAACAGCCGTGCGGGGAGGGTCGGCGAGACACCAGCCCGCCCTGGCACCCAGGGAGATTGGGGTTTCTCCACGCGAGGCAGGGGCGGGCAGGAAAATACCCCTGGTGCTAAGCCAGAGTGCAGGTTCCAATGGGATGGCGCTGGTGAGTATCAGGACTGGCACCCTCGGCTTCTGGCCAGAGGTGTCTGGCCACATGGAGATGATGAGCTCAAGTCTCACCCTCCTGGAGAGCAGCAGGACCAAGGGGATTCCGCCCCCTGGGACTCTCGCTGCCCCTTCCAGCCAGCCCTCTCCAAATGCCCCTCTGAAGCCTCTGAGAGCAGCCGGCAGCCCACTCTGCTGCTGGACAGCAAGGCTGGGCCCTTGCTCTCAGCCCTGCCACCTCCTGGCCGTGTGACCTTGGCCAAGCTGCTTAACCTTTTTGAGCCTTGATTTCCTCATCTGTGAAGCAGGACCACAAACACCTGCTTGCCTATCCACAAGGCTATTGTTGGGGTTCGGTGAGATGAACAGACATAACAATGCTTTGGAGAAGGCAAAGGACTCTTCCATGCATGAGGTGTGAGGATTGCAAAAGCGCGATGGAGAACGTAACATCCTGTGCTGCCCACGGGCCCCGCTGATGCAATATCCCAGTGGCCACGTGCCCGTGTCCAGGCCTGCGTGCTGTGCCTGCTGTTTTGTCACACTGCTTGACTTGGCACTGCCAGGTGTATTATCTGCTCTTTGTCACAGAGCCGTCCCTGAGAGGCCTAAAGGACACTGGCGCCTTTTGGCTCTGCTGGGCCTGGCTGTGCCTCAGGACGTTCTGGGTGCACCGTGCCAGCCTCTGCCTGGGCACAGAGCCACCTGCATCTGCCTGAGCCACTTAGCACAGCAGCAAACGAGCCAAGTGTCTGCTCCCTGCTAAAGTGGGGAGGAAGGGCCTCTGTTCTATCTGCTTCCTTAACCTCCCAGTCTAGCCTCTGCTCTCAGAAGAAAATGACCTCTCCTGGCAAGAGGAACACAGTCGAGACTTCTTGGAACAATGAACAGAACCAGCTTTGGAGGAGAGACTCAGAAAGAATTCGGGATCAAGCTCTTTAACACTGATGCCTTCCTGTTTACCCGACGATTTAGATATGATTAAACTAATGGAGACATAATATCCTCCAACTGGCTGGCCAGGAGCCTGCCGCCCAGCACTCCAATGGTGTGACAAGGAAATGGGCCCTGCAAAACCTGAGGTCTCCAGACAAAGACCTCATTCTGCATCCCGGCACTGCCTCCAACCTGGGCCTAGCAGCTGCCAGGGGCTGGAGGCCCGGGCTGGGGGGTGGCGGGGTGGGGGCAAGCCGGGGGCCAGAGCAGGACTTGCACTAATTCCTTGGGTTTTAAGTCCCCCATTCACTTCCTGAGCAGAAGAAACCCTCAGACTGAAAGCACAATAGGCTTGCAGTTTGTTTTTCTTCCTTATCAGTGTTTGAAGTAATCACGTGAAAGTGAGAAAATGCCTTTGTGTCATTCTGGCTTTGCAGGCCTGCTGAATGGTAGGGGAAGTGGCCGCTCCCACCAGACTCTTTGCTAAGTAACAAGCCCTCCTGGCAAGGGCTACAGGGAAAACTGTAGGGAGAGGCCTCAAAATTGCCCATGAACGCCCTGCATAGTGCATATGTGTTTATTTCATGATTCATCAAGGGTCAGGGGTTCTGACTTCCCCTCTTCTGCCCTCAGCAATTGAACTCAGGCTACAAGACATGCAAGAAAACTTCTGATTAGGCAAAGCTACTTCTGGATAGCAGCTGCAGAAAAAGAAGCAAATCCACGACCATTAAGCTCCCAGCTGGCGGATGCTTGTGATTCTACCCTTAGCAACACCCAGAGCACTTCTGAGATGTCTCACATAACCTCAGTCCAGGTCTCAGGTTTCTGTGACAGTGACAGCAGACAGGAACACACTTTAACAGCAGTGCTTCCCGCAAACACCAGCTGTCAGGTTCCGAGGAAGATTGCAGCTAGTGTTTCACGTCGTGTTCCAGTTATCATGCATGTCACATACCTTGGCAAGACCGTCCATCCTCATTGAGGGTAAAACCAGGGTTGCATGTGCAGGAATAGGATCCAGGAACATTTGCACAGAGCTGCTGGCAGTAACCATAGCGACATTCATCAATGTCTGGAAACAGAAACACACAAAGTGAGACAGGTCTCCTTCTCACTCACTGATGCCACCACTAGCATGGCACGATTGCCTATGGCTTCTGCAGCAGGGTCGTGAAGGGAAGGGAAACCAGGGCCAGATGGTACCTATTAAGCACCAGAGATGGTGGTGCTCTCTGGATCACATCTCCCTACAGCCTTTCACCTCGCCCACCCATCTCAGTCCCATGAACACCTGAACCTATCCTAGAAGTTGTAGGAGAAATTTCTGCTACAAGTGGGATGTTGGGCAAGATGGCCTCTCAGATTGTATCCAATGCTAAGATTTATCCAACATTAAGATTCAATTCCTAGATACTATATAAACTTTTCACTGCCCTGGGAAGGGACAAGCCCACTTAACATGTAAGAAGAATCCACAGCCTCACTCCAATAAGGCTCCTTGCCAGCTCCATTAATGAGTATGTCTAGCTGTGAGGAATGAGAGCCAGTATTGACCAGGATGAGCTGGGCGGCTAGTCTGGAGACTCATGAATCCAGTAACATGAGGATAAATGGAGTTAGCCTTGGATCTCCTCCTTGCACCAGAGCGAACATAAAACTCTGGATAAATGCACCTCTTCCAAGCCATCGCTGGCCTTTCCAGGGAAAGCAGTGGCATTGAGGGTGAATGGATCCTCTGACCAGAGCTGGGCAATATGAGCTCCCCATAACATGCATCCATCAATGGGGAGCCTGATGCCATTGGGAAAGCCCTTCTCAACACCCCAAGTGGATGGGATGGTGGGCTGGGGAATTTACTACTGTGGGAGTAAATTGCAGCGGGAATGAAATCACCAGCCTGGAGACAGAGACAGTCCTCCCTGGGCAGGTTGCTGCTGCGACCAGTTGATCCGACTGTAGCTGTAACTGGTCCTCATCCCCACTTCCCCCTAAACAAACCGTGTTCCCTCCTGGTGCTCTATTTCCTTTTGAACCAGGATCCATCCGGGACTCTGGAAGCCAGCTCAGAACCTCAGTCCTTGTGCCTGGTTGCTACTACCTACTGCCAGAAAGGACTCCACCTCCCAGACCCATCTCCATCCCTTACCTATTGTTCAGCCCTCCTCTGATTCTGTGCCCTGCCTTGTGACTCTGTTTTGCCTCTGAGTCCCAGCTACTTAAAACCTGGCCCACCCCACTGTCCCCTGAGTGCTGGGCAGCTTCCGCTTAGATAACCCCCTAGCTTATACAGGTGCTGGTCCTGACCTCTCCCCAAGTGCAGTTGGGCACATCGCCAAGGCCCAGGGAGGCAGCAGGGACTGGAGTGGGTACCCTTTGCCTACGAGTACCTTGGAGAGAAGGCAGCCCATTGTCCCTCATTTTCCTGCAAAAGCACTCTCTCCAAAGGTGCACAGAGCAGGTGGTGGGTGGCTATGGAACTTGCATTTTGCAAGAGAAAGGAGAATTTGGCCAGGGGAAGGCATGAGTTCAGCCATAATTAGGAAAAGGCTTTACTTCAGATGTGAAACGTGAGCGGGCTGTGCCCCGTGGCACTGTGTGAGACATCCATGAACATCCCTTCCAAAGCTTCCCGCTCCGAGGAAGAGAACCACCCTCCCAGGCAGAGGAAGGTTCGAGTTGCTGACACCCCTCAGATCAGGAGAGGTTTCCTGGCACTAAGGTCTCTCTCCATAATGGGGCCTGTGCCTGCGGGTCTCTACCTCCCTAGCGCCCCTTGTGGTGGGAAGGAAACTGGACTGAGACACAGGAGACTTAGCTGTCAGACCTAACTCACTTTAACTTTGTCCAGAATATTCCTTCTCTTTGAGTCTCGGTCTCCACCTCTATAAAAGTTCAATGACATAATATCTAAAATACCTTCCGGCTCTGAAATTCTACACATTAAGTTCCTGTACAAATAACTCCCTCTCGCGGACCTGCTTATGTTGAAGTCGGTGGCATCAAATTTTCCATTATAGCAGAGGTTGGTTTAAACGCACAGGAACCATCATATATTCACAAATGCCCGTGTGCGTGCCTGGAAAGGAGAACCGAGCCAAGTCCAGCCTGGCTTATCAGGCCTGGAGGACACTAAGACGGGGATTCAAAGCAGTCCCAAACTCAGCCCCAATCAAGAGAGACTTGGAAAGAAGCACCTTCTCTCTTTTTGTTTCCATGATATTGTTTGGATCGGTTTCTCAGATCCTCCAGGGCTGACTTTCAGGCAACAGCATAGTGTCTTAGAGAATTTAAACTGGCAAGCCAAGGAAAAACAGCACAGAAATCGCACCCTAGAATTAGAAATTGAAGTGACAGCTAGAGATTGCCGTGAATTCATTCACTCGGCTAAACCCAAAACTAGAGGGGACGAAAGGAAAACAACCCTCGAGTGAAAACAAACAGAAAGATCATACAGCAGATGCCAACTGCAAGGGAAAAAATTCTAACTGGTAACGACTGACGCCTTAGGAGCAGCAGGGAAGGCCACTGCTAGTGGGGTGGGCATGGCTGGGGGAGGAACCATGTGAGATCAGAATCTACTAATCCACATTTGAGACATAGAACATTTCTGCGACTAAGCAAAAGTGCTCTCTTTTCTTAGTATAATTTCTAACTAGTGCAAAATAACCCTTACCTCTATCACCTCCTGGCTTAGATATAAACCTCCTGCAGGCAGGAGGAAGGTCTAGGTCAAATCAAACTCGAGCCCTTAAAAATACATTCAAAAACTGTAATGAGGACATCATGGTGACAGTGACAACTGATTTTCAAGGGTGGCAAAGCACGGAAGCCCAAAAGCCTTCTGCCCCTCCTACCCCCCACAAAGGAAAGCTTACTACCCTTAGGCAGCCAGCTCTGCCCACCTTTCTCAATATCCCTGGCAACCGTTAACTTCCAAGAGTCTCTGTGAACCCCAGGGAGCTCTTACCTAAGCACTGGCCTTCCAGAAGCCAATAGCCATCGGTGCAAGAGCAGGTATATCCTCCTTCCGTGTTGATGCAGATCTGGGTAGGGTTGCACTGGTGGGAATCCGTCGCACACTCGTCCACATCTGTAACACAGACATATTCCAAAGAATGTCACCTACGTCTGTCTAGAGCCCTGGAGCCACCAGAGGTGCCAGTGGCTTGCTTGTCTTGGCTGGGAGGCCATTGGTAAAGTTACTGGGTTACACCCAAAGAGATGGAAACACCTCGCTGATAGGCTGGCACCTCTGGGAGACGCAGACCTCTAACTGAAGGGGGCAGAGCTAGTCTGCTCACCACAAATCCACAAAGGGAAATGGCCAAGGAGGGAACGCACATCCTTAGGCACTCTTCTGCCATCCTATGCCATCGCTCTCTGCAAATATGTCCACCTTGACAATAACCATGGCTTGATTTAGAAAGGTATTTTGTATTAGGTTTATTCATTCATGTGTTAAACAGGGGTCTGCTGTGTACCTACTATGTGCACAGGACTATGGTAAACACCACTGAGAGCAAAGTGGAAGTTAAAGAAATGTTCCCTGCTGACAAACTGGCTGTCAGGCTGGGCATGGTGGCTCACGCCTGTAATCCTAGCTCTCTGGGAGGCCGAGGCGGGCGGATTGCTCGAGGTCAGGAGTTCAAAACCAGCCTGAGCGAGACCCCGTCTCTACTATAAATAGAAAGAAATTAATTGGCCAACTAATATATATAGAAAAAATTAGCCGGGCATGGTGGCACATGCCTGTAGTCCCAGCTACTCGGGAGCCTGAGGCAGGAGGATCGCTTGAGCCCAAGAGTTTGAGGTTGCTGTGAGCTAGGCTGACGCCACGGCACTCACTCTAGCCTGGGCAACAAAGCGAGACTCTGTCTCAAAAAAGAAAAAAGAAGCTGACTGTCCAGTCGCTATGTTGTAATCCTTCATGAAAATCTCTCGGCCTGGGGCTCCTGCCCATTCAGGGAGCTTCCGGAGCCCTCCAGTCTTCCCTCCCTTCCAGAGCTCCTGGGGCTAGCCCTTCTCTGCCCCCTGCTCACAGTGGGTCTCCCTGTGCTGCTACGGAGCCCACCACCATCTGTCTGTGGGAGTAAAGGTTCTTGTATCCAAGTCAGGGAACCTGAGGCCATGGGGCAACATGTGGATCTTTGAGTGTGGCCTTTTGACTAAATGCAAATTTTACAGAACAAATTCTTTTAATAAAGGGATTTGCTCTGTGAAGTTTGGATTCGGTCAAGGGGTCACGCTTGGGTTTATGGAGGGCCACATATGGCCTTGAGGCCACGTGTATTCGTGGTCATGTTTCCCAAGGCATCTGGCACAGGCACTATACACAGTGCTCAAAACTCTTTGTTTAAACCGAAACATCCTTCTCCCCCCTCTCCCCTACACTGCATTTCAGGGAGAGCACCCAGGATGCTGAAACCGACCTCTGGACACCACACTCGCTTTGACCTAAAGGAGACCTTTCACTAACATTCACGTATTAATGCACTCCGCAAGGTCCCCAAGCACCCTGGATCTGCCTCTCCTCCTTGTCAGCGGGGCACCTTCCTTTCCCCCTCGCTACTGAGTCACAGTGTGCTCATCGCCACCTTCTCCCCCCCGCTCCTGCACGCCCACCATCGCGCAGGCAGAACTCCTGTGAAAAGCTGCATCGCTGAGCCCGCGTTGTGTGCCTGGCACCTCGCCTGTTACCGTATTTATTCTCACATCACCGTGAGCTGGGCTGATGACCCCCACTTTACAGATAGGAAAACTGAACTGGAAGAGCTAATAAGCACCGAGCTGAGAGCTGAGCCCTCCCCACCTGCCTGCAAGTCCAGTCTGTGCAGGAATGACAGGTCCTATCGCCCGCGACCAAGCAGGTTCAGGAGCAGGCTGGCAGGCCGGGCAGAGGGGGGAGGGAGGTGATTTTGCTGCCTTTTAGTGATCCCACCTCTGCCTCTTGACACTGCAAACTGCAGACTTGATCATCACCCATCCAGGTGATTTCTTTGACTACATGTGGCGGGGGTGGTTGGTGTCTAGGACCCCAAAGTGTAAGTTCCTTGAGAACAAGGGCCTTATGTGGCACAGGGCTTTTCGTCATGCACACTCAGGAAGTCAGCACAGTGAAACATTCGATAAGGTAAGCAATGGTCCCTTGGGTTCAAGTGACACTGCCACAATCCACCACCCACCTGCAACAACTTGACACCAACAACACTGATCAATCTCTACCCCACCCCAAAATGAGCAGGTGTCTGGCATCATGTGGAATCAGCCTTCACTCCGACTGACAGATAAGCCTTCCAGAACCTGGTTCCAAGGTGGCAGCAGCCTCCATCCCACCCTGACATGCTGACCATGGGCAGCCTCCGCGGCAAATCCCCAGCCCTGTGCTCAGCCGCAAGGACTTGGGCCTCTGCCCTGCGCCTCCCTCCCACCCCGCTGTGCCCACCGAGCAGAGCTTCCCGGGGGAGCAGGTGAATAATGCTTGGCCATGAGCCGCCCCAGCTCAAATCCATATCGAAGCCCACGACAATAAATAATGCCACTATCAGCCAGTGCATGTTTACATTTTCCCAGCGGGGAGTGATGGATGGTGATTGTGCCCTGGGAACACTATGGCCTCAGGAATTTCTGCTCTTTTTCCTGCCTTGAGGGGAATGAAGGGTGAGGGAGACCAGAGGGGGAGAACTGTTGGAGGCCCTTGGCGATAGCAAGTTCCCAAGCTTCTGTGCTTGTGCAACTTGTGACACAGAACATGCCTGCAAAGTCCTGCAGAGAGAAACTGGCACACTCAAGTAGGCCAGCCTGGGCTCAGAAGAGCATGAAGGACCTAAACATGGGTGTGTATTTGCACGCTCACACACACAAGCATGTGCCAAGTACTCAGGCCTACAAACAAAATCTTTGAAGTTCACTTTTTTAGAAACACCATCACTTTTACTGAATTAACTCAGTTGTACCCCATTTCTGTTGATATACATTTTAAAAATTAAATTTTTGACTTTCACTCACTCATTTAATGGATTGTCAATACAAAGTATATTTTTGAGAACTCAGTAAGTCCCTGGAGCTTTTTGGGGTGGGTGTGTTCTCCTATTTTTGTATCCTCAAAATACACCTGGCATACTACTGTGTCCACGGTCAATGTACAATAACTACTGAATGAATGAATGCATGAACAACAAACACTAATGCCTTTAAGCCCCCAGATAGGTTTTCCCCAGCCAACCAGCTGACCAGACCATTTTGGGGTGTGTGCTTTAAAAGCAGCCACCACCACCCAGACCACTGTCAGCTCACACACAGCTCACACACCCGATGGAACTGAAACTGGAAATGTTCACACGGTGGGTTTCCACACGGGGCAGAAAGACGCATCCCGCATTCCGGCTCGCAGCCGAATCGCTTACATTAAATACATTTGACTTAAATAACAGAAGGAAAAATACATTGAATCACTCCAAGGACATTCTTTGGCAGAGCCTCCCTTTCTGCATCAGTGGAAAAGTACAAGCTACAGCAACCTGAGCAAGTGTCATTATCCTCGTGTACAAACGGAGCTTGTTACTTCCTTTCTTTTCCTGTGTAATGGTTAGGAAGAGTCTCCTAAGAGAAAAGAATGCTGGGTACATTCAATCATTTATTCACTCATTCATTCTTTATGCTCTGCAGTGGCTCTGTGTGTGTGTGTGCACGCGCACACATATCCTCCTAAACCTCCAGGCCATTTGGCAGAGCTGGCACCAAGCATGTTCCCTCCCGCAGCACAGTTCCAGGAAGCAGACTTCACTGAGAGTCCTTCTGCCGGCTCCCTGCTCCCTCCTGGGGGCTGTGGCCTTTGTCAGCTGCCTGGGCACTTGGAGGATTCTGCCACAGCAACCATGGCCTGGTTCTCTCCGGGTGGGGCAATGTCTCTCCGCTGTGCCCAGCACCCTGGCAACTGCAGGAAAGCACGCACTGACTTTTCCAGAACGTGGAATGTGGAACTTTTCCAGAACGCCCAGCGTTGCCCCTGCCTACCTGTGTAACTGTATCTGCACTGCTACCCTCCCTCTAGATGTCCCCAGAGTGGCTTTCTCAATCTGAAACAAGAGCTGCTCAATCAGGAAAGTCGTCAAAAGCCATCAATGTCATCTCCTTGATGTCTTCTGAGGAGGCCACAGGAAGAATGGGTTCCCAGGCCCAGGACCACATGTCAAGGATGCTCATTTAAGGAGTTCATACCCCTAGCTATGTCTCATGTCCCCAGCCAGACAGGAAGCTCCATGTGTGCAGGTGTGCTAGGTACACAGTACGCACAAAGGAATGTCCTTTAGGCACATGTGTTAAAGGAATAAAAGAATGTCCTTCAAATACAGAGGCACCAGATGGAGAAATTGGCTTCAACACATCAAAATACAACTGTCCAACAATCCTGGGAACAAGAAAATGAACAGAATCTTCCGCTCTGAATCAAGGGACAGCACAAGAAGAGGCTGCAGGCTACAAACCCACGGACAGTTTTAGCACTTGGAGAGGAGTCTGCAGAGGAGGCCAGGTGACTGGCACTTCCGCTCTCTCCTGGATGGTGAAGGACTTGCCAGGTGTGTTGTTGGTTTGTGCCCATTTTATGTCTTCCGCTTGGGAGCGGGCTGGTTCTCAGAAAACATTATACAACCTACTTTTCTGTCCCCTATAAAACTAATGGTTCCAAGTATGATCTTAGTGTTAATTCACCAGTTATTACATAAAAATCTCTATAGGTGGATATAATGGACTTAATATACTACTATAAATATGCATACATACGTTTGCATATAAATAACATGCATGTGTATGTCAGCTCATATTATATACATACATGCATTTATCTGTCAGCATTTATTCCTGAAAGTTAATGGGAAAATACTTAAACAGTTTTCATAACACAAATTCTATCTGAAGGAAAATGTCCTTTAAAAACTGTACAAACTAAAACAAAACACTAATGGTTCCCCCATGCCCACATGGTGGAGAATATTTTCTGGCCATTCTTCCAGCACAAAAGTTTAAGAGAAAAAAAATACCACAGGGCTGAGCCCTCCTAGAAAAGGGTAGTGGGTAAACGAATAAGAATTTGGGGAGCAGACAGAACTGGGTGTAAATCCAGGTTCCCACATTAGATACCCACATAACGCTGGGCAAGTTCATTAACCTCTCAGATGGCTGGGTGTTCTGCACGACAGGGCTAAGAGCTGCCTCTTAAGTTGCTATGGGAGTTCGTACATTAACATGTGCACGGCGCCCACCCCACTGCCTCGCGCACTGCAGGTGCCCAGGAGATTTGAGTTCCCGTCCCCAGTGAGGTGCCATTTCTAACAGATGTGGAAGACAGGGGAGGCTTGGTTTCTGCCTCCTGCAGACTCTGTTCCCAAACTCACCAGACATGACAGCGCGGGGGCTCGGTGGGCCGTAAGGCATGGTTCATTCTGTGCTTCGACCACGGTCAAAGCCGAGGACTTCTCCCCGTCGAGCCCCAGCCGTGCAGTAGGCAATGTGGGTGAGAGGTAAAGAAAGGCAGGGTACATTTCATCGCGGGCTCTCAGCTTCTACATCTGCACTTGGGCATCTACGGCTCCACCTATGACTCTCACCGTAGGCATCCAAGAGCGTGAAGGTGTGGGTGTCTTACTGGACCCCGCAGCCACATACGATCAACCCTTACACAGTCTGTGATTCTTCCCTCTTCCTGGGCCCCCTCTGCTCCAGGAATAAGCAGGTCGGACTTTGTGAGCCTGTGTACATAACCTCGGCCGAATGTCCCAGCTTCGGTGAGAACGGCCATCAGCCAAAGGGGAACATTCTCACTGGGTGACACTGGGAGAAGCTGTCCAAGAGCACTTGGAAGACGACACCTTTCCAAGGCCTCCACTCTTCCTTCTTTGGATGTGGCAAAAATCATTTCCTTGGTAGTAAATTTTTACCCAGTGAAATAACATGTTTTCCTAGCCCGTTTTTGTTCCTCCCTTGCTCAAGCTAATGAGGCTTGATAAGAAAGAAGAAAATAACAATGGCACATTCCTACACCTCCAAGTGAAGCCAGCTTCAGGGCTGCTGCTGGGCTGGGTCGGTGCCATTTTTCAGCAAGACAAGCCAGCCAAGGCTGGAAGCTACACAGGACCTACTTCCCAAACACCTGTTTAATTAAAGATCTCAGCGTTTGAGAACTCGCTGTTGAATTCCTAGGACATCTGCACTCCATGTGTCTTGGGGTCCGGGGCGATCGTTAGGAGCCAGATCTTTCTGTGTTTACAGCAGTCTCCCCAATGCTTGATATTAAGGGTGGAATACAAAGCTCATTTTGCGCCTCAGATTAGGCAACAAATATGTGGTCCATTTTCCAAACAATAAAATATCCTTCCCTCTTGGATGAAACCAGCTGGAATTCAGGCCCCAGCCTCTATGTGGATTTTCTCTCTCTAGCCATAAAGTGAGAGCCTGAGCAGAATTCTGAAAGGCTCCTTCCAGCTCTGACCTTCTGCAGAGACAAACTATGCAACTAATGGGGATCACATTGTTTGGTTCTTGGGTAATTATTTTCATCCACAGAGTGCTTGGTAAACATCAGCTGACTTCAGTTGCTTTCAAATCGGGCAGTGAATCAGCCAAGACCATTCAACTTTTGCCAATGCGTGGTCACTGTGATGGGGGTAAGGGAAAGCACATGTCCCGTCTCCAGTATCATGCATCGAGATGTCCTGAGAGTAAGGAGACAAGGCTGCTTATTGTCGATCTAGATGTGTGGTTTTTATAAAGGCATGAGGTTGTGGCCATTATTGTGAATGTAAAGCAAACAGACGTGGAGCTCAAACCAGATTTCCATTTACTAAAATTCTTGCTGTTTGTCCATCGACAGAGAGAAAAGATTTTGAAATCTACACAAGCCAGTGGTTTCCAAACCTAGCTACCCGAGAGAATTGCCTGGCTAAATCAGAATTTCTGAGGCCGAGGCTTGGAAGGCAGTATTATTTCAAAGTTACTTAAATAAATCCAATGCAAAACCATATCTGGAATCCACCACGCCAGACCAATACTTCTCAAACTTTAATGTGCATATGAATCAGTGGGGATATTGTTAAAACGCAGATTCTAATTCAGTGAATTCTGCATTCCTAACAAGCTTCCAAGCGATGCCAATGCTGATGGCTCAGGGACCACACTTTGTGTAGCAACATGCTACACCATTCTGAGTGGTAGCTGGTTCCGTATCCATAGAATCTGCTCAGAGTTTCAGAAGGTATTCAAGAGAGTCTAGAAGGGAATTTAAGCATTCAAAACTCAAGTGGCAATTCCTAACTGGATTCTTTCCTCTCTAAGATAAAGCCTGCTGGTTATAATAGTAATGTGATTTTTGGAGTCTTATTAAAGACACTCCCACAGTCTAGCCAAAACAGACAGAGCCATTATTCAACTCCACCCAGCCTAGTGATGCAATGCCTTGAGCTAGGGCAGCATGTGCTTTCAAAAGGTTCTCCCTCCCTCCCTTTAGTTCACTGGTGGTGTTTTAATTTCCTATGAATAAACTCAATGCTCTGAATCTTAACTAAGTTCTTAGAAATACTGTCACCAGGCCGGGCTCAGTGGCTCACGCCTATAATCCCAGCACTCCAGGGGGCAGAGGTGGGAGGATTAAGTCCAGGGGTTTGAGGTTGCAGTGAGCTATGATGATGGCACTGCACTCTACCCAGGGCAACTGAGTGAGACTCTGTCTCAAAAACAAACAAACAAAAAAATACTATCACAAAAGTGATGACAAAAAGTACAAAAGATTCCAGTTAGGAGAAAGGACAATGTCTTTCCTCCGATACAGAGAGTCCCTTTTTAACTGAGTACTCATGAACACAGTCTATAACTGCTATGGGTTCTGGATCCTGGAATCTCCCCTCCTCCCTGCCGGCTCCTCCCCTCCTTCCCTTTTCGCCTGTTCCTCACCGCCATGCTCCATTATCCTCAGCGTCATCACCTGGGGTCTCCTTGTCCCCTCCTACCGGCACACCATTCCCAACACTCTGTGTCAGTGTCAGCTAACGGTGCCACCACTCTCCAGTATCCTGAGCTGGCCACCTCCGTCATTCTTAAATCTCCCCCTCACTTCCTGCTCTCACACAATTGCCAGGGCCGGGCAATCCTCCTGCCAGAAATCTTGCAAATTCCCCTCTTTCCTTAAATGCCCCACCCCAAAGCCTCCAGGTCCTCGCTGTCTTTTCTCTAAATGATTACAACAACTTCATAACTCATCTGCCAGCCTCCAATCCCTCTCTGCTGAACGTACACTAAACATAACCTCCAGAATCATCCAAAGCACAAAAATGGCCACATGGCTCTACGACTCAAAATTTTACATTCCCTCCTTAGAGATCTTACCGCACACTTTTTATACTTTGGCAGCATGGCATGTTGAACCTACTTTTCTACTCGCACATGTGCAAAGCACATTTAGTTTTATAGCAGCTTACATTGGACAATATAGTTAGCCGTGTGCATCTGAACCTTTCTTGACAGCAGGAAATGGGCCTTATTCACATTTGTACTGCAAGCACCTAACATAGTACTTGGCAGTATAAAAGTGAATTATACTGAAAATGCAGACACTTTGTTCTAAGACTTTTCCAAAAGCAAGAGGGAAATTCAATTAAGCCACCAGACATCAGAAGAGACCAGTCCAGCCCTCTATCTCCTTTGTGGCCCATGTCTCATTCCCATGGGATGAAGATGATCTGGTGGACATTTTGCTGACAATTCCAGCTCCAGGGGAGCCTCAGGCTGAAGCTGGTAGAGCCCACAGGCCTATTCCCACCCTAGCCACAGCCCAGGGCAGATCAGAAAGAGTCCACAGCCTCCAGAGGTTGTGTCTTAGTCCTTTTGGGTTGCTATGACAAAAATACCAAAGACTGGGGGGCTTAAAAAACAGGTCTTTATTTCTCACAGTTCTGAAAGCTGGAAGTCCAACATCAGTGTAGCAGCATGGTCAGGTTCTGGTGAGGGCCCCCACAGAGTGGAGAACTCAGGGTTCTCCATCCCCTTATAAGGGCACCATTCCCATCATGGGGGCTCCACCCTGTGACCTCATCCAGTTATAATCACCTCCCAAATGCCCCACCTCAGAATACCATCACACTGGGGACTAGGCCTCCAACATATGGACATTCAGTCCACAGCAATGTGCTTGGCCTAATGGAATAAATTATGTTTCCCCTTTTCTCCCCAGAGAGCCTGACATCCCAGATGAGAAAGAACTTATTCTCAACAATCACAAGATGGAGGAACATCAGAGAAGAGAAAAGATACACCTTCTTCCTGGCCTGAAAATCAACATCAACAGGACCTCTTAGGGCACGACCAGGAAATCCAATCTAATTTTGGGGCTGGGGACAAAACCCTCAGCCCAGTGCCGGCTGTGAGAACACCTAGGAATGCAAATTCCCCCCAAGGGCTCTATCAGCCCATCATAAGCCTCAATCATTCCCTGCTGGGTCACTCTTGGAGCATGACTATGAAAACAGAAGGAGGACAGAAGGGACAAGGGGACCACATAGCCCATTCTGTTTAGAGGCACGATGCAGACATTGTACAGATTATTTTTACTTATATCCCACTGGCTGGAATTTAGTCACATAGTCACACTTCACTGTGTGGTGGACACTGTGTGGTGACCACACTTCACACTTCACTTCAACCTTCTGCACCGTAGCCTCCTGATGTCTAAAGCAGAGCTACCATCACCTGCCCTCCTAGAACCTGAAGGTGAGCAGGGAAGCGCACTGCAGAGGGTTATGGGAACATACAACAGGGCTTTCCCTAGCGTGGAAGGTGGGGGGAGGAGGGGGCAAAGCACGGCCATGTGGGCCAACCAACTGGCTGAACTGCCAGACCACTCAGCACCCCCTCCCGCCAGAAAGGGCGAAGTACCTGAGTCCCACCACCCACAATGCTCAGGGTGATTTCTGCCATACATATCCACTACAGGCCAATACTCTCATAGGTACTAGGGATTCAAAGATCCATGACACATGAGCCATGTCTGCTTACAGTCTAAGAGAGAACAGACAAGGGACCAGGCAATCCCGATTCACTATGGTAAGCGTCATGCTGGAGAGAAGAACGAGGGCATTCCCAGGAACGGCTTCCTGCAGTAGAACACATCTGGGTGACCCTAGAAGGACCATGTGCCGTAGAACACTATCATCCTCCAATATCCATTCTCACAACTAAAGACTACATTTTTCAGCTTCCCTTACAGTGAAGTGTGGCTATGTGACTAAATTCCAGCCAGTGGGATATAAGTAAAAATAATCTGTACAATGTCTGCATCGTGCCTTTAAACAGAATGGGCTATGTGGTCCCCTTGTCCCTTCTGTCCTCCTTCTGGCTGGGATGCAGGTGTGATGGTGAGAGCTGGAGCAGTGATCTTGTACTCAGAGACCAAAGCTACACCCTGAGCCTCCCTACCAGCCCTGGACCACCTGCCTCTGGACTGTAGTATGACAGAGAAATAAAGTTCTCTCTTATGTAAACCAATGAATGTATTGATGGCCTCTCTGTTACAGTGGCTTAGTGTGTGTCTTAATACAAGTAAGTAGGAGTTAGCCAAAGGAAGTGCATAGGGAACAGCACATGCAAAGGCACAGAGTCATGACAGGCACAGCAGAGAGTGGCTGAACTGGAGCAGTTAACGCTGCAGACACATGTGGGTGAGCCCAGGGGGATCAGAAGGGGGCCCATCTGTAAAGGCATCATGTGCCAAGCTAAGGAGGCTGGAGGAAGAGGAGGAGGAGAATGGAGGTGGAAAGAACTGGAAGGAGGAAAATAAAAGAGGAGGAGATAGATGAGGAGAGAAAAGAGGAGAGAGGAGAAGGGGTAAAAATACAGCCATCTTCTCCTGCATGTGGGAAGTGAAATTGGTTCTCAGGCCCAGGACATGTTTTCCCCAGTGAGACACCCATAGAAGTCCTAGCCCTTTGCAGTTCAGTAAAAACTGGAAAGAATTTTTACATTTTGATGAGCTCTCCAAGTTAGCTTCAATCAGAACAATTTGACTTTCATATTTCAAAAAACCAAAAGCCACAATAAGGTAGCACCCCCCGCCCAAATTTTATTCCCTGACACTATAAGGTTGGGTCAAGAGTGTGTTCATAAGTGCCGGCTCAACTGGGTTCTTCATAAATGCTTCTTAATAAGTGTTAGTGGCAGTAGTGCAGGAAATTCAAATAAAGAAACAGTAAAAACAACGGATCCACTGTACTTCCTCGGTGACCACATTTCTCTGCACCCCTCTGCCACAGACTTCCTGGAAATTGTCCTCTACGGCCACTGGTCTGCCTCCATATTGCCCATTCTCAACTCCAGTCAGGCTTCCTTCTCTTTCATTCCACTAAAGCCTCTCTCATCAAGGTCACCAATGGCCTCCTCAATGTCAAATCCAATGGTCTATTCTCATTCTCCGTCTTCATCCTCCACAGCTTCTCAGCAGCATTTGGCACGGTCAGCCTCTCCCATCTTCTGTAAACACTTCTTCCTTAGGCTTCCTTGAGCCCACCCTCTCTCGGTTTGGGGACTTCCCGCAGGTTATCCTGGTGGTCAGTATGGATGGATCAAGCCTTTCTCCTTGAGCCCAGTCTGCTTTTGACCTTCCCACCCTAGCTGACCGACAGCCTCGCACAGAAGAGACAAGTCAATAAACATTTGCTGAACTAAAAAGTGCTGCTGGTGGCAGAATTGTACAGCTGGAAAGAATTGGGAAATCATCTAGTCCAATCTTTCTCCACCTTGGCTGTACATTTAAATCACCTGGGAAGCTCTAAAATATATCCCACCCCAGGCCAGTTAAATCAGAACCCCTAGGAGAGTCCCAGACATAGATTTGAATGTGCAGCCAAATTGAGAACTCATGATTTAACCCAAAGGCATGCATAAGAATCTCCTTGGAGGCTTGTTTAAAAAAAAATACAGCTTTTGATTCAGGAGGTCCAGAGACAGTCCCAGGAATCAGTGCTTTTAGTGGGCATCCAGAGGATGCCGGTGCAATTGTTTATACTTTCAGAAACACTGGCCTAGTCCAACCATAAGACTGTGAGTGACTCAAGGGTGGGAACCATACTTTATTTATTTTTGTAGCCCCCTATTCTAAGCACAGTGCCTGGCATAGAGTATTCATTTAAAAACTGGTCACTCACCTCATACCCATTAGGACAACTACTGCTAGGGTTTGAATGTGTCCCCCCAAAGTTCATGTATTGAAATTTGGTTGCCATTGTGAGGTACTAAGAGGGTGGGAAAGCCAACTAAAATTCATATGTTGGTTGGAGGTGGGGCCTTTGAGAGGTAATTAGGGTTAGATAAGGTCATCAGGGTGGGGCCCACACAATGGTACTGGTGGCTTTATGAGAAAAGAAAGACCTGAGCTGCCACACATGCTCTTGCTCTCTTGCCACGTGATGCCTTCTGCCATGTTATGACACAGCAAGAATGTCCTTACCAAATGCCAGCACCATGCTTTGGACTTCCCAGCCTCCAGAACCATGAGCTAAACCTTCATTCTTTATAAATTACCTGGTCTGTGGTATTCAGTTATAGCAACACAAAACAGACTAAGATAGCTGCTATCAAAGTACAAAAAAACAAAAACAAAAACCTAGAAAATAACAAGTGTTGGTAAGGATGTGGAGAAACACATATGCATTGTTAGTGGGAATGTAGAATTGTGTAGTTGCTATGGAAAAAAGTATCGTGGTTCTCCCAAAAATTAAATACAGAGTTACCACATGACCCAACAACACCACTTCTGGGTATACATACAAAATAACTGAAAGCAGGATCTTGAAGAGGTATTTGTACACCCATGTTACCAGCAGCATTATTCACAATAGCCAAGAGGTGGAAGTAACCCAAATGTCCATTAAAGAATGAATGGACCAAAAAAAATGTGGTAATACATAAAGGGAATATTATTTGGCCTTAAAAAGGAAGAAAATTCTGACACATGCTACAACATGGATGAAACTTAAAGACATTATACTATGTGAGATAAGCCAGTCAGAAAAAGACAAATACTGCATGAATATACTTGTATGAGGTACCTAGATTAGTCAAATTCATGGAGACAGAAAGTAGAACGGTGGTTGCCAGGGGCTGGGGGTAGGGAGAAAGAGAAGAGTTGCTGTTTGATGGGTATAGAGTTTTAGTTTGGCAAGATGAAAAAGTACTGGAGATTGGCGAAACAACATGAATATATTTAACATTAGCAAACATACACATAAAAATGGTTAAGATGGGTGTCCCTAAAATTTGGTTCTTATATTATTATTACATCACACATTAAGTTGTAATGCAATTTCATGTACCTTTATTTTTCCATACACTAGAATAAAAACTCAACATATATTTTGTTTTAATTGTTAAGGTAGTACATTTTATCTTATATGTATTTTACCACAATTAGCAATAAAAATAAAATTTAAAATCTAGGCACTGAACAAACACCTAGATCTGAACTCCACATACGTTTATTGGGTGCCAATCCTCTGCAAAACATTGTGCTAGATGCTTCCACATGCATGATCTTATTTAACTCCAAAATAACTTCTTCAAGGAATGTGTCATCATTCTTTTTACAGGTGGGGAAACTGAGGACCCAAGGGTTTGTATCATGACCATGGAATCCCAGGTCACAAGCAGTAAATCTGGAGTTTGAATCCAAGCCTCCTAATTCCAAGGGTAGCATTGTTCCACTCTATTTTTGATGAAGAGGAAGAATACAAGTGCTCTCTCTATAAACACAATCAGTTTTCTTCCATTTGTTTCCCCAAGAAGGAGGCTCTCTTGGAAACTTTTCAAATAATGCTCGTTTCCCACTGAGTTACATCCTGCCTTTCCTAAGTGTTTGGGACATCACCTACTAAAGCCCTTTGACCAGGAAGGCCTGGCCTCCTGTCTGGCCAAGGTCATGATCACCAGGTAGGACCTGGATGTGGGGGCTTCCAATGGTTGGCTCTTTATCCCCCAAGGACATTGGTATTTCATTTCGGATGGGATTCAAGTCAAAGAATGAAAACAAGCTACCGTGGACTACCATCCTTTGTGAAGACAGCTTAAGCATTAGGAGAAGGAAGGCACGCTGCAGTCCTGTCCTCCATCCACGTGGGGTCTGCAGTAGGAAGCCGGAAGATTAGGAAAAGCTCCTGAGAGTAGGTAGGGGATCGAGTCAGCACATGCCCTGGGCTTCTGGAAGGCACACTGGGGACAACCAGACACACATGAGTTCTTCTCTCCTACAAAATGTGAGCTCCTTGGGGACAGAGACCATACCTTAATCCGTTATGCATCCCTAGTATGGTGCCTGGCACACAGCTAATACTTAACCTATAACACTCAGCTATTTACCATGTAGGTAGTAACCATCACACTAACAATGACTGGCTGCATTTAAGGGCTCACCATGTGCCAGACACTGTGCTGAGTGTGTTTTATGCATTGTCTCATTGAATCCACCCAACCATTCTATGAGGTTTATACTATTGTCCCCATTTTAGAGGTAGGAAAACTGAGACCTGGATGAATTAAGTAGCATGACCAAAACAGCATAATTTGTAATTGGCGGAAACAGAACTAGAACCTGGCTGTGCAGCCCACACTCATCCACTTCCACCATGTAAACCTTTGTGGCATTTAAATGAACTAAATCCTTTTGCCTTACAGCATGCTGGGAGGGTTGGCTGAAAAGTAAGTATCTGTACCACATGCTACAACATGGATGAACCTTGAGGATATTATGCCAAGTGAAATAAGCCAGTCACAAAAAGACAAATATTGTACAAACCCTCTTTTGTGAGGTATTTAAAGTAGTCAAGGCCGGGCGTGGTGGCTCACGCCTGTAATCCTAGCACTCTGGGAGGCCGAGGCGGGCAGATCGCTCCAGGTCAGGAGTTCAAAACCAGCCTGAGCAAGAGCGAGACCCCGTCTCTACTATAAATAGAAAGAAATTAATTGGCCAACTAATACATATAGAAAAAATTAGCCGGGGCATGGTGACGCATGCCTGTAGTCCCAGCTACTTGGGAGGCTGAGGCAGCAGGATCGCTTGAGCCCAGGAGATTGAGGTTGCTGTGAGCCAGGCTGATGCCACGGCACTCACTCTAGCCTGGGCAACAAAGTGAGACTCTGAAATAAATAAATAAATAAATAAATAAATAAATAAATAAATAAATAAATAAAGTAGTCAAATTCATAGACAGAAAGTAGAATGGTGGTTACCAGGGACTGGGGCGTGGGGGGGATGAGCAGCTATTGGTCAATGGGTACAGAACTTTAGTTTTACAAGATGAGAAAGTTCTGGAGATCTGCTGCACAATAATGTGAATATACTTAACACTACAGAACTGTACTCTCGAAAATGGTCAAGATTATAAATTTTATATTGTGTGTTTTTAGCACAATAAAAAGGTTAATATCTGTAAATCAAATTTGAATTCCATTCTAAATTTTATAAACTTTTTCCTACTTAGGTAATTAACCTGTAATCTAACACAAAACCCCACGAAGAAGAGTACAGCGGCTGTCCTGTAGCTTCCTCCTCTACAAATGAACTAGAATCTTGTATCACTGAACAGGAGCAGAGAATCCAGGAGAAAAGGGATAGAGGGAGAGAACGATGAAGGAGGAGGAGGGATGGGGGCAGGGAAGCAGGGAAGCAGGAGCAAAGAGGTCTAGACTACGATGAGGGCATCTTGAGCCTCTGGCAACTCGGTTCAGAAGCCAACACAGATAGGAGGGAACACAGGCTCTGGAGTCAGACCCTGTTCAAATCCTGCTGGCCGCTTTGCTTTTTAAGCTATGTGATTTTAAATCAGTTTTTAAGGTTTTGTTTGTAGTTGTTTTTTTTTTTTTTTTTTTTTTTTTAGTTCCTAAAAGCCTCGGTTTCCTCATCTGTAAAAGGAGTTAATGATGGCACTTAATTCATGGGGATTTATGAGAATCACATGTAAGTAAAGTTCTTAACCCAGTGGCAGGCACAGAGTTGGGCCTGAGTCAAGACTGACTGTATCTTTTCACATCAAGAAGCAGAGGGAAGAAAAAGAGGAAGAGAGGGGAGGGAGGGGACAGGGAGCCCACCTCCTAAAAGAAGAGAAAAAGAAGGAACGGAAAGCCTGGCTCTAGTCCAGAACTTTCCACCAGCTTGACAGGGGCCCTCAATCAAGTCCTTCTCAGCTTGTTTCCTCCTCTGAAAAAAAAATGAGGTCTCTTCTACCTGGAAAGGTTCGTGAACCGGAATCTTCCGTGGTCCAGTTGAGTTCCCTACCCTCGCTGTTCACTGCCCAAACCTCTCACCTATGCAGGGCTAAGGAGGCCCTCTGGAGGATGCAAGAGGAAAAGACAGAAGCAGGGCTGAGAGATGCCCACAGCTCTCCTCTGTGTACAAAGTGGGGGTGTGACCTTGTAGACCAACTACTAGCAAGTCAGGAGAAAGAGGGGGTGACCTGCGTGGCAAAGAGCTCCTTACCTGATGCCACTTTAAAAAGGATTTTGGAGCATAATTAAGTTGCCTATTTTCTGATCTGCCCCATGTCAAGTAGCTATTACCTAAACATTGTTATATAAATATCATTATAATGTATGAACATTATGATAATATCTGAATATTGTTGCAATATATACATATTGTTATAAGGTATAAACATTGTGATATTTCCTGAGACTTGCTCTGGAATAAGAATGTTGTCATATTTCCCTCTGGACCTCTTTCGAGACTTGTGTGATAAGCATCTTCAAAAAGTGCTTCCCAGGGGCCTAGGAGAAGACCAAGAAGATAATGATTCTCTCTTTAATAGGCCAAAGTGGTTGTTGATTCAAAAAGAAGAAAATATACTCATAAAAACAAGGATTGTGGATTCATTCATTCATTTAGCCAACCAGTATTGAGTAGTGTAGAATGGATTTGTATTTTTCATTTTTTGTCTTCAAATGCCCTTTACAAGCAAAATTCAGGAGTTTTTGTCTACCTATATTCTCTTAGGCAAACATAAAGTGTTACTATCCTATCATCATAAGTGTAAAAATGAAGCAGACATGGTCAGCATATAGAACAAAAAGTACAGACCAGGAACTCAACCAGCCCCACCACTAACTAGGTTGTGTCAGTTTTCCCATTTTTTAAATGAGATGATCATGCCTGAGTATTTTGGGGGATTCAATGTGATAAGAGATTCCACTGGAGGAAAATGCTGTCTACAATATATTTATAGAGGCTATTACTGTTAGAGAAAAATGCTCTTCTCTGGGTCATAGAAGAAATAAGTGGGAAAGCCATTATCTAAATCTATTCTGTTCAAGACTGAGTCTGATGGCCTTGCACTAACCGGTTTTAAAGCATCCTCTCAGCTATGCACTCAGTGTCTGCTTCCCAGGCCAAAGGAGGAAAGGGGTGAGCAGGACAGAAAACCTTGGGTGGGGCATTATATTTCTGGTGTTCATTTCAAAGAGCTATTTTTGAATATGAGGTAGCTGGTAGGATTGGATAGTTTGTCTGAGCAGGAAGAGATAATTTCCCTAACGCCTGGTCAATAGACATCCACCCATCTGTCATTCATTATAGGAGCAAATGTTTACCAAACAACTTCTCCATTCTTGGCATTGTGCTTGGCACTGTGGATACCAAAGTGAATAAATCATGTTCCAAAGAAATTTCACAGAATCAGTATCATGCTGACAACAGTCCCTGATGACAATGCAATGAAGTTAGAAATCAATAACAAAAAGATAAATTAAATACCAAAAAATGCATAGGATTTAAGAACTCACCACTAAATAAATCTTAAACCATAAGAAGTAATCACAGTGAAAATTGAAAAATTCTTACAACTTAACAGCAATGTGAATACTGTATATCCAAACTTGTATGACACACAGAGAAATACATAGTCCTAAATGCTGATATTAGGAAAGAAGAAAAGCTTAAAAATAATGAGCTAAACAAACACCTTAAGAAATTAGAAGGCTGGGCGCAGTGGCTCATGGCTGTAATCCTAGCACTGTGGGAGGCCGAGGTGGATGGATCCTTTGAGCTCAGGAGTTCGAGACCAGCCTGAGCAAGAGTGAGACACATCTCTACTAAAAAAAATAGAAAGAAATTATCTGGAAAACTTAAAATATATACAAAAAATTAGCCAGGCATGGTGGCGCATGCCTGTAGTCCCAGCTACTTGGGAGGTTGAGGCAGGAGGATCGCCTGAGCCCAGGAGTTTGAGGTTGCTGTGAGCAAGGCTGATGCCATGGACTCTAGCCTGGACAACAGAGTGAGACTCTGTCTCAAAAAGAAAGAAAAAGAAAGAAATTAGAAATGGAACAAAGAAATCCAAAACTTAGAAAGAAGATAGTAAACATCAGAAATAAAATAAAAAGCAAAATGAAAAGAAAAAGAAGAGATCAACAAAGCCAAAAATGCATTCTTTGAAAATGGCTAGTAAAATTGATATGACTCTGACAATATTTGTTTTTTTTTTAAAGAGTTAGCACAACAATATTAGGAAAGAAAATAGCAATAGAACCATAGATTCAGCAGAGATTAAAAGGATAATATAAAGAGTGCTTGATAATTTCACACAAATAAATCTAAAAACTTTAAATGGACAAATTCTTAGAAAAATATAATTTTGCCAAACTGACTTAAGAAGGGGTAGATAGCCCAAACAGTCCCATATCTATTAAAGAAATTTTATCAGTAGCTAAAAATCTTCCCATTCACACACACAGAATATCAGACCTTAATAATCTTAACAGTAAAGTCTAATATACATGAACAGATCATTCTAGCCTTTCAGAGAATAGAAAAGAAAAAATTATCTCACTCTATCAAGCTGATCTGTGAATATCAAAACTAGCAAGAGTAATTCAACAAAGGAATATGGCAGGCCATTTTAATGTATAGACATTGATGACAAAAATCCTAAACAAAATATTAGCAGTATATTTTAAACAAATTATACTAGATCATGACCAAGTTGGTTATACTAGAAATGAATGCAAGGGTAGTTTAATAAAAAAAAATCTATCAATGTAATTACCCACATAAGCAGATTTTTAAAGCATACTATTATCCCAATACTTGTAGAAAAAGTATTTGATAAAATTCAACACCCATTAGTGATTTAAAAAAAGAAAGAAAAGTCAGCAAAACTTATTCTTAATGATGAAACATTTAGCATAGTCCTTTTACCATCAGGAAAAAGACCAAGATGCTGGCCGGGTGCGGTGGCTCACGCCTGTAATCCTAGTACTCTGGGAGATTCAGGCGGGCGGATCGATCAAGGCCAGGAGTTTGAAACCAGCCTGAGCAAGAGTGAGACCTCATCTCTACTATAAATAAAAAAAGAAATTAATTGGCCAACTAATATATATATAGAAAAAATTAGCTGGGCATGGTGGTGCATGCCTGTAGTCCCAGCTACTCAGGAGGCTAAGGCAGCAGGATTGCTTGAGCCCAGGAGTTTGAGGTTGCTGTGAGCTAGGCTGACACCACAGCATTCACTCTAGCCTGGGCAACAAAGCGAGACTCTGTCTCAAAAAAAAAAAAAAAAGATAGGCTGGGCGTGGTGGCTCACGCCTGTAATCCTAGCTCTCTGGGAGGCCGAGGCGGGCGGATTGCTCGAGGTCGGGAGTTCGAAACCAGCCTGAGCAAGAGCGAGACCCCGTCTCTACTATAAATAGAAAGAAACTAATTGGCCAACTAATATATATGGAAAAAATTAGCCGGGCATTGTGGCACGTGCCTGTAGTCCCAGCTACTTGGGGGGCTGAGACAGAAGGATCACTTGAGCCCAGGAGTTTGAGGTTGCTGTGAGCTAGGCTGACGCCACGGCACTCACTCTAGCCTGGGCAACAAAGCAAGACTCTGTTTCCAAAAAAAAAAAAAAAAAAAAGATGCCCATTGTCACCACCTATATTGGATATTATTCTAAATATCCTAGCCAATGCAGTAAGACACAAAAAATAAATTAAAAGCATAAGAATTAGAAAAGAAGAAACAAAACATGCATTATTTGTAGATAGTGTGATTGTCAGAATAACCCAAAAGAGTCTATAGACAAAGTACTGGAAATAAAAAGAGAATTTCATAAGCTATCTGGATATAAGAACATTTGAAAATAAATTGCATTTAAATTGCATTTCTACACACTAGCAACAAGAGGAACACTGAAATTTTGAAAAGGTACCATTAATATAGCAGCAAAAACTATAAGGTTCCTAGGAACTAATATGGAAAAATATGTGCAAGACTTTTTTGAGAAAAATTATAAAACCTAACTGAAAAATATCAAAGAAATCCTTTGAAAGGGAAGAAACAGAACATTCAAGGATATACTCAATAAAATGATTTCAGTTGTCTTTAAATTTATCTAAAAACTCAATGTAGTTACAACCAAAACCTCAACAGAGTTTTTTAAGATACTTGGCCCAAGAATAGCTACAACACTCCTGAAGAAGGAATTAGAAGAACCTGTCTTATTCGATAAGACTTATCATAAAATTATAATAATTTACACGAAGTGCTTTTGGTGCACAAATTGACAATGGAGCAGAACAGAGAGAACAGAACGAGAACACAGCTGTGGACATTTGGTGGGTAAGATGGGATATTACAGAGCAGTGGAGAAAGGAGGGAAAATTCAGGAAAAGGTATTGGGATGACTGGTGATTGTCGGTATGGAGAAAAGTAACATTGGATCTGTACTTCTCAGCATATACACAAACAAATTTTAAATGGATTTAATATTATATGGAAAAGCAAAACCTCAAAACTTTAAAAAGTCAACATAAAAAAGTCATTTTTGATCTTAGGGTAGGGGACAATTTCTCAAATAAGCCACCACCACAACCCTAATGCAAAACAAAAGATTAATAAATTCAACTACATTAAAATTGGGAATGTCTGTGACTCTAAAACACTGTGAATCACTATGCACCACATAAAAATATAGAATGATTAAAGGTCAATTAAATAAAGAAAGAAAAGAAAAAAACCATAAAGATACAGAAAAGATACACTACAAGTGGAGTGACGGTATCTGCAACGCATACAGGTGGCTATGGGATTTGCATCTAGACAAAGTCTGAGAAATCACAAGTATGAGAAAGAAAGAAAACCTGGTAGAAAAATGGGCAAAAGACACATTGGACAATTTTACAAGAGAGAAAACACACATTGCTGATAACTTTATTAAAAGATGATTAACTTTATTAGTAACCTGGGAAATGTAATTAAGAACATGAGAAAAAAAGTCATTTTACAACCACGAGTTTGACAAAAATTAAGAAGTCTGTCCATACCAAGTATTGGTGAGATTGTGGGTCAAAAGCAACCCTTATGCACTGCTGATTAGTGTGTAAATCGGTACAATTGTTTCGGAAAACAGTAGAGCATCATTTTGCAAAGTTCAAATTTCCATACCTTATAGATCAGTTGTAGGGTACCATAGCATCCTTCTTTGTAATAGCAAAAAAAATTACAAACAACTCAATATTTTGACAAAAAAAGAATCAATACTTTCTTTTTGACAAAAAAAGAACCAATAAATTGTGGTATAGTCTGGTCTCACAGTGGAAAAGTATGCAAAAACAAAAAATAGACTATAGCTATACACAATATAGATGGAAATCACAGATACATAATGTTGAATGATATAAGTGAGTCTCAGAAGACCTGGGAAGGAGGTCAAAGGTGTAAGGGTGGAGAAGTACAGGTATAGCTGTATCAGAACAGGTTCTTAGGTTGGGCACTGGGTTCTCACGGATGCATAGTTAACAAACTTCTGGTTTTCATATAAGTTACATATAATTTTGTGTCTGTATCAAATATTGCATGCACTCTTTCCACAGTTCAGCTAACAGGTTACTCAGAGAGACTGTCAAATAAACAACAGCTACAACACGCTCTGATAAACATTATAATGGAACGATTTTTTAAAATGCTCTGGAAACAATTAGTTCTGCAGATTTTATAGGAACTATTGTTCTATTATAGGAACTATTATATTATATATATATTATATTATAGGAACTATTGCTCTATTGTCTCAACTAATAATCCTGTGAGGTGGCAGGGCAGGTATTGTTATCCTCATTCTACGGAAGAAAAAACTGAGATTCAAGGAGTTTAAGACTTGTCGAAGGTCATATACCTAGTGAGGGGCAGAGCTAACGTCAGACCCAGATATCCTGTCCCTGTCCTCAAGATCCTTCTATGGGTGCTTCTCCATTAAACACTTGCATGGAAGATTCCAGTCTATTTCTGAGCCCTCAGTACTGAGCTCCTAGCACAACTCTGCCCCATTTTCAGAAAAGTATTATTTAATTGCTGAAGATTTTTTTGTCTCAGTCTTGGGGCCATGATGCACCCGGGGGCCATCATTCCAATTCAAAAGCTTGCAGAAACTGTCTTACACTTTGTAAGTGATCAAAAGGACCTTTTCTCCCCCAAGGGCAGAAGTTCCTCTAACAAAACATGTCTTAGGCAATATATGGCTACCTATGGCTATGAATCTTATTGAGCACCTGATAATGTCATGCACTTTGTACACATTCTCCCTTTTAATTCTCACAGAAAACCTTTTGAGCTAGGCATTATTCTCATTTTATAGATGAGAAGGCCAAGGCCACCCCCAACATGGACTATGATAAGCGGACAGGAGCTAAGGAAGGACCAACAGCTCTGCACCTGTGAGATGGGCAATTTGAGTGCACGACCAGAGGTATCACCACGCTAGCATGGAATAAAATCAGATACACATCGGTGCCTTAACAATGATGATGACGATGGTTATAAATGGTGATAACCGACCATTCTTTGTTTTCTATTTTTGTTTTCCCTAAGGGCAAGACGAGAAACACTGCAGCACAAAAAAATTCAAGCAAGGCACGAGGTATCTCTTCAGATATTCTATCAAGAGGATGCATGGTACTATCTCCCCGATAATTGTTAATGAAAGGGAGAGTTAATTGTCTCTGTGGGGCAGTGTGGGAACCTGCATGCCTGAGGACAGGTGAGTAGCTCAGATGGCAGCTCCAGGACCCTTGTTACTAGCGATCACCCCTCAATGTCATGGGAGGGTGTATGTATGACTGAGTGAGTGCACCCTTCCTTACCTGTCCCTGTTGGCCTAGAACAAACTTCTGGTCCTTCTGTTTCCATGTGGAAACTGGGATCTCAGGTATAGCTTTTACCCACCCAGCATGCAAACTTCCTTCATCCGGTAACAGCACCCTAATTTTCCTTTAAGGAACCACCTTTCTGCATTTTCAGTCCACGTGTTCTAGGTAGCTTTAGATCCCTGTTGGCTCCAGGGGTGGGTAAACTAAAGCTCCATGGGTTACTAGTCACAGTGATGAACTCAGAGCTGAGGATGTGACCCAAGCTGGCTCCCAGAGCCCAACTATGTCCTTCTGCTTGAGCTCCTGGGATTGAGGTAGGCTACTAACATGGTAAGACATAAATAAGCCCGAAGTTGTCAGGATCCTCCACTTAAGAGATCCTGCCTGAAAATGAAGAAGCCTACATATTAGAGAAAGGAAATGGGGAGAGAGAAAAAAAAAACAAGGCTTGGCCAGGTGCAGTGGCTAACGCCTGTAATCCTAGCACTCTGTCAGGCCGAGGCCGGTGGATCGCTCAAGGTCAGGAGTTCGAAACCAGCCTTAGCAAGAGCGAGACCCCGTCTTTACTAAAAATAGAAAGAAATTAGTTGGACAACTAAAAATATATATATATAAAAAAATTAGGCCGGGCGTGGTGGCTCACGCCTGTAATCCTAGCTCTCTGGGAGGCCGAGGCGGGAGGATCGTTTGAGCTCAGGAGTTCGAGACCAACCTGAGCAAGACCGAGACCCTGTCTCTACTATAAATAGAAAGAAATTAATTGGCCAACTAATATATATAGAAAAAATTAGCCGGGCATGGTGGTGCATGCCTGTAGTCCCAGCTACTCGGGAGGCTGAGGCAGGAGGATCGCTTGAGCCCAGGAGTTTGAGGTTGCTGTGAGTTAGGCTGACGCCACGGCACTCTAGCCTGGGCAACAGAGCCAGACTCTGTCTCAAAAATAAAAAAACCCAAGGCTTTATGACACTACTTAAGCCCTTGGCTCCAGCCATGTCTGAGGCTAGCTCTACTCCTGAACTTAGCTATAAACAAACAAATTATGTGTGTGTAGTTTTTTGTTCTTTGTTGTTTTGCTTAAGCGACTTTGAGCTAGGTTTCTGTCACTTGCAACCAAAACGATCTGATAACTAACACATTAAGTTTAATCAAATTCCCACAAGCTTTATGGAGCAACAGAGTCCTGATGTTGGCATCCACTTCATCAAAAGCCAGAGCATCAAGAGTAACAAGTGAATCTACTTCATTTTAATAGGTAAATATTGAGAAACCTCTTCTGTGTTCCTAGAAATCTCTGCAGAACACATCAGCCTAAGTTAATCCTTCCTAGGCCGGGGTGTGGTGGCTCACACCTGTAATCCTAGCACTCTGGGACCTGGGAGGCCAAGGCAGGAGGACTGCTTGAGTAGTGTGAGACCAGCCAAGAGTGAGACCCATCTCTGCTAAAAATAGAAAAATTAGCTGGGCATGGTGGCACACACCTATAGTCCCAGCTACTCAGGAGGCTGAGACAGGAGGATTGCTTGAGCCCAGGACTTTGAGATTGCTGTGAGCTATGATGACACCACTGCACTCTACCCAGGTGACAGGTGACTCTAACTAAAAAAAAAAAAAAAAAAATTAATCCTTCCTAATCTTATTCATGTTGAGGCACACATAGAACAGTACAGAATGTGTAAGGCACAACAGAGGGAGCAAAAGTATTTGGCCCAAGGACTCAAGCATCCCAAGCCCCTGCCAACCATCCCAAGAGTTGAAGGGACTGACAACAGGCACACCTGTGACCCATGTGCCAGTCAGGAAGGTCACGTCTAGAATAAAAATAAAGTTGAGGTAAGATATTTCAGGGAAAATCCTCAAATGCCTCTTCTCTTAATAAGATGGACAACTGCCTTTTCTGACAGTACATTCTTCATACTCCATACGCCATTCTAGAACAAAGTGCTTTTAAGTCATTAGCAGTTTTTCCAAGCCAGCCTGCCAAAAGCCAGCTGTTTCTGCACAGTCAGGCTTTCTGGGGTGTGTGGCTCTGGACTCGTGGGAAGGACCCCTCACTCTGCTGAAACAGCTTTTGCTCTCAACAGCCGACCCGACTCTCAGCCAAGAAACAAGGAGGCAGAAGGTCACTGGACTGGGGGCGGAAGGAGGCGTAGCCCTAGAGCTGGACCCAAAGAATGCCATTATTTAAGATGTGATTGAAGAGCTTCTTCAAGACCGGCCAAAGGAGTCATTCTCTCTGAACCCCGGGGGTTTAAGAATGCAGAGCGCTCAAGTTTGCGGATTCCTCCGCTGACCTGCTGTGGTCAAGCAAGGATGGAAGGATGGAAAGGGCTTCTTTTCTTTATAAATCCAGTAGCTTGACTTTATCTAGGAGTGCAAAGAGTCTAAGGAAAGGCATGTTGATGCTGCTGTTTTCTAACGACCTCCTCTTCCTGTTTATCCAGCACTTATTACCCAACTTTTTTGGACGTCTGACCTATCAACAGGCCAGTAAACATTATCGACCCCACTCTATATGCAAGATATGAAAGGTAAGGGACGTGAGGGAGCTATAAAGACCCCTAAGACATAAGGCTTTCTTAAGCAAGGAGCACAGGTGCATTTCTAGGTCTAAGGTAAATTTCGAAATAGCTAGAAGTGGGGCTTGAAATGTTCCCAACACATAGAAATGACAAATACTGGAGATGACAGACACCCCAAATACCCTGACTTGACCATTATGCAGTGTATGTATGTAACCAAATATCACACGTATCCCATAAATATGTACAAAAATTATGTATCAATAAAAAGCAAAAATAAAAACAAAACAAAAAAAGGTAGATGGTAATAAATGCCCCAATGGAGATATAAGAAAAGTGTTTTGGGAACTCAAAGTGGGGGCTTTCCAGTGGGCTTGGAATGAGGGGGGTAAAGGTCTAAGAAAGCTGCCTAGAAGAAATCCACAGACAGGCTGGGTTGTTAAGGGTAAGAAGAAAGAATGGCATGTTCTCAGTGGTCTCAAACCTCAGAAAGGTCCCTGCTGGAGGAAGAAGAATGTGTTCTGTGTTATGGGGTGACTTGTATACCCCAAAATCCATATGTTGAAGTCCTGACCCCCAGAACCTCAAATACAATTGCATTTGGAGACGTGGCCTTTAAAGAGATAACTAAGTTAAAATGAGCCCATTAGGGTGAACCCTGATCCAATATGACTGGTGTTCTCACAAGAAGAGGAAATTTGGACACAGACACTCACAGAGGGAAGACAGAGTGAAGACACAGGGAGACAGTGGCCAGCTACAAGTCAAGGAGAGAAGCCGAGAACAGATCCTTCCCTTGCAGCCCTCAGAAGGGACCAACCCTGCCAACATCTTGGTCTTGGACTTGTAGCCAACAGAACTGTGAGATGATACATTGCTGTTGTCCAAGCAGCCCAGTCTGCAGTACTTAGTTATGGCCGCCCTAGCAAACTAGTACATTCTGAGGGCTTTCCCACTGGCCCCAGCACCTCCCACACTGGGAGCTGCTACCCAAGCTTCCAGAGGGAAAGGGACTACCTCGCCCTCCTCCCTCCCCTGTCTGATCTCGGCGTTCTTGTTGACGAGACCCTATTAGCATGCGTGTGGCTCTCTGCGCTGGGTTTTGGAGCCACACATATTCTTCTCCACGGTCAGTAGGCTGTTCTGGAATGTGATCCTGGCAAGCCTTCCCTCCTCATCAGAGCCAAAAGCCAAACTGCGCTATCTTCTGTTGTCTTAATGACTTTCTCTTTTATCATCCCATCTGGGGCTTGTCTGCCTGCTAAAGTACCAGGGTCTCCTGCTCCGTTTTCTACATCTTTGGAAGGACATAATGCTAGCAGCCCAATTTATTAATACAACTATTCATTGAGCTTGAATATGGAAAAAACACAACTGTATGATTTGCAAAGAGGGTTAAGGCTGGCATGCCCACGTAGCTGGTTTGGGGGAGAATTCTTATGAAATCAGACTCCAGTTTAAGGAACGGAAGCCATGAGCCACTTAAAAAATGTAGCTCAGTTTTATGCACCAACTCACCTTATCCTGACAAACACTATCCTGACAAAACTGCTCTGAATACAAAAGTTAACACAGGAAAACAAAATCAGAGGTCCCAATGTTGCCAATGGGAGGTTCTGTATTGGCCACTGGTTATCTCCCGTACCTTACAAAGAATGAGTATCCAAACTAATCTTAAAGACCAGTCTTAGTGCACAGAGAAGTGACCCACTCCGGGTCATTCAGCTTCTGAATCCAACCTCTTTCCACAACACAACACTGTCTTTTGAGATTAAGAAACCAGAGACTTAGGCCGGGCGCTGTGGCTCACGCCTGTAATCCTAGCTCTTGGGAGGCCGAGGCGGGCGGATTGCTCAAGGTCAGGAGTTCAAAACCAGCCTGAGCAAGAGCGAGACCCCGTCTCTACTATAAATAGAAAGAAATTAATTGGCCAACTGATATATATATAAAAAAAAAAATTAGCCGGGCATGGTGGCGCATGCCTGTAGTCCCAGCTACTCGGGAGGCTGAGGCAGAAGGATCACTCAAGCCCAGGAGTTTGAGGTTGCTGTGAGCTAGGCTGACGCCACGGCACTCACTCTAGCCTGGACAACAAAGTGAGACTCTGTCTCAAAAAAAAAAATAAATAAATAAATAAAAAATAAAAATAAAAATAAAAAAAAGAAACCAGAGACTTTGGGCTTTATCTCAGCTCTGCAAATGGCTTCCTAGTTGATCTTGGGCAAATCAAATCATATTGCATCCCTGGTTTCTTAGCTAAATGATACGTGTCCCCTCTTTGTGAAGACTTCCTCAACTCCCTTGGGCAGAATTCGTTCCCCCCAGGATGCTCAGTCCATGGCAGCCACGTGGTGATCTCTCCAAGAGTTGGCAACTCTCCTCCCTGCCACGCTTCCCACCCGCACACTCCATTTCCTGTGGCTCCTCAAAGGAGCCCCACCCCCAATGGGGGGACGAAGAATGGGGCCGCATCAGCCCGAGCCCACGGTCAGCATTCCCCTGGCCACAGCGACAGCTTCAGGGAATCCGTAATCACCTCTGGTCTTCAACTCCTCTTTGTCAGGGAAGATAAAATTTCATAGTTAAGACCCAACTCCAGTCTGGAAAAATTTTAACTTTGTTCTGAAACCAAAGGAGGCCTCACACACCAAGGGTTCTGAAAGTACCACTCTGGGAGTTGGAAGGAGTGCTCTATGCAAGCCTGTCAGAAAACTTTCATTCTCTTACCCTTATGGCCCCATGACCTGGTTGGAATTCTAACAGCGTTCCTTGAGCCCAGAGAGTCCAATTCATCACCTGGGATTTTATGAAAATGATCCATGCAATCTATACACAGAGTTAATAATGATCCTTAGAAAAAGCTCAAGTGTGAAAATGTTAAAGAAAAAGGTAGTAGGCCGGGCGCTGTGGCTCACGCCTGTAATCCTAGCTCTTGGGAGGCCGAGGCGGGCGGATTGCTCAAGGCCAGGAGTTCAAAACCAGCCTGAGCAAGAGCAAGACCCCGTCTCTACTATAAATAGAAAGAAATTAATTGGCCAACTGATATATATATATAAAATTAGCTGGGCATGGTGGCGCATGCCTGTAGTCCCAGCTACTCGGGAGGCTGAGGCAGGAGGATCACTTGAGCCCAGGAGTTTGAGGTTGCTGTGAGCTAGGCTGACGCCACGGCACTCACTCTAGCCTGGACAACAAAGCGAGACTCTGTCTCAAAAAAAAAAAAAATTTAAAAAAAAAAAAAAAAAAAAAAAAGGTTGTAGACAAGAAGGCATCAGACCAAGTAGCTCCCTGAGTTCTGTAAATGCTTGACTTTCTTTCTTCTCAGGTGTAGGATGATTACAAAGGGTCCTGATGGAGTTTCTGGTCCACAGCCAGCTGAGAAACACTCAACCAAGCAGCAGAGATGGGCCAGGCAGTAGAACACAGCAGGGAACAAAGTAACATTTTGCAAAGTTCACAGCTAAGAGATGGGACAGACACTAAACCAGCAAATGCGTTAAGAGACAGTTATCAATCAGTGATTCTCAAAGTGTGTCCTCAGACCAGGAGCATCAGCATCACACGGAAGCCCAGAGCCTACCCCAGACCTACTGAAGCAGAGACTCGGCAGTGGGGCCCCGCAGCCTGTGTTTGAAGCCCTCCCGGTGATTTAATGCACGCTTACATTTGAGACAGAAAATGGCAAAGGCCGTGAGGGAGAGTAACTGCAGTGTTACTCCAGACAGGGCGGTCAGGGCAGGGCTCCTCAAGGAAGTGAACCGAGCTGAAGCCTGAAAGAGGACAACAAGCCAGCCACATGAAGAGCCAGAAGAGCGTTCCAAACAGAAAGAACAGAGAGTGCAAAGGCCCTGGGGTGGGGAGGAGCCTGAAATATTTGAGGAAGAAGAAAGGAGCCAGCGTGGCCACGATCTTATTGGGATAGGCAAGGTCTAAAGTCAGCAAGCCTACATGCTCGTCAGCCTAAAACCACAGTGAGCGCCGAGATGCTGAGACAGCCACAGAGCCCTTCTAAAGATCCTCTAAAATGGAGGGAACAATGTCACTGAGCCTGCCCTCCCCGCTAGGCTGTTGTGAGAAATCAGTGAGTGAGTGGAGAAGAAAGCATTTGGGAAAGCAAGAGGCAGTGTCCCAGGGGGAATTACCACAATGAAGGGAGTCAAGGAAGGATGTGACCACAGCATCCAGCCTCCCACAGTGAGAAGCCACCAGACTGCAGGCCAATGCCACCTGGCCCCCGGCCACTGCCTGCTTTCTGGAGCTAAATAAGATGGAGACAATGCTGGAAAAAGAATCTGTTTAGGAGGTCTGAGGTGGGGGACTTCCCGTAAACGTCTGGCTGTGGAACTCTTACATTTCTACCTTATTGGTCAATCTGAGAGGCTCCTCGGGCTTCCTAAGGAGCTTGTGTCTTGCTCCAGCTGCTTGCAAACTCCTTCCAGGTATTATAAAGGCAGTGTCCTATTGCTCACAGCACCAGGCAATGTACTGTCATCACAGTCAGAGTCGGCTTCATCCATCCACTGATGTCCCTTTCTAAGGGGGACTTGGCAAAGGGCTCATCTCTGCTTCAGGCTCAAATGAGGGTTTTGCCCAGGACCCCGAGAACACGGAAGCGATACAGTTATCAGGTGGCCTCGAGAGCTCAGACTACATGAAAATCACTGCCTCAAACGAAACATGAAGCATACTAAAAGCTCCAAAAAGTCTCCAGAAGCTACCTGTCTCAGAAGCTGCCCTTCGCCTGGCTGCGTGGCATCGTCACATCCCGAGAGATTAAGGCTGGAGGGAGCCTTAGCGAGTATGGCCCGGCCCCTCTTGGACAGATGGGAAAATGGAGCCCCAGAAGGAGAAGGAGCTGGAGCACCGCCACCCAAGGAGCTTGTCGCAGTGCTAAGATTAGACCAGGCCTCCAGTCGGCTGAGCCCTTAAATCAGAAGTCTCCTTTAAACCGATGGAAACGTACCACTCTCCCACTCAAACACGAGCATTCACAGAGTGAGACCCAAGTCGACTGCACGGCATTCAAGAAACCCCCGATCTAGTTCCAGCCAGCCTTCTTAGCCCCGTCTTAGCCACAGCCTGTGCCCGCCCTGCAGCCACGCTGGGTATCACAGGGCATCACGGTGGGCAGGCGGCCCTCACCAGCAGTCCTCCACACGCAGGGAGCTTTCTTCCCTCCGAGTGTCTCCGCCCACACTCTTCCCCGACTCGCAGTGCCCTTCCCCATCTCTGACATGAAAATCCTACTCAATCCTCCAAAGACTCATATGCATTCCCAGCGTGGAATCCAGTCCCGTGAGCGCTCCCACCGCAGCCCGCTCTCGCCAGTCACTTCCCACGCTGCGGCTGGCGGACAGATCCCGATTAGCTCTGCACGGCGCCCCTCCCCAACCCCACACCCCCGCTCGGCTGAGAGATTCTGAGGGCAGGGGCAGGGGCTTGCTCATCTTCAGACCCCCTCCCGGCGCTGGCTGAATCAGTACCTGTGTAATCAAGTGCATGCACAGGTGTGCAACACCTGTCCTTAGGGAAAGCTTCTGCAACCACTCCAGCCAGAGCCAACAGAGCGCCCCATACCCACTCGCGCTGCTGTCCCATTTCACTGGGCTGTCATTATTTACATATTGGGTTCCATATTTCCACCAACCACCCACCCAACTTCTGCCAAGAATAAATTCCATCGGCGATAACAAAGGAACCTACTTGGACAACTGTGCCTGAGATACGATCAATTTCTCTTTCTCATTTGAATCCTCTTCATACTGTAGCTTTCCTGCTTGTTCAACAAATATTTATCAGGTGCTAGAAACACAGTGGTGGGCAACAGAGAAAGGTCCGCTGGGTGGAGAGACGTTAAATAATCACAAGTTTTGGTCTGTCTATCACAGCTGTGGTGTATGTACAGAGGACCAGGACGGGACGATGTGGTCCCTCCCGACTCCGCCCAGGCAGCCCTGCCCCATCATGCTTCATCCCAGCCATGGGGGTCCCGGCAGAGACCGCCAGCCCTCACCAGCTCAGATGCAGAAAACAGATGGCTTGTCTTTTTCCCCTACGGGAATGAGGCAGAGTCTGGGTTTTTGTGTGTGTGTGTTTTTTTGGTTGTTTTTTTTTTTTGTCTTTGCATTGTTTCTTATAATCTCCCTCAAATTCTTAACCCCCCTCCCATGGAAACTGTTGAGGATGCCAATTTCATACCGATTCCGGATGCGAAATCTGTCCTGTCTGACCTCATTGGTTCCTGGGGGACATGTTAAGACCTGTGAAATATGTAGGGCTCATAAATCTACTCTGGCTGGGTCTCCACAAATGTTTCAGTTTGAAAGAAAATCAGATAGCACTGACAAGACCCCGAGTATCCCAGTTCCCCCCCTCCCCAACACACCCGCCGTCCGTCCCCAGCGTCTGGCTGCTGGCTGCCTGGGGCAGGCCCGGCACCGGCTGTCCCCGTCTCCCCTCTGGCCTGGCTCCGACAAGCTGGAGGGGAACGGAAGGTCAGGCCTTGACATCCAGTCTGATGTCTGTGGCCTCTGGAGGGAAGGAATCCTGTGAATGTCCTTTCCCTGCCAGCCCCCAGGGAGAGGGCCCAGAGACCCCTCCTCAAGCATGCGCCTCTGTTTCCAAGACAAACAGGAGCCTCAGGGTGGCTGCTGGGCTCCAGGGGGTTCCAAGGACATATCATGCAATTGAACGGCGCCCTCTGGAGTTGTGCGGGGAGCTGGCCCCGGCTGGCGGCGGACCTCTGGGAGCCAGTCTCCCCCACAGCACAAGCAAAGCCCTGGCTTCGAGGTGTGAAGGGCCCAGCCGCTCACAGAGTTTCTAAAGGACAGTGAAGGTAGGTTTCTCCGCAAGTTGATCTGACCTGAAGGTTCTTCACGGCCATCTTTTCCCGGCAGCCCCTTTGCGACGCTGTATATTCGATTCCACTCGACGCTCCCTGAGGGCCAGTGGTGCCCAGCACCGAGCTGGATGTGGGGCAGACAGCGTGGCCACAGCCCCGCCCACGGGGTGCTCAAGGAACAAGGAGTTTCTCGGTCATCTTAGTCCCCTCTCAGCACCCAGCTCACCGGGAGGGGTCGGTACAGGGTGTGTTTAGAATGAATGGGGAGAGACAGAGAGAGACTCCCATCCCAAGGGAGAGAACGAAGATACCTACATTGCTCTTCGGGGCTCCCAGAGGCCGAGAGCGCCCCAGAGAAAGGCTCAAAAGCTGCCTCTCCAGCCTGAGTGGGGTCAGAGTGCAGACAGCCAGGGATAAGTGTCAGCATGTGGTCACAAACTGAAAGGAGATGCCTCCCCCTCAATTCTCCCTCTCTAAAGCCCCACCACCACCACCTGGGATAAGCAGCCAACAGGCACCTGCCACGTGTCTGGCCCTGCGACTGGGCTGGGACCGCTGAGAAGTGAGGCCAGCAGAGTTGCTGCTCCTGCCAGATAAAGAGCTTGCAGGTACAGGAGGAAGAGAGGAAATGATGGAGGTGACAGTTTAGGGGGAGCAGACCTGACTGTCAGACACACAGCACATCCTTCGCTAAGACTCAAAACAATCCCGCGGATAAGCGTTATTATCCCGTCTTGTAGGTGGGACACACCCAAAGGATTTAAAGCCAACACGATGCCGCGATGGGATTCAAACCCAAGTCTGTGTGACTCTCAAGTCCACGATCTTTCCACTGCGACCCGTCATACGATCTCCCGCTCTTCCCTGGCATAGCAAACTGCCCACTCCAGGTCCACTAAAGATCTTTCCTTTCCTGACAGCTGATACTACAACTTGGGACTATCAGTTATTTACATGAGGCTGCTGTTGGCAACATCCAATGTGATTCCTAATGTATTGTTTCAATCAGTTTTATTGTACTCAGGCATGCACGCTTCGTAAAACGAATGCCTTGCATTTGTATGGTGTGTTTACTTCTTCATTTCATTTAATCCATTCCTGATAGCACAAACAGCCCTCAGATCGCTCTGTTTCTTGCATTATAGCTGGGCTGGAGGCAGGAGCAGCAGATGCCACGTGGACACCAGTCCTACAGGCAGATAGGAGCCATGAAGAACATCTACAGAATCTGCTCAGTTATGTACAGAACCTTTGTGAGTGATTCTGTTCTGGAGTTAGCCAGTGATGGATTCCATCCACTTACATCAAAAGGATGTTTGAGAAGAAATCTATGTCTAGCCTTGACAACAAAAAAGGCATTACAATCACATTCCTCCATTTCAACACATTTAGCACGCTTGCACCTCTTTAAGAAGCATCATTACATGCACCTCCCATGAATTTAAAAAACATATGGCTCAACAGTCTGCTCAGAACCAGCCCTGGCGTTTGAGGCTATTTGGACCCTTGCAGGTACCTGTGACCTCCTGTCCTCCAGCGGGCACACTCTGGAGACCTGGTGATGCAGCCACCTGTGCCAGAACCAGGAAGCAGAGCCGAATGGTCCTGCTGTGAAAAAGCCCACACTTCGTCTCTCCTCTGCAACACCTCTTGCTTTCCTACGCGACCGGCTAATTCCAGAGTGGAATATAATTAAAAGAAACATGACCAGGCCAAGGAACATAAGACGAGAGCCAAGAAAAACTTGTAGGTCATTGAAAAAACTTCCATGCTAGGCACTGGGGAAGTGACCTACTACACAAAGGCACCAAGGGCCGGGCATGTCCCACCAGTGGGGCCCCACCCAGCGTGCGAGGCCAGTCAGTGCGCTGGACCCCACCACAGACCGGTGCCAACTACCAAAGCCAGCCACAGCTGGGAGTGGGAGGCACTTCCTTATATATGGAAATCGGCCAGTCCCAACAGAAGGTGTCATCGAGCCTGTGCGCTAGTTGAATCACACCCAAGTAGAGAAGGGCCACGTTACCTGAGCAATGCAGGTGAGAAACAGTTAACAGAAAATCCAGACTGTCTGGGCACAAAAATCATGTTCCCTAAATATTGGGAAGATTTAGGACAGTAGAACATCCTTGAGCTGGGAGTCTGAGAAATCATCCGGTCCAGGGAATTTAAACCTTTTGCGTGTATGCCTTGAACCTATTTTGCAGCCTACGGGCCCCCTTCTCAGAAAAGTTATTTTAATTGCATAAAATAAAACTCAGGGGATTACAAAGGAAAGCAATGATATTGACATACAGTGATCAAAATATTTTTTAAATGTGTGATGCTGTAAAATATATATATACACTTTATCGGTATGTTAAAGAACAAGATTAGGCAGCAGATATACTATCTCCTATAATTTTGAAGTGATAAGCATGAATGAGATTTCAAAATAACATTTCAAAATATTTCAAATACTTCAAACATTTCAAAATAACTGCCACAGCTGTCATGTGATATGTAAATATCTGATTTTCTTGTTGACACTGTCATAGGAACTTCTACTAGTCCTATAGCTTGTTGCCTACATAATGGTCAGTAATGCTAAATTTCAATTAGCAGTTATGGGGGGGGAAACATGAAAATAGATCCTCTGATATCCGTCCACTGACCCCAGATTAAGACCCCGTAATGTAATACAATCCCTTCTTTTTATGGACAATAAAACTTACACCAGAGAGGCCAAGTGACTTTCTAAATGTCACACAGCCAATAAGTAGTAAATTTGGGATGAAAATCCAGTTCTTACTGACATTTTATCTGGTCCCTTTACCACTACAGCATGATGCTTCAATTTAGGCTCTAAAATAATTCCTTTTCAGTTTTTGTTTAGTTTTTAAATAAAAGTAATACATTCTTCTAACAAATGCAAGCAAAATGGGAATTACACTTAAAAATTAAGTTTCTACCTTTTTTAAAATGTAGTGCTGTCCAAAAAAAAAATAGATAGATGGACTAGGGTCTTGCTAATCGAATTGTGGTCTCTGGATCAGTGGCATCGCTTTGCCTGGGAGCTCGTGAGAAAATGCAGAAACCCACGGCCCAGCCCAGACCCCTGGAGCCAGAATCTGCATTCCCTAGGTGATTTTTTTTTTTTTTTGTAAGGATGGACTTTATTTTTTAAAAAAGTCTTTTGAGGACTACAAATTACAAAGTAAAAGCAGATCACTACATAGAAATCTAGTGAATACATTTTGCCTGTGCACGAAAACTTTATCAAAGTTATTCATTTAACAAATTCACCCCATTCACAATATTTTCAGAAAAACAATAACAGAATAACAAGACTAGGGGTTTGGAGTAAGAGAAATCATAAGGGAATGATGAGATTTGAAATAATGAAAACAATGATGATAATATCTCCCTTATTAAGCCCTTACCACCAGCCAGCCTCCATGTTAGACAATTTACATGCATATAATGCTCTTTTAAAGATTACTATACTTTTATTTCAAATTATATTACACATTATTTCCCCAAGATGAACTTTTAAACACCAAACTCTTGGCTCATAAGAATGGCACCTTCAAAAGGGACAATCTCTACTCAGTTTCTGGTAGCATTATTCCAGGCTAGTTTCTCTCACCAATTAAAAAACCTTCAAAATGTTCACTTTTAACACAAAGTCTTTCCATCAAAAAAATGTGACTACATTTTTTTTCCTCTAATGTCTACATCATAGATGGGTAGCAGCAAGAAAAGGAAGATGAAAATTGAAAGGCAGCCATTAAAATAAATGGATCAATTGTATAGAAGAAATATTTGGCTCATGGCAATTAAAAAATGGCAACTAGGGTATATGTTAATAGCCAGATACTTGAGTCATTACTGAGTATTTTAAGAGAATGAAGTCAGTCCAGTATGACCAAGTAGGGATACGCAATTATCATTGCACTTCATTCTTTATAAATTCTCTAAGCCAATAGGAAATCTAAGTTATAGCTAGATTTCCAATTAGAACATGCTGGCTCTTAACACTTTCAACAATTTTTACAGGGTTTATACATACATCTGTCATTTCCCTTACTCCAATTTCTTTATGAGTCCTTTCCCATCAATCTAAGCATATTCTGAACATAAAATATTTTAAATGATAAGACTTTTCTAAGCTCTGCTGAGCTACCCTTAGAAGTTCCAGTTCACCTCAACTCCTACTGCTGAAAAGTGGCAGGAATTCAACCCTCAACCCTCTAGAAGGCACATGCTATTAAATCTAATTCCCACAGGAAAGAAAAAACAATAACAGAATAACAAGACTAGGGGTTTGGAGTAGGAGAAATCATAAGGGAATGATGAGATTTGAAATAATGAAAACAATGATGATAATATCTCCCTTATTAAGCCCTTACCACCAGCCAGCCTCCATGTTAGACAATTTACATGCATTATCTCATTTAAGTCACCAAATTCCCTATGGAGGTCTGTACTGTTATCCCTGTTTACAGATGGACACACTGAGGTTCGGAGAGGTTAAGCCGTTTGCCCACGGTCCCAGGCAACGATAGAGAAAGACTTGACGCAAGCTGGGAAAACTAGGTTGGGGGCTGTTCGTGACAAGCTTGCTGGGGCCAGTTCACAGGGACATCTGAGCGCCACCCAACTGTGGAGCCCCTGCCTCCATCCTGGGTCCCCCTGCCCCTCCAGGCCTGCCTGGCTCTGGCGTTCTCAGCAGCTCAAGAACCCTGTGGCCTCAGCTTCACGCGGTTTCCTTCTGGTCTCAACCTGAGGACTGAGTTTCAAGTTACAGCCCGAGCCGGAGGCCTGAACAAAAAATAAGAAAAATCTGCGGAAGTAGAGGCCACCCGGTCCTCCCTCATCGTTGCCAGCCACAGCCGGCCGCACTGAGGGCTGAGGTTTCTACGTGCTCCCGGCCTTGCCATATCCGCTCGCCACACTGGACTGACTTCCCGCAGTTTTGTTTTACAATTTAAATAAACCCAGGCTTCGATGGCATCTCCAAGCAGATTCTGAGCGAAGCCTCATCAAGTCCTAGCTGGGCAAAGGCCCCTGGAGGCCTGAAAGGTGGGTGTGCCCTGAGCTCAATTTGAGGTCATTTGAAAGGTGTTAAAGAGTTAGGCCTTCAGTACATCTTCAGACTCCAGATCTTTCCATGGGTTATCATCCCAAGACCTCAGCAGGCACCTCCACAATCCTTCCCAATTACCGTTTACTGTGTGATGCTCCATGCAGACACTGGACAAAGTGTTTTTAGATGTAATCTGGGATACAGGCTTTGGGGAAACCAAGCCCCAGACCTCACAGGTAAAAAGTGGCCAAACCAAGGTAAGAACCAAGGCCTGTCCGATTTCTTTTTTTTTTTTTTTTTTTTTTTTGAGACAGAGTCTCACTTTGTTGCCCAGGATAGAGTGAGTGCCATGGCGTCAGCCTAGCTCACAGCAACCTCAAACTCCTGGGCTCAAGCGATCCTGCTGCCTCAGCCTCCCACGTAGCTGGGACTACAGGCATGCACCACCATGCCCGGCTAATTTTTTCTATATATATTAGTTGGCCAATTAATTTCTTTCTATTTATAGTAGAGACGGGGTCTCGCTCTTGCTCAGGCTGGTTTCGAACACCTGACCTTGAGCAGAGCAATCCGCCTGCCTCGGCCTCCCAGAGTGCTAGGATTACAGGCGTGAGCCACCGCGCCCAGCCGGCCTGTCCGATTTCTAAGTTTCAGCCCCCTCCACTCTAGAAGTCTTCCCATCTCTGCCTTCTCTTTGTACCATCTCAGGAACTTACCAGAGGCTGCCTTGAATTTCAGCTGCTGTGTTCTGTCTCATCTGCCTTCTTTGACCACACGCTCTAGAGAGAGCCCATGGCTGTGCGCAAACCCCATGTCCTCTTCCGTGCCTAGGCCAGCGCCTGGCACCAATGAGCGCTCTGTAAACATCACTTGACTAAATATTGGCTGGCTTTCAGGAAAAATAACTCAAGAGCAAGCCTCAGGCCAACACCATCCATCTTCCAAAAGGATCCATATGTGTTGCTCTCTGCCTGCTTGGGCACTCTGATTAAACAAAAATATCCCGGGCCAGAAGAAAGAATAAAGATATTGCTTGTAATTTTCACAAATGGCCGAAGAATTCCTGCAGTCTCTGGAGTAGCGTGGATCTAGCAAAAGGCTGCTTTCTCGGCCGCAAAACATTTCACGAACATTAGTTACTGGGGGAGCCCCTTAATTTGCCACCAAGCCAAGTTGGTTAGCAAAGCCAGAACTTGGAATGTCCACCCAGAGCAGTGACAAGTTGAGCCCCAAAGGGGATGAGCATGAAGAGACAAGTGGCAGCCGCATTCAGGGACCGGGTCTCAGAAGCAGCAGGCCACGAGAGGAAGGTTCCTGAACACAGGCCCACATGGTGGGTGCGTCGGCCATTCATTCAGCCACAGCTGATGCCACACCCTGAGCCTTCAACACACACCATCCTTAACCCCAACCGTCCTTCTGGGGGATGCCTGTTTGGCCAGCCTACGAGAGAGGGGGAGGGGGAGAGGATGGGAGGGGGAGGGGGAGAGGGAGAACCTGTCTGGGTCTTGGTTGTGTTGTTCTGGATGGCCAAGACTCCCTCCAGCAGCCCTTCCCTCCTTGCCAGTTAACTGTGTCTGTCTGGTTTCCCTCCCCTGAGAATCTGGTCACCAGATCTCCCAAGGGTCCGGGATCTGGGTGACACATTCCAACCCACCGTGAGTCCCATCACCCTCTTGGCGGTTGCCCTGGAGCTGCACACCCTCATGCCAAGATGAATGACACAAAACTCGCTTGGCTCACGGGCTGTAATTCTTGGATCACTGTTCATCCTGTCTACAAAAAATGTCCCAACTGATCCAGCTTTATATCTAGGGGCCTGTGGACGCAAACCCAAGGCCACACACACTTTGTTCCAGACAGAGCAGGGTCTTGTCACCTCCTAAAGTGGAACCCAAAACAGAGAAGCCAAGGAGGAAGCTCAGAGGTGCTGGGACCCCAGGTGCTGAGCCAGGCTTCCTTAGAAGTGGGTCCAAAGCCCAGAAAGAGTAAACCACAGGGAAAGGGGGTACCCATTTGCTTCCTCAAGGCTGATTTTCTTATAATTTAGGAAAAGAAACCAGGGTGTGGAGAGGGCAAAAGATCCAGATGTTATCTACGAAGTGGTCTGCCCCAAAATGAAACCTGAATTAAATCAAGGTCTCTAGGATCCACCAGCAGTTTACAGAAAATTACAGGGGAGGAAGGAGTAAGTTCAAGACCACCACAGAGTGCAACCAGCCAAATCCCAAACGTAGGACATTCTGCAGGACAAAGAACTCAGCCTCTTCAACTAGTTAAGTAGCAAGGAAACAATAAAGACCAAGAGACATTTAAGAGACTTGTCAACCAAAGCAATTTGTAGACCTTGTTTTATTGACTCTGAATCGAGCAAACCAACAGAAAAGAAGCTGTCGAGATGGTTCCACATGCTCATCCCCTTTGGGGCTCAACTTGTCACCACTCTGGGCGGATGTTTCGAGTTCTGGTTTCGCTAACCAACTTGGCTTGGTGTCAGTTAGGGGCTCCACCAGTAACTAGCATTTGTGAAATGTTTTGTGGCTAAGAAAGCAGCCTTTTGCTAGGGCCAGGTTAGTCCAGAAACTGCAGCGATGCTGACCATTTGTGAAATCACAAGGCATTCATGAGACAACCAGGGAAATTTGAGCACTATCTGGATATTTAATGATAAAAAGGGATTAATGTTGACTTTTGTAGGTTTAATAATGTTAAATGTGGCTGGAGGGGCATGTTTTTGAAATTTTTGTAAAGAATCTTTCTCTCTTAGAGATAATTCTGAAGTATTTAAGGATGAAATTGCATGACGTCTGGGACTTGCTTTAAATTAATGCACTGAGTGGAGGGGTAAAAGAGAAAGGAGATTGTGCCCGTGCCAAGAACGACAAGATCTGGGTGGTAAGGAGCTAAGTGTCCATTGTGGTCTTTCTACTTTTGTCTGGGTTCAAAATTTTACGGAACAGAAACTTTCATTTAAAAAAGGGAGAGGCCGGGTGTGGTGGCTCACACCTGTAATCCTAGCACTCTGGGAGGCCGAGGTGGGCAGATCGCTCAAGGTCAGGAGTTCGAGACCAGGCTGAGCAAGAGTGAGACCCCATCTCTACTATAAATAGGAAGAAATTAATTGGCCAACTAAAAATATCTAGAAAAAATTAGCCGGGCATGGTGGCACATGCCTGTAGTCCCAGCTACTCGGGAGGCTAAGGCAGGAAGACTGCTTGAGCCCAGGAATTTGAGGTTGCTGTGAGCTAGGCTGACGCCACGGTATTCTAGCCCAGGCAACAGAGTGAGACTCTATCTCAAAAAAATAAATAAAATAAAATAAAGTAAAAAAAGGAGAGAGAGAGAAAGAGAGCAAAAGAAGGACCTGGTTTTTTTTGTTTTGTTTTTTTGGTTTTTTTTGAGACAGAGTCTCACTTTGTTGCCCAGACCAGAGTGAGTGCCATGGCATCAGCCTAGCTCACAGCAACCTCAAACTTCTGGGCTCAAGCGATCCTCCTGCCTCAGCCTCCCGAGTAGCTGGGACTACAGGCATGCGCCACCATGCCTGGCTAATTTTTTCTATATATATTAGTTGGCCAATTAATTTCTTTCTATTTATAGTAGAGACAGGGTCTCGCTCTTGCTCAGGCTGGTTTTGAACTCCTGACCTCGAGCAATCTGCCCGCCTCGCCTCCCAGAGTGCTAGGATTACAGGCGTGAGCCACTGTGCCCGGCCAGACCTTGCTTTTAATCCTGGCTCCCATACTGACCCTCTGAAGCCCCTGAACAAACCAACCTTTACCTCGCTGAGCCTCAGTTTCCTTATCCAGAGCATGAACAGTTCGAATCCCGGTTTGGCCCCTCACTGGCTGTGTGACCTTGGCCAAGTTTCTGAGCTTCTCTGTGCCTCAGCTTCCTCATGGGTGCAATAGGAACCATAATATTAACAGTTCCACTCCAGAGGGTTGTCATGAGGATTAAGTGCATGAACTCGTGTAAGGATCCCGGCGCGCAAGCACTATCCAAGTGTCTGATATTATTACTGCTGCTGCTGCCACTGTTGTTTATTACTTTTTATTCTGATGAGGAGGGGGACGAGACTCCTTTGGAGATGTCGTCACCTCTCCTAGCATGCTAAAGTTTCAGGAACATTTCCTGCCTGTCTCCGACACACACCCTGCTCATAGGATGCTTCCGCCACAGGGCCGGAGCCCGGCTCTGGAAAACACCCACGTTCTCCTTCTCTGGGCAGTGACACCTCCAGACTCATCTCCTTGTCCCTCCTTAACAATTTCCCCTCTGGTTCCCTTCCCCTCCTCTGCCGCCATGCTTCGCTTCCCTTCCCCTGTTCCCAGGCCCACCGCTCCCCATCCCCGTTCCTGGAAGGAACAGTGGGTAGAAGGAGCCTCCCTTCCCAGTCCCTCCTGTCCCCGCCTCCCATGCCACCTCTTACAATGCCCAGAGGGACCGTCAGGGCCTGGTTGAAAGTCCTCTGTAAACCAGGAAACCACGGGGTGGAGGGAAGGGAAGTTAGAAGAACCGGGGACGCATGAATGCATAATGCTGCACTTTTGGAAATGGACGGGCCTGCTGCCAGTCCTCACTGGGGTTCCTAGATTGTATTCTTCTCACAAAAGGGCCATTATGAAGGCTCCGCACCTCCCGTGTGACAGGTTCAGAGCCATAAACGGCATGACGTCAGAGGGACGGGATGAATAGGCTTCCCAGCCATGTCCTCATTGTCGGGGGCACTGGGACCCCAGAAAGCGGTCTGGGGGAGGGAGGGAGACACTTCGGAGAGCCCTGCAGCACTTCCCCGCCGCTCTGCAGAGCGGCCAGTGGGACTGCCCAAGACATCAGCGAGAGCTGCCTACACCGTAGCCACCAAGGCCCCCTCCCCAAAACCTGCAGTGCACCCTCGTCCTCACCTCAGTATGTGCACGTGTAGGGCTGGTTACTCAGCTTGTCCCCTGGAAGAGCAGCAGGACCCCTGCCCCCCTGCACTTCTCTATTTCTGCCTTTTCTTTTAGGAGCATTTCTTTTCTACCAGATGGGTGAGGTCATGTCATATAGTTAGGAAATCGTGGACAGGGGAGTAGTGAGGGGAGCTGGACTCACATCCTACCTCTGTGACACCCCACTGGTTGGAGTTAACATCACCCTCTCTACGAAATGAAGAGGCTGAAGTTAAAGATTGGCACAAAGTCCCTTCCAGTTACAATGGTCTATTGTTCTGTTGCTTGTTATGAGGAAGTATGTTCCCATCTTCCCTACGAAAGCTGGAGGAGTGCATGGCTCTACTGGGGCCACCCTCCTTCCCTTCGCATCCTCATCTGTATCCAAGGTAAACATCAACCAGCTCCATTCTCTCTCTCTCTCTCTCTCTCTCTCTCTCTCTCTCTCTCTCTCTCACACACACACACACACACACACACACACACACACAGCCTTTGAGACCAGTAAGAATGCAGAAGCTTGAGTTCAGGTGTATCCAATTTTCCCTTTGACCTCTGAAGCACGCTTGTTTGCATGTTTTTTACATGTGTTCCAATGGAAACGCACACTCATTCCCATGAGCATATGGAAGACAGGCTGGGCACAGTGGCTCACTCGTGTAATCCTAGCACTCTGCGTGGCCGAGGTGGGAGGACTGCTTGAGCTCAGGAGTTCAAGACCAGCCGGAGCAAGAGTGAGACCCTGTCTCTACCAAAAATAGAAAAAAGCAGCCGGTCATCATGGCATGCACCTATAGTCCCAGCTACTTGGGAGGCTGAGGCAGGAGGATCGTTTGAGCCTAGGAGTTTGAGGTTGCTGTGAGCTGAGCTGACACCACGGCACTCTAGCCTGGGCAATAGAGTGAGACTCTGTCTCAAAAAAAACAAAAACATAGAAAGTAGTGTAATATAGCCAGCACAGCCTCTCTTAGGGTTGGTTACAACTCAACACTCTAGAGCCCTGAAATGGAACCAGCAAAAACTTCACCATGTAGACTAATGGTCTCCAAAACCTTTGGGGTATAGGAAGGAAATATTAGAACTTCAACTCATTTTTATTTTGATCACATCCTTTTAAATTTCCTGGTTCTTACATGACCTCTATGCTCCTCAAACCGTTAGTAAGACAGGGTATGCATGTAATTTATAAATATCCACATAATGGAGGTCCAGGCTCAGAAAGGTTTTGCAGATGGTGTGCACAATCAGAAAAGGGTAGAGCCTTCACTCTAGACCATCTGCCAACGCTGGAGACACGTACAAGGTTTTGGTGTGACCACAGTCAAAGGGACCAGGGAGGATCCGGGTACTGCTCCTCCAAGGCCACGCTGGCCGACAGAACCCAAAGCTCTCTAAGACACTGTCACACCCCTTGCCAGTCCCTTGGTGGCTCATGGTATCCCACGTCTGCTTCTTCCCAGAGTTCCACCCTTGCTGTGCGTGCCCATCAGACAGGCTCCTTTTGGCCAAAAGAACAGTAGTTCCCACCCAAGGAACCTACTTTCTTCCCAGAACAGTTGGCCTTGGCCCTCAAGCCTTCGTCTACTGCAGGAGCACGCGTGCCTTTCAAGGGTGAGGGGTGTTGAATACAGAGCTCGGGCCCCTTCTAGATTCTCTCTCTGGGATTTACTTACTAAGTCTGACCAGATGCGTTTGTTATTTAACTGAGGAAGTATGAACTTGTTTTCATATCTATAGATGAGAGAGAGAGAGAGACAGAGTGAGAGAGAGAATGTAGAAAGTGAGGCATTGTTTTGCTGGTGCACTGACTAGTAGCTAACAACCCATGTGGGGCGGACGTGCTGGACGCAGACAAGGCCCTCGCCAAGCCCGAGGGACGAGGGAAAGGCCGGGCCACTCACCCACACACTGGTTGCCTTCATCCATCTGGTATCCGAAGCGGCATATGAGAGGCCTGGAGATCGTGGGGTAGTTTGGAGCCGACAGCGGTGGAGCGGCTGCGGGGTATGGACCTGAGTAGGCGTTCGAATAAGGGTTCGAGTAGGGCCCTCGGTACACCGGGTTTGTTCGGGGGATGCATAAATACCCGCCATTCTGGTTCACACACATCATGTCTCCCCGGCAGGCCTCGGGGATGGTCCGGCACTCGTCGATATCTGCAAGGGCCAAGAAAGGACGAGCATTAGTGGCCCCTACACGCGTTGTGCACGGGGCATATTTAAGCGGAGCTTTGCACCAGGAGTGGCGCGAAGGACCCCGAACACACTCCACCAGCATCTGCTCTCCAACACCTAGACAGCGCCCGCTCGCCGCAGGCAGGCACTCCCACTGTTGGCAGAACCGAATGGAAGTGACCAGCGCCACCCAAACAGCAGTCTTTCAAATACCACCAGCACGAAATTGACCATGTCCACAAAACCCTTGCTGTGGTTTAAATGTCCCCTCCGAAACTCATATTGAAACTTACTCCCAATGGGGCAGGATTGAGAGGTAGAACCTTTAAGAGGTGATTACCTCATGAGGGCTCAGCCCTCATTAATGGATTAATCCATTTATGGATTAATGGGTTATCATAGGAATGAGGCTGATGGCTTTACAAGAATAGGAGGAGAGGCGGGGTGCGGTGGCTCACACCTGTAATCCTAGCACTCTGGGAGGCCGAGGCGGGTGGATCGTTTGAGCTCAGGAGTTCGAGACCAGCCTGAGCAAGAGTGAGACCCCATCTCTACCAAAAATAGTAAGAAGTTAATTAATTGGACAGCTAAAAGTATATAGAAAAAATTAGCTGGGCATGGTGGCGTGTACCTGTAGTCCCAGCTACTCAGGAGGCTGAGGCAGGAGGATTGCTTGAGCCCAGGAGTTTGAGGTTGCTGTGAGCTAGGCTGACGCCACAGCACTCTAGCTCGGACAACAGAGTAAGACTCTGTCTCAAAAAAAAAATAGGAGGAGAGACCTGAGCTAGCACGCTTGGCCCCTCACCACCTCAGGACTCTGCAGAGGCCCTGCCCAGCGAGAAGGCCCTCACCACATGCCGGCCCACGATCTGGGTCTCTTCAGCCTCCATAACTGTAAGAAATAAATTTCTTTTCCTTATAAATTACCCAGTTTCAGGTACTCTGTTATAAGCAACAGAAAATGAACTAATACAAACCCATACTATCATTTGCTTAATGCATTTCTTTAAATGAACCCACATTTGAAACCCAAGTAAGTGAATTTTTTTAATCTTACATGACTACAGCACATGAAAAACACTCTCGATTAGCATAAATAGAAACAATAAAAATAAATATATAACTGTTAGAATAAAGAGTGTTTATCTGTGGGTATACCATCTAAAAACATGTCACTCTGAGCTAGGATAGGCCTAAGAACTGTTCCCAGTTCTATTCCAAATAACAACAGCTGGGCAGGGTGGAAAGAGTCCCTTGCATCAAGACAGACAAGGTCTGGGCAAGAGCAAGTTACTTGTTAAGAAAGCAAGAGTCTTACTTTAAAGTCAGCTCACACTGTGCAGCCAGCAGGGCCCATTTCCAGCCTGGCTGGTGCTCAGCCTCTTAGGCCTGGAGGGGTGGGCGGGCTGTCTAGAAAGTGGGCCCTGCTAGGGTGGGCACGGGGGAGGCCTGAACTCTGGCCCGAGTGAGCAGCAGACCCGATTCCGTATCCTAGGGGCCCTCTCACCAGCCTTGGCGTCTGCTCTACGTGGGACTCAGGCTGGGGAAGAGATGCCTGCATCCCGACAGCCACCACCCCTCCTCACCTCATCTGACAATCTCCGGAAAGGGGAACGTTGAGGCTCAGAATGCAGCAGCTTGTGCTCTAGCTTGAAGCCTGAAATTGTCATTAAAACCGGTGGGCCAGAAAAGAAGGCTGCTGCCTCTCTCTCTCTGTCCCTTGGCACAACTTCAAATCAGAGCCTTCCTTTAAATCAAAGTGGAGTTAAATTTCCAGATTTCCCAGGGCAGGGCTTTATTTTTTGCCACTTGTCATTTTTCAAGCCATCTATCTCCCCTCTGATGCGTAGTTGATGTGAGCTCAGGGAGGACTAAAGACTTGGCCTAAATCAAATATAATTTAAAAGCTAGGCTGGGCACAGTGATTCATGCCTGTAATCCTGTCACTCTGCGAGGCCAAGGCGGAAGGATCGCTTGAGGTCAGGAGTTCAAGACCAGCCTGAGCAAAAGCAAGACCCCTGTCTCTACTTAAAAAAAAAGAAGAAATTAGCTGGGCAGCTAAAAATAGAAAAAAATCAGCCAAACACGGTGGCGCATGCCTGTAGTCCCAAGCTACTTGGGAGGCTGAGGCAGGAGGATCACTTAAGCCCAGGAGTTTGAGGTTGCTGTAAGCTAGGATGATGCCATGACACCCTAGCCTGGGTGACAGAGTGAGACTTTGTCCCCCCCCAAAAAAAAAAGAAAAAAGAAAGAAAGAAAACAAACTGGGGGCAAGTGATGATGTCTTATTCTTTTCATATGCCCTGTACTCCATCAAAGACACACTGTTCTATACCCTGAACATCCTGTGCACCCCAGTCTTTGCTCATGCTGTCCCTTCTACCCAGAATGCCATTTCTCAGGATTTTACTTATCCTTCAACACCCATTTCAAATGTGACCCCCAGCGACAATTTCTTTCCTGACCCTGGACATAAGACATCATTCTCTCCTCTTCTTTTGCAGGGCTTTTACCTCCACTTTGCAATTACTTCATTCCGCCACCCTGTCTCAAAGTTCACGTCTAAGTCCATCTTTCCCACTGTGTGGTGTGCTAAGAGAATGCGCCCCCTCAGTAAAAGTCCTCTTCCTAATCCCCATACCCGTAGATATGTTAGGGTACATGGCAAAGGGGAATTACAGGTAGCAGCTGGAATTGAGGTTGCTAATCAGCTGACCTCGAGATGGGGAGATTATCCAGGATTATCTGGGTAGTCCCAATGCAGTCACGTAAGTCTTTAAAAGTAAAGAAGAGGCTGAAGGATTGATCAGAGAGAGGCTACAGCAGAGAAAGAAGAGATCTGAAGCGTGAAAGGCACTTGACTGGCTGTGCTGGCTTTGAGGATGGAGGGAGGGGCCGTCGCCAAGGAATAAGGGCACGACTAGAATCGGGGAATGGGGCTGGGCTGGCAGCCAGCAAGGAAATGGGAACCTCAGTCCGACGACCACAAGAAACTGAGCTCTGCCAAGAACCCCCATGAGCAAGGAAATGGAGCCTCCCCGAGCGCCTCCAGAAAGGAACACTGCCCTGATGACACCTCGATTTTCCTCTGGGAGAGACCCACGCTGGACTTCCGACCTACAGAACTGGGAGATAACTTGTGTCGTTTAAGCCACAACAGAGACCGATTCTTTGACTCCCCGCAGAGCCTAGCCCAGGGCCGGGCACAGAGAAGCGACGGATCAAAGGGCATCGTTGGGTCCAATCATTTCACATCACCGCGTCACGTCCTCCCACGGGCAAGGCTAACAAAGATTTGACGACCCTGGACGACAGCCAGGGAGGAAGCGGCCCTGCAACGGGGCCGAATGCCCCCACCCCACGAAGGACGTTTGGTGGCTCATACCTAGACACTGTCCGGACTGGCGATCCAGGTCGAAGCCATTAGTGCACTGCGCCTGCAGGGAAGGGGAGAGAAGAAACAGGCACGGTCATTTCACCTCTTTTCTACCATAAAAGTATATAGCTGCGTCGCAGAAAGTTGGGGGAATGGAATAAAGAAAAAAGGCATCCATAACACCAATACTTGCATTATAACCCTTATTTATTGTTTTTTTTTTAATTTTTTCTTATAATTGTTTACACTCAGCATCTCTTTTTAAACTCCCTGCATCATTGCTTCATTTGTAGCAGATGGTTATCAGGCTTAATGCTTCAGTTATGAAAGGCAATAATAATCATCATCATCACATCTAAGGCGCCCAGTGCAGCCTGCCCTGTGTTTATCTCCTTTCTGGGAGTGGATGCTGCTTTCAAGGGCAGTGACGCTTTCTTTGGGTGCTGTGTAACCTCTCCTTTAAAGCAACCAGTATGGATTCCCTGTCCCCATGAAATCTTCTACCTGATTCTGAAGTTTGCACATTAAATAAAAGCTACACAGCAGATGCAGTCAGTTTTCTAAGAAAAACAGAACTGGGGAAACTCCTCCATTTCGACCGTAGCAAGACAATTACACGAAGATGCCTCCAGAAAGACACAGATCTCAACAATCCCAGAGGTCTGTAGGTTTTATGGACAACCTGAGCTACAACTTTACGCGCTTTGAAAAAATGTCTTGGGGGTAGACAATCGGTGGGCTCTTGGAGAAGACCCTGCAGCCTGACATCATATAGGATTACGCCCAGGAGGTGTGTTTTTGGCTGTGGGAGCTCCCATCTCTGGCCTTCCCTAAGGCTTCAGTGGTTGGGCTTCCCTGAGCTGTGGGTTGATTTGTGGAGATGATGCATTTGGCCTGCACTCCCAGGCGAGGGCCTCAGGGCAAAGAAAATGGAGCAGAGGAGCCAGGAGGCTTGCCAGAAAGTTCCATAGACCAGGAGACCTGAGTTCCAGCCTAGGCTCTCCAACTAAGTGTTGGCGTGGGTTCAACTCTGCTGGACTGCCTGGCTTCAAATTCTCACTGTAGCCCCTGCTTGCTGCACGACTTTTCCATGCCTCAGTTTCCCCATCTGTGAAATGGGGGTGATAGTATGTACTTAGTTCTAAGTGATTGTAAGGATTACATGTGTTAATACCTTGTTTTCGCGAAAATAAGACCTACCCATAAAATAAGCCCTAGCAGGATTTCTAAGCATTTACGCAATATAAGCCCTACCCTGAAAATAAGACCCAGTGACGGGCGTGGCTACGCAGGGTATCTGCACAACCCATGCATTTCGTCACTGAGCGGTAAAGAACACAAGCAGCCCTTCTCATCTGCCCCATGAGAGCTCTATTGCTCAACACGAGAGATTGGGGCCAATGGTTCTAAAGGAAATAGAGTAGCAAGAAATTCAGGATGGAATTCGGGGTTTGGAGAGTTATGATGATGTTCCAGAAGAAGATGACTTAACTATATTTGAATAAATGTAGATTGTTGTACCGTACTTTAAAAAAAAAATAACACATCCCATGAAAATAAACCCTAGCGTGTCTTCTTGAGGAAAAATAAATATAAGACCCTGTCTTATTTTCAGAGAAACACGGTATATGTCAAGTTCCTAAAGTGCAGTAAACAGATCTTGTAATTAACCACTGGCCCTCCCTGGGTCCACATGTCCCTGTCTGCACACCTCGAGGCTGGGTCGGAAGACTCCAAGGTCCCTCCGAGGTCTAAAATGCTTTATTACCCTTCCCAAGATCCCTCTTATCCCCAGAGGCCTGACTATGTTTCAAAATTCTTAAAATGAAGGGAGAAGACACTCCCCTGTCCACAGCCCTCAGCCCTGCTCAGAGGTGGGGCTTCTCTCACTTCTTCCCTGAGCCGGAGACACAAACAGGCCACTGGGAGCTCTCAGGAGGCATCTGCTCACGTTGCTCAAGGGCTGGCACACACGGGTCCACGCCTCCTGTCGCCGTACATGGTGCAGGCGCTGCAGGCTTCCCCCGGACCCTGCCCTGAGCCTAACCTCACCCGGCCCTTCAAGGAGGGGTCTCGGCCCAGGTCTGCAGCTCAATTACTCAACGCGGCATGTCGGGACTTCCTCGCCCGCCCCCTCCAGTAGGGGGTGTGCACAGGGAGACACACACAGGCCCCTGGGGGCCACACGCGGGCATCCTGGGGGAACTATCGTCCAGGAACACTGCCCCACATTTTACTTCTTAACACTGATGATAAATCAAGGCCTTCTGTGGGCCCAGGCACGATGGCTCACGCCTGTAATCCTAGCACTCTGGGAGGCCGAGGCGGGTGGATTGCTTGATGTCAGGAGTTCGAAACCAGCCTGAGCAAGAGCGAGACCCCGTCTCTACCATAAATAGAAAGAAATTAATTGGCCAACTAATATATATAGAAAAAAATTAGCCGGGCATGGTGACGCATGCCTGTAGTCCCAGCTACTCGGGAGGCTGAGGCAGGAAAATTGCTTGAGCCCAGGAGTTTGAGGTTGCTGTGAGCTAGGCTGACGCCACGGCACTCACTCTAGCCTGGGCAACAAAGCGAGACTCTGTCTCAAAATAAAAAGGCCCTCTGTGGGACATAAATGCAGTATGATCTGCTCAGAAGAGTGTTGGACGGGGCATTGGAACACCTAGATCTGCCAGGTTCTGCCCCTAGTAAATGATGTCACTTGGGGCTGAGTCTCAACTTCTCCCAGCCTCGGATGTAGCCTCAGGTGCAATGAAGGGCTCAGATTAGGTGAACTGTTCAGCCCCTCCCACCTCCACAAGCCTAGGACTCTAAAATGCATGGCTGGACTGCCTCACTCTGGTTTTTAATACACTTCTAGATAATCGAAAAAATCAAAATCTTACCTGTGCATTCCCAGGACTCGGAAGACAGAGAGCCAGGATGGTAACGGTGAGTATCCTGCAGGGGTGAGAAGGTGGATATAAATGCCCAAGATGTGTTCAGGTCTGGGTAGAAGAGGCCAAGGGATTCCAGACACCCCAACCATCACGAACATAACCATGCCTCTTCTGCTTGCTCCATAAAGTGGGATAACGTGTTAGATAACACGTTTTAATAAAGGGGTTTGCTGCTGCTTCAAAAAAAAAAAAAAAAAAAGGTCTAAAACCCACCACCATGGTATTAACCAGTTAAGATCTTTCCCCCTGACACGAGATTTGCCTGAGTTTTAAGCGTCTTTTTTCTCAAATGATTACAGAGTGAATAAGCCAACAGGCCCTCAAATGACAAAAGGAAAAGAAAGTGGGACCATGAGGCACTTTGAGTAAAATGGAGAAAAAAAGGTGTAACGGAAGTCACTTAGCCCACCAGAAAACCTCCGGTCAGCGGATGGGCTGGGGAACTGCCACCAGCAGGCAGGAGGAGAGGACCCAGGGACCTGCTCAACCCAGAGCAAAGGAAAGAGCAGGAAAGCTTAGGAGGAGGAGCCAAGAAACCAGGGGCCAAGCCAGCTCTGCCGCTCAAAAGCCACTAATCCCCTCTGAGCCTGCACTTCGGCCCCTCATCACTCACAGGTTTTACCCAGTAAAATCACGGTCACCAGTACACTTTAAAAACACAAACTCGTACTGGCCGGGCACAGTGGCTCACGCCTGTAATCGTACCACTCTGGGAGGCTGGGGCAGGCGGATTGCTCAAGGTCAGGAGTTCAAAACCAGCCCGAGCAAGAGCGAGACCCCGCCTCTACTATAAATAGAAAGAAATTAATTGGCCAACTAATGTATATAGAAAAAATTAGCTGGGCATGGTGGCGCATGCCTGTAGTCCCAGCTACTTGGGAGGCTGAGGCAGCAGGATTGCTTGAGCTCAGGAGCTTGAGGTTGCTGCGAGCTAGGCTGACACCACAGCACTCACTCTAGCCTGGGCAACAAAGCGAGACTCTGTCTCAAAAAAATAAAAAAAATAAATAAATAAAAACACAAACTCGGCTGGGCCAGGTGGCTCATGCCTTCAACCCTAGCACTTTGGGAGGCCGAGGTGGGAGGATCACTTGAGGCCAGGAGTTCTCAATGAGCCTGGGCAACATAGCAAAACCCCACGTCTCTACGAAAAAATAGAAAAATTAGCCAATTGTGGTGGTGGCGCATGCCTGCAGTCCCAGCTACTCAGGAGGCTGAGGCAGGAGGATCCCTCCAGCCCAGGAGTTCAAGATTATATAGTAAGCTATAATGATGTCACTGCACTCCAGCCTGGGGGAAAGAGTGAGACCCAGTCTCAAAAAAAAAAAAAAAAATACAAACTCTATGCTACTTCACACCCATTAGGATGGTTATTTAAAAAAAAAAAAAAAAAAAAAAAAGCAGAAACTAATGAGTTCTGGGGAGAATGTGGAGAAATTAGGACCCTTGTGCACTGCTGGCGGGAATATAAAAATGGTGTCGCCTTTATAGAAAATAGGAATGACAGCTCGCCAAAACATTGAACATAGAATTACCTCATGATCCAACAAGTCTACTTCTACGCCCCAAAGAATTGAAAACAAGGACTTGAAGAGATATTTATACACCCATGTTTAGAGGAGCATTGTTTATAACAGCCTAAAGGTGGTCACAATCCAAACGTCCATCAATGGATGGGTGGATAAACAAAATATGGTGTAAACATACAAGGGAATATTATTCAATCTTAAAAAGGAAGAAATATTGGCACATGCTACAGTGTGGATGACCTTGAGGACATTATGCTAAGTGAAATAAGCCACTCACAAAGAAAGACAAATACTATATAAATACTAAATGAGGGCCGGGCATGGTGGCTCACGCCTGTAATCCTAGCACTCTGGGAGGCTGAGGTGGGCGGATTGCTCGAAGTCAGGAGTTCAAAACCAGCCTGAGCAAGAGTGAGACCCCGTCTCTACCACAAATAGAAAGAAATTAATTGGCCAACTAATATATATAGAAAAAATTAGCCGGGCATGGTGGCGCATGCCTGTAGTCCCAGCTACTCAGGGGGCTGAGGCAGAAGGATCACTTGAGCCCAGGAGATTGAGGTTGCTGTGAGCTAGGCTGACGCCACGGCACTCACTCTAGCCTGGGCAACAAAGCGAGACTCTGTCTCAAAAAAAAAAAAAAAAAATACTATATGAGTCCACTTATATGAGGTCCCTAGAGTTGTCAAAATTATAGAGACAGAAAATAGAATGGTGGTTGCCAGGGGGCTGGGGGAGGGCGAAATGGGGAATTGTTGCTTAATGGCTACAGAGACTCAGCTGTGGGAGATGACAAGTGATCTGGAGATTGGTTACACAGCAATGTCAATGTACTGAACATACTAAACTGGACATTCAAACATGGTTAAGGTGGAAAAATGCAAAATCTACGGAATGCAGTATAGTATGAAATGCAGAGCTTTATTTAGTGCTATGATTCAGTTCTGCAGCGATTTAACCAAGCAACTACCGCTTGCAGGTGTGGACACCAGGCGGAAGAGATGCAAGACTATGAAACAGTCACTACCCAGAGAGCTGGTTGGAGAGCTGCATGAATCGGTAACGTCTGTAGACTTTGGCAAGGGCACTGATATCCCCATTGAGTGCTGTAGCAGGAAGGCTGGGAGTAGGAACAGGAAGGGAAGACTTCCTGGAGGAGGTGATTTTAAAGGACCTGTGGATCAAGGGACCTGGCTGGATTCAGTGGCCTGTTGCTGCCAACATGCACTGCCACATTATAATCCCTCCCTTTACAGAGTGTTCGATAGATTACCAAGTTCACTGACATCCAGGACACATGGCTCATCCGATTCAGCAACCCAGGGTATTAGAGGGCCTGGAGTTAAGGTGGCACTCAGCGAGGTTAGAGCCCTAACCTGGTGCTAGGAGATGCAAACCCATTTCCTTCTCGTCCCCAATCCAAAGAATAAAGACCCCGAGCGTCCACAAGTTTTCATTTCATCTAAGCGCCCATGCGAGCCAGGTTCTAGAACGCTGGAGACAGCTCTGACCTCATAAAGTGCAGAGCCAAATCCCAGGGCTTTTTGATATTTGCAAAGGCCAGATTTATATCTGGAAGGAATGAAAGAACAATAACAAATTTATTTTCCAGTCTGTATATTATGAATTTCAATGTTTTCCTGTTTCTTCGCATGAAGTTTCCTTTCAGTTGGTTATAAAACCCTGTCTCGTTTATGTTGGAGACAGAACAGGCTGACTGCAAAGCAGTGGACTTCAAGAGCTAGTGGAAAAGGCGTGCTAACCCCGTTTCTCCCTCTGCACCCCGCTCTCCCATTCCCTCTGGCTGGCGGCAGCTGGGGGACAGGTCTTGCCTCAACCCCAGCCTCCTAGAAGAGTTGGGTCCCGGGGTGCCAAACAGGTTCCAGGCTAATAGAGCGGGTTTTCCTAAAATGAAATAATACCCAAGCACCGTTGCTCTCACAGCATCACAAATAGCTGCACTCTGTCACGAAAAAAAAACCCTAAAAAACTCCAAAAATGAACTGATTGTAGGAATATTGGGGGAGGAGGGTTGGTGCTGCTGGGAACTTTCTAAAGCAGGTGGGTTCACCCACTTGGTGCACCAGCCTAAGATGCAATGAAAGCGGAAGAGACGAACCAATATCAGGACCGTCTGACAGAGAAGTGCCGGTCCCCAATCCAGGATGACATTGTTACAGCTTAGTTTTCAGCATACACACACACACACACACACACACACACACACACACACACACACACACACACAGTTAATTTGTTTAAAGCAGCGATGCTTTCAAGAGTTGGCTGAATAAAACCTATACAGATGTCATCTATGTAAAGTTCTTCAAGGTTTAAGGATCACTCGACTGGAATTGCAATTTCCTTAAAGGACAGCAAAACATTTGCTTACATGTATCTGCGTGTGCAGTCCCCTCTTCTCATTGGCTTGAAACTTCTGGGTCCCATGCCCTCTGTGAGTCCCGCACAGACATAGAGCAAGTCCAGCCCTGCGACGTTCAGCGCGCCCGTTTGCTTGTCCAACAGCCCCACGCAGCAGAGTAGCTGCTAGGAATTGCTAGTCAACTAGTGATTGTTCTCCCACATTTAAAAAACTACATTAAAAAAAACTTTTTTTTTATAGAAGGCACACGAAGTTTCTGCTCTTCCAGAAAGAAAAAGAGAGAGAGAGAGAGAGAGAGAGAAATAGAGAGGAAAGCAGCGCCGAGGTTTTTGCAGCCCTCTCGGATGCTGACTTCCGAAACTGCTAGCAAATCCCCACTCCCAAAAGGCGGCTGGCGATGGAAATCGCAGAGGCGCAGCTTTTTGCAATTAGCGATGTCATTGCATCACTAGCTAATGCCTTTTCCAACATCCTGGCCCAGCCTGAACCCCAGCCACAGCCGTTTCCCACCCGCCGTCCGCGCGGTTTGCAGGCCGGGAGGGCGAGCCGCCCGCGCCCGCGCCCACCTCTTGAGTCCGGGCATGTCCGAGGCGCGCGGGGCAGCGGCGGCGGCGGGACCAGCAGCGGGCGGGACCGGGCGGGGGCGAGCGCGCCGGCCTCCTGGCGCCCCGGGCCGCGGGACTCCGTTCCAGACGCGCCGGCGAGTCGCGGAGAGGACGCGGGCAGCGCCTGGGTCCTCCGAGCCGCTGCAGAGCCCACGGGGCGAGCACCTGGTTCTGCTTAGCCCTCTCCAGTAATTCAGCATTAAACCAATTGGGGCAGGAATGTTAAAAATGAACACTTCATTTTCTAAGTATGTTAAACAATGCAAATGGGGCCTCGGTCTGGACACAGCTGGTTCAGATTACAGCGCTCACCAACTGGCGGGACGCCTCACAACAATCTCGGGGCGCCTGCCAGGCCCGGCGCTCGCGCTGGGGGGGCCTGCCCGGCGCGCTCGGCTGCGGGGCGGGCGGGGGGCGGCGCGCGGGGACCCCGGCGGCCACCCGGGAGGGCGGGGCCGGCCGCGTGGCCGCGGGGGAGGGGCGCCCCTGGCGCGGGCGTGGCGCGGGAGGAGGGGGGACTCGAACTCGCGACTCGCGGCGCGGCTGCGGGGACCGGGGGTCGGTGGGGACTCGGGCAAGCGATCTGGGGGGACGCCCGCTCTTCCCGAAGCCCGGGTGGGGACGAGGAGGAGGGTGGGACCCCGCGATGCTCACTGGAGCCCTGAGCTTGTGCAATGCAGACCTCGGTGAGGACACGCTGCTGTCCCCGCCCTCGTCCCCGGACGGGCTCGAAAGTGACTTTAGCAAGTGAAAAGGTGGCTTGAAAAGACAAAGGGACGACGGTTTGGGAAAGCAGAGCGGCGGAGAAAACGCTGGGGCGCGACGCCGAGCCCCGCACGCTCACTACGCCCGGGATCCCACACTGTTTGGCTTGGCCGCGCGCCACGCGCCCCCTCCCACCTGCTTCCCGCCGTCGGGAACGCGCGGATCCCCGTCCTGCCCCTCACCACCGCGCCATGCGGTAGGAAGTGTCATCTCCATTTTACTGGAGGGGGAGATAAGAGAGGTTAGGTGACTTCCCCGTGGTCACACAGCTATTCACTGATACACGCTGAGCCTCTGCAGCCTACATTTCCAGACTTTCCAAAGGGCGTTTTTGGGGTAAGTGGAATCCTACTTTGAAAATTCCTTACTCTAAACGAGAACAGCAGAATGTCAACAGTTGTTGAAGCCGAGTATCCGTTATACTATTTTATTTACTCTGTATGTGTTGGCAATTTCCCATAAAACATATTTTTAAAACATCTTGTCTTTACAAGGTTGTTCATCCTCCCACTGTTTGTAACAGCAGAAGATTATAAATACCCTTATGGTCCATCAGTAGGGCACCAATAGGGTTAAACAAAGGAAGAGACTTGCAAAGACGGACTATTATGCAACCAATTAAACAAATCTATGCACATAAGGGTCCATACTGGCCAGCTCCATTTATATAAAATTCAAAGTTAGGTAGTGCCTGGGAGGGCACACAGGGGCCTTCTTGGTGCTGGTACTTTTCTAATTCTTGATCGGGGGTGCTGGTTACATAGGGGTGTGTACACTTAACATTTGTAAAGTCTTATGTTACACTTTATTAAAAAAAACAAAAACAAAAAAAAGGGCTGGGCAAGGTGGGTCAAGCCTGTAATCCCAGCACTTTGAGAGATCAAGGCAGGAGGATCGCTTGAGGCCAGGAGTTCAAGACTGGTCCCAGCAATATGGCAAGACCCTGTCTCTACAAAAAAAAAAAGACCGAAGTAGCTCCTTATGTGCTGATATTGAAGGATGGCCAACATATTTTGTAGGTACAAACAGTAGAATATTGGTAACTTCACATAGAGCAATCTAATATGTTACTAAGTACAAGAAGTAGAACTGTGGGTACAGCATGCCACCATTTGTAAAAAAAAATAGGTAACACAAGGTCTTGCTTGCACGTGTACAGAAAAGACATCTCCTGAAGGATGTGTGAGCAATTGTTAGCTTTGTTCACCTTAGTTCAGGCTGCTATAACAGAATACCATAGACTGGGTGGCTTAAACAATAAACATTTAACTCTCACAGTTCTGGAGGCTGGAAGTCCAAGATCAGGGTGCCAGCATGTTTGGGTCCTTCTGGCCAAGGCCCTCCCCAGGTTGCAGATGGCCTTCTTCTCGTTGTAGGCCTACATCATGGAAAGAGGGAAACTGAGTCCCTTTCATAAGTGCACTGACTCCATTCCTCAGGGCTGCACCCTCATGACCTAGGCTTCACCTCCTAAAACCAACACATTGGGGGTTAGGATTTCACCATACGTGTTTTGAGGGGACACAAACATTCACTGTGTGACAGTCTCCTAGGTGGGAAATTAGGGAGGTAGCTGGAGTACAGCTATGAGCGGAAAATTTGATCTTTCTTGCTTGCCTTTTGGTATAATTTGAATTTTGCACCATGTACATGTATTACCTGTTCAATATATGAGGTTAATTTGATTTAATATATATTAATATTATATTATGTCAAGCTGGTTGCCAGGGTAGGGAGAGTGTTAAACTGCTTAGTCCACTCAACCTTTCTGCAGGACAGGGAGAGAGAAACTCATTATGCCTGTTTTCTATATGAGCAAATTGAGAACCTTTGAAACAAAACTGTCCAGAGACTCATCTGGGACCAGAGATTGTCTCCATCTTAATGTTGTAGGGTTAGAAGGAGGGAGAAAATGAAGATTGCCAGAAAGGACTCAGACCTGAGTCTTGGTTTTGCCACTTACCAGTGGGTGACTTTGGGCAAGTCACTTAACCTCTTGACGGCTCAGTTTTCTCACCTGCAAAATGGAGTCGGTCACGCCTACCTCTCAGGGTGCTTGTGGGAATGAAATAAAAGTTAGGTATCTTCATGACTGTCACTGTGTCCAAATTCCCATTCCCCCCACAATCCCCTCCAAAATATCTTTAATAGATAGTAAATTATCCACTTCTATGGTCGAGGAAACCACAACCTCACAAAAGAGCCTGTCTCAGAGTGTTAGAAGATTTTGTCTTCAGTTCAACCCAAATCTGCTTTGTCTGTGGATCCTCATTCTCCCCTCTGCAACTTTGGACTCCTCTCTCTTCTAGATATCAAGCTTCCTCATTCCCCTCGTTCTTCACAAAGACTTTGGGAGAGACGGTCAGATGTTCTGCTAACATCAAAACACATGTTATCCATAGTATTTCCTTGTCTAGCAAGTTTATTTTCAGAAAGAAAATGAAGTTAGTTTGGCATGAACTGCCGCATGACCCTTGCTGGCTTCTTTTTCTAAGTTTTTTTTTTTTTTTTTTCATTTGCAAAATAGGGATCCCAACGTCTACCCCACCTCATCAGAATTAAATACAATCAAAACAATAAACCAACTTTACAAAATGTAGATTGTGGCATAAATGTAAGAGGTTGTCATGGGCTGAATGAGACCTTCCTGGTTCCAGGGAAGCTCACTTTCCTCACTGTGCCCTGGGTTGGAAGACAAATGAGCAATTATTTTAAAAAGGCAATATGTCAAATTGAGGGAAACTCCACAAAATTATACATTTAATGATATATTTGGATTAATAAGGTTGTTTATGTTCTTTCCACTCTCCAAAAATAATTTACACCATAATGCCTTTCTACAGGCAAATGCAAAACAGGAAAAGGGGATGTTATTGAGTGTCTATGATCATGTTAGACTCTACACCTACCCTCCCCTTGGTCCCCCCACAATCACCCTGCGAAATAGGAACCCTCCATTTTGCAAAGCAACAGGCCCAGAGAGATTAGGGCCATTCAGGTAATAAACAGTCCAAACTCCAGCCCAAACCAGGCCTGTTTGATTCTAGAACACTCATTCCTTCCAGCGTACCCAGCCTGCTTTCTCTGACTCACTGCTTCCACGGCCAGTTCCCTCCCTCAGCCTTAGCTCTCCAGGAATACTCCAGAACTCCCTGGGCCCTTCCATCATTTCTCTCTCTCTCTCTCTGTCTCTCTCTCTCTCTGTCTCTCTCTCTCTCTCTCCCCTCCACACACACACACCCCGGGCCCTTCCATCATTGCCTCCTCTCTCTCTCTCTCTCTCTCTCCCATTTTTGAGCACTAGTAAAGCCTTTTGCTTTTTATATTATCCAAACCTGACCCAAAACAATCAGAAAATTTCTATTTTGAAAAAAGCACCCAGACCACCACACCACCTCAAATCCTCAAACAAAAACCATCACTGAGGTGGAATCTTTTTGACCTTTTGACTACTAGTCCACAGAGAGTGAACTCTGTGTACTATAAAACAACAGCCAACACCTGAGTTCAGCGTTGGGCAAGGGCTCCACTCCAAAAAGATCTTCCCAACCTGGGGCCAGGTGGGGGGTTTCTGTTGTTCCGGACGACCCCGTAGGCTTCCTCGCTCCTCCTCCATCAGACTTCCCAATGAGTGCATGTCTCTAAAGCACTGCATGTTGATGACTTGTCTCCTCTCTTGCATCCGTGACTTTAGCTTTTTGCTCTGTGACTCTCAGTACATTTTATCCAGCCCTTTTCTTTCTCTTCCTCCCTAACCAAAGAATCCTCTAAAGATAGATCCAACCTGTCCACTCTTTCTCACTTCCCTCCAGTCCTGGGAATAGTCAACGGTCCCGTAGCTTCACCTGGCCCCATGATGCCCATGACTCTTGACTAAATCCCTCTTCCCATCCCTAATTTCTCCCTCACTCTGTAGACCGGAAGGTTCAACTGCTTCTGGGAAATTCCCCCAAATCTACACACTCTCCTGACTTATCAGGCATGAAGTCAGGGCAATCACTTCACTTTCTGTGGACTATTATAAAGAAAAGTTCAAAAAGATTCCACCCCAGTGATAGTTTTCGTTTGAGGATTTTGGGTGGTGGTGGTTTGGGTGCTTTTATCAAAATAGAAACAGCTCAGTGGTTACGTTGGATGATAAAGGATATATGCTCTCACGTTGCAGTTTGTAGGCTGGTTGTCTAGGGACAGTATGGCAGCTCTGTCCCATGAAGTCATCCAGGGCGTTGTCCACCTCTACAGGGTCCAGGATGGCTCACCACGACCACACCCACACTCAAGAAACAGGACGGAAGAAGTTGACAGCTGCACTTAGCTGCGAGGGAGGCTGGGAGATGTAGTCCGTGTTCCGAGGAATCACGTACCTACTTATCTCAAAATCTGGAATTCTCTCACTGGGAAAGCAGAGAATGGACATGGTAGGACAAGCAGCAATCTCAGCCAGAAACTCTAGGGAGCATCAACTGTCTCCCTACCTCCTCTGCCCATCTTTCTCTCTAGAGTGAAGATAAACCACTGCCATTTATGTTGCAAATATTTCCCTCTGGGGAGGAAAGGATAAAGTAGGGATGGTTAATGGGTGCAAAAGTATAGTTCAATGGAATGACAAGGTCCAGTATTTGATAGCGCAACAGGGTGACTACAGTCAACAATAAGTTATCGTATATTTTAAAATAACTAAAAGAGTGGAGTTGGAATGTTCCTAACCAAAGAAATGATAAATGCTTGAGGTAATGAACACCCCAATTAGCAATTGCATTATTACACATTTGTACGCCTGTATCAAAACATCACCTGTACCCCATAAATATATACAACTGTAATGTACCCATAATAATTAAAACTTAAAAAAAATAATTTAATAAAAATAAAAAATCTTTTCCTGGCCCCTCTCTTCTTTTTTAAACCACAATTTGTCAGTAGTGCAAATAGGTGTGCACAGGTCAAAACCAGCGGGGCACACAAGGAGGTGCCCCCACCAGTCCTGGGAATGTTAAAAAAAAGATGCTGGCCAGGCACGGTGGTTGATGCCTATAATCCTAGCACTCTGGGGTGCCCAGGGAGGAGGATTGCTTGAGCTCAGGAGTTTGAGACCAGCCTGAGCAGGAGTGAGACCCTGTCTTTACTCCAAATAGAAAAAAATTAGCCAGCGTTGTGGCACACGCCATGTAGTCTCAGCTACTGGGGAGGCTGAGACAGGAGGATCTCTTGAGCCCAGGAGTTTGAGGTTGCTGTGAGCTAGGCTGACGCCACTGCACGGTAGCCCCAGCGACAGAGTGAGACTGTGTCTCAAAAAAGATGCTGCCTAGAGGGGGAGACTGGGTCCTGACCCTTATGAGTCATTTACCGTAACCCCCTAACTTTGCAAACATGAAAACTAAGGCCCAGAGGAACAACTGCTTGAGCTCATATAATTAGAGGCAGAACTGGGATTAGCACCCAGGTTTCCTAACTTTTGCTCCAGGATTTCTTCCCCCCGTTCCTTGTGGTTTTAACTGTACTCTAATGCAACCGACTTGTTTGAGAATGTCATGCCTTTCTGCACATACCTGGAATTTCCAGGAAATTCAGCAAATAATGAAAACATGAGGGCTTTTCTTATGGACTGTTTTAACTGACTGTGGTTTTAACATGTAATCATGTGCAAAATATGGGATCTGCACTATAAATAAAGGCTTTCGGCAAGCAGATTCTTTGCCATGGAGCCCCAGAGTTGCACTCAAGGAATAGCTAATGGTATTCTTCAATTTGCCATTTCTGTTTCACTCTTGTCTATCTTCTGACACTTAATTTGGATTGAGGTTTGAGGCAAACCTAATATATTTAATATAACTGTAAAATGGTGTGATGCTCAAATTACCTCATTTCCTATTTACAACCCACATCAGATAGACCCTATTAGTGGATCCCAGATTCTTGAATTTGCCAGGCTAGTAAAATCGAGTACCTCAAAAAAAATAGGGGAGAGAACAATATTATGCTGCCAACTTTTAATTTTGCCAAATAAAAACAAAAATATGCACAACCATCATATGTCACCATATTTTACAAGAGAAAGAACTTTTCATACCAAATGTCAGAGATACTGGGTCTCTCTCGTAGCTTGAATGTTGGAGCTCATGAAACATCATTGTACTTGTTTTTCTCATTTTTGGTGGGCTGGTGAAATCCACCCAGACAGGCACACCTTGCCCATAGGAAGCGAGTTGCATGGCAGTTAGACTTAAACGGTCAACTATGTTCTAGAACCTATCAGCTCTTCTCTAGTTACAGACTCCTTCCTGCTACCACCCTGCAGCTACTTCAAGCCATTTTGGTTGTAGCCCTTTCCTTGCTGGTTCTGTGTTTACAGTTAGAACACAAGTGCAAAAAGAGCTTACCGTGGTTCTGAATGTGTCAGAGTGCCACAGAATCATCTGAGATGCTTGTTAAAATTCATACAGGCCCTACTCCCTGAGATTTTGATCCAGTGATTATGGAGGATGGGGTGGGGGCTAAGGAATCTGCATTTTAACAAACACCCCAGGTGATTCTGATGAGAAATTATTACTTTCTCAGCGGCTCGGATTGATTTTTGAAAGCAGCTATTAAGTTCTTCCAGTGTAAGTCTTCTCTCCTAAGTATTCTTGCCTAAAAGTATTGAACCTGAATCTAATCAGACATCTAGCCCACCGATGTCTGACTGAACTTTCTGCTGTGGAGGAAATGTTCTGTATCTGCACTGCCCAACACGAGGCCACTGAGCACTTGAAATGTGGCCAGTGAGAATTTTTCTCTTTTATTTAAATTTAACTAACTTAAGTGTACATTGAAATAGTCACACGTGGCTGGCAGTTCTCATACTGCCCAGCATGGCTCTAGATCTGATGTGACTACCCATTTGCAAGAAATATAGAGAATAGAGGAAAACATTAAAAGATCCACAAGGAAGCATTGATAGCAAAAAAGAATGGTGTAAAGAAATACAAAGAGAGGGAGGGGGGAAAGCCAGTATCAATCAGGATCTGTCCAGGGAACAGCAGCCTGTACCAGGTAGTTTGACAGAGGAATTTAATACAGGGAACTAGTTACAAAAGTGTTGAAAAAGCAAAAGAGCGAGATGGAATGTTGGGGTGGCCCAGAGATATGTGACATCAGGAAGCCACTACCTCCTGTAGGGTTAGAGGTACCAAAGGAGAAGGTGAGATAATGTTACCAGAGCCCAGGATCACAGTGGAGACTGCCAGGGAGAGTTGGCCCACTGAAGTGATGGGGTCACTGCCAGAGGCAGAGTGCTGGGAGAAATGCCCTGGCTTTTCACCTCCTCCCATCTTTCAAGTGTCCCACATGTACTTCCCATTGGCTAAACTCAACTGGAAGGCAAGGTTGGCAAGGGAGCCTGAGAAGAATAGTTTGCAGGATACCAATAGAGCAAGGAAGGGACAGGACAATGAATGGTTCAGATTGGATCTGACAGCAGAGACAAATGACTGGCACAGAGACATAACAAGCAAATGCAACGTTTGGATTGTGTTTGGATCCTGACTTGAATTGACCAAGTGTGTAAAAAGACACACCTTTGATACAGTGAGAGAATCTGGATATGGACTGGGTGTTAGATAATAACAAAGAATTATTGTTGCCAGGTGTGGTGGCTCGAACCAGTAATCCCAGCTGCGAGGGAAGCTGAGGAGGGAGGATCGCTTGAGCCCAGGAGTTCCAGGCTGCATTGAGCTATGATCGTGCCACTGCAGGCCAGCCTGGGCAATATAGCGAGACACCATCTCAAAAAAATAAAATAAAAATATATTTTGAAAAATAATTATTGTTAGTTTTGTAAGGTCTGCTAATTTCTTATGTATCTATCAGTTATTATAGAAAGTCATGCTAAAAACATCATGGTGGATAAATGAAGTAAGACTGAGAAAACTGTGATAATTGTCAAAGCTGGATTATGGGTTCATGGAAATTCATTAACTCTTCTTTCTAGTTTTCTGTTTGTGAAGAATTATATAACTAAATTTAAAAATGAGTTTTAGTAGGTATTTTTCACTTTAACATGTGTGATGAAAGTTTGACTTTTCCTCTTTTTTTCCCCTCTCCCTTAACCCATTCTCCTTTTCTTCAGGAAATCTGTGACCCAGATCTGCCAGTAATATTCATGGGCATTTGGTGAGTTTGTGTTGGCATGTTAATCTATGGATTGGATCTCTCATCACCGCTGGGATTGCTCTAAGGCACATTTTATTCCAAAAAGCCCAGTGTAAAGCTATACTGGAAGTTGGCTTAGGATGAGAAATTATGACAGCAGGACGATGACAATTTCATTTCACATTAGACTTTTTTAAATCTACAATGAGACAATCTTGAAATACAGGCTTTGCTGGAAGAAAGATTTTCTAAGGTCATAAGTAGATAAATTTTATGGTACCAGAACAGCTTTTCGGTAACCAAGAAAATACATTTGAGGCAGAAGTCAGGAGGTAGAGAGGATCACAGGATACAATTGCAGTAAGGAACTACCTGGGTTCACCCAGGTGAGGGTTGAGATTAGGCCGATGTAGGAGCCCCAGGTAGGCTGAGGGGGCATCAGAGAACACCAGGCCCCACATCCCTGCAGCTTCGTTATTTTATTCTACTTTTGTGTCTATGTTCAAAGTTTCCTTTAATAAAAAGGTTTTGGTTATTTAGAAAATATGGTACGTTAAGATTTGATAAAGTCGGGTAATAAGTATGCAAGTGTTTAGTATCTTATTCTGTAATCTTTGAACATACTTTCCTTTAATTCTTTGCATTTACAATTGCCACTTTGAAGTTTTTGTGGGTTAAATCCAAACTCTAGGCCCACACAGTTTCTTTGGACGGTTTTGTTCTTGAGTATGGGTCTGTCTTCTTTGCATTGCTCTCAACTTCTGGTTGAAAACTGGATGATTAGATTATATTGTAGCAATTATTGATTCTGATTTTCTTTCAGCATGATTGGATTTTTTTTTTTTTTTGAGACAGAGTCTCACTTTGTTGCCCAGGCTAGAGTGAGTGCTGTGGCGTCAGCCTAGCTCACAGCAACCTCAATCTCCTGGACTCAAGCAATCCTCCTGCCTCAGCCTCTCGAGTAGCTGGGACTACAGACATGCGCCACCATGCCCGGCTAATTTTTTCTATATATATTAGTTGGCCAATTCGTGTCTTTCTATTTATAGTAGAGACGGGGTCTCGCTCTTGCTCAGGCTGATTTCGAACTCCTGACCTCGAGCAATCCGCCCACCTCTGCCTCCCAGAGTGCTAGGATTACAGGCGTGAGCCACCGCCCCCGGCCTAGCTTGATTGGATTTAAATTTCAGAATCTTTCTCCCCCACAGGAGAGTGTGGCTGCTGATGTGTCTGCTTAGTTTGACATTTTTGTTTTTATTTTTCAGTCCAGCTTCCCAGAGGTCGCTCCTGGTGCTCAGCAGAGGCCATGCTGGGTAAAGACCTCCAGCCCCCAGCCTTCCATCCACGCCCATGGCTCCGAGGGATCTGTGCACCGGTTGAGTGGTTTCCCATCGGCCAGGGCCCTTCCATGACTCAGTTTCGGGATCTCCACATTAAATTTCTGCTGCTCCGCCACTTGCCCATCTGGAATTGTAACCTCCGGCCAGCAGAACTGAGTTTTCTCCATTTGTGTCCTTCCAAGTTCCCACTTCTAATTGACATCATGGGTTTTGTACCCGCCCTCACCCTCCACCACCGAGTCCACCCCCTCTGGCGACAAAGCTGCTGGTTTTCATAACCAGCTCAGGGCTAGAAAAGCAGGGAGGGGCGGGGGGTGAGGGAAGCCCCAGGTAGGAAGGCCACAGACTCCAGTGGTTCTAACCTGAAGCTGAGAAGCTTTTAAAAAATAAACAATTCTCAGTTTGTCAGCCTTTGGTCAATTTCCAGAGCCCCAACATGGTTGTTTTTGACAACTTTAGTGTTATATCTGTTTTTTGCAGGAAGGATTGGCTGACCTCTTTACACGACCATAGCCAGATGTCCCTCCTAATATCCAATTGTTTCCTTTTAAATGTTTTAAATATTTGACACACACACATGCACATACACAAAGGATGACACTAGGGGTAAAATTTCTTTTCAGCAAGTAATACGGATCACTAGGGAAAAAAAGTGAAAAGACTTAGAAAAAGGAAAGCCTTAACTTCTCCAGTAGCAATTCTATGAAGAATTGATTTTTACCGTCATCATGTTTTTCAACACAGGAGCTACAAGTTGCCAACCACAATCCTGAAGAAAGCAGCATAGATTGGATGCATGTATCTAAGACTGTCCTAATAGTAAATTTGTGTATAGCATGGAAATGTTTTAGGGAGAAAAACTTTAAAATGACTCAAACAGTTTTCAAAGACTAAACATTCCATATGAATTTTCAAAAATAAAAATTACCTCATTAGAACTTGGAATTTTGTCACCACCACTCCTCCTCCCTTTTTGTCCAGAAAAGGAGCCTGAATATGCGTTTAGTAAATGGATTACTGTGTTGACTCTCAGATTACACCAGGGTTCATTAAATACACCTAAATAGAAGGAGCTGAAGAGGAAATGTGAGGCAAATTTGGATTATTTTTGTTCCAATTCTTTAAAAAAATAAATCACATCTCCTTTGGGAAACACATGCACTTAGAATAAGCACACACCCATTTACACACGGGTCCAGGAGGGCCTGAACCAATGCAACATTGTGGGAGGAAAATTCATCCCTCAATACCAAATGCCTTATGTTTTACAAAAAGGAATAATGTAGCTTACATTTTTAACGGAGTACAAGAATATCTAGAAAACAACTTTACCAAAGACTTATTTATATTAAGTTCACAAATATTTTCAAATCATTGAGACTTGATTTTTGAGGGTCAAAGATAGTTTACTGAAGTCAAAGAATGTTAGAGCTGAGATTACTTTTGTAAAAAGTCACAGCTGAAAATTATCACAGTTAAAATATCATTACAGTGAAAATTATGAATTTCTTAACCCCAAAAGGGCTAAAAGACATCGATGCACAGGAAGAGTCCACTTCAGGAGCCAAAGCAGAAAACCAACTAAAGGTTCAAATATTTGTCTTAAGTGATCCATTATTAACATTTTTGAATTTTTCTTTATCTCTAATACAAATATTATTGTAATTATAATGGATTATTCATTTACTGTATGTACTAAATTATGGCAATAACATGCTGTAAAACCTTCAGCTATATCATTATTCACATGACCTAAGTCCCAAGGACAGGAAGATATTTTGTATTCCACTAGAACTGGTTAGGGCAAGAACCGTTTAACTTTTATCTTACATTTAATTTCCTAGCTTGCTTCCTTCACAAGTGCTCAAATGTTACTTCCTTCAAGATGTGCTTAACAACAACCCATCCTCATCACTCTGCCAGGCCCAACTCAAGACCCATGAGCACTTGCATTCACAAGCATTGCTCACACTTTTTTTTTTTTATCATATTTATTTTTTTAATTTATTTTTTATTTCGGCATATTATGGGGGTACAGATTTTAAGGTTTCAATAAATGCCCATTCCCCCCCCCAACAAGTCTGAGTCTCCAGCATGACCATCCCCCAGATGGTGCACATCTCACTCATTATGTATGTATATACCCGCCCCCTCCCATTGCTCACACTTTTATGGCAACCTGGACACTTGTCGGTCTCTCACCTGTGAATTTCTCAAGCCCAGCCACCACACCCCTCATTTCTAGCAGCGGAGCTTCCCTCCAACCACAGAGGAAAATTCCCATAATTTCCCTTCTCCCAAATCCACCTGCTATCTGAATCTCCCCTCTCTTCCAACACTCCTTTCCCAATAAAGGAGTCCTTCCCATCTAAGGCCAATTCCTCCATCTGTGCTCTGATCCTCACTGTCTCCCCTGATCAGGAGTTCTCTCTCCTCTTTCTCAGTCCCTCTAGCTGTGTCCTTACCACTCAGCTTAGAGCAACACTCTCTCCATCCCACTCTCTTCTCCTAATGCCCTCTAGCCCCACTGCAACCTGGTTTCTCAGCAGAGTTGCCTACAAACTCTCCACGTGCTCATCGCCCACTTAGCCCACTCGACAATATGGCTTTGCTCTCACCATTCCCAACAACCATCTTCTGCTCTGTACGTTCATCAGAGTCTTCTTAAAACTCACCTCACCAGCCCTCTGAGCAGTAAGCACTTCATGCCTTTGACCTCTCCTTACCTTTTGGAAAGAACCTTTGGCTTCAGTAACATTCCTGCCCCTGACATTCTTATCCACTCTTTTAGCAGTAATAATCACAACTTTTAACATCTATCTACAACTATGGACTTTAAAAAGCATTTCCACAAGTGGTACATTTAATGATTTAAGAAACATTATGAATGTGTCATTTGATACTTACAAACCCATGAGGTTTATTAGGTGGATGTTATTTCAGGGATGAGAAAAATGATGCCCATCATCAAAATAATTTGTTAAAGGTCACATAGGGCTGGGCTTAGTGGCTCACAGCTCTAATCCTAACACTTGGGGAGGCCACAGCAAGAGGATCACTCGAGGTGAGGCCAGCCCAAGCATTCAAGACCAGCCTGAGCAACATGGTAAGAAGCCTATCTCTATAAAAAATAGAAAAATTAGCCGGGTGTAGTGGTGCATACTTGTAGTACCAGCTACTCGTGGAGGCTGAGGCAGGAGGATCGCTTGACCCAGGAGTTTGAGGTTGCAGTGAGCTATGATGGTGCCACCACTAACTACACTTTAGCCCAGGCAACAGAGCAAGACCCTGTCTCCCCCAGCCAAAAAAAAAAAAAAAAAAAAAGTCATACAGAAAGGGTCAAAATCAGTACTCCAATCCAGCTGTCAACTTTAAAATCCATGTTTCTTTCCATACTGCCATCCTATGTACAGTTAAAAATACTCAAGCTCCACATCTAAGAAAAAATGAAGACATATTGATTATTGTGCAAAAAATACCAAAAGGCCAATGATGCATAATAATACCCTCTTGGGGGGGGGGGGGTGAAGGCTGTCTAAAACCTCTCAGATCTTCTTTTCATAATTTTCAGCATCTTTTAAATTGTTAATACTTAAAATTTCCAAGGCTCAAGGAGTAGCCTAACAGCAGACATCTGGTGAACACTTAAAGACATTAGCTTCTATTTGAGTTCATCAACTGCTGCTATAAACAACATGTGTAAGTCATTTCTCCCCCTTCTAAAGAAAAAGTCAGCAGCTGTTTGCTAAAAAAAATTTTTTTTATTGTGGATGAAGACATTGCCAACTTACATATATCATTTTTATTTGGAGTATTTTTTGCCTTGTAGTGCTCCTGAGAAATTCAAAAATGCGTTAACTTTAGCTCTACAAAACACAACCTAATATTAAGGTTGGGTTGGAAATTTCCCATATTTAGATATTTCCCTAAAAATCAAAAGATAATTTATCATTTTTAAACAGAGAAACCGTAATAAGTTAAAAAGTAAAGACTGGCAAGTAATCACAAATGTCAGAACATTAAAAGTATCATTTTTTCCATAGGAATATATAAAATAAATATCACCTATACTTACTTGATATCTACAAAATTAAAGATAAATTTTTGTTGATGGAAGATGTTTTACTTTGATATGTGAAAAACTTCATTAGCTTTAAAAATCAAATCCAAATGCATTTAAATTTAATGCATAACATTTTCTAAATAATTTCTCATCACTCTCCTGTCCCTGAAGACATAGATTTTTCCCCCCACCTATTACTTCAATAAGTATTTTGATAGTCTTTTTACTCCTTTCAATTAACCATTAGAAGGTTGAAAGAAACTGAAGGCTTTATGGGGGGAATATTAAATGTTTTAATTGGCTAACTGCAAGAAAGCCACTATTGTTTAGTTTGGTTTTTTCTCACTTTCCTTTTTTTTTTTTGTTTTTTTTTTGTTTTTGTTTTTCTTTTCTTTTTTCCCCTCAGGTAATGGAAAGTACCTTTTTATTTTTTAATCAAGAATGGCAGGAACTAAAACTCAACACTATGATCTGGTATTGTACTAAAATTGTATTCAATGGCTAGATGAATTTTCTACTATAGTACAGAGGTTGAAAACCATTAGGAATGTGGTGAAAAACTGTGGTGGCTACGGTGGAATTCAATCACAAATTCTACCAAGCAGGCAGAGAAATAAACAGAAAAATTACTGTAGTTAAAATACTGCAGTTAAATGTACTAAGCAATGTCCTATTGCTAACATTAGAATTATATGCTTCATCACTGTCTGGTTACTGAGAAGATTCCTTGAGCAGATGGTTCATCTCTGACACAACTTAGTTTCAGAAAAGTCAATGAGTTATGTCTGGTTTAGATCAACAAACACTTAGTCTGTATACCAGTCTGCTATAGTTTCAATAATACATTGAAAACATGAGGTACTATAGCTTTAGGACAAGGTCACATACTTATTTAAATAGCAGCCATGTACTATCATCATGCTCTGTGATGCTCAGCTATGCAACCCACCCACAACAGCTTTTAAACTTATGGTAGACTATGGTGTGAGGAACAGACTGTTTTAGTCAGGGAAGAAAATACTCAAAAATGTCATAAAAGGCATTTCAAATATGATGACATACTACTTAAATTTTACCCACCATGTATCTTCTTTTCAAATTAAAAAACTTTTTGCATGTTCTATTTCTTCAAAATAAAGGACCATGTCTTTTTTTCTCTAACTTCGAAACCAGTATTTCAGTTGCTGAAATGAAACTTCAATGGCAAGCAGCAAGTAATTTAGGATAGTCAGTGACAGTATCTTTGTAAGGAGCATATAAAAACCTAAGAGTAATAATGTCATAAAGAAATTATAATGGACAAAACTGAGAGGAGGCAATTTGACAGTTCTAATATAGAACTTGTATGACAACTTCCTTTAAAGTATACTAATAAAGAATGGCAATATAAATAAGTTAGCTAAAGAGACAGGTGACATTCTGAAGCAGCATTCTCAGTTACTTAATTTTTCAGAAAAACAAGTTTTACCCATCAACACATAATTAAGATTCCAGTCTTCCAAACATTAGAAAGTATACAGTTAATCACAGCCAAACTAACAACCAAATTTTAGCTCTGGGCTGAGCCAGGCCTATTTACATATTCGGATTAGTCTCATTTTCACCTTTCCTTGTTATACAAATGTTTCCATTTTAAAGGCATATCGAAATATACAAAATTTGCAAGAATTACCTTTTTAAATGTACAACTTCAACCAACTAATACAAATATGAGCATCCTCATACAATTAAGTTTCAAGTCAGGATTTATTATATATGACAGGTTTATAAAACATTAAGAAATACTATCTTACTCTTAAGTTTCAAAAACCTGGTGCTATCACTGTCAAAGTGATTTCACTGCCCTCAGTGACCACCATAATGGGGACAGACGACTCCAGGACTGCTGTACCAAGTATCAACACCTCAGACAGAGGCAGGAGGTGGCATGTGTACTGATATTGCTAATTATAGTTATGTAGGTGCACTGGCTGCACGATTTAACACGTATATGAAAGTTGTATTTGAGTGAGGAAACATTTAGTTTTAAGATGGTATCTTTAAACAGATACCTTCACTCTTAAAACTAAATTATATATTTGTACTATATATATATTCAACAATAAGAAGGAACAAACTATTGACAAATGTAACAACTTGCATGGATCTCAAGAGAATCATGCTGCGTGAAAAAAAGCCAATTTCAAGATATTATGTGCTATATGATTCTATTTATATAGCATTCTCAAAATAACAAAATTATAGAGATGGAGAATAGCTAATGGTTGCCAGAGATTAAGGCAAGGGGCAGGGAGAGAGGTGGTTACGATCATAAAAGGGCAGCACGCAGGACCCTTGTGATGGAAGCGCTCTGCATCTGGATGGAGGTGGTGTCCACAGGGACCTGCGCATGTGAGAACACTGCATAGAACCAAACACACATTTCATCTCAAGGCACCTGTGACCTCCCAGGGACAATCTTGTTCTTGGCCTGTCTATACAAAGCTCTCTAAAGATTAATATATGTTTCAGATTGATTTTCTGCATAATGCAGAAAAGTTACCACTAGTATTTTTTTCTTCGATAAAAACTCTTGATTACCTTTAAAAGATAAACCGCATGTCTCTAGCTTAAATGAGCTTGAAAATCACAGAAAGAAATAAAAAGCTGATATATAGCTACTAGTACTTTTGTCTGTCTTTATTTTTGCAAATTAGGATAAAAGATAAATCAAATGTTCCTAACTTAAATTAGGTCAAATCAGTAAGAAAAAAGCAGATTATACAGCAAACACTTGCTCCTCTGACACCTGTAATTTCTAAAAGCATTAAGAATATTTTTATTAAATTCAGAGAAAGTATAGCTGCAAACAAATACACGACTTTTTCCAAAAGGCCACTTTGTGATAAAGTACATACACATAGTGTTCATGGTTTCTTTAAAGTGCTATCTCTTCGGCGTGAGAATCATCTATTGCTTTAAAAGGTCTTTCAACACAACTCCAGCGCTGTTGTCAGGGGACACTGGCAAAGGTGTAAACGTGGGCAAAACATCTGAGATGGGTTTCAAAAGAAGATGCCCAGGCCCACCAGGTCCAAGTCCAGCTGGGTTAATAAGAGGCACAGCTGCAGAGCGGGGAGCCAGGAATGGATTTACATCTGCTCTTCTACCAGACCTGGATTCCGTTGTATCTAAGTGATAAAATATGGATTCCTTAGTCTCCTGTCCTTCACAAAGAATTGGAAATGAAATAACCCTCTGAACATAAGTAATAGCATAAAGAAAGTTCTCTCTATATTGTTAAGTTGATTAACATAGATATATATGAATAATCAATTCACCACTACTATCAACTTTAAAATTCAATCTTACTGGTAGTTAACACTGGGATTAGCACATTTTTTTTTTTGGCTATCCTTTAATTATTCAAACTGAGAGCACAAATAAGTCTTATTTCCTAAACACAAATACTAATGTGTATCACTAAAATCTGATTAAAGTTCACACTTGGTAATTCCAAACATTTTCTGATAAAAACAATGCTGTATTTGTGTTTTAGGTTCCCAGATTTGGCCTCCAAATGAATTTAATTCATATGCTGTAAGATTCTGTATCCCACAAGCAAGGTATATGAAATACAGAAGGATGGAAGAAATAAGAGGAAAGAAAAAGAATGGGGTTAAGAAGAGTATTTTCATATATAATACCTAATTAAATACATGAATACTATTGTTTTATATTTAACTACCAGTTACTTAACTGATAAACTTCATTTACTATAATAACTACTTTTTTTTTTTTTTTTGAGTCAGAATCTCACTCTGTTGCCTGGGCTAGAGTGCTGTGGCGTCAGTTTAGCTCACACCAACCTCAAACTCCTGGGCTCAAGCAATCTTTCTGCCTCAGCCTCCCGAGTAGCTGGAACTACAGGAATGCGCCACCATGCCTGGCTAATTTTTTCTATATATTTTTAGTCGGTCAATTAATTTCTTTCTATCTTTTTCTTAGTAGAGACGGAGTCTCACTCTTGCTCAGGCTGGTATCAAACTCCTGACCTTGAGCGATCCTCCCACCTTGGCCTCCCAGAGTGCTAGGATTACAGGCGTGAGCCACCACACCCAGCCAATAACCACTTTTTAAAAGGTGTTGTCTATGTTTCAAGGCAAACTCTTTACTTACCCACCTGAAAGATGAAGGACTTGAGGACTTAAGTTTCCCCCAAATAATTATAATGGTCATGAAAAATAAACCCATATCACAATGATAACAATTAGAATAAATACTAATTTACCAAAAGAAAAAATAATATATGCCTACATTAACTGACTATGTTTTAGGCATTCAAAGATTTGGAAACAATTCTCTATTAGGTTATTTTTCTGTTAAGTTGGGCTGCTAAAATTCATTTTAATTGGAATAGGTATCTGGTTTATGAGCTAATATCTTAGTGGATAGATTCTACTTTATTATCCAAGACCATTAACAACTTCATTGGTAAGAGAGAGACAACTCTTTGAAGGTGCCCACTTCAACAATGAGAAACTCAAATAAAAGAGGTCTCCTAAAACAAAGAAAGCACTGAGACAAATTCACCAAATCTATTTATCATGGAGCACTCCTAGGGTTCCCAAGCTGTACTATCCTGTGAATGACAACTTTCCGAACTCTGGACAAGCTTCTGGTGTTCCTAGTAAGCTCTGACACACTTCAAAATCCAGGATTAAAGCCTAAGCAGCTTGCTTTCTTCCCCATGCAAACCTTGTATCAACTCAGACCATCAATGGCTTTTATCTCTGATCAATACAAATCAAGCAGGCATTGGACTTAATAAAAGAAAGGAGGTAGCTGGATGTGGTGGCACTTGCCTGTAGTCCCAGTTACCTGGGAGTCTGAGGTGGAGGATTATTTGAGCCCAGGAGGAGGCTGCAGTAAGCTATGATCTGGTCACTGCACTCCAGCCTGGGCAGTAGAGTGAGGGCCTGTCTCTTTAAAAAAAAAAAAAAAAAAAAGGAAGAAAGAAAGAAAAATAAAAGAAAAGGGGAGGGAGAAAGGGAGAGGAAGAAGGAGAAGAGAGGGAGAAAGAAGAGGAGGGAGGGACAGGAAAGAATGGAGAAGGGGAAGGGAAGGAGAGGATACAGGGAGGGAGGGAAGAGCTTGCCATGGTGAATTTAGGAGTCTGCTTCAGATGCTACAACCTAGTGTAACAAGAAAAAAATTTCTCAGTATACCCTACACCTCTTACATAAAGTTACAACTTTTCACTAAATTTAGCAGGTAAAACTATTATCTAAAGAACAGATAAATTTTCCTATTTTCTCTTCCTGTAAAAGTCCAGAAAAATGGAAATATTTGTCTAAATAACAGGAAGTTCCTAAAATTTCAAAATGTAAATCCTTTACTATTTCATCCAAATTTAAGTATCTGACTTATAATATAAACTTGAGTATATAACAACATATACTTTTTCTTTTCGTTTTTTTGAGATAAAATCTCACTCTGTCACCCAGGATGGAGTATGGTGGCATCATTATAGCTCACTGTAGCCTCAAACTCCTGAGCTCAAGTGATCCTCCTGTCTCAGCATCCTGAGTAGCTGGGACTTTAGGGGTACACCACCATGGCCAGCTAATTTTTTTTGTTTGTTTTTTGCCGAGACAGGGTCTCACTGTGTTCCACAGTCTGGCCTCGAGCAATCCGCTTGCCTCAGTCTCCCAAAATGCTAGGATTACAGGCTTAAGCCACCACACCCGGCCAATAACATATACCTTTACAGTGCAACTTACAAACATGTTAGTCTATATTAAAATATAATAATTTCAGAAAAGAGATCTTCCAATATACAATTTGTTTATAGTCTAATGGATTATAATTTAGTTTGAACTCAAGAAACTTTATTGCATACTAGTGTGTAATAATGAATATAAATAAAATCCCTAACAACCTACCGGGACAGAAGAATATATACACATGTTTACAACCACCAAACATTCACTTCCAGGCAGACCTTTCAACATATAAGGGCACTTCCTAACATTCTTGGAGGTCTTAGTTTACTTAACTGTGCTTATATATTAACATGCCAAGGTTTGGTTACTGAGTGTAAAGCTTAGATTTTCAAAGGTGGAAAAAACTCTTCTCACACTATAAATTACACATCTAACTCTGTTTAGCAATGAGCACCATTAGTCAGAAAGGAAAACAGGTGGCCAAGCAAAGGTTTAGCCGATTCACCACCACTTCCAGAAGAATAACTCAAAGTGGCTTATGCAGAGAGAGTTATTCTGATACACAAAGGGAAAAAACTGCACATGGTTTAAATTAATCTAAGCCAATTAAGTATCAGATTGCTACAAGAACATATGAAGCCAAACTCTGATGCCTTTTTGGAATTTTGAAAGCAGTATACATTTTCAAAAACACTAAATATTTAGTTAATATCACTATAAAACATAGTCATAAATTAAACATTCCATTTTTTTAATTGTAGGAAAAAATTAATATCTAGTTTTACCTTTAAAACTTTCTGGCACATTTGTATCCAGTTTTCTCCTTCCTGGTGAATCTAGAGGTTTCATATCATGAACAGAAAGCTTTAGTGGTGGAACAGATGGATGAGATTCTGTTTCCAGAAATTTAACAAAAAGTTCTGAAAAAGACTAAGAAAAAATATTTTGGTTATTTTAGGCTAGTTAATAAAATTATATTCACTACAACTAAGAAAATATAACAGCTGTTGTAATTAAATATTAAAAACTAATCATGTCATTTGAATCATTTTTTACAGATTGGCCTTATGAAAAATTGATAATACTAGCATTTTAGTTACATAATTATCATTACAAAGATTTTTCTTTTAAAGAGGCAGGCCTTGCTCCGTTGCCTAGGCTGGAGTGCAGTGGTACCATCATAGCTAACTACAACCTCCAGCTTCAAGCAATTCTCCCATCTTAGCCTCCCAAGTAGCTGGGACTTCCAGTATGTGCCACCATACCCCCAAAAGTAATTTTTTTTGTAGAGAGGGGGTCTCACTATGTTGCCCAGGATGGTCTTGGACTCATGGCCTCAAGCTATCCTCCCACCTCAGCCTCCCAAAGTGCTGGGATTATAGGCGTAAGCCACTGTGCCTGGCCAACAATTCAATCAATAATCTTTGATGACAACACTCATTTCAAATACCTCAGACTTAGCTAACTGATAACATTTATTTTTCTTGCCATCAATGAACAGCACTTAAGACATCACAACTTATCATTTTAACTATTAAAATAGACATGAAAAATCATATTGAAGGAAAACACACATTAAACATAATTTTCTAAACTATTAATAAGACCCAATGATGAATATAGCAAAAGATTATTAGTAACATTACCAGATTAAAATAATGTAGTGTAGACCTTCCCTTTAAGTTAAATTTTATGCCATCCAAGTAAAACAGGGTTTTATCTTTGATCAGCTCTGGGTAAGTCACCTATTCTCAGTATCCTCTTTATTAAAAAATAAAAGAAACTCCATATTCTACTCACAGTACTACTCGATTCATTAATCGAGTAGTAATTATTTATCTAAAGCCTACTACATACCAGACACTGTGTTTTCATGTTTATTAGCTGCTGTCTCTCATTAGAATGTTAGTTCCTTGAGGGTGGGCACCTTATCTATCTGGTTTGCAGTTGTATCCTCAATGCCTAGAACAGTCTGGCACACAGCAGGTGCTCAAAAAATATTCACTGGCTCAATTACTTGGAACATACATACATGAGTAAAGTAAAGCCTCTATCTTCAAGACTCTCATAATTTAGTAGCAATACTGCTTATGGCAGCATGATCAAGCACAAAGAAAACAACAGTTAATACCCTGAATATAAAAGTATCATATAAAAAATTAAAATAAAATCTATATGCAATACAATTATTAAAACTGGCTTGTAATCCTTAAGTTCACCTCTCTGGATCTCACAGCTTCCATAACTCTGAAATAAAACTAAAATAAAAAGGCTATATAAAATAATGTAAAAAAGAAATCTGGTTCTTTGCAACTGAATCAGATACACATAATAAAGAATACACAATAAAGCAAGAATAAAATCGGTTCTTACACTATTAAACACAGACTGCTGATTTGGTCTCAAAGGTGTGTTGGGGACACTTTTTGATCCTCCTCCAAGCCACCCAGTCATCCACCTGGTAACACCGCCCCGATCTTCATTAAACAACTGAAAGATTATTTTAAAACAGAAAAATATCAATATAAGAAAAGAAAAAAATAAGAACCACTTTCACATGATTTCAGACAGTAGCAAAGTATGCTTTCCAAGTCCAATTCCTAGTAAATGTTTCCTACAGATAGAAGCTACAAATACAATCAAGTGCAACTTCAGGCACAATCTCAAATAAAAGTTTTGAGGTGCCATATCTCAAAATTTCAGCATCCTGATATGAGAGTGGTTTGTAAATTACAAAACATTTAAACTAATATCATACAAATTGAACAATCCACCTCTTCAATGTAGTATAAAATGATTCCATTTCCACAGTATTGAGAAAATTATATTCAGTAAAGTTTATATACAGTAAAAGGAAAACACTTTTCTACAATGCCACTATTTTAGTTATCAATAAATTCAGAATGTCTTTCACAGTCCAGTTACCTGCTCCATTTCTTCCCTTTTGACACCCAGGATGCTTCCCATTAATCGTAACACTTCATGACGCTGATTTTTTGGTGTGTGAAAATGTCCAATGAAGAGGTTTCTCATTAGGACTCTATGAAAATAAAGGTAGAAACAGCTCAAGCTAACTCAACATTGAGTGTACCCAAACAAGACATGTAAATATTTAATTACAAAAAGCAAACATTTAATTATAAAAAAGACTAAACAGTAAAATATTTTAGAGACTTTTAAAAAAATGAAAAGTCTAAGAATATTTCAAACAACCCAAAATGTATACCTTCTGAAACATCACTTATTAGCTATCTACTTTCTTCAACCCAATAATTAAGGCACTGAGGGGGTACCTCATTATTAATTCTTAGTGCCTGTGGGCTGATGTTCATCTGAAGCAGACACTCAAGTGGTGACAAATGTTTTTGTGATTAATGTTATGCTGATATTTCCCCATTCACATTTATTGAGAATTTGTTAATAATACCTAAATTTTTAAAATATTAAGTGAGATATTGTTGCATATATACCCAGGTTTCAGAACTAATACATTTGAGCAAGCGTATGTTCATTTAAGGACTGTAAAGGGACCAAAACAGAAAGGTAAAAATAAACTTTTTATTTTCCAAGTACTTCATATTGGGATGATGTTTTAACTCTTTCACATGGTTTTAAGAAAAAGAATTAGCTGGGGAAACTCAACTTTAAAAAACAAAAGAAGTTATTCTATTGAGTCCTCATTAAAACTACCTACAGCTATTTAAGAAAAAGAAAAGATTTTAAAAAACTGAATCACATATAAACATCTACATGTAGAAGTTGTTTTTACCATAAAAGCAATTTCCATAAAATATATAAAAATTAAAAGGAAGAAGCATACTTGTCCACTTTTCCTTCTGTGCTGTTTACTAAGTTCATCAATTTCTTTTGTACATCATCCAGCATTTCTTGTCGGAGCTCATCTGTTTTAAAATATGTGAATAAAGATAGCCATTAACTGATTTAAATAATCTGGATGAAGATATAATGAGATTTATGGGATCTTTTCTATGAACTTTGAATATAAGCACTTATTCTAGTTGGGAATAGTTAATTACTTCCATCTCTTCGTTTGTCCAGAGAACTAGACTCTTTGATACAGAAATTACCTAGAAGCCAGAGTATGCAATAATTCACATGGCTTACCTTCAATAAAGTAATCAATTCTTTAATAGAACATTTAAAAACCAAAGAAGATTTTCATCCTCTAGAGATTTAACAGCAAAAAGATTTTCATCACTGCTTCCTTGCATGAAACATTTCCAGAGCCATTCTTATTTAATGGAAGGGAATGGAAAGGACAATTTTAAATTTTCCTTCTTATTTTCCTGGCTGGACTCTGTTTTCTGTTTTTGGTGAGCTAAGAGTATCTAACACAACTAAGACCATGGCTCATGATGCAGCCCATAGGGCAAAGTATTCTAGGGTAAGGGAATTGTAAAATACAATTCAGGTCCTTGGCTCTAATACACTAATCAATTATTATAGCTTATGAATGATTTGAAAGGATGCTTAAAGTATTTTATTTTTAAACTATTATTTAAAAAGGAAGCAAGATGTGTAAAGTCTTGGTGAAATAGTTGGCATTTAAGCAGTATTAAAGGCAAAGCCTAGAATTTGGACTAGAATAATCCAAAGTCTAGAATAGGCACTGTTCATAATTTCAACCATGCCACAGGGTTAGGATTCATGGACGAAGGAACTGTTAGTTAAGCATGGAATTTATACCTGTTACCTCAGTAACAGGATATCAAACTATCAATGGATAGTTTGAGCTGAAAGAGATGTTTACTAAATTCAAGCTAGATCATAAGTTTTTATTCTGAAGGAAATGAAAATGAGACTGCTTTGCAGCAGAGTTCTACTTTTCAAATCAAGAAATACAGCCTAACACTAGATTTTGACCTCTTTCCACAACCACAAATCTTTCTTTGAGTTATGCTGCATTTTCCTAATAGTAGCTGGATACAAGTTCTCATCAGATATATATGACTTGCAAATAATTTTTTTCATTCTGTATACTGTCATTTTACTTTCTTAACGGTATCCTTTGAAGCACAAAAGTTTTACTTTTTGATGAATTCCAACTTATTTTTTCTTTTGTTGCTTGTGCTTTTGGTATCCTATCTAAGAAACCATTACCTAACCCAACATCACGAAGATTTACTCCTATGTTTCCTTGTAAGAGTTTTACAGTTTTAACTCTAAAATTTAGGTTTATGATCCATTTTGAGTTACTTTTTGTGCATGGCATGAGGTAGGGGTAGGGGTCAGCTTCATTATTTTGCACGCTCTTGAGACCGCTTGTTCTAACACTATATGGTAAAGAAAAGTATTCTTTTGGCACTTTTGTTGAAATTGATTGACCATAAATGTATGGTATATTTCTGGATTCTCAATTCCCACTGCAAGAATTATGCAATGTTTTTTCTTCTGCCTGGAAAGCTTTTTTCCATCAGTACAGCCTAGTAACTCCTATTTACCCTTCATGTCTCTATTCCCAACTCAATTCCTTGAAGAATTTTCCTCTGAACCTTTCAGATTAGGCCAGGTCTGTTTTATGTTTCGATTCTATCCTGTGTATTCGATTCTATCCTGTGTATTCGATTCTATCCTGTGTAACACTTCTGTACAATGCCTAAAATTCTGATTTATGGTACTAAATGCATATATAAAACATCTAGTTTAACTGTTCGCAATGGCTTGTGGTTTTTCAAAATTGTAAAAATCTAAATTGCAAAATGTCATTCATATTATAGGCCAACTTTACCAAAATAGAGATGGTTGCCATAACCATATTATAAAAGCAAGGTTTGTGCTTGGAAAATCTCCTACGAACTTTTCCTTTCCTGTCTTTCCAATAATGAATTTAAACTTGGACATGAGAGAGGGGGGGAAGAGAAGAGGAAAAAAAGAGAAAGGAAGAGAAAGAACAAAACTATTACTAAAGTCTGAGTCAGTAAAAGGCATTTTAGATTATTAATGTGTACATGTATACTATGAGCACATTATGTTATCTGAGTCTTTTCTAGCATTACATTCTGGATGTGAATAGAATTCTCAACTATTTAGAGGAAGAAAAGCAAATAAATTAATTTCTTGTCACTGTTCTGACTTAACCACCTCACACACAAGCTAAAGTAGAAGCCAGCACTCCTCCCCACGACTATAAAAAGGTGGCAGAGAAACAGAGGTCAAACTTGCCTGTTACCTACCCTATCCTCACCTTCCCTTTCTCTGAAAGTTACCCTTCTCCTACCTATTTTCCTCTAAAATTAATAGGTTTGATACTGATTACATGGCAAAATGATAGTAATTTAGGTATACTGGGTTTAATAAAATATATTATCAAAATTAATTTCACCTTTATCTTTTTACTGTTTTAACATGGCTACTAAAAAATTTAAAATTATATGTGGCTCATAGTGTATTTCTATTGGACAGCACTATCTTAAAACATAGTCAGGATATAAACACTATACAACACTGTTTATTTTTTTAAAAAAAGACAAAACTAAATGATATATAGACATCTTCAGAGTAAAAATCACAAAGCAGGGTTGATTCCGATAAAAATTATTTTAGTAAAATAAGTTAGAACATTTTAATTTTGCTATATGAAAAACTAATGAAGAAATCAGTGTTAAAAGTTCAAATCAAAAATATTTTCTTGATGAAAACTAAGATTGGTATAATTTTGATTAAAATCTCTGTATTTAGAAACATGGAGTCAAAACATCCTTAAGACCAAAATGACAACAAGGTAAAATTTCTTAAACTCACTATCAGAATATATAGTTGGTCCCTGAGCTAATGTGATATTATAATGCAAAGGGCTGTTTCAAATTCGAGTAGTGGTTTAAATGTATTCTGACATTTGTGTCTAAGAAAAAAACTCAGAATCTAGGGGAAGGGGCTAGAAGGATGATATTAACTACGAAAGGTTTGGAAAAGAAAGGAATGTCAAACACCCACTTCAAAGGTCCCTACCAGATGCCTCTTTTTCTCCAGGCACCCTTGTTCTCCTCCCATGAGAGATTCTGAATATTTCTCTACAAAAACTGAACTCTAATTCAAACCACAATTTGAAATCAGAACTGTATTTATATGGGCAGGCAAAATATGGTTATTTAGAAGTAGGTTTTAAGCCAAATACAATATTCCCGTGAAATAATCTCACATGCCAAAATAATTCTTTGGAAGTTAAAAAGGGGGGGCAATTTGAAGTTAAGCAATAAAGCAATTGAGATTTAGTTTAGTTTGGAGAAAGAATTACTCAAAATGTTTGACACAGTAAAACTCGACCTATCAGAGTCTCTTCTATGAAACACCTAGAGATGGTGCCATGGTCTTCAACATTTGATTTAAAACCAAAATTGAACATAACTGCAACTGACTAAAACAAATCAGCACATCATAATTTTACAGTTTATTTGTGATTAATGACAGTACCCTATAATAATGTCTTCAGAGAACATCTTAAAGTTAATTGTGCCACATCTTTAAATGAGTCATACTCCTTGTAAAGTTATTTGCATATTTCATGACTAAGTCAGATTTTTTTGAACAGGCACCTGACTGGAAAAAAAAAAAATAGACTGAGCACAAAACTTGAGAGTCAGAGGACCTGGACATGAATCATGGTCCTATTATCTGAGCCAGACTTTGTTGGCTATTTTGTAAAATGAGTGTGCTTGTCTCAAAGGATTTTTTTTTTTTTTTTGAGACAGAGTCTCGCTTTGTTGCCCAGGCTAGAGTGAGTTGTTGCCCAGCTAGGCTGACGCCGTGGCGTCAGCCTAGCTCACAGCAACCTCAAACTCCTGGGCTGGAGCGATCCTTCTGCCTCAGCCTCCCGAGTAGCTGGGACTACAGGCATGTGCCACCATGCCCAGCTAATTTTTTTTTTATATATATATCAGTTGGCCAATTAATTTCTTTCTATTTATAGTAGAGACGGGGTCTTGCTCTTGCTCAGGCTGGTTTTGAACTCCTGACCTTGAGCAATCCGCCCGCCTCGGCCTCCCAAGAGCTAGGATTACAGGCGTGAGCCACCGCGCCTGGCCCATCTCAAAGGATTTTCAAAGAATCAAATGAATGATCAAATGTGACTTTTCAAAACAGTAAAGTGCTAATATAAAGCATTAGTACTCATTCGTCTGATTTCTTAAAATAACTAGTTTATCTTTCAATCTAGCTGTAATCAAAATCATACATATCACTTTGCTTAGTGTTAATACTTTGTAATTTTCCCCCTCTATTTTGAATATAAGTCATCTCTAAGAACCAAGACAAAGGAGTCAATAGAAAAAAAAGTTAGAAAGATGATTTCACACACACATACATATATATATATATATAAAAATTAGGTGTGATATCTTAATTGCATTGGGTACCTTAAAAATAATTTAAATCTGATCCAATATTAAACCTAATAAAATTTAGCCTCTTCATTTTTTTAAATGTAAGCAAAAGCTAGAAATTAGATGAGTTTATTATAGCCTTTCAACTTGTGGGGCGCGGTGTCAACGCCATTACAAGATGGCACCTGTTTCCGGCTTTGCCTAGAGCAGTAAACAAGTTCAGCGCACGCGCAATTGTCGGTTGCCCTGTGGCACAAGCATGCAAACGAAGGGTCCTGCTATGGACTAATGCTTTGGTGGCTCGACAGCTGAGCGGCCTATCCCAGCTTAGGGGTTGTGCTTCTGGGGTATATAGCAGCCTGCGCGCTGCTGGGCTGGGTCTTCCGCATCATGTAAGTCTAAAGGGAACCCCATTAAAGCACTGTCAGAAGAACTCCAGTTGCCGCGTCTTCCTTGCCGGACGCGGTGGCGCGCGCCTGTAGTCCCAGCTACCCGGGAGGCTGAGGCAGGAGGATCGCTTGAGCCCAGGAGTTCTGGGCTGTAGTGCGCTATGCCGATCGGGTGTCCGCACTAAGTTTGGCATCAATATGGTGACCTCCCGGGAGCGGGGGACCACCAGGTTGCCTAAGGAGGGGTGAACCGGCCCAAGCCGGAAACAAGCGCCATCTTGTAATGGCGTTGACACCGCGCCCCACATCAACTTATACAAGATCACTTTTAATACCAAATAATATATTTTTTACAAGATATCATATCTATTTACAATCTGAAGTTAAGCTATATTAGCATCTGCTTTGTCTTTTAACTCGATTCTTTTCAACCATATTAGAACAGAATTTTAAGGTCTATAGGGCAGCAGTCCCCAACCTTTTTGGCACCAGGGACTGCTTTCATGGAAGACAATTTTTCCGAAGACTGGGGTGAGGAGAGGTGGGGTCTATGGTTTTGGGATGATTCAAGCACATCACATTTATTGTGCACTTTATTTCTATTGTCATTACATTGTAATATATAATGAAATAATTATACATCTCACCATAGGTTGGGGACTCCTGGTCTAGAAGGCATAGTAAATGCTTTTTTGTCCCATAATCATAATTATTAATTGCTGAGTAAAAAGGAACTTATTCAACTTCTGGCAATGAACTTGCAGAGAAAGAATTTTATTAATACAGTATAATCTCATTAATTTGAATTACATTAGATCATAATCTATGATTAAAATGAAACAGGTTGAGGTCTACTAGATTATTATAGAGTTAATTGGAGTTACTATATACACTTGAAAGGGATTTTATATAAATATTTTTAAACACATTAACTGCTATGTGAGTTGTATATAACTCATACTAGTTTTGAGCCCAGGGCCTCCTGAAGCATATGTAACTCACACATCTCTTCACCTTGGGAGCTGTATGAACTTTTTTTCAAGTTGCATATAACTCACGCACAGAAAACAACAAAATATTAAAAATTTTTCATTAAATTAGAAAGGATCATTTTGTTTTTAAAGTTTTTAGTCTATTTTCGTAATAAAACACCATGGCCCCAAGGAAAAAAAATATTTTTTTTCTAGTGTGGCAGTCAATGTGTTAATGTAACCAAATCAAATTTATTTTCCCTCTCTGCTCTACTCCCTCAACCGTTTATTATAAATTCAAATAATCTGCAACAGAAAAAATTTTTAAAGAGTGAATATTATAAGTCAAGTTATATATTTAAATTTTTTCTCGCTCTGGCGAACAACACAGAATATCTATTTGATTTTAAAAGGTTTACACAAACCAGGCATATCCCAAAAGAAAGGAATGCAATTTTGTCAGTGACAAGTAAAACAGCTGTAGTAAAGTTTCTGTGTACTGAATATCCTCATCACTACAGAAAATATACTAATGACACAAGGCTTCCTAAGCTGCAGCCTGAACCTCAACTCATTTCTGAAAGTCCCTACCTACTACAATCAGCATGGACTACATCCAGCCAAAGAAGGATTCTGTTCAGTCCACATAGGGTTTTTACAAAAATTTAAATTACATGTCACATCAAAAAATTAGGATATTCCACCAAGAAAAAAAAATCCAGATTTCCAGTGTCTCTTTGAAAGATCTGAAGATTTGGCAACACTGAACCCACATTCCTGTGTGGCAACAGCTGGGTGGAGCAGAGAATCTGCCACCTCCATAAGAAATACTCTTCAAGTGACTATAGTCTTTACCTAGCGTCATTTGCTCTTTTATGTTACCATTTTGACTCCAGTTTACAATTTGTACTTGTGATCCATACTTTATTTCTCCATACAGCAACCCACTTCCACCTCTACCTTCTCAGTACCCCACATCAACACACCACATATACACATACGCACACACACACATACACACCACCCTTGGTCATTACTAATCAACCGTATCTTCAGCCGGTTTCCAGATTGTGCCACAGTTTCATAGGAAATCTTCCCTCTGTCTAGAATGATTTCCCCCACTCATTGCCTTCTTAGCTGCACCCACTCATCATTCAAGCAAGGTCAAGTATACCCTTCACCATCCTTTTCTATCCTTCCATGCCACCATCAGCAAGTAGAATGGACAGCTCTTTCCTCTCAAAACAATTTGTTGCATGTATTTGATTACATGTTGTCTTCTCTTCCTGTCTTACTATAAACCTTCTGAAGGTTAAGACCTTTGTTTCCGTGTCTTTATATCTCCAATGCCTATTGTAGTTCCTGGTAAACAGCAAATAAACAAATGACTATTTGAGAAATAAATGAAATAGTGATTTTCTCTGGGAAGGGAGAATATTTGGAAAGAATAGAACACAGGACAAAAAGAACAAATGATTTATGTTCTGAATTATGTACTAATCCATACAAAAAGAAACAAGGAAAAGTATACATTAACTGAAAACATTCTCATCACTACATAATTTACTAGATATTTAGAAGAATTATCTTTAAAAACTAATTTCTAAAACAGTTGTTTAGATATTAATATTAGGGAGACACGCTTTAAAAAATATAACCATTAAGTTGAAAGGGGCTTAATTATTTACCTAATTAGTATACACTTTTTTCTTAACTCATTATTCTGGCACTGTCTAGTATATCCAGATGTTTATATCATCACAAATAATTTTTTAACCATTTATGGCAATTCAGAAAACTGCATCTGGTACTTCTTATATGTTTCCTCTAAAATCAGCACTTCTGCCAAAAACATCTATAAAGAAATCCCTCAAAAGGTTTGGGTAACAAAGCGTCTGGGAATGTATTTGGCCTATGTTCAACAGGACATTATATGTTTTCTTGTATAAATCATGTCCTGGAATGTCTTTATTTAAAATAAAAACTCTACCATCCAGCACCATAAAGGTGGTTCCATGAAAAACATTTTAAGCTTCGTTTATATTTATAGTTTTAAAACACGTCTTTATGCTTCATATTACAGTAGATTTTACTGGGACTTACTTTATACATTCTTCTAGATTTTCTTTAAAAAATACTGTAAGGAAATTTTCCATTCTCAACTCACAGAAAACTTTTTTAAAAGCAGCCACTAAATGTTGTTTTTGAAAAAAAATCAGTTATGGGACCCTTTAAGATATAGGCATAAACTGGCAGACAGGCTAAAAGATTTTCCTGATGCTGGAACTAAATTTGTATTGCTTACAAAAACTTAACTTTTCTTTGTAAAAATTTACCACCCTTCTGAATCATGGTTATCAAAACAAGATCTCTCCTGTGCTTTTTTTTTTTTTTCCAATTCACCCAATCATTTTCATTTAAGGAGGGATTTATGTCAAGGATCATGATAGAAAACAAGAAGTAAAAGAAGGAAAAGGTCAAATTTGACCATAAATATAGCAAGATAACAGATGCTGTAATGGTTCAACTATAGTCTAGGTTTACACAGGTGTATATTTTCTCATCAATCACAATTCCATAGAAATTATGAACTCTGATCAACTCAAAATAGTTAATGAAAAATAATGTCTAACTGCTTCATAGACCAGTGTACTGAGTTTGGATAAGGATGGCATGTGAAATAAGTCTTTGGATATTGAAAAATAACACTTTCGGGTAAAATGTTGAAAGAATAGTTTCTAAAGGGAAAGATAGCAGTAATTCTTTTATGGTCTAACATTTTCTATTAAACTATAGTAACCATAGGGTCTTAGGGTTTCTTTTCATTGCTACTTTCCCAGAGAGAAAGAGGGAAGGGAAGAAGGGAAGAGAAAGGAGGAGTGAGGGAGAGATTTAAACAGTTCCCTACTACAGTTTAAGGCTCTACTCAAGTTCCTTTCCTCCATGGAATGCTGCCTGACCTTTAATGGGATTCTGGAGGAACTAAATATACACTGTCTTATGATCACTGTTGTGCACCACTGTTTTAAATTACTAACCTATGGTGTATCAATGCTATATGTCATTGCCTTAGCTAAGCTCCTTGAAAAAGTGATCCTATCTAGCATCTCACACAGCACCTAGCAGGAAGCCAGCAGTTGGTTCCCATTAAGTATTTAATGCCTGATAGGCATCTATCTTCATACTTTTCCTACAATGCCTGTAAATACCCTTAATTCATACCTATAGATGCATGTACATACTCCAAGAAATGACTGGAATTATCAACCATCTACTCTTTTAATATTGGTGCTATATGCAAGAGCTCTCTTTTCATGTCCAGGCTGAATCATCTCATCTCTAGCAGCAATGACATAATCAACCATTTTAAATAAAGTACTTTGTAGAGTGAGTTTCCTAATACTGTTCAGGGGTCCTCAAATTACGGCCCGTGGGCCACATGCGGCCCTCGGGTGTTTTTGCCGAGGCTCCCTGTCCTTCTTAGCAGCCAATTTGTCCCGGCCCCACAGTGCGCATGTGTGGAATGTGCGCCACAGTCTCCAATGGCCCTCCAACAGTCTGAGGGACAGTGAACTGGCTCCCTGTTTAAAAAGTTTGAGTACCCCTGGTTTAGATGCTGAAACTGTATATCAACTGATCATTAGTCTACGGATGCTTGGAAATAAAACAGTATTTTGCTTCTACAATTCAAGCCTCTATGTACTTTCTTACAACAAAAGCCAATTTGTCTTTTTCAAAATTGTTTCTCCTGGCAAATATTTTTGCTGTCTGGCCAAGTTTTGTGTTAAAAATAAAGTACAGTATTACAACATCAATCAATGTTTAAAGTACTTAATGATCTATGAGAAAAAATATACAATGACTATTTTGAAACAAACATGCTAATCAAAGTTTTATTTATATTATCAAATCAAGAGTGCAGCTTTGAGAAAATAAAATCATATTAGTGTTTAGAGATGTAATGGCAATATTAAGCACTTAGGTAATTAAGAAAACAGATTGTTAAGAAGAGCTGTAAAAGGCAAGAATGACTTAAAGACGTAACAGAATCAACTGTCTCTTTACTCCCCTTCCTGTCTGTGTAACACTGGCCTCTTGCCTGCCCTTTCAAATACCAGTCGTACAAGCATAATCAGAGCTTTTTCTGTAGCTAATACTGCCTCACAAAATGAGGCCAAAGTTCCTATATATTCATCATGAACATTAATTATAATTTTTTACATGACTGGGAACTTAGGCCACCTAAGTCTTTTATATAATCAAGAAAATCTGAAAATATTCTACTACTGGGGCTTTAAATGGGTACCTGAACAGGTACTAAATACAGGTTGAATATCCCTTATCTGAAATGGTTGGAACCAGAGTGTTTTGGATTTCAAATTTTTTCAGATTTTGGAATATTTGCATCATAGTACTTACTGGCTGAGCACCCCTAATCCAAAAATCCAAAATCCAAAATGCTCCAGTAAGCATTTCCTTTGACTGTCATGTTAGCACTCAAAAAAACTTTGGAGCATTTTGGATTTCTGCTTTTTGGATTATGAATGCTAAACCTGTACTCCGAGGACACAATAAGTCATAGAATTTTTATCTTACGATTCAATCCAACTACTGGGAATGGCTCAGGTAGGTGCCTAAAAGAGAATGTGGCCTCAGATATTACAATAGCATGACATATAGCACTGAATTGTCACAAACCAATAAGTCAGTCCATAACACTGCCTTTTCACCTCCATTAGTCTACACCTAAACCTGTAGGTATCCAGTGTGTCTCCTTTGGGTTGCCTGTATGTCTTCCAGATAATGTTGTAGTTGCACTGGCCTTCAATCTAACTAGATTGTTTTCCCAATAAATACTGCCTCTTGGTAAAGGCAATCATTTCAACATTTAGAGCACAATACAGAGAATAATACCATATCTTCAAGGGAGATGGAGATATATATATATATATAGAGAGAGAGAGAGAGATAGAAAGAGAGAACAAAACACAAGTCAGACTATAAATAATCATCTTTCTAGTGACAGGAATACAGTAATGTGGCAAGATCATGAGCTTTTATAATGGGTAAAAATATTAAAGGTCAAATCTCAATTTCTTTCACCTATAAAATGGAACTAACACCACCTATTTTAGGGTTTATGAAAAGTAAATGAAGAGAGGAGTAAATAATACAGTATATACCAAATGTTCACAATAGACACTCAATGTATAATTGTTTCCTTGCTGCCCATTTCCAGGCCCTCTAATAGATTTAGAGTTCCTGGCTGGCCAAGTCTAATAAGGTAGAGAACTTCTAGTTGGGCAGTAATTTGCCTCAGAATTAAGTTATTTTGAGGACTACTTCACATCTAATTCTTAGTGTTTTTTGTGTTCCTAAAAATCTTCCATCTCGGCCGGGCGCTGTGGCTCACGCCTGTAATCCTAGCTCTTGGGAGGCCGAGGCGGGCGGATTGCTCAAGGTCAGGAGTTCAAAACCAGCCTGAGCAAGAGCGAGACCCCGTCTCTACTATAAATAGAAAGAAATTAATTGGCCAACTAATATATATATAAAAAATTAGCCGGGCATGGTGGCGCATGCCTGTAGTCCCAGCTACCCGGGAGGCTGAGGTAGAAGGATCACTCGAGCCCAGGAGTTTGAGGTTGCTGTGAGCTAGGCTGATGCCACGGCACTCACTCTAGCCTGGGCAACAAAGTGAGACTCTGTCTCAAAAAAAAAAAAATAAAATCTTCCATCTCCTGTTTCCTGCTGGATTTAGGCCAATTTACTCTTTGTCTTGTCCTTTGGGATCCACATTTCAGTGGTTCTTGCCTGCTTGCCTCCTTTGTGTTCCAGTCACTGTTTCTGTTTGAAGTATCACTGCTGTATCATCTCTTTTATTTTGGCCTATCTTTAATTTCTACTTAATATTAAGTGTTATGTTTTTTTGTTTGTTTTTTTTTGAGACAGAGTCTCACTGTCACCCAGACTAGAGTGCAGTGGCATCAGCCTAGCTCACTGCAACCTCAGATTCCTGGGCTCAAGTGATCCTTCTTGCCTCAGCCTCCCGAGTAGCTGGGACTACAGACGTGCGCCACCATGCTGGGCTAATTTTTTCTTTTTTAGTTGCCTAGCTAATTTTTTATATTTTTTAGTAGGGACGAGGTCTCAAGCTCCTGACTCCTGACCTCAAGCGATCCTCCTGCCTCAGCCTCCCAGAGTGCTAGGATTACAGGTGTCAGCCACCACGCCCGGCCTGTATTTTTTCATTCCTTCATTAAGTGCCTTGTCACTGTTCTCTGTCTAACCTAGACACCTAAAGTTGATGCATTTCTAGGCTCTATTATCACCCTTCCAAAAACCTTGAATTAAATGCAACCCCTAGAATAGCTTCAACTTCCTATTTGCCCCTAAATGAGAGATTAAATGAGGACATATCATCTTTGTCAGCTATTAGATTTAACAAAGCACTACAAACAACCTGAATATCTGAGGCCCAACTGATAATCCTAAATATAGGACCCACTTTAGGGAACTGACAGAGCATATGAAATTATCTTACAAACACCAAAAAATATGTGATAAGTGTCTGTATAAAACACCATCAACAATCATAAAAATCTAGTACCCAGACATTCATTCTATAAAAAGTGACTGTTTTATTTGAGAATACTGCCCTAACAGATCCGATGGCTTTGGGTACGAGGCAAATGAATTGATCAGGAAAAAGTCATAACCATAAAAAGTCAGATCAGTCAAATCAATCTCCTTGATGGTCAACAGGGTGATAGCCAACACCACAGCATTGCCTTAACATCCAGGAAAACTAACTGGACAGCCAGAGCCAACTTAATGACTCTGGTTTCACTAGGTTCATACTTAAAGTGAAGCAAATCAATCACAGGTGATGGAAATAGAAGTCTCACACCAATGAAGTTGGTCTCACGTAACTGTGCCAATTTGTGGTAGAAGATTACATTTGATTCAGCACTACTGTTATAGAGGGGGAAAAGGAAAAAACAAAAAAACCTACTTTGTTTTCTAAGTTCTTCAATTTGTTCTTCCTTTAGATCTAACTGTTCTGTAAGTCGTGATGCTGAATCCAGTGCAGCATTTGCTTCGTCCAAACGTTCCTGAGGGAGGAAAATTCAATAAAAAGCAGTATGTAAAAATGTTTTCACAAACTATAGGGCTGGGAGGCCTATTAGAGTCAACCCTTTACAATTCAGCTGACAAAGATGCACCTCTGTGACCGCATTCAAGTTCATGAGACTAATAAGCATCAAAGATAGAACCCATACTCTTTCACAATACACACTTCCTCTTATAGAGGAACTAAATAAAAAGAGCAGATGCTACTAAAGACAGCACAGTGACAGAAGTAAAAACAAAAGTGACAACAAAAAGAAATAAAACTACAAAAACCAGATATGGAAAGCCAAGAAATATAGCAACATATGTTCTTATTCTTTTTAATTTATACGGCTAAAAGATATAAAAAATATAAAGTTTCATTATATCCTTACTACTTTAAATTTTATTTTCCTGACTACAACAGTGAATTTAAGCATTTTTTTTCCATGTTTACAGGACAGCTGGATCTGCTCTTCTGTGAAAACCTCTTTGCATACATTGCCCACGTTTTTACTGAGCTGTCTTTCTCCTGTCAATTTATAAAAGCACCTTGTATAGTAGATGAAATCTTGGTCACCTGTGTTATACAAATATTGTTTACCAGAGCTGCCGTTTGTCACCAACTCTATAATATCTTTTGTCATGTAAACATTTTTAAAATGTATATAGTTAAATATGTTCTACTTTGCTTTTACAGCTTGTGAGTTTTAGTCTTGGTTAGGATTCTCCTTGCTCCTAGACTGCATATGTAGTCTTCCAGATTTTATTGCAAGATATTTTGTTTTTTATATTTAAATCTCTAAAACAGTGTTTCTCAACGGGAATGCTTCTGACATTCATGGCCCACTAAATGCCAGAAGAGCTATCCACTCACTGTGACAACCAAAAATATCCCCAGATATTCAGTACCACTTCCAGTTGAGAATCTTTGCTTTTCATACAAGTGAAATTTATTTTTGCATATGGCATAAGATTAAGTTCAATTTTATTTTCTTCCTTATGAACAGCCAGTTGTGCCAACATTGCTTATAAGATAATCTATCCCTTTTTTTATATATATATGTAATGACTGTAGTAATCAGTTTATTACACAGATTAATCATTCTTGAACATACAAGCTCCAGAGGAGCAATTGGGTCTTTAAATATACACAAGTATTTCCATGCAATGAATTTTCACCCTTACATCCAAATAGACCTAAGCAGTTAAAAACATAAGAAAATAAGAGTTATTAGCTATGAATTAACTGAGAAACCACATACAAACCAAAGAATATGGAAGAGAGAAAGAGGGGTTTAAAAGGCTGAAGGGGTGGGGAGATGTAAGAGTTGGGAACAAAGCCCATCACGCTTTATGTACTAATAGCTCCAATCCATTTAAATATTGACCAGTTAAACTTAGACCTTAAAATACAGGATGTGGGTAGAATTAATCTGGTTGGTCATAACTTTCACCCAAGACGCAGGTCCTTCAGAATAAAATGAATACAGAAACAGCTTCATGTTCTTCACCTTGCTTTACATAACTGTTTTGGGTTTAAATGGATTCCACTTAAAAACAATCTCCTACACGTCAGTGGAGCTTTTCTTTCCCATCCAAGCACACACCAAACCCACCACCCCTCACACCTTGCCATTATCCAAATTTAAGTCAATAAGGAAAGCTTTTAGTCTCACACCTAGGTTACGCCTGGAGAAATGGCTTGTCACACACACACTTCTCTGCTAGGAGACAATGTTGGTACAGAAGTACAGTATTTCTAGTTTGTTGTTCCAAGTATGTACAACACGCAGCACTGCTGTATCAGGTAAACATGTGCACAGGGGAAGATGAGGCGTGGGCTCATAGAAAGCAGTCAAATGGAAATCAAAAGGACTTTCTCTTTCAGAGTTCCCCTATCTTTATTTGTAGAGGTTATCCAATAATTTCTTTAATTACATCGCATACTTCTGAGTCCATTCCCCAGCTATTCTGTTGTACTTTTCTCTATCTGTTTTGTAGATCCGAGCAATCTCAGGCACTAAAGGATCATCTGGATTGGGATCACACAACAGAGAACAGATGGACAAGAGTACTTTTGAAATAGTTAGTGCTAGAGACCACTGTGACCGTAGAATATCAAGACAAATGCTGCCATTACTGTTAATATTTGGATGATAAATTCTTGTTGTAAATGCAACCTTAGGTGGTTTGAAGGGGTAATCTGTTGGGAAATTAATTGTCAAGAAAAATACTCCACCCTGATATGGACTGTCATTTGGCCCCATTATTGTAGCTTGCCAATGGAACATGTCATCTCCAACAGGACCTGCTGAACATTGTGCTGGGGGATCCCGTGCCAGGTCATTCAATTCCTAGTGGATTCTCTTCAGATCCATGATGGGAGGCGGGTGGCGGCGGTCCCCGGGGTGGGGACCGATAATCTATCCTTTTTCTCATTAAATTAAAATTAGTTTAGTTTCAAATTCTCAAATATGTCCTGGGCTCTATTTCTGGATTCTCCTTCTGTTGCACTAATCTAGTCAATATTGTACTGATTTATGGCTCTACTTTGATACCTAGTAAGCAAGTCGTTTTCCTCACTGTTGTTCTTTCTCATAAATTCCTTGGCTACTCTTAAGTAGTTATTCATGTAAATTTCAGGTCAAGTTTTGCCATCTTTAATCAGTATGATAGCTTTTTTGATATGTCATCCTGGATAGGCTACAGTCCCCAGTTATTCAATCAAATATAATTGAGATGTTGCTGTGAAGGTATTTTGCAAATGTAATCACAGTCCTTAATCAGCTGAATTGAAGGAAGGCACATTATCCTAGGTAATCTATGTCGGACTGGTTGAACTAGTGCAAAGTTCTTAAAAGCAGGACTTAGGCATCCCCAAAAAAGAGAAGAAATTCCTTCTGTGGACAGCAGCTTCCACCTGTACATGTGGAGTTCCATTCTGCTTGTGATCTTCCTTTCCTGACTGTCTGTGCACAATAGTTTTGGCCCATGCCTGTGAGTTCCTGCCTGCCTTTGATGTGGTCTTTCCATCCTGACAACACTAAAAATTGCACACTTGCTTAGCCAGCGCCCACATTCACACAGCCAATTCCTTGTAATAAATCACATATGTGTCTCCCCATATACTTATCATAATTAATATACATTTGGTGCGCACACACACTCCCCTACTCGTTCTGCTTCTAGAGGTTTGAACACTGATATACAGAGAGGGATTAAAACAAAAAATTTTAAATAAAAAGTTTATTATTCAAAATTCACAAAACTAAATTTAGTGTAAAGAAAATTTAAGTAAATTATTTTTTTCTTATTTGTGTAAATTTACTGGGTACATAAGAAATTTTTTACATGTACATAATGCACAGTGATTGAGTCAGAGTATTTACGGTACCCATCACCTGAGTACATTTTTTTAAGTATAGTCACACTACTCCATTTTCAAACATTGAACTGATTCCTTCTACCTTACTGTATATTTGTATCCTTTGACACTGAGGTCCCCAACTCCTAGGCCATGGATAGGTTGGTACTGGTCAGTGGCGTGTTAGGGATGGGGCCACAGAGCTCTGTTGCGCCCCCTGCTTCATTCATCCCCCCACACTCCCCAACCCCCGTCCACAGAAAAATTGCCTTCCATGAAACTTAGGAATGGCGGGGCACAGCAGGAGGTGAGCTGTGGGGAAGTGAGTGTATTTACAGCAGCTCCCCATCTCTCACATCCCGGCCTGAGCTCTCCCCACCGCACACACTGCAGAAAAACTGTCTTCCATGAAACCGGTCCCTGGTACCAAAAAGGTTGGGGACCAATGCTTTAATACACTTCTCTTCATCCTCCCCCTAAATAAACTTTCAAATTATTTTTTTACCTCATTGCATTTATACTTACGAAATTATTAAAGCTTAAAACTACACTAAGACTTTTTAAAAAATCAGCATTTAGATTTCATTATTCTTTCTACCATTTGTTTGGTTTTTATTTTATTAATTTCAGCTTTTATCTTTATTAATTCCCTCTTAGTTTCTTCTGACTTATTTTGTTCTTTTCCTAAATGTACATTACATTTTAAATTTTAAAAAATAAAACTAGGCCGGGCGCTGTGGCTCACGCCTGTAATCCTAGCTCTTGGGAGGCCGAGGCGGGCGGATTGCTCAAGGTCAGGAGTTCAAAACCAGCCTGAGCAAGAGCGAGACCCCGTCTCTACTATAAATAGAAAGAAATTAATTGGCCAACTGATATATATATAAAAATTAGCCGGGCATGGTGGCACATGCCTGTAGTCCCAGCTACCCGGGAGGCTGAGGCAGAAGGATCACTCGAGCCCAGGAGTTTGAGGTTGCTGTGAGCTAGGCTGACGCCACGGCACTCACTCTAGCCTGGGCAACAAAGCGAGACTCTGTCTCAAAAAAAAAAAAAATAAAACTAGTTTTAAAAGAAGATTTGGACTACCATTCTAGCAGTTTGACATACTAGATACTTTGGATCCACTGGAAACAACTAAAAGTATTAGAGAAAATATAACTTTTTATGCAGTAAAATCTCTGCCATGGGGGGAGGAATATATATGTATCTTTTAAATGTATTAGTCCACTGACAAAAAAGCATCAATGGTCAATGAACATATTAAAATATGCTTGCCCTCATTAGTAATCAGGGAAATGCAAATTAAAACAAGAAGATAACCCTTCTGCTTTGGTTTGAATGTCTCTCACATAGTTCATGGGCTGGAAACCTGATCCCCAATGTGGCAGTGTTGAGAGATGGGACATTTATTGGGAGGTGTTTGAGCCATGGGGGCATTGTCCTCATGAATAAATTGATACACTTATTGTGACAGTGGATTCCTTATAAAAGGACACGTTCAGCGCCCTCTTGCTCTCATACCCTCTCCTTTGCCCTTCTACCATGGGGTGATGCAACAAGAAGGCCCTTGTCAGATGCAAATCCGTTGATCTTGGACTTCCCAGCCTCCAGAACCCGTGAGCCATTAAGTTTCTGTTCATTATAAATTACCCAGGCTGTGGTATTCTGTTATAACAGCTGTTATATTCTGTATAACTAAAACACCTTCCCATCCACCAGATTGGCAAAAACTTAAAAAGTCTGATAATACCAGGTATAGACAAGGATGTAGAACAAGAACTCTTAGGCACTGCTGGTAGGAGTAAATTAGCAAAATGGCTTTAAAAAACAATTTGCCATCATCTAATAAAGCCGATCTAATAAAGTTGCCTGTATGTATCCCTTAACTCAGCAATTCCAATCCAGATATACACCTAAAAGAAACTCTTGCATGTGTGCACCAGGAAATATAAACAAGTACATAAGCACATTGTTTGTATGTAAGATATCTGAAATGTCCCTCATCAGTAAAATGGGTAGATTAATTATATTTTCATGCAATGAATACATCAGTAAAGATAATAAACCATCTACACACAGTAACATGGCTGAATCTGATGAATATAATGCTAGGTTTAAAAAAAGAAAAAAGCAAGCCTCAGAAGACTTACTCAATTTATAAACAGTTCAAATTCCATTTATACAGAATTCAAAAATATGCAAAACCAAACAATGTATGGTTTGAGATGTACACCTATGTGTTAAAACAATAAATAAAAGTGGGGGGGCGGATAAATATAAAATTTTGGAATAGCGGTTATCTACAAGGTAGTAGGAAAGATGAGATGAGAAGAGGTGCATAAGGAACTTCAAAGGATGACATTCTATTTCTTATACAAGGTGCTGAGTATGTGGGTATTTGCTGTTATTGTGCTATTCTTACATTTTACAGATATTATCTAAATTTTTTTGCAGCCACTAATACTTAATAAAAAATTTTATGGAAAATATATCTTCACTTACTTGAGACATTAATGCTCCTGAACAGCACACAATTATCACTAATGCCAAGTAAATGAATTTTATTACTTTCTACCAGCTATAGTCAGAGACTACTTATAAATTAGAAAACTTTCTCCTAAACCTAAAAACAAGTCACTGTGGTGTCATATCTCCTCATAGTGGTTCATTTTTATTTATACCTTATATTTAATTAAAATATAGCATAATAATAAAGAGAAGTATGAAATATAGCCTAAATATGAAATATAGCATAATAATAAAGAGAAAAATCTTTTAAAAGCTGATGCTGCAAAAGAAAAGGATCTAATGGGATAATATTTTATTCAAAGTGAAATACAGTACCCAACAGATTTTGTTGAAAGGAGAAAATTATAAAGTTAAAATTGTAGAATAATTTGGATTTTTTTTTCAGAGGTCTAAAATACCCATGTATTTGGCCAGGCGTGGTGGCTCACGCCTATAATCCTAGCACTCTGGGAGGCCGAGGCAGGCGGATTGCTCAAGGTCAGGAGTTTGAAACCAGCCTGAGCAAGAGCAAGACCCTGGTCCCTACTAAAAATAGAAAGAAATTAACTGGCCAACTAAAAACATATAGAAAAAATTAGCCAGGTATGGTGGCGCATGCCTATAGTCCCATCTACTTGGAAAGCTGAGACAGAAGGATTGCTTGAACCCAGGAGTTTGAGGTTGCTGTGAGCTAGGCTGACACCACAGCACTCTAGACTGGGCAACAGAGTGAGACTCTGTCTCAAAAAAATAAATAAATAAATAAAATACACGTGTGTGCTAAAAAATTTAAATGTCCTATCATCTCACATTTGCCATGTCTACCATAAACTATGTCACTTGAGGGAAATCCTAAGTATCTTTTGCTCACTGTTATGCCCTAGCAGAGGGCCAGATACAGAGCAGCCACTCAAAACATTTACTAAATGAATATTTAGGAGATTATTTCTAAGACAAAGATTATACAAGTAACTGTTTCATGAATAATAAAATCTACAAGAGAAAACTATTTTGACCTACCTGTAACGATATAACTTTTCCTTCCAAATTTTCTGCCTTTTTCTTCCATTCAGCTATAAGCTGTTTTTGCTTTTCTAGTTCAGCAGAATACATGGCTTTTTCCTCTATAAGAAAGTTACATTAGTATTTTGCAACTGTGTGATAAAACTGGAATTTTAAATCATTTGAAATTTTAAAAATGCAACAAAAACAGTTTAAATGTCTCAACAAGAAAATTTACATGCTTCAGTGATATTATTAAGTGGAGCTAAGATAGTAAGATCACTGTTTCCTCCGCCTAAGCCCTTCTCCATTGTGTCTATCATGCAGATTCTCCTCTCTCTTCATAACTCCACTCAATATTTCCTCTTTGGCCATGCTTTCTCTACAGCCTCAGTACCATACTATTTTGTATACATACTCACTCTAGTAATTATATTATAAAGCAGATCTAGACAATTCTCATATTAAAAATTCAAGATTTCAACCATATTAGTAACCCTGAGAGGACACATAGATTTAAAGTTTTGCTTAGGCACAAAACCATAAGCCCCTGTTACTTCATTATCTTCATAGCCTCTAATCACTTCCCACCCCCTAGCACTTAATTCACTGTCAATAACCACTGAATGCTCGAATAAATGGGTGAATGACCTAAAGTGGGTAAACAAGGATGGGAGGTAAAATGTAAAAAAGAATATTTGATTCTCAGGGTAAAACTGCTCTGGATACTGTTATTGTGTCTCCAAAAAGTATTTTCACTTGGACTAGAAAATGTAGTTACCTCAAATTACAGATGAATGACTAACAACAAGTTAATCAATATTTCAAAGGACAGTGATTACTGATGATCAACACTGAAGTTCAACCCCCAACCATTGTCTCAAAACCTAACCATCTTTCTTTTTTTTTTTTTGAGACAGTGTCTCACTTTGTTGCCCAGGCTAGAGTGAGAGTGCCGTGGCGTCAGCCTAGCTCACAGCAAACTCAAACTCCTGGCTCAAGCGATTCTACTGCCTCAGCCTCCCGAGTAGCTGGGACTACAGGCATGCACCACCATGCTCGGCTGATTTTTTTCTATATATATTAGTTGGCCAATTAATTTCTTTCTATATATAGTAGAGATGGGGTCTCGCTCTTGCTCAGGCTGGTTTCAGACTCCTGACCTTGAGCAATCCGCCTGCCTCGGCCTCCCAGAGTGCTAGGATTACAGGTGTGAGCCACTGCGCCCAGCCGCTAACCATCTTTTTTTATGTGTGTCTCTTTCTTTGTTTTACTCTCTGTATGACTTGACCATCTTTCCTCATGTTACCCTTATATTTTTTCAACTTGCACCTTAACTGGTAATATGATACTAAAACACATTTTTAGGCCAGGCACGGTAGCTAACACATGTAATCCCAGCACTTTGGAAGGTCAAGGGGGGAGGATCGCTTGAGGCCAGGAGTTCAAGACCAGCCTGGGCAACACAGTGAGACCTCATTCTGAAAAAAATAAAAAACTTAGCTGGGTATGGTGGCATGTGCCTATAGTCCCAGCTACTCAGGGGGTTAAGGTGGGGGGGCACCCCTTGAGCCCAAGAGGAGTTCAGGGTTACAGCGAGCCATGACTGTGCCACTGCATTCCAGCCTGGGAGACAGAGTAAGACCCTGTCTCTATTTAAAAAATAAATAAATAAAACAAATTTTTATTAATTACTAAATATAGTTTATGTTCCCTAGTCTTAATTGTAAAAGGAATCTAAACAACTTGTTGATGACTACTTACCCTTGCACCTTACGAGTGGGTAAGATTTCACAGATTTCCCCATGTCTAAAATAGCACTTAAATAAGGCAAAAATTACCAATAACTATAATTTTTCTTCATTGAAAGACTGATCATGCAACTTACCTTGTTGGAAATGCTCTAGTACCATCTGCAGGTTGGCTAGTGACAGGGCATACTGCTTTAACTGTTCCTGAGAGACAGAAAGCTGCACTGCAATTTCATCCCTTTGCTTGGAGACTATATTCAATTGTTCTTGCAAAGACTCTACCTGCACATTGGCTTGATGGCTAGAAACAAAGAATAAAGGTCAAACTGCTTCTATTGAGATACTTCAACAAGAAACACTTCCCTTATATCTTATAGCTCTAAACTTAAGTTAGATTTCAAAGTATTCAGATACTTTAACAAGATGAAACATCTTCCTTACTTTTTTTTTTTTTTTTTTTTTGAGACAGAGTCTCGCTTTGTTGTCCAGGCTAGAGTGAGTGCCGTGGCGTCAGCCTCGCTCACAGCAACCTCAAACTCCTGGGCTCGAGCGATCCTTCTGCCTCAGCCTCCCAAGTAGCTGGGACTACAGGCATGAGCCACCATGCCCGGCTAATTTTTTATATACATATCATTTGGCCAATTAATTTCTTTCTATTTATAGTAGAGACGGGGTCTTGCTCTTGCTCAGGCTGGTTTTGAACTCCTGACCTTGAGCAATCCGCCCGCCTCGGCCTCCCAGAGAGCTAGGATTACAGGCGTGAGCCACCGCGCCCAGCCTCTTCCTTACGTTTTTGTATTGTGGTAAAATACACGTAACACACAATATACCATTTTAATGTGTATAGTTCAGTGATGCCATGTACATTCACACTGTTGTGCGACCATCATCACCATCTATTTCCAGAACGTTTTTTATCTTCTCAAACTGAAACTCCATACCTATTAAATAGTAACTCCCCATCCTTTTCTTGGCAAGTGCCACTCTACTTTCTATATCCATGAATTTGATCTTCCTGATATTATATAGTATTAAAGTTAGATTCTAAAAAAACTTGAAGAGTTTCTCATCTTCGTTCTCCCTTTTTATTAATTCAATCATTATTCCTGTGAAAGTAATTCTGAACAAATGACAATCCTTTTATTAATAAAGACTAAAACTTGGCGGGGCATGGTGGCTCACACCTGTAATCCTAGCACTCTGGGAGGGTGAGGCGGGCGGATTGATTGAGGTCAGGAGTTCGAAACCAGCCTGAGAGAGACCCTGTCTCTACTAAAGAGGAAGAAATTAATTGACCAACTAAAAATATATATACAAAAAATTAGCTGGGCATGGTGGCACATGCCTGTAGTCCCAGCTACTTGGAAGGCTGAGGCAGTAAGGATCGTTTGAGCCCAGGAGATTGAGGTTGCTGTGAGCTAGGCTGATGCCACGGCACTCACTCTAGCCTGGGCAACAAAGTGAGACTCTATCTCAAAAAAAAAAAAAAAAATTTAAAAACAAAAAAAAAGGACTAAAACTTAGGCTAAATAAGAAATGTCAGCAAAAGAAAAATTTACAAATAGCCTGCAACTTTCATGTTTGCAAGCTAAAACTCTAAGATGGAATTTACCATAAAACATGTCATAAGGAACCTTGAAGTCATATTGTCTGGCTTTCGACCTAATAAGGAATGGATTTTATAACACTCACCTGCTTTCAACACTTGCAATCACGGTGAACTCACAACTTTCCAAAGGCTACCCCATTGATAAATTGCCCTGATTATTAAAGTATCTTTTATTACCATCTTTCTTTCTGCCTAGATTAAATATAATTCCTACCCCAAATAATAATCCAGAGACCCCTAAGAAACTTATATAGCACCTATCCAGGCTTATGTCACTGGTGTACTTCCTTAACGTATAATGATTATATTCAAAATATTGCACTAGTCTTTCTGGGTTTTTTAATGTAGTTCTTATTCAAGAACAGCCTATAAAGCACATGAAGATCACCTCACTTTGAAGAGACTTTACCCAATAGCACCCTCTTGTGGAAAGAACAGTAAATTGATCATCAGATCAAACAAAAAAATTTTTTAAAACATTAGCCAGGTATGTTGGTGCATGCTTGTAGTCCTAGCTAACAAGGAGGCTGAGGCAAGAGGATCACTTGAGGCCAAGAGTTTGAGGCTGTACTGAGCTATAATCGTGCCACTGCACCCCAGCCTGGGCAACAGAGTCTCACTGTATCCCCTCCCCGCCAAAAAAGAGTCACAGACTACAGTGTGAAACTCATTCACACATACATTCTCTGTCTGACCTTGAGCAGGTTATTAAATCTCTTTACCTTCAGATTCTTTTTTTTTTTTTTAATTTTTTTTTATTTTGGCATATTATGGGGGTACAGATTTTAAGGTTTCAATAAATGCCCATTTCCCCCTACCTTCAGATTCTTGATTGGTAAAATGGAAATAAAGAATTTTGTGAGAATGAGCTAACATGAAAAATGCTAAGTCTGACACTCAAGAAGTGTTAATACAAAAAAAAGAAAAAATTACCTTGCATTTTCCATTGCATTAGAGGATGAAACTAGCTTTTCCTCCAATACTGTGACTTTCTTTCTTAGTTTAGCCTCTCTATCTTCTGCAGCCAAAACTTCACGAGTATAAGAATCTTCTGATTCTAAAAGATGATTACGCAATCTCTCTAGTTCCTGGTTTAACCGAAATTCTTTGTCCCGTAAACGTTGAACCTAGGTAGAGGACACTTCTTTATTTTTCTTCTATAAAATGCTTCCCCCATGCAAAAGCCACTTTGTTATCAAATCTTCTTCCCATTATTGAAGTATATTAATTGTATATTAATTCCTCATACTGTAAGATATATTTACACTAGAAAACAATTCTGGAATCATCTTGAATATTCATCTGGAAACTTTATAAGATCTTATTCCCTGTGGCTATAATGGAAAATGGAATTATACAAAAGCACTCTGTATAAAGTATTCTTTGCAATAGACCACTTTTTAGTAAATCTCATTTTTTTCATACTTTATGAGTAACAAACTTTTCTTATATCCAAAATATGGTATGGTTTTCACTTTTGAAAACTGAAACAATACACACCCTGGGAGATCAAAATCTACTGTAGCACATCAGAAGATGATTAAGAAAAATCACCTAAGAGATAAATTCATTTTATTAGGTTAAGTATGAAATGTCCGATTTTCTTAAGTACTAAGTTTGACAGTTGCTATCTGTGACATTTCACTTTGACATGCCTTGCTTTATTTTTATTGTGAAGGTACATCCTCACAGTCTTTCAAACGCACATTTTGGCTTGTGATTGTCTTCCAAATTTTTTTTTAGAACAATTTTCGTGAAACCATGGATAAGTAAAAAATTCATGTAATTTTCAAATATGAGCTCTGTTGTGGAAACAATGCAGCACACATATCTTGAATGAAATGTTTGGGAAGGATGTAGCTAATGAAGGCACAGTACATCAATGGTTTGAGAAGTTCCATTCTGGTGATTTTAATCTTGAAAATGAGCCACATGGACAACCCAAGACCAAGGTGGATAAGATGAGCTGAAAGCTGTAGTGGAAGTGAATCCATCTCAACCTACGTGTGAATTAGCAGCGAGGTTTGACATTACTATTCCAACAACATTGGACCATTTGAAACAAATCAGCAAGGTAAAGAAGCTGGATAGATGGGGACTACATGAATTAAGCAAACATCAGAAGAGAAATCATCTCAAAGTTTTCCTTGTTGTCATGACATAAAGGCAAACCATTTCTACACTGTATTGTTACATGTGATGAAAATGGACTTTTTTGACAATCACAAGCATTCGGCACAACGGTTGGATAAAGAAGAAGTGCCGAAACACACTCCAAAACTGAATATTCATCAAAAAAGCTAATGGTGTCTGTTTGGTGGTCCAGCACTGGTATTACTCACTATAGCTTCATGAAACCTGGTCAATCGATTACAGCAGATGTCTACTGCAACCAACTGGATGAAATGATGAGGATGCTTGCGATTATGCAGCTGAGATTGGTCAATAGAGACAGGCCAATCCTCTTGCAAGACAACGCTTCACCACATGTTACACAAATAATGCTGCTCAAACAAACAGAAGCTAGACTTGGAAATTCTCTGTCATCCACCTTATTTACCAGACCTTGCACCAAGCAACTATCACTTCTTCCAGGCTTTAGACTACTTCTTGCAAGGAAAAATATTCAGTTCTCAAGCTGTGGAAAATGCCTTTAGCGATTTCATCTCCACTCACTCTCCAGGCTTCTTCACTGCTGGCATAAACAAAATGGCAAAACTGGCCGGGTATAGTGGCTCATGCCTCTAATCCTAGCACTCTGGGAGGCCAAGGCAGTAGGATCACTTGAGGTCAAGAGTTTGAGACCATTGGTGAGAATTCAACAAGTAAAAAAAGAAAAAGAAAAAAAAAAAAAAAAAAAAAAAAAGAGTTTGAGACCAGCCTGAGCAAGAGTGAGACCCTGTCTCTACTAAAAATAGAAAGAAATTAGCTGGACAACTAAAAATATATATAGAAAAAATTAGCTGTGCCATGGTGGCATCTCCCAGCTATCCAGGAGACGAAGGAAGCAGGATTGCCTAAGTCCAGGAGTTTGAGGTTGCTGTGAGCTAGGCTGGCACCACGGCACTCTAGCCTAGACAATACAGTGAGATTCTGTCTCCGAAAATAAAAAAATAAATAAATAAAAATAATTAAAAAAAGATGGCAAAACTGTGCCAATAACTTAGCCACATGCTTTGATTAACTGTACTGTTTCTTGTTTGAGATATAATAAAGTACACTTTTGATTCAAAATCGGACATTTCATATTTAGTGACCTAATACTTGACAATCCTTTCAGTTCTCTTAATAGTTATTGAACTGTTGATTCACTATTCCTTTAAAGTATAAATATACCTCATTCTGTAGGGCACTGTTTTCCATTTGTTTCTGTTTCAGAGACAACATGACTTGGTCTCTCTCCTGTTGAAATGTAACTGTCTTCTCCTGCATTGATTTAACTGCATTTAAAAGCTGATTCAACTCCCCAGTCTTGCCCTTTTGAAAAGAAATAACTCCAGCTTTAAATAAAAATACATTTTTAAAAAGACATTTTCTTTATCAAATAATTAATTGAAAAACACAGCTATGTCAAAGTCATCAAAACCAAGGAAAGTCTGAGAATCTGACCCAGTCTAGAGGAGCCCAAGGAGACATGACTTCTAAAATATAATGTGGTAACCTAGATGGGATGCTAGAACAGGAAAAGGACATTTGGTAAAAATTAAGAAATTCAAATATAGTATGAACTTTAGTTAACAGTAATGCCTCAACACTGGCTCATCAGCTATGACAAATGTACCATAGCAATGTAAGATGTTCACAACGGAAACTGGTATAAGGTATAGGAGAATTCTATCCACTATCTCTGCAACTGTTCTATAAATCTAAAACTATTCTAAAAGAAAAAGTTTATTAGAAATGTTTTAAAAAGAACCCAAAACACAAAAATCTCTTCAAATTTACCCTATACAACAAAGTATTCACAAACCCCAAAATCAACAAAATGTGGGTGTGCCCGTCTGTCCATTCATAAGCATCCACAACTGTTGTTAGAGAAAGTAACTTCACTGCAAAAGTAGGGCCATGAATTTCAGATGATAGCGGGAATTCTAAAAAGCACAAAAAAGTGTCAGGTTGTTTACAACCAATTCTTTTCTCTGTTTAAAATATGCATATCAAATGAATCTCTCTATGATTTAGTATCTTTTTTCATGTAGACTTTTTATTTCTTCAAGAATATATAATGCATCCCACTGAAACCAAAATATAAAACCATTTGTTCCTTTCATCTCAACAGTCTCTCCAGGATAGGGAGGCCAATATTTTCCAAATAGCTTTTCAGTTAATTTTTTTTCACATTACAGAGAAAAAGCAAATGTTTGGAAAAATTAAATAGAGTTGAAGATCTACTGAGGTCATCGTTTTCTCCCTAAAAATGATGCCATTTATTATATTCAAAATATAACCTAAAGATACTTATAGTATTGGAAGAAATTAGTTTACATTAATAACCTTCAAGTAATATGGTTAAGTACTACTTAACTAATTTAGGGAAGATTCCTAAAAGGTAGGAGGGCCTTAATAAAATCTGCACACTTTAGATCTGTACATGTCAATGATATATAACTAAATTGAATAAAATGCTAAAATTTCAAAAGAAAAAAATACATGCAACAGAAGACTTCATTATCCTACATTCTTGCATTCTACTCTTACAACCATACAGACCACACCCAATTTTGGTTAGTGAGCAATAGGAAGCTCTATCAATAGGAAGCTCTAGCTAGCCTGTAAGAAAGAGTCTTTCTCGCATCAATTACAGACCAGTACCATTAAAACTAAGAAGTTATCTCTGAAGGACAAAAACACCTCAACCCTGACAATCAGTGTACCTACTTACTCAGATGGCAAAGGAGAAAATGAAGTAAGTTTTCACAACTTCAATCCAAGACTCCAGGAGAGAACTTAACTGGCAAATGAAGTTTAATCATTTCGTATCTTGTGCCTGGCAGCATGTCAAAATGCTCAAGAATCACTAGTTGAATATTCTATTATTCTGCCTATCATCTCTTTCCAAATATCTGCTACTAAGAGTATAGCAATCACAGTAAAAAGGTATTACTGAATAAGTCTTACATAGCACCTATCATAGTGTAACAGGAGATCCTCAATAATTTTATTAAAATGAATTGCATGTAAAAATTTAAATATATCAAAAGCTACTGGCACTATCCATATAACTGCTATGATCCTTCATTTTATGGTTGAATAAACAAACCAATAAGGTCAAAACACATTGAAAGTCACATCAGTGACAGAGCTGGAATTAGAATATTTACTGAGCAAGGGGTGCCCTCTGCCATCCACAGCCATACCACCCTGAATGCGTCCGATTTCATCTGATCTCAGAAGCTAAGCAGGGTTGGGTCTGGTTAGTACTTGGATGGGAGGATATTTACTAAGCCTACTATGTGAAAAGTACTACTCGTGGCTAATGCTTTTCAAATTCCAAGTGGTGACTAAATGATTCATAAATATCAATTTGAGTCATCTAGCACATTGTTTTTTTTTTTTTTTTTTTTTTTTTTTTTTGAGACAGAGTCTCACTTTGTTGCCCAGGCTAGAGTGAGTGCCGTGGCGTCAGCCTAGCTCACAGCAACCTCAAACTCCTGGGCTCGAGTGATCCTTCTGCCTCAGCCTCCCGGGTAGCTGGGACTACAGGCATGTGCCACCATGCCCGGCTAATTTTTTTTTTATATATATATCAGTTGGCCAATTAATTTCTTTCTATTTATAGTAGAGACGGGGTCTCGCTCTTGCTCAGGCTGGTTTTGAACTCCTGACCTTGAGCAATCCGCCCGCCTCGGCCTCCCAAGAGCTAGGATTACAGGCGTGAGCCACAGCGCCCGGCCTAGCACATTGTTTTTTAAACAGAGAGTATCACATGTAGTAAGGGTAATTTCTGGTTTCCAAAACTTTTTAGTTTTACACACACACACACACACACACACACACACACACACACACCACACACAGTATGTCACAATGTAAATGTATTTCTTACTGTAGATCATGGTCAAAGATCTGCATATTTCACAGTGGTTCCCTTTACCTATAACAATCTCTAAAATGTTCATTAGCCCTTATTAGCAGCTACTAAAATATACCTAAAATTTGGGTTAAATTGAAGTGACTTCAAAATTCCCTCTTGTCACACATTTCTAAAGAAAAATATTAATTGCTACTAAATTCTTTTTCTACTTAAGCTGTAAAAAATTAATATGCTACTAAAAATGTTTGGAAATATCTAATAATTTGAGGAAGATAATTCCAGATGCCTCTGAGGAAAATTTATTTAGAATGACTCTCAACACCTTGAAACAAATATTCCTAAATGGGAAAATTCAGTCCTCTTCAAAGAGAATATCAATAAAGTAACATATTAAAGTCTCCTCCACACCCAACTTCCTTTTACAATACCCCAGCCAGCACATACCTGTTCTTTTTCTTTCAATAGTTGCTCAAAAGCAAGAGCCTTCTCCTTCATTGAATGACACTCAAACTCTCTTTCTCGAAGCATCATAGAAAATTTCATATTAGTCTCTTGTAATGCTTGATATTCTGTTTCCTTTCCCTTGGATGTTTCTACTATTTTTTCATTCTCCCCCTTTAGTTTACTAATGTCCATTTCTAAAATTAATATTCTCTCTTTCAAGTTTGTTACTGCCTGCCTCAAAAGTTCGTTTTCATTAACTTTGTTAGTGAAATTTTCATTTGAAAAAAGTAACTGATCACTTTTGGCTTTGATTAAGAGGTCTTTTTCCTTAAGTGATTTTTGTAAAATATCTTGTTTCTCCTTGAGCTCCTTAATTTCTGAATCAGTTTGTTCATATTTTTTTCTTTCCAGCTCTGAGCTGGCAGCAATCGAGTCAGACAATCTGTGATTATTTTCCTGAAGAGTTCTAATTGTCGCATCTTTTTCTTGCAGTGATTTTCTTAGCTCTTCTATCTCTTGCTGAAGAAACTGAGAAGACTCACTTGGTACATCAGACTCACTTGCTCTAAGAGACTCTGCTGACTGGGGAGTAAGCGATGATCCAGAAGAGAGCTGGGGTGAAATAATATCAAGTTTTCCTAAAAGAAGATCCTTGGTATTACAAAGCTGCCCTATGCTGTGTTGAACTTGTGCTAATTCCTGCCCAAAATTTTTTAGTTTGGTTTCATTCTGTTCATAACTTTGGATCAGGCCAGTATAGTCCACTTGTAATTTAGAATTATTATCACTCTCAACCAAAACTTGTGCCTGAAGTTGATGAAGTTCTTCTTGAAGTTGGGCTGACTCATGTTGCATATTTTGTACTGTGGTCATAACCTGCTGTTTCCATTCTTCCATTTTCTTTACTTGCTGTTTTAATTTATCACGTTCCTGCAGGAGCTCCTCAAACTGATTACTGTTGACACCTCCAACCTCAGTACCAGAGCTAGATGTTTGTAAAACTGCCAGTAAAGTCTGACATTTCTGACTTAATGCATCTATTTCAATGTCTTTTTCTCGAATGATACGTGATAAATTCTGAACAGTTTCTCTAAACATATCTTGGCTACTGCTTTCAAATCTAGTGGACAATTTTTTATTTTCATCTTGCAGCTTAATGAGGGCTGCTTCTTTGGCAGCAACTATATCCATCATTTTGTGATATTCTGTCTTTAGATGGCTATTTTCCCTTGTCTTGTCACTCAAAACAGCTAACACTTTTTCTCTTTCCATAGCATAGGCCTGCAGTTGCTGTTGAAGATAAACAATATCCTGGGTATATGAAGCTGAAGAAATTCTAGCATGAAGAGCTTGTATCTCCAAATCTTTTTGCTGGATAATCTGAGTTAGTTTACCAACCTCATCTTTGGACAACTGATCAATCTGTTTAGTTAAAGATACATTCTTTTCATTTAGAAGTTTAATCTCTAGTTCTCGTTCTTTTATTCCTTTTACTAACTTTTCAGTTTCAGCTTTAGATAAATCATGCTTTTCACTTCCATTCTCTATATTAAGGCTCTGAACTTTTGTTTCTTGAAAAATATCAGAATTCTCTGTTTGAATGTCCTGTCTTTCTTCATGCAACTGGGTTTTGATTTGTTCAATTGTTTTTTGCAAATTCTTAATTTCCTCATCTTTCTCTAAAAAGAGCTGGGTGTGGGTAACATTCATCTGCTCATGCTGGTATCTAAACTCATCCATTTCCTTCTTCTGCTCCTGTAAAGACTGAAGTAGTTGTATTTTACTCTGGTTTTGATCTTCAATTATTTTTTGGTAATGTTTAATTTCTTCTTCAAGATGATCCTTGATTATATTCAGTTGAGTTACCTCAGATTCTAGTCCAGTGATACTATCAAGGGTTTTAGGCTCAGCCACAGGAATGGCTCGACTCTGCTGTTCCCTGAGTCGTTCCAGTTCTTCTTGTAGATGATTATTTTCTTCTTTCATGGATCCAAGACTTCTATCCTTCTCCTCTATGGTCTGCCTCAAAATTTCATTTTTTCTTAAGGCCTCAGAATATTTAACTAATTCTCCTTGCAGTTCTGAACTTCTTTCTTCAAGTTTTTCAATCAAAATTTCTTTCTCATGTATAAGCTGTGTCAATTGCTTCTGCTCTTCTAAACTAGATGATAAAATTTCCTTAGTTTCTTTATTATTGGTATCCATTTGCTCAATATTCTTTTTGAGTTCATCTATTTCAAAGTCTTTCTCTCGATTGAGTTTAATTAGACGTTCATGTTCCTGCTGTAAGGCAGAGCTATTCAAATTACGTGCATTTGACAGTTCTTCAATGGTTTGCTTATACTTGTTTGCTTCTTCCAACAGTCTCTTTTCAGCTCGACACAACTCTGCTTCTATCTGTCCTTTTTCCAGTTTTAGAGTCTCCACCATAGTATTTTTTTCCAGAGAAATCTGATTGTTATCAGCAACAGTTTCTTCCAACTGATGCCTTACGTCTTCACATGCTAAAACCAACTTTTCATTTTCCATTTTGAGATCAAAAGCAACTTTCTTTAAATTTTCATTGAGCTGTTCTAGTTCTGAAAGATTTTGCTTTAAGTTTCTAACTTCTGCTTCTCTTTCTTTAAGTATGTTATCCTTACAATTACTGCTAGAGTCTTGATTAAGAGACTGAGTTAACTCATTTCTGACTCTAGAAAGCTCCTCCTCATTTTGTCTAATATGTTCCTTCAGTTCAAAGTTCTCCTTCTGGGTGTTTAAATTATTTTTTTGTGATTTATTTAGCTGATCTACTAAATCTTCTACTTTATCCTCAAGCTTCTGCTTGGTTAAATGTAATTCATTTAGGACTAGTTCACTTTGAATTAACTTATCTTTCTGCACATCTAACTCCTTAGTAATGTTCATTTTATCATCTTCAAGTTGATGAACTCTCTTTTTTTCATCATCTAGATCTTGTTTCAGTTTACTGATGATACTATCTCCTTCATTTCGTTGTTTTGATAGCTGATCTTTTATCAAAATCATGTGCTGAAAGAAAAATTAATTTGCATAACTTTACATTTGCTCATCTTAGTACCTAAAGAAAATTTTATAAAATTTTCATAATTTTATATAACAGAAGAATAATCCTCAGATATTTCTAACCCTTTTTAAAACAATTTTTTTCTACCACAACATCTCCTACAAAATTATTTACTAATATCTTACAGCAAATCCATTTTGTCTTTTTTTAATTTTATCATTTTCAGGATAAGAATTTAAAACCAAAGATAGTAAAATTAAGTTTATTTATTTTTAACTCTTTTTTTTTTTTTGAGACAGAGTCTCGCTTTGTTGCTCAGGCCAGAGTGAGTGCCGTGGCGTCAGCCTCGCTCACAGCAACCTCAAACTCCTGGGTTCAAGCAATCCTACTGCCTCAGCCTCCCCAGTAGCTGGGACTACAGGCATGCACCACCATGCCCGGCTAATTTTTTTCTATATATATATTAGTCGGCCGATTAATTTCTTTCTGTTTATAGTAGAGACCGGGTCTTGCTCTTGCTCAGGCTGATTTCGAACTCCTGACCTCTAGCAATCTGCCCACCTCGGCCTCCCAGAGTGCTAGGATTACAGGCGTGAGCCACCACGCCCAGCCTATTTTTAACTCTTAAACACTAGCTCAGGAGTCAACAAAGTATAGCTGATGGGCCAAATCAGGCATGATGCCTGTTTTTATAAATAAAATTTCATTGAACACAGCCACACTCATATGTTTATATATCCTAACAGCAGACTTGAGTAGTTGTAACTAAGACCGTATGGCTTGCAAAGCCAAAAATATTTACTATTAAGCACTTCACACAAAAAAATTTCTCATAGCACAGTCATAGCATTGTAAAAAAAAAAAAAAAAAAAAAAAAAATTTCTCAATCTCTATGACTCGGGCATTAATGAACTAAAATATTAATTAAATCACAAAATTTAATTACACCCGCTGTTTCTGCATGTTAATCCAGTATTAAGTCTACCTCACTGGGCTTAATAGAATACTACCTTTGTAGCTGCTTGGTTCTGTTTGTCCAATTCTTCTAACTCAGCTACCAGTATTTCCTTTTCATTAATACTCTGATTAAGTTCTTGTTCCTTTGCCTCCAAATTAAGTCTTAGGTCATGTAATTCTGAATCCAAACTCATGTCTCTTGTAGCTGTACTTTTGATTACTTCATATTCATTGTTCAATTTTAAAAGTGATATCTGAAGTTCTTCCTGAAATAATAAAAGGGAAAAGCAACACATATTGTCAAACAAAAAGGAGACACCAAAAGATTAAAAATATATATATAAATATAACTTGGGAATCTATTATAAATGCTCTCTACTAGAATCATTACTGAATATCTCAATAATGATATATAAAATTCAACAAACTATGGCCTTCATGTGCAATTTTATTTGTATCTTCAAACAAAACATTTCTATAACCCTAGATGAGATGCAAAGATTGCAAGACTGTCTTCTAGCTCCAATTCTTTAGACAAAAAGTCTCCATTTGAGAGCCTAAATTCCTTAATTAAAAGAACCTGAGATATACCTCATAAATGAGACCCAATGAAAGCTGTAATAGAGCATCTGCATTACAAATCTTATTTCCTTCTAATTCAAAAGTTTATTTTAAATTACATCTGGAAGATGGAAATAGCATTCTCTTATGTCTTTGTAAAGTTATCTATTCAATTAGGAGAACCACATTTTTTTCAGGTGGATCTTGAAAGCACCTTGTAGGTACTTTTGACATTCTTAATCAGTAGGCAGACCCATGGCAGACACAGTTCAAGAAAGTGTTACAACAGACTACTTAATATCAAAAGAAAGGAGAATCAGCTACCAGGAACAGCTACAGAATCCAAAAACATCATGAAAAGGTTATAGGTCCTACAGAGATATGGGCAGAGAGGTCTGCAAACTCAATCAGATAAAGAGCAGAATACAAAGGGAGCAGAAACAGAACAGAGAAAAAATATATAATATAGTAATAAAAAATGACTGGGAGACACTACTGGCACGTAGTGAGTAGAAAAAGGGGTAGCAAGAATCACACAGCACATAGGACAATGCACACAACTAAGAATTTTCCCACTTAAATGCCAACAGCGCCCCCCCTTTGAGAAACATTGCTTATATACTAATGTGGAAAGCTGTTGAAAACATACTGTCAAGATATGTAAGAGCAGTATTGACAGTATGCTCACATTTGTATTTTTAAAGTTATTTATATATATAATCATACATGCATAGATACAGTCTGGAAAGAAATATCAGAAATTGGTAAGAGACTGCCTCTGGGAAAGAGGCCAAGCAAAAGAAGTGCAAAGGGTAGATATACCACTTACTGTCTGAAGTTTGTCAATATGTATTATTGAACACAAATATCACTAAATAGGTATTACTTTTAAAAAGCTAAGAATTTAAATTAAGACTTATGAATGCCCTATATTTAAATACCTGCGTTAGCCCAGGAATTACTCCCAAGTGGTATAAACAAAAATACCTCTCCCCATACAGAATCTTATTCCATCCTTGCCACCAATACACAAAAAAGTACCTTATTTCTACCACTGAATTGCTCCTCTTTGCCCCTCACCACTAATAAATTCCTGTCCACCACAACAGACACATTCTGAGGCATATAAGCAGTTATTACAGTATGCTACTCCAAACCTCCTGACCCACCTGTGTATGCTGCTATTGTCAGAACTTCATCTGCAACCAAATCAGGGCCATTAAGTATGTTTCCTATTCCTATCTGTGTGCCTAATTTATCTCTAAACATAAACTCTGGCCAGTCTGTCATATTCTGAACCTTGCCCAGGTACTTCAACCTGTCTTGACAAGCATCAGTGAGATCAGCTTTGCCTTCAGGACTCTCAATAACTAAACATTTAATTTTGATATAAACTGGCCTTTAGCTGTGAATTATTAATACACACAGCATTTTAATTCTGCCCCCATTTTTACAGCACCCACCTTTTCTTGACTCAATAATGCCTTCTCTTTTTCTAAAACTTGAACTTGCATTTTAAGTTTCAGATTGTCTTCAGCAAGACTGTCATCCTACAAAAATGTGAAAGCAGTGTTTTCAGATGACAAGAAATTTCCAGTTTACAAAAAAAACAGGCAAGCTATATAACTGTGCACTTCAACTCAGTATTTCTTTTGTGATATATAAAAATTATAAGAATGAAACATTGGAAGATCTAAAGCAAATCATTAACTTTAGGTATTCTTATAGATAAGGGATTTATTATATTCAAAAAATATAAAAATATATTTGGAAAATAACTTGTAATGATTAGAAAGGAACAACTCCCTGAATTCCTTAAGAAAGATCAAAATGCATTTCTCACTTTGATATAGGATTTGCTTCTACTATCTCTACACATACAACACTTACCAAATTAATCTTTAAAGAGATATACTCACATTTTTCAATTATGAAACTTCTTAAATTATGTCAATTTATGATGCAAAAAGTTTGTTATTAATAGGCAAACATAAGATTACTGAGATGAAAGTTCCTAGGGTTAGTTCTCATGAATTTGTTTTAAAAAAAAGACATAAAATAAAGCAACTATAATAAATCAAAATTGTTTTTCTTAGTAAACCAATGATGAAAGCTTTTTCCTTCAAAATGAATTTACCTGGTTTAAACTACTCAGTCTCATTATTTCATTTTCTGCATCTGTAAAAGCAAATGAATTTGACATTAAAATTATTTAGAATAACTTATTACTTCCTACATTAAACTCAGGAATGCAACCCAGTTAACATATTAACTGCCATGTGAGTTGTATATGACTCACAATAGTTCTGAGCCCAGGGCCTCATGAAGCATATGTAACTCACGTCTCTTCAACTTGGGAGCCACGAGAACTATTTTTCAAGTTGCATATAACTGATATACAGAAAACAATAAAAAAATAACAAATTTTTCATTAAATTAGAAAGGACCATTTTGCTTTTGAAATTTTTATTCTATTTTCCTCATAAACCACCATGGTCCCAAGGAAAAAACTTTTTCTACTGTAGTAGTCAATGTGTTAAAACAAAGTATATATCTAAAAACAATTAGCAAGCACTAACAGTTCTGAGTGAATATTTTTATTTAATATCACTATTTTGACTTTATCAAATAAATAAAAATATAAATGCCAGTTAAAAAGCATGTTAAAATCCAATTCTATGGAAAAAAATGTCAGACAGAATTATAATTGTATTCTGGGTGAGTCATAAGTTACTGCCTTGATAAAAAAATTAACAACTACGTTTCAAAACAAGTTGATTAGTTTGAGTAGCAGGAAACAGTACAAGGTCTAAGATTTGAAGAAAATAACTTAAAAGTAATAAATGTGTATTTATACCACAAATAATCTCTCAATTATCTAAAATAATTCTGACATGACTGCTGATAAAAAGACCATTCAGTCTGGTATTACAAATAGATCCAAAATTGAAAAAATTCTAGAAGAGGAACACAAAGACAATATCCTGAGATCAGCTGAATTAACTGATTTAACATTCATTAAGGACATACTGAGCATTTATTATATTATTTGTATATATAATATTATAATATTTATTATATTACTATGAGGCCAGGTACTAGACAACAAACTGGAAAAATTTAGTCTGCTCTCAAAGAGCTTACAATTCAAAAAACTAGCAAACACATGATTACAATACAGTGTGATATAGCAAGTACGAGGTGCTATGAGAGCAAAAAGGGCAAACAAACATCTGGCTAGATGTGGTGGCTCACACCTATAATCCCAGCACTTGGGAGACCAAGGCTAGAGGATTACTTAAGGTCAAGAGTTCAAAACCAGCCTGGGCAATATAGTGAGGCCTCATCTCTACAAACTAGTTGAGCATGGTGGCATGCACCTGTAGTCCCAGCTACTTGGGAGGCTGAGGCAGGAGGATCACTTGAGTCCAGGAATTCAAGGCTGCAGTGAACTATGAATCCTATCACTGTACTCCAGCCTGGGTGACAGAGCAAGACCCTGTTCTCAAGAAAAAAAGAAGGTGGGGAGGGAAAGTAGCTAATTTAGCACAGAGGGAGTGAAAAGGGCTAGGGAAGCAGCAGTACTAGGTAACTCCCAGGGGAAGTAATACCTACACTGAATCAATACACTATGAGTTAGCTAAAAGAGACATGGAGATACTCCACACAGAGAACGCAGCAAATGCAAAGGTGACAGAGAGAAGAGGCAACATTGCTGGTTGAAGGACCTACAGAAAGTTCAATATGGCTAAAGCTTAGAATGTTTAGAGAACAAGAAGAGTAGACGCTGAACAGTAGACATGAACTAGATCGTGATAGATATATTTCCAATTAAGAAGTTTAGACTTTATCATGAAGTTCACCGAGAGCCACAAAGTACTAAAAGCAGGAGAATAACCTGCTTTGCATTTCTGAAAAATTATTCTGGCTGTAGAATGAAAAAAATGGATTGAAGAAGGAATTATGGAGATCGGAGAATAAAAAGCTAACACTTTTATAATATTTACTATTGGCCAGACACTGTCTTAAAAAGGACGCTGCAGCTAGTGACTTATAGAAATCGTCATTAATACTATTAATACAACAACTACGAGGATGATATTATTAATATCCTAACCCTATGGATGAATAAACCAAGGCATAGAGATGTTAACTAACTTGCCCAAGGTTAGCTAGTTAGTGATAGAGCTGGATTCCAACCCTGTTATTAACCACTGTGCTATTCTGCACTGTTAAGAGATTTGTTGTAGTTAACATAGAGAAAAAGCAATTATGACTGGCTGAAGTAATTCCATGACAATGGAAATGGAAAAAAGGAGGAGGACTAGGGCAGGTTTGTTTTTTAAGCAAATAAACTAATATGGATCACCCAATATGACAAATAATTATGTAAGTTTATTTATTCATTTATTTTTCAAGATAGAGTCTCACTCAGTTGTGCAGTGGTGCGTTCATAGCTTACTGCAGTCTCAAACTCCTGGGCTCAAGCAATTCTCCTGCTTCAGCCTCTTGAATAGGTGGGACTACAGACGTGCAGCTAATTTTTTTTCTTTTTCTTTCTTTCTTCTTTTTTTTTTTTTACATTGATGAAGATCAATGTAAAACAGAACATTGATCAATGTAAATCAGAACATCTTTTTTTTTTTTTAAGAGATAAGGTCTCTCTATGTTGCCCATGCTGGTCTCAAACTCCTGGCCTCAAGCAATCCTCCCACGTTGCTGAGATTATAAGCGTGAGCCACCATACACAGCTTCATAAATTTATTCTTTAAAAAGCAGAGCTACTTTGATTGAACTCAATAAGAAAGAAGTCCAGAACTCCACTGTACTACTTTCCCTTTGCCTGCATGGCAGTTTCCTAGACTGGTGCACCTGTGAGAAACTCTAGAGCTTTTCTAGGATATAATCCTGAAACATCACTAAACCAGACAGCTAAGAAAATAGAACTTCCAGGACTTGCTAGGTGAGGATTCCCAGGCTTTCTGTTTTGGGAAGCTGTAAATGCTACGAATCACCAAGGTAGGGAAAGGAAGAGGAGAAGGAGGACACTAACTTAACTTTGAAACTAACTTAAGTTTGAAATTCCATGTGATGTACAGAGAGTTAGCTGTCTAGATCAGGAGCTCATGATAAACTACTGGGTGAGGGATACAGATGGTGAGGGGGTGACAAGCACAAGGGCTGGAAACCTTCAAAGGAAGAATAAATGAGTTCATAAAATTAGAGTTTATACCATGAGGAGAGGGCAAAGTGCAAAACAAAATGCATCTTTTCAGCAAAAGAGCTCCCTTTGTTTTCCTGGCATGAATGAATACTGGTGTTTGGCCTATTTCATTTAGTACTTATTTTTTTTGTAGCACAGAATACTAATACAGTAACTAAATATCATCTTGAGCATAGAAAATGGTAAAAGACCTATGGCTCTTGTCACTCAGGCCTTTGCTTCAATACAGGAGATCATTTCAAAAGTGCATAATAGATTTTTGAAGAAGAAAAGATGCATTCCCTAATGGGAGCGTCCAGGTCCTGGTGAGTTACAGAAAGTATTCACTTCAGTATAGGTTAAAAGAAACAGAACCATCTTCCTAACAATGTCTACATACACAAACATTTCTCAGAAATCCACTTGGCTTCCACAATCAATGAGCTCCATGTAAATACTTAAAGGATAAGAAAGGGAGGTTGAGAAACACCTAGCCAATACTTTTCCCTTTTTAGTAGAAAATTCCTATTTGCAATCTATTAACTATGGTAATGAATCCAAAGCAAATAATTCTACTCCAATTACACACAGCCATTTACATGAGCACTCCATTTACACAAGTATACTATTATTCAAGTATTTGTCTCTAAAAACAACTAGTAGGCAATGAAACACCAATCTGAAATAAGTTTCAAACATTTTATACCAGACAGTGCTTGCCGTAGTCTGAACACTTCTTCCACTGATGTGCTCTGTGGAAGAATCCTTTCCTTTTCTGTCACAGTATCATTTTGCTGCAATTTACTACATTCCAATTTCAAGCTTTCACATTCTTCAATTATTTGTCTCTTTTCCACATTTAGCTGTTCTTGTTCTCTTCTCAAAACATCTCTGTCATTTTCTACAGAAGATAATTTTTTATTTATGTCTTTTATTTGATCCTCAAGTTCTTCAATTTTTTTTGTAGACTCTACTTTTTCAGTTTGTAGAACTTGAATATTTTTTTGCATCTCCTGGATTTTAGAGTGATCAGTTTCTACAACTCCAGAGCCACCTAGAACATAAACATAAAATCAAGGACATCAAATGTCAAGTACCAAGAAATAAATAGCTTGCTATATACAACTAAAAGATTTAAGAGATTTCAGACTTTGGAAAGCTTAAAAAGAAAAGTTAATTACTATAATAAACTAAGTATTTCTAAATAAATAAAAAGCTGGGAAAAGATTTGTGAATCAACTACTTAAAAAAGCCTACGGGCCGGGCGTGGTGGCTCACGCCTGTAATCCTAGCTCTCTGGGAGGCCGATACGGGCGGATTGCTCAAGGTCAGGAGTTCGAAACCAGCCTGAGCAAGAGCGAGACCTCATCTCTACTATAAATAGAAAGAAATTAATTGGCCAACTAATATATATAGAAAAAATTAGCCGGGCATGGTGGCGCATGCCTGTAGTCCCAGCTACTCGGGAGGCTGAGGCAGGAGGATCGCTTGAGCCCAGGAGTTTGAGGTTGCTGTGAGCTAGGCTGACGCCACGGCACTCACTCTAGCCTGGGCAACAAGTAAGACTTTGTCTCAAAAAAAAAAAAAAAAGCCTATGTATCTGAATTTGAAAGAAAGTGAAAATATCTCTAATCATTTATACCAAAGTGTCATCACCAACAATGCAAATCTATGAATAATAACTACCACATCTATGAATAATAACTATGAATAATAACAACCACAAAAGCAAAAGGACCTTTCCATTTGTGCAGAATCTTGACAGTGGTGCGTGGTGCCATTGCAAATTTCCAGCAGATTAACAGAACTAGACATTTACTCATTCTTTAGAATTTAGTCCAGGTTTATAGCAGTGTCCTGGTCTTAGAGTGCTAGCTTTGTCATTTACTTATGTCATCTAATATGTTAAATTAATAAAACTAATAACCTTGCTGTAACAGATTTTCAAGTTCTTCAATTCGTTCCTCATAGTCACTTAATTCCTCTCGATGCCGACGAGTTATTTCTGTCAATTTCTGTTGATGTGCATTCTGCAATACTGACATTTCATGTTGATGGTCATCAATTTCTTGACTTCGGTTCTGTTTAAGTTCCTTAAAAAATAAAAACAAAGTTAACCAAATTTATAATCAATAGATTTACCTAAGCTGTTTATTTCACTGCTGTCCAAAAGTCTGCATCATTAAAAATAATTCTTTGAACATATAAAGGCTAAAAAGAATTCAAACATAGGCCCCAAACTAGGACAATTCTGAAAGACTCCACCCTTTCCTTTCATAGGTCTTAAAATCAGTTTTTCTACTATTAATGAGGGAACATCAGCAAGAAATCACTGAAACAAGATAGCCAAAAATGTCTTCCCTTAGTATCTATGACTACGAACTTCTCCTTTTCCTAATGACATATTCTACCAATATCTGTATCAACCCTCTGGCCAATCTGTACCTGCTGTCCTCTCACTCAGCCTTTCCTTTCACCAGTCTTTTCTGGACAGGCAAACTATTAACCAAGGTGCCTTGCTATCCATGTTGAGATCATCAGCGTCTCTCCCAGGAACCTAGATCTGGAGTTGAGTCCCTCAACCAGGGAAGCTGGTTGTATGGGAAGTGTTATGACAGCTGCACCCTCAAGAGCCTTGTCACCGTGTCCCACCACCCAGATTCCTGACTCTGTTCCCACTCCTCTTCTTCCTGAGGCCAGAATACTCAACTCCTCCTTCAATCCTATGGATGGACAACTCTAATAGACCAAGATTTCTTCCAGTAAATCCTCTTTTGCTTAATTAGCCAGATATGATTTTTGCTGCTTATAACCAACAATCCTAAATTAGCTTCTATTTCTTGAGAAGACAAGTAAAAGTTATCCTATGTACTTTAATCCTATGCACTTATTTATGTGCCAGCACTGGGGTAAAAGCTTTACATTTAAACCTCAAAACAAGGTAGGCATTATAACAGTATCTACTTTATTGATAATAAAACACAAGTTTGAAAAGGTTAAATAATTTGCCCAAAGTAGCACAGGTGGTAAATAAACAGCCAACATTTAAACACAGGTCTGACTCTAGAACTTACCCACATGAGTATGATAATAATAAAACCAAAAGCTAAAAAGTCTGAATCTGACAATAATTTAAACATTAAAACAATTCATTGTCACAATAAATACATGTAACTAAGATTTTTCTTGGAAGAAATAATTGACACAAACTAGCTAAATTCCACCGCTAAGGTGAAATAATTATTTACAATGAATAATACTGGTATTTTATCTTGTCAATATCCTTTAACCCTTAATCTTGAAACCTCAGCAACCTTGGAATTCTGTTTTAATACAGTTTTACAAGATAGAGTGTAGAGACTTATGAAATATAAACTAGTTAATAAACGTTCAAAACCAAGTAATTTTAGAAAGACAGATTTTTATATACATTACTTGTCATAAAGAATAAGGAAGATCCAAAACATTAAAAAAGAAATGAGTATTTTATAACTGAGACTTTTGCTAATTTAGGCTTATGCTTTTAATAAACGGATTTCAGATGTATAATAGTCACAGTCAACAATTTGATTACCTTAATGATATTTTGTAGTTTACAGATTTCACTTTGATCAGAGCTATGTGTTCCTTGTGCTTTAGAAGTCTAGATCAGAAAAGGAGAATTAGAAAATAATTAAGAAATTATACTGTTTCCTGTAAAGTAGAAAGTCATACACTAACTGAGATATAATACTTTTCAAAAAAGAGGCATTTCCCAGACAGATTCTGATTAAAGAATGCCAAGTACCTTTTAAAGAACCTAGCCCAACAGTAATACACAATAAATAAAAGATACTATATTCAAGAATTTACTAACTGGGAAGACAGCAGTTTTACAAAATAAAGATGGAAAAAATTATAGACTGTATTACTTAGCATAACAAAATAGATGTGGAGATAACTGGGCAGCTTTCTAAAAGGAAATTTCTAAAATGGAAAGTTATTCAACATTAATAATGATTCAGTAAAAATCTTAAAAAATTATTTTACCCAGAAGATATATTCTCCAATAGAGAATAATCTTTGGTTTGACAAGTAAATAAAAGAAAGAATTTTGGGATTCTTCTCTCATTCAAAGCTACATGTTGTTCATTTATTTTTATTAACATTTACTATTTAGCATGCTAATGAACCAAAAGCTGCTCTAGTGCTGAAAGAAGGAACACAGTATTATAATGGAATGAACACATGATTTGGAGTCAAAACACATGTGTTTGAACTATAACTTAATAACCATGGCAATGTGTATATTAAACTAAATTTTAGTTTCCTTTTATGCAAAATAGAGGTAATAAATATGTCACATAGTTATTAAAGATAATATAATGAATTGGAATAATATATATGGGAGCATCTTATAAGGCATACTACAAATATTAATTATGCCTTGCTAGAAAATTAAATCCCCTGAAAGGTCTCAATGATGCTTTTTCACCTGTATATTCCAGGACAGGTTTGTCATAGAATAGGCATTCAAAATAAGCTAAAGAGAACAAATCAAATACCCTTCTCTTTCCTATGGAATTCTACCCTAAGAGCAATATTTCTTAAAATATATTCTTCCAATTATCAGAATCACCTAGAATATTTATTTGTTTGAATGTATTTTTTATGACTCTAAAATATACTACTAAATTGAACTCTGAAAGTAGAACAGGGAGTCTACAATATTATCAAGTTCCCCAGGTTACTCTTACACATACAAAATTTAAGAACTACTGCTTTTTTTTTTTTTTTTTTTTTTTTTTGAGACAGAGTCTCGCTTTGTTGCCCAGGCTAGAGTGAGTGCCATGGCGTCAGCCTAGCTCACAGCAACCTCAATCTCCTGGCTCAAGCAATCCTCCTGCCTCAGCCTCCCAAGTAGCTGGGACTACAGGCATTCGCCACCATGCCCGGCTAATTTTTTCTATATATATATTAGTTGGCCAATTAATTTCTTTCTATTTATAGTAGAGACGGGGTCTCGCTCTTGCTCAGGCTGGTTTCGAACTCCTGACCTCGAGCAATCCGCCCGCCTCGGCCTCCCAGAGAGCTAGGATTACAGGCGTGAGCCACCGCGCCCGGCCGAACTACTGCTTTTTGAAGATAAAATGGACAAACAAGCCATCTTCTCTAAGGTTATTTTAGGTATTGGAAATGTCTAGCAACTTGGAAAGCAAGGAGGTAATTTAAATTGGCATTTCTCCTTTACATAACTGGATTACATTCACAAAACGATATAAAATAATCTCTTTGCTTATAAACTCTGTTTTTTTCTACATTGATAAAATCAAATCCAAATGAACAATGTTCCAGTTTATTATAGGTCTCAGGTCTACTGACAACCTCCATAGTATATAGGTTGAGCATCCTTAATCTGAAAATCCAAAATCCAAAATGCTCCAAAATTTAAAACTTTCTGAGTGTAAACATGATGCCACATTGGAAAATTCCATACATAAGTCCTTAACACAAATTTTGTTTAATGCATAAAACTATTAAAAATATACAAAAGTACTTTCAGGCTAGGTGTAGAAGGTGTTTATGAAACATAAATGAATTTCGTTTTTAGACTTAGGCCCCATCCTCAAGATGTCTCAATATGTTTATGCAAATATTCCAAAATCTAAAAAAATCTGAACTCCAAAACATATCTGGTCCTAAGCATTTTCGATAAAGGATACTCAACCTGCATAAAATAGGATATGTAAGACAAAAAGGATTCCTTGGAAAAAAGTTTACAGCCCCATATAGTAAGGATTTAATTTCTAAGGCATGAGAAACAACACAAAATAGCTTACCCTGTTTTACAACACCAATTATCAGATTTTCATTTTACATATAACTAGAGCTAATAGAACCCCCCAGACAGCATCTAATCAGTTACAAACACAGTGCCTTGAAGTCCTACTGTTTCCAACAGAAAAGCTTCAGGGAAAAGGTGCTGGTTCAATCACAGCAACTCAGTTTTTATCTCTTCTGAGTCCTGGATTTGTAATGTTTTATTTTTAAAAATGGATCTGTTGCTTTAAATTCTTTTTGAAAATTTTTCCAAATATTACACAGAAAGGGAAACTGAGGCTTGGAAAGAAAGATGACATGACCAAAATCACTTAGAAAGTCACCAGCAGAATCAGAATACAGGTTTTCTATTTTCAACTCCAGGGTTCTTTTTGATACCAAAAGCTCTACATGTACCTTTCTATATAACACTAGTATTTTTACACAGTTTTCAAAAACTCATAAAAATTGTACTTACCTGAGCAATATGCCTCCAATGGCCAACTTCAGACTCTAGTCTTGAAACTTCATTTGATAATCTGTTTATTTCTTGTTGTGATGAAATTATGTCACCAAAGTCCATGCCATCATCATGGAAAGTTGAAGCATGACTGAGCCCATAACCAAATGAAGAAGATGCAGTGGTTGCTGGTACACCACCAGCTTCTGTGTGTGTTGACTGAGCAGCTGACTGCAATTTCAGAAATTGTTCCTGTAGCGCAATCTGTCTTGCTTTAAGATGGCTGATTTCTACCTATATATTTATAATGCATGTTTTAAAGAATGTACTTTAAACATACTGACCTTTTTATAGATTTATAGTATTAAAAAGTATAATAATCTAAGATTATCCAATGATGGTACTCTATTAACTATGATAATCATGGTTTTTTTAAAATAAAAAGTGTTACACTTAGGCTAGATAATAAATTAGGTTTCATAAATCAGAAATTGTAAGCAACAGATGCTTAAAGATATTTTATACAAAATCTTTTCTCCTTTTGGAAAGAAGAAATTAAACTCCACAAAGGTTTATATAATATAAACTCAACAGAAAAGTTTATAAAGTTCTTGTTAAGTTAGTGATAATCAAATGGAGATGGGAATTATTAAATGCAACACCCTTTCAATTATTATTATTTTTTGACACAGGGTTTCTGTTGCCTGGGATAGAGAGCAGTGGCATCATCATAGCTCATAGCAACCTTAACCTCTTAGGCTCAAATGATCCTCCTGCCTCAGGTTCCTGAGTCTTTCAATATTTGTATGGATCTAAATATAGCTTGATTTATAACTCCTAAAACATTCCTAAATACATTACAGTGAAATACACGTGAAATAACTATAATAACTTTTACCTCTTTCTGTTGTAGTTGATTTCGGTAACTTGTAGATTGCTGCTTTATTTGAAGCTCTGATGCTTCATGCTTCTCTTCTAGATCAGTACAAAGTTTCTTAAGTCTTTCATTCTAGAAGTAAATAAAAAAGTATTTTCAACAAAAAGAATGTAAGTAAAACATGTTAGTAATAGCTATGTGCATGGCATTATGAAAAATGTATTGCTTCATACAAAAGAACGATATAAGGCTGGGCATGCTGGCTCACACCTATAATCCTAGCACTCTGGGAGGCCAAGGTAGGAGAATCACTTGAGCTCAGGAGTTTAAGACCAGCCTGAGCAAGAGTGAGACCCCAGCTCTACTAAAAATAGAAAAAATTAGCTGAATGTCCTGGCACGTACCTGTAGTCCCAGCTACTTGAGACTTAGGCAGAAGGATCGCTTGAGACGAGGAGTTTGGGGTTGCTGTGAACTAGGCTGATACCACAGCACTCTAGCATGGGCAACAGAGCAAATATCTCAAAAAAAGAAAAGAAAAGAAAAAAGATGTAAAATATAAAAAGTCCCAAACAGGACAGGTGCTGTGGCTTACATGTGTAATTCCAGCACTTTGGGAGGCTGAAGCAGGAGGAAGGAATGCTTGAGCCCAGGTATTTGAAACCAACCTGGGCAACATAGAGAGATCCAGTCTCAAAAAAAAAAAAAAAAAAATCAAAAAATTAGCCAGGCGTGGTGTCACAGGCCTAGAGTCCCAGCTACTCAGGAAGGCTGAGGCAGGATAATCACTTGAGACCAGGGATTAGAGTTTGCAGTAAGCTATAATGACACCCCTGTACTCCAGCCTGGGTAATACAGAAAGATCCTGTATCCATATATTTCAAACAAACAAATAAACAAAACAGGTCCCAGACAGAGATCTGGCTTTTAAAATACACTTTCAAATTAAAGTCACAAATGTATTAAGTATATTTATATAGAATATGCCTCATTCTAAACCAAAAGGGAAAAATTAACATTTTTCTCAGTTTGAGTTACTGCTAAGAAAAAGCCACTGATCAGTATTTCCCCATCCTCATGGGTTTCCCCCATAACCAGTACTGAGCACAGAGTAGGCACCACCTGTCTAGTAAATGAAAGGATCACATGTCTGAGCTTTTGTTTACTCCCCAAACAGAACTTTTTAAAAGAGATCTTTTAAGAAGAGATTTCTGGCTGTCGTATAGGTAGGAGGCTAAAATCTCACGTTACTTGTTTGTCTCCTAGGCACCCTGAGGCACCTCTGAAAAATCTAATTTGAAAACCACTACTAGAACTCAGTTTGTCCTCATTAGTATAGTGGTGAGTAAAGTAAAAGACAAATCAGATGAGAAACATATGAAACTTATATAAAAATAAAATAATTTTTTTTTTTTTTGAGACAGAGTCTCGCTTTGTTTTCCCAGGCTAGAGTGAGTGCCATGGCGTCAGCCTAGCTCACAGCAACCTCAAACTCCTGGGCTCAAGCAATCCTCCTGCCTCAGCCTCCCAAGTAACGGGACTACAGGCATGAGCCACCATGCCCGGCTAAGGTTTTCTATATATATTAGTTGGCCAATTAATTTGTTTCTATTTATAGTAGAGACCGGGTCTCGCTCTTGCTGAGGCTGGTTTCAAACTCCTGACCTCGAGCAATCCACCCGCCTCAGCCTCCCAGAGTGCTAGGATTACAGGCGAGAGCCACTCCGCCCGGCTAGAAAAATAAAATAATTTTGAAAAATAAAGCTGTTTGAAAACTGCTGTTAGAAGTATACAAAATAAAAAAAAAAAAGAAGTATACAAAATAGTCTAATTCCATAAACCTAGATATCACATACAGTCTTTTGGTTTAAGATGTTGTAAAGTATGAAAAAAGTACTCAAATTTTATGTACCTAAATATTATCTTAACCTATTATCATTCATTCCTTATCAGCTGAATGAACATAAGAATATAATGAGGCAAGAGAAATGGACACTAAAATTCTCTGTAAAAAGAGATTTATAAATTAATACAGATAAATTACTAAGCATTTTATGACTTTATCTACAAACACTGTTTAATAATAATGACTGAGAAAAAGGAGAATGATGGCAGAAAAAAAAGCTCCTGCTAAAAGATGAAGACTGTGTAATTTTGGGGATGTCATCTGTTTTCTTCTTAGAGTCTAGGAACTTCTGATGGCAACAAATATGAAAATTACTATCCAGGAAGATTATATGAATTCCCAGAGAAAACCAATGGAGTAAATCAAAGGAATAATTACAACAACCACAAATCCTAATGTGGGACTCTGGCCCCAGAAAACTAACACAGACCTTGGTTTTCTTGAAGAAATAGTAAGAAACAGGACCAATGGTCACACAACTAATTACCTTCTATTCTACTGGCTAACTTTGCATAATTTTCTGTGAGCTGTTGAAAAACAGCTCATATGAAAAACACGATGCATAATTGAGTGACACAATATATTGAAGTCACAGAAGTCCATTCTAGGCTTTTTCACACAAAAATACCTAAGGTTATTTGTTTAACTGATTAATAATTAGAATTTAAAACCGGTGAATTTGATCAATACCTACTTGGTTGCCTGCCCTCATCTCCCTAAGTCATCTGAGAGTCAGAAAGGTTGAGAAAGGATCCTAGGAGAGATTCTCTTCATATGGCTGAACTCTTAACATATCAAGAGAGTTGTCAGGGGTCATACATGGACTATGGAGCAGAGGGAGCTCGTCTGAAAGGAGAAAAGAATAAATGTACACAAAGAAGAGCAGAGTGGAGTATAAACGAGAAGGACAGACTCCTGATGGCCTCCAGTTGTAGCTGCAGCTCCTTCCTAAAGTCTGGCTACATTTCTATTCTTAGAGTTCATGAAACACTTATTCTTAAAATGTTCCACTCCCTTAACCCTTGGTATACCATCAGGGTCAACTGGAATTTTAGTCTTTTCCTTTTTTTTTTGAGACAGAGTCTTGCTTTGTTGCCCAAGCTAGAGTGAGTGCCATGGGGTCAGCATAGCTCACAGCAACCTCAAACTCCTGGGCTCAAGCAATCCTTCTGCCTCAGCCTCCCAAGTGGCTGGGACTACAGGCATGTGCCACCATGCCCAACTAATTTTATATATATATATTAGTTGGCCAATTAATTTCTTTCTATTTATAGTAGAGACGGGGTCTCGCTCTTGCTCAGGCTGGTTTCGAACTCCTGACCTTGAGCAATCCACCCGCTTTGGCCTCCCAGAGTGCTAGGATTACAGGCGTGAGCCACCATGCCCAGCCTTTAGTCTTTTTCTTAAGCAGTTCTAACTATCAGTAAGAATTGGTATTTATAAATTTTATTCCTTCTTAAAGGTCTCCTACCAAATAAAGAGAAAATTACTTATTGTTTTAACAGAATAAAACTTATTTTATCTTAAAATTATCATAAGGATACACTGGATCCTTTCATAAATCTAATGATGGAATGGTAATCATCTTGTTTTTTTCTGTATCTTGAATTGTTTTCTATTTTATCATCTTGGGAATCATTTTATCCTTATTCATCAATTATTCCCAACTATGCTAAAAATTACTAAAATAATAAGTCTTATGGAATCACCTAGAAGAATGATGCAATCGTGAAATAACCAGTTTTCTAACTTCACTACCTAAAGTACTGCATCATTTTTAAAAGCAACCGCAGGTACTGCCGGGCGTGGTGGCTCAAGCCTATAATCCTAGCACTCTGGGAGGCCGAGGCGGGTGGACTGCTCAAGGTCAGGAGTTCGAAATCAGCCTGAGCAAGAGCAGACCCCGTCTCTACTATAAATAGAAAGAAATTAATTGGCCTACTAATATATATAGAGAGAAAAAATTAGTTAGGCATGGTGGCACATGCCTGTAGTCCCAGCCACTTGGGAGGCTGAGGCAGGAGGATTGCTTGAGCCCAGGAGTTTGAGGTTGCTGTGAGCTATGCTGACCTCAAGGCACTCACTCTAGCCTTGGCAACAAAGTGAAACTCTGTCTCAAAAAAAAAAAGAAATACAGAGATACTATCTTTGTAGTCTTTTTTCTTTTTGCTTTCATTGAACAGAGTTGAAAATTCAGAATTGTTTATGTTTGGACAAAGAGAAGAAAATTGACAAAGGAAAACATTTCACAATTATTAGACAACTCAGAAGACAAATGCAAAGAGACAGAAAGAAACACTCTAGAATCTAATGGTTATGATGAAATTGATTGTAGAAGCAAAATCTCAGACAAATCTTCAAATGGCAATATTCTAGCTGAATTTTCTCAAACTCAAGAATTAATGAGTTAACAATGTATTTCTAAGAACAAAAAGGAAACATGGTTTCACATTAATTAGTCATTAAATAGGAAAATATTTTACTAGGCAATATTTTGCAACAAGGACCTGAACCATCTCATTTTGCTAAACAAGTATGTAACAGTATTGTTTCATTATGTCTGTTATTTGTACACCAACATTTACTTGATATGGCTCATACATGGACAAATGCTGAAGGCAAGTGTATATACAAATGCAACTGGGAGGAAACAGTTGACACAGAAAAGAAAAAAATTCAGTGGACTGATCATTCTAATTGTTATTTACAAATCTAAGAGTAAATTGTAATCAGGTAATTCCATGATTTATATAAGAATAAATTGTAATTATGGAGCAAAGATGAAAGTCGTATCTTCAATAAAATCATAAGCCATCAAAGTTTTCAAAAGTGTTGGTTTTAATAACATAATCAAGCAGAACAAGGAATAATGATAACCTCAAATATATTAGGGTGGTAACTGAAATCTGGAATCAGTATTTACAAGATAAATACATTCCAGTTAATGCATAAGAGTTAATAAGCAGTTAACCGAATTCAAGAATAGTACCTATTTTCAGTATATGTGTTTTCAAAACCAGAAAAATATAGAAAACTTGGATTTGCTATATTTAAGTTATTAAAATTTCTAATAAAGTTCTTTCACTATCACTTTATTCATATTTCTATAGATTATAAAATGATTTAATAGAAAAAACATTAAAAAGATTTCTTGACACACACAGGATTAAGTAAATTAGCTTAGATTGATTGCTCTTACTTGCAACTAAAGAATCCTAACTGAGTCAGCTACACGTGTTAACACTATAAACAAATCTAATTTCTTCTGAAAAACACACTGCCCTCTCTATGCTAAAACTTTCTAAATATTCAACCATGTCTTCACTATATTGTCTTATAGCAGTGAGTATTGAACACTGCACTGCACAGTCACAGAAGGGGTTAGGGTATAAAGTTAGCATATAAGGCGAGAATCACAGATAGTCATAATTACCTTAGAAAATAAAGTCCTTGGGAAATCTGATAGTCTGTTTTCCTCTAGTATTTGAGTGTTTGCACTACTTTGGATAAGAGTGAAATGAGGAAGTTGGCTTGCATTTGGGGATGTGTTTTACCAAAAACAAATATTTCTATTTTTTTTTTTATTTTTAGAGATGGGATCTCACTCTTGCTCAGGCTGGTCTCAAACTCCTGAGCTCAAGTGATCCTCCTCCCGACTCAGCCTCCTAGAGTGCTAGGATTACAACCACAACTGGCCTAAAACCAAATATTTCTAAACACTAGAATGCTTGCCATAGTCCAATGATAACACTATAAGAGGCATTAAAACAACTGAGATCAACAGAATGACACCAGATTTCTATTTCCCTTCTCAAGCTCAATATAGAGCAGACATTAATTAAGCAGGTTACCTTTATTTACTTCCCCCCCAAATGTACACTAGTGCATTCACCTAAGTTAATGCCACCACACACACTTCCGGGTGGTTCTGTGCCAATAAGTGTTTGCTCAATGATTTCTTTAGGAACTTTTAGAACAATTTCCTATGCCCTAAAAGAAAGAAACTATTACATTCACCCATCACTAGAGCACGTACTTTCCTCATTAGGTAATTACAACTAAAGGTCTTTTAAGTGCCACCAAGCTGCCTCTTCAACTGAGGCAGAGTATTACTGCAGTTCCTCTAGAGAGGTCCCTCTACTTTCAAATTCCACAATCTCGGCTTGATAATCTAGACCAGAGTTCAATAATGCTTATCAGTATATATTTTCTTATATCTAAATTCAATGGGTTTTTTTTATGGGCTTAGTAAAGAGGAAAACATGCTTACCACAGTCCTCTAAGAATATCTTTTGTTGAAATACTATTATATTATTAAGTGTTCCCTCACGGTTCTTATCCCAAGGCTAAATAGTTGAGTTTCTTTAGTCCTTTACAATAGATCCCACTTTTTTTTTTTTTTTTTTTTGAGACAGAGTCTCGCTTTGTTGTCCAGGCTAGACTGAGTGCCGTGGCGTCAGCCTAGCTCACAGCAACCTCAAACTCCTGGGCTCGAGCGATCCTCCTGCCTCAGCCTCCCGAGTAGCTGGGACTACAGGCATGAGCCACCATGCCCGGCTAATTTTTTTTATATATATATCAGTTGGCCAATTAAGTTCTTTCTATTTATAGTAGAGACGGGGTCTCGCTCTTGCTCAGGCTGGTTTTGAACTCCTGACCTTGAGCAATCCGCCCGCCTCGGCCTCCCAAGAGCTAGGATTACAGGCGGGAGCCACCGCGCCCGGCCAATAGATCCCACTTTTAAATCCTTTCATTTTCTTTATGGCTTTCCCTTGAACCTTTTGCAAGCTTTTCTTATCCCTAATAAGTACAATGTCCAGAACTAGTGATGACTAGACACTGACTAATAATACAGGAAAATTAACTTGCTATTCATATAATCTTTTTTTTTTAATTTTTTCTTTTATTTCATCATATTATGGAGGTACAAATATTGTTAGGGTTACAAATATTGCTCCTGCCCCCCCTCCTTCCCCCCAATGTGTCCAATCCCCCGGTGGTGTGCATCACACAGGCTATGGAAGCATACACCCCTTTCCTCCTCCCCCCTCCCGCCTGCCCACCACCCAATAAAAAGGGTTTTTTGGGTTGTTTTTTTTTTGACATTTTGGATACATTGTATATCTTTGCCTTTCCCTAAGAAGGGTTAGAGTTATGCCCTTCCCCTCCAAAATGCTCGCCATATCCCTAAGATTGGGTCCCCCCCACCACCCCCCACCGAATCCCTGGTGACCACTGCCACCATTTGAAAACCATAGTTTTAATCAGTCAGTACCAATCTGATGGCGAGATGTAGAGCCCATTTTCCATGTCTTGTGTCGCCTCACTTTGGATAACGGAATTAAGCTTAATCCAGGATAGCATAAACGGTGCTAGCTCACCGTCATTTCTTAGGATTGAGTAATATTCTATTGTGAGCATATACCACATTTTAATTATCCACTCATGAATTGATGGGCACTTGGGTTGTTTCCATGATGGGGCAATAGTGAATTGTGCTGCTATAAACATTCAGGTGCAGATGTCTTATTAATAGAATGTCTTATGCTCTTTTGGGTAGATGCCCAACAATGCTATTGCAGGGTCGAATGGTATTTCTATTTCTAGCTGTTTGAGGTATCTCCAAATTCTTTTCCACAAAGGATGCACTAATTTGCAGTACCACCAGCAGTGTAGGAGTGTTCCTGTCTCTCTTATCCTCACCAGCATTTGTTGTTTTGGGACTTCTTGATATAGGCCATTCTTACTGGGGTTAGGTGGTATCTCATTGTGGTTTTGATTTGTATTTCTCTAATAATTAGAGAAGTTGAGCATTTCTTTATATGTTTGCATGCCATTATTCTGTCTTCTTTATTCCTATAATCTTAACTTTTTTGTATCCAAATATTATTTTTTTTTTTTTTTGAGACAGAGTCTCACTTTGTTGCCCAGGCTAGAGTGAGTGCCGTGGCGTCAGCCTGGCTCACAGCAACCTCAATCTCCGGGGCTCAGCGATCCTACTGCCTCAGCCTCCTGAGTAGCTGGGACTACAGGCATGCACCACCATGCCCGGCTAATTTTTTGTATATATATTTTTAGTTGGTCAATTAATTTATTTCTATTTTTTTTGGTAGAGACGGGGTCTCGCTCAGGCTGGTTTCGAACTTCTGACCTTGAGCAATCCGCCCGCCTCGGCCTCCCAAAGTGCTAGGATTACAGGCGTGAGCCACCGCGCCCGGCCCCCAAATATTATTTTAATGTTACAGAATTAAAAAGCTCTAAACAAAATTGCAGTCTTCACATCATATTAATAATTAAACAAATGTAGGACTGCAAATCACCACACTGTTAGAACACAGTAAATCCTTGATAATGATAAATTGTTGCCACTGTTATTTCTACATTTGGCAGTTTTCCTACTTTTAGCATACAGAAATACAAGTGGGAATATAAAGAATAGCAAACTGCAATAACATGTAAATATATTCTTCATCTAAGGAAGGCTGATAAAAGCACAAAAGCACTGAGATAAACAAGAAGACACAAAAGGTGGTAAGTAGTGTATTTAAAAAGGGTACTAAAATAAAGTTTGAATACTTTCATGGCTTCAAAAAATAAAAATTTAAGTTTGATAGTAATCTTTAATTTTCCTTACCTCTGATCTCAAGACAGTATGAATAGCTTCAATTTCCTTTGTCCTCGAATTAGGAAATTCTGCTAAAAAGTAAACAGAATATTTGATCAATACCATATGAAATAACAAATAGGCATCTTCAGGAAAATATATTTTACTGAGTTTAAACAGAATAGTTGGCTGATATGAGAGCAAATGCAGAAGACATATCACTTGATTTTCAACACAACTTTCCATTGTCACTAATACTCTTCACTGTCATATAAATCATTCTTTTTTGCCTATGTCCTATACCTTAAGATGTCTACCTTTACCCCTTGGAAGTGTTCATTAAAATTTTGTTGTGGGAATAAGTTTTGCAAATTAAAACTCTCTGTTGGCTTATGCTGCTATACGTTTAGATGAAACTTTATTCAACTAGGGCTTAGGGCTTTTACTAACTTCTGCTCCTAATACTATCAAATAATTAATCACCTATAAACAAGCAATAAAAATATACTAAGAGAACATTCATTTAAAGTAACAGAGACACAATTTATTAAAAATGGGATGTAGCTTAGTCTGGTTTTGTAGATTTTCATTTAAAAGTAGAGTCAAAGCCCAGCAGTGCCAATATGATGCTGTTAGAAAAATACCATCCGGCCGGGCACAGTGGCTCATGCATGTAATCCTAGCACTCTGGGAGGCTGAGGCGGGCAGACTGCTCAAGGTCAGGAGTTCTAAACCAGCCTGAGCAAGAGCAAGACCCCGTCTCTACTAAAAATAGAAAGAAAATTAATTGGCCAACTAAAATATATAGAAAAAATTAGCTGGGCACAGTGGCACACACCTGCAGTCCCAGCTACTCTGGAGGCTGAGGCAGCAGGATTGCTTGAGCCCAGGAGTTTGAGGTTGCTGTGAGCTAGGCTGATGCCATGGCACTCTAGCCCAGGCAACAGAGTGAGACTCTGTCTCAAAAAAATAAATAAATAAATAAAAAGAAAAAAGAAAATCATCATCCACAGAGTTAGATACTTTTTCTAGATACAATTAATAGAATTTTTTCATTACTCACAGCACTTTATATTATAAAGATAACTTCTCTGAACCACAGTTTAAATTAAAAGAAAATACAAGCAGCATGCAATAAATTATAGTGACAAGGACACTCTTCGCATTTTGAAAATCACCAGGTACCATTGCTTCTGTGGTTGTTTGTACATCTTGCTTGAAACTCTGAAAGCATTATCTAATTCCTACTCTGAAGAGGACAAAGTATAGTCTCATCTGTTTAGGAAGATAACTGTTAAAAGCAGCAATTGTTTCAAAAAGGTATTTAAAAGGATCATGTAGACTCTACCACCTTCACCCCCAATGGCCCCCCAAAAAAAATTCGGACCTTTTTTTTTTTTTTTGCCCAGGGTAGAGTGCCATGGCATCAGCCTAGCTCATAGCAACCTCAAACTCCTGGGCTCAAGCAATCCTCCTGCCTCAGCCTCCCAAGTAGCTGGGACTACAGGCATGCGCCACCATGCCCAGCTAATTTTTTCTATACATATTTTTAGTTGTCCAGCTAATTTCTATGTATTTTTTTAGTAGAGATGGGGTCTCGCTCTTGCTCAGGCTGGTCTTGAAATCCTGAGCTCAAACGATTCTCCCACCTCAGCCTCCCAGAGTGCTAGGATTACAAGCGTGAGCCACCGTGCCCTGCCAATCCTGACCTTTTTAAATAAAGAGGAGATATCATGCAGACAAAAAAAAAATCTGATTTTCTCAATGAGGGAAAACATAACGTCTACCATTTATTAATGTTTACAATTTGCTAGGCACATTTCTAAGCATTTTGCACTCATGATTTCATTTGATCTTCTCCATCTCATGGTAGGCATGATTATCACTATTTAACAGATAAGGAAACTATGCCTTTTAGAGATTAATTAATAATTTGCCCAGAATCTCACAACTTGTAATGCAATGCGTGAAAGTGGAATTTCAACCCATGTCTATCTAATTTAAAAGACCAAATTCCCAACCTTGAATAAATCAGTAGATGTTTGGTAGAATAAAACCCTCTGATATTATAAATATGGACGGTTTTCAAGTTGTACCAAGAGTACAACTTGTTTTCTTGTTCATTGCTGGCACAGGGTAAACAATTAAGACTAGAACGAGGCCAGGCGCGGTGGCTCACGCCTAGCACTCTGGGAGGCCAAGGTCAGGAGTTCAAAACCAGCCTGAGCAAGAGTGAGACCCCCATCTCTACTATAAATAGAAAGAAATTAATTGGCCAACTAAGATATATATATATATATATATATATATATATATAGAAAAAATTAGCCGGGCATGGTGGCGCATGCCTGTAGTCCCAGCTACTCGGGAGGCTGAGGCAGTAGGATTGCTTGAGCCCAGGAGATTGAGGTTGCTGTGAGCTAGGCTGATGCCACGGCACTCACTCTAGCCTGAGCAACAAAGTGAGACTCTGTCTCAAAAAAAAAAATACTAGAACGCATAAACTGTACTCTGACCCTATATTTAAATAACTTATAAAACCAATAAGTTAGGTATTAAGCAAGTCCTACTGCAATAGAAAGGAAAAAGAATAAAAGCATTAAGCAACTTTGCAGACTTCTAATCATTCACTTGCATAATTTTTATTGAGCATCTAATATTTACCAAAAAAGATGACACATATTGGTAATATAAGAACCAAAAAAATCCAATGCCCACCCTGGGCATCAAGGAAAGAAATAAATTATAACTGAACATGGTAAGTGTTGTCAAGATCCACAAATTCTGTCAAAACACAGATCACTGATCATAAATTCAATCTGTGCAGGAGTCAGAATGGTATCACCAGGTACCTGACAGGTAAGCATGGCTGCACAGGAAAACTGTTTTCCAGGTAAAGGAAAAGGAGAGAAGGGCTTTCCATACAGAAGCTTGGAACTGTGTGGTACCTGACAAACTTCCATGTGGCAGAAGTTCTGTGTATAAGCGTTCATATGTATGTTGAATGTGCATATGTAAGGCAACTGGTATGGCAACTAGAAAAGGTAGGTTGAACCCAGACAGGATGGGTCTTGGCTTTCCAAAATTTGGAGGTTTGGTTTTATTCTACAAATAATAGGTCCAAGAGTAATAAAGGAAAGAACAATTCTGACATAAGATGAACAAGATTTGCTGACCAAGTAGACGTAGTAAATGAAAAAGGAGACAAAATAAAGACATGAAGATTTATTTATAGGTTAGGAAATTGGGTAGATTTAAGATTGAGAATAAAGGAGCACATTTGGTGGGAAAACAAAATGAATTAAATCTATAAGACATACCCGTTGGGGGATGCATATTGTTTGACTTAGGGTCAAAGGAATAACCAATTGTTTTTCACTATGGAGGATACAGAGAGACTAGTCTCATTTCCCATAGTTATCCAGCCCTTCTCTGCTTCTGACTGCGTCAAGGTCCCATGCTTGCCTCCACACATGAAGTCTTTTCATGCCTGTTCCCAAACCTGTCCCACCTGATGCACCACCCACTCAAAGGGAACGCCAAGCAGTAAAATGAATTTCTATAGCTCTCCAGTCTTCCTTCCTTCTAAATAGATCCCACAGAAATTCTAAATATAAACATTATCTATCAAACCATCTTTCTCTACTTCAACCAAATAAATATGAAATAAATAAATATATATATATATACACACACACATAATATGAAGGCTCAGCTAAATCCAGGATTTTAAAAATTAGGCCAGAATGCTAACTTATAAATTATAAGAAATAAAATTGTCAAAGGAACTGCTCTCATCCAAAAGACCAGTCCATTTATCCCCTTGGAGCAGATATAGATTGAAACTAAACAACTCTAGGTTGGGCGTGGTGGCTCACACCTGTAATCCTAGCACTCTGGGAGGCCTGAGCAAGAGCGAGACCCTGTCACTACTATAAATAGAAAGAAATTAATTGGCCAACTAATATATATAGAAAAAATTAGACGGGCATGGTGGCGCATGCCTGTAGTCCCAGCTATTCGGGAGGCTGAGGCAGCAGGATTGCTTGAGCCCAGGAGTTTGAGGTTGCTGTGAGCTAGGTTGATGCCACGGCACTCAGTCTAGCCTGGGCAACAAAGTGAGACTCTCTCTCAAAAAAATAAAAATAAATAAATAAACAACTCTTTATTTTATTATTTTAATTAACTGAGACAGGGTCTCACTGTGCTGAGTCTGGTGTCGAACCCCTGAGCTGCAGCTATCCTCCAGTCTCGGCCTCCCAGGAAGATAAGATTATAGGCATGAGCCACCATGCCCAGCCAACAACTCTTTATATCCAAACAGTAACTGCTGAAAGAAATGTCAAGAAATCAAAATAGTGCAGGCACAGTGGCTCAAGCCTGTAATGCTAGCATTCTGGGAGGCCGAGGCAAGAGGATTGCTAGAGCTCAGGAGTTCCAGAACAGCCTGAGCAAGAGCAAGACCTTATCTCTACTAAAAATAGAAAAAATTAGCCGGGCGCACTGCGCGCCTTTAGTCCCAGCTACTAGGGAGGCTGAGGCAGGAGGATCACTTGATCTCCGGAGTTTGAGGTTGCTGTGAACTAGGCCGACGCCTCGGCACTCTAGCCCTGGCATCAGAGCGAGACTACGTCTCCAAAAAAAAATCTAAATAGTAATTAACTTTTAACTTAATCATCGATTACCATGTAACTCTAAGTCACTATTTATTAGTAAAACAACATGAAGGACTTCAAAAATAAGCGAAGATTGCTAAGAATACCCTAAGGATAGGTATCGTCCCTGTTCTGTTGAAAATGGGAGACATGGACAATTATACACAAAAACACATTTTTCAGCCAGAACGCTGAAATGTGACATCACAGCAAGCAAAAATCTAAAATAACTAAATAGAAAAGCAGCCATGTTTCAGTACAAAATAATATACTCAAGATAGAAAGGGCAAGTCACCAAATGTTTAAATCATGTATTATTTCAATCGTCACAAAAATGGACGAAAACAAAAGAAGTGACTATTTGCCGTACACAATTCTTCTAACTGTCAAAATTAAGAAAGATGGTAAAAATCTGATCCGCCCCCAAACTGAGGGCAAAGCCAGCGGAGGGCGTGGAGAACCAAACAAAAATAAACTCTACTGAACTTAGGAGCAGTTTCACTCTACTGTACTCTGAGACGTCCAGAGTATTCAAAGGTAGGAGAACCAGAAGTCTTCTCCCGGACCCCCGGGATCTTTCACCACAGAAAATGAGTTGAGAAGAGGCAAAGGAAAGAGTGTAAAGAAAAAAGGGAGGAGTGGCACTCCTTTGCGACCCGTCCGCGTCTTACGACTGATGAAAGTGGGAACCAAACAGACGTTCCCGGGTCCCAAAAAAGCCGTCCCTCCCCTCGCTCCAGCTGTTACCTTCCACTTCCTCCGTGCCCTCCATGAGCATATCCTTTGTAAAGTTTGAAATCTGGCCAGTGAGGGAAGCCAGGCTACCCCCAACTTGCCCCAGAGACTGGCCCAAGCCGGAGCCAAGGCCCCCAAGCCAGGACGACATCGCTGCGGGTTTAGAGAACGACCAGGTCCGCTCTGAGAAAAGCGTCCAGCGCCGTCGGACGATCCCGCCAAATGTCCTCTAACCGCAGTCTTCGTGAGACTATTCCGAAACACTCTGGATGTGACAGCACAAAGCGAGGTTCCTAGGCAACGCCGGCTCGGGGGTCTCCAAACAGCCGGGCTCTGCCTAGGAACGCAGAGGCCTGGGCTGGAATTTTACCAGGGGCCCGCCTCTAGTGATACAGTCACCCACACAGGGCCTTCCGCTCATTCCCACGACTTCCCACCGTCCAGGTTGGGCCACTTCTTCTTCTGCTTTAGAGACTTTCCTCAGTTCCGTGGGCAAGTCCTGCCAACTCGACGCCGGCCGCCATGACACCCACCCTGAAAGCGGCAGCGAATCATAGAGAGGCGCCGCGGTGGCATAGAAGGGCCCTGCGAAGCTACCGGACGTGTCCTTGGCGCATGGGAGCATGGGATTGCGGAGGACTGAAAGCGAGCTGGAGGGGCCGGCTGCCTTCAGCCCTGGGCAAGGTCATCTTCCACGTAGCCAGTCGGCTTTGGCCAAGGGAGGAGTAGCTGGAAGCAGCAGCGGCGTCGCAAACAACCCCTGATGGGTGCTCCCCGAAGCCGGCGTGGCCCGGGAACCCCGCAGACCCTCACAGTGTTGTTGATAACTGAGTGTTGTAATTCAAACTACAGCCTTCGGTGTGAGGAGACTTGGCTGGGTCGTTCCACTGCGCAGGAAGCGGCTGCAAATAACTTATCAAACGTTACTGTATCGATTAGCCACCCTCTGCAGGGCTACTCTGTGCCAGGCACTATTGGTAGGAAATGAGGATACAGAGATACAAAGGATGAGTTACAAATTGAAGTGTCCAGGCAGGAAAAATTTTCTTCTATAATAGAAATTTACTCTGGTGGCTTTCCAGCTAACAATTTAAACCCTAACCTTCTTTAATATACAATGGACCTTATTCTTTTTTTTTTCTTTTTTTCTTTATTTTATTTTAGCGTATTATGGGGGTACAAGTGTTAAGGTTACTTATATTGCCCATGCCCCCTCCCGCCTCGAGTAAGAGCTTCAAGCATGTCCATCCCCCAAATGTTGCACATCTTACTCGTTGTGGTTGCATACACCCATCCCCTCCTCCCTCCTCCCTCTTCTCACCCTCCTGACACCTGATAAATGTTACTCCTATATGTCCACTTAGGTGTTGATCCGTTAATACCAATTTGCTGGTGAGTACATGTGGTGCTGGTTTTTCCATTCTTGAGATACTTCACTTAGTGGAATGGGTTCCAGCTGTATCCAGGAATATACAAGAGGTGCTATATCACCATTGTTTCTTAAAGCTGAGTAGTACTTCATGGTATACATACATTTTATTAATCCACTCATGAATTGATGGGCACTTGGGTTGTTTCCATAGCTTTGCAATTGTGAATTGTGCTGCTATAAACATTCGAGTGCAGGTGTCTTTTTCATAAAGTGAATTTTGATCTTTTGGGTAGATGCCCAGTAGTGGAATTGCTGGATCAAATGGTAGATCTACTTGTATCGCTTTGAGGTATCTCCATATTGCTTTCCACAGAGGTTGAACTAGTTTGCAGTCCCACCAGCAGTGTAGGAGTGTTCCTCCCTCTCCACATCCATGCCAGCATTTGTTGTTTGGGGACTTTTTGATAAAAGCTATTCTCACTGGAGTTAAGTGATATCTCATTGTGGTTTTGATTTGCATTTCCCTGATGATTAGAGATGTTGAACATTTTTTTCATATGTTTGTTGGCCATTATTCTGTCTTCTTTTGAGAAGTTTCTGTTCATGTCCTTTGCCCATTTTTTGATAGGGTTGTTTGATTTTTTCTTGCTGATTTTCCAGTTCTAAATAGATTCTAGTTATCAGCCCTTTATCATATGTGTAGATTCCCGAGCTACACAAATTGTCTCCCATTCTGTGGGTTGTCTGTTTGCTTTCTTGACAGTTTCTTTGGCTGTGCAGAGCTTTTTAATTTCATTAGGCTACAATGGACCTTATTCATGAAGCTGATTTCACCTATGAAGTTAAAAGGCAGCCTCTTTTTAAACAACTCATTATAGGACCGCATGCATGGCAACTTAGTAGAGAAGTGCTGTTCTAAGGTAAATGGATTGGTGGCACTAGCTATGCAAGTGTCCAACCTCCCGTGGTCCTCAGTTACACACTGCAGTTGTAACATACCAGTGTCCTGCCTTGCTTGCTTTCCTTCCTAAGGAAGAAGGGTTGTCACATGACTTTCAAGCACTTGGTGCGTAGTGAGTGAACACACAGCACCTGGCCAGGTAGACTAGCAGATTGTTTGTTTTGAAGAGAACATGATAGGTCTGCAGTTCTTCAAAACATTGCACTAAATTTACTAAATTTACTGGCATCTTTCCCTTTGATTTTATTCACAGGACGGGCTACCACAGATTGCACTGTTTTTGGGATCTTTTTTTTTTTTTTTTTTTTTTTGTTTTTGGAATCTTATGGCATCAGGCAGTAGTACCATTCCCTGAAATTTGAATGTTTTTAAAACAAAATTTCTATCTCATTCTGGAAGTGTTTTTTTAATGCTTTTCATGTAATTATGTGAAAGATACCATTTGGGTACGGTGGGGTATGCCTGTAATCCCAACTAATTGGGAGGATGAGGCAGGAGGATCGCTTTAGCCAAAAGTTTGAGGTTGCTGTGAGCCATGATGAGACCACTGCATTCTACCCAAGGCGACAGAGGGAGACTCTATCTTAAAAAAAAAAAAAAAAAGTGAGCCGGGCCCGGTGGGTCACGCCTGTAATCCTAGCACTCTGGGAGGCCGAGGCGGGTGGTATTGCTCGAGGTCAGGTGTTCGAAACCAGCCTGAGCAAGAGCAAGACCCCGTCTCTACCATAAATAGAAAGAAATTAATTGGCTAACTAATATATATATAGGAAAAATTAGCAAGGCATGGTGGTGCATGCTTGTAGTCCCAGCTATTCGGGAGGCTGAGGCAGCAGGATTGCTTGAGCCCAGGAGTCTGAGGTTGCTGTGAGCTAGGCTGACGCCATGGCACTCACTCTAGCCTGAGCAACAAAGCGACACTCTGTCTCAAAAAAAAAAAAAAAAAAAAGTGGCATACTGATGATCAGCAACTTTTTTATTTCCCCTTCCCCACCCCACATCAGGAACTTATTAATGTGTCTACCATTACTCTAGACACTGGGGATAGAGCAGAAGAGTAAAAACATGCAAAGTCCCTGGTCTCATGAAGCTTGCATTCTACTGGGAAGGCACAGATAATAAATAAAATGTAATAAATTTAAGATAGGTAGTGAAGACTTCTATGGGGAAAAAATCAGGGATAATATGGGAAGGATGTGGGGAGAGGGAGTACTTGTAAGAGAGTGGTCAGGGAAGGCCTCACTGTTGTAGAGAGTGGTCAGGGAAGGCCTCACTGATAAAATGATCTTTGAACAGAGACTTGAAGGAAATAAGAGTGAGACATATGAATATCTGGGAAAGAGCAGTCCAGGCATAAAGAAACAGCTGATGCAAGGGCCCTGAGGCAGGTGAATCCTTTGTAGGTTTGAGGATTAGCAGGAGGGCAAGGATGACTAGAGCAGAGTGGGCTGGGGAAGGCTTGTAAGCAAAGAGAACCCAGAAGTAAGGGTGTGAAGGGGGCAGATCACAGAATGCCTGGAACAACATTGTAAGGACTCTGGCTTTTACTCTGAATGGGATGAGGAATGACATGAATTTAAGACCTATTTGGGTTACTGAATGATGGTGGAAAGGTTAGCTATTGTAAATTGAACTCATATTTCTTATAGGTGTAAATTCATGTCATGCCACAAGGAGATGGCAGTTAATGAAGCAAACAAACACAAATATATGCCTTTACATAATTTATTAAATAATTAACATAAAAGCTATGTCCTAAAAGTTCCTTATAGGGGATTTCTTTCTATGAGATGGGCTATGGCCTGAGCGACTTAACATATTATCCTGATAAATAATGTGATATGGTACTTTTGATGTGTTTCAAAATAATGGAGGACATGGTAGTTCATCAGCAAATGATAATTGTTGAAGCTGGGTGGTGTATACATAGGGGTTCATTATACTAGTCTTGCTTTTGCATATGTTTGAAATTTTTTGTAATAAAAGGTTAAAAGAGGCACGGCGTGGTAGCTCACGCCTATAATCCTAGCACTCTGGGAGGCCAAGGTGGGCAGATTGCTCAAGGTCAGGAGTTCGAAACCAGCCTGATCAAGAGCGAGACCCCATCTCTACTAAAAATAGAAAAAAATTAATTGGCCAACTAAAAATATATAGAAAAAATTAGCCGGGCATGGTGGTGCATGCCTGTAGTCCCAGCTACTGGGGAGGCTGAGGCAGAAGGATCGCTTGAGCCCTCAGGAGTTTGAGGTTGCTGTGAGCTATGCTGACACCACCAGCGTACGCAGCTGCCCACCTCTAGGCTGGGCAACAGAGTGAGACTCTGTCTCAAAAAAAAAAAAAAAAAAAAAGTTAAAAGATATGCAAGTGTGATAACATTTGAGCTGAAGACAGCTCTTCCTTCCTTGTCCTGCCAAATTATCCCTGTAGCTAATACCATGTTCTTCATCATCACTCAATGAGTAGAAAACCAATGCAGCACAATCAAATGCATCACATCAGACAGAGCCCATGGGCCTCAGTGGCTCCAGGTAGTGGAATCTAGGCTGCCCAGCTGAAATTCTGAACCTAGGATTTTGAAACTTCAATAGATAGAAACAGAAAAAAAAAACAAAGCAAACAAACAAAAACAAATACTGTCAGTTGCAAGCTAGTTTCTGTTTCTCAAGCAGTGGTATCAATACTCCTATAGGGAAAACAGTTCCTTTGTTCTGAGAAAACTATGGATTTATTTATGCAAGTTCAAGCAAAAACCCATTTTTTAAAAGAATACTTAAAAATATTAGTGTGATATTTCTCTCTGAATTTCTAAGCATTATGCTTATGATTTTCTTATTAATTTTAGACATTCAACTTTCCATTATGGAAAAACAAAAGATTTAACACCCTTGTATTTCCCCATGCCTCTACTACTACCCTTTCTTCTGGGCTTTCAATATAGTGGTATCAGAATTATTTGTAAAGTCAGTAATCAGTGTGTACTTTATATGACAACATACATCTTGTTTGTTGCTGTTGGGTCAAGTGGTGTGTACTAAGATTACATTTCCTTCGTTTTTCAAATTTTTGTTCTTCCTGAAGTGAACAGAGTTCATTTTTAAAATTTGCACAATTTGTTACAATGGAATCACTAATCTTTCTAAAACTTATGAAAAAAAAATGTGAAACATGCTCCTAATTCTGTTTTCATTAAAACATCAAGAATTCTATCAATTGGCTTAGACTCAGTCCTCTCTACTCAGGGCCCTATGTTTTCCTGTTCTAGTCTCCTCTGATTATTCTCTGGGCTTTATTTTTCTTCCTGGAAGCTTATTGGATCTTCTCTTTATCTCTGATGCTCTGAAATTATGTTTCACAATATATGTTTGATGTGGGTTTGTTTTTGTTTCATTCATTATATCAGGCATTTTTTAGTTCTGCAAATTATATAAAATATTTTTTTATTGATGATGCCTCCTCTCTAGGGAATCTGCTATTTCTTTCAGAGACTTTTAACCAAACCTCCTAATTTCAGTCCATATTTCACCTCCACCTGCCAGAATACTTGTTGCTTTCATTTCCTGTGTACTGCTGGGCATACTTCTCTTTAACACTTAGTATTCAGCTTCCTAGTACTGCTTATTCCTGCATCAACTTTTCATCTTTCAAAAAAATGTTAACATCTCTCTTCTGCTGTTGTATGTGGAAGTGACTGCTAATTGTTCCCTAAAGTTTGTTCTCCCCTTCATATATAGTAATTGAATCCCCACTTTTTGCTTGGATGCACGACATAGCAGAGGATGCCTGTGCCCCTCTTGTACCTCCTCATCACTTTACCCTTTGTGTGCACACCACCAGCACCTGTGTCTCTTTGTCAGACAACAACTGCCTTCCATCTGCCAGAGCCCACAATGCCTATATGCCCAGTGGGAGTTTAAAATGATGCAGCTCGCCTGCCCTGTTTGTGACATACTGCCTCCAGATTTGTCTGAAGGATTGAGGCTTTGCTTAATATTATACCCTTGCTTGGCTTCCCTCCTTTCCCTGTCCTACTTTCTTACTCCCCTGTACCCTTTGCATTTCTTCCTGGGAATACTTTGAAAAATAATTTTCATAAAGCTGACACAGTGACACCTGTCTGTGGTCCTAGCTACTGGGAAGCTGAGGTCGGAGGATCACTTGAGCTCCAATGTTTGAGGCAGCCTGAGTGACAGAGCAAGACCCTGTCTCTTAAAAAAAAATAATAAAGTATATATACATATATATATATATTTAATTTAAAAGACAGGGATGGCCGGGCGCTGTGGCTCACGCCTGTAATCCTAGCTCTTGGGAGGCCGAGGCGGGCGGATTGCTCAAGGTCAGGAGTTCAAAACCAGCCTGAGCAAGAGCGAGACCCCGTCTCTACTATAAATAGAAAGAAATTAATTGGCCAACTGATATATATATAAAAAAATTAGCCGGGCATGGTGGCACATGCCTGTAGTCCCAGCTACTCGGGAGGCTGAGGCAGAAGGATCACTCGAGCCCAGGAGTTTGAGGTTGCTGTGAGCTAGGCTGACGCCATGGCACTCACTCTAGCCTGGACAACAAAGCGAGACTCTGTCTCAAAAAAAAAAAAATAAAAAAAAAATAAAAGACAGGGATGAGCAGCTTTGGGAAGGCTGGACTCAAGAACAGAGAGCCTGAAGGCCAAGTGAACTGCTAAGATGTCATTGCACATGCTTATTACATGATGTGATGATGTCCTGGACTAAAAGTGGCTAAGACAAAAGGGATATAACTGGGAGATAACCAGATATGAACCACAATTGATTATGTGGATTGACAACCACAAAACATGATGCTAAGATTTCACAGCTGAGATATAGTTGTCTGATGGTGATTTTTAAAATTGCATAGCTTTAATAAGGAGGAAAACAAAAATGCACAAGTCGGGGGTGGGAGCCTTGCCTAAAATACTGATGTGAGATAGTCAAAATCTTCAGAGTCCAAGTTTTTTTCATGGTAATTAAAAAATTTTTTAAATTGTTTAGAGATGGGGGTCTCACTTGCTGCCCAGGCTGGAGTGCAGTAGCTATTCTCAGGAGCAATCGTTGTACACTGCACCCTTGAACTCCCTGGCCTCAAGTGATCCTCCTGCCGCAGCCTCCCATGCAGCTGAGACTACAGGCACCTGTGTAAGGTGGACACTGGTACAGATTGCTCTTTGGTAGAAAAAGTAGATAATGGGCCTTTTATATGATTTTTTAAAAAGGCTTGGGAATATTCTAGAAAATGGAGCTAGATTGCTTGGGGTAATAAAATATAAATGCAACCCAAACTTATCTTCATTTATAAAACCATACATGACAAGATTTTGGCTACATCCCAACTTCATCATTTATTCACTAACCTGCTAGCCTCAGCCTTCTGTGTTCCTCAGACAAGAAGTCACGCCCCCACCCCAGAGCTGTGCTTGCTGTTATTTCTTTGGGTAGGTGTGGGGGCACCACACCTGCGTATGGCTGCGCATCATTTTTCAGGTAGCTGTACACAGAGGCCTTCCTAAACACCCAGTCTGAAGCAGCTCTCCCTTCCAGTCACTGTCACAGCACCATTTTGTCTTCTCATCTCACAGAACACCGCTCTTAATATGTTATGAAGCCAAAGTCATTAAAGAACTGAACACTGGGAGAACCACCTTGGGAGAGCACAGGGCAAAGACAGCAATGGTAGCCCAGTGTGCAGGAGAAAAGAGTCCTTACAGCAGGGAATAGCAGGGATAGCAAAAGGGCAGAAGAAAGGGGACAAGGAGTGAGAGAGTGCCAATAGGTAGGGGAAGAGCCTGGTTTGTTTCCCAGGAGGCCTGCTGGGACAGTGTGTAAAGGGGAAAGGTTAAGAGCAGAGGCTAAAGAGCTCAGCCGGAGCCAAATGACCTGTAAAGTGAAATTTGAACATTTGGTGACAAAATGGTTAAAAAGTCCTAAAACATGCAAATCTGCAGGATAAGGGCAATACAAGAATTCCCTAACTTTAGAGTTTTTAGCTAACATATAAAATGGGCCTTCAGGGCTGGGGCATGGTGGCTCACGCCTATAATCCTAGCACTCTGGGAGGCCAAGGCAGGTGGATCATTTGAGCTCATGAGTTCCAGACCAGCCTGAGCAAGAGTGAGACCCCATCTCTACTAAAAAATTGAAATAAATTGGCTGGACAACTTAAAATATATAGAAAAATTAGCCGGGCATGGTGGCACATGCCTGTAGTCCCAGCTACTTGGGAGGCTGAGGCAGGAGGATAGCCTGAGCCCAGAGTTTGAGGTTGCTGTGAGCTAGGCTGAAGCCATGGCACTCTAGCCTGGGCAACAGAGTGAGACTCTGTCTTGAGGAAAAAAAAATAGTAAAATGGGCCTTCAAATCAGTTTTGTATTTAATAGGGCTGGCAGATGAGTGTTGAGATCAAAGCCATTCATTGGTGGCATCCAAATTCAATGAATTGGTCTTTTTAAGTGCTAAGCTAGGAAGTTACACTAAAAAGATGCATGTAATAATTTTAAAAATTGTTTCAAAATTTGTGCCCAATCCTAATCAAAGCTAAAATGAATATACAACCCTCATTATCAAATTTGAGGACAATATATTCCTCAATTGGTCTAGGTAGATTCCAATTATTACATTTGGATTCTGCTGTCCAGAGTTGAATAAAATGAGGAAAAACAGCACTCTTAAAACTTGTTGCTAATGTGCTTTGTTTAGCCCTCAGGGTTAAACAATTGAGCAAACATTTTTAAAAATTCATATTTCAGCCGGTCGCGGTGGCTCATGCCTGTAATCCTAGCTCTTGGGAGGCCGAGGCGGGCGGATTGCTCGACGTCGGGAGTTCGAAACCAGCCTGAGCAAGAGCGAGACCCCGCCTCTACTAAAAATAGAAAGAAATTAATTGACCAACTAAAAGTATATATACAAAAAATTAGCCGGGCATGGTAGTGCATGCCTGTAGTCCCAGCTACTCAGGAAGCTGAGGCAGGAGAATCGCTTGAGCCCAGGAGTTTGAGGTTGCTGTGAGCTAGGCTGACGCCACGGCACTCACTCTAGCCTGGGCAACAAAAGTGAGACTCTGTCTCAAAAAAAAAAAAAAAAAATTCATATTTCAAATAAGAATCTGGAATTCTTAGCTTTTGTTGGAAATGCCTGGAGGATCTAGTAATAACGGACCCATCAGCAGCAGTTCACTGGGATAGAATGAACATCAATGGGCTCTCCTGGCCTCTTTTATTCATCACTGCAGCTGGTTGAGAACAATCCATAAACCAGTGCTTCTCAAACTCCACTCCGCATGCAAGCTGGAGCTCCTGGAGCTCTTATTAAAAATACCAGCTCTGATTTGGTAGGTCTGAGTGTGGCCCCAAACTGCATTTCTGAAAAATTCTTGCTTGACACAGATGCTAGTCCTCCAACCATATCTTGAATGGCAAGGCTATGAATTAATAACACAAAAAAGAAATAGAAAAGCAAACATCATCTTTATTTAATAATCTTTGTTATTTAAAATACAACTCATTGAACATCCACATTAACAATAGAATCCTCAGTGTTCAACATTGCTTTGGAAGCCCGGCTTTTCTAAGGATCAGACAGGAAGGCCTGTGTGTGTATTAACAGCAAATGAATTAGGAGAGAGAAGCACACACAGAAGGGCTGCAGAGTTGGGTCCTGAGCAAACAGCACTGCCATAGTGCACTTGTATCATGGCCAAAAGACAATGCTTTTTGTTTCACATGGTTTCTGTACTTCAATTTCAAATAGTTTATTTATACAGAAGAGTAATTTTTTAAAAGTTATTCCTAGTAATAGTCCAGTGTTATAGAAATTAGATAATCACATTTCAAATATACATTTTCTTCTTTCAAAGAAAAAGACATTACAAAGGTTCCAGGAAACATTCACCTTTGAACTATGCAAGAGACAAATGAGCGCTTCCTAAACGAATCAGGAGTGTCCACATAATATTTCACTAATGTTTCCCACTTGCTTTGTCTATGAATCTACAGTCTTAACATTTTTTTAGGTATACTATTATTAAACATGCCAATTACCATAAATTTAGAAGTTATGTTGTTAGCATTAATTCTTAAAATGCCAGACCATTTTGGAAAAAGTAAAAACAGCAAAGGTTTTCTTCAAATAAAAAAGAAATCAAAATTTGAGAATTAACCAACAATGTCAAAATCTTTTCATTCATGAAAGTAGAATAAAACACAAAAATATGTTTATTATGTTTAAGACTTTAAAAAACAATACAAAGCCAGCTCATTTCTTTAGCAAAAGATGCTGGTTATAAAGGAATCAGGAATGAAAGTGTTTATTTTGAATATGAAAAAATAAAAAATTATTTACATTACTGAAATGGTTGATTTAATCTGGTTTTTCTTAATTAAGGTTATATTATATATATATATCATATCTCCATACTTGGTGGGGCCCAGATACAACAAACAATTCATTTTTCAAAATAGTGGCCTGAAGCCTCTTCAATTCCAGATAAAGTATTTTCTTTCTTTCTTTTTTTCTGGTAGCTGGCAGATAAAGTTTTTCATAGGAGGTCAATATTAATTATTGAATCCTAAGAATTTAAAATATCAATATTTGTTTTTCAACTTAAGATTTGTAAATCATATTTTGATTATGCACTGAATCAATCTTTTTCAGATCTATACAGGTCCAATGGGCCAGTTTAAAAAATTTAGTAATTCTTGGCACTAGCATGATTTTAAGAATAGTATCAAACATGTAGGCATTCAAGATATAATTTAGACTCTGACTAGAATAAAATTTATTTTATTCAACTTGATATTAAATGAAACAATATAGATTACTGGTAGTTTTACCTCCAATGATACTCAACTGGTTTTAGATTTTTTTTCCTTATTAACTTTGGCATCATGAATAAAGCATTAATTAAGAAAAATCAACTTTAAAAGAAAAAAAAGCACCTCCTTAAATACAATATTCTGTGAATTATAAATTATTTGGCCAAGATCTTAAAAGTTTAAATATAGAGTTTACCTGCAGCAACCTTTTCAAACAATTTATGTTACTCAAATGGTTGTATGTTAATTACATACAAATGTAAAAAATGTATCTTGATGGTTTTAGATTAGAGATTAACTACTTTGAATTTTTAAAACATAAATAACTACTTATTAAATCCATAACATCTGAAAATATGAAAGTGGTATTTCCAAAGTTTGTTTAAACTTTATAACACTAGTATTACCACTGTACATATTTTATCCCAGTAATACAAATTATACATTAGAAAAATGATACCAATAGTTTAAATATTAAACATTAAAAGTGTTCCCAATTGGTAAAACAGAATGGAAATCTTTATAAAGTACTTAGCAGGACAGTTCTTGTGAATTTCATTGTTTCTGACTTTCTTGCAGGTGGTCTACAATAAATGGCAGTTCTTGATGAGTGAACTATATATCTTTGTATAACTTTTAAATTTCTTGATACTATGATTATAAGCATTGGCATCTTTTCATACTGGCCGATCAATTAAGAAATGGAATCTAAAGTTTAGTTCAATTAAATTTAAGCCAATCCAAACAAGATGGCAGTTCACTAGTGATTCTGGATCTGTGTGCAAATATAACAGTTTCAAAACAAACTAAACACATTCAAACATATCCAGTGTGTGCTCAGCTCTGCTTTAAAAAGCCCCTAACAACTAAATATCAACATAGTATCTTTTCTTAAGTGCTTTAACTAGGGCATATAATATATGAACTTTATAAATTCTAAAGTTAAAACTTTTAAATGCATATTGGTTTTCTCATTTTTATATTAGATAGCTCATCAATTCAAGTGAATGAAAAGTTTAATGTAACTTTTTAATGGGAAAAGGTAATGGTCAAATATCCATGGAAAATATGACTAACATACTGGAAATAATTACATAAATGTTCAGTCTTAAAACATGTCGCTTTGTAAATTTTGAGGGAGTACTACACTAAACTCTTATAACCTCTGCAGTTCTTACTCTACTAAAACATTTTCAACTGTTAAAAGAAAACTTCAGATCTTAAAATAAAACTGTCAGCCAAGCGTGGTGGCTCACGCCTGTAATCCTAGCACTCTTTGAGAGGCCGAGGTGGGTGGATCACTCAAGGCCAGGAGTTCGCAACCAGCCTGAACAAGAGACAGACCCCATGTCTACTATAAATAGAAAGAAATTAATTGGCCAATTAAAAATATATATAGAAAACAAGGCCGGGCGCGGTGGCTCACGCATGTAATCCTAGCTCTCTGGGAGGCCGAGGCGGGCGGATTGCTCAAGGTTAGGAGTTCGAAACCACCCTGAGCAAGAGCGAGACCCCGTCTCTACTATAAATAGAAACAAATTAATTGGCCAACTAATATATATAGAAAAAAAAATTAGCCGGGCATGGTGGCGCATGCCTGTAGTCCCAGCTACTTGGGAGGCTGAGGCAGGAGGATTGCTTGAGCCCAGGAGTTTGAGGTTGCTGTGAGCTAGGCTGACGCCATGGCACTCACTCTAGCCTGGGCAACAAAGCGAGACTCTGTCTCAAAAAAAAAAAAAAAAAAAAATATAGAAAACATTAGCCGGGCATGGTGGTACATGCCTGTAGTCTCAGCTACTCAGGAGGCTGAGGCAGCAGGATCACTTGAGCCCAGGAGTTTGAGATTGCTGTGCCCATAGAGTGCCCATAGGCTGACGCCATGGGCACTCTAGCCCAGGCAACAAAGGGAGACTCTGTCTCAAAAAAAAAAAAAAAAACCTGTCAATTTTGGGTAAGGGAAACTTCAGCAAACTTTAATTGGCACAAAAAAAAACTGTTCTATCCAAGAAAAAGCTATTTCATAATCATAAATAAAAGATATTTTTTCATCTCTTTTCAGTTAGTTAGCAATAAATCCTGGATTAAAAAACTTTCCCTGATAAAATGTGTGCAGCCACACACCAGTAGGGCAACATACCATACTTTAATTATCCATCTTGTCAGCTGAAATTTCTTCTTGAATTTTAGCTTATGAGCAAGTCAACATTCAAAAGGGCTTTAAAATGGGATGGAGACCAAATAACAGCATCTTAAACCCCCATTTCACAGAGACATGGCTTTCATCAAAATCATACTGCTATACTGACCCAACAGCAAACTCTCTGTACATGTCAATTAAAGAATATTTACCAAAACTACAGACTTTGTTATTTACAGACCCATTAAGACTGTGACTCTATAATTCTTAAGCTACCTAAACATGATGCAAGTTAAATATATTTTTGCTAGTAAATTATTTTCATGTTCCAGATCACCATCTCTGGCAAGCAATACATACTAAAAGATGTGACGTAGACAACTATATTCCATGACTCAACTGTAAATAGAAGAGAAAGTTCCAGTCCCATGACCAAAAAAAAACCCTGCTATTAAAACTGAAGGCCAAATTTCATCTATCATACATTCATGGTGGGTATATGTTAAGTTTTATAACAGAAGGAAGCTTGCTTGCATACTATGCTTCTCCTATTTTTCTCAGTTGGAGAAGAAAATAATAAGGCGCAGGAAAAAGGTTACAACAAAGCTGTGAAGTTCTAACATACCGAAAAGACATTCATAAAGCATCTGGGAAAGCATGTACTCACACATTTTTAAAAATGCTCATTTATTCTCAGATACTCGCACAGGGCTGCTTTCAGAGTTTAGGAATGCACCAGAGTCATAAAATAATGATCCCATCGTAGAGGGCTTAAAACAAAACCTCAGAAAAGATTACCACCTTTCAAAAGAATTGTAGAAAAATAATGAAAACCATGTAGCAGAAAAATTGTGCTCAGAGGAAATAACATGAGAAAATACTCAATAGCGCGATACATAGTTGGAGGAAGAACCGTCTGTCCTTCTGGAACCATTACTATTAAATATTATTAACACAGACAAGAGACACGTTCTGAAAGGCTTGGTTAATGAGAAATAAAGGCAACTATCAGATGATGAAAGTGAGCCAAATTACCTATAACAGAAGACAGAAAACGAAAACCAAACTATATGAAGAAAGTTCTGTAGCAAGAGCTAATTAGTTGGTCTGCAAAAACACCCCCCAAAATACCCTAATTTTAGATATGTTAGATATTGCACACTCCAAAAAAAAAAAAAGGAACATTTAGAAAACTATTTTAAATTTCTTTAATTGCTGAATGCCTCTTTGGCTAGTATTGAAAGGACCATTATTTAATATTTAAAGGATCACTATTTAGTCCTACAAATGACACATTTTTCCACTTTGTCATCATTTTGTTTGCAAACCACCTAAAAGTCTTAATTTCCTCATCTATTTGACACATTACCAAAATGTACCCTATGTTGTAACCACATAGGATAATGTTGGAAAATATGAATAGCTAAATGATTTTTAAAAGGTATTATTTTTTTCCTTCTGTTTTCAAATTATTTCTAACAGTTTCTAAAGACATGGTCACAGCTGCCTGAAGCATGTCTTCTTCACTCATAGCATCACCTGTTGGGAAAGAAAACACACGTTTGTTAGAAATTTCTGGAAAATTGTCAAAGTTATCAAAAGGTAAGTTCTTAGAAAATGTATTTATATTTCAGCACAAGTTTCTTTTTTTGTTTTTGTTTTTTTCTTTGAGAAAGGGTCTCTCTCACTTTGTTGGCCGGCTAGAGTGCAGTGGCATCATCAAAGTTCACTGCAACCTCAACTTCTGGGTTCAAGCAATCTTCCTGGCTCAGCCTCCTGCATAGCTGGGACTACAGGCACACGTCACCATGCCCAGCTCATTTTTGTAAAGACAGGGTCTTGCTATATTGCTCAGTCTGGTCTGGAACTCCTGGGCACAAGCAATGCTCCTGCCTCAGCTTCTGAAAGTGCTGGGATTACAGGTGTGAGCCACCATGACTGGTCCTCTTTTTTATTTTTTAATTCACATAAAGTAAAATTCACTTTTATAGTTCTATAATTTTTCATAAATGCATCCAGCTGTAAAACCAACACTGCCATCAAGATACAGAACCATTCCCTGACCCAGAAAATTCCATCATGTGGCCCCTTTGTAGTTAATCCCCAATCCCTAATCCCAGACGAGCAATGGTATGCTCTCTGATAGTTTTGCTTTTTCCTGCATGTCACATAAATGGAATCACACAATATGTATGCAGCCTTTTGCATATGGCTTCTTTCACTTAGCATAACACATTTGAGATATGTTATCAAAAATTCATGCTTTTTAAAAAAACTATTTATTTTGAAATAATTGTCAATTCAAGGGAGATTGCAAAAATAGTTGAAAGATCCCGTGTATTCTTTAGGCCAATTTCACCCAATAGTTATATCTTATGTAACTAAAGGTCAAACTAAAACCCAGATATTGACACTGGCACAATGTTGTGTGTAGTTTTTTTTTTTTTTTTTTTTTTTTTTTTTTTTGGGACAGAGTCTCGCTTTGTTGTCCAGGCTAGAGTGAGTGCCGTGGCGTCAGCCTAGCTCACAGCAACCTCAAACTCCTGGGCTCAAGCAATCCTCCTGCCTCAGCCTCCCAACTAGCTGGGACTACAGGCATACGCCACCATGCCCGGCTAATTTTTTATATATATATATCAGTTGGCCAATTAATTTTATTTTTTTCTATTTATAGTAGAGATGGGGTCTCGCTCTTGCTCAGGCTGGTTTTGAACTCCTGACCTTGAGCAATCCGCCCACCTCGGCCTCCCAGAGAGCTAGGATTACAGGCTTGAGCCACCGCGCCCGGCCTTGTGTGTAGTTTTTATGTGGCATTTTATCACAAATGTGGATTCATGTAACCACCACCAGCAAAATCAAGACACAGAACTGTTATACCACAAAGACCTCCCCTTCCTGCTATCACCTTATATTCACACTCACCTCTCTTCCACCCACTTTCCCTAACTGCTGGCAACCACTGATTTTTTTCTTTATAAATTTGTCATTTTTAGCCGGGCGCTGTGGCTCACGCCTGTAATCCTAGCTCTTGGGAGGCCGAGGCGGGCGGATTGCTCAAGGTCAGGAGTTCAAAACCAGCCTGAGCAAGAGCGAGACCCCGTCTCTACTATAAACAGAAAGAAATTAATTGGTCAACTGATATATATATAAAAAATTAGCCGGGCATGGTGGCGCATGCCTGTAGTCCCAGCTACTCGGGAGGCTGAGGCAGAAGGATCACTCAAGCCCAGGAGTTTGAGGTTGCTGTGAGCTAGGCTGACGCCACGGCACTCACTCTAGCCTGGACAACAAAGTGAGACTCTGTCTCAAAAAAACAAAAAAACAAACAAAAAAAAAATTTGTCATTTTTAGAATGTTATACAATTGGAATCATATAGTATGAGACCTTTTGAGACTTATTTGCACTCAGCATAATACCCGAGATCCATCCAAATTGCTCCACGTATCAACAGTTGGTTTCTTGTCAGCCCTGAGCAGTATCCCATGCTAGATGTACTATTGTTTAATCATTCACCTACTACTATAGGATATTTGGGCTCTTAACAGTTTTTGATTATGATAAATAAAGCTGCTATGAACATTTGTATACAGGTTTTTGTATAGATATAAATTTTCATTTCTCTTGGACAAATGCCCAGGAATGTAAATGTTGTGCGATATAGTCAAGGTATGTTCAGTTTTTTAGGAAACAAATTATTTTCCAAAGTGGCTGTACCAGTTCATATGAAATATAAAAAGCTTATGTCCCTGGCCGGGCACGGTGGCTCACGCCTGTAATCCTAGCTCTTGGGAGGCCGAGGCGGGCGGATTGCTCAAGGTCAGGAGTTCAAAACCAGCCTGAGCAAGAGCGAGACCCCGTCTCTACTATAAATAGAAACAAATTAATTGGCCAACTGATATATATATAAAAAAAATTAGCCGGGCATGGTGGCTCATGCCTGTAGTCCCAGCTACTCGGGAGGCTGAGGCAGAAGGATTGCTCGAGCCCAGGAGTTTGAGGTTGCTGTGAGCTAGGCTGACGCCACGGCACTCACTCTAGCCTGGACAACAAAGCGAGACTCTGTCTCAAAAAAAAAAAAAAAAAAAAAGCTTATGTCCCTTTATGTCCCCTGACCCTCCTTCATTTATAACATAATTGCCTTAAATATATACAATACATACACTGAAAACAAAATCAGTGTTAATTATAATTCATGCTTTAACCATCAAACATAGTTTAGAAAATTCAAAAGAAGGGGAAAGTCTATTGTGTTTAACTATAACTACTCTTCCTTTCTGATGTTCCAAAATTACTTCTTTCGTTATTTCTTTTCTTTATAGAGAACTTCCTTTAGCCATTATTTTAGGCTAGGTCTGCTGAAGATAAATTCTGTTAATATTCCCTTCACTCTTGAAGGATATTTCACTGCATATATAATTCTGGGTTTAAAGGGTTTTTTCCTTTCAGTACTAGAAAAATGTTGTACCACTTGCTTCTGGCCTCCATAATTTCTACTGAGAAATCTACTGTCATTCAAATCACTCACTGATTTAAAGATTTTTTTTTTTTTTTTGAGACAGAGTCTCACTCTGTTGCCGAGGCTAGAGTGAGTGCCGTGGCGTCAGCCTAGCTCACAGCAACCTCAAACTCCTGGGCTCAAGCAATCCTCCTGCCTCAGCCTCCCAAGTAGCTGGGACTACAGGCATGCGCCACCATGCCCGGCTAATTTTTTGTATATATTAGTTGGCCAATTAATTTCTTTCTATTTATAGTAGAGACGGGGTCTCCCTCTTGCTCAGGCTGGTTTCAAACTCCTGACCTCGAGCAATCCGCCCGCCTCGGCCTCCCAGAGAGCTAGGATTACAGGCGTGAGCCACCGCGCCCGGCCTGATTTAAAGATTTTTATATTTTGTCTTCAGTTTTCCAAAATCTGACTACGATGTGTCTTGGTATGAATTTCTTTGGGTTTCTTATTTGAGGTACATTCATCTTCTTTAATCTGCAGGTTTCCGTTGTTTGCCAAATTTGAGAAATTTTCAGTCATCACTTCTTCAAATGCTTTTTCAGCCCCATCCTCTTTCTCAACTCCTGAGACTTTCATGACACAAATTTATATCTTTTGTTATAGTGCCACAGTCTCTTAAGGCTCTGTTCATTTTTTCCAGTCTATTTTCTCTGTTGCTCAGAATGGGTAATTTCTATTGTTCTGCCTTCAAGCTCAGTGATTGTTTTCTGTCCTCTTCATTCTGCTGTTGAATCCATCTGCTGAGTTCTGAAAATTTCAGTTACTATTATTTTTCAGTTAGAAAATTTCCATTTGGGCTGGCCGGGTGCGGCAGCTCACACCTGTAATCCTAGCACTCTGGGAGGCCAAGGCGGGTGGATTGCTCCAGGTCAGGAGTTCGGAACCAGCCTGACCAAGAGTGAGACCCCGTCTCTACTAAAAACAGAAAGAAATTAACTGGCCAACTAATATATATAGAAAAAATTAGCTGGGCATGGTGGTGCATGCCTGTAGTCCCAGCTACTTGGGAGGCTGAGGCAGCAGGATTGCTTGAGCCCAGGAGTTTGAGGTTGCTGTGAGCGAGGCCGATGCCACGGCACTCAGTCTAGCCTGGGCAACAAAGCGAGACTCTGTCTCAAAAAAAAAAAAAGAAAAAAGAAAATTTCCATTTGGTTCTTCTTTATATCTTCTATTTCTTTGCTAAGACTTTCTGTTTTTTCATTTGCTTCAAGTATGTTCATTGTAATTGCTTGCTGAAGCAATTTTATGATAGCTGTTTTAAAAATCTTTATGAGAGCTGGGCACAGTGGCTCATACCTGTACTACCAGCTACTTGGGAGGCTGAGGTGGGAGGACCACTTGAGCCCAGGTCAAGTGCTCAAACAATGAGATCCCATCTCGAAAAAAAATAGATAAATAGAAAAAAAAATCCTGATCAGGTAATTCAGTGCCATCTAGGTATTGATTGTCTTTTCTCATTCAGGGTGAGATTTTCCTGGTTCTTGGTATTTTCAATTGAATCCTGGACATTTGGGGTAATTTGTTATGAGACTATAATTCTTATTTAAATCTTCTGTTCTAGCAAGATTTCCTCACCTCTGACACAGCATTGGTGGGAAAAAGGGAGTGCCACCTTGGTACTGCCAGATGGAAGCAGGATTCTAGATACCTTCAAGGCCTCTGATGATAAGCGGTGGTGGTGCACTGCTGCTGCACGCGCAGTTCTGGCTTCCCACTGTCCTCCACTGCCATCTCCCTGACTGGGAGGGAGAGGAGTGCCTTGTTACTGCTCCCCACATGGCCTCCACTGACACTGTGGCGGTGACCTTGTTACCACTGGGTGTCAACGACAGTCTGGATTCCCAACTAGGCCTCTTCTCTGACACCACCCATGTGGGAAGCCAGAAGGATGCCTACTTGATCTTATCCTTGCCAGTACTTGGTATTGTCGGTTTTATTTTTTTTATTTAATTAATTAATTAATTTTTTTTTTTTTGAGAGAAGAGTCTCACTTTGTTGCCCGGGCTAGAGTGCCGTGGCATCAGCCTAGCTCACAGCAACCTCCAACTCCTGAGCTAAAGCAATCCTTCTGCCTTAGCCTCCCGAGTAGCTGGGACTACAGGCATGCACTACCATGCCGAGATGATTTTTTCTATATAATTTTAGTTTGCCAATTAATTTCTTTCAATTTATAGTAGAGACAAGGTCTCGCTCTTGCTCAGGCTGGTTTCAAAATCCTGACCTTGAGCGATCCACCCGCCTTGGCCTCCCAGAGTGCTAGGATTGCAGGTGTGAGACACCGCGTCCAGGCTGGTTTTATTTTTTTATTAAAGCATACTTATAGGTGTTAGTGGTATCTCATTGTGGTTTTAATGTGCATTTCCCCATTGACTAGTGATGTTGAAGTTGAGCATCTTTTCATGTGCTTATTGTCATTATCCCTAAGTCTCACCTGATGAAATATCTTTTCAAATCCTTCATTCATTTATTGTTTCCCTATTGGTTAGTTATGAGAGTTCTTTACATATTCTGCTTAGAAGTCCTTTGTCAGAAACAGTTTTCTTTTTACTCAACTTCAACTACCAATAATTGGCCAAAGTTTAAGACCTATTAAATCAAGGCCTGGTAAGCAACTCTATTATACTTGAGTATTTTTCATTTTTCAGGTGGTAAAATAAAATATATTTTTCACCTATTAATATTCATGATATCTGAGGAATTTTTGAAGAAAGTACTAATTATTGTGAAGTTGAAAGTATTATATTAAAACAAAATATTCATTGAATCTCTAGTCTGCCTGCTCCTTATTTATTTATTTATTTTTTTTGAGACAGAGTTTCGGTTTGTTGCCCAGGCTAGACTGAGTGCCATGGCATCAGCCTAGCTCACAGCAACCTCAAACTCCTGGACTCAAGCAATCCTGCTGCCTCAGCCTCCCGAGTAGCTGGGACTACAGGCATGCACCACCATGCCCGGCTAATTTTTTCTATATATATTAGTTGGCCAATTAATTTCTTTCTATTTATAGTAGAGACAGGGTCTCACTCTTGCTCAGGCTGGTTCCGAACTCCTGATCGCCCGCCTCGGCCTCCCAGAGTGCTAGGATTATAGGCGTGAGCCACTGCGCCCAGCCCTGCCTGCTCCTTAACCCAGAGAAATCTAGTAATTACAAATTCACTTTAGAGTTTTAATATGATTAAAGAAGGGAGAAAAAAATACTATGAAGCAAAAATCATATTAAGTCTATATGTCAAACAGAGCATGCAGGTAACAACCAGATGAATGGTCAGAGGACTATACCTGGATCACTCTTGCGTGCTCCTGAACTTGTGGTCGGCCCTTCACATGGATGTGAAATCTGTCCTGGTGGATCTATCTTCTGCTGCTGCTGCTGCTGCTGCTGCTGCTGCTGCTGCTGCTGCTGCCTGAAACATTCAAAAGTGAATGTATGTTAAAAAAACAAAACTTAAAAATAATGATACCATGAGAAAAAATATTCATATGGAAAATAAATTGTTCCATAAATCAAAATAGTCACTGGCATGAATATGACAAAAGACTGCAAGAGCAATTAGTCTGATATATATTATTAATACTTAAAGGTATAGAAGTGCTGGCCGGGAGCAGTGGCTCACGCCTGTAACCTAGCACTCTGGAGGCCGAGGCGGGCGGATCGCTCGAGCTCAGGAGTTCTAAACCACCCTAAGAGCGAGACCCCATCTCTACTATAAATAAAAAGAAATTAATTGGCCAACTAATATATATAGAAAAAATTAGCTGGGCATGGTGGTGTATGCCTGTAGTCACAGCTACTCGGGAGGCTGAGGCAGGAGGATCACTGAAACCCAGGTGTTTGAGGTTGCTGTGAGCTAGGCTGACGCCACGGCACTAACTCTAGCCTGGGCAACAAAGCGAGACTCTGTCTCAAAGGAAAAAAAAAAAGGTATAGAAGTGCTGATCTTAGGAAACCTAGATATAAAATTAGACAAATTAAGAGGTAGGTATTTTCACCACAAAATAACCTATTATATAAAAGCATTTACTGGTCACTATTCTTATGCAAATGAATGTTGGTTTATAGATCCTTAATATTGTTAGGTGCCACGGAAAATAAGCACTTTGAGAAGACAGAGCATCTCAAATTACCATGTCAGTTAACATGATCTCTGCATGGCTGGCTCCTTGTCATTCAGGTCTGAGCTTAAATATCACCCAGAGATGCCTTTCCTGACTGACTACCCACCTGACATAGCCACCTGGTATTCTCACTATCTCATCACTTCAATTTATTCTCAGCATAAACTTATCATCATCTGCTATTCTTCTGTTTGTCTTCCTCTTCAGAATGTAAGCTAAAAGAGCACAAACCTTATCTTGTTTATCTGTTTCTGCAGAGCCTAAAACTATGCCTGTCACATAGTAGGCATTCACCAAATACTTGACGAATGAAAGAAATGAAAACTACTATTTAACACAAATCATTAGGTTTTCAATAATATGTATTACATTAAGCTCCCCTGTATGTCTTTTTCAAAAGGAAAAATAATGTCATAAATATCCACATTCTGAAACATTTAAACATGATGGTTAATGATGTAAATATGTAGGAACACATCCTTATACTTGGAAAATATACACTGTAGTGAGACATAAGAGAAAATCATGTCTGCAAGTTATTCTCAAATGGTTCACCATTCCCACTGTGCCTTCTAACGTGCCTTCAGTATTATAGCTAAAAACTACATGTCTTAGATTCCTTTACGAGTAGGATTTAGTTACATCTCATTTAGTTAAATCTCACATGAGATTTAAAAGGTTCAGAAATATCAGCAATAGGAGAATCTGGGTGAAGGGTATAAGAAGCTTTGTGTACTATTTCTTATTTCTGCTTTTCTATAAATTTGAAATTACAGATTGAGCATCACATGTCCAAAAAGCTGAAATCCAAATGCTCTAAAATCTGAAACTTTTGAGCACTGACATGATGTTCAAAGGAAATGCTCATTGGGGCACTTCAGATTTTGTGTTGTCGGATTTGGGATGCACAACAAGTATAATGCAAATATTCCAAAATCCTATTAAAAAATCCAAAATCTAAAAACACTTCCGGTCCCAAGCATTTCAAATGAGGGATGCTCAACCTGTATTTCATATATATAAACAAACACAGAAAGCTGAAAAACAAAACTTATAAACAGCTAACAATCTGAGTGAGAAGCCATAGCTTTAAAAAAGTATATAAGGATTTTTAAAGGAACCAGAATTTTAAAACTACCAGCAAGTGTATTAATAGAATGGTATATTTTTTCTAGAGTCCTTCTCAATCTTGTGTTTTAAAAATGTGAGCAACAAAAAAAATCCAATCATTGAAAACTGCAATTTCTCCCTATCGATCTTTGAGCCAGAATACTGACATCTATAAAGGTGTGTGACTCGCTAGTGTGCACGGCTAATGCTTCCACTATCATACCCTGTTGTCTGGAAAGTGGCACAAGAAAGACTGACTGAGTTATGTGGAATTCCTGGCACATCAGGTATCAACCACGTCCTCTTCCCTTCCACTCAAGGAAGTATGTCAGAATACAAGGGAGTGATGAGTGAGACAGAAACTTGAGAAGGATAACGTTTATTCTACTTTTAATTTATGAAAAATGATAAGTAAATCAATTGCCAACCTTGAAACAATTTTGACACCTTCCAGCTGTGATGACACTGAGCTGGAACATGTTCAAATAGCACTCAGCATCCATTCCCACTGTGCCTTCTAATATATATTAGAAGTATTACAGTATTACAGAGGGTGGGAAGCTAAAAACTACGTGTCTTACATTCCTTTAGAAGTAGGATTCTGGTTACAAATTAAGTACTTGTGTGAGACTTAAAATGCAGAAATGAGGCATAGCCACTTTCCTGAGACTTTGGTTGTTGTGTTGGCAAGCAAAGTCATGAAGTTACCAGTCCCAGAATTCTGCTTCATTGCTATTGTTGTGGGGGACTTTATGTTCCCATGTCTAGGCAACTGTGGAGGCAGCTTCCTAATCCTAGGATCACAGCTAGGGTAATGTGTTCTTAAACTCAATATCCTCATTCCCCATTGTTGCAACCTGGGTAGTGACTGCAGCTCTTCCTATAAGTTGGTTTGTGGTATTCTGGAGGCCTGGCCTAGAGCTCTACCTCCAGCTTTTACTAAGATTGTGTAAGCCCCTAAATTCTGTATTAAATACTTTTCTCTTTAAAATACCTCTAGCAGTTTCTATTTATTAAACTGAACCCTGTCTGATAAACTATGTCATACCACTGAAGTGGTGGCTCAAGTATTAGGTAATCAAAACATCACAGCAATCCATGGCCATGAAAATATGTGTCCTTGTTGGGAAACACTGTGCTTTCTTAACAGAAAGAATATGCATCATTTCAAAGCTATACCCAGAGAAGGAAATAATGCTAACAAATATCTGTGGAATACTTTACAAAATCCTTTTATATATGTTGTCTAATTTGATACTCATAACATGTGAGTTGAGGCAGGTTTTACATTGACATAGTTGATGTAGTAGAGTTCTGCTTGAGATTTTATGAAGGTAAAACGGATTTCAAGATTACTACTGGGAAAATGGCATGGCTATGAAAATATTACTTAACAACTCTTATAAACTATGAATTTGTAATAGGTAAATTTTTAATAGTATTTTTTGCACCAGAGAGAAACCCTATAGTGTTTTTTATGCATGAATCCTACGGTTACTACATTAAGTATGAAGCTCTAAGTAACAAAAATGGGGAATTAAAAAAACTATAAAATTGTATGAATAACAAATTAGCACCAGAGGCAGTTTAGGGAGAGCAAGAGGAAAGATAGAGTGAGCTTGATAACCTTAAAGCCAAGACAGAAGCTAGAAACACAAGGACTCATCCAGGCTAAGTAATCAGGGATTTGAGTGAAAGGCAAATATTAGTTTCTCAGCTCTTCTACTAATGAGTTCTATAACTGAATGCTAGTGATTGTTAAAAGTAAACACCTAGAACTTAGCTCTTAACTCTTCTCAGCATCATGTGACTATGTAAAATATTTTCCAGCTCTCTCCAAGTTCACAGCAGTATTTTCAGGGTCAAGCCAGAAGACTGAAGCTGATAACCATCACTGCACACATCCCCTCCCCAGTCAATTACCCTCCAATTAGGAATGAGGTATATTGATACTAGAACATTTTTAAAAGTGTACTGGTTGACTGAAACCTCTGTTTACTATAAAGCACTAGTTATTGCTGATATTGTGCTTGGTATAACTTAATCATTATGGAATGTTACTAAATTATCTTTAATACTATAAAAAGTTCAATTTATTGGAAGTTTTATATTTCTAACCCAAAAATTACAAAAAAAATTTTTTGTAAAAAAAACATCTTTTTGTAAACATGTTTTTTCCTTTTCTTAAATGTGCTTGGGAATTTTGTAGTTTCTCTAAGTAGCATGTCTGTTTGGACCATTTTATTCAGCCCACCCCCCAAAAGAGTCTGAAATAAGCATGGTAGAACTATTACTTGGGACCTATTCTGGAAAGCAATTAAAAAATCTTTATCAAGGCCTTAAAAATATTCACATCCGGCAGTGCATGGTGGCTCAAGCCTGTAATCCTAGCACTCTGGGAGGCCAATCATTTGAGCTCAAGAGTTTGAGACCAGCCTGAGCAAGAGCAAGACCCCATCTCTACTAAAAAAATAGAAAATTAGCTGGACAACTAAAAATATATATTTAAAAAATTAGCCAGGAATGGTGGCACATGCCCGTAGTCCCAGCTACTCAGGAGGTTGAGGCAGTAGGAATGCTTGAGCCCAGGAGTTCAAGGTTGCTGTGAGCTATGGTGACACCATGGTACTCTAGCCCGGGCAACAGAGTTGAGACTCTGTCTCAAAAAAAAAATGTTCATATCCTTTAACCCAATAATCTGACATCCTCAGAATAATTAGAAAAACAATGAGAGATTCAAGGAATAGACTCAGTATAAGAGATGTTTGTTGTAATATTAATTATAATAGCAAAACCCAAAAAGGTTCATATATAAATTAGGCACATCCATTTCTTTTATGAAATATTATGCAGCCTGTTACAAACACTATTTACTATCAGGGGAAAATCGGTATAACACTTACAATATAAGTGTGCCTGTGTGACAGGGAAAGAATGTGCCAAAATACTAACATCAGTTATTGAAGAATAGCGGGAGTATGCTTTAATTGTGATATTTCTTAAAATAACTTTTCTAGAATATTAGTTTTATTTAGTTAAGTAGGTTTAAGTTATTTTTAATATTAGATAATCCAGAATTATCATTAATAATTATCATGTGATTATTATTGTGTGATGGTAGCATTTGGCTATGTTAAAAAAAAGTCTATATATTTTTAGAGACACATGAAGTTTGCAGGTGGGAGAATGGAAAATGGGAACATAAAAAAATGATATTGGCAAGATGCTGATACTTGTTAAATCTGGGTTATACACAAATAGGAGTTAATTATGCTAGTTTTTCTACTTCTGTATAAATTTGAAGTTTATCATAACTAAAAAATAAAAGTTAATTTTAAAATTTAAAAGAAAGTGAAAAGCACTAGTAAACACTACTTTGAAATTCTAAATATAATTAAATCTATTAATCTATCACTGAATAAAGACTAGAAATATCTCACATTAAAAGGATGTCAGCTGATCAGAACTTTCCTTCATATACTTCTGAGTTGTGACTTAAAAAAAAACAGAAAAAAAGGTAAATATTATCTTCATTATACCATCAAATGTAAAATGCTCCAATATTTTAGATACTGCTAAAATACTGTCAATTATGATTGTAAGATGCTTCTCAATTTCAGAGATGTTGTAATGTGAAAATATGTGTACCTTAGAATTGATGAAATACAGCAAATAATAGGCCACATTCAGCCACCAGCCTTTTTTTTTCTGACCTGGGATCAGAGGATCTGATTATCTATTATAGATCTCGTAATCTGGAGATCTCGTAAGATGGAGTTTTATTTTTCTTTAAAAAAAGAAAAAAAGAAGATGACTTGTGAATGATAGTTATCAGAGAGATATTTTCATATGGTAAAATTTCTATTTAGTGAACACTTATAAAGCTAGGCATAAGGTAAGGTTTTAGGAGCTGATTCAGACTTACTGTTTGCCTCCATGCCCCTGATACTGAAGGGCCTGTAGGACCCCCTAAAGTGGCAACAAAAAGGACAATGAACTACCACCTCTATTTTGGAGTGTGCTCCCCTACCTCAAAATTTTTCCTATTGATTGATAAGAAGAGTTTTGAAGAGTTAGGTAACCAAGAAGCACATTCAAAGGATCAATAGGTATTGTTCCTGCCTTGCCTAATTCCATTTTCTTTTTAATAAATGAAATTTTACAAGGTTTCCTTCACCCTATTTCATGTAAATTTATCCAGTATTGGGGCAAAGTTTTTCCCTAAAACTATATTTTATTTCAGACATTATTTGCTATAAATTTTAAAAAATACATTCAAATGCTCACAGGTTTCAGGCAGTAACTAGTCATTTACAAACAGACAAAATAGCCAAAGCAAATATTAAATATGCAATTTTAATGTGTACCAACTACTTTACTTTTCAAAGTAGGCTTCTCTTCTCTTCCGCAGCTCTTCTGAAGTAAGAGTTGTACCTGATGTCTGTGGAGTATCTTGAGATATATTTCTGGAACTACCTAAAAACAAAACAAAAGAAAACAAAAAACAATCACTTTATTGCCACCTGTTTGCTATGACATAGATATTTAAATTTCTTAATGCTTTATAGTTTGTGTGTTTATATTAATAAAGCATTACTTTAATTGATTAAAAAAAACAATCACTTTATTTACCAATTTAAGTAACAATAAGTTTATACTAATTTGAGCAAGTATTTCTAGTTTTCTTCTTTAAAATATTCTTGCTCCTATTCTATAAATATAAGAAAGGCTCTGAAAGTCTCAGGGGAAATCTGATTAAGGCAGTCCAAATCAAATGTATGTCCACTGCAACCAATGCTGTTACCCATCTGTGATACAGAAGATGTGAGAATATAAGTCAAACCACCAACATGGTAAGAGAAGTCATTAACACCACACTTGTGTGCTCTCTTTAAATTATTAGAAATGAATCTACACCTTCAAAGGCAGAGTAGTCCTCAAAGCAACATAAAGTGGATAATCATAAAACAAACCCATCCTCTGGTCTCCTCTATCCTCAAACATTTGCGTACAACAACTTATTTGTTTCAATGTTCTCACTTGATAATTGTTCCAAACAGAGATTCTGCACAAATTGTAAAATAAAGTGGTAGGAAGAATGAATTATATAAAAATGTCTAAAATTATAAAATCTGGTTTCTGGTCATTACTGGGCAAGTCTAGCAGGGCTCAATTAACCAAAAATGGGATTGCACACCATATGGAGTACTCAAAGGTGAGTTCAGAAGCAAGAAAACTTCAGGATAAAAATAATCTTCATATTAATAGAAGCTCAATTTTATTTAGATATTTAAGGAATTCAATTGATGAACAATTTCATTAGAAAGTAGAAGCAAATTCATATGAATTAGATAAAAAACAAGCTATAGGTATGAACACGGTAGCTCATGCCTGTATTCCTAACAGTTTGGGAAGTTGAAGCAAGAGGATCACTTGAGGCCAGGAATTCAAGACGAGCCTAAGCAAGATAGAGACCCTGTCTGTACAAAAAATAGAAAAAAAATTAGCCAGGCATAGTAGTGAGAGCCACTTGGGAGGCTGAGGCAGGAGGATCGCTTGAGCCCAGGAGTTTGAGGTTGCAGTGAGCTATGACGCCAATGCACTCTAGCCTGGGAGAGAGAGCAAGACCCTGTCTCAAAAAACAACATAAGCCGGGCGTGGTGGCTCACGCCTGTAATCCTAGCACTTTGGGAGGCCGAGGAGGGCGGATTGCTCAAGGTCAGGAGTTCGAAACCAGCCTGAGCGAGACCCCGTCTCTACCAAAAATAGAAATAAATTAATTGACCAACTAAAAATATATATACAAAAAATTAGCCGGGCATGGTGGCACATGCCTGTAGTCCCAGCTACTCGGGAGGCTGAGGCAGTAGGATCGCTGAGCCCCGGAGATTGAGGTTGCTGTGAGCCAGGCTGATGCCACAGCACTCACTCTAGCCTGGGCAACAAAGTGAGACTCTGTCTCAAAAAAAAAAAAAAAAAAAAAAAAAAAAAAAAAAAAACAACATAAAACCCCACTTTGTACTTAAATAAGCCACTTTGAGCTATTTCTCAACATTTCTGACTCCTTAGATGGGCTTATATCACTAAAATAGTGGGCCTACCAAAGTGCATTTAAGCTTTAAGCTGCATCGCCGTAAGTGTTAGATCTTTGTAAAATCAAGTCCGGGGCCTTGTGTCATGTCTAATGGCATATATTTATGAAAAAGCTAGTTTGGGTAAGGGTCAACTGACACTCATGAAGATTAACCTCCATTTACTATTATGTTAGTACAGTATTATAACCAAATAAAATAACCAGAAGTAAAAATATAACTAGTCCTAATATAATATAGGTTATAAAAAGTGATTGCCATTACAGGAAAGTAATTGTCAAAAAATGGTACTAACTTTCAGGAAAACTAAGAACAATCTGAATCAATTTTTCAACAATGAATAAAATGCACATCAAAATCTCTATACCTTGCATACTTAGCTGAATAGCTCTGCGGAGATCTGCTTCTTCATCTTCCATGTCAATTTCTTGGCGACTTAGTGCCAGAGCCCTCTGCAAATCCTCCTCATCTTCATCTAACATTCCTGAGCCATCATTTGTCTCTAAGACTCGTTCCAGGTCTGTTTTATGGACCCTAAAAAACAAAAGCACTGATAATAACTGCAAAGCAGTGTTCTTGTTTACACATAATATAAAGATATTTCTTATCTAAAGATTTTACATAAGTCAAAACTTAAGCATTTTCTGGCAGATAAGGTTTAGTAATATAAAGATTATGTTGTAATTTGAATCTAAGTTAATATATTTAAGTAATTCAAAGAGTTGATTCAAGTTTGAACCCATAAACTTCACTGAAATATAAGCATCACCAACAAAAGGACCATATATTGCAAAGTATGCATGAAAATTTAATTATTATAATGTAATACTATCATATATTCTATACTACAGGCTTAATTTTTACCTTTGTTCTTTTAGTTGTGCTAATTCTTCTCCAATAAGTTTTGGTCGATGCATCTGTTGGACCCTGATCATCTGCAGTAGTTGGTCAGCTTCACAATCTGGCAGATCACCCTTAACAACAAATATAGAATAACCTAAAAAAAAACCCAAAAGGCAAAATTTAACTAAAACAGCTAGTAAGAGATTCAAAATTGATTTAAAATGATAACAGAGGAAGCACAGTGTAATGGAAAAAAACATAAGCTGAAGATTCAAAAAGACCTGGATTCAAATAATGCTTCTTATACTGACTGGCAGGGTAACCTAGTAAAAGTTACTTAAAATCTCTGAGCCTCACTCTCTCCCACCTGTAAGACTGGAATAGCTGTCTCATAGAGTGACTATGAGAAATAAAATAATGTCTGTAAATGGCCCTACTAATACAGTGCTTGACAAAGTAGGCTAGTCACCAAAGGGTATCAGAGAGACAGGTAAAGGAGTAAGTAAAAGCAAGGGATTTGGAATCAGACTGCCTGGGTTTATTTACTTATTTTTTAGAGACAGGGTCTCCTATGTTGCCCAGGGTGGAGCCACTGCAGTCTAGAACCCCAGGGCTCAAGTGATCTTCCTGCCTCAGTCTCCTAAGTAGCTGGGACTACAGGTATAGGCCACCACACTCTGCGACTGCCTGGATTTAATCCTAGCTCTTCCACTTCCTAGCTGCATGGTTTCTGTAATCACTTAACCCATCTGTCTTAGTTTCTTCAAGTGTTAAACAAATGATACTGGTATCTTCCTCAGACATTGCTGTGAGGACACAATCAGATAATGTGCCCAGTGACAGGTAACCCAGGTATAATGAGTCATTTGTAGAAATGGAAAAAACAGAGCATGATGGCATTGAACCCAAGGGAGACAGTGTTTCAAGAAGGGAGGATACAGTTAGGAACCAAAGTTTTAGTTATGAAAGAAAAGAGATACAAATATATAAAATGAAAGAAGTTGGCCAGGTGTGGTGGCTTATGCCTGTAATCCTGGCACCTTGGGAAGTAGAGGCAGGAGGATCACTTGAGACCAGGAGTTCAAGACCAGCCTGGGCAACATAGTGAGACCCCGTCTCTACAAAAAAATGTTTAAAAAAATCAAATAAGTTAAATAAAAACACTATAATCCTAAATGTGGATTAAAAATAACTACGTGATGACAAACCCAGTAGCAATAAGTATGCCAATGCTCAGACTGTGATCTCTTAATATCGTTAATCACAGGAACCAGGTATCCTTGGAGAAATGAGAGTTCAAATACAGGGCAGAAAATATACAAGATAAGCTTGCAACATCTTGTTAAATGAGAAAGCAAGCCTTCAAAAGACTACAGTGGTCATATCAGAGATTTGGGGATAAACGTCAAAAGATTCTCACTGGTCTAAGATGAATAAATTTAAGTGTAAATATGAATAATAATTACAATGGACTAAAACAAATGAACTACATTTTTAAGTTTAGTTTAGTTTAACAAAAACAAGAAAGTAATTGGTCACCTTTGAAGAACATTATGAAACCAATTTGTTTTAACAACTGATAAAGGGAAAGGAATATTTATCCTGCTTTTCCTATATGGAACTATACTTCAGGAAAACCAAATAATTGATGAAGAGAAGTTTATTTGTATAGTATTCCAGCTACTAAATGAAGGAATGGTAGGAATCTAATAACATTTTGCAAGTTTTAATGAAATAAAGAATATAGACACTGATCATCAATAGCTACTAACATCACAAAGAGACAAGCAGACATCAAGTGCCATGTGATCTATGAAGAGTCTTCTACCCTTCTCCAAAACCCAGCATGAGTGCCAGAGTCCAAGCTGTCACCTTCTCTTTTAATACTGGAAAAATAATGACAGGTTCTGAGGCAGCCTGATACTGATTTTGATATACAATTTTATTCTGTGCAAGTTAAACCAGACAGCTAACAGAGTGCAAGGCACTTTCCTCTTTCTGCTTTTGGTAGTAAGTAGATAGCAAATTTCATGCTACTGCTAAGTTCAACACTATCATGTTCAAAAATTTTCTGCTACCCCCCAAAGCACCTGTTGCTGGAAATCTGTTTAAATGCCATTCTTCTTCTGTACAACTGCTACTCGTTTTTGATCTACACTAAAAGACAGAAGACCCTGTGTACTAAGCAGTCTCTTTTCTGTCATGAAAATTTGCATGGTTTGCCTACACAAGAATTTCTTTTTTATTTATTTTCTTGAGACAAGGTCTTGCTCTGATGCTCGGGCAAGAGTGCAGTGGTGTCATCATAGCTCAGTGTAAACTCAAACTCCTAGGCTCAAGCAATCCTCCTGCCTCAGCCTCTCAGGTAGCTGGGACTACAGATACATGCCACTACACCTGGCTATTTTTTTAATTTTTTGTAGAAACAGGGTCTCACCATTGCCCAGGCTGGTCTAGAACTCTTAGCCTCAACTGATTCTCTTGGCCTGGCCTCCTAAAGTGCTATGATTACTGGCGTGAGCCACTGCACCCAGCCACACAGGAATGTCTAAATCTCTCAGGCAGCAGTGGCGGTATCAATTCACCTATTTTTCATAGGCTCAAAACACAAGTAGATATTTAAGCAAGTTGATAGATTTGCTGGTAGAAAGATAAGCAAGTTCTCTTTTAATTGAGTCAATGTTCTTAGTAAAATATAAAGGAAGGCCATAAGCAAGGTGTAAGGATGGGAAAGGGGAGTGGTTAGAGGTTTGCAGAGATAAGCTATGAGATAATCATCTTGCAGACTAGTGCATGGATTTACTGAGATAACATAGTGGGAATGAACGTTAGGCAGCACCAAGGGCTCCATTGATATTTTTGATTGTAAATTTAAAGTAAACCAATCATCATGTTTTGTGGTATCCTTTAGTCATGTTCACCTGTGCCGGTATAGGAATGGACAAAGCCAAGCTTTGGTTTTAGCCAGGACTGAGATTCTTGTGATTAAAGTATGGTAGAGGGAACAAGGGGAAAAGAAGTTGAGAAATGCAACAGAGTGATTATAATGATGGATGATAAAAAAACAAGCAGGGTAAGAAAGGAAGTATGGATATAAAGGGAGTGTTTGGGCCCTCTAGTAGGGTTTAAAAATTTGTTGGACCCAGACGCGGGTGGTGTGCGCCTTTAGTTCTAGTTATTCGGAAGACTGAGGCAGGAGGATTGCTTAAACCCAGGAGACCAGCCTGGGCAACATAGTGAGACTTTGTTTAAAAAAAGGCCGGGCGTGGTGGCTCACGCCTGTAATCCTAGCACTCTGGGAGGCTGAGGCAGGTGGATTGCTCGAGCTCAGGAGTTCAGAACCAGCCTGAGCAAGAGTGAGACCCTGTCTCTACTAAAAATAGAAAGAAATTAATTGACCAACTAAAAAAACATATGCAAAAAATTAGCCGGGCATGGTGGCACATGCCTGTAGTCCCAGCTACTTGGGAGGCTGAGGCAGTAGGATCGCTTGAGCCGAGGAGATTGAGGTTGCTGTGAGCTAGGCTGATGCCACGGCACTCACTGTAGCCTGCACAAAAAGTGAGACTCTGTCTCCAAAAAAAAAAAGGAACTGTGGGAATAAAGAAAAGAAAAACATAAAAAACATGGTAAAAAGATGGGAGGTGGTAGTCAAAGAGTAGTATGCTTGCAATTGAGATTGGAAGGTGGTTATGGTTATTGGCAATGGCTAGGAAAGAACGAATCATCTTTTAAAGTAAGAAACAAGGTATTGGATTGGTTGGATTGACTGAAGCAGAGAAAAAGACAGTGAGTCAGATCCTAAAATCTTCAATGGAAAAAGACAAAGCTCATGGATGACTGCAAAATGGCAGGGAGTAGTTTAATCTCCTATTTCCAAGGAGCTAGAGTTTATAAGGAAGGACAGGAGCTTAGAAGGGGTGAGGAAGAACAGGAAGAACATCTACCCCTCCTCTCAGCCCTGTGATGTGTGACGTATGGAAGAAAAAAGCCATTACTGAGAAGGGCTGCAAAGAAAGCAGGATCCTCAGAGGAGGGCCTGGTGTCAGTGAGAACTCTACAGCATCGCCCAAATCATAGCCTAAAGTTCACCAAGTCAAGCATAAAGATTATTTCATTCGCACTGCCAGAAAAATAGTATTGTTACACTCACATTTAATGAGCCAGTTTTACTTGGCTACTTCCAAAGATAACATTGCAAAATTTGCAGTCTTTATTTACCTTCCTGTTGTAATTGAGCCAAGAAAAGTGCAAGGTATGTATCTGATATTAATTCTGGACCCGTCAAGAGAGAATTCAAGTTAAACCACTGTAAAAAAAATTGTCAATATTTTAGTGTGTATTATAGAAAAGGACGTTTCACATGTTAAGAATAGATATATCCCATCTAAACTTAGTAAGATTGTCTAAACACTGGAAATATGCCAGGTTGAGCTTTTCTTTAAAGTAGCTGGATAACGTGATTTAAAAAACTGAAATTAAATGTTAGACTTATCTAACATTTAATATCTAAAGGCATCTATTAAATGTCTTTTTAAAAACAGAAGTTCGCTTTAAGCCATAAACGTCAAATCTCCCAAAAATAAAAACTAATAGTCAATATCTATAATTAAATATCTTTCATAGTCCAACATAACTCAAATAACATCTATCATATTGATAAGGAAGAAAAGGACAACTACATAAAGTTTTCCCACTAGTGATAATTTTGGTCAAAAACTCCAATTGTGAGAAAATCAGACATTCCAGGAAGAGAATTTATAATTATCAACTTATTTTTAAAAAGTCACTAAATCCACCATCACATAACATCTTTTATCACTACCTCACAGGAATCCTAATTTACCCCACAAGATACAAAAAGTTTCAAAAGTTACTGTCAATATTATGACCAACTACTTTTTGTGGATTTTGACATTGCAGATAATACTTTTTCCAGTCAACTCTTTTTTTTTTTTTTTTTTTTGAGACAGAGTCTCGCTTTGTTGTCCAGGCTAGAGTGAGTGCCGTGGCGTCAGCCTAGCTCACAGCAACCTCAAACTCCTGGGCTCGAGCGATCCTTCTGCCTCAGCCTCCCGAGTAGCTGGGACTACAGGCATGAGCCACCATGCCCGGCTAATTTTTTTTTTTATATATATATCAGTTGGCCAATTAATTTCTTTCTATTTATAGTAAAGACGGGGTCTTGCTCTTGCTCAGGCTGGTTTTGAACTCCTGACCTTGAGCAATCCGCCCGCCTCGGCCTCCCAAGAGCTAGGATTACAGGCATGGGCCACCGCGCCCGGCCAGACAACTCTTTTATTATACAGGGATCTCAGACAGAAAGAGTCTATAATGAAAAATATATTTTTAAACAAAAATATAAATTAAAACCAAAGACAATAAACTGAAGTTTCACATCTGTATTTGTCAAAGATGAAGTAGTAAATAAGAAAACTCAATTTTGAAGAAAATTTTGAAAACCTCTTAAAATAATAAGCAAGACATTCCTTTGTAAATCAATACAAAGGAACGCCTGGAATCAAAGTCTTCAGACCTTATAAATGCAGTTCTTCCTTTACACAGAAAGTAAAGAATATTGGATCATAATTTCTTAAAGGTATAAATAAAACTCAGAGTTTAAATAATCTTGGCAGTGTCCTGCCCTGGTTTTACCCGAGGGCTGATTGCCACTTGGGTCAGTCTCTACCATAAGCCTTTACATCACACCTCTTCACTTGCTCTTAGCTCCTCAGGAAGAACTTTAAAACTGATCATTTAGGATGAAACTGTTTATAGGTGGCTGACTTAAAAGATAACAGCAGGGTTTTTGTTTTTGAATTATCTTTCATCGATTTAATTCAATGTACTCTTTCTTAGACTTCATTTTCTTTTTTGCCTTTTATTTATTTTTTAAAACAGCGTTATTGAGGTATAATTGATGTGCAATAACCTGAACTAATATTTAAAGTGTATACTTTGAAACGTTTTAACATTTGCTGTACACCTATAAAACCATCACTACACCAAGACAGTGAACACATTCATCACGGCCAGGTTTCCTATGCCCCTTTGTAGGCCTCCCCTGTCACACCGCTTCGCCCTCCTCATCTCCAAGCAATCACTGGTCAATCTCCTTTCTGTCATTATAGACTAGTTCAACGTTTTTTAGACTTTACTACAAATGGAACCAAAAGTATGTAGTATTTTGCATCTGGCTTCTTCTTTCGGCATAATTATTTTGAGATTCATCCATGGTGCTACCTGTACCAATAGTTCATTCCTTTTTATTGTATTAGTTTATTTTTAATAACCCTCTTCCAGACATTCAAAATTCTAATAAAAAGGACTTTAAATGACTGTTTCTTAAAAAAGCTTGCTCAGAACACATTCCATGTTTTTCTAAGAAGTTATTTTATGCAAATATATATATTACATGGCATTTTAGAATCATGTGAATAATCTTCCTACACAAAAACCAACATGGTTGAATGCTTTTATTCTTGCTTGATACTGTTTCAGGCTTTTTGACAGTATTATAATAATGTTATTAGGTTATTAAGTACGGAATGTCCAATTTCCTTAAGTACTAAGTTTGAGAGTTGATACCTCTGACATTTCACTTTCATACTTCCTTTCTTTATTATTGTGAAGACACATCCTCATTCTTTCAAATGCATGTTTTTGGCTTATGATTACCTTTCAAAAAAAATTTTTAGAGCAATTTTTGTGAAACCATGCATAAGTCAAAAATTTGGGTTATGGCCAGGTGTAGTGCCTCACGCCTGTAATCCTAGCACTCTGGGAGGCTAAGGCAAGAGGATTGCTTCAGGTCAGGAGTTCAAGACCAGCCTGAGCAAGAGTGAGACCCCATCTTCTCCACTAAAAATAGAAAAAATTAGCCGGGCAACTAAAAATAAAAACAAAAAATTAGCCAGGTGTTGTGGTTAGCGCTTGTAGTCCCAGCTACTCAGGAGGCTGAGGCAGAAGGACAGCTTGAGCCCAGGAGTTTGAGGTTGCTGTGAGCTTGGCTGATGCCATGGCATTCTAGCTAAGGCAACAACAAATTCATGTTATTTTTGAATATGAGTTCTGTTCTAGAACAAATGCAATGCAGACAGCTCGAAATATCAATGAAGTGCTTGGGAAGAATGTGGCTAATGAACGCATAGTATATTGATGGTTTTAAAAGTTCCACTCTGGTGATTTTAATCTTGCAAATGAGCCATGTAGGTGACCTGAGACCAAGGTGGATAATGATGAGCTGAAAGCTATAGTGGAAGCGCATCCTTGTCAACCTACAGGGGAATTAGCAGCAAGGTTTGATATTACTATTAATATCCCAACAATATTAGACCATTTGAAACAAATGGGCAAGGCAAAGAAGCTGGATAGATGGGTTCCACATGAATTAAACAAACATCAGAAGAGAAATCATCTCAAAGCTTGCCTTTCTTTGCTGTCACAACATAAAGGCAAACCATTTCTATACCATATTGTTACATGTGATGAAAAAAGGATTCTTTTTGACAATTGTAAGTGTTTGGCTCATGTGGTTGGATAAAGATGAAGTGCCAAAACACAGTCCCAAACTAAATATTCATCAAAAAAAGCTAATGGTGTCTGTTTGGTGGTACAGTGCTGGTATTATCTGCTACAGCTTCATGAAACCTGGTCAATCGATGACAGCGGATGTCTACTGCAACCAATTGGAGGAAATGATGAGGATGCTTGCGATTAAGCAGCCACGTTTGTTAAAGACAGGCCAATCCTCTTGCAAGACAATGTTTGACTACACGTCACACAATGTTTCTCAAACTATAGAAGCTGGACTTGGAAACTCTGTCATCCACCATATTCACCAGACCTTGCACCAGCTACAACTTCTTGCAGGCTTTGGTCCACTTCTTGCAAGGAAAAATATTCAATTTTCAACAAGCTGTGGAAAATGCCTTTGACAATTTCATCATCACTCATTCTCCAGGCTATTTTGCTGCTGACATAAGCAAGCTACTGTTAAGATGGCAAAAGAGTGTTGACAGCTCAGGCACATATTTTGATAAATTAAACTGTTTGAGATATAATAAACTAAACTTTCGAAGTGAAATCAGACATTTCATATTTAATGACCTAATAATAATAAACTGACAGAACATATTCATCACATGAAAACACATTTAAAAGTAACCATATATGCATAGTCTTAAACACAGAATTTTTCTTATGATACAGTTTAATTGTACATGGTTGTCACAAACAATCTATAAGAGAAACTGATATTATCTTTTAAAATAGCAAATTTTTATCTACCCAAATTGAAACCATGCCACACATACATTACTGGTCAGTTCCCTCTTTCAAAGGCACTAATCCCTTACATTTTAGTTTTAAATGAAGTGCAGAATGAGAAAAAAGACAGGGAAGGAAGAGAAATATTACCTGTTTTCCTAATTTTCTAACTGTAAACCAGTGTTCTTTATAATTGCATATAAATGATCTTTCATTTCTAGAAAAAAATACATACACAATATTAAGTTGAAATATTGAGTTCATATTCAGTCTACTAGCATTACATAAAATTTGTGATAATTTAAAGATTATGTTTACAGTTAAGTAATCACTGATTTTTTAAAAAATTACACAATTTTATGAGCCCCTCCACAGTAGCCTAGTGATGCTGTGCCAAAATGACAGCCTCACTACCACTCAAGGGTCAGCTCTGATGCCACAGATGCTGCGGTGTCAGGAAAGCTCAGAGGGTAGATGATCATGGACGTTAGAAAGGTGAATCAGGGGCCAGGCATGGTGGCTCACGCCTGTAATCCTAGCACTTTGGGAGGTCAAGGCCAGAGGATTGCTTGAGGCCAGGAGTTTGAGACCTATTTTTATCTCTACAAAAAATAAAAAGTAAAAAAAATTGCCAGGTGTGGTAGTGCACACCTGTAGGTAGTCCTAGCTACCTAGGAGGCTGAGGCAGGAGAATCACTGGAGCCCAGGAGTTTGAGCTTGCAGTGAGCTATGATGATGCCACTGCACTCATGCCCTGGCAACAGAGTTAGCCCCTGTCTCATTAAAAAAAAAAAAAAAAAAAAAGGTAAAATATGGAAGTCTGAGGGAATACAACAGAAATAAGGACTATCAAAACAAAAGCATCCAAAATATATTTCTCTTCTTTAAGAAAGCGTAACTTTAAAAATGAAGTTTAGGAAAAGAAATGTAGGAAATACAAAATAAAATCTTACATAGGATCAATCCTGAGCCTCTGATACTCTGGGCTGTTGAACAGGATTAGTTCTAAACCCCAAACTTTCAAGGCATTGCTTATAACCTGTTAAAAAAAATAGCAACTTTTTATGAGCTAAGCCATTCAATTCCAAATTTAAGTAGTATAGCCATGTTAGTTATGTAAACAATCATACTTCATGTATAAATTTCTCTAGAAGGGTATGGTCTTTAAAAAGTATGCATGTACAGATATATCACTAAATCCATAAATAATATACACATATATATTAAAAGTGCTTCTTATACTAGGTTTCTGAGATGTTCCAGAGCACCACACAATTCCTAGATAAAACTGCCACAAAAATGCAGATGTATATTCTATTCAGTAAGCACTGGTCTTAAAACTAGTCCACTACATATATCTGATAAATTTGGCTTCTGTGAATGCTGCTTTAGAAAAGTTACATTCAACTCACTACCTGCAGTGTCAGCAGTCACATGTCTATTAAAAAAAGTTCTCCCTGGGGATTTAGACAGAAAGTGTCATATATTTTAGAATTCTCTGGTCATAGGTTTGTAATTTGTAGAAAAGAAACAAAAGGCAAACCTGATTATTTCAAACTATCTGAGAAAAAAAGAGAAATTTCTGAAAATTCACTGTCTACCCTCCAAGGTAGCCAACAAAAAGCAGCAAGGGAACCAGGTACAAAATGTGAACGCAGTGCAGTGGGCAAATGTCAACCAGCAACAAGAGCAGCACAGCACAAACAGGACACAGCAAGAGCTACAACAACTCTGACCTCCAGTCCTAGCCCTGTGGTAGCCATTACCTGTAAACAGTGGCACGATGAAGCACTGGGTGGAAATGCTGGTGGATGAGGAGGGTAGTAAAAGGGAAGTATAGATCCACAAATAAAAGAATGTCACAAGTACATATAACACAACCGTAGAATTCAAAGGGAGCTATAATTTAAAAAAAAAGTCAAAAGCCACAAACCATAATAAAGGAATCCAATCCTGATAAGCTGATTTAAATGGAAGGTAGCAAGATATTGCACTGTCTCAAATTTACTCAAGAGATAGTTAAGTTTGAAATATTGCGACTTATTAGAATTAATGTTATTAGCATCCAGATATAATCTCTCAAAAAGTAATTTTTAAAATCCTTCCTCTAAAATAAAGATTCTACAATCCTAATTTTCATCTATATAAAAATCTAGTACTCTAGAGCAGTGGTCCCCAACCATTTTGGCACCAGAGACCAGTTTCATGGAATACAATTTTTCCACGGACCACGGCTGGGGGAGTGGGCTGTCGTGGGTTGGGGACCCACTCTCTAGGGGTGCGGAGCTTAGGCAGTGATGCAAGGCCCATTTCATAACAGGCCACAGACCAGTACCAGGCCATGGCCCAGGAGTTGGGGACTACAACTCTAGTACAGTTTTATACTTTTGTAGACATATCTATTGGAAGAACCTCTGAAGGTCACATAATTACAGTGACTATATAAACAATGCTTAGTATATGCTGGTTACTACTCACCTGAATAGAGAAAAACCCGCTGTCATCCATATTTCCAGAAGGCTGCTGTTCATTTTGATAGGTAATTGAAGCAGGAGTGGGAGTGGAAAAAGAAGGATGAAAACTGTCATTAGTGTGCATATTTAAAATATCATCTTATGCATTCCCATTTACAAAGAGCAGAGTCATAATTTACCAGTCAGATCCTTATAAAATGAATGGCTCACTCTTTTTAAAATAGTACCCACAATTTTTTAAAAATGTGACTTAGTGAGTTTAAGAGAAGTACCTGTAAAAATGTGCGATAATCTTCACTAGTAACTCCTCCTTCTGCCATTCTCATCCTTTCTTCTTCATCTAGCTGATGTGCAATTGAAGATAATTCCACTGGGCTAAAATATTCTCCTTGCAACAGATTATTCAGGCAGTGTTGAGCACAAAGGGAGCCTTCTTGCTAATATTTCCAAAAGAAAAAATTCAAATGTGATTTATTAAACAGATTTATACAGTAACTTCCCCTAAAAATTTTAATCATTAACTTTTAACATAGTCAAACTGAACCTTTTTAGTTTGACTAAAGCATAATTAACAAGGATTGCTTGAGTCCAAGAGTTTGAGGTTGCTGTGAGCTAGGCTGACAGCACAGCACTCTAGCCCGGGCAACAGAGTTGAGACAAAAAAAGAAAAAATAGGCAAAACGAACTGATGATGTCAGAATTCAGGACAGTGGTTACCTTTGGTAGGAATGGGGTGGAAAGTTAGTACCTGCAAGAAGGCCTAAAGGATGCTTATAGCATGCAGGTAAATCTTCTGTTACTTGATCTCAGTGTTGTTTACAAATGTATTCACTTTGTGAGAATTCATCGAGCTGTACTGTTTTTTTTTTTTAAAAAGTAATTTATTTTGTATTTTGCTTTTCATTATTTAAAGAGACTAGGTCTTACTATGTTGCCAGGGCTGGCCCAGAACTCCTAGGTTCAAGCAATCCTTCCGCCTTGGCCTCCTGAGTAGCTGGGACTACAGGTGTGCACCACTGCACCTGCACTGAGCTGTATTCTTATGATTTGTGTGCTCCTCTGTGTGTTATACTTAATAAAAAAAAAAAATCTAAACAAGTAAAAAGCATCTACTAAGATACAGCTATACATACATATCAAGAGCACCCAATATGGTGACCAGACACTGGATTTTCTAGCAACAGTCCTAACATAAATTTTTCTGTCCTGCTGTCAGGCTACATCCTTCAGTTTGGGGTTTGCAAACTGTGGTCACCATACTTAGTATCATATTATAGAAACAGTGACATCCAAATATTTGATAAAAATTTCTCTCCACAAGGCTAGGCACGGTGGCTCACGCCTGTAATCCTAGCACTCTGGGAGGCAGAGGCGGGCGGATTGCTTGAGGTCAGGAGTTCAAAACCAGCCTGAGCAAGAGCAAGACCCCGTCTCTACTATAAATAGAAAGAAATTAATTGGCCAACTAATATATATATATATATATATATATATATATATACACACACACATATATATATATATATATAATTAGCCAGGCATGGTGGCGCATGCCTGTAGTCCCAGCTACTCGGGAGGCTGAGGCAGGAGGATCACTTGAGCTCAGGAGTTTGAGGTTGCTGTGAGCTAGGCTGATGCCACGGCACTCACTCTAGCCTAGGCAACAAAGTGAGACTCTGTCTCAAAAAAAAAAAAAAAAATTTCTCTCTACAAAAAATAGCTTTAAATTATGTCAAATAAACACTTGAAATCAAATGTTGTCCAAGTAGAAAGCATCAAGTTTTGTCCTTCTAATATGAATTAATGGAAGGAAAGAACAAACTGTTCAGTCCAAATGCAAAAATCACTTAAGTCACAAGATGGATCAAATTATACAGACCAATAAAATTGTACAATGACCCCCACCGTAAGAGTACGCATTTTCCTGCCCCATTCCCACCCCAAATTATCCCCAACCACCTTTTTTTTTTTTTTTGAAACAGAGTCTTATTCTGTTGCTAAGAGCAGAGTGCCCAGTGTAGGGTAGCTCACAGCAACCTGGGCTCAAGTGATCCTCCTGCCTCAGCATCCTGAGTTGCTGGTACTACAGGTGCACACTGGCTAATTTTTTCTGTTTTTGTTTTTTAGTAGAGGCAGCGTCTCAGGCTGGTCTTGAACTCCTGACCTCAAGTGATCATCCCACCTCAGCCTCCCAGAGTGCTAGGATTATAGGCATGAGCCACCTCACCCAGTGTCAGCCATCTCTTTCTCATCGAACTTTACCCAAAATAGAACAGAATTTCACTTTACTATAATCAAAGTTCAGCAATGTCAAAATTCTATGATTTCAGACCCAGACTTGATCGTGTTGGGCTACAGGATGAGCAAACTGCAGTTCTACCAAGATATTTTATAAAACCACAAAAGGGAACTACAACCAAACTATTCCCCCAACTACCACTCAAGTCTTCAGGACCAACCAGAAACTATTATAGTTCAAATTCCCAAAGACACTATTAACTACAATAGAAACCGGGTATAAACATAAGGGTGCTCTCAGAAATGGGCTAACTAGGGACACACAATCCATCCAGCAGCACTTCCTCTTCTCTTAGTGCTCTCCCATCCCTTATTATGAGGTTCAGCAGACACAAGCATCTGAGGAACAGCAATGGCCAGCACTTCCATAGCACTATCTGCCAGGGAGCATTCTAAGCACTGAGAATTCTGAGGTAAGTCATGTTATTATCCTCACACTATAGAGGAGGAAAATGGAATACAGAACTATTACATAGTTAGTAAGGATCATACAAATAGTAAACAGCAAAGCAGGGATTCAGTCCCAGACATAGGTTTCAAAGTATGTGCTTTTACCACTTCCTGAAGTAATTTATTTGTAATTTGGCTTTTCCTAAACCTTGAATATCCTAAAGATGGCTAAGAGCCAGCAATCACAAAAGGGAGTAACAAATGTCACAAAGACAATGGTCAACATCTCTTGAATCTTTTCACTACTTTTAACTATAACCACAACAAGTTTGGTTATCATTCCCAGTTCACATTACATTAAAAGTACTAATATAAATGGCATAGTGACTGCACCAAGAGCAGTCAGCAATACAAATGATAACCAAAATGACAGAAATCAGGCACCAGAACTAAAACAAACAACCACCACCACAAAAAGCCAGCAGTTGGTGTCATTTAATATTAGGGTTTAAGTTAGGGGCAAACTCTAGCCCATGAACCAAATTCAACCTGCCTCAATAGCTAATAACAGGCTTCACATTTTTAGATGGATGGGAAAACATATGCATACAAACAAGAATATGTGACAGAGTATATATGGCCTGCAATGCCTTAAAATATTTACAGAAAAGTTGTTTATTTTAGATAAATAGCTCCATATACATCTCAGATAGTCAAAGAACTCAAATACTTATTGAGTATTTACTTTGTGCCAGGTATTATCTCAGGCATTGAAGATCAGTGAAACACTATTTTCACATTCTAACTTAATAAAGGATACTCAAAGGAAAACTCTAAAATGGGGAAACCAATGATCCAAGAGGAAATGGTTGCAAGGCCCTTTGTAGGCAGATCTCCCTACCTACATAACTTCTTTAGAGGCAAAGTTGGTTCTCTGGCTCTCCAAACCCAGGACCTAGTAAGGGTTAAAGGCATGCTGTGGAGGGTAAAGGAGTATGCTGGAAAATGGCCTATTAAGCACGAACATTCCCAGAATGGACTATAAAGGAGATTATCAACAGTAGTTACAGCTCCCAGTAGTTACAGGAGCATAGTCTTGAACTATGCTCAAAGAACTTTAATTTGTTAAAAGTTCATTTGCTATTTTTTTTTTTTTTTTTTTGAGATACAGTCTCACCCTGTCGCCCTGACTAGAGTGCACTGGTGTCAGCCTAGTTCCCAGCAACCTCAAACTCCTGGACACAAGCAATCCTTCTGCCTCAGCCTCCCGAGTAGCTGGGACTACTCGGGAGGCTGAGGCATGCACCACCATGCCCGGCTACTTTTTTCTATATATATATATATTAGTTGGCCAATTTATTTATAGTAGAGATGGGGTCTTGCTCTTGCTCAGGCTGGTTTTGAACTCCTGACCTTGAGCAATCCACCCGCCTTGGCCTCTCGGAGTGCTAGGATTACAGGCATGAGCCACCTCGCCAGCCCTTATTTTAGGTTTTTTTTTTGAGACAGAGTCTCGCTTTGTTGCCCAGGCTAGAGTGCGTGCCGTACCCTCAGCCTAGCTCACAGCAACCTCAAACTCCTGGGCTCAAGCGGTTCTCCTACCTCAGCATCCGGAATAGCTGGTACTACAGGCATGTGCCACCATGCCCAACTAATTTTTCTATATATATTTTTAGTGGGCCAATTACTTTTTTTCTATTTATGGAAGAGACCCGGACTCACTCTAGCTCAGGCTGGTTTCGAACTCCTGACCTTAAGCGATCCACCTGCCTTGGCCTCCCAGAGTGCTAGGATTACAGGCGTGAGCCACCAGGCCCGGCCCATTTGCTATGTATGTTCTTATAAGTCGATAGTGTAAGTGTATTCCTTAAGTATCTTTAAGCCTATGCACATGCTGATAACTGAAAGTGACTTCTTTCAGGTAAGTAGATATTCATTAGGCTAGTGCCCAGCTTCTTTTGATATCATGGTTGAAGAATTACTTTCAAAATCTATCCAAACTGGGTAACAAGCAATACTTTAAAAATACACTGTATATAGCCAGGCGCGGTGGCTCACGCCTGTAATCCTAGCACTCTGGGAGGCTGAGGGGGGCGGATTGCTTGAGGTCAGGAGTTCGAAACCAGCCTGAGCAAGAGCAAGACCCCGTCTCTACTATAAATAGAAAGAAATTAATTGGCCAACTAATATATATAGAAAATTAGCCGGGCATGGTGGCACATGCCTGTAGTCCCAGCTACTCGGGAGGCTGAGGCAGAAGGATTGCTTGAGCCCAGGAGTTTGAGGTTGCTGTGAGCTAGGCTGACTCCACGGCACTCACTCTAGCCTGGTCAACATGCGAGACTCTGTCTCAAAAAAAAAAAAAACAACACTGTATAATTCTCATAAAATAATGTGGCAAATGTTTAAAGTCTTCCATGCTGAAACATGGTCCTACACCAAAGCCTTTGAAAATTAGTAATAAAAGAAAGGCGTTGCATCTAACAATTTGTTTAGATTCATACCACAGATTTATACCATGCTTCTCGTCTTTGATTGCTTTATGTATGAATTTTTAAATATCTGGGATAAATGATCATTCACAAGTATTTAATAAAACAAAAACCCTTTGCGCCTGCCTACTAAATACCAGCAACCATTTCCAGACATGAAACTATTATGAAACAAGATGTCATGTGCCAAAAGTATCTTGAGGAAGGTTTCACTCACACCCAAACGGCTTGATAACTGTACGTGGGAAAAGACGAGTTTCTCCACATACCACAAACAGCATCTCCAAGTGCGTAGTCATTGAAGAATTAAAGTCACAACAGGCCAGGCAGACTACAACAAAATTATTCCAGTCGACCCCTAATACCCAAGCAAAGCTGGCCTCCTGCTCCGGAAAGATGGGTATTACCCAAACAAAACAAACCCAAACATTCCGTAATAAAAACTCTTGTGACGACTTCCTAGCTTAGGGGCCCGCGGCGTTTCCTACTACACTTCCTGAGTGTCAGGCCCTACCATCGGCGAGCCAAGGTCCCCGTCCTCCAGCGCCTCGCAAATCTAGCGCAGGGGAAGGACAGGAACAAGATCCTAAATATCTAAAAGCACGGGAGACTCCAACATAGAACTGAGGAGCCCAGAGAAGGGAAAATTTAATTCTGCCAGGGTGGGACTGCGGAAGTCGAGTGGAACTGGGAAGGAAGGGTAGAGAGAGGTGTCCCAGAGGTGACTCTAGCTAGACTCTAGGAAGAGCAGGGGGGAAAGACTCCCCCGAAAAGGCTACGGAAAGTGGCGGAGAAAGGCAAAAGTTAACCCACTCGGAGCCACCCCCTCCCGTGTCCCGAGACGCCCCCGACCCTGGCTATACTCCCTCCTGGCTCCCCGGGCAGCAGCCTCGGTGGCTGGGGATGCGGTGAGGGCGTGGGTGAAGCTTCCTTCCCCGGGCCGGGGAGGCAGGCGCCTCGAGCGTCGCCCCTCGCCCGGCTAGGTCGGGATAAGGGCGACTGGGGCTCGACCCGGCCCTCCGCGAGGCCGTGATGCTGCACCCTACGCCCGCCACCGCGCCGCGCACGGCTCCCCCCGAACGCAGACACTCACTTTCTCGTGAAAGATGGACTCCATGTTTATTTGTCTGGAGCCAACGGCCCCCGCGCCGAACCTCCCCCCAGCTCCGCCCCCCGGCCCCGCTCCTCCGCCCACCCTGCCCCGCCCTGCCCGGGCCCTGCCCTGCCCTGCCCTGCCCAGCCCACGTGCCTCGCGCAGACCAATCACCCCCGAGGATGTGAGTCACGTGCAGGGAAGAGCGAGTGAACGCCGGGGCGGTAAACGCGGGGACACGTGACCTTGGTAGCTCGTTCTCCCGTCTTGTTATCCCGCCGTCTGGAGAGTGCTTCAGCGCCGCCTGCCGCCTGGAGGATCTTCTCTGCTTCGCACTCATTTCTGTGGGTTCTTATGTTTCTAGGGGTCTGGACCACCCACTCAAGTTCTATGTTCTTTTTGTTTTCCACATTATTTTGTATTTTCTACTTATAATATCTGCGCATATAATTACTTAATATCTTCCTCTTCTGCCATTGAAATCCTCGGTAAGAAAAAGGCGTCATTGCATTTCCCCCCAAACCTAGCACTTGTGTAAAAATAATAGTTAATATTTTTATGTCTTACGATGGGCTAGGCAGTCCTGTAAGTGCTTTGCATATGGTAACGAATTTAATACAGCAACCTTTGATGTAGGTATTGATATTATTCCTGTCATACCCATGAGGCACGGAGAGGTTAAAAACAGCACAATGTTTAACATCAGATAGTTTTCCTTGCCCAGATTCAAATCCAGGCCGCTTGTTACTGTCAACATAAAAAAAGCCAAACTCTGTAAAATAATTTTAAAGAGATTTACTCTGAGCGAAATTTGAAGACCATGACCCAGAGCCATGCCCAAGAAGCCTTGAGCAAGCGGGCTCACTGTGGCTAGGTTACAGTCTGGTTTTATACATTTCAGAGACACAGGGGTTACAGGTAAAGTCATAAGTCATTGCAATGGAGGCATACACTGGAGGAAGGCTTACAGGTTATAGGTGGGTTTAAAAATTCTTTGACTTTAATGCTTAAGTTGGGGCTAAAAAAAAAAAAATTCTTTGACTTGTAATTGGTTAAAGACATGAAGCTTTGTCTAGGGGCTTGGAATGTTTTAAGATAAGAAGCTCTTAATCAGAGATGAGCCACCAGACACATATTTGTTGTGTAAATAGAGGACCTGCAGGTTTGTCTTGAATACCCTTAGGCCTGCTAATGGGTTACAAAGGTTGTCCCCTAGAAGAGAGGCGGGTATGATGAGGCTTGTCTGACTTCCCTCTTCCTGCAGGCAATTTAGTTTTAGGATTTTCCTTTGGCCACCAGGGGGTCCATTCTGTCAGCCAGTGGGGGGGAGGAGATGAGCCTTAAAATTTTATTTTAGTTCACATTACTAGTGTAGGTGTTCTGTCCCTAAAGAGCAAGTATCAGATGGGGGAAGTGAATGTCCCGTAAAGTGGGAGGGAGAGGAGGTAGTAGGGATCAGATGAAACTTAAAGAGAAGGATAGGTACAGCTCTTATTGTAAGGCTGGTGGCGGGCCCCCTCTCTTCCCTAGATCAAAAAAAAAAAAGGCTCATGAGACCAGATCTGCCAAGGACAAAAGTGCCAGGCCCCCGCTGAGAGGAACCACACCCAGAAGTCCACCTGGATAAGAACTTTTCAGCCCTTGGATTCCACAAATACCTCCAGCCCCTCCTAAAATCCCTGGCTTTTCCCGCCAAAACTCCCTAGCCCTGCCGAAAGGGTATAAAAGGCCTCAGGCCCTTCAAACGGCGACTTCTGGGGGCCCCCCTCTCTTGGGGCCCCAGAACCTGGTCCACGAGTGTATAATAAAGCCACGTGGTTTGGCACCCACTCTTTCTCTCTGTCTTTTCGCCACCACCGAAAAACCTTACACTTATACCTTGAAACAAGATGAAGATGTACTTTTTAAAGGCAGTAGGGAGCTATATAAAGATTTTAAAAGAAGAGACATGGTCAGATTTGCATTTTAGAAAGATCACTCTGGCTGTGGAAGAGACCATTTTGAGAGAGAATTAGTAAGTAGAGAAACTCAACAGAACTGGCGAGGGATTTGGGAATGAGGAAGACAGAAGTGGTAGGGATGAATCCTGGGTTTCTTCTGACCTAGGCAGCCACTGTGACAGGAGCTGTATTGATTGAGATCAGAAACACTAGAGGAGGAACAAGGTCTTGGGAAGAGAAGACAACACAGAATTTACATTTTGGAGATACTGAATTTGAAATGCCTGTGAGAAATTTAGGTAATTATGGTGAGTAATGGTTGGATATCAGGTCTGGGGTTCAGGAGGCTGGTTTTATTTTGGAAGTTCTGGGGAGGCAGGGTCTCAAGGAGCAATCAGTGTCATTGTTGCTAAGAAGTCAGCAACATAAGCATTTATAAGAATACGCCCAATGGTGTTGTTACGGAGACCAGTTCAGAGAAGCAGAAGGGGCAATGAGAGGCAGGAGAATGGAGACTACCAGTGAGGCCAAGGTGGATTCTGTTGCCATTTATTAACATCGCTGTGTACACAGTTCACAGTTCTGTATTGGGGAAAGTCCATGATCTTAAGGGAAATAAATCATAGTCTCTCATGAAGTGAAAAATTGGAAACCACTTTTTCTTTTCTTTTCTTTTCTTTTCTTTTCTTTTCTTTTCTTTTCTTTTCTTTTCTTTTCTTTCTTTCTTTCCTTTCTTTCTTTCTTTCTTTCTTTCTTTCTTTCTTTCTTTCTTTCTTTCTTTCTTTCTTTCTTTCTCTCTCTCTCTCTCTCTCTCTCTCTCTCTCTCTCTCTCTCTCTCTCTCTTTCTTTCTTTCTTTCTTTCTTTCTTTCTTTCTTTCTTTCTTTCTTTCTTTCTTTCGACAGAGTCTCGTTCTGTCACCCTGGCTAGAGTACAGTGGTATCATCATAGCTCACTGCAACCTCAAACTCCTGGGCTGAAGCAATCCTCCTGCCTCAGCCTCCTATGTAGCAGGAATTACAGGCACATGCCACTATGCCTGGCTAACTTTTTTATTTTTAGTAGAGACAGGGGTCTTGCTATTGCTCAGGCTGGTCTCGAACTCCTGACCTCAAGTGATTCTCCCATGTATGGTTGGCCTCCCAGAGTTCTGGGATTATAGGCATGAGCCACTGTGCCCAGCTAAACCACTTTTTGTCTTTTTTTTTTTCAGTTGTAGTTGATGTCTTTCAAATGAATTACTGAAGCCAGGTGCCTTAGTCCATTAGGGGTGCTATAACAAAATATCTTGTACTGGGTAATGTATAAAGGGAAATTTGTTTCTCACAGTTCTGGAGGCTTGGAAGTCCAAGATCAAGGCTCCAGCAGATTTAGTGGCTGGTGAGGGCCTGTTCCTTGTAGATGGCACCTTCTTTGTGTCCTCACATGACAGTGGGGGGGCATTGAGGGGAGGAAATGATTTGCCTCAGGCCTCTGATAAGGGGACTAATCCCATTCACTTCTCAAAGGCCCTACCTCTTTTTTTTTTTTGAGACAGAGTCTCACTCTGTTGCCTGGGCTAGAGTGCCATGGAGTCAGCCTAGCTCACAGCAACCTCAAACTCCTGGGCTCAAGCAATCCTTCTGCCTGAGCCTCCCAAGTAGCTGGGACTACAGGCATGTGCCACCATGCCCGGCTAAGTTTTTCTACATATTTTTAGTTGGCCAATTAATTTCTTTTTATTTTTAGTAGAGATGGGGTCTGGCTCTTGCTCAGGCTGGTTTCGAACTCTTGACCTTGAGTGATCCTCCTACATTGGCCTCCCAGAGTGTTAGGATTACAGGTGTGAGCCACCGCACCAGGCGGGCGCTACCTCTTAATACCAACACATTGGGATTATATTGATTATATTTCAACGTATGAATTTTGCAGGGAGACAAACATTCGAACCATAGTAACAAGTATCTGGGAATCATTTTTTATTCCTTTCCCACAATTCCACTCCCTCACCCCTCAGTCCAACCAGTCCTCAAATGCTGTGTATCCACTCCTAACTCTCTCCTCTTTCTTCTTTGCTACTACTTAGTTCACACCTTCTTGGTGTCTTGTGTAGTCTAGTCCAGGGGTCTCTGAATTGGTCTTTTGATTCCACTCTCAGCATGTCCAATTCAAAGTGCTGTCAGTGATCTTTCAGAAATGCAAATCTCCCCAGTTTTTCTTTCATCTAATGAATAGAGTGTTACTCTGTATCAGGCACTGGGACTATGACCATCAAAAAGACAAATAGTCTCACCTTCATGACACATATATTGGGAGAGATTCTTAAATAAGTACACAAACCCTCTTTACTTAAAAATCATTCAGTGGCTTCCCATTGCCATCCCATTGCTGGCTTAAACAGCTCTTATGATCTGGGCCAAACACCTGTCCCGATTTTTCTCCCTAAATTCCCTCTACACCAGTTACTCCAGACTCTAGTCACACCACCTTCTTTCCTTGACTTCTGGAAAGTTCACTAAGGAAAAGTCCTTTGTGATTAACATTATACCTTGCACATGCCCATATTAAAGCACCAATTACACCGTACTGGAATTATTATTTTATATACTAAATTTTCAGCTTTTGAGGGTCAGAAGAGTCTTACTCTTTAGGTCAAGTATTAGTACAAAACAGTGCATAAATGCATGAATTATTTGTAATTGATTGGCACAAAAAAGTATAAGAATAATTCAGTAGAAAGAAATTACTAGCTGGACGCAGTGGCTCACGCCTGTAATCCTAGCACTCTGGGAGGCTAAGGCAGGTGGATTGCTCAAGGTCCAGGTTCAAGACCAGCCTGAGCAAGAGCAAGACCCCCCTGTCTCTACTATAAAGAAATTAATTGGCTAACTAAATATAAATATACATATATAAAAAAATTAGCCGGGCATGGTGGCGCACGCCTATAGTCCCAGCTACTCAGGAGGCTCAGGCAGCAGGATTGCTTGAGTCCAGGAGTTTGAGGTTGCTGTGAGCTAGGCTGACGCCACAGCACTCTAGCCCAGGCAACAGAAGTGAGACTCTGTCTAAGGAAGAAGAAAGGAAGGAAGGAAGGAAGGAAGGAAGGAAGGAAGGAAGGAAGGAAGGAAGGAAGGAAGGAAGGAAGGAAAGAAAGAAAGAAAGAAAGAAAGAAAGAAAGAAAGAAAGAAAGAAAGAAAGAAAGAAAGAAAGAAATTACAGAGCTAATTGGGAAAAAGTTCCTGGAGACAGAATGGACCAAATAGATGCACTTCTGGTAGGCTTTCTATGTCACTTTGGGCAACTCAGCTTTAATCTACTTCACTGAAATTTTATGTTACAAGTGAGATTGCACAGAGATATTTCCATCTTATTGAACAGTGTACCTTTTAAATTCAAACTGGTATTAACTTTGTTACCTAAAACCAAATGGTTTAATAGAATTCTAAAATGTCTGGCATTTTAAAATTTATAAGGTGTGTTAATTTAAGCATCCTGAGTTCTGACAAGAATTAGTGATAACTAGGGATTATTGTTTCATTGTAATATTACTTTGCCTAAATTCAATCTTACCTAAAACAAATTCACAAAATTTGGTTTCCAAGAAGAGGTAGTTGGACTTGATGAAATATGTTTATTTATTTTTTAGAGACAGAGTCTCACTACGTTGCCCAGGCTGGAGTGCAGCGGCCATTCACAGACAGAACATGGCACACTACACCCTCAAACTCCTGGGCTCAAGCGATCCTCCTATCTCAAGCCTCCTGAGTAGCTGGGACTATAGGCATGTGCCACTGCACCTGGCTGGCAATATATTTAATCAAGACAGAATACAACTTACTTACATAGATCTTGGCATTAGCAATTTATATTTCATAAGAAATGTACACAATAGCATTATGTTGAAACTTTCCATAGGGAGACCAAAGATTTAGGGGTTTTAGTGCATGCAAAAAAGCATATATGCTCAAAATAAACCAAACAAAAAGAAATAGAACCTAGTGTTATTGATCAGTGCTATTTTTGTCCTTTCTAAAAATATTGTGCTCCTAATACTTAGTTTCAAGTGTTATTCATCAATACTCTTTCATATATTGTAGGTAAAGGAACATTATGTAGAGATATTTATTTCTCTGGTGTTGTTTTTAGAATCCTCCCAATAACCAGTACCTGAAATGGGGTGTGTGTGTGTGTGTGTGTGTGTGTATTTAGTCTTTACAGTTTTATTGAGGTATAACCATTATACTATACCTGTACAATTTTAAAGTATACTATTAGGTCATGAAATATGCAATGTCTGATTTCAAATCAAAGTGTAGTTTATTATATCTCAAACAGGAAGCAGTACAATTTATCAAAGTATGCACCTAAACTATCAACACTGTTTTGCCATCTCAATGGTGGCTTGTTTAGACTAGCAGTGAAGAAGCCTGGAGAGTGAGTGGCTATGAAATTGCAAAAGGTGTTTTCCACAGCTTGTTGAAAATGGGATATTTTTCCTTGCAAGAAGTGGTCCAAAGCCTGGAAGAAGTGGTAGTCAGTTGGTGCAAGGTCTGGTGAATATGGCGGATGACATAGTTTCCAAGTCCAGCTTCTGCAGTTTGATCAGCATTGTTTGTGCAACATGTGGTTGAGTGTTGTCTTACAAGAGGATTGGCCTGTCTCTATTGACCAGTCTCGGATGCTTTATTGCAAGCATCCTCATCATTTCATCCAATTGGTTGTAGTAGACATCTGCTATAATTGACTGACCATTTCATGAAGCTGTAGCAGATAATACCAGCGTTGGGCCACCAAACAGACACCATTAGGGTTTTGTTTTTGTTTTTGTTTTTTGAGACAGTCTCACTCTCTTGCCTGGGCTAGAGTGCCGTGGCATCAGCCTAACTCACAGCAACCTCAAACTCCTGGGCTCAAGCGATCCTCCTGCCTCAGCCTCCCAGGTAGCTCGGACTACAGGCATGCGCCTCTGTGTCCAGCTAATTTTTTTCTATTTTTTAGTTGTTTGGCTAATTTCTTTCTATTTATAGTAGAGATGGGGGTCTCGCTTGTGCTCAGGCTGGTCTTGAACTTCTGAGCTCAAGCAATCTTCCCACCTCAGCCTTGCAGAGTGCTGGGATTATAGGCGTGAACCACTGCGCCTAGCCAGCTTTTTTGTTGTTTTATTTTTTTAAATTTCAGAGTATTATGGGGGTACAAACGTTTTGGCTACATAAATTGCTTTTGCACAACTCGAGTCAAAGTTCTAAGGGTGCCCATCACCCAAACAGTGTGCATTGGACCCGTTAGGTTTGAATTTACTCATCCCCTCCTCCCCACTCCTACCTGCTTGATTTCCGATAAGTTTTATTTCCACATGTGCACATAAGTGTTGTTCAATTAGTTCCAATTTAATGGTCAGTACATGTGATGTTTGTTTTTCCATCTTTGTGATACTTCACTTAGAAGAATGGTCTCTAGTTCCATCCAGGTTAATACAAGAGGTATTAGTTCACCATTTTTTATGGCTGAGTAGTACTCCATGGCATACATATACCACATTTTATTAATCCACTCACTTATTGATGGGTACTTGGGTTGTTTCCACTTCTTTGCAATTGCAAACTGTGCTGCTATAAACATTCAGGTGCAGGTCAGATCCCATTAGCTTTTTCTGATGAATATTTGGTGTGGACTGTGTGTCAGCACTTCATCTTTATCTAAACATTGTGCTGAACGCTTGTGATTGTCAAAAAGAATCCATTTTTCATCACGTGTAACAATATGGTGTAGAAATGGTTTGCTTTTATGTCGTGACAACAAAGAAAGGCAAGCTTCAAGACAATTTCTCTGCTGATGCTCGTTTAATTCATGTGGAACCCATCCATTCAGCTCTTCACCTTGCCGATTTGTTTCAAATGGTTCAATATTGTTGGAATGGTAATGTCAAACCTTGCTGCTAATTCCGCTGTAGATTCAGATGGATTTGCTTCCACGACAGCTTTCAGCTTATCATTGTCCATCTCGGTCTCAGGTGGCCCATGTGGCTCATTTTGAAGATTAAAATCACCAGAATGGAACTTCTCAAGCCATTGACATACTGTGTGTTCATTAGCCACATCCTTTCCACACACTTCGTTCAAAAATAACACAAATTTTTGACTTTTTTTTCACAAAAATTGCTCTAAAAATATTTTTGACAGATAATCACAAGCCAAAACATGCATTCAAAAGACTGAGGATGTGCCTTCACAATAAAAATAAAACAAAAAGTGTCAATGTGAAATGTCAGAGATATCAAAGTGTCAACATTAGTACTTAAGGAAATGGGACATTTCATACTTACTAACCTAATATTTGAACTATAAAGAGATCACTTTGCCAGAGCCAGCCGGCGACATGCGGCACCTGGAATTAGGGGGCGAGGCTGAGAAATGAAGAGACAACAAAAAGATGGGGGCGGGAGGACAGAGTCCTTAGTGACTGCCGTGACTCGTTTATTTCAGTTGCTATATTTATACAGATAAGAACAAAGGAGAAGCGAAATGCATTGGAATAGGTGGTACATGTCTTCATTAAACCAGAAAACAAAACAGTTCTTGTTTCTTTCAACCTTACGTCACTTTGATAGCCCTTTCCCTCGCTTAAGCAGTTTTCTAATCTACAATTTAACGTTTTTCTGATATCAAAAAAGCTACAAATACTCAACTATGATCACTCAGACAGTTCAAGGAAAAGAGCACCCAAGCGTAATTAACAATTCTGGGAAAGGAGTGTGCAGGGCTTGGGTTGGGGCTATAAGCTACGAGGGCTGTATGCACAGGATTACTTCAGTGACCTTCTATAACTGCTACTGCTATCTCCAGCACCCTCCGTGAGCTGGAAGAAAGGCCAAGAATGTCAGAGCTCTGAGTCAAAGAGCCAGGTGCTATGTCTCAAGGACCCCAGTGTTCCGGGCAGCAACCACACTTTAACTCTCTCGTGTCTGGGACAGCTCCCAGTATCACTTCATACCTGTTAGGATGCTTATTAACAAGAAAAAAGTCAAAAACTTAAAAATAGAACTATCACATGATTTAGCAATCCCACTTCTGGGTATTTGTCCAAAAGAATTGAAATCAGGATCTCAAAAAGGTGTATGAACCCCCAAATTCAATTGTACCATTTGTTCTTAACAATAACCAAAATGTAGAAATAACCTAAATGTCCATCAATGGATGAATGAATAAAAAAATGTGTGTATACACACACACACACACACACACACACACACACACACACACACACTGAAATATTATTCAGTCTTAGAAAAGAAGGAAATCCTGGCCGGGCACGGTGGCTCACGCCTATAATCCTAGCATTCTGGGAGGCCAAGGCGGACGGATTGCTCAAGCTCAGGAGTTCGAAACCAGCCTAAGCAAGAGCGAGATCCCGTCTCTACTATAAATGGAAAGAAATTAATTGGCCAACTAACATATACAGAAAAAATTAGCCGGGCATGGTGGCACATGCCTGTAGTCCCAGCTACTTGGGAGGCTGAGGCAGCAGGATTGCTTGAGCTCAGGAGTTTGAGGTTGCTGTGAGCTAGGCTGATGCCATGGCACTCACTCTAGCCTGGGCAACAAAAAAAAGAAAAGAAGGAAATACTGCAATATGTAACAACATGGGTGAACTTTGAAGACATTATGATAAGCTATGATCAGCAGTCACAGAAGGACAAATACTGCATGATTCCATGCAGTATTCTGTGAAGTATCTATTAATAAAATAGACAAACTCTTAGAATCAGAGTAGAATGGTAGTTGCCAGGGGGAAAAGAGAGACAATGAGAAATTGCTAATCAATAGGCATAAAGTTTCAAATATGCAAGATCCAGAGATGTGTTGTACAACATTATGCCTATAGTTAATAGTACCGTACTGTACCTTTTACATTTTGTTGATAGTAGATTTCATGTTACGTTTTTACAATAAAATTTAAAAAATAAAGAGTAAACAAGGCTGATCCCTGCCCTTTCAGGGTTTAAAGTTCATAAAGAATAAAGAAGTGGCACGGGGCGCGTGGGGAGGAGTATACAATTTGATAAATTTTGACAAACTTATTAATACATATAACAGATTACACATATACACACCTGTGAAACCATCATCACAATGAAGAAAATGAACAGCTGGGCATGGTGGCTTACATCTGTAATCCTAGCACTCTGGGAGGCCGAGGCGGGAGGATCACTTGAGGTCAGAAATTCAAGACCAGCCTGAGCAAAAGCAAGACTCTGTCTCTACTAAAAATAGAAAAAATTAGCTGGACAACTAAAAATAGAAAAAATTAGCCTGTCATGGTGGTGCGTGCCTGTAGTGCCCGTTACTCTGGAGGCTGAGGCAGGAGGATCGCTTGAGCCCAGGAGGTTGCTGTGAGCTAGGCTGATGCCACGGCACTCTAGACTCTAGCCTGGGCAAGAGAGCAAGACTGTCTCACAAAAAAAAAAAAAAAAAAAAAATTTCATTTTCTTTTTTTCAGCTCTTTTCTCATGTTTGTGAAAACAAGAGTCCTAGCAGGTTGCTGCTAGTTTGGGACAGAAACTAGCAGCAAAGAGTGGAGAGAGCTCAAGATTGACCTTTAGCGGCTATTAGAAAATTAGAGGCCAGGCGTGGTGGCTCACGCCTGTAATCCTAACACTCTGGGAGGCTGAGGCCGGTGGATCCCTCTAGGTCAGGAGTCCGAAAACAGCCTGAGCAAGAGCGAGACCCCGTCTCTACTATAAATAGAAAGAAATTAATTGGCCAACTAATATATATAAAAAAATAAGCTGGGCATGGTGGCACATTCCAGTAGTCCCAGCTACTTGGGAGGCTGAGGCAGTAGGATTGCTTAAGCCCAGGAGTTTGAGGTTGCTGTGAGCTAGGCTGACGCCACGGCACTCACTTTAGCCTGGGCAACAAAGCAAGACTGTCTTGGAAAAAAAGAAAAGAAAAGAAAAAGAAAATTGGGAGATTCAAGGCCACTGTAACACTCTTTTTCTTCTAATATTTTTAGTCTTTCTTTACTTCTAATATTTTTAGTCTTTCTTCTCTGAGTTGTTTTTCATTTCCCAAGTAAGATACGCACACACACTGCTACACAATCACTTTATTTAACTATCAATGATTAGATTAAGCAGTCACCCACCCAATTTCACAGCCTTGCTCTGAGGTCTTTCCCACTCAGTTTGTAAGCATTTGCCTATATATACACACATATATTATTAATAAAATATATGCATATATATAAAAAATAAAATGAACATATTATACCTAAGTTCCCTTGTGCCCCTTTATAATTCTTTCCTCCAACACCTTTCTGGACCCCTGATTTCCCAGGCAACCGCTATTACTATTGTTTGCAGTTTACAACTGTTTATATAAATGGAATCGTATAGTGTATGTTCTTTTTGGATCTGGCTTCTTTCGTTCAACACAGTTAATTTGAAATTTATCCATGTTGTGTATCAATAGATTATTCCTTTTTTGTTTTTTTGAGACAGGGTCTCATTCTGTCACCCAGGCTGGAGTACAGTGGCGTGATCGTAGCTCACTGTAACCTCAAACTCCTGGCCTCAAGTGATCTTCCCCCCTTGGCTTCCCAAATTACTGTGATTACAGGCAAAACCCACCATGCATGACTGACCATTTCTTTTATATTTATTGCTGGGTAGTATTCCATGATATGGATTCAACATAATTTATTCATTCATTTTTTTGATGGACATTTGTTATCTCTAGTTTTTGGCTGTTACTGTGTTATAAACATTCATGTAAGCCTTTGTGTGGACATATGCTTTCATTCTCTTTGGTAAAATACCTCAGATGAGGATGGCTGGGTAAGGTGGTAGTTGTATGTTTAATTTAAAACTGTTAAATTTATTTCCAAAGTGATACAACCATTGGTGGCAACTTTTTACATTTCTGCCAGCAGTGAGTTCCAGTTGCTCTACATCCTTGCCAGCAGCTGGCAAGGTCAGTGTCTTTCATTTTAACCATTCTGATAGGTATGTAGTAGTATGTCATTGTGCTGTTAATTTGCATTTTCCTAGTAACCACTGATATTGAGCATGTTTTCATTTGCTTTGCCATCCTTGTATCTTTTTTGGTAAAGTGTCTGTTAAAATCTTTTACCCATTTAAAAATTAGGTTGTTTGTTATCTTATTAAGCTATAAGGATTTTTTTTTTTTTTTTTTTATTTGAGACAGAGTCTCACTCTGTTGCCCCGGCTAGGTGCTGTAGCATCAGCCTAGCTCACAGCAACCTCAAATTCCTGGGCTCAAGTGATCCTCCTGCCTCAGCCTCCATAGTAGCAGGTACTACAGGCTCACATCACCATGACAGGCTAATTCTTTCTATTTTTAGTAGAGATGGAGTCTTGCTTTTGCTCAGGCTAATCTTGAATTCCTGACCTCAAGTAGTGATCCTCCTGACTTGGCCTCCCAGAGTGCTAGGATTATGGTGCTCAGCCAGATTCTTTACATAGTCTAGATGTAAGTTCTTTGCTATATATGTTTTAGAAATATTTTCTCCCAGTCTATGGTTGCATTAATGTTTACATTAATGCACTGGATTAAAATGCATTAATGTTTTTTGAAGAGAAAAAATTTTACATTTTGGTAAAGTACAATTTACTGATTTTTAAAAATAGTTCACCCGACTCCAGGCCAGGTGCGGTGGCTTACACCTGTAATCCTAGCTGTCTGTGAGGCTGAGGCAGGAGGACAGCTCAAGGTCAGGAGCTCGAAACCAGAGCAAGAGTGAGACCCTGTCTCTACTAAAAATAGAAAGAAATTAATTGGCCAACTAAAAATACATAGAGGTTGCTGTGAGCTAGGCTGACGCCATGGCACTCTGGCCTGGGCAACAGAGTGAGACTCTGTCTCAAAAAAATAAAATAAAATAAAATAAAACAGTTTGCCTGACTCCAAGAATTATTATTATTATTATTATTATTTTTTTTTTTTGAGACAGAGTCTTACTTTGTTGCCCAGGCTAGAGTGAGTGCCGTGGCGTCAGCCTGGCTCACAGCAACCTCAAACTCCTGGGCTCAAGCAATCCTTCTGCCTCAGCCTCCCGAGTAGCTGGGACTACAGGCATGTGCCACCATGCCCGGCTAATTATTTCTATATATATATTAGTTGGCCAATTAATTTCTTTCTATTATAGTAGAGACGGGGTCTCGCTCTTGCTCAGGTTGGTTTTGAACTCCTGAGCTCAAAGGATCTGCCCGCCTCAGCCTCCCAGAGAGCTAGGATTACAGGCGTGAGCCACGGCGCCCAGCCAAGAATTATTATTATTATTATTTTTTTTTGAGACAGAGTCTCGCTTTGTTGCCTAGGCTAGAGTGAGTGCCATGGCGTCAGCCTAGCTCACAGCAACCTCAATCTCCTGGCTCAAGCAATCCTTCTGCCTCAGCCTCCCAAGTAGCTGGGACTACAGGCATGCGCCACCATGCCTGGCTAATTTTATATATATATATATTAGTTAGCCAATTAATTTCTTTCTATTTATAGTAGAGATGGGGTCTCGCTCTTGCTCAGGCTGGTTTCCAACTCCTGACCTCGAGCAATCCGCCCGCATCGGCCTCCCAGACAGCTAGGATTACAGGCGTGAGCCACCACCCCCGGCCTCCAAGAATTATTTTTTAAGCTAAGTATACTTGTTACTTGAAAGATTACCTTAGTATAAAAAAGAATCACTCTTCAAATTCTTAAATAATAAACATGTTTTTATTTCTCTCATAACTTTAAAAATGCGAACATTCTGTAATTCAGCCAGTTTTTACTTCCAGGTAACTTCTTCATTGGGTCTCAATTCCCTGAGTAGAAACAAAAAAGGAAGAAATGGAAAAAATGTAAATAACTTTGATGAAGCAATAAAAGAGGAAGTCAGAAGAATATGAATTGAATATTTTATATTTTTGTTATTTTTTACAACCAAGATTTGTGAAGATCAATGTTTTATATTCTATTAAACAGACCCATTAAATATTTTCATAGTCATTCCATTCTTTCATGATTTTAAACTTTTACCAAAATTTTCATTTTTCTAGATTAAAGAACTGTAATTTCAGCTAGATAGGAGGAATAAGTTCTAGTGTTCCATACAACCGTAGGATGACCATTATTATATTATAGTTCAAATAGCTAGGAGGAGGATGTTGAATGCTCGTAATACAAATAAATGATAATGTTGGAGAAGATGGATATGCTAATTACCCTGACCTGATGAGTATACATTATAGGTATCAAAACATTACTACGTACCCTCCCCATGTACAATTATTATGTGTCAACTAAAAAAAATACAAAAAAAGCAATATAATTTCTTATTTTATCTTTATATGAAAGCTATTATCTACTCAAAGAGTTCATTTAATGTTTTCTAGACCCCTTCCAGCTCATTTTATCTTTCTTGACATCCCTGACTTGTGAACCAGCTCTACATACTGATTATGGATGCTGTTCAATTCTCTTGCCCCCTGAGCTTCCTCTAACACAGCTCCATACCCACAGGCAGATATTCTGCCTTGCTAACTATAACTCTGTTGCCAGAGGAGCCATCTCTAGGGAGATGATCAGAGCAGGCAGCTCTGTTGCCGAGAACACAGTACCAAGCCATTATTATTACCATTTATCGCAGGTACATCATAGCTTAAGATAGTATAGGATAATCTATATGAAAGCTGTACATAGGGTAGGCTTTGGTCAGTTGGTTTAAAACTTTGTTTCTAGGCCAGGCACGGTGGCTCATGCCTGTAATCCTAATCCTAGCACTCTGGGAGGCCGGGGTGGGCGGATCGCTCAAGGTCAGGAGTTCGAAACCAGCCTGAGCAAGAGCAAGACCCATCTCTACTAAAAAATAGAAAGAAATTAACTGGCCAACTAAAATGTATATAAAAAGTTAGCTGGTAATCCTAGCACTTTGGGAGGCCGAGGCGGGCGGATTGCTCAAGGTCAGGAGTTCAAAACCAGCCTGAGCGAGACCCCGTCTCTACCAAAAATAGAAAGAAATTAATTGACCAACTAAAAATATATATACAAAAAAAAATTAGCCGGGCATGGTGGCACATGCCTGTAGTCCCAGCTACTCGGGAGGCTGAGGCAGCAGGATCGCTGAGCCCAGGAGATTGAGGTTGCTGTGAGCCAGGCTGACGCCACGGCACTCACTCTAGCCTGGGCAACAAAGTGAGACTCTGTCTCAAAAAAAAAAAAAAAAAAAAAAGTTAGCTGGGCATGATGATGCATGCCTGCAGTCCCAGCTACTTCAAGAGGCTGAGGCGGGAGGATCGCTTGAGCCCAGGAGTTTGAGGTTGCTGTGAGCTAGCCTGATACTACAGCACTCACTCTAGCCTGGGCAATAGAGTGAGACTTTGTCTCAAAAAAACAAAAAACAAAACAAAACAAAAAAAACCCTTTGTTTCTATATTAAAATACACTTCATTTTAAAAAAATGAAGACTTTCAAAGATCTGAAATAGCCTGTTCATAAAGTGAAGACCGTTTCCATTCCAAAAGTAATCATGACAGTTTTATCCAAGGATTAAATAACAAACAAGAGTATAAAATGGTATCACTTGAATCTAAGTCCTCAGGGGAAAAGTTATCCCTTCTGTTTATTTTTTGGCATAGATGATATTAAAAAGAATATTCCCAAAAGCTGGCCAATTGCTGGTTTAAAAAAATGCACAAACTGACCTTCTATATAAGACACTTTTATTCCGGAAGGCAGTTAGCTTTTCATCATTCTTTCTGTCTAGATAGCATCCAATGACATATCCCATAGGGACAAGAACATGAACCCAATGGTCACGCACAAACTGAAGTAAGTTCACCATGATTGCTGAAAAAAAAAAAAAAAAGGATTATGAGAAATATAATTAAAAAAAGTGTTTCAAATCTTTTATAATTGCATCTGAAACAAGAAGATAGCCATGGATGTAAGATGTTAAAAGCAGGCCAGGCATGGTGGCTCACACCTGTAATCCTAGCACTCTGGGAGGTTGAGGTAGGAGGATTGCTCAAGGTCAGGAGTTCAAGACCCTGAGCAAGAGTGAGACCCTATCTCTACTAAAAATAGGAAGAAATTAGCTGCACAACTAAAAATACATAGAAAAACTTAGCCAGGCATGGTAGCACATATATCTGTAGTCCCAGCTACTCGGGAGGCTGGGGCAGAAGGACTGCTTGAGCTCAGGAGTTTGAGGTTGCTGTGAGCTAACCTATGCCATGGCACTCACTCTAGCCTAGGCAACAAAGCGAGACTCTATCTTAAAAAAAAAAAAAAAAAAAAAAAAAAAGCAAAATAAGCCTCTTTAAATTTGCCTGTCATTAGAATATAGTATAGTACTTAAATCTAAATGGTGAAGATTATATAGGTGACAATGATTAGTATAAAGATTATACTGCACTAAAGTCTATTTATTAATTTTATTTCTAGCTTCACTGGTGGTCCAATAATGATATAGAACAGAGAAATGGAGAGAGTATTAAAAATTCTACCTGCAAAAGCTGATTCTTTTTTTTTAGACAGCCACAGAAACTATGAAAAGGGTTTATACTGTTTTTTTCTTTTCTTTTTTTGCGACAGGGTCTTGCTCTATTTTCCCAGGCTAGAGTGCAGTGGCATCACCAGAGGTCATTGCAACCTCAAACTCCTGGGCCTAAGAGAACCTCCTGCCTTAGCCTTCCCAGTAGCTGGGACTCCAGGCATGGCCAGCACGCCTAGATAATTTTTTAACTTTTTGTAGAGATGGGGGTCTTGCTACGTTGCCCAGGCTGGTCTCAAACTCATGGCCTCAAACGATCCTCCCACTTCAGGTTCATGCAGACCTTTAAAGCTGATTGTTTTCACTTTCTTTGTATTGATTTAGAACTTTTACATGTGCACAATATTTTTAGGACCTCTCTCAGTGCCCAAACTTAACAATACTACTTTGTCAGAAGTGCAATTCTTTACACATAAAGCTCTAATTATTGAAAACTAATTTTTGAAAGGAAATTAAAAGATACAAGAGAAAGAAAAAAATAACCATATTCAATAATGTCACAGGAGACCTTAATTATCAATTAAATAATTCTACGAAAGATAATGGGAGAAGGGAATTTACTTTTATGGAATGACTACTAGGTATCAGGGCCATCATATATTTCTATATATCATGTGAAATAACTATTATTATCCCCATTTTACAGGTAAGAAAACAGCTTAACCCAAATAGCAATTAAACACAGAGCTGGAATTCAAATTCAGGTTTGCTCCAAAGCTCTGGCTCCTTCTATCACACTGCCTCTCTCTGAGACCCCTCCCTGAACTGGTATTTATGTTGTTTTAAGAGATTTTAAGTTCTAAGAGTTTCCAAAAGGCAGAAGAGGAGGACTAGAATTACAGGTTCAGTATCCCTTATCCAAAATGCTTGGGACCAGAAATTTTTCAGATTTTTTCAGATTCTGTAATATCTACAGATGCATAATGAGCTATCTTGGGGATGGGACCCTCTAAACACAAAATTCATTTATGTTTCATATACACCTTAGCCTGAAGGTAATTTTATACCTGTCAATGAAGTTAGATATGGGATTTTCCACACATCTGTGCTCAAACAGTTCCAGATTTTGGAGCATTTCAGATTTCAAACTTTCATATTAGGGACAGGATGCTGAACCTGTAGGTTTTATCATGTGGAAAATAACAAATTTGCATCGATTCAACAAAAACATAGTTGAATTGCGAATTTTCTGTAAAAAGTACATACAGATAAAATCATAATACACCTGTGTTCACATGAATCTAATGAATGTATTATATACACTGGCTGGGAAGACATATGACAACACCCTAGAAAGAGAATCAGCACATTACTGCCAACAAAAGTTCTTAGCACTAAGCTGCTAGGACTTTGTAGACTGAATTCCTGCCCCTCCTTCTGACGGTAGTTCACATGCTTACAGGATTCTAAGGCTTTATTTCTGAAACTTTAATTAAACACCCACTATCCACTGGGTTAGGAAATGGCCACGAAATTTAAAGTCAAACAATACAGATACTGTGTTTCAAAGTGTAATATTGCACACAAGCAGGTTCTAGTCTGAACATCACTGATCTAGAAAATTATGATGTAAGTAAATGAAATATTTAAATATATAATTTACAATTCAGTTATCAGTTTCGGGTTTTAGTCTATTGTCTACAGCTGGAGTTCTCAAACTTGACTGTACATCAAAATCACCTGGGGGAACCTTTTTCAAAACAAGGACTCCTGGGCCTTACCTCCAGGGTGAGGCTGGAAAAATCTGTAGTTGAAAGAACTCCTCCTGCTGATTTTTATGCAAATAGTTCTTGGGCGTAAAAATGTAAGTGTAACCAATTTTACTTTATTTCCTAGAAGATGGTGTCTTCATTAAGTAACATTATTTGCATTTAGATCTTTTTTTTTTTTTTTTTTTTGAGACAGAGTCTCGCTTTGTTGTCCAGGCTAGAGTGAGTGCCGTGGCGTCAGCCTAGCTCACAGCAACCTCAAACTCCTGGGCTTGAGTGATCCTTCTGCCTCAGCCTCCCGAGTAGCTGGGACTACAGGCATGTGCCACCATGCCCGGCTAATTTTTTATATATATATCAGTTGGCCAATTAATTTCTTTCTATTTATAGTAGAGACGGGGTCTCGCTCTTGCTCAGGCTGGTTTTGAACTCCTGACCTTGAGCAATCCACCCGCCTCGGCCTCCCAAGAGCTAGGATTACAGGCTGCATTTAGATCTTTAAGTACTTTTTGTGATACTGAGCACCAGCCCAGTTAGCTGCTTACTTGCCTTATAAATTTGAGCCAGATAAGTACGGGGATAACAATGAGTGCTTTAAATAAGATAACTTTGAAAGTACCAAGCTGCAAAATACTAGACAGTATGTCTCTGTGTTCATATGACCTTCTGTGTTCAAGTTCAGCGAATTCAGGGGTCTTCTATTTTGCCACCCGTCCTTATTAGGATCCTCAAATTTCTTGAGAGGTCAGTTCTACCCTTAGCACAGCTGACTGTTACATACCGTTTTTGTATTTAATCACTGACAAAAAAGTACTTGCTGATTCCCAGCCCAAGACTGTCTTAAGCAAGCCCATGGCCACCTGTGGGCTATAAGCCATTACTGTTGGCATTGTTTCAACAGGGCCAGAAGCTAAGGAATTGGTTCGTTCAGAGCAGAAGAGGTGAGATGAGCCCCTGTGGGGCTTGCTACATATAGGATCTTACAGAGACTCCAGAAGTAAGGAAATGGGGCTGATAGATAAAGGGATTCTGTACAGTTGGAACACAGAGTTGGACTCAACCACCATGAAGGAACTGTGATTCCATCCCTAAGAGGTAAAATGATAAATCTTAGTCCTAGAGGCATTTCATACTACAAATGTACAATCTATATTTAATGGTCTTTGCGACAGTGTACTCAGCATAATTTGTCCTGTATGCCTTACTGTGAGTGGACAACCAGGAAGGACTAAGATTTATGGACATAAGAGGCTGGCGCCTGTAATCCTAGCTCTCTGGGAGGCCGAGGCAGGAGGATGGCTCAAGGTCAGGAGTTTGAAACCAGGCTGGGCAAGAGCGAGACCCCGTCTCTACTAAAAATAGAGAGAAATTAATTGGCCAACTAAAAATATATATAGAAAAAAATTATCCGGGCATGGTGGCGCATGCCTGTAGTCCCAGCAACTTGGGAGACTTGCTGGAAGGATTGCTGGAACCCAGGAGTTTGAGGTTGCTGTGAGCTAGGCTGACCCCACGGCACTCTAGTCTGGGCAACAGAGTGAGACTCTGTCTCAAAAAAAAAAAAGAAAAAAAAAAAAAGAAGTGAACTAGAATTATTAGCTGGGTAATGGATAAAAGGGCAAGGGGGGGCGGGTAGACCAGCTCTTGGTCATGAGCCCAAGATGCTAAGAGATCTTTATCTTATAGGCGAATGGTAGGGAGGCAGGCTCTGTTGAGGCAAGCCTAGGTTTTGGATGAGAGAAGAATGTTAGTAGGAGAAAAGGACTAACTGCTTTAGGGAGTGATATCCACATGGGTGCCCATGAGAGCACCGTACATATTACTATTAGTGTCGTCTTTATATGAAGACCCTTAAGAAAAATTTTGCTTTTACATCGGAACCAGGAGTAGCTTTGATATTCCTTACAAATTGGGTTTTGTTTTATAAACTCAATACATACCCAATCATGTATCCTTCGATACCAAAATGATTCAAATTTTTGCCTTCCTCTAGTAAGAGTAGAATCTCAAAGCAACGTCAGGCACAGTTCTTACTGCTTTTCATAATCACCAATTCATATAATCCTCACAATACTTTATATGTATCATCATCAGTAATACTAATATGTCCACAATGCAACAGGCATATTATTTTCAGATGAGGAAATCCAGGGACGATTGTGGTAAAGTAATTCGCATAAGGTCACAGATGCAGTTAAGTGGCAGACCTGCAATTAGAACCCAGGCAGTCTCTGGCTCCTAGGTCCAAGCTCTTTTTTACTTTTTTTTATTTTTATTTTTAGAGAGAGGGTCTTGCTCTGTCACCCAGGCTGAATTCCAGTGGCTGTAATCATAGCTCACTGCAGCCTGCAACTCTTGGCCTCCCTAGCAGCTTAGGACTACAGGGGAGTGCCACTACACCTGGCTAAGTTTTTTATTTTGTAAAGGCAAGGGGTGGGGGAAGGGCGTCTGGCTATGTTGCCCACGCAGGTTTCAACTCCTGACCTCGTGATCCTCTCGCCTAGACCTCTCAAAATGCTGGAATTCCGTGTAAACTGGGATTACAGGCATGAGCCACTGCAACCGGCATGGGCCAAGCTCTTTACCTGTGCATTATGGTCTTTCATAATAAATATAGAGGTAAACCCTTATATTGACTTCATTTTTTATAATTTTTAATTTTGTATCCTATTCTTTCTAATATTACTTTTTCTTTAGCCCCATGCCCTTGCCCCTTAACTACTAAAAAGAAAACCGTATCTGTTGTGTATCTCATTTTTGTAAGTCACTCCAAAATCTCATTGGAAATATGTAGATACCAATTGTTTCCCGCAGCACTTTATTAGTATTGCTCAAAAAGTGTCAACCTATAAAATCGGTGCTGGGTGCATGAAGGAATTGAATTCCTTGAGGTGTGGAACTCTTTGAAGTCTCAATGATACATAAACCCTTGAAACAAGCACAAATTTAAGTATTACATTTTTAAAAAGCAAAAGGGTGTAAGTGCATGTTTGGGGGAATGTTCGGTTCAAAAAAGTTTGAGATTTCTGAAGAGGGTGAGGTTAGGGAGGAGACAACGCTGAGGCTTGGACAAATGTGAGATGGTGGCAGAGAAGCAGCCCCTTCCCTGGTGCAGGCTAGGAGTGAGATCCCGACCAGTCTCCTCTCCAGTCCGCCTGGGGGCGGTCACCGGGTCTTCTCTAAAGACGTTTTCCAGTTATGACAGCCTCAGAGTACCCTTTGCCCAGCAGGAAACGGGAACCCAGTTGACCACCCAAAGAAAACCCCTTTTCCCTTTGTCCTGTCACCTTCGCTCGGAAGCCCCGGGGAAGACTCAGACCACCCTTCCACACATACACACACCATCAAGGCCTTTCCTGGAACCCTGCCTGCTTCCACAACCGCGATCGGCGGCCCCGCGGCCACCCTGGATCCCCAGACCCACCTGCGACCCCGATGTCAACAAGGAGCCCGGGACCAAGGGCAGCAAGGAGCTCGGCCACCAGCGCCAGCGGAAACTGCGACCTCGGGACCCGCCATTCGCCGCGCCCGCACGGAGGAGAGGGGTGGCGCCGGCAAATGATACCTCTTCTTCCTTACAGTAGTTGATTCTTCTCATGTATTTAGCTTCAAAAAATTAAGAGTAATTTTTGAATAAAACGTCGGTCCAAAGTGACGAGAGTTGTTGGCGTGGGCGCCGTCGCTCTCCCGCAGCTTCCCCGGCCCCCCCCTCCGAAAATGGTATCATCCCCGGTCTTCCCCGCCTCGCCACTTCGCCTCCAGCTTCAAAATGGCGGCCGCCAGTGAGGGGTCCTGCCGGCCTGTCGTCAGGAGTGCTGCTGAGTGAACACCAGCTTTTCTCTCTCCCGAACCCGGATTCGACTAGGGGTTGGGAAGGGCAGTGGACGGCGTTGGGGGAGGCCTGACGAGGCAAGTGGGGTGGGAAAAGGAGAGCGCCTTTGGATGGGGGAGGGGGCGCTTCCGGCCCCGCGGGAGAGGCGGCCTCCGACTCCGACCCGGTCTCCCCTGCGGACGTGCTCCCGCGGTTTTGGTTGCGACTGTCCCGGTCGTTCCTGGCAGAAGTGCTCAGCGAGGGAAAGAGAAGTGACTTCTCCATGGGCCTAAAACTCCCGCTGCTTTGTGGCAGTCCGTTCGGTGTACTCCCCTGCCCTCCTTCCTTCCTCTCTGGTGTTTCCCTCCGGCCTTTCACTCTTTTGCCGCTGGAGGACTTCATCCGACTCCAGCTTCGGCTCCTTCGCCTCGTGGCTACGGCGTCCTCAGCCTAGCCGCTCGGGGTCTGGGGTTGAGAGACCACGAGGCTACTAAATTCTGGGCTCAAAGTAGGCGTCCTTTTAGTTCATCGACTCCAAATACCTTTCGGACGGTGTGCCACGCTTTGTTAAAATTGCCTTGGCGCTCTGCCCTTCCCGCCATCGCCCCGGAGCGCTCCCGCTATCACTGCTGTTTCCCAAGACGTCATTCGTTTTGACTTCGTACTATTTACTAGCTCTTCAGAAAACAATAGGTCAGACTGGCTGTAACCCCAGCAAGTAAGTCTGGCCTCCTGTGACCAGGCGAACCTGAACTATCATTTATCTCCATCCCCAATTTTTGATTTTTTTCACGCCTTTGACCCTGTTATGAATCGGCTACTCCCCTCCCCCCCACACTTCCCACTCAGTGAGCTCCAGGGCTACCCCAGACTCCTTCATTTCCCCTTGGATTTTGCATAGTTCCCCTTAGTTGTCATTAGTACGCACGATCTTTATTGAGAGAACAAGTAACTGATAGATATTTGAGATAAAGCAGTGCAGTTAGTATCTGTCAAAATAAATGCTCTGAAGGAACTTACGGTTTGAGTAGAGTTCATCCCTTCAGTATCCATTTATATTGCCTTGGCACTATTGGAGATACAAAGAGGATTACTTCCTCTCCTCTGTACCTTCATCATCCATTCCATAAATATTCTTTGTGCCTCCTTTGTAACACAAAAATAACCAACTTTGCCTGGGGGCAAGGAAAAAGCTTCATAAATGTGTAGATATTTGAGTTGGGTTAAGGATCAAAAGAAGTTGGTTCCTGGATGCAGTACAGGGATACAGAGCTTTAAGAAGCTTTAGCATACTTAAGGAGAGTGGGAAAATAAATGTGCTTGAGCATTATTTAATGCAAGGTGAGTCATTATTTCATGATTGGTAAGCGAGAGTATGTTGAGATTACCTTTTTCCACCTAAGGAGTTTAGATTTTCAGGAGTTAGCAGGAAGCCAGTGGCTACTCATGCATGGAGGGGGCAGGAGGATATTTGCTTTTTAGGATGGTCTCTGACAGCTGTATGGAAGATCAACTGGGAACAGGAAAACTAGATGAAAGGAAATTGGGAGTCCTTCAGGTAAGGCAATGAGTGCCTCTATTGAGGTAGGACAGTAAACTGTGTCAAGAGAGATATTAAGTAAATGTCAAATAGGATTCAACTGGTGGCTGCCAATTTGGTAAGAGGGCGACTTCAGTTTTTAGTCGGGAAGACTAAATGGTTGGTGATGCCATCAAAATCTATTTTGAGACATGTACATAAAATAGAATGGTGCCAACCTGCACTTTAGGAGTGGCGGAATGCAATGCTCAGCAGTCTAAAGCATTGATTTTAAAGTCTAGACCTGTGCTATTACAGTACCCACTAGCCACATGTAGCTATTGAGCACTTGAAATGTGGTTAGTTCTAATTGAGATGTGCTGTAAATATAAAATACACTGGATTTTTGAAGACTTAGTATGGAAAACAGAATGTACAATATCTCATTTTTAATGATTACATTTTGAAATGATATATTTTTGATATATTGGGTTAAATAAAATATATTAAAATTAATCTCACCTTTTTTTGCTTTTCAATGTGGCTTTGAAAAAATTTGAAGCTGTAATACATTTGTGGCATGTGATATTTTTCTGTTGACAGAAGCTTTTGTAGTTTACACTAATGATGGGATTTGTAAGGAAGTGGAATATGAGCTTGGGCCCTGAGACATTGAGCAGTGATGTCAGGGTTGCTTTTTGGAGACCTCCTTTGCCAGTTAAGGCATTCAGTTGTTTTTTGTTTTTTCCTCGAAGAAGACTTCAAAGATATCTGAGCAAGGAGTAATGTGTGCAAGGGTGTTTCTGAAGATTGATCTGGCAGCAGTAAGTATTTAGGTTGAGATGAAGGGAGGAAAGGCTGGAGGCAGAGAAACTGAGAAACCCAAACGTAAGGTAATGAGGCTCTGCATTAAAGTACTGGCAATAGGAATAGAAAGGGAATGTTACATGTGCAAGGCCTTCTCAGGAAAGAAGGATCAAGAGCTGATAATGGACTGCCCCAGAATAAGTAAAGGGAAGAATAAGCATGAAGTTTCAAGCCTTGGTTACTTAGATAACAACTAATCAATTGATGTCACAGCATTATAAAATGTATTTGAGCCTAAAGATATTTAGTCCCCAAATAGAACCAACAAAGTTGAGGGGACGAAGTGGTCTGCCAAATACCCTCCCTCTTTATCTCCCTGCTTTATCTTCTAATCCAATCAATCATACACAGCAGCTACTTTTCCTAACATATAGAAATACCTGTATCATGCCACTCTACTTGGTAATTAATCTTAAAATGTTTCTCTTTTGCTTGTAGAACTAGGTCTAGAGTTTCTAAAGCCCTTAATTATTTGGCCCCTTTATGTTCATTAGGTCTTTTTCTTTCATTTTTTGCCATTATGGAAGTATGCCAGCCTAGTGTTTTCACTGGTACACTATAAGTTGTGTTTTGTGCTTTTGCTCATGTTATTCCTCTGTTTTGAATACCTTTTCTCTGTGGCTACCCAGCCAGGTCTTTCCAATCCTTAATGAATAATCTTAGATCTCACCTCTTCTGTGATTCTCAATAACATAAGCTAATGTCAATTTTTAAAATCCTGTTTCCTGATCTGTATAGTTGAGCCCTGATTATAGCCAGTTTTGTTCATTATTTTTATGTCTTTTATTATTTTGTTCCTGTATTTTATGTAAGCTTAAGCTTCCTAAAATTATGACAAATTTTTTTAAAGGGCTATATGTTATACACCATAATTATAAACAGAACTAAATTATTATACCACATTGATGAGGTTCTTATTTACTTTTTAGATTTATAAAGAACTCCTCTAAATTCATGGTGTTTCATCATATATACGACTGAGATATCAGTAAGTAATGAATGTTTAATAAAGATACAGCTTTATTATGAGCAAATGTAGTAAAACTATCTTTTCATCTGTTGATATCTTGGTCTGTCTGCAAAAAAGTTTTAACATGAACTCATTCAGTTCTAACTGCAAGATACTTTGTATTTTCACTTCATAATCTAAATGAAGAAAGTGGGAATTAAGGAAGCTTTGAGTAGAAAGAGTTTTTTCTTAGGCCATTAATATAATTGTGGCACAGGAAGCTTTTTGCAAGGAGAATTTCCTATGTCATTTCCAGATTGTATTTATAAACATTTTCATCAAGTAGATAATTAATGTCTTTGTACTTCTCATACCTCAGATAAGAGCACATTAAGTCCGTATATATTAAATTTTAACTTCTCAACATTTATTGAACAACCACTATGTGCAGAGCTTGTGCTAATGTTCTGAGGATACAAAAATGGATTAAGCCTAGTCTGCACTCAGAGCTCACTCAAGCAAGGGGAACTACATGTAGATCAGTAGCTGTTAATGGTGTGCTAAGGGCTCATTCAAGAAACACTTATTGACCACCATGATGTGTTAGGCACTATGGAGGCTTTGGAATGTTACTGTGAGCAAAATAGACAAGGTCTTTACCTTCTTGGACTCCACATTCTTGTGTGGGGGTCAGGAGGAGAAAAGGGGGCAGCCAAAGAATGTACATAGATAGCAATTATAGACAGCAGTAGGTATTTTGAAGAAAATAGAATGATGTCATAGAAGATAAATGCAGTGGAGAAGGACTTTAGGGTGGTCAGAGAATATCTCTGAGAGAATAAATTAGAGGCAGGGTAAATATGCAAACTAGTTAGAGATCTTGGTAATAGTGGAGATAGAAGGAAAGTTGAGAAATACAGTGGGATGGTACCAAACCATATTACTGGAAGTTTGTTTATAAAAGTCATTGATAAGCCTCTATACAATTTAAGCTAATGGACAGTTCTCTGGCTTCTCAGATTTGGTAGTGTGAATGAGAGGTGAGGAAGTAGAGAAACTTTTGGAGAAAAATATTCTGAGAAATTTTTTTGTGAAAGGGAAACAAATGATGCAGTGGTTGTACGATTAAGAGGAGGTTCTTGGGCTGGGTGCGGTGGCTCAGCCTGTAATCCTAGCACTCAGAGGCTGAGGTGGGAGGATCACTCAAGGTCAGGAGTTTGAGAATAGCTTGAGCAAGAGCAAGACCCCATCTCTACTAAAAATAGAAAAAATTAGGTAGGTGTGGTGGCATGTGCCTGTAGTCTCAGCTACTTGGGAGGCTGAGGGAGCAGGGTGGCTTGAGCCCAGAAGTTTGAGGTTGCTGTGAGCTAGGCTGACACTAGAGCACTCTAGCCCAAGTGACAGAGCAAGACTCTGTCTCAAAAAAAAAAAAAAAAAAGAGGGTTCTTATAAGTTGGGAAATTCTGGAGTATCTCTGTGTACTCATGGGAATGGTACGTCAGTGATACATTGATGCAGGGGAAAGAGGGAATGACTGAAAAAGTTAAGTCTTTTTAGAAGGTAAATGAGAATGGGATCAACACCATACACAGGGATTGGCCTTACATGGAAACAGGGCTCTTTATTCCATATAATAGGAGGCACAACAGTGTACATGCAGATAGGTTAATAGATGTAGTATCTGGAAAATGAGGAATTACTGTCTACTTTTATTTTCTGATTGAAGAATGAGGTGAGATTATCAGCTGAGAGTAGGGTAGAGGGTAGGGTGGGTGATGGTGATGCCTGAGCAGAAAAGAAGAGTTGTGACATAGTAGTCTCAGAGATTGAGAGGCAACCTTCTAAGAAAAGTAGGATTGATCTGTCTTTGTGTCTCTTTGAGATCTTTGACTATGAATTTGAAGAGCAAATAGCACAATTGTGTGATTTTGGTTTTTTATCTGGCAACATTCAGCTGTTGGAATAGACAGAGTGTATAGTTAATTGGAGTTGGGGGTTTTGCCAGGCTAATACAGAGAAGGACTAGAGGAACAAGATATTTGAGTGTTTGCCAGATAATAATGATGGATCATGGATGGAAGGCAAGGATCTGAGTGGAGACAAGAGGGGGTTGATGGATAGTGAAAAAGTGATCAGTGGATTAGAGATACTGGTGAGGCCAAAGGATTTTTGCGTTGGGAATGCCAGAGTAAGTAAGGTAGTAGTGATAGAGTGGGGTGCTTGAAGGTGAAATTTTGAAAGTGGTGCAGGTACTGGTAGTGATAAGGTGTAGAAGGTCTAGGGTGTAACCGTGGCGGGGGTGGCTGAAGTGAAATGAAGATTATTGGAATTGAGGAAGTCAAGGAACTGAGAGGTCAACATTGAAGTTATTGAGAGGAAGACCTGGTCAGGAGCTAAAGTCCTCAGTGAACGAGGACAGGTTAATGGATGCCACAGTGAGGAAGAAGGAAATGTGGAAGTGTGATAGTGAACTGCTAGGTGGCATGAGCTTTAACGGAACTGAGGTATTTAAAAGAGGAAGAAGACCTGGTTTGGAAACTGTATTGAGGAGCAAGGAACACATACTTCCTGCTTTTGAGGTATAGAGGGTAGAAGAGACTTAAAAACAACAACAAAAAAACCCCAAGACCCTTCAAAGGCTGCAGGAGAAATAGTATCATTAGGGAACAGCCAGGTATCTGTGAAGACAAGCAGGTAAAGAGAATTTGCAGAGAAGCAGTTGAAGTTACCAGTGAACATAATTGTAGTTCCAGAGAGCATACTGAGGATTTGGGAGGGAGAAGAGGTAGGCATTGAGTATAACTAGGAGATGTATGTATCAATGATTGATAACCTAGGACTCTTGGATTTTGGGCTGTAACCTAGGTAAACAAGCATGGGGAATGTGGTGGGATTAGCCTCCTGTCAGCCTCTTTTGAAAGGTACACAGTTTACCTTAGTTTATTGATGACCTTGGGCAGATGGTGAGAGATCATCAGGTAATTCGGTGGCCTCTCCTACCTGCATAGTTAGCCAGAAAAGGCTAATTTATTTTAAGGAGCTAAAATCTGAAATATTTCTGTGGAGTTGAACTTTGTTAATGAATATTTTTTATAACATTTGTTTAATAGCATACAATTCCGGGTCCTAAATCCTAATAGATGTGTTCATGTTATATTTTTCTTGAAATTAGTGGGCGGCATCTCAACATATATTTCATCAGATATATGTTGAGCACCTACTGTGTGTCAGGTTCTGTTTTAGGAATTATAAACATAAGATAACTATCTCTATTTTTCATTCCCTCACATTCTAGTTCAAGGGTTCTTAACATTAACCCTCTTAGGCCGGGCGCGGTGGCTCCCGCCTGTAATCCTAGCACTCTGGGAGGCCGAGGCGGGTGGATTGCTCGAGGTCAGGAGTTCGAAACCAGCCTGAGCAAGAGTGAGACCCCGTCTCTACTATAAATAGAAAGAAATTAATTGGCCAACTAATACATATAGAAAAAAATTAGCCGGGCATGGTGGCGCATGCCTGTAGTCCAGCTACTCGGGAGGCTGAGGCAGTAGGATTGTTTGAGCCCAGGAGTTTGAGGTTGCTGTGAGCTAGGTTGATGCCACGGCACTCACTCTAGCCTGGGCAACAAAGCGAGACTGTCTCAAAAAAAAAAAAAAAACATTAACCCTCTTGAAAAATATGTGAATTTCTATGTGTATATGTCCTTTTTGGGGTTTTGTTGTTGTTTTTGTTTTTTGGTGTTTTGAGAATTGGGAGGGTCCATAGCTTTTTATCAGATTTTCAAGGGGGACTGTTTATTTAAAGACCACTGATCTAACAGAGAGACGTGTAAACGAATCATTGTAATGCTGTGTAATCAGTGCCATCATAGAGCAAGATAAAGGAAGAAAAAATTCACTTTGAAGGGTAACATCCTTTTTACATGTATAATAATAATGTTCTATATACTGGGATACATAGGTGAGGAAAGGTTAATTGCCCCAAATCTCATAGGAGTAGATTCAAATCTAGGTCTGTTTTAATACAAAGTCCACTACTTTTCATTACACCCTACTGGGGGACCATTGTATAATAAACAAGGGAATGTAAGATTATGTCTATATTTTTTAACTTGGCAATGGGTCATTAAAATGTTTGCTTTCCATGTTTATGGAATTTCTGTGTACTTAAAATTTGAAATAATTTTAATTTGTCTGTTATATATGTTAAACTGTGCTTTTATTTTTAATTATGCTTTCATTTCTTTTTAAAGAACCTTTTAGTTTGTTACTACTGGACCAAAAAAATGACATCTATTATCAAATTGACTACCCTCTCTGGGGTCCAAGAAGAATCTGCTCTTTGCTATCTTCTCCAAGTTGATGAGTTTAGATTTTTATTGGACTGTGGCTGGGATGAGCACTTTTCTATGGATATTATAGATTCCCTGAGGAAGTAAGTTACATTTCATATTTCTAGGCTTTTATTAAGTCAACTTAATACAATTCTACAATGTAATACCATTTTGATGTTACACAGTGTTGCTTTTTTGCACTAATTTAGTTTATGCCAAAAAACTAAATAGTGACCATTTTATCTTGTAAAGTTTTGATTGACTTATAAGCTTTGTTTCTTGAAATTCAGCAAAATCTTAAGATGTTACTTGGCTAGTGGATTTCAGTAGATATTTTTGTACCCTAATTTTAGGAAAGAGCAAGACTACATAATAATTTGAGGAGAGGAAACGTCTTCCATGTGAAAGTTTGATAGTTGGATCACATTAGCTTACTTTCTATTAATACCTCTTTTGATGCTAAACACTGTGAATTTGTTCTCAGAATAATGACCATGAAATACAAAAGGATTCTAGTCCATCTAAAAAATTCAGTTATGTTTGCAGTATTATACTAACTATGGAAGGAAAGAGGACTTAAATATTTAAAAAACTTGAAGCCAGGCTGGTCGTGGTGGCTCACACCTGTAATCCTAGCACTCTGGAAGGCCTAGGTGGGTGGATCCTTTGAGCTCAGGAGTTTGAGACCAGCCTGAGCAAGAGCAAGACCCCGTCTCTACTAAAAAAAATTGAAAGAAATTAGCTGGACAACTAAAAAATACACATACAAAAAAATATTAGCCAGGCATGATGGCTCATGCCTATAGTTCCAGCTACCCGGGAGGCTGAGGCAGGAGGATTGCTTGAGTCCAGGAGTTTGAAGTTACTGTGAACTAGGCTGACACCAGTGCACTCTAGCCCAGGCAACAGAGTGAGACTCTATCTCAAAAAAAAAACAACAAAAAAACTTGAAGCCAAAAATTAAACCCAATGCATCTTGTTAATTTCTTTTGATAATAATATCGTATGCTTCCCTGATGAATTGAAGTTTTATTATAATGAATATGCTTCCAGTCACCATGCTAAAAATCTGGTGAATATCCATAATATGTGGCCATTTAAATATTCTATCCTTAGTCTAGTATGGAGGCTTGTGCCTGTATTCCCAGCCATTTAGGAGGCTGAAGTGGGAAGATCACTTGAGCCCAGAAATTTGAGACCAGCATGGGACAACATAGCAAGACCCTGTCTGAAAAAATAAATTCTCTTTTTAACAATGTTTGAAATTCCAAGCTGAGTTCTTGAACTTAAATTAATAGTATAGAGATATCTATTCAAAATCAATCACCTTAATTGTGTTGTCTACTGGTTTTTTGGTTTTTTTTAAAGACACTCTCCTTCTGTTGCCCTGGATAGAGGGCAATGGCATGATCATGGCTCACTGCAACCTTAAACTCCTAGGCTCAAGCAATCCTCCTGTCTCAGCTTCCTGAGCAGGTGCAACTACAGGTGTGCACCACCCCTCCTGGCCAATTTTTTCCATTTTTGGTAGAGACGGTCTTGCTGTTGCTCAGGCTTGTCTCAAACTCCTGACCCCAAGTGATCTTTCTGCCTTGGCCTCCCAGAGTGCTAGGATTATGGGTGTGAGCCACCATACCATCCCTTCTTTTCTTTTTTAAATGTGTCTAGACACCATATATTTAGGTGTAACTTATACCATAATTATGATATGTATGCTGAATGGAAGTAGTAATAATTGAAATTCAGTGTCATAATTAGGTGTCATAATTTTAGCTGTTACGTTTGCTCTTCCACCCAAGCATAGTCCTCAATCCAGAATTGGTGAATAATTTTGAATATCTTGTGTTTACCCTCAAAAACAAGGTTTGAGAAAGTCATCCTTTTGATTTTGTTCTTCTAGACATGTTCACCAGATCGATGCAGTGCTATTGTCTCACCCTGATCCTCTCCATCTTGGCGCCCTCCCGTATGCTGTCGGGAAGTTGGGTCTGAACTGTGCTATCTATGCAACCATTCCTGTTTATAAAATGGGACAGATGTTCATGTATGATCTTTATCAGGTAATTTAAGCAATTAAGAAAATTCTTTTAAACATTCCTTCATTGATTACTTTTAACCTTTTATATGTGTTGTTTTTGTTAACGTCTCAGCCTCTGTAATCACTTGAATATGTGGTTTTCTTTTAGTCTCGACACAATACAGAAGACTTTACACTCTTTACATTAGATGATGTGGATGCAGCATTTGATAAAATTCAGCAGCTAAAATTCTCTCAAATTGTGAATTTGAAAGGTAAAAAATGTTTTCAGTAGTATAAAATGTTGAACTAATGGGATCTAACTTGAAAAATACTGAGGAGAATTCCCAGTAAAAATTATAGGCACTGTGGTCTGAAGAATGAAAAATTAGCATATTCTGCCTTGATACGGAACTCTGAACTTCCATTTTAATTTTTTTTTTTTGAGACAGAGTCTCGCTTTGTTGCCCAGGCTAGAGTGAGTGCCGTGGCATCAGCCTAACTCACAGCAACCTCAAACTCCTGGGCTCAAACAATGCTGCTGCCTCAGCCTCCCAAGTAGCTGGTACTACAAGCATGTGCCACCATGCCCGGCTAATTTTTTCTATATATATTAGTTGGCCGATTAATTTATTTCTATTTATAGTAGAGACAGGGTCTTGCTCTTGCTCAGCTGGTTTCAAACTCCTGACCTCGAATCTGCCCACCTCAGCCTCCCAGAGTGCTAGGATTACAGGCTTGAGCCACCACGCCCAGCCCCATTTTACTTTTAAAATATTTCAAACTAAATACTAACAAAATATTAATAGCATAGGCCTTTTCATATTAACTTGGGAAAGGCTTATTTAGTTTACTGTATGTAATGAACAAAAACTAATGTAGCCAGATCCTACTTCTCAGAGCTTATAGTTACATTAAGGAGACAGAACAGCTGAGATGGGTAAGTGCAGTGATTGAAGTAAGTCAAGTGCTATGGCAGCAGAGTAGAAAATGACTGAATTTTAGAATCAGACATTGAAAAGTTTATTATTTGATTAGGTTAGGAAGGTATATTTATCATCTATAGAGAGAATTGTATTAGAGGTTTTCATAAAAATGAATCCTGGCATTGAAAAAATGATGGTGTAATGGACTCTTGAAAATTTAGCCCAGAAGTAACAATGGTCTTAACAGTTTTGCTTGTACTTAATTTTTCTGTAGGATAAATTCTTTACCATAATGAAATTTGAATTATTATTCTGTCAGTTTAGAGGTTAGCAAAAATGGAATCACTTGATAATTGTGTATACAATATAAATATTAAAATTTATTAGTTTATACTAAGTAATTTAGTGTGCTAGCTTTTCAGTCCAATTTCTAGCCTTCTATTTATAAGCATAAATCTCTGCAAGGATACGTAATAAAATGACAAGAGTGTTTGCCTCCAGTGAGGGAATGAATTAGCTGGGGGACAGGAGAGTGAGACTTGCATTTCACTGTATGCATTTTTACTTTGGAGTTTTGTATTATTGCATATATAGGATTACCTATTAAAATAGCTTAGAAATAAATAACCTTTCTTCAGAGTCGTGAAAGAAATCTGATTATTGTCATTATCTTGTTGATATAGGTAAAGGACATGGCTTGTCTATCACACCTCTGCCAGCTGGTCATATGATAGGTGGAACAATATGGAAAATAGTCAAAGATGGAGAAGAAGAAATTGTTTATGCAGTTGACTTCAACCACAAGAGGGAGATGTAGGTATATCAAGACAAAAGCTAAAGGAAATGTAATTGTTATTATTTCATTCTTCAGAGGAAAAGTTAGAGTTGGGTTTTTTTAACTAGAAATCATCAAATAGTGAATATTTTCAAAGTTAATTATTTGTATAGTAAAGGGAAAAGTTTGGTATAAGACAAAGAGATTTTTAAAATTTATGCTTAAGTATATACTCTATAAAATGTATCTCCTTGTATATGTTACAAAGGAGATGAATTTTATATACCAAGTTATTTTTATATACTCTTGACCTGCTACTTAGCAGAACTCTGTTGGTGGGCTTTTTGCTTTGTAAAGTCAGTAGTTACCATCTTCTAATACAGCGACCCTGTGAAAAGTCAGATTTGTTTTAAAAGGGGACACAAGCCATAATTTTACATACTTCATTTGGTACTTAGAACATTACTATAAAATTTTTTGAAGAAAAAAAAAAACAAAAAACAAAACAACAACAGAAAAAAACAAAAAAAAATTTTTTTGGTGTTTAGTCTCATATAGGCTTCTCTTGTTATATTAGTACATTAATTTCATAGCTGTATTGTATTAGATTACAGTAGCTTTGAGATCTTTATATTAAGAAATACTTAACACTAATAACTTGAATTTTAGATTCTTATAATAATCATAGAGTATTGAGGAAAGGATGGTTATTTGAGTAAATGGTATTGGGGAATTCAGCCATTTGGGGTAAAAAAAATTATTTTTTTGCCATATAGCAAATAAATTTCAAATGGATTAGAATTAAATAGAATTGGTGAGTCTGATCTCTAATTTGGAAAAGACTTTATAAGCATAAAGATAATGGGCCAAGTTACAAAGGAGAAATCTGATAGATTTGATTACATACAAGTTCAAAATTTCCAAAACAATAAGCTAAATTTAAAAGTAAATAAATTAGGGAAAATATTTGTAGCAAGTTGGCCAAAGACTTACATGTATCTGACACCAGCCATTTATCAATTAATTGAAAAGATATCAGTTGTAAAATGGACAAAAGGTATAAAGTCAAAAAGAAAATTTAAATAATGATTTTTTTTTAAATGGTGATATTCTTCTGGGAAATATGTAGTAAGTTGGTCAGTCTTTCTAGTTGAACTTTTCTGTAAAAGGTTAACTCTTTCTGGAAAGCTGTTTAGCAATACTGTATATTACAGTAAATACATTTCTAGGAATGTGAACTAAAGAAATAAGCAGAAATGCAAGTGAAGCTTTTTGTAAAAATGTTCTTTGAAAGATTATTACTATTTTTTTTTTTTTAATATTACTATTTTTTTTTTTTGAGACAGTCTCGCTTTGTTGCCCAGGCTGGAGTGAGTGCCGTGGCGTCAGTCTAGCTCACAGCAACCTCAATCTCCTGGGCTCAAGCGATCCTACTGCCTCAGCCTCCCGAGTAGCTGGGACTACAGGCATGTGTCACTATGCCCGGCTAATTTTTTATATATATATTAGTTGGCCAATTAATTTCTTTCTATTTTTAGTAGAGACGGGGTCTTGCTCTTGCTCAGGCTGGTTTCGAACTGACCTGGAGCAATCCACCGGCCTCGGCCTCCCAGAGTGCTAGGATTACAGGCGTGAGCCACCACGCCCGGCCTGAAAGATTATTTTTAATGGCAAAAGGAGTGACCTAAATTATCAATAAAGGGAATGGTCAAATAAATACATTATAAAACACAATAGGAAATTTTTATAATTATTAAAAATTTGGTTTAGAAAAAAATTTTCATGTCATGGAAAAATGAGGATATAGAACTTAGTATATAGGAGTGTACCTGGGATGTCAACTTTTAAAGTACATATATATGCATAGAACAAAGTTATATTCTTAGAAGGATGTATACCAAAATATTCTATCAATCATTTCGGAGTAATGGTACTCCGGAAGATTTTTATTTTCCCCTTTATATGTTTTTGAATTTACCAGATTTGCTTATTTGGTATACTTTTATATGTTAGATGGGGGAAACATGTATGCTTTTATAGTTAGGGGTGGGGGAAAAACCTTATAAAGGAAGTTGCTTATTTTTTAAATAAGAGAAGTTTTTAGTAATTGAAGTGATATAAAATATTCCTCTTCTTAAACTTTGTTATAGCCACTTAAATGGATGTTCCCTGGAAATGTTAAGCAGACCCTCCCTGCTTATCACAGATTCATTTAATGCTACATATGTGCAGCCTAGAAGAAAACAGAGAGATGAACAACTTCTGAGTATGTATTATACAATGTTATTTTTAATGAGCTGTGAAGTGCATGGTAGTATGAATTACTGTTTATTCTGTTTAACACTTTTGTTGGTCATAAGAGGTTGGCTAACTCTAGTATTTTTTTTTAAATGTTATGTGGTCATATCAGTATTTTGTACAGGAAGGTACTTTAGTTAGTGTGAATTTAACTTTTGTGTAACAGGTGTAAAGTTGGCTTCTCCCTACCATCCAGCACATAGTTAGCTCTCCCTGGCACTCACTGGTATATGTCTCTATATAAAGTTGTCATAAAAATGTGTTAGAAAAACATATTCTAAAAGACAAATGAACAAAAGAGATAAATGAGAGTGCAAACAGTCTACTAATTTTGATGTTGGGTGTTTTACATTAATTCAGTAGTCTTGGTTCTGAAGAGGTGCCTCTGGGCCATTACTGCTTGCTTCTGCTTTGACTCAAACTGCTGCTTCTTAAATTTCTTTTAAAAAATAAGATATATGGGATTTCAATAGGGAAAATTGGAGTCCACTTTTAAGGCAACTGCTGCCTTAAAGTAGTCTATCTACTAAAAAAGTGTAACTAGTATACTCTGTTACACTAATTTTCAGAAGCTCTCGGTTTTTTTGGTTTTTGCTAGAGTTTGGTTTTATCAGATATTTCCAAGCAGACTTTCATCTAGAGCAAGGAAATCTATAAAGATGCCCTGTTGGATGGGAGTATGATTTCTATATTCTCGTACAGGCATACATACATCCAAAATAAGTATTATATATAGTCAGCCGTCAGTATTCACAGTTCTACATCCGAGGATTCAACCAACTGCGATTGAAAATATTTGAGAAAAATAAAAACAATACAAATAAAAATATGGTATAACAACTATTTTCATAGCATTTACATTGTATTAGGTATTATAAGTAATCTGGAGATGATTTAAAGTATATAAGAGGATGTACATAGGTTATATGCAAATACTATGCCATTTTATGTAAGGGACTTGAGTGTCTGTGGATTTTGGTATCTATGAGGGGTCTTGGAACCAATACTTAGTGGATAGTGAGGGATGACTATATATGATTTGTGTGTGTGTGTGTGTAAGTGTGTGTATAAAATCAGGAATTCATCACAAGAAAGTTCTCAGAGGTGTGAGACCAGGTTGGCCTGGAAACCCCAGGCTGGTTGCATTTGGCCTAGTCATTCAGTTTTCCCAGTGATACAAATATAATTTTCTATGTGTATTATGTTGTGTAAAGTGTGGAGGACTACTGATGTATAATTTTTCAGTGAAGAAAATTGACGGAAAAAAAATTGGAAGAAAATTCAGTTGAAAGAAAATTGAGTTAAAGGCATTCTTATTCCTATGAAGATAAAAATATATTCAAGAGAATCAAAAGTAGTTGTGATGACTTAAACAAAATTCTTTCAGTTTGTATCTGGCTTAGTAATTGCTTATTTATAAATTATAGTCTTTATAGTAAAAGTAGGGAGGTAAAGTAAGCTTTAATTTTGTAGCAGAGTATTGTTATGTTCTATAGGGATTTTATATCTTGTTTTCTAGCAAATGTCCTGGAAACACTACGAGGTGATGGAAATGTATTAATAGCAGTGGACACAGCAGGCAGAGTTTTGGAACTTGCTCAACTTCTTGATCAGATTTGGAGAACTAAAGATGCAGGATTGGGTGTTTACTCATTGGCACTCCTAAATAATGTCAGTTATAATGTGGTGGAGTTTTCTAAGTCCCAGGTTTGTTTTCATGTTATCATTTGTAATACAGAAGTTTGTATAGTTATTGGGTGTATGGAATATGGTGTCTGAATTTCTCTTTGAATTTCATTTTCCTGTTGAAGAGGTTGTTAGTAATACTAACCATTAACTGTTTACTGTTCTGTGTGCTTTACGTGTATTACTTCATTTAATCCTTATATACCCTATAAAATAGTTTCTATTTTTATCCCCATTTTGAAGATTGGGCAAGTTGCTTCTCATCTAATTCTTAGTTTGTCAATTTGTAAAATGGGGACAAGAATAGAATCTACCTCATAGGAATAAGTGTCCGAATTCATTGTTTGGGATTTATTCATTTATTTATTTAAGACAGAGCTTTGCTCTGTTGCCACAGCTGGAGTACAGTGGCACCATATTAGCTCACCACAGCCTCAAACTCCTAGGCTCAAGCAGTCCTCCTGCCTCAGCCTCCCAAGTAGCCGGGACTATGGGCTTGCTCTACCACGCCCGGCTAATTTTTATTTTTTTTGTAGAGATGGGATCTTGCTTTTGCTCAGGCTGGTCTTGAACTCCTCACCTCAAGCAATCCTTCTGCCTTGGCCTCCCAGAGTGCTACGATTACAGGCGTGAATCACTGTGCCCAGCCTATTATTCTTCTTCTTTTAAATAAACTCTTTCCCTTGAATTAGCAATCTCTGGGAGTAAGATAATCATTTAGACCATGTACGCTGATTTTTAAAAAAAGGTTTAAGATAACTTATAAGTGAAATATAATGCAAATTGGATTTTTAGGGAGATAACTGGAGTGGGAGGCTCTAATGGGGAAAAGAAACAGAAAATAAAATGCTTGTCCAAACTATAAGCAACCAATGGGGGGAAAAGACTTAAAATAGAACTTGAATTCGTTGGCTATTCGAAAATATATTGAAGTGGCAATATAACATTTTCTAATTAATCTTTTCTTCCCCTATTAGGTAGAATGGATGAGTGATAAATTGATGAGATGTTTTGAAGACAAAAGAAATAATCCATTTCAGTTTCGCCATCTCTCTTTATGTCATGGTCTTTCTGACTTGGCTCGAGTACCTAGCCCCAAAGTTGTACTTGCAAGCCAGCCTGACTTGGAATGTGGATTTTCAAGGGATCTCTTTATTCAGTGGTGTCAGGACCCTAAAAACTCAATCATTCTAACTTACAGAACTACTCCTGGGACTTTAGCACGTTTCCTAATTGATAATCCTTCTGAAAAAATTACAGAAATAGAGGTAAGCACTTGGATATGAATTTTATCTTAAAACTGTTTAGGGATATGTTGTGTATGATGTATAAAAATCAGTGGTCAAAAATAAACCTTAAAGTCGTTCCAGTATTTTTATTAGAATAATGGTAGAGAGCCACTGATAGAATGAGTTTCAAAGACCGTTAACTGGAAATTCTCATTCTTGAACTCTTCCATGGTATCCTATGGAATTTAACCCAGAGGGTAAACATATACATTGTTTTTTCAGTCTCTCTGGAAAGTTCCTTTCCTGTCTTTTCCTTAATTTAAATCTGGATGTTTCTTAATCATGTTCTTTTCCCGGTAGCCCACTAAAGTAGGCACTTTTTTTTTCATGTTTCGTGTACTTTGAGTGGGGTAGTGTCTTCTTGTTGTGTATTGCAACTTTCAAGCAATTTCTCTTCCCTTTGCAGTTCATGCCATCAGACCTGATGATATGCTGACCCCTCCTTGTTTCTGCCATTTACTGACCTCCTGTTCATTCTCTGTCATTCACTGGTGTGTTAGACTCTGATTCACAACCTTCCTGTCCACTGGTACTTAGGATTCCATTCTCAGCTTAACATCTGTGTATGTGATCTGTCCAATCCCTTGGTTCTCTCAGTTTCTTGACAGCTTATTTTTCAATTATCTTTTTCTCCACTTTACCTTAGCCATCCATTCCCACTACCATGGTGTCTACTCCTATGCTCATACCCAGAACCTTTTTATGATATGGCTGAACAGTCTCCAGCTCTACCTCAAACACCCCACTCTGATCTTACAGCTGACTTTCTCTATTACTCCCATGCCAACAACCCTTTGGTCATGTTGGTACTTTCAGTTCATGAACTTCACCTTTTACTATCCATCATCCTTCTAGCTTAGAGATAGTGACCCATCAATAATCATAATTTTGCAAACACTTTTAACTCTCTTACCTTTCTTTCTGTTTATTCTACCTACCTGGAAAAACCTTGACCCTAGTTAAACCATGTGCTTAGTCTGTGCCTGTACTTAATAAGCAGCTTTATATTACTGAAGTTAAACACTACTGTGTGGACAGGTTTCCCTTCACCTTTATGAATTCACATCTCAAAAGGGCACCCTACACTAGCACTCACATTCCATAGGGTATTCCCTTTCTCACTCTCCCATAAGGCAGTTTTATGCATTGTTTTTCCTCTCATTCTCAGCCCCCATTCATAGCACATGACCTTGTCTCAAACTTAACAGAGAAGTAGAAGTGAGACAGGAATTCCTTTACCTTCCCACCACTAAATATATTTCGTACTACATTTGCTGCCTTATCTCTAGTTACAGGTGCAAGACAACTAGTTAAATGACCAATATATCAAAAGATCATTTGCTTAATAACCAGTCCATTAAATCTATCAGTTTCCCAAAACTAGTATTATAGAAGTTTATAGCGGTTGATGCTGAATGGGATGGTTACTAACTACCAGAGTTGTGCAAAGTTTTAGATGACTGCTTTTCATTTTATCTTTGTAGCAGCCATTTTAAGGAACATTAGGTTGTTAAAAGCTAAGTGGTAAGGGTGTCTTTGTCTTATAACTCTACTTTAAAAAAGCATAATATTAGTAACTAAAAATCTAATAGATATTTTCTATAAATACAGAATTGTTGAGCAAAGATGCAGAGCAGGCATACCACAGTAAAATACTGTCTTTTGGGTTATCTAATAGCTTAAAAATACTTGAAACATAAAACTAAAAATAAAAATAAAAAAAAAATACTTGAAACAGTTTCATCAGATATGAAATACTGAATTTGAAAACTTTAATTACTAGAAAAGTCCTTTAGGGCTGATAAGCCATTTGAGGAGTTAATAAAAGAATATTAAAAGTGGGCCAGGTACAGTGGCTCACATCTGTAATCCTAGCACTCTGGAAGGATTGCTTGAGCTTAGGAGATCAAGACCAGCCTGAGCAAGATCGAGACCCATGTCTACAAAAAATAGAAAAATTAGCCAGGTGTGGTGACTCATGCCTGTAGTCCCAGTTACCCAGGAGGCTGAGGCAGGAGGATCACTTGAGCCCAGGAGTTTGAGGTTACAGTGAGCTATGATGATGCCACTGTACTCTAGCTGGGGCAACAGAGTGAGACTCTGTCTCTAAAAAAAGAAAAAGAAAAAAAACCAGTAAATGGCATTCAGAAGTATCCTAAAGAAATGAGAAGTAGCCAAAACATGAAATGTTAGTTTAAAAAAATAAGTAATATTTATGCTGAGGATTCTGTCTCTGCTCACCTTCTTAGGATATTTCTTCTGCAGTTATTCCTCTCTCTCTGTTATCAGTCTTCCCTCTACATGATCACATGCAAAACAATTTTTACTATTTTCTATTCCCCTACTCAAAACCTGTTCTTCTCTTGGTCTTCCTTATCTCAGGTCTTTCTTATCTCTTTTTTGTAGTTGAGGAAACGTGTGAAGCTTGAAGGGAAAGAACTTGAGGAATACTTGGAAAAAGAAAAACTAAAGAAAGAAGCTGCTAAAAAACTTGAGCAGTCAAAAGAGTGAGTCATTTTCAGATTATAAATTATGTATGTAATTTGAGAAGAATGTATGACTTAAATGTTTAGTTGAAAACATTTAAATTTTCTTAGGACTTCATCACTTTTGTTACAGACATCTTTTGTGTCTAAACATACAAAAGGCACAGTAAAAAAAAATACAGTATTATAATCTTATGCAACCACCTTTGTCTTAATATGTGTGATTTGTCATTGAGATGTTATGCAGCACATAATTATATATTATTTGGATTGTTATTGAATTAATAATTTTGAATATTCAGTTATAATTTTATAAATATTAATTCAAAATCTTTTTTGGACTTTATGACCTTGATCTATTCCAAAATCCTCCTAGGGCAGATATAGATTCCAGTGATGAGAGCGACATTGAGGAAGATATTGACCAGCCATCAGCTCATAAGACAAAGCATGACTTGATGATGAAAGGTGAAGGTAGTCGGAAAGGAAGTTTCTTCAAACAGGCAAAAAAGTCTTATCCTATGTTTCCTGCCCCAGAAGAAAGAATTAAATGGGATGAATATGGAGAGATTATCAAGTACGTGAGCAAAACAAACTTTTCTTTCTTACAAATTGGAGGTAATATCTGTGTTACCATTTCGGCTCAGTGAATTTGGTCTTTCTGGTCACTATGCACTTTGTCAGTTTCTAAGTGCCTTGGCCTGAAAGATATAGAAGACTTATAGTTTGAAATGCAAAAATAGAAATGTTGAGAAACATCTAGAGAATTAATATTAAGGGAAAACTGGTAGTTTTATTATTTAGTTGTGTGAAATGTTTAGAAAGATGATCAAGACTTTTTCCCCCACTTAAGAAAGGCAGGGAACATCCCTTACACAAAGGATAGGAAGAACTTTGATGGTTGGTAATATTACATTTGGGAAATGGGTTATATCTCAAATAATACACATGTGTGTTATGAGATATGTGAGATAAAGAGGAATGTGAGATAGCATGAATGGAACCATAGAAAATCTGTATCTTCTATTAGACAAACAACTGAAATCATATATTCTAATTACAATTTTGAAAACACTACTGGCCTGTGTAAAAATCCTTTAGGGTTCTCGTTGCTTCCCTGGTAATGTCAAATGCTTTAGCATAATGTGGGCTATCTTTCACAATCTGGTTTCTCCCCATTTTCTATATGTTTCTATATATAGCAGTGTGCTTTGTCCACTCTGGTGGTATCAGCCTTTCTGTTTCCTTCTGCTTGGTTTCTCTGTCATGCCTTTGCACATGTTTTTCCTTTGGTTCTGTTCCATCTTCCCCTCTCAGGTTTCCAGGTGCTGAATCTGGCCTCACTAAATAGTGGAAACTTTTCCTGGCTCCCAACACAGGTCTTTTTTTTGTACTTCCATAATGCTATCTTGAGCATATAGTGGAATTAGATCATTCTTGAGTTTAATTAGGAAAATTCCACTGTTTACTTGACCCTCCAAAACAATAGAGAGGAAACATAACAACTTAACTTTGGTGATTTTGCTTACCTTTCCACTTAATGAGTGGCCAATCTGTTTAGCATGGGCAATGATCTTTAGCTTCAATTTCATTATCTGAAAAATGGGGATAAGAATTAATTGAGGTTATGTTTATAAGGCACTTAGCCTAGAGCCTGACTCATACTAAATGTACTTTAAGTGGTTGCTACTGCTGCTGTTGTTATGTAGATTACAGTTGGAGATATTGGACTCCAGGGGCTAAGAAGCTGCTATAACAATCTGGGTGTTTGGGAATAGAGGCCTGGATTTTCAGAAAGGAGTGTGAGTGGATTTGGGAGTGGGGCTTTGACAAATACAGGAGTCAGAGAGAGAATATTTTAAAAGTGTGTGGTTTTTTTTAAAAAATTTAAACTAGACTAGAACTTTTTCTAATATTGGAAGTAAAAATGGAAAGACAGATGTGTTAATAGTACATTGAAATAAAGATAAAGGCTTATGAGGGAATTAATGATATTTTATATCTCAATCTTCTTGGTAATGTACAAATGGAAAGTCATCTGCTTTCTTTGGTAGGAAGGAAATAACTGGGGATCTTAAGGACGTCAGAGGAGTTCTGAGATTTATTGGGATTTGGCAAAGAAAACTACAGAAATTGAGAAAAAGAATTATTGAAAAAAATACAGAGCTAGGTTTCAATAGTACTTGTGATAGCCACTAAGGTCTTCTAATGACCTGTCTAGGAGCCTTTCACCAGTGCACATGGTGTGTTTCAAAGAACACACTTTAAAGAATCACTTCGGTGATTATGAAAAACATGACATAGGCAGTCATCTGATAATTGATATTATAAAATTGCATTGGCTATGGATCAGATGTATGTTTAAATCTTGAAATACATGTCTAAAAATTATGCCACCTACTAGCTAGCTATACATGTTATATAATATTAGCTTGCTTTTTGCTACTTCTAATTAGAGACTTATTATTTAGACCAGAGGATTTCTTGGTGCCAGAACTTCAAGCTACTGAAGAAGAAAAAAGCAAATTAGAATCTGGTTTGACAAATGGAGATGAACCCATGGATCAGGATTTATCTGATGTTCCCACTAAGTGTATTTCTGCAACAGAGTCTATTGAAATAAAGTAAGTGCTTTTGTTGCAGTTTGAGAATAAATTATAAAATTAAGTTTCAATCACTTGAATTACATAATTTACATAGTTTCAAAAGTGAAATTTCCAAATATTCTGTAGTAAGTTTGTGCTTTTAAAATTTCTCCATGAAGAGACTTGTGAAGTGTGGTAGTATTTTCATTAATGATGTTTGAATGCCAAAGTAATTGAATTAGTAGTAGGAGTTGAACATTAAATTGTTCATTTATATGAAGAAATATTATTTCTGGCCTTTTTAGTAAGCCCATAAGCTGGTGATAGAGAATAGTGCAACTTACAGTTTAATTTTTGTTTTTGAGACAGTCTCACCGTGTCACCTGGGCCAGAGTACAATGGTGTCGTCATAGCTCACTGCAACCTCAAACTCATGGGTTTAAGCGATCCTCCTGCCTCAACTTCCTGAGTAACTGGGACTGGTGTGTGCCACCACTCCTGGCTAATTTTTCTATTTTTTGGTAGAGATGGGGATCTTACTCTTGCTCAGTCTGGTCTCAAAGTCCTGGCCAAGTGATACTGCCGCCTTGGCCTCCCAAAGTGCTAGGATTACAGGTGTGAGCTGCTGTGCCTAGCCCAGTTTAATTTTTTGAGTAACTGCTTGTTTTATAAAATATACTCCTTGACTTAAACATCTCTAGTGCCCTAATGTCTAGAAAATACTTCTGTGATCTAAAGTAGTTAAGAAACCTTCCCCCCTCTTCTACTTAGTATAGTTAGTAATACCAGTAAATGATCATTTTGGAATTTTTTTTGTCATCAGAGAGCTAAGTGGTTTGTCCAATTATAGCTAAGACCTAAATAATATATTTTTGGGCATACCTAAGGCCTAAATAATACATATTAACAATATAATACATGTATATTTCTCAAATCTTCATTTTGTATATCATATACATTTTTTTCCTGATGATAAAAGCCATTTTTTTTTTTTTAGAGTTGTCAGAAAAGTAATCTTGAATAATCATGTCTAATTACAGAGCCAGGGTTACTTACATAGACTATGAAGGACGCTCTGATGGGGATTCCATTAAAAAAATCATTAATCAGATGAAACCACGACAGTTGATCATTGTCCATGGCCCACCAGAGGCCAGTCAAGATCTGGCAGAGTGCTGCCGTGCGTTTGGTGGAAAAGATATTAAAGTGTACATGCCAAAGCTACATGAAACAGTTGATGCCACTAGTGAAACACACATCTATCAGGTAAATATGCTGGCAGTTGGCACTGAGTAGAAATAAATACTTTTTGTTGCAGATTAGGACAGATACATTAGGAATACAGGGATGAGTGAGACAGACACGGCCCCCTGCCCAAGCAGACGTAATAATCTGTGGGGCTTATAAAAAGGAAATAGCATTTATCACATTATCATACCCATGAGAGAGAAGTTTAGGATGCTATGAGAGTGTAAAGGGGAGGAACCCAACTCACATTTAGAGGTTTAAAAAAGGTTTCCTGGAAGAAGTGATAATTAAGCTGAATCCTAACAGTTGTTTAGATGGGTTGTCAGGTGCATAGAGTAGGAAAGAGAAGGGGAAAGAGTGTTCCATGCAGATGGAACAATATTTGCAAAAGTACAGAGGTGAGGGGAATGGTGAGTATTAAAGAATTCAAAGGTTCCAGAAAAATTCACAGATGTTAAGTTTCTACTCCTAATTGAAACAAGTGGAAATAGGTATAGAATTCAGGACTAGCACAGTGGAGAGATGAACTCTTATCAAGTAAAAGGAGATGGTGTCTATTTAAAACAGAAGTGATGTCTATATCTGGAAGAAATGGGTTGGAACTTACCAGGCAGAAAAATTATTCTGGGCAGAGCAAGAGGAAGCAACATTTCAAGAATATGGAGGTGTGGAACTATGGTATATTGGAAAAGTAAAAGCAGTTCAGTACTCCAAGTGCTAGAGAATGAGTCTTAGCAGTGATTCTCAGCTTCGGCTGCACAGGAGAAATCACCTGGGAAGCTTTTCTGGGAGCCAGAGGAACTGGCTCTGGTATTAATCAGTGCTCTGGTATTAATACCAGTGCTCTGGTATTAATCTCACTGGTTATATTAGAAACAGTGGAGAGAAGGCCCTGGCATTCATTGTTTTTTTTTTTTTAATTGCCATGTGATTCCAATGTGTAGTCAGGATTAAGAACCTCTACTTTGGCAGGTAGACAGGGGCCTTAATGATCTTACAGGTAATTAGGTCTTGGTCATTGTGAGGATCCGATGAATGAAAGATTTTCAAATTTTAATCACATTACCAGAGCTAGAAAAAGATAATAATTGGTTATATTTAATTTGTTAATCTATATTCTGTGGGTTTTATTTCTTTCCCTCCCGTTTGCATATCTAGGTGAGATTAAAGGACTCTCTTGTCAGCTCCCTTCAGTTTTGTAAGGCAAAAGATGCTGAATTAGCTTGGATAGACGGTGTTTTGGACATGAGAGTTTCCAAAGTGGACACAGGCGTTATTTTAGAAGAAGGAGAACTGAAGGATGATGGAGAAGACTCAGAAATGCAAGTAGATGCCCCTTCAGATTCTAGCGTTATAGCACAACAAAAGGCCATGAAAAGTCTGTTTGGAGATGATGAGAAAGAAACAGGTGAAGAAAGTGAAATCATTCCGACTTTGGAACCCTTGCCACCCCATGAGGTAAAACATTTAAAAAGCATGTGCTTATTCTCTTTCTTAATTTGTCATCCTTCTAGTTTTCGTTTTGTGTTTTTAAAGTATGTATCACATTTAGGCTGATTTGGGAGTTTTTAAAAAAGATCACTGAAGACATGTTTGTGTGCATCTTTGTGTGCAGCAATTCTGTATGTGTAGGGAATGATAACAATGTACAGGAAACCTTTAGCAAATCTTTTAAGGTACATAATTGTGACCTTTTTTCAGTATGAATTTTTAAATATTAAGTTTGATGATTGTGAGGCTCACCTACCTGCTTCTAATCAGGAGATTTATAATTTTCTAAGAATGCCTTACTGTTGCACTCCATTTGTGTATATTGTCAATTCTGTTCAAATCACTTTTGGTTTTGTTATAGTTAGAAATCTTTTGTTAAATATAGATACAATTTTAGTCTAGTATTTACATGTTCTCAAGCAGTATCTAGTTAATTAACAAATACTCTAGGTTATTAAACTTAAAACAATATTAAAACTGTAAGAGTCCTACATGCACATAAACTGATGTCTTCAGCCCTCTATGAAATTGAGGATAGAGAGATAACCTCCTGTCTCTTTGGATTCCCTGCTAGTACTACTCTTGAAATTGGGAGGAGGAATTAGCATCTTTTTTCTCTCTGTGCTAAAGCTAGTGCTTTTCTAAGCAATTTCAAAAGAGCAGCATTAGGCAAGAACCACTTTCCTTTCTGATTATAAAACCTGTGGCATCTGTTGCAGTTCCTCTAAGGATGAAGGGACAGTGGAAATGGGATTAGGGAAGAATTATCCTCTGAACTAAGCAAAGGACTGGGATCTGGAAAATGAATTTTTTGGTTCAGTTCTGCCTGCTGGCACTCTAGTTGACCCCCTTAGGCAAGTGGGTGAGTGAAGAGCATAACATTACCAAGCATCTCTCTGTTATTGTGAAGCATGACTAATAAAATTGATTGTGAAACATTCAGAAAATGTGAAGGGCTTTGTAATGTTAAGTAATGGGGTAAAATTCAGAATAACAAGTTGGCATGTGATTTATAGTCTTGAAATCTGTCAAAGGACTTCAGGGAATAATAGAAGATATCTTAGAGATCGTGTGGTGTTTTACTTTATTTAGTAGACCTGTGTGTCTGGTGTTTTATTTGAAGTTATTCTTTCCCCTTTGCCCTTATCTAAGGTTCCTGGACATCAGTCAGTTTTTATGAATGAACCAAGACTATCAGACTTCAAGCAAGTTCTTTTACGGGAGGGGATTCAAGCTGAATTTGTAGGAGGTGTGCTTGTTTGCAACAATCAAGTAGCAGTCCGTAGAGTAAGTGTGTTTTTACTAGGAGCTGAACAGAATACATACTTCTGATGTTTTGTCATTTTGAATTCTGTAATACTTGATTGGTAATTTCATAAAACTGAAGATCGATAATTTATATTCATAATGATGACCTTGGAGGCTTATAAAAGTCTTATTGAAGGCTCTATAAGCAGTGATATATAATTTTATTGGAAATTTTTGTTATTTGAATCCTCTGACATTTATGTGTCTATGTAAAATTCATGACTTAAATATTCTGTGAGCCAGAGCAACCCATTTCCTGACTAATCATAAAGTAATCTATTTCATATATTTTGGTTATTATATCTGCATATTTATTAATGAATAGAAAATGTACTAAAGAATTTTTTTAACTTGGTTTCTAGACGGAAACTGGACGCATCGGATTAGAAGGCTGCCTTTGTCAAGATTTTTATAGGATAAGAGACCTTTTATATGAACAATATGCCATTGTGTAAAGGACATGATGTCAAGAAGTATCTGCTTGACCTTTCTAAGAAAAAAGGATTCTTATCTTATTCTAAGCTTTTACTGTTTTGTTTTGTAACATATGAAAAGAATCTGCCAGAAAAACTTACATGTGTTAGATTTTTAAAATGTAAATATTAATAGAGAACATTTTGCTAATGCTCGAATGAGCATTATATAGCTTTTCGGTTTCAGAGTGATAGCGCTCCTAGCAAGTGTACAGGCCCAAGAATGGAAGGCGATCAGTTTCCTTTGGAGACCCCTTATTCTAGAAGGGCTTTTTACTTGAATAAAACAATGCAACTTCGCAAACCAGTTCATGGCCTTAGAGAAATATGTTTGCATGAGTTTTTGCAAACTGTTTCTTATATTTTCTGGAATGAAAAGTGAGAATTATTTAGAAAAATCATGCTACAAAAAAACGAAGCAGAAACAACAGGTTTTTGACACTTATTTAAAAAAACAACAACAAAATACATGCTATGACTCTTCTAATTTGAATATGTGATTGTTTTGACATGGAGCACATCTGTTCCATGCTTATATTTCCTAATGATTCACTCTAGAGTAAGGTAGTACACATTTGGTTCAGAACTCAGTTTTTCTTTCTCCTATTTCTTGTTTTATTATGATTTTGTTTTTCAATTTGAATTATATCATCATTTGAATGTACATAATTCAAAAGAACTCTGTGATGTGTTAAAGTGTTAAGGGCTCGGCATAGCATACATTTTAGACACATCTTAACCATCAGCTAGGTTACTATATTGGAAACTGTTTAGTGCTCAGTTTTTAAGACTACAAATATTGAACCTCATGTTTTTTATAAGGTAACAATATAATTTAATTAAAAGGTGTAAATGTTTTCATCTCTTAGGCTTGTGCTCTCTTAAGATTACCCAAGTAGTAGTTGGATTTTGTACACATTACTACAAAAATAATGCTGAAGTTGGATAAGGTTATCCTTTCTGTGTTCATGTCTTTCTTGTGGCTAACCACCTTGATATAAACCACTTGTCTTCAAGAGTAGAAACAATACATGGAATTTTTATTGAACTAAGTAATGAAAACCATGTCGCTTTATTGTAATTTGTTGATGACTTTTTAGAAAGTACCTGAATCATGGCAGACTTTGGTGTTTATTTTGCAAGTATATAGGCTTCCTTTTTACATTTAGCATTTTTAGAAGGATCAATCTTCTTGTTTAACTTATATAGAACTACGTATGTTACAACCCAGTGATATCAGACTAGAATTAATATTTTATTCTATTTCAAATGCTTACAAAGCCTCTCTTGTGGATTATAGTGCTAATGCAAAGTTAACAGCCTTCTGATACTGAAAAGCAGATATATAAAACGTTACAAAAGATGAATATAAAAAGTATGTTTTCTTTTTAGTGCTTTGAAAAAATTTCACTTAAACCCTTATTAATATATGGAATAAGCCTATAATCCCATTTATATTCCAGAGGCAAGAAAATCTGCATTTGTTTCATGGCTTAAAGCATCTGGTTATACATATTACATTGTACTAGCAATATTGAAAAATTGTTTCTTGCCTAGCCTTTTTATTGTCCTGTGAGCAGGAATTAAAATTTAAAGTACTGCTTGAAGATGGCTATGCTAAATAATGTCATTGCAGGAGTAATACTTGTACCTGTTTCTAGATGACAATATTACTAAAATTTCTAACATGAAGACTTAGCTTAAGAAAAATATAAATTTTAAAAATGACTATGAAAGAAATCATGAACTCAGAGGAACTTTCAGACCTTTATTGTTTAGAAGCAAGAATAAGCACAACATATAGACTATCAGCTGATTAGCGAATTATTTGGTTAAAAAGAAATTTTATTGTAGTGTTTGTTACAGTGAGATTATTAATGTCAGATATCATTGCAAACATTTCTGTATTTTCATGAATCTCTGTGGCCTGAAACAGGTAAGGAAGTCAATTTTCTAAGGTGGGCAAGTCACCTTTTTTTTTAATAGACATACAATTCACATAACATAAAATTCACTTTTAAAATATGCAATTCATTGGTTTTGGTATATTCACAGAGTTGTACGACCACTACAACTATATAATTCCAAAACAGTTTTATCACCCCCAAAAGAAACCCTATATTGCCTATACACATTAGCAGTCACTCCTCATTCTCCCTTCTTTCTAGCCCCTGACAACCATTAATCTACTTTCTGTCTCCCTGAATTTGCTTTTTCTGGACATTTCATAAAAATGGAATGGTATAAATATATAGTCTTCTACGTCTGACTTTGTTCACTTAGCATAATGTTTTCAAAGTTCATTGATGTTGTAGCATGTATCAGTGTAATATTCCATTGTATGGATATACCACATTTTGTTTATCTAGTTGTCCATTCATAGACATTTGGGTTGTTTCCAATTTTTGGCTATTATAAAGAATGCTGCTTTATAGTCATCCTAATGAGAGTAAAGAGGTATCTCATTGAGGTTTGGTTTTTTTTTTTTTTTTTTTTTTTTGAGACAGAGTCTCGCTTTGTTGTCCAGGCTAGAGTGAGTGCCGTGGCATCAGCCTAGCTCACAGCAACCTCAAACTCCTGGGCTCGAGCTATCCTTCTGCCTCAGCCTCCCAAGTAGCTGGGACTACAGGCATGCACCACCATGCCCAGCTAATTTTTTTATATATATATCAGTTGGCCAATTAATTTCTTTCTATTTATAGTAGAGACGGGGTCTCGCTCTTGCTCAGGCTGTTTTTGAACTCCTGACCTTGAGCAATCTTAACCACCTCGGCCTCCCAGAGAGCTAGGATTACGGGCGTGAGCCACCTCGCCCGGCCACTCATTGAGGTTTTGATTTGCCTTTCTTTAATGACTAATGATGTTGAGCATCTTTTTATGTCCTTATTGACTATTTGTATATCTTCTTTGGAGTAATGTCTGTTTTTTTTTTTTTTTTTTGAGACATTGTCTCACTCTGTTGCCTAGGCTAGAGTGCTGTGGCTTCAGCCTAGCTCACAGCAACCTCAAACTCCTGGGCTCAAGCAATCCTTCTGCCTCAGCCTTTGTAGTAGGTGGGACTACAGGCATGTGTCACCATGCCCAGCTAATTTTTCTATATATTTTTAGTTGGCCAATTAATTTCTTTCTATTTTTAGTAGAGACGGGGTCTTGCTCTTGCTCAGGCTGGTTTCGAACTCCTGACTTTGAGAGATCCTCCTGCCTGGGCCTCCCAGAGTTTATTATTCAGTTTATTTGGTTTTTAACCCCCCTTGGTTCCTTATACTATTAGTTTCATGTGTTAGAAACTATTCCTTCATCCAAAGTCATGAAATTTTATGCCAATTTTTTTTTCTAACAGTTTTATAGTTTTAACTCTTACCATTAGGTCTTTGATTCATTTTGAATTAATTTTTGTATATGCTGTGAGGTAGGGGTACAATTTCTTTCTTTTGTATGTGGATACCTAGTTGTTCCAGCATCATTTGTTGACAAGACTATATTTCCCCAATGAATTGTCCTGCCACCCTTGTTGAAAATTAGTTGCCCATAAATGTTTGGGTTTGTTCGTGGACTCACAATTCTGTTACATTGATCTATATTTCTATCTTTATGCTAGTACTATACTGTCTTGATTATTGTAGCTTTGTAATAAGTTTTGAAATCAGGAAGTATGAGTTCTCCAACTTTGTTCTCTTTCCGGATTGTTTTTGGCTGTCTTGGGTTCCTTATATATATATATATATTTTTTTTTTTTTTTTTTTTTTTTGAGACAGAGTCTCACTTTGTTGCCCAGGCTAGAGTGAGTGCCGTGGCATCAGCTTGGCTCACAGCAACCTCAATCTCCGGGGCTCAGCGATCCTACTGCCTCAGCCTCCCGAGTAGCTGGGACTACAGGCATGCACCACCATGCCCGGCTAATTTTTTGTATATTTTTAGTTGGTCAATTAATTTCTTTCTATTTTTGGTAGAGACGGGGTTTCGCTCAGGCTGGTTTCGAACTCCTGACCTTGAGCAATCTGCCCGCCTTGGCCTCCCAAAGTGCTAGGATTACAGGCGTGAGCCACCACGCCCAGCCATTTTTTTTGTTTTTAAAATTTTAATAGATTCAGGGGGTACAAGTTGAATTTCATTACACTTGCATATTGTATAGTGGTGAAGTCTGGGCTTTTGGTGTACCTGTCACTCATCTTGCATTTTTATATGAGTTTTAGAATCAGCTTATGAATTTCTGCATAAAAACTGACTTTTTTTTTTGAGACAGAGTCTCCCTTTGTTGCCCAGGCTAGAGTGAGTGCTGTGGCGTCAGCCTAGCTCACAGCAACCTCAAACTCCTGGGCTCAAGCAATCCTTCTGCCCCAGCCTCCCGAGTAGCTGGGACTATAGGCATGCGCCACCATGCCCAGCTAATTTTTTCTATATATATTAGTTGACCAATTAATTTCTTTCTATTTATAGTAGAGACAGGGTCTCGGGGTCTCGCTGTTGCTCAGGCTGGTTTCGAACTCCTGACCTTGAGCAATCTGCCCACCTCGGCCTCCCAGAGTGCTAGCTAGGATTACAGGCGTGAGCCACTGCGCCTGGGCTAAAACCCAACTTTTAATGTAGGGGGTAGCAGTTGAAGTTTACAACTTAAAATCTTAGGATATTATGGCTAAAAGGGACTGTAAAACTCACTTAGGTCAGTCCACTTATTTTAGTATTGAATGAATGGGCCTGTGGAAGGAAAGGGATTTGCTTGTGATCCGTACAGCTGGTTAAAGGCAGAGTTGGGATTGGAACTCAGCCTTATACTCTATAGAATCCAGTGTCCCTTCCTTCTTCCCTCCCTCTTTCCCAGGGATTTGCTCTTTCACCCAGGCTGGAGTGCACTGGCATGATCATAGCACACTGTAACCTTGAACTGCTAGGGTCAAGCAGTCCTTCTGCCTTAGCTTCTCAAGTAGCTAGGACTACAGGTTACAGGTGCTTGCCACCACATGCATTTTTTTTTTTTTTCTGTAGAGACAGGGTTTTGCTATGTTGTTCAGTTTGGTCTTAAACTCCTGGGCTCAAGCAATCCTTTTTCCTCAGCCTCCCGAGTCAGTAGCTGGGATTACAGGCATGAGCCACCATGTCCAGCTTGAAATTTCATATTTAAATATCAACAGACATAAATGTCTAAAGAGATTGTGTAAATCCTTTATTAGTTATAAGAAAAAAACAAATTCCTTATCCTAAATGTACAGAATTCAAATTCTCATGGTTTTCAACATCTCATATTTGTGAGTTTTTTTATTTTTAAGGAGACATAGATGCAGGAAGAAAGAAGTATGTTTAATGAGGATTCAGAGCATTGTGCATTTTAAACTATTAAGCAGAATGTTATACCAATATTATTGCCCATTAAGGAAAGCTGCTTTCACCCTTATTTCAACTATTCTTTTGAATCCTTTTACCTAAGATAATGAAACCATAAGCAGAGATTTTTCTAATAGTAATAAAAACCAGTGTAATAAATTCCTAATAGCTCAGAGACCACTTGTCTTTATCTTATTCTTTAACTTTTTATTTTGAAATAATTTTAAATTTTTGCAGAAAAGTTACAAGAATAGTTTAAAAGATCCTGTATATCCTTCCCCTAGATTCCTTTATTCTGCTGTATTTACCATTCTGTCTCTATGTACATTATTCTTGAATGATTTGATACTAAGTTGCAGTTATGATGTCCCATTTGCCCTGAACACTTCTATGTGTATTTTTTTAAAAAGGACACGCCTGCATAACCACAGTACTTCCATCAAAATCAGGAAACCAATATTGATAAAATTCTACCATTTAATCCACAAACCCTATTCAAATGTTGCTATTTATTCCAAAAATGTCCTTATAAGTTACCCTTTCATTTGGATCCTTTGATCCAGCATCCAATTCAGGATGATGCATGCATTTAATTATGTTTTCCCTTAGTTTTCCTCAGTCTGGAGCAGTTCCTTGGTTTTTCCTTATTTATAATCTTGATATTTTGAAGAGTGCAGGCCAATTACTTTGTGGAATGACCCTATCTTTGTCTGATATTTCCTTATGATTAGATTCAGGTTATGAATTTTGGGCAGGAATACCAGAGAAGTAATGCTGTATTCTTCTCTACGTTGTGTTCGGAGGCACATAGTGTCAACTTTTCCCATTACTGTTGATGTTAATTTTTAACAGTTGTTTATGCTGTATTCAAGATTTCTTCATTGCGAAGTTACTAAATATTTTTCTCACCTTTTTTTTTTGTGGTGTAAATTTAAAGAGTACTGTATGATGTTTTGATATCCCTATTTGTAGTGAAATGATTACTATAGGTATTTATTAGTTAATGAGAAATAGGTATTTTATGGGCCACTATTTTGAAACTATGTCAATATTCTGTTCTTTGTCAAACTTTTATTCTTTAGTTTGAGCATCCATTGATGATTCTTATCTGAATCAGTTATTGCCAAATGATTTTTCTAATTGCTTCCACATTGCTTCCACATTTAATTGGCATTATATAAGATAGCACTTTCTATTCTTCCCTATTTATTCAATATTTATATCAGTATGGAACATGGATTCCTGTTGTATAATCTACATATGATCATGATTTATTTTGATGCTCCAGTTGTCCCAGATTTGTCTAGTGGGAACGCTTTCAGGCTGGCTCCTGTGTCCTTTTGACATTTCCTCATGGTTTTTTGAGCACTTCCTTCCTTCCTGGTACCACAAGATGTCTCAGGCTCTTCTTGTTTTTTCCCTATCTCAGTCCTGAGATCAGCCATTTTCCCAAAGAGTCCTGGTTCATTTTAGGGGAGAATGGTTTAGAACCAAGACCTGGGTGCTAGGCTGTGATCATTGCCATTGTGCTATCATCACTACCAGGTCCTGTCAGTGGACAAATTTGGAAATATATGCATCTTTGCTTATTTCTCATCCATCCACTTATATATATATACACGAAAAAGCACAAGTCCACACTGATCTCCTATTCCATTTCTCCATAGGGCTGCGGGCCCCAATCCCCAGGCCGCACATCACATCACTCCGCCTCCCCCCTACCCCTTTCCATGGAAAAATTGTCTTCCATGAAACCAGTCCCTGGTGCCAAAAGGTTAGGGACTACTGCTATAGGGTTTGTCTTACTCTTCTACCTTTCTACATTTGTTACTTTTACCCTATGTTTTAAACTGGACTCCCATAGTCTTCAATATATTTATTTGTTCATTCTCCTTGTGATTATCCAATCTCCTGACCATAGGGCTGGCTCCTTTGCTCCAAGCCCCCTGTACATTGCTGCTGCGAGGACTGAGTTCCCTCCCTTTCCCCGATCCATGGCAGCACCTGCCGATTGAACCCAACAGTGGGTATTTTAATGAAAGTACCTTAGGCTCAGATGGTGGTGCCAAGACAAATGTTCCAATTTATGTGGTGCTCTGGCCAAGGTGAAATAAGCATAGATTCTGAAGGTTTTTACTTTGAATAGAACTGTATAGTCTGAGTTTTTGTCTTATGTTGTTAAAATGTTTTCCTCATTACTTGTATATAATGTTCAAGCAAGCATCAAAATAATGATCGCTGAGGAGTCCGGGTAGTGGAGGAAAGTATGAAAAGGAGGGAAGTGTAAACCCAGTCTTGAGGGGAGTAATGGTTATGGCAGGAGTAGTAATCTCAATCGAAAATGCTATCTCAGTCGGAACACATTAGCAGTTAAAGATCTTAAGTAACGTGTTAACATTATTTTATAACTGTCCTTGCAGAAAACTTTGCCTTTCACTTCATCATTTGGATCATCCACCCCCTTAATTCTTAAGTTTTAGGAATGTCAGGACCAAGTTCACTATATTGAGTGCTGAGGTGTTCCTTTATTAAACAGTCAGTTATTCTTCAATCTTAACAATTTGTAGTGGGAGGAATAATGTCATGCCCCTGGACAAATGATTCTTTGGAAAGCTCAGGATGGAGTCCAATTATGTAACAAATGTGGGCAACTGTATAATAATTATTAGAACTTATTCCTACCTGTGAGAAAATGGAGTCTCTAGGACCATAGTTATTTCCATTTTAGAGATTTGTTTCACCTCCTGGGAATAACCACACAAGTGCCCATTTTCTAAAAAAGAACTGAGCCTTTAGCAATAGTAGCTGTCACTGAGTATTTTCTGTGTCCCAGATGATGTGCTAAATGCTTTACGTGTCTCATTTAATCATGACACTGAACAGTGTGGGTACTGTCGTTATCCCAATTACACATGAGGAAACTGAGGCTTAAAGTCTGTTGTTAGTCCTCCAGCTCTCACACGTGATAGACATTACCATGTGTAGTGTTTTGATGGATTACTAGAGTTCTTCAGTTCTGAGCAAAAGAAATTGTCTCTGGCTAACTGGGAAAAAAAGGAGTTTATTGGGAAAATAACCCCAAGGGAGCTCTGGGGATCCTGACAGTCTTTCAGAGCGCATCTAAAGGAATATATTAACTACAAATTGGGTCCCTCAACATACAGTATCATGAGGGAAATTCACCCTGGCTTCTTTTTGGAGGGACGGGTCCCTCTCAAACTCCTGGGCTCAAGCAGTCCTCTCACTTCAGCCTCACAAGTAGCTTGGATTGTAGCCACACCTGGCTCCAGCCTGGCTTTTGTTAAATGCCAACCCTGTCTAACCAAGGTTAGACACAGATAGGGAGAGTTCTCCCTAAGAATTTAAGGGCATGTTACCAAAAGGTAGAAGAATGGGAGGCAAAGACACACAATAAATACCTGCTTTATAGATGCAGTGGCTAGGAGCACCCGCTCTGGAGTCAGGAGCTTCAAATCCTTGGGCCACCTCATTCTGTTGTGAATTGGGCCTGGTTACTTTATTTCTTAGCACTTCAAATATATGGGGATGGTCTCGTACCACTTCCTAGTGTCATATGTGAAGATTAAATAATATGAACCACAGAAAGCACTTGGAGTGTATGGTCCATGGTAAGCACCTTATTACTCAGTAATGATTATTAATTGGCATATTGTCCCATTCCATCTTTATTACAACTCTAAAGGCTTGGGATCACCTCCATTTTTACAACTTAAACTTGCTCTGGGGCAAGTGGCAAAGTCTGAGTGGTATTTTCAAATTCACACAGCTGATCGCTGGTGAATCAGTACTTTCACCGTGCCACCTCGATCTACAAAAAAAAAGCTCTAATATTTATCCTTTTAGCTTTTAGACAAGAATCCTTCAAAGTAACTTCTGATATATTACTCAGAATTTCTTCTTGATAACAGTGGAATTTATACCATCTGACCTAATGTAGGTCTAAAACATTTTTATCTGTAGACATTTCCTAAGATAATTTATTTATTTTGAGACAGAGTCTTGCTTTGTTGCCCAGGCTAGAGTGAGTGCCGTGGTGTCAGCCTAGCTCACAGCAACCTCAAACTCCTGGGCTCCAGCAATCCTGCTGCTTCAACCTCTCAAGTAGCTGGGACTATAGGCACGCACCACCATGCCCGGCTAATTTTTTCTATATATTTTAGTTGGCCAATTAATTTCTTTCTATTTATAGTAGAGATGGGGTCTCACTCTTGCTCAGGCTGGTTTCGAACTCCTGACCTTGAGCAATCTGCCCTCCTCGGCCTCCTAGAGTGCTAGGATTACAGGCATGAGCCACGGTGCCTGGCCTCCTAAGACAATTTAAATGCAGCAAACCTTCTTGTTTGGTCAATGTGATAATGCATTAATCTAGAAAAACAGTCTTTTCTCATCTTTACTGCTGATTTTATGTTATTCCCACAGAATACTAGAAAACAGTATCCTTTAGTCAAAAATAAGAAAACCTATAGGCTGCATGAGAATCTTGGAACAAGTTTTTCCGGGAAATGCTTATATGCTGGTTCCAAAAAGCCATCTAACAATTTCTCAAAAAATCTCATAAGAGGAAGACGTGAGGTTGCATTAGGATTTGGTCAAGTGGTTTCTTACCCTTCCAAAGCTATTTTTAAAGGTTGCTCATTGATGGATCTGTGCTTGTCTGAATTCACAGGCTTTTTCCTCCTTTTACTTGACATTTTAATAAATTTTCTGGTTGAGGATGTCGGTGGCAGGTTAAGAAAATTTGCAAGTAACCTGCTACTGGAAGAAGTAGCTCTTGTATAAAACAAAATTGGCACCTAAAGGAATCCTAACAAGTTTGGACAATGGGATAAATCTAAGAAAATGATGTTACCTCTCTTTCTAAACCAAAGGTACAAACATGTAATAGAGCAATAAAGCCTAGAATTGTAGGTTTTAAAAAAAGTGTTATTGTACTATAAGCTGAGTATAAGATGGCTGCCGAAAAAGGTAATGGGCTTAAGGCCACATTCCTAATAAACTAATGGACACGATAGTTACTAATAGACTTTTAAGGGTAGCCTAAACATAAGACCTGGAACTATAAAACTACTAGAAGAAAACCCAGAGGAAATGCTCCAGGCCATTGGTCTAGGCAAAGGTTTTATGGCTAAGATCTCAAAAGCACAGACAACAAAAAGAAAAATAAACAAATGGGACTATATATTAAGCTCTAAAAAGTTTCTGCAGAGTGAAGGAAACAACAGAATGAAGAAAACCGGTTGAATGGAAGAAAACATTTATAAACTCTTCATGTGACAAGGGACTAGTATCCAGAATATATGAGGAATTCAGTAGCAAAAAACATAATCCCATTAAAAACTGGGCAAAGGTTCTGAATAGACATTTCTCAAAAGAAGACGTACACACGGCCAACAGATTTATGAAAAAATGCTCAACATCACTAATCAGGGAAATGCAAATCAAAACCCCAATAAGCTATTATCTCATTCCAGTTAGAATGACTGTTAACAAAAAGACAAAAAAAAAAAAAAAAAAATGCCAGTGAGGATGTAGAGAAAAAGGAACTCTTATGCACTGGTGGTAGGAATGTAAATTAGTACAGCTGTTATGGAAAACAGCATGGAGATTTCTTTAAAAACTAAAAATAAAACTCTATAATCCAGGAATCCCGCTACTGGGTATTTATCCAAAGGAAAGGAAATCAGTATATCAAAAGGATACCTGCGACCCTATGTTTATTGCAACATTATTCACAATTACCAAGTACAAAATCAACCTAAGTGTCCATCAGTGGATGAATAGATAAAGAAAATGCAGTATGTATACTTAGTGGTATACTATTCAGCCTCAAAAAAGAATGAAGTCTTGTCATTTGCAACAACATGGATGGAACTGGAAGTCATTACATTAAGTGAAATAAGCCAGACAGACAAATATCACATGTCCTCACTCACATGTGGGAACTAAGAAATTGATTCGTGGAGGTAGAGAGTAGAATGATAGTTACCAGAGGCTGGGAAGGGGAGGAGGGGTGGGGAGGATGAAGAGAGGTTGGTTGATGGGTACAAACATACAGTTAGATAAAAGGAGTAAGTTCTAGTATTCAATAGCACAGTAGGATGACTATAGTTAACAATAATTTATATTTCAAAATAGCTATTGATAGAAGAAAAGATTTGAAATGTTCCCAACAGAAATGATAAATGTTTGAGGTGACGGATATCCTAAATACCTTGATTGATTATTACACTTTATATGCAAGTATCAAAATATTACATGTACCCCATAAGTATGTACAAAGATCATCAATAAAAAATAAAAATTTAAAAGGTGGTAATGGTCTTGCTTTATTCTACTGGTAAGAAAGACCCTGCTTAGAGCCCTTCCTGCAGTAAACATTCCCCCCTCTTTTTAACTCTCCCCTCTAATGAGTAATAAATGCACATTATAGAAAATTTGTAAGGCATAGAAAAACATAAAGAAACAGAAAAATGCCTGTACTAATGTAGTGCTTCTATCATTTTGGCCTATTTTCATCTTTTTTCAATGCAATGTTTATATAATTTGTGTACAATTTTGTATTGTGCCTTTACAGAAAATCTTCCTATGTTTGTAAACATCTTTTAATGGATGCAAATACTCCATCATACGGCTATATCATTATTTATTCAGCTCTTCCCAATTGTTGGATGGTTTCCAATTTTTTTCTCTGTAATCTGAAATGTAGACATTTATGCATAAAGTCAGGCATCATGGATGATATTAATACTAGCAAATAATTGCAAACAGCCTAAGTACCTCTTTTTATAAAACATTAGTGTAGGTCCAGAGGAAAGTAACCAGCTGTTGAAAGACCTGGAAATCATAGTAAATAGGAACTAAGGATATTTAGGCTGGAGTATGCAATAGGGGACATTTTTGGAACAGAGTGTATCTTAGAAAGAAATGAGCTCAGGATCGCTACAAGCCTTCAAGAAGCTGATCATCAGGTCAGTTGCAGTGTTCTTTCATCCCCCGTAGTGACCTGGCTTTGTGACCTCTACGTGTAGACACTCTCTTTGGGAAGAGGTGGTAAGTCTTCAACATTCAACAACGAAATGAGGGCATCAGTAATCTATCCACCACCATCCCCCGGAACATCACCGTTCCAAGAATTTGCTTCCAGTGTCAGCGTCTTATATGTGAATGATCTCCACTTGCCTTTCCATCTGCTGTGGGTTTTGTTTGGTTTTTTTTAAGGGTTCTCTTTCTCTCTCAAAACTTATGAGACCACATTTGACCCTGACCAACATGGAGGAGAGAGAACAATTTTTAAAAAGATTTGTTAGAATAGTCACTCTTCTCGATACTTTATTGCTAGTAATTATTAAAAATATGTTTCACAATGGGGACAAACAAGGTGATCGATAGTGGCAGCAGTTCAGATCTCGCCCACAGGCATCAGCCTCCAGCAGACAACCCAAGGAGCACCAATGTTTAAGTTCTTGGGTGAATTCTCCATGCCATGACTGGTTTCCTGAGATGTGAGGCCAATCGCCAGTTCTGGAGTTCTCTGAAAGGATTAACTTCTATGGGAAATCAATGAAGGACAACAAATAAATTGCAAGCCATAAGGTAGAGCATGTTATATGCTATTTAACACACGAGGTCCAGTGTTTCCATTTGTTGCTGTCCTGGAACGAAGAGGACTTGCTATATGTTGCTTTGGTTTAAACCTTGTAGTAGCCCATGCCAGACCTAAGAGTTATCTCCACTTTACAGTTGAAGAGATGAAGACTCAGGCTGAGAATTTCCTTGGGTGTCAATTAATAGTAACTAAGAGCCATAGGCTGGGCACGGTGGCTCACACCTGTAATCTCAACACTTTGGAGACTGAGGCAGGAGGATTGCTTGAGGATGGAAGTTCAAGACCAGCCTGGGCAACACAGTGAGAGTCTCTCTATATATATATTTTAAAAAGCCATAGCCAGGTTACTAATCCAGATTTCTGAGTATTCCAAAGTTCACACTCTTGGATAGGTTAAAGACTTCAAAGGAATGACTATGATTATAGATCTGTCCTAATGTGGCAACAAATAGGCATTTAAAAGAGGAAGGAGTCAGTTGTATGGATTGAAGACATCATAAAACAAGACAAGTTGCCAGGCGCGGTGGCTCACGCCTGTAATCCTAGCACTCTGGGAGGCTGAGGCGGGCGGATTGGATTGCTCGAGGTCAGGAGTTCGAAACCAGCCTGAGCAAGAGCAAGACCCCGTCTCTACTATAAATAGAAAGAAATTAATTGGCCAACTAATATATATATAGAAAATTAGCCGGGCATGGTGGCACATGCCTGTAGTCCCAGCTACTCGGGAGGCTGAGGCAGAAGGATTGCTTGAGCCCAGGAGTTTGAGGTTGCTGTGAGCTAGGCTGACGCCACGGCACTCACTCTAGCCTGGTCAACAAGTGAGACTCTGTCTCAAAAAAAAAAACAAAAAAAAAAAACAAGACAAGCATATTTCCTACCCATCAGTAAAGGAAACTTCCATGCTTCTCTGTCCATTGGATTGAAACTCCAGGCTCTGTTTATTTCTGGGGCTTTGACTTGCTTTTTTTCACCACATTTCAAAATAGAAGCAGTGGTCATCTTAGTCAAAGCTAGGGTTTACTGCTTCTCCTGTCCCACTCTTGGAGTATTTTTCTGCCGCTGGTAGAGCTGCTTCAGACAGATTTAACATTTTGAGATCTCTGCCTTTGAAATATAGTAGGGAAAGGACTAGTGTTAAATGCAAATTCAGAAACCAAGGAAAACCTATGAACTCAATGAGGATCGATGTACAAAATGATCAGTAGTGGGTCTTTGGAGTTGCTAACCTCAACTTCCATTCTAATTCCCTTTCTGACTATGAAGGCATCAGAATAGCTAAGGATGATAGGGAACCTGATGTTTAGACTTACTATATGGTGGGTGCTGGGCTAGGTACTTTATTACTGCATTGTTTGCAATGCCAAACCTAATAGTACCATTCATGGACAGAGGAGTAGCTGAGCAGATTATGGTATATCCACACTGCAGAAATACTAAGTATTTTAAAAAGTAATTTAAGGCCGGGTGCTGTGGCTCACGCCTGTAATCCTAGCTCTTGGGAGGCCGAGGCGGGCGGATTGCTCAAGGTCAGGAGTTCAAAACCAGCCTGAGCAAGAGCGAGACCCCGTCTCTACTATAAATAGAAAGAAATTAATTGGCCAATTGATATATATATAAAAAATTAGCCGGGCATGGTGGCGCATGCCTGTAGTCCCAGCTACCCGGGAGGCTGAGGCAGAAGGATCACTGGAGCCCAGGAGTTTGAGGTTGCTGTGAGCTAGGCTGACGCCACGGCACTCACTCTAGCCTGGGCAACAAAGTGAGACTCTGTCTCAAAAAAAAAAAAAAAAAAAGTAATTTAGATTGATAGATGGATACAAAAACCGATCTGAAAAGATGTTTATGTTATATTAAAATGACAGTTGCTAGAATCCGTAGGAACATGTAAGGGAAAAAAGTAGAAAAAAAATGACAGTTGCAGAGTAATACATAAGATATGATTTCATCTTTAAAACTCTATAAGTGGCTGAGAGAAAATTCTAAGCCAAGTCTGCATTAAAGATGAAATTTTTCCATATGTTCAATGAATTTTACTAATTCTTTTGTTTTTCCTCAGTGAATACTTAATCTGAAAGGAAACATGTATGATGTGACATGAAAATCCTAACCTCCCCATGATGGAGCTGGAGAGAGGCAGTAAGAGGTGGAGATGGGGCAAGAAGAGTGGGGGGAAGAGGAGCATGAGGCAGGGGAGGCCATCTGGGGGCACCCCCAACCCCAGAGCCACTGCCCTTGGCCCCTTGCCCTCCCGTTGCACACCCTTGCATCAAATGGACCCCTGTCTTTGAGGACTTCACAGTGTAGTCCAATCTATGCCCATCTCGTTGCCAATATATGATTCATTGCTCTTTAAAAAGTCTGGACAAGTTATTATCTTGAATATGGTTTCAGGTATGTTTTAAGAACACGTACAACTGGTTTGGTACCAGTATTTTGGATCTAGTCCTGCCTTAGCCTCTCACAATGAATGACAAGCATGATGACTGAGAACAAAAGAGCATCTTGCTGTTGAAGGAACACTGACTAGAGATTTGAAAGGCTTGATACTGACACTTTCTGTGGGACCTTGGCCAAGTCTCTGGTCCTCTCTGACCCTCAGTTTACTTATCTGTAAAATGGACCTGCGTTAGGCTTCGACTAGATACTTTATAAGATCCTATTCTACGTCATGATTCTATTATCCTGGACAAATATATTGTGCTGCTTTGGGCATGCCATTCTATTTTTATATCCCAGACACTGTGGGGAATAGGTAATAAATGTAAGACCTGGTCAATGAATGCCTTTCTGGGTCTCCATAGCTGTCATCCTCCACACGGCCCTCTTCTTCCTCATTACCATCATAACCTAGTGGGTAGAAAACAAACACCACATTAATTCAGTGCACTGTTCTGGGCAAAGGGGAAAACCGCACACCTAATTTTAGCACTTGCAACCAACATTCCTTTGCTGAATGGATTAACTATAGATCTCCTTAAACCCCAACAGGGGAAAATCTTTCTTGTACACATGGCTGTCCCCCGGAGGTATTTTCATATTGAAACCATATTTTGTTCAAAAATAACTGGATTTATTAGTAGTTTTCAATGGTGGTAAACCTGAAGGTTTCAGCCTAACATCTAATCTTAAAAAGGGCAATTAGTTGGAGTTATTAAAAGCTCAGCATCCCACAGATTTTTGAAAACTCATACAGGGTTTCAGAAAACATTAATATCCCCTTTAAACTCTTTCTTCTGCAAAATAACCTAAGCAAATGAGATATTCCTTAGAAATAAGAGAAGTTCTATAAAGAGCGATGGAGGAGATAAATCTTTAATGCTCTGGATAATCTAACTCCCTATTCTCAGCCTGCAGTAGGGGATAGAATCTAAAGATGACATAAAACTTTGAGGGAAATGAAATTAATTCATCTCTATCTCTAGAAAGTACACACAAATGCAAAAGAGGAGCTTTTCATTGTGAGGAACTAGGCTAAAAGAGAACACCATTTGGAGAAATTAGTTTTTAAAAATATACCATAAAGCAACCAAATGAAGGTTTGATTAACAAAGCAAGCCTAAGGTGGATTCATATCCTATGTAATGCTTATGCAATGGCTCCCAGCCACTCTGGAACAATCTGATCAGAAACGTCTAGAAACTGGAATGAGCAATGTCTGTCATCCATTGTACCTGCTTTCAGCCTAGTGAATGTTAACCCTCAATCCACCCCAAAAGTAGGGCTGGTGCAAGTTAGATTCATTTCTTGAAAACTGACTATGTGCAGGGTGCTGGACTCTGGGGGAAGAAAAAGAAATAAGGCAATCAGTCCCAGCATTGACAGTTGTGTGCTTAAAAACATGGACACAGACTGTTCGGGAGGCTGAGGCAGGAGGATCGCTTAAGCCCAGGAGTTTGAGGTTGCTGTGAGCTAGGCTGACGCCACGGCACTCTAGCCCAGGCAACAGAGTGAGTCTCTGTCTCAAAAAATGAAAAACACGGACACAGAGTCTCTTCAATAGATCAGAACTGTTCTGGTCAGATAGATGCGCAAGAGCAGTGTGATGGAAAGGAAGAGGGAAGTCGGGAGAACTACTGAGCCACTCCTGTGGCCGGGCAGCTGGGGTGACCTGAGGAGGAGAAACGGAGGCCAGGCCCCAGGTGGTTTCCCTTTGCCTCCTGGCAACTCTACAGGAAGAACATGAGGAGGCTTGACCGTGTACCTGAGAATATATTCTTTCTGATTGAAAGGTGTTGTGCAATATATTTATCTTGGATGATGGAATCATGATGTAGAAGAGGATCTTTTAAATTATCTTGTTGAACCCTACCCCAGGTCCATTTTACAGATAAGTAAACTGAGGGTCAGAGAGGACCAGAGACTTGGCCAAGGTCCCACAGAAAGTGTCAGTATCAAGCCTTCCAAATCTCTAGTCAGTGTCCCTTTTACAGCAAGGTGCTCTTTTGTTCTCAGTCATCATGTTTGTCATTCATCGTGGGTGGCCAAGGCAGGACAAGATGCAACGCAGGGGCGGTGGTGGGTGATTGGTTAGGATGGGGGCAAACTGGGATTTCTGACGGTGGGTGTGAGTTTAAAGCCAGAGTGCTCATGGACTAAGTCCTGATAGCACTTCAGCCACTTCAACGCGTGTCAGTGGGTTTCTGTCTACCAGTGTGGAAATGGATCATGAGATCTGGGGTCTGAGATCTGGCCATGGGACCCAGGACAATGCCTCTCTGCTTCAAGTGAACAATGAGAGTGGCGACAGTAACAGATATCTATAGTGTTGCCTGCCCAGCATCCACTCTTCCTTCTCTAGTAACAGAAAACATCTGGTTTTCCCCTGAGAAACCCATCCCTTCCCAGCTCTGAAAGGGAAGGGCCATGCATACCCTCAGTGCCAGGGGACAGTGTGTGACACAAGGCGGGGCCACAGTGGCTGGTTCAGGGCGACTCTGCATGTGACTCAGGCCAGGCCAGAGAGTATTAGCACCAGACCTTTGAGAAACAATGATGGGAGGAGGACCTGCTTCCTGCCTAGCAGCTGAGTGGCAAGACCTGATCTTGGGGGGGTGGGGGGTGGTCAGCTTTGCCTCTTTGCCGTGTCATGGAGGACAGCCTGCCTGAGAATGACACCCACAAGGGAAGAAAGCTAAAGGTGGAGACAGAGAGGCAGGTAGAGAAGGGGGGAGATTTGGAAGCCTTTATTTAGAGGGGTAGGGAGAGAGAGAGAGGATGATATTGTTGGAGTTTCCCTCAATCCACTCCTTGAACTTACAGAAACCAATGACTCCCCCTACTCCTTTTTTGGTTTGTTTGCTCATTTAAGCTAGTTTGAGCTGTTTTTGCTGAAACTTGAATAGAAGAGTTCTCACTAAGAAGCATGCACCCCATAGAAGCAAACAATTGTGAGAGCCACACGGGTGTGTCAACTAAACCCAAGCTTCCTCCTATCTGCGCGCTGCAGTTAACAGGCGCCCTGCTGCCCCGGCAGCGCTGTTGGGCGGGAATCTACGAGACCTCTGAAACCCAAACACCACGTGTGTTGACCAGGAAATGGTTTGCAGTCAGCTGTTCTTTCAAATCAAGATTCGTTGGCGAATTCTAAGTGGAGTGGAAATGTTGCCAAATCAGAGATTTTCCTTGATTTAAAAATTTTTTCCAAACTGTGAAACCAAATTTCTTTAAAATTTTTTTCCTTCTTCTCATCATCAAGAGAAGCACTAAGCAGGCCCTGTGGATAGGAGCACAAGTTGAGTTTGGATTTATAAAGGAATCTTGATGACAGGGAAAATGGTGAGTTATTGGAAAGAGGTGTGGCTAAGGGTGAATTAGAATTCACTAAGGCTTGATCTGGAAAATTCTTTAGACCTTGACTCCCCGTAGAGAGAACATTACTGGCTACACCTACGAAGGCAGGAGGAGGCAGGACCTCGGTGGCCTCTTGCGCTGCGGCTGTCTCATCCCTGCTCCTTGCTCTGTCCCACTCTGTCCCGCTCTCTCCACCTCTGAAGGACGCTGGGGTTTTTATCCCACAGCGAGGACATTTTCTCTCTAGAGTAAATGTCTGAAGAACAAGGACAATGCTGGTGGAACTCACCCCTCCCACCTGCCCCTCCAGCACACGCGTCCTCCATGGACCTTGCGAAGAGGAGGAATCCCTAACCTGCTGGGGCTCGCCTGGCCCTCGTCTGTCCTGACTGTTCCATCTCGAGTGTTGGTCTTCGAGTGGCAGCACAGGACACAAGCACGAAGAGCAGCTGGCCTGGGTACAAGGAAGGTCTTTAACACCGGACGCCTGACATGTTCTGATGGAGTCATCATCCTGAAATTGTAGGCAAATGCCGGTTTTAGATCCCTTCAGACCAAAACAGAAACTCCAGGCTCATTAATTCTGCTCCTACTAAGCCCAGTTATGCCTAATTCACATGTGCTATTCTAAATGCAAAGCAATTTCCCATTTCCCAACGAAAAGATTTAAAATATCCCCAAACAAAACCCAATTGTTCCAGGCCAACTTACATATGTAAGCTTTTAGGGAAATAAATAAAATAGCTGTTTATAATATTTCATTTTTTAACGTAAAAAATTGTATGTCTATAAGTCACATGTTATATAAAAGGATATATTAATTTAGAAATTAGCTCTTTTCCACTCTCGTGTTTCCTGGGACAATTTCATTCAAACTCTGCTGGCGGTTCGTTGACATCAGCATCCTCGTCCACATTCGTAGGAATCTTCTAACAATCTAACACCTCAGCCCGTTTGCGTTGAAAGGCAACATCTTTGGCAACTATACATGCTGCTGTCATTGGGGACACAGGGAAAATTCCTCCCGTGGAAACATATTCGTGACTTCTACATCGTAAGCACTAAATGCATTGCTTTTAGTGGTCTTTAAAAAGTACTTTTTTTTTTTTTTCAACTTCTCACATCATTGTAAAGTCCTTCCCTCAAAGGACTAAATCTGTACTAAACGTTTCCATCTCCCTTTTCATGGTTTGTATCAAGTGGCATCCCAAATTAGCTTTGACTGCTTTGCTTCAGACTAATGTATCGTCCCCAAAATAGTATTTTAATGTTCAAGATAACAAGAGAATCTCCTGTAATATGCTAGATTTTTGTAAGGACCCAAATATAAGGCAACTTCCCTTTTTTTTTGAGACAGAGTCTCACTTTGTTGCCCAGGCTAGAGTGAGTGCCGTGGCGTCAGCCTAGCTCACAGCAACCTCAAACTCCTGGGCTCGAGTGATCCTTCTGCCTCAGCCTCCCGGGTAGCTGGGACTACAGGAATGCGACACCATGCCAGGCTAATTTTTTATATATATATATCAGTTGGCCAATTAATTTCTTTCTATTTATAATAGAGACGGGGTCTCGCTCTTGCTCAGGCTGGTTTTGAACTCCTGACCTTGAGCAATCCGCCCGCCTCTGCCTCCCAAGAGCTAGGATTACAGGCGTGAGCCACAGCGCCCGGCCAACTTCCCTTTTTGAGGGACAATTTTGGGGGAAGTCTTAAGTGTGTGTGTATACAGAAATAGCTTCGTCACCGGGAGAACTTACACCTTGCGTTATTCTTACCTGCCCGTGGGAGTCCGACAGCTGCTGTGTGATAGGTTAAGAGATGGTTGATGGGCCGGGCGCGGTGGCTCACGCCTGTAATCCTAGCACTCAGGGAGGCCCTGGCGGGCGGATTGCTCGAGGTCAGGAGTTCAAAACCAGCCTGAGCAAGAGCGAGACCCCGTCTCTACTATAAATAGAAAGAAATTAATTGGCCAACTAATATATATAGAAAAAATTAGCCAGGCATGGTGGCACATGCCTGTAGTCCCAGCTACTTGGGAGGCTGAGGCAGAAGGATCGCTTGAGCCCAGGAGTTTGAGGTTGCTGTGAGCTAGGCTGACGCCATGGCACTCACTCTAGCCTGGGCAACAAAGTGAGACTCTGTCTCAAAAAAAAAAAAAAAAAAAAAAAAGGAGATTGTTGATGATTGTGTTTATGTGCCAGAAACAAAAACTATTAACATACCCACCACGCCCCCACCTAGCAGGCAGCTTCTAAGAGCCTAGAGGGTTGATGTTCTAATTATTATTATTAAATATTATTTTATTTAATAAAAATTTAGGAAGTACCATTGTTTTTTTGTTTTGTTTTGAGGCAGTCTTGCTATGTCACCTGGGCTAACCTCCTGGGATCAAGTGATCCTCCTGCCTCAGCCTCCAGAGTAGCTGGGACTACAGGCACACACCACCACACCTGGGTAATTGTTTCTATTTTTAGTAGAGACGGGGGGTCTTGCTCTTGCTCAGGCTGGTCTCCAACTTCTGAGCTCAAGCAATCTTCCCACCTCGGCCTCCCAGAGTGCTAGGATTACAGGTGTGAGCCATCCACCCAGCCACCAGTGGTTTTTGTTATGTGATGAATTGTATTATGCAGAAGTCAAGAGTTTCAGGGGGAGGGGGGCATGGGCAATATATATAACCTTAACACTTGTAACCCCATAATACGCTGAAAGGAAAAAAAATGAGAAAAAATGAAAGTGACTCTGTAGAAAAAAAAAAAGAAGTCAGAGTTTCAGTGTACCCATCACCATAATAACATACATTGTACTCGATAGGTAGATTTTTATGTTTTACCCCCTGATGTGCTGATTATGATGGGAGATAGAATTGAAGAATTTTTAAGGGTGAAGAAATGTAGATTGAGTTATTTCCAAAAGGGCAGAGATCTGCCTGCAAGAGAAAAAGAGTAGATCCTAAAATGGGAGAAATAGAGAGAAAGGGGAAAGACTATTGTGGGCTAGGTTTTCTTTTAAACTTTGGGAATTTAGGAGGAGAGGAAGGGAGGGGGGGAAGAGAGAGAGAGAGAGAGAGAGAGAGAGAGAGAGAGAGAGAGAGACTGAGCCTGAAGCCTGAATGAAGTTTCAGCGCAGCTACTGATCGATGTTGTAAGAGACAGAAACTGTATCACACACGACAGGCAAAGGAGAAGTTGAATCCCTTTTTGGCAATTTCGAAGAGACTAAATTAAGGCTTCCCTTGCTTTCCAGTTCATTTGGGGGTTTCTTTTAAATGTGGTAGCTTACTGAAATGGGCTCCACGCAACAGCTTGGGTTTGTGTACGTTTGCTGGTAATGTTAGGAAACAATCCTGGCGAGCTTTACAGTTTTCAAAGTGCATTGTCATTCCACATCTCCGCGAAGACCCTCCGCTGCAGTGGTGTCCCCTGCTGTTAATGGGGCTCAGAGCTGGAGTCGCCCAGGTGCAGGGCTCCCTCCTCCCTCTCCTCACTGTGGTCCTCCTGCCTTTCATCCCTGCCCTTCCAGCCCGTCCCCGCCTGGTCTGCCCGCTAGGAGCCTGGAGTGCGCTGCAATGGCGGCGTCCCAAAGGGGAGCAAGGCAAAGTCTATCCCTCCATTAACAGTCGGTCCCTGACCTGGGCGCCTCTCCGCCAGGGCGGCATTCCCACTTCCTGACCTACACACCGCTGGGATTCAGGGGCAGAACAAGTCTCTGAAAGCACTCCTCATGGTTTTCCATGTGACCTTGAGCAAATAGCCTACAGCAAGGTCATGCTTTCCTAACCTGTAAAATAGGGATTATGCCACATTTCATCCACTCCAAGAAGCACATTTTCTCGTATTGTAACACCTCTGAAATCGAGAGAGCCTTAAAATTCTTTGCATGTCAAAGTTTTATTAGTAGCTTCCCCCCTTTGCTTAGTGGTATAAAAAAATAGTGGTGCGTCATACAGTTGATGAAAAATGTAACATATTTGATGAAAAATGGTAACATATTTACCTTTTAGGGTTATTGTGTGGGCTCACAATCACAAGGGAGTGACAAAGAATTCTTCTGTTATTTCGGCCTCTCCTGTCCGACCGGGAGGGCGCGTCCTGTAATCAGGGAAAGGCCTGTGAGGAACTTGAAGTCAGTTTTCAGTAGAAGAAGCAACCCGAGGACCGAGTCCACCATGAATTCTTACCCCAAATTCTAGGCCCCCAGGCCCTTGTGCAAGACTTGGGGTCTCCCTGCCAATGGCATCACCCGGTAGGAAGCCGGGCGCCCACTTGCCCGTGAGGAGATGCAGCTCTGGAGGCGGGGTGAGGATGCTGGACTGAGACCAGGCCTGTGTGTGTGCAGGGAAGTGAGGAGCTGGGGAGAAGCTTCTGGCCCGTGGCCCTGCCTCTGCCGTGCCTCGGGAGGGAGCTCTGCGTCCCCGAGCAGCCGGAAGAGCTGTGAGCATGGACCCAGGCGGAGCTGGCACAGGACCCCGGGGAAACTGAGGGCTTCTAACCAGATGGCAGTGGGGCCTCAGGTAAACGATGTTCACGGTCCCCACCCCAGTGCATCGCAGCCAAGGCGCACTCTGTGCCCAGCGCCACGCTGACTCCGTGGAGCAGCGCTGGGGACCCTTAGGTCCTGGGCCCTGCGGCAAGACTACAAGGTTAGCCTTGTGCCTCAGTTTCTCACAGGTAAATTGGGGGTTATAATATCACTTACTTTATATTATTGTGAGGATTAAAGGAGGTTATGGTTGTAAAACACAAAGAACGATGTGTGTTGAGTAAGTCCTCGATGAAAGCTAACTATTCATATTATTTAAAGTGTCTTTGAATCATTCTGACTTTATTTTATGTGGATTACATAATTTACTCCCAGATGTAAATTTAGTGATATCATTTCCACGTCCTTGGGAGGAAACTCTGTTGCTCTGTAACTGTCCTGCACGTCTCCACACCTACTGTTTCACCCGAGCATTCATTCATTCATTCATCCATCATTTATTCATTCATTCAACAGTGTCTCCCCATTGTAGGTGACAATTTGGTCTCTTTCTCTGCGTTTAAATCCAGCAGGAATTCCCAATTGATCCTTTCCCCTCGATCCCTTCCCTTCCAATGGGAATGGTGCTGTCTCGAGAGCACGAGAGCCAGGCAGGCCGCAAAGGCCACCGACCCAGCACTGTCTTATTTCACAGGTGAGAAAACGAGGCCCAGAAAGGCCAGGTGGCTTGCCCAGGTCTCGCGGGGAGTGCCAGGGCAGGGACCGGCCAGGTGCGCTCATTCCCGGGGACACCCGCCATCATCTGCAGAACAGGTGCACGCTGCTCTCGCCCTGCCAGCTGAGGTTCAGGGGAGGACGGGTGAGGCTCAGGGCAACACCTGCCTTAGAGTACCTCCTCAGGCGAAGGCGCCTCCTCCAACAGCTACTCTAGCTGGCGACTGCCTCCTCCTCCTGTCAGCCCTTTCTAAACAGCTAGAGCAGCAGGTGCTCGTTGTCAGCTAAAGGGGGCACCAGTCCTTTGCAGATGGGAGCTGCTGGGCCCCTGGCCTAATCCTGCTCTCTCCTGCACTAATTCCCTGCAAATAATCTTCCCAGGCTGGCCTTAGCCTACTTCCCCGGGGTTGGAAGGCACACGGGGTAAGCCGTGGGGCTTAACGACGGTGCAGCCACGCGATTGGAACCCACAGCATGTCACTGGCACAAAACCACCCAGAAAGGCGGGTGCCAGTGCTCCCGTTTCTCAGACCAGGAACTGAGGCTCTGCTAGGCCAAGTGGCAGTCCCAGGCTATGCAGCTATGGGATTTGAATTCTGACACTGCAAGCTCATTTGCAAAGTTGAGCCCCGGCTGTGAGGCGTTAATTATTCATGGGTCCTGCCCCTGCGCCCCTGGAGCCTGTCTGCTTTCCTGGGGATGTGCTGACAGTGGAGCTGGCCTCGCTGCAGCCCCCAGGGGAATGTCTGCTTATTTTCCTGAAGTGACAGGTGGAGCAGGCCAGCTCATCACCACCAGAAAGGGTGATTGGGAACGGCGCCCACTTCCACGTGGCTGCCGCACACATACGGGAGGGACGGTGTGCGTGCAGGTGGTTTCCACGAGGCGGCTGGACCACCTGCAGCAGGAGAGCTGCCTCAGTTGTCACATGCTGAAAGAGATGTCTGTCCATGCAACAAGCACTGACCTAGCATCCACTATGCCGGCCGCTGTTGTGGGAGGCTCACAAATGTTTAGTTCTCTTAACAACCCTAGGAAGTAAGTTCTGTGATCAGCCCCAGTTCCTCGGTTTATATATGGTGAAACTGAGGTGCAGAGAAAGGAAGACATTTGCCAAGGCCACGCGGTTAGCAGGTTGGCAGAGCTGGGGTTTGGACCCACACTGTCTGGCTCCAGAGCCCTCGCGCTCTGAACCACCGCACTCTGCAGTCGCTGCTGAACGTCTGTCCCGCTAGAGACCTCAGATATGGCTGAGATAGAAATGGCCTAACCCCCCAAAAGACACACACTGGAACATCAATACCCGAAGTATAAGGAAGAAAGGCAACGGTGCCAAAAGCAAAGTACAGATAAAGCTCTGGGACTTCAGAGAAAGGGGGATATAATTAATTAAGTAATTAATTATGTGTGTGTGTGTGTGTGTGTGTGTGTTTTTGGTTTGTTTAGCTGTCTTTTTTTTTTTAAGAAATTTCATTTTATTCTAATAAAGATTAATGCATGCCTGATAATCTAGTGATAATTCATAAGTTTAGTGGTTCACAATATTTTTAGAAAACATATTAACATCCAAATAAGGCATTGTATAAACGTATATAAAGAATGAAATATTTACTATAATCCTTTAAGAAAAGCCTTGGTCCATTTTGAAAGATCAACAATAAATTTTTGAAAAATCAAAGGAAAAGGAAAATAAGTTTTTTTCCCCCTAGGATACATAAGAACTACTTGCTGGCATTTGTTTGTGCCTGGAATAAAATGGGCCAGATTTTCAAAGGCAGTTAATAACAGCATGTACAGGGCTTGATTTAGCACCAAGTAAGGGCATCCTATGGAAGACATAGGTTTTTCTTCTATCTCTCAAATTGCCCCACTTCTCTTCCAGGTCACAGTACATAAGCATGCGTCCTTGTTGCCCCAAAAGGAATTGAAAATGATTTATAGTTATAAATGGCTGCTCACATGACACTTGTCTTTCTCCCTAAGACAGGGTGACAGTAAAAGCTAGCAGATACCAATTCTTTGGGAATAAAGAACTCCTTCAGGAAACTCAGTTACTGTCCTGGTCCTTGTTACCCTATCATATACATTCTTTTTATTGCTACACCTGTTTACTAATTATGTTTGGTATCTATGCCAAGGGAATACGCCCCAGGGATGCCTGATCTCGTTCTCTTTCCTAAAGTATGCTCATAGTGCCATGGGCTTTCTCTTTTATTTTTTTTTCTTTTCTTCTTCCCTTCCTTCCTTTTCTTTCACTGTATCTTAGATTTATCAAGGCAGAACGTGTTTGGATCAAAGAGAAAAACTGGCAAGTATATCCCGAAACACGCATTTCTTAACCTGAGTTACATCTAAAAACAAGACTTTAATTACATTTTCTGTTGAAAATTCATTCAACTTTGGTGCTTATCTAAGAATTTGTAAGGTCAATTTCTGACATAAATCATATCCCTCAATACATACGTATTTTGAAAAGAAAACAAGTCATCTTAAAGTAATATTTTCCTGTATGGTAATTTATACATTTTTATAGCACATTGAAATTCTGAGTAAACTGAAGGTATGTTTAACAACAAAATACAGCATGCCTACCTTATATACTTCTTATTTGTACCTTGCAATAGATCTGTAAAGCTAGTTGCTTTTTTTCTGGAATTTTATAGATATGGTATCTTATGAAATCATGTTCCACCATGTTAGAAATGTCATTTTTGGCATCAATCTATGCAAAAACTTTTGAAGAGATATTTTCCCCAAATGACAGGTAATTTTTTTAAACTTTTCCAGAAAAATATGGAAATTTTATCATCCATTTATTCTTACTGAACAAAAGGTTATATTACTACCAATTGCTCTTTTAATTTTGCTCTAACAGATGTTATAAAACTTTAGACATCTTTAATATTTTTGAATTGCACACCCATAGTAGGTAACTAGATAAAACATTAGATGATTTTTTAAAAAATCAATCTTAGTATCTGACTCATTTGGCACCTCCTTAGTATCCAGTATAAAATCAGTGGAAATAAAAGTAACATAATTTTAAAAGAATATTCATACAAGCTAGAGTCTTAAGAAAAGAAGCTTCTAAATGCAAGGACAAGAAGGTTTTGCTCATTTTACTAGTTATACACATTTCTCCTCATGGAGTAACTGAGGCTTTCTGGTTTGTGGAACTTTAGTTTGCAGGAAAGCATATACGTGGGGCCAAATCTTGTTGGTTTCTGTTCCGGAGAATGTTTCCAACACCCCCTTTTTCTGGTAATATTCCAGGACTGGCTTCGTTTGGGCTTCATAAGCCTTCAGTCTCTTGATAACCGTCTCTGGTCGGTCATCCTCACGCTGAACGAGAGAGAGGCTCCCCAGGCACATCGTCAGTGCCCACAGTTTTGGGAGGGTTGAATTCAACGTTGTAGACGCGGCCACTGGCTGGATGAATCCAGCGAGCAGTGAGACGTTGTTTAATGACCTCAAAGGGCACATTCAGGTTAATCACTGTGTCCATCTGATGAACTTTATCTAGGGCTTCCGCCTGTGGAAGTGTCCTTGGAAAACCATCCAACAGCCAGCTATACTGGGTGAGATTTTTCAGCTCATGAAGGGCCAGCCGAGTCATGACACCGTCTGGGATGAGTTTCCCTTGGTCGAGGAAAGCCTTGGCTCACACACCAACTTCTGTGCCCCGCAGCATGCTGTCTCGGAGCAGGTCCCCGCTGGAGAGGTGCTTCAGCTCCAAGTGCTGGGTGATGCGCGACAACAGGGTGCCCTTGCCCGAGCCCAGGGCGCCCATGAAGACTGCGCAGGGGCCGCGCGGACGCCCCATGGCCGCGGACAGGCCCCCGCCGCCGACAGTGGCGCTCCGGCCCGGCCTGCGCGCCCGCCCGCTCCTCGGCCCGGGCCCAGGCTTGGCAGCGCCGCTAGCAGGCTGCGGCCGCGGCGTCCAGGCCGTCCCCTGTTTAGCTGTCTTTGTTCACTTGTCTACTGCCTGTTTCCCCACACTAAAATGTAAGCTCCCCAAGAGCAGGAACTGTGTCTTTTTTTTTTCTCCAGCATATTGTGGGGGTACAAATGTTAAGGTTACATATATTGCCCTTGCCCCCTCCCCCCTCGAGTCAGAGCTTCAAGCGTGTCCATCCCTCAGTTGGTGCGCATCGCACTCATTATATATATACCCATCCCCTTCCCCCCACCTGCCCAAGGAACTGTGTCTTGTCACCTCTGTATCCCCAGCAATTGCAACAGTACCTGGCACATAGTAGGTGCTCCATGCATGTTTATTGTTTGGTTAATGTGGTGAATTATAGATGGCCATACATTCTTTGCTAATTCTCCCACTGAAAAGTGGGTCTAGTTCCTCTTCCTTTGAACTTGGGCTTGCCTTAATGAGTTGCTTGACAACAGAATGTGGTAGAAGTGATGTTCTGAAGCTAAGTCCTAAGAAGCAGTGCAGGTTTCATCTGAGTTTCTTGGAACTCTTCCTCCTGGAATGCTCCCTCTCAGAACCTGGTCTTCTTGCTTCGAGCACCCCAAGGCACAGGAATAGGCCACGTGTAGGCTCTCCCATCAACGGCCCCCACCGTGCTCCCAGCTGGCAGTCGGCATGAGCTGCTGGCCTCCATAGTGAGCCCACTTGGGCATTCAGCCCAGACAAGAATTCAGATGACCATAGCTTCAGCCAACGTATGATGGCAACTACCTGAGCGACTCATGTGAGGACCACCCAGCCAAGCTGGGTCCATCCAAAGAACCATGAGAGAGGGGAGTGGGGTTCAGATGTGGGATGACAGGGAGGTGGCAGCATGCCCATGATAAAACAGCGTGTGTGTTCTGGGCTCATTTATGTAAGATCACATAGGCATGGGTGAGCATGCATGAGGAGGTGCTTGGAAGATGGTCACTGAATTGTTAATGGTGGTTCTCTCAGGACAGAAACATCCACGTGACCTTCACTCTCTTTATATTTGAATGAACTATTTAGATTCTTTACAATGAGTACACATTATTTATATAATTACATATAATCAGCAGAGGCAGGGGGATTACTTGAGTTTGAGCCAGGAGTTTGAGACTAGCCTGAGCAAGAGTGAGACCCCATCACTAAAAAATGGAAAGATTAGCTGAGCATGGTGGTTCACACCTGTAGTCTTGGCTACTTGGGAGGCTGAGGCAGGAGAATCACTTGAGCCCAAGAGTTTGAGACTGCAGTGAGCTATGATGACGCCACTGCATTCCAGCATGGGTGACAGAGTGAGACACTGTTCCAAATAAAAAATAAAAGAATTACATATAATAAGAAAGGTTACTGAGGTTGGGGTGGGAGAAAAATAATAAACTAAACTCAAGGTATTTCTCTGATGCAGTGGATATCTCTAACTATTGTCAAGGCTATTCTTTTTAGGGAATAAGATTAAGAGGACTTAAATTTTCACCACTCGGCTTCTTATTCAGATCCTAGTTCAGGTGAGGTGAAGGAACTTGCCCAACATTTCAAGGCTGGTATATCAGTCTAGGCTTCTACTTGAAACAGAAACCAACTCTGGCTGATTTAAACAAGCAAGATATGTATTAAAAGGCTGGGCATCTATTCATGATAAAAACTCTCAGTGAACTAGGAATGAAGTGAAATTTCCTCAACCTAATAAAGAACATCTACAGGAACCTATAGCTAACATCATACTTAGTAGTGAGACACTGAACACTTCCTCTCAAAGACTGGGGAAAAGGCAAAGATATCCACTCTCACGACTCCTATTTAATATCCTACTCAGTACAATAAGGCCAGAAGAAGAAATAAAAGGCATAGGATAAGGAAGAAATAACACTGTAGACAATATGGTTGTATACATAGGAAAGCCCAAAGGATTTCCAGACACTGTTAGAACTAACAAGTCAGTTTAGCAAAAATATAGAATGCAAGATCAATATACTAAAATATATTTGTTCATTTAGTTCTATTTTTATATGCTAGCAATGAACTATTAGAAATGGAAATTTAAAAAATGTACCATTTACAATAGCACCAAAACCATGAAATGCTTAGAGATAAATGATGTAAATATTTGTAAACTGAAAACTACAACCCCTGATGTAGGAAATCAAAGAAGGCTTAAGTAAATGAGATATATCATATTCATGGATTAGAAGATTCAATATTGTCAAGATGCCAATTCTCTCCAAATTGATCAATGTAATCCCAATCAAAATCCCAGCAGATTGGGAGAAACTGACAAGCTGATTTTAATATTTATATAGAAAAGCAAAGGACCTAAATTGGTCCAAAAAATATTGATAGGCTGGGCGAGATGGCTCACGCCTGTAATCCTAGCACTATGGGAGGCTGAGGCGGGCCGATTGCTCGAGGTCAGGAGTAAACTAGCTTGATCAAGAGCGAGATCCCATCTCTACTATAAATAGAAAGAAATTAAGTGGCCAACTAATATATAGAAAAAATTAGCCGGGCATGGTGGCGCATGCCTATAGTCCCAGCTACTCAGGAGGCAGCGGCAGCAGGATTGCTTGAGCCCAGGAGTTTGAGGTTTCTGTGAGCTAGGCACTCATTCCAGCCTGGGCAACAAAGGGAGACTGTCTCAAAAAAAACCCCAAAAAACAAACAATATTGATAAAGAGGGACAAAATTGTAAGACTCATACTACTTAATTTCAAGACTTCTAATATAGCTATAGTAATTGATACAGTGTAGTATTGGTGAAAGGATAGGTGCATAGATCAATACACCAGAAAAAAAATAAAACCCAGAAATAGATTAAGACATACATCAATTGATTTTTGACATAGGTGCCACAGCAATCCAATGGAGAAAACATAGTGTTTTCAATAAATGGTGCTGGAACTATGTGGCAGCTATATGCAAATAATCAAAGAACATCAATCCATAGTACATATGAAAATTAATTTGAAATGGGCCATAGACCTATACATGTAAATGCTAAAATTATAAAACTTCCAGAAAACAGGAGAAAATATTTGATACTTTGGGTTAGGTAATTATTTCTTAGAACACAAAAAGTATGAATCATAAAAGAAAAAAATGATAAAATCAATTTCATCACAATCTAAAACTTCTGCTCTTCAAAAGACACTTATGAAAATAAAAAGGCAAGCCACAGATTGGAAGAAAATATTTGCAAAATACATATCTGATGAAAGACTAGTAACAAGAATATATAAAGACCTATTAAAACTCAAAAATAAGAAAAAAAAACAATAAAAAATTACAAAAGACTTGAACAGACATATCACCAAAAAAGATATGAGAATGGCAAATCATCACATAAAAAGATGCTCAATAGCATTTATAATTAGGCAAATGCAAATTAAAGCCATGACATATCACTATATTCCTATTAAAAAGACTCAAAATTTTAAAACCTGATGATATCAAACGCTGGTGAGGATCTGGAACAACTGGAACTCTCATACAATGCTGGTGGAAATGAAAAATGGTATGGCCACCTTGGCAAACAGTTTGGTAGTTTCTTATAAAGATATATATATATATATATCTCCAGATGATACAATAATTCAACCCCTTGTTATTTATCCAAAGGAAATAAGGACATGTTCATACCAACACCGGCATGTGAAAGTTTATAGCAGCTTTATTCATAATCACTTCAAACATGATACAACCTAAATATCCATCAACTGATGAAAAGTCGAGCAAATTCTGGTAAATTCATACAATAATCTCATTATAGAGCAGTAGAAAGGGACAAAGTACTTGTACCTCCAACAACATAGATGACTGTGAAGAGCATGATGCGAGGGGAAAAAGACAGGCTCAAAAGGCTGCACACTGTCCGATTCCACTTATATAACATCCTAGAAAAGGAAAAACTATGGGAAAGAAATCAGGCCCATCATTGCCAGGGGCTGGAGGTGGGGAAAGCAGGTACACAGGAACTTTCTAGTATGAAGGGAATAATCTATATCTTGATTGTGGGGCTGGTTATGCAACTGTGTAATTTTGCCAAAATTCATAGAACTGTACACTTAAAAAGAGTGACTATCACTTCATATAATATATACTCTAAAAAATTTGGAAAAAAAAAGAAAGTTCTTTGGGTGGGTCAGAAGACTCCATGATGGCCATGAACATGCCCAGAATCACAGCATTATACATACTGGACTCAGCCGGCATCGATGAGTATTCAGCCAGGGAAACAGAGGGCACCCCAGGTTGTCAATCCGAGAAGGACTTAATCCATGGATTGATCCCTGGACTTCATGAGCCTGCTGGGCCTTAGCAGCAAGGGAAGCAGGGACAGGAAGACAGGAAGTGTCTGGCATGTTCACCTTTTACGGTGGGCAGTAGGCTGCACCTTTGCAGGTGGGAGATTCACCACAAGATAAAGGGGTTCAGATGCTGGAAGCCAAAAGGAACAACAAATATCCACTATGGCCATGAAGTGTGAAAGTTGGGTTTCCAGTGCTTATCTTTCCAACGAAGGCTGAGCTCTTAATTATGTACTACACAGCAGATTTTTTTTTTTTTTTGAGACAGAGTCTCCCTTTGTTGCCCAGGCTAAAGTGAGTGCCCTGGCGTCAGCCTAGCTCATAGCAACCTCAAACTCCTGGGCTCAAGCAATCCTCCTGCCTCAGCCTCCCGAGTAGCTGGGACTACAGGCATGTGCCACTATGCCTGGCTAATTTTTCTATATATATTATTTGGCCAATTAATTTCTTTCTGTTTAGAGTAGAGACGGGGTCTCGCTCTTGCTCAGGCTGGTTTTGAACTCCTGACCTCCAGCAATCCGCCTGCCTTGGCCTCCCAGAGTGCTAGGATTACAGGCGTGAGCCACCACGCCGGGCCTACACAGCAGATCTTAAGGTGACGCCTAAATGCTGCTCCCAGGATCCATCCAGGACCGCTTCGTCTGGAATGGGTTAAAAACTGTGGACACTGAACCACACGCCATGTACACACGACTCTCTCCACCACGAGAGTGGAGAGCTCTGGGCTTCCTGGTGGTCTTCTCGGCTCTGCCCACCCTGAGGTCCCATCCAGGCCGTTCAGCACCATGTGTGTCCTCCTCTTTCAGCTTAGGAGTAACAGGTGCCCAGAGAGCAGGAGGAGAAGGAGGGGCACCTCCTCCCTGGGCCCACGACCCGGAAGCTGGAGCTTTGAGTAGCATCAGTGTCAGGAAGGAGCAGGAAGGGGGAGAGCGAGCACAGGGTGGGTGGGAGGCCAACGTGAAGTTTTGAAATAAAAGCCCTTTCCTCCCTCCATCTTCTGTCCTCTGCTCACAGAGAAGCTCTGGCTCAAAGCAGGCCAGGGCCCTCACCCTTCCTCTGGGCTCAGCCTCTGCGGGTCCGCCAGGCTGCCCAGAGCTCTGTCTCCTTCCTCCCTCTCACCATGCCTGCATTTCTTTCCACCTGGTTCTTCCTCCTCCTCGGCACATCCTCTAAATATGTTGGGCCTCCCCTGCCAAACACCCACCCACCTACCAAACAGCACCTGCAGGCTTTTCTTTTAAACACGGAACAACACAGCTGCGAGAACGGTGTGGACTCCCAAACTCAAAACCAGCAAAGCTGGAAGGGCATCTTGGCACGGGAAACACCCGAGCAGAGAGGACAGAGAGGAAAGATCCAGGGAACCTCCTGGATGCACGTCCTCCAACCACCCTCCAGGCCTCCCCTCCTCCCACAAAGGGCTGAAACCGCCAGGTGCCCCCTTCCCATCCTCCTTCCCAGCAGGAGCAGGGCGCGGGCTCTGTCCCCGGCCAGTAGGCCCAGGGAGAGGAGGAGTTCACTGGCATCTCTGGGTAAGGTTTCCCTCCCTCCCGGATGAAAGGAGGTGCGCAGGTGGACAGGCGCGTCCTCTCCTGCCAGACACCCTCATGTCTACATGGGATGCTGGAATTGTCAGCTTGTGACCACAGGGGCAGCCTAGGGCCAAGCTACTATGCCAAGGGAGGCTGAGCAGAAAGATGGAAAAGAGTCTGGGTCTCTGGTGACATCACTGAAAACCAACCCTGGAACTTTCCTAAGGTGGGTTTTCCGATCATGTATGGTAACAATGCTTCTTATTGTTTCATCTCCCAGCAGTTGGGTGTCCTGCCCCTCACGGCTGAAAGGAGCCAGCATTTGCCAGATTCCCTGGTGTGTCAGACTCTGCTAGGAGCCTTCATAAAGGAATTACTACATTGTCTCCTTTTTACATTTGAGGAAACCAAATCTTAGAGAGGTTGAGTAACCTGCACAAGGTCACTCACTAAGCGCACAAGGCAGGACTCTTAAGTTATTGTGACGAAAAACAAAACAAAACTTATTGGCCATCGACAGATGAATGGATAAACAAAACGAGGTTTATACATACAATGAAATGTTATTCAGCCTTTAAAAGGAAGAAGATTCTGATATAACCTACAACATGGATGAAGCTTGAAAACATGTTCAGTGAAACAAACCAGACACAAAAGGGCAAATATTGTGTGATTCTGCTTACATAAGGTACAATCAAATTCATAGAGACAGGAAGTAACGTAGTGGGTAGCAGAGGCTGGGGGTGGGTACGGGAGTTAGTGTTTTATGGGTACCGACTTCCAGTGTGGGAAAATGAACAAGTCTCGAGATGGGTGGTGGTGATGGTTGTGCAACAATGCGAATGTCCTAATGCCACTGAACTGCAGGCTTGAACATAGTTAAAATGATCAATTTCACGCTATGTATATTTTACCACAACCCCCCGCCCCTCCAAAAAAAAAGATATAATGAAACTTCTGCTCTTAAAAACTCACGGCACACTTACTATATGTCAGGCACTGTGCTGGGGGTGCAAAGCAAAGGAGGCGGGCAGTTGGGCTTTGGGGGCGCTGGGGACCTTTGAGGAGCTAAAGGCGGCTCCTTGCGCTGCGATTCCAGTGGGGAGGCTGATAGTGCTTGAGCAGCCGCTGCTGCGGTGAAGGGGAGGAAACAGAGTGAACAGCTCACTGGTCCTTAAAGCTTCCTCCTGGAAACACACTTGCCCCGTCTGCCCAGACTTCATTGCCAGGCCAAGTCATGTGACTCTCTTAGCTTCAGAGGAGGAGGAGGAGGGGAAGGTAAATCCCACCGGGTGCCCGGAAAGCTGAGTCAGCACTAATGGGCACAGCACGGATGGCAACCACAGATGTGCCCTCTGCAGCTGGCACGGTCCCCACCTCTCCCTCTGGTCTTACGTTTTATGTTACCCGCCTGTTCCAAAAGGCATTCAAATAGCTGACTCCTGAGCCGGAGAACTTGAGGCATTCCATGCCCAACTCCCTGAAACTCACTATTTGATAACTCAATCTCAATCTATAGGCATAGTCACTAGACTTTTGTCCCTCTTAACTTGCCCGCTCTGCTACCTGCCCACCTGTCCAGTTCTTAGCTGTTTCCTGCAGCTGGATTGTCCATCAACGTTGCCTCAACACCCTGTGCCTCTTTACCTGGAGCTACTATCTGCCAATCAGTGTGTCCTTCAGGTACCACGGTCTCCACTGAGTACAGGAGGGGACCTTCCACTGCCTCCTTCCCTTCCCCTGGCCACCCCAGCCTCTGTTCCTCACCACCACGCCACCACGGGCAGCTAGAATCAGCCCCTGTCTCCTCCCAGCCCATCTGTCCAGTTAAACTGGACCATGAACATCTCTCCTGAGATGTTTGCATCCCGGATTAGATTAAAGCTACATCGAGATAAACTATACACCCACCCATGTTTTTCCCTTAACCCCCCAGGAGGTATAGCTAAGATTTATATAACACCTGCTTCCGTTCTGCGCCTTCTGCCAGAGCCCAGGTTTCCAAGGTCAGGAATACCATCTGTTCCTTCCTGCAGTGCCCGGCCTGGGCGCCACCTTCAGCACGTGAAGGGTGGAAATGAGAGGTGTTTCCAGAATAAGGGTGTCAAGATTGGGTTGCACTGGGAGGAGCATTTGCTAAAAGTGGCACCCCCAGGGTGTGCTGGGGTGTGAACTGGAAGATTGTCAAGGAGAAGCCAAGGTCAAGGCCAGGAAGACAGTGCCAAGCACAAGCGTAAAGGAGGAGATGGGAACCCAGGAGGACATCGCCAGGTTTAGAGTGAGATAAGAGGGAGGGATGCGGGGTGGGCAGGGCAGAGGCCCAGAGCCAGACTCTAGATAGCCTGAGAGCCCCAGGCCACCTCACTGCACCCCTGGCTCCCCACACCTTGCAAGCACTTCTAATCCTGTGGCGAGAAAAACTGGCTCAGGAAACAAAGAGACAAACAATAGCTGAAAATCTGCGGCCTGTTGCTGTGTTTAGCTCCCTCTGAGCAAGCGCAAGGAACCAATGGGCAGAGCCAAGAATGACAATTCTGAGGCTTTGGGGTTGGAGGAGTCTTTTGCATGGGCTCCAGAGAGGCAAAGAACACAGGCTGGAGTCTCTCATGTCCCCCTTGGCCTGGCCCCAGAACAGGACATGCAGGCAGAGTGGAAGGCACTCTTGGGAGATACAGGGCACCAGCAGGGCTAGCATGATGCCCGGTGTGAGCCTAGGGGAGGAGGAAGTGGAGGAGGAGGAAGGGCACCCTGTCTCCTGCGGGGGCATCCCAGAGGGTCTTTGCTCCACGAGGACGACTGAGAGGGCAGCAGTCTCTGGGCGCCCACCCAAGGGTGCCCGTGAGCACAGCTTGGCGGGCAGCAGGCCTCAGAGTAGCCGGGGCAGAAGAACCCCAGAGGCCCACTCCTGAGTATGGAGGGGCCACCCCTGGGGCTCCCAGGCTGCCGGGGGCACTGTGCAAGGGTGAGGGTGCAATTCTGGGGAGAGGGTGGTGGAAGCCTCTCATGCTGGGCTGTGGCCCGGTTGGCTGGAGAAACCTCAGGCGACTTACCTGGAATCTGCAACAGCCTGTCAAGGGTCCTTCTGCCTCATTCGCGGTCTTTGGGTTGGGGGGCGTGGGGGGAAGCTTCCGTCTAAAAGGTTGAAACTGTCGCACTGCATCTGACGTTGCGGGGCTGCCCTCCCAGGTCCCCGGCAGGCCCCTCGCGGTGCAGCACCCACGGGGGTGGGGGGCAGGGGGGGGCGAGGGCAGGGGCTGCACGCCACCGGCCTGGTTTTAGGGATGGGTGAGGGGCTCTTCAGTCCTTCCCCCGTGTGCAGTCACTGTTCCTTCTCTCGGTTTCCCTCAGCCACAACTGAGGAGAACGCAGAGCTCCCTGCGCTGCTCGGAGCAGGCCCTTTCCGTGGCTACCCAAACTAAAGAAGAGGGAAGAAGTCACGTGACCCGTGTCCTGTCCCACCCTTAGAAGGTACCAGCAACACCCACCACCCACCGTATTCAACACCTTGAGTTTTACTGACGCACCCAGCCCTCTTCAGCGACGCCCGAGACGGCAGCGCACAGGATCCATTCCTTGCGACCCCCTCTGGGAGTGTGTGCTGTCTTCCGGGCGACAGGAGGTGAACTCCCCCGGTCAGCAGCCACCTTGCTTTTACAAAATAAAATGTGCCACATGCAGCTAAAACAAGGCTATTTTGCATGCATAGGTTTTTGTTGTTGTTGTTTCTTTTTGGCTTATTTCTAGCTACATTTCCAGAACCCTGAGGGAAAGTTGCAAGAAACTCTCTGGCCAACTCCATAATCATTATGCCTGACGCATGCTGGAGAGAAGCCCCCAGCCCTCTGTAGGCATGGTCTTGTCACGTTCTAATGACGTGAGTTTGGAGGTGAGACGCTGCCAAGCTCCTACGAAACACAAAGAGGTCGCCACACAAAGAGGTCGCCGTGGAAGCAGATTTGTGAGCGGGTTGGAAGGCAGCCAGCCGGAGCCGTGGCCCAGGGCTCTGTGAAGAAGTGCTGACTGCGTAGACCTTCTCATTGTTTAAAAATGAGCAAACCCAGAGACTCTGGCTTCAAAGAGCTCAGCCTCAAACAGCAGCGGGAGGCAGTGGGGGGAGGGTCGCCTGTGATCCTGCCACGTGGAAGGGGTTCACTTGCTCTGTCATTCTAGCCACGGAAAACGGCAGGCCTCAGGTCCAGTTCCAGTGGGGGTCTGTAAGGCTGGCACTCAGGGTGGCAATGCAGGGCCGGAGGGTTTGGGCAGCAGCAAGCCAGAGGCCAGGTGACAGAGAGGGATCAGAGGGGCAGGGGATGGACATGCAGACTATGCTTGTGCCTGTGCAGCACCTGTCACATGGTATGGGTACACGCAGTAAATATCTTTTGAGTGCACGCGTGAGTGAATGAACGCCCCGTTCACGCCTCCGTCCTAGGCACTGGGTGCACATCCATGAACCGACAAAACAGTCAGGCATTGCTGCCCCCGTGGAGCCTCCAACCTAGTGCATGGGAGACAGACAGCACATGTAACAGACACACACACTAATCACACTAGCGTCCTAGGAGGAGGCAAGTGCTCTGAAAAAATCGAGAAGGCTAAGAGACTGGGAAGTGCTGGGGGCTGGAGGGGAGTGCAGTTCTTGGAAGGAAGGGCAGTCAGGGAAGGCCTCACTTAGCATGCCACAGCCGAGCACGGCTTTGCAGCGGGACAAGAGAGTCGTGTGCACGAGCATGTTGGGAAAGAGCTCTGTAGGTGAGAGAAGGAAGCCTGGGCAAAGACAGGGCTGAGTCTGGGGAAGGGGGGTGGTGCTTTGAGGCAGCCAGAGTGGCTGGAGTGGAGAGAGTGAGGGCCAGGCATGGAAGATGAAGCCGGAGAGGCAGGAGAGGGAGGATCAGTGACTGGCAGGCAGCAGAGGGCCTGCTCACACTGGCTGCCCGGAGGAGAGTTTATTTGCAAAGTGTAGGCAGGATATAGGGACACCCCAAGGGATAGTTCAGGACCCCCGGATGTCTCACCACCTCTAGAACTGCAGGGGCAAGAGAAGAGAAGTTACTTGAACCCGGGGAGAGAGGAGAGCTGCTTGGTGGTGGAGTGGCAACCGGCCCCTGGGGTACCCCGCAGGGAGGAAGCTGGGGGGAGCCAGGGGAGTAAGCACCCCGACTTCATTCTCCTCTCTCCCCCCACTCTCCTGCCCAGGTTGTCGTGCCCAGTGGGAAGCCAGAGAATGCACTGGGCCGGGAGAGCAGGGTGGGGCATGGGAATAGCCAGGCCAACGAGAGATGCCAGTCTGTGCAGGGCACTGGGGCCAGCCAAGGACTCGCCAATGGGTGCCAGTCTGTGCGTGGCACCGGGGCGAGCCAAGGACTCCAGCTTTCCCTCTGAGCGACAAGGGTACTGGAGTGGGAGTGACAGGAGCTGACTTCCGTCATGAGTGAATGGATGAATGTCATAAGTAAACGCCAGCTGCCACCCTCAGTGCCAACAGCAGAAACCAGGAGCTGAAGCAGGGAGGTGTGGGAGAGGGAGCCGCAGGGGATCCACAAGGGTTGGTTGGTGCAGCCGGGCAGGGAGGGAGGGTGCCCGGCCCTGCCAGGTCGCCCTCATTCTCCTCCCACTGAGAGGAGGCTCCAGATCAGGGGCCCCTCTGGGATTCCACTCTCAGCCCAGAGAGGTGGGCCTGGGACCCCAAAGGACTGCCACAGGGACACCAGGTGTGTGGGTCCGGGCCTGAGACACCCCAGGGGACCATATCTAGCCCCTGGCACCATCCCAATTTTGACTACGTGTTGCCCTTGCTTGCAGTTGTGGGTTGAGTGGTGTGCCCCCAAGACATGTTGAAGTTCTAACCCCCAGTACCTCAGAATGTGACCTTATTTGGAAATAGGGTCATTGCAAATGCAGTTAAGATGAGGTCATACTGCAGTAGGCCAGGCCTTAATCAAATATAACTGGAGTCCTTACAAGAAGAGGAAGAAAATGTGCAAACAGAAGCACACGGAGAGAGCCAGGAGGCGTCGGGGCAGAGACCGGAGTGAGGCAGCCACAAACGCAGGAACGCCAAGAGCGGGCAAGGGTTTTCCCAGCCAGAGTTTCAGAGAGCACAGCCCTGCCCACACCTTGACTTTGGGCTTCCAGAATTGTGATAGAATAAATCCCCATTGTTTAAGCCACCCAATTTGGGGTGCTTTGTTACGGCAGCCCTAAGACTCTCTCAGTTCCAATGCCTGCGCAGGTGCCTGGCGGGCCCCTGGCTACACGGTGTCCATAATAATTCCACAGCCAGGCTGGCCAGGAGAAAGTGGCCTCTAGCTTGGGGAACCCCAGCCCTCCCCTGTCAGTCAGGGTCTTGGCTTGCTTGGGACGACAACAACAATAGCCGGCCAGCCAGGCACCGAGTGCAGGATGGAGGTGGAGTCATTCTCAAAGTGCTACCAGGCCTCAGGCGGGCGGCGGGGGCTGTCGCAGAGGCGACCGAGCCCAGCACGAGTCTGGCAGAGTTGGCAGAGCTGGCATTCAGTAAATACTTCACGAGTGAACTTTTCCCGACTTTTCAGTTGGTATGGCAGGTCGGAGGGTGGCCTTCGAATCCTTGGAACCTGTGAATATGACCTTATTTGGAAAAGAGGTCTTTGTGCATGTAATTAAATTGAGGATCTTGAGATGAGATCTCCCCGGATTAACCGGATGGGCCCCAGATCCGATGACAAATGTGCTGGTGAGGGACAGGAGAGGAGAGGACACGGACACAGGGGAGACTGCCAGGAGAAGACGGAGGCAGAGACGGGAGTGATGTGGCCGGGGACTGCCGACAGCCACCGACTCTGGGACAGGCAGGGAGGGACCCTCCCCCAGCGTCGCCAGGGGGACCACGTCCTGCCCCTGCTTCAGTTTTGGGCTTCCGGCCTTCAGCACCGCGGCAGGATGCATTTCTGTTGTTTCCAGCCAGCCTGTCTGTGGTCCTTTGTCGTGGCAGTCTCAGGAAACTCACAGAGCCGGCGACCTTCACTCAAGGAAAAGCCAACTCTGACGATGGCGGAGGAGCCGCTGATGACTGAGGAAAGCCCGTGGGCGGCCCTGAGCTGCTGGCTGGACTCCGGAGGGCTCGGTGCTGAGAGAGGCCACCCAGAGCCAGAGCTGCCGCAGCCCCGAGACAGACCCCGCAGAGCGAGTCATTAGCCAGCGTGGGCGGCCGCCTGCCCCGCTCTGGTCTGTTTATCCTCCTTGTTGTTTGTCTCGCTCCTAGTCCGCGTCCCTGATGAAAACTTTAATTAAGAGTCCACACTGAGGGAAATGGCCTAGTTATGGGTCTGTCTCAGGGGGACGTTCTCTTTACCGAGGCGGTTCCTTTGCCTTTCTGGGATCCCACTGGAGGTGTCACAGCCTCCCGCAGCCGCCAGGACGACTGTTTACTTCCGAGGGTCCGAGAGGCCTGGCGTGGCCCGGCTGGTCCAGAGCAGGGTCCTCGCGTCCCCGCTGAGCCGCTGTCCTGCGGGCGGCAGGCGGCTGTACCACCCCACGCCTGGTAACAAGACGGTTCAGACCGAGGCCGGGACCCTGCCCCGCGGCTCCCGCCCCGCCAGACCCACAGCCCCATTCGGAACACGCGTCCCCGCCTCCGCCGTCCTCCGGCACGTCTGCTTTTTTGTACTGAGGGTTCTTCTGAGCAAAGGGAAACACAAGCATGCTATGAAGAAGACATGAACAAACTGAGGATTTTGATTTAGCCTAAACAGGAGAAGATGGGGGACCCATGAATGAAGCCTTAGATATGGCAAAGATACTCTTTTCCCATAGCCAACGATGGACTGGGTCTGTTCCAGAAGGTTCTGGACCCAGAGGGGGCCAGACTGCAGGGACAGATTTTATTTTATTTTATTTTATTTTATTTTATTTTATTTTATTTTATTTTATTTTATTTTATTTTATTTTATTTTATTTTATTTTATTTTATTTTATTTCATTTCAGAGTCTCACTCTGTTGCCCAGGCTAGAGTGAGTGCCGTGGCATCAGCTCGGCTCACAGCAACCTCAAAATCCTGGGCTCAAGCAATTCTGCTGCCTCAGCCTCCCGAGTAGCTGGGACTACAGGCATGCGCCACTATGCCCGGCTAATTTTTCCTATATATATTAGTTGGCCAATTAATTTCTTTCTAATTATAGTAGAGACAGGGTCTCGCTCTTGCTCAGGCTGGTTTCAAACTCCTGACCTCAAGCAATCCGCCCGCCTCGGCCTCCCAGAGTGCTAGGATTACAGGCGTGAGCCACCGCGCCCGGCCAAGGGACAGATTTTAGCTTCATACATAAACACAAACATGATTAACTGTCAGAGCATCGTGGTTGTGAGTGGAGGGCTGTCTATGCGGTGGCCGCCCCCTGACCACCAGCAACGGTGAATGGCGTGAGGGCCGTGTCTGACCCAAGGCCAGCCAGTGACCCACCAGGGCCTCTCCCTTGGGAATTGAACTAAAAGACATAGATTAGTCCACTGGGGGGTGGGGGGAGCTTGTAGGAGACACCTGCATGTCCCCTCCACTCTCACCTCTACACACCCAAGGTGGCTTCATGGCCGCACCTGTGTGCTCTCTGAGGACTTTCACCTGGCAGTGGGCAAGCCAGGAAAGTGCCAGAGACTTAATAACCCCGGAAGCAGCCCTCACCATGAGGAGCAGATTTAGTGGATAAACACCTGCCTCCGCATCCCTCAGTGGGGATAACTCTCTCTTCCGGAGTTGCCCAGCAGAACAGAATTTCAGTTTCCCCAGTGTAATGTGTTTGATAATGACCCTGATTACTTCCGCCTTCCCTGTCTCACGTTCTCCCTCCCTCACAGGTGTTTCTGGGGTGTCTCTCAAACTACTTAACTAAAATCATTTTTTTTTTTTCTAGTGTCTACTCCTGGAGCAACCCAAAGTAAGACAGGATCGGATCTACTAGGTTGTGTAGACTTCAGGCTGGCTGCCATGCTGGGTCAGACATTGGCAAGAAGCCAAGAGAGAGACTGAGAGAATCTGACTGTGAGGGTCCTCGTGGCCTCAGAGCTACAAGGGAGAAGTCACAGGCACCTGAGAAACAGCGGGAAGAACTCAGACCCTGCACACCCACAGTCCCCCTTCCTTCTGCTATAAGCTTCCTGTTCCTTATAGCCCAAAGTCTTAACCACAGCGGTTAATTCTATAGAACTATGTGCCAGGCACTGTCCCAGCTGCTACACCAATAGGGTTGCCAGACTTAGGAAGTAAAAATCCAGGATGCCCAGTTACTTTTGGGACATACTTATACTAAAAAGTTATTTGTTGTTGGTTTCCCTTCCCAGCAGTTAAAAAGAATTGTTATCTATAATTCAAATGTAATGAATTTGAATTTTATCTGGCAACTCTGCATACTATGCGGCAAATCCTCTTATCATTATACAGAGGAGGAAACAGAGCAACTGAGCAACTTCCCCAGGCTCACACAGCTGCCAAGCAGTTGGGCCGGGCTGTGCCCCAGGCAGTGAGACTCCAGAACTTGTCCTCTGAGCTGCCTGGTTAGGTGCCATGTCACTCGACAGTGGGGTGGGCTGTCTGTCCAAGGAGTGAGTTCCTTGTCACTTATTTTTTGTGGCCAAGCCATTGGGGAGCATCCATCATGGATTGGTGTTTGGCTCCTGCTGTGAAAAATCTTTAAGGCAGGAGAGGTGGGTTCTAGAGCTACCTTGGTGGAGGAACAGGTGGCAATTGGTGCTGGATGGGGCCCAGAGCAAAGGATGTATGAGTTTTCTAGACGATCAGTTGTGGGCCATTGGTAAGTGACCACCTGCCCTGATTTGTCCAGGATGGTTCCAGTTTAAAGTCTGTTGTCTTGGAGTCCAATCCAGGTCACCATTTTTTTATTAATACTTTTCAGCAAGGTATATTATAGTGATAGTTCCATTCAAGCCGATCGGATGGGTTTGGTAGACCGCCACTCGGTGCTTCTAGCTTCACTCCGTGACCTCATCTAGTTGTGTGTATCACTTTCATCTGAGCACTTTCATCTGTGGTTAAATTCACAAGTTTCCTAGCAATAGTTCTCTTTCCCTGTTGCATGACTTAACCAACACCTCTCTTGTAAGGACAGCACGCAGCGTGCTCCCAAACAAAGTTCACTCTGACATGAGTGACCAGAGAAAGCTAACTGCTGCCAGTCTTGTTTGGTGGGAGGAGAAAGTATCAGATATGGTGCTGCTGACCCTGTGGGCACCTGGTGTGCCAGCTAGTTGTGCCAATGGCCTGCCCCAATAACCTGTGCTGTGGCCTGCAAAAGGGTCAGAGCCACCAGGCTACCAGTTGATGGTGTCAGTGGAAAGAGGAGGAATTGTAGATTAGGTGTATGTAAAATAGATGTGAAAAATACAGGCTAAGCAGTCCTGTCCCAGGGCATAGAGACAGTGAAGTCTGAATGCTCTGGCTACAGTTCTGCTCTCATTTGTCATAGGATGCAACTCTAAGTATTCATTGTACTATTTAGCAATGATTTTTACATTTTTCAATAAACCCTTCTAGCCATAATGACCTCAAAAACATTTGCATGCATATTTAATAAAAGCCTTAAGTACCACTTTCTTGTTTCTCAAGAAAGTTGATGATGAACATGTACCTAGCACAAAATGTTGATGTTTGCCAACACACCACAGGGGTCAAAGTCATTGACCACACAAAAACCAGAAGACACAATTCTGCCAAAGAAACATCACCTACTGCAAAATGTAGTAATTATTTTTAGGAGACAATGCCCAAAGAGGATGATTTAACACGTGCATCTACAGAAAAATACATTTACACACACATTCTGTGAACCATGATTTTTTTTGTTCATATCAAATGATTGATTTTGCTCATTTTTTTGGGAGAAGTACTTGAACAGACATTTCTCCAAAGAAAATATACAAATGGCTGATAAGCACACAAAAAGATGCTCAACGTCCCTAGTTATTAGGAAAATGCAAATCAAATCTGCACAGCGTGCTCCCAAATCAAATCAAATCAAATCGAAAACCACCTAGTACGCATTAAGATGGGTATTATCAAAAAACAGAAAATAACAAGTGTTGGAGAGGTGTGGAGAAATTGGAGCCCTTGTGCATTGCCAGTGGGACTGAAAAATGGTGTGGCTCTTGTGGAAAATGGTAGACTGATTCCTCAGAAAGTTAAACATAGGATTATCGTATGATCCAGCAGTTCCTCTCCTAGGTATAAGTCCAAAAGACTTGAAATCAGTGACTCAAACAGACACAGTTCATACATAGTCACAGAAGCATTATTCACAATAGATGAAAGATGGGAGCAACTCAAGTGTCTATCAGTGGATGGATAAACAAAATGTGGTACAGTATATACACACAGTGGAATATTATTCACCCTTATAAAGGAAGGACATTCTGACACATGCTACAACATGGATGAGCCCTACAGACACTATGTTAAGAGAAATAAGCCAGTCACAAAATAACAAATACTGTACGATTCCACTGATACGAAGTACCTAGAGTAGTCAGATTCACAGAGGAAGAAAGTACAACAGTGGTTATCAGAAACTAGAGGGAAGGCATACAGGGAGCTATGGTTTAACAGGTACAGCAGCTCAGTTTGGGATGACAAAAAGATTCTGGAGATGAATAGTGGTGATGGTTGCACAGTAATGTACTTAATGCCACTGAACTGTACACTTGAAAATGGATAAGATGATAAATTTTATGTTATGTGTATTTCCCCAAAATAAAAAAATAATCTCGCTCATTCTTTATTACAAGTTTCCTTGTACATGTACATAGAAAAGTGATAACTGGTAATGTGTGGACTTCGCTGGCAGAACAACTTTGCAAATATTTAGTAGTTAAATGATGCCAATTTGTTTTTTGAGACAGAGTCTCGCTTTGTTGCCCAGGCTAGAGTGAGTGCCGTGGCGTCAGCCTGGCTCACAGCAACCTCAATCTCTTGGGCTCGAGTAATCCTCCTGCCTTAGCCTCCCGAGTAGCTGGGACTATAGGCATGCGCCACCATGCCCGGCTAATTTTTTGTATATGTATTTTTAGTTGGTGGGTTAATTTCTTTCTATTTTTAGTAGACACGGGGTCTCGCCCAGGTTGGTTTTGAACTTCTGATCTTAAGCGATCCTCCCGCCTCGGCCTCCCAGAGTGTTAGGATTATAGGCGTGAGCCACCGCGCCCGGCCAGATGATATAGATGCTATCTGATGTTCCACGCAGAAGAGCAGTTAACTCTAATAAGAGTTATGTATTTTTCAACCAATTCATGGAATCAAAATAAAGCTTTAGGAAGTTCATTCTGCCAAAGAGGAAACATCCAAAATGAATATAATAAGTATTATTACAAATTTAGTTAAAATGTTCACCTTGAAGATAAAATTTTTTCATAGTCTCAATATAAATATATATTTTGGTGAAACATAGCTTCATTATAAAAACAATGTTTTTACTAAATTTAACTATCAAGTGGAAAAGACCTTGGAATTGGTTATGATGAACATGTAATTTCTACTTCATGCAAACTAGCTGTGATAGTCTATGAATTGAAATAGAAGCTGCAGTTGTTAAATGTTACAAATACTTTTATACATACTCTGTAACTGTGAAAGAGCCGAGGTCGTATTTTAAGAAAACTTTTGCATAGTAGCTCATGTTTTTTTTCTTTGTTGCAAGTCATTAATCATATTTTAGAATTATTGAGCTTTTGCAGAAGCACTTTGTAAATCAGCCCCACAGTCTTATGATGATACTAAACTTTTTTTTTTTTTTTTAAATGACTCCTCTACATTTTGGCCAAAAATTATTTGGAAACATTTAATCAAAGTACTCAATATATAGAGCACTAAAATAAAACGTCAGCTTTTAAAACTTTTATCAAATTGTAATGATGGAAATCAAAGCTTGCAAACAGGAAGGCATGGAGATTTATCCTTAAAAAATCAAAGTTGAGACAAACAAACACAAAAAGTCAAGGTTGGAACTGAACGAATTCAAGGATGAGAGCAGCTGCAGCACAATCTACTATTGTGCTTTGGGAAATCTTAAAGGGAGAACCTTTTGCTGGAGTTTCTATTTTTAATTGTATAAATTTATATTCTGTACCAGAATAGAATAAAATTGAGAAATGCCTACAATCTAAGTTTGGCAAAACATTCAAAAGAATCATGAACAGCAGTCTCTTATTTGATGCTTTTTCATCTTATAACAATGTTTATCAAAGAAAGACATTCTGAAAGGAGGCAAAAAGACTAAAAATATTTGGGCTGAAATATTTACACATTTCAATATGAAATAAATTAGAAATGAGAATATTCTACATTTAGCAAAATATTCTTTAAGCTAACCAGGCACCTCAGCACCAGTAAAGAATATTTTATCAATTAAAAATATAATGGTCTATAAGAGAAAAGTCTTTTGAAGGTGTAAATAACTTCAAATTTATGAACAATTAAATGTAACTTTAGGTCAGGAGTGGTGGCTCACACCTGTAACCCCAGAACTTTGGGAAACCAAGGTGGGAGGATGGCTTGAGCCCAGGAGTTTGAGGCTGCAGTGATTGGGCCACTGTAGTGAGCTATGATTGGACCACTGTACTCTTGGGTGACAGAGCAAGACCCTGTCTCTAAAAAATAAATAAACAAACAAATAAATGCTACTTTGAAGACAATTTTCAGACTACTTTACATAATAAAAATCTAAAGATAACAAGCCCAAATTGAAAAAAAAAAAAACAAGACAAAACAGAGAATATTTTTGACACAGTATTAGAATCAGACATAGCTACAAAACAGATTAAAATTTTTGATTGGGTACCAAAAATAATTACTCTGCTGATTTTTAAAAAAATATTCACAAATTAAATGCTTAAAAATTTGCTCAAACACATGATTTTTATTTTGAGGAAGAATTTTATTTTTAAATACAGTTTTTGAATAGAACAATTTTATAGGTCTATTCCTAAAACCATTCATTGGTCTCCATATAAATACTTCTGTGTAATTTCTGTTATTTTTAGGGTCCTCTACCCCCATGGGAGAGAGACCAGTCTGGAGGGTTTTAAATTCCACTCAAAAAGTCTCTTTGGAGAGGCCATGGGCTGCCCCAGAGACTGCATGAAGCCAAAGGGAAGCAGGAAAATGGGTAGATGCATTGCCCACATCAAGGTGTTTGCACCTGCAGGGCTGGGCAGGAGACACTAAAGGACCCGAGGACAGGTTGTGAAATACCAATCAGACTCAGAGAGCTTGATGCCATTTTACTACAGTGCCAGGCAAGGGGTCAATTTTCTTTCCCCCTTTCTCTGCTTTCCCTTCATAGGGGCCAGAAACCAGAACGTTTGAAAATGGGGAGGAGAAGACAGAGGGAAGAAGGAACACAGTCTGCCTCCTCCAGGGCAGTGGCCGTCTGCAGGTGGCTGCGGCAGGAGGAGGGGCAGAGGACTTACCTTTGAGTTAGGACTTAAGTGTGTGTTGGCCTGAAGACTTGATTTTCTGAATTGAGATAATATTTGCAAAGAAAGTTACTGGAACTTTCTAAAACCAAAGAGTAAGCAAAAATCAAAGGGCTGATAAAAATGAAGTACTGATACTAATATATGCTACAATGTGGATGGATGAACCTCAAAATCATGCTAAGTGCAAGAGCAAGGCGTAAAGGCCACATATTGTAAGGTTCCGTTCATACGCAACACCCAGAATAGCAAACCCATAGAGACAGAAAGCTGGCTCGTGGCTGCCAGGGCCTGCGGGAAGTGGGGAGAGACTGCTAACGGGTATGAGGTTTCCTTTCGGGATGCTGAAAATGGCTTGGAACTAGATAGAGGTGGTGGTTGCACAACACTGTGAATGTACTAAATGTCACAAAATTGGATACTTTAAATGGCTAGTTTTATGTAATGTAAATTTTATTTTAATTAAAAAAAAATCAAGGGGCTGCCCCAAATGTTCATTCAAGGACAGAAGAAGGACGCCCCCTATTGGCAGGTTTAAAGGACAGTGCCAGACAAAAGGTTTTTGTGAGGACGGAGCCCCATGCATTCTGCATGTAACATGTATTAGTAGTAAATGGGGCTATATGCATAAAGCCACATAAAATGCACTCCATGGGGAACTTCAAGAATTTCTGAGGGCAAATTTGGACACCCCCCCCACCCCCGGTTCACCTCACGTGCTGGCTTCAGAACTTCAGCTCTCTATACTCGGAGCAGCAATAAAGCAATTAGACAGGTGATGGCAGAACAGAAACACCTGCTTGTGTCTCCCTGAGAGTGGAGTCTCGTTAACAGGAGCGTGCTAGGCTGGGCCGAAGCTCTGCAAACCTCCGCTGCTGCAGACGCCGGGCCGCTGTGGACGCAGAGCCAGCCGTCCCTCGCTGGTACTCCGGAGTCCTAGCTCTTTGGTACCGAGTTCTCCTGCCTGCAAATCCAGACCATAAATCCCCAAATTCCTGAGAGGGGTTCTGTGCTTAGCAACCCAAGTGGCTGGACAGCATAGAGTCTAAAAAGACTGCTAACTTGGAAGAAAGCTCTTGTCCCAGAAGAGAGGTGACTGGTAGCTGGCAGGCGTCCCGGTGTCCGCACTGGCTGTTGTGTGCCCAAGGAAAGGGACACAGACTATTTTAAGAACTGGCAGGGAGATGCTGAGTTTTAAACTCAAAAATATTCACTAAAATAGGAATTTATTAAACCAGAGAAATAGGGAAGTAATTAGGATCCAAACTCCATTATTAACTCAGGGGAGCCAATCACTTTACCTCTCCTTGCCTCAGTCTTCTCCTCTGTACAATGGGAAGTCTTCTGATTTCACAAGGTGGTTGTGAGAATAAATGATATAGATACATATTGAAGTGCTTTGAAAGTACACAGTACAATACAAAATGCAAGGATTTTGCCCACATTGATTTATATAGGAGGTTATTCAGAAACGCGCCTAGTGGCAAGACTGAGGATAGGGCTCAATATTTAGGGACAAGGTGGCCGGTGGATATATCTACAGCTAGTCCTGACTGTCTCACGGGGGGTTGGCCAATCTATGCTGCATACAGAACTTCTGTCTTGAATTTGTCATTTATTATAATATAAAGAGAAAATTAGCTAGAAGGGTAAACCCAAATGAGAAAAGTTAATCATTATAATTCTTTGATTTTCAGGATTCATAAACACTAGGTCAGGTTACCAGAGGCTGGGAGGTGGTGGGGGGATGAACAGAGATTGATTAATGGAACAAATATACAAGACCTGGTGTTCAATAGATTATTAGGGTGACTATAGTTAGCATTAATTAACTGTATGGTACATTTCTCGGTACATTTCAAAATATCTAGAAGAGAATAATTAGAATGATCCTAGGGTAAAGAAAAGATATATATTTAAGGAGATGGATATCCCAGTGACCCTGATTTGTTATATGAATGCACCAAATTATCACACGTACTACAAAAATATGTCCAGCTATTATGTATCAATCAATCAATACATTAATTTAAAAAACACTATGTCATACAAATAATGCAATATATAAGATTTTATAGTTTGGGTATTAACTAGTGCAAAGAACAAATTTGGGGTGTTTCTCCTTTGTTTACCAAGCTAGGAAGATGAAGCATTTATATTTAGGTTAGCTTATTTGGAATTGCAAGAGTTTGATCTATATGTTATTATACATTTTGCACCACCCACGATGACATTTAATTCAACTCAGCAGATATTTACTGAGCACCAAACTCTGGGGACCCCAAACAGGCTCCCACACAGGGGACAGAGGGGTGTAGGGGACAGTTTCTCTCAACTTCAGGCTGCAGGGAGGCTCTTGGAGATCATCTCAGCCTCAGCCTTGATGTTTGAAGGAGATGGACATTAAAACCTGCAACACGTATGCTCTATATGCTTCAACACACATGCTGGCCTGCAATTTGCATGGAATGAGCACCAGCCGAGGTGGACACCCAGGTTTGAAACCGTTCCTTTGATACTTATGCAAACTCCCGGGTTCCTTAAGGATAGCCTGAATCAGAGCCTGGTATTTAAACCGACAGCGCTTGCCTCACTGAAGGGCAGACATCTGAAATTAGAATGCCCAAAGACCAGGAAAGTAGAAGATGACATTTCGCTTACTTTCGTGAGGCAGTTATGTTTTAAGACACTACATTCATCTGCGTGGTGGTTGAAAGAGTGTTGTTTGTTTGCTTGCTTGTTTCTTAAACAACCACCAAAACCCCAAACCAGTTTTGGGTCAGTGAACTCCCCATGCTTTTGCTTAAACACTGAACAGATGGGCTTTGAGTCGAGTTTTCTTGAATCTAAGCCCAAGCCTCTCCCAGCTCAGAAATACAATACGCAGGCCTCACCTAAAAGTCTAAGAACACTGATTTTAAAAAAAAATTCCCCCAAGGGATCACAAAATACCTGCCTCAAATTGCCTGCGAACGCAAGCTTCTCTAGGGCTTCGGTTATCCCTCGGCTAGACGGCAGCCCGGCCAAACCCACAGATTTGATCAGGTGTTTGTTTCCCAGACAGGTCTGGTTCGCACAGCCTGCAAAGAGGCCGAGGATTTGCCTGTGCCGTTTGGCAAAGGAAACGAGGGAATCTCCTCTTATGCTCTGTTAGCGCCAAGAGGCATAGCATTTTAGAGCTGATGACACATGTCAGAGTTGGTCCGATGACCCCTCTTTATAATATCTTTCTATTGTGGTAAAATATATATAACATAAAATTTACCATTTATTTTATTTATTTATTTATCTTCCACTGTGCAACCCGCTTCAGTGCCAGGAGCCTATGGGCACAGGCCAGGCAATGGTTCGGGGCCACAGTTTGCTCTGGCATGGGACACTATGAGAGGCCCAGGGGGACAGGCCTGCCATAAATCCAAACCCATGCACTAAAATTTAACATTTAAACTGGTTTGTTTTGTTTTTTGAGACAGAGTCTTGCTTTGTTGCCCAGGCTAGAATGAGTGCCATGGCATCAGCCTAGCTCACAGCAACCTCAAACTCCTGGGCTCAGGCAATCCTTCTGCCTCAGCCTCCCGAGTAGCTGGGACTACAGGCATGCACCACCATGCCCAGCTAATTTTTTCTATATATATTAGTTGGCCAATTAATTTCTTTCTATTTATAGTAGAGACGGGGTCTTGCTCTTGCTCAGGCTGGTTTCGAACTCCTGACCTCGAGCAATCTGCCTGCCTCGGCCTCCCAGAGTGCTAGGATTACAGGCGTGAGCCACCGCGCCCGGCCTAAACTGTTTTTTTACGTGCACAGTTGAGTGGCATTCAGTGCCCTCACATTGCTGTGCAGCCATCACCACCTTCCATCCCCGGAACTCTTCTCACTGTCGCAAACCGAAACGCTACACCCGCTAGACACTGGCTGCCAATTCTCCCTCCCCCGGCCCCTGGCAACCGCCATTCTATGAATTTGTTTCTATGAATTTGACTGCTTTAGCTACTGCGTCTAAGTGGGATCCTACGGTATTTGTCCTTGTGTGGCTGGCTCATTTCACTCTGCGTGATGTCCTCGGGTTTGGCCATAGTGTAGCATGTGTCACAATTCCCTTCTCTCTCAAGGCTGAGTAATATGCCATGGGGTGAGTACACTGTACCCCCCTTTGTGTTTCCATTCATTCGTTGGTGGACACTTGCTTCACTTCCACCTTTTTTGTCTGTTGTGAAGAACGCTACTGTGGACATGGGTGCACGTTCTCTGTTTGAGTCCCTGAATCTTTTGGGTGTATTCCCAGAAGTGGAATTGCTGGGTCATATGGTAATTTTGTGTTTATTTTTATTTATTTATTTTTTTTGAGACAGAGTCTTGCTTTGTTGCCCAGGCTAGAGTGAGTGCCGTGGTGTCAGCCTGGCTCACAGCAACCTCAATCTCCGGGGCTCAGCGATCCTACTGCCTCAGCCTCCCGAGTAGCTGGGACTACAGGCATGCGCCACCATGCCCGGCTAATTTCGAACTCCTGACCTTGAGCAATCCGCCTGCCTCGGCCTCCCAAAGTGCTAGGATTACAGGCGTGAGCCACCGTGCCCGGCCTGTGTTTAGTTTTTGAGGAGCTGCTGCCACACTGTTTTCCACAATAGCTGCACCATTTTACGTTCCCTCCGGCAATGCACAAGGGTTCCAATAGCCCCACGCCCTCTCCAACACTAGTTATTCTCTGTTTTTCCATAATAGCCATCCTAATGGACGTGAAGTGGTGTCTCACTGTGGCTTTTATCTACATTTCCCTAATAATTAGTGATGTCGAGCATCTTTTCATGTGCTTGTTGGCCATTTGTACGTCTTCTTTGCAGAAATGTCTATTCAATACCCGTGTTTTCATTGGGTTGTTTTTTATTGTTGACTTAATCCCTCTTTTTATATAGGGGGATAATGGCTCATGGAAAAGCCACACGTGCCCAGTAACACTCAGCTGGATAGTGGCAGAGCCAGGACCAGAAATTTAGGGGTCCCAGCACCCCAACAGGGTTCTTTGTGCCGTTTCTTTCTTTTCTTTTCTTTTTTTTTTTTTGAGTCAACGTTAGTGAGAAGCCGTTTCTTTCTTTACAGAGGAAGAAACCGAGGTCCAAAAGGTAAGGAGATTCCCTTAGGGCTGCCGCCTGTAGGAAGCAATCCACTACCTAACAGGCTCCACTTGCCATGTTTTTCCAAGTGATTGCACCTAGTTTCTCAACCCTGGTGTTATGGACCGAATCATTTCCTCCTGAACAGCTGTATGTTAAAGCCCTAACCCTCAATGTGACTGTATTTGCAGATAGAGCCCTTAAGGAGGTAATTAAAGTTAAATGAAGTCATAAGGGTAGGGCTCTGATCACATAGGACTGGGTCCTTCTAAGAAGAGGAAGGAACACCAGGAGCGTGCATGCACAGGGGAGAGGTCATGTGAGGACGAGGCGAGAAGGTGGCCGTCTGCAAGCCAGGAAGAGAGGCCTCACCAGAAACCAACCTGCTGGCACCTTGATCATGGACTTCCAGCTTCCAGACCATGAGAAAATACATTTGTATTGTCTTTGTTTTGTTTTGAGACAGAGTCTCACTCTGCTGCCACAGCTAGAATGCAGTGGTGTCATCACTCCTCTAACTTCTAGGCTCAAGGAATCCTGCTGCCTCAGCCTCCTGAGTAGCTGGGACTATAGGCATGTGCCACCATGCCTGGCTAAGTTTTTCTATATTTTGTAGAGACAAGGTCTTGCTCTTTCTCAGGCTGGTCTCAAACTCCTGGCCTCAAGTGATCCTCCTGCCTTGGCCTTCCAGATTGCTTGGATTACAGGTAAGAGCCACCACACCTGGCCCCATTTTATTGTTTAAGTCACCCAGTCTGTGGTACTCTGTTATGGTAGCCCTAGCAAACTAAGACACCTGGATTCAAAAAGTTACATCTGGAGGAGAAGCCAGAGAGACATGCCAAGGTGGGTGGATGGTCAAGTTGGCCAGGAGGATCCCACACAGGGTAGGGCCCTGTTAGACTTTTCTGGAATCTTATAGGCTCCAACCTGATATCCAAGTAATCCTCTCCTGGCAGAACACAGCTTCCTGATGTTGACAATAAAGAGCTTAACAAGGCCCAGTGCAATAATTCCAAAGGCTTCCTGGATATCAAATGGCCTTCACGGAAAAGTATTCTGATGATTTGAAAGTCCCACACTTGGCCATATCAGGTTTCCCTCACAGTGTGTGGTTTTGCCACTGGTATTGAACTTCTTCTTCTGTCTTCTTCTCGGGAGCTTGACTCTGGGTGTTTTTTCTCAGCCATGTCTGCTGTCCGTGCCAGTCTTTCCCTCCCTGTCCTCCAGATGAACGGCTTTTCTCCCCCAGACCCCTCTCAAGACCCCTTATCTCTGTAAGGCCTACTTAGGCTTCAGCTGGTCCTGGCCACAGGCAATCGGGAGTCACCGGAGAGAAGAGGATGGGAGAGCAGGTGTGCACGGGGCACCCGTGGGGGCAGACTGGTCATCGGCAGCCCTTAAGGACCAGCCTAGGGTACCCCATGGGAGACTGAGGCAGAGCCCTCATTTAATAGTGGGAATGGGGCCGGGCACGGTGGCTCATGCCTGTAATCCTAGCTCTCTGGGAGGCTGAGACGGGCGGATTGCTCAAGGTCAGGAGTTCGAAACCAGCCTGAGCAAGAGCGAGACCCCGTCTCTACTATAAATAGAAAGAAATTAATTGGCCAACTAATATATATATAAAAAATTAGCCGGGCATGGTGGCGCATGCCTGTAGTCCCAGCTACTTGGGAGGCTGAGGCAGGAGGATTGCTTGAGCCCAGGAGATTGAGGTTGCTGTGAGCTAGGCTGATGCCATGGCACTCACTCTAGCCTGGGCAACAAAGCAAGACTCTGTCTCAAAAAAAAAAAAAAAAAAAGGAATAGTGGGAATGGGTTCAACACCATGGGGCTTGCCCGGAATGGCAGATGCAGCAGCTGGTGTTGCAGACTCAATTTTCTAAGCCACTAGCATCATCCTTTCAGCTGCTCACCTTTGCTGCCTTTGCTCAGGCTCCAGTGCCAGGCCTCGCTGTCATTGTCCCTGTCCTCGCCTCACTCGGTCCCTCAGCTTCAGGCCAGGTGCTCCTTCACCTCTTTCCTGGGCTCCGTCTGCTCTCTGGAGAGTCTCCGGGTAATGTCACAATCCCAGGACTTCTCTCGGGCACTCCAGTAGAAGCCCAGCAGCAGGCAGGGGCTGGCTGGGAGTGAAGCCGTCTCGGCTCCTGGAGTGAACTCTGGCACAGGCCACACAAGCTCTCGGCAACGTCCCACACCCCAGGGGCTCCGAAGGCCTTACCTGCCCAGCCGCCGGGAGCTGGGTGGCACGGGAAGGTCTAAAGAAACGGAAAACTTGGGATTTACGCTCAGGAATGAAGAGAGCAAGCCTGGGGCTCACCCTACTCCAGCACTCAGCCTTTTTCTGTGCATCTGAGTCTTCCTGACATAGAGATTCTGGTGTCGTAGGTCTGGGGAGGGGCTCTGGACCCCGCATTTCTCATAACCTCCCGGGCGGTATGGACGCTGTTGTGGGCCCGTGCGCTCTGAGTGTGGAGGCCCGCGGCAGCGCACCGAGGGAGGGAGGGACACCTGTGCTGGGGTTTCAGGTACCATGAGAGGCTGGGATATTTTGGGTGCTGTGGGCCTCTGGCCAGACCTGGCAGGTACTCCAGGTACTCCTGGTTCTCCTCCCCTTCCTCTTGCCGGGCTAGGATCTGTAGTTCTCAAGCTCTAGCTGCGTTGGAATCGCCCCCAGGACTGGTGACACTCGGCTAGCTGGGCCCACTCCATGCCTTTCAGATTCTGTAGGTCTGGGTGGGGCCCAAGATTCGGCATTTCTAACAACTTTCCAACCACTGCTGTAGGCCAACTGAAACCAGGGTACTGTCAGGTCCTACAATAGAGGGTCAGACAGTCCTGCATTTGAATTTTTAAATTTTTTGTAGAGACAGAGTCTCACTATATTGATTAAGCTGGTCTCAAACTCCTGGCCTCAAGCAATCCTTCCACCTCGGCCTCCCAAAGTGCTGGGATTACAGGTGTGAGCCACTGAGCCCAGCTGGATTTGGATCTGACTCTGCCCCTTAGGACCAGTGTGATCTTGGATAAGTCACCCCCATTCTCTGTTCACCAGCTTTCCCATCTGCAAAGTGGGGGCAGCGTGCCAAGCTCTGCAGGGCTGTGAGCTAATGTTTTCGGGGCCGTCCCAAACGGCTGTCCTTGAGACTGATTTCCCAGTCTGTGTCTGGGAGCCTGACTGCTGCTGCCACACCAACTGAAAAGTTTCAATCAGTCAGTTGTTTTAGTTACTTGAGTCGAGTGAATCAGCCGAATAAATTAGTGAATTTTTTTATTTTTCAGGACACTGTTTTGCAAAGTGAGGTCTAGAAAACCCACATTCAAATCATCCATGGCAAGGCTTCTCCAACTCCAGTGTGCACACATGCCTTGGGGATCTTGTTCAAATGTGGATGTTTATACTGCAGGGCTGGGGCGGGGGTTGCATTTCTTACAAGGTCCCAGGGGGCACTGATGCCACTGACCCCAGGACCACGCTTGGAGTGGCAGGAATCTGGAACAACATATTAACACAAAATTTCCTTGACTTTGCCCAGTCCTATCCCATAATTTTCTCAGGCGGTCCTTTGGCAAACTGAAGTGTGAAAGCTATTATCTCCATGATCATTTAATCGTTGGCTTTTAAAATTTAATCTACAGCCCAAACAGACCCTGCCCTACTTCTTGGGGATGCAGAGGTGGCCCCAAGCCCCACTGCTACCACACAGCAACTGTTTGATGTGGGGAAAATCATTTCTCTTTCATTTAATTCTTCTGAAATTATGGGAAAAATAGTCCCATAATTAGTCCCTTGAAATGGGTCATCATGAGTCCGAATGATCCACTTTGTCCAAAAACCACTTTGGAAATTGTAAATTTGCAAATGTAAAAGATTATCTTAGAGACTGAAAAGCTTAGGGCAAACCTTTCTGTCTCAATTTATGAAAAACTAATTTTACGTGAGCTTTTGCCCTGGGTACAGTGGGATGAACACAGAGAACAATGAAAACAGTTAAATATTTTGGTGTTGGTCCTAACTTCATCCAACTATAAAGTTACAAAACTTTTGAGTTTGACTACTTCCAAAGAGAGCAAGCTGGGAGTGAATGCTTCACTTAAAAGTTGTTTAAATTGTTAAATGTGTATGACATCAGCACATGCAACAGCTACAGAGTAACAGACAACAGCACAGCCTTCTCCAGCTTCAGGGTTAATGAGTTTTCGAAACTTAAGAACTGATTTCACAACATAATCAATGTTGTAAATATTTGAGTTCCCAAGCTAGCCCACAAGCCTATTTACCCCTTACCATAGCTAAATTCGATAATAAAAAAGTAATGGTGGCCGGGCGTGGTGTCTCACATCTGTAATCCTAGCACTCTGGGAGGCTGAGGTGGGCGGATTGCTTGAGCTCAGGAGTTTGAGTCCAGCCTGAGCAAGAGCGAGACTCCGTCTCTACTAAAAATAGAAAAATTAGCCGGGCATGGTGGTGCATGCCTGTAGTCCCAGCTACTCGGGAGGCTGAGGCAGGAGGATGGCTTAAACCCAGGAGTTTGAGGATACAGTGAGCTAGGATGACGCCACTGCACTATAGCCTGGGAGAGTGAGACGCTGTCTCAAAAAAAAAAGTATTAGTAATGACGTATAAAGAGTATATGGGGGAAAAAAGAGCTTTATGATTTACAAAGCATTTCTATTTCCACTAACTTGAAACCTTCAACTAGCCTCTGATAGAATTCTACTTCTCTTCCATTTCAAAGATGAGGAGACTGAGGCTGAGAGAGGTTAAGGGAGTAAAGACTCTAGAATCAGTCAGTAGGAAGCCGAGAGCTTGTATCTGGTCTGCTCATTCAAGACTGGCACCGGCCTGTGGCCTGTTAGGAACTGGGCCACACAGCAGGAGGCGAGCAGCGGGCCAGCCAGCAAAGCTTCATTCATCCGTATTCACAGCCACTCCCATCGCTTGCCACCCCCCACCCCCACCCCACCCCCAGTCCACGGAAAAGTGGACTTCCATTAAACTGGTCCCTGGTGCCTAAAAGGTTGGGGACCGCTGCTCTAGAACCAGTCCCCATGAGCAGAGATCTAAGCATTCCACCTTGGAGCCCCACGGACACAGCTGTCCCTGCAATCTGCAGGATTCTCCCTCACCTGTGCAGTCTCCCGCCTGCTGGGGTTGGGGGCAGGGCGGGATTCAGCACAGGGCCCAGGGCAGAAGTATTAGGAGAGAAAAACTACCTTAGGAGTTTTTGATACCCTTTGCCCCTTGGGCTCCTGGTTACACTTTCTTTAATTCCAAGGGGCCTGCCTCATCTCTAGTCAGAAGCAAAGTTACTGAATCAAACTCAATTAAGACAATGGGTATATTGCTTAGGATTCATTCTGGCTGCTAATGACCAGGACCTGAAATAATACTGGCCTATATAAGATGGCAGACTGCTTTTCATCTCTCCTAAAGCCAGAAGGTAGGTGATACAGGGCTCATATGGTAGTTTTCCCAAACTTAGCAGGGGTCAGGCTTCCTCTACCTTTCTTTCCACCATCTTAAGGGCTGGTTTCTGTCTTCAAGCTCACTTTATGGCTGCAATATGACCAGTGTAGCTCTAGCCATCGCATCAGCATTCCAGGTAGGAAAAAGGAGAAAGAAGGGAGAAAAAAAGTACATCTCTCAGAGGAGTTAGTGCCTTTAAAGCTGGGTACATTTACATACTCAATAAACTCCAAGTTTCGTTGCTAAGGACAAAGGCAGAATGGGTACCAGCATCTCTGCCTTTTTGGGATCCTGGTAGCTCCTAGAACTGAGTGATGGGGACCAGGCTAAGCTGAACATCTGAGGGACCCACAGGACATCTCTTTAGGGGGCTGCTGTAGGATAACTTTGCCTCTTCCTTCAGTCCTTACGAATATTCACTAAAGGTTCAAATTCCTGGGGAAAAGGCAGCCTGAATTTAAGTTTAGCCTAGCTGCCCATTGAGTGGTCAGGGCAGTGGGGCTCCACTGTTGACACCCCACCAATTACACGGACTAGGGCAGGATACTTCCCCAATGGAAGTGATTTGGAGCAGAAAATAGTCACCAGTGTCCTTCAGGCTTTATATGTTGTCCCATTTCGTTCCTCCTGCTCCAGCCCCAGACTCTGAGCAGAGAGAAGGCATGGTGGAGTATGGGGTGAAAGGAACAGGGCTTTTGAGATCCACACACCTGGGCTTCATCGCAGTCCTGCCACCGACCAGCTGTGTGGTGCTGGGCCCATTACTTCGCCGGGCCTCAGTTTCCTCATTTGTTCAAATGGGATAATCCTAAGCAGCTCTCAGTTGGTTGTGAGGATTAGCATATGCATCACGGCATTTTTGCAGTCTCATTAGTCTTGAGTACGAAGGGGTCACTTTGACGGTGGTAACCTAAGTTTCACTGATTCTCAATGATGTGGGACTCCCTGCTGACCCTGCTTCAAATGTTTACGAGGGCATTTAGGGATGCCCTACACATGTGCTCCCCAAGAAGTTGGCTCCTCGCTGCATTGGTGCTGCCTTGCTAGACACATTTTTGTGTGTGGGGGGGTTTTTTTTTTTGAGACAAGAGTCTCACTTTGTCTCCGTGGATAGAGTGCAGTAGGTGTCAACCTAGCTCACCGTAACCTCAAACTCCTGGGCTCAAGCCATCCTCCTGCCTCAATCTCCCAAGTAGTTGGGACTATGGGCCACCACGCCCAGCTATTTTTCTGGTTTTAGTAGAGATGGGGTCTCACTATTATTCAGGCTGGTCTTGAACTCCTGAGCTCAAGTGATCCTCCTGCCTTGGCCTCCCAGAGTGCTAGGATTACAGGTGTGAGCCACCACGACCGGCCTTGCCAGGCACCTTGATTGACTATCATCCTTCACTGGGCCTGGGAGTCCTCAGAATATCAAAGCCGAGCTATGGTCTAAGGAAATTGTAGGCAAAAAGCTTTTCTCCCCTCTTTTTATGATACTCTCAGTGGGTGGGACCCCAGCTTAGCACTCCTTGGCACCCCCAACTCTTAGAGTTTTCTTCTAGCCTTCCAACTCCCTGATTCTCAGACATATATCCATGGGGCAGAGCCCGAGACAGGTCTGAGGTTAGGCTTCCTGGTTAGGTCACCATGGCTGAAGTTGTCCCTTACCCACCCAGAAATCCATCCTTTCTTCTCTCCTTAAGAAGCAAATCCTGATTTTCAGCAGAGCCCTTTGCCACCTGGGGCAAAAGATTTTTTTCTCAGCCTCCTTTGGATTTCAGTATGCCCATGTGACCGAGTTCTGGCCAATAGGATGTAAGCAAAAGTGCTGTGTATAAGGAAGACTGCTTAGAGAACTGGCTTAGCTGAAAGCGTGTGTCTTTTATTCCCCTCGTCCCTCTTTCCTTCTCCCAACAGCCTGAGTTGTGATGGCTGGAACACCAACAGCCATATAGGACCATGAGGAAACCTTGTGGATAGAAGCTCTGTCTTTGAATGGTGGGTCAGAAAGATTGAAATCTATGTTCCTAATGTCATTGTGGGATTGCCATACCAGGACTGGGCCGTCAGGTCTGGACCTCTTTTGCACGAAAGAAAAATAAACTTCAATCTTGTTTAAGCTATAGTTAATTTGAGGGTTTTCTCCCCAGCTATATAGTCAGCTGAAACTAATCCTCATGGGAAGTGCCACACGCATGCCATGTAATTCCCCTTTTCCCTTGGGGTAAGGTCTCTCCCAGGAGATCTGTCAGTCCTCGTGGAAATATTATAGATATCTGATGGGGTCCTCCTCCAGACATGCCCAGGCGCACCTGAATCAATGGATCGTTACAACCTATGCAAAGGGCTTGGTACAGAAAATGTTCCAACACACTGTAGCTAGTGTTATGCTATTAATACATGGTCTGGCCCAGTTCCTAGCGCACGAGGCTCAATAAAAATTAGCTCTCTCCTTCCTTTATCTGCATAAGCAGTCAACTCCTTCTACCTATTAGGTCTGGGCTGTAACCCAGGGGGCTGAGCTGGGGTGGGGAAAATTCTAGATAAGCAGCTATGAACTGATTTGCTCCCTAGAAGTCACTTTCCACCTTTGCTTCCCCTTTGGGACCCTGCTGGGCCAGACCCCAGGCTCGGTGGGGCAGCCATCGTCACTCAGTAACACGTCCTGCCTCGCCATGGGTGTGGGAGTCCCAGAGGAAGAAGATGGAGCTTCTATCCTCAGTGGTGTCTTTGCCAAACAGGGGCTAAACATGCCAAATGACTGGGGTTGGGACCGGGAGAGTCCCAGGAACACCACGTCAGCTCGAACCATCTGCCTCAACCATCCATTATGACCCTCTGAGGTCTGACTTGTCCCAAATAGCCAGCAGGTTTCCTGGGTTACCTGCCCTGGATCTCAGGACTCGGGGAGCCTCCTCCCACCCCCAGCCGGGCTGACCTGAATCCGGCCTCGGCTGTGGCAGGGGAGCCTCTGTTTGGTTAGACTCGTGGCCGGGTGGAAGGACTTTTGTTGTTTTGATGCATTTGTTTTAAAGCAGGAAATCAGATCTCAGCCCACTGTAGACATTTAGCTTGTTAAATAGACTTGCACTAAGGGAAAGGAGAATAAAAAACATTTCCAAACAAATGGAACGAACGGGGCAGGGTCCTTCCACGGCTCGGCTGCGTGCAGGAAGGGCAATGCTCCTGCCTGGGGTGCTGAGGCCGGACAGTCGCCACTGTCATGGGCCCCCACCCTCTCTCCTCGCCCCAGGCCTGGATGAGGAGTCTGGGCTTTATTTTCTGCCAAAGTCACCTGAAGAATCGGTATCAGGCTCAGGCAGGGGACCCCACGAGTGGCTGTCCAGAGTGCAGCCTTCCTGCCTTCCTGGAGTCTAAGGGTTAAGGTCCAGCAGGGTCTTTGCTCTGCAGAGACCCCGAGACAGCAGAAGGGGGAGGCTGAGGTGTCGAGGCCAAGAGGAGGCTCAGAAAAGGGGCCCCAAACCTGTAACCCTGAGGAAAATGCTGCTGGGATTGTTCCTTGTCTTCCCTCTACGAGGTGCTTGCTTGGCTGTGGAGTCCCTGTCAGTTCTGCTGAAGCAGACACGGTGCCCCTTGCCCTGTGAGGCTGGGACTTATGCCGCTGAGGGAACAAGACTTCCTGACGGCCACCCAGGTGCATCTTCTGTAGCTGGCCTGGGAGAAATTTATGGGCTAAGTTTTGGAAAGTCTTGGAAAATTGTAGAGCACTTTCATATTCTGTGCTGTACATACAATTCCTGTCAAAGTAAAAATTAACTGGTACCTTGGGAAACAAGGCTTCAGGATGTCCTGTGCCACAGCCTGGGAGAGCTCACAGGTTGCCTTCATTATACAGCGTACCCACCGGGCAAAGTGTAGCACCCAACTCTCCATTCGAATGTTCAGTGCAAACCTGGTTACAAATTACAATATCTCCTTGAGACTGTGATGGTGAGAGCATCTTGAGAATTTCTCATAGGCAAGGGGTGGCGAATGGGATATAATGGTAAGGTAGTCTTCATTATCAATTGACCATGTGCAGTGGGATATCACTGACACTCTATGTAATTTGTGTATAAGTTATCTATTGACGCATAACACGTTAGCCAAACACAGTGGCTCAAAACAGCATTAATTACCTTGTCACATCTGTGGGTCAGAAATTTGGGAGTGACTTAGCTCAGAGCTTTTGGCTCAAGGTGTCTCATGACACCGGCCAGGGTCGCCGTCTCCCGTGAAAGCTCAGCTGAGGTGGGGATCTGCTGCCACACTCACTCGTGTGGTTGCTGGAAGTCCCTGGTCCCTCGCCACGTGGACCTCTCCACCGTGCTGCCTCACGGCATGACACATGGCCTCCCCAGACCAAGGAATCCAAGAGACAGAGGCCCCAAACAGAAGCCACAGTCTTTTTATAACCTAATCTTGAAAGTGATGTCCCGTTAGTTCTGCCATATTCTATTTGTTAAAAGTGAGCCACTCGATCCAGGCCACACTCAAGAGAAGGAGATTAAATAAGGACGTGAAAACCACGAGGCAGAAACCAGTGAGGACCATCTGAGAGGCTGCCTTCACTCTTTCTATCCTTCCTTCCTTCCTTCCTTCCTTCCTTCCTTCCTTCCTTCCTTCCTTCCTTCCTTCCTTCCTTCCTTCCTTCTTTCCTACCTTCCTTCCTTCCTCCCTCCCTCCCTCCCTTCCTCCTTTCCTTCTTTCCTTCTTTCCTACCTTCCATCTTTCCTTCCTTCCTTCCTTCCTTCCTTCCTTCCTTCCTTCCTTCCTTCCTTCCTTCCTTCCTTCCTTCCTTCCTCCCTCCCTCCCTCCCTCCCTCCCTCCCTTCCTTCCTTCTTTCCTTCTTTCCTACCTTCCTTCTTTCCTTCTTTCTTTCCTTCCCTGGAATACTTCAGGGATTTCTGTGGCTTAATCGCCATCTTGGTGTCCCTACCATTTTTCTTTTAAGGTCAGAAGTTTCTCGACCACAAACCCTCCTGTCAAGGGAATTCTCAGGAATCCAAGTCTTGGGGTTAAATAGGGAACTCGATCCTGCAGTTATAGGGTCTTTATCTTCGGTGGTTTTGGGATGAATATTCCACAGGGTGGATTTTCCAGACAACTGAAGGCTTCTCCTGTAAACACCCAAGTTCTTTCCACACTCTATAGGACATGTTATTCTAGAATATAATCCCCAAGACTTCCATTACAAAAGGAAAGGTGTGTACCTATGACAGGATTTCTCAGCAATCACAATCCCATGGTGCCTTCGGTTTTCTTTTTTTTTTTTGAGACAGAGTCTCACTCTGTTGCCCGGGCTAGAGCACCATGGCGTCCGCCTAGCTCACAGCAACCTCAAACTCCTGGGCTCAAGCGATCCTCCTGCCTCAGCCTCCCAAGTAGCTGGGACTACAGGCATGCGCCACCATGCCCGGCTAATTTTTTGTATATATTTTTAGTTGTCCATCTAATTTCTTTCTATTTTTAGTAGAGACAGGGTCTCACTCTTGCTCAGACCGGTCTCGAACTCCTGAGCTCAAATGATCCTCCTGTCTCAGCTCAGAGATACTGTTAAGAGATGTCGTGATCCACAGTCACAGGGGTAGGAGACGTCAACAAGGCCATTCTGAGGGGCAAGTGCTGTTCTTGGCAGGTGTACTCAATGCATCCTGGTGTCCAAATCCTTATCGCAACTCATGGGCAAATCACGGCGTGTTCAACCTTCAGGGCCGCTTGTGAGTCGAGAGGACCCTAAGGGTGTCCTCTGCTGGGTACCTCCTGCTGCCGAGGGAGAGCCGGGAGCCTCCAGGGACCTTTCTCCTATGACTCAGGTTGTCATCGGGATCCTGCCAGGTAGCACTGCCCAGGACTGAGAGGCAGGTGAGTCCTCACAGGGCCGTTAGCTCTGAAGCAAGGGGGCCTGACACCGGCGTATTTTAGTGCCTGTGTTTGTGTGTTTGCATTTCCTAGTTTTCTATTTTTTCTTCCCCGGCCAGCTGCTGCTTGTGGCTCCTGCCAGTGTGCCTGCTTCCAGTAGCTTCCTTCCTTCGCCTTCTAATTTCTTGCTTCCATGGGCTGAGAAACCTGAGGGCAAACCTTATTAGAATTTTCTATGAAAGACAAGCCTTTGAGTGAGGGCCCGAGGGCTGTGCTGCGAGCAAAGCCTCGGGCTGTTTTAGGCTGTGTACTGCGGTGCAGACGTGGGCGAGGAGCCGGCCTGCTCTCAAATCACCACTGGAAAAAAATTTTTTTTTAATTATCATGCAGTAAAAACTGGCTTTTCCCCCCGTTTGGTGCACAATTCTATGCATTTTAAAACATGCATATATTTGTGTAGTTACCACCACAATCAAGACACAGACCCGTTCCATCACCCCAGAAGACCCCCTTGATGGACTATCCCTCCACCCGTAAGGCCTGGCAACCCGCGGGCTGCTCCCATCACTACAGTTTTGTCTTTTTGAGAGCATCGTATAAAGGAAATCGTACAGTACGTAACTTTTGGAGACTGGCTTCTCCCACTTGGCATGATGCCTTTGAGATTTGTCCAAATCATTGCATGTCAATAGTTCATTTCTTTTTACTACTGAGCCATATTCTATTCTATTGTTTAACCATTCACCAATGTGGAATATTTGGGCTTTATGAGTTATTAACATTTGTGTACAAGTTTTTGTGTGAACTTCCGTTTTCATTTTTCTAGGGTAAACATCCAGGAGTAGGATTGCTTGATCCTTTAGAAAGTGTTTATAAGAAACTGCCAAACTGTTTTCCAGAGTGGCTGTACCACTTTGCATTCCTACCAGCGATGTAGAGTTCTAGTTGTTCTGCATGCTTGTCAGCACTTGGTTTTGTCTGTCTTTTTTATTATAACTGTCATAGCAGGTATGAATTGGTATTCCACTAGGGTTTTGATTTGCATTTTCCTAGTGGCTGATGGTGTTGAATTTCTTTTCAGATGCTTATTTGTCATTCTTATTTCCTCTCTGGTGAAGTGTCTAAGCCCTTTGTTATTTTAAAAATTGGATTGTTGGCCAGGCCTGGTGGCTCACACCTGTAATCCTAGCACTCTGGGAGGCAGAGGTGGGCGGATTGCTCGAGGTCAGGAGTTCGAAACCAGCCTGAGCAAAAGCGAGACCCCGTCTCTACTATAAATAGAAAAATTAATTGGCCAACTAATATATATACAAAAAATTAGCTGGGCATGGTGGCGAATGCCTGTAGTCCCAGCTACTTGGGAGGCTGAGGCAGGAGGATTGCTTGAGCCAGGAGTTTGAGGTTGCTGTGAGCTAGGCTGATGCCATGGCACTCACTCTAGCCTGGGCAACAAAGTGAGACTCTGTCTCAAAAAAAAAAAAAAAATTGGATTGTTGATTATCTTATTTTTGAGTTTTGAGAACTCTTTCTATATTTTAGATACAAGTCTTCTGTCGGGTATGAAACTCACCAATGCTGAAGCAAATGACTTGAGCACTTGAGCCTTCCACCTTATTAAATGGGAGACGATGCCATCTCGTCTACCTGCCTGGCCATGTTGCTCTAAGGATTAAATGATAGAAGGCAAGTGAAACATTGGAAATTGGTAAGGGGTCGCCATTGCTGTTTGGATTACCCGGAAGTGGTAGAATTACATTTTACTTGCTTATTGGTTCTTGGCTATGTTTCTGATAGCAGAGGTTCTTGTGTGAATGATCTGTGGCTAACAGTGTCTCTTTATGCATAATATTATGCCCCTTCCAAGCAGATATCAGACAGACGAACAGGTGCATGATAAGGGGAATTGTGCAGAGAGATGGCCTTTGCTGATAAGGTGCTCCTTTTCGTCTGAGCACACTTGGGCCACATTTCCTCTCAAAGAGCCCTTGAAGACTTGGGGACAGAGGTTGGCTGCCGGTTGAGGAGCGAGTGTTAGGAGCTCCTCTTCACATGCCTGGGCCAGCCCTTAGAGAGCAGGTCCTGCCACTGCCCATGGGCATAGCCCAGCACTCCTGCCTAGAGAGGATCGGACATCACAACTGAGAATTAAAGAGAGACGTGCTGAAGTGGGTTCGCCTCTTCCCCAGGTAAAAGCAGGATTACCGGACTCCACTCTCCACAGTCCCCCTGGGTTGCAGGCTCCCTGGTGAGCGAGCCCAAGCTTGGGGTGACTAAGGGGAGGCTGCAGTGGTAGAATGTATGGTGCTCATGTAGGGGACGTAACGGTGGCTTCTGCACTGTCCAGTCCACCCCTCCCCCAGAGGATAGCAGAACTTCAGTTTGAATAATTAACTTCAGCTTGAAGAGTGTCTGGATGCATGGGAGAATAATCCCAGCTGCCTTGCTACTGGAAGGTTCCAGAATGGGTACGTGCCCTGATTCTGCCAGGGAGATGCAGGAAGTCGTTTGCTGAAGGTCTCTGGAAAAATGTTCTTCCTTTTGTAGAGGGATAAGAAGCCAGATTCCTTCTCTCTGTCTTTCTCCCTGTCTGTCTGTCTGTCTGTCTCTGCCTTTGCTGGGTTGCTAGTAGCCATGCACACAGGGGTTCAGGTTTGGAATGACATTGCTGGTGAGGATGGCACAGCAGACACCTGGCAAGACCCTGAGCCCTTGGTTCTGTCCTCAAGCCACAGAATCCCCCAGCCCTAAGCCCCCTGTCTGGATGTCCTCGCGTGCAGCTGGCAGTTGTCTTTCTTGTTCAATTCAGATGTTTGCATCCCAAACTGTAGTAACTGTGATAAGCTGTCCTTCTTCCCAAATGTAGGAGCCCTCCTTCATTGACGAGTTAGACTTCAGAGATGCAGTCAGAGAGCTTATGGGGGTGGAAGACTAAGGAAGAAGATAATGATCTTTTTTATGTTCAATTCCCTGACATGGAGACAGTCTTATGGGTCGGGTCTTAGCTTTTCTCTGTGTTAGCCTGGTAGCAGGAAAAATCACCTAAACCTCATTAACTTGGGTTAAATGGAGGGGAGAGTCTGAAATACACCATCTAGTCAAAGGAATGCAGTTTTCTTCTATTTTAAAGAGCACAGTAACTGGACCAACCTCGGGTAGTGGCCCTGCTGGGCCTGCTTTTGGGAAGGCACAATTACCATATTGTTGCTATGCCAACACTAATAATTTCTTTGGGGAGCTTTTCTACCCATACATAGGCACGGTGGCCGAGTCGATGGTGTAAACAAGGTAGCAGTGGCGGTGGAGGGGGTCCACCTCTTGCAGGGAAGGGACTGTTTTCAACGACTCCAGCAGTGGCGGTTGGCAGGACCACATGGTGTAAATTATGCAGTCGTTAAAGCAGGCTCGGCAACGCCGACCCTGGCACTGCCCAAATGTCCACAACTTTTGCATCCGAGGAGGAAGCCTGGCGAAGGACGCTGCGTGGCATGCGCGCCAGAAGGCGGTGGCGCGGGCGGCCGGGCTCACATGTTACTGGCAGTTTCAAAGCAACGCACACCGCAGGCTTAGCATGGGGGAAACTTGCTTGTGCCCCCGAGTCATCAGAGAGTCTCTCATTCGAGGGAGTGTGGCTGAATGTGGGCTTCTTAAGTAACCGCTGGTCACCAAGGCAGCGTGTGTGTGAGTGTGTGTGTGTGTGTGTGTTAGTGAGCGAGCACGTGATCAGGCCGTGCACTCAAGCCAGCAAGAGCCCAGTTGGTCTGCGGGGACTTCTCACTGGCCCTCAGGCCCCTGAAGGGTGACTGCAAGTCCTTGGTCCTAGACCCTATTCTAGTTTTCTCATCGCCCTCTCAGGTTGTTACCTTGAAGAGAGGAGCAAATTGGGCTATTGTTTCCCTTAGCAGATAAAGACTCTTATTTTAGGAAAAGCAGCCATCTAATAGGGGTGCATGTTAAGATGCAGTGGGGGCAGGCCCCTTTTAATAGGTAGGAAATGACAAGGGGTGCTGGGGATCCCTCAGCAGTGCCCTGTGTTGGAAGCATTTCCGTGAGCTACCTAACATCCGGGTTTCCCTCTTTCCTCCTTCACCAAGTGTGACTTGGGCACCTGTGATGCATCAGGTACTCTGCAGTGTGGGTGGGAAGGTGAACGAAACACAGAACCTGTCCTTGTGCGTGTGCCCTGAGGCTGCAGTCGCCAACGCCTGGGCTGGGGACTGGTACAGGTCAGTGGCCTATTAGCAACCGGACCGCAGAGCAGGAGGTGAGCAGGAGGGCAAGCGAAGCTTCATTTGTGTTCACAGCCACTCCCCATCACCCGCATCACCGCCTGAGCTCCGCCTCCACACCCACCACCCAACCCCATCCATGGAAAAATTGTCTTCCATGAAACCGGTCCCTGGTGCCAAGAAGGTTGGGGACTGCTGCCCTGAGGGACAAGCACACATACATGTGCACACACATATATAGCTCTAATGTGTGCTGGGATGCACCAAAAGGGAGGAGCACAGAGAGGAGCATTCAAGCTGGAATCTGAAGGTCAAGTATGTGCTCCAAGCACGGGATGGGAGAGCCAAGAGCATGGGCTTGGCAGTGTGAGCGCAGGTGGTTCATCTGGGGCTGGGATGGGCCCCGCCTGGCTGTGTGTGCAGAGGTTAAGAGCCTGGGCTCTGCAGGACCCTTGTACCTTAACCTCTCTAGTCTGTTTTCTTTCTGTGAAGTGGGCATATTGATCCTACTTGCAGGAAGCTGTGATGGTTAAGTAAGATAGTAGGTGATGCGTGCAGAGCAGTGCCTGGCAGGCACTCATTGCTGGTGTTCATCCCCAATACTTTGCAGAGGACTCTGCCTATGTTTTTGTCCTTTCTGAAGCCAGTACTCTCCTCAATTCTCCATCAAGGCCAGGTAAGCAAATGTCCTGGATATAGAAACAATGTACAATTTTTTTTTGAAACAGGATCTCACTTTGTCCCCCAGGCTGGAGTGCAGTGGCACAATTATAGCTCACTGCAGTCTCTAATTGTTGGCCCCAAGCAATCCTTCCTTCCCAGCCTCTCGGGTAGCTGGGACTACAGTTGTGCACCACCACACCTGGCTAATTTATACGCTATTTCTTTTTTAAAAGTGAGGATCAGCAAGACAATATGCTGAATTAGAGCTATCAATACAAATTCATAATCCCCAAAAAAGAAATGTTTCCAGCTTTGTCACTACCAAGGATAAACCCCTTACAGCCGGACTTTGATCTTTAACACTTGTTCTCTACTGGTGAAATCGGGACTCTGCTGATTCCATGTATTGGGGCAGGAGAAAATCAGGATGGAAAGTTCTGGATCATCCTACTGTGGCCATCAAGGAAGAATGCGTTCAAGGACGCCAGGGGCACCCCAAACGTGCTCACACAGGCAAGTCTGACGATTCGACCATCTGATAATGTGACTCATTGGAGCAGACTCACGAAAGGCCCCGAGTCCCTTACAGTCTGCAAATGAGAAAAGTTAGTCTAATGTTGTACAAAAAGGTAGTTGAATCATTTGAGGAGGAGGATGAGTAGGATATATTTACTTTCTAGTTTAATGAGCAAGGGAGTGTTAATAGGTATGAGGATTTTGTTTCTTCTATAAAGCGCGTGACTGTTCATCACGACTGGGGAGGTGTGTGTGAGCCTCAGATGCGTCCTCCGCCTTTCTCCGCCTCTGTTCCACACCACGCAGGGACTGTCCCCTGCAGGCTGTGCTCCCAGGTCCCGGCTGGGTGTGGCCAGCTGGGAAGGAGGCTGGAGGGTGGGAGGAAAGGAAAAGCCAGGCTAAGTGTCCCCGCTTGGCTCCGTCTCCAGCAGAGTCCCTGGCACCAGCTGCATCCCCTCCCTGGGTGTTGTCCTGTTGCAGCCACCATGGCACCAGATTATTCTGGGGGACCCCAGCCCCTGGGCTCTAGTAGCACCCTCTCCCTCTCCTTCTTTGGCCCACCAGCCCAAGGGTGCTAGCAGCTTCCTGCTATTGCTAGAATCTGGGTCACTCCATCATCCCGTTTGGTTTCTCGGCTATATAACCAATCCCCTTGGATAAATTCCTTCCGTGTAAATTACTGCAATGACCTCTACCTTCCTGGTTAGCATCTGATAGAGTATGTCATGGTTTCCTCCTGCATAAGCAGGAAAGAATAAACAGCAGGAACTGTGTGTAAACTAATCCCAGAATAAATAGAGTAGCAAGGACAGGAAGGGTCTGCGCCGGAGGTCACACGTGAGATCCAGGCGGAAAGGGACCCGCGGCTGAACGGCGTAGGTGGGCACACGCAGTATGCAAGCAGCAAGAGGTGCGACAGAATGCTCCCAGGGACAAATTGCTCAAATGTCCTGAGGGGGAGAGCAGCTCTCTCTGCAGATCCCATCCTTCCTCTGGTATGAGATGAGATTTTTACATGGTTTAATGTTAATTAGAATAAAATTCTAATAAAGAATATGGAAGTTTTTAAATAATACTGTCAGGCCAGGTCAATGCATCATAAACGACAGGACGACGGGTTGGATGCTGTCAGCCGAGAGGCATTGACAGGCAGACTCGGTGCTGGGAAAGACTCAGAAAGCAGCAGTGATGTCAAGGTCGCGTCTGTCTCCCCCGGGCACACATCGTCCCCTGGCCTGTCGCTGGGCAGCTGCCAACTGCAAGCTCTGCAGCTCTGCCTGTGGCTGTCTCTGGCCACCGAGCCTGCTGCCCCTGGGGCAGCCCTCACCCATTAACTAATGGGAATGGTGAATTCTCTGTTATGTCCCCTATTTCCAGGCAGGCCTGAGCCCTGGTCACCTGCAGTGGTCACCTGCGTTCCACTCTCTGTGCTGATTCCTCCCCTCACCTGTCCCACAGCTCTGCTCCCTGCCAGGCGAATCCTGGAACTGCCCCCAGAGGAACGGCTTCCGCTCGTCTCCTGTATCCGAGTCTGCTTCTGGGGGAGCCCAGCCTAACGCACCATTTGAAAAAATAAACTCGGAAAAGTTGCAAAGATGACACAGAGAGTTCTAGTACATTCCTCCCAGTTTCTTCTAATGTTGACTTCTGACATGACCATAGTACATTTGTCAAAACTAAGAGATTAACACTGAGACGTTACTATTGACGAAAACTCCAGACTTTATTTAGATTTCATTCGTTTTTCTGCTAATATCCTTTTCCTCTTCCACGATCCCATCCAAGACACCATGCTGCCCCCAATCCGCTTGTCTCCTTAGTCTCGTCTGGTCTGTGATGGTTTCTTAGCCTTGCCTTGTTCTGCACGTCCTTGACTGTTTGGAGGAGTCCTGACTGCTCAGGTATTTTGTAGAACATCTTTCAGTTTAGGTTTTTTTTTTTTTTAAATTATTTTAAATTTCTTTTTTTTTTTTGTCATTATTAATTTTTGCCGCCAGACTTTGATTTTAGGATACCCAGTTTAGGTTTGTGTGATGTTTTTCTCCTGGTTAGCATAGAGCGATGGGTTTAAGGGAAGAAGACCTCACAGGCAAAATGTCCTTCTCATCATATCATACTGGGAAAGACATAAAATTTTAAAACTTGAAAAAAAGTCATAAAAAGACAGATGCTTAAAATTCCCGAGCTAACACAAGCGAAACTTATAAAAAGGGAGCCGGCCTGGAGACCTGGGACTCCTGTTTGAGTCGCCCTACATTTCGCATCCAGGTCCCAGGGTCAGCCAAGAGTCATATCTGGCCAGTAACCAAACACTATGTCCTCAGCTTGTCTGAGAACGTGTTCTCTGTTTTTTGGGTCTGGTAAGACGAATGACCCCTCCACCCCAACACACACACACACACACACCGGAAGGAATAAAGTATTACTGAAGCCTTACGATGAAACCCAAATAATGTAATAAATAATAAGTAATAAATAAATGTAGCAGTAATCCTGGGAAGCTGGCTGTTTTAGAGTGAGTATAAGTGTGAGTTTAGTAATAAATCATGTACACAATGTGTTTCTGAATCGTTTGCTGTTTGAGGTATTTGAAGTATTCGAAAGAGCCAAATGCACCGTTTGTAATGGCATTTTGCATTGTTTGAGAAGATTTAAATTTATCAAATTTATAATTGAGAGAGATTGGTTTTCTGAGTTCCATCAATTAGATCTGTGTGACAAATTCGGCATTAAGGAAAGTCCACACGATTGTGGACGTTCTTTTCCCCCTGCAGGAAGCCCCTTGGGTGTTAAATCATCTGTCGGTGGCTTACAGCGGGACTAGCAGCCCCCCACCACACTCCTGCATCTTTAAAGCTGTGAGCTCCCAGGCCGCTCACAGGGATTCTGTATATTTGTAAATCTTTCGTCTGCACAGGCGCCTGGTGGTATTATCCTCATTGGAGAAATGGGGAAACTAAATGTATCATTTAGAATGCATTTGGCTGCAAGACAGGGAATACCACTAGTCATGTGTGGCTATTTAAGTTTAAATTAATTACATGTAAATAAAATTAAAAATGCAGCTCCATAGCCATTCTAGCTACATTTAAGTGCTTACTTAGTAGCCACATGTGAGTCACAGCTACTGTGTTGGACAGGACAGACACGGAACATTCCCATCACAGCAGGAAGGCAGCACTGCCAGTGGTTCTCAAACTCAAAAGTCATCTGGAGGCCACATTAAAACATCTCATGCTGGGGCTTCACCCCCAGAGGTCCTGCCTCAGTAGATCTGGGGCAGAGCTGGAGAATTTTCATTTCTAACAATGTCCCAGATGATGCTATGGCCACTGGGCCGGGGACCAGAGTTTGAGAACTGCTGCTGTTCACCCATGCCTAGGGGCCCGCTGAGAGCACTCTACGCGCCGACCCTGGGCTGCTGGTGGTAAGTTGTCTCCTGTGGCCACAGCTCCTTCAGCGGAGCTTGGAGAAGGAGCCCAAGACCGGCTTTCTAAAAAGCAACATGAGCAGCACAGTGGGGTGCTTGGATTTGCCCCTAAATCCCAAAACCCACCAAGACCCCAAAAAACAAACAAAAATCCAACAGAATAATCCTACACCTGCACAGATGGCTAGGGCTTCCTTTCCGTCTGTCAGTAACTTCTGAGAAGCAGCGACATTAGTTTCAGCCCTGACTACTGTCCTCCAATGAGGACTACAAAGGGAGGAGCATGTTCTAAGGTCACCTGAGATACTGGTCCTTGGTGGCAGTTTTCCTTCGGCCTGGAAGGTTCCGAGACCTTCTGATGGCCAGAGCCCTCTCTCTGAGAGAGGCTGTGTGGGGTGCAGGAGAAAAAGCATTAGATTTGGAGTTGTAAGGTCTGGATTCAAGTTGCTGCGTGAGCTTGGGCATTGCCCTCTGAGTTCAATTTCTAGTCAGGTAATAACAGTCATAGTATTTACTTAATAAAGCTGCTTTATGCTCAAGTGACATATATGAATTTTTGTTTCTAAATCACAGAGTACTGTCCCAACCTTACGTCCTGTATGTAGCTTGGTGTGTAACTTTTATATAGCACAGGCTGTATCTGATCAGAGTTATTGCTTTATATGCACATCTCTTGCCAGCCTAAGAGCTCCTTGAGGCAGGGCTTTGTCTTACCCATCTAGTAATTTCTGAGCGCCCTAGTGCTTGATCTGAGGTCCAGCAAATACTTATAATAACATTGATTATCATACTAAAACATACAGCATTTTTTTTTTTGAGACAGAGTCTCACTCTGTTGCCTTGGTTAGAGTACCATGGTGTTAGCCTAGCTCACAGCAGCCTCGAACTCCTGGGCTCAAGTGATCCTCCTGAGTAGTTAGGACTATAGGCATGTGCCACCATGCCCGGCTAATTTATTATTATTATTATTATTTTAATTTTTGGTAGAGATGAGGTCTCCCTCTTGCTTAGGCTGGTCTCCAACTCCTGAGCTCAAACGATCCTCCTGCCTTGGCCTCCCAGAGTGCTAGGATTACAGGCGTGAGCCACCGCGCCCGGCCTAACATAGCATTTATTGTATGTCAAGCCCTGTTCTAATGTATTAAGTCATTTAATTCCCACTGCATCCCCACAAGATATTACTGTTACGAAATGACACCTAGTAGGTCCTCAGTAAACATCTACGGCAGGGTCTGGCGCAGCACGTTTCCAACTTTAACATGCGCAGGCATCATCTGGGGATTTGGTCCCGTGAAAACATCTATCCTGGTCCAGCAGGCCTGGGCGGGGCCTGGGGTCCCGCGCTTCCCGCAAGCTCCCCGGTGACGCCGCTGGCGGACAGACCACACTCGGCACCAAAGATCCAGATCCTTTGACATTTCATCAAACAGAAAGCATCCAGTCCCTCGTGGAGTGGAGGCAGGGGTGAGAAACACACTGGAAAAAAGATAACTCGCTTCTTGCCTTGCCAGTGAGAGGGTTACAGAGCCGCAGGACTGACCTTCTTTGAGGGACGATGCAGCGAGTCAACCAGAGGCAGCTTTTCAAGTCTCGCCGGAACAGTCTGGTTCCTCCGTCTCCAGGAGAGAAGCCGGGCAGACACTTCCCGACGTCGGGAATGGCGCTTGGGCCGGGGCCAGGCGTCGGGGCTTGATGGGGGGCCCAGCGACCGCTGCCAGATCGCCGGGGGTCTCCACCCAGGAGGGCTTCGGAGGCGGTGCCCCTGCGGACACGGCACAGGTGCAGGCGTGCCACGCTTCAGTCCACGGCTGGACTTTGCAGTGTCGCCCCGGTTCTTGGTCTCCAGGCTCGGAGGAATCGCAAGCCTCGGCCCGCGTGACGGAGAGAGGTGACAGACACTCAGCAGGTGTGCGTGAAGAACTGATCGTAAGGAAAGTTGAAGGGTGCAAAGCGAAAGACGTTTCCTAAGGGGAAACGGGTCTGTCTCCGCGAGTGGGGAGACGCTGTCTACTTCTGTGTTTTCCCTTTAATGCCTTGGGTTTAGGTAAAGATTAGTTATGACTATTCAGAGGTATATGTCGCTGTTTTGGGGACTGGATTCTTTCTATGGTTGGACATGACTTAAAGGTTATGTTCCAGTAATTTTTCCTAGTATAGACGGGGAAAGTTCCATTTCTATTCTCTGATGGGCAGTCAGTTTTCCACGGCCCAGTTCCTGGAAGACTGAAATAACCTTTCCCTCTTTATATTTTCCTGCAGCCATTTCTGCCCTTATTGCTTTTCTCTAACTGCTTTCTCCTTTCTGTTTTTTGATTTCCATTACCTCTCACTTATTTTTCTGTCCCTAACAGCGGAAGTGAGGTCATCTCCTTTAGATGGATAGGTGTTCAAGGGCAGGGGAACGAGGTGTGCAGACGAAACGTGCCTTGGAGTCAGACAGAGCTGGGTTCAAATCCAGCTTCGCCGCTCGCTAGCTGTGCAACCTGTGGCAAGTTTCTTCTCCCCATGTTTCTGTTTTCTCAGTACCAAACTCGCAGGTCTGGCTAGGAGACGGAAACCCCCAGGGAATTTCAAACAGAGCGACTTTAATGCAGGGAATTGGTCACACAGGCGATGGCAGAGCTTAGAAGCCAGGTGGGGGAAGGCGAGGCAACCCAGAGACTCGCAGGAACACAAAGGTGGGCAGGGGCCTCAGGAGGAGGTGGTGGCTGAAGCCTGGGGGTCGGGCCACCAGGTGGGGGCTGGAACTGTGGGCAGCTGGTTCGGTGGTCACACACGGCCCTTGCCTGGGCACGATCTGAAGCAGAGAAGGAGGAGGATAAATGTCCCAGCTTCACCCTTTCCCCACCCTCCAATGTCCCGCCACTGCTGCCACTGGCTGAACCTAGCAGGAAGGGCCGAGGGGTCAGCCCTGCTGCAGCCCAGGGAAGAGCAGGGGAGGGCGAGAAATGGCCTGAGGGTCGGCAGGCTCAGGACCCGCAGGGTGAACTAGAGGCCACAGTAAGAAGGTTTGTGTGAGGCGCCAGAGCACATGGCTCGGCACCCAGAGCACATGGCTCGGCACCCAGAGCACATGGCTCGGCAGATCAACAAAGTGGGTGCCCTTTCCTGTCCCCTGGAAATAGCCTCCTGGGCTAACCGTGTCCTCTGGGATGATCTCCTGGTGGTCAGCAGTGTCTCTCCCCACACCCCACACCTCGGGGAGCTCCAGGCTCTAACTCAGGTTCTTCTCCATGGCCTCTTGGGATCCTGGGACAGGTAGGGACGTGTTCCGCACACCAAAGAACCACCAGAGGCCAGGGGAAGTGGCTGAGGCCCTACGCAGGGACATTGGCAATGGGTCAGGGCCTGGACAGGCCCGTCTCTGTGTTGTTTGTTCCTTTGTCCGTCCATCCATCCATCCATCCATCCATCCATCCATCCATCCATCCATCCATCCATCCATCCATCCATCCATCCATCCATCTCTTAACAAGCAGCTGTGGACCCAGAACCACACTGGCTGCCAGAACTGTAGACGGCGTCCCGGGCTGGTGGGTGAAACAGGCCTGTAAGTCAGCATTTCGGTCAGAGCTACCTTGGTTGTAAGGAACAGAAACCCATTTAAAACTCTCAAGTGCAAAGCGATTTTATTCAAAGGGACAGGGAATCAGATGGCCTTGAAACTCAGGAAGTGCAGCTCGGCTTCCTGGGAACTGTCACCATCGCTCTCTCCACCCCTGAGCACCGCTCCCCTCCCCTCTGCAACCCGGAGCCCACGTTGCTCCTGCTCCCCCATAACTGGGTGATTTTCAACTTCGAGACCTTGACTCCTTGCGTTTGTGTAAGCCCAGTGTATTCTCACCAACTGGCTCAAATCGGTGGCCTCTGAGGCTAAATTACTGAGAGAACCTGACCCAGCCAGCTCACTTGAGTCAGAGTCCTTGTCCCATCAGGGTGGGACACCCCCCAGGGAGTGGGAACAGGGAAGGGTCCTGTAGGCTGCCCTTTGGAGAAACAGGTCTGAGAAGCAAGCTATAGGCAGGGCAGGCAGTGAAACATGTTCTGCCAGAAATAATGATGAATCTGGCCTAAGGGGAAAATCAGATGTGGAAAAGCATTTAACGTGATAATCGTTGACTATTTATCAAGACTTCATGTGTCAGATGCCATATAACTGCTTCCTATACGTCTACCTCCTTTAATCTTCACAGTAACCCTCAAAAGTCATCATCATTATTATCCCCAGTTGCCCATTTTATAGATGAGGAAACTGAGATGCAGCAGGTTCAATAAGCTGCCCGGACGGGTGGGTGGGGCTGGCAGCAGCAGGCTCAGTTCTTGTCTCTGAGCCACATGCCCGAGTCTAGGGCTTCCCAGCTTCCACCGAGAGCACTAGCTGTAGTTGAGGCCATTTCCTTCCTGCCACCTCCAGGGATGCTCTCCAGGCAGAAGCTTTCCTTCCCTGTGGCTGCAGAGATAACCAGCCGCCTCTGGCTGGAGCTCTCCCTTCCCCTCCTTTTGTTCCAGAAGCTCAGGTGCACAGACTTAGGGGCTGATGTCCCCACTGTCATGGCTCACCGTCACCACCCATCTGGGCTCGAATCCTCTTTGAAGATTATCTTGATTGTGTCTTTCTCCTTGTCCAGACCCTAATCCCAGGCCCCTCCCTGCTAGGCATCCACACCGGGGTAAACAACATAGGTTCTTCTAACTTGCCCCGCACGTGTCTAGTTGGTTTATATCATCTTTAGCCAGTGTATGTGTTTGGAGGTTTATTTTTCAAGCGGTGTTTACTTGTAATTATTTTAGGTCATACATAACAGGGTTCATTTCATTAATTTCTTTTATTTATTTATTTATTTATTTATTTTTTTGAGACAGAGTCTCCCTTTGTTGCCCAGGCTAGAGTGAGTGCTGCGGTCTCAGCCTAGCTCACAGCAACCTCAAACTCCTGGGCTCAAGCGATCCTTCTTCCTCAGCCTCCCGAGTAGCTGGGACTACAGGCCTGCGTCACCATGCCCAGCTAATTTTTTCTCTCTATGTATTAGTTAGCCAATTAGTTTCTCTCTATTTATAGTAGAGACAGGGTCTCGCTCTTGCTCAGGCTGGTTTTGAACTCCTGACCTTGAGCAATCCGCCCGCCTCGGCCTCCCAGAGTGCTAAGATTACAGGCGTGAGCCACCGCGCCCGGCCTAATTTCTTTCTTTTAAAATCAACTTTATATTTTAGGATAGATTTGGAATTACAGAAATGATGTAAAGATAATACAAGGAGTTCCTATACACCTCGTTCCCATTTTCTCCTATTATTTACGTATTAGTAGGGTATATCTGTCACAATTGATGAACCAATATTGATACAGTATTGTTAGCTCAAGTCCACATACTTTATTCAGATTTCCTTAGTTTTTACCTAATGCCCTTGTTCTTTCCCAGGGTCCCCTTCTAGGAGATCACATGGCATTTACTCCTCGTGTCATTTTAGCCGCCTCTTAGCTGGGACGGTTTCTCAGACTTCCCTTGTTTTTGATGATCTTGACAATTTTTAAGGAGTACTGGTCAGTTGTTTTGTAGAATGTTTCTCAGCTGGGATTTGTCTGATGTGTTTTTCATGATTAGACTGGGATTATGGGTTTCGGGAGGGAGACCACAGAGGTAGAGTGCTGTTCTTGTCACGTCATATCAGCCCGGGGCTGCGTCACTCCTGTCTCTGCCTCCATGGTCACATCCCCTCTCCTTTCCTCTCTGTCAAATCTCCCCTGTGTCTCTCTTATAAGGACACTTGCATTGGATTTAGGGACCGCCCAGGGAATCCAGGATAATCTCACCTTGAGATCCTTAACTCAACATTCTACAAAGACCTCTTTCCCAAATAAGATGACATTCACAGATTTCAGGAGCTTGCATGTGGACGTATCCTTTTGGAGGACGTCCTTCAGCCCACTGTATCAACTAACTTTTTCTTTCATGGATTGGGCATTTGGTGTATCTTAAAGCTCATCACTAAACCTAAGGTCATGCAGATTTTCTCCTAGGTTTTCTTCTAAAAGTTTTATAGTTTTGCAACTTACATTTAGCCTTATGACCCATTTTGAATACATTTTTGTGTAAGGTGTAAGATCTGTATCTAGGTTCAATTTTTCCCCCCATATTGATGTTCATTTGATCCAGCACTTTGTATTGAAAAGACTATTCTTTCTCCGTTGAATTGCCTTTGCACCTTTGTAAGAAATCAGTTGAATACATTTGATCTATTGTTTGAGCTCTCTTCTGGTCTGTGTTTCTCTTTCACCAATACCATGCACTCTTGATTGTCATAGCCTTATAGGAAGTCTTAAATCACGTAGCGTGAGTCCTTTGTTGTTCTTCAGTATTGCGTTGGCTGTTCTAGGTTCTTTGCCTTTCCATATACATTCAAGAGTCAGTTTGTTGATATCTACAAAATAACTTGCTGAGATTTTGATGGGAATCTGTATCAAGTCAGGAAGAATCGACATCTGAACAATATTGAGTCTTCCAATTTGTGAACACGGACTATGTCTTCATTTATTTAGATCTTCTTTATCTTCTTCCATCAACGTTTTGTACTTTTCCATATACACATTCATTTTGTTAGATTTATGCCTACACAGTGTGGTCATTTTTGGGGTGCATTGTAAGAAGATCTTTTTTATTTCAGTTGTTTAATCTTGTGATTTTTCTTCCTTAGCTTGTTGCTATGGTGGCATATTTGAAGTGATTATTGATATAGTTGGATTAATATCTACCAGTTTTGAACTTTTTTCTATGCATTTTTCTTGTTTCTTTTTCCTGTTGTTTTCTTCTCTTTCCTGTGGTTTCCCATTGTTTTTCCTCTCTTTTTGTATTGTGATAAAAAACACACAACATAAAATATAGGAAATATAGCTGGTATATAGGAAAGCAATTGACACTTGCATATTGCTCTTGTATCCTGTGACATCGCAGCACTCACTTATTAGTTCCGGGAATATTTTTGTTTAGATTTTTTGGGGTTTTCAGCATAGCAATCATGTCATCCGTGAATGAAGAAAATTTAACTTTCCTTTTCAACCTGTATTCCTTTTCTTTAGTTTTTTCTTGTTATTCCGCTAATTAGGACTTCCAGTGTGATTTTGAACAGGAGTGGCGAGAGAAAACACCCTTGCCTTGTTCTGTTTCTGATCTTAGGGAGAAAATGTTCAGTCTCTCACTATTAATAATGAGGTCAGCTGTAGGTTTTTGTAGATGCTCTTTATCAAGTTGAGACGTTTTCTATTCCTTGTTTTCTGAGCGTTATAGTAGTGTCATGTTTTGTCAAATTCTCTTTTTCTGTCAATTGATATGATCAATCATGTGATTTTTCTTCTTTAGCCTGTTGCTAGGGTGGGCATATTTGAAGTGATTATTGATATAGTTGGATTAATATCTACCAGTTTTGAACTTTTTTCTGTGCATTTTCCTTGTTTCTTTTTTCCCGTTGTTTTCTTCTCTTTCCTGTGGTTTCCCATTATTTTTCCTCTCTTTTTGTATTGTGTTAAAAAACGCACGACATAAAATTTTAACCCTTTTTAAGTGTACTGTGACATTGGGTGTTATACATTCACACTGTTGTACAGCTATCACCACCGTCCATCTCTGGAACATTTTCATCCTCTCTAATGGAAACTCTGCACCCATTAAACAATCGCCTTCTCTGGTTTTAATTGAGCATTTTGTATGATTCCATCTTCTCTCTTCTATTAGCACATCAATTCCATCAATTATATCTTTTAATTTGTTTTAGTGGTTGCCCTAGAGTTTACAAAATACATTTTTAATTAACGTAAGCCCTTTCAAATAACGTTATATCCCCTCATTTCTGACTTACATCATCTTCCTTCTGCTTGAAGAACTTTTAAAAACATGTCTTGTAGGACACATTGCTGGCATTGGATTCCTTCAGTTTTTTTTTTTTTTTTTTTGAGACAGAGTCTCGCTTTGTTGCCTAGGCTAGAGTGAGTGCCGTGGCGTCAGCCTAGCTCACAGCAACCTCAAACTCCTGGGCTCAAGCGATCCTCCTGCCTCAGCCTCCCGAGTAGCTGGGACTACAGGCATGTGCCACCATGCCCGGCTAATTTTTTCTATATATATTAGTTGGCCAATTAGTTTCTTTCTATTTTATAGTAGAGACGGGGTCTCGCTCTTGCTCAGGCTGGTTTCGAACTCCTGACCTCGAGCAATCCGCCTGCCTCAGCCTCCCAGAGAGCTAGGATTACAGGCGTGAGCCACCGCGCCCGGCCAAATTCCTTCAGTTTTTGTTTGAGAAAGTTTTTATTTCTCCTTCACTTTTGAAGGATAATCTTGCTGGTTATAGAATTCTAGGTTGGAGGTTTTGTTTTTTCCTTTCATCACTTTAAACATTTCATTCCATTCTCTTCCTGCTTGCATAGTTTTTGTTGATACGTCTACTTTAACTCTTTTTTTTTTTTTTTTTTTTTTTGAGACAGAGTCTTGCTCTGTTGCCCGGGCTAGAGTGCCGTGGCATCAGTCTCACTCACAGCAACCTCAAACTCCTGAGCTCAAGTGATCCTCCTGCCTCAGCCTCCTGAGTAGCTGGAACTACAGGCATGCACCACCATGCCCGGCTATACTATAATTCTTAACATTGTTCCTGTATAAGTAAAGTGTTCCGTACATTCCTCCCCACCCTGGCTTCTTCCAAGATTTTGTCTGTCTTTGGTTTTCTGTAGTTTGAATAGGATGTGCCCAGGTGTGTTTTGTTTTTGTTTGTTTTGGTATTTATTCTGCTTGGTGGAAAATTGTGGCCATTATTATTAATACTTCAAATACATCTGCTCCATTGCTCCATTTTCTCTTTCTTCTCCTGGCACTCTAATGATGCACATGCTACACTTTTTTATATTGTCCCACAGTTTTTGGATGCTCTGTTCCGTTTTGGTCATTCTTTTTTCTCTTTGCATTTCAGTTGAGGAAATTTTCACTGACTCATCTTCAAGCTCACTGATTCTTTCTTTGCCATTTTTAGTTTGCTCATGGCCCCATCAAAGCCATTCTTCATTTCTATTATGGAGGTTTTAATTTCTAGCATTTCCTTTTGATACTTTCTTAGAATTACAGCTCTCTGCTTACATTATCCATATGTTCTCTACTTTTTTTTTTCACTAGTCGTTACATATTAGTCATATTTATTTTAAATTCCCTGTCTGATATCGAACATCTGTGTCATATCTGACTCTGCTTCTGATGGTTTATTTGTCTCTTTCAGATTATATTTTTTCTTGCCTTTTGGCATGCCTTGTAATTTTTTGTTGAAAGCTGGATATATTGTACTGGGTAATAGCAACCGAGGTAAATAGGTTTTTAATGTGAGGATTTATGTTAATCTGTCTAGGACTTGGGTGGTGTTTAATGTTTAATGTAGCCATGCTCCTCCTAAATTCCTCTAGTGTCCGTGTTTTCATTTCCCCTTGACTTTGGGCTTCCCTAAGTACTCCTCCTCAGAAAGAGTATTCTTCTTGCAGCTCTTTCAGCTGTAATCCACTGTTACTATATTGGACTTCTAGTTTGGCAGCTTCGCTATCCATTAACTTTGTGATTTGGGGCATGTTTCTTTACTGAGTCTCTGGCATTTTCTTTCTTTCTTTCTTTTTATTTTTGAGGAAGGGAAAAATAATTTATTTTCAGAGGGATAAACAATCCTACATTGGGGAAATGTGATCTTCAAGAAAATCTGAGAGTACATGCTCTTGAGTCTTTCTCTTAATCTATAAAATAAATAATATCCCCTTTTAGGACTGTGCTGAGGATTAAATGGAATACTAAATTAAAACACCCTGCACTGTGCCTAGGTTGAATCAGTGGGTCTATTTGGCTTTATTTTTTTATTTTTGAGACAAAGTCTCACTCTGTTGCACAGGCTAGAGTGCCGTAAGTGTCAGCCTAGCTCACAACAATCCCAAACTTCTGGGCTCAAGTAATCCTCCTGTTTCAGCTTCCCATATAGCTGAGACTATAGGCATGTGCCACCATGCCCGGCTAATTTTTTCTATATATTTTCAGTTGTCCAGGTAATTTCTTTCTATTTTTAGTAGAGACAGAGTCTCGCTCTTGCTCAGGCTGGTCTTGAACTCCTGAACTCAAACGATTCGCCCGCCTCAGCTTCCCAGAGTGCTAGGATTACAGGTGTGAGCCACTGCATCTGGCCCTATTTGGCTTTATTTATTTATTTATTTATTTATTTGAGACAGAGTCTTGCTTTGTTGTCCAGGCTAGAGTGAGTGCCGTGGCATCAGCCTAGCTCACAGCAACCTCAAACTCCTGGGCTCAAGCAATACTGCTGCCTCAGCCTTCCACGTAGCTGGGACTACAGGCATGCGCCACCATGCCTGGCTAATTTTTTCTTTATATATATTAGTTGGCCAATTAATTTCTTTCTATTTATAGTAGAGATAGGGTCTCGCTTTTGCTCAGGCTGGTTTTGAACTCCTGACCTCGAGCAATCCACCCGCCTCGGCCTCCCAGAGTACTAGGGTTACAGGCGTGAGCCACCGCGCCCGGCCCTCTTTGGCTTTAAATCACTAAATGCTACCTATTTAGTTGGATAGTGACCCAGAGTAATGCCTTGTCTGCCTCAACCACATAGTTAGACTCAGAGCTCATTCCTCAACATCCCAGCAGCTCAGCCATATGGACATTGCTGTAAGCAAATTTCTTAAAAATAAATGAAGGGTGCCTTCCAAGTACCCCAGATGCTTTAAGCGGCACCTAATGACATAGGCAAGAGCAGAACCTGCCGGAACCACCTCCCTCTCTTGGGAAAAATAACCTCCCTAATTGCACACTGACCCAAGATACAGGCTCCCAAGTAAATAATACACCGTTCAGAAGCATCCTAATTAGGTATTTACTGCAGAGATTGCAATGGCTTCACCCAACTCCGCAGGGAAGTATTAAGCATCATATTAGGGCCACTAGGACTGAAAAACAAACCAGCATCAAGAAAATAAACTGCGCCAACAATTTTCCACGAGAAGGTAGAGAGCTGGGGCTCTGGGGAGGAGGAACAGTCGGCGAGCCCTGGGTTACGCAGCCACCCTGCGTGCGCCACCGAGGCAGCGCCTCTGCAGGACGGCCACAGCGCAGACTCAGAGACAGGCCTCTGCCCACTTTCCTGAAATTAGGAGCCGAGGCTCTGCAGGGGATGCCTCTTGCGCATCACAGGTTGCCGAAACAACGGCCAGGCCGGTCTGGGATCTGGGGCTCTGACCACTGGGAATTGCCCACTTGGTGGTGGGGGTGGGGGCTGAAGGGGCTCTCTAGTGTCCTCCTCCCGGCTCTCCTTATCTCTGGGTCACCGGCAGTGGCTGGAGTGCAAGGGAGCCCCAGACAGCTTTGGCTGGAGATGCGAAAGTGACCTGTCCCTTCCCACTGTCGGTCTTTCTCCTCTCCCTCTGTCTCCTCTCCATCTTCTGCTTCCTACTGTCTCGTTCTCCCTCCCTCTCCCCTTCTCTCACTTATCTTCTTCCTCTTCTCCCTCTTCTCCTCGCCCACCCCTCCTGTCCTGTCTTTCCTTTCTCTCCTCCCTCTTCCTCCCTTCCTCCTCCAGAACCCTGGGGAGCCCATACTGGTTTTCGCCACCCACACAGCAAGTGTCCCCTGGCCAGGAAGCGGCACCCCCAGGGCCAAATCCCTGGGTGCTGGGGAAGGCGTGAGGGTTTGGGAAAATCAGCCCCAGCTTCTCACCAGGGACTGGCAGGAGATCTCAGTCCTCACACTTTGTTCTTTTGCTTGCAGATCCCCATCCGCTGAGCCTCAAGGTCAAAGTCCTAAAGCCCCTCAGGCGGAAGATCTCTGCACACACACTGTGACGCACACACACACACACGGGGGCTGCCCTTGGATCTTCCTGCAGTTTCACAGGCGGAGGGGGAGGATGGTGACGTTCCGCTCAGCACACAGGGACAACAGTGGCCACAGTCAGGGAAGAGGGCCTGGGAGCCCTCGGGCCTCCCTCTCGTCGTCGTGGCTTGTTCTGCAGCGGCCCAACGAGCACACTCTTTACCTTCACCCACAGAGCCCTCCGCGTCCACACAGAAAGGCGTCGTCAGCACGGGCAGAGGCAAAGGTCCCTTTCTGGTTGTGTAGTTCTGGAATCCTTAGCCTGGGGTCTACGGACTGGGCGTTCGTATTAGTCTACTAGGGTGGCCATGAAAGAAATACCACTGACTGGGGAGCTTAAACAACAGAAATTTATTTTCTCACAGTTACAGGGGCTGGAAGTTCAAGATCAAGGTGGCAGCAGGGTTGGTTTCTTCCGAGGCCTCTCTCCTTGGCTTGCACGTGGCCATCCTCTCCCTGTGCCCTCACGTGGTGGCCCCTCTGTGTCCTAATCTCCTCTTCTGATAAGGACACCAGTCACATTGGACCAGGGCCCACCTGACTGGCCTCCCTTTACCTTAATTACCTCTTTAAGGCCCTGTCTCCAAATACAGTCCCATTCTGAGGTCTGGGGGTTAAGACTTCAACATATGAGTTTTGGAGTGAGGGCGACCCAATTCAGCCCATGCATGGTTCATAGATAAAACGGGGGGAAAATGGAAATGAAAAAATTACATGTTTATTTTCACTAACCTCTAAAGCGTAGCATTTCCTTCCTGCATCACAGATGTAGACAATAACCCATGGCAGCATTAGCAGCACCTGTGACATTGTTGTCAGTAGCAATCACAAATATTGTCACATCAAATTATGGTTTCCACAGACCTCTTGAAATATTTTTTGTTCTCACGACTACTTTGAAATTATGGTTGTTATTGCTGGGTCTTGTTCTTTATTGCATTTATTAAGGAGCACATATCATATAAGAAATTTGGTTTTTCAATATGTTTATAATTGTATGACAATATAATGCTCCTCCTTATAAACCCTATTTTATTTTTATGCAGTTTAAAATGTTGTTCTAAGAAGAGGTCCACAGCCTTACCAAACTGCCAAAGGGGGTCTATGGCATGCAAAAGAACACAGGACCTAGTTTAAATCTTTAATCTTTTTTTTTTTTTTTACAAAGGAGAAAAATGGGGCCCAGAGAGGGTAACTCCCTTGTCCACAGTCACACAGCTGGTTCGGAACAGCTGGGACGAGAGCTCAGGTCTTAGGACTCCTAGTCCACGGCTTGGTCCGCTCTATCACATCTGCTAGCTGTCCTTCCACAGTAAAGACTGTATAAAATTACTAGGCGTGATATCAATTTTGAACATGCCTTCAGGTTCCTAGGATGTCCCTTATGTCCCGCAGATGCCCAGCCTTCGGGGCGACCCTTCCATTTTAGCAGCCAACTAGCTTTGTCCTCCCTCTGAGAGCTGGGGGGGCCAGTGTCACTCCCACTCCCGGCACACCAGGGAAGTGGCACTGCCGCTCCCGGCCACCATTCTCAGAGGAATGAGGCCTCGTTTCCCCTCCTCACCCCACCCAGCGGAGTGACCAGCTCTTCCTGATCTGCCTGGGACTTTGCCAGAATTGGCTGAAAGTGCCATGTCCTGGGACATGGATCCCTCAGTCCTGGGCAAACAGGGGTGGCCGGTCCCCTCCCAGTCAGCCTCTAGCCTGGACAGCTGCCCCACCCTGACGGCCTCTCTCACCCAAGTCTTGGCCACCTTGCGGGGTCCTCCAGAGCCCATGTACACACAGGCTGCCTCTTGCTTCACAAGCTCTCTGAAGACATGGGAATGGCGCTGTGGGAGAGACGACATAATATCTGATGGGTCTCCAGGCTCCTGGCTGTCTGAGACCCTGGCCCCTGGGCCAGCTCTCTCTCCTCCGCTCCCACCTGCAGCTGTTGGTGTGGGGCGACGTGTGGCCCGTGCTAAGGGTGTCACCACCCCTCTGTCCCCACCACAGCGCCCGACCACGCCCTCTGCCCTCTTGGTGCCCCGGTCACTAACACCCTCCCCTCTTCTCAGTCAGCGTCCTGCTCTTTCTCAGAGGTGGGGGCTCCTCCGGGGTGCAGACGCTCTAACGCATCACTAGCTGCTGATTCTCACGCCCCCCGACCTGCCTGGACCTCCGCACAGCGAGGGGATTCACCGGAGAGCATTTCCGAGAACGGTCAACACTTCCTTCCCTCCAGCGGTGACTTGTGCGGCCGTTCCTGCAGCCGGGCGGTATCGACACTGCAGTTTGCGCAGTCTACCCCAGGGCAGTGGAACGTGCACCCGGTCACTGTTGCAGGCATGCCTGTGTCCATCGGGACACATTCATCGTGGCCTACCCTGTGCCAGGCACTGACACAGGCTGTGTGGACACGAAAGATGAGCAAGATTGTTCCCGGCTCTTTAATAGTTTTCTGTTGCGAAGAGCTAGGTCTTCGGTAGCAACTATCGCATAACACGTCACGGTTAAACGGCACGATCTACGAAGTGTCGGGTGAACTGAGTGAGGACGTGGTCGTTTCTACCCTACGACGGGGTGGAGGGTGGGGAAGCGCAGTGGTTCTCAAAGGGTGGTCCGGACCAGCAGCAGCAGGGGCACCCGGGAACTGGTTGGGAATGGAGCGAGTCAGCCCAGCCCAGCCCACCTGAGTGAGAATCTCTGGGGCGGGCGCCAGTGGTCCGAGAGGGCCCCCGGCACAGGGCACGCTGCTGGCCCCTCCCAGGGCCCTTTACCCACTGCCCCCAGCTGCTCAAGTGTCGGTCGCTGACCCCTCCCAGCTGCCCCTTCTCTGGAGACTCTACCCCTGCCACGAAGCTGCCCTGCCCGGGAGGACACCTGCCACCAGCACCTCCACAGACCTTGGCCAGTGGCTGACACGGTGACAGAGCTGTCCCCTTTCCCTGACCCTAGGAGGGGCTGGCTCTGGGTACAGCGTATGATCCAGAGGTCCCTGTGTGTTCAGACGGTGACACTCATCCCCAGCCGAGTCCTCATTCTTGCTAAGTGTGTTCCCTCTCCCCTCCTGCTCTCCTCACACCCCTTCCCCTTAGACCACCCCAGTAAACTGATTGAACAGGAAACCCCATCTTGGACTCTGCTTCCAGGGGCCAGAGTCGGAGCCTTCTCCGAGGAGGGAAAGCTCGAACATGGCTGGAGGGATGGACGGAAGCCTGCAATCAGAGAAGCAGAGAAGGGCATCCAGGCAGCAGGGGGAACTGAATGTGCAAAGGCGAGAGGTATGAGCCCGCACGGCAGGGCAGGACACCGGTTGTTTTGTATGGCTGGAGTTCGGGGTGCCTGGGGAAAGAGATGGGTGGGGCCAGAGCTGGAAAACTTCGCAAGCTATAAAAAGGACTTTGTATGGGGCACGTACGGGCTTACGTACGTGCCTGGCTGAGTCAGGTGATTGGCAGGCTGGAGGCACTGCGATGGCGCCTAGACACTGCCTTGGTGGGGCTATTCCTGAGAGGGGGGCCATGGAGTGAAGTGCAGGCTCTGCGGGGACTCTGGTTTGTGCATCGGACACGTGGAGCGGGGGTGTCTGTGGATGGCGGAGACGTCCATCCAGTGTGGAGGTGCCGCTCAAGTTTCTGGGGGTCAAATGAGAAGGAGACTAAGTGAGAACCCCGAGGGCACCAAGACATAAGCCGCAGTTGGAGGCCAAGAGGGAGACGGGAAATAGCAGCCTGAGTCCGAGGAGATCTGGGACAGCACATGTCACGGGAGTGAAGGACGCACAGTAGGAAGCACAGAGAGAACAGTTGTTGCAGTCACAGGCCCTGAGGTGTGCACACTGCGCTGCGGGTGGTCTTCAGCAGCCTTGGTCATTCTTCAGTGGCATGGGAGCGAGGCGTGGGGGACGCGGCACTGGCTGGGGAGTGAATGAGGTGGAGGAAGTGTACAAGGGAATATGGAAGCAGTTCCATGGAGCTTGGCTGTGACAAGAAGGAGGCAGCCAGGCATCCCTCTGGTCCCCACACTGCCTTCCAAGGGCCTCCTGGGGACCAGTAGCATGTCACAGTCATGCAGGACAACTGGCCACAGCTGGCTTCTAGCTGGCGCATCAACTGAAGCAGAACTACCTGGACGTGGGGAGATTCTGACAGTGACCTCCACCTCCCTGCTCCCAGCCTTAACCCCCGAGCTGCCAACACAGGGTGGCCACACAGAGAAGTCTGTGCACAGACACGGTGGATAACACATTCCTGAAATTCTCAGCCTCGCGCCTCGCTGGGTATCGGCAGCTCAATTTGTACAGACCTGGGCAGAAGGGCAATAAGTTAACACGGCTGACATTATGTGAACACGCATTTTTCACTTACAGAGATGCAGGTACGCTCTCTGAGCCGGGTTTTGGCAGTGCCTTAAAGGGACGGCCTAATCCATCACTGCCGACTCCCCGGCTGCCTGTTGGAGCCATCCATCACGATGAGCACCCCGGCGTCAATGGGAATGTCATCGGCACTTCTGCAGGATTCTCCTGCAACTCAGATTTACAAGATTATTATTTTTGACATGTTATTCACGCTGGGACATTGCCCCCATCACTTCATATTTGGGAGACCTTCACCTCGAAGGCACTTGTCCTTCTGGTCTGCAGAGGGAGGGGCAACATGTCTCAGATTTGGGACATGGAGCTAAGAAGCGACAATGCCTTTACACAGACTGAGTAGGGCTTGGGCTTCATTACAGATGTCCTAAAACTTTTGCAAAGCTGCAGAATGTCTCTCCTGATGTTGAATATTTATTTTATTTTCTTCTTTTTTTCTCTATATATTAGTTGGCCAATTAATTTCTTTCTATTTATAGTAGAGACGGGGTCTCGCTCTTGCTCAGGTTGGTTTCGAACTCCTGAGCTCAAACGATCCGCCCGCCTCAGCCTCCCAGAGAGCTAGGATTACAGGCGTGAGCCACCACGCCCAACCCCTGAATATTTATTTTCTTCCCTGGGCCAGAAGCGGCCATAGGCTTGGCTTCCCAGGGATCTGACAGGTTGCTGGGGCTTCCGAGGAGTTTTAGGTGGGTGTAGCGCTGGTGGTCTGTGAGCCTTCTGAAATCATAAAGAGGATCTACAAACAGCAGCCAGCATTTAAAATTTTTACCTCCCAGAGTTTGTTCTCTGTGATCAAAAATATCCATGAATCAGAAGAGCGAGTGTATGTGTCTCCCCCCATCCCCCAAGCCCTGAGTGAGCATTCCTGGGGACTAGCGAGACTAAGGGGCTGGACAGACGGTGAAGGACGAGTGAGTGGCCAAAGGAGTGGGTTGGGGCAGGAGAAGAAAGGGCAGGAGGGCACGTGGGGCCCCCAGCTGGGGTACAGGACGGGGACCCTCAGCATGGTGGGGTCTGGTCTCAGTCTCCAGCACCATCGTTTTGTCTTGTCAGCCTTGACTTTGACCTTGGGTTCAAAAACTCTTCCCCTTCTATTCTCCCTGTTGGCTTCCATATTGCCAGCCTGTCTGGCCAGTTTGGGGATTACTGAGTCCCTGTGATTAATGCTCCTCCTTTTGGCTCATCCCCCCAGGAAATGTCGGGAGAAATAAGATCAGGGAGAGGCGGAAGCTGTAGTGTGACAATAGTTTGGGGTGACGGTATCTGCCGGGTTTCCCTCCCCCCATCCTCACTGCCGCCTCCAAGGGAAGCCTCCTGGAATCACCTTCTTGGGCCCAGGTTCCTGAGCCCTGAGTTCACACCTCTAGCAGCACTGCCTTCTCGAAGTCTTCCTGACCCCCCACCCATCGTTTAGCCCCAACCACACCAAGCAGAGTTGCTCAGAAGGAGGTCCAGGGACAGCCTGTGTCAGAACCACCTGAGCCGGCTGCCAGAAATATAGATTCCCAGGCCCTGCCTCACATTCGCCCAGATCTCGGGGCTGGGGCCCAGGGGTCACCGGAGCCAGGCGCACTGACGTCCATGACTGGCAGCACTGGGCTTTCGGTTTAGTCCGCTGCTGGCATGGCTGTCTCCTGCCCCAGTCCTCCCCACCCCCAGACTGGAACAAACCAGCCTAACAAACATCTGTCCAGCGTCTGCTGTATGCCAGGAGCCACCGTAGATTCCGGAATACAGCCCAGGGATAGGAGAGCAGGATGGAGACCAGGAGACTAGGGGCCAAGGGAGAGGTGACAAGGCCAGGGGAGGTGAGGCCAGATCTCGAAGTGCCTGGCTCTGAGGTCACAGCAGAATACAGCCCCTGAAGGGTCTGGGGAAGGGGTAACAATGTAAGTGACCCGAAGGTCGGGGGACAGGGCGTCCTCCGAGTGTGTGGCGCACAGCAGGTACTAGGTAGGAGTTACATGAACTTATCGCACTACTTAAGGTTCACCTGGGACTGGTGGGTAGAACAAAAGTCCCAGGATTTCCCTCAGGCCATCCTCTTTTTGCTTATTCCATGTCCCCAGAGGCCACCCAAGGCCACGAGGAGTTAGGGTGGCTCATCAGAGTCAGACAGACCTGGATTCTAGTTCAAGACCTGCCCCATTCTAGCAGTGTGACCTTGAACTTGCTGCATCACCTCGTTAAACCCCAGATGTCTCTGTAATGACCAGCTTGGTCATTGGTCTCTGCGAGGACCAGCTGTGGCTGGTGCAGGACCGGCTCTCGGGCAACAGCCATGTCCTCTCTCCCTGCCGAGGCGGTAGGAAGAGACGCCGGTGATCATGTATAAGCTACTTCCTCTGCCTAAGGGCCCAGCATTGCTCCTCATACCTTTACCTTTAAAGTGCCCCCTCCCCTCTTGAGGGATGACACAATGAGACAGCACCACTCACTGTTGTGGACCACGTGTTTGAGTCGCCCCCTCCCCCAATTCATTTGATGAAATCCTAAGCCCCAAAGTGGTGAGGTTAGGAGGCAGGGCATTTGGGAGGTAAGTAGGTCACCAGGATGGAGCTCCCATGATGGGATTAGTGCCCTTGTAAGAAGAGGCCCAGAAGGTGCTTCTTCCCCCACCCGCTCCTGCCCGGTGACGACGCAGCTAGAAGACGGCCGTCCGTAAGCTAGGAAGTGAGCCCTCACCAGATGCTGGATCTGCTGGTACCTTGGTCTTGTACTTTCTGGCCTCCGGAACTCTGAGAAATAAATGTTTGCTGTTTAAGACACCCAGTCCAAATGGACGTAGACACCCACCCACACCTCAGTGCCAAGTAGCGTATCCTGGTCGCTCTCTCCAGGAGACCTGTTGGCAGAGGGGAAAGAGGGAAAGGGATTGTGCGCACCCTGGAAGCAGAAATGAGTCCTGCATGTCGCTGGGATGGACAGGCGTTTTTTTGGAGCACAGGCCCGGGTGTCCGGCTCAGAGACTGCCCTGAGACCCTGAGTGCCTAGGACCAGCTCCAGCAAGGTCAGGAAGGTGGAAAAAGGCTGACCAAAGTCGACCTGGTGCTCTGTCCCGTCTGGGAGGGTCTTGCCCCTTGGGCTGTGCGTGCCCCTGCCCCTCCCACCGTGGGCAGCTATCGCATTTCCTGAGCCCAGCCTGTGTTTCCGTTGCCCTCCCTCCTGGTCTCCCCCTGGCTGGGGGCTGCTGGAGGGCCGTGTCTGGGTCTGATTCCTGTCTGCACGCCCAGCTGGACCGAGCACAGAGCTCGGAAAGGGCAGGGCTGAGGACTGTTGCTGGGCTGGCAGCTCTTCCCTCTCTTTTTTTTTTTTTTTTTTTTTTGAGACAGAGTCTCACTTTGTTGCCCAGGCTAGAGTGAGTGCCATGGCGTCAGCCTAGCTCACAGCAACCTCAAACTCCTGGGCTCAAGCAATCCTCTTGCCTCAGCCTCCCGAGTAGCTGGGACTACAGGCATGCGCCACCATGCCCGGCTAATTTTATATTTATATATATATATATATATATATATATATATATATATATATGTTAGTTGGCCAATTTTTTCTTTCTATTTATAGTAGAGACAGGGTCTCGCTCTTGCTCAGGCTGGTTTCGAACTCCTGACCTTGAGCAATCCTCCCGCCTCGGCCTCCCAGAGAGCTAGGATTACAGGCGTGAGCCACCACGCCCGGCCTCTTCCCTCTCTTAAAGGCACTGGCTCTCACGCTCCAGGGCTGGGGACGTTGGTGCAGCTCTAGAGGAGGGTGGGCCAGACCAGAGGAGGCAGGCGGACCTCTCAACCCAGTCAGGTCAAGAAAGGTGGTCCCCAGCCTGGGAAAGGCAGGGACAGGACAGCAGAGTTCAGCGACCTGGGGGCCGTCATAGGAGAGAAGGGTCAGCTCTCATCCATGCAGTGCCAGATCCCAGCGTGTTGTTCCAGGTTACAGGGAGACACATTTCCATGTTGCTTAAGAGTTAATTTTTAGGCCGGGCGTGGTGGCTCACGCCTGTAATCCTAGCACTTTGAGAGGCCGAGATGGGAGGATCACTTGGGGTCAGTAGATTGTGACCAGCCTGAACAAGAGCAAGATCCTGTCTCTACTAAAAATAGAAAAAAAAAAATAATCAGTGGGCATGGTGGCGTGTACCTATAGTCCTAGCTACTCGGGAGGCTGAGGCAGGAGGATCACTTGAGCCCAGGAGTTGGAGGTTGCTGTGAGCTGGGATGACACCACTGCACTCTAGTTGCGCTAACAGAGCAAGATCCTGTCTCGAAAAAAAAAAAAATTTTTTTTAAGCGAGAGTTATGTAAGGATGGAACAAGAAATATAGAAAAGTCGTATGTTTTTTCCATTTTATCTAACAAATGCATAATGCTTACTCTGTGGCTGGCACTACTCCAAGCACTTTACAAATATTTACTCATTGAACCCTCCTAAAAGCCCGGTGAGGTAGCTCTATTATTAGCCCACGGCACGGAGGAAATGCATTAATACTGGGAGTATTTACGAACGTATTCAGGGATTCTCTGACTCGTTCCCTGGTTCGTGATTTATTCTTTCGCTGGGCATGAATTCCGCGCTGCCACCGGGATGTGAGGAGCCTGTGAGGAGCCAGCCAGGCTCTTGCCGTCAAGGCCCCTGGCAGAGTCTGCAGTGAAGGCGGTCGGCTCCGCGTGGTGGGGACATGTGGGAGGGGACTTGGGCACTGGTGAGGTGTTGGACCGGAAGATGCGTGTGGTGGCTTCACACCGAGGTTGTACTGTGAGGATCTGAGGTGCGTGGTGGGATTCCCCAGAGACAGGGGCCTGGAGGAGAGCCTGGTGCCTCTGCGGAGCAAGCCCCCGGTGTGGTGGGTGACAGGCTGCTCTGTTTTCCCCAGGGTCCAGCACTAGGACCACTTGCGTCTTCAGTGACGGCTGAAACCAGGGTCAGGCGCAGCCCCGCCTTTCCTCCCGAGCAAAGCCTAGAAGTGGCTGATGCCGTTTTAACCCGAAGTGTAAGAAGACGCAGAGTATCTAACTTGCTGTGTGACCCTGGGCAAGCCCTTCGCCTTCTCTGACTGTAGGTACCTCACCTGAAAATAAGGACAACAGACCAGAGGTCCCTCCAGCTCTAACGCCAGGGCTGTGTGAAACTGCAGGCTGCCGAGGGTTGTGGGGGCCACGCCGGGACCACTCAGGTGAGGGGTCTGGGGTCCTCTCCTTTCTGCCGTCTGGTGCCAGACCAGTATCCTATAGGGTGGACTCCCTCACATCCCAAGTCCTCTGCTGGCCCCGAGGTTGTCCACGGCCCCACCAACCTGTAGACACACTTGCAGGCTACCCACGGTGGCCCGTTTGCTCTGTCTGTACTAGACAGGGTTCTTCAAGAAACAGGACCAATAGGATGTACACAGAGACACATACAAGGAAATTTATTATGGGACTTGGCTCCTGTGATTATGGAGGCCGAGATGCTCCACGCTCTGCTGTCGGCAAACGAAGACCCAGGCGAGCCAGTGGTGTGATTCAGGCCAAGTCCAAAGGCCTGAGAACCTGGGGGGCTGATGGTGTGGCTCCCAGTTTAGCTGAAGACCTAAGAACTGGAGAGGTGGGTGATCATTTGTATATGTCCCAAAGTCCGAAGTCCCAAGAATCAGGAGCTTCAGTGTCCCGGGGCAGGGTAAGATGAATGTCCCAGCTCAAGGAGAGATAGCACAGTCACCCTCCTCTACCTCCTCATTCTATCCAGGCCCTCAGTGGATTAGATGACGCCTGCCCAGGTGGGTGAGGGCGGATCTTCCTTACTCAGTCCACTGGTTCAAATGCCAATCTCTTCTGGAAACACCCTCACAGACACACCAGAAACAATGTTTTACCAGCTATCTGGGCATCCCGTAGCCCGGTTAAGTTGACACATAATATTGATCATCACACTGTCCCAGGTCTGGCATACAGCAGGTGCCCAATGAGTGTTGGTTGGGTGAGTGAGTAAATGAAGGAGTGAATGCAGTTTACACCGTGCTTATTCTCCCCATTGAAGCTTTACTCTCCCCCCTGGTCTGGAACGGCCTCCACGCGCTCTGTTGTCAGGCTCCCCCCTCACTGCCTTTTGAGGATCAGCTCATCGTTGCTTGTCCACGCCTCTCTTTTGAGATTTCTGCGAGGCAAATACGATCTTGTTACCTCTGTTTTACACCGTTAGCCGCCTTACCGACCCACTCAGCAAGTGCTTATGAGCTCCTTCTTGTGCAAAGGCTGCAGCGTGCCTCCCAGTGGCTGGGGCTGACTCTGGCGCCAGGCAAGACTGCAGACAATGTCTGACTCTGCGTGGAGCTTCCATTCCGGCGGAGAAGAAAGTCACCGGCCATGTAGGAAGAAACCAGAACCTCCCAGATGGTAGCCCTTGGGGCACGTGGTCTTGGACTGGCCAAGAGAAGGCCCACACCAAGTGCTTCTTCATAGACTGCACTCTCGCCCCATTCACCTCTGCTGCCTCTGTTTCCCTCTATGAATCTCCCACACACAGTTCCAGTTTTCTCAGAAGGTCACAGGAAGCTAGAATCCGAGTTAGCAGCTTACACCAATGTGAGTGAACTCCGAGGAGCGTGTAGGAGATGTTGGTTGAGCCGCGAGGACGGCCTTGCTCACGTGTCCTCAGGAAGGGAATATCGTCCAGGGCCCACTAAAGAAAGGCACCTGGGTCCAGGGGCCCTCCCAGGGGCCGTCCACCCATTCTCCAGCCTCTGTCTTCCCCTCCATGTCTTTTAGATCAGAGTCTTGCAGAGATGGCAGTTAGTGAGCCCTGGGGAATAATTTTTCAGTCCTAGGAGCCAGGTGAGCTTCATTCTAGTCCTACACCTGCCAGGTAACATCAGGAACACCTCTGTGTGGGCCCCAGTGTCCTCATCCCTGAGACAACAGGGTTATGTGAATGACACCCAAGGCCCCTTCCACCTTTGAGGCTTGACCAGGCATCTTACCTTCCCTGGAGCTTGGTGAGTCCTTCAGCATCTCTTCAGGGGCAGGTCTAGGCTGGATGGTAGGGTTTGGACTTGAAAAGTATGGGGGGTGGGAGCATTCATTCAGTTGACACTTTCTAGTGGTCTGTTGCATCTTGCAATACCTGCCCTCTCAACCTGTTTTCTGGTACTGCTCATTAAGAGGAGGGGGGAATTCCCAGATAGGAAAAGGATAGGAAGAACAAAGTGGCAGGTCCCTGCTGTGGTGGCCATTAGTGCGAATGCCAGACCTGCCCAGCTCTCTGCCTTCTGGGTCAGTGGTAGCGCTGCCATTTTTCACCCACACGTGCTTGGATGGGGCCATATGATTGACAGTGGAAACCCTTCAGAGCTCTTGACAATGTTTGAGGAGGAATCTGCCCAGTCATTCAGGTCTCTGAGTGACTATATTAAGCAAAGCCTCCAATTGACCCTGGACAGACACAAAACATGACAGAGAAATACCCTTTGTTATTTTAGGTCACTGAAATTTGGAGGTAGTTTTTTACTGCTGCATAACCCAGTGTGTCCTGACTATTATATATAATAGTGTGTGTCCTGACTATAGAAACCTAGATTCTGAGAAGCTCAGTGGAGAGCAAGGTTATGTTCCTTCAAGCAACTTTCATTCATTCCTCATCGGCAAGAGCAGTAAACAAACGATGTCTACTAGGAAGCTTAACTGGGTATCTCTTTCTCATCTTCTCATGTGCAATGCCAAGGACAGAGAGGTCTGGGAAGTACACTCTGAATGTGCAGATCTTTGCAAATTCCAGCTGCACAGTTCAGATCCTTAGGACGTGGGCCCTGTGTGTTCTCTGCCTCATCCCTCTCCCCTGTCCTGCTCTGTACCCAGCACAAGGAGTTCCCTTCCCCTGGTAAGCGCCTTCTGAGTCAGATGGATGAAAAAGCAGCTGGGAAAGAAAAAAATAAAAATAAAAAAGACAGCTCAATCTTTCAGGGTTGAATTTAAAGACTTTTCCTCCACTTATTATTTTACCTGCCAGGAAAGAAAATATTCAGTAGGAAATTTATCTTTAAGAGCCCTGCTATGGTTTGAAAGTTTGAATTGCCAATGTAATGATATAGGGAGGTAGGGCCTTTAAGAGGTCATTAGGCCATGAGGGCTCCACCTTCAGGGGCGGGCTTGAGGCCTTAAAAAAAAGGGCTTTCAGGAGTGGGCTCTCTCTCCCTCGGTCATTCCACCTTCTGCTATGTCATGGTGCGGCAACAGGGCCCTTGCCAGATGCCGGCACTTTGATATTAGACTTTCCAGCCTCCAGAACTGTGAGCCGATAAATTTCTGGTTCATGATAAATTACCTGTCTGTGGTCTTCTGTTATAGCAGCACAAACAGACTAAGACAAGCCACGTATGAGGGATGAGAAGGATGTTTCTCACTGTTTGCAGTGATATTGGTAGATGACATCATTTATTATGCATAATATCAAGAGGGATAATTATTGCAATCCAACCCACCATTTCCCTCAGATTTTTATTACCAGGAAATAAATGCTGGTTATACCTGCATAAGAACTTTCCTGCTCAACCAAGACCCTGTAGTGGATGATTTCAGAAAAGCAATTGTACGGATTTAGGCAGAAATTTTAGCAGAAAATTTTCTTTTAAGAAAACTCTACAAGTATAAATCTCCTGTATCCTCATCTTGGCTCATTTTCCCTAAAGTTGAATCTGGGGCATGTCCAGTATGGAGCCAACTTGGTACTTCACTTGGCAAGAGGCTGAACTAAAGAACCAGTTCAATCTGGTTCAACTTTGTCTGTAACAAAATGTAACAAGACAAGTTGTTTTTCAGCTACAATGAAGCCCCAGGTGGCAAGTCATGTAACCTGAGCATGCCCAAAAGAACCAAGTGTGCCCAACTGGTGATCCCAGAGCCAGCCAGAGCGAAGAAAAAGTCAACCACAGGCACAACCCAAGTGCTCCAATGGAGGAACAGGGACCGAGTTAAGAAGAGGAGTGTGCCTTGTTTTGTCGCAGTATAGACTTCAGAGCCAAGGACTCAGCATCACCTCTTTGCCTGACCCAATCAGATGGTCTCATTGCATGTTCCTGTCTCTCCCATGGTTACTCTCTCTCTGCCTATGAAACCTGCCCCCCGATCCCAGCTTGGGGAGACAGACTGGCCTGTCACCTCCTGTGTCCTTGCCAGCTGACTTGCAATGAAGCTTTTCCGTTGCTCCAAAGCTGGTGCTGTAGTATTGGCTTCTGGGCTCGTCAAGCCGCGAGCCCATTGCGTAGCAACGAGGTGTCTGTCCGTGCCATCGTCATTATCAATGATGACATTTATGTAAATCCCCCGGAGATCTCCCTTTGGCACTTGTGTCCCTGGCTGGCTCCCAGATTTAGAGTTTGAAGACTTACCTTCAAGACCCACCTCAACTACCTACCTATGAAACCTTCAATAAGCCACGTCATTTCTCTAAGGCTCAATTTGCTCATCAACAAAATGGAGGCAAATTTACCTGCTTCCTGAGGAGCTGATGGGGCCACACTGCTTCCGAGGCATAGCTCCGGCCACGTTCTTCCGCTTTAAGATTTTCCTTGGCTCCTCAATGCCTTGCTGTGCTGCCCAGTGCCACAGCCACTAGCAGAGTGTGGCTACTGCAGTTTCAATTTATATGAATGAAATTCACATAACATTAAAAATTCGATTTCTCAGTCACATTGGCCACATTTCAGGCACTCAGCAGCCACATGTGGCTAGCAGCTACTGTGTTGGACAGCGCGGGTAGACCGCAGAAAGTTCTACTGGCCAGCACTGGGTAGCACGAGTTTTCAAGTTTGTGGTTAAAATTAAATCTCATGAGAGGGTTCTCTATGCAAAACAGAGCGGAGGAGGAGTTCTGACTGAAACCGGGTGGGGAGCTCAGGGTCGTCCCTGTCCTCACCGGCCCTGGCAGCCCGCAGGAGGCTGTGAGGCACATGGAGGCCTTCAGAGCAGTGTGGAAACCGCTCAGAATGAAGCCCAGACCGCTGTGTGTGCAGCCTGTGTGAGCCAGTCCGGCCTATCTGCAGCTCTCTTTTGTCCCTGCATTTCTGCCCCACTTCCCGGCACAAGGAGCAAATGCCCTTTGCCCCACTCTGCTCACACAAATTCACGTCCCAGGACCCAGTTCGAATGCCAAGAAGCAAGCCAGGCGGGGTCGGTCCCTCTGTGCGTCTTGTGCTGGAGCATTAGTCGCCTCGCGACGAGCCTTCTCCCCAGCGAGACGGTGGCTGCTGGCGGGCAGGGGCCGTGTCTTGTCATCTCCGTGAGCTGGGCACACGGGCAGGACCGGAAACGCTGGTGCAAGGGTGAACAGGACCTGGGTGGGGCCGGGTGCTGTCCTGCTCTCTCAAGACAGCAAACTCCTGTCGGCCCCCTGCAGACACGCAGTCCGGTCCCTGCGACTGCCCGGAATTCCCTGTCCCCTATGCGGTGGGTGGGGTGGGACACCATGGCTGAGCAGGGCCTGGAGCTCAGCAACCTCTTTCCCTCCCACAAATATTTGTTAGGCGCCTACTGTGTGCTGTGCACTGTTTTAGTTATGGATAGCACTGGGTGGAGAGAGGGCCTGACAAGCCATCGCAACCTCTTGCCCTCACAGAATGTGCACGCTAAGTAAAAGAGCAATGGCACATAAATACGCAAAATCTATATTTTGTCGGATGGTGCCACGTGGGAAATTAAGTCTGGCAGAGGGAGAGGGAAAGTGGAGATGATGTCAAGGACTGTGCTCAAGGGGTCACGCTTTTAGGTAGGTCCCATGAGACGATTTAGCAGGCACCAGCCACGGGGCAACATGGACCCTGAACTTGCTGGTGGTCTTGGCTCCACGGTGACAGGGCTGGAGGGCAGGGTTGGCTCTGGGGTCAGCAAAGCCGCCTGTCAAGGAGCCCACCCCGAGGCCGGTCCCTGAACTGCACCTGTGCTTTGGGAGGACACTTCTGTGGGGTGTGGGTGTGAAGGGAGCTGGGACATATGGGGGCTCATGTGGCTTTGCCAGAGGACCCCTTGTCTGAGCGTAAACAGAAGGTGTTTTCACTCGGGAGGCTTAGGGCGGCCTCGGCACTGCGGGGCCAGAGCCGAGCAGCTGGGCGTGGGCCCGGAGGCCGCCTGCGTGGGCCGGCTCGGCACACCTGGTTTTCTCCCCTGCCCTCGGGACAAGCAAGATGTGAGGACACAAATACAGTTTCCAGACATGAGTCAGCAAACCTGCAGAGTCTGAGAACCCCAGGCAATGACTAAGTTTCCCTTCGGTCCAGCAGACGGGCCTCCGCACAGAGACCTGGGTAATTAACATAATTTGGGCAATTAATTGGCCTGATCTGGTCTCTGGCTAACCTTTGAGATATAATTAGGGTTGTCACATGTTCCCTATGGACTTTGCTTGTGGGAGACGCTCTGGGTGTAGCCGGTGGGTGCGAATTACTGCACCCGGCCGAGGGGGTGAGACGCAGCGTCTGTGTCCAGCTCTGCGGTGAGTAGGGGTGTAGACGGGGCTGCGAGATGGGGCTTCCCGCAATCCCAAGGTGATTTAGACAGTCGGGCCAGACCTTCTGCAAAATCCCACCTGTATTCGTTTGTTAGGGCTGCCACAACAAAAACCCACAGACGGGACGGTTTAAACAACAAATACCTATTTTCTTATAATTCTGGAGGTGAGAAGTCTGGGATCAAGGTGTCCGCGGTGTTGGTCTCTCCTTGGCTTGTGGACAGCCGTCTTTTCCCTGCGTCTTCGCGTGATCGTCCTTCTGTATGTCTGTGTGCTATTCCCCTCTTATAAGGACATCTGTCAGATTGCATTAGGACCCTCCACTATGACCTCGTTTAACCGTAATTACCTCTTTTTAAAGGCGCTGTATCCAAATACAGTCACATTGTGAGGTTCTGGACTTCAGCATATGAATTTTGGGGGGACTTAATTCAGCCCCTAACATCGCCCAATCCCAAGATTCAGAGATTCTGGGTCCCCTCTCTGCGGCTAATTCCTTGACATGTGACTTATCTTCTCTGGGCCTCAATTTTGTCATCTGCTCTTTCTCCCTTGATCGGGAGGCTCAATCTGTTAATGCACAAGAAAGGGCTTTGGAAGCTCCCCGGCAGTGGTCCTGGCAGGGACAGCACCACCCCCAGGGGACGTTTTGGAAATCCGTGGGTGCTGCTTTGAATTGTCACAATAGTGGGGGGACCTCATGGCATTCGGTGGGCGGGAGCCAGGGAGAGGTTGTGCCGTGTGAGGGACCGTCCCACGTGATGAAATGTCCTATGTCCTCGTGTCAAGACTTTCTAATATCTCCTGAACATTCACCTAGGTGGAAAACAAGATCATAGGGACCGAGCCCCTAAAGCTATTTTTACATATAAACACAAAGTATTTCTTTTTTGCAAAGTTAAAATGCACGCTTGTTACAGGAAATCACAGCCAACCAAATCGACTGAAGGTTGTGCCTTATTTTGCTCCGAACTTTACCGAAAATTATTCACCAGTTTAGCAAACACACGTTTTCTAAAGCACGCGTTGAGAAAATGTGTCTCTAATGGCAACGCTGCCTGGCGCTTGAGTCACGATCCGACATCTCCGGGCCGCTCGCGTGTGTAGCTAGCTCATCCACGGCGGCTCTGCGTGCAGGCGCCTGCCTCCTTACGTCTTCCAGCAGAGCTGTGGAGTAGATGATCGTCATCTCCTTTCCTGATATCCGTTCTATTGTCGCCACGGCATTACATATTTTCTTGAAATTATGAGTTGGGTAGTTATATTATCTATGAATTTCATTTAAAGATGGTAAAGGGAGTGCTAGATAGATTTTTAATTGGGGCTATAAGGGGTTGAGAAAGCCTGCTCTAAGGCACCACTCAGGGTCACCTTTTGCTGGGCTGGTCAACAGTGGCTCTCTGGGGACTTGGCATTGTTTCGGCTTCCTGCACAGCTGCACCCGACACAGCCATCTAACACCAGAGAGGTGCTGGCGTCTGTGCTGCCCACTGATCGTGACTTTAGACGACAGGGCTGGTCTCTGCGGAGGCCTCTGGGCTCCTGTCACCCGGCTCACTGGTACAGGAGAGCGTGGGTGAGGGGCACGGCTAAAGGAACAACTCCTCCGAGCCCCACTGCCTGGACTGAGCAGCCGGCAACAGCCTGAGCAGCCGGGCTGCCTGGAGGTCCAGGCTAGGGCGGAACCGCAGGGATTGGTGTCGCCACGGGCAACGTCACTGAGTGGCGGCAGGGTGTCTGCACCAGGGGTGGCCGGCTTGCCTCCCTCCACACTTGTTTGTGTTCCAGCTTCACTCCAAGCCTCAGTGCCAGGCCTGCCCCACCTTGGGACTTCAGGCTTAATGAGTGGCACAATACATACATGAGGTCTGGCTCCCGCTGGACGGCCACCCTCCCCTGGGTGCTGCCGCTGAACCGGCGGATCCTGCCCCAACCTCTCTCCCTGGCCCAGGTTACTTTTCCTGGGCTCGTTGCTCCAGGTCACGTGGAAAGTCCACCAGAGAGAGGCGTCCTTGGTATCGTGCCAGGACCCGGCCTGCGTGTGTCCCTCCGAGGGCCTACACCCCTATTTGGAGACACCACGACGCTCCTTTTCCATTCCCGCCTCTAGCTGAGAAGACCCAACGCAGAGCCATGTCCCCTCCTTGCCCACACCCCCTGGCTCCCCCTCCTTGTCCACACCCCCGTCACCTTGGCCACACCCCCGTCTCCCCCTCCTTGCCCACACCCCCCCATCTCCCCCTCCTTGCCACACACCCGGTCTCCCCCTCCTTGCCCACACCCCCCATCTCCCCCTCCTTGCCCACACTCCCATCTCCCTCTCCTTGCCCACACCCCCTCATCTCCCTCTCCTTGCCCACACCCCCCATCTCCCCCTCCTTGTCCACACACCCCCATCTCCCCCTCCTTGCCCACCCCCCGTCTCCCCCTCCTTTCTCACCCTGTGCCCCGTCTCCCCCTTGGCAGTTCCCCAGCTCTGACAGAGAGCCCCCTCCCTCACCTGCAGCCATGCTTGGCAAAATGCAGATTTCTGGGTCTTACCTGAGACCTACAGAATCACAATTTCTGAGGGTATAGCCCTGGAATCAGCATTTTGATATAAGCTCCCTAGACGATTCTATGTCCTTTAAATTTGGGAGCCTCTGGCTACAGAAAAAAGTCCAAAGTCTGCACGGCACCTGCAACCGTCACTGTTGGGCTCAGGCCTGCGTATCCAGCGCCCTTTATCATGACTGGACTCGTACTGAACTTGTCGCTGTTCCCCAACACCAGGGGCCCTGCCCTTTCCCGGTCCCTCCACCCCGCTCTTCCTTTTGCCTGGAAGCACTGCCCCTCCCTCCCCCCCAATCCTGCTTATCTTTTAGGACAAGGTCAAACAGCAGCTCCCTGGAAGCCTCCCCTGCCCCTCTCCTGTGAGCATTTGTTCCTGCAGCATTATGTGATACCGTGACTACAGCACTGTCACCTGCTCTGTCCTCTTCCCTTTACCCCACCCCCACCCCAACGTCAGCCCCTGGAGGGCAAGGGGAGCATCTCATTTATCTGTAAAAGCCCAGCAACGAACACCATTCCTGGTACACAGTGAGTACTCGGTAAATATTTACATAAGTTTAAGGGGCCTCTTGGACCCTAATTTCCCATTTCTTCTTAATTGGGGTTCTGTCTTAGGCTGCTGGGCTTCATTTAAGCCTCGGTCATTAAAAAGCAGTTCCTTTGTTTTCCTCTGCGTGGTTCGTATTTAGCCAAAGAGATTTATTTTTCCAATAAACCCCACTCTCCAGACAGCCACGTTCGTCCGCCCCTCCTGCTGAGCAACGAGAGGGAGTCGCAGGCTGCACCTAGCACTCCTGTGCGGGGGGGGGGGGGGGGGGGGGGGGGAAGCAGAGGATCAGGGAGATTCGCTGAAATCTCACTGCCAGCTGTTGGTCAAGGTTGCTTCCCTGGCATTCGTCTCGTGTGTTTGCAGGGTTAAATGAGATTCTTGGAGGGCTACGGGTGGAGGAACAAGTCAGAACCCTTTTCTTTGTTCTTATTGACTGCTTTAATTTTTAATATGAAAAACGGCAATCTCAGGTTTGTGTTACAGAAGTGTGACCAACCTGCCAGGGAACGCAGAAGCAATAAATAAGCATGGTTGTTAGTAAACCCAAACGTCCATCGGGGGGGATCAAGTTGGCCCAAGAAGCTCCAAGCTATAGAAATGCAGGCTGGGGGTTTTTCCACAGTCCCTGTGACCCAAGGATGCTGGGAATTTTCTGCCAGACATCAGGAATTAAGGTACAAATTCAGTCTGAAGAGGTGGGTGTGGTTGAAACCCATCTGATTTTTTTCAGGACAGGTCTCTTCCTCTCTGTTTTTCCTAGTCGAGAATTTTATATCTCTAAGGATTCCTGCGGCTAAACTAGTTTCATAGATTCAAACCAACTGATCTGGTAGAGAGGCTGCTGTATTCTCTGCCAACTGTTTTCCGGCAGAATTCCGGCCTTCAGGGAAGGGAAGTATGGCAAACAATAAATGGCTTGGCTATGTGCTGAGCTGGACACAGTCTTGTAGCCTTGCTCCCAGAATTCTGAAACTTCAGCGTGCAAAAGCAACTTGGAAGGTCACCTTGTCCAGCCCCTCCATTCCATGCTCGAAGAATTCCCTTTGTGACATGCCCAGTACATGATGATTATCGAGCCCTTGAACAATCGCTTCCAGTGCCAGAGAGCTCATTACCTTCTTAGGCAGCCCATTCCGTTTTCAGATTGCTCTACCTGCTGGCTATTTCCTATGTTAGGCTGATGTCTGCTTCTCTGTAACTTCTAGGGCATGGTCTGGCTGGTGCCTGTTTGTGTCATGCAGAGGAAGTCTTCAAAGATATGAGGTTCTCTCTCATCCAGGCTAAGTGTCCCTGGCTCCCATACACTACCCATTTATCCTTTTCCACATGACGGAGGTATCTGAAAAAGAGCCATTTGGGGAGAGCTCCCCAGCGGCATGGTTCACTTGCATCTCCCCAGGATGGGCACGCAACAACCATCCACAGCCATCCACACCATAATGTGGCTGCCACCACTTCAGTGCTTGGCACAAGGCCGGGCACACAGGGGAACTCAAATATTCATCAGATGTATACAAAAATGGATGGATGAATTGTGAGATGGTTGGGTGATGGAAGAAATGAATGAAAGAACAACTCAGTAAACCGAGGAAGCCAGCTTGAGACATCTAGACCAACCAATTGCTATTTTATGGAATCTCCTCTATACCAATATTGTGCTGGGTAGGGAAGGGAATTCTGGAGAAAAAGAGGTGTTTACAAAGAAATAGAGGTATAACCTTTGTCCGAAAGCTAGACCCACACATGTGAAAACAGCTTCCGCTCTCTCGATATCTGATGTTTATGGACATCTGTCACATAACACGTTATCAGTAGCATAAGCGATTTGAGATTGAGAGAAGTTAGAGCTGGAAGAGATATTATCGCTCCATAGGCCACACCCTCTATTTGCAGTGACCAGCTGGAGACGGAAGTGACTTACCCAAAGTCACACAGGACGTTAGTGCCAGAGCCAATTCTGGAATCCCTGTCTCTTGGCTCCCAGTCTAGCATCTCTTTCCAGTGTGCTTTCTTTGCTCAGAGATTACATTGTTTTAATTCAAATTTCTTGTGCATTTTCTCTAAAAGTCTGCATTGCATTGACCTTATAGACCTGGCTTTGGAGTCCATAGACATCATCTATTCATGCACTCACTCATTCTCCATCCAGCTACAGGGGATATCCATTCTGTATCAAGCCCTGTGCTAGGTTTTGGAATAAATGAATGAGTTATGGCCACTTCCATGGAACAATTTCACAGGTGAGAAAGGCCCATAACAAAGCAAAAAGCAATGTGCTCAAGCTATAAAAGGGGTGTAAGTGCCTAGAGGAAGGAAAGACCATCTCTGCTTGGGGGGCACAGAGAGGACCTTCCAGGCTTGATAGCTACTCAAGGGGTCTTGAAGGATCAATAGGAGTTTGCTGGTAGATAAGTGGGGGAAGGCATTTGCTAAGGCAAGAAGCTTGAAAAGACCAGCATCAGCTACAGGCCAGGAGAAGGAAGAAGTGTGGAACGTGACACATGTGGGCCAGGGCCACACTCTAGGAGGGTCCTCCAAGCCCTCCAAGGAGAGGTACAGGATGGCCTTCAACATCCCACGATTATCGTTCTCGTATCCTGATGATATTCCAGACAGCCAGAGCCTGAAAAATGAGTCCGCTCGAGGGAGAATTTTTTCAAAAACTTCATTATAACTAGGAGTTAAAGAGTGAACTACAAGTCATACCTAATTGTGGGAAGTGCAATGTTTTGCAGAAATCATTTAGATTTTTTTAGCTTTCACTTTGATCATTCCTATCAAGGATAAACATTACTCCATGTGTGTGCATTATAAATAACTTTGAAGTTTAGTCTCCTTGGGCTTTTATGTCAGGTTCACAACAACCTCTATGCGGAATCCGGCATGCAGTTGAAGAAGGCTGCACATGAGTTAAATCTAAAGATGGGCCAGATACGACCTGTGATCAACTTGCAGCGGCTGCTGTGCACTTGGGTTGCAGAGACATTAAGGAAAGCTTGTAAACTACCTAACAGAGCACTTAAAAATCTAATAAATAAGAAATACAATGCCACTGTCAGAAGCCTTGATGGAGGTTGGAGGGAGCCGGGGAAGTAATTTGTGCAATAAATCCTGTGAATTCCCATTACTTTTTCTTTCTTTTTTTTTTCCTTCAGACAGGCTAAAAATAGAAGCCCTGAATAAATATATATCAGAGGTAGAAAAGAGAAGACGGTGATTTGGAACAAATTGCTGCTTGATGGCCTAAGCCAACTGCGTGGAAATGAGAAGCAGGGATGACAAGCGTGGGGATGCCACCATGTTTTCTAGTGAGACATGGTCCCTAGACATTTGGACAAAACTTCTAAAGGGTAGTCAGAGGAAAAAAATGTTACCATGTCCCCAGGAAACAAATCAAAGTGAATAAGGTAAATATTCCAGGGAAGTAGGAATTTAGTCCCTACTTGGCTGATGTCTTCTGGAAGACATTCCATGATCTTAGTTCTTCTTTACTGTCATTAATGACCAAGGCTAAAGGTGTCTGAGTTCTGAAGTTGTCTAAAGCCACCTGGCTTCCCCTCCCATCATGCAGATACTCTCCCCAAGACCAACAATGACCTCCTTGTTGATGAGGCCAATAGACAATTGTCTTATTTTTTTTTCACTTTTACAAGTCGTTGGCCCCTCCTTCCTTAAAACGTGCCTCTCTTAGCTTGCAAGATACCTGTAGCTCATGCTTTTCTTCCTATTTCTTGTCTGCATGGTCTCAGTCTCCTTTGCTGGCTCTCTTTCTTCCACTTGCACTGGAATGTTGATGGCCCCTGAGGGCTGTCCTTTGCTCCCTTCCCTTCCCTTCCCTTCCCTTCCCTTCCCTTCCCTTCCCTTCCCTTCCCTTCCCTTCCCTTCCCTTCCCTTCCCTTCCCTTCCCTTCCCTTCCCTTCCCTTCCCTTCCCTTCCCTTCCCCTCCCCTCCCCTCCCCTCCCCTCCCCTCCCCTCCCCTCCCCTCCCCTCCCCTCCCCTCCCCTCCCCTCCCCTCCCCTCCCCTCCCTTCCCCTCCCCTCCCCTCCCCTCCCCTCCCCTCCCCTCCCCTTCCCTCCTTATCCCATATTCTCTGAGCACCTTTGAGATTCCCAAATTTCTGTCTCTACCCAACATTTTTCTTGCCTCCATGCTTTCCAATTCCCTCTAGATCTGTGCTGCTCAATATAGTTGCCACCAGCCCCATGTGACTATTTAAATTCAAATTCTTAAATTAAACATTCAGTTCTTCATTCCCATAAGCCACAGGTTAAGGGCTTGATAGCTGCATGTGGCTACGGTGTTGGACAGTGCAGCTATTGAACATTTCTGCCATCACAGAGAGTTCTCGTAGACAGCACTGGACTACTTATTGCCACCTGGATATTCCACGAGCACCTCAAACTCATCACGCCTCAAACATCACCAACAGAATGTTGCTGTCTATAGAAAAGAGTGGCTTGGGGAAATGAGGGAGTGGGGGAAAGACCCTTTCAGTTGTAAATCATATAAAACTCATCTCAAACAGGCTTCAATAATAAAGGGAGTTTATCGAGCCCTGCAACTAAACGGCCCAAAGGAAGGGTGGCTTTTGCATGAGGCTCGATCCAGCGACTCGGCAATGTTACCAAGGACCATCTCTCGACTCTTCCACCCACAGTGTTGTCTTCCCCCAAAGGCTAGCACGGCTTGTGGGGCTGCCGGCAGCTCCCAAAGTAACAATATTCCTCACTCATGTCCAATCCAGGTTAGAGGATTTTTGTCTTAGCATTTGCAATCAAAGTTTTAGATCCTTTATGAATGGATCAGCCCAGTCCACATGCCCCACGCATGAGTCAATCACCGTGGCCAGGGCCGGGACCGGGGCCATGGAAAGCTTTGACTGGCCTTGTGCCATGTTCCATCCCTGGAGCAGGAGTCATTTGGAATAAGCTTTTCCTGACTCACAAGAATCCTCAGATGGAAAATGGGAGCTGCTGGGGAGAGAGAGAGGAGTCCCGTGGGTGCTGGGGAGGCTCCACAGATGTCTAATAGACAGAGGGGAGGGATGGTTTAAAAGGAGATAGAAGCCGGGCGTGGTGGCTCATGCCTGTAATCCTAGCACTCCTAGGCAGGCGGATTGCTCGAGGTCAGGAGTTCGAAACCAGCCTGAGCAAGAGCGAGACCCCATCTGTACTATAAATAGAAAGAAATTAATTGGCCAACTAAAAATATATAGAAAAAATTAGCTGGGCATGGTGGCGCATGCCTGTAGTCCCAGCTACTTGGGAGGCTGAGGCAGGAGGATCACTTGAGCCCAGGAGTTTGAGGTTGCTGTGAGCTAGGCGGACGCCACAGCACTCTAGCCCAGGCAATAGAGTGAGACTCTGTCTCAAAAAAAAAAAAAAAAAGGAGATAGAAATGTGTTTATGTTGAATCTCCTTTCTTTTCTCATTTTAGAATCAGCACGTAGGTACTTTAGGTTGACTGGAAGAAAGCCAGGCAGCTAAGACCCGCGCTTCTTTCATGGAACCCACTACTGACTGCGGGTGGGGCCGGGTTCCTTTCATCTTGTGTGTTTCCAAGGGAAACTTCTCAGCTGCAGAAACGATGCTGTCCGGGGGGGTCTAGAGGACAAGCATAGGGGGTGTTTCTTCCAAAGCTCAAAATAGAGTGAGTGAAGAGATGTGTACTGAACATTTACTGTGATACGTTTTTTTCTCAAAATGGGAAAGAAATACAAAGAATCAAGGGAGGGAAGGAAAGCAGAAAGAGATCACCTACGTGGACACAGTACCATACATCTCTAGTTTAGACTGGAAAAGCGTAAAACTGCTTCTATAATGGCACAAGAAATTATGATGAGTACCAAAATGGCAATAGATAGCTTTTCTATAATTTTTACACTGCTTTATTTGTTTGCCCGTAATTCATACCACCTATAATGTGAGCACCATCTTTCTGAAAGTTCTGGCAGAAATGCACTTCCGTTCATGGGGCAGAGGTTGGTAAAGCTATACCTTTTCAGAAAGGGTGAACTAAGACAAGTACTCAAATGCATCAGATCAAAGCTGCTTTCTTGCATAACTACATATAATGAGCATCTTCAGTGTAGGATGAGAGTGGCCTCACAAACTCCATGAACCAATGGTGACTCAGAGAGCCTTAGAAACCCCATTAGCTTTAAGTAGATTGTCATATCCGATGGGTTCCCAGTGGAGGGACTTCAATTTCTCATAAGAAATGTGCTACTGGGAAGAAGTGGCTAGAGAATATCAAAATTCCCATCTTGCACAAATGCAGAAAAAGGACTTTTCTTTGAAGTTCTTAAGATTATTTTTCTCAAAGCCAAAGCATTTGACATGTTACCATCATGGGCAGCCTTCCTGACAATTGTTTATGAACCTCTGAGAAGTGGTAGAATAGGGGTACAGCCACTACTGGGGGGAAATTGTGCTCCTTAAAAAGGTATGTTGACGTCTGGACCCGTGTCACCTGTGCGTGTGACCTTATTTGGAAATAAGATCTTGGCAGATGTAATAAAGTAAGGACAAAGTCATACCGAACAGAGGCGGGCCCTAATCCAAGTGACTGGTGTCTTTATAAGAAGAGATCAGAGGGACACAGAGAACTGGACACCGAGAGAAGAATGGCAAGTGATGACAGAGTCAGAGATTGGACGGGTGCAGCCACCAGCTAAGGGACACCAAGATTGCCCGCAACTCCCAGAAGCTAAGAAGAAGCAAGACAGACCCTACACCTTTCAGATGGTGCATGGCCCTGCCAACACCTGGATCTTGGACTTCCAGCTTCCACAAGCATGAGGGAATAAATTTCTATTGTTTTAAGCCATGTGTTATGGCAGCCCTCGGAAACCAACACAGCCACCAAAGACCCAAAGGTCTTCATTTAGACACAGCAAGACCTAGGTCTCAACCCTCCCTGGCTCTTCAGAGACACACGTTCTCAACCTCCCAGACTTACTCAAAGTGACCTCACAAATATCTCACTCTCTTGCTAAGGCCACCTGCCTAAGTCATTCTGTCCCTTTTCTGACTTCCAACCTTGAAGAATCCCCAATCTTTTGAGTTAACTCTTGCCAACTAGACAACACAGTTCAGTTAGAAAGGAGAGATTCAGATATAGAAACAATACAGGACTTTGTTTTCTGGGTATGCGTTAACTCCTGAGCCCCAGAAAAACCTTCATGTCCTGGTGGAAGGGCATTCACGGTAAGACATGCTTCTGCTGCTTGCTTGCTGGGGGCTTTGAATAGGACACTTGAGCTCTGGGAGCCTCAGGCTGCTCCTCTGTAAAACGGGTCTCTAATTCCATTGGCCTATGTTTTAGAGTTGTTCTGGGGAACAAATGAGAGAGAATATGAGTGAACTAGGATGAAATGGAAATTGCACACAAATCTAAGGCATTGCTTTTATCAAGGTGGCCACAAAACCCAGTTTCTTAGGGAGGAAGAAAATGTGAGAGGAAGAGGCTACTGGGATTGAATAGCAGTCAGTTTCTCGGGAAGAGTTCAGAACCAAGAAATGTATTTGTTTAAGGTCAACTGGAACAACCAGAGAAGATCTACAACTAGAATTCGGGTCTCTAACATTTTACGCCTGTCCCATTTCAGCCTCCTCGCTGACCCGCTCCAACTTGCCCTACCTATTAAATATTTTCTTTTCTAAATTATTTTTCATCCCTGAGGGAGTTTGTGGCCCTCCTTTCTCCCTGTCTCTGCCCTTTCCTGACCCTCATCCTCTTTTTTACCCTCTCAAACCCCATCTTTCCTTTGAAAAGCTTAAAGTAGAATGAGTTCAGTGTTCTCAGCATAAAGAATTCACTATGCACTTCAACAGAAATTATCTCCTTTGAAGAATCCCTACTCTAATCTCCTCCAAGACAGATTTTTGTGGTGTTAGAACAAAAATGACACAATACTCTTCAAACTAAAAGACTTTTTTTTTTTTTTTTTTTTTTTGAGACAGAGTCTCACTTTGTTGTCCAGGCTAGAGTGAGTGCCGTGGCGTCAGCCTAGCTCACAGCAACCTCAATCTCCTGGGCTTGAGTGATCCTTCTGCCTCAGCCTCCCGAGTAGCTGGGACTACAGGCATGCGCCACCATGCCCGGCTAATTTTTTTATATATATATCAGTTGGCCAATTAATTTCTTTCTATTTATAGTAGAGACGGGGTCTCGCTCTTGCTCAGGCTGGTTTTGAACTCCTGACCTCGAGCAATCCGCCCGCCTCGGCCTCCCAAGAGCTAGGATTACAGGCGTGAGCCACAGCGCCCGGCCTAAAAGACTTATTAAGTAGCATTCAGAAAATCTTGCGACTTTCTCATAATTGGAAGCTTCATTAATTGGGTGGGTTTAAATAATTTTTTAAATAGCATTGGGTTGTTATGGCTAATCAAATATTCCAGAATAAATGACTCAACTTTTTTGGTTGGGGGACAATTATCATCTCTCATATTGTTGTGATTAAAAAGGTACACCTTGGCTGAGTTAAAGCCTTGTTCTATACAATGCATGTCCCAGTAGGGTTGGAGCCAACGTACACTCGAGCCGACAGCTTCGTGGCAGACTTGGTCACAGTAGGTGATCTCAGCCCAGAAGAGCATCTCTTTCATCCAGGTCTCTTCTGAGGCAATGAAAGGCTCCATTGTTTCCGGGGACCTCTTTCAAGACCCGATTACAGGTTTGGGGGAGAGACAGTTGGGTGATGTATCAATTTGCCGTGGAGATAATAACCACTATCCCAGGCTGGACACCCCTCCATCCCTTAATAACCATGGACTTTAGCAAAGGGCGGGGGTCCTGGGTTCTCAGGGAGGATAATGATTCCCGCACTTACCTGCTTCGCCCACATGAGACAATGAGCGTGAACGGTCTTGAAATCAAATCGCAAAACCCTATGCAAAGGGAAGGGCTATCCTCAGTGCAGCAACTGATCTTAGAGAGACCCGAATGGGGGCGGGGAAGTCCCCTGTCCTGGTACTTTCTGTGATTTAAACTCCAAATGAGCCCACAACCAGTGTCTTCTCAGTTCTTGACATTCCCACCCAAATGGGACGCTTGGTCCTCCTGCTCTGCCCTCCCTTGTTGATTGTGCACTAAAGAAAGTGCTGAGGGTCCCCCTCGGTGAAACTCGCGTTCCCACGCTTGTCTCCAGGGCCCCGGGACTCTGCTCTCCTGTGGCTGCACAGTCTGGCTCCCTGCAGGCAGAGCCTCAGAGGACCAGTGAGGGGTGGACGGCCCTGACCCCCAGCGCCGGGAGCGTGTGGGGGTCTGTACTCTGCTGCTGGTGCTGCAACCACCGGTGCAGACTCACCTGCTATCCAGCCCCCACCCCACACATTGTGATGTCTTACTGACCGCAGAGACCACTCTTTGCATTTCTTCCTTTGACCAGAAAGGTCAGAACACAACAAAACTTGCCCCCAGGCCACACACCTTATTGCTGTCAGATCACTCGTCCTTTCTAAGAGCTGAGGAAATGGCGCTGGGGGACGCTGAGCCCAGCCCTGGGAGGGAGAGGCCCTTAGGTCCCAGAGCATCTGTCCCAGCAGCCGAGACGTCCCTGCTTTGGGGCTCTGACATGATCTTCCCCGGCAGGGGCCAGAGGAGCATCCCTCACAGGCGCTTTTGATGCAGGCTGGCGAGAGCGGTCATGTCCCTGCGTTGTCGCCCTGCTCTGTGGAGCTGGCGAGGGGAGAGGCAGCAAGGATGTGGGGAACCAGGAAGACCTGGGGACCATTCCGCAGGCAGCCCTTCACCGGGACACCGGGCATCTTCACTCCGCCAACTCCTACATGCACCTGTGCCTCTTTATACAAACTTCCAGCAAAAGGAAAACCCTTTCCCAGCTATGGGCCGGCCTCCTAGGGCACATGAAAGTCAGCCGTGGCCACCCCTTCTCCCATGCGAGCCTAGACCGTGAGCTCCATTTGGAAATTCATAAAATCAAGAATAGACACATCAGTCACACCGTAGCCTGTTCAAGGGGCAAGAATTGAACCTGGGATCAAGAATCCAGGAAATAAGCCGGGCGCGGTGGCTCACGCCTGTAATCCTAGCACTCTGGGAGGCTGAGGCGGGCGGATTGCTCGAGGTCAGGAGTTCGAAACCAGCCTGAGCAAGAGCGAGACCCCAGCTCTACTATAAATAGAAAGAAATTAATTGGCCAACTAATATATCTAAAATTAGCTGGGCATGGTGGCGCATGCCTGTAGTCCCAGCTACTCAGGAGGCTGAGGCAGAAGGATTACTTGAGCCCAGGAGTTTGAGGTTGCTGTGAGCTAGGCGGACGCCATGGTGCTCTAGCCCGGGCAACAGAGTGAGACTCTGTCTCAAAAAAAAAAAAAAAAAAAAAAAGAATCCAGGAAATAGAAGATTTCCCGGGAGCTCCTCAGTCAGAGCACTTAGCAGGTTCTTCCAGGTTCCCAAGACCGAAGCCAGGGAGCCATCCCAACTCCTCCTTCTTCTCCCACTGCCCTGGGCTCTCTCACCATCAGTCCATCTCCCAAATTTCCTCCAAGTCTGTGCCCTGATGTCTGGCCCCAGTGCCAGGCCTTAATCCACACCTGGTGTCTGTCATCTGATCTGCCCCCTGCAATTCGCCTCTTAATTCCATTGTCCTTCCACATCGGTTGAAGAATGGTCTCTTGAGAAGTGGAATCCCCGGAGAGACCCTCTTACTCCCAAACTCTGCCCCAGCCCCTGGTGGGGTGTCTCCTGGAGGCTCCCCCACCCTTACCCCTCTCTTGTACTGCCTCAATTCAGAGGTGCACCTTATTTTTTCTATCCTGTAACATTTCTGAAATCCAGATGTGTTTGAAAATCAACATATACACTTAGTATTTCAGTTTCCTGCCCTCCCTCACTGCCCCAGAAGTGGTTAAGAAATCAATATAGTCGTGACTGTATTGGAAAACCTGGCGTGACGATCAGTTTGGCAAGTGAGCTTGTGCTCTGGAATTTGTATTTAACTAGTGGAGCCCCCGAAGGAGAATCGGGAGGATCAAACTTGTCAATTTTTTCAGCAAGATCTGTCTGAAGTTCTGTGAAGAAGGGGTTGGAAAATAATAAAAATGGAAAGAAGACAGGAGAGAGAATGACATTTTAGAAGCAGAAATCACTAGAAGATACTTTGGAGATGGACACTAAAGCAATGGCCTACCCCTGTACAGTTAGTGCAGAGCAGGGATGGGTAAAACTTCTTCTGTGAAGGGCCAGATAGTAAATATTTTAGGGTTTCTCTGTCACAGCTACATGCCTCTGCTGGTTTGGTAGCTCAAAAGTAGCCATAGACAATTTGCCAATGAGTAGGCATGGCTGTGTTCCAATAAAACTTTATTTATAAAAGTAAGTATTGGGCCAGCCATGGCCCATGGGTCATAGCTTGCTGACCCCCAGTGTAGAGTGATACCCAGCATTTTCTTGACCAGAATTCTGGATTAGCTGGAGTCTAGGAATTGTACAATACAGGGGGTTGTCAGTCAGGGTCCTCCCCTGAAAGTTTGAAGGTAAAGGGCCTATTAAGAAAGATCTAAGGGAAATGACAGGGACTGAGGCCCCCAGGGACCCATGACAGCAGGAAGCTGTCACCATCCCCCTGCCTGAAGGAGCAGGGAGAGGGACTGGTGGCCTTGGGAGAGGAGCCACCTGTCAGAATCAGTGGCTGTGATGGGATGTAGCCACCATAAAGACTGTGGCCCAGCCGGGGAGAGAGGAAGGACAGGGACAAATACCCTGAGCTTCTCTCTGCTATGGACCACCCTCACCCCCATTTCACTTCCGCTTTATCATCCTGCATCCAACCCCTATGTCTCGCAAACTAGTGATGTCTTTACGATGTTCCCACACGGCTGTTCATGATCCTGCTCCGGTCACCCAGCACAATCCTTCCTCCCCAGCGAGCACTTCCCCTCAACCTAAACCTCACATTTAACTGGTGGTATTTATAGCTTCTTGCCATAGCACTCACGGATGCCAGGCACAGTTTTAGGTACCGTGGACCATCTGAAGGTAATTAAGACTCAAGGAACTCAAATTCTAGTAGAAGAGAGAGACCTGCACCCTAACCAGAGGTGGGATTCAAACACACGATAGGAGCATCACAAACCAAGAGCCATGTGCACGCAGAGGAGGAGGGCTCGATTCTGACTGGCCCAAGGGAAGGCTCTTCAGAAGGGGTGGCATTTGAACTTGACCTTGAAAGATGGAGTAGGGTTTTTCTAGGCAGAGGAGACAGCTTGAGCAGAGGCACAGGGTTGAAAGGGACGTGTCCTGGTGGCACCCGGGTCTAGGGGAGAGAGCCGGGCAGGCGGGATTGAACACAGTGGCGGGTGGAGAGTAGCCCAAGCCAGACAGGAGAAGCCAGTGAGGGCTGGATCATGAAGGGCTTTGAATTCCCTGCCAAGATGACCCAGCCTGACTCTGGCAGGCACAGCCACCTGAACAGAGACAAATAACAACTGAGCCCCGTACCTTGGATTCTAAACTCTCATATTAAAATTATAAAAACATTCTCTCTAAAACTCTGTCCTCTCTGCTCTCTTTGCCTTTTACCTTGGCTTCATTCCTGTCCTCACCAGCCCCCTGTTCCATCCCAACTATTTTTTTTTTTCAACTAAAACTGTTCTTCCAAACAGTTAAATGTGAATTTTGGATCTCATTTATCTATTTCTACTTATTACCAACTGTGGTGGGAAGATTTGCATGATGAAAAGTGGGAAGACGAAATTGTCTTCTCCTTGGAGAAATAATTTGTGCACCTGCCATTTGGAAATTATTTCAAGTTCATGCTTTGTGAGAAAAATTACAAATTGCTCCCTGGGATGGAGCTAATGTACCCATCCACAGGCGACCTCACCTTTCTTGGGGTGCGTTATTAGCTGGAAAACCCCATCAGTGTGACCTTGGGGAAAGAAATGAAGAGCGGTGGATCAAGGTCACTGTTAGGGCATTTGCTCATTCACTTATTAAATATTTATTAACAGCTGATTAAGTGCCCACCAGGTAAGATGTGCTAGGGTGTACACTCATGTGCATCAGAAAACACAAGTCTTCCCCCACTGGAATGCATGCTCCATGGAGCAGGGACTTTGTCCGACTCACTGCTGTCCTGCCAGACCCTAAACTGTACCCAGCACACAGTAATTATGGGCCCAATCAGTATTTATCAGTTGGGAGACTGAATGGAAGAAAGCCGGGAAGTTGCACTGGGAAGAATACTGGAAACCTGGGTTTGAATCCTAGAATCCGATTATGAGCAAGCCAGTCTCCTTACCTATAACAACGACTTGCTGCATCTATTAGAAGTTAAAGGTTTGATCCTAATACCATTGAATGCCTGGAGCTCCAAATCAAGTCCCCTCTGTCTTTAATTTTCTCAATGGAAGAAAATTTAACATTTAACAAAATTGCATAAAATCTTCACCATATACTCTATGGGCTCCAGATAATACCAGTTGAAACCAAGAATCTAGCAGAATAGAGACAGTAAAATGCAGAAAGAGTAACTTTTTTTCCTTCCTCTCTGTCGGCATGGCTATCAAGAGGGCTGGGGCGGGGGGGGGACAGAAGACCGCCGATGCTCACTCTGCCAGAGTTGCAGGGCGCCGGCTGATGGAATTTTCTCTAGCCCCCTAGTTACACAATCAGCAAAGTGATGTGGTCAGCAGAGAGCTCGGCCCACGCCCCCACCCCCCTGCCTTTTGGTCAAGTGAGCCCTCACAATGGCCAGCCAGCCTGCTCTCCCCGGGGGTTGCAGAGCTCAGATAATAGCCCCACAGACGTCAGCCCTGCGTTTATCCCCGCGACAATGGCTCCGCTCTGCACTGCGGCATTACGCAAAGCCCACTGTGAATCACACCCGCCTTGAACCACACACGAATGCGTCCCCCCACCCCACGCCGGCTGCAAACTTTGAAAGATGCCTCAGCAAAAGCCAGCTGGGCTGTAATGAGAAGGGGGTTTTCCCGAGCACGAGCCAGAGGCCGGCAGAATCTCAGTGACAGCCTCAAATGCCAGGTGAGTTTTACATTCAGGGGCCGAGCGTGGACGCCACGTCCGGCCCGGCTTGCAGGCTTCCAGCTAATGTGGCTTCTGCCGGACTTGTCATAAATGCAGGCAGAGGAGGTGGTGTGGCCTGAGATGTTTCACAATGTCCTGTTTAGATAAAAATATCATCCTCCTTGCCCCTGCCAATCTTCTTCATGCCTGAAGTGTCCAACCTCATGCCACTCTTTTAGATTATTGGAAGCACTGCATCCCTAAAACTTCCCTGTAAATAACAGAAGTACAGAAGTACCTGCCGTGGTCATTGTCACCGTCATCATCATCATCATCTGGGCTTTTGACTAGGCTTTACCGTTAAACAGGCTTTTGCCATTTTGTCATTTGACCCTTGTGATACCCCTATCGAGGCACACGAGGCAGGGAGACTCCCACCTGTATAGATAAGAGATTGAGAGTCAAAGGGGTTGAATGACTTGTTTGAGTCACCAGCAAGGACACATTAGAACCAAAGACTCCTATGATTGGGATCGACTCAAGTCTCATCTGGTCCGAGTCATCTCTTCCACAATATCCAGTAAGGTAGTCAGCCAACTTCTGCTTGGATGCTTCCAGCAATGAGAAACTTACTTCCTCACAAGATGACTACTCCAACCCACTGTTGGCTGACCCTCAGCATTAGTTCTCCTTTACGTTACAGAACCCGAGTCTCTCTTCCTGTGTCCACCTGGTTATCCCAGTGCCAGCCAGGCTCTTCTCTCTGACAGCCTTTTACATGTTCAAGGATAATTCTCTTGCCTTCCACTCCCAGGTCTTTCTGTTTAAGCCAAAGAATTCCCCAAAGTTTTGAGATACCCTCACTATCACTGTCTCCCTATTTTAAATGCATTCTAAGTTATCAACATTCCTCTAAACATCGGACCATCAGAGCACGAGAGTCTACCCGTAGCCTGAGAAACAGAACACAACTGTTAACATCACCTCCTTGGCGTAGGATCCTGTGGCTTCTGCAAATGCCACCGAAGCCGGCACACGACATTTTTACCTAGGCTTCACCTGGAATGGTGGGATAGAGAAGGCAGGATTTGAGGGGAGGAAATCAAGAAAGCATGAAATGTTGCAGGGGAGAGGTGACCCTGGGGACACTGGGCCGGGGGCCTCGGGAGTGCTGGGGGCTTTAGAGTCAGGCACTAAGAGGAGAAGCCCTGGGTCAGCCCCTCCCGCCGTGCGCTCACTTTCCGTGCCCTGCCTGTTCTCTGCAGCTGGATCTGCCACTGCCTCGGCATCAGGAGCCTCCTTTGCTGGCCAAGCTGCTTCATGCGCCCAGGTTGTGATTGGCAGGGTGACCAGAGGACACGTGCGGCAGAAATTGCTAGTGGCCCAACAGAATCTGTTCTCTCCTTCCATTATTTATAGAGTCATAGCTAGACGTGTGGCCACCTAACGTTTTCCAGTCTTCCTTGTGGGTGGGTATGGCCATGTGACTAGCTCTCAGTGGGACGTGGGCCAATTCCTGGACTAAGTGTTAAAAAATTGGGCAGGGTCATTCATGTTCTCTTCCCCCCTCCCCTCGCTCACCAGCTGGACCAAAGATGATGACACCCTAGGGCAGTGCTTCTCAACTGTGAGCTCATCAGAGTCACCCACAGGGTTTCAGGGGTAGGGCCCAAGAATTGCGTTTCTGACATGTTCCCAGGCGATGCTAATGCTGCTGGTCTGTGAACCATACTTTGAGAACTTCTGCCTCGAGGGATAGGGAAACAGGAGGTTGAACCTGGCTCCCTCAATGACTTTGTGGAGCTGGGTTGTCTACTAGTCCAGACCAGTCAGAGTCTCAAGTAACAGAGAAATAAACCTGTGTCTTAGGGTTGCCAAATTTAGCAAATTAAAATGTGAGATGCCTAGATAAATTTGAATTTCAGATAAGCGACCGATAATTCCAAATATTGCAGAGGGGCATACTTATGCTAAAAAATTGTTATTTACCTGAAATTCAGATGTACCTGGGCATCTGCATTATACCTGGCAATCCAATTCTTCCTTCTTTAGGCCAGTAGATTTGGGGGATCTATTTGTCACAGCAGATTAACCTTCCTCATAACTAATACAACATCAAGGCCTGGGCTGACTATTCTCAGACCCTGAGCATCTCACCTGCTCTGGCATCCCCATAGTGACCATGGGGATACCACCTCCTCCTTCTTCTTGTCTTCTCTGGACCCTAGTTCTCTTAACTGGTCTTGCATTTTTGTCTCTGTACCAGTATCTGGTAACTTCCTGGAAGCTCAGTCTCTGGTAGAACTGGAGTCATGACAGTCCCCCAGCACCATTCCTTTGGTGCTGGGCTCCTGCTCCAAGCCCCAACTCTCCTTCCATGTTATTACTTCTACCTGGGTCTCCCTTCTTAGACTGTGACCATCCTGAGTCTATTTAGTCTGTCTCTGCAGGGGCCAGCACAGGGCCTAGAACTGGATGCATCACCAATGCCTGTTTGTTAAGTAAACAAATGCTACCCTGTGCTCAACCAGTCTCTAGCTGGCATGCTGGGAGTTCCAGGCTTACCAGGACAGGACAATTGGCTCAGGGCTTGCACTCGGGCTCCGTGGGCGCATGACATTGCATGTCCCTGTCCGTGATGCACTCACTGGTACGCTGGGCTTGGAGGTTGCAGGGGAGGAATTGAGCAAGGAGCAGAGGAACCTCCTTTGAGGAGAACGGCCAAGACCCCAGCCCCTCCCCTTGAGGGTGACTTTGATCAGGTGGCAGGAAACAGCAGTGTAGCTCCTGCAATAGAATTCTCCAGGAGGGCGAGAGGAGACAGTATTGAATGGTTGACTCTGGGTGAGGAACAGAGATCAAAGAGTAATGGAAGTTGAAGCTCTGGGATGGCTGCCCCAGTCCAGTGGTGGAGGGTTCGTGCCCCAGGAAAGTGGTCGGAGAAGTGGCTTTAAAGGACCCAAGTGCTGGGAGCCTAGGCTGGTTCTGCATGGAATTCTGCAGGCAGGAGTGTCCTGCCTTCCAGCCAGGTAGCAGGACCCAGGGCCACCTGTGTCTCCAGCAACATTTACAGGCTCTGCCTGCCTCGAGGGGCTGCCTAGGTTTACGACACATGGCGAGGACAGACAGGACTGGACCTCAGACCTGGGTCCACAGAGGCACCTCTGAGGGATTCCTGAGCCTGTCAGGCAGGGCCCCTTATAAGTGACCACAGCAGTGTAAGCTGAGCGCTGGCCCTGCACGACACTGTTTGTACTCTTGAGCCCAAGAGCAAGCCTTGCCAATGACTGGAGTTTGTTTCCTTCAGTTTTCTGATGCTGGACTCTGCTCCCCTGATGGGAATCTCCTCCTGGGCTTGGGGTGCCGGCCACCCCTGACCTGGGAGGGGAGCTGCTGTCCCTCTGTCCACCCTGTAGAAGCTCAGCTGTCAGCCCCTGCTCTGTCCAACTGGGGAGTCCAGGGCTTACCTGGCTGGGAGCCACCGTGGGGGCTTTGTCGGGAGGACCTGCCAGGACCAGCAGAGAGCAGGCAGCGCCCCCCCCCCTGAATGCCTCCCTTCCCAGGGCAGCGTGCCAAGCACTCCGTGTACTTTCTCACATTTTGATCCATTCACCTACTGTTTCATATAGTTCTATCTGGACTTGTCTCAAAAAGATTTTAAGGTAAATTTGTTTTTCAACCTTCACAAAACCCTGAGAGGTAAGGATTATGATTTCCATTCTGAAGCCATGAACTGCTGCTTAGAAAGGGGAAGGAACACAGCAGTAGGCACAGCTTAATGGCAGAACTGGAACTTAAACACTGGTTGCTTTGCTTTCAAATCGTAGACTCTTTTTTCCCCTGAATAGACTTAAAAAAAAAACACACACACACACCCAAATTAAGAAGCATTTGATGCATATAAAAGAACACATGCAATGTATATGTAAGTCATAAAGCATGATGATAGAACGCCTCCCTGGTGAACCTGGCCCCCTTGGGTGTTCGGTGGGTCATGCTGCTTCCAAATGAACGATGCTGGGGACCTGCCAAGAACTGAGTTGGGCCACATGCTCTGTCCTGTGACCCTCACGGCTTCCTCCCTGGGAGGTGGGCTTTCATCCTCAGCGCACAGAGGGAGAAACTGAGGGGCAAAGGCTGTCCCGCCCAGGCCCAGGTGCCAGGCAGAGGATGCGGTGCCCTGAAGCCGAGTCCTGGTCTGTCTGACCAGCAGGGACCAGGGCTTGCACATCCCGGATATACTTGAGCTCCGTGCCTGACCCTGCAGGTCAGAATTTCTGGAGCAGCAGCCTAGGAAGGTATTTGTTTTCAAAACTCCCCAGGAGACTGAGCCCGAAGACGGTGTGGGGAGTGAACGTTCCCAGCAGCAGGCTGCACTGAGTGGTCTCGAGAGGTCAGGATGGAACAGGTGGCCTCAGGGACCCTCCTGACAGACACATGCAAACCCTCCCGGCAGGCAAAGGGTGTGCCACCCTAAATGCTGTCCTTGTCACACTTGACCAAGGTCACTCAATGAATGAGTATGGAGGGTTCCTAACATTCAGTGTTTATAAAGTAGCAAGAGCCCATCACCAGAGTTGACTGAGGACTCTAACTCATGTCTGGCTGCCACCCAGCTCCGGGCGGCAGAGAAGGCTGGGAACCCTACCGTTTGGGGAAAGGATGCCCGTCGCTAGCGCCTCATTGGTGCTGTGGTGGGCTGCCTGCGCTTTTCAATTGTTATTCTTCTTCTTACTGTTTGGCTATAGGCTATTGCTAATTCAGCTTCACCCACATCTGTGCAGTTTGTGGTGGGCTGTTTGGTTGACCCTGTTGTGAGTCACAATGCCTGTTTTGCACCAACCAGTTGGGGAGGCTATAATTTTCCAGTAGCTAGACTCTAACGTCACAGATACTAGGATTTGCATGTGACCCGTCCACATGCTGTTTGCAAAGGCAGATGTGTGCATGTACCTCTGGCTTCCCCAAATTTGCTTTGTGGCAGCATTGCATATGATCACACAGCACCTTTTCCACCGGAAATTGGGACTCAATGGGGCAGTGGATCCTTTGTCTTGCTCACGTGGACAAAGTTTGAGAGCCATCAGCCTCGAGGCATCTGCTCTTAGAGCTGGGAGGGGCCTTGGACCCTCAGCCAGGGAGCCTCAGGATGTACTATGCTTTCTTTAACCAGCCAGACCCAAGAGGTGGTTTCTTCCAATTTTTAAGTAGTCAGGCAGGGCACATGGACAGTGGCTGCCTGCCCAATAATGTGATATTTCATTTACAGCAGCCCAAGAGCGTAGCTTGTGCGTGTTAATATCGGATTATTTCTCTTCATAGTTAGCTGCCTCCTCACTTCACTGTTTCCATGGCAACCCTTCTCAAACACCACTTCCTACTCTGAATACACAATGTAAACAATCTGCAGTTGAACATTTCCCAATTTAGGGGTTTGGGGCCAGAGCCAGCAGGCCTGCCGTTAGGAAGCTGCCGCGGAGCGGGTAGCTGGAGGGGACTCCCAGCCAGGGACCCTCGTGGCTGGGCTGGGGATCAAAAGGTCACTCGCTGAGCACTCAGCTCTTTCTTTGGGGGGGGCATTTGGTACAGGAGGGGCTCAGGGTGACTTATAGAACTGGCAGGGATGCCTCCATCACGTAGAGATGAGGGACCTCAAGCCCCAGGAAGGGACATGACATTCCTGCCGTCACAGTTTGTGATGGAACCAAGACCAGAACGAGGGCATGTCCAAGAACTGCAAATGCTCCCCCGGTGTGCGTTCCTCGGCCCCCCTGCGCCCGTGGGCATTCTTTCCCGGGTGCCTTAATGCTGGATCACACTTCTCAATTTCAGCACGACGTCTGTCAGCCCAGATGGGCCACTGACCGGCGCCGTGTGCACCTAGAAAGATTCATATGCGGCAGCTCCACTGGCAACGTCTCTCTGCTAAGGAAAGCAGGGACCCAGCCTGCTGTCCCGGGAATGGCTCAGGACACCCCCCCCCCCACTAAAGGCATCCTTATTTTCTTTTCATCAAAGGAGCTATTTTTATTTCCAGTCTCTGCCCACGCATAGTAATACACGCAGTTTCCACATGACTATAAGCAAGACAAGGAGATGGTTGCTTTGTTTTTTTAAAAAATAGGAAAACCTCAAGACCATTTCCTTTCAGCTTCTTAGCAACCCTTAGCATCCTTTGACAATCACTTGAGCAAGAGATCAAGTGATTGCTGTGTCTTTAGCAATGAGCCAAGGGATACTCATGACCTTGGGAAGTTCAAGAGAGGCTCAGATAGAAATGCCACCAGCAGGCGCCCGGTAGGGGTGGTCTGCTGCTGGGACAAGGTGCTAGGGACAAGGTCCCCATTTAGCTGCTAACCAAGCTTTGGAGTGATGGGAGGATGGAGTCCAACATTCAAAGATTTTAAACAGAAGGCGGGTGTGCTGCATTATTAATACAATCGGTGCGTGGCTTCTACCTCTCGGCCCGTATTCCGGGGATCCAGAGCGTGCTCCGTTCTCACCCATCAGAGCCCTTGCTGCTCCCTTTCATTTGGTTCCACCTAGTCACAGTGCACCTGCTGTCTGCACTCCCAAACATAGCCCACTGGGCCTCCCCAGGGATGCCAGGGGGGTCGCTAGATCTGTAAGAGTATCCCTGAGAGCCAGGCCTGGCCTCCATCTCCTGGTCTGTAACCCATGCTGGGCTGGTCCTGCTGGCGCCCAGCACGTTAGCCCCGGGACAAAATCTACATGCACCTCAGGGCTCTGGGCTGGGCTGACCCGCAGAGGGTGTTGAACATTAAACCTGGGCCGCTGACACTGGCCCCTGCCCTCAGTGTCTCGGACATAGCTATTTCCGCCTTCTGTTTTCCATTTCCTCTCAGAAGAAAGGGGGGGCTGGGAAGAGTAACCCCCACCCTCAGAAAAGACCCCTTTCCTGAGGCAGTTTGCCAGAGAGAAAGGGCTATGATCCAGGAGGCCGAACTCTGAGGCCTGGCTCCACCACACACTCATGTGACCTGTCCCTGCTCTGGGCCTCAGTTTCCCCATATGTAAATTGCAGGGACTAGGCCATATCAGTATTCCCCCAAACACCAGTTCTATGGGGTTCTTAACTGGCAATAGGAGCAAAAAGGACTCTAGGACAAAATGAGTTGGGGAAATGCTGAATTCCACAAAATAAAACATGCTCCCTTGCTGTGGATCTTCTCGGAGCCATCAATATGCCTTGCAGATCTCCGAAAGGGGATCGTAGCATACAATATTTCCAGAATGTATTTATCCACAGAACCTCTAAGCTTTTCAGTATTGGCATGAGAATTCTCTTTCTTTCCTTGGGGAGAGGCAATAAAAAATTGATCTTTACTTCTTTAAGTGTCTAATGCTGTTTGGTGTTTTAGTTTATTTCTAAAATATAAACAGTCCTTGGTGAGGTCTTAGGGGTGGGGTGAGGACCCACTATCAACTGTGGGATCCTGAAAGTCCTTAGGATATGGGGTCTGAGGGGAAAGGTTCCATTCCCCCAGAAACTGTATCCAAAGTCTGGTGTGTATAATTTGTGCACTTTCTTGGGGAACAGGGTCTATAGGATTCACTGGATTGTCAAAGACATCTGTGACCCAGAGATGGCGGACTACAGTGCAGTAGCGCATAAACTCTTACAGGCTAATACCTCTGTAGAAATGAAGTTTGATTTCATAGGAATCTGAATGGGAAAACACATGAAATGAGACTTCAGTCTCTTGGTAGGTGGCAGGGGAGTGGGGAACAGAAAGACAGAAACGAGGACAGAAGGTGGGAACCTGAGAGGGACCAGCTGCAGCTCCTTCTTGGGCAGGCCACGGCGCCCCCAGTTTCTTCCTTGGTCCCAGCATGAACGTTTCTAAAAATCATCACGTGGGGCTTCACTATGGAACTCAGCTACTGAATATCAATGCTTTGTAGCAGGGAGAAAATTACTGCTGTATCAGAAAGGCTCTGTCTCTTCCAGGTCACCGGGGCTCCATTTATTAAGTTGTTGCTGAAGGGCATAGATGCCCTGAAAGTGCGAGTCTCCTCAAGGCCAGGCACTTTCTGTCTCTTGCCCAAAGACTCCAGAGAGCCTCCACCACGGGCTCCTTCCGTGCAAGCCAGAGAGTGACGTTGAGGAGCCGAGAAATGGTTGCCGGAACTCCCCTCTGCTCTCCTAACAGAGCATGGTCTGCATGCGCAGACGTGTCCCAAGGCAGTGGGGACGTTTGTGAGGTGACCAAGAGAAGGTTCCTGTGAAACCAAGAATGAAAGACAGGAAGCCAAGACCCACAGAGGGGCCTTGTGAAGGGTTCAAAGGCAGGGTTCTAAAGTTCTCCTGTCACAAGAAATTCTTTATAGAAAAAAAATTGTTTTAGTAATAAAAAAAAAAAAAAGAGTTCTAAAGATCACCATTCTGGCCGTTTGCTGTCTTTTGATAGCTGGCCTTTGAAACAGAATACTAATCATAAGTTCGGCCTGAGGGATTAGAATTCTCTCTGCTGGCCCGGCCCTGTGAGTGCTTGCTCACACGCACCACCAGAGGAGGACAGGTTTAGCCCTTGGCGGAGGGAAGAACATAACTATATGGGTTTGTTTTTGTTTTTGTTTTTGTTTCTGAGACAGAGTCTGGCTCTGTCACCTGGGCTACAGTGCCGTGGCATCAGCTTAGCTCGCAGCAACCTCAAACTCCTGGGCTCCAGCCATCCTCCTACCTCAGCCTCCCAAGTAGCTGGGACTACAGGCATGTGCCACCATGCCCGGCTCATTTTTCTATTTTTAGTAGAGACAGGGGTGGGGGTTTGTGTCTCGCTCTTGCTCAGGCTAGTCTCAAACTCCTGACCTCAAGCGATCCTCCTGCCTTGGCCTTCCAGAGTGCTAGGATTACAGGTGTGAGCCACCGCTCCGGCTGCAACTGTATGTTTGGATGACAACAGAGCTCTTTCCCTTCTCTCCTGATATTTTCTGAAGTATCTGCATTTTCCTACCTGAAATATCTCCATGCTTGCTACAGGTAAGAATTTGCTAGAGTTTGCTTTCAGAACCTGGTTAAAAAGGGGCGGGAGTGAGTGGTGTAGGGTGAGGGTGGAGGGGAGAGAGGCTCCCCAAACTAACCAGGGACACTCATCAGAAATCCTTTAAATTCATTTGAAACGCTGAGTCATACAGACCCATCAACATTGCATAACAGCCATTAAAGTATTAGTATTACTTTGGGGGACACTTTATTATGCAACCCAGTAGTAAATCTCCTCTGGGCATTTTTTTTTTTTAATTCCCCAAAAGAGTTGCAGTTCGCTAATTTGTTTCCGAACGGGCTAAGTCTGTGTTCATCCCAGCCTCCTATTCAGCCTTTTGCCTCAGTGCAGGGATGGTGGCCACACAAAGGTTGGTATCTAGCTTTAAAGAGGTGCTCGATATTTTTAAAGCATTTAATCAGATGCAAAGGTAGAACAATCTCATTCATTCATTTAGCAAGTGCTTACTGTTTACGGAAGCTTCTGTGGGCAGGAGAATGCACTCTGAACCTAGAACAGCTCTGAGCTTCAGCCTGGCTTTGTCTGTCTGGGTCCCAGTCCCCCAATCTGGAAAAGGAGGGCTTGGACAGGATGCTGGTTCTTGAGGCAGGATGGGGAAGAGCAGGGATCCTGGACCCAGAGTGCCTGGCTTGGAATACCAGCTTTGTCACTTACTATCTGTGTGACTTTGGGCCAGTGCTTAAGTATTCCAGAGCCTTGGGCTCCTGCAGCTCTAAACTGTGATTATAATGTAGTTACCTCATTAGACGAGTTAGGAGGATTAAATGGGTTGATAGATACAAAGTGCTTTGAACACTGCCTGGCCCAGAGCAAGGACAGGAAAGTACCATCTATTATTACGGTTGTTCTTGCCGAGGCCTTGGCAAGATGACAGCTCCCGCATGGCAGCGTCTACTTGCCAAGCCATTCTGTCTCCTCCTAGACCTCATTTCCCTGCCCCCCTGGCAGCCACGGCCTTGTAGCTGAGTTCTAACCCATGAAATGGGGGTGGGTGTGACGTCACCACGTCCAGGTCTGACTCCTAAAACCCTTCCACACGATTCTCCATGTCTTTCCCCCTCTGCTGTTTCAGTGCAGATGAGCTTGGCACCCCGAGAAGCCTCATGCGGAAGATGACCAGCCCCGAGATGGAAGGGACCGGGATCTCTGAATAACCATTTGGAGAAGAGCCACCTATACTAATACACTCATTTTTGGATTACACATGAGTGAGAAAATGAACTGAAAAACTCTTAAGCCCACGAGATTTGGGGGCAGCTAGAGATATCACAGCAAAGCACTGGTCTAGGTACCGACTCTGATGGGGACAAGGACATCTGAGAGGGGCCGAACCTAGCTGCAATCGTCCAGTTGCTTGACTCCAAGTTTCTGATGTTATCTGGGTAACAACCCAAGGACGCCCAGTTCTTTAGCTGGGGACAAGATCTTGTATGTCTAGCAAGTGCTGGCCCAGTCCCTGGCAAGCTCCCCGCAGACAGCTGCCCAAGCGGGCTGCCCGGGCTTACTGCCCCCGCATTCTGGACAATGGGGCAGCAGTTCTGCCCAGATGCCACAGGGAGCTACTCAGGTTGCCCGGGCAGTAGTCCATGTTCAAAATATATCATTTCAGTCCTCGGGGCTTTGTCCTCCCCTGTCTTCCCAGCCTTGGCCAGCCCTCGAGTGGGAATTAGCAGGAATGTTTGTACAGGAGCCTCCAAAGTGGGCAAAGTGAAACTTCTCTCATTAAAACGCAAAACCAAACACACTTCCTGACAAAGCACACGACTAGAAAGATGCTCGTCAGGTGGTGTTGGCTTCTGGTGGGGACTGATTTGGGGACAGTGCACCTGAGTTAGAAACATGTCTGCTGCAGCAGTCCCAGCTGTCTTTAGCAACCCCCCTTGTGGTAGATTCTCCCTCCCTTTGGCAAAAATCTCCTCCAACACTCTATCCATCCTTCTTTCCTAGCATTTATGCTCCTCCTGGCATGATTGTCATTTCTACCCATGTAGTCAGGCCCTTCCAGAGACGCAGAAAGGCCAGAGCTTTTGGGGCTGGAGCCACTGGAAAGAAATGAAGAAATGTGAAAGCAAAAGAGAGCACAGTCACAGAAAAACAAAAACCCAAGCTGCTCTAGCCTTTGGCTGTGCAGTGTGCAGCGATCACAAGGGAAAATCTGGCTTTTGTGCAATGTTACAGCTCACACTGAGCAAGGAGAGGCCAATCCAAAAGCAGATAATTAGCAAAGGTCTAAATCAGAGGCCCCTTTTGAGCCAAGTCCTGTGCTCAAGGCCGAAGACTCCTTCCCATTGTCCCTTGTGCATGGCCCTACCTGCCTCCTCTCTACTATCAGACTGACAGGTGAGCAGAGGGCAGGAGTGGAGGGCACACTGGGCTCTGGACCTGGGGGCAGAGGCTTGTATTTGTGACTTATTCCCTTGTGGATCTTGGACAAATCACTTAATCACAATTCCATGACTCTGGAGGAGGCTGATAGTTGTCCAGCAAAGTCCCTTCTCTGCATCCACAGCAGGAGAGTTCTACCTGGGCACGTGCTGCTCAGCTGGACATTCCCAGCCTTCCTTGATTAGGTGTGGTCACGTGGCTAGGTTTCCACCAGTGGAATATGAAGAGGAGTGACAGGGGCCACTTCTGGGTCTATGACTCACGGAATTGGGCACTCCTCCTCCTTCCTGTTGACTGCAGCCCTGGTGTGGTGATAAATCAGTGTGGACCACATGAATGACAACAATGCCCTAGGGCATGGCAGAGCCACAAGGTGGAAGGAACCTGGGTCCCTGAGTGACATGCGGAGCAGAGCAACCTTACACACCTGGACCACTCTGTGGGCACTACTGCATAAAAGAAATGAACTGGCTGTTCTTTAAGTCACTCTAGAGCTGGATTTCTTTAACGCAGCTCATTAGTCTTCTAACTGATACATTCCACACAGGTTTATGGTATGGTAAGATATCTCAGCATAAAGTGCTGTACAGTTAGGTGCTCAATAAATGTTTTCTGAATGCATGGTGAGCAAAGGGACTGGTTATTTCCGTGTTTAAGTCCCAAGAATCTGAGAAGCAGGCTTACACTGTGTGTAGCAGCTACATGAGTTGATTTCAGCGAATCCCAGGCCCAGTTTCCTACAGTCAGGCGAGCAGCTGTGGCATGGGGCAGGGGGTGGGGGGCATTCAAAGGGCAGAACACTGGGTCCAAATCCTGGATGTCCCTCTGCCCCCTCATGCAAACTTGAGTGGGCCACTTAATGGTGAGGGACCTTGGCTTCCTGAGCATCTATAAAATAGAGATGCTAATTCTGGCTCTCTCTACTCCCTAGGGCTGTTGTGATGCTCAAGAGGACACGGCAATGCTGAAAACACTGCATCTGGCAGACGTCAATAAGAGAGACATGACGGGTCATGTCGTGTTTGCTGAGTGCGGGCTGGGTGTGCTTGGCCCTTCCTTCCATGAATTTTTACTGAGCACCTACTAAGCCCAGGTAGTCAGCATGGTAGTTCCTGTCCTCATGGAGCTTACAGTCTGATGGAAACCGTACACAAGGAAATAGGCTATTACAATAAAGCATGGTGAATTATTTGATAGAAACACAAGGCCTCTTGAATACCCAGAAGAGGCCAGGTGCGCTGGCTCACACCTGTAGTCCCAGCCACTTGGGAGGCTGAGGCAGGAGGATGGCCTAAGCCCAGGAGTTTGAGGTTGCTGTGGGCTAGGCTGATGCCACTGCACTCTAGTCCAGCGACAGTGAGACTCTGTCTTAGAAAAAAAAACAAAAACAGAAGAGGGGCTCTCAACTCAGAGTTCAGTGGTCCTGGAATGCTTCTCAGAGGAAATGATCTCTCCTCTAAGATTGGAAGCATAAGGAGGAGTTGGCTAGGTAAAGGGGGCTTTGAGTGGGAAGCATGTTCCAGGCAAATGTGACAAGTGTCACCCCTGACGAACAAGGAAGAGCCTGAATGAGGCTCTGAATGGCTGGAGCTTGGAGTTGGAGGAGGGGATGATGACAGACAGGGCAGGAGGGGAGGCAGGGTCTGGGGACCAGTGACTCTCCACTCTGGCTGCAGCTTGGTGAAAACATGCCCAGGTCCCACCCCCACCCCCAAGTGCTTGAAAAGCTCCCCGGGTGTTCGAATGTGCAGCCGATGCTGGAAGCACTGATTAGATCATGCAGGATCTTAAAAGCTAAAGAGCTGGAAGTTTATCCTGAGAGCAACGGGGAGCCTCTGAGGGTTTTATGGAAGGAAGGGACGTGATCGGATTGTTCTTTCTCTAGAAAGATGACCCTAGCTGCTGGGTGGAGAAGGGACAGTGACAGAGAGATGAGGGTTGGAAGGAGACTGGGTAAGAAGGCTGCTGCAGTGGTCCAGGTGAGAAATGGAGCCAGTGGTGACAATGGGGATGGCAGGAAGTGCAGAGATCTGAGGCCTGGTCCGGGGTGGGCTGGGGGGGGAAGGACAGGGGCGAGGTGGGGAGGCAAAGATCGTCCCCTGAAAATGCAGGTCAGAATGACTGAGATGTCTCCAACTAGAGAAACAGACCAGTGAGTCAGCAGCCAAGAGACGTGATACGATCTCCCAGGAGAAGGGGTGAAAAGTGTGAAGAACAGAACCCCAGAGGACAAGGAGAGGGGTGCCCCAGTACGACTGAGAAGAGCTGGTCAGAGAAGGAAGAGACAAAGCACGCCCATGCATTGTCAAGAACATTAAGAATGTGACTGCTGTGAGCGTCAATACATGTGACAGCGTCAGATTTTGCGAGAGGTATCCACGGGTTACTGGTGACCTGGACCGCGCAGGTGGTCAGTGCCCGGGCTGGGGCTGGACTGATGAGGAGAGCAAATGCCATCCAACAGGGCAACGATTCCTCTTCTCCGCAGGAGGGCAGAAATGTGCTTATTTATTCATTCCTTTAGTACTTTATTCATGCAGCACCCAACGCGCAGGGCACCGAGTCCCGCGTTGCACACGCGTCCTGAGCTTCACTCGCTGGGAGAGACGGATAATCTCGTCCACACCCAAAACGATGTGATAGAAATGCTAGGACGGAGATGCACGCTGGGGGCTTTGGAGCACCGTGGAGTCAACTCTACTGGGGAAGAGGGAGGGGCAGGCAGGAAAGGTCTTAGAAAGCAAGGAAGAGGGGCAAGGCTTGCACTGAAGGGGGCGTTGCTGGGGCTGCCCACTGCAGAGTGCAGATCTCAGCCCGAAGTGGGAAAATGACACTTCCGGATCTCCTCGTGGTTTAGTGGGGCCACGTGCCCAGACTTGGCCGATGAGTGGTGAGTAGAGGTGGGCTCGCCAGCTCCAGCCCAGAGCGTTCAGTGGCCGGCACAGGAGGCTCCAGAGGCCTCTCGTCCCTCGGGCATGGCAAACAGCAATGCTGAGACCGTGGCTGCTCCCAGGCACAAAGTGACCCGCCTCAACGGGGACGTACACCTCTTGACAGACCAGAAGCACCAGCCAGAAACAGACTTCCGTTGTTTCTGTGTTAGCTGTTGCTTCTCACACACCACGCCCTCGCCCAGAGGTTCTCAAAGTGCGGCCCTGGCCGGGCAGCAGCAGCTTCACTCGGGGACTTGTTCAAAATGCACCTTCTCGGTCCCTATCCCGAATTTACAGAACCAGAAATCTTGGGTGGGGGGGGAGACTCAGCAACTTGAGTTTTGTCTTAATAAACTCCAGGAGGTTCTGGGGCACGCTGATGTTTGGGGACCGCTGCCTAGCTGGTGCTGACTGAGACGGTCATCTTTAAGGCAGGCAGGACTCAGAAGGCGTGAAGGTCACTCTAGCCAAGGAAACTTTAGAAAACGGAGTAAGATGCTAATTAAATGGTGAGGCTCGTCGTGTCATTGGAAAGGATTTGGGAGGAGAAATGTCATTGCACCCCTCCTCCCACAGATCCAGCCTTCCTGACAAAGGGGCCTGTAGACAGCTTCCTAGCGTCCGATCGGAAAGCACTGTTGCAGAGGAGATCTCCGAATCCAGCACCCAGGCTAAGCCCAGGAATGCATTTTCCATTTATCCCTGGCCTTGCTGACGGAGAAAATGCTCCTGAATGCCTTGAATCTGAAAGGTACATAAAACCCAATTCTCTCTGCTTTAGAGTGAGTCATTAGAGCAGGAGCTGTGGCTATTTGGTAATGGGCACTATTTAAATACAGCAAAAAGTACAATTTCAAACGAATTGCTTTCTAAACTGTCAAATAAAAGGAATCTATTTGCGCATGTGAAATTATTCCAAGGGTTCTAACTATTAACTGAAAGCAGGTGAAAAATGTCAAAGAAAAGAAATGTTCTATTAAACCGCTGGTTAGATGTTTAAAGACAGACACCTAATGACTCCTTTGGCCTGTTTTGGATTAAAAAATATGTATTTTCACCAGCCCTAGGTAAGCTCCAAGGACAAATGTTTTAAGAAAATATTAAATCCTAGTACCAAAATACCGTTTTGCTCACTGGCATTGCTTTAACTAAAGTGACCCTCACGCTGTTTTACCGTCAGGACAACAGCATAGTATCAGCTTAACTTTTTCTTTTGGCTTAAGTTTGATGCCGAGGGCCCTTGGCTACCTCTCCAAGCATCACATTTAATGATGTTCATGCTCTATTTGCTATTAATGAATTTGCATCCTTGTTTAGTCTAGTCAATGAGAAGAAAATTCTGCAAATGTATGAAAAAGTGACTTTTCAACCACCAGTGGGCATGCTTGGTAGCAGTGATCACGTTTGGAGGGTGAGCCTCCGTGTTAAGGCATCTCCACAAACAAAAACAGAAGCCCGGCCTTTTTCTTTTCATTCTCTCCAGGGATTTCCACTGCAATTAGTTTTGCCATCATGCCTTCAGTGTCTTTGTTGGTATTGAAACGGAACTGCTGAAAATGATCAGTGAACTTTCTCCCTCCCCGGCCCACTGGCACCTCTCACCTGTGTCCTTGTGCCAGGCTAATGCAGGGAAAATGGTCCCTGCTTGCTCAGTCCCAAGGGAACCATGTGGGTGGTAACCAGCTAGAGGAATTGGGGACAGGTTGAAAAGGGGATGCTTCTCACACTTGAATGTGCACACAAATTTCCAGGGGATCTTGTAAAAAAAAGAGAAAAAGTACACTCAGTAGGTCTGGGATGGAAGCAGAGTCTGCGTGCCTCCCGGCTCCCAGGAAGTGTCCAGGCTGCTGTGGACCACAGGGGAGGGCACCTAGCAGCGAGGGGACATGCACATTCTGCACCACCGTGACTTTCAGAACCCTGCTTCACCGGCAGTCATCTAAGGGTCTGGCTCCCTTTCGATTTAGGGTTCCTTGAAAGCAGAGACTGGGTCTTACACATTTTTGTTGTTATCATTTTGTTCCCTGGCTGGCACCTGGCACAGGGCCTGCGCCCGGTGGGTATGTATTTATTTAATAAAGCAGAGTTGGCCTTACTCCAAAAAGGATTTTAAGTGGACTTACCCCCTGGTAGGCCCTAAACAGGTGCATGATGAATTGGCCAGGGAAGGCAGTCAGTCCTAGGGGCTAGTCACAAACCCTCTGGGCTGGGGTCACCTCCACGCGTCTGCACCTGTATGACACTCAGCTGCTGTTCTGAAATGTTCCCTCCCGCCCCATTTTTAGAGTAGTTTACACTAGAGAGCTGCTCAGAGGGGAGGAGGAAAAACCAAACCAAACCAGAAAGCCCTGCGAAGCGGTAAGGCTTTCTGGAACATCAAAAGCTCAACTGGGCGGTGGGGCCACAGAATTCTCAGGTTTCTTTTCCGCCGGTCTGATCTCCAGCCTTTTGCTGGTCGGTGTCGCATCCCAGAAACACAGGTCCCCCGCCTACCGAGAGCCCTGCAGGAGCCGGTCCCAGCGGGCACAGGCGCCCGTTGGCTTGGTGCAAGTCTGTTTGTTAGCTCTGCACGGAGCAATTAATCTACCCGTGCATCGCCAGCCCCAGGGGCGCGGTGGGGGCCTGGGTCGCCTGGGAGGGGGGTCTTAGGGAGCCTGGACAGGAGCGACCACTCTGCAGAAACCCTTATATCCAGAGTCCCCAGCGGTGCCATAACCTGTTCCTCTCTGTAGCAGCCTTGGAGGGTAAAGGAAGGGCTCGTTTGGACTTCACAGGGAAGGAGGGAGAGAAAAAGGGAGAAAGAAGGGAATTATATTGGTCAGTAGTTGCGCCTCACCGGGGAAGGGAGGAGCGCACGGGGAGCGCGCCCTAGGGGAGGAGTACACGTGCTGGGGAGGGGGAGGTGAGAGGCGGGCAGGAAGGGAGGAGAGAACAGCGGGCGGGAGGCGCCACGGCCTCGCAGACGCAGGCGCCCGCAGCAGAGGAGCCGGAGAGAAAGTTCCCGGGGAGAGCGCGCCCCTGGGAGGGCCAGCGTCGAGGCCGCTAGCCGGGAGGGTCGCAGGTCCCGAGTGTCCAGCCCGCCTACCCTCTGCGTGCACTCGTCCGCCGGGCTCGGCTAGGCAGGGAGCAGGGGAGCATCGCCGGCGGGCAGCCAGGGCGGCCGCCAAACTTGGAGGAGGAGGGTGCTGCAAGTGGGCGCGGCGGCGCGGGACGCGGGGGTGCACTGAGTGTTCCCCCGGGAGCTGCCGCCAGGGCTGCGGCCGGGCGAGCGGGCCGAGGCAGAGCGGGCAGGTAGCAGCTTCAGCGCCAGGACTGCGCCAGCCCTGCGAGCCCGGGCCGCCAGCGCCACCGTGCCGGCGTTGCCTCCTGGCCACGGAGCCATGGTGCGCGCAGCGCGCACGCCGCGCTTGGGACTCTGAGCTCCGGCCGCGCCGAGCGCCCCCACCTCCTCTGTCCCCTGGGGCTCCCCGCCGACCTCGTCTGCCGGCCATGAGGCTTTGGCCCGGAGCACCTGGTCTCTGAGCCGCTCATCGCCCGCGCCGCTTGGCCACTGATAGAACTCCGGCCGCTGCAGCTCCCCACCCTCTCCCAGGGACCGCACCCAGGAGCTCCGAGATGGCGCTCCACGGGACCCCCCGGCTGCGCAAAGTTCGCAGGAGGCGAGAGATGCTGCCACAGCAAGTTGGCTTCGTGTGCGCAGTGCTGGCCCTGGTGTGCTGTGCGTCCGGCCTCTTCGGCAGCTTGGGTAGGTGCAGGGACCGGCCCCCTCGGCCAGGGGAGTTTGGGGGCTTTGGCTGAGGAGCCTTAGGGCAGCTCAGAGATGTCTCCCCTTCCTTCCGTGTCAGGTTGGTCCCAAGGGTTCATGCAGTAAGCTCCCCACCAGGCAGGTAGAGCGCGCCCAGGAGGGCTGGTGGTGGACGCTCTGAGCTGCGCCGCCGGTTCCCTTGAGCTGCGCGGCCCCTGGGGGCTCAGGACTCGGCTGCAGGTGTGTGTTACTAAGAGCCTGAACCGCCTGTCCCTGGAGTGCGTGGGGAATGCGCTGCGCAGCGCAGCGCAGCGGCGGCGGGGGCAGGCGTGGATTCTCTTGGTCTGGGGTGGGCGAAATTGAGTGGTCTGCTTCCCTGTTCTGCAAAACAGCTAGGATTGAGCTGTGCGTCCCTCAAAACCCCAGATTCAGAGGCTGGGAACTGCCACTGTGTCTCACCCTTGCCCTGGTCCAAAGGGGTGTCCTGACACGTCCTCCCCAGACCCTAAAAGCGCTGGGACAGTCTGCGCCGCAGGAGATTGCTGCCACGTTCAGCACCGTTTCTTTCAATTCCTCTTAATCCCCACGGGAGGAGAGGGCTGGTGTGTGGAGCCGCAACCCACACTCCCTCCTCCAAGAAGAGGGATTTGGAAGTCGCTGAGGATATGCAAATTTCATATGGAGTGGGGAGAGAGGAGGAACTTACAAAAAGAATCTGTTTGGAGGATGTGAGCCCATGTGTAACCTTAAAAAGGCATCCACTTTCCTAATATTCTCATTTTGTGCTGGATGCTGTGAACCTTTTGGTTTAATTTTTTTAATGTGAAAAAAAAAAAAAGAAATGCTGGTGATTTAGCAACCAAGACGGAGGTAAATCGGGTGGTACCTTCTTGAGCAGTTAGAAAGGCCAAATGCACCTTGAGACAGTTGAGGGAGGTTTGTAGTAATAGGTAAAAATCAGGCGGAACTTGATTAAACTTTAAAAAAATGCCATCTTTCAAAACCCAAACTTTGTGATTCGAGGATAGAGGGTTAAAAAATAGCTCTTGCCAGTGAAACTCAGGAAGGTTATTAATACCTGGTTATTAATACTTGCAATTGGGCAAGTCAGTGTTTTTTTCCCCTCAATTACACACCAGAAATAACAAAATACCTAGAGGCTCTTAGATGTCAGCATTATAGAAGAGGTATGATTACCCAGCTGAAGCAGTGTGCCCATCAGGAGAGGTAAATGAATGCTTTAAAGATCTTAAAATGAGAATCGTTTTTATTTGCTGGATCAGGAATTACCTCTGAGAGTTTGTGAGTTTGGTCCCGGGCACCCACCCGTTCTTCCTTGTTCCATATGGCGCTTGGCTCCACGGAATCAGCATCACCTGGGGCTTGTTAGTACCAGCCCAGGTGTACTGAGTCAGAATCTGCATTTTAACAAGACGCCCAGGCGATTTGTGTGCACGTTCAAGTGTGAGCCGCACTGGGACTGACCCCATCAGCCATCTCTGCCTGCATGCTGACTCGGTATTCATTTGTAGTTCCTCCAGCGGGGGCTGCCTAGGTGTGTTTACTGGAGGAGAACTTAATGGGCACCTGTATTATCAGCTGAGACCAGTGCGGTCCTGGCCAAGGTCAGATCACATGCTGACCATCTGGGACTAGAAACAACTAGGTCCAGAAAACAGGCTACCGTTTGTAAGCAGATGATATCATACTTATCATCCCATCACTCCCTAAAGGTGGCTCGAAGTAGAGCTGTTGCTGACATAGCACATACGTAAGGTCATTTGGGGACTACAGCTATCACACTGACCTAATGGTGTCTGTGGCTTATTTTCCAATCCAGGGCACAAAACAGCTTCTGCTAGCAGACGAGTCCTGCCAGACACGTGGAGAAATAGAAAGTTGATGGCACCAGTGAATGGGACTCAGACGGCCAAGAACTGCACAGATCCTGGTGAGCAATGGATTCTCCTCCACCCTGTCCGCCGAGGCGCTGGGGCTGAATGGGCGCTGGTGCTTGCGTGGCCAGTCACGGCCAGAGCTGGGAAAGGCGGTTTCGGCGCCTGAGTGGGAAGGGGTGGCTGCGTTAGGTGTCGCAAGGTAACATGCACACGTTCATCAGTTGTGCTGCTAAGCAACTCGAGTGCTTGCTTTATGCAACAACTGAAAAGGTCACATTCAAGAGTTTAAAAATTTTATTTTCTGCTCTCATAAAACTCCTGAAGCTGAGTATTCTCCCGCATGCTCTTGATTCCGTTTGCCCGGGTGTCTCCGTTTACTGTCCCTTTTGCTCACTGTAGCCATTTCCGGCGCTCTAGGGCCAGCACATGCAGCGGCTCTGGTGGATGGTGCTTCCGGATGACCCTCCAGGGCTGGGGTAGCTGCAGCGGAGGGGACACGCTGTGGTGCTGGGGCCCTTTCTCTGGAATGGGAGTCTCCAGGGTGTCATTCAGCCCCAGAGACCGATTCTGCTTGCCTCCGGAAGCAGTTTTAATGTTCTTCACACCTCTCTCGGGGTTCAGAGGCAATGGGGACCCAGAGGCAGGCAGGCTTTGCTTGCACGAGGGGAGACGCTTGCTTCTCGGGAGAAGAGGGTGCACTGGCGGAGCAGCCAGGCTCCGGGACACTGCCCAGGCCTCACACAGCGCAGTTCTGGGCTTTAGCTCCAGGCTCTAGCTCTTGGGGCCTTTTCGAGGAGGGTCCAGTGGGCTGATCTATTCCAAAGCCCTAGGGAACTAAGGTTTTATAACATAGATGGCTTTTCCATCCAGTTGCTGTGTGAATCGCATAATCGTTTTGGATCTCTGTTTTCTCACCTGTGAAATGGGGGGAATAGTGCTTGCCTGCCCCAGGGCAGCTGGAAGAATCGGGTGAGCCTGTGCCTGGGACTGCATAGAAAGGAGATGGAGCTCCGGGGCAGAGGAGCAGGGTCGGTGGCAGTCTCTACGTGTTTACCGTCACACTCTGTAAGGCGAGTTTCACCCCATTTTGCAGGTCTGGAAAGACCTAGGGAAGAGACGCACGTTGCTCAGAGTCACGCAACTTGCGAGTGTGAAGCTGGCTTTGGAACCCAGGCCTGTGGGACTGAAAGGTTTGGTTGCTTCCATGTGCTCAGGAAGGTGGGGCCTTGCCTTCCCTCGGTGGTCACACTGCTCTCCACACCGTCACTCCCTTCCCTCAGGTGTCCCCTGGGGTGGGGGATGGGCAGGCACACAGGCTTGCAGAGAAGAGCTGGGATTCCCTTTGCATCTGGACGTTGTTCCTGAGCGATCCATCTGTCCTGGTGACCCACCAGGTGGTGGTGGCCACTGTGTCATCCCCATTGCCCAGCACATCTCCTCTCATCAGCCAGGGAGCTGGGATTCCCTTTGCATCTGGACGTTGTTCCTGAGCGATCCATCTGTCCTGGTGACCCACCAGGTGGTGGTGGCCACTATGTCATCCCCATCGCCCGGCACATCTCCTCTCATCAGCCAGGCTAGGGGGCGTGTGCCAAGGGTCACCGACTCCATGCTGTCAGCGAGTGTAAGGCCAGGGACGGCTAATGCTGGGCCCATCCCATCCATTCTGGGGACCTGAGATGCTACAATCGGCACCATCCACGTGGGGAGCACTCTGCTATTCTGGATAAAGAAACAGAGGGAGTTTTTGGCTGGTTTGTGGGTTACTGGTGTTGGGCTGTCTGTGCCCCTCTCCGGTAACTTCTGTCATATATGGTCTGGGACTGTTGGCTTAGATGGGGCCCCATTTTCTTACAGAGTTCTGCGCCTCACTGTGGCCCCTGTATCTTCAGCATCTGGTGCTGTCGGATCAAAATTATTTTTTAATTTTTATAAAGCATCCATTGTATTTGACAGGAAGACCTTACCCTGTCCTCTTATGGTGAGGGACATGGGAGGAAATTGACAATGTCTTCAGCAGTGTTTCACATTTGCATTATACTTTGTACTGCCTGTTTCTGGAATAGAGCCTGGCACACTGAAGGGACTCAGTAAATATTGGTCAAGGGTTGGAATGAAAGTGTGTTTTGATGTATTATGCATTTTAATTCTCACTGTGCTTTTGCCAAGATGAGAAACACAGAGCTCAGAAGTTTAGTGGCTTCCCAAGATCTCTCTGCTGGCAGAGCATCCCTGGGTCACCTGGCTCCAGACGCCATGTCTCCCCCACTGCACTGCACCAGCCCCTGGCTCTCCTCTCGGGCCAGGTGGGGGCTGGGACCTGCCTTCCCTGCCAGCCGCCTCCTGCCTGGCCTGGGAGAATCTCCACTCCCTCTCCATTTGCCAGGTGTGCAGCAAGCACCTGCTGTTGTGTGCCCAGCCCTGTTGTGGACCCTTGACAGGGAGTGGGGAGTATAAACAAGTATAAGATGCACCCCCTGTTACCAAGTATCTTATAATGGAGAAGATAAGATCTCGATCCAGGGAGAATTTGGGGACCATGAAGGACTGCAGAGGCTCCCCTGAGCAGTCCTGCAGGAAGCCCTTCAGGCACCCAGAGGGATGAGCTGGCCTGGTACAGTTCTGTGTAGTCTCGGGGGCTAACTGAGCCAGGTCCCCATTGCAATGACAGAAAGCCTCCCCAAAAGGGATTTAGCAGAAAAGGGAATTTAGTGGCTCAGTAACTGGAAGTGTGGGATCAAAGTAAGAGGCGTCTATGAGTCCGTTTCTCTCTGTCTGGACTTGTATTTTAGTGTGGGAAGGAGGTTACCACAGGTCCAACCTTATGTCCTCCCAGACTCAAAAATGCTAGGAAAGAGCGAACCTGTGGCTGAGCCACTTCTGCAGAAGTCGGGAGGTTCTGCTAGATTGCATTGGCTTGGGCCGCGTGATCACCCCAGCCAAACGCTCCGGCCAAGGCAGCGCTGGGCCCCGGACTGGCTTAGGCTCCGTCACAGGCTCCGTGTGTGGAGGGGAGGGTGCTGAAGCTGCCTTGCCCAACAGTTGGGACCCCGCCTGGGAGTTGGAGATTTGGGCACCTGGGGAGCAGATGTTCAGTTCGTTGCACCTGTTCACCACGGACTCCCAGCCTGGGGCTGCCACCGTGACAGGGTGGGCCAGAGCTCCCAGTTGGAGTTTCAGGAGCGTGGCAGATGGTGTTATCCGATGGCTGCCTTCGTTCTACACAGTTGGCAGAGGTTTTCCCCATAAGAATTGCAGGGGGTCTTGCATCTTCTCGAGGCTTCTGCTTTGTGCCCATCTCCGCCAATTCGCGGCCCCTCGTCTGGCCCTGCCAGTTGAGGTCTCTTGGGGATGTCGGAAGACGGAGCTTCCAGAGTTTCTCCTGTGCCAAAGCACCACCCACGGTCGGCGTTCGGCAGACGTTAGTTCGTGTCTTCGTACGATCCTCCAGGGAAGAAGCTGTGTCTTAGTTCCTGTACCTTCTTATGCTCCTCTTTGTGGGCGTGAGGAGTAACTTTGCTTCCTAAACACGTGAATGGGACCCCGCTCTAGTCTTCCCTGAAGCCTCTGGAAAACGCTGAGCTCCTTGTTCTGCCTGGGCCATTCCCCCAGATCTTGGTGGAGGTCTTCTGAAGATCATTGTTTGTGTTTCAGTGTAAGCGCCCCCATCACCGCCCCTTCAATAGCATCACCCCTTGTCATATTACCCTATATTGTTTTTATGATTCTGTCACCATCTGAAATAACTTATTCCATTGTTGTCTGTCTGCCCTCAAGGGCTACCTGTTCTGTGGCCAGAAGAGGGGTTCTTAATCCTGGTCACACATTCAGAGCACATCAAGAGCTTTGCTGATATATTTTTCAATGCCCAGGCCCCGCCCCCGGAGCGTGTGATTTCATTGGTTTGGGTGGGGCCTAGGAATCCGTGAAGACAACAAGGATCAAAGACCTTTATGATGATCCACTTCCACTTAATAGTAAATATGTTTTCTCTTCCTTATGATTTTCTTAACATTTTTTTCTCTAGCTTACTTACTGTAAGAATACAGTAGATAATACATATAACGTACAAAATATGTGTTCATCAGCTCTATGTTATGAGTAAGGATTCTGGTAAACAGGAGGCTGTTAGTAATGTTTTTGAGGAGTCAAAAGTTACAGATTTTCAGCTGCACCAGGTATTGGTCCATTTAACCCTTGTGGTGGTCAAGGGTCAGCCCCCCTCATGGGGTCGTTACAATTAAATCAGTACCCGTCAGAACTTAAAAAGTGACGTTTGGCACATAATTCATGCTCAGAGACTGGCTTCTGTTTTCATCATCCATTCCTGTCTGCTTACCCCAGAGGTGACACAATGCCTGTGTACGGTAGGTACTGAAAAACTACTTGTCAATTGAGTTTTCTAAGAACAAGTTAAACAGCTTGCCAAACATTTATTTTCTCTTCTGGAAATAAGTTCGTTTTGTTTATCTTTGGAAGATTTAGGATGCTGGAGGATGGCATGCCTTGTAGAACTCGCTTCTAAATAGAAAAACTTTCTTGTGTTTTGACAGGTGCTATTTTACATTTTGGCTGTTTAACTGGGTGGACATGATTTTCCCTGTTTTTATGCTGCCGTTTCTCCTGCATTTGAGATTGAATAAGTGGTTCATCTTCCACTATGTCACCCCCTATTGGTTTGGGTTTCCAACATCCTATGCCCCATGTTAAAAAAGATGGGGAGACGAAGAGGGCTTGGTTTTCCCTCTCGTTGCGGAAGGGATTTAAATCCTCCTCTAGGGTTTGCTTCATCAGGCTTGGTTTTCTTCCTTCCACGTACATCTTCTGAGATGCCTGGTGGCTGTGTGTCCCCGGGAAGGCTGGAGGAGAGTGAGCAGATGAGGGGGCTCCGTAGCCTTTCAGGGGAGCGGCGGAGACAGATGCATGCAGTACATGGAGGATCTTTTGTGGTCAACTTGGTTCCGATCTGCCCTTGTTGTTCTGTACCGGGCTGATGCAGAGGCAGTTGTGGGAGGGGAGAGGGTGGCAGAGTCTGGTGGTGTGAGACTGGGCTGGGAGGAGATGAGGTCACGGGGCAGGTACCCCCAGCGGTGGGTTTCTGCAGGCTCCCCTGTGCAGGGAGCAGAGATGCAGAAAGCTCGAGAAATCAAGAGTAGGAGGAGGAGGGACCCAGAGCTGCAAAAAGAACGTCAGGACAAGTGGGTGAGGAGGTGCAGTGGTACTGGCAGCGAGATGAGGAGTCTGGATTCTGAACAAGCGTCTGTTAGCATGCTGCTCCATCAGGCTCAGGAGGCAGTCACATAGCCAAAGTTTTAAAGTTGTTATGTAAAAACAAATCCTGAGTTAGAAGAGCAGGAATTGATCTTACTACTTCCCGGCAGGCAGGGAGATCATAGTTTGGTTCCCGTCCCAGACCCCAGGGGTGGGAGTTCCAGCCTGGGGAGGGGCTTCCCGGGGCAGGGCAACCTCCAGAGAGCCAGGTGGCTTCTTGGGGGAAGCTGTCACCAACCATGTTGGGCAGCTGTAGGCTGGCAGAGCCACCAATCTGATCCTGAATGGAGGCTGAGCAAGACAGCAGCCTGTCATCGGTGTGCCTACTCTTTCCTGTTTGGGGAGGTGGGTGGGATGTGACATAGTCGATCAGTGGCTTGGATTCTGACGGTCTGAGTTCTAGTATTGGCTTTTGCTGGATGGGTACAAAGATTTTTCAGCAGCCGGAAAAGGCTCCCGTCTGTCTCTCTTGGAGATGATGGTTTGATATGGCAAAGGCAGACATGTGGGTTTGAGTCCCAGCTCTCCCTTTACTGGCCATGTGACCTTAGACAAGTTACATAATCTCTCTAAGCTTCAGGATTTCTCTTTTGTAAAATGAGGATAGCAGCTCTTCCTACCTGCCTCACAGGGCTGTTTCGAGACTTAAACCACATGGCGTATATGAGTATTTAAGCCGTATGGAGCATGTGGTAGCTGCTGTCGTCATCATCATCGTTGTCATCATCATCATGGCTAATACCAGGGTCTTATGTGCGGGGCACTATTCCAAGCACTTTCCATGTATTAATGAACTTGCTTTTCATAACAGCCCTTTAGGTGGATGCTGGCATCACCCTTACTTTGCAGATGAGGGAAAGGAAACCCAAAGAGATTAAGTAACCAGTCCAAGGTCACCTAGCCCACGAAAAGCAGGGCCAGTTGTGTGTGTGTGTGTGTGTGTGTGTGTGTGTGTGTGTTTAATTAATAGGCTTTATTTTTTAGAGCAGCTTTAGGTTTACAGAGAAACTGATCAGAAAACACAGAGAATGGCTTAATCAGGCCTCACCCTCCCCACAGTTCCCTGGGTCGTTGACATCTTGTATTCCTGCAGTATGTTTGTTACCTTGGGTGAGCCCGTGTCGATACATTGTTATTAACTAAGTCCACTGTTTGCCTGAGGGCTTGCTCTGTGTCGTACATCTCATGGGTTCTGATAGATGTGCAATGACAGGTATCCACCGTGACAGTATCGTACAGAATAGTTTCATTTCCCTAAAAATCCTCCCTGGAGCCCGATTTTTAATTTGGGTGGTCTGAATTGTGAGCCTTATATCCTTATTCGTAATTGATAAACGAGGTAGAAAGAGACAAACCAGAGCGAGAACTTCCATAGCAAATTCCACCCTGTCACTGTCTGGGTGCCCCTCTGAGACATGGGGGTGCCTGCCCATCGCACCAGCAGATGTGTGTGTGGGTCCCCGTTCTGGGTATGTTTCTAATGCCGATTTGTTTGCAATCAAAAGTTTTTTTTTTGCCTTATCCAAACTATCGGGGCCATCTGCTAGCAATCTTTCCTCCTTGCGGGGCCATCTGCTACCCCCTGACTTGCAGATTCTCCGCTCCTGTTGCTGCGTGGCCTCCCGCAATCCAGAGAGCGCCCACTCGGCTTCCTCCTGAACTCTGAGAAACGTTCCTCCCTGAGTTAAAAATGGAAATCATTAAGCATTGCCACGTGTTGCCTTGGGTGAAAGGGATCCAGCCGTTCGACACAAGGAAAAGCTGAATGCTTGAAAAGGGGTTTTTGAAATTTAACATGGTCCACTATTGAAGAGGCCATTGGAGCATAGCAGTTTACCAAAAAGGAAGAAAAATAAATGTGCCGGAATAATTTACTGATTCTTCTGAAAAAGCAGTGGATGTCCCACTGGGAAAGGAAGGAAGGTCACCGTGTGGCTGAGAAGTGAAGGCATTCTCTGCCCGGTGGGTCTTTCCTTTGCAGGTGGGAACCCACGGCCACTTGGTTTCTGGTCCTCCAGGTCCCTTTGCCAGTTCAGCACAGTGCACGGCTGCAGCCCTGGGTCTTATAGTAATTGCTCGAGGAATTAAATGCAATGCATGTTTCTTAAATGTCCATGTGCCCTGTACGGCACAAGGCTCTGAAGCTGAAAAGGACCCAGTCCCTGCTATCGGGGAACTTGGGGGAGACAGGCCGGGGCTCAGGTAACAGACCAAGCTGCCTGTGGCAGATGCCACGGTGGGGATCCCCTTAGGGAGGGGCTGTGGAGGAAGGAGTGCGGTGGTTCAGGGCACGGGTGTCCCCCTCCCCCCCAGAAGGAGACGACATCTGAGCCTGGCCTCCAGAGTGCAGCTGTGGAGGCACATCCAAGCGGACAGCACTGTGCCTCTGCGGGCGCTCCCTGAGAAGTCGCAGCATCACCTCCTGTGCCCGGAGGAACGCTTGCTAGCAACCGCGGCGCCGTGCCTACTGGCTGTCTGAGGGGAAAGGGAAAACAAACACCTCCTAAGACTACCAGGCACAATAGTAAGTAATTAGGCTTTGGGGATTTATCGGAGAGTCGGTGTTCAACTAGGGATAGGGCTGAATCGAGTTACTTTGATTTTTTTTTTTAAGGGGGGTGGTGCCTGGGAGATGGCGCAGGATGAAGCTGGCAAACTCTGGGTCCAGTGGCCCTGCGGAGCCACAGTTTGGGGAAGTCACCCCAGTTCACCAGTTGTGCTTGGCTTGGTAATGGCTCATGGCAGATTGCAATTAGAACAGTGTGGGCATTTGCCATTCTTTCTCCTCCTGCCTTTGTGTTCCTTGAGGCTGGAGTCGGACGTAGACTCGGAAGGCCCCTCGTTCTACCCATCAGGGGGCTGTGCCCCACAGAAGCAGCCGCTGTCTCCCCGCCTGTCCCGCCAAGCCTGCTGATGCCCAGGGGAAGATCACGGCACCCAGGAGGAGTTAAGGCTCAGAGCTCAGGGGTGAAGAACATGGACTGTAGAGCCAAACTGCCTGGTTTCTAATCCTGTCCCTGCCCTTATTAGTTGTGTGACCTTGAAGCAGTGACTTTACCCCCTAAGGGAAGGGGCAGGGTTTGTTATTCGCCGCTGTATCTATCCCAAGCTCTAGAGCTGTGCCAGTAAGAGCGTGTGCACGTGTGTGCTTGCGTGCACGTGTGTGCTTGCGTGCACACGTGCACTCGAGGAGATCACACAGTGTGTCTGTCCCAGGGTTGTGAGCACTGAATGTGGTAATCTGTGTAAAGTGCTTCTAAGTGTGCCTGGCACAGAGTGAGTGCCGTGCAAGTGTTTTGCTGCTGAAATTACCTCTGACAGATAATTTAAATTGAGCTGTAACTTTACAGGATACGTTCTAGAAACTGGCCTCTGATGAAGGATGAATTTGGAGGATGAGTTTTGTAAATGCAGCACTTTATGTTGAGTGAAAGTTAAAAGTGAATTTCCGGAGCTTATATTTACTTATTATTAATTATTAGAGGACAAGATGCTGTTGACCTTTTACGTTGCTGGCACCAAGAGACTGCCCAGACTGCAGGGCACAGTGGTCCTCGGTATTTGATGATGGGGACCCAGTGAATGAGGAATGAGATACGGAATTTGGAGACCAGAGTTTGCGTGCCAGCCCTGACGTAGCCTGTGCTATTATGTGCAAGTCACTTTGGCTCTTGGAGCCTTAGTTTCCTGTTTGTGAAATGGGCATGATGATGCTGCAGTTTATCCCACAGGCTTTTAACGATTAAGCACCGAGTGCTGTGCGAACACGGTCACTATTGTCTGCATGCTTGTAGCAGATGGTTAACCCTTTGAAGAACATCCCTCTCTTGTGAAATAGAGAAAAATCAGTTATCTGGGGCTTTCAGAATTGATACATAAAACCACGAATAGGATTTGGTGAAAGCATCATTCTTGGCTAATGTGGGGCAAAGGCCCTGTTTGTGGAGTGTATGGCTAGCGTAGAAAGATGAAGCAGGTAATTTAGACCATCCCCCCGACATACCAACTCTCACGACCCCTTCGCTGGTTTATCTCACACTGCAAACGTCTGGCTTTTGATTTTGTTGTCCATGTTTCAAGTTCAGGGACAGCTGGGCAGATCCCACAGCAGCTTGTTCAGCTCTGTGCGTTACGATATGTGTTTATTAAAATACCTGCCTACTGCAGGTGGTTTGGCCTCGGGCAGGAAGCCATCCTTGGGCTTAGTGTGTGGTTGCTGGATGCATGGTGATTGGGTAGCCCTGTCTGCCAGCCCCATGGGGAATGGTCCTAGATGTGGGCCCTGCCTCCAGGGAGCTTCCGTTCAAGTCAGATGGATAAAAATCTATAAAGCTAATCTGTAGTTGGGTATGGGGGAGAGTGCAAAGTGCCACAGTCCTGGTGGTAAGGACAGAGGTGAGACGATAAAGTCCCCAACGTCAAGATCAGAGAGGGTATCGCGTCCAAGGTGGCGTTGAAGATGGGAAAGCGTGGCTGCTGAAGGCTAGTGATGGAGTAGACGTGTAGTTAGCACCATGCTAAGTGCTTTGCGTGCATCACCGCCCCGTGGGGGCAGGTGGTGGTGGAAAGCCATCATCTCCATTTTACGGGAGATGTGAGTAAGGCACAGGGAGATTAAATAACTTGCTCCAGGTCTCCTAGCTTGGAATTGGCGGAGCAGGGATTTGAACTTGGGCAGCCTGACTCCAGAGCCTGTGCTTTTGTGGGGAGGAAGGGGAGGGAACGGTAGGTGCTGGGTAAGCTTGGGGAGTGAGGCGTGTGGGTAGGAGTGGTTAGTGACTCAATCTGTGATGTATGTTGGAACCAAAAGCCTTAAACACCCAAAGGCCTTTGTGCTCTTGCAGGTGGTGGGAGCCGGTGAGGGTTTCCGAGCATCTCTGTGTTTTAGGAGGGCTAGCTCTGCCGGCAGCATGGAGAATAACTTCAATCGAGATAATATGTGAAAGTTCTCAGCATTATGCTTAATAAGCTTTTTAGGACAAAAGAAAGTGAAGTCAGATTAATTAGGAGCTATTGCAGAGATTTAGGCAAAAGTGACAGTCTTTTGTAAGGTGTCAATAGGTTGAGAGAGGCAGAATCTGCATATCTGAGATGCTGTGTGTGCAAGGTGGTAGGTGGGAGTCGCCAGCTCTGATCACAGATGCAGAGAAATGGTCCACGGCACCCCTGTTTTCCAAGATGGGAGCACGGGAAGCATTCCTTCCCTCCTCCCTTAGGACCCCTGTAGAGCTGCAGTCCCCATGCCTTGGCCATGGACCAGTATCATTGTGTCCTGTTAGGAACTGGGCCTCACAACAGGAGGTGAGGGACAGGTGGGGGAGCGAAGCTTCATCTGTATTCACAGCCGCTCCCCATCGCTCACGTCACTGCATAAGCTCCGCCTCCTGTCAGATCAGTGCAGCGTTAGGGTCTCATAGGAGCGTGAGCCCCACTGTGAACTGTGCACGCGAGGGATAGAGGTTGCGGCTCCTCATGAGAATCCCATGCCTGATGATCTGAGGGGAGCTGAGGCTGATGCTAGCGCTGGGGAGCGGCTGCCAATACAGATCAGCAGCAAGGTCTGACTGCACAATAAATGTAATGCGCTTGCATCATCCAGAAATCATCCCTCCCCCACCCTAGTCCATGGAAAAATTGTCTTCCATGAAACCAGTCTCCAGTGTCAAAAAGGTTGGGGACCACTGCTCTAGAGGATCTTAGTCCAACAAGAGCCTTATACCGAAACAGTGGCTGGGTTGTAGTCTACATTCTGTATTCCAAGGTATGCATCTAACAGATGCTCACTGGGCACCCATGGGTAGGCACCAGTGGGTGCTTGGGACTAGGGAGAGCAGTGTCCATTCAGTGAGGTTGGAAGGATAAGGTAGATTGTAATCACCACTTGTGACCTGGAGTGACACACACTCATGCCCAGCCTGGCTGGAAGGCTTCACAAAGCGTGCAGCGTTTGAGCTCTGCTTTGACGCAAGTGGGTATTTGCTGGACAGATGGGGAGGGTGGGATGTATCTGGCGGTGTACACAGTGATTGCAGAACTAGGGTGGTAAGAGGCAACCTGGCAAGATGACTGACAAGGGAGATATTTTCAGCTGGCCTTGGGTTTGGGTCCATGGGCATGGCGGCCCCTGAGGTTGGATCAAGCCCTGCTGATCCGCCTCTGTGCGCTGCTCCAGAGGTGGGCTTGCGTCTGGCTTGTGTGAGGTTTCAAGAGTAGGAGAGAAGACTCTTGCTGGCCAGGAACTGCTGACTTATCACCTCTGGGCACCTGGTGGGTGGGGAGCTGCAGGGACGGCGAAGGCGCCATTCTCACCCTCAGGAAGCACAGCTGAGACAGGGCACGGATCTCTCTAATCCTCGCGTTCCTTCCACACGTTGCCTCGAGTGTTGGCACATCTGGTTGGTGGCGCTTTGCATAGCAGCAGGGCTTGGTCCCAGCAGGAGCTTGCCAGGCCCCAGCACAGGTGCATCTGCCGTAAGCAACGGCAGAGGCATTGAGACCTAACGATAGGGAAGAGTTTATGAAATGTAGGGCACTGTACGTGACATGCAAAAGGGAGGAATCTGTGGCCCTTTCTCTGGGGGACAGCGGGTGCTCAAAGTCATCCTGGTTTCCCTCTGTCTCCCTCCACCCACCTGCGTATGTGAGGAGGCCGTCAGGGGCTTGTCCTGAGAGAGGGTGCCGTCACACCACACGGGCAGCAAGCAAAGTGGCAGCAGCCTGGCCTCCTTTGGTGGCCTGTGTCGTGTGTCTCGCCTTATTTGGAGAATAACTCCTGGGACGGAGGGGCCATTGGTGTGTTATGTGACTTGCCCTCTGTTTGCTGAACAAGCTTTCGTCATGAAGCTTGCTGCCCCGGGTTGCTGCCCCTACCTGGCCACGGGGGGTGTGAGCAGCACGCTGGGCCGCGTGCTCGGGTAACCAGGACACGCTGACTCGCAGGCCGTGGGTGAGAGCCACACGTGAAAGGCCTGCAGGCTGCAGAAGCCTGGTCCCAGAGCGAGGTGGAAACCCTCCGGAGACCCATCGGAGTGTTGACAAAGGTGATTAATGGAGTAGATAGAATGACTTATGAGCAGAGATTAGAGAAGCTAAGTAGCTCCGGCTTATGAGCTGAGCCGGGAAAGAGGGCTGCGTGACAAGGAGCACTTGAGACAGTGTGCAGGGGCTCGCCAGGCTGCACGGGCTGCACCCAGGGAGCTGTCAGACCCCGGGGAAGAACCAAGGGGCAGCTCTCTTCCCCTAAAGTGCCTCTTAAAGGAAACCTGTGCCTCAAACAGCCTCCCCAGGGGGAAACCCGTCACCCGGGGGGTTCCGATTAGACCGGGCAGCGTGCTGGAGGGTTGGTTAGAGAGCCATTCTGTGCTGGCAGCAGGGCACACTCACTGCCTTGAGTCTTTTCACTCACTAATTCCTGGGTAATTCTGTGGGCCTCAGGGGACAAGCCCTTGAAAGAAATTGCTTTGAAATCCCTTTGATCATTTCAACCTTGCTTGTTTTTCCCTTAGCCAGCAAAAAAATCCCAATGCAGCGTGGTGTGAAAAGTAGCTAAATGACCTGCCCACTGCAGGTGACCCCGTGTGCATCAGGAGGAAGAAGGGAAAGGCAGGGATGTTGGCACCTAATTTGCAGACCACGGGCACTGGGAGGATGTCGCTGCTGCTTCCACGCCCCACCCCCACTGCCGCCCACCGCAAATACCTAGAATCACAAGACAGTGAGAAGGGATCACGGAGGGAAGGCAGCGTGTGTCGTAGCTCAGAGGAGTGCTGCTCTATCCTCTGTGTGCACGTGGTTGCCTGGTGACCTCGTTGAAACGCAGGCGCAGGGGTCTGAGGGTTGCATTTCTAACAAGCTCCCAGGTTCTAACAGTGCAGCTCGTCTGCAGACCACACTTTGGATAGCAAGACTGTAGAGTCTGCCTGCCCTGGGTTAGGGTCCCTGCTCTGCCAGTGAGCTGTGTGGCCTTGGGCAAGTGACGTGGCCTCCCTAAGCCTCAGATTCTCTCCGTCAGTGAAATGGGGGTCATGGTACTTACCTGGCAGAGGTCCTGGCAGAATTAAATGAGATCGTGCCTGGCAGCTGCTTAGCGCTGCATAGCCGGAGCCGGGCAAGGGGAAGCTTGCGCTGTTGGAGACTGATCCAGTATTCCCCAAGCTGCTTTGGGGAGCACCGTGCCCACAAGGTGGTCTTTTCCCTGTCTCCACCCCCTGCTGAAAAAAAGCTTCCGTGATCACCTAGCTTTGGGGAAGGCTGTAACTCAGCCTCTTGTGGGGACAGGTTAGTGTATGCGAGGTTCTAAGACAATCTGCAGTCTAGAAACCTTTAAACTTTAAAATAGACTTTTTTTTATTGTGGTTAAATAGACATAAAATTTACCATTTTAACTATGTTTAAGTGCACAGTTCAGTGGCATTAAGTACATTCACGTCATTGTGCAACCATCACCGCCATCCATCTCCAGAACTTTTTCGTCTGCTCGTTTCCTGGGCCCACGAGCACGGTTTGCAGAGGCAGAGCGGGTGAGCCATGGTAACCAAGCCCACACGTTCACTTTAAACCTAGTCACCAGTCCCCCGCCGGGCCACGGGGCCTGGGGGAGAGAAAACCCCTTTCTGGTTCGGTGCACCTGACTGCAGTGTCACAGGGCTGTGGACTGTCCCTTCACTCTTTTCCACCGGGAGGGTGACACAGACATGGTGTGAGTGATGGCAGAGATGTCCCCAGGCTGTCTGGTTCCATTAAGAGGTGTGGCATCGAGGGCAGTGATCCAGTGATAACAAAGATGCTGGTTTTGATTCTTGAACACATCTCCCCATTCACGAGTTTTGATGGCTGTTTCCTGCCCTTGGTCTCATCCACTGTGCGGGCAGGGGGCAAAGCCCGTCTCTCTCTTCCTGGGTATGAGGCTCTGCCACGCCTATCGTTTTGCCCACGTTCCACTGAATTGGGTGTAAAAATCCCTCATAAAGAGCAGACCGTGAAGCAGGGGTACCTGCCACCCTGGATTTGAGAGTGTCTGTCCACGGTCTCACGTGAGCGAACCGGTCTCTGGCTCGTGTCGAGCTGCAGGCCCTGGGGATCGATCTCCGCTGGCTGTCGTACAGTCACACCCGTCCCGGCTCCGCTCACGCCTTTTGCTGTGTAGCTGCCTGTCCAGGACAGCTGCCTGTCTCGGAACCCTGCGGTTTCCCGTCCCGCTCCATCCCTGTGTTTGTTAAGACAGTGTCAGCATGGCAACAAGTGACAGATGCAACCCCGAACCGGCACAGCAGACTGGATCCCTTGTTGTCTGCTTGCTGTGGTTTTGTTACGGCTCGTCTGTGCGTTCATCTGATTTTTCCTCCTCTGTAATCGTATCTTAAGTGTATGTAATCGTATCTTAAGTGTCGCCTTTTGGATGCAACTTGTGTCATAAAACTGTGGTACCTGATGTCTCTTTTCAGGGGTGGCTGGCAGGCAGAGTAAGAAGCCGTTTGCAGACTTACCAGAAATCCCCCATCGCTCTCCATGCGATTGAACCATGGCTCCTTTTGAGTTTAGCTAATCCTTAAAGCCAGATTTTCCCAGCCGGCGTCTCCCTGCCTCCCAGACTGATCGGGCTCTCCGCTCATCCCTCTTCGGCCACCTGTGGGGTTGAAGTCTGCCCAGCAATGTGCTCGCTCATTTATCTACTCATTTTTTTTTTTAATCCAAGAGCTCTGACGTGGGAAACTCTTTGCCAAGTGCAGGTGAATCGAACAGGGCTCACTCTAAGGAGTGCACAGTGCGGAGGGAAGAGGAAACACGAGTCTCAGTGTCGTCGGATCGTGCTGAGCGCAGTGACTCTGCTCCGACGTGAACATGCGCACACCCTCTACAGCCAGGTGGGAACTGGTTCTCTGCTCCACAGAGCACGGACTGGCTCACTCAGGATTGCTTAAATGCCTACTATGTGCAGATACCGTGGGGAGGAAGATCGAGTCCACCTTCAGGGATCCCAAGTTATAATCAGACAGGACAGGTGAACTGTGAAGTGACAATAGCTAAACTCTGCTCTAGGGAACAGGGGCAGGTGAACCATGTCATGGTTTACAGGAACAAGACATTTTTCAATAAGGGCCTTTTGGAGGAAGTGGCCTTGAAGGTGTGGATAACCTTTGACCCTACGGATGGAGGGAACGACATAGACCTAGGCTGGACCTTTTATGATGGCTTTGTGTTGTTATTTGCATTTACTTACTTCCAGATGGGCCTGTATAGGGAGGGATGTGACTTGCAAAATGGGGAATTCAATCCATTGACATTTGGACATGTGACTTGCTTTGGCCGGTGGATGTGAGCAGACATGCCTTAGACCGTGTCTGAGCAGAAGCTTTAAAAGCCCTCGTGTATTTCTGCCAGCTCTTGCTCCTTTCCCTTTATCATGAGGATGGCGTATCCTAGATGGCACTTACCTTCTGCCTGGATTCCGGAATAGGAAGACAGGAGAAGCCATCCCTTCATTGCCAATTTGTGATGCAAATGAGAAATAAATATGTGTTGTGTGCCATTGATATCCTTGGGATTGTTTGTTACTGCAGCATAACCTAGCAAAAGCTGACTGTTACAGTTCCTCGGTAGTGGATTAGCGTGGTTCGCTTATGTGCAGTGTTAAATGAAGGGGATATTTGGAGAAGAGAGGTCATCTTGAATCAGATGACGGCAGGCGTCTAGCATCCAGATAAGGAGTTTGGGTTTCTTATTGAGGCAGTTGGGGAAGGCTTCTGAGCCAAGGGTTGCTATGCTGAGGACTGTGTTTTGGGGAGATGACTCCAACCTAAAGGCAGAGGATGACTGGTTCTGGGGAGGTGGTGGAAGCTGTTCGGGGTGTCCAGGCAGGAAGAGAGGAGGGCAGAGACAGTGGGAGTGGAGACAGGGTCTGATTTCAGGGACTAGGTCTTGGTCAGGTCGATGTAGACGTGGCAGCTGCCTGAAGGTGAGTGAGGGCGGGCGCTTGGTCCTGTTGGGCCCTCCACAGTCGGGAGAACAGGGTGGGCCCAATGTCCTGCATCTGGCTGGCTTGCCAAGCGTCCAGGCACTGCCTGTTTCCCAAATGCTGCATTTTGCTGTGTAGAAATGAGATGTCTGGGAAGACATGCCAGGTGTTGGGTGAACTTCAAGTTCTCTCCCTGCTTTGAAACCACCTGCAGTTCTGCTGCTGCACAAATTAATGAAGGGGGAGGTGTGAAGGGCCTGAGGAGACAGATGGAAAGTTGGGGTGGGGTGGGGGGTGGACCCAGTTAGGGTGCACTGCACCCAGAGTGAAATTCAAGGCCACCCCAGGAGGCCTTCAGGTTCTTTATCTGGGCCAGGGCTCGATTTGGCCAGCTCTGCTCATCATTGACCGTTCATTCAACAAAGCAGTTAAGAGAGTGAACTCTGCTGGGTTTGAAACCTGGCTCTGCCACATACTGGCGGTGATCTTGGGCAAGTTATTGACCCTTCTGGGCCTCTGGGACCCCTCTGACCCATCTGTAGAATGGTGATAGCAATCCTGAGGTGGGTGGTCTTGCAAGGGTGAAATGCATTAACCTAAGTTAATGCATTTAACAAATGCTTAACAAGTTAAGCATTTGCAGTTAATGCTTAGAACAGGACCCGATGCAGGGTAAGGGCTGGTGTAGTGGGAGGGGGGATGTTTACTGGGCACCCCATGTGCCAGGCACTGTTCCAGGCACTGTTCCAGGCACTGGGGAAACAGCAGTGAACAACATGTCCTGCCCTTGGGGAGTTTATGTTTTGGTGAAGGAGGCAGAAAATAAATATGCAAATGAGCATGTGTATAGTGTCGGGTGGTAAACATCCTAAGGAAAAATAAATTAGGGTAAGGAGATGGTGAGGAGGATAGGTTTGGGGGCCTCGAATCAGGTGTTCGGGAAGGCCTCTGAGCAGATGGGACCCGAATAGTGTGCCGCAGGGGCTGTGGCCCTGCCTGGCAGGGGACAGCAGATTGTGCGGGGGAGGGTTTCTGGCCAAGAGGACAGGAAGTGCAAAGGCCCTGGGGAGGGCATGTGCTTGTCTGTTCTGGAAGCAGCAAGGAGGCTGGTGTGACTGGAATAAAGTGAGCTCATTGAATTGTTTCCTTTTCTTTTTAAGGAAGTGGCAGCTTTCTGCTTCCACTGCAAGTTCAGACTGTATAGCACACGCCGTGCTGGAGAAGGGGCTGCAGACTCTGTGCTGTTTCTGGAGCCTCAGTTATTCCTTCTGTAAACTGGGAACGGTCTTCCCTACCTCTCAGATGGTTGTGGGGAAGACGTGAGCTCATGCCTCCGTCTCCGTACACAGGAGGTGTTCAAGAAACATTAATTATTATAAGCCCTGGGAGACAGTTGATCTGAGGTCTCTCCAATATAACACGTTGGGATGAAATCTGAGGTCATGAGGGAGGGGTGCATCGTTGTTGTTACCATCTACTTAAAACTATTAAAAGGGCCTCCAAGCTGTTATTTATATTGCAGTAATAGCTGCTTGCAGTGATGATTTTACTTGTGAAAGAGGAGAGTGATCGTGACGTCTGAGAAGTGGGATTTTGGACCAGGGCTGTGGTTCTCAACTCTGGCTGTGGGGATTTTAAAGCTCCTGATGCTAAGGCCATACCCCAGACAAATTAAATTATCATCTCTGGGTGTGGACCCGGTCTGCCGTGGTTTTTAAATTTCCCCCAGCGATACGAATGTGTGGCCAAGGTTAAAGACCACTGGGCTGGGTGGGGAGGGGTGTGGCCTCCCTGGCTCTGGAAGATTCTGTGTGTGCCGGGTTCCGTGGTCCCTGCTTCTGTGCTATGGGGCTGTGGCAAGAATGACCCCAAGAGTCAGGGTTCTGCCAAGCTACCTCCTTTGTAGTGCCGACTTCCGGGATGGCTCAATGCAGGTGGACATGACTTTATTCTTAACCTTCTAAAAAAAAAAAAAAAAAAAAAAGTAAAAAAATGAGAATACTTTATAATTAACTCTTTATTCTTACTAAAAAAAAAAAAAAGTACAGGCTCTTCTGTGGGTTCAGATATCAATTTTCTGTTTCTTCTTCCTGGGGAGCTGGTGATAACCTTCAGCCGGTGTGGTGAAAGGAATTGGTGTAATACGTTCTTGATCCCGTTTGGTGTCCCACACTGAACTTGCTCAATTTTGTTTGTGCTGCATGTGCTGAACTTTTCAAGGAGCCAAAGACATCCGAAGACTTGTTTGTTAATTTGTGGCATTAAGACCTCACTAATTGCAAAAGGCAGAGTGAGAAACACTGAAGCTTGAAGGCAAAATATTAATAGCAGCCAGGAAAGGATGATGCTTTTCATTAGGTACTGAGATTCTCATTATTTCCCTTATTGCTTTGGCTGCCAGGAAGCTCAAAAATGTTTTACACTCAACTGCTTTAGATTCCTTTAGAAGTTTTAAAAAATATAATTATCCATTCCTACCTTACTCTTACTTTCTCACATTATTACTTGGCTTTCAACATTTTACTCTAATCTCAAACCTTTTTAGAAGTTATTTGGGTTATAAAAATACTTTTAAAGAGAATAATTATGTCTTGTGCTTAGGTATTTGATTGGAAAGGAGTTGTTCCCATCATATTCAAAAGAATAGTTGAGATGTTAGAGCTTCTTTGCAGCCCGGACATCCCCACAGAGGAGGGCCCAGGGTGAGGAAAGACTTGCTTGGAAGGCGAGAGAATGTGATGGAAGGAGCCAGGTGCTCCACGTACTGAGTGTGTAAACTCCGCAGACTTTAACCTCCCTGAGCCTCAGTTTCCTTATTTGTGAGATGGAGACGATCCTAGCTTTGCAGATCCATCACGCAGATTGGATGAGCTAAGGCATAGAAAGCACTTGGCATGGTGCCCGGGACCTAAACGTGGGTACAACAATATTTTTATTGTGACTATTGCTCTTAAGTCGGGGGTCAACAAACCCTTAGTGTAAATGCCAGATAGTAAACATTTTAGGCTTTGTGGGCCATACAGTCTCCGTGGCGACCACTCAACTCTGCCATTATAAGGAGTCAACTCTGCATCCATAAATGAATGTGTTACAATAAAACTTTATTAACCCTGGGCTGCAGTTTTGCTGACTCTGCTCTAGGCCACAAAGCTAGTTGGTGGCTTCCCAGTTCCCCAGTCCCTGGGACCCCTTCCTCTGCCCCCACACTGCACACCGGCAGAAATGGAGACTGCACAGTAATTGCTTTTGTGTTGCCCATCTGTTTTCTGAGTTCATTTTTTCCCTAAGACTTACACGAAGGCAACGTTTCTTGAGAAATCCGAAACAGAAGCATCAAGCCCCCGTGGATTTTCTCTGGGCCTAATCTTCTGTTGTGTGTGGGAAAAATCCTTTTGAATCAATGTTTTTTAAGGGCTTCCCTTTGGTGAAGGCTTTCTGGAGCCCAGGGCCACCGAGGGGTGGAGCCTGGCTCTTGCCAATGTTGGAGCATTGATTACTGAGAATGCTACGGGGAGGGGAAGCCCAACTCAGGAAGGAAACCAGAACTTTGCAGCTTAAGGTTTAGCCGCTGACCTTGGCTTATGACCTGGAGTTACCAGCTCTCAGGGAGGTGCCAAATGGTGCTGCAGGCTCTGTGAATCCTAAAATGAACTGTCACAAAACAAAAGGGAAAGAATGGGACAATCCCCACTCTTCCAGTTAAAAAGGCTGGAGTGAGGATTGCTGTTGAATATCTCCCCAGATTTCCAATGTCCTAACTAATAAAAGTAACTGGAAGATGGTTCTTTTTTTAAATTCATTTTATTGTTTTAGAGATGGGGTCTCATACTATTGCCCAGGCTGGAGTGCAGTGGCATGATCATAGCTCACTGCAGCCTCCAACTCCTCGGCTAAAACAACCCTGCTTCAGCCTCCTAAGTAGCTGGGACTGCAGACATGTGCCACCACACCAGGCTGTTTTTTTTTTTTTTTTTCCTTTTTTTTAGAAATGAGCTCTCACTACATTGCATTGCCCAGGCTGGTCTCAGACTCCTGGCCACTTCAGTCTCCCAAAGCGATGGATTATAGGCATGAGCCACTGCGCCCATCTTGGAAGATGTTTCTTGAACGCATAGGATATTTTCTTATTTAGTTTTCTTAGACTATGCTAATTTTGAGATAACTGTACATTCACATGAAGTGGTAAGAAATAATATAGATTCCATGTACCCTTTTCCTTGCTTTGTTTCCCCAATGGTAATATTTGAAAAACTGTAGTATAGTATCATAAGGATATTGACATTAATATAGTCAAGAGAAAATTTCCATCACCCCAAAGATCCTCATGTTGCTGTAGGCATTTAAAAATAAAAGCTTTTATTGAATTCTGTGGGATTCAAATAGGGTGACATGCCAGCAGTGTGGTTCAACTGTTCTAATGACTTGCTTTTTCAAATACTATTTGCGGCCAAGAGTCTTGTTTCCAATAGCAGATGTCTCCTTTTGGATTATGGATATAAAGGAGTTTTGTAAGTGATTATCTTCCTGAGAGGCAGTTCCTGCGGGTTTGAAGATGTGCCGCCCCACTGGTCCCTCGGGGCAGACACTTCCCACTCTACCTGGCAGACCTCTGACCACATGGAATCATTTGGAGCTGACCGTGGAGGTCATCTTATTTTGAGGAAAATGTGCCAAAGCCCAGAATATCGCATTTGTACACAGTAGCTGTGGGCTTTTGAATGTAGTGAGCCCTGTTGAAGTCTCTGTATCTAGAAAGACAATGTAGAATGGTAGTTCTTGCAAACTGACCTATGCCAATTTGATTACATGCAATAAAGTTCTTTTTGGGGGGGCTGCTAAAAGTTGGGGGTCAGAGTCAGCTGCTCCTTAGCAACCTTGCCACCAGGTTTTAAAGAAAGCGGATTGCTAGTCCGATGTCACAGATGAACAGCCTTCAGTAAGAGAGATGAAATCCCAGCACTCCACCCTTTCAGGTGTTCTGACCACAACTTGCAGGAGAGACTAACTCAAGGTAGGATCAACAATATTCAAGTGTTAGGGTTCAGTTAGCCTTATCGTCAGGATCAGACAACCAGAACCTTCCCAGACTGATGGCCAGACTCAAGACCATTTGGGATCAGGCCTTGGGCACCACTCCTAAGGACCCAGAATGCTAGATTCTTCCCTCGTCACCTGCGGGAGGGGGTGACCTCCAGAGTGCCTCAGCCTATCCCCACATTTCAAATGCCATTGATTTCATCAGCGAGAGTCCATTTCTCGTGTCTAATATGCTAATGACCAAGTCACTAAATTGCTGATAAACTCAATTCATTATGCAGATTAGCAGGGTAGCCGAAGCTGATGGGAGCAGAGGCAGCTGCAGGACTTTAGAGCTTGGCCACGTGCCATGCTAACTAACTTACCACCTGCAGTGCACTGCATGTCCCCTCAAAATTCATATGTTGAAACCCTAATCACCCGTATGATTGTGCATGTATAGAGCATGGGATTAAATGATGACTCATGTATTTCAATATGGTTACAATTAGGAGCGTGACATACATGTTCCATACCTATCTTTTTCTCAATATTGAGGGCCAACTCAAATAATTAATAGTTTTTTTCCCCATCCTGTAATCATTTAGATAGTATTTTATATTGTATGGATAGGCTATGATCTATGTAAGTGTTTCCCTAGTGACGTGTATACATGCAGATTGTTGTTGTAGCAAAAGAAGGCAGAAACCAGTGTTGCAACGAGTGGCTTAGGAGTGGAATGGCTGGGTAGGAGGGTATGGGAATTTGTCATTTTGACAGATGGTGCCAAAGGGCCCTCCATCAAGTCTGCACCCGTTGGCAACCTCTGTTGCACCAGCCTTGAATGAGAGGACTGTCCCACACACATGCCATGTTATCAGACTTGGTGAGTTTGCCAGTCTGGAGGGTGAATCATAGTGTCTCGGTGTGGTTTTTATTTCAATTTCACTCATGAAATGAGGTTGAACATTTTTTCCTATTTGAATCATTCGTGTTCCCTCTCTGCTTACTATTGTTCACGTCTATGCAGGCGTTTCATCAGTTGCACCCTGCTTGGATTGTGTTGTCAGAAAGAAAATTGTCGTGGCCAGATTCCCCAGAGATAACCCCAGCATGGCCAGGAGAGGGACCTTGAGTGTTCAGTTCCCTGAAGCAGCTGTAACCCTGCAGCAGGGCACAACTTTAGCCACTTGTCCTGCCTGCTTCTGCTGCAGTCCTCGGGCAAGGTCCCTGCACAGTGGCCCGGGGAGAGGAGGTGCTGACATGCTGGCACAGTGCTGGCGTCACCCCATAGTCATGTGCTAAGAGAAGGTGAACTAAATTGCCTCCTGGTTTTCCGTGTCCCTCCTGTGAGCCTTGGCCGTCGGGAACTGCCTGCCGGAAACCCAGAGCCAGATCTGAGACTGTGGTGAGCTCACCTCCCTGCTGGGGAGGTGTGTTTAGCCCCCAGCAAGCCTTGCCAGGGGATCATGTCCACATTATCTGACCTCGACTGCATCCATTTCATTCATTTGTTCATTCTGTAGCAGCATTCCTCCAATATGGCAGGTTCTTTTATAGTTTTGCAGTGGGGTGTTGAGTGCAGTGGGGTGTTGAGTGCAGTGGGGTGAGGGTGCAGTGAGGTGTACATGCTCTGAGCACGTCTAAGGTAGGCTGGGCTGAGCTATGACGTTCAGTAGGTTAGGGGCATTCAGTGCATTTTGACTTAGGATATTTTAATAGTTGAGCATCATTTGTTCTTGGCTTGCACACCTCTAGTCCAAACAGGAAACATGGAGCTTTTGGTGAAGTTAAGAGGACATTTTTCCTTTCCTTCTCAAAAACTAGAATGAGCATGTGCCTGTGAGGACTGTTGCTGGGTAGTACTGCTTCGTGGTAAGAACACAGGCTCTGCAGCCGGGACTCCTGAATTTGAACCTTGGGTCTATCACTTACTAGCTGAGCAAATCATTTGACCTTTGCATGCCTTAGCTTCTCTAACTGTAGGGTGGGGATGGCCACGATAGTGCCTGGTTTGTTGTGAGGATCAGAGGAATTAATGCATGTAGATCACACGGCACGGTGCCTGGAACACAGCACATGCCTAGTAAATTGGAGCAGCAGTGTGGACTGTGTCCTGCTGGACAGAGCGTTGGTCAGGCCTCAGGGGCACAGGCTGAAGTCCAGGCTCTGCACTGTGACACCACTTAGTTCTCTCTGGGATCTGGCACCTGTTCTCTCTCCAGATGCTTTCTTCCCATGCCCCTTGCCTACCTGATAACCCAGGTGTGCTCGTCACCCTCACACATTGTGGCTTTATGTCCCTGAGCATCTAACACTAAGCCAAAACCCTTCACGCTGCATGCAGTACAGAGGTCTGAAGTCTTTTAAGTGCTGAATGAATCTTATGCAGATGATCTGCTAAATGTTAATACTGCAGGTTTCTCAGATAATTGGAGGTGGGGCATTTGCTTGTGAGTGGAGTGAATAGCTTCCTCTGTGTTTTACTCAATTGCATTTCTAGCTCTAGTGAGTATTGGTTGGATAATTACCTTCTCCCCTCAGTATTGGAACCACATTTCCCAGTTTCTTGACACTTAAGCTATTTCATGTGACAGCCTTCCTCGGAGGGATGAGGTTAGGATCATCTGCAGCAGGACTTGGCACAATTTAAACCTAGAGAGAGCAACTTCTAAAGTCAATAAAGATCCAGACAGAAAGACTGGTTGTAAGAAAGAATCGGATATCCTGGTGTAAAAATAGAAATTAGCTCGATTAAATTTCACTTAGGAAACTTACCTATCAAGAGTATATGTTGCATTTCTGGACTTGAAGAAATACCTGTACACCCATGTTCACAGCAGCACTATTCACAAGAGCCAAAAGGTGGAAACAACCAAAGTGTCCATCATTGGATGGATGGATAAATAAAATGTGGTCTGTACATACAATGGAGTATTATTCAGCATTAAAAAGGAAGGAAATCCTGACACATGCTACAACATGGACGAATCTTGAAGATGTTATGCTAAGTGAAATCAGCTAGTCACAAAAAGGCAATACTGTGTGATTCCACTTACACGAGGGACCTAGAGTAGTCATATTCATAGAGATAGAAAAGCAGGATGCTTGTTGCTAGGGAATTGGGGAAGTTATTGTTTAGTGGGTATAGGCTTTCAGTTTGGGTAGGTAAAAAAAGTTTTGGAGTTGGATGCTGGTGACGGTTGCACAACCATGTATGTGTGCTTAATGCCACTGAACTGTACACTTAGACATGGTTATGAGGGTAAATTTTTTGTGTATTTTACCACATTTTCAAAAATTAAAAAAGTTGCATTTCAAAAATTGTGACAAGTGAAGGAAGTTTGTTTCAGCTTGTCTTAGGCTGCCTTTGGTTTGGTGGAATGAAATGAATGAAAGTGAAGTCTTGTAGCTAGAACTCCATAAAGCACAAACTGCTTTAAGTCGGAGGGACTGTTTGTTTTCAATGAGTTAACTTCTGAGAATAAGCTCCTATAGGCTATTCGAGACTGCTTTGTCAGAAAGTATGGCGTAGAGAGATAAATTAAAATTCTTTTCTACTCAAAAATTTTACTGTTCCTAAAATTCCTTGTTTCAGTTCAACCTAGAGAGGACATAAGGTGGAATTATTAATAATAGTATTATGTAGGAAACTGGAAAAGAAAAAGATAGTATGTTCAGAAAGGCCAGTTAAGATCTATCCCAGGCTCCTGCATTTTTTTGTTTTTCCCCTTCATCTAAAGAGCAAATGGTGGTGACCCATTTTGAAACATGTTTATTTTTTTTTATTTATTTTTTTTTTTACATTTTTAACTGATTTGGGAATGAAACATGTTTATTTTTAATTACAGTGACCCTTGGCCATGATAAATTTAATGCTTGTGGTTCAGCTGTTTGTAAGAACAAGCTGAAATCCCATGACATCAAATGTTGTGTTTTTTGCTGAGCCACGCGTGTTCTGCAGATGCTGGGGGCTGGCATGCAGGAGGGATGAGTTGCTTGTCTGGGCTGCCCAGTGACCGCTGCTCACTCAGTTTGTCTTTACTCATCATGGTGTAATGAGCTGCGGGTCAAATATCCACTGGGCTTCTGGAGCTGGGTGCCCAGGAGGCATCTCCAACTTAATGCGATAGATGTGGAGCCCTTGATGTCTTCCTGCACCCTACTGCCGCCTGCCATTTCCGGGACATACCAGCAGTCCAGGTGCACTAGTGAAGCTCAGACGTCCTCCTTTCCCTCCTCACCTGCCTGACCCATCTGCCTCCAGAACATATCCCGAATCTGCTCTTCTGTCCCTGTTATCAGCAACCCAGGCCCAGCCACCATCCTCCCTAATGTCGTCTAGGTTGATAATCCCGTCAAAGGGGCTGCGATTCAGTGCAGGTGGCTGCTCTAGTCTGGGGACCTCCAGCCTCTCGGGCTCCTCTAGTCTAGGGGAAGAGCACCTCACCCGGCTCCCTGCTTTCCTTCCCCAACAATCTACTCTCAGTGCAGCCAGGATGATTTCTTAAGACCTTTTGAAAAATTATCAAACATTACCACACATAGAGAAACATGCATAAAACATAGATGTAGGTATAACAGGTAATTATAACGTGAGCACAACAGGTAATTATAACGTGAGCACGCACGTCATGATCACTCAGGTCAATGAGGAGGGCATTGCCAGGGACCCCCGCGTGCCCCCTGCCGATCACACCCCCTTCTGCCCACAGTGACCACCGTCCTGACTGACGCGTACTCACTGCCTTGCATTTCCTAAACTAGGTAAAACTGGTTTAATTTTGCCTTAAGAAAAACCATCGTGTGAATAGAGTTATACTAAAATACACATTTGTGTGTCTTCTTTATTCAGCACTATTAGTTTTGTTCATGTTCTCCTTGTAGCTATAGTTCATGTTCATTGTTGTGATTATGTCACACAGTGGGATACTATATAATTTATCCATTTGCAGTTGTCAGATATTTGGGTTGTTTCCTATATGGGGCTCATACCAGTCATGCTTCTATTATAGGATGTTTAGCATCCTTGTTCATATTGCCTGGTACAAATGCTCACATTGGTTTTGGGTAATACCTAGAAATAGAATCACCCAGTCATACAGTCAAGCGGTTTTCCAAGCATTTGTATCAATTTACATTCTCTCTTGTGGTATTTGTGAGTTCCGTTTGCTCCATATCCTCATGAACACTTAGCATTGGCGACCTTTTTAATTATAGCCTTTTCACGGGGTGGGGGCTGTAGTGATATTTCATTGTGGTTGTAAATACTTCCCCGATTCCTAACAAGATCCAGCACCTTTTCATCAGTCTAATGGCCACTTAGATATCCTCTTATTTGAAGTGCTTATTTGTATCTTTTACTTAGTTTTCTATAAGCTGTCTTACTGATTTGTAGAAATTGTTGTCTACCTATTTTTATATGAAATCTTGGGTTTTTGATACAGATATCTCCCAGTCTGTGGCTTGCCCTTTTTCTCTTAAGGGTATCTTTTGATAAAAAGAGAGGTTTAATGAGCAAGGCACATCCCCCAACTGGTTCGAGTCATTTGCCAGGGTGACCCAGCTAGTAAGTGGCAAACTCAGTCTCTGAATCCGCCGTCTGCCTTAGTACCCACCACACGGCCAGGTTACCACGGGGCCTCCTCGCAGAGTTTCCACGACACCAAAATCCAGAGCGCCCAGCTAGGCTGCACATCATCCTTGCATTCAGAGGACAAAACATTCTGTACGCGAAAATAATCAGAATAAAGCAGTCGAGGCTTTTAAATGCATGTTTGGAATGAAAGGGAACGTTTTAATCTTAAAAAAGGAGATGGTGTTGCCATGCTCCCGGCAAGCTCTGCTTTCAGGTAGGAGGCGTCGGGACATAATAAGCCACAGGTGTTTGGGGCTAAAATCCGCCCATGGCCACAGAGTGTTGCAGAAGGTTTCCCTGCAGTTGGCAGCGTTCCCCACACGTTTCTCATCTCAAAGATGTTGACTGATTATGTAACAGAATCGGTTTTTTTTCCTGAACATAGCATTTGAAAGTGCAAAAATATTCCCTGTACTAGCTTGCAAAACGTTTTTAAAAAACAATCTTGGTCTTCAGGTATTGTCCTTAGCAGATGTCTCTGGGGGTCAAGAGGCAGGGTTGGGGAGGCAGAGGCAGCTGAATGGATTATTTTAAACCGTGAGATCTCAGCCACATAAATTTCTGGTTGCCATCTGAGTTACTCTGTGAAAATAAAGCAAATGAAGGTTGAAATGGAAAGGAGAAGGATGAAGGGAGAGACCAAGGGCAAGGGTAGCATGACTAGATTCATTCCATCAACAGAGTCCAATTTGACCCCCAGCTAGGTGCTGGGGACGGCAGTAAAGTAACACAAAGTCCTCGCCCTTGTGTTACTTGCTGTCTAGTGTGGGGAGAGATAGTACAGGAATGTGCTGTGTTTGGTGGAACAAAGCAGGTGATAATTATATGGGGAGTCAGGGGCGGGCAGGCAAAGTGGTTCCACTTTTGGGGGTGGCGGGGGTGGGTAAGGTGACATGCTTAGTTTGGATAGTGCTGATTTCGAGAGTCTCCATGCGTCTTCCAGAGAGGAACAAGTGTCCAGCTGGGGGTTGGAAATGGAGCCGAGGATGTCAGAGAAGTGGGGCTGGCTGTGGGATCTTGGATGAGGAGAGCAAAGACGGCACCTTGGGGAACACCCTACTCTGGGGCCCAGAGCATGACACCCCCCTGTCCCAGCAATGCCTGGCTCCCAGGTACTCAGGAAGTATTTGTTGAAGTCATAAATGCCGAGGATGGCCTGGAGCATGGGGGCTTGGAGCAGGTGTGGCGCCCTGGTCCCGTGTCCTGGGGATGAGTGCTGGAACTTTCCAGTTCTTGCTTGCTGGGGCTAAAATGCAAACCCAGACCTCGGCTTCTCTGGCCACCCCAGCCTGATCCCACCTTGATGTCTGACCTCAGGGGCCTCTTCTGAGGCTCTTTGCTGCTATGGTCCAGCCTCTCCTCCCTGGCTCCTCCAGGTCTCCGGAGAGAGAGCCTCAGGGCTCCGTTTCCCAGATGCCTGGACCGGGGAGCCTGGGCCCGTCTTCCCTGCAGGCTGGGCTGCCTACTGGCGTCCTGTATCCCCGCCACCCCTCCCGCTCCGTCCTCCCCTCTCCTGCCCCCTCCTCTCAGCCCCCACTGCTCCCTCCTGCCACTCTCCGGCAGACTGGGAGCTGGGTGGGCGAGCCAGCGGGCAGCGTGGGTGGGACTGAGCCCCAGCGCAGATTCACATCAGGCCATGGGGACCGGCATCCGTCAGAGGGATTTGGGGGTCACAGCAGAGACGGCTTCCAGCTTAGGAGCTGCTGGGGAGATGGAGACTTTGGTGAAACATAAGGGAAGCATTTTCTGGAGTCTGCCAGCCCTGTCACGGCATGCCACGCCACGACTCTTCCGTGTCACCAGCCACTCCTCCCATGTGAGCGTCTGCAGGGCTGTCCCAGCGCCTGGCCCTGTGCTGGGTTGACGCAGTTTGCTCACAAAGCCTCGTGGAAGAGTGTGCAGGGAGATGCGGCAGCTCCGGGCAGAGCCTACGATGCTGTTGCTACTCCGTCAGCAAACGCTGGCTACCTGCTGTATGCCAGACGCCGTGTGGGAGGGGCACGCTGCGCGGAGCACAGGAGGAGAGGCACTCAGCCCAGCTGGGTTTCTCCCGGCTTGTTTCCTCCTGCCTTGGCCAAGCCCTAGTTAGTGAAACTTAGAGCACGTCAGTGGGCTTTAAAAAACTAATAGCAAAGAGGAAGAGGGAAGCAAAGCCGAGGCAGGGAAAATGTCTTCACGTTTTTCGACTGCTCAGCTCCTGGCTGTGCCTTGAGGACGAGCCTCTCGCCCCCGAGTCACGCACGGAGTCACGCGTGCAGGACGTGGAGACCCAGCAGAGTCGGGCGCGGTGGGGTGGATGCGGCGTGGGCGCAGACGTCTGCAGCCGGAGCGGGCCCGCCCCCGTCCCGTCCAAGGCCAGCCTGTGTGCCGCGGGCCGCTGGCCACCAGCACGTGCCCAGTGCCGCCTCTTGCCCAGCAGCCTCAGAACTTTAAAGCGCTCGACGATTTTACACCCATTTTCACAATACAGATCAACACGGATTCACAGCAGTCCTGGGGTTCTGCCAAGCATCGCGTGTGGCCGCCACGCTGACCTCCCGAAAGCTCTCCCTGCCCACGTCCCTCCTCTGGTCAAAGTCTCCAGAATTCTCCACTGGCCTCAGGGTGAGGACCAGGTCTCAGTCTGGTGTCTGGACTACCCTGCTGCCTGGCCCCGCCACCCCGCCTGCACGGGTCCCCGGCCATGCCGCCCCCGCCCCCGTGTCCCGTACTCGCTGGCCCCGCGCCCGGCGTCCGTTCCCGCTTCCCCGCCAGGCGACGCCCGCTCCTCTGCGCCCGGCACACGGCACCCCGCTCCAGGAGCACCCTGCGACTCTCTCGGGCAGAGCTAGTTATTCCTTCTGTTTCTCCTCTACTGCTGTCATGGCATAATTAGATTATAATTATCAGTGTGTCACGTAATTAGCTTATCGTAATTAGCTGTCTTTCCAGGCACTCTGTGAGCTCCGCCGCTCCCCACACCGCCCGTGGTTGGCGTGTGACGGTCCCCGGCTTTTCAGACTGGACCAAATGAGGACCATGGGTACCTTCTTGGGCGACCCCTGTTCATATTCTCTCTCTCTCTCTCTCTTTCTCGACTCCGGGGGGGCACGGGGGGGGGCGGGAAGGACAAGAGGAGGCGACAGAGGTGGGTGAGGTGGCTGTTCTCGAGGACAGGGAAGGGGAGGCGCACGCGTTACCCACCGGCACGTGGGATGAATCAGGTGCGGGCACAGGTGGCGAGGCTGCCGGGTGGAGGGAGCCGGCGAGGATGGTGGCCGTGGGGCTGAGGGGGTGACTCCAGAACACACAGCCTTTCGCTCACTCTTGGAGCCCCCCCTCGGTCACAGGAGCTGGGGGGCGGGAGGAGGGGAGCACGCCTGCTGCTCCCTCTGCTGGCAGCACCGGCCCCTCATCTATGCGGCTGGCTCCTCTGACCACCCCGAGGAACTGGGGTCTCTCCATCACCCCCTCTGGAGGACAGAGTGCGCTAGTGACTAGGGCAGGTGACCCTGCCCAGGTGTGTCCCACAGAATCTGCATCCAGCACAGGCCGGGCGCTCAGTGGGTGTTCCCTGGAGAAAGCTGCTCTCTTGCCCTCTGCCTCCACCCAGCAGCCTGCTTACGGGTCCCAGGTGCTTGCTGGGAGTCCCTTCCCGCTGCCTGGCCCTCCTCCCTTCCCAGCGCCCCTGCAGCTTAGCTTAGGCAGCACCGCCCCCAGGAAGCCCTCCTGGAACCCTTGGGTCTGAACTGGGCTCTCCTCCCTTGTCAGCCAGGCCGCTTGGCACTGACGCCCCCGAAGTCTGCCCGCGTCCTGCCGCCCGGCTGCACCACCCCGTCTCGGGAGCCCCCTGAGGGCGAGGACCCACTCGCCCGTCATCTGGCGCACACTGCGGGGCGCACGCTGGCGGGCTCTGGGGAGGAGTTGGAGTTAAGCCCACGTCCACCTCACTGTGCCGCTGGCGTGTGGATGGGGTTGGGTCTGCGGAGCAGCAGGGCTCTTCAGGGACAGCGATCCCGAGCCTCGCTGTTGTCTTGATCCTCCCTTTGGCCTTCGGTCAGGCTGGGCCAGCCCGGGGGGGAGGGGGCTCAGATGGACGCCCCTGCTCCCCGGGGTCCCCCAGGTCTCTGAGCTCTGGCATTTACGAGAAGGCCAGGTGGGACCTCGTGGGGCTGGTCTTTGCTTCTCTCCCTCCTAGACCCTCTCCCTTGTGGGGGCCCATGGTGGCATGTCTTACCCTGTGCTGTGTTGGTGACAACCAGCCAGCCTCAGTCCCAGCGACTGAGGGTCACCGGGGGTGGTGTGTGCTGTGACACCCAGGTCCCCACGTGGGTCAAAGATGATCGTGATGGCAACTCATGTTCATGGACTGCTTACTATGTGTTGGTCCCCGTTCTTCGAATTTCCTGTATGTTAGCTATTAATTCTTCCAATAAGACTTGAGGAAACTGAGGCAGGGAGTGAAAGAGTAATGAACTTTCCCAAGATCACATGGTGTAAGGAGCAAAGGGAGGATTTGAACTAGGCAGTCTGGCCCCAGAGCCCATGTTCAAATACTGCCCCATCCTGTGGCATTCTCGGCACCAGCCATGCTCCAGGCACTAATAGTAAACAGCTTATGCTTGAGGACTGCTGTGTGGCAGGCACAGTTATAAATCCTTCATGTCTGCACAGCCTTTTGTGGGATAGGCACCATCATGTCCCCATTTTACAGATGAGGAGATGGAAGCACCAAGGAGGCCAGTGATGGTAGCAAAGGCTGCTGAAGGGGGAAGGAGGGCCTGCCCTCCCGCTGGACGTGCTGCTGGGTGCCAGCCACGCCGGCCTTGCCCTCGGGGCCCCTGAGCCCAAGGCCAGGCCTCTGGGGCGGAGGTGAGGCAGTGTGTGCAGGGCCTGGTCCCGACAGTGCGCCCAGACCTCTCTGGCGGGCAGATGGTTCTGGGATGATGGGGCCGGAGTTCATCCCCTCGGGCAGAGGAGTTTGTCAGCCAGATGCTCGGGATAAGCGTGGCTTTGGATCCTGGCCAGAGGGACAAGGTCACAGCAGCCTTGCTCAGCCAGGAGGGTGTGCAGGCGGCGGGATGGTCGTCGGAGATGACGCGACCTTGTGTGCCGTAGCAGAAGAGAATGTATCGATCGGTGTCGGGTTTTACTGGGGTGTTATGCGCAGGGTTGCCCTGCGATTTCATTGCTGAGGATGGAATCTCCCTGCTCTGAAATGATACCCTCCGCTGCGAATATCTTCCTCTGAGGCTTGCAGCTTAGAAATAAAACAGCGGGGCCAGCGTAACCTTGCAGTGTCTTCAGGCATCGCTTGAATGACAAAATTCACCCTGGTGTGACCTCACCCTCTGTCACCTAGATAATGAGGATCGTGGTGATAAATCTCATTTCGTATTTTTCTGCAAGTTTTTATAAGCATTGTCCTTTTAGATTTTTGAAGACAACCCTGGAATAGGCCAGCCCCATTTCTCTTTCAACCCCATGCTCAGAGAGCCTGAGTAACTTGCCCAGGGTCACACAGCTAGTAGGGGCATGCCAGGGCTAGAATGGGGCCTCTCGTTCTGGGGTCGTTGCCTTCCCAGCCCTCCTGTCTGTCACTCAGGAATGTGCTTTCCGAGGGGCTCTGGGTGCCGCGTTCCCAGAAGTGGACCCGGGAGAGCAGGCGGATGCTCAGGCACCACCCGGCAATCATAGAAGAGCCCTCATCTGTCACTTTAACACCTCCGGGTGCAGCAGGAAGAAGGGAAAAAGCCCTCTGCTCGCCCAGGGGCTGGGAGATCTGCCCTTAATGCCGATCACAAGAAAGCAGAGTGTGCCCGGCTCTGGCGCCCGAGCTCCGTGCCACTCAAGGTAGAGACTGGGGCTGCACGTTCAGTAGTCCTCCAGCACTTGCGGTGTGCCGGGTGCTGCCCTGACTGTGCGTGCGCACTGTGTCACCTCACTCAACCCTCGAGACAAGCGAGGTGACGTGAAACAACGCGGCAAGAAAACCGAGGCAGAGTGAGGACGAGGCTGCTCAGTTAGTAAGCGGCAGGGCCGGGACTCAAACCCACACGCGCAGACGAGCCTCTGCCCCCACACGGTTGGCAGCGCAGTGGAGAAGGGTTTTGTTTATCCCGAGGTTGGCCCCCAGCCTAGCTTGGAATAAGCTGAGATTTGAGGTAGTGCACGAAATGCTCTGCCTGGGAAATGAGCAGGGCTGGGGGGAGCGGTAGCTCTCCAGGGGAGAAACAGAGCCGGGAAAAGAGGGTCAGAGAGAGAGATAGACAGACAGACAGACAGACGGCCCGCCCACCCTGTAGGACACGGCTGCACGGTTCAGAGCGGCTGTCTGATGTCCGGTTGCAGGTGCTGGGTGCGTGCTGTTACACCAAACCCTGGATCGTGGTCTATGCACGGGGGGCTTTTGGGTCAGAGTGCTTTGGGGGGATGAAAGACAGGAGGTGACATCACACTAGGGGCACAGGGGAGGAAGAGAAAAGCTAGCATTTTCTTCCTGGCTTTGCAGAGTAGAGAAGGAGCATTCAAGAGAAGCAAGAACTTGGAGAAGCAGAAGCACTTGGAGCATTGTCAAAGCATATTTTTGAAAAAGTTAAACACATAATTCTCATACAAATAGACCGCAAGCATGTGTCAAAGGCTTATTTAAGTCATCAATGAGGGAACCAGCGGCATGACGACGCTGGCTCCAGGAAAGATACAGGAGACAGACGCATTTCGTTAGCGAGAGAATGCTGGGAGGAGATTCCACAGTTAGACACAAAGCCCACTAATGTCCACATCCCAATATCCTGGGGCCATGAAACCAAAACCTTTGCGATGACCTGTTACCCCTTTAGACAGAAACAACGGGCAATTTATTAATTTCTGACAAGTTTAACATCTGACCTTACAAAGATGACCATACAAACATCTGAGCCACAACCGGCAGGGAATCATCAAAGTTAACATCTGACTACAAAGTTCTGGCCACAGTCAGGAGTAAATCATGAAAGTTGCTGTTCCCAGAAGGGTCAGGCAACCTTTTGCTGGGTTTGTTCAAGGGGGCTCCAGTGTGTCGTTGAAATAATGGGAGGTATCCATTGGCCTCATTTTGGAGTTTTTGATAATTTTCTCCCTAGCGGCCTTGGAGACATCTCAGGGAGAGGTGCCTCTGAATTTGGTGTAGTAAATTCAGGGTTTGGGACTCTGGCTGTCATTTACATACTGAAGGACACAGGCTTACCAGCTTTTGCAAAAACAAGGGTTTACTGTGCAGAAAGGGATACCAAGAGTCCGTGGAAAGAAGGGATTTAGAAGGAGTGTACACAGGGGTTAGAGACCCACAGTTCCCTTCCCTGCTCAGCTCCCAGCCAGCCAGCAGCCAGTTCTGCACCCACTTAGGAGACCAGAAAGTTCTCTGAGGAGTCCAACCAGCCTGGGAGAAGGATCTAAAGACCCACCTCTTGAGGTGCCCACTGAGACAGCCTGATCACCCTGCAGTGAGGCCATCAGCCTCAGGCTCACCCTTACGCCCACCAGGCAGCTCCTCGTGCCTCTTACCTGAGACCAGGCAGCCCGGAGTCCCCAGGCAGATGTCTAAGCAAAGCCCTGACTTTGTGAGTCCAAGAAAAATGGAAGAAAAACAACTTGGAGGCAACCAACTGTTCAGGGACAGAGGTGTGAAAGTTTGAGGGGAGATCATGTATTCCCAGAATGAAAGTAGACTTTGCATTACCTACATCATAATCTTGCCACGGCATTTAGTATGGGTGCAATCGTGAGGAAATCATGAGACAAACTCGTAGGTGGGACAGTCTGCCAGCAACTGGCCTGGACACGTCAATGAGAAGAAGAAAAAAGTTGGATCTACTCTAGAGCAAAGGAGATGATGGAGACATGACCACCAGATGCAATGGTTGCATCCAGGACTAGAGAATGCATATATTGGTAAACTACATTTTTGGGATACTTGGAGAAATCTGAATCTGAGCCGTATGTGAGATAATGTTGTATCAAGAGTAAATTCCAGGCCGGGCGCGGTGGCTCACGCCTGTAATCCTAGCTCTCTGGGAGGCCGAGGCGGGCGGATTGCTCGAGGTCGGGAGTTCAAAACCAGCCTGAGCAAGAGCGAGACCCCGTCTCTACTATAAATAGAAAGAAACTAATTGGCCAACTAATATATATAGAAAAAATTAGCCGGGCATGGTGGCGCATGCCTGTAGTCCCAGCTACTTGGGAGGCTGAGACAGAAGGATCGCTTGAGCCCAGGAGTCTGAGGTTGCTGTGAGCTAGGCTGACGCCACAGCACTCACTCTAGCCTAGGCAACAAAGTGAGACTCTGTCTCAAAAAAAAAAAAAAAAAAAAAAAGAGTAAATTCCATGGGAGTCACAACAGTGTTAGGGGTTGGAGCAGGGTTTCTCAATGTCAGCACTATTGACAGTGTGGGCTGGATGATTCTCCGCAGTGGGGCTGTCCTGTGCTCTGTTTAAAAAGGAAGCTTGGCAGCATTCCTGGCTTCTGCCAGCTAGATGCTGAAGGCATAGCCCCCTGCTTCAGTCTTGATGAATAAAAACGTCTCCACACATTGTCAAATGTCTCCTTCACAGTTTGGAGGTTCCTAAATAAGTTAAATGTAGAATTACTACATGACTCAGCAATTCCACTCTTAAGTATCGACCCCAAATACTTGAAAACAGGTGCTCAAACAGAAACTTGTAAATAAATATTCATAGCGGTATTATTCAAAATAACCAAAAGATAAAAACAACCTAAATGTCTATCAGCTGATGAATGGTTAAATAAAATGTGCTATATATTAATGCATACAATGGAATATTATTCAGCCATAAAAAGAATGAAGTACTGATATCTGCTACAACGTGGGTGAACTGTAAAACATCATGCTGAGTGAATGAAGCCAGCTGCAAAAGGCCACATACTGTACGATTCCATTTCCACGAAATGTCAAGAATCGATAAATCTATAGCGACAGAAAGCAGATTGGTAGGCATGGGGGGGGGTATACTGGGGGCGGGTAACTGGCTAATGGGTACAGAATTTTATTTTGGGAGGAGGAAAATATTTCATAATTAGATGATGGTTGTGGTTTTATAACATTGTGAATGTGCTAAATGCTGCTGAATTGTACACTTTGAAATGGTTAATGGTATGTGAATGTCACCTCAATTAAAAAGAGAAAGGCAGTTTGGCGTCTTGTAACATGCTATTTCTCTGTTTGCCATGAGGCCAAGCGAATGAGCTGGGGAGGACCTGCAGGGGGGCAGTCCGGTGGGGCAGTATGGGGGTGGGCAGTATGGTGCAGTGGCAGAATGGGCTCTGGAGCAAGGTGGACGTGGGTTCAAATTTTGGCAAGCTATGTGATGTTGAGCAAGTTTCTTAACCCCTCTGAGCCTCAGTTTCCTCATCTGTAAGGTGGAGCTGCTAACCGTGCCTGCCTCATAGGGTTGATGACGAGAAAGAGCTCCTGAGGCCGGCCACAAATGGGGTCCAGCCAGCAGCCAGGGATGCCGCTTCTCCAGGCTCTAGTTGCCACTTCTGCAAAACTGAGAGTGAGAACCCTGCGTGACCCAGCCTTGCCACATGGGGCGGGGAGATAAATGGCAGGATGTGCTCAGGCAGCTTCTAGCCGGTGACTGTCCCCAGGCCGTGGAGGCCGTATGGGGGAATTCAGAAGATGGCTGGTCTTTCCTTCCCCCATGACCTGTCTGCTGTATCCTGCACGCGGAAGCCTGGGCTGGAGCTGCCAAGACTCGGAAGCCTTTTGCCAGGTGACCGGCTGGCCTGTACCTGTCCAGCTGCTGCTGAGACGTGGCGAGTGTGCCCTGACCCACGCTGGGGCACACAGGTTTTTCCATGCAGGGATTATCCTCCCAGCCGCAAGGTCAGCTGGTTAAACCTGCTTTAGCTCGGATGCCTGGAGGGTGTTTAGGCTCCTGGGATCAAAATCTAAGTCAGTGGTTGGTTCTCAGCCACCTCCCAGGGGACATTTGGGAATGTCTGGAGACATTTTTGGTTGTCACAGTTGGGGCCAGGGGGTGTCGGGGGGTTGCTCCTGGCATCTGGTGGGTAGAGGCCAGGGAGGCTTCTAGACACCCTGCAAACCCAGGACAGACCCCTGGACAAGGAACTCTCTGTCCCAGAATGTCGACAGTGCTGAGGCTGAGAGTCCTCCCCCGAGTGATGCGTTGCTATGGGAAACTCCCAGAAGGGCACCGTTGCCCCTGGCCTGCCATGTGCACCTCACCAGGTGTCTCAGTGGCCAGGCAGGTGTCTCCCGCCTCATGGAGGAGAGAGGTAAGACCCAGGAGGGCTGAGAGACCTGTCCAGGGACCCCCAACTGCCATGTGGGGGCAGAATTAAGATTCAAACTTGCATCTCTTTCACTCCACAGCCTGTTTCCTTCACTGCCCATCAGTAAAATGGGGAGAATAGTACATGACCAGGCTACCTTATGAAGACCAAAGGGGATAAGATGTGTTTTATTTGCCCAGTGCCTCTTCCTGCCTGAGAGCCATGTGGCATGGTCCTTGCTCATAAAGTGGAGAGGCAGACCTTGAGCAGGTGCATGAAACATACCATGCTGGGAGTGGGAGCGAGAACCATTTGCTCAAACGGAGGATGTGGCACCTGGGGAGATAATGGGCACATTACCTGAGCATTGGTAATACTCATTTGAGTATTGATGCTGAGGCAGTATTGCTCAGCTGAGTATTGAAGACCGGAGGCAGTCTCCCTGTAGAAGAAAGGCGGGAAGGGTGTTCTAAGAAGATGGAACAGCATGAACGAAGGGACGGGGTTATCAACGGGTGTAGGGCCGCAGGGGGAGCCGAGTGCTGAGCTGAGTTGGGGGCCCCTGGCTGTAGGAGAGAAGTGTGGCTCTGGGGTCAGGGAGGGCCTGCCCTCGGGGACCTCGTGCGCAAGAGCCTGGGCCTTGTCCTGAGGGTGTGATGGGGAGCAGAGTCAGGGTACATTCCAGATCAATCGTTCTGGCTGCTGTGTGGAAGATGCATCTCAAAGTGCCCATGGCCAGGCCACCCTCAGTGAGGCTCTGGGCAAGTGAGATGAGGAGGAGGAGGAAGACGGTGAGGAGAGAGGATTTGAGGAAGAGGCAGCAGGTGAAGTAGGCAGAACTTGGCGATTGGTTTGCCTCGAGTGGCAAAGGTTCACTCTTCTCTGCTGCTCTGTAGGACCGTGTAGTTCCAATACATGAGCGATTGGTTTGTCCATTGAGCTGTTGATGAGCATGTAGGTTGTTTGGAGCTGTCACGAAAATGCTGCCGTGAGCATCCCTGTACACACCTTTCAAGGGACACGTGCATTGATTTTTTTGTTGGGTGCACAGGAGTAGAATCGCAGGACCATGGGAATGTGTCTGTACGCGTTTCACAGACACGGCCAGATGACTGTCCAACGCGGGCCTCCTTGTGCTGCCGCCAGCATGCACGAGAGCTCCCGTTACTTCTCGCCGCGACCGACATTTCTGTTCCTGAATCTTGTGGTTTTAATATGCATTTCCCCCGAGAATGATGTCTCTGAGCCCTTCTTTGTGTATTTTTTGCTTTTGGATATCTTTTCTCGCCCAGGATGCATCTAAGTCTTTGTCCGGTTTTCTGTTAGGTTGTCTTTCTCTGATTGATGCGTGTCTGAGTCCTTTGTCAGGTCCACGTACTGCCAGTACCTTCCTACCCGCTGTGCCTTTCATTGCCTCTCTCTTGCTGGTGCCTTTGGAATGGAAGTTTTAAATTTTAATATATCGAAGTGAATGATGACAGCAAGGAAGCAAATGTGTTTATTAAAAACCGAGCAAAATGGTACCTTAGGAATGCGAGAGGGAGCTTAGTGCTATGGCCAGTGTGATTTTTTAAGGGGATGGAGAGAATCCCTCCAGCTTAGGGAGAGGAGGGGATGACTTGGGATTACATCCTGAGTCTGGAAGCTTCTCCCCAGTCCTCTGTCTGAGAAAGGGGGTGCTTTCTGCCCGGATCCTCAGAGCATGCACAGGATCCACTGAATTCACGTGGCGGGGGAGGGCTCTGAAGAGGGAAGTCGGTGTCGTTCTCACCAGTTCTGGCTGGAACCCACAGGCTCCAGACCCACCTCCTGCCTGGCTGTGGGGCAGGCCTGGGGACGGCACGGAGGGGCTGCTGGGGTGGCCTCGGAGCACAGGGATAAAGCTTGGGCTCCGGTTGGGAGGCAGATCCGTGGCACCAGGGGCGTGGCAGGAGGCACTCCTGTCCTCTGCTCCTCCCTAGGGTCTCCCCCTTCCTGTCCCTTCCCATCCAAGGCCTGTGAACCCTTGCCTGAGGGACATGGGGGCCAGATTCCGTCTGTGCCACCTTGGCAGTGTCCGGTCAGGGGCGGCTCAGGGTTTGTTCCCAGGAGGGCCAGCAGTCATGCCAAAACCCACGCTCCCACCGCACAGCCTCGTCCTGCCTCCTCCCCATCGCACACGACCCTCGTTCACAAGCATGGGGATCGCCCTGCCCCGGGGCCTTTGCCCACACCCTGCCCTGGGCTGAGGTTCTTTGCCCAGGCTTCCCGCCCTCCGGGCCTCTGCTCTCTGCCTCCCTCCTCTGACGTCACCCTCACCCTGCTGCGTTCTCTCCTCGGCACTCAGTGTTCTTTGTCACATGTGCCATTGGGGTAGGGCCCCCCTCAGTCCCCCCAGGATAGCAAAATCCACCAGGGCAAACATGTCACCTCGTGCGCTGCACACCCATGGCCCGTCGTGCCTGGCACGGGAGGACTCTCAAACAGGAGGAGGCAGCACTTGCAGCCCAGAACGGGCAGAGCAGGGTACAGAGCCAATTCCACGGCAGAGGTGGGAGCAGCCCCTGTCCTGTCGGTGCCCTGCGTCCTCAGAAGAAAACCATGATGGGAATGTTAAGCTCTAAGGCCCAGGTTGAGTTTCCTAGGAGGTGGCCAGCCTGCCTTCCTTATCCCTTATAATCCTTGGGGCTTGGTCAGTTTGAAGGAGGGGGCAGTACGTGGCCACATTCCTGGCCTCAAGCAGGAACCCGCTCGGAGAAGGCCGCTTTTCGCCCACTCTGAGCCACGCGTAGCCATACCGGGCTCAGCAGTGCAGGGACGGCCTTTCCTGGGGGGGCAGGTGTGGACGGACGGTGGCTTTTATGTGTCTGGGCAGATGCTGTCAGCAGCTGAGGTTCTGATAATCCAGTGCTAATCTATGATTTTGTTTCAGTGCCCCGGCCCGCACCAAATGGCGCTTCTCTGAACAGTCAGAGCAAGAGCTGGTGCGTTTCTGGAAACCTGGGCAACAACCGTGGAGTCGCTGCCTTCCTGGTACCGTGCTTTTGCGGCAGGTGTGGTTTGTCAGCTGCAGGAAGGAACTTGCGGCTCCTGCCCAGGGTCACCCGGCGCTGGGCCCGCACTAGGACTGTTGTCCCAGAGGCGAGGGCCGTTGTCTCTGCTCCCCTCGGGGCGGAGGGCACCGGGCTGGGTGGGGAGGTCTGGTGGGCAGGGCAGGGGCTACGGAGGTGCTAGGGGCTCAGGCTGGACGCCAGGCACTGCAGCTCATGAGCCGGGTGACCCGTGGACAAGGGAGAGGAGGACCCCTCTGAGCTCAGTCGCCTCTTGGGTAGAAGGCGAAATACTCTGCCTCTTCAGCCCGTTATGAGGGTTCAGTAGAAAACAGCTCCCGGGATGGGGTGCGTGCGGTAAGAGGTGGGTCGTCCCAGAAGTGGGATGGCAGAGATGCCTACCAGGCCGCAAAATGCTGATGATCACTGAAAGAATGTTCGATGGCGTTTGCACAGTATTTTTAAGTTCTGGTTATTTAATGATACTTGCTGTGTTTGTACCCATTTAGGCTAGTGATTCCCAGCCAAACCCGCACAGTGGAATCACCTGGGGAGCTTTACAAAATTGTAAAAACTGGCCAGGTCCCCCTCCTCTGCCATGTTATGATGTAGTCACGTGGGGTGTGGCCTGGGCCCCGGGAGTGTTTAAAGCTCCCCATGTGAGACTGTAGTGGAGAGCCCTGTTTTAGGCAGTCTCGTATATTCTTTAATTCACCTTTCAGAAATCCATAGGAAACTCAAGATAGGTTATTTAAAAATGCATGTAAGTTCTTGGAAGAAATTGTGCCTTATTGTAGCAATTCATATCCATCATCTTGTCTATTGTTTGAAGTGTATTGGTCAACTCCCTCACTGATCATCTGCTCTGGTTCTCCTTTGAGCCCCCTTCCTGCCTCAGGGCCTTTGCACTTGCTGTTCCCTCTCTCTGGAACTCTTCCTGGGCCTTGGTCTGGCAGATCCTTTGAATCATTCGGGGCCCAGCTTGAATGTCACTTCCTCGGAGAAGCCTTCTCAGACTTCCCAGTCTCAGGTGGCCCCCTCCCCAGTTACACGCACTCACATCACCTTCCGCTGCCCCAGAGCTGCTGTGATGACCCTGTTACTCATGGCCGGCTGCTCTGCTCTGACTGTGAGCCCCTGAGAGCTGGCCTTGCCTGTCTCATTTACTCCTGGTGTCCATGTCCCGCCCAGCACCTGGCATGCAGGAAGCACCCGAAAAGGACGTCTCGAACATCAGTGGAGCTGAGTGTGCATCTTCTGTGTTTGTAAGTCCCCTGAGCACAGGCTGCTGGGTTGTGTCCCTGTGAGGCCCCTTGCAGTACCTGGCACTGGGGTAGAGGCACTGTTGGTGCAGGTACATAAATAAATAAGATCATTGACTTTTTATGCAATTAAAAAAGCCACTCCGTTTGAAGCTAGGTTATTACAGAAGAATGGAAAAATGAAGTAGGTGACCGACTAATAATGCACAATTCCAATTTGGGATCTTATCAATATGCTATTAAAATATGTGAAGTTATAGACCAAAAGTTGAGTGATAATGTCTGGCTGAATTTCTTTTTCTTCTTTGTGCTTGTTTTATATTACGAAATTTTTCTATAATGAGCACATATTTTCTACAATCAGAAATATTAAGTTTTATAGGGAGACTTATATTTTTCAATTCTTCTTGTATAATAGGTGAACTCTGGCTGTAAACAAAGAGTATATATTTCATATGTATTTATAAAAGAAATATATATATATATATATATATATATATATATATATTTGTATTTCCCTGGCTCTGAAGTCAGACCAGCCTTGCTGTACAACTTGAAGCTCTATGTTAGGCCACCTTAGGCCTTTCTAAGCCTCAGTTTTCTCTTCTGTTAAATGGGGATAGTGGTGGTTCCTGTCTCAGTCATTGTGAGAATTGAATGTGTTTGATATGTGCAAGGTGCTTGGAACAGTGCCTTGCTCACATAGTGAGCGCTCGGTTTGTGTCAGCCAGTATTTTTAGTGCTAATAAGGTACCAGGTTAGGCCCTGTAGGGACAATATCCAGCGTAATCATTTAACCCCCCTCCCCCACACCTACGAAGTAGGAAAAAGAAACCAAGGGAAGGGACTTGCCACTCATGCTGTCAGAGCAGGGCCCAAGCCACCTCCTCAGCAGGTCACGCATCGGCCACCTGACCGTGCCTGGAGACAAAGGAATTGGTCAGTCCTTTAAATCCACCCTGGAGAAATTCTTAAGAGAACGTGGCCAGAAGTGGACCGGGTGCTGGGGCTGTACCAGGGCGGTTTGGGGATGTGCCTCCTCCAGGCCACGGATCCTTTCAGTGTGGTGTAAAGAGCCTTGGATTTATGGTCAGAAAACCAGCATCGCGGGCCCGTCTCGTCACTCGCCAGCAGTGAGGCCGCTGGCCGATACCTCTCCGCTTTGCTTCCTCGCCTTCCTCCTGCCGTGGGCCTGGCCCCAGTGGTGGCTTGTGGACCCCTGGGTAGTTGGCCGGCTGCCTGTCTGGCTCCCCCAGCCCGTCATGTATATGGTCTCTTCGTCGTCTTGATGACAGCAGAGGTGTTCTTGTCACTGTCGCACGGAAGGGCCCTCTTGGCGAAGGAGGAAACCCAGCGTTTACGGAAGCCTGGCCCCAGCTGGATGTGGGCCATGGGGTGCCCCCACCCTGCTCCCTGGCATCACTCTGGGCCCCTCTCTCCTGCACGCCCCTCTCCTATGCACACTCCTCTCCCCTGCACGCCCCTCTGCACACTCCTCTCCCCTGCACGCCCCTCTGGGTGGACCCTGGAGGACACCAGGAGAAACGAGGTTCAGATGTGCAGTCGACAGCCACCCAGGTGTGACGGATGGCAGACAAAACGTCTGAGTGTCAGAGGCTTTGCACGTGCTGTTTCCCACCTGGAACACACCCTTCCTTCCTGTGCCTCGAGACACGTGCCCCGCACAGCCGGTGCGGTGCAGCTGCGCTGCCGTCTTTTGGAACGTTGCCTGTCTGCACACCAGGCAGGACGAGCTGCCTCCTCCTCCGTTACCACTGCACTTCAGAGCCGCCCCCGGCTGTGGCTCAGGCCAATGACGATGTGTTGCTGTCCCATTTGACCTCTCTTGCTAGGCTAGGAACTTGCCAAGGGTAGAGAGGTACCAAATCAACCCTCTGAGCAGCCCTCCCTACCCCGCAGGGGCCAGCACGGAACGATGTTCATGCAGAAGATGCAAGGTGCTTCCCAGGCACCTGGGCAGCCTCCTCAGCCTCCTCGTCGAGCCCCTGGGCCCCCTAGCTGCAGTCACCCTTATTACCCACCGCCGGGGCCTGGCATTTCCTCAGGAAGATCTCTCGTGTGACTGAGCTGTGCCTGGCTGCGGGAGAGCATGCTCTCAGCCCGGCGGAGCAGCTCTGAAATGCAAGCCGGAATTAGTCCGGAGCAAACCGTTTAATGACTCCGGCTTGATTCAAATGAGATATGAACCGAGTAAACACCGAGCAAAATGAATTTTTGATCACTGCTTGGGCATTGTGAATATCTCTGTCTGCCTTGCCCCCCTGGTTGTTTTCCCCCCAACTCAAGCATGAAATACACTCCGCAGTTCCTTAGAAGAGCCCGGCGGGCAGGGCCTTTGGGATAGAGCGATGTTGGAAATTACCAGCATAAGAAAGGAAAATGACAGGCCTTCTCGGGCAGGGGTTATAGCCTCTCTGCTGTAATTAAAATGTACTTTAAATTTCAGGGCTGCGTTTATCAAGACTAAAGCGGGGGATGGTGTGCAGCGTAGCTGTAAAATCTGATTTTACAGCTGGTGTTTTGTCAGGGAAGTTTAATGAAGAGGGGGTTCTAAGATCAATTCTGCTTTCCAGAAACATTATCAGCGTGGGCTCAGGGGCTGCTCCAAGCCAGTGGTAAGGTGAGGGGATATAAAGGTGAATTGGGTGCGAAGCCTGCCCTCAAGCAGGTAGCTGTAAATTAGGTGTAAGGACAGACAGAAAGGTCTCCAGGCTCTAGGAAAGGGCAGTGAGTTCAGAGCCCAACAGGTAAATCCTGGGTGGCTTCATGGAGGTGGCATTCTAGGCTAGGCCTTGGAAGCTACTGAGACTTTAAATATGCATGAAACTGGAGTTGTCGGGAGGCTATTTATAGGGGCTGGTTACTAAGTGACCCGTTTGGCAGGATGCAAAGAAAGGAGGGATCTGGCTTCTTTCCCCTTCTCCCTCCCATCCCCCCCAACTGTTCTTTTAAGGCCTGGCTCAGACTTGCCACCCCTAGAAGAAGCATAATGTTTAAGAAATTGAGCTCAAACATTGGGGTATATTTCCTGGGTTTGCATCCTGGCTCTTGTTCACACTGAAATCACTGTGTGATTTCAGACAAGTGACTTAACATCTCTGAACCTCCATTTCCCTATCTGCAATGAAATGGGATGAAGGATAGTATCTGTAAGACAGGGAGGTTCTGAGCAATGAAGGGAGCAGCGTGTGAGACTTAGCACCATGCCTTACAAACAGCAAGTGCTTAATAAGCGTCCACTGCTGCTGCTGTTGCTGGAGTTACCATCTGGCCTCGCCCAGTTTGGGTCTTGCCTCAACTCTCTGCTAAGACACAGCGCCTCCCAGTGCCTCCTGGATATTGTTTTATTACTTATACTTGGATTGGGGGGCACTGCTGGGTCATTCCTGTTGCCAAAGAGGAGAAGCAAGCGTGGCCGGGGGTGGCGGTCAAGGTCGCCCTGTTGAGACGCGCACCAGGCTTCCGAGTGGCGGCTCTCTCCCGTGTCTGAGTGACGAGCCCTTGCCCAGCGAGGCTGAGCTGGGGTGTTGTAGGGGTGGTGTCTGCTCATCCCACGTTCCTTCCTCCCAGCCTTGCACCCCAGACTCCGTGCCGTTCTTGAACTTGATTTCCCACTTCCTGGGATGGGAGGGGGGAGGTGAGGCCTCTGCGACTGGGCAGATGAGTTTTGGAGGAGGAGGGGCTTCCAGATGGCCCGATCTGTGTCACCGGGGGCTGCAAGGCGGCTTCCCGTCTGGCTAGCGTGCAGAGCCCCGTACCTGTTTGGAGAACCATCCAGAAGGTCCGCGAGATCCCTCAGAAGGGCGATCTCCGGACTCCAAGACTCCATTCTGAGGAGCTTATGGGGTGTGTTTCCCATCACGACTTCATTTTTTCCCTTCTGGTAGATCATAGGACCGGATGTTTGGAGAAGCAAAGTGGCCTTCCGGGCCGTGTGTGGCATGGGATGCCGTGACAAGCCCTGGAGTGGCGGTGGCCTGGGGTTGACTCCTGTAACCTTGAGCAAGCACCTCAACTCTCTGCCTCAGTTTTCTCAGCTGTAAAATGGGACCATAACAGCCTTGTCTCCTGTGGTCACTGTGCAGAATTATTTAATAGAATGCACATAAAGTGTTTAACATGCCTGTGTGAATCTGTCTTTAATCTGTCTTTAATCCTGGTCTATTTCCCTGGAGCGCCCAGCATCAGGGTGCCTGGGACCCGGCCACGAACAAGACAGGCCCTGCCTCGTGGAGTCTATTTTCTTTCGGGAGCGAGGGGAGAGTAGCTTTTAGCGCGCTGCCTGACCCGTGCTGAACTCTCAAATGATAAGGGGTATCTGCTGTCAACCAGAATTATTATTTAAAGCCAGCCTTGTTCTCTCCTCACCCAAAAAGAGAGTTAAACCAGCAAAGATCAGAGAAGCATGTAGTTCGTGAGCCCGTCCTGCTACGGGGGTTTGTTTGACATTTCCGTTAATCCGTGTTTAGCATGTAAGCAGATTATCTGCGCGGAACTAGGACTTTGGTGCACGGTGATTTGCCCGGCTCCGGCCGGGGCTGCTGGCCTGTGACGATAACCTTGAGGCTCATGCTTTGTGTTGAAATCCAGGTGGCCCCGGTGGTGAGGTTTGGGGCTGGGGGAGGGGCTCCCGTGGCTATAGCAATGTGTCCCCAGAGGACACATTGAGCCCTGCCCGGCTCTCAGCCCCCCCTACCCCCGTTTTGCAGACTGGCCCCGTGCAGACCTGTTGTGACCAGTGCTGTGAATAAGGGTCTGCAAATATCTGTTCATGTCCCCCTTTCAGTGCTGTTAGGGACATGCCCAGCAGTGAAATGGCTGGATCACTTGGTGACTCTGTTTAATGTTTTGTGGAGCTTCCATACTGTGTTTAACGTCTTCATACACAGTGCACTTCTCTGTCGCCTGACCAGCACGCCCAGTCTCCCCCAGGTACCCCGTTCCTTTGCTGTTTTCCTCTATTGTGGCCTCTTCAAACCTTGCCAGAGACCTCAGAAGGGCGCATGTGTGAGATGTAGGTGTGAGTGTAAAGGAGATGCCCGAGGAGTGTCCCTGTCACTGCAGGACAGGCTCCTGGGGGTGGACTCAGGGTGAGCCGCAGGACCCAGGAGTGACGTCTGCGGTGCCGTGGCTGCCGGCGCTCGGCCCGGGCTCGCAGTCGTGTCCTCTGGGCTTCTTCAAAGCTCCCGGTGGCCGACTCCCAGCTGCCTTTTTGGCTGAAGAGGCATTGACTGGGGACAGTTGTCTCAGGTGAGGACTTAGCTGCCTACAGCCCGCATGCTGCCCCCAGGCTTTCGGGCCACTGCATGTCAATGTCGGAGTGACTCCCGCTGTGTACTTGTGCAGCTGTGGCGTCGGGAGGCTGTGCCTCCTGTTGCCCTCCCTGCACTGAGGGGAAGGACAGGGGACGTTAGAGGTGCCCTCACCCATCTGTTCTTGCAGGGCAGTCGGTGCCACTTCTAGGTGATAGTTCTGGGACTTGCATGTCACCCCAGTGGACTGTCAAGGCCAGTGGTGTGCAGGTGTCTGGGGCAAGGGCTTCAGACCCCAGGGTGGCCCCCTGGCCAAAACTGGGGCCCAGGAGTACTTATACCCGCCTCTCTCAGCCTGCACGCGGAACAGGGAGGGCCTCTGGGCCCTCAGAACCCCAGTGCCGACTTGGTGTTTTTAGTCTGTGTCTAGTTTGCTTTAAAAAACAAAACAAAACTCATTTTCTGTATATGCACTAGAGCAGCGGTCCCCGACCTTTTTGGCACCAGGGACTGGTTTCATGGCAGACAGTTTCTCCATGGACCATGGGGTGGGGGCATGGGGTGCCATGGGGAGGGAGGGTGTGTGGCTCCGGTGGTGACACACGGCCTGTTTCCTAATAACCACGGAGCAGTGCCGGGCCACGGCCCAGCCCAGGGCTTGAGTACTGCAGCTCTAGATCGCTTACGGTAGAAATGATATGACAAACTGGGATTTTCTTTACAGTAAGCTGGGGGTGGGGGGCACTGCAAGGTGGGTGGGCAGGTGTGAGATGAAGCCAGGTGAGCCCTGAGTTGGTAACTGTTGGAGTTGGGTGCTGGCTCCATGGAAGTTCATTCTGCTGCTGTCTCTATTTCTGTGCATATCTGACATTTGCCATATTAAAAGTTAAGAAAAATCTAGCCCGTCGTCTACACCTCCCTCTTGGAAGGAAACTAACCTTTCTCGAGCACCTCTGATGTGTGGACGTCTGCTCACTGAGAGCTCATAACACTCCCAGTGGTGGGCACTGTTGTCCCCATTTCACAGGTGAGCAAACCAAGGCTCCTTGACATTTCTGCTGGAAAGTGGCTTCGCTGGGACGTGAACCAGATCTGACTCCCAAACCTTGGCTGTCCCCCGGACCTGCTGCCTGTGGGTAGATTGTCCCGGCCCTGCCTCGGCGGCAGGGGGTCTGTGCAGCCTGGGCCACTCGGGCCCTGAAAACCCAGCACTGGCCCCCACTGCTCCCGGGGGGAGGGTGGCTGAGCCTGTCCCTGTGGCTTTGCCATCTCCTTTCCCACCCCCGGTAGGTCCTGCCTGCAAGGACCTAGCGATTGTTACACACAAGGGGAGACTGAGGCCCAGGGCAGAGGGGTAATGACTTCGCCCAGGTCCCTCGGTGGGAAGCCATGTTCCCCATGCCACGCCCGTGCCCTCTCCCCCGTTCCCCACCCTTTCTGTCTCCCCAGAAGCGAGGCCTCCTTCCTGCCCCCGAGTCCCAGGGGCTGCCTCATTAGCCGCTCTCATTTCCTGTGTCTTCCCTGGGCTCCCAAACTCCGCTGCTCGAATCTTCTCTCGCCCCTGGGCTGCTGCACTGCCCGAGAGTCCTATTCCCAGGCATCCTCTTCCACTTGTTTTCTTCCGGGTCTTGTTTGGCTTCTTAACTTGTGCCTCTTCTGCTCAGCTGGGCTGGTGTCAACCAGTCCCTCTGCAGAGCAGAAGTTTCTCTGCTCTTCCATCTGTGTTGCAAACCCCTCCTCCCATCCCTCCCTGCCCCTTGTCTCCTCCTCCCTCTAGGCTGTCCCTGCCACCCCGGGCCTGTCCCCGCAGCCTGACTGTCCCCCATCTCACTGCCAAGCCAACAGCTCTCCCCCTCCCTCGCGTCCGTCATGCTGAGTCGTGCCCATGTCACTGTCTCACCCGCTGCGGCCGCCTCCCAAGCAGAGGGCACGGCCCTGCCTGGCAGAGCCCGGATTCCCTGCCTCCTACTCAGTTTCATCAGCCTGTCAGCCCTCATTACATTTCAGATATTTTTAAACACTCTTTAACACTTTTGCCTTAATTTTGGCCCCTCCCCTAGTGAAAGCGAGGCTCTCTTTCCAGCTGGGTTTCCCCCACGTTAAGGTCTGACAATGTAGTTTATTAAAATGCTTTCTGAAACTGTATTCCTTCGCAGCTCTGGATTTGAAATGAGAGCAGCGACAACGAGGAGGAGACAGCCTCTGTGGCTCCACTCTGTCCTCTGCCCAGATGGGGCTGGGCATCCTCCCTGGCCCCCAGAGCCTTCCCGGGCCTTCCTGTGTCGCTGCACTCACTCACTGCCAGCAACTTCTTACCAAAGTGGCCTGTGCACCAGCCCTACCAGGGAGCATTACGATTCCTATTTGAGGAAGCTTGAGTTGAGCATGACGGGGGCCCGGGGGCGAGTATAGTGTTGGATAGGATAATGCCAGCCTGCCTAGTAGGCCCTCACATTTCAGTGTCTTAGCACAATAAAGGGGTTGACGTCTAGCTTACACATGCGTCCTGCCGGCAGAGCATTTTCCATGTTGTCATTCAGGGACCCAGGCTCCTTCTGTCTTGTGGCTCTGCCTCCTCTCAGGCTCGGGGTCTTGCACCCAGTGGATGCGGAAAGAGAAGAGGTGGAATAAGCACAACTGCTTCTTGACAACCTGGGTCTGCAAGGAGGCCTGGGAAATGTCCCTGGCTGGACAATAATTCCTCAGCGACAACTCTCCATGGCAAGAGAGAGCCACAGGTCTTTGGAGGGCAGTTGGCCATGCTTGCTGTCAACAAAAAAGATGAGAGTTCATAAATTTGGAGAGGTAACTTTACTTTTTATTTATTTTTAAAAATTTATTTTTTTAAGGCTGGTCAAGTGCAATAGTGGGAAGGGGGAAAAGAATAGGGCAAAGGAGTTTGAACTGTAGCTGTGAACAATCACTTGAGAGAACTCGCCACCTTCGGACCAGCCAGCTTCACTTCCTAGGAAGGGGCTCACGCCTGCAGGTCGGGAAGCAGGTCACCAGCAGGAGGAGACCTAGAGGAGGCACCTTCAGGGAGGGAAAGGTAGAACAGGAATTTGTGCCAAATGGGTTGGCCAAGTACACGTATTCAGTAGATTATAGGAGGAACTATGAATATTCATGAAGGGGGTCCTCAGGCATGCATATTGAATAAACACGTATATTACATATGATCCATGTTCGCTTTGGAGTGGAGACATGTATTACAATTGGGCCCTGTACGTCAAAAAAGACCACAAAGGCACTCAATGTGCAGCCTCTGCAAACTGGCCAGAACCAGTCCATGGTCAGTGGTCCCAGAGCAGCAGAAGGGTACTGGACTCAGTCTCTTGTCCACTCAGTGCTGTAGCTGTGGCTTGTGGAACGGGGTGGGGGGGTGTCAGTCGGCATGTGGCATGGGTGACCTGCACTTGCTCCAATATCACTTACCTCAAGGCCCTGCTTGTTTAGCTGCTGGAGACAAAGAAACACTGTGTGGCAGTTAGAACATAGTTTGTCCTTTAAGTGTCAGTTATATGACTTAACCCTTCCCTGGTGTGACTTTAGGTCTTGCCTGTCATTTGGTATCTTATTGCCACAGAGAGTCTGTTCCACCTCACTGGGGCCTTAGGGCTTTATTTTTATTTTGCACTGCCATCCATGGTGGGGTGCAGAGAGTGGGGAGTGGAAGAGACACTGGCCGTTTCCACTCTCATCGAGCTTTGAAGCGCCAAGCCTTCCTTCAGGTGGGAGCTCCAGGTTTTGTTTGTGTCCCAGACCAACCCTTGTGCCAACCCCAGGCGCAGGGTTCTCGAGCGGGGTCATTCCCACCTTGAACGCCAGGTTTCCCTAAAGCCCGTCCTGGCTCCCATCACACACGCGACTGGGGTGAGCTCCGTGGAAACAGCCTGTCCGTCTGTCTTACCACTGTCCTGGTGCTAAGTGCCTGAAGCAGGTTATGGTAGATGACACAGTTGATTGTTATGGCCGTGTTTGGAAAACATGCTGTGTCCCAGCCCGCACGCTCTCCTGCAGCGAGGCCTCCCCACCTGCCCGTCAGCTCCCTCCTGGGCTGGCCTTAATGACTTTCTTGCCCTGTAGAATGTGGGAGCAGAGACATTCTGCATTTCTGAGAATGGATCATAAGCAGCCTCACAGCTTCCGCCTGTGTCCTGTGGGACTCTCCCTCTTGGAACCCAGCTGCCGTGCTCCGGGAAGCCAGGCGACACAGAGGTGTCTGTCTGCAGCCCCAGCCGGGCTCCCTGCTGTGAGTGCGCCGTTGGGTCGGGCTGTGGGGGGAGGTGGGGACGACCTCAGCCAGCATCTGACCGCAGCTGCAGGGGAGACCCCAAGTGAGAACAGCGCTGCCTCACCCCACCCCATGTGCTTGCTCCTCCTGCCTCCTTCCCACCGAGCCCCAGCCCTGGCTCATGAGGACGCCCCCGGAGCGCTCCTGCCCCAAATAGCTTTTCCCTCCTTCCCGGCAGCCTATCGGTTTTGTTGACTCTTCCCTTTCGACATCACCCGGAATTCATTGTATATAGTCTTCTAGAGGGCAAGGCAGGATTTGGGGATTTAGAGGTTCTTCTAAGCTGAAGAACATACTGGATAGTCATCTTCCCATTTATTATTTTGGGATCATTGAAAAAAAAGATAAAAAAAAAAAAACCAATAGCAAAAAAATTGTTTGCTTTCCTCCTGGGCCCCTAGATTTTGTCAGCCTTGCTTGATTTCATCCCGATGGGAGTATCTTGGTGTTTCTTTGGTGCTCCTCTGCCTGTCACTTGCCTTGCGGAGGTGCAGGCCCTGATTGCGGGTGACAGCTCTCCTCTCTGTGTCGCAGGTGGCGGGAGCCATCTCTGGTGGCAGGAGCCAGCCTTGTTTCTGATGAGTGCCCTAATGACACTCCTCATTCAGCTGAGTGGCCGGTGCTCGTTTTCAGAACCACTCACTGAAGCAGGTCTCAGAACGGGAGCTGGCATATCCAGGTGCCTTGCGGTGGTTTGGATGTTGGTGTCCCCCCACCTTCATGTGTTGAATCTTGATCCTCAGTGTGACAGACTATTGAGAGGCAGGGCCTTTGTGAAAGATGCTCAAGGGAGCCTGTTCGCTCCCTCTGCCGTTTAAGTACACGTAGAAGGTGCCATCGATGAGGAGTGAGCTCTCACCAGACGCCAACTCTGCCAGTGCCTCGATCTTGGACTTAGCAGCCCCCAGCACTGTGAACGGTGGATTTCTGTTGTTCACAAATTACACAGTGTAAGGCATTTTGCTACAGCAGCACAGACTAAGACCCGCCTCAGTGAGGGAGTCGCGAAGCCCTCCAAGTTGGGGCGGAGGAGGTGGCCGAGGGTGACGAGGGTGAGCCGATCTGTTAGGGTTGACTCTGCGTTGCCGTGATCTGCAGAATCCACACGAGCAGTGGGCGGCACCTGTTCTGGAGGTTTCTAAGGAACAGATGCTGCTCTGAGGTCCTGGGGGTTCCTGTCATTGTCCTCACCACGAGCACCCCCTGTCTCCTACAGCACGATGGTACAGCGGACCGTGCCCGGATGCCGACCACCTGCAAGAGGCCTGGTCGCTCCCTGGAGGAAGTAGCCGTGGGTTCCGGTTCCATCCGTGCTCTCAGCAGGAGCAGGCTGTGGCCCTGGGTTTCCCCATGTCTTATCCTCACAGTTTTGTGTTTGTCATTTTCTGTTTCTCTTTATGACTTAGATCGATTTTCTTGGTATGAGGAAATCACATCCATTTATAATGATTTCAAAATGCAGAGGACATACAGACTTCTGCCAGCCGTCGAATGGCAATCCAGATGGGAAATGACTGCAATTGTCAGGTTACCGTTTTTACCATAATACTTAATCCTATGTAAAATTTCGTTCAAACCCATCATCCAGGAGACTAGGATTGGGCGGTGCTATTTCAGAAGAAATGTATTAGTTTTCCAAAATATTATATTAAATATCAATATATAAATATATATTTAAAATATCTGGATTATTCTTCAAATAACTTAAAACTACTCTGAACCATAACTATCCACTGAATGAATACACACATCGTGTATCAGCAGTACCATTTACAAGTTCTCTGCAAATGTTAAGTTTTTATGGTAGGTAGAGTCCGTCAACCCAGGCTCTTTCACTTCCAGTGTGTTTCCCAGCTCCCTCCAACCAAAGAAAGAAAGATGCCAATCAAGGTTGCTGTGAGACTGGAGCTGTCAGGTTAGGAGCCAGGGCAGACAGGGCGGGTTCACAAGCGGCAGGAAGCAAAGGGGTTCAGGGAGGTGGGGAGGGGTCTGAGTGGCCTCTGGGGTAGATGAGGCAGCCCACAGCTCTGAGCCTAATCCCAGATGGGTTTGTAAGTTATCATCTTACTCTCTCTAGAAGTGGTAAGAAAGCCTGGGCCCAGCTTTTTGCCTGACTCTTACAGCCCACTGTTCCTGCCCAACCGGGGCTAGGGGCTCGGGTGCCTTGGGTTAAGGGTTTATGTGGCTGCACTGCCACACTTGGTGCGCGGGAGCTAAGTTTCCCACCCCCACTGTCTGGGACAACACAGTGTTGCAGAAGGTCTCTCTGGCGTTGATCGTCAGAGCAGTGTCCGAGGCTTCACGGAAAGCCTTAAGGCCAGGGATGATTTCAAAAAACAGTCAAAAATCTCTGGAGTTCTTTTGGCCAAATGATGTACCTGTAGCTAGCTCTAAAAACTTCATTTGCAGAAATAATCACGGGACCGTGATTATTTTAGCTTACACATAATTGACCTCAGCAAGCTGTTAAGCTTTGCTAAGGCTTTTTATGCGTAAGCTAAAATTAGTTTTTAGAGTTTGAGGGCCCTAATTTAGGATTCCGTAAGAAGCGTGGATTGCACTCAGTCAGCCTGCATGCACGTACTTGCAGAGGGCTGGAATCCCCGTGCTTTGAGAGGGTACCTCCTGCTTTTTATCCTGAGATGGTTGTGTTTTTTAATTGCTGCTTTCTTGCCTTCCATTTATAAGCAAGTCACTATTAGCTTAGCTTCGCTGCCAATCTAGTTTGGTGTGGGTTGTTTGCATCACAGGGTAAAGTTGGCCATATTTGCATACGTGGGTTTATCACTTGCTAGAAATTCGACTGAGACTTGTATTTTCTTTGGAATAAATCACATTCCTGCCCTGCCCCCATCCCCTGCGACTTGTTGTGGAGTGATGCTCCTTTTTCATCATGGAATCCTTTGTCACCTGGGAAGTAGAAACAGATGAGGTTGCATGATTTCGTTCCTCCTTCGTGGACCACACTGTTAAAAGTTGAACAAAAAACCAGAAAGTGTTGGCAGCCTTTGCTCCTGATCAAAACTAGGCTATAGGAATCTGAACAAATAGGGATGGGGACCCAACCTAAAAACATCACTTTCTACATCACCGCACAACTTCACGGCATATTAAAAAACCCACCCACAGCTTTTTCACAGTAAAAATTTACTCCTGGGGCAGCCATAGCTCTTCCTCTATGATTGAGTAGGTTTCATGCCCAGCTGCAATGCACTATTTTGTCTTCCACTTTTCCCTTTATCTACTCTTTTCTGTGTTTCCTTGGTAGTCCAAACTCTTTGTAGTGTTTATGTGACAGTCTGTTGAGTTGTGATGCTGTATTGACAGAGCGAATTAAAACTCCTTGTCACACCCTCTGCCCTCTCTCCCCGGAGACTTGCCGTACATATGTGGGTATGGGACCCCATCACTATGACGGACAGTCTGCTGCCCCAGAGATTCTAATATGGACAAGCTTCTGGTCCCTGCCTTCCAGACATAAATAGCATTTTCTCTTAATCTGGTAAGGAACTATAGAAAAGTATATATTTTCTTCTTATTTATCTCTGAGTTTTGACTGATCATAAAGTCTTAGTACAAAGAAGCACTGTGTAAAAGGGGACACATTTTGCCCCTTTTGCTGTGGCAATTCACGCAGTTGGTTCTCAGTTGCTCTGACGTTGGAAGGCGGTGTGAAATCTTTCACAGTGGATCCTCTGAGATTTGCATTTGGAATGCAGAAGTATCTGTTCTCAGAACCCCACAGAAAATTAGCCTCCTTCTGTGCCCGGCTCCTTCTGCTCCCAGCTGGCATCTGGCTGGGCAGCCTTGGGAGGAGTCCCTGAGTCACCATGTGGAGCGACCATCTGTGACTGATTGAATGATCACGGCCTTGAGTTATTTGGGTTTCTGTCTTTGGCTTGGAAATGAATGTGTGATGAGCCAAGTGCGGCTTTCTAAACTCCCAGCTCAGTGCTCTTTCCCCTGTTTAAAAGGAGGAAAGAGCTTTGTGCATGAGAAGATTGCCAAAAGCACCCTGGAGGAGGGGGCGCCCTGCCTGGGATGGGGGGGTTAAATGGCACGCCGTGGGGGAGGAGCAGTGGGAGCCACTGTGCAGAGGTCGGAGTGGGCAGGGATGGCGCGTGGCCGGCGATTGGGAGGACAGTGGGGGCAGCTCGGGCAGAGGATGGCTAGCAAGGTTGGAATTGCTGGCCAGGGCCAAGTTTTAGAAGGAATGTAGAATAGTTCTGTTTGTCATCTAGCTTTGCAAGTTGGGATGTAATTAAAGTAAGAGCCCACCTGGCTAGAGAGTCTTTTCCTACCTGGATTATTTTTGTCACGCTAAAAGTAGAAGCAAATTGCATACTGATAGGACTTACAGCGTAAATAGGGTTGGGCTCCAAATCAGTCCTGAATCATGCAGGTCAGCAGGAGCCCAGCCTGAGCCCTCACAATGTCCTCGTAGAGAACAAGCCAAGTAACCTGAAATGAGACCCTAATGCCACGCCCTGTGCACATGTGACCTTCCATGTTACAGCCCCTCCCCCCGGGCCCCGGCCATCGGGGCTGGGCAGGCAGGAGCTGCGGCCATGGCTGTCATCCCTTCTGGTCTGCGCGCCAGTAGGGGCCTTGTTTTCACTTTGGCAGCATGCCTGGCGTTTGCATGCTTAAGTTGGTCAGTGGATTGGTAGGCAGAAGCTATTTGGCTGCAGGGACAGTTCAGTGCGAGACTAAGGATGGCCTCATATTCAGAGCAGTAGAGGCTACTGGCAGCTCCTGAGCATGGCCTGGCACGACCAAGCAGGGCTGGAGGTCGGAGCAGGCACCCACGGGGCGAGGCGGAGCAGTGGGAGAGCCGCTCGGGCCAACACTGCCAGAGGTGGGTGGCAGAGAAGGGAAAGACCGGGTGAGCCTCCAAGGCCCGATTTTATTGATGTCTCCTTCGTGGAGTTTCCGCGTCCTAAGGAAAAGCCTGTTAGCCTCAGGCCCTTGCTCCCAGGAGCCCGACCGGCCTGGGGCTGCCAGGACAGGTCCCCTCACCTCCGTCCCACCTGGAGTGGCTCAGAACATACCCCTTCCCGATGCTAGCCATCGTGGGAACGGGGGATCCTTGCAGTTGTCTGGGCACAGCGGGACACACAGGTGCAGCAAGTTAACCCGCGTGTCACTTCCGACACCTCCCACTTCACGGAAACCTGAGAGAGACGGCTGCACGAGGAGGAGTTTCTGCATAAGGGCTGCCTGTCTTCCCCTCGGGGTGGCCCTTGTCAACTCAGTCCCTGCTTCTTCCCCAGGGAGGGATCCTCAAGGACGGGGAGCGTGTGGATTTCAATCTGAAGACACACTCCATAACTGTAACAGTGTTTTCAGATGATCAAGTATCCTACTTCGGGGGGATTCTAGCAAGATTTAAAGTCTTAATTAATGATCTTAACAGCCCAATCCTATTGGCAACATTTAAATGCCAGCGCTCTCATGCAATACCTGGGGAGAGCCCTGCTAATTTATTCAGGTCTCAATTGATCTTGTAACGCATTTTCAGTAGGGTATGGAGTTCTGCAGACCCCGGGTTCTCAGAAAAGAACATGTTGTTAATTTCATGCACGCTGAGTTAAAAATGTCACTCCGTGGGGTCTGAATTGCCATAAACTTGCTTATGCAGCTGAGTCTCACCTTGATTTTGACACCTACTGGATAGGGAGAAAGATTTCCCATTTGGCATGATGAATACAAACAGTTCAGATTAGCAGCTCCCAGATCGAATTTTTCTTCTTACGATAAGGGGTGATGCAAATATATCTAGAAGAAATTAGGAAAAGACAGTTAGGTTTTCACAAAATTTGGATAGGAAATAACTTCATATTACTATTACTTTCCACGGGTAAGGTGTTCTCTATCTAAGGAAGAAATCCATGTTTCATGGTGTTGACTTTTAAATTACATGTGCCATGGTTTGATAGAAAGCTACTCTGTTGCCTTCTGGGTAGGGCTGTGAAATCTTGAAGCATCTTGAGTTACTTGTATCCACCTTGACATTGGTGGTTATTAGGGCTGGAACTCAGCTGGCTCCCAGGGCTTTGCGATGTGAAGGGGCTGATCATTTACTCCCCTGGTAACCTAGCACGTTCTCCTGATGCGAGTTTTTTTTTAATCAGATTGGATAATTAAGATAATTACAGTGAAATTTATTGTGGAAGTAAGTTGAATTTGACCTGAAGAAAGCTTTGCAGAGAACTTGCTCTAGCATCGGAGGGTGGGGTTTGGGGAGGAGTGGCTGGCAGGTGGGGCATGGTTTTAGAGCACCGATAGGTTAGCGTTGGTGGTGTTCCGTTAATCACCTGCCATTAGGGTACCTTGAAACACTGGAGAGAATCAGAAGATGTTGGGGGAAATCCAAGTTGGGGGAAAACACACACAAAGCCAGAGTGTAGCTAAACCAGAGAAGAGTCTAGGGGGCTTGACTAGGACACTCTTGGGACACCTGCCTTCTTTGGACCATACAGGACTACAGTTCTTTTTGCCCTTCTCTTTGAATCCCAGTTCATTAGGAGCGTCTGTCCCTTCTGTGGGAAGTACTGAGCAACAGATAACCGAACAAGCAATCACCTATGAGCCCACGTCAACGTCAGCCGCAGTGATAGGAAGTTAATTCACTTGGCTTCCTCTGACAGGCCTAAAAACAACCTGCGCACATGGGTCCCCTGTTATCTTTGCTTCTTCTCGTTTATTTGCGTGGGCATTGGTGTTTAGTGGGCGATGCGTACTTTGCAAATGCAAGTTAGAGCTTTTTTGTCAATACTCTTGATGCCTGGTGCAAACGAGCATGTTTGAAGAGTTACTGCCTCAAGGAAGGAAATAAATCTCAACATGTGCTTTTGCCAATCCCTGCTTGTAGAAGAGAAATTGGGAAGTGGGGGCGAAAGCGGACGAGAAAATGATTCTTTTGTGAGAGTATCTTCATTTCCTAGGAGGACCTCACACAAGGCATCCAGCAGCGTGCAGTCTTTGCTTCCCTGTCAGCAGGGCAGGAGAATGCAATGAAGGAAAAAGACTACAGCCGCATCCTTCATAAGGAAGAGTCAGAAAGCACCTGCCTCTTAGAGCTGAGTTGGCCGGCAGCACTTACAGATCAAGTCAGTAAGAATTTATTGCACGCCCTTGTGTGCCTGGTGCTGTGCTAGGAGCTAGCGGCACAAAGTGGAACGACCGTGCAGGTTGTGCACCGCACAACCCTAGAGGGTGTCATTCCAGTGATAGACATTGCTGATTTGTCTCTTTATTGTGACAGTATTCCAGCAGATAGAAGCAAAATGTCTTAAAGAAGACTTCTTCTAATTCTAGATACGCTATGGGCTAGTGTGGCCCAAGTGTGGAGACAGAGAAATAATTGCAGTACATGACAGTAGCCAGAGTGCACGCGTGTGCCTGTGAGTCATGGAGGGCTTCTCAAAGGGTGACCCTTTAGAAGACCATTCCCCTAAGCAGTGAGACGGTGTTATGTAGTGGCAAAGAGATTATGTTCAACACCCAGACTGCCCAGGTTCAAATCCTGGATGTGCTGCTAAATGTGTGACCTTGGGCAGGTTGCTTCTCTGTGCCCTGCGTGAGTTGCTGCTATTTCTGCAGTATCCAGGATGTGCATCTGCCCAGGCAGCAGCAGTTCAGTAGGAACGGAGTGTGGAGACAGGGGGCATCTCAGTCCTGCCCTTGTGGACTGATACACTCACTCCCTCTTCCGAGAAAATGCTCTTGCCTCTTCCCTGGGTCTAGACCAGACAAAGGCCAAATAACCCACCAGTAGCAAAATTCATTCTTGGTTTTCCTTTAAACGCTAATGCTCATAAAAGTAAAAGAGAAATATGAGACAAACATATTCAAATTCATCTGAGCCTGTGGCCTGATTTCTTTGGTGATAGGCTAATAAAAGTGATGGAATATATTAGTTCCGTAACATTTAAGCACTTTATAGTTTGCTGATTGTGGTCATCAGATAACATTTATCAACTCACACTCTTGTTTCAAGGTACAAGGGCAAAGCTGAACAATATTAATGTTTGCTAGAATAAGTAAGCTGCGTGTCAAAAGTAAGACGTAAAATTGGTTTCCCTGGCTTCTGAAAATGCTTCTGTGAGGCAGGCAGGATTATTGAGTGCTAAGTGGGATTACAATTTAAGTTAGTAAGGCCATTCGCTTCCTAATTGTGATAGTTTTGGAGTATCTTGAGTTACGTATAAATAGTCTAAGTTTTTTCCCTTTTGTGGGCACATATCCTTGGTGACAGTCATGGAGAGTGTCCTAGCTCCTTCAAGTCACCTGGAGTGGTCCACGTACCATGATCACAAAGTCCAACCAGGTAATGTAGGCAGATGCTTCAAGACTGTTTGAGAGCCCTATGCTTGAAAAATCAGAAAATGTTATTCCTTGGAGATTAGTCAGGATGACAATCCCAACAGTAACCCTGAAATCTTAGTACCTTTACCCTGTAGGAGTTTATTTTTCACTCCCACAACAAACCAAGCGGGTGTTTGGCAGGGAGCCTTCCAGGTGGTGACGCAGGGATCCAGGCTCCACCTGTCTCGGAGCTCTGCTGTCTTCAAGAGGTGGCTTCCAGGGCCCCGCTGCAGAGGAGAGAAAGTTGAGAAGACACAACCACTTCCGAAGTGCTTTGGCACAGAAGTCACGCCTGGCACTTGTGATTTGGTTGACAAAGTCCCCTGGGTGACTTGCCACTCTGGAAGCAGGGGGGGGGGGGGATCGTGAATCTTTGGGCCAAGCCCACCATCTCTGACGTGGTGCAGTCATTAACGGCTCCCCCTCCGCCCCCACGCACAGAATTCCTTCAAGCTGGCAGATGGATCTAAAGCTCAAAGAATACCAGCTGCAGTTTGAGGCCCTGTGAATGGGGGCCTCATCCATCAGGGAGACTTGCCCCCCCCCCAATTCTTCTAGTTACAATTAGGGCCAGCCCGTAGCCACGTTTTGAAGTAGGCATCTCTCATCTATTTATTCTTTCTTCTACATCTTTCTAATGCTCTTCCCCACAGATTGTGCTAAACACCTCCCTTTGGGCACTGCACCCCACCCCTGCACATATGCTCTGTTCCCACACGACGAGCCTCCCTTCTCTTGAGCCCAGCCGGCATTTCAGTGCTGTGGATGCCCAGTGTTCAGAGGGTAAAGCTGCTGGGGCTAATTTATACTAATCTGTAATTGACAGCTCTTTTTATCTGGGAAATAATTGCATCTCTAAAAGAAGATGTTTGAACAAGCTTTACTCTGGGCTTACCAGAGCCTCAGTTCGCTGAATATAGAAGCAAGGAGTGAGGCTTACAGATTTAAACATAAATCAAAAAGAAACATAATATGGCTCTTGGTGCTGTGCGCCTAGACATGCCTGTCTCCCTGAGCGAAGAGGCCATGCAATGTAGTCATGAAGGTAACTTTGCCACTTGCTGTGTGACTTTGGACAAATCACCTAACCTCTCAGTGCCCTTCACTCAGCTGTTGCAGGAATTTCTTCATTATCCCAGGAGTAGCATCTGCCCAGCCACGCAGAGCAAGTGGATCAGTTAGCCCTCCAACTGGGGGTCATAGCCCCTCCAGAGAAATGACAGGTAAATTTAAGATCCGGCCTTAGGAGCTGTTTGTTTGTAACCAAGAGGTAAATCTGAACAACTGAGTAGAAACTTTTCCATCATCCCCTGACCCTGAGTAGTTAAGAGGGCAGGGCAGGAGTTAACTAGCATGAGCCTCACGCCACTAGCAGTATATACAGTGTTAAAAATTGATTATAGCATTAGAACTATTAATAGTTTGCAGAGTGGTCAGATACAGCAATGGCAGAGGGATTATATGTGTATGCATGTGTGTGTACATGTGTGTGTGTTTATCTTGTTTTTTGGCCAGGTGTGTTTCTAGTGAGGATTCGGACAGAAATGATTTCCAGTAAGCCAAAGTATTGAATTGTCACGGGATGCTTGCATGGTTATATGTAATGAGCCTGTATATGTGTGTGTGTGTGTTTCACATCCACAAGGGGGGATGAGGTCAGGGTGGAAGGAAAAAAGGGGGAGGTGACTAAATTGACCTGGGATTAGAATCTATTATTATGTTTGTTGTGGTTAAATTGAGTCTTCTGGGCTTATTTGTTCAAGGAAGTGGCTTCCTTCATTACTGACTTGCTTATCCCAGAATAGCAAGCAGTAAGTGCCCGTGTGTTAGCAACTGCACCCGAAGCTGTCCCAGCTCTGCAAGCATGTGCATTTATTTTACCTTGGAGGCCTTCACAGGCGGGCTCGTTGTTTTGAGATGGCTGAGAGGAGTAAGCGACGGTGGGAAACCCCATGGATTGGAGCCAGGCCTGTGGGGCTTGGGATGGGTTCTGGCTTTTCTGCTTGTAGGCTGGATGGCCTCAGGCAAGTCACTTCAAACTTTTGGAGCCTCAGTTTTCTCATCTGCAAAATGGGAATAATGAGACCTACCCTTGAGGTTGTAATTAGGAGTAAGTGATAGAATGACTTAAAAATGTGGATTGCTTTATTTCTCTACTAGAGTTGACAGCTGTTTGCTTTATTTTTTCCTTTAAAAGGCTGATGTATACTTGTTCCCCCAACAGGAAGTTTCCCCACAGGAAAACTGAGTTACGGTGGATTTCTTTACATGCGCCTGTTCCTCAGTGGTCATGGAGAACTTCGATTCCTGTATCTGTGAATCCCAAGTCGTTGTTGGGACTAAATAGAATATCCCTAGAGGCTGGGGTTTTCTGAGAGAGAAAAGAAGGTGCTGGAAAGGAAATCTGGCCTCAGGACCTCCCGGCTGAGTCTGCGGGGTAAAGGGGGTGAGCTGTGTGAGTGAGCGGGGCTTGGCCGGGGTCTGTGCAGACAGAGGTGCGGCTGGGTCAGGACGGCTCCTTAGCCAACGCTGAGTGAAGTTCAGTCTCCTCCAGCCTTTCCCAGCTCAGTCATGTGAGTTGCTCTGGGCCTCTGAGACCACAAAAGGGTCCAGCAAGCTAACGTCAGCAACGCCAGGTCGTAAGAGGAGGAGACAGTGAGCACTGGGTGGAGGAATAGACCTGGGCGGGGGGTGTGGGATAGGTGCTGCTGGGGCTGGCTCCCAGCAAGCAGCGTCCTGCAAAGATGAGCAACGCTGGGAGCCTTTGAGGGTGTAAAGCTCAGTGATGGGGGAGCTGCCCAGGAGAGGGACTGGAGAAGGCCAGTCATCAAGCGTTGTTATCTGGAGCTGTGCAGCAACTGCTGCTGCTGCTGTTCTTTTTTGTTCACGAGTACATTTGTTTTTAGAACTTTCTGCTGAAGGATAACATATACCTACAGGAAAGTACACTTAATACATCCTCACAACCGGATATGCCCGTGGCACCAGCACCCAGATCTAGAAACAAAATATTACCAGCCCCAGAAGGCCCCCTGTATCTGCCTCTCAGTCCTCACTACCACCGTCCCCCAGTATAGGGCAGCCACGCTCCTTACTGGTGACAACACGCTAGTTTTATAAGGGCACCTTTTTAAAGCAAAAAAATCCCATGGACACCCCTGAGAGAGTGTCGGAGTTTTGGTGTCACGGGTCACACGGAATAGCAGGCGTGTATTGAGCTCTCGCTATGTGCCGGGTCCTCTTCCACACCCTTTGCAGGCGTCCTTAAACTATGGCCCACGGGCCACATGCGGCCCGCCGAGGACATTTATCCGGCCCGCTGGGTGTTTTTGCCACCGCTGACTGTCCTGCTTAGCAGCTGACTCGTCCTGGGCCCACAGTGTGCACTCTCCAACGGTCTGAGGGACAGTGAACTGGCCCCCTGTTTAAAAAGTTTGAGGACCCCTGCTTTACGAAATCATCTCTCCTCATCCTCTGAACACTTCCAAGAGGCAGGCATGAATATTATGCCTGTTTTACAAATAGGAAATGGCGTAGCATGGTTAAGAACCTTGCCCAAGGCCATACCACTGGTAAGTGTGGAGCAAGAATTTGAACCCAGGCAGGGAGGGTCCTGGCCTGCGCAGTGTCTGGGTGAAGGTGTAGGGTGCCTCTCAGAATGACCAGACATTGCAAATTTAGTGTCTGATTAATAACATAGAAATTCATCCCAAAGCAAGTGTCTACACACTCCTGATGCTTGTACCTGCGGGAGGCATGTTCATTCCATGTTTTAAACACATGTGGATTTGAGCACCTCTTGGGCAAGCTCTGAGCCCTTCCCTGAGATTGACAAGTCACCTCTCTGGCCCAGCCGTCTCGGTTATAGACAAGGAAATCAGGTCCCAAAGAAAGGGGTCCTGCATCCAATGAGTTTGGGGCCTGAGACTCCACACCAATGTGTTGACTCCCTGTACAGTGCTCTTTCCATCCTGCCAGCAACCCCCAATTAATCAGCTTCTCCATGCCTTTACTCCATGGAAACTCACTGTTGGGTTGAATATCCCGGAGCCTCTGGGTGGGACACTGGCCCCGGTCCCCAGCTGCCCTGTCCTTCCCCACACTCATAATCAGCATTGCGCAACTTAGCAAGAGCCCCGTTGCCCATTCACTCTCTCGCCCCGTTAGCTGCTGCTAGTAGCAAACATTTTCCATGCCCAGGGGGAGACACGCCCCTTTCCTAACCATCTCTGAGACCAGGTAATTCCCTTCTTCCATTTCAGCTCCTACCCAAAACACGTCTATGCTTAGTGTTCCCAGGAGCCTGTCTTGGTTGTTTGCATGAGACGGAACCAGATTCCTGTAGCTCCTGGTTTCTCTGAGCGCTTGCCTGGTGGAGGAGGAAGGCAGCATTGTCCTGCCTCCTGATGCTGCTTTGCAGAGAGCTTCCTGTAGCTCAGTGTGTGTGGCTCCTGGGCTTGTGTGCCTTCATCCCTGCATCAGCAATTATTGAGTACCTACTGTGTATAAAGGGGCACTGTATAGACATAAACAAGGCAGATACAATGCTTTTAGACAAGACTGTTTCCCAGATAACTCTCTAATATAAGCACCAAGACATACATGATTCCAAGATTAAGGCCTCTGCCCTCCAGGACTTGTTTTAACAGCAGCTAAGTGTGTTAGGACATTCAGTTGCAAGTGACAAAATGCAGCCTGGACTGGCATGAGCCAAGGATAAGAAATGATTAGCTTCTGAGCTGAGAAGTCTGGAGCTAGCTTTAGGCATGGCTGGATCCAGGAGTTGGTGGGTGGCATCAGGATGGGCTCCTCTCTCTTCCGTGCTGGCTTCCTTCTTGGCCAGTCTCTCTATGGAGGAGCCCTGAAAAGTACAGGCCTGCAATTTACCACTTTTGAATTTAACAGAAAGCTAGCTTCTCCTGTCCAAAAAGATTCCAGAAAATTCTTGGGATTGACTCACATTAGCCCATCTGTCTATGTATGAACTTGGGGAAGGACCAGCCCCACTCAAATCACAGGGACAAGAACAAGGAAGGGTGGTTCCCTTGAGCAGAACCAGAGTTTTAGGATGCTAGGCAGGGTCAGATGTCAGCTCTGTGCATGCCCCAGCACGTAGCCGGCTCTGGGGTGATCTGGTGCTCAGATAGGCCGGCTGGCATTTGGGTTGGACACCTCTGTCCTCTTGGGCTTGGGAGGTGTGGCCACAGCCTTCCTGACCCCTCCACCTCCACGTCACCTGCCCGGGCTTATGGTGTCATGGGAGACCACAGGTGCCTCCCTCCTCTCCTCTGTCCCATGGGTCAGGTGGCTGACACACTCCTACACCTGTCCCCTCCTCGCCATCACTCCAGGTTCTTCCACGCGAGATCCTGCTCCTTCCAACCTCCCCAGCACCCCGAGTGACATCTCTAAAACCAGGGTCAGCCAACCACAGCCCGAGGGCCAAATCCAGCTCCCCGCCTGTTTTGAACACGGCCTGGCCCGCAGACTAAAAATGGTCTCTGTGTTTTGTAAATGGTTGGAAAAAATTAAAAGAAAATAACGTTTTGTGACACATGAAAATGATATGGAATTCAGATTTCGGTGAACATAAATAAAGTTTTATTGGAACACGGCCATGCCCGTTTGTTTACGTATCACACACGGCTGCTTTCCCGCGTCGAGGCAGAGACCATATGGCCCGCAAAGCCTAAAATATTTACTATCCGGCCCTTTCCAGAAAGAAGGGTGCCAACTGTTGGTTTAAAATACTCTAATCCTGTCGCTCCTGTGCTCAGAACTCGGCCGCTGCTCCGGGATGTCCTCGGGACACAGCCAGAGCCCTTAGTCCTGACGCTCGGGGTCCTCGGTCTGTTCGAGCCCCTGCTCTGGCCTCTTCTCCCGTTGTCACCTCCCAGAGCCACCAGGATCCTGGGCTCCCTCCACCTCCTGCCTTGGCATCCAGTTGGTTCCTCTGCCTAGAAAGTCTCTCTCCTTCCTCCTGGGTGTCTCCCAGGGAATCCTGCAGGGCCCAGTCCTGCCATCTCCCACTCTACCTGAGTCACCTCTTCTGAGCTAGAGTTAATTGTTCCCTCTTCGGTATTCCGCTGAAGCTCCGTTTAAACCTGTCCCCGTGGCGTTTGTCTTGTTACGGTCCCCATTAGCCACACGTCTGTTTCCCCTCCCTGGCAGGTTGCAGACGTGGCCTGATTTACCCTTATTCCCTCGCAGCCCTGAGCACAGACCCTCCCCGTAGACGCCCCACGCTCAGTGCTTGTCAGAAGGGACAGGAGAAGGTCAGGATCTGGGCCGGGAGCAGCGTCTGTTCCAGGAACAGACCTGCTGGCTGTGTAGGAACACGATGTTGGAGAACCGCAGCGGGTGGAATAATGGTATTAAAGTACTGCAGAGGCCGGGCGCGGTGGCTCACGCCTGTAATCCTAGCTCTCTGGGAGGCCGAGGCGGGCAGATTGCTCGAGGTCAGGAGTTCGAAACCAGCCTGAGCAAGAGCGAGACCCCATCCCTACTATCAATAGAGAGAAATTAATTGGCCAACTTATATATATATGGAAAAAATTAGCAGAGCATGGTGGTGCATGCCTGTAGTCCCAGCTACTCGGGAGGCTGAGGCAGGAGGATCGGTTGAGCCCAGGAGGTTGAGGTTGCTGTGAGCTAGGCTGACGCCACGGCACTCACTCTAGCCTGGGCAACAAAGTGAGACTCTGTCTCAAAAATAAAAATAAAAATAAAATAAATAAATTACTGCAGAATGGACAGGGGTGTCCAGTCTCTCCCCCACCCCCCACAGTGCACAGGTAGGGACAGGCCATGGTCGGACAATGTGGATGTGAGTGGACCAAACGAGACTTCAAGGAGAGGCCAAGGGGAAGGGGAATCAGAATTTTCTTGCATGTTTCCAGCCACCCCGTTTGGGTAGAGAGAGTTTTTTGAGTGAGGAGAAGATGAGCTTTGGCCGCATGTGGACTGATACACAAACCGGATGCGAGATGGAGAGAGAGTGAAGGTTTTTTTGTTTTTTTTTTTTTGAGACAGAGTCTCACTTTGTTGCCCAGGCTAGAGTGAGTGCCGTGGCGTTAGCCTAGCTCACAGCAACCTCACACTCCTGGGCTCAAGCGATCCTCCTGCCTCAGCCTCCCGAGTAGCTGGGACTACAGGCACGTGCTACCATGCCCGGCTAATTTTTTCTATGTATTTTTAGTTGGCCAATTAATTTCTTTCTATTTTTGGTAGAGATGGGGATCTCGCTCAGGCTGGTTTCGAACTCCTGACCTGGAGCAATCCGCCCGCCTCGGCCTCCCAGAGAGCTAGGATTACAGGCGTGAGCCACCACGCCCGGCTAGAGTGAAGATTTTAATTACAGGAGGCAGAGTGAGGCAGGCAGCAGTGTTCAGTGGAGGAAGGCAGCAGCCATCATTTTAACCCAGACCAGGGTTTCTCGCCGGACACTGGCATTTGGGGCTGGATGACTCTTTGTTGTGGGTGGTTGTCCTGTGTGTTGTGGGGTGTTTAGCAGCACCCCTGGTTCTACCTACTGAGTGCTGGTAGCACCCTTCCCCCAGTAGTGACAACCCAAAATGTCTCTGGTGTCACAAGCATAGGGACTGTCACCCCTGGTTGAGAACCATTTCCCCACGTGAGTGCTGCTTACACTGTGTGGTGAAAGACCTGTTTCTTTATTTGACTGATATGATTGCAAAATACTAGAAAAATCCCTAGAAAAATGATCACACACTCGGCTGTTACAGTGTCATATTGCTCTACACGTGTTTAAATGCTCAGTCTTGCCCTATCCCTTGTCTGTCACGGATGGGTGACAGAGTTCACAGACATGCTGGGCGCGGTGGCACGTGCCTGTAACCCCAGCTGCTCAGGCGGTTCAGGCAAGAGGATCACTTGAGCCCAGGAGTTTGAGTCCAGCCTGGGCAACATAGCAAGACCCCAACACTACAAAATAAAAAGAATAACTGTTTTTTTTTAAAAATAATAGCTATTAAAAAAACAGTTCACAGGTCACACTTTAGCACAGCCCTAGACCCAGAGTAATGCTGGAAAACATTCTCTGCGTATGTAGAGGTCGCTGTGTGCTCTGCAGTTTTGGTCGCTTTCAGGCATGATCGTCTTTGTGCGACGGCCTTTCCTTTGCATGTGCACGTGCAGGTGGGAGGAAAGTATTGGCCTTAGCATTGGAAGGTAACGATTTGCCTCTTGTTGGAAGGTGTTAATGTCCGCTCCTAGCTGACACTGCCGTGGAGGCTTGGCCTTGTTCAGAATCTCCCGGGGAAGGGCGGGAGTTGTACTTTTCCATTGATCTTGTGGGTCGTTTCATCCCCTGATGGTTTCCTCAGGCTGGCTGCTTTGGAATTGGAGGTCAGCTCTCCCGCCTACACATCCCTTTGCCAGCCTGTCTCTGGAATCAGGGCCGATTCCATCCTGTGTTCTGGCCCCAGAGTCCGGGATGGCTTGTCTGTGGTCAGTGGTCAACACTGAAGTCTGAGCCCCTTGCCCTCCGTCCTGTGGCCCAGAATAGGCTCATAAATGGTGGGCAGTGGCAGTGTGAACCACGCATGGATTTAAATTCCAAGCCTGGAACTCTGGAGACGTAGAGAAATCCCCACCATCCTGGTCTGGGAGAGGACAGTGTTCATCGTGTGTGTGTGTGTGTGTGTGTGTGTGTGTGTGTGTATGTGTGTCATGCATGCGTGTGTGTGTGTGTGGCGGGGCCCAGCAGGTAGAGAGATGAGAGAGGCCAATGACTTCCTTGTTGTCAGCATTTCCAGCTGTTCAGACTAGACTTGAGGTGCAGCGTGCTTGGTAAGAACGCACAGGTTGGGCAGGTAAGTAGGGAAGGACAGAGGCAGGCTGGTGGGAGCAGAGAAACGTCTCCTGTCCTGAGGAGAGGCAGCTTCTTTCCTGCCACGTGCTCTGCATCGAGGGGACTCGGTGCAAAGGAAACTCAGCTGAGAAACTTTGTGATCAGGGCATCTTACTGGTCACTATATGCTGTCCTCTTCTTGATTGGAGGGACAAAGGCCGGTGCTGCCAGACTGAGAGCAGGACCTTCCAGGCTCTTAATCCAGTGCCTCTCGTCAGAGTCTTCAACCTCAGTTTTGTGGGTGGTTTTGAAGGAGGGGGGCAAAAACATCTGAAAAGACGTTAAAGGGAGGAAAAGGCCACAAGTTGGAGGTTCGGTGGACTCGAGTGGCTCATCTTGTGTTTTGCTGTGCGGTTCTGCTGAGTCTCTTATCTACAGCAAGCCCAGAACCTCCTCAGACCTCACAGTGCTTTTGTGGAAACTGAGGAGTTATGTAATTTTCCACAGGCTCACAAAGGAAAGCCAAGAATGAGATTCAGACCCTGGTGACTCTTCAGCGGAAATGTTTCTGAGAGCGCCAAGGAGAATAAGCACCGGACCCAGAAGGAATTAGGCAGACTTTTGTTCTTAGGAGATTTTAGGGAAAAGGGGTCATATGTCCAAGTTACAGCTTTCTGTCATGCTCACATTTAGTTAAGCACCTACTGTGTGAGAGACACAGCTGAAAATGCATTAAGTACATTCAGCCTGCCAGTTTCTTCCTTTATTCTATTTTAATTTCAAAATATTATGGGGGTACAAATGTTTTTGGTTACCTCTATCTATTTTGTCATGCTTGAATCAGGGTTGTAAGTGTGCCCATCACCCAGATAGTGTTCATTGTACCTATTAGGTAGGTTTTTGTCTACCCCCTCCCCCTCCCCGCTGCTTGATTTCCACTGAGTTTCACGTCATTCCTTGCACGTGGGTGCTCATGGGTTAGTTCTGGCTTAATAGCAAGTACATGTGGTGTTTGTTTTTCCTTTCTTTAAATACTTCACTTAGGATAATGGTCTCCAGATCCATCCAAATTGTTGCATGAGGTCTTAATTCAGCATTCTTCATGACTGAGTAGTATTCCGTGGTATACCTATACCACATTTTGCTAATCCACTCATGAATTGATAGGCACTTGGGTTGATGCCACATCTTTGTAATTGTGAATTGTGCTGCAATAAACATTCAGTTGCAGGTGTCTTTTTAATAAAATGAGTTCTTTTCCTTTGAGTAACTACCCAGTAGTGAGATTGCTGGATCAAATGGTAGGTCTGCTTTTAGTTCTTTGAGGAATCTCCATACTGCTTTCCAGACAGGTTGTAATAATTTGCGGTCCCACCAACAGTGTGTAAGTGTTCCTTTCTCTCCATATCCACACCATTATCTATTGCTTTGGGATTTTGTAATATAACCCATTCTAACTGGGGTAAGGTGATATCTCATTGTGGATTTTCATTTTCCTGATAATTAGTGACATTGAGCATTTTTTCATGTATTTATTGGCCTTTTGTCTATCTTCTTTTGAAAAGCTTCTGTTCATGTCTTTTGACCACTTTTTAATGGGGTTAGTTTTTTACCTTGCTGATTTGCTTGAGTCCTTTGTAGATTCTGGTTATTAGCCCTTTTTCGGATGTATAGGTTGTGAATATTTTCTACCATTCTGTAGGTTGTCTATTTGCTCTGTTAATTATTTCCTTAGCTGTGCAGAAGCTTTTTAATTTAATCAAGTCCCATTTATTTTTTGTTGTTGTTGCTGTGATTGCCATTGGGGTCTTCATAAATTGTTGGCCTACGCAGTTATCTAGAAGAGTTTTTCCAAAATTTTCTTCTAGACTTCTTATGGTTTCATGCCTTACATTTAAGTCTTTTATCCATCTTGAATTAATTTTTGTGAATGGTGAGAGAGAGATGGATCCTGTTTCATTCTTCTACAGTGGCTAGTCAGTTTTCCCAGCACAATTAATTGAACAGGGCTTCTTTTTCCCAGTATATATTGTTTTCTGCTTTGTCAAAAATCAGTTGGCTGTATGTGGTTGGTTTTATATCTGTTCCATTAGTCTATGTCTCTCTTTTTGTGCCAATACTGTGCTGTTTTGGTTACTATGGCCTTGTCATCTTATTTGAAGTCTGATAATGTGATGCCTCCAGATTGGTCTTTTTGCTTAAAATTGCTTTAGCTATTTGGGCTGGTTTCTGGTTTCAAACTAAGCACAGAAACTTTCCAAAAGAAGACAGAATAATGGCCAACAAACATTGTGCTGCAATAAACATTCAGTTGCAGGGGTCTTTTTAATAAAATGAGTTCTTTTCCTTTGAGTAACTACCCAGTAGTGAGATTGCTGGATCAAATGGTAGGTCTACTTTTAGTTCTCTAAACTAAACTTAGAGATGCTCAACATCTCTAATCACCAGGGAAATGCAAATCAAAACCACAGTGAGATATCATTTATCTCCAGTGATAATGGCCCTTATTAACAAGTCCCAAAACAATAAATGTTGGAGTGGATGTAGTGGGCTTCATCACAGGAATGCAAGGATAGTTCAATGCACATAAATCAATAAATGTGATTTACCACATAAACAGAAACAAAAACAAAGACCATGTGATCATCTCAATAGATGCAGAAAAGCATTCAACAAAATTCAGATAGGAACACTCCTCCATTGCTGGTGGGACTGCAAACTAAGTTCAGCCTCTGTGGAAAACAATATGAAGATACCTTAAAGCAATACAAGTCGATCTACCATTTGACCCAGCAATCCCATTATTGGGCATCTACCCAAAAGAACAAAAGTCACTCTATGAAAAAGACACCTGCACTAGAATCTTTATAGCAGCACAATTCACAACTGCAAAGCTATGGAAATGACCGAAGTGCCCATCGATATATGAGTGGATTAATAAAATGTGGTATATGTATACCATGGAGTACTATTCAGCTATAAGAAACAACAGTGATATAGCACCTCTTGTATTTTCCTGGCTAGAGCTGGAACCCATTCTATTAAGTGAAGTATCCCAAGAATGGAAAAATAAGCACCACATGTACTCACCAGCAAATTGGTATTAACTGATCAACACCTAACGACATATAGGAATAGCATTTATCGGGTGTCAGGTAGGGGTAGGGGGAGGGAATGGGTATATACATACATAATGAATGCAGTGTGCACCAACTGGGGGATGGACATGCTTGAAGCTCTGACTAGAGGGGGAGGGGGGCAAGGGCAATATACGTAACCTTAACATTTGTACCCCCAGAATATGCTGAGGAAAAAAAAACTAAGCATAGAATAATTTTTTCTAGATCTATGAAATATGACATTGGTAGCCTTAAATGCCTACATCAAAAAACCCCAGAAAGATCACAAATTAACAATTTAATAACACATCTCAAGGAACTAGAAAAGGAAGAGAAAACCAAACCCAAAGACAGCAGAAGACAAGAAATAACTAAGGTCAGAGCAGAACTAAATGAAATGGAAAGCAAACAAACAAAAAAATTACAAAGGATCAATGAAACAATAAGTTGGTTCTTTGAAAAGGTGAACAAAATTGATAGACCTTTTGCTAGATTAACCAGGAATAGAAGAGAAATGACCCCAATAAGCTCAATGAGAAATGAAGGAGATATTACTACTGATACCACAGAAATACAAAATGTCATCTGTGAATACTATGAAAATCTCTATGCACACGAACTCGAAAATGTAGAGAAAATGGACAAATTCCTGACAACACACAACCTCCCAAGACTCAATCAGGAAGAAATAGAACTCTTGAACAGACCAATAATGAGCAACAAGATTGAAGCAGTAATAAAAAATCTTCCAACAACAATAACAAAAAAACAAACAAACCCAGACCAGAGGGATTCATGGCTGAATTTTACCAGACCTACAAAGAAGAGCTGGTACCCATACTGCAGAAATTATTCCATAACATTGAGAAGGAGGAAATCCTCCCCAACTCATTCTACAAAGCCAGTATCATCTTGATACCAAAGCCAGGAAAGGACACAACAAAAAATGACAACTACCGACCAATCTCTCTTATGAATGTAGATGCAAAAATCCTCAATAAAATACTAGCAAATTGAATTCAGCAGCACATCAAAAAATAATCCACCATGACCAAGTGGGCTTCATCACAGGAATGCAAGGATAGTTCAATGCACATAAATCAATAAATGTGATTTACCACATAAACAGAAGCAAAAACAAAGACCATGTGATCATCTCAATAGATGCAGAATAGCATTCAACAAAATTCAGCACCTTTTCATGATAAAAACTCTCAACAAACTAGGCATAGAAGGAACATATCTCAGGATTATAACAGCCAGATATCACAAACCCACAGCCAGCATCATACTGAATGGGGAAAAGTTGAAAGCATTCCCAGTAAGAACTAAAACAAGACAAGAGTGTCCTCTGTCACCACTTCTGTTCAACATAGTGCTGGAAGTCCTGGCCAGAGCAGTCAGGCAAGAAAAAGAAATAAAGAGTATTCAAATCAGGAAAGAGGAGGTCAAACTATCCCATTTTGCTGATGATATGATCTTATATCGAAAAATCCCCAAAGACTCCACCAAGAGACTCCTGGAATTGATAGATAAATTCAGCAAAGTCTCAGGTTACAAAATCAATGTGCACAAATCAGTAGTTGCTATACACTATTAATAGTCAAGCTGAGAGTCAAATTAAAGACTCAATACCATTCGCAATAGAAACAAAGAAATACCTAGGACTATGCTTAACTAAGGAGGTGAAAGATCTCTACAAAGAGAACTATGAAATACTGAGCAAGGAAATCACAGATGATACAAACAAATGAAAAAAACATCATGCTCATGGGACAGTAGAATCAACATTGTTAAAATGTCTGGGTGGAGACGGAGGAAGAAAAGAAAAAAAACAAAACAAAACAAAACAAACAAAAAAAAATGTCTGTACTACCCAAAGTGATTTATGTATTCATTGCAGTCTCCATCAAGTTTCTTACCTTCTACCCACAATCTAGTGGTGGCTGGATGATCTCATTAGAACTGTAAGTGTTTACAGGGACCATGTGCAGCCATGCACCATATAATAACATTACAGTCAGTGATAGCTGCATGTACAGGGATGGTCTCATAAGATTATAACAGAACTGAAAATCCCTATTGCCTAGTGATGTCTTGATGATCCTGACCCTGTGTAGGCCTAGGCTAATATTTGTGTTTGGATCTTAGTTTTTAACCAGAGTTTTAAAAGTTAAAAAAAACAAAAACAAATAAAACTTAAAAAATAGAAAAAATTTTATAGAATAAGGTTATAAAGAAAATATGCTTATATGGCAGCACAGTGTATTTGTAATGCTAAACTGTTATCACAAAACAGTCAAAAAAGTCTAAAAAATTTAAAAGTATATAAAGTAAAAAAAATCACAGTGAGATAAGGTTAATTATTGAAGAAAATGTTGTAATATATTTAGTATAATATAGTGTACAGTGTTTATAACGTGTACAGCAGTGTACAGTAATGTCCTAGGCCTTCACATTCACTCGCCACTCACTCACTGACTCCCCCAGAGCAATGTCCAGTCCTGTAAGCTCCATTCACAGAAAGTGCCCCATACAAGTGTGTACCATTTTTCATCTTTTATGCTGTAATTTTTACTGTACCTTTTCTATGTTTAGATGTGTCTGGATACACAAATACTTGCCGTTGTGTTATAATTGCCTGCAGTACTCCGTACAGCAACATGCTGTACAGGTTTGTGGCCTTAGGAGCCCTCAGCCCCTACCATATAGCCTAGGTGTGTAGTAGACCATGCCGTGTGGACTAGGGTAAGCACACTCTAGGACGTCCGCATAACAATGAAGTTGCCTGAGGGTGCATTTCTCAGAACGTATCTCTGTTAAGCGATGCGTGTCTGTATTTGCTCTGCCAGTGCTCAGTGGGCAACTGCCTGCTGTGTGCGAGCAGCTTTACAAAAGGAGATGTCGTTCTGTCCTCTCCGGGCAGATCACAGTGGTCCTCCCAAATAGAACTGATGAACTCAGCCCCTCTTCCTGCTAAATCCTGGCCTGAGACTTCTTGCTTTGAGGCTCCTCTGGGGACCAGCAGGGATTTAGGTCTAGGAGGAGAGGCAGGATTTGTGCCAAGGAGAAAGGCTACTAAACAGAGAAGCCTTGGAAGAGGGGTGGGGAGACAGGTCAGAGCTAAGAGCTGAGCCGGGGTGGCTTGGCCCACAGCTGTCGGGCCCCTCCTTGAGTTCTATGTGCTTGTCCCTCTGCCAGCCTGGTCTCCTGCCAGCCCGGTCTCCTGTATCATCTAGAGACAGGTGTGATTTCTCCTCCTCCATATTCCAACTCCAGTTTTCATGGTCCAGTGCACCTCTCAGGGTTCTACAGAGGCAGAACCCATGGGAGGTATATACACGCATCATACACTGCACGTATCCACAAAGGGATTTCTTTTAAGGAATTAGTCCACATAATTACAGGAGCTGGCAAGTGCAAAATCTGTAGGGCAGGCCAGCAGGTTGGACATTCCAAGACGAGAGCTGATGCCGCAGTCTGGAGGCAGAATTTCTTCTTCTCCAGGAAACCTCAGTTTTTGCTCTTAAGGCCTTCAGCTGATTGGAGTGGAGTTGAATTCATACCCTCGTTCTCGAAGGTATTTCTCCTTTACTTAAAGTCATCTGATTGTAGATGTTAAGCACATGGGTGAAACACCTTCCTGGCAATACCTAGGTTTATGTTCAGCTAAATGATTGGGTGCTGCAGCCCAGCCTAGCTGGCACAGAAAAGTCACCGTGTCATCCAGCTTGCAGCCTGGCCTTGACCTCGGAACTGGAGCGTGTCAGGGGTGAAGGGGGGGGGGTCACCCAGACTTCCCCCGGCCCCTTCCCTGTTAGAGGGGAGCCTGGACCAGGCGTTGTTGGCAAATTGTCCACCCTCCCTGAGCTTCGGGCGGAGAGGCGCCTGTGAGTGCAAGCAGCACACCGTAGCATCTACCTTTCCCCATACATTCACTCACATTGAACTTGGGGCTGTCTAGGATGAGGAAGTACCCAGTGTCCACATTGGAGGACTTTCCTGACAGGTTAGCATGAGCTACTTTGACCTCTCCCAGCTAATTGGCATTATTAATAATTTTTACTCCTGGTCGTCGTATTCCTACCGAGTAGATTGAACGTGAAATTTATCATCCAAACTGGGACACTTTTGAGAGTGAAGGGGATACTATTAATTATGCTGGACAGCAGGTGTAAATTAAGACTGTCCTGGAGAAATCAGAGCATATAAAAGTCCCAATGACATTGTTCTTAAGAGATCGTTAGTACAGGAGTTGTTTCCAGAGCCTGTGTTTCATGAACAAAGGGCTAACCAAGTCAACAAATACGGTGCTATTGTGGGTTGAGTTGTTTTTCTTAAAAAGATATGTTGAAGTCCTAACCCCTGGCACCTGTGAATGTGACCTTTTTTGGAAATAGGGTCTTTGCAGATGTAATCAGTCAAGATGAGGTTAAAGTTTTCTCCGGGAGAGGCTCAGTAATGACTGACACGTGCCATTTCTGTGCGTTGAATCTGGCTTGTTACTAGTTCATCCTTGAGCTCTTGCCAGTGGTAACATGCTCTCCTTTTCTTAGAGCATGGGACACCAATGGGATTCTCTTCATGCAAGTATAACTCAAATAGAGTAAAATACACAAATTTTTTTAAGTGTATGGTTTGAGTTTCAACATATGCATACAGTGGTATTAACTACCACCCAAATCAAGATCTAGAACATTTCTATCACCCTAGAAAATTCCTTGTGCCCTTTTCTGATTAGCCCCACCCCCACGCCCAGCGGTTCTGATTTCTATCGCTGACCTTAGCTTTGACTGTGCTCGGGCATCGCGTAAATGGGACCATATACCATTTGCACTCTTCTGTGCTGGATTCTTTTGTGTGCTGTGTTTTTAAACCTCATTATTTTTTGATACATCATAGTGAATTGACTTAAACATTTTTACTGTGAAGCCTTTGCCAGGGGGGCCGTGGAGGGTGAAGCTGATTAGAGTCCCCACCCGCTGTGGCCACTGTGCTGGTTCTGGTGCATTTCCTTCCGCTTCTCATTTGCTTATTTGTTTCATAGTTGCAGAGAAACCGCAGGTGACTTTGGGTGTTGCTTCTTTCATTTATCATAAACATTTTTCTGCATCCAGTGTCTTTAATTATCCTTCTAGATAGCATCCATCTAAAATGCCCCGTGAGGGTGGCAGCTTTTTCCTGTCTTGTTCACAAACGTGTTCCCAGAATCCAGCCCAGTGCTGGGAGCTGGTGTAGGCAGCAGTGAATATTTGTGGAGGGACTAGAGGAAAGTCTCACAACTATTTAACCATTATCCTAGTCCCTGACAGTTAGTGGCGTCCAGTGTCTTATTTCAGAAGCATCTTCACTCATGTGGTGGTGTCCCCCATATTTTGAATGATACCCTTAGAACAAAGTCCAAATCAAGAATTCTTAAGTCAAAGAGAAGAAACATTTTCTGGCTTTTGAGATACACTCAAGTGCCACCAAGAGCTGGATTACCCAGATTTCAGCCTTGGCTCTGCCATTACTGGTTGTGTGACCTTGGGCAAGTTACTTAACTTTTGTGTGCCCTACTTAGCCCTTCTATGAAATGGGACTGATGACAGTATTTCAGAGGTTTGTGAGGATTAAGTGAAATACGGTGTATATGTAGAGTGCTTGGCATGTAGTAAGCTTTGTGTATGTATTTACTATTTATGTTTTATATTTAGAACATTTATCATGGTAAAAAAAATTGCAAATAGAAATGGTTTGCCTTAGTGATCTGTGTCCTTTTTATAAACTTGATAGTACTGTATGTTGCCCACTGGGGACTCGCTCAGAGGTTAGTTTTGATTGTGCAGGAGACAGGAATCCAGGTTACTGATTTTCTTTAGATATTGAACGCATGCCTTGTCCAGTGTTCTAGCAGAATGCCATCTGGTAGAGGTGGGGGCAAAAATAGGGACAAACAAACTGTCACCATAGTACTCTGAGAATGCTTCACCTAGTGCAGGAGAAGACACATAGACACAAACAAAGACCACCCAAAGGAAAACAAATCCAAGATATTTATCCAGAGTTTACTATAGCAAGGGAGGCATCTACATCACTTGCATTGGCAGAGACTCAAGGGCAGGCAAGGGAGTGGGGAAGCTTCATTGGAGGGAAAAAAGGGAAGCCTTAGGTGTTCCCCGATTGGCGTTGTTGGCATGAGGAAGCCAGAGGTTACAAGGGCTAACGAAGCAGGGCATTGTGTGCCGCGGGTTTGGGGCGTGTATTGGTTTCCTAGGGCTGCCATAACAAAGGACTACAAACTGGGTGACTTAAACAACAGGAAGTTGTTCCTCACAAGGTGTACCTGAACTTAAGGTATCCCCAGGAGTTGACGCCTCCTGGAGGCTCTAAGAAAATCTGTTCCATGCCTCTCTCCTTGCTTCTGGGGGCTGTTGGCAACCCTTGGCATTCTTTGGCTGGTAGATACATCACTCCAGTCTCCGCCTTTGTTGTCCCACGGTCTGGTTCTCTGTGTCTCTGTGTGTTCTCTCCTGTTTTTATAAAGACACCAGTGCTTGGATTCAGGGACCACCCTGATCCAATATGACCCCATTTCAATTTAATTACATCTGCAAAGACCCTACAGACTGAATTCTGTCTCCCCAAATCCATGCAGTGTGAAGGTATATGGAGATAGTACCTTTAGGGAGGTAAAGTTAAATGAGGTCATAAGAGGTGGGTGGGACCTAATCAAATAGAATTAGAGTCTTTAGAAGAAGAGGAATAGGCCAGGCGGGTGGCTTCAAGCCTATAATCTTAGTACTCTAGGAGGCCAAGCCAGAAAAATCACTTGAGGCCAACAGTTCTAGACCAGCCTGAGCAAGAGTGAGACCTGTCTCTATAAAAAACAAAAAATTAGGCAGGTGTGGTGGTGCACACCTATAGTCCCAGCTACTTGGGAGGCTGAGGCAGGAGGATCTCTTGAGCCCAGGAGTTTGAGGTTGCTGTGAGCTATGGTGACACCACTGCACTCCAGGTGGGTGATAAAGTGAGACCCTGTCTCAAAAAAAGAAAGAAAGAAGGAGTGTATGTACTGAGGATAAAGTAAGAAGGCAGCTGTCTGAAAGCTAGGAAAAGAGGCCTCACCAGAACCAAACCTACCAGCCTCTAGAATTGTGAGAAAATAAGTATCTGTTGTGTATAGTCTTTGGTGTTTTGTTTTAGCAGCCCGAGCTAACTAATACACCTTATTTCCAAATAAGGTCATGTTCTGAGGTTTCTGGTAGACATGCATTTTGGGAGAGACATTATTCAACTCACTATGGGGAGCCTTTTGAGCCTCCCCTGGTTGGCCTTGAGTTGGAAGCCAGAGAAAACAATAGCAAAGGTTGGCCGTCCTGGACCAAACCCTGACCATCCTGGGCCAGTTGCTGCAGAGGCTGTGGATTCACATCCTGGGCTGGCTACTGTGGAGGTGGGGGTCAGAGTCCTGCTGTCCTGTATGCACTGGCCGTTGTCTGCGTGTGTATTCAGGCTCTTGGCACTCTGTTGCTAACTAGCTGTGATGCGGAGTAAAGCACTTGACCTCTCTGGACTTGTGTGTTCTCTTTAAACTGGGAGATTAAGTGGTTCTTGGCAGGCAGGAAGGACAAGGACATCCAGCGTCAGGGCAGGGGGAGTGGTGGGAGTGGCAGGGATGGCTTAGAAGACATTGCCCTGTGACTTTAGCAAGCCCAGTCCCCCTCCTGGGTGGAGAACAGCTGAGCCTTGTAGTATCTGGGGCCTCATCCAGCTGTAAAATTCCACGGTGGATTCTCCTAGAAAGAGCAGTCCTATTGCTGAGGCTTCCAATCATGTTGTTATTTTTGTGGTACTTAATCTCTTTTGGAATCTCCTGAAAGAAAGTAGGATTTTAACTCCTTTTCACGTTGTTTAAACCAGTGATTTAATCTAATTATTTTTACTCCTGTTTGGGATGTGAGGGGGATGGTATAAAAACCTAGACGTTCTAACTGTTGCCCATGAAAGGCATAAAATTCTTAGCAGAGTTATTTTAAACTGTACAATTGGGAGAAAAATCACAATTTTTTGCTTTTGGTTTCTGGCACTTGGGTGGTTTCTAAAACACATACCTTATATAAGTTGAAATGATAGAAATTGGAAGCTATTTAAACGACTTCCCAGCCTTCTAGTCTAGTTCTCATCGTTTCAGAATAAACGTCAGGGCTTAGAAGGTGGGGTTATTTTTAACGAGGGTAGAAAGCAAAGAGAGACTGGCATGTTTTGAGGCAGGTTTTTTTTTTTTCCTTTTTTAAAAAAAATTCAATTCACAGTTTACATTCCCTAAAGAGAATCAACTAATTGAAAGGCTTAAGAAAGATGAGCATCTCACAGAAAGCACATCTCTGTCAAAAACTTGCCGTCTGGGAAGGATGGTTGTGCAGCAAAGAAGCAGTTTGGGAAGAGAGGGGCTGAGATAGTAGGGCCAGCTAGACTGTCCCCTGGGAGTCCTTCTGGGCAGAGCTCACACTGGCAGCTCACCAGTTTGTGTCAGAAGGGAGATTGAAGGCCAGATGCATATTCCCTCAATGGGCATTTCCAGAACTACTACCTCCATGAATGCCATGGGACAAGAGGGTGTCCAGGCTATGCACTGCACACGGTCACATGTCCCAGCCCTACTTCCTGTTTGGAGGAGCCCCGGCTCCCTTGCAGCTAGGATTCTAAATGTGACGTAGATTCTGCCAACTGAGGGGATTCAAAGGGCAGAAAAGGGGCAGCATGTTCTTCTGCTGCTGTTTCCTCTAGCAACCAAGGTCATAGAGACCTAAGTATTGAGAGGCTCATCCATGTCCTCATTCCCTTATGGGGTGTTTTCGGATTTGATCATTGCATTTCCCACTTGTCTTAGTCCATTCAGGCTGCTATAACAAAATACTATAGGGTGGGTAGCTTAAATAATCAGGGATTGGGGGTACAGGGAGGGGTTGACTACAAAAAGGCAGCACAAGGGAGTTTTAGGGGTGGAGAAACTATGCTGTCTCAGGGATGTGATGGTTTGCATTTCTCAAAACCTATAGAACTGCAAACCATAAAGAATGAATTTAACTGTATGTAAGATAGATCAATCCATTCATTCATATATTTATTCATGTGTATATTCATACATAAATAGGAAGTGGTCAGTTTTATTAAATATTCCAAGATCAAGGAAGATAGTGACAGGTTTCCTCTGGATCCATGGAATAGGGACTCCAGACCTCTGTATTGGGTGGGTTCTGGTCCAGTGGCAATTGACCTACAAAATGCAATGTACATTTCAAGAGCATGGCTTGTTGGCACTGCCCTTGGAGCTTCCAGGAACACGAGTCCTGCTCCATGAATGAAGGAGACCTTAGTGCTGAGATGTGCACCTGTTGAGGGCAAAATGCTCAGATAAAAAGAGCCTGGTGTTGGTTGGGCTCCCAGCTTTGGCTCTCACCGTGTCTCAGTCATTTGCTTATTTGCCTGTCTGCACCAGACCAGGCGCATACTCAAGGCTCAGCATCTAGCCTAGTGCCCAGTGCGTAGCAGATGCTCAAGAAACGCGCACTGACTTACACTCTTTTAAGATCAGGGGATTTTCCACCTTGATAACCTGCCACTTTCTGAATAACGTTGGCCTTCTCTGAAAGTCAGATCACCCTCCAAGGTGAAGAGCTGCTATGCTTGAGGATGTCTTAGGCAGGATACATTATTCTCATCCAGCAGTTCCCAGAGAGTCCAACATCTATCGTGGGTATCTATCATGGGTATTCATACATCTTAAGAACTAGCAGCAATGTTGGCAAAAGCATAGAGCCTCCAAGGGGCAGTGCTAATGTAGAGTATCACCCAAGTAGCTGTTTACATATAAACAAACAAGCTCAGGTATGCCTTGGGGCCTCCGAATGGCAGGCGGTTTGTAGGCTGCTGGGGGGATTGATGCCTGGGCATGCCCAGGACCAGGAGCGATGGAGAAGCCACTTCTGGACATCAAGGTCCAAAGGCAAAAATCTTAAAAGGGAGTGGCGAACGTCTGCCTTCCCTCCTGCCATCCCTCCCCGCCACCAGGCGTACTGGGTGCTGGGATCACCCCTGTTTCCCTGAGCTCGGCTCCACCTGCAGCTACATCTCCCCCTCCCTGCACCCACCGCCGCAGGATTTCTGCGGCTTAAAGGCTTAGGCGCAACCTCAAAAGCCGTGTGTGTGCCCTGCTGATCCCTCCCCCGCCCGCCCTGGGGATTTGAGCAGACAGGGCAGGCTCAGCCCCTGTCCGACGCGCGGGCATCACGCCCTTGAACGTGGCCCGGCGGCTCCTGATCCCCGCAAGCCCGTGGGAGGAGAAGGAAGCTTTTCTCAGGAACCTGGGATTAAACTCCAGCATTCGGATCCCGACGTGGCCCGTCTGATCTATTACTCTGTCTCGTTCTCTTGCCCTCTCGCTCTCTCTTGCCCCAGGAAGTCAGTTCTGTCTTCTCTCTCGCTTTCTCACACTGAGGCTGTGTCCTGTGGAGCCGTGGGGACAGGCTGTGCAGCAAGGGATGAGTCTGTAAGTTAAGGACACTCAGAGCGACGGGCAGCCGGCCGAGCTGGCGCTGTGCGTGTGTCGCCTGGCTCCTCACGGCCCCGGGTTCTCTCGTGATCTGCACTCGCAGGTGACGGCACAGCCCCCGAGGTGTTAAGCAACTGGCCAAGGTCACACAGGTCACAAGGGGCAAAAGCACTTCCTGAAGTCTAAGTCCATCTGCTTCTAAAGATGTGTGCTGGGCAGCTGTGTCGGACGTGTGCTGTTCCAAGTTGTGGCTGTCGGTGGCAAGGGTAGGAGGCCCAGTTCCTGCTGAGGGTGCTCCGTGGTCTGTGTCCCCACCCCCCACGCCATTTCTAGAGGATCTGACTGGGGGTGGGCTGGTCCCAGCTGTCAGCCACCACCTGGGGAGGACGGGGTGGGCATCTGCCTGCTTGTGCAGCCTTTGGCATTCACACGGGGTGTGGCACACACAGTGAGGATGACTGTTTTGTCACCTTGCGTTTGGCAGCAGATGGTCACTGGAGAGGCAGAGGACCAGAGAAGTTGAATGACATGGTGAGGGTCACACAAGCTCATGGGTAGTTGAGCAGGGACCCCAGTCCACAATGCAGTTTGATTTCTGCTTGAACAGAACATCCCGGTGTCATAGATACCCCCTAACCCCGGACAAGGAACACAGGGTCCCACCGTGAGTCCTGGTTTATATTGGCCGGGTGCCCTGAGCTGGCCGTGTCCTTCTCTGAGCCTCATCTGAAAACAGGTTTTAACTTAGGGCTGCAGTGCCTGCCTCGTGGCTTTAGGATGTGCCGGGAAGACTTGGGTGGTACGGGATGGTGGGTCGCAGGCAGCGGGGAGCTCTGCAGTTACCCACTGTCTTTGCTGGCAGGTGAAGGCCACGCATGGCGTTCACTCTGCTCCGTGGCCCTCCTGCATACACACGGGAGTATGGAACAAGGCATGAGCCCGAGAGTGTAGCTGTTCCTGCCAAGGGCAAAGCCATTTATAACCCACATCCCCTCCCTGCTGGAGGCCAGGTGACACGTCCTCAGCAGCAGAAAGACGGCATGACATTATTCTAATTTTCAAAGAGTCTAATTTTTCAAAGATGTTATTCTAATTCCCAGGATCGGATACATCACCAGCTCTCAAAACACTGGTTTAGAGAATTAGGAAATGTCTCGAATTTTCACAGCAGAAATGTCTATTGATCTGCACTGAAATATCCCAGACAGCTGCGTTTCTCCTGGAAACAAGATCTCGGCCTCAGGAATGTCGAGTCTCTCGCTTTATAATTCTCCATCCCGGAGCCGACAAGCCTTGAAGCGGATCCACGTCCTTGAGCTGACAGCAACAATTCTATTAAAGAAGTTTGATTACAAAAAGAGAGAGAGGGAGAGAGAAGTGAAAGAATCTATTTTTAATTAAATGCTGCTTGTTCCAAAGTGAGAACACTTTCTGGGTATCTAGGGGGCTGGTGTTTTCTGTGTCTTACTGGGAAAATCTGATCTTAAAAATCAGAAGAGTTTCCATGTAAAGAAGAAACCATCATTTTCAGAGCTTAGGGCTAAATTATGTTTACAGAGAAGGGATTTCTGTCTTGGAAGTTTATTTAACAAGCATTTATCAAGTGCCCACTGTGAACTAGGTGTCATTCCAGGTACCTGACGGGTTTGCAAGGATAACGGGATGAGATGATACAGAGTGTTATTTTTGTAAATATTTTACCGTTGGTTTATCAAGTTGATGGCTAAGGTCTCTTGAGAACCTGTTTCCTGGGCCTGGCCTAGGCATCGAGGTTGCAGGGTGAGCAGGAGGGTGTGGGGCTCTGCCTTCTAGATACTTCCAGTCTAACTGGTGTGATGTGGATCAGTCCAGGGGTGTCTTACTGGGGTCTGTACAAACGGCATTCGTTCATGTTTGCATTTGTTCATGGAAGTGCTTGTCCACTGGTGTCTCCAACAGGGCAGGGGGTGAGAAGGGATTATCGCTCTCTTCCCCATAAACATCCTGAGGCAGCTCAGAGCTGCGTTGGGGGGCAGGGATGGTACTCGAATCCTGAGCATTTGATTTGGGTTGTTGCCACGTTGTTTTGGCTGCTATGAATAATATAGCCATGAGCATTCCTATACAGGTTTTTGCGGGGACATATGTTTTCCTTTCACTCGGGTATATACTTGGGAGTGGAATTGCCGGTCACATGATAACTCTGTTTCATCTTTTGGGGAACTGCCAGACTATGTTCCAGGGCTAGACCATTTTACATTCCTCCAGCAATGTCTGAGGCTTCCAATATCTCCGTATCCTTGCCAACACTTGTTATTTTCTGCCTTTTGGGTTTTAGCCATCCTGGTAGGTGTGAGGCCTTTCGTGTTGTTTTTTAAAGCACAAGGCATATCTAAAACATGATCAGCTTTAAGGTGCTAGAATATTTGTGGATAATACAGTGTCCAGCAACTGTTTCCTAAGAGCACCAGTCTGCCCTGGACTGAGAGAGTGTTAGCCACCTGGCTGGCCGGTCCCCGGGCAGGTGGGCTCTGCAGTTCCTCAGTGGACTCCCAGATGTCACGTGAGCTTTGCGGGGAGACCCACAGGTAACTAACGGTCTGCCGTCTCCTCTTGTCTTCCAGCAATTCACGAGTTCCCCACAGACCTGTTCTCCAATAAGGAGCGACAGCACGGAGCCGTCCTGCTGCACATTCTTGGTGTAAGTGGCCCCCACGGTGCAATGTCGATACACTTGGGGCACGTGAAGCCTCTGCACAGCGAGCCAGAGCCACGGGGTGTCGGAGATCTTGTTTCATCCTTGCGACAGCCCCCTGAGGAGGGCTGATTCTGCACCTGTTTTACCCACAAAGAAAAATGATATCTTAACTGTGTTAGGTGACATGCCCAGTGTCACACGGCTGGCAGCCCTGGAGCCAACATAAGAATGCAAGTCTTTCATGTCCCACATTTTCTGCTTTTATAAAATGGGCATGGTGTGTGAACATGGGTCAAGTGCATCAGACGTTGCATGGTCCGTGATCCGTCCTCGTGTGTGCTTGCTGTCACGATTCCCTGGACTACCCCTAAATTTTACCACCTTTGCATAAATGTACAGACGATCCCTGACTTATGACATTTGACTTACAATTTTTCAACCTTATCATGATGTGAAAGTGATATGCATGCAGTAGAAACTGTACTTCGATTTTTGAATTGTATCTCTTCCTGGGCCAGTGATAGGCAGTGGCGGCTGCTCCTGCTCAGCCATGCCATCACGAGAACAGACAGCCAATACCCTACTACAGACTGTTGCCAGATGATTCTCCCAACTGTAGGCTACTATAGGTGTTCTGAATACATTGAAGGTAGACTAGGCTAAGTTCTTGTGTTTGGTAGGTTAGGGGTATTAAATGCATTTTTAACTTAGAATATTTTCATCTTGATGGTGGGTTTATTGAGACTTAACTCCCATCATAAGTCAAGGAACATCTGTAGTTTAAAACTTGGGCGCACCTCTTGTTAAACTTCCCTCTATATTTAGACAGACCTCGATGATGAATGGTGGAGTTCAAGTAGTAACTCAGAAAGGAATGAAGGGTTCAAACCTAAAGTATAGGTTACCCGGTCTGTGATGGACTTAGGCAAACTATAGCCCCAGGCAAGTCTGGCTCGCTGCTTGTTTTTATAAATAAAGTTTTATTGGAACACAGACACTCCCATTCATTTTTATATTACCTGTGGCTGCTTTTGTGCTTCAGTGGCAGAGCTGAGCAGTTGTGTCAGAGACTCCATGGCCCACAAAGTGAAAAGTATTTACTATCCGGCCCTTTACAGAAAAAGTTTGCTGCCTCTGTTGTCCAGTATGGGGAAGCAAAGGTGGTCAAAGGGTTTGCTTCCCTACTTTGGATCAACCACCGCAAATTCTCCTCCCGATCAGCCTCGCCGACCGCCTAGCACCATCTGCTTGTGTGTTTACACCCAACCAAGTATTAGTCTTTGCAGGCGATAATTAAGAAAGTGAAATCTGGGATTCCCACATAGAGAGTAACAACCAGAGAATAATGAATAGGTGAAGTTTTAATTAACAGGATAAACCACTAAATGAAAATGAAGACTAGAATGAGAGCTGTAGGCAAATTTTGAATGACAAGCTTACTTATTATTTCTATGAAAGAGTCATTATCTTTCTAGCTTCTCTGGCTTTGCACTCCCTCCCCTTTCACTAGGGAGTGTGGATTTGGCTGATGTTCCTGTGGTCCTTCCTCACGAAAGTCTTGGCATAGCTGAGACAAAGCCTTTTTTTACTTTTGTTTTTTTTGCTGCACTTTGTACACCTCGGGAATTTTGCAGGAACCCTTTAGAGCAGGGGTTACCAACTGTGGCTGGGGGGCCAAACCCAGCTCTCCACCTGTTTTTATAAATAAAGTTTTATTGGAATTCAGGCCACACCCATTCTACAGCTGCTTTTGTTCTACAACAGCAGAAGAGTTGTGAAAGAGACTGTTTGGCCTGCAAAGCCTAAAATGTTACCATCTGAGCCTTTCTAGAAAAGCTTGCTGACCTCTTCTTTAGAGCACGGAAGGACCCCAGCTTAGGAGCCCGTTTTGTCTGCAGTGCTCCCTGGCCCAGGAGATGGAAATCAGGGTGACATCTGGGCCCCCCTTTCCTGCCAGTGTTTCTGAGGACATCAGGGGAGAGAGCAGGCCTTTGGCCCACAGGAGGTGACGCTGGAGGGTATGCTACGAGTGTGAATTGGAGTTAGAACCCTGAGCCCTGTAGCAGGGGCTCTCCCAGCTGCTCTCTCCCGTTTACCCACACCCCTGCTGTTTCTTCCCTTGTGCTTCACCCCGAAAAACAATGGGTCAGCCAACTGGGACAGTCACCCCTGGACTCCAGCAGACACCTGCCTCGGATGCCTTGGCCACAACCAGTGTGTCTTGCACTTTATTTAATCACAGTTAATTGAGTGTGAAGTTGTCACACTGATGTGAGTGAAGCGGCCAGGCCTTTTGCAAACAGGACAAGCATGTCACATTTTCTTTGCAGACGGAAAGGTTTTCCCCCAGTGCTTGGAGTAAAACCCTTCTCCTTTCCGTTGGTTCTGGTCCCTGCCTCTCTCTCCACCCCACCTGCTGCTTCTACCTGTTGTTGTTGCTCAGATGCATCCAGCATACTCTTGCCTCAGGGCCTTTGCACCTGCTCTGGGGGGTTCTAGAGACTTTATTTGATTGTCTCTTAGTCCCCCACTAAGGTAAGTCATGGGAAGCAGAGGTTTTCCTGGTGTCCTCACCATGTGTCCCCGATTCCTGGAACAGCACCTGGCACGTAGGGCGAGCTGGGAGAAGCCCGCCGGGCAGCTGGATAGATGGGCCGGCGGGGGAGGCTCTAGGCAGGAAACCATTTAAAACTACTAGTCTGTTCTTTTTTTTGAGACAGAGTCTCACTCTGTTGCCCAGGCTAGAGTGCTGTGGCGTCAGCCTAGCTCACAGCAACCTCAAACTCCTGGGCTCAAGCGATCCTCCTGCCTCAGCCTCCTGAGTAGCTGGGACTACAGGCATGCGCCACCATGCCCGGCTAATTTTTTCTGTATATTTTTAGTTAGCCAATTAATTTCTTTCTATTTTTAGTAGAGACGGGATCTCACTCTTGCTCAGGCTGGTTTCGAACTCCTGACCTTGAGCAATCCTCCCAGAGTGCTAGGATTACAGGCGTGAGCCACCACGCCCGGCCCCGGTCTGTTCTTACTTCTTCATCAAACAGATGAAGAAACCGAAACCTGGAGATGTGACTTATGCAAAGTCATGTGGCAGATAAGTCCCAGAACAGCATTAGGGTCTGGACTCCATTCCATGACCCTCCCCACGTGAACGGCCCGCGTGTTGTCCCGTGTGCCGGCGTGAAGTCGCATCCCAGGAAACGCCGCATCTCCAGTTGCCATTGGCTTTGGCGGGGGGTGGCCAGTTGGTAACAAGGAACTTGTGCCTCCCCTAAAAATAAAGGGGCAAAATTAGGATAATCATTACTGTAAATTCTTCAAGTGATGACTCTAAATGCTTTTCTTCTTGGCCGTTAGGATTAGATCTTGCCTTTTGAGGGCAGACTCTGGTGCTAGGAAAGACAGCTGCTGCTTCAGGAAAGAGAGGTTGGAGAGAGGAAGAAACAAAGTGCTTTTCCTGCTCTCAGACTCGCTCACCACATGCTGCTTCACCTCCGGTCACCAGAATGGGTGTGGGTTTTTCCCCCCACACACCACGCAATTCCGTGCACACCAGCTAGGTGTCCTCTAATTCGATTCACTCCTGACACTACCTACCTGGACACGGTGTTGGCTCCCACAGGCGCAGGGCTCAGTCCCGTGAGACTGTCCCCACTTCAGACACCGGGTTGGGGCCTTTGCTTCTCACCAGCCAGCGCTAAATCAGAGCTCCCATGGCCCCCTCCTCGGGTTCGATCAGTTTGCTAGAGCGGCTCACGGAACTCAGGGAAACGCTTCCATTTGCCCATTTATCGCAAAAGGTTATTGCCACGGGTACAGATGAACAGGCAGATGGGACACGTGCCGAGTGCGAGTTGGGGGGGACGGGGTGCGGGGCTCTCGAGCTCCCCCGGACACCACCACCCAGGAGTGTCCCTGTGTTCAGTTGCCCAGAGCTCTCCAAACCTCGTCCTTGGAGTGTTTTATGGAGGCCCCGTTACCTAAGCTCAACTGATTACATCATCGGCCGCTGGTGACCAGCCTGACCTTCGGCTCCTCCGTGGAGGTCAGAGGGTGGGGCTGAGAGTCCCTCTAATCCTGCCTTGGTCTTTCAGTGACCAGCCTACATCCTAAGCTGTCTAGAGGCCCCCCCCCGCCGCCACCAGTCAGCTCATTGGCATGCAGGGGACACTCCTGTGACTCCTGAGATTCCGAGGGTTCCAGGAGCCCCGTGATGGCGGCCGAGGGTGGAGAGCAAACGTGTATTAACATGTCACAAGATCACAGGAGAGGAAGGAGCATAAGATCACGTGGCCTGAGTTTAAGTCCCCTCTGCTGTTTAGCGTGTTATGTCTCCTCTCTGGGCCTCAGTCTCCCCATTTGCTGATGAGGGGATCGAGGGAGCAAGTCTCTAGGGTGCTGGTGTTTTCCTCTGTGCCACTCAGTCCCCGGCCTCTGCCCTGGCACCTGATCTGGGGGGGAGGGCAGTGACGGATCCTGGGCAGGTGCCCCGAATGAGCGTCTGTCTGCTTCCCTCGCAGGCTCTGTACATGTTCTACGCCTTGGCCATAGTGTGCGACGACTTCTTCGTTCCGTCTCTGGAGAAGATCTGCGAGGTATGTGGCGGGGACCGAGGGGACCGAGGACACCTCGGTGAAGCCTGGGTGGGGTTTGGGGGCGAATGAGGATGCGTGGCATGTAAATGACAGGCCCAGGAGTGGGGAGCACCTGGTGGTGGAAACTGTCACACCCGGCACCTGGTGTCTGCCCTCCCTCGGGAGCCCCCGGACTAGACAGGTGGGTGGCGTCCTCTCCCAGCGCTCGGCAGGAGAAAACGCCCCCAGCGTGAAGCCGCCACCCGGACGGCTGGACCCACGCAGGCCGTCGGCGTGTGTGCCGAGCCTGGGCGGGTCTCGAGCTGTGGTGGAGCGTGTCCCGTGACCAGTGTGGGCGGCAGGTAACGGCAGGGATCTGCACGCACTCCCTCTGTCCTAACCTGCAAGCTGACGTTCTCGCCCCTTAATTAATTTGTTGGTCTTTGGCTCCTTGCCTTATTTCTCCCCACATACGAGGCCCTGGTTAGTCTGTTTCTTTATTTCGCCTTACTCTTGCCTTCCAGTCGGGGAATGAAAACGACTGTCATTTGCGGCACCTACTGTGTGCAGAGTGCTCGGGCTTTGCCACCCATCGTCCTCGTGAAACTCCCAGCTGTTTGAGGCCATGTCATCGCGGTGACATTTGCAGCTGGGAACATGGGGTGTTTGGGGCAGCTGCTTCCCCGTGACTTTGCCTACTGCTGGGGACAGTGTGGGGGCTTAGTGTCACCTCGGGGAAGGGGCTGGCTGCTCTGGGCCTGGGTGCCCGCAAACAGTGAGCTGGCGAAAGTGTGCCGAGGCCTTCCCCTCCTTGCCCACCACACCGCCTCCCAGATGGAGCCACGCGCTCACTGCATCCAGACGCCTGTCAGTGAGAGGAGGGGCTGGAAGAGTGCTCGGCACAGAGGAGGCCGCAGTCGCTGGGGGTTAGCACAGGAGGTTCCACCTTCACCCCGTGGAGTGGTGCGCTGGGGGGTGGCGGTGACCTCAAGTGGTCTGTTGCTGCCTCTGCCTTCTGGAGGTGGCCCTCAGGAAGGATGCAGTCCAGTGCCCCTTACTGAATACACGCCCAGGCGCCCACTAGGCTGGGCGCTCAGGGGGGCCACAGCAACGGGGTTGGGTCCCCAGCCCCTCTGGGGTTGACGGAAGCCCGTGGAAGGCGGGTGACTGGGGCACTGCACCATGTACGGTGGAGGTGCCAGGTACCCCGTGGAGTCACCTGTGTCCCTGAGGATATGGAGGGGAGTGAGGGTGACGGTCCCAACCTTGTATGTAAGACTGATATGAGGGGTCAGGGAGAGACATCAAAGGTCTGAGGAGCCAGAGGGAGGGAGGAAGCATCTCTGTTGGGGAGAGGCCCAGGCTTTGGAAGTGGGAGGGATTTTAGCAAGCAGAGCGGGAGGGAAAGAGCATTCTAGGCAGCAGGAACAGCCCAGGCCAAGGCAGGGAGGACCCAGGCAGGAGGGAGCACAGTCTGGCTTCTGCAGAATGTGGCCTTGCCAAGCTGAGCTGGCCTTGACCGAAAGTTCCCAGCCCCGTCCGTGCTCAGCCCTGGGCACAGGACCTCTGGGTTTCCGTGAGCTGCGGCACGTGGGCTGCATGGGGAAGGCCTTCCGGAATGCAAGGCCAGCCGAGTGTCGGGGCCTCTGGGTCCCACAGCCCTGACGCTCTCAGAGGCCCCGTACCCAAAACCTGCTGGGAGGGGACAGTCACTGGACTGGGGAGCCCCTGAGGAGTGCCATCATGTGCCAGACCCTGTTCTAGACGCAGGGGATCCAAAGATGAAACACCAGCCGCTGCCCTCATCTCCCCGTGGGGGAAGGCAGGCACATGGCCTCAAACCCGCACGCGTGACTCGTGTTTCAGCAATGGAGGGTACAACACACTATGTGTCCAGGGGAAGTGGCTGGCCCTGGGCTACCCAGAGATAGACACACAGAAAGACTTCACCAAGGAGACGTTATTTAGTCTGGCTCGGAGGATGGGCAGAAAGTAGGCTGGTGGGGGAGGGGGAAAGGGGCATTGAGTTGAGGTCCGGGCGGAGGGCAGGTGCTCGGGGCCCAGGGTGCGGCTGCAGTGCCGTCCTGCTCGCTCCTTGGCTGCCAGAGTGTCCAGTCATCGTGTCCTCTGCCCTCGTGTCACACCCTGAGGGTCCGGGGTCACTTCTGTTTCAGAAACTCCATCTGAGCGAAGATGTGGCAGGGGCCACCTTCATGGCTGCGGGAAGCTCCACGCCAGAGCTGTTCGCCTCCGTGATTGGTGAGAAATGCCCACGACCCGGGACACGGGATCTAGGAGAGCTCGGGTTTGGCGCCAGCGCAGTGGGGGCCTTCATCAGCTCAGAGCCTCAGCTTTCTCATCTGTAAAATGGGCAGTTGGGCAGAGAGAGAGAGAGAGTAGATTGGTGGTTTCTTGGGGTGTGGGCTGGAGTGGGGTGCTAAGGGGGGTATGTGATTTCTTTCTGGGGTGGTGAAAATGTTCTAAAATTAGACTGTGGTTTGGGCTGTGCAATTCTGTGAATTTGCTAAAACTGCTGAATTATATACTTTATGTGGGTGGATTTTATAGCATGTAAATCATATCTCAATAAAACCATTCCCAAAACATGGGAGGATCGGAGCAGCTGGCCTCTGAGGGCATTTTCACGTCCCTGGTTTTGCTGGCTGATAGTAAAAATGAACAGCTCACCTGTCTGCACTGGGGGACGCTGAGGACATGCAGCCGAGGCCAGGCTTTGTGCCTTTCCCTTCCAGGCGTGTTCATCACCCACGGGGACGTCGGCGTGGGCACCATCGTGGGCTCCGCCGTGTTCAACATCCTGTGCATAATCGGAGTGTGCGGATTATTCGCTGGGCAGGTCAGTGGTTGTCCGGCCTGGCAGACTGGGACCCTGAGGTGTGGGGGCTGAGCGTCTGTGACGAGGGGTGGTGCGGTGGTGGGGACACCCTGGGCCCAGCCTTGGCCGTGCCAGCAGCTCCCTGTGGCTCTAGGCGGGTCAGTCTGCCCCTCCGAGCCCGGCTCTCGTGTGTGAAAGCGGCACCTGCGTTCCTTCCGCCTCCCGCAGCGTGTGGTGCGAGGGTGGGCGTTCATCTCCCGTAACCCCAGCCCTGAGCTAGATTCTGGAAAGACTGGAGGCCTGGCCTTGACCTCCCCAGCAGGGAGCACCAAGCTGGCTTCTTGCTGATACCCCATTAGATATCCTCAGAGCCGCAGGGGAATGTTGGACTTGACCTCAGAGAGGTGGGCTCACGGGCAGGTAGCCGGTTACACCTGAAGGTGCCAGATCAGGTAGAGGGGCCACGCCTCTGGCTTCTGCTGGGAAACATGCACTGTTGGGACCTTGGAGGAGGAGAGAGGGTTTGCCATCTTGAGAACGTGACTTGGTTTCGTTCTGTTCGCTAAATATCACAAAGGACGAGGGTTGGCCTGGCGTTAGGAGGAGCTCTGTGGGTGGGCCGTGCACCTGCGAGCTCTGGGCAGCTGCACCCACCTCTGCAGCTCCTGCGACGTTAGCAACTGACGGGGCTCTGCTTGGCAGGTGGTCCGGCTGACGTGGTGGGCCGTGTGCCGAGACTCCGTGTACTACACCCTCTCTGTCATCGTGCTCATCGCGGTGAGTTGCCCGCGGTGAGTTGCCCCTCCCGCCCCAGGTGTCGGGTCGGCCGGGGCCCTGCAAAGTCCCTGCCCTCCTCTGTCCCTGGCACTGTAACCAGAGAACTGTGGTGACATTGTGGTCATAGTTGCCCTTCCCCATCTCCACCTCCACTCCCTTTCCTGAAAACCTCAGACCTGGCGCCTTGGTTATCTAGCAAATGCAGGGACCATTCTGAAAACACAAAGGCCTTGAAAAAGCCAAAGCATGTGTCATGTGGTCCATGCAGTTGAGCTCAAGCACTTTGCACGTCTGAGGCTCTCTCCCGTTCTCCACTCAGGCCTGAGACTCTTCTGCAGACCCAGTTTTGAAAAGCAGAGTTTCTGGTTCCGCTGCTCACAGGGCAGGAAAGAGAGAGGGACAGCTCGGAGCAGCCAGAGGTAGCAGTGAGAGCAGCCAGGGAGGAGCAGGAGGAGAGGAAGAAAAGGCAGACACTGAAACGGGAGGTCCCAGGGTCCATTAGTGCGGGATGTCCCCCGTGGGCCCTGAGGGCCAGGGCAACACCATGGCGTGTGACAGTGAAGCACGTGTGACACACTCAAGACACTTCCCAGGAGCATGTCATCCACAGGGGAGCATTTTGATCCAAGAGACCTTTAAAGTGGCGATGGTGTAGGTGCGTGTCGTGCCCAGACTCTAGGGTGGAACATGCTCTTGAGTGACAGTTCTCAGCCAGACCTTTATATAACAGTCATGTCCCTTGTACTGATTCTCTGTTACTGTGTAACAAATTTCCCCCAAACCCAGTAGCTGAAAACAAATGTATATTATCTCCATCTTCTGCGGGTCAGAAATGGCTTGGCGGGTGCTCTGGGCAGAGTTTCTCACGGGCCATGGCTAAGGTGTTAGCCAGGGTATGGTCCTCTGGGGGCGAGGCTGGGCTTGCAGGAACACTCACCAGGCTGCGGGTGGCTCCAGGACCTTGCTGTGTGACCTGAAAAGCTGCTCTCAGCAGGGCAGTGGGCTCCCTCAGGGCCAGGGCGGGACCGCAGTCTCTTTGTAACCGGATCTTCAAAAGCAATGTGCTGTCAATGTGCTTTCACTTCTGCGTTCTTAGAAGCAGGGCACCAGGTCCAGCCCATGCCCAAGGGGAACATGAATTTTCAGGTGGTGGATCATCTTAGAGGCTGCCTGCCACACCCAAAACTGAAATTTATGCATAAAATAATCTACCTATACACAATTGCAAAAAACAAATCACCATAATGTTCTAACTATACTATAAAGGAGAAATGAAGTAATTTATAATGAAAAAAATACATCTTTCAGTGTGTAAATGTTTTGGCACAAAGATGCTAAAAGATCCAGTGATGTAATCAGCTGCCCCTATACAGAAAATCTAAACAGAGTAAAGTGTAATTGTCCCTCAATTTGTGTGACAATTACCTTATTAAAAAATTAAGTATTTACTTATTTACTTAAGCCATATAAAAATACTTTGATTTGTAAGATGAAGTTAGGTTCAAAGCTCAGGTCATTGTTTACTACTCACCTGAATATTTATTCAGGCATTTAAGACTTGAGCCAAATGTAGAAAAACATCCATGTGTTTCTAACATCACATGTTTACGTCTGTCTGGCATCCTTGTCCTCCACTGCCTCTGAATGCCAGTAGCCGTCCACTGGGCTGCAAACTCTAAAAGTATCCCTGTCAGTGTCCCGCAAGTTCCCCAGGTGGTGGCACGCCCTCCCCACTGTGGGGTGCCACTTCCTCAGAGCCTTGAGTTTGGAGAATGCCTGGCCAGAAAGGCCCTCTCAGAAGTGGCTTCTCAAAGTGGATCCTGTGTGTGCCACCCACTGTGACATGCAGGAGAGCAGACAGTGGGCCCAAGCCCAGACAAAGCCCCCTGGCCTCTCCTGGCACCATGTGTAGGGACTTGCATGTCTCCAAAATCAGATTGCTGGGAGCAGCCTGTCCACCCTGTGTCGTGCCGGGGTGGTCAGAGGACCACGAAGGCAGCATTTTATTGTGTCTCCCGCTAAAGATGCAGAATTGGGTTGTCGGGCAACCTCAGCATCTTCTTAGGAAGCCACAGGCCCTTGCTGTCACGCCCTGGCATCCTTTCAAATTGTGCAAGCTGGACCTTCTCCCTTGGAATATCCAAAGGGGTTAGGAAAACTATACACTATCCCAATACACACACACACACACACACACACACACACATGCACACATATGTAGATGTCATTTCAGTCTTTGAGATTTCTTGATTTTAGCAATTCTCCATTAATGAGGGCAGGCTCCTGCCAGGTCAGTACCCAGCAGCCACTTGGACCGTCAAAAATCACGGGCTTTACTACTGGGCATCTACCCAAAAGATCAAAAGTCACTTTATGAAAAAAAGACACCTGCACTCGAATGTTTATAGCAGCACAATTCACAATTGCAAAGCTGTGGAAACAACCCAAGTGCCCGTCAATTCGTGAGTGGATTAATAAAATGTGGTATATGTATACCATGGAATACTACTCAGCTTTAAGAAACAATGGTCATATAGCACCTCTTGTATATTCCTGGATACAGCTGGAACCCATTCTACTAAGTGAAGTATCTCAAGAATGGAAAAACAAGCACCACATGTACTCATCAGCAAACTGGTATTAACGGATCAACACCTAAGTGGACATATAGGAGTAACATTTATCGGGTGTCGGGAGGGGGGGAGGAGGGGATGGGTATATACAACCACAACGAGTAAGATGTGCAACATTTGGGGGATGGACACACTTGAAGCTCTTACTAGAGGGGGGAGGGGGGCATGGGCAAGTATGTAACCTTGACACTTGTACCCCCATAATATGCTAAAATAAAAAAAAAATATCAGCAAAAAAAAGAAACATGGGCTTTATAATAGTCTAGGGGCGGTCTCTAGGGACAGTCATGCCAAGCTGGGGCTGTATGTTGCAGCATCTTGCTGACCTAGGTTTCAGCTAAGAAAAGGCCACCTTCTGTAGGTGAGACACTCAGACGTGGAGAGAAGAGCCCGGCTTTCTGCAGCACACGTGGCGAGGCCGGGACAGCTGGCTCTGGGTGCTTAGGGGTGTGCATTTACTCTTCTTTTGGAATAAATATGTCTCTCCCCCCCAACCCTCTGTTTCTTTTGCATTCTAGTTCATATATGATGAAGAAATTGTGTGGTAAGTTTTTAAAGTTAATTTTTGTTGTTCTTTTTAGTTCTTAGTTTCCAGTATCCTTGTTTGTTGGGTTCACTGAATATTTTTAAAAATTACTTTTGCAAACATAAGCTTATTAACTTGTGAAAGTGACCAGGACATCATTCTAAGTGATCACGCCTTTGTCCTTTCAAAGCGAGGAAATTGTTTCCCCTCATGTGCCCGCCCTGCTGATGCCACGATATATTATAAAAGATAAGCGTGGCAGATACGGACCCAGTAATGGGCTGGTTTCTGGAATGCAGCTACGACAGAGACGTCATGACAAGGCAGTGAATTAGGAATGGCCTTAATTTCCCAGGGACAACTGGGAATCCATACAGAACATCAGATCCCTACCTCACACCTCACACAAGAATAAATTCCAGGTGACCTAAAGCTCGTACTGCAAGAAAGCAAACTTTAAAAAAATAAATAAATAAGCCTAAGAAAATATAGGGACTTGTCTTTATGACACTGACGTAGGAATCGATTCCTTAGTTAAGCTACATAAAGCACAAACTTCCAAGGGCGCAGGTGGATCCTTCCACTCTGGTTTCTAGGGTGTGAAGGCATCTTATATTCACAAGTCATAAAAACTCTTTGCTCGCTGGCCATGACCCGGGATCCGTGTTTCGTGTGGATTATCTGCGGGAATATAGCCGGGCTGAGGGCATCCGCTGCCGATAGGAGCAGCCGTGTGCCCTGGGCCCAGAGAGACGTGGTTCTGGCCCCGTCCGTGCTCTCACCCACCGTGTGGCCCTGAGAAGACTGCTCCCCTCCTGGGTCTCATTTCCCTCCCGTGTAGACGGGGTTGGGTGGTGATGGTTACATGTCCCTTTCTGGCTCGGCCGGTCTGTGGGCTCTGCGTCAGCAAAGGAAAAGCTCTGGAAACAACTGCAGCCCGCGCCAGGCACGTAGGGGGCTTCCGCACATGACTGAACAAAGTAAAGCTTGCGTGGCCCCTTGGGGGCTGTGGTCAGAGGTAAAAGGTCCCCACTGCTCTTGGGGTCGGGCTACACCCACAAGAGAGCAGTAATGGCGCATCCCAGAAAGATCCCCGACCCCACCACGCCAGTGTGTGGCCCAGGAGGCCTTTGCCTCCCCACCCCCCACTGTATTCAGTCCATTCTTAGCCCCCCAGGACGTGGGCCCCTTTCCACCTGCACCCACAGCTTCTCTGGTTCCCGACCAGAGTCCTGGGTGACCATAGGGTCTCTTAGGGTCCAGTCTGCGTGGCCGCAGGACTCTACCCTCCCTGAGTGCTGGGGTGTGGTGGCCCCGGCCCCTCGTTTTCCCAGGTAGTAGGGGGAAACTCCACCTGAGTCCTGCAGACCCCTGTAGTTGAGAAGACCCCCTCAGCCTTCTCTCGCTCTGTCACCAAGGGGGCTTGTGACGGCAAAACAGCCGCAGGCTGGGTGTGTCTCCCGCATACCCGGGTCCTGGACTGGGCGTTGCTGCGTCCCAGCCTCCATGTGCCATGGCCCCACCCGTGTTCTAACCACTGTCTCCTTTCTCTCTTCGAGGTGGGAAGGCCTGGTGCTCATTGTCTTGTATGTGTTCTATATCCTGATCATGAAGTAAGTGCCCTTCCTCTCCTCCTCCACGCTGCTGGACACCCGGTCTGCAGCCTGTCCCCGCCTTTTGTCAGAGCAGGGACGGGAACCTCTGCCAGATCTTTGTCCCTTTGGGCCAGCTCCAGTTCTCCGGTGGCCACCCTGCTGGGCGTTGCCAGAGTGGGGGAGAGGTGTTGTGACACTGTTTGGGGGTGCTGTGTCACACCTGAGCCAGGGGAGTCGTGCCGGGTGGCTGGTATGTGAGGAGCGAGGCTGCGTCCGTAACCAAGTGGCGGGCACCTCTGTCCCACCCGGCTCTGGGCAGCTTCTCCATGCCCCGGGTTACCACTCTGTGTTGCTGTCTCTGTACATCTCTTGGTAATTCAATACCACTCTTTTCCAAAAGCCAGGCAGGTTAAATTCTGCTCCAGGCTTTATAAAATGCCACTGCTCAGGGCCGCTGCTTTGCACAACTGCAGGGGGCGCCACCTGTAGTACTGGGGACGCCAGCGCTGCCCTGGGTTGTGCAACCTTGAGCCCCTCCAGAAGCTCCCCAGGTGAGACCCATCTCAAAACTGCCTGTGAGGAATGTTACTAAACCAGAAAGAGGAACGAAGTTCTGACAGGCCACAACCTGGGCAAACCTTGCAACCATTATGCTGAGTGAAAGAAGCCAGTCACAAAAGGACAAATGGTGTGTGATTCCACTTACGCTGAAGGATCTAGAAGGGTCAAGTTCATAGAGATGGAACATAGACTGGAGGTTAGCGCAGGGGACGTGAGTGATCAGGAGTTCTCAGTTCATGGGTGCAGGTTGCTGTTCATGATGATGAACATGTTTTGGATGAGCCTCCCAGTAGGAGGAGGTGCCCCCAGACTACCTGTGTTCCCGGGCTCACATCAGCAAGCTCCGTGGCTCAGTCCAACAGCCAAGGCTCCACGCTGCCCTCAGGGCCCGACACTCTGGGGCCGTGCGGACTGGGTGCCCGGGTTGGGGTGCGAGACCCAGCAGATGCCGCACGCAGCTGGTCGCTGGGACTTCCCTCCGCCGCCCTGACCTCCTGCCCCACCTGGCTTGCAGGTACAACGTGAAGATGCAAGCCTTCTTCACCGTCAAACAGAAGAGCATTGCCAACGGCAACCCGGTCAACAGCGAGCTGGAGCCCGGTAATGACTTCTGTGACGGTAGCTATGACGACCCCTCCGTGCCATTGCTGAGGCAAGGTAAGGCTGAGCAGACAGGATGGCGAGGTCCGTCACAGAGGCCACTGTCCCCTTCTGTTTCCTGCACACACACACACACACACACACACACACACACACACGCACGCACGCACACGCAGACTGTCATTCTCCGACTCTTGGTCACAGCGCCCTGAAGGAGGAGGGAGAGTCGGTGCTGAAAATGTTGCTCAGATGGAAGGATGGAGGGGAAGAGACACCAGAAAAGAAAAAATCAGTAGTTACGTCCCCGGGAGTTTCCCCGAGCCGCCTCTGGGGCAGCCCGAGGCTGAGCAGGCGTCCCCTCCCCAGCCCAGAGAGCCTGCCCGGAGCCGCTTCCCCTGGGATTTTTGGCCCCTCGTCTGAAAACGGGGAGGGAGGTGTGGGGGGGTTCTAGGCCTCCGGAGCCAGCCTCTGTCATCTCTTGTCGAGTTCCACACATGGTCCCGGCCTGACTGGCAGCTTCCGAGGAAACCGTCATAGTCCAGCCAGTGGGCAGGTGACTCCCTGTGGGGGTCCGGGAAGGAGAGAGCTCACCCTTCCCCAGCCCCGCCAGCCCCAGCGGGCTCTTGTGCTAGAATATTGAAGAACGGGCAGTTCACCTGCAGTGTTAGAGGCCTTAACCAGCGGAGAGAGCCTTGCGCTGGCTGCCTGGGGTCTTTCTCCCTTAGTTCCGGGCCAAGTCTCATCCTCTGTCAGGTCACCTCCTTGGTGTTGTCTGTGGTGGGACCAGGTGGTCACAGAAGGGACTTGTTCGCCTGAGTCTGGGGCATCTTGGGGCCGGATCTGTACTCTGTGGCCTTCTTTCCAGTCTTCTTCCTGGGCTGCGTCAGGGTAGGGTTTCCTCCCACCTGCATTTTAGATGGGGGGGGGGGGGGTTCTATCCTGTCTCAGGTAACCTCTGAGGAGGTGGCACCTGTCACAGGTGTCCTACTGAGGGATGACTCTCCCCGTATGGAAGGAAGCCACCTGCAGGGTGGGGTGGGTGGGGTCAGGCCACAGTCTGGCTGCAGGGCTCACCCTGAGGGGCAGAGCCTGGTGCCGGGCTCTGTGCCCTGTCTCACAAATGCTGAGCAGACACCCCTGGGGTACCCTGTCTCCAGGACAACCTCCTCAGGGGGGCGGGAGCAATGCTGGCCGCTGCTTCAGACTTTAGCTCCACAGATGCAATGGCTCCAAGGGGACTGTCATGGGTCCCCAGATGTAGGACAGAGGCTGGTTTCTGCACAGTCACATACCCACGGCTGCCATGTTCTCTGGGCCTTCATGGCAAAGAGTAGCCGAGTAGCAAGTCATTCGAGCCAGTGGAAAGTACCAGCTTCCTCAGGCGCCCACCCCAAGAGCCACTTGACACCTGTGGTAGGACTGACCGACCCAGGAGGCCCCTCCCCAGGCCCCGTGGGAAGCACCCCTCATTTCAACATGGGCTCACCCTTGCTGGGGGAGATCAGGGTCCCCAAGACTGCTGCCCACGTGATGCCTTTTCTGGCCTCTGTTCGACTTTGTCTCCGTTGCTTTTGTACCCGAGGCAGCAGGTCTCCCCACAGTTTGTTATCTTCCCCCAAACCTCTTTAAGTCCAGGACAATTTTAGAAAACCGAAAGATTGGACCCAAGACTTCTGCCCAGCACTCGGGCAGTTACTCTACAACTTTGACCAGAGTAAATGTGTTTAGCTAAAGGCCGAGGAGAAGGCAGTCCCAAGGGGGTGCAGAAGAGGGGGTGCAGGCTAGACTCCGGAGCTGCAAAGTGGGGAGGCCTAGGGATGTGGTCTTTAGGTTTTTTCATCCTAGATTTTTACTGCCCATAAGAGGCTCCCAGAGGGCCATGCATGTGTCACTGTCCCCTACTAGATTTGACCAAAGAAGGAGGAAGGGGCACCCAGTAGCACCCCAGTGGGACTGGGGAAACCAGGGCTTTGGGACTCTGCCGTTCCTAAAGGCGTTGCCATGGACTCGCTGGAGATGACATAGGAGTTTGTCTCGCGGCCCTGGGCTCCAGGCAGGCCACTGTGTGACCGCCCCACTGAAAGAAACGCAGGGTTGCTGGCTGGGAGACTGTTTCAGGAACACACGCTCGCTCTCAGCCCTGGCTTTGCTGTCTTCGGTTTTGGTGTTGCCTGTATGAAATCAAAATTTTTTATCATTCAACCTCTTAACTAGAGAAGGGAGGGGTGGAGCATTTTCCCACCACTCTTATAAAATGACTTTATGTTCTTAAATGTTCTTAAGGGCTGTGCAGCTCAGCTCACCCAGTCAACCCTCCTGGCTGGTTTTCAGGTGACCTTACACACGTCCTGACAGCCAGGGCCACCTGACCACCAGCCGCCACCCCAAACCAAGCCAGTCTAGCTCCACATGCCCACCCTGGGCCCTTCCAGGCGGCCCTGGCCCTGGCCCTGGGCACAGCTTTGGCTTGGCACAGGGAGGTTGGGGGGCAATGCCTGGCCTTGGGCTGAACTGCCAGAAAGCCACGCTGTCATCGAGTTCCCTTCCAGACAGCCAGCCTGGGCTTGGACACACCACCTAGTCACTTGGTGGGTGACACCAGCATGAGGTGCCCCAGGAGCCAGGTATCACAGCTCTTGTCTCACAGGCCTCTAGGCTCGCTCCCGCCTCTGAGCCCAGGTGTCCCCTCAGGCAGGGCCTGGCTCTGTGGGATGGAGCTGGAGCCTGCAGGTTTTGCTGGTGTCACCTGCCTCTGAGATGGGGGTTCCTGAGGGAGGGATTCGAGCTTCCCTGGAGCAGGTGGGACCATGGCACGGGGACAGGGGTGCTCCTGCTCCTCTGAGTAGAAGCAGAGCCATCCCGAAGGCCTGAGGCCCCAAGCAATGAGGGTCCCTGTAGAAGGAGCCCCCTACTAACACCCTCCTCCACGTAACCCCTGGCGCCTTCGCCACCATCAAGAATGCTGCCCCAGACCCTCGGCACCCACCGCACGCTAATCACCTCTGACAAACTCTGTTGGCCTCTGTCTCCTTAACTCTCCTCCTCTTCTAAATTGTAAGTAGTTAGCTTTCATGCAAGCATAACACATGCATTAAAAATATATATATATCAACTACGAGCCCAGCCAACGATGCACGCCTCTTTGGAGGTTAGCGTCCGTCTCCAACAGATGCATGTCATCCTGGCTTTGTTTTCTAACCCATAAGCCTCCTGTCTGCTGAGCCGCCTCGCTGCTGTTTGGTGAGAGTGTGTGTGTTTGGTGTGCGTTTGTGCATTTTTGTGCAGTTAACTCTCGCACGGGTTTGCTCTCTGGACCTGTTCCCTGGTTACCCCGTTCTGTTCTCCCGGAACTGGTAGCCGATGCAGAGGGACTGGCGTTTCTCTTTGTACAGCCCTTCACAGGGAAACTCTGCCTGCTTCTGCATGCTGTGTGCACGAGCGGTTTGGTAACCAGACCCTCCCAGGGACCCGAGTCAGGGGTCAGGCCCCTCAGGGTACAGGCCCTGCGCACATTTGCGAAGGTGGCAAGGAAGAGGCCCAGGGACTGGGGTGCTTTGTTCAGCCCCCTGAGGGGAAGGAGAGGGTCAGAGAGAGACACGCCTCCCTTCTGGAGGGTGTCAGGGTTTGTCAAAGTCACTGGGCTCAGCCAGCAGCTCATAGGGCACGCTCAGACAAGCAGGCCCCTCTACCAGGTCTCCATTGCCTGTGATCCAAATCATTGACCGCACTGCCTGCCTTTGGAGAATGAAGTTGGGAGCATCCTCCCCTGCAGGCTTGAGATGATCACTCGAAGGCTGAGCACAAGGCCTCGTGAGGAGTCCATAGCCAGTGCTATCTGCTCCTTCCAGCAGGTTCCCGTGTCAGTTTGTGAAGCTTCATCTGAGCCTCTGTAAATGGAGGCAAAGAAAGGTCCCCTCACAGTCTTGGTGAGAGGGGATAGGGCCCCGGTCTCTGTTGTAGGTGGGCTGCCCTGGTGAGGCTGAGGAGGAGCTGGAAGACCCCTGCCATTAGCCAAGACAGGGCCCCAGAATTGCAGAAGGGCACGGCTGTGAGCGTCTGCCCGTGGGTGGCCCTGTAGCAGGGGACCCGCTGGGCTCTAACGCACGGTGTCAGCCAGCGTCTCAGAGCCAGTGGCCCACCTTGACTGGCAGGAGGAGCTGAAGCGAGGCACCCAGACTCCCAGGTGGCTGCCGGCCGCCAGGGCCACAGCCTAGGGGAGTTCCCAAGGCAAGGGGGGAGGTCAGCGGCCCCCGCACTTGGGAACTGTTTTCGGAGGGATCGGCGCTGATAGTAGTCTGTGCTCAATAGTGAAGGAGACGCCGCAATATGGCAAGAGCCCCGTGGTGATGGTGGACGAGCTCATGAGCTCCAGCCCTCCCAAGTTCAACTTCCCGGAAGCAGGCTTGCGCGTGATGATCACCAACAAGTTTGGGCCCCGGACCCGACTGCGGATGGCCAGCAGGATCATAATTAACGAGGTGAGTTCACTTGAAGGGCAGGGAGAGTCGAGCGGCCCTGGGTGGGTTCTGGCCCTTGGAGGAGGCCCTGGCGTGTTAGCGTCCCTCCCAGGGTCGCTTACTGCTGCACCTGCTTAAGGAAGGAGTCCCTGGTGCCTCCAGAAGGCAGAACATCACCCACAGGCTGCAAATTTCCCTTTCAGGAGGGATTTTTAGAGCAGGCAGCCGTTGCATACAGTTCCCAAGATGTTTCCCTAAGAATTCTAGGCACTAGCGTAGCACTAATTGGAGAAAGGCCGGTTTGAAGGATGGACTGTTTCTTTAAAATGTTATTTAGGACAAAAAAAAAAGAAAAAAAGATGAACACACACACACCTGTTCTCTGTGGACAGAACAAGCTAGAAGGAAGCTTGAGACACTGATGATGACCTCTGGGGACTTCCTTTTCACGCTTGCTGTGCTTGCATTTTATGTTGTGTGTCTGTTTCTCCTTTGAAGAAATAAGTTTTAATATTATTTAATGTGTAAACAGGATAGCAAAGATAACAGGCTCACTGCTCACCAACTTTTCCAGTCTTTGCTGCATTTGTGCATATGGGGATTTTAAGTCCTTATCCTCAGATGCAGACGGTGGCCAGCCGGCTTTAAACCTTGCTCGTAATTAGCAGTGAGCACACAGGTTCCATGCAAGAACGGTATTGCCCGGTGCTTAAAGGTTCTATATTTTGAGCATTTCTGCTTTGATTTCATACACAACAGGCCCTCTTTGGGGAAAGTGTACCAAGAAGGGAAATGCCTTTTCAAATTTTGAGTCATTATAAATCATTTTGAGCCAGTATAATTTGAATCAAGGAAATTTTACTGAATCCTGGTCATTTTTCACAAGTTGGATAATCGTACCTACTGGAGATCGGGGGTTGAACAACTCTTAAGGATTTGGGGACTTTGGGGACTTCATCACACGTGCAGCCAGGAAAAGAATAGGCTTTGATGAGTTGGTAAATTGTTGGTTGTTGTGCCCCAGACATTTTAAGCTCCTGGGAAAACTTCATCTTCCACTGTGTCAAGGTCGGCCTGCCCTACAGGCAGCTCGGGAGCCCGAGAGGCCAGGATTGGGGCGGAATCCTGGGTTTTAATCTTACCTCCGCCACTAACCTACTTGATCCAAGGGCATTGGACGGGATACGCTAAGCTCTAAAAATGTCAGTGACACACACTGCAAGGCTGGGCCTGGAGGTTAAGCAGTGACTGTAGGGAAGTTCTTCATGGAATGGGAGTAGGGAGAGTAAAAACCACACAATGCCTGCTTGCAGAGTTGTTCACTAGGACCCTTTGGTCTCATTTCTTCTTCAGTCATTTTAATTCCAGGACGTTACAGAGATGTTTGCAAAGCTAAAATTACTCCATGGCAGAAATGCCTATGAGATGATACCTGTGTTTGTTCATTATCAAAGAGGGCAAAGCAGCTGAGAGAGGGTTTGTAGGAGGCTGGATATGGGGGGGGGGCGGTTAGGGGCACAGAGGAGGGCTTTGTTTTCCTTCACTCCAAGGCTGGTCTGATCTGGCTCGACTGTCCTTACCCAAAGCCACTGAGGCGAGTTACCCTCAGGGCCCAGATGCTCCTACCTTTGGTTCCCTCCTCCTGTGAACCTGTTCCACCTGGTTACCCACCTCCTTCATCCCCACAGTGCTGCACCTGGGTGCTGTCATTTTGAGCCAGCAAAACTGGCAATAATTTACTGAGCACCTGCTATGTGCCAGGCAGGTGCTGGACAGCTTACCTGTGTTACAGCTTTAATCCTATAGCCTTCCTCCGAGGCACCAAGATGTTTCCAATTTAGGTGAAGTAATTTGCCCATCACCATACAACTAAGGGGCAGAGCGGGGATTCCAACCCAAATCTGAGTCTAGACTCGGAAGGGAAGATGCACACGTTCCTAGGAGTCAGCCCGGTCCCCGTCCCCAGCCCCTTCCTTCTGTCTCATAATTTCTAGCCCCTGCTTGAGTTGGTGGTGGTTGCCTCTTCCACGTGGCAGCCCTGCAAACATCAGGCAGCAGTTGCCACCCCTAATTCTCTGCTTGAGTGTGACGTCCCTGGAATGGTGGCAGGTTCCAGTCCTCACCATCCAGCTGCTCTCCTACGGATACCTTCTGGAATGTCTCTCCCAACATGTGGATCTGTCACTTCCCTTGTGTTATAATCAGTGCCTCTTTTAATACAGCTTCAGCTATCTTTAGATATTTTTTTCTAGGTACCATTGTCTGCTGATTCCTAGTAAGCTGGAGTTAGGAGCCATCCCCCCGCCCCCATCCCTACCATTCATGTTACTACTAAGTCACATCCCCCTCCACTGCAATTTTGTCCTTGTATAGCTAGTTTTGTGTTTTTGTGTGTTTTTTTTGGTGTTTGGATTCCAAGGATGGCCTGTCATTTAACCTTGGATATCAAAATATTATGCCTCCATGTCTGGGCCTGAGTCTCAGGCATAGGTTGCTTTATTCTTTTTGGTGGGCTAAGTGTCGTAGACTCCTTATAGGAAAAAAATTAAAAGCTCCCACCCCACCCTAGACTTCATAATTTAGAAGTCCATGCTAATAGCTAACATGAAGGCAGTTAAATGCTCAGTTTTTTATTCTAGAGAAATAACATGCTTCCATTTAAGTGATAATGGCTCCTCACCCCATAACCACAAGAACAGATGTTGGGCACAGAGTTACAGAGTATTGCCTTGGGGACATGTTTCCTGTCCCCTGGCCTCCTGCTGAAGTAATCGGCGGGTGGGATGTATGTGTCCCTTGTGTGACAGTCATTGTCCACAAAGCCTAGAGCTGATTCGTAAATATTTTTGCTGAGAACCAGGTAAAGGTGAGCTATGCAAAGGCAAGTAGGTTCTTGGGAAAGTGGAAACCTGTTGATTTTGTGAAATGTGGGCTCTGTCTGTGCTGGTTTAGGAGAAACCCACAGGCCGGGTGAGGATGGTGCACCTGGGCTTGGGTAGAACGGAGGCAGCCTTTGCCAATAGCCACAATGAGATGGGGGAGGAGAGCAGGGGACAGATTTGGTCACGGACAATTGCCTTTGAGAACATGCTCGTTAGATGTGCTGAAAGGTCTGAAAAGGCTATCCAAATGGCCAGCCACCCAATAAGATGTTTAACATCTTTAGTCGTTGGGGAAATGAAAACTAAAACCATGATTAGGTACTAGCACACAGACATCAGAATGGCTAAAATTGAAAGGACCGATGATACTGAGCTTTGACAACTTTGGGAAGCAACTGAAATTCTAACCCAGTGCTGGTATGAGTGTAAAATGGTTCAATATGCACCTATCTTATGATCCATCAGTCCCACTCCCAGGTAAATACCCAAGATGGACCAGTGACTATATCCGCAGAAAGACATGTACACAAGTGTTCATAGCTGCATTCTTCATCATAACCAAAAAGAGGAAAAAATTCAAATGCCCATCAATAAGTAAGGGTTATCTGTACAATGGAATATGACATAGCTACGAAAAATATAAAACTACTAACTCATGCAACAACATGGGTGAATCTCATGGGTATGAAGTTGCACAAAAGAAGCCAGACATAAAATAGCATGTGATATCTGAATCCATTTATATGAAGTTGAAGTTCAGGAAAAACTGATGTTTATAAAAGTCAGCATAGTAGTCACCTTGGTTATCTCTGTAGTGGGGGCACATAGGCTAGGAGGGGGCCTGAGGGAGTCTTCTAAGGGGCTGCAAATGTTCTACGAATCTATCTTGACATCACACAACATTGAGCCATGCACTTAAGGTAGGTACACTTAGGTATGATACACCTAAAAAGAAATTAAAAATTATAAAAACCTGCCAGGCACGGTGGCTCACACCTGTAATCCTAGCACTCTGGGAGGCCAAGGCAGGTGAATTGCTCGAGGTAGGAATTCGAAACCAGCCAGAGCAACAGTGAGACCCCGTCTCTATTAAAAATAGAAAGAAATTAATTGGCCAACTACAAATATAGAAATAACTAGCCAGGCATGGTGGTGCACGCCTATGGTCCCAGCTAGTTGGGAGGCTGAGGCAGAAGGATCGCTTGAGCCCAGGAGTTTGAGGTTGCTGTGAGCTAGGCTGACGCCACAGCACTCACTCTAGCCTGGGCAACAAAGCGAGATTCTGTCTCATAAAATAAAATAAAAACCATGCAGTCTGTGACAGTCCTCAGGTGGCTGTGAACGTCCACCACTGTGAACATGGGATGATGGCGTCATTGGCATCGTGGGCTGGATTGTCGATTTGGCACCAAGAAGGGGAGGCCCAGGCCCTCCGATAAACCCTCCAAGGCCTCCTGGTAACCATCCAAATAGAAATGGGCAAATTTGGATGGATTTCAAGGTCTTTGGGCCGATTCTCAGGCAAACCTGTGTCCAGGGATGGTGTTCTAGGAACCAGCTGGAGCTGAGTGCCAGGAACGAGGCGGTTGTGTGACATTTGTCACAGGCCTTGGTGTCTGACTTGCGTCCTGTCCACCCAGCGGCAGCGACTGATCAACTCGGCCAACGGCGTGAGTGGCAAGCCGCTGCAGAACGGCCGGCACGAGAACATCGAGAACGGGAACGTGCCGGTGGAGAACCCAGAAGACGCCCCACGGGATCAGGAGCAGCCCCCGCCGGCCCCGGAGCCAGAGCCGGTGGAGGCTGCCTTCCTGTCCCCCTTCTCCGTGCCTGGTGAGTTCTGGGGGTGCCGGGCTCCGTGGGCTCCACTGAGACCAAGCCCAGGTCTTCAGGATGGAGGCCAGGAGCCAGAGGGCCGTGGGGGGCTGGTGCACAGGCTTGGCGCTAGGTCACCGGAATGAATGCTTGGGAGGTGCTCAGCGATCCGTCATCAGCGCCGAACCCTGGGCCCCAGAGCAGGCCAGCTGGTGGCTTGGGCAGCACCAGTGACCCCCTAGTGACCTCACTTAAGTATTTAGGACAACTGGTCTTTCACAGTAACAAAAAGTAACCAACGTTGTTTTTATGGACTTCTTCTCTCGCCCCTTGCTGCATGGGAAGGCCACTTTGCCTGCAAATCGCTAATTTGCTGGGATAGGGTATTCTAAAGCCACACATAGCTCCTAGACAGTTACACTGTGTACCCGTGTGAAGACCTCTTCTACCCGTCAGCAAGCCAGATGAGACCGGGATTTTGCTGCAAGCCCTCCAGTGTCCTCCTGTCTCACTTGGAGCCTGACTTGCGAGGTCCAGTGTCACCCAACTGCCGGCTCCTTTCTGTTCTTCTCCCTCTCCTGCCCCCTGCTCCCGCCGCAGTGGCCTCGTCACTGTCGTTTCTAGAGCACTCTGTCTCAGGACCTCTGCTCTTGCTGTGCTTTGCCGGAACGCGCCACCCAGGTGATCCATGTGGCTGGCGCCTTTGCCTCCCGTGGGTCTCTGCTTAAATGTCATCAGTATGGACTTCCCTGGCCACCTCATCTAAAATGGTTTATGTTTTTCTTGTGTGTCAGATGTCACACGAAATGTCAGCTCCACAAGGGCCGGCACCCTTGTCTGTTGCGTTACTGCTGTGTCCCCACTGCGCAGTGGGGCACAGAGCAGGTGCGTAGTAGGTATCGCTCGAGTGAGTGAGTTCAGGTGCTCGCATGTGGGAGGACCCCAGGCCCCACCAAGCCTGCCTTTGTCTTTAACCAAACCTTCCGTGAGGTCCTCTGCAGTCCTGGGTGGGAAACGAAAGCCGGAGCTGTTTGGCGCCATTCTTGGAGGCTTTTCTCCCAGTGTCCACTGTCCTGAAAGGCAGCAGAATTCCAGAACTTGATGGCAGGTGGCTCTGGAGGGACAGAGGCTGTCCTGTCCCCTGCCCCAGCTCTGCAGGAGCACCTGTGTCCAGGCAGGGGATGTGGGCCCGCCAGGCTGGGGTACCCCGTCTCCATGCTCCATGGTGACAGTGCAGACTCCACGTGGGATCACAGGCTTCCTTCGAGTCTCTGGGTTAGAGAGTTCCCTTGCAGTGACATGCTCATTGCAGCTACCCCGGGCTCTTGCCAAAATGCAGGGCCTAGTACATAAGGATGACTTACCTGTCCATTTCCTTCAAGCCTTGAGTCTGGCAGGATTGGGTGGGGGGACCCCAGGACCAACATCCCTTTTGCCTTGTCCTTGTACTGGGATCCGGGAGGTGGCTCTGGAGGGACAGAGGCTATCCTGCCCCAGCTCTGTGGGAGCACCTGTGTCCAGGTGTAGGGGTGGGGGAAGTCCCTCCTCAGAGAATGGCTGTCGTGCCTCTGGGAAGGTCACCTTGCAGGGTGGAGGGCTCAGGATGCAGCTGTCTTGCAAGGGCTGGGCCCAGATGGCTTGCTGGCCATCCCTGCTCCCAGAGAATCTGTACCCTGAGTCCTTCTCCAGGGAACTCTGCCCTTCCCAGGGGGCAGGACCCTTTGTGTAGGAGGTCACCTTCTTCCTCCTGCCAGAGGCTCAGGACGTCCCCTGGGCTGGGCCGTCAGCAAGCTTCCTCTGAGTACGTCTTCCCGCGCCCTCAGGAGCAGGCCGGGGCTTCCAGCGTCCCCATGGGATGCTCCCTTTGTGTCCCTGCGCATGTGTTTCCAGGTGTTGCCCTTGGAAACCACAAGTTACTTCCTCTGCTTCCTCTCCTCCCGTGGGAAGGAAGTTGTGCAGAGTTGCACGGCTGCTGCTTGTGTGGGCGTGTACAGTGGCCTGGTGTGAGCACAGGTTTGCAGGACATTGGAGCGAGTCGGCGAGACTCTGCACCCACGAGAAGTCCCACGTTTCCTGCTCCGGGCCCTTCCACACACCCCCACCCCACCTCTGTTGTGGTTTCGCAGTGGCCTGGGGCTGGAGGGCAGCTCTGAGGGTGCTTCGCGGGGGTGATGGAGCTAGTGTTCTCTCCCGGGTTGGGCCCCTGGAAGCAATCATGGGGCCAAGGGAGGCCTAACCCCGGGCCGGGGCTGTGGGAAGAGGAGAGAAGCCGTCCCACCGGTCAGCTTGGAGATGGCGTCGCTTCATCTGTCAGGGAATGGTCTAGCCCACGGGTCCTCAAACTTTTTAAACGGGGCCAGTTCACTGTCCCCCAGACTGTTGGAGGGCTGTTGTAGAGTGTGGTGCACATTCCACACATGCGCACTGTGGGCCTGGGACGAGTCGGCTGCTAAGCAGGACAGGCAGCGGCGGCAAAAACACCCAGCGGGCCGGATAAACGTCCCTGGTGGGCCGCATGTGGCCCATGGGCCGTAGTTTGAGGACCCCTGGCCTAGCCAGACCGACTTAGCTCTGCTCTGCTTCCGGGGATGGGCTGGGAGTCCAGGGGTCCTGGATTCGAATTGCAGCCCCAGCACTCATCAGCTCTGTGGCTCTGGGCAAACGGTGTCACCTCCCCAAGCCTCTGCTCTCTATCCAAAAACGGCAGTTCTGGGGTGGGGAGCTTACCTCCGGGGGTTGCCATGAGCCGTAAATGAGGTCATTTAGCCGAGGCGTCTGCATGCTGTCTGACACACAGAGGGTGCTCGGTAGACGTTAATGCGGATCATAGTGTGCGGGAGCACAGCAGTGTTCCAGAAAAGTTGCAGGTGCCGGAATCCCTGGGGGCCCGGAACAGTCAGTCGTTCCAGGGGTCGAGGAGAGGGAACGAACACAAACTAAGCGCCTGTTACGTGCTGGGCTTTCAGGCACTTTGTGGACAAGATGATTCTCTCGGTCAGTAGATACCTGGGTACCAGGTTCTGTCCTGGGCTTTGAGGACCCACATGGGAACAGGACAGCCATGGTCCTGCCCCGGGAGCTCCCAGGCTTGCGGGGATAGTCCATGCAGCTAGTGACATGATGTGCTTCATCCATCGGCCCCTCCGTTACCAGATGGGGAGGTCTAGGCCACAGCCTGATGCCCTCCGCTCTGCCCGCCCGGACGAGGGATGGCTGGAATGCCCGGGCACAGCCCGCTCCTGTGCCCACCCGGTCTGATGGTGCATTTACATGTGGAGACGGAATACAGCTGTGTCTTTCCACTTTTGACGGCAGGGGCCCCCAGGGCTTGCTGTCGCCTGGGGGAAGAAGAAGAAGAAACTGTGATCTGTAGTCCTGACACTGGCCTGAAACGGTCACCCAGAGACCCTGGGGGAGGCCCTTGTGCAGGTTGCTTGGTTGTGGTTGGCTTGCAGTCTGGGAGGTCCTGCAAGGCCACTGAGGCCACACCCTGGCCCAGCTACTTGTTGGACTTTTCTCTCCTGCCCGCAAAGGATAAGGAAACCACGTTGTGGTCACTGGGATGCCGGCCTTTTCGGCCACGTTTGTCATAGCCGCTGACATCGACGGGGGACTTGCCATATGCCAGGCACTGAGCAAAAAGTAGGAAATTCTTACACAGCTCTGTCCTAGCCAGGTCGGGCTGTCAGAACAGAATGCCATAGACTGAGCAGCTTAAACAACAGAACTTTATTTCCCCACTGTTGGGGAGGCTGGAAGTGTGAGATCAGGATTATGCTGGTTCTGGCGAGGGCTCCTTTCCTGACTTGGAGGTGGCTGCCATCTCGCTGTGCATTCATTTGGCGTTTTTTTGGTGCATGCACATGGGGGTAGGGGGAAAGAAAGAGAATCTTCCTCTTATTATAAGGCCACTATTGCATTAGGAACCCACTCTTATGATCTCACTTAACCTTGATTACCTCCTGAAAGCCCAGTGTCCAGATACAGTCACACTGGGGGTTAGGGCTGCAACATAGAATGGGGGGGCACTGTCCAGTCCATAGCAGGATCTCACGGAGCTCCGTGTGCCGTGCCCCGTTCATTCTAAGAGCTTTACACATATCCTTCCATTTAGGCCTCACCATAGCACACGACAGGGATTATCATCTGCAGTTTACAGCGAAGGAAAGGGAAGTGCAGGGAGATCACCTGACCTGCCACAGTGTTGCAGCTATGGAGGGGAGAGCAGCGTTTCTACCCTGAGCAGCCTGCCCTGACCGCCCGCCGGGCAGTGCTGCCTCTTCGTACTGTGCACTTTCATTTAGTCTTCGCACCCGATCCCCATCTTACAGAGAGGGAGACTGAGGCTCGGAGCGGCTGTGAAACTCCCCAAGTCACACAGCCATTACATGGGAGCCACTCTTCCAGCCTGTGCTTCCTAAGCTGTGAATACCGTCAAGGGCCGGGCCAGGTGGGGGCAGAGTCCCGGACCACAAGCCACGGGCTGTCACGTAGTGGGCGCATGGCTTCAGATATGTCCCCTCAGCCTGTGATGCGAGTCAGCTCATTTCAGTGCAGACACCATGGGACAAGTGTGTGTTTCTCGAAAGTCCAGGCCTTTGGACGTTGTTGGAACAGTAGCAGGAGGTAAAGCTTATTGGTGGGCACTTACTCTGGGCCAGGCAGAGTGCTTAACCTGTATTGTCACTAAGTCCTCATGATAGCCCTAGGGAAACAGATACTATTTATTATTGTTCCCATTTCACAGGTGAAGCAGCTTAAGGCACAGAGAGGCTAAGTTGCCCAAGGCCACACAGGAAGAAGGGGCAGAGGAGGCATTTGCACGCTGGCGTTCTAACCCCACACCCCAGACGTGCTTGGGGGACGGCACTGCAGCCCGGCCAGTGGGTTCTTCTGCCTCATCCTTTCCGTCGGAGCCCAGAAGGAAACCGGTTGCCTCTCTGCAGGTGCCGGTGTCTAGCTTGTATGCAGGGTGCCAAGTAACTTGCGTCCGTGTTGAGTAAACCATCTACTTGGGTTGAATTATGCACCTTTGGGGATCTCGCCTGTTCTCTTCGGGGCTTGGATGGCACCACTCAGCCTTCTTTTCCCTTGTAAAAAAAAAAAAATACCCAGGACAGACAATGGGGAGATTTCAGAAAGATTTTAGGGCTTGTTCTCCACCCCTGTCTTCCTTTGTTCTAGATAGTTCTTGAGAGAGCTGTGCTGGTTGGGAGGAGACAGGTCTTGCGGGTCCTTCCAAACCCAGCAGGGTGCTGCTGCAGAAAGGAACCTGCACAACCCCAAGGACCTGTTCCTGCCTCTTAGCTGCATAAACCGGAGAGAGAGCGCAGACCAGACGCTGCGGGCTCATTTACATGTGCGATTCCACGCCCGGCTCCTGTCCCAGGCCCCCGAGACAGACGGCTCTTTGTGGTGGAAATGATCTCGTCCTTGCGTCAGTCTTGGGAGCCACCAGAGATCTTGCACATTCAGTTGATCGTCTCATAAGTCAAGGTCAGGATTTTAGAGACGCGTCCTTGTCAGTCACTCCGTGCAGTGCTGAGGTGTCAGTTCACAGATGGATTAGAACAAACACTGGCCTCCTTTTAATGTAGCACGGTTTTTATTGAGGTATAATTCACTTACCATAATATTCATACCGTTAAAGTATACAATTCAGTGGCTTTTAGTATATTCACAAAGTTGTGCAACCATCACCAAAATCAGTTTTAGAACATTTCCGTCATCCCCAAATGAGCCCCTTCCTTCCTCCCCCTAGCTCCCGGAAATCACTAATCTACATCTTGTCTCTTGAAATTTATCCATTCTGAATATTTCAAATCAATAGAACCATGCAATATGTGGCCTTTGTGACTGGCTGCCTTTGCCTCACATGACGTTTTCAGTGCTCATCCGCGTTGTAACGGGCATCAGTACTTCATTCCCTTTTGTGGCCAAATATTCCATTGTAGAGATAATGTCACATTTTATCCGTTCATCAGTTGATGGACATTTGGGTTGTTTCTACTTTTTGGCTCTGAGTGGTTTTTGAAAATAGCAAACAGAGCATCATGGAAAAGAAGGCTTAGTATTTTTTTTACCTAAGTAAAGGCAATATTCTTTTAAGTTCTCTGTGGTTAGCAACAAACAGTCTCTGAATTCTAGAATTAAATGGGATCTTGGAAATTTTTAGACTAGCCTTCTTGTATTCCAAAGAGGGAAACTAAGGCCTGGAGAGGGACCATGACTTACCCAAGGGACAGTCTTGACCAGACAGAACCAGGCATCTGAGACACCTGCCCTGGAAATCTGTTCCATGACAACCTGCCCCACCCCTGTCCCCAGCCAGGCCAGCACATTGTGAGCTGGGAGGGGAGGTGGGAGGTGAAGTCCCTGCCCAGGACTGTGTGCACCAGAGTCCTAAACAAAATGCCAGCAACAGAAGCCCACGCAAGCTCCCTTATGCTGAAAGAGGGACTTTTTTACCTGTGAGTTTACATGGGGGAGGAGGGTGTGCTGCTGCTGCAGCTAAAGCCAATGTCCCCACAGCCCTGTGGACGGCAGTGACTCAGAGCAGCAGAGGGGTGGTCTGGCCTCGCCACGGTTCTGCTCTTCACATTAGGGAACCTAATTTGGTTCTCGAACTTTAGGTTCTGGAGTATGTTGGTTTTAGCCTTCCAGCATCTGCAGATACACAGGAAGGAGCTTGGAGTACGGGGGCTGCAGAGGGCCAGTTCTGTGTGTCACCTTCCACGGGCATTGTAGTAAGGTTGAAGACAAGCAGTGAGGGTGTCTTAGCTGAGGACTTGACCTTGGACCCGATCATAGGGCCACTGGGGAACCTGTGCAGCTTTCAGAGCCTTGTGGGGAGGCAGAGGACAGGCCCCCACTGAGAGCTGCTCAGGGTACCCCCTCTCGGGCACCTGCTCTGTCCCCACCCCTGCTCAGCATCTTGTATTTGGTACGTAGAGTCTCCACAACAGCCCTGCTGGGGTCCCTGTTTCCCAGGTGAGAAATGGGGGCTCAGGAAGCCTCACACAGGTGAATAGGTGCCATGCATGGTCAGGGTTCACGTCCGGGGTCTGCCAGACCCCAAGGTGTCCTGACTGCTTCCCCCGTTGACTTTGGCCAGGGACGGCCCTGTCCTCAGCTGGAATGTCCACACTAGAACGGAAGGCGCAGCCGGAAGGAAAGGGAGGAAGGCAGCCAGCTGCCAGGTCTGTGGGTGTGGGAACACCAGGAGCCTAGACAGCCCCGCCCTGCTGCCAGCCAGTTTGCTCGGTGTTTAAGGCGGGTAGCCTGAAGCAGAGGGGAGCAGGGGGCAGCGGGTGTCCCCATGGCTTCCAAAGTCAAGGCAAGGCCTTCAGAGGCAGGACAACGTGCTCTGCACTTTTTGCTTTTCTTTAATCTGCCCAGGGTTCCTCAAGGGGGGTGAGCAGGGACGGTTTTTGCTGTCTCATAGTTGAGGACGTGGAGACTCAGTGAGTGAGTGTCCACCCACTGTCACGCAGTCAAGAGTGACAAGATAAGACAGGACAACTCTCTTTGCCAGTGGCCTTGAGATCCCTGCGGTATGTGCAAAGCTGGCTGTAACTTGGGTCATCTTTAGCGTGAAGGAGCTGGTACACCAGCCCCTAATGTCCTTCCAGCGCTGGTACCCGTTTCCATCAGTCCCAGAGTTGGACCTGGAGCCTCAGCGTGCGGGGGCTGTGGGACCATCCCCAGTTCTGGGTGAGGGTCTCTGGGATCGGCGCCAGCTGAGGGAACTCTGGGCCTGGCCTCTCCATTGCCTAGGAGGTCCTGGTCTGCAGGTCTGAGCCGTCATTCCCTGCGAGGGCAGTGGCTTCTGTGAGGAAGTGTCAGCAGGGTCCCAGGGGCCGGACAGTGTCACCTGACTATGCCAGTGCAAGGGGGAGGCTGAGCCTCAAGGAAGGGCCCCCAGGAGCTTCCCGGGCCTCTATGCTGGGCTGCCAGGGAGGTGTCCCTGCCTGGGTCTTTGGTGTCTCTGTCCACCCAGCCCTGACAGCCCACATCTGTGTGGCAGTGCTCAGCTACCTCTGACCTTGCTGACGCCCAGTGTGTTCTCTCACATCATCCCTTTCATTCTTCCCCCTTTCCCCCAACCTCGGCTTGGTTCAACTGCAGGTTTTGGCCTCACCTGCTTCCTAATGGGCCACTCTAGTACCCTCAGGATCAAAACATGCCCTCCAAGAGGTAGGACGGTTGTCGCCAAGAGGCTTTGGGATTGGATGGTCATGGAATTGAGTCCTTGATCTGCCACTTCCTACCTGTTGACCTTAGACAAGTTACCTTACCTCTCTGAGTCTATTTCAGTCTCTGTGACAACCCAACCCAGGGCTTGAAAATAGCAGGTACTCAATAAGTGGAAGTTAATGTGGCTGTTAACATCAACAGTAGCTGAAATTCAAGTGCTGGCTCTCAAAATAGCCCCAGGCGCTATTCTAAACACAGCTCACATGTTAGCTTATTTTTAGCCTCACAATAGCACTGTGAGGTAGAGATTCTTGTTATCCCCAGTTTACAGATGAGGAAACTGAGATACAGACAGAATAAACCCTTTCCTAAGGTCACAGAGCTGGCACATGCCAGAGCTTGGATTTGAACCTGGATATCTGGCTGTTAACCATAACGCTGTGGTCAATTTAACAATAGGTTAAGACCCCTTAGAAAGCAGTCGATTTAACAATAAGTCTAAATTTAAGGATACAACAAAAATTTAATAACAATAACTAAAAAATATTGATTCTAAAGTTCATTCACTTCAAGGAATAAGAGATTGGAAAAACCTTAATGATTCCCCTTTGCGAGAGAATTTTTCTGTTTAGATCAAATCCATGAGCTAAAAATATGAGGCTGTAAGGTGACAGTTGACACCTGCCAGCTGTACGTAGCAGAGGGACTTTCATGGGCCCTGGAATCGGGGGACCCACCAAGCAGGCAAGCAGTATAGCTCAGAGGACCCAGGATTTCGACCCTGAAGACCTGCATTCAAGACCTGGTATTACCTCCCGCTGTCTAAGATGCTTAAGTAAGTCACTGAATTTCACCAAACTTCAGTTTGTTTACATGTGAAATAGGAAAAAAATACCTCCCAAACTGATCTGAAAACACTATTTGTGAAAACAGTCTCTAAGGTGTGAGGCACAACTCAAATGTTGGGTAATGGTGAGATGGTTATTCATTAACCCAGCATTGCTGGAGCTGGGATCTACTGATCTGTAGATTTAATGTAATCCTTGTCAAAACACCAGCTGGCTTTTTTGCAGAAACTAACAAATTGATCCTAAAATTGATATGGAAATGCAAGGGACCAGAATAGCCAAAATAATCTTTAAAATAACAGAGTTGGAAGATTCACACTTCCTAAATTTAGAACTTTGAAAATACAAGTAATCACGACTGTCTGGTACTGGCATAAAAATAGACATATAGATTAATAGAATTGAGAGTCTTTGAAATACACCTGTACATTTAAGGTCAATTGATTCTGACAAGGATAACAAAACAATTCAATGGGGGAAAGAATGGTCTTTTCAACAAATGGTGCTAGGACAACTGGATAGCCACATGTTTTTAAAAAGGAAGTTTTATCCCTACTTTACACCATATACCAAAGTCAACTCAGTATGAAACAGAGACCTGAAAGTAATAGCTAAAAATATAAAACTCGTAGAAGAAAACGTAGGTATTTGTGACCTAATGAATTAGGCAGTGGTTTCTAACCCCAAAAATGGAAGAAAACATTGGCAAATCATGTATCTCATAATGGTCTAATATCCTGTGTCTGCAAAGAAAACTTAAAACTCAACAAGTAAAAATACAACCCAATTTTAAAATGGACAAAGGATTTGAATAGACATTTCTCCAAAGAAGATACAGCCAATAAGCCCATAGAAAGATGCACAACATCCTTAGTCATTAGAGAAATGCAAATCAAAACCACAATGAGCTACCACTTCACACCCACTAGAATGGCTATAATCAAAGAAGATGAACAATGACAAGTATTGGCAAGGATGTGGGAAAATAGGAACGCTCATACATTGCTAGTGGGAATGTAAAATGGTACAGCCACTTTGGAAAACAGTCTGACAGCTCCTCAAAGAGTTAAACATAGCATTACTGTATGACCCAGTGACTCTACTCCTAATAATTATGTACCTAAGAGGAGTGAAAACATATCCACACAAAAACTTGTACAACAGTGTTCATAGCAGCATTATTCATAATAGCCAAAAAGTGGAAACTTCAAATACACACCGGGTGTTGAATGGATAAACAAAATGTGGCAAATCCATATAACGGAATGTCATCCAGCCATAACAAGGAATGAAGCACTCAGATGCTGCAAAGTGGGGGCAGACACACAAGACCACACGTTATCATTCCATACACATGGAACGCGCACGATAGTCAACTCTGTAGAGACAGAACATTGGTTAGGTTGCCAGAGGCTGAAGGGGATGAGGAGTGACGGCTAATGGGTGTGGGGTTTCTGTTGGGCGTGATGAATATCTTCTGGAATTACCTAGTGGTCATGGTTACACAGCTTTTGAATACACTAAAAACCACCTAAGTGTGTACTTCAAGTGGGTGAATTTTATGTTAATTATATCTCAGTTCTTTTTAAATAGTGTTAATCTAGAGTGGTGGTACTCAAAGTGTGGTCCTGGGACCACCAGCATCAGCAGCACCTGGGAACTTGCTAGAAATGCAAATTCTCAGCCCCCCTTCCCCCCACCCCCACCCGCAGACCTGCCAGATAATTAGCTCTGGGGACTTAACAGGCTGTCTAGGGGATTCTGATTCACATTCAAGTTTGAGAACCACTAGTCTAGAATCTACGCCGTCTAGGTCTTGTAAACACTCCTAGCTCCAAGGTCCATGAAAATCTCCACGTCATCCAGTAATACACACGTCCCCTCCTGCCACAAGTTAACCACTCCCTTAATTGGAGTGTCTAATTAGCTCACTGTCCAAATTAATTTGTTTGAGGGTTTTCATCAGCAACTGCATCTGTTCTTCATTTTTTCTCTGGTATGATTAGCCATCTGTTTTGTTACAGTTTATTTTAAAGATATTTTTGCACATAATTAAATTGTAATTTTCTACTTCAAAAGAGAAATCTGAGAGCAGACCCTGGTTCTCTTGTTTACATTTGCACGTCAGTCTGAGTCTCTTGTAAGCGTTTCTCTGGCACCTGGAGGGGTGGCCGTGGAGGGCCGGGAGGGGTCCCAGTAGTGTTGGGGATGTCCCTTGGGGTGGACATTGTCTGTCTCCCCTACAGCCCCCAGAACTCTGTTTTTATCATTCCACTCATGAATTAATGCAGGTATTTTTAGTGTTAGAGAAACCCAGTTCAGGAGGGTTTAAGCCAAAAAGCTCACATGGTGGCAGGTTCCCTGGGAGAGTCCACCTTCCGGCAAGGCTAGACCCAGGGCTCAAGTGAGGTGACAAGACACCACCCATCTCTCAGCATTGCTTTTCCCTGTCTAAGCTGTGTCCCACTGGGGTAGCCCAGTGCACAGATGGCGACTCTGTCTAAGCTAAGGATTGTGTCTGGCAGCGTGTAACAGAAAACTCAAGTGGCAGAGCCTTAAACTCAAGGGATTTGTTTTTCTCCTGTAACAAGAAATCCTGAGATTAGGGAATCTCACAGCTGTATCATCAATAGTGTCGCATTACTTGTCCATGCCTAGCAGGTGACTTTTTGTCTTCAAGGTTGCCAAGTGGCTCCTGCAGCTCCAGTGTGTCCCTGGCAGGAACAAGGAGGAAGGGCAGAGGACAGGAAGAGACTTGCTTTCCACCAAGTAGACTTCCACTTATGTTCGTTGTCCCTAACTACCCACGGCCACCTCTACGTGCAAGGAAGCCCAAGGACTTTTAGCTGGGAAACCAACTGTCCCAAGCTAAATAGAGTTCTGTTAGTAAAAAGGGGCAGTAGGTAGAAAGAGCCAGTGATTCTCAGCAAAATTACTCGTTGGGTCATGCACCCAGCCCAGAATCTATGTAAACCCCACAATGGCAGAATGTCATCTTGTTCACAGTTGTATTCTCACTACCTGGAATAGTACTAGCGTAGAGAATCAACACACTAAATATTTGTGGAACACTTGATCAGCGAAGCTTGGATCTCAAACCCACCCACAGAGCAAGGAGGTGGAGTCAGCTCTGTCTAAACCACATGGACTAATGTGGACTGGAGGGTTGGTTCCCCAGAGGAAAAGCAGCACGCTGTCACCATTAAAGGGAAACAGATGCTGGCCAGACAAGAATGATGAATGCCCACTACAACCTAGAATTGCTCGAAATCCTGAGAGCCCAATTCATATTAGCAAAACTCACAAGAGGCTGAGGTATAGACGAAGTCAGAACTCCTGTACCCAGACAGCCTCAACACGTGCCAACAAGGCCTGGGACAGTGTTTCCAGGCTGTCCACACCTCCTTACCTTGGTCAGGTGCAATTGGATTCTCTAACTTTTCCATTCCAGTAACATTTCCTGGTGATGTGTTCTGGTCTCTCTGGCATAAGATCAGAAAATATCTAATTTTGTTAGCATATTATACTTTGCTGGCAGTGGGTTTTCAAACAGTGACTGGCACATCCATTATTTGATTTTTTTTAAATGTGTGTTTCAGGTGATCTTTTCCTGATCTCGTCCTCACATTGTGGGGAGCCCTCCTAGCCTCCCATGTATTTAGTATGTGTGGAGTTCTGCCACAGGTTCGGGGCTGGGCTGGGGGCTCTGTTCTCTTCCACGACCATGGAAGGAGCCGATAGCTCCATGCCTATGAGGGGGCTTCCAGTTTAGCTTCAAAACTCATGTAAGTGACAGCCTCTTCCGAGCCAAGCATCGAGAGCTGTGGGCTGACAGCTCCATAGGACATTTGGAACTGTTTCTGTATTGATATGTGGCCCTGATAGCATGGAGACGTGCCATTCACTGAGACTCTTTTATGGTCCGTGCATTGGGTCACGTTCCCAAGCCCCCAGTTTACTATTGTCACCTTGTTTTAAGGTAGGGAAACTAGGCTCTGGGGTACTGCTTGCCCACTGACCACAGCTAATGAGTTCCTCACCTGGATTTGAACGCAGGTCAGATGCCAGAGTTTTGCCAGTGCTTGTCTGGTCATTGGTCTTTGATCGCTGCACTTCAACATATAGACCAATTAGGTAACAAGGCAATAAATGAAATGCTGCATTATGCAAAGCAGACTGTTAGGATAAGACAGTGTGTCACCTCCCACTAATCGTATGGTCCAGACGAGTGCAGAAGGCACCAGAAGCCATTAGCAGCTGTGTCTGCACCCACCCAGGAGAGGTAGACATAGTGGCTTCAAGTAGCGAGGCTGTGTGTCAACTTGGGTACAGCTTCATTAATTCATAAATGTTCTTAATATCCAAATCAGTTACGGAAAGGAGAGGTCACCATGGGCTGGCTGGGTCAGTGGCTTTCCGGAAGAGTCAGAACAATGGGGAGGCTGGAGACAGGCCAAATGGGTGAAAGGTGGGGCAGGGGTGGCACAGTGTGAGCAACAGAACAGAGATCAGCATGAGCATCTGGAAGTTTCCACATCTTGGCCTGGACCCACAGGCCCCCATAAATATTTTGCACACATACGTGGATATTTATAAAAAAGAAATAGAAGTTTCCTGGAATAATAATTAACTCTCACTACATATGATCACTCTGTTTTCTACTTCTTTTTAAGAATATGCTGGTAGATGTTCACCAAATTCATTTCACAATCCCCTCATGGGTCACATCCAACAGTTGAAAAGCACAGTGGCGGGCTGTGACCGGCCACCTGGATGGTGGTACACCTTGAAACCAGATGCAATGCCCATACCAAGGCAAAGAAGACAAACACCTGATGCAATTTGGTGTCTGGAAAAATAAGACAATTATCCTTCCACTGTGGCATTTGTATATATCTGCAAAGATGTTCCTAGGCATTTTAAATGTCCAGGGTTACAATTCCCCAGAGTGAATTCTTCCCCTATTTACAGAGTTTTAAGTCAATTATAAAATGCCCCAGCCCTCTTTCAGCAACCTAAATGAGTTGCGATGTCGGCTGAAAAAAATAACAGCCTGGGATTTTGCACAAACCAAGGCAGGAAACCTTGCTGCTATCTGTGAAGAATTGCAAGGTGCAGAAAGGTGTGTGTGGACAAAGATCTGGGAAGACCTAGGGAAGATCTAGGAAGTCCATCTAGGATGGATACATGGATGGACTTGCTGATTTCAAGCTAACCATATTCTCTTGGCTTCTTATTATAAGCAGGCTAGGGTTTTTTCTTAGTAAATATACTTTAATGATTTAGGAAGATTCAAGCACAGATGTAGAAAGCTAAAACAGCTAGTGCCAGTCTACTTTGCAATTTTTTAAAATTGAGATATTACTAATATACCATAGAAATCACTCTTATAAGCTATATAATTCAGTGGGTTTTTTTTTTCAGTGCAACTGTTACCGATATATAATTCGAGAACATTTTCATGATCCTATTTTCATAGTCCCAGGAGCAATGACTCCCCATTCCCCACTCCCTGCATTGCCTGGCAATCACTAATTTACTTTCTGTCTCTGTGGATTTGCCCATTCTGGACATTTTATATAAATGGAATCTAACAACATATGGCCTCTGTGTCAGACTGTTCGCTTTGCATGTTTTCAAAGTTCTTCCATGTTGTAGCTGTATCAGTACTTCATTCCTTTTTATGGATGAAGAATATTCCATTGTATTTATCACACTTTGTTTACCCTTTCTTTGATGAATATTTGGATTGTTTCCATTTTGACTATTATGAATAATGCTGTGAACATTTGAGTGCAAGTTTTTGTCTAGACATGTGTTTTCGTTCCTCTTGAGTATAGGACTGGAAGTGGAATTCCTGGATCATGTGGTAACTCTGTGTTTAACTCTTTGAGGTACAGACTGCTTTCCAAAGCAGCTATACCATTTTACAGTCCTATCAGCAATGTATGAGGGTTCCTATTTTCCCTTATCCTTGCCAATACTTGTTACTTATCTTTTTTATTATAGTCTCACTTGTGGTGTGAAATCATTTTGAGTTGCATTTTCCTAATGACTAAAGATGTTGAACATCTTTTCACATGTTTACTGGCCATTTGTGTATCTTCTTGGGAGAACTGTCTATTCAAATCTTTTTCCCATTTTAAAAATTGGAATTTGGGTTTTTTGAATTGTTGAACAAGAGCTCTTTATATATTCTGGACAGTAGACCTTTATCAGATATATGATTTGCAAATTTTTTCCATTTTATAGGTGTTATTTTCACCTTCTTAGTAGCATCCTGTGAATCACCAAAGTTTTTAGTTTTGATAAAAGCTGACTAGTCTATTTTTTCTTTGATTGCTTGAGATTTTGATGTCTTTTAAAAAACCATTGCCTAATCCAGGCTCATGAAGAGTTGTGCCCAGAGTTTCTTCCTAGAGTTCTATAGTTGTAGCTGATATATTTAAGTCTTCAATCATTTTTTTTCTTAATTTTGTATATGGTATGCAGTAGAAGACCAGTTCCATTCTTTTTTATACAGATATCCAGCTGCCTCTGCACCATTTGTTGAAAAGACTATTATTTTTCTATTGATTTGTCTTGACAACCTTGTCAAGTATCAATTGACCTTTAATGTCTGGGCTAATTTCTAAACTCTAAATTCTATTCCATTATCAATATATCCTTATGCCAGTAGCTTTATTTTTTTCTTTTTCTTTCTTTTTTTTTTTTTTTTTTTTTTTTTTTTTGAGACAGAGTCTCACTCTGTTGCCTGGGCTAGAGTGCCGTGGCGTCAGCCTAGCTCACAGCAACCTCAAACTCCTGGGCTCAAGCGATCCTTCTGCCTCAGCCTCCCGAGTAGCTGGGACTACAGGCATGCGCCACCATGCCTGGTTAATTTTTTCTATACATATTTTTAGTTTGCCCATTAATTTCTTTCTATTTTTTTTAGTAGAGATGGGGTCTCGCTCTTGCTCAGGCTGGTTTCGAACTCCTGACCTTGAGCAATCACCTGCCATGGCCTCCCAGAGTGCTAGGATTACAGGCGTGAGCCAGCGCACCCAGCCACCGCCAGTAGCTCTTGATTACTATAGCTTTGTAGTAAGTTTTAAAATCAGAGTATGTAAATCTAGCTTTCTTCTATTTTCAAAATTGTTTTAGCTATTTGGGGTTCCTGGCATTTCCATATGAATTTTAGGATCAGCTTGTCAATTTTTGCAGAAAAGGCAGCTGGGATTTTGATAAGGAATGCATTGAATCTGTAAATTAGTTTGAAGAATATGGCCATCTTAACAATATTAAGTATTCCACTTCATAAACAGCATGTCTTCTTATTTATTTAGGTCTTCTTTCTCTCTCTCTCTCTCTCTTTATTTATTTAGAGACAGAGTCTCTGTTGCCCAGGCTAGAGTGCCATGGCATCAGCCTAGCTCACAGCAACTTCAAACTCCTGGGCTCAAGCGATCCTCCCGGGTCAGCCTCCCTAGTCGCTAGGACTACAGGTGTGCACCACCACACTGGGCTAATTTTTCTATTTTTAGTACAGACAGGGTCTCACTCTTGTTCAAGCTGGTCTCAAACTGCTGACCTCAAGCAATCTTCCCGCCTTGGCCTCCCAGAGTGCTAGGATTACAGACATAAGCCACCAAGCCCTGCCTAACTCTTCTTTAATTACTTTCAATGATGTTTGGTAGTTTTCAGCATTCAAATTTTGTACTTCTTTTGTTACATAAATATAATTAATTTTTTTCTCTGGAATTGTTTTCTTAATTTCATTTTTGGATCATTCATTGTTAGTGTATAGAAATAGCACTGAATTTTGTATATTGATCTCATCGTATCTTGCAATGTGGCTGAATTTATTAGTTCTAATATTTTTTTGTGGATTCCTTAGTATTTTCTATATACATAGACCATGTCATCTACAAGTAGGAATAGTTTTACTTCTTTCTTTCCAATGTGAGTGACATTTACTTCCTTTTCATACCTAGTTTTCTTGGCTAGGATCTCTAGTTCAGTGTTGAATAGAAGGGATGAGAGCAGACATCCTCATCTTGTTACTGATCTTAGGTGGGGGGTGGGGGTAGCTTTTCTCCATCCAGTGTAAGTGTTAGCTGTGGGTTTTTCATAGATGCCCTTTATGAGGCTGAGGAAGTTTCCTTCTGTTCCTTGTGGATTTTTTTTTTTTATCATGAAATGGTGTTGGATTTTGTTAAATGCCTTCTGTCTCAATTTAGATGATTGTGTAGTTTTATTCTTTATTAATGTGGTGTATTCCTTGATTGGATTTCATATGTTGAACCAAGCTTTCATTCCTGGGATAAATCCCACTTGGTCATGGTGTATAATCCTTTTTCTATGTTGCTGGATTGAGTTTGCTAGATTTTGTTAAGAACTTCTGCATCTATATTCATAAGGATTTGGGGCTGTAGTTTTATTTTTTTCTTCATGTCTTTTGTCTGGCTTTTGTATCAGGATAATATCAGCCTCATAGAATGAATTGGAAAGTGTTCCCTACTCTTCTGTTTTATGAAAGAGTTTATAAAGGATTCACATTAATTCTTCTTTAAACATTTAGTAGAAATCACCATGAAGCCATCTGGTTCTGGCTTTACATTAAGGGAAATGTTTTGATCATTATTTCAATGTCTCGTTATGAGTTTATTCAGATTTTGAGTCACTTTGGGTAATTTGTACCTTTGTGGGATTTTGGCTTCTTCATATAGGTTATCTAATTTGTTTATACACAGTTGTTCATAGTGTTTCCTAATAAGCATTAATAGTGTTATTTCTTTAATGTTCATAGTAATGTTACTCTTTCATTCCTGATTTTAGTAATTTGAGTCATCTTTCTTTTCTTGGTTAGTCTAGCTAAAGGTTTGTCAATTTTGTTGATGTTTTCAAAGAACCAACTTTCAATTCCTTTGATACTCTATAGTTTTTCTAATTTCATTTATTTTTATGCTAACCATGATTCTTTCCTTCTGTCTGCTTTCTTTGGACTTAATTTGCTCTTGTTTTTTCTTTCTTAAGGAATAAAGTTAGGTCATTGGTTTGAGATGTTTCCATTTTTGTACAGGCATTTATAGCTGTAATTCCTCTCTAAGGACTGTTTTCACTCCCTGCCGTAAGTTTTGGTATGTTACATTTTTGTTTTCGTTCCTCTCAAAGTGTTTTCTAATTTTCCTTGTGATTTCTTCTTTAACCCATTGGTTATTCATATGGAGTATGTTATTTGATTTCCACATATTTGTGAATTTTCTAGCTTTTCTTCTGTTGTTTATTTCTAATTCTGTTCCACTGTGGTTGGAAAACATACTTGGCATGATTTCCCTCCTTTTAAGTGTACTGAGTCTTGTTTTATGGCCTAATATGTGGTCTGTCCTAGAGAATGTTCTGTGTGTGCTTGAGAAAAATGTGTGTACTTCTTAAAAATGTATATAAAAATTGTTTTTAATCATATTTGGGGGAGTTTTTGAACATACTATTCAAATGTTCTTCCTGCCTGTTTCTCTTTCTTTTCTCCTCCTGGCGCTCCGGTCATGCGTATATTGGTCTGCTTGCTGGTGCTCACAGATCGCTGAAGCTCTGTTCATTTTTCTTCATTGTTTTTTCTTTCTGTTCCTCAGACTAGGTAATTTCGGTTGACCTATCCTCAAGGTTGATCCTTTTTTTTTTCTTCTGCCTGCTCAAATCTGCTGTTGAACCCCTCTAGTGAATTTTAGTTATTGTACTTCTCAACCCCAAAATTTCTATTCCATTCTTTTTAATCTTTTTTTTTTTTCTTTTTTTTTTTTTTGAGACAGCGTCTTGCTCTGTCACTCAGGCTGCAGTGCAGTGGTACAGTCACAGCTCCTGCAACCTTGAACTCCTGGAGGCCCCGAGAGGCTAGGACTACAGTATGCACCACCACACCTGGCTAATGTTTTCCCTCTCAAAGAGACAGGGTCTCACTCAGTTACCCAGGCTGGTCTCAAGCTCCTGCCTTCAAGTGATTCTCCTGCCTCAACCTCCCTAATTTCTGGGATTGCAGATGCGAGCCGCTGCACTGTCAGCCCTTTTTAATTATTTTTATATCTTTATTGATATTTTCTGGTGAGAAATCACTCTTATACTTTAGGTTTCTAGATAGTTTTTAAGAATGTCTTTGTATATATTTAAAAATAGCTGGTGGAAAGCTTTTGTCTAGTAAATCCAGTGTCTGGATTTCCTCGGGGAGGGTTTCTATTGACTGCTTTTTTACCTGTGTATGAGCCGTACTTTCTTGGGCTTTTTTTCTTTTTCCTTTTTGTATGTCTCGTAATTTTTTGTTATTGTTGTTGAAAGCTGGGCATTTAAAATAATATAATATGACAATTTCAGAAATCAGATTCTTCACCCTTCTTAGGGTTTGTTGTTGCTAATTTGTTTAGTGACTTTTTAAAATCAGTTCTGTGAAATCCAAATTCTTTGTGGCGTGTTGGGCCACTGAAGTCTCTGCTAGGTCAGCCTAATGGTCAGCTAACAACTGGACAGAGATTTCCTTAGATGCCTGGATCTGATGGCTCTCTCAGCCTTCGCCGAGGGGTTCTGTGTGTGTTGGGGGTATGCTTTCATCACTCAGGCAGTTTACAACATTTGCCTTTAATTCTTGCTTTCCCAGAGCCTCAGAGTTGGGCAGAGGTGAAAGGTCAGGGCATTCTCGAGTATTCCCGGGCATGTGGGCAACCCTGGGCACAGCCCTATCTAAGCTCATGATCTTTAAATTCCCAGAAATATGTAGGAGCGTTTCAAAGTGCACTGTGGATATCTCATTCCCCAGATTTTCCTTTTAAGCTTTTTGGTCAACCTATTGCTTGTACCAACTCTTATCTGCCACCTCCAGCAGCGTGATCTAATAATTGCCTCTGATTGTTTCCAGCAAGCTCCACCAAGGAAAAGGCTGTTGGTGCTGGATTTCAGATTCGCGTAAATAAAGACAACCTTGAAAGCAGGATCTTTCTGGAAACCACTGTAACAATTCTATGGGAATGGGCTTGGGAGGTCCTCCAGCTCTCTTGTGTCCCTCTGGTGGCTGCCAGGCTGCCGTTCTTGCTGTGATTGATGGCTGCCGGCTCTCAAAGCTACTGCAGGGCTGGTGAGAGGGAATAGACATATAGGGGAAGTTAAAACTCCACAAAGTTCACAGTCCTTACTGAGATCCAGCTGATTTTTTAAATAGGCACTCCCTGGATTTCTACAAACTTTAGCTTAATTTCCAGAATTCTGAAAAAAAGTTGATTCTGATCACTTTTGCCATTGTTCTTGTTGCTTTTATAGAATAGAAAATTTTCAGGGGTCCTTCCTCCCCCATCCACCGACCAGCAGGCAGTTGAGAACCTGCATGTGCACACCGTGCTCAGTGGCTTATTGAGGCCACTTTTCCTGTTACATTGTTTGTGGATTCCCTTGGCAGGGGCCAGTGAGATCTGGAACACCAGCCAGGATGCCCACATTGGCCTTAGTCCTGCCACAGCTGAGTAAGTGCCCTTGGGGCAAAGGAGCTGAGATTCCCAGAGCACCTACTGTGTGCCAGACTCTGTGTGCTGGGAGCTTTTCTGTAGACTCTATCACGTCATTCTTGCCGCAACCAAGAAAGAGATAATTTGCCTGTGTAACAGATGAAGAAACTAATAAGATGCAAAGCACCTGGCAAATACCGGATATGCGATTATTGTTACATTGCTGTTGTTGCTATTATAATTGTTACTGTCGGAGGAGGAAGTGGACTTTAGGGGGTTGCTCAAGATCACTTGACGTCCAGCCCAGGGTCTGTCTGATTCCAAATTCACCTATATATTCCACATCCCCATTCCAGCTCCTCTGGGTAAGTCTCTTCCCACTCTGGGTCAACCTTCCTAATCATGTCAAATGAAGGATTTGAACTGGCTAAAATTATTCAGTCAACAAACACTTAACTGAATTGTCTTGCCACTCCCAGAGGGACGTGATGGAAGTCTGTGGTTCTGTGAGGTCAGTTGCTTGGAGTCACGTGGGTGGCATTCTCCTGTTTAGCTGGAAAAACAAACTGCCGGGTAGCCTGGCAGGTGTGTGACCCTTCCTTCTTGCTCTGCCCCATCCCCCGCAGAGGCTAGAGGGGACAAAGCCAAGTGGGTGTTCACCTGGCCGCTCATCTTCCTCCTGTGCGTCACCATCCCCAACTGCAGCAAGCCCCGCTGGGAGAAGTTCTTCATGGTCACCTTCATCACCGCCACGCTGTGGATCGCCGTGTTCTCCTACCTCATGGTGTGGCTGGTGAGTGCCGGGGGCGGGGTGCGCTGTGCCGACAGCCCCTGCCCGGCTCTGCCAGGCTCTGGGTTCAAGGGCGGCCATAGGCGCTGCTGTGCCACCTTGGGCAGGTCCCTGGCCTCACTGACCACGGCTTGTCTCTCAGTAGAAAGGGTTTAGTGAGGTGCTTGGTGCTGTGCTCTGTACTGAGGACACCGAGACACAGCACGGAGCTTGCCTTCAAGCACGGGGGAGGACAGTCCCACCCCTACTACCTGGCTTACAAACCCCACCTCCATTTCTTAAACCAGAGTCCTGGGGACCCGGGAACCCGCTTTGCTGGGGTGGGTGCTCTTACCTATGTTTTTGAACTTCAGATAGTCTCAGTCTGGGGGAATAGAAAGGCCTTGGCAGAAAGAATCCATAAAGAGGACAGTGCCCATGTGAGCCTTAATCTCTACCAACGCAGGTGCCCCGCCTGAGTGCCGTGCACTTGTTTTCGTCATGCCCTGATGGGGCACCAGGGAGCAGGGACGTCCCATCTGCCTGTCCCCTAGCCCTGCCACCTTAACATCTCTCACGCCCAGGGCTTTGGAAGAATGATGGTGCTTGAATGTCAGTGTCAAAGGGAGGGGCCTTAGAAATGGATTGTCCGTTTCCCCGGCACACTTGTACGTGGGAGAGACTGCCGCAAGGTCACGTGGATAGTCGGCGGCAGAGCCAGGACCAGCCCCAGGCCCTGGACTTGTCTCTCTTCCCTTTCTGAAGCCTCAGCGTCAGGAGGGCTCCGAGGGCCCAGGCTCAGAGGCCAGGGGAACGCAGGGCTCGAGCGGCGTCCCTGGTCTGAGCACCCCAGATGGCGGTGCTCACACGCACAGAGCCTGCCTTTCTTCCATCCTGCCGACCTTCAACTTCTTAGTCTCTGAGTTCATCATTTTTAAAAAGCAGCCCCAATAATTCCCAAACAACCCAGTTTCCTGGGTTATGGTGTCCGTAATAATAGGAATATTCTTTAGTCCACATGCTCTGTTTTGTTGTGAGTTCACATCTCCACCCCGATCTGCAGGTGACTATTATCGGATACACATTTGGGATCCCCGATGTCATCATGGGCATTACTTTCCTGGCGGCAGGGACGAGTGTTCCGGACTGCATGGCCAGCTTAATCGTGGCCAGACAAGGTATGCATCACGCCTCAGCCCTCACAGCCGTCACCGTCACCGTGCAGGTCCCCTTGTCCCTGCCCAAGTTAGAAGCCGTGGTTCTTACGACTGGCGGTGACCGAGTCCTGCTGTCGAGAAGACTGTGACATCTAGAACGTGTCATTTATTCAATTCCATTTGTGGAGAGAATACCACCAAGACGAACTAACTCCTCCAGGCCTCGGGAAGCTTTTGCTGGAGTGGTCGTGTGAAAATGAAAGTTTTCTGAGGTCCCCGGTCAGTGTGGGACTGAGCAGAGCCCAAGCTCAGACTTCATGTAGCAAATGAGCTAATAACAAGAGATGCTCTGGTCCCAGGGGACAAAGCGGGTCGTATTAACCCAACTGCCCAACTGTTTTCGAATTCTTCTAACTTCTAGAACATGTGTAATGTTAACAAGGTTTGCTTGGTGGTTTTTATTTTGGGCTTGCCAAATGTCGTGCCTTGAGCAAGGCGACACTGTGTTCGCTCTGACAGCCGAGCAGACGAGCTGGAGAGAGTCTGTTCACGGCTCCTGTTCTGCCGGTGAGGCGGGGCCTCGCCACGGACTTCACGCATCTTCCTCCCGCATCAGAGCTTGAAAGTGTAGGGGTGGGGATGGCTGAGCAATGCGGTGGTGTCTCACAGGAGACAGGGGAAGGGAAGAGCGCCCTTAAAAGAAAGGTTGGCTTTGGAAAGAGGAACATTTTATTCCTCTGAGATAAGAGGGTTGAGGTTGGTCAGCTGGGCCTGAGAAAATGTGAGACGAACGGAAGGGAGGGAGTGTGTTTCGAGGTAGGCAGGGGCCTTACAGAGAATGGGGACAGTTGGGGACAGCAGCTGAGGGGAGTAGAATGTAATTGGGCGGCCTTTGACGTGAGCGTGTCAGTTCCCTAGGGCAGCCGTGACAGCTGGTGGCTTGCCACACCTGGGCGACTGGAAACGACAGGAATGTGTTACCTCCCAGCTCTGGAAGCACAAGTCTGAATCTGGGTGTCAGTTCCTTCCAGAGGCTCCAGGGAAGAATCCTTCCTCGCCTCTTTCCAGCCTCTGGGGGTGCCTGTCACTCTTGGTGTTCCCGGGCTCATAGCTACATCACGCCAGTCTCTGCCTCTGTCTTCACAGGGCATTCGTGTGTGTGTGTGTGTGTGTGTGTGCGCATCCAAACTTTTTCTTACAAGGACGCCAGCTGTCAGGGTAGAGCACACCCTAAACCAGTGTGGCCTTGCCTTGACTTGACCATATCTGTGAAAACCCTATTTCCAAGTAAAGTCACATTCGCAGGTTCTGGACGGACGTGAATTTGGTGGGGGTGTCCCCACCCAGCCCAGTACAGTGAGTAAAAGGAAAGCTGACGAACGCCAAGGGCCCGGCTGGTGTTCAGTAACATGAGCTTGGGTGGGAGTCAGTCACGCCAGCTCCAGCTGGGCACAGGTGACACGTTCGTCCCTAGCTGGAGTTGGCTGGGTGGACACTGTGGACCGTCAAGGGGCAAGAGAAAGTGCAGTTTAAACAACTGGCCCTGGGTTCAGGCTGGGGACAGTGGTGGATGGTGCTAGAGCTTAAGTGCTTGTAGGGTTAGGGTGAGCCAGTGAGGTCAACCAAGGGTCTCTTTTGGGATCCAGGGGCAGGTGGGGTTCTGAGGCAGAACGTCACCTCAGAGTGGCTACGGTGGAATGCAGAATACAGAAACAGAGGAAAGGTGAGGACGGGTGTGGTAGGGTGCATGGTTGTCCTAAGGGTGACACTGATGTGATTGACAAAAACTCCAACAGATGTGGTTAAAAGATAGACAGCCTCTTGCTGACAGAGGGTGCGGGAGCCTCTGCTCAGACTCCGCTGTACAAGACGGAGACAGAGACGCCTGTGCTGATGCCGGTCTGAGATGCTGCCGAGCTGCTCGGCCACCAAAGCGGTGTGTGGCCGTGGCCATTTGTGTTTCAGGCTCACTTGTTCCAGAAACATTTGTATGTGTGCAGGTTGGGATGTCATGTCAAAGTATGGCCAAGTGGTCAGGTTAGAACAGATTTCAGCCAGCTTGAGACTTATTTATGAAAGTTTGCTTTCTTACTTATGTGCCTTCAAGCCGTTAAGTTCCGCAGATTGTGCCACGATACCGGACGGTTGGGCAGGAAGGGGGAGGACGATGACATGGCCCCCAGGTCCCTGAGATGCGTCTGGGCTGGTGGAGAAAAGAGTGTTCCCCCTGCAGTAAACCACCAGGACAGGACATGTGATGCCCTGAGATCCCAGCCAAGGTCGTGGGTGCCGTTGCCTGGGCCACAAATGCGCATCGTGGATTGGGATAAAGGATGCTGGACTAGGCGTCCCGAGACCTGGCCGCTCACAAACTCTTGGGCATGTCCTGAGCCTGAGTGGTGTCACCTGCCATGTGAGGATGACGCCCCACCCCCAACCCCAGAGCAACCCGGAGGGTTAAATGACACAAAGCGCGTGGTGGGTCAGAGGATAGAGGACATCAGCTGGCGAACTGACATCGCTACCACAAACTGAGGGGCGTAAACAATGGAAATTTGTTGTCCCACAGTCCTGGAGGCTGGAAATCAGACCCAGGTGTGGGCAGGCTGCGAGGGGAGGTCTGTCCAGGCCCCACCTCCACGCTCTCGTGGCCGTCTTCTCTTCTGCCTGGCATTCCCCTCGTGTGTGGTCTGTGGCCACATCCCCCCTTTGTGGAAGGACGCCAGTCATATTGGATCAGGGCCCACCCCGATGACTTAATAAGCTGTTACTTCTGCAAAGACCCTGTCTCCAAATATGGTCACGCTCCGAAGTATTGGGGCTTAAGACTTCACCATATGAATTTGGAGGGTCACAGTTCAACCCATACAGGCTCCTTTAGACTTCATGGAGCGAGTGGATCTTAGACCTCATGAAGAGGTTTTGGAATTGTTAGGGTGCATGAAGAAGGAATGCCTTTCTAAGGAATAGCGCAGATAGAACAGTTATGAGAAAGAACACGGGTTTCTGGCAACCTGCCCTTAATGAAAGAAACATGTTGGTTGTCCCCTCTAGGCCTTGGGGACATGGCGGTCTCCAACACCATCGGAAGCAACGTGTTCGACATCCTGGTAGGGCTCGGCATACCGTGGGGCCTGCAGACCATGGTTATTAATTACGGGTCCACGGTGAGTTCCTCCCACCCCGTGAGTAAGTGAGGTGGGTGCATCTTACTGAGAAGGACAGTGGTGTCGGTCCAGTGTCAGCTGAGGGCTCGGGGGAGGCACTGCCCCTTCTCCTTGGCACCCTGGCACCCTCTGTCCATGAAGGCTTCCGGGACAGACTAGGGATGTCCCTAGCTCTGGGGCTTAGGACTTAGGAGGGTCCGTGTTTGCCGGGCGCTCCTCAGCTCTCCCACTCCTCATCCCCACCCGCTGGGCGCTGTCCCCGTCCCAGGCATCTCAGACCAGCAGAGTAGCCGCTTGAATGCGCGTCGCCCAGCACCTGTGCCCACGCACACCTGCGCGTTCCGATGAGGGATTGCGTAAACCGGAGCACCCGGGCCCTCGGGAGGGACTGGCTCCGAGGAGACGGAGAGTCAGGGCCTCGTGTTTGATTTCCCAGGTGAAGATCAACAGCCGGGGGCTGGTCTACTCCGTGGTGCTCTTGCTGGGCTCCGTCGCGCTCACCGTGAGTTTCCCAATTCCAGAACAGAAGCTTCATTCACGCTCCGTTACATCTGACTTGCCGCGTCACTTACACGGCTCTGCAGGCCCTCGTCACCTCCCCCACCAGTGAGGGATAGAGCCCAGGAAATACGCACATTCACGGGCGCCCCAGCCCGGTTTTTGCCGAGAGCATCGGCACTCCCGCTACGCTTCTCCCTGAGCAGACATGAAGCTGCCAGCGGAAGTGAAGTGCATGTGCTTTCTTCTTGCCACCTGCAGAGTCTAGTCCCCTCTCTAGTGCCAGGGGGGGATCTTACCCACGGGAGCTGGCAGGTGGAGGTAGGACAGCCCTCAGGACAGGTCACAAAGACCCAGGCCTCCCTACTCCCGTGCCCAGGTCTGCACCACTTTATTCGATCCTTACCACCACCTGATGAGGGAGGTGCTGTTGTCATTCCCGGCGTGCACAAGAGATCAGGGCTCAGGGATTAGCGTGCTCAAGGTCGCAGAGTTGGGAAATGGCAGAGCTGGGATTTGAACCCAGGTTGGTCTGTCCTTAAAGAACCCCTGACTGTTCTCCCCTGTGCCCTGATGCCTGCGATGCTCAGAAGCTGGGCAGTGTAGGGACGTGTAGGAGAGTCGGGAAAAGTGTGGGACCAGGGTGTGCCCCACCCCTCCTCCACCCCCTGCATGCACACACACAAAGATGGCCCAAGCGGGAGTTTGCCAGGCCACAGGTCTAAAGGAACCTTGGAAAAATTGCTGAGGAGTCATTAGGGAAAAAGACCATAACGCCAAGTTACAAAGTATAAGAATCATCCAGAAAAATACCCATTTGTCCCTAAGAAAGGCCTGGGCAGGGAGGACCGTGGTGCCTGCAGCAGGCCAGGCGGAGGTGGCGTGCCTGCCCAGGGAGGGCGGCTGCTGTGTGTCCCCGAGTCAGTGGGGCCGGGCGGGAGACTCCCACTTTTCATCAGATAAGTCTAAACCCTCTGGGGCTCATTCTGGTCAAACTGAGGGTCAGCCTGGCAGTGCCCCTCGCCCCTGTCCACATTCTGCAGAAAGCTCTGGGGTCGCTCCCAGAGGTGTCGTTTTCCAGTTCTCCGCCCAAGCCCGGCTGCCACGCTCTCTCCTTCCAGGTCCTGGGCATCCACCTGAACAAGTGGCGGCTGGACCGGAAGCTGGGTGTGTACGTGCTGGTTCTCTACGCCATCTTCCTGTGCTTCTCCATAATGATAGAGTTTAACGTCTTCACCTTCGTCAACTTGCCCATGTGCCGAGAAGATGATTAAAGCTGAGCCGCTTCCCCCGGGAGCTGTTCTGGACACCCTGTGACGCCTGCGTCCTCCTGTCCCCTCCCTCCCCCACCACAGGTCTCTCCTGCATCGGCAGCCACCGTCTGTTCTTTCACACACTGGAAGGAAGAGCCATCGTGGTCTCTGTCTGGTCACAGGCCAGGCTGCTGGGCGTCCTCCTCCTCCTCGGAGTTCTGTCCCCACAAGGCAGGATCCAGGGGCTGTTATTTGAGCAGCTTTGAAGGCCCCTGGGTGGCCAGCCACAGGGACGTGTCGAGTGTCTCATCTCTCTCCTGCACGCTTTAGCCAGAAGGACTTCCGTGCGCTGCCTGTCTTTCTGTTTCACAGGCAGCCTCGGAAATGAGGCGGTCAGCGAGCGTGAGGTCTCCTAGGGCGAGTGCAAAATAGGAATGTTGTTCTCGAGTGTCACCTTTGGGGCAGAGGTGGCTCTTTGGCACGTGCTACTGAGAGCTTCCGACTTCTGCTGGAAGCACCCGCAGTTTGGAGGGGGCACGGCCTCAACCTGTTGGGGGTTTGGGACCATGACATTTCCACCCCTTTTTCCTGGAAAAACTGGAGGAATTCACAGCAGAAGAGAGAAAACAAGTGAATGTTCTTATCACTTGTATCGATGCATTCAGAGAATGAGCAATGAAATATTAAAAATAAAACATCATATAGATCATCATACTTGAAAAATATCATTCCATACAAAAGGATCAGGATGCAGACCAAAAAGGTAATGATTGTAGAAAAACTAATACTACGCGTATCATCTTGCATTGGCACCAAGACACTTGGTTTGGAATAGAGAGAAAAGTGAAAGACGATGTGGAGACGGGTGCTAACTCAGACGGGGAGACGCGGTTTACAGCGGTACATTCCAGACCTTCTGTGATACAACGCACTGTCCCTTTGGGTTTGTCATTTCTTTGTTAATGCTCTAGTTTCAAAACCACTCTCTTGAAAGGCCCAATTGTTTATATGCCCGACAAATTTCATAGCCTGCTGAACTGGACCGAGTGTGCCAGAAATGCTGGTTAATGACAAGAAGAGAGATTTCCTGAAAAATGACAAATTGCTCTCTGGGTAGCGGAAGGCAAGTATGAAAACCGTAATTTAGAATTTTTAGAGCCAAGTTTCTTGAACCGTGTAGTTTGCTACACATGAAAGGCCAAGAATGGGAGGTTCAAAAACAGAAAAATATGAAACCGTTTTCAACTGCTTCATAGCTCTCAGATATATATTAAAAAGATTTATGAACACACATCATTCATGGTTTCTAAAAAGAAAGCACAATTAATTTTATAGAGAGGCTTTTTATTTTTGTAACGTCTCTATTGCAAAAGTCTATCAGAGTTGATGCACTTTGAATATCGGAATGCTTTGCACAGAAGAATGTATGGGAACTGCCCCAGACCATGTGAGCAGAAAGGAGATTCTTAGGGATTCACCAGAAATCACGCTAAACTGGGTGATGAGTTTAAATCCAATAGCTGGTCCCTTCCTGAGACACAAAGGTCATGACCCACGTTAGAATTTGTGACTGCGCTCTTTAAGGCCTCCTGAATTCCAGAAGGAGGAAGTGTTCAGGCTTCTGTCCCTTACGTCACCTTTAGCAAGAGCCTGTGATGGGACCTCACCCTCCATCACCAGGTTTCTATCCGGGATTCACATCAGTATTAGTAGCTACACCACATTAAGGCTTCTCTTTTTGTTTCTCTACCCCAAAAATAGGCTCAGTGGTTTTCAAGTTGAGAACAAGGGCGATTTTCCTAAGAAATTAGCTAAAGGGTGGGCCAGGGACCCTGTAGGTTCATCAGCATAAACTTGAGCTACTGGGGGCAAGGGGGAGGTTCAGGGCCCTGGGACCACTCTGTGTCCTAATAGCTTAGTTCACCTGGTTCCTCCCATCTTACAGCTCATCCAGGTTCCTTCCAAGTGCTTCTGTCTCTGTCTTGGTTCTCCACATTACCCTGCCGTGTTAAGGGGGGATTGTTCTCCCCATTTAACGGAGAATGCAGTCTTGGAGAGGTCAAGGGACTCTAATGCAGTGGCCAGTAGCAAGTAGCAGAACGGGCTACAGCCACCACCCCCGCTCACTCCTAGGGCAGCCAGTCCAGGGTTGGCCGTCCTAGGTGAGTGAACGTGGGTGTGACTTCGCCCTTGTGGTTGGCTCTTATGTTCGAGTCAAAACCTCATCCATATTTAATTGACCCCTAGGTTCCCCAGGTCATATCCTAATGTCTCTATTTTTTTTTTCTTAAAAAAGACCAAAAACTATTTTTGGCTAGGACAAGGCATAGGACACATGGTCCCTGGTGGTGTCCCTGCTAGTTTTCAAGCCTCTGAATCCTTATGTAGCTTTCAGAGAACACATCCTAATTGCCCTCCTCTTCCTCAGCAGAATCCATCTGAGATTATAACGTATGCTGCGGTTGCAGTTAAAGACTAAAAAAATGTTTTTAATATGTAATGCACTCCTCTCGGCTAATTTTCTTTTGACTTTCATGTGCCAATGTAACTTCCTTAAAGGATCTATGCATTTATTATGTCTAGGAAACTATATGTACACTGTAGGTGAAAAATTATCTTTTTTAACTAAATATTTTTCCATCACAAATTTAAAGAACTGCTTGATTAACTAGGGACCTTTTAAATTTAAATTATGCTTCACTTTTAAATTATGCTTTCATCACTACAGAGGATTGCTTCCTTTATTTTATTCCCAAAGCTAATTAGCATGGGATAATTACTCTGCTACAGAAATAGGCAATTAAAAAAAATAAATTTAGCTCTACTCATTGGAGGCATAAAAGAAAAAAGAACTATTGCTCTCAGATAGAAAGTGTCTCTAGAAGCAGGAGCAGGTGGTTCCTATCGATTTCTGGTTTGGGGTTTGCCCTTACCAGGCTGTGTGTGGTTAGGGTGGGAGGTGTCAGTGTCTTGAGAACCTGGCCCTAGAGGAAGGTTCTGGGTCAGCTGCAATGAGAGACAGGTGGTTAAGGGGCACCATGGGCAGGTCAGAGTCATCCCTGCTGCCCCTGTCATTCTGTAACCCACAGTGCTGGCTCGTGTGCCTGTCCCCCTATCCCCCCGTGTGTCCACCTTGTGCACACACCTGGCTGCCCTTGTGAGTCTTCACGTGCTCATTACCCCTCACCTGTTAGGACTAGTGCCTGCTTTTGCCCCATCAGTCCCCTGCCTTTACAGACCCAAGCAGCAGGGAAGGCACCAGCCTGTCCTGAGCCAGGCTAAACCAGGTGGGCTGTGTGTATCACCGAGGGCAGGCAGTCCTGCAGGCCCCGACCAAAGCCCGCTGCCCAGGGTCTGGGTTTCTTCCACCTGCTCTTCCCTATTCATAGGGATCCGCAAGCCCAAGAGCGGCAGCGGCAGCCCACCACTCAGAGAACACAGGGCTCCCCACACAGACCGGGAATTTGGGAACGGGGTGGGTGGTGTCCTTGCTGGACACCCGTCTTCCCACCTGGCCTTTCTCCTTCCTGCATCCTGGGGCCCCTCCCTCTCCATAAGATGGGGGTGGATGGAGGCAGGAGGGACCAGGAGAGGCTCCGTTCATTCCCCTGGGGAAAGCTAGAGCGAATCCCAGCACCAGTGGCTGAGGCTACTGTCCATGCCTTTCCCTCCTTCCCTAGGTGTGAAATGGGCTACTGGGGCTCAAGGCACTGGGACCAGGCGTGGGGGGATCTATTGCCACATTTTGGAATTTACCCCAGGAGAAGCAGAAACCTTTCTGCCCTGGCTAAATGGGGAAGAGCTGGTCTCCCATCCCCATCCCCCCCTTCCTGTCCCTTGAGGGCCGTGCTCCCCCGGCTGGAGCAGGTGACTGTGCTGCCCATGTGATGGGCTCTTTGCACATGCTTGTTGCTTGAATAGACAACTTGCCAGTCAAGGCGAACGTGCTCGGGAGCGTGTACCCACGGGCCATGCTTTAAATGCTCACAGCCTCTGAGCTCCTGCGCTGGGGGCAGTTAGCAGCTGTATCCAAGGCACCTGAGGAGGATCCACCTCTTGGCAGCCTTGTTGCCACATCGTACCCATAGAAACGTCTAGAAATTTCGGAAAGTGCTCTCTGGGCAGCTGTTGGAGGAAAGGAAGTCCGTCACCCCCCACCCAGCCCTGGACCTAAAGCTCTGCCTTTGCTCGCTCTTTGTGTGGGTTCACCCAGAGGGTGCCGGGTGCCCTCGCCAGGTGTGAGCAATTGCTCTGGCTTTTCTGGGCTCTGCAGCTCATCCCGTGAGCCCCTCAGCATGAAGCCTCCCCTGGGCTTTCTCAAAGCTGGCAGAGGGGGCCCCTCGTATACTGTGGGTGAATCTTCCCCACTATGTCAGTTATATGGGTACAAGGGCGAGGGGGTCTTTCTCTGGGCCTGGCCCACGAGGCAGAGAACACGAGGTTTGTTGCTCACGGTGACCCTGGCCGCCTGCCAGCCTGGCTTGCGGGGCCCCTTCACCTTGCTGCAGAGAGCGCTTCCCCAAAGGGCATCCTCCTCAGGATGTGGGTTTTAAAAAGGCATTCGATTTAGGTTATTGTATTTGCTTGTTAATAAAACTAAATTGGAACGCTAGTTTTGTGCTGAACTTCAGACCAGGTAGCTAACGGCAGGATGGCCAGCCTGCCAGGTGACTGTGCGTCCCACCCGAGGAAATGGCTGCTCACTTTTCAGTTTGGAGAAAGGGGCTCTTTTTCTCCTGCTCTGCCACCAGGGTGGAGCTGTCTTTTCAGGGAAGCCAGCTGGGTGGTATCAGAGCTTTGGCTATTTTATAGGGGTTTTAAAAATTCTGACTTTTCAATGACAAATGGCTCCCAGGTTCCATTCGTCTCTGCTGTATTCTTAGACACTTTGTACACATGGTGCCAGGAGCATGCGTCATCTTTTCCCTGCGAGTTTCCAAGGCCCTTCATCTGGTCTCAGGGTGTCAGGGTCCAGTTGTCAAAGTTGTGTGTCTTCCTCCCACTTCTAACCAGGGCTAAAAACACACTCTCTCCTAGTCTAGGGAAATGTCTGCTGCCAGGGTACCTGGGACAGTACTTGGGGGCCGTGAGAGGTGTCTCTGAGGGTTGAAAACACACACTGTGCCTATGTGAAAGTCAGGCCCTCAGCCCTGTGGCTTTTCCACTTGTTAGATGTATGGGTCTAGGCATCAGCTGCTCCTTATTGAAAAGCCCGATGAGAAATACCAGCATGATCCGCGGCTGTTCCCACTGTTGCCAGAACTCAAACTGTTGCTGCTTATGCAACATGTTGGTTGGGACTTGTCCATGTACCAGGCCAGTAAAACTCTTCATCCTGGGCAGAGTAGGTTCCCTCCTCACCCTGTCACTGTAAAACAAAATGTCTAAGCTATCAAGAGAACATGCCGCTTTTGGTTTCTAGGTGCATAGTTTGGTATGATCAGCTCTTGGGCATAAAAGAAGGGTTCCCAGACGACAGAGCCCACCTTGCTGCCACTCCAGAATTCCCAACAGAAATTCCCAGGCCCATCCCAGAAGGACATGCAGTCCCCATTCAGCAGAAGGCACTGCTCCTGAAAATGACTGGGGTGTGAGCAAGGCAGCTCTGTTCTTCCAAATGTCCTAGTAGGGTTTTCTCTAGCCACTGGGCATCTCTTCTCTCGTTTTTCATCCCTGCCCCTCTGAGCTATAGACCTCATGGCCACACTGTCCACTTCCTCCACGAGGCTCGGACCAGGGGCATTTGAGGACCCGGTGGACAGAGCTGTGTCTGAGCTCTTGAGGAGCCCCAGCGGGGGGCTGCTGGTCTGTGAGGCCGGGTCTCCAGTTCAGAGCACACGAACCCTGGCAGGGGACCCTCTGCTTGTGTCCCCCGCCAGCTGGGAGCAGTTGCTGGTGTCTGAACACACACAGAGCTGTCAGCCAGATGGGGCCAGGCCCACGAGCAGGAGCTGCAAGGAAAGGGCTGAGCCAGGAGAGGGCAGCCCCGCGAGGCAGGCTGGGCATGGCTTCCACTGGGTGTTTGGATCTTCCTGGGGGCCCCACTGTGACCTACCAAGTAGGGGATGGATAGAGCACGCTTGTGTCCTGAAAGAACCTCCTTATAGATAACCAAAACCAAGAACTTCTGGGGCTGTTGACACATGGCTTGAGTCCCCCACAAGACCCTTCTGGCATGCCGGGCTGAACACCACCATCTTTGTTCATTCTCTAGAACAGGCAGAGCAGGAACATTGGTTGAAAAGTTGTAAATAATATATTTATCCCGCTATTTATTTTTCAATAACTGTGACCTCCTGCACTGTGAATGCTCTGTGACATGAGATTCTTAGTTTAATAAAACTGGCATTAAATTTGAATGAATTGATATTATTGGTTACTAAACACTGGCATGAGTTTATTTTTATTGTGAAGAAAAACTTCTAGAGTAAACATAAACTAAACCTTTATAAGAAATCTAGCAGTCAGTATTGTAATGCAATATATCAAAATCTGTACACTGTCAATAAAATAAATGAGCACAAATTGTCTTTCCCTATAGAGAGCTTCCATTCACATTTTAATAGACATATGCATATTTGTATTTTTTGAAAGAATTATATACACAGGGAGAACAGCCATTTGAAACCATTTCTATTTGCACATTGAGAAAAAAATAAAGGTCAAAAAGATGAGGGGTTAGAGCTTTTTAATTATAATGGTTGATAGTGAACAAAACAGCAGAAGTCTCATAACTCGGCTAGCATGCATGAGTCCAGAAGGACCCAGCCGTACCTCACCAGCTTCGTGTGTGGGGACCCGTACAGTCACATGTCAGAAGGGGGCCCACTTGGCTGTCACCATCTTAGAAATTCTGAATGGCTTTTTATTTTTTTAAGGGCCCCCACATTTTCATTTTGCACCGGGTTCTGCAAATGACATAGCTGGTCCTGCTCATCTGGAAGAAGGTTCGTGTCATCAGCTCTGGTGTCATCGGAAATTGAGGTTGCAGGCAGAGGTTTTGGTTAATTCATTCTACAAAACTTTCCCGAGTCCCGGCTGCCGCGGGTGTCACCACAACCTTACACGTGGACGCGAATCACGTGGGCATCTTATTAAAAAGCAGATTCTGGGAAGTCCTGGGTAGGGCTGATGCAGCTGGTCCACCTTGAGTGGGGAGAGGCTGGATCAGTCCCAAGGTGTGACCTGGGCACCCGAGCTGGCTCACTGCTCGTCACCAATCCTCAGCGAGACGAGTACAGCAACCGAGGAAGCACATCCTCACTGATGGCAATGTGATGAGTCATTTCGTCTGAATCTTTTTTGTTGTATTTTTCTAGTAATTTTATTTTATAAAAATATCAGTCCACAATGAATTACAGCTTTTAAAAAATATTTTTTTAAATCTTACCTGCAGATAGTTTGAGAAGTTCTGCTCTAGATGAGAGTTGGTTAGAAACCCCTTCATTGCAACACATTCCTGTTTACAGAGTGTGAAGGACTTTGTCTTGGTGATTTCAGTGCATAAGCTTTGTGGGTCCTGCAGCCCTTGTGCTCATGGTTTGAGCATCCCAGTGTCCCTCTATGTAGCACTCCGTGGCTTGCCAATGACACACACACTGGGCATTGTCCACTCTTCACAGATGAGGAAAGTGAGGCAGAGGGTATGTGCTGTTCCCCAGGGTCTCTTGGCTACAACTTTGGGAACCAGTCTCCGAAACCACATCTCTTTCCATTGCCCGGGGCTGCCCCAATCAGATACATCAGTGGGAGTTTGGCTGAATCTGGAGTTTGGTTGAATCTAACCTGCCTGGGAGCTCATCTCCTCAGCTGATATCACAGCTCAGCCTCTGTCAGCTTGTTTTTAATCCATTTGTTTCAGAGGTGGGGTCTCACTATGTTGCCCAAGCTAGACTCCAACTCCTGGGCTCAAGGGATCCTCCTGCCTCAGCCTCCCGAGTACCTGGGACCACAGGCGCTCACCACTGTGCTGGCTCCATCAGCAGATGTTTGATGTTGCTGCAGGCAATTCCAAGTCTACGTGGGTCCCGGTGCAGGTGGCCTGCTGGTCCTCCGGTCCCAGGAGCAGGCCTTCTCCCAGGCTTCTGTTGCCCTTGTTTCCTAGCTGTTATCTACCGGGAAGAGCAAAGGCGGACTGGGGAAGAGACAGAGGAGTGGGTTCTGACCTCGCTCTGTACCCACTAGGGAGCTCTTCTGAGACTCAGTCTACACTCACTGCGGCTAAGGCCTCTGCCCTGGATGTGTCGACAGACTGTGGTGACACTGGGCTCTTGTTCTCAGCCGTTCTGCAGATTTTGATTCTGCAGACTTTGTCTTCCGCAATAAACAAACCCTTCTGGGTCTGCCCCACTTTTTATTCCTCCATCTCCGCTCCTGGCTTCTGAGCTGCTTCCCTGCATTCCCTCCTGGAGCCTCTTCTGCCCCGTGGTTATCAATCCTGGTGTCCGTTGACTTGGGGTCCCAAGGCGATCACAGAGGCCTGGGCAGCAGGGCTGCTGGCAAAACCCCTCCAGTGATGCTAAAGTGAAACCAAGGTTCGCAGCCGTGATCCAGCTCAGCCCACCTGTCACAGAGCCCTCGTGGATGTGGCAAGAGCCAGCCCCTCTGCCTGGCTCCAAGGTCCTGAGTCCCTCCAGAGCCACCCACCCGCACTTCCAGCCCCTCCTGGACTCTCACATCAAGTATTTTGTGATTTAAAAACAGAGGCAATGAGTAACCAGGAAAAAATACTATATAAAGGTAGCCAAAGGTTTCCAGGTAGCTCAAACTGGAAAACTCGTGGGGCCTCTGCTGGCTGAATGATGGCTCTCCTAGATGTCCACGTCCTGCTTCTCAGAACTGTGACTGTGTTTCCTTACGTGGCAAAGAGGAATTTGCAGACGTGATTAAGTGAAGGATCTTGAGAGACGGAGACTATCTTGGGTTACGTGGGTGGGCTTGATATGGTCACGGGGTCCTCATCGGAGTGTCCAGGAGGCCGAGGGAGAGGTGGCGATGGAAGCGGGGTCAGACTGATGCAAGGCCACACGCCGAGGAATGCAGGCAGCTTCTAGAGGCCAGGAAAGGCAGAACATAGATTTTACCCCGGAGTCTCCAGAAGCAAAACAGCCCTGCTGACACCTTGGTGTTAGCCCCGTGGAACCCATTCTGGACTTCTGACCTGCAGAACTGCAAGACAGTAAATTTATGGTAATGAGTTCCACCAGCCATGGGACGCGAACGCAGCCCGGAAGTGAGAGTGGGAAGAAACAGAGGAAGACTCGGGTGAAGGTGGGTCTAAGAGCGGGAGGGCCCTGGGGGCCAGGCAGTGGGGAGCCCCTTAAGGCTGCTTCCCCAGGAGTGGCTGCTCGGATTCCAAGTCCCGAATGGTCACTCTGTTCAGTGTGAAAATGGCTGGGATGGGGGAATGGTGACAAGACTGGAATAACAGCCAGGAGCTCAAAGCCTAGAAAAGAAATGAGGCTATTCGCAGAGGAGAGATTGGCTAAGGGCAGATGCCCAGTGTTTGACTTTGGGCTCATGTGTGGGTGCTGTCGCCCACAGGATTTGGGAACTGATTATGGAGATAAGGGGGGAGAAGAGGAGAGGAAGCCTTCCAGCTCTCAGACTGGGAAGCCCGGGGGAGGAGCAGGCTTGGGCACAGGAGATGATGAGTTCTGTTTGGAGTGTGTGGAATCCGGGAAGCCTATGGGATGTCGGCTATGGCTGGGTGTGATTCAGCCTCTCGGAGACCCTGTTGCATCCTCTGCAAACACAGGATGGCAAACCACCTGCACGGGGTTGCCGAGCCCATCGTGTGAGGTGCGGTATCCCTGTCGCCTGGCCTGGTGCCTCCAACTTAGTGACACCCGGCATGGCCGCTGTTGTTGCAGACAAAGCACGGACACCATGCAACGGTGAAGATGAGCTCCACCCAAAAGTCTCCCTCTTGCTCCCTCGATGCCTTCTCTGTGGAAGGAGGGTCTCCCCAGGGCAAGGGAGGGCATGTGCTGGAGGTCTTGAAGTTTGAACTCCAGGCTTGGGAGTGGTGGGGATTCCCAGCTTGGTTAGTACATCAAGAACTAGGGCTTGGGGGTTTGGGGTGAAGGTTTCTCGGACTCACCTTGAGGCTCAGCCCTGGGGCCTGGAGCCAGGGAGGAGGTGACTGGGATTTCTGTCCTGGGATGGGGGGAGTGTGTGAAGTAACAGCCTGGGGAACAAAGGGGGCCCAAGCTCTTGCCACGCCCCCCTTCTTGTGCCTCTGGAAGAGGCGGGAGTGGCAATTGGGGCCGGCTGGGTTGGCCGGCAGAGTCCCAGGGTGGGCAGCATGCTGGGCATGCAGCAGACTGCCCCCCATGTGCAGGACCCCCCGTGAGACCACTGACCTACAAGAAGGGGCTGACTTGGGCCTTCTGGGCCAGGGAGCTGGAGGCCATAGGTTGAGGGGTCCGTAGGTCCAGCCAGGGTCACTGGGGGCTTAGCAGGCAGAGAAGGTCAAGCTGGGACTGAACTTGTTGGTTGGTCCTCCGAGGCCAGGGCTGGCACCTTGGGCATGCGACCCGGGCAGTTGCACCAAGCCCATGCTGAGAGGGGACCCACACTGAGAAGGGTCCCACACCAGGCTTAATGCTCTGCTGTTGCTGTCTAGAAATCCGTAATACTTTTCGAGCAAGGAGTCAACTGTTTTCATTTTGCACTGGGGCCCCAAAATTATGTAGCCTGCCCTGTCCCGTGAGGACCACACCCTGCATTGTCGGCAGCTGCTGCTTCTGTCAACCAGACCCTTGCAAAGCAGGGACATCATGTCTTCCCGTCTGGTCCTCAATGTCACCTTATCTGAGGCTACATTAACTAAGGACAGCTGAATTGAGCCCAGACTTCCCCAGACACGCCTCTTAGCATCCCTGTCAGGACAGGGCACCGGGTGGAAGGCACTGAAGAGCCCACAGAGCTGGACATCCGTCCTACTCTTATAAAAATCAATGAAGGGAAAAATAAAAAAGAAATCAATAAAGAGAAACTGACACTTGTCATGAGCCAACTAAGCAAAAGACATTGTTGACCACTTTCCGTGTAATCCTCACAAGCAGCTGCATGGGGCGAGTATGAATCTGCCCATCTTCCAGAAAAGGAAACCTGGGCCCAGAGAGGTTAAGAAACTTGCCCAAGGTCACACAGCCAGCAAGAGTAGGGCTGAGGTGGGAACCTGGGCTGGGTGGTTCTGAAGCGGCCAGCGCTCCCATCCTCCCAGCCCCTAGCCACCCTCAGCAACTCTTTAAGGAAATGAGTCCCCCTTTGGGAATGCTCTTGCCTGAGCTCCTAGGAGCTGCCTACTGAGTGCACACCTGTCTGCAGGCTCTCGCCTGGGGTGACAGCAGACGACAGGCGGACTGCGATTGAGAAGCCCCGACTGGGATCAGATTTCCCCTCAAACTGATGCGCTCGTTGCCCCTGGAGATTTCAAATGAACCACCCTGGTTTTTTCCCCCGCATGAAACATGGCTGGAGGACACTGCATTTGATTTTCAGAGGAAGTAAATATTCCCAAAAGGGAGAAGTGAGACAGGAACAAATCACCTCGCGTAGTTATGAACATCTCTTTTGCTAAGTGTACTGTATGAAGGAGTTTCAGATGCAGCCAAAAGGCAAGTGAGGAGCAGCGATTATTAGCAATCACAGCCCCTCTCAACGGCAGGCTCCTAAGCTAGCTTGAGCAGGACAGGCCAACCCTGCAGATTCTGTGGGTTCATTGCAGGTTCAGGGCCAGATAAAGCGAGTCACACACATTTTTTGGTTTCCCAGTGCAACTAAAAGTTATGTTTGTATTAAATGTGCAATAGCTTTATGTCTAAAAAAACCAGGCCGGGCGTGGTGGCTCACGCCTGTAATCCTAGCACTCTGGGAGCCCAAGGCTAGCAGATCACTCAAGGGCAGGAGTTCGAAAACAGCCTGAGCAAGAGTGAGACCCCATCTCTACTAAAAAAATAGAAAAAAATTAATTGGCCAACTAAAAATATATAGAAAAATTTAGCTGGGCATGGTGGTGCATGCCTGTAGTCCCAGCTACTTGGGAGGCCGAGGCAGGAGGATCGCTTGAACCCAGGAGTTTGAGGTTGCTGTGAGGTAGGCTGACGCCACGGCACTCTAGCTTGGGCAACAGAGCGAGACTCTGTCTCAAAAACAAAACAAAACAAAAAAAAACAATGTATAGGCATTAATTTAAAAATACTGTATCTCTAAAAAAATATTACTGATCATTCGAGCCTTCTGCTAGTTATAATCTCTTTGCTGGTGGAGGGTCTTGCCCCGATGTTGATGGCTGCAGACTCATCAGTGTGCCGGTCGCTGCAGGCTGGGCGGCTGTGGTCATTTCTTCAAATAAGACAGCAGTGGGGTTTGCCGCGATTGGCTCTTCCTTTGGTGAAAGATTTCCCTGTAGTACACGATGCTGTCTGACAGCATTTTACCCACGGTTGAACTTCTTTCAAAAGTAGGTAGTCCTCTGGAACCCTGCTGCTGCTTTATCAACCAAGTTTAGGTAATATTCGTGATTCTTTGGTGTCATTTCGACAATGTTCACAGCATCTTCACCAGCGGTAGGTTCCGCCTCAAGAAAAACAACTCTCCTTGCTCATCCACAAGGAGCGATTCCTCATCCATTCAAGTTTTTTTTTTTTTTTTTTTTTTTTAAGCCTCTAAACATTTGGCATCCATTCAAGTTTTATCAGGAGATGCAGCAATTCAGTCACATCTTCACACTCCACTTCTAATTCTAGTTCTCTTGCTATTTGCAGCACATCTGCAGTGACTTCCTCCACTGGAATCTCGAACTCAAAATCATCCATCACTAAAGTAACACACGTTGTACCCACCAAGCAACTGCCCTTCATCCGCCCCTCCCACGCCCACCCCTCTGAGTCCTCGTGGTCCATGGTTCCACGAAGCTTTTGACTCAAATGTGACGGAGGTGAGACTCCTCCTTTCACCTGAACCATTCCAGGGGTATTAATTGGCCTAATTTCAATATTGTTGTGGCTCAGGGGATAGGGGCGAGAGGGAGGGTAAGAGGAGTGTCCATAATAATCAGAACACACACCACATTTATCGACTGAGCTTGCCATCTTAAATGGGTGCAATCGTGGCGCTCCGCAACAACTACAGTAGTGACGTCAAAGATCACTGATCACAGCCAAGTGTGGCCGTGTGCAGCTGTAATCCCAGCTACTCGGGACACTGAGGTGGGGAGAATCGCTTAGGCCAGGAGTTTGGGACCAGCTTGGATGATACATAGTGAGACTCCAGCTCAAAAAAGAAGAAGAAAAGAAAGCACAGATCACCATAACAGATAAAATAATGATGAAAAAGTTTGAAATATTATGAATATTATAAGGATTACCAAAATGTGACACAGACACAAGCGAGCACATGCTGTTGGAAACATGGCACTGATAGACTTGCTCAACACAATGCTGCCACAAACCTTCAATTTGTATAAAATGCAATGTCTGCAAAGCACAATAAAGCAAAGCTCAATAAAGTGAGGTGTGCCTGTAATTCATTTTCTCCCATCACTATCTGGAGAGGTAAGTAAGGTCCTGCTTCTAGGCCTTTCCTTATAACATCTCCTCCCATTCAGATTCCCTGCCTAATTGCTCCCTGTTGAAATCCTACTCTAGGAAACCCTCAAATAACAGTGGCTTAAACAGGGTAGGATTTTATTTCTCTCTCATGTTGAAGAAGATGAGGGTGCTTAGTCCAGGGCTGGCGTGGCACTCCACAGTGCTGGTGACCCAGCCTCCTTCTCTGTTGTTGCTCTGCCTTTCTCAGCATATAGCCTCTGCCTCATAGCCCAAAATGGCTGCCTAATTTCATCTTGACTTGCCACCTCATGAGAGATCCTGAGCCTGAACCAACCCAGGTAAGCTACTCCTGAATTCCTGACCCACAGAAACTGATTTTTTAATCAGTTGTTATTTAATCAATTGTTATTTAACCCTGTTAAATTAGAGGGTAATTTGTTATGCACCAATGAATAACCGATTATTATCTGAGCCTCCAACCTAGGCATACGTGCGTGAATTGGTTAAAGATTGCCTTCCAGAACACACGTTCCTGAGGGAGGGGCAGAAATCATGTCTTCTGTGTCCTTGCCCTTGGAGCCCTCCCCCAACCTTGGCGCACAGTAGGACCGCAGTGCCTGACGCAGGGACTCTGCTTGCCGGAGGAAAGCCCCGGCCTCCTGGCTTGCCTTCTGGTGGATGAGCCAACTTGCAGATGATGAGCTGCTAATGATTAATCACCTGGCCTTATGCCAAAAATGTGGCTTTGTTTCCCAGAGGTCACTGTTTCAGTCTCTTTCATTCCCTTGCTTCAAGTGCTGCCAAGGGGGAGGATTTCATAGGCAGGAAAACCAGAGCCTTCCTGAGCCTGCTGCCTCCCCCCTCCCTGTGGCCAGTGCTAAGGGCTGGGTCCTTCAAGGACCACCAAGGGATACCTCCTCCTTGTCCAAACCTTCCTTGATTTCCCTGATTGTCCTTCCCTGGGTAAGGGGAAAGCAAAGAAAACGATCTTGAAAAATGACTCCCTCATGCTGAAACTTTATGAACCATACTGTCAGAGCAACTTGAGTCATACCTATAACTCATGGCCTTGTTTATTTAAATAATAACATGGACAATGCTCTTTACTATCAATTCCACATAGCCAGTTGATATTCATAGGGTGCTTTTACTGGTTTTTGCCGAACTCTTGTATCCAAACCCAACCTATGGTTGCAGTTGATGAACAACATGAATGCTGTAAATGAGCACATTTTTGTTTACACTAAATGGGTGCAACCAAAGCAAAACAACAAAGACATAAGTCAGAACTTCACTCGTTCTTCAATGACATGAATGACTTTGCTTTAGAATCAGACAACGGTTTTTGAAAACTGGAAGAATATTTTCTTAGCTTTTTGTGCTTTTCACAATATAATAGCTAAAGACATGGCATGCTTTTAAAAACAGCTTTTTTGAAGCATAACTGACATATAATAATTGCACAAGTTTAAAGTGTATGATCTGATGTCTTGATATGTGCACATACCCATGAAACCATCACTGCCATCCAGAGACTGAACCTACCTATCAACCCCAAAAGTTTCCTTATATATGGTGGCCTTGATCTTTTTTTTTTTTTTGTCATTTCTATATGAATGTAGTGGGCAACATTCTATTCTAGGGCCAATATCCATTGTCTCCTTCCTTCCCAGCAGAATTTTAATTGTGATAAAGTTTCAACTTCTCCCCAACCTGATCTAAGATCACCCCCAACCCCAGGACCAAGTATAGATCCTATTAACCTAAGACAGTCAGTGCATGACATTCTCCTGGTAACTGGGGCAGGAATGTGACCTAAGCCAGGAAGGAACTGAGGCGCTCAATCCAGCAGCCCTCAAGGAACTGAGTCTTGCCAACAACCGAGTGAGTCTGGACGCAGATCCTTCCTCGGCTGTGCATTCAGATGAGACCTCAGCCCTGGCCAACAACTTGACTGCAGCCCTACGAGACACCCAGAAGCAAAGGCAGCCATCAACGTGTGCCTAGACTCCAACTCACAGAGATGATGAGGTAATAAATGTGTGTTGGTTTAAGCCATTAAGTTGGGGGATAATTTAAATAACCAAACACCACCTTACCTACAGGTTTTAAGTTAAACGAGGCATTTCATTTCCTTTGTACTCAATCCACTAGAGTCGGGGTTTTCTGTCACTCCCAAGAGCATCTTCTTGTGGCATGTCTCATCCCATTAGTGTCTCAGCTGCTCAAGAACAGGACTTCAGGACCTGCTAATGCCTCACTGGCATCAGTAACTTTGTAGACTAGATGAACTAAGGACATTCTTGGCCCTGCTTTTAGTTCATCTTCTGATAGCACAGTCTAGGGACAATCCTTGGAATGGCACAGAACTCAGGAATGGGGAAGCCTTTGTCCTTGGTTGCAAGTCTTTTCTATTTAGCCAACGAGAGCTTAGTAAGTACCTGCTGTTTGCAGAGTCCTTTACTGGATATTGGGGGGAAGGGTGGAGAGAATATTTAAAAAGAAGCTGTGTTCCCTGCTCCCAAGGAGCTTGCACCCACACTAAGGATAACTGAAGCAATGAGAACATTACAGTGTCCAGAAATATGTAACAAGTGCAGGTTAATAGGGCACTTCAGATGGAAGCAGACAGGCCTCAGGAACAGACCTTGGAGTCAGATGAGCAAATGCAGCTGCTGTCTGGGCAGGAGACGGGTTCCCTGAGAAAGCTCTTGAAAGCCTCCAGTTTCTGTCCCAGTGATGGGTGGGGCTGGCCAAGGGGGGGGAGGTGGGACACAGAGATTTCAGACAAGAAGCTACCCAATAATACAGGTTGGGGCTGCTTGCAAGGCTTCTGGGGGTGTTTTCTCAGCTCCTTAGCCCCCTCTCTGAGATTGCCCACCCTTCCCAGCCAAGACAGGCCAATCAGATTATCCCCCCTGAGAATCAGGAACTGGGACTGCAGGATGCTGGCCAGTCTCTACATAGCTGCGACTGAGTCACGCAAACCTGGGGGTTGCAGGATGTTCTGTCAGCAGAGAGGGAGGAAGGAAGGCTGGGAGATGCAGAGTGGGCACGATGAGGCAGAGAATCGCAGAGAGCCGTGCTGAAGAAAGCCTGCGTGTCAGCCCAGGCCCCATCCCTTCCAGAACCGGGGGAACCCCTGACTACCCCTGGGTACCACAAGACACACCTACACCTGCGCCAGACTCGCCTTCCTGCCACCTGGAGTCTCAGAGAAGAAGGAGGTCAGGAGACCAGGGTCAGATGCCCAAACCAATGCCACAGGTGACCAACCAGACCTCCAGAGTGCTTCTTCAACCAGTATAACTGTTCAAAAGATCTGAACCTTTCCTTTTAGAAAATCTAGATTTCCAGCATTTGTTGAATTGTAAGGCCTTGTATGCCCAGGCCTCATGCCTGCTGGACAGCCGTCAGCGGGAACCGAGAAGTGGCTGCCCCTTTTGCCAGAGCCTGGTTCCCAGTGTACCCCAGCCCTGCCCAGCTGGTGCAGACATGTTCGTTCCCATCTGACCCTAAGGACACCAACTGACTTTGCAATAATAAAGCGTCCCTCTCCCTCTCTCTTTCAAGATTTCTCCAAAGTAACAGGGGCTAGAGATGTGCAACCCTGCATGGAGGTCAGCTCAAGACTGAAAACCCACAAGATGAGCTGTTTCCTGGTTACCTAAAACAAAATGTCCCAAACAGCACCATTTTATTATATTTCAGGATTTTGTTGGTCAGGAATTCAGGCAGGGCTCATCTAGTGATTCTTCTGTCCCATGAGACATTGGCATTTAGCTAACAGACGGGCTGGTCTGCAGGGTCCAAGGTGCTTCACTCACACATCAGGTGCCTTGAATAATTTGCCCGAGGATCACAGCCAGAGGTCCAGTAGGACTGGAGCCCGGTTCGTCTCATTCCAGAGTCTTGCCCCCTGGCCCATCCCACCCCCACCCCTGCCATCTTTCTCCACACCCCAGGAGGCTGACCCATGCGGACTTACCAATGACTCCCAAGTCTTCTGGCTTCCAGCTGGGTTTGGACACTGGGGAGGGGGGCGCTGCAGGGAGGAAGGAGAGTCAGAGCATTTTATTTTCGTGGCTGCCTCCCTAGGGGTCCCCGTGAGCTGGTCCCTGGACCGAAGGTGCCTGCTCCTGTGCCCTGGTGGTCTTTCTGCGAGACAGGATTCTCTCCTCCTGGGTCTGGTGACCACGCCCTCCTCATCCTTTGGGTTGAGGAAGATAACAGATTTGAGGGTTGCAGCACCCTCCCCTGCACATCCCCACCTGCACATCTATTAAACATTCCTCAAGTTATCCTAACTAACGCAGCGCCATGCGTTAGTTTCCCGTGTTGGGAAGGGAACATGGAGGGAGAGGCTGCCATCGAGCAGAGCCCGTAGTCTACTGGTGACAACTAACAGAGACCTCCCTCAGATGCGTTTGCAAGCGCGTGACACTCCAGGCTCCCCTGGCGCCCCGGGGCCCCTTTATTAAAAGGATTTGCTCTGTACAATTTAGATTCGGTCTAAAGGCCACACTCCAGGACCCAGAAGGCCACATGTGGCCCCAGGACGGAGGTTGCCCACCCCATTGCTTTTCTCCATCTTGGCTTTCTTCTTCAGTAGCATGTTACCACGTGGTGACACAGGTGGCTATTACCTGCCCCAAATTTGCGCTCTGCCTGTTTAACCCCAGCTTGGGCGGGAGGAAGACTGGAGCATTCCTGCACACAGCATAAAGTCTCCTATTGGTCCAGCTTGGGTCATATGCTCATCTGTGAACCAATCACAGTCGCTGGCAAATGTAGGGCTCTGATTGGCCAGACTAGAATCACGTGGCCCTCCAAAATGGGAGTAGGACTCTGTCATCTCTACCTGAACCTAATAGAACAGTGTGGGAGAGGGGAGGGGTGGTATCTTAAAGGGAAAAAGGCTACTATTACTAAAGGAGGTGAGGGTAGGGGGCAAGGAGCTTGCAGGCCCAAACAACAGCAGGTATTTCCTTCTCTCAGAAGTCCTGAGATCCGTGACGAAGGAGGAGAGTGGGGGGGTAGGACGACTTGGGACCCAGGAAGAGGGCTGAGGCAAGCTTGGCCAGGTGCGCCAGAGGCCACAACTAAAAGGGGCCGCTCAGAATTCTGGGATCTTGGCCATCTCCTCTATGGTCATTTACCAGCAACAGGGGCGTGATGGGGCCTCATCTGGTGCCCACCTGAGAAATTCTGCCTTCTCAGAGCAGGTGAGCAGTGGGGCCTTGCGGGGACCTCCGTGGGGATGTGGCGAGAGCCTTGGGGCAGGTCCCATGGAACCCAGGCTTTGAGAGGCTTGTCCTGCATTTCTCAGCAGCTGCCCCGGAAGCTGAAGGAAACCTTTTTTCAGCAGGAAGGGGGCATGGGAGAGTGGGCCACTGACAGTGCAGATCAGCCTAGAAGGGCCTAATGGACTCTTCTAGGTGCAGTAGCTGCATAGACCACTTCCTTGAGGAGTGGCCTGCAGGCTAGGAAAAACTAGGGGGTAACAATGGTGCCCCAAGGGGGTGTCTCTCACCCGCCCACTCACTGGTACTCATCACTTTCACACAGATGAGCAAGGTGAGGCTCTGGGAAGAGCCTTGCCCAAGGCCATGCAAATTGCCTAGCTAGAAGGCCCTGGGTTTGGATTTGAACATGGGGCTGTCCTCAAAGCTCGAGTTTTCAAACAGGGAGGTAAGGGGAGGTGGAGAAGACGACTCCCATCCAGGGAAGAGATGGTGTAGCTAGCCCCTGCTGGAAAAGAAATGTCAGTGGGGCGTGGCTCTGCCCAGGAGGGGAGCCTGCAGGAGTCTGGGCAGAGGGGGAAGTGGTATGGCCTGGAGCAGTCACAGTGGCCTCCTGGAGGATGCACCTTTTTTCCTTATTTTTTTTAAATAAGAAAAAACAGTTTATCGAGATATAATTCGCATAATATACAATTCACTGACTTAAAGGGTGGAATTCAATGGTTTTTAATATAGCCACGAAGTTGTGCAACCATCACCACAATCAGTTTTAGATCATTTTCATCATCCCCTCCCTCCCAAAAAACCCTCATACCCATTAGCAGTCATTCCTCATTCTCTTCTCTCCTGTCAGCCTCTGGCAACCACCAATTGACTGTCTCCGTGGATTTGCCTATTCTGGACATTTCACATAAGTGGAATGTCATCCTCTGTGTCTGGCTTCTTCCACTTGACACGCTGTTTTGAGGGTCACCCATGATGTAGCGAGCATCAGTATGTCATTCCTTTTTATGGACTAATAGTATTCCATTGTATGGACATACCACATTGTGTGTATCCATTCCTCAGCTGATGGACACTGTACTGTCTCCACCTTCTGGCTATTACGAACAACACTGCCGTGAACATTCACGTGCAAGCTTTTGTGTGGACATATGTTTTCATTTCCCATGGGTACATACCTAGAAGTGGAATTGGTGGATCGTCTGATAACTCAATGTTTACCTGTTTGAGGCCCTGCCAGACCATGGCCCAGGCCATGGATGCTGGTAAACACCCCACTACACAGAAGACACCCCCGATAACAAAGCATGATCTGGCCCCAAATGCCACTAGTGCCCAGGTAGAGAAAGCCTGCGTTAGACTGAGGTGCCCTCATAGGATCCGGTCCTGCTCAGTCACTCTGTGAAATGCTCTGGGGACAGACTGGGCTCAGGAGGCATTTTTGAGTGCCTGGGCACTTGGAGTCCTCCCCGTCCTACTTGGGTTGCTGGGGATGATGTATTTGTGTGAGCTGGCTGGCCTTCTCCCTTTGCCCCCATCTAGGTGTGGTACCTAGCACAGGTGAGTTAGATACCAGACTTGATGGATGAGCAGTTGGCCTTGTTCAGTAGTGAGCTCATCGTCAGAGGAGGCATCCAAGAGGAGCAGCACTGGACACCTGGGATGTGGAGGAGGCACCCTGCCTCTGCTCTGGAGCTGTCCTTGGACGATTTCAAGGCTCCTTCGGGCGCAAGGCGGTGGCTCGCTGCGCGGAGAGCTCTGGGCCGCCCCACCTGCCGGCCCGCGGTCGCTGCGGGCAGGAGCGGAGAGCGCCTTCCTTCCCACGGAGCCCTGTGCCACGTTGGAGACTTCCCTCAGTTTCCCCCGGGGGCGCCCCCGGGCCGCCCGCGCCAGGGCCCCGGCCCGCGGAGGCGGCACCGGAGGCTGGGCGCCCGCGGAGCGCCCGGTGCGGCACCGCCCGCCGCCAGGCCCGGCCCCGGGGGCGCGGCCGCCGGGCTTCCGTGTGCCCCAGGAGGGCTCCGGGCCGCGAGCCGACGCCAAATGGCTTTTGACAAAAAAAGCCTTGACCACCAAGGCCAGCCTCTTCCTGAAAGTCCCGCTCGCTCCGATACAGGAAGTTGAAGGGAGCGAGCGCCCCAGAGCGCGGCGGCGGCTTCCCCACTCGGCGCGGGGCGGCGGCGGCGCCCGCCCGGGCCCTTCCCGAGGGCCAGCGCCGGGGCATGCGGGCGCCGGGGACTCCGCGTTCCGCGCGGGCCCGCGCCTGAGCCCCTCCTCCACCGTCGCGGAGCTGCCGGCGGCATGATCCGACCGGCCGGGGCGCCCGCGCGCGCGGACCCCGCGGGGTAAGTCGGGGCGGACGCCCCCTCCCTCCCTGGGATCCCTCCCCGCCCCGCTCGGCCGGCGCCCAGCTTGCCCCGCTGCAGCTCCCCGGCCCCCAGAGCCCTAGGAGCTCCGGGAGGGACCTCTGTCCCCGGGACCTCGCGGTGTCGGCTGAAACGGACCCGCCCCCCAGCCCCCACCGCCGCGGCCAGGGCCAGACCCGGGTTCTGCAGGGAAGGGGGCGGCCCTGATGACTCTGCAGGACCCGACGACTTAGCTGAACTTTTAAGGCCAGACATTCCTCGCTGGAAAACCAGCGCACACTTTGGCGTCTGGGCGGGCGGGTTGCCAGGGATGCGTCTCTACCTGTCAGAGCCGGGGCTGCTCGCGTGGACACGGCCGCCTCCCTAGGCTCCTGAACTTTGGATGCAAACACACGCGGTCCCGGCCCCGCCAGCCTGCTGCACCCGCCGCTCTGCCCGAGTCCCGCTGCGCTCCCTTGGGCTCTGGGTCCCGCCGGGCTTAGGGTGGGAGACCCGGGTCCCCGCAACTTCGGGCGCCCTCGGCCCTGCAGCTGACCCGCCCGCTTGGACCGAGGGCCCACCTGGATCCCCTCCCCCACCCCTCTGGCCTGGCCAGGGACAGTGACCTTCGGACTGGCCTTTGGCGAGCCTGGTGCTTGGGGAGGGTCTAGGGCACACGGGCTGCGCACAGACTGTGGGGTTTTCGGGGGAGAAGGTGCAGCTTGGAGTGCGTGAAGCCGAATGGTTTGGAAAGGGGCTTCGGGGGATGTCCCTCGGGTCTAGTTTCATACCCTTCACTCCACCGTCCGGCCCCGGCTCCCCAACCTCCTCACCTGCCCCACCCACCCCTCACGACAGCTCGGCAGGTCGGGGAGAAGGTCCTCCCAGCCCAGAGGGCGCCCGGGAAGCATCAGGTGCTGAGTAGGCGCCAGGGCAGAGGCGGATTCCTGGGAAAGCCTGTCAGAGCCTTTAAGGGCGCGCCTGGGGGAGCCATCCCAGCCTTCTGGTTTAAAAGTCCCGGGCCTGCTCCGGTGATGGACACCCCGCCGCTGCCTGGCCTAGCTGTGTGACCTCATCTCCCAGGCCCTCAGTTCTCTGCTCTGTAAAACAGGAGAGTTGAGCCATCTTGTGCAGTCCCGGATTGGGCCTTGGGGGGCAGCTGGAGGGGGGCTGGCTCCTGCTCAGCTGGGAGGGGCTTGGAGGGGCGCTGAGGCGCTTCTGGATCAGAATGTCACCGCCTTCTCCCACCACAGCCCGGAAATTCTGGACGCTGGTTGCTTTTCCTTGAAAGTAACTCTGCAGAGATAAACGCCATCCGGGTGGGAATTCCTCTGGGGAACACCCCCACCAGGGCCAAGTGTCTGCCACACCCAAGAGTGCAGAGTGGAGCTGGCCAGGAGTTCCTCCGGGAGGAAGGGGAGGTGAGGGGCCAGGGCCCTGACCTCACCTACTTCCCTTTTCCCCAGGGATGACCTGGCCTGACCCACTTCCTCTTGCCTTTCTTTGTTCATTACTGGGCCAGTTACTTAGCTTCTCTGTGCCTCAGTTTACTTATCCATAAAATGAGGATAAGTAATAGTAACTGCTCTTTGTAGTTGTTTTGAGGATTAAATTGCACAGAGTGAGTTTAGCAGGTTGGCCCACAGGGGAAACCTTCAATAGTTATTATTATTACCATTATTGCCATCACTTGTTGGCTGTGATCCCTCCAGTTGCCGGCTGTGTAACCTTGGGCATGTGACCTGGCCCCTGTCTCATCTATAAATTGGGACAAGAATGATGCTGACTTCATAGACTCATATGAGGATTGGCCGAGTGCTTAGTTAAGCAGCTGCCCACAGGCAGCTTGGGGCCAACATGCCGGCACGGGCCTGCGTAGAACAGGGTACATCCCAGCGCTAGATGAATATTGGTTTGTTGTTAAAACTATTGCTTTATTTTGGGGGACCTTTTGTGTTGGAAGGGTTCCCAAGGGCGGGAAGGATCTGCTGATGGATTGGCGGTGAGATGGGAGAGAAAGAGTCAAGGGTGACCCTGGTAAGGCTGTGACTGCCAGGGGGCCGGCACTCCAGGGACAGATGCCGAGCTGTGCGGAGTCACCTGAGAATGGGTCCTCTCAGAATTCACTCGAGCCGGTCGCTTTCAGGGTTTGGGAGAGGCCTGGCAGGCAGCCCCGCACTGGCCTACCCTGGCAAGCAGACCAGTGGCATTTTCGTGTGTTTGATGTATTGAGGGTCTGCTTAAGATTGCATTTGAAAAAGGATTCCACTGTTGGAAAGATGTGGCTATCGCTGACCTAATCCAAGCCTCCACTTAACAATGAGGAAACGGGAGACCCAGAAAGAGGAAGCGTCCTCCCCGATGTCCTGGGAGCTGGAGGTGGAACTCAAGTCTCTGAGCCTTGGGTCTGTTATAATACAGGGGTCCTGCTGAAGCCTTGAGAGCACCCACCCACTCCGGGCTGAGACAGGGTCTCTTCCAGCGTGGAGCCCACCCAGAGCAGAGCCAGGGATGAACTCAGCATCCCAGCTTGCAGCTCTGGCTCTGCTCCCTGACCTGGGCTCCCTTGCTTTCAGGGGCTAATGCTCCCAGCTGGGAGACCCTTCCAGCCCCTAACAGAGACTCTGGCACATGGGCAGCAAAGGGTTACTCCCCCAGCTCAGGCCTGCAGTCCTGGGTCCCCCAAAGCCCCAGCACACCCTCTGAGAAGCAGCTAGGGGTACAGGGTCTGCTCGGGGTGAGAGAGTCTCAGCACATACATTTACCCCTGTGGCCCTCCTTTCTATGTCCCTTCCCCCTGGTGCCTCTCTACCCTGGGCCTGGGTCCTGGTTTAGTGATCTCCACCAAAGCAGCAAATGTGAAAAGCTTAAAATGCCCCGAGGCACCTGCATTTTAACCCAAGAGATCCAGAAATCAAAAATGGAAACCCACCAGGAATTGTTCTCTGCTAGAAGCAGAGAGAGATGTCATATTTGAGAGAGGACACCCCAGACCCTCACCGTCCCCTCAGGCCTCCCTCGAGTTCCATTTTGCAGACGAGAGTCTGAGGCAGTCCATGGAGTCTACAGTGCCTGCTCCCAGCCCAGCGCCAGAGCAGAGAGAAGGAAACGGGTGACTGATCACCACAAATTCTGTCCCTCTCTCCCCCCTGGAAGATTCCACCTGTCATGGCGAGATCATGTCGTCTAGGCAGTGGCAGATGAGGAGAGAAGTGCCCAAGCTAAGGCTTCACCATGAGAAAGCGTGGGGCAGGGCTGGGGAGGGAGAGCGTGCGCCCTACAGAACCCGGGAGTGGATGATGCACGCTGCTTTTCCGAGCTTACCAGGTAACCGGGTTTGCGAGAACAGAAGGCAAATAGAACTATTACCTCAAACCTGCGGTTTATTCTGAGAACCAGGCAGTCAAACTGCCCCTGCCCCCCAGGGGTGTCTGAAACATGAATTGGAGCAGAAGATGAAAATCACAACTTTAATGGCTTTCTCAGGTTGATCTCCCCTCCAGCCCTCCCTCCAGTGAGGCATTCTGGTGGCGTGGTTCTTGCTAGAACGCAGGGAAAGCAGCATGTCCCCCTAATCACCCTCAGGTGCCACGCACTCCTATTTAAAAGCCTCCCAGGGAAGCCCTGCCCTCCATGCCCCGGCCCAGCCCTGCTGAGGGCCATCACACAGCTGCACTGTTCTGTGTCCCCAACACGCAGAACTCGCTGCCCGTAGCCTCGCGCCTTTGCCCATGAGGTTCCTTCTGCCTGGGATGTTGCTTCTGTGCTTTGCAAAGGGCCCACTTCCTCCATGAAGCCTTCCATCCATGCCAGCTCACAGGGATTCCTCCTTTTTGAATACTCGTCCCCTTTTTCACTTGAACCGCTTGTTTTCCTAGCCATTTTAGAGAGACCAAAACATCTTTAATATCGTGTCTTCCTACTTAGATTATAAACTTGCAAAGAAAGGCATCAGGCCTTTTAGTTCCATATCTTTGTGCTCTGCATACAGCTGGCACTCAGTAAATGCTTGAGGATGATAACACACTGAATTGGATTGTAAAAATCACTGCACAGCTTTCTCTTTTGTGTCCCGGAGCACCTAAACTTCTGGAGGTTTTTACAAGACAGCCCAGACCACAGGGGGAGGCCCAGGCAGGAGGCCCAGGACTGGGGTGAGGAGCCCAGCTCCACTCTGCAGCAGGTGGTGACCCCCCCAAGGCCACCACACCCCTCCCTAGTCTGGAAGGAGGAGGCCACCCAGGGAATGGATAGGGACCCTGCTTAGCCCCTGTCCCTTCATCTTATCTTTCCCAGAGGTGTTCTCCGGAACAGAGGATGGGGAAGGAGAAGCCACTCTGGAGCATGAATGGGTGCTGTGTCCCCAGCTGGAGGAATGGAGGTCAGCTGGCCGTGCAGGTTCTGGGGGAACCCTGGCTGTGTCCGTGAGTCCCAATTGCAGGTCTCTGGACCACTGAGAAACTAGGAAAATATGGGTGTTGTTGTGCACGTGTGTGCGTGTGTATCAGCCAAGGCTGCCAAACTGTCTATTCCTGGGCAGAGCTGTCGTTTGCTGATTTGGAAGAAGCTCGGGGACTTGCATGTTGCAGGATATCAGTAGGGCTAGGGGATTTCTCTAGGGTCCTGTCCCCTCATGTTTTGGGATTTCATTCTAGGAATCAAGTCCCCTCTTCTCCCTGGTCCTCAGTCTCTCCATCTGAGAAACGAGCTCTGTAATCTCTAAGGTCTCTGCTTGGTCTGACATTCAGTAATTCCCCAAATTACTGGCCAACAGGCAGCAGAAGCTGTGTCCTAGAGTAAAACTGGAGTTCGGGGGATTGAAGTGCCCACTGGAGATGAGGGAGCCCTTCTTCCTTCTGATAGCTGGAAGGGCAGCCTATGGAACAGTCTAGAACATGCGGTATATGCATGCATAAGAAACAAAAACCTATAAATGAGACTTCAGGGTCATTACCCTGACCATGTGCCTGGAGGAAATGTTTTCTTCATTGCTCTGGTTTATTTTGACAAAAAAAAACCCAAAAAACAAAAAACAAAAAAAAAAAAACTAAGTATAGTCAGTTTTTGGAACCCACCCCGGGGCGAGGCCTAGGCTTCCTGGTAGCCTGTGCTAGCTGCACGGCGAGCTGGGACAGTGTCTGAGCCGTTGGGTGGGTTGGAGAGGCCTGTCGAGTGTGGCCGGATTGGTGAGGTGGAGCATGGGCGACTGTCACCTGTGGAAGCCGTGGAGATGGCTAGGACATGGCAGGCAGCCCGGCGGTCCCTGGCCTTAGCAGCTGTCAGTGAAGCCTGCCCGCCAGGGCTGGGAGGGATGAGGTCTGAGGGGCGGCCCCACCCAGGGAGGGGTGAGTCCCGTGCCCAGGCGGAGGGAAGGGCTCCCTGCTTGGCCGTGGCCTGTGCCCTGGGGAGCCGGCTGGTCCCTGTGCAGGTGGGGGTGGCAGGGACCCTGTGTGCCTCCCTCCCCCAAACACAGTGCTACACAGTGAAGCCAGTCCTTCCCGCCCGCCAGCGTGGCCTTGAAGGAGAACAGAGGGCTGCGTAGGCTGAGGAGCCCTTCCTCAGCTTGGTGCCCACGTGGCAGCCGAAGGGCCTTTCTGGAAGAGTCTGGAAGCTGCCATAGTGTCCACCTTTCGCTCTCCTGTGCAGCCTCAGCAGGGCTCCTCCCCACAGGGGTAGGGGTGGAGGGGGCCGCCCCAACACAGGAACAAGGCTGGTGTCAGGAGCTTTGAAAGTGGCTGCTGAGCCCCATCTCGCCAGTAATTCCTGGGGCCACCCCCGCCCCACCCATTACTCGTCTGATAGAACTGCTCCACCCTGCTGTGAGAGCCGGTTCCCCTTCAGGAGAAACGGCCTCCTGGGGGGTGGTTGCGGTCAAGGCCCGTGTTCTGTATGTGCAGTGGCGGCGTGCACTCAGGCCACATCCTATGGTGTGATGGCGCCAGCCTGCAGGGCGAGGCCCCAGAGATTCCAGGAGAGGCAGGGGCAAGCGAGCAGGGCCAGCAGCGAGGGGCTGCCCCAAAGGGTGCTTCCCCTGGGAAGGTGGCCCCCGTTTTGCCACAGACCCTGGGGGTCTCTAACAAAGCCAAGAGCTGGCATTGGACACCAGGACTCGGGGGCCGGTGCAAGAGCCTGCTTCCTGAAAGTCAAGCTGGAGGCGGGGAGGCCAGGCCAGCCCACAAGCAGCAGAGGGCACCAACGGTGGCAGAGAACAGAAGCCTTCCCCTCCTCCACGGTCGCCAGGGCTAAATCGTCCCCTGGGTCAGTAAGTGCGCTGCTGCACCCACCTGAAGGGCTTTGCACCTGAAACCCACACTCTGATGGTCTCTGGTTAAAGGGTCAAGCTGTCAAGAACGAATTCAAGGGGGACCCTTTCCCTAACCTCCGTGACCCCAGCTTCCTTACTCTCAGTCAGTGCCGGAGACTGATGATGTGGATTCCTCTAGGGATGTCGCGGTTCACAGCAAGGACTTAGGGCTCTGCAGGCAGCACCTGGTGACAGCATTTGTTGTGCTGCTTTCTGGTCCTGACATTTTTGACAGAGCATCCATTTAAAGTATATTCAGCCGGGCGCGGTGGCTCACACCTGTAATCCTAGCACTCTGGGAGGCTGAGGCGGGCGGATTGCTCGAGGTCAGGAGTTCGAAACCAGCCTGAGCAAGAGCGAGACCCCGTCTCTACTATAAATAGAAAAGAAATTAATTGGCCAACTAATATATATATATATATAAATCAGCCGGGCATGGTGGCGCGTGCCTGTAGTCCCAGCTACTCGGGAGGCTGAGGCAGCAGGATTGCCTGAGCCCAGGAGTTTGAGGTTGCTGTGAGCTAGGCTGACGCCACGGCACTCACTCTAGCCTGGGCAACAAAGCGAGACTTTGTCTCAAAAAAAAATAAAAATAAAAAATAAAGTATATTCAGGGATTCTTCTCCCAGTGAATGTCTTCCTCATTTATCTTCACCCGTCCTCCTAACCGTCCTTACACACACCCACCTATCCATCTATCCGCCATCCTTCCATTTACGTATCCACCCATCTACCCGTCCGTCCATCCATCTACCCATCCACCCATCTATTTACTTGGACATCTAGGAGTTTCCAGTTTATCCAGTAGGAAAAATAAGAGAAATATGCACATAATGAACATGCAGGGCACTGTACCAAAAAGTGCTGAGGCTCTAGAACACTTGGCTGTGGTGAGCAGGGAGGACTTCCTGGCAGAGGTGGCATTTGAATTGGGTCTTAAAGGATGCGTGGGCTCTTAACCGCTGCAATCAGGCATATGCAAAAAAGGGTATTCCGCAGAGGAAAGATGCACCGGGTGGGAAGGGGGAAAGGATGAGTGTGGGGGCAGGGCAGGGTTCTGTGTGCAATGGGCCTGGAAAGGGGTTGGGGTCCACTTGGCTGCAGGTGGGCAAGTCTGACATTTACAGTGGTGGTGAAGACCACAGGGCTGCTCTCCCGCTTAGTGGTTGGGTGACCCGGGCCAAAACCCTGAACCTGAACCTGCCAGAACCATCTTCCTCCTCCTCTCTAACTCGAGTGTCGACCGGTCTCTGCCTCCCAGGCTTGCTGTCAGGTTACCTGAGCTGACGTTCTTATTATCTCTTTGGGTTGTGAGACCAGCAGGGGGGCAGGCGGGCGGGGGGAGGCTATCACTGTGTGTATGTGGTGTGTGCGTGCGCATGTGTGTGCATGCATGTGCTGTTGATTGTTCCAAAAAATATTTTTATTGCATACTTAAAAACTTCACACACAGAAACACAAAAATAGTGAAATTTAAAGCATCAAATGCTTTTATCTCTTTGAATCTGCACCCAGTCCGAGCACATGTTAATTTGTGTTTCTTTTTTCACTGAGTGTTACTTCCTGTATACATTTCTGTGTGCTGTGTTGTGGCCATATGTTACCAACCTGCCATCTTCCGTGGCCTTATCATATGATCATTTTAATGGTCAGAGCTGGCTTATTCGTATGCCTGTGTTGACTTCTTTCCAAGTTCCCTCTTTTTTTTTTTTTTTTTTTTTTGTTACAAAACAAGGGTCTTGTTTGGTTACTTAGGCTGGAGTGCAGTGGTGCAATAATAGCTCACTGTAACCTTGAACTCCTGGGCTCAAGCAATCCTCCCGCCTCAATATCCTAAGTAGCTACAGGGACTACAGGCACACACCACCATGCCCAGCTAATTTTTTAATTTTTTGTAGAGATGGGGGTCTTGCTATGTTGCCCAGGCTGGCCTCAAACTCCTGGGCTCAAGCAGTACTCCTGCCTTGGCCTCCCAAAGTGCTAGTTGGGATTATAGGGGTGAGCCGCTGTGCCAGACCCCTAAGTCCCCTAAGTCCCCTCTGTTTTAAATTAAGTTGCTGAAAACGTCCATGGGTCTAGGGTTTGGGAACCACTTCCTTGATATCTGTCACCATCCTGGAGTCTTTGAGTTCAAGAGTGAAGCATGATTGGCCTCTGAGTTTTAGCTGGGTGTAAGTTTTAGCTGAAGATTTCCCAGTTTCCTTGCAGCTAGATGTGGCCATGTGATTTAAGTTCAGCACAGAGAGATATAAGTAGAGAGTACAGTTTGCTTGGAGATACCCTTAAAGTGAGTGGGGTATGTCATTCTCACTTTTCCCCTCTCTCGTTGCCTGGAATGCAGACGTGATGGCCAGAGTTGAAGCAGCCATCTTGGACTCTGAGCTGAATGTAAAAGTAGAAGCTACGCCGGGTGGAATAATATAATAAGGCTTCCAAACATTTTGGAGCATCATTCTAGCTCTGGATTGCTTACCCAATATTTTATATGAGAGGAATATACATATCTATCTTGTTTAAATCTCTGTTATTTTAGATATTCTATCACTTACAGACAAAGTTAATCCTAACGAACACAGAGAGTTTTATATCTCCTATCACATAGCACTGGATTATATGCCAGAAATAGCAAGGTGCTTTGCAGGGTTCCCTGCGAGTCGTCGTTTCTCAGTGGAGGGAGGGAGGAAGAGGAGGAGAGAGGAGAGGCAGTTTCACGCTGACTAAGGCCGTTGTCTCAAGGACTAGATTGCGAGCATTTTTTTCGTATTAAGTGTGTATGAGTTTTAGATTTCACCGACGCCTCTGACTGTTTATTCTGGTTTGTGTTTCTGACTCCGGAACCCTTGTGCGTTGGCAGGGCTGGATCTGCTGATCAAGGCGGCCGCGACTCTCGGCTCAGCCTCAGCTCTTGTCTGTGCTTCCGTTCCAGAACTCTCCTGGGGCAGGTTTCCCTGTGCCAGGGTTCTGCGGCTTCTTCTGAGGGCCGGGCTCCCAGCTCACAGGCACGGCAGAGGCCCCAGGCCCGTCTCGGCGGTGCCCGCGTCTTGCCAGCTGCCGCCGCCCACTCATTCATTCACTGTCCCTTTAGTGAGCGTGTGCTGGGCAGCCACGCTGGCGCTGCGCTGACCGCTGGCCACTGGGGGTCTGCGGTGGTCACCTTGCCTCTTTGCCCAGCCCTGGGAAAGGCTTGTCCTGAAATGGCTAGGGCTTGACTTCCTCTTTCCAGGGACAGGAATCAGGTCTCACAGGCTTATTTGAGCCCGTAAGAGCGGGCGTGGAGCTGCTCTAAGACAGCCCAGCATCACTCCCTGGACGTGGGGAGGCCCTCAGGGCTGTGTCTGAGACGCCCCAAGTATGGCCTGGGACTTAGCCATCTTGAGAAGCTGGGCGAGTGCCCCATGAAGTGGTTTGAAGGACAGTCAGGGGTCTGGCTGCCACCGGCCAAAGCAGCCCCCACCCCCGGCTCTCACGTCTTCAGGCATTGGAGCTTGGCATTGCTCTGGAGACCCCTTAATCCCGCCCGGCTTGCAGATGAGTCTGTGGCTCCGAGAGGGGCAGTGGTTTCCCCGAGGCCTCACGGCAGGACCCAGGCTCTTTCCAAGGCTCCGTGCAGGCGCCCAGGCCGCTGCTTTGCACACGGCCCCAGGAGTGGGGAATGGGCACATTGGCCTTCACTGGTCACCTCCCTCTCTAGCCTTGGGGAGCTATTGAGCTGTTTCCTGCCCCACCTCTCCCTCTTGCAAGAAGCCTTCCCCGGGCCTGTGGGGCTGTCGTGTACCATTGTGCGGGTTGTTCACTGTTCCAGCGCACCTGGCTGAGAGAAAGGCAGGTGGGGGCTGAAATGTCACTCTCTTGCCAAGCTTTGTGTCATGACAGGCGTGTGGGGGAGGTGGGGATGGGGGTGGGAGTTGGCCTGCACCCATGGGGAGCAAGAAGCACCTTTTTCTAGTTTATACAGAGGCACTGTATGGGCTACCAGGGACCCCGGGCAGCAGAAGAGCCATCCGCACACTCAAAGCCTTGCTCCTCCTGCCTGTAGCAGCTTATTCTCTGCCTGTGGCCCCATTAAACTGGAAGCTTCCATCAGCAAGGACAGTGACTCCTCGTGGGGCGTGGGAATGTCATTGCCAGATCAGCACCTTAGGGACACAGAGGGCTCATGAGAGAACACTCTTGCTGAGCGAGGGTTACAAGGGCTGGGAAGGAGGACCTGGCGCAGGGCGTGGAGAATGTTTGTGGAATGAATATTCGGCAGGTCAATGCCAGGGAGAGGGATGGGGAGGAGTTGCCCAGGACAGAGGCCCCTGGGAGAAGGGAAGGGGCCTGCTGGGAGGCCTGCAGCATGATTAGGGGGCTGTGAGCTGTGAAAGTCTGAGAAGTAGGGTGGGCAGCTGAGTGAGGGGTGATGGCGCTAGGAGCAGAGGATGTGCCCAGAAAATCCAGAGGTACACCTGGCCCAGCCCTCCCACCCCACCTCTGCAGGGCCAGGGCAGCCTTCCTCACCTCCTCCCAGCTTCTGGTGGCCCCAGCAATCCTTGGGGATTATTCTGCAACAGCCCTATTTCCAAATGTTGCATTCTGCAGTGTTGGGGGTTAGGACTTCATGTTTTGGAGGGGACACAATTCAACCCATAACAAACTAATGCACATGAAGTGAAATTCACCCTCATTAGTGTACATTTCTGCACGTCTTGACAAAGGTAGACAGTCATGCAACCGTCACCGTAATCGGACAGAGCGATCCGTCACCTTCCGAAAGTCCCCTGTGCCCATTGTCGTCAGCCGTGCCCCCGCCCCAGACGCTGGCAGTCACTCATTTCTGCCCCATCCTCAGGTTCCGCCTTTTCGAGAGCGTCACCCGAATGGAATCATGCAGTGTGTCACCTTGTGTCTGGCTTCGTTCCCTTAGCTCAACGCGTCTGAGGTCTGTCTGCATTGTCACGTGACTCTTGGCTGTTCCCCTTTGTCGCTGAGACTCTTTCATGGTTTGGACGCGCCAGTCTGTTTATCCACTGCCCCCACTGAGGCCCATGTGGGTTGTGTCCAGTTTTGGGCGATTACAAATGAAAGCGCTACAAACGTGTGCATGTGGACTTTTTTATCAGTGGAGTCACATAGGTGGGGACAGGTGGGCTCGCTGCCATGCGCTGAGGCGGAAAGGGGAAAACCCGCGGTTGGGTGGGTGGCTGGGTGGGTGTGCGCCATGCAGGCGAGGACGCGCCTGTCTTCCCTCCCTCCCGCAGTTCTCTGCCCCCCAGGAGGGCAGCTGTTGTGGCTCCACATGGCTGTCTGGACATGTGGCCCCTGGGAGGTGGGACAGGAGGGTGTAGTGGCCGGGGGCGTGGGCCCTGGAGGAAACTGTCAGGGTTTACCCTCCACTCTCTGCCTCACTTCCCTCGCCTGTGAAATGAGGGTAATGATAGCTCCTCATGCAGTTGTCATTGTATTATGAGCTAATGTACATAAGGAGCACAAACAGCTGGGCACTTGGTAGGCGTTCAATAAATGTGCAGTTTCCCATGGTCTCCCGGGGCCCTGGCTCCCCTCCCTCTTGTCCACTCCACTCACCCCTTTGACAGTGAGCCACTCTGTGGTGCCTCGTGTGGCCCTATGAGGCCATAGACAGCATCCTTATCTGGGAACTGGGGGGCCAGGGCCCCCGACTCGGTTCTGCCCTGATTTGCTGTGAAACTTTGGGCTGGCTCCTTGCCCTCTCTGATCATTGTTTCCTCTGTTCACGCAGCGTGGAGGTGCAGGCCCTACTGTGTGCCAGGCGCTGTGCAAGGCAGCGTGTGATACAGCAGCCCACGCACAGTAGGCACGTCATCAAGATTTATGGCTTCGTGATCTGCTCATGACACGATGGGGGGAGGCGCAGGTGAATGGCTCTTGGGACACCCCCAAGTTTTGGGGCTGGCAGAGGCTCCCCTGCAGCTGCTACAAATGTTCTCTTCTCCCCGGGGCCAAATACATCCTCTGTCCCGGATAGGAGCTGGCCGAGGAGGGTGGGTGGAGAACTGATGCCTGGCCCGGGCTCCGAGGGGGGCGGGGTGGTGGGTTCCAGTTCAAAAGCCACAGCAGCCCCCAGGGTGATGGACAGCCTGCCCTGAGACCAGGGTTCATGTCCTTTTGTGTCATGTGTATTGCATTTTGTGATTTTTTAGTTGTTGCGGTTTCGCTGTTTAAAATGGCCCCCAAGTAGAGTGCTCAAGGGCTGTCTAGGGTTCCTAAGTGCGGAAGGCTGCAGCGTGCCTTACAGAGAAAACGTGCATTAGGCAAGCGCCGGTCAGGCACGAGTCAGTCCTGTTGCTGTGAGTTCAATGTCAATGAATCAAGAATGTATATTCAATAAGGAGCCTTTAAACAGAAACACACAGAAAACAAAGTTATGTGTTGATTGGTTGGTGGAAATGTTGTGAGCAGAGGCTTACAGGACCCTGACGCTGTATTTTCCTTGGGAGGAATAGTTCAGTATTCACCAGCTCAGCGTTCATGGCAACTTTATATTAACAGAATGTAACCACCACGACTAAGAATCAACTGTATCTCTGCTGTGTAGACAAATCTGCCCCTAATCTCTGCCCTGCACCGTGTGCACGTCCACGATCTGCAGCAGCTCATGCAGCTGGGTTAAGACGTGCCTGTCTTAACTATGGTCTTTCTTGAAAATGCACAAGTCCTTGGGATATGCAATATTCCTCCAGTCTTGGGGCCTTGGTTCCTCTCCTGCCTCCAGTGAAATTGGAGGGTTGGAAAGGACAGTTCTCAAGAAGGGCAGAGGTTAATGCTAATATTTTATATTCTGCGATTCTAATACAAGAATTCTTATAGGGAGTAGTGTATCAATAAAGGCAAATAAAACCAAGGAGGCAGGCATGGTGGCTCATGCCTATAATCTCAGCACTTTGAGAGGTTGAGACAGGAGGATCACTTGAGGTTAGGGGTTCAAGACCAGCCTGGGCAACATAGCAAGACTCTAACTCTACAAAAAATTTAAAAATTAGCTGGGCTTGGTAGCATGCACCTATAGTCTCAGCTACTTACGAGACTGAGGCGGGAGGATCACTTGAGCCCAGGAATTTGAGGCTGCTGTGAGCTGTGATTGTGCCACTGTACTCCAGCCTAGGCAACAGAGTGAGACCCTATATCTAAAAATAAAAATAAAAAGCAAGGATTCTCGACATTCACAGATTTGACACTAGTAATCACAGTGATTACATCTTAAGCATTTATGTCAGGTCACTTTGCTAAGAGCTTTTCCTCAGTTAATTGTCACAACCCCCTGAGACTGGGGCTACAGCCGTCCAGTTTACAGGTAAGGAAACTGAGGCATAGCAGGTGACTTGATCAAAGCTCTCAACTGTAAGTGGCAGAGCCAGGAACTGAATCCGGGTTTGTCTGAGTCTGGAGTCCCTGCCTTGGCTGGCAGCTCCCTGCGTCCCTGTGCTGCATCCGAGGTGCTGGGGCCTGCCGCCTTCCAAGTCCCGTTGAGGGGACGACCTCCCTACCCTCTCCCCAGGTTGGCCCATGTGAGCAGACCAGGTGAAGAACTTGGGAGGTTGAGACAGGTGTGCCCAGCCCTACCTGCCGGTCTCTCCTTTGTCATCTGCTGGCAGAGTCCCACCCTGCAGTCCCTGTCCTTGGGGACACCGGGGGTCATTTTAACCTGGGTAGATGGAGTGTGTGGTCATGCCTCCTTATAGCTCCTTCCTCTCCTCCAGCCCAGAGCCTCCCTGTTGCCACGAAGTTGATTAGCCAGAAAATACCGTAGACTAGGTGGCTTATGAACAATGGGTTTACTTCCCACGGTCTGGAAGCTGGGAAGTCCAAGATCAAGGTGCCGGCAGGGTCAGAGTCTGGCGAGGGCCTGCTTCCTGGTTGGCAGACAGCTGTCTTCTCTCTGTGTCCCCACGTGGCGGAAGGGCCAAGGCCACTCTCTGGGCCTCCTTTATGTGGGTGCTGATCCCATTCGTGAGGCCTCTGCCCCCAAGACCTGATCCCTCCCAAGGGCCCCTCTCCCAACACCGTCACATAGGGTGGGGAGTGAGGATTTAAATGTATTCATTTTGGGGGGACACAGACGTTCAGTCTCTGGCAGCCATGCCCTCAGCTTCCCCCGACCTCCCACCTTTGCAGACTTAGCAGGAGGGACTGCACGCTTTAAAGTCTGACGAGGCAGGTGAGCGTGTGTGTTCGCAGGGAACAAACACCTTGTGGCGAGCTGCTCTCAGGCTGGGGGTACAGAACCCATCTGTTTTTGCAGGGGCCCCGGCCAGGGGGTGGCCCCGCCGAGACATGTTAGGACTGCAGTCAGCTCATGACACGCTTGTTCCCCAGTGGAGGAGATGTGGTCATGGTGACTGCCAGGGGCGTTGCAGGGTGACTCAGTGTCACCGGAGGGGGAGGGATGTGACACCACAGTGGCTTCCTGCAAGGCACAGATCGGGGCTGCTCTCCTTAGCCTGCACCTGCATGTCACTGGCAGTGCCCGTAGGAAAGCAGCTATCGGGAGCCAGCATTGCATAGCCCCTCTGGTTTAGAAATAGGGGTTCACTTTGTCAAAGCACACCTCCCACCCCCACAGCCTCATTTTCACTGCCCCCCTAGCAACCTTATACAGTAGGTGGGGATAGGTATTCTTTCTCCTGTTTTACTGCTGAGAGATCTGAGGCCCAGAGAGGGATGGACACTTGCCCAAGGTCACACAGCAAGCCAGTAGCAGAGGCTAGAACAGATCCCAGCTACCTTTCCAGGGTATCTTTTCTGCTACCTTTTCTGCACCACTCAGAGCTGCCCAGGATGAATAATATCCACAGCAGCCACTTATTGAGCCACTATTAAGCTCCACATGCTGTAGGTTTTGTTTGTCCTTACAACAACCCTATAGGGTCATCTCATTTTACAGACATTGAAAGGCTAGAGACTCAAAGGGGGAGTCAGGTGGGGGCCTGAGTGAGGGCACCGAGGCCCTTGTCACCCCTTCTGGGATGAGCTGTGTCCGCCAGGGGCTGCTGCTCCCCTACCCCCACCCCTACCCCCTGTCCCAGCCCCAGCACAGGCAGCGGAGGGGAGTGCTGCAGGCTCCTTCCCATTTCCCGACTCAACCCCAGAGGAGTGGGAACGCTGAGTAAGCAGCAGGCAGGGCCAGAGGCCAGGCTCACAGCGGGAGGTGAGGGCTGCCCTGTGTGGTGGGCGCTCCTGGAGGGAGGGTGGTCTGCAGGGGCCTCCCCAGAGCCGTCTGAGCCTTGAGCCTTCTAACTAGTTTTCCCAGCCTGGTCCATCCCGGGCAAGAGAAGGCAGCGGAAGGAAGGTGGGCACGGGAAGTGGGGGGTTCTAGAAGTTCAGGGAACTCTGTAGGGCACGAGGCTGGGGAGACCTAGGCGGGGATCGTGTGCCAAAACCCGACCCGAGACGGGTCCTGGACGTGCAGCTAGCCTCCCATAGTGGCTTCCGAGAGGAGGGGCCACTAAACACTGGAACGGATGACCCACGATTGGAATTTCCTTTCCTGAAGAACTTTCCAAATTGGGTAGTGGCGAATGATAATAACACTCGGCATGCATATAGTTTTCCTCTTTAACTCAATCCTTTTTTCTTTTCTTTCTTTTTAATTGGAAACAAATCCCACGAGTAATGCATGAATTCACATATGCAACGAAAAGACTTAAACAATAGAAAAGCCTAGGACAAAGCCCGCATTGTCCAATGTGGTTGTCACCAGCCACATGGAGCTATTTTACAGATTAAATTAGTTAAAATGGAGTAACATTCGTGCACTAGCCACATTTCAAATGCTCAATAGACACGTGTGGCTTATGGTAACCAGACTGGATGGTGCAGATATAGAACATTTCCATCACCACACAAAATTGTGTTGGACAGCACTGGCTAGACCATAAACTGGGAAAACACTACCAGTCAAAAAATAGTCTTTGGGATCAGTTTGGTTCCTTTGGACTTGTTTTATATACTTACACATGTTTGGGTGTCCATAGAGAGCACCCTGTTGAGTTTATGAAACCCTCACATGTACATGATTCCACCTGATCTGCCCAGCCTCTTGGCCTTATGGGTGTGAAAATGATTTCTCCCTTTTTAAAAAATGATATCCTTTGAGTCATATCCTTTTGTGTTGTTTCTTTTTTTACAGATGAGGAAACTGAGGTTCAGAGGAGGTACTTGGGACACCAGTAAAGAGAGGGGTTGGAAGGGGTTTGTTCCCTAGGGATGGGTCCTTCCCCTGGGTTTGTCCAAGGCGGCTGAGGTGCTGCAGGCAGGGGGACCGCGGGGGTCTTTTCAAACCCCTGCGCGTTCCACTGTGTTGTGCATGACAGAGAGGCTCAGACAAGCAAGGTGATCTGGGGCGTCTCGCTCCTGGGCATCTCTTCTCCCATTGGCATTGTTTCCCTTGAAATTTTCACGTGTTATTTTCTGATTTTTATCAGAATTCACACTTGCGAAAATTTGGAATGTACAGGCAAATATGACGGAGGAGAAAAAAGTCACCTAATCCCAGGGTTGACAGTCACCGTTGTGCGGATGTCCCCTCCCACCTGCAGAGTGGAGAGTCCATTCTTCCGCAGCCTCCCCAGCCCTCGGTAGGGTCGGTCTTTATCGCCGTACCTATCCCTGTGGTTTTAATTTAAGATTCCCTGATTCCAGGCTGGGCGCGGTGGCTCACGCCTGTAATCCTAGCACTCTGGGAGGCCGAGGCGGGCGGATTGCTCAAGGTCAGGAGTTCAAAACCAGCCTGAGCGAGACCCCATCTCTACCATAAAAATAGAAAGAAATTAATTGGCCAACTAATATATATATATATCAGCCGGGCATGGTGGCGAATGCCTGTAGTCCCAGCTACTCGGGAGGCTGAGGCAGGAGGATCGCTTGAGCCCAAGAGTTTGAGGTTGCTGTGAGCTAGGCTGACGCCACGGCACTCACTCTAGCCTAGGCAACAAAGCGAGACTCTGTCTCAAAAAAAAAAAAAAAAAAAAAGATTCCCTGATTCCTTTTCATATGCAATTGGCCATGCCTTTTGCCTGGTTTCCTGTTTGTTGTCTTGTCTTTTCCTTACTGATGTGTACACATTCTGTACACAGTCTGGCTGCGAACCCTTTGTTGGTTATGTGTGTTACAAATACCTTCTCTCACTCAGGGCTTCAGCTTTCATTCTCTTTTTTTTTTTTTTTTTTTTTTTTTTGAAACACAGTCTTGCTCTGTTTCCCAGGCTAGAGTGCAGTGACATCAGCTTAGCTGACTGTAACCTCAAACTCCTGGGCTTAAGCCATCCTCCTGTCTCAGCCTCCCGAGTGGCTAGGACTACAGACGTGCACCACCACACCTGGCTAATCTTTTCCATTTTTAGTAGAGACAGGGTCTCGCTTTTGCTCAGGCTGGTCTCCAACTCCTGAGCTCAAACGATCCTCCCGCCTTGGCCTCCCAGAGTGCTAGGATTACACGCCTGAGCCACCATGCCCGCCCTCATTCTCTTAATAGTGTCTTGATAAGCAGAAAAATCTTTGTTTTACGGCACTCACTTTTTGTTTGTCATTTCTTCTAAGGTCAGGGTGTGTGCGCACTTGCATGTGTCCATGCTGTTTAAGGAACATCTCTCTACCATCAGATTATGAAGGTGTTCTTTGTTACTTTCTTCTAGAAGTGTTTCTGTTTGCCCTTCCGCCTCTCGATCAGGACAGACTCTACCTGGAACTGATTTTTGTGTAAGTTGGGGCGAAGGGGCCAGATTTCATTCCTTCCCCCGTGTGGATACCTAGTCGCTCAGCACCTTCAATTGGAAAGGCTGTCCTTTCCTCGGGGACCTACTGTGGCCATGCAGAAATCACGTGACTATGTACGAGTGGGTCTGTTTCTGGGCCGTTCTGTTCTTCTGACCTGTGTGTCTGTCCTGCACCAATACCACGCCGTCTTAATCACTGTAGCTTTACAGTAAGTCTTGATGTCCTGCAGAATAGATCCGAACCCCATTTCAGGTGTGTCCTGGGTAGCCTCACCCTTTGTATCGCTGTGAGCCTTTTCCCAGAATGCCTTTGGGATTCTAACTGATGCTCGCTCTGATTCTGTAGGTCAGTCTGTGTAGAGCTGATATCTCATCCGTGTTGAGTCTTCCACTCCATGGACAAGATGTATCCTTCCATCTCCATATTCTCATATCGTATGTTTATGATGTTTGATGTTTAGTCTTATGTCATACGCAGGCATCAGGAGGTATATGTTATTAAGTATGAAATGTCCCATTTCCTTCAGTACGAAGTTTGACAGTTGGTACTCGAACATTTCACTTTGACACTTCTTGTTTTATTTTTATTGTGAAGGCACATCCTCGTTCTTTCAAATGCATGGTTTGGCTTGTGATTATCTTTCAAAAAAAATTTTAGAGCAATTTTTGTGAAACCGTGAATAAGTCAAAAATTCATGTTATCTTTGAATATGAGTTCTGTCATGGAACCAATGCAGCAACAGACAGCTCGAAATATCAACCAAGTGTTTGAGAAGGATGTGGCTCATAAATGCACAGTACGATGATGATTTGAGAAGTTCCATTCTGGTGATTTTAATCTTGAAAATGAGCCACGTGAGCAACCTGAAACCAGGTGGATAATGATGAGCTGAGAGCTGTAGTGGCAGCGAATCCATCTCAACCTATGCGTGAGTTAGCAGCAAGGTTTGACATTACTATTCCAACAATATTGGACCCTTTGAAACAAATGGGCAAGGTAAAGAAGCTGGATAGATGGGGACTACATGAATTAAACAAGCGTCAAAGGAGAAATCGTCTTGAAGCTTGCCTTTCTTTACTGTCGTGACATAAAGGCAAAACATTTCTATACCATATTGTTATGTTTGATGAAAAATGGAATTTTAAAAAATAATTTCAAGCATTTGGCACAATGGTTGGATAAAGATGAAGTGCGAAAACACAGTCCAAAACTGAATATTCATCAAAAAAAGCTAATGGTTTCTGTTTGGTGGTCCAGCGCTCATATTATCCACTACAGCTACATGAAATCTGGTCAATCGATGACAGTGGATGCCTACTGCGACCAATTGGACAAAATGATGAGGATGCTTGTGATTAAGCAGCCAAGATTAGTCAATAGAAACAGGCCAATCCTCTTGTAAGACAACACTCAACCATGAGCCGTACAAACAACACCGCTCAAACTACAGAGGCTGGACTGGGAAACTCTCTATCATCTGCCATATTCACCAAACCTTGCTCCAACTGAGTACCACTTCTTCCAGGCTTTGGACCACTTCCTGCAAGGAAAAATATTCCATTCTCAACAAGCTGTAGAAAACACCTTTAGCGATTTTATCGCCACTCTCTCCCCAGGCTGCTTCACTGCTGGCATAAACAAGCGACTGTTAAGATGGCAAACTCGTGTCGATAGTTTAGGTGCATACTTTGATAAATCGTACTGCTTCTTGTTTGAGATATAATAAACGACACTTTAGATCTGAAATCGGACATTTCATATTTAATGACCTACTATTTGGCAGAACAATTAAGAATATAGTCTCTAGACTCAAGAGACTGCCAGGGTTCATATCCCAGCTATGTCACTTTCTAATTCTGTAGACTTAGTGAGTTGCTTACCTCTCTGTCTCAGTTTCTTCCTCTGTAAAATGGGAATGATAACCAGAGTAACCTTACAGGGCTCTTTTAAAGGATTAACTTAGTATATACAAAGCAGCTGGAGCTATGCCTGGCATACATAGCTGGAAACATTATTAGTTTATTTTTGAGTAGTTAATATGGTCATAGGATTCAATAGTGTGTGTGTGTGTGTGTGTGTGTGTGTATATATATATATATATATATATATATATATATATAAAGAAAAAGATGTATGAAGAAATGAAGTCTTCCCACCTTTGTCTCCCATGTGCCCGTTTGCACCCCTGCCTCATACTAGTTTGCTGTATCTTCTTCCAGAGTTTCTTTATGCAAATACAAATTTTTTTTTTTCCAACAAGGGAGCACAGTATGCATACTGTTCTGTACTTTGCCATTATCGCTTAACCACTTATCCTGGAAATTTTTCCATATCAGTCCACACAGAGCTTCCTCATTTTTCACAGTTGTATAGTATTCCTTTTGTTTACCTGATCCCTTACTGATGGACATTTAGATTATTTCCAGTCTTTCCTCTGTTATAGACAATGCTCCAGTGAATCCAATGAGTCCTTTTGCATGTGCTGTTTTGCACATGTACAGCTTTATCTGGAAAGATAAGCTCCACAGTTGCTGGGTCAATGGGCGTGTATGTTTGGGATTGGGGGGGCAGTTATTAAATAGCCCCCAATGAAGGCTGTACTAAATTATGCTCCTGCCAGCTGCATGTGAGAGGCTTTAGGGACTCTTTTTTTTTTTTTTTGAGACAAAGTCTCACTCTGTTGCCTGGGCTAGAGTACTGTGGTATCAGCCTAGCTCACAGCAACCTCAAACTCCTGGGCTCAAGTGATCCTTCTCTCTCAGCTTCCCTAGCAGCTGGGACTACAGGCATGCGCTACCATGCCCGGCTAATTTTTTCTATGTATTTTTTAGTTGGCCAATTAATTTGTTTCTCTTTTTAGTAGAGATGGGGTCTTGCTCTTGCTCAGGCTGGTCTCGAACTCCTGAGCTCAAATGATCCTCCTGCCTCCCAGAGTGCTAGAATTATAGGCGTGAGCCACCTCGCCCAGCCAATGGCCTCTTTTTATTGGCTATATATTATTCCTGTGTTTGTTGTTAGGTTGAACATATAGAATTGCTTTGTTTGTAGGTAAAAAATGGTTGAATGTTGTCAGCTTCATATAGTACAAATATTTTCTTAACCACTCAATTGTTGAAAAATGTTTTCTTTAACCCCATTGTTACCAAGCAATGGGCTCGCTGCTAGACATGCATAGACGCCAATACTATGTATGGCATTGGCTTTTGAGAAAAGGAAACGCTTTATTGCAAGGTTGACCAGCAAGGAGCCCAAGGCAATGCTCAAACCTGTCTCCCTGAGTGGAGTCTGGGGACCGGTTTTGTAGGAAGAGAGTAACTGTGAGGCAGATAGGAAGATGCAACTCGGCATGATTTGATTGAGTCATGCAGAGAGGCAGTGCCAGGGGACCAGTTGATCCCTTCCCCTCTGTCCTTACAGAGGTGGCCTCTGCTCATTTCAACACACGTGAGTGACAGGTGTGCTCAGGGTCTGCCCACTGCCCATTGTGACCTGGGTTTTGTGCCCTCATTGCCTCCAGCTTCAGTCCCAGCCAGGACACTGATCCTCCAAATCCTGTCTTCTCTAGTTCCATGTTCAGTGAAGTTTCTAGGGATTTTTTTTCTTTTTTGCAGAGGTTGGGGGAGGTGTCAGCTGCCTTTTCACTTTGTGTGATTATTACTATAGTTACTATTATGATGAGCCCAGAATGATGTCTGGTCCATAGTAGGTGCAGAGTAAATACTGGGTGAACGGATGCATGATACTAACTTCACTGAATGTTTGCCGTACGCTGGGCACTGCCCCGAACTCTTTACGGACACCCCATGAGGTAGTCATGCTTATGTTACCCTATTTTAAATAAGAGCAAATTGAGGCAAAGAGAGGTGTGTAGTCACTTGCAAAGGCCACCGAGCTGGGATTCTAGCCCTGCCTGGTTCCCGAGCGCAGATCAAATCACCAGGCCACGCAGCACTCGTCATCACCGAGGGGACAGAATTGGTGCCATCATCTGTGAGCAGGGCCCCGACGGGAGTGGACGGCCCAGCGCAGGAGGGTGGTGGGAACTGCAGGACAGGCAGGCTGAGTCAGGGTAGGCCTGGGGGGCTGCAGTAGGGAAAGGGGCGGTGACCTGTGGGCCAGGGGGTGCTCCAGGGAAAGTGCAGAGGAACTCAGCCCAGGTTCCCAGGAGGCTGTGGTGTCCCCGGTTCCCAAGAGCAGAGCCCAAGGTGAAGACAGAGCGGCCGGGGCTAGAGGCCTTGCAGCGAGAAGCCATGAGCCAGGGGCAGGCCTAGCGTGGTGGGAGCAGCCCCTCAGAAGGGCCTTGGCATGACGCTGGCTGCCTCCACAGGCTCCACTGAGCCCGCATGGGGGTCAGCGTGGGCAGGCGGAGCCCGTGGGGACGGTGGGGCACCCGGCTGGAGGCAGGAAGGCCAGGCTGGGAGCTGGGAGGTGCCGGACACTGAGCAGCCACAGACTGCAGCACACACAGATGTGGAAAGTTCGAAGGCCTTTGACCTGCCAGACCCCTTGATGTGGGCTGTGACGTGTGAACCGAGGCAGCGTGACCTGCTCTCAGCACTTCCGGAGTCCGGAAGACCTGCCCAGGCCGACTTCCCTCTGAGAGGCTGTGGGCAGAGGCCCGCAGAGCCCGTCCCAGGTTCCCGGGGCTGACCCACCGAGGGTCGGGGCCGTAGGCTGTCCCCCACCTCACCGTGGAAGGCCTGTTGGTTTCCTAAGTAAGGAGAAACCCCAGGAACTTTCTCACAACAGGGTTTCCCAGACACGGTCCTCAGAGCCCCCCAAGCATCTGTGGGAACCCGCCAGGGCCCCGTGCAGTTGTTTGGCATTTGTTGAGCGTTTGCACATTATGCCTATGTGAGCAATTCTGATTAGAAACCAGCTGCTTCTCTTCCATCCCCACGCGACCTCCATGGTCAGCCTGGAACTGTGTTTTTGGTCCCGTGTGCACCAAAGCCGGGCCAGAAGGAACGAGGAAGCAGCTGTGGCTCAGCTTCACACACGTCCAGGAAGAGGGTCTGGCAGACGCAAAGCCACAGGGAAGTCAGCCTGGCTGCCTGCCTTCTCCCAGGCTGTCCGCTGCAGCAGGACTGGCCCGGCTTGGAAGAGAAGTCTTCAGGTGGCAGCTAGCCAAGGGCCAGTTGAGTCACAAGAAATTCATGGAATTCACAGTGCTGAGAGGAGCCTTAGTCCTTGGTCGGATCCGTACCCAGTAAATACATAGCATGGGTGCATCCATACCCAGTAAGTACATAGCATGGGTGCATCCGTACCCAGTAAGTACATAGCATGGGTGCATCCGTACCCAGTAAGTACATAGCATGGGTGCATCCGTACCCAGTAAGTGCATAGCATGGGTGCACCGTACCCAGTAAGTACATAGCATGGGAGCATCCGTACCCAGTAAGTACATAGCATGGGAGCATCCGTACCCAGTAAGTACATAGCATGGGAGCATCCGTACCCAGTAAGTACATAGCATGGGTGCATCCGTACCCAGTAAGTACATAGCATGGGTGCATCCGTACCCAGTAAGTACATAGCATGGGAGCATCCGTACCCAGTAAGTACATAGCATGGGAGCATCCGTACCCAGTAAGTACATAGCATGGGAGCATCCGTACCCAGTAAGTACATAGCATGGGAGCATCCGTACCCAGTAAGTACATAGCATGGGTGCATCCGTACCCAGTAAGTACATAGCATGGGAGCATCCGTACCCAGTAAGTACATAGCATGGGTGCATCCGTACCCAGTAAGTACATAGCATGGGTGCATCCGTACCCAGTAAGTACATAGCATGGGTGCATCCGTACCCAGTAAGTACATAGCATGGGAGCATCCGTACCCAGTAAGTACATAGCATGGGTGCATCCGTACCCAGTAAGTACATAGCATGGGAGCATCCGTACCCAGTAAGTACATAGCATGGGAGCATCCGTACCCAGTAAGTACATAGCATGGGAGCATCCGTACCCAGTAAGTACATAGCATGGGTGCATCCGTACCCAGTAAGTACATAGCATGGGAGCATCCGTACCCAGTAAGTACATAGCATGGGTGCATCCGTACCCAGTAAGTACATAGCATGGGAGCATCTGTACCCAGTAAGTACATAGCATGGGTGCTGCTGCCGCTGTCCCGCATGGAGCCCATGGCAGAGGTTGCTGGTGGAAGCCTGCGTTCTCCCTCCATCCAGGCTTCAGTGTAACAGCCTAGGCAGCTGCTGTCAGTCAGCTGGGGTTCACAAGGAAATTCACCCTACCTGCCATCCCAGATCTAGTCCAACCTTCTCATTTTGCTGAAAGGGCCAGTGAACCTGGAGAAGAGAAGTGAGTTGCCCAGAGTCACACAGTAAACAACAAAACCACACAGTGCCATTTCCTTTGTGTCATACCTATTCTCCAGATGAATACAGCATCTGCCATGTCATTACTCATCTCATAAAACCCTTATGTATCCCTTCATTTCCACAATGCAATTTCACCCTCAAAATCCAAATTAATTTTCCACAGCTTCCCAAAAGTATTGTAGAGCTATAGAAAAACTGATGCTGCCTTGTTAAGGTCATGTTAATAGGAGCAGTGTCTAGACTGAAAGAGGTGATGGTCATGCCTTTCTGTGCTACTTTGGGCACACCTGGGGTATTGTTTCCACGTTTTTGGGACTCCAAATTTTGGAGGAAGACAGAAGGATAATAATTGCACTCAGAAGGATAAAAACAATATGATTATGGGGCTCAAAACTACTCCATAATTTCCTATCAATTTATTTTCAACAAGGCTGCCAAAATAAATCAACAGAGAAAGAATAGTCCTGGAACAACTGGAAGTCCACGTGTAAAAGAAGGAAGTCAGACCCCTACCTCACACCATACATAAAAACTAACTCAAAATGTAACAAAACCTGAGTGTAAGAGCTAAAACTATAAAACTCTTAGAAGAAAACAGGGATAAATTTTCATGACCTTGGATTAGGTAATGGTTTCTTAGATACGACACCAAAGCCATAAGCAACAAAACAAAAATAGATAACTTTGACTTCTTAGAATTGAAAACTTTTATGTTTCAAAGGATACTCTTAAAAAAGTAAAAAGATAGTCTATGGAATGGGAGAGAATATTTGCAATTTACAAAAAGAAAAAAGAAAGAATGTACAGCTCAATAGACAAATAACCCAATTCAAGAATAAGGATCCGAATAAACATTTTCCCAAAGAAGACATACAAATGTCCAGTAATGAAAAGATGCTCAACAGCAATAGCCACCAGGGAATTGCAAATCAAAACCATAATGGGATATTATTTCACAGATGCTAGAATGGCTGTAATCAAAAAGGTAGACAATAACAAGTGTTGGAAAGGTTGCAGAGAAGTTAGAACCCTCATATACTGCTGGTGGGAATGTAAAATGGTGCAAACACTTTGGAAAACAATCAGGCAGTTCCTTAAAATGCTAAGCATAGAGTTACCACATAATCCAGCAATTCTACTCCCGGATATATACCCAAGAGAACTAAAAACATATGTTCCATACAAAAACTTACATGAATATAAGCAGCATTATTTGTAATGTCCAAAACATGGAAACAGCCCAAATGTTCATCAACTGATGAAGGGATAAGTTAAGTGTATGATGTCCATACGGTGGAATTTTGGCGACAAAAAGAAATGAAACATTGATACAACAGTACTGATAAATTATACTAGCTGCTACTATACGTGGATGAACTTTGAAAACATTACGGCAAGCACAAAAGACCACGTGTTGCATGATTTCATTTATAGAAAATGTCCAGAATAGGCACACTTATAAAAACAGAAAGTAAATTAGCGGTTGTCAGGAGCTGAAGTGTAGGCGGGGTGGGTGGGGGTTGGGGGGAGGTTGGGAGAAAATGGGGAGTGACTGCTCATGAGTGAGGGGTTTCATTTTGGAGTGATGAAAACGTATTAAAATTTGTCATAGTGATGGATGTGCAACTCTATGCCTGTATCAAAAACCATTGACTTGGATACTTTATTTTTTTATTATTTTTTTCTTGAGACAGAGTCTCACTTTGTTGCCTGGGCTAGAGTGCCGTGGCGTCAGCCTAGCTCACAGCAACCTCAAACTCCTGGGCTCAAGCAATTCCCCTGCCTCAGCCGCTAGAGTGGCTGGAAATACAGGTGTGTACCACCACGCCAGGCTAATTTAAAAAAAAATTTTTTTTTTTTTTTTTGAGACAGAGTCTCACTTTGTTGCCCAAGCTAGATGAGTGCCATGGCATCAGCCTTGCTCACAGCAACCTCAAACTCCTGGGCTCAAGCAATCCTGCTGCCTCAGCCTCCCAAGTAGCTGGAACTATAGGCATGCGCCACCATGCCCGGCTAATTTTTTCTATATATTTTTAGTTGCCCAATTAATTTGTTTCTATTTTTAGTAGAGACGGGGTCTCGTTCTTGCTCAGGCTGGTTTCAAACTCCTGACCTTGAACAATCCTCTTGCCTCGGCCTCCCAGAGTGCTAGGATTACAGGCGTGAGCCACCGTGCCTGGCTGGACTTGGATACTTTAAACAGTGTTAAAAACCAAACCAGTCTATCTGCAAATTCATGGAGACAGTACGTGTAAATCACCCAGCTCAGGGTCAACCACAGTTGTTCAACCTTCCCTTAGGTGGCTGTGCAGAAGAGTGGGGCTGTTCAACCTGGAAAACAGAAGACCCGAGGGTGGGAGACAGACAAGCCACCTTCACACAGTTGAGGGGTGTGGGGGAAGTTGTCCCCGTCACACTATAAAATGTAGAGAAAGCGACAGCGGGAAACGTTTCAGGGGTACAGATTTCATCTTAGTAGAAACTGAGCATTGCTTCTCGCAGTGGGTTGCCCCGTGAGGTGTCGCTAGCTCAGGTGATTAAAGGGCTTCAGAGAGAAACAACTACTACCCGACGGGGATGGCACAAGAGGGGAGTCAAGTGTTGGGGACAGCTGGTGTCCAGGGTGGCCTTCACATGCCACGGTGGCGCTGCAGCTGGTAGGCTCACAGAAGCCTATTGGTCAGTATCCAGAAGTTTTTCCCTCTGCCTGTTAAACCTTTGCGATCTCGGCGTCAGCAATGGTGGGAGTGTCTACACTGTGGAAATCAGCAAACCCTATACATCAAGGCTTTCGCTTTCGCTTTTTTGTGTATTTGTGTTTGTTCATTGTCCTGGACAAGTGCTCTCTTAGCACACCCCTGATCCAAACCGAATGCCCCCGCAGGGATCTGTGTGTGCTCTCCTTCCTCTGGACACCCAGATCCTCCTCTGGCCCCCATGGGAATTCCTTCCCTGCTCTGCCCCAAGGTCTGGTTCAGCCGTGCCTTCCTCTGTGAACCGATCCGGAAGCCTTCCATCCATGTGGTAGTTGCCACTTGTTGAGCATCAGCTGCAGGCTGGGTTCTGTAGTTACACTGTCCCATTTAGTCCTTCCACGACCCGTGAGGTCGGCAGTGCAGTCTCCCTGGTTGACACAGGACATGCGACCCAGAGAGGTGGAGTGGCCCAAAGCCTGTCTCTGTTCATCATCACACCAAGACCTTGGAGTGGGGCGTTCTCCCAGCCCCAAACGCCTATAGCCCCGTTGCACTATTCCTGCTTTCATCTTCACCTGGAATCGGGAAATTCAGGGTGTGGTGTCTTCAGGCATCAACAGCTGCTCTTTGGCCCCCATGACCTCCTCTGGCATCTGCTCTGGTGGCTTGTGTCAGAGAATTTCCCAAAAAGCCCCCAGGGACCGATGCTTTGGATGGCCAGGTGGATGCATCCTGAGGGCTGGGCCCATCTTGATTTCCTTCCAACGGGGGCCTTGGGCTCCGACCTGGCTTTAAAATGCCAAAAAAAAAAATGTAGCTAGAGTCACCCTAGGGAAATGGCACCGACAGCAGGATGGGCTTAGGTGCCCAGACACCACTCCACTGCACGTTCCTCAGCTTGTGACATGCTCTGGGACCTTGGGGGTAGGTGTGTGTGTGTGTGCGTGCGTGTGCGTGCAGATGGCTTTGTAGTTCAGTTTGTTTTTTTTAATTAAATATTTCAAGCATAGAGAAGTCTAGAGAAAAGCATAGCAATACCCTGTGCATCCATAATTCAGCTTTGTTAATCCCTACCGGTTTGCCACATTTGCTTCAGATCTTTATTTATTTATTTATTTTAGAGGCAGGGTCTCTGTCACCCAGGCAGGAGTGCAGTGGCACCATCATCACGCCCTGCAGCATCAGACTCCTCCTCTGCTCAAGAGATCTTCCCACCTCAGCCTCTCCAGCAGTTTGGGATTACGGGAGTGTCACCATACCATCAGCTTTGTTTGTTCTAATAAATAAATCATTAAAGAACTGGCGGAAGCCTCCTTCACACCCCTCCCACATCCCGATTTCTTCCACACCCCCAGGGGTAGCCTTCATCCTGAAGTTGGAGTTTATAGCCACAAACAAGACTTAGAACTGTTGTGTGTGTTTTGATACTTTATATAAATGTTTGTCATTCCCTCTGTAATTACCTTATTTCACTCATTAGGGTTTTTTTTTTATCTGTTTCATTTTAAAACTTTTTCTTTTAACTTAATCTTTTGACGTGATGTCAGACTTCCAGAAAAGATACAGGAATAGCACAGTGAGTTCCTGTGTACACTCCTCCACCCAGATCCCCCAGTTATTAACATTTTGTCACATTTGCTTGTTTGTACTTTCTTTCTTTCTCGCTCACTTTTTTGTGAACCATTTGAGACTGTGTTGCAGACATTGTATCTCTTTCCGCACATACTTCAGTGGGTATCCGTCAAACAGGGACCGCGATCCAAATCAGGAAAGGAGCATTCATGCAGTAAACAGGATTTTGAGATTTAACTGTGCAACATTGGCTCCTGCCTTTTTTTTTAATTGGTGCATAATAGATGTACGTATTTTTGGGGTACATGTGATATTTTGGATACATCCATATAATGTGTAATAGGGTAATTGGATATCCATCACCTTAAACATTTCTCTTTTCTTTATGCTGAGGACATTCAAATTATTCCGTAGTGGCAATTTTGAAATTTACAATAGATTATTTTTCTTTATGAAAAAAAAAGAAAGAAAGAAAAAACAACCTCAGGCCATTTCTAGTGGTGTTGCTATGGTAGCAAGTGATGAGCAATGGGTGTGAACAGGGCCTATTTGGGGGAATGAGACGCACCTGGTGGGACTAAGTTGGCCAGTGTCCCCAAAGCAGCAGGTGTTCCTGGGAGAAACAGGTCATGACCACAGACGTGGTTGCCCCAGCTGGAATAATGACCTGTAGGGGTGTTATTGTGGGCCAGGTATTACCGCTCCATTGTCCAAATGAGAAAGCTGTTTATTTCGGATGACTTTTAATCATGTAAGTAAAGCATAATTATTATAAAAATGTGAAACAACCCCCTGCACTTCTCAGAAATAACTGACTTTAACGATGCCTTCTGGAAATTATTTCTATGTATATTTATATATCTCTGTGTTTAAATCTATATTCTGCAGTGAGATAACAAACATAATTGAACACCTGTTCATTGCCATGTATTACAGGGTTACATAAACATGAGAAATTTTTTTAAAACTTTCAAAAGCTGGAATGGGGTAGTGGGTAGAAGCACAGACTCTGGAGCCAGAGTGCCCAGGTTTGAATCCAGGTTTTCCAAATACGGTCATGTTCACAAGTACCAGGGGTTAGGATTCAGACATATGTTTTGGGGGGGACACAATCCAATCTCCCAGGTTGCACCAGGTAGGTGTGAGGATGGCTGAGTTACCAGGATGTGTAGATCCATGGTGGTTGCTGTGTGGTGAGGACTCCTTATAAATAACCCGGCAAGTGGTGCCCTCCCACCCTGGCCCCTCCAGTTCCTCTGTGTTCTTAAACTTCTATGCCTTTCTTCCTGATAGGCAGCTTCCAGCCAGGGCCTCACCCTGGGGAGCCACCACACTCACTGCTCTGCCCGCACACCTGCTCAGCCCATGGGCCACCTCTCCACCCCTGAGTGGAGCTTCCGTCTCCTCACCCAGGCTGAGCAGGCCTGTGGTGGGCACCAGGCACCATGCCCGGGAGCTGTGGACACGCTGGGACAGCTCCTGCCCTTCTTTGGGGAGCTGGTGAGAAAATCCCCATACAAGCTGCGGGGCGGAGTCCTGCAGCCCGAGGGCTGGGTTTTCCGAGTGTCTGGTCACACTGCACCCTGCAGGCAGCCTGGGTGTGGTCCAGGGGCGGCCGTGGGATTGGAAGCCCGTGGGCCTGCTGGTCGGAGCTCACTGTCGTGTGCCCCACGAGCAGGAGGAAAACTGGTCGCGGAATGGTCCCTTTCCCTGGTGGAGCTGCTCTAGAGCGTCCGAGCCTCGTTATTTTGCACTAACAGTGCTGTTAGTCGTCCAAGGTCCCTGTTGCTGCCTTTGTAGGGCCCTGGGCAGAGCTGGAGCGGGGCTGGTGAGAGGGAGGGCGTGGGTGTTGGAGTGGCCGGCTCTGCCAACAGATGGCAGAGCCGATGCTGTGTGGGCTCAGTGACAGTCCCTGGCAGTGGGAGCTGACGTGGCCAGGCGGGTGGATGAGAGCCGGCACGGCAGTGAGACGAAGCCTGGCGTGTCGCCGGCTCTGGGGCTTCCGCCTTTGCCGTCCTGCCCTGGGCGCCCTCCTTGGCAGAGACGTTTTACGGTCAGGGAGCTCAGGTGACCTCTGGCAGCTGCCTGGCTCTGTCACCCTTCTTTGGCCTGGTCAGAGCAGGTGCCATGTCGCTCTGTGCCTTAGGGGCTCTGTCACTCCTGCGACCCAGTACGAGGTCCAGATCCCCTCGGCCTCAGCTGCTGCTTCTCTAACTTCTAGACATTGCTCAAAGGCAGCGGGCTGCAGCTGTGACCTTGTGCAGACTCCTCTCGACCCTGAGATCCTGTGTCTGCCAGCCCAGCCAGGGCCCTGCGCAGGCCTCTGTGGAGGGCCTCCTATTTCCATGAGCCCCAGCCCACCCAGGGAGAGAGGAGAACGCCGCCAGGGTCGGGCGATTCCTGGAAAGCAATGTCTGGAGCCCTTGGCCCATCTGTGCTGGAGTCCAAGCGGCGCTCATCGCTGCAAGGAGTCTGGGAGGATCCCAGGTCCTGTTTGTCCTTCCACAGGGTGTGAAAGGGATCCTCCCGGCGGTTTGTTTCTCTTCCAAGAGAACTATGTTTTCTTGGCAATCGTGTCTGTGTTCACGTCAAGCCGCACGGTTCCCAGGCACTTGAACTTGTGGGTTACCGCTGGGGCCAAATGTTGGGCGAGAGATGAGCAACACACAGATGTGTGGCCCCTGTCACTCCAACCAAATTTGCCAAGTCCTAAAATCAAGGCTACAGAGTGGGAGAATTGTAGCAGGAAGAGGAAGAAAGTCCAACTAGAGGGCTGGAGGGATTGAAAAACAGTCACTAAGATTTACCGAATTCTGTGCAGGCACTGCGCTAAGTACCTGGGAGCTTTCTCACCACATTTTCACAGTAACCCTCTTAAATACAGACAATTATTATGTGTTTATAGGTGATTAAGCTGAAGCCCAGAGACGTTAAGTAACTGGCCAGAGGTCACACAGCCTGAATTTAAACTTAGAGCTTCATCTGAAGGGGCCTTCAAGGATGGGGAGAACTTTATGCCCAGCAGTTTCCTATAAAAAAATTTCAAACACACACAATAGTTGAAAGAGTTTTGCAGTAAACACCCACATACCCACCGCTGACCCTAAATATTTCTCTGTATTTGCTTCTTACGTAGCTGTATCCATCCATGAGTGCAGAACCCCCTGACTACGTTAGCATGCACATCATTAACTAGGATTCGGTATTTAGTTATGGTTCTTTTTCATTGCTGGGATATCAAAGTTGCGTTGTGTTAGAAGTAAGCACACATATGTGAACGGACCATTCGAACTTTATTTAGATGCGTTCACACAGCATGGACTTTTCTACACCGGGCTTCTGTGACTCAGCATAATGATTCTGAGATTCACCCATGAGGTTGTGCACATCAGTCGCTCCTTGTCATTGCTGACTGCCCTTCCGCTGTGTGGACGTACCATGGTCTGTCTCTCCGTTCTCCCAGCGGTGGACACCAGGACCAGGTCCTGTTGAGCAATTACGAGTAAAGCTGCCATGACGTTTCCTGTGCAAGTCTTTTTGGGGACATGCACTTTCATGTCTCTTGGGTATGTATATACCTCGGAGTGGAATGGCTGGGTCATAGCGTAGGTGTATGTTTAGGTTTATTTTAAAAAGTTCCGTATCTTTTTCCAAAGTAGTCATACTGATTTATTTTCTCACCAAGAATATATGAGAGTTCGGATTACTCACCAGCATGTGATGTTGTCGGTCTTTTTAATTTTAGCCATTCTAGTGGTTGTGCCGTGGTATCACATTGCGGTTTTAATTTGCATTTCCATAATGACTAATATTTTGAGCACCTTTTCACCTTGTTGGCCATTTGTATGTCTTCTCCTTTGAAGTATCTGCTCAAAATCTTTTGCCCATTTAAAAAATATATTTGCTTGTTCTCTGCTAGAGATGTGTTTTGTAAACGTTTTCGCCCAGCCTGATGGGCAGACTGTTTTAAATTTTGGTGCAAGGCCAGGCGAGGTGGCTCACGCCTGTAATCCTAGAACTCTGGGAGGCCGAGGCGGGCAGATTGCTAGAGGTCAGGAGTTCGAAACCAGCTGAGCAAGAGCGAGACCCCGTCTCTACTATAAATAGAAAGAAATTCATTGGCCAACTAATATATATATATATAATTAGCTGGGCGTGGTGGTGCATGCCTGTAGTCCCAGCTACTCGGGAGGCTGGGGCAAAAGGATCGCTTGAGCCCAGGAGTTTGAGGTTGCTGTGGGCTAGGCTGACACCACGGCACTCACTTTGGCCTGGGCAACAAGCGAGACTCTGTCTCAAAAAAAAAAAAAAAAAAAAATTTGGTGCAGTCAGATTTATCCGTTTTTATTTTTTTTCTTTTATGGTAATTGCTTTCTGAGCCTAGTCCAATACTTTTTCCTACCAGTTGGAGACTCTTGGGAGGAAGAAATAGAGACCCTGAAGGAACCACGGGTGGTTGGTGCAGCCTGAGCACGCGCAGGTTTTGCTGGGATGATGGAGACCAGCCCTTCGTAGGGGACCCGGAAAGGGAATGCCGTAAATATCTGTGGGAAGATCCGTTGCAGGCTGCAGAGCAGGGATGCGATCACAAGAGAGTGAGATGGCACAGTCACATGATGCTGGTGCCTGGGCAGAGTTTCCACTTGGTCACCTTGCGAGAAGCAGCCTCGTGCCTCAAGATGCAGGTGGCGCTGCCGGTGGAGAAGCGGGTTTATCTCTGTGGATCTTCACAGCCTCTCTGTGGGCTCAGAACCCACCCGGCTCCCACCAGGTCTTCATGGCCCATTTCTTCTTGCCTTGGAAGGCGGAGGGCTGGTCCAGGCAAGCAGCTAGCCAGAAGCCGGCCCCTTCCCCCAGCCCTGGGGGAATTGCTTATATAGGTGGGTTTACAGCCAGCTCCCCAGTGGTTCCAGCATGCTCAGGGGACCCTCACCCGACCGACCTCTGACCTCGCCTCCTCCCACTCTCACCCTCGTCACCCTCCCCACCTCCTCACTTTCCCCCAGAAGCAGGAACTCAGGGCTTTGGAGTTTGCTCTTTCTTCTGCCTGGAAATCTCTTCTCAGACACCTGCTTCCAGGTGTTTACTCCGCGGCCACCTTTTCAGGGGGCTTCCCTGGCTGCCCATGTCAGAACTGTGTGCCCCCTCCCCACATGGCCCTTTCCCCTTCCTCTTGGCGTGCCACCATCTACCGTACTCTAGTCCCCCGGTTCACCCTGCTTATCGTCTGTCTCCTGCTCTAGAATGTAAACACCATGAAGGTCTCGGCGTTTTTTTCCTTCCTTTCCTCTCTCTTTTGTTCGCTGCTCTAAGCGAGCTGCAGCAGCACGTGGCGCTGGCAGCCTGGCAGCCTGCAGGAGCTATTCGCAGCGCGTGGCTGGGAGCAGACTCCCCCGTGCCTCCCGGAGCCTGTCTGTGCGACTGCAGCTCTGGTTCCGCCTGAGAAAAAGAGGGCGAGCCCAGGACCTGCCTGGGGCTACGCAGCAAACGGAGGACCCTCCCAGCCTGCCCTCCCCCAGCCCACCTTGTACAGATGAGGAAACTGAGACCCTGAGACCTAAAGGACCGGCCAAGGTCTCAGTCCCAGCTCCTGGAAGGGAGGAAATGGGAGCCTGCTGCTCTCACTCCCACCTGCTGTTACCGTCCTAATTGGCCCCTGGGGGAGGCCCCAGGCCTAGCAAGGATGTTTAAGGATGATCATAAAGCCTTTTGGTGCCAGAAGGTATTTTTGTGCTTCCAAGTGGGGTTGGAGGAACCCGTGGCCCCAGAGTGCTGCTTTTCTGGGTGGTTCGGGCCTCCACCACTTTCACTTCCTTCCCAGAGGAGATGCTGGGCCCGCGCTCAGGGCCTGGGAAGTGGCTACGTCAGCGTCAGTGGGGCCACCCCGGTCTTGAGCTCCAAATGACTCTGGCGGGCCCTAGTTCCGCAGCCTGTGGACAGCCACGGGGCCGCCCCACCCCTCCACCCCATCCCCGGGATTCCTGCCATTGCCTGGGGGACTCGTGTTCCCCCGGTGACCTGGCGCTTTCCTCTGTGTGGGCTGCAGGCACCACCCACATCTTTCTGGCTTTGTAAGTCCCCTCCTCTGTCTGATAAGGGTTTTCACCCCTGCAGGTACCGAGAGAGACTCAGTCCCTCAGGTAGAATGCAAGCAGACCTCACAGCCCACCTGACTCAGGAGTTGAGGCACCAAGGTGTCCTTCCTCCTTTCTGGAAGCAAAACTAGCCTGCCAGGGTGTGTGTTGGGGTGGGGCAGGGGACTGTGAGGGTCTTGGGGAGGGTCTGAGATCCTAGACCGGACAGAATTATGAACAGTGGGCAGTGCCCGTTCCCCGGAGAACCCTCTAGTTTGGGTTTGCTGTTTCTTGGGTCTGTGATCCTCCTGGCCCCCCACCCCCATGTGTTAGCTCATCCTTCTCCTGGGGACTTGGGGAATGTTGACTGGGAGTGGGCACAAAGGAACCTTCTGGAAATGTTCTATGCCGGCACTGCCCAATAGAAATATAATGCAAGCCATGTATGCTATTTTAAATTTTCTAGTAGCCACATAAAAACAGTAAAGAGAAACAGGTGAAGTTCAATTTAATAATGTTTTCTTTAATCCAATATATCTAAAATATTATTTCAACATGTACTCAATATAAAATATTAGTGAGCTATTTTACATTTTTTTCATAGTAAATCTTAGAAATCTTGTGTGTGTTTTATGCTTACAGCCCATTTCAATCTGGACAAGCCACTTTTAAGAGCTCAATAACCACTGTGGCTGGTGGGTAAGGCACGGGACAGTGCAGGTCTCTCCATTTGAGTAGCAGTAATAGTTACATGGGTGTGGACATATGTAAACACGTGGCAAGCTCTGTCTTAAGGATTTGTGCATTTCACTGTATGTAAGTTACTCTTCAATTAAAAGTTGTAAAAATAAGCTTAGACATGAAATCTTAAAAAAAAAAAAAAAAAAAAAGGTTGTAAAAAATGCTCTTGAGGGCTCTGCTCAAATGCCACCTGCGTTTTCCTGAACCCACCCTGGGTTGAATTGATTGATTATTAATTAATTATTAATAGCTACCTTGGTCATACTGTGCTCCCATTGTATTTATTCCCTCCTCGTACTGTAGCTGGTTGTTTCTATGTCTCACCTGCTTTATTATAAGTGCTCTAAGGTGAAGACCATGGTTTGTTCCCTTTTTAATTCCCCAAAGGGCCGCTGGCTGCATAGACATGAAATAAGCAAGCATGGTTGAGTCTAATCCCTGTTTGTCGTAAGCCCTCTCTGGGCGGGCTGCAGATGGGCTGATCACTCCATTCTGTCTCTCAGTCCTATTCCAGATGCCGGCAAAGGAGGGGGAGAGGAAGAGGAGGAGGAAGATGGCACGGGGCTCTGTCTGCCAGCCACCCCGAAGAACTGCCTTCCTCGCCGGGGCATCAGCGTCCTGGAGAAGCTCATCAAAACCTGCCCGGTGTGGCTGCAGCTGGGCCTGGGCTGCGCAGAGGCGGCCAGGATCCTGCACCGGGAGGCGGCCGGGGTGAGTCGGGGTCTCTCCACCTCACACCTGGCGCAGCTGTGTCGTGCTCCACACGTGCCTGGGCTCCCACGTGGGAGCGGCTGCCACCAGGACGGCTTCCCGTTGCTTTCCTTTCAAAAGGGAGGGTGATCAGCTTTCTGCCCCCAGTGTTTTCCAGCGCTCGGGAGTGGGAGGCCGGTGGGAGGCCTGGTTTCTGCTTTGGGGAGAGCAGGGAGTGGGGTGGCTGGCGTGGGCTCTCTGGGCATTTGGGCAGAGGCAGGCCTCAGGGGTCAGGAGTGCCGCGGCTGCCCTGCTGCGTGGGAGCTCAGCCAGGCATCCCGGGACTAGAGAGCATCAGAACCAGAGTGCAAACAGTGTTGCTCTCCATTGCACGTGGGAAAATAAAGGGCTCGGTGGCGGAGTCCAGAAATGCTCTGGAGCCAGGCTCTGTGAGTTGGGCAGATGGCTTAGACTTGCTAAGCCTCACTTTTGTCATTTTGAAAAGGGGACGTGAACAGCCCTCCAGGGCTGTGTTCCTGTCACGTGGAAGGATAGCGATGGTAGATGGGGCATGGATGGACAGACAGATGGACAGATGACAGGTGACGAAATGTGAGTCAGAGCCCATCATTTGCTATTTCACCTCCTACACACATTTCTCTTACATGCTGCTTACTTAAAAAAATTTTTTTTAATTTGTTTAATTACAAAAGTGATACACATATGTGCTCATTATTTAACAAAAACCAAGCTGGACAGAAGTGAATAAAGTAAAAAGCAAAATGCCTCACAAAGATCTTTTCCACCTACTCTAACCAGCTCACTCCCCAGAAAGCTTTTTTTTTAATTGAGGTAAAATAATATATAATATAAAATGAGCCATTGTAAAGTGTACAATCCAGTGACATTGAGTGCATTCACAATATTGTGCAACTCACCACCTCTACCTAGTTCCAAAACATTTTCATCACCCCAAATAAAAAGCCCCAAACTCATTAAGCAGTTACTCCCATCCCCTACCCCAGCCACCGCAGACCACCACTCTGCTCCCAGGAGCCACCTCCCCTGCAGATTCCCAGCCCTCTGGCGGCAGGGGTTCCCTCGCTCAGTACTCACCGTGTTCCAAGTTCTTCACGTCAATTTCCCCATTGATCCTGACGGTAGCCCTGAGAGGCGGGTGTTGCTACTGTGCCCATTTTACAGATGAGATAACTGCAACACGAAGATGTTGAGTGCCCCTCCCTCAGGGACACAGGGAGGAAGGGCAGAGCTGGGATTTGAACCCAGGCAGTCTGCGTGCTCCTGTGCTGTGTTGCACACACGAGTTTTATTGGCACAGAAGGGCTCGTGTCTCCCAGCCGCCGGGCACTTTTGCGGGTCTCACCTTTGGCTTGTAGGGCTCACCTGATAATAGCCCAAACGTATAAATCCTGTGGCTCCGTTGGCCAGTGGACTCATTCACCCCGGACTAGGTAAAATCCATCAAGCTGCCGGCTGTCCGTGAAAATTGGAATTGCTAGAACTCGGGGCCTCCCGCAGAGCCCCAAACTTGCCTTGTCACAGAGGTCCCTGGCACAAGGAATGGGGACTCTGGAGCCTAAAGGCAAGCAGTGTCCCCTTGAGACCAGGCAAACCTTTCCCAGGGCGAGACGCCCCCGGCCGGCAGCCCCCCTCGGTGCCCGGGTCAGCCTGGAGTCTGCAGATGCCGGTTTTCCTGGAGGGCTGAGCGCGGAGAGGCTGGGGGAGGGGAGGAGTATAGTGCCCGAGAGAACAGCATCAGATGTTTTATTCCTCCCCATCGAAAGGTTTTCAAGTGACCGAGGACTTCAGATAATGAAACTGGGTAGAAAATAAACTCAGATCTCCTGCCGACAGGTGGCCCAGTGTCCATGCCCCGACTATAGGCCCGGCCAGACCTCCTCTCCCCAGGAGGCTCTGGGTTATAATCCTACCCGTGCTGGGAGGATGCAGCTCAAAGCCAGCCTAAGGGGCAAGTTTTTGATGGCTGAGGGCTGGCCATTGTCTGGATTGTTCTTGGTCAGGACGGGGGAGGTGTGTGTCGGTGGGGATGGACCAGACAGGGAGGGGCAGTCCCAGGAGAAGGCAGGTGAGTCTCCAGGGCAAGCTGGGCGGGACAGAAGACATGGCCATTTTGTCAAAAGATTCAGTCCTCTCTTGAGAAAGTTTAAAGAAAGCACAGCTATAAATAATAGTGGTGGTTCTACCTGGAGGATGCTTATTAATGCCAAGCCCTGTATTTTACAGGTAGCAACTTGCAGTAATCCTCCAAAGTGGACTCTGCTATTATACCATTTTACAGATAACGAAACTGAGGCTAAGAGGAATGCTTTAGTTTGGGTTTCCCCAGAAGCAGACTGGGAAACAAGGATCTGAATGCTAGTGGCTTATTTGGGAGGTGATCCCAGGAAGTACCTTCAGGGGAACTGAGTCAGGGGAGGGGAAAGTAACCAATAAAAGGGACTTTATCATGCAAGTTCCTCCTAGGGCAACGGAGCTGGCTCCTGCTGGGGAGGCAGGTCTCACATGCACTTCCCACAGTTATCCAGGGAGCCAAGTTTCATTCACAACTCCTGGTAGCCTGTGGGGTCTGAGGATTCCTTTTCCAGCCCCTTCTCTCTGCCTTCAGTGTGAGACCTGGCTCTTGCCAGAGACAGCCCTGGTGGAGAGATGCAGAGCTGGCTGTGGGTCCCAGGGCGGGAATCCACTGAAAACACAGGCACGGCGGATGGGCGGGCACCTGCAGCACCAACCCCCGGAGTGAGCAACTTGCCCAGGGAGTTATAGGCCTGAGGTCCGAACCTACCTAGACCAAGCACACCCTGCCACAGTGAGTAGCAGGAGAGAAACAGACATCCCAGTAATGTTCTAAGGTCAAGTACTGGATGTGTTTGGATATAAGGCACATTTTTTTTTTTTTTAGACAGAGTCTCGCTTTGTTGCCCAGGCTAGAGTGAGTGCCATGGCGTCAGCCTAGCTCACAGCAACCTCAAACTCCTGGGCTCAAGCAATTCCTCTGCCTCAGCTGCTGGAGTGGCTGGAAATACAGGCATGCGCCACCATGCCCGGCTAATTTTTTCTATATATATTAGTTGGCCAATTCGTTTCTTTCTATTTATAGTAGAGACGGGGTCTCACTCTTGCTCAGGCTGGTTTCGAACTCCTGACCTCGAGCAATCTGCCCGCCTCAGCCTCCCAGAGTGCTAGGATTACAGGTGTGAGCCACCACCCCTGGCCTAAGGCATGTTTATAAAGATGGATAAGATATGATATGATCTCACCGCTGTCCCCTTAGCGGGTCTGGTAGGGGCTCCACGCACAAACACGAACCATAAAGGCATGAGGAGGGGGTATGTAAGTGCTCTGTGAAAGGCAGGGCAGCGAGTTACCTAGAGGAGGGAGAGAGCACATCCAGAGAGGGTGATCTGGGCAGACTTCCTGGAGGAGGCAGACACTGAGCGGGGCCATGCAGGATGGATGGGGGAGCTGAGAGGGTCTGCTGGGAGGGGGTGGGTGACGTAGGCTGAGACCCAGAGGTGGGCATGAGCCAGTTGGAGCACTCGGGGATGGAAGGCAGCGTGGCTGGAGGGACTGGAGCTGGCCTGAGCCCCTGGAGGGCAGGATAACGCCACATTCATCTACCTGTGACTCCATGTCTGACTCCAGCCTGGGCGCGGAATGGGCCTGGCTCTGATTGTTCCCTGGAACAAATGAATGAAGTTACAGCAGGGTGGATGGGTCTGGGCTCCCCTTCACCCCAGGCAGGAGGAGGTGCCCAGGCAGCAAGGCCCCCAGAACTCTTCTGCAGCCCAGGGGCTGAGTACCGAGGAGCTGAGACCGCAGGTGACTGCACTGCAGGAGGTCAGCCCTTCCTGCCCACTCGCTGCCGCCTTAGGAGGCGCAGGGCTGCGTCAGCCCTGAGGATGATGGGATGCAGGGGGTGTGCCTTCCGCTGCCTTCCCTGCCCTCTGCCCTGAGGCCCCCCTCCTCCCCATGCACATCTGTATTTTCAAGCAGAAGCAAAGCCCTGAGGTCATGCCCTGGTGCAAAGATTGACCAACTTTTACCTGGATTGCTATATGCATGACCTTCTTTGACCCTCATGGTGATTTCTATTGGGTAGGCGTCATTGGTGTTCTGTTTCCAGATCAGGAAACGGAGGCACAGAGAAGTTGACTCACTTGCCTGAGGTCACACAGCTAGTAGGAGCAGAGTCTTCCTGGTATGATCTTCAGGGATGCCGACAAGGCCCTTTGCCACACAACAGCGCTCCCACGGAACTCTCCGAAATTCCACCAGTGCAATAACGTCATCTTTTTTTAAGCTACAGACACCATGGGTGGTCCGCAGACTGTGGGTGCTCAAAGGGTCTACAGAGACCACCTGGGCCCACCCCTCCTGGCTGGATGAGAGACAGTCTGGGGCCAGTGGTCAGGAGGCTGGAGATCCAGCCCTTTGTCCCAAATATCTGTACGACCTCGACCACGTCCCACCTCCATCCCCCTACCCGCCTCCCCTCCCTGCAGCTGATAAGGTGTTGGGAACATATTGGCCCAGTTTTTGATCTGTGTGTATCCAGAAACAAGACAATCAAAAGCCTCCTTTATTTATTCTGCACTCAAACTGGTTTTTGCATTTTAAAACAGTTTTAGATTTACAGAAAAGTTGCAAAGATAGTACAGAGAGTTCCCACATACTCCACGCTCAGTTCCTCCTGCTGTTAACGGTTCACGTTCGTGTGGTGCGTTTGCCGCAATTAATGGTCCAATCTTGACACGTCAGTATGAACTAAGACCCTCACTTTATTCCCATTTCTTTAGCTTTTACCTCTTGTTCCGGGATCCCATCCAGGTTATACCATACCACATTTAGTCGTCATGTCTTCCTAGGCTCTGCTTGGCTGTGACATTTTCTCAAATGACCTTTGTTTTTGATGACCTTGACAGTTTTGAGGATTATTGGTCAGCTTTTTTTTTCTGTAGAATGTCCCTCCACTGGGGTCTGTCTGATGGCCAGACTGGGGTTATGGGTTTGGGGAGGAAGACCGCAGAGGTGAAGTGCCCTTCTCATCTCGTCATATGCAGTGTCCATACTGTCAACGTCACTTACCCCTGGTGATGTTGACCTGGGTCACCTGGTGGGTGGTGTTTGTAGGTTGCTCCACTGTGAAGTCACTCCTCCCCTCCCCTTCCATGCTATGCTTTTTGGAAGGACGTCACCATGCTCAGCCCACCCTTAAGGAGTGGGGAGTTGTGCTGTCCCTCCTCGATTAAATATCTAATAAAGTATCTGGAATTGTTCTGCACAAGAGACATTTGTCTCTTCTACCCCATCTGTTTACTATTCTTTCATTTTCTTATATCAGTATGGAATCATGGATACTTATTTTATACTTCTGAGTTACAGTCCAATACTACTTTAATTATTTTGTTGCTCAAATTGTTCCAACTTTGGCCATTGGGAGTTTTTCAGTTGGCTCCTGTATCGTTGACATAGCCCCATCACCCTGCGTGTGCGTGCGTGCGTTTGTCAGAGCTCTTCCTTACTTTCTGGCAATGTAAGATGCTCCAGCCTCATCTTGTGTATTTCATGCCGCAGTCCTAGAGCCCTGGTTCCTTTTGCTGGAGAATGATATTAGGAACCAAGATCTGGGTGTTGTGCGTGTTCCTGGCTACTGGGGTGTCATTGCTTCTAGGCCAGGGTAGTTTCCAACTTATAACCTTATAAGGTTATAAGTAACCTTATAAGAGGAAACCTCTTACAAGGTTACTTCTGGTAGTGGGGGCTTCGCTGAAGAGTCTCGGTACCCTGAGTTGTAATAGGGACCAGCCTCAAAGGTCATTCAAGGCGCCCTCCCTACATGTGAGCCCAAGGGATACCAACTGCATTCGGTGAGGCCCTTCTCTCGCCCCTTCCTGGTGCTGAGGCCGGGGGAAGGGCACAGTCGCCAGTTACTGCAGGGTTGCTTTGTGTCACGTACCCCCTCCTCTTTCCAGCAGCCCTGCAGACCAGGGGTGTGATCTCTGTTCTGTCAGCGGGAAGCTCAGTCTGAGAGGGCAGGAGCCTGCCAGAGGAATGTGGCTGCTGAGTGCTGGGACTTGACTCGCGTCCACACTGCCTGCCTCCGAAGGCTTTAATAAAATAGAGTGTCTTGGCGTCACCCCCAGAAAGGCTTCTTTCTTTGGTTTGGCGTGAGCCTCGGCCCTGAGCGTGTTCTAAAAGCTCCCTTGGTGATTCTGATATACAGCCAGGGTTGAGGAATGCTGCTGTGTGCCATGCTAGCACCACGCCAGAAGTAACGGGAAAGGTGGGCCTCAGTTTCCCCATATGTCCAATGAAGGTATTGGGGAATGTGTCCCTTTCTTCTGTTTCCAGTCCTCAGCGGTTCTGGGGATTTGTGACGTGGCTTTCTTACAGCCCTTTGCGCGAGCACATGCACACACACACACACACACACACACACACACACTCCCGAGCTCTGTCGGAGTCAGGACTGGGTGTGAAGACGTTTGCCACGGGCTTGCCCGCTCACTCCCACGTGTCCGGATGGGCTCCGGCCACTGGACTGCCGACCTCCACAGGCTCGGCCCCTGCAGCTGTGGCCTCTCGGAAGAACCAACCACTTCTGGTCTTGCCTTTATGGGCATGATTGGAAATTTCCCCCAGAAACTGGAAAATAGTCCTAAAATAACAAAAGTGGAAAAGCAGACAGCTCTGGGTTGTCCCGGCCAAACCCGGATAGTAAAAACAAACCATTTATAGTGTATGTAGCTTCGGGTTTTTACATATCTACTGGAGGGGGTGAGGGGAGCAGGTGGTTGCGTAATTCTCTCCCTAGGCGTATTCTGTCCCAGCTACTGGTGACATCAGCTGGAAACCCACGCTGGCTGAAGGTAGACAGGACAGGGTCTCATGGCTGGCTGTCCCCTCTCCTGGATTGCATGCAAGGCTCTGGGGGGATGGGAACACCCCAGAGGCACTGATGCTAGAAGGGTATCTTCTGGAAGGAAGTAGTCCTGGGTCCTTCAGCCTCTCCCCCACTACAGACTGGAAAAAGCCAGCTCAGAGAGGGGAGGCGACTTGCTCAAGGACACAGAGCAAACTGGTATTGGAGCTAGGAAGGGCTTAAGTGTCCTGACTCTCAGCCCTGTGCTCTGACCGCTGCCCCCCTGTTGTTTTAGGGGGGCGGGGTTGGGATGGGGAATCCTAGCTCTTCAAAGAAAAATGGCCCCTCAGAGGGGGTGCGCCACACAGCAGTGTGTACAGCTGGGGGAGGAGGAGTCTTCTGCTTTCTGAGAATTCCTGATCCGGTACATCGGGGGAGCTGGCGAGAGGGGAGAGCCAAAAAGAAGAAGGAACAGAAGGCACAGCCGACTCAGCCAGACAGCAGACAGGGCCGGTTCCCAGGGAGGAAGGGGTTGCGTAAGGACGCTGGGCGCGGCAGGTTCCTTGGTGGCCCGGTTAATCGGGGAGGCTTTCAGGAGCAGAGGCCAGTGGAGGGCCCCGCTGTGGGCATGGCTGTGGCCGCCCCATTTGTAGAAACCCCGGGCAGCCCTCAGGTGAGTGTCCTGGAGGCGAACAAAGGTGGCCCCGGCACCTGCCCTTGTCTCCCCACGTTCCCTCACCGCTCGCCTGGCTCCTCTTCCCGCTGCTGAGGCCGGAAGTCTGGAGCTGCCAGTCAGGATGACTGTCGGCATCCGGGGCGCCTCGTGCCCCGCCCTGCTGCCTTGCTGATTGTTGGAGCCATCCATGAACAGTCAGGATAGGAGTGCTAGGGGCCCTGTGCCACCTGTCGCAGGGCTGGGAAGCAGGTAGCGGGGGGACCTGGGGGAGGAAGGACCGTGTACTGAGGCTTGTTATGTAGCAGGCAGTCTGCTGAAGTCCCCTGTGCAGCCCTTCCGATGGCTGGCTCTCACACTGCTCATTGAGCTCCGTGCACTCCCCAGGAGCACCACATAGAAGGGAGAAAGGAGGGGGGTACCCAGCTGCTGAGGTCCCATGTCTCTATACTCCTTGAGGCTGGGTCAGCGGGGGATGCTTTCAGCTTCAAGTAACAACAAACCTGGCTGACGGTGGCTTCAGCCATAAGGACACTATTGTTTACCTAATGAGGAGTCTGGAGGTTAGGGTCAGGGCTGGTTTGGCAGCTTAGTGATGCATTCGGTTCCCAGATTCTTCCCACTTTTCTGTTCTTCCATCTTCAAAGTGTTGTCTTTGGTCCTCAGGGTTGATTCCTCATGGTTGCAAAATGGCAGCTATAGCTCCAGCCATCTCGCCCATTCAAAGGCAAATGGCTTTCTTCTCCCAGGCTCAGTCCTTTTTGTAGGGAACAAATATTGTTCCAGACGCTTTATTGGCATCCCTAACTGTGAGGAATGCTGGGGAAGGGGAGCAGTGTAGTCATGACCAGCCTTGATCAAACATGATACATCTCCTGAGTCGGGGACATTGCCACCCAGGTCAGAATCGAGGTCTGTTAGCAAGGAAGGGGAGAGGGGACTGGTTCTTGGGGGGCTAACTCCTAGTGACTGTCACAGGCAGGAACTGTCATGATCCCGCTTTGCAGAGGAAGAGGCAGCCCGGAGAGTTCACACAGCTCCAAGAGGCCAACTCAGGACTACACTTGGAGAGTCTGGCTCCATGGCCTGCAGGCTGAAGTCTTACGCGAAAGGGCCCCAAGGCCCAGCACTCTGGACCTTTCCCTTGAATGCCAGAATAGGGCACGCCCACAGGAGAAGCGGGTCGCACTGGGTGGGACTTGGGGTCTGCAGAGAGGGTAGCATGGAGGTCCCAAGCGTCAACACCAGCGTCTCGGGCCGACTCCAGTTCTGCCCCCTCCAGCTGTGAGCTTTGGCCAGGCCCCCCTCCCAGAGTATGTCCTGTGGGCCAAGCCCCTACAGGTATTAACTCAGCCATCACACCGGCTCGAGAAGGAGGTGTCCTGTTGTCATCAGGGAGTGCCTCAGTTTCTTCATCTGTAAAACGGGCATAATAACAAGACTCACATGAGGGGGTGGCTGTGAGGATGGAGCAAGTTAATAGGTGTGAAGTGTCGTAATAGTTCCTGTCACAGAGACAGTAAGTATCAGCTGTGTATATTTTCATGGGGGAAAAAAGTGTGAATTGACCAATATCTGCGACTATTTCCAACGGCCTCCCCTGGAGCGAACGTGCTGGGGTGTTAAGTTGAAACTCAACCCCATTCGCGCACAGGAGAGCTTTCCTGGGTGTGGACTCTGGACCGCCCACATCAGAGCCGGAGGTCCGGGCCCCTCCTACAGAACAGCGACGGGCGGGGGAGGGGACATGGGAGTTTTAACCCTCCTGCCCCACGGACTGTGTGTCTACAACATCCTTTGAGGACTTTGACGTAGTCGAACCACTCCGTGACTCAGAGGGCAGATGAGAAACTGAGGCACCAGGAGCCTCGATTTGGACACGGGCCAGGTGACACTCGGCTCCCGGGGGAGGCTCCACTGCTCCACCCTGCCTCCTCATTTCGGGAACCTTCCGGTGGCTCCCATCTCCCTGCTGTCCTCCTCACCTCCACCCAGATCTCTGACTCACGGAGCTCCGTCCCCTCCTGTGTTTCAGTTGTTCCTGGTGCGCAGAGACAGCAGCCGGAAGCACCTGGTGCTGTGTGTCCACCTTCCTTCCCCGCACGGGAGCTCATCGGAGGTGCTAGAGTACACCATCAGAGAGGAGAAGTCCAGTGAGTACCCATCGGCGGCAAAGGCTGCCCTGCTAACCACAGTCCCTTGCCGACGCCGGACGTGTTTAAAATTAGAAGCTCTAAGTTCTTAACTGTGTGGTAAAATAGGGAAAAAAAAAAAAAAGAAGAAGAAGAAGAATAAAATTAGAAGGGGGGAAAGAAACTTTCAGCTAGATGAAGTTGCTTGGTCGTGCTGGTTTTGAGTTGGGTTTATCGCTCAAAAATCAACGTTAGTTTCCGCCCTCCCTTGTCAGGGCTTGTTGGCCTTGCTTCCTCGAGGCCTCAGCGAAGTTTCCTCTATAGCTCAGCAAGGATGCTGGGGAAAGGAAAGAAAAGGAGAGGAGCTGCCTGGGCCCCTGGGTCCTAGGGTCAGCTCAGCACACACTCCAGCCACGGCCTGGGGCAAGTCACTTCACCTCTCTGAGCCTCAGTTTTCCCATCTGTTAAATGGACAGAATAGTCACTGTCTTGCTTGTATCACAGAGCTCTTTTGAGGCCTCCAATGGGAAAGCGCTTTGAAAGACAGAAGTGTTGTGTGTGCACAGGGCTGCCAGAAGCAGGCATGAGGTGAGCCTTGGTGGAAAAATGTTCTGAGGCCCCAGTCAAAGGTGGGTGTGTACCGACATGCAGTGTCACTGGGTTCAGGCCCCTTGTGGACTGCTGGCTCAGCCGTCTGTACCGGTTTCCCGTCCTCAGGGTCCATGTGCACACATGCCAGGTATTAAGATCCAAAAGGCCTGTTAGAAGAATCCATCGATGATTACACGCACTGGCTTGTGTCCTTGTAAATGGGCCCAAGGTGTTGTGGGAAGCTTTTTACCCTTGGTTAGCAGCAGAGTGACAAGGCTTAGAGAAGAAGGCTCGTTTAATATTCCCCAGAGCTTGCATCTCGAGAAACACTTGTGCCCCAGTGTCAGCCACTGACGGAGTTCCTGGCCTCGGCAGCTTAGTTGACCTCGGGTCAGGTTGGAGGGTGAGGGACATGCTGGCATGGGAGAGACAGACACCTCTTGCTCTGCAGCGTGGCAGGTGTCACTGCAAAGAGACCCGGTTGGGGGGCACAGAGGATGTAGGTCACCATGGGGAGGACTCTGGGAGGGTGTCAAAGAGGAGGGAGCATTCAGGCTGAGTCCCAAACATGAGTTCGATTAAAGGTTGATTTTCTAGGCCCAGAAGTGGACTGGAAAGTGAAAGCATAAGCCGGTTTCTTTTTCTGCTGCGAGGGGTTCTTCGCAGAGACACCAGGCCCGTGCAGAATGGTGCAGACACAACTCATTCATGTATTTAGCAGGCAACTGTGGAGCGTGCACTCCAGCCAGGCACTGTTCACTGCTGGGGACATAGCAGGAACAAAACGCTGTCCCTGCCTCTCTGAGCTCACTTCAGATGGAGGGAGGGAGTGCTGTGCAGAACACGTAAGCAGGGCTATTAGCTGCTGCAACAGCAACAGCAAGCGGAATGGCCTAAACCCAGAAGCGGCTGATTTCCTACTCGTCTGCAAGATTCTGGCCAGTGGGGAAGGAACATTCAGGGGCACCAGCTGGGGGAGGCTCTGCCACCTTCAGCATGCAGCCTCCAGTTTCCTAGGGTTGAGTCCAGGCCAATAAGTTGGAAGGGGGAAAGGGCACAGAGAAGGCTTATGGTTGCTGGGGAGGAAGGGTCTCACCCCAGGGCCTAGAAGTAGGTGTGTCACCTGTGCCCACATCCCATTGGCTGTTACTCGTTCGCATGATCATATATAGCTGCAAAGGAGACTGGGAAATGTAGTCCAGCCATGTGCTCAGAAAAGAGCAGAGGGTCTGGCTTTTGGTGAACTGCTAGGAGTCAGATCACGAGGTTGGGGGTATGGGGAGTGTGGCGTTGGGGAGAAGGTTGTTCATTTATAAAGCAAATTTGAATGACCCCTCCACCCTGTGGAGTCCAGTGGGGAAGAAAGTGTGGGGTTTTCAAAGAGGGAGGAGAGGGTTATGGTTTTCCCGGACCAAGCATCCGGCAGCCTCTGGATGGCTGCAGAGGGAGCGGGGTTGTTTGGGGTGTGTGCTGCTCTCCGGGAACCTGGGCTCCTTGTCATCCCGCCAGGGGAAGGCATTCTCCGCGGGTGTTTCTGGGGCCGCACAGACCCTGGGTGTGCTTGTGGCCTCCTGAGAGAGAATGACCATCCGCCCCTCTACTTATGGACGGGAGGGGGCAGCCTGGTGTAGACCTGCCTCTTCCTGAGAGTGGCCAGGCTTCTGGGGACTCAGCTGCCAGCCAGCAGTTACCTACAACCCTTTAGAGAGCCAAGAGCCAACGGTGCTCTTGAATGACAGCACCAACATTGGGAAAGTAGCCGAAAGTGGGGAGTCATGGCACGCCGAGTGTGTTCCACGTCAGCCCGTGCTCCGGGGGCCCAAGGTGGGGGCGATCGGCACGGCTTCTTGGACAACAGGGGCACCCGGGGGAGCACAGACTGTCTGGAAGTTCTGCTTCTCTCCTCCGTTCCTGCTCCTTTCCCACCTCCCCGCCCCCGCCGTCAGGACAGTCACTTCTGGGTCCCTTCGACCCGACTACACCCCCTGGGAACCAGGACATCGTATCTGGTTTCATGTCCATTTTCCCACTAGGAGCCTGTCAGAGAAAATCCAGAGCTGGACGGTAGTTAAAGCAGTAAAAACAGGTTTTACTCAGAACTATCGCGTTAGGGGAAAAGCCCTCTGAGTGGAACCGGGCTCAGTTCTGAATATAGCACAGGCGAGTGGGAATTGATAGCACAGGCCAGTGGACGGAAGATAACTAAGAGGAAATGTTGGGGGTCGGGGATCCCAGCTACACCTACCTAACAGGATTCTTGCTGCAGACGGGCCAGGGTGAGCAGACACCAGCCGGGGCATGGGGGAGGATGAGGAGCCCTATCCAATACTGAGGATGGGGGGTTCAGGCCGAACAAGGCTCTTTTGCTAAAACTGGATTTTACAAGGAAGTGCACAGATGGGCCTGGGAGTAGGTTCAGAGCCTGACTGAAGTTTGGTGCAGCAAAGAATTTTTGTCAAGCCCAAAGGACAAACCAGGGCACTCAAGGACAGAGACAGCTTACTTCCTTGTCTTCCTCTCAGGGCCATGTCATAGAAAATCATTTTCCATTTTTAAACTTTTAAAAATTCAATGCTTGGTCAGACACGGTGGCTCACGCCTATAATCCCAGCACTTTGGGAGGCCAAGGCGAGAGGATCACTTGAGGCCAGGAGTTCGAGACCAGCCTGGGTCTGTGAGATCTTGGGTAGTGAGATCTTGTCTCTGCAAAAAAAATTTAAAAAATAGCTGGGTGGGGTGGTGCACCCCTGTAGTCCCAGTTACTCAGGAACCTGAGGCAGGAGGATCACTCAAGCCCAGGAGTTCAAGGCTGCAGTGAGCTATGACGGTGCCACCGCACTCCAGCCTGGGTGACAGAGAATGACCCCGTCTCTAAAAAGAAAAAGCCGACGACTCATCCAGTCATTGTTCTTGTGCATTCACCTTCAACTCCCAGATAGGTGGCGTCTATTAGTCTGAACATGTTTTATTTTGCTCTTTCCTTGTATTACTCCGCTGCTCCCCAGCCTCATTCCCCTGATGCCCGCCCCCCGGGCGAACCGAGGCAACAACGAGACAGCTGCAGGGAATTTGTTTCTTTGCCGCGTTCAGTCTCTGCTCTTCCCTCTTTGCTGTCTCTTCTGTGCCATCCTCCTCGGCGTAGCGGGGGAGCAGGGACCGCCGGAGCCACGCAGCCCGTGTTTGATCCCAGCTCTGCCTCTCCTGCCCGTGGACCTTGGGCAAGTTGCTCTGCCTCTCCAGGCCTCAGTTTCCTTGCCTGTAAGATGGGGATAAGGACGGCACCCTCCCCGCGGGGCCTGGGAGGAGTCAGTGTGCCCTGCAGTGCTTGGGACTTCAGCCACCCTGGCTGTGGCGGCTGCAGTCGGGGTGGCGTGAGGAGGAAGTGGGCAAGGGAAAGGCCCGGGCTGGAGCTGGACCTTTTGTTGGGGTTCCCCACACAGAGATGAGGCCAGGGAAGGAGAGAAGGGGATGCCCCGAAAGTGGGTGGTCAGCCCCATCTGTGGCCGGCTCTGTTTGCCTTGAGCAAGAAACGCTCACTCTGACCACTTCCGTGCTTCCCTGCGCTTGGATCGCCCTCTAGTTTCTTGTTAAGAGTTTCTTTGCAAAACCGTGAACCAGTCAGCTCAGGCTAGTCTTGCTGTGGTAACAAACAACTCCAGCGGCTTGCACATAAAGCACACATGTACACCACGGACCGGTGACCAATCCTGGAGTGATGGAGATGGGTGATCTTTCAGACAAAGAATTCAAAATAGCTGTCCTGAAGAAGCTCACTGAACGTCAAGACAGTGCAGAGAAGGAATTCGGGAGCCTATCAGAGAGATTTAACAGAGATTGAAATAAATTTTAAAAATCAAGCAGAAATTCTGGAGCTTAAGAATTCAACTGACAAACTGAGAAATGCCTCAGAGTCTCTCAATGGCAGAGTTGACCAAGCAAAAGAATCAGTGAGCTTGAAGACAGGCTATTTGAAAATACACAGTTAAAAGCGAAAAAAAGAATGAAACACGCCTACAAGATCTAGAAAACGCCCTCAAAAGGGCAAATCTAAGAGTTATTGGTCTTAAAGAGGAGGTAGAGAAAGGGATTGGGATCAAACGTTTATTCAAAGAAATGAACAAGTGTTACCATTTACCGCCTACCCGCTCCTGTCTGCGGCACTGAGGTGACGGGAAGACTTGGAGATGTCTGGGGCATCACTTGGCCTCACAGGGGACCCTCAGAGGCCCGATGTGCGTGGGGAGAGAGGGGCAGAGAACCCCGGCAGAAGAGGCCCCAGGGCAGGGGACGTATGATGGAGGACCCAGACGCCGGATGGAAGGAGGCCGGGTCAGGTTCCAGGCTGCAGCCTGGCCCCTGATGGCTGAAATGAGCCACCTGGCCAGGAGGACACTAGCTAGTTTTTGGTTCATGGGCTTGAAGACGGTGACGATGACATATTCCTGTGATGACATTTTTCTGCTGGCTGCTAGAAAAAGAAAACTAGCCGGTCCTGTCTCCGGAAGAGGAGCCGTGAGACAGCGAGGGATGCCCATGCGGGAAGAAAGCTGCCCGGCGCTCGCGGTCTGAGCCACCTGCACACGTTTCCTGGGCAGCCCCATTGCACTCCCGCCTCTTCCCCTGGCTTTAGAAAGGCCTGCTTGTCGCCGGGCGCGGTGGCTCACGCCTGTAATCCTAGCACCCTGGAAGGCCGAGGCGGGTGGATTGCTCAAGGTCAGGAGTTCAAAACCAGCCTGAGCAAGAGTGAGACCCCGTCTCTACTATAAATGGAAAGAAATTAATTGGCCAACTAAAAATATATAGAAAAAATTAGCCGGGCATGGTGGCGCATGCCTGTAGTCCCAGCTACTCGGGAGGCTGAGGCAGGAGGATCCCTTGAGCCCAGGAGTTTGAGGTTGCTGTGAGCTAGGCTGACGCCACGGCACTCACTCTAGCCTGGGCCTCAAAGTGAGACTCTGTCTCAAAATAAAATAAAATAAATAAATAAATAAATAAGAGAGCTGACTATTAAACACAGACACTATTAAAAAGAGACTGGTATGGAGAAGGCAACTTCTTGATACTGATGTATTGACGGCATCTTGGTGACTCTCACACTCTTGTGAATGCAAACCTGTTTTTTTTTTTTTTTAAAGTTTTAATTATTTTTTTTATTTTGGCATATTATGGGGGTACAGATTTTAAGGTTTCAATAAATGCCCATTTCCCCCCTCCCCCCAAAAGTCTGAGTCTCCATCATGACCATCCCCCAGATGGTGCACATCTCACTCACTATGTATGTATATACCCGCCCCCCTCCCCCCTCCCACCTGCCCAATACCCTATTACTGTAGCACCTATGTGTCCACTTAGGTGCTACTCAGTTAATACCAGGCAAACCTGTTTTTGAGAGCTTGAGTTTTGCAAAGGCTGCGAAACTTTGTATTCTGTCTCTGTCACGTTGTGACATCGGACATGTTACTTAACCTCTCTGTGCTTCATTTCCCTCATCTGCAAAATGAGGACATCTGCAACACAGCTGTTGGGAGGACCGATGAGTGATTCAATCACTGAGTACACAAAGGGCATCGGGACAGTTGCCTGGCACGTGAGAAGCACTCAACAGCTTCTTCTGCTGGACGAAATGGAGACTTACAGGGAAAAGCTCTACCCGTGCCCGCAGGTAGTGAGCACTCGCGAGCTGCTAGCAGTGAGAGTTAGCTGTGGGGATTGAGCAGTGTGCAGCCCATACCTCAAAACCCATCATTTCCTGCAATGCCCTGCTCTTGGAGAACTCCTCTAAGAAGCTGATTCATTCTTCTTATCTCACGTTGGGTATTACCCGTAGAGTTTTTGCATAAAATAACCACAGTTTGTTTCTTTCTATTTTTAGCATTCCCCTTTTGAGCCTCAAAAACTGGAGTTGGACCAGGGGAAAAATACATCATGAGATAATTTAACTCCCAGAACTTTATTGTAAGACCTTGGTGAATTTCTGTTTTTTAAAATAGATTTTGAATCACATTGTTGCATATAGTTTCTTTTTTTTTTTTTGAGACAGAGTCTCCCTTTGTTGCCCAGGCTAGAGTGAGTGCCATGGCATCAGCCTAGCTCACAGCAACCTCAATCTCCTGGGCTCAAGCAATCCTCCTGCCTCAGCCTCCCGAGTAGCTGGGAATACAGGCATGCGCCACCATGCCCAGCTAATTTTTTCTATATATATTAGTTGGCCAATTAATTTCTATTTGTAGTAGAGACGGGGTCTCGCTCTTGCTCAGGCTGGTTTGGAACTCCTGACCTCGAGCAATCCGCCCTCCTCGCCCTCCCAGAGAGCTAGGATTACAGATGTGAGCCAGCGCACCCGGCCTATAGTTTTTTAGCCTTCCTTTTTGTCACGTAAATGTTTTATGATGAGCTTTCTCTGTGTTGTCAAACATTTCAAAGACTTAAATATGAGCTGATGACTTCTGAAGGGAGACACTACGACAGCCTCTGGAAGACACGGCCCTTGACATTGGACCGTGGGAGACACAGACACACGCGCATTTAACCGAAACACGAGCCAGACGGACCTCAACGTTAGAATGTGAGCATGGACTGTGGGGGCAGCAAGTGAGGGAAACCAACCCCGGCCCCTTTGGGCCTTGTAGGATGGACGGGAGGGACATTGCGGTGAGAAGGAGAAATTGGGAAGCAGGCGTGTGAAGCTGAGACCACAGCTCCGGGGGCAGGAAAGAGGCTCAGGGGAGGGTGGAGCTCTGTTGGGGGTGAGGTGGTTAGAAGGGGGGTCAAAGACGAGGCAGGGATGGTGGGGTTCGGCCAGGTCACGAAGGGCCTTGGCAGCCTCTCCGGAAAGTCTCCACTCGGTGAACGTATTAATAGTAGCCAGTGAAGGACGAACAGCACCATGGAGCAGTGTTGTCTGCCAGGGGAGGGTGCATCTCAACAGGAAGAGAAGCCATCGTACTGGTGTTATCGTGGGGCCGTGCCAGGCATCAGCCAGCAGGGAGTCAGTCTGTCCTGGCCATCCTGAAACAGCAGAGGAGGGCGCACGCGTTCTGTGCAAGGCTCATCCTGACCCACAGCCTCGTCCCCAGCCCCGCCGACTTCCCTGCAAGGCTGCTTAGGTGGACGTTTCATGGCGTGTTTGTTGCCTGTCTGGAGCAACTTCCCCTGGTTATCGCAGCGTGGAGGCCCCCTGGAAGAGTAATAATCCTCCAGCGCCCTCTGGAAGCACCCTGCTTCCCTTCTGCCCCCTCCGTCGTGTGTATCGTGCTCGTTCCCGCCTCTGCTTGTGCCGTGTCTTCTGCCTGGGCTGCCCTCCCGCTCCTCTCAGTCTACCGGGGCTCCCTCACCCTTTGTTGTCTGTTTCGTATGGCCGTGTCTTCTTTCCCAGCTGGGCCGGAAGCTTCTGGGTGTAGGGTCTGTGTCTGACACACATCTGTGGTCCCCAAGTCAGCAGAGAGCAAGCGTTTAGCAAACATGGGGTCAGCTTGATCAACTGGCCAGTAGCACCCCAGGCTTTGGAACCCAGTGGATCCGAATTCAAATCCCACCCCTTTGTTCCCATCAGCTGGGAGATCTCGGCAGTGCTGCTCAGTCCTCGGCCTCCCTGAGCCCTGGGTTTCTCAACTGTGCGATGGGCTCAGAGTCACAGTGGTGGTGAACTGGAACCATGTCAGACAGTGCCTGGCACCCTGTGTCTGCTCATAAAAACTTAATTGTCTCTCCTCTGTCCCTAACTGTCCCCCTTCCCATGTGGCATTGGTCTTAGGGTTAGAAAACCTGAGTTCAGTCCAGTCTGGCATGTTAGAAGCTAGAAGTCACCACTCAGTCCTAACAGCATGCAAAAAAAAAGCTGAACAAAGTAAAAAATCAACAACTATTCTTTGATCCATTCAAGGAGGGACCACAGGACAAACCACTGCCTCCAAACTGGAGGGTCCAACAGTCCAATGCAGACAACCGAGGCTTGCGGGAGTGGAAACCCATAAGCACAAACTTCCATGGGAACCGGTGCCGAGGTGGGGAAGCTTGAAGCATAACTGGTAAATTGCGGGAGGCTCAGTGTGGGCAGCGTCAGAGTTAAAAACTCCAGGGGTTCCCTGTCATCAGGGGGCCCACGCTTTTGTGAGTTTTTACCAGGTTCTCAAAGTGAGTATCGGGGAAGGACCCCCCTGTGCTTCTGGCAGTGGAAGGGGAAAGGACTGTTTTGAAATCTGCCGGAGCACTCTGTTCTTCTTAGCAAGGTCTGCCCTCAGGAGAAGCTTCGCAACCAGCACCTCACCTTCCGGGGTTTTATCAAAGCCTAACCTACCTGGGGGAAAGGGAAACACCCAGCGTCAGCCCATTCTGGCCATCCTGCCCCACTGAAAGGGGGAAAAGCTCAGTCGCTTGTGAAGTTCACAGTCTGAGGCACAGGCTCGCTGAAAGACTGAGACCTGCTCTTCCCCTCCCTACACCTGCCCGCTGCACCACTAAAGGCCTGTTTACAGCCGTTCCTTTTACCCAGGACATCGTGCTTGGCCACCAAGACAGAAATTAGAAGACTTAATAAAAGGCAAAAAATCCCGTTTGAAGAAAGAGAGCATTGGAACAGACTCACACATGGCAGAGATTTCAGAATTATCAGACCAAGAATTTAAAACAATTGTGATTAAGATGCCAATGGATTTATCTAATGGATAAAGTAGACAATACGTAAGAACAGATGGGGCCGGGCGCGGTGGCTCATGCCTGTAATCCTAGCACTCTGGGAGGCCGAGGCGGGCAGATTGCTCAAGGTCAGGAGTTCAAAACCAGCCAGAGCAAGAGTGAGACCCCATCTCTACTATAAGTAGAAAGAAATTAATTGGCAAACTAATATATATAGAAAAAATTAGCCGGGAATAGTGACGCATGCCTGTAGTCCCAGCTACTTGGGAGGCTGAGGCAGCAGGATCGCTTGAGCCCAGGAGATTGAGGTTGCTATAAGCTAGGCTGACGGCACGGCACTCACTCTAGCCTGGGCAGCAAAGCAAGACTCTGTCTCAAAAAAAAAAAAAAAAAAAAAGAACAGATGGGCAATGGAAGCAGAAAGATGGAAGTTCTCAGAAAGGACCAAAAAGAAACGCTAGAGATCAAAAACACAGTAACAGAAATGCAGAATGCCTTAGATGGGCTTATTCGTAGATTGGATATGGCTAAGGAAAGAATCTCTGAGCTTGAGAAAATAGAAACTGCCCAAACTAAAAAATGAAAGAGAAAAAAGACTGAAAAAAAACAATATTCAAGAACTGTGGGACAACAACAAAAGGTGTAACACACCTATAACAGGAATTCCAGAAGGAGAAGAGGGAAAGGAACAGAAGAAGTATTTGAAACGATAATGACTGAGAATTTCCTCAAATTTATGTCAGACACCAAACCACAGGTCCAGAAAGGTCAGAAAGCACTGAGCAAGATAAATGCCAAGAAAACCTAACTTGTGCATACAAGTTTCAAACGACAGAAAATCAAAGATAAATAAAAAGTCCTGAAAGAAGCCAGAGGAACAAAAACACCCTACCTATGAAGAACAAAGGCAAGAATTACATCTGACTTCTCAGAAACCATGAAAGCAAGATGAGAATGGAGTGAAATATTTAGAATGTTGAGAAAAAAAAAAAAAAAAAACTACTAACCAAGATTTGCCCTGTGGAATTGCCCTTCAAAAGTGAAAGAGAATTAAAAACTTTCTCAGACAAACAAAAAGTGAAGGAATTTGTTGCCAGTAGACCTGCCTTGCAAATGTTAAAATTTCTCTTGAGAGTAACAAAATGATAAAGGATAGAAACTCAGGTATATAAAGAACATTGGAGGAATAAGTGAGGTAAAATAAAAACTTTTATTTTTCTTATGCTTGGTTGTTCTAACAGATAACAATTTGTTGAGCATAATAATAGCAACAATGTATTTCATTTATGCTTATGTGTACATATGCTTATGTCTAAGCAAAATGAATGGCAGAAATAATACAAGGGATGGGAGGGAGGAATTGAGATTATTTTGTTGTTAGAAGGTCCAGTCCTCTCTTGGTATCTGTGAGGGATTAGTTCCAGGACTCCCTGCGAATACCAAAGTCAGCGGGTACTCAAGTCCCTGGTATTAAGTGGTATAGTATTTGCATATAACCTACACACATCCTCCTGTATATTTTAAGTTACCTCTAGATTACTTTTTTTTTTTTTTTTTTTTTTTTTTTTGAGACAGAGTCTCACTCTGTTGCCCAGGCTAGAGTGAGTGCCGTGGCGTCAGCCTGGCTCACAGCAACCTCAGTCTCCAGGGCTCAGCGATCCTACTGCCTCAGCCTCCCGAGTAGCTGGGACTACAGGCATGCGCCACCATGCCCGGCTAATTTTTTGTATAATAATTTTTAGTTGGTCAATTAATTTATTTCTATTTTTGGTAGAGACGGGGTCTCGCTCAGGCTGGTTTCGAACTCCTGACCTTGAGCAATCCTCCCGCCTTGGCCTCCCAAAGTGCTAGGATTACAGGCGTGAGCCACCACGCCCGGCTAGATTACTTATAATACCTAATACAATGTGAATTCTATGTAAATAGTTGTTATTCTATATTTTTAAAATCTGTATTATTCTTTATTGTTGTATTGGTTTTTTTTTAATTGTTTTTCTTTCCTGAATATTTTCAATCCATGGTTGGTTGAACCCACAGATACGGAACGCAAAGATACAGAAAGTTGACTGTATTCACGTGACCTGTGAAGTAGTCTAGTGTTATTTGAAAATGAACTTGGACTAGTTGGAAATGTGTATTGCAAACTCTAGGGTAACCACCAAAAAAAAAAAACTTAAAAAAAAGTATAACTAACTAATAAAGGAGATAAAATAGAATGGTATAAAATGTTCAGTTAAAATGACAGAAGGTGGCCAGGTACAGTGGCTCATGCTTATAATCGTAGCACTCTGGGAGGCCGAGGCAGGAAGATCTCTTGAGCTCAGGAGTTTAAGACCAGCCTGAGCAAGAGCAAGACCCCATCTCTACAAAAAATAGAAAAAAATTAGCCAGGTATGGTGGCACGTGCTTGTAGTCCCAGCTTTTTGGGAGGCTGAGGCAGGAGGATCGCTGGAGCCCAGGAGTTTGAGGTTGCCATGAGCTAGGTTGATGCCACTGTACTCTAGCCTGGACAATAGAGCAAGACTCTGTCTCAGAACAAGCAAACAAACAAAAAACAATAGAAGGCAGTAAAAGAGTGGAAGACAAAAATATGGTAGATGTCAACCCAACTCTTTCAATAATCACTTTGAATGTCAATGGTCCAAACGCACCAATTGCAGCACAGTGTGGTCAGGGCTCTTGCGATCGAAATGAGTTAAGTGAGAAGGTAAAAAGAGGGGTGCAGGGAGGGCATTTCAGGCAAGGGGCCCTGCATGGGCAAGGCATGAAGGTGGACCAGCTTCTGCTTTTAAGAGGATCACTTGGGTAGCTGCTTGGATTGGGGCAAGAGTGGAAGAAACAAGGCAAAGGGCTTTTGTGAGTGCTTTGTAATCTCACAGCATCCCTGTGTGGAGGCTCAGCCTGTACCAGGCAGATCACCCCAGACAGAGGACTTCTAAGGAGATATTTCTAGGGGAACTCAACTCTGGGGGGCTTTCCCCAAAAGGGAATATTGATTGTTACCTCTGAGCACTTCTAGATCACCTCCCAGGTTTGCTTTAGTCTGGGAGTTCCCAGGTGGCCTCACCCCTAGGAAGCATGAGCAGTGTTGAGGCCAGTGTGAGCTTGCGCAAAGCCGTGGTGGGTGTCCGTGAACTGGGCTCTAATTACGCCCCCCAGTGACTTGCTATCTGGCCTTATGCAAGTCGCTCAATGTCTCTGAGCCTCCTGGGCAAAGGGACCCCTGACCCCACCTGGCGAGAGATGGATACATAGTGCCTTGGAAGGATAAGGTCCCACACAGATAGAAGGCATCGTTCTTCATTTGCCTGATGTCCCAAGCACCTGGATTATAAAGTCTCACCATAGCCTACAAAAATATATGTTGGCCAGTGTCCAGGCAGCCCAGCTGGCCTCTCGGGAAGCCATGTTATTACACCTGTCTTACCAACTTCTCCTTTCTGCCCGAACTATTTAAGGAAGCAGTCAGAGGTGAGACCTCTGGAAAGTTCCATAGAAATGGACCGGTCTCTTCTGCGGCTTTTGTGTCCTTTTCTCCTTATCTGTCGAGGATCAACGAATAGTTGGCACTGCTTTGGGCAGCAGCTCTGATCCTATTACTTACGTTTAATTGTGCTCGTTGTTGTCTGGGTCCTAGTTTTCACACTGGAAACTTTTAGGGAACTCGCCCCAGAGGAATTTCCCCTGCTAGAACGTTCCTTTAATGGAGTTCCCAGTCCAAGGCTGCCCTACTACAATAGTCGGGTCCCCCAGGTGAGACCCGGTTCCCTAGTAACTAGGCCATGGAGCCTTACTCTTCACCAGCTTTCCTCCCCAGTTACTGGGGACTTGCTGTGTCCCAGGTGCTCTGTGGGCACAACTGCACGTTGGTCCTTCAGTCTTCATCTCGACCCTGTGAGGCAGGTGCTGGGATCTCCATTGTGCAGCTGAGGACATTGTGCCTGAGGACGTAACTGGGATTGAACCCAAGTCTGTAGACACCACGTGCAAAGCTCTTTCACCTGAGCCAGGTTATTTCCTGTCTTATCTCCCATGTTCCTTATCCACATGACCCTCCAGGGCAGGGGCAGGGGAAGGGCTCCAGAGAGGGAAGTAGAGCAGATAATAATTGAGCCATTTATACTCATTGCATGGCTGTGTCTTATCCTTTCCTCTTTTAGCAGGAGATTTATTTGACAAAGAACATTGGAATTACCCTCAGAGTCTGAAGCCTGAGCTAAGAGTATACTAAAGTGCTTTATGTTCTTTGCAAAGGCCCAGAGTTGGGCAGAAAGGGAGCAGGCCTGGACCAGGTGGCTCCCACAAGGACACCCATGGTGAGGAGGGGGCAGCCGAGTTCCAGGCCTGGTTCTGCCTCTTACTGGCTGCGTGAAGGTGGGTTTGTCTCTGAGCTACAGTTTTCATGGTTTGTTGAAGCCAACGCACATCACCTAGTGAGAGCTAATTGTGTGTCTCTCTTCCTAACTTGGCCCCAACTCGGTAATAAGTACATGACGGAAAGTAGCAAATGCTGTAAATCGGGGATTCCTCCCACCCAAGAGCTGGCTGTTCTCAGCAAATATATGATGGAGGGACATCGACTGAACTCCTGGGTCCAGGTCTCGGGTGGGGAGGGCAGAGTTTGAGCATAGAGATTAGAGAGTCTATAATTAGACTGGTTCTCCCTCCAGCGCTGGGTTCCCAAAACTTGGCACTGTTGACATTTGGAGCTGGGTCACTCTTGGTTGTGGGAACTGCTCTGGGCATCCTAGAATGTTAGCATCATCCCAGGTCTCTGCCCACTAGATGCCTGCAGAAGGGAGACAGGAAGTGAGGTGCTCAACTGCACAGCGTCCAGTATTGTGTTCTTATCCTTGGGGCTGAGTAGAATAGACCTGTTTCCACCTCTGCTTAGAGATGAATCTATTCTTTTTTGTTTTGTTTTGTTTTGAGGCAGAGTCTTGCTCTATTGCCTGGCTAGAGTGCCCTGGCGTCAGCCTAGCTCACAGCAACCTCAAACTCCTGGGCTCAAGCAATCCTTCTGCCTCAGCCTCCCAATTAGCTGGGACTACAGGCATGCGCCACCATGCCCAGCTAATTTTTTCTATATATTTTTAGTTGTCCTGCTAATTTCTTTCTATTTTCAGTAAAGATGGGGTCTCATTCTTGCTCAGGCTGGTTTCAAACTCCTGACCTTGAACAATCCTCTTGCCTCGGCCTCCCAGAGTGCTAGGATTACAGGCGTGAGCCACCTCCCCCGGCCGAGATGAGTCTACTCTGTTCTTAGTGGGCTGCAAAATTGCTGTCTTGTAGCTAAAGGAAGATTTGCATTAGATGACCAGCTAGAGAAACCTAAGACTCTGTGAATCTAAGTGCCTGAGAACTTTGAGCCCTGATCCCCGCCAGTCACAAGGAACGTCCTCGTGCCAACCGAGAGGCTTCTCTTTACAGCCACAGTGGTGTCCCTACTCCTGGCCGGGGGCATTTATAGTGATCCATAGAGCACCCAGCTGCATGCCTGCGGGGGGTTTGGGTGTGGGAAGGGCTGTGCTCCAAATGACACCCCTTCTTCCCTGCCCGTGCTCAGAAGCAGTGAGGAGATAGATAGAGGTGAGGAAGACGGAGCTCAGCGTCAGCTTTCCTCCTGATGTGCTGCACCTGCGCCGTGATGCCTAAGTGCTCACCGGGAAGAAAGCCGCATCCTCAGGCTGGCTGGCTGGCTGGTTACGAGCAGGGTGAAATGCCAGTTGCCCTGTGACTGGCCCTTTGTTCTTGATTTCACGACTCATTCTGTGGCTCTGGGTGTCCCCGCACTGCCGGTGAAGAGGGCGGGAGCGTGAGGCCTCTGAGGCCGAGGCACTGCTGTCTTCTGAGGAATTCAGCTCCGAGCACTGATGTGGGGCACCCACTAGGTGCCAGCACCCACAGCACTTCTGGGCTCCTCCCAGTTTTCTCAAGGAGCGCAGACCGGTCCCCTCTCCAGCGCAGGGTCTCTGAAACTTGGCACCGTTGACATCTGGAGCCGGTCACCCTTTGCTGTGGGGACTGCCCTGGGCATCGCAGAATGTTAGCAGCATCCCTGGTCTCTGCCCACTGGATGCCAGTAGCGCCACCCCCTGAGTCGTGACAACCAAAAATATCTCCACACGCTGCCCAATGTCCCCTGGGGGACCAGTTTGCTCCTGGTTGAGAGCCACAGCTCCAGGGCTGTGGCATCCAGCCAGGAGCCGGGTGTGGCTGGCGAGCTCATGGAGTGAGGCCCATCCGTACTGAGATGAGCTGCCAGTGTAAAATACACGCTAGATTTTGGGCACTTAGTATGAAAAAAACATAAAATGTCCCATTAGTGATTTCTAATATATTTATGGTATGTTGAAATGACAGTATTTTAGATCTATTGGGTTAAATAAAATATGTTATTAAGATTAATTTTACTGTTTCGGTTTACTATTTCTAAGGTGGCTATGAGAACATTTAAAATTGCACATTACATCTCTCTTGAGCAGTGGGGTCGAAGGCACCTCCAGCCCGGCAGGGTGGGAGGGGACACAGGCTGCAGAGTCACACCCCCCAGGCCATGCCGGGCCGGCCGCATCACTTCCTAGCTGTGACCTTCAGCCAGCCCGCTGCTCAGCCTCTCTGGGCTCACAATGGTGACGACTTGCTTCAAGAGCAGAGAGCAGGCGGCCCTGCTTTCTCAGACCGGCTGCTCGTTCCAGGATGGTGCTTCTGCTCAGCATCTCCCTGCCCTCCCCCACCTTGCCTTCTTCCAGAAATCCTCCCTGGCTGGTTTCTCTTTATTTAGTCTTCCTGACACTTTGCAGTTTGCAAATCTGTCCAATGTCTCCCCTTCTGTTTTGGCATCAAAACTTAGCTCCCAGATGAAGTCCCGGCTGCGTATGACAGTTTGTACACTGTGCTGTATTCCTTTTCTCAGACTTTTAGAGCCTCATCTGTGCACCTGCTCGATATGGAAGAGCAGCTTCCAAGAAAAGGAATCTTTTCTTACAGCGTGAGCAGTGTAGCAGGGAGTCGCCGCCCTCAGGGTTTCAGGGATGATGCTTCCAGCAACGGTGAGTCCCGGGAAGCACGCGGTGTGGTCCAGGACGGCAGAAAGAATGAGGTCTGGGCCCTGCTCTTCAGAAGCTTTATCCTGGGCCTGGGTCAGGCCTGTGACCAAATCATGATGTGGTTTGATCGGCTCTAAAGTGGACCGTGGCCCAGTGCCAGGGCCAAAGCAAGGGGCCAGCAGTTCTGCCCAGGAAGGATGGAGCTCGTGGCCTGCAGGAAAGGCGTCTGCTGGCAGTGAGGCAGGGACACGGCAATTGCATTCCAGCAGGAGGCACCAGGCGCCCTCCCTAGGCCCCCATGCCACCTCCAGGTCTGCCACCTCCGTGTTATCTTTTGTGGAGCGGCTGCCATCCTCACGCAGAGCCTCTTGCTTAGGTATAGCTCCAGCCTTTGCACAATGACCCAGGGAGCCCAGGGGGGCCTCGCTTTTTCTTCTCCTCACCTGGCAGGGAAAGCACGTCTCAGAGAGTCCAAGGCAGTCAGTCCTGTCCAGGTTTGGGCTTGGCCTGGAGCAGGAACAAGAGTTTGCCCGCGCTGTATTCCAGTCCTTACATGGTAGCAAATCTGCTCGGAGAACAGACGCGCTGGCTGGCGGGGATTGTTTGTTCTTTCCCGTCTCCTGCAGCCTCTGCCTCCTGCTGGTACCAGTGCTGCTGGAAGCTCCAGTCTGGCAGTGCCCTTCCTTCAGGTAGGACAGGGCTGGTCTCCCATTTTGCAGGCAAGGTGGCTGCACTACCATGTCATCTCAAAGCAAGTGAGTGCCAGAACTAGGTCCCCAGGACTTCAGAGAAATTGCTACCCTCCCCACTCCCACCCCTGGGAACAGGGGAAGCAGTTTTCATGTGTTTCAGAAAAATGGGCCTTTTGATGGTAGGCCCAGTGACGGTAGCAAACAGTCCTTTCTCTGCCTTAGCCACAACCTGGCCAAGGGGTAGTTCCCATGGCAACTGCGGTGTTGCTGGGCAGCAATGGGTCCCAGCCAGAAGGCAACTGTGACCTTCAAAATGGGCAAGGAGCAGGCTCGGCCCACAGGCTGGCTGAGCAGGACAGGAGGGACACGTGGAAGAGTGGGCATGGTCCCTTCCCTGCCCCGTGGGACCCTACAGGCATCTCTCCCTCCTGCTCCCCAGCTGTGGACCACTCCCCAGCCCCTCGTCACTTTTTATCCCCAGGGTCTGCATTCCTGGCCTTTCAGGCACCCAGCTCAGGGACCTAGTGCCCCTTTTAGGAAAGGGGATAAGAATCCTTTAGGGTTGGATCTTCCAATCCATCCTGGGTGATGGGAGGGTTCAGAGAAGGTTGGCTCAGCGGTGTGACACAAGGACCTAGGGGTAAGGCCACTCCCTGGGTCCACGCAAAGTTCCCCCACAGCCAGGTTCAATGGCATTTTTCTCTCCAAGCATCGAGCCCTCTGAGAGGTCAGAGACTCCCCTGTCCTGTGGGAGGGGTGTCCAACCCTTCCTTGCTTCCCTCTGCTGACACTTTCCTCCTGGGGCAGTTCTAATCCATCCAGTGCTCATTCCATACACATGCATATTGAGGCATTGCTACATGCAAGGCTTTTCCTTAGATAAAATTAATTACCATCTCTCCCACCCCACCCAACAACATTTGCAGTCATCATAAAAGAATGATCTGATTGTTTTGAATATCTACCCACCACCCCAGGAAGGAATTCCAGGTGGGTCCCAGGGCCCACACCACTGGTAGGTTCTATCACCCATCTGAGCCTTCTCTCAACTTCCTTGTCTATTTACCTGTTACAGACTGTGAGCACGGTAGATGCTAGTCGGTGGGTGAATATGTAATGAAAATGTCCTAGCCAAGAGTAACTCTGACCGAGCCCTTCAAATGGGGGTCATACTGGAAAATTTATTAACAGCTCCTATTGCTGAGATCTGTGGAATTAACAGAGCTGTCTGCTAATAAGAAAGATCGGGTTTGTGTTTCCCCAGTAAGTGTATTCTTCACAAACAGAAATCCTCACCAAGGTGCATCCTCATTTGACATTTTCATGTCATGGTCTTTTGCTCATCAGAGCTCAGGGCCAGGCTTAGTTAGATTAGCAAGTGCTCGCCCTTCATGTGTTAGCATAGACAAATCAGACCCTAAGAAGGCATGTGTCAATAGGCGTCCTCAGCTTAGTGTGAACGTGGTGAAGGACAAGTTTGCATTTGTTGAATACATTAGCCTCAAGTACTGGGAACTTGTAGGCATTGTAACTGAGCGTATCAGAACTTTATCTTTGCGCCAGCCATGAAGAAAGCATCTATGAAAGGAATTAATGGTGACAGTAAGATTGCAGGGGGGACTTCAGCCTAGATGTGAATAATAACTGGTTAAAGGCCCATCGTACGTTAACTGCATCAATAGGTAGAAGAGGTGGCTGTTAATTAAAGCACGTTGGAAATAGTCCTGTGGAATCATTTAGACAACACCAGTTGAGTGTCTGTTATTTTGCAGACAAGCTTGGACAGAATTTTTTTTTTTTTCATTCTTAAAATAAATATTTGAAAGAGACTGTTGAGAGGATGAAAAGACAAGGCTGGGCAAGTGGCATGCACCTGTAGTCCCAGCTACTCGGAAACTACCCAAATGCCCTTTAGTGAATGAATGGCTAAGCAAACTGTGACACATTCATACCATAGACTACTACTCAGCAAAAAAAAAAAAAAAGAAGAAGAAGAAGCAAACTATTGATTTATTTAACAATTTGGATGAACCTCAAGGAAATTACATTGAAAAAAGCCAATCTCAAAAGGATATATACTTTGTGATTGCATTTACAGGACATCTGTAGAGTAATCTAATCACAGAGATGGGGAAGAGATTAGTGGTTATCAGGGTTAGGCGTGGGGAGAGGGGTGGATGTGGCTGTAAAGGGTGACACAGGGAAGCCTTATGGGATGGGTCAGTTGTGATGGTGGTGATTACACAAAGCCACTCATGGGACAATATTGCCTGGTACTATACAAACACACACAGGAGTGCACGTAAAACTGGGGCCATCTGAATAAGCTCTGTGGATGGGACCAAGGTCAATTTCCTGGTTTTGACATTGTGCTCTAATTATGCACAATGTTACTCATCACTGGGGTACCTGGGAGAGGGGCACATAGGACTTCCCTGTGCATTTCTTTGAAACTTCTTGTGAATCTGTATTTCAAAATAAAACATTTTATAAATACGTGATTAAATAGATAATTTGAGAACTGGCAATGTGATGAGCACCGTGCAAGATGCTGGGGTTACTACGGAGAAGGAAATAGACACACGGTCTCTGCCCTTGGCGGTTCATTTGTGTTACTGAGTGATAAGACCAAATTTCTTTAAAATAAAAAAGAAAGAAAGAGAGAGAGAATGGGAAAGAAAGAAAGGGAGAGAGAGGGAGGAAGGAAGGAAGGAAGGAAGGAAGGAAGGAAGGAAGGAAGGAAGGAAGGAAGGAAGGAAGGAAGGAAGGAAGGAAGGAAATCTTCTAACAGGTTTCAGTTCTCTTTGTTGTTCCATTCCGATGCTGAGATTGTACATCCCAGGGGCTGGGCTGGTGCATGTGCCCAGCGTCTCCACCTGTCCCTGCCACAGCCTTGATGGTGAGTCGTAAGGTGAAGGTGTTCCTTCCCTCTAAGCAGAGGCAGAGTCCATTGTTGTCACCTGTCATCGCCTTGGAATGCACTGGGTTCCCCTGGCTGGTACCTATTCTCCCGCCTCACCCTTCGAAGCGGTTTACACAGGGTCTGCCGTGTTCCCACTGAGGCCTTTGCTGAGGGGCCCGGGAGATGGCACCCGGTGTGACGAGCCACAGGGGACCAGCTGGAACTGGCCTCTCTGTTGGGAGGCACCAGCGGGCGGGCGGGCTCCCCGCCAAGGGCAGACGCGGGCGTTGGACGTCCTGAGGGCCTGTCAGAGCCAGCTTGGCAGGGTCCTGGGTGACGTGGTATCCTGGACAGTGGTGGCACAGGGGCCTGTCAGCTGTGTCCAGGAGGGCTGCGGGCGGCTACTAAAGCAGCCTGAGCCAAGAGGACACTGAAAACCAGTTGGCTTTAGAGAAAAATCTTTACTGTAGCTCCCCTTACAGAAGTCGTATATGCGCGTTATAAATGTCCCAGAAAAACGATGCAGGAACTGAAATTCAGACCACTCTGTGCGTGTTTCTTTCTTCTTCCTTTTTTTCTTTTTTTTGAGACAGAGTCTCACTCTGTTGCCCAGGCTGGAGTGAGTGCCGTGGCGTCAGCCTAGCTCACAGCAACCTCAAACTCCTGGGCTCAAGCAATCCTGCTGCCTCAGCCTCCCGAGTAGCTGGGACTACAGGCACGCGCCACCATGCCCGGCTAATTTTTTCTATATATTTTTAGTTGGCCAATTAATTTCTTTCTATTTATAGTAGAGACGGGGTCTCGCTCTTGCTCAGGCTGGTTTCCAACTCCTGACCTTGAGCCATGCTCCCGCCTCGGCCTCCCAGAGAGCTAGGATTACAGGTGTGAGCCACACCGCACCAGGCCTCTTTCTTCTCCTAAACCACAGCTTTATTCAGATGCATTTACTTGCTGCACTCAGTGGCACACAATGCACTGCTAGGAAGACTCCAGTCACGGCTGTTACCGTGTTCACAGAGCTGGGCCACCACCACCGCCACAGCCAATTTAAGAACGTTCTCAGCACCTCAAAAAAGAAACCTCATGTTGCATGACGGTGTGAATGTACTTAATGCCACTGAACTGTACACTGAAAAGTGGCTTACATGCTAAGTCTTGTTATTTTCAGTTGACCACCATAAGAAAGAAAAGGCCTGTGCTGCCCCTTGTGGAGACAGTCCTCCATGCGCAGGTGCAGCCGCTAGGTGGCGCTGGGCCGCCTGGGGCCACCTCCACCTGTGAATTCAGAGGCTGGTGATTCTCAGACTTAAGTCATTTGTAGGCATCCTCTGAGTATGTCCTGTACTACAGTCTAGTTAATATTTTTCTTTAAACTCTTTTTAAAATTGTATATCTATCCTAATAGGAAACTGTCCCTTTGCCAAAAGTAGATGAGAGTGAATTTCTTTTTTAGAGATAGGATCTTGCTCTGTTGCCTGGGCTGGAGTGCCGTGGCACCATCACAGCTCACTGCCGCCTTGAACTCCTCGGCTCAAGTGATGCTCCCATCTTGGTTTCTCAAAGTGCTGGGATTACAGGAATGAACCATTGCACCCAGCCTAAATGTAAATTTTTTTTTTTTTTAAATCACATAAACTGTTAAGATTAGTGCTTAGTGTATAGAAAGAGGCAAGTACAAAAATAAAGCTATTAGAACAAAATGTGTTGGTTTGTGTAGCCCTAAAACCATCTCACAGAGCTCTAATACAGTGGAGTGTTGTCCCAGGCTTAGAAAACAGGATGGCAGGCCTATGTCACGTACGTGCATGTGGCTTCAGGGTTGGCAGGGCTCCTTCCCTTTGCAGGTGGAGGGACTGAGGCGCTGAGAGGGAAAGAGACATGCTCAGAGCCACATTGTCAGCTCCAGGGCCAGGGCCAGGCCCGGAAGCCAGGTCCTGCCTTCCCGCCATCACATGGCAGCTGGAAGAACCTCAGGAAATTGGAACTACCATGTGCCCTTCACATGTTCTCCACCCCTCTGGTCCCCGAGAGCACTCACTGTGGGGACAAGTGCGGGGTGCGTCACTGCCAGGGTGTGGCACGCAGGATGAGGCAGGAGCCTGCCCGGACACTGAGGAGCAGTGGGACCTCCGCCCGCTCGCTGAGTGTCTCTGGGCCCCCAGCCCTGGGGCAGCCAAGCAGGGCAAGACTGTTGTGACTGGTTTACAAAACGGAGGATGAACACAGAACACAAAACACAAACGCAGAATACAAAGAAAAACGGGGACTCACAGACAGACAGTTGACTCGAATAATAATACACCGGGTCCATTTTATTTTTATACTCTAAAAGATTGAAGTTAGTTCCTTGTATGTAACCACCCAGGCATTGCACCAATGGCCATAAATTCCAGAATACGTAGCCTTAGGGAAGCAGATATCCCCTGGCTCAAGGTTTCCAGGTGGTTGCTCTAGGCACTAGGCATAGATGGGCAAGGTGAGCCACAGGGGGCATTTCTCATCCCCAGCTTCTCTTAGGGTGACCCCCTGAGATCTTTGGCTGAACCCCAGCAGCTATGCCTGGCTTAGGTCACCCCTCCCTTGAGAGGTCTTACCCGTCATTGACTAACCAGCCATCTTATGGGGTGTACGCAGCAATCACAGGAACAATATGTTTATCATGTGGCCTCTAGACCCCTACTGCTGTTGGGCGGGGCCGCTCTTGCTACTTGCAGCTCAGGTCCCTTGTTATGCCTCTAGGCAACACCTTTGTTTATCACAGGGAGCCTGTCCGGAACACATTACTTTCAAACACTCTGGGCAGAACACGTACATTACTAACTTTAATTCTTAAACTAGGAAAATATATGTCAGTCCCCTACACAAGACATGTGCCCTGTTCTCCACGGCTCAGTCTGTCCCCAGCTTCAGACACTGACTGCCCTGTCCTAGCACCCTGCTCCCCACATAGGATCCTCAACATACATCCACACTCTGCAGACTACCTTGGTCGGAATTGAGGAACTTCTATAAATGCAGACTGCTAGATCCATGCCCAAGGGTACCCGGCATCGGGTCTGGGGCGTGCTGAGAATCCACATTTCCAAGCAGCTCTCAAGGGGACCCTGACCGATGCAGCCCTGGGTGGGTGTCAGGGCCCCTGAAGTCTGGGCTATTAAAAAATACTAATGTGAAGCAACCTTCCGGGGAGCGGTTGTATTTCCTCATAAACTATTAAATCCATTAAAAAGCATTCAATGCAATAGAGGATTTTCAAATGAGTTTTAGGATAAATGCTCTAACATTTTCCCCCCACACTCTGGAGGCCTCTGTTCCAGCCAGTGCCGTTCGAACTTTTTTGACCGTGACCGTCAGTGAGAAACACTCTGACACCAGGACGCGGTGTACACACGCGCGCACACACACACAGCCCCCTAAAATAAAACCTTAGCAAAACAACACTTATTCCAGCTATGTGAGACACATTCTGATAGTTTCTAGTCCAGTTTACTTTTGCATTTAAGAAAGCCAGTCGCCATCCACTACACTGAATTTGTGACTCCCCCTGAGGTGTATTCGTGCACCAACCCCCACTCTCCAATGCTCCAGACACCAACTGGGAATCCAGCAACTCACTCCCATTCTGACACTGGTTACCTGGAGTTGGGGCAGACTCTGCAGACTTCAGGGCTCAGTCCCACAAGACGCCCCACTGCAGGCGCAGTTGCAAGTCCAAGGCCACCAGGACTTCTGACTGGCCGGCCGTAATCAGAGGTCCCCAGGCACGATGGTAAGAGATTCTCCAAGGGCGAAGATGACCACCCTGCCCTGGTACCCCCGAACTGCAGGAAAGGAGGTGGCTGCTTAGTCACAACACTGGGCACATCCTAGGGGGGCAGGCCCAGGAGGCCCCTCCCTTCCTTCCTCATTTTGGATCGTGGCACCCACTTCTTGAGGCTGATGACTCCCATACCCAGGGCTGTGCTGAGGATCAGACCCCGTGATCCTTGCAAGGGGCAGAGAGAGAGCCTGGCACCAAGTGCTCCAGAGATGATTGTGTCCATCCTCCTGACACCCGGGACAGAAACCACTGGCGTCTCCCCCAGCCGACCCCCAAGTGGCTGCCCCCACCCCTCTCGGTTCCCCCAGGCAATGCTAGGGGCAGGCGCCTCCATGCAGGGCCCGGATGGCGGCAGCAGCACCCAGAGTGGTCTCCCCTCTCCCCTTGCTTCATTCCCACCACCTGCCGTGGCCACGCTGCCCTGCCAAAGAGCCATCTAACTGTCGGCAACAGGCTGGCAGCACTGGCGGAAGGAAGTCTCTGCAACGCCTAGGCCTTCTTCTGAGCATCTTACCTCTCACTCATGTATTCAGTTTGACCCACGAAGCTCCAGCAAGGAAAAGGATGGAAGCATTTGCCCAAGATGCCATCCTGGGGTTGGGCCGCAGGGGCCAGGCACCGTGGCAGGTTTGGGGACCCACAATGAACTTGGCAGGCACCCTCCACCCCCAGCCTCAGGGAGCCAACACTCCTTCCACCCCTGTCTTTGGAGGGAAACTCACATGAGACCCTTCTCATCTCTCCTCAGTATTGTACCTGGAAGGCTCGGTTCTTGTGTTTGAGGACATCTTCAGACTGATCGCGTTCTACTGTGTCAGTAGGTGAGTAGACCCGGCCCTGCGGGAGGTCATCTGGGTAGAAGCGTCCTAGGGAAGCCCCAGAGGATGCGGAGAGAGGGACATGGCTGGCTTAGCCCTGGTAGGTAACCACGAGGGGACGTGTTAGCTCTAATGCTCCCGTGGACCGACTGGTAAGAGCCCCTCCCTCACCACCGCCTGCCCTTCGGGCTCATGGTCCATCTGGCAGCTTCCTGTGTACCAGTGTCAAGGACAGCCTGGAGTCCAGCGTGGACTTGAGTGACTTGACCCGGGCCCACTGCAGGGTTATAGCAGGACACTCCTGCAGGGGCAGCAAGAGGTGCAGATCCCCCTTCATGGGAGAAGGTTGTGATGACCATGCAGCTGCGGAGTGGAGCAGGTGTCTGGTAACCACCCTCAGAACTGCCCTCTTGATTCAGAACTGGTTTCACGTCGATAAGAATTTAAAAATACATTTTGGTGTCACAAGCCAAGAATGGGTAGGGAACCTGTGGCCTTCTGATTTCAAGATTGTTCTTTTCTAAGCACCAAAGGGGGCAAGAAAAGCTTCATTTTTCTCTGCTGCACCCCTTTCAATAAAGGGGTCTTTCTAAGAAGTTTGGATTCAGTCGAGGGGCCACACTTGGGGATCTGGAGGGCCACATGTGGACTGGGGGCCACAGGTTCCGCACCCCTGCGTGGGCAGGATGTATCGGGGTCCTGAAGTGAGCTCCAGGCCCACTGCTCCATGCTGCCTCTGGCGGAAACCCCTCCCCACCTACCAGGACCCTCCTGGGCCCAGGTGGGCAGAAAAGGTGACACTGATAATAACACTGGATGCTAGCAGCTGCCGCCTGTTAAAGGCTCACCAGCTACCCAGCCCTGTGCTAAAGGCTTTCATACCCATTGTCTTCTTAAATCTTGCAAACAATTCCCAGAGGTAAGCGCTCTTGTGATCCCCATTTTACAGATGAGGAAACTGAGAGGGAGAGAAGTAACGCGCATAGCTGGTAAATGGCAGAGGCCCACGCCAGACACAGCTCCAAAGTCCATGCTCTTCGCTGCAGCCGCCGCACTGTGCGCACCTGCTGCAATTCCCACGACCTAGCACGTCCCCTGAGGCCCACGTGGGAGGCCCCTTGGCCCTCCGCATAGTGCAGCATGTCAGGATCTCCAGGGGACAGGCCCTGTCCTGTTCCAAGAAGTTCTCGCCTTGGCAGGAGCCTGGCATGGCGTTTGGTGCTTGCTAGGTGCTGTGAGCGAATGGATGAATGATCGAATGATGACATAACCGCAAAGCCCAGAACTTGAACTGGTTACTTCATCTCTCTGAGCCTCAACTTCTTCCTCTGTAAAATGGGAACGATAAGATTAACTATACCGATGCCGGAGGAGGGAAGAAGAGAAACGCATGTAAACAGACAGTCTCTGCCCCCAGAAATAAAAAAAGGGACAAGTTCTGCTTCAAGGTGCTCATCCTCCCCCCACCTCCGCCATTCTAACACGAACCCTCATGCTCTAGGCTGCATGCTGGGCTGGCATGGGGATGCTAGAGAGGCTTCCCAGACCTGGTGGGGTCCCACAGTCACCAGAGAGCTGGTTAAAAATACAGACTCCTGGGGCCCACCCTGCAGATCCTGACTCCGTGGTCTGGGATGGGCCTCGGGAGGCCATCTGCAGACCGAGGTTTGAGCACTGTTTCCAGGGTATTGATACAGATTGCTTAGCTGAGAGTCTTCTGGGAGCAGGCTTTGGGGCAGAATTCATCTGCAAGGGATGATTAAGGACTTGCCCCAAAGGAGAAAGCAGCGAAGGATTAGGGAACAAGGTAGGACCCCCGTGAGGGTGTGACTGCAGGGCCAGCCCAGCCCGACCTGGGGCATAAGGTAGAGCTGGGCACCCCTAGGCATTTGTGAGGCCTCAGCATTCCAGGACGAGCCCCTGAGGGTCACAGGTTCCCCGCTTGGGAGCAAACCCCGCAGAGGCTGGGCGATGCGTGTGCAGAGCCAGCAAGGGATCCGGGCCAGGTGGGGTGCCAGCGGTGACTGCCACCACTAGCTCCCTTGGATTGGGCGTCTGTATCGAGTCAGGCGTTTTGCTGGGCACCACCTGCAAAGTTCTTTCTAACGCCTACAACCATAATGCCTGTAGGGAAGGTATTAGTATCTGCAGACCCATGGCAGGAGGCTAATGACCCCACCCCAGGGCCGTGCTGAGCAGCAGACCCCATGACCCCTGGAAGGGGCTGAGCAGAGCAGCCGTCATGAAGTACGCGCTCAAGAAACCATCAAGCGTGTTCTTATTGCTGTTCTAGATGAAGAAATGGAGGCTGGGGGTGTGACCCGCCTTAGGTGGCACAGCTGGGTTCTGAGCCGGATTTGAACCCAGGTGCTTCTGAGTCCCAAGCCCCAGCTGCTTCTGCCCAGCACACTGCCAGGCCTGGGACCAAGAGGACACCTGTGCTGCTCCCCCACCAGCCTCTCCCTCCACCTGTGGGAGACACCAGTCCCTCTTCATGGAAGAGGTGACATTGGGGGCCAGGCAAAGAAGAGTAGGAAGGGAATTCTAGGCAGAGGGAATGGCATGTGCAAAGTGAGGAAAGCTATGGGCAGTGTCAATAGTGGCTTTGTGGGTCGAACTGAGTGGGAGGTAAGATGATCAGAAGGCCTTGAACGCTGTGCCTAGGCATTGCAGAGACTTCCTTCCGCCAGTGCTGCCAGCCCGTTGCCGACAGTTAGATGGCTCTTTGGCAGGGCAGCGTGGCCACAGCAGGTGGTGGGAATGAAGCAAGGGGAGAGGGGAGACCACTCTGGGTGCTGCTGCCGCCATCCGGGCCCTGCGTGGAGGTGCCTGCCCCTGGCAGTGGCTGGGGGAACCGAGAGGGGTGAGGGCAGCCACTTGGGGGTCGGCTGGGGGAGATGCCAGTGGTTTCTGTCCCGGGTGTCAGGAGGATGGACACACTCAATCATCTCTGGAGCACTTGGTGCCAGGCTCTCTCTCTGCCCCTTGCAAGGATCACGGGGTCTGATCCTCAGCACAGCCCTGGGTGCGGGAGTCATCAGCCTCAAGAAGTGGGTGCCACGACCCAAAATGAGGAAGGAAGGGAGGGGCCTCCTGGGCCTGCCCCCCTAGGATGTGCCCAGTGTTGTGACTAAGCAGCCACCTCCTTTCCTGCAGTTCGGGGGTACCAGGGCAGGGTGGTCATCTTCGCCCTTGGAGGATCTCTTACCATCGTGCCTGGGGACCTCTGATTACGGCCGGCCAGTCAGAAGTCCTGGTGGCCTTGGACTTGCAACTGCGCCTGCAGTGGGGCGTCTTGTGGGACTGAGCCCTGAAGTCTGCAGAGTCTGCCCCAACTCCAGGTAACCAGTGTCAGAATGGGAGTGAGTTGCTGGATTCCCAGTTGGTGTCTGGAGCATTGGAGAGTGGGGGTTGGTGCACGAAGACACCTCAGAGGGAGTCACAAATTCAGTGTAGTGGATTGTGAGTGGTTTTTTTAAATGCAAAAGTAAACTGGACTAGAAACTATCAGAATGTGTCTGGGGTAGTTGGAATAAGTCTTGTTTGCGTTGCTAAGGTTTTGTTTTAGTTGTGTTCGTGTGCGTGTGTGTGTACACACGGCATCATGTGTCAGATGTGTTTCTCACTGACATTCACGGCCAGAAAAGTCTGAACGGCACCGGCTGGAACAGAGGCCTCCAGAGAGGGACACTGGACGGCCCTCCGCAGTGTGGGGGGAATGTTAGAGCATTTATTCTAAAACTCCCATTTTTGAAATGTCTATTGTTGTGAATGCTTTTTAATGGATTTAATAGTTTATGAGGAAATACACACATACCCCTCTGGAAGGTTGCTTCATGTTAGTATTTTGTAATAGCCCCGACTTCAGGGCCCCTGATTCCCCCCCAGGGCTGCATTGGTCAAGTCCCCTTGAGAGCTGCTTGGAAATGTGGATTCTCAGCACTCGCCAGACTCGATGCTGGGTTCCCTTGGGTGTGACCCTAGCAGTCTGCACTTTTAGAAGTTCCCCAGTTCTGACCCAGGTAGTCTGCAGAGTATGGACATGTGTTGGGGTCCCAGTGGAGCCTCTTGCAATCATCCATGTCTCTTTTGGCTTTGGTTGTCAGTGAGTGTCCAGGTGGGGGCCCCACCACTGCTGCACCCCACCCGAGGGCTTTCCTGGCATTTCCATGACCCAAGGACTCAGCATTTGGGTGTGAACAAGCCATGCATCTTATCACCAGTTTCCGGCGCCTGCCTTCTCCCTCTTTGCACCCTGCTAATATTTATTCAGGCAGGATGGCTTGCCACCCTGACCCCAAATGACCCCAAACTGGCCTGGGTTCCACCCTCATGGGTGAGCAGGAGGGCACCCTGAGATGCACTGGAGCTGAGGTGGAGACTGGGGTGCTCGGTCACTGCTCTTTTAGAACTGGGAGGAGGGAACTGCTCCCTCAGCTCGTGACCATTTGCTTTTGAGCCCAGCCGGCATTGTTGGGGTGTCAGTGGGTGCAAGGCTGGGCAAAAGGGGTCAGTTTGGCAAAGTCTATCATTTCTGAAAAGACATATATACCTTGTGTCTAGTTACCTATCCAATAGAAATACCAGTTTGAGGGCAGAAAGATTATGTGCTGAAATTGTTCTTTGCAGTATAGTTTGATCCTGTGGGCGTCTGGAAATAGCTTTTTGCTAATAACGAGTAATCTAGGGACTAGGAGCTTGGACCCTGGAGCCAGTCTGCCTGCGCTCAAATCAGGCATTGTCACTTACAAGCTGTTCAATGGGGACAAGCCGTTAGTCTCTCTGTGCCTCGGTTTTCTGAGCTATGAGATGGGTATAAGGAAATACCCACTTCATGGAGTTGAAGAGAGGATTTCAAGAGCTCGTGGACATAAAGTGCTCACAGCAGTGCCCGGGCGCTTGGCAGCTATATACGGGTTAGCATTTTGAGACAAAAGCAGCTTGGCCGGCCACCAAGAGAAGAAAAAGAAATGACGGTTGTCTCATGGAATACTCTACAGCACAAAAAAGAGATTGGTATAGATGCATGGGCTTCTGTAAATGCCCCCTGTATAGAGATAGCTTTTTGGTAAGTGAAGGAAGCAAGCTGCAGAGCAGTATATAGCACAATGCCGATTTTGTTTTTAAAATAAATGGTGTGTGCGTGCCTTTGCGCACACATGTGTGCATGCGTGTGGGTACATGTGTGCATGTGTGTGCACACATGTGCATGTGTGTGTGCATGCGCCCATGTGTGCATAAACGAGAGCCAGGCAGGTCGCTGCCAGCGTGTTGGCAGTGGGACCCTCTGAAGAGGGAGGACATGCACATTTAATTTCAAGCACTTTTTGTATTGTTTGGCTTTGCTACAGCGAATATGTGTTTATTTTCTAATTTTAAAAAAGTAACATTTTTTGGAAGGAAGATGACAGTAGTCCTCACATCATAGGAGCGTACAAGGATTGAGTGGGATGACATAGGTAAAGCTCTTTAGTGCCCGATCGACAGAGCTCGGTGCGTGATAGTTCCTTTTCTCTCAAAGAAAAGTATAAGTTAAAGGTATTTCCCTGGATAGAATCAGGTTTTGTGTTGGTATAGATTTTAAAATGTGTTCGTGTTTCTGTCAGAAAGTTGGTACTTAGCTGGGTGGTCTCGGGCAAGTCCCTAACCTCTCTGAGCCTCTGACATTGGCTGTACTACAGAGGTACCCATGCCTGCTGTGATACAATGTAAGAGAGACATCCTTTGACGGAAGGCCTGCAAAACACCTAGCCCAGCACCTGGCACGTAGTAGATGCTCAGCAAACACCCACATCCCGCGTGTGGCTTTCCTGGGCTGGGAAGACGCGGGCCCTGGGGAAGTGCAGCAGTGGCTGGTGTGCAGAGAGGTGGAGGCGGATGCAGCCCTTGAACACTGGGCCATGGAGGAAGAAGAGATCCTCGATGTGGCCTTGAAGGATGTGTGAAATCTGATTGGACGTGGGCGGTGGGGACAAGGGACTGTTCCCTCTGTGCACAGCTCAGGTGGGAAATGAGCAGGGCACAGTCACTGCAGGAAAATGAGCATGATGTTTTGGGGGGGCCGTGGGGAGGCCCCTGAATGCGGGGGAAGGAGCTGTGGGGGCAGACGTGGGAACAAGCTTGGGGGTGGGCACAGATGAGCTGAGCGACCTCTACTGGCCATTGTGATCAGCACACAATGACAGAGGGACCATTGGAAACCCCACAGAGAAGCCAGACAGCCAACCAGGGAAACTGAGGCACCTTGGGGATGAATGTTGCCACCTTCAAAATTAGAGCTAGGGGCAGTGGTGGCGGGACAGGGCCTGAGTTGGCGGCAGAGCACTAGGCCCATCTGGTCTGGCCATCAGAAGGCCTCGGGTCTGCAGGGACATCACCCAACAGTGACAATGAAGAAGTTGCAAAAACCTGCCGCCCCCAGCCCATCAGACAGCGGAGGAGCCCAGGGCCACCCCCAGGGCATCTAGAAAGGGTCCAGAACCTTGTGCCATGGCCCACCCCATCCACTCTTCCACAAACAGCAGTGTCCTCCCAGCATGGAAGCGCTTCCCAAGCGGAGGGTGGGATTGCGCGGAGGCCACAGAAACCAACGCAGCTGAGCAGAAGGCCCTGGGCAGGCGGGGAGGTGGTTGGGGACCCCCTGCCAGCCCCATCACAGGCGCCCCCACTCTGCTCTCCCTCCAGGGAAGCCCAGGGTTTGCCTGGTTCCATTCGGCAGATGCCCTTTGAACCCCGTGGCGTGTCCCGAGCACTGCTGGCGGGAGACCTGGAAGGCCACCCTGCCCCCAAGGAGCTCCTGGGCTCACAGCCTAGCGTCCCCAGGGCCAAGATGAGGTGCAGACAGTAGATCCTGGGCGGATGGGCAGGATTCAGTGACTGGAATGAGGGTTTGGGGAGAAGGTGGAGAGTGAGGAGGGCGGTGGGACAGGCCGATGAAGCCATGGCCACTGACAGGTCCTGGGAGCTGCTGCTGTGCCCGTCACCTCTCCTCCGTTCCGTCTTCGCAGAGGAGGACCACTGGGAGAACAGGGCGGCGGGGATAACGAGGAAGGAGCTGGAAAAGGGGTGCCCAGGCTTTCAACGCCAGGGTGAAAAGGAGCATTGGGACCCCCGTCCCGGGGCCCGGCAGTGCCGCACTCCCTTCCTGACGCTGCAGAACAGCACACTCTGCCCTCCACCCACGTGTGGCCTGGACAGAGCCCTGGCCTCTCCGGGCCTCAGTTTCCCCATCTATCTGAATACCTTCTGGAAGCTCTCTGGAAGGAGCCCAGAACAGTTCCCCATTCCGACCGAAGGCGTCATAGAGCTGACTGTGCTCGGCAGGGGCTGCCCGCAGTGAGGGCCGGAGGGCAGGAGGGGGCGGGTCACTCACCTGACCCTAAACATCCCTCCAGAGGGAGCTGGCCCGGCTCAGCAGGCCGGGAGAACCACGAAGAAGGGTGAACCCTCCCCACTCCTGAGGAGGGTCTCCCAGGTCCCCGGGTCCCTGGTGCTGGCCCTAGGCCTGCCGGGAGGCTCCTCAGGGCTCTGCCCCTCAGCTGCAGGGAGGTTTCCAGGCTGCATGGAGACCCCAGCAGCCGTCGGGGTTGCCAGGGTTCTTCCTTTACGGGCTACAGGTTTGGGGAGCGGACACCATGGACCCCTCCCCAGACATGACCTCTGACCCCTCGTGTCTTCACAGAGATTTACTGCCTTTCACGCTGAGGCTACCCCAGGCCATCCTTGAGGCAAGCAGCTTCACGGACCTCGAGACCATCTCCAACCTGGGCCTGGGTAAGTCCCCTCAAGGGGCCAGGGGAGTCGGTTGGACTTTAGAAAACGGAGCCCTAGGACTGCCCTGGGTGACCACCTGTGCAGAGGGACGGGTCCTGAGTCCCAGCTCCGTGAGGCCGCCCACACCCTGCCCCAGGCTCTGAGCACCGTAGTAGGAGGTTGTCCACTTTCCAATGTGTCGCCTTTAACAGCTGCCCAGGAGGTCCTGAGGCCCAACCTCGTGGGGTCAGAGGGAGCTGGGGCTGGGCAGGGCCGGAGAAGCCAGCGTGGCTCCAGGAGAAGCTGAGCTCGGCACAAGGCCCCTGGGTGGTGGCCAGAGAGGGGCCTAGCACCCGGCCCCCAGCCCAGCCCACGTCAGAGGGAAAGTGGTGTGAACGTGATTGTGAACTGGAGTGTGCCCCTCGCCCCCGCCCAACCAGCTGACCCTAAGTCCCTCCACCCCCTAACCCCGGGCTTCGGAGGGATGAAGAGGAGGAAGGGAAAGAAGAGGAGGCAGAGGAAGGGCCAGGAGCGTTTCTGATCCCAGCCACGCTGAGCGCTCTGCAAGGACACATTCAGCCAGAGCGGACCTAGAGCCAGGGCTGCACCGAGCTGGCCCCTGGGAAGCCCGAGCATGCCAAGTCTGTAGCTGCCGGGAAGCTGGGCCAGCGCCTCTGTCAGTGCGTGTCGGGAGCGGAGAATTTCTTATAGGGGACAGGGAGAGTGTGCTTAGGCAATTGCTCCAAGAGCTTCTGCGGGCTCCAAAGCCTGCGCAAAGGCCCAGAGCCGCGCGACCTGGGGCCATCAGGTCACACTCATGAACAAACCAGTGCATCGGGAAGTCTTTGTTAAGACTGAGGCATAAAGGGGACACAGCGGTCCATGGGCCGAGCACAGTGCCCACCACGCCGTGCCCTGTCCACCAGTGTTTGTGGAATGGAGGAAGCAATGACCCGGAGGGCAGAACCAGGTCATTACGAGCAGATCTGGGGTCAAAGAAGGCACCCCCTGGTTCCCAGGCCAGGCCACTGTCCACTACCCAGAGGGGACAGGAATGCAAGAGACACCAGAAGCAGCCCATGGTCAGGGGAAGGCAGTAGGAGGGGTTCCAGCCCCTTGCTCCCTGCACGTGGCCTTCCCGCTTCCTTGGTTCCTGTCCCCCACTCCTCCAGACAGCCAGGCTCTGACCCAACCCCCAGCCCCACCTGGCCACTGCTGTCCACACACACTGTCTGGGGGGAGTCCGGGTGATCCTGGCCAGCCTAGCGACGGGGAGCCAGGGGTTAACTGTGCAGTCAGCATCTCAGGGAAAACCCAAAGGACGGTGGGAGGCAAAGTCATTGACATCTGCACACACACACACATACACACACACACACACTCACTTTACCCATGAGGAAGTGGAAACTCAAGGAGTCTAAAGGGCTCATTCAGCTATAAAAAGAAATGAAGCGCAGGGACTGACACAGGGTGCCACACGGCCGAACCTGGAAAACATCGTGCCCAGTGAAGGAAGCCAGACGCCAAAGGCCACGTAAGGTGTGCAATTGTCCAGGACAAGCAGATCCATAGGGACAGAAAGCAGACTGGTGGCTGCCAGGGGCCGGGAGACAGGGAGTGACTGCTTCATGGGCATGGGGTTTCTTTCTGGGGCGATGAAAATGCTTTAAAATCGATTGGGATGCAGCAGCACGACTGTGAACACACTAAAAACCACTGGGGTGTTTTCTAAATGAGTGAAGTGTGTAGTACGTGAGTGATATCTCAATAAAGCTGTTACCGAGAGAGAGAGAGATCGACTAAAGGGCTTTCCTCGCTAGGATGTGACAAAAGCTGGATTCACTCTTGGTGCTTTCTGAGTTTGAGCTCCGTGCTCCTGGTCTGCACTGCCGAATCCTGTCCCAGCCGCGCTCACCGCTGTCGCTGGTCCCTGCCCTCCACCGGCTTTGTCTCCGGCGGAAAACAGCGTGGCACCTTTCCGCCCCACCCTCTGCGTCGTGCCCTGCACATGCTTCTTTTTTTTTTTTTATTAACATCGTTTTTCTTATGATAAAAGTCAAGCAGTTGTGTGTGTTTGTTTGTTTTTAACCAACGAGGCCAGAAGAGGATGAGGGTGAAAGCCACGCCTGCTCCTGTAAGTGTGGAATGTGCTTCCCTGCGGTCTTTTTCTTCTTTAACATACACGCGCACAACCGAAAATACAGCTTTGTTCCTTGCCTTTTGGTTTTGTTTTGCTTGAATATATTTGTGACTTTCAGTTTCTTCCCTAGAGCCCAGAGTCAAAGACTGTCAAATGAAGGGTCACGATTCCTGGGTTTTCGGCCCACCTGTCGGCCTTGCAATTGCAAGAAGTGTATGTTTACCGTTAGTGTCATCAATTTCATTTTTCTGTCACGTCTCTGCTCATCTGTTTATGAGTAAAATGAATACGAATATCCAATAAGTAATGAATATCCAAAAAGTTGCACAAGCCCTGCTGTTTAGACGGGACGATGGTGCTGAAGCAAAACTACTGACCAGCAGCAACCGTGGGATGGCTCAGCATTCATTCTAAGCTGACATAAGAGAGGCCAAGTTTGGATGGAAAAGCCAACATTCAAAAGTGCAGGCTATATAAGGTGTAATCTTGGACTTCAAGAGCTTACTGGTTAGTTGGACCCACAAAACTAACACGGGGAGTAATTCGTCACTGAACTGTATGCAGTTGATTCCAACTGCAAAAGGAATTTAGAGAATAGGGTTATTGACAGTGGCTCTCAGACGTGTTTGCAGGGAGCATACCAGGGCTGTCCTGAAAGTCTCCGGCCATATAACACCAGTCTCCTTACATTAACAGTGGCTGGATGCTTTCCGGACAGCCCTCTCCTGTGTTTAACACTTTAAATATATATTTAGAAAAGGCATATGTTCTATAGCTCTTCCAAGTTTGCTTGTAGCTTGCTTTCTTCCTTTGTATCAGACAATGAGAATTTTCCTAGTTAGTACAAATTCGTCGAAAACTTGACTTTGAATGACTGTGCTACAGCCGGTCATTAGGATGCCACACAAATATTTATTCGCTGAGCTCGTCGGCCTTTTAAGCTGTTTCCATGGCATCTGGAACACTTGGCTGCATCTGCTCCTCCCCTTTCTTCCCTGCCACTAGCCCAGGGCTCCCCGAGGGTGGGGCTTCGGTTTGCCTATAGCCCAGCAGCTGACCTGGCACAGGCCCTCCGAGGACTGTGGGAGTGGTCACCTGGCAAGAGGTGTCCCCAGATGAGGCTCAGGAGACCGCGGGGACAGCAAAATGGCTGCCCCAGTGTAAGGGCAGCTCAGAGGCAGGGCAGGGGCGGCCCTTCCTGAGGGCACCTCCGAGGCTGAGCCCAGGCTTGGCGCGGCGCCATCGGGCATTGGCGAGCACAGCTTGGCCAACCACCAGGATTGCACGACACAGAGTTCCGCTTCTCTGGCCTTGGCATTCTGCAGACTGCAGAGAAGGTTGCCGACTTCCTCTTTTCTAGAGCATTAAGCCCTGCACTGCCACTCTGGCTCCCTAACAGCCCCCAAGACCCCAGGATGCAGCCCCTCTGCTCCCAGCTTCCCCCGCCCCTCAGAGCGGCATTGGCTTTGAGGCCTGGCTGGAGGGCAGGGAGGCAGTGTCCTTGTCATCCAGGCCCAGGGCCATTTCCCTGAAGCCCAGTGTCTGCTCCACTCCTGCCAGAACCTAGACCTGCGCGATAGGAAAGGTGTTCTCGAACCCTGCTCCCGACAGACCTCCGTGCCGCCCGCGGCAGGCTGCTGGGAGGGGCCCATCCGCTGTGGCACTGTCTGCCCTCCTCCTGGCCTCCCGTCCCTCCCGCTCTCTTCCTTCTCTTGTCTTTAGACATCCCCTGGGGTTCAGGTGGGCCCCATCTTGCCATCAAAACCAACCTTGCCTGTGCCGCATTCCGCAGAGCCCGGACCCCATGCTCTGGCCAAGCAAATGCGCTCGTGGCTGCTGCTCTGTGCCCGGAGCTGTCTGTCTTAGCTGGGAATGCTCAGGTGGATGAAGCTTTGCCGCTGCCTTCTGGAAGCTCTGAGTCTGGTGTGGGCGAGTCAGACAAAAACAGAGAGTCACAGTGCCAGTGATGGCCACTGCCGTCAGAGTGTGCCTCAGAGCCCGGGCACACAGGAGCGCAGTCGAGGCCCGAGTGCGTCAGGAGGCACCACAGGACAGGGAACACTGGGCGTGAGTCTTGACGATGAGTAGGAGCTCGCCAGGTGGGGTGGGGGGGTGGGAAAAGAGTTCCAAGCAGAGGGAACACGTGGCATGTTCAGGAGGAAGTGAGCAGCAGAGAGAGTGGGGAGGAGACTCCGTAGATGATGCCAGAAAGATGCTTGGGGGCCAGATCCCCCAGCCTCGAGGGCCAAGTCGAAAGTGATTCTCAGCAAACAGCGACCAAGGGCCTGCTGCGTGCCCGGCCTGGCGCCACAAAGAGAACGCGCAGAAGGGCAGGCTTCGGCCGCCATCTCCGTGAGCGATCATGGGAGGCCCAGGCACCGGTGGGCAGCTCTGTATGTCGTCTGCCTGTGACTCCACCTTCACCAAAGGAGCAGTCCTGTGGGAGCCTGCTGAGGGCTCAGCGCACGTGTGCAGCTGCTGCCTGTTCTCTCTGGAGTCCGACAGGCTGCTAGGAAACCTTCCAAGGAGACACTTTGTTGGGCCTGTGTAGACATGGGCACAGTGCTTCAGACACTCACTCTAGGGCATTGAGTACACAGAACATCTGTGTACTCAATGCAAGACACCCGGGAGAGTCAGCAGCTGCCCAAGAAAGCAAAGCAAAGAACCAGGAGGTCACCAAGAGTGGCTCGTCTAGGTCCCAGGAGAGGACGCTTTGGACACACCACATTCTCGGGTAGTGACTATGCTGAGCACAGAGCTTTGCACACATGGAAGTTTGTCGTCCTTGCTCCAGTGGTGACAACTGGGCCCTCTCCACTGGCTATGACCCTCTGGCTGCCAGACACAGGGTCTCTGCCCAGGACAGGGCTGCAAGGTGAGCCCCCTCTCCTCCCCCGTGAGGGGTGCACACAGCTGGGTGGATCGCGGCTCACTGTTTCTCAGCAGCACTCTTGTCCTGGAATGCACCCAGCTCACCCTCACTGGGTTTGCGACTCCTGGCCAGCAAGACGGCACTTTGGGGCCCGCGTTCCCAAAAGCAGCCACCTCTTAGGCAAGGATGAGGTGGGCACGTGCTTGGCTGCTCCCGGCCATCTTTTGATGTCTCCTTTCTTTCAACGCCAACAGCCTGTTGTGTTCTTGCCACATCCCCAGTTCTGGGGTGCGAGTCACCCTGCCACTCACCCATGCTGGGCCAGCAACCGAGATGGGAAGTGTTGCAAGTTCCCACGAAGGAAGTTGGAGCAACGCGGCACCTGAACACGGGCTGTAGGACTAGCCCGACCTGGGTCAAATCCCAACTCCTTCACTCGGCACCCCTGTGCCCTGGGGCAGGTTAATCTCCTGAGTGTCTTATCCTCGTCTGTGGAATGGGGCGAGGCCTATGACCAGGGACCCTCCAGATAACCTGTGTATAGCAAGCAGCCCACAGGCTGGTGCACAGCAAAAATGAGATGAATGTTGGTTCCTACGATTGCCCTTGATGTTATTTTTCATAATTTTCTTACTGCCGAGTTCCTCCCAGAAGTTAGGAGCGCTGGGTGGGAGGCCGGCCCCACCATTCACAAGGAATTCTGCGCCTGTCTAGCTAACCTCCATCCATCTGCAAAACTAGCAGGTTGAACAAGACCTGGGTTCCACGTTCCTCTCTAGGAGGAGCCACTCGAGTGAGCTCAGAGTGGCCTCTGAGCCAACTGACATTGTTCCCAGGACATGGTGTCCCTGGGCCCTTTCAGAGGCTCCTGAGCTTCCATCAGATACCTGATGGGGTATGTTCCCCAGAGCTCAAGAACACCTGTGCCTGCTTCGGTAGCTGCAGCCCTGGACTGGATCCACGAGGACTGGGCCGGCAGAGAGGCTAGGACTTAGCTCGGCCGTGCGGGAGCCTCTGCCTTCCGGCCGGCCTCCCCCACCTGGGCCATAGGAATACCTTCTTGTTGGAACCTCGAGACTGACCAGAGTCAGAAGCATTTTGCGACACATGGGTGTTCCCTGCTCGGACAGTCCATAATCTATAAATTCACTCCTCCCTCATATAACAATGGCGGTGGCCAAAATGGGCCCAGAGCCCCTTCCTTGATACTGTCCTATTTCTTCTCGCACACCTGTGATTTGGATACTGTTTCAACCCCATTTCAGAGATGACTAGACTAAGGCCTGGCCCAGTCAAGCGACCTGCCCCAGAGCACCCAGCTGGTCAGCTGCAGGAGCTCCAGGCCTCTGTCCCTTCTGTCCCCACCATGCCTTCCCCATAGCTCCAGAGCACTGCATGGCCACCCCCCACCCTGTGCCATCAGTGCCCTGTGGTGGGCTCGGAACTGGGCGGAGCTTGTCATGTCACCCTTGGGCCCCACCCCCACACCGATGGGAGGACCTAGCGGGGCTTCCCCTCCCGAGGCAGGAAGTGGTGGGAGAGCTTTGAAAGAGTCCTGGAGGGGAAAACAACTCTCAGAGCAGCGAAGCAGACTCTGCCAACGGCCCTCCCTCCGGGGCCCTGCCCCCACCCGCCCACACAGGGACTGACTGCCTGCCCCTCTCTTGTCTCCACAGGCTTCTGGGACTCCTCACTGAACCCCCCTCGAGGAAGCGGGAGCCCAGCAGAGCCCCCGAGAGACCCAGCCCCAGGAGCACCCCCGGCCCCCAGCCTCAGACCGGCTGCCCATTACGCAAACTGTTCCTGTGAAATTGAGCTGTCGGTGGGAAATGACCGCCTGTGGTTTGTGAATCCCATTTTCATCGAGGACTGCAGCAGCGTCCTGCCCCCTGAGCAGCCGCCTCCTGGAAGCTGCCCCGAGCGCCCGGCGCGGCCCACGTCTGAGGCTACCTCGCCCACCTCCAGGTGGGCCCCACGCCGCCCACCGCCGCCACCCCCAGTGCCGTCCCTGCATCGCCCTGGCCAGGCCCGGCCCGCTCCGCTCCCTGCTGCTCCTGCTCCTGCCTGTCCTGTGCCTGGTTCTCCCCCGGCGCCTGCCCCCCACCTTGCACCCCAGGCCCCAGGCCCCCCAGACCCTCCGAGGCAGCCACCCATGACCGCCTGCGAGAGGCTCGCACACCCCACCGCAGGCCTGGGCCCTCTCAGGGAGGAAGAGATGAAGCCGGGGGCAGCCCCCAGCCCCTCGCCGCCGGGCCCTGCCCCCCCACCGCCCATGAAGAAGAGCCTTCCCACGGCCCCTCCCCGGCGGCGCGTCTCGGAGAGGCTGTCCCTGGAGGACCAGGGTGCAGGGATGGCGGCAGAGGGGGACCCGCTGGGCCCTTCCGGGGAGACCCCACTCAGCCCGCCTCCCCCAGGGACGGCGAGCAGCCCTGGGGAAAGGCCGCAGAGGGCCACAGAGCCAGGGCAGGAAGCAGAGGCCAAGGCCAGCGATCCGGGCAGCATGCCAGAGCCGCCGCGGAAGACCAGACAACCCCCGGTCCCGCCCCCCAGGAAGAAGCGGGTCTCCCGGCAGCTGGCCTCTGCCCTCTCGGCTCCCCTGGAGAGTGCTGAGCTCTGCGAGAAGGAGGTGGCCTCTGAGACACCCACGCCCGGGCCACCCAGAGAGAGCCAAAGTGCCGCCTCCCACGCCGGGACTCAGCGCGTCCATGCCCAGGCCACGGGCCATCCCCAGAGCTCTGCAGAGTTCAAGGGCTCCCTGGCCTCCCTCTCAGACAGCGTGGGGACGCCCGGCTCGGCCGCCGACCAGGACTCCTACTCAACCAGCAGCACGGAGGAGGAGCTGGAGCAGCTCGGCGGCCCCTGCGGGAAGAAGAAGTCCTCGATGATCCTGGGCAAGGCGCGGCACCGGCTGAGCTTCGCCAGCTTCACCAACGTCTTCCACGCCTTCCTCTCCAACAACCGCAAGCTGTACAAGAAGGTGGTGGAGCTGGCGCAGGACAAGGCCTCGTACTTCGGCAGCCTGGTGCACGACTACAAGGTGTACAGTCTGGAGATGATGGCGCGCCAGACCTCCAGCACCGAGATGCTGCAGGAGATCCGCACCATGATGACCCAGCTCAAGAGCTACCTGCTGCAGAGCACCGAGCTCAAGGCCCTAGTGGACCCCGTCCTGCACTCCGAGGAGGAGCTGGGTCAGTGCCCGGGCAGGGGCTGGCTGCGGGTGAGGGGAGGGCAGGGTGAGGGGGGTGCAGCTCGTAGACTCAGGAGCCCCTTAGGACAAAAGAGGTCTCTGTAGTGGACACTGTTGGTGCCCACCCAGCCCCTTCCCTGGCCACGTGCAGCTTCTCCAGCTGCTGCAGGATTGGCTTTTGACAGAACACAGCCACCCCCTTTTCTAGAGACTTGACCTTGGCCATACAGAATCCACATTATTTGCACCCCCTCTTCCACTAACGGCAGTCCACCGCCAATTGCCGCCTGCCATGGGGGGACAAAGACGAGCCCCCGGCCTCAAGAGGGAGCCACTGTGGGGTGTACTTTAGGGCCCCACGGGACCAGGCTGAGGCTGAGACCCCATCCTTGCCCAAGCCCTTCCCTGCTGCATCCACTTCCCTCTCCCCTGTCTGCTGAGAGCTGTCCCCCTTAAGTCACACGTGCCGGATCTCTGCCTCCGGCCCTGCTTCTGGGGAGCCAGCCCAAGAGAGCTCACTGCCCTGACTCCTTTCTAACATAGCCCCCCGCCTTCCCCACCCCTAACCCCCTCTAATCCGATAACTGTCAAACCTTTTCATGACTGTGATTCATGGGGAGAAATATATCTGACATTGCGATCAACTGCACACCTATGAACACATTAGAAATGTTTGGCCGCATCACATCACTGTGCCCCGAGTGGTTCTTAAATTTTGAGGCTTCTGAACTCGTTGGTAAACAGTCACTCCGCAGCCCTCTGGGGGCTACCTCCCCTGGCATCCCCTAGGCCTCTCCTCCCCACTGGGGAATTCAACAGTCAGTGCTGGGCTCTGCAGACAGTCGTCCCTTGGTGAATGTTTCTTGAAAAGCGAGACTAAGGTGTTCCTGTCCCGGGGCCACTGGGTTTTCATAGCAGACTCTGGAACACTGACAGGTCAGCCAGGCCGCAGGACTGACGGGGGCGTTTCAGGTGTGGTGAAGGGTGTCGGGATTGAGATCCGAGGCCAGAGCGCCGTGTGTGTGTCTGCACGAGGTCCCGCATGCAGATAGCCCGTCATCAGGGAGTTACTGGGCGCCCAGCTGTGGCCAGTGCTGCAGAAATGGAGGTGCACAAAACAGTCGAAAGTCCCCGCCCTCAGGGAACTTACGTTCTATCTATCGAGGGTGACAATAAACCGTGGCGCGTGAGTGAGGGGATGTGGCAGGAAGTGAGACCAGGAAGCGCCCAGGGAGCAGGTAAGGCAGGCCCCCTGGACCTCTCTGGGGGCTTGGCTTTTCCTGTACGGGAGACGGGGCGCGCAGGAGAGAGCGCTGTGCTCGCACTTGCACGTGAACTGGCCGTCGTGCTCGGCGGGAGCAGAGGGACTTGTCCAGGGCTACTGAAATCACCCAGGCAAGCAGGGAGGGTGGCCGGGAGCACGGCAGAGGCAGCACAGGTGGTGGGTGACATGGTCGGGTTCCGGCTGTTGTGAAGGTGGAGCCACAGGGCAGACTGGATGTGGGCGTGAGGGGGGCGGGGCGCACACAGGCGTTGTCAGCCCTGGAAGGAGGGTGATGATAGAGACACTATGGGCCCCCCAAATGGGGGTGTGGAGGAGACCGTGAGGGCTGAGTCTGCAGTTCTGCGGAGAAGCGCCAGCTAAAGTTAGATATCTGGGACCCGCCAGCACAAAAAGAGCCACGAGTCTCGATGAGGTCACCCGGGTGCAAGGACTGAGCCCCGGGCACCGTGCAGACCGGGAGGACGTGGGAGGGCACGGGGCAGCTCAGCTCGGCCAGAGGAAGCTATGGTCAGCCCGCCGTCCAGAGTGGGGGTGTACGCTAGGGCCTGGGGGAGGAGGAGGGTGCCCTGTGGAGAAGGTGGGGGAGGACTTTCCTTCTAGAGAGTGACGGCCACCTGGAAAAAGGCAGAGAGGAGGGGGACGAGGCTGGAGGACCATGGTCCACTCACAGAGGAGTGAAAATCAGGCTGCATGTGGCCTGGAGGTGACAGAGCCCCCGAGGATGTGTGTGGAGCGGATGAAGCAGGGAGACCCCCCTGGGCCAGCAGCTGGGACAGGGCAGGGCCGGTACCAGGTGGCTCCCAGCAGAGCAGAGGAGGTTGGTGCAAGCTGGACCTTTGCCAGAAACAGCAGGAATGACTCCAGCCCCAGGGCGGGCCAGCTGGCAGGACGCAGACTCACCACGGGGTGTCTGCTGAGGCCAGCCCTGTCTCAGGTACCGAGATGCCAAGAGGTGCTAGACTCAGAGTCTGTCCTGGCAGGTGACATGGCAGAATGTCACCAGAGCGTGCTGTAGGCACAAGTGTAGGTTAGAAAGGTTTCCAGGCAGGGAGAGGTGGCTGCTGAACTGGGCCACCAAGGATGGGGAGGGCTGGAGCTGCAGAGATGGAGAGAAGGGCCCTGCAGGGGCTGGGGACAAGGTCAGCATCGACGGCAATGGCACCATTCCAGACACTGCACCTGTCAGCAAACCTGATGGGCTTGGGCTACCGTCATGCCCAAGAAGCCACGGCTCTGAAGGGTTGGTTCAGTGACCTGGCCAAGAGGACACAGAGCTGATGGCAGAGGTGGGCTTCAGACCTGGGCAGTCCAGCCCTTTCCATGAACTGACCACTCTGCTGCTCTGCCTCTTCATTCCAAGCTCCGCCCGCGTGCTCAGTTAGACGGTGGAGGAACCTAAGCCACATAAAGGCCGGACAGAACCCCACACCCAGGGTGCTCCTGGTTTTATTAGGGAGATAGGTCACAAGGAGCAAGTGGAGACACTATAGTCCTAACACGTGTGGCTGCTGAGGGCCAGAGGCCAGAGAGGAGGTGCCTGGAGGAGATCCAGTGGCTCTCGGACATGGAGGGTCCTGCAGGGCAGGGGCACAGCACTCTCATTGTGCAGTTACGGAAACAGGCCCTGGAAGTGAAAGGGACTTGGCCGAGGTCACGCAGGAGGGTAGGACAGCGGGGAAGGGCAACTCCCCGCCCCAGGACGATACGCCTCTAGCCGCAGCTATGCGGGCAGTAGGGCAGAGATGTGAGCCTACAAGGATGGACAGGGGTGGGGCAAGGGAGGCGAGGACAGCCCTGTGTTCAGCTGAAGGCACAGAGAGAGGCCACAGGATGGGGACCCTGCATGGCCAGATCGGCCCCAAACCCAGACATGGGGCTGCGTGGCAGGGAAGGGCAGTCTGAGTCTCTGCTGAGACTCATGGGAGCACGAGCCCCTCCTCCCTCTCCCCAGGGATGGGGCAGCCCAGGTGTCCCCCTACAGGGACAGGACTTGGAACCTCCCCTTACTAGGCCAGTGGCCAAGATCCTTCCCCTGGGGAGGGGTTAGGGTCTGAACTGTTCCCACCCAAAGCAGCAAGCACCACCGTGGTGTCAAGCAGACATGACTTCTAATCCCCGTTCGGCCCCCAGCCCGCCCCATCAGAGCCCAAGTTGGTCCATCTTTAGAGCAGGGGTAGTAGCGTGTACACTGCAGAGCTGTGTAGGATCGAAGCTCAGTAACTCCCACTCCACAAGATGATCGGGACTGCCTCTCGGATAAGATGACAGATGACCAGTGAAGGAACAGACGGTGTGGACAGCTGTGAGGTGGCTGCGCCAGGTGGAGAGAAAGGCAGGTGCAGAGGTGCCGGGGCAGGGGCAGGCCTGCCTGGTAGTTCATGGAGCGGCACGGGCACAGGGGAGCAGGCAAAGCCATGAGCAAGAGAGCCTGCGGGGCCGGTCACAGCAGGGCCTTGGCGGCCACGGCGAAGACTGTGGCTTTAATTTGATTGCACGGGAGTTGGGTGCCATTGGAGGGTTCTAAACAGAGGAATGTCGTGATCCAGACATGTCCCAACAGGACAGCACTGGTTGCCGCGTTGAGAATGGACTATAAGGGCCAGGGCAAGAGCCTAATGACATAAGCCAGGCGAGAGATGATGGTGGTAGCCTGACCAACCCAGGTCACGGTGGTAGCGATGAGAAGTCAAGTTCTGGATATACTGTATCTTTGACACTAGAGTCAAGTGGATTTGGGAATGGAAGGAGAGGCATCAAGAATAATTCCACCAATCATTTACTAGGCACTCAGGCCCTCAGCATACAGCTGCCCCTGTTGCACACTGCACAACTGCAGTGTGAACAGTGCCCTCTGAAGTCGTGTATTGGTAGGCAGTCCTGGGAGAGTTCGCTCGGTGCCAGGCTCTGTGAAACGCATTAGGATTCAGTGACCGGTTAGTATCGGTCCCTGGAGGCTCCCGTGCCCGCGTCTTTGCAGTGTGGCTTTCTGTCGGATGTATGACACTCTCTCACCTATCAGAACCACAGGGTATAACTGCCGGGGCTGTGAGTGTGCCCTTCTCAGACCAGAGGATGAGGGTGGCTGAACAATTGGGCAATAGGGTCCCTACGGCTCGTTTCCTCACCCTCACACTCCTGCTCACCTACAGAAGCAATTGTGGAGTCTGCCTTGTACAAGTGTGTCCTGAAGCCCCTGAAAGAAGCCATCAACTCATGCCTGCACGAGATCCACAGCAAGGACGGCTCGCTGCAGCAGCTCAAGGAGAACCAGCTGGTGATCCTGGCCACCACCACCACCGACCTGGGCGTGACCACCAGCGTGCCCGAGGTGCCCGTCATGGAGAAGATCCTGCAGAAGTTCGCCAGCATGCACAAGGCCTACTCGCCCGAAAAGAAGATCTCCATCCTGCTCAAGACCTGCAAACTCATCTATGACTCCATGGCCCTCGGCAACCCAGGTAGGTGGGGAGCCGGGAGGGGTGGGGCGAGGGGCTCTCCTTGTGTGGGTCTCCGCCGCCTCCCCTGCAAGGACTCCAGAGCCCTTGGAAGGCCCCAGCCTTTCGGGATTCAGAGGCCCCTTGGGGAGGGACTGGGCACGTCACAGGGGTTACCTGGGGACCCGGAGGCAGGCCAGGAAGCAGCCACCCCGTGCCTGTGTGTGAGTTAGGAAGAGGCAAGATACTAGCTTGCTGGAGCCGCTGAAATGCAATACCACAAGCTGGGCGGCTTAAGCAACTGAAATGTGTCCTCCCACAGTTCTGGCAGCTGGAAGTTCAATATCACAGTGTGGGCAAGGCCACGCTCCCTCTTAAAGTGCCAGGGGAGGGGCTGTCCCAGGTTTCCCTCGAGCTTCCGGTAGTTCCTTGGCGTGTGGCAACAGAACTCTGGTCTTCACGCAGCCTTTTCCCTGCGTGCGTGTCTGTGTCCTCCTTTCCTCCTTTTGCAAGGACGCCGGTCAGGCTGGATCGGGCCCACCCTACTCCAGTACGACCTCGTCTTCGCTAACTATGTCCACAACTGTCCTGTTGCCAAATGAGGTCACATTCCTATTGCTGAGGGTCAGAACCTCAACACACACATTTTGAGGGGACACAGTTCACCCCGTCACAGGTGCCTTAAATAGGCAGCGTTGATCGAGACGCACAAGTCCACAGGGCCTGGGCAGCCGTCTGATCCGGGCTGGGCACACTTGAACTTGGCCGGGCTTGCTCGCGGGTCTGCGGTCAGAGGTGGCTGGGTTGGGGTAGCCACACAGAGCTGGGTTTAACTCCTGGTCTATCACTAGCTACCTGTGTGACCGTGAATGGTTTACTTTGGTTTACTTGGGGCTAAAAAAAAGGGCAGTTCCATCCTCAGTGAGTCCTGGTTTCCCCAGAAACCTCTGGCTTCCTGGAATTCTTTTTAAAACCCCATCACTCGGCAGTGTCGTTCGAACACCATGATTTTTTCTTTGTATACATTTAGCATGTACAGCATGATGTTTTGAAGTATGTATGCATTGAGGAATGACTCAACCTAGCTAATTACACACACGTTACTTTACATGGTTATCATGTTTGTGGTGGGAATCAAACACCACGAGTTTTGCTAACAACGAATTTGTTTACTAGACACTTGCCAGAGCGCAGGGACTGGAGGAGGGAATGGCTAATTTTGAGGAGGGCGGGAGCAGGGAGAGAGGCATTTGCTAGCAGGGATGCCAGGGTGCGGCAGGTGGAAGAACAGGGCAGAACCCGGGCGTTTATAGCTTCCCCACTGTCCGTGGGTAGAGGGAGGGAGGCTGGAGTCTCTGCTGATCCAGAAGCCGGGCCCAGGCATGGAGACTCTGAGCCACAAAGGTCAAGCCAAGGTCAGGGCTCCATGTGAAGATTCCCCTTCAGAAGCTCATGGGATTCTCATCAGGGAAAAGACAGTGTGTTCCCTTCCCACCACTGAGTGAGCACTGGACTGGGAGTCCAGTGACTCCCAGTTCTACTCCCAATTTCCTCTCTGTTCCTGGCAGGCCAGAGCTGCCCCCCCTGGGAGCCTCAGCATCTTCCCCTGGGAGGGAAGCAGGTTCTGTCCAGTGGACTTGGGATATGCCAAACCCAAATCCAAAGAGCAGAGGTTTGTCACTACGCAGCAGTCCCAGGTTTGAACCCTGGCATTGCTTGGTGCCGCAGCCGTGGACATTAGCCCCACTGGGCCTCTGCAAGTGTGTAAATGGGGGTGGGGCGGCACACAGCACCTGGACGGCCGAGGCGCGCAGGAGCTCCTTCCTGAGCCTCAGTTTCTCACCCCCGCAATGAGGCTAGGAACGCCTCTGCCAGGGCTGCCGGGAGGATCAAAGTGTGTGTGTGCTGAGTGTTTAGGTGGGCGGATGCAGGGATGGCTGCCTCCCGCCACGTTCCCCAAAACTAAGCGGGCTGAGTCCACTTAGTGGTTCCCAAGACGGGTTCCACAAGGCACCCCAGGGGCCACCAAAGGGACACTAGGCAGGCTGGGTCCCAAGCCAGCTTCACCCCAGACAACCCTGCTTGCACCTGTTTTACACATGGGATCCCACGTGGGATTTTGTTTGAAATAAAGAGTTCTCCTGCGATTTTTTTTTTTTTTAACAATTCATTTGGGAATCATTTCAAACTTCAAAAACTCTAAGAATAGAAATAGTGCGTGGAAGTAGGAACACCTGCATCCCCTTTGCAACTCGTTAACATCTTCCCGGGTTTGCTCTGCAGTTCTCTCTCCCCTCTCTCTGCACACATAAGTGCTTTTTCTGACTCATGTAAGAGTGACTTCCACGCCTCTGGGCCCTTTACCCCCAAATACTCGCCTAAGCATTTTATGGAATGTGTGTAAGTAGGTGAGGTTACACAGCTCTTCTGTTACCGCAGTGGAGTCGTCCGTTTCATAAATTTACACTGATTCTGTGTTTTTATCTAACCTGCCATCTAACCTTCCAGGTTGTCCCTTGGCCTATTAGGGTCCTTTTTAGCATTTCCCCCTCCAGTTTAGGATCCGGTGAAGGGCCAGCTGTTGCATTCGGTTGCCATGTGTCTTTAACCTCCCTTAATTTGGAGTCCCTCCTACGATGCCTCACTTAACGACAGGGATATGTTCTGAGAAATGAATGGTTGGGTGATTTCACTGTACGACCCGCACACCCGGGCTTTGTCCCTGGGCTACGGCTTGTCACCGTGCTGAGGCTGTAGGCGGTTGGAACACAGTGGGAAGGATTTGTGTATCTGAACATAAAAATGTACAGTAAAAATAAGATATTATCACGTTGTGGAACCACCATCATATATATGGTCTGTTTTTGACCGATACGCCGTTAGACGGCACATGACTGTATTTCCGCAGCCTTTCTTTGCCTTTTATCATACTGATATTTTTGAGGAATGCAAGTTTCCCTCCCCACCCCCACGGATTTTAAGAAATGAAAGTTCCTCATTTCGTGTTTGTCAGGCGTTTCCTCACGATTAGGCTGAGGTTATGCGTTCGCAGCCAGATCCCACTGACTCTTAAATTCCGACTTTGACATTTAGCGGCTTTAGGACCAAGCTCCAGGCATTGGGCTCGCACCTTCCTCCTGACAGATGCCCCCGGCAGCTCTGGAGTAGTTGTCGGCGGCCTTGCTACTCAAAGTGTGGTCCGCACACCAGCAGCCCTGCATCGAGCCCTGGGAGCCGTTGGGGACTCCAGGGAGAGGCAGAACTCCAGCCTGAGTCCTGCCTACCTCCACCACTGACCTACTTCCTCCAACACTGGCCACTTTTTGCAGAAAACAGCCCTTCCCTCGTCACCACCCCTGCCCTGCCATAGCTCTTCTTCTAGATTTCCCGGCCCCTTCATTTCCGGGGGAGGATGCCCCCCTGCCTGCCTCTCCCATTGCAAAGATGCTGGTGACAGAAGGCCTAGGTACTGCCTATGTGGCCTGCTCAGGACAAGAATAAAATAGGGCCCCGCTGCGGGCGAGACCCATTGGAACACTGAGGAAAGGGGTGAACATGGAGACACAAGGTCTGAGTCCACTGGACATGCCATCTTCTCTGGAAAGATAGCTGCTGTTATGCCCAGAAAACGGGCCAGGATTGAAACCCAGAACTATCACACTACAGAGCCTGTCACCATTCCAAGTGACAGCTCCTGTCACCATTCCAAGCAACCAGCCTGGAAATGGACCCCGAGTTTCAGAATCTCGATTGAGTGCACTTTCTACTATCTCAAATTTAGGGTCCTTGGCCAGGCAGACTGGGGGACCACAGAGGCAAATGGCTTTGGATAAACTTGTCCCTCCATCCTGTAGCCAGGAGCTGACCGGGTTCCTCATGGACTTCAGGGAACTTGGTGAGAGCCGCTAGGACTTCTAGATTCACCTCTCCTCTTGCTTTGACCAATAAGTCATTCCCACCTCTTCAGTGTCTAAGACCAGGCAGTCAGAGCCAGTCCTGCCTGACTGCGAGATTGAGTCAAGCCCAAGAAATCCGCCTACGGAGGGAGGAGGCTGCGGTGTGTGTGTCAGCCTCGCTGCCTTTTCAGTTCCTCCGACACCCTGAAGCCATAGGAGCTTCTGGAAGGAAGCCTGGCTCCTGGCCCTGGGGAGGGAGTGCACAGCCACAGGCCAGGCAGTTAGATGTAGGGCCACGGGGTGGTGACGGAATCCCAGGTCCCTCACCGTCCACCTCCCTGGCAGAGACCACAGAGTCAAGAATCCGCAGCTAGTTCAGGCAGGAGCCGTGGCTGGGGAACTGAATGGGAGGAGGGCTTTAGAAGGAGACCCCAGGGGCATGGAACAATGGGCCTCGTGACTTTGAGGGGGGGGTGGAGAGGACAGGGAGGGAGGTCAGGCTGTGGGTTTTTAAAAATCTACGTTGGAACTATTCACAGGGGCGTGCACCTGTAGTCCCAGCTACCTGGGAGGCTGAGGTGGGAGGATCACTTGAGCCCCGTAGTTAGAGTCCAGCTTGGGCAACAGGGAGATTCTGTATCTAAAAAACGAAAATTAAAACATAAAAATCTATGTTAAAAAAAAAATCTAAACTGATTTCTGATGACAAAAGTCACTAGTGTTTATTGTTGAAAATTGATCAGTAGTATATTGGCGAATTTTTAGTCTTTTTGAGATAGCTGCAGATAGATAATTAGTTCAGGAAAGACTTGCTGCTGTAACAAATAAACCCTACCATCGCTAACGCAATAGAGGTTTGTTTCTTGCTCATATAAGTCCAGTTGAAGGGAGGAGCATTGGGGTGGGTGGCCATGATCCATATAGTCATTCAGGGATCTATGCTGAGGGAGACTTTTAGGTTCCCCTGGACATTGACATCCAATTAACAGAGAGAGAGAGAGAGATAAAGAGAGAGAGAAAGAGAATGGGGGTGGGCACAGGCCTAGAAGTGACCCACAATTTTGCTTTTCCTCCCACAACAGAGTGGAGTTCAGGCACTCTAAGATATCATGTTTTGAGGTTGATAGAACATGTTACCCTCCTGACTTTCACAATAATCATGTCTAACATTCACCACACTCCATGCTAAGCACTGTCCATCTGTCTTGACATGTCATCCTCATAACTACCCTGTGGGGTGTCGACACTACTATTATCCCTATTTTATAGCTAAAGAAACTGAGGCTCAACGAGGTTGGGTAGTGCCCTCAGAGTCACACAGGAGCAAGGGAGTGGTTGACCCTGAATCCCAGGACTTGAAACACTGCTCTCTCCTGCCTCCCCAGCCTGCCTCCCCCGGGGCCTCCTGGGGTCAGAGATGACCTCAGGAAAGACAGACCCAAGCCACGGGCTGAGTTTTGCAGTGCCTGCAGCCTCATGCCTTTTGGAGCCAGCCTGGGACTCTGTGGCTCCAGGCCTTGGAGCCCACAGCCTGCGCAGCTGCCTGGCTGGTGGGCTGAGCTCTCAGAAGAGGAACCCAGGGGACTGCAGTGATGCGGTGTTGCTCGGAGCAGAACTGAGACTTAACCCGCATCTGTGCAAAGTGCAGGCAGCCAAACGAGGGAGCTCCGTGGGAGGGAAGGGGCTGGATTCTAATTTCACGTTAGCCGCAGACTGTACAGGTGACGTCCAACTGACCATTTCTCCTCCCAGCTTCCAGTTCTTTTATCTGTGCAGCTGAGAGTTCAGACAAGGCCAGTGGTTTTCAAACTGGTCCCAAGGAACTCTCTAGGGCCATAGACTTAGCTGGAAACCACACTGGGGCGGGGGAGGGAGCAGTTGAGAGGAAATGAGCAAGGCAGCCCTGCTGCCCCCACCCTGAGTCGGCTAGTAAAGCTGAACTGTGCAGAAGACGCCCCTTACCGAAAGGCTTCCACTGCAAAAGTAAATTTAAAATCCGCCGTTCTAGATGGTCTCCACTTCCTGCTCTCTTATGTTTTTATCAAATAAATCCATTCATTCAACAGTCCAACAAACATTTTTTTGAAGATACAGCAAGACCCAGAAAGACCCAGTCCCTGTTTTTAGGATGTTCACAATTCAAGCAAAAAAGCAGAGCATTAAACAAGCAACAACCACACAGTGCAATAAACCATCTTCCTTTGTTCATTCACTCAACTCACTGAGCAAATACGTTTATGAAACACCTAGCATACAGCTAGGCACTGTTGAGGTGTTGGACATACACAGTGAGCAAGATAAGGTCCCTGGCTGAGTAAAGCTCTCATTCTAGCTGGGGGAGACAGGCAATAAAGCCAACAGTGACACGAAATGCATTGCTGGACGCCGAAACCTGCCACTAGGGTGAGCAAGGCGCTGTGGGGCTGGGGGGTGTGGAAGGGGTTGCTGTTCAGGCAAGGCCTCCCGAGTTGCATAGGATATTTATTTTTCCATTCCGCCATGACAGCACCAGGGAAACTCATTGCAAGAGCATCACACCTACTAGGTGGCGGGCTCTTCAGGGCAATCTTCTAGGAGGAAGCAGGTAGCTTTAAGTGGGTGTCATGGGGGAGGGTAAGAGCCAAAGCAGAGCAGGGTCATGAGCCTTGTGTTGCCTGGGGTTGTTGCAGCAGAACCCTGCTCTCAGTAAGAGCCCAGTCAACAAATGGGGGGTGGAGGGTAGTTATAATAAGATAATAAATCCTTTCCTCTAGATCAGGGGTTTGCAAACTACAGCTTCCCTGCCCTGAACCAACTCTGGCCCACCACCTGATTTTATAAATAAAGTTTTATTGAAACACAGTCACACCCATTCATTTGCACAGCATCTAGGGCTACTGATGTTACAAGGGCTGAGTTGCATGATTGGGACAGAGACTGTGTGACCCGTGAAACTAAAAATATTTACTATGCCTATAATCCTAGCACTCTGGGAGGCTGAGGTGGGAGGATCACTTGAGGTTAGGAGTTTGAGACCAGATCGCTTGAGGTCAGGAGTTTGAGCAAGATCAAGACCCTATCTCTACAAAAATTAGAAAAAGTAGCCAGGTGTGATAGCATGCACCTATAGTCCCAGCTACTCGGGAGGCTGAGGCAGAAGGATCGCGTGAGCCCAGGAGTTTGAGGTTGCAGTGAGCTATGACGATGACGCCACTGCACTCTAGCCGGGGTGACAGAGTGAGACTCTGTGGCAAAAAAAGATTAAAAAATAAAAATATTTAGTATCTGGCCCTTTGCAGAGAAAAAAAATCACTAACTCCTCTTTTAGACATGCTTGCTAACTGACAAAACCTCATTTCAGCCACTCACCTGGTGCTGACAACCACCCTTTGTAACAGACTGCCTGGGTTTTATTATTATTCCCCAGTTTTCAGATGGGGAAACTGAGGCTCAGAGTGGCTTAGTGAGCAGCCCCTGGTCACATAGTTACCTCCATGGCAGAGTTAGGGGCCTCCTAATCTGTCCTCACTTTGTGTGTGACCCAGGTGAGCACCCTTCAGTTCATTTCTGCCTGAAAGAGAGAGCTTTCTTTCCTTGTCTGAAATCCCCCGGCCTATGGAGCATGCATAAGGCTCCAGCCAGCTCTTTGAAACGCCCCCATTCCTACCAGTGGCAAACAGATGTGGCTTGGCCAAAAAGCAAGCAGAAATCACCAGGAAGTGCGGGCTACAGCCAGCAGGGCCCTCAGATGCTCAGCCGGGTGGGTGTGGTCTCCGATCCGCCCAAGACAGGTGTTCAGAGTACAGAAGTGTTTTGCAACCAGAGTCCCAGCGGCGCTGCCTGAGGCCCCACCGTGCTCAGGGCTGAGTCCCGAGCCTGGGATCCAGGCCTTGCAGGAAGGAGAATGGAGGATACATCACTGGCTGTCCCCAAAGGGATGGGATGGGAGCCCATGTGTTAAGTGATTCTTAACCACTTCGGTACCGCGCTCACTGGCCGCGACACCTCGCCCACAGCGGCACTCACAGTCCGCACGGTAGTCTGTGCCATGCATGGACGACGCGTCTGTTTTGCTCTTGTGTGATGAGGAAAGCTTGAAAGCACTGAAAGCTTGTTTTACTTTACAGGCAGCTTCACTTGTCATGTAAATCAGAATAGGTAACATACACATATATGTTTTCATTGCCTTGCTTTTAAATGTTCACAATTTTATTTTGATGAATGAAAAATTAGGAAAGTCATATCACGGCTGTCGGCTAAAGTCACTGTGCGCGTTCATCTGTGGCTGTCGACTGTAGTCCACGCTGTACCCAAGTGGATTTCCTGCCATGTCAGAAGCAGGAGACACAGATTCTAGTCCGAGCTCCACTCCTGACCAGCTGTGGGCCTTTGAGCTAATTTCTCCCGTCTCTGAGCCTTCATTTCCTTACAATGAGGTCAGACTTGATGAAGCTACAGCCGTGGGTGTGCTGGAGTCAGCTCCTGCCGGCTCACGGGGGAGCTGACCGTGCATCTCTTCCCAATTTCGTGTTTTGTATGTAGTTTGAAATTGGCCATTGTGGAAATATCTACATCATGGAACTTGGCAAATGCTACAAATCAGGGCTTTTATTGTCCTTTGGAGAGCCGGTTGTTAAGCATTTCCCAGCACAGCTCTGCCTAAGGCCCACAGCAGATCCCAGCACCCGTGACCTAGCGCTGGGCAGGACAGGATGGTGCCCAGTGAGAACACAGGGTGTTCAGTTCGGCCCACTGTCCGCAGCCCACGGCCCAAGCCTGGGCTGGGGGCTGCAGAGGCAGCCATGGGGCAGAGGCTCAGAGAAGTTTATCGACTGGCTCTGGCTCACACAGCCTCAGGGAGCTCACAGCGTAACGAAAAGGAACAGGCGAGGCGTGTGGGAGCCGGAGCAGGAGCTGGAGCAGAAGCCACCCAGCTGTGCTGAGGATGCGGGAAAGGACGGGGAGAAGTTGGTAACGGGCAGGGAGGAAGGGTGTTCCAGGCCGAGGGAACTGTGTGTGCAGGGGCCCGGAGGAGTGAACGCGTGTTCCTAGTCGAGAGGATGGGCCGTGATGCAGCCCAGGGAGATGCTATGTGGGAGGGCCATGGAGCAGAACGTCGCCCTGAGTCGGAAGACGCAAAGTAGAGGACGCACCAGTGACTTGGGGGGCAGGCCAGGAGGGCTTCCTGGAGGAGGAGGCTCTTGAAGGAAGAGTATCAAATTAGTATGGAAGGTGGGATCGTGGGTGAGAAAAGAAGCTGGATTCAAGTCCTGGTTCGCCACATTCCAGCCACGTGACCTTAGGCAAGTAGCTTAACTTCTCCGAGACGCATGTCTGTCATCTGTCAAGTGGCACAGTGAACCTAACCCACCTCACGGTGTTGCTTTTAAGAATTCCTCGCTATAATGTTTGCAAAGTGTGCTTTGCCTTTCAAAGCATCCCACCCATGTCGACGCTGTAATGGAGCCGTGGAAGGCACAGGGCGGGGGCTGTCACATGGGTGAGTGTGGCCAGAGCCCAGGGGCAGGAGGGCGGGTGGCTTATCCTGAGGCCATTGACCCGAATCTAGTCATAGATAGCCTGGCTGGAGGAGAGTAGAATAAATCGTGCTGGGCCCAGTCGGGAAGGCCTGGAACACCAGGGCGGGAAACCTGAGCTTGACCCTGAGCAGCCGGGAGCCCACGCACTGCCCCACCAGCCAGCAGCTCCCGAGCTGCCCGGAACCCCCTGGGGGCAAAATCGCCCTGGGTGAGAACCACTGCTTTAAAGGAAAACTCGCCTGACTGTATGTACTCTTGGCGAGTTATGAATACAACACCGAGAAAAAATGACATTCTTCAAGGCAGAGTAGAAACTCAGTCGTCTCCAAGCCAGCGCGCGGGTTCTGGGTGGGCCGCAGACGGCACAGGGGAACCCGCCTGGCTCCCTAACTCATAAATCAAAAAAGAAAAGCATCCCCGTATGCCAGGATCCTAATCATTAAATTATCCACATGAAAAAAACAGCTCGGCGTGCAAAATAATCTTTCCCTCCGGACTCTTCAGTCCTGTCTCAGGTGATGGGACGCTTCCCACACCCACTGATCTTGTGCAGGGCGGGCACGGAAACCTCGAGACGACCCGAGGCGCCCAGAGCAGTGCGGGCGTGTCCGTGGGGGCGTGGCGGGGCACTCCGTGTAAATCAGTTCACGGAATTCTCACCAGAACCACGCAGGACAGTCGTGGTGTCTGAGTCAGCTCACGCACGACTAGAAACGCAGGCTCAGAGAGGTCAAGCAGCTTGGCCAAGGCCACACAGCTGGTGAGTGGTGCTCTGGGGTGGATATTCTGGGTTTTTCTGACCCTGCTTTTCAGGGCTATGCGTGCGTTACCGTCCCCTTCAGCCCACCCATTTTACAGATGGGAAAACTGAGGCCACCTGAGGAAGCAGAACATAGATGTGAATAATAATTCACTTTTCCTTAGCACTTGACAGGTTCTGAGTCACTTACCTATCAAAGACCCTAAGAGTCTATGAGGGCCGGTGTTGCTGGCCTCATCGTGCAGACTAGAAAACGGAGCATGGCCAGAAAGGAAGGCCAGGAGGCACAGTGTTCTCTGGGCAACCAGACAAGGGTGAGTTAGGAGCGGAACTCACGCTCGCTGGACAAACGTTAACGGAGGCCCCCTCAGTGCCAGCAAGGCCCCTCTGGAGCCAGGACTTCGCCGTGCGGCTGCACCTAGCTGCAAGAGAGGCTGGGAAACATGGTCTTCGTCTGGGGAGGCCGAGTCCCAGCCAATGTCAGCGTTCTGCTATTCTGGAATGAAGAGAAGCTGGACAATGAGGGAAGAGGGGAAGCGGCCGGCAGTCTCTGGCACTCTTGCCAGGCTAGGACAGGACTGGGCAGGCGAGAAACACAAGGTCCCCTGTGGCTGGCTGCACGTGACCCTAGAATCACAGTCCCCGGCAGGGCCATTGGCCTCAGACTGGGAAGGTCCCGAGGCAGGGACCGGCGGTGACTCGCTTGCTGTGTCTCCCTGTGTGCGGGCCCCCTCCAGGGCCAACTCACAGTGGCTGCCTTGGGCCACGTGCTTGCTTTGTGCCAGCCACTGCCCCCAGCACCACCTGCAGGGCCAGGAGCTGGGGAGGTGAGAGAGACACTTGCCTTAGGTGCCAAATGTGAGGGGAGGGCCAGAGAAACCCGGGAACCGAAAATAGATTTTATGGAGATGTGTATGTGTGTGCATAGACATATATTCTTTTTAAAAAAAACAATTCAGTGGTTTTGGGCATATTCTCAAGGTTCTCAAAACTACTTCAATTCCAAAACATTTTTGTCACCCCAGAAAGAAATTCTGTAGCAGTCACTCCTGATTCCCTCCTCCTGCCAGCTCCTGGCAGCCACTACTCTACTTTCTATCTCTATGGATATGCTTACTCTGCACATATCATATAAATGCGATTATTAGTATATAGTATGTCCAATACGTAGTCTTCTAGGACTCTCTTCTTTCACTTAGGATAATGTTTCCCTTTTCTTATTTTAAGAGAGAGGGTCTCACTCTCAGGCAGGCTGGGGTACAGTGGCACCATCATAGCTCCCTGCAGCCTCATACTCTGGGGCTCAAGTGATCCTCCCATCTCAGCCTCCCAAGTTGCTGGGACTACAGATGTGTGCCACCACATCTGGCTAATTTTTTTTTTTAACTTTTCATAGAGACAGGGTCTTGTTATGTTGCCCAGGCTGGTCTCCAACTCCTGGCTTCAAGCGATCCTCCCACCTTGGCCTCCGAAAGTGCTGGGATGATAGGCTCATAGGCATGAACCACCTCGCCCAGCCTAGGATAATGTTTTCAAGGGTCATCACGGAGTGTATCAGTAATTTGTTCCTTTTTATTACTAAATAGTATTCCATTATATGGGTGTACTACATTTTGTCTATCCATTCAGCAGTCAATGAACATTTGGGGCTGTTTCTACTTTTTGGCTATTATAAACAATGTTGCTATGAACATTTGTGTACAGGGCTTTGTGTAGAAATATGATTTTGTTTCTCTCTGGTATACTACTAGGAGTGGAACTTTTGGGTCATATGGCAAGATAAGTAACATTTTAATGCAATATTTTAAGAAATAAAAATTAATGAGAAAAAGCTATGATGACCAAAATAGCAACATTTTCAATAAAGACACACTGTTGAATATTTTATGATCTTGCATTATTGTGCAACAGGAAGAGTGATTTCCAGTCGGCCTGTGGTTTCCAGGCCCACGTGAGCTTCAGGAGGGCTGACAGTGGCGTGCAAACAGATTGGCAGCAAGATTTTATATACGGTCGTGTTTTTGGAGTGTAGAGCATTCATTAACTTTTTCCACTTGGTTCACGATGCGAGGAGATATTTTGATAAATGTGCATAAGAACACACATTTTTTTTCCCTTTTGCCTCTGGCCTCAGTAAGGCGCTGACCACCCGCGCGTCATTTCACTTAATCCTGAAACATCCTCAGCCACCTCGTTCTCCATCCTCTCTGCCGAGGTTGGAGGAGGGACAGAACTTCCTGTGGTCCACAGCTATGAGAGGCAGACGTGGGATTTGAACCCCTGTCTGAGGCGGGAGGCCCAGCCTTCACGCGGTACCTCTCAGGGTCTCAGAGTGAGAGCGGCCAAGGAAGAGGCACTTGAGCTCTCTGAAGTCTTTTCTCCAGTAAGGTGAGCAATCCCATTGTTGGGAGGAACAAAGGAGAACGTGCATGGTCAACTAGGAAATTTGCTTTCCTCCCCCGGAAGTGCTTGCCCTGAGCCGCCTCTCGGGGCTGGGATGAAAATCTCCAAGTGAAACATCCCCACATGTGCTGTAGGAACCTGCCAACCGCGTCTCTTCATGTCCCCCCAACGAAGCCACATGTGAAAAATCTATTTTAGAGCTAAGGATTAGAAAACTAATTTGGTTGCCCCCAAGAAACGGGCATATTTTTCTTACGGACAACGAGAAGAATACAAATGGTTGCATTTTCCTCCTCACTTTGGCCACCAGGAAACTCACAGCCAAATCCGTCACTGTAAAGGAGCGGTTGTGCAGGTTCTTGCTTATTCGTATTTTTCTTTTTCCTATAGTACAATTCCTCTTGTCGTTTATAAGCGGAACTGGTGTTTTTCCAGTTTTTATTTAGATTTTACTGTTTTATCTGGTATATTTTCCAATAGTCACCTAAGTCCTTTGTAAACAGGTCAAGTAGAAATGCACTTTTTGAAAGAACTGTAAATTGCCTGGCATGTGTTTGGGCTGATTATGAATCTCACCCAAAACACAGAGGGCAGCAGCTCTGGAATAGGGCCACGCCCAGGCCTGGCAGTCCCCAGCTGAGTCTGAGGGCCAGCAAGCACCTCCCGGGTGCCGGAGCCCTGGACTCGCTCTGGTCAGAGGAAGTGAGAGGTGGGTTTGGGGACCTGGCGTGGCTCTCCCCCCAGTGCAGAGCTGCCTGGCCGAGCCCCCTTTCTCCAGTGCACTGGCAGAGCCCGGCCAGGAGGCCTCTGTCCTTGCTGGGCTTGTCCCCCTACAGGTGCAGCTGTGTAGGCTTTGTGTTGCCACAGGGGCAGTCTTCGGAGTTGGCCCAGAGCAAAAGCCGGGAGGCATCCTGGGGCCCACCTGCCACTCCCCGGCCTGCGCTGCTCCTCTGCAGGGTGCCCGCCTGCCTCGCTGCTGCTGTCGAGATGCTCCGGGCCCGGGAACACCGCCCCGCAAGGCAGGAGTGACAGACTCTTCCTTCTAGGGGTCTTTATGGCTTAAAAGAAGCCCTTAGCAAAAGGCACTGCTTAACCCAGAAGAGGGCAGGTCGGATGGTGGCATTTCGGGCCGCGTAGTATCTGATCGAGGGGGAGGGTTTCTGTTTTGCAGGTGGGGAAGGAGGCGTGTGGTTCATGGGGACGTGGAACGTTCCCAGAAAACACGCATTGGGGGCAGACCGCCGCTTCTGGGTGGGTCCGTGAATGAGCGTGATGTGGACTTGACTGTCAAGCAAGCAGCGAGGGGCAGTCAGGGTGGGGAGGACAAGAAAAAGGGAAGGGGTCAGAGTCTTGCTCACCTTCTCAGTTCCTTCTTCCTTAACCTGGACTGTGTCTCAGGCCTCCGAGGAGGCTGATCCCAGCGTCCTCCCTCCCTGAGAGTCACGAGAGACGGGGAACGTTCCTCTTCCAGGAGCGGCCACCTCCACCCAGCAAACCGCTGCCCCTCGCCCTGGCAGGGAACAGCAAACGGAGAGCCTTGCACTCACCGCCTTCTGCCTCCTTCTCCTCCCAGGGAAGCCCTACGGCGCCGACGACTTCCTGCCCGTGCTCATGTACGTGCTGGCCCGCAGCAACCTCACGGAGCTGCTCCTCAACGTGGAGTACATGATGGAGCTCATGGACCCCGCCCTGCAGCTGGGGGAGGGTGAGTCACCACCCCGGGCCATCTCCAGGCCACTCGGGCCATTGCACACGCCCAACTCGGCCACGCCAGGGGCACTCCGGGTGGCCCAGCAAATGCGGGTGTGAATCCTACACAGGCCCTGTCCTGGGGGAAGCGCCCAGACTAGGAAGAGAGATAAGCCAGTAAAGAGAGCGTGTCACCACTACGTGACAAGTGCTAGAATGACAGGGAGCCCAGAGAGTATGGGACCATGTTACCCAGACTGTGCGGTCGGGGAGGGCTTCCTGGAGGAGGTGACACCTGAGCTGAGCATGGAAGGATGAACAGGAGCCAGCCGATGAAGAAGGGGAAAAGGCAGTCTCCACAGAGAGGACAGCAGGAGATGGTTGTGTAAAATATGAAGCTGACATGGGGGCAGTGCCCACAGCTCTTAGACAGGGGTGGCCCCCTGGAACTCCTAGCCCCTTGCTCGTCCAGCCCTGGGTCAGCACCGCTGTCAGGGGAACAAGGTTAATGACATGGTAAGAGGCTCTGTGCTCCCCAGTAGGATGAAGGCAGAGGTGGGGCTTGTTCCACCCCACACTCAGTTTCCCTTCCCCTTTCCCCTTCCACCACATCCTCCACCCACTTAGCCCGAGCCACCCTCCCACCAAGAATTTCTCGAGGGGCCACCAGCACAGATAACAGCTCTGAGAGGGCTCTGGCTTGTCCTCTGAGACGTCAGCCTCAGGGTGGGGTGAGAACCCCAGGCCCTCAGTGCCCCCTTGGGCTTTGTGGCTCCTGAGATGAGCTGACCTGTTTTGCATGTGTTTGCATTCTTTGCATGTTCCATTCTCTGGGGTGATGGCTTGATGTCAGAGTTCTGTGATTTCTTGACTGCTCAGGGGAGCATGTTAAAACCATGAAGTTTGCTGTCATATATAACTTTGGCTTGTGGCTCTGGGGCTTCTGGAGTTTCTGTTTTTGTTTTGTTTTTTTCCTCTTTATAGTTAAAAATTTCTTGTAGTTGGAACAACTTTTCCTCCCAGAGGTCTAGGAATTCTGGAGAGCTTTCTTCAGCAGTGATCATCTGCGGCCCAGTGTATTTACCCATCCACCCATCCATCCACTCATCCAGCTGTCTGCCCATCTATATATCCATCCATCTATGCATCTATCCATCCATTCGTCCATTCATCCACCCCTCCATATATACATCCATCCATCCACCTACCCATCCACTCATCCAGCTATCCACCTATCCACATATCCATCCATCTATACATCCATCCATCCATCTGTCCATCTATCCACCCATCCATATATCCACCCATCCATCCACTCATCTACTATCCACCTATTCATATATCCATCCATCTATACATCCATCCATCCATTTGTCCATCTATCCACCCATCTATATATCCACCCACCCATCCACTCATCCAGCTATCCACCTATCCATATATCCACCCATCTATACATCTATTCATCCATTCGTCCACCCATCCCTCCACTCATCCACTTATTCACCCATCCATATATCCACCCATCCCTCCACTCATCCACTTATTCACCCATCCATATATCCACCCATCTATGCATCTATTCATCCATTCGTCCACCCATCCCTCCACTCATCCACTTATTCACCCATCCATATATCCACCCATCTATGCATCTATTCATCCATTCGTCCACCCATCCCTCCACTCATCCACTTATTCACCCATCCATATATCCACCTATCCATCCACTCATCCAACTATCCACCTATCCATATATCCACCCATCTATGCATCTATTCATCCATTCGTCCACCCATCCCTCCACTCATCCACTTATTCACTTATTCACCCATCCATATATCCACCCATCTATGCATCTATTCATCCATTCGTCCACCCATCCCTCCACTCATCTACTTATTCACCCATCCATATATCCACCCATCTATGCATCTATTCATCCATTCGTCCACCCATCCCTCCACTCATCCACTTATTCACCCATCCATATATCCACCCATCCATCCACTTATCCAGCTGTCCACCCATCCATATATCCACCCATCTATGCATCCATCCATCCATTCACCCACTCACAATCCAACCATCCATGCACCCACTCATCCATCCATGCCAGAAACCTGGACTACAGTGCAGGGCAAGAGTGGTGAGGCTCAGAGCCTCCTGAGAATGAATGAATGCCTCATTCTGCACCCCACATTTTGGGATGTTCACCTCCTCAGGCCTTCATGGGCCTTCTTCCTTGGTTTCCCCAAGGAAAGGAGAGCTCTGAGCAGGCGCACAGAAGCCACACAAGGCTGAAGGGTGGGCAGAGGCCTCCAGGCCACACCGACCTGTCTCTCACCAGCTCCACCAGCCTGAGGGGAAAGAAGAGCAGGCAGCGGGAGGCAGCAGGGGTCGGGGGCTATGAGCGGAATCGGCCTCGTGCCCCAAACCCTGAGCACCCCGTTTCCTAGCACTCACTCCCCAAAGGGACACTCCGCAGGAATCTTCACTGTGGTCTGGAGCTGCCATGCATGTCACCTCTAAAGGTTTGACTTTGACATGTCAACAATTACCAGAGGTTTAGAAAAGAAAAAGAAAAAAATTACCATAAGTAGGGTAAGATATTAACAATAAATCAGGGGAAAGTGTTCTCACAAATCAGCACCCCTAGAACTAGCAGCCTCAATATGTAAAAGGCTCTTCTTACACATCAACAAGAAAAGCACTCAGACCCTTAAGAGGCACCTGGGCAAAGGCCATTTGCTCATGTGTTTATAGACATCGCTGAGCCGCTACTTTGTGCCAGGTGGCAGCACATCCCTTTTCTCGTGGAAAAAGTTGCATTCGGGGGGAATCAGACCTTAAACAGGTTAAATAAACAAAGCGAACAAGATAATTTCCCATCGGATGACATCGGATGAAAGTTGAGAAGAAATGGAGTAGGCTGGTGGGTTGGAGGGATTGGCAGGGTAGGACTCAGGTGACAGGAAAGCCCCAGACACAGAGCAGTGTCACCTTCTCTTTACTTTTTCTTTTTTTCACCATATTTTCCACAGTGGAAAATGGGCGTGTGCTGCTGATATACCCTGGGAGAAATCATTTAAAGATCCTGCTAAAGGAATGATACCAACACCACTGGGTTATGAAGCCTAAGGGACAATGTCCCTGAAAGCCCTTTGGCAGGTGGAAGGATGGAGCAAGACCATGGGGCTCCGTGCAGATGGTCTGAGCACTGGCAGGTCACCGCCTAGCCACGGGTTCCCCTACTCTGTCCTCAGCCTGAATCCTTGCAGCCAAGCAGGGCCCAGGCCAGGCACAGTGGCTGAGCAGGGACAGGGCAGGGACATCCTTGGGCCAGCAGCCTCCTCCTGTGGACCTGCATCCCCCCACCCCAACCCTGCTGTGGCCTCCTGGGATCCTTCTTGTGATTCCCAGAAGCTTCGGGGTGTTGGGTGGGAAAGGGGAGGGCCTTTAGGCAGGAGAGATGGTCTATTCTGGGCTACTTTAAGTATTTTGGGGACAAGCCAAAGTACAAATAAATACATAAAGATCTTAAACAGTGCGCCAGTTCTGACCAAAGCTGCCTGAACACGCTGCCACCTGCGCTTTCCCAGACTCGAGTAGTCTTGGCCCCGAGGCAGCCCTGTCTGCCCACGAGATGCCTGGCCCTGCGTGTGGCAACTCCGAGGGCCAGAGGACAGATGCACGCTACGTTTCTCATGCCAGCAGGTGGGGTGCCTCCCTGCACCTCTCTGCCCTACTCCAGTGGCCAGCCAGGGTGTGGGAGGTCACAGCACCTAGGACAGGCCCAGCCTCACAGGTGTTTGCCTCTGGTACCTAGATGACTTGGGCCTCTCCAGCTTGGGTGGGGACTTCTGCCTTTTAACAGCCTTGAACTTCCATCTAGATGCGTCTGGGCCCAAGGGCAGGGCGTAGGACATGAAGATGAAGGTGTTCTGCGTTTCCCCGGCTTAGCCCTCCTGACTTGGCTGGGGCTGAGGGGGGTGGTGTACAGGTGCTTTGTCACCTCAGCCCCTGACGTCCAGGGGAGAAGAGGGGTCCTACCTGAAAGGGGAGGAGAAGAGGCAGATCCAGTCCAGTGGAGCTTAGAGACGCTTGGGATGGGGGCCCCCCAGAGCTCCCAGACTCTTGAGAACTTAATTTGTTTGAACCTCAAGAGAATTAACACAGGGTGGAGTAAAAAGAGCAGTTTGGAGGCTGGATTTGTGGCCCAGTTCCACAAATCTGCCTGGTTGGAGACCTTGGGCAAGTCACCTAGCCTCTCTGGCTTAGGAAAGTGAAGCCGCTGGGCTAGATTGGGGTTTTCAAACGGTCTGGGTGCTCTAGCATTCTGCAGAGGTAGTGGGATGTTACATCTCTTTGGGATGCTCTGACAAAATACTGGATAACTTTTGAACCACAGAAATGTACTCCTCACAAGTTCTGGAGGGTGGGAAGTCCAAGATCAGGGCACTGGCAGATTCCGTGTCTGGTGAGGGCCCACTTTCTGGTTCATAGAAGGTGCCTTCCCGCTGTGTCCTCACATGGTGGAAGGAGCAAGGAGCTCTCTGGGCCCTCCTTTAAAACGGCATTGATGCCATTCGTGAGGGCTCCACCCCATGACCTAATCACCTCTCAAAAGGCCCCAGCTCCTAATACCATCCCCTTGGGGGTTAGAATTTCAACATCTGAATTTGAGGGGGTATTGGGAGGAAACACAAACATTCAGACCATAGCACTCGGGGCAGAATGAGAGATGGAGTTGGGCCCTGCCTTCACAGCTCTCTTGAGCAAACCCCTCTGTGCTCAGCACAAAGCCTGCAAGTCAGATTCTTTGGACCCTTCCTGCACTTGGGACCTTCATGTTCGCTGAGCCTGTTCCACGTGCTGTAACTTAGCAAAGATCTAGCCACTGGGTGCCACTTTCTTTGCAGCAGGCATAGGGGGCAGGAGAGGTCAGGGACTTCCTGTAAGCAGTGGGGAGGGCCCAAGATCTGCACGGACGGACGGAGGACGGACGGGGCCCCAGCCCCCTTTCCAGCCTCTGTCCCCTGCTCCCTCCACTCTGGGAAATCATGGGGCAGACAGGAGACCCGGGCGGCTGCTGGGCACCTGGAAGCCAGCTCAAAATCCAAACCTCTCCCAGAAGCGCCCTTGTGGACTCTTTTGCCCACATCCCCTCCTCAGGCTGCCTGACAGCCTGCCATGCTGGGCTTATTAGGACCAGTGGGTTTCCCAATCAATGAACATCACACCTGCCCCAGAGAGAACTGGCTCCAAAACTCACACTGGAGTCGCCTGCCACCTAGTGGTCCTGGCAGGCATGGCATGGCCCCAAGGCAAAGGGAAGTTGGCCACACTGGCAGGGAAGGGGCAGCCCTTGAGCCCTCAAGGGTTACTGGCAGGGCCTGGAGTTCCTCCTCCCGCTTCACCCAGCAGGGTGAGAAGCCTCAGAGCACCTCCTGGAGGCCATGTGGCCACTGTGCGTCACTCACACATTCCTTAGCCCTGCACTTGGCATGTACTCATCTCACTTTTCACAGCGAGACTGGCTTTGCAGATGAGGAAACTGAGGCATAGAGAGGACAGTAACTCACCTGAGATCCCGGGCTGGCTGCCACAGGGTAGAGACCTAGAGCTCTCTGACTCCAAAACTGGCAGTTTACAGTCGCAGGCTGCACTCACCTCCTGTTACCAGCCAGGGAGACAAACTCACAGACTGGAAACAGTCAAGGCATGCCGAGTAGGGGACATGGGCGCTCAGGGCAGCAAGGGCTGGGGGCAGCTTCCTAGCCTACTCGGGCTTTGAGCTCAACTAAATTTTTGAGCCATGTGAATGTATAACTTATTCTAAAACACAATCTTGCAAAAATGTAGAGGAAATTTTAATTACAATTATATAGTTACATGCAATTTTAAAGATTTTAAATAAAAAATTTGAATTGTTCATTTCTTATCTTAATTCACACATATTCTTAATATCTAATGTTTCCTAAATTGATCTAAGCTTTGAGACACTTCAGATTGCAAAATTTACATGACGTTTTAAGATTTTAAAAAATATTTTGTATGGATGCTTTCAAGTTCATTCTCCTTAGCTTGTCAGGAGCTTTGGCTAAAAGGTTTGACAAGTACTACTTTTGTCGAGCCCCCACACTTAGAGAGAGGAAACTGAGTCCCAGAGAGGGTGGGTGAGCCATGCAGGTGATCCTGTGGCCATAGACGCCTTTATCTTACCTCTCACCCACTCTGACAAGGGTGTGAACTTTTCCCGTGTCAGTTGCAGAATTTGTGGGGATATGTAGGCAGCTTCCTCCAGTGTAACAGGAATGCTTTGGGCTGCAAATAACTCACAATGTAACTAATACTGGTTTAAATCAGAGCAAGGGATTGGTTTGCCTCTTGCATCTACAAGTCCAGGGTAAGCAACTGATAAGGACGGCAGTTTGCAGCCCTGCCACCAGGGAGTCACGGACACAGCTCTTTCTGTCTTTCCTTAGCATGTGGGCCTTTGTCTTTGTACCTGTCACCTCTTATCACAAGACAGCTGCTATTCCTCTGGGCTCACCTCTGCGTTCCAGGCAGGAGGAAGGGGGACAATCAAAAACCCCGAGAGATACATCAACTGAGGCTGTCCCTTTCAAAGGCGTTCCTGGAAGCCCCACCCAGAGTCTTCCACATCTGAGAAGCCAGAACAGAGTCTCCTGCCTCTCCCCCCCGAGCTGCGAGGGAGCCTGGGAACTGCACGTTTTCAGTAGTTACCTCCCCAGATAAAAGCAGAGTTCAATTTATAGAAGAGGGAGATGGGATTTGACTGGGTCACTAGCAGAATCTGTCTCATGTCAAAATCATCACCCTAGCACATGAAGGTTGGGCAGAAAGACCTGGCCAGTGGTAGGGAAGTCCAGAGAAGTGCCATGAAGTGGGTGACACTGGAGACCAGAGGAGAGCAGGGCGCCCAGGGCCCTCATTCTCCCCTGGTCCCTAATCACTGTGCAACCTTGGCCAAGTCACCTTCCCTCTCTAGGACTCAGTTTCCTCTCTCTAAAGTAAGTGGGCTCAACAGAGTTAGTACTTCTCAAACCTTTTAGCCAAGGCCCCTAACAAGCTAAGGAAAATGAACTTGTAAAATATGTATTTTTTAATCTTAAAACTTCATGCAAATCCTATAATCTGAAGTATATTAGAGCTTAATTTAGGAAACATTAGGTAATAAGAATATGTGTGAATTAAGGTCAGAAGAAATGGAGAAATGAACAATTCAAATATTTTGCTTATTTTAAATCTTTAAAAATTACTTGGAATTGTGTAATTAAAATTTCCTCTACATCTTCTTAAAATTTTTTTAGATTAATTTATACATGTATATGGCTTAAATTTTTAAAAGCATATACAGTCGCTCCTTAACTTATGATGGGGGTCACATCCAGATACACCGCCCATCATAAGTTGAAAATATCTTAAGTAGAAAATTCATTCAATACACCTAACCTACCAAACATCATAGCTTAGCCCAGCCTACCTTACATGTGCTCAGAAGACTTAAATTAGTTAACAGTTGGGCAAAATATCTAACACAAAGCCTATTTTATAATAAAGTGTTGAATATCTCATGTAATTTATTGAATACTGTGAAAGTGAAAAACTGTGGTTGTATGGGTACTTGAAGTCCCCTTTCTACTCTACACAAGTTGCGTCTGGGGCATCCTAAAAGTTGAAAAGTCCTAAGTGAAACCGTCACCAAGCAGGGCGGCTGTATGTGATGATGCAGTGAGCAGTCTCCCGCCCACCCTGGCTCCCAGCCACCCTTCCCTACCCTGAAGTTATCCACAGCTCTCAGCTCCTTGTGTATCCTTTCATTTTAAAACATTTTAAAAGTCATTTTTTCACACCTGTAATCCTAGCACTCTGGGAGGCCGAGGCGGGAGGATCGCTCCAGGTCAGGAGTTCGAGACCAGCCTGAGCAAGAGCGAGACCCCGTCTCTACTAAAAAAATAGAAAGAAATGAATTGGCCAACTAAAAATATATAGAGAAAAAAAATTAGCCAGGCATGGTGGCGCATGTAGTCCCAGCTACTCGGGAGGCTGAGGCAGGAGGATCACTTGAGCCCAGGAGTTTGAAGTTGCTGTGAGCTAGGCTGACGCCACGGCACTCACTCTAGCCTCGGCAACAGTGTGAGACTCTGTCTCAAAAAACTTAAAAAGTCATTTTTAAAATAAAAACTCATTTTAAAACATCATTTACAGTATAAGCAAGACTTTCGTTCTGAAGGGGAGCCAAGTTCAGAGCAGGGCCCAGAGGGCGGGGGTGGCGGGATGGCACTCTGGGAAGCTCGCTGTGGGTGGGGGGCTGGAGTTGGCTCAGGTGTAGCAGCCCCTGACTCAGGTGAGCCGCAGGGTGCGGCAGTGGGTGGAGCCTGGAGGAGGTGGGCGGGGCGAAGGTGGGCGGGGCAGGCCGTGCCTGGACCAGCCTTTCCCTTTGCCGGTGGGCCAGCGGCGGGGGTCCTAGCTCAGCCTGCACGCCCTGTCCCCGCAGGTTCCTACTATCTGACCACCACCTACGGGGCCCTGGAGCACATCAAGAACTACGACAAGATCACGGTGACCCGGCAGCTGAGCATGGAGGTGCAGGACTCCATCCACCGCTGGGAGCGCAGGCGCACGCTCAACAAGGCGCGGGCCTCGCGCTCCTCAGTGCAGGTGACGCCCGCCACGAGAGTGGGAGGGGCGGGCGGGACCCTGCCCAGACACCATCCGCTCCGGGTGTCGTCTCCTGGCTGACATCCCCTCGAGGGAACCGTGAGGTTCCCACGCCGGAGGAAAGGCCCCCGGCCCCTTCCCGCCACCCCGTGTCTAGCTCTGTGCCCGGGACGTGGGCGGGCCTAGAAACGTTTCCCTGGGCATTGGTGTCCTAGCTGGGCAGAAAAGATGGGAATGAGGTATTGTTCAACGTTGCTTAGCACCCACCATGTCGTAGCTCCCTGCTAGGGCTGGAGATGTGGACCTGTCACCCCAGTCCGTGCTTTGGGGGAACCCACGAGCCGATGCACATTCTTGCCCCTCGGTCCCTGGACAGATGCAGCAGCTGTCCAGGTCCCCACTCCCCCAGCCTGCTGTCCACCAATCCAGCCGCCCACCCCTCCCCGCCACTCTCTACACAGACTCAGTATTCAAACTATTCCTGGCCAGACCCCCACCCCTCCTGCACTCCCATCACCCCACACACCCGAGGCTGCAACAAATCTCCCAACACGCTGAGCCAAATCACTGGCTGCTCAGCCTCTGCCCACACCGGCCTATCTCCCCTTCTTCATTGGCTATAACTGTCCACCCTTTAGGACAAGACAGCCCCCTCCTCTGAGAAGCCTTCCCCGATTACCCTCGCCCCCCACCCCATTCGCCACAGGCTGGCTTAGATGCGTGCTTGGTACTTCCTGCTGCTGCCCCACCCCTCCTTGACAGTGCGGCAACCCGCTGCATATGAAGCTGTGCCTCTGGGCGGGCAGGGCCCATGGTTCACTCCTGTCAGGGGACCGGGCCAGGGTCTGGGACAGAGCAGACCCAGGTGTGCGCAGGCCAGCAAGCGGGACAGCAATCCAGAGCTGTTAGCAGCTGTGCAGACTCACTCACTGCCCTGGCAGCCAGAGCACACCTGTCCCGAACCCCACTCCTGGCTTTCAAGATGGCCCATGTATAATAAATAGGCAGAGCCCAGGCCTGGGAGGCAGGAGGCTCCAGTTTTGGACCCAGTTCTGTACTAGCTTGCTGCGTGACACAGAGCAATCCTTGCCCCTCTCTCAGACTCAGTTTTTCTATCTACACAGGCCCACTGTGGCTAATCAACAGCATCTTGATAAATATTTAATAACTGGCTCTCTGGAGGTACAAAAAAAAAAGCTCTGATTTTAGCTTCTGTCAATTTCCATGGTGTAAATACTCCCACCATGGCCAATTTCAACCTGGCAATACTGAACTTGGAGTTGGAAAGAGATGCACACAGTTGGCTCTCCCAAGCGGATATGAAGCAGCATAAGCCAGCTCCAGCACACACTGTGCCCAGCCTGCTTCTGGCACCTGTCCCCCCACCCCCGAACACCCCCCCCCAACTCTGGGGATATGGACTCTCCGGATCCAGGCCTGCCCCAGGCATTCCTTCTTGCTTCCAGCCTGTGGGTTCCCCATGCTGGGCCAGGCAGAGCGTCAGTGGGATGGGCCCCCAGCACTGGGGTGAGGGAAGCTTTGGAAGCCCCTGAGCACGTACCTGGGATCTGGGGAGGGCAGCACCTCTGACCCCTCCCAGTGCCTCCTCTGACCTCGCGCCTTAAATCCCCTCCCTGGGGAGTGGAAGTGCAGAGCCAGTCACCAGTGAGTGTTGAGGGCCCTTGGGGACCTAATGGAGGACAGGGAGCCCTAAGGCAGCCACTAAGAGGCGGAAGGAGTGGGCTGGGCTTTCCTCCTCCCAGAAGACATGGATGGTCCCAGTGACGCTTTTGACACGGAGCCTGGCGCCTCGTAAGCGCTCACCCCCTGTGGCCGCAGTTGTCGCCTCTGTGCTGCGGTCCTTGCGATCCTCCAGGGGGAGGCTGCGGGCACACTCCGTCCACAGGGGGCGCGCCGCGCGCACGGTTGCCGCCCGCTCTGAGCCTGGGCACCGCGCGGGGCCGTCCCAGGCTCGCTGCCGGCTCTGAGCTTCCTCACGCCTCACGGGAGGCTGGCGCTGCCCCGTCTACAGTCGAGGCCCGGGCTCGAAGCAGTCGGGTCAAACAGTAAGCGGGAGCAGATGCAAAGCCAGGCAGGCCACGGGACTGGCGGCCACATGAGCCAGGCCACGAGGCCGCCGAGGTCCCTCCCGGCTGCGGAGGACCGCTGAGTGTGCCGTGCGCGCACTGCCAGGGCCCCGGGCCCGCGGGCGTCGCCTCGCTTTGCTCAGGCCGTGTCCCTCCCCGCCCAGGCCGGACCCGCCCTCCTGCGCCCAGTGCCCCCCTCCCCGTCTCCGCCCGCTCCGCCGCGGCGCCCCGGGGCTGGACCGCGCGCCCGCCCGGACTGCGTGGCGCTGGGGTGGGCTCTGCGCCTCCGGTTTTGATGACTGCTGTGCCCAGCTTTGCGCCTGGAGTGAGGGGACTCGGTGAGGGAGGGAGGGAATGTATGAATGAATGAATGAACGAACGAACGAACGAATGATGGGACGCCTGCGGACCGGCCACAAGAGGGCGCGCTCGGTCCTCATTGCCAGGAGCCAAAACCGACTCCGAACCGCTCGCAACAGTGAGCCCAGTAGACAGGTGAGGCTGGGGCGCAGGTGGCCCAGCCGCGGAGTGAGGCCGGGGACGCAGGCGCGCGACTCCCCGCTGGCCCGAGCGCTCGGCGTCGGGGTGGCGGCGACAGGCGCCCGCTTGGCCCCGCCGGTGACCGCAGGCCCTCCGTGTCGCCCCGCAGGACTTCATCTGCGTGTCGTACCTGGAGCCCGAGCAGCAGTCGCGGACGCTGGCGTCGCGGGCCGACACGCCGGCCCAGGCGCTGTGCGCCCAGTGCGCGGAGAAGTTCGAGGTGGCGCAGCCGCAGGACCACCGGCTCTTCGTGCTGGTGGACGGGCGCTGCTTCCAGCTGGCGGACGACGCGCTGCCGCACCGCATCAAGGGCTACCTGCTGCGCAGCGAGCCCAAGCGCGACTTCCACTTCGTGTACCGGCCCCCCGACGGCGGCGGCGGGAGCCCGCCCTGCCTGGTGGTGCGGGAGCCCAACTTCCTGTGACGCCCTCGTGGCGGTACTCGCCCAGACTGGCCGGGACGCAGCAGCGGGCTGGCGCACCCTCGCTCAGCACGCGCCCCGCATCTGATGGCCACAGTCGCACAGGCGTGCTTCCCACTGGGCACGTGCAGGGTGATTGTGAACACAACCTGAAGATGCGCCCAAGGGCCCGTCCTGAGCCATGGCACTGAGAGGCCATGTTCTTCATCAGACGGAAAGGGAAACTGAGGCTCCCAAAGGGAAAAGGCTCTCCAGCCAGCTGCAGCAAACAAGCCCAGCCCCTGTTCCCCACGCCCACCGCATCCTTGGTCTTTCCAGGACAGGGCCTGAGCTCAGTTACCCCAGGACTGGGGACGTAAGGGTGCTGGCCACAGCTGTGCCCTGCGCCCCTCAGGGTGGATCTGGCATGTTTTGGACCTGCCCAGCATCTCAGGAGCATCTCAGGGTGTGTGTTGAAGAGAGGCCCCCAACTCCTGCACCAGAGCCTGCCCTCCCGGCTAGCAGTGCCTGCGGCCCTCTGCAGCCGGCTCCAAGCCCTGCCGGAAGCAGCCAGACGCACGCTGGGACAACCAAGCGAGGCCAGCTCCACGGACACACGGACAAGCCCCGCCTCCGCCTCGGGAAAACTGACAGCGCCCTTTCCCTGGCGGACGCACCCCGGGGGCGTGGCAGTTGCTGCAAGAGGCACAGTGTGAGGAGTCTAATAAAAGCCCTTTTGAAAAACGGCATCTCCCTTTCTGAAGGGTTTGGAGCTCTGCTCCGCTAGCCCAGCCCCCATTCACAGCCTACCCTCCTTCCCAGGCGGGTTCAGAAACCACCTGCCGGCATGGCGGGGTGGCTCACGCCTGTAATCCTAGCACTCTGGGAGGCCGAGGCGGGCGGATTGCTTGAGGTCAGGAGTTCAAAACCAGCCTGAGCAAGAGGGAGACCCCGTCTCTACTATAAATAGAAAGAAATTAATTGGCCAACTAATATATATAGAAAAAATTAGCCAGGCATGGTGGCACATGGCTGTACTCCCAGCTACTCAGGAGGCTGAGGCAGGAGGATTGCTTGAGCCCAGGAGTTTGAGGTTGCTGTGAGCTAGGCTGATGCCACCGCACTCACTCTAGCCTGGGCAGCAAAGTGAGACTCTGTCTCAAAAAAAAAAAAAAAAAATTACAGAAACCACCTCCCCACCTTGCCACTGAGGATCCTGTCCTCTCTCACCTCTCTCAGGAATACCATTCCCTGTAGTCTTTCCCTGGTCAACTCCTATACATCCTTCAAAGCCCATCTCCAGAAAGCCTTCCTTAAGCCCCCCGGGTTGAGCCAAACTGTCGTTATCCATGTCCCCACAGCCCCTGGGGCTTGTCTCTTTCACAAGAGAGATCCCCTCAAGTTGCAGTTGCCTGCTGATACGTCTGCTTTCTCCACCATTTGGACCATTCGTGTCTGTGTCCTCGGCACTGAATAAAAATAGGTATTTGTAAGTGTCTGCTCTTCCAGGCCCTGGAAAACAGCAAAGAACAAAACCCAAGGCTCGTATGGAGCCCCAGTGTGAATGGCCGTGAGCAGGGACTCCAGGGAATGGCAACTGAACTGGGCTGACTTTAACTCCTCAGCACCAACTAGCTCACTCAGCCAGTCAACAAACACCTGTTCGACCCTGGCTCCCGGCCAGCCCCGTGTGAGATGCAGGGAGGCTCCAGGATGCTGCCTTGCCCCCGATGCGAGAAAACAAGCAAATACCCAGAACCTGACGGAGGCCGGCCATGATCCCAGAGTGCCTGTCCCCACCCAGTGCAGACGCTGCCATTGGCCTTGGGCTGGGCTACACAGCCCTGTGCCCCAGCTCCAATGGAGCAAGGTTGAGGGGACCCCATTTACCCAAACACCCACTTGCCCAGGTGGGCCCCAGGCTTGGGGTGGGGTTCAGAGGGTAAGTTAGGCCCCAGCCCTGCCCTGGGGGGCTTATGCCTGACTTCCAGGAGGGACAGAGCTGGCCAGTGGGCTGGACTCAGGGAAGGGCTGTAAGAACATGTATGTACATGTGCATGTGTGTGCCAGGACCCCACCCTGAGGTCAGTGCTAGGGTCCACTTTTCGGGAGAAGCCAGGGAGCCTTCGTGAGCCCCCAGAGAGCAGGAGGGGAGTTACCAGAACAAAGTCCTACCCATAATGAAAGGTCCTAAACTGGTCCCTGAAGTGGCCTGGCCCCGCTGGCCCCGCAACACCCTAACGGGGTGGACCAAGTTTGCCATAGTTGTGAGCAAGTTTCTGCTGAGGAGGGTCAGGCAGGCCTGCAGGTGGGGCAGGCAGAGACAAGCAGAGCCCCTGGTGGGGGAGCGAGAGGAGGGGGATCCCATGGCGTGACCCCACCCCTTCGCCACACGCTCACAGAGGAGCCTGGCCTCCCCACTCGGCAGCCCGAGGCCACGTCTGTCTGCAAAGCCTGGCACACGTCTGCTGCGTACACACCGGGCTGGCTGGAATCCAAGACTGGGGTGTCTCCCACCAGGCAGGGTCACCAGGGTGAGGGGTGGGTGGGCGGGGGCAGCTGTGACCAGCAGCAAGCCCTTCCTTTGAAGGAAGGTCACATGGAGCAGGACTTTGGGGAAGAAAGTGCCAACTCACAGCGGTGGCTTTCCCTCTCCCCCAGTTTGCTGGGAATCGTGGGCGTCCAGTACCGCTCTCCAGTAACTGCCTCTTTGCGGCCCACGCAGCCCGGAGCCGACAGGAACTCTGAGATCTGCTTGGCTTCAGGGTCAGAAAACTTACTCAGCAGTATGGTGGGAAGAACTGAACTAGGATCCAGGAGACCTGGGCTCCAGGCCAGCAGCAAGGCCCTGAGCAAATCCTTAACAGCTTTGTGCCTCAGTCTCCCCATTCTTAAACTGAATGCTTACTAGACCCTAATTTCCCAGGTCTGTTGCAAGGATCACCCAAGTTCCTGGGTGGGGCCAGGCAGGGGAAGTCGCAGATCTTCTCAGAAAGGTAAATACATTCAAGGCTAGCACGTATGGTCCTGGAGCCTGTTCACTGCCACAGTTGCATGGCCGCGGCCACAAGTGTGACTGAGACCCATCTGTGGGCTACTTGTCAGGGCCTGTGTCCTGTCGTGGGACTCTGTCCACCCAGAGCAAGGGGTGTCCTTTCCAATCTGTATGGAGTGTGGTGGTCTATGGTGAGTACAGAGGGACTCAGATCTGCTGGGCCGTGGGCATATTCCCAGGTCAATGTGACCAGGGTGGTGACAGCAGAAGGCACAGAATGTCAAGGGAACCCGACAGAATAGAAGATGTGTAATGCACCTGGCATGGCAAAGAGGGCTTCCTGGAGACAGGGGTGCTGAGCTGTGGCTTGAAGGATAAAGACAGGGCCAGGTGCAGACAGGGACAAGAGAACCCTGCGAGACTACTGGGAGACAGCTCTCCCTGGGTCTCGCATTTCTGCACGTCTGGTGAGGAGTCAGTGACAACGTTGGTCTTTTTTAAGAGTACTTGAGTAGCCTTGGAAGATCCAGATTGATCGTTTCTCCCTCCTGGGAAGAGGACAGATTTTTTTTTTCCTGACTAAGATAATAAAATAATGTCTCTCACCTTGGAAAATAACATGCTCCTCCGGGGCAGAATGTGGGCAGGTTTGCTAGCCGCCTTCTTTAAATGATTGCGTTTCTTAAGCTTGAGGTTTTTAAGCCACTGTCTGTGCAGCGCTCACCGGGGGCCACCTCTGCATCACTCTGGAGACACAGGTAAGAGGAGTCACAGCAGACATGAAGCTCGTGCGACCTGCTGTGCCATGAGTCATATGTCCCTTGTCCCTGACACAGGAGTCTCATGTCTGCAGCACCTGCACTGAGACAGGCTCACTTGCTAGCCTGCAAGTGGGTAAAACCTCAGATTCCTGGCAGTTCTGGACAAGGAAGAGGAAAGACAGTGAAAAATCGTGGGAAAAGTAACGAGACTGTGCTAGATGCATGGGGAACTGGCCGTTTCAAGATGGCTTGAACACAACGTCAGAGGCAAAAAGAAGTGGGAGGTGAGACTGAGTTAGCTGGTTAGGCCAGGCCCGAAATGGTCTCGGACTCCTCCACCCCCACGCAGCTGGACCGGAGGGGCCAGGCTGGAGGCAGCGGAGGCTCCCCTGAACCCTGCTGCAGCAATCTGGGGGTGAGGGGGGTCTGGACAGGGGAAGGTGTGGGGGTGGGAGGTGGAGTGAAGCCTGGGAAACGCCGAGGCTGTGAACTCAGCAGCATGTGGTGGGCGATTGGAGGGTGTGGGCGGAGAGGAAGGATCCCAGAAAGACTTGCAGATTTCTGGCTTGGACGCCTTGCTGCGGGTCGTGCCATCAGCTAGGTAGAGGGGGACGCAGGCTTGAGAAGGAACAGAGGACATCAGCCTTATGTGGAGTGTGAGGGGTGTGCAGGACACCAAGTAGGGGCAGGGCACAGAATGGGCGTCAGGCAAGGCCCCAGTCACTAGTAAGGGTCAAATATTCTGCAAGGTAGAGCCCAATGACTGCAGGGGGCAGAGGGTCCCACCTCTGGGAAGTCCTTGCCTGTCTCACGGCAAGCACTTAGCCCCACTTCCAGTCCTCCTGGCTGGCCTGGTGCCCAGCTCCCATGAAAGGCTGCAAGCCACCTCAGCTGACTTCGTGACTTCTCATAAGGGAAATGGAGTGACTAGTTTTCCTGGGGACAATGAAAATATACTACTAGAAAGATATGGCCCCCAATCAGGTACAATGTCTCACGCCTATAGTCCCAAGCTACTTGGGAGGCCAAGGCAGGAGGATGGCTTGAGCCCAGGAGTTGGAGGCTACAGTGAGCTATGATTGTGCCACTGCACTCCAGCCTTGGTGACAGGGTAATAAGACCTTGTCTCTAAAACAAAACAATCAAACAAACAAACAAAAATACTGTTAAGAAAACGAATAGACAAGCAACAAACTGAGAGACTCTATTTGCAAAACACATATCTGATAAGGAACCTGTATCCAAAATATACAAAGAATTCTTAAACCTCAACAGTAAGAAAACAAACAACCCAATTAAAAAATGGGTGAAAGGTCTGAACAGACACCTCACCAGAGAAGATACATGGATGGCGAGCAAGCGTGTGAAAAGATGCTCCCATGATTTGTCATCAAGGAATTGCAGATTAAAGCAAGAGACGACTACACACCTATTAGAATGGCTAAAATTCCAAAACCGACAGTCAGTGAGGAGGTAGGGAAGTAGAACTCTCACTCGTTGCTATTGGGAATGCAGAGCGGTGCAGCCACCCCGGAAGACACTTTGGCGATTTCTCACAGGCTAAACAGTCTAACCCTGTGACCCAATAATCAATCTCCTCGGTATTTACACAGCCACATTGAAAACCTAAGTCTACACAAAGGTCGAATTAGTTGAAACACAGGATTTTTAGGGCAGTGAAACTATGAAAACGGTATGGTGGGTATTTGACATTGTGCATCTGCCAAAATAGATACAATTTATAACACAAAGAGTGAGCCTTAATGCATGACATTTTTCAGATGTCACTTAACAAGTTAAGGGACCCCAAGATGGAGTGCAGATTGCTACAAAAGAATCTAACTATATTCTGAATGTTTGAAACAAGCTCACTGAAGGGGGCAGGGGGAAAGCCGCCCTAAGCAATTTGGGAAATGAGTCTGTGAGAGTAAGGCAGACAGAACTGCGTAGAAATATTGTATTCGTGTTGATCAAGTTGTTCCTGATGGGAATAATTCTGATACTGCTGTACCTGTATACTGGAATCAAACAATTAATTAAATGGATGGCAGGTGGTGGGTGCCACGTTATTCCCTGATGGTTGGGAATTTACAGGTGAGAAAGGGCTGAAGGCTAGAATGATCCATGTGGTGATGGATTAGAGTTGGAGACAGCAGTATGGACTAAGCTTATTAAGCTAAACCTAAGTTTAGGTTTAGCTTAATATAGATACACATGTTTACATATAGAAATATTTATAGGTATGTGTATACATGCAACAGCCCAGGAGCAACGAGCACCCAGATCTTGGTTTCTAATACAAATTTTCCAATAAAAGGAACCCAGGCTTCTTGGAGAAACAGCTGATTTCTAGGACTGGGGTGGGAAATAGAGAAGTTAAACCTGGAGCATCTTGTAGGGACAGGCAGCAAGGAAGTCCTCAAATACAAAAACACCTGTATTGATGCGGGTAGGGGGAATGTCAAATAGACATGGGAGCCAACTGAAAGAGCTCCCAGTGGCCAAAACCAGAATAATTTGAGCAACAAAATAAAATATTGGATCGTAACCCAACTGTAAAATAAATATCCATGAATCCCTACAGATAGGTGCCTTGATTTTGGACTTCCCAGCCCCCAGAACTATGAGAACTAAATTTCTGTTGTTTAGAAGCCACCTGGTCTGAGGTATTCTGTTATAGCAGCCTAAGCTGACCAAGGCAGAAATCTAATAGAAAATGGCCTAATACAAGGATAGAGAGCCCATTCCTACTGGGGACCTATGAGCCATATAAAGGGGAAAAACACCAAGGCATTGTGACTTGTGAAACTCATTTATTAGAGAAATGAAACATAGCTGCTTTTACCCTTTAGGGCCATGAACATTCAAGTTTCTGTATTTATTAAATAGTTAAATATACTTTTGTTCTACAAATGGACAAATAAAAACAGAGAAGCAAGGTCATAATTGTACAATATTAAAAGTCTGCAGTTCTAGAAAACAGAGGAACAGATTTTTTTACCACCTGTATCTTAAGGCCTTTTAGGAATCTCCCTTTAAACATTCTGCTTTTCAGAATTTGCCCTCAGGTTTGCCTAGTGTGAGGCACTAGCCACAACTAATGCTGTGCTTCTCCTACTTGTTCTCTAAAACCTCAGAGCTACCCCCCCCCAATCTATGGGACATTAAAGCTCTTTATCCTAAAGTCATTTGATTAGCCACATGAAGACCTCACTGACAAAGGATCATCTGTGCTGATAAAAAATAGTCCCATTAGAAACAAAAGTGTCACCCCTGAATTTGTCACAGATGTGACTCTCTTTGCCAGTTTCTCAGCTTCCATTCCACACTCCAAACGCTAAAGGAGTCACCACTGCTAAGCAGGATAGGAAACCCTAAAGACAGGCGGTCGGAAGTGTCAGGGTTTAGTTAGCATTACTTTTTTTTTTTTTCAGTGCTTTCTCCCTATTTATCTAAACAGCCATCTTACTATATGGCTTGTTTTTTTTTTTTTTAGCAGCTTTATACCACATAATTCACCCGTTTAAAGTGTACAATTTGATCATTTTTAGTATATTCAGATTGTATGACCGTCACCACAGTTTTATCACATTTTCATCACCCCAGAAAGAAACCTCATACCCATTAGCAGTCACTCCTCATCCCCCGCCCCCTGACTCCAGTCCCTGGAACCACTAATCTTTCTGTCTGTATGGATTTGTCTATTCTGGACATTTCATAAAACTGGAATCATATAATATGTGGTCTTTTGGCTTCTTTCAATTGGCTGAACGTTGTAGCATGAATATGCGCTTCATTCCTTTAGTAAAAAGCAATAAGCCGCACAGTATTCCACTGCACGGTTAAGCAGTGGCCCTCTCTTATCCATGGTTTTGCTTTCTTCTTTCTTTTTCCCCTCCCCCCTCATGGTTTTGCTTTCTGAGGTTTCAGTTACCCGGGGTCAACCACAGTCTGAAAATATTACGTGGAAAATTACATAAATAAACAATTCCTAAGTTTTCCATTGCACACTGTTCTGAGTATTGTGCGAAATCTCACACTGTCCTGCTCTGTCTGTCTGGGCTGTGAAGCATCCTTTTGTCTAGCGTATCCACGCTGCCCACCTGTTAGTCACTTAGAGCAGCCGTCTCGGTGATCAGATCCACTGTCGAGGTTGCAAGGTGTTTGTGTTCCAGTCACCCTTAGTTTACCCTTAATAACAGCCCCAGAGGGCAAGGGTAGCGATGCCAGCAATTCGGATATACCAAAGAGAATCTGTAGAGCGCTTCATTTGAGTGAAAAAGTTGTACGCCGAGGTTGCTAAGATCTGTGGTAAGAATGAATCTTCTTCCCATGAAACTATTAAGAAGAGATTCATGCATGGTCTATATAGGGTTTGGTACTATCCATGGTTTCTTGCAGCGTATCCCTATGGGTAAGGGGGCCTCCGTAGACAGGGTGAGTACCTCCCTGCGTGACACAGGGCCCAGGGAAGCACAAGCCAGGCAGCCTCTGCCCCTGAGGAACCCCCAGGGAAATCCCGTGAGATTTCCCCTCCCCGCCCCATCCCAGGACCCGGTGGAAGGGCAGACCCTGACACGTGTGGTTAGAGATGCAACAAAAATGCAGATGGACAGAGGAGACAGTACCCTTTTGTAGTGAAATCTTATCATTTCAAGTTGCCCTGGCGTCTACTTTGAATATCCAGTAAGTGGAGTTTCCCAGACCAGAAGCAAGTTCAGTTACCCTTGGCAGTTTCTGGTTCTCTCACCCAGTTCCTTAATGTGGTTGATCTCTGCTGTATAAAACTTCCTCTTGGTGAACAGGACACCACCTAGGGGACAGCTGACCAGCCCTGCTGACCCTCACATCCTGCATGGACTGTGCGGACACGCTACAGTGACCACCTCTCAGTCACACTGTGACCTCCTAGAACTCACGCCTGCTTGCTCCAAACCCACCAATTAAAACTCCCCATGGGAAACCTGTTTGGATAATGATGCCCTGTACCCAGCAAAGGCCATGGCCCTCAGGTCCTTCCCTCCCTCTCTGTCCACGCACTCCCTGACCTCCATGTGTGGCCGCCAGGTGTACGCCCCAGGACCTATAAGTAACAGACTCTTTATTTCCATCTTGTGTCTCCCCCAGTCATTGAAGGGCTGTTCTCCACCTTAAAGATCCTAAATTAAAACAATTTTGGATGAGTAGGGAGAAGTTGAGGAAGGTTCAGGGAATACGGGGCCCTGTAAGTTTCGTCTGAGGATGCGTGGAGATAAGCAAAGGCAGAGGCGCTAACAAGTCCAAGGGCGTGAGGCTGGAACACACGGACTTGGGGGGGGGAGGTGTCGAGGAGGATCCGGGAGCACACAGCAAGCAGCCAGGGGCAGAAGTTAATACCCAGATTCAGTTACAAACCTTTATTTTTTTTAAGACGTGAACACAATTGCAGAATAAAATACAAAAGCAATCAAAAATAGTTTTCCATTTGGGGCTTATAGCCCTCTTCAAGAAAATTATTCTGAAGACTTAAAGAGGTTTCAGCTTCAAATTTCTCCCAACAAAGATGCTTTCTGAGAGGGGCTACAGAACCCTCCATCAATTTCTTGCTTTTAAAAACTAATGGGCCAAAACCTCCTAAAAAAGCAAATATTACCGTTCTCTCTCAACACAGCTTTACCCACCCCTACTTGTAGTTTTTTCCGAGAAGACTGGGGAAGCGGGCAAAAGCAAACAAGTCACCCTCAAAAGAAAGGCCCGGAGTGAGCCCCGAGCGGCAGGCAGCCTTCCCCGGGCCGGAGCAGTGGGGGCTCCCCTCTCTGCCACCTCTTCAGTCTCGGATCAGTACACATTCGAGGGAAGGTGTTCACACTTGGAAAAGCACTCAGAAGGCAGCTCTTCAGTAGTGACCAAGGCACACATTGTCCATGGACGATTTTATCCTGTAGGAGACAAGAAGAAGAATTTGGTGAATTATGTCAACTCTAAAGAAATTAAGACAAACGTAATCCCACCTGGAGCAGGCGGTCACCTAGCACAGACCCACCCACCAGCTGTCACTGAGAATGCAGCTGTCGGGATTCCCCTAGCAAATGCTTCCAGAACAAAGCTGGAGGTGGTCGCTGCAGAAGCAAAACTGCCCATCTGCAGAAGAGGACGGCAGTGCTGCCCCCTTCTGCTTTCAGAATGACAAGGACCTTCAAGTGCCATGTGCTGATTTACCTGTGCAGTGGATACGGCTTTTCACAAAGGTTGACCAGCACGTACAGATGTCTCAGAGCATACTCATACTGGAAGGAAACAAGGCAGAATCAAACATCATTTCAACATACGATCAACTCTTAACTTGGGAATACTCCATTTTTGTAGTTACGTAAAGCACGTTGGCCAGTGGTTTTTGACCTTTTGGGGTCATGGATCCCTTCCCCACCTTTTTTAGATAATCAGGTGATATTTACGGACTATCTCCCAAGAAAAATGCACACGTGCAAGGGTTTGCACATAACCCTGGGGTGTGGCAGGCTCCCAAAGCGCCCTCAGTCCCATGTTAGGATCCTGATGGAGAGGTCCTGGTGGCTCTGCTCCCTGCTAGTACCTGGGACCTCCCTTGGGAGTCTGCCTTTGGTTCTGGGAGCTTCGCCCTGGGAGGGGCACACTGACAAGGGGCAGGGAGGCGGGGGTGGCGCAAGTGCGTGAATGCCAAACTGGATCACGCCAGGTAAGGCTGAAATACTGGGAGTCTTTATCTTGAAAAACACTTCAGAGAACCTGAGAACTCTCATGAAGATGAAGGAAGAGATTCACTTTATGCGTGATTCAAAGGGCAAAAAAGCAAGACTTGGGGGTAAATGGTTCTCTCAACTGCTCAACTCCACCTCAGAGTGAAATCAGCCACAGACAATGGGTACCCAAGTAGGGTGTTACTGTGTTCAATAAATGTTTCCTTATGAAGCACACCAGGGGAGGATGAGGCTATGGACAGGATTGGTCTGCAGGCCAGTCCCCCACAGTTTCTCTAGACAAGGGTCCTCAAACTACGGCCCACGGGCCACATGTGGCCCGCCGAGGACATTTATCTGGCCTGCCAGGTGTTTTTGCCACTGCTGCCTGTCCTGCTTAGCAGCCGACTCGTCCCGGGCCCACAGTGCGCATGTGTGGAATGTGCGCTGCACTCTCAGACGGTCTGAGGGACAGTGAACTGGCCCCCTGTTTAAAAAGTTTGAGGACCCCTGCAAAGATCTAAGCACCACACAGTGCTGACCAGAAGGCTATTTAGGGACCTTCCAACCCTGACATTTTGCAACCTGCAGAAACTCAGTACTTTCTTCTACTCCAGACCAGGCCTGACTTCAACAATGAATCTTGGGGAGGGACCAGCATAGACCCTGAAGGGAGAAACAAGTGGCTGGTGTGGGAGGGAGGAGGGAGGATGGGGTTTGCAGGGACAGCAGAAGTGTGAGGAGAACTACCCTTCAACACAGAAATGAGAGTTGTCATTTATGACTCTGGTAAACTCTCCCACCCACTGGGACAACAGGAGGGTTCTGGGGCCAAATATATGGTCCATGAACTTGGACGACCTTCATTCTCTCTGAAGGGAACCCTCAGCCTGGACGGAACCTTCTACAGGGCAGTGCATCTGATGTGATTTCCAAGGGACAACGTGAGTTTGGCTTTCGGGTTCCTGAGGCCCAGCCCGGGCGCGGCTCACCGTGGAGGAGTGCCAGTTGAAGCAGCGCGTGCGGAAGTGCACCAGCGCCTCGGGGTAGCAGCCGTGCCCCGTGAGCGGGGCCCTCTGGGACAGAAGCCTCTCCACCTCGGCCTCGGACGCTGCCAGCAAGGACACGATCTTGCGCACCGACTCCTGAATGAGCTGCCTAACCTGGGGACAAACACATCCCGTCAGAATGTGCCTCGCCGTGCCGTCTCTCCTGGACCCACGACGGCCAGAAGCAGTTTAAACACTTCTCTCCACACAGCCCTCACCGACTGGAACAGATGCCGGTGACCGTGTAGTGAGGAAGGGAAAAGATGCGCGTGCGCACAGCTCCGTGACAGCTAGAAAGACCTTGCCTTTCGAGGATCTGCTGGCGCGATGGAAGCACTTATAACCAAACACCTGGGGAGCCGGCCTGGACTGCTCTTTAGAATCGAGGCTGTGGAACCTGTGCCCCACAGTGGACTGGCCCAGGAGGGCTGCTGCGTGTTCAGCCTTTGCCCATTCAGGAAACCATCGAACCATCAGGCAGTGGGGCACAGAGGGAGGCATCGTCTTCCTCCCAGATCATGAAAAACAGCATTGTAAGAGGAAAGAGCTTCCACCTCAGCTAACCTGACCCGAGAGCTCTCTGTCCCGCCCCTCCCCAGCCAGGGTTTGCTTCCTTCCCGTCTGAATCCACTCTCACTGCCCACGGCGTGTTACACGAGCAGTTCTCAACGTGGGGGTCCACAACCACGGGGTCCCCAAGAGCTCTCGTGGGCTCCGTGACATCTTCCCTTTCTTAACTACGTGTATCCGTGCAAGGCTGGATTTTCTTCACATGCTTCAGCCAACACAGCCGAGCCCAACAGAGTGAACGCAGAAGCAGGTACAAGGACCTAGCTGTCTTCCATTACGCTGCACGTAAAGAGATTTGCAAAAATGTAAAGCAATGTCACTCTTCTCACCCAAATGGTTTTTGTTTTGGAAAATGGTTATTTTTCATAAAATATACATTAACACAAAATGGGTTTATTATTGTTTGTAAATAAGTTAAATATATTTTTAAATCTCATTTTTAATTTCTTTAATAATCTTTTATTTTACATAAAAATCTAACTATGGAATAGCTATCAGGTAAGTTAAATCCACTAAGTATGTAGCTGTGGAAATAGTTTTCAAATTTGCAGCACATACCAAAGAAATCCTATACGATTTACAGCTGTTCAAGCAAACACACAAAAACTCTGGTTCAATTTCCATGAACTATCAAAAGGGTAAGGACAAAATGCTCCTCCACCTCATTTTAATTTCTGATGCAGTATACATCAATAGAAATGACCCACCATAAACAACAGCTCTTTGGGATCAAGAGTTCAAAGAGTGTAAAGAGGCCCAAGACTATAAAGTATAAGAACTGCTGATACACTGTGTATGACACCAGCTAAAATATGTCCTTCTTAATAAGGTGGCCACACGTGGGGTACTAACTGTTGGGATGAGATATATGCATTTTAAACAAACCACATAGATAGATAGATAGATAGATAGATAGATAGATAGATAGATAGATAGATAGATAATTTATGTCAGAGTCTCACTCTGCCACCCTGGCTAGAGTCCAACAGCATCATCATAGCTCACAGCAAACTCAAACCCTTGGGCTCAAGCGATCCTCCTGCCTCAGCCTCCTGAGTAGCTGGGACTACAGGTATGTGCCACGATGCCCAGCCAATTTTTTTCCATTTTTAATAGAGACGAGGTCTTGCCCTTGCTCAGGCTGGGCTCGAACTCCTGGCCTCAAGTGATCCTCCCAACTTGGCCTCCCAGAGTGCTAGGATTACAGGCGTGAGCCACCACGCCCAGCCCTACAGATTTATTTTTTAATCTTCCTAAAAGATCCGGGCCATATTTCAGTACATCAACCACGGTGTTGTGCTGACAATGGGGACAAGGGCTGGCTGTGTGGGAAACGGCGGGCAACTCTTTCGCCTGGCATTCCAGTGGGTGCACAGCTGCAATTTAAAAAGTAATTCTTCCAGCTCCAAACAAACCGATGAGCTACTGAAAACAGACTCACTAATCATACATAGCTCAAGGGTTTTTGAAAGAATTTTAGGCTATGATAATGTTTTCCTGAGACAGCAGAAATTTTTGTGGATTGGAGTGTTATCTAAAGAGATGGGTTCTCACTAAGTGGCCCAGGCTGGCCTCAAACTCCTGGGGTTTAAGTGATCCTCCTGCCTCAGCCTCCTGAGTAGCTGGGATTACTGGTGTGATCCAATGCACTTGGCTCTGAGTTTTTAAAATAAATATGATTAGCCAATGACTCAATAAGCAGTAAAATAAAAATGTCCCTTAAGCAACAAGGTATAAAAGAGAGAAATATTCATGTATCATGGCTTCTTGGCAGGATACAGGGGAGACCAGCCCCCTTCCATTGCTGCCTGTTACCAAAGAGGTCACGGTTAGTTCACTAATGAAGAACGCAGGCAGTCAGTGCTCCGCTCACCTGCTCCATTTCACACAGAGCAGGGGCTTGGGGTTCCTTTCCCACCTGCTCACAAGGGGCAGGGACCAAGGCTGGGAGCAGCGCCCGGGAACGGTTCCGTTACCACTACTTACGTTCAGATGCATTTGGATCTCCTTGACAAGCTGCCGGGACTCCTGCAGGTCATTGGTCCTCATCAGTTTCCTTTTCATGATCTCGAGGGGCACATCGGGGCTAGGAGTGAGGTCGAGACGTGTGACTGGAGGCAGGGAGACAGGAGAACTGGCTTTGTGTTTCACACCCTGAAACTGCATCACTTTCATGGCGGCGATCGACTGGAGGGAGAGAGACAGAGAGAGCTGTCGGAGTGGGACGAGAGGATGTGCCCAACACGCCCTGGGTCCAGCCTTTCCAGCAGAGGCTCACAGTCCACTCCTCTTGGTGTTGGGACCACTGCAGGGCCACATTCACAGCCGGAAAAGACGTGGCCAGCCCCAGCAGTAGGCAGGAGACACATCTGAGCACCCCGAATCTACTGAGGAGCAACTTCAAAAGTGCCCGGCACCCCTTGCAGCAGCTGCTGCTCTTCCACACTGTGCTCACCCGCCCAAGTTCCCCTGCCTGTCCCTAAGGGCCGGCAGAGGAGGGTCCAAAGCATCTGTCCAGGTCAGAGCGGAAGTCTGGGTCCTCTGAGAAGGGCAGAGCTACGGCCACAGAAAGGCTGGGCTGATGCCTGGCATCAGACTCCAACAAATGGGCACGAATGCCAGGCTAGATCTGCCTGCACAGGTCACTACGGACTGACTCCCACTCAGAGGGGAAAAATGCAAGCATTCTGCTCCTAAAGCAAGCCACAATATTCTAAAACAGTCCTCAAACAAAAAAAATATAAAACACACACAAAGGTCCATAAAAACAAAGTTAGAAAAGGTCCATCTGCCACCTAACCAGCATCAGAAATGGTGGAGGCTGAGGCTACGGTAAAGAGAATAGAAAGCCCAGGGCAGAGCCCCACACACAGCCAGTCAATGACCCTGACTTCTCTGAGTCATCTCTCTCCTGACCAGGTCACTGTGTCCTGAGTTCAGGACTCAAGTCTTGTGACTGTCCCAGTGCTGTGAGGTCAGGGGACACTCTGTGCTGAGGGGCTAAGGACAGTTGGATTTACTGACTCCCAAGTTCTTCTAGAAGGCCATTCTTGCTCCTAAAGAACAGATCACAGCTGTCCTGCTGTGCTGCTTGGGGAATGGTGTTCAAGCATAAGGACAACAGGGAGGCCCTGTGCCTGTCTGTCATGGTATTAATATTTGCACACACCAAGGGCTAGCTCCAGCGGCTTCACTTAGGGTCCAAGCCCTCAACAGCTACCCACTATGACAATGCCCAGATAGCCGTAATGAACTTACCTATTTAACTATCTAGGTCCCTTCTGGACATAGTTGGAGAGGGCTAAAAAGTCTCTAATTTATGGCCAAAGGGTAAAGGTGACAACTGCAGCTTGCAAGGAGGCAGGACCCCAGAGAATCCAAGGTGTGAGGTGCTGCGGGGCAATGCCACAAAACGCACAGGAGGCGCCTCTGATTCGGTAAGCTCTCGCTGTGCGAGGCCTGTGTTTTTAGTGTTTGTGAGGCACAGCTTTCTTTCACGCTTCTAGCCACCCGTACACCAGGGTTCTGACCAGTGAGGGCACAGAGATTCAGAGAGGTTAAGTCACTTGCCCACGATCTCATAACTCTGCAAGTCTGAGCCTAGAGGAAGTCTAAGCCTAGAGGCATCTGAGTACAAAGCCTGCAGGGGTCCCGGGAGGGAGGGAGTGATCGTGAGCGGCAGAGCCATCCCTGCCTCAACCATGCCACACCCGGATCCTGTTTCTCTTCACCGAGTGATACATATGCCAGGTAAGCCCACGTGGGACCCCAGGGAGGCAGGAGAGAGGCCCCCTACTCACTTTGTTTCCATATTGCATGACGTGGCTGGTGTTGGTGTGGGATTTCACCAGGTGGTACTGCTTGTGAAGGGTCTCTTTAGTCAGGTCCTCCTGCAGAAATGAAACCATTAAGTCCTTCAATGATCACGGCCTGACATTTACACCACAGCTGAACAGCTGGCTCCCCGAAGGGCTCACCACGTCCGAGTCTTCCATCCAGTTGACGCTATACCAGTCCCCCAGGTACGTGGACCTGGCTTCATCGTAGTAACAGGCGTAGGATGACTCCCTGGGGTTGGCAGCAGTAGTTGCATAAACTATAAGGAATTAAAAATTACCTTTTAGTTGTGTTTTATTCCCTGCTTTGGATTACACTTAAAGCTCCAATCCTTCCTTCTCCCCTGACAAAATCGAAGCATGCTGCCTATGCCAGTACAGGGAGGGCAAGGACATGTGACTGTATCCAGCCCTGTCCATTTGGTTACAATAACTCATCTAAAATTAAATGTGGAAGAAAGAGGAGCCAGTTTCTGGCAGTAAGCAAACGTGCATGCTCAGGAAATCATGCTATTTTGGAAGAATATGGACAGATTTCAATAGCTCAGGAATCTTTGAAGAATATGGGCCTAATTTGGTTTCCAGAGAAAGTTAATATTTATTGAAGAAACACGTAAGATGGACTGAACCTATTTAATAGCTACCACTTGCTATCTCTCTACCACGGGCTCAGAATTGTGCTAGACAAATGTTATCATTTAAAATTTAACTCTCCCAACAGACAGGTACTGCCTTACACCCATTTTATAGATGGGGATAACTGAGGGCGAAAGAGGGTCACCTGCTCAAGAGGAGAAAGCCAGCAACCAACACATCACAAGGAAGGGAGTCTGGTCTAACGCCTATGTGGTTTTGGCCTAGAACATATGGATTCTTTATTCCCTGACCACTAATCCTCCAATAGCAGAGGAAGCCCAGCTCCTGCCTGCAAGTTATCTCCCCACTTCTGTGCACCAGGCTGTCCCCAGGGGCCCCTGCCTATGCAGACGCCTTGGATCCACACCAGCGGTCCTCTGAGGATGGATGACCCATGGCACGCTGCGCAACCTGCTCGCCAGCCCGGCCCAGAGGCCAGCGCTCCCACCACCTACCGTTGATGTCATCGGGCAGGTGGTTCATCATGGACCCAGACTCGCAGGCTTCGATGTAGAACACCATCTGCGAGGCAGAGAGGCAGGTGAGCTCACACCCCAGCCCGGCACAGGCCTCCTGCGAATGCCACTGGGGCTCTGCCCACTCTCTCTGCCCAGTCTTGGGGAGTCTTCCGCAGTTGCCTTTGGGGGACATTACTACTGGAAGAGGCTACGGAAGCTGCTGTTGCGCAAACCAGAAGGCGTCAAATTTATTCTTCACTAATAGAAGAAAGGCAGCTGTTACTTGAACTAACGCGGAGAAAATGCAGCCACATGACGCTAAGGAAAGCTGTTTCAGCACCCAGGGCAGGGAGTAGTTTCAAAGGCAAAGCCGTGTGGCCGGCCACCTTTCTGCACTCCCGTCACGTGCGCACTGACCTGCGCAGTTTGGGTGCTACGGGGTGAGAGAGGGCCAATGAGAGCGAGAGGGCGGTATTTTCCTCCCCAACTATCCAAAACTGGGGACAGTCCTAGAACGGGAGCCCTCAAGGCTCGCTCTAGGTGTGACCCCTAGACCGGCAGCAGCAGTTGTCCCGTGGAAACTCAGAAAGGCAAATTCTTGGCCGGGCGTGGCGGCTGACGCCCGTAACCCTAGCACTCTGGGAGGCCGAGGTGGGAGGATCGTTTGAGCTCAAGAGTTCGAGATAAGCCTGAGCAAGAGCGAGACCCCATTTCTACTAAAAAAATAGAAAGAAATTAGCTGGACAGGTAAAAAAAAAAAATATATATATATATATGTATATATATATATATATATATATGTAATTAGCCGGGCATCGTGGCGCATGCCTGTAGTCCCAGCTACTCGGGAGGCTGAGGCAGGAGGATCACTTGAGCCCAGGAGTTTGAGGTTGCTGTGAGCTAGGCTGATGCCACAACACTCTAGCCTGGGCAACAGAGTGAGACTCTGTCTCACAAAAAAAAGAAAGGCAAATTCTCGGGCCTCTCTCCAGACCTTCAGGGTCAAACCCTGGGGGTGAAGCTGCACTGCTTTAACAAGCTCACCAGTGACCCTGATCTCATAAAGCCAAAAGGTTAATCCTGGGAAACCAGCGATCAGAAGGACCCTTCCCACCCACAGATGCCAGCGCGGAACCGCGGGCTCTGCGTCCTCAGCCCTCCCCGCACAGCTCCCCTGGGCGGCCTCGAGGGCCCACGTTACCTTCTGGTACATTTTGTGCTTATACATGTAATGGATGGTGTCACTCAGGTTCTTTACGTGAAGCTGAAAGGTAAGAATTTCAACATTCAGACCAACACGTCAAGAAAAACCCTTTGCTAGGTAACCCACTAATGAAGTCCTCATGATGCCTTGTAAGTTCTTTTCTATCAATCCTTAGAAACAACCATGGTGAACAGCAGAACGCTGGACGGCAGCTCCAGTGTTTGAGTCACACACTTAAAAAGGGAAGAGAATGTGCTTCTTCACCCATCCCGTTGTCCAGACATTCACAGCTTCTGTTCTATTCCCGTGTCTCATGCGACACATCCAAGTCCTGAGGCGGCTACTGATGCAACGTGAACAGAAATGCAGGGAAAACCAGCAGAAAAAGACATCCCTGGGTGGATTTCAAGCTACCAGGCGTGCCCCCACACCCACCCGCCATGTACAAATTACAAGACACGCACCACAGGTTTAACGTCAACACACAGGCTTTGTTTTCTATTCTCTATTTAAGTTTGTCCTTAAAATGTTAAGAAAAACTCACATCATCATTAGGAAAAACCAGTATTCCAGTAGATCCGTGATCAGTGAAGTAAACAAACACGTGATCCCGGGGGCCGCTGCCAAGAAAGGGTCAGAGGTCAACAGTTTTCTATTTCTGTTTCTACTTCCATTTCTGCAAAAAGTTGCCCTAATCAAAAAACCAAGAAGTCTGGGGATGACAGTTGCCCAATCAGATGTGAAGAGGAACACAAGGGCTTGACGTCCGCCTGTCCCCTCTGTTCCCCTCAGGGTTATTCTGAACCACAGCGTGTGTCCTAGAGCCTCGAAACTCCGAATTATGGCCAGAAAGGAGGAGAGACCTTTCCTAGGTCTCCTGGCGCAGTGTGGACAGTGGTGTCCTGCACCAAGTGGTGAAAATTTGGCCTCATCCCAGGTGGCCACGCTCTCCAACTACATCTTCCCAGAATGAGTAAGGGAGCCAGGACACACAGCCGGACATGCGCGGGCAGCTCTCCCCTGCAGCCCCCTTGGCTGGCACAGTCTGGGATGCCCACCCGCCAGCCTCACCGGGGCTCCCCCCAGAGGGCACTGCTTCCGGGTGGCAGAGATGTGATAACTCACTCGGAGCCAATCCACTTCATCCTACACAGATGCCCCTCCCTGCACTGACTCCCATGAGCTAACTCTGCCCAGGTTTCACTTCTAGCATAAAACAAATACGCCACTCAAGTCTCTGACATCATGTAAAAATGCCACCTAAAGAAATATAAAGACGAGACGTCTCTAACCCACAGCCAGTGAGGCAGACACTGGGGTTCCTTTCCCCCAACACGAAGGTTTGCTCTGCACTTGTGAATGTGCTTCTCCCCATGGGACCAGCCTATGACTAGACCACAGGGCTGGTGGCAGGCTGGGGCCCCGCTACCTGACTGGCCCCCAGGGGGTCACACCTGTCTCAGCGCACTCCACTGGTGGTGGGACATACCCACACCGCAATCCGTGGAAAACAAGGACAGCGGGTTTAAGTGACAGGGAACACTGTATTAATAATAAGGAACCCTGGTCATGGGGTTAATTTGGTACAGAAACGGGCTGCCAAGAGAAGCCACTGGAACTCACCCCTGTGCAGTCTAAGTCAGAACAAACCTCCCCACTCTGTAATTTCACCCAGAAGAACAGGCCAGGAGCAAAGAACAAGACCAGTTTCAGTTCTCTATACTGGGGCTCAGGTCACGAGCACAAGTGTGGCATCCGTAAAACAGACGTTACCTCTTCAGGACTTTTCCAGACCCTTTGCCTTCTACTGCTTTTGCGTCGCCTCTCAACACAGCAAGGAAATTCTCGGGGGTAACATCCTAGAAAGAATTGGGAGCCCAAATCAGAGGCTGCTGTCATCCCACACCAGAGAGTCTGCTGAGTCTGTGGCAGACCCAGGCCACCCGCCCGCTCGTCTCCAAGGCTCGAGGCGTGACAGCAAACACTCGACAACTGAGAAGGACCCGAGCAAGGGCTGTGCTCTTGGGCCACGCGCTTGGCCCCACCGTCTTGGTTTTGGCTGACGGCAACTCCACGAGCCTGCTGTTCCTTCCTGGCCATCGCACAGGCTGCGTGGAGAAGGCCGAGGGTGCCACCAGACATGGGAAATGGCAGAGCACCGCCCAGGAGACGGAGCCACCAGCGACCGGGCGGCCCTCCCAGCTTGCTGCCGAGGAGGCTGACTCCCCAAAACACTCAAAGTCCCAGAAGACGAATTTATAAAATTGACACCTCTTCATTAGAAGCAATACTAAAGCAATACTAAAAGCAATACTAAAAAGCACAAAGGGAAAAAAAAAAATCACCAAAAATCCCACCATCTAGATTCTAAACATGTTCTTATACGACTATATAGGCAGAAACAATTTCATAAAAATCAGACCATTTATTTTACATGTATGGTGTGTTTATTTAACCATATTTCAATTTAAAAGAAAAAAATGAAATGAAACTAAAAGAATTGCTAAACTGCAGATAAAAATTTCTTCATTACAGGGATATTGGTTCCCAAAGGTCCTTCTGAAATTAAAAAAAACCACAAAAACCACAAGAGTGAAGTCATTACAGTGTTTTTAAAAAATGTGTCAATTTATACAGTCTCAACTGGGAGGAACATGAAAATTTCTGGAAGTGACATACTGTAATAGTAATTAATGAAAAAGAATCTCAGCAAAATCCTGAGCTACTGTGGCCCAGGACTGCTGCTGAGAAAACTGATTTTCCTAAAACCACAGATAATCTGTACATTACAGTAACATCCCAAGAAAATCCCCAGTTATTATGGAGGGAAATCTCTTATCGGGCTTGAAGTATGAGAAGACTAGAAACTAAATATCTGTAGACTGCAACTTATTCTAGACATTTTTCCTTTCCTTTCTTTCAAAACTCTCACTAATTTACTCCTCAAGCACAAATCCTAAGACACACATGGAATGCTGACCAGAAAACAGTCTAGGGAGGTTCTGGTTCTAGAAACACAAGAAAGAGGGAAAGATCATCACTAAAATGAAAGCAAAACCCTCCGGCTCCAACCCCAAGATCCACTCACCTCTCCGGTGTAGTCCTTCGGGACGCCCTTGTAGACGTCCGTGCCATTGGGCCTGTTGATCACGATACCTGGAGTGGGATTGCTGAAAATTAAAGGACACACTTGGAATGCAAAGTATGACATGTCTCTGAAATCTCTCCCCGAAAATGTGCTCCTGTTATGTGAACACATAGTAAACCACTCTGTTTGCCAAAGACACATGCCATGGCCGGCATGGCTGCCGGTGCGCCAGTGCTTGAGCGGCCTGCAGATCGGGGCGCTCCCACGGCTCAGGAGCTCTCAGCAGCAGGAGCCAGGGGTTGAGCTCAAAGAACTTAGAACAGGGACCAAAGCCTCAGTGTCCCAGGCCTCCTGCTGGAAACCAGGTGGCATCTTGGGGGCAAGATCTCATTAAAAGCTCTCTCAGAGGGAACTAGTTTCTGAAAGAAACCGCACAGAAAACACGATTTAATACAAGAAACTCAGGTGTGAAAGCCTCAAGATGGATGATGTCTGAGCTGTGTATGTGATCACAGTAAGGGCAGCGTCCTTCACAGGGACCACAGCAGGGTGACAAGGAGCTGGGAGGGCCGGGCGCCATGGCTCACGCCTGTAATCCTAGCACTCTGGGAGGCCAAGGCGGGCGGATTGCTCGAGGTCAGGAGTTCGAAACCAGCCTGAGCAAGAACGAGACCCATCTCTACTATAATTAGAAAGAAATTAATTGGCCAGCTAATATATATATAGAAAAAATGAGCTGGGCATGGTGGTACATGCCTGTAGTCCCAGCTACTTGGGAAGCTGAGGCAGGAGGATTGCTTAAGCTCAGGAGTTTGAGGTTGCTGTGAGCTAGGCTGACGCCACGGCACTCACTATAGCCTGGGCAACAAAGCAAGACTCTGTCTCAAAAAAAAAAGGAGCTGGGAGGACAGAACTGGTTTACACCCACACTTGCTGCCTCTGATCCTCCACAAGAAATCAGGTGAGTGGGCATGAGAGAATTTTTGTAAAATTAAATTCAGCAAGTAATAAAAGTAAACAGGTATAGGAAGAAGGGTGGTGGGATCTAACCTACTACAAACAAGAGCCTTCCACATACGGGCCTCCTGTGCTGTCCCTGCCCGGAGGTTACAAGCACCGCAGAACCCAGCAATGAGTGCTCTAAGGCGAGGAGGGACTTACGCTTTAAGCCCTTTCAAAGTTCCCAGCAGCACCCGTGTCCGGGTCTCTGCCGTTCCCAGGGCACGCCCAGTCACGGTCAAAGCGTAACAAGGGCATCCCTGTGCCCTGTGGTCCATCTGGGAGCCTGTTTATGTTCTAACGTTAGGCCGCTGTTCCAAGGATTCTGTGACTGTGTATATGGCTTGCTTTTTTTCCCTACCCTGAAGTTTTTCAGCACCAAGTTCAAAGAGCTCCCTACTTACTCTTCAGAGTTGGCAATGTCATCATACATCATCACGATGATCTGCTCGTCGGGAATCCCATTTCGGTGAATGATCTGGTAGGCGTGACACGCATCTGCCTGGGAGAAAGGATTTAGTGAAGTTTGAGATTTTGCCCAGGAAGCCAATTCTGGAGTTCTAATGAGCAGCAAGTTCTGTCTCGTGGAAGACTTGCTGTGAATCATTCCCTACTGGTCACGCATTTAAATTGTTATTTTAAAACACATACATTTTTTTTCATCTCAATTTTAAAAGATCCTCCACCCTCCCCAAATTATCCAAATTCTTATCAGGAAGTTAGTGGGCTACATACACATGCACACCACCATGTTTACAGGTAACAATGGCCTTTGAAAGCCTTAAATAACTTATTTTCATTTTTCAGATTACATAAAAAGTCTGCTGACAGCAGGGATTCAGGTCTCAAAAACAGAATGACTCACAATGATAAGCCAACAGATTAAAATTTAGCAGCCAGCTCTGTTTCACACAGGATTCTCCTGATTCAAGTAACTTTGTCTGCCACAGTTACTGTTCAGAGAATTGAGTGAAAACTCCAAAGTTCAACTAAGGAACTGAAATGAGAAATCATTCTTAAGTGAAAAAATAATAATAATGAGGATAATACAAAGGAAGACAATATTAAGGACAAAAGAAAAATGTCCCTAATGCCATCCCTCGCCCATACAAGGTGATGCCAGGCTTGCCTCATTATTTCAGATGAGACACGCTACCACTTCATGACATGGAAATCATTGGAGGACAGAAAGGAGAAATGCTGCCTAACTTTCTCCTACATGTAATCGTGTCTTCCTAGAACAAAGACATAAATGAGCACAAACAGAGGAGTGAACCCAGCTATCTAGCTCTCTAAGGAAGACTGCTTTAGGAACTGGAACTGTACACGTCGCATTCTAAACAGCACTTAGCACAACAATGAAAATAAGGTTCATCAGGCATTAAACCTGGCATTTTGCCTGTGGATGCCCCAAACAAATGGACTTATTTTATGGCAAAGAAGGGTGCTCAGTATACAGTTGAATGGTTGGGTCCAGGGCCTGGCACACAAGCGCTCTTAGATGAATGGATGACTGAATAGATGTGAAAACCAATGCATTTACTGATTTTCTTCTATTAGTCCAGCACTATGCTAAGACCCTGTATGCATTACCTCGTGTAATTCTCATAGCAACCCTACGTGGTCAAGGTAACAGTCCCCATTTTATAGATGAGGAAAAAGAAGTTTCGGGAGGTAAGGTGACCTGCCCAAGTCACACACAGCTCATGGCAAAAGAGCCCACGCATTCTGACTCCAGAACTTGATACCGCTTCATACAGGGACAGTAGAAACCTCTGAAATTAAAGAGGCCCAGGGAGAGAGAGCAAAAGGGCGAAAGTCTAAACATAGCTCATTTTCACAGTCACTAAATATTTTACACACACACACACACACACACACACACACAGAGTTCAAATGTTTAAGTCTCCTTTTTCTGTGGAACAATGAGGACCTTCAAACACCAGCTGTGGTAGGCAGTATAACAGCCACCCCCAAGATGTCCACATCCTGATCCCCGAAACCTGAAGACGCCACAGGGGAATTAAGATAGCAGACAGACTTAAGGTTGCTCATCAGCTTGCCTTAAAATAGGGAGGCTTTCCTGGATTATTGCAGCGGGCCTGATGTAATCGCAAAGGTTTGTACATGCGGACAGGGAGGCAGGACAGGGACCGAGGGCTGCAATGCAAGAAATACTCAACTGACCCTTGCTGGCTCTGAGGGGGGGTGAAGCAGCCATGAGCCAAGGAATGCTGGCAGCCTTTAAAACTGGAAAAGCAGGCCGGGCACAGTGGCTCACGCCTGTAATCCTAGCACTCTGGGAGGCCGAGGCGGGCAGATTGCTCAAGGTCAGGAGTTCGAAACCAGCCTGAGCAAGAGTGAGACCCCGTCTCTACTAAAAATAGAAAGAAATTAATTGGCCAGCTAATATATATAGAAAAAATTAGCTGGGCATGGTGGCACATGCCTGTAGTCCCAGCTACTTGGGAGGCTGAGGCAGGAGGATTGCTTGAGCCCAGGAGTTTGAGGTTGCTGTGAGCTAGGCTGACGCCACAGCACTCACTCTAGCCTGGGCAACAAAGTAAGACTCTGTCTCAAAAACAAAAAAAAAAAACTGGAAAAGCAGCCAGGCGCGGTGGCTCACGCCTGTAATCCTAGAACTCTGGGAGGCTGAGGTGGGTTGATTGCTCAAGGTCAAGAGTTCGAAACCAGCCCGAGCAAGAGTGAGACCCCGTCTCTGTTATAAATAGAAATTAATTGGACAACTAAAAATATATAGAAAAAATTAGCTGGGCATGGTGGCGCATGCCTGTAGTCCCAGCTACTGGGGAGGCTGAGGCAGAAGGATCGCTTGAGCCCAAGAGTTTGAGGTTGCTGTGAGCTAGGCTGACGCCACGGCACTCTAGCCTGGGCAACGGGCAACAAAGTGAGACTCTGTCTCAAAAATATAAAAAAAATAAAAACTGGAAAAGCCAAGAAAATGGAACCTCCTCTAAAGCCACCAAGGAACGTAGGCCTGTCGACACCCTAATTTAACCCAGTGAAAACCATTTCCAATTCCTCACTTCCAAAACTGTATGATAATAAATTTGTGCTCTTTTATGCCTCTAAGTTGGTGGTAATATGTTTAAGCAGCAATAGTAAAGCTACGGTGGAAGTACAGTACGATGGGCAGGCCACTATGGAGAGCACCTTGACCTCACCCATCGGGTTAAGGCACACACGACCAGCCAACCCGGCAATTCTACCTGGCTAGTACACCTAACAAAACTCTAGCCCGTGGCTAACGGGGACGGGGTTCATAGCATCACTTTAACAGTAAAAACCTCAGTGATAACTCCAGCAACCAGTAACAGCTGGAGAAATGAACTCTCATAAGCTCACACACATGGAATACCACTGAATGAAATACAACCCAGGCTTCAAAACAGATGACTCTCAGAAACATAATGAGAAAAAGAATAAGTCACAGAAAAATATCTTCACTATGATTTACATTTATATAAAGGTTAAAACAGGTGAATGTAAACATTATGCTGTTTATGGTTAAATATATATATGGTAAAACTATAAAGCAAAGCCAAGGACTGAATGACAAAAAATTCAGGAGGTAAGGGAGGGGGATCCCATCCAACAAGTTACTAGTACAGAGGTATTCAAGGTACACAGGTATTCACTTTAAATTGTATGCATAGATACAGGCATTTGTCTGCTATTTTATAAAAACAATCAAGTCGATACTATGTCGGATCTACCCTGCCCCAGCACGAAAGTGGAAGTGAGCGGGTGTACTCACCCGAGACCAGTCACCCTGATACTTACTTCCAAAAGGCAGATTCATCAAAAAATAAAATATTCAGGAATAAATTTAACAAAAGAAGTATAAGACTTATACCCTGAAAATTACAAAACACTGCCAAGGGAAATTAAAGATATAAATAAATGAAGAGATCTCATCTCATGGATCAGGAGACTTAATATTATTGTTTGATACTTTATTAAACTAAAAAGAAAGAAGGCAATATTGTAAAAATCAAAAAAAAAAAAAAAAAAGATCAGTAGGCTTGTTTGCAGAAATTGACAAGAGGATCCTAAAATTTATACAGAATTGCAAAAGACCTAGAATGGCCAAAGGAATTTTGAAAAAGAACAAAGGTGGAGTACTTTCACTTCCTGATTTCAATACTATACTGGGGAAAGAACAGTCTTTTCAACAAATGGTGTGACAACAATTTAGATATCCATTTGCAAAAAGATGAACTTAGGCCCTGGCCTCACACTATGTACAAAAATTTATTCAAAATGGATCACAGACTTAAATGTAAGGGCTAAAATAAACCTTTTAGAAGATAACACAGGAGAAATTCTTCAGGACCTTGAGTTATAACTGCAAGGATGTCACAGACATGACGCAAAAAGTGTAATCCATAAAAGAAAAAAAACATAAATTGGACTTCATAAAAATTAAAAACTTCAGTGCTTCAGAAGACATCATTAAGAAAATGAAAAGACAAGCAACAAACGGAGAGAAAATACTTGCAACATAGTTATCTGATACAGGACTTGCATTCAAACATGTAAAGAAGTCTAGTACTTCAATAAGACAATCTACTGAATCAAAAAAATATGTAAAAGATTTGAATAAACATTTCACCTAAGAAGATATACAAACAGCTAATAGGCACATGAAAAGATGCTCAATGCCGTGAGTCATTAGGAAAGTCAGATTAAAACCACAAGGAGATGCGGCTCACAGCCAGACAAACATTAACAAGTGTTGGTGAGAACTGGAGGACCAGGAGCTTCCACATGCTGCTCAAGGGAATGGACAATGGTGCAGCCATTTTGGAAAACAGTTGAACAGTTTCTTAAAAAGTTAAACATACATTTACCACATGCCTCAACAATTCTACCCTTAGGCACCCACCCAAGGGAAACAAAACCATTTATCCACACAAAGATTTGCACACAAATGTTCTTAGGTTAGGGTTCATAATAACCGCCAATTGGAAACAACCCAATGTCCCCCACCTGGTAAAGGGACAGGCAAAGCGTGGTTTCTCCACACAACGGAATGCTGTTTGGCAATAAGCAACCCCGAGGTACTGATGCATGCAGCAAAACGATGGACCTCAAAGACATTATGCCAAGGGAGGCCAGACACAAAAGACCACACGTTGTTTAGTTTCATTTACCCTAAATGTCCAGAATGAGCGAATCCATGGAGACAGAAAGTAGATTATAGCACTTGCCTAGGGCTTGAGTTTGGAACTATAAATGTGCAGAGGGACCCCCTAGGGTGATGGAATGTTCTAGAACTGATTTGTACTGATGTCTGCACAACTTGGTAACTTTACTACAAAGTCAGTGAGTTGCATGTTTGAAATGGGTGAATTACAGGGGATATATAAATAATGATGCCTCGAGGGGCAGGTTCAGAAGTCTTGGTTTGAGCTCTCCTGCACTGCTGGGGCCCTCAGCACCGTCCCGAGAGGCAGGTGCTTTTACCCCCATTTTACAGGTGGAGACAAGCTCAGGAAAGGCCGTGGCATGCTCAGGGATTCAAGCAGATCCCCCGCCCCGCCTGTGCCTTGAGCCCCTTCTTCCACACGCAGTGGTGTCCACGTCAGCGTGTGACTCACTCCTGGGCCCTTGGGGGTCCTCAGCTGCATCTACCTTTGTTAACACAAAGGGGTTCTTCATTGAAGTCAATATTTATTGGCACTCAAAAGAAATAAAAGTAGGGTTCAACTAACTCAAATAATTTGAAAATGATGTTAAAGACTCCCTGAATGACTCCCCTTGCATGTAACTGACTTGTATGCATGTTTCCCCCTTAAACACAGAAAAGCCATATGAAGCAATATTTGAGAGGAGGGTACTGAGCAAGACTTCATAAAGAGAGCAGAACCCTCTAGAATGATGAACAGAGATTGCAGTGACTCAGCTGGTTTCATAGTTTGCGTTAGGAGTTCAGATGCTCTTAACTAAGGTGTCCTGTGATGTCCTGACCCAGCTGCTGTCGTCATACTGTGTGCTTGTACTGCCTCCAGCTTAGCCAACTGGTGGCTTGGAACACAGCTAGTCTAAATATAGCTGGCCTGCTCCATGCCACAGTCACGTGACAGCGTCCACTCTGGCCAGGTCTGCTCACCCGACGGGTGTACATACATCATCACCTCCCAACACACATCCTGAGCGCCTCAGACACTCGGCACCAGGGTGGGGTTTTGCAACGTACCTTGTTGAGCCCACCACCAAGCCCAGCAGAAGCATCTGAGGTTTAAGGTGAGACCATGGAATCTGTTCAAATGCAGGGGGGACTGGAGAGCAGGAATTACACCTGAGGTCAGGGCAAGGTCCAAAGCCACGTTCCCTCCATGGTCCTTGCTGCCTCTGGCATTTCCGAGGCTGGCCCCGCTGCCCTAAGTGCCCCAGCACTCGCCACCTGTGCTCTCAGTCCCTTCTCAGTCCTGCTCGGCCCTCCAGCTTGATCCCTTCCCACAAGGCCCCCCTTTAAAAGCAGGTTTCTTTTTCTAAATATAAAAGCAATACTTTGCAACAACATGGATTAACCTCAAAAAGAGAAGAGCTTGTCAGAAGAACAGCTGGCAGAACTGTCACCACTTGCTGCTTGCACTTTCCCAGCGCTCCCTCTTGCCCCCTCTCGCCGCAGTCTGCCTTTCACCTGCCAGCCTCGATCTCGCCCCTGAGCCCACAAAGCCTTAAATATTTACTATCTGGCCCTTTATGGAAAAATGCTTGCAGACCCTCAGTCTTAAGCCAGGTAGGGAGGCTCTGAGTGCGTGTGGGCTGGGGAAAGGGCTTGCCAGGAGCACACGGAGTGCTGCAGCCTCTTCCTCACTCCTGTTGGTGCTGTGGGGGCCAGTCCAACCCCTTCATCTAGGTCTCAGGGGACAGGTTCTGTCAAAGGGAAAAAAAGGAGGTGTTGTGAACTGTTCCTCCTGCTCCTAACACGCCTCAGTCTGCCTTCATCCGAACTTCCTAGCCTCATGCTTGCCTGCTTCCTTGTCTCTGTCTATTTGGACCATGTGCCATCCTTGCACACCCTTCTTCTTATCAGGGCCATACATTTTTTTTTTTTTTTTGAGACAGAGTCTCACTTTGTTGCCGGGGCTAGAGTGCCGTGGCGTCAGCCTAGCTCACAGCAACCTCAAACTCCTGGGCTCGAGCGATCGTCCTGCCTCAGTCTCCTGAGTAGCTGGGACTACAGGCATGCACCAACATGCCAGGCTATATATTCTTCTATATGTCTATATATTCTTAGTTGGCCAATTGATTTCTTTCTATTTTTAGTAGAGACGGGGTCTCACTCTTGCTCAGGCTGGTTTCAAACTCCTGACCTTGAGCAATCCACCCATCTCGGCCTCCCAGAGTGCTAGGATTACAGGCATGAGCCACTGCACCCAGCCATGGCCCTACCTTTGCTCAGATGACCTGTCCAGCTCCAAGTGGTCAGGAGCTTCCTTGAGTCAGAACTTGAAATCCCTTTCCCCTCACCAGGCACTGACTTGAACATGAGCATGTGATGCAATTCTGACCAGGCAGACATGGGAAGAAGTCCACCCACGGCCCCAAGAAAAGGTCTGTACTCTGATAAAGAGAAACCCAGACAGATAAGACACACAGATAGCCTCTTTTTCTTCTACAAGATTTAATTTGTTGGATGTGACACCTGGAGCTGTTGTAGCTATTTTGTGACTATGAGGAGAGCTTGCCTGAGGACAGGTTATCACAATGATGATGGCAGAGTGGAAAATGAAAAGGACCTGGGTTCAGGACAACGGGGCTGGAATGCTAACTTAGCCAATCCCAGAGTCTCCACACTCCTTAAGATTCAAACCAGAGGAGTGTTATGGTTATGTGTACTTGCACCTAACATACTGGCCATTCCCTTGCTGCAGTTTTATATCCCCACTGCCAGTTCATGTTCTTCTCTCCACATGGAACACTCACCCTTTGTTCCAGCTCCTTCTGTGGAAGTCCCATTACCCTCCATGAAGCCATACTCTTAATCTTGCTCCTTACCTACTCCTTGTCCTAGACCCAACATTGGGAGCTCCTATGGGAACTACTCTTTTTCAGCTTGTGTTCAGGTATTTGTGCAACTGTCCCAAAAGGCTGGGAGCTCTTGACTAGAAGGCCCCTGACTCAACGTTCTCCAAAACCCCCTCCCTCCATCTCTTCACCCCTTGCAGATCATGAACCTAGACGTGAAAAGCACTAAACTAAATGGACCAATATGTCAATTCTGCTTTAGTACTCAGAAAAATTCTACTGTTTGCCATTTTCAGAATGCAATGCCAGAAACAGAGATTCTGAGAAGCATATAGTCACGCGTTGCTTAAGGACAGGGATTTGTTCTGAGAAATGCATCATCAGGCAATTTCATCATTGTGCAAACATTATGGAGCATGCTTACACAAACCTACATAGTATAGCCCACTATACACCTGGGCTGTATGGGATAGCCTATTGCTCCTAGGCTACACACCTGGACAACACGTTACTGTGCAAATACTGCGTGCAACTGTGATACAACAGTAAGCATTTGTGTACCTAAACATATCTAAAATATAGAAAAGGTACAGTAAGAATATAATAAGATAAAAAATGGTACACTGTATAGGACACTCACCATGAATGGAGCTTGCAGGACTGGAAGTTGCTCTGGGTAAGTCAGTAGTGAGTGGTGAGTGAATGTGAAGGTCTAGAACATCACTGTACACTCCTGTAGACTTTATAAACACTGTACACTTAGACAACACTAAATTTATTTTAAAAAAATCTTGTTTCTCAATAATAAATTAACCAGCCAAGTACAATGGCTCACAACTGTAATCCCAGCACTGTGGGAAGCTGAGAAGGGAGGATCACTTTGAGAGGCCAGGAGTTCAAAATCAGCCTGGGCAACAGAGAGAGACCCCCATCTCTACAAAAATTTTTTTTAAAAAATTAGCCGGGCAGGCAGGCATGGTAGTGCATACCCACAGTCCCAGCTACTTGGGAGGCAGAGGCAAGAGGATCACTTGAGCCCAGGAGAACAAGGCTGCAGTAAGCTATCATAGTGCCACTGCTCTCTAGCCAGGGTGAGACCTTGTCTCTAAAAAAAAAGAAATAAAAATGTAAGTTTAAAAACCTGTATAGGCTCTATGGGACCGTCCTTTCAAATGCTCTTTTAATGATTAGCCTCTAAAGCAGGCGTCCTCAAACTACGGCCCACGGGCCACATGCGGCCCACCGAGGAAATTTATCTGGCCTGCCAGGTGTTTCTGCCGCCGCTGCCTGTCCTGCTTAGCAGCCGACTCGTCCCAGGCCCACGATACGTATGTGTAGAATGTGTGCCGCACTCTCCAACGGCCCTTCAACCGTCTGAGGGACAGTGAACTGGCCCCATTTTAAAAGTTTGAGGACCCCTGCTCTAAAGTCAAGAGAGCAAATGCTGGCAGCTGGCTGGGGACAGAAGCAGCCCAGCAGGGATGCAGGCCGAGCTTGCAGTGACTCAGCACACATCACCTCCACATGGCTTTACTGCCATCATCCTCTTACTTGGGGATGAATATTTCAGTCTGTGGCCACTTCTTCTACCCTGTCTCACTTCATTCTATTTCAATATTTAGTATTTTACACAGAGAAATTAGCAATGCTTTTAAAAAAAAAATGTTTCCAGGAACAAAAGGTAACTGGAAAACCTATACTTAATAATGTTTAACAAATACATTTTTTTAAAGTTGGTTGTATAAAAACCAGGGTGGCTGATGTCAGCATGTTCTTTACCCATGAACTACATTTAATATCTTATCTTTCTAACTCGTGGTTAGAGAGGGAGGAGAAAACTGAGAGCTGAACAGTTACATACTCGGGTTGTTCCTCTTTAAATGGGTCAGGTCTGTGGTTAAGTATTAAAAGGGAAGGGATCATTTTGCCAAGATAAGAACTTTTTAATCAAGCCAAATATCCTATTCGGCTAACATACAAAACCATTCAAGAAATGAATGATTCATTTGTTCAGTGAGTGCAAATACACACTGGATTTCAATGGCTTAGTATAAAAAAAATGTAAGATAGTTCATTATTATTTTTATTTTTATTTTTTAGAGACAGGGTCTGGCTATGTTGCCTGGCCCAGAGTGCAGTGGCTGTTGATAGATGGGATCTAATCACACTACAGCCTTGAACTCCTGGGCTTAAGCCATCCTCCTGCCTCAGCCTCCTGAGTAGCTTGGATTATAGGAACACGCCACTGTGCCTGGCTGGCATTTCGTAATTAATTTTTTACATTAATTATATGTTGAAATGATAGTGGTTTGGACATATTGGTTTAAATAAGTTATTTAATTTCACCTGTTTAAATTTGCTATTGTACCTGTGGCTCTCCCATTGGACAGGGCTGCTCCAGAAACAGTCTGCCTGGGTTTTAAAACCAACCACCACTTGTCAGCTGTGCCATGCTGGGCAAATTGCTGACCCAGGCTATGCCTCAGTCCCATGATTTGTAAAGCAGGAATAGGAATTGGAATCACTGCATATAACCCCGCTTTGGGGTGTAAAGTGTGCAAAGTGCTCTTAGAAGAGAGCCCAGCATATAGATACTGCAATAGCCTGAGCATTTCGTTTCTGAGACTGAAAACATTAAATGACTTTTAAAAAGTATCAGCTTCATTGAGATGCAATTAACACACCACAAACTTAGCCTTTTAAAGTAGATAATTCAGTGGTTTCTAGTTTATTAACCAAGTTGTGTACCCATTAGTTGTGTACTGTCAATTCCAGAACATTCTCATTACCCCAAAAAGAGACCTTATGCCCATTAGCGATCACTCCCCATTCTCCATTCTGCCCAGCCCTTGGCATCTACTTATCTATTTCCTACCTCTATAGATTTCCCTAATTTGGACCTTCATTTAAATAGAATCATAAAAGGTATGGTCTTTGTGACTAGCTTTTCTTTACGTGGCATGGTTTGAAGGTTCATTTATACCGAACTTCGTGTGAGTACTTCAATCTTTTTCATAGTCAAATAATATCCTCTTATATCAATATACCACATCCTATTTATTTGTTCATCATTTGTTGGACATTTGGATTGTTTCTACCTCTTGGTTATTATGAACAATATGAACACTCACGTGCAAGTTTTTGTGTGGATGCATTTTCATTTCTCTTGGGTACATACCTAGGAGTGGGATTGCTGGGTCATATGGTAAGCTGACGTTTAACTTTTTGAGGCCCTACCAGACCGTTTCCCAATGGGGCTGCACCCTCTCGCATTCCAACACAGAGGCTGTGCTTTGAATGTACGCTCACTCATGGATTCCTTTATTTTTCTAACTTTTGACAGAGATCCAGGAAACGTGGGAGAGGAGGGAAGGGGAGAGAGAAGGATAGAGACCTGGAGGGCACAGAGGCCTGTGATGCTTTCACAGAGCCCTGGGTGCAGTCCTGTCTGGCCTTCACCTGCCATGTGGCCTCGGGCAAGTCACCTCCACACTCTAGACCTCAGTTTCCTTATCTATAAAATGAAGGTGTTAGATCAGTGGGTCTCAGCCTGGGCGATTTTGCCCCCTGGGACACTAGGCAATGTCTGGAGACATCTGGGGTTGTTACAGTGGGGTGCGTGATGCTACTGTCTTCTAGCAGGTAGAGGCCAAGGATGCTGCCAAAACATCCTGCAATGCACAGGACAGCCCCTAACGACAAAGAACTACCTGGTCCCCAACTATCAACAGCGCCAAGACTGAGAAACCTTGCATCAGACTAGACCCTGTAGAAACTTCTGAGGAACTACCAAACTGTTGTCTAAAACGGCTATATCATCTTACAATCCTGTTAGCAACGTACAAGGGTTTGAACACACACATTTTAGCCAACCTAATAGGTATGTGAATGGCCTTTCAGGAAGTCTTTTCTATTACCAACATCCAGGATTGTTTACAGAATGCCAGTGTCATAAAGAAAAAGATGAGTCATCTTCTTACCTGGTGCCTATAATTATACCAGCCATTTGAGCCCGCGACGATCACCACCCAGTGCTTGCCTCCATCCTCGGGATCGTCTATGGGAACAGCACGAGTTCCCAGGACCAAGCCAAGCAACACAGCTGCTTTCCAGATCATTCTGTGCCTGGGAGTTCAACGGCAGAAACCTGAGAAGAGAAAAGCAGAGTCAAGTAAAAAGGAGCAAGAATAGGTGACATCATCAGTCTCTAAGAAAATATCACAGTACGTGGGTCAAAAAGGTACGATCATATAGTCACCAGACAGAGTATGTTGAGGATAACAGCGAAAACAGAGAGGAATTCTGTTTTTAGTTCTGCTACCCTTTCCCCATGTGGAGAAGGGGTCTGTCCATATCGCCCAATCTTCACTAGATGCATATAAGCCAAAGAACATCCAGAAAGCTCTCTGGGCACCTTTTAAAATTTTTGTCACAACTCAAAATACAACAGATAAAATTCATCAACAAAATTCACTGTGCCAGAGAAACCCCTACCACACACTATGAAATATTTGTAAGTAAAGAGCATATACATCCTGTGAACTGGGCACAGAAAAATGTGGAAGGCAGATATAAAACCTTAACAGTAGTTATCACTGGGTGGCAGGTGGGATTAAAGGAGATTTTCTTCTTCATATTTGTCTGTTTTTAACACACTTAATGATGCATACTACTTACACAATAAGCTATATAAAAATGCAATACATGTTCCATAAAACATGGATGGGTAAGTTTATGGGTGAACCATCTGGATGAGCTCTGGTCAAACATCAATTCACGTAGTCTTTGTACCACCTTTGCAGAGCATGTGTCTGTACTCCGCATGACAGGCAGGGCACATATTTTCACCCTTGTCTGACAGGAAGGGGAGGCTAAGGGAGGACAGTAGTGACTTGCCCAATGTCCACAGATTGTCTTTCTGGCCACGGCCCAAACTCACACCGTCTGAGTTCCTGGCCCAGCACTCTCTGCTCCACGGTTCTGCAGGGCAAGATTTCATCCTTAATGAGGCACACGCCCTACTTTATGCTTCAGTGCCAACACTTTAAATACATTTTTAAAGTATAAGTGGCAAGAATGAGGCTTCGTCTTGGTCACCTTGCATTACCAGACCAGATCCTACCCCATGACCTGAACGTGTTATTCTATTAAAACAGCCTTCCCGAGACAGAAAACATAGCCAGGCCTGTGCCTCTGTGATAAGAGGATAAACACACAGTCTTTGAGACGTGGGGACTCTGAGCAGAAGGGAGTGTGCAGGACTGACCTCTGCCTCCGACACCACTCACCGCCCAGCCAGAGTCTCCCAACACCTGTTCTCCCAGAAGGCACAGCTGCTGGGAACTCCATGGCAACAGGGACAAAGCCTCTGCCCTCACGGAGCACACAGCCAGCTAAGGCATGATGAACCTCTAAGTCAAAGAAATAATCCTCAACATTCCATGTCTAGCCCTCCAAATGATGGATTTTCTCCCGTACATAAAGAAAACAGCAAGGCTAAAAGAATGTAAACTAATGAAGAACTAAGAGTGCCTTAGGCCAGCGCTTCTCCAATGAGAGCCTACATCCAGACCTCCTGGGCATCCTGTTGGGAGGCAGGTTCTAATTCAACAGCCTGGGACAGGGCCTGAGACTGAATTTCTAACAAGTTCTGGTGACGGGAAGCTTTGGTCAAATGTAACGTAGCAGCCCTCTTCGGCAACCCTGGGTGCTCTAGTCCACCTCTGCCCCAAGCCCGGCATCCTGGTCAACAAACTGCCATCCCCGTGGGAGGGGGGAGGGCAGTACATACATACATAATGACGGATATGTGCACCATCTGGGGGATGGTCATGCTGGAAACTCAGACTTGTGGGGGGAGGGGGGAAAAGGGCATTTATTGACACCTTAAAATTTGTACCCCTATAATATGTCGAAATAAAAAAAAAAAAAAAAAAAAACACAAACTGCCATCCCCATGAGATGTCTCCTGCCCTAGAATTCAATCCTTAATGTGTGAGCCTGAATTGGTGCTAAATTCAGTCAATGGACGGTAACTATAGTAAGGTGGCCCTACATTTGTTCCTTCAGTTGTTTTGGGGGGGGTTAGGTTTGCTGAAGACCCCAACACTAGAACCCACTGGTCTGTCACGTGCACCCGAGGACGTTCCTTGAAAGTCCACTCAGCCTGATCTGGGCTCACCATGGGGCTGGAAGGTAAATGACCCAGAAAAGGTCCAATTATACAAATGTATGAAGAACAGAGCGGTCAGGCCAGAGAGAATTCCTAAGCAGAAACACCCATGTCCCCAGGGCTCTCCAGTTAAAAGCCTCACAGTATGTCACTGCATAGAAAACACATACTCTAACACTATTTTGGGAAACATGGAGGCATGGGGTGGGGCTGAGACATGAAAGTAAGATAATTATTCCTCTACCCAACCCCCCCAAAACAAACACACCTCAGAGCAGCCAGCTTAGATGGCAATTTCCTAATCTGCATTACTGCATGACTTTTGACAAAGTCAAAGCACCAAAACAAAGCGACAAATCATCTTGCAGAATCTCTATTACTCTTGTTTTACCAAAGTGAAAAACTGATGGAGAAAAAGTCAAGGATCCCTGCTAAACTAGCTCTTTGTTACTCTGCTATTTGGGCCTGTGGCCTTCCATGGTCCCGGTCACACAGGAATCATAGTCTACTTCTCCCTTAACTTGCCCTCCTGCCCACTCCTTCCAACACCCACCCGCCCCATCCATCCACACACGTAGCTGCTCACAGGCACTGAACCGTGAACCAAGCAGACAAAACCTTTCGCAGAGCTGACATTCTGGAGGGAAGACAGAGACCACTGAAATACACGGGTTGTCACAGATGAGAGAGATGGAGAAAAATTAGGCTGGAGAGGGACGGAGTCCCAGGAAGAGTGGGAGGTGTCACTTTTAAAAGGGGAAGATATCAATGGAGGTGAGGGAGCCAGCCCGTTTGTAAGAGCAAAGCACTGGCAGTGACATAAACATCTAGCTAAACCAATCATGGTACATGCTTATAATGGGATACTGTGAAATGTTTAAAAGAGTTAGGATCTGATGTGCCAAGAGTGGAAAGATCTCCAAGGTACACTGTTGGGGGACGTGCATTTTAGTCTGCTAACCATGTGCAGGGAGAAGACGGCACAGTTGTTGCACAGCCAGGGGTGATCAGAAAGCAAGCCTCCAGCAAGTGTTATGTGCTGGCAGGTTGCACAAATGGAGGAGTGGGATATTTGTGTTTACCAAGTGCCACATAATGTGCGAGGCACTTTATTTACACCATGCTCACAACAGCCCTATGAGCAAGTATCACTACCCCTTTCAGACGGGCAAGGAAACAGGCTCAGAGGTAGAGAAACTTGCTGGTAACTCGCACTGCTGGGAGCAGCACACAGATCTGACTGCAAAGACTGTGCTTGTTTCACTAAACCACCTGCTTGTCACAAAAAACAGCTGCTTATGTGAAAGTCTGGGAGGCACTGCACCCCACCTCGGGGCCCAAGCACAGAACGGGCCCTCACTGCCTCCTCCGGCAGTAGGACACCCACAGTGCTCTTCCCCACCCTGCTATTTTAAGGCACTAGTGGGCTCTCTGCATAAAGAGCTCTTGTCATTAAAAAAAAAGAAGAAGAAAAAAAAAGAAAACCATCAACAGAAAGCCTGAACCACACAAAGTCAAAGGACAGGCCTTTATGAACTGCTCCAGCCTCTAATGATAAGTCCTGTGCTGTTCCCACTTGGCCTGCGTCCCTGCTCAGACTGCAGGGCTACCCTACATCAGCGATTCACTTAAAGGACTCCACTAGACTTCAAGAAATGTAACATAACATCAATGGGGTTTAATCCATTTGCAAGCTTTAGGACAGAATGACCATTCTAGCTAAACAAACAGCAATACAAGTAATAAGGCTAAGGTAACAGGGCCATCTAAGTAGCAAAGTCAAGTTCAAACCGAGGTCTGAACAAAGCCAGAAAATCTTGTCTTGCTGTTTTAAAAAAGTATCCAGTGTAATTTCTCTTTAACACATGACACACAGGTACTAAATCTGGGGAGACCCTTCCCCTCTCTGGGCCTTAATCACCATCAAGTGTGACCCCTCACTGCTAGCCCTCATTTGCTACTGGCTCATAAGACGCAGCAAATCATCGAAGCCAAGCAAAGTAGCTGGTCAGACAATGAGATCTGTAAAGAGCCTTCCAAACCTGAAGGTTTTGATCCTACTCTCTGCTCTCCGGGGATTTAGAATAAAATCATCATGCAAGTGGTGTCTGGCTTACTACATGCAAGAGAAACAAAAACAGGTGACAAGGACCATCTCCTTGACCAAATTTCTGTCAGGTTCCTCTGAGCCCTCTTCTCCACGAGGTCTTGGCCTGCTGTGCCCAGTTCCGGCAAGAATCCTACGAGAGTCCCTTACCTTTAATATCTAGTCATATTCCTCTTAGTAGTTTTCCATTGATGGGGCTCAGGACATGCAACCCCTGAAAAAGGCACCTTGGCATATTGAATATTTCAAACTGAAGAATTCCAGGCCCCCTCACTTTGCCCATGGGCTATAAAATCCCCAGCTGAACTCTCTGTACTTGGATTTGAGCTCAGTTCAATACTGACATCTCTCTTCCCTAACGTAGTAGCTAGAAGAAAATCTGTCTTGCTGATTTCAAAAGTATCTGGTACAATTTCTCTTTAACACAAGACACATAGCTACTAACTCAGGGAGACCCTTCTCTCTGGGCCTTAATTGCCCATCTGTGAAATGAGATATGTGTGATTCAGTGGCAAACTAGATTCTAGATTAGAGCATACTCTTCATGGTTATCTAATTCTGATTGTGCAGGGGTTATTCTACAGCTTTGTGTACTGTGGATGACAGCAATGAAAATAATTTGAGCCTAGACATGCAAATGAATTCTATTAAATGGAGGTTCAATTGACTTCCTTCCCCCACTGTAGAAGGAAGCTAGTTTTGCCTTCCATTTGTGCATTCATTACAGTATTTCTAATCTACAGATGTGACTGTACTTTGGAACCTCCAACACCTCACACCAAGTTCCCTTACTAATGAGTTAAATAAAATCCTTAACACATGTTCACTTTTGTATCTTTACAGAGTGATGAGTTTATCTGTTTTTTAAAAACTTATCTTTTTAACATTATGGAAAGTGTAAGCAACTAACATGTATTTCAAAACAAACGCAGTCAAAAGAATTTTTTTAATCTACTAGTGGTTAGAAGAATTTAGGTATCTAGCAAAGTGCATTTAAGCTAATGGTTAATAGCTTCTCCACTTTTTTTTTTTTTTTTTTTGAGACAGAGTCTCACTTTGTTGCCCAGGCTAGAGTGAGTGCCGTGGCGTCAGCCTGGCTCACAGCAACCTCAATCTCCTGGGCTCAGCGATCCTACTGCCTCAGCCTCCCGAGTAGCTGAGACTACAGGCATGCACCACCATGCCTGGCTAATTTTTTGTATATATATATTTTTAGTTGGTCAATTAATTTATTTCTATTTTTGGTAGAGACGGGGTCTCGCTCAGGCTGGTTTCGAACTCCTGACCTTGAGCGATCCGCCCGCCTCGGCCTCCCAAAGTGCTAGGATTACAGGCGTGAGCCACCTCGCCTGGCCTTCTCCACTTTTTTATTTTCAATGATTATGTGGCATTTGATTTTTCTTTCACCCAAATTACTATTTTTGAAACCCAGTACCTATCAGTGTAGTTTGTAGTCTTTTTCCAAAATAACTGAACATGACTGTTATAGCTACATGTTAATTCTTAAGTTAAATGCTTACTTAAGTATAATTTTTACTTTAAGAAATTAAAGAGTAGATGTTAACTATAGAAATGTACAAAGAATAACATAAAACACCTGTTACCTATCACCCAGGCCATCAACTATTAATATTTTATAAATTGCTAAGTGTTTTTCCCCATAAAGCAAATAAAATATTTCAGATGAAAATTTTCCCCATCCTGTTCCATTCTTCCCACACCACAAGGTAACCACTATCCTAAATTAGCATCTATTTCCAATCGATTTATTATAAAAAGATATATGTCCATTCTACAAACATTCCCCTACTAATGGACATTTAGGCTGCTTCCCGTTTTTTTAACCATTATAAAATATGTTGCAATAGGCCTGGCGGTGGCTCACGCCTGTAATCCTAGCACTCTGGGAGGCAGAGGCGGGGGCGGATTGCTCAAGGTCAGGAGTTCGAAACCAGCCTGAGCAAGAGCGAGACCTTGTCTCTACTATAAATAGAAAGAAATTAATTGGCCAACTAATATATATTGAAAAAATTAGCCGGGCATGGTGGTGCATGCCTGTAGTCCCAGCTACTCAGGAGGCTGAGGCAGCAGGATTGCTTGAGCCCAGGAGTTTGAGGTTGCTGTGAGCTAGGCTGATGCCATGGCACTCACTCTAGCCTGGGCAACAAAGCAAGACTCTGCCTCAAAAAAAAAAAAAAAAAAAAAAAAAAAGTTGCAATAAATATCCCAATATCCCTCTCCTTGTATACAAACATGTTTCTCTAGAGTATTTTCTATAAGTGGAACCACTGGGTATTAAGATATACCCTTCTGGCTGGGCGCACTGGCTCATGCCTGTAATACTAGCACTCTGGAAGGCCAAGGCAGGCGGATAGCTCAAGGTCAGGAGTTCAAAACCAGCCTGAGCAAGAGCAAGATGCCATCTCTACTAAAAAATAGAAAGAAATTAATTGGCCAACTAAAAATACATAGAAAAAATTAGCCGGGCATGGTGGTGCATGCCTGTAGTCCCGGCTACTTGGGAGGCTAAGGCAGGAAGATCGCTTGAGCCCAGGAGTTTGAGGTTGCTATGAGCTAAGCTGACACCACAGCACTCTAACCCAGGCAACAATGCAAGACTCTGTCTCAAACAAAACAAAACAAAACAAAACAAAACAAGATATACCCTTTCGTTAATGGCTATACTGTTCTAAGATATACTTGTACCACTAATGAATAAGAATCTCATTTTCTTCAAATATCTATCATCTCTTGATAGATTTTACAATTCCTAATCTGATGGATGTAAAGTGATCTAATTATGGTTTTAATATGTGGTTCATGGATTACAAGAAAATTTGAGTTTTATTATATATTTATTTTACCATTCAGATTTCAACATCTTCAATTCTCCCTATCATACACTGGGATTTGGATTATAGTCTACAAAGCAACTTCTGCACTTAAAACAAAAGTGCTGGGCAATTCTTCAAAAGATAGTCATAGGTTGAAAAACTCAAGAGCCAGAGTTTACTTCAACATATTTTTAATGAACAATACTGGGTATGGTGTATTCTACCTCTTCACGGTTCTCAAATCTTCTCTCTCCCTTCCCACTGAAACTGTCTTTAAAAGCCCCTATCTTCAGTGTGGCCTCTCTTCAACACACTTCCACACTAGAGAGTATCTAAGATGCAGATCTACACGAAATGCAGCTGCCAGAAAGAACATGCAGGACAACATCCAAATTTCTCACAGCAGCATGAGCCCTGCAACATGTACCTCTCTATCCTCATGGCACATAAAATCCACCACCCACATGGAATCCTTTGTTGCTACAAGGCTCCATGACTCCAGGTCCAAAAGCGTTGCTCTTTCCGTGCCTTCACCATGCTGTTTTCCAGATGGAATGCTCTTCTCCTTTATCTCACTAGCTCCCACCCCGATCTTCAAACTCCACTCAAGCAACCCCTTCCCTGCAAAGTCCTACCCACTCACACAAATCAAGGTTAGATGTTGCCCCTGCACATGCCTGTACTCCAGCCTCTTAACCCTGGAATTGTTCACTGGAGACTGCCTCTCTCCTTATGAAATAATCCCTGCCTCAAATGCTTAGTAAGGCCCTAGAGTGAACAAAGCTGGGATACTCCACTCACCACACACCACGGGGCTAGTCTCAAACCCTGGGCACTCATTTTCATCATTTCATCTGGGTACTTTCGTGGTTGTCGTTAGCAGCCCTTCCCCACGAGTGCAATCCTCCATATTAAAAGCATCAAAACCCTAAACTGTTCCCAGATTATACAGACTGGAACCAAGCCGCCCGACCCCGTTGGGTACCCTGCCTGGGGGAACTTAGCAAATCCAGTCTCCTTTCGGGCCTCAGTTTCCCCCTCCAGAGCAACGCACCCTTCCAGCCAGAAAACGCGTGACAAGAGAGCCCCACCATCACCCCCCCACCCCCCGACCCCACAGGATTTTGGGCAGAGAGGTCGCAGGGTTTCACTGGGAATTCACCGTTTCCCGAAATTCCCCTTCGCAGGGTGAGAAACTGATTACTCAGACATGGCCGAGGTAAATGAAAATCCCGGCCCGGAGGCCAAGAGCCGCGGCAGACGGGCGGTCCTGCGGGACAGGCGGTCCCGGCCTCCAGCATGAGGCCGGCCGGGGTCGCGCGCTGGGGCCCGAGGTTACCTGCGGCGGGCGATCGACGCGGCGGTGGCGGCGGCGGCGGCTCCCTCAGCGCCGTGGGAACTCGCGGCGGCGCGCAGCCTCAGACCGGCCGCCTCTGACGCTGTGATTGCGGCGCGGCGCCGCCTCGCTCCTCTTAGGGGGCCCCTGCACCGCGGTGATTGGCGGAGCTCCGGGGCGTGGCGTCGGCAAAAACCAATGGGAGGAGGGGGCGTTGCCGGCGAGCCAAAAGAACTACGAATCCCAGCGTGCACCGGCAAGGGCTACTGAACCCGGGTGGGCTGGGGCGGAGGGCGCCCTGTGGGCTGGGGCGGAGGGCGCCCTGTGGGCTGGGGCGGTGGGCGCCCTGTGGGCTGGGGCGGAGGGCGCCCTGTGGGCTGGGGCGGTGCCTGGGTGCTTGCGGACGCAGTGATTCCACAAACGTGCGCCGGCGTGTCAAACCAGCTTTTGGGGCGCTTCACCCCGTTAGTTTCCCAAACTTGTCTTAGCGTTAGACCCACCTAGGGAAGCTTCAGAAATACCGATGCCCCCTGTGAAAATAAAATTTAAAAGCTGTTGGAACCCCCCCAAAACACTTTAACCCTTAAGAGAGATGTGACTGTCATCTAAGTCATATATGGTTACCCCTTTTATTCTCAGATTGTACTTTATCTTTCTTATTTTTCTTCTACAATTACTAGAGAGAGTTAAATGGTATCAGGGACAAAAACCTGGTGCCTTCTTAAGTAATGACCTTTGTTTATAGCTTAACTTCCCGTCTGTTTTCCTGCTTTCCTTAGACTAGGTGGTGGAACCCATGATTGTTACACCCTCTGTTAAAAAAAAAAAAAAATTAAATGTACCCTTCTCAAAAAGAAACACTGCCTATAACCAACCAAGTTGCTGTAACTATGTGGCAACCTTGTATCAATAATGTAACCCTACTAAAAAAAACTCCTTTGTCTCTGCATGGATAAATGAATTCTTAATTTCCCTACTTCGGAGTGCTCACTCCATTCCTTTGAAGTTGGTGTTTCTGAGTGGCAAATCCGCATACGTTCGTTGCACTTGCATAAAGTTTTAGGCTGGCACCCCTGTCTCATCCCCAGAGATTGTAATTGTGCTGGTCTGCCTGTGACCTAGGTTTTGGAATCTTTAAAGAACCCCAGGTGATTTGAACCTGGACCCATATAATCCTCATGGCAACCCTATGAGAGACACTGTTGTTGTTACCCCAGCTTAACAGATAGAACAACTGATGGAGGTTAAGTCAGGGAGGTTAAATTAATTTTGCAAAGGTCACATACATCTTAAGTGGCAGAGCCAGAACCAGGGCCTAGGCAGTCTGGTTCCAAAATCCCAAGCTCTTACTTTCTGTATAATGCTACTTCTCAAATGTTTGGTCTTCTCATCTCACAAGGAACTGGAAAGAAAAATAAAATACTATACATGCAAGCACCATGTGGTGGCAATCAGTAAATTGAATTGAACGGAATTGATGTGATGGAGTACAGGCAATACTGCCCAAGGATATTAAGCACAGATTTAGGACTACATTCATAGTTTGTGTCATTTGGCCTTCTTTTATACTGTTTTTTTTTTCCACTGAGTCATAGATCAGCATACTGCTCCAGGCCTCCCGACTGCCTACTTTTGTAAGTAAAAGTTTATGAGAACATAGCCACATCCATTGGTTTAGGTATTATTTCTGGCTATTTTTGCAAACAAGGCAAAGTTGTATAGTTATCTAAAAGACCATATATCCCACAAAGCTGAAAATATCTACTGTCTGACCCTTCCCCCCCAAAAGTTGCCAACTCTGGGATGAAGTACAGGACCCAAGATCTCAGCTTGGAAGTGACCTTGGGCTTCAAGCCCAGGTCTGTCCATGTCCTTTGTCCTCATGACCACTACGCTTTCACAGTCTTCTGTAACGGGGACCATCAGGAGTTCATTTGTCCATTTATTCAACAACACACTTATTAGGTGCAGGTGCCAGGTGCAGCTGGGCATTGAGATAGGTAGGATTTTGTTCCTTCCCCTTCTAATTCACTGTCTACTAAGAGAGGCAGAAGTGTGTCCTTAGGCACTCCCTAATTCACCCAGAATAAATGACAGCTTTTGGCTGATTAGACCTTAACAGTTGAAATGCAATAAAAATGGTAACCTGATGCCTGGCATATTTTAGCAAACAAAGGACAGAGATAGCCCCCTTGGTCTCCCTCAGCAAGAATGTAGGCTGAGAGCTCAGAGTCTGGAACCAGAGAAGGTGACTGGAAGTGGAAGGCCAATGGGAGGAGTTGCTGGAGGTTGCCACAGTGATGGTCCAGGGTGAGCCCCAGAGGAGGGCTAGCCTAGGCCAAGCACAAGGAGGAGGCTGAGATGAGAGAGGCCTGCGGTAGGGACTGGTTACACCTGGTGGGCTCTGCAGTCAAGACGCCTGGATGCAAATCCCAGCTTTACCACTTACAAGTTGGGACCTGAGCAGCTGCTGCTGTTCTCAGTGCCTGGGTTTTCCCATCCCCCTCTACATATTAGCTACTCCCTGGCTTCAGAGGATCCCTTTGACTGCTGGGCTATAATTTGAGGATTCTGGTGAGGAAAACAAGATGGGAATCTGCAACCTTGGAAACTGCCTGTGCTCCTGTCCCCACCCATGGGATGGCAGTACTGTGTAGAAAGCTCTGTGCTGATGGGAAGTGCCAGGAGCAGAGAGCCCTAGGTGGTAGGAAGGGGCAGGCTTCGTGTAGACAGATAGGCATGAGGACCTCCCCATCACATGCCCCCAGCAGAATTCTCACAAGAAAAGTCATGGCTAGGCCTCTTGCCACCACACCACGCAATCAGAGATTAGTGAGCGTAGTGCAGACAAAAGTGGTACCGCAAGAATGTGGCAGATACCTGAGTCGCCAGAGATAATGGCACCAAGGAGCCATTTCAGAATAAGGATCTTTTATTTTTAATCTAATAGTGGGAGACTAAGTGAGAGATTTAAGATTATAAAGCAACAAGTGTTGAGAGAGTGTGAAACATATCAGTTAGGTTTAGAGCAGAGTTTCTCTACCTCAGCACTATTGACATTTGGGGTGGATGGTTCTTTGTTGTTGGGGGCAGCTGTCCTGTGCGTAGCAGGATATTCAGCACCATCTCTGGCCTCTGCCCACCCGATGCCACTAGTATCCCTCCCCCAAATTGTAACAAACAAAGATGTCTTCTGACATTGCCAAAAGTCCCCTGGGAAACAAAATATGTGCCACACACCCCATGTTGAGAATCATCAATTTAGAGAGAGAGCTGAACATATTCATTTATTCATTCATTCATTCATTCTGTTTGATGTGATGGTTAAAAGCACTGACTCTCGGCCCAGCAAGGTGGCTCATGTCTGTACTCCCAACACTCTGGGAAGCCAAAGCGGGAGGATTGCTCAAGGTCAGGAGTTCCTGACCAGCCTGAGCAAGAGTGAGACCCCATCTCTACTAAAAAAAAAAAAAAAAAAATAGAAAGAAATTAGCTGGACAACTAAAAATATATATGTATAAAAATTAGCCAGGCATGGTGGCGCATGCCTGTAGTCCCAGCTACTCCAGAGGCTGAGGCAGGAGGATTGTTTGAGCCCAGGAGTTTGAGGTTGCTGTGAGCTAGGCTGACTCCACAGCACTGTAGCGCAGGCAACAAAGCAAGACTCTATCTCAAAAAAAAGGAAAAGCAATGACTCTGGATCCAGACTGCTTGGGTTTAAATTCCAGCTCTGGCACTTACTGGCTGTGTTACTTTGGACAATCACTCCACCTCTCTGTGCTTCAGGTTCTTCATTTGCAAAACAGGAAATGATAGTTACAGTGCTCTATTTCACAAGTTGTAATAAAGATTAAATGGATTGATATGTGCAGAGGAAAAACTCAGAGCAGAGTCCAGCCACAGGTCAGCTGTTCACTGAGTGCGAGATAAGTGCCAGGCACTCGCCTGGGCTCTCAGGGACCCTGCAGTCAAGCCTCACCACCACGGACGGAGTTAAATGTAAATATTCCAATCAAAGTATAAGATACGTAGGGAAAATGCACGAATTATAAATGCATGGCTCAGTAAGTTTTCACAAAGTGAACACAGCCAGATAACCGGCACTGAGATAAAGAATTGACCATGACGGCACCCAGACACCTCCCTTGGGCCTCCTCCGGGATTTTGTTTTTTATTGTTACACACCCTCCCTTCCCCTGGGCATTTAATGACTGTTTCCTCTGGCTCCCCACTACCTTGTTTATTCTGACCAAGTACCATTTATTTTTTTTTTCTTTTTACCTTTTTGGATTGTGGTAAAAAAAACAAATATATATATATATGAAATTTGTCATTTTAACCACTTTTAGGTGTACAATTCAGTGGCATTAGTTACATCCACACTGTTGTATAGCCATCACCATTATTTCCAAACCTTTTCATCATAACTCCAGCTCAAGAACCCTTCCATCCTTCCTAGACTAAAACCCTACCCAGCTAACACCACCTGATCCCTGCCTACCTCCGTGACCTCATTTCCTGCCACCTCACTTGCTCCCTTCCAGCCACGTGGCCTTCTTGCCTTTGCATCGGCAGTTTCCAGTTCCTGGAATGCCCTTCCCCTTCCAGCCACACAGCTGGCTTCTACCAGCCAGATGGCTGCCCCTCCTCACAGAGGCTGCCCTGAGCCAGTGGGCCGAGACATCGTACAAACCTCTGTCACTTTCTAGCCTTCTACCTTGCCTTACTATCTGACTTTATACATTTGTTTGTTAACTTCCTGACTCAACACTAAAATTTAAATTATTTGAGGGCAGGGGCCTGGCCTACCTTATTTATTTCTATATTCTCAATGCATAAAACATTAGCTGTCCTATAGCAGGTGCTCAGTAAACACACCTCAGTTCAGTTCAATGCTGTGATGAAGGTAAGTGCCATTTACTGTGCTCCTCTGCAGAGAAGCAGATGATCTCTTCCCTATTACTTTTTACAGATTGCCAGTCAATCAATAAGCATTTATTTAGTGCTTGCTTCAGCAGGACATATACTAAAAATAAGCATTTATTGAATTCTGTGGCCGGCAGTATTCTAAGAGTGACACACACACACACACACACACATGCACAAACCCTCATCTGCGTATAATCTCTTCTTCTTTGAGAATGGGTGAAACCTCTGAATATGATTTCACTCTGGCGATTATGTTATGCTTTGGAAAAAGGGTTATTATCCAGGCAGGCGATCCTACTCTGATCACATGGCCTCTTTAAAATCTGAGAGTTTTCTCCAGCAGGTGCTAGAGAGGTTCATTGCTGGTTTGAAGTTGGAGGGGCCGCAAGCTTGCTGGCAGGCTTAAAAAGCTGAGAGAGGCCCCAGCTGACATCAGCGAGGAAATGGGGACCTCAGCCCTACAATTAAGCCAACAACCCAAAGGAGCTTGGAAGGACATTCTTACCTAGAGCCTCCAGATAAGAGCCCAGACTGGTGTCAAAGAAAAAATTATTCAATGACGCTTGTTAAAGCGTGGTAAGGAAGACTTTATTCAGGACTGTCAAGATAGGGATATAGAGCCAGGCACAGTGGCTCATAACCTAGTGCCTGCCACTTTGGAAGGCAGAAGCAGGCAAATGGCTTGAGGCCAGGAGTTTGGGGTTGCAGTGAGCTATGATGACACTATTGCACTCTAGCCCAGGCAACAGAGTGAGACCACCCTGTCTCAAAAAAAAAAAGATAGGTATAGAGACCACTGCAGGATTTTGCAGTGGGAAAGAGAGATTGGGTTCAACTTTGAATACAGCTCAATTCTGAATACAGCAAGTGAGAACTTATAAAGTAGCTATCTTATTCCATTTTCTGCTGCTGTACCAGAATACCATGGATTGGGTAATTTATAAGAAAAAGAGATTAATTGGCTAGTGACACTGGAGGCTGGGAAGTCCAAGACTGAGGAGCTGTACCCATGAGTGTGCCCTTGCTGAGTCATGACATGGCAGAGGGCCTCACATGGTGAGCAAGAGCAGAGACAGAGAGGGAAGTGGGTCGACTCCATCCTTTTATCAGGAGCAATAATGAACCTACCCCTGCAATAACAGCATTAATTCATTCATAAGGGCAAAGCCCTTATGGCCAAATCCTCTCTCAAAGGTCCCACCTCTTAATACCGTCACAACAATTAAATGCCAACCTGAGTGTTAGAGAAGACATTCAAACCACACCAATAGCCAAGGAGCAGGGTGGGGTTCAGTGGATGAAAAATTACTAAGAGGAAACATCAGTAATAAGGAGGATTCTCATGAAACCTACCTAACAGGATTTTTTGCTGAAGACAGGCCAGGTGATTATTTTTTATTTTTCATTAGAGAGAGACAGGGTCTCTCTATATTCCCCAGGCTGGTCTCGAACTCCTGGCCTCAAGTGATCCTCCCACCTCAGCCTCCCAAAGTGCTGGGATAACAGGTGTGAGCCACCATGCCAGGCCAAGGCCAGGTGATTAGACATCACCTGAGAGATGGGGGAGGATGGGGAACCAGATCAGATAGATCAGATATCAAGGGTGATCAAATATGGTGGATGAGGAGCCCTTGCTGGCTTAGTAGGGTTTTTGCTAAAACTGGATTTTACAAAGAAATGCACAGTTGGGCCTAGGAGAAGGTTCAGGAACCTCATTAAAGTTTGGTCAAGCAAAGAATCATGTTGATTTCAGCTTGGGAGATCCTAACCATAAAACCCAGTTAAAGCCACCTGAACTTCTCCCCTATAGAACTGAGATTAAAAAAATTTTTTTATAAAAAAGGTGATTTAAGCTGGTGAATTTAGGGAAATATGCAGCAATAGGAAGCCAATGCAGACTCCAACTGTGCACTCACCACATGCGCACTATGAACTAAAATGCTCACCGCCCCCCACCCCCCTCATGGCCTCATCATGCCCCCCTCCCTTCTTGGAGACTTCCTTCGTAACCCATTAACAGGCCTAAGGGTATGCAAGACAAACCTCCAGGTCCTCAATTTATGCAACAAATGGTGGCTTATCTCTGGTAAACAGTTTATGTTAAAACAACATTGGAGGGGGTGGTGGCTCACGCCTGTAATCCTAGCACTCTGGGAGGCCGAGGTGGGTGGATCTCTCGAGGTCAGGAGTTCGAAACCAGCCTGAGCAAGAGTGAGACCCCATCTCTACTATAAATAGAAAGAAATTAATTGATTAACTAATATATATAGAAAAAAGTAGCCGGGCATGGTGGCGCATGCCTATAGTCCCAGCTACTTGGGAGGCTGAGGCAGTAGGATTGCTTGAGCCCAGGAGATTGAGGTTGCTGTGAGCTAGTCTGACGCCATGTCACTCACTCTAGCCTGGGCAACAAAGTGAGACTCTGTCTCAAAAAAAAAAAAAAAAAAAATCCAGGTCTTTAGACAAAGCTTCATGTCTTTAGCCAATTACAATCTAAAGAATCTTTAAACCCACCTATAACCTGTAAGCCCCCCCCCCCCCGCTTCGAGATGGCCCTCCTTTTTGGGCCAAACCAATGTATGCATCCCATATATTGATTGATGGCTTTACCAGTAACCCTTGTCTCTAAAATGCATAAAAACCAAACTGTAACCCAGCCACAGCGAGTCCACTTGCCCAAGGCCTCTTGGCAGTGGCTCCAGGTCATGGTCCTCAAATTTGGCTCAGAATAAATCTCTTTAAAACTATTTTGCAGACTTTGACTTTTTTTCCGTTGACAGCATGCAATGAGGGATGCCAGAGAGGCTTAGAGTGGCGTTAACAAACGCTGTTGTCACTGGAAGAAGAACCTTTCAGGGACTGCCATATGTCCCTGTGTCATATGTCCCACCTCTGCAGGCCCCAGGCAGCTCCAGGCTACCCTGACCCATCTCGGCCCCAGCCCCACCAGATCCCCCCACCCCCAGACCTTTCCTCCCACTTTGAGGCGAGTGCCCCAACCACTTGAAAAGCAAAACCCAGACTCGAATTGCCATTGTGCATTTTTCAGGAACAGTCTTGAAGCCGATAATGAGTCTTTCATCTCCACAGCATTTGCCCAGGGAACAAGACTGCCAGCGGCTCACCAGTTTGTTTTCCTCTTCGCTAGACTACATTTCCCAGACCCCCTTGGCGTTCGCTGCGGCCACGTGACTGAGTTCTAGCTGGTGAAACCTAAGCACAACCAAGGTGAAGCACTTTTAGGCCCAGCCCATGGAAACTTCTCACTCTGTTCCTCCTCCTTGCTGTTTCTCCTAAGAAAGCCCTAGAAGCCAGGTGTTGAAGTTGGCAGCACTTCCTTCAGGTTGAGTCCCCGAAGTATTTGGAGGACATGTTCACCCATCTGAGACTGCTAGGTGAACAAGAAACAAAATAATATTGCATTTAAGCTGATACATATTGTGGGACTACTTGTTATAGGAGTTAGCCTACCCCAGTGGTTCTCAAAGTGTGGTTCCATGTGGCTGCTCACAGAAGTAGCACATTTTCATTGCATCATCTTATGCTGCTGATTATATCACGGTTTGTCTTTCTATTATTGATCGACACTTGGATTGTTTCTAAGTTTGGAGAGATACTGACAGTAATGTTGTTATTCATGTATCCTGGGGCACATATGCCTGAGTTTCTCTTGGGTAAGTGCCTAGGAATACAGTCGCTGCATCTTAGGAAAAGTGCATTTTCAACTTTTCTTTGTAATGTCCACGAGCATGTATGTAAGTTTTAGTTGCTCCACAACCTCACCAACGCTTGGCATTGTCAGACTTTCTACTTTTTGCCAATCAGATAGGGTTATAATGGTATCCCATTTGGGGTCTTTAATCTGCCTGAAATTCATTTTTGTCTATTGAATGAAGTATTTCCTCACTTCATTCAGTCTCTGCTCAAATGTCATTTTCTCAGAGAAGCTTCCCTGAATATTCTATAAAATAACCCCCCCCTGGACCCACCTTGATCACTCTCTATTCCCTCACCTGGGTTTATTTTTGTTAACTTCTGACATTATATATTTATTTCTCTAATGACATGATATTTTATATTTATTTGGTTGAGTTTGTTTTCTTAACAGATACCAGCTGTGGTTTAATTGCTTTGTGCACATTGATTCTTTTCAGCCTCATGACAACCCTATGAGGCAGGCCTATGAGGAACAGTCCTATGTGGCAGGTGGTTTTTTTAGGAACAATCTTGAAGTCAATAATGAGTCTTTTATACTTGCCACAGCATTTCCCATGGGAACAAGACTGCCAGCCGTATTAGCCTGATATTATAGATGAAGAGACTGAAGCCGGAGAGGCTGAGTAGCATGCTCAGGGCTGATAAACGGCAGAGCCAGGCAGTAGCAGAGAGTCCATTATTCATTTATTATCCGCCAGAATATGAGCTCCAGAAGGAGGAAGGCTTTGTTTTGTTTACCTCAGTACCTCTTGCACCCAGAGCAGGAGGTGCTCAATACTTGAATAGCCTTGGAAAAACCCCGATCCTAGTTCTTTATCAGAGCTGAATGCTGTATTTCTGCAGCGCAGTACCGGTCAGTGGCCTGTTGGGAACTGGACCTCACATCACCACCTGAGCTCCGCCCTGCCCCACCCACCATCAGTGGAAAAATTGTCTTCCATGAACCTGGTCCCTGGTGCCAAAAGGGTTGGGGACTGCTGCTGTATTTGACATTGATCTGCAGGATTGTAATGGGGAGATTATTAAACCCAGCTGTGTGTCGTTCCCTTGCAAATCATATTGCCTTGGGGTGCTTCTTCAATGAAGGCTAAGTCAGGGGCACCCAACCTCAGCACTGTTAACATTTTTGGCTGGATAATTCTTTGTTGTGCATCACTGTCCTCTTTGTTGTTTATCAGCATCCCTGACCTTGTTAACGGAAAAAGCCAAACTCTGTAAAATAATTTTTAAAGAGATTTATTCTGAGCCAAATTTGAGGACCATGACCCGGAGCCACTGCCAAGAGGCCTTGGGCAAGTGGACTCGCCGTGGCTGAGTTACAGTTCAGTTTTATACATTTTCAGAGAGACAGGGGTTACAGGCAAAGTCACAAATCAATACATGAGAGGCATACATTGGTTTGACCCAAAAAGGTGGGACATCTCTAAGCGGGGGGCTTACAGGTTATAGGTGGGTTTAAAGATTCTTTGGCTGGCAATTGGCTGAGAGAGTTAGTCTTTATCTAGAAGACCAGAAAGGATATGCTTACTTTAAGATAAGGGTATGAGCACTCTGGGAGGTCCAGACAGGAGGACACTTTAAATTTACAATAGGCGCCTGCTAGGATGTTTGAGTTAAGACAGGGGCTTCTTATCTTTTAGGTGATGTTAATGCCATACCAGAATCAGGTCAGGAAGCAAACCACTGCTTCGTTTGGTTAACAAAAGCCGCTTAGTGGGAATTTATTGTTTGTCAGCCTAACCCTACTGGCCTCCTTACCATTTGCCAGCCTAACCCAGCTGGCCTCCTTAGGAAGGAGTTTTTAGCAAAAAATTAAGAGTTCAGTCCTCAACCTCTACCCACTAGATGCCTTTAGTGGGCAAACAAACCCCCTTTACTCAGTTGTGGCAATCAAAAATGCCTCTAGACATTGCTAAATGACCCCTGGGGGGCAAAATAGCCCCAGTTGAGAGCCCCTGAGCTAAGCCTTGAAGTTTAGCCTGGAGGTGGAGTGTGGGGAGGTCCTGAAATGCCACAGAGGGGGGAAGAGGGGCATACCATCTGGAGATGCTGCCATCAACACAAAAGAAACGGGTTAGAGGTCAGACTGCAAGCCCCACCTTCCCTTCTCTCCACCCCAGGGTTCAGCTGTAGAAGGAGGGGCTCCCAGGCTTCAGATAGGTCCAGAGGGAAATCCTCGTACATAAAATTCTCTCTCCATTCGTCAGCCACAGGCCAGGAATTTGCAAGCGCGCTGCAAAGGCCCACATTCAGGGGATAGTTCAGAACCGGCTGGGGAACGTGTCTAGGCAGGTGTGCAGGTGCGCTAGAGGGCAGGTGTGCTGGAGGGCAGCCCAGAGAGATCTGCATACCCCAGAGTAGTTTGGAGAAGGCAGCTGAGGGTTTCTGGACCCTTGCAAAGCACAAAAGTACAGAACCAATCTGTGGCACAGCAACACGGCACCAGTCCCAAGTCCCAGCTGAAAACCCAAGTGGGACTAGCTAAGCAAGCGGCAGGGACATACGCCTAAGAACTAGACCAGGCGAGTCTCAGTGCATGAGAGGCCAGTAAACCCTGGAGGACAACATGTAGGAAAGGGCCCTCCTCCCAAGGCCACGAGGTTTTGGAAACCCACCCTGTCTCTAGTCGTCATCTCAGAATGGAGAAGAGGGAACAGGAAGTGTATTAGTTAGAATGCAGAAGTCAGCTGCCGTGACAAAGACTGCAGTGACAGTGACAGGATCAAGATAGACAATTACTCTCTTGTGAAGCACTTCAAGTATTAGCAGTATTAGCAGTCCAGAGTGTAAGGATTTTCGGCGGCGAAAAGAAAAGACAGACACAGAGAGAGAAAGAGTGGGAGCCAGACCACGTGGCTTTATTATAGACTAGTGGACGAGGTTCTGGGGCCCCAAGAGAGGGGGGGCCCAGAAATCGCCGCCCTTTGAAGGGGCTGAGGTCTTTTATACCCTTTGGGCCTGGCTAGGGACTTTTGGCGGGAAGAGCTGGGGATTCTAGGAGGGGCTGGAGGTATTTGTGGAACCCAAGAGCCAAAACTTTCTTATCCAGGTGGACATCTGGGTGTGGATCCTCTCAGCGGGGCCTGGCAGTTTTGTCCTTCGCGGGTCTGGCCTCATGAGCCTTTTCTTTTATGATCTAGGGAGGGGAGGGGTCCCGCCACCAGCCTTACACAGAGCTGATGGGGAAGCTCCTTCTGTCTTGAGCTCTTTCATTCTTAGGCTGTTGGCTTCACCCAGTCCAAGGTGACCCCACACCGTGTCACATTTCAGGCAGCAACTTGGGGACAGTGTGGATATTATCCTACCAGCGAGATACAGGTACATGGCTGTACCTGGCTCCAAGAGAGACTGGAAAGAGTCTTTAGTTGGGCAGCCATGGGCCTGGCTAAAGCTCAGGGGCTCTATTACTAAAGGAAGTCAGACAGATACCAGGAAGACAGCCTGAAAGACTAAGCCACTTTCCCAAAAGAATCTGAAGGAAAGTGACTTACACCTGAAGAATCTGAGATACCATGTTTCCCCGAAAATAAGACCTACCCATAAAATAAACCCTAGCAGGATTTCTAAGCATTTGCACAATAGAAGCCCTACCCCGAAAATAAGCCCTAGTGATGCTCATCGTAACTGCACAACCCATGCATTTTGTTGTGGAGCGGTGGTAAAGAAGACGAGCAGACCTTCTCATCTGCTCCATCGTGACAGCTACTATCCCAGAGGTGACCGAAAATGTGCGGGCAGCCCAACCAACAAGGTCGGCTCCCCCTGTCAGGTCCAGGCCATCCCGTGCGTGCTGCAAGCTGAGGCTTTGAGGGGAAAACAACACATCCCCTGAAAATAAGCCCTAGGGTGTTTCTTGAGGAAAAATAAATATAAGACCCTGTCTTATTTTAGGGAAACACGGTACCATTAAATGCCAACTTCAAGTCATCCCCTCGCCACCCCCAACCTTTCCCCCTACAACATGGGAGCTCAAGATCCAGGTGGCAGTTAAAAGAAAAAGAGGGGCACAGGCCAGGCGTGGTGACTCACGCCTGTAATCCTAGCACTCTGGGAGGCCGAGGCAGGTGGATCATTTGAGCTAAGGAGTTCAAGACCAGCCTGAGCAAAAGCGAGACCAGGTCTCCACTACAAAAATAGAAAAAAATTAGCTGGACAACTAATATATATATATTAGCAGGGCACGGTGGCACATCCCTGTAGTTCCAGCTCCTCAGGAGGCTGAGGCAGGAGGATCACTTGAGCCCAGGAGTTTGAGGTTGCTGTGAGCTAGGCTGATGCCAGGGCACTCTACTCAGGCAACAGAGCAAGACTCTGTCTCAAAAATAAAATAAAATAAGAGGGGCACACTATTTTTTGCACAGCTGAGGGTTACTGCATGCATATTTAACCCTGTGGAGAGAAAAAACAGAGAACTAGGTAACGTTTGAATTCCAGCTCCTGGGTTCTAGAGCACCCAGACAGGCCACAGCTCACTCTTGGGAGCGGGAGATGGCTTCTGTCACCAGCATGCGTGGCACCCAAAGCAGGTCCTAGGAGAAGCACATCAGCTCTCTGTTGAGGTCCCAAGCGTTCAGCAAATACCAGATGATGGCAGAATAGGAAGAGGTTGTAGGTTGATAGGAGACAGGCCTGAAGTCAAGGACCCCATAAGCCTTTTAAAATGTTTTTCCCCCTTGAGTGTTACAGGAATATTAAATCCTCTTGTTGTAGTTTTTAATACTCACTCAGGACCTACTGGCAGAATATTATTTTATCATTTAATCCTTACAACAAATCTGTGAAGCAGGGACTATTACTATTCCTACTTTTACAGAAGTCTCAGAGAAATGAAATAAGTGCCCCAGGTCTATAAGGAAAGGTGCCTGGGAGCAGAGGTCAGCAATCTAGCTGGGCTGGGCTTTCCTCCCCCAGGGATGCCGTCAAGGACCTTTTATTGCCTGGTGCCTGTCGGAAGGACCAAGGTAGAAATTCCTGACTGGTCTTCATACAGGTGTTTCCTAAAGGGGAGACACTGAATTGTCTAAATTACCAAGGGTGCGTCTGTGTGTGTGTGTGTGTGTGTGTGTGTGTGTGTGTGTGCATTGATAAATACAAGGCTTATTGCAAAATCTGCGACCCACCCAAAGGAAACCCACAGTTTTCAGACTGATTTCTGGCCACATTGTATGTCACCACCATTGTTCTTTTTTCTTTTACTTCCACTTTTCTCCCCAAAGTCACACTTTTAATGCAAAAACTCATTCTTGGGAAGAAATGACTTGGTTCTGTGGCGGCAGGCTCCAGTGCAATGTGGTGTGTCTCAGGCTTTTAGCACAAATGGAGGGAAAATCCTAAAGGTCTTTCGTTTGTTTATGTCAAGCCACACTGTGGAATGAATGAATTGTGGAGATGTCCCCGCTAAGGTGAATTTCCATGTAATAGTTTGCAAATCAGAACGTACCATGGGAGCCGTGGTAGGCCAGTTCCCTGGGAGCAGAGCCCGAGAGGGGACTGTCTTGTGAGCGAGTGATCGAGGGTGGGCGCTCAGGAGAAGCCTGGAGGGGAGCGAGGGGATACAGCCGAGGAAGAAGCTCTGCAAGAGGTAGGTCCAGGGGGAGGTGGGCCTCAGCCTGCTCCCACGAAGAGCTCCGGAACCTGACTTGTCCCGCAGGAGTCGCTCCACCCAGCGGCAAGAAGGCTGAGCGGTTACACACACGCGTCTGCCAGTCATTGGCCAATAAGGGGAATGTGACCGCCCAGCTTTCTCCTGCAGGGTGGGCGTGGGTGGACAGCTTCCCACATCCAAGCACAGAAGGGGACCAACCGAGGAGGGTGCAGAGTAAGCCGGTAGCCGCAGGCAAGAGGCAATGCACGGCCCGGTAAAGGGGACCCGGCCAGGGTGCCAAGAGCATCCGGCAGAGTGTAGTGAGGACACGGAGCATCACACCTTACGCATTGCACTAAAGTCAGGTATACGCGATAGGTCTCACTCGTGCTAACTTTTCTCCTTATTCATTTTTATTTTCTAATGGACTTTATTTTTTAGAGGAGCAGTTTTAGAATCACAGCAGAATTGACGGGAAGTTCAACCTTTCTTAAACTCTGTATTCAACACAGAGTTCCCATATACCCTCTCCCTGGCCCCCAGCTCTCCTATCAACGTTCCACACCTGAGTGGTACGATTACTACAGTCAGTGCCCCTATGCTGACACGTCATGGTCACCCAAAGTCCCCGGTTTGCATTAGGCTTCACTGTTGGTGGTGTACGTTCCACGGGTTCTGACAAATACATAGTGACACGTCTCCACCATTACAGTGTCACACAGAATAGTTTCACTGCCCTAAAAATTCTCTGTGCTCCACCTACTCATCCCTCCCAAACCCTGGAAACCACTAATTTTTTAAAACTATCTCCATAGTTTTTGCCTTTTTCATACATACAGGATGGAGCCTTTTCAGATTCACTTTTTTCATTTAGTACTATGCATTTAAGGTTCCTCTGTGGTTTTTTTAGGGCTTGATAGCTCATTTCTCTTCAGTCCTGAATAATATTCGATGGTCTGGAGGTACACAGTGTATTAACCCATTCACCTACTGAAGGACATCACGGTTGAGCCCAAGTTTTGACAATTATGAATAAAGCTGCTATAACCATTCATGTATAGGTTTTTGTGTGGACAGAAATTGTCAACTCCTTTGGATAGATACAAAGGAGCGCAACTGCTGAATTGCACAGTAAGAGTGTGCTCTGTTTAGTAAGAAACCACCAAGCTGTCTTCCAAAGTGGCTGCTCCATTTTGCATTCCCGCCAGCGATGAGTGAGAGTTCCTGTCGCTCCACATCCTTGTCAGCATTTTGTGTTGTCAGGGGTCTGGATTTTGGCCATTCCAAGAGCTGTATGGCATTATCTCATTGTTTTAATTTGCCTTTCTCTGATGAAATGTGATGTGGAGCATCTTTCATACGCATATTTGCCATCTGTATATCGTCTTTGGTGTGGTGTCTATTCAGGCCTTTTGCTCATTTTTCAATTGGGTTGTCTGTTTTCTTATTGTTGAGTTTTAAGAGCTCTCTGTATATTTTGGGTAACAGTCCTTTATCAGATATGTCATTTGCAAATATTTTCTCCTAATCTGTGGCTTGTCTTCTCATTCACTTGATTTGTTCATATTTTAACTTAGTTTAATTTTGTTTTATTTTTGAGATAAGGTCTCAGCTCTGTCACCCAGCTTTGGGTGCAATGCAGTGATCATAGCTCACTGCAACCTGGAACTCCTGGGCTCAATTGATCCTCCTGCCTTGGTCTCCCAAGATGCTGGGGTTACAGCCAGGAGCCACCTCGCCCAGCTATTCTTATTTTAAAAAAAGTGTTCTACTCAATGTGGATGAACATTGAAAGCATTATAAGTGAAATAAGGCAGTCACAAAAGGCCATATAGTGTATCATTTCATGTTTATCAAACGTCCACTAGGCAAATGCATAGATTTATAAAGTAGATTAGCTGTTGCTGGAGGCTGGGAGAGAATGAGGAGTGACTGCTAATGGGTACAGAGTTTGTTTGTGGGGTGCTGAAAATGCTCCCAAATGAGACAGTGGTACACAACTGTGAATATACAAAACACTACTGAATTGTACATTTTAAAAGAGTGAGTTTTAAGGCCGGGCGCGGTGGCTCACGCCTGTAATCCTAGCACTCTGGGAGGCCTAGGCGGGCAGATTGCTCGAGGTCAGGAGTTCGAAACCAGCCTGAGCAAGAGTGAGAGCCCATCTCTACTATAAATAGAAAGAAATTAATTGGCCAACTAATATATATACAAAAAATTAGCCTGGCATGGTGGCGCATGCCTGTAGTCCCAGCTACTCGAGAGGCTGAGGCAGGAGGATTGCTTGAGCCCAGGAGATTGAGGTTGCTGTGAGCTAGGCTGACGCCACGGCACTCATCTAGCCTGGGCAACAGAGTGAGACTCTGTCTCAAAAAAAAAAAAAAAGTGAGTTTTATAACACGTGAATTATATCTCAATCAGATTTTTTTTAAACTTTGAACTACAGAGCTAAGAGGTATACAATTTTAGTTGAATATTTTCTATAGACATTTTTAATAAAAACTTGGACTAAAGGTCAGGAACATGTCTTCCACTTTTACATAAATTTAGTATCACTCTCCCTTTTAATTTATGCTCTTTATTTTATGCACCCTTGAAAACAGCCTCCAGATGTTTCTGGAGTAAGACTTGGTGCAAACAAATATTATAGATAATATAATATAGATAGATAAAGATAGATAAAGACGGCGGACACCTGATTCATCTATGCAGTCCCCAAGTGCCTTGAGCTTTGAGAGTCTGCGTACTTTTAGTGTATTTTAGTGCTTTTGCAGTCTATTTCCAGCAGCAAGAGTGAAACTGAGATTGTGGCGGTGGGGTCCAACCCCTGGGGTTGCAATCACATGTCCCACTCGGCTGAGTCTTGGGGAAGTACCCTTAGATACAGAGATAAATAGGCAGCATTTTCTCCTCCAGGCCAGTAAGCACTTCTTAGTCATTCACAGACTTTGGCAGTCATGTGATGGTGTAGGCTGGTCTGGGTCAACTCAGTTGAGGCAACCATTTTTCCTAGAGCTGTGTCTTGGTGAAGAGCCTTTTAACACCTTAACCTTCCCAGAGTGACATTCTCTACAGTGTGCTGATAGGTTAATAAAGAGTTCTTAGAGTCCTGGAATCGGAAGGCACCTTAGGAGGCTGTGACACTGGGAACAACATGAACTACTGAGAGAATGGTTGGGTTACTTTGGGTGGTGGCTCCACTGCTGTGGGCCTCTGACTCTTCTTCATCGTGAAGATGAAAGGGTTGAACTCCGTGTTCCGCAAGATCTCTTCCAATATCAGATCAGCTGGTCTAGGGCTTCCCAAACTCTTGGATTTCACAGATCAGTACAGTTTTCATAAACTCTCAAGAGCTATCATAAGGTGTTTACTTTTTACTTTCCAAGGAAGGATAATAAAAAACCACAACTATTACTATTGCCATTTTTCTGTCATACCATTTACAGAAAGAAAGGATATATTAACTTAAAAAAAGAAGTAGGTGGAAAGAACTTCACCATTTTCCTCCGAGGAAAAGAGGGTTGGCAACTTTACTTCTCCATATGTGCTGTTCACTGGCTTTTTCATCCTCATTTTTAAAAAGTACTTTATTAAGGCATGATCTATGTACCATACAAATCACTCATTTTAAGTATATAATTCAATAATTTATAGAAAATTTGTGGAGTTGTACAACTACTCCTACAATCTAATTGTAAAACATTTTCATCACCCCCAAAAGATTCCTTATGCCCATTTGCAGGACTTTTCGTTCCCACCCACCAGATCCTGGCAGCCACTAATCTACTTTCTGCCTCTATAGATTTGCTTTTTTTGGACACTTTGTATAATGGAATCATGCATGACATGGCCCTTTGTATCTGCCTTCTTTCAGTTAGCATAATGTTTTCAAGGTTCTTCCATGTATCAATGCTTCCCTTCTTTTTATGGCTCAATAATATTTCATAGTAAGCACAGACCACAATTTGTTGACAGACATTTGGTTATTTATTCATCAATGGACATTTTCGTTGTTTCCACTTGTAGGCAATTATAAATGATACCGCCATGAATATTTACATACAAGCTTTTGTGTGGCCCATAGGTTTTCAGTCCTCTTGGGTATATACCTAGCAGTGGAATTGCTGGGTGTGGGAGGCAGAGTAATGGCTCCCCAAAGATGTCCACATCCTTATCCTTGAATGCACGAATATGTTATCTTACTTGCAGAAGGGATTTTGCAGATATCATTAAGGATCTTAATGCGGGGACATTATTTTGGATTATCAGGGTGGGCACAGTGTAATCACAGGATCACTATAGGCGAAAGGGGGTGATGAGGGGAAAGTGTCAGAGTGATGCAGCTGGAGAAAGACCCATCTGGCCATTGCTGGATCTAAACATGGCAGGAGGACATAAGCCCAGGACGGTGGGCAGCCTCTAGAAGCTGCAAAAGGCTCCCCGTAGAGCCTCCAGCCCTGCCAATACTTTGATTTTAGACCCTGAGTGAGACCCATTTTGGACTTCTGACTTCCAGACTGAAAGAGAATTTGTGTTGTTTTAAGCTACCAAATTCGTGGTAATTTGCTGCAGCAGCCACAGGAAACTAATATCACACTGGTCACATGGTCACTCCAACTGCACTTTGACATCACAAACAGACCCATTTAGGGAGGCATCATTGGTTGGGGTTAAGAGCACAGTCTGCCAGGTGGATGGGTTCAAATTCCAGCTCTAGTACCTGCATACATTGGTACTTTAATAAGTTATTTAGCTTCTCTGAGCCTCAGCTTCCCCGTCTGTAAAATAACAACACCTCCCTCACACTCGGTCGTGAGGATTAAATGGGCTGCTCTATGTTGAGTGGGTCTTAGAGCAATACTTGGCACCTGTGCAGCACTATCCACAATCGTTTGCTCTTGTCATCATGCACAGGGTCTTCCGAGAACAAAGGAGTAGCGACAGCCTGCCCCACAGGTGAAACCAAAAATCTGCTTAAACCTTTCGAAAGATGTTTTCTTCCTTCCATCAAATCCACTCAAATCTCAAAGTTCTTAAGACCAGATTTCCCCTAGAGCTCAGGCAAAAGGACTAGGGAAAGTCCCCTCTCTGGAGAATCCTCTGTGAAAACACCTTGCCCAGGCTGCTGGCTGGGGCAGACTCGGGAGTTCTGCCACAATCTTGACAGATTTTCTGATTCCCTTCACCACATCTTGCTCAGAAATCACTGCTTAGCCCATGGACAAGAATCTGGCACGTGTTTTCGTCCAGTTCCTCAAAACATTGTAAGCACTTAGCAAATGTTGGCTGAATATCAAATGAATAAATGAGAGTTGACCAGAAGAGCCCCCTTGCTCCAACTTCTGGTGACTTTCTAGAATGAATAAAGTCCCTTTCTGACTTTTGGCTAGAGAATTTTGGAACTGAAATCACTTTGGAGATGATATAGCCCACACCCTGGGTTTGCAAATGAAGAAACTGAGACACCAAAGGAAACACAACACCCAAGACCATGCAGCAAATTAGCCACAAAGCGGCTGTGCTGGTGTCCAGCCCAGATATGTCTCTAGATGTTGCTGTAGGTGAAAAAGTCTAAGTCTCTGGTGTGAATCTGGGCTGCTAACTTTCAGGACACACCCTGAAAGTTACTTGTTGAACCAAGTTCCTTGTCTCATTTTCTCATACTTCCTCTTCCAAATTTGGGGTTCAGTAAATCAAGAAATACTATCACCATTCCCTCTGGTCCCATATTCTATCTTGAGTGCCTAATGAACATGAAAACATGTGGACAAAAGCCACGATTATTTGCAGCTGGTGTCCTGGAACCCCTGACTTCCCACACCAGAGCTGAATTGCATAAATAGTGAGACCAGTTTGCCACGTTCAGCAAAATTCACACACGACAATGAACATTAGCTCAGAAATAAAAATAGTGAACACGAGAACACAGTTCCTCTTTTTTTCTTATTTCTCTACAGCAAAGCATTTGGTTAAAAGTGAGATTGCTGACTGAAGAAATCAGAAGAATCAAAACAGGAAGAGTAAATGGCTAGCACAGCATTGTAGTCAATAAAAAAATATATATCCTTTGCCCAAGTCTCCTAAAAGATCTCTTATTTCAAGTACTATAGCAGTCTGTGGAGTGGATCACTTGCTCCCAATTGAAAATATTTTCTTTTTCTTTCTTTCTTCTTTCTTTCTTTCTTTCCCTTCTTCCTTCCTTCCTTCCTTCCTTCCTTCCTTCCTTCCTTCCTTCCTTCCTTCCTTCCTTCCTTCCTTCCTTCCTTCCTTTCTTTTTCTTTCCTTTCTCTCTTTCTTTTTTTTCTCTCTTTCTCTCTTTCTTTCTCTCTCTCTCTCTCTCTCTCCTTCCCTCCCTCCCTCCCTCCCTCCCTCCCTCCCTCCCTCCCTCCCTCCCTCCCTCCCTTCCTTCCTTCCTTCCTTCCTTCCTTCCTTCTTTCTTTTTGGAGGCTGGGCCTCACTGTGCCACCCAGGCTGGAGCGCACCAGCACAATCGCAGCTCACTGCAGCCTTGAACTCCTGGGGCTCAAGTGATCCTCCTGCCTCAGCCTCCCAAGTAGCTGGCACTACAGCTGCAAGCCACTGTGCCTGGGCTTCCTTTTCTTGTTTTATTATATTATCTGGGACTTCTAGTACCACATTGCACAGCAGTGAGTGTCCTGGCTTTTTTAGAAATTGTTTACTTTGTTACTGTGAAATATTTCAAACCTGAGGCAAGACTATAGAGTAACAGACATCCATTTACTCACCACCAGCTTTATCAAATTATAACATTACAACATAGCCGTTTCTGACACTTAAAAAATTATAAACTTATATCTAAAGGCCTCTCTGTCCCTGATTCCTCCAAGCAGAAGTAACCACTGTCATAAATTAATGTTTATTATTCTGGCACATTTTTATGCTCTTAATATGTAAAAATTACATAGTATTGCTTTGCAGATTCAATATTTTTAAATAAATGTTATACCATATCATATCCTTCTGCAAACTTTTTTTCCATTCAGATTATTTTTTTATAAAAATAATTATGTTAAGGCCAGGCGTGGTGGCTCACGCCTGTAATCCTAGCACTCTGGGAGGCTGAGGCAGGCGGATTGCTTGAGGTCAGTAGTTCAAAACCAGCCTGAGCAAGAGCAAGACCTCGTATCTACTAAAAATAGAAAGAAATTAATTGGCCAACTGAAAAATAAATATATATATATAGAGAGAGAGAAAAAATTAGCCGGGCATGGTGGCACATGCCTGTAGTCCCAGCTACTTGGGAGGCTGAGGCAGAAGGATTGCTTGAGCCCAGGAGTTTGAGGTTGCCGTGAGCTAGGCTGATGCCACGGCACTCTAGCCCAGGCAATAGAGTGAGACTCTGTTTCAAAAACAAAAAACATAAAAAAATAATTATGTTAGCTTCCAGCCAACTCTGACCAACTAGGCAGGCATGCGTCCAACATGCTGTTAAGGCCAAGAGAAAAGGTGAACTTGGGTTTGGGAGCAGCAGCTGCTCCACTCTGGCTGGCCAGGAGAACTCCCACTTTATATTGCATTGTCTTGTTTGTTTTAACTTTTTTATTTTTTTTTTTGAGACAGAGTCTCGCTTGTTGACCAGGCTAGAGTGAGTGCCATGGCGTCAGCCTGGCTCACAGCAACCTCAAACTCCTGGTTTCAAGTAATCCTTCTGCCTCAGCCTCCCGAGTAGGTGGGACTACAGGCATGCACCACCATGCCCGGTTAATTTTCTATACATATTAGTTGGCCAATTAATTTGTTTCTATTTATAGTAGAGATGGGGTCTCGCTCTTGCTCAGGCTGGTTTCGAACTCCTGACCTCGAGCAATCCGCCCGCCTCAGCCTCCCAGAGTGCTAGGATTACAGGCGTGAGCCACCGCGCCCGGCTTGTTTTAACTTTTGATTATTAAAAAAGTCTCAAACATTTACTACCACACAGTCTAGTGGACTCTATGAACTGATCGACCAGACTCGGCGTTGGTCGGTGAAGGTCAGTCTTGTTTTGTTTGTACCCCATCAAGTCCCTCCAGTCCAGGTTATTGTCCAGCAAATCAAATCGCAAATGTTACTTTTTCTTATCTGTGGTAGTTGCCCCCGAGATGGCCCCTCAGGACCCTCCCCCTCTAGTACTTGTGCCCATGTGTGTTCTTCCCCCCCCATCCCACATTGAATCCGGATAATCTGTGTAACCAGGAGAACATGGCGGAAGTGCTGGTTCCCCACTTCCAAGGCTGTGTCATAAAGACTTGGTGGTTTCCTCATTGATCCCTTGGGCTGCCCGTCTGTCATCAGAGATAAGGCGGGATTATGACGGGGTAAGCAAGGCACCTGGGCGCAAAACCCATGGAGGCGTTTGCTCTCAGGTGCTGCCCCTGCATTCGTGTGGTTCCCAGAGCGGGAGCCTTGCCTACCTCATGGGTCCTGGCCCTGGTGGAGGAAGCCAGCTGCCGCTCCAGGAGGACACTGAGACATCTCTGCAGAGAGGCCCGTGTGCCACCCACTGACAGAGGGCACCAACGAAGAGAGCCACCTTCACAGCAGAGCCTCCAGCCCCAGTCAGGATCTCTGGTGACTGCAGCTCATGAGAGGGCCCCTGAGAGAGTCTGAGCCCGAACTGCCCACCCCCACTGCTCCCGAGTCCCTGGCTGCAGAATCTGTGGGAGAGAATGTGTGAGCATAATGCTGTTCACACCACTAAGTTTGCAGATAATTTGTTACACGGCATTAGATGACTAATGCAGAGACCGTTATCTGGCAGTGAGTGCTGCCCTAACAAATATCTAAAACTGTGGGAATGGCTTCGGGATCAGGCAAAGCGTGGAAACCGGGAGGACTTCAAGGACGGTGTTAGTGAAAGCCAAAAGGGCCCCAGCAAGGTAGTTAGAAGGGGATTAATGGCTCCCAGGGAAGCTGACAGTGAAAGTTTAAAGAAAAAATGAAGAAAATCTTATCAGAAATGGCAAGAAAGGAGATTTTTGGTATATGATGACAGAAAGATTATCAACACCATCAGCCATAGTAATAGGAATAGTAGAAAGTCTACCCAATTAAGTGGGTGATCTGACTGAGGACATATTCTGCAAAGTGTTGAATGTTGTATTGTCTGGGACTTCCATTGTATTGTCTGGACACCTGGCTTCTTGCTACCTATAGTAAAAGGCAAGAGAAAAGAGATAAGCTAAGGAAATAATTATAAAACACAAAATCGCCAGGAATTGCCAGATTTGGAAATTCCCAGTCTCTCTAGACAACAAAGAATTCTAAAATTAAGAAATATTCTCAGGCAAAAATCAGAGCACAAATAGGAAGACATGGTTTGAAAATGAAAAAGGGGATGAATTGTAAAATCATTTGTTAACACATTGAAAAGATCTAAGGCAGTGCCTCAGATGCTGTTCAAATAATAGGAATTCTAAGAATCTTAAGAACCCTGTCCTTAGCTGTCTCCAGTAAAACCCAAAGAGAAAAGAGCTTGTCTCATAGGGATTCGTGAGGGTTGATTTGTCTAGTAAACTCCAATATAGTTCATAGGAGAGCCACAAAATTTTAAAAAGAATTGTATTAGCAGAAACACCACCAGTTTGGACTGTGTGAAACAGAATAATACAAAATTAAAAGATCTTTGGACCCCCAAAATACTATAGGCAGGCCAGGAGTGGTGGCTCACGCCTGTCATCCCAGCACTTTGGGAGGCTGACGCAGGAGGATTTGCTTGGGCTCAGGAATTCGAGACCAGCCTGAGCAAGAGTGAGATCCCATCTCTACAAAAAATAGGAAAATTAGCTGGGCATTGTGTCGAGCACCTGTAGTTCCAGCTATTTGGGAGGCTGAGGTAGGTGGAAAGCTTGAGCCAGGAGTTTGAGGTTGCTGTGAGCTATGATGTCACCACTGCACTCTAGCTGGGGTAACAGAGCAAGACCCTATCTCAAAAAAAAAAAAAGGAAAAAAATTCTATAGGCAGAAAGCAATCTAAGAAAACTCCCAGTAGTAAAAAACAGGTTATTTTTCATGGAACAAGAAAGATAACTCAGAGGGTGGAACCAAGAACTGTAGTGACTCCTTTTAGGCCTCGAGCCCTTGTTCCCTAATCAAGGAACTAAAAACATGTACCCTGCTGGATTTCAGAATCCATGCTATGCACCAGGGATTCCTGGGTGTCCCATTTCCCCATTTTTGAATAGGATGATCTTTATCAGTTATCTTATACCTGTTCCACCATTGTATGTTGTGGCAAGGCAGATAACTTTTATTTTTAGTTCATATTAATAGGACTTATTTTTTGAGATGGGGTTCTCACTCTGTTATCCATGAAGTACAGTGTTGCAATCATCAGTCACTGCAGTCTCCAACTCCTGGGCTCAAGGCATCCTCCTGTCTCAGCCTCCCAAGTAGCTTGGACTACAGGCACACACCACCATGCCCAATTAATTTTATTTTATTTTATTTATTTATTTTTTTTGGACAGAGTCTCACTTTGTTGCCCAGGCTAGAGTGAGTGCCGTGGCGTCAGCCTAGCTCACAGCAACCTCAATCTCCGGGGCTCAGCGATCCTACTGCCTCAGCCTCCCGAGTAGCTGGGACTACAGGCATGCGCCACCATGCCCGGCTAATTTTTTGTATATATATTTTTAGTTGGTCAATTAATTTATTTCTATTTTTGGTAGAGACGGGGTCTCGCTCAGGCTGGTTTCGAACTCCTGACCTTGAGCAATCCGCCCGCCTCGGCCTCCCAAAGTGCTAGGATTACAGGCGTGAGCCACCGCGCCCGGCCTATTTTTTTTTTTTTTTTTTAGTTTTAATTTTTTTTAAAAGGCAGAGTCTCACTATGTTGCTCAGACTAGTCTCAAACTCCTGGCCTGTTTACTGTCATGTTAAGCCATTATGTTTTGATAGCTTGTTATGCACCAAGAGAAAATTAATGCATAATCCATAAATAATTCTATATATATGTATAAAATACAAGGGTGCTAATTTTTTTAATTTTTAATTTTGAAATAATTATAGACTCACAAGAAGTTGTTAAAGTCAAACAAGGAAAGTCGGGCACCGTGGCTCACGCCTGTAATCCCAGAGAATCAGCAGGCTGAGGCAGGCGGATTGCTCGAGGCCAGAAGTTAGAGGTTACTGTGAGCTGTGATCACACCACTGCATACCTGCCTGTCTCTTAAAACAAAACAAAAAAAGTAGTACAAAGAGATCCAGTGTATCCTTCACCAGCTCCTCCCCATGGTAATATCTTCAGTAACAATAGTGCAATATCCAAACCAAGTAACTGGCATTGGTGCAATGCTATTAACTAGCCTACAGAGTAGTTCTATGCAATTTCATCACGTGTATAGATTCATGTAACCACCACCACAGTCAAGGCACAAAACTACTCTATCGCCACAAAGGGACTCTTTTAAAAATAGTATTGAGATCATCTCAGTCCATTTCCCCAATAGTTTCGAATTATTTTTTGCTCTTTTGTTTTTCCTTGCTTGAACCAATATCCAAGTAAGACTCATACATTGGAATCTATAGGTTTCCCTGTCCTCTTTCTCTCTCCCTGTTTCTGTTATTATTTTTATTCGTTTTTCTCCTTGAAATATGTTTGTTGAGGAAATCAGGTCATTTGTCCACAAGAGTTTTCCTCACTCTCGATTTTGCTGATTACATCTCCATGGTGTTTAACAACCCAAGTGCCCGTCAATCATGAGTGGATTATTAAAATTTGGTATATATTTACAATGGAATATTACTCAATTCTAGGAAACGACAGTGAGCTAGCACCACTTATATTATTCAGGATTGAGCTTAAGCCCATTATCCAAAGTGAGGTGACACACGATCAGAAAAATGGGCTCTACATGTACTCGCCATCAAATTGGTACTGACTGATTAACACTATAGTGCTCAAATGTGGTGGTGTTCATCAGGGATTCGGGGGTTAGGGGGTGTAGACCCACATCTGAGGGATGCGGTGAGCATTGTGGAGGGGAAGGGCATACCTCTAACCCTTGCTAGGGAGAGGCAAAGATATAAAATGCAACCAAAATGTTCGTACTTTCATATTTTCTTGAAATAATAATAATAAAAACAAGATGGAGCTTAAGAGAGGCCTTATTTGGACATGGTCTGATCAGTTGGCCGGGGGTGCCTGAAGCTCAGCTGCTGTGGTTGGCTGAGACCCAGCTATCTGCTACAAAAGTATACTCCAAAGTTAGGCTTTCGGTGGTTAGTTTATGCACTAAGTTAGATCGCAGCTCATTATGTGAGGACTCCAGTATGGAGGCATCCTCAGGCCAAATTTAGGTCAACACTTTAAAGAAAGAAATTTATGGTATAAGTACCAGTTACTCACATATATGCCAAAAACCACGCTAAAAACCTCCTGAGGGAGGAAAAGAGTTGTCCACGATGCCACAGTGAGGCACCACATACCGTTTGTTGGTTCCTAGACGTGTGCTGTTTCTAGAACAACACAAAGCCCCTTCTCTACCCAGCCCGCTACCCACAGGGGGTCACAGGGGGCTTGGAGGCCTCTCAGCAGGACAAAGACACCTGCGGATGCGGGGTTGGGGGGCGTCTGGGGGTTCCATCAGGTCCTCAGTGCTGGAGGGGTTCATCTCTGGGGGCAGCCCAGATAATATGGAAAACACCTGAACCGGCCTGTCACCTCTGGAGGAACTTCTGAAAAGCTGTGGGAATATGAAATCCCCTTGAATCGTCCAAGGTCGTCATGGAAACGTTACATTCTGTGCTCTGTAAACGGAAGGATACAGCAATCAATACTCACTTTACTCCTCAGCCCAGATGTAACGTACACGCAGGACATAGCTGTTAGTACGAAGCGCCCTCTGCTGCTGGAAGAGAAAAATGCACGAAGAGGCTCACGATTTCATTCTGCAGATCTGTGCAACACGAGTAGGCGACTCAGCACCAAGGAGCTGAAAGAACTCAGGAATCTTCCAGTGAGGGACTCAGACTCCCTACAGGAAGCCTGCAGGGTCTAGGCAGGTACCCTAAATAGGAGATGTAGGGGATTCAGAGAGGCTGTGAAGACAGAGAGTGCATTCAGTCTCTCTGTATGCAAAGTTTTAAAAACAATTTTAATGTTATTTACTTAAAAAAATAAGATTTTCATGGTACAGAGTTCAAAGGGTACATACAAAAGAGGACACATTGAAGAATAAACCTCCCTCTCACCTCTGTTGCCCAGCCAGGTTCTCCTCCACAGATAGAAACAGGGCATCCCTCAAGAGGTCGACTCTACCCATAAAAGATATTTTTACGCAAATGATAGCATACTCTATATACCATTTTTTTCTCCCCCCCCCAACTTAACATACATTGTTAAGATCTTAGAGCTCTTTTCATATCCCTGCATAAGAGCTTCTGGTTTTTTAAAAACAGCTACATAATATCCCATTGGATGAATGTATTAATACGGAGTACAAGTTTAACTTGTTTGCAATAATTGCTATTATAAGCAACACTGTCATTAATAATTTTGTATTTGTCCAGTTTTGCATATGTGTGAGTATATTTTAGGACAATTTCACAAAAGTGGAACTTCCTTCTTAACAGGTAGGTGTATTTTTTATTTTTTGATTCTTTGGTTTTGGGTTTTTTTATTGTTTTAATTGAAGTATAATGTGCATGCAGTAAACAAATGTTAAATACATAGTTTGATAAACTTCATCATATCTATCCACACTTAAAATCAACACCAAAGTCAAGATATGGAACAGAATCAGCACCCTAGAAACCCCCATCTTGACCACTCCTAGTCACTATCTGCCCCCCTCAGAAAGGTAACTAATATCATAATTTCCATAGTCATAGATTAGCTTTGCTTGTTCTTGACCTGCATAGAAATGGAAAGTACTTTTTTTCAGACTGGCTTCTTTTAACTCAATAATATATCTGTGAGATTCACCTATGGTGCTGTATTTTCTCATTTTTCGTTGGTGTGAAGTATTGCACTGTGTATAATACTGAAGTATTATAATACTGAAGTAGTGTACAATACTGAAGTATTGTACATTATTCCACAATTTGTGTATCCATTTGCCAGTTTCTTGCCATGGAGTCGTTTCTAGTTTGTGGCAATTATGAATAAAGCTGCTTTGAACACCCCTGTACATGTGTTTTGCTGGATATTTGCATTCATTTCTCCTGAGTGGAACTGCTAATCCATAAGGTGGCCCTCTGCTGGGTCATAGCATAGGCCTATGTTTAACTTTAGGTGTAGCCTAAGTTTTCCAAAGAAGTTCTATCACTTGCATATGCTCCTCTCAAAAGTGTGTGACTGTCCCAGTGGCTCCGCATCTTCATCAGCACTTGGTCTTTTCCATCTTTTTACGTCTTTGCCATTCTGGTGGTGTGCAAATGTGTTTCATTGTGATTTTAATTCATATTTCTCTGATAATTAATAATGTTGAACACATCTTCATGTGCTTTTGGCCAATTAGATATTTTCTCTTGTGCTTATTTAAAATATTGTCCATTCTTGTTAGGTGGATTGTCTTTTTGTTAAAAAAAATTAATTTGTAGGAGTGCTTTATATATTCCAGATACAAGTCCTTGTCATATATATATTTGTGCACATGTGTGTGCATGTGTGTGTGCGTGTGTTATAAATACCTTCTCTCAATCCTTGACTTTTCTTTCACTCTTTTAATTTTTTTTGGATGAACATAAATTCTTAATGTTACAAAGTCCAATTATCAATCTCTTCTTTCATTTTTAGCATTTTTTGTCTATGTCCTGTAATAGGCATTTTTTTCCTATAATAAGTCATGAAGATGTTCTCTTCTGTTTTGTTGTAGACAGTTTATGATTTTTTACCTTTTGCTTTTTGATCTTCAATCCTTTTGGAATTGATTTTTGTATGGTATAAAATAAGAGTTAAGATTCATTTTCCCACATAGTTATCCAACTCAGCAGAGGTTTATGCCTTTTAAATGTTGATATACTTTTCTACATTGCCCTCCATACTGGTCAAGTCCATTTATATTTTTTCCAATAATGTGTAATAATGCCTATTTCCCCACATTCTCGTCAACACACTGTGAGTGTGATTTTTATTTTTTGTTGTTTAAATTAGACATTTTGCTGTGGCCAAAACAGAACAAACAAAAGCAATTAATTGAGGTTGAAAATGTGTGATCTCTAATTCTGGTTCAGCACTTTCATTTCATAGCTGAAGCCTGGGAAGTGGAGTGGTTTGCTCATGTTTACACAGCTGGGAACTGAAGAACCATGACTATAATCAAGATTTTCCTACTTTCAGCCTAGACATATTCTAGCTGATTATAATCTTTATTTCTGACAATAAAATTGAGGGTCAGAGAGACTAAGTCAGTTGAGGCCAATTAAAAACCAAATAAGAACCAGGCTGTCTGCTTTCTGCCTCTTTACCACGCTTTCTCAATTCACTGAACATTACTACTCATTCATTATTCAATACGTGAGAGCATCTTCTTGTGCCATGTATTTCCCCCGAGTTCTGCTGATGCACCATAGTCAAAACAGACTCTCTCCTGCCCTCCCTCACAAATACAACTGTGCAAGTGTTATGAAGGAGAAGTACAGGGTGGAAGAAAGGGTGCAACAGTTGTGGTGCCAGCCAAGTGAGAGATACAGAAAGGAAGTCACCCCCCAAAAGGAGCATATGTTTCCACTGCTGGAGGAGGCAAACATGCTGAGATATTAGTGTAACTATAATAGCTTATTAGAAAGCTTCAGCTCCCTGGGGGCACTGACAGGAAACAGTTTAATTTCTTCCTATAATTCTCCTTAACTATACTTGTACTAATTCCCACTTTTTCCTCTGAGTCATAGTTTCCTTGGTGACATCTTGCCAGATTCTGTAATTTTCAGCCACTTTAGTAATGAAAACAGACTTGTTCTAGTTTTTTAATACTCAGCTTTAATTCCTTTACGTAGAATTGAGTTACCACTTGGTGTCATTCCTTTCAGGTTGAATGATTTGCTTTATTATTTCTTCTAAGGCAGGTTTGCTGGTCACGACTTCTCTCAGTCTCTGTTTTCTGGGAATGCATCTCTCTTGCCTTCTTTTTTTAAGGATAGTTTTGCTGGAAATAGAATTCTTGGTTGACTTTTCCCCCTTTCAGCACTTTAAATATGTCATCCCACTGGCTTCTGTCTTCACTGTTCCTAACCTGAAGTCAGCTGTTATTCTTTTTTCCCCTGTCTGTGATGAGTCATTTTTTCTCTTGCAGCTTTTAAGATTTTCTTTACTTTTGTCTTTCAACACCTTGACTGTTACGTGCCGGTTTAAATCTCTGTATTTATTCTATTTGGAGATCATTGAGTTTTAAGATGTATAGACTGCTTTCATTGAATTCAAGAAGTTTTTGGACATTTTTTCTTCAAAAATTCCCCCCTCCCTCATCCCTCTCTCTTTCTGGGATTCCCATTACACACATGTTGGCATGCTTGATGATGTCACACAGGTCTCTAAGAATCTCTTCATTTCTTACTCTCTTTTCTTTCTATTGATTGGAAAAATTCTATTGACCAATCTTCAAGTTTCCTGATTTTTCTGCCATCTCAAATTTACAACTGAGACCATCTAGTGAAATTTTCATTTATTACTTATTGTACTTTTCAACTCTAGAAGTCCATTGATTTTTATAATTGCTATTTATTTGCTGATATTCTCTATTTTTAAGAACTATCAATGTCACATTTTTATTTAGTTCTTTGGACATTCATATTTATGATAGCTGCTTTAAAGTCCTTATATGCTAAGTCCAACATCTCAGAGCATTTGTATAGATTCCCTCCTTTTCCATGTATGGGCACATTTTCCTCTTCATTTGCATGTCTCCTTATTTTCTGTCAAAAATTGGACATTTTAGGTAAGAAATTTGTGGTAGCTCTGTGTTCTGATGTGCCACTCAAGGGTGTTTTTTGCTGTTTCTATTTGTATATTTGTTTGTGTAGTGACTTGCCTGGACTAATTCTACAGAGTTTCTCTACTACAGTATATTGACCCTGATATTTCCACTCAGTTTATTTTCACCTTTTATATTTATTTCTAAGGCTGGTTTCCTAAGGTTTGCACCAGAGTCAACATAGCTTAGAATTCAGCCAATGACTGGTCAGAGGCGGTAATAAATGTCTTGAGCCAGTAAGACTTCTACCCTCTCTTGATAGATCTGTGCCATTTAGATGGGTTGGAGAACACATTCAAAATTTAGGCAGTTTACAAGACTTTGCTGCCTTTTGCTTTCCTGGGTTTTTTTGTATTTCCTCCCCACATGTGCAAGACTTTCCTGGCTCTATTTTCCTTTGCCTCCTCTGCATCTATGCAAGGCTTCATGTTCAGCCAGGAATAAGTAAATGATGAGGACATTTGCCAGATTCTCCTGGGCTTACACAGCCTTCCAGACCACCAGTGTATGTGGGAGCCCAGTATGTCTATCTCATTACCTGGATCTCCTTGCTAAACTTCCAGCAGGCCTTCTACTCAGTTGTTTGCTCAACCAATATTGTAGTCCAGGCAACTGTGATGATGGCATTCCCAACTGAGCTTTCCCCTAGGCCATGGTGCTTTTCTGGCTCCGCTCCTAGCCAAGTTAGTCCTTTCAGCACCAAACCTGCTGGTTTTCACGGTTTACTCAACCCAGACACAACTCCCCCCTGGTGCTGGAGGAGAGGACTTGGGAATTTCTCCAGGCTAAGATGTCACAGACTCTCACTCTTCTTATTAAGGCTTAATAGTTTTTCTTGGTCAGGCTTGGCGTCTCATGCCCATAATCCCAGCACTTTGGGAAGCTGAGGCAGGAGGGGAGGATCGCTCGAGGCCAGGAATTCAAGACCAGCCTGGGCAACACATCCAGACCCCCATCTCTACAAAAATATATTTAAAAAAATTGTTTCTGGAGTTACACTTATCTAAATTTGAATCCCCGATGTTCTATTTACTCCCTGTGTGACCATGGGGAAGTAAGTGAACCTTACTGAATCTCAGTATCTTCATCTGTAAAATGGGGGAATGTATTAGTCAGATCTCATTAGGTAAGGCTGTGTAAGAAACAATCCTCAATCTCTGTGGCTTCTGAGTGCAAAGGTTTATTTTTCACTCATGTGACATCTTAGATGTGGGTTGCTTCATTATCTTTTTCCTTCTAGGCTGAGGCAGCCCCATCCGGGAGGGGCCATTCTCATGAGAGAGGAAAAAGACCAAGAGAGTGGGTGGAAATACATAATGGCTCCTAACACTTCTGCTCCTATTTCATTGGCCAGAAGGTCATATGATCAAATCTGACATGAGTGAGGCCAGAAAAACTATTCCTCCTATAGGATGAGTTGCAGTCATATGGCAACAGGTGATGATGTATAATTCTTACCTGGAAGAGAAACGTAATGGCTGGGAACAACAATATCACCTACCACAGGATAATAACTGTATCTTTCTTAAGGTTTTTGTGAGAAGTAAATGAAGTTAAGCACTCCAGTACTTAACACAGTATTCTGCACTTAATAAGAGTGCAATAAAGGTTGATGCCCTTATGATTATTATTATTATTACTTCCTGGTGTGGCTGAAATTTTTCTCTTCACTGGACTGGGCTAAACCTAACTTGAGAGGAAGAAAAGCAGGCATTGTAATGATTCCCAATATTTAATTTGGAGACAATAAAACACTGAGTCTAAGGGGCACAGCCTTTGGAGTGATGTGCACTCTTTATTAGGGCAGAGTGCACATTAGATAAGTTACTTCTTTGATCTTAGTTTTCTCAACTGGAAAATGAAGATACTTGGGACTATGTTGTACGCTTGTCATTATAGCAAAACTAGCCCAATCCTGATTATTGAGTGTGGATTTTAGACTCATTTCAAATATTCAGTGAGCTGTGTGCATAACATAACCACAATATTGCTGTCTGGTAAGCGTTTTATTGGCCTTTTCCATCCTTTGGGTCTCAGCTCAAATATCACCTCCTCAGAGAGACCTTCCCTGGCCACCTGATTTAAAGTATTTCCCGTGCCTCCTGGCACTTCTCCCTGTTGTCTTTACAGCTCTAGTAACGCTCTGACATTATCTTATTCATTCACTGCTTGTTGTAACATCTGTCTGCCACTAGAAAGTAAGCTCCATGAAATTAGGGATCATGTTTTCTGTATTCCCACCTTCTGCTGTGGGCTTCTGCATTTTCATCCGTAATAGTACGGGGCAGGTGGTGGGGAAAGGGAGCAAGGTGAAGTCTAGCGGGTCTACCTGGGTCTCACAACTCAGGCTTCAAATTCCTTCCAGGCGGGGCACGGCCTCTGTCACCCACGTGGCCTGAAGCGAAGCCACACCCCCTTGTGGGCGTGGCCTCCGATGTTGCGCCGGCCGCACGCAGTCCGTCCTCCGCGGGAGGCGAGCTACGTCACACGCACGCAGGCCCTGCCTCACGCCCGGTATTGCCGCCGGAGCAAGAGGGGTGTGGCCAGGCGCAAGGCCCCAGCAGCCGCCGGCGCCGCCGCCTGAGTCGCCTGCAGGTGCTGCTCTTCGCTCTCCGCCGCTCAGGCAGCTCGAAAGACACTCTGTTTTGGGGGCCTCGCCTCCCTTCCACGTCTCCCGGAAGCGGTCGCAAGGCCTAGGCCAGTCCGGGAGGAGGTTTACTCAGCCTGGCCCTGCTCCGGGCCAGCTGCTGAGGGGGCGCGGTGCAGCCGCTCTGGAGTCCTCAGGTGAGGCGGAGGCCAAGGTCCACTGGACGAGACGGGTCCGTTTGGGGGTGATAACGGTCCTTGGAGCGGGGACGTCCCCTCAGCGGAGACGCTGGTCACCCCGCCATCCTTGGGGTCGCGCTCATCTTCGTCCTGGTCGGGGCTGGGGAAGGGAGCGAGAGAGACCCCTTGGGCTTCATTCGACGTTGTTTACTGCCCTCCCCTTCCTTCCCTGTCCCAGACCCCCGCTTGGGCTGGGCGTTCATCCCGCCCCAGAGGCTCGAACGAGGTGGGTGGGGAGCGCAGTGGGCGTCTGTACTTGCCTACCTGGGGGCCACGGCCTCAGCCTGACGGACTAATCTCCAGCCTCTTTCCTCTGCTCACACCTGGCCTTCCAAGCAGGCCCTGCAACTGCGGTCTCTAGACCCTTCCTGTCCCCATCCTACGCACTCTGTCTGCCTCCGGGCAATGCCAGAGGAATTACTTGAGGGCTTTGTACCTCTGAAGTCTGATGGAGCTGTTTGTAAATGGGGCAAGTGCCCAGGGCTCATCTTAGTATTTGTTTAGCTAGGTAATCAACATGTTAAAGTACGTGCTATTGTTTTTAATGCCCTATTAACTTTAAAGTGGGAGAAATTAAGAACTGTGTTTTGATTGTTTTATTAGGTGACATAATTTGCCCTCAGTCACCATCAGTGTTTACTTGAGAACAATACTTTAGGTCTATATGGAGTTTTATATGTTACAAAGCATTTCGCCTCCATTTTAATTTGATTTTTGCATAGACTCTGAGACACACAGGTGCATAATAGCCACATTTTGTAGAACAGATTTAAAGGGTGAGTTTCTTGAAGTTATTTCTATTTCGAGAGGCTAGATGTGGGGAGGCTAGGGTTAAAAGGTGGGTTTGGCACTAGGCTCACTTAGATTTGAGTATCTGAGCGGCTGTCTAAACTCTGAGATCTTTCCAAACCTTTTCCACATTTGTTAAAAAAAAAAAAAAGGGTATTGCTACTTACCACATAATGTGGTTGTGAAACTTACATGCGATAGGGATACATGTATACCTATGCACAGCATCTGGCACATAAAAATCAGTTCCATTCAGTATTTATAAGTGCCTACGGTTTGCTAGACACTGGGAATTCATTGGAGAGCAAAAGACATGGCCTTTATCCAACCATTCCCCCTCTTTCCCCAAAAAGGAGGGATAGATATTTTTTTAATTATAAAACATGAAGGGCTCTGAGGCAAAAGAATAGGGTATGTACAGAGAATGATTAACCTTAGATGGAAAGGAGAACTCTGAAGCAGATGACATTCAAGTAAAAACAAAGAACAAGAAGGTTAACCATGAAAGAGTTCTTGGCAAAAGGAATGATGTGCACATTCGATAAATGGTTGTTGACTTTATTAGCATGCTCTTTAATATCATGAGTATTAATAACTTCATTACTTTGATTTATTGTGGCACACAGTACTCAAATATATGTATGGAACAATGGTAATGCAATCATTTTTTATTCTGAACTTAGCTTAATGTACACATGGTATATACTGAGTATTTTATTTTTTTATTTTTTTGAGACAGAGTCTCGCTTTGTTGCCCAAGCTACAGTAAGTGCCGTGACGTCAGCCTAGCTCACAGCAACCTCAAACTTCTGGGCTCAAGCAATCCTACTGCCTCAGCCTCCCGAGTAGCTGGGACTACAGGCATGCAGCACCATACCCAGCTAATTTTTTCTACATATATTAGTTGGCCAATTAATTTCTTTCTATTTATAGTAGAGATGGGGTCTTGCTCTTGCTCAGGCTGGTTTCGAATTCCTGACCTACGAGCAATCCACCCTCCTTGGCCTCCCAGAGTGCTAGGATTACAGTTGTGAGCCACCGTGCCTGGCCTATACTGAGTATTTGAACTATTGAAAATGTACTTTAGACAAATTGTGTGTGTGTACACCTAAATTATCCATAATAGTGCTGTAGTTTACAGTAACTTTTGTGTTTATCAGAAGGAAAAGTTGTTTTCAAGTTTTAGCACATTAAAACAAACTTGAGTGAATTGTTTTTATTTGGTTTTACTGGAATTTGCCATATTAATTATTTGCTATTTGGATGCTATATTAATTTGCTAGGACTCCCATAACAAAGTACCACAGACTGGTTGGCTTGGACCACAAAAATTTATTTTTTCACAATTCTAATGGCTAGAAGTCTGAGGTCAGTTATCGTTGGCAGAGGTGATTTTCTCCTGAGGCCTCCTTCAGCTCTCAGATGGCTGCCTTCTCTCTGTGTTGTTACATGGTCTTCTCTGTGTACGTCTGTGTCGAAATTTCCTCCTCTTATGAGGATACCAGTCATGTTGGATTAGGGCCCACCCTAATGATTCATCTTAATTAACTCTTTAGAGACCCTATCTCCAAAATTAGTCACATTGTAAGGTTTGGAGGTTAGGACTTTAACATAGGAATTTTGAGGGGATACATTTCAGCCCATACCAGCTGCTTTTGCTACATTAAGATTTGCCTTTCATTAAAATAGTAATAATAAAAATAGTAGCAGTAGTTGTAATGATCATAGTAGCAGCAATTAAAATTAGTGCTTATTATGTGTCAAGCATTTTGCAAAGTTTTAAAAACATACTATTTCATCTTAAAACCATTCTATAAGGTTTTTCAGCTTCACTTAAAAGTAGTTTGCTCAAGTTTATCTAGCTAGTAAGAGGTAGGGTTAGGATTTCAACCCAGGAGTATCTGACTTCAGAATCTTGTCTTAACCGCTGTACTCTTCTGTTATGCCACACTGATCATTTTATGTCTTTTTTACAGGTTCATCAATAGGATTATTTTGCTGCCATCATGTCTTGGTTTGCTGATCTTGCTGGAAAGGCAGAAGATCTTTTAAACCGAGTTGATCAAGGGGCTGCAACAGCTCTCAATAGAAAAGAGAACACCAGCAACATCAAATATAGCAAAAATGCTGACTATCCTGAACTTCACCAGCAAAATACAGATTTGACTTACCAGACTGGACCTAAAGCTACTTACATTTCCTCAGCAGCTGATAACATTCGAAATCAAAAAGCCACCATCTTAGCGGGCACTGCAAATGTAAAAGTAGGATCTAGGACACCAGTGGAGGCCTCCCATCCTGTTGAAAATGCATCTGTTCCTAAGCCTTCGTCTCAGTTTGTGCGAAGAAAAAAATCAGAACCTGATGATGAGCTGCTATTTGATTTTCTTAATAGTTCACAGAAGGAGCCTACTGCAAGGGTAGAAATCAAAAAAGAAAAGGGCAAGACACCTGTCCTTCAGAGTTCTCGGACATCAAATGTCAGTTCTATGAACACCAATGTAACCACCATCAAAACCACTGAAGAAAATTCTTTGGGGAGCCAAACCCATGGTAGTTAATCGGTCCTCTATTTCTTTTAGACTTAAGCAAATTGGATGTGTCATCATAGCCTAAAATGTTCTGATAGTTTTTCTTATCCATTGGTATAGGATGTGTCCCCACTGGTGTGAGACCAGGCTGTCTGCAAATGTCTGGTGTAAACAAGGGAGATAGCACTGAATACTATTAGTCAGTATACAATTACAGCACAGACTTTTGAATGTTGTCTGTAGGGTAACTTTACTCAATCCAGCATCTAAAAAATCATGTCAAATTTGATTCTCTAAGACACTAAAATTTTAAAAAAAGAAAATTTTGAAAGAAAATGTATAATTTTGGATTTGGGACTATCTCAATTTATTTCTTTTTATTACTGGGATTATGAAAATACTTTACGTATTTTCTGGGTTTTGTGGAGTCTTCCCCACACTCTCCAGAAATAAAGCTAAGAGATTGAACTTTGATCCCAGTTAAATTGTTGAAGGCATTTACCTAGTAGTGAAGTAAGAACTTACAATTCTGGTTTTCAGTTGTTTACTTCACTGTGAAATTACCTCTACAAGTACATCTTCTCATCTGCAACATGAGGTTAAGTGTTGTAAAATAGTGATAAATATGATAGGCTTTTGCAGAGATTTTTTGTAGAGTTTATGATTAACGGAAGCTTAAATGTTATACCTTTCCTCACTGTCTTGGTGGTTAGTGAATAAAGTATGTCTTGTATCTTCAAGATAAAAAAGTTGAATTAGGGGTTTGGGGCTTTCAAGATAAGAGCGTGTAGTAGCAGTAAATTAATATGTTCACACACTCCTAAATTTCTTAACTCTCTTTTGATTAATTATACAAAGAACCTACTAGGTGTAAGGATTCAGAAGTGTCCAGTGGGTGAGATACACATGTAAACAGATAATTTACCTGTAGTAAATGCAGTGATTGAAGTATGGTCAGAGTGTTGTGGAATCAGAAGAGAAAGTAAGTAACTGACTCAGGTATTCAGGAAAGGATTCATAAAGGTTCTGTATTTTGAGCTGGATCTTAAAGGATGAATAGGAGTTTGCCAGGTGTAAAAGGAAAGGGATTAGAGACAGCATTCCGTGCAGAAAGAACAAATTCTTAAAGGGTTGGTAGAGTAGAAAAAGGTTATAAGAAAGTTTCAGAAACTCTTGAGTGTGACATGGACAGCAATAAAATGAAGCTAGCAAAGAAAGTTGGGACCTGTTTCTTGTTTAACACTGTTACTTGTTTAAACCCATTAATAGATCACTGTTAAAGAATGGTCCCTGAACAACTTGGATACGATCACTTGTGTGATAAATAGAAAATAAAGTATTAGTTGCCTTCTCTGACTTCCTGAGTCAGGTTTTCTGGGGATGTAGCCAAGGCATGTGAATTTTTTTGTTCCTTAAGTGGTTTTTAGGCCAATAAAAGTTGAGTGTGACCACCATAGGCAGTGTGATGCTAGTAGAGCTCTTCAAGCCAGTAATTGACATGAATTATTTTGCTACTTTTAAGAAAAACAACTTGGACTTAATTGTAAAGAATGGACCAAAGGGGTCCTGGTTGGCCAGGAAATGAACTAGAACCAGTTATAATATGTAGGTTCAGTTATAAAAATTGTTTTTCTTGGGTAGGGTCTCTCAGCCTTGGGACTGTTGACATTTTGGACTGAATAATTCATTGTTGTGGGAAGCTTTCCTGTCCTTTTTAGGATGTTTAGCAGCATCCCTGGACTCTTAGTCCATTAAATGTCAATAGCACCACCAGTTATGACAACCAAAAATGTCTCTACACATTGCCAAATGTCCCTTACAGGGCAAAATCACCTCAGGTTGAGAACCAGTGCCCTAGGATGTCTAGAAATGCATAGAAATGGGATTGCTGAGTTTTAGGGTGTGGCTACATTAGTAAAACCAAAGTGATTTTCTGCAAAGTTTGTACCACTTTATACTCTAACCAGCTGTAGTTAAGAATTCCATTCTTACCAACATTTAATTTCTTCAGTGTGACTTTTTATGGCTTGCTAATCAAGTTTGTCATTGTTTTTATTTCCTTTGTTACTAGTGTGGTTGAGCATCTTTTCACATATTTGACTATTCAAGTTTCATTTTCTGAAAAGTACCTATTCAATCTTCTTATCAATTTTTTCTGTTGGATCATTTGTCTTTTTCCTTCATAGACATTCTTTATACATTCTAACTGTAATTCTTTCTCATCCTATTCCAGTTTTACCTTGGTTCTTCCTCCACTTACAGTGTCTCAATGAATAGAAGTTTTTAATGTAAATGAATTTGTCAGTCTTTTCCTTATGGTTTGTGTTGTTTGTGTCTTAGAAAGTCTCTACCCTAAGGTCAAAAAGATATTTTCTATTATATATATATATATATATTTCTATAATGTGAGGTAGGCATCCAGTTCCATTTTTTTCCTAAATGGAAATCAGCTATCCCAGCATCATTTATTGAAAAGACTGTCTTTTCCCTACCAATTTGCAGTACCACCTCTGTCCTATATTCAGTATTCATCTTTTCATTAGTCTGTTTTGGGGCACTGAATTCCGTTTCATTGGTCTTATTGGTATATTCTTGTGCCTGTGCCACATTGTTTTAATTAATGTAGTTTTATAGTATGTTTTGATATCTGATAGGGCAACTACTTCTACCTCATGGTAGTTCTTCAAAAATGTTTTGGGTGTTCTTGGACTTTTGCACTTCCATATGCATTTTAGAATTTACTAGTCAAGTTTCACAAAAATTCTTTTGGTGTTCTTATTGGGAGTTCATTGCTTCTGTATAGATCTTAATAGTTTGGTGAGAATCAGGACTTTTACTATATGGAGTTTTCTAATCCATGAATGTGGTATAATTCCAACTTATTTTATAATGTCTTTTATTAAGATTTTATTGTTTTCTTCATGAATATCTTACATACTTTATGTTAGATTTATTCATAGGTAGTTTATATTTTTTTGAAGCTATTATAAATGGTATTCCTTAAAAATTTTTTTCTTCTTATTGCTAGTGTATTGCTTTTTGTATATACATACATGGCAACCTAGATAGCTGTTAATCTTTATATTTTTCTGGACATACATTTAGATTTTTAACCATACAATCATGCATCTGTGCATCATGACAGTTTGTTTCTTCTCAGCCCTTTTATCTTTTTTTTTGTTATGTTTAAGAGATGGGGGTCTCACTGTATGTTTAGACTGGTCTTGAACTCCTGGCCTCAACTGATCCTCTCACCTGGGCCTCCCAAAGTGCTGGGATTACAGGCTTGAGCCACATATTTTTACGTGGCTCCTGGCTCATGTATTTTTATTCTTTTTTATTGTTGTGTAGTATTCTATTATTTGGATATACCACAGTTTAGCCATTCTCCATATGGACATTGAAATTGTCTCCAGTTTTTGTTTATTGTGAATAAAGCTGCTATAAACAGTTTTGTACTTGCCTTTTTGTAGGCAGATGTTTTCATTTCTCTTGGATAAATACTGAGGTGTGGAATTGCTGGATCAAACTGTAGGTGCATGTTTAATTTCATAAGAAATTGTGAAACCTTTTTCCACAGATGTACCATTTTGTAGTCCCGTTAGCAATGTATGAGAGTTACAGTTGCTCTATATTCTCACCAGCATGTGGTGTTTTTAATTTTACCTATCATAGCAGGTGTGTTTTGGTTCTCACTTTGATTTTAATTTGCATTTCCTTGATCACTAAAGATACTGAGAACTTTTTTGTTTGATTATTTACCATTTGTTTATTTAACCTGGTAAAGTGTGTAAAGCCCTTTGCCTATATAGTTATTGTTTTAGTTAGTTTTATCATTTGGATATAGTTTTTTTTTTTTTTTTTTGAGACAGAGTCTCACTTTGTTGCCTAGGCTAGAGTGAGTGCCATGGCGTCAGCCTAGCTCACAGCAACCTCAGACTCCTGGGCTCAAGCGATCCTTCTGTCTCAGCCTCCCAAGTAGCTGGGACTACAGGCATGCGCCACCATGCCCGGCTAATTTTTTCTATATATATTAGTTGGCCAATTAGTTTCTTTCTATTTATAGTAGAGACGGGGTCTCGCTCTTGCTCAGGCTGGTTTTGAACTCCCGACCTCGAGCAATCCGCCCGCCTCGGCCTCCCAGAGAGCTAGGATTACAGGCGTGAGCCACCGCGCCCGGCCGGATATAGTTTTTAATCACATAATTTTTAGAGTAATTAAAAAGTATACTTGCATTACATTTAGTAACAAAAACAAGATTAATCTGAATTCATGAATCTCTTGTCTCTTTGGGTAAGGCATTTTAGATTCCAGTTTGATATATAACAAATGCTGTTACCTGTTATTCACTCTCCTTGCCCACAGCTGTTCTTTCAGTTCCTTCCCAATATTTTCAATGTTGGAACTTCTCCCTTTTTTCCCCAAAAACATATTGGAGACAAAGGGAGTCTGAAACCCTTTTTGTCTGAACATAACCACTCAAATTATCTCTGCTTTCTCCTTCCCATAGCAATATTCTTATATTCTCTATTGCCATTCATTCAGTGTATCTGGACTTTGAGAAATCTTAGAGGCCCATAGCCTCCACTTATGAGAATGGATTTTCATCAGAGGGAAATTGAGAATTTAAGTTTACCTATTGAGAATTTAAGTTTACTTTTTATGGTATTTTAGCTACAGCAGTCAACTTGAGCCAAAAGGCAGCCAGCCTACCAAAGTAAACTACTAATGTGTATGTGGTGAGCATGCTAATCTAATGAAAATGTTATCTCTTTTTACAGAAGCTGCTAATAATTCAGATTCTGGCCCTGAAGGCCAAGAGGATTCTTCAAAGGAAATTGCATCATCAAATGCTGCCTCCACTGATCATAACCCAACACCTAATGATGACAGCAAATCACATGAACTATCTAATCTTAGACTGGAGAATCAATTACTGAGGAATGAAGTTCAGTCTTTAAATCAAGAAATGGCCTCATTACTTCAAAGATCTAAAGAAACTCAAGAGGGTAGAGCCTTATTTAAATTGTTCAAGATAAGGACTTTCAAAACTAAAACCTTTACATTTACACTATTAGGAATAGTTTAGATAAGACTTAAAAAATGGTATTTTCATGGAAATGTGGAGCTTAGATTTGGAAACAGTACCACTCATCCTCCAACCAACCTGAAACATAGAAAGAATATTAGCTTGTTAGGGTCATTCTTTAGGAACCATGAAATTTAAGAACTGAGAATAACTAAACATTAGTAATTGTCTAGTTTGTTTGATTTATTCTGAACTTTCAATGGAGACTGTTCCATTAATTAAAGGTGGGATTAAACAAAATAGTGGACACTAATAGATAGGGGTATAGAACTGCTGTTCCAGAAGACAGAAAATGTATATGGAATTCACTTTGAATAGTGCCCTCGGGAATTGTGCAGTGAGGTGGCCCCAGAGTGGAAAACCTCAGATTCCTTTGAAAGGAGTAATTAAAAAGGAAATAATGTCGTAACTGAGGTGGTGACGGGAAGATAAGAATGCTGTTTTAAATGTGGCTGAGGAAAAAAAAAAACAAGACACATTTGCTGCCCTGGTCCTTGGGACTAATTAGAAAGGAGTTGGGGAACAGTGGGAAAAGCTTTGCCAAGGCGTGGATGGAAGTCCAGAAGAGCAGAATAGGAAGATGGTTTAAGACTAACTAGTAAGGCTGACTTAGAAAAAACTTTACATTACTAAGACTAAATTTAGACAATACAAATTGAACTTTTCCTGAGACCCTGTAAAGTTTGCTTTGGTGTTGAAAAAACTTTTTTTTTTTTTTTGTGGCAAACTGCAATTACAGATGGTATATGAGGATGTGGAAATGCCATTGTATTCTGAAATAGAACACTACATTCCTTTTTTTGCACTGATTTCCTAAGTTAAAAGAATAATATCTATGATTTTTTTTCTGGAGATATAAAGCATTTGGGAACCAAAACCCAAACCCAGCTGATAGTGTTATTAATACTGTGCTGTCAGCTGGGTTTGGATTTTGACTCCCAAATGCTTTATGATATATCTCCAGGAAAAAACATTGTAGAAGAGCAGCTAGCTTCATGCCCCTTTCTGATCTAATAACTGTAATGTAGGTGTGAATATTGGCTTGGAAAATGGATGTCCCATTTGGGTGCAAAAAAATATTGAAGATATTTGTAAGCTCCTGATTTTGACAATAAGTAAGGCACTAAAAAGACTCAAAGAAGAAACTGCTCTGAAAAAGATGTGTTTGGTTTTGCTTGTATAGAGAAATTTCATTTTTTTGTAGAGTTAAACAAAGCAAGAGCAAGGGTTGAAAAGTGGAATGTTGACCATTCGAAGAATGATCGAATAACTCGAGAACTCCGAGCCCAAGTAGATGACCTGACTGAAGCGGTGGCTGCAAAGGATTCTCAGCTGGCAGTACTGAAAGTGAGACTCCAGGAAGCTGACCAGCTGCTGAATACTCGCACAGAAGCATTAGAAGCCTTACAGAGTGAAAAATCACGGTAGGTAATTCAATTAATAACGAAAAAAGCAAGGTAGAATTGTTCTCTCTTCCCAGTACAAGTAATGGTAAACATTGTGGTATATCCTATCTTATGAAAATTTAGCTTTTTGGAAATTTACGAGAGGGAAAATTAGTTTTGGTAGTGTTGGAAATGTGTATGATTAAAATGGATCCATTGTTTGAACCTTGAGATGCGTTGTTAGTGAATTCTGAATTTAAAAGTATTTGAATAGTGCCATTGATCTTCAGTATATAGTGTGTGCTTAAATTTGCATATCTAAAAATATAAATTATATTCCATTAGAAAGGGAAAAGATTTCTCTAAGAATGTTAACTCACCTTTTTTATACTTGACTAACAAGCTGATGCTCTAAGTTATTCTACCTTACTACTTGTACACTGTGGAAATGAGTTATTTCACATGATGCATTTTCTTTTAGAATAATACAGGATCAAAGTGAAGGTAATAGCCTACAGAATCAAGCTCTGCAAACACTTCAGGAGAGACTACATGAAGCAGATGCCTCTCTGAAGAGAGAGCAAGAGAACTACAAACAAATGCAGGTTAGAATGGGAGACAACAGATTTCTATTGTTATTTGGACATGGAAAAATGACTTTATGCTGTTTCATAACATATTTACTCTCTAGTAAAATTCCGCATTTCGGAAAATTCTGTTTCTATGACAAAAACCAGATATTTGAAAATTTAGCTTGTTTCTTGCTATTTTTATGTGTTAAGATATAATTAGAATCATTAATATGCATTAGACATACACCTCTTTTACTTAATTTGGTTGTGCAACAGCCATTACCATTATTTCATTAAAGGCTAATTTGAGGCATCTTGTTTTTTTTTTTATTAATTTAAACTTTTTCTGATTCCAGTTTAATCTAATTCATTTATTTCAAGGGAAAACTGTATATAATATTATATCAGGTTTTACTCTAAGTTAATTTTTATGTCTAGTTGAGTCTCAGCTTTGTCTACACATTAGAATCACCTGTGTAATATTTTCTGCTGTCTCCACTCTTGGAGTCTGATTCCATTGCATGAGGTAGGGCCTAAGCATTGTTTTGGTTTTACAAGATTCGTAGGTGTATCTGATGGCATTCAGGGTTGCAAACTACTCGTCTAGGCTATCTTTTCAACAGGTGAAAATAGTTCAATAGTAAATATCATGTAATATGCTTAATTTAAATTTTAATGTTTTGCTTAACACAGTTTATCCAAAGTATTATCTCAACATGTAGTTAATATTAAAAATTATTAATGAGATAGGATACATTCTTTTTTGTGTACTAATTCTTTAAAATATGGTGTAATTTACACTTAAAGCATGTCTCAATTCGGTCATTAAGTTTTCTTTGGGAATATTTGATCTCTATTTAGATTTCACAAAATTTATAGGTTAACAAGTAGATTCCCATACCCAAGCTTTTCTAAACATACTCAGAAGTTTTCCCAGAACAGGCAGTTAAACATAGAGTTACCACATGACCCAGCAGATCTACTCCTAGGTATATACCCCCCAAAATTAAAATTATATGTCCACATAAAAACTTGTACACTAATGTTTATAGCAGCATTATTCATAATAGCCCCATACTAAGAGTAATACAAATGTCTGTCAGTGGTGAATAGATAAACAAACTGTGGTATATCTATACAAGAAAATATTATTCAGCCATAAAAAGGAATGAAGGATTGATACATGGTACAACATGGATGAACCTTGAAAACCTGGTAAGTTAAAGAAGACAGACATGAAAGGCCACATATTCTATAATTCCATTTATATGAAATATGCAGAATATGTAAATCCATAGAGAAAGAAAGTAAATTAATGGTTGCCAGAGGCTAAGGGGAGGGAGGAATGAGTAAGGATTTTGTGAGAGGAATTAATTAAAATATTCTGGAATTAGATAGTGGTAAGGGTCATGCAAATTGGTAAATATACTGCGAGCGAGTGAATTGTACACCTTAAAAAGGGGAAGTTTATGATGTGTCACATATCTCAATAAATCTGTTATTTAAAAGTTTTCAATAACAGAATTGCGTGTTATGTTTCCATTTAAATTAATTACATTGAATAAACTTAAAATTTTAGTTCCTTGGTTGCATTAAACATATTTCCCATTCTGAGTAGACTTCAGCAGTAGTCCTCTTGCCCCTTTTCTCCAAAATAGAAGTTGATCTCAGATCAGAAGTTTGTGGGCAGGCTAGACATAATGATGGATGCCTGTAGTCCCAGCTACTCAGGAAGCTGGGGAAGGAGTATTGTTCAAGGCAACCTGGGCAACATAGTGAGATCCTATCTCTTAAGGAAAAAAAAAAAAAAAGAAGAAGAAAAAGAGGAAGTTTTTAGGATTTCATTATTGGAGTATAACTATAAAAGTTTTCTGGCTTCTGATATGAGAGTTGAAAATAAAGGTAACAATTCTGGGGTATTTATTTTTAATAGACTAATAATTGATAGGCAAGGTTTTTTTTATTTTTTTTATTTTTTTTGAGACAGAGTCTCACTCTGTTGCCCAGGTTAGAGTGCCGTGGTGTCAGCCTAGCTCACAGCAACCTCAAACTCCTGGGTTCTAGCAATCTTCCTGCCTCAGCTTCCCAAGTAGCTGGGACTATAGGCATGCGCCACCATGCCCAGCTCATTTTTTCTATATATATATTAGCCGGCCAATTAATTTCTTTCTAATTATAGTAGAGATGGGTCTCAGTTCTTGCTCAGGCTGGTTTCGGACTCCTGACCTTGAGCAATCCGCCCACCTTGGCCTCCCAGAGTGTTAGGATTACAGGCGTGAGCCACCGCGCCTGGCCGGCAGTGTGTTTTTTAGAGTGTGCTTTAAAAGTTTCTTAAGCTAAAAAATGACATTAAATAGTTTATTAGAAAATTTGAAATAAGGAGAAAATATTAGCCATGATATTAGAAGAGATATAGCTGTTAACTTAAATCTTCCATTTGTTTTCTTTTTTCCCTCTGGGAATACTGTGTTGAGACTTACATTTGTTTTCTAATAGACTTCCTAGTTTCCTGTAGATTTATTAGCCTTTGATCAGCTAGTATCAGACCAGACCTAGTATCCAAGTGACCTGGGAAATTTCTTTAAAAACAGATTCCCAAGTCCTGTCTTGGAAATTACAATTTAGGAATCCTGGGAAATCCTTGGGTGGCTGTATTTTTAATAAACTTCTTAGTTAATTTTGATGCATTACCTTGTTTGGGAGCTACAACCTTAGACTTCCTATTAGCTTCTAACAAAAGAAGAGTTTTTTTCCCTTCCCTATTACGTTGATGGGTTCAGCTAATAAAATACCTGAATGGATGATTGTGAAAGATGTTTCAAAGCTAAATGATATAATAAGTGTGATGTAAACATTTATCACAGAGTGAGTTTGCTGCACGCCTTAATAAAGTAGAAGCAGAACGTCAGAATTTGGCAGAAGCAGTTACTGTTGCAGAAAGAAAATACTCAGATGAAAAGAGGAGAGTTGATGAACTACAACAGCAAGTCAAGCTATATAAGTCGAACTTGGAGTCCTCTAAGCAGGAATTGATTGACTACAAGCAAAAAGCTACTAGAATACTCCAAGTAAGCATGAATCGTACACTTTTGGATGTTAAGATGTACCACTTAACTGAGAGACAACTTGAGACTGTGTAGATACTGTGAAATGATGGATTTGTGTTTGTCTGGATTGGCTCCCTTCAGGTGCCTTGATCTACTTAGAAATTTTGTAAAAAGGATCAAATGTCTCTTGTTCCTACTGCTTTTTTTTTTTTTTTTAATTCATTCGGCCACTGTCTAGTTCAGGTTTTCAACCTATTACCTTGATCACTGTGATGATAGTAACGTTTGTTGTTAAGCAGCTGTTTTATTCTTTCTTGTTGATCCCCCATTGAATTTTTTGCAGCAAAACCTCATTCAGCTCTCAGAATCTCCTCACCTAGCGTTTTTCTCCTTCCCTTAGAGCTAGGGTGACCTTACCCTCTACTAAAAAAGATTACGGTCATCTAATGCATCTAATCTAAGTCATCTAATGTTTTCAACTTCTCTTTCCTTTGCCTCTCCTATTGGAGGGAAAACGTGTCCTTAGCATCTAACTATTCACTAGGCCCTATGATAGGTGTTAAGAATACAGAGCTCAAAAGACATGTCCTCTTCCTTTAAGAGAGTGTTCATTTTAGTGGAAAGAAATTGAGGTAATTGATATAATAAAGTTATTGATGCAGTACAGTGGGAGCTTAGAGGCGAAGCCCTTAAAATTTGCCTGGGAATGTCAGAGATCACTGCACTGAGGAGATGCTGAATGAAGAGAAACTCGAAGGATGAATAGGGAGACTCATGATAGGTAAGAGATTTCAGATAGAACAGCCTGTACCAGAGCAAGGGGGCCTGAGAGAATATGCCATATTTGGGGCACTGTGGCTAGTTCCCTATTGCTAGAGTGTAACGTATTAGAGATTAAAAGATGGGAGATAAAATTCAGTGATGGGCAGAAGTCAGATCATAGAGGGCCTTGTACACCATGGTGATAGGGGCAGAGGATATTAAAGAATTTGAGTAGCATGATCAGATTTAAGTGTAAGGACTGTGTCAGCAATGAAGAGGTTAGGGGTGAGGCAGATCTCTATCTTGTTTGTTGTTGTATCCCTGGCACAGTGCCTGTTACTTGATAAATTATTGAATGCATTGAAGGATGAGGGTTGGGATGGTGAGATCAGAGGTATGTAGATGGTGAAGAGGTGATTGTAATCAAACCTGGTCTAAATTTGTGGGACTGAGGATGGCAGACAGGAGACAGGTAAGAGATAAACATGTGAGACTTGGAGATCTAATTGGAGGGAGGGGACAAAGGACAATGGAATCTAAGATGACTCCAGGTTTCTGGTTAGAGTATATGAATGGTGTCCGCCTGTATTATAAAAGGGAAACCAAGAAAGATAGCAGGTTAGGATTGAAGGAGAGTATGACAAATTATGGTGAGTTTGCAAAATCGATGTGACATTGAAGTGAAAGTGTCAGGAGAGTAATTAGAAATACAGGCCTGAAGCTCAGCAGAGAGGTGTGGGCATTAGCTGTGTTGAGATAGCTGTAAGTTAGGAGAGTAGATGAAATTAACGAAGAACAATATGTAGCCTGAGAGGGAAGAAAGGCTGAGGTCTAAAAACACAGTGTTACACATCAGCATTTACAAATTGGGCAAAGGGAGAGAACCTGCAAAAGAAAAATACTCAGAAGCTAGTATGGTCAGAGGTTGATGAGAACCGGGAAGAGACTGGTGCCCTCCAGGGAGGCCAAGCAAAGGGAGAGTTTCAAGTGGGGAATGATTGCACGAGGCTTCCATGTGATGAGGACTGAGCAGAGTCATTGGATTTGGCAACTAGGAGGTCCCTGGGGACCTCTCCCAAAGGAGAGGTCCAGGGTGCAGTGGGAGCTGGAGACAAGAAGACAGGGACTACTTGACTATGGTTGTGAGGACAGGACAGTTGCTACATGGGGGGTATGAGTTGGGAGGTTTCTGTATTTTGATTTTTTTAAAAACAACTTAAAATTACATAGTCATATTCATTATAGAAAATTTGAAAAATACAAAAAAATTTAAAGGAAATGGAAATCACCCATGATTCTACCATGTAGAAAAGGAAAAAATATTTTGGATGGAAGAAAGTGAATTTAAAATATTTATATTTAAGGTGAAAGAATTGTTTTATTGTTACTGGTCTGGAATTAGCACTTTATAAAGTGGTCTTGGCACATCAAATCTCTTCTTCCAACTCATCCTTTATACTAGGGGTCAGCAAACATTTTCTGTAAGTAGTCAAATAGTAAATATTATAGGCTTTGTGGGCTACATGTGGTCTCCTTCACATATTCTTTTTTCTATTTTTTATAATCCTTTAAAAATGTAAAAACCATTGTTAGCTTGTGGGCTGTACAAAAACAAGTCCTTGGACCATAGTTTGTGAGCACCTTTTTTATAGCACTGCCAGATTAAACTCTTAAAATGCATCTCTAGTCATATCATCCTCATATCTACTGTTTGGTAGTTTGTTTTTAGCCTACTAAATAAAATTGAAGTATTTTGGCCTGGAATCTGGAGCCTCTACAGATTGGTCCTGACATACTATCTAAGCTGTATCTTACAATACTTTCTTGTAGACTTTTTGTGCTTTTGCATTTTTATGTTCTGCCCTCTGTTCTCTCTATACTTTTAAAAATTCTTTAAAAAATTCTGGCCATATTTCAAGGCCAGCATAAATGCTGTCTTTCAAGTAAAGCCTCTTCTTCCCCAAAAGCAGTTTCTCCTCTTCAGAATTCTGCAAGTAATCTGACCATATCCCTCTCTCATCTTGTTTTTCTTCCCTTCTACTGGATGCTTGTAACTTCCTTTTAGCTTATAAGGCAAAGGGTACTATCTAGAGTGAGAGACATTGTCCTTATTACACTAAACACTTAACACAGTGCCAGCCCATTATAGGTGTTCCATAAATACTTCTGGTTCAATGTGATAGAAAAAAGCATGGGAAGAAAGTATATGAGAAAAATCTTACTAGTAATAAACTTTTATCATACTTATAGCATGATCATGGAGACTAAAATCTAAGGACATGATACAGCAGGCTGTATTGCATTTTTGTCCTATGGATTTAATAATCTGTGGACTTTCTTTGGAGATAATAATTGGAATGTTTCCATGGTGGGTTAGTTTCTGTATGGTAGATGATATTTAACATACAAACTAATCTCTGCTTTACTTAAACATATCTCTTTTTTTAAATAATAGTCTAAGGAAAAATTGATTAACAGCTTAAAGGAAGGCTCTGGTTTTGAAGGCCTAGATAGCAGTACTGCTAATAGCGTGGAGCTAGAAGAACTTCGGCATGAGAAGGAAATGCAGAGGGAGGAAATACAGAAGCTGATGGGCCAGATACATCAGCTCAGATCTGAATTACAGGTAAGAGTCATTCATAAACACCATTTGCCTCCAGCTGTTAACACTTTGAGAGGTGATAGATGATATATTTTAGGGTAAAGGCATTAGTGAAATAATGTTTGAAAGTTCTGCTGGAATATTAGTTACCATATAGAAGTGAATCTAAAACAATTAGTTTCTTGTCCATTGATTGACTCTAAAATTATAGTAATAAGAAACATAAGTAATCAAATTCATTCAATCAACAAATACCTACCAAGTTCCTGCCTAGGCTTGAAGTTATAACAGGGAGCCAGACAGAATCTTCATATTTATGAATCTTACATTCTGGTGGTTAGAAACAAATTAGATGGGGGCTTATGCGTGAAACTGGGATGTTTTCTGATATTAGAATGGGCTCAGGGATCATCTTTTAATTGTAGTTTTATCCATAATCTTACAATTTATCATTTATATATAATTATATTTAATCTAAAATAAAATCGATTCATTCATTTTGCTTAATTTTGGGGTCTGACATAAATATCATGGGAGGGAGTGTCTGAAGATGAGAAAAGGTAAAGTACAAGATAATGAGCCTTCTTTTCTTAAGAAAAAAAACCTTTTTGTAAGGAATTTCATCCATGCATTCCCTATGCAAGTTGTTGATTTGTAAGACTTATGTGAACTACAAAAAAAGTGGAAGTTGTGAGAATGGGATATCTTGTCTAGAACATAGACTCAAATATCAGACAGATAGATTCCATATTTGGTATTCAATAGATGTTACTTTGCATGAGGTACTTCATCTTGCTGAGCCTTAGTTTTCTCATCTGTAAAGTACAAATAAACAAAGGTTCTCTTGACCATAAGGGATAAGAATGTAAAGGGCCTAGCATTGTTTGTGACATGTAATAGATCCCTCAGTAAATAATAGCTGCTGCTATTTCTGGATTTATTCTTATTCATTAAGCAGAATATTTTTTATCTGTAATTTTGAATTCCAACGAATTTGGTCCTATGAAATTAGAGCATATGCTAAACTTACTCTTATCTATTCCATGGCTTTTGAGTGAGATTATAAAAACTATGATTTGTTTATTTAAGATCTCATCCCAGCATCATTAATGACATTGAGCCATTTTCTTACCCCTTCTCAAAAGTTTATGAAAACTATAATAAAAAGTATTTATTAGGTCTAGCAAAATGGACAAATTGTTAATAGTTACAATAGCTATCATTTACTAAGCACTTAAGTTCTACACCAAGCACTTAACACACATCCTTATGTTTATTTTTTACCATAACCCTGTAAGGGAGATGATGGTATTCTCTTTTATAGTTGAAGAAATTTAGGCATAGAGAAGGAAAGTAACTTGCTGTAAGTCTGGTAAAGTGGCAGAGCCAAGATTAGAACCCTAGTCTAACTCCAGAATATGTGTTTTTAACCACAGTCCATACTGATTTAGTAAAATTAGTGACACAGATTAATCTACCTTCTACTAACCCTGAAACCTCAAAGGTAGGGAAAAATAATTGTAATTACTGTTTTTTTCCTCTGAATCCACAAAGATGTGTAAGTTTAGACAATTGCATTGTGACTATCTGGGAGTGTTGTTAATCTCAATTCACTCAAACAATGTATGAAGTTCCAGAGTTTGTGGAGATGAGTATAAAACAGAATGTACCACAAGATAAAAAGCAAAATTAAGATGTCAGTTTTAATCTCCTATAGTACCATATGAATCAACTCATATAGGGAAAATACAGAAACCTAGAGCTATGTTCTTTGCCACTAGGAGATTTGACAGGAAATGCAGCAGATGACTTTTGAGTTTGAAGAAGTGAGAATAAGAAATATGGGAAAATGTAAAAATTGGTAACAATAATAAAACTAAAAGAAGAAAATTTTATGCTAACCTCAATTGATATGGGAGAAAAGTTATAGTCTTACCATATATTGATTACTGGGACACACATACACACAAAAACTTAATTATACCTGCAATTTCAGGGGACTAATGCAGTGAAGTCCTTTTTAGTGTTATATTTCTGTTCTTTTTGAAATTGTTAGCTTTTGAATAGAACATAAGTCTTCTAATGAGCCGCGGTATACTCGTAGTCATGAAACCAGATGGCTTATGTGCTGTGGGAGTTGTAGCATCCTACTCATTCTGCTCACTGTTAGCTGTAGTATATAACGATGAAGTTATATATTCCTTTTAGGCTGAGACCGTGACTCAGTCATCTTCATTGCTCCATGCCTGCTGAGCTCAGTTCATGGCACATAATGGTTGCTCAGTAGATGTTGAACTGAATGGTTAATTATTTTTTTATTTTTTATTTTTTTTTATTTATTTTTTTTTTCTTTTGCTCAAATATGGCTTCCAGTTATGAATGGTTAATTATTGTTTTTACATGTAAGATTCTTCTTTTTAGGATGTGGAGACTCAACAGGTTAATGAAGCAGAATCAGCAAGAGAACAGTTACAAGATCTGCAAGACCAAATAGCTGTACAAAAAGCATCTAAACAAGAACTAGAGTCAGAATTGGACCGACTAAAGCAGGTAAGGATTTTAGATTGATGATTACTGAGGGAGACTCTGTCCTCTAGGAGTCATATAAGGAGACCTAGTAAAGAAGCGTACTGAAATTCTTAGAGCATGAACTCAGACTTTATAGGTCCCTGTCACTCTTCTTGTTTTTTTTTGTTTTTGTTTTTAAGAGACAGGGTCTCACTCTGTTGCCCAGGTTGGGGGTGTAGTGGCACAATCACAGCTCACTGCTACCCTGAATCCTTGGGCTCAAGTGATCCTCCCGCCTCAGCCTCCTAAGTAGCTGGGACTTCAGGCACATGCTACCTACCCAGTTAATTTTATATTTTGTAGAGATGGGATCTCATCATCAGATTTGAGACCAGCCTGGTAGGCTCAAGCAATCCTCCCACCTTGGCCTCCAAAAATGCTGGGATTACAGGTGTGAGCCATCGCTCCCAGCCCTGTTTTTTGTTTTTTAACAGATGAAAAATAGAGGGATGAAGTGGAGGTTACACTTGCCTAATATTGTACAGCTAATTAGAGAATAGAACCTAGGATTCCTGTTTCAGAGCCTGGAATCCTTTCTTCTAGCCTGTCTGTATTTTACTATTTCTCCTTGTATAAAAAACTTAAAAACTCCCCACTGCTAAATTTGACTGGCTAAATAAAACAACTTAAAAACATGCTAAATATTAGTCAGTTGATTTTTATAGTTTATTACAAATGTAGTTTGTAGTGGAAACACAAATAAATATTAGTCCCATATTAACTGCTCTTTTCTGCTTGAGAAAAAAGACTATTCTTACAAATCATGTTTAAAATTATATTTCTTTGTTCAGTTAGTTGTCTGCTCCCCCAGCCAAATTATTTTACTTTAATGTACTTATGTAATAGTTTTAATAACACAGTTAAACATATTTATAGCCACATTTTCAGAATAAAATTCTATATCTAATATTAATACCACTAATATTAATATTCTATATCTAATATTAATATTTACTGAGTACCTACAATATTATGGTAGATATAGTACATACATTTACTATATATTACCTTATTTTATACTCACAATGAAATCACTGCTATTCTCTTCATTTTATAGAAGGGAAAACTGTTATAATTCTTAGTGTATCAATTATAACATTTCCAGCTTTGTGTGTTTAAATTCTTTGACGATTTTTTTCATTAGCATTCATCATTTCTGAAACTGGTTCTATTGTCATAAAAATGTTTGTTTTTGTTATGAAACTAGTACTTAAAATACGTTTCTTAAATAGGAAGAGAAAAACTCACCAAGTAGCAACTCGCAGGGTACATCATAGGCTATTTTAGATAATTAAGTTACAAGAGTAGCTTTCCTTTCAGAAATTGCATTTTCATTTATTCAAAGAACTCTTATATATTAAAAGACAACAATTTGATGTTCTTGATGGTTAGTGAGATAATTTTCATTTTATTGTGACAGATGGTTTTGCTGCACCTCTTCCCAGTGCCCTTTTTAAAATGAGGGCGTTAAATAAAGGAAAATGATGCCAAATGTACATGTGGGCTATTTATTTAGTAATCAAATATTTTAGATGTAAAGTATTTAATCTTGGGATTGAATAGTCCTTTAGTGCTCCTTATTAACTTAAGTAATTTCAACCTTAAATTTTTACTAGCCTAGAACTTGAAAGAAATCAGGCATACCTTCTTGTAAAGTGTGATTCTCTTACCCTAGTTACTTGGTTAATGGTCTCTCTTTTCACTTATCTCGATTTTTTCAAATTGTGAAATGAGCAGGTAGAGCTAAGTGTCTAAGGAAGTCTCTAGCAGTTTACTTCTGTATCACCTTTACTGCTTCAGACAGCTCCTGTGTGCTGCTGCTTTACTCCTTTACTGTCTGCAAAATTAAGCATAAAGCTTTTGAAAGTACTTAATAAGTCTAATTATTCTTTCTACCCTGTTCTACATTGTATTTCAGTGATTTGGGCATATTTTTGTATTGGCATGTGCTTTGTCTTAGATTCTGACCCGACTCTGACTCAGTGTATCTGTTGTACAAACTACCAATGCATTCGTGCAGTTGTTAGTAAATCTGCAAGTATTTTTTTTTGTCTCTCACTGTCTTCTATCAGTGCCAGAGCAAAACGGGTACAAGATATGGCCTGATACAAATAAGCACAGGAAAAGCTGTTCAACATCATTGTTAGGGAAATGCAAATTGAAATCACAATGAGATACTACTGCACACCCACTAGAATAGCTACACTTATAAAGATGGGCAATACCGAGTTGTTAGCAAGGATATGGAATAACTGGAACTCTCTCTTATCGAGGGTGGGAATACAAAATGAATGATACAGCTATTTAGAAAACAATGCGAAAACAGTTTGGCAAATTTTTTCCTGTAAGTTGAACAAACACTTAGAATATGATCCAGCAATTCTATTCTTACATATTTACCAAAGAAAAATGAAAATACAGGGCCACATAAAGACTTTGTTTGGATATTCATAGCAGCTTTATTCAGAAAAGCTGACTCTGGGAGGCTGAGGCGGGCGAATCGCTCAAGGTCAGGAGTTTAAAACCAGCCTGAGTGAGATCCCATCTCTACCAAAAATAGAAATAATTAATTGACTAACTAAAAATATATATAGAAAAAATTAGTCGGGCATGGCGGCACATGCCTGTAGTCCCAGCTGCTTGGGAGGTTGAGGCAGGAGGATTGCTTGAGCCCAGTAGTTTGAGGTTGCTGTGAGCTAGGCTGACACCACGGCACTCACTCTAGCCTAGACAACAAAGTGAGACTCGGTCTCAAAAAAAAAAAAAAACCCAAAAAAACCAAAAGCTGAAAACTAAAAAGAGCCTAAATATCCATCAGGGATGAATGGATAAGCAAGTCACGGTATATCCATGCAATGAAATATTATTCAACAATAAAAAGGAACAACTATTGATACATGCTACAACATGGAGGAATTTCAGACAAATTATGCTAAGTGAAAGAAGCCAGACACAAAATATGACATACTATATGGTTCTGAAAGAGGTAAAACTGTCATGGTAGAAAGCAGATAACTGGTTGTTAGGAGATGAGGAAAGGGGATTGAATGCAGAAGTCACAAGAGAACTTCTTGAGGTTATGGGAATGTTCTGTGTCATGATTGTGATACTAGTTATACACTTGTCAAAACTCATCTAATTTTATACTTAAAAACCGGTGAATTTTATTGTGTGTAACTTAGACCTCAGTGAAGTTGATTTTTATGTAATGGTATTGTCTGATAGTATAAAAAGGAAAAATGAAGAGGCCTGAACTGAATTCATTCCCAGTTGAATGTCTATGGTTCTTTTCTTTCTTCTACAAAATAATTTATTGATTTTTTTTCCTAGCACTCAGAAACGTCTCCCACCACTTAGTGTGATATCAAAATTTGATAAAATTTGTCTGTCTTTTTAATACTTACATGTAAATCTTAAAAGATAAAATGAATCTTCCATTTTTATTTTTTAAGATCATTAAATATTTTTCAAAAGCAAGATCTTAATGGCTCTATAATATTCCACAATAGATATTAACTATAATTTGTTTAGATAGGCTGCTGGGGTCTAGAGCCAAAGTCTATTTTTATTGTTGTTTTCTAAATTTTTTACTACGATTGCCATGGAATGAACATCTTTGACTCTTTCCTTACATTAGCTTTCTAGGACAGGAAAAGGATACATTACATTTGTGATTTTGGCAGATTTTGCTAAATTTCCCTCCATAAGGTTTGTACCAATTTGTAATCTTACCAATTGTCTATGAGCATTATTCCCCCACAGTGATGGGGAAATTCAGTGTATTATCAAAATTTCGGATTTTTGCCAATCTGCTACATGAAAAATGGTATATCAGGGTAATTTAAACTTACATTTCTCTGACTTTGATTAAGGCTGAGCATCTTTTCACAGTGTTTAGGAGCCATTTGGAATTCTTTGCTGAGAACTGTTTTGTCGTGGTGTTATTGATCTTTTTTAAAAATCAGTTTGAGGACCTCTTTATATGTTGGTGAGATTAGCCTTTTGTGTATTCTATGAACTGTAAATAATTTTTCCCAGTTTGTTATTTGTCTTTTAGTTTACATAGGGCTTTTGCTCTGTTGCCATGCAGAAGTTTAATTTTGATGTAGTCAGCTTTATCACTCTTTTCTACCAAGGCTTCTGGTTTTTCAGTCATGATGTCCCACATTCTGACATTATAAAGAAATTTGCCTGTGTGGTTTCCATCTAGTACTTTTATGGCTTCATTTTTGCATGTAAATCTTTGATCTGTTAGGAATTTATTCTGGTGTGTGAAGTTAGGTGTGGATCAACTTTATTTTCTTCCATATGGCTACCTAACTGTCCCAGTACCATTTTTTTTAAATAGTTTATCTTTTCTTTATTGATTTGAGATGTCATTTTTATCATGCCCTAAAATTCTGAAGGTATCTAGATCTGTTTCTGGATTTTATTCTCTTCTTTTCATCAGTTTGTCGGTTTATGCATTAGTACCACATTGCTTTTAATTTCTGAGATTTTATGTTTTCATATCTTTATAAATAGTTCCCCTTTTCAGCATTTTCCTGGCTGTTCTTTCTTGCAATTTTCCTTGTGAGCTCTAGAATAACTTTATGTAGCTTTAAAAAAAAAAACTCTTGTTTTTATAAGATCATATCAGATTTATGAATTAATTTGGGGAGAATTGACATCTTGATGTCTTCTTATCTAAAACATGGTATGACTTTTTATTAGTTCCAGTATTTCCTTGTACTCTTTGGAAATGTTTTAAAGTATTCTTTACATATGTTTTGTACACCTATTGTTAAATTTCTTTCTTTTTTTTTTTTTTTTGTTAGTGTTTATTGGGGTCTTTCTCTCATTATATCTCCTACCTGCTTTAGATAAAGCTGTTGATTTTTATAGATTATTTTGTACTCTACCACTTTACTGAATTCTCATTGTTTTCCTTTATTTTTTCTCATGTACTTTGCATATTTTCTTTTTTTTTTTTTCACTAACCTTGCTTTAAAACTTTGCATATTTTTTAATGTGACTTCTGGCTTAATTTTTTTAAAATTTATTTTATGAACATTTATATTGCTATTAATATTAATCTTTATCATATATGTTGTGAATATTTCTCATTTTGTTGTCATTGTTATTGTTATTAATGTTATATACCTGAGATTCTTGAAGGGATGACCTATTCTTCCTCATTGCTGCATAAAAAAATTTGTTTTCTGGTGATCCTATTAACAATTATTTGTGTTTACAAATAATTGTGTTTACAACATCATACTGAAGTGTTAACTTTTCATCAGACTCATTCATGTTTGTTCATTTATTCATTCAGTATATACTCAGCACATACTGATTTAGTGCCTGCTGTGTGCCAGCCACTGTTTTAGGTACTGAGGAGGAAGAGGGGACATTGATTTAGCTTTTGTTTATTTATGCCTCACTTTGTAGGAATTCCACTATATAGAAGAAGATCTGTATCGAACAAAGAACACATTACAAAGCAGAATTAAAGATCGAGAAGAAGAAATTCAAAAACTCAGGAATCAGGTATGAATCAGCATGCACAACTTGGGAAAAGATACCATTGTAAAGCTATATGTTTATAAAAGGATATAGGAAGACCTTTTCCCATGTTTTCACTTGAGTTCTGGTGTTTCAGTGATGAGATAAGTTATTTTCAACCTGGTATAGAATTTTCATCTAATGCCGTTTGAGTCTATACTTGCTCTATTCTATGACTTGCTTTTTATAGAAGTATTTTGGTAACCAAAGTCACTAAGGAGATGAGAATCACCCTCAAATTTCATATCTTCTGATTTCAATGTGGTTGTGCTGATTGCCAGTTTCATAATTGTGGTTTCTTTTTCCTAAGAAAAATCCAATGATAAATCATCCTATTAACAATTGACAGGTCTTCCATAAAGTCTCTAAAACCTTTTTTTAATCCTGAAAATGTAAAACATACAGAAAATGATGGTTCCTATGTGCCCACTACCCAGATTTACAAATAATTTACATAAAGATTTATTAATTTTTTAGTTAGCTAAAGTTTGAACCATGAAAAGTCAAATAATTTTGGTCTTTTCAGTTCTCAGACTAAAAAGTAGTCCATAATTTCAAATGTTTTGGAGTATTTTGTCTTAATTTTTTATGAGTTGGGAACTGCTGATTGGAGTGCTCCCTCTCTTTCCTTTGTTTACATTATGAAATACTTATAAATGTTAACATGACTTGGTAGCAGAAAGTCAAAGAAAAGGAGGAGCAAAAACCACCAATTGGTTTAATCCTTAAACATTTCTATATTTACTAAATACTTACTGAATACCGACTAGGTTTTAAATATTGTGCTACTTTTATTATTCAAGAATTAACCATAAGAAGATTTCTCTTAAAGATTTTTCATCTAACTAGAACAGAAAAACCTTTGTCTGATGGAGTGAAGTTGACTTGTACAATTTAAAAAGAGATAAGCATCTTAACACATATTTTTAAAAATCACCCAGTGAGTTAAGATTTATCTGAATGAACAGTAAAGAATTCTGCTTCTGCTTATCTTACTACTTTTAGGCCTCCTAGAAGAACAACATGTTAAAAAAAATTTGGTTACCAGTTTGAATATTCTTTCATTCTTTAAAAACTATTGCATGGGAGTAGATAAAAACATATGGAAAAAAATGAACCTTTATCCTTACCCTAATTAGACTTGTAAAGTTAAAAAAAATAATTGGGGATGGAGCTAGGCGTAAGCTATAGAGCTTCTAGGAGAATCTTTTTGCAGTTTAGAGGAAGAAAGATTTCTTACAGATGACACAAAAAGCACTTCTAACCATAGAAGAAGAAAATGATAAATTAGAATTCATCAAAATTAAAATTTTCTGCTCATCAAAAGACATTGCAGAAATGAAGTAAGCCACAGACTGAGAGATGATACTTACAAACATGTGTCTGACAAAGGATTTATAATCAGGATAGGAGCACTTATTAATAATAAAAAGATGTACACTATTTTAAATGGGCAAAAGACTTTCCAAAAAAAGATACTGCCATACCTCATTGTATATTGTGCTTTGCTTTATTGCACTTTGCAGATACTACATTTTTTACAAATTGAAGTTTTATGTCAACCCTACATCAAGCAAGTCTATCGATACCATTTTTCCAACAGCACGTGCTCACCTCATGTCTCTGTGTCACATTTTGGTAATTCTTGCAATATTTCACACTGTTTCATTATTATTATATCTGTTATGGTGGTCTGTGATCAGTGGTCTTTTATGTAACTATTGTAATTGTTTTAGGGTGCCGTGAACTGTGCCCACATAAGACAGCGAACTTAATGGATAAATGTCATATGTTCTGAATGCTCTAGCAACTGGCCTTTCCCACATCTTGCTTCCTTTGCTCAGGCCTCTCTATTCTTTGAGACACAACAATATTGAAATTAGGCCACTTAATAACCCTATAATGGTCTCTAAGTGTTCAAAGGAAAGGAAGAGTGGCATGCCTCTCACTTTAAATCAAAAGCTAGAAATGAGTAAGTTTAAGGAGGAAGGCAGTATTGAAAGCCAAGATAGGCCAAAAGCTAGGCCTCTCCTGCCAAACAGTTAACCAAGTGAGTGCAAATGAAAAGTTCTTGAAGAAAATTAAAAGTGCTACTCCAGTGAACACATAAATAAGAAAGCAAAACAGCCTTATTTCTGCTTAAGAGACAGTTTGAGTGATCTGGATAGAGGATCAAACCAGCTATAACATTCCCTCAAGCCAAAGCCTAATCCAGAGCAAGGCCCTAACTCTCTTCAATTCTCTGAAGGCTGAGAGAAGTGAAGAAGTTGCACAAGAAAAGTTGGAAGCCAACAGAGGTTGGTTTATGAGGTTTAAGGAAAGATGCCATCTCTATAACATAAATGTGCAAGGTGGAACAGCAAGTGCTGATGGAGAAGTTGCAGCATGTTATCCAGAAGATCTAGCTAAGATCATTGATGAAGGTGGCTACACTAAACAACAGATTGTCCATGTAGACAAGACAGCCTTCTATTAAAAGAAGAGGCCATCTAGGACTTTCCTGGCTAGAGAGGAGAGGTCAAAGCCTGACTTCAAAGCTTCAAAGGACAGGCTGACTGTGATTAGGGATTAACACAGCTGGTGACTTTAAGTTGAAGCCAATGTTTATTTACTATTCTGAAAATCCTAGGGCCTTAAAAATGATGCTAAGTCTACTCTGCCTATGCTCTATAAAGGGGAGAACAAAGCCTGGGTGACAGAACATCTGTTTACAGTATAGTTTACTGAATATTTTAAGCCAACTGTTGAGACCTACTGCCTAGAAAAAAGATTCTGTCCAAAATTACTGCTCACAGACAATGCACCTGGTCACCCAGGAGCTCTGATGGAGCTGTGCAAGTAGATGAGTGTTGTTTTCATGACTGCTGACTGCTAACACAGCATCATTCTGCAACCCAAAAAGCAAGACATAATTTTGACTTTCAAGTCTTATAGTTTAAGAAATACATTTTGTAAGGCTTAGCTGCCATAGATAGTGATTCCTCTAATGGATCTGGGCAAACTAAATTGAAAACCTTCTGAAAAGGATTCACCATTCTAGATGCCATTAAGGACATTTGTGATTTATGGGAGGGTAAAATATTAATCTTGGCAGGAGTTTAGAAGTTGATTCCAGCCCTCATGGATCACTTTGAGTGATTCAAGTCTTCAGTGGAGGAAGTAACTGCAGATGTGGTAGAAATAGCAAAAGAACTGGAATTAGAAGTGAAGCCTGAAGATGTGATTGCATTGCTGCAACCTCATGATAAAACTTATACAGATAAGGAATTGCTTCTTATAGATGAGCAAAGAAAGTGGCGGGGGTTTTTTTGTTTGTTTGAGGTGGAACCTACTCCTGTGAAGATGCTGTGAACATTGTTGAAATGACAGCAGAGGATTTCGAGTATTACTTAAACTTAGTTGATAAAGCATCAGAAGGGTTTGAGAGGATTAATTCCAATTTTGAAAGTTCTGTGGTTAAAATGCTATCAAACAGCATGGCATGCTACAGGGAAATCTTTCATGAAAGAAAGACTAAGTCGACGTGGCAAACCTCATCGTTGTCTTATTGTAAGAAATTGCCACAGTCACCCCCACCTTCAACAGCCACCACCCTAATCAGTCACCAGCTATCAACATCAACACAAGAACCTACTCATGTAAAAAGATTACAACTCACTGAAGGCTCAGATAATTGCTAGCAATTTTTAGCATGAAAGTATTTTTTATTTAAAATATGTACACTGGTTTTTTAGATATAATGCTAATGCATATTTAATAGACTACAGTATAGTGTAAACATAACTTTCATATACACTAAGAAAACAAAAATTTTGTGTGCCTCACTTTATTGAGATATTGACTTTATTGCAGTGGTCTGGAACTGAACCCATAGTGTCTCCAAGGTATCTCTGAGGCATATGAATGGTCAAATAAGCACATGAATAGGTACTCAAAATCATCAGTATGATACACACCACTACACACTAAAATGGCCAGAATTAAAAAGATTGGCAATGCCAAGTATTGGTGAGGATGTGGCATAACTGGAACTCTCCGACCCTGCTGGTAGAAGTGTACAGCAGCACACCCACTTTGGAAAACTGGCTGTTTCTGATAAGGTTAACATGTAACTCATGACCCTGGATATTAACTCCATATAAATGAAAACATATATCCACAAAAAGATTTATACATTAATATTTCTAACATGTTTGTTTATAAGTAGCTCAAACTGGAAATAACCCAAATGTCCATCAATGGTAAATGGACAAATTATCAACCACTTGTCATTAAAAAAAAACCACACATCATGGATGAATCTTTTGTTAAAACGTCATACACAAAAGTATTCATACTGTGTCCTTCCGTTTATAGGAAATTTGAGGCAAAAATATTATGAATTCTGCTGATAAAAATCAGAACAGTGGTTGAGGTGATGGAAATATTTTTTGTTTTGATCTGGTGATAGTTATATAGTTAGACATTTATCAAAACTCGCTGTTTTCGCCGGGCGCGGTGGCTCACGCCTGTAATCCTAGCTCTTGGGAGGCCGAGGCGGGCGGATTGCTCAAGGTCAGGAGTTCAAAACCAGCCTGAGTAAGAGCGAGACCCCGTCTCTACTATAAATAGAAAGAAATTAATTGGCCAACTGATATATATATATATAAAAAAATTAGCCGGGCATGGTGGCGCATGCCTGTAGTCCCAGCTACCCGGGAGGCTGAGGTAGAAGGATCACTTGAGCCCAGGAGTTTGAGGTTGCTGTGAGCTAGGCTGACGCCACGGCACTCACTCTAGCCTGGGCAACAAAGGGAGACTCTGTCTCAAAAAAAAAAAAAAAAAAAAAAGAGACAGAATCTTGCCATGTCACCTAGGATGGAGTGCAGTGGCGCACTCACAAGTCACTGTAGCCTTAAGCTCCTTGGGTCAAGTGATCTTCCTATCTCAGTCTCCTGAGTAGCTGAGACTACAGGTGTGAGCCACCACTTTTGGCCTGTAAATTTCACCTTGACTAAAAATACTGAAGTAGGTTGATGGGAGATCACAGTACAATCTTAAAATTGAGCATTCTTTTTTTAATAATAGACCTTAGTTTTAGTTTATACTCAATATAATTCCATTTGGTAGTTATTTATTGTGGACCTAATCCTGTGCTTAATTCATGGCGAGTGCCATAAGGGATTCAGAAGAGAGGAAGCTAATTTTTTAAGAGCTTACCATGTGGCACGTACCATGTTAAATGTTTTATAAGTTACTTCATTCAAGAAAACATAACATCCTAAGAGCAAGGAAACTGAGGTTTAGATTTGGTAGCTTTCTCAAGATTGTAGCTAGAAAATGACAGAGCTGGGGTTTTAAACTTAGACTATTAGCCTTTTTTCAAAACTGTATTGACGTAAATAGATTCACTTACTGTTTGTTGAGGAGGCAGAATTGACCCCCATAAAATGGTGTTATCAGAGTGACTGATAAATACCAAAATGGCCAAAATAAGGCTGAAATCATCATGGTCTGGATGGGTGGGAGAGGATTCCAACAAAAAGGTGTTGAAGGCAGGTGGAGCCTAGATGAGAAAAGAGGACTGAGTTTCTGAACATGGAAAATGTGACCAGAAAAGCAGAGGATGGATGGGAGTGGAGGAAGGTGGTGACAGACAAGACACAGACCAAGTTTTTTTTTTTTTTTTTGCGACAGAGTCTCCCTTTGTTGCCCAGGTTAGAGTGAGTGCCGTGGCGTCAGCCTAGCTCACAGCAACCTCAAACTCCTGGGCTCAAGCGATCCTTCTGCCTCAGCCTCCCAAATAGCTGGGACTACAGGCATGCACCACCATGCCCGGCTAATTTTTTCCATATATTCTTAGTTGGCCAATTAATTTCTTTCTATTTTTAGTAGAGACGGTTCTCACTCTTGCTCAGGCTCCTTTCGAACTCCTGACCTTGAGTGATCCGCCCGCCTCAGCCTCCCAGAGTGCTAGGATTACAGGTGTGAGCCACCGTGCCCGGCCAAGACCAAGTATTAATAGAAGATGAAACAAAAGAAGTTTGTTAAGTACCAGCTGTCAGCTAGATTCCACTAGAAAAATAGTGGTGGTAAAATAGTGCTCTCATTTAACACCCTAAATACCTTGGACAACAGGTGCTGTTATCCACGATTATAGAGGAGGAAACAGATTTAGAAGAGTGTAGCAATTTGTCCAAAGTCAGATAGCTAGAAAATTGTAGAGCAGAGGTGAAAACTTAAGACTGTGGTCTCAGCATTGTAGCACAACTGTTAAATTATGGAGGTTTTTGAATCCTGATTGAGAAGTTTGAACGGGGTCCTGTAAACCTGTGCTTTGAAATATTTTTGACCCTGATGTTCCAGTAAAAAACAGTTTATGTCATGTCTCAATACTCACAGGCTCTTACATGTACAAAACCAAACCAAGATAGTACTGTCACATACTGTGTGTTATATGAATATCAGAATATGACCCATTCTATTCTGTTACTGTTTTTAAATATTGATTTTGACCCACCAAATTGATTTTGTGATCCCACTAATATTTTTGAAAATCACTTCTGTGGACAGTGAAAGAGTCATTCTCAAGTTTTGATAAATCAATTAATGCCACAGTTTGCTATAAAAATACAGTAGTATGATTTCTATAGTTTGACTTTCATTTTATGTGATAATTTTATGAACTCTTTGCCTTTCAGCTTACCAATAAAACGATAAGCAATAGCAGTCAGTCTGAGTTAGAAAATCGACTCCATCAGCTGACGGAGACTCTCATCCAGAAGCAAACCATGCTGGAGAGTCTCAGCACAGAAAAGAACTCCCTCGTCTTTCAGCTGGAGCGTCTTGAACAGCAGATGAACTCTGCCTCTGGAAGTAGTAGTAATGGATCTTCTATTAACATGGCTGGAATTGACAATGGTGAAGGTAAACCAGAAAAAAGAGAATCTGAAAAGAACATTTCATTCACACCTAATTTTGAAAAATTACAGAAAGACTGTTTTTATTTGAAAAGAAAGAAACTTTATCCAATGAAGGACCCAATTTTTTCTAATGTGAGACTTGGGCCGTTTAATATTATCACTGGTGACCTCGGTAGTGGACTAATTAATATCCCTCCCTGGTATTAAGCTTGGAGAAAGGAGGCCTGAGGATTAATAATCACCTTAAAATGTGTACGATACTTAACAAGATGATGCTGACAAGGCAAGTAATTCTGTAGCAAGAAACTCTCAGGAAACTTTAAGCAAGATTTGCTAGAATAATCTTCCAATAAATAAGTATGAGTATTAAAGCTAATATATAGTTCATATAAGTATATTCATATTCTATGATTTTGGTAGATCTATAGATTCCTAAAATACATAATCAAAAATAATGTTATAGTATAAGCATCAACAGATCAAATTTTTAATCTTAGAACTTCATAAAGTCTATAAGAAGTCATTCAGCAAATCTCTCAGTGCTTTGGCTTTAAATTCTTTTTAAAAATTTAAAAAATATACATTTTTAAAGAATTACTAGGTGTCAGGTTTGGTGATGAGATTATAATTTAAATAGGGTGGTCAAGGAAGATCTCATTATTAAAGTCCTGAGGAGGTAAGGCAGTGAACAGTGAGGAGGCCCAGAGGAAAATTGTTCCAGACAGAGCAGAGCCTGCACAAAGGCCCTGAGGCAGGCGTGTTCTGGCTGTTTCAGGAACAGAAAGGAGGCCAGTGCAGCTGGAGTGGACTGAGTGGAGGAGAGACTAGTGTGAGAGGAATCCAGAGAGCTTGGAGGAGGCTGTTTGGGCCTGTGTGAGGACTTGTACTCTGAATGAGGTAGGAAGCCATGAAGGGTCTTGAGAGGGGTAACTGATCTGATTTGCATTTTAATAAGGATGCCTGTGGCTACTGTGTGGAGAACAGACCACAAAGGGCTGGGAGCTGAGGCAGGGAGACCAGGCAGGGAGAAGGGGGAGCCCTTGCATTAATCCATGAAAGGTGGTTGTCCACATCAGTGGGATTGTGGGGGTGGATTGAGGATTTATTTTAAAGGTGAGCTGACAGACTTTGCTGGCAGATTAGATATGGAGTTTGAGACAAAAGAGTAAAGGTTTTTGGCCTGAGCAGATGGAAGGATATGGAGATGTTATGTCCTGAGACGGGGAAAAATGGCAGGAGAGGCAGGTTGGCAACAAGAGCAGGAAATGAAAATCATGTTGGGCGTGCTGTTTGAGGTGCCCGTTAGCCATCCAGGTAAAAGTGAATAGGAATTGGATGAGTCTGGTGGGGGTGGGGGGATCTGGGCTGGAGTACAAATTTGGGAGTCTTCAGCCTTGCAGAGAGGCTGCTGGGCCTCTATCCTGCTAGCTAGCACAGGAGCAAAGGGCCAAATAATACTGACTCTAACCAACACTTGGTATTTGTAAACTCTTTAATTTTTGCTAAATTCATATTCTTAGTATAAAAATTTTTCTTTTTATAGATATGGAAGCTTAAACATTTTATATAATCATATTTATCCATCATTTCTTTATGGTTTCATCTACTTTGGTGTGATGTGTAGAAAGTTGGCCTTGAGAATTTCTTCCAAGTGTAATGTATTTCCAGCTATAATTTTCTTAGAAAGTTAATTTTTGGTGTCAGTACATTAATTTACGTTCTTACTTAAACAGGTACACGTCTGCGAAATGTTCCTGTTCTTTTTAATGACACAGAAACTAATCTGGCAGGAATGTATGGAAAAGTTCGCAAAGCTGCTAGTTCAATTGACCAATTTAGGTAAGTAGTGCCAGTGAGGTTGAAGGATGGACCATCAGCTATTTTTTTTTTTTTTTTGAGACAGAGTTTCACTGTGTTGCCGGAGTTAGAGTGCCGTGGTGTCAGCCTAGCTCACAGCAACCTCAAACTCCTGGTCTCAAGCAATCCTCCTGCCTCAGCCTCCCGAGTAGCTGGGACTACAGGCATGTACCACCATGCCCAGCTAATTTTTTTTTTTTTTTTTTTTGAGACAGAGTTTCACTGTGTTGCCGGAGTTAGAGTGCCGTGGTGTCAGCCTAGCTCACAGCAACCTCAAACTCCTGGGCTCGAGTGATCCTTCTGCCTCAGCCTCCCGGGTAGCTGGGACTACAGGCATGCGCCACCATGCCCGGCTAATTTTTTATATATATATCAGTTGGCCAATTAATTTCTTTCTATTTATAGTAGAGACGGGGTCTCGCTCTTGCTCAGGCTGGTTTCGAACTCCTGACCTTGAGCAATCCGCCCGCCTCGGCCTCCCAAGAGCTAGGATTACAGGCGTGAGCCACAGCGCCCGGCCCTAATTTTTTAAATATATATTTTTTGTCCGGCTAATTTCTTTCTATTTTTAGTAGAGATGGACGTCTCACTCTTGCTCGGGCTGGTCTTGAACTCCTGACCTTGAGTGATCCTCCCACCTTGGTCTCCCAGAGTGCTAGAATTACAGGCATGAGCCACTGAGCCTGGCCCCATCAGCTGTTTTTATAACATTTTCCAGTAGCTTAGGTCATTGTGAGTCCCGTTAGGCAGAGCTGGTATTTAAAGTGACATTTACTTCTATTCCTTTTGTGATATTTCAGTGCCATGGAATTGCCTCATGAGTTCTACCAGTGCCTACGTTTTATTGAAAATGATTAACCCTAACCGTTTCTCTTCTTTCTATAATAAACTCTATTAAAAAAAAAACAAAAAAAAAACTGTCATTACATTTCATTGAGAAAGCCTCTATCTCATGTAAAAGTATCCATCTGAATGTTTTATCCTAGTACTTTATTATGTGATTAAATAAAAGATGCTGCTATATATAACTGACAAAACTCATTTTAATAAATATATGTTATATAACACAATTTGTTATGCAGAGTTATATATAAACTTTTTGTACTAGCAGACATCCACCTTACCAAATGTTTTAACAGTTTACATATAGCCTCGATAAAGTTCATGTCTAAATAATCTACTACACCCTTTTTCCTTTTCGTGTTTATAATTAAACAATTTTAATGAATTGTTTGCATAATAATCTTTTCTTGCCTTTTTGTATCAGAATTGAGCAATGGTGTTAAAAATAAGGAGAATGATATAGTAAGATTCCTGAAGCCATGGGACTATAGTGCCGTAGTCATTATCTCCAAATTAAGCACCTCTGTTTCAATTATTCATATATTCAACTACATAATTTTTAGAGAAGCTATATGCAAGTCATTGTACTAGTGGCAATGAAAGAACCAAAAAGGTGTATTTGCCTGTACATGTATCCATCTTGATAGGTAAAAAATGTTGCAAGGAGGTGTAAGAAATAAGGTCTAGACATCATATTGCTTCCATACTTTCTCAGGTGTTTACTTGAGGTTCTATAGCTTTGTACCTTTTAGAAGCATGTACCGTATCTATGCAAAAGCTCCCAGATTAGCTATTTGCAGTTAGTGCCAACCAGACTCTTTTTTCCCTCATTCACATGGTTGACACCTACCTCATCTTTTGTAACTTCTTTGGTTCCTAAAAGAAAAATGATTTAGAGTTTGCCTCCTACAATTGTGGCCATAGAATTAAGAGAAATACCTTGTGCCAAACCAAGCCCCAAATAAAGATAAAAGTATTTGTTTACTTTTATGACATTTCTATATAGTTATTTCTCAAGTAATCATTTAACAGTCTACTATAAAAATCATTCTTCTATGGTAGCCACATAAATAATTTAAGTGAGTGAAATTTTAAAAAATACTACTAGATATTACCCCAGGAAGATTCATTTTAAGTGTAACTCTCTTCTCTCCTCTACCCTCATTGCACAGTATTCGTCTGGGAATTTTTCTTCGAAGATACCCTGTAGCACGAGTTTTTGTAATTATATATATGGTAAGTAAACATGTTTGAAAAAATAAATGCTACACTTGATTTTAACTAAGTTTTTTTCCACTGCTGATCCTACTGATATTTTTAGCAATTAATTTTGAAAGAGTAGAACTCTTTCAGTAATTAAGATTTTTTTTCTTAAAGTAAGTTATAACTTTTGACAATTCATTATGTGTAGAATATAAATTACTCAAAGGCTTTAACTACAAATAAAATTAACTTTAGTGTAGTTTAATAGTTACCTCCATTTTTAAGTCTCTCTAATGATAAACATACAATTGATTTTATTTTTATCTTGATAATATAAAGTTGCTTTAATTATTTTTATGTGTTTTGCTTTATTTGCTAAAAGGATCTCTAGGTTGATTTACTTTGTTCCAGATTTCTTAGCTCTAATAAAATGGTTGCAATAGTTTGGGATGCCATTCCATGTGTCCTGTGTGCCTGAAAAGCTCATTAGCTATTCTGAGTGGGTATGTCTAAAAGTAGTTGGGTTGACTTCAGATGGGCTGTTTTCTTAAAAAGAAATAGAAGCCTACTGAAAAAGAAATTTCTCTGTGATCCACTAGAGGGAAGAGTTACTCCTTTAAATAAAAAGTTTTTAAGAAGGGAAAGATGGGGAGAACATAAAGGAATATCAACAGAGGCATGATTTCCCAGGTGTTTGTGATTATGAGTAATGCAGGCACCATCTGTCACACGATATGTGATTTTTTGCACCCTACAAAGTGGTTAGGCATTTAGTGATGGAATCTTATATCATTTCAGTATACCATAAGGGAATTAGTGGAAATTTATCACTGTGGATCATGTACTGGACCCTAAAATCAAACTCTGAACCCTGACACATTATTCCTGTCAGGAACATTATCCCTTCTCTTCTTCTCCAAACCTTGGCTAAACTCTTTCAAAACACCAACCATGACTCTGTTCTAAGGCTTTCCAGCCAACTTTGTGTATATCTAGCAGGTTCAATTGTGCTATCCACTCTGCATTATGATCACCTGAACGGTTATTTGTGTGTACATGTGTGTGTTATGAGTTCTTGACTTTAATCCTCTCAATTGAATTCATGTTTCAGACACAGTGTATCCCTTAGGGCTATGGTCCCCAAACCTTGGGCCATGGACCTGTACTGGTCTGTGGCTTGTTAGGGGCTGGGCCGCAGAGCTCTGCCATCCCCCTCCCTGCCACTGCCCTCACCCCCACGGAAAAAATTGTCTTCCATGAAACTTAGGAACTGGGCTGCATAGCCAGAGGTGAACTGCAGGCGAATCAGCAAAGCTTCATCTGTATTTACAGCAGCATCCCATCACTTGCATCACTGCCTGAGCTCCCCGCAGCCCCCCAACTCCCATGGAAAAGTTGTCTTCCATGAAACTAGTGCCAAAAAGGTTGGGGACCAGTGCCATAAGGGACACGGAGACAAATAAGACGAAGTTCCTGCCCTTAGTTCATTACACAGTGGGCCTTTGGTAAAGATTGATTTATTGGCTAATCCATAAATTGTTTTTTCTTTCTTTAGGCTTTGCTTCACCTCTGGGTCATGATTGTTCTGTTAACTTATACACCAGAAATGCACCATGACCAACCATATGGCAAATGAACTGAGTCTGAGTGTTGCGATGATCAGTCGTCTTTTCCTAGACTTGGGATCTGCAAAAAAGGCCATTTGTGTAAAATTCCTGAGAAGGGTGCACAAGATTATTTTATCACTACAAGCTTTTAACTTTTTAAGTTATTATATAAGTATTCTGCTACCTAAATCTTCCTCTTATTTCCTTCAAATGATAAGAGTTTCTAAAACAGACGATAATTTAACAAGCTCAGCTCTGCTTTTTCTGAGTGGTCCTAATGAATATAGAGAGATACTGGGGTTGTTCACTTCTGTACAGACCATCCTGTATTTTAGGTGACACTGATTATGGGTTATAATCAGGGAAACTAATTGTACTTAGAGCTAAAAATAAAAAAATTCTTTTTGATAATTCAGTCTGGCTTTTTATATTTTCATATATTTAACTTTGCAAATGGAGATTTCCTTTTTACATGTTAAGGCCCTTATTGATGTATAAGGCTTTTGATAGATACAGAAATAAAATTTACTATGCATTTTTCTTTTTTAGAATAATGGTTTTTCATCTGCATTAAACAAGCCCTTCCCAGATGGACTTTAGTGAGTAGAGCTGAAAACCAGCAGCTGAAGTCACTTGCGATTCTTAGCGGTTTGTCCCTGCCCCCCAGTGCATGCCTGTGTCTTCCTTTGATTCTTGTTCACTCATTCATTGTCTTCCTCCTCCTGTTTCCCTTTTCTCCAGCCTTTCATGGGTTAGCCCATGATATTCATAGCCCCTGCTGGTAGCATTTAGGAGTCAAATCTGTTTTATAACCTATCCTTTTCTAAAACATTCTAGCAGAGATACTATAGAGTTATTCTTTGATTTAAGTCCCATATAATGTCTGTTTTGACTTTCAAATTTCATCTTCATGTCTGAATTCTCAAGTTATTTGTCACCCGGGTACTGGTGGTCTCTCTTCACATGTAGTTAATATATGTGGATCTTGGGCTATGCAAGGGTATAGCCCCTCTTATCGGGGGACTGTCTTTGAAGCAGTCTTCTTTTTTTTTTTTTCACACCTTGAAGTTGTCAAATGAAGCAGTCTTCTTGGTGCCTAACCGAAAACTTGACCAGAGTTTCAATTCTTAATGACATCTCTACCATGACTTTAATTGACACGAGCCCTGTAAATCCTTGGAAAGTTTTAGTACACTACAAGATCTGTATGCTTCTTATTTTTCATCAGAAAAGGAAGGTTTAAAGGTTATCATAGGTGTGTTTGGGCTGTTTTTCAAGTTGGCATCAATACAAAAGGCAGAAAGTCCCCCATTATATAAAAGCAAATGTTGGGGGTTGGAGGTAGAGACACATGACTAAGTCTGTATATGTAGGATTTATGGCACAGTCTTGGGTCTGATAGTCCATGAGTATCTGAGCTGTTAAGTCAGGGCTGATCTCAAACAGAATAAAGTTAAGAGTTTAATCTTGTTAGTATATTTTTTCCCTTCCTAATTTGGAAATATTTCTGGAAAATGATTAAAACCAGGCTACATACTTAAAATGGAAAGCAACACATGCTTCTTCATTGTGTATTGCCAGACTTTCTGTCTCTGTGTATGTCCTCCTGGCTTTTGTTGGGATGTTTCTAAATCTTTTGTTCCGTCTTTACACATTCTTGGCTTTGAAAATAGTTTGACAATGTGCTTCCAGGATTATTTTTCTGCACTTACTTAAATGTTTAATTGGGTTTCAGTTTCAGTATTCTTGACCTCTAACAAACTGGGGAATTTAAAAAAGTCCTACCATTCACTTATCCTCAAATAACATGAAACCTTCTTGACCTAATTAAAGGGGTTGCATGAAAGCTAAATTTTTTCCTTCTCAATCCAATGTATTCATTTAAAGACATTTTAAATAAGTATGTGTATATATATAATAGTATATAATACGTACATTATCAGAACTCTTGTACTGTTTTGTATTTATAGGTGTCAACTGGAAAATAAGATTATTTTAAAATTTACCTTTCTCTAGACTTTGTGCTTACTGAAAATTACCATTTCTATTGCTATAGAACAAAAGCATCAGAGGAAAAGCATGGGTTTTTTAAAAATATAGTAGAAACAGGCTTTCCTTGTTAGTTCTGTAGATGAGGAAATAGAATGTCTGGGGCTTATTTTAAAGCTGGGGGTGAGGGCCTCACAGAATGGTGGAAACTACTCTAATAGGGCTCCCTGGGCTCCAGCTCCCTATTGCAAGAGACCAGTTAAGTGCTGGAAAAAGCCAGTGTAGGCATCCTGGTCTGGATGGAAGTAGAAGGAAAGAACTGGTAAAGCCTAAGGGGTAGTCAAGGACTAATGGCCTAGGGAACTTCAGGCTGTGATTGGCCAGAAGAAAGAAATGACTGAGAAAGATGTCTTAGTGGTTATTCTGCACACATTGAGGTTAGTACTGTATTCCTATTCTTTTCCTGGATGAGAAGAATGTGGATTTAATGAATCTGAATTTCCACACTTCTAATCGGTGATCTGCCTTCCAGACACACCCCAAACACACGAACACCTCAAAATAAGTGAAGCTCTTCCATAAGAACACTTGAATGTCAAATGTGTTACATTTGGAAGCCTTATTTATAGACGCTATCTCAAGGGAAAAAAGTGGGTGGTAAACTAATTTTAAACCATAGTAAGACTACAAAGTCATTTAAATTACAAGTACTTTGTATACAGGCCACTTCTAGGGACTGGGAGTAGAGTGGTGAACAAAAGAAGTACCTGCTCTTGTGGAATTTACATTGAAATGGGGAAGGCAGACTGTAAATATACATGTAACATACCACTCAGTATTAAATGCTATGAAGAAAAATAAAATGGGGTGAAGGTATAGAGTGAGATGGGTGTGGCAGGTAGCAAGGGAAGTCCTCTCCGTGGAGGTGATGCCTGTGCAGGTCCTGAGTAAAGTGGAGGGCCATGCATGATATGGGCTGGGTTTTCTAGGCAGTAGGTTCAGTAGGACGCACAAAGCCTTTGAATGGGAGCATGCTTGGTGTGTTCAAGGACTAGAACTGGCTGGACACAGTGGCTCACACCTACAATCCCAGCACTTTGGGAGATTGAGGCGGGAGGATCAATTGAGGCCAGAAGTTTAAGACCAGCCTGAGCAACACATTGAGACCCTGTCTCTACAAAAAAAATAGAAAAAAAAAAATTAGCCGAGTTTGGTGGTGCACTCCTGTAGTCCCAGCTACTACTCCAGGAGTTCAAGGCTGCAGTGAGCTCTGATCATGCCACTGCACACCAGCCTAGGTGGAGGGAGGGTGGTGCCAGTCCCATAGAGACCTATGAGCCAAGGTTAGGATTTTGGATTAAAAATTCCTTTTGTTTCTGCTTGGTAACCCCCTATGCCCTGAACATTTTTTTGAGACAGAGACAATGTCTCGCTTTGTCGCCCAGGCTGGAATACAGAGGCATCATCATGTCCCACTGCAACCTCAAACTCCTGGGCTCAAGTGATCCTTCTGCCACAGCCTCCTGAGTATCTGGGACTAGACGTGAGGGCCACCATACCCTACTAATTTTTATATTTTTAGTAAATATGGGGTCTCACCCTTGCTCAGGCTGGTCTCAAACTCCTGGCCTCAAGCAATCCTCCCTCCTCGGCCTCCCAAAGTGCTAGGATTACAGGCATGAGTCACCGTACCTGAACCCACCACCTTCTTTAAACAGAGAAAATCTTTAAAAATCTATGCAAATGCTGAATAGTAATAATTCATTTTGTGGAGTGGAGGACCGGCCGAACCTGATGAGGTATTTTCCTGTGTAGTAACTAAGAACACCAAATCACTGAATTTGTAGATTCCCAAAAAACTTCTTGGACGTGTCCACAGTTAACTCCTAATCTTTGTTTAAGTCAAGGGCAAACGGAAAATGAAATTGAAGAGTAGAGCCCTTTCTGTCTGAAGGCAAACATCTTCTGTCCTTTGACTAACCAACAGTACTGTGACTCCCTGCCTGGCATTACTGCTGTCATGCTATCAGAACTCTTAAATGTCTCTGGACATTTTTGATCCCCTGGAAGGGAGAGACATAACTTTTTTTTTTTTTAACACATTGCCACACAAAAAAACCAGAAATTTTTTCTTGGGGCCACAGTGTTTTATTATAAAAATAGAATAAAAACTTCTAATGTAATTTAAAGGTAAACATAAATAGACAAATGAAATTTATTGGCTTCTATTCATTTAATCCACAGTTTTGGAATTGTCAGTATTATAACAATGAGAGTATCAACAAGTAAGATTTTATATATGCTTCACATGGCCACAGGGTCAAAACTAGAGTGAGTTAAATACAACTGTCATGGTAGTTAATGGGTTAAGCTGCTATTGTGTCCCCAGTGCCTAGAATCATGTCTGGCACATAATCGGCCTGATATTGATGTTCATCGAACTGCATTAACCGATTTGGGCAAAGCACTAAGCTCACGCACCATCCTCTGGAGCTTCCTAGACCTTCACTCAGCTTCTGTCCCATTCCTACAGCTCGCCTGGTTTCCAAACCATATTGAAGAAGAGAAATGGTAACTGGCGAGGTACATCAACAGTAGTGTGGATTTAGATTGGGAAGCTTGGCAGGCTTCCCAAAATAGGAAAAGCCATATAATTTTTTTTTTTTTTTTTTTTTTTTAGAAATAGGTTCTCACTCTGTCGCCCAGGCTGGAGTGCAGTGGCAGTGGCGTGGTCATAGCTCACTGTAACCTCAAACTCCTGGGCTCAAGCAATCCTCCCACCTCAGTCTCCTGATTAGCTAGGACTATGGGTGTGAGCCACCGTGCCCAGCTGAGCCATAAGAATTGAAAATACAAAAGCAAAAGATGACCCAAAGATAATCTCTGGTCATAGATGTTGACAGTTGTCTTAGTCAGTTCAGGTTGCCATAACAGAATAGCATAGACTAGGTGGCTTATAAACAACAGAAATTTATTTCTCCCAGTTCTAGAGCCTGGGAAGTGCAAAATGAAGGCATCAGCAGATTCAGTGTCTGGTGAGGGCCTGCTCACTCACAGCCGGTCTTCTTACTGTAACCTCCCAGGGCAGAAGGGGCAGGGATCTCTCTGGGGCCTCTTTTAAGGGCACTAATGCCATTCATAAGAGCCCGCCCTTATAACTTAATCACCTCGAAAGACCCCCACCTCCAAATAAACTTACCAACCACTAGCAATTTGCTTTAACTCATGGTTTTAAGTCAGTTGAATCTAAGAATTAATTAAAACTTTAGTCAGGACTAGAACACATTCTCAACATAGGCGATATCACACCCAAGGAGGTGGAAATAGTTCTTAGGCTATTGGAAATAGCTTTTATATATAAAGCCCAGTTTTATATATAAAGCCCAGATGTGCATGTAGGACCTAACAGGATATCTGTGGTGTTGAGATTTTCCTAGGGGTAGTAATAACACAGAAAAGGTTGAGAAACACTGGGTAGAATGATAAGGCAGAGATCTTGTCCCTGCCCTCATGGAGCCTACATTCTAACAAAGGAAGCTTAAAAAAAATATTGATACATAATGTACATATTTTGGGAGTACATGTAATAATTTATACATTCATATTATTAGTAAAAAGCAAATTAGGGTAATTGAGGTATCCATCAATCACCTTAAATATTGTCATTTCTTTATGCCGGAAACATTTGAATTATTCTCTTCTAGCTATTTCAAAATATATAATAGGTTATTGTAATCTATAGTCACCCTATTGGTTTATCAAATACTAGGTCTTATTTCTTCTATCAAAAAGATAGAATTCTATGTATTTTACCCAACTAATCCCTCTTCATCGCCCCTCTGGTAACCACCAATCTACTCAATCTTCATGAGATCCACTTTTTTAGCTCCCACATATGAGTGAGAACGTGTGATATTTGTCTGTGTGTACTTGGCTCATTTCCCTTAACATAATGACCTCCAGTGCCATCCATGCTGCTACAGATGATAGGATTTCATTCTTTTTTATGGCTGAATAGTATTCCACTGTGTGTATATACCACATTTTCTTTCATCCATAGAGGCTCTTAGGTTGATTCCATATTTTGGCTCTCGTGAAGAGGAAACTACCTCTTAAAGTCATGCATGATCTGGCCCTCACTACCTCCTGGCTTCAAGCCACTCCCTGAATTTTGTTCTACCCTCGTCTCGTGACCACTGTGCTAGTCTATGACTGTTCCTATTATTCACTGCGTCTTCCTGTGGGAGGACTCTACTTCCTGTCCCATGGACGTCAGCCTTGGCCGTGTGACCAAATGTGCTTTGACTGGTGAAATGTTAGCGGAGACCTTCCTAAGCAGAAGCTTAAGAGTCATCTGTGGCTTTGGCACCAGTTTTTCCACCATGAGTCTAGCATGACCCAGGTGGGGACTGTCCCTTCAGCCAAGGTCCCAGAATGAAGAAGACATGGAGCAGAGCCTAAAACATGGAGCGTGTCCACAAGGGACATGTAGCTTGAACGAAAAGCAAATCTTTGCCGTTGTGGCCCCTGAGACTTGGGGGCCGTCCGTTACTGCAGCATAACCTAGTGACAGCTGACTACAAACCCGCTCACGCGCCACACCTTCTCCACCCCAGACCTCCCCTCTGCTTGGGACACTTCACTTCTTGGCTCCTGTCCCCTCCTGGTGTCAGCTTAGATGCCACCTTCTCTGTGAAGCCAGAACTCCTCCCTCCTCTTTCCTCCAAAAGAGAAAAAGATACTAGGCTAGGTGTTGATAGCAGGCAGAATGAGGGCTCCCCAAGGATGTCCCTGTCCTCATCCCTGGGGCCTGTGCGTGTGTTACCTGGTGAGGCGGAAGGGATGCTGCAGATACGGCTAAGGAGCATAAAACGGGGATGTTCTCCCCAGTTACCTAGCTATGCTAATGCAACCACAGAGGTCCCTAAAAGACGGGAAAGGGAAGCAGAAGAGCCAGAGAAGAAGTGACAGTGGAAGCAGAGGCCACGGCAGTGCCGCTGTGGCTTTGAAGGCCCTGAGGCAAGGCATGCAGTCGGCCTCGGGGAGCTGGAGGGGCGAGGAAACATTCTCCCCCAGAGACTCCGGGAAGAAACGCCGCCCTGCGAGACTGGTTTCAGCCCAGTGACACCCATGTCAGACTTGTGACCCCAGAACTGCAAGAGGAGAAATGTGTTGTTTTAAGCCACTGAGCTCGGGGTAACTTGCTACAGCAGGCATAGAATGCGGCGTCCCTCCCTGGTGAGGAGCTACACAGCACACACAGGCCCCGGTCGGAGCTGCTCCAGGTGCCTCTTCACGCTCCGTCCCTCCAGGGGACTCCACGCTTAATATTTCTATCTTGTCACACGTGTCTCTTCAGGGCCTAGAATAGCGCAAGGCACTGTAAGGCTGATGTCGGGCCCCACTCTCCTCCCTAGATCAAAAAAGAAAAGACTCAGAAGACCAGACCCACCAAGGACAACTGCCAGGCCCCGCTGAGAACAACCACACCTAGATGTCCACCTGGATAAGAAAGTTTTGGCTCTTGGATCCTGCAAATATTGCCAGCCCCTCCTATTTCTTAATGACCACCAAAGGTCACAGGGAAAAAACCCCAGCTCTTCCTGCCAAAAGTCCTCAGCCCACTTAAAACGGTATAAAAGCCTTCCACCCTTTCAAACAGGCACGACTTCTCAGCTCCCCGCCTTGGGACCCACGGACCTCGGCCGGGAATGCTCAATAAAGCCATGTTGTTTGGCCCCAATCAATCAATCAATCTCTCTCTCTCTCTCTCTCTGTTTCTTTTGCCGCCGGAAAACTTTACAGGCACTTAGTAAGTCCTCAGTGCAGATTTGTGAAAGGAACAACTTTCAAAACCAGGACTAATGAGGAACAGTGACGTGTGACAAAATAAAGTATAAACTTAAAGCTGAGCGCTACTGTTTTCTGGCCTGGTGGCCCAGCTGGCTGTGGTGAGGCAAACCACTCAACATCTCCTCGATTTCCTTGTTCTTAAAAATGCAGACAATATCACCATCACAAAGAATTTCCCCACAGGTAAAAAGAGCGTTTTCTGAGTTGTAAAGTGTATTCAAATGTTAGTTTTGGGGGTGGTATGTTTATGCCAAAATTGGATGAGACAAAATGCTGACAACCAGTCAACCGCATTCTGAGTTCCCAGCAGAACAGAAACAGGACTCAGGACAGGACATTGACAAGGTCACTCTTAGGAGCACAAAAATTACTAAACACCCCTCCTGTGACAAGCATTGCTCCTTTCCAAGCAACTGCTGCTGCTTTACCCATAACTAACTCGAGCCCCATTTTAACCCTTCTGGATAACCGTAATGGAGGTGCGCAGTCACCGACTTGCCCCACTTCTCTGCAGCTTCCAACCCAGAACCCACTGGGTTCCTCGCTGTCCCTCACAGTCACCCAGCACAAGCCCAACCCTGTGAGAATCCCCCGTGCCCTCCCCTTACTGAGATGCTCCTGAGGACACCTTCTCCCCTGCTGCAGCCTGATCAACCCAATTTGGGAAGATCATTTTGTTTTGTTTCTTGTTTGCTTGTTTTGGCTACGGGTGTGGTCTTTGGTCAGCTCTGATAGAAGCGCCTCATGCTCAGTTGTATAATTTTACAGACAAGCAAACAGGTCCAAAGACCCATCAAAGCCCTTCAGTTAGTAATAAAGATGAGATCAGGCACATCTTTTGTTTGTTTTCAAACAGCCCTGGATTTGGACAATTTGGTTACTGAACATGTCAGTTTACTAAATCTGTCTGGCACAAAGTCTTCTGTTTCCCATCTTGACCCAGACTCTGAGCTATCGAGCTTTTAGTTGCTGGAGAAAACCTGCAATATTTTTTCAAATCATACTTAGTTCTGGGACAAAGCCAGGTACGTTCTGGGGAGAGTTAATGGTTCTTTATCAGTGTGAGAGGAAGCAGGTGTGTGCTTCCCGCTGACATCTGATTTATTTCTTGGAGCTCTAGGAACAGATATTCCACCAGCCACCCAAGCAGGAAATTGCCTTTCTGCAGAAGGTAAACAAGAGGGTTTGCTTTATTTTTAGCCATAAAATTGGACCTAAAAAGCATTTCAAATCACTTGGAGTTTCTTTCTGATTGTTAGAATAATATTCCTTAATTGTGGGAAATATAGAAAAGTATAAAGAAAATGTCATCCATCCATAGATCCACCACTCCGAACTAATAAGTTGTCTCATTTTGGTCTGTTTCCTTCCAATCTTTTTTTTCCCCCCCAATTGGGAATATGTATGTTATGTAGGAAGATCTGGAAGTAGAGGGAGAGCAGCTTTTAGTTGAAAGCATACTATCTGTACAATTTTCATTTTTAATTGTATTTTAAAATTGCATAGCACACGAATACGTACTTATTGCAAAAATCCCAAACAGTACCATGTGCAGAGGAAAAGGTTCTAGTGCCCTTCAGCACTACCCTTTCCACCCATGTCCCAGCGATAACTACTGCTAAATTAGGAAGAAAGGGGATAAATACACACGGTACTTTGGTATTCGCTCATAAGTACTCGGTGAGTGCCTAGCAGTGTGTGGTTGGCACAGTGGGATCCCACTAGTGGCGAACAGACCCTGAGCCGACCCCCAGTGATTTCCCACCTCCTGGTGCCGTGCCTTTGTGTCATTCCCTCCTTGTCAGTGCAGGCGGGACCTGTGACTTGCTTCTGGCCAACAGAATATGGCGAACATGAGGGAATGTCACTCCCATGATCTGGTTACGTTCTGTGGCAAAGGTGATAGGCCACCAGCCTCGTGATTGTATGGAAGATTCTGTCCTAGCCGACCGGACTCTCCCTGGTGACTTGACAAAGTGGGCAGCCACGTGAGGGAGCCCACGTGGCAAGGCACTGTGGGCAGCGTCTAGGGCCGTGGGCAGCCTCCAGCTCGAACGGCAAAAAGCCGGGGCCCTCCTAACACAAGTGCAAGGAAGTGAATTCTGCCAACAACCGAATGAGCTGGGAAGCAGATTCCCCCCCAGTCAAGCCTCCAGAGGAGACCGCAGGCCTGCCCGACGTCTCGATTGCTGCCTTGTGAGACCAAGAACAGAGGACCCAGCTAAACTCTGCCCAGACTCCTGACCCACAGAAATTGCGAGTTGATGAATGCGTGTGGTTTTAAGTAAAGCTGCTGAACTTGTGATAATTTGTTATGCGGTGAAGTGACAGGCAACTAAAACACCTTTTCTGTGCATTTTCCTACTATAGTGGTCATAAACAGCAGACACCTACCTGGTATAGGCAGAAAGGAAATCTATAACTCACTTCAGGTATGTTTCAATTCAGTTGCTCAAACACTGTAAGCCGGCATCTTCTTTGTCCTTCTCTTAGCTCTGCTTTGTTCTGTGTGGGCTTGAGCCACAGGCAGCTGCTCCCCCGACAGAGATGACCCTGCTGCCTCATGTGGTAGTTCTGTCACTGTGGAGAACTGTCCTAGCACAGATAGTTCACATCCTAGCAGCTTGGTAGCCTCAGGGGAAACAATGCTGCCTTGTCCCAATAAGTCCAGCAAAAGCCTTGGGGTTGGTGTCTGCTGGCCCCGGTCGGACTAAGTTAAGACATGTGCCCACCGATCGCTGGGACAGGTGGGTGTGGCTCCTATGCCCACACCCAAAACTCATGAACAGAAAGGGAGAGGAGAGAGTGCCCAGAGAAAATGAGGGTGCTGCTAGCTGGACAAGGTAGACCAGAAGCTGAACGATAAAACAGCAGCCATCCACATCCACAGTGGATACTGACCCAAGTGAATATGCAACTTTGTACCCTACTTTGTTGACATACCAGCATGTAACAATATTGGAGTAGTACCTCCCGTGAAACTTGCAGCATTTCATGTTTATTTTATTTCATAAAATTTCATACAATAAACATGGAAGCTTTTAAACAGAAAAGTTGAAAAGATAACATAGTAACTACCCATACACCCTTCACTTAGATTCCTTCATTGTTAACATTTTGCCCCAGCTCTTCTTCATCTTCTTTTTTTTTGTCTGAATGATTTAAGGAAATTTCCAGACCTCATCACACTTCATCCCAGGGTAGTTCAGCTTGGCTCTAAGGAAACAAGTCTCCTATATAACAACAAAACCATTAACACATCCAAGAAATTTAATTATGCAATGATACTACCTTGCATACAGGCCATATTCAAATTTTTCTGACAGTCCAAAAAATGTTCTTTGTAAGCTGATTTATTTATTTATTTATTTATTTATTTATTTATTTATTTTTCTGATCCAGGATCCAACCCAAGATTGTGGATGTCTTCAGTCTCCTTTAATCTAGAACAGCCCTGCTCCCTTTTCTTGGTCCTTCATAGGGTTGGTATTTGGAAGAGCGTGAGCCAGTTATCTCGTAGGGGGATCCATGAAATGCATTGGTTTCCTCATGATCAGACTCGGGCTAAACGTTTTTGGGAAGAATTCTGTACAGGTGGTGTTGGGTCGCTACATCCGCTCCAGCAGCACACAATGTCAGTGCTGCTAAGTTTGAGCACTTGGTTAGAATGGTTTCTGCCAGATCTGTCCATTATAAAGGTATATTTTTCCCTTTGTTGTTAATAAATGTTTTGAAGGGTGATACCCTGGAAACCTTGCAAGTTTCCAATTCCTCCCAAACTTTCAGTGCTTTTAGGATGCTTTGGTGATCCTCGCCTGAATTGTTATATTGGTGATTGCAAAATAGTGATTTTCTAATTCTATCGTCATTCCTTCTGTTGGTGTTAGCTGGCCTTTTTCTTTCCCTCTAGTCCTTCTTTTTTAAAAATCCTATCACTATGTATTTACAGATTCTTTGTTTTAAAATTCAGTGTGTTAAAATCCATTATCAGTATTATTCTTGTTGACGCTTAAATTGCCCCAGATTTGGCCAGTGGGAGCCCCTCCGAGGTGTGGCGTGGCCTCCCCCCTCTCCTCCCTTGTTAGCTTTGAGCGCTTTTTGCTTTCTGGCATACCAAGATGTTCTCCTCTAATATAGTTCTTCCCTGCACTACACCTGGAATTTGCAGCCATTTCTGCAAAAAACCCTGTGGTTCCTTTTCATGGAGTATGGTATTTAGAACCCAAGAGATCAACATTAGGACCTACAGTATAATTTTTAAACTTGCTAACCACCATTTTAAATTGTTCCGCAATATTCCCATTAAGTGCTTGGTCTACAATTTGCCTATTCCATTAGTCCTGGGTGTTCTGAAGAGAAGGAATCTTTCACCATTCAAAATAATACTGTGATGAGAAGCTGTGTGCATAAATCTTTTTTCCGGAATCGAGAATGAGTGCCTTAGGGTACATCCTAGAGTAACTGGGTTAAAGTGTAGAGACACTTTTCAGACTCTTTTGCAAGTCACCTCATTGCCCTCCAGAAAGATTGTGGCAGTCTGCCACCCACCAGAGGTGAATCGGGTTCCTAGCACACTCTCACCAGCAGTAAGGGTTAGAATGAAAAACCCGCAGCTCTGCAAATCGTGTAGTGAGCTTGGTGTCTCCTTGGGTTGATCGTCATGTCTTTGATTACTGGTCAGATCGAATATAGTCAGGTAGGACACATTTCATGCTTATTATTTGAGTATGTTTTGTACAATCAGGTCATTTTAACAGGAAGACTCAGCAAAAGAGGAACCAAGCGGATACCGTTGCTGTTCTCGGCGGTGCAGACAATGAGTGCAGCGGCCGAGAGTGGGAGGCCCGACCCAGAGGGCGTGGTCACTCCTGGGCGAAGACCCTTCCCAGGCAGGCAGGCGCTGCCGAGTCGTCACTGGAAATCAAGGCTCTGGGGTCTGAGCAGCGCCTGTTTTAGGACACGGGGGCTTTAAGAGGAGCATGTAGTTGCCATGGTGGGCACAGCGGGGGGGAAAACAACTGCAAAGGAGAGGGGGACCAAAGCTACACCCAAGCCCTGCAAGCCACAGGTGGCGGGACCCCGTCCCGCCCCACCTCAGCCTGAGACCTTCATTCCAAAGGTGAGGTCGACTGTCAGGAGGGACAGCTTTCGACCTGGGGCTTGACAGGGAGAAAGATTTCAGATAGACTGGTCACAGTGCAAATTCGCATTCTGTGAAGAGAAAGTATTGACAACACCCCAGGGTCTCACGCCAACCCCACCCGCCTTGACACGCTAAGTGTCCTCCTCACCCTGCTCTGTGCTGTGCCCTAGCGGTGTCACCACTGCCACCACTGCCCAAACCCTTCCCGGCCACACTCCCACTCCGTACCCACCCTCCACCCCTCCCTTGGTTCATTCATTCATTCATTCATTATCCAAAAATGTCCTGGGTGCCAGACGTGTGCTAGACACAAGACTACGATCACACGCAAGTCAGATCTGTCCTTGCCTCCAGGATGCTCCCAGCTAAGGGGACAAGGCAGACATTAAATAACGCAGACCAATGTGCAGTTTCAGATGTTACAGATTTCGAAGCCTGCTGGGGAGGGAAAGTGGAGACTGCAGTGAGAAACTGACCCAGGCAGGTCACCTCCAGCCCAGCCCATCACCCATGCTGGGGACATCTGGTCTGTAGCCCTCAACACCCCGGTGCTCTTGGGGGGCATGAACAGCTCCATAATGGCCCTTGTGTCCCCAGCATTTTGCAGGGTGCCTGGCTTATGACTGCTCCTCCATCACAGGAGTGGTGGCAGAGGCTGGCAGGGACACAGGTTCAGGACATAGTGGTGGCTGGAGCTCAACCGACTCGGCTGTCAGAGGCGGTGACCTGTCCACTCCCATCAGTGCCAGGGATGCCAGGGGACGAGCCCCCTCAACACCAGGAGCCGCGGCCTCTGTGCTGGGGAGGAGCAGGTGTTTTCAGGGGGGCACCTTTCTGAATTCTGGGACGTAACATTTCTGAGAACGTCTGTCTTTTACACCCTGCCTCTGTTCACCCCAGCGCACCTTCCCTTCCTCAAAGACAGCCGGCGGCTCCACGCCATGTGGGCTGAGTCCGGCCTGGGCAGGGAGAGAACCCGTCTTGGAGCCACGCAGACCCGGGCCCGGCTCTGCCTGGCCTGGACACGTCACTTGGCAGCCCTGAGCCTCACTTTCCCCGTCGGTGCAGGACAGAGCTGCCCTGGCCACAGGGCGTTGAAGCCTTAACAGGGAGGACAATGGGGCGATTCTGTATAAGAGACAGTGTCACATGTGGTCCCTCATGGGAAACTGCCACTGTCCCCTCACCCACCACCGGGGAACCCTCGCAGAGCTTGGTTCCGCTCTAATAGTACTCATCAACGCAATAGCTCTGTGGCTGTTGTTTATGGAACAAACGCAAGTTACCTAGCCTCCCCGAGCCTCTATTTCCTCATGGTAAAGGTGGCTATGTCCATAGCTTTGGGTGGACATAAGGAATTAAATAATACATGTGAAGTACAGGGCCTGATGTATAATATAATAAAAATAACTGTAATAAAAATAAATAATAATTACTGGTATTACATTTTAGTAATATGCAGCATCCTAACATGGTACACACTTGGTAAGTTTTGCCAGGCAATGCTATAAGTGCTTCATGTGACTCATAATTTACCCTCACTACTGTCTGGGAGGAAGCATAATTAGTAGCCTTTATTTGTGCAGGAGGAGACCATAGATGGTAAGTTGTGGGGGAGGCTCTACCTGCCTCAGCCCTGCGTGGGCCTGGGCAGCAGCCCCAGCCCCGTATACACATGGTGCCATATCCGGTACAGGTAACAAGTGTTCTTCCATCTGGCACCTATTTATTTGTACCTGTGATTTTCTAGGAATACGTCTTAGTCAGCCCTGGCTGCTGTAACAAAATACCATAAACTGAGTGGCTTAATCAACCATTTATTTCTCACAGTTCTGGAGGTTGGGAAGTCCAAGATCAAGGTGCCAGAAGATTCGGTGTCTGGCGAGGATCTTCTTCCTGTCTTGCAGAGAGCTGCTTTCTTGTGACATAGCAGAAAGAGAGCTTTGCTGTCTCTTCCTCTTCTTACAAGGGCACTAATCCCATCATGGGGCTGCACCCTCATGACCTCATCTAACCCTCACTGTCTCCCAAAGGCCCCACCTCCAGGTAGCAGCACATGGGGGATTGGGGCTTCAACATATGAATTTAGGGAGGGGGAGAGACACAAACATTCAGTCTATATCAGGATACGGGCTCGAAAAGATGTTCAGGGAATGAAAAAAATACATTTAAAAAATGGTCAAAAAGAAATTGGAAAAGAATCCATGGAGCCTATAAAAATGAAAAATATAATAATTGAAATAAGATATTCAGTGGAAAAAGAAAAAGTCATCCAAAAAAAAAAAAAGACAAGAAACATATATGCATCTCCATGAACACATTTTAAAAAAAGACAATTCATTTAAAATGTAGACAAGTTAAAGTTCAAATTATATTTTTCAAAGACAAATCAGGGTGAAGGCTGCTATTGCTCAGCTTGTGTAAGAGCATTAAACAGTGGTCTTTGACTCTTCCTTCTATGAGCTGATCAACAGTCATCAATAGAGAAAGCTGTTTTGCAGGGCAGAGGGCTAGATCTCCAATGTTTGAGCGCTCAGTGCCACCGTGCGTGGATGAATGACTGTTGGCTACCGAGTTGCCCAGTAATGGGCCAGCTACTTCGAACCCAAGCCCTGGCTTGAGTTTATCCACATGGTGGCAGCAGGATTTCAAGACATTGAGCAAAAGTGTGCAAGACCAGGCTTGGAATCGGCACATCATCACTCCTGTCTCGTTCCGTTTGGGCAAAGCAAAGTAGAAGGCCAGCCTCGCTTCAGGAGCTGAGAAAATAGACTCCACCTCATAACAGAAGGATCCAAAACTCATGCTGCAAAAGGCCGGGAGGGAAATTATGAACCCCTAGGGACAGTTTTTCCAAACAGTCTATCAAAATGGCTTTGAAAGAAAGGCCACATGCTACCATGTTTCCCCGAAAATAAGACAGGGTCTTATATTTATTTTTTTTCTCAAGAAGACACCCTAGGGCTTATTTTCAGGGGATGTGTTATTTTTTTAAGTACAGTACAACAATCTACATTTATTCAAATATAGGTAAGTTGTCTTCTGGAACATCATCGTAACTCTCCAAACCCCGAATTCCATCCTGAATTTCTTGCCACTCTATTTCCTTTAGAACCACTGGCCCCAATCTGTCGTGTCGAGCAATAGAGCTCTCATGGGGCAGATGAGAAGGGCTGCTCGTCTTCTTTACCGCTCTGCGACAAAATGCATGGGTTGTGCAGATGCGCTGTGTAGCCACGCCTATCACTAGATCTTATTTTCAGGGTAGGGCTTCTATTGCTCAAATGCTTAGAAATCCTGCTAGGGTTTATTTTATGGGTAGTGCTTATTTTCAGGGAAACATGGTAGTGAGGTGCAGCTCTAGAGGAAGAAGTCTTGGGGAAATGATGCTCTCTCCCAGGTGCCATGCCCTATAAATATATCATCTGATCTTTGTGACTGTCCAGACAGGCAGGCACTTGGTGGGGAGAACAAGTAGCCCGACCAAGGCTGCACAGCCAGGAGGTGATGGAGCAAGGACTTGAACCAGGCCGTGCGACATCAGGGTCAGGCCACCCACTCTGTTGCCTGCTGGCAGTGATGTTGGCCCTGTGTCTGTGTGTTCCCCACAACCTTTCTAGGCTTCAGCTACTTCAGTGTTTTTGTTTTTCTTAAACAAATGTGAGACTAAGATGTAATAGTGCTTGTTGATGCTTTGGAGAAAGAAAACCGCTACACAAGTTCAAGGTTACAGTAAAAAATACATAAAGACTATCCCTCCAGCAGTAGGTAGAGGAACTGGATGGGTCTGCAAGTCTAACAGACCTAGCTCTGCCAACTGCTTGGCAAGTCACTAGGTTTCTCTGAGCCTCAGTTTCCTCATCTGTGAAATGGGGACCCATCTCCTGCAGTGGCTGCGAGGAATAGGTGAGGATGCATTTGACAATGCCTTGTGCTGCCGGGTGTATACGGTGGATGCATACAGCAGACACTGGACAAGCACAGACTCCCTTTCCTGATGTGTCCTGTTCACCGGAGAAGTCCCAGGGCTTTGCCAGGCCACCCGATGAGAATAGGGCATCTTTGCGAGCGCTGTTTCCTTGGTCATGCTACGTGGACTGCTGTTTCTGCCAAAGCATAATTAAATCCTGGAGCAGCGAGCACAGATAATTAATGGCGAGGCTCGTTAGGCATGACTTCGGTGAATGTCTATGGCGGTGGAAGAGCCCAGTCGCGGGCAATCAGTATTTGCCGTGTGATTAGGATGCTCAGTTGGTGGGAAGGGCGTGGGCAGCTGGCCTGTCTGGGGCGGCAGACAGAGGGCTGGGCCTTGCCGGGGCGGAGCAGGCCAGACGCAGGCCTCACCGGGGAGGGTCCCGGGAGGGTGTCGGCCAACTGCCCCCTGTGCACGAGGCCATTCCGGCAGCTCCACCCCTGGGTGGCACTGCCTTCAGCTGGCAGCTTTTCTGCTCAGAGGCCAAAGCCTGGGTGAGGCTTATGTGAACTTTCAGGTACCATGAAATGGAAAGCTGAATTCTTTAAACTTTCACATTGCAATTATTTACATTTTGAATGGGTAATGCAGTCACATGGTTCTAACATGGAGGTATATGAAAAGAAAAGCTGTAAGTCTTCCTCCCGCCCAAACCCATTAGCCCTATGCCAGCAAATCCAAATACATGCTCTCTCCCCCACTCTTTTTAAAAACACAACTGTTAGCAAATATATTGTTTTGAGATTTTTCTTATTTTTTTTTTGAGATTGAGTCTTGCTCTGTCATCTGGGCTAGTGTGCAGTGGCCCAATCATAGCTTATTGCAGCCACAATCTCTGGGCTCAAGCCATCCTCCTGCCTCAGCCTCCCCAGTAGCTGGGACTACAGGCATGCACCACCATGGCTGGATAATTTTTCTCTTTTTCTTTTTGTAGAGATGGGGTCTCACTATGTTGCCCAGGCTGGTCTTGATCTCCTGGCCTCAAGCAATCCTCTCACCTCAGCTTCCCAAAGTGCTAGGATTACAGACGTGAGCCACTGCACCCAGCCTTTTTTCTTTTCTTTTCTTTTCTTTTCTTTTCTTTTTTCTTCTCTTCTCTTCTCTTCTCTTCTCTTCTCTTCTCTTCTTTTTTCTTTTCTTTTCTTTGCTTTTTTTTGTTGTTGTACAAAAAAAGCTTCCTTTTAGAGCAGCGAAGCTACTCTGTATGATATTATCATGGTGGATACATGTCATCACACATTTGTCCAAGTCCATAGACTGTACAACACCAAGAGTATAATGTAAACAAAGGACTAATGTAAACAAGGGACTCTGGCTAATTACGAGGTGTCACACTATATTGATTGTAACAAATGCACCACTCTGGTGGAGGATATTGATCATAGTGGAGGCTGTGCGTGGGGTGGGGGTGGGGGGCAGAGGGGAAACCTCTGCACCTTCCTCTCAATTCTGTTATGAACCTGAAACTGCACTGAAAAACAGAGTCTATTTAAAAAGTTGTTTTTAAAAAATAAAAAAAAAGCTTCCTCATGTTTTTAACAGCTGCATGGAATTCCACTGGACAGACGTGTCTCAATCTCTTTCCCCGTCACCTGCTGGCAGACAGGTTATTTCCAAGGTTCGGCTGTCACAGGCAGCGCAGGCCGGTGGGAGGACGGTGAATGGAACGGAGCTGGCTGCCAGGCGTGTGGGGGCAGGGGAGGGGTGAAGAGGCGGAACACAGGGGCCTTTCGGGACAGTGGGACTACTCTGTGTGGCACTGCACGGGTGGCTACATGTCATTATGCATTTGGGCAGACCCAGAGGAGGTGCACCAAAGTGAACCCTGTGGGAAGTTCCTGTCTAATGGGTACGGGGTTCCAGTTTAAGGAGTAGATGATGGTGATGGTTGCACAGCAGTGTCAATGTACTTAATGCCACCAAACCGTACACTTAAAAATGGATAAAATGGTAAAAATTTATGCTATGTCTCTTTCACCATGCTTAAAAGAAGAGAGAGAACTCTATAAACGATGAGCTTTAGGTGACATCCACACAATACCGGCTTACGGACTGCAGCAGGTGTACAGCACCAATGCAAGACGTTAACAGGGGAACCTAGGGGGGCGGTGAGTGGGTATGTGGGAACACTTTGCACTTTCATGTGAACCTAATATTGCTCTAAAAAATAAAGTCTATTAACTTTTTTAAATCCCCATTTTGTTTTTCATTAAAAACAAGGCCTGGGTTGTATCAACAAGCGTCTTGAGATGAGCAAACCATAGGCTGTGTGTCTCCCTGCGGCCAGGCTCTCGTGCTGGGAGACAGGGTCAGCTGTGGCTCACTGCCTGGGTCGGAGAAGTGACAGGTCTCGGCCAGGACTTGAGAGCAGCCCTTTATCACCCCGGTTGGGAACTGCGCTCTCCGGATGCGCTCACAGGACAGGGGACACTTGTGAGTCTCACCTCCCGGGACAGGTCAGTGCTAGCCTGGGTGGGGAACCTGTGGCAGTGGGGCCACATGTGGCCCTCCAGATCCCCAGTGTGGTCCCTCCTCAACCGAATCCAAACATCAGGCCTTGTCCTGCTGCCACATGCACCCCAGCAGAGATCCAGAGACTTGCTGAAGGTCACAGCCCCCTCAGTGTGACTGGGCTTCGGGAATGGTTCGAGGTGACCTTGAACCCTCGTCCAGAGACATCCTGTGCCCAAAGGCTCTGAGATTCAGGCCACTTTTTTCCTGCTTTGTATTTATTGTTTGTGTGTATTGTTTTAAATAATTTACAATCGTTTTAAGTAATTGCATTTATTGCTTTAAATAATTCACCATTGCTTTAAATAATTTCGTGTATTGTTTTAAATAATTCACTACAAAACTGATCGATGTTCTGTGGGGAGTATTAAGACCACACATACAGACAAAAAGAAGAAAATGAAGATCACCTGCATTCGCACCGCTCAGAGACAGAGCCATGGACATCGTGAAGTACATCCTCCACCCTGTTTCCTATGGCTCTTTGCTCCTTCGAGAAACAAACCCTGGGCAGTGGGAACACAATGATAGGTAAGACTCCGTCCCAACCTCAAGGAGCTTAAAATGGGGACACACACACTCACACACACACACACTCACACGGAGTTTGGTTTGGTTTTGGCTGGTGCTGAACATAATGTCTTGGAAACTATGAACACTTTCCCATGTGATTAAATATTGCTTCACAATATCATTTAAACAGTAACACAGTGTTCCATTCTGAGAATGTACCATCATTTATTTAACCAATCTCTTGTTGAACATTCAATGCTTTGGTGAAAAATCTTTGTAGCTCAATCTGTGTGCACAGCTATGATTCTTTTTTTTTTTTCAATATTTTTATTGTGGTAAAATATACATAACATAAAATTTACCATCTTGACCATTTTTAAGTGTACATTTCAGTGGTATTAAATACGTTCATAAAGTTGTACAACCGTCACCACCGTCCATCCCAGAAGCCTTTGCGTCTTGTGACACGGCAAGTCTGCACCGTTACCCAGCAACGCCCTTCCCCCGCCCCAGCCCCGGGAGCCGCCCGTCCACTGTCTGTCTCTGAGTTTGACCACTTCAGCCCCCTCATGCCAGTGGAACCGTACAGGACTTAGCTTCTGGGGACTGGCTTATTTCGGGCTGCCTGATGTCCTCAAGTTCATCCATGTGGTAGCATGTGTCAGAATTTCCTTCCTTTTTAAGGCCAAAGAACATCCCATTGTGTATATACCACATTTTGTTTCCCCATTCTGTGCTGATTGCTGGGTCAAAAGCTTTGCTGCTTCTTGCCCAGTTCTCTCCCAGAACACAGAGGCCGGTTTCCATTTCCATTCGAGGCCAAGAGTTTTCCTTTCCCTGCACCCCAGCCGGCGCTGAGCACTATAAGCTTTCTAAAAACCTTAGTCACGTGATTTCAAATTTACAGAAAGGTTGCAAGGACAGTACTAAGATCTCCCGCTTTACCTAGATTTGTTGGGTGCTAACATCTGCCCATTTGTTCCCTTTCCCCCCTCCTCCTGCCCTCCTCCCCTCTTCCCCCTTCTTTTTATTCTTTCTGAACCATTTAAGAGTGAGCTGCTTACATCACAACCATTTGGCCCCGATTATTTCAGTGTGCATTTCTTAACAACTTCTTACATAAGCACGGGACAATGATCAAAATTAGTAAATTTAGACTTCATGCAATTTCTACTATTTTCTAATCCACACTCCATGTTCAATTTCACCAAGTATTCCAGTAATGTCCTCTGTAGTCCCCCCTCCCTGTACTCCGCCCCCAGGATCTAAGTGCAGGATCACACATTGCCCTTCCTGTTATATCTCTTTAGTCACTTTTTTTTTTTTGAGACTGGGTCTCACTCTCTCAGCCTGGGCTAGAGTGCAGTGGCAGTGGCTTCAGTCATCATAGCTGACAGCAACCTCAAACTCCTGGGTTCAAGCGATCCTCCTGCCTCAGCCTCCCTCCCAAGTGGCTGGGACTTCAGGTGTGCACCACCATGCCCAGCTAATTTAAATATTTTTTTGTTTGTTTGTTTGGTTGGTTTTTTTTGGTAGATTTTTTTTTTTTTTTTTTTTGGTCTCCCTACGTTGCTCAGGCTGGTCTCAAATTCTGGCCTCAAGCAATCCCTTCACCCTAGCCTCCCAAAGTGCTAGGATTGCAGGCATGAGCCACCATGCTGAGACTTTAGTCATTTTTAATCTGGATCATTGTACATTTTTAACATTTTTGCCAATTTGAAAGGCCCCAAATGGTATTCTGTTATTATTTTCATTTCTTGGATTTCCGACAAAGCTGAGAGGTTCTGGCGTGGCGTGTTCGTTTGTGTGTCTCCTTTGGGCGCTGCCTGGTGGTGTCCTTTTCCCTCTTTCTTTCATGCATTCCCAGTGGCACTTTAGTAATCAGACATGACCTTCCACGGCAGCCCTCGCCCGGGAGAAAGGGATGACCCGCTGCCCCTGGGTCCTCCCAGGGCCCTGTCCCCTGAGGTCAGCCTCTTGGCCAGGGGTTTGAAATAGTGCAGTTGTCTGATGTGAGCAAGGACACCACATCTGTCCTTCCAAACTCCGCGGAGTCCAAATGAGATTCCTGTTTGGGTTCAACATTTCCTGTGGGATCTGACCCTCCGCCAGCCAAGGCCGGTTTTGTTTCCAAGAGGCCACCTGCTGAGTGTCAGCAGCGGCCAGCGGCCCCCAAGGTTGCTATTGATCAACGTCTGCCCCGGCGGGTTCCTGGCACCCGCGTCCTGCTCTGTGTCAGGGACAAGGATCACGGTGTAACGGGCAGGTCCAGGGCTCGCTGCAGGGCTGGGCTGGGCTCTCCGCCCCACGTGAGGGCTGCAGACCAGGCCTCACCCGCTCAGCCTGGGGGTTAAGCTGGTCTCCTCTTCTGGAAAGATGGGAAATGTTGAAACTCATCGACTCTGAGACACCCACAGGGAAAGAGCACCGCCAAGCAATGCCACCAGAACCCAGTGCTATCTCGCTGCTCATAACTGTTTTTTTGTACGTCGATTTTTATTTAATTCGTTATCACTCTTTCGCGCAGTCATAAAAAGCAAAATATAAGCAAGATAAACATCAATATTCAGAGTTTGGCTCTCTGAGTCACATTTTTTTCCCCGTGTCTTAATTTTTTCTAAGTGGGGGGCGACAATTTAAATATGAATACACAAAGTTACAGAAAGCAGGTTAATGAATCCCCAGGTAATAATCATCACATCTGATCTCATCCAGTCCCCCATCCTACACTCCCCCCCCCAGATTATTATGGAATAAACTTCAGACGTCATATATTTTCCTCTGTAAACACTTCAGTTTGTGTCTGCAAAGCTTCCTTTGTTCTTAATATCATCCAAATATTGCATCACACCTAAAAAGCAATGATGATTTCATAATACCATGGAAATATCTAGTAATATTTATTTTTTTATAGGTGGTTTGTTCAAATCAGGATCCAAACAATGCTCACAACTTGCATTTGGTTGACATGTGGTATGATCTTAACGTGTCCTCCAAAATTCATATGTTGAAACTAATTGCCAGCATGATGGTATTAAACAGTGGAGCCTTGGGGGTGATTAAGTCGTGGAGGCTCCACTCATGAATGGGATTGGAAGGGCTGGAGGTGACTAACCTTTGTGCCTTTTGTCCTTCCGACGTCTGCCATGCAAAGACACAGCACTCCTCCTCTTTGGAGGATGCGGCCACTTGGGAGCAGAGAGAAGCCCCCACCAGCACCTGAGCCTGCCCGCACCTTGATCTTGGACTTCCCAGCCTCCAGAACTGTGAGAAAACAAATCTCTTGCTTATAAATCACCCGGACTCAGGTATTTTGTTCCAGCAGCACAAATGGACTAAGACTGAGTGTCTCGTAATCTCTTTTTAGTCTGTATGTTTCCCCACCCTCATTTCTCCCCCTTGCAATACATTTGTGGAAGAAACTGGGTCATTTGTCCTGTACAGAGTACTTTGCATTCTGCTGTTGGCCTTTTTATAGCATCATTCAGTCTTCCTCTGTCCCCCGTATTTCCCTGCAAACTGGTAGTTAGAGCGAGAGTTGTTTTGACTGTCCAAAGAGAGATTGTACTGAGGCGACTCTGTCAGTACATGTGAATGTGCCTTAAAGAGGGTTTGGAAAACAGACAGAAATGCTTGAAGAGATTGGGACAACAGGCATGGCAGTCAACAGACTAACTCTGTCACTGACCCCCTGGGTAGGCAGTTTGGGGCAGGTGCAGTGACCCTGTCTGCTCAGTGGGAAGGGCTGTGGGTGGGGCTGACTTTCTGGGGTCAGCTAGTCCAAGGCCCGCAGCAGCGTCTCTGCTCAGCAACCGTGAGCTCAGCCAGGCTCTCCAAGCCGAGAATCCAGGGCGACTGGTCCACCCAGTGCAAGGGGACCCAGCTCCCCGCATAGCTGCCCCCAGAGCCCGGAGGAACAGGGTGCTCAGGAGTGGGGGCTGGGAAGGCAGCCTGGTTTCCCAGTGGGGTTTAGGTCACCTTCCTTCTGGTCACACTTACGGGAATATTTCTTCCCAAGGCCACTGCTGCTGCTGCCGCCTTTCTTCAGTAGCTCCAGGGACAGTAGTGGCAGGTCTCCCTGTGACCAACCCACAGCTCCAAGAAATAGTTACAAAGGAGTTCATTTCTTCTCTTTCCTTTTCTTTCTTCCTTCTCTCCCCTCACTTCCTCCCTTCTCTCTCTCTTTTTTTCTCCTTCTTGAATAATTAACTTAGTCTTTCTTCAGCGCACCAGGGGAGCTGCTATTGAACAAACTAGCAGTTATTCGAACCAACTTCAGTTATCTGAAGAGCCACGTCCTGATGTCTGCCCCCAGGGAAGGATGGGGTTACAGCAAGTTGCCTAAAACAAGGCCCCCTCTACCCAAGTGGCCTCATTACCCACAGGAACAAGGGGTGGGGAGAGCTGGGTCCAAGAGCTCTGTCTCCCCATCACTGCTGTGGGAGGCAATTCTCCCTCCCTGGCCTGGTGGCCTCGGGGGAAGTTCCGTCCAGTGGTTAGACACGTGGTTCTCAATCCCGACCCTGCCCCTGATCTGTGGTCTAAACTTGGGCAAGTAGCCCAACCTCCCTGAGCCTTCCTCATGAGTGAAATAAGGCAGCCAGTCCCTACCTCATTCTTTGCACAGAGCCCAGAGCATAGTAAAGCACTCAGCAGTAACTTGGTGTATAGGATCAGGTCAGCCTGTGCTCGCCCTTCGACGCGGCAGAGTCCCGAAGTGCTCGTCTGTTCGTGTGTACAGCCTGCGGGATGTTCGTGGCTTCGGGATGTAGTTGTGTGTGTGCTGAGGTTGTGTTTCCCCAAGAAAGCAACTCCCCAGCCCCCAGGTGACCCAGATACCACTCGTCCCTGCAAGGTGGCTCTAGTGTGCTGCTAGGCGTGGGACTGTCTCAGGCCTGCTCCACACTGTGTGACCATGGTGACTCTAGGGACAGCCTTGGGCTGCTCTGCCCCAGGGTCCGGGCCCCGTGGGTCCTCTCAGCAACGGAGGGAGGGGAGTGAGCAGACAACGGGGCCCAACAGTAGCACCCAAGTCAAGTCCCTGCCCCAGATGTCAGAGGGAAACGGGGTGGTTTCCAGGCAGGCTTAGGGGGCCTGGATGTGGGGTCTTCATGAGCTCCTTTCTGGGTGCTCTGGGCGAGGCAGACCAGCCTGGAGCCTGGTGCCAACCCTTGAGTCAGGGGAGAGGACCCGGCCTGGGCTTCACTCTGGGTCGCAGCACACATGTTCTGGATGTTTTCACTGATGCGATGGGGCTCGGGTCGCCGCTGTCAAGCCTCCAGGGAGACATTTCTTCCCGTCCGGTCTCCGATGTAGCTGGGACCTTCTGAGCTGTCCGCTCCTGTAGGCGCAGGGTTGAGGCAGCTCAGGAGAAAGGAGCCCCCATCTCCAGCCTCTGAGTCTTCACACAATGCCCGAGCAGCTCGGGGGGCCCCGGGGACCCCTGGGGCTACTGGCCCTTTGTGGGGCCCGGGAGACCCTCGGGCTGCCTGGGTGGGGTGACTCAGGAAAGCGGGTGGTGGGCAGGGAGGGCTCGCGCCTCTGCACTGTGGGAATATAGACTTCACCATCAGGAGAAGTTAAAGATGTGAAAGAGTTAAGAGATGGAGAACATGAGGGGAAGGTTCGAGGCCTGGGGGACAGAATGAGAAGGAGAAAATTCAGGAATGGGGGAAAGGGAATGTCGGAAGAAATTATGGCTGAGAGTTTCCCATCGTGGAGGAAAGACACAAATCGTCAAGTTGAAGAAGCACAGTGAAGTCTTGGGCAGGATAAAAAGAGACGATTCCACAATTAGTCACATTGTAGAGAAACTTTACAACCCTAAAGTAGAAGGGGAGATCTTAAAAACCCAAAGGGAAAAGACAAATTATCTACAACAAACTCAATCATAGCAATAAAATCCATAAGATGATAGAAGAATATTCTAGTAATTTTTGGAAGTGCTGGGGAAATATCTATCACCCAGCGGAATATTCAAGAATGAAGGAGACATAGAGACTGAGAGATGTATCTCTAGCCCATGTTAAGGGCTTTAGTAGGATGCACTATAGGAAAAAGAAAGCTAAGACTAGGGGGAAGGAGTGAGTTATTAGAAGAAATCTTGATCAAATAAATGGTAAACATGGATAAATTTAAACACACATTCACTATAGGAAACAACAATCAATAAAAATGATGAATTCGAGATGTTTAAAAATAAAAATATTTATCCGCAATAATATGTAAGACAGAAGGGTTGAATTGCAGGTAAAATATCTTTTTATTATTCGGGATGAAAGAAAAGTCCTGATTAACCTTAGGCTTTATTGAATCAAATGTGTTAAACTTTTTAAAAAGTACCCACTAAAGAAGAAAATGTTAATGCATAACTTCATAGCAGTAGAGGAACAAAAGGGAATTAAGAAAACCTGATCAAGTCAATATAAAACATTAAAGAACATATGAAGTGCATCTAAAGTCCTACTAAAGCCCTTAATATGGGCTAGAGATACATCTCTCAGTCTCTATGTCTCCCTCATTTTTGAATATGCCACTAGGTGATAGACATTTCCCCAGCACTTCCAAAATTTACTAGAATATTATTCTATCATCTTATGGATTTTATTGCTATGATTGAGTTTGTTGTAGATAATTTGTCTTTTCCCTTTGGGATTTTAAGATCTCCTCTTCTACTTTAGGGTTGTAAATAGCCAGATAAATAGAAAACTTAAATAAAGGGTTAGATACAAACCCAAACCATCACTAATTCACAATAAAAATAAATGAACTATAATTGACATTTAAAAGTTAGGGATTTTCAGACTGAGTTTCAGAAAAAGCTACTGTCTGCTGGCAATAAGAACTCAGACTTTTCTTAACCTTACAGACTCAGGCCCTGACTTCAAAATCCTTGTCATTCGTCATGAGTGTTTTATTTCTTTTTTACCATTTAAAGTGCTTTCATCATCTTCCAACAGTCAGATATGATTATCTCTATTATACAGATGAAAAAATCAAGGCACAGATAAATTGCATGACAGCTCAGTGTCCTCAGCTGGGGTGTGCCCAGGGCTCTTTACTCCAAGTTTAATGTTCTTGGAAGCCCTGGATCTGCGCTTTCCTTTTGCATGGCCCCTGGTCAAGTGTCTCTGTAGGGTCCCTCACAGCTACAAACCATCCATTAGAGGCCGCTTCAGCAGTGCCTGCTCTGGGCACCAATCTGTCTAATCCCACGTGCCGGTACAACATCATCCTAACTACTGTCATTTTGTATTTTCGTATTAGGTAAATCTTGTTTCTCTTTTCAATTTTTTTTCTTTTTTTTTGAGACAGAGTCTCTCTTTGTTGCCCAGGCTAGAGTGAGTCCCGTGGCATCAGCTTAGCTCACAGCAACCTCAAACTCCTGGGCTCAAGCAATCCTCCTGCCTCAGCCTCCCGAGTAGCTGGGACTACAGGCATGCACCACCATGCCCGGCTAATTTTTTCTCTATATATATATTAGTTACCCAATTAATTTTTTTCTAATTTTATAGTAGAGACAGGGTCTTGCTCTTGCTCAGACTGGTTTTGAACTCCTGACCTCGAGAAATCCGCCCACCTCGGCCTCCCAGAGTGCTAGGATTACAGGCGTGAGCCACCGCGCCAGGCCATCAATTTTTTAAAACCGTATTTTTATCTTTATTTTCCCTTGTTAACTTTAAAATAATTATGCCCAAATTTAAAAACGCGGAATTTTACTAGTATTTTATTTCATTTGCTTAATATTCACATTTTCTCTTCTTTCCTTCATTTTCAAATGACAAGAGATTCGGCAATGCCTTTCTAAGGAGGTCCCTTCCCTCAGAGATGCACAGAATTTACAAATGATACCGTCCTCAGGTAATGCTACTGTCTCTATTTCTTTCTGAGAGATTAACTCTTAACTATTCTTTGTGACTTTTTGCAGGGGCCAGCGCCTCCAAACCACTATAAAACAATGGAAGTGATTGTGGCAGACCTTGTGAATTGCCTAACCTAACCTCCATTCTCCCTTTTTTTAAATCTAATTCCAGAATGCTGACTTTTAGCCAAGTACATTGCTACTCAGCATTCTTTGCAGCTACATGGGGCCACGTGTCTAAGCTCTAGCCAATGAAACATAAATAGAAGTGTTATGTGGGACATCTGGAGAGTCTCTGGCTTTTGCTCCCTTCCTCCTGCTGCTGGCTGGGAATGCTGATGTAATGGCTGGAACTCCAGCCGCCTTCTTGGAGCCTCCTGGTAGAAAGGATAATGGTTCCCAAAGGTTTCCACATCCTAATCCTCAGAACTTGTGGATATGTCATATGTCCTCAGAACTTGTCATAACGGGTTAGCAAAAGAAGAACTTCACTGATGTGACTAAGTTAAAGATCTCGAGATGGGGAGACTATCTGGATTTTCAGGGTGGGATCAGTGTAATCACAAGCACCCTTATACAAGCAAGTGGAAAGCGGGAGGGTCAGAGTGGGAAACGGTGCTATGAAATGGAAGTTGGAAGGATGAAACCACGAGCCGAGGAACGTGGGTGGCCTCTAGAAGCCGGAGAAGGTGAGGAGACGGACTCTCCCCAGAGCCTCCAGAAGGAACGCAGTTGGCCCAGTGACGCCCATGGTGGACTTCTGACCTCCAGAACGGTAAGATAACAAAACCGTGTTGATTTAAGTCACTAAGTTTGTGGTAACTTGTTACAGCAGCCAACAGGAAACTAATACAGAACTAAGGCTGAAAGCCAAGCACCAGGATAGTGAAAAATACAGAAAAAGTTTAGCTCCCTAATGACAATGGAGTTGCCCTGGATTTTCTACCTTCAGACTTCTTGTGCCTGAAAGAAAAATCTTATTTTTAAGATTATTTATCTTAAGATTATTAATCTTGTTTATCTTTTGTCTTATTTAAGATGTTTTCTTTCAGGTCTTTGTTAATTCGTAAACTTAATCGCTGATACAATGATAGAGGCCACTTCATTTTAATCTTGGTGTTTTTTGTTGTTGTTGTTAGAGACAGGGTCTTGCTCTGTCACCCACACTGGAGTACAGTGTCCCTGTCATAGCTCACTATAGCCTGGAACTCCTGGGCACAAGTGATCCTCCCACTTCAGCCTCCCACATAGCAGGGGTTATAAGTGCATGCCACCACACCTGGCTAATTTAAAACTTGTTTTTTGTTTTTTTGGTTTTTTTGGTAAAAACAGGGAGTCTCTCTATGTTGCCCAGGCTGGTCTTGAACTCCTGGCCTCAAGTGATCCTCCTGCCTCAGCCTCCCAAAGCGTTCACAGATGTGAGCCACCGCACTCGGCCTAATCTTGACTTTAATGGGAATTTCTCTAGAATTATATTGTAAAAAGGTGAGAGGATCATATGATTTGAAATACTTATTATTTTCTGTGTTATGGGAAACCTTTTATATTTTTAATGTTGGGGGTTTTAAAAGCACTTGAATTTTATTGAATGCCTTTGAAGCATCTCTTGAGATAATTGTATGTTTTTTTCTTATATGCATGCCCGTTAACAGTCACCAATGCCCGGCGCTGTGCTAAGCTCTGGCGATGCAATGACAGGTGAAACAGACAAGGTCCCTGCCCCCAAGGCCCTTGCCTGCTCCAGGAGGAGAGACCACAGACAGGCAAATGAGCAGGCAAACAAAACGCGAGCAGTTATTTGCGAGAAAGCACCAAGGGGCTGAGCTATGTATGAGTAAGGAAAAGGACTTTCTTTCTCTGGGCGGGTGGCTGCGGATGATTGATGTGGACACCACGCCCCACCCGATGCCTCAGGGCCCCTTAACCAGTCCTGTGCGCCCCTTGTGTTGCTTCTTGGGGCTCACCCCTGTTTCCTGCAGACTGACCTTGGGCTGTTGCAGTGGGAAACCCTAGGGGTTAGATCTCTCCTGCAGGGAGGCTGCAGCCACTGCCTGGTGCAGGGCTGTGAAGGCCCAGACAGATCCCTTGCCTGAGTCAGGAAAGACTCTGAGATATAACTGACCCCCCAGAGCTGCCCTGGGGTCAGGCTGGGTCTGGGCCGTGGCTGAAACCCCGTGCTTGCCCGGCTTCTCCTCTCTGCCTGTCCCACGGCCCCCTCCCCTTCCCCCAGGGTCGCTCACCCACACAGCGCTTCTCAATAACCGCTCACCTGTGAATCCCCAGCTCAGGGTTTGGTTTAGGTGAACCTGACCTTGGACAACCTCCGCAAGGAGCTGAGTCTGCAGCTGAGGCCTGAAGGGTGAGAGGTGGGGGACAGTCGTGGGGAGAGCCAGAGGGGGGCAGGCAGAGGGGTTGGATTTGGGGGAACAGTATGAGGACCAGAGAGCCAGCAGAGGGAAGAGTGTGTGCAAAGGCCCTGAGGTTGGAAGAGACTTGCTAAATTTGAGGCTCGAAGGTACATGTTTTGTTTGGGAAACAGTGAGGGGCCAGTCCGGTGAGAGGGAAGGCAGGTCAGGGTTGAAGCGTGAAGGGCTTTGAATGTGCCCCAACGTGCTGAGATTTTCTCCTACAGGGAGTGGAGAGCCATGGGCGGGTTCTGAGCAACGGAGAGGCAGAACATAGCCATGGCAATGGTGGTTTCGCACTGTGCACCCAGGGCAGAAAGGCAGCCCGGCACCTCCCTGGCCACTTCACCACGCTCTGAGGCTCTGGGACAGGCCCCCGGTGGGTGGTGGGAGCCAGGGGGGTTCAGCAGGAGAGAGACTTGGCCAGATCGGCTCTTTAGAAAGAGCCCCCAGGCAGCGATGCATCGGACAAGCAAAGGACATCGAGATTAGTGCAGAAACCATAGGGGCAGGGTGGGGTGTAAAGATGCTGGCATGAAGACATGCGGGCCTGAACCTGGTGGCCGGGGCACAGGGGGAAAGTTGCTGAGAGAGATCAGGAGATAAAGTGGGAAGCACGCAGGAGGCTGGGTAGTAGAACGGACAAAATTTTAATTATAAAAGTAATATGTGTGCTTGGGCGCAGTGGCTCACGCCTGTAATCCTAGCACTCTGGGAGGCCGAGGCGGGCGGATCACTCAAGCTCAGGAGTTTGAGACCAGCCTGAGCAAGAGCGAGACCCCCGTCTCTACCAAAAAATAGAAAGAAATTAATTGGCCAACTAAAAACTATAAATATATAGAAAAAATGAGCCAGGCATGGTGGCACATGCCTGTAGTCCCAGCTACTTGGGAGGCTGAGGAAGGAGGATTGCTTGAGCCCAGGAGTCTGAGGTTGCTGTGAGCTAGGCTGACGCCACGGCACTGTAGTCTGGGCAACAGAGTGAGACTCTGACTCTAAATAAATGAATGAATGTAATATGTGAAGATATGGTAATTAAAAAATGGTACAAAATAAACAGGAAGCAAAGGCTTAGGAATAAGAGTTGGCTGGATTCGAACTCCAGCCGGGAGGTTCACGTCCCCGAGAGGCAGGTTGGGCGTCTGGGAGAGGAAGGTGTGCGTCCGCCCACACGGCTGTCGGAGGAATAGAGGAGGAACGTGAAGGCACTGTGTTCCCTCTCTCTCTCCTCTTCAGGATGAAAGGGCTGAGCCAGAAAGGCTGCGGTTGTCACCGTCCTGCAGACCGAGTCGCCACGGGCCCGCAAGCCCCGTGTGGGAAGAAGCGTGCTTTGCAGGTAAGCACAGAGCCGGAGCATCGCAGTGGAGGCGTTAAGTGGTTTCTGAATGGCTGCGCGTGATTAAATTTACCACTTAACCAAATTGCTTTCCATTGCCTTGATCGGATGCAGTTGCAAGGAGATAAAGAGGCTTAATGTGAAAAGTGTGGCCGGCCTGCGTGACTGATGAATTATCTGTTCCTGCCCCCGCACCGCGCCTGCCTGCTGGCACCCAGCCGCTTGCCTGTCCCCTGGGCCCAGGGCACTGGTGTCATGGAGGTCATGCCACCATGAGGACAGCCAGCGTGGTGTCCTCATTGCATGCGGTCCTGGCCCTGGCGTTTTTTTCCCCCACAGCTGACGATGGTCAAGCGGTTCTTTCGGGAAAGAAACGAAATGGTGGAGGGAGAAGAATCCTCACTCAAAGCCTGGGCTCTGGGGCCAGCCCCCTGCCGGTTAGTCCTGTTCCTACTAGCCTGGGACCTCGGCGAGTCACTTAGTGGTAGGCAGGACTCAGGGCCTCAGCACTTGCACCAACAGCCTTGCTGGGTACCCTCCCAATTATCTCTCTGCGCTTGTCCGAGTTCCCCTTCAGCTCTGCGGTGGGTGTCCTTTTGGTGTCTGTGTCCCCAGCTCTGAGCCCAGGGCCTGGCACACAGCAGGCTCTTGGGACATGATATGTGTACAATGATGGATTTGTGAGAAAATGAATAGTTGGGGAAATGATTGGATGGAAAATGGATGAGTGAAGAGATGTGGAATTAATAGATGAGTGGAAGGATGGGTGGGCTGATGGATGGATGGACTGAGAGAAGAAAGGTCACATGGATGGAGAATTAAAAGGTTGGTGGATAAGGGAGAGAAGGATGAAGGAGGGTAGCAAAGGCAGACAGATGCAGATGAATAGAGAGATGGCTGAAGGATGAATGACATTTGGATGGAGGGATGGAAAATGGATGGGTGGAAAAATAGTTGGATACCTGCAGATTCTGCTCCTTAGAAGGAGGTCCCAGTGTGAGAGGTCAGCCCAGCCCTTTTTGTCTAAAGCCAACTGACACATGCCTGGAAGTGATCCGATAGTCCTGAACTTAAGTCTCTCATCCCCACCTTCAATCCCAGGTTAAACTAGCTGACAGCTAAGTTCCTGCCCAGTGGGACATTAATGCCTCAGAGGAGAGGAAAAATGACAATAGTCAACACCTCATCCAGTTTTATAGTTTGAAAGAACATACAGAAAGATCTCATTTCATGTGAGCTTCAAACAACCCTTGTGAGGGTTGCAGGGCAGCTATATTATTATCTTTCCCCATGTCACAGATGGGAAAACTGAGGCTCAAAGAGTAGCGTATGGTATTTAGAATATATACTCTGCAGTGAGGCTGATCATGGTGTGACTAGAGTGGCCACTGTCGACCTAACTAACCTCTCTGGGTTTCTGCTTCCTCATCCAAAAAAAAAATCTGGGTATAGCAGTACCTGCCGTGTAGTGCCGTGTGGGAATTGGTGAGACCATTCAGTCATACATGCACATGTGTAAGGGGCCTGCCATGTGCTGCGCAATGTTCCGGGCATCAAAGATGCAGCAGGAAACAAAAATTTAAAACTCCGACCCTTGTGGTTTTTCTAATGGCAGCCTTCCACCTCCCTGGCCACTTCACCACCCCCTGAGGCTCTCGGAAGGGTTTTCTAGTAGAGGGAGATGACAATACGTAAACAGGTGAGTAAGTTCTAAAACGTGAAACTGGTGACCAGTGTTATGGAGAACAATGGAGCAGGCATGGGGGTCGGAGGCTGGGACTGCAATTTAAATAGAGTGGCCAGGGAGAGCCCCGCCTGGAAGGTAACATTTGAGTCCAGGTCCGAAGGAGGTGAAGGAATGAGCCGGTGAGTGTCTGGGGCATTGCACTGCAGGCAGAGGAGTGGGAAGTGCAAATTCCGAGCTACAGGCGCAGACCTGGTGTGGTTGCGGAGTGGTATGGAGGCAGCAGGGGGAGACGATCATAGGTGAGGTCAGAGCAATAATGGGGGGACAGGGGTGCAGGCTCCATAGGCCCCCACGAGCCAACAGGAGGACCTCAGATTCTACAATGAGTGAGATGAGAAGCCACTGGAAGGTTTTGCACCGAGGAGTTAGGTATTAAGAGGAGTTGAGAAGGCACAGTAGGGGCAAGGACAACAATGGGATGAAGAGTTAGCAGGTGAGAGCTGGGGTGGCTTGACTCAGAGAAAGCCATGGAGGGTGGAGAGAAGTAGTTGGGTTCTGAACATGTTTTAGAGGTAGAGCCAACAGGATACTGAGGAGTTGCATGTGGGTGGGAGAGAAAGAGAGAGAAGTCAAGGACAGCTCCAAGATTGTTGGCCTGAGTGCCTGCAAGGCTGGAGTTGCTGATCTTCAAATGGGAAGGGTTGCGAGAAAATCACATTGGTGGGGGGAAGGGGGCAGGTAAGGCATTTGCAGTGAAACCAATGAGATCATTAAATTAGCTTTAACCGATAGAGTAGTCCAAGTCTGTGGTCCAGGAGATAAGGAGGAGACAGGAGGAGCCATCCCTGGGGTAGGAGGAAGGTCCGGAGAGTCAAGGGGCCCGGAAACCAAGAGAAGACTGTGTTTCCAAAAAAAGGGCATGTGTCAAATGTTACCATGGTCAAGGAAGCTGACGACTGAGACAGACCACTAGATTTAGCAACGTGGAAGTCAATGGCAACCTCACTCAACACGGTTTCAGTGGAGCAGTGACGGCCTGATTGGAGTGGGCACAGGAGAGCATGGGGGAGAGGAACAGACTGGTGTGGGGAACACATTTTTGGAAGCTTTGCTATAAAGGGGAGGAGGGTATGGGAACAAGGGAGTGCCTTGTTTTAAGATGAAAAATATTACATGTTTATATATTGAAAGGAACAATCAATCCATCCATTTGTCCATCCACCCTTCTATCCATTCAGCTGCCCATCTATGTGTTCATTCATCTATCCATCCATCCACCTGTCTGTCTGTCTTAGTTCATTTGTGTTGCTAGAAAGGAATGTGTGAGGCTGGGTAATCTGTAAAGAAAATAGGTTTGTTTATTTGGCTCAGAGTTCTTCAGGATGTACAAGAAGAACATGGTGCCAGCATCTGCTGCTGGTGAGGGCCCCAGGAAGCTTCACTCATGGCAGAAGGTGAAGGGGAGCCAGGTGCGCAGATCGCACAGTGAGAGAGGAAGCAAGAGAGAGTAGGTGGAGTTAGCCTCTTCCACAACCAATTCTTGTAGGATCTGAGAATGAGAACTCACTCATTCCCACAAGAAAGTCACCATGCCAGTAATGAGGGATCCATCCCCATGACTGAAACACCTCTCACTAGGCCCCACCTCCAACATTAGAGACCAAATTTCAATATGAGACTTGCCGGGGCCAAACGAACCATATCCGAGGCATAGAACCCTACAGCCATTCATTCATCCAGTCGTTCATCAATCCACCCATCCACCCGTCCCACTGTCCTTCCATGCATCTGACCAGCACTTCCTGAGCACCCCTGTTCCGGCACTGAACTTGGAGCTGGGAGGGATAAGCCACCTGCTTCAAAGAGCTCACAAGCTGAGAGCGGGGCCCAGACAAGTCAGTATCAGGAATGGCGAAGTGTGACGAGTGCTGTGGTTCGGGGGTGTACAAAGTCCCGTGGAAGCACAGAGCATCCAGGGCCTGGAGAAACCAAGAAGGCTTCACAGTGAAGTCTAATCTTTGGCTGAGCCTTTTTTTCCCCCTTTTTTTTATTTCAGCATATTATGGGGGTACAAATGTTAAGGTTACGTATATTGCCCATGTCCCCACTCCCTCCTTGGCTGAGTCTTAAAGAAGAGTTTGTCTTGTAGACAAAAGAGGGGTGGCATTGTGGAGAGAGGAATGTTTATGCAAAGGCAAGGATGCGTGTGTGGTCTGCACCCTGTCTCCTGCCGCTGCCTCTCTGACCTCATCTCTGACATCTTCCCTTGCTGCCTCTGTCTGCTCCTCAGGTAGAGGACGGGCTCAGGTGTGGAGAGGAGGGCACAGCTGGGGTCCAGCTGGTGGCTGAAGCCATGAGCATGAATGAGACCAGAGTGTGAAGCCTGAGGGAGCAGCAGGCTGGAGAGAGGGTGAGGAAGAGGAGCGGGCAAAGGAGATGGGCCCCTCTGCTGCCTCCAGCCTCGTCCTGCTGCCTCAGCCTGGTGTCTGCTCTCCCTCTCTCCCTCTCAGTGACCCCACCTCCTGGGGTCTTAAGTGGCATCTGGCTCAGCTTCCACCACTGCCAGAACCCCCGCCTCAGCCCCCAGCTTCAGCCTGGACGCTGCAGAGACTGGAGGGAGAATGCTCTATGTACAATGTCTCCGGTTGCCCTGGAAGGAGGTCTCAGCTTCCCTTCCTCCTGCTACTCCCTTGCTCAACACCAGTGTGGCCTTGTTGCCTGTGATGCTCTAATATCTGCGTCCCCCCCAGAAGTCGTATGTTGAAAGCTACTCACCAGTGTGATGGTAGTGGGGGCGGGGCCTTTGGCAGGGGATCAGGTCATGCGGGCAGAGCACCGATGAACGGGATGAGTGCCCTTACCAAGGAAGCCCCGGAGAGCTGCCTTGCCCCTTCCACTGCATGAGGGCACAGCAAGAAGATGCCATCTGTGAGTCAGAAAACAGACCCTCACTAGACACAGAATCTGCTGGCACCTTGATCTTGGACTTCCCAGCCTCCAGAACTGCGAAACAAAGTGTGTGTTGTTCATGAGCCACCCAGTCTATGGCATTTTGTCATAGCAGCCCACATGGACTAAGACACTGTCCAGGGGGTCTCACCCCCACTGGCCCCTTGAGAGGCTATTCCATTGGCACCCAAAATTGAAATCCTCTATTTGAAAAAAGAGGTGACATTATTGTTTTTGTGGATCCAAAAAAGTAACACATGCTTGTTTTGCTTTTAAAATTAGGTAATACAGAAAGATAGCAAGAAAATGAAAGTCATTTGCAATTGCATTCCCCAGTGAAAATGATTGTTGACAGTTTGCTGTGTGTCCCTACAGAATGTTTTTTATTAACAGGCACACGCATGCACACACACATTGTGTTGTTGCTCAGTAAAAATGGCAACGTACTCTACATACTGTTCCACAACCTGCCTGTTATTTTTCACTTACATTGTGAGAACGTTCCCGTCAGTACACTTAGGTCTCCGTCATTACTTTTATTAGCCACGGAATATTCCGATGTGAGAAAGGGCCTTACTTTAATCACACCCCTCAGACAAATATATTGGTTCAGCCTCCCCGCAAACTTTTCCTAATATAAATAGGCTCTGTATACAACCTTGTTCATAAATCTTTCAGCAATAAACATGGACTGCTTAAACTTGGGGGTTAATATGGCCCCCTGGCTCCCATCATAAAGGAAATTGATTTTTACTTTCAAAGTCAATGGTGATTAAATGAACAGCGGTTGCCAGGCAACCTGTGAGCAGGGCCTCAGGTGGAGGCCAGAGCAGACAGCAGCCCCCACCCCCACCCCTCCCTGGAACCCAGAGCCTCTCAGGCCTTGTGCCTTTAGGCAATGAGCACCTTCCCCCCACCAACTACCCGTCCCTCCCGACAGAGCCACCACAGCTTCCTGCAGCCCAACCTCCTGCCCCGACCACCCAGAGAAACGATCCTAATTGACTCGGATGGCTCGGCAAACATTTGCCAAGGACCCCGTAGGTGCCCGACTGCATCGGGTGGGGCTGCAGGGCTGGCCGGGTCAGAACCGAATCACAAGTACTCACAAAGGTTGGGTTTTAGAATTGGGGGCTGATGCCTTGCAGTGTCCATAGTGTAAACCAGTGGGTTTTGATGTGTTTATTGTTTCTTTTGCTGCCTCAGTTTACCTGGTGGGTGGGACCCACTCCTATCAGGAATAGGATATCAAAAGGGCAGGTGTGGGGATGTGGAGTGAGGTCAGCATCTCCAAGGGGCAGGTGGAGTTTGGAAATGGCCCCGCACCCCCAGCCTGGGACTCTATGCCTTTGGGGCGCACCTTTGGCCAGGAGGAGCCACCAAGGGTGTTCGGGGTGGAGCAGAGGTAAACCTGTGACTTAGCACCTCTCCCTCCGGCATATGGAAGGGTTGATTGGCGATTGACTGGCGAGATGGGGACCTAGCCAACAGCCGGCACCAAGTTTTCACTGGTGTGAGGGAACAGCCTTGGAAGTGACCCTCCAGCCCCAGTGGGGCCGTCAGGTGACTGCAGCCCTGCTCAACATCTTGACTGTGTCAACCTCAGTAACAGAGAGATGCTCTCTAGAAGGAAAGATGTTTAATTGGGAATCGAGCATCGTGGTGGGAACACGCATGCCACACCAAACTGTGCCTATTCAGAAGGGAAAGGAAGACTAAGGTTTTTTTCAAGGAAAAAGGAGGAGGAGGATTACATAATTGTTTTGGGATAGTTATCCTTGGCTAGAAGGATCAGTAACAAGGATGATGCCAGTCTGGGGTTGGGCAGGCAGTCGCTGGGCAGGTGTCCTTGCAGAAGTGTTTTCCGTGCAAGGTTGTGGTCTGTGTAGTCTTTGTCTGTATCAGGCACACGAGTGTGGGAGGCCTCTCTGCACGGCCGTCCCTGTCTCTGTCTGTCAGGGTTTTCTTAGCATTAGTGACTCTGTTTTGATTCTGGAAACTTTCAAAACGGCAGTGCTTGACCACAGCCTCACGGTCTGGGCCAGGGCCACCCAGGGAAGCCACTGGGGATCCCTAACCCACAGAGGCTGTGATAATAGATGCTCAGTGTTGTTTTAAACCACTACATTTTGAGGTACAGCCGTGCCCCCTTTTCCGCGGTTTCACCTACTGCAGTTTCTGGTACTTGCGGTCAACAGCAATCTGGAAATATTACATGGAAAATTCCAGAAATAAACAATTTATACATTTTAAATTGTGTGCTGTTCCAGTAGCAAGATGAAATCTCACCATTCCGTCCTGCCTGGGGTGCTGATCATCCCTGTGTCCAGCCCGCCCGTTAGTCACTTAGTAGCTGTCGCGGTGATCGGATTGAAAAACACAGCATGTATAGGTTTGGGTAGTAGCTGGTGTTTCAGGCATCCCTGGGGGTCTTCGGGCTACTGTAATTAGTTACACAGCAATAGGTAACTAATACTAATAGGATACACCCAGGGAAACTGGAATAGCCTGAGCACTGTAAGGATCTGGGTGATTCTGGAAAAATCTTTAAAACAAAGTTTTCTCGTTAGGACTCAAGCATGACACCCAGGAGACATTAGCCTGGGTCTGTATCAGTGAGATCCTTTCAGTAACAAAGGACACAAGTGTAACTCAAAGGTGCTTAAGCAAATTTTATAAAGTAAGGGAGGCCTTGTCCTGTGATTAGAACATGTGACTTGGAAGGAGGGTGGGGCTGGCTCAGGCACAGCTGGTTTGGGTGGTGGCAATTCCTGGCTCCCGGAGTGGGCAAGGGGCTGGCTCACCAGGGCTCCAGCACCCCCAGGACGCTAAATAAGAAGGGCGGTGGCAGAAACACACCTCCAGGGTCCAGAGAGTAGACGGCGCCAACATACCAGCGGGCTGGTCCTCTGCCCGTCCCTTAAATCTCAGTGTCCTGAAGCTTCTGTTCCTCACCCTCCACTCTCCCCAGCCCACCCCCTCCGTGTTCAACATCAGCCCTGGGGTCTTCTACTGTGCTGTGCTCAGCTCCACCCAGGCGCTGGCCCCTGGCCGTGACCCTCACTATAGCCAACCCCCCTCCACCTCTACCCGACCACCCCCTGCTAACAAGCCCTCAGGTCTGTCCACAGCTGTGGTTCCCACTGCCTCCCCCCTCCCCCCAGCTACAGCAGGTCTCCCTGCTGCCTGCCTCCCTGTCCTTCTCCACCCCCAACATCTGCCCAGCTCATCCGTCTAAAACAGACACCTGTCTGAGCGCAACTGGGTGACTAATCACCCCGCCTCGACCTCCCAGGACCATCCACGGCTCCTTCACGCTGCAGGCCCTGGCCCCAAACACGGCCCAGCCTGAACCTGCGGGCTCTGGCTTTGGGCAGGGGACCATGGCGGTAGGGCAGGATGGGGGTGGGGGGGAGGATGCAGCAGAATCATTAGCAGTTGATTTCTTCTTAAACAAAAAATGTCTGAAGCAAACGGCCAAATGTGAACACGTATTCTTTTCTGTATTTAGGAACTGTTTCATGATTCTAAAATACATTTTCTAAATGTGGGGGGAGGAACAACCCTATGAAGTAGGTATTGTTGGTGTCCTCCCTTTAGGACACAGAGAGGTGAAGGTACTTGACCAGGGTCACACAGCAGATAGGAGGTGGAGCCGAGATTCCAACACCTGCAGCCTGGTCCCCACCCTGCACTCAGTGGGGGAGGGGGAGGCATCATTAGTCACAGGAAGGGGTGCAGACAGGCTGCAGGTGGGGGGCAGAGTCAGGGAGGGAACTGGCATTTGGGGAGCACCTATGGGTGCCAGGCACTGGGTAGACGCTGTATCTGTATTACCATGTATAATCTTTGCAACAGTGCTCCCCAAATAAGTGTTATTGGCCACATTTTTACACATTTAGAAATGAAGCTCAGGGAGGTCACATGACTTGCCCAGCGTCACACAGCTATGACGGATGGAGGCAGGACCTGAACCCCATGTCTGTCGGACTCCACAGCCTTTCAGCTCTGCACGCTGAGTCCCTGCAGGCTCGCTGGAGGGTCTTGGACTCGGGACCATGTTTCTAGTCCACAAGAGGGGAGCACAATGAGGACTTCATTGATTAGCCTGGCCCACGTAGACTGTCCCCTCCATTGTGTTGGGTGATAGACTTCTAGTAATACCACCCGAGATGATGGCCCTGGCCTTGGGGTTTCATCTTCTCAATCGTAGAATCATTCCGATCCTGGTTACCTTTAGGTCAGAGCAGGACAGCCCGTCCCAACCCACCCTCTGTATCATACCTTAAAATGAACTTGAGATTGCAATGGGGTTCACGCCCCACCCCCAGCCCGGCCAACTAGGAATTTCTGCAGCCCAGCAGCTCATAGCTCCTGGTGGGGTGTGGCGGGGCGGGGGCACTCTTCCCTCTCTGGGGCTAACTTCCTTGTTTCTCTGCTCAGCAACCACCCACCGCCAGCCTTCCCAGCTAATTAACAGCCCACTTTCTGTCAGCCCGGATTAGATTCAGGGAAGCCGACACCCCGAGCAGCAGGAAGTCTGACTCGGCCTCCAATTAAGAGAGGAAGTGGCTGACTCAGGGGGCAAGGGGCGGAGGAGGGAGGGGTGAGCAGAGCTGTTGGGGGACAGAGGGACATCAACGGCCTCCCTGGAAGCCACACAGGACAAGTTCAACCATTCAATAATATTCAGTGAGCACCTACTGTGTACATACTCCTATGTTTGGCATGGCAGTAAACAGAACACACAAGGTATGTATCTTGTCCTTGCAGGACTGATGTTTAGATAAACAAATAGAAAACATCCTACTAGGGAGTGATAATTGCTATGAATAAAAATAATACCGAATTCAGCCTCCCCGTTAGAGGAGTGGAATTCTGAAGCCGCCTCCCATGCTCCCGTCCGATTTCCTCCTGTGGTTAAATCTCTTCCACTCCTCACGTGGACCATTCTTTGTTCTGGGATGTCACCTCCTTGGCACAGTGCCGGCCTGTTCTCAAATATTTGGTGTTATTATTTTACAGAAAAGGAGACTGAGGCACGCAGCGAGAGAGGGATGGAGCTGGGGTTGGAGACCAGGCCTCCCGGCTGCCGTGGGCTCTCCCGGCTCGGGGAGGGGAGGCCGTGGCCCAGGGTGAAGCTCTAGGAGCCATGCAGGGAGCCAGGCTCACACACCCTGGCCACACAGGCCATGTCACAGGAGTGTCCTCTTTGTGCTGTCCACACCGGGGATCTGAGCATTCGTGGGGGGCACTGGGGGTCAGGGATGAGGCCCGGGACCTTCACGCTTGGACAGAGCTGGCTGGGAACAGGTGAATTCAGGTGCTCAGGAGTGTGCAGGTAAAATGTCCTCGTCTCGAAAGCCCAACACTTATCAAACTGCTATCGACCGGTCCTCTTTCATGTGACATCCCCGAATGCAAGGCAGACAGAAGAGCTGTTTGCTAAGTGGGACAGAGTGGAAGTGGCCACACCAGCTCGCTTCCAAACTTAGGGAGATACGCAGAGTCCTCTGTCAGTGACCAGAGCCCCCAGGGCTGAAAGCAAGTGCCCGGGTGCCAGGCCCTGCTCTGCCGCCAGCTCCTCTGGGGCTTGGCTTGTGCGTCAGTTGGGATGAGCTAGGTTGTGCTTCGGGAACACGCAAGGTCCCCACATCTCACTGGCACAAAATGAGAGTTTACTTCTCAGCCCATTAAAAAACAATTATTGGCCGGGAGCAGTGGCTCACGCCTGTCATCCTAGCACTCTGGGACGCTGAGGTGGGAGGATTGCTCGAGGTCAGGAGTTTGAGACCAGCCTGAGCAAGAGCAAGACCCTGTCTCTACTAAAAATAGAAAGAAATTAGCTGGACAACTAGAAATATACAGAAAAAATGAGCCGGGCGTGGTGGCGCATGCCTGTAGCCCCAGCTACTTGGGAGGCTGAGGCAGGAGGATTGCTTGAGCCCAAGAGTTGGAGGTTGCTGTGAGCGAGGCTGATGCCACGGCACTCTAGCCTGGGCGACAGAGTGAGACTTTGTTGCAAAAAACAACAACAACAACAAACAATTATTGCTAGTCCAGGCAACTCTGGGGTGACTGTCCTCTCTGGGGGGCCCAGCACGCAAGCTGCTGCAGTCGTCTGGCACTCCCATCTCCACACACCGCGCTGCCGGGCACCAGGACAAGGAAGAGTGGAGGGCGTCGCACGCTGGCTCCTAACAAGGGCAACACGTCACTTCTGCTCACATCGCATGTGCCAAAGAAAGTCACACGGTCACCCTTAATTCAGACATGTGTGACTAGGCAAGGGGCACTGATATCGTTGGAGGATGACCACGTATACCTAGAAGTTGCTGGTTTGCGCCAGAAATGCCAACTGCAGTTTCAGGATCTGCAATGTAGGCAAGATCATATCTACCATGATTCCTTCACTCATTTATGCATTCAACCCACTCATTTTGGTTGCACGAGGTGCTGAGGGAACAGTGACATGGGATCGGAACTCAGGTGTCCCGACTCCTCAGCCAGGGCCTCACGCCGCTCCTGCGCGCGTGCTTTCCGCCAGCCTGGCTGGAGTCCTGGTCTAGTTTGGGTTCTCCCAAAAGCAGAGGCTGAGACAAGGACGGGGTGCAGGGAGTTCCTTGGAAGGTCATCCCAGGGGCCAGAGTGAGGGTGCAGGGGTGAGAGGGGAAAGCAAGCTGGTCACTGACACAGGTACTTGGGGCTTGATTCCACCGGGGACCCTCTGTGACATGCATCTGATCTTGATGGTGGGCAGGCGGGGGGTGTGGCCGTCCCCCCACTAGCTGTGGCCATGAACTCCCCATACTTTGCTGAGGAGAGTTCTGCAGCAGACAAGCTGAGAGGCACGGAAAGTGTGGGGACGGTCCACCAAGGCTGCAGCCGATGTCAGGGAGGTCCCAGCGCAGAGCCAATGGCACCTACTACAGACGCCGAGGGAAAGCCGTGCCCCTCACGAGGCCACGTGGAAGCCCAGTGCAGACCAGCCCTGCACGGGCCAAACAACAGAGGCGGGACAGCTCTGCCTCTCGGGACAGCTGCTGAGCTATTTTCTTCTGACCTCCTTTCCCGGTTTGGAAGGAGGTAACTCCCCCGCAGGAAGTCAGAGAAAACAACAGAACTTTGGTATCAGTTGATCCGGGCATGGGAACGGGATGGCAGGCAGCCACAGGTGCCTGGGAGGGAGGCTTCTTGCCGGCTTGGGCACCAGCTGCCCAGACGTCAGCAAGATGGAGATGGGCCACACAAGGGCACAGAACTGTGTCCCTCAGGGCACCGCCTGTGATCGGCCCGGCCACGACGCCTGGGAGACAGAGGACACCACCACCAGCCTCTCTGAGAACCTCTTCTGTGGCAAGCGGCAGGGTGGTGCAGGCAGAAGAGGCCCAGCCTTGGGAGCAGAGGCCTCGGGTTCAAGTTGTGACACCCACACTAAATACATGTCCCCTAAGGTCAGTGTAAAGACCAGAATATTATTTTATTTTATTTTATTTTTTTGAGATGGGGTCTCACTGTTGCCCATGTTAGAGTGCAGTGGCATCATCATAGCTCACTGTAACCTCAAACTCCTGGGCTCAAACGACCTTCCTGCCTCAGCCTCTGAAAGTGCTAGGACTACAGCTGAGAGCCACTGAGTCTGGCCTAAAGGCCAGAATGTTTTGTGTGCAGTGCCCAGCTGGGAGGGGCAGCAATAGTGCTTGTCACCTGAGCTTCCCCAGCCAGTGGTAGGCTCAGTGTCCCACTGCACAGATGGGACAGCTGAAATCCGAGGGCAGGTCACTTGCCCCGGGTCTTGCACCAGGCATCAAACTCCAGACTTGGGCCAGGTCCTCTGAGTCCCAGTTCAAAGCTCCTCTGATCTCACACTTCTGGAACAAACCCAAAGGCAGCTTTCCAGGTGGGGCTCCCCCGGGAAGACCTGTGCACTCACGCTATGACTTCCCAAGCTGGAGAGGGGCAGGATGCAGGCAGGAAGGTCGGGTGACCATGTGACCATGTTGGCTATAGTCCTGGCAAACTGCAGACAACTCCTCGGATATCAGAAGGAAGCAGAGTGGATAGGTCAGGGCCAAAGCGTTCGGGAAGCCACAGGCTGAGACTCTAGTCTGAGTTCTGCACGTCCTCGGCTGGCCTTGGTTTCTCCCCAGGGCTAGTGGTAGGCTGCGGGCAGTCAACCACCTGGTGGTCGACAAGTTATGAGAGGTCAGCGAGGACGGGGAAGTCAGGTGAGGCTTCCAGGGAAGCAGCTGGGGCCAGCTGGGTGGGGAAGGGGAGGCCACCCTGTCCCCGGGGCTGTCGTGCAACTGTAACACATGGACACAGTCCACCCAGACCTTAGCAGTGGGGACCCTCTGGCTTGTTCCCCTAACCTCCATTGCCTTTGGGTGAGAAGTGTCCAGCTCAGATCCCCACGACAATCTCGCCCGGCTCTCGGCGGGACTTCTGTGTGGTCGTGTATGAGGGCAGGGGTGTGGGGTGTGGGAAGGGGCTGGGGTGGGGGAAGGAGCCACATGTCCCCCCTCCCCGTGTTTCTCAGAGACCTCGTCTGTTCTGGAGCCATTGGGAGGGTCAGGAGGGCAGGAAGCAGCTGCCCTTGTGCCCCAGTCCTGAGTGTTTAACCCAGTTAGGATGGGAGGCCTTATGTGCAAGGCACAGGGTGTGGACCGGGACGCTGGAATCGCGGCGTGGGAGGGGAAGGGGTGGGCTGGCAGCCCGGAGGGCAGTCTGAACTCTCAGATCCAGTTACAGTTGGGCCACTCCGGAATCAGCTGATGACAGATATCTTCCCAGTGCCATTTCTGAGTGGGCAAAATCCTTACCCTTTCCCTGTCTCACTGCCTCATTCTGTACAAGGGATAACAGCAGTCCCTCCCGCAAAGGGATGTGACAAGGTAAACGAGTCAATACGTGTGCAGTGCTTAGAATCCTGCCTGGCACCTCACAGATTCTCGCTAAGTGTTAGTTGCCTTTGATAGTTGCTGTTGTTGCGACTATTGCGATTAATGTATCCATTCAAGCACAGGCCTTGTAGGTGCTCAGTGAGTGTTGAATGAGTGACTGAAATAAGCGCAAGTGGATGACATCAAAGATTGAAATAGACACTTGATTTGGTCTAATTAGTGATGATCTGGTGTCCATGGAAACTGAGGAATATTGAGACTCAAAATAGTTTTTCTCTGCATGGAACACACCAGAGTACACATGGGGCCTCTGCACTTTGCACCCCACAAAGGGGGCAGGTTCTTCTCCAACCTTGTTCTCTCTCCACCAGACAGTGAATCCTCGGCGGCCGGCCCATGACTCATGGACATTCAGAAACCAAGTGTCTGAACAGTTGCCGGAACATAGCAGGCGCTCATCACATGTGTTGAGCGAGTGAATGAATGAGCAAATGGATGGGTGTTGTCTGACTGCAATGGCAGGACTGAAGCTTCAGATAAAGGTCCTCATATTGGGTTGACACATCATCCATTGAGACAGGACTAGGTCCTGTTCCAGATCAGTTCAGAGTGGTGAAGCGCTTGGGCTTCAGGGTCAATCAAATCTGGGAGGAACATTGGCTCGGCCACTCCCCAGCCTGTGAACCTGGGCAAGCTAGTCTCCTTCTCAGGCCTGAGCTGTGGCATCTACCAACTGGCCCTAGTGACATTTACTCCTCAGGGATGTTGTGCAGACAAGATGGTCCAATGTGTGCAAATGCCCTTTCGCCCCCGGGAAGGGAACTGTACCGTCTTCGTGGTAGATTCTATGAAGTGGGGATAATGATGTCCTCTCTTCTTTCGAGGAATTCAGAGGCACTCACAGGATGTCATGCAGAGTGTTCTTCGTAAACTGTAGAGTGCTGTGCACATAAGAGGTTTCATGAGGATGGCTTGAGTAGCAAAGACTAGTAGGGAGGACCTGAACCCCGAACCCTGCTGGGGCAAGCTTCCCAGCTGGGGGGATGGGACCCAGAAATGGAAAGACCCCAAAAACCTGGGGGAAATTTCCCCTGACTTGAGAGTCAGGTTGGCTGGGTTCGAGGCCGGTCTCTGCCTCTGTCTGCCTTCTGTGACTTTGGATAAGCAACATACTTTTGTGAGGCCTCGAGGTTCTTGTCCGAGCAGTGGGGTGACAGTAAGTACTCCACAGGGTGGCTGTGGGATAACGGAGAGAAAGCCCGCCGAGTGCCCGGCCCTGGCGGCGGTGGTGCTCAGTAAATGTGGCCGCCCCATTTCTCTGCATCCTCACGCTCCCATCCCCTCGCCAGGGTCATGTCCTCCTGCCTCTGCTTGTCTCTTCTCTGGGTTGCACGGTATAAGGAGAAAGTAAACTAGAAGGACAAGCCAGGGAAAGGGAAGTGGGGTTGACCGACCCTTACACAGCATGAGGCAGGGACCATTGTCACCCCTGTTTCACGGGCAGGTCACTGAGACCCAGCAGCACCAGGATGCACACCCCAGTGTCGCCATGCACAAAGCTCATGTTCCGTCAGCCCCTCTAGGGGCTGCCCCGACTCTCATGTCAAACACTGCGGAGACCTGGAGCTGGCACAGAACACAGGGACAGGAACCAAATGTTTCTTGGGCCCAGCTTGGCACCCCCACCCCTACCCACCCCCAGACTCCTACCCATCCTCCATTCCCCTACCCCCCCCCGACCCCTCGCCCTCCTTTCCTGGGCTGGGTGGCCCTGCCAGCCTCTGTAGGATGCTGGGAGGGGTGGGAATCACCAGGCTGGCCCGTGTCCTTCTCCATCACAGATAAAAGCGTCATTAGATAATTGCATTTGTCCCTTATCTCGCTAGCTAGCTCTTTATTACTTCCCTGGGGAGATCTGTAACCACCCGCCTCTGCAAATTAAGCCAGTCTCCCAGCTGCAAGAGCAGGCTGAGGGACCGCTACCAGGAGAGGAGTGTGGAGTGGAGGGGAGATAACATCTTCAGGTGGCAGGGACACCCTGTTCCTCTGGGTGACGCCTCAGAGCACAGCCAGTGCCTGGCAGAGAAAGCACTGGATCCGATCTTGCCATGGTCTCTGTGCTGGGCTTGCCCTGTGACCTCAGGACTAGCACTTAACCTCCCTGGGTCCCAGGCTACGCATGGGCCAGAGAGGGACAATAAGCTTTCCCCGTGACAATCAAACCTGCCCAAGACTGGGAGACATCGACAGCGCATGCCTGCCTCTTTAAAAAATAAACCAAAAAATAGCTTTATTGACATATATTTGCATGTATTTAAAGTGTACAATTTGGTAAGTTTGGACGTATGTATCCACCCTTGAAGCCACCACCACAACCACAACAGTGAACATATCCATCACTTCCCCACATTTCCTCTAGACCCTCTGGGATCCCTCCCTCCCTCCCCACCCCTCCCTCCCTCCCCACCCCACCCCCTCATCCCCCAGCAACAACTGATCTGCTTTCAGTCACTGCAGATTCATTTGCATGTCCTAGAATTTTATATAAACAGAACTATACAGTGTGTGCTCTTTTCGTCCGACTCCTATTTTGAGATTCATCCATGCTGTTGCATACAGCAATGGTTCATTTTTTGGAGAGGCTGAGGTGGATAACTGCTTGAGACCAGGAGTTCGAGACCAGCCTGGGCAATATATCAAGACATCATCTCTACAAAAATTATCCAGGTGCCGTGGCACGTGCCTGTAGTCCCAGATAATTGGGAGGCTGAGGCTGGCGGATGGCTTGAGCCCAGGAGTTTGATGCTGCAGTGAGCTATGATTGCACCACTGCACTCCAGCCTGGGCAACAGAGCAAGACACTGTCTCAAAAAAAAAAAAAAGTTCATTTTTAAAAATTTCTAAGTAGTATCCCACTACATGGATACACCACAACTTTTTTATTCATTTTTATGTTGGTAGATATGTGGGTTGTTTGCATTTTTGAGGTATTACAAATAAAGCTTCCAGAAATGAACATTCATGTACAAATGTTCAAATGCTTTCATTTCTCTTGAGTAAAAACGTAGGAGTGGAATGGCTGAGTCTTATGGTGGGTATTTGTTTCATTTTTAAAGAAACTGACAAACTCTTCTCCAAAATGATTGCACCATTTCACAAGCCCACTAGCAATGTTTGAGGTTTCGAGTTCCTCTATATCTTCACAAACACTTGATGCCATAACTCTTTTTAATTTTAAACATTCTAAGAAGTGTGTAGTGGTATCTCATTGTTTTAATTTCCATTCTCCTAATGACTAATGATGTTGAGCATCTTTTTATGTGCTTATTTGTGTGCTAGTTTTTTAAAAAATATATTTTAACTCTGTAAGTAACACATACTTGTTTTTGAAAAGACCATCAAACATAAAGAGAAAAATTTTAACACCCATAAATCCACCACTTTAAACAACTACTATTAACAGAATGTATGATTTCAGACATTTTTCGTGTATTAATATATAGGTACTTAGGAAATTATAGCATACATTTTTTCTCCACTTAACTATCTACCATGAATATCTTACCATGTTGACAAAGTTCTAAAGCATCAACCCAGATGGCTGTATGATATTCCATCATGAATATGAATTAGCTGTATTAATTGATCCTCAGTAGTTGGACAGCTGGATATTTTCCATTTGGGGGCTTTGCAAACAATGCCATGATGGACATCTTTCTGTATTCGTATTTACATTCTTGCTGTCTGGGCCAGAAAGCATGCACATTTTAAGACTTAAATTCATATTGCCAACATGTTTTGGCTACTTTTAAAATCTGAGTATTTTAGCCGGGATGAGTGATATCAACACACTAACCATGCCCCTCTGTTTCCCACACCAGATGAATATGTCAGTAGTTTTCATTCATTCATTTATTTAGTCAATCAACTTTCTTCCCCACCATTGTTATCATTCTCTTCATCTTTCTTCCTCCTCTTCCTCCAAGGGTCTGGCCAGGGGAGACTCTGCCTCCCTGGGAAGCGATCTCACTGCCACTCAGAGCCCTCTGCGGTCTCCCCCAGGCACTAGAAGGCACTTCTCCCTATGAGAAGAGGGGCCCTGCCTGTGCTTTTTATTGCTGGATCTCTGGCAGCCAACACCGGGCCTGGCATATATGATGGATGTACAAGTAAATAGTTGTTGAACTAATGAAAAAAATGAAGGAAATAGCAAATGGTCGTTGAACTGAATACTCTTCTCCCAAACTTCTCTATTGGACAAGGAGCATTAGTTCCAGTTGGCAAATTAGAAAACTGAGGCCCAAAGGACTTAAGAACTGTGCTCAATGTTGCACAGTGAACTTCGCTCAGAGAGCACCTGGGTCCCCAGGCCCCTTTCCTGGGGCCAGGTTGTCTCTGTTAGTTAGGAGGTGAGGCTGGCTTGGAGATCCCTGGAGTTTTCTGTATGCATCTTTTGTTCTTCCTTTCTGTTATCAGAGAGACTATGAGGGACACAAGGTGACCTCCCAAAGACCTTTCCAGCCCTATGACTCTGGGACAAATGCACAAGAGATTCAGATGTCACCCTTTGTAAAATTCTCTGGCCTCTCCATATCAGTATCCTGTGTCCACGTTGGCATTTATTATTTAATGGCATTCAGGAATAAGATCTGTCACTGGGATCCCAGGATGAGGTGGCTGAGTTGCCTGGGGAGGTCCAGGCTTAAGCTGCAGCTTCATCTAACCACTGGCCCCGAGCCCCTTGTCCTGGAGCTGGGTGCCAAGAGGGCCGAGCGGGGGAGGAGAGTCATGGGTTCTTCCAGGTTCTCTCATCAGAGGTGTGATAGCCTTCCAGGCCCTCCCGGCTAAGAGGCTCCCTGGTTTGGAGGCCAATTCAGCAGCCTTTGCTGTCCCCCAGACCCTCTACTAAGGCATAGATCTTCTCCAGAAGGTGTAGAAACCAACTCACTTTTCTTTTTTTTTTTTTTTTTTTGAGACAGAGTCTCGCTTGTTGCCCAGGCTAGAGTGAATGCCGTGGCGTCAGCCTAGCTCACAGCAACCTCAAACTCCTGGGCTCAAGCAATCCTGCTGCCTCAGCCTCCTGAGTAGCTGGGACTACAGGCATGCGCCACCATGCCCGGCTAATTTTATATATATATTAGTTGGCCAATTAATTTCTTTCTATTTATAGTAGAGACGGGGTCTCGCTCTTGCTCAGGCTGGTTTCGAACTCCTGACCTCGAGCAATCCGCCCGCCTCAGCCTCCCAGAGTGCTAGGATTACAGGCGTGAGCCACCGCGCCCGGCTTCCAACTCACTTTTTACACTTGGGACCAAATGCTTTTCATCATGTGACTTGCACCAGGAAAGCTGAGATGCTGTCTAAGTCACTTTTGTGTAAGGGCAGAGGAATGGGTGTTGGGGTGTCCTTCTGAGATGGGGGTGTGTCTCACAGGCAGAAGCCCTCCCACTGTTATTAGTTTTGGAAGTAAGGCCGTCCATGAGAAACTGCCTTTTGACTTTGATGTAGGGAATGTCCTAGATTTGTTTTAAAGAGCTTGGGAGGAAGGGCTCGTGGAGATATGGAAGACCAGGCCAGTGAATCAGGAGCCATCATTTAAGCAAAGAAAGGAATCCCTGAGACAATCAAGTACAATTCTCTTCCATCATAACTTCCACCATTTAGAAAAAAAGAAAATTGAGGCCCAGAATCAGTGAATTGACCTATCCAAGGTCACTCAGTCAGTAAAAGATAGAGCTGGGACAATGTATACAAACCGATGCAAAAAGGTGGCCATGCACTCCTCCGTGGAGTAAGGAGCATCCAAAAATCATAAAAATATCATTGTGAGGGACACAATGGAGTAGACGACAAGACTTCTCTACCCTTTAGTTTCTCAGAAGTGGAAAATGTCCACCTATGGAAAATATGATAAAACTCCATGAATTTTTGAGAAACAAAGCCTTGATTCTAATTATTCTGTCATGATCTAAATATTTCACAAGTTTAAACAGCTGGGACAAAAAATAAGATATTAAAACCATGACCCCTGGGACCTGTTAAGAGCCACCAACCAGAGCCCAGAATTCCGTGGCAGGAGGTGATATTTCAGGACCACGGACAGCAGCCTGAGAAATGACAGCATTTGATCTCGTTGCCTGTCTGCCTCTAAGCCCAGCACTGTTTTGCACCTATGCGGGAGCAAAACCATAGAGCATCACTTCAACTATTTGCCTTTATGTGAGGAGACAGTGTGAGTACGAGTCCCAGGGTGACACACAGATACGGGGTCCAGGAAGGACACACACTCCTTAAACATTTCCCCAACTAGTCTCCCACCTTGTGAAAAATTCCATTGTCCTCACATTTGGGTTAAGCTATTTTCACTTCCATGGGAAAAAAAAGGTAATGTTCCTATGATTGTATAGTCGGGGATAGTTTGAAATAATGTCCTTCCCCTCAAAAGGCTTGAAATCTGGTTGAGCAGATAAAAGATTTGCATACAAGTTTACCAAGCAAAGACTAATCATGTCTGATAAGAGTCAAGTAGTGGTGCCGATGGTGAGGGCTGGGCAGGACTGGGCAAAAATATTCCCTGCAGCGGAAGGATTGAGTGGAGTTGAGCTGAGCCTTAAGTTTGGGGGAGAAAAGTAAGCAAGAGGAGAAGGCATTCTTGGCAGGAACATGTGACAAAGGTGTGGTGGCAGGAATGTGTATGACATGTGCACATGCCACAAGGAGGTGGGAAGTGTCAGGATGGTCATTAGACCAATATGGCTGAGACAGAGTTACTGATGGGGGAAAGGGGTGGAATGATAAGACAGAAAGGTTAGAAATTCCTAGTTTTCCTGGAAGATAAAACTGTGGCAGACCCTCACATTCTCATCTTAGATCCTTCCTCCCAGGAAATACCTCCTCATCTCTGTGGGAGGTGCCCTGTCACCCCACTTGCATGGCTGCCCCATGCTGCAGAGCAAGTGACTGCTAATGCCTAATGTGTGCACCTCCTGCTGGGGGCGAGGAGGAGGGAGATGAGCTGTGACCACAGGGATGAAGTGCTAATAATGGGGTTCACACAGAAAAGGAAGAGAAGAAGGCTTCTGGGGCAAGCAAATGAAGCTGAGGGTGCCAGGTGGGCATGTAGGCTTACATGGGTCGGGTCCACACAGTCCTGGATTCTCTGCTGGCCCTGCAGGGTGGGGAGGCATGAAGGGAAACAGGTGACTCAGACTGCTCAGTCTCTGAGCTATGGGGCTGAGGGGGCTGATGTGGGGAACAGCCTGTCCTTCAGGGGAGATGGCTGCTCAGCTAATCAGTTCTGGAACATCGTCTGGCAGGAGACGGGGCCGCAAGCACTGCCTAGCAGGCCCTGCCATCTGGGGGCTCCCTGTGCACCCCCTCTCTAGGCCAGAGCTCCCCAATGACCTGGCTGCCTGTGCACCTGACCCCCATCTGGGCTGCCTGGGGAGGGGCAGGGCCTGGGTGCTAGTGTCATCAGCTCACCTCCCACCCCTCAGTGGAGACAGAAGCACCCCTCAGCTCACCAGGGGCCCCCAATATCTCTTTTCCAGGGGTCTCTTTTGCGGGCCACTAGATGCAGCCATGGGGAACTCAGTCACCCTGGGCATCAGAGATACCCGGTCGTCTGAAGGATGACCCAAAGTTACTAGGACAACAGGCAGGTGCTGACACGGACTCTGCACTCACTCCGGCCCGGCCCGCTGCAAACGCCCGATGCAGAATAACTCGGTGAGTCCTCACCCGAGCCCTGGGAGGCAGGTGCTACCACCAACAACCCATCTTACAGATGAGGAAACTGAGGCTCTCCTAGAAGCTGAGTTGCCCGGTCCTGCCGACCGGTCAACTGCCAAATGGAAGCATGTGAACCAAGCGCTCCACCAGAGGACAGAGTCTGGGGGACAGAGGGAAGGGAAGAGCCAGGACAGCCACCTGGGGATGGGGAGTGGGGACAACCGCAGGTGCTGAGCACCCTTGAGGGCCAGGAGCGTGCCACAGCTTTCCCTCCTGCCATCAGCTCCCCTGAGCCGGCCCTGACGCGGTGGCGCTGAGCAGTGTTGGTGACACTGAATTCTCTCTGGTAGAGCCACAGAAATCACACAAGGGGTTATGCTGGCTGTTTTGTAGAAGAGGAAACAGACACTCGAAAAAGTTAGGTAACTTCTGAAAGCCACAGAGTGGAAATTAGGCAGAGCCAGGGTTTAATCCAGCCCGTCCCGCCACTCTAAGCCACTGCTGCCAGCTGGCAAGAGGAGCTCTGGGGACCAGGATCACCTTGAAGTCACTTGAAGACTCCTCCCCGGGAGACCCTGCAAGTCAACCTCTTTGAAGCCTATAGAGTTGTAGGTTTGGGGCCTGGGCAAGGGGTCCTCCCTCCCTCAGAGACCTGGCTACCCGGCCCCCCCTGAGAAGCCCTCACTGCTCTGGCCCTGACCCTAGGGTAGGGCTGCCTCCCCCGCCCGCGCCTCCCACCACGGCCTCGGCCAGGTGTCAGACCTGGGCCTCCTATTATCCTCCGCCCTAGACCCAACTCTCCCCTCGTCTCTCCCGAGCCCTGCAGCTCCCTCGTTCCCACGTTCTGGCCTCCTGGGCATCACTCTGGAGTCCCTGCCAGCACCTTCTTTATGGAGCCTCCTCGGCAGACCCACCTCCCAGGTGACCTCCCCTGGGGTGTGGGGGTTTCCGACCCTGCGGTGTTGCCCTGGAAGACACCAGGCTCAGGAGGGAGGTGGCCCTGTGGGCCCCAGTGGAATACGGCCCTGGGAAGGAGGGAAGGCACAGGGAGGACTTCTTGCCTCTCAGTTTGGGCTAAACCTGATGCTTCCTGCCAGCCTGCTGCACCCCAAGCGGGCCAGGGCTCGGTGCACCCCAACTTCCTGGGCTGGGGCCCACCAAAGCCCTCACACACCCACTGAGGAGGCCTGCAAACCGCTTTATTAGATTAAAGCAAACATCTGCTGAAGAAGAAAAGTAAAACCTTAATTGGAGGCCCCGGGGATGTTTGCAGGGACAGATGGGAGAGGATCTAATGAAATCACCTCGTCCGGGCCTCTGTGCAGACCTCGCAGATAAAGCGACATTGCCAGGCAACCGGGCTTTTCACCTGGAGGCCTGATAAGGGGCTTGGGGGAGCTGTGTGCTTGGAAAATATGACTTTGTGAGTGGGGACGAGGGCGTGTTGACTCTGCTGCCCAGCGCCTGGGCTCCCCGTCAGATAAGCAGCTGCCACTTTCCCTGAGGTGAGGCAGGAAGCCTCTCCCAAGGCCCCCTGCTAGGGACTGCGCATGTGGACGTGTCCTGAGCCCCAGCCAGAGAGACAGCTTAGTCGCTCCCTGGAATCCGGTGCCCACCAAAGCACAAGACATTTCTGGCCACCGGAGGCTGCTGGTGACAATGGTCTCTCTTCTCCTCTCCCTGACTCTGGTTCAGGGGCCCTGGCATGGAGGAGCGTGTAGGGCTAGATCTGATGCGCATGGCCGTGCAATGCTTCGCAGCACCCGGCGCCTCTCAGCCTCTCTACCCATCTTCTCCCAGTGACCCTGCTTCCCTTGGAGTGAAAGCCAAAGTCCCACCAAAGCCCACAAGGCCCTGGCCCCACACTGCCCATCTCCCGCCACCCCTGCCTCACTCTCTTCCAGCCACCTTGGCCTTCTTGCTCGACCTCAAACCTGCCAGGTAAGCTCCTTCCCCAGGGCCTTTGCACTGGCTGCCCATTCTGCCTGGAATGTTCGTCCTCCATATACCTCCATGGCTCCCTCCCTCCCTAAAGCGATCATCTCAAAGAGGCCCATCCCTCCCAGCCTGGTATTCCACAGCTGTTGCCATCACCTAGCCCACTGTGAGCGCACGTATTACTGTGCTTACTATTCAGTCTGTCTCCGCAGCCTAGAGTTCCAGCTCCAAGAAGGAAGGGGCCTTCGCTCTTTTCTTCTCCAGCATATTCCAAGAATAGAACAGAGGCAGGAACACAGTAGGTGCTCAATAAATGTTAGTGGAATGCCTCCCCTTCCCAGCCCTTGAAACAGCTGCAGTAGAACTGGTGAAAAAGAGGCTGGGTCCAGAGAGGGGCAGAGAGTGGCAGTGCCCAGAATGTCCCACGCAAGGTGCTGAGCAGGTACTCCTGGGGACAGCCCCACCACAGGGGACAGGCAGGGGAAGGCAGCCTTGTTCAGGAAGGAAGACCCAAGGCTGGGCACCACGCAGAGCTTTGCTCTCACCCCAGCCCTGCTATCGATTTGCTGTGTGGCTTGGGACAAGGCACTATCTGTCTCTGTGTCTCAATTTCCTCTTTTGTCAGACAATATTAGCATCTTTATCTAAAAACAATAAACTTCCACATTACAGCTTTGGGCACCTACAGCCTGAGGCGAAATCCTGCCTCTGTCACTTACTAGCTGTGGGTCAGGCAATGTAGGCACCTTCTGGAAACCTCTACCTTTACTTGTAAATGACATAATGATAGAGACTGCATCACACGTGAGCCTTTTGCATGTCCTGCCTGTTTTGCTCTTCACACACTTGTGGTGCAGCTGCTCACACTGTCCTCCCCATGGGGAATGACGAAAGAGCAGCGAGCCCGGGCTCTCCCCATCCTCGTTCTGTCGCTGCAGCTTGGATGATGGAAGGCTGTGTGCATTTTCCTTGCCTGGTGCACTCTGGCCTTGGGTGGTGCTCACCTACTGGGCCTCAACCTTGGTCAGGGGCGTTGCAATGACAAGACACTTCCTAGGTAGGACAAGCGTCAACAGCCCTCCACATTAGTGCAAAGAACAATCAAGCCCCTGAATCGGGGATGGTGGAGAAACCCGGGGAAGCCTGAGAAGGGACAGGGCCTGCAGGGCACTGAGCTGCAGGCGGCTGCAGGACCAAGGACCATTTGAGGGACGGGGACACCTTCGGGCCGCCCACACCCCAGACACAGAGCCAGTGTTAGTCGGCCTCTTAGCCTGGGTTCCCTGGAAGGGTCTGAGTGTACGTGGCTTACCAGGGATCCCTGGTACAGCGGGGCAGGGAGAAGAAAGTGAGGGTGGAGGGTGGAGGTGGGGAAGGGAAGCCAACAACGTGTGTGCTGTCAGTTGAGTGCTGCCAATGGAGTGCGCATGCTCTCAGTAAAGTGTGTGCTATTCGTAAAGCATGTGCTGTTGATACAGTGTGTGCTATTGATAAATTGCGTGCTACTGATAAAGTGTGTGCTATTCATAAAGTATGTGCTGTTGATAGAGTGTGTGCTGTTGATAAAGCATGTGCTATTCATAAAGTGTGTGCTATAGAGCCAAACACCACTGTGAGAAATGGAGCTTAATCCCTCAGGGAACTGCTGGGAAATGGTACAAAAACACCCGCCTCACAATGATCCCACCCAGGGGTATTTATAAATGAATGCCTGAGATCGCTGGCTGACCGCTGGTCCTGGGGCGTAATTCCCTGAGCTTTCAACTTCTTGCAGCCTCTGGGTTTCTGTAAAAGACTCTGGGCATGCAAGGGCAGGTCTTGGCAGCAGGAGGTTGGTCAGGACCCTGAAAGAACCGGGACACGCGAGCAGGGCTCTGACTGCAGCTGGCAGGGTCAGACTCGGGCCAGGCTTGTGCGGAGCAGCTGGGGGCTCTGGCCTGCTCTGAACCTGCAGCTCCCCTCTGGGGAGGGGGCCACCTCTAAGGACTCTCTCGGTACCAGCATTCTGGGGGCTGCACATCTGTGAGAACCACCTCTGGATTCAGGGAGACCAGCTCGGCAGGGGCTCAGTACCTGGAGCGCTCCCGGGTGTGCATGAGCTCTGCCCCCCGCTCTCCGGCCTCCAGGCTAGACCACAGCCATCTTCCTGCAGTCAACGTCCCCACACAGTAGGGAGTGACGTTTTTATGGTGGTGAACTATACATAACACAAAATTTGCCATCTTAATAATTTTTATGTGCACAGTTCAGTGGCATTAAGTCCATTCACATAGCTGTGCAATCGTCATCACCATCCACCTCCAGAACTTTTTCACCTTCCCAAACTCTGTACCCATTAAGCACTAACTCCCCATGCGCCGCCCTCCCTCAGGCCCCCCCCACCCGCCTTTGGCAACGAGTGTTCTGTGTACTGTCTCTATGAACGTGACTAGAGGGTGATTTTTTTTGAGACAGAGTCTAGCTTTGTTGCCCAGGCTAGAGTGGCATTAGCCTAGCTCACAGCAACCTCAAACTCCTGGGCTCTAGCAATCCTCCTGCCTCAGCCTCCCGAGTAGCTGGGACTACAGGCATGCGCCACCATGCCCGGCTAATTTTTTCTCTATATATTAGTTAACCAATTAATTTCTTTCTATTTATAGTAGAGACGGGGTCTCGTTCTTGCTCAGGCTAGTTTCAAACTCCTGATCTAGAGCAATCGGCCCGCCTGGGCCTCCCAGAGAGCTAGGATTACAGGCGTGAGCCACCACGCCCGGTGAGGGTGATTTTTAAAAAGCATCTCAGTGACCAAAGCTGCCTCCTGTCGCCTACCTCTCCCTTCCCCAGGTTGGCACTTCCACCCCAGAGTCAGGAGTAGTGCTGTGGCTGCCAGCCCCACACCTTCGTCATTCATTTACGAAATAGAAATGCTACAGAGCTTTGTGTATAAGATTTTTTTTTTTATAATAGCAAAAGCAGAACAAAACAAATGCCAGGAAATCTATCTGTAAATTAAACAATAAAGTGTGGTGGACCACTATACTCATGACAGGGGTAGATATTGATGATATGATGCTAGAAAGGAAGCATGTTCCAAACGTGCACAGGTTCACAATGACGCAACTCAGAAGGGCTTGGGGCACTTACTTTCCAGTGCTCAGCTAGAGCCCTTTGCTGGGAACTGCCCTCTACTGAATGGGGCAGCCTTAACAAAGCCTACAGAATAGATGCTTTAAAATTACCAGGGCTTATCTTTGGGTAGCGTTAGTATAGGTAATTTTCCTGTATTTCTCAAGTTTTTGACATGAAGTATGTGTTACTCGTCTGTTGTATTCTCCAGGTCCTTTTCACTCTACCTCTTTGCTGTTCCTTGAACTTGCCAGATGTTCCTGCCTCTGGGCATTGGCACTTGCCCTGCCCTCTGCCTGGAGCTCTCTTCCCTTAGACACATGCTGGCCCACTCCCTCCCCAACTTCAAATGTCCCCTCCTTGGTGAGGCCTCCTCAGATCCACCCTACTGAGATAGAACCCCATCCCTCTCCCAGCACCCCTCCTCTGCTTTATTTTTGTCCATAGCATTTGTTGCCCCCTGACATGCTGTACGTGTTACTTCTTTACGTATTCATTGTCTGTCTTTACCCTCTAGAATGTAGGGCCTTTGTTTTATTTACTGCTCAGCACCTAAAACAGCCGAGTACTGTTCTCAGTACATAGTAGGTACTCTAAGATGTTCTAAGAGTAGCTACACAGTAGGTGCTTAACAAATGGTTGTTGGGGGCAGGTGCAGAAGCTCACGCTTGCAATCCCAGAATGTTAGGAGGCCAAGGATCTCTTGAGGATTGCTTGTGGCCAGGAGTTCAAGACCAGCCTGGGCAACATAGTGAGACTCCATCTCTATAAAAAATTTAAAAATTAGCCAGGTGTGGTGGCTTATGCCTGTAGTCGCAGCTACTCAGGAGGCTGAGGTGGGAGGATTGCTTGAGCTCAGGAGTTTGTCACTACAGTGAGCTATGATCACATCATGGCCCTCCAGCCTGGACAACAGAGTGAGACCCTGTCTCTAAAAAAACAATAAGAAGAAACAAAAGGTTGTTGAATGAATGAGTAAATGCATGAATGGGGCCATTCCAGTCTTATTTGAGCTCCTACCAGGTTCTCATTTAGGGACTGGAGGGGGCGCAGGTGTGGGACAGGAAGTAGAAAGCAGCAGCAGTTGGGGTGGTGGGCAGGAAGAAGGAGGACCCCTGGATGATGCCAGCCAATGACAAGCCATCATCCAGATGACAGGTTCACTATGGCACTGGGGTCAGGTGGCAAAGGGTTTCTGATTCGGCCCCAGGGTGAGAGCAGCAGTGTGTCTAGAGCATCCAGGGCCCAGGGCGGAGGGAATTCAACCAGAAAACTAATCTTCACACGAAACATCCAGGTTTTGAGAACTCTCCAGAAGAGACAGGTTGCCAATGGGAAGAAGGCTATCCTAAGGGCCTAATGGGTAGATATTTACAAGGACTCCTATTTTGGCTTGATATAAGAACTGGCTCCCCCTCCTCCCTCACCACCCGCATGAGAACTATCCAAGGAGTTGAACTTCCTGGCGAAGGTGAGTTTGCTGTCTGGATGCCTGCAGAGTCCAGGATTCCCTCACCCATGGCTTGAACTTTCAATCAATGCATTCAAAAGCTACTCATTAAGTGTGCGTCCTTGCTCAGCACTGTGAAAGCAATGACGACTTAACATTGTTTAAATAAATAAATACACATACAGCGACAAAGTGTAAAGGCACAAAACTGGGCTGCCAGAGAGAGAGGCCTCTCTAGGGCCTCCCTGATACCAGAGGGAGCCCTGAATGATGAGCCTGTCTCCAGCCTGGGATCCGGGAAAATGCACCGGGGCACAGCAGACCTCAGGGGCATGGCGCGGGGCGCTGGGGCTGGCAGGGACCTGGGTGCACACTGGAGGAACGCGAGGCCCACAGGCGGGGAGTGACTTGCCCGTGGACACACAGCAAATCGGTGCAGCCGTCGAGGGGTGGAGGATCAGCGCAGCCTCCCCGCACCCCCACCCCAGGCCACTGGCTCCCGGCCAGATCCGCCAGCTATGAGCCCTGAAGGCCAGAAGCAGCGAGAGGTGAAGCCGGAGGTGGAGAGAGCCTCGGCTGGACCCCTAGGGGGTGGGAAAAGGGGACAGGGGGCGGCACCGCTGACGTCATTTCCGGAGTCGGGGGTATATAAGCGGGGCGCAAGAGCTCTGTTGCTACTGCAGTACACTAGCCGCGGGCAGAGGCTTGTGGCGGACCGACGGACGGACGCCGAGCCACTGCTCCCCTCACCCCCGCGCCCGCGCCGCTTCAGCCTGCCCCCGGGCCGCCGGTCCAGCCGCCCCTCGCCCGGAGCCTCGGTGCCCGGCCCCACACCGCCAGCTGCTCGGCGCCCCGGGTCCGCCATGCGCTCCGCCGCTGTCCTGGCGCTCCTGCTCTGCGCCGGGCAAGGTGAGCGAGCGCGGGGGCTCGGGGAGAGGGTCCCCGGGCGCCCCTGCCTGCTCTTGTCCTGCCTGCTCTTGTCCTGCCTGCCCTGAGGTCCGGGCACCCACCGCGCAGCGCCACGCGCCCCTCCACACGTCCCCGCGGGCGCGGCGAGTTTCAGCACCGCGGACAGCGCCTCCGCCTCCCACCCGACTCCGGAACCCGGCCTCCGCCCAGGACCCGCGGGACGCTTGGGCCGGACTCCCAAGCCCGCGGGGTCGGGCCCCCTCGCGCCCCCACCCCTAGTCTGGGCTTGGCGCCTCGCTGCATCGGGACCAGCGCGGGTCCGCGCGGTGGCCGGCCAAGGTCACTGGGGGGAGGTGGGAGGGACTGCTCTCTCCCCCTGTCCCCTTTCTCCCTCCTCCATCCCCCCACTCTCCCTGTCTTTCAGCCCTTGCTTCTCCCTCTCTCTCCCTCCCTCATCTCTCTCTCCCTCATCTCTCACAGCCCCCTATCTCTTTCCCCCACCTCTGGGGGCTCTGTCCCTCCCCCTGCAAAGTCCCCCACCCTAATCCCACTGCTGCCCTTGGCCTTGTTTTCATAGCACTTTTCCCTCCAGAGCACACCTCCTCCCCTGCAGGAGCCTTCCCAAGGGGAGGGAGGGCCTCCCAGTGCAGCTTCTGGGGGCCATGCCCCGGGGGCAGCAGCTGGGTAAGGGAAACAAAATCAGCCCCAGCTGGCCTTTTGGGTGGGGGCAGTTTATGGGGGAAGCATTGGGTGCAGGGGCCCCAGTGAGCCCAGTCAGCCAGGACTGGGCTGCCCTTGGAGCAGAGGAGTGACTCCAGTGCTCTTTCTTTCTCCCTAGTCACTGCCCTCCCTGTGAACAGCCCTCTGAATAAAGGGGACACCGAGGTAAGAGGGGTGCTGGGGACAAGGGGTAGGAGGTTCCAGTGGACACCTCACAGCAGTTCTTGGGCAGCTGCAGGAGTGAGTTTGGCATGAAGCCAAGAGCCAGCACTGCGGCTGCTGAGCCTGGGGACAGCTTGCAAAAGAAGATATCAAAGATTGCTTACTTTCGCTGCCATCCCGCTGTGGGGACTTCCCCAGCTTCCTCTGAGCTGCCTGTGCAGCCCGAAGGGCCAGTGTCTTACCTGCTGGGTGGAGGTGGCAGGCCCGCTTGCTGTCTTAAACACTGAATCCAGTAGGCCCACCATGGGCTGGTGGGGGCAGCTTCTCTGTAGTTGTCTTTGTCCACAGACCTGTGAGAATAGCCTTCACCTGCCTAACTGTGGCCTCCCCCTTCCCTCTTCTTCTCCCCACAGGTGTGCCAGCAACACCCCCAGGTACTCCAGCCCTGGCTCTCCTAAAGGGCCACAATGAAAACATACTTTTTTCTCTTTTGTGAGACAGCGTCTCACTCTGTTGCCCAGGCCAGAGTACAGTGGCATCATGATAGCTCACTGCAGCCTCAAACTCGTGGGCTCAGATGATCCTCCTGCCTCAGCTTCCTGAGTAGCTGGGGCTATAGGCATGTACCACCATTCCTGGCTAATTTTTTCTATTTTTTTTTTTTTTTTTTTTTAGAGATGAGGTTTTCCTATGTTGACCAGGCTGGTCTTGAACTCTTGGCCTCAAGTGATCCTCCTGCATTGGTTTACAATGTGCTAGGATTACAAGCATGAGGCACCACACCTGGCCTGAAAACATTCTTGAGCATGCTCCTGCACCCAGGGTCCCAGCTGGGACTGGTGGTGGAGGTCACATGGGAAAGGGCCTTACGAAACACTGGGAGGGGTTTCTTTAGCAGCATGAGACACTCCATGCTGTGCGTGTACTTGGAATTCATTCATGATGGAGCTGGAGCTGTTTTTGCAGGCTTTGGTACTCATATAAACTTCCACTTGGGGATCAGAGAAATTTCTATTTTCTACCTTTCCAGGAGCTGTTTTCTTCTAGTAGAGGCTACAGTTAAAACCCAAAGTATCAAAGAGATTTCAGCCTCAATTTACTTAATTATATTTCCTATTTTTTAGCTGCATATAGAGCAGAATTTAAACCCCTACCATTCATTCTAGCTGTGCAACCTTGGGAAAAATTCTTTAACTTCTCTGAGCTTCCCCTTTCTCTCCTTTCCCTCAAGGGGAAGAGTAAAGTGGGAATCATGACTCTGCAGTGCTTGGCACATAGTTGGTCCTCAGTAAATGGCCACTGTTATTCCTAGAGCTTCCCTTCTTGATCTCCCCAACCTTCTTGGGATCCCTCCCCAGTTCTTGTCTTCTGGAGTCTGCCCCCACGGACAGGTGATTACCTGACAGGCAAGGTCTTGGGTTGCAGGGAGATACAGGGAATAGGCTGCTGGACCCTCTGCCAGGTCCCTTATGGGAGACACTCTGGTCACCATATTCTGCCCAGCAGTCGGGCCAGGGGCACCAGAGCAGCTGGTTAAGACCCGAATGCTCCATCTGAAGCTGTTGTGACTACACACACATACTGTGGAGCACTTGCCAGTTTGCCATCCTGCATCCTTGGACCGGTTGCCTTGGCATCCCTTAGACACAGCCTTCCACCCCCACGCTCCCGCCAGCATTGCCTGACGCCTGTCTGACACCTCCTGCTCCTCTACCCGGGCTATTGAAGCAGGTCTGGAGTTGTGACTCTGGGGGTGTTGACACTTCACGCTGGAAAAGACTATTTTTCCATCTGTGCCTTATTACCCTGGGAGGGCAGCGGGGAGGGTGTCCTTACTCCCATTTTACAAATGAGGAAACTGAAGCTCAGAGAGGTTAAGTCACTTGTCCAAGATCACACAGCTAGTATAGCACACTACAGTTGGTACCATCATCAAAGATCACTCATTTATCAGGTAATTATCTGCAGCACCTTGATGGGCAGTGGATATGATTTTCAGAGGTATGGCCACAGTTGGCCTGGGATGGGCACCCAGATGTAGCCAGTTTGTGCTCACATCTAGCCAGGGGTTCATCCCACGAGTCAACAAGGAGCCAGAATATGAAGCTGTGACTCTTTGCATGTGACACCATCATGGGTGTTGGGAGACAGGTCCTGTTTCCACAAAGGGAAGTGCCAGGGAAGGTCTTTTTCTCCTCTGGGCAGTCCAGATGGACTTCCTGGAGGAGCTGACCTTCGGCCATCTTTAAGACCAAAGCACAGTTTAAAGACATCCTTTTAGTGCCCAGGAGCAGCTTCCTCATACTTAGAGAAATAGCATTTGGGGATAAGAAGATACCGGGTACCCACCCCAACACCCCTCTCTCACCACGATCCACCTTATAGGGGTGCCTGCTGGCCATGTGATGGAGTGCCTGGCACATGGCCGGCACCATACAAGGGTTTTCTATTATCGCTGCTATTACTGAGAAAGCTATATGCTAAAAAAGCAGAGCTGTGCCCCTGAGCCAGGCACCCGCTAAAAGCAAATGCCTTGCGTCCTCATTAGAAATTTGCCCTCGAGCCTCCAGGGGCTGAGCCGGATGCCCAAACCAGCCCCAACCTACCCCGACTCTCTTCCCAGGTGATGAAGTGCATCGTCGAGGTCATCTCTGACACGCTGTCCAAGCCCAGCCCCATGCCTGTCAGCCAGGAGTGTTTCGAGACACTCCGAGGAGGTATGGGCCACATGCTGGGGCAGGGGGCTGGTGCCTGCTGGGCTGGGAGATGGGTGTGTGGCTTTTGATGGAATTAATGATTCAAATCAACAATCACTGGCTGAGTGCCTGCCTTGGCCAGGCACTGTGCTGGAGCCCGAGGGGTGTGGGGAGACGAAAGGGTGACAACTCCTGTGCTTACACACTGGCAGAGGGGACACATGTGGACATAACTAACTAGAATCTGGGCAGAACCAAGCCAGGACTGGAACAGCGAGCCACCAGGCTGTGAGCTCCCCGTGGATAAGGACTTTGGGTGCTATGTCCCCAGTGCCTAGGCAGCCTCTGGCACCTGGCAGAGCCTCTAGATAGGGGACAAAATCTTTCCAGCCAGCCAGTCAAGCTTCAACTAGCTGTCACATGGAGCCAGTAGCATTTGGGGTGCGCTTAAAAAGAAACATTGCAAGTCAATAGGTGGAAAAAGGAAGAAAGGGCCCTCCAGGCAGAGCAGACAGCGTAAGCATGGCGCAGAGATGGGAACATGCGCCGTGTTTGGGGGACCTTCCTCTTCCTCACGGGGCTGCCCCAGCCTGGCTGAGGTCTGGGTGTTGGGACAGCGGCTGACCTTTCCCATGTAGTGGACAACTGACACCTTGGAAAGGAGGTAATTTAAGAAGTGTTAACTCTAGACCCAGTCTTGCTGCTGCCACCTGGTTTTGAGTTTCCAGAGTAAATTCCTTGTGCTCAGCTGAAAATATTGCTGGTAATCTTTATCTCCGCCGTTCTCGGGAACCGCCCGTGACCACTCTCCTTCCGCAGACGAACGCATCCTTTCCATCCTGCGCCACCAGAATTTACTGAAGGAGCTCCAAGACCTCGCTCTCCAAGGTATTTTCCAGCCGCCGCACCTGATTCTGGGTAATTCCAGTAACTGAGAGTCAGGGAACCAGGTGGAAGGTCGAGTAAGGGCCTCGCTGGCGCTGTTATTTCCTTTCAGTTGCAGAGTGGAAAAGTGGCATGCTACCTGGTTCCACCTGTCATTGATATTGTTAAAGAGATCAAGGCCCAGAGAGGTTGAGTGACTTGCCCGAGGTCACACAGTTAACAGGGACACGGGAGACGCAGCTTCCCAGTACCCCACAGCCTCTAGCGTTCAGCCCTTTCAGGGAAGCACTTCCAAGACTAGCATGCGGACAGGATTCCTTTCCTCTGTGAACGGGAAAGTGAGTTGACCACAGGGAGAGAGGAGGGGCCTCGTCCCTGGGTCTTGCCTGCCCCAAACACCGGCCAGACTTTCGATGTGCTTCAGAGTGAGGGATGTTTCCCCAGGAGATTGAGGAAATCCACGGCGCTATCGGGGGGGAGTGCAGTGAACTTAGAGGTAGTGAGCTCCTTGTCACTGGTGGCAGTCAAGCTGAGCCTGGACAGCTTGCTGGCTGGAGGGTTAGGTTGCTGTCACCCCACAGTTGGCGGCCACTCTGCCCAGCCTGCGGCCCCTTCCAGTCTTGACGTAAGGTACAAGCTGCTCTGGCAAATTGGGAAGCCGGGGTGCTGGCCTGCCCCCTGCTGACCCTTGGGGGCGGTGGCGGTGTGGACGGGGTGGTACCATTGTGCCCTCGGGCCTCTCCCTGAGAACGGCTCTCTGGCATGAGTCCCGTGTCTGCTTCCCCAGGAAGTGACGGCCCAACTTCAGGGCTGGGCTTGTGTCTGGGCTGGGCTGGGGACACGAAGGCCGCTCCGGCTCCGGGAAGGGCCCCGCTCTGAGGAACAGAGATGTGGGGAGGAGATGCGTGAAAACAGCCACAGAAATGGGATCCCTGTGGCCGTTCCTCCCTCCCTCCCCCACCAGGCAGCATGGCGGCGCATGCCCCTCCTGTGGCTGTGGGGGTGCGCCGAGTCTGGGCGGAGCCGGGGCTATTATTACCCAGGTTTTTAATGTCGTCATCATCCACCCTGGGCTGGTGTTTTTTTTTAAACTAAGCATTAAATATTTTATTTCAATATGATAATTTTAAAATTAAATATTGAATGACTAACTTATTACATTTAAATAATTAAATATCATGCCAACAGATTGTTACAGGGGCATGTGTCCTGAGACGTCTGTATGCAGACACACGTGTGTGAATCCAATATGCGTGTATATCGCTGCTTTCTATGTAAAGAGTTCAGACGTGTTTCCGTCCGTCCATCTGTCTACCCATCTGCTCCCTCCTGGGCTCCCATGACATCTTCCGCAGACCTGTCTCAGCACTCACTGTGCAGCAACCTTGTTTTAGAAATGAACAGCCCAAGCTTGCAAAGCCCGAGTTGCCCAAGGTCACAGAGCTGGGAAATAACAGGAGAGGACTGGAACCCACCTGTGCCTGGGGCCAGAGCCGGGCAAGCTCCCTGGCCCGCAGCCCCCACAAATCCCATCACGGGGAAACATGGGGCCCAGCTGCGGAGCTGGTCTGGCTGAGGGCCGGCATCAGGCCCCGGGCGCAGGTGTGGGGACGGTCGGAGGAGCCGGGTGGAGTCGGGGTGCAGGGAGAGGGGCTCTGGGTCATGGCAGTATGTGCCACCGTGGGCTCAGATGCAGGTCCGGGGCTTGTCCTTCTCCCCAGGGCCTGGGCTCATAGGGTCCCAGGGCAGCAGGGGCTGCTTGAATCAAGACCCCCCCACCCCATGAGGGGACAAGCAGTCATTGTTACCTCCTGCTGCAGGGTCCCCTGAACTGCCAGCCATGTCTTGGGGGTTCCCCACTCCTGCCCCAAGACACCCTGTTCCATTTGAGCCTTTGCTGCTCTGTGAGGCAACAGGCAGGGCTTGTGCTCATTTCCCAGGTGAGAAACTGAGTCAGGAGAGGAGGTGTGGCTGGCTGATGGCCCCCACTGAGAGGGCAGGGGTGTCAGCCCTTCCCCACTCCCTAGGCTCATGCCTCGCAGCGTCTGATTGGCCAGGCCTGGAACACGACGCACCCCATTTACAGAGGGGGAAATGGGGCCTTCGCCCTCACAGACAGATGTACCAGGGCTGGGCCACGTGGGACTTTCCCTCCTGTCCCCATCCAGGTGCCAAGGAGAGGGCGCAGCAGCAGAAGAAACACAGCAGTTTTGAGGATGAACTCTCAGAGGTGCTTGAGAACCAGAGCACCCAGGCTGAGCTGAAAGGTCAGTGCCAGCCGGTCTGGCCAGAGGCAGGGGAGGGAGGACCACAGTGAGGACAGTAGTTATGACGGATCGAGGGTTCCTGAGAGTCAGGGGCCCCTCCTGTAAGCCCTGGTAAGTAGCTGTTATTTCCTCTCTTTACAAATGGGGAAACTGAGGCGGCATGCCTGGAGACTTGAATCGGGGCTTTTCTCACTCCACAGCCCTGGGTCAGTCCCCTCTGCCCCGCACAGGGGCCGACACTCTGGGGCAGGAAGTCTCTGGCCTGGCAGGTGGGCGGCCCCAACTCTGGGTCTACCCAGTGGCCACTGCGGCAGAGCCCCTGCCACCAGCGCGTCTCTCCTGGGGTTCCGTGGTGCCTGAGATAGCCACGTAGCAGGGGGATCGGAGGGGTGGGTGTGAAACACTAAATCAACCTGGATCATCTTTCTAGAAACCAAAGAGGTTCTGGGCGTCAGAGGTCATGCTTGGGGCCACGAGATGCTCTGTGCCCATCCTCCCCGCCTGGGAAGGGCCCAGGCTGCCCTCCCAGCGCCTGCTCTCTCCATGCTGAACATGGGCAGTTAGGCCAGTTTCCAGGAGCCGGATCCCAGTGGTCTTCCATCTGGGGCTAGGAGGGAAAGCCTGCAGGTGTGGCCCAGGTGGCCCCTCGTGGCTGCTTGGGGTACTGCGTGGACCCCCACAGCAGGACTCCATGGGAAACGATCTGGATTGATTACTGATGCCTGCCATGGGCTTCAGTGGGGGATAGCGTAGCACTTGTGCTTGTGTGAATGCGCACGCGTGTGCATGCACATGCACACTCATGCACACACGCATGTGCCTGGAAGCGTTAATGGGGGAGGCAGCTGTGTGTCAGTGCAAAGAGACCCTGGACCTGGTGTCAGGGGGCTTGGGTTCAAGCTACAGACTGTGAGTGTGGACGGGTCACCGTACCTTTCTGCAGATCAGTTTACTGAGTTTCTGTGAAATGGGCATGGGAGCACCTTTCATGGGAGTCCTGGTGAAGCTCACATGGCGGAATATACTTGGCAGTGCCTTGCTCAGCGGTAATTATTCTAGCGGTGGGAGGGATGTCTACTGGTTATAAGACCATGTTCAAGGCGGCCACAAGTAAATACCTTTTAATGAATTTCTATGACTACTGAGGAATTGAACACTTTCACAGGACACTGAAGACAGAGAAACCCCACATAAGGGGAGCATGAAGTTGCAGTAATGGTGTCTCTTACACAGAGAGGTTAAGTGACTTGCCCCAGATCACACAGCAATTCAGCTGATATCTTAATTTTCAGTTCAGGGTTCTATCTTCTGTGGTAATTTTCAAGGTTTGGTTATTTTTGCGTGTGTGTGTATATATATGTGTTTAAAATCACAACCTGTTTTAAGAGGCAGAATAAAAAAGAAACACAATCCAGTTGTGCTCAAAGCAAGCCTGGACGTGGGTGGGGGTTGCCGCGGTGTTTGGGGCTGGGTTTGCTGGGAGCCAGGAGATACGGTGCCTCGGACCTGAAACTGGCGTCTGGGGGGACCGCGTGTAGCCTGGTCCTCAGGGCCTGACTGGGCTCTGCTGTCTCTGCAGGGGTGATGGAGGCGGCGCCCTCCAAGGAGGCTGCGGAGAAAAGAGGCGGTTCCGAAGAGGCCGAGAAGAGCAGTGAAGACGCGGAGGGAGCCAGGCCCCAGGCCCTCCCCGAGCCCGGGAAGGAGTCCAAGATGGAGGGGAACAGCCAGGCCCCTGGGGACGAGGAGGCCACCAACACCCAGCCCCCAGCCAGCGCCCCCAGCCAGAGGGACCCAGGCCTGCAGGCCGAGGGTGACAGGGCAGGTCCCTCTCAGGGCCTGGCGGACAGAGAGAAGGGCCTGAGTGCAGAGCACGGGCACCAGGCAAAGCCGGAGGAGGAGGAGGAAGAAGAGGAGGAGAAGGAGGAAGAGGCTAGGGAGGAGCCTGTCACTCCTTTCCAGGTCATCGAAGGCCCCACGACAGCACTCAGCCCATACCTCGGCCACGGGGAGGCCCAGAAAGGTGAGAGTACATACGACTGTCAACAAAGGCGTCTGGGAGGGTGACTTTATCCGTAATCTCATTCTACTTTCATAGTAACCCTGAAAGGCAGATATTATCTCCATTTAATAGACAGGCAACTGAGGCTCAGAGAGGTTACTTTGCCCAGGGTCACGCGGCTGATTTGTAGCAAAAGCTGAGCTTCCAGCCCAGGTTCCTCTGACTCCCAAACCATGCATTTCCCACTATTCCACCCAGGAGGCGAGCGGGCGTGGCGGGGTGTGTAAGCGGGCGGGCTTTGGGAACAGAGACAGCAGGACAGGCGGGCACAGGCTGATCTGGGGACAGTGTCAGCTTCAACTAGGGCTTCAGAGAGGCCCTGGCTCCTTGTGAGGGCCTTGTCAGCGTCTTCCCTCACTCCCCGGGCCAGGCCAGGGCCCTCTGTGGTGAGGGGCTAGAGGAAGAGGTAGGCTCTGGTCAGCCCACCCCTTTAGGCTTTGAGAGGGTCTTGCGAAGCCCGGCAAGACAGAAGGCTTTTCCCTCCAAGTGGAGTCGCTGTGGAGGCTGGGCCGGGCTCCAAGAGCCGAGGTCTGTGGCCCTAAAGGTGGTCACAGCAGAGGCCCCCAGGGAGTGGCAGAGACGGGAAAATGGCGCTCCCTCCCTCATTCTGCTCTTGCCCACCACCTGCTCCAGGTCGGTCGGAGGCTCTGGCCGTGGATGCAGCCGGGAGGCCTGGGGCTGAGGAGGCTCGGCCCCTGCGGGGGCAGGGAGGGCAGGAGCACTCCCGGCAGCAGCAGGAGGAGGAAGAGGAGGAGGAGGAGGAGATGGCAGGGGCCCCTCGAGGCCTCTTCCGGGGCGGGAAGAGCGGGCAGCCGGAGCAGGAGCAGGAGGAGGAGCGGCTCTCCAAGGAGTGGGAGGACGCCAAGCGCTGGAGCAAGATGGACCAGCTGGCCAAGGAGCTGACGGCCGAGAAGCGGCTGGAGCGGGAGGACGAGGAGGGCAGCCCTGACCGCTCCATGAAGCTGCCCTTGCGGGCCCGGGCCTACGGCGTCAGGGACCCTGGGCCGCAGCTGCGACGAGCCTGGAGGCCGTCCTCCCGGGAGGACAGCGTCGAGGCGGGCCTGCCCCTCCAGGTCCACGGCTACCCCGAGGAGAAGAAAGAGGAGGAGGGCAGCGCCAACCGCAGACCAGAGGTTGGTAGCGGGCAGGGCCTGGCCCCGGGAGCGTGGGCCCCGCCGGGGGGCGGCTGCACCCAGGCGTGCAGTTCTGCCCCACGGAGGGGACACAGTCCCCTTGGAGTCTGGGACTGGAGAGGCGCTCAGACGGGGGGCTCTCGGGGCAGGAGAAAGCACCCCGCTCACAGACAGGAATGTTCAGAGCGACCTGTGGTGACGGGAGGGGTGCTTGTGGTCCCGAAGGCATAGGAGCCTCTGCAGGTTCGAGAGCAGGACGTGGGAGTGACGGGTGGAGCCGGGTGCTTTGGGTGCAGAGAGCTTGGGAACAAACGGCCTGGCAGGACTGGCCTGGGCGGGCGAGAGGACACACTAAGGGACAGGTCATGGCCATGCCCCCAGACAGCCCAGGCACGCCCCCTCCCAGGTTCAGGCCCTGTATCCAGCATAGGTGGCAAAGGAGGGGAGGGGCCAGCTACACCCCAGAGCTTTGGGGAGCAGGTAGGAGAAGCTGGGACATAAGCCAGACCTGGGCTGTGCTTCCTCCCACATCTGTGACCTTAGGTGGGTCACTTACCTCCTCTGAGCCTCACCAGTTCCCCCACTTATGAAATAGGAGCCAGGAGTCCTTTCTGCACTCCTCGTTGTCATGATTAGAACACTCATGAGCTTTGAAAACCTGGCCACAGCCAGGGCCACTGGGGAAGCTGAGGGGTGCGGGGATGCAGGAGGGGTGCGGGGAGTTGGGCTCCTGGCAGGTGGTGCCACCACCTTGAAGCTGGGGGAGGCTGTGGGGGCACCTGGCTCAAGCCTCAGGGACCATGTGTGAATTGGGGCTCTATGGGGGGCTGACACCTGTCCACAACTGTGACCCCAAGGCTCTTCTCTGCCCACCCAGAAGAGGATATAGCCCTTTCTTTGGGCCCCAACCCTCTTTCTGGGCTTGGCAGTCTGAGAGGAGGAGGGCTCCTCCTTGGCAGCTGGCGCGGGAGAGGGCATCTGCCCAGGTCCCCGGAACACTGAGGGGAGGGGCCACAGGAAACTGCAGCTCACCCCCACCCCAGCCTCGGGACCCAGCATGAGGTGGGCACCCTTGAGCACCCGTCCCTGCCCCTAGAAGCTGAGAGAATGAGGTACCAGAGGCACCTGCCAGCTTCCCTGTTCCACAAGCAGCGGGAGCCCCAGACGGCAGGGTGGAGAAATGGAGACCCCAAAGCCACATGCACAGGGTGGATGGGGGCCTCCTCCACCCAGCCCAAGGGCTTCCTGAGCAGCCCCAGCACCACAGAACTCGTGCCCCAGGGGCTGCTCCTCGGTGCAGGGCTCTGGAGTCCCTGTTTCCATGGCCGTCCATTGTCAGTGTCTGCATCCACCGGCTGGCGTGTCCTTAGCAGCCTCGGATCCAACAGGGACCCCAGGAAGATGACCCCTCCTAGGTCAAGGCCAGGGAGGCAGCCTTCCCTGAGCTCCGGCTTTGAGTCTGAGGGTATGCTGTCGCGGGTGTCCAAGCTCCAGGGGCCCTGGAAGCTTCTGGAGACTGGGGCACAGAGTAGGGCTCAGAGGAGGGTCCCCTGCTTCCCTGACCCAGCCTGGCAGCCGGAGCCTAAGGTCCCCCCAAGATCAGGACCAAGGATCGAGGTCCAGCCCCAGGCAGGCTGACACGGGGCAGTGCTCACAGCGTCCAGCCTGGCCAGAGGCCCCGAGGCCCCCTCGGGTGGGGAGCTGCTGCAGACAGACCCGGAACCCAGGCCTGGCCTCCGCCTGGGAGCTGCCACCCAGATCCAGGCTGGGGCGGGAGCTTCGTGTTCCATGTACCTTCACAGGACAGACTCCCACCTGTAGGAAGTAGGAGGAAGTAGGGCCTGGATAAGAGGCCACCCGCGACAGTGTGGGGACAGGGCCCCCTGCATCAGCCACCTTGTGCATAATAATCCCGAGAGACAGCCCAGAAGGATGGTGTCATTGTCCCCATATGATTGAGGTCCCTGAGGCTCAGAGGGGCAAAGCCACCTGTCTGAGGCCACACCAGTTACCTGGTGGCCCAGCTGTCTGGCTGACTGTACCCTGCATGCCACTGGTGCAAGTCAGGTCCTGGGGCTCCCTGTGCTGGCCCCGAGTGACCCTGATCTTCTCTCCTAGGACCAGGAGTTGGAGAGCCTATCGGCCATTGAGGCGGAGCTGGAGAAGGTGGCCCGTGAGCTGCAGGCGCTGCGGCGGGGCTGAGGGGCCCCAGGTGCCCTGTGGTCCTGGCCCTACTCCCCACTGCAGGCCCTGGCCACACAGCCCAGGTGCTGCCTCCAGTAGGGAGGTGGCCTGCAGCCCGCCCAAGCCCAGGCCACCCTGCTACCCCATGCTCCCGTTCCCCTGCTCTCGACCCTGCCCCGGAACCCCCTCTGCAGGGCGGACCCCCATGACTTTAAACATCGATTATTCCTTCTCTCAACACAGGCAGCTTTCTAGAAGTTTCCCTTCCAACATCATATCCACTGGGCACAACTGCAATAACTTCTGACCTTTTGGTGAAAGCTGAGAACTCCTAACTGTAATATATCCTGTATAAAATTTATCTAAGGAAAAATAAATCCGTTCTGGGCTCTTTCCTTTTAGAATTTTTTCCCCCCTCTCAACTCAGAGTGGGTGGGTTATATTAGATTTGGGGCGACTCCTTTCTGGGCGACTTCCTAGCCATGGGATGTTGGGCAAGTGACTTTGTACCCGAGCCTTGATCCCTCATCTGTAAAATGGGGACGCTGGCCTGCCACAAAGGGTGCGTGGGACCGAACAACACATGCGAAAGGGTCCCTTCCTCTCCCCAATACCCCACCAAGAGCGCAGAGTGCCGGCTGGGATGTGGGAACTGGGGCTCGGGCTCTGTCTGGCGGGTCTGGGCAGGCAGGTTCAGCCGCAAGGACCCGGGTTTGACCTCCCACTGGGGCTGGAATCCCCAGCCTCGCCATCAACTAGTGGGAGAGTTTGCACAGCTGTTTCTGGCCCTCCCAGGGCCTCAGTTTCCTCATCCACAAAATGGGGACAATACTTATAGTTCTTTATCAGACTGTGGTGAGGGTCGGAGGGGCCCAGTGTGGACCAGGAAACATAGTATTATTAATAAAACAACATACTATTATTAATGCTATGACAACACAAGTTGTTAGAGGATTCTTGGCAAATCTGGGTCTCTCTGCTGAGGCCGGGCTGTGCCTGCCGCCGTCACTGCCCCCCCGTGTCCTGAGGGACCCGTCTGTACGGCTGGGGCTGCGAGGTGCTTATTTCTTCGCATGTTCAGAGAGAAGTTTACACTCCACCCTCGCCAGTTATAGAACTAAACCCAACACCCGCTGTATGCCACTAGACGGAATTCAAAACATCTGCTACCAAGATAGTAGAGAGGACATGGGGACGCCTTGTCCCGGAAACAACCATCCCAAGGACGAGCCACCTGCAGTGTCCTAGTCACATGGAGTAGACATAGCCAAGTGAGAAGAGCCAGTGGACAGGAGCCATGATTTTGCAGGCAGTACGTGTAGTGGCGCGTGTTACATGTGTGTCTGTACACAAACCAGCTTGGGATTCCGGCGAAGCTGCTCGTGGACAGGGCTGAAGGAAACAGCACCTGTCACAAAACACAGGTGTCGCCATTAACGGCAATGTCCTAGGAAAATCCCTCTGCGAGTTCAAGAGTGAGCTTCAGAGAGTTGCGACTGCACACACAGCCCTGCAGGAAGGGGTCGGGCCGGCTGTGGGAGGGGGCAGTCCCTCCAGAAGTAGAGAGAAAATGCAATATTCCTGAAAAAGGCCAGGGTGTTGTGGGCGGGTCCTGCAGAACCAGCAGGAAGAGGAGCCAGCCGGCAGCCCACGCCGGCCACGTCCCAGCTCCCTCTGAATGAACAGAGTGCGGGAGAGGGGGTCACTCCAAGCCCATGCTGGCAATGGCTGTGCAGACAGAAGGGCCAAAGTCACAGGCACATTGTCACACACGCAGGACCCATGGGAGAAGGCGCAGGCCTGGGCAGGGCAGGGGGCATCAGGGCACAACAGAGGCCCAGAGCCTTTGTCCAGGATTGCTGTGTGGTCACCTGTCCTTCCTGGCTGCCAGCGCCCAGCTCAAGGTCTCTGGAGTTGACAGGGGCCTGAGAGCCGCAGCACAGGAAGCAGAGGCGCTGCTGGGCCAACGATCGGTTCCCAGGGAGCAGGAGAGAGGGCAGTCACAAACCCCAGGGACATCAGCGAAACCACTCGATGGCTCTCTGTGGCTAGCAGTCCATCTGAGTGACCAAGAGCCAAGGACTGGTCTTCCAGGTTGGGAGGACAAAGGACCCGCCATCTCCCTTGGCCTCAGAGGGGCTGTTGGGCAAACACGAGCCGCTTTTCTCTTTCTTTCCTAGCTAGTTCTTGGGTGAGTAGAGCTGCTTTTCTCAATTGGCTCAAAAACCAGACAGCTTCCTCCTAGGGCCTTCCCCCTTCCATAAAGCCTGCTCGGCAGGCCCCTGGGTGGAGAGGACGCCTTTGCAAGGCTGCGTTCTCTTTCATTGGCGGAGTAAGACACAGGCCGCCCCATGCACACGACGCCCCAAAGCCCCCCGTGGGCTTCAGCTGGGTGACTGCAGGCCCAGCCCCACACATGACGCACAGCAAACCTAGACACTCTGGGACACCGAGCCCCTGCTCCAGGACAGACACACAGCAGCTGGCACTCGGTGGGGTGTCATGTTTGCAGAATGTCATGTTTGCATCCCGAGAGACAGCCCAGCAGGATGGTGTCATCGTCCCCATGATTGAGGTCCCTGAGGCTCAGAGGGGCAAAGCCACCTGTCTGAGGCCACACCAGCTACCTGGTGGCCCAGCTGTCTGGCTGACTGTACCCTGCATGCCACTGGCGCAAGTCAGATACCATCAAAGCATCCTCAGGCAGAACCTGACCCCAGGCTGTGGCTCCAGGGAGCCCCTCTGAAGCCACCCCAAGCCTCAGGCAAAGTGCGGCCCTGCCCCTTGCTCCTGGAGCCCTTCCGCCCCCTGCCCACTGCCCACCTGGACACAGCTGCAGGGCCACAGAGCCAGCGTGCTGCCAACTCGGAAATGGAAGCCTTTCCGTGAGAGTCCCAGCTCCACCACGACACTGGCAGGGCCAACTCGAGGCGCCACCATGCAACATCCTTGGCTTAGCAGGTTGTTCCCACTCAGGAGGCAGCACCGCATGCCCTGGGAAAGGGGTGGCTGCCAGGGCCCAGCTCAAGGCCGAGACAACGAGGCCTAAGGGGAAACCAGGTCCACAGTTGCTGTTGGGACCAGAAAAGGTTAGTATGCCCCCGGGGCATGCGGAGCGGTCGCTCACCCTGGCTGCCGAGGCCGGCTCTGGGGGTGGCAGTCGCCTCACCTCTGTTCACAGCCCCCCTCTGCCCCATGCCCCCGTCGGTGGTGGATGGTGCCCGCAGCCTGGACGGGCCCTGGGCGCCGGCTGCTGCTCCACCGCCTCGTGGCTCCCAGGCCTTCAGGGGGCAAAAGCCCACCCCCAGTCCCCACTCCCGGAAATGTAAGTCCCCGCACGTCAACAGCAGGCGGCCCTGGCGAGGTACACACCAGACAGGAACACGACACGGCCGGGAGTCACGCCGCACACCCCAGCAGTCTGAGGCAATTCGGGAGTGGCATTTTATTTTTAAAAGGTAAAGCTGTTTTATTAAACATCTTTTAGGGACTGGGAGAAAGACATAACAAACTCGAGCGACACTCTGTAAACACGTGTGTGAAATGCAGTTTGATTCAGTAGTTTATTTGGAGACGAAGCAGTGCGAGAGGCCGGCCGCGCTCTCCCGCTCCCTGGCCGGGCTCGAACTGGGAAAGGCGGCGCAGACATCAGTCGGGGCTCAACACTCGAATCCTGTAAACGTGGTTGGTCGTCTGCCCCCCCTCCCCCCCCCCCCCCCCCCCCCCCCCCGTTTCCAAAAGAGCTGGGCAGGTCTGACGGCCCGTCCGCACCGGGCCCAGCCCTCTTTTCTCAAAGGGGGCGCCCCACGGCCCGCTCGGCCAGGCGGCAGCCTCTCTGGGGCACCGCTCTCCCTCCGGTGTCCTGTCTCACCGGACGCCACAGGACAGCCCAGAAGCTGTTTCTTTTTCAAAGTGAACTGGTAGTTTAAGACTCAAAACCATGCTCAGGGCACCTATGCACCGCACCCAGCGTCCCCATCTGCTCCCCATGGAGGAGGCTGCTGGGCCGCCCAGAACCCGGGGTCAGATGGGGGGAGCCGGGGCTTTGCTGCCATGGCGACGGGACAGCCCACAGTGTGGGAGGGGCAGCCCCCTGGTACCTGGCTGGCTCAGTGCTCGGGGCCTGCTGGGTGGGGGGACGGGCCAGTGTGAACAGGAGTGAACTGTACGGGTGGCCTCCCCTGCCAGGAAAGAGGCCCCCAATCCCTCCAGCGCCAAGCAGAGGCTCCGTGCCCGTCCTCACTGGATGACCTCGTGGAGAAGCGGGGCGCAGCCAGGGTCAGAGCACTTCAGGGTTCCCGGGGCCCAAATGCCCACCAGCGACCAGGAGACGAAGGCCCGAAGACTCTCGGAATGATTTGCCCCAAGTCACAGCACAAATCCTTGGCACAGGTGTGGAATCGGCCCAGGCCCCACGCAGGCCGCCTCCTTTCTGGGGTCAGGGGTGAGGAAGCGCAGGGCCGGGGCAGGAGGCCCCGTGCAGGGTGCGCTGGGGCGTGAAGAGCGGCAACAGCCAGGCCCCCGCCCACGGGAAGCCCCTTTCCCGTCACAGCAGGTGCAGCACGGCCGGCCCAGCCCCCCAGGGGCTCTCGGGAGGGAGGACGGGTGGGCGAGCTGCACACCTGGCGGGGTGGGGCTCACAGAGCAGGAGACCAGCTGAGGGACACAAGGAAGGGGCGGGTCTGGGTGCGGGAGTCCTGGGGGTACTGCTCACTCGCGCTCCTCAGCCACAACAGCCTGGCCAGGCCCCTCCAGGGTCCCCAGCGGCCACGGAGACCGACAGACATGGCTGCGCACACACGCTGGCACGGCAACCACACGCACACGGGAACACCGCACACCCAGACCTAGTGTTGAGAACACGAGCGTGTAAACGCAGTGGGGAGACCTGAGCTGCAGGAATCGGGCGGGACGCTCCTTCTCTGCAAGGCTGGACCACGTGTTGTTCTTCTCCATCTTCCCCCACCCCTCGTTTAGATCATGACATCAGAAAATCAGGTTAAAAATTAAGAAAAAGAATCAGATCGTTGGGAACTCTTAGTAGCAGCTGCTTGCCCGGCGGGTGTGCCCCGCGCCGCCCCTCTGGGTCCCGGCTCCGCGGCTACTGGGAGGAGGCCTTGGTGGCCAGGGAGGCCGCGCAGTGCTGCTGGAAGCTGGGCGACATGCCCGCCGTGCAGCCGAGTCTCTGGTGCGGCAGCTTGGCGGTGCCCCCCGCGTCGGCCTCGGCCTTCCAAGGCGCCTCCTCGCCCGCCATGCTGCCGCAGCAGCCGGGGCTGGCGCTGCACGTCCGCTCGCCGGCCAGGCCGCCCGCCGGCTCGACCAGGGCCTTGCTGTGCCTCGGTGGGGCCACGTCCCCTGCGGCTGCCGTGGCTGCGCTCTGGCCCTGCAGGATGGTTGCGATGTGGTTCAGGAGGTCTGTGAAGAACTCGCTCACGCCCTCGTAGCCTGGTGGGAGAGACAGACAGCACGGGGCGTTACGGGCCGCTACGGGGTGTCGTGGGCAGGAGGAAGCGGAAGCAGTGGGCTCCCGCGAGGGTCGCTCTCAGGATCCCATTCACACGGCACACGAGGGCTCGGTGGACAGGCGGGCTGTGGGATGCCACACGGCCTGCACTCACAACTGCGCACACGTGGCCCCAAGGGCTGGTCCCTCACCTTTGGCTGCCCCCAGCAGCACCCAGTGACCCTAACCCTCTCAGACACGGCCCCATCGTCCCTCCCACCCACCGAGGTAAGAGCCAGTACTCGGGTGGGGGACACTGGCATGCTGGAGTAGCAGTGCCAAGCCCGCTCCACATGCTCTGAATAATAGACACCCTGGACTCCATATGACCCAGCCAAGCCTGGCCCCGGCTGAGTCCTGGAGACGGCATCCATCCTGAGCCTCTGCCCCGGGTCTGCAAACCGAGGAAGACACCACCACTCGGACAGAGGAAGACACCGCCGCTCGGACAGAGGAAGACACCGCCGCTCGGACAGAGGAAGACACCGCCGCTCGGACAGAGGAAGACACCGCCGCTCGGACAGAGGAAGTCACCACCACTCGGACAGAGGATGACACCACCGCTGGGACAGAGGCTGTGGAAGCCACCACTGGGAGGGCTGGGACTTGGGCATTGCCTGCTCCACCAGCAGCTGCTTGCCCCTCTCGCCCCCAATACCTGCAGGGAGGCCGCCTGTGCCCCACGCTAAGGTTCAAGGTCCTGGGGCAGAGGCGCTGGGCACCACCCACAGGGCCAAGGCCTGCGACAAGGCCCCACTGTTACCGGAACACAGGGCCCCTGACCAGGGTGTTGGCCGTGGGGCCTGCCAGGGGGAATGCTCCCCAGCAGACACAAATGGCGGCAGAATCCTTGGGAGCTCGCCAGCAGGTGGCCGGGATGCAGCGTGAGGCTTTGCTGACGCCCAGCAAACTGCTCCAAAAGAGACTCGACACAGGGTGAGTGCCCCCACCTGCCTGAGCCAACGTGGGGGGTCGGGAGGTTACTGCAACCTTGCACCTCCCATGTGATGACGTTCACAGCCAGCAGAGGAAGTGGGGGTGGGAACGCAGGGCAGACGTGGCACCCTTCCTCGCCTACGGAAAAGCCCTGCAGGGCGTGCCCGGGGCGAGGCTGGCGGGTCCATCCACACCCTCAGCCATTTGGCAAACAGCTGCTGTGGTTTCAGGGAGCCCAAGTCCGAGCGGGGTGCCCACAGTGAGAATAAAGATGGCTACACGAGATGGCACGTGTGCCTCCCTGTGATCACACCACAGTCCCCCGCTTGGTCTTCACGGCTCCGTCCCCGTCTCACAGACGGCATGGCTGCCGAGTGTCACAAAGCTCCCGCGTGGCAGTGCTAGACCTGAACCAGGCCCCATGGGCCTGTCTGTGCCTTGACTACCACCTAGCGCCAGGTGCCCCTTTGTAGGACGGCGGCCCTGGGGTGGGGGTGGAAGGTAGGGCAGAGCCCGGCCTGAGCCCCGGGGCCCACGGGCGCAGCCACCAGGTGCCTGGGGAGACGTGGCAGGGGAGGTGCTGCGCTCCACCCCGTCAGCGCCAGGGAGGAGGAAGCCATTCCTAAGCAACCACCCTGCCGCGTCCCCAGACACGGCCCGAGGCCCCAGCGGGGCGTGTGCTTTCTGGGGGGTGTGGAGGCCGCCACCACTGCACGGCCAGGGGAAGGCTGGTGTCCGTCGGCCTGGGGCAGCAGATTGAGGAATGAACTAGCAGGGCAGGGGCCTCCTCTGAGCCAGGACTGTGCAAACACCACCTCCTGTCTACGGGGTGGGAGTTTGTTCCCACTATGCAGAAGTGAACACTGAGGCTGCAAAATGAGGTGGCTTGTGCCATCACAGACAGTAAAGAATTGGAGCCTGCAGCTGGTGCTGAGGGTCGGGGCCCCACTCTGCTCTGTGTGACCCTGGACAGGGCACTGGACTCCCAGCCTCACATCCTCATCGGTGAGCAGAGGTTCACCAGCAGCCCTTCCCACACCACTGTTGTGAGGACAACACCCGCCAGCAGCGGCAGCTCAGCCCTCGGAGCAGGCCTGGCTCACAGAGGCGGCCCCAACACTTGTGCTGCTATTCCCAGAGTGCAGGTGCTGCTGCACACCTGTGGCCCCGAGGCGGCCTCCTATGGGACCAGCAAGAGGACCAGGCCCAGCCCTCTGCTTGGCCCCGACAGTGCTGTAACCAAGGCTGGCAAACCAAGCTGCCTCCCAGACGCGTCTCCTCCCTGCATGGGCCGGCCGACACACACGCCCCGGGCCTCCCCTCGCAGCATCGGCCTCACCAGCACCCCTGGGCTCAGCCTGAGCCCCCTGGATGCCCGGCCCCATTTGGGTGGCCCTTCTCTTGGCTTCCCTGGAAGAAGCCTCCCCATCCTCCTCCGCACCCCAGATCACCCTCGGGCCCTGCTCCACATAGGTGTTTGTGTCGGGAGGGAACAGCCCTGCTCAGGGACTAAGCTTCCCCCCTCCCATGTGACCCTCCAGCCTGCTGCCACTGCCACCCTTTCACTGTGCCACCCCCACGTGGTTTAGGGCCCCAGGTTCGTTGTTCTGACGGTTCTCAATGCTCCTTGCTCCCCTGCGCCCCCATTCCCACACCACACATGGAACCCCACCTCCGGCTGAACCCACAGCTCCCTCCATGCTACACCTGGGGACTGGAGAAAAATAGATGACTGTCCCACAGGTCTGGCCTGTCCATGGACGCAGACCTCACCTCGCCCAGGGTGGGACCCAGCGTCCTCAGCTGGTCACAGGAGGTCCCTCTGTGCCGCCACCCTCCTGCCCCCCAGCTGCACCCACTATAGCCACAGAGCCCCATAGCCCGGGAGCCACCACTCCATCCCCAGCAAGGGCCCCTCCCCTTCCCGCTGGGCCCGGCTCCAGTGTCACTGCCTCTTGCAGGAGCCCCTGGTAACCCATTTTATTCTCTGGCTCCTCCCAACTAGGGCCAGAGCTCTCCAAGGGCAGGGCCTGGGCAGCCGAGCTCACGCTCAGCCCTTGAATGAACAGCAGAAGGAGCCAGTGGGCTCTGCGTCATCGGCTGTGAGGCGTGGTGACTACACTGCCTTGAACACTCTCTGAGGAGCGGAGGGGACACGTGTGTCACGCACCCAGCCTCTGCGTGGGGCCTGTGAGCTGCACATGCCCCCAAGCAGTCCCCACCTGCCAGGTGCAGTCTCTGGTACTCAGTCAAGGTTGGAATCAAGAACAAAAGGGAGGAAGATGCCTCTCGGGGCGCAGACGGCCGTGGAACGAGCGCTGGAGCTCTGTTCTGGGCACGTGTGATGCGGGGCCGGCCCTGGCCTCCACGCTGCTGTGGGAGGTGACCCGCTGTCGAGACCCCATGTCTCGGGTGCAGCACTCGGGCTGGTGAGCAGCGGCTGCAGACGCCACCACTGTCGCCTGACAGACCCGCGTCAGGGCTTATGGTGCCGTCTCCCGCTGCTGAGATCTGGCTCTGTGCCAGCGGGTTCCTGGGGCCCCGGCAGGGAGCAGGAATCAGGTGCCACTGCATGGGGACCCCTCCCAAGCCTGTCCCCAGCACAACCACTCAGCGCAGTGGAAGGAGGCCGTGCCTGCGGGTCTCTGGCTCTGCCACCAACGCACTGTGGGGCCTAGGACAGCTTCTTCCTCTCTGGGGGCCTCAGTTTCCCTACATGTCAACTTGGGAAGGGGGGTCGTATTCCCTTCAAGGTCCTTCTAGTTCCTTAAACCCGAAAAGGCCAAAGGGATGGAGAGTTTGGCCAACAAAGGCTGATGCCGGTGATGGCGCAGGGGTGAGAGAAGAGGCGGAAGAATGTGTATGTCGCAGGCCCTCTCACGCCCTGCGAGCTCGCCGGGCTGGACGCACGGACATCCTGGCTCCCTGCCACAGCCCGCGACCACAGCTCACACGTGCGGGTGGGGCCCGGCAGGGCTGCACTCGCCCCAGACCCCACGGGAGGGATGCAGCTGGCTTTCAGGAGGCCCGGCTGCCGTCACCGGGGACACTGGTCTCCTCACCTGGAAAGGCGTTGATGTCGATGACGGCGTGCTGCCCCGTCTGGTTGTTGATGATGATGTCGATGCCGAAGAGCGACACGCCCAGCGCCTGCCGAAGGGCCCGCGAGAGCTCCCGGATGACCTCGTCGCTCGGCCGCTCGAACACGCCCTCGATCTTGTCCAGCTGCCGACAGACAGGGAGGTCAGGCTGTGGGCAGAGGCGGCTCAGGCGACACCGCACACAGACCCCGCCACGAGGCCCGGCGTCCTCCCGGCCAGGCGGCAGGACAGACAGGTTGGTCCTGCCGCAGGAAGCTCTGCCCGAGGCGCTAGGAGTGCGACGCGATCTCCCCCCAGGCCCCCTGGAAGGCCAGTGTCGCGTCAGCGCCTCTGACACAGGGACTGAGACTCAGGGAGGTTGGCGGCTGCTCCAGGGTCACACGGCTCAAAAGCACAGGGCTAGATTTAGACTCCTACTTTTCAGCCTCTAAGACCCAGCCCTCTCAGCAGGGAGGAAGGACTCGGGGAGTCTGTTGCGGCCCCGGCAGACAGCACTGGAGCCGGACCTTGCAGGCAGGAGGGTCTGGGCCGTGGTCAGGGTGGGAGAAGGGAGAGCCCAGCAGAGGCAAAGGTGGGAGGCAGAAGCTGCAGGAGACAAGTGGGAGAGGCTGGGGTGCAGGGTCAGGGCAGAGGGGTGTTCTGATAAGCACCTCACTTGCCCAGCATTGCAGAGAGCCTCGGGGCATGGGGTCAAGGGCTCTGGGCCAGACACGCCATCTTCCTCCCCAACAAGTGGCCAACTATGGTGTCTCCAAACTAACTCACATCCCACGAAACATTGGTTTCCCCAAAGAGGCTGCTCCGCTGCTCCCGCCTGACCCCTGGGATCCAAGTTCAGTTTTCCGCAAAGCTTCCAAAGGGCTGATGGGCTGTCCCAGCCCGCAGTTCTCCCACCCACTCAGCCCTGGACTCCCCGCACCCTGCTCAATTCCTGCTCTAGTCACCACTGGCCTGGAACTGGCACACACATCTTCACATGCTCAGGCTTAGCCCCCAGCCAGGGCCGGAGAGGAAGTGGAAGGAATTGCACTGGGAAGGATTCCGGAGTTAGGGAGATGTGGATTCAAATCCTGCAGCGACTTCCTAGCTCCATAAACTCAGGGAAAAGCACTCAGCCTCTGTGTTTCAGTCTGCTCATCTGTAAAATGGGACCAACAAGCCTCCACCCCAGGTTGTTGACATGGTGGGCAAGCACAGGCCTGGCCAGGAGGAGGGGCTGCAGCTGGACTCTACGGCAGGGACTGTGCCGTGTCATCTTCAAGTCAGCGCCCACACAGTAGGTGCTCGATAAATACCGGAGTTCTGGGGCTGTGGGCGTAGGGGCCAAAGGGGAGGAGGGGTGGAGAGAGGTGACTGGTCCGTGGAAGGTCAGAGTGAAGCTGGGTCAAAAAATTAAACAAAAATTGCCATTTCACCTGGCAATCCCAGTCCTAGGTCCACACCCGTGAGATGTAAACACGACTCAGACACATGCTTGCCCCCCACGTTCACCGCAGCTCTGTCTGTTCACGGAAGCCAATCGGTGAGAACGACGACTGCCCATCAAGACAGATGGATAAACAAGTTGTGGTCTATCCACACAACGGAATATCGCTCAGCCTTGGGAAGGAATGAAATTCTGCATATGCTACAATGTGGGTGAGCTTTGAACACATCATGCCGAGCGAAGGAACCCAGACACGAAAGGCCACGCACTGCATGATTCCATTCACATGAAACATCCAGAATAGGTATGGCCAAAGAGACAGAACCCAGCTCAGGGGGTGCCGGGGGCTGGGGCAATGGGAATGCCACAGGCACGGGGTTTTCTTCCAGGTGATGAAATGTCTTGGAACTAGACAGAAGTGGTGGCTGGAAAACACCGCGCGTGTTCTGAATACCACTGAACCGTCCACTTTAGGATGGTCAATTTTATGTATGTGAATTCCACCTCAACTTAAAAAAGTGAAGCTGGGTCAGGAGGGCTGGGGACCCCCCTGCACACAAACAGAGGGGGACCACCAGGAACCTCCAGACAGGTGCTGAGCAGGGACACACGCCCGGGCACCAGCTCAGCAGAGTGGGCGGGGCCCTCTGGCCCACACCCCTGATGTCTCGCTGGGGGGAACGCTTTCTAATCAGCACAGGTGGCCCGGCCGCTGTAGGCACTGCCCACTTAGGGTAGACAGGCATTGTCCTGTCCGCACTGCGTGCCCCAGGCCACACTGTAACCCTTCTGGGCCTTATTTTCTCACCCCAATAAACGGGGCAATAAAAATACCTCTGCGGCGAGATTCTGGTGAGGACTAAGGAGCTGACGCCCGGGGTTCACCGCGCAGGGTGTGGCAGCAGGACGGCTCGCTGCCCGTCACAGCATCTCATGACACGCTGTTCGTAAAGGCACTCTCAGCTCCGCTAAGGAATCTCGCAAACCCTCCTGAAGCCGCTTGATTATCTCAAACCAAACAGCCACCCTAGGACAAGACAAAGGCTTGAACATCCTGCCGGTGGATCCTACACACATGCTGGGACGATGTCCTAGGAAACCAGGAGGCGACGGCGGCTGGGAAGGTGCTCAAGTGGACCCTGAGCGCCTTCGCCTCTGGGCACTGCTGACACCAAGTGCCACCGCACACCGGGCATACTGGTGGCATGTTTCGCCCAGGAACTCACCGAATCCCACGGACGCCCTCTGGGGCAGGATGAGGAAACCGAGGCTCAGAGAGGTGACGTGAGCAGCCTTAGCTTGGTGGGACCCCAGGCATCCTGCCAGAGTCCCTGCTCTCGCTCAATACCCTATGCTGGCTTCCTAAGAGTAAACGGTGTTCGGGGCCTGTGAGTTGGGGCGGGGCTGGGTCCACCCTTGGGGTGTCTGGCTCGGGAGCGAGGGCGGCATCAAGGTCACAGCAGGGGGCCGGCACAGGGCGCCCAGGAAGGCCAAGTTGGGGACTGGAGGAGCCCCAATGGGCAGAAGGTGAGTGGATGAGTAAGAAGCGTGTTCCCGTACCTGGGAACAGAGCTGGCTGTGTCAGGCCACCCGGCCTGCGGGCGGGACGAGTGGAAAAGGCGTTTCCCTTTTCTGTTTTTAACAGTTGTCAGTCCTGGCAGATTCCTGATTAGCAGCCGTGTGCCAAGGGGAAGGAGGAGATAACTGCAGCCCTTAGAGGTGGAGGGCAGAGCCTTGCAGAGTCTCTAGGCCACCCCCTTCCCATTTTATAGATGGGGAAACTGAGGCCAAGCAGTCAACAGGAGATAATCCAAGAGAGTGACTTCCGGGCGGCTCACTCTGTTCACGGCCCTCACAGTGTCCTGCTGGCACCGGTGAGCAGGCCCACTGCTGGCACCCCACGCTGTGCGAGGGGTGTGATTGCCGACCCCTCCGCCACGGCGGCTGGGCAAGGCCCTGAGAACCCTGCAGGGAAGAAGCCCCGAAGAGTCTGAAGCTTAGGAGGAAACCTCTTCGTGCACAGAACACCCACGTACACCTCACGGGGTGCACAGCCAGGCATGGGGAGGTTCCGTTTGAAATCGGTTGTTCCAGAGTTCTCCTGACTTGCTCCTGAGGGGCATCCATCGACACCTTGGGGCCGGTGGTGTTCCCTCCAGGTCCCTGTCCATGCCTGTGCTCTGCCCGACCCTCAGCACACAGCTGGCCCCTCAGCGGCACCAGGACACGGGCAACAGGGACGGGCCGCCTGGCCTGGGCAGCAGCACGAGGCGAGCGTGGGCCTCGACGAGGGGCTCAGAGGGCTGAGGCTGGGCGAGGGGACTGCTGTGGCTGTGGCTCTGGCTGGCGAGGCCGCCCAGGACAGGGAGGAGGACACAGCGAAGCCTCCCGGAAGAGCCAGAATGGACACAAGCTTGGGAGCAGCAGTCCTGGCAGGGGGCTCCAAGTCCAGGGAAGTGGCTGCAGAGGCCGTCAGCTCGCCTGGGGAAATGGCAGAGGGTGGCCCTAAGGCCACTTCTAACTGTCTGCTTTAGAGACAGTTGCTCGGGAATCACCGGTGAGGTAAGAAGTCCTACATTCCTGCACGATCCAGCTTTAGAATCAGACGGATCTGGGATCAAATGCCAGCTCTGCCCCTACATGAAAGCCTGTGAACCTAGAGAAGGCAGTGAACCTCTCTGAGCACCGGTCTCCTAATTAGCCTCCACTGCGAGGCCTGGCTACAACGCCACGCCACACGTGGTGATGCTCACCGAACACCGGCGAGGTGCCCACCACCCACGCCCAGGCCGCAGCAGCACAGGCAGGCTTGTAAGAGGCCTGCTGGGCTCACGTGGACAAGGACAGACAAAGGAGGGCTGAGGTGGTGCTGCCTCCAGCCCTCTGTTAAAATCAGGGGAAAGGCAGACCAGAAAGCAGCTCTCACAGCCCTCACGGGGCGAGGGTTTCCTCCTGCTGGCAGAGGGGTCAGAACACTTTCCGTGCAGGGTAACTAGTGGCCTCTGATGGCCACAGCACCAGGCCTGAAGCAACCAGAGGAAGGGGGCCTCTGGCACCTCCCTGGGCGCCTGGCAGGGGGAAAAGTCTTTCCTGCAACTCCAGGCTGGAGAGCTCGGCCAGCAACCCCAGGGGCGACAGCACCCCCATGCCTAGGCCAGGTGCCGGCAGCCCCAGGCCAGGCTGCCACGGTGCAGAGACGTACCTCGGTCAGGACCGACGACGACTCCGGCTTAGACACGTTGTGGCTGTTAAAGAAGATGGACTCACGATCTGAAAGGCAAAGACAGGAAGGAGCCAGAGTTAGACTTCCAGGCAGGGAACGCGACTCCACCACCTGACACCAGGGGGCAGCACCAGCCCAGGCAGCCTCTGGCTCAGCATCCATTGGCAGAGCCCGGCTCCAGCAAGCTGAGCACCCCACCCCGAGGATGGACGTGTGGCCGGGCAGGGCCTCGGTTGCACTTTTTCCTGCCACATAAAAATGACCAACTTAATGCACTTACCTCTGCTACCATCTTGCATTCTCTCACCCGAGGCCCTGTTCCCAAAGTGAGTCACGGATACTCACCAAATAGGATCCTGGGAGACAGGGGCAGTGAGAACACTGCACCCCCAAACAGCACAGGCCCCAGGTCAAGCGGTCTGGTCAATGCCACTGAGTCCCACGTTCCAAGCCCCTCCCAGCCCGAGGAACTCTCACATGCGACAAGACACATGGACAGGCTGCCACCCGCACGTGAGCACTTAAAATACACACGATTCAGCTGTTTCTCAACGATTTAGGGAAAAAATAGGAAATCAGAACATGGGCTTCCATAGAATACATCCCAGAAAGCATACAGATAATTTCTGTGTGGTTCTGGAAGCTGGCACAGACTCCTAAAATACCGGCAGCCCCCACTCCACACTTCCCGGCTCCAGACTGCCTCCCACCTGCGGGGGCACCTGGCGCGGCAGACCCATCCCAGGAGCACTGAAAGTGTAAGCAGATGGTGCATTCGCTCATCCCAGGGCGGAAATCTCCTTGGGGAGTAGACCAAGGTCGCCCTGGGGAGATGGAAGGTTGGCTGGTAGGTTGGTCGGTCGGTAAGCTGGTCGGTCAGTCAGAAACATTTCTCGGGCATTTGGAAGGGCTTGAGTACACAACTGCAAGAACTGCAAACCATAGGCCTCGGGCTGAGTCCCGGTAAAGGCTGTCTGTCACCACACCATGACCTCCCCGAGAATGGCCCGGGAATGTCCTGGGCTGCCAGCCCCCAGCAGCCTGAGTCCTTGCAAGGCAGATGTTGTTGTTCCACCCCCAGGACACGGTATTCATCCCTCAGACCCAGGGATACAATGACAAGGAAGAAAGGCACTGGCAGAGGGTCACTGTGCCAGGGGCCAGGCCAAGAGGGCACCTGTTCTGGCTGCCAACTGCCCCCCACCAAGCTCCAGGACTCTACAGCGCTGCAATGATCATGCACGAGGAGGTGATTTGGGTGGAAGCCAAGCAGGCAGGCGCTGAGGTGTACCTGGCATCCTTCCCGCTAGCGGGGCACAGAGGCCCCTGGCCGCCCCGGTGTGCCCGACAGTCCTCCCTCTGCTCCGACCAGAGCCAGTCCAGACGGGGGGCATGAGAGACGGTCCTGGGGAGGAGCCTGGGAAAATAAACACCCTGCAGGACTTGTGCGAAAGCAGCCTCACTGAGCTCTACCCCCAGGTGCCAATGGCTAAGGAGAGTGAGCCTTTGGGCGTGCAGAGCCCCAAGGGCCAGGGGCCAGAGCAGGGCTCGAGCAGCTGAGATGGTGTTCTGGCCTTCAGCAGGCACTGCCACATTCTCCTCCTGCAGCTTGGCCTGGCCCAGCCCCACAAGCTCACCCATACCCCTGGGGGTCCCCAAGGGCAATAGTAGGGGCAGAGCAGGCCTAGTGGGTAAGGAAGGGCCACCAAGAGCAGGTGGACACAGCAGAGTCCAGGGAGGCTGGGAAGTCTGCAGGAGCTGCAAGGAGAACACATGGGTGCTGGGCTGGTACCAGGAGGGGACAGAGCTGGGCACTCAGAGGGGCTGGCCAGTGTTCACTGAACCGGACACAGCATGCCACCCACAGCTTCCCCTGGTGAGATGAGAAGTCTGGGCCATCTCAAAGGGGACTCTTTCTCCTTGGGGATTCCGACCTGGGAAGCCCAGCCACGGGACTATTCAGCAAGGCACTGGGGGACTCCCCAGGCTCCGCTCCTCTCCACGTGCAGCTGAGCAGGGGTGGGGGTGGGGGATGGGAGCAGTCTCCAGCCACTGCCTGTCACCCAGGAGACGACAGGAAGCTGAGATGGGCAAGAAGGGAGAGAGCCCCAGTGCCCAGCTCCACGACGACACCCGGCTCCCTCTAACAGACAGGGCCGGCGCTGCTCCCTGAGCTCGGTATGAGGCCCTTGTTCACAGGAGCACCCTGGATGTGGGGGGGCCCCATACAGTCTGTTCCCAAGAAACATACGACACCGGTGGAGAACCACCACCAACTTTCTGCAAAGGAGGGAGGAGGGCAAAGAAAGGAGTAATGTGTGTTTTTTATTCTCACCTTACAGATGAGAAAAACCGGTTTAAAAGAATACACGATTAGATTAGCCCCCAAATATCTCAGCGACTCAGCAGTGCGGCCACAAGCTAGGGACACAGTATCTTCGACCTCTGAAGACAGAGGCTTAATCTCCCGCCGTCTCGGGAGGAGCATGGGGGGGGAGTATGTCCCAGTGCTGCAGATGGTTTCCCAAGTCTCTTTCCAGTTCCATCAAATGTCACCTCCGCAGAGGGGCCACTGTGGCTGCCCTTTCCATGCGGCTCCCCTTACCCAGCGGTGTCCCGGGACCCACTCCATTTCCCCTCATCTCAGGCCACAACTGACCCTTTTACTATTTCTGCCCTCGTGTGCTGTTTCTCCCACTAGAACATAAGCTCACAAAGGCAGGGAGCTGGGCCGCCTACCCAGTACCTGATGGGGCCCCGAGTACCTCACACAGGTGGGGCACATGGCAGGTTCGATAAATGCCGCATCACTGAATCGTACGAGGATCCAGAGTAGAGATGAGCAAACTGCAGCCTGCAGGCCTGGCCACCTGCTCTCATAAATAGAGCTTTGCTGGAACTCAGCCACGCCCATCATTTACATACCATCTACAAAGCAGCATGAAATACGTGTGACGAGCAGGAAATATCTACCGTCTGGCCTTTTGCAGAAAAGTTCGCTGACCCTGCTCTAATATGCCAAGAGGCATCACTATTCTATGCACCCCCACGGGAGAAAGGCCCAGGCTGGAGAGAGGGACAGAAGACACCTGCACAGACCTGGGCTGGAAGAAAAGCAAACCCACCATACTCCCCAGGAACGTGAACCTCGGGCAGACAACACAGTGTTCCTGGTGGCCGTGCAAGCCAAAGCAACTCCTTCCATGACAACTGGACTGCAGTCCCAGCCAAAGCATCTGCAAGATGCCACCGGCTATAAGACACACCTGGTTATAGAGATGGTCACACATGGAAAGCAAAAGTGTACCTGAGAAGCAAAGACAATGGCAGCTGTGGAGTGGAGACCTGTGTCGTTGGCTCCATCCAAGGTCTGGAAAAACCCCATTTGAGGGGTCCCCACCCCCCTGAGCAGCAAGAATCAGGAAGCTGGGGTGGGGGCTGGGAAGAGGCCAGAGTTCCAGACCCCCTGCTCAATTGGGCCAGCTTAAAGGGTTGCTGTCACATTATCTTCTCATGCAGAAAGAAACACGTGTGTAAAACACACAGAACCCATGCCAGTCCCCTGGCACAGTGCCCGGGAGGGGACACAGAATCAGCTTCGGGGTCGGAGGGACAGACACACTGAAAGTCGCTCAGTTCACGTGGATGTAACATTTCTGCTTTTTAGCTGTGTTTTCCTCCTGTTTGGGCCTGGTCTGCGTTGACAGGGACCTGGTGACCTAGAAACAGCTGCGGGAGGTGACATTCCTGCACTCAGGAGGTGACACTCAGGAGAGGAGTCCCCACCCTCACAGATGCGGGTTGCGAGCCTGCGCTCTGCGCTACGGCCCCCAGCGCCAGGGCGGAAACTGGGCCCGCATCTGGCAACCAGCAGGAAAAAGAGACAAAACAAAGACCAGCCACACCGTGTGCGGATAAGAAACGAGAAATTTCTGGGAGGGAGGGAAGGAGGGAGGTGATATAAGCTACAACTACTCTTAATATTTTCCATAGATTTAAAGCATGTATATATTTTTTTTAATCAGGAAAATAATAAAAAGGATTTTTAAAGAGTTGTCAGCCTCTTCTGGCCCCCAGTTCGGAAGAATGGCCCTTGGTGGTCTACGGTTATGGGCAAAAAGACATCTCCAGACATTTGCCCACCACCCCCACCACCAGATCATTCCAGCATCCCGGTGGGCGGGGGCTGGGCCCAGTGTTAGGATGGGGATGCCCCGAACCCTGAAAACGCAGCCTCGAGTCTGGGAGGCCCAGCACCACCCCGGAAGGCCGTCTGCCCTGGGAAGGGACGTGAAAGTGCACGTGTTTCCCGAGTGCCCACTCTGTGTGGTGTCATCCACGGGAAGAACAGCTGAGAGGGGAAGACGGAACAGCTGAATGGCACTCAAGAGCTGCTGCGTAAACAAGCCGTGGGGTGAGGGCGGTGGCAGGCAGCGCTGGGGGGGCACGTCAAGAAGACACGCCTGCCTGCTCAGAGGGAAGGAAGCAGCCCGGGTATCTGAGCGCTTCCGGGGACAGCGGCTTCCCTTGCGGAGAGAAACACACAACGTGTTCAGACAGACCACACCGGGACAACAAATGTCCTCCAAGGACTCACCCTGGAAAGCTGTGCTCAGTCCAAAGACACTGACACTGGCCAAAGGCCTTAGAAATGCCTCAGAAGCCACTAGAACATTTCTGGAGCAGCCCACAGCCAGCAAACCCTTTAACTTAGTGTCAGTTTTCGGAATGGCCCAGGCCGGGTGATGAGGTGAGTGGCTAGCTAAAGGAAGGCCCCTTGGTGCGGTGGGGTCTCACGGGCACCAGGGACAGCACCGTGCACAGGACAACACTGCATGACGCCGAGGGACGCTGAGACCACCACCCACTGATTCAGAACACCCCCAGTGGTGAGGTCCTCACCCTGTGGGGGGCTGCAGCACACTGGGGGGGGGCTGCATCCACCCTTGACCTGCCCCAGGTCCCCAGCTAGGATGTCCTCGTGACCAGCAGCTGCCACTTCTAATGGGGCGCTGATTCACCTCGGTAATTCACCTGAGCTTGGTCCCGGGTTCCCCACTTGGAAAATACAGACACGCAGCAAAGACAAGAGAAAGTGGTCAAGTCTGGCCCCTCCCTCCCGCCCTCCCACCCTGAAGGGCCAATCAACACTCTGCCATTCCAGCACATTCCTTCTGAGCCTGGTTATTGTGTAGGTCCCCAGGAAGTGTCTTGGGAATAAAGAAACTTCCAGACGCTTCCTGGAGCCTATGGTGTTCAGACGGGTGGAGCCCCTACAGCAACCTGGGGGAACAGGGAGTTTTCGCTGGCTGCCCGGACCCCTTTGTCTGTAATGCCCGCCGTACACGGGTCTTAACCTTCAGACCATCCCTCCACCCCTCCAGAAGCAGCACAGGCTGGTGGGGGAAGTGCGGAAGGACAGACAGCCGGTGCCACGTCCCAGCTGCGCCCCTGGGCCTGGCACAGCCCGAGATGGCACAAGGAGTAGGCAGTTACCTGACGTGCCCGCGGAGAAGTTCTTGAGCGAGGGCCTCTGGACCACGGTGTAGGACTCGCCGACCACAAACACCTTGTACAGCACGGCGTTGTGGTTGATGAAATTCTGGACCACGCAGGGGGGCTGGATGGCGCTCAGGCCCTCCTGGTTGAACACAATGGCCATCTGGGGAGACAGGGGCCACAGGCTCCGTCAGAGTCTACCACCCCCGTGCCAGGGCCCCTCCACCAAGGCCCATCCGGGACCTGCGGCATGAGGGCTCCCCCAGGGGACTCTCAGGCAGGGTGAGTGGAGTGGGACTTGGTAAGAACACCTGGGGATCAGCTCACTTCTGCTGCAGGGCTTTGGAAATCCTGCATCCATTGTGCCTGCCATGTAGGGTTGAGCTGGCGGCGCCCTGCACAACTCCTGAGAGCACAATTCACACTGTGGTCCAGGGAACGGAGCCCCTGGGTTGAGTGCTACTCAATCCTACGCCATCCCAGGGATCCTCCAAAAAGATCCAAGAGGGGCAGGCAGGAGCCAGATGGCTATAGATCAGGAGTCAGAGGCCTTGGGACAGAGCCTGTGTACCAACAAGGGCTGCCTGTCACTGAGCAGTCATGGCAAGCCAGGCCCTGTTCTAAGTACTTAATGTAAGTTACCTGGTTATCATCCTCACAATGCACCTGAGGTGGCATATCGCCACCCCTATTTTACAGATGAGGAAGCTGAGGCCCTGAGGAGTTCAGTGACTGGCTGGAGCGCAAGAGCCAGAGGGAGTCGGGCGTGCCCAGCACCCAGCCTTGCCCTCACATGCTGGGCCTCCTGACACTCCACAGACAGGAGTATGTCTGTGCTCCCAGCCACTGGCTCATCTGGGGACAAAGGTCCCCGATAGGAGCATCCAGCAGGGGGGCTGAGGCAGGGAGGGAAGAGGGCAGCTGCAGAAAACCCCTCTGCCTCGCCGAGGGCAGGGCTGCCTGGAGCCTGCTCTGAGGACGCCGGGACAGAGGGCTTGGCCCACAGCCCACGCGATCCAGCTGCCAGCGCCAGCGTCATGGCTAATCCCTCAGCCTACAGGGCCCCAGGAAGGAGCCACCAGATGCCCAGGGCTGCTGAGCAGGAATAATAGGGCCTGGACAGCTGGTCGCCTGCACCGGCTGCCACCCCTCATGTCAACTGTCACGGAGCACCAACCCTACGTGCCTGGTGCTCAGCCGGGCAGGACAGAAGTAGGAAATGGGCCACACGGGGAAAACAAAAAGTGCACGTGTATGCTTGGGGGCAGGGAGATGGAATGGGGAGTGAATGTCTCTCCTTAGCCTTCTGATAAGAATGAAAGAACCACACGCAGAAAACAGGAAAGAACAGGCAGCTCAGAGTCAGGCAGGGAGGGGTTCAAGCCCCCACACCGGCACCCACTCTGCTCACACTCCATTTTCCTCGTCTGTAAAACAGCAGCCATCACCACCATGGGGTGGCTCTGGGGTGCCTTGAGCTTTTGGCCAGGTAGTTTAAAAAAGAGAGAGAGAGACATCCTACTGTGGGGCAGAGTACACGGTATGCATGCACTGGCTCCAAAACGAAATAGAAGCCCAAACAGTTCTGTGGACATAAAATGAAAACAGAGTGGTTTGGCAGAACCGGTCCTGGTTTTGGCTGAGTTACGGGCTGGAGGTGCAGAGGCAGGGCTGGGCAGGCTGGGACTCAGGACCCAATCAGGGACACCCACTTTCCTACTTAAGGCCAGTCACGTGCCCAGTGTCATTCCCTGCCCTGGCTGCCCTCAACGCCGCTGCACATCCCTGAAGTCTGTGGAAACCCGGCCCCAGCCCACCCGCCCTGTGCAGGGTGGCCACAGCAGAGGGAGTGTTCCCCTCTGATGCCGAGGGGCTCCCAGTGCACACAGGAGTCTCCAGTGCTCAGGACGGTGCTACAAACTTCCCTGGCTGTGGACCGGGACAGCAGCTGGTGGAGGATGCAGGCATAGGGGGCACCCGTGTGTCTGTCTGGGAGCCAGAGAGCTGGAATGAGGGTGCTGACCCCACACTTGAGGGCTGAGACTCCCCAAGGCCCACAAGGGGCTTCCGGAGAGGAGTTCACCTGGACACAGAGCTGCCGCCCCTCTGCAGGCGCCCGGCAGGCTGCAGAGCAGCTGGCTCCCTGACAGCTCATCGAACAGTTCCCTTGGGCCAGGCCCCGCTGCAGCCATGCATCACCCCCTCGTCCTTCACGGCAGCTGTTTAATCCCCAGTCACAGGGTGGGGGAGGCGCTCTGGGGGGCTCAGTGACTTGCCTGAAGTCGCACAAATGGCAACACACAGCACCAGAATTGCCCCCAGTTCTTAACATAGAAGCAGTTCCATCTCCCCAGGCCAACCCGTTCTGACTTAGGCGGGTCTAATCACACCAGTGGCTACGTTCACACTTCCAGCCTGAAATGCTCAAGGAACTGACAGGCACAGGAACCACTGGGGGTGAAAAGGGCCAGTGGCAGGTGCAGGGGCGGGTGAGGGGGGCATGGCTGCTGGGAGGATGCTGCTCTCCAGCCTTCCTGCTCCCTCCCTAGCCTGACCCCGAAGCACAGCATGGAGGGCGCCGCCCCTGCCTGGAGCCCAGGCCCGCCGTGGACGTGGACGGGGCAGGCCAGCGCCCGGGAAGACTCCAGAAGGACTCCTGACCTCGGGGACAGCTTGCTCTGCGACAGACGATGCCTTCCACCGCTGTCTCCACATTCCTTCCCACGGGCAGGGCCGGCCCCCATCACAGCGTGTCCCGGGCTAGACTGACACTGTCTGTTTATAGACGTTTCCCCATGATACACGCCAGGGATAAAGGGCACTACATAAATCTAAAGGTCACTGCCGACGGGGCTTCCATTTTTAGTCGCAAGCTCCCGGGGAGCACGTGTGACGGTGGGGCTGCCCAGGGACAGGCTTTGCCCACAGGGCCCACTTGGGTCAACGGCTCCTGCCCAGAGACCCTCACGCGTGCCCAATGGGGGGCCCAGGCTGGGCTGTGCCCGGGGGCTGAGGACAAGGTCCCAGGTGGCTCCTGAGGGTGGCAAGGGCGACAGAGCCCCAGGGAAGCCCCTGCATGGCCGTCTGCGCCTCTGAAGGTGCTCACATGCTCACTCTACCGCATCTCACTGGCACTGGCTCTCTGGGGACTCTCTGTCCCCGACCGGGGCAGACTCGGATCTCATGCACCCGTGCCCCTGGCCCCCGACACAGTGAATAAAAGAACGAATGAGCGGGTGGGTGAACCAAGCACACCCGGGTGCTGCTCCCCTTCCCTCCCCAACCTAAACTCAGCAGCGCCGGCAGGTCCTTGCGGGCAGTGACAGAATCCTCTCAGAGCGGACAGCCCAGCCAGTGCCTGCCACGAAACAGGCCCTCAGGGAGTTGACGATGCTGACAGGCCAAAGGACAAAAAGCCAGGGACAGACTGAACGGGGGTGTGACGCACATGGGCTCTGCTATGGGTGGAATGTGTCCCCCAACTTTCATATGTTGAAGCCTAAGCCTCAGGGTGGTGACTCTGGAGGTGGGGCCTGTGGGAGGTGATGAGGGTTAGATGAGGGCTCAAGGGTGGGGCCCTCGTGATGGGATCAGTGCCCTTATGAGAAGACACCAGAGCTCGCTCTTGCTTTCTGCCCTTGCATACAGTAGGCGCACATAAAAGGAAGAGGCGGTGTGAGGACACAGAGAGAAGGTGGCCGTCTGCAAGCCAGCATGGGGGCCCTCGCCAGACACTGACCCTGCCGGCACCTTGATCTGAGACTTCCAGCCTCCAGAACTCTGAGAAAATAAATGTCTGCCGTTTGAGCCACCCAGCATAGGGTATTTTGTTATGGCTGCCAGAGCTAAGGCTCCAAAGGGGACAGGTGGCCCCCAGCACATCCTCCCAGCCTTGGGGGCAGGACAGGCACTGGGGCGAGGGTGCCGACAGTGCACAAACCCACGGCACTTCTACCCGATCCCTGTGGAGCCCGGGGAGAGGAGGGAGGGAGCTGCCCACCACGGAGCCCGGACCACGCAGGACCGGGGGAGCAGCTGCAGTGTGGAATTCTGCGCACAGGTCGGCAGGGCCCAGGGAGCGTGATGAGCTCAAAGAATTGGGGGGATGGGGGGAGTCAAGTCATCTTCCACTCACCTCGTGAGAGTTGGTGCCATGAGCCACTCTGGTTTTGCAAACTATGGGTGGGGAAGAGAAAAGCAGAGAGCAATTAGTGAGGCCATTCACCCACAAGATCTGTCCTGGCAAACACGGGCACTTGGCACTTGCAGAAAGGAACTCCTAAAACTCCCGTGGCGATCGCAAGACGGGGCAGGTGGGAGCTGCTGAGACACACTGGCCCTGGATGAGTAGGGTCTGCGCTCGCTCGGGGCCATGCAGACGGACGCCCTAGGCCAGGTGGGGAGAGCGCCTGAGCCCCCCCCAACCCACTCCCCTGGCAGGGATGGAGGTGAGACACAGGCCATGCCCTGCGTGGCAGCTGAGGCCCTCACCCATCCTTGGGGGAGTTTAAACTCCGAGAGGACCGCACCCCTCCCCACCCGCTCCCAGGCCCAGCGGAGGCTGGGGCGCGGGCGCCGTACGTACTGAACGGGAAGGCCAGGCCGTTCTTCTCCAGCAGCTGCATGGTGTCGTCCCCGCACAGGCTCGTGAGCTCCATGAAGGGCGGTGAGCAGATCCTGTCGTCTAGGGCAGAGGGGAGCCTGTCAGTACAGTCCTGGGCAGCCACAATCTGGGACACCCCCCCCCCAGGACAGCCCCTGCCTCCGTGTGTGTGTGGATGACAACGGCAGCATGTCCTTTAATGACAGTTTCTAACGACACTTCTGTAATTACAAAATATAACTGTAAAATACAAAGAGCACAGAAGAGTAAAAAATATACATATTCTCAGATATTCTAATGACTACATCCTTAGCCTTTATCTTGGGCATATATACATTTACACACAGAGTGCTTTATGACAGAATACGGTTTTGCAACCTGAATTTTAACTTAATAAACTGTGACCAGTTTTCTAGCCCAATGAAGACTCGTTTCACATACGACAAAGTGGCTTGAGGATCATCGCAGGAACAACACAGCTTTCAGCGCGTGCCTAGCACTGTGCTGAGGGCTTTTCGGGTGTCGTTTTGCAAAATAACCCCCTAAGGAGGGACGGAAAGACCCTGCCTGTGGTGACTCGACTATTCCCTCACCCGGACATGGACCCGGCCCGCACCTTCTCACGACTTAATGTGCTGGAGAGGACCTCGTGGAGATCCCTGACGGCCTGGGCTCCTGTCCCTCCAGCAGCCCCAGTCGGCCCAGGCCCACCCTCGCCTGGCCAACACCGCCTGGCCCTGCACGGCCGAGTCCCCAGGCTCAGGTGGGTGCTGCTCTCTCCAGGAGCCCACCCAGAGGGCTCTGATAACAGGTCTGATTTTCTCAAAGGCTCTAGAAGCCAAGATGCTCTTTCACTGTGATGTCCTGGTGTCAGGCACCAAGCTGGGGGAAACAGATTTTTGTGGGATAACAAAAGCATTCTGGATCTCTTACGGGCCTGTTATTATTGCTTCTTGTCGCAGGCCCCTGCCCCGATAAGACCATGAGCTCCCCAGGAGCTGGGACCACCCCGTACTGCTGGGCACAGGGGCTGGAAGGCTGAGCATTAGTGGGGTGGGGATGGTCTGCCACCCACAAACTTGGAAACCAAACCAATAGTAAACAAGCAAGGCAGACTGTCCCAAGAGCCTCTAGGGGGTCAGCACATTAAACCGAGGCAGGATGCAGCTTAATTTATCTCATAAAAACCAATGACCGATGCCAAGAATGACACGGGGCATATTAAAAGTGTTTTCATCTCCCTCCTCACCCTCATTCCCCCCACACCTTGTATGCCAGGCAAAGTCCAAACCCCAAACAGGTACAAAATTTGGGGTGGGGGTTGCCGAGTTTCTTTGGGGCCAAGGGGTGGGTGGCCTAGAGCCAGGGTTTGCTGAACCCCTGGCTGATGGTGTTGCAGGCCCTCTGCACAGAGCTGTCGTTCGATCCTCAATGTGGCCTAGGAGCGTGTGGCATAGGGTGTCCAGAACAGAGGCCACCCAACAATCCGCAAAGAACAGGGCTGAGCTGGCAGCCCAGGAGAGAAGTCAGGAAAATCGGGGTGGGGAGAGGCAGATCCTGGTGCTCAGCTGTAACCCGCTACCCAAGCAAGGCCCCACTACTGTGCCTGACCCAGAGGCAGCGCCTGGGCAGGAATGCTGGTGAGGGGCTGGCGGGCCCCTCCCCACCATCAGGGAGGGAGCACTCTGTGCCAGAGGCTTGTTGCTGACAACACACAACCCTGTAGCCCTGCCCCAGAGATGTGACTCTCAGACACCTGAAGAATCTGGAGGATTCTGCAGTGGGAGGTCTTAAGACAGGTGCTCATGTGGCCTGGGGCCCACCCTTGGCCTATTCCCCACCCCAACACACAGGAAGAATCAGATGCTGCTAGAGTCTAACAGGCCATCTCCTGTAAGAGCTTCCAGACTCCCCAGCCAGAGTTTTACAGCAGGTGAATCAGCCTGGCTATCAGATTTCAATGTCCGCCCCAACCATCCCTCTCCACCCCGGCCCACTGAAAATTTCACATAATGTCACTGATAATGGCCAACATCTCAATGAACTGCACCTGCTCCATCCCAGACACTGTTCCACACAGTTACACAGTAACTCATCTACCCTCACAAGAGCCCCACCAGGAAGCACTACTGTCACCCCTATTTTATAGATGAGGAAACTGGGGCACGGAGGTGACACTCCCTCTGTAGAGTTACAGTGAGCCAGTGGTGCAGCCAGGGGCTCTCACCTGGGCAGTTTGACTCCCAAGCTCCTACTGCTGCTCATGGCCTCCCTAGCAGAAAAAGTACCCACTGAGATCTCAGCTCAAGGGTGCCTGACAGCATGCTCCTCTGCTCTGGGGCAAACCTCAGAATAATAACAACAGGCGTCCTCAAACTATGGCCCTCGGGCCACGTGTGGGTGTTTTTGCCTGTTTGTTTTTTTACTTCAAAATAAGATATGTGCCGTGTGCACAGGAATTTGTTCATAGTTTTTTTTAAACTATAGTCCGGCCCTCTAACGGTCTGAGGGACAGTGAACTGGCCCCCTGTTTAAAAAGTTTGAGGACCCCTGAATAACAGCATCTACATGCAGATATCAATCAAGGTAAGACACCATGTTAATGAATAAAGCTGTGTTCCCCAGCCCCTGGGCCTCGGACCAGTGCTGGCCTGTTAGGGACCGGGCTGCACAGCAGGAGGTGAGCAGTGGGTGAGCGAGGGAAGCTGCACCTGTATTCACAGCCACTCCCCATCGCTCGCATCACCGCCTGAGCTCCGCCTCCTGTCAGATCAGCAGGGGCATTGGATGCTCCCAGGAGCGTGAGCCCTGCTGTAAACTGCGCATGCAGGGATCCAGGCTGCCTGCTCCTTAGGAGGATCTAACGTCTGATGATCTGAGGTGGAGCTGAGGCTGATGCTAGCGCTGGGGAGCGGCTGCCAATACAGATCATCAGCAGCAGAGAGGTTTGACTGCACAATAAATGTAATGCACTTGAATATTCCAAAACATCACCCCCCCACCCCGATCTGTGGAAAAATTGCCTTCATGAAACCAGTCCCTGGGGACAACAATTGGGGACCACTGGAATACAGGACATGATCATCTCAACAGACGCAGAAAAAGCAGCTGACAAAAGGTAACATCCTTTCACGGTAAAAACACTGAACAAACTAGGAATAGAAGGGAATGTCCTCACCCTGACGAAGGGCAGCCACGCAACCCACACTCACAGACAGCACCGCACTCGCCAGCGAGACAGACACCTCCCTCAGATCAGGAACCAGATGCGGACGTCAGTTCTCACCACTTCTAGTTAGCACTGTGCTGGAGGTTCTAGCCAAGGCCATTAGGTAAGAAAAATGAAATGAAAAGCATCCAGATTGGAAAAGAAGAAGTAAAACTATCTCTATTTGTAAACATGATTTTATATATAGAAAATCCCAAGGAATCCACACACAAAACAACCCAGAAACTATGAGTGCTAATAAGTGAGTTCAGCAAGGCTGTAGGATACAAGATCAATATATGAAAAGCAACTCTCTCTATATATATATATATACTTCAGCAATGAACAATGCAACTGTGAAATTAAGAAAATACCATTTACAAAACCATCAAAAAGGATAAAATACTTAGGAATAAATTTAACAAATAAGTACATGACTTAAATGCTGAAAACTACAAAATGTCATTAAAAGAGATTAAAGATGACTTCAATACATGGAAAGACACATTATGTTCATAAATAGATTTGATTTATTTTTTAAGAGATAGGGTCTTGCTCTGTCACCCCAGGCTGGAGTGTAGTAGTGTGATCATAGCTCATTGTAACCTCATACTCCTAGGCTCAAGTGATCCTTCTGCTTCAACCTCCCAAGTAGTTAGGACTACAAGTGTATACCATCATGCCTGGCTAACTTTTTTATTTTTTATAGAGACAGGGTCTCCCTATGTTGCCCAGGCTGGTCTTAAACTCCTTGCCTCAAGTGATCCTCCTGTCTTGGTCTCCCAAGGTGCTGGGATTGCAGGCTTGAGCCACTGTGCCTGGCCTCGGAGATTTGATATTGTTTAGCTGGCAATACTCCCAAATTGATCAACACAATACCCAAAGTTCTAGCTTTCCTTCTGTCACTATTGACAAGCTGATCCTAAAATGCACATGAAAATGGAAGGTACCCAAAATAGCAAAAGCATCTTGAAAAAGAAGAACAAAGTTGGAGGGCTCGCATTTCCTGATTTCTAAAACTTACTACAAATCTACAGTAATTGAGACAATGTGGTGTTGGCATAAGGATGGACATAAAGATCAGGGGAACAGAATTAAAAATTCAGAATTAAACCCAAACATCTATAATTTAAATGATTTTCTACGAGGGTTCCAAGACCAAGACAATTCAAGGGAGAAAAGAATATTCTTTTGAACAAATGGTGGCAGGACAACTGGATATTTACATGCAAAAGAATGAAGATGGAACCCTACCTCACCTCATATACAAAATTAATTCAAAATTGATCATGATCTAATTATAAGAGCTAAAACTGCAAGACCCTTTCTAGAAGAAACATAGGTGTGAATCTTCATGACTTTGGATTAGGCAATGGCTTTTTAGGGCACTAAAAGGAAAAGCAACAAAAGTAAAAGTAGATTAAATTGGACATCATCAAAAATAACTTTTGTGCTTCAAAGGGTACTATAAAGAAAGTCAGTCTGGGAGCAGTGGCTCATGCCTGTAATCCTAGCACACTGGGAGGCCGAGGTAGACAGATCATTAGAGATCAGGAGTTGGAGATCAGCCTGAGTAAGAGTGAGACCCCATCTCTACTAAAAATAGAAGGAAATTAATTGGCCAGCTAAAAATATATATAAAAAAATTAGCCAGGCATGGTGGCACATGCCTGTAGTCCCAGCTACTCAGGAGGTTGAGACAAGAGGATTGCTTGAGCCCAGGAGTTTGAGGTTGCTGTGAGCTAGGCTGATGTCACGGCACTCTAGCCCAGGTAATAGAGTGAGACTCTGTCTCAAAAGAAAAAAAAAAGAAAGTGAAAAGACAACCCATAGAGCAGGGAGAAATATTTGCAAGTCGTATATCTGACATGGGTCTAGTATCTAAAACATATAAAGAACTACTAATAATCAAACAATAAAAAAGATACATAATTCGATTTAAAAAATGGGCAAAGGATCCAGATAGTTCTCAAAATGAGACATACAAATGACCAATAAGCACGTGAAAAGATGCTCAACGTCATCAGCCATCAGGGAAATACAGTCTAAGCCACAGGGACATCCCACCATACACCTGCTAGGACAACTATAATAAAAAAGACAGACGATAACAAGTGTTATTGACCATGTGGAAAAATTCGAACCCTCATACGATGCTGGTGGGCATGTAAGATGGCGCAGCTGCTCGGGAAACAGTCTGGCAGTTTCTTAAAACAGTCAAATGCAGTACGACCCAGCAACTCCACTCCTCATACCCAAGAGAACGGAAACGTCTGTCCACACAGAAACCTGTCTGTGAGTGTTCACAGCATTCTTTTCCACAGCCACAAAGTGGCAACAGCCCAACAGCCCATCAGCTGGAGGAATGGATAAACAAAATGGAATGTTACTCAGCCTTTAAAAGGAATGAAGTACCCATACGTGCTACAACACAGATGAAGCTCGAAAACATCATGCTAAGTGGAAGAAGCCAGACACAAAAGACCACATACTGTAAGATCCCATTTATCTGAAATGTCTAGAACGGCAGACCCACGGAGACAGAAAGCACATTCGTGGCTGTCGGGGGCTGGGGGAGGAGAGAACAAGAAGTGACTGCAAATGGGTACACTTCTTAGGGGGAGATAAAAATGTTCTAGAATTAATGGCGATACTTGCAGTATTTTATATTCAGAACTATGGAACTGTACATACACTTTTAAAAGCTGAATTTTATGGTAAGTGAATTATATCAATAAAAAAATTAAGGAAAGACCCCCAGCAGCAGCAGCTGCCATCCACTGAGTGCTTACTCTCTGAGGGACAAGGGGACCCCATCTTTCTCCAGAGATAGGTGTTTGGGGTCCAGATGAAATGCAAGGATGAGACATTTCCAATAATGGGTCACGTGCAGCATTATGCCAGACACCCCCACCCTTCTGCAATCCCTGGCTCTGGTGTGTAAGATGGCAGCCTGGGGGGTGGCAGGGACCAGGTGGGCCAAGAAAGAAGGGCACAGACACATGATCACATTCTTGTTCACTTATCCCAGGCTGGAGCTTGCTGGCTACATCTGTACAGCAGACACACTGGCTGCCTGGCCCACTCCTTCTCTGGGTTGGGGAGTGGGCGGCTTGGACTGAGACTGGCCAAATCACACTGCCAGGAAGGGCTCATATTCCAAGCTCAGCTGGCTGCCAACTCACCACTAAGGAGACCAGCCTTCAGTGAAGGCAGTCCTGAGCCTGCAGAGCAGACGCTGGAAAGCACCATGTCCCTCAGCGGGCTGCAAACCACTCCACGCTCAGAGCCTACCCCCACTCCGGACTTGGGGCACGACAGGCTACAATGTCTGTACCTCTTGAGCCAGTTTCTGGCTACTTATAGCCAAAATCATCCTGATATGCCTGTGAAAGCACAGTAAATTAGAAACTACTCATGTTCTTATTTTGGTTTTTAAAGCCATTCAAAAACAACAAGGCCAGGTGCGATGGCTCACGCCTGTAATCCTAGCATTCTGGGAGGCCAATGCAGGCGGATTGCTCAAGGTCATGAGTTCGAAACCAGCCTGAGCAAGAGCGAGACCCTGTCTCTAACATAAATAGAAAGAAATTAATTGGCCAACTAAAATATATATATATATATATATATATATATAAAAATTAGCTGGGCATGGTGGCACATGCTTGTAGTCCCAGCTACTCAGGAGGCTGAGGCAGAAGGATCCCTTGAGCCCAGGAGTTGGAGGTTGCTGTGAGCTAGGCTGATGCCACAGCACTCTAGCCTGGGCAACAAAGTGAGACTCTGTCTCAAAAAAAAAAAACAAGAAAAAATGTGTTTGGCCTCTGTGAACTAGGGATATAGCAATAAATAAAACAGACTGCCTCGTGGAGCTTATGTTCTACCAAAGGGACCCAAACAATAAACCAGGCAGGTAAGTGAAACGTGTAGCTGGCCGGAGCTGGTGGGGAAACAAAGCACACAATGCAGAGAGCAGGGGTACTGGTGGAGGTGGGAGTGTGTGATCTGAGCGAAGTGAGGGCTAGGCCAGGAGGCCGTGCATCTGGGGAGATGCCTTCGGGCAGAGGGAAGAGCCGGTGCGAAGGCCCAGCATGTGCTGGCAGGACGCACGGGCTGGACTCACCTCTGAGCGCAGCCCGGCACGTGGACACAGAGGTCACCTGGCTGAGCAGGAGGTCTGGGGAGGGAACCAGGCCCGGCTGCCCTCACTGGCCGGTGGGGCCAAGTGCACCCGTCCCACCACCTCGGGTCCTGCAGACAGGCCAGCCCTGCCCACGTGAGAGACAGCTCAATCATGGGAAGTGGTGGCATCGCCAGCAGCTCTTCCCCCAAACAGACAGGATAAAGACTTTCGGTAAGTCGTGCTGGGAGTCCGGGCGGCTATTTCTGGTTCCCTGAAAAAGGCTACTGGTTGCTTGTTTATCTGTCATCTTTATTTTTGGATGGGAGTTGGAAAGAGACTTTTTTTGGTTCGATGGTGGGTTGTTTCATCTGGGAGCTAACATCAGCCCCTGGGAAACAGAAACGCTCCAACCTTCGCTCTCTGCCACCCCAAGTCAGAGCTGTGAAGCTGGACGGCCCACGGCAGCGTGCGAGTCCCAGACACACCTTTCACCGGTGGGGACGGGGAAGAGAATGGTTCAAGGCCACACATGCTACTAGCAGGGCCAGGACGAGAGCTGGTGTCTGAGTCACACCTTACTGCCCGTACTGTGCCAGGTGACCTCACTCTCATCTGAATGGCAGCAGCTATACAACTAGCAAGAAAACAAAGGGACCAACGACAAACAGGTAGACAGGACAGAACAAGGACGGGTGAAGGAGGGGAGATGGGCGTTGGAGGTGCAGCTTTGGAGCCAGCCAGCTGACTCTGAACCTGGGGCAGACTACTCGCTAACTAAAACCGCAGGCAATGGCCACTCTGCAGGTCCCCACTTTCCTTGTTTATAAAATGCCAGCGATGCTTCCTGGGCAGTTGTTGGGAGGCCTGGTGGGAAATACCCATGGAGAGCAGGTAGATTTCAAATCATAGCCACCAGTCCATGTCCCAGGCATGTCATGTTCCAGGCATCCCTAAACATGGGGCAGCGACGATGAGCACCGATTTGGAGGCCTGAGAGCAGCCCAGTCTCTCTGATCCGGGCCACCTGTCCAGGCCACTGAAGCTCTCTGATCCTTCTCCCCATCTGTAAAACGGGACAAGCATGCTGCCCACATCCCTGACTTGCTGCAGGGGTGCAGTGCGGCCATACCCACAAAGGCATTCAGAAACACTTGGAACCAGAGCCGGCCCTGTTTCCAGGACACGCCACCCTCCTGAGGGCACCTGGCACCCACCCTTGTGGCCGCCTCTCGGGCTGTTCTCCTGGGACACTGGTGGAACAAGTGCTGTGGCCCAGCACGGGGACCTCCTCCTGGCTCCTGAATAGATGCTCCTGAAGTCAGTTCACCCAGGAAGCCCCTCGCTGGTCCTTCCCCCATAACCATCTTCTCCCCACACGGGCCTCTGCCCCAAATCACAGGATCCCCGGTGTCTCCCCACCTTCCCACCACCCGGCACAAGCTGCACACAGCTGTCGGGTCTTGGCTCACCTCTCTAAAGCTCTCACTTGCGCGGAGAATTGTCCCTGCTCAAGAATCCTCCACAGCCCCTTGAGTGAAGCCCGTGGCCCTTCCAGGCCTCTGCAACCTGACCCTGTGTAACTTCCTGTGACTGGCTGAACTGCGTCCCAAACCCCTGTGCCCAAGAATGGGACTGCACTGGGAGACAGGGTCATTAAGGAAGTAATTAAGGTAAAATAGGGTCGCCAGTGTGGGCCCTAATCCAATCTGACTGTATCCTTAAAGAAGAGACCAGGACACGGACGCCCTGAAGAAGACCACGTGCACACACAGGGAGCGGACGGCCACGGGGAGAGGTCTTGGAGAAACGAAGCCTGCCAAAGCTTGGAGCTGAAACTTCTGGTCTCCAGAACCGTGAGATGACAAATTTCTCATCTGTCGCACTGTTATGCAGCCCTAACAAACGAACACGCCGCCCAGTGCTCCTCTGACTGCAGAACCTGAGATCCTTCCCAGCCAAACCCCGGCTCCTGACCGTGCTCCCCACACCTCTGGGAATTTCCTCCTCCCCCATCACCTGGCAGCAACCCGCTGATCCAGGCCCCACCGAGCTCCAGCTCTTCCCCAGCCCTGGGGAACCAGCTGTCCGTTGTTGCTGCTGCCCCCCAAGAGCACTCACCCGGCAGCTTCTACCGACAGCCACACTTCCCAGTACCTTCCTGGAACTGCTACCCTGTTTTGTTGTTCATCTCCTGTACTCTGTTAAAATTTCACACACTTGGGTTCTGATTCAGTAACTAGGTAGAATGATCCCTGGGGACAGGAGAAGGCTGGCTTATGTAAGGGCCATCCTTTGCTAAGCGTTCCTGTGTGAAGATGAATTGACAGGTGGAGAAGTGGGCTGAGTGCTGGAAACAGGAAGGGAGCAGAGAGCCAGAGGAAGAGCACAGCCCTAGATGAAGACAGGGGCCACCGAGTGGTGCTGTTAGCCTGGGGCAGCCCTAATGACAGCTGCAGTGGGACCTGAATGAGCCTGATGGGCCAACCTGCAAGCTCCAGTGCTCGTGACTCAGTGTCTGACTGTCCAAAGCCGCCCTCCCGCCGCTGTTACGCAGTCAGGAGGCAGGAGCCGCGTGCTGCTGAGTTCTAGGCGGGAAAGACGTTCCGTGCATTCTGGGCGAACCAAGTTTCACCCTGACAGCAGCTTTGAAAACAACCCAAATGGCTTCCTGGCCCGTGATGACGATGGCAGCCACCCAGTAATACCCAACGCTCAAGTCACAGGCATGTGGGGGCTGGAAAGCCGCTGTGGGCCTGGGCCAGGATGGGGACGCCACGCAGGGCCTGCACGACAGGCCTCGGATGAGAGGAAGCGGAAGACAGAATCGTTCCCAGATCTCCAAGGACTTAGAGCAATGTGTAAGGGACCGGGCACATCCTCACCACTGCAGGACAATGTCCTGTCCACCTGGCCCAGCCCAGAGCGCCCCAGGCACCTGGCCATAGCCAACTACGTGCCCTTGTCCCAGGCGGGGCGGCCACCCGCCCACGTCTCCACCTCCCTTTCGCAAGAGCAGCAGGTCCGACTCCCTCCTCCTCGCACCTCCCGCAGCCGCAGTCGTTCCTCTGCACTCGCTTAGAGCAAGTGACTCACCTCCCTGCAGCCCCAGGCCCTGGAGGGCAGGGCCAGTGCAGGCTGGATTTGCAGGGCGGTTTGTGGGGCTTCAAAAAGGATGGAAACAATTGAACGGCAGTGACATCATGAGTGTATCTTTAGGCCCATTAACAGGCCTGGATGAGAGAAAATGGAAATAACATGTTTTGTTTTGTTTGTTAAGGAACTAAAAGTTCCAGGCCCTGAAGCTGGTATGCCCTGGGGATGTGGGGACAAGGAGCCGGACTCTCAGGAGCCACTTGGAACTCGGCTGCGGCTCTGGGCGGCTCCCAGGAGCAGCGGACCCTCGCCCTTGCAGCCACGCGGCGGACGCGGCAGCCCCTGCCAAAGGCCGTGGGCAGGCAGGGCGCGGGCAGTGGTGGATACCAAGAGTCCAGGTTCCAATGCTGATTCACTGCTTCACCCTGGGCTGGCCTCCCATCCTCTCTGTGCGTCGATGTCCACCCTGCGAGTTGGGGACAACAGCGCCTACTGCAGAGGTTGCTGTGAGAACTGAGAGTCAGCGCACTGAGACTGCGCGGAAGGCAGTGAGCGCTAGGTCAGTCTTTGCTGCTGTGACCAGCTGGAGTCTGCTTGTTCACCGAGGTCCAACCAATGACCCTGGGGACCATTTTGAACCTGTGAAGGGGTCTGGAGGGCTCCTCAGGAGTAAGCAGCATCTCGTGAGCACCAGGCACAGGGACACAGGTGCTGCTGCAGGCACCCTGGGGGTAAGGGAAGCCCCAATCAGGCACTGAGGACCAGGTCACCGAAAGGCAGCCCAGAGAAAGGCTTCCTCAGGCAGGACTGAGCCTGCTCAGCCGAGCTTACCCAGAGCGTCTGGGGGAAAGAAGGGTCACGTGAGGACCATGGGAGCGAGGGAAGGCCAGGGCTCCTTTGAGAGGTCTGCACCATCACCCAGGCCCCTGGCCACACAGGCCAAGCAGTGCCCTCGGGCCAGGGGCCCAGGCCAGGCCTGGAGGAGGGTGTGGACGTGCCTCCCTGTCTCCGGGTGGGTGAGGGAGGACGAGCAGGTGTGATGCGTGGGGCCCAGGATGCAGCCGAGCCACTGCCCTGCAGCTCCCGCAATCTCCAGGCGCATGTTGAGCCTCCTCCCTGGCTTTGAAGTCCTCCAGGGTCGAGGGCCGGCCTACACCTCCAGCTTCCCCTCCTTCCCCCACCATCAACCTCCGAGCTCTGGACAAAATGAGCTTCGCTCAGTCTCTCAATCAAGCTCCCACCACTGAGCACAGGCTCAGCGACCCCACCCTGGCACCTGGTCACCCTGGCGTAGAGGCTTGCATGGTGTCTGCCCCCGACGGGAAGAGAGGCCCAGGGAGGGCAGGGCCTGCGGCTGCCTTGCTCACCTCTGAGTGCCTGGGACCCGCCCGGAGCCTAGAACACTGCTCTGTGCAGATGTGACCGGGCCGTGGGCGGCCCACACGTCTGCAGTGTCCGGATGAGACTGGCATGTGGGTCAGCAGACCGAGCAGAGCGGACTGTCTTCCCCTGTGTGAGTCCCCATCCAACCAGCTGAAGCCCGACCAGGACAGAATGCGGGGTGAGAACACTCACGCCCCTGCCTCGCTGTTCCCAAGCTGGGACGTTTGTCTCCACACTCAGACTGCAACTCACACTGGCTCTCTCGGCCTTTGGACTTGGACTAGAACTTACACCACCGGCTCTCCTGGGACCTCTCAGCCTCCACGATTACGTGAACCAATTTCTTACACACCTCTCTCCATTATCAGGTGGACTCTAAATGCTGTCCCTTTGGCCGTGGGCTGCCCCTACAGCCTCACAGAAGAATAGAACATGCACCCTGGAGCTAAAGCCGCAAGAGGCTCTCTTTCTCGGGAGCAAGACACTGGGTCCCCGAGCCGCCAGGTAAGTAGTCTGGCTCCTGCACCGCGGCCGTGCTGGACGGCCATGCAAGACCGCCTGGCCACAGAGAAGCGCCTGGCTGAGCCCGGTCAAGCTGCAGATTTAGGAGCAAAATAAGTATGCTATTGTTTCAAGCCATTGTTTTGGCTGCCACAGTAACTGACAACCAGGATGGCGGCTCACGGAGATGACGTGTTTCGTGCCTTAGTGTCAGCTGCCACGACAGACACATGTGTACACTCGGGCGAGCATCACACACTTGCAGGTGCCAATTCACGTGACCTTACGGCAATGCCGTGGTGCAGATCACCGTCACCACCTCCACCCGAGTGGTTACGTGGTCAAGAGCAAAGCAAACGTGCGGCAGAGGGGGGTCCCGCACGGGCACCTGGGCTCCACGCCATGTCCTGACCCACTGGTGAACCGCCTCATTTTTCTCCACTCCCATCAAGCCTGCGTAGGAACACGGAGTCTGGGAGGGGTCTGGGAGGTCCCTGTCCTGCTTCAGAGACCAGGATGCAGGCCCCGGGCCAGCTGTGCCGCCCTAACACCGTGTGGCCGGCCCCTGGGGCTGCTGGGCTGGACACTCACACTGCCTGGGTCGGTGTTACCTTGAAAAAGTGACTTCACCTCATAGTGCCTTAGTTTCCCGATCTGTAAAATGGGGATAAAAACAGTCTTGCTCACGGAGTTGCTGTAAGGACCAAAGGAGCTGATACACAGGCACTCAAAACACAAACCAGCATGCAGCAGACACAGAGTCAGATGCCAACTCCTTCCCATCACCATCATGACTAGTATTTCACGGGCCACCATTTAAAAAAGTCCAAGCTGACCTTAGAGAGCCCACCACTGCTCTGCGTGGCCTGACGAAGCCCCAGGGGAGGGCAGGAGACTGGAGATACTCGAGGGGCAACGTGCCTCCTCCCTCCTCCCTCCCAAGGATGCTTCTCTTGACCTCAGGCACTGAAGGAGCCGGAGCCTTCTCGTCCATCCGCCCACCAGGACAGAACTCGGACTCTGAAAGCAGATCAGCAGCAAACTTCTAAGCCAGCCCCAGAGGGCCACCGAGACCTGTGTCACTCTCCTGGCAGAATGCGCAGCTTTGACCCGGCATCCTCGTGCCTGGAATGCAAGGTTGGATCTGGGCCTGCCAGTCGCCAGAACAGGGCCAGGGAAAACGCAAGGAGCGACCCCAGGACGACAGCGTTCTTGGCCAGGCAGAGGCCCCGAGGCAGCAGAGTGAGCTCCCTCGCAGAGTCTTCTCCGGGGGCCTGAGCAGAGGGGAGGAAGGGGGACGGCTCTGGCCCCAGGTCCCCAATGCCATGGTGTGGCAGCAAGGCCACTCAGGCCAGTGCTAGCCCAAACCCCAGCACAAGAAAGGCTGTCACTGAGAGGGGCCTTTCTTAGCCACTGGGCCTTCCCTTGTGCTGCACTTGCCCTGACGATACCCCCCTTCTCACCTCTGCCTGTCGACTAGAAGCCCCAGGATTCGGCCCAGGCTGGGGGCTTATCACTGTTTGTCACTTACAAGGGCTCCTCCCTCATGGCCTTTCTTGGTAGCCATGGAGGCAGCCACCCTCCTCTTGGTGCCTGCATGGCCATCCTGCCCCTGTGGGTTTGGCACACGATCACGGCTGTGGCTTGCCCTGTGTCTTCTCCTTACCTTGTCCTCTGGCCACCCAGATGGCTGCCGGGGCTGCCTGTCCATCTCTGGGCTCCGTCCCTCCTGCTCCTGCCCACTGCCACCACCCTCACCGAGCCCTCTGACCCTTCCCTGACACCGCAGCAACCTCCCCACCCACAGGCCAAGTCGAAACTGGCACCCGAGGCCCCCAGGGGCTCAACATGGGGCTCTCTCCAGCAACACAGATGGCCCCCTTTCTCCTGAACATCCTTTCCTGCTCCCTCTCCCTGGAATGGCTCCCACCTCCCTCCAGTGCAGCACATTGTCTCAGAGCCGCTTCAGATACACCACCTCCTCCCCAAGCCATGACCCCACCTGTCAAGGCCAGCCCTTCCCCGGGACATCTCTGCTCAGAGGCTCCCCCAGTGCACCTGCTTATTATATGTCTAACTCTTGAAAACAGCCTTCCCTCCTTTGCATATTTATTGAGCACCTACTGCATTCCAGGTCCTGACCTGGGGACTCTAGGTCCCTACAGACACACTTGTTCCCTGTCCTTTAGGCCCCCACAACTGGATGGAGAAGAGAGCAGCCAGCAGCCAGTGACAATGCAACAGGATGTGTGGGACCGAGGAGGGAGGAGGGCACAGAGGCGCACCCAGGGAAGGGAGTGTGCAGCCAAGAGGGCTTCCGGGAGGAGGGTCCTGAACCAAGCCCCACAGCTGGAGCTAGTCAAAGGGGCGGAGGGTATTCCAGACAGAACACCATGGACAAGTGCCGAGGGTCAAGAGGGGTGCCATGGGGGTTGGCACGGTGCAGTGTAGAACATGAGAGCCAAATGGCCAGAGACGCCACCCAGGTGAGGGGATGGGCAGGAGCCCCAAGCCCAGGGACGCCCAGCACAGGTGACAGGGCCCAGAGAGACTTAGTAATACCAACTAAATTCCACTGAACTTAGAAGCACGTAAGGAAAAACCCTTGTGCCTGCTCAGTGTGACAGGCAGAATCCTAAGGTGCCCTCCAGAGTCTCTGCCCCTGGTGTACTCGCCCCACATAATCACCAGGACTGCCCACGTGATACGTGTCATTTGGTGATTATATTACAATGTAACATAACCAAGCGGGGGACGCGGGTGGGCCCTACTCCACCACACACAGTGTCTTCTTGGGAGAGGACATGGGAGATTCAAGGCACAAAGACTGGGCTGCTGGGGCTGGCTTACAGATGGAGAGGCCACATGAGAAGGGACGCAGGGGCTATAGGAGCTGTCAGCCAGCAAGGAGAGGGACCTCAGTCTTACAGCCACAAGGAACTACATTCTGCCAACCAGAGTGAGCTTGGACGTAGATTCTTTCCCGGGGTCTCCAGCACTCAGCCCAGCTGTGACACCCTGAGCAAGGCCCCAGCCATTCCACTCGGGCTTCTGCCCCACCCAGCTGGGAGATAATCAGCAGGTGCCGTTCCAAGCCACGTGGTCTGTTGTCCTCTGTCGTGCAGCAATGGGGAACCGATCCACTAATTGTGTTATCTGGAGTGGCTGGGGGAGGGAGAGTGGCACTTCACCAGTGGCTAAAGCCCCTGCCCTACTCCCTTCCTGAAGGCCTTGCCGCAGCTGCCACCTGCCTGTTAGCAGCTCGGTCCTCGGCCGGCCGCTCGCTGACTACAGGTGAGCTGTTGTGGGAAAACACAGGACCCAGCCTGCAACTAGGGGGACAGAATCATTCCTGGACAGAGACAGAGGGCTCCAAATGCCACAACATCATGACCCAGTGAAGTGTGCCACGGTCAGCGGGACCAGTTTTACTCCCGTCTGACTTAGCTAGTGACCCATCTCATTTTGTGGGGCCAGGGAGCCATTTGCACCCGGAATGCCCACAGCCCCGGACGGGGGGAGCCAGGCCCTGGCACAGGCAGAGGCACAGACATGTCTAAGCCCAGTGTCTAAGCCTGGTGGCGGCGGCGGCTGGAAACGTGGACAGACTCCGGGGCAGCTGTTCCCTGATTTACAGCCCTTCTGGGCCCGGGGCAGATGCTCGCTGCCCCCACTCAGCTCCAACTCCCAGGACGCAGCAGCCTGTTTGCATTCAAGACGTTTTTAAAACGTTTGGAGTGTTTGTTCTGGCAATACCTATTCTAAAAGCAGAGCATTTTAGCTTGGCCCCAGCGCAAAGAAGGTGCTTACGATGGAGAAACGGTCCATATTTCTTCACAATGGGACAATTTCTTTCAAATAAAAGGGGTTCTAATCAATCAACAAGGAAAAAAACCAAACAACTCAATAAAAAAACATGGGCAGACAACATGAAGTGATTCACTCACAGAAGAAATTCGAACGGGGCCAATGAACACATGACGGGATGCTCAATCTTGCCAATAATGACAGATATGCAAAGTAAGATATCACTTCCCCCAGGCAGACTGGCACCATTAGGGGTAAAATGTGTCCAAACTTTTTGAAGAAGGGCAATCCAGTAAGATCTGCCAACATGAGGAATGTTTATAATCTTTGGCCGAAAAATTCCACTTTAGGGATTAATTTTACAGAAATACGCAGAGATCTGTCTACTGCAGCCCAGTTTATTAAAAAAAAAAAATCCAAACAAAACTGGAATGACCTTATGAGCCCAGCAGAAATTATGATTCATTCATTCACGTGCTGAAATATTATGTTGCCATCAAAAAGGGCAGACCTAATTCTTTCATCTTTGTGGGCTGACATGGGAAAAGTCAACATTAAGTATTAAGTGGGGACAATGAATTGTACCAGGACACGTGTAGTATGATATCTTTTCTAAAAATGCATATATATTTCTACATGTATAAGAAAGGGAGGGATAGATTCCAAATTGTGAACAGGCTCACTCTCGGGAGTTAGGTTGGGGTTAAGCAGATGTGCAAGTTACCAGCAAGTAGGGTTCTGCACAGTTTAACAGCTGGAATACAAGGACAGGTCTGGGCAGCCATGAGGGGAAGCCCGCCCAGTCCAGGAATTCCTGAGTATGCCGAGTGGAGCAGGCCTCTCACCAGAAGCCCCACAAAAAATGGGAGGGGGACTCCATAGCTGATTAGAAGGAAAAGGCTAAATAAATACTGTAGCATTTCATTGATTCTAAGGTGTGTTTTTTTTGTATTTTCCATCTCTGGAATTGAGATGTGTCTCATAACCAGTTTACTTAAACTTTTTTTTTTACTTAAACCAATTTACTTAAACTTTTGTCTTTCTTACTAAAATATAAAATATCGGTGCATCTTACAATTGGTGGTGAAATTTAGTACAACCTCCCCCCCAGACTGAAGATTCATGACAACACATTAAAGGCTCTGGGAAGTCCTGTAACAAAGAAATGTGTAATCCTGATTTCTCCAATCTATCCAACACTTTCCCTTATCTTAGCCTTTCCTTTTGCTTACATATGAGACTATGGTAGGGCTCCACGAGGGGCCACCCCGTGCCCTGTGGCGTCTGGGAAGCTGCAAGGGGTTCCCGTCACGTTCCAGTGCAGCTGTATGAGGACCGTTTGGCGAACAAGGCGATGCAACAGTGGCAACTGTTGTTGGGCAAGAACCATCAATAGGTGCTCCAACAGCAGAGCAACGGTACAATGAGAGAGGGGATATGTACAAAGTATCCTCTTACAAGGTTCCTGCCAACTACAAAGGGAAAAATAAAAATGTATAGTGAAAAACCTAGCAGATTTTAGCCAAATAACTGCTGCTGAGCACACGAGACACTGTCATCATGTGTCTCCGGATACTGCTAAGAGGTGCCAGCAGCACTGGGTGGCATTCCTGCCCCAAAGGCCTAACTCGGCCCACCCATGGAAAACACCAGATAAACCCAAGTGGAGGGGCACTCTGCTGAATAAATGTCCAGGCTCTTCTAAAGTGTCACCGTCACGAAGGATACACACCCTGAAGTTCCATCCCAGATGGCAGGAGAGCACAGAGGATGACAACCAGACCGGGAAAAGGGTAACAGCGGGACAACTGGGAAAGTTAGAATGATTAATAGCATTAACAGTACTGCCATCGGCGTCAACCTCCTGGTTTAGATAACTACGTCATGGTCACATAGGATGTCAACACTAGAGGAAGCTGTGTAAAGCATATACGGGAATTTGTGCACTGGCTTTGCAACTTTTTTTGTATGTCTAAAATTATGTATGTCTAAAAAAAATTTTGTATGTCTAAAATTACTCAAAAATAAAAATTCTACCAAATGAACCTGTACAATGTGAGCTTTATTATAAATCTAAAAGCCGGCCGGGCGTGGTGGCTCACGCCTGTAATCCTAGCACTCTGGGAGGCTGAGGTAGGCGGATTGCTCGAGGTCAGGAGTTCGAAACCAGCCTGAGCAAGAACGAGACCCCGTCTCTACTATAAATAGAAAGAAATTAATTGGCCAACTAATATATACAGAAAAACATTAACGGGCATGGTGGCGCATGCCTGTAGTCCCAGCTACTCGGGAGGCTGAGGCAGGAGGATTGCTTGAGCCCAGGAGTTTGAGGTTGCTGTGAGCTAGGCTGATGCCACGGCACTCACTCTAGCCTGGACAACAAAGCGAGACTCTGTCTCAAAAAAAAAAAAAAAAGCCAATAAAGATTTGAAAAAAAGCCCACCTGTGCTCATGATGGATCACCCTGAAAACACTCCTTGTGTGGGGAGATAAACCCAGGCTCTGTATTTGCAAACACAGGGCTGGGCACTTGGGGAGAAAGGACAGAGGGGGAGCAACTGCCCCAGCGGGGCCTGGTCCAGCAAGGGCGTTGGGCGGAATCTGCACTTAATGCTACGCTAAATGCTAGTTCAGGTCACAAGGTCGTGGCACATGGAGTGTGATCTGAAACCCACAATGCACTGCCCCCCAGGAGCGCTCCCACCTACTAAGGGATCCTTATACAACCCTATGAGGAAGGTACCACTATCATTATCCCCCTCCCCATTTTACAGATAGGAAAGCAGAGGCTGAATGTAATCAAACAACGTGCTAGAAGCACACAGCTGGGTGTTCAGCAGAGGACATGAACCCAGGCAGTCTGACTCCAGATTCACTGTGGTGCTTCTGACAAGATCCCTGTGTGGGTCCCATGGGGAGAGCACTAGACTGAGAGTCACGAAGGTGCTGAGTGGCCCTGGGTCAGTCCTGCAACCATTCTGAGCCTCTTTCCTCATCTTTAAAGATATGGAGAAGAACAGTTGTTGTAGGGGCTTGGAGAGCTCAAGAAAGATATTAGGTGGGCTGTAAACTCACACTGAAGTGTAAACGGCTGGTGTCAGGTACTTTCTGATCCACCTGACCAATAAGGAGGTTTGAGCACCTGTCTGGCCCTACTGCGTCCCAGGAAAGAGATGCAGAGACTTTTCACCAGGGGACTGGGAGACCTTTCACATGAGAAGGAGGAAAAAGGTTCCTGAGTGTTGAGTCTGGAGAGGCTTAGTCACCATGGTGAGGGGAAAGAATCTGGGAGAGGGAGGCAGAGGTCCCAAACAGTCTGGTTCACCAACGCCCAGGGTCCGCCCTGTAAACTCAGGGTCTGCAGGGATGTGGTGGGCGATGGGAGCCTGGCGGGTGAGTGGGGGAGTGCCTCCTGGAGGGGGCTGCCTGTGGTTTCCCCGAAGGCTCTGCAGGAAGGCCGGGGCAGAACCAAGCAGTCTCTGTGTGGCAGGTGAGCAGGAGCCACCTGGACCGCGTGGGGGATCTTGTCCAGCAGCCACGGAGCTGGGTAAGGCCAGAGGGAGGCGGCTGAGGGTGGAGGGGCAGCTCCTGCCTTGCTGGGTCCCTGCCATGGTCCCGAAGGCTCCAAGGGCCCAGCAAGGTTAAGCTCTGAGAGAGCGGACAGGTTTGTTTTCCCAAGAATGGATCTGCACCTCCAGGGGGTTCCTGACCAGCTGCCATGAGAGTTCATTTCACTCCTGCGAATCTCTGCGGGGAGCCTGCGGACCCACGCTCTAGACGGAGGCTGAGCAGGCAGGAGCTGAGCAGGGCCCAGCAGCCATCTGTCTATACCAGGGCCCCTAGGAGGCCTGGACTGAAGACCTCTACAGGAAAGCTAAACCCAGGCAACAGGGCCACTGCCCTCCAGGGACAGCCCCCGGCACTGTAGCAAGAGGGGGGTAAGGCTGCTGGAGGGAAGGTGGGGGTCCACTTATCCTGACCCCCAATATACACAGGGCCCCTCATCCCCTGCAGCAACTGGGCCAGGGCGGGCAGATGCCAAAGAAAGGGCCCTAGAGCAGGCCTGCAGGCCTTGGCTGTGGGGGCAGGAGAGAGATGGAGGCGGGTGAACCTGGAGGTGCTCCTTGGAACCGATTCTGCCCTCACGTGTTCCGGCCTCTGCTGAGAGCCTGGCCACAGGGCTGATGCTTTCAGGGTTCTTGGGTTCCTGGGAGCTGATGGAGCTCATCTCAGAGCGGGACCTCCAAAGAAGGCTGTGGGTGGTGGGTGGAGCACCCCCGCAGGGCAGGATGCCTGATAACAGCAAGGGCGGGCCCTGGCCCCAGGCCTCCTGCAGCAGGGGTGGCCTTTGCCCCGAGCCAGGAGCAGGAGCAGCCCCACCAGGGGCCAGCAGAGGTCAGAAGGCAGGAAGGACGCAGAAAGCTGGCTGCAAACAGACGTCTGGAGTGAGGCAGGAAGGTTAGCTGGGCTTCCACACGGAGCTCGGCTTCAAGACATACCAGCTCTGAAACCTCAAACAAGTTACCTCCCCAGGGTTCCGAGTTCTCGCCTACAAAGGAGGAATATAGCAGCTATGTCTGGAGGATCAGCAAGGAGGCCAGGAGGAGCTGCCTACCTGGACCAGGCCGGATCCCAGGTGCTCACAGGCACCATTTCCTCCCCTCCCCCAGCTCCAGGCAGGGCACTGACCTGGCAGGTGCCGGAAGGGAGGTGCATGAGGACTCAGAGCAGGGGCAGGGTTCAGTCCTCGCTGCCTCCCAAGACCCACGAGGCGCCTACCCTGGCCTGGCCCACAGCTGGTGCTCAGCCGCCCTGGGGCGGGGGTGTTCCAGGGGCCGTGAGACCACCCTGCTCTGCAGACCCTCCACCACTACCTGAAAGGAGGGGTCCCTGCCTGGGTGGCAGAGGGTGGCCGATGTGGAAATGAGGACAGTGTCTCTCCCACACATCCCTAAAGTCCAGGAAGGGGAACCATAGCCAAGCACCCACCCTGAGGGGCCCCCACCTCCCTGGTCAGTGTGTGGGGCCTGGCACCCTGTCCTCCCTCATCCCAGACCCCTCGATGGGACATGTCATCCCCTTGGCATTGGCCCCGTGGGCTAGGCAGGCGGGCACTCAGGAAGCGTTGGGACAGGGTCAACACGGCCTCACAGATGCGCAAATGACTGCGAGGGCAGGGACTGGCCCAGGAGCACTAAGATTTCAGCCCAGATCTGCCAGCCAAGAGCCCCTCATTCTTTCCTGCTCTGATGTGTGGCTGCCCTCAGAAAGAAGGCAGGATTCTGTTCCTCCCCAGTAACAGTGCAGGGCAGAGATTCAGTGACCATTTGAAGCACAGCAGCTGGTGGACCCTGGGGACCCTCTCTGGCCAGCATCACCTGGAAAGCACGACATGCCCACAGGTGCAGAGTCTCTGATGGTGTCCATCCTGGCCTCGGCCCCGTCAGCCACAGGGGCTAGGGGAGCAGGAGACAGTGTGCACAGGGCTTAGCAGCTGGGCTTGGGAACCGCCTCGAAGAGCAGACCCAGACTGTGTGGCTCTCTATCCTGGACCTACCCCCGGTAGCTCTGTGACCTTAAGTGACTTAGTTCAGTGCACCTTAGCGTCTTCATCTCTAAAACAGGGATGAAAGCAGAACCTTCCTCACAGGGCATCATGTGCACTGAATTAGCATTTACTATATGTAAAGTTCTTAACGCAGTGCCTGGCACCCAGTAAGTGCTCAGTGTCTGCCTGAGCTGACAAAAGCACGGCTCAGAGAGGCCACGCAGGGCAGCGGTGGACGGAGGTCTGAGGCCTGGCCTTAGACTCCAAGGCCCTTCCCACCCGCAGCCCCTTGCAGCTCACCACGGGCAGATGGCCAGCCCCTGACTCTGAGTGCAACCCCCCAACCTACAAAATCCCACCCTGCAGTCCTCCCCACCCCCAGGCAGAGGCTCTTCAGGGAATTATTTCTCCCAGACTCTAAGGAATGTTATTTTCTCTTTACTTGGTGTCTAGATTACTCATTTCCAGTCCTGCTTTCAAGTGGCCTCCGAGATGAGCTCTGATTAAATTCCCATAAAACCACAGGCAAGAATGCTGAGTCTTTGGCATGCACACCCCCTCACCAAGGAGGCCTGGCGTCCAGGACAGGCCATCTGTCACCTACAGCCCATGTGTGGGAGCTTCTGGAGAGCCATCCCTCCGCCCACAGTCAACAGAGCTGTCAAAGACCTCTCCAGCCTGCTGCCCTGTGGCCCGAGACCCTCCGCATCTGCTGTCCCTGGGGAAAGAGCACAAACCCAGGCCACCCAATCACGGTCCAGGTGCCTTCTCGCACGTGGCTGCAGCCAGTTCCGCAGCCAGCTAGAGTCTCGCCCAGAATCGCTCAGTCTAGGGTGGCGACTGGCCTTGGTGTTTCCATCTCTGGACCCTGGCCCTGTGTGGCAGAGTGAGCAGCCAATGGAAGACACGGCCTGCAAACGCATGTCAGGCAAATCACAGTTTGTCACTGTGGGCTCCTCCCTCCCTCTCCCATGCCTGCACCAGGCAAGGCTCAATTTCTAGGAGGCTTCTGTGCGTGGTTTGAAATGCATCCAGGCTCAGTGTTGCCTGTGCCTCTGCCTAAGGGACGTGGGTGTGCGTGCAAGCGTATCCCCCAAGTGGCTGCCTCCCAGAAGCCATCATCTACGAGGGAAAACCCAGGGGCGAGTCCCTCTGCAAGCCTCTAGGTCTATCGGTCTCCAGCAGCTACACAGATGGGACTGCCACAAGTTCACAGGCTGAGGCCACACCCCTGGCCATCCAGAGGAGGAACGGTCTTTCCAAGGTCTTCACCCATGGGCAAGGGGGGACCCCAGGCAGGGGCCCACGTCTTGGGAGGTGACATGGCAGATAGCTCACAATTCTCCAAAACTCACTCTAGCCTTTCTTCCCACGATGACAAAACCACTGACTTAGCTGGGTACATGGCTGTCCAGAACAAGGCCTGTATTTCCCAACTCCCTTGCAGCTCAGTAGGTAACTAATTCTTGCCAGGGATGTAAGAACAGAATGCCATGTTGTAGCTTCCAGAACCCTTCCTTAAATGACAATGAGGGCTTGTTCCCCTTTGCTTCCTTGTTCTTAGCTGCACTGTCCATCCTACTGTTTAGATCTCGGATGCGAGAAGTTCAGCCACCCTCTGGCCCGGATACAGGCTGACAGATCTGAGGCAGAGCAATGACCATGTTCCCCTCCAGCCTCTGACTTAGATGAGCTCTGAAAACGTGGGATTGAGACGGCACCGACCAAAGGCTGCCCAGAGACCCAGACAGGCAGGCCGCGAGCTCAGGGGCAGGCCTCACCCGCCTCCCTGACGCGGACGGGGAGGGAGAGGTTCTCCACGCAGGTGCTCTGCAGGGAGACAGATGGCCCACCCAAGTGTGGACGCTCGGGGCAAGTGCTCTGCCTGCTATCCTGGGTTGGCCTCCCCATGAGCCACGGCCCTCTCCCCACCCCCGCTGTGGAGCAAGGGGCCCTGATCGCCCCCTCCCCCTGCCCATCAACAAGGACCCAGGCAGCCCTGCAGCAGCCCCCCGCCAGCTCTGTTCCCTGCAGCCGCTCAGTTCTCTGAGAACAGGGAGAGCAGCCTTAGCAGGAGGGATGGTGACAACTCAGGAAGTCTTGCCAAGCCCCTTCTCCCAACACAAAAGCAGTGTCACTTAGATTGCTATTATTATCTGAGGGAACTTCAAGGGTAATTATGGCCATTTACCATACGCCTAAAAGGGCTGCAGGCCTCCAGGAATAGCAGGGAGTGGGACGGAGGAGGGCCCAGGATGCACCTCCCAGGAAGCCCGTGCTGCCTTTGCAGAGGGCAGGGGAGGGACCCAAGCAGGGACCCCCCCCCCGCCAGCTGGGGAAGGGAAAGCCCCCCTGGCGGGCAGCCCCGGGGTGGGCAGGAAAGGGCTCCAGGAAGTCCCAGCCTCCAACCGCCCTCCTGGAAGAATGCAAGCCCAGGCTCGGCACACATGATAAGGAAAATCCAGGGTGCAGCACTCAGGGCCCACCCATCCAGCACTTCCTGCCGGTCTAGGACTGAGCGCCCAAGTGTGCTCTAGGCTTTGGCCAACAAGCCCTCACAGGACCTCAAGGGGACTGGACCCTGTCCTGGATGCCCCACACCTCGCCCCTGGTGGGCAGCTCCTGAACTTTGTAATCCCCCAACTGAACTGGGACATTCCCTTGCCCACAGATCCTGACCTGTCCCCTCAGGCCCCCAGGAGAAGCCACACTCCCGTGTCTGGCAAGCATGAGACAGAGCTCCGGCTGCCTACTCCTGGGCCTGCCTCTCCTCGCGCTGTTCACGCGCTGCCTCCTGCGCCTGCCGCGGTCCAGCCTCATCCCCAGCTCGTGCTCCCTGACCACCTGTGCATGCTCACACCCCGAGCTCAGGCTCACTCTGAGCCCCATCCCTGATTTTCTCTCCTGAAAACCTGAGACACTCTAAGACCCAATCCAGATGCTTGGGCCCTGCCGTCGTGGTAGTGGCAGCATCAGCTGCCGTTCCCGGGTGACCCGGTGGGCCAGGCGCCGTGCTAGGTGCTCTACAGATGTCATCCCAATGATCCCGACAGTTGTGATGAATCAGTTATCACCCACATCTTTCAGACCACAGGCAGAAGCGGAGCCAGTGACCTGAGACCACACGGCTAGCTCGTGCCCAGACCCACACCTAACTTCTGTCTGTCTCCCTCTAAACCCTGTGCCTTTAGCTCTGAAAAAGCCCCTCGCAGCACTTCCCGAATCCCTCCAGATGTGTGGCTCTTCTGATGGACGAGTCCGGGACCTGAGACGTGGCTGCTCACCTACCGTCTTCCTCCGCCAGTTGGGCCTTCTCGCATTTTAATACTATCCGCGGTCCCTTCATCGTCAGCGTCCCTTCATCCAACAAACATGCCTACTGGAAAGAGACTCCTGTCCTTCCAGAACCAACGCTTGGCCAAAACGTCACCCACAGCAGACTGTGGTGAAGATGGTACAAGGAGGGGACGTTCAGAGATAACATCACCGCAGCTCTTTCTCCCCATCTGGACTCTGGACAGATCCAGGAAAGGAACGCAGAGGCAGGGGAGGTTGACGGCAGAGGCTGACCACGGCGGGCCATGCAAGAAGGCCGGCTGGCGTGCGAGAAAGTCTGCCCATGTGGGGCCCAGGATGACACCCGCATTCTCTACACCCTGCTGGTGAGTGTCGGGCACCCAGGGAAAGAGGCCTGGGGCTCCTTTCAGGACAGCCGGGCCTGGTAGCCTGCCCTCCTGCAGGGCACTCCTCAGAGAGAGGACCGACGGCTCACCAACTCTCGGGCCCAAGGTCCTCAGCTGCACCCATGTCAGGTACTTGCTAGATTCATGGCCCTCTGGCCGTGGGTGTGAAAGTTGAGCTTAGTGGGTAGGGGCCGGGGAGCCTGAGCCAGAGAGACCTGGAGGGTTGCTGGCCTGGCCACCTGTATGCTGTGTGGTGTCAGCATATCTGCTAACCCCTCAGAGCCTCTGTGACTCATCTGCAAAGTGGGAAGGATCGTGGTGCTCACCTTTAAGAGCAACAAAAGAGAGAATATCGGGAGAAGGCCTAACCCAAAGCCAGGCACACAGCACATACCCAATAAATGCTGCTCCCGTATTCCCACGATGGTCCCCTTGCAGAGGGGCTGCCTCTGGCCTTGTAAGCCAAACTGGACCTGCTGGTCCGACCACCACAGGAGATGATGCCTAGGGCCAAGTCACCATCCAGGTCAGGGCTCAAGGCAGCCAGGTCAGGCCACAGTCACGGTTTATATGGCAGGGAGCAGGGGCTGCCCCTTCTGGCCCTAGGATGGATCCCCACACAGCCCCAGGGCCTAGGCAAAGTACTTCTCCTTCAAACTAACAAGAGCCCTCAGCAGGTAACACAGCAGGCAAAGAGAACTAGAAGGTTACCGTTAACAGGAAATCTTTCTAAAAAGTCCTTCTTACACAAACACACACCTTGAAAAGGCAGCCTTCCCTCCTCTGGAGCTGCATGCTCCCGGGGTAGGGAGATGAGTCCCCGGGGACAAGAGCCTGCAGCTGGCAGGGGACGCTCACAGCTAAGAGGGAGGCTCCCACATGCGGGAACAGAGCGTACCCCGCCAGGTCCAGCAGCCACGTCACATGTCTCCGTGTGTTTGATTAAGGGCCCTTCATTTCCGTCTGTCTCCTTGGCCCGGCTGCGTAACTCCACTCGCCTGCGTGCCGCTGAGCCGTCTACACACACTCTGCTCTCTGACCGCTGTGTCATCGGGGCGCTGCATCACCACCCCCTGGGCTCAACGCAGCCCCCAGAGCCACTCTCCCAAAGAGCACACTGAGGTCACAGGAGGACAATGACAGGACCTCCCTGGAACGACTGTCCTCATGGCATTCAACTGCTTCCTGTCCTAAAGTACCTAACAGGTTGAGTCCCTCGGCCCCCGCTTCACACGATGGCCTGCCGTGGACGGCGAGCCACATGCGTCCATACCTTCCATGTAGGCCTCAATCTTCCGGATGAGCTCGTAGGACTTGGAGCGGTCCAGCAGGGTCCTGATGGCAGGGAGGGGGTCTAGGACGATGGTCTCGGGGTGCGCATCGATGTATTCCTGAAAGAAAAGCACGCTCCTGCTTAGAAACCAGAGGCAGCGCTGAGCAACACTTTCCCCTCCAGCCCTCCTAGCCCCCAGCCCACCAGCCTGATTTCAGGGTGGGGCGTCACATCACTTTGGAGGGGCCCATCAGTGCACCCTGGCCCTGGGGCCGCGGCCACGGGAGAGACACGTGACCCCGAGTCGGTGCGTGCAGGGGCAGGCTCAGGGCTCTTGCTGGGAATGCTGGGAGGAGCCTGCTCCCGGCCTCACGGAGGAGCACAGAGGCCGGGCGCTGAGCGCAGTCACCACGACAACTTACAGGCCTGATGGAGGCAAGGCTCAGAAACGGAGCTGAGAAAGGGAAAGCAACCAGGTCCGGTCAGGTCGTTTGACCCCTGGATAAAGCCTCACCTGAAACCAGCTCTGTGGCACGTGCCGATTAAGCTCAATGAGTGGCGGCCCAGCACCCTGCGCTGGTGAGGACCCTGCGGCAGGGCCGGGGGGCAGTGGACCGAGGCTGGGAGTCATCAAGTCTGTGGGAAGGCGTGGCAGAAAGAAACCCACCACAGGGCGGCCGCCCGCCACCAACACTCAAGTATTTCGCTTCAACACCTACCAAGTTCCATGGTAGGCACTAAGGAAATGCAAGAGGAACTCTGAGAAAAATCATAGTTTTTAAGAAATCTATAATATCCGTCGGGAAATAACCCTAATTTACATGGGAAAAAAGATGCTTTAACGATAACAAAATTCAATAAAATACAGGACAAAATGTTTCTAGGAAAACAACAGGCGGAGAGACAGAAAAGCCCCAGGGATCCTGGTATTGCCACTTGTCCCCTTTGTGACAAGCCACCTGGGAAGGCCAGAGCAACTTGGGTGGACACAGTAAAAGAGACCATCCCTCTGGCTCTAAAACTCTGACCCTAAGGACAGAACTGTGGAACGCTGGGGTGACCAGAGAGGGCCTCCGGGGAAAGGCGGGGCTCCAGGAAGCCATTCCCCAGCTGCCGTGGGTTGAATGCATCCCCCAAACACCATCCACATCCCAACCAACGCTCTGGTACCTGTGGTTGTGTGGCCTTATTTGGAGAGAGGGTCTTTGCAGATGTAAGCAAGTTAGAGTGAGGCCATGCGGGACATGTGTGGGCCCTAACCCACTGACTGGTTTTCTTTCTTATAAGATGAGGGACATTTGGACCCAGACACGCAGGGACAAGGCCGTGTGAAGACAGGCACTGAGTGAGGCCTCTGCAAGCCAGGGAATGCCACAGACTGCCCCCGCCCACCAGAAGCCAGAAGGAGCATCGAACAGATTCTCCTCTGCAGCCTCCAGAAGGAGCCGCCCTACTGACATCCTGACTGAGCGGGGTTAGCCTCCCCAACTGGGAGAGTTTCTGATGTGTTAAGCCACCGAGCTGTGAGGCTTGGTCACAACAGCCCTAGGAGAACAACACACCAGCCGAAGTCACCCACCACCCCCACCCAGTCCACGGCTCCAGGCTGTGAGGGAGCAAAGGCGGGGGGGGGGGGGGCACCCACAGGCTTCTTTTCTAGTAAACCTTATCAACAAAAAGAAAGATCCATTTAGAATTAGTTTTTTACAATGAACTCACTTTGGTTCCTAGTAATCATTTTTTTTTTGAGACAGAGTCTCGCTTTGTTGCCCAGGCTAGAGTGAGTGCCGTGGCGTCAGCCTAGCTCACAGCAACCTCAAACTCCTGGGCTCGAGCGATCCTTCTGCCTCAGCCTCCCTGGTAGCTGGGACTACAGGCATGTGCCACCATGCCCGGCTAATTTTTTATATATATATCAGTTGGCCAATTGATTTCTTTCTATTTATAGTAGAGACGGGGTCTCGCTCTTGCTCAGGCTGGTTTTGAACTCCTGACCTTGAGCAATCCGCCCGCCTCGGCCTCCCAAGAGCTAGGATTACAGGCGTGAGCCACAGCGCCCGGCCCCTAGTAATCATTTTTAAGAGCTCTCAACACAAAAGACAGAGATTCATGCCCACTCTTAGGCCGAAATCTCTCCCTCTGTATTTCACGCAGGAGTACCTGGCTCCTGGCTCTTTTCCCTCTTTTTCTCTGAATCTTGAAAAAAATCCCTCTGTCCCTAAGTGGTGGCCGGAGTGCCATCTGGGGCGGCCTCACATCCCCCTCTTGTGATTGCAGGAGACCTACCCGCTCCCGTACCTCAATCCGCACACGCGTGCTGTGGGCCGCCGGCAGGAGCAGCTGCCCCCAGGGCCCCCCCCACGCCCTCAGCGACATGACGGGCAGTGCGTGGACTCGACCCTCGACCAGCTGCCTGCACAGTACACAGCTGCTGCACGCTCAGAGTGCGGGGCCAGCCCAGAGCTCTCCCCAGGGAAGCGTTTACCCAGAGCTGCCGTCGGTCCTGCCGGTTCCCCACCCCACCAGTCTCACCCTCACCAGATCCTGCACTTGAGCCCCCGCCTCTCGGCTAGGGGCTCCCCGCGGGCAGCTATCTTTCTTGGCCCCATTCCTTTATCAGAGTTTGTTCTACTGAACCCCGTCTGTGGTTCCATGAGAGCATGTCGTGCATGGGACCCTCCCCACACAAATGTATGGGATCATGTTCAGGTTAATGGTTCGTGTTAAAGGTTAAATGTTAAAGGTCATCCACTTAAGCTGCCCGTCTCGGGCAGTGCTCCGGACACGTGCGGGGTGCAGCACACACGCCTATGCTTCACTCCACTGGATCTACATGTAATCCTGCCCAGCCACAAGCCCCGAGTCAGGAACTGAAGTCAGTAACTCAGCTGTCCTCATTTCTCACCCCTAAACACACCAGGGAGCAGCCTGGGTCGTGGGAGGGTTGTGTGACTAGGAGCCAAGAAACCCAGGCGCCCAGAGTTATCCATTCTCGCTGTCACCTTCAGGCAAGCCACTGGGCTGTCTGGGTCTTCTCACCTGTGACATGAGCAGTTACTGCAGGTGACCTTTAAGGTCCTTGCAAAGATGACCTCACATCCTGTGGGTCTAAACTGACTGAGAAAATCAAGCGGCAGTGTTTGTAAAGGCAGACAGACTTCAAGGCTGCAGCGGGAAGCTTCTCTAGAACGGGACGGGCAGCTGCTTGCTAGAGGCATCGTAGGAACAGCAGGGCCACACCTGCGCTCCCTGCCTTCCTTCGAAGAGGAGGCGATATTGGAGACACTGGCTGGGATGGACGGACCAATTGTGTGTTAGGGCAGTGACCTTTGCAGAGTGAACTCAGAGTCATTAACACGTGAATTTAAGTCAAACTCATGAAGGAAAGAGGCTACATGGAACCAAAAGGGAAAATATCTGAAAAGCAAGCGCCAAAAGCTTTTGACCAGGATGAAAGTGTCGGTTATTGTTCCCCAACACGATCCCTTCTGGGATGGAGACAGAGAGGACAAAGCATTTTTCCAATCACCCTGCTATCCACAAGTGTTTCCTGCCAAGCTTTTCAGCTTATCTACTAGATCGAAGGCCTCATGCATTTTTCACATCTCTCAGAATTACCAAACAAACTGCTGGAAGGGTGTGCACCCTGTACCATTTTATCAGCACTCGGAGGAAGAAAGGCCCAAACCATCTCCAAGGTGAACGGTAAACACCCGTTCCCTGGGGGGCCCGCACTGCCCCAGCACACCCGGAGAGGGACCCTGGGAGCTAGCAAGGATAGCAGGGGCCAGGAGGGCCAGCGGGAGGGATGCAAAACACCTGCGGCTGTGCCCAGCCAGGCGCCGCCCGGAGCACAAACCCTCCCAGGCTTTTTTCAGATGTCCCAAGCCCCCCGTGTGATGCCCACAGGGGCACCTGGCCCTCTGCTAGGCTGGCAATGAGAACCTGAGCCAAAGGAGGACAAGATGAACATGAGAGATATGACTTCCTGTGCAGTCCTGCAGGTGGGAAGTGAGTGGGGAGTGAGGCACAGAGATTCTCCTATCTAAGGGAAAATGTCATCAGAAGTCTCGAGTTCAAATTCTGCCTCTGCCATTTACTCTTGTCTGGAAACAAGAAGCTGGAGTTAATGCTCTGAGCTCCTCCTTTATTTGAAATAGACATTTTACACAGGAGGATTGTCTCTTGCTGCCCAGGCTGCTCCCTGCTGTGTTTAGGGGAGGGGAGTGAGGACAGCTGTTAGCCTTCATTCATGACTCTGTGCGCACCACAGAGACGGCAGATGGGAAAGGAGTGCGCAGAAACAAAATGGAAAGGATTCCATTATTCTACAACACCTGGACTCTTCCGGGCAAGCCCGACCGAGACCCCTCGGCTCACCTGGCCCTCTCGGTCCAGCAGAGCGAAGGGCAGCCGGGCTGCTGAGGCCTGAGCACATGCTCCTGCTGGCGCCTAGGGCTGCACACGACCCCCCGCCCCACAGCAGCCCAGGGTCCAGGCTGGGATGCTCCGGGGATTCATTTCTAGAGATGGACACTAAAACTATCTGCAGATTAAGTATGATGTCTGTCTGGGATTAGCTTCAAAACAAGCGGGTACAGGAGGCAGGGAGAAAAGTAGGTGAGGTAGACACGAAATGAGTGGCCACAAGTTGCTGACTCATGAAGCTGGGAGATGGTGCCTGGGAGTACATAACAGCACTCTCCCTTCTCAAATATTTTTAACTTTTCCATAATACAAAATGTGGGGCCGGGCGCGGTGGCTCACGCCTGTAATCCTAACACTCTGGGAGGCCGAGGTGGGCAGATTGCTTGAGGTCAGGAGTTCGAAACCAGCCTTAGCAAGAGTAAGACCCCATCTCTACTATAAATAGAAACAAATTAATTGGCCAACTAATATATAGAGAAAAAAATGATCTGGGCATGGTGGTGCATGCCTGTAGTCCCAGCTACTCGGGAAGCTGAGGCAGGAGGATTGCTTGAGCCCAGGAGTTTGAGGTTGCTGTGAGCTAGGCTGATGCCACAACACTCACTCTAGCCTGGGCAACAAAGCGAGACTCTGTCTCAAAATAAATAAATAAATAAATAAATAATAATAATAATAATAAATTGGTGGGGAGGTAACTAGGTCATCCCCTTCTTCTACCCTGCACCCCATCTGTGCCAGCAATTGATTTAAAACATCAACTTTATCTTTCAAGAAGGAACAAGAGGCAGCTACAAAGATGGGAAACATGATGAGACATTAATGATGGTAAAGATGATAAATAAAAATAATCATAATCAATAATCATTTAAAAATTAAAACCATGGCCACTTACCTGGGACTTGCTATATGCACACTGCTGGATAAAAGGGTTTCTAATAACCTTTTAATACAAAAATCTTATTGGGTAAAAGCTCAAACTATAAAACTCTTAGAAGAACACACTGCCATAGACCTTCATGACCCTGCATTAAACAATGGTTTCCTAGATGTGCTACTAAAAGCATAAGCCAGAAAAGAAAAACCACCCGATAAACTGGACACCATCGGAATTAGAGACCTCTGTGAGTCCCAGGCTGCCACCTGCCTGCAGGCCGGAGCTCTGGAGCAAGGGCCCATGCACAGCCCGCCTGGCAGAGACGCCAGGGCACTGACCGACCTCTGGGCTGGGACGTGCACAGCCGGAGCGCCGGCAGGTCTCGCGGCACCCTCACGTGTGCGTGGCTCCCCCAATAGCGCCTCGAGCGTGGCGGGGCTTCTCCCTGTTTTTCTCAGGACCCTGAGAGTTTTGGTCAGAGACAAGGTCCCCGGCCCAGCCCTGCACACTCTAGTAGCTTGTTCCCTCTGACTGGGCACGACCCTTGCCACAGGCAGGACCCGGGGCGGAAACTCTGCCCACCGGGCTGAGCCCGAGAGCCCGGCGGGCACCGCGTACCCTCCGCGGCGGGGCTGGGAAGCTCCGGTCAATGGGCTGCTTGGGAGAGCTCTCCTCTGCGGGCTGGAGAAGCTGGCAGCGGGGGAAGGGCCCACGTGGAGCGCTGGAAGCCCCGTCTCCTCCCTGGGCCTCGGCCTCCTTCTCCAACAAGGACACCCAGGAGCCAGAGGCCACCAGACCCGGCTGAAGGTCTGCCCCCGACACCGCAAGTCTGGGCCTCATCTGCAAATGAAGTTTATGATAGTCCCACCTCACAGGATTTTCCTAACAACAACTTTATTGAGATATAATTCACATACCATGCATTTACCCACTTAAAGCCTACAACCCAAGGGTTTTTAGTACATTGACACGAGTTGTGCGGCAATCAGCACTCACCTCGAAATGAAGCCCCGCACCCTCCCACTGTCGCCCCATCTTCCCCGTCTTACAGAATCACGCCCAAGGCCTCTGTAACGCACCTTGTCACCCACTGAAACACAGGTTATGTGACTTAAGTGCTTTTAATCCCCAGGAAGACTAAGGACCACTTGGAATCTAAGTGCTGGAGAACTCCGTCCACAACCCAGCCAGACAGGTCTGGAACATCAGGCCGAGGACCCAAGCCTGGGCCCAGCGGCAGGAGGGAGCACAGAGGACGGGAGGCCCCGGACCTCCCTCGGCACCAGTGGACGGGAGCCCCACCCGGAGGCCTCTGGGCAGCCTGCTATTGGAAAGGCGGCCTTCTGGGCAGTCACAGCGCAGCAGACACCCGTGAGCGACTCCGACTCAGCTCCGAGGTGAGAGGGAGCCTGGCCAGCCGCTCGCAGGGAGCTCCTGCTCTCCGAGGAGGGAGGGTCAGGGAGCAGTGTGGCTCACGCACGGATGGAGCCACGTGCAGGGCTGGGAAGGCAAGCCAGGTGCCAGACCTCGGGGGCCCTCTGCCAGGTGCGCTATGTGTTAACATGAAGATGCAGAGAAGCACAGGTGTGAGGTTCGAAAAGCAGTGGGGGAGGGGGAACCAGGCTGGAGAAAGCCTATCTCCTGGTCTGATAACTAGCCTCCTTCCTCCCTCCCCCCTCCCTCCCAGAAGCCAGTGTCTCCTGCCCTGGGGAAGAGGTATCACATGGAAGGACAGCTCTGCTGTGGGGTGGGGAGGGGACCTCACAGCCCAAGGCAGAGGAAAGGGTTTCCTCTGTTGGACTGATCCCTGCTGCACTAGCACTGGTGTCTAGGCCGTGTCGACATGATTTCTGAATCCATTTATGTTTAAGACTTTAAGGTGGCCCCACAATCCCCTCGTCCCTGGTGTTGGTGTCCTTGTATAACACCTTCCCCTCCAGTGAGGATGGGACCCGTGACGTGCTTCCAGCCAAGACACACATTGTATGAGACTCCACCCCCTGCTCCTCCTACAGCTGACTTTGAAGACAAAAGCACCATGAAGTAAGTGGCCTTTGTTGGAGATGCCCACATGGTCAGGAACTGCGGGCGGGCCCTGGACACTGAGGGCAGCCCTGAGAGAGAAACTGAAAGTCTCCATCCAGCAACTGCAAGGAAATGGATCCTGCAACCACCCGAAGGAAGCAGATCTTCCCTTGTTTGAGCCTCTGATGAGACCAACACCTGGCCCACACCTGGACTGCAGCGAGGCATGACCTGGAAGGTTAGCTAGCCTATGCTAAGTGTCGACCTACAGAAACATGCTGTAGGTCAACACTGTAGGTCATTCTCCGCTACCACATTTGCGGTGATTTGTTACGCAGCCAAGGAGACCAACAGAGTCTCCGACTACCGTTTCCCTGTGCGGGCCATGTGCGGAAGGCAGGAAATGCAGCAGTGTTGACAGATGCTGTTCACAGCGGTGCTGCTGAGTCACGACAGTACGAAGAGAAAGAACGGAAAGGAAAACAGCCCTGGAGAGCAGCAGGAGCTGTGGGCGGCTCTGGGGCACTGTCCGCTGCTGATCCTGGGCTAGGAATGTGGTGCACTCAGCTTGTGGATATCCATCATGCTGTTCATTTACAAATATGTCCAGTTTTCTATGTGCACATTTTATTAATACTTCAATTAAGGGGAAGAAAAAGAAAAAGAGCACTGGCCTCAACACTATGGCCCTACCCTGCCCCTCGGGCCTGCCTTAGGTTTGCCTCTCAGGTACCCTGGCCTCTGCCCCTAAACCCCATAGGATTCCAGAATCCTGGTCATCACCGGGCCCCAGGAGCAGATACACGTCCACATTCGAGATGAGCCTGGCATGGCAGGCCACCCCAGGAGGACCCTCCAGGCTGAGTCCTAAGACCCCCTGAGTCAGGGCTTAAGTGCTCAGTGAACACTCGGCCATCAAATGAGCACCAGGAAGGTGCCCCCAGTGAAAGAACTGAAATTGCTTCCTCATGGCTGTTGAAATTACTCACAGGGCTTTTATGGGAAAGGAAGTGACCTTGAGCACACTCAGCACAATCTCACTGCCTGGCTGCTCCTGAGAGCCGGGCCCGTCCCAGCCCGCCCAGCCGATGGCCAGAGGCTGGCCTTTCAGCAGCTCTTCCCCACCCAGCGCTGGGTGAAGTCCAGGCACCTCTTGTTCCTTGGCACCCTGCCAGGGGTTCTGCCAAGGGTCCAGGATAAGTTATTAATACGTTCACCACACACAGGTCATGGTGCTATAGACCGTGTAGGAACAGACACGGTTTCCCCTGGCAACAACCCTGTGCGGTAGGTCCTGTTGTCAGCCCCATTCGACAGTCGAAGAAACTGGGCTCAGATCACCTCGGTGCTTGGCCAGGGCTCTTCCAGTGAGGCCATGGCCACTATGAGGTCTGAACCCCGGCGCTCTGGCTCCAGAGCCCTCCCAACCCAGGGTCCTCTCCGGCTCCCTGTTCTCCAAAAGGCCCCCGAGGGGCCACCTATAGCCAGACCAGAGTCTCTGCATCTGTTCCCAGCCTTGAGCAAGACAAATGAACACCAATGGAAGAGAGACACCTCTCAGAAGAATAAATATTAAATAAACGACACGATGGGAAGCCATAGTCCACTGTGACAGGTGTAAGGAGAATCCTCGTGGCGTGGAGGGAAGAGCACGTGCGGGTCCCTCAGCAGCTTCAGGGCTGGCGCGGTGGTGGCATGCAGGACTGCAGCAGGCCCTGCAGAGGGAGGACTAAGGGACACAACACTGCTGAGGGCAGCCGTGCCTTCAAGGGCACAGTATGGTTATGCAGAGAGCGTGACCCGCCCCTGGGAAGTCAGGGGCACGTGCGGGTGAGGAGGTGAGCCGTGCTGAGCAGTGCTTTCTGGGGAGGACAACTGATGAGCCCTCTCAGCAAACCACCGATGCAGTGACATCAACCACTCTCGATGAACTTGGCAACAACCAAGGCCAGGGTGAAACATCCCCCAGGCAAAGCCTTCCTGGCACCTCCTAGAACATCTGCCTTTTGGTTACAGCTCACAGAAAACCACATACCGCAGACAGCCCTGGGAAATCCACACTAGGCAGGGTGTCCTGGTGCAACAGAACGCACCGGGCAGCCAGGTCTGGCACAGAGCTGGAGCTAGAGATTCACGCAGGGCAACCTCGGAGGTGGTTGGAGGTGGCTCTCCAGAGCCAAGAGGAGCTTGTGGCTGCAGCCAGCATACACCAGGGGCAGGACTGCCAAGTCTAGCCATGCGGGATGCCAATCACCAAGTCTACCACTGAGCTGTGCAGTGTGCAACCTGAGTGACAGTCCCTGGCTGACCGCCCAGCGTTCTGCCTTCCGATCCCCAGAAGACCATCTTTCAGTCAGTTGCACCTGGCCCCACTCAATCCCAACATATGGACGCTGAGGCGCTGTGCAACTGAAGCAAAGGCCAGGTCAGGAAGCTTGAGCTGAAGTCCTAGAACTGCCATTAACTTGTGTGTGTTTCTCTCTTTTTTTTTTTTTGAGACAGACTCTCGCTTTGTTGCCCAGACTAGAGTGAGTGCTGTGGCATCAGCCTAGCTCATAGCAACCTCAAACTCCTGGGCTCAAGCGATCCTCCTGCCTCAGCCTCCCGAGTAGCTGGGACTACAGGCACGCGCCACCATGCTCCACTGATTTTTTTCTATATATATTAGTTGGCCAATTAATTTGTTTCTATTTATAGTAGAGACGGGGTCTCGCTCTTGCTCAGGCTGGTCTCAAACTCCTGACCTTGAGCAATCCGCCCGCCTCGGCCTCCCAGAGTGCTAGGATTACAGGTGTGAGCCACTGGATCCGGCCAACTTGTGCGTGTTTCTGAAGGTCACTTAAGTCATTCGTATCTGAGTTTTCCCACCTGTAAAATGAGAACATCAGGAAAACTCATTTATAATGTCCTTTCTGAGATCCCTTGATTCTGTGACATGAAGAACAAACCAAAAACGTGCCCTCGAGCCCCTGAACCGAGGTAGATGCCACCGCATGCCCAGGAGCCAGGGCCTGCTGCCCTTGGAGCACACGCAGCAGGGTGACCACGCGGAGCCCAGTCACCTGAGGCCGGCGAGACACGTGCCCCAAAGTGAGGGCAGGGCCGGCAGGGTGGGCACGCAGTGGGCAGCTGCACGTCAGTGACAGGCGCTGACCACCAGCTGGAGCGAGACCGTCTCCAAGGCTGTGGTTCCCTGGGTCTGTGTCTTCCGGCCTCGGTCCTGGGCTGTCCAGGGCGTCTCCTCACTTCCTACGCCTTTCCTGACTCCTCTAAAACGGCTCCTCGGGAGAGCTGAGCTCCCCCATCGGCAGACACTGTGGTCTTAACCCAGCCTTGTTTGTATTCCGGAGAGATCTCTCGTGTCTGAGCACTCAGACTGAGGCCTCCCAGAGAGGGCGAGAGCAGAAAGAGTGACAGCCCCTGAGAAGAGAGAGAGAGACAGAGACAGAGGCTGTGAGAGAGAGAGAGAGAGAGAGAGAGAGAGAGAGAGAGAGAGAGAGAGAGAGAGAGAGAGAGAGAGAGTGCGTGCATGCGTGTGTGTTAGGGGAGGGGGGTACCACCCATTCAGCTCCAGAGCAGCCACCCTCACGGGGTCCCCTAGGCAGCAGATATGGAGCTCAGTGGAGGTGACAGAGCAGGGGGCGTTGACATGTGGGGTACACATGAGTGGGGGTTCTTGAGACCACTGGTCTGAACCACCAAGGGTGCAAGCATGGGCCAGGAGGAGAAAGGGCACTCCATGTAGTGGGGACAGCAAAGGCCTGGGGTGAGGGAACCCAGCACACTCGAGGGTGTCTGGCATGGCTGGGGCAGATGCAGGTCTCAAGGGGAAAGGTTACATTAAGGCAGAGGGCAGGAAAGACAGCTGGACACAGAACAGCGGAGGAGGTTGGACTTGGTCCTAAAGCAACAGGGTCCTGAGCGAGGGAGTGACAGGGACAGCTTTAGGTTAGAGGGAATGGTCCAGCAGGCTTCGAGGCCACGGATCAAGCTTGGAACAGATGAGGCTTTGGCAGTGTGCCAGGCGCAGCGACGGCCTTCAGGGCATGTGTGCTGGACTTCCCTGCTCGGGACAGATTGATGGACTGCCTTGACCTTTTGCACAGTATCATGTCTGTGATTTGGTAGAGCTGGCAGAAAGAAAATTATAACGCAATCTGCCCTTAGGTCTGTTTGCTCCTTGGATCCGTTACTTAAACTAACCACAAGCTCAGGCTGGAGCGGTCAGACCCTCATGGCACAGGGAGTGTGGCAGGGAGAGGCGGAACATGGGCACATGGCACAGACAGGTTCAAGGTCCAGGCAAGCTGAGCAAGGCTGGCAAGACACCAGTGTCCAGTGGCAGAACCAACAGACAAGAGGGGACCGCTAGGATCTTGGCACTCTCAGACGCTTTGTGACTCCAGGCCAAAACAAACTGATTAGAAACGCCTCGCCTCCTAAGAAGCGGAGGAAAGTAGAGCAGCACTTGGTTGGTGGGAGTGTAACTGGTATAGCCCCTACAGACAGAAATCTAGCAACAGCCAAAACTAAGAAGTGCAAACTCAGCATTCCTATTCCTAGGTATGTATCCTGCAGAAGTCCCCGTGTGTGTACACAAGGATATATGTACCGGAGTATTCACTGCAGCATGTTTCTAAAACATGATCAGAAATCTCCTAAACGTACATCACAGGGAACTGGCTAAGTAAAGGATGGTAAGATCGTTTAACGTGCAGCCGTCAGAGACAATGAGGCAGCTTGCAAAGACAGATATGAGCTCGCTTCTAAGACACAGCCCACACAGCAAAGGTGAGCGTGTGCAGGAAGACCGCCTGTGCCCAGTTACACAGGCCCCCAACCCCACTGAAAAGGCTCAAGGCCCTGGAACCAGTGGCTGCCCACTGCGAGGGGACACTCTGTTCACAGATCTGTCCCGCATGCCAGCTAGCACAGGACTGCGAGAGCCGGGCAGAGGGGCCGCAGGGAAAGCCACACCTGTGGAATCCACCAGACTCACAGTCCACGGGCTGCCTGGGAAACTCCTCATCCCAAGCCGGACGGGCGGTGGCAGAAAGCTGGGGCACTCCAGGAAGCCGCCTTGGAGCAGAACGCCAGCAGCAACCCCCCTCCCTGGTGGTGAACAGATGTCACAGAGTGAACACGCAGGCCCCAGCCTCCAGGATGAGCTGTGTGTGACCCCCACCGCCAGCGGACAGAGGGAAGCCCATTCCAGACGAGGGGGAAGGAGCTAAAAGGGGCCATGGGGGGTCCGCTGAATGTGTGATACACACAGGCCCCAGTGCATCTCCTGTGGCCTCCAGGTCACAGGCACCCCCATCCCAAAGGTGACGCCACCCACAATGTTCCACCTGGGTCATCCTCCCGGGCAGACAGGCATCACGGGGTCACGTGCCCCACCCAGCAGCGAGCAGTGTGAGCTATGACGGGGAGAAACTGTGAGCTCCCTGGGGGAGAAACTCTTGTTCAGAAGCCAGTCGCTCAGACCAAAAAATAAGCCCACGTGCTCCTGAGGAGAGGGCCGGCTGGAACGGCACACCATCGCCGGGAGGCCAGGACTGTCATTTGGAGACGGCACGCTCCCCATCTTGCCCTGGGCTCCCAGCAAAAACAAAACCTCCTTTCTCTTCCCAGATTTCAGCACAAACTCATGAGCTTTCTCCCTCTTCTGTCAGTGGGAGGCAGGCAAGGTGCTCGGCCAGGACTATTCACCCAACGAGCGTCACGCACCCTCTGTCACAGTGTCATGGCACTAGTCAGGTCCTCTGGGTGACCAGGGAGAGACCCCGCAGGATGCAGGGAGGGGCTGGGACGTCCACCCTGGATCACACACTCAGGGCGGGAGGGGTCTCAGTGGTCATCTGGTTGGCGTCGCAGCTGAGAGCCGAGCAGAGTGAGGACAAGACAGGGGCTGCCGGTTCAAGGTCCCACTGAGTGTGGCTCCAACTACCGCAGCCGCAGCTCCTCACTCCTTCAGGACCTGCTCAGGTGAGTCTGTGGAGCTGCCCCCCTATATAAAACCCTCGGGCAGCTTCCCTAGGTCAGAGGCCACAGGTGCCATGTCTGCCAGGGCTGACACCACCCCCCATCCCACCCTGACCCACAGCCACCAGCGCAAGTCTGACTCTCGGGGTCCTCCTGGCAGCCCACAGGCCCCCTGCCTTCTCCACTTGATGCGTTGGTGGGTTTGCAAGTATAACTCACAGCCACAGGGCCTGCAAACTGATGTGTGCAAGGGACAGATGTGGCATCAGAATCAGGGCAGAGTTTGCTGTGGTGTGGCCGACCTCTGGGACAACCAGGGCTCACTCGGGTCAGAGGACCCTGGGCTCCTCACCGCTACACTCTGCCACCCCAGGCTGTGGATACTCTCCTGGCTGCTGCGCTCCGGCTGCACACCTGGCTATGGCGGGTCCTCGGGCCTCTGTGCCCTGTCCTGCCAAAGGACCTGGGGAGACCCTGCCCCCTCACACTTTGGCCCCTTGCCTGCTCCCCAATCTCTCCTCCTGCCCAGGACAACTCTGTCCTGCCCTTTAGGCCTCAGCTCAGTGTCAACTCCTCAGCGGATCAGTAACAAGAACATCTGCTGTTGTCACAGGCCCTGGTGTGTTTCTTCCTAATATTCCCCGTAACTGCAGCCGTGTTACCTTTTCCTCCGTGTACTGTGTCTTGTTTGCAGGATCCTTACTCCCATACATGCATGGTCACACGTGGGACTGCACCCAGCTGACCTGTCTTATTCTGTGTGCAATGACTTTTATGCTCCTGGCACAGAGTAAGTGCTCAATTAAGACTTGCTGAGTGAATGAACATAACAGCTATTGATGAATGATCCCACGGATCAATGGAGATATGGATGCAGATATGGAAGCAGGTATGGATCGGAGCAGGGGCTGGCTGCCTGGGCTGCAGGATGCCTGGGACAGGGGTGTGGAGCCCACCTGCCCAGACCTGCAGGGAGGGGCTCAGAGAACGTCCTCGTGCCTCACTCTGTCCATCCCCAGGGCACTGAGGCCAGCAGAGCCTCAGTGTGTGGCTTCCTTGGCCAGCTGTACTCTTGGCTGGCGAGGTGGCAATGTGATTTATTACATGATGTCAAAGGACACCACAGGGGGCTTCATCACGGGCACGAAGCCCGCATGGGAACAAGTCCGGAAGGCATGCACCACCAACCAGGAGAAAATGGAAAACAGGATGTCCTTTCTGTTCCCAGTTGGTAGGAAGGTTACACGTCTGCCTGGGACTGGGCTTCCGTTCCACACGGGAATGCCACTGCAGCCACCCAACCACGCTAGACGGCACCACCCACCCCGGAGCAGAAAGAACAATTCCCAGCAGCCACCTGGTCTGGCTCGGGAGCACGGCAGGCAGGCTGTGTGACTGTCTCCACCACGGGAGGAGTAGCCCTGTGACCCAGGGCAGCTGACCTCACAGCCGCCCAGGACAGGGGCGGCTCCTCTGTGACCAGGCCCCCAGACGCACCCAGCTCTGCCTCGCTCGGCATCTGCCAGCCAGTGGCTTCGTCATCACAGGCAGCAGCTGTGTCGGAGGCAGCCCAGACCATGACCTCTTCCTTAGGTGACCCTGAATCACAGATCTCACACCATGCAGGGGGCCACCAGCTGCTGGCCAAAGCCCCTCCAGGGAATATTTGAAGAGAGTGTGGGCTACCCGGGGCCGGTTTCCTCACCTGAAAAATGGTGAAGTAATTCCATTATTCCAGGGGCTGAGACCAAAGAGATGAGAGATGAGAAAGGCCCCCGGCGGAGCAGGCAGGGGGCGGCGTCTCCCTTGGCTCCACCGTGACAACAGGACCCTTCGCTGGGATCCACACTTCTTACTCTGACCTCACCAGCCAGGAGGCCCACATGCAAAAACTGAAACTCCCTTAGATTGTATGGTGCTATTTGACTTCTGGAAGGTTAGCTGTTATCTTCCTCATTGGACGGGAAGGCCTAGGACAAAAGCCTCTGGCTCCTCTACTTCCTCTGTCTCCCCAGCGGAGACCCATGCTAGCAACTGGTCAACATCTGAGGCTGACAGGGTGCAATTCGGGGTGGCTGTGAAATCAGGCCTGAGCCCCGTGGGGGGAAAGGGGGGGACGGCGGCAAGTGAGCTGCGGCCTTGGAGGTGACTGCCCGCCGGTCAGGGCAGCTGCGTTGAGCTGCAGCCTTGGAGGTGACTGCCCGCCGGTCAGGGCAGCTGCGTCTGCAGTGGCACATGGCGGCAGCTCTCGACGTCTCCGTGCCACACCGACAGGTTCCCTGTGTGGCAGGCAGGGCGGCAGAGGCCCTGTGGGTCAGCCGGAGAGGGACATACCCAGGGCCCTCTGACCCCTGTCTGGCCCTGTCATTTAGGCTAAAGTAAGTGCACATTTCCGCTGCTTTATCACAGAATGCGCTTCCCATCTGGGGACACTTTCTTAATCGCTGCCTCGCTGACTCCAATCACTACGAGGGAGAACTCTGACGTCAGCTGCGGCCCCAGATCAAGCTGAGAGAGCAGCACTATCCTCACCGTGATAACAACATTGACATGCAGGGCTCTGGCGAAGTGTGCACTGAGTGCCAGGCGTGTGCCGAGTGGTCTGCACGCGTATTATACCTAGGTGCCAACGGTAAGAGGGGCCAACACTTACACCCAACACACAAGCGGCACTCACTCCGTGCCGGGCACTATTTTAAGGACATCGGGCATGGTAATTGGTTTAATGCTCACAACCCTATGGGGGGTGGGGGGTTAATTCTTTTTTAAAAAAAGCAAAGGGAACTACGCAGTACTCAGCGCCCTTGCCTGCAGTCGGTCACGTCCATGAAGCGCGGTGAGATGTACGAGTCCATGTCACATGGGGCAGACACCGAGGGCCAGCACCAGCCACACCTCCTTCTTGTCCCTCTGCCACAACAGCCCGTCAGAGGCCGCTCTGTCATCCTGGGTCCCAGACACACAGCAAAGTGGTCCCAACCCTCCATGGCCATGTAGTACATGCCAGACACAAGCTGGCACTGGGTGACAGGAGCTGTTTGTCACTGCAGCGAACCTGGCCCAGCAAACTAGCAGGGTGGGCCTTGAACACTGCCCCTTCCCTGCCTGTTCCCAGCCCGGCAGGCTTCCTGCCCCCGCTGCGAGGGGCTGGGCGGGGTATGGGAGGCACCACTGGAGGCTGGCCAAACACTTTCCTTCAGGCACATACTGGTAAAGGACCAATGCGGCCAAGCGTGCGTTCTCTCCCTGCGTCCTCTGGGGGAGTAAGAGCTCCCTTTCTAGATCCGTCTTATGTAACACTGAGAAGGATCTGAGCAGTGAGTGGGGCTTTGTCCAGTGTGGGTTGGATGAGGCTCAAGCTGGTCAGAGGCCAGCCTGTCACAGCAGGGAAGGGAGGGGACGCTCAGGACTACAGGGCACTTGGGGCTGAGCACAGAGACATCACTGAGCCTCCAAATCATAACCTACCTCATCATCTTGGAAGCACCCAGGCTATGATGACTAAAGGGTGTCCCCCTACCCTGCTCAGAGTTCATCATGCATTAGCAAGTCCCCTTCTAAACAGGGCCTTGCTCTTGCCAATTAAATCTGATCTAACACCCCCCGTACATCCCCCACTCCCCACGCTCCCTGCAGGACAAAGTCCAAGCTCCACAGCCTGGCGTGCATAAGCCCTGGCCCTCTGGCCCCACCACCCCCTCTCCAACCCTGCTGACACCGCAGACATCGCCACGCACACCTACCAGGCAATGCCATCTGCCTCACGAACCCTCCTGTCCCCCTCCCTCCCTGCAGCCAGCGGCCCAGCAGAGCCACCTTCTCCCTCCACTGGCCCACTGGGGCATCCTGTGCAAGGCTCGCCCGGCACAGGCCAGCACCCTGCATGTGCTTCCACCTAACACACACTTAGGCATGTTTCCAACGCACTAGGCACCGTAGACAGCAATGGGACCCCAGCCACTGGAAGCAGATGCAGTCCCTGCCCCAATGAAAGGACAAATGGCATGAAGGAAAATCACAAAGCTAGGAGGGCTTAGGACAAGAGGTCAGATAATCAGGGAAGACACTCCTTGGGGAAGGGGCACTGAGCTGAAGGAACGGCTTGTGCAAAGGCACTGGGGTGGACATGAGTCAGAGCCTGAGCAACTGCTGTGGGGAGTGGTGGGGGCACGTGGCAGGGAAGGGGTGGGTGGTGCACAATGAGGCTGGGCAGGGGCAGCTGCCAGATCACTGGGGCCCCAAGGGCCATGTTAGCAATCTAAGTCTTTAGTGTCACTACAATGAGAAATTGTGGGACGGTTTCACGCCAGGCCCTGCATTGATCGGATCTGCATTTTTCCTAACTCAGCACTCACAGCTGGGAGGGCAGCTCTGGCTTTGCCCGCCAGCCGCCCCTGCTGGCTGGGAGTCCCCGGGCACCTGCCCAGCAAACAGTGTGCTGCTGCAGACGGAGCTGACCCTGCAGAACACATGTAGATGGGGCGGGGGGGGGGGGGTCCAGGGAGCATCTGGGGGACAGTTATGGTCCCTCTGGCTAATCAAGACAGTGCAGACTGAAACCTCCTTCTTAGTTCTAAGTTCATTCCGGGGAAACTCCAGGAAGATTCACCGAGGCAGCTCCGCACACCCCATGGATCACAATCACTGTAACCCTTCTGGGGTGATTTGGAGGCTGGCAGGAACAGCAGCAGAGAAGGGCCAGCGCCCCCCACCCCGCAGCCACATCCAACCTGTGCCACAGCGAGGAGGCTTGCACTGCCCTCCTGAGGAAGCCACTCGACAGGCCAGAGGCCCCTTTGGTCCCTGAGCACATCTCCCACGAGGGCAGGGTCTGTACGCTGATAACCGAAATCTTAAGACGGAGCCGCGGCGGCACCAGGCTGCTGCTGGCTCCGTGTGAACCTTGGAACAAAAAAAACAACGAATCATCCCAACTGAGTCTCCATGCCAAGCCATGCTGAGGCCCATCCAAAAAAAAAAACAAAACAACAACCCACAAACAAACTTAGGGTAATGGTGAATGTTTCTATGACAACGGGCTTTAATGTTCTGCAACAGGCCCCAGGCCCACACACCCCCACCCTGCCTCACCAGGGCAGCCAGAAGTGCAGCCTCCGGGTGCTGGAGCTCCTTATAGAAGCAGCCCACAGGGCCGCTGCTTTAGGGCCGTCAGGGACAGCTCAGAAACTCACTTTCTCCACCCACACAGCCCCAAAACACTTCCTCTAGGGATCGAACATTGCCTTTAGAGAAGGCCCTTCAAGCAGAGCCCCTTCCGGGGCCAACAAGCTCTCCTCTGCTCCACTGTTCACAAGATGTGGGAGCCCAGGCCCCGGCTCTGCCTCCCGCCTCTGGCTGCAGCACCCCTGCCCTGCCCTGCCCAGTCCCCGGGCCACACTCATGTCCCCTAGCTAAAGTCTGGAGAATAAAAATTAGAACGAGCATCTGAAGACAAAGGGCATGCCCGAGGTCAGGTGTCAGCCCTTCTCCAGGGCTGTGCGGTCTGGCTCTGAACTTGCATCTCTCCCATCTCGTGGCAGGGGCACTGGCTCGTCAGCGCTGGCAGCACGGGGCAGTGTCCCTCACCTCTGTGTGTCTCGGTCCTTCCCTGCACCGGCCCCTGCCTATCTCCTCTCTTCCTGGGGCCTCTGGAAAGTGCAGCCTGGCACCCTTTTCTCCAAACGATTGTTCTTTTCACAAAGGAGGAAACTTCCTGGCCTTATCAGATATCCCTCCTCTCAGTGAAGCACAGACTGCAATGAAAATTTACCCCACAATAACCGGTGCTAGAAGGTTACTGTGAGGTCACTGCAGCCATACCCCACCTGCCCCTGGCTGAGGGCAGGCTGGGCACGTGCTCTGGATGGCATGGACTCAGGGACCAAGCCAAAACCCTGCCCACAACTGGCAGCCTTAATCCACACGTCCCCATGTCCCCCGACATGCACTCTCTCCTGCTCTGTTAACATTATTCTTTTCTGTCCAGAACAGGAACACAGGGAACAGAGCTCTCATTTGCGTTCAGCCATCACCTGCCCTGGGCTGTGGGCTGTGTGTGTCCGGGAGCTGGGGTGGGGGAGGGAGTCATCCCCCTTAGGGGTAGTTGTTCCACCGCCCGGCCCAGGCCAGCGGGGAGCTGCGGTCCTTTCTCTAGGAAGAGGTAGCAGCAGCAGGAGTGGCCGCAGGTGCTTGGCAAGCAACGGGCACTTTTACACACATGGCCGTTTACTCCTCCCAGCAATCTGCCCACCGAAGGGGGAGGAACTGCCAGCACCCTCACGGTAACAGGACACCAAAGTTCAGGGAGATCACATGGCTCCTCGGTTTTGGAGGGGCCGCTGCCTTCCAGGCAGTTTGCCTCCCGAGTCATCCATCAGGCAGGGAGAGCAAGCTCTCGCAGGCGCACATGCACATCGACCACTTTCAAGTTGAGTCTGAGCAAGCTGCCACCTGCCTGCACCTGTTTCCTCATCGCACAATAGGAATAATCGCACCTTATTGCTCCTGGGAGCAAGTGAGTCAGCACTCATACCGTGCTTTCCAGCAGGGCCTGGGACATAGAAACTGCTCTGCAAACGACTTCTGCTGTAGCGGTAACAGCTATCCCCGCACACCACCCAGCCTTCCCAGATGCATCCCACAACAGCGTCTGCAAGGCCACCTGCCCCTCGCTGGACTCAGCAGGAGAAGAACCACTCGAGCTTAGCTATGCTTCCCAGAGAATGTCCCCGGGGACCCGCAGGCATCTGGAGGCCGCCCGGAGGAGACAGGGAATCGGGCATGAGGCAGGCATGGACGACGGCTCAGGGTGGAAAGTCGCTGCTGTACTTGTGGTCAGCTGGGGCAGGACCTCAGGACAGCGGTGTAGGCAATGGCCCGAGAGGAGCCAGAAGGGCCATCCGCTGCGGGAATGAGCAGCAGGTTGCCCAAGACAGGCAAGACTGAACCCTGGCTCTGCAGGTCTCTGTGGACAGGCTTCTGAGCCTTTGTTCCCGGGTTATAAAAGAAGGCTAGTGAGTCCTGGCCTGAGGGGTTGTGGGGACAGAATGCAGCCCACGGGTGAGCACGTAATCAGCCCAGTCCTGGTACTGGGAAGGGCTTGATAAGAGTGCGTTTCCTGTCTGGTTCCCTGCTCTAACCTCAGCTTACTCCTCCCAGTGGGGTCCGAGGTTTTCCTAGTACCAGCATCCATTTCACAAACAAGAAAACTGAGGTTCCACAAGGTCACAGAGGAGCCTGGCCATGCACGCCTTTCCATGGCCACCAGCCCTGTGGAAGGAGGCACTGCCCAGCAGTGGACAGGGCTTCAAGCCGCTGGCAGGGGAGAGGCCCCGGAGGGCATGACATGGGGACACCTCCTCCGCCCACCAGCAGGGGAGGTCAGAGCAGGCTGCACCTGCCTCTGGGGCCACTTCCAGGTGGGAAGCAGGGACCTGCAGCAGGGAGTTGGCCGAGCGACCCGGTGGGAACCCAGGGAAGTGTGGGAGGCCGGGGGGGCCGAACATGTCGGGGGAACGCTGTTGGCAGGATGGCACTGTGTGACCAGGAGGACGAGAGCCCCTTCGTCCTTACAAAAAAAAGCAGGATGTCAACTCTGCAGTTACCACACACAGGAAAGTGCCGGCTCAAGCAGCCCCCATCCCACTAGGCGGGCCTGAGAACAGCCACTAGTTCAGCTGCATTTTTCATTGACAATATGACTTTGTTTTTCATGACCTTCGAGCCACTTTCCAGAGGAAAGAATCACCTCCCTGTCCACAAGGGAGAAAACACAGAGCGAGTCGGCAGCTGATATGCAAACCCCGAGGCAGCGGGTGGGGAGCCACGAGGTCAGGGCCTGGGAGGCTGCTGGGAAGCGGGACTCAGTGAGACACCCCAGCTGTGCGCTAAGAGTACACAGGGTCAGGGTAGCGAGCAGAAACGGGTCTCCACCAGGGCAGGACTCAGGTCAAAGGCCTTTGGGGGTCCTCCTTCCCCAAGTGCAGCAGAGGGGTTCCATCCCTTGTGCCAACTCAGAGCAGCAGGGCAGGTCCGCGTGTGCCTATGCTAAGGACACGGAGGCCTGTCACATCCTGCGCCCCCCCGCCAATGCTGAGCAGGGAACCATGTCTACACAGCCGGGTGGCTGGGGGTGCCAACCACACCCTGGTTGAGCCCCCACGCTACGCTCAAGGAGACTGAGGCCACGGGAAGGGTCTGCACAGGAGCCCATGTCTGCGGACGACACCTCGAGTCGGCCCTACAGCTCCCAACACACACTCGCCGTTCCTGGGCCTGCCCCCCACCCTCCACCCGCCTCGGGTCCCACGCCGAGAGCCGTCCCCGCTCACCTGGAACCTGTGCACCAGCTCCAGGGACTGGCTGTCGTTCTGGTCGGCTTCAAGGATGACATCGGTCAGCTTGTGGATGATGACGTCCAGGGGGCCCTGCTCCTCGATGGGCCGGCTGAGGTTCAGCTGCCAGGTGGGACACAGACAAAAGTGACAATTCAGCGCCTAGGCCCCCAAGCTACTGGCCACCCCAGGCACATCACCATAGGACCCACGAGCCTCCATGTAGCACCACGGGGGACAGGAGGCAGCTGACACACGCACGGGAAATACAGACGGGACGAACAGGACGAGCCCTCTCAGACCCCACAACTCGTCTCTCCTGCTAAGTCCCCAGGGGCAGGCCCCACGTTCATACTTCTGCTCCCCAAGCCCCTAGCTACCCAGGACGCAGAAGACACACAAAAGGTGACAACCCACACAAGTGATGCTGAGAAATGACTTTATAGGGAAAGGATTTACTGAACATGTCCCATCTGCCCAACAGCCTAGGGAAACTAGGGCTCAGAGAGGTTAAGTAAAACCACTAATGTCACACAGCCAGATGAGAACTGAGACCTATGCAGATACTCTTTCCACTAAAGCGCAAAAAGTCTCACAAAGCGGTAGCGCTGGCGAATCTAAGGGTTGCTGCTGCGACAGCCCAGCAGCTTGCACTTCACATAACCTGGGCTCGCCGGCACAGCGCGGGGCTGCCTGTGACCCGCTAAGCACTGCACCCCTGCGCCAGTGGGAATGTGTTTGTTTTTTCAAGCACACAAGGTTGGGAAGATCAGGCCCCAAGGGAGCCAGAGCCTCTGGCTGACAGACAGTCACCATCACCTGACCCCAAGACAGGAGCACCTGCCAAGAGCCGGGCAGCATGACACCATGCTTCCTGACTCGCCAGATGTCTGCCGCCCGGCACACGGCCACCGCCACCTGCCGGGCCAGTTCCTCAGAGGCAGCGGCGCCAGCCTGGCACCCGGCTGACCCCATGCCGGGCCTCAGCAGAGGCAGGAGGCGGCCTCCAGCCCCCTCCAAACAGGGCTCCCTCCAGGATTGAAGGCTATTTCAAAGTCGTTACTAAAGACATCACAACGACAGCTATAATCGACCACTTGAAAGAGGCACTGTGCTCAAAGCTTACGTGTGTTTGTTTCATTATATTTAACGACCACTACAGGAGGTGATTTGACAAATGAGGAAAGTGGAAAACAAGAGACTTTTAAAACCTGCGTAGGATCTCACAGCGGGAAGGCAGTGGAGCCAGGACACAAACTCAGACCTAAAGCTGTGCCTGGCACCCAGTCCCTCCCTGCGCCCCCCTGCTCTGCCCCGGGAGGCTGGCTTCTAGGGCCACATCACCCCGCTGCCCTGTCCTCTGGTCAGGTCGGGCCACGTGGAGGCCCCAGCAGAAGGCAGGAGCAGAAAAGAGAGGCCAGGGTGTGTGCCCCAGCTATTCTCACACTCCCCCTCCACCATCTCTACAGATCCAGTTACATTTTGGGTCCCCTCCACTTCCCAGGCCTAGGGGTGGTGACAGCTCGCCACACTTGTTGGCGCCGGGGTACTTTGTCTCTTGCTGCCTCCTCAGGCCCTGCCCACACCCTGTACGTTCCCTCATTAAACTCTTCCAGTGAAGTCTCTGGGATGTGTCAGCCCTGTCCTACCGATGTCCTTAACTTCTCTTATTGTCTGCCAGGAAAGATGTTAAAGGATCTCCCCTACAGAGAAAAAAAATCCCTTAGACCTCACAAAAGGAAAATGCTAAAGCATGGTCTTCCCTCCCCATGGTGACTGGCCTATGTGCAAAACCAAACCAACCCAGGACCAGGCCGGCTGGGAAGCTGCCACCTCCTGGACGAGGACAGGGAAGGAGCACTTACTCGCAGGCATCTCCCGAGACCTGGGCCCTGTTTCTCCTCCAGGCAGGTCCAGAGCTGGGGGTGACCCTCCCCCCAAACAGACCAGGATACCACCAGCCAGGAAGGACAATGGCCAAGGAAGGCCATGCCGCCAGGGGTTCTACCAGCTGGGGCCCAGACGGAAGCCAGGTAGCAACACCTACGTGTCACCCCCCTGCTGAGCTACCTGCTGACCTGGGCTCATCCTTCCCCTAGGCCTCAGTTTCCCCTCTGGTAAAAAGAGGAAACTGCAAGGGCCTCTCTGGCTGTAGTCACAGATTCCATATTACATTCCCATCCAACCCCTCTTCCCAGAAAAGGCTAAACTTGGAAGGCAGGGAGAGAAGCCAGCGGGAAGGGGTGACGTGGAACAGCAGGCTCCCAAATGAAGCTGCACATGCCAGCCATCCCTGCTGAAAGCCAGGACTCCGGTGACAGGCTCCACATACAAGAGGCCAGCGTTTTCATACCGAGACAGCCACAAAGGGAGAGAACTGAGGCACAGGGGCAATGCCCCCTGCCACGGAAACCCACACCTCCAGGGAGCCCTCCAGGGCTCCTGCAGTGACTGAAATCAGCACGAGGAGCTGTGGTCCCCCCTGGGACTGGGGAAGGAGGTGGGCAGAGGGGATGCCCTGGTGCCCTTGCCGGGCACTGGCCTGAGGCCTGTAGCCTGACAACCGTGGGCTGTTTAGAAAATAAGCTCTGCTCGTCCCCAGCCGCTCTGCTGAAGGTAAACAGTGGAGTTCTGGAAACGGGCCACCTTCCTTTGTGTATTTTCCAGCATTTTTATGCCAGTAAAGCCCTTGCGCGAGCACAGCAGCTTGGGTACACACCAGGCCGGCTGCTCTCCGGCACGGCCGCCCCTCGCCGCAGCATCTGTGCCGGGTGAGAGCGGGGCTGCTGGTGGCTCTAAAGGCTCTTCTGACACCACTTTTTCTCAAGTGGCCAGATGATCCTTGGCCGTCCTGAAGGGGCCAGCCCCCCTAAACTCACCTCAAAGGGGCTTCAGTCTCCCCTACTGGCTGCAGAGGAGGAGACGGGCCTCTGGTATGGCCCCCACAAGGGCATCACGGCAGAAAGGGCCCAGCACCTGACACAGGGAACCTGAGAAGAGGGGACTCTGCAGGAGAGGGAACACAGGGAGACAGTGGAAGGGGGGATGCCACAGAGGCATGGTCTCCCGGATGGCACGGGGACAGGGACTTGGGCAAAAGTGAACTCATTTCAAGGTTGTCGTTCTGTTTTTCAGACCACAGAACATTCCCAGGGACTTCTTGAAGGGGTGTGATTTGTCCCTCCCAGCAGCAGCAAGGCTGTCTCCATGAAAGAGCCGCCCACTGTGGCCGAGGAGGTCTTCGGGCACTCTGCTTCCAAGTCACGCCATCCTGCGAGGCCCGTGCTGGATGCTGCGCTGTGCAGCGCTCGGAGTTCAGAATTCAGAGAGAACAAGGGGCCACTGTTTCCCTCGGGGACTAAGGCAGCGAGGCCCACTGGAGAGGGGGCAGGGCTGCAAGGAGATGGGACAAAGGCCTGCAAACCCCAGTGGCCCAAGAGTCATCTTTGACTTCCAAAGAGATTAACCCAATCGTGCCCAGCACAGTGACCAAGCTGAGCTCAGCCCTGACACTATCCCCTCCCAGCACCAGGGAGGGGGTGGCGAGGCAGACATGCCTGGAAACCCATCCCAGCTCGGCTGTTTCTGAGCTGGAGGAAATCACTTAACTGGGCAGTGCCTCAGTTTCCCCATTCTTAAAATGAGGATGCTATGAACTCTTCCCTATACCTCCCAGAACTAGTGTGAGTCCCAGAGTTCAATCCTTGTTCACACTTCTCAACTCATCCCTCCCAAACATGGAGAAGTAACGGCTCCCTCAGCTCACCTCTGCCCCCAGAACCCTCTGCACACCCCTCCAGGACTGCACCATAACTTGCGGTTACAAAGCCATTTCTTCAACCCACTGTCTCCCACCCCGTGTTGGGGGCTGCTCAGCCTCTCTGGCCTTCAGAGTCCTCTGCTGCAGGATGCAGCGTGGCCCTGTGTGATCGCAGAGGCCCAGGGCTGCTGGACAAACCTACACTCTCCCAACAGCCAGAGCAGGCTGCACTTGACTCGCAGGCTCAAACGCTGCAACTGAAGCCAGGGTGGGAGTCAGACAGGTGTAAGGACAGGACACTCAGTCTGCTCATCTTTAAGCAGGAAGCCTCACTTTCCTAGCACTAGCATGCTGCCCTTGCGCACTCACTCCGCGCCAGGCTCTGTTCTAAGCACATTACATGGACGGATTCATTGAATTCTCACAACAGTCTGAGACAGGGATGCAGGAGGGAGGCATAGAGTGGCTAAATAACGTGTTGGGGACACCCAGCTCTGCATACCCAGCCGGTGAGTGCAGGCCACTCAATAAATGTCAGCTGTTACATTTCCCAATACTTCCTGTTCAACATTATTACTGACCAGCGGAAACCTCCCTGACACTGTGTTAATGACAGCACAAGGACAGGCCAGAATTTGAACTTTGCAAAACCTAGGTCACTTGTACTGGTTCATATTATACTTCTCAAGGTGTCTGTTGTCACACTGACACTTACTGTCCTCATTAGTAATGATAGTTGGTGTTTACCCAGTTCCTTGGACCACAGGCTATGCTAACAAGCACTGACCATATGGGGACACTCAGTCACAAAGAGGTTTAGAAACAAGCCCAAGGCCATGGAGTTACAGCTAAAAGGAAATGCAGGTCTCTCTCCTGCCAAAGCCTAACAATTAACTCTACACCAAAGGCTGATGCAGAGATGGTCTGGGGCTTTCCTTCCATCCCCTTCTCCCTCAGTTCACATTCAAGAATCAAAAGGTTTTGTTGGCCGGGTGCAGTGGCTCACACCTATAATCCCAGTGCTTTTGGAGGCCAAGGTGGAAGGATCACTTGAGGCCAGAAGTTTGAGATCAGCCTGGGCAACATAGTGAGACCCTGTCTCTACTAAAAAATGTCCAAAATTAGCCGTCTTATAGTCCCAGCTACTCAGGACGCTGAAGCAGGAGGATCGCTTGAGCCCAGGAGTCCAAGGTTGCAGTGAGTTACGATGACACCACTGCACTCCAGCCTGGGTGACACAGGGAGACCCAGTCTTAAAAAAAAAAAAAAGTTTAGTCCTAACCAAGGGTGAGACAAATGGCCCAGATGAAGGGCGAGAGGGCTGACTCTGATTTACTCCTCTGCACTCTCCACAGATCTGAGGATCTGGGCAGACCTGCCATCACCCAAGTGGAAAGGCCTCTGGAGGCAGATATCCCCGGAAGGAAATGTCAGCTCTGGGCACCCCATGAACCGACTTCAAGAGGGAGCTTGGCCTCAGAGGATTCAGTGCCAGTGGCATTTTTCAACGGGTTTGATTCCAAAGGAAGACTCTGAGAGAAGAGACTGGAGCTTTTCCCTGGCAAGAGCAACTCTCACTCCCAGAGGAGCCCCAAGTGACCTTCAGAGAGAGAGGTCAAGCGCTAGAGGTCATTTAGGGTTGCCATGCAGACCAGCCGGCCAGGCCAAGGATGGTGTTGGCCAACCCAGCAGACTCTCCCCCAGACTGGGGAGGGGAGATGTCGCAAATGCTCCCTGACACACTTCCCTAATTTCTCAGTAACTGGTTTCCAATTAGTAGGCTAATGGGCAGAAACAGCAGGCTGGCAAAGGCGCAAGAGCAGATAACCTTTCGACTCCAGAAGATGACGGGCCAAGACAACCAAATGGCCCGAGGATGATGAAGCCTTGCATCTTCAAGGTTCTGGGAATTTGCGAGCCGACTTTATTACAAAGGGCCAGAAAAGTTCCACCTAGTCACAGCTCCTTAAGAACAGGATTGACCCCGAGTTCTCAGGAGCTAAGAAAGCCATGGCCTGCGCCCAGTGTTTCGGAGCAGGTCCAAGAGCAGAGGAGAAGGATAAACACGTCCACACCCTGTGATCCAGCAAGCCCATGGGATGCTGGCGGCTCTGGATGGGGAGATGCGCTGAAGCCACACTGACAAGAGAAAGGCCACAGAATGCATGTGTGAAAACAGGGCACTGGCTAGGTAAGGGTGAGCATACCCACCGTGGGGCTACTCTAGAGCCGCTGAGATGGCAATGAACATGTCTTGGTAGAGACAAGCGTGCTTGAATTACAACCATGTGGAATAGCATTTGCTGCGGAAAAGGCTGGAAAGGAAACATAGAACGTGAAAATGAGAGGACTATGGGTACAGTAGCCCCTTTTCTGGACACATGGCAGGACTGCACTTCTTGATCCCCTGGTAACTGGGCATGGTCATGTGACTCATCTGGCCAATGAGCCATGAGAGAAAGTGGAAATTGTCACCGCCTAGGCAAAGCAAGCAAGAGACGGTCTCTGAGCTCTCAGTTCCTTCTGGCATGGGACCCGTGACCTGCAAGACAAAGACTGCGCAGTTGTGGATCTTGGGGCGAACATGGTAAACAGACCTCCGGCTGCCCCCTACACATGTGGCAAAAGAGAGGAGCAAGTCAAGGTTTCAAGCTAAGATTTGGGGGCGCAGAGGTTGCTAACACGGACAACCTAGTCTATTCTCACTGATGAAAGAGGTGGTCCTCCTGCCCCAAGTTTTCTTTTTTCCACTTGTTGAAACAAAGGTACTGGGGAAGGGACACGGGAGAAAAGCAAATTAAAGCAAAAAGGCCAACAGGTAACTTCAGGGTTGCAAATCGGCTTTCTGGAGTTTTTTTCAAGTTACAGTTTAGTATTTGGATGAAGGAGGTAAACAGGGATTCGCCCTGTAAGAGGAAGATTATTTGTCCGATCCCTTAGTTTCAGGAGGCAGGAGCCTTGAACAGAGCAACACCCAGAACACAGCTGTTCTCGAGTATCCCAGAAAAGCCCACCCAGCAGTCCCCTAAACCTGCCAGACCAGCCCCTAGGTCATGTGCGTTTTGGCCAAGTCGCTTTGTCCCTGTTATTGTTCACAGTGGCACCCAAGAGCCCAGAGTCAGAGCCAATGGGAACTAAGCCCTCCCTCTGTTACCAGGCACCAGTCTAGTCCTGTCTTGGGGAGAAAGTACAAATCCCAGGCTGGCAGAAAAAGAAAGAGGAGCATAAAAAGGGCCTGGAGATCTGGAACCACAAGAAGGGGAGCTAACGGCCACGTAACAAAGCCCAACTGCACTGTGTGTGTGCGTGTGCATGTGCGTGCGTGCATGTGCGTGTGTGTACGTGCTGGGAGAGGGTGAGGAGGGTCCCATGTATGAATCTCCCGTCCCCAGGCCTGGAGGAGGAGCTTAGCAGGCTCTAGCTCTCAGCACACTCTTCTCCGTGGCAGGCCGATTCTCTTCTTCCTGAGCCACCCGGAGCACAGAGGCGTCCCCCACCCAGGCAAAATAGTGCTGAGGGGTCAGAGGGCAGGGCTGAGCCTACAGCCACGCAGGGCAGGGAGGGCACGTCCCTCACCTCCCTAAGCCTGCTTCTTCGCCTGCACAGAGTCATTGTGAGCACACCACGAGGGGACAGGCATCAGTCACCTCTCTCACAGAGAGCTGAGCCACACTCCAGGTGTCAGCACCCAGGACCTTCTTCCACATGAGGCTGGATTTGTCCTAGCCTCAATGGAAGCCCTTCTTCCCTTGTTTGGCCCTCTGCCAACACAGCCCTAATTGTCACCTCCATCAGAACTTACAAGACCCCTACCACATCCCAGGTGCTGAGCTGGGCAAATGAGATACATTATTTCACCCAACCTTTGTATGTCCTTAGTGGGCAGCAGGAGCTGTTACCACTTCACAGATGAGGCAAGGAAAGTTCTGGCAGGCCAAACAACCGGATTGAAGTGGTGTAACCAGTGAGTGGAGGAAACAGCCTTCCCCCACACCCCCAGGTGCCCGTGGCTCCAGGACAGGTTCCCAAGCCCTCTGTTGTCATGAGGAGAGACAGCAGCCCGATGGTACAGCTGCCCGGACATCTGCCCTGAGGTGACAGGGAGTGGGGCTAGGGTGGCTACAGAGTGGTCAGAGATGCAGTCTGAGGGGCCAGGCACAGGAGAGCACTGCCTGGGGGCACTGCAGGCACAGGGCCCCCGAGCCGGCCTTGCCCACAGCCGTAGGAGGAGGGGGCGAGTCTGAAGTCCCAGCTGGCGGGACCGCAGCTTTCAACTGGAACACCACCACCTGCAGACCACCTGCACCAAGAAGCACGGCAGGCGCAGAAGTGTCGCTGAGCGTGTCCACGGCCGGGAACCTGGGTCTCTCCATCCTGCCGGCTACCGACACAGCCCGGCGGGGGCTCTCCAGGCAGAAGGGCCTGGCACCAGCACCACCCAGCGTGCAAGGGCAGGACGAGGGCACCCACGGCACTCGGGATCAGGCCTGCTTGACGCCTCCCACTCTGTTATCTTCTCACTCTACTAGCAGTGGTGCACAGGGTGGTTCTCTGTAACCCAAATGTATCAATATTTTCATGTTTTGATTCTTCATGCCCAAGATTATTTTTTAAATTATCCCATGGTTTTAGCAAGTATTATTACATTTTCAATTTCAGTTTCATAATTAACTCGGGTCCATCTGGAATTTATTTTGGTGGGAGATAGGAGGTGTGCATTTATGTGTATTTTCTTCCAGATGGACACTCAATTATCTCAATACCATTTATTTATCCATCTTTTACCCACTGTTTTGAAATGCCACCATTTTCATAACACCCACATTTATTTTGATTTCTTTGGGGACTTTATTAATTTGTCTTATGCCAATACCACATTGGTTTTGCTTTATTTTTTCTACATTGTTTTAATTATAATAACATTATGGTACAGTTTAATACTTAGAAAAGCTACCTCCCCTTTTTCATAATTTTCTTGACTAGTCAGACTTGTTTAATTTTTTTCTGCACATCCTTTAGAATAGGACTGAGATCAGGAATGAGTTATATTTATTTATAGATTAATTTAGGGAAAACCCCATGGTTTGGTGTTGAATCTTCTGAACCAGGATCATGGCATATTATATTTGCAGCTCATATCACAAACAGCTAATTTCTTCCATATGATAACCTCCTACAAATTGATTTCTTAAAAAAGACAAACTAATACCCTAGGAAATATAAACAAATGGCTCCCAGTATATAAACATTAGAAAATGCTCAACCTCAGTCATACAACAAATGCAGATCACAACTACATTAAGATACCATTTTTCATACAACAGTTTGGCTGAAATCCGAGAGGCTGACAACACCCCAGCTGGCCCTGGTATGGGGCAACAGGCCTCACACACAGGCTGGCCAAGAGGATGCAAATTTACCTCATCAGGGAGCAAGTTGGTAATATCCATCACGGTGCTGAATGCACACACCTTGTCATTCAGGAGTTCCACTTCCAGAAACTGATCCCATAGGTGAGCTCACACACATGAGCACGAGGTTAGGCATTGCTGCAGAAATGTTTGCTATCACCAAAAATGAATAAAGTCCATCAAGAAGGGACTGAATCATTTATGGTAATCCACGTGGTAGAAGACCATGTGGCCACACAGAAGAACTGGAAAGTGCTCTCAGTACTGCTATAAACACTGAAATGGGTTCTCGGAACCTCTGACCTTTAAGCAAAATGATGAAACAACTTATAGCAGGTCCTCAAACGATTTTTTCCCCCCTCAATGTTGTTTCATTATAACATAAAAATTGGTTTCATTATACATTGTTTGGCTTAAAATAGAAGTTTCCAAGAACTGACCTCAAGTGAGGTCTTATGATACACGCACAGAGTGTCTCATAATGTTCACAAGAAACTGGTCGGATGGCAGACTCCGTGGGGAGAGGACCAGGGTACGAGGGAGACTTCCCACTGTGTGCCCCTTGCAAGTTCAAACCAGTGAAACGTCGTACTTAATGTTTTTATATTACCAAGTGAGCAGTATGTAGGAAGAGCACACATTTGAAGTCAGATGGGCTTGGGTCCAAATCCAGCCAATTTCTAACAGGCATTGAGCACCTACTGTGTACCAGGCCTGCCTGGCTCTAAGCACATCACATGAATTATCTCATTCAATCCTTACAATGACCCTGTAAGGCAGGGATGAGTATTATTTCCATTGCACAGATGAGAACACCAAGGCAACTTGCCCCCATTCATGCAGCTAGTAAGGGAGGAGCTAAGGCAGTGGGCCAGGTAGGCAGACTCCCAGCTGGAGACAAGACGCTCCAAGACAGAGACACCTCTACAACCGTGTGCACGCATCTCTCACAACCAACCGTGCAGGTCTCACAGCATGTGCACTGGGCGCTCCATAAGCAATGGAATCGCCAACAGAAAACAGAAATGATTTTCGCGGCTGTCCCACTGGTGCCCTTCCCCGTCAACACATGCATGTGACACCTTCTATCTCAGCCAGGGCCGCCTGACCTGCTGCCTTGGCTGAGCGCAGCAAGTGGTCACTGAAAAACCCTCCCTTCTCACAGTGCAGGTGTCAGAGCCAGGGTGTCCTGGATCTCCTCTGCTCGACCTCTGGTCAGTGCCTTCAGGGACGTGCCAGTCACCTAGAGAGCAGTGGGAGGAAAAGGAGCTGGTCCTGGCGTTCCGCAGTGCAAGGATGTGAGTGAGACACTGTAGCACCAGGGGCCAAGCACCCACCGGCTCCAGGAGACCCAGAGACTGCTCAGCCCCAGCCCGGTCACCCTGCACATGCACTGGAGCCACGGGACACGCTCTGGCCAGTGGGATACGGGAAAGAAGCAATGGTTACTTCCAGGCCAAGACAGGTCCAATGTCTAATGACCACAGTGCCTTCCCCAGACCTCATCCGTGTGGCTGAAGAGGCTGACTCTGGGATGACAGAATAACACCACGGAGAGAACCCATATTCTTGAGTCTCTGTGGGGAGAGACCACCAGTCTCCACTGGACTGTGACATGAAAAAGCAGCAAAACCACAGATCTACTGGGGCAGTTCATCATAGCAGCTGGGCTTGGCCTGTGCTAACAAGCACACCCGCCAGGGACGTCTCTCCCCAGGGATCTCTCACTGGGAGCCCTAAGCCAAGGATGGGAGCAATGGCAGAGGGCAGGTAGCTGTGGGCACCCCCTTGATCTTGTTTCCTCACCTGTGCAGTGGAGCCAATGGCACCTGCCTCCAGCATCCAGTGAGACAGTGCTGGTAAAGCCCAGCCCGGAGCCTGGCCCAGAGCAGGCACCATCCCCCTGCTCGGGGAGGGGGTCAGCTCCCCCTGCCTGGAGCTCCCCTGCCCTTGGTCCCTCCAGAACCTCACCCACAGTTCTTGTTGGATTCTCCACCTCCGATGCCAAACAGCAACTATCTTTCAGGTTCAGATTCGACACTTCTAAGCACTCGGGGTCCCGGGCATGATGCGGAGGTCGTCACTCACACTTGGAACACTTTACTGACTCCTCACAGTGGTCACCTCCCTCAGAGGTGATGACAGACAGGCCCGAGCAGTCCAGCTTGTCCAAGCTCACACCACTGGTGGGCTGCAGGAAAAGAGTCCCCCTGACCTGGCCTGTGCCCCCTCGCCAAGGTCAGGGACTGTGTCCTGCTCCTCCCTGAGGCCCGAGCGGGCTGGCACAGTACCCAGTGTGCCAGGGACCAGCAAACAGGAGCTGAACTGATTCCCCGAGGCTGGAGAGACTCATGCCACCCAGACATGCACCCACCCACACAGTATTTATCGGGCACTTACACAACCGCCCCTCCAAGTAAATGTTACCCCATTTTGCATTGAGAAAGTCAAGACACAGAGAGGTTAGGTAACTGGTAAAAGGTCACTGCCACTAAGGGACAGGCTGTGTTTCTTGACCACAAACTTATCCAGTGCCTTCCCTACAGCCGCCACCTCACCTGTCTTTGGCACACTCCCCCCCACCCTGGGACCCCCGAGTGCAGTCATGCTGTGTTGGGCTCGGGAGGGGTGCTCCACAGGGCTCACCCGAGGCGCTCCCAGTCAAAGAATTCTGCAAAAGCCCCAAGTGGCCCCAGAAATAAGCCACAGACACTCTGGGCCTGGTAGGGTAAAAGAAATCAAGGAGTCTCTGGGCAATAGAGCAAGCGAGGACACTCGAGCCACCCACCTTCAGCCCTAGGATGTGCACCTTGCAGAGAGGCCCAGAGGCTTCCCAGCAGCCATGCTCTCAGCCAAGCTGGTGGGCCACAGCCCCTGGGGGCCAAAGATGCTACGGCTCCAAGAGCAAGCACAGACGAGGCAGAGGAAGCAGTGCCCGGTCACTGGACAGGTGCCTGGGCCTGACTCCTGCCCTCCCAAGGAGGCCTTGGGCAACCTGAAGGCCCCTGCCTCTGGGCGTCCGTCTAGAGAGGAGAAGAATGAGGACTGACTAGTAACCAGACACTGATACACCCAGACCCAAGTGGGTGGACACGGAAAGACCGAGAGGGAGCGGCTGACAGTCCCCAACAGATCAGCTTCACTTGCCACGCTGGGCCGTCCCGAAGCTGACCTCCCGTGCTGTGGCGAGGTACACACTTCTACCTGCGCTCCTGGCCAGACACCTAGCCGCCCTCTCTCCCTGCACTTCCCCAGAGGATTTCAGACGGAGGATTCACTGACCTGGATCCCAACCTCCCCCCTAGTTGGTAAGCTTGGAGTTGGCGCCCGGGCCGTGCTATGTCCCCATCCAAGTGATTGCAAACTTGGGGACAGAAGCAAACTTGAGAGAGCAGCACCCCAGGGGCCACGGGAGAACATTTACATTCAGGATGGACCAGAGCACGTGCAGAAAAAAAAGGAGGTGATGTGCCCCCCTTGACGAACTCTGAAAACAGCCAGAATGCAAAACCAGCAGCCATTCTCACTTATGCCCTTCAGCCAATGTGAAAAACAGCAGCTACGGCTGCTAGTGAATAACACGCAAAAGCCTGCTCTTCATCCTCCTCAGTTCTTCTCGAAACCTCAGTTTGCGTGAGTGACAGAGAGGACGACGAAAGTGCGTGCTTCCTGGGGCTGCGCTTTCATTCGCTGGTTCCCTCACACAGTCACCGGCAGTTGTGAGCGGCTCTGTGCTGGCGTTGCCCAAGTGTTCTCAGACCTCGCACTCACACCCAGCGCAGGAGCCAGGCCATAAACGAGTAAATAAAAGAGCTGCAGGTGGCCATCAGGGGTGGCAGCATCAATGAAGTGCAGCATGCAAACGGGAGGAGGGGTCAAAGAAGGCTTGTTACAGGTTGAACTGTGCCCCCCAAAACACTGGGAAATGCTGTGTTGCAGTCCTAACCCCCAGTAGCTCAGAACGTGACCTTATTTAGAAGTGGGGTCATTGCAGATGTAATTAACTAAGATGAGGTCACGCTGGAGCAGAGTGGGCCCCTGTCCAATACGACTTGTATCCTGATTAAAGGGGGAAATGTGGACACGGACAGCACGCAGGGAGCACACTGCGTAAGGACACAGGCAGAGGTCATGGTGATGCCCCACGGGACAAGGAACCAAAGACGGCCAGCACAGCCCCAGAAGCTGGGAGAGGCCTGGAACACACCCTCTCTCTGTGGTCTCAGAAGAACTCAATCCTGCCGACACCTTGATATCGGACTTCTTGTCTCCCGAACTGTGAGACAATAAATTTCTGTTGTTTAAGCCAGCAGTTCGTGGCACTCAGTTACAGCAGCCCTAGCAGGCTAAACCAAGGCCTCCCTAAGGGAGACCTGATGAGCAGGACCAGGAGAGATGGGGACAGGCGTTCCAAGCGAAAGGGAAGACAGTACAGGCCCCCTGAGCAGAGGGTGCCAGTGTGGGTGCAAGGGTGGGGGGACAGGGACATGGGGGCAGGCTGTGCAGAGCCTCAGAGGGCATGACCAGGAGCCAGCACTCCCAGCGAGGTGGAAGCCTGCGGAAGACTGGGGACCTGGGTGGGGGGTCCAATCCCTTTGAAGAGCCCACTCTAAAAGTTAAATGAGTTGCTTTGTAAGGCATCAGCACCTTGCCTGGTACAAGCTGCAAGTGCTTAATACATGGCAGTTGTCGTTTTTACGGCCCCATGGAACACAGGACTTATATAAGAACTTTGGAACCAAGATGCTTTGAGGAGAGCAGCAGGCCTTGGAGTTAAGAGCCTGGCACTGACTCACTGAGGGTCATGCACCAGGGTGGGGGGGGGTGGATGGCACAGAGCCATCATTTTCCTTCTCTGGAACCTGGGGGTCTGGGCTTTAAAAGGAGGGCCCTAGATCCCGCCGAGCCCTTTAGGCCTGGCTCTGAGAGTTGGTGGTATGAGAACATCTACCTATTTCCCAACTGGGATCCCACATCAAGTTCCCAAAACTTCCCCCTGCCCAGCCCTGTGATGTTTTCTTCCTGCTGATGACAAGAACAAACATATCTCAACATCTCCTTTATCTCCATGTTCCTCCCAAAATGGCAATTGGCAGCCGCAGCCACAAGTGGCTAAGAACTCTCCAAGCCAAAAATACTCCCTGTGCATCCTTTTTAACTAAGGAAGGAAAACTTTTGAGTCAAATTTCTACAAAGCCTGCATAGATTATTTTTTAAGCTCTGAAGCAGTAATTTTTCTATATTCATTTATTTCCAGTCCAAAGAGAACATTCCTTGAGGCAGTTTCAAAACTGGTATTTGATGTAATATTAATGAAAGAGTATTTTGAAAAGTTTTTAAAAACATCACATGAAAAAGAGAAGTTCTCAAAATCATTTGCAAAGATGCCAGTTTGTGTCATGTTAAACAGGAGTTTTGCTGCAGGACTTCTCCGGTACTTTCATGTTTGTGTGCACCAGAGACTAGCAGAGAAGGGAGAAGTTGGTGCTATGAAACCCTTTCCTACTCAGGAGAACTCCAGAAAATAATGTCAGGTCACAGAAATTTAGAGACCAGAATGACCCACATCTGACCTACAGCCACCCTTCAGTGGAAGGAAGTTCCCGTGGACCACGTACATGCCATTCTGGGAGGGGCAGTGTGATGCCTCTGAATATCTTCCGATTAGCCATGCCCTCAAGGATGCCTGTCCACCCAGCACTAGCTGTGATCTTGGTGAGTTGCAGAGACTCATGATGCGGTGATTGTATTCTGCAGACTTTGAGCAGCTGCTGTGAAGCTTGGGGCAACGGGTGACAAAGGCCAGCGCGGACTGCGTGCCCTAGAAGCCAGCCCTTCTATCTGCGGGGTTGACTGGGGCCTTCAGAGAAGGGCCTGGTGGGCTTCCCTGAGCAGCAGCTGTGAACTGCTGAGAAGACCTAGACAGGGAGACGCCCAGAAGACTCAGAGCGAAAGCAGATCCGTGCAAACGCCCTGCCCAGGCTTGAGAAAGGTGCGGGCCTGGGGCTTTCCCAGGGTCTACAAATGAAATCAGCACATTCAAATCTGCTGGGTCCCAGGTTTTGCTCAGAGGCCTGTGACTAGGTGCCATTGTTATTACTGTGATCCTACAGGTGACAGTCGGACCTGAGGGCCATCTTAGCCAGGCCTGGGGAGCAGGGACAAGCCAAGGAGGGTTTCCTGGAGGGGCGATATCAAGCTATGTGCACTGACACAGCTGTGCCGAGAAGTGACGCTGAGGACAACAGCCATGCGTCGTTAACCTGGGAGCCTTGGCCTCCTTAGTTGTGAGGAGGAGGAGGAGGGCAGAGTCAGGAGAGCTCACTGTGCAGGTCGCCCGCCTGCCACAGCTCCTTTCCTCATCAGAGCAGCGGCCTTCCTTGCAGTGCCAGGGCAGCTCACTCCCTCAAACGTTCCTGAGCCTCCTCTGGGCCTCCCTGTGCAGGGCCCGGGCACCACGACCAGGGTCTAGAGAGAAACTGATGTGTAATCAGTAGACAGTAACCACCTAAGAGTGAGGCCCCAGGGCGGGGCTGTCAGAGGAACAGCAGGGGCCTGGGGTGCAGGAAACCAGCGAGCACAAGCTTTGTCACAGGCTTCCTCAGGGAGGCGGCCGCGTCAGAGCCAATCCTTTGAAGAGGACCAGGTCAGTCAAGAGCTAGGAGGTGGGTGTCCGAGCAACAGTGAACTGCCAGGACAGAGGAGCAAGAAAAGCTAGGGAGGGAGCGACGCACACACCCACTGGCTTGCAGGGCCTCTGGAGCCAGGGAGAGTCTGCAGTGGAAGAGAATGGCATGTGCACACACATGTGTGTGTGGCGGGGCCCGGGAGGGCGCCGGGAGGCACAGGGCAGGGTTGATGGAGAGGTCTATAACCAGGGCAGTGATGGAGGAGGGGCAGAGGCAGGAAGATAACAGCAAGGGCAGGAATACACAGTGACTTTGAGGCTGGGGACACACATAGGACCTATGACAGTGGAGGGGTAGTGGTGAGGCACTGGCCAGTGGCCTTTCTCCAAAACCAGAAATGGGAGAGGAAGAGTGGGCTCTGAGCCAGGGCTGCAGCCCCCACCAGAAGTGTGAGCCCGGAGAGCAGGCTCCTGCCTTCCAGCGGGTCCCTCCTAACTCCTGACCGACCTCAGCTGCCCTCACCCAGCATCCTGCCCCCAGGCACAGCCCCGAATGGACAGGGAGGCAGCTTTAGGCACACAGCAATGGGGTTCCTATGGCAACCACCTCCCTCTCTCTGCTGGAATGGGAAGACTCTTGGGAAAACTCACTCCAACCCAAGGCAAAGCCGCTGGGTTCACTGGGATGCAAAGTAGCTCCCAAGTTTCTGACCCAGAAAACTCTTTTCCCCTCTGAGATACTGCGGGCCTCCTCAGAGGGCACCTCCAGCCCCTCTGCCCAGGACACACCTGACTCATTTATCTGTGTGCTTTTCCAGAGCCCGCCCCTGCAATGAAAGCGGGGGATGGGCTCCGTCCCAGCCGACCTGGGCTGGGAAGATCTGCTTGCTTGGTCCCCTCTAGAGGGCAGGGCCCGTCTGGTCGCCCAGGCGCTCCCCGGACTTACACAGCCTCCATGAGGTGGGGACTCTGTGAATGTCTGTGGCTGGCTGAGTAGATACATAATGACCCGCCAAGCAAGGGTCAGGTCAGACACTGAGATGGGAACCGCAGCAATGAGCTCCCCAGGTGGGGTGAGCAAGTCTCGTCGGCATCAGAGAAGCCGGGCATGGCTCCAGCACACACAGGCATGGGCAGCCAAGTACCCAGCCAAGTACCACGCCTGTGTGTGCCCTCACCGCTGGGCCCAGGCTTCAGTGTTCCCTCCACCCTGAGGTCCTGGCCCTTCCAGCACCCCCATCACCTCTTGCCTGGCAGCCCTGCCCATCCCCCAGCACCACCCTGGGCAGCACTGATGGGCCTAACCCTGGGACCCCCACAGGTGATAAGCCAGTCCTCCAGCACGCACATACCTCTTTCTCTGGGCCTCCCTCTCCTTCACTGGGCTCTAGGGACTCCAGGACAATGGTGTGCTCTCTCCCCACCATCCCCTTTAAAACAAACAGCTGAGCTCACTTGGGCCCGCACCTCACAGGCTGTCGATCTCCGGGACTGTGGTCACATCACGTTGCAGACATTCCTTCAACACACAGAAACCAAGCACTCCCTGCATACCTGACACCCAGCCTGGGCCGCAGGGAGAACTCTCCAGGGCAGGCACAGCTGGCCATGCAGGCAGTGAGGCAAAATAAAATAGGCGCTCTTCCAGAATGATCTGAAAGAGCACGGTGGGGCCCAAAGCAGGCAGTTATTCATGCCGGGGGGCTAAGAAGCCAACACAGGGGAGGTGCATGCAGCAGAGCTGAGCATTGAAGGATGTGGGCCACCTCCTCCGTCTTCCATGGGCATGTATCTCTGCACACATATAGCAGGGAGCCCCAAATCAGCAGTGCAGACCAGTGCACTGCAGGAATGCTGCACTGAGAAGCCAAAGGAAATGGGAGGTCAACAGACAGCCAAAGAGGCAGCGTTGCCTGGGAAACCGGACTGTCGCAAGGGAGGAAACTCAGGGCCGCAGAAACCCACATGGATGTTGCTGACGCTGGTGGGTGGGAGGCAGTGGTCTAACAGGCACTGCAGTGAGGTCCAGCATGGCATAACCCAGTGAGGTCCAGCCTGGCATCACCCACGGCGGCCTGGCCGGTGCCCGGCAGCGCTGCATGCAGCCGTCTAACCCTCCTGGGTATGAGGAGATGGCCGAGGCTAGATTCAACCAGCTCCCAGCGGGTCTGCACCAGAGCCTCCCTCTTTGGTTACTGGCCCTGTCACTTCCCACAAGAAACCGGTAGATGGGCCCCTGAAGGTCAGGCCCGTGAGCCTGGCCTGGCAGTGTCTGCAGGTGGTGGGCCTGGACATTCCAGATGAGGCTGGTGGAAAGGGTGTGTACACGATGCCAAGTGGCCACCTCTTCCCAGCTTGCCTTGAGCACTTGGATGACTAATTCTCAGTTTTCTCACTCTCATGGAGCACCCTTAGAGAGGATGGCAATAGGCAACAGGGGTTGCTCACCAAGCCCAACGCCACCGCTTCCCAAGAAAGAGCTCTGAAAGCAGCAACTGTGTAGTCAGTGAAATGTGCACACTCCCAAGGAGCCCACAGTCAGCAACCACAAGAGCCAAGGGACTGGAGGACACAACTGGAGCCCACTGTCCCCATCCTGCCAGGAGGGCCCGCTCCCTGTAGCAACCAGCCCTGCCCCCAAGGGCCCACACAGTGCAGAGGACAGTCCAAAGGGCATGTGGTTAGGCCACAATGGTCACCCTTGCTATGACTGTGTGAGATCTGCAAATGCCTCACTAAGGTTTAAGATAAGCCAAAGATGCTGAACACGTGACTTCTTCCAAGACGTTCGCAGTTAGCCGGGGCACACACCCCACCCATCTGACCCTGCAGATTCTTGCTCTCTTTGCTAGTGGCTCCCTTCCCAGGGTCCCCCAAGTTCCACCAGCTTTTTGAACCTTGTGCCCCTCGTGATTCATCAGGCCCAGCCTGGGGGCGCATGGAGGGACCCTCCCCCCCAGGAACACTGCCCCTGCTCTACCAGCTCTGGGGTCATTACCAATAACCAACATTGCCTCCCCCTCTCCCCCCGCTACTCCTCTCAATCCTACTGCATGGGAGGAGCAGGATGGCCCCAAGCACTGGGAAATGCTAGGGAAAACCTCCCAGAGCAGAGCAGGGTGGGGCTGGGAGATACTGGCAGCTACCAAAAAGGGACCTATCCACTGTTAAGGGTGGGAGCCTCAAACCTCAGTGCCCATGATTGTCAGGGAGCTGGGAAAGCCACAGGACACAGAGCCTCCCAGCTGGATGACAATGCTCCACTGTTTCCCCTACCCCCTCCCCTCAACAATGCTCCTTTTTTCTTGGCCACTGACCCCCACTTATCAGGGCTCTGTTCTCAGAGGAGCCTGCAGGGCCAGACAGCTGGGCCAGGGTGGCCCTGGAGGGCTGTTCCCCTGCTCCCTGGGTGGCTCCAGCTCTGGGCCAGCCAGTCCCAATCCCTGGGGGCAGCACAGGAAGCCCCTGAGCCAAAGCAAACCTCCCTGCCAATGCCCTGACCCCCGGGAAAAAGCCACCTCCAGTCCCTTGCAAGATCAACTGGGCAGTGCTTGCAGCAAAAGAGAAGACCAGCACTTAACCTGGAATGTCAGATCCCGTCTACATGTCTGCATGTTTTACTGTGCATCTGTCTGTCCCTGCCTTTCTTTCAAACAGATGGCCATAGTCCAATTCACATTGACTTCTAATGAAAATTCAAAATTTAGTTAAGAATTATTAAAGATATTTCAAGGAATGTGAAGGCTGGGTCTCACCATCAGAATAAATGGCAACCTTGGGCTGAAGGCCCAGCTGAGCTCTGGGATCTAGCCCCAGGGTGGAGCAGCCTGAGCTAAGAGCACATCATGTGCTCACCGAGCAGCCAGCCACCTGTAAGGCTGGTCCCCACTTCACAACGGGAGCCACGGCCAGGCCCAGCACTCAAGAACGCCCAGCTAGGGCACTGAGATTCACACCTGGTTTCCAGACAAGGTACAGTCTGAATGCTCAAGACAGAGCCGCTTGGGGTACCTACAGCTTTAGCTGTGACACAGCTGCCTCCCGCAGTGGAAACGGTGAGAGTCAGGCAGCCTGGAAGACACTAGATGTGACTATAAAGTAATGCAGCTTTTTAAAAGACTGTCATTTTTCCCTGACCAAATTAACACATGCTCACCATAAGAGATGTTTAAATTCCCGGTTATTCAAACCGAAAAATTTTAACTTGATCTCAGAGATGATCCATAACACTCCTCCAATCTTTTGATGTATAGTGTTTTTTAATAATTCCAAATTGGAATTATACTACACAGACATATTTGGATCCAACTTTCTAATTAACACGCTATAATGAGCATATTCCTACGACATTACATACTCTTCTAAAGCACTGTCATTAAAAGGTCAATAAAGCAAAATGTATTGAATCAAATCCCCACCATTTAACATTCAGTTGTTTCTAACTATGCAATTATAAATAGCCCAGGAAAGGGGATTAAATTATATCCATATACTCTCTTTTAGAAGGGATAAAAGTTTACAACTGGAAAACCATTCTTTAGGAGACAAAGAGGGTAAGCTCCAAGCAACCACCTAAAAAGTGCATTCCATGGGAAATGGTATCGCCTGGTCATGCAAGGAAATAAAAGATTATGATAACAATTCCTAAAACTTGTGACCTATTCCTTGCTTAATTTTTCTCTAAACTGTGTCCCAAAGAAGATGTGCTACAAGTTTTGGAGTAAGTTCCCTGCACCACGACCCTTGATCCACGAACCTCTGTCGTGGCTACGACATCCTCTTGCTCCTAGCTCCCATCGGGGCACTGCCATATGCAAACGCCCACCACTGACACTCATTTTCCTACCAAATGACACCCAGAGTTCCAAGTGCTGGCCTTTCAGCCGGGATCCAGCCCCAACCTGCTCTGGGTTCCCTCTCCCCTTCATGCCACGCACAAACCATGCACACTCAGGCCAAGCAATAGCCCTGCCCCTTCAATCACGTTCCCCAGAAATGCCCCAGCTCCTTGTTTTGCAGAGGCTGCTTTCTCTGCCTGCTCAGCTACTCAACCCAGAAGTTTCTCCCGATCCACTTCAACAAGTCTCCTTCTCCCTCTGCCTGCTGGAGGCCTCTCATCTTTATAAACCTGATGTACTTGGTGTCAGACACAAGAGTCTGGAATCAAAGATCTGCTGCTCACAGACCTGGGCAGCCACTTAGTCCACTGTGCTTCAGTGACCATTGGATGAGGAGTGAGAAGGCACCTCCTGCCCCGCAGGGTGGCTGTGAGGAGCCGGTGGCCAGCACCCAGCCTCAACCTGAGCAGCTGAAGCCCAGTTCTGCCCTGACTTCACAGTTTCAGAACACAAAGTGCAGGGTGGGTGGGGACAAATGGCACCTTAACTGCTCTTGCAGCATCACCGAATATGCTCAGTCGCCCCCGCCCTCCCCACAGGGACTGCACAGGGCCACCTGAGACTCTGGACGTGGTCAGCGTGTACCGGCACCCCCGCCCGCCCCGCCCACGCTGGGAGGCACCTCACCTCCAAGTCAGGCTACAGGAAAGCACGCCCAGTGCACCTTCTACCAACTCAGACAACACCTTGTTCCTTTTGGTGAACTGCCTTAATTCTAAAACCTGCACGTGCACACATGGGGCCAGCTCCCTACGATCATCATTCCTCAAGGAGGAGACTCGAGACAGGACGGCTCCGTCTGCAGGCTTCACGCCCACCTCACAGACTGCCACCTGAGGACGCAGAGCGTCTGTGTGAGGCAGACAGGAGCAAGCCTGCATCCCAGACTCCGGTTTCACAGAGCAAGGTTGCCTCCTCCTGTGGCAGTGGGGGCTGGGCCCAAGTGCTTCACCACGGCCCTGAGGTCCAAGGACAGGAAAGCAGGGCAGGGACAGGACTGGACCCACCACACCACACCACCTGGGAGCACTGGCTCCCATCACCAACAGAAACTGGCCCCTGACTGGAGCACACAGGGTCCTCTACCACACGAGTCGGCCCACCACCTCTGCCCAGGTACCCCCACATATGCTGTGTACACCAAATACTGGGGGTTCCCCCCAAGGCTAGGCTGGCTCACGCCTCAGAGGCTTCCTGTATGTTGTCCCTCCTTTTCCTCATCTACCTGGTGTGCTCCCAGCATTCTCTGAAGGGGCTGTGCAAATGCCCCCTACTTGGGAAGCCACCCAGCAGTCCCCAAACAGGAAGTGGTAGGCTGGGCTCTATGTGGTTGTAGGGAATAGCCAAGCTTGGGAGGCAGGAGAAGTGGATGTAAGGTCCTGGCCCCACCGCCTGGACGGACGGCCTTGGGAACAGGGCACATTACTTAACCTCACCAAGGCTTTGTGTCCTCACCTATAAAAAAGGAAGGATCCTACCTACTTTACAAGATGTCATGTGGATTCCATAAGATAGAAAATCTGGGGCACTGAGCTCAGAGCAGAAGCTCCATAATATAACTCTTCCATCCCTCAGTCAATACAGAGACTGGGGGGGGGGTCATCTTGCCCAACTGCCATGCCCCTGATCCCTGGCTAGAGGTGGGGCCATCTTGCTCATCAACAGTCCCCAGCATGTAGCACTCAGCTATGTGTTATTCTCAAATGTTCCACCTCACAAAGCCCCTTTGCACAGGCAGTAGTGACATTTACCCAGCCCACACCCAGCCACATGGTGCTACCACCCCACTGGCACCTGCCACTGAGCCACCATGAGGAATGCGGAATCCCAGCGCCTGGCAGCAGTCTGGCCGGAGAGTCTCCAGGACACATATGGAAAAGAATCCCCAGATATAAACTGGGAGGGGTTTGGGCACTGGGAACCCCAAACACTGCCGACCTCCACTGCAGCCCCTGCTGACCTCTCTGCCCATAAGCTCCAGGTAGCAGGGCCCTGTCTTACCCAGCCTGTGTCCCTGTGGTGTCTAATCTCAAGGGCCCCCTACAAAACGACAGCAACAAAGACAGCCCATCACACCTGCAGGCACCAGGCTGGGTCCTCTTGGATTCCACATCTCATTTACCTTCACCACACTCACCACAGTGGGTGCAACTAGTCATTTTTTAAAGGTAATTAACCTTCACCTCAAATGTTCCGGATCTCACAGTAACAAATCCAAGATTCAAACACCAGTGAAGGCCGGGCGCAGTGGCTCACGCCTGTAATCCCAGCACTCTGGGAGGCCGAGGCGGGCAGACTGCTCGAGGTCAGGACTGCTCGAAACCAGCCTGAGCAAGAATGAGACCCCATCTCTACTATAAAATAGAAAGAAATTAATTGGCCAACTAATATACATAGAAAAAATTAGCTGGGCATGGTGGCACATGACTGTAGTCCCAGCTGCTCAGGAGGCTGAGGCACCAGGATTGCTTGAGCCCAGGAGATTGAGGTTGCTGTGAGCCAGGCTGACGCCACGGCACTCACTTTAGCCTGGGCAACAAAGCAAGACTGTCTAAAAAAAAAAAAAAAACCAAAACACCAGTGTAGCAAACTGGAAACATATTTTTCTACTCTACTACCCTGCTGTTCTTCTAATAAATGTTCACTCAATGAATGATAGCTATATAGGAATGGAAAGTGGCCAAGAATACAAACAGGCCCTCTTTCCTCCACCAAGCCCCTTCCATCCTAATCCCTGGGTAGGGTTTTAGAAAATATCTGGCATGTCTTCAGGTCACCAAAACCCTCCTGACTTGCAGCCATAGTTGCCAAAAAGATGTGAAGCTGCAATCTCACTGTGTTGAGGGTGCACCCTTACCAAGAACAGGGCTGGGGATTGTGACAAGGGCTGGGCCGAACGGGGCTTTTGAAGCAAAGATCCAAAACTCAGGCTAGTGCTCCAACCGCACTTCCTGCCGGGCACTGTGGCTTGTGGGCTGGGCTGGGTACTGGCTTCAGGATGGCTGGGAGCTCAGGAACAGGGGGAGGAGCTAGTGGGCAAGGAAAGGGAGTGCAGCTCAGACAATAGGAGAAATAAAGTCTCAGTCCTGCCCCTCCAAAGTGACTTGAGTCCAAACTCTTTCTCATCCAGCTATTGCCAGCTCCCCACGGAGGCCCACCCTTTGAGGAAAGCCTTAGAAACTTTCCTGGCAATGACACAAAATGCTGACCCAGGATTGGCCATCTGGGCCACAGGTGGGTTCACAGCACACACAGGTGCAAAGCTGGGGCTCAGAGAAGTTAAATACCTTGCCCAGGATCACATAGCTAGGGAGGCTGGGATTCAGATCCACCACGACATGTGCAGAGGGGAGGAGAGGGGAGATAGGAGGGCAAGCGTTCCGGGCTGGGGTTGGGAGGGTAAGGTAAAAGGGCAGGGCAGGTGGATTTCTGAAGGCAGGAAATGCCAGGGGAAAGCAGCAGACAAGCAGGGCCAGCAAAAGCCCACATGCTCTCTGGGGTCACAGCGAAAGCATTTAACACACACAGGGGTCAGCACACTGGCCGCTCTTTCCTGTGGGGCTGCTTCCAACAGGAGATTCCACGCAGCCCTGTGGAGCAGAGGAAACGCCGTCCTGGATCCCAAGCAGCAGGGCAGCCTGCCCTGCCCTGCCCGGCCCCACCCGCCTCAAAGAACAAAGGGCACCAGGCAGGAATGTACACCCAGGCCTTGGCCAGCCTCGGCAGGCTGGGAGGAGGCTAATTCTTATCTGTGGCTTGATTAAAACAAGACTGGATTACTGTGATCTTTAAGCCCCAAGGCTGGGGGTGCCGTCATCAGGTGCCTGTACAGGAGCACACTGTGCCCAGGCCACACTCCTTGACCCCCTGCAGCAGGGCTGGCCTCCCGCCAGGCCCTTCCCACACCACTCCCCACCTCTCCTTTCTTGCCACCATCCTACAGTTCTGGCTTCAACGCTGTCCCTGAGACATTTACTGCCTCCTGTCCACTCTGCATGGCGCCATCCCTGCTCTGAGCTCTGGGCATGAAGAAACCTTCTCACCTCCCCCAGGGTCCTCAATACCAACCATCCTGGAATTGGGCTTGTGAATGACCAGCCTCTCCCCTCTTCCCCCTTCTGCCCTACCACCTAGGAAGCCAGAGGCTGCTGAGAAATTCGGGGCAGGGGGAAGGGAAAAAGGGGTCTAGGAGCAAATGGAGGTCACCACTTGAAGTGCCCACAGACCACATGTAAACCACGAGGCTGCATAGTGTGGGACGACAGGGAACACTGGGGACTGCGGGCAACTAACCCAAGGAAAAGAACATAAAACTCCCATGTGGCCGAACAAGTTGAGTGCAGGCCCAGATACGTCTGAGTCACGGGTGTGCAATCTGGCCCAACCCTCTCCACACAGAAGGGGAAGTTGAGGCCCAGCAGGGAAGGGGACCATGACTAAGGCCATGCCAGTAATTACTGAGAAAGTCCAGCATAAAAATTAACCCAAAGCCTAGGCCAGTGCCAAGTGAGCACCGCCGCCCACCTGCTGAGCTGCCACTGGCAGGTGACACTGCGTGGGCTCAGCAGCACAGGCGGTAACTAGCCAGCATGGTGACTGACCATCACCCAGCCCTGTGGGGCTGTAGATCTTGAAGGAGGTGAGGGACGGTGGCCCGAGGGATGCTAACACGGCAGGGTGGGAAGTGACTGTGGTTTCTGTCCACAGGCCCGGCCAGAAGGGCTGCCACACTGCAGAGCAGAGCACAGAGGCTGGCTAGGGAGGAAGAGGAAGAAGCAAGGAAACCCACTAGACACGGAGACTGACTGGCCTGGGCTGCAGAGCTGGGGCTCTCATTCTTAACGGGGTGAGGCCTTCAATGTCCTTTCCCCTGGACCTGACAGGCTCCAGGGCTCCAGGATGCATCAGGTTAGGGGGGAAGGAGCACCAAAGCCCCCCACCTGGTGAGATCTGCACTAAAGAACCAGACCCTGCCTCTGCAGCCTGTGACAGAAGTCTGTGTCTAAAGTTCCAAGTCTGAAGATGAGTCAGTCACCAGGCGCCGGCGTCCTTGCGCTTGCAGGCACCGGGCATGGAGATCAAGCCAAGCCCTAAGCCTCACCTCCCAGGAATAAGCAGAGAGGCCAGCTGCCCCTCTGGACAAACCGTCTGGCCCCTCCCTCTGTCCTTGCCAGTGGGCAGCAATGCCTCCCACAGTGCCTCGGAGGGCTGGTCCGTGCAGCCAGCCGGGGAACCGCACAGGCCAGGTCGGTGCAGCCTCCTAATTCCACTCCCCTGGTGACCCCAAAGAGGGCTGCTGCGGACCAGGAGGCCTGGAGTACGCTCTGCCTCCCCATAACGAAGGCTCTGCAGGAAATCACCAGAGAATAGGGGAAGGTTAGTAGAAAGGGGACGGTGTCTACCTAAAACATATCACAGCACTTAAAAACCAATTCGAGACCCTGGCTTGCAAGCAATCAGAGAACTGATTAGCAAGAATTAGTAATTAAAATTATGTTATACTAATTCAGATTTTTTTTTAACAGTTTCAGAACTAGTTTCAGAATCCAGTTTCAGAATCCAGTCTCTAGACTGGGCAAAGGCCAATCTACCCCAGGCCAGAACTGCTGGAGTACCTTTCCTGAAGCTGCTCTCCTCACCCATTCATAACCTTCAGTGGCTCCCCATTCTCCCTACACCAGGACCCATGCTGCCTACGCTTCCTTTGCACACTCACAGCTCCCTGCCTCCCAGAGCAGCTCCCCAGTCCAATCAGAACCGTCCATTCCTGGTCCTCGAGCCTGGCCCCAAGCTCTTGGCCAGAGTCCTCTCTGACCCCACCCCCGCCCCGTGTCCTTTTCCTCTCCGAACGTCCCTGTGTGGTCTGCAGCGATCTCGCCACACTCCTCTGTCTGAACTCCCGGAGCATCTCGCCTCCCGGCTGACCGCGAGCTCAAGTGGGAAAGTCTGTGGCCTGCGCTCAGGGCCTCAGGCACGCGAGAACCCGCTCACAGGAAATCGGCTGAGGGAAGCCTCAGCCACCGAGCAGGCCGTGGGATAGTCCCATCCTCCATCTTGCAGAGGAGGAAACTGAGACTAAGCAGGAACCCGCAGTAGGGGGACCAGGATCTGTGCCAGGTCGGCCTGGCTCAGGAGGCCCCCCAACCCCCGTGTTCTAGATAAAGGAAATCTCGAACCGCGTCCCTGTCATAAAGGAGATAAGGCCAGCACACAGGAAGTGGTGGACTGGCAGGCTGAGATTTCACGCTCAGACTCTCCTGAGTGCTCTGGGGCTTCAGGCCTCAGGGAAGGACCAGACAGCCAGGGGCAGCCCAACGACCCAAAGGAAACAAAAACAGGCAAACAAAAACATCTCCAAGTGAGTGGGCAACTGGAAAGCAAGGGGCAGAATCAGAGAATCAGTATTTTTCCATTTCTCTGTGGACTGAACACTCTAGTAACTTCCCGCCCCATGATAGTTTTACTGCTTCCCACAGCAGCTGAAAAATTCACCAATAAATAAAAAAGCAGCAAATGGTTCATTTTCATCAGAGCTCACCAGGCTCTGTGCCCACACCAGGAGCTGTGCTCAGTGGAACCCCCAAAGGACAGATGGGCAAAGGAATCTGAAGTCAGTGCTGTGGCCCAGAGCAGGCGGCGGGTGGGGAGTCAAGAAGGCCTCTCTGCTTCCACTCCACCTTCCCCCTCTACCCACCCCCCAACAGAACTAAGCATCCCCACCAAAGTCAAAGCGAAAGAGAAGAGGGGACGGAACCGGCAGAGAAGAGCTGGACAAACACGCCACTCAAGAACTGAAAACGTGGGGCCCTCGTGGCAAGCTGGGTCTGCCGTGAACCACCACCGCGGCGCCAGGCTCACACCTGTGTGGTGTCCTCCAGGAACCTTCCTCTCCCGCGTTTTAGCCACGTAATTCCAGAGGGCTGACCCATACTCAACTTCAGAGTGGGCAAGTGACTCAGGCCTGGCCGACCAGAACATCCTGTCATCCAGAACAAAGTGGTCAAGGACAAGGGTTTACGGGTCGAACTGTGGCCCCAACAAGACAGGTTGCTGTCTTACCCCCCAGTGCCTGTGGATGTGACCTTATTTGGAAATAGGGTCTTTCCAGAAGTAATCAAGTAAAGATGAGGTCATAAGAGTGGCCCTAATCCAGTAGGATTAGTGTCCCCGTAAGAGGAAAAGGCCCCATGAAGACACAGACACCCAAGCAGAAGGTGGCCATGCGAAGTCGGAGGCAGGACCTGAAGTGATGCCAGCACAAGCCAAGGACGCCTGGGACTGTCAGAGGCTGAAAGAGGCAAGGCAGGACCCTCCCCGGGGGCCGCAGAGGGAGTGTGGTCCTGCCAACACTCTGACTTCAAACTCCTAGCCTCCAGAACTGAGAATAAACGTCTATTGTTTTAAGCCAACCAGTTTGTGGTCACTTGTTACAGCAGCCCTAGGAAACAAATTCAACAGGTATGTCACTCAAGCCAGCCCAACCGGGACCAACCAGCACCAGCCAGCCCTGGGCTCCGGCCGGATCTCCGCGAGCAGACACTTGCTTCCTGCGGGCTTGCTGCGCTCACGGGACGGAGCTGCTGGCGACCGTTTCCACGGGACTTGGCAAAAGCCTACCTAAAATAACTTCTGCACGGAGCCTGAAAAATAAAGAAATATTTCTGATAAAATAAATTTGAGTCTTTCATGGTATGAAACTTCTGGATCCTTTGAGACACACATGCTAATAAATGCTACTTATTGACATTTCCTTAAGTTTTTTCATTCATGTTGAAAATCTGCTACTTACATCCTAAAGAGCCCTTAAGTCTTCTCACGCATCGGGAATAATTTGTTTTTAACATATGTCCACATGAACATGATGTCCAACAGTTATCCCCTCGGGCACCTAAGCTTTTTTTTGCACTAATGGTAATAACACTCACAGCACTGGTATCCTTCTCCTTGGCAAGCACCTTCAGCCTTCAAAGTCTTGTCTCAATGATGGCCAGTCCTTATCTCAAAGATGCATTTGGTTTTTCTGATGACAAAACCAGTTCCGCCAAGCTCAGAATCACTGGTTAAGTCTGTCTGATTTTAAGTGCTGACTAAAGACGGCTTCAATCCTAAGGACAGAAAGTTTCAAGGGAGGTACATCTCTAGGAGGTTTCAACAGCTTGATGTCACCGAGAACCCAGGCTCTGTTCCAGTTTCTATTTTGCCATGGTGTACTTTTCTCCTGTGCCTGCCACCACATGGTCACAAGATGGCTGCCACAGCTCCAGAGCAACTCCATCACCACCACTAGTATCTAGAAGGCAGGGAGAAGGGGACGGGGCCAAAAAAACAATCTTTCTCCTTGTATCTCACTGGTCAGAACTGCACAACATGGGCACCCCTAGCTGCAAGGGAGGCTGGAAATGCAAGTATTTCACGACAGGCCTAGGGCAGTCGCCAATGCTACCCAAAGCACAAGGGACTGTGCAGAAGATGGAGAGTGAAGATATGCTCGGAAGGCAGCTCTGCAAATATTAATGATACTAAAGAATAACAGAATCTGATAGCCCCCCTAAAAGCCCTAAAAAAACACTTCTGTACCTTCTAAGTTGACCCTGGGGTCAAGTCAACAAACACACAAGAATGATGTATGGGCCGGGCGCTGTGGCTCACGCCTGTAATCCTAGCTCTTGGGAGGCCGAGGCGGGCGGATTGCTCAAGGTCAGGAGTTCAAAACCAGCCTGAGCAAGAGCGAGACCCCGTCTCTACTATAAATAGAAAGAAATTAATTGGCCAACTGATATATATATAAAAAATTAGCCGGGCATGGTGGCGCATGCCTGTAGTCCCAGCTATTCGGGAGGCTGAGGCAGAAGGATCACTCGAGCCCAGGAGTTTGAGGTTGCTGTGAGCTAGGCTGACGCCACGGCACTCACTCTAGCCTGGACAACAAAGTGAGACTCTGTCTCAAAAAAAAAAAAAAAAAAAAAAAAAAAATTAAGAATGATGTATGGAGGGCTCCTATGTGCAGGGTCTTCACTAGGTGTGAGATGTGTGTCCTAGAAGAGCCCGCAGGCTGTCCCGTCAGCCTGGGACAACCGAGCGTGCAGAGGGAGCCTGTGCGCAGGCCTGAGACGCTCAGAGTGGAGGGGGCTGAGGGGGGCCAGGGAACACTCTGCTCAGTAGTGACACCTGACCGGAGTCTGAAGGGTAAGAGTGGGCTCGCCCAGGGGGACCAGGGCCGGCACGTGCAGAGGCTGCTGCTGGCGCTGGCACTGGGGAGTGGCAGGAGGCGAGGCTGGCAGGGCCGAACCGGGAAGGGCCCTGCAAACCACTCTCCAGAGCTTAGGCTTTAACCTAAAGACAAAGGGAAGCAGGGAAAGGTTAGAGCAGGAGGTGACTCAGATGTTCTCCCTGGGAGAATGCTCCACGAGGGGGGGTAGGGGGTGGGCCCAGACGCAGGGTGCCAGCCAGAGGCTTGGCAGTACAGGAACTGGGGTCACAAGACAGAGGACGGAGGTGGGAGTGAGGAAACACCGGAGGGAGAACAGCAGCACCCAGAAACCCAGCAGGTGTGGATGTGGAATGACAGGACAGATGGGAGACTGGGGGGAGGATGGAAACTTCACGATGATCCAGGAAAAGCAGCAGCAGGTTTGGCTGGGAAGGGTGGCAGTCAAGTTACAGAACAGGGTCCCTCCAGGCAGAGGGGCCCCGCAAGCGCCCCAGGCCTGCTGGGGGGGGGGCAGACAAACTCTCCCGCTGGGAAGTGCAACTCCCGCTCAGCAGCAGCAGCGTCACCCCACGCAGCACATCTCGTGAGGAATAGCCTTCACGGGACAAAACAAAGGCCAGGGGCGGCGAGTGGGAGAAGTACTCTCACTGCCTTAAATAGAAGCAAACCACTGGGCTGGTCGGAGAACGTTTACACGAGGAGGAAAGGGTTGCCCAGGAGCATTAGGAAGAAAGCCCAGCGGGCAGGCAGGTTCTCCTATGGGTGCTGCCAGCCCATAACATAACAGCTGAGCCTTGGGCAGGCAGGATCCTGTGGCCTCTTAGCTTGACCACATCTGTGCAGTGGGGGTGGGGGCAGGAACTTCTACTTCCCTGCAAACCACCATCACTGTCCTGGCCAGGGAGGCCCTGCTGCCTCACAGCAAAAGATAAGCAATTTGCTCTTGAGCACCACACACTCCAAATGGCTCTGCAAGGGCCCCCCAAGTGGCAACTTCTGTCCTGTCCACGGCAAGAGAGAAGACCGAAGGCTGATGCCAGGTGCTCAGAGGTCACAGGTGAGCGAGCATGGCCACTGGCTTTGGAAGGCATCGACCCTCGCTGCAGGGACCTACCTTGGCTGCTATACCCTACTTCATATGAGCAATGTTTCCTCCTCTCTTTTATTCCCTTCACACCCAGAAAGGGTCAAATCAAAGTCCTGGAAGCTGAGAGGCTTGAAAGATGGAGTCCACTGAGGAATGGTTAAAGACCCAGGGGGCCAAGTCACTGGCCTCAGCCCACTCCCCTCTGTGGCCGCCGTGGCTGTCCGTGACTGCCAGTGACCAGCAGGGGCGCACCCACGTGTTCCTGGGAGGAAGTGAGCAACACGGACCGAGAGCGGAACAGGAAAGTGGCAAGAGCATGTGCACAGGAGACTGAGATGCTACACTCCGAGACACAGTGCCAGGAAGTGCTGAGTGAGGCTCAAGGTCTACCCAGGCAGATTCCGCTTCCACCAGACTGGGACGCAGCAGTTTTGTTCTCAACTCTATTCCCAGCGCTCCGCACAGGACCCGGCCTGCCCGGACACTCGGGTGGATGCCCAATGAACAATGAGTCAATCAGCCCATGGGGGCCACATGCCACTCCCTGGGGCCTCACCTGGCAGGTCACCCGCACTCTGCACACACACACTGCCTTGATTCCCCAGGCATGGGGAGCTGAGTGCCCCAGGACCCTGGGCCCCACACTGGTGGCGTTCAAACTCTGACCTCAGATGTCCTGCTTGAAATGAAATCTAACATGGAGACCCCAGACCAAACACAGATCAAAAAGAGCTTCTCAAGTGAAGGGAGTTAGGGGAGGCAGGGTGTCGGCAACTTACCCCCTTTGAAAAGCAGGCACCCCCTCAAGGAACCCCCAGGGTGCCTCATACTGCCAAGCTTGGAAACCACGGAGCTGCCCCTCCCTGACAACCCTAATTCAGTGAACTTGGAACCACTCCGTGCCTCCTAACGTCTCAGTGCGGCAAATGGCAAACGGCAGGCACAGCCTTTCACTGGAAAGCCGAACTCACCAGTCCCTGCCACTGTCACAGCCACGGGTGGGTGCTCACCTCCATACCTCATGGCTGAGAAATGTCAGGAACCACCAGCTATTTCAACTTAGTTGTTATTTCCTCATAACAACTCTGTTATGAGAAATTCTAGCACATTCCATGCCTCAGAGCACCAGCATCGTCACCCTTTTGTCGCCCAAACTTGCTTGGGAAGGCGCTTCACCTCTGCTAGGTGGCCGGCGGGGGGGGGGGGGGGGTCACATGGGGAAGGGGATGAGAGAGCAGAAAGCACAGAGACTTGGGTGGCGGACCCCTTGGGTTCAAATCCCAGCTCTGCCATTTAAGAGCTCTGTGACCTTGGACAAGTTATGTAGCCTTTCTAAACTTCAGCGTCCACATGCAAAAGGTAGGATAATTAATTGTCCCAACGGCTCATAGGACTGTCTTTGGGTTTATGTGAGGGATTTTTTCAAGTGCTTTATAAGCCACTCCCAAATGTTAGCTGTATTTACATTGATTTTATTGCCAGGCTCCTAGGAGGCCAAACACAGCAGACTTAGTTTCTACTAAAGGTCTTATTACAGATGCCAGGCATCCACGGCAGCCTATGGCTGAAGAACAGGCTTCTCCCTGCCTCTCCCACAAGGATGCCAGAACCCTGGCTCTGTACAAGAGTCTCAGTGCCAGGCCCTGGCTGACACCCCCACCCAGGGAGGCCTGGTCTGGGTGGTCCTTACCCTGGGGCTCCAGTGCGTCCTGGTGGGAGGGCCAAAGGAACACTCCATAGGGCCAGAGACCACCCAAGAGTGACTCAGGGGTGCTGGAAGTTCACCCCCAAGCCTCGCCAGCCTCCTGGATCACTCTGAATTCAATATAATACCTGCCCACCAAGCACAGTGGCTCACGCCTATAATCCTAGTGCTTTTGGAAGCCAGTCAGGAGTTTGAGACCAGCCTGGGCAACACAGTGAGATTCCATCTCTACAAAAAATTTTAAAATTCACCAGGTGTGGTGGTGCACGCCTGTTGTCCTAACTGAGGCTGAGGTGGAAGGATTGCTTTAGTCCAGGAGTTAGAGGCTGCAGTGAGCGACAATTATGCCCAAGCAACAAAGCAAGCCTCTGCCTCAAAGAAAACAAACAAAAAAACAACCTGCCCCTACCACCACCCTCCTCCCAAACTCAGGTCCCCAAGGGCTGGTGATAGGAAAATGGCCCTACCTCTCCCATCCCCAGCTTCAGTCCAGACTCTGAGAGCAGGTAATACTGGGAAAGGGACTGGCCACAACCCCCCAGATGTGTCAGAGGGAGGCACATCTGGCCTCACTGCACCTTCTGCCACCATTGTGTAAATCAGTCGTTCTCAGGTGGAGGGGCTCAGACCAGCAGAGTCATTGTGTAAACCAGTCATTGTGTAAACCAGTCATTCTCAGGTGGAGGGGCTCAGACCAGCAGAGTCACCATCACCCAGAAACTTGTTAGAGATAGATGCGAACTCTCAGCACCCCAGGCGTGCTAGTGCAGAGACTCTGGGAGTGCTCCCAGGGATGCTGGCGCACACTCCGGTTTGAAAAGCACAGCTTACATCCCAGGAGCCTCACCGGCTGCACTATCAGCCAGAGCCCACCGACTCCCTCCCAGGAAATGTTACAGTGCGCCAACGCCCAGGAACCACCTGGAGAGCCGGGTTTCACTGATGCTGCCCCACCGTGCTGTTTTGTGGCAGTGCTTTAAGGAGAACAGGGGCAACGGAGGGTATGTAGAGCAGGGAAATGACACTGTATGATAACAGTGAGTGCACGTCATTATGCATTTGTCAAAACCCACAGCATGTACAACACCAAGAGTGAGCCCTACTGTAAACTGGGGACTCTGGGTGACACGGACACGTCAACATAGGCTCACTGACTATAGTGAATGTGCCACTCTGGTGGGGATGTGGACAGAGGGAAAGGCTGAGCATGTATGGGGGCAGGGGAGATAGGGTGACTCTCTGTACCTTCTGCTCAATTTTGCTGGGAACCAAAAACTGCTCTAAAATATGTCTATTAAAAAAAAATATCTTCCTGGCCGGGCGTGGTGGCTCACACCTGTAATCCTAGCACTCTGGAAGGCCAAGGCGGGAGGATCGCTCAAGGTCAGGAGTTCGAAACCAGGCTGAGCAAAAGCAAGACCCCATACTAAAAATAGAAAGAAATTAATTGGCCAACTAAAAATATATAGAAAAAAAATGAGCCAGGCATGGTGGAGCATGCCTGTAGTCCCAGCTACTCGGGAGGCTGAGGCAGGAGGATCACCTGAGTCCAGGAGTTTGAGGTTGCTGTGAGCTAGGCTGATGCCACGGCATTCTAGCCTGGGCAACAGAGTAAGACTCCATCTCCAAAAAAAAAAAAAAAAATCTTCCAGGTGACTGTGATTCAGGTTGTCTGTGGAACTTGGACTGATGCTCAGAGGTAGACAGGACAAGCAGGCTTCAGAGACAGCAGGTAGAACCACCTAGGTCTGGAGTCACCAGGGAAGATTCTAGAAGGAGGGAAGTCAGGCTGATGACTGAAGTAGGGAAAGGTGGGGGTGGAGGTGGGGGTTTGAAGATCAAGGGCTTTAAAACACTTCCTTGTAGCCCACTCGTTCATCTAACCCTGCCCTTGGCAACTTCCTCGCTCTGGCAGGGTCAGTGGGTCCAGTGCTGGCCTGGGACTCATCCCACTTGGAATCAGAGTTCCCAGTTCCTAGCAAGCAACCTGGAGCCAGTCACCATGTGTACCTGCTCTCACCTTGGTTTCCTCGTCTGTAAACAGGGTGTTGTGGGGCTTGAATGAAACACAGCACAGTGCCTAGCAGAGGGTAGACGCACGATCAACGCAGGCTTTTATTAGGCTATTGACTATGAAATGTCCAATTTCGAATTAAAATTTTAGTTTATTATACCTCAAGAAGCAGTACAATTTATCAAAGTGTGCATCTGAACTAACGATACAGTTTTGTCATAACCACCATAAACTATTGGTAGCAGCAAAGAAGCCTGGAGAGCGAGTGGCACAAAAATCACAAAAGGCGTTTTCCACAGCTTGTGGAAAATTGAATATTTTTCCTTGCAAGAAGTGGTCCAAAGCCTGGAAGAAGTGGTAGTCAGTTGGTGCAAGGTCTGGTGAATACAGTAGATGACACAGGGTTTCCAAGTCCAACTACTATAGTTTGAGCAGCATTGTTTGTACAACATGTGGTCCAGCGTTGTCTTGCAAGAGGATTGGCCTATCTCTATTGACCAATCTTGGCTGCTTAATCACAAGCATCCTCATTATTTCATCCAATTGGTTGCAGCAGACATCCACTGTCATGGATTGACCAGGTTTCATGAAGCTGTAGTGGATAATACCAGCGCTGGACCACCACATAGACACCATTAGCTTTTTTTGATAAATACTCGGTCTTGGACTGTTTCAACACTTCATCTTTATCCAACTTTCGTGCTGAATGCTTGCGGTTGTCAAAAAGAATACATTTTTCATCACATGTAACAGGATGGCGTAGAAATGGTTCACCTTTATGTTGTGACAGCAAAGAAAGTCAAGCTTTGAGATGATTTCTCTTCTGATGCTTGTTTAATTCATGCAGTACCCATCTATCCAGCTTCTTTACCTGCTGGTTCGTTTCAAATGGTCCAGTAGTCACACCAAACCTTGCTAATCCATGCATAGGCTGAGATGGACTTGTTTCCACTACAGCTTTCAGCTCATCATTATCCACCTTGGTCTCTGGTCACCTACGTACATGGCTCATTTTCAAGATTAAAATCACCAGAATGGAACTTCTCAAACCATCAATGCCCTGTGCCTTCATTAGCCACATCCTTCCCAAACACTCCATTGATATTTTAGGCTATCGGTGCAGCACTGGTTTAACAATGGAACTCATATTCAAAAATAACACAATTTTTTTACTTTCCCATGGTTTCACAAAAATTGCTCCCCCAAAAATTTGAAAGATAATCACAAGCCAAACCATGAATTTGAAAGAATGAGGATATATCTTTACCATAAAAAAGGTCAACTGCTATCTCTGGCTTTAAAATAAAAAAATAAAATAAAAATACAACAGGAAGTGTCAAAGTGAAATGTCAGAGATAACAACTGTCAAACTTAGTACTTAAGGAAATCGGACACTTCATACTAACGACCTTTTATAAACTAGCTGATAGAGACTGGAGCCCACATTGCGTGGAAACAGAATCTATATAATGGATGCTCTTGTCTCCTGCCAGTACAACCTCTCTGGCTTGGAGGCCAGACTTAAAGCACAAGAGGGAATCTTTTATCTCACACCCAGACACAGACCCTACATTTACAAAGACAAGCTAGAACCACTGGGACAAAAAAATCCCCTTCATTTCATAAATGCTCACTAAGTGCCTACTCCAGGCCAGACACCCATCCAGGGGCTGGAGGTGCAGAACTCATACCCCCTTGATTACAGAGAGTCTCCAATGCATTGAAGGGCAGGAAGGACACCCTTGGCGCTGTTGGCTTCCCACCAGGAAGCCACTTCTGGCAAGGGGCGCTCCGCTAGGGTGGGGGTTCAGGAGAGGGACACCATGTCCTGATGGGCATGGCTGCTTGAGACCAATGTTCTAGAGCATCGGTCCCCAACCTTTTTGGCACCAGAGACTGGTTTCATGGAAGACAATTTTTCCGCAGACTAAGAGCTGGGGGGGGGGGGTCGTGGGAGGGGTGGTGCGGAGCTCAGGCACCGACATGCAGCCCATTTCCTAACAGGCCATAGGGCTTGGGAACTGCAGCTCTAGAGGGAACCCAAGGGTCTCCAGAAAACAGCACACTTTCTGCCTCCCATGATTTTTTTTTCCCTTTTATTATTTTGCATAAGCCTCTTATTGAAATGTAGCCTATGATAAGAAAGCAAGCACATACCAAAAATGATAAATATTCACAAACTGATACCCAAGATGAAGACTGAGAATATTGCAGGACCCCAACAAGCTGGTACTCTTGTCCCCAAAGGTGACTGCTAGCCCGTTTCCTATGGCCGTAGGGTAGTTCTGCCTGGGCAAGAACGCCACGAAAATTGAATCAAATGTCAAATACGCTTCTGCGTCTGGCTTCATTGGCTGAATACCAGGTCCACGGACTCCCTGCGTTAGCATGTGGCTACTGTTGCTTCATTCTCCTTGCTGTATATGGTACGATTCCAAGATGAGAACACGACACGATCCACGTGCCCATTCCATGGCTGATGGCATTTGGTGGTTTCCACTTTAAGGCTATCAGGGATACTGCTGCAGGGAACATCCCATGTATGCCTTCTGGGGGACACGGCACTCCTTTCTCCTGGGTATATGCCAGGGTGGAACTGCAGGGACAAAGGGCAGGCACGTGCTCAGCTCTAACCAAGCCATGTGCCCACGCAGCCCTCAGCCCCTCGCCCTGCTGTACTTTCCTCCCCACACTCTCACTCACCACATACACTTGCTTATCTGTTTTCAGCCTCTCCATCTTTTAGACACAGACGCTCGCTCCACAAGGGCAGGGACTTTTGTTGCTTTCACTGCGTAGCCCCAGAGCCTCGACACTGCCTGACCCAACGCAGACACTCCACAGACACGGGCAGGCCGCCTGGACCACTGTGCTCGCTGGTGCACAAGCTGGGGACTCCTCTCAGCATGCCCCCCAAAGCCTCCCTCCCACAGTGCCTTCCCAGAGCCCGAGGCTGCCATCCCCATCCGGCCCCCGGCCCCAGCTACCAACCAGGCCTTGGGTGGAGACTGAGCACCCTCAACAGTTCCCACCATTGCCCAGGACAAACATATAGGCTCTTGGGAAAAGTCCAGCCTCAAGGCTTGGCCTTGGAAAGGCCGGCCTAGTGGAGTGGCAAAGACCCCACAGACATTCCTGAGCACCAGCTGGATGCCGAGCACCCCGTGAGCCCACCACCAGGGCGACAGTCAGGCAGCCTGACGGGGCTGGAGCAGGCAAGACGTTCAGCCACGGAGAGCTCCCGCAAAGCTGAACCTGACCCGGTCAGAGAAAGCAGAGAGGGCTCCATAGAGGAGGTGCCTCTGGAGTTGCCTCTTCCAAGATGCCAAGAGCTCCCCCCGGGTAGAGAAGGCTGGGGTAAACAGGGCCACTGGAGACTAGAATGTGCACACCCGGGGGTGGGCCGGGTGTGTAGGGTTTGAGGGCCCTACACACCTAGTAGAGCCCACCCCTAGTAGAACAGAGGGGCATAGGGCAGCAGGAATCAGAAAGATCACAGGGCAGGATGGCGGTGGGGACAAAACTGCCAGGCCAAGGCCTCTGGTCTCCCGATGGCAGCGTGGTGAGTGCAGGCTTCTGTGGCCTACCCAAGCTGAGGAAGCACCTGTGACCGTGAACTGCACGCACTCAGCAGGTCTGGGGGCCCGAGGGTCTGCATGCCACACAGGCACCCAGCAGGTCTGGGGGCCCGAGGGTCTGCATGCCACGCAGGCGCCCAGCAGGTCTGGGGGCCCAAGGGTCTGCATGCCACACAGGCGCCCAGCAGGTCTGGGGGCCCAAGGGTCTGCATGCCACACAAGCGCCCAGCAGGTCTGGGGGCCCGAGGGTCTGCATGCCACACAGGCACCCAGCAGGTCTGGGGGCCCAAGGGTCTGCATGCCACACAGGCGCCCAGCAGCGAGGCTGTCGCGGTGCCCAGACCACACTGGAGTGGCAAGGGCTTAGGGGAACAGGACTCGGAGATGGCAGCAGTGCACCCCATGAGTGAAGAGGGACCAATGGGGTGGGGTGAAGTTGAAACAGAAACTAGAGTCCTAAAGAGCTCAGCCCACCAAAGGCCAGCTCTCGGTGTGGCAGCCACAGCTTTTCACACTGTCAGCCATTCCAGAACCTTCCACAACGCCTCAGAGCAGGGCCTCTCCTCCAGAGCCTCAGACCCCGGCGTTGCCGAGGCAACGGCCCACAAACACGGGGAGCCCAGGCCTCAGTGCCATAAACATCCCTGACAGATTCAATAAATATAAATGTACTACAGCAATTTGTGGGGAATTTATGAGAAATTAAAAATTCAACTTGGACAATAAACAACCCATTTCAGAATCTGCCCCACTTAAAGTTAAATAAACCGCATGCGAGCATTTTTCAAGCATGATGTTTCGAGGCTAAAAACGGGCCTTGCCAGGAATGCTTCCTGCGCCTCCCGAGCCTGGCGCCGCGGGGGAGCACTGAGCGTCGCTCCTGTCAGAGGGGACTTCGCAGCCCATGGAGCGCCTGCACCTGCGACCGGGGCCTCCACACGCCGCCCTGGGGGCAGTGGGGCAAGTGTGAGCAACCCTGTCCTGATGATCCTCCGGGGACTGGCCCCAAGGCACAGTGACTCGCTCAAGGTCACATGCCGGTCAAGGTCAGAGGCAGCATGCAAGCCCAGGTCACACCGCATGCACACAGGCAGCCAGGGGCGCACGGGCTACACACAGAAATGCTGCACCTGAGAGAGGTGTGATGTGGGAGCTGGCTGGATTTTCTGGAAATTGGTCTTACTGAAAGAGCATCAAAAGGGCTTGCTCCAGACAGACTGACAAGTCCCCCACACACACACTCACTCACTGCTTGAGGGGCAGGAGGACTCTGGTCCCTCAATTCTGCAGCACAAACATGCAATGTCACCAGGCTTTCTTCAAGACAAGAGGCTGAGAAAGGAGACAGACAGACTTGGAGAGGACACACGGGAGATCTCCTAGGCCTGTTTTCTGAAGAGTCAGGGATTCACAGAGGTGAGGGTGAAACAGGACCCGAGAGAGTCTATCAGCCATCTTTCAGAGAAGGAACCAGAGCCCGGCCTGGGCTGTGCGAGGCTGCAGGGGAGCAGCAGAGCCAGGAGGGAGCCCAGCCTGCGGGCTGCCTTGGCTTAATGCTCTCTCCCCCGTGGGTGCCACACAGCTCAGGACTTGCCCACCAGTGCCCTGATGGGGAGAAAAAGGATCATGGCCCGTGATTCCACCGGCATCATATGCTAATCACCCCTTACGGGGCCACTTACACACAAATGGGGGAGACTCAGCCCAGCCACACGGCGCTGGCTGACCCTCCCCAGCTCCCTTCTCCCGGCTCTTCTGAGGTGGCCCCCTGGTTGTCTGTCTCCCTGAACTACCAGTGCAGAAGAGGCTGGAGACCTGGTCATCTTGGAGTCCCCACAGGACAACAGAGGGCCTGCTGCTGGGTCCGGGTGAATATCCAGCAAGGAGGGAATAAAGGGACTGGCCCCTGAGGGCCCCAGACTGGAGTCCATTGGTTCCCTCAAAGGAACAATCACAAACCACCCAGTGATGGAAACAGGTCCTTAGGATGACAGCCACAGACGCATCTGGGAGGGCCAGACAGAAAGGTCAGGGCTAGAGTGGCCACACTGGAGTCTGGGTAGGGCCAAAGGACCCTGGGTCCCCTCCCAATGGAGGCCACAGGCCTCACTGCTGCTCTGCCCTGAGGTCCACAGGGTCACCAGGCAGGGGGTGGGTGCCGATCACTCCCTGCTGACCCTCCATCTCCTCTCTGTCCTGCCCCAGACCCAAGAGGCTGACCTCCATGGAACGCATGGCTCCATGTCCAGGGCTTCCGGCTGCATCCAGCTGACAGGGGCACTGGCAGAAGACTAGAAATCAAGAGGAGAGGGGAGCTGGGGTGTTCACTCCCCTCGCCATCCCTGCTTTAGTGACATGCCTTGGGCTGCAGTTTACTACAGCCACCGTCACAGAGCTCCAGTGACACTTTTCCCCTTAGCCACCGGCCCAAGGAGCAGTAACAGCTCCCACTGCTGCTAGGCTCTGGAGGCCTCACCAGCCCCCTCTGCTCCCTGAATCCTGCTAGCACCTCTACAGACAGCCCCCAGGCTAAAGTCCCTTCATCAGAACCATCCAGGGTAAGCTCTCTTCCTGCCAGGTCCCTGGCTGATAGGAAGAGGGACAAGGTCTGGGTCACTGAACACACTGGATGAGAAGAAGGGAACAGACTTGAGCTGGGGAGACTAGTGCAGACTCACTGCACAGGGCAGGCAGGGGTGGACCCACCCACCAAGACAGAAGCCAGGTTAAGGGGATACAGTCAGGATCAGGTGAGCATCAGCACGAGATAGTGGACCAAGCTTAGGAACACAGGTGGCCCACTCAGGGTGATGGGAATTGGGAAATTCAAGAACAGCATGGCAGGTTTTTATGGGAAACCAGAGATGCCTGGTTAGCACTGGGGCGAGGTGGAGGTTGGAGAAGTCAGAGTAGAAAGAGCCCAGGCCCCAGGCGACAAGAAGACCTGAGTGCAAAGACCCACAGTGGTTGGTGCTCGCTAGCTCTGTGACTTTAGGTATGTCACTTAAGCAAGTGACAGATCTGAGCCTCAGTTTCCTTATCTGGAAATGGGGAGAATAATAAATAGAACCCATCTCACAGAGCTATTGTAAGAACTAGGAAGATAAAGTAAAAACGTCCAACACAGAGGGGTACACAGGCTCCACAATGACAAGAATTTGGCTCAAAGTAGGTGACCAGGATTCACTGGGTCAGTGACCCATATCCACACTGAAAATTGTGCTCTGAAGTCTGGGCTGGCCCCATTCCACTAGGGAACCACTGTGGAGATGGACTTAGGGCTACACCCACTTGCCTCACCCTAAAAGGGAACCTAACATGCAAGCTGGTGTTTGATACTCTTCAAAAATTAATTATCTGGGCCGGGCGCAGTGGCTCACGCCTATAATCTTAGCACTCTGGGAGGCCAAGGTGGGAGAATCATTTGAGTTCAGGAGTTCAAGACCAGCCTGAGCAAGCGTGAGACCCCATCTCTACCAAAAATAGAAAAAATTAGCCGGGCATAGTGGGCATGATGGTGCATGCCTGTAGTCCCAGCTACTCGGGAGGCTGAGGCAGGAGGATAGCTTGAGCCCAGGAGTCTGACGTTGCTGTGAGCGAGGCTGACGCCACAGCACTCTAGCCTGGGCAACAGAGTGAGACTCTGTCTCAAAAAAATAAAAATAAAAAATAAGTATATATTACTTTTACAAACTGCAAAAATAATAAGTATGATTTGTTATTTACACAGCCCAATGAAATAATCACAGACTTGCCCCCACAACCTCAGAACTGGATGTTTATCACAACACTACTTATGACAGTGACAAACCAGAGCCACGGCCAGCACCCACCCAGGGAATCAAGTAACTTCAGTTTCAATCAGAGAGTATTATGCAGCCATTGAGAAAACCAGGCTGAGCAGAACACGTAATGGAAGGGGAAGCACCCCGTGTGCTCAGTGTGCCTACAGGGGACAGGTTACAACAGAATCACAGCCATGCTTAAATATGCATCAAGGCCAGGAACAGTGGCACACGCCTGCAGTCCCAGCTACTCAGTAGGCGGAGGCGGGAGGATGGCTTGAGCGCAGTTCAAGACCAGCCTGAGCAACATGACGAGACCCTATCTCTAAAAACATTTAAATAAAAAAAAACGGCATCAATGCGTGCGCCATGCCTATGCTCACAGGACATGCGTGAAGTGTGACTGCCGGTTATCCTTGGGCCCGGGGTGGGGGGGAGACACATTTTGCTCTCACAAGCTACACAGGAGGCTCTCTGGACCTTCCCGAGAGATACTTTCAAACCCCCTTCTGGAGGATCAGAAAATCGTGCAGCACAGAGGCCTGCTCTATGCCGTTGCAAGCAGTGAAACGGGTCAATAACGGTCCGGCTGGAGGGCCTCCCTGGTTCACAGTCAAGGCCAAGGCCTGGCCTACTGTACACCAACGTGTTTCATCTTCTCCCCACGGTAAGCCGGGTGGGGCAGGGGTCCCTGTACCCACTGGACAGGGGAAAGTACTGAGGCCTCAGACAGCAAAATAACTAAGGGCCCTAAGGGCCCTAAGCCATCAGCCCGGAGTATTTGGTCAGCAGACAACCCAATCGAGTCCTGCTTCTCGCCAGGTCCCACAGCACAGGGCTTGGGCTACAGCTAGGCCTACATTTACTAAGTTCAATAAATGTGGGCCCCGCCCCTACCACCTCTCTCCCCCACACCAGGCCCCTGCCCGAGTCCACACTCCTAGGCCATTAGCTCAGTCACAAAGGCATCCTTGCCCAACCAGGCTTCTGACGACCCTGTCAAAACACTGTAAATAACTTATTTCCACTTGGCAGGGCCTATGGCAAAAATACTGCCCAGGCAGAGAGCAGGGAGTGAGCCAAGGGCTGCCTCCATGCCAGGAAACCCATGCCCCTCCTGCCCAGGAACCCCTGGGCCCACCTGCCTGAGATGGGAGAGACTGAGTCGAGGCCAAAGTTCTGCCCAATGAGACAGGACGGGAAGCTTCCCAAGACCCCTCGAGCTATCTCAGGAGCAAGAAAACCAGTGGGCAGCTGGAAAGGTCCTCACCACCCCACAACCCAGCACACTGCCCTACACTGCCCACGTCTCCCCTAGGAGGGCTTCACAGTTTTGCAAAAGGCCCTTTCACCTGCCCTCACCTCATCTCATCTCATCTCATTCATCAACCTTGTCACCATCCAGTAGATGGGCCTCAGAGAGGTTGTGCCACTTGCCCGGGGTTACACAGCTACAAAGGGATGGAGCTGGAACTAGGGCCAGGTCACTGGACTCTCGCCAAGCAGGCAGCCTCCAGAGCAGAAAAGGCACGGGCTTTGCCATCACACACCCAGAACCCAGTCTCTACCTGTGTGAGCCTCAGTCCTCTCTCCTGGCAAGTGGGGATGCTGACGCTGGCACCCAGGAGGCGAGGCACAAATGGGAGCTTTTGCTGTTGCTGTAGGGGCTGATTCACAGAAGCCCAGCCCAAAGACGCCAAATGCACTCTGGAATTTTTACATGGGCACTCCAGAACTCTGCAGCAATCCTACTTGGTGCTTACTGCCCTGACACCAGCGCTGGTGGCCTTCTTGCAGAGAAACCAGGAGCTCTAAATGTTTCTCCAAGACACCTGATCAAAGCCCTCCCCACCCTGGCACCCCATACCCATCACAACACTGGGAGCCTCCCCAAGTGGCTTCTGCAGACGTGTCGACTGAACCCCACACCACTGCCAAGTTCCCAGGACACAGCTGCAGAGCCAGGCACCAGCAGGCCGGGATGTCCTTATAGGGCGTGCTCTAAGGCCATTCCACGAAGTTCAGAGGAGACGAAGACTCAGATTCACAGTCGTGCTGGGAACAGGGCGCCCAGAGGAACCAGGTCTCGGAAGAGGCCCTCTCTGCCCACCACCTGTGCAGAATGTCAGAGACTTGGGAGAAAGCCGGAGCCACTGTTTCCCAGGGGAGTTCTCAAGCTGGGAGTGGATCAAGGGGAGAGGGAAAGACAGCCAAGTTACAGCTCTGGATTCATAAAATGTTTGGAAAGGCCGTGAAATTGCTGTGCAAGGGGACTCCCTGGGACCTCCCCCAGCCAAAGAGGAGCTGCCACGGCAAGTCTGGGGTGGCGTCTCATGTGGCAGGTCAGGAGTGAGCACCCCTCAGAGGCGACCCCTTCATCCCATCATGGCTGGACCCCAGGACATCCTGAAAGAGGGAGAAAGTAAATCAGCCCATGCCCCCAAATGCACAACCCCAGCCAGGGCAACATCTGCTCTAAACCCAAGCATCCCTGGTCAGCCCTGCTGTAACCAAACCAGACAGACAAAACTTATGTTACAGACATTTCTGGCTTCTTTACTCGTGAGATCCTTTATTTTGGCTTCTCTACCTAACCAGTCATTTAACTACTATTCAGCCTCATATTTCCCACAGGCCGATCGATGATGGTGACATGATGATGATGATGGTGATGGTGATGATGATGATGGTGACCACAACAATGGTGGTGGCACCAGTAAATTATAATGAACAGGCTTTGTGCTGTTCTTTATTGGCATTCTCTGAATCACCCAAAGCTCTATGAGATTGGTTCCATTATTCCTTCCATTTTACAGATGAGGAAATCAAGGCTCAGAGGGGGCAAGTAACTTGCCCAGCTCTTAGATCAGAGCCTAAATGTGCTGGACACGGCTAGCTAGCTCCAGCCTAACACCTGCTCCTCGTTCTCTCCCTGTCTTTAGTAACAGAATCCTGAGTCCATTCAAGGTGGCAAAATGCCCAGTGAAAAGACTACACACCTGCTGGCTGCCGGGTGTGGCTCGATTCTACCGGGACGATGAGGGCGGCAGTGGAATGTGGACCTTCTAGGGAGGCCAGCATGGAGGGTGCCATGGCACAACAGAGACAAGGGGTCCATACAACTTTCTAGAGCTCCCACACCAGCCCTGGGTTGCCTGCATCCAGCTTCTTTGACACGAGAGAGAAATAAACATAATATTCTATTTACACGACTGTTATTTCCAGTCAGCTACTGGCAGCTGAGTACGAAGCCTAGCCAGTGCCCCGGAAGTGAGGGCCAGCTCCACAGTGAAGCTGCAGGTGGACCAGGTGCTGGAGATGGGAGCTGGCCGGGCAGAGGAGGAAGAGGGGGCCAGAGCCCATGAGAGCCTCCCCACCCCCCAAGTATAACACCTCTGTATGAGAGACTCATGGAAGATGTGGCCAGGCCACCATTCTTCTGCTTCTATTATAATTCTCCCTTCTCATCCAAGACAAGACAAAGATTTCTCAAGGTTTCCATTCTCCCTCCTGAGGACTTAAGAGAGTGTCTCATCCCGTGATAAGTGATCTCCTTTCCCCACACACATTGGCTGCCAGGAAGCTCAGAACTACCCTGAGGTGCCCCCATGGTGGCAGGACTACCAGTTAGTATCACGTCCTCCTCTGTTCCTGGGTCTTGATTTACTTCTACTATTTCAGTAGCGTTTCCTTTAGGGAAAGAAGTAGAGTGTAAAGCACATGGATCACCAAAAATCCAGGACCACTCCTAGACTATAAAATTAAGGAAGGCAACTCATTTGTCCCTTTCTGAAAATAGTTAATTACCTAACAAGTTAGCACTTCGTAAGAATAAGGAAAATGACTTCCAGTACATGAATATTATCTCACCTTTCAAACTGATAATCATTCAAGTGCATTACATTTATTGTGCAGTCAGACCTCTCTGCTAATGATAATCTGCATGTGCAGCCACTCCCCAGTGCTAGCATCAGCCTCAGCTCCTCCTCAGATCATCAGGCATGGGATTCTCTTAAGGAGCCTGCAACCTCTATCCCTCGCATACAGTTTACAGTAGGGTTTGTGCTCCTTAGGTGACCTAACAGGGGCTGGAGCTCAGGCAGTGATGCAAGTGATGAGGAGTGGCTGAAAATACAGAGGAAGCTTCGCCCGCTCACCCACTGCTCCCCTCCTGCTGTGCAGCCCCGTTCCTAACAGACTGGTTCCAGCGCACAGCCCAGGGGGTGGGGACTGCAGTACTAGATGGCATATCAACCTGTTGCTGAGAACGATCCGTCCCCAGCCCACCTTTACACACTCACTATCGAGTGAGGATGAAGAACCTTCTGCGATTCACAAATAAGCCACTACTCTATTTCTTCCATTCAAAGGCACCATTAGCCATAACATTGCATTAAATATTCCCAACCCAATTTCAAAAGTACTAAAAGGTTTTTTAATGGGTGTTACAGAACTGAGAGAGAGAGAAGAAGAAAAGAATGTATTCGTATAGGCATAGAAAAAAAAAGTAAAGAGGCTAACAGTGGTTACTTCTAGGGGATGAAATGATGGGGCACTTTTCCAGTTCACCTATTTCTATAATATCTGTTTTCCACTGATTTCCCAAGATTTCTTGGCGAGATTTATCTATATGCCAGAATGTATTCTAGGCTGCCACAGCCCCCAGAAGAACAAGGTGTGGTCCATGGCCCTGAGGAACTCATGGAGAAGGGCAGGAAAACCCCCAAAGCAGGCAGTGACACCATGAAATGAGACGTTCCATGCCTAGAGGTTGGGTGCAGAGGATGTGGGGGGGACCAGACAGCAGGGGAGCTGCGCTGGGGAAGAGCGTCCAGGAAGGCTTTGAGGAGCTTGTGGCCGTGATCAGACCAACATGTGTCGACCACATGGAACAGAAGGGCGGATGTGGCAGGCTGCAGGAACAGGCCTAGCCATGTGGACGTTACACTCAGGTTCTGCAGGGTGCTTTAAGTGTGCATGTGCAGGCAGGGCCCAGGCTGGGTCCCCTGGAGCAAGAACCAACTGCTAAGTGTTTCGTGGGCCCCTCCAAGGAATGGGTCTTTACCCTGCACCCATCTGGGTGTGGTGGCCAAACAGTAGTAAGATGGAGCTTGTTTAAGAACGAGCATGTTGGCAGCCACAAGGGCCAGTCGAGGAGAGAGACCCTGGCAGAGGAGCTGCAAGGAAGCTCTGGTTCAGAAATCGTGCACCAGCAGTGGAGTGTAGAGGTTAAGAGACGACCTCAGACCCAGAGTACTGGGCTCAATGCCAGCTCCACCATCGGCTGGCTTGATGGCAGACTGGGCCACGGCTGACTCAGTTTCCTCACCTGTAAAATAGGGACGATGATAAAAAGTATGATCTATTAAATGGAGCTAATAGCAGCACCTCTCTGGACTATTTTGAGGATCGGTTAACATACGGAAGTGCTCAGAGACCATCCCAAACACAGTCAAGGCTGTATTCACATTTGCTTTAATCACCGCCCCTCATTATAATGAGCACCCCAAGGAGGTATCAATATGAACGATTCTTTGGGACCCAATTAACAGGAAATCAGACTCAGGAGGCCAGGCCCCATCAGCTGGCAGCGCCTCCCCCACCCAGGGGCTAAGAACAAGGGCTACACTTATCCCTCGGAGACACTGAGAGAGACAGTCACAGATGGATTAACTGACAGAATGGGGAGCTCGACCTCCAAAGAACCCGGTGGGGAATGAGGTGTGAAGCAACACGGATATGAGTGCTCATGCGCAGCAAGCTGAGGGACGGGCACGCAGGGACCCATGTCTTGTGGGTTTTCCATAATAGGAGCTTTTCAAAATAATAATAAATAAGCCCTCTAGTGCCCAACTGCCTGGGTTCCAATCCCAGCTGCTCCACTTCCTAAATGTGCAACTTTGGGCAAGTTATTTAACCTTTATTTTAGTTTCCTTGTTCACAACAAGGGGATGACAACAGTCTCTACCTAACAAGGCTATTACAAGGAATACATGAATTAATATGTGTAAATAGGACTGCGGCTGGCACAACGGTGTGCTCTATCAAGGTCAGCCTGTGTTACCCCGAGGCAGCATGTGGTGGAGTGTGGCCACACTGCCGTCCTCGAGGAAGTGCTGGGTGCAGTCCAGTGCCGCCCTGTACACCCCTGGCTGCCCCCCACCTCCCACTTCTTGCACAGAACCAGGCATGGGGATACCAAAGTGAACGACAAATCACTGGCCAGAGACACCCTCGTCGTGTGCACTGGCAGTGGGAGTGCAGAGATGCAGTCTACAAGCCATTTGGCACCGCCACACCTTAAGCCTTAAATCCAGTAAAGTCATTTCTAGGCACCGTCCCAAAGCGATAACCAGGGATGTGATTTAGGTCCAAAGACATCAAACCAGAAGTAACTTAGGACTTGAAGCTCTGGAGCAGAGAAATGGTTTTAGACGCTGGGACACATGGATGATGGAAAATTGATGCAGCTGCTCTAACGGTAATTTCCAAGAAGTTTAAATGGCACAAGCGAGTGCTCATCCATCCCCCAAATGGAAGTGGCAAAACTGTGGACACAGAAAAGCTCAACTTGGATGCATACCGTATGTAACAAAGAGTGTATTTTATGTAAAGATACGAGCAAGACTAGACGAAAAGACACTAAACCTGCATTCATGATTATCTCTGGATCTTCATTTTTAGGCCTGTCTTGATTTCCCGGATTTCAACAAGGAGCACATATTATTTAATGAGCAAAAGAATAATCCAGAGTTATTTTTAGCAAACACAGATCCTTGGGGCCTGCCACAGCCTGCGTGAAGCAACAGCTCAGTCCTTAATTCGCTCGCCCAGTAAGCAGAGCACACACCAGGGCCAGGCCACGCATCCTCAGAGACTAGAAAGTTCTGGTCTCAAGAGGACACAGACAGGCAGCTCCAGCTTGGGGGATGGGGGGTGTCTACTGGGAGAGCAGGGGAGGTGTCACAGGCAAGGTGACATTTGGCAGGTTTAAAAGCACAAACAGAAATACGCATGGGGAAGGGCTAGAGAGGGAGATGCCAGCTCCTCACCAAGCCCACAGACTTCCAAGGGCTCTTCACGGCCTTTGGAACTGAGCTGAAGGCAAAGCACGTCCCCATTCCTGCTTCTAACTGTGATGTGGTGTGCACTGCTGGACAGGGGGCACGGTCCAGGGACTTCATGTCTACACACTCTCTCCTCAGGGCCTTGGCCCTGCATCTGCGCTGCTCCCAGGAGGTGTCCACCCTGCCCAAATGGTCACCAATCTTTGAGAAGTCCAGTGTTCACGCCAGTTTCTCCAACTATGACATGTGCTCGGATCACCTGGGGATCATGCTTTGAGTGGCACCTGGATCACCTGGGGACCACACTCTGAGTGGCACCTGGATCACCTGGGGAATCACACCCTCAGTGGTACCTAGATCACCTGGGGACCACACTCTGAGTGGCACCTGGATCACCTGGGGATCGCACTCTGAGTGGCACCTGGATCACCTGGGGACCACACTCTGAGTGGCAGTGCTATGCATAGCTTCACCCCAGAACCCCAGGACAGGTGGCTACCTATTATAAAAGCAGACCCTTGCTTCTGGCTCTTTCAATTCTCTGTTCCATCCCTTCCTATTTACCCACGTTCCTCAATCCATCTCTTTTGTTTGCTTTTATATAAAGTGCTTACTTGGCACAGTCGGAGGAGGGTGGAGGGTACGGAGGAGATCCGGGCCCAGCTCAGCATGGTGTGGAGCACCCTGGGGTTCCGGAAGCCTGCGAGGCCTGCAAGAACGAGCTCCACACCCCAGAGCACGGGGACCCCAGCTTCCCTGGCAGAGTTCTGTTGTCCTGACGTGGGATGATGTGGGGTCTTTTTTTTTTTTTTAAAGGGACTTCCTCAAGTTCACTCAGCGAGTCCAAGGCCAGAACGGAGAGCCGCAGCCCTCAGAAGCCACGCAGGACTGCCATGCGGCGCCGGTTTCTATTTCTAACAGCAAGTCTGAAAAGCTCAAGAATAAAAATAAAACTGGTGGAACTGAAACCACTCGGTGTATATTGACAGCACTCAACGACAACTCACAAGCATTTTCCCACAGTATTCCAAAATGTGATCCTTTTCCAACGGCTACATTAAAAACTTGATATGAGCAGAGTCCGACTTATATAACTCTTCCTCCTCATCCTGTGTCATTATTATACAAAAAATACTATGTTGATCATGCTTTCACATAAATCTGTCCATTTGTTAACTATATCCTAAGTAAAAGAGAATGAAAATAATTTTCAACGTTTAGGGAAAAAAAGAAAAAATATCTGCATTTCAAATTTTAAAAAACATCAAATCTATCTTTTAAGAAAGGAATTAGTAAGCTAAAATCCACAATAATTAAAAACCCAAAAGTGGTACTTTAGGGGGAGGGGTGTACCAAAAAAGACCACACTCTTTACACTGAGACAACGCATCCCTCAGCAGCCCAGTTTCCTCGGTGTTTTCTCCTCTCATCTGCCACCATATCGTGAGAAAAGATGAGGGAAAACCAACTCATGCTTCTTCAATGCCTGTTGGGTGTCTTGAGTCCTGTGCACTGTCATCCCCACTTCAGAAATGAGGACAATGACATCACACAGCCAGAAAACAGACTAATAGCAACTCAAACCCAGGTCTTGACCCCACAATCTATGTCCCCAAATGGCCCCAGAGGACCAGTGAGAACACTGTGTGTGCACAGCCACTCCCCAACTGTGTGGCAGCCCATCCTGGAGGCTCTGGGGTCTGCTGGGAGGACAGAGTCAGGCTCAAGTGGCCTTCAAAGGGCCACTGGCCATGATGGGAGCAGAGGGGATGTTTGTCTTGGGCTCTTCCAGCTCCAAGGATGGCAGGCCCCCAATCAAGGCCATGGCAATCCATATTCCCAAAGGCCCTTACACAAAGGAAACAGCTGGAAGGAAGAATGTTCACAGGTGTCCAGCCCTACCTGTGCCCCAATGACCTGGAAATAAAATCCATTAAGGGCACCAGCACCAGGAGGCTGGGGAGAGCGTGTGGGTGGCAGAGGGACCCCACGGTGGCACCTTTGACGCCTTTTAAAACAATTTTGGGCCGGGCGTGGTGGCTCACGCCTGTAATCCTAGCACTCTGGAAGGACAAGGCAGGAGGATTGCTGGAGGTCAGGAGTTCAAAACCAGCCTGAGCAAAAGTGAGACCCCGTTTCTACTATAAATAAAAAGAAATTAATTGGCCAACTAATATATATAGAAAAAATTAGCCAGGCATAGTGGTGCATGCCTGTAGTCCCAGCTACTCGGGAGGCTGAGGCAGGAGGATTGCTTGAGCCCAGGAGTTTGAGGTTGCTGTGAGCTAGGTTGATACCACGGCACTCACTCTAATGTGGGCAACAAAGCGAGATTCTGTCTCAAAAAATAAATAAATAAAACAATTTTGGTACCATGTGAAAATATAACCTAAATAACAAATGCATTTTTTAATGCTGAAAAGGAGAATTAGGCATTTATAATCCTTGAATAGAAGTGTACTATGCAATCACATGACTCTCCCTCTGGCTCTAAATTAAGAAACATATGTCTCTGCTGCTTGCGTTTGACACACCCGTCTGAACGCACAGCCGTGGGCGCTATCTTTCCCTACTCTGGCTGTTCCCTCCTGCTGCAGCCCCCGTGCCCAGGTGCCCCAGCCAGAAACAAGGGAGGAGTCTGGGGACTGACCCCTCACCCCCTCGTCTGCCTTCTAGTCCAGCCTAATCTAACCACCCTCCATGTCCCCTCCCAGTGGGCTCTTCCCCATCCCCTCCGACTGGAGCACCCACCTCTTCCTGCAGAAGCCTTTCAATGCCCCCCCCAACTAAGATCCCATAAACAGCTCACCCAGCCCCCACCCTCTCCAGCCTGGCCTCTCACCAAGCCCCTCAAGCCTGAGGCCCCAGCCCTTCCAAACCACTGGTAGCCAATGGCCCCTCTTCCCTAGCTTTCCTGAGCAGTGCACTGGCCGTGCTCCCTGCCTTCGAGGCCACTGTAATATCTCGCCTTCCCACGGGCCCCTCTGCCCAGTTTATTCCATGTCAGGAGATACGGCCTTCCCTCAAAAGCCCCTCTGTGCCCGCAGGCCCCTGCCCTAGCACAGACTAGCCTGCCCTGCCCAGGGTTTGCCCAGGAGCTCCAGCGGCTGGGCATCCCCATGGCTCCCGGGCCTTGGCAAGCCCACCACTCACGTCTGCCTCAGCACTGGGCATGCGGGCCTTCTCTCGGGGTCTTAGTGTCTCTTTCTCAGTCTTGCCTTGGTGGCTTGATCATCTGCCATCCAACCTCCTTCCCTGAAAGGTTGGCACAGAAAGGGAGAAAAACAACACATACAAAAGAACCCCAGCATCTCAAGCAAGCGACAGCTCTGGAGAAACCACCAACAGAAAGGCCTGTGTCCGCAGTTCGCTCTTTTGCAAGCTGGGAGAACGTATTTACTTCCTTGCCTGCTTGAGAAACAGCGGCTGCTCTGGAGACTGGGTTTCGTAATGTCTGATTCTCAAGGAATTTGGAAGGACGACAGTGAATCTATAATCGGCTACTGTACTTCCCACACTTCAGCTTGCTCATTTGCATTTTAAAATAAAACCCCAAGCCCGCACATGCTAACAGCCATTGCCTTCTCCCTGATCTTTTAAAATAACTGCGGAGAAGCAGCCCCAGGAACATGCTTGGGCAGGGGGCAGGGTGGAAACACACTTTCCTGAGGATGCCCAGGCTGGAGGCAGGCCAGCTGATGGGTGCACCGTTCTTTTGGGGTCTTCCTCCACCAAACTCAGGGCTGCTCTACAAGGGGGCAATGGGCTCCATGGATGGGAAGACCTTTCCTCTTGAGCTCTCCCTATAGATCAGAGTAGAAAATGCCCCACAGGTGACAGCACCCAGCAGGGCTGGTGCAGGCCTTCTGCCTGGCCCTCAGGAGAGCACCAGTCCCAATACCCGGACCTCAGATGACCCAACCGGCCAAGGATGTTTTCTCCACCCAGAGCTCACGGGATGATGCGGCAGGGACCCTTGTGCTGTGCTCAGCATTCGGTCACGTTAGCATCTGGCATTTTAGAAGAAGGGCCTGAGGAGTGGGCTGAGCCATGGCTGGGGCAGCAGGCTCGGACCTGCCTCTCAAAAAGGTTCTGTTGGGTGGACAAGGCTCATCGCCACTAGCCAGGCTCCTTTTCCAGGAAGCGTTCCTGACTTACAAGGCTCAGTAAGGGCCCTCATCTGTGCCTGTCTGGTGTCCTTGCCCAGCTTGGCAACTGGCTGCAGCCTGCAGGCATCACAGAGCTAACAGGACCTGGCTTTGGCCAGTGTGAGTCCCCAGCACCTGCAGCCTGGTCCACAGCAGGTATCCAGAGGAGGTCTGCTGCGTGCTACTGCCCGAGAGCCCGGTCTGCCCATCCACACCCCTTGGCTGTGAGGGGCTCTCACTTCAAAGGCTGAGTGCCACCAACTATGAACACCTGAAATGGGGGAGTGGCGGCAGCCTGTGTTCAGGATCCTCATTATAAGACTACAGAAGAGGAAAGTGAGGCAGACAGGTACCTGCAACCTCCACAGTGACGCAGATGGCCTCTCAGGACAAGAAGTGGGGAGGCATCTGGTCCCACAGCCCTTGCTATTGTCTCCCCTTGTCCTGTAGCCTAAGCCCCAGCACTGGACACAAAGCAGGACTTCCACTGCCCCTGAGCTGCCTGGGTTCTGGCTCACCTGTGGCTTCCTGCCCGAGAGGAAGCAGCATGTTTTCGTTAGTATCATCACTCAGTCTAACAGACCAGGTGAAGGGAGGCCAGTCGGTCCACAGACTAGTCTACTGGCAAGTAAATCTTGGCAGTCCGTTCTAGGTCACAGGGGTTGGTGAGACCCTGGAGTCAGCCTGGCCTAGCTCCACAGGGGCCTCCTGAAGACCTGGGCCTGAGGCCCACTGCTGTTCCTCTCCAAGAAAGCACCTGCCTCAGAGCCTGGTTCTGAGAAGTAAACAGGGTAACGTCCTAAAGCAGTGGCCTTCAAACCAAACCTCCCAAAAGAAATGTTTAGAACCATATATACCTATTTGCACAGTTTTAAGTTGACATCTAAAATTTCTCATTGTACATTTAAATACTTGTAGGGGATGTAATTTCCAACATATTGTAAATATTAACATTTTAAAATAAAACTGTTACTATTTCTCTTTTAAATGGATCCACTGGAATCCAAATATCATAGCGATTTGAGGTTCACCATCATCCATTTTAAAATTACATGATCAAGCCCTTCATTAACAGTTGGAAATTTAAAAATGTTCCTTTTTCCTCCTCAAACTCCATTTTCCAATCCACTTTCCTCAGAGAAGTTTATACTATCACAGTGTATTTTATGTTTGAAAGCCTTTTATTGATTATCCTAGTATACTACTGGGTCAAAAAACATATATAGATGTTCTTGTTTTTAATTTCATGTAATCATAAAGCTGTAAATGTCAAAAATTTTCTCCTGGATTGAATTATTATTATAATTACTACAAAACTGATCAACATGGCAGAAACACATTACAAAATGGTGTAAGTAATATGCATAAAAATAAACCATACTAGAAACACATCTCTGAAGAGACGAATAGAAATGGTTTTCATTACTTCATTTATCTACAGATGACTATTGCCTATTGCTAGAATAAGACAGGGTTTATCAATTCTATCTCCATTTTGCAATTTTTATAGATGCAAGTATTGAAACCACTTATTCAAGAAAAAGATGGAAGAGATTTGCCATAGCAAATTCTTTGGATTCCTTTAGAATTACATGTAAGGATTATAGTAATCTGCTACCAAAAATCATTCTTAAGGTGCTATCAGCTGACAGTTTGATCAGGTCCTCCTTCAACTGTGCTGCGAGCAATATTAATACCTCCGTGGCTGACGATGACAATGACTGGGAGGTTTTAGGCCCTGAGGGCTTCCCCGCCACGGGTGAAGGTCTGCCCGTGGATAGCCAGCGTGCCGTTCTGCTGCAGACAGCAGCTTCCTGGTGTGCCAGGCCTGGTGCCGACTACTTTGCCTGAATTAACTCAGTCCTCACAATGCCAGAAACAGGCACCACGATTATCCCCACTTTACAGATGGGCAGACTGACAGAGTGGCTTAGCAACAAGCCAGGTCGTGCAGCCAGGAACTGGAACCCAGACGGTCTTGCCCCTCACCACCGTGTGCACTGCCCGTGCACAGAGGGGAGGAGGAGGATGTGAAAGGGGTGCCTGGGGCACAGGGAAGGGGAGTATACAAGGAGGGTAGGGTACCTACCTACCTACAGCAACTGTGCAGACAGGCACGGGAAGAAGCAGAAGAGGTGCAAAATTTACTTTCTTAAATCTGCTCCCACCCCCACCTCTGAAGGTCACACACAAGCGTTACTTTAAAGTAAATGGCACAACGCCTAGCACATCCTTGACCACAACACATGTTAAGCACTGACCTTGTTACTGTTGCCATTAGACAGCTAGATGAGAAATAACTCCCCTGATGGGGACAAACACCCCAGGATCTCACCAGCCTTCTCTAGTCCTGAGTCTTGACCCTCTGCCCCAACAACCTTTATTAAGACAGTAGCCAAAGCAAGGAAGCATTTGGTAAGTAGAGCAGCCCAGTAGGTAGAGGAGACCTAGCTAGCAAAACAAACAGGGGCCTTTGAGACAAATGGACTCCCAACCCTCCCACTCGCCAGCTGATTCCCCAAGAGAAGTCACGACACTGAGCCTCCGTGTCCTCACCGTTAAAGGGGGCGCACCGCCACCCACACTGCTGGGGTGACTCTACGAGGGGGACAAGCCCACCAGAGGACCTCACACAGGAAACACCGCATGGCACGAGTGGCCAGGTGACGCTCGCCCTTCATCACTCGCTGCTCCCAGGGCCCCGCGGCCTGGGGTTCAGGCACACAGAAGCACGGCTGATTTTGAAAAAGCAGCCAAGCGGCTTGGCGTCCAATTTTTGCAAAGAGCCCGTCTCAATGTCTTAAAATTTTTAAGTTCTTCAAAACGTAAAAGTTCTCAGGGATGCCAGGAGTTTATGAACGGGAGAGGCATCGCGGTAGATTTTATTTTTAGATGCCGGAGTGGAAAGCGTCCAGTTTGGCTTCGCTCTGGTCCCCAGCCACCATTTCCTGCCCTAAGTCACCATCAAAATGAACAGCAGACACATCTATAAAGATTTCACTTGGGAATGATTGTATGTGAAAAGAAAAGGAAAAAAAAAAGCCAGCTAGAAAGATTTCACAACCCTTCTGCCCAGCACATTCTGACACAATGGCTCCAGTCTCCTGCTCCACCCACAGACTAAGTGGATTAAAGATTTCAGTCCAAATCTTCCCAGGAAGCCATGTAAACCGAACCCACCAACCCCTACTTGTCTCTCACATCCTCTCTCCCAGTGTGGCGGGGGTGACGTCCCACTGTGTTACAGGTGTGAACGGATCAGGTATGGATGAAGGGAGACACCTTTCTTTCCCCCTTCAAGCAGTGTGCATTTTGGGGAACACGTGAACTCACTGCCTATAAACTCTATAAATGGCTCCCAAAAGCAAGTCCCTGGGAGCCTCACAAACGGCTGTGTCGAACCACAAGGCAGCCCCAGGGCCTTCCTGCACACACTACAGCTCAACCACCAGGCAAGGGCTTACCGAGGGTAAAGCAGCACCAGCAAAGGACCTGTGGATTTCCAAGCCAGACATCAGAAAGGGCTAAGAGGCAAATATAAGCCTCTGCCTCCTGGAGCAGGAACGGTCTAAGACAAGAGAGCATCTGACCCCTTGGTGAGGCACACGGCCGCACCTGCCCAGCCCACGCCTGTACCCTTGGCAGGCATTAGCGATCAAACCCTGTCCTCACCCACTCACAGATTTTAAATCCTCTAGGCAGCCACGGCTGATTAATCAGACACGGCCCCTGAAAGCTCAGCCCTGAGCCACTCCTGAATTCCAGCTTGGATAGATGGGGAAATGAAGGCCCACAGAAAACTGCAGTGCAGATAATACAGCGCTGCAGAGCCTGGATGAACCTGGATGAGAGGCTTCTAGAAATTACCTCCCTACCAAACCTCAGCCTCCTGGTGACAAGCTCAACCCACAAACTACCAGGAGAGAGGTCAGGAGGAAGAATTCAGCAACCCTCACCAGAGAGGCTGGACAGAGGCGCCCTGCCCACCCTGCCAACCACTCCCACCACTCTGGTCCCAGGAGCGGGATGCTCTGGGGCCTCCGCCCGCACCTTTGGGCCTGGGATGCCGAACCTGCAGGAATGGGAGGCCACTCTCCTGTGGCTGCTCACGAGGGGCCTCCTGTCTGGGGGAGGACTGGCGCTGACGTTAACAAAGATGAGCTCTGAGAGCTCCCTGCAGGCTTTTTGGAAACCTCCTTCAGATACTCTGGCAGCGTCTCATCCGCCCTGATCTAGTCCCCAGCCTGGTTCCCTCTGCAGCTACTGGCAGATGAGGCCTGCAGGGCAAGGAGAAGGAACGCCAGCACAGCCGCATGGAGCAGCAGAGTCACCCTCGACAGACGGCGAGGGCATCAGAGACCTCAGCCAGGCCACCTCGGTCTTACTAAGTACCCGTTAGATGCCAGGGACAGCTTTGGGCAGACGTTACAGCTGCCCCTCACACGGGGTCTGCGTGTGTTTTCATGTTGCCGCCTTCTTCCTCCTCCCTCCCTCCAACCATCCATCCTTCCTTCTCTTGCCCTCCCTCCCTCCATCTTTCCTCCGCCATCCTCTCTCCCTCCCTTCCTCCATGTGTCCACCCTTCCCCCACTAATGAGCACTTTACCCACATCCACCTGGGGTAAAGAAACACAGGGGACAGGACAACAGGACATCTGGCTGGGTGGCTGCCGTGCCCCGCCTCACCTGGGCACTGCCGTGCACGCCCTGGAACTCCCAAGCTCACCCTCTCCCCCGTCGGCCCCTTCCACCAGCAAAGCCACGGCAACGCTCCAAACGAGTCTGCGCCCAGCCTGGGCAGCAATCCCACCAGATCCACGGGGGGAGAGTTCAACACAAGATGAACGTGACGAGAGTGCCCAGGGGCTTGAGGAGAGGGGCAGGGTGGGCACTGACAGCCGCCCCTCCTCAACCTGAAAACCGTGAGGGCGTGGTCTGTACTCACCTGCACAACTTCTATCCCTCGCTTCCTGCGGAGAAAAACAGAGAAAATACACATTACTCCAGCAGGCAGAACACAGCCTTCCTGAAGGTCCGCTGCAGCCAGCGGAGGGGGCTGTGAGGAGTGCTTCAGGAGGGGAGCGGGCGCTGCACCTCTCAGGCCGCCCCCGGAACAGTTTTCAAGGGGAAGGTTTATGAGCTCCTAGTCACCCCTCAAAACCACCTCCCAGCTGAAGGAGGGGGCTGGCTCCCGGAGGGACTTGGCTGGAGTCCTATGGAGACCCCACGGCGGGCTATCAGCTGTCTCCCTCTAATCCTGGGGTGTCCACAGTCACAGCTCCAGCACAGACTGCCGTGGGACCCAGCACCCCCGAATCACTGCTGTCCCTGCCAGGCTCAACCCGGGTCCTCCACGCCCTCCTCCCGCAGCAGGTCTAAAGCCTCAGCCTGGCCCCAGACCCTCACTCACCCCACCTGATTTTAAGAGCCTCGTGGCCTGGGTCTGGGTCTGCCCGGGGCTCACAAGGCTCCCTGCTGACTCGCCCACCCTTCTCTCCTGTGCCCCACAGTTCTTACTGCAAGCCCAGCAAGCGCCATCTGCACAGTTCCGGCACACGGGGCTGTCTCCTGCCTGGGTGCTCACCTCGCACCCCAGCCTGTTGAACTCGGCCCAGACAGAGGCTCTCCAAGAGGCCTTCTCTGACCCACTCTACCCTCCCCACCCCACCCACAACACTCCTGAAGAACTCGGGGCCACCACGCTCCCAACCCTTTGTATTGATCACCGTCACCCAGGGACAGGACGAACGCTGGTGCAGGGCCACTAGGATATGTAGGGACAAAGGTGCTGGAGACAGCATGCCATGAGCATTTTGCTGGAAAGAAAGGCAGGGCCTCCAGCAGATGCCCAGAGAAGGCTGCGACCAGGCACGGCCAGGCATCTGTAGTTTACTCGCCCAGGCTCCTTGGAGCAGGGACTGTGCCAAATTTTAAAACCATGTGTTAAGCGTGTTAAGAAATGTGAAAATGTCGTCTTTTCTACTTTGTATATAGTATTATAAATTATGTGCAATAAATTTTTGGCCCTAGGAAAAAATATATTAATCAACAAGAAGAGTAATCTGAGTTTTAAAAATTCTGAAACCATTTACATAAAAAGGTAATACTATCTAACTCATAAATTAGTTTTTATTTTCAATAATTTAAAAAAAGCCGTGTGTGCCTGTGCCTAGCCATGGTGCCCACCTGGCACACAGACACTCACAAACAGCTGCTGGTAAGTGAAGGCGTGAACACGCAAGAACTCAGCTCGGTTCCGCGCCCCGCACTCGCACAGCAGATCCAACAGCCACAGTCTGGGCCCCGGAGGGGCTCACTGTTCAAGCAGGAGATGGGCACGAAGCCCCACAGGAAGCTCTGGGCAACCATGAGCAACCTCACATCACACGGCACAGCTGATGTGACACCTACCAACCTCACAAAGGAGTCACACAATAAGGTCAACAAGAGCGGAACAGGTCCCATTGTGGGGAGCACCCAGGGACCTTCCCTCCAACCACCACCCCCAACTCAGCAGAACCCTGGGCCCCCAAGGAATCCAGTTTGAGAACCATCGTAGTTGATGGTTTCAGGGCCCTCACTGTCACTTGGCCCCTCTTCTGTTCCTGAAGGAATGGCAGCCAATATCCATCCGCTTTCATGAATCCATGAGGGATGGGCTTGACACACAACAGCATAGCCTCTGGGCCACCAAAGCCCACAACAAGGGGACAGACAGCATCATGAGGAACCTGGGCTGCACCAGTCCTCTGAGCACCTGCGGAGACCTCAGAGCCCCGGCCCCACTGCAGGGGAGAGAAAACCACAGTGAGCATCCCTGTGGGGACCCGCCCACGGCCAGCCTAGGCTCCAGCTCGCTGCCTCCCGTTCCCAAATGAATGAGGATGTGGACCACACGGCGGGACAGGCAGGGGACAGAGGTGCATGAGTGACCCACAGCAGCTGGAGCAGGCTTCCACCGGGCTCTGGGCTGTGGCCTCAGTTTCCTTCTGAGTTGGCCCTGCAGGCATGTGGCTCTCGTCTCTTTACAAAGCCAACTGCGGTCACTTCCAATCGGTCCACATTTTACATCATCCCAGACAGTTCTCCCTCCCCCAGTCCTAAATTTTTAAAAAAGTCTCTTTGAAAACAGATGGAATACATAAAATAAGAAAGCAACAAAAAAAGTAATCTAGAGAAAATCCTGAAATCCTAGGCTGAAATCCTAAGTGGGGCTGAGCTCCCAGGAGCCACCACGGTTCCTCTGCAGCTCAGGCACCAAGAACAGAATAAACTGTGACTCTGGCAGAAAAGAGGGGACTCGGCTCCCCTTTCGGTCCCCATCGGGCCACACACTTGCACTAGCCACCCTGGGTGGTACTCACTGCTCACGGATGCCTTCTGCACCCCGTGAGGGAGGGACAGGCTCACCCCATTACTCGGATGGATGGATGAGCAAACAGGGGACTCAGGAAGTGCAGGAGCTGGCCCAGGGCCAACACATCCACCACTAGGTGGGCCACAGCCAGCTCTGGCAGCACCAAGAAGGGTCTCCAGCCTCCAGGGCCTCTGTGTGAGGGGGAACGAGGTAGAAAACCACATTCCCTCCGGTGGAAGAACCCTGTGCACACGGCCATGGCCTCTCAGGAAAACAAAATAACCTTCCAGGGCCCATTTGTCTGTGGGCAACTTCTGCAGAACAAAGCTATCAACAACCTTGACACTCTAAGGAGCAGTCTGCCGAAATCCTGCCTTAACCAGAAAGTTCAGAAACTGAATTATGAAACTAAAGGGGAGGAGGGATAAGGAGGGATAGGAGGGCCTGGGGGAGGAAAAGAAACCAGAGAACTGGTTGTGGAGTGATTAATTTTTCCTCCTGAAAACAGCAACTCCACAATCCCACCCAATCACCCCGCAGATATAACTGAATGTGCAAAATGTTTCAAGCTCTGGGTTGTTAACTGCCTGTCTGCCACAGCAAAAGAACAGCGGCAAACTAAACTCCCTCAAGAGCAGCCACTAAGAACCCTTCCACAATCAAAGGAAACTACACGGCAGTTAAAAAAAAAAAACCAAGGAAGCTCTCTACATGCCCATAAGGAATCATCTTCAAGACAGTGCTATGTGAAAAATGTAAGGTGCAAAACTCCGCGTGCTGTACAGCATTATTTGTGTTAAGAACAACACCCAGGCCGGGCGCTGTGGCTCACGCCTGTAATCCTAGCTCTTGGGAGGCCGAGGCGGGCGGATTGCTCAAGGTCAGGAGTTCAAAACCAGCCTGAGCAAGAGCGAGACCCTGTCTCTACTATAAATAGAAAGAAATTAATTGGCCAACTGATATATATATAAAAAAAAAATTAGCCGGGCATGGTGGCGCATGCCTGTAGTCCCAGCTACCCGGGAGGCTGAGGCAGAAGGATCACTCGAGCCCAGGAGTTTGAGGTTGCTGTGAGCTAGGCTGACGCCATGGCACTCACTCTAGCCTGGGCAACAAAGCGAGACTCTGTCTCAAAAAAAAAAAAAAAAAAAAAAAAGAACAACACCCAGGACAAGAACGTGTGCTTGTGTATACACAGAACGAATGTGAAAGTGCTACAAGACAATGACCACAACACAGCCTCCGGTCAAGGGTGAAGGCAGTTGGGGATGGGTGGGAAGATTTCCATTTCACTGTGTCCCCTTCACAACTCCTTGAATTTTGTATCACATGCCTATAACATATTCTCAAAAACTATTTTAAAAATCATTTTTTAAATAGATGTCAGATAAAGGCATAAATCCATTAGCTGAAGATGAGGCAAGGCAGAGGCGAGCTCAGGATTTATCAAGCTGAAATTACACTCCATGCAGGGCCTGGGAGCGCGGCGCCGGGGCACCCCACACAGATTCCAAGCCCACGTAGGCACTCGGGTACCTGGAGGCACCGACAGGCCCGCGCTGCAGAGCTAACTGCGGCTGCAAGGCTGGTGACACCAGGTAGGTGCTGTGGTTTTTCCTTTATACTTTCCTGTGTTTTCTGTTTTCTGCAATGAGCATACGTACAGCAGGTCCTTGAATGATGTCATTCCATTCAATGTTGTTTCACTATAATGTTGATGACGGGAGAAAAAAATCAATTCCCAGCCAAGGCCGCTGTCAGTGTGGAGTTGCACTCCCCACAACCATATGGGTTTTATCCGTTTTTTTTGCTTCCACAACCAAAGATATCAGATTAACCGGCGTGACCAAATTGGTGTTTTGGGGACCAGATACATGCCATAGGAAAATAATTTTTTTTTTCAGCCCATCCTTCCAAAGAAAGAACTTAACTCTTGTTTCTATGCCAAAATTGGTTTCATTTTAAGTCGTTTCCCTTAAAATCAGTTTCCAAGAACCCATGGACTGGCCGGGCACGGTGGATCACACCTGCAATCCTAGCACTCTGGGAGGCCAAGGTGGGCGGATTGCTCAAGGTCAGGAGTTCAAAACCAGCCTGAGCAAGAGCGAGACCCCGTCTCTACTATAAATAGAAATAAATTAATTGGCCAACTAATATATATACAAAAAATTAGCCAGGCATGGTGGCGCATGCCTGTAGTCCCAGCTACTCGGGAGGCTGAGGCAGAAGGATTGCTTGAGCCCAGGAGTTTGAGGTTGCTGTGAGCTAGGCTGTCGCCACGGCACTCACTCTAGCCTGGGCAACAAAGAAAGACTCTGCCTCAAAAAAAAAAAAAAAAAAAAAAAAAAAAAAAAAAAGAACTTATGGACAACATTGAGTGAAGACTTACTTCCAAAACTATAGAGAAAGTAACAGTAATGGTTAAAATTTGATAATGAAAGTATTTTTTTTAAAACCTAGAGACAATTACATCTCATTTTCTTTAGGCTCTACATCTCATTTTCTTTCTTTTTTTCTTTCTTTTTTTATTTATTTTTATGAGACAGAGTCTCGCTTTGTTGCCCAGGCTAGAGTAAGTGCCGTGGCATCAGCCCAGCTCACAGCAATCTCAAACTCCTGGGTTCAAGTAATCCTACTGCCTCAGCCTCCCGAGTAGCTGGGACTACAGGCATGCACTACCATGCCCGGCTAATTTTTTCTATATATATTAGTTGACCAATTAATTTATTTCTATTTATAGTAGAGACGGGGTCTTGCTCTTGCTCAGGCTGGTTTCAAACTCCTGACCTCGAGCAATCCGCCCACCTTGGCCTCCCAGAGTGCTAGGATTACAGGCGTGAGCCACCGTGTCCAGCCAACACCTCATTTTCTTGATAAGCACTGCACTAGTAAGTTTTGGGCAAAGCTCTGCCCCACAACTCATAAATATAAACTTGCTTTTCCAAATGCCTGTGAAGGGAGGATCCGCTTTGCAAAGCACCGTCTCTCTGCCCAAGTCCAAGGAGAATACATCCTTGGTGAATTCAAGGTACTCACAAAAGACTGATCCTTGCAGGGAAGGAGGGGCAGCACCTGCCATCTGAGGTAACTATAGATGTGAGGCACCCCCCCTCCCCAAAGGGTATCTGGGGAGGGGGAGCATAAGACCCTCTGCAGGGGCAGGCAAGAGCACTGAGAAGCAGGATGAACGATGCAGGCTGGAGCATGTCCCAGAGGCCTAGGTGTCACCTTGCAGCCTAGCCTTTACCCCATGGGCCAGTGGGTCTCAAATGCCAGGGCAGATGACTTAAGAATCACCACTGGAGCTTATAAAAAATATACTAATTTGCCGTCTGCTCCTGAGGACTCTGATTCAGGAGGTGTGGGGGAGGGCCTGGGAGGGATGTGGGGTTTGCGGAGCTTCCAGGTGTTGCTCGGGAACAGAGCAGTCAGGTATGGGAACAGCTGCTCATCCACAGGGAGCAACTCCCCATGCCTGATCTTAAGGAACAGAAGCAGGACGCGACTTGCTGGGGGAGGTGCAGGCTTAGGGGCAGCCCTTCCAGGTCTTGGGGGTAGAAGTAAAAGAGGCATGAGAACTGGAAATAGCTGTGATGCTCACCAGCTGGGGAAGCAGGAACCTGAGGTCCTGTACCCGGCCCCAGAAAGGAGAGAACATCGCAGGAAGACGGTGACATCCACTTTTCAACCATGGTGGTACCAGGAAGTAGTTAGAAGCCTAGGACTCAACTTAGCAAGGTTCAGGGGGTTAGAAGAAAACCTGGGAGGCAGGTGGATGTGGAAGAGGTAGACTGAGTCCCCAAGAGGAGAACACAGAACCAGACCCAACTGTATATTGTGCCTCAGTTTTCTCATTTGTCAAATGGGAGAATCCTAGAAGCTACCTCATAGGGCTTGGGGGAAGAAGAGCTCGGGACAGCACAGCACCTGGCTCACACCGGGAGGTGGGCCTGGTGACTTCTGCTCCTCCCTGCCTTCCTGCCTTTCAGGAACTGCTCCTTCTCTACCCCTCATGATTCTGAGGGGCAGCACCCCTACTCAGGGTGGGTGTGACCCGCCACCAGGATGGGAGCAGCAGGACGGGAGTGCGGCCCAAGCCAGGCCAGTCCCGCCCCTTTTCAGGATGGGTACTGGCGGGCTGTCCACAACACAAACGGCAGGGCCGGGAAATGTTGGGGACACCGCTGCCTCCGTGTGGCTAGAATCCAGATGAGCCAGCGGCCAAACCAGGAGACAAGGCCACGCCGGGCTGCTGAAGGGCAGGTCGTCTGGCCGGATCCCACCACACTAGTGCTTGTCCTCTCTGGACCTTCCGTGGCAGATTTCTGCTGCAGCCGGTTTAGGCTGCGTTGCTGGCGCTGGCGCTGAACCACAGGGGCTCTGTAAATGACAGCAGCCACCACTTCCCGAAGACGACAAAAATTACCCCGGAGACCCGGCGCTGAGGGAGAGGGGACCACAAAGGTCCAGTAAAGAGGATCAACGGCACAAGCAGAAAAGAGCGGCATGGAGTTGAGAGGGGTCCGCACCACCACGAGGCCCTGGAACTGAAGCACGGCCGCTGGCTGTGGTGTCAGGAAGTCAACGCGAGACACCGCGGGATGACGGATTCCGTCCCGCAGTAGGCCTGCCTCGCAGCTGAGCAGGACACGCAGGCGCAGGTCCACGAAAACCAGCAGCAGGCACGGGACGTGTTGCTCAGCCACCAGGTCTTACTTAGCTGTCACTTTAACAACGGGTCCAACCGTTCTAGCCCAAGAGGACCTTCCAGGGCAGGTGTGAAGACCGAGGTCCGCAGCAGGTGGAGCACGTGAAGTGGCGAGGATGTGTGGGAGGGGAGTTATGCCAAGACACAGAGGGCCCCTCTGACCCACAGGAGAGAACAGTCCAGTGACAGCTGGGAGAATTCCAGGTGCTCAGAGACAGCACGAAGGTTTTCTAAAAAGGGGCCCTCGGGTTCATCAAGAACTGCTTTCCTGCGATACGCACAGTCCCACTGCCGCCTGCACAGGTGAGGCTGAGCACTGGCCACAGCGGAGCCACTGCTGGAAAGGGCACCCGCAGGACTGCCCGGCTGCAGGGCGAGGCCAGGCCAGGCATCCGAGGAACAGTTTCACAGTAGGAGAAATAGACCTGGACACGCGGGCTCCTCCCAACATGGGCGAGGAGAAGAAGTGGCACCTGCACACAGAGCTGAAACTGCCTGGGATGGGAAGTGTCACTCTATGCACACGGGAGGCCAGGCACATTCTCATCCAAGCAATCCGAAGCATGGTTTGGTAACTACCAGATTCCAGGCACCTCAAGTAACAAGGCCCTTTAGCACCTCCAGGTACCGGGCACTGGGCAACAGCTCTGAGCTTCCTCCCCCTCCCTGCCTGCAGAGGCCAGGGCCAATGGCGCACCACCCAGAGGCCCTCAAGGTCTCTGAGGACTTGCGGTTCCTGAATGGCACCTGGGCCTCCCCTCACCTGTGTGTGCAGAGGGCCACACTGTTCTCATGCTTCAAACGCCACCCCAGCATCACCACCTGAGCCCCACCCCCCGTATCAGCTCCTCTGGAGAAGCCCTCCTTCGCTCCCACCCTCCTCAGAGCCCCCACAAGCCCGCGCTGGCCGACCCAGCACTGAGCGCAGAGAGGGAGGCTGCCTGGCTCCGTGGCACTGACCCTGCCAGGCTAAGGCTCAGTGGTGGACAGCACTGATGGCCACCAATGCTGGCAATTCTCTTACCAGACGCTGAATGCCACCAAGCTCCCCCTCCCCCAGTGAGGCGAGGCCATGTGACTTGCTGTGGGCCATGAAATGTGAACAGACGTGACCATGTCAACTTCCAGGAAGAAGCATTCCACTGCCAGCACCCGACTGACTCTCTGGCCAGTCCGCCCCACCCCAGCATCGCGGGAGCACATGAGAATGCCATGACCACCAGAGCCCGCCAGGCTGCTGCCAGGAAAAACCCAAGCTGAGTGGCAACAAAGCCAGCCTGGGAACCAGAAAGAAACGAGTTGATGACTTTTTTTTAGAGATAGTGTCTCACTCTGTCACCCAGGCTAGAGTGTAGTGCCATAGCTCACTGCAGCCTCAAACTCCTGGGCTCAAGCCATCCTCCCTCCTCAGCCTCCCAAGTAGCTGGGACTACAGGCATGAGTCACCACACCCTGCTTAACAACTGAGTAAGAGGACCTTTAGGCAGCACTGGTTCTCAACTGGGAACAATTTTGCTTCTCTCCCCCTCACTCCCAGACATTTAGCAATGCCTAAAGACATTTTTGATTGCCACAACTAGGGAACTGCTACCAACATCCAGCAAGTAAAGGCCCTAATGCACAGGCCTGCCCCCTAAAACAAAGAATTGTCTGGCCTAAGATGTCAACAATGCTGGGGCTAAGATCGGATACGGGAGCACAACACTGAGCCCCTCAGGGAGGATGACTTCCCCGAGAGTCCTCCAGATCCACAGCGGACTCTGAATGACCTTTGAATAAACCTTCGCTGTTTCCCACCTTTCGGGGTTGTCACTGAAGCCTATCCTGGCTGATAAATGCTCCTTCAGAAATCAGGGCTTGTGCCCTGTGTCCACAGCCCAAAATTCATGGTGGCCCCAGGGACCTCGCGGCACAACGGTAGCGTGTCTGACTCCACAGCCCAAAATTCTTAGCACGGTACCTGGCACCTGGGGAAGTGGAGCGGCAGCCCGCACGGCACGAGTCCTCCCTTTCCAAGAGGGACCCCATTCTACAAACACCAGGACCTGACATAAGTCTGTGCCTTTGCACAAGCAAGTCCCTCTGCTACCTGCCCTTCCCCACCTGGCAAAGGCCTGCTCACGCACCTAGGGCAGCTCAAACATCACCCCTTCCTGCTCTCCGTGCGGCAGAAATAATGGCTTTACACTGACGATTGCTCTGTGCTAGGTTTTGAGCTGTGAGCCCCCTGAGGCCAAAGACTGTATTCGCTATTTCCGCATCCCTGCACCCCCCCAATACACACCCTGCTCCCCACACAGACCCTGAACCCGAAGGTGCTCTGCAAACACTTCCTGAGTGAGTGCTTCCAGCCTGGGGGGCAGGCTCCAGGCTCCAGCCCTGAGCCACCTGCCTGCTCCACTGCATCCTGGTTCACTTGCTGATTGTTTTGCAGTTTGGATTTTCCTCCTATTAACAGTGCCAGAAACTGAAATGGCCCAACATAAAGACAACATACGAACAGAATTTTAACGCCAGTACAAACATTCGAATTGTTTGGACAGCTCTAGAAAAGAACCAGATAAACTGGAAGCTGCCATATGTCTTTTCTATGGGGGGCTGGGGGGTTATCTTTCCCTGGATAGGACAGTCACCAACCACCTTAACTGAAGGCCCTCCCCAGTTCCGGGTGCCCCACCCAGGGAGGCAGGCAGGCCTGGGCCCTCCCTGCAGACTCAGCAGCCTGAGGCGAGTTCCCTCAGACCTAGAACAGGCCCACAGGGTCCCTGAAGCAGCTTTTCCTCGGGACCCCAGGATGGGAGTGAGTGAGAGGCAGAGAAAGTGATGTACCTTCCAGAACTTTCCAGAACCTCCCGGAGAGGTCAGCAGAGCCTCAGGGGCTGAAAGCAGCAGAAGGGGCTGGGGCACTTTTGAGACCCCACCCCTCAATTTTCAGGAAGGAGAAACTAGGAGGGGGATTGGGTGGAAATCATCCAGGGAACTGTTCTGCTGCGCCCAAAGCATCCCCATGTCCAATTAGAAATTGTCCTGACTTTTGGCTAAAAACAAATGTTAACTCTATTCCCTTAATAGCTCTTTACATCTCTACTTTTTAAAATAAAAATTCTCCACTTGAAACTTTTTGAATCCCTCCTTGCAGGTGCTGTAATCTTTCTTTCCCCTAATTAGGATGAGCCCTAAATTTTGGGCAGTGGGGGGAGCGGGCTACAGGAGAGGGCAGCTACAGGAGAGGGCAACCCACGGGGGCTGCTGCAGGGTCAGCTTGGGCAGGGCACCTCCCCCTACCCACCCCAAGCTGCTGAGCTGCCGTCAGCCAGCCTGGGGCTAACGACTCAATCAGTTCTCTTCACAGGGCTGCTTAATCCCAAGAATGCAGAGTCATGTTAATATCAGCCTAACCAGCAAGGAAAGCTACTGCAGAAGGGAGACAGAAATTCCTGCACTGACACTTCCCTCTCCACTGGGGGAGGGAAAAGGCCCGGAAAGGTCTGAATTTTTCTAGTACCTAATCCCAAGGTACCTCACACGCTTAAAATAGCAGCTCGTGTGTATGTGTGTGTGTCCCCGCGTGCATTCTGGGAACTGACACTCTGAAACATCTCCCCGTCCACCCCTATTCTGCTACTCACACTGCCTACCTGGCCCCTGGATCCCAGGGCCCTGAGCTTTCAGGGCCTCTACCCTGCTTTTGTGCCTCCAACCACAGGCAGGGAGAGATTCCCGTTTTCTATCAAACACTTGCTGGGCTTCTCCATTGAGCCTTGGGCTGGCCTGGGAACGGAGGGGGCCTCAAGCCCTGCCCAGAGTGCTGGCGGCAGGGAAGGTCAGTGAGAGCCATGCCTGCCCTCTGGGGTGTGCGCCACGGCCCCTAAATAGTGCAACGTCTGGGGGCTGTCGAAAGCTTCAGGCAGGCTGCCATTTGAGCTGAGCCCTGGAGGTTGGCAGGAGGGAGGCTGCCAGGGTGTGCCCCAAGGAGGCTGACCCAGCAACAGGGTAGCAAAGGCAGGGTCTCTGGGCACTGGGGTTTCCTGTGGCCCTCCCGCCACCCAAACCAGAATGGTTGTCACGACAAAAAAAAGGTAGGAGTCAGCCCTGCCAACAGCTTAGAAAACTTGAGCTGCAAAGCACCTTCCTCAAATACTTCCCGGGCCTCAGACATTCACAGGATGGCAGGTCGGAAGCAAGTTCGAGGAGTCAGCAACCTTTCCCCACTGCTCTGGGATCACAGGTGGGAGTCGAGAAGCCTGGCTCTGCCTCCCACTCGGCCACACACTGGCTCTGACCTTGACGTGACCAGTCCCTCCCCTCTCTGCTAGCCGCAGCTTCACCCTAGAGGAGCAGGGTGGGCGCACACTGTTCATTTCCTATCGCTGCTGTAACAAGCCACCACCAGCGTGGTGGCTAAAAACAACACAAGTCTCATTCCCTATGGTTCTCAGTCAGAAGACTAAAGTGGGCCAGCAGGGCGGCCTTCCTTCCGGAGGCGCAAGGGAGGAGTCGCCCCTTCATCTCTCCCAGTTCTAGAGGCTGTGCTGCACACAGTCCCCGGCACAGGGCCACACCCCGACCTCCGCTTCCACTGTCACCTCTCCCGTGACCCTCCTGCCCTCTCTTGTAAGGGCCCTGTGATCGTGCTGGGCCCGCCCAGCCAACCAGGATCACCTTCCACCTCGTGATCCCAATGCAGTCACACCTGTAGTCACATCGTGCCCTTCTACGATCTCAGGTAACGCACTTGTAGGTCCTGAGGATCAGGACCTGGCAGTCCTTGCTGGGGCTGGACAGGGGCCTTATTCTGCCTGCCACGGCCCCAGGCTCCTCAGCTCTGCCTGGAGGCATCCCGTGTGGGTCAGGCACAGAGGAGGACTCATGCAGGAGCTTGTTGGGGGCCTCCACAGTCAACACGGAGGAAGCTGGAGCTCAGCCTCCCATGGTGCCCACAGGATCCCAAAGGGGCACCGATACAGACAAACACTGTCACAGGGGTCCCCAACACAAACAGTGGGAAGAGGCGCCAAGGGCCAGGGGAGGGGTGCAGGGGGACTGGGTGACAGACACCCAAGGCCGGGGTCTAGGAGCCTTGGCTAGGTTGAAGAGAGGGATGATAATCCCTGACCCTTGGGTTCATCCTGACGTCCATGAGCAATGCCCAGGCCACCCCCCCAACCCCCAGGCCACCTGGCTCTGCTGAAGGTGACATCCCAACCCTTGCCAAGTGGCTCTGAGCAGTAACAGATATTCTCCAAACGCAGAGGCAATTGGAGCCTGGGCCAAGATGGGGCAGTGGGCCTGGCCCCCTCCCCAGATGCACTGAGCACCCCAACTCTACAAACAGGAAGCACTTCAGCCGATGCCCAAGACCCTCACATTTCAGGGAGGATTCCGAAGGCCCAGGCGTGACCCAAACAAATGACAGGCCAACACCTGTAATTCTTGGACTCTCATCCCCACCCAGGCCTATTCTCCCTGAGCTAGGCAGGAGAAAGGACTGAGGAAGAGGAGGAGGCCAGACGGGCCTGCAAGCACCAGGCACGGTGCTTGCACTCAGCCCTGCACATGCTGCTAAATTTCAACCGCTGCAATGGGGGGCAGGGGTTGCGACTGTCACATCTTTTCAAGTGGGGAAATTTAGAGCACTTAAGAATGTTGTCCAAAGACCCACAGCAAGAAGCAGAACCACAATCTAAACTCAGGGCTGTCTGTCAGCAAAGGCCTCCTCGCCACCCCACAACACTGCGTGACTTCCCTGGGAGGAGGGACACACTCTGGGTCACCCCTGGCCTAGAAGCAGTGGAGCTGGTGTCCTGCTGCTCCCCTCTGCACCGGGTTGACAGCTCCTCCTGACCACAGCATCAAACCTCCCGAGCAGAAGGAACCCTCCCTAGGAAAGCAGCTTTCAGCTCAGCCACTGGAAGAGGCTGCCAGCTCCCAAAGGAAGAATGCCAAGGCAGGTGGTGAGCGCCTTGTGGCAGGAGGGATTCAAGCAAATGCCAGATGCCAATCAGGGAGGAGACTGATCAGTGAGGAAGGCTCCAGGGCAAATATCTCAGGAGCTCCACACCACCTCTAAAGGTTTCTGAACCTACCAATGAGAGAGAGAAATCAGCCAGGTCACAGGACTGCAGCTCAGGAGAATGGTAGGCTAGCTGGGCCTCTGGAGGAGGTGAGAATGAGCCTGGGGCCTCAGAGGACCCCAGTGCCAAAGTCAAGCTCCAAGGCCAGCTCCAGGCAAGCAGGCACACGCCCCACCTCCTTCCTGGGGGCCTCGGGGCCCCGCCAGGCTCTGCAGCCGGGAGCCATGGCAACAGGCCCTAAACAGCTGGAATAATCCCTCACAGCCCCATGCAGGGGGTCACAGCCACCACCAAACCAAAGCCAGGAGCCAGGGCCCTGGGCAGAAGTAAAAAATGCCAAAAAGAGGAATATCTAATTCCAGCCAGAAGGGAAGAATGCTTGAGTGGCGGCAAAGGGCCATCTCCGGCCCCCTGAGAGGCACAGCCTCTGTCCTGAAGGCCACCAGGCGGTGTCCCTGCTGCCCCTGCATGCCCACCTCCACCTTCTACATCTACAATGAAACCTGGCTCATCACCTCACCACCTCCGGGCCAGTCACGCCCTTCTGGGCTTCCCTCACCCTCCAGCCTTCAGGACTCCGCAACAGGTGCCCCTCCCCGTCCAGCGAGCCCCACTGTCTGCTCCAAGTACACCTGCCTCCGCCCCCCCCCCAGGCCAGTTCTTTCACGCTTCCAACTGCCGCCTGCCCATGCGGTGGGCCACCTGGAGCACCACGCCCCTTGTCCCCATCCACAGCCCTGGAAGCCTCCCTCCTGGTGACTGGCTTTCTCATGGACCTCCAGGGACAGCAGGGACATCTGGGGGCCGAGGGACTGGGACGGTTCTTGTGCCAGTTTGAGTACCTGGGCCAAGAAATTCTCTTTCTGCTCCAGCTCATATGAACTGGGTTTTCTGTCACTTGCAACCCACATAAGAGTCCCAGCTACTCCAATGTCCAGGCTGAAACATCAAGTTCCATCACCTTCACCACCAACCTGCACCTCCGATCTTGAAAACAGATACCACCCAGCATCCTCCCCTTCTCCTTTCCCTTGTCCCCATGGAACGGTTCCACTGGGGCCTCCAGCCGACGGCCAGCGGCCCCTCTCCCAGGGAGGCGGCTTGCTGTGTGCTGGAAGGAAAGGCAGGAAGAGGAAAGCAGATGGTCTCTCAGCTGAGGAGGGAAATAGAGAATCCCCAATAACACTGGCTGGCTGATTGCATATAATTGTGAAGGAAAAACGATCTTTAAAATTAGCTTCCCAAATGCAGATATAATTTCAAGTGCCCCTTGCAGTGTGATTACAGCGTCAGTGTGATTACAGTCAGCACAGATTGCTCAGGCCCCTGCAGGCAAAAAATAACGGAGCCAACAAAGGCGCCGGGGCCAGACAGCTCCCAGAGAAGCGCTTCCAGCTGCCCAGGGAAAGCACCAGCCCAGGAAACCCAGCTAGGAAGCAGCCCTGCTTCCCTCCACATCTGGCTCAGGGCCCTCTCCAAGAAGGCCCCAGGCACATCTTTCTTCTTTCTCCCTTACTTTTTTTTAGTCTTTTGGGTCTTTGATGTTCAGACTCAAATGTCAAGAGCAACCAGTTAATGACAACAAGGACAGCTTCACTCACTGCATGCCCGTAGGGGCTGGGTGCTATACCCTATGCCTCGGTTTTCCCATCTGTAAAGTGGGCGTGGCCGTGTGTGTAACTCAGGATTGAGTGAAGGCTGGCACACAGGAGCCCCCTCCTCTCCCGCCTCCCCCTCCTCTTCCTATTTCACCCTTGCAACAACAGTGGCCCCTTCTTCACATATGGAACCTGAAGCTCAGAAAGGCTCCATTCAACTTGTCGAGGAAGAGAAGGGAAGCATGCCTAGCTCTGCCTGAGTCCGATTCTATGTTCCTGTCACCCTGGGTCCTTGTTGGGCAGCGCCAGCAGGCCAGTATGCACCCTGGCCTCAGCAGGCGGCTCCGCCCTCCTCAGGACCCAGGGTCTGGGCTCCAGCTGGGCAGCCGGCCTCCATTACTCCCCTATTCTCCCAAGGGCTCCTTCTAGCTGAGGCCCTTCACCTTGCAGGGAACCAGGGCCCAGAACTGAGAGGGACCTATCTGAGGTCACAGGCAAGTCAGGGGGAGACTGGCCCCTGTCTTATAATCCTAGCACCCTGGGAGGCGGAGGCAGGAAGATTGCCTGGGCTCAGGAGTTCAAGCCCTGCCTGAGTAAGAGTGAGATCCCATCTCTACTAAAAATAGAAAAATCAGCCAGCCTTGGTGACACACACCTGTGGTCCCAGCTACTCAGGAGAATGGGGCAGGAGGATCCCTTGAGCCCAGGAGTTTGAGGCTGCAGTGAGCTACGATGATGCCATGGCACTCTACCCAGGGCAACGGAGCCAGACTCTGTCTCAAAAAAAAAAAAAAAAAATATCGGGGGAGAATGACAAATTGTCACCAGGTACCCACAACCACCTAGCACTAGGTGGTAGTGGGGGCCTCCCCAATCCTCACCAGCACCCCCCGGAAGGGCTACCACAGCCCCATTTCAAAGAGGAGAAAAATCAAGGTTCAGAGAGGTAACGGGACAGGTTCAGGGTCCCCAGCAGGGGACTAAGAGAGCTGTGATTTTCCAGCCAGGCCTCCTGGCCAGCAGACTCAAGGTCCTTACTTGGTACCACTGGAGCCTGGAGCAAGAACCCAAGTGCTCCGACTCCCAGGTCACAGTGAGTACCTGGGAGCACATGACCACGCAGGGCCTGACGTGTGTACGCAAGGACAGCCAGCTGGCCACCAAGTGGGCTTGACCCACTGCCTGGAAACAACCTTGGCTGCGTGGCAACAAAGCCAGGCTGGGAACCAGAAGGAAACGATAAAGAGCCGTTAGCCAGCTCTGGTCCTCAACTGAGCGACTGCCCCTCATGGGATATCTGGCAATACCTGGAGACATTCTTGGCCGTCACAACTGGGGAGCAGGGTGGTTCCGGCACCCAGTGGGTAGAGGCCAGGGACGCCTCTGGTCGCAGCTGAAAGACAGAGCCTGCAAGGTGAACCAGCCAAAGCTGGGCACGACGTGGTCCTGACTGGTGCCAACCAGGCCTTGCACCCCATCGTATCCAGGGCCTCCCCAACCCCCAGCTTCGGCACACCGGAGACTCCAGAGGGGCCAGAACGCCAGGAGGCTGGGCTGGAAGAGCGAGCTCCCTGCCTCAGTAAACTCCCCGGTCCCAGGCAAGCCGCCCAGCAGCCAGAGGCCCTCACCAGGGCACTTGCCTCCCAAGGTCCCCAGATCATGACAACCATCTTCCCCTAAAGGAACATCTCGCCAGAGTCTGGCTGACCCCCCCGGCCTTTCTGGCTGCTGCTTCACTCAGTTCTCACAATGACCCCCCAGCTCCACCCTCCACATACTCATCACCACCTGCCTCTCCTCCTCCCCCCCCCCCCCGCCAGAATGGAGCTCAACAAGGCCGGACTCTGTTCTACTACCCCGGCCAGGCACACGTAGGCCCGACACCCATTCGCTGCCAACAACAAACACCCAACTCCCTGGGGTAGACACAACCCACCCTCACAGAGGCACATCACAAAGGATGAGGTCCACCGGGTCCTGGGATTCCCGAGGGCAGAGGTGGGGTGCACATGATCCCTGCTTAGCCCAGCTCCTGCCCTCGGCACAACCAGCCAGGCTGTTTCCAGCCCTCTGCATTTGTTCCAGTCCTCAAGCTGCCCACAATCTCAACAGCCTCCCCGACCCCACACCCCAGAGAACCTCAGCCCCTGCCCTGCTGCCTCGGACCCAACCACCTCCCAGCAGCCACGCTCCCAAGCCCCCTACGGCTCCCACGGCCCACAGGGCCAAGCCCAACTCCCACAATGATGGTTTACAGGATCCTGTGTGACCTGGCCTCGACCTGAGCCTCCACCCCGAATGTCATGCTCCAGACAGATGAACTTCCTTCAGCTCCTGGGAAGCTCCCGCCTGCCCCCCACCACCCCAGCTTCACCCCTCCCAGGAGGAGGGAGGGTCTGGTGCCATCCCAGCGCCACATCTGTGCAGCCCGCAGAGGTGACTGACCCTCTGTGAGTGGAGGGTAACTCCACCTGAGGACATGTGCAGTTTCCCCTCTCTCCTCCCTTTGCGGTCCTTTGGGGAGGAAAGGACAGCCAGGGCAGGGGACTGGAGGACAGACGTTGGCAGGTAGCTGCTCTGTGGGCCACTCCAGAATGAGAAAGACAGGAAACAAGCAGCAGGACTTTATCACTGTCAACCTGCTCCAAAAATTCATTCATCTGTGCCCACAGCTCAAAGGAGACGTAAAGGGGACATCCCCCAGGCCAGCCTACGGTGGCTCACACAGACCAGCAGGTAGCCCCAAGCCACATACCACTCCTACAGCCAAATCAGCAAGAGGCTATCAGCTGGACTCGGCCCCCAGGAGCCAGTTTAAACCAACACCATACCCAGTGCTTACTTGCACTGTGCTAAGCACCCTACACGGACACCTCATCTCCCTTCATGCCAGCACTGAGAGGCAGGGACCACAGTATCCCCAACTGAAGCTTAGGGACATGCAGTGACCTCCCAAGGCCACCACGCTTCCCAGAGGGGCAACCAGGATCCAAGCCAGGGAGCCCACCTCCAGGCTCCACTCATAACCACTTGGTGCACGCGTAGTCCACACCTGCCATTCAGAGAGGAAACGAGACCTGTGGGGGTCACAGGGAGTCAGTGGGTTCTCCTTCCCCAAACCCCCTCTGGCTGCTTTCTAGATGCTCTTAGCCCAGGCTTTAGTAGCTTCCTGCAGCCTCCCATGTGCACCGACCCTACATGCCCAGAGTCCCTGTTTGGAGGCTCCCTGACCTCATAGCATCGCACCTTCGCAGGTGCTCACTTGCTACCTGGATGACCTTAAATCCATACTTGTCTGCCCAGCGAGCTCCTTCTGTCCTCAAAGAAACTGCTCCAGGGACATCACTAGCATGAAGCCTTCCTCAATCTTCCCAGAGAGAGAAACCCACATGGTTCCTTGAGCACAGCTTGTCTAACGCTTCAACTCTTCTCTCTTTCCATCTCCCCACCAGCTGAGTTCCTGGGGTGCGGGGGAGCTCTGTGCTCCCAGCACCTAGTATGGTGTCTCAAACCCAGATCACTGATCAGGGACCTGTGACAGGGTATTTGTAATACCTGTAAATAAACAAAGGTGGCAGGCAGTGAACTATGGGGCTTCACACTTACTATTTCAATTGACGCACCAACTGTGAAAGTCAAGAAGGGCTTTGTTTATTCTACAGATGTAGAAACTGAGGCTCAAAGAAGCTCAACTTGCCCCAAGCCACAGAGCTAGGTTTAAACCCAGGTCGCTCCTACTCTAAAACCAGCTTCTGGGCACTGTGGCAGGCAGCTGGTGGGAAGGGAAACAACGGACGTCCGGGAAGCCAGGCTGCCCTGTGAGTACAGAGGCACCCTTGTCCCGCCAGGCGTGTCCTCCAGGCTGGGAGAACTGCCTGTTCTGGGGCACAGTAGTCACACCCACCTCTGGGGCTGAGCACGACCCAGGGATGCTGGGAGCGATGCTCTTCATTTAACATCATCGGGGATAATATGCACAGACAGGCCTGGGCACCTCATCAGCGCTGCCCAGAGATTTTAAAGGGTCACCAACATTCAAGGGCTATTCCGTAGGGTAATTTGATGGGAGCCTTGCCCTCCCCTCTCACGTAAAATAAAACCCAAACTGCAGGCCGCCGCCTGGAAAGCACTGAAGAGTCTGGCCCCGCCTGCCTCCCCACTGCCCTCCCCTGCCAGGCCTTGCCCCCGCCACCCCTACTGCTGCGGCTCCACAAACACACCGAGAGAGCTCCGGGCTGGCTCCCAAGCACCTTGGGGCCTTGCACTTGCTCTTCCCCCTGCCTGAGGTGCCCTGGCCCAGCTCCCCAGCTAGCTCCTCTCTGAACTGAGGAGTGGCAGCCACAGGTCCCTCCTTAGGAAAGACCCTCTCTGACCACCTGGGGACAGTCCCCAGACCCCTTCATATCATCCCTCTAGCTTCGTTTCCTGATCCCAGATGAAATTACCCGTTTAACTAACTGATTGACATGTCTGTTCACCACCCTCCACCCCACCTCACAAACCAAAGCTCCAAATGACCAGGCCTCCTCCATCTTGGCCACCGCTCGGCCACATTCGCCCCGAGGCCTGGCATGGAGGGATGCCAGCAGAGGCCTGTAAACAAACAGCTCTACTATGAGAATGCAGGGGTCCTTCCAGTAAAGAAACGCACGGGCAGAACAACGGGTAATTCCAGGTCTGGACGAAAGCTGGAAATGGCACAGGCCGCCAGCAAAACTCGAGGAGGGAGAGAGAGCACGGGAGCTAGTCCTGACTGGGGAGTCACCCCCGTTTTCTCCACCAAAAATTCCAAGGGCTCTTCAAGTTCGAATGTTGTAGATTTTGAAGGCTCCTATGTTCTAACTTGTTCCTCCTCTGAGGAAAATGAAGCTCAACATGGGGGGATCACACACAGGTAACGCCAGGACCCAAACCAGGAACAAAACCCCCACCCACCCATCCAGGATGGCGCTGCCCAATGAGTCCCCTGGTTGATCACCCACTTGGGCCTCCTCTCCTGAGCAGAGGCCACGCTCCTGGAGGGCCAGGACTGGGAATACCTGGCTTGAACCTGCACACGGTGGGCACTGAGAAAGCTTTCTGAATGATGGACAGTCATTGCTCACGGAGTCCGTTCAAGAACAGCACCCTGGGGGCCCCAAAGCTGGGACCTGACTTTTCCACCTCAACCAAAGCCCGGCTCTAGATGGGCACCTGCCAACTGCCAAACGAAGAAGACTCCACGGGCTGCCTGGTAAAGCACTGAGCCAGATCTTGCACTGTGTGCAGAGATGTTCCCAGTAACTGACCCCTCCCTAGACCTGCGCCTTTTGCAATGACTTTGCCACTCCCATCAAGAGGTGAAGTTAATTTTGTCACCCCTTGCATCTGGGCTGGCCTTGGATCTTGTTTTGGCCAACAAACTGTGGGGGAGAGATCAGGCCTCCAGAGGCCTTGAAAACATCCACTGCCTCTCAGACCCCGCCTCCTGGACAGAAACAAGCCCGAGCAGCCTGAGGGAGAACGAGACACGAGGCTGGTCATCCCCATCGCCCCGGTTAACCAAAGGCCAAGTCCCAGCAGCAGAGACCCCACACTGACCCGCAGCTGACCAAAGATACACAAGGGAGCCCCGCCAAGACCAGAGCTGCACAGCTGAGCCCACGGCACTGTGCGCTGAACAAATGGTTACTGCTCTAATCCACTAGTTTTAGGATGGTTTGCTATGCACAATAACTGATAAAAACTCTTGGCCGGGCATGGTGGCTCACGCCTGTAATCCTAGCATTCTGGGAGGCTGAGGCGGGCAGATTGTTTGAGCTCAGGAGTTGGAGAACAGCCTGAGCAAGAGTGAGACCCTGTCTCTACTAAAAAAAAATAGAAAGAAATTAGCTGGACAACTAAAAAACAACGACAACAACAAAAAACAAACAAAAATACACACACACACACACACATATATGAAAATTAGCCGGGCAGTTAGCCACATGCCTGTGGTCCCAGCCACTTGGGAGGCTGAGGCAGAAGGATTGATTCAGCCCAGGAGTTTGAGGGTGCTGTGAGCTAGGCTGATGCCACCGCACTCACTCTAGACAGAGTGAGACTCTGTCTCAAAAAAAAAAACAAAAAAAAAACCTCTTACTTATACCTAATGAAAAACTCTTCCTTACATCAGAAAAGGATGGAAGACGTTTATCTTCACAAAGATGTCTAATGCAGCATTATCTACACCAGCAATAAAACTGGAAATAATCTAGACATTCAATAAGATTATTGAATAATCTCATTAAATCACAGCATAGATATTCAACAGATCTATCCTGTAGGAATCTAAAATGATCTATGGTTCTTTATTTTCAGGTGTGATAATGGCATTGGGATATTTTTTAAGTCTTTAGCTTTTAAAGATCATACTAAAGTATTTACATATAAAATTATGTTTGGGATTTGCCTCAAAATAGTATGGAGGAACTAAATAAAACAAGAGCAGCCATGAGTTAATAATGTTAACACTTGGTACTTGAGGAGGGAGTGGATGTTGATTTTATTCTTTCTTTTGTATGTATTAGAAATGTTCACAATGAAAAAGTTAATAAAAATTTTAAAAAGAGCATTCTAAAGACTGTATAAACATGGAACAACTTGTTTACACCACAACACTATGTACAGAAAGCAGAAATCAAAATGCTACGTGTACAAGGATTTCAACTTTGTGACTGTTAGGTGCAAAAAGGGAAGAGAATAAACAAAAAGGAAATGTTGTCGGGTAGGGGGGTAAAGGGATGATTTGTCTCTTCAGATTTTGCCTTCATGCTGTGAAACTGTCTTTACAGAGGACCCAAAACTTCAGGGAAAAGATGACGACCTCCCATTTCCTGCAGCTGGGCTCTGTGTGAGGAGGGGGCCCTTCCCAGAAGCAGGTGGGGCTGGGGGCTTTGCTGGAAGCCATGGAAGGCAGCTGAGGAAATCCGGACTTGGCTGGGCTGTGGAGAGGACCCTCCCCAGCCCAGCTGGCAGAGGCAGGGAAGAGAGTGGGAGAGGCATCTCAACCAAGATCCGGCCTTCCCAGGATAAGGGACCACACCAGCGGCCCCTCCCTCTAACCAGGTTTGAGATCAGAAATGATGATCAGCTCTAAAATGCATCTCCAGCCAGAAAAAAATGTTTTGAGAAGAGAGTAAACTATAATCAGACCAGCCATTATCTGCTAGAAACCACCCTGGCCAATTCAGTCTGCAACTCCTCTGATCCCCCAATCCTCCCCACCACTGGGTGCTGAAACTCCCATTTTACAGATGAGGACAGGGAGGCCCCTCACCTGCCCAGGGCTCAGTCACATGCCCTGGGTGCTAGGCGGGCTTCAGAAGCCCTGTAGTGGATTCAGGCCAGCGCACCTGACGGCCTCCTTCGCAGCCAGCACCCATATGGGGGCCACAGGCATGCAGGGCAGGAGATAGAGGGGCCTGCGCATGCTGAGTGAAGCCCCTCCCAGCCTAGCCACGTGGGGTGGCAGTGCCTGCTGTACCACCTCTGCACTCCAGGGGGACGCTACGGACTGAACCTGTGTGTCCCCCTAGAACTCAGACATTGCAACCCTAATCCCCAATGTGATGGTATTAGGAATTGAGGCCTCTGGGAGGTAATTAGGGTTATGTGAGGTCATGAAGGTGGGGCCCCTGTGGTGGGATTAGTGCCCTCGCACGAAGAGGAACACAGCGGAGCACCGTCTTCCTGCCACGTGGCACACGGCGGGAAGGTGGCCGTTTGCAAGCCGTGAAAAGAGCCCTCACCAGGAGCCAAATCTGCCAGCACCTTGACTGGATCGTCCAGCCCCCAGAACTGAGAAAAGTAAACGTCTGTTGTTTAAGCCACCCAGGCTGCGGTATTTCTTACAGCAGCCAAGCTGACCAAGGCAAGAGAAGAGGGAAACCATGAGCTCCGGGGCAGGCCTACAACCCAAGAAGTGACTAAGAAAAGGGTCTTTTTCAAGTCTGAGGTTTTACTACAACAGAAAAGTCAAGTTACATTCACATATTATTTTCGGGGGTGGGGGGACACTGATAGTTTCAGAGTTAGTGTAGGTAATGAATCATCTACAAGCTTTACTGAATGACAAAGAGTGTAGGAGAGCCATCGTGTGTGTGTGTACACAGCTGCTTGTACAAACCACATGTCTGAGAAAATGCACAAGAAAGTGGCAACGTGGCTGCCCCTGGGGACGGGGGGTTGAGTATGAAGGAGACTTACTTTGTATAATACCATAAGCCCTTGATATAGTTTGTTTCTTGGCTGCTGTTGTTGTTGTTTTAAGATATGGGGTCTTGCTATGTTGCCCAGGCTGGCCTTGAACTGGACTCAAGTGATCCTCCCACCTCAGCCTCCCTAGTAGCTGGGACTACAGGCACACACCACCAAGCCCAGCTTAGATTTTTGATTATGTACGGTATTACTTTTTAACAAAAGTGTTTTAGCGCTAGTCACAAGTCAGTTGAGAACCTGCCAGAGAGAGCCAGAATGGAATTTCATGGGTCAAGTGACCAAGCCTTCTGAAGTTGGTTTCTGTTTGCCAGAGCTGTTTCCTCAGCTGACAGACTGAACCAACCCCTCCTCACAGACTCACATAACGGAGGTCCTTGCCCGAGGCTTTTCATTGTCCAAGCCCGCAGCTCAGGTCCAAACCGCAGCCCCATCAGCTAAACCGTAAGCAATGGTCACAGCCTCGTTCCCGGGGCCTCTAAGCTGGGGGCCCTCAAGTGGGGACCACAGTGCCAGCCATACAGCCAAACAGGCTCTCTGATCCCCTCTCCTGTCACCTGTGCCTCTCCAAAAGGCCCAAGAAGCTACTTCAGGGCTGTCCATGGTGGCCACAGCAAAGCGGAGGGCCCGGAGCAGCCTCCCCTCCAGAGCTCCCACCAGCCCTGCCCCTACATAGCCACCTCTGGGGCAAGGCCATTAAAGAGCTCCATTGCCTCCGAGAATTCTGGAACACCACGCAGACGCACCTAGCAGGGGTTAGCAAGCCTAGGGCAAGGGGCTCTGAGTAAGCCCTCTACTCACTTCCCCCACTGGTTCCAAAAAGGAACCATGAGAGACCCAAATCCCTAAGCAGGCCCCACCACCCTGAGCCTTCTCCCAGCCTCTGCCCCACCCCCTCTGCCCCTTTACCCAAGGCCCTTGGGACTGGGGTCCCGACAGACGGAGCGGCCTGGGTGTGTGGCTGCCAGCCACTTGCCGCCATGGAAATGTTCCCCGCGGTTCCCACCAGGTTTGCTCGGCAGCGGGAGGGGCTGGGACCTGGCTCTGCGCCTCAGAGCTGAGTGTCCTGGACAGCTCAGTGGCCCTCCCTGGACCAGTGTCCCCTCCATCTCCATCGACCCCCAGTCGATGGTTCACAGCTGCTCCTGGCTCACAGAATCCCCCGGGATCCTGGCAGAAAGACACCAACTCAGCTCTCCCCAAGCAGGACAGGGCGAGACGGCAATGGGCTAATTGTGTTTACATAACACAAGATTGTTTCATTCCACAACACTTCAGTGTCAACACACCAAGGTTCTGCACGGCCACAGTGGGGCAGGGAAGACATTATCCTTCTCCCTGGACTGCAGGGAAGCCTTTCCCAGGGCCCCACAAAACCCCACCCCACACACAGGAGGACATCAGCCCTTTCTCCAGAGGCCCAACCGCCCGGCCACTGTGCCCAGGACCCCCGGAATCTGCCTGTGTCAGACTGGCCGTGGGAACAGACCAGGGGCAGGTTTATATGAGGAGCAAGGCAGGCCTGAGAAGCTACTTCATGGCTGCCCTCGGCGGGCACAGCAAAGGCAAAAGCTTGGAGCAGCCCCCCTTCCGGAGCTCCCCACCGGCACTCCTGTCCAGCTGCCTGGGAGAATGTGAACACCAAGCACAGGCACCTAGCAGGGGTCAGGCAAGGCCTCGGGGGCGCTCTTCACTCCCCTCTGGGGAACAGCGTCCTGGCCCTGGAGAACGTGTGTGCGAACCCTCAGCCCCCATCCTGGGTCCCTGCAATCCCAGTCCAGAGCTGGAAGCTGGTGGAGGGCAGCCCTCTCCCCCACCGGCCACTGGAGCCCAGAACCAGGGGGCACGGGCACCTCCCCCTCCCCCGGCTGCCTGGCATCCATCCCCCTGCCTCTGGGGCACAGTCCCCCAGCTTCCTTTTGGGGATCCACCCTGCCCACACCCAGATCATGTGGCAGGGAACGGGACACCCTGCACTGCCAGCCCCAGCAACTGGTTCAGGGACAGGCACAGGGCCCAGGCAGACAAATCCGAGGCATCAGAATGAGCCCTCATCCCTGAGGCCCTGAAGCCAACCTGCCCAGGTCTGATCCCAGCTCTGCCACCAGGCTGTGTGAGCCCAGGCAAGTTATTTAACCCTTCTAAAAACACCCACCCTCACTGGGTGGTTATGCAGATCAAACGAAGTAACACCCCCAAGGAATTGGAAGTGCCTTAATGAAGGTCAGTTGTGAGGACTCACCTTGCACCACAAGAGCCTGAGAATGAGGCCACCGTGGAAGAGACCAGGGAAGGAGAGAGACACCAGGTCCTAAGGACCAGCACTTGAGCCCCTGAATCCACCTACCTACAGCCAGAAGACCCCATGGATTTGACACTCATAGGAGCCAATATATCCCCTTTGCCACTGAATCCAGTCAGCACTGAGGTTCCAGTCGGAACCCATCACACCTGGGACTTGTTAGGAATCAGTCGCACAAGCAATTTTCTGCTCAGACCATAACCTCATCCCAACAACTCGCCACATCTGTGGGTTACTAGAGAGAGGACAGGAAGACACAGCCACGGAAACACTGGCAGGTACAGAGCCCCGTGCACAAGGTCTCACATCCAAGGAGTCCCAGCCCATCGCTGATGCAGAGGCACCACAGAACTGCCGGCGACCCAGTGGCCACCTCAGGGAAGGGGGCACCCGCCCATTCCCCCACCCTTCCCAGGGGAGCATCCCAAATCCAACGAATTGGCTCCTTCAGCACTCCTGGCAGGGCTAGGAAAGACCACGGGGATACGGGGCAGTTACTGACCATTTGGGACCATCAAAAAAACAACTCACCCAGGCCAGACTAGGATTCCACCAAAGATGGCCCAGAACGGAACAGACCCTGGCCTCACACTCCGAGGATCCCTGGAGGCCAGAGGTGCACTGTGGGCTCTGACGCCGTCAGGCCAGAGAGCTGTCTGCATGGACCTGCAAGGCCAGCACTCTGGGCTGCAAACCCTCACCTGCAAACACCCCTTCGGGCTCCAAGGTTTTAGGAAATTATTCCTCTGAGATCATGAATCTCTGCACCTTACCCCACAGAGGAGGTTTACTCTGCTATCACCTGTCTGACACAGATGAGTGAGGGGCACCCCTCCCCTTCTTCCTTCCAGAGACGGTCTCTGGCCTCCACAAGGAAGGACAGAGGTTCGTGTGTGCACAGCACAATGTCAGCTCTTACTGAGGAAGAAATGAAAGCCCAGAGAGGAGCCAAAATGCACCAGGGTCACCCATCCAATAAGAGGCTGGGTTCAAATCCAACCACTGAGCAAGACACATGTTGCCTGTGGAATCACACAGAATCCAACACAGACCCACCAAGAGGCTTCTGAACTGCACTCCTCTCTCGTCCCATCTTCTTCCCAGATGGAAGGCATACTTAAACATAAACCAGTAAACAGCTCCATCAACCTTCGGTGGCCAATTCTAAACAAGAGTAAGAGTGAACATTTACTGCATCTTTTATCAAGGGCCTGGCCCTCTGTGTTCAGGACTTGTGGCGCCTTAGCTCACCCAACCTGCAAAACCATACTGCTGCAGACTGGCATTTCAAGTCCAATTTTAGGTGCGGAAACTAAAGGCTCAGAGAGGTTAAGTCGCTAGGGCTGAGGCCAAGGATCTGCTCCAGTGAGAACATTCCCAAGAGCCTCTTATAGGATTGTGGAGTCTTTCTAAGGAGCTTCCAAAACCCTCTAGGCCTCTAGCTTCAGTAGATAAAGTTCCAAGGTCTTCAAGGTGACCCCCAGGAGGGGACAGGGTGGTAGCTTTCACAGGAGAGTGGGCCACACAGCCTTGTCCATACGGGCTCAGAGCATTTCGAGGAAGAAGCCTGGCAGGATCTACCTAGGCCTGGGAATCCGGCTGAGGCTGTCTGGACAGAGCACCTCACAGACTGGGTGGCCCAAACTTGGCACCCACAGGCTGGACGGCAACGCCACTGGCCGATGGCTGGGTCCTGGGCAGTCCCACCGTCAGCCTCCCCAGCCTGACTGGGTGTCAGCTGAGTCGGCACCTGAATTTCCGGACACTCTCCAGGCAAGCCATGCATCCAAATGAAATTGAAAATGAAAAAGGGAAAAATGACTACGGGGCACTGAGGGCAGGTAGCTGGAGAAGAACTCAGACAAAAGACAGCCATCTCTGCCTTCATTTTAAAAGATAAAAACAAAAAAACTCTGCAATGGTCAAGAGTACGGGCTCTGGAGTCACACGGACTGACGTTCTAATGCCACCCCCAGGAGTAACTAGCTATGAAACCTCAGGAAGGTCACTTACCATCTCTGAGCCTCAGTTTCCACAAATGGACTGAGAGCCTCAAAGAGCCACATGTGAGCACTCAGTGTTGTGCCAGGCACAGAGCTGGCGCTCCCTAACGGGAGCCACTGTTACTTCCTGGGCTAAACCTCTTGTACCGCTCAAATAATGCAGGGCAGGGCGACCCTGCAGTCTTAAGCACAGGCTTATGCGCACTTTGGGAGGAGGCTTTGCTGCCCCGCTCCATGCTACAGGCTCCATGCTACAGGCAGCCGCTGTGACCTCCCCTGTGAGCACATCCCTCACCAGCAGGGACACCTCCCGATATACAGGCAAAGGCCAGAAGCTTGGGCCTGGACTGTCCTCCCCTGCAGCTTCGGCCCTCCCAGGAGCAGCAAGGGGACTGAGTACCCAAATCTCCCTGAGCACAGGCCACAGCTTGGCTGTGCCCAGGTCAAGGTGAGAAAAGGGTGCTTGGGAGCTGATTCTGCAAGAAGCAAAACTTCCTTCCGACAAGACCCCTTGCCGCTTTGCAGACCTTTCCACGGGGAGACAGCGAGGCCTCTGACAGAATGGCCAGAATTTCTTTCCTTTTCAAGGGTCCCATAATGAATGTTAGGACTTCTGGGTTCAATCCAAGCTGCCCCACCTGCCCGCTCTACGACTCGGGGCTAACCTTATCTTCTTTCCGAGCCTTCATTTCCACATCTGTAAGATGGGTCAGGGGTGCAGAGTGAAGACAAAATTTCATCTAGAAAGAAACCAACAGTCCCACATCTCTCTATTCCTCATGAAGAAACCCACAAGCCAGGTGTAGTGCCACACACCTGTAATCCCAGCTCCTCAGGAGGCTGAAAGCAGGAGGATCGCTCGAGCCCAGGAGTTCAAGACCAGCCTGAGCAACACAGTGAAACCCTGTCTCTAAAAAAAAAAAAAAAAAAAAAAATTAAAGGAAAAGAAATTGGCCGGGCACGGTGACTCACGCCTGTAATCCTAGCTCTCTGGGAGGCCAAGGCGGGTAGATCGTTTGAGCTCAGGAGTTCTAAACCAACCTGAGCAAGTGCGAGACCCCATCTCTACTATAAATAGAAAGAAATTAATTGGCCAACTAATATACATAGAAAAAATTAGCCAGGCATGGTGGTGCATGCCTGTAGTCCCAGCTCCTTGGGAGGCTGAGGCAGAAGGATCGCTTGAGCCCAGGAGTTTGAGGTTGCTGTGAGTCAGGCTGACGCCACGACACTCACTCTAGCCTGGGCAACAGAGTGAGACTCTTGTCTCAAAAAAAAAAAAAAAGAAAGAAAGAAACTGATGAGCCTAGAGTCCTAAGAGGCATCTAGCCTGGTACATGGTAGGCAAGAGCTGCCTGGCAGCTGATTGGTGGCTGAACAAGTGTCCTAGAAGGACCCCATGCTGTCTCTAGTGATCGAAGGGCCTCTGCAGTGCTCGCCACTGTATGGATCCCCAGAACCTAGGAGCACCCAGCATGCAGCAGGCACTCAATAACTGCACATCATGTGAGTGCATGAAGAAATGAATGAGGTGCTTTTTAAAAAGAAGATGCTGGGGCCCATCCCAGATTCATTCCAGGGGAAGGGGAGGCCCAGAACCTGCACTAGGACAGGGCCCCAAGGTGGGGGCCGGATGTTTCCTCACCTCTGCAGCCCAGCCCTCGACTGCTGGATGGAAATAGGGTCTGAGGCAGAAATGAAAATGAAACTGCCACGGGAGCGTTCTCCCTGCACACTTGCACCCACCTACCACACCCTGATCCACCCAGGAAGCAGTGAGCTGGTCACTGGCATTGAAGACCCACCCACCCCCAGGAAAAGACTGCCTGGGCCTACCCCCAGAGATGTGTCAGAGAGCCTGCCCTAGCCTTGGGAGGGTAGAGGTACGGTGGCCCCTGGGTGAGGAGGAATCCTATCATTCATTAAGCACCTGCCATGCTCACTAGCCCTCGGGTGGATGTTCTACACCCACTTTACAGATGGAAGAGCAGAGGCTCAGGGAGGCAGAATGACTTACCCAGTCATCTGGGCCAGCTGGGCAAGTCTCCTGCTCCACTGCTATCTCCACCACCCACCATCTGGCTGGACCCAATAACCACTGGGCAAGTCTCCTGCTCCACTGCTATCTCCACCACCCACCATCTGGCTGGACCCAATAACCACACAGAGAGGATGCTCAGAAAAGAACTTGGTTTCCTTCTGAAGCCAATGGTGGCTGGATGTTCCCCCTTCAAGACAAAGGCATGGAAACAGCGTGGTTTGAGGAGTCAACCAGCCTCAAGGGCGAATCCCAGCTTGACTGCTCACAGATGAGTGACCAAGCAGGTCCCCTGGCCTTTCCTGAGCTCCAGAGTTCTCATCTAGCAAAGAGAGGCCCACCACCCATCTCGGAGGGTAGTTTTCCTATCTGCAGTAGCGCCTGGCCCATGGCAGGTTCTCTCGACCCTCCGGAGCCTGGTGTGAGCCACTAACATACAAGAGAGCAGAGGGGAAGCTGGACACAGCCCTCAGAAACACCCCAGGTCACCTGAACAAGCCCCAAGTGCCAGTTTCGGGCTTGGGCTCCAAGAGCACCCTGGGTGACCCCAGGCCACATGAGGACGGCTGCTGAGGAGCCGATGGGTCTGCAGCGTCAACTGCAAAGGAAAACACCACGAACATCTGGACAGGCTGGTCCCCAGGAATGTCTCCTGTGCAAAACTAGCTACTTCAGTACTCGCCAGGGCAAACCAGCAGCCAGAGGCAAGAAATCATAAAAGGAGAGGAGGAGGCACACAGCTCCTGAATGACGATTCACTTTCTAAAACGAAGATTACTTTTTTAAAAGGAGGTACTATATAGCATTCCCTCAAAAGCTAGCTTACCAGCTGACCTCAAAATGAGTGGGAGCAGAAACCTTATTCACATCCAACTGTTCAGACACTACACTCATGAGGCACTTCACTAAGTATTTACTGAACGCACCTAAACCATGTGGGAGATGTAACCAGTGGAGGGCAGGTTGCAATGGTTAGGGGTGCCCAGCCTGGTGAGCCCAGCTCTGCCCCGTGCCCACCTAATGCAGTCAGCCTCCTCAACCTCAGTATAGTAAAAGAAATGCAAATCCAAAGTACCATTTCTCACCCATGTATCTGTCCATGCGCCGTGCTGGGGAGGGTGTGGGTGCTGGGAAGGGTGTGGGTGACAGGCCCTCCCACTCACTGTCACTAGAACTGAAACAGTGAAATCTCTTTATGAGCAGTTTCAGAACGCGAATTAAAAAGTATTATAAAATGCCCATGCCCTTTCACCCAGCACTCACTCGCACAGCAATGTGCACACAGGAAAGGGAAGGGCACTGCCATGCTGCCTCTACCAGCAAAAGCCAACCCCAGGGGAAGAAATGCAATCTATCCTTCTAAGATGTAGACCATGCAGCCATTTTTTTTAAATGAGGCAATGAGGCACCACGCCTGTAAATCCTAGCACTCTGGGAGGCCAAGGTGGGAGGATCGCTCAAGGTCAGGAGTTCAAGACCAGCCTGAGCAAGAGTGAGACCCCATCTCTACTAAAAATAGAAAGAAATTAATTGGACAACTAAAAATATATAGAAAATATTAGCCGGGCATGGTGGGGCATGCCTGTAGTCCCAGCTACTTGGGAGGCTGAGGCAGAAGGACTGCTTGAGCCCAGGAGTTTGACGTTGCTGTGAGCTAGGCTTGGACAACAAAGCAAGACTCTGTCTCAAAAAAAAAAAAAAAATATATATATATATGGATATATATATATATATTTAAAAAAAATAAAAAACGGGGCAATGATACAAAACTTCCTTCAAATGAAGCAGTGATGTGGAATTTCTCCAAGACACACTGTTCCACACAATGAGCAAGAGCACAACAGTAAGTATGGCCAGAGACCCACACTCACATGTGCCCCTGTGTTTGCATAAACACCTATGGAGACAGGCTGCCCCTGAGTAACTGGATCTCAGGAATAAGAAGGAAAAGGGCTGACTTTTCATTGTGTACTTTGAGTCTTTTGAATTTTAACATACGCATGTATTAAATACTCAGAACAACACCAGAAACAACAAATTAGCTAATAATAGTAATAACATTATGAATGGAGACTCCTGGTACTTTCAGGAAAGCCAGAACCAACTCTTCTCAATCTCCAAACTTAAAAAAATGCAAGTATCCACTCTAGCCTAGGCAACAGAGTGAGATTCTGTCTCAAAAAAAAAAAAAAAGAAAAGAAAAGAAAAGAAAATGCAAGTATCATTTTGTGGTAACATAATTTTCTCAGCTTCCCTATCCATAAAACAGAAGAGGACAGAACCCCCCTGAGGGGGAAGGGCTGCAAGATTCAGATAGGCCATGTGCTGAAAGACAACAGGCCCTGTTGTGATGCCTGGGCAGCCTCCAGGCAGCGTAGGGCCCCTCTTTAGCCATCCTGAGTTTCAAATCCACAAAACCTACATCCCAGCAAGATGATCAGTTGGCACCTATCATGGACTTCAGGGTCACTTGCAAACTGCCAAAACCAAGAACCCAAAATCTGCAAACATCAAAGGTCCCTGAATAGAGAGGCACTGTAGGCAGAGACCCACTCACCCACTCACTCCCCAGGGACGACAGCAACAGCAGCAGCAGCCATTTACAGAAATCCAGGCACTATCCTAAGCACTTCACCTGTCTGGCAAGTTCACTCATTTAAAGCTCTCAACAACCCTGAGCTAAATACTGTTATTACCCTCACTGTACTGACAAAGAAAGTGAGGCCCAGAGAGGGTAAGGAATGTGCCCAAGGTCACGTGGGTAGTCAGCATGGAGCCAAGCCTGAAACCAGCAGCCCCATCAATGGACAACTCGTGTCCAGACAGACGTTTCCTCCCACGTGAAGTGCGGTTTGCTCCCTAGGAGGCTGGTAGAAAGTGTGTATTTGCAAGGCCGGGTTACAGATATTCCCTGTGCACTGCTGCAAAGGAAACCTAAGTCAGTACCTCCTCCCACCTCTGCATGCCCGAAATGGTGGCAAATCCAGACATTAAAACAAACAAAAGAATACCCACCCACAGACCGGCATCACTTAATCCTGGAAAAGGTCTTCCTCCCCAGCCCCCACGCTCTCCCAGAAGAATTCCAGCCCAGAATGCTAAGCCTCCCAGCAGAAAGGGACCTCGAAAATGGCCCAATTTTAAAGAAAGAAATGTAGGGCCCCAGGGGAAGGGACAGGCCCAGCCGCAGCCTACATTGTCCCTGGCATGCCTCCCGGGCCGGTTTACTCCTGACACCAAACACTCAGCACCATGAGGGCAGGGGCTCTGCCCCGCTGCACTCCAACCCGCACCTAACACCAGGCCTGGATTCCAGAAGGTGCTCGGTAAACACGAACATCCATGAACTGCTCAGGCCCTTCTGAGGAAGTGTGCAAATGGGTCCTCGGTGAGACACCACTGCCTGAGACTGCTCCATAAACATGCTTCCTGCAAGCCCAGTCGGCCCAACTGGCCACCCAGTTTCTCAAAGACAAGAACTTCACATTCTTCTGTTATGGGGGCCTCCAGGAGGCCCGGGCCGAACCTGAGCAAAGAAGAGACACTTAATACACACAGAGGCCACATTCTCTGGTGGAAGCCTCAGGACTAGACTTAGGGACGCTCTTTAACTGGCTGTGCAAGTCCCTTCCACTCTCTGTACCACAGTTTCCCCACCCCTCCATCCCTGGGTTGCTGGGAGGATTAAGTGAGATGAGGTACCTGGAAGCACCTCATTAAAAATCAGCTATTATTGCAGTAAAGACAGATGAGGTCCATCCGCATTTCACACCAAAAGGCTCCATGAAGTCATGTGCCTCTTTCAGCACCTCCCTCAATGGAGGTTCAGCCAGAGAGGAGTTGGAGGAGACACATAGAAAACACAAATGAAGGGAGCCCGGCCCAGCCAGCTTTCCCCAACAGGCACTTAAATTAAAATCACCTAGTATTTCCAACTAACAACTATATTTCTTACTTCCTCTCTGAAGCCCCTTCCGGGAATCTTGAGAAAGCCACAGGGACTGGGTGTGACGGAGCCGCAAGGCTGCTCCCTCCCGTGTTAGGAAGGGAAGGAAGGTGAGAAGGGTGGAAGAGAACACAACCTGAGCCATGTCGCCGCAGAGGGGGAAGAAACAGAGGACGGCACCAGGAACAAACAGTTCACTGAAAACACACGCTGATTCGAAGGCCCATCTGTGGGCTAGCCGGAGGCCTCATCCCATCAGGGCACTCACTTGAAAGGGCTGGCCCTTGTGCCTACCTAAGGCAGGTGGGTAACTTCGCGGGACTTGGCTGCACGCACCTACTGTTGCCGTGGACGTGCACTGCCCCCTCAGAGAACAAGGCGTCACACTTGCAGAGGGACTCAGCCTTGCGAGGAAAGTGTTCCTAGGGACTAAATAGCAGCAGCTGGACCCCAAGGAAAACAATGAGCGGGTCTGCCTTATTGTTAAAGGTGCCCAAGGAGGAAGGCTTTGTCAGAGCAAATCTGGAGGTCACCAGGTTGGACCCATCTAGAAGTTAAAGGAAAAGAGCAAGAGTATGGAACCTGCCCCCTCCTGTGCCTGCTTCCCCATCTGTAAAACAAACGGGCTGGATGAGATGATCTCCAACATCTCTTCCTGCTCTACGATTTTTACGAAGCCTGACATTCAACTAAACAACTCATTCCAGACTAGGGTCATCCTCTGACACTAGCCCAAACATTCAGAGCAGAGCCTCAAGTCATTTGCAAACATTTCTGGACTTTTTCATTAGGGAACTCATAGACAATTCATCATCCATCAATACAAAAGCCTTGCACTCCCAGATTCTGAATGTCAAAAACATGGCATTGTCCATTCACACGGTCTCTCATGCCACTAAGATCACACTGGCATTCACATCAAGCAAAACAACAGCAAAGGGCACTCTGGTCACCAGCTCACCAGCTAGAGCATTTTGCAGCCAGTATAGAAATGTGACCACCAGGGGGCACTGCCCTGAAAGTATCATAATAAAAAAGAAACAGAAAAACTCTTTTTGGTGTTTTCTTTTCCTTAAGCTCAAGTGACAAAACACCTAAAGCTTTCCTAATGAAAACACAAAGTGGGTTTCCTGGGGTTCCAGGATGGCCCAGATGTCTTTTGGCTTCTGATTGAAGCCAATATTTTGGCCAAAAGAAGGCAACTAAGACTTTTAACACAACCACCCTTTCGGAGAAATGAATGCTATGCTCCCAATTTCCCCCAGAAGGGTTGACACCATAGCTTGCCCTGAACCTCCCACCCCTTTAAAGGCAAGGGGTCCACAGAGCAAGCCAATCTGCAGGTCCGGCCTGAGGACCGGACCTGGCTGTGCATCTCGGCAAGAAATGTTTTGCTAGAGCTGCCTAATTACCGAGTAAAACATACCAACCCAATGACAAGCCTCAAGCTTCGGTTGTGGACACAGGATGACAAAAATACACAGAGACAGCAGTAAAAAGTGTGCAAGGTATCAACCAGGATTTCCCAAGTCTTACATGACTGCAGGGGGAGCTCCAGTGCCTCCCATCATCACTGGACTTCGAGAACATGCCAAAGAGGCTTCTCCAAATTTCTTCAGTGTCTAGGGTGCCCCTTCCACAAGTGCGTGTATCCATGGTGCAATGTTCAAGTATCCTCCTGTAATATTCCAAATCCCTAGGACCCATTTTCAAGGCTCTAGCTTCGAGTCCCTCCCGATTTCCTTGTGAATTCCAGGGGCCACTCTGCATTCCCTACTATGAAAAGCTTGCTTTCTCCTAGGGATGCCAGCCTGGGCAAAGACTGCCTATCACATCCTCAGACCAAGGGACACAAGACCAGGAACTATTATAAAATAAGCAAGCTGAGCTCCTGCAGCTGCAAGGAGAAGAGTGCTCTCGGGGCTTGCACGGGGCAAAGGAGCAGCAGGCCCTTGGGACAGGCATGAGGTGCACAGAGGTGCTGCCTGGCTCACCTGCACATGCCAGCTCAGACTGGCCCCTGGCACACCAGGGAATAAAGAAATGCAACTATTCAATTCTCTGAGATGTCTGGGGACCCACAGGGACTAAAATGCAAGTAGGGCCCATTTATAAAATCAAATCTACCAAGCTGAGGTACTGCATCACAAAAGGTTTCCACCCTGAGTTTGCAAAAGGCTTCTGGAGCTGGATTCTCTCAGGCTTTCCTTGAGAACTGGATTTAACTAACAGCTTCTCAGAAGCAAAGCCACAGCCGTGGAGCAAGGCAAAGCCCACCTGACCCAAGACTCAGTACTTCTGTAATGTGTTAAAAATATGATCCCATAAACACCAGAGAGCCACCGGGAACACCAGCATGGTGGGAGGGGGCACACAGCCTGGATGGTCCAGGGCCATTCTAAGCCACAGGCACTCACTTCCCCAGCACCTTGACTGCACCAGCCACTCCCTAGCCATGGGACCCTAGGCAGGGGACCCTAGCCCTCCGCTGATCAGCCCCTTTTCTCAGACACGTGGCCCAGAATCACCACCCTGGCCAATTTGCAAGGCTACTGTGAGGCTCTAATGAGACAGCAAATCACCACATACATGCCAAGTATTGCCACTCGCTTCAGCTGGGCTTAGCCCGCTGCTGTGCAATGACAGCTTCCAGAATCCAGCACACGCGGGGCACGTAGTCGGTGGTCCACAAACGCTGGTGTCCCTCTCCACTAAAGGGAAGAGGACGAAGGAGGAGAAACACTCCGGTCCCAAAAGTACCCCCAAGCCTCCAGCCGACAGCGTGGATTCCCCGGTTTCCCAGGTCCCTCCACCAACCTTCAGCCGCGCTCCCACCGCGCCCCGGGCGGCTGGGGGCCTCCCAGCGGGGGCCCAGTGCACCTGACCGCCCGGGTCCGAGCCCCGTCGCCCGTACTGGCCACCGCCGCCCTCGAACACAGCCGGCGGCCCACAGCCACCTGGCCACTCGGACTCAGTCTCCCCGCGCGCCGCTTCTTCCCGTTTTGCTCTAACCTCCCCAAACAACCGCTGAGGCTGGACCGGCTCAGGCCGGGGGTCCCGGGCACCGGAGCGGCGACCCTCCTCACCTGCACAGCTCGGCGAAGGCCTGGAAATTGAGCTTCTTGATTTTCTTCTCGCTCAGCCAGTAGCCGACCCTCTTCCCTTTCAGAAAGGTCTGCATCTTCCTCCTCGGGCGGGGGCCGGGGCCGGGGAATCGCCACAGGCCGAGTCTGGCGGCCGGCGCGCGCCGCGAGCGTGCGGGCACCTCCTCCCGGCGGCGGGGACGCGGAACGGGGCTCCGGGCGCGCAGTCCTGCGGAGGGCGGGCAGGGGCGGGGCGCGGCGGGCGGCCGGGAGGAGGGAGCGGCTCAGCGCGGAACGCCACTGGCTGGGCCGCACGGGCCGCCCGCAACGCCGCCGCCGCCCACGCCCCGCCGCCCGCCTGCCCGCGAGCGCCGCGCCGCCCGGCCCGCGGGCTGCAGCGGGGGCCGAGCCGGGGCCCGCGGAAGGGGAGGCCGGGCCTCCGCGGACGCCGCCCCCGCCCGGCGCGCCTCCCCGCGGCCGCGCGGGCCCCAGCCACACGCGTCCGGCGGCGGCAGACGGGCGGCCTCCGCGCCCGCCCTCCCGCGCCGGGTCCCGCCCTCCGCGCCCCGGGCGCCGCGTGCGGCCGTTCCGAGCCGGGCGCGTGCCCTCGGCGCGCTCGGACCCCGCGGTCCTCACCCGCCGCCGCCGCCGCCACTTCCCCCTCAGCCTCGGCCTGGGCCTCGCGCGCAGCCCGCCGAGAAGGGCGGCGGCGAGCGCCCGCGCGCACGCCGAGCCGGCCCCGCCGCCGCCGCCCCGCGCTGACCCGGCCGGCCGGCCGCTGGAGCCCGGCGGGCCGCGAGGGCGCGCGGCGGGCGGCCGCCAGGGGGCAGCGCCGCCCGCCGCCTCTTAAAGGCGCCGCGCCGCCCCTCGCAGTTACTGGGAGCTTGTTTCCGTCGACGGGTCGGAGGCGCAGCGGTGTTTCTAGGGCGGCCCTTCCCAAGTGGTTTTACTTTTTACAGGGGCGAGGGGAGGAAGTCGTGGTGTGGGCACTTCCTGCCTGTCCTTTGGGGGTGATCGAGCCGCTGAAGGTCTCTGTCCCCCCAGCGGTGTTCAGCCCCCCGAAGGCAATTCGTTGCAACTGCAAGCGGAGGGCGGAGACGGTCAGGGGGATCTCCCCTCTTCGCTGAGGAAGCCGGCCCTGGCCCAGGATGGAGGCCCCTGGGGAGCGGTGGGGCCCTCTCAGGCAAAGGACGTTGACCACCAACTCACACTCCCGGCCCCTTCAACGGAGAGGGAAGGGGGGCTACAGGCCGCAAGAATAAGAGGGACATCCCCAGGAGACGCTTTCCTTGGAGGTGCGGTCATGCCCACACCCTGTGGGGCACCAGGGAGCACTCCTGCTGCCAAGAGCTGCTGGTGTGGGGAGGAGACGTGGACATCTCTCCGCAGGCCAGGCAGAGAAAGGTGGATTCCCGTGGAGAGAAGGCCCTTAGGAGGAGGCATGGATGCTGGCAGTGGAGAATAAGGAAGAGGAAGGAGCTTGAATTGAGGCCGGGAGGAATGAAAGAGCCAGGTGGTTAGGGGGCGACAAAGACTTTATCCTTGACAGAACTTGAGTCATACTGCTCTGAGTCCTCTTTCTGACTAGGCCCTGGCCTTGAGTTCTATTTTAATAAGAACCCTGCTTCTTGGCCGGGCGCTGTGGCTCACGCCTGTAATCCTAGCTCTTGGGAGGCCGAGGCGGGCGGATTGCTCAAGGTCAGGAGTTCAAAACCAGCCTGAGCAAGAGCGAGACCCCGTCTCTACTATAAATAGAAAGAAATTAATTGGCCAACTGATATATATATAAAAAAAATTAGCCGGGCATGGTGGCACATGCCTGTAGTCCCAGCTACCTGGGAGGCTGAGGCAGAAGGATCACTCGAGCCCGGGAGTTTGAGGTTGCTGTGAGCTAGGCTGACGCCACGGCACTCACTCTAGCCTGGGCAACAAAGTGAGACTCTGTCTCAAAAAAAAAAAAAAAAAAAAGAACCCTGCTTCGTCAGGAAGATCCCCCACCCTTGGTGTTCGGGTCACCCCAGCCTGCCTGCAGTAAGACTCCTGTCTGGTCAGCTGAACCAGAATCCTCTGGCCTTGATGTTTCTCCACTTAGCAACTTGCTATCCACTGACTGCCCCTGCTCCTTGGCTACAGATTCCCACTTTTCCTTGTTGTCATCAGAGTTGAGCTCAGTCTCCCCCACTGCAAAACCCCTGCTGCAGTAGTCCTGTTCTTGAGTGAGGTCTTCCTTGCCAGCTTGAAGATGTATCTGATTAATTTCTTATTTAACAAAGGAGTGAAAAAGGATGGGTGGAGAGTGGAAAAGCACTGGGTGGTAGACAGGGCTCCCTCGCAGCCCAGCTGGGAAAGAACTGTGCATGCCGCACCCAAGGGTACTGGGTTCCCTAAGCCATGGGAGCCTGGGGGGGGGGGAGGTGACAGGGTCAAGGGTCAACTCTGTGCCTATGAAAGCCTGGATTCTGGCAGAAGATGGAAAGCTGGATAAAGGGGCGATCATGGCAAGGACCCCCAGGCCGAGAGAGAAAAGGGGTAAAGGAAGGCTAATGGGGTAAAAACAAAGGGGGTGCAGGAGCAACAACAAACTCGGTATTATTGAAGTCAACAGTAGGAAATCTCTGACACAGGATATAAATGTTCTGCTGTTCTCAAGAGCTGAAAGAGCCATTGAGGCTGGGTGGTCTAGGAGGCTTCCTGGACTTCCTTCCCTCCTCCAACAAACACGTGGAGCCCGATGTGTGGCAGAGACACTGCAGAGCACTGGAGTACGGAGGAGTGGAGCCAAAGTCCCCAGAAATGGGATCCCACATTTCTAATCAAAGCCATTGGTTAGAAACATGGGATGAGAGCCAAAAGAGAAATGGGCAGGGAGATGGCAATCTGTTCTGCTTGGCTGAATGACCGGGGAGGCTATGGCATTGAGGGATGAATAGGAGTTCAATGGGGAATGGAAGGGGCATTCCAGGCAAAGGGAAAAACAGGTGCGCAGGTTCGGGGGGTGAAAAGGCAAGAACACCGTAACTAGCTGGGCATGGTACGATGGGGATGGGTAGGAAGATGCAGCCTGAGTAACAGATTAGGGGACTGGGACTTGGGAAGGACCTGAAGGCAAAGAGTGTGTGTGTGTGTGTGTGTGTGTGTGTGTGTGTGTGTGTGTGTGTGGTCAGCTCCTAATGAGGAGCTGAATGAAGTTCTTTTGGCCTCATCTGTAAAGTGGAGATAAAATATCCCACCGGAGTTGCTGAGAAGACTTAACAGGCCAGCAGAGAACTTGCCTTGAGGGCCAAGTGTGTACACGTCACTGGGTGTCCTCAGGCTCACAGAAAGCCCCTTCTTTCAGGCCCAGCCCCAGGGCCCTGCTTTCTTCCCCTGATTACAACCTGCCCCCACGGCCTTTCTTCCTCTTGGTCTCCCAAGTGGCAATCAGGTGAGGCTTGTCCGTGCTGAGACTTCCAAGGTGACCACACATGTCTACTCTCCCTCTCAGCTGGACCACTTACTTGCTATGTGCCCTTGTAGGTCCGTTAGCCCATGGCGGCCTCAGATCTCCGCCCTATCTCATGGGGTAAGCCCTGCTCCATGAGAGCTGTTGGAAGCGCAAAAGAGAGGGGCTGTGAGCTCTAAAATGTGTCAGGGGGACAGGGGATGCACAAGAGAATTGATGTCACTCATTGGAATGGGAAGAACAGTCTTTGGCTTCAAGACCTAGCTTGAGGGTCCTAATTTGGCTCTTCTCAGCTTTGGCAAGTCACTTAAGTGCTGTCTCTGAGCTCCAAGTGGGGAAAATCCTACTTATCTTAAAGGATTGTGGTGAGGATTAGAACAGTGTACCAGACTTGGTTCTCAGCGGGCCACCAGAAATAGTGCTTGTTAATGTCTCATCCACCAAATGAATCCTCTCACTCCACCCTCCATCCTACCCCAGGGCTTCTGGAACCCCTGCAGCTGCCAGAAATTATGAGCATGATGGTCATAGCTTTCAACAAACTCTCAAAGGGTCTATGAACTGCCCCAAAAGTTGAGTCACTGATTACTCCAACTTCCTCCCTTACCAATAAAGAAACAGGGCCTGGAGAGAGAAGGGGATTTACTCAAGGTCACAGAGCAAGTAAGTGGGAAAGTTAGGACCAGCATCCGAGCGCCAAGGACTCCCTTAACTGCCCCCCAGCCTCAGCCCCAGCCCCACCCCCACACACATCAGGCACTGCTGACCCTCCTTCTGGAGATCCGGGGATGAGAAAAGGGAGGGGCGGGTTCTAGGACTGAGCCCCCTGCCCAGGTGGAACAGGATCCTCCCACTGCACAGGTGGAAAGAGGGACCCACCCACTCTTCTCTGGAACCTTGGGCAGAACATTTAACATTTTTATCTCGGTTTTAAGGTGAGAGCTCTAGGACTAGGACACCCTTCAAAGGTGTCCCACCTAGACCAAGGAAACAGGCCTTTTTGCCCACACCACCCTGCCCAATCAACCAGTCTGGATGTGGGCTGACTCTAGGGAGGGGCATGACTCCAGCCAAAATTTCTCTACTGGGTGGGATGGGGGAGACGGATGAAAAATTACCGATTGAGGCCGGGCGCTGTGGCTCACGCCTGTAATCCTAGCTCTTGGGAGGCCGAGGCGGGCGGATTGCTCAAGGTCAGGAGTTCAAAACCAGCCTGAGCAAGAGCAAGACCCCGTCTCTACTATAAATAGAAAGAAATTAATTGGCCAACTGATATATATATAAAAAATTAGCCGGGCATGGTGGCGCATGCCTGTAGTCCCAGCTACCCGGGAGGCTGAGGCAGAAGGATCACTCGAGCCCAGGAGTTTGAGGTTGCTGTGAGCTAGGCTGACGCCATGGCACTCACTCTAGCCTGGGCAACAAAGCGAGACTCTGTCTCAAAAAAAAAAAAAAAAAAAAATTACCGATTGGGTACAATGTATACTGTTTGGGTGGTGGGTACACTAAAAGCCCAGACCTCACCATTATACCATATATCCGTGTAACAAAACTGCACCTGTACCTCTTAAATCTATTGAAATTTTAAAATACATACATTTCTTGGCTGGGCGTGGTGGCTCACTCCTGTAATCCTAGCACTCTGGAAAGTGGAGGCAGGAGGATCGCTTGAGGTCAGGAGTTTGAGACCAGCCTCAGCAAGAGCGAGACCCCATCTCTACTAAAAATAGAAAAAATTAGCCAGGCATAGTGGCAGATGCCTGTAGCCCCAGCTACTCGGGAAGCTGAGGCAGGAGGATTGCCTGAGCCCAGGAGTTTGAGGTTGCTGTGAGCTAAGCTGATGTCATGGCCCTGTAGCCTGGATGACAGAGTGAGACTCTGTCTCAAATAAAATATATACATTTCTCTACTACTCGGTTTCTTTCATCACCACAAAGCCCATCAAGCCTTCCCCACTTATCTGTTCTCTACTATTTAGCCAACACTGTCTTCAGATGCAAATCAGATCTGATCAGGCTACAGTTACCTCTCTTCACACCACCTTAAATGGCTTCCCACTGAACTTGGGATAAAGCCAAAACTCCTTGACGAGGCCACGGCCTCCCAGCTTCCTTCCTCACCCCGTTCCCCTTGCTCTCTGCCTGCCATGCTGACCTTTAGGCATGCAATCCCTTTTCCTAGAATGTTCTTCCCTCTCTTTGTTTATTAAACCATCCACCAGCGTTCAGCTCAGGGGTCCCTTCCCTGCCTTTCTGGCCATCTAGTACCTCCAATGGTGGTGGTCACCCCAGTCTGCTCATTGTACTGGTTGAGTTCTTGCTTCATGTTTGTTTGTCCCACCACCGTAAGCCCCTTGAGGGCGGGAGCTGTGTTTTTTCCTGCTCATCCTGTGTCCCATAGTGTTCCAGCAGGTGATGCTGACTCAGAGTCTGAGTTCTGTCTGCATTGGAGATGGGGCCAGGCTAGATCTAACACTCTGCAGGCAGAAGTGCTCGGTAAACCTTGACTGAACAAATGCAGGTGTGGAAGTTAAATTGGCCAGTTCAAGACGTAGCCAGACTGGCATGACCACTTATTGTCTGTGTGACAGTGGCAAGTTAATAACGCTGTCTGAACATCAGTTTCATCATTTATTAAATGGGAGTGACCATCAGACCTAGTTCTTAAGGTTGTTAAAAAGTTTAAATGAGTCTAAATCCATAAAGCTAAGTCTGTAAAGGCCTGTAAATTCATGAAGGAGCAAAATTCTTACAGGACTGCTTCAGACATGCCTGGTGGGTATGGGCCACTGCTGAGCTGTTATTGTTCCTGCGTCATCCGTACAGTGGACCCCCGTGGCCATTAAAGTAATCCAGTGGGATAACATCTGCTCATCCATTCCTTCAATAAATATTTATTAAGCAGCTACTATGAGCCAGGCACTATTTTAGGTGCTAGGGTTACTGCAATGATGAAAACCACACAAACTCCCTATCCTCGTGGGGTCTACTTTCTCAAGGAGCACCTAAAGCACACACTACAAGATAAGCAATAAATTATATAGAATGTTAGTAAGTGATGCATGCTGCAAAAACAATTTGAGCTTACTAAGGGGGACAGAAAATGGTGGGTTTCTGTCTTAATCAGGTAGTCAGAGTAGATTCCACAGGGAGAAGACATTTGAGCAAAACTGTGACAAAGGTGTTGTAAGCAAGCCAAGCAGATATCTGGGTTAGGAGCTCAGGCAGAGGAACAGCAAATGCCCTATGGTGGGCTTGGGCCTGGTAGGACAAGGGACAGCAGGGAAGCCAGACCGGCGGGAGCAGAATGAGCAAAGGCGGGGAGTAGTGGCGAGAATGGAGGAGAGAGACCAGCGAGGAGGACACTGCAAGCATCCAGGCAGATGGGGCCCAGGTGGTAGCAGGGAAGGTGGTGAGGAGGGGTCAGATTCTGGACATAATTCAGAGGCAGTGGGATTTCCTGGCGGGTGGAGTATGGGAATGCAAGCAAAAGAGAAGGCAGGGATGTCTAAGCTTCTGGGCCTGAGCAACGGGAAACATGGAGTTGCAGACAGTTGAAACGGGGAAGACAGAAGGCGATACAGGTTCAGGGGCTTCAGCCAGGCTAGGTTTGAGACATCTGCCAGATGATCTGAGTGCAGATGTCCAGCAGGCAGTGTGATAAGAGGCTGGAGTTAGGAATGTGACTCAGACTAGAGATATAAAATTGGGAGTTGTCAGGGTAGAGATGTTACTTAAAACCTTGAGGCTGGATGAGATCACCTACGGTGTGGGTGTAGGCAGAGGAAAGGTCGAAGATGGGACCGAGGGGCATGACCGTGTTCAGAGGTCAGGGAGGAGCAGGGGAATGGCAAGAGAGATGAAATAGAAGGAAACCCATGAGAGTGCACAGTCCAGGAAGCCAAGCGAGGGGAATGTTTCTGGGAGGAAGGGCCGGTCAGCTGGGTGGAATCAGAGGAGGACTAACAGGACTAACGGGTGGCCTTGGATGTGATGACGAGGCCATCGGTGGCCCTCATAAGAGCTGATATGGAATTTCTCAGATATGCTAAGTCAAAAACCCAAGTGCAAGGCCGGGCGCGGTGGCTCACGCCTGTAATCCTAGCTCTCTGGGAGGCCGAGGCGGGCGGATTGCTCGAGGTCAGGAGTTCAAAACCAGCCTGAGCAAGAGCGAGACCCCGTCTCTACTATAAATAGAAAGAAATTAATTGGCCAACTAATATATATACAAAAAATCAGCCGGGCATGGTGGCGAATGCCTGTAGTCCCAGCTACTTGGGAGGCTGAGGCAGGAGGATTGCTTGAGCCTAGGAGTTTGAGGTTGCTGTGAGCTAGGCTGACGCCACGGCACTCACTCTAGCCTGGGCAACAAAGCGAGACTCTGTCTCAAAAAAAAAAAAAAAAACAAACCCAAGTGCAATGCAGTGTTTACGGTAGGCTGCTGCTAAGTCAGGAAGTGCAGGACCACACACACACAGATATGCTTGTGTGAATGGAGAATGTCTTTTCTGAAAAGATACACGAGAAACCATGAATAGTGGTTGCCTCTGGGGAGAGAAACTGGGAAAGGAGGTACCTGGAGTGAGAAGAGATTCATTTCACATTTGTCATGCTGCTAAAATATGTTTCAAGGGCTCTAGGTTGAAGAGTGGAAGGAGCTTCATTAATGCTTAGTGGGGAACTGGAGCCCAGAAAGCAGGCGGGAGAAACTTAGAGGGGAGTTTGAGATGTGGCTTAGAAAAGGTGGGTAGGCATAGTGAGGGGGCAGGGCTTAGTGTGTAATTTGTGTAATTCGGAGGGTTTTAGTGGAACTATCAGATTCTCGTAATGAAGGAGAAAAGGCCTTGGAGCCATGGGGAGGGACTTATAGGGCCAAGAACGGTGTAAGACGGTGACAGAAGTCAGGGGGTGCAGGGGGCCTTGGAAAGGATGGGGCTTCTTTATAGGAAAACTTGAGTAGGGCTTGCAGGTGGGTTTTAGCAGAGCACTGGGAGGTTTAGAGAAGTCAGATAACTTGGAAAGCATGGTAGGACTAAAAGAGGAAACTAGGAAGAACTTAAAGGATAGTAGTGGTCAAAACCCCCTACTTGTTGAGTCTTTGTTGTGCACTGGCTTAAGTAACCACATAGCCCACATTGCCACCATTTTGCTTAATCCTCACTACCAATCCATGAGGTAGGTATTACTATTATTTCCATTTTGCAGATGAAAAGGGTTTTAGTTGGTTTTATCTGAGGTTACAGAACTAGTTCTGGTCTCCCTGGAAGGATGACTCCAGTGTGCTTAGCCCCATTCACTAAGTAGTCGCCTTTTAAGACAAATGGGAAGAGCTTAGAGGAGAGCGGGAGGGGCTTTGGAGGTGAAGGGGCTTGGCAAAGCATACAAGATGCTTAGGAAACAGTGGGAGGGACTGTTCCCTGAAAGGAGGGACTTTGAAAGGCAGACGGCCTACGCAAGAGGGGGAGGGGCTTAAATTGAGAGGAGCAGGGTCCATTCACAAAGAGGGAAAGAGGCTTAAAAACAGTGGAGTAGGCCGGGCGCTGTGGCTCACGCCTGTAATCCTAGCTCTTGGGAGGCCGAGGCGGGCGGATTGCTCAAGGTCAGGAGTTCAAAACCAGCCTGAGCAAGAGCGAGACCCCGTCTCTACTATAAATAGAAAGAAATTAATTGGCCAACTGATATATATATAAAAAAAATTAGCCGGGCATGGTGGCGCATGCCTGTAGTCCCAGCTACCCGGGAGGCTGAGGCAGAAGGATCACTCGAGCCCAGGAGTTTGAGGTTGCTGTGAGCTAGGCTGATGCCATGGCACTCACTCTAGCCTGGGCAACAAAGAGAGACTCTGTCTCAAAAAAAAAAAAAAAAAAAAAAAAAAAAAACAGTGGAGTAGGCCAGGCGCGGTGGCTCTCGCCTGTAATCCTAGCACTCTGGGAGGCTGAGGCGGGCAGATTGCTCGAGGTCAGGAGTTCGAAACCAGCCTGAGCAAGAGTGAGACCTCGTCTCTACTATAAATAGAAAGAAATTAATTGGCCAACTAACATATATAGAAAAAAAATTAGCCAGGCGTGGTGGCGCATACCTGTAGTCCCAGCTACTTGGGAGGCTGAGGCAGTAGGATTGTTTGAGACCAGGAGATTGAGGTTGCTGTGAGCTAGGCTGACGCCACGGCACTCACTCTAGCCTGGGCAACAAAGCGAGACTCTGTCTCAAAAAAACCCAAAAAACAAAAAACCAGTGGAGTAGAAGGGACTGGGAAATGATTAGGAACAACAATAAAAAAAAATAATGAAAAAAAATATGTTTCATCAAAAAAAATAATTATAGAAAAAGGAAAATGTTATATTATGAAATGAGAAGACATATGAAATACTGTTGGACAGCACGACTCCAGTCAATGTCCGTTTCCTGTTGAAAGGGCTGGTTGTGGAAAGGGAAACCCTCCAGGCACCCTTGTGGGTTGGCTTGTCCTTCACTGAAGATGAATCAGAATTTCCCCCCAGGATGCCTCTTTTTAAAATAACATTTTCCAGTAGAACCCAATTAGCATGATCTTGCTTCAAAACATTAAAAATAATTATTCACCATTATCTAAAACTCGATCTATGTTCAAATAACCCTGATTGCCTCCAAAATGTCTTTTATACCCGGTTTGTCCAAACCAGGATCGAAACCCAGGCTTGGCACTGCATCGGGGTTGATGTTTCTTGGGCTCCTCTGATCTGGCCAGGTCCTCTCATGAAAGAGACTGGATAGATTGTCCTGCAGAAGGTTCAACCTTCTGGTTTGCCTGGTTGCTTCTTCATGGTGCCATTTAGTTTCTTCCTCTGTCTCCTACATTTCCTGGAAACTGGAAGTTAGATCTAAAGTCTTGATTAAAATCAAGTTAAGCCAAAAGAAATCTGGTTCTCATCCAAAAAATAAAATAAAATCAAGTTAAAAGCTTTTGGCTAAAATACATTGTAGAATGGTGTTGTATGTCCCAGAAGGTCTGGTCATGCTAATATTTTCACATTCATGTGCACCCATGTAACTGCAGCTGAAATCAGGATAGAGAACATTCCTAGCTCCCCAGCTGGCTCTGTCCTCCCCAAGAACAACCTCCACGCAAAGAAAACCTCTATTCTGACTTTTATCACACAGATGAGCTTTGCCTCTTTCTGTACTTCATATAAATGGAATCTTACAATATGAACTCTTTCACTCAGTGTTCTGAGATACAACCATATTGTATGTATCAAGTTTTTTCGCCATTATTGTCTTGTTTCATTGAATGAATATGCCAAGATTTTGTTGTCCATTTCCTTGCAGATAGACTTCCTAATGGTTTTCATACCAGTTGATAATCTTGCCTAAATTGATGATGTCCTCGGAGTTCAAAACACTGAACAGACATTAAAGTTGGCTGTCATCCTTGGCAAAAGTGGAATGGGAGAGGTTTCAACTGACATTGCAGGTCTGGGGGAAGGGACGATGCAATTCAAGAGTGTTCATTTAAAGTTATACACAGCTACTGAGACCCTGAGTCTGGTTTTTATTTTTTATTTATTTATTTATTTTTTTTTTGAGACAGAGTCTCACTTTGTTGCCCAGGCTAGAGTGAGTGCCATGGCATCAGCCTAGCTCACAGCAACCTCAAACTCCTGGGCTCAAGCGGTCCTCCTGCCTCAGCCTCCCGAGTAGCTGGGACTACAGGCATGCGCCACCATGCCCGGCTAATTTTTTTTTTCTATATATTTTTAGTTAGTCAATTTCTTTCTATTTTTAGTAGAGACGGGGTCTCGCTCAGGCTGGTTTCGAACTCCTGACCTCGAGCAATCCGCCCGCCTCGGCTTCCCAGAGTGCTAGGATTACAGGCGTGAGCCACTGCGCCCGGCCCTGAGTCTGGTTTATAAAGAACTATTAAATACATGGCTTTGTGGCCTTCTAAAGCCACCCTGCAAAGAAGGGCACGCTCTCCCCATTTTGCAGAATGAGGGCCCAGCTGGAAGTCACACAGCGATGGCAGGGCCGGGCCTGCCCCATTCTTGTTACAGTGGGGAGAGGCGAAGAGAGGGCAAGGGTAGGAATCCTCTTCTCCAGAGGAAAGGAAGAGGGAAGCGCTCAGAGAAGCAAGGCGGTACGATGGAGTTTTGAAATGCAGCTCACTGTTGCAACACGCCCTTTGTACAGGCCAATCCACTGAGGCAGAGGAAGAAAGCCAGCAGCAGCCAGCTCTACCTGTCACCTGAGCATGACCGGGCCCCCAGGCAGAACCTCCTTGGACAATGCTTGCTCTCTACCCACACCATTATTTCATGCCCAAAGCCAAAGTGACAAAAAAGCAGTGACCAAGCCTGTGTGTGGGGATTTGTCTCCACAACACCCCCTTCTCTGATATCTGTTCTCCTTCCAAGGCCTGGGAAATGTCCCTCTCAAAGCCATCAGTTCCCTCCATGCCAAACATTTAGTGACATTCTTTTAGTCCTCTGTGGCACTCAGAAAACATAGCTATTGACTAACTATATTAAGAAATGCCATCTACAGCCCACCCCTGGCCAGCCCCACAAACCCCAGTGACGTCCGCCCTCCGGAGTCATGGGGAAAAAGGCCCCTGGTGGCCTCTTGGGTCCTAACTTGCTTTTCCTGGCACAGTCCCACCCTCTGGGCTCTGCCAGACAGACAACTGCAGTGGGATCTCACTTTACAGGAACCCTAGATTAAAAAAGGAAAAGAAAGAAAAAGCTTCCAGCACACGTGCCTCAGGGGTGGATGTTTCACCAGCCCGCACTTGAGTCTAAAACAGGATTCCATCTATAGTAGTGTGCGTCAAACGCCACTTGCAAACACGGGTCCACGGCAGAAAGGGAAGCATTGCGCAAAACCCAGGAGCTCTGCTGATTCAACTTCAGCGAGCGCACGGATCACCGGGAATCTTGTTAAAATGCATATTCTGGCCGGGCGCGGTGGCTCACGCCTGTAATCCTAGCAGTCTGGTAGGCCGAGGCAGGAGGATCGTTTGAGCTCAAGAGTTCAAGACCAGCCTGAGCAAGAGTGAGACTCCCGTCTCTACTATAAAATAGAAAGAAATTAATTGGCCGACTAATATATATAGAAAAAAATTAGCCGGGCATGATGGCACATGCCTGTAGTTCCAGCTACTCGGGAGGCTGAGGCAGGAGGATCGCTTGAGCCCAGGAGTTTAAGGTTGCTGTGAGCTAGGCTGACGCCACGGCACTCACTCTAGCCTGGGCAACAAAGTGAGACTCTCAAAAAAAAAGTGCATGTTCTGACACAGTGGGTCTGGGCGGGGCCTGAGACTACACTTCTACCAGGTGATGCTGATGCTACTGGCCCATGGGTCACTCTGAGCAGCGAGATACTAGACACTAAAACGTATTGCCCTCAAGGTAGAGGGCTAAAATAAAATGAAAATAGAAACTAAAGCAACACACTAAATCAGCAGTTTCTTGGCTGCATGTTAGAATTAAGGAGGAGCTTTTAAAAACACAACCTCTGCCTGGGTCCCACCCCAGACCAATTGAATCAGAGTTCTTGTGGGGGCAAGAGGCTTGGAGGGAAAGCTGAACCTCGAAAATAAACAAGTAAGAGCAGCACCTTGTGTGTGCCAGTAATGACAATGTACAGTACAATGAGAGCACAATTTAAAAACCCTCTGCATCTAAGATCAACATACAGAAATGCAAGAAACAAAACAGTCTCCCCCAGGTCTCTGGTTGGGTGCACGTGGAGATTGAGAACTACAACGTTATGCCACTATATGGGGAGAAACGGATCGTTGAACTTATCACCATCATCATTTATAATGAGGTACTCAAATTTCTTTACAGTTAAAAAATTAATAGCTACCATGCACGCATGTATAAAGCTCCTATAAGCAACACTGCATACAGCCCTCATGCCAGCCCTGTGTGGGGGCCAGCTACTTCCTCCCACTTTCCAGCTGAGGAAACTGAGGGGCCCGAGGTGAAGGCAGTCCCCTGAGGTCACAGTAAGTGAATGGTGTGACTGCAGCTGAACTCAGAGCCAGCTGATCCTAGAGCCCGTGCGATTACATAAACCAGGGATCAGCAACCTATAGCCAGACTAGACCCACCCAGCACCCATTTTTTCAAGTCTGGACCGTGGCTGCTTTCCTGCTGCAAGGGCAGAGGTGAGCGGTTGCAACAGAGACCTGTGTGGCCTGCAAAGTTTAAAATAATCACATCTGGCCCTTGCCAGAAAAGTTTTGCTGACCCCTGCTCCAAATGGTTTCACTGTTTATAAATTCTCCGCTTTTCTTTTTTTACACTTAAACGAGTACTGTTTTTACTCCCAAACTCTGCTAAATTTGAACATGTATAAAATTGGTTTTACAGGGTCGGTTAACAATAAACCAGTGGGTTGCTTGTCCAAGATTTCTGGTGGATGGATGCAGGCCTGTGAATGCAAATACATTGAGCATTCAGATGTGTGAGGCCATAAAAACATTAAGAACAAAAAGAGGCCTTAGAGGCTCACCTTTCTCATACTTGTAGCAACTGCCAGTCCTCCTGGAGTCTGGGCCAGGCCTGAAAGAGGCAAGCAGCTGGGCTGGGCAGAGTGGCTCACGTCTGTAATCCCAGCACTCTGGGAGGCCCAGGCGGAAGAATTGCTTCAGACCAGGAGTTCAAGGCTGGCCTGAGCAAGAGCAAGATCCCGTCTCTGCAAACAATAGAAAAATTAACCAGGGTGTGGTGGCAAACACCTGTAGTCCCAGCTACTTGGGAGGCTGAGGCAGGAGGATCCCTTGAGCCCAGGAGTTTGAGGTTGCAGCAGTGAGCTACAATGACGCCACTACACTTTAGCTGGGGTAACAGAGCAAGACCCTGTCTCCACCCTCCCCCCCAAAAAACAAAACACTGACAAGCAGCCAACTAAGAAAATCAAAATGGCAAATTGAGGAGAATGAGGTATCTTCTCCCCAAGTTATTTCCTTGTGTTTGTAGGATGGATGAAGCATTCATTCAGCAAATATCTGTTGAGGCCAGTGGCGTACTCTGCAGAGTCAAAGAGAAATGAGGCACTGTCTTTGGCCTCAAGAAGCTCATGGACTGGTGGAAACATCAGGTAATTATGTACAGAGCTACAAGGGACCAGGAGGAGAGGGCTTCCTGGAACACATCCCGGGGGAGGTGAGCTTAGGTGCTACCTGAAAGCCCTGTGCCCATGAAGAGGCTGGGCGTGGCAGTGCCCACCTGTAATCCCAGCTCTTTGGGAGGCCAAGGCGGGAGGATCACTTGATCATTCGAGAACAGCCTGGGCAACACAGCAAGACCCGTGTCTATTAAAAAAAAAAAAAAAAGACTCTCAAGGTCAGGCAGGCTTTGTGTGTTTCTCAGCTCCGTGCCCCAGCTGCTCTTGGTTGCAGGTCCTGGCAACTAAGAGGCATTTATTAAATATAATGTTTAATTCACTGGACAGCAGGGAGCAAGGTGAGAAAAGAGCAGGTTAGGCCTCTGTGAGACAACTTTGGGTAGAGAGAGTCTGGATTCTTCCTGGCTGTCTGGGAAGAAAGGAGTAATTCTGGAAGGCTTTTCAGTTTTGGGTTTTTTTTGTTTTTTTTTTTTTTCAATGATGGCATTAATATATACTAATTAAAAGATTTTTGGAAAAAAGAGACTATGAAAGAAAAAAAAATCACCCAACATAATCACAGTTAACATTGAATTTCTTTCCCAGGTCTTTTCTATAAATAGGTAACATGTTTTTAATTTTACAGCCTGCGTTACCCTCTGTCATCGTCATAGCTTAGGTATCCTCTGTGTTGCAAAAGCCTTAATAACCATTAGTTTTAATGACTGCCTGATATTCTTCCTCATGATTACTTAAGCCATCAACTCACTTCACCAGTCCCCTGATATTGGGCACCTGAGTCATTTCAGTCTTATTTTGAGGCACTAGAAGTGTGAGGATTAAGCAGTCCGCTTGAGTACAGCACTGCCATGTATGTGTTGGTGATTATGGTAGATAGTGCTGGATGAATGTCTTTATCCCGAGCTTACTTGCGATTAGGTCCTTGGAAACGACTCATTATAGGTAAATAACTGGGTCAAATTCCTTCAGGAACAGTACGTCAAAGGTATTTCCCAAGGCCGGGCGAGGTGGCTCACGCCTGTAATCCCAGCACTCTGGGAGGCCGAGGCGGGCGGATTTTTGAGCTCAGGAGTTTGAGACCAGCCTGAGCAAGAGCAAGACCCTGTCTCTCCTAAAACATAGAAAGAAATTAGCTGGACAACTAAAAATAGAGAGAGAAAATTGGCCTGGTATGGTGGTGGCGCATGCCTGTAGTCCCAGCTGCTGGGGAGGCTGAGGTAGGAGGATGGCTTGAGCCCAGGAGTTCCAGACCAGTCTGGGCAACATAGTGACATCCCATCTCTACAAAAAATTTTTTTTGAAAAGTGAACTGACTGTAATTTCCTGGGTAGCTTTCTTTTCTTTTTTCTTTCTTTTTTTTTGAGACAGAGTCTCACTTTGTTCCCCAGGCTAGAGTGAGTGCCGTGGCGTCAGCCTAGCTCACAGCAACCTCAAACTCCTGGGCTCAAGCGATCCTCCTGCCTCAGCCTCCCGAGTAGCTGGGACTACAGGTATGCACCACCATGCCCGGCTAATTTTTTCTATATATTTTGAGTTGTCCAGCTAATTTGTTTCTATTTTTGGTAGACATGGGGTCTCACTCTTGCTCAGGCTAGTTTTGAACTCCTGACCTTGAGCTATCCTCCTGCCTCGGCCTCCCAAAGTGGTAGGATTATAGGCGTGAGCCACTGCGCCCGGCATGGGTAGCTTTTAAAATGGTGATACTTACCCCATTACTGAATTACTAGCACAAAGTCCCACTGTGACAGGTACACACTGCTATTAAAGAGTCCAGCCAGCCTGGATCGTTTACCATATTTACATTTCCCCCAGAAGGCTGCATAAAGAAACGCAGGAGGCCTGGTTAAATTTGAACCACCAATACACAATGAATAATTTTGAAAGTATAAGTATGTCCCAAAATAGACCGTGGGATATACTTATACATTTTTAAATATTCATTTCTCTCTTTTTTTTTAAAGCACAGATCAGTCCAATAAATATTCATTTTTCCTTGGAGATTCAAATTTAACTGGGTCTTCTGTATTTTATCTGGCAATCCCACCCCTGAAGAGGCCTGTCCAACTTTTGAATCCACCTCAATGTGAATGTGACCTTTCTCTGCCACCTGGAGTCAGTTCTTCCTCCTCTTCTCCTGGGAGCGGGACCAGCCACGTTGATTGGGCTCCAAGGGCACGAGCCCCTGTGCCGTTTTAGGAAAGCCAGGCATGGCCTGGAGGAGCCGGTTTGTTTGTTTTATTGGGTAAAGATTTTGCCTGCTTACATTAGTGGGTAAAGGTTTGTTTTCTTTTGAGAGAGCCAGAAATATCCAGGCAGGCCTGGCCCCAGCGGGGTTGGTAGAATGGATGGCAGCAGCTTCCTCCTGTTGTCCCCAGGAAAGCCCCTCAAGGACTCTGAAGGCCCAGCGGGAGGAGAAGGGGAAGGCGCCTGAGCCTGAAGGAGCAGACAGTGTGGGCCCATCAGGGAGGAAGGACACTGGGAACCAGCCATCCAGCATCTTGGTGTCGGAAAGGACTTTAAAGACCTACTTGAAGCTTCTGGACAACTTTCCTGACATGCCTCTGCTCACCCAGAGCTCTTCCTTCCACCAGGGCAGCTCCTTTGCATCCATACCCCTGGCTTCCGGAAAGTTCTTCCTTCCTTTGTGCCCAACCTGCGATTCTCTTAGGGTGGAGCCAGACCTTTTTGCCTTGTAACCTAAGAGTGATGCCACTCGGAGAAGTGCGACCTCCATCCCTGACTCCGGCCATTGGTCAGGAGAGCCAGGCCAGAAACCGGCCAACTCTCCTGCCCTCTGAAGGCCCTTCCCTCTGGCCCTCTCCCTCCCGGCCAGAATAGCCCCGTGTCCGCCATCTGGATGTTGTCCTCCGAGCCGGCTCCGGGCCATCATCCCCAGGCACACCTGGCCCCCCGCTGGCTCAGGGCAGAGCTGATTCTCACTCTGCCAGGGAGGTAGTGCTGCATGTGCCTCGGGTCCCAGTAGCCTTTTGCACTGGTTCTGCCACTTCGCTCCGTCGACAAGGAGGCTGAGGCCAAGTGGCCTGCCCTAAGTCACACAGGCAGCCGGCGGCAGAGTTAACGCCTGGAACCCAGGCCTTCTGGCTCCTAAACCAGACTTCTCCATGGCTCTGCGCGTGCACAGCAAATACCTGGTACTCAAAACCCAGGCCTTGTACTTGGCGGGTGCGACATTGAGAAAGCTGCCCGGCCTCTCCGCTGAGCCTCAGTTTCCTTATTTGTAAAGTGGGGATAACGAGAGTGCCCACTGGAAGGGAGTCCTGGAGGATCAGATGAATGGACCCTTGCTCGGCGCTGGCACAGTGCCTGGCTGTCAGTAACCGCCCTTAGTGTAAGACCTAAGTAAGACGCAATGCGGGCCCGGCGCGGTGGCTCACGCCTGTAATGCTAGCTCTCTGGGAGGCCGAGGTGGGCGGATTGCTCAAGGTCAGGAGTTCGAAACCAGTCTGAGCAAGAGCGAGACCCTGTCTCTACTATAAATAGAAATTAATTGGCCAACTAATACATATAGAAAAAATTAGCCAGGCATGGTGGCACATGCCTGTAGTCCCAGGGAGGCTGGGACTCGGGAGGCTGAGGCAAGAGGATTGCTTGAGCCCAGGAGTTTGAGGTTGCTGTGAGCTAGGCTCTAGCCGTGGCAACAAAGTGAGACTCTGTCTCAAAAAAAAAAATGCAATGCGAGCAAAGAAAGGGCTTTTAAAATCTCAGTGTTGTACAAAATTGGGAGTTGAATAAAAAAGAGACTGAACGTAGGTCACTTTGGCTTCCACATCTTGTATCCCTTTCGAGATGATTCTGAACACACTTTAGCAGAGTTCTAGCGATAGAAACTAGGGTGATCCTGGACACCCTTCATTCATCCATCCACCCCCTCTTCCAGTGCCCACCAGGGCCAGGCGCTGTTGTGGCATTGGGGATGCATCAGCGAAGGAAGCAGAGCCCTGCCCTCCCGCAGCCCACACTCCAGTCTCTGGAACAGGCGAAACACAGGCTGGGGTTAGCTTCCTATGTCAGGTGGTGAGTGACAGGTGCGGAGAAACAAAATACAATGAAAGGAAGGCCCGGCTATGGTTTTCTCGCCCATGCTAGCAGCGCCACCTATCGGACATCTGTGAAATTTCTGTCGTGTTTTTTTTTTTTTTCTTCCGGTTGTCGCCTGGATTGGGGGCACACCTGGCATTTGACTGGCTGGTGTCAGGGACACCAGACATGCTGCGATGCACAGGATAGTTCAAGGGATGAGGAGATGAAAATTGATCCCTCCACGTTATTCTAGAACGTCCCAGCAGACATCCATGTAGGTGAAAATCCTGTCTATAATTGTGAGCCTAGAACCTAACTTGGTTCTGTTATGAGGCATAAAGTATTTTGTACAGAGATTTATCACTCACTGAATTTTTCAGGAATTCAAGAGCCGCCTACATGGAGGAAAGGTGATACGTCATTTTGTAAGTAAGTGTTGTTCACTGTTTTAGGAAACCATATCTCTGCGGAATTCAGGTTAACAAATCACACCTCCATCAGCCTGCCTTTGTCACTGTGACACTTACAGTAACTCTAGGTAACTTACAGTATACTTACAGTAACTTATAGTAACACAGACAGCTGCCAGAGCATTCATTTGTTGACGTACATATTCAATTATTAGATGCTATTAATAATTTCCTTTTCTTTCTCCCATACATTACAGTCCATCCTATTGATTTTTTTTAAAGTATGTGCTTAGGTAGGTTTTAGTGCCTGTGAATTTATCTCCTGGCTGTAAAGGGGAGGGGGCCTTACGACATGTTATAAAAAGGGTGTATTTGGTCTCCCTGGTGGTGGGGGTGAAAGCCAGGGGAGTGGAAAGGAGGAGTCGGGTCAGAGGTCAGGGCAGATGTGCAAATGGGCAGAGGCACCTGGAGGAAGGGACGAACCCTGCGGACAGAGGGAACAGGCCGTGTAAAGACATCGGAGCCAGGGCGAGAGGGAGAGCCCACGGGGCCTTGTCAACCATGACAAGGCCATGGACTCTGGCCACTTGCCCTTAGTCAGCACTGAGCATTTGGGATTGTTTTGTTGTTATATTTTATGTGCAGGACAGGCCTATCCCAGGGTCAGGACCAGGGAGGGAGAGGCATAATCTGATTCCATTTTTTTTTTTAAGTTCACTGTGGTTGCTTAATGCAGGAGACTGCTGCAGAAGTCCAGCCAGGTAGTAGCTCGGATTAGGGGAGAAGCAAGAGATGGTTGGATTTGTCATGGATTAGAAGGTCAAACTCACAGGATTTGCTGATAGAACTGTGATTTAAAAAACATAAAACAAGGCCCGGCACGGTGGCTCACGCCTGTAATCCTAGCACTCTGGGATGGCCGAGGCGAGCGGATTGCTCAAGGTCAGGAGTCCGAAACCAGCCTGAGCAAGAGCGAGACATCGTCTGTACTATAAATAGAAAGAATTAATTGGCCAACTAATATATATAGTAAAAATCAGCTGAGCATGGTGGTGCATGCCTGTGGTCCCAGATACTCAGGAGGCTGAGGCAGGAGGATCGCTTGAGCCCAAGAGTTTGAGGTTGCTGTGAGCTAGGCTGACGCCACTGCACTCTAGACCAGGTGACAGCACGAGACTCCGTCTCAAAAAAAAAAAAAAGTAAATTAAAAGTTTTTTAACTTAAAGAAAAACTAAAGCCAAAATTCAGTAGTCAAGGACCTGTCCCTATGAGGAAGGATGGTAGAGGGAGACAGCTGGTTAGTCCGTGGGGGATATTCAGATTAACAGTTAGGAGATTAAATTGAGAAAGGTTTTGCATTATTATTATTATTATTTTTTTTTTTTGGAATCTCCGCGGCAGCTGAGGATCAGCTGCTGGTGGAGCAGGTTTTGCATTATGAAAACACAACATTCCAAGTCAATGTCCAAGTAAAAAAAAAAAAAAAAACACAACAGATATCTAAAAATACAAAAGATTAAGACAATTTTTAAAAAACATGTTAGTGTATTATTAAGTTGGGAGGTATGTTCGGGGGTAGGGGGGTTGTGTTATTGTTATGCTTTATGACTTACCTATATACGCTATGTATTTTATTCTGCATTTGTGAAATAGTACATAATACTGTTTCTAAAAAGCTTGGCACTGACGTCATTTGTGAGCCTGGGGCTCTATTTCTCTGACCAAGCCTGAACCAGCCAGAGCAGGGGCAGCCTCAGGCAGCAGGTGGGAGTTCAAAGAACACTGCAGTGGGGGCGGGGGTGGGGGGAGGGGGACAGGGCAGAAACAGGACAGAGGGTTCAAGTTCCCACATTAATGCTTGTCTTGTGACCTTGGGCAGGTTCCTTCACTTCTCTGGACTCAGTATCTGTAAGATGAGCTCAGCAGTAGTGCCTTGTCCTAATATCGTTGTGAGGACTAAAAAGAGAGAAAAGTACCCAAAGCCTGCAGCCCACTGCCTGACACACAAAGTCACACTGACACATAGTAGCAGATGTTGCTTTGGTTGTTGCTGCAGTTGTGCTCGAGGGTTAAAAGAGGAGGGTTAATTGGGTGCTCTTGAAGAGCAGCTACCTTAGCCGCAGGCACCCTAGCGCGGGTGGGGACTCCCACCCAGGGGCGAGTGCTGGACAAGCTCTCAGGTCACCTTCCTTCGGCCATCTTTGCAGGTGTCCTGCAGTTCAGCGCCTTCATCCTCACCTACCTTCTCCAAGCAGAAGACAATTGCAATCTCAGCCTCCTCAAGGCCCAGGGATGAGGCGGAGACGCTTTCTCCGGGAGGTCAGTTCACTCTGTCCCTATAAGCAAGCCAAACGGGGGAAGCCACAGTGTAACAAGGAGGCTATCTGGCGGGCAGGGGAAAGCAGAGGGATTGCGACTATTTTACTGACTCTCGTCTCTTCCCCTTTCCCTTCATCAGGGCTGAGGACGTGGCCATCGTACGTGGCGGGGCCAGGCAGGAGGAAGGGACCTGTGTGGGCAAAGGCTGGGTTCATGAGGACAGGTTGGGGATACTGGGACCTGGTTTGTCACTGTCAGAGAAGAGAATAACACTGCCTGTGGGAAAAGAGGACCAGCCAGAGTAGACCCTGTGGGGCTGAATTGGAATTGGAGACATTGGTGCCAACTCATGGTTTTCAAAAATATATAGGTATAGGCCGGGCGCGGTGGCTCACGCCTGTAATCCTAACACTCTGGGAGGCCGAGACAGGTGGATTGCTCGAGGTCAGGAGTTTGAAAGCAGCCAGAGCAAGAGCGAGACCCCGTCTCTACTATAAATAGAAAGAAATTAATTGACCAACTAATATATATAGAAAAAAATTAGCCGGGCATGGTGGCGCATGCCTGTAGTCCCAGCTACTCGAGAGGCTGAGGCAGCAGGATTGCTTGAGCCCAGGAGATTGAGGTTGCTGTGAGCTAGGCTGACGCCACGGCACTCACTCTAGCCTGGGCAACAAAGTGAGACTCTGTCTCAAAAAAAAAAAAAAAAAAAATCTAAGGATAACCCAAATCATGAAAAAAAATAATAATAAAAAAAAAAATATATATATATATATGTAGAGCTGGGCGTGGTGGCACATGTCTGTAGTCCCAGCTACTTGGGAGGCTGACACGGGAAGTTCACTTGAGTCCAGGAGTTCAAAACCAGCCTGGGTAACATAGTGAGATTCTGTCTCAGAAAACCAACAAAAAAACAAATATAGTAATATAGATATAGGAATTGATATAGATGTATGTATGTATCTACACACACACACACACACACACACACACACACACACACATTTCCTAGCTCTTCCTAGCTAGAAGAAGAAATGGTAGCCCAGTAGCAATAAGCTTGCCTGGCACCCAGATCTTGGTTCCTAATTACCCTTCTCCACTAAAATAACTAAAACTCATCGTTGACATTGCTGATTCCAAGGCTAGGGCAGGGCAATTACAAATTGAGCCTGGAACATCATGTGCTAAAGGGAAAGATGTGCACAATAAACAAAATGATGTCTGTATGTCAAAGCAATGTAGCAACCAAGTTAATGAACTCTCAGTATTCAAAGCTCAAACCATTCCAGCATTGTCTATGAGCTCCTGACTGGGATTCCCAGACCTGTCCTGATGCCTGCTCTTCTTCGGGTCTGATTGTCTGGGTCTTCCTTGGATGCCATGAACTCCTTAATGGTTTACTGAGTATTAGATAGAGTACAGGTGTGGCTGCTGTAACAAAACCCAAGGATTGACAATGGCTAAACGAATAGAAGTTTAATTCTCTTGCACTTGGAAGTCTGAGCTGGTATGGCATCTCTGCTCTACTAAGTCATTAGAGACTCAACCTCCTTCTACCTTTTCCTCTGCATCCTCAACACTCATTTTCTGCCTCATGGACCAATATGGTTGCTCTGCCTCCTGCCAGCACACCCCTGTTCCAGCCAGAAGGACAAACAAAAAGAGGAATGGGATGTGTATTTATCACATCTATTCCTATTCCACTATCCAGAACTTAGTAACTAGGTCATGCCAATCTGCAAGGAAGGCAGAGAGGAAAATACAATCTATTTGGTCAAGCAACTTTGTACCTAGCTAAAAATCATTTTACCATGTTAAGAGAGGGATAACAAAAATTGGGGTACAGTTAGAAGTCTCTGCCACACTTGGCAATAAATTTCTTGTTTTGTGTTGAATAGAGTTGGATTTTTTGTACTATGACCAACAGAATACAGAAATACGGAAAAGGGAGACACTAATTTTACTGACCGTCTCCCACATGCCTGGCACGTCACACAGATGTCTCTTAATCTTAATAGTGACTCAGTAAAGTAGATTTGGGCAGGTAAGAAAACCGAGGCTCAGAGAGACAAAGTGACTTGCTCACAGTCACAAGCCATAAGTGAAAGCGCTGGAGTTGGAACCCAGATGTCTGGGGCCCCAAAGTTCGGGTTCTCTCCCTGGCACCACACTCGAGGTGCTCCTTCTCCTCTGCCGAGGCACTTCCCCACGCCCCAAACCCCTTCTTGCCTCCGGTGCTGGGAATACACCGGCCAAGGCGAGTCCTGCTCCTGTTTTGTGTGCGTCAGGTTTGTCTTTGGTCGGCATCTCCGTCCTTCAGCAATGTTAATACTGTCCTCGATGACACACCTTTGTGCTCAGACAGATGGGCTGTGGCTCTAGCTACACCCCGATCTCATGATTAGAAATTAGGTGTCGGGACACACCCGGGCATCTCTCAGTCATGCATGTACTCATGAATGAGACAGCAATAGGAGGTTCCCTGCAGAAGCCCCAGTGTAGCAAAAGACTTGAAAATAAACGTAAATTGAAGAGTGCTGAAATCCTGAGATAGAAGTATGTTCGGGGCAGAGGGGGGCCACTCAGGATGCAGGAGTCAAGAAAGGCTTCTGAAAAAAGAAGGTATGTGGTCCAGGCATCTCCTGAAACGCTATGCTCATGTTTGTGCAGCTGTGTGTTTCCCCTACAGAGTGTCGGGCTCTTTATCGGGTTCTCCATGTGATTGACAGCTCGTCTGCTAGAGACTCTGAGCCAGAGGTTGAGAAGGCTGTGTGGCCCTGTGGGGATGGAGTGGCAGTGAGGTGGGCGGGGGAGGAGCCAGCAGGAGAGAGCTTGGAGACACAAGGGGGGCAAGGGCCACTGCACAGAGGCTGGCCTGCCATGCCGAGGAGCATGGACTTCACTCTTAAGAGCAATATAAGGGCAATTATTGCCTAGGTGGAGTCTCTGTTTTATCCATGGCCTATGTCACGTAACCCTCAGAGTTCTGGTCTGTCTCACGGTGTCCCTTAGGCACCATGAATACTCAGAGACCTAGCTTCCTGCAGACACCAGGCAAGGCTTCTCACAGGAGACCTAGGGGGTCTTGAAGCATGGATAGGAATTTGCCCAGCTAATGTTTCAGTCAAAAAGACTCTGAGCTTTACAGAAATCCCCCCAGCACTGTCTTAAAGCCAGTGGGGTGCTTGTAAATGTTTAATAACAAGCTCTCAGGCTGGGATCCCTGATTGGTAGCAATTGCCAGTTGCTGTGGTGTAAATACTGCCCCCATGGCTCATTTCAAGCTACCAATGTGATGTCACTGAAGAAATGTGCACAATTGGCTCTCCTGAGCCAGGGTGAGCCTGCTGCAGCACACCACTGCTTACCCCTCATCTATTAGAGGAATAAAGGGGTATCTCATGGGGCCCAAGACAAAAGGTGCAGCTGGATCTCAGGATCAGACTAGCATCTGGAGCTGAGTGCTTTTATGACCCCAAGCCCATCTTCACTCACTCTCTTCATTTGCATTTCTCTGTTCTCATTCCGATTGTGACAGATCAGCTTCCTAGTCCACGGAGCAAAGAATTGCTATTGCCAAGAGTTTCCAGGTTTTCATGTTCTCCTGACAGGAAAGAAGCCACACTGAAGCTCAGCATCTCTTAGTCCCAATTTCAAATTCCCTAGAGAAGGAGCCAATTGGCCCAGATTGGGTCAGGTGCCCAATCAGCTATGACTAGGCGGCAGGAGGTTGTTATTCCAATATGAGGACCAGAATCCTTGATGCTCTAACCACGGAGGTGGGGGGAGGGAAGTTTTAAAAGTAACCAGAGAAGGCTGGGTGTGGTGGCTCATGCCTGTTATCCTAGCACTCTGGGAGGCCGAGGTGAGTGGATCGCTCAAGGTCAGGAGTTTGAAACCAGCCTGAGCAAGAGCGAGACACCATCTCTACCAAAAATAGAAAAAAATTAATTGGCCAACTGAAAATATATAGAAAAAATTAGCCGGGCATGGTGGCGCATGCCTGTAGTTCCAGCTACTCGGGAGGCTGAGGCAGAAGGATCGCTTGAGCCCAGGAGTTTGAGGTCGCTGTGAACTAGGCTGATGCCACGGCACTCTAGCCCGGGCCGCAGAGTGAGACTCTGTCTCAAAAAAAGAAAGAAGGAAAGAAAGAAAGAAAGAAAGAAAGAAAGAAAGAAAGAAAGAAAGAAAGAAAGAAAGAAAGAAAGAAAGAAAGAAAGACCAAGCAGCGCCCGAGAAAGGCCTATCTGCTACTACTTTCTAAGTAAGGGAGTGCGAACCCCGAGCCCCGAGAGCAGCAAGGAGGGACAAGGGAAGGGAGGTGAGAAGGAGCCACAGTCAACAGGCGGAGGCTCCATCTGCAGGACCATCCTCTTAAAATACGAGTAATGTCACCTCCAAGCAGTCCATCGAGGAGGAGAGGGGAAGAGTGTATCACTTCTCCCACCCGCGTTGGCCAAAGGTTTGCTCAGTGGGGCGCGAGCTCTGTAGAGGTGCCGGCCGCGCTGGAACTTGCAGTCGTTGGGGGAAGGCAGGGATTACACGGAACCGTGAGGTGGTGAGTGTTTCGAAGACATAGTACAGGAGGGCAGGAAAGGTCTTCTAAAGAGGTGGCGAATCCAAAGGACCCAGAGGAAGAGTAGGCGCAGCCACCGGGCAGGGCCCTCGGGGACAGAAGACAGCACGTGGGCACACGGAGGCCGGGAAGGGCAGGTGTGCTCGGAGAACTAAGCAGGCCGGCATCGCTGCGGCACTCACAGCAAGGCAGGCCAGGGAGCATTTATGGAGCGCCAACTACATACGCACGTGGCCCCCTATTGTTTGAGCCGCCCTGCCCCCTGTCCTTCTTTTTCTGGGAACTGTGCCTTCTTCCTTCCTGCCCTGGCACACGGTTACCATAGGAACAACCTAGCGCCTACGGTTGGACCACACCCCTCTGGCCACAGTTGGTGGGGCCCAGAGAGTGATCTGAGGCTCTCGGTGCAGGGCTGGACAAGTTGCATGTTGACTCGGGAGATGCTGGCAGCCAAGTTTTCAGCGCAGTGGACCAGGAAGCAGTGAAAGACGCCACTGCAGAAGTGTTAATGAGACAGATACGAGACGCCAGGGAGTGTGAGACAGCCTGGTTCCTGGTCGCCCTAGACACGGCTGCACCCCTGCCCTGGGGCTCCTTGAAACAAAGCCCCCTTGTTACCTAAACTGCACCCCACTGGGTTTCTATGGGATTTTTCAAGGAAATATGTCCTAGCTAATACCTTGCCAAGTGCTAGAGCCTTCTAGATGCATAAATACGGCAGGGGCTCTGCCCTGAAGAAGGTCAAAAACCAAGTGTAGAGACTGACATACACACTAAACATTAACTACAGGGTGATAAGTGCTATAATAAAAGTTTGTTCAAATCTGGGGAGGTTGTGCAGAGATAAATTAAGATAACAGATGTAAAAGGATTTTGGTGTTATGTAAGTCTCCTATAATTATACTTATGAAATTCAATTGCATTTCTACTTTTAATTTAATCAAGAACACAGCCACTTTACTTTGAGAGTGACGTTATTTTATAAGGCAGTGCCAGCCTGTTATCTGGCAATGGGTAAATTATCTAGGGTCTCATGCTTTTATTTCCTCACCTGTGTTTGGTGAGTGGATAGATAAATAACCTTCCAATTTCACAACGAATTAGGAAACATTTGACTGGCTGTCATTGCTGCTTTGTTGGGATTTTTCTACCCTTTCCGCGCTGCCTGCATCAACCTCTCCTTGACTCCAGGAAATGAAAAGCCTGCTGACTCACTAAAATAAAATCTTGCAAGTGAATCACAGATTGAGAAGTTTGCTGATTGACATACCATCGCCATGTTAACCGCACGATGGTGACATTATGTCTGGAGAGAAGGTGTGACCGTTTACACCTATACAATCTTCAAAATCGTCCCATCCAAGGACGCTTTGCAATGCTCAAATAGTTTATGAAAGAACAATATCTTATTGAGAAATGCCTTCCCTCCACCCTCACCACAGGCAGACACCTGTTTATTCCTGCTGAATTCTCGAAGGTGGAGATAACAGTGCAAGCATAGCTTAGAAGCACCCTCGTGTATGAGAACAAGGTGGGCTTTGGCGTCAAGATAACCTGGGCTCAAATCCCAGCTCTACCGGTTGCCAGCTCTGTGATCTTGGGCAAATTGCTTAACGTCCTGGGGCCTCAGTTTCCTCACCTGCTGAAGGAAGGAGAAGACACTGACAAAAGATGAGTGGGGTGGAGGGCACCGAGGAATCAGGCAGGGCTACAAGGTTTGGATGGGAGAAGGTGAGCAAGCATAACGAGCATGAAATAGAGCTAAAAAGACTGTTAGTTTCTTCTCCTGTATGCTGGACTGAACTAGGTTTTCTGGGAAAGGCTGGGAGGGCAGGACTTCCTTCCCAGCCCAGGTAGTCTCCTGAGAACCAGAATCTGATCAAGTCAATCACATTTCATGAGAATAATGGGTTTCTGGAGACTCAGATCGCTTAAAACTCAAGAATAATTTATCCATAAGAATACATGTGGGGCCGGGCGCGGTGGCTCACACCTATAATCCTAGCACTCTGGGAGGCCGAGGCGGGCGGACTGCCCGAGGTCAGGAGTTCAAAACCAGCCTGAGCAAGAGCGAGACCCTGTCTCTACTATAAATACAAAGAAATTAATTGGCCAACTAATATATATACAAAAAATTAGCTGGGCATGGTGGCACATGCCTATAGTCCCAGCTACTCGGGAGGCTGAGGTAGAAGGATCGCTTGAGCCCAGGAGTTTGAGGTTGCTGTGAGCTAGGCTGACGCCACCGCACTCACTCTAGCCTGGGCAACAGAGTGAGACTCTGTCTCAAAAAAAAAAAGAATACATTTGGGGCCGGGTGCAGTGGCTCACGCCTGTAATCCTAGCACTCTGGGAGGCTGAGGCAGGAGGATCACTGAAGGTCAGGAGTTCAAGACTATTCTGAGCAAGAGTGAGACCCCATCTCTACTAAAAATAGAAAGAAATTAATTGACCAACTAAAAATATATAGAGAAAATTAGCGGGGCATGGTGGCGCATGCCTGTAGTCCCAGCTACTCGGGAGGCTGAGGCAGGAGGATCGCTTGAGCCCAGAAGTTTGAGGTTGCTGTGAGCTAGGCTGATGCCACAGCACTCTAGCCTGGGGAAACAGAGTGAGACTGTGTCTCAAAAAAAAAAAAAAAAAAAAAAAAAAAGAATACATTTGGGGGCAAGATCTTGAGAGCACAAATTCTATAACCATTGTAGTATTGTACTGCTCGCATGCAGCCTTTGGTCTCTGCACCGCCTCCAGTATTTTGCAGAATGCTCACTCGTGACTTATAGGAAATGCGACCACACTGGCCTTCCACATAGCACTCTGTCTCAGCTAACCTCTCTGCAAAAGTGAATGCAACACTGGTGTGTTTTCCAGCCAGAGCACTTCCAAGGCCACTTGATGAAACTCCAGCACACCCTCAAGTCCCGATGCACTCTTGTAAAGGATGCTATAGTCCCCACCTCACTGAGGATAGCGCGTATATTTCTGTTTACCACTACAGTGGTGCCACCCTGTGGCAACATCATGAACTAGATCCAACCTGGAGGCCCACCCGTTTCGAAATGAAGGGACTCTTGATTAATTTTTTAATTGGGTGGACTTCCGTATTTCAATTATGGAGCATAATAAGAGGCTTTATTCATAATTTTACATTATAGTATTTCAGATTTCCACAATTCAAATTCACATAAGATTTAACTGCACTATACATATTCAATTTACTTAAATCTTTTAACTCTGGCTTCAGGAGTTTGTATTAGAGTTTTCCCATCTGGAACATTTTTAGGAGGGCTGCTAGATTTAGGGGTTAAGATGACAGTGTGTACATGTCTAACGCACCTGTCTTTCTGTGGGCATTGTGTCCGGGTTACAATAGCCCTAGGAGGAGGGTGCTGTGAGGTCACTCCCATTTTATGATGAGGATGCTAAAGCGGATAGAGATGTAAAAGTTTGCCCAACGTCTTGCAATTGGTGGCAGAACCAAGCTTGGATCTCCTGGTTACTAAAACCGATCTTCAGACAATGTTTACATTTAAATTTTCAATGACTTAGTTGTCATTTCTTAATTTTTGTCTTACCCTGTTCCTTCTAATCATCAGGATGAATAAGATATGCAGGCTTCAAATCCAAACTGGCTTTGAAGCAGATCAACTTGGGTTTATTTGCTAGCTTCACCAATAGTTACCAGCTATGCAGACTGGCAGCTACTAACCCGATCTGAGCCTTAGTTTTCTCTACCTTTAACCACTTGGGTACGGCGCTCACCAGCCGCGAAACCGTGCCCACAGCCGGCACTCACAGTCCGCACGACAGTTTGTGCTGTGCATTGACGACGAGTCCGTTTTGCTCTTGTGTGATGAGGAAAGCTTTAAAGCACTGAAAGCTTGTTTTACTTTACAGGCAGCTTTACTTGTCATGTAAATCAGAATAGGTAACATATACATATATGTTTTCATTACGTTATTTTTAAATGTTCACAATTTTATTTTGATAAATGAAAAATTAGAAAAGTCATATCACGGCTGTCGACTATAGTCGACGCTCGTACCGAAGTGGTTAAAAATAAAATTAAGCTGGCCAGGCGTGGTGGCTCACACCTATAATCCTAGCACTATGGGAAGCTCAGGTGGGAGGATTGCTTGAGGCCAGGAGTTGGAGGCCAGCCTACACAAAAGTGAGACACTGTCTCTATTAAAAGAAAAATTAGCTGGGCATGGTGGCTCATGCCTGTAGTCTCAGCTACTCAGGAGGCTGACGCAGGAGGATCACTTGAACCCAGGAGTTTGAGGTTGCAGCGAACTATGTTGATGGCACTGTACTCTAGCCTGGGCGAAAGAGCAAGGTCCTGTCTCAAAATTAATTAATTAATTACATATAAAATTAAAAAATAAAATTGGAAAAAAAATAAATAAATAAAATTGGCCAGGCGCGGTGGCTCACGCCTGTAATCCTAGCACTCTGGGAGGCCGAGGTGGGCGGATTGCTTGAGGTCAGGAGTTCGAGACCAGCCTGAGCAAGAGCGAGACCCCGTCTCTACTATCAATAGAAAGAAATTAATTGACCAACTAATATATATAGAAAAAATTAGCTGGGCATGGTGGCACATGCCTATAGTCCCAGCTACTCGGGAGGCTGAGGCAGGAGGATTGCTTGAGCCCAGGAGTTTGAGGTTGCTGTGAGCTAGGCTGACGCCACGGCACTCACTCTAGCCTGGGCAACAAAGCGAGACTCTGTCTCAAAAAAAAAAAAAGAAAGAAAGAAAAAAAGAAGGGTACGCAGGACTCTCTGTACTATTTTTGCAACTTCCTGTGAGTCCATGGACTGTGAGTCCATGATTATCGTAAAATGGAAAGGGCTTTTTAGTTTTGGGGATTTAAAAGAATTAACCAGTTCGCATAGACAGACTCTCTGAAATATATTTTCGAACTTTAGTGTTTGACTGGCTTTTACTGAACCAGAGGGAAAACATTTATATCATAATATTGCTCAAAAAATTTTTTTAAAAAAGGGCTACTGAATTATACTCACATCATGATCACAACTGCGTGCATTCAAGGAAAGGAAATGTATAACCTCAAAAAAGAAGTGGAGAGAATACTTCCAAATATTAATGGTGATTCTCTGAGTGGTTGGAATTTGGTTTCTACTCACTTTACTGTATTTTCCAAATTTTTCTATGATGAACTTGACTTTTACAATCAAGGGAGCTAACACTTTACCAAAAGAACAGACTTGGACGCTGGGCCAGAAAATCCAAGATGTATGGTTACCATTCCCTCTGCTACATTATTGATCTTGGAGAGTCGAGGCACTATTTATTTATTTAGTTTTTTCTTTTTGAGACAGAGTCTCACTCTGTTGCCTGGGCTAGAGTGCCGTGGCGTCAGCCTAGCTCACAGCAACCTCAAACTCCTGGGCTCAGGTGACCCTCCTGCCTCAGCTTCTCGAGTAGCTAGGACTACAGGCATGTGCCACCATGCCTGGCTAATTTTTTCTCTCTATATATATTTTTAGTTGGCCAATTAATTTCTTTCTATTTTTTAGTAGAGGTGGAGTTTCACTCTTGCTCAGGCGGGTTTCGAACTCCTGACCTTGAGCGATCCTCCCGCCTTGGCCTCCCAGAGTGCTAGGATTACAGGCATGAGCCGCCTCGCCCTGCCACTATTTATTCTTTACTAAGATGAATTATAAAATCAATCGCATATGCTTATGTTAAACATGCACAAAGTATGGTAAGGTGGAAACAAAGTTTCCTGGCTATATCCTTCCTACTTTCCAAGGCTAAGCATTGTTAACTGTTCCTTTTCTCTCGCTCTCTCTCTTTTTTTCAGACTAAATTCATTTTAGGCTGGGCGTGGTGGCTCACGCCTGTAATCCTAGCACTCTGGGAGGCCAAAGAGAGCGGATTGTTCAGGGTCAGGAGTTTGAAACCAGCCTGAGCAAGAGCAAGACCCCATCTCTACTATAAATAGAAAGAAATTAATTGGCCAACCAATATATATAGAAAAAAATTCATTTTAGTCTTTTTTTGCAGCTCACGTTTCAAGGAAGAGCAGTGGGAAGGCAAGCATACATCTCTCGGTGTCTACTTCCAGAAGGAGCCCCACTCTAGCCAGCGCTGCACCTGGCTTCCCAGAGGAGGCCCTCTTCCTTGCATGCAGAGGAGGTGTCTGTGCTTGTCCTTGGAAACTCTCCCCCGATTCCTTTCATCTGCTAGAGTCTTCCCACGCTATTTCTGCAGGTCAGCTACGGATACCTCCAGGACCCATGCACATGGCCCCTGAGCAACCTCTCTTTCCATCCTAATCCCCTCCCCAAGTAACTCAGAGTAGGTCTGCAGGCATATTGCTGCGGGTCTGTGAGTTCTACCAGAAGTTTCGAAGGTTGTGTTTTCATTTTTGGATCATCTCCATGATCACTCCAGAACCAGTGCTGCTGCACGATCTTAAAACCTGCTTTTCCATTTGGCTTAAGGCCGCGTTCCTGGCAGATGAACCGGTGTGCAGTATCGCTGAAGGCAGGTACTTCACCAGAGTTCAAACACAGAAAGATGGCGAGAGTTGTTCGGTCCTACACGATGATGGATTTTGTAGCTCCCCCTTCCTTCCCATCCAAGTTACAACAATATGTATTAGCAGTGCGTGTGGTAGTAAATAAACAATAAAGCTTTCATGAAATGCTCTTTAAATGTCTTCTGTATTATGTTTTGGGGGTGCACAATTAAATTGATCGACTTATTAAAATAATGGATAGGTGATTTTAAAAAGTTTATTATTCACAACTCAGAAAAAAATCGATAGTGATAATGGCAGTGACTCAAATAATGATCCGTTATCCAAAATAAAAGAAAAATCAAGTTGAAAATTCATCTTTCTCCCATTAAACCACACAGCGGTGATTCATAGTGATTCAGTTTCGGTAAAACACCACCCATCAAGTTGATTTAATGTTGTTAACTTAAAGTTCATGACTTCTTGTTTGTATTTTTAAGTTCATTTTAGTTTAAAAGCTGAGGTGAATATGAACTTTTTTTTTTTTTATCCAGCATGATAGAATGTAAAGCAAGGAATATGAATGTTTTAAATATGGAAGTTTAACCATTTTATTTTTCTTCCTTTTCTTCCCTGCCTTGGTAGGATTCAACCCTATGTAGGAAGGAAGTCTCCCCCACTCCACAGCCCCCACCCCAAACTCACACTGGGGCAACAGTTCCCTTCCCTTCCCAGGAGCATTTGAAGGATGAGCCCGTCAGCCCAGGGGCAAGGGAAACCAGTTCCCAGTGGGTAATGACTTACTGTTCGGTTTTATTGGGCATCAAGGCCAAGGAGGAAAGAGAAGAGAGTAGGGCTTTTGTATGAAGCAGTGAAGAGGGAAGGGAAGAGGGAAGTGGGAGGCGCCCGGAGCTGCCCTAGAGCTCCCTGGCTGGGAGACTCTGACAACAGCATCTCAGTCCTCTGCACTCAGCATGGAGTCAGGTTCCCGCCAGGGACTGCCCAGCAGGGCTAAATATTGTCGCCGGCCAACTCTGGAGTGCGGCTTTCCGAGTCCTGGCCCCAAAGCGGGTGGACGGATGGACTTGGGGCTGGGAGACACTAGGCCAGTGACCACCAGGCCACTCTTAAGGCGGGAAGGGAGTTAATACCGTGTGTCTCATTGAGGACTCTCAGTTGCAAGCCGCAGAAGCCGACTGCCAGAGTGCAGCCAGAAGGGAATTTACCAAAGGCTAGTAGGTGTCTCACAGAACCGGTCTAAGAACCCAGATAAGAAGTTGGGCCAGAAGCACAGCCCAGACCCAGGCCAGTAAGGACACCACTGCCATCTGGCACCTGGACGTTGCCGCCATGATGTGTGGCCGAGTTCATTATGTCCCAGTAAAGGCTCCTTCCCTCTCCCACCCCGAGCTCCTTGTCCGTGGAGTAGATTGCCAGCCTCACCAACTTTGGAACCTGTGTGACTTGCAGTGACCAATGGAACCTGGGCAAAGTGCTGCGTGCCAGCTCTGAGCAGAGGGCTTGTCACGGGGTCCTGTCACTGCTCTCACGCTCCTGCCATCTTGCACACCTGAACCCAACCTGTGGCCTGGAGCCCAGTGGGTCAGAGCCAGGCGGAAGCCAGCCCACCCACCGGCCTCCCACAGCTGGTCCACAGAACTGAGTGAGAGATGCATGCTTGTTGCTGGAAGCCACAGAGATAGATTTGGGGGTGTTTGTTACTGCAGCAAAAGCTGACAAATGCACACGACTAGCTTTAAGAATCTCTCCTACCCCTGCTTCTTTGCACCCCTGGCTCCAGGGACAAAATCCTATGTGGGCCTACTCCCTTGACCAAACCCAGGCTACACAAACACCCGTCTTGTTGAGACTTGGAGGAGGTGGAGCCCACCTACCTCTATAGGAAATGAAAACACCCACTCCCAGTCTCCCTGTTGGGCTGCACAGGTGTGTAGCCTGGGTTTGGTCAAGGGAGTACGCCCACATAGGAGTGAGTACCATTATTACCTCCATTTCCTGAGGCCAGGAAGGGTTGCCCAAGGTTGCAGACTTAGCAAACGGTGAAGCTGCAATCTGAACTGATGCATGCACCAGGGGCCATGCTCACATGAGGATAGATTCAAACTACCTGCTCATATTCCAATGGCTGGAATTGCATTATTTGCTTGTGCCTAAAAGCAAGCAGTCTGGCAAAAGGGGGACCGTCTTAAGCTAATCATCCTCTCCCCCTAGTGGGGCTAGGAAGAGGATGAGCTTCCCCTGAAATTGATGGTTCTATAAAGTGGGTGAACAAATCTTGATTACAAAAGAGGAAGAGAGTTAATGGTTGCTGGGTGGTTGCTAATAGTGTTGTCTCTTCTGCAGCATAAGTTGGGTTGTATTATTATTATTATTGTTTTGGAGGGAGACAGAGAGGAGTGGTGATGGATAGGGGTTTAGGTTATAAGATCAAAACTTGATTCACCAATAATTATATTCATTTACTCATACCTACTCTTGAAGTGGTGCTAGTTTGGTTCAGAGCCAGGATACTCTTGGAGGCCACCTAGCACAACGATTAAGGTGCTGGCTCTGAAACCAGACAGATTTGGCAGCTTTCTAGCTGTGTGACTCTGGGAAAATCACTTTACCTATTCAGGCATCTGTTTTCTTATTTGAAATTAGGGTTAATAATATTCCTTCATGGAATATAAGTCTGGAGAATTAAGAAAAAAATTTTTTTTAAAGTATAATAAAAAAATAATATTCCTTCAAGGGTTGCAGTCAGAATTAAATAAGGTAACATATATGTAAAGCAATCTTGGCACACAGGAAGAGATTAACAAACAACAGCTATTATTATTAAATATAATAAAGTACATTAGAACGTTACTAATTAGTTAAGAAATATTCATTACCTTCCAAGAGCAAAACACCATATTGGGGCTGGGTGCAGTGGCTCACACCTGTAATCCTAGCACTCTGGGAGGCCGAGGCGGGAGGATTGCTCAAGGTCAGGAGTTTGAAATCAGCAAGAGCAAGACCCCATCTCTACTAAAAATAAAAATAAATTAATTGGCCAATTAAACATACGTAGAAAGAATTAGCCGGGCATGGTGGTGCATGCCTGTAGTCCCAGCTACTCGGGAGGCTGGGACAGAAGGATCACTTGAGCCCAGGAGTTTGAGGTTGCTGTGAGCTAGGCTGATGCCACGGCACTGTAGCCTGGGCAACAGAGACTCTGCTTCAAAAACAAACAACAAACAAACAAAAAACAATAGTGTAAAACACCATATTGGGCTTATCTGGGGATATGCTACTCCTTGGTTTCAAGGGAAGTGTAGAATCTAGTTAAGACTGCAGGTGTCCACAAACTACAGCCGACTTGCCTCGGGCCCACAGTGTGCACTCTCCAACGGTCTGAGGGACAGTGAACCGGTCCCCTGTTTAAAAAGTTTGAGGACCCCTGAGTTAGAAAGCACGCTCACCAAATGATACGCTGCCAGTATTTGGAAATACATGTTAAGTGACAGATATTAAGCACATTCAGAACTTAGAGTCAGTTTACAGATTAAAGATATTCAAACAAAGATACCTAGAAGAATCCTTTGAGTCCCAGAATTTTAGAGTGAAGAGAGACCACAGATTTTGTAGGTGAGTAAACTGAAGTCCAAGAGGAATTAAGCGCCTCACCTCGGGTCCTAGAGCAAGACAAGGGCTGGCTCAGATTTGGGTTCAGATTAGGGCTGTGCCACTACCTAGCTGTGTGTCCCTGAGCAAAGCCACTCACCTCTTAGCCTCACTTACCTCATCTACATGGCACTCATGGGGTCTATTATTTTAGACCCCACCCTCTGATTCCCAAACTGTCTTTTAGGGTGGTGACTTACAAGCCTACTTTACATTGAATTAATAAATATTTAATAGAAAAATGTAATAAATAACACTAATTTCTTTCACATACTTACCCAGCTTATACAGTAATCCCTGTGTACATTAGACAAGTAATACCTCCAAAAGCAGTTAGACAGCAGAGGGAGAAGAGCGTGTGGGAAACCCATGGTAGCTAAATAGTACTCGGAACCTAGATTTCAGTCTCTCAAAATAAGTGACTTTCACCTGTAATCCTAGCTCTCTGGGAGGCCGAGGCGGGAGGATGGCTCAAGGTCAGGAGTTCGAAACCAGCCTGAGCAATGGTGAGACCCCTCATCTCTACCAAAAATAGAAAGAAATTAATTGGCCAACTAAAAATATTTATAGAAAAAATTAGCTGGGTGTGGTGGTGCCCATGGCACTTTACCCTGGGCAACAGAGTGAGATTGTCTCAAATAAATAAATAAATAAGTGACTTTCAGAAGTTGATCTGGTTTCCAGTTTTGTGAGTGGAACAGCTGGGAGTGAAGTGTTTATACTGGAATCAGTCCATTTGCCAAGGCCAGGCTTCTCTGACAAGCTATTAGAAGGTTCTAGGCCAGGCACGGTGGCTCACGCCTGTAATCCTAGCTCTCTGGGAGGCCGAGGCGGGCGGATTGCTCGAGGTCAGGAGTTCAAAACCAGCCTGAGCAAGACGCCATCTCTACTAAAAATAGAAAGAAATTAATTGGACAACTAAAAATATATATACAAAAAATTAGCCAGGCATGGTGGCACATGCCTGTAGTCCCAGCTACTCGGGAGTTCTGAGACAGGAGGATCGCCTGAGCCCAGGTGTTTGAGGTTGCTGTGAGCTAGGCTGACGCCACGGCACTTACTCTAGCCTGGGCAACAAAATGAGACTCTGTCTCAAAAAAAAAAAAAAAAGAAGGTTCTAGAAGTATCATGAACCTAGAGAGGAAGTCACTGTCCCAGACTGAGTGAGTAGTTAAATATTTTTCTACATAAAAGCTTGAGAAATTTTCCAGTCTTTGAGAGGTTAGGTGTGACCCCGTTTACACAAGAATCCCTTTCCCTGCGTTGGCCTGGCTGGGCCCTACTCTGAGTGCTCACCGCCACCTAGTGTTGTTTAAGTGAATAACCGTGGTTAGGAAGGGTGGGCTTGAGAAGTTCTCTCTCTAATGACTTATTTTGGCATCTCAGGCTGTTATTTGTGTGTGTGTGTGCTTTTGCCGGTATCTACATATGTATTTCAATGAATATTTTATTTTAGAATCATTTTAGATTTACAGAAAAGTTATTATTTACAAAGATAGCACAGAGAATTCCTGTATTCTTACCTACTTTTCCTACTGTTAACATTTTACATTACCGTGGTACGTTTGTCATCTCCAAGAAATCAACATTGATACTTTTTTTTGAGACAGAGTCTTGCCCTGTTGCCCGGGCTAGAGTGCCCTGGTGTCAGCCTAGCTCACAGCAACCTCAAACTCCTGGGCTCAAGCGATCCTCCTGCCTCAGCCTCCCGAGTAGCTGGGACCACAGGCATGTGCCATCATGCCCGCCTAATTTTTTCTATATTTTAAGTTGTCCAGATAATTTCTTTCTATTTTTGGTAGAGACGGGGGTCTCATTCTCGCTCAGGCTGGTCTTGAACTCCTGAGCTCAAACGATCCTCCTGCCTCGGTCTCCCAGAGTGTTAGCATTATAGGTGTGAACCACTGCGCCCAGCCGATACATTATTATTAACTAAACCCCTGACTATATTTGGATTTCACCTTCCCATTAATATCCTTTGTCCCCAGATCCTTTCCAGGATACAATTATTTAATAGTTACTATGTTTCCTTAATCTCCTCTGGTCTATGATGGTTTCTTAGTCTTTTTTGTTTGTGGTTTTCATGATTTTGACAGTTCTGAGAAGTACTGGTCAGGTCTTTTGTAGAATGTCTTTCAAACTGGGTTTGTCTGGTGTTTTTCTCGTGCTTATGAAAAGGAGCAGGGACGCCTCTTTGGGGATGAGCTGGGCTCCACAAACATGGAAATAAAAGAAAAATCTTGAGTCACTTCAGGGGAAGTTCCAAGGGACCCAGCTAGCCTAGAGAAGTATGTGGGCAACCGGAGGAGCAGGAAGACAGTAATGACAAAGGCCCTCCAAGCAAGCCACAGTCACGAGGTGTTTTGGTTTTCTATGGAAACTAAAGATGGCATCTTAATATATGTTCTTGAGTGGTTTTGCAGAAACCCCCACCGGATGGAAAATACAGATAAGGGGGAACTGAAGAACTGAACTCTGACCGCAGGCCGCCACTCCTTGTTCTGAATTTCTCTCTGAGGAGCCTGGAGAGTCACCCCCATCTTCATTTTCCTTTCTGCTAATCCAAATATCCCTGAATCCACCCATAACCTGCAGGGCCCCACCTTTAAGATATCCTACCTTTTTGGGCCAGGCCAATGTATAACCTCCATGTATTGATTTACAATTTAGTTTGCAACTTTTGCTTTCCTGAAATTACCCCTTCCTTCTAAGCCATCGGGGAGTTTGGGTCTTAAGTGCTAGCTGCCCGGTCTCTTTGCGTGGTGCCCTGCGATAAAAACGTCTCTGTCTCCTGCTGCAACTCCCGGCTTTGCTGCACCAGGTAAGCAGACAGCAAAGTTTGGTTCAGTAACAATTTGGAGGTGGGGGTTCTAAGGAGGAACACCACAGAGGTGAAATGCCCTCGCCATCACATCGTATCAGGGGTATGTGCCAGCAACATCACTTATGACTGATGTTCACTGTGTTCGTGGGAACAAACCCAAACTCTGTAAAATATTTTAAAGAGGTTTGTTGGAGCACATGGCCTCAAGAGGTCCTGAGAGAAGGTGCCCACAGTAGCCAGGTTACAATCTGGTTTTATACATTTGTGGAGACAGGAATTACATGTGAAATCAGTCAGTCAGTACCTGGAAGGCATTGTATGTTGGTTTGGCCTCCAAAGGTGGGACAGCTTGAAGTGGGGAGCTTACAGGTCATAGGTGGCTTTAAAGACTCTTTGATTTGTAATTGGTTAAAGAAATGAAGCTTTGTGGATCACTGACTACCAGACATTTACTGAAACTCAAGTGATATACTAAGTAAATTGACGGCCTGCAAGCAAGTTTTGTTTTGCATGGCCTTAGGCATGTTAATGATTTTTGGTTTTATCTTATTTTATTTTTGAAACAGAGTCTTGCTCTGTTGCCATGCTAGAGTGCAGTGGTGTCATTATAGCACACTGCGGCCTCAAACTCCTGGGCTTAAGCAATCCTCCTGCCTCAGCCTCCTGAGTAGCTGGGGCTACAGGCATACACCACCATGCCCGGCTAATTTTTTCTATTTTTAGTAGAGACAGGGATCTTGCTCTTGCTCGGGCTGGTCTCGAACTCCTGAGCTCAAGTGATCTTCCCTCCTTGGCCTCCTAGAGTGCTGGGATTATAGGCGTGAACCACAGCGCCTGGCCTTGATATAGTATCTTATTGTTACAAAGACTAACTCCAAAAGGGAGGGAGAATGTCAAGGCGCGTCTGACCCCTCTTCTCCTCATGGCTGGCAACTCAATTTTAAGGTTTCTCTGGGGTTCCCTTGGCCAAGGAGGGCGGGTCCATTCAGTCGGATGGGGCTGGGGCTTTGGATTTTATTTTAATTCACAATCATGATCACCTGGTCAAGGGAGTATTTTGCCGGGTTTTTCCACTGCAAAGTTACTACTTTTCCCTTCCCATACTCTATTCTTTAGAAGCAAGTTATTAAATTCAGCCCATATTTAAGGGGGAAAGGGAATAAACTCTACCTCCTGAAGGCGGGAATAGCCACATAAATTATTTGATATTCTTCTTTGAGGAAGATGTCTATTTGTAACAAAGGGAACTGCCTGGAAAAGGATAAGATGTTTTATGAGTTGTCTCTTTAAAATTTCTTTCCCCTGTTTGAGAACTGAAACCTGCATTCCTGCCTGAGGCCAGTAATCAGAAGGGCAGAGGAATGTTCTTTGTACCTCAGAAGATGGCCAGAAGGAATTGTCCAGACCCTGGTCACCAGATTGTCTTCTCTGGTGATGAGATGATCAGGACCATCAACTATAAACAGTAAAAGCCTGGGAGGCCAAGGTGGGAGGATCGCTCCAGGTCAGGAGTTTGAAACCAGCCTTAGCAAGAGCAAGACCCCTGTCTCTACTAAAAATAGAAAGAAATTAATTGGCCAGCTAAAAATACATAGAGAAAAAATTAGCCGGGCATGGTGGTGCATGCCTGCAGTCCCAGCTACTTTGGGAGGCTGAGGCAGGATGATCGCTTGAGCTCAGGAGTTTGAGGTTGCTGTGAGCTAGGCTGACGCCAGGGCACTCTAGCCCCGGCAACAGAGTGAGACTGTCTCAAAAAAAAAAAAAAAAGAACCAGCACAATTAGCCAGGCATGGTGGCACACATCTGTAGTCCCAGCTACTGGGTAGGCTGAGTTAGGAGGATCACTTGAGCCCAGGAGCTTAAGGTTGCAGTGAGCTATGATCATTTCTCTGCTCTCACACCCAGGCAACAGAGGGAGACCTTGTCCCCCACACCCCCACAAAAAAAAAAAAAGAAAAAAAAAACAAAGAAAGAAAAGATTTAGACTATGTGCCATTGTGCCTTACATTAAAATTAAATCTTTCTGATCCTCAAGCTTCTTTTTTTTTTTGAGACAGAGTCTCGCTTTGTTGCCCAGGCTAGAGTGAGTGCCGTGGCGTCAGCCTAGCTCATAGCAACCTCAAACTCCTGGGATCCAAGCAATCCTTCTGCCTCAGCCTTCCAAGTAGCTGGGACTACAGGCATGTGCCACCATGCCCGGCTAATTTTTTCTATATATATTAGTTGGCCAATTAATTTCTTTCTATTTATAATAGATGGGGTCTCGCTCTTGCTCAAGGCTGGTTTTGAACTCCTGACCTCAAGCAATCCACCCGCCTCCGCCTCCCAGAGTGCTAGGATTACGGCCAAGCTTCTTATCTATAAAACGGGGAAATAACAGCATGTTTCTGACAAGTTTCTGTTAGGATTTAACAAGGCAGTGTAGAACAGCTTAAGATCAAGGGCTCTGGAAATAGCCTGAGTGTAAATCCTGGCCCTGTCAGTCATTAGCTGTGAAATTCTTGTCAGGCTACTTAATTTCTCTGTGCCTCAGCCTCACCTGTAAAGTGGGGACAACAAAAGACTTAATGGTGCTCAGTATCTGGCCAATGGCAGGTGTTGCATGTCAGCCACCGTTATCACCCTGAATAGACCTCTAGGGCAGGAATAACACTCTAGATTTAATGACAGTCTTAAGCCCTTAAGCCCTCAGTGCCTCCCATAGAGGAGGCGTGCAACACCTTTGGGTGCTCACTCACACAACTGCTTATCAGCAAAACAGGTAATACTGCTTCTGACTACTGAGACAGCAAGTGAGTGGCCTGTGTCACAGTGCCTTGTACGCTCTAAATGAGTATACAAATATAAACAAGACCAGAATTACACCTTCAGAGTCTAATTTCTTCAGAGTCCATGTTACCTAACATTTAGTTTTCTTTTTTCTTTCTTTCTTTCTTTCTTTCTTTCTTTCTTTCTTTCTTTCTTTCTTTCTTTCTTTCTTTCTTTCTTTCTTTCTTTCTTTCTTTCTCTTTCTTTCTTTCTCTTTCTTTCTTTTTCTTTCTTTCTTCTTTCTTTCTTTCTTTCTTTCCCTTCCTTCCTTCCTTTCCCTTCCTTCCTTCCTTTCCCTTCCTTCTTCCCTTCCTTCCTTCCTTCCTTCCTTCCTTCCTTCCTTCCTTCCTTCCTTCCTTCCTTCCTTCCTTCCTTCCTTCCTTCCTTCCTTCCTTCCTTCCTCTCTCTCTCTCTCTCTCCTCTCTCTCTTTCTTTCTTTTTTTACACTCTCAAACATGGTAGAGAGCAGACTGCTCCAAGGAGGCAGCCGCATCTAGTTTTCCATCATGGGAAAACTTATAGGAACTTATAAAGAATGAAATCATGACATTTGTCATAACAGAAACACCATGGTAGGTCTTTGAATTTAAAACCAAAGGTGGAAAAAAGTAAATAAATAAAATGAAAGGTGGGCCGGGCGTGGTGGCTCATGCCTGTAATCCTAGCACTCTGGGAGGCTGAGGCGGGAGGATCGTTCAAGGTCAAGAGTTCAAGACCAGTCTGAGCAAGAGTGAGACACCTGTCTCTACTAAAAAATGGAAAGAATTTAATTGGCTAACTATAGAAAAAATTAGCCGGGCATGGTGGCGCATGCCTGTAGTCCCAGCTACTCGGGAGGCTGAGACAGGAGGATCGCTTGAGCCCAGGAGTTTGAGATTGCTGTGAACCAGGCTGATAGCATGGCACTGTAGCTCGGGCAACAGAGTGAGACTGTGTCTCAAAAATAAATAAATAAATAAATAAAATGAAACCAAAGTGTGCATTACAAATTTGGTTCTTTTGGGTACTTTTATTAAAGACTTTCAAACTTTCACCTTTCAAACTTTCTTCATGCTATCACTTTTATTCTTTTGAGGGGGGAACAAATAACTAACCCATGCCACCCGCCCAGTCCTACACGCTCTCATACTCCTCACTGCTAATAGTGTCTAGTTTGCTAGACACCAGCAGGGCTCTGTAATTCAGAATAATGTATAGTTGACCCCTGAACAACATGGTTTTGAACTGCACAGGTCCACTTATATGTGAATTTTCTTCTGCCTCTGCCACGCTTTTGAGACAGCAAGACCAACCCCTCCACCTCCTCGTGAAGATGACAAGGATGAAGGCTTCTATGGTGATCCACTTTCACTTAATGAATCGTAAATATATTTTCCTTATGATATACATATTTTTTGAAACAGGGTCTTGCTCTGTTGCCCAGGCTGGAGTACAGTGGCATGATCATAGCTCAATGCAGCCTCCAACTTCTGTGCTTAAGTGATCCTCCCTGCATCAGCTTCCCAAAGTGCTAGGATTACAGACATGAACCACTGTGACTGGCCATGATTTTCTTAATGTTTCCTTTTCTCTAGCTTACTTTAAGGATATAATACATATAGCGTACAAAATATGTTGTTTATGTTATTAGTAAGGCTTCCAGTCAAGAGTAGGCTCTTAGTAGTCATGTTTTGGGGTAGCCAAGTCATAAATGGATATTTTCTTTTTTTGGAGACAGTCTCACTCTGTTGCCCAGGCCAGAGTGCCTTGGCGTCAGCCTAGCTCACAGCAACCTGCAACTCCCGGGCTCAAGTGATCCTCCTGCCTCAGCCTCCCAAGTAGCTGGGACTACAGGCATGCACCACCATGCCCAGCTAATTTTTTCTATTTTTAGTAGAGACAGGATCTCACTCTTGCTCAGGCTGGCATATAGATTTTTGACTGTGCAGTGGGATGGCCTACCTAACCCCTCTATTATTTGAGGTCAAGGGTACTATATTCCAATGCATATGAGACATAAATTTACAAAATACAGCCCTTGCCTGCCCTGCTTCCCTTGGGAGGCTGTTCGGTACAGATACCCTCATGATTGCATCTCTCCCTTGGCAGTTGAAAGAACATGGGCCTTGCCTGGCCATTTACTAGTTACTTCACCTTGGCTAAGTTTTTAAATCTGCTGTGCCCATTTCCATTAAGTGTGAAACTAAGTTTTCCTATGTTGTAGGACTTTTAAGAGGATTAAATGAGAAGGTACAGAGAGAAACTTTTTATTCTAGTTTGCCATGCATAGGCATGAAATGTTCATTTCTTTCCTTTCTCTTTCCAAATTCAATACACTATGGGCCTGGACCTTTTGCTAATTTGTATACTGTCTTGTTTTATTCTGTTGTTTAACTGCTTCGGTAGGTCCCTCTAGCAATCTTATTTAGAAAAAGATTTCCTATCCCCTGGGCACTAAGAAGAAAGAATCCAAGGAACTAAGTTTGTATAAGTTCAGTGGTTTTCAGATTCCTGCTTTAGGAATCCTTTGTTCAAATGAAATCTTTCTTAGACTCTTGATATAAACAAAACAGATAAAAGAAGTCTTTTTTCTTTTTAGCATTCCTTTATTTTATAACTATAATTTTATAACCATGAAAATGACATTCAGAACTAGGTGCTTTGATGACACACATCACAAATCTGGGGTTCAAGGTAATCACTGCAAACTTATCAACCACAGCATTCAATTCTGCCTTTTTTCTTTTACTTTTAAAGAGATTTATTCTGAGCCAAATTTGAGGACAATGACCCAGAGCCACTGCCAAGAGGCCTTGGGCAAGTGGACTCTTCAATTCTGCCTTTTGATTGCACGGAACCCATATAATTCTGATTCATACAAAAAATAATTTTCTTAACCACTGCTCATGATCTTCATCATAAATGCAGGGCAATATACACCTAAAAACTATTGATGTAACATCATCACATGTGATATGCTACACTTGCACCTGTTACCAAACAAGCTGACATCTCATGAGATCTGGTCAGCATGTGCACCTGAGCCTTCCCTGTCCTCTCAGAGTACTACACATATGTAGTGACAGACCTTTTGTACAATTTTGCATAAAATATTCACAGGGACTAATTTAAATAAATAATAGTGGTTTAAAATAAATAGCAGTGCAGAACTACACCGTTCCTAGTCAATGACACACTTAGGAGATATTAAATAGGGACAGAAATGACAACGGGTTTATACCAAGAACTGCACAAAAATTAAGTTACTTGGCAGCACAGGTAGGGATTGGTTAATGTCTATCACTGGAGTATACAGACTTTTCTACTTTCATGCTCCATTCATTGACAGATATCCCTTCCTGGTTTCCTGAGATTCAGGTGAAATGCTCTCCTAATCCTGCCTGGAAAAGGGCCTCCTCCTCATCCTCAACTGCCTCCCCATCCTTTATCCGTGCCAGTACTGCAAGAAGTCAGGAGCTGGGCCATCCTTTGGCAGATCAAACAGTCTGCGAACTGTTCTGTGGACTGCCCCAGCAACGATTTGGTCTAAGCAGGCCTGATTCACAATGTCTCTCTCAATTGCTCCTCTCGGTATCAACTTCTGTAACAAAGGCTCCAGCCTTAGTATGTAAGCAGATAATTTTTCTTCATCCTTCTGGTAAGTGGTTAGATATTTGACCTGCAACTCCCTAGGATTATATATAACCCCAAATACCTGCTCAAGAGCCTGCAGGCATTCAAGGACTGTAATTAAAGGACTGCTGATCTTGAGCACACGGATAACATCAAATGCTGGGCCTCTGAGGCTCTCTAGCAATCGTCTTCTTTTCTCTGCATCTGACACCTGCCATGCCTTCATCATTTGAGTAGTATGAAACAACCAGGGTCCGAATTCTTCCTCTTCTGGTTCTGGAGGATCCCTGCCTGAGAATACTCTCAGCTTTTTATAGTTCAGGTATTGCAGGGTAGGCTGAAGAGCCTCATCCAATGCCTGTGCCAACACAAGGGCCCGAATTTCTGAGATCATGTCCTGGTCTAGGTCAAAAGGGTCATTTTCATACCCTAGAGCTCTGGTCAACTCACCCACTGTCATCCCCTCTCCCTCTAAAAATTCATTTCATCTGCTTAGAAATCCATTATCTGGGTCAGGGGGTTTAAAGATCACTCTCCAGATAACCCCCTTTCCCGATATCTCCTTAGGGACCTGAGCATGAACAGTCTCCTCAGTAAGCCCTACTAAGGCGACCTTCCTGTTCTCGTCCCTCCTGAACATCCTCCCAAGCAGTCTGTACTTCCCCAAAGGAGCTAAACCGGCCCGCAGAGCCTCCTCGATTTCTGCCACACTGCAGGTCTGAGGGATGCCGGCAATCAACAGAGCCTTTCAGCGGCTTTCGAGAGTTCATATCCATCCCCCTGCACCAATCTTCTAAGAGTCTCGACGCCATAGCGCCCGAAATAATAGATTTTAAGTTCTAATTCGTTCGGGACACAGATGCCCACCGCAATTCTGAGTAATCCTCCGCGGCACCCCAGATGAGTCTCGCAACGTGCCGAGGTCCAGCAGCCTGCAGGACACAGCAGTCAGGTTAAAGGTGCCGACGTTCAGGGCGCCCGTGCAGGCCCCCGGGCCCACACTGCAGCGCCCTGCGGCAAGCAGCCACCTCGCCGTCTCCCAGCGGGGCGCCCCTGCGCACGTCGGGCCTGCAGGGCCGCTCGCGGGACCCGCTCCCCCTCACCGTCATCTAGTGCTAGGTGCCCGCCTCCGTCCGCCGGCGGCCGAGGCGCCAGGCCGGCTCCACTCGGCTCGGATGGACGCTCTGGGGACCAAGGCGATCGCTGCCGTGCCGCCTAGCCCCTGCGGGGCTTTCCATAGCGAGGAGTGAGGGGTGATCAGAGTCGCAAGCGGAGCACCAGGGGGCAAGGCTGAGGAGCGCTGAGGTCGCCAGGCCCAGACCGTCGCCCACCCGAAGGGTCAGCCACCACTAGCGCCGCGCTTTCGGCTTGCTCGAGGGGGCGGGGCAGCGGCGGAAGCGCTCTGGCGCCACAAGGAGGCGGGTCTTCCGGGCGGGGCGCTCTTGCTTCCGGCCCGAGCCGGAAGCCCCGACTACGGCGGCATCCGGGAGGGCAGGAGGGCTGGCTAGCCGGGACAGGAAGGTGAGACCCGGGATCTGGTCAGATTTGCCGGAAAGCTAGGCCGGCGGCAAGTGCCGGACGTAGCGCTCTCGGCGCCGCAGGGCTGTGAGGCCTGGGCCTGGCTCTGCCTGAGCAGCTTTGGTCGCCTTGGGCCGGCGCTGCAGCGCGGCAGGGGGCGGGGCCGGCTGCTGGGAGGCCCAGGTGGCGGGGGAGTCTCCCACCCGGGCCGGGTGCCCACAGTGGGGCTCCAGCCGCGGCGATTGGGGCCGGCCGCCGCGTGACCGGCTGCAGTCACGCTGTACTTAATCACAGTTAGCTTGCGCTCCAGGCTGGCGGCGCTCACCTTTCTCCGAGCCGGGTAACCCAGGGGATTTCTTTTATGGTGGCTTTCTCTGAAATGCCAAAGCCACTCGATTATTCAGAATTGAGTGACTCTTTAACGCTTGCCGTGGGAACAGGAAGATTTTCGGGACCATTGTAAGTGTTTAAGAGTTACCGTCTTAACCTGGGGGCTCCAATGTTGGCTTGACTTTTACAACCCAGTGTTCCTGTCTGAAGCAATACTCTTAAGCCAGAAAATATTTCAACAGTAAAAGTGAAATGTACCGTAGGAAACCGGTTTAATTCCAGTTTTGGAAGGAAAGGTGGACCTGTTTAGTGTAGAGTGTAATGATTTATTTATTCTGTGGGATTCACATAAAAAGCAGAACTCAATACATACAGAAACCAGTGTTTTTACTTGTTCATAACTGACACAAAACAACCTGTAAGTTGTTTACATTTCTTAATACATGTAATTATTTTGAATCTTTAATATGTTACTGGGATGTTTTAGAGCTCTTGGAAATACAGCAAGTGCATTTGGAATAGTTGCTATGACAGCATTACTAGACCCTAACTGTATTTTTTTTAAACTTGAAGGCACAGAGCATGGAGAATGATGAACTTCCGTCAGCGGATGGGATGGATTGGAGTGGGATTGTATCTTTTAGCAAGTGCAGCAGCATTTTACTATGTTTTTGAAATCAATGAGACTTACAACAGACTGGCCTTGGAACACATTCAACAGCACCCTGAGGAGCCCCTTGAAGGAATCACATGGACACACTCCTTGAAAGCTCGGTTACTCTCCCTGCCTTTTTGGTTGTGGACAATTATTTTTCTGATACCTTACTTACAGATGTTTTTGTTCCTTTACTCTTGTACAAGAGCTGATCCCAAAACGGTGGGCTACTGTATCATCCCTATATGCTTGGCAGTTATTTGCAATCGCCACCAGGCATTTGTCAAAGCTTCTAATCAGATCAGCAGACTGCAACTAATTGACACATAAACTCAGTCACCATTTTTTCCCTAGGATTACAAAACTGCCAGTACTATATGGAGTCTGATCACAAGACTGCAGTTTCTTCACAGATCTCAGGAAGTTGTGGTGGGGCAGAGGCTTTTTAAAAAATGTGACTAGGGGGCTGTCTTTATCTGAATAATGAATTTTTAGGTAAAGCCTGACATATAGTACTACAGAATCATGTTGATGACTTCAGATTTTGGAAGTAAAATCGTGTCTGTTATTTGCATTCTTTAGTAACTTGACTAAGTACCTGAACTCATTTCTATTCTACTGTGCAACATAGTGATGAATCAGAATTTTTTCCATTGGGGGAAAAATGAATATAAACATTTCCATTGTGTTAAGTGTACAAAGGTCCAAACATGGTCATAAAATTTAAATTTTATACAATTACTTGGCTTGCTTTAAAATTCTTCAAACTAAACACCAATTTATCCTGTTGTAGCTATGACAACTGTTTATACTTGCTTGCTATCAGCTTATGAGGAATTGGTATAAAATTATTAAGGTGATGGCTGTCTTGATAAGCAGAATTTGTTCTTCCTCTTGGTAATGGCTAGCTAAATCATTAATGTTACTGGTTTTAAAAAACTACTTGGGAAGAGACTGTATGTTTGAAAGTCCATAAATAACTTATACCTAGAAGACAGAAACAAGGCATTCAGTGAAAATATCACAGATAATTTAGTCCAGTCCTTATCAGATGCATGATATGCCTCTAAAAGATACTATCAAGTCATCATCCTTCTGGTCCTCTTTCCTGGTTCAAGGTCAGGTCTTCAGGCAATAGGTTAATTGCATGAAGATGTGATACCTGTACCTCTTCCTTTGCATCTGTACTACCTCGTGTCTGGTACCAATACAAATAACTAAAAATGGACATAGATTTTTTTTTTCTTCTCTGGGTGAGATCAAAATATATTTTTATACAGTTATGTCATTAATACTGGGAAACATTTTACACTGTTTTCATAATCACAACATTTTTTGGTACTTAGTTTGTTGGGCCCTGTTCTAAGAGCTTTACATGAATTAACTCATGTAATCTTCCCAGTAACCCTATGAGCTGACAATTATTCAGATTTTATAGATATAGAAACTGAGGCAGAGATGTTAAGTAACTTGCCAAAGGTCACACAGCTAGTAAGTAGCAGAGCTAGGGTTATAACTAGGCATTCTAATGTCTTTGTTACTAACCACTTAGCTATATTGCTTCTTACAAATGACAAATGTTTTAGCACTGGGTACTGTTTGCCTAGTCATGCCAAAGAATGGAGATGGCAATATTATTTTTAAAAGTTTTTCTCAATTTTTTGAGCTACTGAAAAATCTGACAGTTTCCTAGCAGCCTCACCATCATGCTGTATCTAGTTTGACCAGAGCATTCCATAGCAAGCTTTTACTCAAAAGAAAGCTGGTACCTTTATAATGCAAAAGCAGCAGGGTCAGAGCCTTCTCCACTTAGTCTTATCTCCCTTACTACCTCCAGAGGTCTAGTTAGTGAAATGATGTATCCTTGATACAATACACTGAATCTTCAAAGTAAGCAGCAGTTTGAAATACCTGATTCTGTGAGGGTCAGATAACCAAGTCACTTGCATCTTCTGAGTACACAGTATGCATGGTGTGGGTATTATTTATGAGTGATTTACTACATTCATTCTTCACATAGTCCGGAGGCAAGTATCATACTGGTACTAGTGCCATTTTACAGAAGAGGAAACCTGAAGCACAGGCATTAATAACTTGCCCATGATCACATAGCAAGTAAGTGGAAGAGCCAAGATTTGAACCCAGGATGTCTGGCTTCAAATCGCAGCTCTTTTATCATTCCACTATACTGCTTCTCAAAAAAGATGATAATTTGAGAAAAATCTTTGAGCAGTTTCCTGTTTTATTAGTCTTGAGGTGATGATTTAAGATAATTATTTCAGTTATTTTTGGTTTTATAAATGCTTGATATGATGCAAGGTTTGTGAGTGTGCCACTTGTGGTAATTCCTTTTTATTGAAGGAGACTTTATCTCTTTTATATTTCAAATTCTAGTATTAGGATTTAGTAAGTAATTGTTCAGTCCATTTCCATCTTTCAGGATCTAATTGCCTTGACAGTAGAAATATTAAAATAATTAGAGTAAGATTAATGTAGTATTCCCAAATGTAATTAGTAAGTTTCAGATTGCTGGGTTAATCTGCTTTTTGATTATCTAGGAATTATTTATCCAAGTGGTAGATTATTCCTAGTTTGTTAATGGCTTAATTGTTCAAAGCATTCTTTAGTGGGTAAAGAGGGAGAGGTGGAATATATTTTTTAAATCTCTTCGCTCTTAGATTGAGGAGGAGGTTGAAATTGATGAATAGGAGATTTGTGTACAATAGATTATTTATTCATATTAACACCACACTACAAAATGCAGTGAATACAGGATTATGTAGCAGGAGGAATGGCAAATATAGTAAGTACTTGAGGGATTTTAGGAAAGGGACAAGTATCCTAGGATCCATGACTAGTAAATACTTGCTTCTAGATATGAGAAAAATAGAGCTATATCTCACAATGATTTAATAAGTCATTTTATTTGCAACTACATGCAAAATGAAGTAATCCTGTTGAATTTTTTCACAAAATGTGCCCCATATTTTATTTTTTCAAATGTGCCAGTATAGGGAATAGATAACTGAATGGAAGAAACATGTAATTCATGGAGATATAGTTACCACATACATTTTCTGGTTTTAAAGATACTATCAGTTTTAAAGTAAAAATTGTGATTCCTTAGAGTTTAGAATTTGATTCTATTTTAAAACTTCTGCAATTAACAAAAAGCCTTTTTGGGGGGAGGAGAAGTGGAGTCATCAGATAACATGTTCCTATGAGTAACAGCACCCATAAAATAATCAAACTGGTATGTTTGTTCACCATGGGTGGTGGTAGTGTTTTTTATTAAGATTATCTAGTGTTGCCTTTCTTGATGGATTTAACATTCCCAATCTCCAAAATACTGGCAGAAAACCTAACAATACCACATGACTCATCTTTGCTTCAATTATGTGCAATCACTTTGCTAATTCTCCATCATATAAAGTTCCTTATAATTTTGGACCATGATTGGGAAACATCATGTATTAGTATTTTGATCTAAGGCTGTGAGTGGGTCTTGAACTTTGTACATTAAAATTACCCAAGAAAATAAACAAAAACCGAAAAACTTCTCACACATAAACAATGCCAACAAAACAATAATGCCAGGATCCTTTCCCAACCAGTTATATCAGTCTCTGGGGTGGGCCCCAGGCAATCCTGTTTTTAAAATTCTTCAAATGATTCTTTTAGGGTTGAGAATCACTGGTCCATGGGATTTTTATGTATCATTTACCAAAGACTCATCTGTTAGGCATGAGAGCTGTGCTTATCTTTGGAACAGTTTCAACAAATACTTTGCAGTAAGTTCAATGCAGCTGTTCTAATTGCAAATCTTTAAATATTCCGTCTTCTGATTTAAAGTCCTCTCCTACAGTTTGTCCTGAATACTTCTGTCAGGCTTTTTTCTTCCACTCTACCAAAATTGCTCTCCTGTCAAGTTGTCAGTCACCTACACATAATTAAATCCAATAGTCAAGTCTGAATCCTCAATTTACTTATTAGCAGTTTTTGACATTTCCTGTTGAGATACTTCCTTCAGTTGGCTTCTGGACCAGCGCTGTCCAGTAGAATTTTAGCGATGATGGAAATGTTCTATATCTGTGCTGTTCAAATAAGTAGCCACTTAGCTGCATGAAAGGAGCCCTTGGAATGTAGCTAATGTAAATGAGGAACTAAATTTTCAATTCTAATTAATTTAAATAGCCACATGTGGCAAGTAGCTACCATGTATTCCACGGCCCAATTCTAGGTATTTTTCTGGTTTGTCTTCTTCCTCACCAGCTTCTTATGCCGCCTGTGCTGGCTCCTTGCTGCGGATCCGTTCAACTTCTAAATGTTGCTGTGCCCTAGTTCTCTTTTCTATTCATACTCCTTTGAGCCTCATGTCATCGAGGCTTATGGCTTCAGATACCTAAATTTATGTTATTACCTTGGATTTCTCTCCTGAGCTCCAGACTTGAATACCCGACTATCTACCTGATATGTTTACTAAGATGTCTTACGATCTTAGGGCATGAAATGTAACCCATCCAAAACCAAGCTGCTGACATTCTCTCCACTTACCCAAATCTGCTCCTCAAATCCCCTACAAATACGTTATCAACCCAGTGGCCTGGGTTGATAACTGAAAAGTATTAACCCTCTCGAAAATCCCCCTCTAGCTTCTCTTAGAATAAAAGGCACTGTCCTTATCATGGCATACAAAATCCTACATGAGTGGTTCTGCACTGCCTTCTTCTTGAACATGCTGGAAGACCCTGATGCAGGGCCTTTGCACGCATCGTGTCCTGTCTGGATGCTTATCCCTGGCCTGCTCTATCACTTTCAAACCTTTGCTAAAATGTTGCCTTAGTGAGACCAACCTGTCTACCCCTATTTAAAATTAAGCAGCATCCTCTATTTTTTTCCACAGTACTTATCACATGATGTTATATATTTTGTCAGAATCTAAACTCTATTGAGGGCAGAGATTTTGTCTGTTTGTTCACTGCTGTAGGCTTCATGCCTAAAACAGTACTTGGCACATAGAAGTAATATTTTATTGGATGAGTAATTCTTACTGCCACTGAAAATGTCTCTCGCTAGACTGCCAAACAATCTAGTTCACTCTCCAGAAAGAATAAAGGTTAAAAGTTAACATTTTGCCTGTAATCCTAGCACTTTGGGAGGCCGAGGCGGGTGGATTGCTCAAGGTCAGGAATTCAAAATAAGCCTGAGCAAGAGCGAGACCCCATCTCTACTATAAATAGAAAGAAATTAATTGGCCAACTAATATATATAGAAAAAATTAGCCAGGCATGGTGGTACATGCCTGTAGTCCCAGCTACTCGGGAGGCTGAGGCAGTAGGATCGCCTGAGCCCAGGAGATTGAGGTTGCTGTGAGCTAGGCTGATGCCATGGCACTCACTCTAGCCTGGCCAACAAAGTGAGACTTTGTCTCAAAAAAAAAAAAAAAAAGTTAACATTTACTATTAAGTACCCAGCATGTCACATGATATACTTTAGTTCTTTTTTTTTTTGAGACACAGTCTCGCTTGTTGCCCAGGCTAGAGTGAGTGCCGTGGCGTCAGCCTAGCTCACAGCAACCTCAAACTCCTGGGCTCAAGCAATCCTGCTGCCTCAGCCTCCCGAGTAGCTGGGACTACAGGCATGCGCCACCATGCCCGGCTAATTTTATATATATATTAGTTGGCCAATTAATTTCTTTCTATTTATAGTAGAGACGGGGTCTCGCTCTTGCTCAGGCTGGTTTCGAACTCCTGACCTCGAGCAATCCGCCCGCCTCAGCCTCCCAGAGTGCTAGGATTACAGGCGTGAACCACCGCGCCCGGCTTATACTTTAGTTCTTAAATTTTTTTTTTTTTTTTTGAGACAGAGTCTCACTCTGTTGCCTGGGCTAGAGTGAGTGCTGTGGCATCAGCCTAGCTCACAGCAACCTCAAACTCCCATGCTTAAGCAATCCTCCTGCCTCAGCTTCCCGAGTAGCTGGGACTACAGGCATGTGCCACCATGCCCTGCTAATTTTTTCTATATATTTTTAGTTGGCCAATTAATTTCTATTTTTAGTAGAGACGGGGTCTTGTTCTTGCTCAGGCTGGTTTCTAACTCCTGACCTCGAGTGATCCGACTGCCTCGGCCTCCCAGAGGACTAAGATTACAGGCGTGAGCTACCGAGCCTGGCCTATTTATTTTTTTGGAGTCAGGGTCTTACTCTGTCACCCAGGCTGGAGTGCAGTGGCATCATCATAGCTCACTGCAGCCCTGAACTCCTGGGCTCAAGCAATCCTCCCACCTCAGCCTCCCAAGTAGCTGGGACTATGGGCCTACACCTCCATGTAGGGCTAATTTTCTTTTTTGTAGAGACAGGGTCTTGCTATGTTGCCCAGGCTGGTATTGGCCTCCCAAAATGCTGAGATTATAGGTGTGAGCCACTGTCCTGGCCTTCCCAGGTGATTTAAAAAAAAAAAAAAAAGGTTTAAATGTGCTAATACGATAGCCAGGCAATCACAGCCTATTATAAAAGTTTCTGTTCTTGGCCACAGAATTCTATTATTAAAATAAGTATTTCTTACTGTGACACAAAGGTACTTATTTTTAGAAAAGACATCTATCTTGCCTAAATCTCATGTTTCACATTTTTAAAGATTTATATAAGTCTAGTGTCAAGTTTATTTTTAGGTGGGATTGTGGTGTTGAATTTCCTGTACAAAAGTAAAGTTGGAGATGTTTCAAAGAGAAGCTTTGTTCTGCTTGCCTGTGGCTAATATTTGTTCTACTAGAAGGCAGCAGATTAGAAAACTTGGCAAGGCATTTCTTCTATGCTGGTCCTTCAAACTGAACTTTTTTTTTCAAACATATGGGTTACTTATGAAGAAGACAGAATTAGAATCAGTATTAAACTTACTTTAAAAATTAAACCTATAACCCAGAACCTCAAAACATTAGGCCATAAGCACAAATATTATCTTGAAATTTCTTTATATTACCAAACAAAGAAGAAAACATAAAGTGTTCAGGAGCAAAGTTCAGCTATCAATTTAACAATGTGATCAATTTTAAGTAGAAATAGGCTAAATTTTTTTCTTTAAGGACTGCATAGAGATAATGGAATTATAATAAATAACAATTAAATATTAGAAACATTATCATAAACTAAACAAGATAACTTCTGATTGTTTACAACAACTTCTAGTTGGCATTGTTTTGATTACCTAAGTACTTAGGGGAAGGCCAACGCTCCAAGTATAACTGTATTTTAAGGACATGAAAAGGTATGTAAACCGAATTTTCTTAACAGTATATAGTATTTTGTAAGCTATAGTTTTCAGGATGTATAACTGGGAAAGTACTACGGAAATATTTAAATTATTTCGTAAGATGATTCATGAAAGTTAATTAATGATTTCTTCAATCTTTTATCAGCTTAACAAAATAACTAAAGACTATTTATGTAACCCAGCTCTGCTAATGGTTGGATCTGTAATCTGGGGGCAAGTACCTATTCTCAGATTTGATTTATCCCTGAAATAAATCATATAATTTGTAAGGTTACTTCCAATTCTAAAATTCTAAGACTATTTTGTGTTTCATTAGGTACATGCTACTTGCTTTCTTTGGATTCTAATCAGGAAAGATGCACAGTAAATAAAACTGCCCAAGTCTCAGTGATATACAGAAAAAGAACACACACACATATATATATTTTGAAAACAATTCAACTCCTTTGTTAAGCAAATCAAAGTATGACTACAGGAGAAAAGGAAATATCTAAGTTACAGTCAACATGGATTATTTAAGGTCTTATATTTTTACTTGTATATACCATATCACAGAACAAAAACACACCCCATCTGGCTCCCTTAAGGTACAAGATAAATGAGAAAATTAATGCACATTCCTTGAGTGGCATCATCTCTGGATGTCTGTATATTGGGTGTGAATTCAAGGTTTTCTTGGGTCTCTCTCAAGGATTCTCCTTTCTTTTCAGTATATTATTCCCTTATTTTCCTCCTACTTACAAAGAACTGACATTTTTACATTTAATACCCAATTTTCATCTTGCTCATTCATGTCAGTTCTTTGAAATGTTACTGCCTGTGAAATATGATATGTACTCTTTTAACAGAAGCAGGAGCTAAAAGATGCAGACACCACACAATTTAATTCAATGGTTAAATATAGAAAACAATGATAAAAATTCAGTTGCCAATTTAGAGGATATTATACATTATGAAATGTTCTGTTTTATGTCCATGGCCTGAAATTTATTTCTCATTCAAGAAAACAAATTTCATTTCTAAACATTTATTATCTTTCTTTGCTAGAAACAGAAGAAACAATTTTCTCTTTGATAAAGTTGTCTCAAATTAGAGCACAAATCTTCCTTAAACGTCAGTGTGTAATAATTAGGATATAGTAGCAGTCTTTAACATTTCATAAGGCTATTGTTAAGATGGTGGTTTTGGCCGTTTTGCAGATGGTCCATCTGAGTTAGGTCTGTTATCAATGTTACTTTCATCTTCTGCATCATCTTCATCATCACCTTTTAAAATAAATATTTGTTGTATATGTTCAGTAGTTGAAAGAAATACAGACAGCTAAAATGGTTGATAATGAGATCATTTCAATCTAGAGATTAATAAAACCATGCATATTTTAGATTAAAAAGATTCAGAGTCTCACTCTGTTGCCCGGCTAGAGTGCCGTGGCGTCAACCTAGCTCATAGCAACCTCAAACTCCTGGGCTCAAGTGATCCTCCTGCCTCAGCCTCCCAAGTAGCTGGGACTACAGGCATGTACCACCATGCCTGGCTAATTTTTTCTATATATAGTAGTTGGCCAATTAACTTCTTTCTATTTATAGTAGAGACAGGGTCTTGCTCAGGCTGGTCTTGAACTTCTGACCTTGAGCAATCCACCCGCCTTGGCCTCCCAGAGTGCTAGGATTACAGGCGTGAGCCACCGCACCCAGCTGAGAATTTCAGTGTTTAAAACGTTTCTTTTCCATCACTTTCTTTTTTGGAGGTATTAATTCATTTTCCATAAAATTCACTCTTTTAAAGCGTACAGTTTAGGGGTTTTTAGTATATCCAGTAGCTTCTGCAATTATCACCATTATCTAACTCTAGAACACTTTTATCACTCCAAAAACAAACGCTGTACCCCATTAGGAGTCATTCCTCTTGACAACCACTAATCTAGTTTCCTTTTTATTTTTTTATGTTTTTGGAGATGGAGTCTAGTTCTGTCACTCCAGCTAGAGTGCAGTGGTGTCATCATAGCTCACTGCAACCTCAAATTCTTAGGCTCAAGCAATCCTCCTGCCCCAGCCTCCCAAGTAGCTGGGACTACAAGCATGCACCACCATGTCAGCTAATTTTTTCTATTTTTAGTAGAAAAGGGGGCTTGCTCTTGTTCAGGCTGGTCTCTAACTCCTGAGGTTAAGTGATTCTCCCCCTTGGCCTCCCAGAGTGCTAGGATCACAGGCATGAGCCACCTCTCCTGCCCGGCCTTTTCTTTTTAAAAAAATTTTTTTTAGAGATGGGGTCTTGGTCTGCTGCTGAGGCTGGACTCCAACTCCTGTGCTACACCAATCCTCCCACTGTAGCCTCTGAGTTGGTGGGACTATATAGGTGTGCACTGTGCCCGGGTGAGTAATCTATTTTCTATCTCTATGGATTTGCCTATTGTGCACATTCACATAATTGAAATCATACAACAGGTACCCACTTCATGTCTGGCTTCTTTCACTTAGCATAATGTTTTCAAGGTGTATTGATGTTGTAGCTTGTACCAATACTTCATTCCTTTTTATTGCTACATAATATTCCACTGTATGGACTATCACATTTCGTTTATACACATATCAGTTGATGGATATTTGTGTTTGTTCCACTTTTTAGGTTATTATGAATAATGCTGCTATGAGCATTCATGTATAAGTTTTTTTTATGTGAGCATGTTTCCAGTTCCCTTGGGAAGACTAGCAGTGGAGAACTGCTGGGTCATATGGTAACTTTATGTTAACTTTCTGAGGAACTACCAACCTTTTTCAAAGTGGGAACAGCATTTTACACTGCCACCAACAATGTACAAGGTCTCCAATTTCTTCACTTTTTAGCCAATACTAGTTACTGATTGTTCTTTTTGATTATAGCCAACATCCACATTATCAGGATCTAATTCTTAAGATGGAAACCAGAAGTCAAAGGGGTGGGTAAACTGCGGCCTTAAGGCAAAATGTGGCCTTCTAGGTCCTTAAATGCGCCCTTTCGATTGAATCCAAATTTTACAGAACAGATCCTTTTATTAAAACGGGTGCAGCAGAGAAAGATGAAGCTTTTCTTGTCTCCTTTGGTGCTTAAAAAAGAACAGTCTGAAAATCAGAAGGCCGCAGTTTCCCCATCCCACCTTCTGCGACAAATTGCAATCTTCCAAACACATTTGTAATTTCTCGCTTGGTAAAACTCCTTTTCATCCTTCAATACTCAGCTCAAGAGTTATGCCCTCTACGAAGCCTTCCTGCGTTCTCTCTGTTTGCAATAGCTACAAAGGGCCACAGAATCACATTTTCACTCTTTTAATAAGTGCCTATCTAATCCCCTCGTGTTCCACTAGGGCAGGAGCTGAGTCGCATTCATCTCATTCTTTCTTCAGAGCTCAGCCCAGTGCCTGGCACAGAGCAGTAGGCCTTCAGCATGTTTTCTGTGATACAAATGAGTTATGAGAATGCCCGAGTAGAAGAAGCCGGGATAAATATGACAGTGAGTGCCAATACTTTTTTGATGCAATTCTTCTTCCCGAGACTCACTTTCTCCACGTCTGCCACTCTACACCGGCTCCCCAACCAGATTTCCCCTGGGCGCCCCGCCCCGCCCTCCTGTCGCTCCAGCACTGTCGCACAGCTCACCGTCCAAGGCCTCGTCCGGAGCCGCCGCCAGCCGGTGCTGCGCTTCCTGCTGTGCCAGGGGACCGAAGAGTTCGGTTACCAGCTCCCTCATCTGGGCCACTCCCGACAACAGGCCCCGGAAAGGGTCGGTGTCACCGGGCGCCTCACAGGACACCCGCAGCCGCTGCTGCTGCCCGTCCTGCCCGACGTACTCTCCCAACAGCTCCATGGCGACCGCTTAGCTTCAAGAGCGCGCCAGAGGGTAGCGCTGCCCGGAAGCGGAAAGCAGCCCGCCGCCGGCGCAGGCGGGAGAGGGGAGAGGAGTGACTTCCGTTCGTCGGAAGTCGCTCCGCCCCCTTCCCTTGCTTTCCTTCTTTGGGATTGGTTCATGGCACTCAGGCCTCCGCCTCCTCCGGCTACGCCCCTCGCGGCTGCTTTTCCCGCCTCCGCCGGGGTAGAACCGTGGTCCGGGTGACAGTTGAGGATGGCTGGAGCTGAGGGGTCTGCTGGGCGGCACTCGGAGCTGGAGCCAGTGGTATCGTTGGTCGATGTACTTGAGGAGGACGAAGAGCTGGAGAATGAGGCATGTGCCGTCCTGGGCGGCAGCGACTCCGAGAAGTGCTCCTACTCGCAGGTGGGCGCGCGGCCCGGGCCTCGTCTCCCCCCAGCTCCAGCAGAACCTCCTATACCCGGCCAGGCTTTCCCTGTTCCCATCTGCCGCAGTCGTTCCCCAGATGGTAGTCCCGGGCCGCCGTTCGTCCTGGCCTTTCTCATCTCAAGCCCAGCTGCCCTTTGATCCTTAGCCTTCTGGGCCCCCTTCTTTAGCCTGTGTCCGGCAATGGGCCCCTCTCCTCCCTTCTCTCTGTCCTGCCCTTTCAGGATTTGTCCCTGGAGCAGCTGCTCTGTCTTTCCTCTCCAGTCTCTTCTTGGTGCCCCAGCTGCTTTTCACGAAATCATCCCCATGACCAGTAAAATCCAGATATCTTTGCCCCAACTTTTCCCATCCTAAGATTATGTATTTATTAGGGACCGAATGGAGAGTCAAAGTATAGTTAAAGGAAAGAGCTCTGGATTTGAAATTCTTCCCGTGTGGGGTGGGCTCCTTGATTACTAATTTATCTGCAATTGTAGTTTGGAAAGTGCTGGCCAGTACTTTTTTATTTTTTGCAAAACGAAGCAAGTATCATGTCTATATGAAATCTGCACCCCGCTCCCCCCCCCCCAAAAAAAAACAGATGGGAACAGAACAGCAGGTAGCTTTGGCGAGGGAGGGGAGGAGAGGAGAAAATGTTCTGTTTGGCATTTGGAAGATGTAGTGTACAAGGGTTTTAAGGGGGTGTGATGTAGTGTTCGGTGACTCATCCTGTATTTCTGAGTACAAAAATGGAGAAGGGTGGGTAGGAAGAAAACAAGGGTTGATTGGTAGGAGGGAGAAGGTTTACTTAGACAGGGGGGTGGAGTGGAACACTAGGGGATGAGGGGAGAGACTTGGCATTCATTATGTGGTATGAACTGAGATCATAATAACCAGTTGTCGTTGTTGATCAAGTTAGTTTACCCTACAAAGTGGTTAGATTGTTGAATAAACTTGGTATCCAGAAATAGTCCCAGATGTTGGCTGGTATTTAAAACCTCTGGTCACCACTAAAACATTTTTTCCCTGTTTCCCTTGAAAAAAGAAGAAGTAGTCCTGTCTCTATGTAAGCTATTTTTGAAATATAGTTAGCTTTATAAAATGGACTTCCTTAAAATTATCTTTTTTTTTTTTTAGTAAAACATATGGAAGTTTGCATAGATCATCTGTACAGCTTGAGAAAAAAGTGAACACATGCATGTACCCACCACCCAGATCAAGAAATAGAACATTACTGGTATCCCCAAAGCCTCCCTGTGTGTCAATCTCCTTCCTATAGGAGAGTAACCATTGTCAAGATTTCTAGAAATTTTGCCTGTTTTTCCTTCGACTTTTCATTTTGAGACATTTTAAATCTATGGCTAAGTTGAAAGAATAGCATTATGAACACCTGTATACCTTTTACATGTATTTACTTTTTTTTTTTAACATTTTGCCACATTTGTTTTCTCTCTCCTCTATAAAAGACATTTTTCTTTTATTAAATTTTGACCTATTTGAAAATAAGTTGCAGACATGATGACACTGCACATCTAAATACTTCAGCATGCATCTCCTAAAAATCAAAGAGATTCTTTTCATGTATTGATTTTTCTCTATGCTTGATTTACAAACATTTTCCAAAGTTAAAGTGTGATATTACTTACATAAATCTATACACATTCTCCTACATTTCATGTGTTAAAATGATTAAGCAAACTTACAGCTGATTGACAAATTTAAACTTCCTTTAACTTTCAGAAAAAATAGTATGAAAACAAGCACTAGTTATATAGATATGAAACATTCAACAGTGTTTTTAGTACTCTATTGTTTATACTTTTTTTTCTTTTTCTTTTTTCCCTGTCAGTATCTGTGTATCTTAAGTTTATACTTTTTGAATAGGCTTAATGATTTTTACAGAAAGATCTTGACCACAGATAATCTGATTTTAATGATTTTTCAGATCATAGTATGGGTATTAGGTAACTATGCTGTTTCCTTAATTTCTTCTTTTCCATTTTGGGGCTGTTGTTTAGGGCTCGGTAAAGAGACAAGCACTATATGCCTGTAGTACCTGCACCCCAGAGGGAGAAGAACCAGCAGGAATTTGTCTAGCTTGCAGTTATGAATGTCATGGAAGTCATAAGCTATTTGAGCTCTACACAAAAAGGTAAACATGCTTTTTATCATTCAAAGTATGTGTATTAGTGAATTTTTTTTTTTTTTTTTTTTTTTAAGGAATGGGATCTCACTCTGTTGCCCAGGCTGTAGTGCAGTGGTGTGATCATAGCTCACTGAAGCCTTGAACTCCTGGGCTCGAGTGATCCTCCTGTCTCAGCCTCCCAAGTAGTTAGAACTATGAGCACATGATATCATGCCTGGCTAGTCTAAAAATTTTTTTTGTAGAGACAAGGTCTTGCTATGTTGCCTAGGGCTGGTCTGGAACTTCTTTCTGGGCTCAAGCAGTCTTCCTGCCTTGGCCTTCCCAAAAGGATGGCTGGGATTAAAGGCATGAGCCACCACACCCAGCCATGAAATTTAATGTAATTATTTTATATACAATAACTGGAGAGAATAGTTTTTCCATAGGGCCTTTTAAGATGTAATTATGGTACAAACTCAAACTACTTATCCTCTGCCATTATTTTAATTGTGTGTTTGTTTGTGTATGTGTGTATAATATAGATATTTGACTTTATGCATATTGATTTCTATAATTGTAAAATCTTTTATTGTTATATACTTGAAGGAATTCCAAATTGGATACATGAACAGCAACCAAAGCCACTTTTTCAATTCTAGAATGAATTGAAAAGGGAAGAAGCTATGATTTGAATTTAAAGAGCACTTCATTAGATTTAAAAGTGGCTTTTCCTCCTTTTTTCAGAAATTTTCGTTGTGACTGTGGAAACAGCAAGTTTAAAAATTTGGAATGCAAATTATTTCCTGTAAGTAAGCGCTATAACTATAAATGTATTTAAAAGAGCTGAGGTTGATATTTGCCAGAGTGGGTAAAAAACAAATACCTGTATTTTCCAAAAAAGAAGTTCTTATTCTTTGCAGATGGAAGATATTTCCTTTTTTTCTTTTGTTGGAAAAATGAAAAATCCCATTTAGAGCCTATAATATAGATTGTAGTTAATATGAAAAGTTTGGGGGAAAATGTTTAACATGATTCAGGTTTAATTATGTGGTTGTGCTCATTCTCTGAGGCTTTTAAAACAAAGGATATGATTCAAAACTGAATAAATAAAAGTTGGTAATAATGAATGTGGGCTACAAACACACAGGACTTTTTTACAACTTTTTAACTAATAAAAATTATGCTTATACAATAAATTTCAGTGAAATAGAAATAAAAGAGAAAGAAATGTTATATTCAATCATAATTGTTAAAGCTGTCATCCTTTCCCCTTTTGAAGGTTAGTTTTAGACAACTTTTTGCTGTCTAGTAACCTGAGGATCTTGACTCTCACAGCTGTTTGTAAAGAAGTATTTTGAAATTCCAAGCCAATATCAGTTCACATGGTTTGATAATTAATATTTATGCTTAACTTTTATCTCCATTTTATTGAATGGGTATATTTAATTTCCTCTAATTGCTATAAAAAATAAATTTTAGTTTTTCCCTGTATCCTGGAAAAAGTATCCCTTTAATAGGAGTAAATTTTTCTCTTCATACTTTCAAAATTAAAGACCAGCTTCTAGGGGGAAAATATTTAGTGTAGAAATTTATTGAATGCAGAAATTTTATGATGTATGAAATTATAGTTAAAATTATACCACATTACATATTGAAATCAATGTTATATTTCAGGACAAAGCAAAGGTAAATTCTGGTAATAAATACAATGAGAACTTTTTTGGATTGTATTGCGTTTGCAAGAGACCCTATCCTGATCCTGAAGATGAGGTAAGAGAATCGGAGTTTAAAACCTAGGATTGTATGTATCATCTCTAGCCTTTAGCCTTGACTCTTCAGCCTCTTGTCATATCTGGGCCTCTGAAGCTCTTCAGGAAGGATTGCAGGATTGTGAAAGGGTTCTAGTTTTATCTGGGTTGGATCTACAACTGGTACAGATCTCAACTATTCTTCTCATTCTTTTTTTTTTTTTTTTTTTTTTTTGAGACAGAGTCTCGGTTTGTTGTCCAGGCTAGAGTGAGTGCCGTGGCGTCAGCCTAGCTCACAGCAACCTCAAACTCCTGGGCTCGAGCGATCCTTCTGCCTCAGCCTCCCGAGTAGCTGGGACTACAGGCATGCGCCACCATGCCCGGCTAATTTTTTTTTTTTATATATATATCAGTTGGCCAATTAATTTCTTTCTATTTATAGTAGAGACGGGGTCTTGCTCTTGCTCAGGCTGGTTTTGAACTCCTGACCTTGAGCAATCCGCCCGCCTCGGCCTCCCAAGAGCTAGGATCTTCTCATTCTTATATCATAAGAATGAAATATTGAAGAGGACTTTCCCAAGGCCAAAACTTCTTTCCTTCTCCCTCTTTCCTGTCTGCCTACCCTGTCCCCTAAACACTTACTAAGATATGACCTTCCACTTCTTGCCTCCCTTGAAGGAAAGAAATAGGATTTACAAACTGCATCCCCTTAAAAATTTAAGTACTTCCTGCAGATCATAGTGGGGAAAAAAAACTTTCAATTAGAAATATATGCAGAATTTGATAAGAGTTCTTCTGAGGCCGGGTGCAGTGGCTCACGCCTGTAATCCTAGCACTCTGGGAGGCCAAGACGGGTGGATTGCTTGAGGTCAGGAGTAAGAAACCAGCCTGAGCAAGAGCAAGATCCTGTCTGTACTATAAATAGAAAGAAATTAATTGGCCAACTAATATATTTATATATACATATAGAAAAATTTAGCCGGGCATGGTGGCGCGTGCCTGTAGTCCCAGCTACTCGGGAGGCTGAGGCAGTAGGATCGCTCGAGTCCAGGAGATTGAGGTTGCTGTGAGCTAGGCTGATGCCAAGGCACTCTAGCCTGGGCAACAGAGTGAGACCCTGTCTCCAAAAAAAAGGAGTTCTTCTGTATTCCTGCACTTCTTACTTTCCCATAGTTAACACTTTTTTTTTTTTGAGACAGAGTCTCGCTTTGTTGCCCAGGCTAGAGTGAGTGCCGTGGCGTCAGCCTAGCTCACAGCAACCTCAAACTCCTGGGCTCGAGCGATCCTTCTGCCTCAGCCTCCCAAGTAGCTGGGACTACAGGCATGAGCCACCATGCCCGGCTAATTTTTTTTTTTATATATATATCAGTTGGCCAATTAATTTCTTTCTATTTATAGTAGAGACGGGGTCTTGCTCTTGCTCAGGCTGGTTTTGAACTCCTGACCTTGAGCAATCTGCCCGCCTCGGCCTCCCAAGAGCTAGGATTACAGGCGTGAGCCACCGCGCCCGGCCTAGTTAACACTTTTTGATGTGTATATTTTAGGCCTTTTTAATTACACATAAAAGTGATTGTGTGTTTTAATGTGTAGTTTCCTTTCTTTTAACAAAAGTGAAAATTCTGTACATTCACTTCTGCAACTGGCTTTTCCTGGTTATCAGTATATCATAGACATTCTTTCAGGTCAATAGTACAAATCTACCTCCTGCAAAGTATAACATTCTCTTTGAATTGTCCTTTCATATCCTCACCCTATGTTTTGATTGGGTTGGGTTTTATTTGTATATTTACTGATTTGATAGAGTAATTTTTGTATTTAGAGAAGTTAGCCTTTTCCTTTTTCCTTTCTAATTGTCTTAAAACTATAATTATTGAACCAAATTATATAGAGGAACAAGTTGAAGTTATCTTTGAGTTAACAAAAATAAAACCTTAAAACTGGATATTTTAAGATATGGGGTAAAGTGTTATTTATAATACTATTGAATCAAAAGAAAAAATGAAATGATGAATAAGTTGATAAAGGCAGAAAAAAGAATAAAACTGCTTTGTGTGTATGTGTGTGTGTGTGTGTGAAATATTTCATATCTTTATTCTCAGATATGAAAACCTGAGAATAAAAGGAAAATCATAGTCTGTATCCTTTGGAATATAATTTTCCCAGGCCCAGCATTTAATTATTTAACTATTAAATTTATTTAAATTAAAGAAGTTGTTATCATCTGTATTATCAAGAGATTGTTTATAATGTTTACTTTTCAGGCTGGGCGCAGTGGCTCACGCCTGTAATCCTAGCACTCTGGGAGGCCGAGGCGGGGGGGGGGGGGGATTGCTCGAGGTCAGGAGTTCGAAACCAGCCTGAGCAAGAGTGAGACCCTGTCTCTACTATAAATAATTGGCCAACTAATATATATAGAAAAAATCAGCCGGACACGGTGGCGCATGCCTGTAGTCCCAGCTACTTGGGAGCCTGAGGCAGAAGGATCGCTTGAGCCCAAAAGTTTGAGGTTGCTGTGAGCTAGGCTGACACCACGGCACTCACTCTAGCCTAGGCAACAAAGCGAGACTCTGTCTCAAAAAAAAAAAAAAAAATGTTTACTTTTCAGTTTACTTGGCAGCATGGTGTGGTTGGTAAAAAGTACCAGTTGTTACATTCTACCTTGGTCAATTCACACTTCTTCTGTGGGCCTGGGTTTATGTGTAAAAATAGGGATGCCCTACTTCTCTATAAAGTCTTGTGAGATCAGCTATTAAGTAACTGATGTGAAAGAGCTTTGATAATTGCTTGCAAAGTACTTATGTCATGTAACCCTTTGTAACACCAGTTCTTGTAGAACGAATTTCTCTGTGTCCTTGACTACTATTACATGGATAGGGGTCTCACGGTGTTGGCAGAGAATTATTTAATATCCGATTCTACTGTGTGCTAGGTTTACTTCCACGTCCCAGCATTCAGTGTAATCTTTAACAAACCAACTTCTGTTCTCTGTTAGATTCCAGATGAGATGATCCAGTGTGTAGTCTGTGAAGACTGGTTCCATGGAAGGGTAAGGAAAACTTTCACCTTTTAAAGCCATTGTCTTCACAAAAAGATGGAGAATCTTTTCGTTTTGAATCATTATATTTTACATTATAATTACTCCTTTAAAAATAAACTATGAAGATATGATCTTCATAGATGTTGCAGTATTTGTTTATAAAATAATGGACATTTTGGACAATTTGACAATCATAGAAAAATATTTGGTTTTCTGTATTCACAGCATCTTGGTGCCACTCCCCCCGAGAGTGGGGATTTCCAGGAGATGGTGTGCCAGGCTTGTATGAAACGTTGTTCTTTCTTGTGGGCCTATGCTGCACAATGGGCAGGTAGGTGTTTCTGTGCAGTTGGTGTGCCACAAACTTGCACTTGTGAACTATGTACGTTCAACCCAGGATTTTTAGCAACTATTTTTTTTTTTTTTTTGAGACAGAGTCTCGCTTTGTTGCCCAGACTAGAGAGCTGTGGCATCAGCCTAGCTCACAGCAACCTCAAACTCCTGGGCTCAAGCAATCTTTCTGCCTCAGCCTCCCAAGTAGCTGGGACTACAGGCATTTGCCACCATGCCCAGCTAATGTTTTCTATATATATATTAGTTGGCCAATTACTTTCTTTCTATTTATAGTAGAGTCAGGGTCTCACTCTTGCTCAGACTGGTTTCGAACTCCTGACTTCGAGCAATCTGCCCGCCTCAGCCTCCCGGAGTGCTAGGATTACAGGCGCGAGCCACTGCACCCGGCCATTCAGCAACTATTTTTAACTGGACTCTGAGGTATAGAAAATAGTGTATGTTTCTTCTACGCAAGGTACTTACAGATTGGTTGAGAGACTACCAAGAACAAATTTGTACTTAAATGGCATGATGCACAGTAAGGATGAGACCAGAATTAGAGAAAATGGAAGAGGCAGTTTTTTTTATTTTTTTTATTTTTTAAAAAAGGAGAAATCAAGACATTCTCAGATAAAGAAGAGGCAGTTTTGAACAGAATTTTGAAAGATACATAGAATTAAAATAAGTTATATTTAAATATAAGACATGCTATTGGTTGGGGAGGGGATAACATCTTAGTTCATTTGTATTGCTATAAGAAAATATCTTAGATTGGGTAATTCATAAACAATAAGAAATTTATTACTCACGGTTCTGGAGGCTGGGAAGTTCAAGAACTGGGCACTAGCAGAATTGGTGTCTGGTGAGGCCCATTCCTCATAGACGGAGCCTTCTGTGTGTCCTCACATGGCAGAAAGGGTAAACAAGCTATACCCAGGTCTCTTTTATAAAGGACTAATTCTATTCATGAGGGCTCTGCCCTTTAATTTCTTGCCCTTTCTCACCTCTTGGGACCACTTCCCTGCACAAACCACAGGCAGCATAGCTATACCTAATGTCTTGTCCCATACTTTTGATTTGCTTCAAAGTTCTTTTTTTTTTTTTTTTTTTTTTTGAGATAGGGTCTCACCATATTGTGGGGACTAGAGTGCAATGGTGTCATCATGGCTCACTGCACCCTCAAACTCCTGAGCTCAAGTGATCCTCCTTAGCCTCCTAAGTAGCTGGGACTACAGGCATGCACCACCACACCCAGCTAAGTTTAAAAATTTTTTTGTACAGATGGGAGTCTCACTATGGCCCAGGCTGGTCTCAAACTTCTGGGTTCAAGTGATCCTACCCCCTTGGTCCCCCAAAGTGCTAGGATTATAGGCGTTAGCCTGGCCCTCAAAGTTTCTCAACTTGGTGCTCCCTCTTTTTGTTCATACCCTTTCCAATGATCTCTCTCTCTTTCTACAGACACTGGACCCATATGTATTTCTTATTCATTTGGTTTTCTTAATTGATTGTCCAGCTCTTTCTTCATTTCCTTTCCTTTCAGCAGATGGCTTTATCTCCTATTAAATGGAAATGTGGTCAGGTACGGTGGCTTAGGTGGGAGTATTGCTTGAGGCCAGAAGTTTGAGACCAGCCTGGGCAACATAGCAAGGCTTAGTCTCCACAAAAATTTTTTCAAAAATTAGCCAGGCGTGGCGGCATGCAACTGTAGTACTACCTACTCCGAAGGCTGAGGCAAGAGGATCACTTGAGCATAGGCGTTCAAGGCTGCAGTGAGCTGTGACCACTGCACTCCAGCCTGGGAGTCAGAGCAAACCCTGTCTCAAAAATAAAAAAAGAAAAGAAATGCCATCATCCAACATGAGCTACCTTACTGTTTCTCTTCTCTCCTTCATGGTATTTGCCTCTACACGCCCCCCTCCCCTTTTGTTTTTATTGGAGACAGGGTCTCACTCTGTCACCCAAGCTGGAGGGCAGTGGTGTGAACATAGCTCACTGCAGCTTCAGACTCCTGGGGTCAAGTGATCCTCCTGCCTCAGCTTCCTAAGTAGCTGGGTGTGTTCCACCATTGCCTGGCTAATTTTATTTTTTGTAGAGACAGGGTCTTACTCTGTTGCCCAGCAGGCTGGTCTCAAACTCCTGGGCTCAAACAGTCCTCCTGCCTTGGCCTCCCAAAGTGCTGGGATTACAGGCCTGAGCACCCTGTGCAGCATGCACTCATTGTTTTTGTTTTTTTTTTCCACTTTTTTTTTTTTTTTATTTCGGCATATTATGGGGGTACAGATTTTAAGGTTTCAATAAATGCCCATTTCCCCCCTCCCCCCAAAAGTCTGAGTCTCCATCATGACCATCCCCCAGATGGTGCACATCTCACTCATTATGTATGTATATACCTGCCCCCCTCCCACCTGCCCAATACCCTATTACTGTAGTACCTATGTGTCCACTTAGGTGCTACTCAGTTAATACCAGTTTGCTGGAGAATATATCTGGTACTTGTTTTTCCATTCTTGGGATACTTCACTTAGTAGTATGGGTTCCAGCTCTAACCAGGAAAATATAAGATGTGCTATATCACCATTGTTTCTTAGAGCTGAATAGTACTCCATGGTATACATATACCACATTTTATTAATCCATTCTTGGATTGATGGGCACTTGGGCTGTTTCCACAGCCTTGCAATTATGAATTGTGCTGCTATAAACATTCGAGTGCAGGTATCTTCTTTGTAGAGTGTCATTGGATCATTTGGGTAGATGCCTCATTGTTGTTTTTATTTATTTATTTATTTATTTTTTCACTGCTTTTTATTTCCTCCTCTCATAAAAAAAAGCTGGTTATTTTTTCAAAACTACTCTTCCACCTGTGTTCACAGCTAAATCTTATCCTACAGTATATTCTTTTCTCCTTTATGTATAAAGTGCTTATGTAGTGACTGATGTTTTCAAACGAACTGTTCAATTATTTGAATTCTTCAGATTAGGCAGGCATAACTTAAAGAAGTACTGATATTCCTTTCTCCTTATTCCAGAGATTAAGGTTGACTTTTCTCCTTTTACAGATTCTGGAATATTTTAAAATCAGAATAATTGATTTTATTGTCTGCTAGGTCTGTGGATATGTGTATATGTGTGTGTGTGTTTTTGTTGAACCTACAGTAACCAAGATATCTGCTGAGGATGATGCTTTGGTACGGAATGTTGATGGAATAGGTGATCAGGATGTTACCAAAGCTGAAAATGGAAATCATCAGGATGGTACCCTCAAAGAGGATGTTCCAGAACATGGAAAGGATGCCATAAAGGAAGTTAAAGCAGAGCAGAATAATGAACCATGTACTAGCTCTAGTTCTGAATCTGATCTCCAGGTAATATATGAAGTACAAGCCTTAAAAAAATGAAATTTAAGCAAAATTAATTCTGTAAGCTCTATAGCTTTGGATTTCATTTGTATTCTTTGCCCAAATAAATCTATTTACAAAATATAAACTATGAAACTATGATAGTTTAAAAAACACACTTCAGAACTTAATTTTATTTCAGACAGTGTTTAAGAATCAAAGCCTCAACACGGAGTCACAATCAGGCTGCAAACTTTTGGAGCTTAAGGCTAAGCAGTTCATAAAGAAAGACACTGCCACCTACTGGCCCCTGAACTGGCGTAGCAAGTTATGTACCTGCCAAGACTGTATGGTAAGTATCTTATCTTATTAAGTTCAGTGTTAGTGTGTTTTATGTACTGATGCCCAAAATAAGAACATCTGAAAAATATATTTATGGAATTAATATAGGAGTGTAGGAGACTTTCAAAATTTTTATGCTAAGCAAATTTATGAAACAGTACTTACAGTCTGATTGATTGTATAAGAAAATAAATTGTGCAATAGTTTTCACTTATTTTTTTTTTTTAAGAGACAGAGACTCTGTCTCCTGGGCTAGAGTATAGTAGCATCATTGTAGCTCACTGAAACCTCAAATTCCTGAGCTCAAGTGATCCTCCTGCCTCAGCCTCCCTAGTAGCTGGGACTACAGGTGTGAGCCACCATACCCAGCTAATTTTTCTATATTTTTGTAGAGATGGGGTCTAACTCTTGCTCAGGCTGGTCCTGAACTCCTAGCCTCAAACAAACCTCCCACCTCAGTCTCCCAAAGTGCTAGGATTATAGACATGAGCCACTATGCCTGGCTACTTATCTTAATATTAGTAGAAAATAGCAATTTTCTACTTATCTTTTTTATATCATAGAGTTGCTTAGAAACGTAAATTGCTTGAAAGTTATAGTAAATCAGTGCTTTTAAAATAAAGAGCTCATAGATCATACATCTACTAACAGTTGGGAGATTTCTGAAAGAAATCTGGGCAAAAAGAATTAAGTCTTTTTGGAGGGTGGGATGGGGATGAGGTGTAAAAACTTATCTATCAGATACAATGAACACTACTATGGGGATGGGCACAGTAAAAGCCCCGACTTAAGCATTATACAAAGTATCCAGGTAACAAAGACATTTCTACCCCCTTAATTTTTTTTTTATTTTTTTTTATTTCGGCATATTATGGGGATACAGATTTTAAGGTTTCAATGAATGCCCATTTCCCTCTGCCCCTTAATATTTTGAAATGAAAAGAAGTTCTTCAAGCAACTCTGCTAAGAGACTTTGGTTTTTCTAGGTGTTAATCTAAAAAAATTAAAATTTTAGTAATTCTCATGAAGTTGACTTTCTGAGAATGATAATACAGTTCTAATGGGGAAACTGGTTTATTTTTTAAAGAAAATGTATGGAGATCTAGATGTCCTGTTCCTGACAGATGAATATGACACAGTTCTGGCTTATGAAAACAAAGGCAAGATTGACCAGGCAACTGATAGGAGGGACCCTTTAATGGATACCCTTAACAGCATGAATAGAGTCCAGCAAGTTGAACTTATTTGTGGTAAGTACTGTTAGTGGAAATTCATAAAGTTTCCTTCATTATGGAAAAAAAAGGTGTATAAGGAGGGCAATAAACACCTATATTTTTAATTTAATACAAAGAAAATTAAAAATTTGAATTGTATAGTAGGACCCAACTACAGATGCTTGATTTTCACATTGCTGAGTATTTAGCTACTATTACCATTGCATCAGAGTTACATGCTAGAATAATTACATGCTTGAGAAACCACAACTTGTGCTATTTTGATTAAGGGTAGATGTAATGAATAAAGAATAATAGAAACATTTTCCATCCATTGAAATAATTTTCTTTGAGCACTATGTCATCTTTTTGAGCAAAGCATGTCATCTTTTTGATAGTTCTTGAGGTTGCTTCAGCGGTTCACAGAAAACCACTAGAGGGGAAAATATCTCCTACCCTTAAATGTAGGCTTTTATGTTTTCATGCCGGCATGCCCAACTTACTTCCATGATTTGTAAACCAGCCAGTTTCCACTCCCATGCCACCACCTTTCTGTTTCTTTTGTGGCATTGATCATTTCTGTCTTTTATTTGTAACTTTGACTAATTTCCATTTCCATTTATTAGACTAAAAGCTTTTTGAGGATGGAGGCTGCATCTAAAAGATTTTGTAGTCCTTAAGATGCTTGCACATAATATAAACTGTTGAATGAATGAGTTTTAAAATTTAATGTTTAATGAGTTTAAGGTTATTTCAACTACTATAATTCCAGAGAAATAGAAAGCCCTTTAAAAAAAAATCTTAGCTACTCTTTATGGGAGTAAGGATATCTCTGCTTTTTGAGGGTTTTAAAATTTTATTTTATTTTTATTTTTTAAAATTGGGTACAATGAACACTATTCTGGTGATGGGCATACTAAAAGCCCAGACTTACGCATTAAACAAGGTGTCCATGTAATAAAAACATTTGTACCCCCCTAATATTTTGAAATAAAAAAAGAAAGAAAGAAAGAAAGAAAAAGGGTCCCAGCTATCAACATGGAGAAAGTCCAGAGAAATTGGGAACAAGTTTCTATGCAGATTTCACTTAAGAAAAATTTGGTTTAAAGGACAGTATTAAGTGATGAAATGTCAATGACAAAGGAATATTTTGTTTTGAAAACAAATGGCTTATCTTAATTTTAAGTACCTTTGTGGTTTTGATTTAGAATACAATGACTTGAAGACTGAACTTAAAGACTATCTCAAGAGATTTGCTGATGAAGGCACGGTATGTTGAATTAAAGAATTTTAATCATAGCCCTGTAAGTTTTAAATAAACTGTTTATTTGATTTGATGATAAAAAAATGACTGTGCAACTTAAATGGGGTACTTGAGAGTTTCTCGCAGAGACTGCTTATAGGAGTATTGGCAGGCTAAGGAAAAATCATGCATGGGCAGTGAATCACCAAGGGTCAGGAGTCCTTACCTGACTCTAGCTGGGCCAGGAGGAAAGAGGACTGGAGTTGGAGCAGTCCCACAAGATCCGAAGAGAGTAGTTGTAGCTTAGGAGAAGATTGGAAGGACTCAAGGATACTAATTCTGCTGACCTTGACCTTGAAGCATGGATCCTTGGGAGGGTAATGGAGAAACAACTGGGCAGGAAACCTTAAAACTAGACCCATTTTCTGCGATTTTGAGTTCCATACTTTAGAATAGAGGAACTTTATCATTGGGGCTAAAAAATTTCTCTTGCTAGTAAAAGAGTCTGTACTTTAAAAGCTGACTCTAAAATGTGTAATGTCTTAAGAAGGATTCCAGGCGGGGCGCAGTGGCTCACGCCTGTAATCCTAGTACTCTGGGAGGCCAAGGTGGGCAGATAGCTCGATCTCAGGAGTTCAAAACCAGCCTGAGCAAGAGCAAGACCCTGTCTCTACTATAAATAGAAAGAAATTAATTGGCCAACTAATATATAGAAAAAATTAGCTGGGCATGGTGGCGCATGCCTGTAGTCCCAGCTACTCGGGAGGCTGAGGCAGCAGGATTGCCTGAGCCCAGGAGATTGAGGTTGCTGTGAGCTAGGCTGACGCCACGGCACTCACTCTAGCCTGGGCAACAAAAGTGAGACTCTGTCTCAGAAAAACAAAAAAAGATAGGCTTCCAGGTAAATTTACAAATACCTGTACTTCCCACTCCTTTCCTATTCATATGTTTGTGACAGAATTTTTTTTTCTAAAATATTTTTCTATCTTCCAAAGGCAGATGCAAAACAAGATTTAACTTTTCTCTTCATGGCCTAAGGCTGTCCTTATGAACAGGAAATGTTTTGCTTTGCTTAAGGCCAGATATGGGTCTAAGGAATACCCAAGAAGTTCCCTGAGACTTGCTTTCTTGGAAGAAATCTCTCCCAGGGTACTTTAGGTCATTTTCTTCTTTCTCATAAATATGGCAAGAACATTTAGCTGCCCAGATTTCTGGACAAGGTCACGGTGCTGCCTTTCTGCAAAATGAATGGTAGACAGGGGTTAAAAGAGCCTTCTCCTAAATGTTTTTCACTATCATTGTGAACATTTCCTACTTCCCCACCATTCTTAAACTATAGTTATTCTCATTCCTGCTGTAAAGGCTATTCTCTGGTTTATGTAGACTCAAGCTTCTTTCTTCTTAGAACTAAGACTGTTCATGGTGTAATGGGGGACTTTGCCTCACTGTTTAACCTCTGCACTATTAAGGGACATTGGAGATGTTTCAAATAGTGTCCAAGCACATGCTTTTGCCCCTGGGGCTGTTGCCTCTGTTCCTATGCAGTTGGTGGTTACAGTGCATTTATTAATTTTATCTTACACATACTTAAAATCACATAAAAAATTAGATAGATATGTTGTCTTTTTTCATTTAGTTTTGAGACTTTTATTCAAAATGGTTAACAGAAAAAAAAAAAAACTCTGTAAAAATAATTTCAAAGAAGTTGCTCAGAGCCAATATGAGTGACAGTGGCCTGAGGATCCATAAACCCCTGAAGCCTGAGTAGTCCGAGGCAGCCAGGTTACAATTTGTGTTTACATTTTAGGGAGACAGGAATTGTAGGTAAAATCATAAACCAATAAATGGAAGTTATACAGTGGTTTGGCCTGAAAAGGTGGGACATCTTGGTGGGAGCTTACCAGTTATCGGTAGGATCAGAGATTCTTTGATTTGAACTTGTTTAAAGAAATAAAACTTTGTGTAAAGACTGGGAATCAACCAGCCTGAGCAAGAGCGAGACCCCATCTCTACTAAAAATAGAAAAAATTAGCCGGGCATGGTGGCGCACACCTGTAGTCCCAGCTACCCGGGAGGCTGAGGCAGGAGGATCACTTGAGCCCAGGAGTTTGAGGTTGCTGTGAGCTAGGCTGATGCCACGGCACTCTAGTCTGGGCAACAGAGTGAGACTCTGCTCTGTCTCAACAACAACAAAAAACAGGCTGGGAATCAGTAGAAAGGAATACTTGAGTTAAGATAATGGGGTCTGCTATCTGCCTTGTTATGAGACACCAGTCAGGTTGGAAAGTAAGCCACATTATGCTGACTTGATTAAAAAAAAGTTTCAGGAGATTTTATGGTTTGTAAGGCATGACTTAACCTTTGCCTTGCCTGGGCTTAGGTGCTGTTTGTCATTAGTTTAAACTCCAAAGGGAGGGGATAGGAGGAGGTGTGTTTGACCTCCCTGCCCATCATGCCTGAGAACTCAGTTGTAAGTTTCTCTGGGGTCCCTTTGCCCAAGAGGGGGTCCATTCACTTGGCAGGGGGCTTAGGATTTTAGTTTACAGAGTCTTCATGGGCATCTTCACAACCTAGGACCTTGTTATTACTGGAGTCACTCTTTGTGAAGAGAGGATGTTTTTATCTGATGTGATGATTTAAAAGGATAGCAAAATGTGATTTTTTTTATTGTTTAATCCTTGACATTATTAACTAGATCTTTACAGAAAAACAAATGAAACCTTAAGTTGCTTTAATACTTGTCTACTCTGGTTATATTTGTCCACAGGGCATAATGTAAGTAAGTTTTAGATGTTCTCAGATGACGGACTACCTTTTATTTAATGTTTGTATCTTACCATACCAAAAAAACTACAAATTTTCCGAGACAAACCAATAAAATGATTTATTACTGAACTCAAGTATTTATTCATTAACATTTCTACTCTGCATGTTGGCTGTGACCATTTGAGGACATGTGGAAACCAAAACTTGCACACTCTAATTTGTGTGTTGTTGGGTCTTCTCACAATATCCTTGCCAGAGATATTATTTCCTTTTACTGGCTTTTGGTAGTTAATATTTGTAACCCAAGGTAGGGACAGATCCTTCATTTTGGAGCTTTCAAGTGTCATATTCATTAGCATTTTATAAGTGGAAACTCCCAAGCTGTTTAGCAAAGTACATTAGAGCTTTGAGCTGCAGGTATTTCAGGATGTGTCAGCCATCGAAATCTTGAATCTGTTGGGGTTCTAATTCCTTACTGATTGACCAGCAGTTTTACTCTTGGTGCTTGTAAAGCTGATGTAGCAGCTACCAGTCTGTAGCAGAGTACTGACAAAATGTTAACACTCTTTCGCCTACAGAATTAAGAAGTATCTTACTCCATGAAAATTATTTCAAGTTTTTATTGCCATTTGAGTAAGTTTGTAGCACTTACTCCTGGGCAACAAGAGCAGGAGGTTTTCACTTTCTTTTTTTTTTTTTTTTTTTTTTTTGAGAGAGAGTCTCGCTTTGTTGCCCAGGCTAGAGTGAGTGCCATGGCGTCAGCCTAGCTCACAGCAACCTCAAACTCCTGGGCTCGAGTGATCCTTCTGCCTCAGCCTCCCGGGTAGCTGGGACTACAGGCATGCGCCACCATGCCCGGCTAATTTTTTTATATATATATCAGTTGGCCAATTAATTTCTTTCTATTTATAGTAGAGACGGGGTCTCGCTCTTGCTCAGGCTGGTTTTGAACTCCTGACCTTGAGCAATCCGCCCGCCTCGGCCTCCCAAGAGCTAGGATTACAGGCGTGAGCCACAGCGCCCGGCCAGGTTTTCACTTTCTACATCTTTCTTACTTTCTCTTTCTCTCTCCCCGTTTGCTCACAGGCATTCACATGCTCTCTCTCTTTCTCTTTTTTTTCCTTTGAGATACACACTTTCACTCTGTCACCCTGGCTAGAGTGCAGTGGCATCATCATAGCTCACAGCAACCTGAAACTCCTAGATTCAAGTGATTCTTCCGCCTCAGCCTCTGGAGTAGCTGGGCACAGGCCACCACACCTGGCTAATTTTTAAAAATTTTTTATAGAGACAGGGTCTTGCTATGACAGGGTCTTGTTCTTGCCCAGGCTGGTTTTGAAATCCTGGCCTTGAGCAGTCCTCCCACCTTGGCCTCCCAGAGTGCCAGGCAGATTATAGGCATGAGCTACTGCCTGGCCCACATGCTTGCTTTCCTTTTTCTTCATTCTCCCTGCCTTACCTGTCTTCCTTCCTAACAATAAGCACGTGTTATCTTTGTAATTAAAACATAGATTAACAAACCTGTCTCTTATGGCTCGTAGACAGCTTTTCAACTGATCACCTGGCATAGACTCACTTTTGGGGTGAGGAGGGACTCCTGGGTTGTCGCACTTTGCTTTTTTAATCCATATTTTCCCCATGCATTATTTTCTTATTTTTATTTTTTTTTTTTTTTTTTTTTTTTTTTTTTTTTTGATTGGCTACATCTGTGGAATATTTTCTTATTTTTAATTTTGCTACTATCATAAACACCTTTGTATGATGCTCTTTTTCTAATAAAATAGAAAAGACAATTTTCTCCCCCCCCCCCTTTTTTTTAGAGATGGTTTCACTCTGTCACTCAGGCTGAACAAGAGCGGTGTGATCACAGCTCACTGCAGCTGGAACTCTTGGGCTCAAGGGATCCTCCTGCCTCAGCCTCGCGAGTAGCTGGGACTACAGGCCCAAGCCACCATACCTGGCCAATATTTTAAATTTTTTGTAGAGACAAGGTCTTGCTCAGGCTGGTCTTGAACTCTTGGCCTCAAATGATCCTGCCTTGGCCTCCTAAAAGTGCTAGGATTACAGGCATGCCTGACCAATTTGTCATTTTTATTGAACAAAAGAGATTTATTAAAAATAGTGCTTGTAATTTTTTTCCAATTATTTTTCTGTTTACATAGCAAACACCTTGAATTTTATATTTCTCAAGAAAAAAAAGTATATCTTTTTTATTTTTATATATATATTTTCCCAAAGATGAATAGGGAAAAGTGTTTTTTTTGTTTTGTTTTTTTTATCTTCTCTGCTGTTGGTAAAAAAGAAAGCACAAATCTCAAAGGAAAACCTAGTTTTTCTGTGAGTGCTTTTGCAGAGTTGTAGCATGTTTCAGAAAGACAACTGTGGTAAGGAGCACAAGTAGTGAGCTGAGGAGACCTTTGGCATCCTCACTTTGTGTGCTGGCCCTGCCACTCTTTTTATTTTTTTATTTTTTTTTTTGGCATTTTTTTTTTTTTTGGCATATTATGGGGGTACAGATTTTAAGGTTTCAATAAATGCCCTTTCCCCTTCTCTCCCCGACTCTTCTTTTTAGCTGATATTTATTGAGAACATACGGCATGCCAGGCATTATAGCACATCTGATCTTCAAAGGCCCCTTTTAGATAGGTGCTGCTTTTATCCCATTTTGTATGGGGAAACTGAGATCGGTGGTGGAACCTAAGCTTTGAACCATTCTACTTAGCCGTGTGACTCTGAACACGTCAGCCCCTGTGAGCCTTGAGGAACCTTTCTATAGCATGGAGATGGTCTAACTAATTACACATTAAAGTAATTCTTAGCAGCAGTGTCATTTGACTTGTTTATGAATGCTGTGACCTTTTATTGCTGTTCTGCAACTTAGTTCCCTTTCCTAATCTTTGCTTTGCTTTCAACAGGTTGTTAAGAGAGAGGACATTCAGCAGTTCTTTGAAGAATTTCAGTCAAAAAAGAGAAGAAGAGTGGATGGGGTGCAGTATTACTGCAGCTAGAGTGGAGTGTGAAGCCTCCTCCCTCAGGCTAATGAAAATGCCACTTCCTAGTCTAGGAATAAAAGAGGCGTATTTCGTATTCGGTCCCCTCTCCGTCCTCCTCTCTTTGGAGAGGCCGCCTCCTCTGGCCTCCAGCTTCCTTCCTTCTCCTTAACCATAGTCGCCACAGTGTCCATGCTGATTTCACACCCGGCATTCTTTACGACCCAGCTACATGCAACTCATTCCCCAGACTTCAGCCCCCCACCCCAGTACACACAGGGTTATTTGCTTATATATTTTCAGATGTTTGATTTGAGAAAGCAAATTGATTTTTTTTTTTAATGATTTGTTCTTTAACTCCCAAATATGTGTGCTTTGCCACAGAGCTGTGGCCGGCCAGGCCCTCCTCTGTAGGCATCACAAAAGGTACTCTTCCTGTCAGCTAGAACTCCGCAGGTCCCTCACCCCTGTGGTCGTGGTGCCTTGGCTCAGAGCTTCCTCAGGCCCGTCTGCTCCTCCCACGTGCCTGCTCTCTGCGGTTTGGTCATGTCTTAGAAGGGATCTTGGAACTTGGTTTCTCTGGGCCCACGTCCAGAGCAGCCAAGACTGATGGTTTTCTAGCCTGATGTCTCTCACAGGCAGGGAGATTGGCTGATGACAGGGTTGAGGAAGCAGACCTTTGTTACGAATTTTACTAATAAATTTAAAGTGAAATTTTCACTCATGATTCTACTGGCACTAGAATACTAGAATTTCAGTACTGTAGCGCTCCCAGGGCTTCCTGGAGAAAATCTGCCAGTATACTAGTCCCTTTTCTGCTGCCTAGAAAACAGACCGGGTATCACCCCTGTGAAATCTTGGTAGTTTACGAAGTCCTCTGGATTTCTTTATATTATCAGGGATATTCATAAGCATATATTAAAAATGGACCTATTTTGATATTGTTCTATTATGAAAATGTTATTAGAACCCCAGTAGATTATTATTTTTTCCCCTTGAATCTGTGCTGAAGAAAAAAAGATACTGACTTAGCTTACTTGATGAGCAGGGCAGTGACGGCCCTGTCTTGGAGGAGACAGATTCTGTGGGAGGAAATTCCAAGCAAGGCCCGAGGCTGCACGAGTGAGGTTATGTGTGTCGGTGTTACTGTCCACAGCTGGTCCCTAGTGACCATGACATCTTCTTTTGAAGATCCTCATGAAGTGTTGTATAAAACCCCATATCTGAGGGGAAGTCCTTTCAGTTGATCTGAAATCTCTTTAAAACCCCAGTCTATGTGGAAAACACCTTTTGATAAATATAGAGCCCTCCAGTCGCTCTTTCCCTCGGGAGGAACAAGGTCTTTCCTGACAGTAGGTGACATATTTGAGGTGTGTTACCAAAAGCATTTCAGGCTTTGGAGCCACACATGTATGTTACTATTCCTTTTGTGTCCAGCAGTCGCGTATCCGAGTGCCCACCAATCCCTAGACAAGCTGAACTTGGCCTATAAAAGTCAAGGCCTCAGAGAAATGGTACAGCCCATGTGTTTTGGCATTCAGCCTCTTTGAGAGCCTCGTGAATTGTGGGGTGTGGCGCTGGAAGGGCTCGTGGCTGCGGGAGATGCCCGTGTGCCCCGAGCCAGCCTTGTGGGGAGGGGCCGGTTAAAAGGCTCAGGGTGTCTTTGAGGCTGTTTACAGTCAGCAGCTTGGGGACGCTTCCAAGTCCGAGGGTGTGTTGAACCCCCTCTGCAGGGCTGCACTGTTCCTGTACCATCAGCCCTGAAAGTTTATATCTTCTCCAATGTCTGATTTAACTACCAGAAAGTTCCTCACTTTCCTATCACAGGTCAGGACCAAGTCTCAGAGGTGATGTGTTACGTGCAGCACAATAGTCCCGATTACCCCAGTGCTGAAGGGCTCGTTTTATGAAAGGTACTGTTCCTTCTTTCACATTAACCAGAAAACCTCTTTTTTACCTGTTGTTCACAACTAGTTTTCTTATGACTATGTTGGACCGTCTCTGCTTGTAGAGACTGATTTTGGCCAACATGTGGCAGTTAATATTAATGCATGTTTTATGCAAAACAAAAATATGATGTTAGTTGCTTGTAAGGAATTCTGGCATTGTATGTGCATTTTTGTAGAAATTGTTACTGGACTTATGATTACATACTTAACTCCAATCAGGTTTCTGTAAAATTTGAATAAAACCAATTGAAAATAGTTGCTTTTCAGATTGTTTTTAATCACATTTAAGTCTACACACCTCCTTCTGCAGGTTATAAGAAAATGAATGTAGCCGGCCACAGTGGCGGGCACCTGTACTCCCGGCTACTCGGGAGGCCGAGGCGGGAGACTCGCTTGAGCCAGGAGTGCGAGGCTGCAGTGCGCCTCGATCATGCCTGTGCGTAGCCACAGCTGCCTCCAGCCTGAGCAACACAGCGAGACCCGTCTCTTTGAGGAAAAAAAGAAAAGAAAATGAGATAATATGAGTATATTCTAACTGGTATTCCTGCCCTGGAGTCCTGCTCTCCAAGCAGAGGGACTAGTTCAAGATGTCGTAGTTCATTATTCTCCTGCTGTTGTGTAAAATGTCTGATCTGAGGTCCCCTGAGCAGAGCTCCTTCACCCCACGGCCATAATTCCTGCCGGGGCCTAGTGGACAGCGCACAGAGCGACGGGCTGGGTGGCGGCCAGTGCGTGCAGGAAGGGCCGTGGGCAGAAGGCAGGGCTGGGAGCCCACAGCCTAAGGAGCAGGTGAGCTCCACCTACACGGTCGCCATTATGTCCAAAGAAAACATAAAAACAACCCAGAAGCCAGTGTAGAGGCCCATCATTGGCCTCCCCACAACTCTTGCTTCCTTGAAGGTCACAGACTTGGGGGCATCACCCTGGTGAGATGAACTCAGGGGAAAGGAGCGTTCTGTGTAGTCCCGGAGCCGCCCGCACAGCGTAGTCGGCGCCGTGTAGTCATCAGCACCAGGGGAACCGCAGTGCGCCCAGCTCCCTTAAAGGACCCTGGCAGAGCAGAAGAAAGTTGAAAGAGCAGTCTTGTGGGCCAGGAAGGGGCCTAGGCCAGCCCCATTGAGGAGAGTGCCTTCTGGGGAAGGTGAGAGTTACAGGAAACGTACCTGGCAGAAGCCCGGGAGCCAGCAAGGCCACCTCCCAGTCGGGTCACCTTGAAGCTGCTGCCAGATGCAGCCTTGGTCAGAGGGGCATCCAGCACCAACCCCTACAGGCCCCTCACTTCTGCCCATGGACCAGTGGGCATTAGATGGGTGTTTGCTCCATACTTCCAATCGCAGCATCCCTCAATGGGAAGAGGGCTGAGAAGTCACCCAGCCCCCTCTCTCAGGACAGGAGTCCCTCCCTGTGCAGAGGACCCTCACAGGGCACTGGTCTTGTCGGCTTCCACACCTCCATGCTCTTGTGGGCAGTGCTGCAATGTTCAGCTAGCTCTCCGCCCCTCCACCTGTCATGTGGTTGATAGACATCAGCCATGCCCATTCCAGCTGCGGGCACAAAGCCTGTGAGTGCCAGGGGTGCCAAACTCAGGAGGAAGCCAGTGTCCTGGCAGGCAGAGGAGAGAAAGAAGCCAGGTCTTTGGTGATTCTGGGCATTGAGCCACTGGATCAAGCCTTGTCTGAAGCTCATACAACTAATAGACTCATCCATAGCAGAGAACACTTGTACAGGTCCCTGGCTTCTGCTTTTGAAGCCCAGCGACAGAGTACTCACTACCTCGCACAGCACTCATTCCCAGCTGTCCTGAGCCCTGATTTCTTTTCCCGTGGAAAAAGGCCGGAGGCCTCTCCTAGACTTGTCCACTAGCCTTCCATCCACATCTTTGCTCTGGCCGCCTCCCAGTGTGTCCTGCGTGGTGGGAGTAGGGGCTGTTCACGGTCCTCTCTGGCACCTGCTCAAAGCTCTGCCCTGACTCCCCCACTGGGAGACCCCACTTGGGCTTTCCCTCAGCCATCTTTCCTCCTGTGTGGGGCCCATGGTTCCTGCCACTCTCTTTCCCTCCCACATGGCCCTGCCTATGTCCCGGCTTCTCATCTTTTTTCATTTTTTGAGACAGGGTCTTGCCCTGTCACCTGGGCTAGAGTGCAGTGGCGTTATCATAGCTCACTGTAGCCTCAGACTCCAGGGCTCAAGCGATCCTCCTGCCTCGCCTCCTGAGCAGCTAGGACTATAGGCTTGTGCCACCACACCCAGCTAATTTTTCTATGTTTAGTAGAGATGGGGTCTTGCTCTTGATCAGGCTGGTCTCTAACTCCTGGTCTCAAGCAATCCTCCTGCCTCGGCCTCCAGAGTGCCAGGGTTACAGATGTGAGCCACCGCGCCTGGCCTGGCTTCCCTCTCTTGCCTCCGCCTTAGGCCTGAAGGCCCCTGGACTCAGCTGCCCAGGAGTGCTATGAACCAATCGCGAAAGACCCACAAGCAACTGTTTATTTGGCCTCCTGTCACTCAAGGGGCGGTTCATGGAGTGAGGGAGGCCGCTGGGTGGGAGGCCGCTGGGTGCCCCGAGCCCCTGGGATGAACCCCGTGGCCTGTGGGCTGCATTTCCTTCCGTCCTCTCACCCAGGGGCAACTCAGTTCCCGCTGTAGGAGGCCAGCTGAGGCACACAGCGGAGGGGTGGCCATCTCAAGGTCACAGCACCCCATGTGTGGGTCAAGGGACTTCTCACCCCCCACCCAAGGACACCTGGCCCCAGTCAGCGGGCCTGGAGCTGTGCACAGGACGGGGCAGCATCGGGGAAAGGAGCTGCTTTAGAATGATGGGCTCGCCCCCTACACGGTTCACTCACAGACGCTGCAGAGTCACAAGTCACTAATTTCATTCCCGGGGGCCCTCCTTCATCCATTTGCAGGTCAAATGCTGCTGACTGAGGACTCCTGACCAGCGTCCCCTCTCACTCAGGGACCTCTTAATTACGGGCGGGGAAGAGGGAACCTATCATGATGTGGCTAATCCTCAAATCGCCATCTCACTTTGGAACAGCACTTGGCCGCGGTGGTAATAACGTATTTGTGAGTTTATTTGCTAGTATCTGTGTCTTCCCCACTGAACCATAAATGCTGTGAGGTTGGGGACTGTCTTTCCTGCCCTTTTCAGAGCTCTGCGGCCTGGCAGCCTTTGGGAGGCTGGGGGCTGCTGCCCAAGCCCCCCTTGAGCTGCTGGGAGGCTGCTGACTCCCTGGAGCTTGTGCTGTGTGAGCCTCTCGGGGACAAGAATCCATCAAAGCCGTGGCCACCAGGGGAGACGGCAGCGTGTGTGATGAGTCCTAGTAGGAAACTGGGCATGGAACCGCCACCCTCCCAGTCGCAGGCTGAGGCCTTTGAAGAGGAAGAGTATGGGAGGAACAAACGGTTTTGTCCCGGCACAGGACAGGCTGAGTGAGGAACGGGGGCGGGTTGGCTGGAGGTCCCCGCTGGGCACCTGGGGCAGGGGTGCGGAGAGGTCTGAGGCCCAGGGGCCGAGGCTGGGGTAGGCCCTTGGGAGTCAGCGGCACCCACGGTAACGAGCCACGGAGATGAATGACCCTCCTCTGGGGAGGACGTGACAAGTGAGGAGGAAAGAGGGCCTCGGACAGACGCCCGGGAGGAGCAGCGCGGAAGGACAAGCTGGGAAAGAGGAAGCCGAGCTGCAGGCTGAGAAGAGCAGCCCCAGCGGGAGCCGGGAGCCCGCTGCAGGCGCTGGGGTGTGGGGCCGACTTCGTGAGAGGAAGAGCCGGGAGAAGACAGAATGTGGTGGGGCAGGAGGGTGGACCTGGCCACCAGACAGGGCGCTGGGAGGACAGGTGAGGGCGTGGTCTGAGACCCCAATGTGGAGCGACTCTCATCTGAAGGCCTTTGTTGCCCAGAGAGGTGGAGGGTGAGGCGGGAGCTGGGGGCAGCTTGGAGAGGAGGGGAGGGCGAAAGTGGCCCCAGGGGGAACAGGGCCAGGCTGACCCCGAGGGCCAGGCATGCTGAGGCCACAAGAGGCTGCAGCCATGGGCACAGGAGGCTGGGGCCATGTGGCTGTCCTCAGTCTACCAGCACAGGAGATGGACGTGTCCACTATTTATGGACAGAGTTTGGCCAGGACGATGGGTCACAAGCTGAGTAAGGTGAGGTGGCTGACACCCGTGGAGGGCAGAGGCCGGAAAGACAGAGGAGAGGCATCTGGGAGGACCCGGCAGGAGGAGATCTGGCCTGAGAGCAGGAAGGGAGGGTAAGATTTCAAAGGTGGAGCCCTCTGGGGCCAGGGGAGGGCTGTGTCACAGAGGAGGGGGCTAGATACGGCCCAGGCTGCTACCAGGGTGACAGCAGGGCTTGGACAGCGGGGACACTGTGAGGCTGGAGCCAAGGCCTTCAGGGTGAGAGGAGTGACTGGGGGTGACAGAGGGAGACCATCACCCACCGCCATTCCTGACCCGGAGTCCGTGGAAGGAGTGAGAGGAGCCAGTTCCTGGGAGAGGCTGAGTGGATGTGGCGAGCTGGGCCGCAGCGGGGGCAGGGGGCAGGAGAGGAGGAGGAGGAGGAGTAAGAGGAAGGGGTGGTGGCAGCGCAGGGACCCCAGCAGGGTGTGGAAGCGTGGGTGGGGTCAGGGACCCCCACTGGAGTCCAGAGGGCTGAGTGGGTGACACAGGGGAGTGGGAGTGGCAGGCACAGGGGACAATTGACTGCAAGGTTGCAAAGAGCACAGTCCCAGCAGCCCCTGGGGGTTGGTGGGACGCTGGGGGGACACTGAAGTCTCTCTGGGGTCACCTACACCTGCACTAACCAGGGACTGACTCCTCAAGGGTTTGGGTGGATCTGCCAGAACGTGGAGAGATGAGCACAATTACTTTTAGTTCAGTCACAGAGGGTAGGGAGGCATTTACGGTGCATCTGATAGAAGATTCCAGAAATGGAGCATACTCCCACAGCTAGATAGGTTTGAGGATGAGGGACTTCAGAGTGTACCAATGTCAGGAGGAGCCCGAGGACGTGCAGCAGCCCTTGCAGGCAGGTGTCGAGGAGGAGTTTCTTTACCTGACAATGGGAACAAGAAGGCCTGTTGCTGAGGCTGACGTGAGGACCGTGAGCAAATACAGAAAGTCCGTACCCAGCGCTCAGTAAGTGAGCTAACGTCACCTCCGTTTTAAGGATGAGGAGACTGAGGGTTAGGGGATGTACCGCAGGTCCCACAGCCAGGACCTCGCCCAGCAGGCCCTCAGGCTCCTCCGAAGGCCTGCCACCAGCTGGGAGTGGCCACAGTACCCTTGGCACCAGACTGTATGGATGCAGGTTCCCCAAAGCCTGCAGACAAGACACCATGGCCCCAAGTCCTGGGCTCTGCAAGAGGCTCAGAGCACTGGAGAGGCCTCTGAGGAGGACGTCTCAGTCTGATGCTGACGGAAGGGCACAAGCTGGTGTTTGAGGACGTGCACGTGGCTGTGAGGAACTGGTGAGCACCAGTTTTCAGAGACTGAAAAGGGGTTCGTAGGCAAGAGGTAGGGAGACAGAGGGACCTGCCGGGTGGCTCACGCCTGTAATCCCAGCACCTTGGGAGGGTGAGGCGGGAGGATCTCTTGAGGCCAGGAGTTTGAGACCTGCCTGGGCAACATATTGAGACCTCATCTCTAAAAGAAAATGAAAAAAATTAGCTGGGCGTGGGGGGGCACCTGTAGTCCCAGCTACTCCAGAGGCTGAGGCACGAGGATCACTTGAGTCCAAGAGTTTGAGGTTACAGTGAGCTGAAAAAAGACTGAGGTGAGGCCCATGAAAAGCCCCAGTGATGTCATCAATGTCATGTACAAAGCCAGTTTAGGCCAAGGACAGTTAAGTGCAAGGCTAGTTGCTGTCAGGGAGGGCAGAACCACGCAACTCACTTCCACCCTGTCAGGGAACAGTCTCGGACGGGGGGGGGGGGGGAGCAGAGCAAATGTGAAGTGAGAATGGGCAGAACCTGGGGGCCTGGAGCAAGCGGCTGTCTATCTGCACAGGACAACCAAGAAAGGGACAGGGGCCCACATGGCAGAAAACACCAAAAGTCCCGATTCATTTCCTTTTGTACTTTTAGGTGGGGGGTGGTACATTCTGGACACTACGGTCTGGTGACCTGAAAGGTGTTTCCCAGAGGATTCCAAAACAAACCGGCCGCTGTGCAGAATGATTTCTGGACACCCGGAGAAGGTAGCCACAAGTGGGAATTGAGACAGTCCTCAAGAACAAGTGATGCTGACCTGACCTCCTCCTCATCGACAGGGTCAGCTGTCTTTTAGTGGGAGGAAAAGCCTGAGCATGTGACGAGGTCTGTCATGACAGGCCATGGCATGGCAGGTGTCGCTGGCTAGTAACGATGAATAACCACGAGCCCACCCAGCCTCCGTGGGTGGCTCCGACGTCCCCTTGTGGCCATGACCCCTTCAGTTTCCGTCCTCTCGACCACTGAGCTACTCCAGAGCTTGACTCCAGATCTAGTCCCCACCTTCCCGTCTCCCATTCAGATGTGCACCCGCCCCACCCAGCTTCTCTCCGCAGCCGGGCACCAGCCTGCTCTTGCTACCCCACGCCTTCTCCCCGCGGCCGACCCAAAGCGTCTTAGGGGCCTGATCTTCCAAAACCTCTGAGCCGCAGCCAGAGTTAACTTTTGGGGAGGAGCAGAATTGAGTCTTAATCCCTTACCTTTAACTTGAAAAAGTAATACATACACATCATTTAAAAATCCAACCAGAACAAAAAGGATACAATGAGAAGTCCCCCCTCCCTACCCCAGATTGCCAACACCCCTCTCCAGAGGCAGTCCTGTAAACATTCTCATAGTCTCTCACAGAAAATTTTTAAATTTTTTTTAGTGTATTATGGAGGTACAAGTGTTAAGGTTACCTATATTGCCCATGCCCCTTTATGTCTTTTTCTTGTCTTCTGCACAAATTGGCAGCATATGTATGAACTATCTTGTATTTGACTTCTTTCATTTTACTGAAAGATCATATTCCCTTCTTTTCCAAACAGCCCCTGCTTGGCCTTCTGAGAAACACACCCTGCTGGTGGTTCTCTTCTGCCTGGTAGGCTGCCTTGGCTGCCACTCCTACTAGCTGACCTGGAAAGGCTGGAGTTCCTCCAAGTTCATCATGAGCCCTCTCTTCATCTTCCTTAAACTTTTCCACTAATCACTCTACCTACTCCCAACTCTGTAAGTACCGCCCACATACGTGGATAACATGCATATCTGACCTCCCACTCACACTGAATTGCTATTTCATAGTTGGCTGCCCAGCAATCATTTCCAAGTTAACATGACCAACGTTAAACTCATGATCTTTCTCCTAGATCTGATTCTTCCTCCTTTCCCACGTGCAAAGAGTCACCAAGTCATGTAGATATTGCCCCTTCATCAAATTCAGAATCTACCCTCTTTGTTGGCTACGGGTTGCCGTTGGCGTCAACTTAAAAATCCTTAGTCTGCCTTATAAGGGCTGGAAAGTTCAGGCCTGAGGCTAGGTCTGACTGCGCTGAGCTCCTTCCAGGCTCTGCCTCTCCCTGGAACCCCTCTTTCCCCTTCTCAGCCCATTGTCCTGACTCTTCCTTCCCCTGCACCTTCAAGGTCACTCCAACACTATGCTGTCTTCCCACCCCTGAGGCCAGTTATTAATAATAGATGCCCAGCCTTACCTCTGGTGATTCAGTCTTTTCTTCTTGGAAACTCTAAAATGTCGAGTGGGACTGTGCCGGTCTTGCTCATCACAGCTGCTCTGGTCTCTAGCGGGGCTGAGTGCCGACTGGAGGAACAAATGAACGCCCCACCATACCTCCTGCTGCACAGCACATGGTGGTTGAGGACTTGGGTTCGGGAGCCAGGCTGCTTGGGTTTGAGCCCAACCTCTGCCAACTTTCTGTCTGTGTACCTTGGACCAAGTGCTCTGCATCTTTGTGTAAACTGGCACAAATAACAGTACCTAGTTCACTGAAGGATTAAAGAACAACACACTAAGTGCTTAGCACTGACTCTAGCATTCCTCCTCCCACTCATTCATTCCTGGACCATTTCAAACCAGGGTTCTCCTCAGCCATGGTAACTGCCCTGTGCTATTTTGATTGTCTTTAGGACAAAAGTATTTCCAACTAGAGTTTAAAGTTTCTGAGAACAGGTACCTGTCTGTTTTGTCTGCTGCTCCACACTCATAGACCCTGGGAAGTGTGGACTATAGAAATATTTCCTAGTGTATTGAGAAGAGCTACGGCTGAATGTGGCTAGGGAAGAGCTCCCTGACTTTGTTTTTCCAGGGATAATCCAGAAGTACAGAAATAAACATTGATTTATACACTTTTCTTTTTTAGATGAAGCTCACCCACAAAAACCTTGGATTTTATCTTGACACTCCTCTGTTAGAACTAAGATGGTTACAAAATATAGAAAGATTATTCCATAGTGAGGCATGAAGAGTGAAATGCTAGGACAGAACTTACCAGTGAAACGATGGAAACAAACTTTTAAAATAGGAGCTATTTTATAGCAATTTTTAAAAATGAAAATGAGAAAACTTCCCATTTTGCATGCTTTTTCGGAATCCTAGACTATAGATGACCCCATTTCCCTTTTAAATTGAAAAATATTAATAAGCCTGAGTTTAAAAGAGAAAGAAAGCTCAGAATGTAAGCCACCAGGTCTCTGACACTTCGAGGTCCCTGAATAGCGGGACACATCCAGGTACCTGGTTCACCTGGGTGCTATGTTGAGCTTCGTCTGGAGACCCCTGTTCTGTGCAAGTAACTTTTTGCTCAAATTTGTAAAATAAAATCTCTCAGAAATGTTTCAGTGAAATAAAAAATAATGAATTTGATGACTCAGAATAAAAGTGTGATTTCTAAGAAAATTATGATGATAATAATAAAAATTAAATGCCTTTGGTTGAAACCCTAGAGACAGAGGAAATCAAGCTAGAAAACTCCCAATCTAGTTCGAAGGGTACAATCATTTCTCTAACTGAAGACTGTATGCTACACTGCTAAAACAGACTGTATCCAACTCAGCAGGTTCTATACAAGCCATTTATTTGAAATGCCAACTATATTGTAGGATAAAGTCAGTGTTACATGCTTATCAGTAACAGTAGAAAAATAGAACCAGTGAAAACCTCTGTACAACTGTAATGGTACTCAAAAGAGAAATGTATCGTTTTACAATGCTTCACACAGACGAATTCAAGTTTGGAGGTACCTAAATAAAAATACTATATATTTCTTTAAAAATCACTATGTACAATTGAAGCGTAAACAAGTTTTACAAAGTACTGGTTATGCAGGTTGTAGAAAACACTTGCATAGGACATGAAATCAGTTTAAGAAAAATTTCTGAGCCTTTAGCATTGAAGGCACTTGACTTTATACCAATAACAGCACAACCACAAGGAAATGTATAGAAGATGTCACCTCTCTGAAGTACAGATGTGGTACATACACAGCAAATGGAGTTCAAGAACCCTTATCTTTCAGCCACCTGATCTAAGAGCAGGATTCCATACCGCCTGACCATGTGACTCAGATACACAGTCACGTGCAGGTATATATCATGAATCTTCCAGAGCTTATCTGACCTCTTAGAACTCACGTAAACACACAAACGCAAGAGGTTATTTCCAAGACACACATCTGCAAGTAATCTTTCTACAGAAACGGCCACAGCATTATAATATTCAGAATATGGAAAATTGACACACAGTCTGAGGGTTTTCTAGAGGAAAAAACAATCAAAAGATTGCCAATATGGTAACTACATAACAGCTATGGCCATCTACAGGACAAAAAGGACATTTCATAAAACATTGTTCATACACAATAGTGTTAATGGAAAACAGTAAAACACCTTTTAGCAGAGTGCATGGTAACTCTTTAGTAAGATTATCTGTAATGAGGTTTTAAAGTAAATCACTTAGTAGGCAAAGTAAACCATCGCAGAACCGGGAGTAGCACCCATTACTGCTGCTTTGACAGTAACTACAGAAAGCTGAAAGTCAACCAAACAATTAAAAACAAGTCAAAGAAGCATTTCCCTTTGAATTCAGCCCTAACATAAAAATATGAATGCTTCTGAATTAATTGCAAAATAAGTATCTTACAAGTATTTCATGAAACACATTTTTCCCTAAAAGGCAAATTCAACATTATAAGAAAATATTTATTTTGCTGGGGAGTTACTGAGAAATGTTAACCCTTCAGCCCGTCAGAGACTGACGCACGGAGGTCAGCTTTCAGGGAGCGCCACTGCTGCTGCCAAGTTCGCCGCTGCTTCTCTACCTTCCGCACCACCGTCTCAGTTCAAAGGTACGTTATTATGCCCCCTGCTAGAACTTGAACAACAAATCAAAAGAAAGCCCAATTAAGGATGACAAGTGTAATAAAAACAGTTTCTGAGGAAGCAAAAAAGAGAATTAGGTAAAGTTTCACAGAGAATTTTACAAAAAGATGTGAATATAAAAAACTCACTAAAAATCCTTAAAGCCTAATGGGTTATGGAAACATCAGGCTGGCCAAGGTCCAGGGTTTCTAGAAATAAAGCTAAAGGGGGCATGTGAGAATGGGCATGGAGAATTTAAGCAATTTTTTCAATAACTTTTGCCTTTAATGCTGCTATTTTTTTTCCCCTCAGGAGTCACAGGTGACTCTGAACTTAAATTATTCACCAAGATCATAAAACAAAAACAATAACATAGGAGAAAGACCAACAACATCTTTAAGACTTGAATCTTTTCTTTCCGCTCTAGCATCTGAATGGCAGTTCTCTAACCTCAACACACAGCGGCACCGGAAATGGTGATTGTCTGATTGGCCTGATTGTCCTTGGCCTCAAAAGGAGATCTGGTATTTTTGTGATTTGGTTCTCATTAAATTTCTATACCAAGTAAAATGCCAGTTCCCATGGCCTAAATTTTATATTATACATACAACTTTTTTTTTCTTCTGAGAGCAACCTCGCTCAGACTTCACATTTATCTTAGTACAGCATTAAAAAAGATTTATATTATAGATGGGTTCAAAAGCCAGAGGCACATGGCTATTCAACCTACCCTATTAACCATACTTCACAAGATACATTAAAAGTTCACTGACACCTACCACCCTAATGCACACAAAACCCACATTTGTTTATCTTCTGCAAGTCACCTCAGTCCACAACCCCACAGATTAAAGCAAGTTTTCCCTCTATACACATAGTTTAGCCAGGTAAGCTACCAAACCATAAAAAGCGAACTTCATAAATTAAATAATAATAAGAGTGGTGACTTATTTTTATAATTATGTTTTAGGGAATGAAAGAATACTTCATGAATTTTCAGAAAAATTAATGTGTGGGATCAACAGCCCTGTTCTAACATTTGGGGGAAACAACAACAACAACAACAAACAACAGAACAAAACAGGTCAGAGATGAGAAAGTTTTTTCCCCCATCCAAATTAGGGCTACTCATTCTTATCTGCAGTGCTAGCACAGTATAGTCTGATTCGGAACAGAAATTTAAAACTATATCAAAACAATTTATGTCAACAAACATATATATAAATACATATTAAGGAATATAATGGAATTAACAATTCTTGTTTCTAAGAGAGACAGACTGAGGCTGGGCTTTTAAAGACACCATCAACTATTATGAAAGTTCAACCTCTTACAAATGAGAACAGAGTCCTATGTTTTTCTGTCTTAAAAAAAGAGCCCCAAAGGTGATGTGTAGCCAACCTTACAGTAGACGAGTGTTAACTCTGGGAGACTGGGAGCTTGGTCTGCACCGTCACCAGCATCACAAGAGCACTAGCAGCAGCTAACTAGTCAGGCAGCAGAACAAGTGGCGGCAGTTTGCGGTGCGTACAGACATACTGACAAGTTCCCATCTTTGAGACTATCTACTGTTAGGATTTTTAAAAAATGTCAGATTATTCCTGAGTGTGTATCCACAGGGTAAAGTAGGAAAAGACTTTAAGAGAAACTACAGTTTCGGGAGAAATCAGAGTTGTTGACACCCAATAGAAACCTATTTACTTCAAAGTGCATGTAATTCATTTATATGGTAGCTTGTAAAGGCTCCCTAGCCCTGCATAGTTTTAGAGTGAGTGTGAGTGATTCATAGTTTTATATATATATACATACATAGAAAAGAGGTTCCCAAATATCCTTCATGTGAGGGAATGTTCAGAAAGTCTCTTTCCTCTAAGTGCTACGGCTGTGTGTGTGTGTATGCTTGTAAAAATACAAAGTGAATGCTCAAATAATGTTGAAGTGATTTCAAAACCCAAATACTAATATATTTACATTGGAGAGTAAGAAAAAAACAGTCCTTAGCTCACACATTGCCCTTCCAAGGGAGAGGATCTTAAAAGGTCCCATGTGCTCAGTGGTTCAGTAAATGCCAAACCAGCGTCCCTAGTGGAGTTCAAGTAGGACATGTAGTGTTTAACTGAAAATAATTTTTTTCTTTTGGTGACAAAGCATTATGCATTATACAACAACTTCGTATAGGACAATGAGATGCAGACATACTTAGAAAAACATTTGAAAGAAAACATATGCTTACAAACACCAAATAACATCTATAAGACTGAAGCCCTTTTGTTTTTTTTTCCCTAGAGAGCAAGACAACTGAAGGCAGCAAGCAGTCAATTCAACATCACAGCTGAGAGCTGACGCTCAGGACCTGAAATCCCATCAGTGCGACCTTGAAGTTATTTCACTATTTCCACTGCTTTGTAATGCCAAGGATCCAATCTCTAAAGATAATGTCTCATCTAGTGACACTCTAATCCCCACTACCAGACTTTGCAGGGATTCTGACAGTGCCCACGTAGTGAATAAAGCAATGGAGTGAGCCTGGGACAAAAGGCTTCCCTCCTTCCTGTTCTTAATTGAACCAGCAAACTGCAGGACCCTGATTGGACTCCTGCTGGGGGAGTGAAGACCAGCTTCCAGAACTTATTAAAGAGAAATGACATGAGATTTATGGAGACTGAACAGTAAGATGTCTGAACTAAAACAATTACTGAAAAGAGAGGAGCATTTTGATGTGCTGTTCTTTGGAATTTCTATAATTAAAAAATAAACACAGAACTATTTCATAAGAAAATACATCTTAGTGTGCAATCCAATGCACATGGATTGGTAGATGAAAGGTAAAATGCAAAAAAGTATGAAAATACAGTCCTTTAAATGTGGCAATAAAGTTTAACATACTGATATAAAATCAATACAGATAAAGTAAGTACAAGTGCAAAAAAATTCCATTTGTAAAGAGAAAAAAAGTGCCAGCTTGCTTGCTCTTAAAAATGCTTCCCCACACAATTGTTCAAACACAAAATAGACAGATGCAGCATTAAAACAAAAAACCCCTCTTAGCATGCCATGTCTAATAAACACATATATACACATAAAAACTAGAAAGTAATATGAAACTGAGTTATCAGCTGGCATCGATAAACTGGTAAGTTGTTGGGTTACATCATAGAATGGGATGTTTCACATCTCAGGCACAGACGACTTGAAGGTTGTTTTCAGAGGGCAGACTTTTTGTAGAGAAAGTCTGGCTTGCTTGGTGACCTCCTTCCTCTGCTTACTGAATCTTCCCTTTCCAAATCTGTGTTTCTCTGAGCTCCATGGCCCAGGGACTCACTATCTGCCAATCTTCTGGATCTCTCTTCTGGAGCTTCAGAGCTACATGCAGAATGTGAAGGTCTGTTGGGAGTCAACCCAAAAGTCAAGTCAGTTTCTACTGTGGTTCGTCCCCTGACATGGGTTGTGCCAGTACCAGCATTTTCTGGGGCTCCCAAAGGAAAGTCTGACCGCTGGGCAGGTTGCTCAACAACGTCCAGGTGTATTGGCTCATTTTTTTGTCTGTGTAGATGCCCATCAGGGGAAAGTGGATATTCTCTCCTAGGTTCTTCCTGTTTTTTAGGAGAGGTCTGGCTAGGCAGGCAGGCTGACTTTAAGCCACTTGGTGATGCCTTATTGTGGCTATACAAATCAGGACCAAAGTATCCACCTTGTGAAGGAGAAGGAGTGCGTCTGCCAGGAGCAGGAGTAGAAGGTCTGCAAGCAGTGTTAGAGAAATCATAGAAATCTGGGTATTCCTTCTGATTTTCTCTAGCATCTGTTTTTTGCTCTAGTGTGTGTTTTTTCCGAGAAGTGTGTGTATGCCTCTGTGGAATACACGACAGATGCGGGGGAGGCCCTGGTCCTGCTTCAGAAACTGACTGGCTTAATTCTGTGTCTACAGCAAGCTCTGGAAGCCTCCTGTCCTTGAGTGACAGTGTGGATACACCCACGGCGATGTCTGGCATCAGATCATTCAGCACAGGCTGTGTTCGCTGCAGAGAGACAAAAAGGGCAGGAGGGTTCAAAAAAGGCTCACGAATTCCTCTTTGAAATATGATGTTCACTGATTTTGTTTTCTGTTTATAAAAGTAATACACATGTATTTTTAAGAATTACAAAAATACAAAAAACTATAAAGGCAAGCCCCCCTCTTCAAAACAAAACCCCTAACCTTCCCTACAGAGATAACACTATTAGCATTTTCAGGTCTTTTTCTCACCTTTTTTTTCTTTGCTATATTAACTTTTACAAAATTTAATGTATATATAATTCTGCCACTAAATTTTCTTTCAGATCACCATTTTAAATTATTATGTAAACTTCCATTGTATCGATGAACCATGACTTGTTTAATCATTCTCCTACTGTTGGACATTTAGGTTATTTCCAATTTTCATTACATAGTCAAGACTGCAATGAACATACATATAAATTACCTTAAAGGGAGTTTTTTGTAACTGTAGAACTGAGGGCCAGGCTAATAGGATTGGAATTTGGTTTATCAACCACCAACAATCTTTGCTATTCTGGGGTAGGGGGTAGCAAGGACCGCAGGGAGACAGGTATAAGAAGATAAGGCAGGATCGTAATTTGACCTGAGGTGTATGCTAGTCCAGAGCTTCCAATAAGCCATATTTTAATGAAGCTTCTGTGAACAGATGAGCCTTGTTTTTCTCTGTGTTGAATGTTACTGATGGCATGTGACTGAGTAGGAAGACTTAAAAATCACTATTTTTTTTTCAAATGTATTACAGAAAAGTACTACAGAAGTTCAATCTCTAATGCAATGCAAACTCAAGCAAAGAATCCTCTCAGTTTACTACCTACTGTCAAACATGTGCTCTGACAGATAGATGAGCTTGTGAGAGCAGAAGCATGCATGAGGACTCATTTTCTGCCTGTTTTTGGATTGGGGAGTCTTTTTCACATTATTCCTAATGGTATACTATACTTAGTTATAAGTAACTTCCTGTTCTTGTCCCATCAGGGCATTCACTAGAACAGTAGATTCTACAGAAGAGTAGAATAGAAGTTAGGGACAGATTCTAAACATGCCCTTGAACAGAACATTATGAAACTGGCATATCCCTGTGCACTGCTCAGTAACCCTGCTCCTTCCTAATCCTGGCACATGAACATACGATAAGGAAGACACTCAATGACACTTATTCTTTACACCTCTCTCCTCTTGTCCTTTGTCACTCACCTACACTAGCTTTTTTTTTTTCTTTTTTCCACCCCTCAAAAGTCTATGCTTTCAGCTTGTCAGCAACACTTCTGGGCACTGCTGAGTCCCAGTGGGGTTCTTGGGGCCAAGGTAATTTCTTCTAATATTCCATAAACTTTAATTTTAGGCAGGTTGCTTCAGTGTTGACTTACCACTTGTTTCTCAGATGCTACTGATGCTGAGGTGGCGGTGGCAGCGGCAGCAGCAGCAGCGGCAGCAGCCACCGTTTGCCTCCCCAGTCCTGCAGTGTTGGTACAATCAGGTGGTGCTGCTTTAACTCCCGGCAAGTAGACTGGGGGAGGGCCAGCTTTAGGAGCTGTTCTGGAGTGGAACAGCGAATGATTACATGGATAAGAAAATGAACGTGAAGGATGCTGACTGGGAGGTCTCTGTTTCCAGCTTGCTTTGAGTTGGTTGTGGATTGGGGTAGCTGGGGGGTGGTAGGGAGGCGGTGGAGGGGGCAAGGGTGGATGGAAGGCCACAAAAGAGTCCAGGTCTGTAAACATGGTTTCTGTAGGAGGGGTACTGTTAATGCGACATCTCCCAGGCTGTCTCATTGTCAAGAGTGGACTTTCATCCCCAAAACGTTCATCAGGAAAGAATTTGTGAGGATTCTGAGAAAGATTAAAAAAAAAAGGACATTTATTAGCAGATTTCATCAATAGAAATTTACAGGCTGAGTGATTAAGTGAGCTACCTAAGAAAACCACATTCTGCGAGAGTAAAAGGCACAATATATTCTCTAGGCCAGATGCCCAAGAAAAAAATGACCTTAATAATAGTACAAAGGGGCAGAGTACAGCCTATGTAGCCTAAGACACAGCTATCGAGGAGAGCTGCTCCATCAAATATTGTAGCAAGTAGGTCATCTTTTCTAAGATTAAGTGATAAAGCAAAAACGGGTTAATTTAAACTAATTCAAACATGTCTTGTCTAAGAACATAAGATTAATAGTAAACACCAAAGGAAGAAAAGGCATACAACTGAGGATCTTCTAGAAAATTTCTGACAAAACATTTGTACATGCTTTGAAATAAAGACTACAAAACACTATTCCATACCCATTAGACATGACTAAGTTTAATATTTTGGTAAACATTATATGAGAATACTTACTTTGAAACAATTTAAGATATCAAATTATGACTGAATTTAGAATGGTAAAGGGGAAAGAAATGAGTAGAAAACCAGACTATTTATTTTAAGGATGTAAAGTATAGCAAAAACAGAAAATCAAGAACCTAAAATGGCTTGCTGCCTTACTGAAAAACACCACACTACATTACCCTTTAATAAAAGCTAAAGGAGTTTGGAGTCAGTGGCAAGACCTTTCTTTCTTTCTTTTCTTTTTTTTTTTGAGACAGGGTCTCACTCTGTTGCCTGAGCTAGAGTGCAGTGGCATCACAGTTCACTGCAACCTCAAACTCCTGGGCTCAAGCAATCCTCCTGCCTGAGTAGCTGGGACTAAAGGTACATGTCACCTCATCTGGCTAACTTTTCTATTCTTTGTAGAGACGGGGTCTTGCTCTTGCACAGGCTGGTCTCGAACTCCTGGCTTCATGCAATCCTCCCACCTTGCTGAAAAAAAATGTTTGAATCACTTGACCAGATGAAATTACATTTATTTATTTTTTTCTTTTTGAGACAGAGTCTTGCTCTGTTGCCTGGGCTAGAGTGCCATGGCATCAGCCTAGCTCACAGCAACCTCAAACTCCTGTGCTCAAGCAATCCTTCTGCCTCAGCCTCCCAAGTAGCTAGGACGACAGGCATGCGACACCAAGCCTGGCTAATTTTTTTCTATATATTTTTCATTGAGACAGGGTCTCGCTTTTGCTCAGGCTGGTCTTGAAATCCTGACCTTGAGTAATCCTTCCACCTCGGCCTCCCAGAGTGGTAGGATTACAAGCGTGAGCCACCACACCCGGCCTGAAATTATATTTTATTTAAGACTCTGATTTAGTGGCTATGATCAGAGTACTTTATAAATTCTCTCTTAATTGCAAAACCAATGCTATTGCTCTTGCTTATTTCTAGAAGAAGTTTTTCTTTTTTTGCTAGATTTAAAAAAAAAAAAAAAAAGCACTCATTCCTTGATTTTCATGCCTGAGATGGAACTTTCATATAAAAAATTTCTTTTAAGGGGAGGAGAGAGGGAAAAAGGGGAAGGGATCTGTAAGTATGGCAGTAGACCAAACCTGAAACCTAGTGACCAAACTAGGCAAAGAGAGCAGAGGAAGTTCAGAATTTTCTATTTCCTCTGCCATCTCTGTTGGGCATACACACCATGGAGCTTTTTAGCAGTCACCACTGTATGCTTGTTATGCACCAGATACACAGTTGCTTTATATGTAGCACCTCGGATCTTCACAACAATCCATTTGCAAGTAAGGGAACTGATGCTCATGGTGGTTAAGTAACTCATTCCTAATTAACTGATTAGTAAGCAGCAGAGATAGGATAAAAACCAGATCTCATTTTAGACCTGTGCCAGTCCACCACACTGCCTCTCACCAGGAGGGGTCTGCAGGTTATCAAAGATACCAGAGGCAGTGAAAGAGCACACATGAAGAAAAAGAAGCAAGCTGAGGGCTTCTCAGGATGTCTAAAACACCGCTGAACTGATGGGCAAGGCTCCCTACTTTAAATAGTTTCATGTTGTTTCCTACCTGCAATAGCTCTGCAGCAGCATCTGCAAGGCCAAACTCTCTTAGTACTCGGATCTGAATCTCATAGCTGACAGTGGCGCCTTCCCCACAGTTCAGCGCGTAGGCCCTCTGCACCTGCTCGGTGTGTCGAAGTTCCTGCAGTCGTCTGACCATGTCTTTCATAATGAGGAGACGAGGAACTGGAAGGAGAAAAACAGTGTACAGGCAAAATTCCTGAGCTACACAGAAGACCACCCAGTGGGCGCAAGGAAAAAAGCTTGTGTTTTGTACTAGAATCTTATAAACTTTTCAGATAGCATTTTAATTTCCCACAACATAGCAATTTATATACCTCTAATTATTTTTAAAGGTTTTAAAATTTCACTGTGCCCAAAAGGCTCTTGATCATATCAAATGGCTCCTGAGCCGTATTTTAGTTCATGCTCAGATAAAATTTTACTGGTACGTATTCTCTTCTGAAACTCAGGAAATTTTTTAAGTTTTTAATATATTCATTCTTTTGTTCAAATAAGTTTTTTTTTTTGAGACAGAGTCTTGCTTTGTCACGCGAGCTAGAGTGCAATGGCATGATCACAGCTTACTGCAACCTTCAACTCCTGCTCAAGCGATTCTCCTGCTTCAGCCTCCCAAGTAGCTGAAACTACAGATCCACATCACCATGCCCAGCTAACTTTTCTGGTTTTTTTGTAGAGACAGTCTCACTCTTGCTGATGTTGGCCTTAAACTCCTGGCCTTCAGCAATCCTCTTGCCTTGCCTTGCTAGGATTACATCAAGTAAGTTTTTGAGTCCAGACTACATACCAAGGATTGGACTTGGGTATTAGGGTGCATACGATGAAAAACACAATCCCTGTCCTCAAAAAGTTATGGCTTAGTGATGTGAATTAAGTAAACAAGTACAGCACAGGGTCATAAATACTCACAGAGAGAAATATGCAAAGGATACTGAAGCATTGGGAAGAAGGGGCACCCAGCCCAGACTGGGGGAAGGCAGGATAGGTTTCTTAGACAAGGTGAATCCTGATTTTTCAATAAGGGAAAACCAGACTGGCAAAGAAAGTGGTGAGGGTAGGCAGATAGGTAGTGCTTTCTGAGCAGAAGGACGGGGCACGTATAAAACTTGCAGGAAGAGAAAGCATGATACAAGTACCTGGTATAGTCAGGAGAACTTAAGGGTTCAGAGATATAAGCAGGAAAAGCATTAAGAGAAGAGGCTGGAAAGATTGGTAGAGGCAGACCATGGATAAGGAATTTAAATTGTATCCTGTGCACAATAGGTAGTCACTCGTGCAGGAGGACAATAGGACCAGAGCTGTGATCTGGTATATTCTGACACTAGTGTACAAAGGGGGAGGTGAACTGTGGCCTGCAGGCTAAATCAAGCCCACTGTCTGCTATTGTAAATAAAGTTCTACTGGAATACAGCTGTACCCATTCATTTAGGTGGGTTTTTTTTTTTTTTTTTTGAGACAGAGTCTCACTTTGTTGCCCAGGCTAAAGTGAGTGACATGGCGTCAGCCTCAAACTCCTCGGCTCAAGCAATCCTCCTGCCTCAGCCTCCCGAGTAGCTGGGACTACAGGCATGCGCCACCATGCCCAGCTAATTTTTTCTATATATATGTTAATTGGCCAATTAATTTCTTTCTATTTATAGTAGAGACAGGGTCTTGCTCTTGCTCAGGCTGGTTTCGAACTCCTGACCTCGAGCGATCCACCCTCCTTGGCCTCCCAGAGTGCTAGGATTACAGGCGTGAGCAACTGCGCCCGGCCCATTTAGGTGTTGTCTACGGCCGTTGCGTGAGAGCTGAGTAGATGCAACAGAGACTGCATGGTCCACAAAACCTAAAATATTTACTATCTGGCCTTTACAGAAAAAGTGTGCTGACCCCTGGTGCAAAGAGCAGAATGGAAGATGAGAAGGAACACTGGTTTGGAATCTGAACTAAGGCTGTGCTGTAGGGCTGGAGAAGAGGGGATGAAGTCTATAAATATTTATGAGATAAACTGACTAGGTTTGTGACTGATGATTATTTTTTGAGGGAAAGGGGAGCTAGCATCTATTGAATGCTTACTTTGTGCCAGGCAAACTCCTAAGCATGTTACTCATGGTACTTCATTAAATCCTCACAATAACTCTTGAGAGGAGATACTATTCCCATTTTACAGATGAGGAAATGTTCAAGAAAATAGCTTGTCCAAAGTCATACAAAGTAACAGAGCCAGGATATGGGCCCACAAATCTTCAAAAAGCTATAGAGCCTTTCATTAGAGTGTGGGCAAGGAAGTGAGAAGAACCTAGGACAACATAATAGGACTGTGTCCCCTAGCTAAACAACAGAGACACAAGGCTTATTTGCCTGAGCATACTTGTGAATGTCTTTGGGCTCCTGAGATTGGGTTCTAAGATTAAATTATGCTGATATTCAATCACATTAACTCAAGCCTAAAAAACAGTGCTAATTACCAAAGCTTCAAAATCTGTATAAAACAGCTCAAGAAATATTTCTTTTTATATTTTCATCCAATATGTATTTTAAGTAAACATATGGTGGCCAAATCTGATAAGGAAACAACTGAAGAAAAACATTTGTCCCAGAATAAAACATATGCATTCAATTAAATGTCATTATATTTTTTATTTATCTTTAATTGAAACAAACATTTATAAGCAGAAATAAATAGAGCTATTTCCACTGCTATAGTTTCCTGGTTTTTATTTCGAATCTTGCAATAGTAATTGGCAAGAGCCATGTATTTCTGTCCATCAGATCACTCTAGTTTTTCTTACTTCCAAAAGGTTATCACAAAGGGGTGTGTGTGTGCCCACGCATGAGTGTGCATGCACTACTAGCATCCAGTATGTACAGGCCAGGGATGTGGCTGAACACCCTATAATGCACAGGACAGCTCCCTCTACATAGAATCATCCAGCTCTAAATGCCAATAGGGCCAAGGATGAGAAAACCTACAATAAACTGAAAAACTGTATATACTCATTGATATAAAATAAAATATAAAACAAAAACCTTAGCCTATAAGTATTAATTCTTTAAGGAGAACAATGCATAAAGGGTATTGAAACATGGAGAGAATTATATAAGGGGGTTTAAACATCAGCAATTACAAAAAATGATAAGGTTATTCATTTAAATATAATGCCTAATAAACTGCCTTACCTGGAATTTCGTTGGCTACAACTGAAGGAGGGCTTGACTGGTTACTGCTGATCTGCTGGTGGCTGATCATGTGACAACACTGTGGCACGGCATTATTGACCATGTAGAGTGTGTCTGGCACATTGGACATTCTAACCATTCTCAAACGCACAAGATCTGTTTGTTCCACCATCATCTCGTCTAGCACTGACTGAAATAATAAATTAGTATTAACAGAATCAGTCTACCTTTATCTGTGTTAAATCACACTTGGAAGAAGATTATTATCTTAAAAATACAAAATATTAAAAACAGAGTAAATTTAAGACCTATAAATAAATCTAATTTTGCTAAATTAGTCTCAGGTGAATCTGTCTCACCAAACTGCAGAATGACCAAAATGAGATAATGTATAAACATTTTTTATATTTACTGGGGGCAATTATCTCCTTAGGTGTTGGGCACAGCCACCTGAGGAACCAGGACATTCTGGAGGAATGTCTGATTAGCTTTTGGCTGTCCAGTCTTGAGAAAGAAGAAATGGAGGTTAGGACTAGTATATCAAAGACCATTTATCACCAGACTAGACCTTTGTGAAGGCCTCAGCTGTTTGAGCAACATTAAGCACTGCACTTATTTGAGAAAAAACAGACCCAATCATTCTGCTTCTCTCCTATGCTTTAGAACTATTTTAAAATGTCAACTACTTAACTAGAGGTACATTAACAACCTAGTCAATAAAACAGACTGCTCACAAATCCTTCCATATATCTTAAACTAGGAATTCTGGCAATAAAAATGAGATAATGTAAGACACCTTAATTCTATACCGAAACACACTATTTGCCTGATAGATTTATTTTAGAAAGCTTAATGAGGCTCTCCCTTTTTTTAAAAATAAAAAAGAGACAGGGCAGCTGGAGTGTAGCGGCAGCACGATCATAGCTTACTGCAGCCTTGCACTCCTGGGCTCAAGTGATCTTCCTGCCTCAGGTTCCTGAGTAGCTCGGACTACAGGCATGCACGATTACACACGGCTAATTTTTAAATTTCTTTGCAGAGATGGGGTCTCACTAGGTTGCCCAGGCTGGTATCGAACTGCAGGCCCCAACTAACCCTCCTGCCCTGGCCTCTCAAAGTGCTGGGATTATAGCCATGAGCTATATCGTGCCCAGCCAATTTCTTACTTTTAAAGACTGTCAGTTCCTCGAAAGGCCACCCAAAAGTTCTTATGGCTGAACACATCTAATAAAAATTATAATATTTCTATTTTATATTACTGTATTTTCTTTAAGAATTCTTTATGTTACAGAATATACGGTGCCAACCATTTATTAATAAGCCTGAATTCTTAGTTTGTGTACTTATTCTAAAACTAAACACAATTCCCAACAGTCAGCTATTACAGAAATATGGTAGAAGAGATCATGGTATTCCTTTAATTTACACAGAAGACAAAAATGTGTGCAATCTTATTTCAGAACATTTTTACCATTCCCAAGATGACAAAATACTGACAACTATTTCAGTAAAATGATAACAATTAGCAAGGTAATTAAGTTAACATTTTGCAAGGCAACTAAAATGAGAAAAAGATATAATGCATTTTAATGACCTAAGTTTTAAAAACATGCTTGATAATTAAACATTTCAGAAAACTATTTTGTTAAGTAGTCTAACCAGAATTTATTTTCATTTTCCCTATTACTGGAAATATAGGATATTTCCAAATATTTAAATAATACTACAATAAACCTCTTTGTGCATATGGTTTACAATAAAGTAGTCTACTATCTTCAAATAGTCATCATTACCTTTGCTTCTTCCACATAGGGAGAGAACAGTCGAGGACGAACATATATGCCAGCATTTTTTTGCCGTAACCAGGCATTTGACTTTCCACCTTCTGTTGTGGGAAGCATATCTGATGGAGGAGTACTGATCAAGCCTCTTTTCATCTTTAAAAAAAATTTATTTTAGATAAACTAGAGATCTGCGTTTATAATGCTACTATAATGCTACTAAGATAAACATATTTGTACCTATAAATCAAAATTTTTTTCCTTCCTCATCTAGGGAACTGATTCCATCCCCACTCATTGCCCCCTCTACCCAAGACAGAATGAGACCACTGACTTGGGCATGTATCTACAGTACAAGGATATAGGCAGGCTAGCACAGGGGAAGGCAGACTTGATTCAAACCCCAACTCCCCCATTTAACAGTCATATGACCATGGACATCTCATTTTTCCTGGGCCTTACTTTAAGGGCACCTATATGGCCCTGGAGGTGGGCTACTGAAAAACTAACTGAATGTGGTCACCCTATTGTTTCCTGATTGATACTAGGAGAATCTAAATTAAGTACCTGCAGTTCCTAAGGTGGTTGTGAAGATTAAATGAAGGCAATACAGATAAAAGCACTTGTCACAGTGCTTAGCACATATTAAGAGCATGAAGGTTAACAGCCATTGTCAGCAAACTGTTACTGGGGACTCATTATTTAGTAGGCATGGCATTAAGAGCAGAGATATATATTTTGTAGCCAAAGTTCTAAAATATTTTCCTAAACTAAATACAGTATTGAATGTGATTTGAGTCCTAGGTTTTAAACAAAAGCAAAAATTATTTCTCCAATATTATTCTTGTTAAATATAATAAACATCTAATGGCTGTGTTAGTTAAAATTATTTTTAACTAGTAAAGTATAGCATTATCTAGCATTTAGAAAACAATGAAAAAATCAATGGATCTATTACAATTGTTGATATATGTCCTTCCAGTCTTTTGAAATGGATTTTTATACAATTGAATTCTAGAATACATAAAAATACATATTTTGTATCCTCCTTCTTTCAGTTATATTCCATCATCAGCATTTTCCATGGTGTTATATTTGTCCTTATAAGCATTGTTCAGGGCTGCAAGATATTCTGTTTAGTAGTCACACTACAATTTACTGTAGGCATAATAAGTGACAAAATGATAAATTTATTTTCTTTTTTTTGGAGACAGGATTTCACTCTTTGCCCAGTCTGGAGTGCAGTGGTGCAATCAAAGCTCACCGCAATTTCCAACTACTGGGGCTCAAGTGATCCTCCTGGCTCAGCCTCCCCAGTAACTAAAACTACAGGTGCACACCACCGCTTCTCACTAAAATTTTTTTATAGAGTTGGAGGTCTTGCTGTGTTGCCCAGGTTGGACTTGATGTTTTATTTTGCTTTCTTTTCATGTGTGTGTGATTACTAGTGAGACTAAACATTTTTTTTCATCATAGATTCCATATTTAATTGTTTTCTTCTAATTTTTCTATTTTCAATTTAACATGTAATTCTTCAATCTGATAGTGATTAATTTTGTCTGCAAGTGAAATGATGGTTCAATTTTAAATGAAGTTCCTCCTCCCCTGCTAATCAGCTAATCCCATACCACACTGATTTGTGATAGCTTGTTTATTATATGCTTAATTCTTGTATTAACTAAAACCTTTCTCTGAACTATTCTGTCTTGTCTGCTATGCTAGCACCACAGATTCAACATTAGCATTTTTTTTTTTTTTTTTTGAGACAGAGTATCGCTTTGTTGCCCAGGCTAGAGTGAGTGCCATGGTGTCAGCCTAGCTCACAGCAACCTCAAACTCCTGAGCTCAAGCAATCCTGCTGCCTCAGCCTCCCAAGTAGCTGGGACTACAGGCATGTGCCACCATGCCCGGCTAATTTTTTCTATTTATATTAATTGGCCTATTAATTTCTTTCTATTTATAGTAGAGACGGGGTCTTGCTCTTGCTCAGGCTGGTTTCAAACTCCTGACCTTGACAATCCGCCTGCCTTGGCCTCCCAGAGTGCTAGGATTACAGGCGTGAGCCACCACGCAGGGCCTACACTCTAGAAGAGTTATCCCTTCTTCATTATGTCATTATCGGAGAACTTAAAAAACACTTTTTTTTACAGTTTGTTGTTACAGGTGACTTTTATAATGTTTCTGTGCAATTGAAAAACTATGATGATCTCCATAAGCATTACATTAAATTTAGAAACTAATTTATGAAGAATATTTGTAATGTTGATTTTTTTTCCTATCCACTAATACAAGCAATTGTTAGCTTTTTTTTTTTTTTTTTTTTGAGACAGAGTCTTGCTTTGTTGCCCAGGCTAGAGTGAGTGCCGTGGCGTCAGCCTAGCTCACAGCAACCTCAAACTCCTGGGCTCGAGCGATCCTTCTGTCTCAGCCTCCCGAGTAGCTGGGACTACAGGCATGCGCCACCATGCCCGGCTAATTTTTTTTTTATATATATATATCAGTTGGCCAATTAGTTTCTTTCTAATTATAGTAGAGACGGGGTCTCGCTCTTGCTCAGGCTGGTTTTGAACTCCTGACCTTGAGCAATCCGCCCGCCTCGGCCTCCCAGAGAGCTAGGATTACAGGCGTGAGCCACCGCGCCCGGCCCCAATTGTTAGCTTTTAAAAAATTCACCATTTAAAAGAAATTATAAAAGTAACATGATCAGCTCTATTAATTTTCACCAGGGTCTGAAATACAGTCAGAAAGTCCATTGATTCCTTTTATATTGAATTGTATTGAACCAATCTCCCTCCGTCACTCTCTGATTCATTTATTCTTCTTGAAGAGTCTCCAAAGGTAATATCTACCTTTTCCTTTCTGATCTATACTGATAAATGACTGAATTAACTCCCCTAGAAATGATACTCTTCTAAAAGACAGACCTATTGACCCACTCAACTCTCTAGGGACACAACACTGTACACAACAGACATCAGTCTCTGTATTCATGGAATTTACAGCTTCACAATACTTGATTAGTAGTAGAAATTATTTACAAAGATAAAGAAAAGAGAGATAAGCCTGGCATTTTTCTTTTCATGAAGTGGATAATGAAGAAAAACACTTACTGTATCACCTAAGACTTCACTGTTTATAGGTAAGATGTGTTCAATTCGCACAAAAGGTAAGAGAGAAGAAAGGATCTCTCTCAGCTCTTCCATGTCCAGGTCTCGTCTCTTTACACCTCTTTTGTTCACACTATGGGCAGTGCCACTCAGTAAATTTGGCTCTATGAGACAGAAAATGAAAAGTCTCTAACTAAATCCAAATGTTCAGAGATAGGCTTACTTTTTTCTCCAGTACATATACTTTCACTATCACTCTATAATACTTAAAAAGGGTTATAAATCAATTCTTTCATAAGAAATTTATTTAATAGAGATGTTCTTGGACAAAGAAAAACCATGGTGTTAACAGTACAATAACATTCTTTTATGATTATTCTTCAATAAAGTATTCTTTTCTGTATTCTAGCTCAAAGGAGAAAAGATGACAATCTATTAAAATCTAGTTTGACCAAGGGCTTTTACTTTACTTTTTTTTTTTTTGAGACAGAGTCTCACTCTGTTACTTGGGCTAGAGTGCCATGGCGTCAGCCTAGCTCACAGCAACCTCAAACTCCTGCGCTCAAGCAATCCTTCTGCCTCAGCCTCCCGAGTAGCTGGGACTACAGGGATGTGCCAGCATGCCCAGCTAATTTTTTTCTATATATTTTTAGTTGGCCAATTAATTTCTTTCTATTTTTAGTAGAGACGGGGTCTCACTCTTGCTCAGCCTGGTTTCGAACTCCTGACCTTGAGCAATCATCCTGCCTGGGCCTCCCAGAGTGCTAGGATTACAGGTGTGAGCCACCACACCCAGCCAGATTACTGGCATATTAAAGAAACATTGTAAGAAAGCTGGAAGGCAGGTTTAGCACAAAATTTTTATATATTTAAAAACGTGTCAGAACAACTCTGTAAATCTACTTAAAACCACTGACTTGAACACTTTAAAGAGGTGAACTTTGTGATATGTAAATTTTAGATCAATGATATATTTATTGAAAAATGACAGGAAAGAGAAATCTGTATTTAATTTTTCTAATTAAATTTTTTTGATTTGGGTTCAACATGTAACACAATAATGTATGAGTGGAGGACAGGTGAGTGAGCTAAGCCCAGACATAAATAAAAGACTGCTACAGAGTCATAAGTGTCTGAAGTTGAAAACCCACTCTTCTATATATGATCCTTCTCTCTCTTCTGTAGTGACCCCGGCTGGAGGTCATTTAGAAGTATTATTTCTCTTTTACCTTCCACAATAATTAAAAATAAACAAATATGCTTTTTCATTTATATTCATATTTTTTGAGGTAAAATACACATAACATAAAATTCATAATTTGAAACATTTTAAAGCATACAGTTCAGTGGCTTTTACTATATTCACATTGTTCTGCAACCACCAAGATGATCTAATTCCAGAACACTTTCATCAATAATATCCTTCTGTAACACTATAATCATTATGTAAAAGTTTTCATTTTAATATTTTCATGAATCAGTTCTGTAAGAACAACAGAGTATCCTTTTAAAGTTGCAAAATAAGATTTTCTGATTACTTTTTACAAACTATATCCCCTCACTAAAGGATTTTACCAAAAGCTTCTATTTTCACCAGGCAATAGTGTCAATTTTTAAGACTGATGTGTAGCACGCATTTCAGTAAGCTTTGGGGAAAGTATGAACCATCACAAACTTACACAAACTAATTAGCACAAGCCAATTTTCTGAGCTTACCTCTATCTGCTATTCTTTTCATCAACTGATGCTCTCCCCATTTAATCAGATATTTAAGGATATCCTGTTCACTTGCCTACAATAAAAAAGTTTATATTTATTGCAGTGAAATTAGATAAATGGTTAATTTCACTAATGACTTTTCCTAGGTCATAATGTAAATACAGCATGCAACTTACCTTGTTTCACTCTTTACACTGGCTGCTTGAAATTTTACAGTTAAATCTGTGGTCCATCAACAGCAAAAATACAAGGCTGAATCACATGTATTTTATCCAGTAACCTCGCTCTTGTCTCTAAGTAAATTTTTTATTCTTAGTTCCATCTTTTTTTTCTTTATTATGTTTTCTTCCTGTTTTAAATTTATTTTATCTTACTATATGGTTTCTATACTTTTACACAGCTGCCTTAAATTCTTTTTTGGAACAAGATATAAATAAATGAAAATAAAAGTATACGGGATACAGACTGACTACTATCTTCTACAGGGACAGGAAAAACAAGCACAGGAACTTGTTTTTGGCAGAAGAAACTAAAACTACAATCTTTGCAAGGTACTCTATACTGATTTGGCAATGTACCCCTCATTTCTTTGTACTTTATTTAAAACCTTAGAGCAAATCCAGGCTGTGTTTTTTGTTTGTTTTGTTTTGTTTTTGCTTTCTAAGAGGAAATACAAAGCTCCTAAAGACAATAATCGGAGAGAACTGACAAATCCTAATTCTCATAAACATAAAGCATCCAGTCTTGATCAGGACAGTGAGACAAGGTTAATGAACAAAGATTCTCCATAAATCAAGCCCAAGAATGACAACATTTATACTGCAATCAAAGCAATGTGTGAAGGAAAAGCACAGATGCTTAGTGGATTAATTAACTCTTCACTATATATATATATATATATATTTTTTTTTTTTTTTGAGACAGAGTCTCACTTTGTTGTCCAGGCTAGAGTGAGTGCCATGGCATCAGCCTAGCTCACAGCAACCTCAAACTCCTGGGCTCAAGCGATCCTACTGCCTCAGCCTCCCGAGTAGCTGGGACTACAGGCATGCGCCACCATGCCCGGCTAATTTTTTACATATAAATATCAGTTGGCCAATTAATTTCTTTCTATTTATAGTAGAGACGGGGTCTTGCTCTTGCTCAGGCTGGTTTTGAACTCCTGACCTCGAGCAATCCGCCTGCCTTGGCCTCCCAGAGAGCTAGGATTACAGGCGTGAGCCACCGCGCCCGGCCTCTTCACTATATTTTTGACTAAAACGATAGCATTTTATAATTTCTCTAGTACAAATACAAGGAATTAAGAAATGGCTCAATGGGTTTATGTCTTCATAGCATTAAAACTGTTGTATAGATTTTAGCATAAAATTTATAGCATAAAATTCCTATAGGATTATATGAAATTCATTTCATATAAAATGCATATAGCCAATGCAAAAAAAATTAAGCTGGAACATATTTTACCTGAAAGTATATTTGCAACATTTAAAATCTATTATTAATTTAAATTACCAAATTAGACTGGCATTTAAGTCAAGAACATAAGAATTTACTAAAAACTACTTCTGGTCAACAATAAGTTGAAAACATATACTTTGGCACAATGTATGCATTGAGTTTTTATAATCATTTGAGCAGATGAGAAACTGAATAATATTCTTACTTTGTGCTGCTGAAGCTACTATATACAATCTAAGTATGTGATATTCTACCAAAAGAAAGAAATCATTATAGCAAATCTGTATTAAGGGAAGCCAAGAAAATCACTGTTTGGATGTGCTTCTGACCTTGCCTACTGCCTCAACCTCTTTATGGTGTAGCTGGTTAGGACCTGAGCTTGTTCACATGTTGGGTCACGGCAGCACTGTGCATGAAGAGCCAGTAAGCCAGAGGCTTTTGTTTGACAAATATGAAGAGGGCAGTTCTGGGTGGTTTGATCACAGCCTGTTTCTCTCCCACTGCCCTACCCTAGATGGAAGAATACAGATGGATTTTTTTTGGTGCACATATGAATGATAATGAATTTGAGAGATGTATAAATGATTACCTGTAGGTAGTCAGACTGGATAGCAGTAAGCAGATGGTCTTTGCTGAGTTCATAAAAAACATCCGAAGTCATGACCTGGGAAAATTCCTCACAGAGGAAATGTAAAGCTTGTCGGTGCACCCATTTAGAGCCATATGGATGAGAGCTCCACTTGAGGATGGCAATTAAGGTATCTAATGAGATGCTCTCAGCAATGATATCCTCACACCCTAAAAGAGAAGGCAAATACTTCTTGAGATTAATCATAAATATTATTATTGAACATCAGTGTGCTAGGCACTATACTTAAAAGTAGCAATAGTAAAAAAGAATTCAAGGAGATATATAAAATCTCATGAAAATCACCAAGATTTGGTGGGATGGGGTAACAATAGACTATGGCATCTATAGAAAATCTGCTAGCCGATAGTGATGGTTCTACAGAAAAAGCAGAGAATCCTCTGAATCATTAAAGAAAATAAACATTTACATGCAAATCCAATAATCTGAATAAGACAGTATGGTGGAGAGCTTTGGACCAAAGCGGAAAGAAGAGTAGATAGAAATGGTACAGTTGTAGAAATCAGCCAGAGGAAGGATGTGGATGACACTTCACTGATGAGAGAATCCACACCTGAGAAGAAGATAAGTAGGCTGCCAACTACGAAGACATCTGTTCTTTGTATAGTCTTCATGAAAACATAACACCTTACATTGTTGATAGTTTAATCCCTCCGAAAACAGACAAAGTATCAAAGTTTTATGCTCATCTAGGCTTAATTCTGGCAAACTTAAAAAGAAGTAAGTGGTTTAAGTGAAAAGGACCAGTATCCTGGAGAAATTAACTATGGTATTTTAAGAACTCAAAGAAGAAAATCTGAGGATAGCCAGCTATTCTCCCTAGGAAAGTTCATTTCCAAATATAAAGATAAAATATAAAATCTGAGTGACAAAGATTGTGGGAGGGAAAACAGCTAAAGCTGGACAGAAATTCTTCATTAAGTTTACTATAAAATAAAAAACAATCTTGATAATGTGAAAAAAAAGAATTGTTTAAATGCCACCACCACCACCAAAAATATGGCTATACAGACTGTTCTCTAATGAGCTCAGAGCTTTAAAAGATATAGCCAAAAAAGGGCACCAATGAATTTCAGAGACTTTCAAAGTTCACAGTTATTTGTGAAACCATGAAAGGTGAAAGGAGAAATGGGGTGAATCCCATGTTCAGGTGACAGAATGCTAATAGCCAACATGGTATCTACAAAAAGTAAAGCCTCATTCGCTTTTTTGATATGGTACCAGGTAAGGAGAAACATAATTGTGTAACTTGATTTCCACAAAGTATTTCATGATGTTGCTAGACTGTTAGCACCACAAGATAGAGACTGCTGTCCTCAGTGTATCTCTAGCACCTTCTTGCACATGGTAGGTGCTAGATGAAAATGTGTTGACTATACGAATGAGATCTTTGCAGATAAGATGAAGAGATAGGAGATGGATGACAGAAGAGTGCCTAACAGAACCAATGGTAAGTAGCACTGATCGACTTGAGGGGTTGGAGGAGCCTCTCTTTTTGTGGTGTTTATCAAGAACATGAATAAAAATGTGTACAAAATATGGTTCAAGATCTCAGATGACATAAAACTGGGAAACATAGTTAACAACACACTGCATAGCAGAATCATAACTGGCTAAAGAAATCGGTCAAAATGAAGTAGAAATGTATCCAGGAAAATCAGAAAGTTCTACACTTAAAGAAAATCAACTGCACAGTATATGATGGGAGAACTAGCTTAACTGCCAACTATGTAAACAATATTTGGGTGCTCTAAATGAATGAATGCAAAATGTGACACAATGTGACACAACCGCTATAAAGGCAAAGCAATGTCAGGCTTCAGGTACAAGCACTGTACTGAGTCCTGATCAAGGAACTATGTCACATTGTTCTCCTGTGAGGTGCTGTGTTGTTCTGGGCCCTATGTTTTTTAGACGAGCACTAACCGTGCTGCAGGATTCTCAGAGAAGGGAAAGAGACTAGAAGAGAGTTTGAGACTTGTCACAGGAAAAAAGCTCCAAGCAAATGAGATTATTGGGTTGTATAGGAGAAACCTAACCAGAGACATTAGAGCTGTTTTAAATGTCTGATGGGCCTTCATGAGGCAAGGGAGAAATAACTGATTTCTCTATTGTTCAAGGGTCAAAGAACAAATGGATATTCAAAAGAGGGAGATTTTGGCTCACTGATAAGAAATTTCCAACAACTAGAATTTCTCTCCTCAAAAAAAGGATCCCTCTAAAAAAGCGTAGGAGCAGAGGCTGGTTCATTTTGTTAGCGACATAGTACAAAGAACCCTTACACTGGATAGGGAACTAAGGTCAGAAGATATCCAAGCTGATTCCATTGCAAAGATATAATCATTTTTAGAAAAATGGTAACAGAGCAAATATAAGATTAATTTATTTAATCTAAACATTAAAATGGCATCCTTACAAAGGAATACTCTGAGACCACCATAATAAGATCCACATATATATGACACCCAAAGGCATGGATATGTACAGATGACAAGTGGGAAATATGGAAAAGTTTTGAACAGTCTTCATGATTTTATGGAGAGCCTTGAATGCCAAACTGAGGAGGACAAACCTCATCCAGTAGCCAGTAGAGGACTTCTGGGATGAACTCAAAAGCTTTTATGAACAATTTCCTTGTAATAGAAAATCTCTACCTGTAGCCAAGGCATTTCATGAATAAAAGGCAACAGTGCACTCTGCTCAGGTAGCAGGTTTTCAATGATGTTGTTAGGAGGTTGGCAGATGGTATAAAGTCAACGTCTCAAAATTCCTTTTGTCTGTATAATAACCATAGTTTACAGATCCATTTCCTACTTGTTTAATTCTTTTCTATTCTATTTCAACAGAATATTTTCTTTCTAATCCTCAATGAGGGCAAAAATGTCTCTTTTCAAAAACTTCAGCTACACAACCAACATGAATGATCAAGCTGAGCTACAAACAGGTAAAACAAATTAATTTGAAATTTAGTAACACAAATGATTGTTACTGCTACATGTTAAATAGGATCACTTTCTGTTTTTATTATCAAAATTTTTAGTTTTCTCTTCATGTTTGTTCCTCTGGTAACTAAAATAAGCCTTAGTGTTGACAGCTCTCCTGAATACACTGTCATATCTGTCTTCATGCCCCTCACACTCTTCATTGTTCCTAGGTATGATCTCTTGCTTGTTTGACCAACATGAGTAGAAAATTTTTTCACTGGCTCATGGCTAACAGGAAATGTAAAAATAGCTTCCAGATCCAAAGTTTCATATTGGAGTTGGAGTGGGAAAAGGAAGAAGGAAACAGGCAAGAGGGAGGGAAGGAAGGAAAGGAACTATGGAGAGAGATTATAGTTTGCCATGTCACACAAAACATCATCACAAGTTTAGAGCAAGGCTAGCCTTAGACTGGGCCCGGTGAGTCTTCAGTGAGGCATCAGAGTTAGAAATAAGACTTAAAATGCAAATAGGCTTAAGAGAAAAGTTGCTTCAATCCTTTCTTATTAACCTATGCATGATTGATTATGAGAAAAGGAATTAAGAAACAACAGGGAAGAGAAGGTGGTGGGTAGCAGTAGAAATAACATGAGCTTTGAATTTGGGCAGTTCTATCACTGACCCTGAACTCTCTAACGTATCAGCCTGTGCCAGATCAGGCTGTGATCCCTCTGTGATTGACATGCCCTCATCTGTAGGTCTTCCTTCAAAATACTTTTTGATTAGCCTTTTTATTTTCCATGCCCACTAATACCACCTTTGTTCAAATCCTCAGCACCTCACACATCAATTACTGAAATATTTCCTACTGTCTCCCTCCCTCCAGTGTACCAATCCATACAGAGGACACCACTGAAAGGTCTGCTTTCTAAAACACTGCTATTATCCTATCATCCTAACAAATCAATTTTAAAAAGGCAACCAAGAATTCCAGATCTAAGGCAGAAAATAAGTCAGACATATGGGCTAAAAGACAAGCCAACCTGCACTTCAGCATTTTATACTGTCAGTCCTTGGATGCTGTGACTTCTGAGAGCTCCTCTCTATTCTTCAGGAAGACAATTCTGAAAAGTTTAAATCCAGGTGCCTGCAGTGGTGACTAGCTCAGTAACCCACTCTCGTACTGCTCTCCTTTCTTCCCAGTTTCATACCCTCCACTCTAGTTCATGGGACTACTTACCAAATAAATGACCTGCACACAAGCCTTTGTTTTGGGATGTGGTTTCAGCAGGGACTGTGGGGAATGGGAGGAGATAACCAGACAAGGAGAGCTAATAATAGAAATGGCCCTAGAAAATAAGATTCTTGAATGAGATTCTATAACTCACTTACTCACTGGTCAGATGGCAAAAAAGACCTACCCATCCCCTCACATTCCTTCTAAGTAGGGTGGTGATAACCCTTGCAAGTTGCAGCGTGACAATACAAAGATATTTTTACCAGTAGTAGATTAAAATGAGGTGTATATGAAAGGTGAAGCAGTAGTTCAGCAATAGTGGTGGCACTTGAATGGAATGGGAACATTAGGTCCTGATGTTCGCCAGCTTTAGTTAACAGCTTTAGAAGCCATGAAAAAAGAAAATGACAGGCTCAGATTAGCCAGCCCTCAAATACAGGCATTCTTCAAAGTCTGAAGACTTCCATGTCAACGTATAAAGAGACCCTGTGGTCCTGCAGCTGCAGGCATACTGCCAAAACTCAGGCTCAAGATTTAATTTTAAGAATATCAGAGTTACAAAAGAGATGTGAAAAAAGCCTTGACAAGTCCTCTATGATAAAATTTGGGTACTGACAGGAAACAGGGACACAGAAACCTGGAATGGGGATATTTGGGTGGATCAGCTGAGCATATTAAACCCCAAGATTAACCTGAATTTTCTAGGATGGGAAAAGCAGATTCCCAAATTCCTTGTTAGAAAGTGGCTGCCTCCCCTTGTCTGGAGATCCTACAGAAGCCTGAAAAGATAATGTTTGTCCTTTTCAAGATCTGCCCTTGTCTCCTCTCATTACCTCTAAACCAATAATCAAGATCAGGTTCACAACACGGTCTGCATGGGAAAAATAGTCCCTGTTCTGGGAAGAAAGAGTGTAAGATACCCAAAGAATCATAAAACCTGGCTATATGCACTGGCAGGTCCTGAAGGAACACTTGTGGGAATGGATCTTGAGTGTGATGAACCAAGGTGCAGGGTTTGTGGTGATACAACAGGAGCAGGAAGGTTGGATGTGGTAGCTCAGCCTGTAATCCCAGCACTTTGAAAGGCCAAAACAGGATCACTCACTTGAAGTCTGGAGTTCTAGATAACAGGAGCAGGAAAGAATTTTTTTTTCAGAAACCAAGGAATTCACTGGGACATCTGGCTCTTCTTTGCCCAGTGATAATAGAGTCTCAGCAACTGTATTAGCAACTATGGATAAAGAAACTAAGAACTCAGGCCGGCCGCGGTGGCTTATGCCTGTAATCCTAGCACTCTAGGAGGCCGAGGCGGGCGGATCACTTGAGGTCAGGAGTTCGAAAGCAGCCTGAGCAAGAGTGAGACCCCGTCTCTACTATAAATAGAAAGAAATTAATTGGCCAACTAATATAGAAACAATTAGCCAGGCATGGTGGCGCATGCCTGTATTCCTAACTACTTGGGAGGCTGAGGCAGCAGGATTGCTTGAGCCCAGGAGTTTGAGGTTGCTGTGAGCTAGGCTGACGCCAAGGCACTCACTCTAGCCTGGGCAACAAAGCGAGACTCTGTCTCAAAAAAAAAAAAAAAAAAAAAAGAACTCAGATATCTCTGGGATGAAGGTCTGGGTCACCCCACCCAGTAGGCTGCCTAATCCTGCTGAAATATTGGCAAATAATAATGAAAATCTACATTTGTTGAAGGAAGAGGGAGATTGTGCTCAGAAATGTTTCCACAGAGGTGCCAGTGGGAGAACTCCTCTGGATCCTATTACTCTTTCTTTCAGACCTTCACTTCCCCAGCTTCTACAAGTTTGGAAGGTCTAATTCTTATATTTCCCTTATCCCATAAGTCAGAGTTGTTTAGCTTCCTGCTCTGAACTCTGATAAAGTCATGATGAGAACATTAGTTGGAGCTTCCAGCCAGTTGCAACAGCTGGATTGTGGAAAATTCCATCATCATCCTTGACTCTTTTGTAGTGTGGCTGACCACCACTTCAAAGATTCTGTGAATTGGATTTAATGAAGCACACATACTTAGATCTGAGTGGTGCAAGAAGTAGACTGAATTAAGGAACTCTGTACCCACCTCACATCCTACCTTTCACTGGAGCAACCCAGTTCCAAAGGTGTAATATGACAGCATCTTGCCTCAGCTGTACCTCTGTACCTCTTGTATTCTGCTGTGGAAATTCTGACCCTTAGGGTAGGCATCTCTGAGAATCTGCTAGGCACATGTACATGTATGAATCACGCAAGGGAGTAAACACCCATGGGAAACACTTTTCCAAAGGGGGAATGGAAGCTGGTGGGCAAATGCTCCCCTCTTTCTTCTCTCATGAGGACAAATGTTAAGTGTATTCCATGTGGCTTGTCAGAAGGTTCTAGCAGAATTAAGCTCAGTTGCCCATAACAGTAATTAGCTCAGAACACACACTTGTGCTGGCTGGGGCTCATGCTCAGTCCCTGCCATGTGGGCCTCTCATCAGGTCATCTCGTAACACAGCAGCTTACTTCTTCAAAGCCACAAGGGAAAAAGTCTCTAGTGCAAGTGTGCCATCCAGACAATCTTACATGACAGTGTAACCATGGGTGACATCCTATCATCTTTGCCATACTGCATTGGTTAGAAACAAGTCATAGGTCACACCCACACTTAAGGAGAAGGTATTACATAAGAGTGTGATATCAGAAAATGGGGATCACAGGGTTCACCTTAGGGTCTAGTTGTCACAGAAAGTTTGAGATCACCCTAGTGATATACTTCTAACAAACGGTACAATCCTAACCACCTTAGTCTGCCCTTAGCACCCCCATTCCTTTGATCTACTTCAGCTGTCTTTTCTCAGAACACATTTAACGTTATCATATCTCTGAAGAGTGGGAAAAATAGAATTGATATTTTAGGTAAAGATGCATAACAGTTTGACAAAAAATTTTAAGTGTTGGATTTGTCTGTGCTTTATTTCTTACACCCTTATAACTAATGTTTGGAATCTTGCTATCCCTGTTTGGTAAAGAGGTGTAATAGAGATATAGTCTTAGAGTGTAATATCCAGTCATATGTCACTTCATGATGGGAATACATTTTGAGAAATGTGTCATTAGGTGATTTTGTCATTGTGCAAACATCATAGAGTGCACTTACATAAACCTAGATAGTGTGGCTATACGGTACAGTCTATTGCTCCTAGGCTACAAACCCGTATGGCATGTTACTGTACTGAATATGACAGGCAACTGCAACACAATGATAAGTATCTGTGTATCTAAATATAGAAAAGGTACAGTAAAAATATATTATAACCATATAGAACCACTGTCACATATTTGGTATGCAGTGCATGACTGTATTTATCCACACAGAAATATATCTTTCAAGTTTCCAACCCTATTAACTGTCTTACAAGATTTTCTTGCAATAGCTAAATGCCAGAAGGCATTACTTATACTATAGATTTAATCTAAATATCTTTTTATATTCCCTTTCAATATATTTTAAGTTATGTCCTGAGACAATCTCTGCATTGTCTATCTGAAAGGATACATGGTGGGTGTAGTGGCTCATGCCACTAGGATTCTAGAATCCTAGAATTCTTGGAGGCTGAGGCAGGAGGACTGCTTGAGGTCAGGAGTTCGATTGAGCAAGAGTGAGACTGTGTCTAACTAAAAATAGAAAAATTAGCTGGGTGTGGTGGCGCATGCCTATAGTACCAGCTACTCAGGAAGCTGAGGCAGGAGAATTGCTTGAGCCCATGAGTTTGAGGTTGCAGTGAGCTATGATGGTGCCACTGCACTCTAGCCTGGGTGATGGAATGAGAACCTGTCTCAAACAAACAAATAAGTAAATAAATAAAAGGATACATAAGAAACTGGTAACATTAGTTGCCTCTGTGGAGGGCAACTGAGTGGTTGGAGACAACGTTAGACGTGTGAAGGACTCTTTGCTGAACACCCTTTTGAATTCTGTTCCATGTGAATGTATTACCTATTCAAAAAATTAAATTAAAACACAATACCAGGCTACGGAAGTTGTTAAGGGTTCCTTCAAATGCTAACCACTAAACCAAGTGAATACTGGAAAGGAAATGAGAAAGTTCTCTACCTTGAGAACATTACTTTCTTCTGATGGGAAAGAGACAATCACTAAGATTCATGCTGCTTGTGTGAAAATGTACACTGAATGCTTGAATTCTTTATTCTTATAGCTTCTGCCAAGCTGTGTGAAAGGGAAAAGCAGACAGAAAAAGATAGGAAAGCAGCTGAAAACTTCTAGAAAATAACTTTAGTAATTTAGTAAAGTAGGAGGCTAAAGCATACAGACAACAACTGATAAAAGATTTCTTTTTAAGCCATGAAAGCACCGCCACACACACAGGATTAAATTTAAGAACTCTTAGGATACTTAATTGAATATTGACAGAAATTTCCTTAATGTTTTCTTTATAAATTGCTGTTCTCTAATATGGCATTTTTAATGTTTACATTTAAGTGTTTGGGGCGGTAATGTGAACAGCATAACAAAAGGGAAAAGCAGGCATGGGGATGCTAGTTCTCTGGACACAGACACCACATATAACCCTTTACTATACTACAATGCAGGAGGATCTAACTCTGGGGCCTACAGCAGAGTCAGAACTCCCTGAAGTTGAATGTGTTCTTATGTGCAGGCATCTTGCTGGAAGAGAGATGTAGGAGTTACCTAGATGTAGGAGTTACTCTAGAGTTGGACTGATGAACCAAAACCCAAATCCAATTCTCTTTAGCTGTGTGATGTGTGAAATTTTTGCCTGTTTCCTCATCTGAAAAATGTGGATAATACCATCTACCTCAGGAGTTACTTTGAACAATAAATAATATCTACATAGCTAGCCCTTAGTACATTGTTTATTAACAACTTACAGTAAACATTAAAGTAATGACAGCTATTACTACAAGCAAGGTTCCTCAATAAGGGTACCCACTGTACTGGTGTATTCTAATTCAGAAGCAAACACAGATTTTGTGGGGTGTGCAAGAGGGTAGGAAGAAGCATAGTCTCAAGACAGCAAAGCAAGCCAAAGCTCTAGAAAGGGAATAGCCAGGGACAACCTAAATGTACTATATGATTTCCTGTCACTGATTTATTAAAATGTTAAATAAAAACAATTCTAGTATTCAGTATGCAAAAAACTCAGAGATTCCACACATTTTTATCTAAAAACAAAAGATACCTATTTTCACCTCAACCATTATCTCACTAGTGCTGAACAGTAAATTGGTTTCCTTAATTCTATTATAACAAAGAGAAAAGTCTAAAGCTTTTGGGGAGAATCATGTAATTATGCTTTTCAGAAAACTTGTTGATATCTCCTGGTTGGTTACCTCTCACATGTGATTGTGTGCTTCCTTCAAAACAACGTACTCACAGATTATTTCTTCTTAGAGGTCAGATTTCCTCTTTACCCAACTAGGAAAGAGTAGTTCTAAAATCAGAAGGACCAGGATTCAAATCTTGGCCTTAACACTTCCTAGCTACAACCCTAGGTAAGTGACAATATTTTCAAGTCTCAGTTTATCTGCAAATGGAGATAATACCTACTACCATGGAGGATAATGTGAGTAAAGTGCATTAGCACAGTGCCTGACAAAGAATAGGTGCTCAATAAATTCTTCTGCATAAATAAAACACAAAACTTTTAAGAAGAATTAGTAGTCTTGATCCGTAATTTAGATTTTATCTGCTTACAGAATTACATGTATTTTTTAAAAACTCACTATTTCTAGAATATTTCTTAGAGTCTCTGCATGCTGCAGACAGACAGCTTTCAGAAAATACAAATGAAGTGAAACTGGAAATGAATAAGGTCACAAGCCTTGCTATATTCAGGATAAAGCCAATTGTCTCAGCTTGGCATACAAAGTTATTGATCACACAGCTCTGCTTGCCTCTGTAGCCTCATCCCTTATCTCTGCAATGCCAACTTACCCCAACCAAAAAGTTTTTGGTCTCATTTATGTAGACCTTGTACCTACAGTTCCTTCTGCCTGATGTGCTCCCTTTTACCTCCAATCTTTACTTAAATCCTACTCATCCTCTAGGTTTCGCTTTTCTGAGAATTTCTTGATAATGTCCTACCCTCACTTTCCATACTGGGTTCTGGGCTCCTCTTCTTCCTAGGTGCTCCCCAGGCATCCAGTGCTCTGCTCCATTAGGGTACTTGCACTATAACTGCCTATATGGTTCCACCATAGCAGTCATTACCACTAGATTATATTCATTACTTTAATTAATCTCGAGGCCTGGCATATAGTAAGGGCTAAATAAGTGTTTGTTAAATAAAGGATAGGAGTCATAGTGCTAATTCTGAGGGGCTCATTTGAATTAATAGGCTGTACCTTTTTCACCCTTAATAATACTCCATTTTAACCTTATTTGCTTGAAAACTCACAGCAGCCGTTCCCTCAAGTTTACAGACCTATTATGATGATCAGATTTATAACTCTATATCCGTCTACCTCTATTTAATTTAGTACCTCTAAAAAACTGACATCAAAATGTAGTTTAGGAGTGGTTGTTCACACCACTGAAGACTTTAGATATTTAATAATTTTACTGTTTATACTTCTAAACAAAAAAGTATCAATCTAAAGTTTAAGATGAAGCATAAGATAAATCACACAGTAGAATTATTTCTGAACCACTCATAATTAGATACAAGCTCAGATGTCAACAGATTTAGAAAAACAATGTAATGCCCATGTGTTTTCTAGAATTATTTTAGTGAATCACAGTTTCAAAATTCAGCATTGTCCTTTAATGTAAACTTCAATTAGGGAGAAACAATTACAGTGTAAACCTAATATTAAAAACAAACCAAACTGCTTCAGAAGGCCTAACTCTATTACGGTTGAAGAGAAACATAGAAACAAAGACATTTAAGTGTGCCAGTGTATTTTCAGTTTTCTGGCACTACTTTTAGACACACAAATATTTTACCTTCAAACTCTATCACTTGTAAAACATTTATCAGAAGTTTTATAAACATGTCAATACCAAGCATAAAGCATATAAACATGTTTTTAGTGCAAAGAACCATAAAAGAGCTTAAGGCCTTTTAATATATCAAAGTCATCACCTTTGTGGAGATATACTTTAGTAAGGCTAACCCATATTAATTTGTAATAGAGACTAATATCCCTTTTCACCAAAATATATGAAAAAATGGTTGAAGTCAAGCAGTTTTTGGAAAGTTTATATTCACTGTTTCAGCAGTTCCATAAATACACTCCCAACTAAGATTTGGTCTTTTGGAGATATTTTTTAAAAGGTACTTTTAGGCAAGGCACAGTAAAATCGTAGCAGTTTTGCAGGCTTAGGTGGGAGGACTGCTTGAGGCCAGGAGTTCAAGACCAGCCTGGGCAACTTAGTGAGATCCCTGTCTCTACAAAAAAATAATAAAAATTAGCCGGGCAGGGTGGCATGTGCCTGTAGTCTCAGCTACTTGGGAGGCTGAGGCAGGAAAATCATTTGATTCTAGAAGTTGGAGGCTGCAGTGAGCTATGATAATGCCACTGCACTCTCGCTCAGGCAACAGAGGCCCTGTCTCAAAAAAAGGGCACTTTTTGTCAATAGTAGTTATCACTGGGGAAAGGCTTCTTAAATACCTTTAGTTTTATTTATATTATTTGAATATTTAACCACTAGTGTATCTATTACTTATATTTTTAGAAAGTAACTTAAAAAACATGCAGTCATTAAAAAGAGTAACTATATATGTACTGAAATAAATAAAAAACTTCCCAAGGTTTAAGTATGAAAAAGCAAGATAGGTAATAGGTATAGCATGATGCTATTTATACAACAGAACAAGATATGCACATGAAATATACACACACAAACCTTCATGCACACACAAAGATTTATAAGGAAACCCATCAAACTGTTCACAGTATGTCAATAATAAGGATTTGGAAAAGGCATTAGTAGTGGGTGAAAGTACACTTTATGCGATGTTTGTATGTCATTCCCCTTTTTTCAACAATGAGCATAAACTGATTTTGAAATGATTTAATTCAAATGTAAAATTCTGGCATAGAGTTGTTATAGATGTTTATTAATGTTACCGAACATACTATCTAAAAGTCCTCTGAAGTACAAAGTTTATGAGAAGCTTGGCTACTGAGTTAGTAGGTGGCTCAGTAAATTCTTATTTTGAAGTCCATTTTTGATCTGTAGAAGTAGCTTTGGAGAGGTAGCAACTTAAGCACTTGTTTCTTGATCTCTAAAATGGATAAAATGATAGCAACTACCACACAGGTTACCACAGCAATGTAAGGTATTCTACAACAAGAGCTTAGCCCAGTGTCTTCCACACAGTAGCAGCTAAGCTAAATAATATCATTACTAATCTATCTTAATTCTTAAAATAGTTTTTCTTCCAGCCACTTCCCAAACAAGAAAAAGACACAATGCTTATGTCTGGTTTCAGTCCTTCTCTGGATGTTTTAGAGATAAGAGCAATGCTTGGTTTTAAGGCAGAAACTTCAGCTCTACATCTCAATTCTGAGTTTGAAAAGCCAGGGTATTTGTACAATAGAGGTTTTTTTCTTCCTTCTTTTCCCTCCTCAGTCACGACTGCCCTCCCCTGCATCCTTATTTTCCTTATACCAAATAACCTGCATCTTGGACTCCATTTACTTTTATACTCCTTGGTGGTAGTAGGTCTAAGAAGAGTAGTCAAAACTTGACTATGGCAGAGTCAGAAAATTAAAAATAAGGCCGGGCGCTGTGGCTCACGCCTGTAATCCTAGCTCTTGGGAGGCCGAGGCGGGCGGATTGCTCAAGGTCAGGAGTTCAAAACCAGCCTGAGCAAGAGCGAGACCCCATCTCTACTATAAATAGAAAGACATTAATTGGCCAACTGATATATATATAAAAAATTAGCCGGGCATGGTGGCGCATGCCTGTAGTCCCAGCTACCCGGGAGGCTGAGGCAGAAGGATCACTCGAGCCCAGGAGTTTGAGGTTGCTGTGAGCTAGGCTGATGCCACGGCACTCACTCTAGCCTGGGCAACAAAGCGAGACTCTGTCTCAAAAAAAAAAAAAAAAAAAATAAGTAGGGCTTTTGGGAAAAAGTGATAATTAGGCCATTTCTCTTAGTGTTTTCAAGAGAAAAAAATGAGAGACTACAATTAAATCAAACTATAGTGAAGTGGGAGTTTACACCAATCAGCCCACCACCATGGAAAAATTCTATGGACTACTTTTATGAACCTGTTTTGCCATCTAATGTTGAATGTTCCCTGCAATTGTAATCATACAGGTGCTGAGATTGAATGTGATATATGCATCTTGTTTAAAGAGTCTGAATCTAGTAATTTTTTATTATTTTGGAAACTTGAAACTGTGCTGTCAAATGATGTGTTAAAGAAAATAATTCTTACTTTCAGAAAATTTCTATTAAAGAGCTAACACAATTCAGTTTTTAAAACAATTGTTAAGGCCCTCCCAACTGTGAGCCAGGCATAGTGTTTGGTGCCTACACATCTGTGAAGAAGAGGAAATTAATTTGAGTAACCCAGACAGAATTCATATGGTTAGTACGTGGCAGATCCAGGATGAGAACACAGATTTAGCTTCAAAGTTCTTATTTACAAAACACCATTACATTGGGACACTTTTTATTTATCTCTGAACTTTCCTGCCAAATGTGAAAACCATTCCCTAAGCTTTGCAACATTGTGAGGATGAAATGAAACAATGTATGTGAAGTACCTGTCATGAAGCTAAGTACATAGTTAACATTCAAAAATTGGGCCAGGCACAGTGGTTCAAGCCTGTAATCCCAGCACTTTGGGAGGCCAAGTCAGGAGGATCACTTGAACTCAGAAGTTTGAGGTCAGCTTGGGCAACATACCAAGACCCCTATCTCTATAAAAATTTTATAAATTAGGTGGGCATGTATGTAGCATGTGCCTGTAGTCCTAGCTACTCTGGAGGCTAAGGGCAGGAGAATCACTTGAGCCCAGAGTTTGACATTACAGTGAGGTATGATTGTGACACTATACTCCAGCCTGGGTGACAGAGGCAGACCCTGTCTCTAAAACAACCAACCAATCAACCAACCAAACTTGTTCGTTTTATCCAATATAAAGAAACAACAAATGTTTGCAATAATAAACATGCTACTAATTATACTGATCTGATCACTGTAAATTACATGAAACATTATGTACCTCATAAATATGTAAAATTATGTCAATTAAAAAATAAAATTTAAAAATGATAAAGAAACTCATTAAGCTGAACATTTAAAAAATAACAACAAAAAACCCTATTCATTTTAATTTCCTTCTCCCTGGTATAGCACCTTGCACAGCAATGGAGTTCAATAAATGCTAACCTGAAATTTAAAAAATTAGTATACTTTATGCATCTCATCTTAGGACCACTGATATAAAAAATTTTGATCAACTGACATTAGTTACCTATTCCGTTTTACTTTGAAAGTTATGTATAAATGGTGATACATGCAAAGTATAATGAAGAACATATGTCTCAATAATTCAAGACAAAATGTGATACTGTAAGTTTACAAGTCTTCTGCTATATCACCTTTTCCCTAACCCTAACACATCCTTGGGATTTCACTACCACAGAGAAAAGGGTTTGCTTATTGTTGAGAAAGCATCTAATTAAATAAAAAGAAATAGGAGGCCAGGCACAGTGGCTCACACCTGTAATCCTAGCACTCTGGGAGGCAGAGGCAGGTGGACTGCTCAAGGTGAGGAGTTCAAAACCAGCCTGAGCAAGACCCCGTCTCTACTAAAAATAGAAAGTAATTGGCCAACTAAAAATATATACAAAAAATTAGCGGGGCATGGTGGTGCATGCCTGTAGGCCCAGCTACTCGGGAGGCTGAGGCAGAAGGATTGCTTGAGCCTAGGAGTTTGAGGTTGCTGTGAGCTAGGCTGATGCCATGGCACTCACTCTAGCCTGGACAACAAAGGGAGACTCTGTCTCAAAAAAAAAAAAAAAAAAAAAAATAGGAGCTATTCAATAGACTCTACTGCAAATGAACTGCTCATATTTTAGAAATAACACTTCTTTCTATGGCTACAAAGTGCGTGGCATATATTTACATTTAAAAAGTCACACAACCAGGCCGGCCGTCGTGGCTCACACCTGTAATCCTAGCTCTCTGGGAGGCCAAGGCGGGCGGATTGCTCAAGGTCAGGAGTTCGAAACCAGCCTGAGCAAGAGTGAGACTCCGTCTCTACTATAAACAGAAAGAAATTAATTGGCCAACTAATATATATACAAAAAATTAGTGGGGCATGGTGGTGCATGCCTGTAGTCCCAGCTACTCGGGAGGCTGAGGCAGCAGAATCGCTTGAGCCCAGGAGTTTGAGGTTGCTGTGAGCTAGGCTGACGCCATGGCACTCACTCTAGCCTGGGTAACAAAGTGAGACTCTGTCTCAAAAAAAAAAAAAAAAAGTCACACAACCCATGATATTCATTTATACCCAATGTCTTTTCAGTATACAAATAAGGGTGAATAAACATTCCACTTTCAATAGATAAGAAACAAGTACTGGCAACTCCTTACAATTTTATTGTCCCTCAAATCAAACAGGACAAGTAAGAAGTAAAAAGATGTTTGATTCAGAATAAGAATTTCCATGCTATTTTAACATTCTGAGTTATAAAATTTACTGTGTATGAAAATTATTCTCATTATGTTATTCTCATAAATGTTATTATTGAATTTTGGATACCTAATTAGTTCTTTACTCTGAATTATAAATTAGTACAATAGGGAAGATTGCCCCTGGATTAAATTTTTTTGGCTTCAAAAGATGAATAGCCTTAACTGACTTTTTAAGAATATGTGAAATTCAATTGATACTCTATTTCATATCAATGGACCAAGAAGTAAAAAGCTGATGAGATAATTTTATCTGACATTTAAAAGTGTAAATTAAATGGTGGAGTGCTATATACCATTTAGACAATGTTTCAACTTACCTATAAATAATACTTCATATTTATCTCCTAGAGACTAAGTGTTCTCCATTTGTTTGCAACTTCTAGAGTTAAACATTTATTATAACCCTCCCTCTATTTTTTAAAGAAAAAGTTACTCAGTTTCCATTGGTATTAAAAATAATTCAAAAATATGTAACTGAGAGTATACTAAGAGCAAAGCACCGTGCTAGGTTCTTTAGGTGATTCAAAAATGACCAAGATTTTGTCACTATCTTTAGGGAGCATATAATATACTAGATGATAGAGGAAATGAGACAGGTGCATAGGTAATTCCAAAACAAATTAGATGTCAAAACCTAAAAAAAATAATTGTTTAGAAGTTCTCAGGAAGTAGAAAATACTTTTAATGGCTAAGACAAAACAAGGGAAGTAGCATGTGAGTTTGGTCTTTAAAAGTCAGGGTAGGCAGGGCACCGTGGCTTAATCCCAGCACTCTGGGAGGTTGAGGAGGGTGGATTGCTCAAGGTCAGGAGTTTGAAACCAGCCTTAGCAAAAGCGAGACCCGTCTCTACTATAAATAGAAATAAATTAATTGGCCAACTAAAAATATATAGAAAAAAATTAGCTGGGCGTGATGGCACATGCCTGTAGTCTCAGCTACTCGGGAGGCTGAGGCAATAGGTTCGGTTAAGCCCAGGAGTTTGAGGTGGCTGTGAGCTAGGCTGATGCCATGGCATTCTACCTTGGGCAACTCTGTCTCAAAAAAAAAAAAAAAAAAAAAAAAAAAAAAGCAAAGGTGGAATTGGACATTTAGTGATCAAAGGCAAAGATACTCCAGACAGACAAAAGAAATGTCAGAGTGACGGTCAGAGGTGAGGCGTTTGTAGTTTATATGAAAAATGGCTTAAGTTTCAAAATAAAATATGTAATTAAATATTGTACTTTAAAACTCTACTCATAATCTGGAGTAAAAATTGTTTTTTTTGAGACAGAATCTCGCTTTGTTGCCCAGGCTAGAGTGAGTGCCGTGGCGTCAGCCTAGCTCACAGCAACCTCAAACTCCTGGCTCAAGCAATCCTCCTGCCTCAGCCTCCCAAGTAGCTGGGACTACAGGCATTCGCCACCATGCCCGGCTAATTTTTTGTATATATTAGTTGGCCAATTAATTTCTTTCTATTTATAGTAGAGATGGGGTCTCGCTCTTGCTCAGGCTGGTTTCAAACTCCTGACCTCAAGCAATCCGCCCGCTTTGGCCTCCCAGAGTGCTAGGATTACAGGCTTGAGCCACCGTGCCCGGCCTGTTGTTTTTTTTTTTTGCTCTGGAGTCAGCCTAGCTCACAGCAACCTCAATCTCCTGGGCTCAAGTGATCGTACTGCCTCAGCCTCCCAAATAGCTGAGACTACAGGTATGCGCCACCATGCCCCGCTAATTTTTTGTACATATTCTTAGTTGGTCAATTAATTTCTTTCTATTTTTTTTTTTAGGGTCTCACTCAGGCTGGTTTCGAATTCCTGACCTTGAGTGATCGCCTGCCTCGGCCTCCCAGAGTGCTAGGATTACAGGCCTGAGCCACCCCCCAGGCCTAAAAATTGTTTTTTTAAGTGCTAAATTTAATTATGCTTAGAGATATACTACTTCAGAATCACTTGAACTGCCATTCATGAACCTGAGATTAATTCTTCATCTATGTTGCATGTTTAACTGAAACCTGCATTTACTACTCTGCTCTGTTGATAATGCTCTTTAGCTTAGCATCATTATTCTCCAGCAAGTATATTCACACTGATTTGCTAAAGAGGAAACAATCATGGTCAGAAGTAAAATGAACTGCCAGCTCAAATGAACTAAGACAGAAGAAGAGTGTCAATGTGGGGACAATGGAGAGGAAGGGAAGAGCAAGAGATGGATGAGTGAGTGGGGACACTGAGTCTCTGCTATTTTGCATTTGTTTCAAGCCACACTTGGAACCTTACCAAGTTGCTAAGGGGAAAAATTAGGGCATTGCTTTCAGTTGTTTCTGTTAGATTTTTAATTCAATAAAATATAATCACGTCCATTATTACCGAAAATACGGGCAAATGCATTACAGACTCTATTTCAAAACTAAAGTTATAAATAAGTTTCATATTGTAAAGATTGATCAAGATGCATTTTTGATCACGATGAAAAAAATCTTCAATTTAAAGTCTACAGTAAAATGCTCTGCACTGAAACATGCAGGTTGGTGCTAATTCTGTGCTATTTTGTTCTGAGGTAAACAGTATTTATGACAAGGATGGTAGGCCCATGGGTTCTTAAAGTTCATGAGAAAATCTATAGTTCTCCTAAAGACTGAATTTTTTTCTCAAAAAATCATAAATTGATAGTATAGTCCTACTGTTGTTTTCCTATTTTCAGAGCTGTTTACCCATTTTATCCTAAGGTCATTATGAAAAGTCACAGTGATCAAACACCTGGTTCTTCTTACGAGCTCTTCCAATCTGGTCATCTATTTTGGAATTTTATACACTAGTATTTTTAATACAGGTACGGCTACCAATCAGGTTTTTCACACTGCAACTACAGAAAAAAAACCCTCTCTAGCTGGCTTAAAAAGAAAAGGAATTTGTCTGAAAGGATATTGTTAGTCTACAAGTGTTGCTAGGAAAGCTGGAAATCAGGCTCAGTAAACAAACGAGGACAAAGGCAGGCTGCAGAGTGAGGATGCCATCACATGGAAGCCCAGTGAGAACCCTGAGTTGCCCTAGAAGCCTGGCCACTAATGCTCCCACTCTGTCCCTGAATGGTGAACATTATCACTGCTACCATGGCTATGGCCTTCTCTCCTTGATGTCCTACTCTGCTTCCAGAAAGAATTCTCTACAATCTCTGCTTTTCTGAGCCATTAGCGCCCAACTCAAAAATTCTAGGTCATGTGCTAAATAAAGCCCTAACCACAGAGAAGGCTGAAGAAACAAGTATCTGACCTTTTAGACTCTTTTTAATGAGAGGTGGGCTCTCACTCCTATAAAGACCTACACAGTGAGGAATTCCCCCAAACTAGAAAGAAGGTCCTAATGCTGGGCAGCCAAAAAAGTCAAATGACCAATACAGGAATACTGTCTATTCAGGAAACAATGGCTGAAACAATACAAAGCCCTCTGTTCTCCTAGCTAAGTGCTCGGAAGCAAAGGGAGTGGTAACCTACCCAGGAACCTGTCCCTCATAGTTTTTAAACCTCCTAACCGGGCCCACATTACCCCCACCCCAAGTGGTTCAGCAACATTTCAGGCTCAAAGCTGAGACTCCTACAAGTGGATGCTCCAATCAATCACTAGCCTGCTGTTGTGTACCATAGCCTCCCAACCTCATCCCTGGAAACTGCTCCCTTCTCCCACCATGCCCAAATTCCTGTGTTCAGAGTAAGAAGAGCTGCTATAAGTCACAACTTTATCACTTACAAGCCTGGGAAAAGGCTAGTTATTAATCTCTGAGCTCCACCACATTCATAGGCTATAAGGATGACCAACTGAGATGAAGTAAAAGCCCTTTGTAAATTAAAATGTGTAAGCATAATCTCACTGGTTAACTGTCTTCACAGATATGATAAATGACCCCTTTCTTTTAGGACTGTAGCCTTCTCTAGGTCGCTCTGGTTCTTATGGGCACTGAGGGTGTATCTTTCTTTAAAAAAATTAATTTTGCAATCAAAGTATATGCTTATAATTTTAATAGTCTAATAGTTACAAAATGCTTACCCTAAAAACAAAACCCCCTGCCTTATATCCCTTCCAGTCCCAGTCCTGCTGCCCAGAGGCAACTACTCTCCATCCTTTAGCTCTTTTAGTATTTACCTCTATTATAATTTTTATTAAATCAATATTCATTGTTCATATTATATTTAAATACTGCTTACTGCTGAGCCATGCTGTACGTTAGAATTATATTTTCTTTTGTATGTAATTTTATCTTGGAGATATTTTCTTCTTTTCTATTTGCTTCATTTTATATGAACCTACTGCCAATTCTTTTATTTATTTATTTATTTATTTATTTATTTATTTATTTATTTATTTATTTATTTATTTATTTTTGAGACAGAGTCTCACTCTGTTGCCTAGGCTAGAGTGCCGTGAGCCTAGCTCACGGCAACCTCAAACTCCTTGGGCTAAAGCAATCCTCCTGCCTCAGCCTCCCGAGTAGCTGGGACTATAGCCATGTGCCACCATGCTCGGCTAAGTTTTTCTCTATATTTTTAGTTGGCCAATTAATTTCTTTCTATTTTTATAGAGATGGGGTCTCACTCTTGCTCAGGCTGGTCTTGAATTCCTGACCTCAAGTGATCCTCCTGCCTTGGCCTCCCAGAGTGCTAGGATTACAGGCGTGAGCCACCGCACCCGGCCTTTTTTTTTTTTTTTGAGACAATGTCTTACTCTGTTGCCTGGGCTAGAGTACAGTGGTGTCTTCATAGCTCACTGTAACCTCAAACTCCTGGGCTCAAGTGATCCTCCTGCTTCAGTCTCCCAAGTAGCTGGGACTACAGGCCTGTACTGCCACATCCAGCTAATTTTTTATTTTTTTGTAGAGATCAGATCTCACCATGTTGCTCAGCCCGATCTCAAATTCCTGGCCTCAAGCGATCTTCCTGCCTTGGCCTTTTATTAATATATAATGTCCTTCTCTGTGTCTTGTAACTTTTTGGATGTAAAATCTATTCTATCTGATATTGAGATAGCCACCCCTGCTCTCTGTAGATTATTATTTGCATGGAATATTAGGTTTTACATTTTTAAGTTAAATCTTATTTGAAATAAAAGGTAATAATCATTGATTCAAAAACATGTACTGAATGCCTCTTATGTCCCAGGTATTAGGGACACAAAAATGAGAATATAGTCTTACCCTCAGATTGCCCAACAGTATAATCTCAAAGCCTTTCTGAACTGGGAGTCCTCATCTGAATCACAGAACCACAAAAAATTGCTATTTATTCAATTCTCTCCAAAATGGTACATAACTAGTACTGTGCTGGATGCGTGGGAGATGTTAATTCATAACACAAAATAGATGTCTCAGCATATTACGGGCTTAATCATCTTGCAGAACTTAAGTTGTAAAAAGCTGATCATAGAGTGACAAATAGCCTGACGCTTAACAACAATGAGATAAGTTCAATAAGAGGTATGTGCCAACTCACTAAAGTGAAAAAATATAAGAAATCTTAAAATCAGTAATTTCTTAGCAAAAAAATCTATAAAATATGCTTAGTATTACATTTAATTAACAAAATTATTTTTAAAACTTAAGATGTTATCTTTATGTTTTTCTTTTTTTTTTTTTTTTGAGACAGAGTCTCACTCTGTTGCCTGGGCTAGAGTGCTGTGGCGTCAGCCTAGCTCACAGCAACCTCAAACTCCTGGGCTCAAGTGATCCTCCTGCCTCAGCCTCCCAAGTAGCTGGGACTACAGGCATGCGCCACCATGCTCGGCTAATTTTTTCCATGTATTTTTGGTTGGCCAATTAATTTGTTTCTATTTTTAGTAGAGATAGGGTCTCGCTCTTGCTGAGGTTGGTTCTGAACTCCTGACCTTGAGCGATCCACTCACCTCGGCCTCCCAGAGTGCTAGGATTACAGGCATGAGCTACCGCGCACGGCCATCGTTATTTTTTTCTTGGCAACATTTCATCATGAAGGACATTATTTTCAGAAAAGGCTATGTGGTAGTTAACAGATATGTTTTCATGATGATTATCACTTAGCAGCTAACATTTACTGAATGCTTACTATGTATTAGGTGCTATTCAGATCATTTAATATATATTATTTCTTTTAATTCTCATAATCCTACCTTACAGGGTTTACTATTCTGCTTTTGCAAATGAGAAAACAGAGGCTTAGAGAGGTTACGTGACTTGCTTAAGGATAAACAAGTTAAGACATGGTAGAGTAGGATTCAAACCCAGTCTGTCTGGTTCTATAACCTGAGCTCTTAAGCTTTACAGTACAAAATCCCTCCCATGAAAATGAGAGAACAATTATATTAAAGTTATGATCTATTATAAACCCTAAATATGAATATTATTATGGGTATAGGGGAAAGATACAGCCCACTTGGAGCACGCGTGCACGCTCGCTCACACACACACACACACACACACTCTCCAAAATAATCCAAACTGTATTTTGAATAACAAAAGGAAATAGAAGAGCATGTATACCCAAATTTGAGAAAATATTTGTTCACTTTTTTTGTTGTTGCTTATTTTAAGTAATCAGATTAAGGTAATGCAAGGAATGTTGTTTTATATTCCCTCCCACCCCTAAGAGACAGGGCTTCACTCTGTCTCCCAGGTTAGAGTATAGTGAAACAACCATAACTCACTATAGCCTCAAAAACCTGGGCTCAGGCGATCCTCCTGCCTCAGTCTTCCAAAATGCTAGGATTATAGGCATGGGCCATTGCACCCTTATATCTTTAAACATACTGAATAGAATACGATTTCTAGCTAAAAGACAAAAACAAAAAAGAAAAACCAAACCAAAATGAAAGAAACCCTCACTTAAGAAGGTAAAAGAACTCTAGATAGGTAATCAAATATTACCAAAGATCCAAGAGCTGGCTCACAATTTTACTTTCCATTCAAAACCTTAAAAAAAAATACCATATTAAGGGATGCTTTGCCATGCAAAGTATATATGATACACTTTGGTTTCTTATTAAACACTTTAAAAATAAAAACAATTTGAGAAAATAAAGATTATTACACCCTTTTGGTAATGTTGCAAACTTCAAATTTTTCTATAAAGGCATTTTCTGACAAATCTGGTTTTACAGAATAAATGAATGGAAATTGCCAGGTTATTTTTGAAAGCATATTTTTCCTATAGTTTGACATCTAAATAGTCTATTAATAATATAATGATTCTCGTTTTAAATAAAATATTTTAGTGACATTTTGATTGCGGTAATAAAGTAAAACTAGTCTATTACTAAAAAGATAATGGTAAAGTAAGATTTTAAAGGATTTTTCATGTAAAAGAAATCTCAATGTTTTTTCACCCATATTTATTAATGCCTTCTTCTGTATAACTATTCCCACTTTATCACTGATATTTATTTAACTGGAGCTATTTTATTTTTCAATTTCTTAAAGCCCTATTAATTGGTTGACTTAACTATGTAAGTTAGAAAAATGTGCTTAGCTTTCCTTATTTAAATTCATGTCTTTTACTCAAACCATTAACATCCTCTAATTGGCAACTTCTTTTTTTTTTTTTTTTTTGAGACAGAGTCTCACTTTGTTGCCTAGGCTAGAGTGAGTGCCGTGGCGTCAGCCTAGCTCACAGCAACCTCAGACTCCTGGGCTCAAGCGATCCTTCTGTCTCAGCCTCCCAAGTAGCTGGGACTACAGGCATGCGCCACCATGCCCGGCTAATTTTTTCTATATATATTAGTTGGCCAATTAGTTTCTTTCTATTTATAGTAGAGACGGGGTCTCGCTCTTGCTCAGGCTGGTTTTGAACTCCCGACCTCGAGCAATCCGCCCGCCTCGGCCTCCCAGAGAGCTAGGATTACAGGCGTGAGCCACCACGCCCGGCCTAATTGGCAACTTCTAATGTTCCCTTAGCTAATATGCATTAGCTAAATTAAATTTCTCAAGAAATCTCTCATCATATGCCTTATTTTCTTTTAATATATGGCCAAGTATACATTCTGTCAAGACACTAAATCCCTTTGCTCTCCCACAGAAGGTCTCTTTCCAGATATAAAATGTTAAGATTCTAACATTTACCAACAGATATATACTTCTTTTAATATAACTTTCATAAATTCATTTGCCTATGACAGAAAGAATGTGCTGTCCCAATTTTAATAGTTTAAGTTAAATGAAGAAGGCACATGAGTCTAGTACTAACTGTGCCTTACATGCTGTAGGCTGTTTCTTGATGTACAAGTTCAACCTAAAAATAAGACAGAGTATTTTAAAATTTAAATCAGAAGCCCTGCCCAATTCTGATTCAAATAAATTTATAACCAAATGTGACTATCTTCATTTTTGTAATGAATTTTTATTCGTATTCCAAACATTTAAGCACCAAGGCACTGAATTTAAACATGAGAATCTAACCTGGAAATCTGGGAAACGGGGCTAGTTCAAATGTTGGGTGGAGACAGGAATGTAGGTAATTATATATTCCCACACCTATCATCTTACATTAGGGAAGAAAAAGCCTCAAGTCTTATCTAATGCTCTTAGTCACTAGTACTGAATGCTTGATTTGAATATTAAAGAACAACATTAATACTGACCCTCAATTTGTCTCAGATGTCATAATTGTTAGGTTCAGACAAACTGACTCTGTCATATCCCAAACACTGAAATCACAGAACATACTAAATGTGTTTTCATTTGGAAGACAAATATATAATTCTAGAAACAAAATTAAAAACCAGAACCTCATACCTTGTGCAAGCATGTTAAATTCCAAGAACAGTGCTATATGGTAAAGTTCCATGGCTTCTTCTGCCCTGGTCATGTTTGGCTTCCCTGCGACGAGAGCCTGAACTTCACTGAGACTCCCCACGGAGGGGCTACAGTGCAAAACAGAGAGGTCCACCACGTCGGTATACATACAGTGTAATATCACTTTTGCATATTTTTTTGGTATAATGGACTCATCTAATATAATTCTTGTGGGAGTCCTCAAAGTTCGGTCTGTGATTTCTTCACCAGTCCGTATCCTCCTTTGTAATAAATTTCGAAAAAATGGGGACCGTGCAGAAATAATAGCCTTGTGGGCTTTGAGCTCTTCATCTAAACAGTTCTGATTTCCACCAAAAACTTCAACCAATTCAGAGTCTGAAGAAAAACTAAGGACGACATCATAATAACACATGTAATCAAAAAGTCCACGCATATCTACATCAAGGGAATTTGGTGTTCCAAATTCTTCACTAAGCTGAACAAGGATATCGACATTTTGGAACCTTGAGTCCTCCATTCCAAACTCTCCTGTATAAAGGTAGTGTAATAAAGCAGAAAACATGGGCATATCAATACCAGCTGTATTGATGTCCATTATTATCTCTGCCCCATACTCAGGTGAGGAAGAAAGCAGTGTTTTAAAAAATGGACATCTTGCTGCCAAAATGGCACGATGTACAGGAAAACAAGTTTCTTGAAATATTAAGTCTACATCAGTACAATACTTGTACTCATAAAGATCAGCCATATCTTTCTGCAATGTCCTGGCTTCTGGTCTAGCCAAACTGGCTTGCAGAGAAAGCTCCTTTAAGGCTGAAGTTCCCTCATATTCCTCCACTAATGCATTGACATCTCTAACATCCCACCCAGAGAGGAGTTCTCGCATCTGCTTGGCGTGATCAGCAGACCTATTAGATTTTCGACGCTTAATAAACTTCTTTTTGAGGGTGGCAAGGCCAGAGGTTCTCTTTTTTTTGTCTTGTGGTTTCTCATGGCCATGGTCAAGGCTATACAATTTTGATTCACAACCATAGCCTTGCTGAGAATAGGATGATGTTCCTAAGAAGAAAATTAAACAAGTGAAAATTTGTTTCTTTTTCTTTAACATTCATTTTCAACATTTACTTTAACATTTTTCATGCTGAAAAATTTTGCAAATAGACATTACTGAACCATTCAAATAAAACTGACTTTGTTTTTTGTAAAGGAAGATAAAAAGTTTAAATAATTTATTTTTATACTAAGTAAATAGGGACAAACAGAACAAATTGCTCTGAATTTTAAAAAATGTCTTTGGTTCTCTAGCTATCAAAGACCATATATCATAGATCTTAATCACAGATCTTTAGGAAATGAGAGCTAGAAGATTTGTAAATTAAGAATATTACTTGTACATAAATATGAAACTTTTCTTTTTCTTCTTAACTACACCAAGGTTGCATTTGTATGAGCAAAATAAATGGAACAGGACACCCAGGAACCTGTGTTTCACTATTTTCACACCAATGGAAATTGATAGTTTGCCCAGGGTAACTGGCAATTATGGTTAAGACAACCAAAGAAAACATCAACTGTGCTATATGATCTTTTCATTTTTGAACCTAAGTGGTTTGTTTAGGATAAAAACCATACAAGTTAGATTTACATTTGTTGGAGAAAAAAAATCTATATGCTGCAGAATTATTATCTATAATAACTTCCTGCAGCTCAGTTCTCCTTTCATCCACTGAAAACACAATTTTACTTTATTTACAGTCACAAAAGAAAATGAAATTAGAAAAACTGAAAGTTACCTATAAACGTCTGTTGGGCCTGTGAATTTCCCCCTACCCTTGGGGAACATGAATGAGGATAGTTAGATGCATTAGCACCCATCTTCTTCAGTCACTCAGGCATTCCATCTGCTGGTTCTTCAGAGTATAATCCCAGAGGCCTTTATGAACCTTCAACCCTGGATCCAGCAGCCTCTTTTCATCCATTTCTTGATATGAAACAAAAATAATTTTATTCATTTTATTAAAATGTATCTCAGATCACTTGGTTAAAAAAAAAAAGCAATCTACTGAAAACTGCTTTCATTTGCAAATAACATGCTGTCAAATTCACATGTAAAATTTTCAGAAAATGTAAATAAATCTTTAAGCTTGAATTATTAATCTGTGTTAGTTGCAATTTTGAGCCACAAAATGTGCCAATTATATACTTTCTAAGTCAGTAAAAAAGTAACATATCAGGCTAATTTAAATATATAGTTATAGGAATAGTATTTCAAAACACAGGGGAAAGTATTTGGACTGAAAAGAAATGTTTCAGTTTTTTTTTTTTTCATCCTCAGGGGCAACCAGTCATTATACTCTAACATCCTAAGCAATTTACAAATTCTTAGGAGATTAATACTACTACTGCACAAAGAGCACACAATTAAGTGATTGGTTTTTTGTTGTTTTTGCCTTAAGATAAAGTTGCTTAAATTGATTTTTCATCTGTATAATTAGGCATTTCACTGAAAGAGGGGAAAGGAAAGGTGGACAATTAATGCTAAATATCTTTAGGCTATTTGTTCTCTGGTCATTTTGAGAGGTGTTATAAATATAATGACATACAAGGAAAAACAAAAATGTTTATCTATCCTCCCCATAAAGTCCTAAAAAATTCTTTCTACTACGTGATGTTATGACTTAATATTGAAAGGGCAGGAGCAATAAGAGGTAATTTTAACAATTATGTACTAAATTCTGAACCATGGAACCTTAACTCTCAGAGCTGTTAGCAGGAGACATACGTGCAAAGAGAAGAAACTCAAAGAAAGAATAGGAGATAATAGGTATACTTCTAAATCTTTACACCAACTATATATATAAAATTTATCTGACTAAAAGGAATAATGATTCAAGAAGAGAAAACACAATTTAAAAATCTATTATTGGAATTGTTAGAAAATCATTCAGTAGGCAGTTAACCCAGCCTCATAATGAAGTATTTTTTTTTTTGAGACAGAGTCTCACTTTTGTTGCCCAGGCTAGAGTGAGTGCCGTGGCGTCAGCCTAGCTCACAGCAACCTCAAACTCCTGGGCTCAAGCGATCCTCCTGCCTCAGCCTCCCGAGTAGCTGGGACTACAGGCATGCACCACCATGCCCGGCTAATTTTTTGTATATATACTTTTAGTTGGTCAATTAATTTCTTTCTATTTTTTTTAGTAGAGACCGGGTCTTGCTCAGGCTGGTTTCGAACTCCTGACCTTGAGCAATCCGCCCGCCTCGGCGTCCCAGAGTGCTAGGATTACAGGCGTGAGCCACCGCGCCCGGCCTCATAATGAAGTATTTTAACAGAGTTATAAACAAATTATCACAAAAAAAACCTACTGGAAAACAGAACCGTGCTGCTATGCTTGGAATTTATTTTCACCTGTTACTGACACAGCATAACCTGAGGAATTCACATTTAAGAAAATTATTGTTAACATTTGTGTTTTTCTCCAATCTTTTACATACTGTATATGATTATTTATCTAACAGTATAACTATTTATAGAGTTCAAGGTAAGACTGGAAAACTTTCTAGTAACTAGATATAGATATTATGAAAAGTAGCAATAATTCCAATGAAATCATATACTTATATAAGCAAATTTCCTATTTGAAACTTAAGTTTGGGAAACTTTCTAGTAACTAGATATAGATATTATGGAAAGTAGCAGTAACTCCAATTAAATCATATATAAGCAAATTTCCTATTTGAAACTTACCTAACTATAAAAACAGTGTCATTAGACTTTACTTCATGTATATTGCTGAAAGTATGAAAGGCTGTTGGCAGTCAGAGACATAATAGTGCATTGTGTAAGAACTACACAGCAAGGAATCTAAAGATTTTAACATATAGTCAGACCTCCCTATCTGTGGGTTTTGCATCTATGGATTCAACCAACTGTAGATCAAAAATATTCGGTGTGGGCCAAGTGCAGTGGTTCACACCTGTAATCCTAGCACTCTGGGTCAGGGATTCGAAACCAGCCTGAGCAAGAGTGAGACCCCATCTCTACTAAAAATAGAAAGACATTAATTGGCCAACTAAAAATATATAGAAAAAATAAGCCAGGCATGGTGGTGCATGCCTGTAGTCCCAGCTACTTGGGAAACTGAGGTAGGAGGATTGCTTGGGCCCAGGAGTCTGAGGTTGCTGTGAGCTAGGTTGACGCCACAGCACGCTAGCCCAGGCAACACAGTGAGACTCTGTCTCAAAAAAAAAAAATTCGGTATGGTCACGTTGCTGGTCTAAAAAAAAAAAAAAAAAAAAAAAAAAATTGGGGGGGTGGAGGGGACATTGTATCCATACTTAACACGTACAGACTTTTTTTCCTTGTTATTATTTCCTAAATACAGCATAACAACCATTCCATTTACATATCTTTTACATATCAGGTATTATAAGTAATCTAGAGATGATTTAAAGTACACAGGAGGTGCCAAAGGATGTGTTTAGGTTACATGCAAATACTATACCATTTTATGCAAGGGACTTGAGCATCCATAGATTTTCATATCTGCAGGTGGTCCCAGAACCTATCTACCACAAATACTAAGGGACAAATGCACTATTTTGTAAACATCAAATATTCAAAAAAATGTGATTCTTCTAGCAAAGTCCACTTAAAAGTAGATGAGTAACCAATTAAACCGTAAAAGTTTGATGCTTAATGTCATTCACAGTTTTCAATTCCTAAATATTAGAAATGTAGGAAAAGCTGGTTTTGGTATTGCATTTTGAATGTTGTTAACTTTTGCAAAACAAGAACTAAAACTGCCTGCATTAATTTCAATTCAAACTTAAAAAATAGTAAGTCTAATAAATTTTACTTTTCAAGTTGAGCTCTACAGAGTTTCAAGATTCTATTAGGCATTGTTAGTGGTTCTTTCAAAGAAAACACAGTCCTGGAAGCCAAGAATGTAGCCTTATTTACAAGTCAAATCTTAATCTCATTCACTAAAGATTTACATTTAAAACAAAAGACAGCACAATTCTTTCCCAAAAAAGTAAAGAATGTATTAAGAAAACTTCAGAATAAAAACATTATGCAAAATAAGAAGTCTTTACCAAAATGAGGAAAAAAAAAACTTAAAAAGATGAGCTTGAAATCTGGGAGTAATAGTGGATGGTGAAAATTACTGATAAAGTATTTCTGAAGGTAAGACTACCTATAGTGTCACTCCTATGGTTAGGCCTCTTTTCACTTCCCTCTTTACTTAACCTTTAAATTCCATACTGTTTCATTTTTTTGTGTGTTTTGCTTTTTATTTCTACTGACTGCAGAGCAAACTCACTAACATAGCCCAAAGTATGTTGAAACAAAACAAGGAAAAATAGAGTCTTGCTTCCAGATGAAGAAAAATCAGAAGTGCCTACAGATGTAGACAGAGTTCACTACTCTTATTTCAACACATACATGCATGCACACACATATGAGAATTATTTTCATTTAAGAATCTTGCATGGTCTGTAGGGCCTCAAGACATGACAGGTCAAGAACAAAATAAGGAAAAAAAAAAGAAAAAAGACAGGCCAGGTTGAACATCCCTAATCCAAAATGTTCTAAATTCATCTTTGCTTCTTTTTCTTGGGAGACAGGGTCCCACTCTGTCATCCAGAGTGCAGTGGTGTGATCATAGCTCACAGCAACATCAACCTCCTGGGCTCAAGCAATCCTCCTGTTGCAGCATCCTGAGTAGCTGGGGCTACAAGTATCCACCACTATGCCCAGCTAATTTTTAAATGTTTCTGTAGAGACAGGGTCTTGCTATGTTGCCCAGGCTGGTTTCGAACTCCTTGCCTTAAGTAATCCTCCCATAAAGTGCTGGCATTATAAGCATGAGCCATCACGCCTGACCATCTTTGCTTTTTGATGGTTCAATGTACACAAACTTTGTTTCATGCACAACAATATATTTTTAAAAGTGTATAAACTTACCCAAAGCTATGTGTATAAGGTATATGCATATGAGCATAAATGAATTTTGGGTTCCTTTCTCAAGATATTTCAATATATACATACAAATATTCTAAAATCAGAAAAAATCTGAAATCTGAAACACTCCTAGTTCCGAGTATTTTGGATAAGGAATACTCAATCTGTATCATATTGGTCTGAGATTTAAACTATGTCAAAAATGACTTTTTTTTTTGAGACACAGTCTCATTTTGTTGCTCAGGCTAGAGTGAGTGCCGTGGCATCAGCCTAGCTCACAGCAACCTCAATCTCCTAGGCTCAAGCGATCCTACTGCCTTAGCCTCCCGAGTAGTTGGGACTACAGGCATGCACCACCATGCCCAGCTAATTTTTTCTATATATATTAGTTGGCCAATTAATTTCTTTCTATTTATAGTAGAGACGGAGTCTAGCTCTTGCTCAGGCTGGTTTTGAACTCTTGACCTTGAGTGATCCTCCAGCCTCAGCCTCCTGGAGTGCTAGGATTACAGGCGTGAGTCACCACCCCCGGCCCCCAAAAATGACTTTTTAAAAGGCCAGGCACGGTTTTCAGTCTAAACCACTGCCTTTAGTTACTGAGAATGAGAACTTGTTGCAGTCTAATCTCTCCAAGGGTGTTTGCTTTCCAGGCAAGTCCTAATCTGTCTCCTACAGAAATCCAATTTTTGGATGATGTGTCAGGAAAGGAACAGAAAGGAAAGGAAAGGGAGAGCCTACAGGACTAGGAGAGGTCCAGAGGATGCAAATGGTCCGAGAAGGCTGATGAATCCTTTTTCTACAATCATCATTCTGGTGGCTACCTCTGTTAAGAGTTCAAGACCAGCCAGGCGTGGTGGCTCACATCTGTAATCCTAGCACTCTGGGAGGCCGGGAGGATTGCTTGAGGTCAGGAGTTCAAAACCAGCCTGAGCAAGAGTGAGACCCCGTCTCTACTATAAAGAAATTAATTGGCCAACTAACATATATAGAAAAAATTAGCTGGGCATGGTGGCACATGCCTGTAGTCCCAGCTACTCGGAAGGGTGAGGCAGGATTGCTTGAGCCTAGGAGTTTGAGGTTGCTGTGAGCCAGGCTGACGCCAGGGCACTCACTCTAGCCTGGGTAACAAAGCAAGACTCTGTCTCAAAAAAAAAAAAAAAAAAAAAAAAAAAAAAAGAGTTCAAGACCAATCCCAATTAGACCATGTGACTGTCCTAAAATAAACTCCAGTGATTACAGTAGATCCAACTGAGGGGGAGAGGGCAGTGCCATATTGAATGCAACAGACAGAATAAATAACCCCATAAGAAATTTTTTAATAAATAAAAGTCAACTCCTTCTCCCCCCCCCCAAGAAACCCCTAGGCTAGCACTTTCCAAAGAGTTTTCCCAAAGTTTAGAAAATGTAGGATTAAACAATGCCTAATAGGATTCTTTACTTCAGGGTATTTTAGCACCTTTTAAAGTTCATTGTAAAGAGACAGTATAGTGTTCAGCATCTAAAGGAGCTCTGTTGCCCCACAGAACATTAAAGGAATGAACTTGCATAACACACACTGGAAAATGCTGATCTTTGCCATAAAAACACTTTTTACTGCTTTGCGAAGTAGAAAGAACAGCGGGAGTTAATGGGATTCAGTTCTGTCTCTAATCACCATGTCACTAATCTACCATGCATTTGGGACAAGTCATATTTAACCTCTATGGGCCTCAGTTTCAGCATTTGTAAAATAAGGAAGTGGAAATAGGGATGCTAAACTTCAATAAAGCTGTATGACTTACTGATTTGGGAAATGAGGATGAGGAAGGGAATTATTTCCATATTAAAATGTTAGTCTACAGAGAAAACAGGTACCTGGACTTTGGATTTTAAACATGTTTTCCCCTTAGTGTGATTATTAGAGATAGAAAGATAAGAATGCAGGGCAAATGTGAATACACTCAGACTTCACTCTTGTCAAATCTAAAGTTACCATATGATAGGATGCTTGAGAGTGAAAAGAGGGACACACCAGAGGGGATACCAGGACACATGTAGCCTAGGTCTGACAAGGCAAAGTGGGATGAATGGCCACCCTTATAGCCAAATTTCACATTTCCAGAGAAGCTAGAAATAAAACAAAGTTCAAAAAGAAATAAAGAAAACTCAAAAATCTAATTTAAAAGAAAATGACTTCCTACGCCCTTATTATACCCAAGCATATTTACCTAATATAGCTAACATTAATTGAGGGTTTACTATATGCCAGCCTCTGTTCTTAGAGCTTTCACAAGTAGTTAACTCATCCTCTTGATATCTTTGTCACTGATGAGGCTGAGAGGTTAACAACTTGCCCAAGGTCACACACATATATTAAGTGAAAGAGCAAGAATTTGTTTCTTTTTAAACCTTCAGTTCTACCCTTGGATACATTTCAAGAGCAATAAGACAAAAAGAGGCTCTGAACAGTAAACAGAAGCAGAGTCAGCAATAAGCCTTTGCCTTTGAAGGCATCTATCTTCAAAAAGATAAGATCAGAGGGGGAGTTTAGTAAGCCACCACTAGGCTAGTGTGTCTCTCTGAGGCCATCTAATAGAGAGGCAGATGACTTCCACCCAGCACTGAAAACCCTAAAAATTTCAATGACATAGAATAACAATATTTAGTATAGCAGCAAGTCATTCAGGAAAGAACAAATGTGTTCCATTAAAAGTATTTATTAGGACAGAGGCTAGGCATCATGGCTCACTTGAGGCCAGGAGTTCGAGATCAACCTGGGCAACAATAGTGAGACCCCATCTCTACAAAACATAAGAAAAATTAGCCAGGTGCTGTGGTATGCACCTGTACTCCCAGCTACTCAGGAGGTTGAGGTAGGAGGGTTGCTTGATCCCAGGATTTTGAGGCTGCAGTGAGCTATGATTGTGCCACTGTACTCTAGCCTAGGTGACAGAGCAAGGCCTTGTCTCTACAGAAAAACAAATTTATTTTTTATTTATTTTTTTTTTTTGAGACAGAGTCTCGCTTTTGTTGCCCAGGCTAGAGTGAGTGCCGTGGCGTCAGCCTAGCTCACAGCAACCTCAAACTCCTGGGCTCGAGCGATCCTTCTGCCTCAGCCTCCCTGGTAGCTGGGACTACAGGCATGTGCCACCATGCCCGGCTAATTTTTTATATATGTATCAGTTGGCCAATTGATTTCTTTCTATTTATAGTAGAGACGGGGTCTCGCTCTTGCTCAGGCTGGTTTTGAACTCCTGACCTTGAGCAATCCGCCCGCCTCGGCCTCCCAAGAGCTAGGATTACAGGCGTGAGCCACAGCGCCCGGCCCAAAACAAATTTATTAAAACACGGAAGTCAGAATCATGGAGTTGGAAGGGCCTTCAAATTTATTTTGGCCAACCTCGTTTTTAAAAATGAATTATAATCTATGAAATGGGAGAAAATATTTGCAAATCATATATCTGATAAGGGATTAATATCCAGAATATGTAAAGAATGCCTAAAACTCAACAAAAAACCCCTTCAACAACTCAATTCAAAAATCAGAAAAGGACTTAAATAGATATTTCTCCAAAGAAGATACATGAATGGTCGATGTGTCTTATATTAACACATTTCTGATTTTAAATTGTATCATGAAAAATTTCAAAAATATACAAAAGAAATTAGTATACTGAGGTCCCACGCTTCCATCACTCAGATTCTAGAATTATCAAAATTGTTCTGGCTTACATTTAAATGCTTAAATTTGATGTGTAAAGATTACAGCTAGAATATAAATGTTATCAGTGTCTTATAGAAATAAAAATGAAAGACTCAAGAGATACTACATGCACAGAATGACTAAAAAGTAATTATAATGTCCATCAGTCATTGAGTACTGACTATGAGCCAGCCTTTCTTAAGTAGTTCACATGAATTAATGCCTTTAATGTAAGGTGTAGGTCTATTATTATCCCCAGTTTATATAAACAGAGACTGATAGGTTAGGAAAATGAGGCATGGAAGGCTTAGGTACTTACCCAAGGTCAGTTCCAGAGACAGGCTTGGCATTTAGGTTCTCATAACTATGAGTAATCTTATCTTTGAAATTTTGTCTAAATGTTTAAAGGAAAAATGTCCAGAGCAGACAAATATAGTTCTACTCCAGAAATGGGAAGTGATTACACACCTGACAGTGTTACTTGTGGTGTTTAAAAGGATCTCTCACCTAAAGCAAAAAATAACTGAAAGGAGAGCTTATGAAATCAAAGCAAAAGGAAAATGCCTTTCTGAATATTTATAACTAGACTTCATGTTCCCTGATGGCAGGATGATACTTTTTATCCTTGATCAACCATACATCCATTCACCCCATCCACTCACCCATACTCTGGCTTCAAGAATCAATAGGAGCATATCAAGTTAAAAAGGAAAGGCCGGTCGGGCGAGGTGACTCACGCCTGTAATCCTAGCACTCTGAGAGGCCAAGGCAGGCAGATTGCTCGAGGTCAGAAGTTCGAAACCAGCCTAAGCAAGAGCAAGACCCCGTTTGTACTATAAGTAGAAAGAAGTTAATTGGCCAACTAATATATATAGAAAAAATTAGCCGGGCATAGTGGTGCATGCCTGTAGTCCCAGCTACTTGGGAGGTTGAGGCAGCAGGATTGCTTGAGCCCAGGAGTTTGAGGTTGCTGTGAGCTAGGCTGATGCCACGGCACTCACTCTAGCCTGGGCAACAAAGCAAGACTCTGTCTCAAAAAAAAAAAAAAAATTTTAACTATTACCATAAATGTCAATAAATAATGTGTCTAAGGCCTAATGGGGGCCAGACATGGTGGCTCACGTCTGTAATCCTAGCACTCTGGGAGGCCGAGGCAGGCAGATTGCTTGAGGCCAGGAGTTCAAAACCAGCCTGAGCAAGAGAGAGACACTGTCGCTACTATAAATAGAAAGAAATTAATTGACCAACTAATATATATAGAAAAAATTAGCTGGGCATGGTGGCGCATGCCTATAGTCCCAGCTACTTGGGAGGCTGAGGCAGGAGGATTGCTTGAGGCAGGAGTTTGAGTTGCTGTGAGCTAGGCTGGCGCCATGGCACTCTGGCCCAGGCAACAGAGCGAGACTCTGTCTCAAAAAACAAAATAAAATAAAATAAGGCCTAAGGGGTACCATGTTGTGAGTATGGGTTGGTGTGTTAGGTCAAAAAGCCTCAAATGCCATACTAAGGTGTTGGGTCTTTATTGAGAACACAATAGAGGAACTACTGGAGCAAAGCAGAGAATAACAGGAGAGAAGCACAATTATAATTCTGTTATTAAAAGATTACTGAATGGCTTAAAGGCAGAAGATAACTGATGCAGGAAAACTTACTATAGGATTCTTGCTACAGTCCAGTAAAGTGTTAATAAAGACCTGGCTTTCCTTATCTCTAAAATGGTGATAATACCACCTACTTTACAAGGTTGTTTTAAGAGTTAAGTTGAATAAGATAATATGGTCTGCCACTGGAAAACAGATGCAGCAGCCCATGCAAGAGAAATGCCTTTTAAGGGCCCTGGGCCTGTGCCAGGTCTGACCCGGCCTGGATGAACTATATCTTAAAGGTATTGAGGTATTCTAAAAAATGCAGTTTCTAAACATTTAAAGCTGAAGACCAATTCCTGGAAAGTGGCAAGGAAAGGATCTATGTGGCTGCATTATGATGACATGAATGGATCTCTCCCACCCTGCCACCGTTCCCTCAGAGCTGACACTCCAAATACTTCACCCTGACCTAAAACCTAAGAATAAGATCCTCCTAAAGCAATGGCAGGAAAATGGGAACAGAGGGCTGAAAAGACAGCTCCCAGAAGGAAGCCCAATTCTCAGCCCATAGGCCTCACTCTTCCCCCTTCCTCTGGGTCTTTGGCAGAGGTAAGGAAGCCCTGGTATGGCAATCTGGGCCACAGCAGTGATTGCCACAGCACAGTGCAGGAGCTGCCTCAGCCCAGCCATCCCCAACCCCAAAGCTTTTGTTGTCTTTCTTCCAGCAGCTATAGCTCCAAAATTGAAGTGGCTAGAAGGAGCACAAAAAGTTTCCTCCCAAAGTTAGGAAAAAGAGTCTAAAAGCAGAGGGTAAAAAATGATTATGAGGCACTGCAGGATAGACTGTAGAACTTGCCCAATCAATACTCTTAAAGAGTAATGATGCCATTTGGAACCTTTGTGTTTATGACAGGAAGACTAGCTTTTGAGCCAGGCATACAATATCAGGGATAACTGTTTTTACTGTTGGCTTGGCAATGTACAGAAAGATGGTTCTACATGATTTACAGAAGATATTGAGAAATCCGAGTCCAGATTTAAGTTTACAGAGGATTTGTAGAGAAAAACAGAGCTGACATCAGAGAATACATTAAAAGCAACTGAATTTAAAGGAAAAAACGCAATTTCTCATAAACTCCATTTAAAGCCAAAATATTCATGTTTTCTGACACCAACTTTAGCAAATGTTAAAAACACAAGGGTGTATTTCTTATTGATAAGTTTAGATGGGTTCCACATGTAGAGCTGGAGAGATAAAATAAGAAAACATGCTGGGTGAACCTGATAGTCTGAGACTGTGGCTGCATATGGAGAAGAGAATAAAGAACAAAACAGAAACATAAATACAGACACTCAAAGTTTCTTTCACCCAGGGCAGTCTTCGTTAGGACAGTTCAAATTCCACACTGTTGGATCATGAAAGGAATAGTCATGTGAACTGTCCTATGAATTGCTCAAGTTCTTATGAATGGGGACATAAGGTTTAGGAGCTGTAGGTAATTCATATTAAAGTTTTATTTTTTTTTTATGGTTACTGAGATTAAGAAAGTCCAAATAAATATAGGGAGAAACCCATTACTTTAAATCTTCAGTGAAAAATAAATTTGTAGAAATTTGCACACACACAATAAAACATGGGTGATCTCCAAGCTCTCCTGAGATTCTGAGTCTACGTGTGCTCCCAATATTATTTGTATTATTGTCATATATAGTATCAGTAAGATAGTTGGTTATTATTTTAGCTGGCAGATTAGATATTCATTTTAAAAATATTTTATTATCTAAGATCTTTAGAGATCACTTCTTGAAACCAAGATTTTCTTTATCAGTTGTCTCATTCTCTCTTTTGAACAGAAGATAATATACCCTTTGGGTTCACCATACATGTCCAACTACCAAGAAAATAACACGTCAAAGGAAGAGGATTTGTCTTCTATGTGGTAATCACTATTGGAATGTCTTGTCAGCAGTATCTTGCCAGCATCTCCTAACCCACAAATATATTTTCTAGTATCATTTACAGAATATACAAATAAATTATCCCTACCATTTTTCTATCTTTAGTTTTCCAATATTTTTCTTTCTAATGAGCTATTTCAAACCAATCCATTTCCTCATTTGTGTACTGGCTGAGATAGGCCATCATTTGATTCCTGAGTTGTCTCCTTAAAAAGCATTTCCTGCTCCTATCTCAGGTGCTATTCCCTTTGTCAGGAACACTCTTCCGAAACATCTTCACAAGGTTCATGTTCCCATCTTATTCAAGTCTTTGGTCAAATGCCACCCCCTCAGAGATAACTAATTGTCCCTAATTATCCTATATAAAATAAAATCCCATTCCATCATTCTCTATCCCCTTTCTTTAGTTTATTTTTCTTTGCAGTACTTTTCACCACTTGAAATTATATATTAATACTTGTTTGCTTAATTGTCTCATACATTATAACATAAACTCCATGAGGGCTGGAACTTCATTTATTCAACAGTAAATCCTCATCACATAAAACAGAACCTGGCACTTAGGAGGCATTAAGTTGAAAACTGTTGAATGAAATAAGTTTTTAAAAAATAAACATTTAGTAAAGAAAAACTTGTTCATAATCATTCTTTAAGTTTTTCAGTTCAAAAACTGTTTCATGGGATCCATATTCCTTGTTTATAGTCTAAGCCTCTTAAAAAAGTGTGATTAAAAAATTACACAAGTCCTTGGAGGGAGGAAAAAAAAAATTTCCCAGAAAAGTGATTCATGGGTCACAGTGTACATACAGCTCAAGTAATCCTCCTACCTCAGTCTCCTGAGTTGCTAGGACTACTAGCATGTGCCACCATGCCTGCCTATAATATAATTATTTTTTAAAAAAATTCCTGCCTCCTCAAAATAAAACATAGAAGTATCATATGATTCAGCAATTCCACTTCTGGGTATACACCAAAAAAAAGGAAAAACAGGGACTTAAACAGGTATTTGAACCCATGTTCATAGCAACATTATTCACAATGGCTGAAGGGCAGATGTAACTCAAGTGTCCATCAACAGATGAATGGACAAAATGTGGAGTGTACACAGAATGGAATATTATTCAAACTTAAGAAGGAAAGAAATTCTGACACGCTAAAATATGGATGGATTAACCTTGAGGACATTATATTAAGTGAAATAAGCTAGTCATAAAAGGACAAATAGTGTTTGATTCCACTTATATGAAAAACCCAGAGTAGTCAAATTCATAGAGACAGAAAGTAGAATGATGGTTGCCACGGGCTAGGGAGCTAGTGTTTAATGAGTACAAACTTTCAGTTAGGGAAAATGAAAACGTTCTAGAGATGGATGGTGATGGCTACACAACAATGTGAATGTATTTAATGTCACAGAACTATACACTTAAAACTGATTAAAATGGTAAATATTTTATATATTTTGAAACCACATTTAAAAAAAGGGGAAAAAACCCAACAACATTAAAACAAAAAAGCAATGACATCTTTTCTCTCTCTCTCTCTTTTTAACATTACCTCCAATTTAAAGTTCCTTTTAAGGACTACAGGTGGAGTATCTTACATCAGAACAGGGATATACAGTTTACAAAGAGCTTTTTCATGAGTTGTTGTTTTATTTCCACACTGTCTATTGCTGTCTATCCTTGTCCCTATCTGCCCCAATGTTGACTTTGCTTATTCTTTGATATAAAACCCCAAATTCCTTCTTTTTGGCTATTATCCATTGGTTCTCTACTACAAGCAATACTGAAATTAGCTAGTAATTTCTTCCTCCTGTCTCTCTCCCAGCATTTAAAGTAGTATATTACTAATTTTAAGTAACACATTTTTATTTAGTTAATACCTATAGGTAATAAGTGAGCTTATTGTACTTTTCACGTATTCTCCCCTTATTTTTGATATTTAAATATCTACAGAATAAAACTATAGAGTGATTACATACTATACTGTCTCTCTTAGTTCTACCAATAAAATATATATTTAATGCTCACCACCAGTTTAAAGTACCAATTAAAGAATGTTAAGAATATAGGTCCAGGCTGGGCGAGGTGGCTCACGCCTGTAATCCTAGCACTCTGGGAAGCTGAGGTGAGGTGGGAGGATCGCTCAAGATCAGGAGTCTGAAACCAGCCTTAGCAAGAGTGAAACCCTGTCTCTACTAAAAATAGAAAGAAATTAATTAGCCAACTAAAAATATATAGAAAAAATGAGCCAGGCATGGTGGCACATGCCTGTAGTCCCAGCTACTTGGGAGGCTGAGGCAGCAGGATTGCTTGAGCCCAGGAGTTTGATGTTGCTGTGAGCTAGGCTGATGCACTCTAGCCCCGGCAACAGAGTGAGGCTCTCTCACAAAAAAAAAAAAAAAAAAAAATTACAGGTCTGTAATTCCTTATCAAGTAGAAACCTTTGAAGCCCAGTATGTTCTAAAATTCGTCTTTTTTTTTTTTTTTTGCATTTATCTTTTCTGAAAGAAAGCAATATGGTATATATGGCATATATAAACATATATAAAATATGGTGTGTGTGTGTATATATATATATATATATATATATATATATATAAAAACATCTCCAGTGAGACTTGGCACAGCACCCTATAATCAAACAAATTAATTTTTTCAGTAAAGTATATTAACCCTTTGCACTTGCTTGCTTTTTTCTCGATTCCTTTATTCTACTCGGGATTTAATTTTTTTTTTTTTTTTTGAGACAGAGTCTCACTTTGTTGCCCAGGCTACAGTGAGTGCCGTGGCGTCAGCCTAGCTCACAGCAGCCTCAAACTCCTGGGCTCGAGCGATCCTTCTGCCTCAGCCTCCCAAGTAGCTGGGATTACAGGCATGCGCCACGATGCCCGGCTAATTTTTTATATATATATCAGTTGGCCAATTAATTTCTTTGTATTTATAGTAGAGACGGGGTCTCGCTCTTGCTCAGGCTGGTTTTGAACTCCTGACCTTGAGCAATCCGCCCGCCTCAGCCTCCCAAGAGCTAGGATTACAGGCGTGAGCCACCGCGCCCGGCTTACTTGGGATTTAATTTTTAAATACCCCAGATTTTACAAAGCACAGCAGTAGAATAAAAAACTGAAGTTTCTTTTCATACAAACTATTTACTTGGATTTTTTTATATTTCAAATTGATACATTCAAAGAGTAATTATAATCTCTATAATTTTTGCTAACCGTGTCGAGTCACACTCGACATCCGAGTGCAAAGGGTTAAATATTTAGACTTAACTATGGTAGTTTATGTTAGGTTTTGCTGTCAAATGAATCCAGGTCATGTTAATGTTTGCCATCACCACATCCAAATAATTTTCAGAACTTTTAGAATTTCTGTTATAAATAACAGAATGTGATCCTGTAGTTAGAAGCTCAAAATAATGTGTAATAATGGTATTTTCCCTTACCCCTCATCAAAAAGCCAAGTCATAAAACATTTGTATTTACATTAAATATCTTTTAAATCGACATTTTCTGTAAAATTCCATTGCATTCCTGCAAATGAAGATTACTTGTTAGAGTTTTCTTAGGAGAATCTTTGAAAATTTAAAGCCCATGTGGGCTTTTTCTAAAATAACACATTATAATTTAAAACAGCTGTCAGTCCCCTGCTGATACTTTTTTCCCCTATTAAACTGCATTTTAAAAACAATATAAAAGTACGTCATCACATTCCACTAACCTATGCAATATTCTTTTAAGTGTAACCATAAGAATTTTTCAAACTAAAAAGTGAGGGAAAGAATGCAGAGAAATGAGAAGGTGAGTGTGGTTCTTAGAACTTTGGCTCTGGTGAAAAGATTCAATTTATTTTGGTGGGGGGAAGTATCTGAATTTTTGATTGACTTCTCCCAAAATGAAACTACGTATTCTTAGTTTTCTCTTAGTATTTATAGTTATGAAATATTTCTTAAATAAAATATCAATTACAAACGCATATTTAGTATAGTCTAAAATGTGTTCTCTTAGCTGTTTAAATGATTTAAAATAGATAATCTCCAAGGAGTCATGAACAATCTAGGAATAGTTACTGGGGAAGTCTTATAGATCATCATTTTCATATACAGTAAGAAAACCCAAATCAGTAAAGAAATCATAAAAAGATAATTACTGAGAAATAATTTTTAAATGTAGCTATTTTCTCATTTATGAAAATTAAATTTATATTAAATCCTAAAATTAAAAACTATTATGCATTCACATGTATTAAAACTTAAAAGTAACATATCAATATTTAAGGTTATTCAATAATAGATATGGCAAATATTTAGTATAGGCAACAAAAACAAAAAGTAAAAGTGAACCATGTTATAATTATTTCACTAATATACAGCAGCATATGAATTAGTTTAAATTTAAGTATATATTAAAGGCTTTTTCCAAATATGATGATTAGCTACAGAGATCTGAATCGTTGACCAAGTTATTTTCTTTCCCATGCCCACATATTTCTTTTGAATAAAGAATACAGACCATTGGTTTTATCGAAGTTTAAATATTAATACCTAAATACTCAACTTTTATGTTTAATTATATTTCTGATGAAAAGTAATCATGTTCTTAAGAATATTTTCATTTTCAAAGGGAGTACCTAATCTGAAAAGAAAATTAATTATATTATTTGGTGACAGTACACATGCACTGCTGTCAATGTGCTTCCTTTTTCTTCCCTACTGCCACCCCATCTCCCTCATATAGTTTTGCTATTTTACAAAACTAAGATGTAATTTTAGTATTTTTATTAAAGACCTGGAAAAACATAATTATTGCATCTTAATGGTCTCTGTTTCCTCCTCTTCCCCAGAAATGTTTTTGTCATCTATTAATAGAGAGTTTACAAAGTTGGGATTTATACTGTTGAGTCTTGAAAGGATTTTAAACACTATATAAATCATAATATGCAAGAGCATACTTGCTAAATGTTCTCTTGTTCACCCACTCCAGAATCTTTATTTTTCCCTATTTAACATGTTTGTTGTTTAAACTTTTTAAAAACATATATCAGGAGGAGGATCAAGATGGCGGACGAGAAACACCGCCAGAAAGAGTGTCTCTGCAGAAAAGACAGATTCTAGCAGAAATTAGAAAAAAGAAGCAAGAAGGCGAGCATACAGCAGACGAGGGCCGGAAGGAGGGGTACCTGAGACCCCGGGAGACTCCAAGGGAGGAGGCTGCGGAGGAGAACTGGAGGCTGAGACCACCGGAGCAGCCCAGAGACCAGCGGGAAGGGTAAATCACCTTTCCCCTCCCCTGCATTTGGGACTGCTGGTGGGCTCCCCAGCGGGTGGAGAGACCTGCGGACACCACCCAGAGACGGCCGCCACCAGCTAGCGGTGAGCCTGTAGCGGATGCCACACCAGACTCCCAAATCCCTCGGGGCACCTCCGTGTGCACAGACCCGAGCCGCGCGGCAGGCGCCATATTGCCTCCTTCTCGCCTCCGCCGACCCTACCTGCGGCTGCCCAGAGAGACAATACAGCCACCAGCCAGAGGCACCTCCAGGGAACGGGACCTTCCCTTTTGGGACCCTAGAGCTGACTAAGGGGAACTCAGACTGTGAGCTCCCTACCCGCCAGCCCTCCTAGGTGCTGCTGGCACGGTGTTCCCAGGAGAACAGTGCCGACTCAGAGGCTGAGAGACACAGACCCAGCTTGGGCTCCCTGTGGGTGAATTGGGACCGGAACTCCTCTCCCTGGTGGGGATACAGTTTGAACTCTGGGACCCAGAGGTCGGACCTGCAGACTAGATCCCGCGCACCAAGGTCTAGCATTGGCCGGAGCACAGAAGGGATATTTGTGAACAGCCTGCTGAGGTGTGTGTGCCTCGAGGGGCAGATCAGCGTCCTAGAGGGCAACCCTCCCACCAAAAGGAGGCCGTGTGCCCATCCCAGGCAGCGTTTCTGCGTAGGGAACCTCCCCGCCGGCATCACAATCCGGGGAGGCCTGGTGGCGTGTGGTCTGGCCTGCTGGCAGAGGCCCAGGAGTAGCTGCGGAGTTGGGGAGGGTGGAAAGAAGCGAGGCCTGCTTCAGACTGCGGGTCTCAGACAGCCCCACCCCCACACGCAGACTTTCTGGCTGAGCAGGACCATTCCAGCCCCGCCCTGACAGCTTTCCCTGGAAGCAGAGAACAGAACTTTGACGCCTTGGTGGTGCCTGAGGGCAGGCTTACCCAACCCAGCTCTGCCCAGAACAAGAGCTGATAACAGGACACAAAAACAACAGCATAGCCTGTTCCTCCAAGCAAGCACCACCTACTGACAGGGATGGCATCCTGCACAGCGTTTTCAAGGCACTCACTGACTCATTATACAGGGAGTGGTCGAATCTCACCCACAGACACCACCTAACGGCTCAGAAACTAAACAAGGCGTGTGAATACCCACACAAAAACCTAAAGGAAAGAAACAACAACTGATCGACATGGGAAGAAATCAGCGAAGGAACTCAGGAAATATGAAGAACCAAACGGAAAACACACCCCCAAAGAGGAGCACCAGCCCCCTAGAAACGGACACCAACCCAAATCAGGCAACCAAAATGACAGAAGAGGAATTTTGTATGTGGATCATAAGAACACTCACCGAACTGCAACAACTCATTAACCAACACAAGGAAACCACCAAAAGCCTCCAGGACCTAGAACAAAAGTTCACTAAAGAAATAGACACAATGAAGAAAACTTTAACCGAACTCCTGGAAATAAAGAATCAATTCAGGGAACTACAAAATACAGTGGATAGTCTCAAGAACAGGGTAGATCAAACAGAAGAAAGAATCTCAGAGATTGAAGATAACATCCTCCAACTAAATAAAACCGTCACAGAGATAGAGCAGAGAAACAAGAGAAAAGAGCAAAGCCTACAAAAGATGTGGGATTATGTGAAGAAACCTAATGTGAGGGTCATAGGGTTACCAGAAGGGGAAGAAGACAACACTCAAGGGTTGGACAAGCTATTTGAAGATATAATAGAGGAAAATTTCCCAGGCCTTGCTCAAAATCTTGATATACAAGTTCAAGAAGCTCAGAGAACCCCTGGGAGATTCAATGCAAACAGGAAGACGTGATGACATGCAGTCATCAGACTGAACAAAATATCAAATAAAGAAGCCCTTCTAAGAGCTGTAAGAAGAAAAGAAGCAAGTGACATATAAGGGAAAGCCAATTCGAATAACACCAGACTTCTCTAATGAGACTTTACAAGCAAGAAGAGACTGGGGCCCCATTCTCACTCTCTGAAACAAAACAATGTCCAGCCTAGAATCTTATTCCCTGCAAAACTAAGCTTCATATATGAAGGAGAAATAAAGACATTCTCAGACAAGCAAAGTCTCAGAGAATTCACCAAGACAAGACCAGCCCTACAAGAAGTACTCAAAACAGTGTTACGCACGGAACCCCATAATAAAAACTCACGAATATAAAAACAACCAAAACCCAAAGATTAAAGGCCAGATAATACAATGGCTCAAGAGAGAAATCAAAGCAACAACACCCAACCCAACAGAATGAACAGTAATCTACCTTACCTATCAGTTCTCTCAATAAATGTGAATGGCTTAAACTCTCCACTCAAGAGACATAGGCTGGCTGAATGGATAAGAAAATACAGGCCAAATATATGCTGTCTTCAGGAAACACATCTAACCTGCAAGGATGCATATAGACTAAAAGTAAAAGGGTAGAGGTCAGTATTCCAGGCAAGTAGAAGCCAAAAGAAGGCTGGTGTGGCAGTTCTAATTTCAGACGATTTAGTTTTTAAACCAACAAAAGTAGTGAAAGACAAAGAGGGTCATTATATAATGGTGAAGGGCACACTTCAACAAGAAGAGATAACAATTTTAAATATATATGCACCCAACTTAGGTGCACCCAGTTTCATAAAGCAAACCTTACTGGATCGAAGCAAATGGATTAACAGCAACTCCATAATCACCGGAGATTTCAACACCCCACTGACGGCACAAGACAGATCCTCCAAACAGAAAATTAATAAAGAAATAATGGACCTAAACAAAACCTTGGAACAACTGGGTCTGACTGACATCTACAGGACATTCTACCCAAAATCCACTGAATATACGTTCTTCTTATCAGCTCACGGGACATTCTCTAAGATTGACCATATCCTAGGACACAAAGTAAATCCCAAGAAATTTAAATAAATAGAAATCATACCATGTACCTTCTCAGATCACAGTGGAATAAAAGTAGAAATCAACTCTAACAGAAACTCACATTTCTACACAAAAACGTGGAAATTAAACAACCTCCTACTAAATGATTACTTCATAAATGAAGAAATCAAGATGGAAATAAAAAAATTCTATACTCCTACACTGCTGGTGGGACTGCAAATTAGTTCAACCTCTGTGGAAAGAAATATGGAGATACCTTAAAGCGATACAAGTGAATCTACCATTTGATCCAGCAATCCCATTGCTGGGCATCTACCCAAAAGATCCAATGACACTCTACAAAAAAGACAACTGCACTTGAATGTTTATAGCAGCACAATTCATAATTGCAAGGCTGTGGAAACAGCCCAAGTGTCCATCAATCCAAGAATGGATTAATAAAATGTGGTATATGTATACCATGGAGTACTATTCAGCTCTAAGAAACAATGGTGATATAGCACATCTTATATTTTCCTGGTTAAAGCTGGAACCCATACTATTAAGTGAAGTTTCCCAAGAATGGAAAAACAAGCACCACATATACTCACCAGCAAATTGGTATTAACTGAACAGCACCTAAGTGGTCACATAGGTACTACAGTAATAGGGTATTGGGCAGGGGGGAGGGGGACGGGTATTACATATATAATGAGTGAGATGTGCACCATCTGGGGGATGGTCATGCTGGAGACTCAGACTTGTGGGGGGAGAAGGGGAAATGGGCATTTATTGAAACCTTAAAATCTATACCCCCATAATATGCCGAAATAAAAAAAAAAAGAAAAAAAATTTAAAAAAAAACCACATATATCAGAGTATAGAGAAAAGGCAATTCCCTAAAATCTGCCTCCTTCTATTTCACTTTTCTAGGATCTTGTCATAAATTAACTTTAAGTAGTTTTAAATATGATATTTTACAGACAGTTCTATAAAAAACTATTTACATTTCATAATATATCAGGGTTCGGGCATGGTGGTTCATGCCTGTAAGCCTAACACTCTGGGAGGCAGAGGTGGGAGTATTGCTTGAGGTCAGGAGTTCGAGACCAGCCTGAGCAAGAGTGAGACCCTGTCTCTACTAAAACAAAAAAAAAAAAAAAAAAAAGGAAAATTAGCCGTGCAAAAATAAAAACAAAATATTTAAAAATAAATAAAAACAGGCCGGGCGCAGTGGCTCATGCCTATAACCCTAGCACTCTGGGAGGCCAAGGCGGGCTGATTGCTCGAGGTCAGGAGTTCGAAACCAGCCTGAGCAAGAAGAGCAAGACACCGTCTCTACTATAAATAGAAATAAATTAATTGGCTAACTAATATATAGAAAAATATATAGAAAATATATAGAAAAATATATAGAAAAAAACTTAGCCGGGCATGGTGGCACATGCCTGTAGTCCCAGCTACTCGGGAGGCTGAGGCAGGAGGATTGCTTGAGCCCAGGAGTTTGAGGTTGCTGTGAGCTAGGCTGACGCCATGGCACTCACTCTGGGCAACAAAGCAAGACTCTGTCTCATAAAAAATAAATAAATAAAACATAATATATCAGGGTTGTAAAAACATGGCCATACACAAAATTTTACTTTGGCTTTTAAAAAGCCCCACATAGAGCTGCATTGTGTAGATATGCCATAATGTACTTAACCAACTTCATATTGTGTGTCATATCCAATTCTTCAAATATTATAAACAGTGCCACAATGCTTTTTACATGTATCTTTGCGTACTCTAAGTTATGTGTCATAGAATAATTTTTTTAAATATCAAAATATTAAGGGGGTGCACATGGGTGTTACATGGATAGCTTTTGTAATGCTTAAGTCAAGGGTATTAGTGTGCCCATCACCCAAATAGTGTTCATTGTACCTATTAGGTCACGTCACTTCTTATATCTTCCCTCCTTTCCCCTCCCCCCTCTTGATTTCCAAAGACTTTTACTTCTCTGTTCACATGTGTGGCCATTAACTAGTTACAAATTATTAGAGAGTATACTTGGTGTTTGTTTTTCCATTCCTGAAATACTTCAGTTAGGATATTAGTCTCCAGTTCCATCCAAATTACTGCAGAAGACATTAATTCACTTCTTTTTATGGCTGAGTAGTACTCCATGATAAATACATTCCATATTTTGTAAATCCACTCAAGAACTGATGGGTACTTCTGTTGCAAATTGTGCTGCAATAAATGTTCAAGTGCAAGTGTCTTTATGATAAAATCACTTTTTTTCCTTTGGGTGGATACCCAGTATTGGGATTGCTGGGTGGAATGGTAAGACTGTATTTATTTCTTTAAGGAACTCCATACTGTTTTCCATAGAGGCTGTACTAATTTGTAGTACCACCAACAGTGTATAAGCATTCCTTTCTCTCTGCATCCATGCCATCATCTATCATTTTTTGACTTTTTAGTAATAGCCATTCTGATGGGGGTAAGTAAGGTAATATTTCCTTGTGGTTTTAATTTGCATTTCCCTGATGATTGGTAATATTGAACATTTTTTCATATGTTTGTTGGCCATTTATTTGTCTGTGTTCTTTTGAAAAACTTCTGTTCATGTCTTTTACCCACTTTTTAAGGGGATTGTTTAGGTTTTTTCTTGATTAGAATAAATTTCAAGAAGTAAGATTATTGGGCTAAAGGGTATATATAGTTCTTTTTTTTTTTTTTTTTGAGACAGAGTCTCACTGTGTTGCCCAGGCTAGAGTGCCCTGGCATCAGCCTACCTCACAGCAACCTCAAACTCCTGGGCTCAAGTAATCCTACTGTCTCAGCCTCCCGAGTAGCTGGGACTACAGGCATGCGCTCCCATGCCCAGCTAATTTTTTCTATAAGTTTTTGGTTGGCCAATTAATTTCTTTCTATGTTTAGTAGAGATGGGGTCTTGCTCTTGCTCAGGCTGGTTTCGGACTCCTGACCTTGAGCGATCCTCCCGCTTCAGCCTCCCAGAGTGGTAGGATTACAGGTGTGAGCCACTTCGCCCGGCCTAGTTCTTTTTTTTAAAGGGTATATAAATTTCTAATTTGGAGACATACTGTCAGATAAATTGCAGCTTATATGCCTATGAGCTCTGCATGAGAATGTCCAAAATGCTAGGCATTAGTAATCTTTGCAATCTGTAGAGGAAAAATGATCCTATTGTTATTTTAATCTTTTAAAAAAATTATTAGTGGGCCGGGCGCTGTGGCTCACGCCTGTAATCCTAGCTCTTGGGAGGCCGAGGCGGGCGGATTGCTCAAGGTCAGGAGTTCAAAACCAGCCTGAGCGAGACCCCGTCTCTACTATAAAAAAAATAGAAACAAATTAATTGGCCAACTGATATATATATATAAAATTAGCCGGGCATGGTGGCGCATGCCTGTAGTCCCAGCTACCCGGGAGGCTGAGGCAGAAGGATCACTCGAGCCCAGGAGTTTGAGGTTGCTGTGAGCTCGGCTGACGCCACGGCACTCACTCTAGCCTGGGCAACAAAGCGAGACTCTGTCTCAAAAAAAAAAAAAAAAAAAAAAAAAATTATTAGTGAAACTCAATCTGTTAATATACTTATTAGTCCCTATGTTGCTTTATATTCTTTGTTCATTTTTCTATTTGGCTTTTTTCATTAATTTGTGACACCTTCTCTCTCTCTCTCTCTTTTTTTTAATAGAGATGGGGTCTTGCTCTTGTTCGGGCTGGTCTCAAACTCCCCACCTCAAGAGATCCTCCTGCCTCAGCCTTCCAGAGTGCTGGGATTACAGGCGTAAGCCACCGCACCAACCTAACACTTTCTATAGTAACGTGAAAATATCAATGGAGAATATTCATACTGGCCTTTTAAAACTATGATAGCTTTTATCATTGTTAAATTTATCATATGATCAATTCTGTCAGTCACTTCTGGGGGGTTTTATTGAGACAAGATCAGCTCTGTCACTAGTCTAGAGTACAGTGGCCTCAACCTAGCTCATTGCAACCTCAAACTCCTGGGCTCAAGTGATCATCCTATCCCAGCCTTCCAAGTAGCTGGGACCAGGCACATGTCACACGTCACCATGCCCAGGTAATTTTTTAAAATTTTTTGTAGAGAAGGGGTATCACTCTTGCTCAGGCTTATTTTGAACTCTGAGCTTCAAGCAATCCTCCTGCCTCAGCCTCCCAAAGTGCTACGATTACAGGCATGAGCCACCACACCTGGCCTCATGCTTCTTGCTCTAAACATTTTTACATCAGAAACCAAACTGATATATAAACAAGTAGTTAGGACAACATTTGAGAAAGTTTTTAATTTATGTTGCAATCTCCAAATTAGACTATGCTCTTCTATCAGAACAGAAAGCAGACATAAGATAAAGAGTTTATAGCATGATTATTAAGTAATTCAGTGTACTAATTTTTAAAATTTTATTAAACTCCAAATATTAAGATAACTCAATTAGTTGGTGGTATAAAGGATAAATTTTCCAGATTACTAGAGAATGCTTCTGGTAGCCATTGAGGTGTATAGTGTTAGACTTGACTTTTTACTGAATTTCCTGAGGCCTCTGTGCTTAACTGACAGAGTTATTTTTCCACTATTTGTAGGTACTTCTGTTTAACCATCAAGGGGTCTGATATCTAAAATACTATATTAAACCTTTCTAAATTGCTTTTCCTAAGCTTCTATTATTTCCTTTCTGTTCTCTGACTGCAATCTAGAAAATAAATGGTCAGATGACCAAACACTGTCAAAATAAGAAATCTCCATCTTCAAGTAGCAATAAAATAAGTAAGCTCTATAATAACTATAGCTCTGGGATTCCTGTTTTTATTTTACTTTGATATTTTAAAAGTTTACTTACTCATAATTTTGCAAGTGTTTATATAAGTTGAGGCTTCCAGAAGTTTAGCACGTAAGAGGGGGTATTAAAGGCTTTGATGCTTCAAATACTAAAAAGTGCAACAGTGCAAATGGGTGCTAGCCTATGACACTGACACAAAATCTAAGATGCTAATCAGGTTATCAAATATTGATAAACTTTAAACACAACTGAAAAATATAGAAAAAGTATACTAGAATAATTTCTCAATAGCTTCCTCAGTATTTACATTTTTATAAATATATGTCACACTTTTAAGTTTTTTAAATCAAGTATTAGCCAAAAATGTTTTTATTTGGCTCCATTCTTAATGTAAACACAAATAAATTGTTTTAATAGAGTTAAGCAATTCCAAAATAAAATTAAAGCACTATTAGATTTCTCCTTGAAAAATGCCTTCATTAATATAGCCAACTCAACTTCACTGAGATAAAGGCATGAAACAATTCTCATAACTGAAAATATAGTATATAAAATTTGGAATATATGTTCTCATTTTCTTCTTGTAGATATACTGTGAAAATTCTGTTATGCTTACGTAGTGTCTCCTAAACTCATCTCGTATCACTTTCCTGTTTGCTTGCTCTACTTTAAATATTATCCTCTCCTTGGTGTTCTTAAAACATGCCAAGCATTTTCTCACCTAAAGAGCTTTTGTAATTGCTATCCTTCCACCAGGAAAACTCTTCACCCAGATATCTAAATAGCTCATTCCCTCACTTCTTTGTGTGCTGTCACCTTAGCAGAGGTCTTCCATGATAGTTCTATATAAAATAGTGATCTCTACCCCTACTCCAGCACTCTGCTCTTTACATGTTTGGGCTTTCTACACAGCACTTAGGAATATTCAACACATTTGTTTTAAGAAATGTACATATTTAAACTCACAATTCCTTTTTGCATGTTTGTTTTGATAAACCATTCAACCTTGAGGTGTGGCATCTTGTTGATTCCTAAGGAATGTATGCATTCTCTTGTGTCACACCCAGTTACTTTTTCTACTTTTTGTAGAGACAGCATCTCACTATGTTGCCCAGGCTGCTATCAAACTCCTCAGCTCAAGTGATGCTCCCACCTTGGCCTTTGAAAGTGCTGAGATTACAAGTGTGAGCCACCATGCCAGACCCAATGTAAGAAACTAACTCACACAGTTAATATAGTTCCCCAAGCATTCCTTATTACATCCATGTTTTTCTTAATTTCTCTTCAGAGCAAATGAAATCAATTGGTACCAAACTTATAGAACATTAAGACAACTGAACTGCTATTAAACTTCCCTTTCTAGCTAATGTGATCTCAGTTACACTCAACTTTCCTTAAAGATCAAAGAAAAAATGTTTTTAACACTGGTTTTTAATATGTTCACAGAACTTCACGATTTTAGAATATTTTCATTACTCCAAAAAAGAAGCCCCAAACCATTAGCAGTTACTCTCCATTTCCCCTCAATCTCCTAATACTAGGCAACTACTAATCTAATTTCTATCTCTATTGATTTGGGGCTTTTTATATAAATGGGATCATATAATATGTGGTCTTTGGTGACTGGCTTCTTTCACTTAAGCACAGTGTTTTCAAGGTTCATCTATACTGTAAGCATGTACCAGTACTATTTCATTCCTCTTTATTTGCTGTATAACATTCCATTGTTTAGATGCCACATTTTACTTATTTTATTCATTCATTCATCCATTGATGAACATTTGAGTTATTTTTACTTTTTTCATTATTATGAATAATGCTGCTGTAATGCTATAAACATTTGTGTGCAAACTGTGTGGACCTATGTTTCCATTTCTCTTAAGTATATACCTAGGAGTGGAAGTAACATGTATTCTTAATTGTTGATTTTCTGTTACCCTTTTCTCTTCCTCAATATAAGGTAGACTATATAAGGTTGGAGTTTTTGTTTCATTCACTGTTGTATCTCCAGTGCCTAGAACTGTGTCTAGCACATATAGTAGGTGCTCAATAAATTTTGTTGAATGTATGAATGGAATAGTAAAAATGTTTGCTATTCTAACACTAATTGAGCAGAGATAAAGGGACAGCTCAAGATGGTGAAGAGATCATAATATTGCTGTGGCAAGCGGAGAAAATGCCTATGTAATATAGACAATTAAGTTTTTTTTTTGAGACACAGTTTCACTCTGTTGCCCCGGCTAGGGTGCCATGGCATCAGATTAGCTCACAGCAACCTCAAACTCCTGGGCTCAAGCAATCCTTCTGCCTCAGCCTCCCGAGTAGCTGGGACTACAGGCATGTGCCACTATGCTCGGCTGATTTCTTTCTATTTTTATTTGGGGGGGGGGGGTCCTTGCTCTTGCTCAGGCTGGTCTCGAACTTCTGAGCTCAAAAGATCCGCCCACTTCGGCCTCCCAGAGTGCTAGGATTACAGGCGTGAGTCACCTCGCCTGGCCCACTATTTTCACTGGATCTCATTTAACTCTGGCTGAATTTCCTCCTACAGTTGTTTCAAATATTTTTCACAGACTTCTGCTCATTCATCTCCCTCAGCAGATAACCTTGTTTCCTGCTTCACTGATAAGACTGAAGCCAACAAGTTTTATTTCTACCTCAATACTTGTGAGTATTGTTACAGTCTTCTCTCCTTTCTTTTACTACTCAATTTCTTAAAAGTCATCTATGTTCTGGTCTTCGACTCTCAACATTCTACCTCTTAACCTCTGTTTTAAATCAAGCTGGACATACTAATATGCAAACCTATTCCTACTGAAACTTTCCAAATTGAATGTTTTTCTCCTCAGCTTTTATCTTCTTTGATGTCTTCATGATATTTAGAATTATTACTTTCCTTGAAACATTCACTTCCCTCAGGACACCACATAGTTACAGTTTTTCCATTTATAACCCCATTTTCTTTCACTACTAAAACATTGGCTGTCCCAAGGCTCTGCTCCTGGTCTTTACTCCTTTCTCTGTACTCTCAGCTATGACTCAATATCATTGGTATCATTTCTACAAGAATAAATTACTTGACGTTTAACAACTCTAGCCCAGGGCCTGGCGTGGTGGCTCACACCTGTAATCCTAGCACTCTGGGAGGCTGAGGTGGGCAGATCACTCAAGGTCAGGAGTTCAAAACCAGCCTGAGCAAGAGCGAAACCCATCTCTACTATAAATAGAAACAAATTAATTGGCCAACTAAAAATATATAGAAAAAATTAGCCGGCATAGTGGTGCATGCCTGTAGTCCCAGCTACTCGGGAGGGGAGTTTGAGGTTGCTGTGAGCTAGGCTGATGCCACGGCACTCTACCCAGGCAACAGAGTGAGACTCTGTCTCAAAAAAAAAAAAAAAAAATACAGAAGAGAGATCTTGGCTTAAATAATCAAGAGCTGAAATCCAAACAGCATTAGAAGCATTATTTAATTTTCAAAAGTTGATGGGGAAAAGAGGTATGTCTGAACATCTATGTTTCACATACCATATTAAATGTTTTTATATAGGTTAACCTTAATTAGTCAAACAAGAACCTTGAGGAGGATGATACTACTCACTTCAGAAATATGAAAACTAAGGCATAAGGAGGTTACATGTTCTTCATCTCCATTGATTTATGCTTCCTCTACATTATAATCACCTATTTGCCATTTGCCCCACTACATTTTAAGCACCGTTAGAGCAAAAATTAGGACTGTCTTGTTTATTGTTATATCAGCACATAGTACGTGCTCGGAAAATATTTAAATGAATGAAAATGTTCTCATTTGAGGCACAGGTAGGTTAAATGTGCCTTAGTAACTAACATAAAAAAGTCAAAACAATAAGATTCTTCATAGTCAAATACATCTTTTCATAATCATCCAATACCTGACATCACAAATTTCTAGATACTCTGTTCCTCTTTCCCTTGTCTTAAAAATAACTACAAAGTTGAGTATAGTGGTACATGCCTGTCATCCCAGCTATTCTGGAGGCTGAGGTGGGAGGATTACTTGAGCCAAGGAGCTCAATATCAGCCTCAGCAACATAGAAGACCGGTCTCAGGGGGAAAAAATCTACAAATTACTGTTTAATTTGTTTGACTAAAGCCAACAAACGGTGAAGTATACTTAGTTTGTAAATTCTAACTCTTCTTCCCCATCCTCACTCTTTTATCAGACATTATTGTTGAATCATGTGACAGAACTATGACTCTGTAATTAGGGCTATAATGAGACTTCTCTGACATAGGCTATTACTAATATTCACTACAAATTTATCTAGTTCCGCCACAAAGGCTTTTGCTTATAAGAAAATTCTCAGCCGGGCGCGGTGGCTCACGCCTGTAATCCTAGCTCTTGGGAGGCCGAGGCGGGCGGATTGCTCAAGGTCAGGAGTTCAAAACCAGCCTGAGCAAGAGCGAGACCCCGTCTCTACTATAAATAGAAAGAAATTAATTGGCCAACTGATATATATATAAAAAATTAGCCGGGCATGGTGGCACATGCCTGTAGTCCCAGCTACTCGGGAGGCTGAGGCAGAAGGATTGCTCGAGCCCAGGAGTTTGAGGTTGCTGTGAGCTAGGCTGACGCCACGGCACTCACTCTAGCCTGGGCAACAAAGCGAGACTCTGTCTCAAAAAAAAAAAAAAAAAAAAAAGAAAATTCTCATGTCTAATCTCAAGCAAGCAAGAAATATTTTGGGCAAATCTGAAGACAAGAATAATTAGGTCTTATGAAATATATGATAGAATTTTTCTCTAAAGAATCATTCACAAATAAAACCTGGACAAAACATCCCTGTGTTTCAAAACACAGGAGGAAAAGGCACATATTGTATATACTTGAAGTTAGTTCTGGCATTGAAGTCTCCCGCTAAAAAAGGAAGGAAGGAAACAGGACAATACAGCACAATTCATTACTGCTCCTTCCATAAGGGACTATGGCCAGGAGACTGTCACATTTTTTTTTTATCTAAGTGAACATTTTTAGATACAAGCAAAGAACAATGACTGATCTAATTGGTTTCTCCATTTTCATTCTGAAGACTATAACATACCTCATGTTTATTTAAAAATTACTTACAAAGACCTTTATCATGTTATTATTTCATCCTAACAACTCACTTCCTGAATACTTATTATGCACCACATATTGTGCTACATCCTTTATGTTTTGGTTCAACCCAGAACCTCTGACTCCAGAGTCATGTAGAGGAGTCAGACATACAAGTGATTATAATACAATGCAATAAGGGCTGGAACAGAGGTGCAAAGTTCCAAAAGAATATATGACTATTGGTAAAGTATTGATAACATAACACTAGATCTTGAAAAATAAAGAGGACTATATTAATAAGGAGATTTTTGACAGCAAATAACTCCACAGAATTGGCTTAAACAGTAAGAAATTTATCTGTTATAAGAAGTCCTGTGGCAGGAAAGGCTGAACCAGTACAATATGTAGTAGCTAAATGATGTTATCAAGGATTCAGATTCTTTCTATGTCTCTGCTCTGCCATATTTAGGAAATGCTTCATCCCTGTGGTCACAAGACAGATGGTGGTAATAGGGGCCTTGTGTTCCCTTGTTCATATACAAGAGGGGAAAGAATTCTCTCCCCTAGAATGTCTCCTTCAAATCTGACTGGTACAAATAAAATAATAGTTTATAGTTTGGACTAATCAAAATCTATCCTTGGAGTTAGTGATAAATCACCTTCTACAAGTCTTCTGGATGCATGAACAAAAGCAGATTTTATCAGGAAAGAAGAAAATAGTAGATGGGCAGCTAACAGCTGACAAAGAATAGGGAGAACTCCAAACACTGGGATAAACACATGAAAAACACAGAAGCCAGAGAATAAGAAACAGCTTAATATGGCTAGAGTGATGGGAAACCTAAGGCTGTACAAAGTCTACAAACTCCTGTGAATTTGAACTTTATGGACAATGAAAAGTGAATATAGGTTTTTAAAGTAGGGAAATAACATGTTCCAATTGGTTTCTTTAAGAACATACCTGACTAGCCAAAGATGGAGAGGTAGAGTGGGAGAACAAGTGTCAAGAGACTTAGCAGGTATGTTGTTCGATAAGTAGTACAGACTAATAAGGTAGAGGCAATAGAGAGGGAAAGGATGGAATAGAAAAGTACATACAAGGTGGAAAAGCTGCTAAATAAGACATTTCTATGCCTATTTTTTTTTAACAGATGAGGAAATTAAGCTTCAGACAGGTTAAGTCATTTGCTTTAAGATCATAAAACTATAAGCATCAGTCAGAATCTAAAGGAAGATTTGATTCTCAGTCCAGTGTTCTATCAAATCACGATTATATCTAAAAACCCCAACAATGCTCAAAAAAGGAAACTGTTTTGAATCTTGTGATTTAAAGAATGTTCTGTGTCTTGGATTAAAGTGATTCCTATCTATTACAACTTAAACATAATGTTCACATAATGTTACACAATGACATAGATTTAATGTCAATTTATAAAACTCGGTACATTATGTTTCTAAAGTGTCTATATTATTTGAGGTAGTAAGAGCATTTCAACTCAACTTGTAATGTCAAATTTACAGCCTGTCAAAATTTTTATTAATAAAGTAATAAATCTGGAATCAGCAGGCACTTAAAAAGTTTCTTCTAAATTATGCCTACCTTTGAAACTTCCACTAGCATCAACTTAAAAAGAAAAATGTGACCTTACTTTTAACAAGTACTATAATTAATAAGTACAAATAATACTGTACTACAAATAATACTTTTGTAGAAAAAGTCATTTGCTTAATTCTTCTACAGTGGAAAAATGTGATTTTGCTTTATTACCACTGTACCAAGACTAGGTTAACAATGAAGATGGTTTTAAATAAAAATATTTCCATTAAAAAAGTGATATGCTTTTAAGTTTATTGGGTTAAACCTAGTCTTCTGCTTTTTGAGTCAATTAATAACTTCAGTGAGCACCTATGTGCCAGGTACTATGCCAGATGCTGGAAATACAATTGTGAGCAAAATTCTACTATAGTTATTCAGGCACATTATTTGTATGATTATTAGATTAATGTGAGTCTTCCCCACTAAATATCTATAGTAATATTTTTCTTCAGCTAAAATGGGACTGCAAATGTACAATGCTTCCTAAAGCACCAGCTTGGCAATAATATATCATTCTGTAGTAACACCAGATTTTTCTCACTCACCAGGCTAGGAACTCTCTTTTCAGTACCCACAAATGATTTTTTTTCTTAAGACATAACTGCTAAACCACTCAACAAACTAGCAATATAGGGAAACCATCTCAACATAATAAAGGTCATATATGAAAAACACATGCTATTGGCCGGGCATGGTGGCTCATGCCTTTAATCCTAGCACTCTGGGAGGCCAACCCAGGTGGATCGCACAAGGTCAGGAGTTCGAAAGCAGCCTGAGAGAGACCCCACCGCTACTAAAAATAGAAAGGAACTAATTGACCAACTAAAAATATATATAGAAAAAATTAGCCGGGCATGGTGGCGCATGCCTGTAGTCCCAGCTGCTCAGGAGGCTGAGGCAGTAGGATTGCTTAAGCCCAAGAGATTGAGGTTGCTGTGAGGTAGGCTGACACCATGGTACTCACTCTAGCCTGAGCAACAAAGTGAGACTCTGTCTCAAAAAAACCAAAAAAACCCACATGCTATTAATAATAAATGCAATCGTGAAAGACCAAAAACTTTTTTTTCTAAGATCAGGTACAAGTCGAGGATTATTTATTTATTTTTAATTTTTTTAAAGCAATTTATTTCTTTTGAATTTTTTACCTTTTTTATTATATGTTGATGAAGTGACCTGGGGAATTTTTGCCACTTCTAGTCAACAAAGGACTGGAAGCCCTATCTGAGAAATTAAGTAAGAAAAAGAAACAAAAGGCATCCAAATTGAAAAGGAAGAAGTAAATTAATTTTGTTTGCATGTGACAGGATCTTCTATGTAGAAAACTCTAAGGAGTCCACAAAACAACTGCTAAAACTAATAAGCAAATTCTGCAAAGTTGCAGGATACAAAATCAACACGCAAAAATGAGATGCATTTTCATACACTAACAATGGAAAATCCAAAAGAGAAATTAAGAAAAGATCCTATCTACAACAGTATCAAAGAGAATAAAATACTTAGGAATAAACTTAACAAAGGAGACAAAAGACTTACATTGAAAACTAAAAACACTGCTGAAAGAAATTAAAAGACAGGCCAGGTGCGGTGGCTCACACCTGTAATCCTAGCACTCTGGGAGGCCGAGGCAGGTGGATTGCTAGAGGTCAGGAGTTTGAAACCAGCCTAAGCAAGAGCAAGACCCTGTCTCTACTATAAATACAAAGAAATTAATTGGCCAACTAATATATATAGAAAAAATTAGCTGGGCATGGTGGCACATGCTTGTAGTCCCAGCTACTCGGGAGGCTGAGGCAGAAGGATTGCTTGAGCCCAAGAATTTGAGGTTGCTGTGAGCTGGGCTGACGCCATGGCACTCACTCTAGCCTGGGCAACAAAGCGAGACTGTTTCAAAAAAAGAAAAGATAAAAGTAAATGGAAAGACATCCCATGTTCATGGATTGGAAAACTTAATATTGTTAAGATAACAACACTACTCAAAGCAATCTAAGGATTCAATAAAATTTCCTAAAAAATCCCAACAGCATTTTTTTTTTTTTCAAAAATAGAAAAATACATCCTAAAATTCACATGTCATCTCAAGGAATCTGAACAGACAAAATAATCTTGAAAAAGAACAAAATCAAGCCTCAGGCTTCTTGATTTCAAAAGTTGCTATAAAGCTACGATAGTTCACACACTGACTACCACACTAGAAAAAAATTTTTTTCCTTGGGGCCATGGTGTTTTATTACGAAAATAGAATAAAAACATTGAAAAAAACAATCCTTTCAAATTTAATGAAAAATGTGTTACTTTTTAGTTTTCTGTGCATGAGTTATATGTGACTTGAAAAATAGTTCACAAGGCAGGGCGTAGTGGCTCACACCTGTAATCCTAGCACTCTGGGAGGCGGAGGCGGGTGGATTGCTGGAGATCAGGAGTTCGAAACCAGCCTGAGCAAGAGCGAGACCCTGTCTCTACTAAAAAATAGAAAGAAATTAATTGACCAACTAAAAATATATGTAGAGAGAAACAATTAGCCAGGCATGGTGACACATGCCTGTAGTCCCAGCTACTCGGGATACTGAGGTAGCAGGATTGCTTGAGCCCAGGAGATTGAGGTTGCTGTGAGCTAGGCTGATGCCACCGCACTCACTCTAGCCTGGGCAACAAAGCAAGACTGTGTCTCAAAAAAAAAAAAAAAAAAAAAAAGTTCACATAGGAGAAAAGCTTCATGGCATAGGATTTGGCTATGATTTCTTGAATATGATACCCAAAGCACAAGCAACAAAAGAAAAACTAGCTAAGTTGGATTTCATCAAAATCAAAACCTTTTCTATATCAAAGGACACTATCACCATGGTGAAAAGGCAACCCACAGAATGGAAGAAAACACTGGCAAATCGTATGTCTGATAAGGGACTGGTATTCAGCATATATAGCAAACTCTCACAACTCAACAATAAAAAACCAACCTGATTTAAAAATGGGGAAAGAATCTGAATAGATTTTTCTCCAAAGAAGATATACAAAAGGTCAATAAGTACAAGAAAAGATGCTCAACATCACCAATCATTAGTAAAATACAAATCAAAACCACAATGAGATACCACTTCACACTCATTAGCATGGCTATCATCAAAGCCAGAAAATAAGTGTTGGTGAGGATATAAAGAAACCGGAACCCTTGTGAACTGCTGGTGGAAATATAAAATTTTCTGGGCATATACCTCAAAGAAAGCAGAGACTTGAACAGATACTTTTACACCCATGTTCACAGAAGCATTATTCACAATAGTCAAAAGGTAGAAGCAACTGAAGTGTCCACCAATGGATGAATGGATAAACAAAATGTGGTATATACATACAATGGAATATCATTCAGTCTTAACAAGAGAGAAAATTCTTACACATGCTACAACATGGATGGACCTTGAAGACATTATGCTAAGTGAAATAAGTCAGACACAAAAGGACAAATATTCTGACTCCACTTTCATGTGGTACCTATAGTAGTGAAATTCATAGAAACAGACAATAAAATGGTGGTTGCAAAGGACTTGGGGTAAGGGTAAATAGGGAGTTAGTGTTTATGGATACAGAGTTTCAGTTTGGAAAGATGAAAGAATTCTGCAGATAGGTGGTAGTGATGGTTGCACAAAGTAAATGTACTTAATGTCACAGAATTTTACACTTAAAATGGTTAAGATGATAAATTTTATTTTACGTATATTTCACCACATTAAATGGTTAAGATGATAAATTTTATTTTATGTCTATTTTACCACAATAAGCACATACACGTGTATACCTGCTATGTAATCCTTTCCTACTGACTCTATCCTTTTCATCATACTCAGTTAACTGCAACAGCTACTGTCTTCTCTGGTTCATTCCATTTTCTTCTTTAACATGTAGATCATTTACAGGTTCACTTTGCTGGTTTATCACATTAATTCATGGCCTCCAAACTTTCAAATGCTCCCTGTATCTTGCATAAGAGGATAAAAATCCAAATCTCAATTCAGCACTCAAACTCTTCGACAGACAGGTATCTTTCCAAATGACTAATGTTTCCTAAGGAAAATGTTCTCTCAAAGAAATTTACTTGTCAACTCATCCTACTTTCCCTCTGTTCCCCTCCCCCAAAGCTAATCTTCACTTTATACTCTTGCTTTTCCTTCACAAAGTAACTGCTCCAACCTCTGTAAACCTAAACTCCCATAGGCCAGCTCAAGTCCCAAGTGTTTCAGGTTCTTTAGACTTCTGAGGCCTAACTCATCCCTCTCTACCCTCAATACCTATAGTATTCTTTGTATTAGAACTCACTAGATTATCTTCGAGACTCATGTGGGTACATCTGATCTTTCCAATAAGAACCTGAAGGCAAAGGCTATGTATTATATTTCCTTCCTTTTCCCCATAGTACTAGTATAACGCAAAACATAAAACAGATCTTAGATCTGTGAGTTTCAGTAACTAGAATATGAAATCAGAATTATTTTGGCATTATTGTACTTGTGAAAGTTAACCTGTGATATACTATAATACAAATAAAACTGCTGTGAATCTGTATTGTTAAAGGGGATTTCAAAATAAATAAAAAATTACTGTGAATCAATAAGAAGATACATGGAAACTAGGCAGTATAACCTGGAGAACAAGTTTTTTTAAAATCCTAAAATTAGAGTCTGATACAAGTAACTTGTTTAAATACTAGTGTTGGGATACAGAACAATACAGTAGGTAGGTTCTGTGGAAGAGAATATTGACCTATAGGTTTTATGGAATTCATGCAAGAATGAGCCAAACTATAATTGGGCCAAAATGTAATCATGGGCCTATGGAAACTCCAAATGAAATATCAATCTGTTTTTATTAAATTCAGGTTGGGAAAAAAATCTTCATCAGTTACTTGAGGTAGCTTTCAGAATCAGAGACAGGCTCTCTCATATCTGCTTGCATCTTTATTGCTCAAATACCTCAGGATAGGGATAGGTAGTAGTGGTGAAGAATGCAATCAATGAAGAATAAAAAGCTGAGCGTAGTGAAAAGAATTCCCTCCTTGTTGTGGTCTAATCCCTCACCAGTTGTAGGACCCATGGCAAGTCACTCACCTCTCTGGGTCTAGTTTCTCAGATCTAAACAACAGTCACTATCTAAAGGTTTTTCTGACTACAAAATTCTAGGACAAGCCTAATCACAGGAGCTGTTAACAATGTACAATTCCTGTAAAGGAAAAATCTTCCACATTTCAGGAAGGAATTAATTTCGGCAATTTAAAAGAAATGGATGCTATTCAGAGAGGAAAGACTGTTAGTTGAAAAAAGCTAAGGAATTCTGTAAAAATGCTTATTTCTTCATTACAGTAAGATGTTCGAGCAGAGGAAGCAGTGCTCTGGTAAAGATAACTAAGACTGCTTCCGTAAATTAGCCCTACTCCAGAGTAGTTATAATCTGTGCTGGTATGTGAATAGGTACCACAGTAGTTCAAAGCAGAAACAACACTCCTCAGAGTTTCTCCAAAAATAAGAAAGTTCTTATCCTCCGGGTAAAGCTAGTAAACAGCTATGCAAATGATGAGGCACTGAAAAATGCATACTTTTTGCCATTCAATACTCCAACAAGTACAGCCTCCTCATCTTTAGCAAACACTCGGTATTGTCTCTCTCCCAACCTGTCAAGGCTCAATTCCAGTTTTATCCCGAAACAGGAACTTAGCCAGACAATCTAACTTCTCCCCTTGGGAGTTGCCGTCCACAGGCCTGCTCCCTCCCTGTCGCCGCCGGCCGCTCCCAAGCCCACCCCAGGGCGCTCGCAGCCCCGCACCCGCGCAAACGCGCGCCGGAGTCTTGGGAGCGGTTTCCCCACGTCCTGGGAGCGGCGGGTCCCGCCCCTCAGAGCCCGGAGCCGGCTAGGTCGCGGCCGCAGCCGCGGCCACCTCGGGCAGCTCTCCCCACCCTGAGCGCCACACCTCGCGCCTCTACCCCCGGGACGACAGCGCGCTGCCCAGCTCGCCCCTCCGAGTACACAGGGACCGGCCAGTCGGGCGCCGCCGCGCCTCAGCCGCAGACGGACTCCCCCCTCCCCGCTGGAGCCTCAGCGCCTCCTGCGGCGGCCGGGCCCCAGCCCCGGCGCCTCCACGCCCAGGAACAGCCTCTTCCTCACCGGGACGCGGCGCGCCGCGGCTCCACAGCCTCAGAGACACCGAGAGACACTCACCCCGGAGGCTCCTCCCGCTGCTGCTGCTGCTGCCGCCGCTGGGACCGCTGCCGTCGCCCCCACCGCCGCCGCCACTAGCACCGCCATCTGCACCCGCGCCGGCAACCCCGGCCATCCTCCTCCTGCCGTCGCCGCCGCCCTCTCCTCTCCTGTCAGTGCCTCAGGCTCCCGGACTGCTCCAGGTCCCCCTCGCCGCCATTTTGACTCCTAGAGGGAGCAGGAGGGGCTCGGCTCGGCGCGGCCCTGGGGCGCCTGCGCGGCGCTGCGGAGCCGGCCCAGGCCCCCGCCCGCCCCCGCCGTCGCCGCGCCCGGAGTCACGTGGCCCTACGTAGGCGCGCGCGCCAGGGCGGGCCGAGGCGCGTTGGTGGCCGCCTTGGGGGGCGGAGTGCGCGCGCGTTATTTCTGCTTGTCGGCCCGGCGCTGGGCGTCTGGTAGCTTGAAGTTTGTAACTTGTCTGACCATCTTGCTTATTCCAGCGAATTGTGACACATTAGTAAATGTATCAGAATGGGACGACCAGTTCTACCAAGTCGTGTTTCCATTCGGCGGCCGGCATCCCTCGAGCGGTCACACACAACGCATCATTCTCAAAGGGAACTGCGCTTCCGCGGAAAATTTCTGACAGCATCTGGGCGTTTGGGTGGCTGCTTCTTAGCAGAGCATCTTAAGCACTTGTCTACATGGTACTTTTACGAGCACCATCTTGCTAGATGTATAGCAGGTTAAAAAAAAAATCTTAAAGACACTGAAAAGTTTTCCTCAGCAAGATACCCCAGTAAACAAAGGACAAGATTGATGAAAGCACACAGTCGCCACGTGGGACAGCCAAATGGCTATGCCCAAGATGCCCCTTGTTTGGGAGTTTGCAATAATCTCAGCGATGCAGTAACAAGAACATTTTATGGAGCACCTTACAGTTTAAAAAACACCGTGAAATACATGGTTTTGTTTGAACACCAAAACCGCCCTTTGAGGTAGTCGGGGTAGGTGTTATTATGGCCGTTTTACAAGTAAGGAAACAGGCTCAGAGCTACTAAGTCATATGCCCAGGGGCACAGACACGCATTAACTCTTAGGCAAGCCAAGACTAGAATCCAGGTGTTCTGACCCTGGTCGCCAGGCACCATTACACCTCACTGTCCTATGACAGGCCTTAGCACTACAAGATGTATTTGTCCTCTGGAAATTTATTTAAAAGTACTGTATTTGCATTTTTAATCTCTACCCACTCTTTGAGAAACAAATTTTCTGTCAGTTTTTGTTGTTGTTCTCAAACTGTAAGGTTTTAGTCTGAAAATGTCCTTTCTTGGCACACCCATGGCCGAAGAATGACCAGGCACGCCAAAGTCAGGCAAGGTGGAAAATGAGGTTTATTGAGGAGAGAAAAGATAGGATTATAAGGTAAAAGTAAGATATAGGTTTACTGAGTATGGTACATACTTCACAGATGATGACTGGACCCATTGTTGCAGCAAAGACAGTGGCTGGCTATGATCTGGGTCTTAAGGTATTTTATGGTGCCTGGATGGGAACCTCCCTTGTGCCTCTGAGGTCACCATGGAACTACTTTTATTGGACAGTTGGGAGTCACATGACCCGAGCCTTCACTATGCCTGTGGGTTCTAGGTCACTTTCCAGACTTTATGGTACCCATGCTGCTTGGCTTGTGGGCTACAGGGTCCTCTGGATTCTTTTGCAGCTGACAAGTCAAGCTGTGATTGGCCAATTCATGCAGTATTCCCTCCTTCCGCAGGTATGGAGAATTAGGGTGGGGAAGGACCAAGTTGGGGCAACAGCACACACTTTTGTCCCTAGGAGACCCAGAATCCCTCGCTATCTACCTAACAAAACCACCTCTAAGCTTAAAAGAATAAGAACAATTTGAACTTTTCTGCTGTATTTTCAACCATATCTTGATCCTTTATTATTTTATACATCCTTCGAGTGAAGGACTTTAACTCTTTGAATATCATCGTTGTTTTCTCTGGACTTTCCTCAGATTCGTTATTTCTTCCTCCCACTCATTCATCACCTCCTTACATTGAAAGGCTAGATTTTCCAAACTGTATTACTTCATTTTTTCCCTTCATCCCACGTGTCTCCTTTACCCTAATCCTTGAAGGTTTAGAGATTGTAATACAGAGTAGGAGTCCCTTGCCTGAAAAAGGATTCCCTTCTAGCTAGTAAGGGAATCTTCAACTGAGCACACAGCTGTGAGCAATAGACAAAAAATTCATGGAAAAGTGAGAAAAATACAAGGGAAATAGGTCCATGTAGTTGGAGCCAATTAGCTCTGAGTGCCACCTCCTATTACTCCACACTATTAGACTTCCCCTAAAGGTATAATTGAACCTTATTTAAATTCAAGCTACCTACCATTATTTTCCATTATTTTACCTTTGTCTTCATTAGCTAAATATGGTTGACCTTTGAACAACGTGGGTCTGAACTGTGCAGGTCTACTTATACACAGATTTTTTTCAGCATTCTCCAGATTTAAAACCCACATATAGGGAGGGCAGACTTTTCACATATATGTGGGTTCCACAGAGTGGACTGCAGAATTGGAATACACTCAGATTTTGGTGTACTTAGGGGTCCTCGAACCAATCCCCTGTATATACCCAGGGACTATGTATTGCATTAACTGAAAGAGCTATGATGAACAAACTAAAAATTCCTGTGTTTACACTGCTCCTTGATAATTTGTTAAAATGTTAAATGAGATCAATCCCCACTATATCTTCTCACTTATTCTTCATCTTCATTAATTGGCATTTGTTCTGTTTCCTAGCCACAATTTAAACAACAAAATCAAAATGATATCAACAATAACACTCTAAGTAATTTAAGAGTAATGGCTATTTTTATAAGAGCCTTTGGAGTGGAAATCTTAGGCTTTTTGAAAAGTTGATAAGGTCTGCTGGTTCCACCTTGTCCTTTTGACTATCTGCACATCTGGAGAACTCTAGGAGACTATTTGGGTCTAGAAACTATTCATAATGTGATGCATGATTCTTTCTATCCTTTCATTCACTTTGTGTTTTCTCTTTATACCACTTAGCTGTACTTTTGAGATCCTCAATTCACTCAGTTTACATGTTTATCAGAGTTTGGATTACTCTATTTTAGTTCAGTCCAACACATTTCATTTTTTTTTTTTTATTTGAGACAGGATGTAACTCTGTTGCCCCAGGCTAGAGTGCAGTGGCATCATCATCGTTCACTGCAACCTCAAATTCCTGGGCTCAAGCTATCCTCCTGCCTTAGCCCCCCAAGTAGCTGGGAATACAGGCACACACCACACCACCATGCCCCACTAATTTTTCTATTTTTTGTAGAGATGGGGTCTTGCTCTTACTCCGTATGGTCTTGAACTCCTGACCTTAAGCAATCTTCCTGCCTTGGCCTTCCAGAGTGCTAGGATTATAGGCATGACCCACTGCACCAAGCCGCAACACATATTTTTAAAGCATTTAATACCACGTGCCAAGTTCAGTGCTAGATGCTAGGGGTAAAAAATAAACAGATCTCTGCCCTTGAGGAGCTTAGAATTTAAATAGGAAGACAGAATGAAAAACAATGTTTTAAAAAGGGCTAGTGCTAAAATGGTACTCAGTAGTGGTAAAAAGGATGGGTTGTAGAGTCAGACAGACCTGTGTGGCCATGTGACACAAGCAGGCCATTCTGAACCTTTTCTAGAAACTTCTACCAGGCTCTCAGAGGAGATGTTTTCTCTTATCCATATTTTCCAGGATTATGACCTTAAAGCACAATATAAATTGGATTCCTTGGTTATGAAAATAAAGGCTTTGCAGTAGGAAAGAAGGCAGACCATAAACAGAAAGAAACAGAGAAAGTGAGAGAAATGGAAGCCATGACTTCATTTGAACACCTGGGCCTACCTGTGCCTGAAACCAAAGCATCCCTGGTCTTGTAGTTTTTAGGGGCCATTAAGTTGCCCTAACACCTCTTTTAATCTTAAGATAGTTGGAAACAAGTAAAAATAGTGGGTTTCTTTTGCTTGCAATTGAGATTACTAAATTCATATTCTGTTCCTTTTCCTGCTCCCCTCATCAGGGAATGGCACCCCATCCACCTGGTTACCTAAATGGAAAACCTGAGTCATCTACATCTAACTGTGTATTCTACTTTCTGTCACTTCTGTGTCTTCCTTCCTTTGTAACCCCTCTTCTACTATATATAACCTTCCTCTGACACCCCTTCCCAGGCTCATCTTCCTGGAAATATAGTGTGGAGCTGGGTTTTTGAAATTATGAAGAAAATACAAATTTTATTTCCTCCTATTGCTTTACATATAATAATACTATTTTCATGCATTTTTCTGAATTTCCTGGAGTCTAAAAGGAGAAAAGGGCCGGGCGCGGTGGCTCACGCCTGTAATCCTAGCACTTTGGGAGGCCGAGGAGGGCGGATTGCTCGAGGTCAGGAGTTTGAAACCAGCCTGAGCAAGAGCGAGACCCCGTCTCTACTATAAATAGAAAGAAATTAATTGGCCAACTAATATATATAGAAAAAATTAGCCGGGCATGGTGGCGCATGCCTGTAGTCCCAGCTACTCGGGAGGCTGAGGCAGTAGGATTGCTTGAGCCCAGGAAGTTTGAGGTTGCTCTGAGCTAGGCTGACGCCACGGCACTCACTCTAGCTTGGACAACAAAGCGAGACTCTGTCTCAAAAAAATAAATAAATAAATAAAAGGAGAAAAGGACTGAAAACATATGTGTCAAAGTGTCCAGTATAGTATACTAAGCACTTGGTAGGTGCTTAATAAGTTAAAAAATTAATAAGTGTTTAATAATTATTATATTAAGTGTTTATATTAATTGTCAAATTAATAAATAATAAAATTAATAAATATTTTAGAAAATAATATTGGAGAATATCTTCATTGATATTTTTCTTAAAAAGAAAAGCCTTCTTAAGCAAGACACAGAAAAAATCATAAAGACAAGATTCATGGATTCAACTACATTTAAAATATGAACTTCTGCTCATCAAAATATATGATAGAGTGAAAAGTCAAACCATACAATGGAAGAAGATATTTACAATACATTAAACCAAAAAGAGCTTATTTTCAAGGTACATAAAGAATCCTTACAAGTCTGTAAGAAAATACACGATAGAAAATGGCAAAAGACTTAAACAAATGAAGAAATCCAAATGAGGCAAATGAGAAAGTAGTCAACTATGTTAGCATAAGGGAAGTGCAAATTAGAACCACAATAAAATAACACTCCTGACTCATCAGATTGGCTGAAAAAAAGACAATTCCAAGTATTGATGAGGACATGGACTAATAGGAACTCTCTACACTGCTAGTAGGAATAAAAATAGGAAAAATCATTTGGGAAAGTGGTTTTGGCATTACCTAGGAAAGATAAAAATTGGCTTGGCTTATGGCCAGTCCCTTCACTACTGGGTATATAGAAAAACTTATCTCCATGTGCACCAAGATATATGAGCAAGAATTTTCATAATAGCATTGTTTATGAGAGTTGAAAACTGGTAACAACCCAAATATCCATCAACAATAGCAGGAATAAAAAATATGGTATATTCATGCATTAAGTGAACTTGAGCTATAAACAACTTGAGTGAATCTTAGAAATATGATATTAAGCCAAAGAAGCAAGACACAAAAGTAATTATATAAATTAATTCCATGCATTGTATTTCATTCATTCTAAGATGCACATTTTTTTAACAATGCTGAAATTTCTTATAGCTTACATTGATGACTTCTTAGCATTGAGTTATGATTGAATTGACATTTTTTTCTCTTAGTGAGATATCAAATAATGGTATCTCAAATACAGGCAAAGCTAAACCATCTAGTTTATAGATATATGAACTCTAAACTATATAGAAAAGAAGGATGAATATTGGTGATACAATCTCAAGTACTTAAGATGCTAGGAAACATTCTGGAGTTCTAATTAGCAAGGGTACTAGCCAGTCCTAATACTTTGGAAGGATCTGTTTCCGTGTCGAAACTAGGCTCACGCCTGTGATCCTAGCACTCTGGGAGGCCAAGGCAGGTGGATTGCTCGAGGTCAGGAGTTTGAAACCAGCCTGAGCAAGAGCAAGACACCGTCTCTACTATAAATACAAAGAAATTAATTGGCCAACTAATATATATAGAAAAAATTAGCTGGGCATGGTGGCGCATGCCTGTAGTTCCAGCTACTCGGGAGGCTGAGGCAGCAGGATTGCTTGAGCCCAGGAGTTTGAGGTTGCTGTGAGCTAGGCTGATGCCATGGCACTCACTCTAGGCTGAGCAGCAAAGTGAGACTCAGTCTCAAAAAAAAACCAAAAAAAAAACTAGGGATGGAATTCACCTCAATATACTAAGTATCCTACTTCAGGGCACATTTACACACATTGTCATGGCCCTTCACCCATTTCCCCCTCTTATGGACTGCATGTTAAGTTTCCCCAAAATTTACATATGGAAGCCCTAACCCTAGTGTGGCTGTATTTTGAGATGGGACATTTAAGGAAGTATTAATAATTAAGGTTAAATGAGACCATAAGGGTAGGGCCTTGATCTAATAGGATTGGTATCCTTATTAGAAGAGATATCAGTGAGTTCCTTGTGCTTTTACTCCATGACCCACCCCTGCCACCCCTATTCACTGCCCTTGTCTATACAACCACCAAGAAAAGGACACGTGAGGACATAACAAGAAGGCAGCTGTCTAGAAGCTAGGAAGAGAGCCCTCACTGGAAACCAAATTGACTAGAAACTTGAGCTTAGACTTCTAGCCCCAGAACAGTGAGAAAATACATATTTGTTGTTTAAGCCACCCAGTCTAAGGTATTTTGCTATGGCAGCCCAAAGGTAACTAATACCTTACCTCTTCTTCATAATTCTTCACTTTTCCCAATCAAGTGGTTTGGGTGGAATTGATCCCATGTTTTATACTTGGTTGTTTGATTATATTAGGATTTTCAGCAAATGCTATAACCCTGGCTCAAAGATTGGTTTAGAGAAGGACATATAACCCAGTCAAGAGCCAGGATGTTGTGAAATGTTTGTTAGCATTTTTGGAAAAGAAAGTGTCCTCTTCCATAGAAGATGCTGTAAGAGATTCCTTTTTCCACAGAATATTACTCAAAAATTACATAGCCCCAGGAGTTCTTGGCAACCATCTTGCTACCCAAAGGGAGCCCGTCTTAAGGTAAAGCTGACTTGGTGGAAGTCAGAGCCAGGAATGCAAGAGAAAAAGGAGTCCCTGGTGACAGATCATTCAAGCTACACCTGAAATCTCTGGCCTTTTCAATTTTGTGAGTTAATCAGTTTTGTTTATTATTAGGTTTTCTATAACATTCATCCAGAGTAATCTTAATTGATATACTTACTATGTCATTTAATCTCCATATCCACATTCTAAGAGAAATATTGTTATATTGACTTTATTTGCCTGAAGCTATGCAAGCAGTAAATGATAGTGCTGGGATCTGACCTTTGATCTTTTGGCTCCTGACTGTCAATATATTTTCATGTCAGCATAACAGAAATCCCTTGAAGAATTTCTGGTTGTAGTTCAGGAGAGGAAGAGAAAAGTCAAATTCAAAAATGAAAATGTGGCTGGGCGCGGTGGCTCATGCCTGTAATCCTAGCACTCTGGGAGGCCGAGGCAGGTGGATTGCTTGAGGTCAGGAGTTCAAAACCAGCCTGAGCAAGAGCGAGACCCTGTCTCTACTATAAACACAAAGATATTAATTGGCCAACTAATATATATAGAAAAAATTAGCCGGGCATGGTGGCGCATGCCTGTAATCTCAGTACACTCGGGAGGCTGAGGCAGCAGGATAGCTTGAGCCCAGGTTGCTGTGAGCTAGGCTGACACCACGGCACTCACTCTAGCCTGGGCATCAAAGCGAGACTCTGTCTCAAAACAAAACCAAAAAAACAAAAATGAAAATGTGACGTAAGAAAACAAAAATTGTTTTCATTATATGTAATTTTTTGAAGAAAGAACTGATTAAAAAAATAATGTTGCATATCTGAAAGAGTAAATTTGGAATACCAAGATTATCTTTTGGATAATGCCTAAGGGCATTTCTTTCACAAGATTCTTTGTAATAATGGAGCACAGATTTTGTTGGGTCTTCTTACACTTGTGCTTTCAATTCAAAAGTGTGCTACTGATGTTGCTAGTTGCATAACTTGAATATTTTTCCTACCTTTGCAACTTTTCTGTTCTTGTTTCTTGCTTTTCTGAGTTTCTCTGTCATTGAGGTGATGCAACTGTAAAGACAGACACAAATAGAGACACAGAAAGGCACTTCATTGCTCAAAGATCTTTGTTCCTTGAATGGCAATTAAAAGTGTTTTTCTAGCCAGGTGCAGTGGCTCACACCTGTAATCCTGGCACTTTGGAAGGCCAAGGGGGATGTGAAGAGGGGGAATCCCTTGAGGCCAGGAGTTTGAGACCAGCCTGGGCAATAGTGAGACCTGTCTATACAAAAAATTATCCAGGTGTGGTGGTGCCTGCCTGTTGTCCCAGCTGCTTGGGAAGCTGAAGAAGGAAGATCTCTTGAGGTCAAGAGTTTGAAGTTGCAGTGAGCTATGATGACACCACTGTACCCACTAGCCTAGGTAAACAGAGCGAGAACCTATCTGGAAAAAAAAAAGTGTTTTTCTAGAAAGGAGCAAATTCAAGATATTTGGGCCTGAGGTAGTGCAGTCTTACTTCATTATATAATTTTCTAGAACCTTAATACTAGTTTATTTAGAGCATGAACATTAATAAAAATCACATTAAAAGAAGTAAGTGGGCTCAAAAACCTGATCTCTAGGCTATAGCTCTAATTAGATCTTTTTATATAACTGCAGAAGGAAGGACTTGCATTGTGGGTCACTGAGAATACTGAGAATACAATGAATCTGGGCCCACTAAGCCCTTTATTGAAAATTGTAGAGGTTTGAGTTAGCAGTGCTAGTCTTTTGTGACTTGGAGAAATTAAACTGAGGAAGGTTGTTTGTACCAGTCAGTTGAACAGCTAAAAGAGCTATCTCCTGGGGTGGGGGTGGGTGGCGAGGAGCTTAATTGTGTTGTGGCTGAATTTGGAGTCAGATTTACTGGCATTGTCAAAAGTAATTTAAGACTTTTGTCACAAAGAAAGACCTAAAATGCTTGATTCTCATATCAGCTGCACTCTATTCTAAACTTCTCAAGATTATTAATTCAGCCAGACTCATCTGTGATTGAACTCTTTCCCAGATTACTTCAGCATTTTTGTTACCTTTTAAAAATTAAAAAAGAGATAATACCCAAAGAAAAAAGACTTGACTAACATAGTCTTTGTTAAGACTCTTTTGTTGTGATAGAAATCCAGCTGTGACTACTTTAAGCCCAAAGTAGGATTTATCTAAAGTATATATATATATATATATATATATATATATATTTTTTTTTTTTTTTTTTTTTTTTTCCAGACAGAGTCTAACTTCTGTTGCCCTGGCTGGAGTGCCATGGCATCAGCTTAGCTCATAGCAACCTCAAACTCCTGGGCTCAAGTGATCCTCCTGTCTCCACCTCACAAGTAGCTGGGACTACAAGCATGTGCCACCATGCCCAGCTAATATATATATATATATTTTAGTTAGCCAATTAATTTCTTTCTATTTATAGTAGAGATGAGGTTCTACTCTTGCTCAGGCTGGTCTCGAACTCCTGACCTTGAGCATTCCACCCGCCTCAGCCTCCCAGAGTGCTAGGATTATAGGTGTGAGCCACCATGCCCAGCCTGGCTCAGAATAAATCTCCTTAAAACTGTTTTACAGAGTTTGGCTTCTTTTCTGTTGACATAGTAGCCCATAATTCAAGGATAGCAAATTGTTCTAACTTCAGAATGGAGAATCAGGGATCTCATAATGGTCAGGATGTTCCCTCTGGCACTAACTCTGCTTCTTTTAGCAGCTTGGCTTCATTATTAACTCACCATGGGAGGGCTTTCTCCATGAGTAGAAAAAAAACCTATAGCTCCCAAGTTATATCATCCATCCCAAGAACGAGACTGGTTTCCATCCATCCCTCTGGTCTCAAGCATAACATCCCTGGAGAAGGATCATTGGTCCAATATTTGAGTCAAGAGCCCAACCTTAGACCAGTAAACAGTGGAAATGGGGTGATGTTGCACTCAATCTATTATTGCAGGACTCATTATGTAAACCAGAGGTGCTTATTTATTATCTGACTGGGTAGGATGAGCCAAGGGAAGACTCAAAATAAGGAGATAAGGTTAGGGAGGTAGTGAGGCATATTCATGTGGGACCTTGGCTGGTCAGGGTAGAGTCCAGAGCAGAGCTGCCCACTAGAAACAGAACATGAACCACATGTGTAAACTTTCTAAAAGCCATGTCAAAAGAGCTAAAAAAATTTGTATAGGGTATTATTTCTAACCAAATATATAAAAAATTATATCTCTTCAGTATGTAATCAATATAGTATAATAACTTAGTTAATGAGATATTTTGCTTTCTTTTTTCTTACTAAATCTTTGTATTTTGCAATTACAATCACATCTGACTTGGGATGCTAAGTTTTCATCAGAAATACTTGATCTGTATTTAAATTTCATAAAATTTATAGTTGAAAAATTGTGCTTATCTTAAAAAGTCCTCAAATAACTGAATCAAGTATTAATTTTTAAATTAAAATTAAATAATATTAAAAAGTCAATTCTTGGTTGGGTGTGGTGGCTCAGTGTAATCCTAGCACTTTGGGACACTGGAGTGGAAGGATCACTTGAGGCCAGGAGTTTGGCAGTGTAATGAGCTATGACAATGCCACTGCATTCTAGCCCCTGGCAGAAGAGCAAGAACTTCTCCCCCCCCACCAAAAAAAAGTCAATTCTTTAGTGGTATTTGCCACTTTACAAGGACTTGGAAGCCATACATGGCTAGTGGGGAATGTATTGAACATCACACTGACAAGTGGGTATTGATTATTGCAGTGACCTCTGTGATAGTTATCTATGCGTCAATTTGAATGGGCAACAGGGTGCCCAGATTAGACATTGTTTCTGGGTGTGTCTGTCAGCATGTTTCTAGATGGGATTAACATTCAAATTGGTGGACTCAGTAGATTGCCCTCCGCAATGTGGGTGGGCACTGTCCAACCCATTGAGGGTCTAAATAGAACAAAAAGTGAAGGAAGGAGGAATTTGCCCTTTTTGTCCAGCCTCACTGATAAGGGAAACCCCTATCTATTACTTGGGCATCAGGTACTGGAGACTCCCGCCCCCCCCCCCAAGCAGCTTAATACTAACCTCTGACCTGGCCCATAAACTAATCTATTACCTGGCATCAGCATAACACTAAATATATTGCCTGGGCATCAACATAATATTAACCTATTTCTGACACATCAACTAACCTACACCCGATACCCCACCCCTCAGACCACCCCAACTTAATAAAAGTGGGAAAAATCAGGTAGACTGTGCTCAGAATTTGGTGGCGAGGCCTCTCTGAGCCTGCCAGCAAATAAACTTTGATTCTCCGACTCTTCGTGTGCCACTCGGTTTGGACCACCTGTTGTAATGCTTGCTGTAACACACTGCCTGAACTGGGACTTCTCATTGCATCTTCTCTTGCCATCAGTCTGGGATTTACATCATCAGCTCCCTAGTTCTCAGGTCGTTAGACTTAGACTGAATTACACCACCGGCTTTCCTGGGTCTCCCACTTGAAGATGGCAGATAGTGGGAATTCTCAGCCTCCATAATCATGTGAGCCAATTCCTCATACATATATATCCTATTGGTTCTGTTTCTCTGAGGAATCCTGACTAATACAACCGCTCACCTCATCATATGTCTGTTCTTCACAGAGCACCTAGAGTGACAGTTGGAAATTAGAAATCAGATCACATTGTTCCTTCTTAGCGCCTCTGGTGCCTTCCCATGATTAAACTTCCCATTGAGTTAACTTCAATGATTCAAGTGGGGCATCTACTTTGAGGTAGAGGAAGGAGCTCAAGTGTTTACTAATCCTTCTTCCTAAAAATCCTTTACAATGGCAATAAAGAAGCACAAGAGGAAATGGACATGCCAACCTGAAATAACTGAAGAGATTAGAATCCAGTTTTAAAGAGTGTATTTGAGTAAAAGGCTGGGACTGATCATTCAACATACAGACTCTAGAGAAATAGAGTCAATGCTCTGAAGTTAAAAGTTAAGTTCTTGCTTACATAGGCAGAAAACAATGACATTTAACAGGATTATGGTAATTTTTATACAAGGTTGGTTTATGAGTTACAACAATTTAATTAGTTATACTTTGTTTTCTCTCCACATGACTTGTTTTCATTTCCTTTCCAACTTAAAAGAGTATATTTAAGAGTATATTTCAACCTAAGACAATGTGATAGCCCTGAAGGCTTTGTATGAGAAAGGTAAGAGGGAAGTTAATCTATAATGAAGATTAACAGTGAAGAGGGAAGGGGTTTTCCTTGGGGCCTTTTAGTCATTTACAATATTTTACAAAACAATGCAGGTAAAGAAGGTGGTTAATCTATAATTAGAGAAAGAAAGGTTACAGCTGCCTATCCTGTTACTCAGGCCCCATAATAGCATTATTTTAAGGCTCAAAATAACTTAGTGTTCTGACAGCTGAGATTTTGAATTACTTATTTTTATAAATCCATAAGGGAAATGAGAAGTGCAAGAGGAGCAAATCAGAAATTTTGGTGAATTTTTCTAAGACTGAAGGTAGATGAGTTCTTATTGATGAATAAAGCAGAGAAGAAGGAGCCATTGCTTTGAGCATACACAGGCTACAGGGGATAAGAAAGATGCTTTTTGTACCAAAGCCTCTTCTTTTTGGCCACTTACATCAAACTTGGAATGGGAGGGAGGCACAAGTTCAAGGTAACTGATGGAAAACAGTTAATAGAAAGGATATGTGAGTCAGCTGCTCCTCCTCTCCTCTCCCAACCATGTGGAAGTTTTAGTAGTGTTTGTCCTAGGCTGAAGCTAGAGAAAGTCTTCTAAAGAAACTGAGTTGTTTTCTGGTATGGCAAAACAGTGGTTGGAAAGCCTAGAGTAGAAGTTGACCCACTTTGGCATTGGGCATGAAGGAGGATCCTTCCTGCCTGCCATTGACATACTCAATCCATAGACATAAAACAAGTAATCAGTATTTTCATTGTGGGGAGAGATGAGGGGTAATTATGATACACTTAATGTTTGTGTCCTCCAAGTTCATATGTTGAAATCCTAACTATCTCAATGTAATAGTATTAGGAAGTGGGGTCCTCATCAATGGGATTACTGCCCTTATAAAAGAGGCCCCAGAGAACTGTCTTGTCCCTTCCACCATATGAGGACACAGGAAGAAGACAGCTATCTATGAACCATGAAATGGGCCCTCACCAGACACAGTCTGCCAGCACCTTGATCTTGGACTTCTCAGCCTCCATAACTGAGAGAAATAATTTTTTTTTAAATTTTAATTTTTAAACTTTTTAAAAATAGAGACAGGGTCTTGCTATGTTGCCCAGGCTATTCTCAGACTCCTAGCCTCAAGTGATCCTCCTTCCTTGGCCTCCCAAAGTACTGGGATTATAGGCAAGAGTCACTGTATCTGGCCAAATTTCTGCAATTTATAAGCCACCCATTCTATGGTATTTTATTACAACAGCCTGAAGAGATTAAAACAGTAATAGAAAATAACTCAAGTAATTCATCTGATTCCTCATATTCATAAGCATGAAGAGACAACCAAGAGTCTTAAGATAGTCAAACAAAACCATTAGGGCCAAAAATCAAATAAATACAGAGTTTACCCTAGAAGAAACAAAGATAGTTCATGGAACAGAGAGAAATTTTAAAAAGTACAAATTAATATACTGAGAGAAATCTGAGGTGATAGTGCATCTATAAAATACTAACAGGTATTAACTAACTAACTAACTAACTAACAGGTCTCTAAAAAAAGCAAAACATAATAAGTTTTAAAAATATAATTCCAAAATGAAAAATTCAAGAGAAGGAATTTCTCGTGAAAAAGAGAAAAAGTCAAGGAACTCTTCCAGAATGTAGAGCAAGGGACAAAAAGATGAAAAGTGAGAAAAAAGTTGAAAGACATAGATTACCTACCAAAAAGGGCCAACATCTATCTAATAGGAGTTTCAGACTGAGAATAGCAAATAAATAATAGGAGTAGATCTCTCAGGGCTAAAGATCCAAGTCTTCAGATTGAAAAGTCCTACTCACTGTTAATCCATATGAATGAAAAACACCCATATCTGGCAATATCCTAGAGGAATCTCACAATTCGATAAAAAGAAACTCCTAAAAGATCCCAAAAAGAAAAAAATAGAGGAGGCCGAGGCGGGCGGATTGCTCAAGGTCAGGAGTTCAAAACCAGCCTGAGCAAGAGCGAGACCCCGTCTCTACTATAAATAGAAAGAAATTAATTGGCCAACTGATATATATATAAAAAATTAGCCGGGCATGGTGGCGCATGCCTGTAGTCCCAGCTACTCAGGAGGCTGAGGCAGAAGGATCACTCAAGTCCAGGAGTTTGAGTTTGAGGTTGCTGTGAGCTAGGCTGACGCCACGGCACTCACTCTAGCCTGGACAACAAAGTGAGACTCTGTCTCAAAAAAAAAAAAAAAAAAAAAAAAGAAAAAAATAGAGACTATATCAAAGCAAGGAGAACTATATTGGTATTATACTTATCAGTTCACTGGATGCTAGAAAACAAGGGAACAATGATTTTTTTAAATCTCTGAGGGACAATGATTTTGAGCCTAGACTTTTATAACCACCTGAATTAGCATTTAACACATTGAGTGCCATATTAGAAAAAAAAATTTATTTTTTCCTGGGGCTATGCTGTTTTATTACCAAAATAGAATAAAAAATTCGAAAACAAAATGATCTTTTCTAATTTAATGAAAAATTTGTTATTTTTTATTGTTTTCTGTGCATGAGTTATATGCAACTCAAAAAATAGTTCATAAAGGTAAAGGTAAAGAGACATATGAATTACATATGCTTCACAGGGTCCCGGGCTCAAAACTATCGTGAGTTAAATACAACTCATGTGGCTGCTAATGGGGAGCAAAATAATGACTTTTTAAAACTGAGGAAATTTATCATCCACAGACCTTTCCTGAAAGAATTGTTTAAGGATGTACTATAGCAAAATGAAATAGGAATCTAAGAAAGAGGAAGCTATCAGGTTGCAGAAACAGGACACTCAAAAGAAATCCTAGGCTGTGCGCAGTGGCTCACGCCTGTAATCCTAGCATTCTGGGAGGCAGAGAGGTGGAAGGATCATTTGAGGTCAGGAGTTCGAAACCAGCTTGAGCAAGAGCGAGACCCTGTCTCTACTAAAAATAGAAAGATATTAATTGGACAAATAAAAATATATAGAAAAAAAATTAGCCAGGCATGGTGGTGCGCATGCCTGTAGTCCCAGCTACTCAGGAGGCTGAGGCAGTAGGATCACCTGAGCCCAGGAGTTTAAGGTTGACGTGAGCTAGGCTGATGCAATGGCACTCTAGCCAGGGCAACAGAGTGAGACTCTGTCTCAAAAAAAAAAAAAAAAAAAAAAAGAAAGAAATCCTAGAATACTACTTGTGCAACAGGCCCCCAAAAGAAATACTGTGAAGAAAATTGGTCATCTTAGTGGATAAAAGTGTTCTATAATATCAAATTTAAAAATCACAATATAGTCTACTTTTCCTCTAAGAGGTACAAGTTTAGTGATAGATAATTACCTAACTTTCACTACCTGGTCTAAACACTCTATTTGAACCTGCTATTTCTTACATCATGGCAGAACACAAATACCTGTTCTTGGTTTTGATGTTAAGCATTAAGCCATAGACAATTTATGGATGATTTAATTCACATTAGAGAACAAAAATATTAGGTTGGTGCAAAAGTAATTGTGGTTTTGGAATTGTTGCCATTTACCATTTGGTATTGGAATACATTTTTTTTTTTTTGGAGACAGAGTCTCACTCGTTGCCCCAGCTAGAGTGCCATGGCATCAGCCTACCTCACAGCAACCTCAAACTCCTGGGCTCAGGTGATCCTCCTGTTTTGGCCTCCTGAGTAGCTGGGACTACAGGCACGTGCCACCATTCCCAGGTAATTTTTTCTATATATTTTTGGTTGACCAATTAATTAATTTCTATTATTAGTTGAGATGGGGTCTCCCTCTTGCTCAGGCTGATTTGGAACTCCTAACCTTGAGCGATCTGCCCACCTCGGCCTCCCAGAGTGCTAGGATTACAGGCGTGAGCCACCATGCCCGGCCTAATATGTATTTCTCACTTTTTTTGCTAATGACTTATTACTTGTTTACTTTGTATTTATTTTAGACTGACAAAAAGCAAATTCGACTGATTTTCTTATTTGAGTTCAAAATGGGTCGTAAAGCAGAGGAGACAACTCACAACATCAAAAACACATTTGGCCCAGGAACTGCTCACGAATATACAGTGAGGTGGTAGTTCCAGAAGTTTTGCAAAGGATACGAGATCCTTGACGATGAGGAGCGCAGTGGCTGGCCAATTGAGATGACCAGTTGAGTGCAATCACTGAAGCTGATCCTCTTACAACATGACAAGTTGCCCAAGAACTCAATGTCGTCAGTCATTTTGTCATTCTATGGTCATTTGGCATTTGAAGCAAATTGGAAAGGTGAAAAAGCTCAATAAGTGGGTACCTCATGAGCTTAATGAAAATAAAAAAAAATTGTCGTTTTGCCGTGTCGTCTTCTATTCTTGTACCCAATAATGAACCATTTCTCATCTGGACCATGACGATACAATGAAAAGTGAATTTTATATGCCAACCGGTGACCATCAGATCAGTGGTTGGACCAAGAAAAAGCTCCAAAGCACTTCCCAAAGCCAAACTTGCACCAACTAAAGGTCATGATCACTGTTTGGTGGTCTGCTGCTGTTCTGATCCAGCATAGCTTTCTGAATCCTGGCGAAACCATTCCATCTGAGAATTATGTTCAGCAAATTGATGAGATGCACCAAAAACTGCAATGTCTACAACCAGCACTGGTCAACAGAAAGGGCCCAATTCTTCATAACACCTGACCACACCTTGCACAACCGTGACTTTAAAAGTTGAACAAATTGGGCCAGGAAGTTTTGCCTCATCCTCCATATTTCCTGACTTCCCACCAACCAACTTTTACTTCTTCAAGAATCTCAACAACTTTTTGCAGGGAAAAATGCTTCCACAACCAGCAGGATGCACAAAATGCTTTCCAAGAGTTTGCTGAATCTCATAGCACAGATCTTTATGCTATGGGAATAAACAAACTAATTTTTCATTGGCAAAAATGTGTTGATTGTAATGGTTCCTATTTTATTAATAAAGATGTGTTTGAGCCTCGTTATAATGATTTAAAATTCATGGTCTGAAATTGCAATTACTTTTGTACCAACCTAATATAACGCGTCCAATGACAAGCCATGGCATGTTGAGAGGTATACATATTAATATTATGGTATAGCTAGGAAGGAAGAAAAAAAGAAGCATGGGGATGCTGAGTGCCTCAACTTACCCAGCAGAAAATCAGGGGATACTGAGCATAGGGTTAGAGATCTCAGCAGGGATGTTTGGAGAAGGTAGAAGGCCAGGCCTGGTGAACAGGAGGGCAGGGAGCTGCATGAAAAGTAGTAGTGGATGGCTAAGGCTAAACTAGGAGTGGTGAGCGGAAGGGGCGGGTGGAGCAGGATCGTTGAGCGGAAGGGGCGGGGCTGAGCACGTGAGAGGGAGTGGGCTTCCTCTGTGGCTCAGGCGCCTGCGCAAACTAGATACCTCACCAGCCCTGGAGCTCGCGCCTCTAGGCTTTACCTCACCTCCTTGGTGCCGTTGAGTTGGCCACACCTCGCTCTGTCTCACTGGACGCGCCATGACTCACCTGCCCAGGGTCTGCCCCCTCATCCGCCGCCTGCGCGTGGCCCTGCTTTGCCAGCGGCCCGGCCGTCGCTTCACCCACTCGGAGGCCGAGCGCCAGCGGCCCGCGTCGGGCTTGGTGGGTTGGGGCCACGCGCCAAGGCGGCACACACCGGGCAACAGGCGGGCCGAGGCGTGGTGCCCCGACGGGTGGGAAGGAGGGAGAGGATAGGATAGGCGTGAGGCTTGCGTGGGGGCTTCTGTGGCGAGGCCGCCATTAGAGAGGGTTCGGGGAGAGGGCCGCGGTGGTGGGAGGCAAGGAACTCTGAGGAGTGCGCGGGAACTGCAGTCTCCTTCGTGGTTACCCTTTATGAGCATGGAGCCAGCGGGGGAGGGGTGCAGAGCCCTTGTTTCTTCAGAGTAGTTTAGCACCTACCTCTTCGCTGCCAAGAACTATCATTTCTCCCCCGAACGGCCAGGCTGCATCGAGGTTCCAGAGCACAAATGTCAGAATAGGAGAAAAGTCAGAGGAAAATGAGTTTTCTTTAAAAATTCAGTTAGGTCATCCGTGAATTGAATTTTTGCATTTTAAGTTTCTCCAAGGCCCTGTTCCCAGGACGACTGCCTAATTCCTCAAAACATCTTAAGCAGTTTTTGTTAGGCAGCCAGTCACTGGTCCACCAAGCCATACTGGTTAACAGCGCTTTTCATCTTCTCTTCCAGGAAGTGGCTGTTGGAATCGTGGTGATTTTTTCGGCCTTCTTAACACCGTGTGCCTATGTGTTAAGCAACCTGAAGGAGTTCAGAAGAGAGTAAAGAAGATGTCGAGCAGCTGTTAACGTCCAAAACGCTTTCAGAAGAAGCTGCCTTCGGTAAATGAACGCAAATGCTTTGTTGGATAGATGATGTAACCATTGTGGATGTTCAGTTCCATAACCCTATGTTTATGGTAAATATTTCGCACTTTTTAATTACTGTGCTTTATGTAGACGTACAGACAACAAATGTTCTGCTTAATTGTTAAATAAAACTGAAACACTTATTCATGCTTGGTATTATGTGTGATCACAGATTATTTTCTAAACATCATGAAAGCTGGTGAAAATTTACTGAGAACTGGTATCAAAGGTCAGACCTAGTGACTTAGGGAATGACATCAAGTGTTATTTTATGGGAGCGGATGTTTGTATCTAGTGACATGAACCTTCAAGATTAGGTATATAGCTGTAAGGTAATAGTCATAAGTTTAAATGGCTTTTATGTTCCATGAGTACTACCACTCCACACTTTACTATTTGCTGCGAGAAGTATAACTTTTTCTTAATTTATCTTTGCCTCTTTAAATGACTGCATTCCAGGATTCGGTGAGTAAGTATATATGTATTTTATATGTACCTGTCCTAATTTAATGGTTTTGTTATTAGCTTCTCTTAGTCATCATTCAGGTTTTAAGAATCATATACACCCTTGAAATTTAGCTTGCTCTGCCAATTATGTCATGGCCATGTGCAGCATAGTTCAACTCTGAGCCTTGGTTTCATGCTCGCTGTAATGGGGACTTAAAATTACCATCTTGAAGGGATGTTGTGGAACATAAAGCATTGAGCAAAGATAAAGCACCTCCTGGCATAGCGTCTGAAATAGAGTAGTCAATAAATAGAAGTTACTGTTAAGAGGATATGTAAGTTTGCTACTAATTCAACAAATACTGCATTTCTGTGATGTGCCAAGAATTGTCTGAGGTTAGTAAGCCAAAATAGACTCCTGTCCTTATTAGACTTACAAGTCTTAGAGGACGTAAATATTTTGTTACTTTAGTATTCTCATATGTCAAAATTTATATTGGTGTATTAGTAAAGTTTCTCTGTAGACACAGAATGAACAGTGTGTGTGTGTGTGTGTGTGTGTGTGTGTGTGTGTGTACAGAAAGATTGGTTTATTTTAAGGAATTGGCTCATATGGTTGTGGAAGCTGACAGGTCTAAAATCTGCAAGGTAGGCCGGCAGCCTGGAGACACATGGAAGAGTTGACATTCAAGTCTGAAGGCAATATTCTGTCAGAATTCCCTTTTGGGAATTCTTAAGTCTTTTTCTTAAGGCCTTCAGCTGATTGGATGAGGCCCACTTGCACTATGGAGGGCAATCTGCTTTACTCAAAGTCTACTGATGTAAATGTTAATCTCTTTCAGCCTTCCCAGAAACATCTAGAATAGTATTTTGACTGAACACCATGTACTGTGGTCTAGCCAAGTTGACACATAAAATTAACCATTACAATTGGGTTAATATAACTTTTCAGAGAGAGAGATCATGAAAAAGATTGGTGATACTCCTAAAATTTAAAGGTGTGAGTACAGTGGCTAATCAAACTCTTACCAATTTTTTAAGATCTACCTTCCCAGTTCACTGATGGCAGACCTGCTCTTAGTTTCTTTAAGTGAACTCTAGCTTCTCAAGACACAGACTAAATCTTATGGTTTCGTGTGTTCAACAAGACCTGGCTCCTGCTGCCCATTTAGAACTTATTTTTTTTATTCTGTGACTCTGGTGGCTTTGTACTTCAGCTTCTGATGACTGCCTTCATTTGCTCCAAATAATGGCAAAAGACTGGTTTTCTTTCCTCCTGGCTGGGGAAGAATATTGAACTATAGGAGTCCTTTTTTTTTTTTTTTTTGAGACAGAGTCTCCCTTTGTTGCCTAGGCTAGAGTGAGTGCCGTGGCATCAGCCTAGCTAACAGCAACCTCAAACTCCTGGGCTCAAGCAATCCTACTGCCTCAGCCTCCAGAGTAGCTGGGACTACAGGCATGCGCCACCATGCCCGGCTAATTTTTTCTATATATATTAGTTGGCCAATTAATTTCTTTTCTATTTATAGTAGAGCTGGGGTCTCGCTCTTGTTCAGGCTAGTTTCAAACTCCTGACCTTGAGCAATCCGTCCGCCTCGGCCTCCCAGAGTGCTAGGATTACAGGCGTGAGCCACCGCGCCCGGCCTTATAGGAGTCTTTTATATAGAACTTTATCACTTAATTTTCTGAATCATTTGACACTCATTTTTATTTACTGAGTACTCGTATAATAACACTGTGTGTTGGGAAATGGTAGCTCATTTTGATAAATGAACTCTGTGTCCCTGTCTTTTTACTTAATTTTATATACATGAAGGTGTCATTCTAAGTACAGTTGATTCTTACTATTTGGGGCAGTTCTCTAAAGTTGCTGTGAACAGTGAATTAGTGAATACGGAACCATTGCTCCTAGAAGAAATATGTGGTTAAGTTCCTGTGAGCCTTGGGTCACAATTTTGTCAGCCTCACACAGTACATAACTTGTTTTAAGTATGTTTCTGTTTAAAAATGCCTTATTTAATATACAGATGCTCCTCAAGTTACGATGGAGTTACCTCCCAATAAACCTGTGTTTTGTTTTGTTTTTTTTCTTTTTTGAGACAGAGTCTCACTCTGTTGCCTGGGCTAGAGTGCTGTGGTGTCAGCCTAGCTCACAGCAACCTCAAACTCCTGGGCTCAAGCAGTCCTACTAACCTCAGCCTCCCGAGTAGCTGGGACTACAGGCATGTGCCACCATGCCCAGCTATTTTTTTCTATATATTTTTAGTTGTCCAGCTCATTTCTTTCTACTTTTAGTAGAAATGTGGTCTTGCTCTTGCTCAAGCTGGTCTTGAACTCCTGAGCTCAAATGATCCTCCTGCCTCGGCCTCCCAGAGTGCTAGGATTATAGGCGTGAACCACCGTACCTGGCCCCAGTAAGCACGTTTGAAGTTAACATAAGTAGAAAGGCATTTAATACACCAAACCTACTGAATATCATAACTTAGCCTTGGCCTACCTTAAACATGCTTACAGCACTTACTGGCCTACAGTTGGGGCAAAATCATCTAACACAAAACCTATTTTATAATAATTGTAGATATCATCTGTAATTTATTTAATACTTTACTGAAAATGAAAAACAGAATGGTTGTATGGGTACTTGAAGTATGGTTTCTACTGAATACATATTGCTTTTGCTCCATCGTAAAGTCCAAAAATCTTAAGTTGAACCATCACTAAGTTGTGGACTGTCAGTGTATTGTTGATTATAGATAGGTATTGATGATTAGCATTGGACTCATGGCCTACACTACTATATCTCATGCCTAATGAAGCTTATCTAATATACATATTTTCTCTGTGGAACACATCACAGCCTTTTTGCTTTTGGAACACTAGACATCGCTTTAGCTCTTTGGTTGGGGGCAGTATTTTTGGTCGGAGGGAGGGGACCCTCCTTTTTTAGGGGAGGTTGGTTTAAACAGTGAAATCATCAACAAAAAGTACAAAAATGTGGCACTAAATAGACCATGGAAAGGATGCTTGTTTAAAGTAGGAGAGCTGAAACGAGGCCTAAGCATTGCCTTGTTTTGACTTCAGCTGGGAATGTGTACATCAGGAGAGTCAAATTTTTGCCACTCTGTGCATGTCCTCAAATGACCAGAAAGTGCTGCAAGTATTGACTTTGGGATTACAAATAAGTTTTAGCAAGTAGGTGAATTTGCAGATATAGAATCTGCAAATGAGGATAGACTATATTGGCATTTCATAAACTTTTCAAATTAATTGTGGTGGTCTTTATATTTAAAAATTCAAATCTGAGGCCAGGCGCGGTGGCTCACTCCTGTAATCCTAGCACTGTGGGAGGCCAAGGTGGGTGGATTGCTCAAGGTCAGGAGTTCAAAACCAGCCTGAGCGAGACCCCGCCTCTACTAAAAAATAGAAACTGGCCAGGTGTGGTGGCTCACGCCTGTAATCCTAGCACTCTGGGAGGCCGAGGCGGGTGGATTGCTCGAGGTCAGGAGTTCGAAACCAGCCTGAGCAAGAGCGAGACCCTGTCTCTACTATAAATACAAAGAAATTAATTGGCCAACTAATCTATATATAAAAAAAAATTAGCCGGGCATGGTGGCACATGCCTGTAGTCCCAGCTACTGTAGTCCCAGCTACTCGGGAGGCTGAGGCAGTAGGATTGCTTGAGCCCAGGAGATTGAGGTTGCTGTGAGCTAGGCTGATGCCACAGCACTCACTCTTGCCTGAGCAACAAAGTGAGACTCTGTCTCAAAAAAAAAAAAAAAAAAATTGAGTATTTTTCATTTATATCTGGATTCTACCTAAGGATAAGTGTTTCTGAAACACTGAGACTTTTATTTTACTCATTATCAAAGTTTTAATGAATTAATCTATTAGAATGTTTAGTTTTTTTTTTAAATCCAAAGATAATGATGTTTACTAGAGACATGTCCCCTAAGAAAAGTTGAAAATAGAGGGATGCGCCTTCTGCAAATGACGATGGGGAGGAAAAAGGCATTTTTACTTTCCTTTTCTTTGAAATACATTGAAAAATGACAAAATGGAAATGTAGAGAAAAATGCCATTTTCAATGAATTAGAAAATAAGACACAAACTATAAAATAGCAAATACTATAAACAAGGAACCTGAAATAAAGTCTGAAAGCCATCTGGAGCTATCTCCTTATTCCTTAAGCAGAATCTGGATTTCACCAAGTTTTGAAAGGCATATGCACTGACTCTTTGTTTTAGCGGTGCTTGGATGGGGCTACCAGAGAAATAACAAGCACCTCTTTAGGAAACTCTCTAGGGGATTTGGTTTACTTGCCATTTTTTATGATCTAGCCTCCAAGATGAGGCTAGATCTAGTCAACAAGAGACTGCAAGAAGTGAAGTGAGGTAGATGAAAGAGAATTACAATACAAAATATCATACCTTAACCCAAAGGGTGTTGCTGTGAGCCTCAGTGCAAAACACTGGTGGCAGCAAAGGAAATAAGTTAGGTAGGAATGTGTTCCAGACATCAAAACTCTGTGAAATTCTCCACCTTGATTCCCCTTACTTCTACTTATACTGTTCTTCAACATGTACCTGGCCCAATTAAAAGACTAGATTGTACATAAAAACTTGGAAAAATTAAAATATAGGGACTTCCAGTTTCTAGTTCCACACATAATAAAGAGCTTGCAAATTGACACTCCATCCTAACAACAAATAAAAAGCTGAACAGACTGAAAATTCAATGACTCTTCTTAGATCCATAAGAGAGCTGAGCAAACAGGGCACACTGCAGCCCTCAAGATTGGAAAGACTGACAGGAAAATGCAGGGAGTTATGGCTTAGCCGAGCAGAGACTCATGAGTGGAAACTGCCAAGAGAACAAGTGCTGAGGTAGGAAAACCTGAACTATAATTGGCAAATTGCTGTAGGCTCAATGTGGATGACTCTGAGAATTTAAAATGGCAGGGGGACCCAGAAATAGGGGGACATCTTAGTCTGTTTTTGTTGCTATAAAGAAGTACCTGAGGCTGGGTAATTTATAAAGAAAAGAAGTTTATTTGGTTCATGATTTATTTGGCAGGCTGCACAAGAAGCCTGGCACTGACATATACTCAGCTTCTTCTGAGAGCCCCATGCTGCTTCCACTTGTGGAAGGCAAGAGGGAGCCAGTGTGCAGAGGTCATGTGGTCAGAGTGGAAGCAGGAGAGAGTGGGGGAAGGTGCCAGGCTCTTTTCAACAACCAGCTTTCAGGAGAACTTTTTTTTTCTTTTGAGACAGAGTCTGCCTATGTTTCCCTTGGTAGAGCACAGTGGTATCACCACAGCTCACTGCAACCTCAAACTCCTGGGCTCAAGCAATCCTCCTGCCTCAGCCTCCCAAGTAGCTGGGACGACAGGGGTGCCACCACGCCCAGCGTATTTTTCTATTTTTAGTAGAGACAGGGCATCACTCTGTTCAAGCTGGTCACTCTATTCTTCTTAAAAGGCCTGCATTCATGGGGAACTAGTTAACCAAATTCTGACCTATTGGAGTTTTGCCAGAGCCTAACTCACCTTGGGGAAAAGAAGTACCCAACTCCAGTCAGCTGTATCCTTCCATGTCGGAGAAGGGAAATATCCAACACTAGCCCATTTAGCCATCCTGTCCCACCTAAGGGGGGGAGAAAAAATGATATACATGTATGAAGTTCATAATCCAGAGGCATAGGCTTACTGAAAGACTGACACCTAATCATGGAACTACAGAAGACTTCTCCTTCCCACAACCTAACTACTGTATTACTAAAAGCCTATTTACAGCAGTTCCTTTTACCTGGTACTCCATGTCTGGCTATCAAGAAAAAATGATAAGGCATAAAGAACAATTTTAAGAGACAGAGCAATCAGCAGAACAAGACATTGTGGGGATGGTGGAATTATCAGACCAGAAATTTAAAACAACTATTATTAATATGGTAAGGGATCAAATGGATAGAATAGATAGTATGCAAGAACAGAGGGACAATGTAAATAGAGAGATGGAAATACTAAGAGCGAGCCAAAAAGAAATGCTAGGGATCAAAAACACTGTAACAGGGCCGGGAGTGGTGGCTCTTGCCTGTAATCCTAGCACTGTGGGAGGCTGAGGCGGGTAGATCGTTTGAGCTCAGGAGTTCGAGACCAGGCTGAGCAAGAGTGAGACCCCATCTCTACTAAAAATAGAAAGAAAATTAGCTGGACAACTAAACATATATAGAAAAAATTAGCCGGGCATGGTGGTGCATGCCTGTAGTTCCAGCTACTCAGGAGGCTGAGGCAGAAGGATTGCTTGAGCCCAGGAGTTTGAGGTTGGTGTGACCTAGGCTGACGCCATGGCATGCTAGCCCAGGCAACAGAGGGAGACTGTGTCTCAACAAACAAACAAAAAACCCCACTGTAACAGAAATGAAGAAAGTCTTTGATGGGCTTATTAGTAGACTGGATGTGGCTGAAGAAAGAATCTCTGAGTTTAATACATCATTAGAAACTTCCAACACTAAAAGCAAAGAGAATGAAAGGCTGGAAAAAAAAAAGTAAAAATATCCAAGGACTGTGGAAAAACTACAAAAGGTGTAGCATACATGTAATGGGAATACCAGAAGGAGAAAAAAATAGAAGAAATATTTGAATCAATAACGACTAAGGATTTCCCTAAATTAATGTCAAACATCAAACCACAGATCCAAGAAGCTCATAGAACACCAAACAGGGTAAATGCCAAAAAAGACACCTAGGCATATCATTTTCAAACTACAGAAAATCAAAGAAAAATCCTGAAAGAAGCTACAATAAAAACAAAAAACACAACTTATAGAGAAACAAAGATAAAAATTATACATGACTTCTCTTCAGAAATCATGTAAGCAAGAAGAGAATGGAGTGAAATATTTAAAGTACTGAGAGAAAACCCCAACAATTTAGAATTCCATACCCTGCAAAATTATCCTTCAAAAGTTAAGGAAAAATAAAGCCTTTCTCAGAGAAACAAAAAATTAGGAAATTTGTTACCAGTAGACTTGTCTTCCTAGAGAGGTTAAAAGAAGTTCTTTGGAGAGAAGGAAAATAATATAGGACAGAAACTCAGATCTACATAAAGAAAGAACATCAAAGGAGGAATAAATGAAAATAAAATTAAAAATTTTTTCTTCTCAATTGATCTAGAAGATGACAGTTTGTTCAAAGTAATAGCAACAATGTGTTCAATTATGTATGCTTGTGTATATATCTTATGTGTGTATATTATACGGTAACAAATATGTATAAATCTTATGTATTTATGCTTCATACCCTAACAAATATTAAGTCAATTATATCAATAATGACTTTGAATATCAACATCTAACTGCACCAATTAAAATAAGAGGATTGAGGAAGGAAATAGCAGAGGATATAAACAGGTGGAAAACCATACCAGGCTCATGGGTCAGCAGAATCAACATTATTAAAATGTCTATACTACCCAAAGTGATCTACAGACTCAATGAAATCCCTATTAAAATACCATCATCATTTTTAACAGATATAGAAAAAATAATCTTACACTTTGTATGGAACCAGAGAAGACCCCATGTAGCAAAAGCAATCCTAGGCAATAAAAACATAATTGGAGTTATCAATTTACCAGACTTCAAACTATACTACAAGGCTTTAGTAATTAAAACAGCTGAGTACTGGCACAAGAACAGGGACATTGACCAGTGGAACAGAACAGAGAAGCTAGATATAAAACTATCCTCAAATAGCCATGTAATCTTTGACAAAGCAAACAAAAACAAACACTGGGGAAAAGAATCCTTATTCCATAAATGGTGCTGGAAAAACTGGATAGCCACATGTAGAACACCAAAACAGGATCCACACCTTTTACTTCTCACAAAAATCAACTCACGCTGAGTAACAGACTTAAACCTAAGGTGTGAAACTATTAGAATTCTAGAGGAAAACGTTGGAAATACTACTTTAGACATTGGCCTAGGCTAAGAATTTATGAAGAAGACCCCACAGGCAATCACAGCAACAACAAAAATAAATAAATGGGACCTGATCAAATTAAAAAGCTTCTGCACAGCCAAAGAAACTGTTAAGAGAGCAAACAGACAACCTACAGAATGGGAGAAAATTTTCGCAAGCTACACATCCGATAAAGGGCTGATAATTAGAATCTATTTAGAACTCAGGAGGAGGATTATATAATGATAAAGGAGTCAATTCTCAAAGAAGTCATAACAACCCTTAACAGAGCACCTAATAACAGAGCATCAAAATACATAAGACAAAAACTGATAGAGGCCGGGCGCCGTGGCTCATGCCTGTAATCCTAGCACTCTAGGAGGCCGAGGCGGGCAGATTGCTCAAGGTCAGGAGTTCGAAACCAGCCTGAGCAAGACCAAGACCCCGTCTCTACTATAAATAGAAAGAAATTAATTGGCCAACTAATATATATAGAAAAAATTAGCTGGGCATGGTGGCGCATGCATGTAGTCTCATGTACTCGGGAGGCTGAGGCAGAAGGAGTGCTTGAGCCCAGGAGATTGAGGTTGCTGTGAGCTAGGCTGATGCCACGGCACTCACTCTAGCCTGGGCAACAAAGTGAGACTCTGTCTCAAAATACAAAACAAACCAAAACTGATAGAATTGCAAGAAGAAATAGATGAATCCACTATTATAGTTGGAGACTTTAATACCCTATCATAAATGGACACATCCAGTGGCCAGGAAATTAGTAAGGACATGGTTGATTACAACAATACCATCAGTCAACTGGATATAATGAACATTTATAGATAACTTTATCTAACAGCAGCAAAATACAGAAGCTTACAGGGTATATTCACTAAGAAAGTCCACATTCTGGGCCATAAATCACACCTTAACAAATTTTAAAGAACAGAAATCATTCTGTCTGCTTTCAGACCATAATGGAATTAAACTAGAAATCAATAACAGAAAAATAGCTGGAAAATACCTAAATACTTGGAGATTATCTAAATAACACATGGGTCAAAAAAGATGTCTCAATAGAAATTAATGGGCCGGGCGCGGTGGCTCACGCCTGTAATGCTAGCACTCTGGGAGGCCAAGGTGGGCGGATTGCTCGAGGTCAGGAGTTCAAAACCAGCCTGAGCAAGAGCGAGACCCTGTCTCTACTATAAATAGAAAGAAATTAATTGGCCAACTAATGTATATAGAAAAAATTAGCCGGGCATGGTGGCACATGCCTGTAGTCCCAGCTACTCGGGAGGCTGAGGCAGGAAGATCGCTTGAGCTCAGGAGTGTGAGGTTGCTGTGAGCTAGGCTGACACCACGGCACTCACTCTCGCCTGGGCAACAAAGTGAGACTCTGTCTCAAAAAAAAAAAAAAAAAAAAAAAGAAATTAATGAATATTTTGAACATGATGTGAAAGCGAAATGAAGTGAAATGAAAATGAAAATACCGCTACCAAAACTTGTGGGATGCTGCAAAAGCAGTGCTTAGAGGAAAATTTATAGCATTGAGTGTATATATCAGAAAGGAAGAAAGATTGAAAATCAATTATCTTAACCTCCCTCTTCAAAAACAAGAAAAAGAAGTGCAAATTAAATCTGAAACAAGCAGAAGAAAATAAATAATTACAGCACAAGTCAATGAAATGGAAACAGGATATCAATAGAGAAAATCAACAAAACCAAAGATGGTTCTTTAAAAAGATTAATAAAATAGGTAAGCCTTTAGCCAGGCTATCTAAGAAAAAAAGAGAGAGAACACAAATTGCTAATATCAGAAATGAATGAGGGGACATCACTACAGATATGGTGGGAATTAAAAGGATAATAAAGAGAAATATTGTGAACAACTCTGTGCCCACAAATTTGATAACCTAGATAAAATTGACCAATTCCTTCAAAGACACAATTTGCCAAAACTCACACAAGATAAAATAGTTTGAATAGGTTGATATCTACTAAATAAATTGAATCAATAATTAATAACTTCCAAAACAGAAAGCAACAGGCCCAGATGGGTTCACAGGTGAATTCTACCAAACATTTAAGAAAGAAATTATCCAATTCTCTACAATCTTTTCCAGAATATAAAAGCAGAGGGAATACTTTCTAATTCATTCTATGAGGCCAGCACTACCTTAATAAAGCCAGACGACATTACAAGCAAAGATAACTACAGACCAATATTTCTCATCAACCATAGATGCAAAAAGCCTCAACACAATATAAGCAAATCAAGCCCGACGATGTATAAAAAGAATTATACACCATAACCAAGTGGGATTTATCCCAGGTATGCAAAGCTGGCTCGACATTTGAAAATCAACTAATGCAATTCATCAAATCAACAGGCTAAAAAGGAAGAATCAAATAATCTTATCAATAGATGCAGAAGAAACATTTGACAAAATGCAACACCCATTTATGATAAAAAAAAAAACAAAAACCTCTCAGTAGAAATAGAGGGGAACTTCTTCAACTTGATAAAGAATATGTATAAAAACCTACAGCTGGCCGGGCGCGGTGGCTCACGCCTGTAATCCTAGCTCTCTGGGAGGCCGAGGCGGGCGGATTGCTCAAGGTCAGGAGTTCAAAACCAGCCTGAGCAAGAGCGAGACCCCGTCTCTACTATAAATAGAAAGAAACTAATTGGCCAACTGATATATATATAAAAAAAAATTAGCCGGCGCATGCCTGTAGTCCCAGCTACTCGGGAGGCTGAGACAGAAGGATCGCTCGAGCCCAGGAGTTTGAGGTTGCTGTGAGCTAGGCTGACGCCACGGCACTCACTCTAGCCTGGGCAACAAATCGAGACTCTGTCTCAAAAAAAAAAAAATAAAAAAAAAAAAATAAAAACCTACAGCTAATATCATACTTGATAGTGAGAAACTAGAAACTTTCCCACTAAGATCAGGAACAACACAAGGATATTCTTTCTCACCACTCCTTTTCAATATTGTGCTGGAAGTCCTAAAAAGGAAATAAAAGATGTACCTGATCTGGAAGGAAAAAGTAAAACTGTCTTTTTTGTAGATGATGTGATTGTCATCTGTATTCTTCTGTTATATTTCTGAAAATCCAAAAGAATTGATAAAAAACTTCTGGAACCATTAAGTGATTATATAATGGTTATAGGATATAAGGTTAATATACAAATATCAATTTCTGGCTGGGCGCGGTGGCTCACGCCTGTAATCCTAGCTCTCTGGGAGGCCGAGGCGGGCGGATTGCTCAAGGTCAGGAGTTCAAAACCAGCCTGAGCAAGAGCGAGACCCCGTCTCTACTATAAATAGAAAGAAATTAATTGGCCAACTGATATGTATATAAAAAATTAGCCGGGCATGGTGGCTCATGCCTGTAGTCCCAGCTACTTGGGAGGCTGAGGCAGAAGGATCGCTCGAGCCCAGGAGTTTGAGGTTGCTGTGAGCGAGGCTGACGCCACGGCACTCACTCTAGCCTGGACAACAAAGCGAGACTCTGTCTCAAAAAAAAAAAAAACAAATATCAATTTCTTTCCTATAGTCCAGTAATAAACAATTAATATTTTGAATTAAAAACATAATGCCAGTTATATTGGCATCCCCCAAAATGAAATTCTTAGGCTTAAATCTAACAAAATATATATAAGATTTATATGAGGAAAACTTTAAAACTCTGAAGAAAGAAATCAAGAACGAATAAATAGATATTCCATGTTTGTGGATCCAAAGACTCCATATTGTCAAGATACCAGTTTTTCTCAACTTGAGCTATAGATTCAATGCAACACTAGCAAGTAATTTTGTGGCTATCAATAAATTGATTCTAAAATTTATATGGAGAGGCAAAGGACGCAGAATAACCAACACAGTATTAAAGAAGAACAAAGTCAGAGGACTCACATGACCTGAATTCAAGACTTACTATAAAGCTATATAATCAAGATAGTGTGGTATGGTATTGCTGAAAGTACGGACAGATAGATTAAAGGAATAGAATAGAAAGCTCAGAAATAAACCTACATAAATATAGTTAACAGGTCAGTGACAAAGGAGTGAAGGCAATATGATGAAACAAAGATAATCTTTTCAACAAATGGTGCTGGAACAGTGAACGTTCATCGGCAAAAAAAATAAATAAATAAAATAAACCTAGACACATATCTTATACCTGTCACAAAAATTAACTCAAAATGATCATGGACCTAAATGTAAAATACAAAACTATAAAGCTCTAGTTTAGTTATATATACCAACTTTATATGGTTCTGCTTCTCTGGAGATACAATTTAATTTGGTTAATTTTGTGTGTCAACTTGACTGGGTAAGGGATGCCCAGATATCTGGTTAAACTTTATTTCTGGGTTTGTCTGTGAGGGTGTTTTTGGAAAAGATGAGCATTTGAATTGATGGGCTGCGTAAAGCAGATGGCCCTCCCCTGTGTGAGTGGGAAGTTTCCAATCTGCTGAGGGCCTGAATAGAACAAAAAATGGAGGAAGGTTGAATTTACTTTCTACCTGACTGCTTTAGCTGGAACATCAATCTTCTTCTGTCCTCAACACTCTGAAGGTTTTCCGGCCTTCAGACTCAGACTACAATTTATACCATTTACTCTCTAGCTTTCAGATAACACTATGCCACTGGCTTTCTTCGATCTCCAGTTTGCAGATGGCAGATCATAGGATTTCCTAATCACATGAACCAAAACCTTATAATAAATTTCTTTATACATATGATATTTATATGTGATGTATATATTTCTACTGTTGGTTCTGCTTCTCTGGAGATACAATAACATAGAAAATCTACATGACCTTGAGTGTGGCAATAACTTTTTAGATATAACATCAAATGTATGATCCATGAAATAATCACTCAGATTTCATTGGAATTAAAATTTTCTTCTCTGTGAAAGACATTGTCAAGAGAATGAAAAGACAAGCCACAGACAGGGAGAAAATATTTGCCAAAGACATACCAGATAAAAAACTAAGAGACAAAGAACTCTTAAAACTCAACAATAAGAATGGAAACAACCTAATTTAAAAAGGAGGCCAAAACCCTTACCAGACATCTTACCAAAGAAGATATACAGATGGCAAATAAGCATATGAAAAGATGCTCCACATCTTATGTCATTAGGGAAATGCAAATTAAAACAACACTGAGATATCACTAAATATTGATTAGAATGGCCAAAATCCAGAACACTGACAACACCAAATGCTGGCAAGGATGTGTAGCAACAGGAACTCTCATTCATTGTGGTGGGAATGCTAAATTGTACAGGTACTTTGGAAGACAGTTTATGGTTTATTACAAAACTGAACATATTTTTACTGTAATATCCAGCAATCATGCTCCCTCATATGCAGGTTTTTGTGTGGACATAAATTTTAATTTCTCTAGGCCTAAAGGCCAAATCCAGCCCACTGCCTGTTTTTATAAATAAAGTTTTATTGAAACACAGCCGTGCTCATTCAATTACAAATTGTCTATTGTGGATTTCATATTTAGGGTGTCCATCTCCTGGGTAAAATACATGTTTGTTTAACTATAGTCACTCCACTGGGCTATCAAACATGGAATTTATTCCTTCTATCTAACTGTACGTTTGTACCATTTAATCACTTCTCTCTGTCCTACGCAGGGCCCTGCTCACCCTTCCCAGTCTGGTTCTCTATCTTTCCACTCCCTTGGACACTTGCATTGACTTATTCTTGAGGATTCGTATTCTCACCCCATCTTTATAGGGTTGTAAGAATTTTCAGGTCAGGAAGAGAAAATTGTAGCTTTTAATCTTTAGAGAACTTCTTCCTTGGGATTAGAGAATATAAAACGATACAGCCTTGTTAGAGGTTTTAGAAGTATGGGTTTAGTATCCCTTATCTAAAATGCTTGAGAGATAAGACATATTTTCTGATTTGGAATTTTTTTGGATTTTGGAATATTTGCATATAAATAATCAGATATAGGACCCAAGTCTAAACATGAAATTCATTCATGTTTCATATATACCTTATTCACATAGGCTGAAGGCAATTTTTTTTTTTTTTTTTTTTTTTTTTGAGACAGAGTCTCACTTTGTTGCCCAGGCTAGAGTGCCATGGCATCTGTCTAGCTCACATCAACCTCAAACTTCTGGGCTCAAGCAATCCTTCTGCCTCAGCCTCCCGAGTAGCTAGGACTACAGGCATGTGCCACCATGCCTGGCTAATTTTTCTCTATATATTTATAGTTGGCCAATTAATTTCTTTCTATTTTTAGTAGAGACGGCGGTCTCACTCTTGCTCAGGCTGGTTTCGACCTCCTGACCTTGAGCGATCCACCTGCCTCAGCCTCCCAGAGTGCTAGTATTACGGGGCGTAAGCCACCGTGCCTGGCCTGAAGGCAATTTTTATTTTTACTTTTTTAGAGATGGGGTCTCGCCCTGTTGCCCAGGCTGGAGTAGAGTGCCCCAATCATAGTTCACTGCAGCCTCAAACTCCTGGGCTCAAACAATGCTCCTGCCTCAGTCTCCAGAGGAATTACAAGAATGAGCCACTGTGCAAAGCTTCTCTGAGGGCAATTTTATACAACATTTTAAATAATTTTGTGTGTAAAACAAAGTTTTGACTGCATTTTGACTTTGAGCTGACAGATGAGGTCAGGTGTAGAATTTTGCTTGTGGTGTCATGTTGGTGCTCAGAAAGTTTTGGGTGTTGGAGCATTTCAGATTAGTGATGCTCAAACTGTAGCAGCCTATGCTACTCATAAAATCAATGTGGTTACCAGAATTATGTCTCTTCTTTCAGTGTAATATATTTGAGAAGAAGAGAAAACTTAGATACATGGGTAGCATTATATAACAAACAGTGGGAGGTGAATCTCAAAGGCCAGAATGTGGAGTAGCTGGAGAGGCTGCAACAGGCCCTATGAAAGCCAACTCTAGACAGAGCGAACACCATGAGAAAGCAGAAAATTCTGCAGCAGGAGGAGCAAAAGAGTGTAGGAGCATCATGTTAGCAGCAGAGCAAGAGTGCTAGTTCATGAACTTCCACTGCTTAAATTTAGACTACTTCCAGCCCACACCTGTACTTCAGCTTCTGTTTGTGAATATCTACGATATTCTTCCTATTACTCGAGGTATAACCTTTATAAATATCTTTTACATGAACTAAGTGGAATGTGGTTTTTTTTAGTTTCTCAAAGAGCCAAACTAAAGCTGGTAGACTTGTAAGTTTGTGAAGGTTAAGAGTTTACACAGGCTTTAGATACCTGGAAAAGCCATCTCTTATTAAGCAGGATTTGGTAAATATTAATATAAACAGGCTAATAAACTTTTCTGAGGTTGGTGAATTATGGAGATTTCTGTAGTTGGCCATAAATGTTAAAGGTTTCATGACTTATTTATTTATTTATTTTTGAAACAGAGTCTTGCTCTGTTGCCCAGACTGGAGTGCAGTGGTGTGATCATAGCTCACTGTAACCTCCAACTCCTGGGTTCACATGATCCTCGTGTCTCAGTTTTCCAAGTAGCTGGGACTACAGGTGTGTGCCACGACGTCCAGCTAAATTTTCAATTTTATTTTTTTGGAGATCGGGTCTCTCTCCATGTTGCCCAGGCTGGTCTCAGACTCCTGGGCTCAAGTGATCCTCCTGCCTTGGCTTCCTAAAGTGCTGGGATTGCAGGCTTGAGCCACTGTGCCTGGCTATGACTTTTAAGCCCAAATATTACCTTATATCCTGCAGACATTTATAATGTATATCATTTGGTATATTTCAGACTTTAATAAATTGAAAAATTTCTTCACTGTCATCCCTACCTACTTGAAAATAAAACTTGTATTTAAAATGACCCATTAAACCAATTATTGTGGCTGCTTGGGATTCTAATTTGCAGAGGCAGATTTTAGAAATTTGAATGCAAGATGTCAGACTTCCTGTCGGTGATTCAGGGCTTCTCAAATATTGACATTACTTCACATTTTAAATCTCATGTTGCAAGAGTTTATACAGACCAGAATTTCAGTCCCAGTTCTGCCACTTCTTAGGATTGTGAGTTTGGGCAAATTACTTTAGTTCTCTCTTCCTCAATTTAACTCCACAGGGTTGGTTTGAGGATTAAAGATATAAATAAATAAGGAGCCTAGCACATCATAGATGCATGTGTTAGGTTTGTTCTTGTTGGATGGAGTTGGGATGACAGGTTTTCTATCTCTAGGTTCAGGAAAAATTAGAACCGTGGTATAATATCCAATTCCAAATCAAAGTAAACATTTAAAAAAGTATGAAATGGTACAATAGCTTTTTGTTTAAAAAAATGAAGATTATGAATGTAGTAAAAAGCATGAAGGCCTCCGCCTCCCATCTCTTATCCCACTTAGTCTGCCCCCAATCCAGACTAAGGGCCATCTCTGAGGCTTGGCTTCTGCTCTGACTCATCTCCTCTTCCCTCCCCCACCCCGCAGGGGCGGCTGCTTGTCTTCAGGGCTCATTTTGAATGTTATTTGCTCAGAGAAGCCCCCCTTGACCACTTTATCTAAGTAGGTCTCCCTGCTTCCTTCTGTTATTCTTGACCAATACACTTTGTGCATTTTCTTCACCATATTTATGTAAAATTGAAATTTTGTAGTATTTTTGTGTTCCTCCCCTATTGGACTATAAGCTCCATGAAGGCCAGTTTGGGGCTGTTTTGTTCATTACTATATACCAGTACCACATTTGGCATATAGAAGGTACTCAATAAATATGTGTTGGATTGAACAAAAGGTGCTTGTTTAATGTTTTACTTTAGATTATATTCAGTGTATAGATTTTTCTAGTGAATCTCATACTCATGTTTTTGCCAACATTTTAATATAGCCATACTGCAGAGATATTCTGGAAGAGTCTGAAAATAGCACACGAATGTGAAAAATTAATATAGTTTCTGGGATTCTTGAGAGTTAGGAAGGTTTGTTGATTTGTTAGTATTTATTGTCTGTCATTTAAACAAAACAAATGTGGTCCCTGCCCGTATGAAATTATATTCTTCATGCAGGAAACAGAATAATTTTATACAAAGAAATATATGTAATAGAATGTTAAAATTGAGTTATTTTTCCTCAGTTTTGGCCCAGACTCCAAGATAAAGGTGCTAATCAGTTTCAATTCTAAAGTGAGTGCCAAGAGCATGAAGCAGGATTTGCAAAGGGAAACTGGTTTTGCAACCTTTAGCAGACAAACTACCTTTAGCCTATAAAAGAAATTAGGGAGGCCCAGAGGTATTGTTGGAAATGTGAAGGGACTATTTGGAGACAGATATTGGGGTGGCGAGTCTTCTGCTCCCCCAGGGATGGGGTGTTGGCACTTGTCCCTCACTTAAAGGCTAGTAAGAGGAGCTTTAATGGAATCACTCAGGGAGCCTCATGTATGTATCTTGGAGCTTGGGGTTTCTGCACCTAAATCACCTGAAGGATGACAGGCTGTGTATGGAGCTGACTGCTAGGGGTTTTCAGTGAGAAGAGAGCTGGGCTTAGCAAGTACAGAGCTCCTCCCAATAGTGCTGTGAGGAGTGTGTTACTGTAGTCTGGGTGAGTGCTTCTGGGGGGAGAGCAAAGGACACATGGCATTGTCTTAAGAGTCTGCCTAAAAATAGTCATCTGGAGAACTGAGGAGACCTCAGTAGGAAGAAGAGGAGGTATACTCCCAGATGCCATTAGGGAGGAATTTTCTATGAGAACACTCCCAAAGAGATATATTTACCTGTGTCAAGGGAACTGCTGGTGAGTGAATGTCAAAGAAAGACATAGAGAAAGTTAGCTTTATGCTCTTGCCATACTCAGCATTAGAGGGAGATTTCCAAAAGAGTATGAGTCAAGACCTTTCTTTCACCTTAACTCTTCTCAGTCTGGCCTTGCCTCCCCCTTTCAATCTTGGGGGAGCCGAGTGTGACCTGGTAAGTAAGGAATAAGAAATGGGCATGCCAGGCTGGAAACTGAAAAGGCCAATGTGCTGCTTTTCTGGAGGAAGGGAAAACTAACTTTAGATGAAGTTAATATATTTTTAAAATTTCCCTGGACTGGACATATTAATATTAATTTATGAATTGGGAATTCAGTGCCTGTATCTATATCTATTTATCTTCTGGCTCTTAATAATACAAGGCATGTAATAGATGTGTCTCTGACAGGGAGGTTCATTATTGGCCAAATGTCACACACATATCCCAGGAGGTTGCAAAATGCCTGAGATGTTTCCACCCACCCTGTTCTATGCCTTAGTTTTAAAAATGAACTTCAGAGCAGCTTTGGGAAGAAAAGAACACAATTTCTCTACTCTAAATGTGTAAGGGTATGTGGTACACAGAATGTCTGCCCTCCCACTCCGAAAAGATGTCTGGTTCCTAATTCCCCAGACCTGTCAAATGTCACCTTACATGGCAAAAGGGACTATATATATATTTCCAAGGAAGATTTTTTATTATATTCTTTTCCTTCATATATATGTATGTGTATATATATACACACACACACAAACGTACATATATAATAGGGCTTAACAGTTTGCATGTCATTTTCACATACATTTTTTATTTACTCATGTGCTTAATTCAGTATTTCTAGGTGTCTAGCACCTGAGGATATAAAAATGAATAAGACGTGGAGATGAAGAGACCGAGGCTCCGAGAGGTTAAGTGACTTGCCCAAGGCCTGTATTCAGTGAGTGGTAGAGCCTATCCTGGAATCCATGTCTTCTGACTCCAAATTCCATCCATTTTATCTTCTGCCTCATCAGTTAATGAAAAGAGCTACCACTGATATGTGTTTGTATTGTGTTGAGTGAGCTTCTGCTGTTTGTATCTCAAGTCATGACACTCAATGAGGATACAAAGATGTATGTCAGAGTGTGTCATTAACCTAAAATAAAATGGGAGACTAGATGAGGTAGAATGTCCAATCTCCCAGTTTTAATTTCAGAATAAAAGGTAAAATGTAAGAAATAATCCAAGATAAAATATGATAAATATTATAAAAGAACAAGAAATAAAATGACTTATTATATAAAAGGCTAAAGAAAGACTATTTGGCTAGGAGCTGGGATAGAAAATCAAACAGAACGTCTTCCTTTATGGAGGATGTGACATTTGGACTGGTCTTGAAAGAGGTCTTAGAAGAATTATCTCGGCTGGGCGTGGTGGCTCACGCCTGTAATCCTAGCACTCTGGGAGGCCTAGGCAGGAGGATTGCTCAAGGTCAGGAGCTCGAAACCAGCCTGAGCAAGAGCGAGACCCCATTTCTACTATAAATAGAAAGAAATTAATTGGCCAACTAATCTATATATATAAAAAAAAAATTAGCCGGGCATGGTGGCGCATGCCTGTAGTCCCAGCTACTTGGGAGGCTGAGGCAGGAGGATTGCTTGAGCCCAGGAGTTTGAGGTTGCTGTGAGCCAGGCTGACGCCACAGCACTCACTCTAGCCTGGGCAACAAAACGGGACTCTGTCTCAAAAAAAATAAAATAAAATAAAAAAAGAATTATCTCCTGTATGCTGGGATAGTTTTGGATCTTTCTCATGGCCATATAGTTTTTGTGAGAGAAAGATTGTAGGTTATTTATTTATTTATTTTAGAGACAGGGTCTTGTTCTGTCACCCAGGCTGGAGTGCAGTGCCCTGATCATAGCTCACTGCAGCCTCGAACTCTTGGATTCAAGCAATCTTCCTGGCTCAGCCTCTTGAGTAGCTGGGACTACAAGCACATGCTACCATGGCTGGCTAATTTTTTGTAGAGGCAGGGTCTTGATATGCTGCCCAGGCTGGTCTCTAACTCCTGGCCTCCAGTGATTCCCCCACTTTGGCCTCCCAAAGTGTTGGGATTACAGGCATGAGCCACCTTGCCAAGCCTGTGGGTTCATTGTAGTCTTAGCATTCACCATGGCCTACTTTGTACCCGAAATGTGTTAATAGTTTCCATTTTCTTTCTTACGTGAGAGGATGGGGAGAAGTGGGAATTGGGTTTGTTGAGGCAAATGGTTACGGATGGGTAGGGAAGTAAGGCAGAAAAAATGTCTAATATACAGGCGGGTTCCATTTCAGATCATCTCAATAAAATGGATACTGCAATTAAGTGAGTCATATGAATTTTTGGTATCCTAGCATATATGAAAGTTTATACTATTTGTAGTCTATTAAGTATGAAATAGCATTATGTCTAAAAAACTATGTACTTACCTTAATTAACAATACTTTATTGCTAAAAAATACTAATGATCATCTGAGCCTGCAGTGAGTCATAACCTCTTTGCTGGTGGAGGGTCTTGCCTTGCTGTTGACAGCTGCTGACTGCTTAGAGTAGTGGTGGTTGCTGAAGGTTGGGGTGGCTGTGGCAATTTCTTAAGACGATGATGAAGTTTGCTGCATCAACGGATTCTTCTTTTCACAAAAGATTTCTCGGTAGCATGTGATTCTGTTTGATAACATCTTCCTCAGAGTAGGCTTATTTCAAAATGGGAGTCTATCCTCTCAAACCCTGCTGCTGCCTTATCAAATAAGTTTATGTAATATTCTCAATCTTTTGTTGTAATTTCAACAATGTCCATAGCATCTTCACCAGGAATAGATTTCATTTCAAGACACCACTTTCTTGGCTCATCCATAAGAAGCAACTCTTGATCTGTTCTTTTACCATGAGATTGCAGCAATTCAGTGTCATCTTCACACTCCATTTCTACTTCTAGTTTTCTTGCTATTTCTACCATATCAGCAGTTCTTTCCTCCGCTGAAGTCTTTCTTTAACCCCCCAAAGTCATCCATGAGAGTTGGAATCCACTTCTTTCAAACTCCTATTAACGTTGATGTTTTGACCTCTTCCATGAATCAGGAATGTTATTAGTGACATCTAGAATAAAGAATCCTGTCCAGAAGATTTTCAATTTACTTTGCCCAGATTCATCAGACAAATCATTTGTTATCAATGCCAACTATATAGCCTTATGAAATTTATTTATTTATTTAGAGATAGGGTCTTGCTCTGTCACCCAGGCTGGAGTGCAGTGGTATGATCATAGCTCACTGCAGCCTCCAACTCCTGGGCTCAAACTATCCTCCTGCCTCAGCCTTCCAAGTAGCTGGGACTACAGGTGCTTGCCACCACACCTGGCTGTGGTTGATTTTTAAATTCAATATGGAAAGAGCAGAACTCAGGGTTCTTGTCACCTGGCCCCCAATTGTCGTTTTCTCTTTTAAGTAAGTACTGGCCAGTTTCATGAATTTGCTTTCTTATGGATGCATCTTCTGCCTCCCCCTGCCCCACTTCTCAGTTTTTCTGCCACATATTAGCAGAATATGATTTTTAGAAAGTTTATGAGTTTTAGAATGTTGAAGAGGAGAAAGCAGGGAGATCTTTGAAGGTATATGTGTGTGTGATGATTGAGGATGGTTGGTGGGGAGGAAGCAATGCCTTTAGACAAGAGTCTATTTTTTGGTATGTATTTTAAACTAAAAAGGCAATTTATTAATTTACAATGAGAAGAAACACAGATGTCAAGGTGACTGAGTATTGGCATCCTTTGGCTGTACCACTTTTTATAGGCAAGTTATAAAGAGAAGTTTTTTGATGACCATGAAAATAAAAACAAAGGACTTAATTATATAATTAGAATGCTTGCTGTAACTGGGCTAAGGTCATTTGATAGATCTACTTTCATAAAAGGATTTACCAGGACCAGGCAGTTTGAGTTCCTAGACCAGGGTATTGCTAGTGATGTGACACTCTTCTTTCTGTGCTTCCATGTCTAACTAACCATTTCTCTAGATCATGCTGTGTGGATATGACTTATCTGTATTTTTTCCTCCTTTTAAAAATTGTGGTAAAAAACACATAACAAACTTACTATCCTTAACCATTTCTAAGTGTATAGTTCAGTAGTGTTGGCTCATTCTTTTTTATTTTTTAATTTTTTTTCTATATATATTTTTATTTGGCCAATTAATTTCTTTCTATTTTTAGTAGAGACAGGCATCTCACTCTTGCTCAGGCTGGTTTCGAACTCCTGACCTTGAGTGATCCACCCGCCTTGGCCTCCGAGAGTGCTAGGATTACAGGCATGAGCCACCATGCCTGGCCGGCTCATTCTTTTTTAAAAGTTAATATTCAGGCCGGGCACGGTGGCTCATGCCTGTAATCCTAGCACTCTGGGAGGCTGAGGCAGGCGGGTTGCTCGAGGTCAGGAGTTCAAAACCAGCCTTAGCAAGAGCGAGACTCTATCTCTGCTATAAATAGAAAGAAATTAATTGGCCAACTAATATATATAGAAAAAATTAGCTGGGCATGGTGGCACATGCCTGTAGTCCCAGCTATTCGGAAGGCTGAGGCAGCAGGATTGCTTGAGCCCAGGAGTTTGAGGTTGCTGTGAGCTAGGCTGACTCCACGGCACTCACTCAAGCCTGGGGAACAAAGCGAGACTCTGTCTCAAAAAAATAAATAAATAAAAAAAATAAAAGTTAATATTCTATAGCTTGAATATACTACAACATATTTGGTCATTCTCCTTTTGTTGGACATGCAGAACTAACCTTCCTTCCTTCTGGCCTTCCTTCCTTCTTTCCTTCTTTCTGTTAGTTTGGACAAAGTTGAAAGAAACAGCTATGTATATATGTATTTTGGGTATTTGTGCTTTTATTTCTAAAGAATACATCTCTACAAAACAATTTCCGGTAATGTGTATATATATATGTGTGTGTGTGTGTGTGTGTGTGTGTGTGTGTGTTTTCAATTTTAATGAATATTGCCTGGTTAGTTTCCAAAAGAGTTTGTAGCAGTTCATATTCCAATCAGTGATGCATTACTCTACACCTTCTCAATAATGGATGACGTTGCTTGAAAAAAATTTTTTTGTCAGTTTGATAGATAAACACTCTTAGATCAAGACCACCTTCTTGGAGAAAGCAGTTCCTTCCTTTTCCAGTCTGGATGGGGACATTCCTTTTCTAAAACATTAAAGACATTTAAAACTTCTCTCTTAGGAGGAATCTTGATCTTCCTTTTTTTGTCTACACATTTGTAGTGGAAGAGTTGAAAGTAATATATCTTTATATCTTTATCTCTTAGGTTGAGAGAAGATTTGATGATCAATTTTTTGTTTTCCAGTGTGCCCAGATTGGCTCTTTCCAATAGGATTCACCAGCTAATATTGATGTTATGTGAGGGCTAATGGCTAATCTCTTTAGGAATGGATTGGAATGGGTGAGTTTAACATTTTGTCCTTGTATCACTGAATTTGTGTTTCAGATTCTTAGGAGAGGGAGAATCTGGACAAATGCCTTGGGAAAAGCCTTTTTGAATTTGCACTTGGGCAAACTTGAAGTCAGGCAAAATACAGATCACCTTGAAAATGGGCTTTCCAGGAAACATCAGACAGATCAAATATTGGCAATCCTTTGGGAACAGGGCTGTAAAGAAGCCCCAGCCTGGTTCTGCCCCCTCCAGTGGCTGCCAGCTGCTAGTTTTCACTGCACATGCTGTCTGTTAGTTGTCAAGGCTATAGTAGATCTGAAGAGTATGGAATGGGACTAGGACAAATTAAAACACCACAAAAGTCTGTTCTTCCCAAGATTCAGCCATTTTTCTTGAGTAAATAAATGCTGCCTGGATTGCTACAAGCCCTTAGTTAATTTCCAGAGTTCTGAAACAGTTGATTTTGACAATTTTTTGGCCATTTTTCTCTTTGCTTTTATGGAGGAGAATTTTCAGAGGTCTCTATTCCACTGTTTTCACTGATGTCTTCTCAGTAACAATTAAGAGCTTGGCTGCTATGTTTTGCATGATATGGGTATATGGAAGCATACGATTTTGTGTGTGTGTGCCACAAGAGTCTTGTGATTTAGTGCTACCTACAGGTAGTACCTACCTACAGGATAGGGATAAGCCAACCTGGTGGGATGTTACCCTGGGTAAAAGAATGAGTGCAGCCAGGGGGCGAGGAAGCCAACGAAAGTTGAAGTCAGGCATTCAGGCTAGAGGAGTGGCAACATTGGGAGAGGCAAGGTTGGAACCTTGATTACAATATGGTGCATAAATATGGAAGGGCACGATGTGGGCAGGAAGAGAATATGTGGAGGAATTGGGAGAGCTTAATCATATGATCAGGCCCAGATGATTGGCTCAAGACTAGGAGCACACTGGAGTAGGGAGCTCTATTTGCCTGATTTCCATGGCATGTTCCTAGGGCAGTGTGGGGCAGACACTGCAGCTTATCAGAGTTGCTTCAGAGTAACTACCTGTAGTTTAGTTGTCAAGGCATACAGCATAGTGAAACATTGAATGATGCCAAGACAGAATTTTTCTGAATTTTGTAGTCTATAAACACTGAGTGGTTTGAGGATAGGGAAATCATTAAGAGCTGCAGTAGCCAGGCATGTTTCCATGTAGGAAGGAAACGTTCCCTTTTTGAATAATAGATAGTGTTTAGATAGGCAAGAGGTTAAGGGATTGTAGCATGCACCCACAGACATGAGGGCAGAAATGAATATGAAACAGAAAGGTGTGTGTTGGGTAAATGTGAGAACTCATTTTGGGTCACATCTGATTTCTTGGTGTAATAGAATTTGAGAATAAGAAAATTTTAAAATAGGAAATTGTCCAGAACACAATGATGTAAGATTACTAGGGAATAAAAAAGAAATAAGTGAAATGATTTTTGGGCACTGTTCAAGATAGACAGCATGGATTAATGGTAGGTCAGTTCCGTATAGTCATTCTTTTTTTCCACCCATTGTCCTTCTATTCTTCTCTTACTATCTTTAAGGAGAAAAGAGGCCTAATTTTATTAGATCCTTATTATGTGCCAGGCACCATGCCAAGCACTTTCTATGTGGATTTCATTTAATCTTCATATCTCACTTTTTTAGGTAGTCACCATTAAGCCCATTTGATAGATACAAGAGATTTGGGAGTTTTAACTGGGCCCTTTGTGGTCATCGAAACAAAATTTATCACTAGGATTGTTGGGTTTACCATCAGGGCAGGCCAGATGTCAGCTGCGGTCTTTCTTTGCATTGCAGATGCCTGTGTGTAGATTTCCTACATACATACGTGGGTGTGTGTGCATGTGTGTGTAGGAAACAGGTATTTTAGTTAAGCAGCTGTCCTTAGTAGTTATCTGGGAAAGGTTTAGTTACTGGGCTTCAGGAAGAATGGGAACCATGACAGGCTGAGACAGGCCTGAAATGAAAAGGTCATTCATAGTCCTCAGAGTTTTAGGGACCTAAGAAACAGTCTATGGATCTCTATGTGGTGATCACTGACCCAACTCAGGTATCCCCATTTGCCTTCTGTGTGTCGGTACTCTTCTCTTCCTAGGGCTAGCCAGCTGATTCTTCTACTTTTCTGTTTATATTTGTGAGAGAAAATATTTTTTGGGAGGAACATTTTATAATCCTTCAGCAAGGACTGTTTGGGACAATTTACACGAGAAGAAACTGAGGGAGTATCAGACACAGTATTTGACAGGTTTAATACTTAGAGAAATTTAATATGTTCAAAGTCAATCAATGGCAGAGCTAGGAGTTAAATGATAAAATGAGTTTATCTTAAAGTTTATATTCTTTTCACTGTTCTTGTGGGCATGACTTCGTTTTAAGCTTATGTGGGTATGTAAATAACTCCTGTCCGCAAGGAGGCTGACAATAGGTAGATAAATATGATATAAGTTAATAGACAAGTGCTATATGAATGGTTCAGGCAGAGCATACTGAAAGTTCAGATGAAGGGGAAATTTCTCCTGAGTGAATTTATTAGAGAAGGATTCATGGCTGAGGTAGTAATTGAGAAGAATAAAGGTAGGCTTTAAAGGTATAAATGTAAGAAGGGAATGGCATAAATAAAGACTTAGTGATGAGGAAGGTACAATGACAAATCTGATTACAGCACAGGGCACTAGAATCTATGGTACATACTGCTTTAGGATGCTTAATCTAAATCACGCTTGGAGCAGCATGAAGAATAGATTAGAGTGGAGTAGAGTAGCATCCAGGGAACCACTAAGGAAAGGATTTCAATAATAGAGATATGATATCAAGAAGAAATGAATTAGTGTTATGGCAAAAAATATGGAAAGAAAGAAATGAATTCAGGGGTGATTTTGAAAAAAACAGGACTTGAAGCCTGATTAGATTATATGGATGAGGCATGGGGGAAATAAGACAACACTGAGATTTCAAGTCTGAATAATAGTGACAGTGAGAATGATAGCCTCATTATAAGAAATAAAATCAGGAAGAACTGTTGGTGGGGTAGGGAAATAATGTGTGGTTTATGAGTGCTGAGTTTAAGGTGTTAATAGGGCATCTAGACATAAACATCTATGAAACAGTTACAAATGTGAGCTTGAACTTTGGCTGAGGGGCTGTTATAAAAAACAATTTAAAGATTTGAGAATCTTCAACATGTAAGTTGTAGTTCAAGCATAAGAGTGGATAAGATATCCAAAGGAGAGACAGACCTTAGAGAAAGATAAGAATTCCAAGGGCAAACTTTTGATAAACAACTCACATTTTTGGGGGTAGGATGCAGAAGATGAAGAAATCAAAAGATGCTACATGTCCAAGATGGCAGTATGTTCATGCATTGAGCCTTGAACTCATAGCAATGATAGATAAAACATTGCTGAACTCAAAACAAGATAAATATTAATTTGTATCAGAAACTTGAACAGAAATGCAAATTTATGAGTAGAGTTGATGCCCAAAGTCCCTGGACTCCAGGCTGAAAGCAGACAATGGCATTTTGGATTTGGTTTCTGTAATGGGGATTAAAGTGCTTCATATAAGAAAAGAGCTAGAGCAACACTTACTGCTTGAAGTCTCCACCTAGCCACAGTCCCAGTCCACCTCAAGAAAAGAGTCTGAAAAATATTGTTATTGGCTCCTTCTTGGGATACATACAGCTTCATAACACTGTAATTCTAGAGATTCAGGAAGATACAGATATAGCTTTCAGATTCAGAATGAATGAAGTTGTCCAAGGACTATTTAACACTCTTCTCTGCTAGTATATAATATTTGAATCTGGACTGGTTGTTCAGGGAGTTAGGCGGAAACCAACAAACCAACAAACCACAAACTGCTAGACAGGGAAGGGTGAGCACAGAGGAACAGAAGAGAGAGAAAATAAAATAAGAGCAAAAGACTGTCACACAAGATATATCCAAACCAAGATCCCACAAATTAATCTAATGGCAAGAAACAGTGAAAAAAAAAAAACTATGAGAATGTGGGTTCACTATTAATAAAATTATTTTTATGGAGAAAGCTGTCAACTTTAAGTCAAGTATGTTTGATATTAAATGAAGGAATAAAATCCATAAAGAGGAACAAAAATTATGAGCAAAAATGAAGCAGATATGAAATGAGGATGGCTAGATAAAAAATACAATTAGATATGTGAAAATGAATATATACATCATTAAAATAAAAAATTAAATAGTTGGGATACATACCAGATTGGACACAAATAGCATTAGTGAATTGAGAGACAGAGTTCTGAGGAATTTACTCAGAATCTGTCATGATAGGTAAAAAGATAAGGAACATGAACAAGGGATTAAGAGTTATGGATAGGATTAGAGGTTATGGATGGAATATAGTTATGGATAGAATTCTGAAATATTAAAGAGGAGTTCTAGAACAGGAAAAGGGAGGAGAGGGTAGAGAAGGAAATATAAAAGAGATAATGACAGACAGTTTTTCAGAATTAAAAAAGGCATGGTCCGGGCGCAGTGGCTCACGCCTGTAATCCTAGCACTCTGGGAGGCCGAGGCGGGCAGATTGCTCGAGGTCAGGAGTTCGAAACCAGCCTGAGCAAGAGTGAGACCCCATCTCTACTATAAATAGAAAGAAATTAATTGGCCAACTAGTATATATAGAAAAAAAAATCAGCCAGGCATGGTGGCGCATGCCTGTAGTCCCAGCTACTTGGGAAGCTGAGGCAGTAGGATCGCTTGAGCCCAGGAGTTTGAGGTTGCTGTGAGCTAGGCTGACGCCATGGCACTCACTATAGCCTGGGTAACAAAGTGAGAGTCTGCCCCCCCCCCCAAAAAAAGGCATGAGTTCTCAAGTAGAAAGTACTTTTTCAAGCCAATAAACATGAAAAAAATGCTCAACATTACTAATCATTGGGGAAATGCAATTAAAACCAGAGTGAAGGCTGGGTGCAGTGGCTCATGCCTGTAATCCTAGCACTCTGGGAGGCTGAGGCAGGAGGATTACTTGAGCTCAGGAGATAGAGACCAGCCTGAGCAAGAGCAAGACCCCGTCTCTACTAAAAATAGAAAAAATTAGCCAGCCAACTAAAAATGAAACAGAAAAATTAGCCAGGCATGGTGGCTCGTGCCTGTAGTACCAGCTACTCAGGAGGCCGAGGCAGGAGGATCGCTTGAGCCCAGGAGTTTGAAGTTGCTGTGAGTTAGGCTGACGCCATGGCACTTACTCTAGCCCAGGCAACAAAGCGAGACCATGTCTCAAAAAAAAAAAAAAAATCTACCAGTAAGATGAAGAAGAATTGTAATTATTAAACAAACAAACAAAAAACATCACAAGGAGATACTACCTTACCCCTGTCAGAATAGTCATTATTAAAAAGTCAAAAAACAATAAATGTTGGCATGGATGTGATGAAAAGGGTCATATTTCCTTGTTTCTTTATATTTCAAGTAAGTTTGGATTGTAATCCTGGACATTGTGAATGCTACATTGTGCAGACTCTGCGTTCTGTTATTTTCCTCTGAAGAGTGTTGATTTATTTAAAAGCAGGTAAATAACTTATTGGGATATAAACTATAAACTAACTCTTGGGTGGCAGCTCAAATTTCAGTTTAGTTCTTTTATCCCTAGTTAGCCTGTTGTGTTTGCATGTAGCCCCCTTTACATGTATGGTTCAGAGGTTGGCTAGAGATTTGAGCAGAGATACATAGTTAATATCTTCTCCACTGTGGCTCTTTCTTTCTCATAGTTTCCCCTCACTTTCTAGCAGCTATGATTATTTTTAACTATGTACTTTGGTGGTATTTCAGGTCAAAAAGACTGTGAGTATGCTATTGGAATCTTTAGCCACTATGTGGCATCTCTCACAAATAGTGTTTAATCAACATGATTAAGCCAAAATGTGATGTTGAGCAAAAAGCATAAGTTGTAGAAAGATATAGACAGTATGGTATTAATTATATAAAGTTAAAAAACATGAAACAATATATATTGCTTATGGAAATAGACATATATAATGTGTATGTAGCTACCATATCTAATCTTTTACCTCATCCAAAATTTCAACCCCTTCAATAAAAACTATTTCTTTTCCTTGGTGGTTTTTTTTTTTTTTGAGACAGAGTCTCACTTTGTTGCCCAGGCTAGAGTGAGTGCTGTGACGTCAGCCTAACTCACAGCAACCTCAAATTCCGAGGCTCAAGCGCTCCTTCTGCTTCAGCCTCCCAAGTAGCTGGGACTACAGGCATGCGCCACCATGCCCAGCTAATTTTTTCTATATATTTTTAGTTGGCCAATTAATTTCTTTCTATTTTTAGTAGAGATGGGGGTCTCTCTCTTGCTCAGGCTGGTTTTGAACTCTTGACCTTGAGAGATCAGCCTGCCTGGGCCTCCCAGGGTGCTAGGATTATAGGCGTGAGCCACTTGGCCCGGCCTCTTTTCCTTAGTTTAATATTTTTATTTTTAGTACTTATCAGTACTTAATGTACTGTACATTTTACTTGCCTAACTTTCTTTTGTCTTCCCACTTGAATATTAGCCCCATGGAGCAGACATTTTTGTCTTTTCTGTTCACTACATTATCCTCAGTGCCTAGAAGAGTGTTTGACATATAATAGGTACTCAATAATTAGTTGCTGAACAAATAAATAAATAGTATAAAATATAAGGAAATAATCACAAATTTAGAATAATTTTTATGTGGGCTTCAAGTGTCTCTAAATAGTTTTATTTGTGAAAAGCAAAATATCACAATGCAATATCACAAAATGTCAAGATCTGATGGGATTGGGTAGTGGTAACATCAGTATTCATAATATTATTTTTGTATTTCTATGTCTGAAGTACTTCATTAAACAACAGAAGGAGCAAAATGTTTGGAGATTTTGAAGATACCATAGAAGTCAAGGGAAGAGGGAGTTTAAAAAAGGAATAGGGAGAGATTTCAAATGTTGGCATTAGTCATCAAGAGTATTTTACTATTAGGAAATTATTATTGACTGTTGAAAAAACCTGTTTCATCCAGTATTTTATAGTAGGTAGGGTGGTGAGGATAAAGAGGCAGTAGGTAGAGAAATGGAGGCCACTTATTCAGTAAGACAATAGGTACATCTTTTCCAGGATGGCAAATATATCCATGTTTGTGAGCAGGATGGAAAAATTCACTTAAAAGATAAAGACTTAAAATTCCAGGAAGAAATAAGAGAATTAAGAGACCAAATTTTAAAATAAATGGGAGTGTTTATAATTAGAGGCATAATTTAAGAAGAATAAAGCATTCCACCTGGCAATGAGAAGAGGCATAATCTCTGCAATAGAAGAAAGAACATAAAGGGTTGAAACAAATAGGTGGAGACAGAAGGAAAGGCAAGAGAGTTCGTATTTGTTTCATTGAAGTAGTTAAGTCAGGCCATATGTTGGAATGGACAAACTGGGTAAGGGATATGGTGTAGGTTGCTGAATTAACCCAATGGCCATATCAGAAGGTTGAAGTTGTGAGAGCCTTGGTTGATGATTAGGCCATCAATTATATGAATGCTTTCAGGCTTTGAAAGGTCTAGAGCAGTTAGAGAGCTAACCTTACTGGATTGGGTGCATCTGAGCAGCTTGAGCAGTAATGCCAACAGCAGCAGTCACTCACATGTGTCAGGGATTGTTCTAGATTCTCATATGTATACTCCTGACAACAACCTTTAATATGACTGTGATATGGCCATTTTGCAGGTGAGGAAATTGAGGCACAGAAAATTTAAGTAATTTGCATGATGTCACACAGCTCATAAGAGGCAAAGCTGGAATTCAAACTCAGGCTAACTTCCGAGTCCATGACCTTAGCAACATTATACACCCTTTCAATAGGGTAATGGGAGTTTTAATTGACGACAAACAGCAGGATTAGTAAGCAGATGAAGGGAGAATAGTTTTTCAACACAAACTTTGTCCTTTGTTTCTTGGTATGTTATCCAAGGGACCTTTTTTGGGGGGGAAGATTAATTTTCAATTACTGTTTTCTTTATCAAAGCCTCAAGCTTCCTGGAAATTTCTGAACAAATCACCGAGCTTTCTTTTAATCACATAAAATGTTTGCCATCTTCTCAGAAATGATCATTGTATTCATATTTTCTTCAGAATGCTTCTGATTTATTTTTACGCAAGATGAACTCTTCAGCATCATTCTTCACATAATCATTTAACTTTGACAAAAAAATGGAACTTCTCTTTGGGAATGAACAATGGCATAGGATGATAGCCTGATCAGCCAGACCTACCTGCCAATAAGCAGGTGGTTTAGCGCAATCATATATACATCCCAAGGAACCAAATCACTAATACTTCATGAACACTTTTGAAAATATCATGAAACTTGACCACTGTGTGTGCATCATAATGGGCAGCTTCCATGTTATTTGCAGACTTTTATCTACTCAGAAACATCTTTTCTTGATATTTGTTCACAATATTTTTTCTTAATTGGCAAAGATTTATTTTGAATATTTTGTATATGTCATACAGAATTTAATATTATTTTCCCTAAATGGGGATCATTCTTTTATAGTGAGAAGGAAAAACACTGATTTAGTCACCATAGTTATCTGCATTTTAAATCATAAGTTGACACTTAACAGTTCTGTTTCTATAGTTTTTGCTAAATCAACCTGCTATGACCATTGCCCTTGAGTGTTCACAAATTAAACTATTTGAATGAAGAATGGTCATAATGGTTGGCAATTGTACAGAACTTTTATTTTAAAAGGACTTTCACATCCATTATACCATTTGATCTGCTCAGTAACTCTTCAGGTGGCAGAGTGGGTGTTATTGTTCCCATTTTGCAGAACCTGAGGCTAGGGATATTAAAAGCTGGGTTCCTTGAGTAAGTGGTAAAACTGGGTCTTGAATCTGCTTCTTCCAGACTTCAAGTCCAAGCTCAGAATCTCTCTCCACTCTGTGCCCATTCTTGGGCATCGTCCTATGAATATGCAGGATGCCTTTTCTACCGTTTTCCTTTTCCACTGGCTTCGGTTTCCCGGTAGAGGGGGTTCCCAACGTGCCCGTGTCAGCCTGCATGGTTGCAAGGGAGCACACCTGGGTTCTTCCTGTCTCTAGTTTTTCATCTTCCTTTTCTGTGGCCCTTCCAGATTCACCACCCGTGGAAATCTCCTCCTTCCTCTAGCTCCAACTTCCCAAGTCTTCTCACAGCCCCCTGGCAATGGGACCTCCCATCCCTCAACCCCCGCAGGAGAGCCCATCCAGAGGGGAGGCGCAGGGCCGGACCGCAGCACGCCGGGAAGCCATGCTGAGGTTACTTGTGCATTTCCTTCCTCGCGGTCCTCGGGAGCATCCTCTCGCCCTCCGGCCCCGGCTCTCTCCAGCCCGCCCCGGATCCGCCTCCCTCTCCTTCCTCCCGGAGGTTGAGACGAAGCGTGGGACGCACCTGTGTCCCTCTCCGGTCACCCGGCGGAGGCACTGGGGGCTGCTCCGGGAGCAGGATTTACAGGCCCGGAGAACGCCAATGGGAGATCCAAATGGTCGGGGACTCCGGCACTTTAAGAGGCTTTTCTCTGGGAAACACCCGTCCCCTCCGTGCGCCTTATGAATGGAAATACTCCTCCCCCGGTCGAGCCCATTTTCCCATTTCACCAGGAGCCGCAGCCTGCTCTCTCCTTTCGGTCTCCCCGCCCACATCAACTTGGGCAGCTCCAGGAGGGGACGGACAGGAAGCCTTTGGCCGCCTATTAAATCCCACCCATTTCTCCGGGGGCGATTTCCTAACCTTCCGGGACCGAATTCTGCAATTTGATGTGCGTTTTGTCCGAATGGTAGCGACACGGGCCTAAGGGAGGGGGAAAGCGAGGGGGTGGGGGGTGGGGGGTATGCGCTCTTTTCCTCGCAACATCGCTGGCGGAGCGAGGGAGCTCACACGACACAGATTTTGGGGCAAAGCCTTTCCATCTGGACAGCACCATGTCCACCAAAGCGGAGCAGTGTAAGTAGCAGCCGGCCCGGCACCCGGCCCGGCCTCGGCTGGGAGCTATTGCAGTTGCGGCGTTTGCGGCTGCTGGGAGACCTTGGCATTGTGCTGGTGCGGGGGTGGGGGCTGAGGTTGGGGCGGGTGGGGGGTGGAGGGTGGAGGAGAAGGTGGGGGAGGGTGGACGTTAATGGCAACGCGGCGCTGTCCCCGGTGCTGAAAAATAATGCGGTCTTCCTCAGGCTGGTGGTGGGTTTCGCAAGACTGAAAGACCCTGCGAAATGAAATGAAAATGGGGTCATTCTCGGGAAAAAGAGGCCTCGTATCTTTCAGATAAACATTTCAGTATCTCTTGTTGGAGTGGGGGAAGGGGGGCAGCGGCAAATCAGGGGCGGGGAACTGTCAGTTGCAACCAAAGCCTGCCCGATCTTCTGCGCATGCCCAGTTCTTGGTGCTGGAGCCATAGGGGAGTTCGAGTCTGCAGTTTCCACTTCGGGTTGAAGAGGCCAGAAGGGAGGCGAGGGGGAGGGAGCAGGGAGCCAGGCAGAATTCTGGAGCCAGTAGGAGGAAAATTAACTCACTGATGCCAACACTAAAGCTAAAACTAACCACAGCCATGCGGTGCTTACAAGAAAGTGAAAAGGGCTTTGGGAAAATGACCTAATTGATCTAATCATTCCTCCAAAGAGCAGACTTCCTTTGTAGGGCACCTCACACAAACTGTGGCAAATAGCACGGGAGGATTTGGGTTGTCCCTGCAATGATTGCCTGTGTGCTTGGTTGGAAACAGCCTGCTAACTCCTTGTGGATGGAGGAAGTTTCTAACGTGGTCCTGATAGCCTGTCTTAGTGCGGTGCGCTCTAGTAGGCCTTCAGTATGTGCTTGGTAGGTTGATTGACTTGGAACCTTTTTCTGAGTGCACTTGAAAGGCTTGAGGCGTTTAAACTTTTGATTGTAGATAAAAGATGTTTTTATTAAGCAATGAGTTTGAATTTGTAACAAATATACCAGAACTTATTCATCGAAATGACTTGAGTCTTCCAAAGCAGTACACATTTCTGTTGATAATGTTGCTTTTCTAATTCTTTTTTGGAATGCCTGTTAAAGCCAGTTTATGAGACACACAAAGCAGTTATTTGATGGCAGTATCCTGTATATGATAAGATGCACTATGTCACTTACTCACTGGATAGATTGAATAAACTGAAGACTCACAGAATTCCCAGACTGATAGTTCATTACAGACTGTGTATGCTCACCTACCATCCAGTGCTTGTACTTCTTTACAATTTTTTATGGATTCTGGAAAATCTGAGTTGAAATCCAAGTTCTGCCACTGTTTGACCTTGAGCAAGATAATTGACCTCTCTGAACTTTATTTCCTCATCTGTAAACCTGCGTTAAATAATGCTGATGGGGTTGTTGTGACTATAAATAAAAGCATACACATGAAAAGGTTTAGTAGCGAGCCTAACACATAGACTTTACTCAACAAATATGATACTGACAAGTATTTCCCACTTAAACAGTCCATCTTATCTAAATAGTTAGAAAGCTCTCTTGTGATTTTTTTGCGTGTTTCCAAAATTTAAATATACCCCTAAAATTAAATTTTGCTTCTACAGAGGCTTTCAAAAAATTGGATGCATTCTGTTTTGAGTAATGGTAATAAAGTTGGAATCAGTGTAGAATTTCCCTCTTGAGGATGTCACACCCTGACATTATGATAAAATCAAGTGGTTTTTATTACAGTATGGTTGTTAAAGAAAAGACACCACCTGTCATTTGATATTATAGTTACATATTACGTAAGTAATTTCAGGTTAAAGCCAATGAGTATCACAGTCCTTTTCCTGTGTTCTCTCTTTCTTGTTACATTTTGAGATGCACTGGCTGCTTTGTCTTATCTCTTTCCTGGGCAGTGAATGCCAGGATGAATAAAATCTAGATGTGGACTTGGTTGTGTAGTGCTATTTTAGACGTGTTTGTACAACAATTTTATTTTGTCTGTAGAGGATGGAAAGGACAACATATTTGGAGGTAGAACATGTGGACTTGAGCTTTGCATGCCCTTCTGATTAACTGTGAGACATTGGGCAATTAACTTAATAGTTTTGTGCCTCAGAGCTTCCATCCATAAAGTAAGGAGTAACAGTAGTAGCTGTCTTTGTTTAGTCAGGGTTTTGGAGGGCAAAGGAGGTAAATAGGAGCAGGCTGTGAAAAGGATAAGGATGCTTTGAGTGTTTTTAGGTATCTTTTTTTTAGACAGAAGATAACTTAGGAATCTCTTTTCTTTTTCTCTTAGATGCACTAACATGAGGAAATTGACACTCAAGTGCACATTATGTACCTGAAAATAGAGCAAAACATGAAAGGCTGCATAGTTGATGTTTGTGAAGGATAAATACTTTGTAATAAAGAGACGTTGCAGATTGGTGGTATTTTATCCTTGGACTTCCTAGCAATGTGGCTAGGGGAAAGGAGCACAAGAAGGGAGGGCCAGGGGATTTTTTTTCTTCTACTGAATGTGAAGACTACCAAGTAAGAAAAGGACAGGAAAGCTCATTTCTCCTCTGCATTTAGGAGTGTGCACAGCATCACTTTCCAAAGGACCCAAGGGGGAGAATTGGGCTTAATATAATGTCAAAATGTTATTTTTATTACTCTTTTTCTTGGAGTTTCTTGATGTAGATAAAGGTTTCACTGGTATAGGAGGTGGACATAGTTGAGTTGAACCAGCAAGAGAAAGAAAGTATTTGCATCTTAACCCCAACAGGTTATGTGACTTACCTTTATATATCATAGAGATATGAAAAATTATTTTCATTTTTAGGTAGTGGCTTTTTCTTTTGTTTCATAAGTAATAGTGATGAGAGAGAGGCTAGTTTTAGCAAAAATGCATTTGGAGACTGTTTTAAGTATTTAGTCTGTTTTTTTTTGTGGTACCTGCAAGAGCCTCATAACAGGAGGTAAAAGCTTCCTAGCAATTTCTCAGGTGATTGCACAAGAGTTAATTTTTTTCTTCCAAATACTTCTTCTTCTTATAAAGTTCACTGTAGTGAAAATGTTTATGTAGCTGTTATAGAAGCAAGACTGATAAAAGTAAGAATTTATAGTTTTTTAAAATTTGGAATTCTAAAGAGGAGTTCAACTCCCCCACGCCAAACTTTCTGTCTTATAAGTGTTAAAATTGAACAATCAGAGTACTTTGGGTATGTTCTTTCAAAATAAACTCTACTTTTGGTAACAGCAGATATTAAGAGTTGGGGTTCTAGAATCAGACTGCTGCCTGGGTTTGAATCCTGGCTGTGCTCCCTGTGAGCTCTGTGACCTTGGATAAGTTAACTTCACTTCTCTAAGCCCCGACTGCATCATCTATAAAATGGAACTAGTAATATTTGTTGTGAAGATTAAATGAGGTGATCCATGAAAAGTGCTTAGCACAGGATCCTGGCACATAATGAGGAGTTAATAAATGTTAGCTATTATTATTATCATCATCATCATCAAGTATAAAACTTTGTGCTTGCTGCCAAAATGAGGATAATTATATAGTTGGATCTAGTTTCCCTGAGTGTAGCCAGAAAAAAAAGTGGCCTTGATATTATTTAAATGGAGCATGGGCTATTGGACTAGTGTTTATTCTCTTTTCCTTGTCTCCAGGCCTCCTGTACTGCAGTCAGCTTAACCCATTTTGGGTGGGAGGAGATTCTAGCATGGCATTTCCTTGACTTGCTATGTCCAGCAAGGTGCTGGCTGATCACCTAAACAGAACATTTCTAAGGCATGAACTGCCTATCCATCACCTTTGTATTATGATAACAGTGTAGCAGCTGATAAACATAAATCCCTGATATAAATATCCATCAAAATGTTTGTCAGATGTGGAAATTAACCTGTTGATAATTTGAATATAAGCTCAAAACAGCTAAGTATAGAAATGTGGATGTATACTATTTTTAATGTATTTACCCTACTCAAGATCTTTACCTCAGTAACTAAAAATCTTTCTGATTACATCAGGGACAAACACTTTTAAGAATATAGCTAATTTGGCCGGGCGTGGTGGCTCACGCCTGTAATCCTAGCACTCTGGGAGGCCGAGGCAGGAGGATTGCTGGAGGTCAGGAGTTTGAGACCAGACTGAGAAGTGAGACTCCATCTCTACTAAAATAGAAAGAAATTAGCCGGACAACTAAAAATATATAGAAAAAATTAGCCGGGCATGGTGGTGCATGCCTGTAGTTCCAGCTACTTGGGAGTCTGAGGCAGGAGGATTGCTTGAGCCCAGGAGTTTGAGGTTGCTGTGAGCTAGGCTGATGCCATGGCACTCTAGCCCAGGCAACAGAGTGAGATTCTGTATCAAAAAAAAAAAAAAAAGAGTGTGAGCTCTACAATCAAGCAGTTCTCAGTGGAAACCTTGGCCCTGTTACCAGCCTCCATGGGGAGGTTTTTCCAAGTTCTTGGTGACCGTAGTCAGGAAATTCTCGGGAAAAGAGTGAGACTAAACTAGACTAAACTAAACTAGATTAAACTAAACTACTAAAACTAGAAAAGAAATTAATTGGCCAACTAAAAATATATAGAGAAAATTAGCCAGGCATAATGGTGCATGCCTGTAGTCCAAGCTACCCAGGAGGCTGAGAGAGAAGGATTGCTTGGGCCTAGGAGTTTGAGGTTGCTGTGAACTAGGCTGACACCACAGCACTCTAGCCTGGGCAACAGAGTGAGACTCTGTCTCAAAAAAAAAAAAAAAAAATTTAAGGGCCATGTTTGAAGAGATCAATAGTTAGTTTTCTTTATTTTTTTACATTATATGGTAACATCACTAATTTGGAAAAGTACTTCTTCTTTCAATAACATTGAAATCTTTGCAGAACAGTATTGCTAACTTCTTACAGAGAAAACTCTTGTTTTACTCATATGTGCAAAAATTAGAATGTTGTTATTAACCATATTGGTGGTTACAAAAAGAGCAATGGTTTTTCGTCTTTGTTTTATGTGACTTCTCTGTATCATCTGACACTAGTTGCAGCATTCCTAATTTAAACTCTTATTTTCTTCTTTCTTTTTTGGCTGTTCCCACTCAGATTTTTTCTTAGGGCTGTCTTCTTCTTCTGCTCTTTAAATATTAGGTATATATAGAATTCTGTCATTGGTCATCTTCCTTTTTTTTAATCCCACAGACTCTTGACCATATTTTTATTTATTTTTATTTTTTTTGAGACAGAGTCTCACTCTGTTGTCCGGGCTAGAGTGCCCTGGTGTCAGCCTAGCTCACAGCAACCTCAAACTCCTGGGCTCAAGCAATCTTTCTGCCTCAGCCTCCCAAGTAGCTTGGACTATAGGCATGGGCCACCATGCCTGGCTAATTTTTTTCTATATATATTTTAGTTGGCCAATTAATTTATTTCTATTTTTAGTAGAGACGGGGTCTCGCTCTTGCTCAGGCTGGTTTTGAACTCCTGACCTTGAGCAATCCGCCCGCCTCGGCCTCCCAAAGTACCAGGATTATAGGCATGAGCCACCATGCCTGGCCACTCTTGCCCATATTTACTTGCATGATATCAGTTATCACCTCTCTGTGGATGACTCCGACATACAATTTGTGAGACCAAATATGTGTCTGGAACTACAAGCTTCTATCTTTATCAAGGCCTTGTGTTTGTACCATAAATGCAGACTCATTGTCTTCTATCCCAAACTTGTACTTATTTTCATATTATTCATTTCAGTGAATGGCACCACCATTTCCCGATTACCCAAAATCAAAAAATTGGGAGTCTTCCTAAACTTCTCCTACTCTCTGCCAGAACTATTATTCAACGCATCACCAAGCTCTGTTGATTCTAGCCCATCAACTTAACCTCTGCTCTACTTCTTTGATCTAGTTTCAATGGACTATATTTTCAGTTCCTCCAATGTGCCATGTTCTTTTCACCTGAAATGCTTTCTTTCCTTTCATGTCCCCCTTCTTTGCCTGTCTAATACCTACTTACTTATTGCTCCATGTTTAGCTTGGAAGCTCTGCCTGATTGACACTTTTCCCTTTGTATGCCCTACTTGTATGCTTACACTATATTTCAGTAATTTCTGTTAATTGCCCTAATTTACTTTGTGTGTGGATTGTATTCTGTTCATCTATGTGTCTCCAGTGTGCAACCCACTGTCTAGTGCACACTGTTTGCACAAAAATAGGTTTTTGAATAAGTAAAAATGATCGAGGGTGGATGAAATGTCTTATAAGAAAGGATTACATAAAATGTCTTATAAGAAAGGATTACATAATCAAGTATTTGGATATCTGTTAATTTGAAGAGTTTATACTTTTGTTAGCATGAAGTTCTGCATTCTATACAATGTAAACATTGCACAAAATGGATGCTTTTAAAATGAATTTACAGGTAAATGATACTATAGTTGTCAAGAGTACTTAAAATATACTTGCTAAATCAAATGTTATAATATTTATATAACAAGTTATGCTTTTCCTGAACATTCTCTGTGGTTTTGGTCCTCTTTGATCAGCTAAATTTTCCTTTTACTGTATTTAGCAGAATAATTATGGTTGCTAATTGGTAGGCAATTTCAGCACACAGCCAATTTTTTTTTTTTTTTTTTAAAGATCAAACGGCAATAAATCTGAAGCCAGGGACTCCTCAGGCTGTGGTTTTACTTGGATTCTGTTCAAGTTTTATGTATTGATTACTCAACCAATAATAAGCTTTAAGTTGGGAGTCTTGTTTTGTAGTATTGTTATGTTGGAAATTCATATGCATTTATTTATTATATTTTGAAAAGATATGAGTAGCTGTGCATAAATGAATACGTATATTGGCTTAGAAAATGAAATGTTTCCTGCATTAAAAACTATATTAAGCAAAAATGCATTATTATCAATAAGCTAGCTTTCTGTATCATGGAAAACTCAATCATTTCATTTAGAACTTTTAGCTACTTTCAGTCCATATATTCTATTTCTGTTTTATTTTTTTGTCTTTCTAGACTTTTAAGAATGATGTTCCAAAACAGCATATAGTTTATCATGTGACTCTCATTTAATATTCGATGTAGGATAGAAATTGGAGGGGTGTTCAGCATTTCAGGATATCTTTCCTTTTCATAAGTCTCAGAGCCTTGTGTATACATAATATTGATGTATATATACATGCACATATTGTGTATATGCATATATGTTTATGTATATATAATTTAAAGAATAAACGAGCTTGTCTCCGAGGTGGAAATCATAAACAATTTAGAATGTTAGTTATGTGTATTTGAATTTTAAGCTCTCCAGGAAGGAGAGTTTAGATATTTACTATTTGTGCCTACTGAGCACTAGGCACTTTGGTTTATATTAACTTAGTTCATTCTCATAATAGCTTTGAGAGACAATTGTTATGTTAATACTCTGATTTTATCTCTTAAATGTTCCTCAAATACCTCACTTCCTGTTTATTCTTTTTTTTTTTTAATGCAGAATGTGTCACAAATTTTGTGTCACCTTTGCATAGGGTTCATGCTATCTGTGTATTATTTCAATGTTTTTAGCATATGTGCTGCTGAAGGCTGAACTTCTTATTCTTACCATCAGAATCCTAATTAGGGGCCTTACCTTCTCTCTATCATAACAGCCTTTTAATTTACCTCCCTGTGTCTGCTTTTGTTTCCATCAGATCTATCCTCCCGTAGCTGCCTGAAAGATCTATCTAAAATATGAGACAATCATGACATTCTCCTCTTTAAAACACTTCAGTATCTTCCCACCACCTTTGACCCATATTAGAGTTTCACCTCTTTGGGAGTAGAGTGAGCTCTTCCTAGATGTTAAAATGTATATGTACCATGTATGTAGAATAGTTGCTCAAAAATGTTCAATGATAACATGACTAAATTTCCATCTACTTTATATTTTACATCACCATTTTATTTTATTTTCATTTATTTATTATTTTAGAGACAGTATCTTGCTCTGTCGCTCAGGTTGGAGTGCAGTGGTCCAGCTCACTGTCTCTTTGAACTCCTGGGTTCAAGAGATCCTCCCTGCTCAGCCTCGCAGGTAGCTAGAACTACAGACCACAGGCATGCACCACCATAACTGGCTAGTTTTAAAATTTTTTTGTAGAGGTGAGCTCTTGCTATGTTGCCCAGGCTGGTGTTTAACTTCTGGCCTCAAGAGATCCTCCTCCCACCTTGGCCTCCCATAGTGCTGGAATTATAGGTGTGAGCCACCAGGCCCAGCCTACCTCACTGTTTTAAAACGCATTCCAACTCTTTCTTAGGTCCTCCTTAAAATATAGTACTCGCAAAAGGACTCAATATCTCCTACATACCCTCTCTAATACAGAGTACAGGAATCTATTTCAAAATGTAAATATATAATATCTTTGTATAACATCAACTTGCTGGCCTCCTAAAATGGCCAGATCTTTTCTATAGGAATAGCTGTAAGCCTGTTTTCCTTCATCTATCTGTGCAGTTGAAAGATGTAGGACTTTGTTTAATCCTGTAATAGTTTCCCAGGGCTGTTGCAACAAACTACCACAAACTGGGTGGCTTATTCTCACTCACTCACTCACTGGGTGGTTTATTCTCACAATTCCAGATGCTAGAAGTCTAAAATCAAGATGTTGGCAGAGATATGCTCTCTCTTCAGGCTCTAGGAAAGAATCCTTCTTTCCTTCTTCCTAACTTCTGGTAGTGGCTGGCAATCCTTGGCATCCCTTGGCTGGTAGCTGTATCACTCCCATCTCTGTCTCTATCTATACAGAGCCTGTGTCTCTGTATCCAAACCTCCCTTTTCTCTCTCTTTATAAACACACCAGTCATTGAATTTAGAGCCCGCCTTAATACAGTATGACCTCATCTTAACTTTTTTACCTCTTTGAAGACCGTATTTCCAAATAAGGTCACATTTGCAACTACTGAGGTTAGGACTTGAACACATCTTTCTGGGGGACACAGTTCAACCCACCACAAACCTTATTAAATTTTATCTTTTAATCTGAATGAATATTGAGTCATGCTCATTATCTGCATCTATGGAGACCATATAGCTTCCTCTCTTAGCTTTATTAATATGCTGAATTAGATTTTCTTATATTTTACTTACAAATTTTTACATTGATATTAATAAATTAGATTGGTCTCAAGTTTTTTTTGGGGGGGGGGGATAGGTAGAGTTGGGAGTAATTCTAGCCAGGATCTGGAAAAATGTTATACTCACTATGTAAAGTGAGTTTGGAAGTTTTCCTTCTTTTTCTGTGCTCTGGAATAATTAATGTAGCATTGGGGTTATCTGATCTTTAAAATTTTGTTAGAGTTCCCCTGTGAGACTATCTGGCCTGGTGCTGTTTTGTTTTTTTTTTTTTTTTTTTTTTTTTGATAGTGGTACTGTTTAACTTCTTTCTCTGTTTGTTCTATGACACATATTCTATTTAGACTTTCTGTTTCTACTGGGGTCAATTTGGTAAATTTTATTTCCCCCAAAATTGTGCATTTCATCTAAGTTTTCAGATTTGTTTGCATGGAATTATGCAAAGGAGTCTTTTAGAAATTTAAAAAATTCCTCTGTTTTGGTGTTTATTTTCTGCTTGTCATTTCAAACATTGTGTATAGTCAACCCTCTGTATCTGTGGCATTTGCATCTACATATTCAACCAACCACAGCTCCAAAATATTTGAAAAAAGACCCAGTAAAAATAATAATGTAACATAAAAATAATAGAAATAAAAATAAAAATGTAATACAGTATAACAACTATTTACATAGCATTGTATTAGGTATTATAAGTAATCTAGAGATGATTTAAAGTATATGGGAGGATGTGTGTAGGTTATATGTAAATATCGGATCATTTTATATAAGGAACTTGAGTATCTGAGGATTTTAGTACCTGCAGGGACAGGGTGTCCTGGGACTGATCCTCCATGAGTACCAAAGGATGACTATATTTAATGTTGTATATTTGTGCTTTCTCCCTCTCCCCCTTTAAAAAAATTGCATTAGCTAGTGGTTTGTCTATTTTGTTAATTTCTTTTCCAAGGAACTAGTTTTTAGATTTATTTTATTAATTCTATTTTTGGGGGATTCTAAATTATTTTCAATTTTCATTATTAATTCCTGATTATATTTTTCTTTGACACTTCCTTTAGTTGTAGCCTGCAGATCCCAATAGTGTCAGGCTTTATTATTATTATTTTCAAGAAATCCTGTAATTGAATTTTTAATTTTGCCTTTAACCTAAGAGTTGTTTAAAAGTGTGTACATTTCCATGTGGAAGGGCATTTTCTTTTTAATTTTGTTATTGATTTCTTATTTTATTGCATTATGGTTTGAGGATGCTATTCATATTATTTCTATTCTTTAGCACTTCGAGGTTTTCTCTGTGTCCTAAGATTTAGTCAGTTTTTGTGAATGTTCTGCGTGTACTTCAAAAGAAGTTGTAATCTCTGTTATTGGTAAAATAATATTGGAGTTTGATGTATAAGATCTACCTTATTTATGTTGTTTAGGTCTTCTATGCCTTTATTAATTTTTAGTCTACTTGATCTTGGATTGTGAGAGGTATGTTAAAGTCTCCTATTATTAGTGTGTTTCTATTTCTCCTTGTATCTTCTGTAGGTTGCTGCTTAATAGATGTTATTACTGGTGTTGGATGCATAAATATTAATAACTAATACCTTCATTGTAAATTGTAGCCTACAGCTTTATAAAGTGTACTTCTTTTAACTGTTTTAATGCTTTTTGGTCTGAATTCCACCTTGTCAGGTATCAAGATTATGACCTCTATTTTCTTTTTATTTGTGTTTGCCTGATATATCTTTTTCCATCCTTTTATTTTTAACTTTTTTGAATCTCTTTGTTTTAGGCGTGTCTCTTGTATTAGGCATAGTGTTGGATTTTGCTTTATTAGCCAGTCTGAAAATCCTTTTCTTTCAATAGGTGAGTTAAGCCCATTTACATCTATTGACATGATTAATATGTTTGGCCCTAGTTCTATCATATTATTTTATTTTTATGCCTTTTATATCTGAGCTCTTTCATTATGCAATGAGTTTTATTTGCTCATTTGTTCTATTGGTTAACTTTATACTAGTACTTTTATATAATACCACTAGTCCACTTTTTTTTGGACTAATTGGTTCCCTACATTGAACAATATTGGAATTAGTTTGTAAGCCCTTTTTCTCCCTCCCCTCCTTCTATCCCAGTATCTAATATAAAATAATATCATTTTATTTACAATTAATACCTATTAGACAATCATATCCATATGCACTCCTTACTTCCCATGCCCCCCAATTTTTAATAATTGTACTACATCTACTATTAATATTTTCTATCCCTTATAACCATGGTGCAGCTTTGTTCTACAGGCACCTTTATATTTAATACTCATTACTCATTCTTATACTGCTGTCTCTCCATCTTTTTGGTTGTCTGAATCTCCTTTTTTAATAGATGCATTATGAAGGGCTCACAGGATTAGTATTCCCTGAGTTTTGGCAAGTTTATAATAGTTTGTTTGCATTTTGAACTTGAAGGTCAATTTGGGTAGATATAAAATCCTTGGCTTATATTTCCCTTACTTGGCTATGTATCTTAAATTTGTTATATCATTTTCTTTTGGCGTTAAGAATTGGTGGAAAGTCTGATGACAGTCTTGTTTTCTTTCTCTTATTAGTGGTTTAGTCTTTTTGCCTGGTTGGCCAAATGATTTTTTTTTTTCTTTAAAATAGTTTTAAATATAATATGATTCCATTTTGGCCATGCTGAAATGATTGCAGTGTGTCCTTTCAATATGTTATTTCAAGATATCTTTTATTTTAGGAAATATAGTTTCTGGAAATAGAGTTTTAATATTTGTTTTGTTCCATTATTTGGCATTCTTCCTTGAAATTCCTATCATACATATGGCAGGTCTTTTTTGGTAGTCATCTGTATGGATCACTTTCCATTAAATGTTTTAAAAATCTCTTTCTTCATTTCTTTTGAATTTTTTTTAGTGTTATCCACACAATATACCTTTGTTAGTCTACATGTGAACTATCCTATTCATGATGATTCTGCATGTGTATAGAAATATATTTATTTAGCTCTTAATTTGAAATGTCAAATATAAATAAAAAGTCAACAGTATTCAGTTGAATATTCTCTTATTTCTCATAAATTTAACTTAATCATTATAAGTAAGTACAAGTACCTAACTACATCATTATTTTTGCTAATGTAGACATGCCCAAGTACCTACATATTAGAATATATGTTATTTTGTCCATTTTTTGTTTTTTATGGAAATGGTTACATATAATAAAATTCACCCATTTTTAAAGCACAGATTGATGAATTTTGCTGTATGTGTGTGTGTGTGTATGTGTAATTGCTACCACAGTAAAGATGAAGAACTGTATCTTTACCTTAAAAAGATTCCTTTTGCCCTTTGTACTTGATCCCTCCTTTTACCCCCAGCTCCAGGCAGACATTGATCTTCTTTTCATTATAGTAGTGTTGGCTTTTATAGAATTTCTTATAAATGGAATCATTTGATACACAGTCTTTTCTGTTTTGCTTCTTTTATTTAGCATAATGTTTTTGAGAGTCATTCATGTTGTTGGGCTTATTAATATTTTGCTTCTTTTTGTTGCTCTGTAATAGGCCCCATCATGTGTGTCTTGCAATTAATTTATGAAAGACATTTGAATTATTTCCAGTTTTGGTCATTATGAATAATACTGATTAATATTTGCATACATGTTTTCATGTGCACTTCTGTTTTTATTTCTCTAGGTTGAATACCTAGGAGTGGAATTGGTTGATAGCATGGTAAATGGATATGTAATGTTATAAGGTTTTGTCATACCGGTTTGCAAAGTGGCTGTAAAATTTTACATTCCCACCAGCAGTGTAGGAGAGAGAGTTGTAGTCGATCCACATCCTCACCAACACTTGGTATTGACAGCCTATTTAACTTTAGTCACTCTAGTCAGAGTGGTGGTATCTTGTGGTTTTAATCAGCATTTCTCTGAGGACTAACGATGCTGAACATCTTTTCATGTATTTATTGACCATTTGTATATCTTCTTTTGAGAAGTGTCTGTTCCAATCTTTTGTCTATTTTTTTTTTTTTTTTTTTTTGAGACAAAGTCTCACTGTGTTGCCCAGGCTAGAGTGAGTGCCGTGGCATCAGCTCACAGCAACCTCAAACTCCTCGGCTCAAGCGATCCTGCTGCCTCAGCCTCCCGAGTAGCTGGGACTACAGGCATGCGCCACCATGCCCGGCTAATTTTTTCTATATATATTTGTTGGCCAATTAATTTCTTTCTATTTATAGTAGAGACGGGGTCTCGTTCTTGCCAGGCTGGTTTCGAACTCCTGACCTCGAGCAATCCGCCCACCTTGGCCTCCCAGAGTGCTAGGATTACAGGCGTGAGCCACTGTGCCCGGCCTTTTGTCTATTTTTATTGGATTTTTTTTTTGTCTTGTTTTTATTGAGTTATGAGAATTCTTTATATATTCTGAATTCAAGTGCTTTTGTCTTGAAAAATTTTGCTTCCAACCTGTGGCTTATCTTTGTTTTTTCCTCAGCTGTGATTTTTGAGAGGCAAAACTTTTCAATCACAAAGTCCATTTTATCGATATTTTCTTGTATCATTTGTGTTTTTGGCATCTTGTTTAAGAAATCTTTATGACTTTGGGTTAAACAAAAATTTGTTTAACCCAAAGTCACAAAGATTTTCTTCAATGTTTTCTTCTAGAAGTTTAATCATTTTATCTTTAGGTCTATGAACATTTTTGAGTTAATTTTTATGTATAGTGTGAGGTAAAATTTGAGGTTCATTATATACAGATAAAATATTCAGTTGTTTCAGCACCATTTGTTATAAAAACTATCTTGTCTCTATCGAATTATCTTGGTACCCTTGTTGAAAATCAGTTACCCATATAAGTGTGGGTCTGTTGGTGGACTCCACCCTATTTATCCATCTGCCCTTATGTCAATGACATACTGTGTTTATTACTGTAAGTCTTCTAACTTAGTTCTTATTTTTAAAAATCGTTTCATCTATTTTAAGTCCTTTGCTTTCCATATAAGTTTTAAAATCTTGTCATTTTTTTCTAAAAGAAGCTTATTTGGAATTTAGTTTATAGATCAATTTGGAGAAGATTACTACTTCAACAACATTTCTTCCAATCCTTGGAATGACATATAGCTACACTTACTTAGGTCTTAATTCCCTTTGCAATGTTTTGTAGTTGTCATATCTTTCATTAAATTTATTCCTAAGTATTTTTGTGAATGGAGTTGTTTTTCTAATTTTATTTTCTAATTATTTGTTGCTATATAAATGCATAAAATTGATTTTTGCATTTTGGTTTTATGTCCGGTAGCCCTGCCACACTCATGTATTAGGCTAGTAGCTTTTTTTTTTTTTTGTATTACTTAAGGTTTGCACATGTATAATCAGGTTATTTGTGGATAAAGACAGTTTTACATCTATGCTTCTAATCTGTATGCCTTTTATTTCTTTTTGTTGCATTGTTGCACTGGCTAGGACCTCCAGAACAATGTTAAATAAAAGTGATATAGTGGATGTCCTTGCTTTGTTCTTGGTCTTAGGTGGAAAATTTTGAGCCTCTCACAATATTAGACCAACCTTGCACTACTGAGATAAACCCTATTTGATCATAATGTATATCTTTAAAAAATATTGTTAGGCCAGGCACAGTGACTCACACCTGTAATTCTATCACTTTGGGAGGCCAAGGTGGGAGGATTGCTTGAGGCCAGGAGTTCAAGACCAGTCTGGGCAATATAACAAGATCCCATGTCTACAAAAAATAAATTGTCAAATTCAATTTGCTAATATTGTGTCTCATGTTCATGAGATGTGTTGGTCTGTACTTTTCTTTTCCTGTGATATCTTTGTCTAGTTTTAGAATCAGTGTAAAATTGGCTTCATAAAATGAGTTGGGAAGTGTTTCCTTTGCTATATTTTCTGAAAAAGTTTTTGTAGAATTGATATTGATTTTTTTCCTTAAATTTTTGATAAAATTCAGCATTGAAGCCAACAGGGCCTGGAGGTTATTTCTTTTTTGTGAGAAGGTTTTACATTTGAAATTCAATTTCTTTAATTGATATAGAGCTGTCCGAGGTTTGGTTTGTTTGTTTTAAATGTCTTCTTGGATCAGTTATAGTTATTTGTCTCCTTCAAGGAATTTGTCCATTTGACAAATTTATCTAGTTGTCCATTTATTGTTATAAAGTTGTTTGTAATTATCCCTTATTATAATTTTTATACCTGTAGAATTTGTTGCTATGTTCCTCTTTTATTTTTGATATTGGCAATTTATATCTCTTTTTTTCTTGATCTGGCTGATTCGAGGTTTATAAATTTCATTGATCTTCTCAAAAGACCAACATTCGGTTTTGATGATTTTCTTTATTATTTCTCTACTTTCTATGTTATTGATTTCTGTACTTATCTATATTATTTCTTTCCTTTGGTTTGCTTTCAGTTTAATTTGTGGCTCATTTTCTAGTTTCTTAAAGGGAAAGCTATATTATTGGTTTAACACCTTTCTTCTTTTCTAATATTGGGACTTTAAAGCCATAAATTTCTTCGTAAGCCCCATGCTAGCTGCCTTCTGCAAATTTTTGTAGGTTGTATGTTCATTATTGTTCAGTTCAAAATATTCTATAATTTATCTTGTAATTTTTTCTTTGACCTAAAGTTTCTTTAGAAGTGTGTTATTAATTTCCAAATATTTGGGATTTTTCTGGTTATCTTACTGTGTTTGATTTCTAATTTAATTTCATTTTTGTTACAGAACATGTCATATATGCTTTCAATTTTTTGACATTTATTGAGGCTTGTTTTTTGGCCCCAAATATGGTCTATACTGGTAAACATTCGGTGTGCAACTGAAAAAAATATGTATTCTGTAATAGTTGGGTGATATGTTGAAATCTTCTATATCTTTGTTGATTTTTGTCTTGTTTTTCTATCAGTTGCTGGTAAAAGAATATTGCAATCTTTAATTATGATTATGGAACTTATTTTTCCCTCTAAATATGTCCATTTTTGCTTCATGTGTTTTGAAGCTCATTTACTGTGTTCATACACATTTATTATTGTTATATTTTTCTGTTGAAGATCCCTTTTATTATTATGAAGTATCTTCTTTATCCTTATTAATATATTTTATTTTGAAATCTATTTTATTAACATTCCTTGTACAGTCTACTTCTGCTTATATTTTCCCTATCCATTTCCTTTCGACCTTTAAAATTTTCCTATTGGCTTTCTAGGGATTTTTTTTCATTTTAAAAATACTGGTTGCCCTAGCAATTATTATGTACGTTTTTAATTTTTCATAGTTAACTTGCAGTTAATAATGTATACTTTATTTAAAATACAGAAATCTTGCAACTGTATAGGACCATATTTCTCTTTATTTTAGTTATAATATGTGCTACATGTACATATGTTATAAACTCCATAGGACAATGCTATGACTTTAATTTTAAAGTGATAAGGTTAACAAAGAAATTAAGATGAAGGCCGGGCGCCGTGGCTCATGCCTGTAATCCTAGCTCTCTGGGAGGCCAAGGTGGGCGGATTGCTCGAGGTCAGGAGTTCGAAACCAGCCTGAGCAAGAGCGAGACCCCGTCTCTACTATAAAATAGAAAGAAATTAATTGGCCAACTAATATATATAGAAAAAATTAGCCGGGCATGGTGGCGCATGCCTGTAGTCCCAGCTACTCGGGAGGCTGAGCCAGGAGGATTGCTTGAGCCCAGGAGTTTGAGGTTGCTGTGAGCTAGGCTGACGCCACGGCACTCACTCTAGCCTGGGCAACAAAGCGAAACTCTGTCTCAAAAAAAAAAAAAAAAAAAAAAGAAATTAAGATGAAAAGGAAAATTTAGTGTTTTGCATTTACCAAGATATGTACCATTTCTGATGTGCTTCATTTTTTCCTGAGGATTCGAATTTCTATTGTGTTCAGCTTAAAAAACTTCCTTTAGCTTTTTTTTTTTTGTAGTGTAGCCCTACTTGTGACCAAATTTTCTAGATTTCTTTTATCTGACAATGTCTTTATTTTGCTTTTATTCTTCTTTTTAGGTGGGGGAGAATGGGGGGCGGAGCTCGCTGCCTGGCTGCTCCCCCTGCATTTATTCTTGAATAATATCTTTGCTGAATGTATGACTCTGATTTTTCTTTGAGTACTTTAAAGATGTAATTCCATCTGGCCCTCATGATATCAGAAGGAAATTCAGCCATTAATCGTCATGTGTTCAGAAAATGTATATAAATTATTGTTTTTCTCTTGCTGGTTTCAAGATATACTCTTTTTCTTTGGCTTTCAACGGTTTGAGTATTGTGTGGGCTTCTATTGGCATGGATTCTTGGTATTTATTCTGCTCAGTGTCTTTTCATTTTGGATCTGAAAATTTACTTCTGGCTTTTACCAAATCTGAGTGATATTAGGCTATTATTTCTTCAAATATTTTTTTCTGCCCCATTCTTTCTGTCTTTTTCTTCTGGTATTCTTATTACATATACAGCTTACTGTTTGATATAATTTAACAGACCTCTGAAGCTCTGTTCATTTTTTTTTTTTAAAAGTCTTGTTTTGTCACCTGGGCTAGAATACAGTGACATCAGCATAGCTCATTGCAACCTCAAACTCCTGGGCTCAAGAAATCTTCCTGTCTCAGCCTCTCGAGTAGCTGGGACTATAGGTGCACACCACTGTGCCTGACTAATTTTTCTATTGTTTGTAGATACAGGGTCTTGTTTTTGCACTTGAACTGGTCTCAAACTCCTGGCCTCCCAGAGTGCTAGGTTTACAGGTGTGAGCCACTGTGCCCAGCCTGTTCATATTTTTTTCAATCTTTTTTTCCCGGTATGCTTCACCTTGGTTACCTTCTATTGATTAATTTCCAAGTTCACATACTCTTTCCTCTGTCATGTCCATTTGGCTTTTAAGCCCAACAAGTGAATTTTTTATTTCAGAAATTGTATTTTTCAGTTCTAGAATTTTGATCTTATTCCTATTGTATTATTATTATTATATTTCTGCTGAGACTTCCCATTTTTCTGATGAGAATTTCATGCATTGAAAGCACGTTTTCTTTTATTTCATTGAGGATAGTTTTAGCAATTGCATTAAAATCCTTCTCTGTTAGTTCCAACATCTGTTTCATTTCAGGTTTGGACTATGCTGACTTTTCTTCTGAGAAGGTATTGCATTTTTTGGTTCTTATGATGGATAAGTTTGAGGTGTATTCTGGACATCATGAATGTTAAGTTGTGGAGACTTTGGATTCTATTATTTCACATTGATGTATATATATTGTTTCCTTTATTTTAAAAGGTCATTTTCTTGGCTGGGCTTGAACTGCAAACTCAGTTGCTCATGCAATGGTTCCTCACTCTGCTCAGATCTTTTGCCCTTAGCTGGGCTGCTCTGAGTGTATTTTGTACTTGTGTGGTTCAAGAGTCAGTCAGAAATGTGAATAGTCAGAGTTTCCAGTTTTTTCTCTTGTGGAATTCCCCTATTTATTTTAGGAAGGTAGCCTTTGTCCTGTTAGTTTTTAGAACCTGCTCAATCACTGTCAGATTGTATCACCTGCAGAAATGCCTCCTTGTTTTGACTGCTGTTTTCAGACTGGGCCACCACAGTTTCAGTGGGTGCCTCTTGATGCTTTGGGAGTTCTGTCCTGAGGACTGTCAGAGACTCAGCTGCCTTCCTTTGTGTCTTCCTGCATGGATGCTGGTACCACACAGGCGTGTAGCTGTCAGCAGTTGGTGTCTGTCCTCTCCCATTTGGTCCATTGTCACCTAGTTTTGTTGTAAAGATTGTCAGTGGGCCTTTGGTTCTGTTCTCCTCATTGATCTGTCTTTTTACATATATATGAAACCAAAATTTATTTTTCCACAGTTCTAGAGGCTTGAAAATTCAATATCAAGGTGCTGGCATGTTCAGTGCTCTGATGAGAACTGTTCTCTGCTTCCAGGCTGACACCTTGATGCTATTGCATCCTCTGGAAGAGAGGAGCTCTGTATCCTCGAATAGCAAGGGTGGACAGGCAAAAGGGAAAAACTTTTTCCATCAAGCCCTTTTATAGGAGCACCTGGTGCAATTCACAAGGAGAGGAGCCCTCGTAACTTATTTGCCTCTTAATGATTTGTCTATTTTTAATGGAGGGCCTTGGATTGACTCAGGAACTATGCTGCTGCCATTGCCCTCTTCCCGTCACCCTCCTCTTTTAGCATAGGTAAGCTAGCTATTTTGGGTGCTTAAACCCTACTCATTAGTATTTAAAATCTTTTTCTTTTTCTTTTTTTTTTTTTTTGAGATAAAGTGGCATCATCATGGCTCGATGCAACCTGCAACTCCTGGGCTCAAGTGACCCTCCAGCTCAGCCTCCCAAAGTGCTGGGATTATAGGCATGAGCCACCATCCTTGGCCAAGATCCTTTTCTTGAATAATTGTCTGCTGCCTTTAGAACCAGACTTGTGACTATCCACCCACTCTCTGTTTCTGGGTCAAAATGAAGTCATGACAGCCCCTTTCTTCCTTAATAAAGGAGTGATGATCAAAACTTGTAAATATGGGAACCTTTTCAATAATGGCAATACATATTGTGTTTTCTTTACACCACTGGGTTTATACTTGCTCTTCAGTTTTTTTGAAATTAAATAAACACAGTGATTGAGTAATACGTATTTAGAGGATGAAACTATAAAGAAAATCAAGGGAATGATAAATGGAAAAGTTAGGAAAATATTTATGTCTGTGGTGAGTGAGGGGGATAAAGTCAGAGATAGGTACAGATAAGATATAGCAAATGTTCTATCTTTTAATCTGAGTAGTGGGTAACCAGGTGTACATTTATTATTATTATTTTTGAAAGTATACACATAATTATATGCCTTCTTTCATGTCATGAAGATGCACTAAACAGAGTCTCTGCGACACAGTCTGAGTTCAGCTTTCTTGAGAGCCCCTCCTTGGGAGGTCACTGAGCCTGAGTCCCAGGAAAGAAGGGCTCTTTCCCAGGTAGGGCTTTCTTTGGCAGTGCTTGGAGTGGAAGCCAGGGGACCACTGTCAAAAATCTGGTTGGGGAGTGGGTTACTCTGCATTTTCTGCTACAGCTCAACATGACCTTCCTTTAGCTCTTAGAAGCAGGTCAAAGCAGAATACTTCCGTGGGGGCACAGTGAGTGTCCTTAGCTGCTCAAGGACGCTGTGCTGGAGAGTTGGAATTTTATTGGCTCAAAAACAACTGAGAATGTGGCCATGCTGGCCAAGGCATTCTGCCTTGGGTCGTAGCACAGTAGGGGGCCCTTGGTGATGACAACTTCCAGCAGTCTGTCTCTTGCACCACGTTGCTCTCATCTCCACTGGCTGCCCTCTGTGCCTTATGCACCTCTGGGTCTTCCTTCTTCTGGGAGAAAGGACTTATCTATGAATGTCCAGACGTGCCTTTACTGCTGATTTGTAGTTTGCCTGAATATAGAATTCTACTTTGGGAATGCCTTCTTATTTCAGGGTTTTGAAGGCATTGCTTCATCATTGTCTTGCTTCCCAGTATTGCTTTGGTGAAGTCCAAAACTGTTTTGATTCTTAATCTTTCCTAAAGTAGTATGAAATTTTGAAAAATCTCTAGAAGCATGTAAAATCTTTTCTTTGTCCCCAGTTTCTGACATTTCACAATGATAGGCATTATTGTGTGTCTATTTTTACTCATTGTGGTGGGTCCTTTCAATTTGCCATTATCTAAAATTTTCTTAACTTATTTTGTTAATGATTTTAACTCCTCTGGTTTTGCTATTGCCTTTTTCTGGAACTCCTTATAGTCAGACATTGTTTCTCTTTGATTTGGTCTCTTTATCATTTTGCTGTACTTTGGGGAAATTTCCTCAACTGTATCTTCTAGCCCTTTTATTGATTATTTCTGGGATTATATTTTTAATATGCAAGAACTCTTTTTATTTATTTTTTTTAAATAGTACACCAACATTGCATTCATTCATGGTGTAGATAGCCTATCTTTCTTATATTAATAATAGTTAGTTTTGTTTTTTTTTGAGACAGGGTCTCGTTTTGTTGCTCAGGCTGGAGTGCAGTGGTACAATCATGGCTCACTAATAATAGTTAAAAAAAAAAAACAACCCAACAAGTAAGGTTTTCTTTTTCTATATTGACTCTTTTTCCCAAGTTGATTTTCTGTTCCTTTTGCTTTGTCTTACATGATAGAGGCTTTCTTTAGGGGGCTGACCATCCTGTGCTGTCTACTTGTGATTAAGTTGCAAGTAAGAAGCTAACCTGAGCAGGGTGGAGGGCCATTTAATGGGCAGCCTCTGGTGTCACTGTCTTCAGACCTTTCTTCTTTGGTCAGATTCACAAAAGGAAGGAGAGAAAAAGAGGCTTCCAGTCTCCACCTTGAAGGGCAAGGGTCTGGCTGCTGGGTGTTGGGGGGGCAGGGGTTGGCTTAGCTTGGTATTCAACATTTACACTTCAGATAGCCAGCAAATTCCCTTGTCTTCAACTGCGTTTCATCTCCACCGCTCCAGAGACCCTCTAATGACGGATAGTCTGTCTAGCCCATGAGCCTTAGCTCTGCTGACTTGGGGAGAGGTGCTCTCTCAGAGAGGTGAGGTAAGGGAGATAACTTAGGGTTTCAATTGCTCTTAAACAGTCTTCAGCCAATCCCTCTTTTTTAGGCCTCTTCCCTTCTGCCTGTCACTTCTAGTTCCAGAGGTATCTGGTGCTGCCAGTTCTGTGCCTTTCGAGAGTCCTGTGATGCTCTCTAGTTGGTTTTTAGCTTCCTTGCCGCTGGCCTGGGATCTGACTTTCTCTGATTTACCAAGTCCAATTGTCTATCGGCTTTCAAGATTCCCAAATGATGTTGCTTCATGTCTTCTGGTCTATTCTTTCTTTCTTACTGTCTTTAAAAAAGACAGTAAAAGACTACTTTTACTATAGTTTAGTGACGTTTCAGGGGTGTATGATTTAGATGACCATCTTTACTTTGTAGTTTTGATCCAGAATTTCTTTCTCCTGCTTTTTCATGTCTGACATCTTCTCATCCTTAATTAAATATCATCTCTTCTGAGCGGCATTCCCAGACTATCCTATGAACAAAAGGTATTCCCTAACTGCTTCTATGTTCTATATTTTAGTCCCGGTATGTATCTTTATGGGCCTTTAAAAAATAGGTGTTGTCATTTTTGTTTACTTTTCATCCTTTCCCATGTGTGCTCCATGGGCTCAGGGGCTGTGGCTGTTTTGGACACTGCTCTACACTCAGTTTTTGGCACAGAGTTTACCCTTGATAAACATTTGCGGAATGTGTGAAAGAACAAATTATACATGGACTGCATGAATTTTGAAAATTGATAACAATTTTCTCAGCGTTCTCATTTATAAAAAAATAAGAGCAGGGGAATGAAAATAGCACCTACCTCATAAGATTGTTGTGAGGCTTATACGAGTTAAAAGGGTTAACTGCTTAGAACAGTGCCTGGCACATGGTAACTACTATAAAAATGCTAGTTATCCTATTTTTAAGAGTCTTGAAAACAGTCCTCAAAGAGTTATAATTTTGTATTTAATTGTTCAATTTTGATCATTAAAAACAATTTTGTTGTTTGATGGACTGAGTTGTATCATCTAGTATGTTCTGAATCAAACTACATCTAAATTGTAGATGATCCAGGTTGATCACGAATCTCAACTTGAATTTTAGGATTGTCATGGAAGCAAATGCACTTCTACAGGAAAGTAGGATTCCAAATATTTCCCAGAGGATGTCCACAGAACCACACATTTAAGGGCAGTGCTGGATATAATTTGTCTTCTTATTTAAGCAACTGTGGGATATCTGTGTCTTCTTAGGAAGTAGAATTTATTTCCAGTGCTATCATTTTCTTTTGGAACTAAGCCACATTGATGGAATAGATGGTTGATAATTCAGATATGTCTTCAGTATTGCACTTAGTTGTAGAAACTTAAAAAATGATTTGTGGTCATCAGCTTCTGTATATCTCTAGAATTATTTAATTTCTACCAAATAGCTCCTCAGTTCTTAAAAAAATCGATGATTTTTTTAATAGAGTGCTCAGTGAAGTTTAGCAATGAGAGATTAAAGTGTTCTCTACTTTTCACTTGCTAAATCCGTATATCTGGATTTAGGCTTTCTTGAAAAGATCAGTAATGCTCTTGTTTTCCTCCTCCCCTTGCAGTTTCAAGTACAGTATACAGATATCTTGTCCCATCCCTTAGTATAAACTTGTGTGAATCACTCTTTTGATGGGGTGGGAGGTGCTTAAAATTTGACCTTTTAGATTCTTTAATTTCAAAATCTTGATCTGAGGAAGCTGCTCAGGAAGCTTCAAAACAGGCTTCTATAACCTAACCTGGTTGTATCACAATAGAATACAGCTCCATATTCCTTCCGAAGTATTACTAATATCCAGAAAATACTCAACTTGAAGAAAATTCACTGCCTTTATCATTTTCTCCATTACACCATGAAATGAATTTGACTTTCAAAGTCCCTAACACAAGCTCTCCTGACCAATAGTGTGGTAGAAACCAGAATGACATCTGCTTTTGACTTAAATAAATTGTTTCCCGCCTTTTCTTTGTTAAAAGTGCCTCATCCCTGGAAGATGAAGTATTTCCATGTTTAGACCTTTTCAAATAGACAAGTGGCTAGGTCTTACTAATTAATGCATGAAAGCTAACTGGGTGATTTTATGTATTTTTAAAAGGTGCTAAAAATGTGCAATGGACCACAATTAGTCCAAGTGTTTGTCTTGGTGACATATCAGAAACTGTGACATATCAGAAACTGGCTTTACAATTTACCTCGTATGTGATCTTGGGCAAGGTACTTAACCTCTTTTAGACTTGGTTTTCTGATCTGTAATATGGGAATAATAACAACATAGCTATTATTTTTATGTTTACTAGCACACAGTAAACACTCAGAATTTAGAATTTTCATATTGTGATCGTTGTGACTTAGAGGATGAGGATTGTGTCTTATTGTTGATTTATCGGCATTTCAAAGTGTCTAGTCAATCAAAGGCTGATGAATGAATAAAAACATTGATATCTTTCCCTTCACCTTTACTGCTTAACTTATTGCTTAATGTTTAAAATTCCCTAGAATCCCTGACTTATTGCCCTTCACAAGTTAAATGCTTAAAAACTTAATTGAATAATGTATGTGGAAGTACTTTGAAAAATGTAAATGGGAATACAAATGTGATGTATGATGAGATGATGATGATGATGATGATGATGATGATGATAATGATAGTGTTGGAGTCACTTGCCAAAGAGTGGGAGTGTTCTTTGCTGACCTCTCTTGTCTGCTGAAAGTGCCTGGTAAAGTTTGCTACATGGAACTAGAACTGACTGAAGACTATGTACGTAAGTATACAAATATTTGGAAGAGCTTTATAATGCCATTTGTGACATCTGACATCCTTTGGACTGTGTGGGCTTTCTACCTATGTGTATCCTTTTCCACCACCCTTGTATCTTTTATGAGGCTTTTGCTTTCAGTTAAAGAGGATGACATTGCTCAAAGGAGAAGTATCATTCTTTGATCAAGGATATGCAAATGACTCTGCTTCTGCACCAGAACTCCCAAAACAATACGTTGTTGCTTTGTTCTCCCCACATCTTCATTTCTGAGTATCTTTATTGCTGGCTGCATTTATTTATTATTTTTAAAAAGGTGAGTCTCAGAAGATAGAACTGAATTTTAGTACCAGATGCAGTAGTAGAGTGCACACGTGTGTGTATGTGTGTGTGTGTGCACATGCACACACATGCAGGGGTTATTATTAATTTTATTGATGCAAGATCACTTGTGTGTCTTCCCTACTCTACAGGTTACTCCATTTTAAGGGGCAGAGTAGTGGCCTAGGAAAGGGGAAGGGGAGGCACTCACATATAATGGCTAATTACAGGAGTAATTCACTATCAACTCTGTGCCAGTCATTGTGTTGCATAGTTTATATGCAATATTTTAAAATCCTTACAGCAGCCCTGTAAGATAGATATCATCACTCCCATTTTATAGGTTAAGAAATTGAGACTCAGAGAAGTTCATTTTACCCAAGTTCTCAAAGCTAGTAAGTAGAGGAGCCAGAATTCCAATGACACCTGGGGTTTTAGTTTCGGTTGTGACTCTAATTTTCTGTGTGACTTGGACTCTTGGTTCCTCCATTTTGCTATCTTTAAAACGGATTGTGTGTGTGTGTGTGTAAAAAAGCTCTCATTGTTGGAGGTGGGGTGAGAAAGAGGGTCAAGGTGATTTCTGTAGTAGCCGCAGCACATTACAGGTGTATAATGAAGTGAATGGTGAAAGGCGTGCAGAAGCTGGAACATGGGCTAGAAAGGAAAATAAAGAAACCCTGAGGCCCGTTTCCCCATGTTCTCATGGTCTTCCTTAGCACGGCGAATACAAGTGATGGCTACGACTCTGGAAGGGAGTGAGGAGGGGGTGCCTACGGAATTTGGAAAATACTCCTCAAATCTCATTTGACTCCTGATATTAAGGGATTTACTTGTTGATGTTGCTGAGTGTGATAATATAATAGTATTGTGATTATGTTATAAATGTCTTATTGGTCAGAGATCATACTAAAATATTTAGGAGTGAAATAATATGATGAATAGGATTTGCTTTAAATACTAAGCTAAAAAAGAGAGAGAGTACAGGAAGACAGATGGTGACTGTTGAAGCTGGGTGATGAGCATCCTGCAATAGGGTAGCCTGGGCGCTTTCTGCACTCAGGGGTTCTTCTCTGTGGTCCTTACCCAACAGAGGACGGGAGCCTAATTCACTCTGAATAGACTAAGGCCAATGTTTACTGAGCTAAGCCCTGTATTTTTTTCTACTCCTAAGATTATTTTTCCCAAAAGGTTCTTCCCAGGGGTGTACCTCTGTGAAGGGCACCTAGAGGTACATAGCTCTGATCTTCAGTTGAGACTGATTCAGAGAAGGAAGAATATTTGCATGCTTCAGCTCCGATTGTTTTCTGAGCTGGTCAGAGGGAGAGTCGGGTGCATAGCATTCTATGACTATAAGGCCATTTCTAGTTTCTCACACTGTTAGTTCCTTAGAAGGGGGGCTGTCCACTTTTTCCCTTGACTCTTGGAATAGATATCTTTGCTCTTGCTCTGTCCTTGCAGATGCAATCCCATCCTCCTCTCTTTAGTCAGCCAGACCAGCTTCATACTCCAAAATGGACAGTGGTGGAATCGGGGGATTTTGGAAGAAATTGATACAAAGTAGTTTGTGCGATAAAAAGTGTTCTTCCTACAAGTAGTAGAAAGAGGAGGTAGAGGAAACTTTAATGTCATATCCAAGATCCAAAACCTCCATGAAAGGAATACAAATTCGAAATAACTTTGTTGTACCAAGAGTCATGTGACGTGTTCATTCATCCATTCATTGGTTCATTCATTCATTCTTTTAAAATTTTTTTTTATTTCAGCATATTACAGGGGTACAAATATTTAGGTTACATATATTGCCCTTGCCCCACCCAATCAGAGCTTCAAGCATGTCTATCCCCCAGATGGTGTGCACCACACCCATTAGGTGTGTATATACATTCATTCATTTAACAAACATTTATTTAGGACCAGACACTTATTAAATGCTGGGTATACAAAAATAAAAGAGATCATTTCTGATCTCAAGGTTCTGATAGCCTAGTGGAGGAGACAGCCATTGAGTTCATGATTCTAGCATGCAGTGATAAGTGCCATCCGTGACAGAGGGAAGCCCTATGTGTGATGAGAGTGCTGAGGAGACGCATTTAATGCAGCTTGTGGTAGGGAATGTCAGTCATCTACAATCAAAGTGGGCACAGCTGAGCTTTGAAGGATTCTTAGGAGTTGGCCAGGCAGAGAAGCATGGATTGCATTCCTGTAGTAGAGAATGTGTACAAAAGCATGAAAAAGAAGAGCATCATGAGTTGAGTTTCTGCAAGTCAGTGTGGCTGACATGTGGTGCAGAAGGAAAGGAGCAGAAGACAAAGCCCGACAGATGAGCAGGGAGCTGATCATGCTGGGCTCGATGTGCTAACTTGACTGGATTGCAACCAGCAGAAAACGGGGAAGATTTGAATTTCAGAAACACTCCTCTGGATGGCATGTGGCAGTCATAGCAGTTAATCTAGGAAAGATGTTGCACAGGCTTGAATTAAAGTGATGCCAGTGTGGATGGAGAAGAGATTGGATCCTAGAGATGATTTCTAGATAGAACCAATAGGACCCAAGAAGTAAGATCTATCGAACATAAGAGACACAAAAATACTGAATAAAGACAGATGTGCAGTGGTAATTAAGAAGGTTGTTTGCTTCCCTCCTGATCTGCTAATAAAGAAAAGAAATTAAAAAGGTATCAGGTATAACATTTACCTAAACCACTGTGGTGAATCGTTATAGAAATATGTCCAAAGCCTCTTTATTTATATCTATTATTTCTGAATGAACTATTAGACTGAAAAGAAGATGAATAATTTAAAAGGGGGCAATGACAACAAATCCATAAAGTCTTGGACATTATGCAGTACAAGAAGAAACAAATAAAAAATAAGATGGAATTAGGACATATACTATCAAATCTACAACATTAATGACCAATATTTGCAAAGGGTGTGGGGGAAGTATTACTTTAATTTCTCATTTGGCAAAAATAGAACAAAACAAACAAACCAGAACCCCTGAGGCTCAGAGATATTAAATGATTTGCTTGAGGTCACACATAGCTGTAGGTGGGAACTCACGCTGCCTCCCAGGGCCCTCTGCAGGGCATCATGACAACTCCATGACATGTGCCCAGCGTGTTTGGGGGTCTAAGTCATGAAAAGTGAAATCAGAGTGGCTGATATTTGCAGAAAAAAAAATAAGTACTGCAAATGATAATGAAGAACCTATAAAATTTTTTTCACAGTTCTATTGGAAGAAGATAGAAGTAAATATAACTCAATCATGAAAAAGAGTACTATATTATTTACATGTGATGCAAGGAAATTTTATCTGGAAATTACTTGTTTAAATGATATTAGAATCTTAAAGAATTTCTTTAGAGAATATCAATAGGATGTAAGATGGTTGACGTTCAGACTTCCAATTCATTTTGTCTGCTGTGTCCCCAGTATGTGACAAGTCCTAAGGGAGGAGGTACAAATAAAATATAAAATAGTTCTGTCTTCAAGGATCTTAAAGTGTTGTTAGGGAACCTAGATTTGCAAACATGAAACTAATTTAGAACTATCCATAATAGTTTATAATCAGTGACATTTATATGATGAAGAGACAACATTTTGGAGGCAGATAATAAGTGCTCTGGGTAGTCAGAAAGGGAACTATTGATAATGTCTACATGCAGTTAGCAGCCTTCATGCATGATGTGACTTTTAAGATGGGTCTTGAAGGATGAAAGGGAGCTGATTTTTCAAGAAGAAAAGGGCAGGACTAGTAAAGTAAACATGTTTTGGTTTGTGTTTTCTGAAAAAACAAACAACAAACAAACAAAACAGGTTTGGTCTAATATTTCATCTGTCCACTGTAGTGTTACTTAATGAAATATTGGAAACAACCTAAATGTCAAATAATAGAACAGGGGAAATATTAATATCTCATACAGTATCCATATGATTGAATATTGTTGATTCAGTAAAAATAATTAAAGAACAATGTAGTCTGGTGGAAAGCATGACCTTCAGCCAGTTAAGCTGGCTGTGCTACCACTTACTAGCAAGTCACTTACTGTGTTTGAGCTTTTGGTTTATTCAACTTTATTTTATTTATTTATTTATTTTTTTTGAGACAGAGTCTTGCTTTGTTTCCCAGGCTAGAGTGAGTGCCGTGGCGTCAGCCTACCTCACACCAACCTCAAACTCCTGGGCTCAAGTGATCCTGCTGCCTCAGCCTCCCGAGTAGCTGGGACTACAGGCATGCGCCACCATGCCCGGCTAATTTTTTCTATATATATTAGTTGGCCAATTAATTTCTTTCTATTTATAGTAGAGACGGGGTCTCGCTCTTGCTCAGGCTGGTTTCGAACTCCTGACCTTGAGCAATCCGCCTGCCTCGGCCTCCCAGAGTGCTAGGATTACAGGTGTGAGCCACCACACCCGGCCTATTAAACTTTAAATGGGAGTGATAATAAATACCTTGCAAAGTTATTGTGAGGATTAAAAATAATATACATAGAGTACCTAATACATAGTGAATACTCAAGAAATGTTATTATTGATGTTTAATGATATATATACTCTGCTGGTACCTAAATGGGTACTTTCTGAAGGGTTATTTCCTAATTCTTACCAAAAGCCTTAAAATGAATATTTCCTGTTTGACTCAGCTTTTCCACAACTAAAAATTTATTCTAAGGAAATAATTAATGATGTATGCATATACAGTATCTAAAAGGATATTCTTTGCAGCATTGGATAGAATAGTGAAAAATAACCCCAAATCTCACAAATAGCTGATTGGTGAAATAAACTATAATTCTCTTACATAAAGGAAATTATAAAACCATTAAAATGATGATATAGAAATGTATTTTTGATATAGAAAACGAGAAAAACAGATTCTAAAACTGTACACAGTTTTATCCCATTTTTGTAAATATATGTTTATGTAGAGAAAATTTTCTAGAAGGATGACACACTAAAATGTTAACTACGATTGTCTCTGAGTGGTGAGCCTTTAGGTGATTTTTATATTCTTCATTGTGCTTACCTGATTTATTTTGCTTTTTTAAAAAATTTCTTTTGAGAAAGGGTTTTGCTTTGTTGCCCAGGCTGGAGTGCAGTGGTGCAAACACAGGTCACTGCAGCCTTGAACTCCTGGGCTCAAGTGATCCTCCCGCCTCCGCATCCCAAGTAGTTGAAACTTCAGGTGTGTGCTGCTATGCCCAGCTAGTTTTTCTATTTTAGGTAGAGGCAAGGGCTTGCTTTTTGTCCAGGCTGGTCTTGAACTCCTGAGCTCAAGTGATCCTCTTGCCTTTGCCTCCCAAAATGCTGGGATTACAGGTGTGAGCCACAGTGCTCTGCTCAATTTTTTACTTTTATGATAGTGAGCATAGACAATGAAATTTTTAAAAATAGGAATGGGTCACTATTACAAATACTTAGTGACACAAGAAAATGCCTAAGATTTAAAGAAAAAAGATTTAAAAGTTAATATATCATATCCTGGTTTTGTTTAAGTTTTTAAAGAAAACTTTAGTAGATATAATATTACTGATTTTTGCTTTGGTGGCTCTTTCTCTCAAAAGGTAGCATAGTTTCTAAGAAATGGTGGGAGTAGGACAGGTAGTAAAATCGCAGAGAGCAGAGATTAGAGTTGTGTGTGCACAAGTAAAACTCATCACTTCCCTAGACTCTTTTGTTTTTCTTTCATTTTCATTACTGCATTACAGTTGATTTTCTTGGCTATTTTCATAAACAAAGTTTAACTGCTGCAAAAGCCACTCTCCCTTGCCTGCCTCTTTGGCTTTTATCCTCACTAGGAAGAACTGGGCAGATGCAGTACTTCCCAGTACTTCATGGAGTATACATGGTGGGCAAGAGACATGGTTCTTGGAGTTCACTGTCCCCTTGGAAGAGATAGTAAAGTCACCCAAATAAACATATAATTAAATTGTGCTTACTACTGTCTAGGACATTAGACAGAAAACAACGGGGGTAGGGACCAGGGAATCCATTCAGGCAGGGAAGTCAGCAAAGACCTCCACAAGGAAGTGACATTTACAGTCAGCTTTGAAGTGTGAGTAGGAGTTAGTGAGACCGTACGTGGAGGGAAAAGCACTCTGAAGAGGGACAAGCACATATAAAGGTTTTCAGGCAAAACATTGCTTTGTGAGTTAAAGTAAAACTGGGCAAGAGCTGGCATGGCTGGCTCTTACGGTATGACGTTAGGTTGGAAGACAGAGGAGGACCTTGAATCCGACATAAAGGATTTGGGATTTTATTCCTTGGGCAATGAGCATCACTGAAGGATTGTAAGCAGGGGGTTACATGAAGCAGTTTATAATTTAAAAAGATCTTTTTGGCTGCTCTGAGGAGAAAGAACTGGAGAGAGGCAAGAGAGAATCTGGAAGCTGAGTTAAGAGAATCAATCAGGAGACGGCGATGCTGAGTAATGGCAGTGACGATAAAGAACAGGGGACAGTTTGGAGATGGGTTTTGGTGGCAGCATTGGTGGGACTCAGGCATGGGACTTAGTGATGGCTTAGATTAGGGGAGTGAGGAAGAGGAAATGGGGACTGTCAAGGATGATTTCCAGAACACTGTGCCTGAGTGACTTGGTGGAGTAGGTTTCTTTTAGACAAGAGTTCACTGTTAGACATGTTTACTTTGAGATTATAAGATTCCTAAGTGGAGCAATTGAATAGAGGAGGTCTGTTATTCACAAGAGATACACATCTGGGATGGAGATATATGTTTAGGAGTAGATGGCCCATAGATTGTGCCGACAGCCCTATGGATGGATGGGATTGGTTTGGAAAGAAAATTAAGAGAAAGGAACAGAGAGCCGAGGGCCGAGCCCTGACAAATTCCTACATTTAAACCTCGAGGAATAGGGGGGAGGTGGCAAAGCACTTTGGGAAGGATTCATTCCAGAGGAGGAAGACCAGGGTGATGTGGTGTCAGAGAAGTCAAGGGGAGAATGTTTCAAGAAGTAGGGAGGGATCGATTGTACAGAGTTCCTGAAAGGTCTAGTAAAGTGATTAGCAGAAAGTGCCCACTGGCCCTGGCAACCTGGTGGCTCTGGGTGATGATGGATAAAGCAGACTCAGTGCAGTGGTGGAGGTGGGAGCCAGACTGGAGTGAGTGGAAGGAAGAATAGGAAGTGATGGGTGATGAGAATGTGTGTGCAGTCTTAGTAATCATGGCTCTGAAGGCAGAGGCCAGTGGCTAGAGGGGAATGGAAAGTTAAGGGAAAGGTTTTTGTTTTCCTTTGACAAGGGAGATTCTAGAGTTTGTTTGAATGCTGGTGGGAATGATTTAATAAAGAGGGAGAGATTAGTTATGTAGGAGAGATAAATGATGGAGGGAGGGCCCATGTGGTAGAATTGGTGTTTGAAAGGAAAAGGAAAGGAGATGCAAGTAGATGTTTGATATCTACTATGTGTTGAGTATGTGCTAGGCATTGTGCTAAGTGATTTGCACAGTAGCTGATTTATTATTCATAGTAGCTCTATGGTATTGATATAATTACCCCCATTTTACTGATGAGGAAACTGGGTTTAAGCAGAGATAGAGCTGTTAGAATAGGAGACCAGGAGATAGGGCTGAAGCTGCATGTAGGGGCTTGAAGATTGGTTGCAGGTGTTAAAGTAAACAACCCTCAGGCAGAAGCTAACTGGGGGGTCCACAGGCAAGAACCAGCTTTGACCAGCTTGTCAGCTGTCTCTCCACCCCACCTGAACTTTGGCTAGTTATACTTTCATTTACATTGTGATTTTAAAATTTCTCTGCCCTTGAAATCTCCATGACAGTTCCAAGACAAAAATATTAAGTATGAAAAAGGGAGGGAACCCAATTCTGGGAATTACTATCCAAATTCTTAGTAAAAGCCAACCCTTTGACCTTGAATATTCTTCCCCTCAATTAGTAAAATTACAAAAGATCTAAAACCACTTTCTCCCAGTGTAGCTGCTCTCTTTTGGCTCTCTTTCCTGAGAGTGTACTTTCGCTTTCAATGAAAAGCTGTTGCTTGTTTGGCTTACATGGTATGTCCTGAAATTTTTTTCCTGAGAATTTCCTGACTACGATCACCAAGAACTTGGAAAAACCTCCCCATGGAGGCTGGTAACAGGGCCAAGGTTTCCATTGAGAACTGCTTGATTGCAGAGCTCACACTTTTTTTTTGATACAGAGTCTCACTCTGTTGCCTGGGCTAGAGTGCCATGGCATCAGCCTAGCTCACAGCAACCTCAAACTCCTGGGCTCAAGCAATCCTCCTGCCTCAGACTCCCAAGTAGCTGGGACTACAGGCATGCGTCACCATGCCTGGCTAATTTTTTCTATGTATTTTTAGTTGTCCAGCTAATTTCTTTCTATTTTAGTAGAGATGGAGTCTCACTCCTCAGTCTGGTCTCGAACTCCTGACCTCCAGCGATCCTCCTGCCTCGGCCTCCCAGAGTGCTAGGATTACAGGCGTGAGCCACCATGCCTGGCCTCACACTCTTAACTCTTACAGGATTTCTTCTATGATGGTGTATTATTAGTTTGCTCGGGCTGCCATAAAAGTACTGCAGACTGGGTGGCTTAAACAACAGAAATTTATTGTCTCACAGTTCTGGAGGCTTGAAGTCCAAGATCAAAGTGTTGGCAGGTTTGGCTTCTCCTGAGGCGTCTGTTGTCTTACAGATGGCTGCCTTCTCTGTGTGTCCTCACATGGCCTCTTCTCTGTGTCCCCACATTGCTGGTGTCTCTTATGTGTCCTAATCTCTTCTTAAAAGGACACAAGTCAGATTGGATTAGGGCACACCACCGAAATGGCCTCATTTTAACTTAATCACCCTTTAAAAGGCCTTATCTCCAGGGACAGTTGCATTTTGAGGTTAAGTTTTCAACATATGAATTTTGAGGGAGATATAATTCAGTCCATAACAGATGGCTTTTTAAGGTATCAGGAAGGGGTGAGTGTGTGGGGCATTTCGAAGAGCATGTAACTGTAATTGAAGAGAGTAGAAGAAGGAGCTTACTAGAGAAATGTAGCCTTAGGGTCAGTTGAGGTCGGAGATCATTCATTTATATCCATCCTGCCCAATTATCTGAGTCGCTGCAGCAACAGTCAGGTATATGTGTGAAATAAAGAATGAGACCTCTGTGCTTTGATGAGGCTGCTGGGGGTTCACGTGGGCTTATTAACCAGCCAAATGACCATCTCTCCTGTACAAGGTTGAAATGTAAATGGGTTTTATTCACATCCTTGGCATAATTACAGATTACTATTTGTAAGGTACCTTTCTGGCTGTTCTCAAATAGTTGAAACCATGAAAGTTAAATCTATGACTGCTAAGATTTTGTTGCATTCAGCAATGCAGAAATTGGCTCAAACATTTTTTCCAATCTGTTCTATACATTATCTTTCATGATTACTTACCACTTTCTTCCTCTTTCTCTCCCTCCCTTTTCTTCCTTTTATCCATTTTTGCTCATTAATAATTTATTGAGTCCCTACTAGGTGTCTGGCACTAGAGATAAGGAGTCCACAATTTATTGTACATATATATACAGATGTATTTGTGAATAGTGTAGGTATGGACAGATATGTATACTGTATATACATATATGCAAGAAACCCAAATGATAAGTGGTAGTAGTGAAGTTTTAATTCATTTGTTCATTTAATCCTACAAATATATCAAGTCCCTGCTAAGTGCCAGGCAGTGTGTTAGGCTTGGGATAGAGACATGAGTTAAGATATAGTTTCTGCCTTCAAGAAATTTACAACCTGGTATAAAAAAAAACAGTTAAGGAAATAAAGACAATACAGTGTGACTTAAGTAAAATATTAAAAGATTTCAAAGAAGGAAGTGATTTTGGTCTCTGCTTTCCCATGCATGTTTGGATATCCATTGAAAGGAGCCATTGCTACATTTTAATGGAAGGAACTATAAAAAGAACATCCATTCATTTCACAGACATTTTTGAATGCTTGCAATTATTGTGTAGTGACAATATTTTATAGCTCTTGAATTATGAGCAAGCCATTGAGTTGGGGGAATCTGTGACTTATGTTTCCTCATTTGAACTTATTGTCCATACCCTGTAGTATCATGAACTCCCTTTTTAGGTGGTGGAGTGATTATTCCTGAAACACTCTACAGCAGCAGTCCCCAACCTTTTTGGCACCAGGGACTGGTTTCATGGAAGACAATGGAAAAATTGTCTTCCATGGGGGAGGGGGAAGGGGTTTTAGATTCTCATAAGGGGTGCTCAATGCAGATCCTTCACATGTGCGGTCTGCAGTAGGGTTCGGGCTCCTATGAGAATCTAGTGCCACCACTGATCTGACAGAGATCAGTGGTGATGCGAGCGAGGCGAGGCGAGCGAGGCGGAGATCAGGCGGTGATGCGAGCGATGGGGAGTGGCTGTAAATACAGGTGAAGCTTCCCTTGCTGGCCTCCTGCTGCAGCTCTACAGAAACCTGCTGGATTTTAAAACTTGAAAAAAATCACAGTAACAAAGCATTACTCTGATGGTGGGTGAGCAGAAACTACATGCTGGCCTAGCATATAGTTCAGATATTTGGAACTTGGACTTATGTGTTAATGCGAGGGTTCCTTGTAAAGTGATTTAGAAAACATGAACAGCAGATCAAAAACACTGAGAATGGCCGGGCGCGGTGGCTCACGCCTGTAATCCTAGCACTCTGGGAGGCCGAGGCGGGCGGATTGCTCGAGGTCAGGAGTTTGAAACCAGCCTGAGCAAGAGCGAGACCCAGTCTCTACTATAAATAGAAAGAAATTAATTGGCCAACTAACATATATGTAGAAAAAATCAGCCGGGCATGGTGGCGCATGCCTGTAGTCCCAGCTACTCGGGAGGCTGAGGCAGGAGGATTGCTTGAGCCCAGGAGTTTGAGGTTGCTGTGAGCTAGGCTGATGTCTTGGCACTCACTCTAGCCTGGGCAACAAAGCGAGACTCTGTCTCAAAAAAAATAAAAACACCGAGAAGGAAATGGATTTTTGTAGATTATGTAGTTGAAACATTTTCAGTATCATCTATTTATACCTTATCTGAGGAAAATAGTTATTTATAACTGAACACTTATGGAGTTAATGGAGATAATGGATAATGGTTATAAACCTGCCAATTTCTTGGGAGCTGACATGCTATACGAACTCAAGGAGGTATTATCTGCAATCTAGACTTATTTCTTTGGGAAAATGCTAACTTATTATGGAAATAGTTCAGATGGTAGAAGGGAGAAAAGGCAAATCAGATAAATGGAATATGTAGGATTTGGAATCAATAATTAACCTAATAACTGCTGAACATTGCTTTGATGCCGTGCAATGAACATTCACTATCTGCATGTTGGCTTCATGTCAGAACTGTATTCTAGAGTATGTCATAGGTGGAAAGAGCACTGGATTGGGAGTCAGGAAATCTAAATGCTAGTCTAGCTCTGCCATTGACCGCCTGTGTGCCTCATTTTCCCCATCTTTAAAATGAAGTGGTTATGGGAAAAGGTCTCCAAGGCCCTTCCAGTTCTGATATTTTATTGTTCTGTGATTCTATATCCCACACCCATCGAGAGCATTTTGATTTTCTTTAAGTTGCTCGCACCGGCCTTTCAGTTAGGATGCGTCCAGGAGCTTATGTCCTTGGGCTACTGGGAACAGTAAGGCCTTGCTTCTCCAGGACTTGATATGTCTTCTGTTAACTGCTGACAGTGAGCCATACCACCTAAAAGGCTCCCTTGGGAGCCTTAAAGATTGAAAGGACAAATGGACAGTATTGAGAACTCTGTGGAAGAGGAGACCAGAGAGACGTTGATCATCATGGCTCCTTGGGATTTGCAAAGAGGAATGACTAGAACGGGGCCCTTCACTACAGCCAGGTCAAAGGTCAGGTCAGGAATGTGGACAATGCTGGTGACTCCAGGTAGGTCTAGGAGGGTAAATAAACCTTTTTAGTCCCTCCTGAGTCTTGACAAGATCTGGGCAGCCATGCTCAGAAAGCTATTAGAAGTCTCCTAATTTATGAAATTTTTTGGAAGAAAATGTAACATTAAAAAAATGTTTTATTACCGCACAATCACTGTATTCTTAATGCTCACCATGTCAATCTACTCTTAATATGTTCTCACAGTTCAAGCATTAATTAAACGTGCTTTTGTGATCACGTGTTGAGTTAAAAATCTGGTTTCAGTTGATGCCATTGTGCAATGGACTCCCTATATTTTAGGGGTTTTAGAGTGGTGTTGGAAGATCTTTAAGTTTAATTTTAGTTAAGTAATATTAAATATAATTCTCTGGCAGCAGAGATTTATATTATTATTTTGCTAATAATAAGCTAATTTGGGGTGATTAGAAAACGATTCAGAATACTGCTTTTCTTAGTGATTAAAAAAAGCAATGGATAATTTGTGAATAGGCTATTAAGCCAGATAACTAATAATAATTCTGTGTGCTGAATACAATTAGGAATTAAAAGGCTTTTTGTAATTGTTTTTATCATGGAATTCCATTAAAAATTTACATATGTTCCTTAAAATACTGATTAAGTTTCTGTACATAATCATTTTTAAAAATAACTGTATGCCTAATACATATTACAAGATGATTCTTCCTCTTTTTTTTTTTTTTTTTTTTTTTTTTTTGCTTTTATCTAGTTGCTTCCAAGATCCGGTACTTGCAGGAATATCATAACCGGGTTCTTCACAACATTTATCCTGTACCATCAGGAACAGATATTGCAAACACCTTGAAATACTTTTCTCAGACCTTGTTAAGGTAAGCTTTAAAATATCCTCTACTTCTGTGAGAATTATTAGGTAGTACTGCTGAATTTTTTGGGATTTTTTTCATTGAATTGAGAGTTTTAAAGGGCCTTATGTTTTCTAGTGCTCTGCCAGAAGAGTCTGGACTCAAGTTCTCTGGGTGTATATAGCAGATCAGATCCCAGCCCTAACTGAAAAAATGAGTCACATGGCTTCTGCCTGCTTTTCTCAGTCAAATGCCTTTTCAAGAGATCTATAAAATGATAAAAGTTCTGTTTGGCACTAATCTAGAGTGAGATTAAAAGGAGAGCCTACATTGCTTAAAATTAAGAATAGGAAACATTTTTCATTTAAAAGAAAACCAGAATTATGTGGCATTTTAGATTCATCATTAGTATTTCCTATATCCCTAAGTGTAATACATAGTAATAACAGTTATTTTTAAACTGTGTAACACTTCAAGTGTTCAACATGCTTTGCAATTGGTAATGAAATTCTATGGAGGACAAGGAAATAAAAGACTGGAATTCTTTTTCTATTGTCTAGTTTGACCGTAAGGTAGAGACAGGAGATCTACTTCACACATCTCATTTGGGAAACTGAGCAAACAAAGATGATCCTTTCAAGGAAGGGCTCAATTGTTTGGAGAAATAACATTGAAGAAGTTAGAAGAACATTTTGCTTTCCATGAAATTCTAAGGCTAAGTCTCTCGAATTACCATGATCTTCTCACTTCAAATACGATTTTGGATACCCATAAATTGCCTTGCTACTGTTTCTGTTAGCTATATAGCAGCACAAGTTTTGTAAGATAGTTTTAGGAGAAGAATACAAATTTGGAATGACTAGTGGCATTTGAGTTTCCAGCTGTCTAAGGCTTTGTGATGGCCAGACTGAATGCTTTGTGGAAAGAAGCTTTATGTGATCAAGTCAGCTACTAATCTTTTGCAGTTCTCCTATATCTTTGTCTTCCTTATTTTTTTGAAAAATCTTTTCTCTTTTAGAATCCTTAGTGTCCCGTTCTATATTGAAGGAATTCTGCTCAGCAGATTCATAGATGTCATAGTTGCATCATAAGGTCATAACCCTGATATATAGGACATTTCCCTTCTTTTCAAATTGCAATAGGCTAGTCCAATTTTCAAAATAATAATCAGATAAATTTATGAGCCAAGGCATCTGATTCTATTCTCTTCAATTCTCCCTTTGTCATTGAGGTTGGGGTTCTCAGTGGGGAATACTTTCCTTTATCACAAATTCTAAAAGTTCTCAAAGTGAGAGTCACTTTGCAGTAGGAAGTTCTGAATTCTGTTTGCAAAGAAACTGTCACATCCTAGTTCACACTTCAGAGCTTGATGCTTAGATCTTAGTAATCATGCCAAAAGTTAAGAAATTTAGGATATTGAAGTCATGTTTGCAAGACATGAAGATTCTATTTTCTTGAGCAGTCTATCATTAAAATGTTATCACCCATGATCATACCCTAACGATACATTGCTCAAGAAAATAGAATCTTCACGTCTTGCAAACATAGCTCATAATTAGACTCTCATTAGAGTTCACGGAGGTTCTTTAAACTCTCATAGTGTAAGGTGAGTTGTGGGTGTCATTCAGCTTGCTAGTCCTTGTGCCTAGAGTAGTGTTAGGCCCACAGAGGGATCAATAAATATTCGTTGAACTGAATTGACTTTAGTCCCAATTTTATCCAATGTAGGAACCCTTCCAGAACATTAACTTAATCTCATAGTGATCTGGGGTCTTGGGTAAAATTACATCTGATTGCTGAGTTGTACTCCTTTTAATGTAGCAGGTACCCAAGTTTGGCAATGAACACATGGTTTACACACAACTTCAGAGTTTAGCTTTTTGTTTGCTTTTAGCATTAGAAGCACCTACTAAGATTATCTAGTTTAATCCCCTCTTCACTGCTATGGGGAGTCTGTTCATTTTATATTGGAAGCCTTCTTTGGCTACATTTTAAACATCTGAGGTCTTTAAGGATCTTGCCTTTAACTTTGCAGAACATTTGAGGGTTCAGTCTTCTTCCTAGGTCCAACATTCTTTTGGAATTCCTTCCCCCAGATCTCTCTTCTGGTGGCGTTCAGGCTGCTAGCATGCAAAATTAAAACATACAAACAAACAAAACATTACATTTGGGGAAAGCTGCTTACTGATACCTCTTTAGAAAATGTTTAATATGCTTTTAAAAGGGATGCTAGTCTCGGCCCGATAATCTTAATTGAATTTCAATTTCTCATAGCTTAGGAAGAAATATATGTATCTCCAAATTATTAATTTGAAGTCCATGGAGTAACTTTAGAGCATAGCATAATCGAGTACTTTTTGTTCAATGCATAGAGTCCATTCAAATGTCAAAATTCCTGGTTTTATAGAAAGTTTATTTGACATTAATTTTTTGTGCTATAAATACCTCAGGGCAACTTCTCATTTTTCCCACTCCCTCAGAGGTCTTTCCTCCCTTGCCTCATCTTGACGATGGAAGTCAATGCTTCATAAAGATGATCTCAGAAGGGTAAAAGGAAAGGTGAAAAGTTGGCTGCTGGGTCAAACTCTTCTGAGCAGGGCATTCTTAATATTCTTTTTTGTTGGGTTTCCAGACCTTTGGGAAAGAATTTCAGATGGGGAAATGGTTTTATCATTCCCAAGTTAGACAGTTTGGTTGGGGAAATAAGTTGTTTTTTTTTCTGAACAAACTTCACAAAACATCATAAAATCACAATGCATTGTACATTTATTCATGAGCCCTTCTTAAGTTTTTCCACAAATGAAAACATTTCCTCACATTGAGACATGAATGGTAATTTAAAACTGGTTTCATGGATAACTCATTTTCAGCCATTTTCCCCCTCAACCTCACCTAATTATTAAATGTAAAGGCAGTGAGAGAGAAGTTTTACTGTTTTGATGCTGACATTCTTCCCTTTCTGCATGTATGAAGCTGTTGTTGCTATCATTTGGGAAGCCCATGTATACAGGAAGGGAAAAATATCAAATGTAGAGTCTCCAAAGTTGATTTGACCAGTGTTTATTAAATTATATCAAACTAATGTATATTTGAAAAGATAATGTGCTATATTTCCCCCACCAAGAAGTTTGATGAGAATATTGCACTTAAAGGATAGCATTAATTTGTGATATTCAGATATTTTTATTCTCTAAGGCAAAATGTTGCTCTTCTTATATCACTTCTATAAGATCCACATCTTGTAATTTTGAAACAATGCTGGTAGTAGGCTAATTCAGGGCTGAAGTTTGGGAAATAATATATCAGACTTATATCCATTGTGATTCTAAGGGAATTTTCAGTGGGATTAGAATACTAAAGGATTAAAGTAGATTTTTTTGTGACTGGGTTTATCAAGGATATAACATTTAAAGGTGGTACTCTAAGGAGTAATTGAGTTATATGAGAAAAATATAACATCTGATGGTAAATCTGATGACATTTATAATAGATGTAGACAGGCAGGGGTAACTGGAATGTTGATATTATCCCATTGTAAAGTGTAAGCTTACAAAGTCAAATACATCACACACAAAAAAGGTAAATTAAATCCCTTTAAAGTAAAAAAATACACTAAATATTAAGTTATCTATTGCTAAGAAGTATTACATAACTATTCTGAAATTATTTTTATTATCGATTGTTTTTCCCTGGACATTGGGTAACAGAAGACAGAGGAAATCGAGGTAAATTAGGCACATGGAAAATAAAAAGCATGTAGTCATTTTTCTTACATTGTAACATATTTTGCACTAAGAGTAAATAAAAATAAATGTAAACCTGACATAGCAAGCATGCTTGACACTAACAAATTCTTCACTTCACTGTAAAATTGTAAATGTAATATCATTAACTAAGAGCTTAGTAATGTTTGATGCACATAGAATAAGTGTAAAACAAGGTTATTTTATGTAATGAAACATTTATAAACTGTTATCTATTTGGACTAACCTATAAGTGTACTATATAAAAGCATTTTGTAAGTGCAGCAAATATTATCACTATAATGTATAGTTATTGTATTTAATGATAAATAGTATAACCTAATTTTAAAAAACCTAAACATTTGGCTAAGCAGTAGTTTATTCTATTTTTAAATTAACAACTTTTCTGCTTTATTGCTTTTACTAAAAGGTTTTTATTTTTAAATTAAGGCTAAAAGAAAACCAATTTATTTTTAGAATTTATTTTTATTCCCATTAAACTTTTTTAACTTTCTAAATTATCTTTCCTTTAGTTTTTAGTGAGTTTTGTTGAATAATAACGTAAGTAGCAGCAGTAATATATGAGATCTTACTGTTATGATGTGTAGCTATATGATAGATACTGCTTGCTTAGTCTTTAGAATTTTGAAGGTCACTATTTAATAAACCACTGTTTGTATTCATAAAATAAAATATTTCCTCCCCAACATGCAAAATTAAAAAAACACACATAAATAACCATTATCATTAGTTCACAAACATATGCTATGGACCATCTACTATATATTATTTTATAGCTTTTCCAATGTAGTTTAGCTAACATTTTAGAAATATGTATTATTTCTAAATTCATATGCCTGTTTAAACTTCATTATCTCAAATGATACTGACAGAATGTCATGAAACAGTATCATAATATACATATAGACATTATTTTGATGCAATAAACATGTGATTTTTAAGACTTTCTTAATAAACACACATGTTTATTCTTTGCTGAAACATGTTTCTGCAAGTGCCATACCTATATTTTGCAAGTTTCTATTTACCCGATGAAGCCAGTCTCGCCGAAAACGTCTTTTCCTTTGAAAGCTCCTTGTAATTAGGAACAAGGGCCCTTACTCATTAGATAAAGCCATTGTTTTTCCTTCCAGGAAACCTCTCCTTCACCAAATTGCTAAACTGTAAAACATGGGTTTGGCACTGAAACATGCATTTTTATATTTTTGCTCCTTACTAACCAGATAACACATGAGATGCAATGAAACTCCCACAAAGTAAACCTTGTGCTATTGGTATCTCTGAGCACGAAGCTATGTGACCAGTACTAGATTCGTAGATCCTGCTGGCGTAGCAATTGCATCTTATGTGGAATGTATCTGGTGTTTTATTATTTGTTTTAGAGTGTCATTTCAATGTAATGTGCTGTTCTTTGTGTCTTTGTTGTCTCTTTTTTTTCTTTGTCCCCCCAACAGCATTTTGTCCCGCACAGGGAAGAAGGAAAACCAAGATGCCTCCAATTTGACAGTGCCCATGACCATGTGTCTTTTTCCTGTGCCATTCCCACTCACCCCATCTCTAAGACCGCAGGTCAGTTCCATCAACCCTACTGTTACTCGCTCCCTCCTTTACAGCGTCCTGCGAGATGCTCCCTCAGAACGCGGCCCGCAAAGTCGTGATGCTCAGTTGTCAGACTACCCTTCTTTGGACTACCAAGGCCTCTACGTGACTTTGGTGACTCTCCTGGATCTAGTTCCTTTACTACAGCACGGCCAACACGGTGAGCGCTTCTTTGAAACCTTTGGGAATACATATGTATATTTATGAATATGTATGATGCTGAGCAAGGGGCTTGGGGACTGTTATTATAATAAATTGCTTGAAAGGAGCTCTGTGTGGTTAAAGCCTTTCTTACACTGAAACTTGATTATGGTGTTTCCGGTACTATCATGTTCCACTGTTGTATTGCCAGAGGGATGCTAGCCAAGTGGGTCAGTACTGGGGAGAATGGGCTGGAGAAAGGAGGAAGAATATAACATGAAATTCTCTCTTCTTTCCTGATTGGCTTATCATGGGGACTCTTGTTGAAATTATGTTTGGGGAGCTAAGATTTAAAAGTTTGCACCCAGAAAATGTAAGAAGTGGAGATTGAAAAGCAAGCTCTAATCCACTGACTGATTCTGTGATTATGGGGGACAAATCACAGAAACGCTCTGGAACTAATTTTTCCTGACTTTAAAGTCAGAAGGTTACATGAGAAGTAATCTCTAAGAGCTCTTCCCAATGTAACTAACCATCAATAGTTGTAAAATAAATGTTGTACAGAGTGTTGGTACAGTATATGGTGGAGCTATATGCTGTGTACAGTCTGTAGTATCAGTGGTGCTACATGTGTATGCCTTATGTATACAAGATACAATATTAGTGCTGCTACATGTATATGCCTTATGTATACAGGATACAGTATTAGTGGTGCTTAGAATAAAAGCCTCAGAGCATGCTTTTCTCAACTCTTCCCTCTTTCTACTGTGTGTTCTAAGGTATTTCATTATCTTGCTTCCTTACCATATTCTTTCAATCCGTAAAAAGGATTACAATAATACCTGCTGCTTAAATCCAATATATATTTTGGAGAATCAAATGGAAAACCATGCAATAAGAAAAGGGATTTTTGCAGAAAATGAACATTAGTTATCTTAACTTTAAAGCACTGATAATTTGTTCCCTGGAAGTATGATAACCAAAGTTTCACTGTACAGAAAAATTGGAATTTTGGAAAATGGGTGGGTGGTGGGAGTTATTTTGCCTTTTAGTTATGTTTAACTCTCCTAAGAGAATGCTTAATGGTTTATTTAGTATGATGTGTTCCTAACTTTAAATTTTTTTAGAAAATCTACTTAAATAAAATTGATGAAATAATGGGATTGAATTTGTTTTTTAATATATTTATAATTCTGTACTATAGTGAATATAAAAAGTGTAGAAATTTGTAAAGTTGCTTGTTGTATGATTCTGTAGCGATCTTAGCTACTTTTACTGTGACCCTATGCCACCTTAGAACTTGAATGAGAGCATTCTGAACATAAGACTGCAGAGCTTACTTTGGCAGTGAACTTGTCAGTGCCTTTCCTTTGTGACTAACAGTTCTGAGCTCACTGGGGACCTGCCTGTTCCTCTGTGTTAGGGCCGCTGCCCTTTATCTTCAAAGTCTGTTAATTAAGATAAAGACATTTGATTTGGTAAATTGCAACCTATATAATTGCAATTAATGTGTAAATTGTGACAATTTCAGGGAAGAAGATTTATATTTTTGCTGTTATACCTACAGCTGTTTTGTGACTTTATTCTTCATTGTTATTGTATTTAGCTATTGTGTTCTTGTTTTGCATAATAGAGCTTAGAAGATAAGGAAAAAGTGACTAGACCATTCTGGTGAATGGTTTAGAGAAACATGCAGTATTGTTTCTCTGAAAGTGGTCTGAAGAACCTCAGATTCACTTATGGAGTTTGGAAGATGGAATTCTGGGTCCCATCCTGGGATCTGAATAAGAATCACTGAAGGGGGTGGGGTGGATCTTGAGGATCTGGAATTTTAGCAAGCTCCCTGTGGACACACTGAATTTGAGAACCACTGCACTATGGCTAGAGGCTGTGTCCTCCCACTGGGCTGGGTGTTGCACAGGGAGAGCCTTTAGGCAGCATTTTTGTCTTAGCTCAGCCACTAACTCTCAGGTGATCTTGGGCAATCACAATTCATCACTGGACCTCAGTTTCCTTTTTGAAAAATACTCCAGGTGGGCTCTTAGGCCCCTTTCAGTGCTAATGTTTTGTAATTACGCTAAAAACCTCAGTGAAAACAGCCTCACTTAATTCTTAGTAAAACACCTGTGGATTTTCCATTTCATCTATTTGAGCCCAAGGTTGACTGACACTGGTTCCACAGTATGTGATGTGGCCAGACCTCTGTTGTCAGTTGATGTGCCTGTTGAGATGGCATGTTAATTCTAATGATAATCAGAAATAGCATTAAGAATCAAAATAATGAAAAGAAGGTAACTCTGCTGCACGGCAAACAAGAGTCTAATCCTTTTGTATAACAATGAATATGAAGATGGTCGAAGTCAGCACTGTTGAGTCTTAGCCAATATTTTGGGAGGTCCATGAAAATCACGATGTACGTTCAATGTAATGAGCTTTGATCTACCAATATACGAAACCTTAACATTTGTACCCCCATAATATGCCAAAATAAAAAAAAATAAAAATTAATAAATAAAGCTAAAGAGTTATGGTTTTTTGAATGTCCTCTATTTTTGCTCCTTGTGCAGGTAATAATAGTAAGTATTAATATTACTAATAGTGGCTAATATTTGTGGAACACACATTATGTGCTATGCTAAGCACTTTACATTTATCTCATTTAAGTCTCCTAACAATCCTCCTAATGAAATGAGGTAGGTATTATTATTATCCCCATTTAAATATGTTGATAGAAAGATTATTATTAGGTAGCACTTCCATGACAATTAATGAAGAAACGCCTGGGTCGAGGAATACCAGCTTAGGTTTCCTTTCTTATGCACTTGCTCAATTGCTGCATTGCTAGAGGTTGCAAATGACCTCATTGCCCAGGACTCAGGTGTAGGACCATTGCAATTTGGTTCATAGAGCAGAAATAGCCTATTTTATTTCTAGTCCTGCCCTTGACTTTTCTAAAACTTCCATTGGGTCTATGGCTATACCACCCTGAATGCGCCCTATCTCATCTAAAACTTCCATTGGGCAAATAATCTAACTTCTTTGTGCCTCCGTTATCTTTTGTAAAATGTAATGCAGGTAAAAATGCTGGAGAGATTTCAGAATTCATTTTCTCATGGGAGGTGCTTTAAATTTATGAGATAAAGGAGTCATATGAATACCAAGTATTATTGAAAATTGATAAGGCATGGATGAAAAGCTCATGTAATAGATATTTATATTTCTTAATATAAATATTTATTGACCAACTACTGTATACTCAGCACATTATTCTAAGCAGTATGTTTCAGAACACTTAATAGGAAGGAAGCAATAGTTGCTTATAATTTAAACCAGTCCATTAAAACTTAAAATATAAAATTAGCATATTTTGTTGATTACAAAATATTCAGTGACTGATTACTCAATTTTGTTTTGTAGATCTTGGACAGTCAATATTTTATACAACTACATGTTTGCTACCCTTTCTCAATGATGATATTCTGAGTACTTTGCCCTACACGATGATATCAACGTTAGCTACCTTTCCTCCATTTCTGCACAAGGATATTATTGAATATCTTAGCACATCTTTTCTACCAATGGCTATATGTAAGTTCATTCTCATCTAATATTAGATTATTTTTGTGTATTATATGAATGGAAATTGCTTTTGCTCTTGAGTTTCGAGATTATTTGAATTCATTTGTTGTATATGTGTGCTACGATTTAAATTTGTCTTTTCAGCATGAATATTACAGTGAAAATCAAAGAAATGAAAGACCACTATACCTTAGAATTGTTTTGTTCACATAGTTTGATCTTATGAAATAGGAAGAAAGGACATATCAAGGTGGTCTATATTTCCTATGTATAAATTACAATATCTTTTGCCACTTTAGAAAAAAGTCGGAGGTAGTACTGTCTCAGATGTAGAAATTCTTATCTTTCACATCTGCAGGCAGTCAGGTGTGACAGAAAGAGCAAGATACAGTCACAGTGTGTAGAGTCTTGTCCCAGCTCTGTCCCTAATTTGCTGTGAGATGCTGGGCAACTCACGTAGTTGAACCTGTATCTGCAGAATGGCAGTCTCATCAGCATTCCCTTACAGGGCTGCTGTGATGACAAAATGAGTCAAAATTTATGAAAACACTTTGAAAAAAACCTAACGCCTGAAACTCATGTCAAGGTAGAGTTATAAACATCGAACTGATTTGAATTCTATTTCACTTTTATAGACTTAATTCTGTAGGCTTTCCAGACAGGAGAGCAAAGAGAAAAAGAAAAGTTAAGTAGTGGTTTTATGACCAAAATCCTTTTAAAGTATTTTTTAAAGAAACGGATTGTGGATCAATCTGTGTTCCAGTGGATAATCTGAAAAGATTGTGGGTTTAGGAGTCAAACAGATCTAGATTCATATCACAGCTCAGCCACCAGCTAGCTTTGTGATCTTACGCAAGTTATTTAACTTTCTGTTTCTTACCTGTTCAATGAAAATGATGAGTAATAATAGCTACTTCACAGGGTTGTTGTGATAATTAAGATGATTAACCTGGAACACTGGTAAAATGCTAGCGCATTGCCTAGTATGTGATGTGTTAGTTTCTTTCTCTCTTTCTCTCAACTGTTATTCTAGAAAAATACCCTTATTGGTTGCATTCAACTCCTAGAGATCATTGTTCACGATTTTAATTTTATGTACTTATTAAAGTTGTTGCTCTGGACTACATTTGCTTATTTTATACTAAAGTTTAATTTTAGCTATGGAATTATAATTTTTTAAAAAAAATTTTCTTGTTTTTCCAGCAGAGAGTCTGACTTCTGCCTAAATTATATAGCAATTTGAAAAAATTACCAGGCTGATCATACCATTCAAGTTATAGAATATTTGATCATTCCCTTTTTATTGTTCTGTGTAACCTTACTGACAAGTACTTATTTGTGGATGTAGTCTTAGAATTGCATAGTAATATTTTTAAGAGTAATGTTAACTATGAAACTTAGGCATAAGAATTTTTGTTTTTTGAAGAATGGCAGGTGAGGCTGTATCTGTCTAATAATCTAATTCACTGAATTCTTACTTCTTAGGAATAAGTTAATAGTTTTGGGAGAGGCATTGAAATATCAGGCCTCTGAAGTTATATTTAAGATTGATCAAGTATGGTGACATCTGGCAATTTGTTTCTTTACACTTGATTATTAATTTCTACTTAATTAGAAACACAGACCCCCAAAATACAACTGGTAGTCATGTTAGAATCCTTACTTACGTAAAAGTACAAACTTTGGCAACTGAGGAGAATAGTGAAGTAACCTGATGTTGATGTAAAGGTATCAACAAGTCACTTCATGTCCCTGAGACACCATTTTTTCAACCATAAGGGAGGAGTTTGAAAAAAATATTCACTCTCCAAGATTATTTCTGGCATAGTGACTCTAGTTTAAATAACATCAGTCTTATTTTATGTAAGAGGCACATTATCTTCCCCTAATCCAATGATTGCTCTGGTTCATGTGTTTATTTTGTTGCCCTAGTTTTAGCCTCTTAGTTTTGACTTTCTTTTCTTATCACCATTCCCGTGGTTCAATAGTAGCCAATCTTTGTCATCTTCAAATCTTTGAAAATAAATTGTAGTGCCAACGTTTACAGCAAATTCTATTGCTATTCAGGCGTTCCCTTTGCAGTCGTTATTGCACAAGGTAGATACAAAGACAGATTCACAGATAGAAGGGATCTGGTTCCAGAGAAATACGATTAAAATGGATCGATGTGACAATGTGTGTCTGTTTATTTTATCCACGTTGTTTCTTTTTTTGGTAATTGTTTCAGTGTCTAGAAATTCTAACCAAAACAAGACAGGGGCATTTAACTTCTCCCAGAATATTTTTATTTCAGGACTGAATTGTTAGGATGAAGGATAGTGCATTTTCTGAGTGCCTGATAAAGTCTTTAAGACAAAAAGGCTTTTATCTCTTTGATATGGTATTCATGAGGTCAAATGTAAAACATGGATGGTTTTTCTGGTGTTAAATGATTTGATCGTTTAGGACCCAGAAGATGAAGTTCTGGGCCTAATGAGGCGTTGCGGTTCCTGCAGAGTAAGAGGCCCGCGTGTGCATCAGATACGTCCTCTTTGCCGTCTTTGTCAGTAAACCAAGTGCTGGGTTTTTACTTTTAAATAATTCCTCTGAGGTTCTGCAGAGCAAACTTTAATTTATTTATTATAAAATTTTCCTTTGACACAGCTTTTCTTTTTAACTCCTTCCATAAATAAAATATATTTCTCTTTATTCCAAATGTATGCAATATGCTTTATGCTTGTTTATAAAAAATATATTAAAGGAGTTACTAAGAATTGAAAAAGTCATTTGCATGTCACCATAGAAACCCCTCTTTTTCCAATAGAGAATCTGTGATTTATGGACCGAATTGAAAGTGGATGTTTAGCAGATGATGCTTTGGCAGAGAAGAGAAAAAGCTGATTCTAAATGGACGTTAATTGGTGTATTATTTAAAGATAATAACAAAGCTGAACAATTATATCAGTTCAAGATGTTTCTAGTATATCCGCGTATCCTGGACTGCACAGTCTCATTTACTTTCTTTTTCAGTTTAAATTTTCTCAAAAAGTCACTTCTCAGGAAAAATAAAGATTCGCTCAAATCTTTGCATTAACTTAAAAGCAATTGTATGACTTCATTGAATATCTGGTTCCAAATCATTGGCCCTGGATCATTTTTTTGTTCTGTTGCTACTAGTATAGAGTATGTGTATTATGTTTCTATAATCTTCCAGAGACTAAGTAATACATAGAAAAAAAGACAGTAAAAAAATGAAAAATATTAATTACACTTAAATAATCTTTAACATATGAAATCTATTTATTAGGAACTAGGCCACACATCACCACCTGAACTCTACCCTGTGCCCCCATGCCATGGAAAAATTGTCTTCCATGAAACCAGTTCTTGGTGCCAAAAAGGTTGGGGACCACTGATCTAGACCAATCCAGTAATTTCTGCACTGGTGTCCCTGTTTCCCCTCTTAGCCTTCCTGGTCTGCACCAAAAAGACAGAGCTGGCTGGGTGCAGTGGTGCATGTCTGTGGTCCTAGCTACTTGGGAAGCTGAGGCAGGAGGATCTTGTGAGGCAGGAGGATCTTGTGAGGCCAGGAGTTCAAGATCAGCCTGGTCAACATAGAGAGAGCCCCATTTCTACAAAAAAATAAAAAAATTAGCCAGATGTGGTGGCACACACCTGTAGTCCCAGTTACTTGGGAGGCGGAAGTGGGAGGATTGCTTGAGCCCATGAGTTCAAGGTTGTGGTGGGCTATGATCATAACACTGCACTCCAGCCTGGGTGACAGAATGAGACCTTGTTTCTGAAAATAAATAAATAAATAAAGAGACAAAAAAAAAAAGAAAATAAAGAAAACCACAGCTATCCTTTGAACATGGTAATCAGACCATGCCACTGTCTTCAGCAAATCCACCTAGATTCCCACCACTCTTACAAATCAAATTGAGCATCCTTAGTTGATTGGCCCACAGGGTCCTCTGTGATCTGGCCCCTGCCTACCTTCCTGCTTTCATCACCATCTCCTTGTGTTCAATCTGCTCTAGGAGCCTCAGCCTTTGCAGTGTCATAAAGGTACTAAGATTTTGCCCTCACTCTATGCTTTATCCTCTCTCTCAGATGTCCTTCTCCTCAGCGAGCCCATGATTTGCTTCCTTGCTTTCTTTAGGTCTCAGCTCAAGCACCAGCCCCATCTTTTGAGATGCCCTTCTTTACTGTAGGGCTAAAACAGAACCTTCCATCACTTTCTATCTGTTCCCTCGCTCTGCTTTCTGTTTCCCCACAGGTATCTGTTTGCCCTTTCCTGTAGAACAGCACTGTCCACAGAACTCCCTCCGAGGATGGAAATGTTCTCTAAAAACATTTAAGAAGCCACTAGCCCCATGTGGCTCCTGAGCACCTGAAATGCATCCAGTGAGACTGATGGACTAAATTTTTAACTTTATCTGATTTTAATGAATTTAAATTGAAATAGCCACTTGTGACTATGGCCACATACTGGATAACACAGCTCTAGCATCTAAAGTCCATAAGGACAGAGATTCATCTGTCTTTACCACTGTAGCCCCAGAGCCTGGTAGATAGGAGGTAATGAAAAACAAATACTTTGGATGAGTGACCAGAGCATTCGTTACTGATGAGGTCAAGTGACTTGGACAGTAGTCCTCATAATCAGATTGGTGCTTTTGTGCAAATGATCTCTCTTTTATAAAATAGCTTTTCCCATATTACTTACTTTTTTAGGGGGATAAGAACTGTATATATATATATATATATATATATAATATATATATGAACTGTACATGATAATACGTTAGGAACTATAAAATGCAAGAACATATTAAAGTATTGTTATTATTCATGGAGGGACATGATTCATGGTAATGATTGTTCTGGTGGTGCTGGGAGAATAGGGAATAGGACTGAAGACTTTTAATTGTATTTCCTGAGCACAATATTAAATGTAAAATTTTCTTATTTTGATTAATTATCTTCTCCCTTCTAGTGTATGTAGTTTCGGCTTTTTACACCCTCATGGGAACAAGCTATACATCTGTTGACATCATGCCTTTTTAACAAGATTCAATAAATGATGTGTGCCTGTGCATATTTATTAAATGAGAATTGTGGTGATTTTATCCAGTCTGTTAAAAGGCTAGGAAATTGCAAAGCACCGTCTGTTTATATAAGTATTGGAGCCAATTTCCTAGGGCTTGAGCTAGGGGGATGCTTTTGGCTTTATGGCTGATCATATTTGAAGGAGAGCATGGATTTGTAGGGGTCACAAGGACAGCCAAAGGTGGCTGAGCCATTTGGGCCATTCTCCAAATAGACTTCACCTAAATCATCTGAGACATTTGGGCATCTCTCCCATTTTTAAAGGCCTCCAGGTACAGTGGCTCTCAGCCTCCCTTAATAGTTTTCATTGTTGAGAAATGCTTATTATTAAAAATGTTGATTCCCTAGGAAGAAAGAAAAAAATTTTGAGATGAATTTAAACAAAGATGAAAGGATTTGTCCCAAAAGGAATATATATATATATAATTTTCTTTTCTTGACTATATCTGAGACAAGACTTTCTTTTTTCTTGTCTAATCAAAAGGCATAGGAGACATGCAATTATTCCTCCCACCCCTGGACACCTTACTGGGCATTTCCTTTCTTACCTCTCATCCCTCTAATAGTACTTTCAAAAGGAGATCCAAGACCAGCTTCCATCAGAATCATGTGGTGTGTTTATTAATTAAACACATAGTTTCCTGCTTCCAAAACTGACCGAAATAGCATCTCCAGGCATGGGCCCTCCAGAAGCTGACTTTGGACAAGCTCCCTGGCTGAAGTGTGAGAGCAACTGCATCTTATTCTCTAGCATTTGGCACAAAGTTCCTTTTCCTTGAGTAATCATATTTGATGAATCAACTTAACCATCTAAGAGGAGAGAACCAATCTCCACATCTTTGTCTAATTCCTAATACTTATTTATATTGCATAGCCAAACTAATCTATCCACCTGAATGTCACCTGCTTGGTGGGGCAGCAGCAGCCCAGCTGCAAGTGATTAATACAAGCCAAGTTGGGTAAATAGAGCTCAATTATAGATGCATTTTGTTTGTTTGTTTCTGTAAAGTTGTTGTAAAGGCCACTGTCCTCCACGTTGATCAAAGTCCTTTATGGTAAAAAAAAAAAAATCATATTAAATTTTCTTTGTCTTCTCTATTATATGACAAACCTTTTGATAGCTCTATTATACATGTGTTTTATTTTAAGTTGTCTTATCCCTTTTGGATGTAGGTGAGATATTGTACTTAAATATAAAACAAAATAAAGCAGATTTTGAGGTTATCTGCTTTTTTTTGTTGTTGCGCATGTCAGAGGTCCTCTCCATTACCCCAGGAGTTGAGAGTTGACTTTTGGAGGGTGTTATACTGTCTGCACATTCTTCTATTCGTGCTTGACAGTGTGCCACACAAACTCAAGTACAAGAGTACTTCTGCAATTGTCACTGAGAAAAGAAGAATTTACTTTATATTTCAGTGAGTCTTAGTAAAGTTTCTCTTATTGTGGATCCTCTCTCAGTTATTGCCTTTGAAATAAGAAAGTCCTCTTGGGAGATGACATATTACCCCAAATTACTTCCATCAGCGCTAGTTTTGAATACTTAAAGGAGTTACCTGATACATTCTATTTAAAAAAAAAAAAGAGACAAATTTAATATAGTGTTTGTTGTCATCATACACAAGCCACTTAAAGATGTCTTAAACACAGTTTGTAAGTGCAGACCATGATTATACAGCTGTAAGATGGATTTTGAAGAAACTGCTTGCTTTGTGCTTGAATACTTGTTGGCATAGAGTAAAATGTTCAGCGACAGCGTTATTCACAAATTCAAAAAGTGCTTTTGTTCAAACAACTCAGATGGATATGAAAATGGTAAGCTCTAGAAAACTAAAATAGTGGTTCTCATGGTAATGAAGACACTGGTGATGAAGTTAAATGTGAAGGTTTGCATAAAACTGTTTAATGATATGTGAGAGTGGAAATAACTTTTAAATTAATATATTTTAATGATATATGTTAATTTAAAATTTGTATTATTACTAAACTAATAAGATATACATTATAAGTAAACTATTATTTCATCTGCATCTCTAAAAGTTAACATATTCAAGTTGGATTTAAAAGTCTTCTATTTTTACTTTGTTCTTGGAATAACCTTCAGCATGTCTTTGTATCTGGGCACATAGAGGATTCTGTATTTTCTTTCTTCTCTGTCTAGATATAAACACCTTAGGAGTAGAAATCACATTTAAGTATAACTCTGAGAAAGCCGTGACTTCACATTCTGGCATTGTTCCTTCTTCTTATAGATTCTCACCAAATTTTACTGTGGATAATGACAACAATACCAATTGTATGCTAGGACAAATTTTGTGGTTTTATTTGTACAAAAGTTCCATTGACTTGCTTGGAACTTTCCTTCTTAACATTCATGCTCTATGCAAAGTATCAAGTATTTATAAAGATGAAATTGTGTCTAATCAAAAATCTTTTGGTTTCAGTGGGTTCCTCAAGGAGAGAAGTTGTACCTGCCCATGTTAATCTCTCTGCATCATCCATGCTAATGATTGCAATGCAGTACACATCCAATCCAGGTAAGTGGAAACTTGACTGGCTTCACTAATTCTAAAACCAATAATTAAACAAGACATCAAACAAGCAAGCTAGATGTTTTAATATGAGAACTTTTCTTAGTGGAATAGACAATTGGAGATGTGTTAGAAAACAGGCTTTTGAGTTGAAATAAATTTCCCTTGCTTATAGCTATTAGCAGTGATCTTGCTGGTTAGTGATATTTTTAGAATATCTGAGGACACAATTTGAGAACACTGACTTGAAATTGGTTGAATATAAGTACACAGAAATAGTTAAATTGGAAATATAAAAATCACCTGCAATTCTAAGAACTAAAGATAACCATTACTAATATTTTGGTAAATTTGCTACTCTGTGGCTACACAAATATCCTTAAGCATAAACCTTTCACTAATTCTGATTTCCTTGGAATAAATTAATTAAAGAGGGATTGATGAGTTAAAGGGCTTGACAAATTTTCAATATTTCCCCTCGTGTATGAAAGTACTTATCTTATTGTGACCTGCCATTGAGTAATATCATAAAATATGTACAGAGTTGGACAGATGAAAATTAATATTTTATAGTTTTGACTTGTAGTTCTTTGATTACTTGTGTTGTTGGACAGGTTTTCATGTGATTCACTGTTTGATTCCCATTCATCAGGAAAATTGCAGATGAACTTTGGGAAACTGACCTAAAAGGGTTGACTGTTAGTCATGTGTTAAGATGCGAACTCAGTTTTTATTTTCATGTTCAAATTTGGAAAGTGAACAAATTTGGTAGCACTGTTTTTAATCTTCTACCTAATTGCATAGTAAATAATAATTGAACTTTTGACACAGAATGAGCAAATTTTTTTTTTTTTTTCAAAATCCTAATGCTTCCGAGTCTGGAGCGTCATCTTTTGTCTTGGTCTGTTTGGGATGCCTTAACAAAAATACCATAGACTGGGTGGCTTATAAACAGCAAACATTTATTCCTCACAGTTTTGGGGGCCAGGAAGTCCAAGATTAAGGTGCCAGCAGATCTGGTGTCTGGTGACGGCCTCCTTCCTATGCATAGATGGCCATCTTTGTGCTGTGCCCTTCTGTAGTGGGAGGGCAAGGAAGTTCTTTGGGGCCTCTTTTATAAAGTCACCAATTCCATTCATAAGGGCTGTGCCTTCATGATCTGATTACTTCCTAGAGGTGTCACCTCCAAATACCATCATATTGGGGATTAGGATTGAACATATGAATTTTGAAGAGACACACACGTTCAGTCTATAACATTCCACTACTGGTGCTCTGGAAATTCATGTCCTTCTCACATGCAAAATACATCCATCCCATCCCATAGCCCCAAAAATCTTGCCTCATTCCAGCATCAACTGAAAAGTTCAAAGTCCAATGGTTCATGTAAATATCATCTAAATCAGATACAGTTGAGGCTCAAGGTCTGATTTATACTAAGGCAAGTTCCTATGAACCTCTGGAATCAAGTTGTATACTTTCAAAATACAGCAGTGGTGGGACAGGTGTAGCATAGACATCCCATCCAAAAGGGAGAAATGAGAAAGAAAAAAGGGGTAACAGGTCCCAAGTAAGTTCCAAACCCAACAACATTAAACCTTAAGGCTTGAGAATAATCTTCCTTGACTTGATACTCTGCCTTCCAAACACACTGGGGCAGAGGCCCTGTCTTTTGGACTCACTGGGGCGGTGGCCCTGCCCCCATAGCTTTGCTCGGTAGGGGTTGGGCCCCCAAGGCCATGTCCTATGGCTTTGGGTGGCCCGTCTATGTGACCTCACTGGGCATTGCCCTGGTGGGGGCTGTCTCTGGTGAACCAGCCCCTGTGGTGGTTCTCTATCTGAGTCCCACCACAGCAGACTGGAGTCCTGTGCCCATGACTCTGCCAGGGTGAGGTACTGGCTTTCCCAGGTATCCGTTGAAATCCAGGTGGTGGCAACTGCACCTCCATAGCTTTGTTGGGTGCACTGGGCCAGAGGGCTTGAGCCCAGGGCAGCTGAGGAGTGAGGCAGTGGAGTGCAGAAACTGGGGCTCTCAATGTGAAGGGGTGCTGGGTGGCATGCCCTGAGGTCCCCAAAGTGCCAGTGGCCTCTCCTTTGATACTGTTTTGCCCCCAGGGCCCTTCCAATTGGGCCCATGATGGGTGGGGCAGCACTGATGATGTCTGAATTGCCGTGAGGGTTAGACAATAGCTCCTGGTTTTTGTTGAGTTGGGGACTAATCTGTCCTTATAAAACAGTCACTTCACTATTAGAATAAATATCCTGCTGTTCTCTCTCTAACAGGCTTTTTCATCCTTTCTATACAGATAGGCTTAGAATTTTCCAAATCTTTAAGTTCTACTTCCTCTTTTTTTTTATTTCAGCATATTATGGGGGTACAAATTTTAAGGTTACGTATAATGCCATTGCCCCCCTTCCCCCTCAAGTCAGAGCTTCAAGTGTGACCATCCCCCAGATGGTGCACATCTCACTCATTGTGTTTGTATATATCCATCCCCTTGGCCCCCCTCCCACCTGCCCAATACCCGATAAATGCAATTCCTGTGTGTCCACTTAGGTGCTAATCAGTTAATACCAATTTGCTGGTGAGTATATGTGGTGCTTGTTTTTCCATTCTTGGGATACTTAACTTAGTAGTATGGGTTCCAGCTCTATCCAGGAAAATACAAGATGTGCTATATCACCATTGTTTCTTAGAGCTGAATAGTACTCCATGGTATACATATACCACATTTTATTAATCCTCTTCGATTAACAATTCTGTCTTTAAATCATTTCTCTCTTCCCACATTTTACAGCAGTATAAGCAGTCAGAAGAAACCAGGCTGCTCCTGTAACACTTGGCTAAGAAATTTCCTCAGCCAAATATACAGAAACACTAGGACATGAACACAATTCAGATGAATTCTTTGCTACTTTATAACAAGGATGGCCTTTCTTCCGGTGTCCAATACCATGTCCCTCATTTCTGTCTGAGACCACAGCAGAATTGTCTTCACTGTCCATATTTCTACTGATGTTCTCTTCCATATGGCTTAGGTGCTCTCTCGGAAGATTGGGGCATTTTCTACAGCTTTCTTTTTTTCTTTCTCACCCGCCCCCCCAAGAAAGTTCATTCACAGCAATGTAGGCATTTTCCAGCATGCATCTCAAAGCTCTTCTAGTCCCCACCTGTTATCCTTTTCCAAAGCTGAGGCCACAATTTTAGGTGTTTGTCACAGCAGCACCCCACTTCTTGGACCAATTTTCTTAGTCCATTTGAAATACTAGAACAAAAATACCATAAACTAGGCAGCTTACAAGCAATGTACATTTATTTCTCACAGTTCTGGAGGCTGGGAAGTCTAAGTTCAAGGTGCTGATAGATGCGATGGTCTATTTTGATTGAGTCTACCTGCTTCCTTGTTCCTGAATGTATGTCATTTTTCTGTGTCCTCATGTGGCAGAAAGGGCAAGGGAGTTCTCAGGGGCCTCTTTGATAAGGGCACTAATCCCATTCATGAGGCTTCTGCCCTCCAATCACCTCCCAAAGGCCCTATCTCCTAATACCATCACACTAGGGGGCTTGAATTTAACATGCATTTTAAGGTGGCATAAACAGTCTACAGAAATGTTTAAGTATGAAGCCTCTTATGATTATTATATAATAAATGTATATTTTGGGGGAAGTTATATCTCATTTATATGGCTTAAAGGACCATCAAAATATCATTATATTTATTATATATTATGTTTGGATAAAATCCTTTATTTGGAAATCAATTAATTAAAGTCTCATCATGAGGCTTTGGTCCTTGCTTTTTGCTTTTTTTTTTGAGACAGAGTCTCACTTTGTTGTCCAGGCTAGAGTGTGTGCCATGACATCAGCCTAGCTCACAGCAACCCCAATTTCCTGGGCCCAGGTGACCCTCCTGCCTCAGCCTCCGGAGTAGCTGGGACTATAGGTGCAAACCACCACACCCAGCTAATTTTTTGTTTCTATTTTTAGTTGACTGACTACTTTTTTCTATTTTTAGTAGAGATGGGGTCTTGCTCTTGCTCAGGGTGGTCTCGAACTCCTGAGCTCAAGCGATCCTCCCGCCTTAGCCTCCCAGAGTGCTAGGATTACAGGTGTGAGCCACCGTGCCTGGCTGAGGCTTTGGTCCTAATTTCTAAGTTATGTGGGTAGAAAAGCAGGATGCTTTGATATTAGATGGATTCGCATCTGAGTTTACCTTCAAATTGACAGTTAGTGTAACCTTGAACAAGTTCTTTAATCTCCCTAAGACCAAATTTCCTCATCTATAAAATGAGAATGATTCTTCCCGAAGAACTTTAAAATGTTGTGAAAGTGTAATGAGTTAAGTGTATGTAAAGTGCTTATTTAGCACAGTGGCTGGCACATTAAAAATGCTCAATAAATAGCATTGCTAATCTTTCCAATTTGCCATTTTCTTCTTGGAGTTGAATGTGTTGCTGGAAAACTACTGTGATCAGATAAGAGTTACTTTTTTACTTCAAAATGTATATCTTCATTTATTCAGGGGGAATGTTTATAACCAGCTTCTCTATACAGGGAATTACATTTGGGACCCCATACTAGTCCTGTGATGTGGGGAACATTAAGTGAGGCAATATCTAACAGGGGCTCTCTGCGACCAAGTGGCAGGTCATCATTCTATTGTTTGAATTTTTATTGGGAGAAGCAGCAGGTGGCAGCTTGGTTCTTGAGACTGTGTGTCAAGGATACAGCACAATCCTTGCTGAAATAATAGGCATTCACTGAGTGTTTCCTATATATGCTCTGTGCCAGGCACTATGAAAACCACACCAAAATGTAAGATATAGGCTTGCTGTGGAGCTTAGGTCTAACTGGGACGATCAGGTATATTCACATAAATCATCAGTTAATAATGTAAAGCAGAACATGGAAAGTAGCAAACAAAAACTATAGACAGTGTTAGTTCATCAGAAGAAGAGCACTCTATGGGTTGAAATGATCAGAAAAGACCTTGTGCCACTTGAGCAAAGGGTAAGTCTTAAAGAATGGACAGGTTTTGATTGACAGGGTAGACAGGGCATTGTGGGTGGGGGAAGCAGTTTAAACAAAGGGACCATCCAAGTGTGTTTGGGGGGCAGTCAGAGGACTCTGAACAAGATTCATACAGAGGCCCGTGTGTAAGAGAAAGGACACTGGACCATCTGTACTTGAGACCTCAATGATGGCTTAAGTACAAAATTCCAATTCTCGAGTGACTATACAATAAAAGGTCACTAAGTATCTCTTACTATGTGCCAGGCATGGGGGCACCACAGTTAGTGAAACGATATGACCCCTGCCCTCATGTCAGGAAACTTATTATATGGTTGAGGGAGGGGAGGAGACATTAATCACCTAGTTATCAAATTAAGCGTAAAGTTTCAGTTGCGACAAGTGCTTCAAGTACATTGTGCTACAAGGACTCTATAAAAGGGGATTTTGCTTTTATCGGGGTGGTAGCGGGGGACTTCTCTGAGGACCTAAACTTTGGTCTGGGGACTGAAGGATGAGTAGCGTTAACAAGGCGTACAAGGTGGGGGTGCTTTGGGCAGAGGAACCTTGTGTCAGGAGGGGGTCTGGCAAACGGGTGGGGCTGCAGGATCAGGTGGAACTCAGGGTGAGGGTGCTGGTGTGCCATTAGACTTAGAGTTCCGTGGGCCAGAACGTGCAGGATGTCGTGGGCTCTGTGTTAGGGGCCTGTGTTTGTCCCAAGTCTAATGGGAAGCCACTGAAGGGCTCTAAGTGAGATGAATGTGTATCTACCTGGTTGCTGTTGAGAACAGATTGAAAAGGAGCCGGACTGGATGTAGACTGACTGAGGAGGTCACTGCATTTGTCTATGCATGTCAAAGGGAGGGGCAATTGAAACTGAGAAGAGCGGATCTGTCTGAGACCTAGTCAGGAGGTAAAATTGGTAGCACTTGAGGACATTCTTCATATGGTGGGCTTCTGGATTCACCAACTGGATGCATAATGGTTCCACTCATGGATACAGGATGCACTGGAAGAAGGTCAGGCTTCTGAGGGAGACCATGAGACCCATTTTGGATGTGTTGTTCAAAGCATCTATGAGACATCTACGAGGAGATGGTAATTAGGTAAACACAACTTTGGCCTAGAGGTAATGAACTGGGCCTACATATAAGCGTGCAGTAAACCCTCACTGAATTGCGTAGAGATGGTTACTGCAGCTGTATATGAGTGTGAGATTGCTCAGGAGAGAGCATAGAATGGAATGTGGAGTGGTTCTATGGCCAGCCCTTCAGGAACTCCAACAGATAATGGCTAAATGGAAGAGGATGAGCTTGCCAAGGGGATAGAGAGGTTGTATCTCTTAGAATGTCTTGGACTGACAAACAGAGGCTATAAATGTACATTTACATTTGCTCTTTACTTAATAGGAAGTCTTAAAGGTAGCTCCACAGCATCAGGGGGCTGAGATGACATCTTTGTGTTTCTCTTGGACTTCCCCTCATGCTTCCAAAGTGGCTACCATAGTGGAGGTTATAGCCTCATACAACCACATCCAAAACCAGGTAATAGGATCAGGCAGGGTCATTACAGAAAGGTCTCTTGGTGCACCTCTTTCTTTTTATCGGAGAGGAAAATAGATGTCTCAGGAGCTCTGCAGTAGATTGTCTCGTAAGTCTTACTCTCCAGCACTGAGTCACATGGCCATCCCTTGCTGCCAAGGAGTCTGGGAAAGCGTCTTTCTTTTGTAGTCTGTGTAATGGCAGATGGACAAGGAAGAAAGGATTGTTGATAGCAGTTGAGTAGCAATAATAGGGCCCACCGCAGGTGATAGGAGAGGGTCATGTCATGTATGAAGCCAAGGGAAGAGAGTGTTTTAAAAAGGAGACAGTAGTCAGCAGGACTGAATGATGCTGAAAAGTCGAGTAAGACGAAGTCTGAAAAATGTCCATGGGATTGAACAACACGGAGGTCATTGATGAACAAATTGAGGTTGTTTCAGTGTCATGATAGGCTTGGAATATAGATTAGGGAAGGTATCAAATAGGCATCTAACTAGAATGAAAGCATCTTTCTTCCCCAAGTGAAGATAGGCAAATCAAGGGAGCTTGCTGTTGTGTAGCTTTGAAAAATTCCTTTATAAGATAGAGTTGATGATCAAATGCTGAAACTTCCATTCTAATCCATCAGTCTGCCACTTGCTATTCATCTAACCTTGGGGAAGTTAGGAAACTAAGCCTCAGTTTCCTAAGTATAACATGGTGGTTGTGAGATAATAAGTATAAAGCTTTTAGTACAATAGCTGGCACATAATGAATGCTTAATAAATGTGAGCTTTTATTATGATCCTGTTGGGTTAGTGTTTTTTTCCTATGTACTTCTTGATTACATTGATACAAATTTATGTTATAGAAGTATGATTATTAGGGACTTTAAAAAATATTTCTTTTGTTAATATGATACATGAAATACTTCTCAAGGACATTGGAATAAAGCTTGATAAAGTCAAAGGCTTATATGATTTTTGAAAAGTATGAACATATGGCGATAAGTCATTTATAATTTCATGATTAGAGTGAAAAGTCATACTAAAGTAGATTATTATATTTCAAAAGATATTTTGTCTGGGTATTTACATTTCATGCACAAATATATTTTCTTTCTTACAGTGTATCATTGTCAATTACTGGAATGCCTCATGAAATATAAACAAGAAGTCTGGAAAGTAAGTTTTGGGTCGAATTTAACCTATTGTCACAAACTTAATTTATATCATATAGCAAAAATTGTTTGTAGATTAAAATTGTTGTTTAAACAGATTTATTGATGTGTTTTATTATTTTGATGTGGCAGAACCTATAATTTTTTACTGGTTAATTATTTATCATTTAGAGCAGATATGATACTTTAAGAACACAGTGTCTTGACAAATAAAGTAATTGGATATATTTTATTCTTGGGATTAAGTGAATATTATATTGCCTGACAAATTATTTTATCTGATTTGAAAGGTCACTTGAGAATCTGTCTTCTTTCAAATAGGAGATGTGAATTGTTAAGAAGTATGATTAGGAAAGTATTTTTTAAAATGTAGTGTTGGCCCCCTTTATTATTCTATTCTAAAATCTTTTTTTAAACATTAATCTGGTTAACGAAGAGTTTGTTAAAAGATAGTATACTTTGAACTCTACCTGAGGGGCTCATTTATGGAAGGACCAGATAAATAAATAATAATTAATAATGTTTTAATTTGATCTAATCTATGAAGAGCACCTGGATGTGATTCCAGGGAAATCACCTACCTTATCCCCTCCACTGGAATTTTCACTGCTTTGGTAATATTGAATTAGCTACCTTTATTTTTATTTGACAATGCTAAGTTAAAATATGTTTCCTGTTCCCTTTAGGATCTTTTGTATGTGATCGCTTATGGGCCTTCACAAGTGAAACCTCCAGCTGTGCAAATGCTTTTCCACTACTGGCCCAATTTAAAACCTCCTGGGGCAATAAGCGAGTACAGGGGGTTGCAGTACACAGGTAAGAAGAGAATAGCCCTGTGACACCCCACCTTTATTTCTCTTCTGCCACATTTGCCTCACCTATTTATATATATATATATATCATCTTGCTGGATTATATTTATTGTGCCTTTAGATATGGTCATAAATCCTTTCTGAAACTAAGTGGTTTAAAAATGAATGAATTAAAATCAATTTCAAAAGTATTTATGACATCCGAGCAAATTGCCTAAGTTCCAAGCCCATTTGCTATACGACTGGCCTAGGGTCTTCGGTCTTGCTGACATTAATCACTGCAAAGGCATGAGTGGTGAGAGTGATGCTGCAGATTTGCTCATCATTTAGCAAAAAACCCAACTGGCTAATTCTGCTCTGATAAGAAGGCTTGCTTACAGCACTTTCAGCATTACCAGATTATGCACTAAATACAAATTATTAATAAATGACTCTGATAGCCTAGTTGCTCAGCAAGAGTCAACAAGGGATGAATGTTGGTGTAGTTAATAATAAGAAGTAAACATTAACCTTAAATATAATGACAGAGATCTACCAAAAGGCCCTGCAAAACAAACAAACAAACAAACAAACTCGAGGTCCTAGGTTGTTTATATTTACATATTATAAAATCAAGGAAGAAACCCATGGCTAACGGAGTTTCTGATGCCCTGCCCACCTTCTTGCCCCACTTAATCATAGACATATTTTTTTTTAGAATTAGAAGAGGTGGATATTTTTTACAAGGTTAGCCTTTATTCAAGTTATTGTGGGATAGTATACTGATGTTTTGAGAATCTACTTATTTGTGGGCATCACTCATCTTTACAAAGGTGATATAAGGTGGTTTCTAGGGGATTTAATTGAATTCAGGTGTCTGATTTATGTTCCTGATGAAAGATTTCAGGTCTAGTGAAATTTTAGATACTGATACCTGTCGTTTGGGCTTTTAGGCCCTTGGGATTGTTCTAAACCTTACGATAAGTGGTAACAATAACATTTATAAGGCAATGAAGGTAGGTAGTAAGTAAACTTTTTAAAATTGGAAATTGATATCATTGGTGTTTTATATCATTGATAGTAGAGAATGTTTAAGTGTTGCTAAGTTGCTAATGAATAATTTGAATGTAAAAGCAGCAAAAAATTTGGAAGCGTTAATAGAATAAAAGGTGAAACAACTAAAACATATGACACTCTTTCTCATTAAATCCCTGAAATGAGCACTTAAATGAGATATGAATGGGTAATCAGTGTCAAATAAAGCTTATTTATTTGATAAATATTTGACGAGTAACTACTATGTGCCAGGAACTGTACTTTTTGTTAATGATACACAACCATACCTCATGGAGTTTACTACTGTATCATAATCTAGATATGGAAATTCACTCATTTTATTCAACAAATATTTATGGGTGTCCACTATTAGTCAGACATTATTCTAGGCACTAGTGGTAAAGCAGGGAACAAAACAGACTAAACTCTTTAAAAACTTTGAGCTTACATTCTAGTTGTGGGGGAAAGACCCAGAAACTGCCTTTACAGCTTAGTAAGTGCTAAGGTAGAGCAAGCACAGAGAGCTGCGGGAACACATGGGATGGGTCTAACGTCCCGCTAATGCAGGGTGAGTTTGGGGATGGGTATTTGTTAAGGAAGGTTTCTCAAGTGAGTGATGTTTAAGCTGATACCGGAAGGATATGTACACAGTAGGTGGCAGAAAGGAAGTGTGCCAGGAGCGGATAAAATATGAGTTTGAGACACAAAACAAACTGCCTGGGTCCAGACTTGGAGGCAAAAGATAGCATGGTAGCATTTAGGGCTAGAAAAAAGTCAAATGCAGCCAGACATTGGAATGAGAGGAGAAGAGTAGCCAGAGGTGAACAGAAAGGCTGATAGAGCCTGTCAAAGAGTTTGGATTTTACCCTAAGAGCAGAGGGAAACAGGTTTTAACTGGAAAAGCCATTTGATGAAATTTGCCTCCAGGGAATCCCAGAAGCCCAGCAAACTGACAGCTATTTCCACTGACCCCTGTGGCCATACCCTCTGGGAAGAGCCAGGCAAACCTGTCTTTACTGAAATAGCTCAGCCTGTGCCTAAGCCCAGAGCAGCTCTTTCGTCTTCTCCTGGGCCATCTGACCAAGATGTCTCTGTGTAAGAAGGGCATCCGTTCTCAGTCCACCCTTGCGATCCTATGTCCATACTTTCACTCTTTGGTCCGTGTGTACCATGTGCCCGCCGCCTGCCAGGAACTGTCTTAGCCACTAGCTCTCTTAGATCTCCCATTCTAGTAGACCATGGCATTCTGTGTAAGAAACAAAAGATTATGGAAAAAAATCATTCTGATTCATATTTACTCTTTATCCAGTGCTAGCTGCTTGTCAGACCCCGCTGCTTATTATCTTATCTCATTTTTTAGCTTTCTCCTAGTTGAACACAATTTATAGACCAGGTACCATATTAGGTTTTACAGATATTTTCTTAGTTAACTCTTACAAAAATCTTGGGAAATAGGTTTTCTCATTTCAATTTTATAGATGAGGAGTGAAACACAGAGTTTAAGTAACATGCCTAAATTCACACTGATAATTAAGGGGCACATCTTGAATTTGAACCCCACATTTTTCTACTCTAACAGTGTTCCATCACTGTTGTTAATTCAGTTCTTTGATGAAACTTTAGCTAGAGCATTAGAAATTTTCTGCAATTCCTGTCACAATGAAAGACATACCAATGGGCGTGGACCTGATTTATGTTTCTGCTGAAGGATTTTTTTTTTTTTTTTTGAGACAGAGTCTCGCTTTGTTGCCCAGGCTAGAGTGAGTGCCGTGGCTTCAGCCTAGCTCACAGCAACCTCAAACTCCTGGCTCAAGCAATCCTCCTGCCTCAGCCTCCCAAGTAGCTGGGACTACAGGCATTCGCCACCATGCCCGGCTAATTCTTTTTTGTATATATTAGTTGGCCAATTAATTTCTTTCTATTTATAGTAGAGACGGGGTCTTGGTCTTGCTCAGGCTGCTTTTGAACTCCTGACCTTGAGCAATCCACCCGCCTTGGCCTCCCAGAGAGCTAGGATTACAGGCGTGAGCCACCGCGCCCGGCACATATCTTATTTTGAAGTTAAAAAACAAACGGGCAAAAACACCTGCATGTGGCCCGCAGGCGGTAGTTTGAGGACGCCTGATTTAGATGGTACCACAACCCCTAATATTCTTAATATTAACAATATTTAGATGGCACCCTAGCCCCGAATATTCTTAATTATACAAATTATATGGAGACGGGATTTTGTGGGCTTGGAAACTCAAAATGAAATGCTTTCTTAGGTACCAACAACTTTTGAGTGTTTTCCCAGTTATTTATAGTATTTCTTCTTTAAAAAGTAAATTTTTTTTATAAAAGGCAAATTTGCTTATAGAAAAATTTTTGCAATATGTAAGGAGGTAAAAACCCCACCACTCAGAAATGACCATTTTTAACGTTTTGATATATTTCTCTCCAGTTTTTGATGCACATTTATAAATAAAATTAAGATCATATTATATATAATTATACAAGGCTCCCCCACAGCCTTTTATTATAAAAATGTCAAACACAGAAATGTCTAAAGAATAATACTATGAACACATATAGATTTAATAGTTGTTAGTAACTCACCATAATCTTAACTATACATATATGTATACATAAATTATACATTGCTTTTTAAACATAGTTATGATAGGAATATTAATAGCTCATATGAAGAAGATCAAATAACGATTTGGTGATCTACAGTGTTTGCCTCTTTTTGGTTTATTAGTATATATCAGCAACAACAATTCCTCCAGTTGTTTTGGTCATTAAGTATGAGTCTTTTTTTTTTTTTTTTTTGAGACAGAGTCTCGCTTTGTTGCCCGGGCTAGAGTGAGTGCTGTGGCGTCAGCCTAGCTCACAGCAACCTCAAACTCCTGGGCTCGAGTGATCCTTCTGCCTCAGCCTCCCGAGTAGCTGGGACTACAGGCATGCGCCACCATGCCCGGCTAACTTTTTATATATATATCAGTTGGCCAATTAATTTTTTTCTATTTATAGTAGAGACGGGGTCTCGATCAGGCTGGTTTTGAACTCCTGACCTTGAGCAATCCGCCCGCCTCGGCCTCCCAGAGTGCTAGGATTACAGGCTTGAGCCACCGCGCCCGGCCTAAGTATGAGTCTTAAAGATGCAAATAATTGGAGTCTCATATTTTTGTGGGACTCCCATGCAAATGTACATAATTAAAATTGTTTTTCTCCTGTTAAAAAAATGAGAAAAATTATAACTTAAGTTTCTTGACAATGAAAATATCCATTATGTTGTTCTATGCAGCTCTGATTCTGTGGGGGAGAAAGAAATTATTTAGCAATTTTATTGTTACAGTTTCCCAACTAGTAAGTGATTTGGGCTTTGTTAGCAAAGAATAGCCCAGTTATTGTTTTAGTTTTCATTTGAACTATGGCACAAAAAATGTGGCATGAGACATACCTTTCTAAGATAGAGATTTTTGTAAAAGGAGGTAGAGACTAACTCAAGATGGTACTGCAAGATTAAACTTTGGTCTAGTGTACCAAATATCTAACCCCACATTAGTACTTTCAGATTTTTGAGTTGTATGTAAGTTAAGTACAAGAAAGTCTACCAGTCCTTTTGTTATAACTTCCCCCATTATTGAGTTCTTAGATATGTTATTATTTTCTTGATTTTCTCTCTACATAATTAGAAAAATTTTAAAACTTTTTTGCTGGTACATTATATACAGTCAGAAAAACACAAATTGTAAGTGTGGGTGGAAGACCTCCCACCATATGCTCCCTGTTGAAGATTACCTCCTTCTCCTACCCCAAGGTAACTACTGACCTGACTTCCAACACCAGAGATTAGTTTTGTCTGTTTTTGAATTTTCTAGAAGTAGAACCATTCATTATTTATTTGTGTGTGTGTGTGTGTGCGCATGTGTGTGTGTGTGAGATTTGTTCATGGTGTTGAGGATAACTGTACTTTGTTCATTTTTATTGCCGTATATGTTCTACTAAATGAGTGTACCATAGTTTACCTATCCATTTTGTTACTGATGGATGTGTAGGTTGTTCCCACTTTTTGGCTATTATAAATAATGTTGCTATAAACATCCTTCTATATATCCTTTGGTGCACACATGCATACATGTTGTTAGGTATATGCCTAAGGTGGAATTGCTGGATCAGAGGGTGTGCATATATCCAACTTAAATAGATAATGGCTAACAGCTTTCCAAAATAGTTGTACTAATTTGTACTCCCATTAAGAGTGTATGAGAGTTCTTTTTTATATTCCACATTTTGGGCAATACTTTGTTTTCTTAATTTTTAAAATTTTAGCCATTTTCAAGGGTGTGTAGAAGTATCTTATTGTGGTTATAAGTTGTGTTTCCCTGATTACTAACAAAGTTGAATACTTTTTCATATATTTATGGGTCATTTGGCTCTCTTCTTTATATAATCTTTATCAATTATATATGTTGTAAATATCTCTTATTTTATACTCTCTTAATGATGTCTTTTGTCAGCTGAAGTTATTTTTTTTTTTTTTTTGAGACAGAGTCTCGCTTTGTTGTCCAGGCTAGAGTGAGTGCCATGGCATCAGCCTAGCTCACAGCAACCTCAAACTCCTGGGCTCGAGTGATCCTTCTGCCTCAGCCTCCCGAGTAGCTGGGACTACAGGCATGTGCCACCATGCCCGGCTAATTTTTTATATATATATCAGTTGGCCAATTAATTTCTTTCTATTTATAGTAGAGACGGGGTCTCGCTCTTGCTCAGGCTGGTTTTGAACTCCTGACCTTGAGCAATCCGCCCGCCTCGGCCTCCCAAGAGCTAGGATTACAGGCGTGAGCCACAGCGCCCGGCCTTGAAGTTATTTTTAATGTAATAAAATTAGCAATCTTTTTATTTATGTTTAGTCCTTTATGTATCCTAAGAAAATCCTTTCCTACTCCCAAATTATATATATAATATATATATATTTATATTCTATAATCTTTATTATCTTTTAGATGCATCTGGAATTAATTTTTCTATGTGGTATGAGGTAATGGTCAATTTTTTCCTCTCATGGATAGCTAGTTGACTCAGCATCATTTATCAATAATACTATTCTTTCCTTACTGCTCTGTAATACCATTTAAGACCTAAATCAAGTGTCTCTTTAAGGATGGTTCTGTCTCTGGATTTAGTTCAATTGGTATATTTTTCCTTTTACTCATACCATACTGTCTTGATTACTGTAGCTTAATAATAAACTTTGATATTCAGCAGTGCAAGTCCTTCCTCTTTTCTGTTATTGCTGCTCTCTTTTTTTTCCTTTTCCTCACCTTCTTCCTCCTCTTTCTGTTCTTTCTCCTTCTCTTTCAAGAATATGTTGCCTGTTCCTAGCTCTTTGCTTAGTTAAAAAGTTTGTTAAGCATACACAAACAAACACCTAAATTGCTAGGGTTTTGATTGGGATTATCTTGAATCTATGTTGGCATAATGGTCAGTTTGGGGAATTGACATCTTTATAGTATTGAGTCTTCCAATCCATGAACATGGTATATTTCTTCATTTATTTAGGCTTTTTTTTTTAGTTGTCCTCAATGCTGTTTTATAGTTTTCTCTGTAGATGTCTTACATGTGTCTCATGTAGTTTATTCCTAAGTATTTTTTTAATGTTATTGTCAATGATATATCTCTTAAAAATTACATTTTCTAACCCTTTGTTGCCAATATGTAGATAAGCGATTAATTTTAATATGTTGGTCTTGTATTCAACAGCCTTGCTAAATCACTTTTAATTCTAATAAATGATCATGGTAATTTTATTTAAAAATTATTTAAATGTGCACATCTATATTATTGTTGAATAATAAAAGCTCAATGTCTCCTTTTTAATCTGTAATGCTTTTATATCTTCTTGTCATATCATAATGGCTAAAACCTCCTGTGCTCTGCTGATTTCTAAATTCCTTCATGGCTTCTTTTTTGACCCATGGGTGATGTAGATGGATGATTTATAGCTTGATTTCTCTGTGGTTAGATAAGATATTTTGTATTATTTTATTCTGTTGATATTGTTCACACTTTCTTTAGGGCTGAGTATATGGTCATTTTTGTAAATGTTTCTGTGTATTTAAGAAGAACTTGTATTTGGCAGTTGTTTGTACAGTGTTCCATATATGTCAATTAAACCAAATTTGTTAATTATGTAGTTCTAATCTTCTATATCCTCATTGCATTTTTGTCTATTTCTTCTATCCACTACCAAGAGTGGAATGTTAAAATCTTTTACTGTGATTGTGGATTTGTCTAGCCTTCCTTGTAATTCTGTCAACATTTGTTGTATATATTTTGATACTGCATTATTAAGTGAATATGAATTTGGAATGCACTATTTTCCTAGTAAATGAAACTTTTACCATTATGAAATGGGTGTCTTTATCTCTCATAATGCTTTTTGTGTTAAAATCTACTTTATCTTAAACTAATATAGCTACACCAGCTTTCACAAGTGTTTGTATGGTATAACTTTTTCTTTTCAACTCTTTTGTATTCTTATATTTCATGTGTGTTTTGTAAGAGGCATATAGTTCATGCTCTTTTTTTAAGTTCATAATTTTTGCCTTTTAATTGGAGCATTTTTAGCCCATATATCTGTAATGTAATTACTGATATATTTGGTTTTAAATCCACAATTTTCTATTGTTTTCTATTTTTCCAGCTTTTCTGTTTGTTTCTTTTTTCTTCTCCTTTATGTCTCTTTTATGCTAAGTATATTTAAATATTTCATCATCCCATCTTTGTACTAGTGAGTTATTCAGTCCTCTACTATATTTTTTTATCATTGCCTTAAAGGTTATACCATGCGTTCTTGACTTATTAGTGTACGGTATAAAATAGTGCTTTTACATTTCCTGTAAAGTGACAAAATATTTTAACTCCTTTTACTCCTTCCTGACTTTCATGCTATGCTTTATGATATTTATGTGAATATTATGATATATAGTAACATAATTATTATTGTTCTATGCAGTCAGTATTCATTAGATTTTTTTTCTTGTTCTTTTTCCTTTTTTGTATCTCTAAGTTCCTATCTGCGATTGAAATTTTTTCTTTAATAATATCCATTTATATTTCCTTTAGTGCCATTCTGCTGGGAATTAATTTTCATAGTTAGTGTTTGTCTGAAAATGTCTGTTTTACCTGTATTTCTCAAGGATATTTTCTTGGTGTGTACAATTCTTGATTGGCAGTCATTTTATTTGCATAACTTTGAAGTTATTTTATAATATTTTCATTTTCTTGGTTTCTATTGGGAATTCAGTTGTCAGTTATTCCTCTGGTGAAGGTAAACTGCCTTTTTCTTCCTTTAAAAATTTGCTTGGCCAAGCACGATGGCTCACGCCTGTAATCCTAGCACTCTGTGAGGCCAAGGCAGGCGGATTGTTTGAGCTTGGGAGTTCGAGACCAGCCTGAGCAAGAGTGAGACCCCATCTCTACTTAAAAAATAGAAACAAATTAGCTGGACAACTAAAAATATATAGAAAAAATTAGCTGGGCATGGTGGCACATGCGTGTAGTCCCAGCTACTCGGGAGGCTGAGGCAGAAGGATTGCTTGAGCCCAGGAGTTTGAGGTTGCTGTGAGCTAGGCTGATGCCACGGCACTCTAGCCCAGGCAACAGAGTGAGACTCTGTCTCCAAAAAGATTTTGTTTCTCTTTATTTCTGATTTTGGCAGCTTTATTATGATATAAATAGTTATGTTATTATTTATATTTATCTTTTGGGGGGTTAATAGGATTTCTTGATCTTTGGCTTGATGTCTTTTGTCGCTTTGGAAAATTGTCAGTCATTATCTCTCTTTAGTTAGTGATAACAGTGCTTTTTAAAGTATATTTTGCATATAGTTAGATGCACAGGTATCAAGTGTACAGCTGGTTCAGTTATGGCAAATGTATCATACTCACATAATCATTACCCAGATAAAGGAAATAGAATGTTTCTGTTACCTCAGAAAGTAATGGTATGCCTCTTCCAATCAGCACTCCCTTCTCCTACCCTGAGGCAATCACCACTCTGGTTTCTACATAATTCATATATTTATCTAATTCAGGTGTTCGTATACATGGAGATCAAACAGTATGTATTTTTTCATGTCTGACTTCATTCAGTCAGCATAATGTTACTGAGATTAATCCACGTTGTTGAGATATTAGTAGTTCTTATTCTAAGTAAATATTCTATTGCATGGATATGCCACAGTTTGTTTATCGACTCTCCTATTGATGCATATTTGGATTATTTCCAGTTTTTGGCCAATATACATAAAATATCTATGAACATCTTAAGTGTCTTTTGTGGACATATGCATTTATTTCTCTTGGGTATATACCTACGAATGCACTTGCTGGATTGTAGGGTTTATAAGAAATTTGCAGACAATTCTCTAAAGTGTTTATGCCATTTAACATTTCATTCAACAATGCATAAGAGTTGCAGTTGCGCTACACTCTAACTAACACTTGCAATTCTATCTGTTTTTAATTTTAGCCATTCTGGCCAGGCCCGGTGGCTCACACCTGTAATCCTAGCACTCTGGAAGGCCGAGGTGGGAGGATCACTTGAGGTCAGGAGTTCGAGACAAGCCTGAGTGAAACTCCTTCTCTACCAAAAATAGAAAAAATTAGCTGGTGTGGTGGCAGGTACCTATAGACCCAGCTACTCCAGAGGGTGAGGCAGGAGGATCACTTGAGGCCAGGAGTTCAAGGTTGCAGTGAGCTGATGAGGCCATTGCACTCTACCCAGGGTGACAGAATGAGAGTCTGTCTCAAAGAAAAAAAAATTTAGCCAGCAATTCTGGTGGGTGTGTATCTGATGGTTTTAGTTTACATTTCTCTGGTTATTTATGTTTAGCACATTTTAATATACTTATTGGTCATTCAGCTATCTTATTTTGTAACATACCAGATAACGTCTTTTTCCCATTATTAATTGTGTTGTCTTTTTTTTGTGATATGTAGTTGTTCTTTATTTAGTCTGATATGAGTCAGACTTACATATTGCAAATAGTTTATTCCAGTCAGGGGGTTGTTGTTTTACTTTCCTGACAGTGTCTTTTGATAAGTATGAGTTTTGACTTTTGATAAAATCAAATTTATCATTTTTTTTTCTTTTATGGTCAATGCCTATATTTTCGTGTCTAAGAAACCTTTGCCTTCTCCAAGGTTGTAAAGATATTCTCTTTCCAGAAGCTTTATAGTTTTATCTTGCACATTTAGGTCTATGATCCTTCTTAAGTTTAATTTTTTGTGTATGGCGGGTTGGTTCATTCATCTCCTTATGGATTGTTTAGCACCGTTTGTTGAAAAGATGATCCTTTCCCCTTTGAATTGTATTGGCACCTTGGTCATATGTATGTGAGTATTTATCCAGTCTCTATTTTGTTTCATCAACCTGTATCTCTTTATTTGTATACCAATAAAACTATGTTAAATAATTATACTTTATACTTTTGAAATCAGTTCAAATCTCTAACTTTATTCTTTTTCTTTGATCATCTTGGCTATTTTAGGTCCTTTGCATTTCCATAAAAATTTAGTATCAGCTTTCAATTTCTGCCACAAATAATCATGCTAGGATTTTGATCTGGATTGTGTTAAACCTATGGTTTCATGTAGAAAGAATTGATATCTTAACAATATTGTATTTTCTAATCCATGAATATGGTATATCTCTCCATTAGGTTTTTCTTTTTTTATTTCAGCATATTATGGGGGTACAAATGTTAAGGTTATGTATATTGCCCATGTCCCCCCTTTCTCCTCCCACCCATTCCATTCTTGAGATATATCACTTAGTAGAATGGGTTCCAGCTCTATCTCTCTGTTGTGCTCTATACTTTTCAGTGTAGATTTCTTACATTTCTTTCATTAAATTAATTCCTAGGTGTTTGAATTTGTTGATGCTATTATAAATGGCATTATTTTAAAATTAAATTTTCAACTGTTTATTGCTAGCATAAAGAAATCCAATTGATTTTTACATATCAATATTTTATCCCATGAGTTTGCTAAATTCAGTTATTAGTTCTAGTAGTTTGTTGATTAGTTGGATTATCTATGTAGACAATAGTACCATCTGTGCTACTTCCTTTCCAATCTTTATACCGTATAGTGCTGTGTTTTTTCCTTTGTTTCCCTGTTGACAGAACTGATAAGAATGGATATCACTGCTTTATTCCTAACTTTAGGGAATATTTTGCCATAAAGTATTAAGCTGTAGGGTTTTGCAGATCTCCTTTCTGTAAGTTTTATGAAGCTTCACTTATTTCCAGTTGCCTTACAGCTTTTATCCTTAATGGGTGCTAAATTTTATCAAATACTTAGGTAAACTAAAACAAACAAAAAACAGAAAAAAATAATACAAGTTATATCCTTTATGTATATCATTGCTTCCTGCCTTTATCTTTACTATTTTCTTCCTTTAATTTTCTTGAGTTTAATTTCTCTTTTGTTTTAGCTCCTTGGAGTAAAAGCTTAGATTGTTGATTATTGACATTAAAAATTTTCCAATTATCCATTTAAAATTACCAATTTCCCTCTAAGCTCTACATTACCTGCATCCCACAAATTTTAATACATTGTGTTTTTACTAGTACTTATTTAAAAATATTAAAACATTTCTATTGCTATATCTTTCTTTGCCTGTGTTATTAAGGACAATGTGCTTTAATTTTCAAATATTTGTGTTCCAGTTATCTTTTTGTTTTGAAATCTACTGTAATTCCATTGTAATTAGAGGAATATACAAGGCTTTTCTCATGTAACTCTTTAAAGATGTCAATTCATTATTTCTGATAGGAAATTATATATAATTCTTATGACTGCATCTCTGATTGTAACGTGTATTTTTCTCCGCCTCTTTTAAAGATTTTCTCCTAGGCCGGGCGCGGTGGCTCACGCCTGTAATCCTAGCTCTCTGGGAGGCCGAGGTGGGCGGATTGCTCGAGGTCGGGAGTTCGAAACCAGCCTGAGCAAGAGCGAGACCCCGTCTCTACTATAAATAGAAAGAAACTAATTGGCCAACTAATATATATAGAAAAAATTAGCCGGGCATTGTGGCACATGCCTGTAGTCCCAGCTACTTGGGAGGCTGAGACAGAAGGATCGCTTGAGCCCAGGAGTTTGAGGTTGCTGTGAGCTAGGCTGATGCCATGGCACTCACTCTAGCCTAGGCAACAAAGCAAGACTCTGTCTCAAAAAAAAAAAAAAAAAAAAAAAAAAAAAAAGATTTTCTCCTTATGTTTGGTATTTAGTATTTTCATTAGGATCTACGTAAGTGTGGTGGTCTTTGTATTTATTCTGCTTGAGGTTTGCTGTACTTCTTAAATCTGTGGTTTCATGTTCTTCATTAGTTTTGGGAAAATTTGAGACATTATCCTCTCCAAATATTTATTCCACCCTTTTCTTTTTCTCTTCTCATTCTGGGACTTTAAAAAATATTTTATATTTTCTCAGAAGTCTCAGATACTTCATTCTTTTTAATAAAAAAAGTTTATCTGTGCTTTAGTTTGGATTTATATTAACTTGTCTTCAAGTTCACTGATCCTTTTGTTGTGTCTAACTTTTTTTAAAAAGACCATCCAATGAATTATTAACTTTAAGCATTCTATTTTTTAGTTCTAGAATTTTCTTTTTATTCTTTTTTAGAGTTTTCATTTCTCTCTTGGAATTTTTATATGAATGATCTATTTCTCTATATTGTTTAACATATTTTAAAATCCTTATTCCTAATCTCACCTTCTTTTGACTCTCTTTCTCTTGATTATGGGGCACATTTTCTAGCAGTTTCACATATCTTGTAAATTTTTTATTGTATGATGGGTATTTTAAAGACTATATTGTAGAGACTCTGGACTATTTCATTTCCTCTAAAAAGGATTGTATTTGTATTTTGTATTTGCTAGAATGAAGTTACTGGTGGATCACCCTCTTCTGTCAAGGCTTAGTTTCATTATTTATTTATTTATATTTTAACATTTCAGATTTCATGAAAAATAAAATCTTCTTGGCTTCTGGTCTTTTAAAATTTTTTTATTTGTTTATATTTATAGACTACATATGATATTTTGTTACATGCATAGACTATGTAATGATCAAGCATGGTATTTGGGGTGTTCATCACCTCAAGTATTTATCATTTTTATGTGTTAGGAACATTTCACGTCCCCTCTTCTGGCTATTTTGAAGTATAAAATACATTGCTATCAGCAGCTCAGTACTGTCAAAAAAAAAAATACATTGCTTTTAACTATAGTCACTGTACCCTGCTATAAAACATTATAAACTTATTCCTTCTATTTATTTAATTGTATGTTTTACCTATTAACCCATTTCTGTTTATTACCCATCCCACCCACACATCCTTCTCAAGGGCTTAGTTTTACAATTTGTTAGGCCAGGTATATTTCAGTTTTGACTTTAGTCCTAGTGCATTACTATTACTCCTATAGCATTATCTCCAAAATTAGTGGTATATAGTGATAACAGTGCTTAGAAGGATATTTATAGCATTAAAGAAATGGATTAGAAAGAAGGAATGTCTAAAATCAATGTTATACTTCTACCTTAGGAGACCAGAGAAAGAAGAACAATATAGGGCTAAAGCAAGATAAGAAAATAAATAATAAAAATTAGAAAAAACTTCAGTAAAATTTTAAACAGGAAAACAATAGAGAAAATCAACAAAACCAAAAAGCTGTTTTTTTAAAAAATATCAATACAACTGATACACTTCTAGCCAGGTTACCCTAAAAAAAGAGAAACAGAGAGAAGGCACAAATGTATAGTATCAGAAAGGAAACAGTGGCTCATGCCCGTAATCCTAGAACTCTGGGAGGCTGAGGCAGGAGGACTGCTTGCTTGAGGTCAGGAGTTTGAGACCAGCCTGAGCAAGAGCAAGACCCCCATCTCTACAAAAAATAAAAAAGTTAGTCCGACATGGTGGTGCATGCCTGTAGACCTAGCTACTCGGGAAGCTGAGGCAGGAGGATTGCTTGAGCCTAGGAGTTCACGGTTGCAGTGAACTATGATGACGCCACTGCACTCCAGCCTGGGCAACAGAGTGAGACCCTGTCTCAAAAAACAAACAAACAAAAAAACCAGAAGGAACTAGAGGTCATCATTATTGATCCTATAGACATTAAAATGGTAATAAAGGAATACTGTGAACAACTCTATGCCCACAAATTTGTTAACCTAGGCCTAGAGCATGGTCTTCATTCCTAAGGTGTGACTTATCTATTATCTCCTGAATTCCTGGTGTGTTCTCCAAAGTTCTTCACTTTGACAACATTGGAAATACAGTGTATCCCTAGCACAGTGTGACCTCTAAAAATGTGTTCAGCTTTCAGCCATTGAGCAGGTGTTTTCTGCAGTCCTTGCAGAATTTTTCTCTGGGCACATGCAGTTTAGTATTAGGCCAAGGACCTGAGGGGCACCCTTGCACAGATTTGTGACACCTCTTCTCTGCAGCTTCCCTCTATTCTGCGCATTTGCCCACCACTTTCATCTGCTTTAGCATTGCTTTATTCTGATTTCCCTACCCACTGGAAATCTGTTTCCTTACCCATCAAAAATGCTTATTTCTTATGGAGCTCCATTCCCCTTTGCTGCAGTTTGAAAATGTCACCAGGCAGAAAGCCAAGGTGAATGTAGAACTTAACTTGTATGCTTTACTTTTCTTTTAAAAAGGATTGGCAGCCTTGTGTTAAATTCTATGCCCACTGTCTGAAACCAGTCGCTTTATACATTTTTTTCCAGTGCAAGGATAAGTCCAATACCAGGTTTTCTATCAATGGCTGTGACTGGAAGTTTCTTTACCTCTTCAAAAGTAGCTTCTGCCGTATTCTCATCCCTCTTTCTGGAATTCCAATGACACATGTTAGACTTTCCCTCATGTATCCTATGCATATATTTTGTATTCCCCTCCCCTTTTCATCTTTCTGTGTTTCATGATGCATCTTTTTTCTGTCTTCCTATTCACAAATTCTTTAGCTTCCCAATTATATTCTTAATTTTGGTTATTATATAGGTTTTTTTCCCTCAAGTTTTGTATCTTTGGACCAACATTCCCCTAATCCCACCCCCATATTATATTTTTTAGTTCTAGAATTTCCATTTGATATATATATGTGTGTGTGTGTGTGTGTGTGTGTGCATATATATATATTCCGGTTCTTTGATGGTATTGTCTAACTTATCTTTTTTACTTTTTAGAACATATTAAGCATAGTTATTTTAAAATCTGTTTTTTTTTGTTTTTTTTTTTTGAGACAGAGTCTTACTTTGTTGCCCAGGCTAGAGTGAGTGCCATGGTGTCAGCCTAGCTCACAGCAACCTCAAACTCCTGGGCTCAAGTGATCCTCCTGCCTCAGCCTCCCAAGTAGCTGGGACTACAGACATGCACCACCATGCCCGGCTAATTTTTTCTATGTATATTAGTTGGCCAATTAATTTCTTTTTTATTTATAGTAGAGACGAGGTCTCGCTCTTGCTCAGGCTAGTTTCGAACTCCTGACCTTGAGCAATTCGCCCGCCTGGGCCTCCCAGAGTGCTAGGATTACAGGCGTGAGCCACCGCGCACCCAACCTAAAATCTGCTTTTGATAACTCTATATTCTGGATCCCTGGAGATTCTGATTATATAGTGTGCTGTTTCTTTTGTTTTCTTGTCTTCTTGTATGTATGGTTATTTTTTGATGTGTATAAGACATTAGATATAAAAACTATAAAACTAATTTGAGATTCAGAGAGAATTTGCTTTTGCTTCTGGTGAGCAGCTATAGACACTAACAATCCAGGTCACCTTCATGCAGCTCAGAGATGATTTGAGGCTGACCTTCAGCCCCTGTGAGGGTTGGCGTACTTCTGGTTCACCTTTTCTCCTAGGTTTTGGCCTTTTGGGACCCCCCAACTCACAGTCTCAGGCGATTTTCAGATCTCCCACTTCTTGGTGGTCCCTGAATTCCAATTTTTGTTTTGCTAGTTCCTAGACTAGTTCTTAGTCTATTGAAACTTGCTCATCTTGTAGAATTGGCAGAAAGAAAAGTAGGCAAAGTGAGGAAGAATGGCCTCAAACGACAGATCCACCTCCCAATGTTTACTCCGTTTTTTGGATCATGACCCCGTGATTCTCCCGTAAAGCTCTCTGGTTTTTGTTGTTTTGTTTTTGATCTTTTCCATTTTTCCTAGTTGTTGTCAGTAGGAGAATCAGCTTGGATGATCTTGTCTGTCGTTTCTGGAAATGAAACCCAGATTTTCTTCCGTAATATTTCCAACAGTGGAAAATACATTATTTGTTTATTTTTGTGACTGCAAGCATACTTTAAAAAGTCTTTCTATTGCTTTACATGTGAAAGAAGACAGCTTCACTGTGAAAAATATGTAAATATTGCTTCCTTGCTCTCTGGCATTTAGAGTTATGAAGAGAAATTTCAGACCTGTGTGATTTTGTCTTTTATAGGAATCCCTTTGTTTTTCTTGATACTTGGAGACATTTATTTTATTTAAAAATAAGTTGTTCTAAATATGTCTAGATATGAATTTCTTCTCCTTAATTTTTTTTTTTTTTTTTTTTTTTTGAGACAGAGTCTTACTTTGTTGCCCAGGCTAGAGTGAGTGCCGTGGCGTCAGCCTGGCTCACAGCAACCTCAAACTCCTGGGCTCAAGTGATCCTCCTGCCTCAGCCTCCCGAGTAGCTGGGACTACAGACACGCACCACCATGCCCGGCTAATTTTTTCTATGAATATTAGTTGGCCAATTAATTTCTTTTTTATTTATAGTAGAGACGAGGTCTCGCTCTTGCTCAGGCTAGTTTCGAACTCCTGACCTTGAGCAATTCGCCCGCCTGGGCCTCCCAGAGTGCTAGGATTACAGGCGTGAGCCACCGCGCCCGGCCTCTTAATTTTTGCCTGTAATGTGAAGAGCACATTGAATCTGCAAATTCTGATCCTTTTTTAGGAAATTTCTCACTAATGAAGTTTTCAATCATTTTTATTTAAAGTATTATTATATATTGCTTTTCTTCTGATTGTTTTGGTATATTCCTATAATTGTTAAGTCAGATTTTCTTTTTCTGTGCTCTGTAGCTATTATAACCACTATTTTCATATATTTATCTTTCCCTTTATATTCTTAGCTTCTCATATTGGTGTACCCATAATATGCTTGATATCTTCACCCCCCAGTCAGTTGCTTTCCATGAGGGTTTCTAATTTTGCCATTTTATTTTTAGTTTGCTAACACTTATTATATATCTTATTCAAATCTGTTTTTATCCCTTGACATTAGTTTCCTGTTTTACTCAGAATTTCTATGACTTTCTACTCCTGTTTTTATCAAGGCTGTATGTTCTTGCATCATGTTGCAGATGCCACATGCTTTCCTAAAATCTACTGATTCATAGACTAGATCATTTTCAGACATGTGTTTCCTCTCAGTCTTCAGTATAATGTTTCCTTTTCTTAAATGTATACATTTGGTTGGTCCTTCAGTTTTTTCCTTTTAAAATCAATTGTATTGAGGTATAATTTTTATGCCAATAAAATGACTCATTTTAAGTACAGAGTTTGATAACTTTTGACAGTTGCACGTACTATTGTATTATAACCAACACTATAATCAAAATATAGAACATTTCCTTCATTCTACAATGATCTCTTGTTTCTCTTTTCAATCAATCCACCACACTGCCCCCTACTATAAGCATCTACTAATCCCGTTTTTGTCAATATAGATTAGTTTTACCTGTTCTAGGATTTCATATGAATGGAATCATATGATGTGTACATTTTTTTTTATCCGTTTCTTTGATTCAGGGTAATGTTTTTGAGATTTATCCATGTTGGCACATCAGTAGTTCATTTCTTCTTATTGTTGCATAGTATGGACATATCACAGTTTGTTCATTCACGTCTTGATGAGCATTTTTGGCTATTATGACTGAAACTATAAACATTCATGTAAAAGTGTTTTTGTGAAGATATGTATTTATTTCGCTTAATAAATACCTAGCAGTGAAAATGGTGGATCACAAGGTAAGTATATGTTTAATGTTATAGGTGGTTCTTCCAAAGTGGTTGTACTGTTTACACTTCCTCCAGCAATGTGTGGGAGCTGTTCTACATTATTGTCAACACTTGGGATCATCAGTTTTTTTAATGGTAGAAAATTTGATGGCCATGTAGTAACATCATGTTGTTTAATCTGCATTTTTCTGATGAATAATGATGATAAGCATCTTTTCAGGTGCTTATTGGTCACTTGGATATCTTTTTTTGCGTCTATGAAGTTATCAAAGAAGTTTTTGCCCATTTTTAAATTGGGGTGCTTATCTTATTATCTTACTTAATGTTCAAAGTAGAAGACTTGTGTTAACATGGGATATGTTCTGTCAGCCAGGGACTTTCCTTTTTAGGTATTTCACAGAGTAGGAATTTTAAATTTTGATAAATTTATCATTTTTTTCTCTTATGGTTCTTTCTTTAGTCTCTCCTAAGGTTATAAATTCAGGTAAAGGTATTCTCCTATGCTTCTAAAACTTTCATCGTTTGAAAATTTGCATTTAAGTTTTTAATACATTTGGAATTAATTTTTGCATATGATGGGAGATAACATAATATAATATAATATCCCCATAAGGATGTCCAGTTGTTTCTGTTCAAGTTGTTGAAATGAGTACCCTTTCCACATTGAATTCCTTTTACTCTTTTGTTTAAAAATAATTGGCCACATATGTATGGCTTCCTAAACTCTATATTTTGTCTCATTGTCTATCCTTACAGCAATATCTCATGATCTTGACTACTGTAGCTTTGTATCTTGAAGTCAAGGAGTATAAATCCTCCAGATTTATTCTTTTTAAAAATTCGGCTATGTTAGCATCTTTTCACTTTCAAATAAATTTTACTATCAGCTTGTCATTTCTACAAAACAACTTACTTGGATTTTGAATGGAATTACATTGAACATATAGTTTAATTTGGGGAGAATTGACATCTTAACAATATTGAATATTCTCATCCATGATGATGGCATATCTATTCATTTATTTAGGTCTTCTTCAATTTCTCTGAGCAATATTTGCTAGTTTTCAGTGTACAGATCTTACAAATATTTTCTTAAAGGTATTCCTAAATATTTCATGATTTTGAATGCTATTATAAATAATGTTTAACAATTTTTAAACATTTTACTTGTTTGTTGATGCTATATAGAAACGTAATTGATTTTTGTATATCAACTTTGTATCCTGAAACATTCCTAAATTCACTTATTAGTTTTTGTAGCTTTTTGTAAGTTTCTTAAGATTTTCTACATATTAATACATTATTCTCTCTGCAAATAATTTTTAATTTTTCTTCTTCCTTTCTAATTTATATACCTTTTTCTCTCTCCCTTCCTTCTTTCTCTTTCTACCTCTGCCCTTCCCTCCTTCCTTTTTTCCTTCCTTCCATTTTTCCTTCCTTCCTTCCTTCCTTCCTTCCTTCCTTCCTTCCTTCCTTCCTTCCTTCCTTCCTTCCTCCCTCCCTCCCTCCCTCCCTCCCTCCCTCCCTCCCTCCCTCCCTCCCTTCCTTCCTTCCTTCCTTCCTTCCTTTCCCTCCTTCTTTTTTTCATTGCATTTCTTCATATCTCTAGTTTTATATTGAATACAAATTCTGAGAGTAGATGCTTGTTTTTTCACCCAATCTGTGGAGGAAAGTATTTGGACTTTCACCATTAAACATGATGTTAGCTGTATGTTTTTCATAGATGCTTTTTTGTCAGACAGAGGAAGTTACTGTCTGTTCTTAGTTTGCTGAGAGTTTTACTCATGAATGAATGTCAATTTTGGTCAAATGCATTTTCGCTTTCTATTGAGATGATCATAAGATTTTCTCCTATTATTCTGTTAATATGGTAAATTACATTGATTTGCTTTTCAATTTTTTTTTTTTTTGAGACAGAGTCTCACTTTGTTGCCCAGGCTAGAGTGAGTGCCGTGGCGTCAGCCTAGCTCACAGCAACCTCAAACTCCTGGGCTCGAGTGATCCTTCTGCCTCAGCCTCCCGGGTAGCTGGGACTACAGGCATGCGCCACCATGCCCGGCTAATTTTTTATATATCAGTTGGCCAATTAATTTCTTTCTATTTATAGTAGAGACGGGGTCTCGCTCTTGCTCAGGCTGGTTTTGAACTCCTGACCTTGAGCAATCCACCCGCCTCGGCCTCCCAAGAGCTAGGATTACAGGCGTGAGCCACAGCGCCCGGCCTGCTTTTCAATTTTAAACCAACCATGCATTCCTGGAATAAATTTCATGTTGCATTATATTGCCAGATTTAATTTTCTAAGTTTTTTTGGAGTGTTCTAGCTCCTACATTTATGAGAGATATTGATTTAGTTTTCTTTAATTGTGATGTCTTCATCTGGTTCTATTTACAAAGTAGTGCTGACCTCATAAAATGAGTTGGGAAGTGTTTCTATTCTAGTTTCTGAAAGAGTTTATATAGCATTTATATTATTTATTCTTTAAATGGTTAATAGAATTCACTGGTGAAAACATCTGGACTTGCAGTTTTCTTTGAGAGAAAGTTTTATGTTATGAATTTATAAAGATTTTATGTTATGAATATAATTTCTTTAATAGTTATAGGGCTATTATTTGTGCTGTCTATTTAGTCACATTTTGTAATCTGTGTCTTTTGGGGAATGTGAGCATTTTCTTCAAGTTATCAGATTTATTGTCATGTCTGTAGTATCTGTAGTGATGTCCTACCTTTCATTCCTGACATTGGTAATTTGTGATTTTTCTATTTTTTTCTTCATTGGGCTGGCTAGGGGGCTTATCAGTTTCATTGAATTTTCTAAAGAACCGCCGCCTTTTGGTTTTATTGATTTTCTCTATTGATTTCTGATTTCAGTTTCATTGATTTCTGCTTCTATCTTTATTATTTCCTTCTTTTTACTAACACTGAGTTTTGTTCTTTTTCTATCTTCCTAAGATAGAAGCATAAATCATTTATTTTTGAGCTTTATATTTTTTAATATAAGAACTTAAAGCTATAAATTTCCCTTTAAGCATTGCTTTGGTTGCTTCTCAGAAATTTGTCATGTATGTTATGTTTTCATTCAGTGTGGAATATTTTCTAATATTCCTTTGATTCATGGATTGTTTAGAAGTATTTTGATATACAAATATTTAGTGATTTTCCAGATTTTTTTGTGCTATTGATTTCTAGTTTAATTACATTGTGGCTAGAGAACATACTGTATGATGTGGCAGCATCTAAATTTTTGACATTTATTATATGGACCAGAATATTATCTATTTTAGTAAATGTTTTATATGTATTTGAAAACAATGTATATTCCACAGTGGTTTAGTGGAGATTTCTAGAATTATCAATTAGGTTAAGTCATTTGAGAGTGTTGTTCAAGTCTTATATTTGTACTAATTTTGTGTCTGCTTGTTTTATCAATCATTGAGAAGGATTATTGAAATTTACAACTCTAATTATGGAATTATTTTTCATTTCTGTTCTGTCATCTTAATAGATGTGTGCATATTTATGATTATGTTTTCTGAATTGACCCTTTCATCATTGTGAAATATCCTTCTTTATTTCTGGCAATGTTCTTTATTCTGGATCTACTTTTCTGATATTTATATAGACACTCCAGCTTTCTTATAATTAGTGTTTGCATGGTATAACTTTTCCTGTTTATTTTTAAGTTATTTATGTCTTCATATTTCAAGTGTATTTTTCACAGGCAGCATATACTTTAGTTACAGTTTTTTAAAACTTAAATCCTATTTGACAATCCCTGTCTTTTAGACTATTTATATTAGTGTAATTATTGTTTAGACCATTTGCATTTAATGTAATTATTGATATGATTGGACTTAAGTCTATCATTTTGTACTTGTTTTCTATTTGTTCCATCTTCTTTTTTCCTTTCTTTTTGATATCTTGCCTTCTTTTTTGGATTAAATATTTGTAGTATTCCATTTTATTTCTGTATTGGATTGTTATATATATACCACTTTTTTAAAAAAGATTGCCCTAGGGTTTACAATATGTACCTTTAACATTGCAATCTACCTTCAAATAAAATTATACTAGTTTACATGTAATATAAGAACCTTATGCATTTTTATTTTCCCTCTTTCATCCTTTTTGTTTTAGTTATTAAACATTTTACTTCTGTATATGTTATTTGCCTCATTTCATTACTATTGTTTTTTGTTTTAAATAATCATCTTTTAACAACATGTTATTATGAGTAAAAAATGTCTTTTATAGTTAGTCACCACACTTACCATGTCCAACATTCTTTATGCCTTTGTGTAAATCTGAGCTTCTATCGGATATAATTTTCCTTCAGCTTGAAGAAATTCCTTTAACATTTCTTGTAGTGGAGCTCAGTTGGCAATTAATTCTCTTATTTCATCTAGTGTTTGTCTTCAAATAGTCTTTATTTCATATTCATTTTTGAAGGATATTTTCACTGGGTATAGAATTCTAGGTTGACAGTTTTTTTCTTTCAGCCTTTTAAAGATGTCGTTCCATTGTCTTCTGGCTTGCATTGTTTCTGACGAGAAATCAGCGATCATTCTTATCTTTGTTCCCCTGTAAGTAATGTGTCTATTTTTTTCTTGGCTGCTTTTAAGATTTTCTCCTTATCATTGGTTTTCATCAGTTTGATTATAATGAATTTTGGTGTGATTTTCTTTGCTTTTTATCTTACTAGGATTCATTGAGCTTCTTGGATCTGTGGGTTGATAGTTTTCATCAAACTTGAAAAATTTTGGCCATTGTTTCTTCAAATATTTCCCCTTTCTGCTTCTTTTGTGCTTTAAATCACATGTATTTTATACTGCCTGAAATTTTTCCACAGTTCACTGAAGCTCTGTTTATTTTTCTTCCAGTAGTTCAGTTTGGGTAGTTTCTGTTGTTATATCTCCTAATTCACTGATCTTTTCTTTTGCATTGTCTATTGTGCTATTAAGCCCACTCAGTGAGTTTTAATTCCAAATATTATATTTTTCATTTTTGGAAGTCTCATTTCATTTTAAATTATATTTTCCATTCCTATCTTCATTATGCTTTTGTTTATGTTTTCCTTTGAGTATGTTTATAATAGCTGTTTTAAAGTATTGTTTGCTAACTACCTTATCACTGTAATTTCTGAGTTTGTTTCTGTTGATCAGTGTTTTCCTTGGTTATGAGTAAAATTTTCCTTCCTTTTCAAATATCAAGTAATTTTTGACTGGATGCTGGATTTCATGAATATTACATTATTGAATGCCTGGCTTTTGTTGTCTTCCATTACTGTGTGTTAAAGTTTGTTTTGTCAGTCAAGTTACTTGTGGATCAGCTTGACCTTTTCAAAGCTTGTTCTTAAGCTTTATTAGGATGAGGTTAGAGTAGCCTTTTCTCTAATGCCAATTTATCCCTATTACTAAGTTATGACTCTCCTAGTATCTCTATTGATTGCTTCAAGTGTTCACTGAATTTCCTTTACTCTGGCCAATTGAAACTTGAATATCTTCCAGTCCTGTATGAGCTCTAGGAATTGTGTAGCTTACAGAACTCCTAAAGTTTTTCTCTGTCCAGCCTTATGGAGAGTTTTAGCTTACACATGCTTTGCTTAGTATAAAACTTAAGACCCAAAAGGACTCCTACTTGGATTACTGGGGCTTTTTCTTTGTATAGCCTCTTCCTCAGTACTGTAGTCAGCAAATTCTAGTGACTATGCCTCTGCAAACTCCAGTTTATGTCTCCTTAACTCAACAAAACCACCCTACTCTGCTCATCTTTCCCCTTCTATGGCCAAGGTCTGGAAATTGCTTCCAGGAAGAAAGCCAGGTGATTGTGGGGCTCACTGCATTATTTCTCTTCTCTCAAGGATCAATGTCCTATACTACCTATAGTCCAATTTCTGGAAATAGTGTTTCATATATATTTTTTAGTTTTCTAGCTGTTTATTATGGGAGGGCAAGTCTAACACCGATTATTCCATCATAGTTGAAAGGATAATTCTTGTCTGCTGTGTCTGCTATATTCTAAAAATTATTTTTGAATGATGGTATAACTGTATTTGCCACAAGATAAGGTATGTTGATTGTCCTTACATCAGAAAAAATTATAGTACTTTTCCCAATTACAAGTACCTATGTTCTATCCTCAGACATTTTGATTCAGGAGATTTAACATAATGTTCCAGGCATCATATTTTAAAAACCTTGACAGGTGATTTTTGATATACAGCAAAAGCTAAGAATCACTGTTCTAGTAAACTTAAATCCAGTGTGGCTTTGATGAACTTAAATGGATTATCCTATGACTTATTCTTAATTCAGTGACACTCAGTAAAAATGGAATGAAAAATGAAGACCTCCTGGATATCTTCACTATCCGCATAAAAAACAATTTATGGCAGAGCAGGAGTCTTTAGAGCTCTGATCAAGTACTATGGCTTGCGCGTATTCTGATTTGTTTTGCCTGTGCCATAGCAGTTGTTATGTATTTTGAATATTACTTCTGCCTGAAATGTCAAGAACTTCTTTATACTTATAAAACAATCTGCAAACATTCTTATAATACATTGATTCAGAGATGGTTAGCAGATTTCATCTTGTGTGTCAATTCTGTTTTGGTCAGTGGTGACTGCTTGGAGCATGACAGTAAGAAGGATTCTAAGGCCAATTCTAGACTCAGCAGGAGGGAATGCTGTAATGGATTAGTAATGTCTGTCATGAGTTTGGAATTAGAAGAATGGGGCAGATGTCCCATGCATTTGCAGTTCATGTACTGGTCAAAGTTTCTCTAAGTGTCTCTAATTGCATAAGAAAACTTGTTGCCACTCTTTATATTCATCTTGACTTTACCACATATAGGAAATAGATCTAATAGTTATAAAGTACCTGTGCCCAAATTGTGTCTTCATTCATTCTTTCATTTTTTTTTTTTTTTTTTTGAGACAGAGTCTCACTTTGTTGCCCAGGCTAGAGTGAGTGCCGTGGCATCAGCCTGGCTCACAGCAACCTCAGTCTCCAGGGCTCAGCGATCCTTCTGCCTCAGCCTCCCGAGTAGCTGGGACTACAGGCATGTGCCACCATGCCTGGCTAATTTTTTGTATATATATTTTTTAGTTGGTCAATTAATTTCTTTCTATTTTTGGTAGAGACGAGGTCTTGCTCAGGCTGGTTTCGAACTCCTGACCTTGAGCAATCCGCCTGCCTCGGCCTCCCAAAGTGCTAGGATTATAGGCGTGAGCCACCGCGCCCGGCCTCATTCTTTCATTTACTCATTCATTTCTTCTTCCTTCTCTCTCTAACAATATAATCAATATGATACTATGTTATTAGAGTAGTGGTCTCTGGTGTGTACTTTTTAAAAGAAATAGATCTATTGTATATTTTTAAAGGTCCATGGCTCTGGTAATCATATTTTCCTGAATCCCCAACCAGACACATAATCTTATGGTCTAACGATTGGATAGAAGATTTAAAGTTGGAACACTCCTAGATAGAAAATTTTCTAAAATGTTTGGAGCATAAATTAGCTCTCAATCATTAATGATAAAATTTTTGAATTATAATTGAATATGTAACTAAGAGTATCCTCTTATCTGCAAATTCCTATGTATTAAGAACAGGCCAATCATAGCCCTATAAGTTTGGAATATGGCATGTTAGAAAAATGTTCTACTTTCAAGTGTATAAACCTGTAATATATTTATGATGGAATATTGTTAGCTAAGTGCTTTGGGCTACGGAATCATCTGGATGATGATAATTCTCATTGTGATTCTAGATCTGATTTATTCCAGGTTGCTTGGTTCTTGTCCTCATTCTCTGTGTATACTGAGTTAAAGAGTTGGTATTAGTGAACTAGCAGAGATCTAGTATGTGGGTCACATGTGTGAGAGACATGCATTTCATGTGGGCAAGAAAGTCATCTTTCCCTTCTCTACATGTGATGGGGATGGGGTAGGAAATGGAAGGGTGTCTGACCATTCCTTTCAGGTATCAATTTGAAACGCTTCCTGGAGCCAAAAGATGTTTAGCATAGTATACTATCATGGAAAGAGCAGATTGTCAGGAACCCAGAGATACAGGTTCCAGTCCTAGCTTATCATTTACTAACTCTGTGATCATATCAAGCTACTTAACCTTTTTAAATTTAATTTATCCTAATATGAAATGAGATTAATAATCTGCTGTACCTGCCCCACAGAGTTGTTGGAGGATCGAGTGAAACCATGGTTGTAAAAACCTTTGAGAACTTGTTAATGGTATACCAGTGTGAGGTAATATGGTACTGTGTATGGCCTTTACATTGGCTTGTCTCTCCCCTGGGAAAATGGATGGAGCTGTGGTATCCTTGCCTGATTTTTAAAAATTTTTCACAGATTAGAAAATGATTCTATTAGGATGCTTTCTGATGATGGTTCTATTTAGAAAAAAGAAAATAGTGAAGTATCTGTTTTTATTGGGCATGAAGAATTTCAATGAAAAATATTCATCAGCTGTGCTTTGCTTTACAGCTTGGAATCCCATCCACTGCCAGCACATAGAATGCCACAACGCAATCAACAAACCAGCTGTGAAGGTACTGTTTTATTAGGTCTGGTGCCATACTGAATTGTCAGTGGTCAAATTATCAGGAGCAAATTGCTGAATAAAGTGGAGCAGATTGCATCCTCCTCTGTAAAGCAGCCTGTAGTAATCTCAAACACCTCTACGTTAACTCTGACTGTACTTTGGCAGACTAGTCAAGAGAGAGCAATGAATAGTGGTGTCTGCACGTTTTGGCTATGAGTTCAAAGCTGAGTGCTATGTGGAACTGAGATAAATATCAGAGGAATTCTGGTTAAATAATTACATAATCCTTAACTAGCTTCCATCTTAGCTAATGAACTCAGGGAAGTATATCTTCCTTCTGTTTTCACGGGTAGGGTATGAATCAGGAATGCTAATGCGAATTCAAGGCAAAAATAGATGAAATTGTTAATTCTTTGATCATACCACAAATGTGACTTAGTTGAAAAGACTGGGAGGTATTTGGACAGCATACATCTGTAAAGTTACATTAGAGGTAAGGAAACAGGGGTTCAGAGAGTCAAGTCACTTTACTAAGGTTGCATCGCCAGTTAGCGCCAGACTGGAAATAGAATCACGTGTTCTGACTCCCAGCCTTATTCTCTTTCTACCACATCAAATTGGTTCTGTCCTGCTATAACCCTGAATCTTGGAAGTTAAATGTTAAGAAAAATAATCACACCTTTTAACAAAATTGCTTATGGTATATTTGTTGGCTATTAAACACTTGGCTGGATGCAACCCTTGTCTAGGTTGCAAGGGTTAATTTTTATATTATGAAGAGTGGGAATCAGGTGAAGTTAGTAGAGTTCACAGTTACTATTGTGAACCTGGTGTCATGGAAGTTTGCTTCCCTTGTTCTTTAGAGAGACAGACTGTACAGGTTACCCAATAATAGAAAACAAACACTATCACTTTATAGAAACAAAATAGGAAAGGTAAAATGTGATCTAATAAATATAAAAGAAACCAAAATTGTGTTTCAAATGCCAAAACTGGCAGAGGAGTGCCAATAATAACATTATCATCTAGATATATCTTACTAACAGAGGGCATCTTTGTATTATTATATTCAATCTCTGCTTCTATAAAGGCAAATCGAATGAATTTATGTTGAGAAATAGCAGGTGGCAGTCACCCACAAATGGGAGCACAGGCCCCTCCCATTCTGAATGTCAGTAAACATTTGGAGTTCCATGGTACTTTTCTTTGGTGTGAGAATATTTCGAGCTACACACGACGAGTTCAGATGTTATTCACAGAGTTCAGCTTGACTCTTCACAGGGGTGAGACTTTTGTGGTTCCCACTTACTTCTGTTTCTATGTCCTTCCTTTGTCCTTTCTGCCTAAGTTATGGCTCCCTTTTTTGGTTGACCCAGATTTCAACAGGAAGGAGGTCCTTTCTCTCTGGTTTCTCCATTTATTATTATTATTTTTGAATTTTATTTTTGGCTGCATTCTCAGGAGTCCTCTGACATCCTGGTTGGTTAGTAATGCTTTGTGGCCTGCTACTCGTAGAAATCATCATGACATAGATTTTCTCTTTCTATTCTAGGCAAACAGCCCAGTCCACTCCTCTGGGTTTGGCCTCAATTTTCTCCCAATAGCCAGTCTTCCTGGATAGGCCAAACCATCCTACTTTCTGTCATTTTTTAAATTTATTGAGGGGAAATTCACATAACATAAAATGGACCATTTTAAAGTGAATGATTCAGTGGCATTTAGTGTATTCATGATATTTGCCAACAGCACCTCTATCAAGTTCCAAGACATTTTCATCACTCCCGAAATCTTACTTTCTGAACTCCAGTTTTCCTTTTCTATTTTCAGTCTACACTTTCTAGAAAGATAACGTTTTTGCCAATGCTTCCTGTACTGGGGCTGTTTTTGAGCTGCAACAGGTCTGGCTCAGTAGTTTTCTTTCTTTACTATGTGAGGGCTTCCAAATCCACACCAGCACCATGTGGCATGCGAACCAAGGGTATCCAACACCCTAAGTTTACAGAATGATGTTAAGTGAAAAGCGAAGTTATGAAATTGTATGGTATAATGCTAATTTAGTTTAAAAATGACTTATATTCATATGCATAGTGAAAAACAACCAGTGATACTCATCAGAATGCTACCAGGGATTGCATCAAGATGGAGGGTTAATTAAGTTATTTGAATTTTCTTCTTTCCCATTCTCCACTTTCCTAAGCCTCTACATGAGGCATATGTTATATTTATAAACAGAAAAATAATAATTTTTAATGTGACAGTCAGATATGAACACATTAGTGTGGATGTAAATTGACCTGTTCAGAACAGAACAGAGTTGACTAGACTAGCTACAAATCTGACAGGTTATGTTAATTAAATAATTTAACAGGTCAGAGATCAAATAGCAAATCTCTAATGACTCTTCATAGTTCTAACATTCTAGGAGTTTCTCCTTTTGAGTGGAGTGAAAACATACTTTTACCTGGGAGAGATATCAATCACTCATTAGAAAAGAGGATAAGGCAAAGATACTGAGAGAAGATACATTGGGTCCATGGGAAAGACTCAGGGGAAGTGGATTAGTCCTCACCAAAAGCCTAATATCTCCAAAATGGTGAGCTATACCACTAGGCACTAGTGATTTGCTAAGTAGAAAAATATTATCTATTTGTGTTGCAATAGGCTGTAAAAAAGTACATTTTAGACAAGAGCCAAGAGTTGCGATAGGATTAAAGATGAAAATATGTTGGAACTTATAGTTTATTATATAACACTCTGCTTTTGGTTTTACTTGGTTCTATTTGAAGTCCACTATATGAAATATTTCAGAGCCCAGATAATTATCTAAGACAGGGCTTGGCAAATTATGGCCTATAGCCAAATCTGGCCTGCTGCCTGTTTTTCGTAAATAAAGTTTTATTGGAACACAGCTACGATCATTTACTTACATACTGTCTATGGCTGCTTTCATGCTACAATAATAGAGGTGAGTAGTTGTGACAGAGACCTGGTGGCCCACAGGTCTATAAAGCCCAAAGTATTTATAGAAAACGTTTGCTAATCCGTGATTTAACACACCAAAAAGTAGTTATTCATTGCATCTAAGGAAGCATGAAACTTACATAAGGAAAACTTTCACACTGGGCCTTTAGCCTCAGGAGATATATAATTTACAAATTTTGATGATGTAATCATTTAAACTTAGCAGTTCTAACTCTTGTTCCCCAATCACTGAAACTGCTCGGGCTTTTAACTTTGAATTATGGGCTGTTAGAGTTGTAAGTTTGGGTCATTTCCCCATTTCAAATGAGTGAAAACAACTGAAGAAAAGACAGAGTAAAGTTCTGGGAGGATTTATATAGTAGGCATATTAACTGTATACTTAGCTATAGCATGGGTTGATTACTTTTTCAAGGGCAGAACAGATTTCAAAATGGCTTTGATAAATCATAGAAATGTAACCTTTTGCAAAATACAAAATGCAGTTAGTTATCTGAATGTTTTGTTCATTTGATGTAAAGCATCCAGATATTTGAAATATCCTGATGATCATCTGTGAAATTAATACTTTTCATTTCCGTACTAGTGAAGTCCAGCCATAAACAAGGCACAGCAAGCGGTAAACAATTGTATGTCACGTGTAGCGAAAAAAAAAACACGTGAAAAGGAAAGGTTAGGTGATGGATATAGAACTAAGATTTCAGAGTAAGAAAAGTGAAGCACTCAGTATTAGATTTAACCCTAACTTTTCTGAATGAGGTATGTCTTAGGAAGGAAAATTCTCTACTGCCAACATTTTGGTATCAGTTGTGAGTCTGAAATTTTATTATAATAATATATTTCCCTTTTCCTAAAGAGAGATTACTGTGTTTACCACTTTACAGAAGGAATCACTGTAATTTATAGCCAATTTGAGCAGCTATTGAACAAGATGATTTTTTTGATCTTTATGGAATGAGGGGGGATTTCTTGACACCATTTGTTACTTGAATTGCAAATAACAGGAGAAATAAAAAACCACAGTAGCCACATTTAAATCCCCAGTGTGGATTCATCAGCTAGTTCAGGAAAAACAGTTCTAGGTTGAAAGGTTTTACTAAAAATATTTATTCCACTTTGCTTTTCAAAATCTGTCATTATGGAAGCATTTGTGCTTAGAATATAGGGAACATGGTACACAGGAACAGGAGGGTTCATTCTGTCTTTTCATGTTTTTCAGATGTGTATAGACCCTTCCCTGTCAGTAGCTTTGGGGGATAAACCACCCCCATTGTATCTCTGTGAAGAATGCAGCGAGAGGATTGCAGGGTAGGTATAAGAGTCCTCAAAGAAAACAAGATAGGGCAACAGTGAGAAAATAAGAAAAATAATTTGGACTTAAATTGGTTACATTATGCAAGTCTGATATTTAACATTTGGAAAATTTCAGCTTTGAAAAGTTGCAATATTTCTCTCTATGTGACATGAGAAAGCATTTCCACTTAATAAAGCAGCTCTAATTTTGAAGTAACCCTGTTTAAAAGGCCACAGAGAAAGATAGATGTAAAAAAAAACCTGTGGTTTCCAAACATGACATGTAGGTTCTCTTTGCTTGTTAGTGACACAGAATCATGCTCAGCTTTGTGCAGATCATGCAGAATTTGGGTTGGCTTAATTAACATCTGGAAAGTATCATTTAACGATAACCGAATATGATGAAGTGCCTATAATTTATAATTTAGCTGGAATGCATTAGACATTTTAAAGGTTTATTATGATAGTGCTCTTAATTATACTTCCTTTCCATTAAAAGCCTTTCAGCAATAGTATGCAGCTTATAAACATTCATGTGGAAGGGTAACATTTCCCCGAAGCTCAAAAATCAATTTTTTTTTATAGGGACCACAGTGAGTGGCTGATTGATGTTCTTCTGCCGCAAGGTATGGCTTACTTCTGAGAGGATGAATAATGAACAATCATGACTAATGACATGGTTGATTTATTTCCTTTTGTACTATTTTATTTTATAAAGATAGTAACCAAAGTATTATATTCTATGAACTTTCATTGATATGAAGCATTGTATCCATGTCTTGCTTATAATATGCCTACATATTTAATAATGAAGGAAGCGGTATCTTCTCTACCAAAATTAAGGGTAGATGTTGGAATTATGATTTTGTGTGACTAAAGCCCTGTTGAATTACGTCTTAAGGGATTTTCTGCATCTATAATAGGCATTGCTGATGATATTTTGCTGTGCCAGGTCAGAAAGGGAATAAGGAACACCAACTGGAAGAGAATTGAATACTGAGCCTTTTCCCTGCCACTGTTTTAGCACTGTGTTTTTGGGAGAAATCATTTAGTTACTCTGAAACTCCGTCTGTTCATCAGTAAGATGGGGATAAAGTGTATCTAACCCATCTCAATGGGAAGATGAGATTGCAGTGCTTTTTGAAGTCTGTTAGAGTTCTGAAAGCTATGCCCTATAAGTTGGTAGGTCCCGGACAGCATTCCTCTGCACACAGCAGAGGCAGGTATTCCAGCCATGTCATTAATCGGAGGCTGAAATGACAAGGAAAAGTACCAAGGAAAGCAGAGGAAAGACAAGAGATAGAAAAAGCTGCGGGCACGCTGAGTTTGGGTACAGATCAGGGACACGAGTAGAACCTGATACATGACTTCAGATGTAGATAATAAAAGGGTTGATACGAGAAGCTCATTTAAAAGGGTATGTAAAAACCTTATGTTAACTAAATTCTGTGAATTTTTTTTTAAACTGAAGACCTTTGCTTGATGATAATTACACTATTTCTTTGTAGCCTCACTTTTCATATTAGGTTATCTCAATCTTAAGACAGAAATTAATTCAGTGAGTTCTCTCTATCTGTAAAAGAAGCAATAATGTCAGCCTCTATATCCTTCAGAGGGACATTTTTTTTTTGTTTTTGTTTTTTTTGTTTTTTTTTTTTGAGACAGAGTCTCGCTTTGTTGTCCAGGCTAGAGTGAGTGCCGTGGCGTCAGCCTAGCTCACAGCAACCTCAAACTCCTGGGCTCGAGTGATCCTTCTGCCTCAGCCTCCCGAGTAGCTGGGACTACAGGCATGCGCCACCATGCCCGGCTAATTTTTTTATATATATCAGTTGGCCAATTAATTTCTTTCTATTTATAGTAGAGACGGGGTCTTGCTCTTGCTCAGGCCAGAGGGACATTTTGTAAATTTATGTAATAATATCTGTAAAAAGATTTGGGCTTGTATGGGTAAAGGTAACTTTTTTCCCTTTAAATTAGGCTACTTTATTAGTGAACTTCCAGTGTTCTGAGGTAAAGCCCACAGTCACATTAGAAAATGCACTTTAAATATCAGATATGTTGCTTAATTCTGGTCTTCATGTCCAGAGATATTCATCTTTGGAAGAAAATTGGTAATACCTTTTCATCATTTATCTAGAAACATGACACTAACCTCAGAATATTTACGATAAACTCTAGGATATCAAACTGTCAAATAATCATTAATTATACAAAAGCAGTTTTTAAAACTGAGCTGTAAATTTCATTGATTTGGCATCCATTAATTCATAATATCCAGGCAGAGCTTGGGAGACATTTACTTTGATCTTTTAAATAAATTGTAACATAGACTATATTGTAAATAAGGACACTACTTTTTGAGTACTTACTATTTAGGAGACATGATTCCTGGAAAAATTACTTTCAAGTACCCTTAAGTATCAATTTTCATGGAAATAATTGATGTGCCCACTAAATAGAATTCTTATCCATGCATTGAAGTCAATCCCGTAAATAGATAGTAGTTTGATAGTCTTGCTCCAACTGGTCTACCCAAGGTTTTGAAAATTACTTTGTTTTAAATAACCCTACCACTGATTTTATACTACTTAAGAGTGGTATAAATTGATAATTCAAGTCTCATTAGTACAAGTTAGTAAGTTTTCCCTACAATTTTGATGTAGCAAACCATCCCCTGGTGATGCTCTAAATATGTCATATCAACCCAGTGTCATAGTATAATGGAAAGAGCAACAAACAAGGAGTCCAGAGACTTTAGCTCTAGTTGTGCCTCTAGCATCGATAGCCTGTGGGATCTTAAAGAACTCATTTACCATAGTGGCCCCTAATTTTGTCCTCTGTAAAATAGGGAGGTAAGATTAAAGTTGTTTGGCTTTAACATGGTCTGATTTCTAAGTCATGTCTGAAAAGGTTTAATCACTTATGAGAATAAGTAAAATATTTGCAGCATGCAGGTGTTTTAAACTCCCTTAAACATAAACTCTAAAATCACCAGCAGATGAAAAAGAAATATATTTCATGGTTTCTGAGAAAACTAGAAGCCAGTAAAAGTAGTGGACAATTTATGAGACAAGTTAAAAGCTGTTTTGGCATGTTCCGAGTTTGCGTTACTAAGTTTTTTTTTTTCCATTCCCCTTTGTGGCTGCCCTTATTTAAAATAGGCTCTCTTTCTTTGTTGATATTTTGTGTACCTTCCCCTTACAGCTGAAATATCTGCTATATGTCAGAAAAAGGTAAGAGCAAACCATTTGTGTGGTGGGGCATGATTTGTTGTGTTTGTATGTAAATTCATTCATTGACATTTGCCTCATTTCTGCACCATGGTTTCCCACTATGTACTTGTCACTGTGTTTGTGAAGGGGGAAAGGAAATAATTTAGCATGCAAGATTGCTATGTCCAAATGGTCTCTATTTCCATTTCTGCTTTTGCTAACCCATCTTATGCACAATGTTTTGGTTAAGTAATCTGAAATCAAAGCCCATGTGTAATTCTGGGATAGGAATCTAATTACGAAAAGGTTTGAATGATAGTGCAATTCATGGGACTTAGCTTTAGTAAAGTATGTATCTTCTATGCTAAAAATCTTTATTGTTTTGAAGTGGAGTACAAATAGTCCAGTTTATATGTGTGAAAAACATTCCCAGATGGACTACATGTGGCAAATATTCATTTATATGTGAGTTGAAGGATATATCTAGCTAAGGATTCCTCCTTTAAAATTTCCGTTAGCCAACTTTTAGTAAGTTTCTCTAAACCACTTCCATCTTCTCTTCTTGTTCTAGTAGTTGAAAAGGATAAGAGAAGGTAGTATGGTGTCATACAAAGAGCTTTGACTAATTGGTTGAGATACTTGGGTTCTGGCCAGCTCAGTTTCCTTTTACCTATGTGGTCTTTACACAAGTCATTTAAACTCTTTGGGAGATTGATCATGAGTGGGTACATTTGGAAGGCTGTCTCAGTTATCTATTGATGCATAACAAACCATCCTAAAACATAGTGGCTAATAGCAGCAACCAATTATTTGATCATGATTCTGTGGATTGGCAATTTGTCCTATGTCCTTTGCTCAGTTAGGCAGTTCTTTTGATACACTACTCTAGGCTCACTCATGTATTTGCAGTCAGTTTGTGGGCAGGCTGGCGATTGGCTGGTCCCAGATGGTCTCATTCCCATATCTGGGGCCTCAGCTGGGATGGCTGCAATGGTTGGGATGATGGAGATGTCAGGACCGCCTTCTTTCCACCAGGTATTAATATCTCATCCCCCAGGAGGAGAGGCCGGACTTGTTCACAAGGCAGCAGTGTTTTGAGAGAGCAAGAGAGAAGGTCGCAAGGCCCCTTGAGACTGAAGCTCAGAAGTCACACAGCATCACTTCTGATGCATTACATTGGTCAAAGCAGGTCCCAGGGCCAGAGTAGAGAAATAGGATCTTCCTGGTTATAGAAAAGGTGGCAAGAATTTTGTGGTCATATTTAATCTGCCCAAATCCACACTTTGGACATAATTTTTTTTATTTTTGAGACAGAGTCTTGCTTTGTTGCCCAGGCTAGAGTGAGTGCCGTGGCGTCAGCCTAGCTCACAGCAACCTCAAATTCCTGGGCTCAAGCAATCCTTCTGCCTCAGCCTCCCGAGTAGCTGGGACTACAGGCATGCGCCACCATGCCCGGCTAATTTTTTCTATATATAATTAGTTGGCCAATTAATTTGTTTCCATGTATAGTAGAGATGGGGTCTTGCTCTTGCTCAGGCTGGTTTCGAACTCCTAACCTTGAGCAATCCACCTGCCTCGGCCTCCCAGAGTGCTAGAATTACAGGCATGAGCCACTGCACCTGGCCTGCAAATTTTCTTGATTCAGAGATTTGTTAACTAAAAAGGAAAGTTATCTGCCTCCTATGCACCCAAGACACAATAGTGAGAGAGGGTCAGGGTAAGAGCAAAAGACCTCTGTTCCAAAGGAGGAGGAGTAAGCAGAGAGTGGTAATTGGTCTGTAGCAGCACCAGGCATGAGCAAGTCAATAGGTCCTCCATTTCCAGGGATAACAAATGTACCTTGACTAGGGTCTGGTTTGCTTCCTAGGAGTAGTTCCCTGATTCATTATTGTCCACCTGAGCTTTTGGCTCCACTTTCTGAGACTTCTTTCTGTTTCAATAAGAAATAGCCCTTAGCCTGAAGAAGAGCCAGACCAGACCCCACCTCTAAAAAAAAAAAAAGAAAAATTAGCTAGGTGTGATGGCACATCCCTGTAGTCCCCCCTACTCCAAAGGCTGAGGTGAGAGATTTGCTATAGCCCAGGAGTTTGAGGTTGCAGTGAGCGATGATGATACCTCTGCACTCTAATCTGGACAACAGAGTGAGACCTTGTCTTAGAAAAGAAAAAGGAAAAAAGAAATGGCCCATATTGCTGCTGAGTGACTTTCTCAGTCTGCTTCCTGCATATGGAAGTTGGAGTCCCACAGACCTATTTTCATTGTGAACTGTGTCCGTCCTCTTTGGTTTTAGCTAGTGGTGCATTTGCTAGTAAGATTTTGCTAAAGTGGATTTTCAGTGACTCTCATTGGGGTTCTGTGCCCTCAAAGCCAAATCTATAATTATTTTTGAGGATGTCCTTTCCATACTTTGGGCATTTCAGTCTGCCCTTAAAATTATTAGAAGCCTTGTTCTACCTAAGAGGCTCAATCAGGCACTACCTTATATCTTTGTGAAGTTTTAACAAAGGACCTTACAGTCATACAACATATTCTTGATTTGATCTTTATCCTGAGTCTATATGTTACTTTGAGAACCTTTTTTTTTTCAAGACAATCTCACTTTGTTGCTCAGGCCAGAGTGCCATGACAACAACCTAGCTCACAGCAACTTGAAACTCCTGGGCTCAAGCAATCCTTCTGCCTCAGCCTCCAAAGTAGCTGGGACTACAGGCATGCACCACCATGCCCAGCTAATTTCTATATATTTTTAGTTGGCCAATTAATTTCTTTCTGTTTTTAGTAGAGATGGGGTCTCACTCTTGCTCAGGCTGGTTTCAAACTCCTGACCTTGAATGATCCACCTACTTTGGCCTCCCAGAGTGCTAGGATTACAGGCATGAGCCATAGCGCCTGGCCTCTTACTTTGAGAAGCTTTTACAAGCTTGAGAGCCTAGGATTTGAAACATTTTTATTTTCTAACTCAGCATGTCCTGGCTTTGTTGACATACCTAACATATTTGACACTCAGAGTAGATCATTTTTTTAACACTTCTGTCATTTATATGAAAAAATTATCTTCAGTAATAAGGTTCAAATTAACACATTTTTATTGCTTATCTTTAGTAAACATTATATTTTATATGCAAGTTAATTTGGAGAACTTCCATTAAGTTCATAGCAGTTCAGAATTGTTTCAGCTTGTTCTGGGCAGTTGGTGTCTCTACCTCTTTTGGTACTATATTTCTTACATTTGAACAGTAGGTTTAAAATAAGCAATGACAGCATCATGATTGAAAAGATGAAGAGAAAGACCTTGATTTATTTCAATTGTGTCATTCTATGAAGCTACTTGGAATTACTTAAATGTGTTTAAAATTCAAAGCAGTATAACAGTGGCTGGAGTGAACATTTGAAAAGCATGCCCAACTGAATCTGAATCCAAGGGAAATCTCTCTAGTTTTGGAAATGAATATAGCTGAGTCCACCCAGTTCAAGGACTTTCAAATATATTATTAAAACTCAGTAGGAACCATAGCAATTATTTAGAACTTTGACCAACCAAAGATTATTTGTTTTGGAAATTATTTTGTTGCTCATATTGTTTAGAATTGATGATACATGGTTAATAAAGCAGGTTGACTTATAGTTGGTATTCCAGATAATATTACATGCAGCATATCTAGATAGTCCATAAGAAATTACTCAAAACACAGATTTATAAAACAGCTACCATTTAGTTATGTGCACAGATTCTGTGGATGAGAGATTTGGACAGGGCATAGTGGAGATAGCTTGTCTCTGCTTGATTATGTTTGGGATCTCATTTGGGAAGATTTGAATGACTGGGGAATGATCTAGAGCATTTTAGATCATATATTTGGGCTCTGAGATGGGGTGACTTGAAGCTTAGGCTTAGCTGTTACTGTTAACTAGAGACCTAAACATGGCCTCTTCATGTGGCTTGGCCTGCTCAAGACATCATGGCAGAGTTCTGGGAGGAGTATCCTATGAGGAAGTTTCTGAGGAGAGAACATTCTAAGACAGCCAGGTGGAAGCTGCTTGTCCTTCTATAAGCATAACTTCTGCCATACTCTATTGGTTGAAGCTCATCCAGGTTCAAGGAGAGGGAAACTAAAGCCCACTTCTTAATGGGAGGAGTGTGGAGAACCCTCTTCTGGTCACAAATCATTTACATTCTTCCCACATGAAAATCCTGGCTAGAGGTCCAAGGTCTCATTGAAATCAGATCCAGGCCATCTATGGCCATACCACCCTGAATACGCCTGATCTTGTCTGAAATCAGGTCCAGGTGCAGATGAGGCTCTTTGGGTTTGGTTCCTTAGGTATTCTTCCTCTTGCTGTGAGTACCTGTGAATGAAAGAGGTAAGTTATCTCCTCCCACACAGCCAACATCCAATGGTGACACAGGGATAGGATTACTGCAGTAGGTACACCTGTAAAAAGTGAGGGAATGAGAGGCACATAGTCATTGATCCATGGAAAGTCTGGAATTCAACAGGGCACATGTCACTTGTTCCTTAGTTAGGGGTCAGTCATGTCTCCTGGGAGTGGATCTCTTTGGCTTTTGGTTCCATCTGGCAGATGCTCATCTTTTCTTTCTCATAAAAAGTAGCCTGCTGTTTACAGTTATGTAGTTTTGTGAGCTTACTTTTTGCTCATAGAAATTTGGAAGTCCAAGAGTATCTTCTTTGTGGTCTATCTTTGTCTCTTTCAATTCACATTGGTATATTTCATTAAAAACATTGTGGGCTTTTATATATCAACTTATAAACCTACATCATTAAACACAAGTCAAATGCACAAACTTATTTGAGATAAGTCTTTCCAAACCTTGTGCTCTCTCTGAGGCTGCTGGGAACATTGCCTTTAAGATTTTAGAACCCTTGATGTTTAATGAAGAAGATGTTGAAGCATGCTCTGAAGATCTTAGAAGGCCTTTTGTGTGTCTAAAGGAACCTATGGCATACCACATTAAAATTCTGAGTTCTTAACAAAATGTTTTATATTCAAGTCTTTGTCATCATTTTCCTCCCTGAAACCACATTTTTCTGATAGGGCCCTGGATTTAATGTTTGCCCTGAAACTTTTTCTTACCTTGAGATTCTGTGCTGGCTAGAAAGGCTGTCCTGAGCTCAATATTTTCCCTTTAAATTCTAGTTGAAGATAGATTAATTCATTGTTCTGTTTCTCTTTCTCTCTCTCTCACTCTCTCTCTCAGGCTCTGAGTTCATAAAGGCTTGCACAGGGGTGGGGAGCCTATGGCCTTCTATTTTAACCAAATCCTTTTATTTTTATTAATACATTTTTGTCTTTTATATTTTTATTTTATTTTTAAAACAAATCTAGGATTTGTTCTGTAAAATTTGGATTCAGTCAAAAGGCTTAAGGACCTAGAGGCACTTAAGGACCTAGAAGGCCAACGTGGCCATAAGGCCGCTGGTTCTCCACCCAATGGTGGGGGGGGAGGTGTTCACATCTTCACAAGCACTATTGAAAGACTTGGAAAGTGCTTTGGACACAGATGTTAAAACTGTTGTGGTGGCATCTCTGACAGGCTTGGGGCAGTTTTTGTTTTTTTTCCCAGCCATCAGGGTGTTCCTGACAGGGCCTCAGATTACTTCCTAGGGATGCTGACTCACTCCCTTGCCTCTTGGCTGGTCAGCTCAAACAATACGCCCCTGAACCTTGGAGCCTCTGTGGCGCTGCACCACTTTTCCCATCGCCATCGCTTCCTGTGTCGTTCCCTTCCTGTCTCTGGTGGTGGCGGCGGGTTCTGTGGATGGTTCTGGTTGTGTTTGGTACACCCCCTGCTGGAGGCCGTCACCTGGGCGCAGCACAATGCCCGCCTGTCCTTGGCCGCGGCAAGGACAGATGAGCCGCAGTGGCAATGTGCTCTATGAGGGGTGGATAAAATCATTGTGAGAGTTTATTCTGGGAGTTAGAATGATTCCTTTCCCGCTCTGATGTGCTGTGGTGTGCTCTCTCCCTGGACCACAGCTCTAATTTTCCTTCCTTTGTATTTCTGCTGAAAACTCTCGAAACTGGATTAACTCAAAAGAATCCAGAAAGTGGCCCCGCTTCCATGCCCCCCGTGGCTGAGGGAGCTTCACGGAGGGCTTCCCGGCACGGTTCCCCCGACCCTTAGAACTTTCTACTAATGGAAAACACTTCCCACCCTTATTTTTACCTGTGACTGAAGTCTAACTTGTTAGAGGATAACTTGCAATTTGGAAACTAGTGGCCCTTCAGGAATGTGCTGTCACTTCTGGTGGCCCCTCAAGTTTCCCTTTATTCCGATTCTTGGCCAAGTTTACCTCAGCAGCCAATTTTAATTGATTGCATTTTTTTTCCTTCTTCTAGAACTGCAGTTCCCACGTTCGAAGAGCAGTTGTCACCTGCTTTTCGGCCGGGTGCTGCGGTCGTCACGGAAACAGGCCCGTTCGGTACTGTAAGAGATGCCACTCGAATCATCACAGTAGTGAAGTGGGGGCCTCCGCGGAGACCCACCTCTACCAGACCTCCCCGCCCCCCATCAACACGCGGGAATGTGGCGCGGAGGAGCTGGTCTGCGCCGTGGAGGCCGTGATCAGGTAACACGCAGTCTGTTAGCAGCTTTCCCCGAAAACACCACCTTCACCTTGAGCAGACCTCAGCACAGTGCGCATATTTAATGCAACTTCGAATGCCCTTAGCCTAGCAGCTCACCTTCCCGCAGTGTTGCGGTGATGCTATTTTAATTCACGAATTCAGTGACTATTTTTGCTAATGCCAGTTATGTACCAGGCACTGTGCTAGGCGCTTGGGAGAGAGAAGGGAATCAAATATAGTTTCTGCCCTCTAGTTACTCACGTCTGCACTGGAAAAACATAAGCATGTCGCTGAGGTCCAGTTTGATGAACGCAGTGATCGAATAGGGCCTCTTTGGGAAATGAAGTAAAGGACCCCATCAGAGCGAGGGGTGGGGATAGGGCTGGCTTGACTGACGGCAGCATTAGCCAGTCAGGAAGGGGAAAAGGCTGCATAAAGTAATTACCTGCCTCCAACAAGGTGCAGTGAACTCCAGGTGATGCGGCCTGGGGTAAACCATGGCCCGGGGAGTCAGATAGGTACTGATGGTGCAAGGCTGCTGGGTTTTTCTCCTTCTATCACATGACAGAGAAAGTAGCATTTGACATGATAACCTCTAGCCTTGCTCTCTTTTTGTTTAGTATTCACTGATGCAAGAATTTTTTAAATTAAAGAAATAATATTAGAATGTAGGTTTTAAAGGATAGCGACCAAGTCTTTTCAGTTGCTCTTAGCCCAGTGGTTGACATATAGTAGAAATGCAATAAATGTTTGTTAAATCAGACATATCAAACATTATGGAAAGTTTGGAAATTAAAAAACCACTAATCATCCATACTGTTACAATCATCATCAATTTTGCATATATTCTAGTTTTATTCATATGCATGTTTTATTTATATAACTGTAATCGCAATGTAGCTATAATTTTTTCAATATAACACTACACTATTAGCCCTTTTCCATGTTGTGCAGTTTCCATATTTATCATTTTTAGTGGATATTTAATATTCATCTAGATATAATTTATTTTCCGGCATCATTATATATTTAGATTGCTTCCAGTTTTTTCCTTTTATAACTAACTCTTTGATAAATATTTTTGTGCATAGTGTTGTGCCTATATTTTTTATTTTCTTAGGGTAGATTACCAGATGTGGGCTGACTGGTTCAAAGGGTATGAATATTTTAATCTTTTTTATACATTACCAAATTCCTTTTCAGAGTGAGTATATGAATTTACAATGCCAACAACACATATAAAGTTGCTAGGTTTTGCTTCACCCTTGCCAACATTGAGTAGTATTTTTTAAAATTGTCATTTGTTTAGCAAATTGAAAAAGGAGTTGTCATTGCTTCATTTCCATGTCTTTGAATACCAAATGTTGAATATTTTGACATTTGGGTACAGGTTTCCCAATCTTTCCTTGTATCATACATTTGCTTTTTCACATAGCTTCATGGTAGATATAGGGGAAGCACTGACTTTTAGTGGGATTGCTGATGACCCAGGAGTCAGAAGGATCCGTTCTGCTTGATTCTACTTGATTGGAGGAAGTAGCCTCTTTGTGCCTTGGTTTGTTTATCTTTGAAATGGGAGTGGAGTATAAAATAGTAAGGAAGTGGAATTAAGCTTCCTGAGTAACTCCTATCAGTTTAAAGGAAAGGAATCGGGATGCATGAGTACTCAAAGTACTCGCTCTCTGCAGATCATGTTCTAGAACATGCTTGTCCATAGTCTAACTTGACATCATCTCTCTTTGGCAGCTTGTTGAAGGAAGCCGAGTTCCATGCTGAGCAGCGGGAGCATGAGCTGAATCGACGGCGGCAGCTGGGCCTCTCCTCTTCCCACCATTCCCTGGATAACGCTGACTTTGATAACAAGGACGATGATAAACATGACCAGAGGCTGCTCAGTCAATTTGGAATATGGTTCTTAGTAAGAAAAAGAAGTTAACTATTCTCCATCTTCTGATTTCTCATTCCAAAAATTGCACTGATGAGGAATTTCTCCTATTCTTTTGAAAGGAATAAAATAGTACATAATGAAAAATTAACTTTAGCAATGGACTGTCTCCTCTAGGGCAGTAGCTCTCACCCTGGCATGTACATTAGATTTGCCTAAGAAAGGTTTTAAAAAATAATAATGTTCAGATTCCACCCTAAAATCTTGGGAATTTTTTTAAAAAGCTCCTGGTTGTTGATTTTCATGAATAGCCAGGTGTCAAAATAGTCAGTGCCTGGGTCTTGAATGGTTGATATGCACCTTTTTCACAGGAAACAGGAAAGTTGCTAGTGTATGTCCTCAAATACTAGATTCAATATAATTTACGGGTAATTCATGTCCCATCATCTACATACACAAATATTTTTCTTGAGAGTTCACTCTCCGTGGAGCTTTTTGTGTGTGTTTATGGCAAGTCTGTGTACACCAGAGAAATTATAGCCTAACACAAGGAATGTGATTGCTATTGACTGACTCTCTACTGAAAGATTCATTCAGTAGAGATCAGACGCACAGATCTAAAGTCCCAAGCAGGCTTCATTTACCAGTTCTGCAGAGAAGCAGGCTTTTGTTTTTGCCCATTGGAGACATGTATTAAGTCTCCATAGTGATGTACCTCTTTCATGGTTGCATGTAGTTTCGTGAAAAAGCCTTTACCAAATTGGAATTTAATTGTCAATTTTTCATGTCTTGCTTCCTGGAGCTTATTATCTAATGACACAATGGCTACTACTGTGAATTTCTTAGAGGCAGGAATTGTGTTTTATTTATTTTTTGTATTCCTGGACCCTGCTACAGTGCGCAATAAAAGACTATTTCTGAATGAATGATGTTTTAAAAAGTCTATTTATAACATTGAATTGGGGGGCTCCAAGGTGTCAGAATTATTACTGATACATACTTCTTAGCTAAATATAATCATTTTAGAACTAAAATATTAACAGACTATTTTTCACCGAAGATGTTGATGAAATATCACTTCATGGACCTAACTTTTTAAAAGCATTCATCTAGTGCAGGTTATGTAATAGATTTCCTATGAAAGAAAATGTTTATTGGAAGGTAAAATCGTGAGGGAAAATTATTGTTGCAATCCATCCATTCCTGTAGAGGGGAACACAGTTTCTGGATAAGTGATCATTTATAAAACTGCCTGTTTCAAATGGATTATCTGGGACATTTTTTTTTTTTTTGCCTTTAAATGTATATATAATAATTTTTCCCCCCAATAAATCTCTTTAATATCCCAATACAAAGTCCTCATGCAAAAAGACAATGAGAAAACCCTGGGAAGTTGTTGGGGGAGGGGTTTTATAAATAATATCCCTGCCCAGCAGCTTTTCAGAGGCAGAGCGGGCAGAAGAGCTAAGAGAAGCAGCAGTCCCAAGTGAGGAAGGACCTGTGTAGTTCCTGGGACCTGCCCCTTGTCCCCTCACTCCCAGCTGCTCCTCAACTGTCTTTTAAGAGGGGCTGCACATATAATAACTTTGAATGCAGGCTGAACAAGGGTCTCATCTGCCTTCCTCCAGGTGAGCCTCTGCACACCCAGTGAGAACACGCCTACAGAAAGCTTGGCCCGGCTGGTGGCCATGGTGTTTCAGTGGTTTCACTCTACAGCATACATGATGGATGATGAAGTTGGAAGTTTGGTGGAAAAACTGAAGCCGCAGTTTGTCACCAAGTGGTTGAAGACAGTATGCGATGTTCGTTTTGATGTCATGGTCATGTGCCTTCTTCCCAAACCCATGGAATTTGCCAGGGTAAGTGGAGGGCCACAGCTGGAATCTTGCTGGAGAGGAAGACTTGGGAAGAAGTGCTATAGTGTCTGTAGAAGAGGAGCATCTCTGATTGTTTTAGTTAATATACCTGAGTGAGTTTAGTATAGTAACCACATTTTGGGTGATGTGCTGCTTTGATGTTGATTTGGGATAGAGAAGAATGGCAAGATGAATTTGTGAGTGAGTTATCTAGGAATTTAAGGAAATATTCTTTCTTGACATTGCTGAATTTTGTTGTTTTTTTTGGAGATGGGATCTTGCTATGTTGCCCAGGCTGGCCTCAAACTCCTGGGCTTAAGCAGTCTTCCTGTGTTAGCCTTCTGAATAGCTGCAAAGCTGAATATTTTTATTAAGAAACAATGACCAAAAAAAAAAAGTGCCTTTCTATGAGGCTGCTAGAGCTCAGTCCTTTTCTGGCTTATAATCTGTGGAGAGGCTACCATTCAATCAGGGGAAATGTCTGTGTTTTCGCATATATTTCCAGAGATGAATGGTAAATGTCCCTGTCCTGTCATTTAAAATGCCAAAAAGGTTCAGGGACTGCCAAAATGCTCCTATTCCTCTGGCTTACAGAACGGATTTCTCTGTGCTTATCCTCTTGCTTCTGCCTCAGTGGTTTGCAGCTGGAAAGACCCCATCTTTCTTGAATATGATATATTATAATTTGTTCCTAATCCAGAAAGGTGTGGGTGTCCAGAATCAGTGTTTGGTAGCAATACATGAAATTTTTTTCAAAGTACTTTCTAAGTTTTATTTTTATTTGTGATATTTTGTTTCCTTTCAAAGAGGTCTTGAGGCAGTTTTCAGCTTAAAGCTGTGCTAAAATAGGACATTTAAGGATAAAACAGAACACAGATCATCTAGAGGAGTAGCTCTTGTTGGATTTCCAGGACTCAGAGTGGCCTGAGTGTTTATCAAGATATACTTCTTCCTTCTTTGGTGCCACCTACTGACTCACTTATAAAACGGAATTTTTGCATAATGGAAAATTCCCAATTCCTGGCATTCTTTGACTGTGTTGATATGCTTTCTATTATTATTTCTCTTGGCATAGTAAAGAATTAGTGTGTTCTGATTCTGGAAGATGAGAAGAAATGATTATGTTGGGAGGATAACTTTTCTTTTTCCAACTTAGGTCCAGTGTTTGGGGGCCTGCAGATTAACTAATAATAGATGGATTAACAGGAGAGAACACAAAGTTTATTTTTGAGTATACATGGGAGATCTCAGTGATGAATTACTTCCTGAATAGTTGGAGATAAAAGATATCAAACTTAACAAAGGGTATTTTTTTTTTAAGAGCTTCAGGGAGAAGATATGGAAGGTTCTATTGGGCTTTTTGATACTGTTGGAGCTGGGCAGGAACTATCTCCATGGCAGTTGAATTAATGGGAAACTGCCTTTGAGGAGGGCTTAATGAAGGTATTTTCTGGAGGCTCTGCTTTAGTCAGATAATGGAAGTTCAGATCAGGTAGATCTCTTTCTGCATCTTCTTTAGCTCAAATGTTTTCCCTTTAAAATAATCTTTATACCAATTCTGAGGGTTTGAGCAGATTCCAACATTTCTCCCATGTGAAACATCCAAAGAAGTTTCACACATAGAAAAAAGAAGCAAGGTGGATTACTATGGAGAGAAGATTTAGGTTAGAAATTGTGAGGTAACAGATCAGCAAAGGGGCAAAGCAGCATAGATTAGAATGAGGAAACAAAAGGAAAAGCAAAGATTAATGGTTGGGGTAGATTATAAACCTACTTTCTGGGTCCAGAAGGCAGGAAGTTGAGAAGGGTTTGAGATGTTGGGCTCGAGGTGTGTGTAGTTGGTAGAGTGAGAACATCATTGTCACAGTTGTGCTTATTTCCCAGAGCAGAGCATGGAAGATGTGGGTGTTTGGTGAACTTTCTAAGTGGCCCAACCTGTTGTAGTAATAAGTCCTTTGAAATTTATATCCAATTGTCCAGCTTCAGCTTGTAGGACTTTGGGACAAGGCAACTTGGAGTCTTAGTAATGGTCTGTACAGTTAGCTTTCAGTTTCTCAGTGATACCACATCAGGAGGGTGGGTGAAAAATTGGAAACGTTAATTATTGACAAAATGTGCAAATGGCAGAATCCAGTTTACAAAGAGGTGAAAAATACCTCAAAAGTGATGCTATCTCAAAAAATCTGTAAGTGGAGAAGCAGGTGGATTTATAAAACTGCTAACTCAATCAAGTAGAACAAGATTGAATTACATAGGACCGAATGAACTGTTAAAAATAATTATAATCTTTATGGGTTTTTGTTTGGAATATTGCTGTTTGTTTAACGTTCTATTTTCCGAATATAAGGAATCTTGTTCTCTTTTCTCCTAAGCTATCTCTAACTAATGACAATTTGGTAGATTATACCTTTGTAAATAAAAATGAAACATATATCTTTTTTCTCCCTTCCTGATTCCTCCAGAATTCAGAAACTGTTATTGAATATTCTTATTTTCACAGTATTATAGTTATTTATATAAGTTTAGTAAGAACCTGTTCTCTTTGTAACAGGAAATAATTGGGAAATTTTTGTTATATTGTCAAGACTTTGGAGAATGTCATATCTGAGGATGTGTATAGGATCAGATATGATCAGACAGTTTTAAGGAACTAAGATTAACTTTATAGGGCCAGTGCTTTCAAAGCCCTCTTGGAAATACTGTCCTGGCATATGGAGTTCACAGCCTTACAGATGAGTAAGGAGGATCATTTCCTGTCAGGCCCAGGAACCCTAGAATATTTTGGGGACCTCAAGAAGAAAGGAATTAACCCAAACCTATACATATCATAGACAAAGTCTGATGAACAGTTCTTAGCTTGGCTTTTTAGCATCAAGAGACTTCTAAAAGTACAATCTAGGATTCCTTATAAAAGTTCTGGCAATGCAAACTTTAAAAATCCATAAGTGATCAATCACTAATTTTACTGCCCTTGCGCAAATGATCAAACTAATTTAATGAGTCTCATTTTGTAAAGAAAAGTAATTTCACTTTAATTATCTTTGATCAAAATGCAGGTGATTGTAGAGAGAAAAGCTTTTTGGTTTTGAATCATATTTAGAACAGGTATGCCTTTGGAAACCTTAAATTTATGTTTCAATGGAAAGCTATAACCCACTCTTGTAAGTTATCAGATTTTTTGATAACTTACAAAAGTTAAAGAAATGAAGTTTAAAAAAGTTAAAGAAATGAAGCTTTGCTTAAAGGGTTAGAATGTTTTAACTTAAGATAAATAATGTCTGTTAATCAGAGACCACCCATCGAACAGTTAGGAAACTCAAGTGATCTGTTGAGTAAATTGATGGGCAATAGGTGTGGTTTGAGTTTTGTCTTAAGCCTTAAGCGTGTCACAAAGAATATCATCTCCAAGAAGAGAGGGGCATGACAAGGCATGTCTGACCTACCTTCTCATGGCCAGCAACTCAGCTTTAGGATTTCTGGGGTCTCCTTTGCCAAGCGGGGGTCCATTCAGTCAGCTGGGGATGTTAAGATTTTGTATTTAGTTCACAATACATTTCTGGATCTCAACTTAACCAATGTTCTCTTCCTGTAACTAACAACAACAGAAATCCCAGAAATATAGTCACTTCCTCAACTATATCTAGTCAATCATCTAGGATTTTGGTCAGTGTGGCAGAAAATAGATATTCGAGCTTTGAAATAGAATTCAGTGATTTTTTTTGCAGAATCTGAATAAACACTTAAAATTGAATTCATTTAAAATAAGGTAGTTTTCCACAAATCTTGCATTACACGGTCAAGACTCAGAACCAGTGAACCCTCTGTTACTGCTGGATCGAAGGGAAAACTTCCCCTTTACCCATTGAAGGTTTGCCGAAAAATCAATTCAACAAAGGCAGATCAATTGGAGAAAAGGCATACAGAATTTATTAATTTGTGCATGGAGAGAACCACAGGGTGATTGCCCAAACCTCAATGGGGTGCAGAAGCTTTTATAGCATCTTGAGATTCTAGAAAGAATAGGGGCTCAGAGCATGGCTGAAAACACGTTAAGGTGGTAAATCAGGTTATGGTGGCAAGACAGTCTGTGGTTATGGGAGGGAGAGAAGAGCAGGCTTGGCTGGCAGAGGTGGTCTTGTTATGCAGCTGAAACCTCACAGGTGGTAGCTTCAGAGAGAATAGATGATAAATGATTTCTTTTAGACCTTTCAGGGTGTCAGACTCAGTTAATCCTTACTAGATCTGGACAAGGAAAGGCCTGGCTGCATCATGTATATCCTCTACAAATGCAAATCCCTGCTGCAAAAGGCAGCTTTGCAGGGCTACTTCTGTTTGCTGGCTCTCTGATGGCCATCCCAAAATATGTCAAAGAAATATATTTTAGGGTTAAATATTTTGATTTTTTTCATTGTTATGATTGCAATAAGAATATAGGATCTTTAACATTAGGATTAATAAGCAACCTAAAGTTTTTAATTCATAGTTTCAATTTTTTTTTCCTGCTCCAGAAAATTAATGTATTGTCTTAATTAGTAAAAAAGCCAATCTTTTTTATTCATAGATCCAACCAGCTTTAGAACATTCTCGGGAAGAAAAATTATGGCAGAATATGTAGCATAGGGACAAATCGTTCTCCACACTACTGTATTTTTCGTAATGAAAAATCTCCAGTGCCAAGTGTACAGTAGTAGAAAACTGTGTTCTTCTGAAGGACAGGTATAACTGCATATATTATAACAAGTTTATCACACTTTAGGAATAACGATGCTCCAATAACATGCTCATCTTGTTAGGAACAAATCTTTGGAATTTTAATTCGTGTGCGATTTGGAAAGTCTGCAGTAAAAGTTCAATTTCAATCTGTGACCAGTATTTGGGTGTATTTGTAACTATATTTTCCTTTTTGTAAGTGATGGATGCTGATGGTTTGTAGATTCTTACAAATAAATCTCACTCGGAAGATTCTTGGCCCAGGACTCAGATGTAACGGACTGTGGCCTTTCTTTGGACCCATTTCTTTTAGGAAGTCCTTGAGTATAATTTTAACAGGTGTGTTTCATTCGTTTTCCCTGTGGCTATGGAAACCCCATCAGGTTGGTGGCTACTGGGATAAGTCCTGCAGCACAGTGACTCAGCTGAAGGAAGGTCTCAACCGAATCCTCTGCCTGATCCCCTACAATGTGATCAGTCAATCTGTGTGGGAGTGTATCATGCCGGAATGGCTGGAAGCCATCAGAACAGAAGTCCCAGATAATCAGTTAAAAGAATTCAGGGAAGTATTAAGGTGGGTAAGTAGTTTAATGAAGTCACTGTAATTATAATGGTATCTAATATTTATTGAGAATGTACTGTGTACCAAGCACTCTGCTAAGCATTTTATATATAATCTCATTTACTGTTTTAACAATCCTGTGGAGAAATTTGAAGGCTCAAAATGAAATAACTGTCACACATTGAGCTAAGATGATTTGGCATTGTCCAGAAAAGATTTTGTTCCTATGGAATAATAGATATACCATAATGTTTGCTTATTTTCAAATATAATTGTGATTGGGGGTTTATGGTGGGAAAGTACAAAGGAGAAATGGTTTTAGGTGCTGGGGGGCAACTCCAATTCCTTAGAAATGCAATTCCTTCTGTTAAACCTAACAGGAGGCTGGATACTAATTATTTATAAAATACCTATTTCAATGACATAAACTATTCTCTTACAGTAAAATGAGACATACTAGTAACAGTTCAGAACACAAGCTAATCTAAAGGGTTTGACTCCCCAAACAGGGCATAGTTAGAGATACTTTGGTGGCATCAGTAAATCCTAATCTATGCACATTGGTCATTTACTGTTATTACTCTGCTTTCTAGCAAAATGTTTGACATTGAGCTCTGTCCTCTGCCTTTCTCAATGGAAGAGATGTTTGGCTTTATTAGTTGTCGGTTTACAGGATACCCCTCCTCTGTACAGGAGCAAGCTTTACTATGGCTTCATGTAAGTGAATGATACTTTTGATCATTTTGGACAATAGTTCTTAGCCTATGAGTTTAGATCCTTGGGTAGAGTGGGAGGAAGTTATTGCAGAGTCTGTAAGTCCCTGTGTTTGTTGAGGACTGTCTGTAGACTAATTATCTTGTATACATAGATAAATGACTAAATTTCAGTTATATGTAGCTCTAGTCGTGGTTAATAGAATACAAATTTATCTAATAGTAGTACTGAATTCATAGTAGCTTTTGGTCCTTATGTAGTTTTCCATCAGTGGGTACTAGAAGGGTAATATAATAGCTATCTTGTGGGATTCTGATAAATCTTTAATATGAAACAGGCCCTTCACTTGGAAAGGCTGGGAACTGCTAATTTAGAGAGTAGTTCATGCTGTTCCCTGAGCTGAGAATGACTTTCTGTCCTGTCTCCATTTGTGAATTCCCAACCTACCCTTTAAAGCCCAACTCCAAAATCATCTCCTCTGTGAAGCTGTCCACTACTTCACACTCCCATCTTGCCATTAGAGTTCCTTCCTCCAGGATTTATTCAGGTTTTCTGTGTGAATTCTGTTCTATTTCGGTCTTATAGTTAGTTTTGTCTGTTTCTTTCTCTGATTATAAGGTTCTTGAATGCAGGGGCCAGGTCTCATTTTTGAGTTTACAGCCCTCTTCATCCTTCCACCAGCATCTGACACATGCTTTGTATTTAGTGGATGTTCAATAAAAGTTGTTAAAATTCAGTTGAGTACCTGATATAAAATTTGGGCAGTTTCAGAAATATAGATAGAATCAATGTTTAGATCAACTGTGGGTACAACTGCATTTCTATATCATGCAAGGATGGGATGCTATAAGCTCTTCACACTGAGAAGATGCCTTTCTGGGTTGGAAACTAAGGAACGATATTTTTCACAATTGACAAGTGAAAATGGACTGTTTTTTTTTTTTTTAAAGTCACTTTTGGGATCCAGAATTTTAATTTTTTAAATCCCCAAATTGATCTCAATAAGATAATTCTCATTTTCAGAAAGCCAGTCTTTCTAGAGATGGCTAGACGTTGCCCAAGTTTCATGCCCCTTTGCTGTGCCACCTGGGGATGAATGAGCAGGGCTGTAAAACTCTGTTCCTGCCGTAGCCAGAGCAGTGACAGTTTACACGTTTTACACACCAGGCTTTGCTATAGCTTTGGTTTGTAAGTCCGAATGCTGCAGTCAAAGGAGGTTTTAAAGCCCTGGCCCAGGTGTCCTCAAACTACGGCTCGTGGGCCACATGCGGGTGTTTTTGTCCGTTTGTTTTTTTTTTTTACTTCAAAATAAGATATGTGCAGTGTGTATAGGAATTTGTCCATAGTTTTTTTTTAAACTATAGTCCGGCCCTCCAATGGTCTGAGGGACAGTGAACTGGCCCCCTGTTTAAAAAGGTTGAGGACCCCTGCCCTGGCCTAACCATTCGGGGGCTAGAGTGGACTCTGTAGTGGTTGGCGTTGACTTATTTATTAATTAATTGCGGAAACATGTACAGAGCTCCTTCCTATCTGCCAGGAACTATAATTGGCACTGGAGTAAATGGGATTGGAAATGGTCCTTTCCTCGTACTTCCTTTCTTCAAGCAGCTCACAGTGGGAAGAATAGTGTTAGATAATTAAATATAACAAAAAGTGATAATTGCTCTAATAAAGCTATGCATTAAAATGATCAGAAGGCAGAGAAGAGGGATGCATTAATTATGTTCTGAAAGAAGGAGACATCGATTTCCAGAAATTCATTACACACAAGGTGGCTTGATTTTGACCCAGAAGGACATCTAGCTTGTACCAGAGAGCAAGATGGGATGGGGCGTTCAGATCAGAGTGAGAATGGGCTGGAGGAAGGTTGCTCACAGATTGTGCTAATCCAGGAGAAAGGTGGTAAACGGAGGCACTAGCAGTGGGTGTGGAGAGGAGACAGCAGCAAGAGAAACTTACAGGTTTTCATAGATAGAACATGGTGGCCTCCTGGGTATTGGGGGTGGGGAAAAGGGAAGGTTCAATGATAAATTTGATTTTGCTAGTACAACAATTTGAAGATGATTGTGCTGATAGAATATGCATAGGGCTAAATGTCCTTGTGTTCGATAGTTTGCTTTGGGAAAAAAATGTAGTTTTTTTGAGTTTTAAAGTTTACGTGTTTTTTTTGGGGGGGATATGTGCCTCTTTTTCCCTAGGTATTATCGGAGTTAGATATCATGGTTCCACTTCAACTATTAATAAGCATGTTTTCTGATGGAGTTAATTCTGTCAAAGAACTGGCAAATCAAAGAAAATCAAGAGTCAGTGAACTGGCAGGGAACCTTGCATCTCGAAGGGTAATTATTGCCACACTGTTCCTGTCTTCCTGGTTAAGATTTTGAAAACCCTTGTCAGTTACACTAGGCCTGAAAGTGGTATCATAAGAAGGTTCTCTAAAAATGCTCTTGCATCCTATCTCACTCTTTTCCTCTTTTAGTCACACCAAGTAAGAACACATTTACCTAAGATATGTTTGTTATAGTCTGTAATCAGTAAGTTACCGAGTTTTCATTTCCTTTTAAGCTGTTTGAATTTTAGTTCTCTCTCACCCTTAATGAAAAGAAAATCAGTAGGTTTTTTTTGGTAACATTTCAATTTTTTGGTATTCTAGTGAATAGAATTTCTTACCAGCTACTGTGCAGATCACTGCTTCACTTTGGGGGTGAGGAGTTTAGATGATTTTTTTTTTTTTTTTTTTTTTTGCCATTGAGTTTTGGGAAGACATGATCAACTGATGGTGACTATAAATGATGCTGTCACTGTGAACAAACTAAGCCCACTTTGTGGATCCCTTTGCACCTTTGGAGATGAGAAAAGTCCATATAGTCTGGTCTGAAGTATATAAAAAGTGCTGGTTTTGATAATTTTCCTGTGGAGGACCTGATAGAGTTTCTGTTGATATACTGACATTCTCAGACCATGATCAGTTTTGGAAAGGTTGACTCTCATGTAATGGTTGGCAAAAAATGTTTTCAATTCTCTACAAAATATTCCTCACTGTATCCCACTTGATATCTAAGGATTAGAAAATATGACATGATCATGGGATCATAGTTCGTATTTAGTGTTTTAAAAAATATATCACTACTTCTCTTCTCTTCTGCCTTGATAGGAACCAGCTGCCAACCATTTGCATTTTATTTTTTTCTTCTATAACCTTTAAAATGACATTACTTTGTGTAGCACTGTACTCTATGTGATGTGTTCACAATGAACAATATCACAGAATTGCGTGAGGCAGTCAGGGAGGAACTCATTATCTTCACTTTGCAACTGCCTAACCTGATGCTCAGTAAAGTGACTTCCCATAGAGAAACACTGTCAGTGTCTAGGTATTCAGATTCTTTTTTTTTTTTTTTTTTTTTTTTGAGACAGAGTCTCACTTTGTTGCCCAGGCTAGAGTGAGTGCCGTGGCGTCAGCCTAGCTCACAGCAACCTCAAACTCCTGGGCTCGAGTGATCCTTCTGCCTCAGCCTCCCGAGTAGCTGGGACTACAGGCATGCGCCACCATGCCCGGCTAATTCTTTATATATATATCAGTTGGCCAATTAATTTCTTTCTATTTATAGTAGAGACGGGGTCTCGCTCTTGCTCAGGCTGGTTTTGAACTCCTGACCTTGAGCAATCCGCCCGCCTCGGCCTCCCAAGAGCTAGGATTACAGGCGTGAGCCACAGCGCCCGGCCGGTATTCAGATTCTTAATGGGATACTTTTTCTCTTTACTTTAAAAATGGTGTTGGAGTAGCTTTCTATTTATTATAAAAATCTTTAAGAGAGAAAACTATGATTTGAGAGTGATGTACAGACATGTCCATTGGTGTCCTGATTCAGAATTTATCCCAGATGGTTAAAATGAAGAGACTTTAATGGAGAGGCTGCCTATAGCGTAATGGGGAAGGTTAAAGGAGCGGTAGGGGTTGAAGAGGCACCCAGGGACCAGCGACAGTCCAGCAGGAAGCCACTGTACCCCTAGGGCTGAAGGAACAAGGAAAAGAGCTCTTGGAGCCATTTGGGAGCTGAAATTACGAGAAAGGACTGGCAAGAGAAGCTGTATGTGGCGTGATGGAGATAATCCCAGAGATACAGCACCGGAGCAGGCAGGGTGGGGAGAAATGTTTCTGCCTCTCTCTGCTCCAGCTTCAGCTCTTCTGCTGGTGCCTCCCACTGACTGACCCCAGCGGGAAGCCAGGCAGCAAGGGAGCCAGAGGAGACTCGTCCACAGCATCCCTGGGCATAGAGCAGGGCAGAGCAGGGCAGTCAGGGCCTGGGGTGGGGTTGGGGTGGGCAAATGGAGAATAACCAGTACAATAGGTTTGATGTATGTTATTTTCCCATAATGTTTTAATAATTATAATTCCTAGAGGCCATTCTTTAATTAATCATGTCAATCTGAGATCCTGTGCTTAGGATTCTACAATCTTGTAGTATTTTACCTTTTTACATCTGCATTTTTCAGGTTATGGTTTTCAGTAGATTCGATCTGGTCTAATTGGAAATGTTTGATGGGATGAAACATATAATGGCAAATGCCTTCATTCTTCAGGGTGAACATCCCTGATGTTTCCTTCCCTGTCAATCAGTCAAAAATGTGGGTGGTTTTATTTCTTATTTTTATATTTTGAGAGGATCCATAGTATTTGGAGTTATTAATGCTACTGACCGAGTAAGGACATCCATGTGACAGCTGGAAATACCTCCCATAGAGCCCCCAACTATGTGATGCAGCCATTTGAGCTTCTGTGAGTTCACGTGTGTGTGTCGACATTCTTTCTCGTAGGTGAGTGTTGCCTCTGATCCTGGTCGACGAGTTCCGCACAACATGCTCAGTCCATTTCATAGTCCTTTCCAGAGTCCATTTCGGAGTCCTATGCGTAGTCCATTTCGTAGCCCTTTCAAGAACTTTGGACACCCGGGAGGAAGGACTATTGACTTTGATTGTGAAGATGATGAAATGAATCTAAATTGTTTCATCCTCATGTTTGATCTTCTCCTGAAGCAGGTAGCTGAAGCATGAGCTTCCTTTAGTTCAGAAGTGAAGATTGAGGGAAAGCATTGTGTAATAATTCTTTCCATGTGCTGGGTATCTTCATACTTACTGAAATGATGCCACATCACTCAAGACCTTTTGCAAACTCGTTTGGGGATTTCCTAAAGAGTCTGAAAACTACTTGTGTGAATATCTGCAATGATGTTGACATATGAGAATGGATTTGAATTTTAAAAACACCCTAGCACCATTAGAATTGATTCTGTTGAATTAATTGGATGAACAAACTGGATAATACTATTGTTTGGAAGAGCAAGGTACAGCTCTATAGTGATGGGCTAATTTTACTATTTTTTATAAATTGATTTTAGAAGGTAATTTAAAAAGAGAAATTAAAAAGATTTTGATTAGGAGAACATTTCTTCTTAATTTTTTATTTTGAGATAGTTTCAGATTTGCAGAAAAGTTACAAGACTAGTACAAAGAACTCCTCCCCCAAATTCTCCAGATGTTAACATTTACCATATATACTATTCTCTATCTCTGTGTTTATGCATGAATTTTTTAATAAATCATTTTAGAGTAAGTTATAAATATGATATCCCTTTATATCTCAATACTTCAGAACATATTTTCTAAAAAATAAGGACATTCTCTTACATAACTACAGTATGTTATTAAAATCAAGAAATTAATATTGTTATAATACTATTATCTAACTTACAGAAATTATTCATTTTTTTAAAATAGATATAATAATATCACCATTATAGCAGGAGAACAAAAACTGGTTTTGATCTAGAAATAATCTAGGATCACTCACTGTAATTATTTTTCCTGTCTCCTTAGTTTTCTTTAATTCAAGATAATTTCTTAGTCTTTTATCTTTCATGTCCTTGACATTTTTGAAGAGTATAGTCAGTCCAGTTATTTTTTAGACTGTCCCTCAATTTGAGTTCCTCAATCTGATATTTCCTTATGAATTAGTTTGGGTCATGCATTTTTGACAGGAAGACCACAAACATGATGTTATGTCCTTTGTATTAGGAGGGACAAGATATAATAATGTCCCATTACTGGTGATGATAACTTTGGTGACTTGGTTAAGGTGATTTCTGGCAGGTTTCTCTACTATAAGGTCACCATTTTCCCTTTTGTAGTTAATAAGTGACTTGTGGGGAAATACTTTAAGGCTATGAGATTTCCTGTCTCTAGTCAGACTTTCATTCACTGGTTTTAGCATCAATGGATGATTCATGCCTGAGTGCTTTGATGGCTGCCAAATGATAATTTTCTAATTCCATCATTTCTTCTAAATTTATTAGCTGGTATTCTACTGATGCAACAGTTTCCCCTTCTCTCTCATTCATGTATTTATTTACTTATCTACTTATTCCCACGTGTACCCATGGCTTTTAATTTTATTCAGTGGGTTATAATCTGTTATTATGATTATATATTTTGATGCTCATATTTTCCATATATGGCCAGTGGGAATCCCTTCGAGCTGGCTCTTATGTTCTTTTGACATGTCTGCATTATTCTTTGAACACTTCCTTAATTTCTGGCATGACGAGATGTTCCAGGCATATCTTATATTTTCCTAGCCCCAGCTCTGGAGTCAGGCATTTCTCAAAGGAGCCCTGGTTCCTTTTAGTGGAAAATGGTATTTAGAAACCAAGATCCGGATACTAGGTGAGGAGCAGCATTTTAAAAATGTGTAAAATCTAACAAAATGATGAGTTTAAAAAACAACTCTTTTAAATGTCCTACATGATATTTAAAATAATTCCCATTACTTTGTCTTGTGTTTATATTCTTTTTAGAAAAATCATGGAAAGCAATGTATATTCATGGTCTTGAATCCTAAATTGTCTTTAAATAATTTAATATTGCTGTAAGTTAGTAAAAATTATCTCCAAAGAGTGTGTCAATGGAATATTGGACAAAAGGATCAAACCCCTTCTTTTTTTTTTTTATCCTGTCCCTTTTTTGGTGTCTTTTAGATGGAGTTACAGGATGATGGGATCACGATGGGTTTCGAGCACAGCTTGTCAAAGGATATTATTTCTATTATAAACAATGTCTTCCAAGCCCCCTGGGGGGGTTCCCACACCTGCCAGAAGGAAGAAAAAGCAATCGAGTGCAACTTATGTCAGTCTAGCATTCTCTGCTATCAGCTTGCTTGTGAACTCCTGGAGAGACTAGCTCCCAAAGAAGAAAGCCGGCTGGTGGTAAGCAGTTGAAGAAATGAGATGACTCATGGATAATAGTAAGAAAGATGGCAGTAGCTGGTATAATCGAGTCTTCCTCTATTATTATTTTATGCTGCATGCTGGGTTATGTGTGAGACTGTATTAAAAGAAAGTTTTCCTATTGCTTCTGCCAACTCATGTTCCTGGAAAGGGCTATGAGATAGAGCCACACCATAAAAAATCCTAAGTGGCTGGATTAGGGCTGTGGTATCTCCATTCGTACAGTTTCATGAACATAAAGCATTATTGGTATTCTTGGAAGAAGTTTTATCACAAAGTTTATATAACAAGGAATACTACAGAGTATACATATGAAATATTAAGCAAGTAGATTGTACATGGACACAAAGAATGACTAGGTAACCTCACTTTGTAAAACCCGTTGACTCATCAGCAATCAATAAAACTTTCATTTCTTTTTCTGGTACTTTCATTTTCTGCTTTCCAGGAAAATTGTCCAAAGAGAGAACAGCTACTATATGCCATATTCTGGCTCCTCCATACATTAGCTATCCCCTGTTTAGCCTGTTTTTAAATCTAATGTATACACATCACAAAATACCCTCATACCACCGTAGGCAGTTGAATCTGAATTATTTGAGCCAGTATTTGCCATCTTTTCTTTTCCTTAATGTTTGTCTAGGTAGGCAGTGACTTCTTTAAAAAAAATGTTTTGAAGTATAACATACAAAAAGCAATGAAGTATATCTTCTATTTTAGCCTGTTTAACTCATTAGTCCTACTGTTCAACATAACATCCCTATAGAGTGGTCTGTAACACAGCCGTTGGTTACTTACTGTAATATAAAACAGTCACATGTCTCCATTCCCCTCACTTCCCAGCCTCTGGTAACCACCATTCTACTTTCTACTACTCTGAATTCGATGGTTGTAGAGTCCACATACAAGTTAGAATATGTAGTATTTATCTTTCTTTCTTTTTTTTTTTTTTGAGACAGAGTATCACTTTGTTGCCCAGGCTAGAGTGAGTGCCCTGGTGTCAGCCTAGCTCACAGCAACCTCCAACTCCTGGGCTCAAGCAATCCTCCTGCCTCAGCCTCCTGAGTAGCTGGGGCTACAGGCATGCGCCACCATGCCCGGCTAATTTTTTCTATATATATATTAGTTGGCCCATTAATTTCTTTCTATTTATAGTAGAGACAGGGTCTCGCTCTTGCTCAGGCTGGTTTCGAACTCCTGACCTCGAGCAATCCGCCTGCCTCGGCCTCCCAGAGTGCTAGGATTACAGGCGTGAGCCACCACACACGGCCCAGTATTTATCTATGTCTGGCTTATTTCACTTAGCATAATGTCCTCAAGGCTCATGTAGCATGTGTGAGAATCACCTTCCTTTTCAAGGCTGAGTGGTATTCTGTTGTATGTATACTCCACATTTTGCTTATTCAGCCCTGTGTGGATGGACACTTGAGTTGCCATACTTTGCCCTCTTTAACTGACGTATTACAGCAATTTCTTACTCCTAAAAATTTGACTTCCCTGGACAAACAGTATTTGCAACATAATAGAGCTCTGTGAACACCTTGTTATTCCTTCCTAATTAAGTCCTGTTATTGAGCAAAACGTGCATGGGTGGGAGTCGCTTGGTAAGCGGGACACTGATCTTGGGGATGAGAGCAGAGGGCGGTGAGCAGGCCCAGGAAGATCTGACAATGTTTTTGACACCTTTCCATATTTATTTCAAGTGAAAGAAAATGTATTGGCAATAGCTGGTGTAGATTTCCTTTCACCGTTCTGGATACAAGCTGCAGGCTCTCGTGGGGTGCGGGGTGCAGCGGCCATGCCATCCATCTGTGCTGGGCTGAGCCCAGCTGTTGCTTCACCCCTCCAGTGCTGCTCAACCAACTTCTTGTCCCGTCTGTTCTAGGAGCCTACAGACAGCCTCGAGGATAGCCTCCTTTCTTCCAGACCAGAGTTCATCATAGGCACTGAGGGAGAGGAGGAGGAGAACCCAGCCACCAAGCAAGGGGAGAACCCAGGCAACCGCACTGAGCCCGCGGAACATGCTGGTAGGTGGGCGCTGAGAGCAGGCAGGGAGGGTTGCCGTGAGCACAGGACCTAAGGTTCAGATCCTTGCTTTCTTTTGTTACTGTCGACTTGGGCAAGCTCAGACGTAACTTCTAGTATAGATTTGTGCAGAAGAACTATTTCCCATAAGATTATGAAGTGAGCAGATCCATTATGGTTCTAGTGGAACACAGTTCGCTGAGCATCCTTCTGGCAGCAGGACCTTGTTTTCAGTAAACACCTCACCTTCCTTCTCACCATGCATGGTGTTCCCTGTGGACAAGTCTGAGAACTGAGACTTGGTACCGACAATGTCAAGTCAGGACATTTGGCCAAAGCAGTGTTTCCGCGATGGGTTCAATGCCATGCCCTGGTCACGTAGCTCATATTATACATTCCCGATGGATGCTATCTGCCCTGGTTAGGAAGCTGTAAAGGAGCATCAGAATCATCTGAGGAGCTGAAACACGAAGTAAAGGCGCTCCACTCTCCCACCTGCTATACTGGTATCTCTGGGGTGGGAAGCTAGGAATTGGAAATCCAAATATTGCACAACTAGCTAGTGGCAGGATTGTGACCAGAGCCCACATCTCCTGATTTACTTAGGATCGACTGACTTGCTTTAGGTGCTGCCGTGGCCCCAGCCCAGGCACATGGCTGTGTTTTATCTGTCATTGATGCCTAAAGGAAGCACGAACTTCACTTACAATCCAGCAACCTGTACTCTTTCCATGTAAATGGATTTATTTATTTATTTTTTTTGAGACTCTGTTGCCGAAGCTAGAGTGCCATGGCGTCAGCCTAGCTCACAGCAACCTCAAACTCCTGGGCTCAAGCGATCCTCCTGCGTTAGCCTTCCAAGTAGCTGGGACTACAGGCATGTACCACCATGCCCGGCTAATTTTTTCTATATATATTAGTTGGCCAATTAATTTCTTTCTATTTATAGTAGAGACGGGGTCTCGCTCTTGCTCAGGCTGGTTTGGAACTGCTGACCTCGAGCAATCCGCCCGCCTTGGCCTCCTAAAGTGCTAGGTTTATAGGCGTGAGCCACTGCTCCTGGCCGGATTTTTTAGACCTAAGATAGCACAGAAATCAATTAACTGACACTTTTATTTGTATGTAACATTTTACTCGAATAATGGCTAAAATCAAGCAGTTTCTTTTCATACATTACTCTTTTTCTTGCTCTTCTTCTTCCATTTGCTCTATTTTTCTCCTCCAAACACTGCTTCAGACTCCTGTCACGGCTCCGGCCTGTCTTCCTGCTTTGGTCTCTGCTGTCTTGCAGGACACGGTTGTGACTTGTCTTCTGAGGGAGCCCTGGTAACTTTCTTCCCAGACCAGTGTCCTCTGCTGCTCACAGCCTGGGTCCTGCCTCTGCTCTGTGAGCTTCAGGCGGGGCTCCTGGGGCTCCCCCATCCTAGAGATAAGGGGTGTTCTGTTGGCCTATGTTCAGGGGTTTCTTTTTCCTTCTAGAGCATTTCCTTTTTCTGTATTTTGGGGCCTGTCTCCTATTTCCTATAGCAGTCAGATATGTCTGTCACTAAAAATGTACTTAAAATTTTCATGTCGAATGAAACACAACCAAGTGCCCATAAGAAGTGTTTAAAATATGTTCAAGTGGGAAGATTCATAGTGAACTATCTAGTATATAAGCCGAGAGGGTTTGACTGCCGTTGGCTCCAATCCTAGGAATGATCAAAACTTTAAATGGTGATTTTGACACATTTTACACTAGTTTCTGCGTCTGGCTAACTTGTGAGTTCTTTTCTCTAGCTTGCCTCATGTACGATCTATTGCTGCCCCCACTATGGGGGCAGAGGCTTTAGAGAGCCTTACAAGAAGATGATACCATGAGTAGTCATTCTCATCTGAATCTGCTCAGCTTCTTCAAAACACCCCCTTTTCTGAGAGTCCATGGGCTAAACGTCTTTAGGTGCTAATACAACTTGGACACCTCTCTTTCACATCGTGTATGTCCCTTGCAGTTAGGGAGGCATGCCCAGCCAGGCTCCAGGTCCCTCTGGGAGCTGCAGAATTAGGAGCCCATGTAGCACAGGGCTGGGCTGGCGCAGCTCTGGGGCTCCAGAGACATCTGAACACATGCAGACTGCACAGTGGAAAACAGAAGCTGAGAATCCCAGATTTAGGAAACTAAAATTTATAGGAAACTTTCCTGTATTTGCACCATAGAAGGGATATATGCTAATTTGGAGAACAAATAAAAACATTACACAAATACTTTTAAATGCATTCTGTATCTATTTTTAACTCCTCTTGGTTTTATAATCTTGATCAACGGGTGAATGGGGAGGGAAAGAAGGAGTTAGCCTAACCTTTGTCTAATTATTTCTTCGCAGCAATAAAGAATGATACTGAGAGAAAATTTTGCTACCAACAGCTTCCAGTGACGTTGAGACTAATATATACAATTTTCCAGGTATATTTTCAGAAATTTTGAACGTTTGGTTTGAGAGCATTGCTGTTTTAGGTAACTCAGTGACCATGTGGTTCTTTGCATAGGAAATGGCTAAGTTTGAAGAGCCAGACATCCTTTTTAATATGCTCAATTGCCTAAAGATTCTCTGCCTGCATGGAGAGTGTTTATACATCGCTAGAAAAGATCACCCTCAATTTCTAGCCTACATTCAGGATCATATGTTGATTGCAAGGTATGTCTGCCTAATGGTTTATTGCCTTTGTTTATATTTCAGGCTTTAGTTGTGAACATTAAAATTAGACTAAAAATGACTAGCTCATATGGGTTATTTTTCTTAGCCAGGACAGCCTGATTGCCTGTGGGAACCACTTTTATTTAGTCTGATTTTTAAGTATGTCAGTATGAGGCATAGTAGTTTTCATTTGCCGGATACTGTCGAAATAGAAAAGGTTTAAGGCCGGACGCGGTGGCTCACGCCTATAATCCTAGCACTCTGGGAGGCCGAGGCGGGCGGATTGCTCCAGGTCAAGAGTTTGAAACCAGCCTGAGCAAGAGTGGCTATAATCCTAGCACTCTGGGAGGCCGAGGTGGGTGGATTGTTCGAGGTCAGGAGTTTGAAACCAGCCCGTCTCTACTATAAATAGAAAGAAATTAATTGGCCAACTAATATATATATATATATATATATATATATATATATATATATATATATATAGAAAAAATTAGCCGGGCATGGTGGTGCGTGCCTGTAGTCTCAGCTACTCAGGAGGCTGAGGCAGGAGGATCGCTTGAGCCCAGGAATTTGAAGTTGCTGTGAGCTAGGCTGACGCCACGGCACTCACTCTAGCCTGGGCAACAAAGTGAGACTTTGTCTCAAAAAGAAAAGGAAAGGCTTAATAAAACTTATCTTATGGTTTTCACTTGTTAGAGGGCTTAAGAATATAGAAAATAAGAAAAATGTTAGCAGACAATAAGTTAATCTTTACGAGTGTAAGTAAGTAAGGACTTACCTGCTTTCTTACTTGAAATAAACTACTAATAGATGTCTAAAATCTCTCTATATATTATTTGCTAAGTTATTTTTTAGAAACTGCTGAAGCACTTTGAGAATAATAATAAAACATTACTCTATAATTTATAGTGCTTTTCTTCCCGACAATCTTAAAATAACTCTTGCGGTCTTCCTAGAAGTAAATCAGAGAAATATTATCCTTATTTTATGTGTAAGAGAATGAGTCGGTAAAAAGGGAAAAGATTGGTTCAGGTTAACTTGGTGACATAATCAAGTCAAGGCTCTATCTGTCATTTTGTTCATTTATTTATTCATTCATTCAACAAATATTATGAGGGCTTATAATATCCATTATTGTTCCAGGTACTTAGGGAATTTGCAGTCTAGTTTGGAAGCAGTGATTACTATATATGCAGAAGGTGACATACAATTTATTATTCAAATTGGTCTATGTCTAAGAGTGAAGAGAGGCGGTCTTCATAATATTAATAACCCCAAAACAATAAGTGCAAAATGGCTAGTCATGGATAAAATAGGATTCATGGCCAGTCTATGCATATATAAGTCACTGCCAGTCCCAGGGGACGTGATAAAGGACTGTGTGAATAGCTCAGAGGTGGGAGAGGTCATTTCTGGATGGGTAACAAATGACAAAGGGTCAGGAGCAGATTCCATTTGAACAGGCATTAAAAGAATGGTGGAATTTGGATGGGTAGAGATTTGAGATGGGTAGGGGATATTGGGAAAAGCAGAAATGTCAAGAGCAAACACACAGCAGAGTTGGAAAGGAGGGAAGAGAAATGAGCAGGGCATATGTAGGTGACACCAAGGCTTTATGTTTTGCTGGGTGGTGCGGATTTAGGGGAGTGATGGAAAATGAGGCTGGAAAAATAGGTTGGGACCCAACTATGATGGGGCTTGATGATTGAGACTTTATTTAATGATGTTTGGAGGTCCATGGAAAATCTTAGAACAGAGTCAGAGTTGTGCTTTAATAGAACGGAGAAAAAGGGAGGTCCTAGGAAATGACCCAGGTTCAAGGAAGTGCAAGAAACATGTTGCAAGAGCGTAAGGAATGTAAAGATATAATACAGAACTTTCTTCTGAAAAGTGTGTTAGAAAAGGAAGGGAACTCTCAGATACTCAGAGGGGAAAGGGAGTGGACATAAAGGATTTTTAGGATAAAGAAAATCTGAATGTATTTGTGGTCAGTGGGGAAAGACCTTCAGAAAGGGCCAGAAAAAGCGAACGGTTAGTGGAGCCGGGTTCTGGAAGCAGAGGGTGTAATCAAGGACAAAGGCTTGGGTGGAAAACAAGGGGGATGCTCTTTCCTTTGAAAGGAGATAAATTTTGAGGAAAAGAGAAAGAAAGTGTTAAGGGAAGTTCATAACGGGTGACTTAAACCTTTGTAGGTGTTGATGTCTTCTCCTGAGAGAGGGAAGGCCAGGGATTGGGTTGGGAGCCTCAGGAAAATGGAAAAAAGTGTGGGACAGCCCAGAAGAAAGCAGCAAGGAGTTAACAAGGAATAATCAAAGGATTGCCAGCTCCAGGGCCCAGATGGCGTTAGCCAGCACCTGCTTGCAGTGGACCAAGTTAGTAGAAGCTGAGGTTTCTTTTCCACCATTGCTCAGGGCTGGGAGTGGATGAGAGAAAATGGGTAAGGGGTTTATTATGGGTTGGGGATGAGCTATTTGGTTATGGTGGAAGTTGGGAGGCACGAGGAATTCCAGAGTGATGAAGCAGTGGATTCCGGGGTCCGGTCTATGACCAGAGAAAGGTGAAGCCGGAAGAAGAATTGATGTTTGGGAGAAGAGGAGAAACAAGGGCAAAGGGGCGTCAGTCAGGGTCAGAGAGGGGGGAGCTGAGGCTGCCAGTCTTAGCGAGTGAGCGCAGCGGCTCGTCCAGCGGGGCGGAGGCCACCTTGTGTGTAGAGGTGGGAGGTCTGCGGGACCAGGGCTTGCTTGGTCCACTGCCGGAGTCAGCAGCGGCTGGGTGAGGAGCGAGACTGAGCCGGTGCTCGGTTCCCCAAGGAATGGGGAGAGGGCCCTGTGCCTAGGTGTCACGGGCTTCAAAAGAAAGAGGTTGGCAGGAGAAGACCTGGAGGAAGCAGTGGGAGGCAAGGGTTGTCTGGAGCATGCGAAGACTTACTCTCAGGGTCGAGGGGAAAGTGTGTTACCAGGAAAACGTCAGGTTTCAGCTAAGGGAGGACAGAGAAGCTGTCCTAGTTCCCTAGGCCGCTGCAACAAACTGCTACAAACGGAGGGGCTTAAAATAACAGAAGTTTATTGTCTTGCAGTTCTAGAGGCCAGAAGTCAGAAATCAAGGTGTTGGCCGGGCCGTGCTCCCTCTGCAGGCTCTTGGGGAGGAGGCTTCCGTGCCTCGCTCCCAGATTCTTGGTGCTCCTTGGCGTGTAGCGGTGTCACTCCAGTCTCTGCCACGTGGCCTTCTTCCCTGTGTCTCTTTGTGTGTCCCCTCCTCTTCCTGTAAGGGCACCCCTCATTCTATTTAGGGCCCACCCTAATCTAATATGAACTCAACTACATCTACAAAGACTCTATTTTCAAATGAGGTGACATGCTGAGGCTCTGGGTGGACATGAATTTTGGGGGACACTATTGAACCCGCTACAGAAGCAAACCATGGGGATGATGGGGGCTGCAGGAGTCTCTTCACAGTAGGACAGAGATTCCACAGGTGCGGTGGGAGGAAGGAGCTGGTAGAAGCTAGACATGGCTGACCTGGATGTGGGGAAGAGCAGGAATGATCTGGAAGGATCAGTGAGAGGGATGAGCCAAGCAGCAAATGCCAGCAGAAGCACGAACAGGGACAGGAGTTCGGCAGACGCTCCATTAATTCAGCGTGGGAGTCCTAAATGGGCATTTTTGTTGTTGTTGTTAATGCAACCCCCATGAAAATGTACCCACGCCGAATGGATTGCTAGTGCCATGGGAATACCATCTCTGCCGTAGGGGCACATAATCTGAAGTTTTCTCCGTAAAGTACTGGGTTTTCTTCTCAAAGTACCACCCTGACACAGAAACCATGACGGATCCCGAAAGGGTCTGTGGGTCTCTTTCCCTTTTCAAACAAATCTGCCTTGGAGAACCGAGACAGGCCCAATTCAGGGTTTTTGTCACTGAGATGGTTTTCTAGCAGCATCGTACATGGTTTGCTTCCTTCAACTAAATTGACACTTCCCTGAGGCACAAATAGTGTCTTTTTCCTTTGCTTCCTTCATAGGGGCTATGGTTGTGATGTGGAAGCGTCACCACTTTTATGCTGGTGGGATGATAGTAGCTCAGAGCTTCTGAACACCCACTGTGTGCCAAGCGCTCCGCATCATCTTGTTTGACACATTCGGAGGAAACGCAAGTTCAGAGCAGTTGAAACTTTGCTCGTGGTTGTGCAGCTCATTAATGGTGGGGCTGGGATTAGATCTGTATTTTTCTGACTTCCACTGTTCAGACTAAGCATCTGGTATTTGAAAATTGCTCCTTTTCATTCTGTGGCTCTGATACGTCTTCTGAGAAATAACCAACTCTGGTGACTTGAGCCTCAACATGCTGTCTGTAAAATGGAGATGGCGTGTGCCACTCTCCCATCTCTTAGTGGTGTGTGATGAGCGTTGCAGAGACACAAATCGTTTGACTCTGATATTAACTCTGGAACCAGATAGAAAACAAAACAAAACAACAAGAACAACCAAAAGGCATACTTTAAGTAATTGAAAAACAACTTTGAAACCAGTAATATATTGTTACTAAAAATATATTCAGAATTTTTGTGGTAGAACTTGATAGGGATTTAGCTTAAACTTGCTCAGGTGCAAGCTGTCGTCAAGGTTGACAGCTCTATCCGTCTTTTCATCCTCCTGCTTCTCCTCCCTCCCCATCTTGTAGCCCAGTTCTGTCTTGGCTTCTTAGATGAACCTGAGTATTGGCTTCTTGGTTGAGTGCAGGTTACCCCTGTGCAGCGGTGAAGAGGGTCACCTGCAGTCCTCCACCGATATTGCCCTTCATTCCTGAGACTTCAGAAGGAAAGAGAACCTTTCTCTCCTACAGTCTGTATCAGTCCCTGCAGAAAGGGTTCTGGCATTCCTGCGCTTGGGTCGCACGCCCACTCCCAGACTAGCCACTCTATTCAGGGTGCTGAAGCTCTTTGATCAGCCTATGTTTCGTGTCCACCTTTATGATAGGGAAAGTTGGCGAGCTTGACTGACAACCTGCCGGTTCTTGCAGGGGCTGTTATTAACAGAAAAGAAGTTGTTTTCTGCCATAATAAGGGGAAAGGGCTGCTGGGCGGGCCAAACCAACACAACTTCCCAGATGTTCCACTGTAAGAAAATTTTAACAGCCTGGGTCACAGAGTGAGACCCTGTCTCTAAAACTAAAATAAAATAAAAATAAATTTAAAAGAGAAAACTTTTAAAAATCACGTATCACCCCCATCATCTTAACATAGCTAATATCAGCTTTGTCTGTAATTTAACAGTCATTCATTTTTAAAGCTAAATTTATAATATGGGTTTATTTTTAATTTTTATGTTAAAGAGTGCAATGTCACGTAGAAAGTGTTTTTCTATAGTGTTACATGAAAGTGTTTTCTCTAAAACATTAGCAGGATAGAGCACAGGAAAAGTTTATCAGAGGATTATGATCTCGTGGATGAGTAGTTTGACCAGAAGCGTCAGCACCATCCGTCTGTTAACTACACTCCCATAAATTAAGAGCATAGGATTTTTTTTTTAATTTTTTCTGGAAAGGCTGCGATGCCGTAACTACTTTGCTTCCTCTTGGTTCCAGCCTGTGGAGAGTCGTCAAGTCCGAGTTCTCCCAGCTGTCTTCACTGGCCGTCCCTCTCCTGCTCCACGCCCTGTCACTTCCTCATGGTGCTGACATCTTCTGGACAATCATAAACGGCAACTTCAACAGCAAAGACTGGAAGATGCGGTTTGAAGCAGGTACCTTTGTGTTAGCTTGAAAGTTCTGTCTGGGTCGCAAGGTGAACCAGGGCTCCAGTCGTGACATCTGTTTTTGGACCTCCTTTCTCTTCTTTTCTTTCTATAGGGCATTCTTTGGGGGTTCTACATAGCTGAGCTTCGTCTCAAAAGCGGAAGTATTTTGTAGAGTGGTCCTTAGGTGGGGTGCCCCTGTCCAGGTGTGCCTTGGGTAGACCCAGTGCACACCTATTATCCAGGTGTCATTATTAACTGCCCCCTTGTTTACCGTCAAATGTGTCCCAGCTTAGATGATAAGTCATGTGATCAACCTATTAGGTTATTTGCATCAGAATTACTGGGAATGTTTGTTAAAATGTAGATTATCAGGGTACACCCTAGACCTACTGAGTCAGACTCTTGGCGGGGTGGGGGTGAGCCAGGCATCTAGATTTTTAATAAGAAGTGTGAGAATCTCTGGTGTATGCTCCTGGGGCATCAGGGACTAGGCTGGTGCAGTGACGGTGTAATTTCCTAGTGCATGGAATGGTGAATACTCAGAGCGGCGTGGCAAGGAAGGAAGTCAGATGTGTTCCCTTAGCCTCCCATCTGCTGGCACATTGCCACCCCAGTCTGCTGGTACACTGCCCCCCAGTCTGCTGGTACACTGCCCCCCAGTCTGCTGGCACACTGCCCCCCAGTCTGCTGGCACACTGCCACCCCAGTCTGCGGGCACACTGCCACCCCAGTCTGCTGGTACACTGCCACCCCAGTCTGCTGGTACACTGCCACCCCAGTCTGCTGGTACACTGCCACCCCAGCCTGCTGGCACACTGCCCCCCAGTCTGCTGGCGCACTGCCCCCCAGTCTGCTGGTACACTGCCACCCAGTCTGCTGGTGCACTGCCCCCCAGTCTGCTGGTACACTGCCACCCCAGTCTGCTGGTACACTGCCACCCCAGTCTGCTGGTACACTGCCACCCGTCTGCTGGTACACTGCCACCTCAGTCTGCTGGTACACTGCCCCCCCAGTCTGCTGGCGCACTGCCCCCCAGTCTGCTGGTACACTGCCACCCCAGTCTGCTGGTGCACTGCCCCCCAGTCTGCTGGTACACTGCCACCCCAGTCTGCTGGTACACTGCCACCCCTGTCTGCTGGTACACTGCCACCCCAGTCTGCTGGTACACTGCCACCCCAGCCTGCTGGCACACTGCCACCCCAGTCTGCTGGTACACTGCCACCCCAGCCTGCTAGCACACTGCCACCCTAATATGCTCGTACACTGCCATCCTAGTCTGCTGGTACACTGCCACCCCAGTCTGCTGGTACACTGCCACCCCAGTCTGCTGGTACACTGCCACCCTAATCTGCTGGTACACTGCCACCCCAGTCTGTTGGTACACTGCCACCCCAATCTGCTGGCACACTGCCATCTCAGTCTGCTGTGATACTGACACTCTAATCTGCTGACACACTGCCACCCCAATCTGCTAGTACAGTGCCACCCCAGTCTGTTGGTACACTGCCACCCCAGTCTGCTGGTACACTGCCACCCCAGTCTGCTGGCACACTGCCACCCCAGTCTGCTGGTACAGTGCCACCTAGTCTGCTGGGATACTGACACCCCAATCTGCTGGCACACTGCTACCCTAATCTACTGGTACTGCCATTCTTGGGGTAGCAAGCAGGGTCGGCATGCCTAAGCGTGGCTTATCCGAGCAGTTTCATACATTTTAGTGTCTCAAAAGTTTGGCACAGAAATGGAAGTTCTATTAGGTAAGTTAACTATTATACCTTAGAGAGTAAAGTTTCTTAATCATCTAGCCACTTCAAAGAGGTCTTGCTTTTTAATGCCCATGTGAATCCCAGGGTTAGTGTATTTATATGATATAGCACACGATGTTGTAGGGAATCAGGGTAAAATTTCCTAGCGAAAATCTACATGGCGAATCTACATTTCCTAGCAAAAATCTAAATTAAATATCTACATTTATAGATATTTAAATGCAAATAGAACAGATCAATATTTAACTATGCTCTTTCATTCCAATTTGAGGATTAGATTGTTGTCATATTAATCTTCTGAACTACAGCTCTGATTTATATTACTTTTCTACCTCAAAAAATTTTAATGGGTTTTCAGTGCCTAGAGAATGAAGTTCAGATTCCATAAACTGACATTCAAAGCTTCTCAGAGGCAACCTGCCGATGTTGGCGGTCTCACTTCCTGCTCTCCTTTCCACACATGCCATTGCTACTTTCCCTCCGCTTCCTACTCTCCGTCATCCAGGCGTTGGCTGTGCTGTGCTGCGTCTTCCATCTTCTTCCCTTCAAGGCCCTACTCAAATGCCACCTCCACCTTCAGTGCCAACATTGACTTCTACCTTCTATGTCCCCTTGGTGGAAAGTGGTGTCTTTATCTTCTGACCTCCCATAGCATCTTATTTGTACCTCATTAGAGGCATTTCTAGCTTTTTATATTACATTTCAGTTGTAGTTGTACCTATCTTGTATCCTTTAGTCAACTTAGAAGTCAAATGTGATTCATTCTTTCCATTGACTTCCATCTCCCCCAAGTGCCTAAGATAGCTTTTTAGTTTACATATATGTGTATATATACATGGTTAATATGTATTTTTAAAATAGGTGAATCAGTGAATTTGTTGAATAAATACTATATGTGCTAGGCATTATGGCAGCAATAGAAAGAAGTATAGGCTGGCCGTGGTGGCTCACGCCTGTAAGCCTAACACTCTGGCGGCCGCGGCAGAAGGATTGCTTGAGGTCAGGAGTTCAAGACCAGCCTGAGCAAGAGTGAAATTTCACCCTGTTTCTACTAAAAATAGAAAAAATTAGCCAGCCAACTAAAAATAGAAACAAACAATTAGCTGGGCATGGTGGTACGCACCTGTAGTCTCAGCTACTCAGGAGGCTGAAGCAGGAGGATTGCTTGAGTCCCAGAGTTTGAGGTTGCTATGAGTTAGGCTGATGCCACGGTGGCCCTCTAGCCTGGGGAACAGAGTGAGACTTTGTCTCAAAAAAAAAAAAAAAAAAAAAAAAAGAAAAAAAGAGCAGATTGTTTGCTGCTCTCGAGAGGCCTGAATTTAATTGATGAGACCAAATATAAACAGGTAAGAGGTTAACACATTATGAAAGGCATAAATATAATTTAAGTCCACAAAAGAAGATATGTTATATAGCTACATATAAGCACACAATTAAATTGCCAGTGTGTAAATGAGTAGCATTTTTCCAGGAGCTCATGGGATGCAAAGGTCACTCCAGGAAGCCAGTATGGACTCTACAGAATACGTAGAATTTCAGGTGTAGATCCTTCAAGGATGAGAGAATGCAGTAAGCAAAAAAGAGTAGAAAGAATATTCTAGGCTGCAGGAACAACATAAACAAAATACTGAAACATCTTAATTTGCATCACACTACATTGCTTTACTAGCTATTACAACTTTCTATAAAGCTGTGCTTTAAGAGTAGCTGGAATCATTTAACATAGATTTGCAGAATAATTAGAAATCTGTTAAGTAAGGGTATATTATTTATAGCATGAAAGAGATACGTGGCTTCTTTAACCCCAGGAAGTGTCTGTTTGATCTGTCATTTTGCATCATGGCCTACTGAGAGCTGAGTAAGGGGCCCAGAACCTAGAGCCAGGCCTAGTGAGCACCTTCCACCTCTCTCTGTAGTTAGCAGAGCTTCAACAGAATGGCCACAGAAATGGGCAGAGAGGCATTTTGAATAGTTTGCAATGTAGCTGACAGTCAAACAAAGAGAAAGATCATTCAAAAAATATAAAGGACAGCCCAGAGCCAAATTAAGGCTGCCTGCCAAGAAAGGACTGTCCTGAGTAGCAACAGTCTCTGGTGCACAGATGAAACGGAACATTCAAGAAGCTGGCATTGGAATCTCCTTTTGGTATTTAAACTAAATCAAGTGGGGGACCCAGAGTTAACTTTTTCTCTGTGTGTTCAGTTCTCAGACTGTCTAAATAAATGTGTGTATGTATGTGTGTGCATATATATGTAGTAATATTTTGTCCTCTGTATTTTACATTGCAGTGGAAAAAGTAGCTGTCATTTGTAGATTTCTGGATATTCACTCAGTGACCAAAAACCACCTGCTGAAGTACTCCTTGGCACATGCCTTCTGCTGCTTTCTGACAGCTGTGGAGGATGTCAACCCAGCAGTGGCTACCAGGGCTGGTCTCCTGCTTGACACCATAAAGAGGCCAGCATTGCAGGTGACGTGTGATGTGTGATACCTGCTCTGCAGATGGTCTGAGTCAGCACTACTAAATCATTGAGTTATTTGTCACATATCTTAGTCTGTTTGGTCTGCTATGACAAAATATCATAAACCGTGTAGCTTATCAACAACAGAAATTTGTGTGTCACAGTCCTGGAGGCTGGGAAGTCCAAGATCAAGTTACCAGCAGATTCAGTATCTGGTGATGGCCGGTTTTCTGGATTGTAGATGGTGCCTTTTGCTGTGTCTGGGGTCTCTTTTATATGGGCAATAATCCCATTCAATAGGGCTCTGCCCACATGACCTAATCATCTCTCAAAGCCCCACATCCTAATATTCCTAATCACAGTGGTGATTAAGTTTCACCATATGAATTTTTGGGGGTGGAGGCACAAACATTCAGACCATAGCATCACATAAACACATATTATAATGATGATGATGGAATTTTTAAAGTTGGAATAAACATAAGAACCACATCTTATTAAAAGAGCTCTTGTTTTTATTCATTGATACTTTTTTTTTAGTCTTTGTCCGTATGCTGAGATCACTTTTGGACAGATGTAGTCATTGTGTAACTTGTGTGTGTGTGGGGGGGGGGCAGATTTTTAAACTAAGTTGATTTACCTTATACCATTTAGCTGGCTGCTGGCCTGGAAGCCCCTGTTGTCAGTGGTGAGATGCTAAGAGAAATCAGATGAATTATAATATATCAATCAAAGTAAAACATGAGAAAGTAAATATGCTACCAAAAGGAAACATCACATATTAAAGCCAAAGAGACATGGAATATGAGGCCTGGAGAGAGCTATTTATTCCACTTTGTACCTTATTTTATAGCTGAGAAACCAAGTCTCAGAGAGAGAACGTGACTTATCAAAGCGTGCAAAGTGAATTAGTGAGAGAACCAAGACTAGAACCTCTCAAATGCTGCTCTACTTTTTCGATATTGACACCTGATTTATTATTTTGTTGTTATTACTAAACTAAAAATAATGGCAAGAGCTCACGTTTGCCAAATAGGTATTGTGTTGTCAGGGCAGTGTATTAAAAGTGTCCCATTATGCATCAGCTCACTTAATCTTCACAATAACCTTTTGCATGTTGCCATTTTACAGATAGAGAGGCTGAGGGTTAGAAAGGTTAAGTTACTTTTTCAGAGTCACATAGCTAGTGAGCAGCATAGGAAACTCAAGACTGACTCATATGTGCTTAACTCTGTGTGTGTGTGTGTGTGTGTGTGTACATGTGCACTGCCTCCCAATCCAGTGTAAGAGTTCTTCCTGCATTTTAAGACCACAAGTAAGGGCAAATTGTGCAGGATCTGAAAAATTATAGGGTTATGCTGCCTGTGGGGCATCCTCCCTTGTCAAATCCCCAGTTGTCTTCTAGATAGTCCTTTTCTGCTGGTGTTACTAGGTAGTTCTATGTCCTCCTACCCTTGCTCAGAGCCTGGAACATAGGACACACTCATTAGATGGCAGTTGAATGAATGAATGGGATGGTTGGATGAATTATAATCTTTAAATTTCATTCAGTTAAAAAGAGGGGAATGGTAAACTCATATACTAGAGAAATGGATACTCAATCCAGTCCAACTTTGATTTTTAACATTCTGTATTTCCCACAAATTCCAAGACCAGGTGACTTTACTTTCCTTGAGAATCACAAAATATAGGATTGAATGGGAATTAGAAATTCCACGGTCTTCTGGTGTATTCTAAAATGTTGCTTTGAAAGTGTGCTTCTCAATAAAAACTATAGCCATTGAAAAAAGATACATTGATTTGAGAGTATTTGGATTAAGTGGTTGTGATTTAATGCATTGTAAAGTCAATAACATACATATTTAGTTCAGATTTCTGAATCAAAATTGAAGAGATATTCTACGATTAGGAGAAGCTCCTCTTCTACATGTTTCTTTCCTACCCAAATTTCCAATCAAAAAAGATTTTGCTCAGGTCATTCTACATTATAAGTATGGATTGAGGAGGTTGCTTTGTTTCATCAACTTAGCCTGGTATTAAACGTACTGGCTTTGAAGTAATTTATGTTTATATCTAACTTTTTTTTCTTCCTCTTTCCCAGGGTCTGTGTCTTTGTCTTGACTTCCAGTTTGACACAGTGGTTAAGGACCGACCCACAATTTTGAGCAAGCTATTGCTCTTGCACTTTCTTAAGCAGGATATTCCTGCTTTGAGCTGGGAATTCTTTGTCAATAGATTTGAGACGCTTTCTTTGGAAGCTCAGCTGCATTTGGATTGTAACAAAGAATTTCCTTTTCCTACAAGTAAGTAAAACAAAGAACTTGCTGTAAACAGTCACAGTTCCTATTGTGCTTGCTTAAATAAACCAAAGATACTCAGCATGTAGTTTAATTTCTCATATGAAGGATGCCTTGACTTCATGTGCTCCATTCATCAAACGTTTATTGAATATTTACTATAGTAATGAATGCATAGATTTAAGGATATTCTGATGTTCCAAAAATCAGAATTCTTCTCATTTCCTTGAGGATCTATGATAAGCATTTGTGACTGTGTATTCCCTAAATATTATTCAATCATTATGTTCATAACATTGACAAGCAATTTTATGAAATATATTTGTACCTTGCAAACTCACTCTTGCATACTTATTAATCTGTTTACCTATAGTTCTAAAGTGAGAGGGGAAAGATTTTCTTATGCAACTACTTAGTCAGTTAACAAAATTAGATAATTTAATCTTATGGTCTCAACAGAAAAATAATTGGTGATAGTCATGATGGGCAATAGTCATGATTTTAAAATATAAGACACATCATAGAGGGAGATATGCATCCATGAAAGATGCAATTTTAATATTGGAACATGGATGGATTGTTTCAAACTAGCTGTATTACATAGCCAGTAAAGGAAAATGATAATCTCTTTAATTCCTTTTGCAAAGCCATCACTGCTGTGAGGACCAACGTTGCTAACCTCAGTGACGCAGCCTTGTGGAAGATCAAGAGGGCTCGCTTTGCAAGAAACCGCCAGAAGAGTGTGCGCTCCCTAAGGGACAGTGTGAAAGGGCCTGTGGAATCCAAGAGGGCGCTCTCCCTCCCTGAGACCCTGACCTCCAAAATTCGTTGAGTATCTTCTTCCATCCTTCCGTTAAGTCTGTTTAATGTCTTTCTGAGGTTGACTTGTCTTGTTGAATGTTCACAGAGAGTAGCATATTTAGCAAACTGAGCTTGTTCAACAAGTTTGGCTTTCAGATTCCCTAGGGAATCACCCCAGGGGTATAAGTCACCCCAGGGTATAAAAGCTCCTTGGGTAGCTTTCTCTAGGTTGCAGGCACAGCAAAGCCCTGATCCAGCAGTAGGCTGTTTTGAAGTGGAGAAGGCAGCAAATCCTTTGATGCTTGGCATGAAACTTAAAAGAAGTATTTGCTCCTAAGTCCTAGAACCTGCAGGTTTGAATCACCAGCCTTATAACCTAAAGAGCTTTCTGAATTAAGACTTAGATAAGACTCATGGCAGTTAAGGAGGTAGCATTGAAATTTGGAATGCATTTTTTATTCATGCTTGCTAGAAGCAGCCACCCAAGCTCCCAGGTTGCTTTTGAAAAAGAAAAATCAGGCTGAGAAGTTGAATTTCTACCCAGCTTCACCAGATAATTTATAAATAAAAACAAGCTTCATGGCTAATTAAAAAAAAGCCATGTGTACTTGTTTTATAAAGGTCTTTATATTGCACTTTTGCAGAGAATAAAAGTTTCCTTAAATCACCACATGACTAGATAAACTCTAATGATTAGCAATGGCTCATGAATGATAATTAAAAATTCATAACTAAATCACCATATTAGTGGAGTATATTTAAATATTTTACTAATTTGTAAAATTTAATAAATGATTTAATCTTTACATAACTGCTATGAAGTTAATAAAATAACACCCTAAAACATATTTCTTGTCCTGTCGGAAGCTGAATGGTTTGCTTTTCCCATTGGCATCTGTTAGAATACAGCCTTATGTAACATAACCATTTTTAATCACAAATATGATTTGATTTTATTTACTACATTTTCCTCTATTTTATGACAAGCTATGGAAATACGGTATTTTGAACTTTGGAAGAGTCAATGAAAGCCCTTGAAGTAATCAATAACCCTTTCAGGGAGCAAAGATACTCTCAGGTGATCATTTAAGAATGACCTACAGTAGTGCCAGGTGAAACTGTTTCAGATCCTAGAAACCAATACCTAGATTAAACAAATTACACTTTTTATGAGTGTCCCAGCTCTTTTATAGCCTAACTGATCAGTTTGGGATATAAAGTTTATTTCTTGTTAATTGATTCACATTACAATTTTGAAGATTAAGAATTGAAGTAACATTGAAAGATGCTCTTAAGATTCACAATACGACCACAAAGCTTTTGTTACATAAACAACTTTTATGTGATGTTAATTACAGATAGGAAAACCAGACTTACCCCGACTATCCAATGTAGTTAGCACTGAGAATATTCTCTAGGCTCAAGTTGTCTATAATGCTTATTTAAATAGAGTTGTTGTTGATTTTTAAGCTATGAGGTTGACCAGGCATGAGCAGTCTGCTCCAGCTCTCGGTGGGACACCCGAACAGACGCCAGGTGGGTACTTCTGACCTTGAAGGGCTGTGTGCAAGTGTCTATCACAGGTGGACAAGGCAAAGAATGCGGTGTCTCTAACTGGACCAGAGTGATATACTTAGGATCCGTAAGCTCAAAAGGGTCTCACCCCAGATGGTTGGGGCCCCCCAACGTGGCAATTATTTCCATCTTAACATCAGCACATGACTTTTGATCCCATTAACTTTTGGTCCAGTAAGAAGCATCGTAGTACCCGAGTATGCATCTTTCCCTAGAGAGCCAATACGACTAGAACTATACATAGTCCTTATATTTGTATGTGTATCTACACATAGAAATATTATGTTCATCTCTATCTGCTATAGGAAAAACATACATTTCATTTACATTTTAAAAGGTTATACATTTGAACCACCATCATCTACTCATCCCTTTAGCCATTCCTGATTTTTTGCAGCTCTGCGTGCATTTCTGTTTCTCAGAGAATGGAGGATTTTCCATTGTTTGGAGGACCATAGGGTCATATTCAGCATGACACAGTGTAGCTATCAAATGATGTTCCACAATATATTACAATTTAGCATGAAGTGTCCTAAGGGTTGAAGGGACATTGGCAAGGCCATTATAGCCTGACTGTTATCCACACGAAGGGTGCAGTGACTCACTGGGAAGATCGTGCAGGCTCTGAACACCTGCTTTTTTGTCAAAAAACAAACTTGGTGCCTACTACCTGTGTATCATGCTATAGAACACTTAGTCTTTCATCTAAGACTGGTTTTAAGGTAAACTTTTCAGAATGGTACTGACACTCAAAAGGACAAAAGTAAGAAGACTTTCAAGGTCGTGTGTGTTACGTGTTATAAAAAGGATACTCGACAGAGAGAGTCAGGAGTGGGAGAGAAGAAGAGAGAGCCCCAAAGATCATGAATGCAGATGGCAGACGGTGGCCAGGGTGTATTTTCTATTTTAGATTTGATGAGATAAAAGGAATAGCAAACATTTGGCAAAGTCCCTCTACCTTTTCCTGCACATCACTCGTGCCTCTATTTTGCTGTGATTTTTTTTTTAAAAAAAAGAATAAAAATAAGAACTTCTGATCCTGAGCTTCGCTAGAAATGTGAAATCCATCCAGTTCCCCTTCAGTTAGGCCTTTTTGAGATTGTTCTTATGCAATTTCGTAAATTATCTTTGTTTTACTCCAGCTTGTCTTTTTGTCTTAAGGCTTAATTGAAAATTAAGCCTTTAATCATTATTTTCCTTTTTAACAATCCAATCAAGAAGTCCCCTCACATCTCTGTGGGAAAACATGTACATATGTTTGTTGCTGTTAAAAAAAACCCTTCAGGCATCTAATTATTCCATCAAAAGTGACCAGATGAAAAGGGGGCAGATAACAGCATTGTTCAAATTAAATATGAAGCTAAAACTTCTGGAAAGACAATTTACACGATAACACCATTGCTTAGCTTTGAAAACAGCTGGCTCGGCTTATAGGGCAATTTCAGACTACTATAGTGTTCCATTTTTTCATTGTTATTTATTGGACACTGAATACTTGGAAGCAAAGTCATGCCAGAATAATCATAAGACTGTGCGGAATGGTTTAAGATATTAACTAAGTGGAAATTGAAGAACTTGTTACTTAATGAGCATACTTTTTTTTGGCCCAAGTAACGAGCTCTTCTGTGCAGGCCTCTTATTGATTATGCCTGGAACAAAACAGATACTCTTTACTCATGCAACAAGACTTAATTTTAGTTGCTCTTTAGGCTGAACTTTTTGGCATTGGATTTACCATTTATGACTCTCTGGTCTTAGTCTTTACATAGTACTCACAGCAAACGGAATAGGAAATTCTGTTTTCTATAGCAGGTGTACTCTGCAAGGCTCGTAGAGTGCTGCATTCCTCCGTGACTTTTATGAGTCAAATCAAAGGCCTTTGTGCATATAAATAAAATTCATCAAATGTTGTCACTAAATATCATACATATGTTAACATTCTCATTTTACAGAAGAAGAAACTGAGATTCAAGGAACACATGTCACAAGCTTATTGGTGACAGATCTGGGTCTCATGCCCAGTGGTCCTGAGCTCTGTTACAGGCATGGAAATGCTAGTAGGAGCTCAGCACCTTCACTGAATCCTAACTGATGAAATATACAACTTCTTAAAATGCTAATCTGAAATTTGTGTAATTAGATATAGGACATATTTTCAGTGATGCTGTAAGAACCAGTAATTCTTTGTCTTCAAGTATTTAGAATGTCTGTTGAAGATTAATTGAAGATAATGCAGCAGTTATGTTATGTTATATTATCCCAATACTGAACAAATGGTATCGACCCCATAGGAACACAGGGTGCTTAATTATATCTTGTTCCTCATCCCTTGGTGAATAACTAAACAATAGTAGATATATAATAATAATAATACTTCATATGTGTTTAGTATCTCTTTAGCTATGAAGAGTATTTTTGTGAAAATCATCTAATTTTGACGTTAAAACAATTCTGAATGTATGCAAAGTATTTTTTTTTCCACTTTACATACACACTGGAAAACTGATATATGGAGGATTTAAGGTAATTCTGCTTAAGTGACTTGTTTAAGGTCACATATGATTAACTATTAACTATTAACCAGTTAGAGACAGAACTGATGCATGCGTCCAGGAGACTTGACTTGCTTTCTTTCAACTACAGCTACTTCTTGATGTGCTAATCTTAGGGTATTTTCTGCCTGTGGGACATGAGGACACCTATCTGGTTGTAGAGTTAACTTGGGCATTCAGGCCTGCTACAGTGTGGCTTAAAGCCATGAGTGTCCAGACCAGAAAACCTTTCCAGCTAGGACCCCAAATTGGCCCAGAGCTACCCCAATCCTTCATGGAATTTGCAGACTCAAGTTCTACTTCAACCTGCAGAAAAACCTGGAGGTCTCTTGGCCTGCATTTGTATATCCACAGAGAAGGTGCCCAGTGCTATTTAGCACTGGTAAACTCTCTTGTATCTACCTTTCCTGCCTTGTCCCTTGTGTCCCAGCCTAGAATTCCAAATAACTTTTCTTTGGGCTCTCTCTTTCTTTCTACAGATGGTTTACAATTTACTTCCTCACTAACTTGCAAAATGTGCATTAATCATTAAAATATATCAAAGAGTACAGTTGTTTTTATAGGAGTGCTCTTATCTGAAGTTATATTTTTGGGAAATGACAATTTTTATTCAGCAAACATGTATTGCACACCTGCGGTACTAGGAACTGTGAAAAATGCAAAGATGCATCTGATATTTTTATACTTTTACTCTGCCTGTGGTCAAGTAAGGGAGATAAAGCATGAATATCAGTGAACTCTCATCTCTGGTGAAAGTGACAGTCCATAGGATGGTTAATGCCAACTGCAATGGGAAGAGCTTTCCACCAGCTGGAGGCATCGGGGAAGGCCTCCTGGGCAGGAGGCTTTTCAGCCAGGCCTTGATTGGCGGGTAGGATGTAAACACATGGTGACAGGATGTGGGACAGGAAGGGGCAAAGCAGGGATGGAGAACATGTGAGGATATGAAGTTAGCCACTGCCTAGCTTTCCAGTCCTCCTGCACCCGTATGCATGCACAGCAGAATTGCTGAGAGCAAGCTTCAAATTGAGGAGAGGAGCCAGGGAGGTCAGTGAGGTGGGGTAGTGAGAGCCACCAATGGAACGCAGCCTCGTGTGTAGTGCTTGGTCACCGGCTTCTCTGGACGGAACGCAGAGTAAGCTTGGGGAAGGGATCCTTTCTTCCCCTACCTGACTGTCACTTGTTGGTTTGACAGAGGGGTCAGTGAGCCAGTTCACATAGAGAAATGTTCTTGTTTCCCTGCCGTTTTGGGGACTTCATCAATTCTTCTCTAACATAGAATATAAGATCTGAAATATTTATTTGAATTTATTGCACTTAAACAGATGTTTCTGAATAAAAAAAAGCACCTACTATATGTGAAACACTTCCCTGTATTGTGTGAGAGAGATAAAAATGGAGAAGATACAGTACTTGCCTTCAAGGAGTCTACATTCTTATCTTGGAAATAAGCAAATGAATGCATAGCAAGTTCTGCCTTTGGTAATAGTTATTTGCCACATGAGAGTTAGGAAACACTAAAGGAAAATTTCCTCCATTCTTCCCTTTCTCTCTCCTATCTTCCCTCCCTTCTTTTCTTTGAAAATTCACAGAACTTAGGGATCACATCCAATTGCTGAGAGGAGAGTGGGCATATGTAATAAGGATGGCTTTGGGGGACCAGGCTCATAGCATGAAATAGGGGTGGGGCATGGAGGACCACCTTGCAGGGTTGAATGAGCAAAAAGGCTCAAAGATGAGAAGTGTTGGCTTCATTCTGAGATCAATGAGTAGCCCAGCTTTTAAGAATGTCCAATATTCCGGGTGGAATAATAGGAGATAAGTCTGGAAAAGCAGATCCTGATCCTGCCTGGTTTCAAATCATCTGAATAAATAACACTGCATTATACCTTGGAGTTTCAATCAGTTGTACAACTCTGTGGACGTACCGTGATGGACTCAGTCCACATTAAAGTTATGGTAGGAATAATTCTGCCTCCACGATTATAAAGATGCTTACATTTTTCTTTGTAGAAATAATAAAATCAGATCTCTTACCATGCTAAATTTCTATGGTTAAGACAGATCTAGGGATTTCAAAGACTAGAATTCAAAACTATACGTGTTTTAAATGTCATACCTTAGAGAAAATATTGTAAGCATTTAGTTTTTAAATGGAAATTTCATACCTTTTATACATAACTAAAACATTAATATTGTCTTTATCAATAAAGAACATTTCAGCTTGTTTATAGACTCATTTTTCTTAGGGAGTTGATTAAGGTAACTTGTCTTTATGAAGAGTGTACCAGTCACAATCTTATTCTATTTTAAAGAGAGACCATAAACAAAGTGCAGACTTGCAAAGCCCACAACTGGAGGAGTAAATTATTGGAATGAAAATAGATTTTTTTTCATTTTATGCAAAAGGTTCCATTAACTAGGTTCTTTTTCCAGTACATTTGATGGTTTGTTAAAGATCACTTATTACTGGCTCTTCAGAGAAAGCAAAGTAAGAGCAGCAAACTTAAAGCTGAAACACTGAAGATCAGTGAAGATGAATGTACAGTGAGACTAGAACAGTATGACATGACACCTGACAGTCATCAGGAAAATATGCTTTGATGGGAAAACTTAAGGTTACACATTTTAAAAAAACACACCCATTTGCCGTAGAAAGAAGAGTTTTTAAGCTGAAGTCTGATGGTCTGTTTTCTAGACTTGAAATTGGGATGAAAGGAAATGGGGGTGGGGTCCTAGCTGGGCCTTGTCGGGAGCTCCCTTTCCTTTGTATTGAGGTCCCTAAAGTCTTGAGGCTATAAAACAAAGGTGCAACTTCCTCTGGAACACTCCCAGTTCCATTTTTTAACTTTGGGACATTGAAGTAGAGCTAGTCTGGACATGGAGGTGGCTGAGCAGGACTGAGTGATACATGCTGTCTTCAACCTTGCACCCCAGAGCTAACAGGAATTGAGGAATGAAGCAATATTGTAGCAGCCATCACTTGCTACCGCAATAACATTGGACCCTGAAGGGAACCTATATTCCCACACTTGTCACATTTTTGGCCCAGAGTTGCCCAAAGCAATAATGTCCTTCTAGTTGTAAAGTAATACTCTGGAGGAAAAAAAAACCTAAAAGCAAATATTTTTCAATGTTGCAAAGATAATTCTCTAAACTTTTTCTATTTGGTTTTACAAGAATTCACATAGGTATTGCTTTTGGTCAAATCTTATATTACAAATATTTAATTTAGCAATAATGTACAGTGATGCTTCGTACTTCCAGCCTCTAGTTCAAATAAGGTGTTCTGCAAAATTGATTTCTTTTCTGATGCGTGCGTAATAATGATATTAACAATTTATTGATTACTTCCTTCACACGAAGCACTGTAATAAATCCCTAGGTTTTATTTGAATGATTTTTGATAAAAATTCTCTAAAGTACATTGCACATATTCATTCCTTCATGGGCAGACTACAAGATAGAAAATGTTAATGTCCTAGAATCATATTGAAATGTCAGATAGGTTCTTCTTTATTAGAGGCTCCTAGACTAAGCTGGTCTGCCACCTTGTCACTTATTGTCAACTATCCCTCTTCAGTATATCACTTTTGAACAGACCAGCATTCTTCTGATTGTCTGGGGAAACTAGACAACCAAGCTTGTTTCCTTATGTGCAGGTCTAAACTAGTAAATTCTGAATTTGACCCTCATGCTACTGTCCCAGAGAAAAAAATATTTGCGCTTGAGAGAGCTAATTTCTGCAGTCTCCAGAAACACTTCTTATATCTTGTTCCTCTTGGCTGTGTCCTAGAAGATTAAGATTTTTCCAAATAAACTGATGAGTTAACGGGTATAAATTACTACCTAGCTCTTTGCTGCATCCCTTATACCATAATGATAATGGGTGTAACTAAGGCTTGGTTTGTAATGGGTTGTAACCAAAGCTTGTCACCATTTAGTAGAACTTTTCCTTGCAGGATGAGAGATGAGGATGCTGGTGTGCTGATCCAACCGGTCAGCTGAGAACTCTGTTTTCAATTTAGAAATTCTAATGTCGCTTGCCAAAAGAAGGACGAGAATGCAAAGAGTATTTTGGATACTTCCTAAAACATAATTGTAGAAGAGCAGATATCACTCTTCCTTCCCAAAAGTCCTAAACCAAACCTGACCAGAAGGGACAGAAGAGCAAAGGGAGACAGGGTATAATTTCTGACTTTGAAAAAGAAAATCGAAATAACAGAGAAAGTCAATGTCAGGGAGCTGTTCATATACAATTATTTATTAGGTTAATAGGAAGCCAAGGGCTAAGGTATTTTTTCTTTCCATGTGAACTTTCAGCTCACCTTCATGTGTTTTTCTGTTCTTAAAAGTTCATGCTTCTCTCTGTCTGTGTCTCCCCCCATCCCTTGTATGTTTCTCATTACATAAACTGGGGCTTATTATTTGCTATTTATAATTTTGACTGTTTCATTCAAAGAATACACATTGCTAATATCTCAGGATTTGGAAAAGAAAACTTTTTTTTTTTTTTTTTTTGCACCAGCTGATTCATGAACATAACTGAATTGAGGTAATAATTTAAACAAAAGAACTTAATGGATACTTTTGTCCTCAGTGGATTTTAGACTATTGTTTTTGTGGTTATTCTTACATGCTTATTTTACAAAGCTGGAAGGGGAACTTCTTCTCTGTCACTGAGAATAAAACTTTGCCAAGATCTTAAAAGTTTTGCTAAATGCAAAGTTTATCTAGGTATTTGCCTTTTTTGAGGATAATATTGCTTTGTAGTGCTCTATTTTTATTTCCATCCCCTAATCCTTCCAAATTATTTGGTTGTTGATGGACACAATAACTTCCACCCCTGGACTAATGCTTTGCTTATTAGGGCCATATTGTGTCTTGAAGTTTCTTGTCTGGAACAGAACCTTTAAATATTTGGTAGAAGCAGAAAGAATGGGGTTTTATCAATATCTAAGTGAGATTTTTGTATAAACTCACTTGTCGGGGAGCCATTCTCTGACCGCCTTTCTTGTACCGACAGGACAACAATCTCCTGAGAACGACAACACCATCAAGGACCTGCTCCCAGAAGATGCTGGGATCGACCACCAGACGGTTCACCAACTGATAACAGTGCTCATGAAGTTCATGGCCAAAGACGAGAGCAGCGCCGAGTCGGACATCAGCAGTGCGAAGGCCTTCAACACGGTCAAGCGGCACCTGTATGTCTTACTCGGCTATGACCAACAGGAGGGCTGCTTCATGATTGCACCTCAAAAAATGCGCCTGTCAACTTGCTTTAATGCATTTATTGCAGGAATTGCCCAAGTAAGTGCAATAACAGCTTTCAGAAGTCACACCATTAAGCTTTTAGTAGAAGCAAGGCATTAAAGTCCATTTAGCCAACACTGGTTGAGTGCAAAGGTTTGTATGAATTACTTGATATGAGACAGGGGTCTGTGGGGGGAATATAAAGACTGATAGGGATTGGTAGCCTAGCATCTTGAAGATTACCAGTGTGGGAGAGTTTTTCCTTCTGTAAAATATACATAACATAAAACTTACCATTTTAACTGTTTTTAAGTATGCAGTTCAGTGGCATTAAGTATATTTACGTTGTTTTGCAACTGTCACTGCTGTCCATCCCCAGACTTTTCCATCATCCTAAACTGAAGCTCCGCACCCATGAAACAGTAAGGGAGTACAGGATTATTTGTTTGTGTGGTTTTTCAAATCCTTTCCCTTTTTGGCTTTAAGTGGAGAGAGTTGAGTTAATCCTGCAGTTTAATTTGTGCCCCACTGTCATCACTGGCTTTTCCATGTTTGTCTACTTTTAACTGCCATTTAGTGTGCCCTGATGTACAGACACCATACTTTGCTTACCTGTTCCCTAGTGAGGGGTATTCATATTGCTCCCAACCCCTACTGCCCGAATAGTCCAGCAATAGGCATCCTCGTACATGTACCTTATCCCTTTGGGAGATGGATCCAGGAGAAGAATTGCTGGACCATGGGTACATATATGCCTAATTTCACCAGTGCTACATATCTCACTCTCCAGTCTGCAAATGTGTAAGATGTGGGGCTAGAGAAACGTAGGTATGAATTTCAGCTCTGCTGCTGTTATTAGCTGTTATGGCTTAGGCATCCTCTGCTTGCTTGCTCATTGGTAACATTGGGTTTTTCTTGAGAGATTAGAGGCAACATATTGCAAAGGACCATAATCAATGCCTGCCTCATGGTAGGAACTCAATAGATGATAGCTGTTATTATCAATTAACTCAAATAGACTATAATATAATTAACACAGATAAGCAAAGTGAGAGCAATAGGCATGTAGTCATCTCTTGCTGAGGCTGATCACTGGATGGATGGATCACCACTAATTCTTAGCTGTCTGATGAAGAGAGGATGAGCCACGATGTGCCATTTCAGATATAAAGCTCTCCCTCCCTCCTTCCCTTCTCCCTCTCTCAATCCACATTATGTATCATTATTTTAGAAATATAAGCTAAAAATTAAAAAAATTTATATAGAGTTTTTATAACTCCAGAAAACCCACAGAAATAACTTGCTAACATTCTGTTATATATTGCTGCCTCCAAATTTTCATATATACATACACATATAATCACATACATACATATTCACATACATATATCTGAATATACACACATTTTTTATAATAATATGATCGTATTATACATAGGGATATATATATATATATAACCTTTTTAAAGCTAAAATTTATTATGAAGTTCATATCATATAAATAAGTTAGTATCATATCCTGTTTAAGGGTTACATAGTATTCTGTTGTTGTACAAATATTTTATTAAACTAATCCTATAGTTGAATATGGTGGTTGTTTTCAGTTTAGGGTGACTATAAGAAAAGCCATGTTTAAATTCTTTCTATGTACATTTTGGAACACTTATCTGATTATTTCCTTAGGGTATATTTAATTGCTGTATTGGAGGGTATGTGTTTTTTTTTTTACTTCTGAACCCATACTGCTAAATTGCTCTCCTGAAGATTGTAGTGAGTTACACTCTTGCCAATGGTGTCCAAAAATGCCCATTTCCCCACATGGTCACCAATGCTAGGTTTTTTCCATTGACTCTTAATTCTATTAAACTCTATTACATTTTAATAGATAAAATTTTAATAAATAATTTAATAGGTAATAGATACATTAATTTAATGGATAATAGATACATTTTAATAGATAAAATTTTATTCCTAATAGATAATGAAATAGATAAATATACAATTAGATGTTTAAGTAGATTAAAGCTATTATCACTCTTACATGGTTTTAAAATTTCCTGTGAGGTTGGACTTTCCCACCTTCATGTATACTACCCATTGCTACTAATATTTTGTGAGATGCCTATTAAATATTTTGCCCATGTTTTTGTTGGGATGGTTCAAATTTTTCCTTTTACCTTCTGAATGTTCTTTGTAATTTTCCTTCAGCTATTAATATTTTTTCTGTTTCAGGTTATGGACTATAACATTAACTTGGGAAAACATCTTCTCCCCTTGGTGGTTCAGGTGCTCAAATACTGTTCTTGTCCTCAACTACGGCATTATTTCCAACAGCCCCCTCGTTGTTCCCTCTGGTCCCTAAAACCTCACATACGGCAGATGTGGTTGAAGGCCTTGCTTGTCATCCTTTATAAGGTGAGTTGTGGCAGCCATTCCTGTTTTGGGTGGAATGGTTCTCTTAGAGAGCATGGCATTAGGAGAACACCCAAATCCTAAGTTGAGAATTTTGTAGGATAAATATTTGCCCTTCAGAAGAAGAATCATAATGTGCAATTAGTGTGGAGAAGCAAAGAGCTATTGGGATGAAAATAGAAATGGGAGGCCCTGTCAACCTATGCTCTAAAAATCTTTAAAACAAAAACCGATGAATGGTAGGACATTGGTCAACAACCTCTGTTTATGCTCAGAATCCCAAACAAATCAGAAAACAAAGAAGATATTTGAAATGGTATTCATCCACCAAATGTTTATGGCAGATACTTTTCTTGAAAGGAATTGTAACTATGAACTGGCATGCGTTGTCATCAGTGGTTTGATGCAAGAGGAAAGGAATATGGTCCCTTGTACAAATAAGACCATGATCAGAATCTGGTTTACTTTTCTGTATATTTCTTTTATCTCTAAGAGATAATGAGAAGACTATCTGGCAAGATCAAGTGGAAAAACTTACCCTTTAAAATAACCATTTATATTTTCCCCCTTCCATTTTATTGAGCAGTATCCGTACCGAGACTGTGAAATCAGCAAGATCCTGCTGCATCTGATTCACATAACGGTCAATACCCTCAATGCGCAGTATCATAGCTGCAAGCCCCATGCCACGGCAGGACCTTTGTACAGTGACAACAGTAACATAAGCAGATACAGTGAAAAAGAAAAAGGTACTTTCCATATCTGAATTCTATCCCAAACTTAGTTTGAATATATAATACATTTCTGGACAATGTGTTTCTTAGGAGACAGAGGAGCGCCCCCAGATAACATTCTGGAGTAAAAAAAAAAAATCACTTACCACTTTGTTAATTTTCCAACCTTCCCATGAATGTTGCTGCTTTAACTTTTTAATTGAGCATTCAAGAGAAATAATTTATATGCTTCTAAGCTCACATCCTAAGAAATAATGTTTTATGAAATATTTTCTGCTGTTTGATTAAGGAGCCTTTATAAGGGAACCTTTTCTTATGTGTTGGAAACATCTTGCTTTTGGCCTGGAAAGTAACTCTTGGCTGGTGCTCAGTGGAGCCATCGTTCATTCATAGGTCTCTAGTTTGGCAGTGAACTTTGTGCTCGGAGAATTTGAATGGAGTCTAAATTAGCTGAAGGACTTTTTCCTAGCCTTTTAATTCAATATGAAGTCATTCAAGGCAAGGGAAATGAAACATTTTTTTGTTCCATAGGTTTAAGTGTTCACTAATATCAACTCTTTTTCTTTTTCTTTTTTTTTTCTGGAGACAGAGTTTCACTTTGTTGCCCAGGCTAGAGTGAGTGCCGTGGCATCAGCCTAGCTCACAGCAACCTCAAACTCCTGGGCTCAAGCGATCCTGCTGCCTCAGCCTCCAGAGTAGCTGGGACTACAGGCATGCGCCACCATGCCCGGCTAATTTTTTTTCTCTATATATATTAGTTGGCCAACTAATTTCTTTCTATTTATAGTAGAGACGGGGTCTTGCTCTTGCTCAGGCTGGTTTCGAACTCTTGACCTGGGGCAATCCACCTGCCTCGGCCTCCCAGAGTGCTAGGATTACAGGTGTGAGCCACCGCGCCCGGCCAATACTTTTTCTATTAATAGCTTTTCCTCAAAGGGGCAGTAGAATGAAACTTTAGATAGAGTAAAATTACAGCCCAGATGTTTTTAGGTGAGACATAAGGAATCAAGGTGTGTATCTTTAGGTGATGTCTTGTAATCTAATCTTGGGAGACTGCCAAGGGTCCAAGGACCCCTTGTGGTGCTAGTACAGTCTGATTTGCTAGGACTACTCTGGAACTATCAGTAGGACAAATTGTAGTCCGTGTTCCACTGTTTGTTTATTGCTGAAAGGTCCAAGAATCTAAACTGGCTACAGACAAAACTCTGAGAACTAGTTTCTTTAAGTTTGGTACCCATTCAGATCCTGCATGAAGAATGTTTTGTCTATCACTTTAGGTCTTAGTCTCTGGGAAACTGAGTAGATTCCCTTCATTTATGGATGTTCTCAATGTGGGTTGTTTAGTATTTGGGTCAATCCCAGCTGGACCTTTCTGGATGGGAGGCGCCATCTTGTGGTCACTCAGTCTCGATTGTTCAGGACATTTCGAGAATTATTTCAAAGTTACGTAACGGAAGTCATATAGCTATTTGCACAAAAACTAAAGTGTCAAAGGATTTTTTTTTAAGAAAAGGAAATAGAGAAGTAAGACAGATCATCGTGTTATATATCCCCAGAAACATGGGAATTTGATAGGCTTTCTTGTCTTTGTGGAAGTTCACTGGGTTGTTTTTCTTTTTAATCCATTTTGATCTTTAATGTTTGTTTTTTATTTGATTAAAAGGATCAGTATGGTTAATTTTACTGCTTCAAGTTTCATTTACTTGTAGAACCTTGTGCATTAACAACAGAATGGGTCCTTAAAACTTAATGCATATACTGCCCTTATACTCAAGAAATCTTGAATAATCATAATCACATCTGAGCCTCATTGTGTCATATAGGTAGACATAAACATAGGCCAAATATTACGATTTCAGTGATATTCAACTCGAATAGTAGGTTAACTCCATTTATTGTATCTTACATGCATTTTAGTAGCCTTTTCTTTTGCTACTTTGTACATGGCTTTGGCCATTCAAAAGGATGAAAGAAGAAAATTTAAGTGAACTTTGTGGGTTGCGACATAGCAGCTCTTTCCTCATTAATGCATTTTTGGGTTTATCTTTGATTTACAAGTGGTCAAATGGGGATAGAAGAGAGGACGTAAAAACGTGCTCAGTAGGCACTCCAAAAGAACGATTTGTTTATGGAGCTTTAGGAGCATAAGTGTCAAGGGTTCTTTCTGGGATTCATGAGATCTAGAACAGTTACACGTGGTGAACTCCTCAGAGAAGAGCCTGACTTTAATAGGAGGAAATGTTATTTTCTGTTTTCTTTTTCCTTTGTTTCCTCTTTCAGTCCATAATCATTTGTGGAGCTTTTGAGATGACAAGTGGCTTTTCTAAGCTTTTGCTGTGTGTTGTGTGTCTCATTACCAAATGTAGAGTACAGTATTTTGCATTCACACAGTATAAGGTGCATGTACTGTTAGGCTGTGTCTATGCCAGTTACCAAATCTCAGGAAGGCAAATATTTTTTGGAAAGGGCAAGATACGCTCATTTTGTCTAATTCCCTTTTGCCAAATTAGCCTGAAAATCCATGCAAAGCAGGCAAGTTCAAGCAGTGGCACAGACTCATGGAAAAAGTAGCTGATATCTGTGTGTCACTTGGTTTTAAGTACACTGGAACGGTTTCCCCAAGAAAGGCTCTATTGGAATCCTGAGATACTTTAAAATGCTGCCAATTGTCACATGGAAAATGATGGGCAATCTTGTAACAGGTTGCTCTGTTCAACGCATGGACAATTTGATGCCTGGATGAAATACCAACCCATGGCTAGACTTGGGCTGGTGCAGAAACCACCCCAGACCTTGTTCCTTAATGCTTTCGTTGAAATGCTTGTGTAGACACAGCCTAAGAGAGAATAACCTCTTAAGTGTAATTTTGACTTTCTCTCCCCAATTAGAAGAAGATAGTGTTTTTGATGAATCTGATATTCATGATACACCTACTGGACCCTGCAATAAAGAGTCTCAAACTTTTTTTGCAAGATTGAAAAGAATAGGCGGCAGCAAAATGGTGAAATATCAGCCGGTTGAGATGAATGTTCAGAGAAGTATGAATTTTTTCTCTTAGTAATTTTATGCAGAAATGTTGTACTCTACCGTTTGTTTGGGGTGAAATCTTAATTTTATTATGTTACTACACATTTTAATACTGTTGATTTTTATATATATATGTATGCACAAACAGTATATATATATACACATTTATATATATACGTGAATTGACAGATACATCATTAACGTCATAATTGTCTTCGAGGGCCATTGCTTGATTTGATTTGTTGCCAAATGTTTGCTTCTCTTCCACACGATTTGAATATAGTTTCCTAGATATGCCTCAGCCAAAAAAAAATGATCCTCTCTCCTGTGCACAAATAAATAGAGCTGAGGAATTATCCCGAAGCCTGATTTTGGAAATCAGACCTTAAAACACCCACATTGGGTTCTTTCAGTCCAAAGTTTTCCGGTTTTTGAAATTAGAAGTAGCCTTACAAACACTTGGCCAGAAAGTTCATTTTCCCTTCTGGTGGAGCTGGGATTGTGGTTATGATTTATGCCAATGGTATGCCCAAGTGTGAGGGGGAAAAATGGTGAAATCGCCAAGTAAAATAGTACTAGCTTTTTCTGTTTTAATCAGGTGAAATAGAACTGGCTGAATATAGAGAAACGGGCGCGTTGCAAGACAGCCTGCTACACTGTGTGAGAGAAGAAAGCATTCAGAAAAAAAAGCTGCGCTCTTTTAAACAAAAATCTCTTGATATAGGGAATGCAGACTCCCTCTTGTTTACGTTAGACGAGCACCGTAGGAAGTCTTGCATAGACCGGTGTGACGCAGAGAAGCCTCCTGCCCAAGCTGCTTATATCACACCAAGACAGAATGACCCCGGACGTTCTAGACAGAATTCTGCCACGAGGCCCGAGACGATCGAGATCCTTGAGAACCCGGCCATGGAGGGTTTTCAAGACACTCGGAGGCCGGTCATCCCAGAAGTTAGGTTAAACTGCATGGAGACGTTCGAGGTGAAAATTGACTCTCCCGTAAAGCCTGCTCCTAAGGAGGATTTAGATCTGATAGATCTGTCCTCGGATTCAACGTCTGGGCCCGAAAAGCAATCCATACTGTCAACGTCCGACAGCGACTCTCTTATATTTGAGCCTCTTCCACCTCTCAGAATCGTAGAGAGTGACGAAGAGGAGGAGATGATGAACCAAGGCAGCGGTGGCACCTCTGGTAAAAACGCTGCCTCCTCATCCTCCGTTCCCAGCCAGCCCCATGTCCTCAGCCTGAGCGCAACTCCCCTTGTGCAAGTAAGCGTGGAGGATTGTTCCAAAGACTTTTCTACCAAGGACTCAGCAAATAACCAGTCGGCAGGCGACAGGGACTCCGCTCTCATAGCCCTGGAAGACCCCGCAGACTCCGAGGAACTGTCCAGGCCGGAGGAGCTGCCTGAGTTCTCCAGTGGCAGCCCGCTGACGCTGAAACAGAAACGAGACCTCCTTCAGAAGTCGCCTGCCCTCCCCGAGATGTCGCTGGATAACCCTGATGCCAGCACCGAGGAGGAGAAGCCCGATGGGCTGATGCCAAGTTCAGGGGCAAAAACCGTCCTCCTCAAAGTTCCCGAAGACACGGAGAATCCAACAGAGAGTGAGAAGCCCGACATGAGTGCCGAATCCGATACCGAGCAGAATCCCGAAAGGAAGGTGGAAGAGGATGGAGCCGAGGAGTCAGAATTTAAGATTCAGATTGTTCCCAGGCAGAGGAAACAGAGGAAGATTGCTGTCAGTGCTATCCAGAGAGAGTACCTCGACATCTCCTTCAACATCCTAGACAAGTTGGGAGAACAGAAGGACCCAGGTAAGCTCGTCTCTCTTCTGTCTCTTAGCCTCACCTTCAAGTTTGTGCATCTTACTTGGTAGGGTATTGGCACCGAATATGCATCAAACTCAAAATCTTATAATGTCAGGGTGTGACATTATAATCGCTTCACAGTCACTCTGAATCCTTCCTGCTCCCTGGACTGTGTTGGATTCAGATGTGGTTCTACTGGCTCCATAAGTGTCTCTGTATTTGTTGTTTCTGAGCTTCACAGTCAATTCTTGACCACCTTCGGCAATACGAGGCAATGGTTAGTTCACATCAGGATATTCCAAATATCATCTTAGCCTTCCTCAAACTCAAGCAAAACTCATTAACTTGAATTATTTGCTTTCTCTTTTTTTTCTGCTCTATTTTTGTGAGTTATATTCCAACGAAGGAACAAATGTGAAGGGCTAAAACAAAGCAGAGAGTGCTGGGAACGATTGAGAACTGACTGTAGAGTCACTTAGAGTCTTCGCAGATGGTAGATACTCACCAAATATCAGACACCAAAAAATACCAGTTACACCCTAGACCCTAATTCAGGGACACCACTTGACCATGAAGTTGTCAGAGCACGTGGATTTCCTGCCACAAGGGCTATGTCTTATGTTTCCTTAGAGGCGCTGTTTCTAAGGGAGGTACCTTGAGAGAAGTGGCAAGCTGGTGGTACACTGCATCCTAAAAGGCAGTCTCGTGTGATGTTACTACAGTGCTGATAAGAACGCCTCTTCATTTCTTAGTTCATATATTAAAAAAAAATTAATGTGACTCTTTGGAAAAAAAGCTAAATTGTCCAGGCACGATTATTTTAGTAGATTCACAGACTAGAGAACATTGAGGACTGGCAAAGACCTGAGAGACCTCTAGCTTAGCCCCTCACTTCACACAAGAGGATACTGAGGCTTAGAGGAGTGACACACCTTGCCCCAGGTCACACTGCCTGGCAGAAGCAGTGCCTGGCGCCTAGTCCTGCTTTCTCTGCTATTCCACACAAAAGCCACTTCTAAGAGAATGCACTTGGCTCTTTTATTTGCCCCAGGCATTTCCAGAGGTTTCTAGCTGTTCTCTAGCCCACAGGACAAAGCTGTGTACCTCAAAGATGCTCTGTAGAAAAAATCTGTTGAATGAACGTTAGCGTATTTGGAAAGGGTCATGCTCCAGCCAGGCGGGGAGAAAAAGATCCTGTTAATAACAAGGGAGTTTAAGAAGTTAAGAAGACTTTTAGGGAAACTGGGACACCTTTCTATTGTTTAGAGCCAGGAAACTTGCTGCATACGGATGGAGGAGGAAGCATTGGCCTAGAAACTATAGCGGTCTGTAGGGCGGGTAGGTAAGAAACTGTACAAGAAATACAGAGTGGGTTTATGTGGCCTTAGGTTGCATATAGGTTGTAGTGTGTGTGTTTGTGTGTGCACGTGTGTTGCCTTCTTTATTTGTCCTTATGCCAGGCTTCCAGTGAGGAAGTTGGTTTTGTATTCATACATCTTTTACCAGAACAAGAGAAAAATATCTGACAGTTACGATAATGTGCCTTTTAAATATTTATACTATGTATTATCTTGTCATCATCATTGCATATCTCTCTAGTGCCCCATCTCCCACAGACACACTAATTTCTCCTGGAACCCTTCCCCTGTGCTCTCAGAAAGTCATGGTCCTTCATGAGCAAAATCCCCTACGTGCCTTCTCTCTCCTGTTTCCTTTGCCTTCTTGGTCTGATGGAAGCCCAGCTGTCCCCGAGGACGGTGCTTTCCCTGCAGTCCCCGTGCCTGTGGGCGTGGGTCGGGGCAGGCATCCTCCTCACTCGTGATTGCTCCTTTCACAGCGTTCCCTCCTTGTCTCTGACACCCCTGCTCCGAGTCTCTTGTCGTCTGACCCCACCGCCCACCCCACCCTCTTTGCTGTCTCATTACTAACCCCTGACTCCTTTTCATTTGCTGACAGACTTGACTCCAGGCTCTTCTTACTCTTTCCTAAATTATCCCTGTCTTATTTCTTGTCAATTTCAACATTAGTGTGGTTGACTCTTCTGATACTCTGGCTTCTCCAGAAATTGCTTTCTTATCCTCCACCTTGGCTCAGTTACTCGTTCCCATGGTGCCATCACAGGCCTTGTTATTGCCAATAACTGAGACCCTTCCATGGTCTCAACTTTGTGTCTCCCCCTCTCCGATTACCATTTCTCTCTCTGGACAACACTGTATTGATCCTATTATATTTTGCTGTCCCTCCCCTACTTCATGCCTTGTCCCCTCGCTCAACTTGAATTCATGGCCATCGGTGCAATCCCTCCCTGCCACTCCTCTCTGGCCTTTGCTTTTTTTTTTTTTTTTTTTTTTTGAGACAGAGTCTCACTTTGTTGTCCAGGCTAGAGTGAGTGCCGTGGCGTCAGCCTAGCTCACAGCAACCTCAAACTCCTGGGCTCAAGCGATCCTCCTGCCTCAGCCTCCCGAGTAGCTGGGACTACAGGCATGCGCCACCATGCCCGGCTAATTTTTTATATATATATCAGTTGGCCAATTAATTTCTTTCTACTTATAGTAGAGACGGGGTCTCGCTCTTGCTCAGGCTGGTTTTGAACTCCTGACCTTGAGCAATCCGCCCGCCTCAGCCTCCCAAGAGCTAGGATTACAGGTGTGAGCCACAGCGCCCGGCCTGACCTTTGCTTTTTAAGACTTGCAATGGCTAAACACAACCCTTGTTACATCACTTCTTCATGTACCCGCACCTGTGCTTATCAGATGAATGTGAATGGATAAAAACACTTAATGTTGACCGGACTCATTTTAAATTCATGGCCATGAACCTCAACTGGGTCCTTAAAGCTATCTGGTAATTATATCATATTTTCTTGGTCCATTCACATTTCCATTCTCCTAAATGACTACTTTATAGCTGCTTTTCTCCCTAAACTTCTAATAACTCCCCCAGATGACATCATCAGGAGGAATTTCCACAGCCTCCTGCCACTTCATCTGCCTACTTTCCAGCGTCTGCACTTACACACCCAGCCTTCCTGTTCACCTGGGGCTACGAGTGAACAGCTTGTGTTCCTGTGTGTAGCCAGCCTTTCCACATATGGACAAATACCAAAGATTCTCCCCTCTGTCTCCTCCCTTAGGTTTTTTTGTTTGTTTGTTTGATTTTCTAAAGGACTTTTGACTTGAGCATACAAACATAATCTTATTTCTCCTTCTTAAAAAAAACAAACTCTTGATCCCAATTCTCCCAACTACAATGTCATCACATTTTACTCCTCTCTGTATAGCAAAACCTTTTGGAAGAGTTGTCTATACTATCACTATCTCCAATTTTCTATTAATCTATTCTTTCTAAAAATCATTCCTAAGCTGGGTGTGGTGGCACGTACCAGTAGTCCCAGCTACTTGGGAGCCTGAGGCAGGAGTATCGCTTGAGCCCAGGAAGGAGAGGCTGTGATTGTGCCTGTGAATCGTCACTGCATTCCAGCCTGCGCAACATTGCAAGACCCCATCCCTAAAAAAATGAAAGAACGTTTCTAGGAAGGTTTTATTCCCACTACTTGACCAAAGCTGCACTCGTCAAGGTTGCCAGTGGCCTTTGCTGCTAAATCTGTCAGCTCTTGGGTCTCATCTTGTGACATATCTACAGTATCTGGCACAATTGATCATTCCCACTGCATTTGACTTCCAGAGTACCACCCTCTCTTGGTCTCCCTCTTATTCAATGGTCACTCCTCTCGGTCTCTTTTCTTGGTTCCTCCTTATCTCCCTAATGAGGGAGTGCCCCGGGTCTCTGTCCTTGATCCTTTTCTCTTCTTGATGGACACTCACTCTCCTAGTGGTCTCATTTTATGGCTTTACATATTATCTGTATCCTGAGACAGCTCTCAGTTACCTATTGCTGGAGTAATGCTGGGTAACAAAAATCTCAGCAGCATACAACAAGAAGCATTTATTTACTTTAAGAGTCTATGAGTCATCTGGGGATGGCTACTTTGGGCTGGGTGGCCAGGCTCTGCTCCTCATGCCTGCCAACCTCAGCCGCAACCGTGAAGCCCAGGGACATTCTTCTCATGGTGATACCAGAGCCACCAGAGCCCATTGCACAAACACTTCTCAAGCCTTTGGTCATGTTATGCCTACAAACATTCTGTTAGCCAAAGCCATGTTCAAATCAACATGGCTTGATTGAAGTCCAGAGGGGACATTCATTCTGCCTCTTTAGTGGGAGGAACTTCAAAGTCACATGGTAAAAGGCATGGACTCAATGGAAGAGTGAAGAATTGGGGCCACATCTCTCAAATATTGTATGGGATGTACTCATACTAAATAATTACATTGTTTACCTGAAAGCTAAAATTGAACAGTGTCCTCTATTTTATCTGGCAGCCTTAACCTACCTTCAAAACGTATCAGGAGCGTGGTGCCTCCTCATCTTCACTGTTTCCACTCCGGTCTGAGCCACTGACATCGCTCACCTGGATTAACTGCTAGAGCCTCCTAACTGGTGTCCCACCATCTACCCTTATCACTTTCATGTTCTTGCAACACTATAGCCAGAGTGATCCTTTGAGACATGGGATTATACCATTTCTCTGCTTAAAACCTTCTAGTGGCTCTCTGTTTCTTTCATAGCCCAAACTCAAGTTCTTTAAATGCCTAGAAAGCCGTGTGTGGTCCTGGTCCTCACTGGCTCTGTGACCTCATTTGTGCAGCTCTCTGCACACTTCTACTCAGCCACAGTGGCCTCTTGCCATTTCTTGACCACTCCCCACATATTCCTGCCTTAGGGTCTTCGCACTGGCTGCTCCCTCAACCTGGAGCTGTCAGGCGTCTGTCTGGCTCGTCCCCTCACTTCTTTTAATTCTTTGATCAAACAGCAGGTTCCCAGTGAAGCCTGCCCTGGACTGTCGCCCACCCTCCAACCCAGCCTGGCATCCTGGTGTCTGTTTCTCTTCTGCGAAGAATCGACCTTCTGATATACAGTGTTATTTAATTTTACGCATATTATTTTCTGTCTCTCCCCACAAAAACGAAAGGTCCTGGAGGCAAGGATTTTGTCTGGTTTGTTCACGGATTGTATCCCAAGTGACTAGTAGAGAGCTGGCAAATGTTTGATGAATGAATGAACGGATGGCATGACATCTTCTGCACTTCACTTTTAAAAAAATACACATATTTTAAGCTAAGTGGATAGCTTTATTCAGACATTTGTCTTAAACTGTATACAAATAAAAGGTTTCATAAAATGATGGAGGACTGAGAAAAAACTGCTTGGCTTACAGAATCTTGCGACACTAATGATTATTAACTATCTTAATATTAATAACTGTACTTAAAAATAATGGCATTTCTTTACAATTAAAGATACACCAAGGGTTTAAATAAGCATACTAAAACTCTAAAAGTCTCAACAATCTTTCAAAGAGTTCTTGAAAACTAGCTTTAAGCTTCCTCATTCACATCCCTGGTGAGACCACGGTGCTGTAGTTGCAGAACACATAGAATGGAGGCAGATGAGGGTAAGAGAGATGATTGTGCGTATTTTTCACTCGTGGTTTGGGGAGGATACCTGAGAGAAAAATAACTCCTGATCTTTAATACCTTAATGACTAAAGTAATTTAAAGTCAGTCATTATTTTATGCTTTATTAAGGGAGTTTGGGAAACTTTACGACAGTTAGCCTTTTTTTTGTTGTTGTTATCAAGAAGTTATTAATCTGGCAACCATATTTACTCAGGAAGACCTTTGAGAATCAAAAATAGGTGCTTTAACATCAACACTCAAAAGCTTTTCTCCCAGGCCCTTCCCTAGGATCTATTTTACTTTTATTTCTGACAGCTTAGCAAGGGTCATGATCATCAAATAAGAGAACAGCATCTGTATAATTAAACTATGTGTTCGGATGAATGTGTGGTGGATTTCTCTGTGGCAAGAAAAAACTATGAAAAGGATGAGGCAGAAACATTATTATGCTTAAGAACTCAAAGCCATTTAGGGTGAGCATCCCTGGATTATAGCACAGTGTAGTCATGGAAGCCCACAGTGGTGACTCGAAGTAGCAGGATGTTCCATGTGCACATTGCTTAGTGCTGCTTAAGATGGCAAGATGTTCTGTAAAGAATTTTAGGCAGTTTGTCATGGCAAACCATTAAACTCTTCATAAAGTCTTAAAAAATAATTTACAGTTACCTGTAATAATGTGGGGCAGCTTGATTCCCAGTATTGATAGATTAATAAGAGAATATTATATGCAGAAAATATTTCCTCTTAGACTCAACATCTGTCAAATAGGAGAACAAATAATATAGTCTTTTTTTTGTTCAACTAATAAAATATAAAATCTGAGTTAATTATGCATATTTATTCCAAGTTTAGTACAGTCCCTGCTCTGAAACTACTTTATGGTTTAGTGAAGGTTATAGACAAGTAAATAGACAATTACATTATGGTGTGATAAGTCTGGAAAGGTTAAAGACAAGGTGATCTGTGATTACATAAAAGAAATACCTGACCCAGTGTTTTTATTTGCATATTTTTAGGTAGGGAGGTCCTGGAAGCCTCCCTGGAGGAGGAATTTTCTGTATAAATTGAGGTGTAAATGATGAGTAGGAAGTTGCCAGACAAAGGTGGAGATAGGTGGAATGAATTATTAGGCATCTTTAGGTATTATATGAAAAGAAATTCAGTATGGAAAAGTTAAGTGACTCGTTCGAGGATATGCATTGTGAGCATGCTGAGCTTTTGGTCTGTCATGGGCTATCATTGAGGGCTAAGAGGCATATCCATAGATGCAGAATGTAACGTACAATCAGCTCTCCATTGAAACCAGTGTGTATGTGATTCCATGAAAGTAATTATTAGAGCCAGAAAGTGCATAAAGATTTCAGTGGGTATAGTAGGCATGAGGGAAAAGGATACGGAAAAGGTTCTTGAACTTGCTTTTCATCAATGTCCTGAGTTTTAAATAATATTTCCGTTTATAGATTCCTCTACTAAAGGGCTTTCAACTTTGGAAATGCCACGAGAGTCCTCATCTGCGCCTACGTTAGAAGCAGGTGTGCCAGAAACAAGCAGCCATTCCTCAATATCAAGTAAGATTCCCTCTGGTGATCACTGCACCTGTACATTGATTTTGGAACACTCTCTGCTGCCTTGTTTTTAATTTTCACAATCTTGGTTTACTTTTTCTAATATTGTGTTAGCTTCCTGGGTGACATTATTTGGTATGTTCTCAGAGACCCTGAGGTATAGTGTGGCCCGCTTTTGTTCATATCTCAAATGTTTGATAAATCACCATGGTTACTGATTGGCCAAGAATCCTAATTTGTTAAGGAACAATCACTGGATTTTGTCATTCAATAAAATAAAAATTATATGTTACTAGCCTGAAAACAAAACACGGGACTGGTTTGGGGATATGTGAAAAGCATTGTTTATGGCAGAATTTTACATGGAGCACCCTTATGTAATTTGAATCACCTCTATCATTGACAAAATTTATTGTAGGTTGTCATAAAATAAATGTTACCATATACCATGACTGGATCTAGCCCTTTTGCATCCGAAAATAAAAATGGCATGACATTTTACAGGACCTGTTAGGAGTCAAGTGTTTTGCAACTGCCTTCAGTTTCTGGGTCTGAGATTTTGTCCATGAGGAGACAATATTATATGCAGGAAATATTTCCTCTTAGACTCAACATCTGTCAAATAGAACAAATAATATAATCTTTTTTTTTGTTCAACTAATAAAATATAAAATCTGAGTTAATTATGCATATTTATTCCAAGTACAGTCCCTGCTCTGAAATTACTTATGGTTTAGTGAAGGTTGTAGACAAGTAAATAGACAATTACATTATGGTGTGATAAGTCTGGAAAGGTTAAAGACAAGGTGATCTGTGATTACATAAAAGGAACACCTGACCCAGTGTTTTTGTTCGCATATTTTTAGGTAGGGAGGTCCTGGAAGCCTCCCTGGAGGAGGAATTTTCTGTATGAATTGAGGTGTAAATGATGAGTAGGTACCATCACGCCAGGTTGCTGCCTTGAGTTCCACTGAAGTTCCAAAAGGGTGTCCACTTGGCTCTGGGGCCAGTTAAGAGACTTTAGCTTGGGACATTCTTAACAGGAATCAGAGATGCAGAGATGCAACTTCTGTGAAGCTTTGTCACGTGTGCTGACACATTTTGTGTTCCATGGGGGCAATGCCTGAAAAGCGATTTAATTTTCATTTGACCACTTTTTGAAATGAGGATGATCTTGAAAAACCAGATAAAGATCTTAACTTAAATGCTGGACTGGTAGTATGGAACACCATCATCTTCATCATTCATTCATGCATTCATTCATGCATTCATTCATTCAGCAACCATTTATGAAGTGTCTGCTGGATGCCAGGCACTGTGCTTGGCACTGGAGATCAAAGATGAATAAATAAGACACCCCTTGTCCCCCAGGAGTTTGCAGTTGTAATAGTAATTATAGCTGCCATTTATTTGACATCTACCATGTGTCAGGCACTGTGCTAAGTGGCTCACACACATTGTTATCTGATTCAATCCTTCCATCAGCACTGCATGGCAGTTATTGTTGACCCCATTTCATAGACTGGGAAGCTGAGGTTCAGAGAGGCTAAGTGATTTGCCTAAAGTCATGTGGCTACTAAGTGACAGAGACAGGAAACGATGCCAGGTCTGTTAGACTTTCAAGCCTTTATTCTTTTTCAGTGTGCCACGCTGCCTCAGAATAATTCAAATTCAATTGTAATAAAGATTATGGAAATTCTAAGAAATAGCTTCCAAGTGACAATTATATGTGGTAGCAAAGAAAAACGGCTAGTTCTGAATCTAATTGTTCTTCTATCATAAAAAATCTCTTTGATAACATGATAAAATGCCCATTTTTAAGTCCACATACTAAAATCATGAAAGTATATCTTTTCTTCATAATTTGCATGGGTCATCTAAAAAAAAAGATAATGAATTAGGGTATAATTTGGATAGGATGATTAAGTTGGTGGGACTCCAGTGCTAATTAAATGTGCCATAAAGTAAATTGATCAAGTGTCTCATGATCCCAACATCATGACTGAATCTAGCCTTTCTGGATTTAGTTCAGCATGTCATTAGATTTCCGTTTTTCTCCTCCTTGCCATTAAAAGCATGCATTCTATAGCTCTTGGTGGTTGCTCTTGGAAGCATAATGCCAGGTGCCTTACACACTGAGCTAAACATCAAGAGTTTTACTCCCAGGGAATTCTGCTGTCTTTAAAAACAACCGAGAATGGAAGAAACCATTGACTCACTAGAGGTTATAAATCCTTCTTTGAGTCTGCTAGATGCTGCTAATTTTTAAATTTTCAAATCTTTTAAAAAAATTTCTGCTCTTGAATTTTACTTGAAGCTGCACTTTTCAAGTGAGTCATAAAATTGTAAATTTTACCAATTGGCAACAAAAATGAGAGCTAATAAAAGGTTGAGTTGTCATTTCCATGAATTCCGTTAGTTAATATGGACTCCAAGACACAGGAATTCCCATCACATTCTTCTCTTTTGATCAGTTTAACAGCTGATTATTTTGTAGCTAAACATGCCTGGACCACCATCAATCAAACAGCATGCTAATTACATTAAAATGATCTTATAATTGATTTCACATCACGCCAGGTTGCCTTGGTACCATGATTGCAAAACCTGTGTATAACATTGAAGGGTTTCCAGGGGCCATACATTCACCCCGGTTCCTACCATCCCCTTCTAGTGCATGTAGTTCATACGGTTGGTTTCTGAAATTGTCTTTATAAGAGAGTAAAAGCCACAAGTTGTCAAGTATCCAGGTATTTGGGGTCATGCAGAAAAGCTGCCTCTGACATTGGGCTGGTTGGTAGGGTTGGGTGGACCACTCACAGCAGAGTGGGAGCAGAGGAGAAGAGCTGCTTTCTAACTCAGCCATCTACTGGCAGAAGCGCTTCTCACTGTTTTCTGGTTTGGAACTACTAATAACTTGACAGTTCACTGGTGGGATATTTGTCAATGTTTAATTGTAGGATAAAAATGGTTCCACTGTTTTCTAAAACAAAGACATGCACTAGAATATACTTGTGGAATGTAATTTGATTCACATTTTTCAAACAGTAGGCAGAGGCTCATACAGAGATTGAAAACAGTATTGACTTTGGAGTTGCTATGTTTGGGTTTTAGGACCACCTCAGTTGCTGGTTGGTTCCAAGTAACATATTTTCATTTGCTTCAGTTTCTCTCTCTGAAAACTGGAGTTGATATATGTCATCCTAATCTAAAATACATAAGCACACATACACACACCTCCCCCACACACATCATACACACATATGTGGGACCTCATGGGGATATATGATGAAAACTGAAACTATGTACGTACAAGCTCCATTAAAGAAAGTTAAGCTATTACAGAAACTCGAAATAGCATTATCTGCCTTAAATCCCTTTTGGAACATGGCAGAGTATATAAGATAAAAAGTAAATGAAAATAATATTTTATTTAGTTGTAACTGGAAAAAATATTTATGGACTGCAGATCAGTGCTAATGGGCACCGTTATTGCCTTCACTGTGCAAATGAGGCCCTGGAACAGCAGACAGCCTTAGTTTTTCATGTGGACAGGAGCGTACAACGTACCGAAAATTATGACTAGCTAATGAAGGTTCAATTAAGATTCTGTATGGATGTGTGGAGCCTTTGTGTGCTGTGGAAATTTATTTCCCCTAGTAATCATCTCCTAATTTCCTCCATATAGCTCAGTATAGGCAGATGAAAAGGGGATCCCTGGGAGTTCTGACAATGGGCCAGTTAATGAAGCGCCAGCTGGAACATCAGTCTAGCGCCCCCCATAACATCAGCAACTGGGACACTGGTGGGTCAAGTTTTTCTTCTTGTTTTACCTCTCAGATTAGCTGTTGCCACTTTCTCTGTGCCCACTCTGCTCCTTTGTTAAGGACTAGATTTCTTCTCCTGTTCTTTGGTTCAAATAATTAAAAAAAAAAAGAAGAAGGTAATTAATAAGTCTATTTTAACTTTCCAAGTGCTCTAGAGTGACACGTTCTTCCACTTAGGCTGGCCCAACTCTTTTTCTAAGTCCCAGATTCCAGGTACTAGGTTATTAATCTGGGGAGGAGGGAATGGAACTATGATTTCATGATCCAAATTTTAAGAAAAGGTTATCAGTAGTCTCTGTTTTATAAACTATAAGGTACCCCCCCCAAATAATGGAATATTAATAGTAATAATAATAGTAATAATCAATGTCAGCTTAGTGATGTTGTGATCTGCCAGGAGGTTTGGGAATATGGGTTCTGGGTTTTAGCCAGCAGGGTGACCAGGTTGCAGCCGCACACCCCTGTGCTCATAAGATGGAACTGCATCGAACCTCAACTTTAAAGTATGAATTGACTGCCCTGCCATGACGTGTCTATTTTAAACGCGATCACTGCATTTTGTAAACTCTGTTATTACCATGTTCTGCACGCATGCTACCTTCTTGAGCCAGTAGTACTGCTGCAATCCTCTTTTAAGTGCTTGCCTTTCCTTTTTGTTCTTCTTTAATTAAATGGGTCATTTGAATTATGAGATTATATATGTGAAAGCACTTTGAAACATGCTTGCACTATGAAAATACAAGGGTTTATTACTGTGCTGGGCTCTGGGGGCCAACACTTGGATCAGACTCTTAGTATTTTGATTAGTACTTTCTGGCTACAGTTATATGAGATTATTTTAATATTCTTCCTTATGATTATGAATTACAATGTCCACCAAACCAAAATCCTGTGATACTGTTATTTTTTTCAAAGCCATAGTATTGATATACATGTCAGCTTATGTGTCCTCATTAATCTTAAAGAGAGCGAGAGAGAGCTAGCCTAGATAACTAAATCTCACACTCCACACCCAATCTCATATTTAACAGATAGTTTCAATTCTCCTGAACTTTATAAGGGTTCTTAACATTTTAAAGGTTTAGTGTTTTCTGTTCTTTTTAGTGATGTGTAGTAGTGAGCAGTGAAGAACCAAAACCAACGGGCAAAAAAAGAAGAGACAGACACTAGCTATTAATAGCTAACCTCAAGAGTTTATAGGGCTTGAGCCAAGGTTTTCTGTCCACAACAAAGAGTACTGAGCTTCTCTCTTCACTGAAATGAAGCTACATGAGCAACTGAGAATGGTAGCTCTGGTTTGGTGAGGTCTCTGATAATTAAATGCCAAGCTTCTGTTAGGCTGATCTGGGGCTCTGAAGATTATTTTACCATACTATTGTTTTCTGCAGCAAATAGCTCAGCCTAAGCTAACCATTTTAGATTCTGACTATAATTATAGTCTAGTTTGATTGACTCGGTAGTTATAAAAAGGCAAATTGACCTCAATTTCCAATCTAAATTTTAATCTGAAAAAAATCTACACGATGCCAAATAACCCATTTAAGTGAATTTTTCACTTTTCAGCCAAAATTCAACCTTATTCATGTCACCTTAGTTTCTTTTTGTTTTTGAGATAGAGTCTACCTCTGTTGCTCTGGCTAGAGTGCAGTGGGGTGATCGTAGCCCTTACTGCAACCTCAAACACCTCAGCTGAAGAGATCCTCTACCTTGGCCTCTCAAGTAGCTGGGACTACAGGTGCATACCACCACGCCCAGCTAATTTTTTCTAGTGATTTTTTTCCAGCTAATTTTTAGTAGTGATGGGGGTGTTGCTCTTGCTCAGGCTGGTCTCAAACTACCGACCTCAATGCCTCGGCCTCCCAGAGTGCTGATTTTACAGGCGTGAAATACCTCACCTGGTCCTGGTTTCTCATTTAATACTTCCCACTTACATGCTGTCTGAATTTCTTTCACCTGAGTTTTTTGGGCTTGTTTTCCATCTGAGTTAGTCCTCAAGTCCCCAAGTCCTATTAGAAGTTCATCTCAATATTCTCATTTTTATTAGTGCTATAAAAAGGGACTCCCCAAATCCAAGCCCAAAGGAGAGCCTATGACTGTGCAGTACAGTGTCAGGTGGCATGTCACTCTAAACCACATGTTGAAGCAGGGACTTGCTCGTCCCCACAAGAACAAATCTGGCCACGTAGGCACACTGAGAAAGGCAGCCCAAAACACGGGTCATGGTTGGTCCGCGTCAGCGTGTGCCAGCTCACTCACAGCATGCCTGCCTCTTCCGCACCCATGCGCATCGGGATGACTTGCTCCTTTGCCTCATCTTTCGTGTGAACACGTGTTTCTGAAGCACACTCCTCCATTTCCGCCCCGCCCCTTACCCCCATCCCGCAGTCCCACGCCTGCCATTTCCTTCTACCAGTCCCACATGTTTTCTCTGTGACCTTTTCTGGCCATTTCCCTAAATGGTCACTTATGTATTTATTGATTTGCATAAAACATTTCTTTCACGGCCATGACATTAGCTTTTCATTTTCTATCAGGAGATATGAGATTTGAGCTTTTGGGGGGAGGGGGTGGTGTTGTGGACTTTTGGGGGATGGTTTTAGATGCTCTCCTGCTTTTAGTTGCATTTCATAGAACTGAACCTCAGGTCAGTAGCGAAACCCCAAGCAACCCGACCCTCAAATCTAGGATGTGTCTTGTAAATGTTAATAATCAGCAGTAACAATGACCCCCCCCAAATGGCCCTAAGAGATGACTGATTAAATTCTTTGTATTCTGAATTGTTTTGAGCTGATCATACTGAAGACTGAAATGCTCTGTTTATCCACAGAACAGATACAGCCCGGGAAACGCCAATGTAATGTGTCAACGTGCCTAAACCCTGACCTGGAGGGACAGCCGTTGAGAATGAGAGGTTAGTTGAGTCCCAGAGTCCCAGACTGTAAGAGCTGAAAGAGACTGGACATGGCCACCATCTGGTCACCCAGCGGCTGCTACAGCCTCTTCCTTAGCAGCTCCATGAATGGGGCCAACCTTGGCTCAAACACTCCAGGGACTGGGAACGCATGACATCTCATCTTTGATCATGACCGACAGACAGTTCTTCCTTATAGTGGCATTCTAAGCCTTGGAGCCACATGGAACAAGTCTAGTCTCTCTCACATAATTTTTTGGATATTTGAAAATAGCCACCCATTGCTTAATTCCCTCAGTCTTTTGTAGACCAAGCATTCTTGGGTCCTTCAGTATTCCCCCTTAGACGTATCAGTTTTCCATGTCATCCTGTACCTACTTTTCTGGGCATGGTCCAACTTATCTGTATTTCTTCTAGAATGTTGAGGTCATGGGTGAACGGCTTCTTTTCCACTATCTGAAACGTACATGGAAAATATCCACTTGACCTTATGCTGCTCATGAAAGCAAGCTGAGCATAAATCTGCTCTAAGATCAGAGTATTTTCAAAATTCATCCCATGAATTTTAATTACCGAAGTAGCCAATCATTACTTTTGTTCTTTTTTTTAATTTGGAAGGCAAGTTAACCCATCATTGGTTTAAAAAAAAAAAGAATCATGATCACATCTCATAACTAGTCTCTTAAATCAAGCAGGTCTATTTTTCTAGACCACATCACTCTTCTAATTTTCCTAAGGAATGAGGAGCTATTTATCTCCAGCTTTTACTGACAATTCTTTGGTAATGAGTAGCAGTTTTTAGTCCCCATATCAGATGACTCTTCTAATCTCTAGGGCTAGGAAAAGCTTTGATGAGTAGAAGTCAGGGTAATCGAACAAATCTTGGGTGCTTTTTCATGATTTAGTGACTCAGTAGCAGCAAAAATGGAGTGAGGTGATGGGAACAAGGGTGGAAAGTTGGTCTCTCTCACGGTGAACAGAACGGTCTGTTGGTGCAGGTGGGGCAATGATTTGCAAACACCTTTACAGTTCTTCTATCTCCAAGACTCCCAAAGGGGCTTCTGGCAAGATCTCCAGCTTCGAAGTAGAGCTTTGGATGTGGGTCTTTCCTTATGCAGGTTCCAGAAGATCTTCTGGTTCTGCTTCTAGTTCTGTACAGGGTGCACGCTGGGTGTTCCAAAGGGGAACCGGCGGCAGTGTCATCAGAAGTGTTGGCAACAACTAGGGGATGTTGGGGACTCCCTTTAACATTGTAGACTTGTCATTCTGCTGTAACAAAAGGTGGCCGAGGTCTGTGGCTTCCTTTTTGCATTTCCCACCTTCTCCTTGCACCTATTCTGTGCTCCCACATCAGCAGCAGTATTTAGGAGCCCACTGATTGAGCTAGTGTTGGCCTGTGGGGACCAATGCCCGATAAACGTCACCCGCCTCCTTTCACAGATGACCGCCATCGATATTGCATCATGCGTTCCATGTTGCCATACAGAAAAGCAACTTCACAATGCTCTTGGCAAAAATACCTCTTTCTTGGCATTTGTCTTAGTTAATAATTGGTTTGAAGCCACTAAACTGACTTTGAGCCCCTCCCTTTCCTTGACTTTAATTGTGATTAGTATATAAGAGTATTGGCAATAATCTTCTGAAACCCTTGACTCAGAGGTTTTTTCTTTTCTTTAAAAAAAAATCAAATTTTTTGTGTTTCTAATAATTCTGTGTACATACCGCCATATATCTTATGGGCTTAATTTTTCCACTTCTAGCACAGGCATTTTGGCATCTAGTTGATGTGGTCTGTCGATGCTCCAAAACATACGGGGTATTGGATTTGAACTGTGTTTTGGTTTCTGGAAGCAACTTCATGGTGCTTATCATACTATTTAATAATCAATTGTGTCTTTATTTATCTTGGCCCCGTTCTTGCCTTTTCTACTATTAATTTTATACTTATGTTTGTAATACTGTTGCTTCCACTCAAAACATTTCTATGAAACAATTGGGGATCTTTGTCAATGACACCCTTAGGTGTACTCAGGAATATTATCTAAGATACAGCTGACAGATATAGTGGGACAATTTGGATTCCCATTTGGGAGCTTAGGAAGTGACATAAAGATATTTTCAGATATTTTCCTTTGCCAGTTGGGTTTGCAGGTCTTCTGCCTCTTAGAAATATAATTTATAACCTTTGACCAGACAAGGGAGTCTGCAGTATTAGAAGCATCCTGACTTTTCAAAGGCTTAATACAGTTTTTCCCCCTCAGATTGAAACACATTGCCCACTTGGCTAGGTTTCTAGATATTTTGTCTCGATTCCTTTAGAAACCAGTTTTCTGAACCATATTCCTTCTATTTAAGGAAAGATCACACAGGCTTTCTCCCCCCACCCCCAGCACCAAGTTACCAGTTCCTTGATGAGAAGCAGATTATTTAATGACCACTGAGTTCTTCTGCCTTCCTTCCTATTGGAAGAACTTGGAGTTTCAGTTATTGCTTTGTAGAACACGGCATTATTCTGGATTGTAACTCTGGGATTCTTCTTTGAGTGCCTCATTTCATAGTTTGCAGGGAATCTGTCCAGCTGTCTTAATGGAGAACAGCCCTGCTGGCTCTCCAGACAGATTTACTCACCACTGGAGCGTGTTTGAAGGCATCAAAACCCACAGTTTTAAACACTGTGGTATCTGAAGCAGAATGAGTCACTGGTTGGATCTTTCAAAACACTTGATATTTCATTCATAAATTCTTCAGTTTGAAAAATGAAGTCTTTTTGTTTTGGTGCTTCTGATATTGATTTCCAGGGAGGAAAAATGGTGCTGATGTCTCTTAACTCAAATATTTACCCTTGCTTAAGTGTGTGGAGTTCTGGGATCTTATTCCCTTCCCTAATTAGCAATACTTTAAATGCTGATATGCATCTGTAATTTTAGAAATGCAGTATTGTATGGGCAGCTTCTGTCTGTGCCTAGAAAATAAGATTTATAACTCACTTAAGGGTACCCTTGAGTGGATCTCCCCCTTTGTTTTTCATCTTTGTCCTTGTAACCCGTTGGCACACCCGAACTCTTTCTGATTTTTCCAAAGTCAAGAAGCAAAGGGGGAGAGAGAATTCTAGCTCTTAAAAGCATATAAACAGAAACTAATCACAATCTTTCTTGACTTCATTTTGCTATTGAGGGTTTTTCAAAATGCAATTGGGATGTCAAGTTGCATTCCTGGAAATGTGATCTTTGGAGAGTTTGTAAGAGAATGGGGCCTTTCCTGCCCCCCAGAAGCTGGTCTTTATTCACTGGTTGTCCCTTTGCTGCTTACCTAGGTGCCACCAAATCCAGCCTGCTGTCAGCACCCAGCATAGTCAGTATGTTTGTGCCTGCACCCGAAGAATTCACTGACGAACAGCCCACAGTGATGACAGACAAGTAAGCTCGCACGGTTCTTTTCTTTTCTTTTTATTTTAGCATATTATGGGGGTACAAGTGTTAAGGTTACATATATTGCCCATGCTCCCCCTCCCCCCTCAAGACAGAGCTGCAAGTATTTTCTTTACTATGTTTCCAGAATTAGAGTTTGGTCACCATGGTAGCTTTAGTGTTGGTATGCACAATGCCATATTGTATGAACAGCTTCCATTTATGCTTAGACATTTTCCTTTTTTAATTTGAACAAATGCAAACAATATCACTTACTCATTATCCCTAGCAGTAATTTCACACCAATAAAATCCCTCAACCAGAAGCTTCAAACTGTTAGGATGGCAATAAGGACGAACCTCAATTCTTATTCCATCCTGCCAGCAGAATCTGCTCTCTGAATCTCAAATTGGATATGTCACCTCTCAGCCTGGCAGCCTTCAAGATCTCCAGCTTTCCTCTAGGATAAAGTTCAAATGCCTTAGCTTAGATAAGGCCCTTTACGTTGTGAAGGTTTGGGCTTACCAGGAGTCTTTCCCTAGCTCCCCTACCTTTTCCAAAGCATGCCTGATGTATTCTCTTTTCTGTGATTTCATAGGTACCCTTCTCTGTACTTTTTCTGCCTGGCGAACTCCTATTAATGCCTCAAGACCTGGCTTAAGGCAGAATTTCCCTGATTTCACTAGCAGAATCATTCATGCCATTGTTCAAGTTTCGATAGCATTTGGTACATCTCCCTATTCTAGCACTTATCACATTTCATTTTAATTATTTGTTTATACCTACATGTTCTGTAACAGCTTGTGAGCTTCTTAGGGACTAGGGCCATTTCTTCTGTATTTTATACTCCAAGCTTCTAGTATACTGTTAGGCACATAGATGCTTATTCAGTGAATATGATAAAGAATAAGACACTGTAGGATGTCAAGTTTGGAGAGATCCCCTTGGACTAGGAAGGATTTCTGGTAAAGGTGACCAAATTGACAAACTGGGTATGGTTCTGATAAAAGGTGATAGGGTGAGGTGGAAGGGGCTGGTGTGGGTGTCCCTGCAGCTGGCCATCACTCTTCATTCAGTAAGGAGCTGACAGTCGTGACTGAGGAAGGTGCCTGTCTTGCACGGCTGCCTTGGAATGTCCACATGGGACACACTGAGTTGTCTGTGGGGGACCCTCCGTGGCTCTTCTCTTGGTAAAATTCCCCCAACACCCAGCCAAGTCCCAGTCTTTCCTGGTTGCCTATGTATGCACTACATTTCCTTTCTTTTTTTATTTCAAATGTGAATCCTATATATTAAAATATCAACATGTAAGAAATTTATCTTTTTTTTTTTTTGCTTATATTTAGGAAGTTTCAGATGAAGAGGTCACAGCAGCAATTGTAGTAGTTCTGTTTCCCTTGCTATGACCAGTAGACTTCCGCTTTTCTTTATAAAGCTGATCACTTTATATAGCTGACTTTGGTTGAGTTGAATTAAATGGATCCTACATTAGGATACTACAAAGAGCAATAAGTTGTAAGTTACTTAAGAGCAGGTGCCATTGTTTGTCTTTTTACACATTACACTTGGTAGGAAGGCCTGGTGAGTTCATAAAAAAGATGTAAAATAGTGGTAGAGAAGGGACTCCATCCAGACTCCCTAGGCTTTCTAGATTGTTCTGTTGACTTGACTACCCTGTCTCTTAACCACAAATAGAGCATTTTATTGAAAGCTTCCATTTGTATCTAGGCATTTTTCATTTTGACAAATGAAAAAAAATCTAGCTACTGACTATCCCTAGCAACGATTTCCCATGTATAAAATCCATCAACCATAGTCCATAGTCGATTCAACTGGCACTCAGTCTAAAAGGGAGCAAGAACTCATGGGTAGGCCAGGTGCTTGCTTGTGAACCAAAGAAGGTTTTCAGTAGTCAAAGAACCTTCATGATCCCAGCCTATTTCTGTGTGTGTGGCAATGGTGGCACTAGAGTCTCCCACTTACCGTCAGAATGGGGCCACTCATGTCCTTTGGAGGCCTTTCCCAAGATTCACTAGAAATGGCTGTGTCTGTTCTATCTTGAAACTGTGGTTTCTTCCATGGAACCCATTGCTCCATTTTCTCCGCAGATGCCATGACTGTGGGGCTATTCTTGAAGAATATGATGAAGAAACACTCGGGCTGGCCATCGTGGTCCTCTCCACGTTCATCCACCTGAGCCCGGACTTGGCGGCCCCGCTGCTGCTGGATATCATGCAGTCTGTGGGGCGGTGCGTGTCGGCTTCTGTTTTGTTTGGAAGGAAGGTTCCTTATTCCATCTGCATCTCAAAGTAACAACTGCCAGTTCAAAAGTGACACATTCAGTCACCTTGTAGATGCTTGTTATAGGCAGGATCAACTCAGATTAGTTGATCAAAACTCAGTTTTGAAAACCAATTGGACTGAGATTTCGATTGAGTTCTCCAGCTGTGCAGGGCCATGAGTCATAATGCCAGAGTGAAGCTAGAGGAAACCACACTGGGAAAACTCTGCTGTTGTTCTCTGTTACTGTATGAGCTAAAGCATGTAACAGTGCTCAGGACTGTCAGTCACTCATAGTAAGCAATTAGTAAGTATGAGCTATTATGATTATTTCTCTCTACCTATATTGAGATGGATTCTCTTTTTTTTTTTTGAGACAGAGTCTCGCTTTGTTGCCCAGGCTAGAGCGAGTGCCGTGGTGTCAGCCTAGCTCACAGCAACCTCAGACTCCTGGGCTCAAGCAATCCTGCTGCCTCAGCCTCCCAAGTAGCTGGGACTACAGGCATGCGCCACCATGCCCGGCTAATTTTTTCTATATATATTAGTTGGCCAATTAATTTCTTTCTATTTATAGTAGAGACGGGGTCTTGCTCTTGCTCAGGCTGGTTTCGAACTCCTGACCTCGAGCAATCCGCCCACCTCGGCCTCCCAGAGAGCTAGGATTACAGGCGTGAGCCACCTCACCTGGCCTATTTTGAGATGGATTCTCTAGGCATTTTGTAATTTCAAGGGTGCCTTGCTTAACTATGAAACTTGGCACATTGTCATGTGAAGGGGTACATGGTAATATAGCAGATTTACACTTATGACTCAGATAAAGGAAGGATGTACACATTTGGGGAACAGGACCCTTCAGCTGGATTTAGGGGAGATTAAGCTTAGCTGCTTTGAGGGTGTTCATGTTAAGAACATTCTATTTAGTAGATAGGACATTAGAGAATAAATGATGTATTTCATGGATATGAATAAAGTTCAAATTCAGTAACAAACTGTAGTCCTAGCATGCGCAACTTAGAAGATTGAATTAAATGACACATAAATTTATTAGGTTTACAGTCTGTGCTAACATAGCATTGGGTCCTTTAGGTTGCAGGCATTCGACTGAGCTCTTGCCCTCAAGTACTCTGTTGCTTAGTTGCCAAAGAAGAAAATTACTGTATGGAATCACTAACTAGCCATGCAGGATGGGGCACGATTAAGTGCCATAATGAGTGGTAGGAGTGCTAAGTCATATACAAGTTTAGGATGGAAAAGATTTCTTAGGAAAGGCCTATAAGGAGGAGGTAGGACATGAACTGGATTCTACAAACTCTTGACGTTTGAGGAAGGGAAAGGGAAAGTTGGCTCTTAATGGAGCCAGCTCTTAATATTTTTTTATAAAATGAAAAAATGTTGATTTCAAGTTAAAGACAAATAGGAAAGCATTATAAACTCCTTCATCCCCAAAGTGTGGTAAGACTCCCTTATCCCCTCCTCCTAGTTTTTTTGTAGTATCTGTAGGAATCACATAGTCAGAGATGGTATAAAGGCAAGTGTAACCATTCCACCTTTAAAATTCAAAGTAGACAATGTGCAAGGTAAGTGAAGATTATGGAGAGATAAGAAAATATGAATTATTTCATTTAAGCCCTTGATTTTGATCTAATCATAATTGTGGAATAAAGGTTGTATCAGCTATCCGCAATACTTGTGTAGCTGAGGGTTTTATTGATGCAATGTCTCCATTCCTACCATCGTTACTTTTTAGTTTAGGAATAGATAGAATTATTATTCTGGTCTGTTATCATCTCTTTGAAACAGCTGACCTAAGTTGTTACAGATATATGGGGAAATTTGTTTTAGTTTTTTGTTTATTTTAACATAAGCAAGAGTAATCCATGTTCAAGCATTGCCAACTATTAGGATGGAAACAGATGAGCTTTGAAGAAAAGCAAGGGAAAAATGTAGATACATTTTTATGTGATTCCCTACACATATATTTAAATGCCTACCTCCTTTGGGAAGACTAGCAAGAGACAGGTGGTGCATTTAATGCAAGCTGCCTCAATTCTCAGCAACCTCAGCCTAAGCACCAAAGCTACCAAGAAAACAGATTCAACAGTCACCTAATTCAGGGCTTCCTTGCATGCCTTAATTCTACCACAAAGAACAGATGAGGTGATGTGGATTTACAAACATTTAGTTTATTTGTGCTAGTTATGAACACAGGAACCATTCCCAGGGTGTTCTAGGAGTTTGAAGCTCAGCATAACCCTTTCACTCGTCACCCATGCTTTTTATGTGATCTCACACTTTCCTGTCTAATTGGATTCCTCTTAAACTTTACCTATCCCCTTTTCAAGGTGCAGCCTTTAATATAACATTTGCCGCACCCTTAGTTACTGTTTAGTTCATTCGCCAAAGTTTATCTACTCCTTTTAGTGTCATTAGCATGAGAGGGCCCATAAACAAAGCAACTGGGAATGGTGTCTGATGTTAGTGGTTGCCAGACCCTCTATATCTTTCCAAATGGTCTTGGCTCAGTTCACTCTTATACTTGTAGTCTTAATAAAGTAAACAAATGTGCAGCATTCTCCTTATTTGTTTCTTCAGCATCTTACTGGTCAAGACATGTTCTTCTAAGCCAACCAATTTAGTACATGCGCTTTCTACACAGTAATACAGAATATTTCCATGGATACAGTACTCTATAATTATACTTTTCTGTATAATTACATGTTATATATTGATTACTCAACTAATAGATTTTTCTCAATATAAAAGATTTCCCTTTCATCATTTCAACCCAAAAGCTGACAAATATTCCTATTATTAATTTTTCTATCTTATAGAGGCTTTTATAATTTGTGGTTTGTTTGCAGTTAGTTTTCGGAGGTTGTATACAAAGAAACAAATTTTGAGTCGAGTTAATATGGAGATGGGCTGGGTCAAATGTTCTCATAAATGTCTAAACTGGCTGCAGATGCCGTGGTGTAGACTGGCTGTGTGGCAGAAAACCAACTGTAAGTGCATGCCTCTCCCTGAAAATATCTGACTTGACACAGAAAGGTCTCAGGGAGTAAGTTAACCCTGAGGACTGACCACTGCGTGGGCCCTCTGTCCCTGGTTAAGGGAACTGTAAACGGTTGTACATGTCTCCCCATCTAAACCTGACCTGCAACAGGTCCTGCTGAAACACTAATGCATTTCATCATGAAATCCTAAGATATTTATGTGGCTGTGTTTACTTTATTTCCTAGATTGGCTTCCAGCACTACTTTTTCTAATCAAGCAGAAAGGTAAGGTCCTAAAGTGAGCCCAAATCTCACTTTCTTTTTGTCCCCTGTGCATGTTCATCCTGTTTCTAAAATACCAGTGTGTACACCATGGAAGTATTATAATATTGTTAGTTTCCATCTGGACTACTGGTCTCTGTTTTTTCTCTTTCCATTTCTTTTTGTTTCCTTCTTTGTGTTTTTTAAGAGATGGGGTGACGTCCTGTCACACAGGCTAGTGCAATGGTGTCTCTCTCTTTTTTTATAATATTTTTTTTTTTTAGCCAGTCAAATTTAGCAGTGACAATGGTGTCTCATAGCTCACTGTAGCCCTGAACTCCTGGGCTCAGATGATCCTCTTACTTCAGTCTCCCTAGTGGCTGGACTACAGACACATGCCCCCATGCCTGGCTACTTTTTTAAATTTTTGTAGAGACAGGGTTTTACCTGAATGAAACTGTTGCCCAGGCCGGTCTCAAACTCCTGGCCTCAAGTGATCCTTCTGCCTCCGCCTCCCAAAGTGCTGGAATTACAGGTGTGAGTCATTGTGCCTGGCCCCAACTTTATTTTCATTTATTTTGATAATGGCTTTATCAATAGAGGATCCCTCCTCTATTTTCTGAAGTTATTATAAATTTAGTGTTATTTTTTCCCTGAAGAACATTTTGACCTAAAAGTTTGAACCAGCATTTCAGTGTAGACATGGCACAATGATGCAATTGGCATAATTAGGTGACAGGACTTTTCACCCTTCATCCATTTGGGTTCTTGGATTTCCTCTTTCTTCCTTCTAGTAACTTACCCTATATCCACCTCAGGAAATATCCTTTTTGGCACCCTGGTTTAAGGAGCAGGGCCACAAATAGATCTTTTGGCCCTCTTTTTTGACATGCAGAGACATGCAATGGGTGAAGGAAAAATTGCACCTAAGAAAGGAAAAGTTGCACGTAAAGGTTGCACCTAAGAAATCCTTTTTTTTTTTTTTGAGACAGAGTCTCGCTTTGTTGTCCAGGCTAGAGTGAGTGCCGTGGCGTCAGCCTAGCTCACAGCAACCTCAAACTCCTGGGCTCAAGCGATCCTCCCACCTCAGCCTCCCGAGTAGCTGGGACTACAGGCATGCACCACCATGCCCGGCTAATTTTTATATATATATATATATCAGTTGGCCAATTAATTTCTTTCTATTTATAGTAGAGACGGGGTCTTGCTCTTGCTCAGGCTGGTTTTGAACTCCTGACCTTGAGCAATCCGCCCGCCTCGGCCTCCCAAGAGCTAGGATTACAGGCGTGAGCCACAGCGCCCGGCCAAGAAATCCTTTTTATAAGTACCAGCTCAGATGCCCAAAGAAAACGTCCCAGGTGTCCCATTGAGAATGAACATCTCCCTCACTGCATTTTTTTCTCAGAGTAGCTCTCTTAGTCAATGACACTTTCCTGGGAGGCTCCTGCTGATAACCTGACTCAGCCATTTTCTGGACATGTGACCTTTGCAGGTCACCTTTTCTCCCTTGGCTTCAAAACCATCATTGGTGTATCGGGGGCCTGGAATAAGTCTAGGACTGCTCTGGCATTTCATGGTTCTCTTTTAAAAAACATATTGTTAACAGGGATTAGGTTTGACCAGAATATTTCTTCTCACTGATGAAAGTGACAAGGAGGTATTCTATAGGAGGGCTGGTGTGTCAATGCCTGACTCTAAATAAATAAATGCCGGAACACATGCTCATTGGCCCATGATTTCTTGTCTTTTCTCTCCCTGATCAACCCCAGCATGATGGTTCCCGGCAATGCAGCAGGGGTGGCCAAGCAGTTCCTGCGCTGTATCTTCCATCAACTGGCCCCCAACGGCATCTTCCCGCAGCTGTTCCAAAGCACCATCAAAGGTAATTCATCCGTTGAGGATCCAGACACCACTAATTTGGCTAGTCCCTGACACCCAAACATTACTAAATCCGACTGTTGACTTTCCAGATGGGACTTTTTTACGGACCTTAGCCACATCTCTGATGGACTTCAACGAGCTGAGCTCTATTGCCGCCCTCAGTCAGCTCTTGGAGGTAGGTTTGCTGTAATGATACCCCAAGCCCCATCCGAAATGGTATGCCATCTTTCTTTAATTCACTCCATAGAGTGCTTGCTGCTGAGGAAGGAAGTCAAGGTCATTTAACTTAAAAAAATTTAAATCTAAAATTTTAAATTTAAAATGCTAAAATTTAAACAATTTAAATTTTAAAAAATTAATTTAAAAAATTATCAAGGCATAGGAAAGTGCCAGATATTGCCGTTTTGTGTGGATGCACTATTCATTTAAAGCTTCTAAATACTCTCAACTAAACCACATAAGCCAGCGTAGTACATTCAACCTCTGCAGAACTACCCGGTTTTCCAAATGCGGAGCGGGTAGAGCAGTGTGCATTGTATCGCGAGACTTGGAGTCGCGCCCCAGAGCTACTGCTTATTTGCTGTATCGTCAGACTTGGGTTCAAGGCTGCGCGCCATTTATTCGCTGTATCGCGGGACTTGGATTCTAAGGTCGGCTCCACTGCGTATTTGTAGTGGGGTGTTGTATCGCGATATTTGGATTCAAGCCTCAGGGTCTTGTTACCTGTATCTGTGAGCTTGGGTTTGAATGCTGGTTGGTGGAAAGAGAGCTTCCGCTCCCCGTAATTCTTACTCCCAGTCTTCGTCCTGGGGAATTCTTTGCAGCAGACACCATTCATTGTCTTCTTAGCACCTAACCCCACCAACTGTAGATCCTTAGAAGATGTTTCCTGTTTCTTGCTCACAGTTCGCCTCTCACTGAGCGAAAGATCACCAATTTTCCCCCTTAGTCCGTCCGAACTGGGGGATTTTTCTCTGTATGACTGGTCAGTTAACGGTGATGGGTCTGGATAGTAGGCACGCAACACACGTTTGTAGCGAGAATGTGTGATTTCTTAAACTGATCTTCACCAGACAGCTGTGTGAGTTCCCGCGCCGTTTCAGCAGTTGATTGCCTATGCTTTTGTGTTTTTAGGGTCTAAATAACAAAAAGAATTTACCAGCAGGGGGTGCTATGATACGCTGTTTGGAAAACATTGCTACCTTCATGGAAGCTTTGCCCATGGATTCTCCCAGCAGCCTCTGGACCACCATCAGCAACCAGTTTCAGACATTTTTTGCCAAGCTGCCTTGTGTTTTACCTCTGAAGGTAAGCCGAGTTTAGGATCTCGTTTTAAATGACTTTCTCACCGTTTTCAGACCATTTGTTTACAGGGAACAACACAAGAAGCGGAGTCTTGGGTGATTTAATGTGTTCCAAAGGACTATAAGGAATCTGCCTGCCATGGAATGAAGAGAATTATTTAGGTGGTTCTCTCCAGTATTAAAATGATGGCAATACGGAGTGGGCATTTTGTTGCCGACTATGAATATGATCAGTGATTGCATGTCTCCAGTGGATTTAAGAAAGACCAGGAAGACATTAGCTTGTGTTTATCTAGAAATTTTTCTCAGGTGGATATTAAGTAAATAAGGAAATAAAATAGTTTTGTCTAAAAGGAACCCAGACATAAAATGTAAAGTTTCAATTTTAGATAGTTATATAAAGAGAAATGCTTGCTTGTGTATTTTTCAATAAAGTCTCTGCAAGACCAAGATAATGTTTCCGTTTGACTGCTTATCCCCACACCATATCATCCCCCAAGAAACAACACACAGTTACCTAGCTGGAAATCTGGTGGCCCGAGCATTAGCAACACAACCCAGTAAATGCAAATAAGAAGCCTATATTGATAAAGCTGAGAGAAACCTGCAAGAATTGTACTGTCCAATGCACCCATTTTCCAAACAGGGGACTGCAAATTCAGAGAGATGCTGTGATTTGGCTGAAACAGCTTGGTGGTAGTAATGCGGAGATTAGAAGTCAAGTCTCCTGACTCACAGTCCAGTGCTCTTTCCACTAGCAGACTCCTAGTGCCCCTTTAGAGTGGGATGAGTTGAAGGCATTCACGGCTCGAGCAGGGGGAGAAGAGAAGGCTGGTGGCACTGCTTTGAACCTCACCTTCTTGAGGTTTTTTGTGCTTTCTCTGTGCAGATCACAGATAGAAATATTTAACTCATAACAAGATTAATCACTTGTTGATCTGACAAATGATGTTACTTGTTGGTAGCTCCACTTCTGAAATGAGTATTATATGTATGTAAAAAACCTTGATAAAGATAAACTACCTGTGATAATACCTTTTTCCAAATCAGCAGATACTATTCATCTGTAAGGGGAATAACTCAGGGACCCTTAGCTTGGTGTGTGCTGCTTTGAATTTGATGTTACTAAGAGCAGCAGGGGTTCACAGGAGGGATCTTACCACCTTTCACATTCTGAGATCCTTGTTTGCCCACAAATCTGGAGTAGCTGAATAAATCCAAGCAAGGAAGATTGGCCCTTTGAAACCATGTATGTGTATAGCTACTGTACATGTACACACATAAGAAATCAAGGCCACATTTAACATGGACACACAGAGCCTCCTTCAAACCAGAAAGCCAGTCAGGGCCAGAGTCACACACTCTAGAGAAGGGGTAGGGCAGGTATGGCAAAGCCCAATGCCTATATGCAGATATGATGAAATATTTAACAAGAACACTGAGAATGGGAAGTGTTGCCAGCTGCAAACAACTGGTTTACCTAATTTATAACAATCAGCCCTGCCCACAGGGACCCTGCTTTGCAAGGTTAATGAGTGAAGTGGAATGAGATAAGGTAATAAGAATTGAGACCCTTGAGAATTGGAACACACCAGTCCTTCTACTGGTGTCAGCTGCTGCTCTTCACCTGCCGCTTGTTGTCATGAGGGAACACAGGCCTCATGTTGTCGATCTCCCTATGTTTTCCAAGATGACATTTCCTGATTTTTAAATCACTGTGGGGGCCTGATGAGCAGCCAGTTTTCAGCCTCTGATTTAAAGTAGTGTAAATGTCACATCTACTCCAATGGGTATTGAGCAGATTAAATAGACCAGTGGTTCCCTTAAAAGGTACTTGTGAAATACTTTCAGGATTTGTGTAAGAATTTGCCCTGCTAGGGCAGATCTGGGCACTGCCTCTGATCGCCTTATGCCTTTGTTTTTAAGCTCTGGGAAAAATAATAAGCCATTGAAAAATCTTCTGTAGTTTGTTCTGATCAGTTTAGAGAAGCAGACCTCCAGCTTCAGTATGCATCATGTCCCTCAAGGACTTGCTAAAAGACAGATTGCTGGGACGATTACAGAGTTTCTGTTTCAGCAGGGGTAGGGCCTAAGGATTTGCATTCTAGCGTTTCCTGATTTTTAAATCACTCTTTTTAAAAATAATGTAAATGTCACATCTACTCTGATGGGTATTGGGCAGAACCAGGTAATAGAGACGCCGCTGGCCCAGGGATTCCACTTGGAAAGCCACTGGCTTAATCTTGAATAGGTTAATACACACAGCTGCAGAAATTTAACTCTAGCCTGTTATTGTGATATATTTACAATGTTAAATAACATCATTGTGTATTCATGCTGTAACATTTCCACCCCCCCCCCAGTCCCAGCAAACTCAATTTAAAAAATATATTTTGGTGTGGAATCTTGCCAAAGTAAGACTCTAATAAATATGTAAGACATGATTTTCTCTTGTAGAAATTTTACTGCTTTTTCCCCAGGTTTTTGTCATGTCTTTTCTTAGCAGAGAAAGGGCAGGTGAAACTGGTTCTTATTTGAACTAATGGTTTTTAAATAGAGCTAAGTATTTATACTTGTAAATACTCATATTTTCCTAATATGGCCTTTCACAAATTAGTGTACCTCTTTAGAGTTGAATACATTTAATATCTACCTACCTATCCACCTATGTGTCTGTCGTTTATTCATCCATCCATCCATCCATCCATCCATCCATCCATCCATCCATCCATCTCTTTATTCAACTTTCTGATTTAACTTTAGTGCTGTATCTTTGTAGAATAGTTTAGGAACTACGTTTATTTAATTGTTTAGCATTGTTTAATTAAAATTATTTTGACCTGAGAATGATTTTTTTCCAACATGAATACATGGCACAGGAAACTGTAGAAAGGTGGTCATAGTTTAGATTTTTTTCTTTTTGCTAAAATAAATGCTTTCAGGAAATATTTGAAGCAAAAATATTTGTATTAAGAAAGGAACTGACATTAACTTTTTTCATGTTTATTCACAGTGTTCTTTAGATTCCAGTTTGAGAATTATGATTTGCCTCTTGAAGATCCCCTCTACCAATGCCACAAGGGTATGTATGTTTCAGAGAAACATAACCACTTGATCAGTCAATTATTTTTTTAACCTAAAAAGACAGACATGTAGCAATACTAAAGAAATAGTTTTGCTCCTTACCACTCCTCATGCTACATCAGTTGTCGAGTATGAAGAGCCCTAATATGTGGCAATGTCATTTTTTATAATTGATCCTCCTGATCCTGGGCCATGCCCACCAGTCCATCCCCATGCTACTATCTAGGTTACCTTTCTAAACACAGATCTCATTGTGTTGGTTCCTTGCTTAAAAATCTTTGATAATGTTTCGTTTCTTTTGGGATAATATCCAAATTCCTTGATGTGACATACAAGAAGTCACTTTATAACTTGCCAGCCTACCTTTCCAGTTTAATCTTCGGCGACTTGTCCCATCCCTTGTGCCCCCTCTCCTAGAATCAGCATTATTATCATCAAAACAATCACCACCATTTGTTGAGCACAGCATATGGCAGGCATTGTGCTTAGTGCTTTACATATATGAACTTACTCAATTTCATAGCTCCCTGCCTCTGCCAAGGCCATTTCCTTTGTCTGAAATGCTTTATACCCTTGTGTCTGTGGTGAACACCTCCTCATTCTTCAAGGTCCCATTTGAAGACAAATGCTTATATTATCTGTAGCAACTTCCTTCTATAACAGCTCCCACAATACTTGATAGAGCTTTCTATATGAGCACTTATGTTGTCTTGAAGTCTCCCCGATGAGACTGTGAGCTTCATGAAGGTCACTACTGTGTCTCATTCGTTTTTGTATTCCTACCTTCATTTCTGGGCTGCATTATCTATATGTAGTGGTGCAATAATTTCTATCACAATACCTTGTAATTACTAGTTAATATACCAATACTCATCTTGTGCAGTTATTTAACTTGACTGCACTTTCAGAGACTCATAGTTTATGCTAGAAAGTTATAAAGAGATTATTTGGTTAATCTGCTCATTTGCAGACAAGGAAACAGGCTCAGAAAGATGAAGTGTCTTGGCCAGCGTCATATAGCTCATTAGTAGAAGATTTGAGACTTGAACATAGGTCCTTTGAGTCCAAGTTCCTTGGTTTTTCTTTTGTACCATAGTGCTCCATCACCATGCTGCTGGTAGTCAACAGTACATAGAAGGCATATAGAACCAAACTGACCCTTATGGGTGGGATTCAGATGGAGAAACCAAAATGGGCAATGACTTCCTGATAAACATCAGCAGGAGGTTATGTAGTGATGAATGTTATCTAAGCTGTGGTGCTTTGGTACTTACACACAAGGGTGGTTTGCATTACTTATAGATAATAAGAGCAAGATTCAATATAGGCTTGAATCCAGGTTTCTCTTTTTGACCAATAAGGGTGCATTATATGTCATCTTGAGACACTCCTATCCCCACTCATCCATTGTCGGCGTTTCAAGGCAGCAACAGTTACACAGAGCAAAGAATACTGAATAAACCGTGCTGTTTCAAAGAGTTTCCTTAAGATGTTTCCATGTGGGAAGATGTTTTTCTGTGGGGAATACAAACAAGTAAAAGACATAACTCCTACCCTCAGGAGCCACAAATTTGTAATGAGTTCATTTTTGTATCAATAAGGAAAAAGGACCTCAAAAATGATTATATCCTTTTATTTAGTCATTCCTTTTCTGGGAATCTATTCTAAGGAAGAAAATGAAAATGTAATTTCATGCAAAAATGAGTTTATTGGGGGTGTTATTTATAGTAAAATTGACTTTTGTGGCCATTAAAATGCATGAGTATGAAGAATTAAATGGCACTAGAAATTTGTTATATTAAGTTAATAAAAACCAAAATATAGGATTGTGTATATGTAAGATTTCAACTAAGTAAACGTGTATACAGTGAAGAAGGGAAATACAGCAAAATGTTATCACTATACAAAATGTGATCTGTACTTTCCTACATATCCTGAGTTTGCACGTTGAGTGTGTGTTACTTTTATAATCCAGACAGTAAGCACTGTAGAAGTTGAGAAGTAGTGGAAATCAGGGTGTGGAAATCTTTTGGAAGCTAATTAGAATCCTAGCTCCTCTATAGAGCAATTCTACCTCTGGAAACTTGCCCCAGAACTTGGGTTTGAATTGCACTTGATAGCGCTACAGCCTTAGGCAAGTTACTTGTCTACTTAACTGCCTCAGCTGCAGTGTAGGGAGGGACACTAAAGCTTCAGAGGGTTAATAATGAAGATCATAGCTGACATTGATGGAGAGCTTACTGCTGCCAAGTGCCTTACTACATTTTCTCCTTTAATTCTTACAACAACCGTAATGACGTGGAGGCCATTATGATCCCTTTTTTACACAGGAGAAAACTAAGTCCCAGAAAGGTTAAATCTCTTATTCAAGGTCATAGAGAGCTAGAGTTTGAAAACGCTTGTGCCAGATTCTAGCACTTGTGTTATGACCTATATTATAACAATGCTGTCTCCCAGGATAATTATAAGAAATGTCAATGATATAAACTATATGAAAGCATCTAACTCTGCCTGTCACTCATTAGGTGATCAATAAATATTCTAAATAAGAAAGCATGTGGAAGTAAAACTGACCCTTTAGGGGTGGGATTCACATGGAGAGACCAAAGCAGGACGATGCCTTCCGGATAAACATTGGCAGAAGGTTGCATCATGATGAATTTTATTTAAGCTATAGTCCTTTGGCACTTACACACAAGGGTGGTTTGTGTTACTTAGCTGAGAAGACAGATTTCAGGAAGATCTGAATCTGATGAACCCATCCATAGACTCCTGAAGGTTCTGAGAAAAAGAATGGAAGATCCTGATGCAAACCTCACAGAGTCCTAATTGCTCAGGGTGGACATGAAGATAGCATTATAGTTAGATAGGTTTGTAAATGTATGCCTCATGGAAAAATGAACTCTCTTTGAGCAATGAAATGATTTAATCATGTTCTTTGAGCCATTGATCAAAGGCTCAGTTTTGTTTTAATTAGACCACCAGGGTTGCTACAGTAGCCACCTGGCAACAGATTTTAAGTAAAAAAAGAATGATTCCACTAGTTAAAGTATAATAAGATTTCAATGCTTTTTTTCTTAAGAAAGAATCAGCAATTGACTTTAGTTGGTGCCAATCTCATTGCAGAGTTTGTTGGAACCGTTTTCAAAACTGCTCAGCTTTGTAATTCAGAATGCTGTCTTCACCCTGGCCTACCTGGTAGAGCTGTGTGGCTTGTGTTACCGAGCTTTCACTAAGGTAAGGCTCCATACGTGTGTTCTCCTGAAACTGAAGCCTGGCAGAAATATTTTCTTTCGAATCATTCTCAAATCCCTTTCAGGTCTTTTGCTTCAGTATAGTTAAAAATGAGTAATTCTGTTGGGCATGGTGGCTCACACCTGTAATCCCAGCAACACGTGAGGCTGAGGCAGGAGGGTTGTGTGTTTAAGACCAGCCTGGGCAATACAAGAGTACCTTGTCTCTAAAAAAAAAGAAAAGTAAGAAAAATTAGCTGGGTGTGGTAGTGTGTGCCTGTAGTCCTAGCTACTCTGGAGACTGAGGCAAGAGGGTCTCTTGAGCCCAGGAGGTTGAGGTTGCAGTGAGCTATGATCGTGCCACTGCACTCCAGCATGGGCAACAGAGTGAGACATGGTCTCTAAAAAAAAAAAAAAAGAGAGAGTAATTTTATTGAGATCTAGTAAATATCATAAGAAGGAAACACTTTATACATAATATACATAAACTGTATCTAAGATACGCAGATTTGGAGAATTGAGGGTTGTGTGCTTTAGAAGAGAAGAGGTATTTTGAATGAGATGAGATAATGGTCTCCATGACCTCCTAAGGTCCTTTTCAAGTTCACCATCCTGTGATTAGTAGGCATGCCATCACTACATATCATTTTTATACCCAAAGTGGAAAAATATTCCCTTGTCATTTACAAATGTCATTTACAAAGCCTGTAGATAGCTTCTTCATTCTCATGATTTGTCTGTCTCCCCAGTTCTGAGTTCTTGGCCTCTGAGATTGTAATCTCATCTTTTGTCATCTTGCCTTAATAATGGTTTCTCTATTGCATTATCTTTAGCACCCCCTGCCCCCTACTGAGAAAGTGGAAAAGTACTGCATGCCCAGTGGATACAGCAGCCTTGCTGGAGCTGGTAGATTCTGTCCTAATGGAAAATCAGAAGGCAGGACAAATTGGGAGCATTTCTGTCCTTCAGAACAATGTACAAATGTTACCCTTCCAATGTCCAAATTTTCCAAGTTGATTTTCAATGGGGTCTCTGTTTTTATTTTTCTCTCTTGAACATTCAGAATGCTCCTTTATGCATGTTCACTTCTATAAACCCTTTATTTTCCTCATAAAAATCTAATTTTATGCTAAGGCTTTTATTCTATTTAAAATACCCTTGTCTCCTTTCTTACCAACTTGTGTCCATTCTGCCATGTTAAGTGTTCCATGGTAACATTTCTTTTGGTTTTTCTGATTATAAACTATTTATTACTCTGCCTGGAGCAATATGTTTTCAAACTACCAAGATAATCAGCATTTTTTTCTCTTTTCAAATCCTTCTTGAAAGATAACTTCTTCCTTTTTTTTTCCGCTTATAAAAGTAGATCTATAAGGTACAGCACCAAATACAATAGAAAGATATTCTATATTTAGAAGTCATTTTATTTCTTTATTGTCTTTACATTTGATTCGTTTAAATTATATCTTTTTTAGAAGAAAGGTCATAATAAGTTTGTTGTACACTATAAGTTTGTTGTACACATTAAGTTGTACACTATAGGTATTGATTACAGGAGACCTTCCAGCATGCTGAATTCAAGATATTCTTGGTTTGAATATTCATTTTACATGGTATCCCCTCATAATCCATCATATGTTTAGTGGCCTCTCACTTCTTTTTTTTATTTTTTGAGTAAGAGTCTCACTCTGTTGCCTGGGCTAGAGTGCCCTGGCATCAACCTAGCTCATAGCAACCTCAAACTCCTGGGCTCAAGCAATCCTACTGTCTCAGCCTCCCCAGTAGCTGGGACTATAGACATATGCCACCATGCCCGGCTAATTTTTTCTATATATTCTTAGTTGTCCAGCTAATTTCTTTCTATTTATAGTAGAGACAGGGCATCGCTCTTGCTCAGGCTGGTTTTGAACTCCTGACTTTGAGCGATCCGCCCGCCTCGGCCTCCCAGAGTGCTAGGATTGCAGGCGTGAGCCACCAGGCCTGGCCTGGCCTCTCACTTCTTATTGTCATCTATACTTTCTCATTCCAACACAAAATGATTATCACTCGTAGAAAGCTTCAATCCAGGGTGTTCCCACCTTTCTCATAGATAATGATAAACTATAAGAAATAGTTAAGAAAAATAGCTATATCTAATTGGGACTTCTTCATTATATAATTAAAGTCATGGAAAGGCAAGAGCTTTGGAGACTTCCCCTTTTGGCAATTATGGTAGTCTAGATAACCTGAAAGCTGTCCCACTTAACATACTATAAGGGCTGGATAAAATGTAATAAACAAGATTTTAAATGTCTAGCTAATTTTATAAGAATGAAAGGGGCAAAAGTGAAGAAAGAAATTTTCCAAGTTGATTTTCAATGGGGTCTCTGTTTCTATTTTTCTCTCTCGAACATTCAGAATGCTCCTTTATGCATGTTCACTTCTATAAACCCTTTATTTTCCTCATGAAAATCTAATTTTATGCTAAGGCTTTTATTCTATTTAAAATACCCTTGTCTCCTTTCTTACCAACTTGTGTCCATTCTGCCATGTTAAGTGTTCCATGGCATGTTCCATGCCCCAGAATGAAAGGGGCAAAAGTGAAGAATCAGAATGATAAACATATAAGTAGTCCTGGGTGGGAGTTGCTTGTCTGGGTAATTTAGTGGCTTGAGTTTTAAAAGCCCACCCACATAGGGAAAGGAGAAGAAGCCTTGGGACTAATCCAGGCTGACAGTTGGAGCTGACTTACCCCAGCAGAAGGTCAAAACTGTTGAAAGCTTATATACTAGGTAAAAGGGTGGTTTGGAAAGAACATATTCTTATATGAAAGTGGCAAAGAATGGTATCTGTTTCAGCCTGGGAATTGGGAGAAAGATTTGTCTTTCTTGAGAATTAGTAAGCATGGGCCTATCTTTGAACAGGTTTAGAGTTTGAATTTATAATACTGCATGCTCTGGGAATGCCCAAGTTGAAAAGTCAAGTAATATTAGTGCTGAGCAAGTACTAGCTTTTGAATGTCTGGGAGAAACAAGCTCAAAAGCAAGCCTCAAACCTCCCTGGAAGGATATGCCTTCAACCTAGGCCCAACAAGATTCCCACAGTTAAAATCTTGATGAACATAAACTCACAATCTAAAATTATAACAACAACAACAAAAATGAAGAAATAACCTACCTTGAGCTAAATTACCAAAATCAACAACAGCAAGATTATTTCCCCCAAGGACTTCCAGTATTAAAACTATGCAATAGAGACTATAAAAACATACTTTGCATGATAAACATGTAAAGGATAAATAAAAATCACAAGAACAGATCTAGTCACTTTCAAATAAAAAGAGAGAAAGAACAACCAGACAGACCCAGACAGACAGACCAAATAGATTTGAACACAATAGAAATCCTAGAGATGAAAAACAGTCACGAACATGAAAAAAAAAAACACAAAAAACCCTAAATGAACAGGTTAAACAGCAAATTAGACACAGCCAAAGAGAGAATTGGTGAAATGGAAAATAGATCTGAAGAAATTACCTAGAATACAACAAAACAAGATAAAGAAATAAAGGATATAAAGAGAAGATCTAACATATTATATGTTAGATCTAGATATTATATATCTAATAAGTGTTTCAGAGAAGGAAAATAGGCTTTTTATCAATTAATTTTTAATTCTTTGATTCAGGAAGCACAATGAGACCTAAAAGTTTTACAAATAAAGTTTTACCTTCTTATGTCATAGTCTACTTGAGTAGGTACAACTTGGCAGAACAGCTGAGACAAAGAAAATATTTTAAGAACAATTAAGAGAAAAGACACTCTAAAGATAAACTGACAACAAGCTTCCCAATAGCACAATGGAAGCCAGAAGATAATGGGAAAAATGTCTTCAAAATGATAAGGAAAAAGAACTATCTACCTGGAATTCTCTACCAGCTAAGTTATCCTTTAAGAGTGAAGGCCAAATAAATAGGCTATTAGGAAAATAAGAAACTTTCTAACATCTTCTTACTGAAACAACTACTGAAAGATATATTGAGATAAGAAGGAAATTGAGCTGTGAAGGAAGGAGTGAAAGGTAGGAAGGAATGATGCTCAAAGAAATTGGTAAAGTGTGGAAATATAGGGAATCATTAACAATATAAAGCATTAATAATAATAATGTTAATCAGATGGGTATAAAGACTAAAATAGTGGATAACAATAACCTATAAGATGATGGTGTGTGTGTTGAGGGGTGGAGATTGGAATTAAAGCATTCTACATTGTTTACAAGAAGGGCAGACATAATGAGTAACTTTAAACTGTTAAGGATACATGTAAATGTTTTAAATGTAAACTCCAAAGGCCAGAAATACAGTGTATGAGTCCCAAATAAGTAGAGAATAAAACAGAAGTAAAATTTCAATTGAGACAAAAAGAATCATAGAACAAGTGGTAATAAACACAAGTAAGATGATAGAAATAAATTCTAAATATTCCAGTAATTTAAATAATTATAAGTTTGTTAGATTTGTTATGGATTGTCAGATTGGATTTGAAAAATCGAGCTACATATTATTTATGAGACCCATCTAAAATATGCCTAAAATTCTGAGAGAATTTGAAAGAAAAAGGTTGAAAAAGATATACCAGGCAAATACTAATTAAAAGAAAGATGAAATCAGTAAACTGACTTTAATTGATAAAGCATTATTATAAAGTAAGTCACCATATATTGATAGAAGGAACAATTAGCCAGGAAAATGTGATAATTCTAAAACTCCATAGAGCTAATAATATAGCCTCCAAATATATAAAACAAAAATTAATAGAATTAAAAGGAGGAATTGAAAAATTCACAATCACAGTGGGAGATTTTAGTGACTCTCATAATTGATAGATTAGGCAGATGAAAAATGAGTAAGACTATAGTGTGTTTGAACAATACAATGAGCAAATTAGATCTAATGGACATAAAAAGAATCTTGATCCACCAATGGAGAATATATTGAAAAATAGGAAACATTTTAAAGTATAGAGCAGACAATAGGCCACAAATTAAGTCTTAACACATGCTATAGAGTCGGTTTCAAGGAGACCAAGTTCTCTAATCACAATGCAATTAAATTATAAATCCATAACAAGACCATTACTGGATATAGGTGTTCAAGTGGGGCCTAAACAAGGGTTCACATCTAAGTAGACACCATTCACATGTTAGATATATTAAATTTTGTTGAGTATTGAGGCAGGTGTAGGGATTTGGGGCTTCCTGGTTAAGTCCTAGAACAGCTGGAAGAGGCTCTCCTCACATAAAACCACACCAGGTCATAGGCCCCAACAAGCATGGAGAAGAGTATACATGTACACATCACACATGTACACACAGGTACAGATTCTTTTCTTGACTGTCCTTATTCTCAGATGTCTGAATTCAGTCCCCCCAGCAGATTCTGACCCAGTCACTTTACCTGCACAGTGGTGTGTGTGTAGAGTGTGTGAATGTGAGGCAGTGTGGGTGGGTGTGAGTGGGTGAGATTGCACATGTACTCATGCAGCCAGAGCTGTTGACTGCTGGGGCTCTGAAAACTCATAGTGCTGTTCAGGTTTTGCAGTCGTATATTTGTGTGTGTGTGTGTGTGTGTGTGTGTGTGTCTGTGTGTCTGTGTATGTACTTTTCCCAATTCATACAAAGGTGCTATGGGTCAATGGTGTCTGGGAATTGCTATATTTGGAAATTAAAAAAATATTTTTAAATAGTTTATAGACCAAAGGAAATATAAGAGAATTTAGAAAAATATTTAGAACCAAACAGTTATGAAAATGCTACATTCCAAAATGTGAGAGATGTAGCCACAGAGATATTTAGAAGAAAATTTGTTGTCTTAAATACTTTTATTGGAAAAGAAGAAAAGCTAAATGAGCTAAACAAGTCAATTTAAGTTAAAATAAGAATAGCAGGGTAAACACAAAAAAAATTAAAAGAAGGAAATAGTGAAATAAACTTGAGACATTTTAATAAGAAAAAAAAAGGAAGGAAATAGTAATGATAAGAGCAGAAATAGATGAAATAGAAAACATAGATACCATAGCGGATTAATGAAACCAAAGGATGGCTCTTTGACTGGACTAATAAAATAGACAAACCTTTGGCAAGACTGATAAAGAAAAGCAGATAAAAAGCATAGATAAAGAACATCAGTAGTGAAAAGGGAACATAACTGCAGACACAATAGAGATTTAAAAATGAGCTACTTGATACCATCTTGGACAACAGGGATAATTTTCTCAAAAAATCTAATATGTAACAATCAGAAAAAAAAAATCTGACTAAACTTAAACGATGAAAAAATGGAATAAGTAATTAAAAATCTACCCATAAAAACCATTCCAGCTTTAGAGACAAATTCTACTAAACATTTAGGAAGAGTTTGATCTGTGTATGTACTTTATACAAACTAATGAGATGGCAAGAAAAGAACACTTCCCAACACATTTTATGAGTCCACTAGAATCTTGATACCAACCAGACAAGGGCAATAGGGGAAAGGGAAATTATGGGTCAGTATTCTTCATAGAAGCAAAAATTCTGAATGAATAATAGCAAATCAATGCATTAAAAATAGGGCCTCATGACTCAGTTGGAATTCTCTTGAAATATATAAATGAATAAATATTAAAAGATCTATAAATGTCACCATTTTACCAGATTAAAGGAGAAAACTTTTAATGATATCTCATCAGATGCAAGAAAAGCATTCTTTATCATTTGACATTCATTTATCAAAACTCTTCTCAAACTAGGAATAGAAGGGAACTTCCTCAACTTGATAAAGGGGTCTGGGGTCTACCAGAACCTCTAAAAATCATGATGTTAATGGTGAAATGCCACGAGCAATCCCTTTAAAATCATAAATAAGACAAGGATGTCTACTGTCACTTCTTCTATTCATTGTCGTGCTGGAGGTCCTATTCAGCAAGACAGGAAGAAGAAATCAAAGGCATAACGATTGTAAAAGAAAAATACAACTCTCATTTTCTGTAGATGATGTGATTACAAATGAACCAGAGAGAATCTATAAATACCTCTTGAGAACTTCCAAGAAGCCTCAGCAAGGATGCTAGATAAAAATAAATACCCAGAAATCACCTATTTTAATATTCAGCTAAAAATAATTATAAAATTTCATTTATTGTAATGACAAAAAAATAAATCTGACAAGAATGTGCAATACTTTTTTGGAGATTACCAGAAAAATTTATTGAAAAACATTAAAGAATGTTAGATAAATGGAGACAGATCTCATGTTTGTGGATCAGGACCTAGTATAATAAAGATATCTAATTCTCACAAAATAACCTATAAATTTACTATAATTCTAATAAAAATCCCTGACTTTCTCTTCTGATAGTGGTGGACTACCACTATCAGATCAGTGGTGGACTACCACTACCACATAATTTGAACCCATCCTCCCACTTAACCTAAAAAGTAAAAAAAAAAAGGTGAACAAAATGTTTTCTGAAAACTTGCTTTTAGCATCAAAACGCAAATCCAGGCCGGGCATGGTGGTTCATTCCTGTAATCCTAGCACTCTGGGAGGCCAACACGGGCAGATCTCTCAAGGTCAGGAGTTCAAAACCAGCCTGAACAAGAGTGAGACCCCGTCTCAACTAAAAATAGAAATTAATTGGCCAACTAAAAATATATAGAAAAAATTAGCTGGGCATGGTGGCACATTCCTGTAGTCCCAGCTACTTGGGAGGCTGAGGCAGGAGGATCGTCTGAGCCCAGGAGTTGGAGGTTGCTGTGAGCTAGGCTGACGCCACAGCACTCTTGTCCAGGCAACAAAATGAGACTCTGTCTCAAAAAAAAAAAATGCAAATCCGATATAGAAGTATGAGGCTAACATCTGGGAGAGCGCAGAAATGCAAAGCTGTGGGTCTATCACTGATGGTCATTTTTGCCTTGGAAGTGTTTGTCAATCTGGAAGATGTGACTGAGAGGCTGAGCTGCAATTTTGTAAGCTCTATAAGGCTAGGGGGACAAAAGTCATAATCCAGACCTTACCAAGGCTGGGGACCCTGACACTGCACCTTCCAATCATATATGTTTGGCTGAGACCACAAAGTGAAGAAAACCCAGAAGTAAACTTGCCTGCCCACGGACACAGCTCAGTGTCAAGCCCTGTGCTGGCCCAAGGTGAGATATTACAAAAAGGCTTGAGTGTGTGTTAAGGTAACCGTGGTCTGCTACTGCCTCCAGGCACCTGGCAAAAAACAAACAGAAAGCTTTTTGAAGGTAGATAACATTTCAGGCAATTTATTTCTGTAATTTTTTAAAAAAATAAATCATCCAACACACTGAATCAAAGATAACCAGACATACGAGCAGGCAGGATACAATGAGTGAAAATGAGTAGAAAAAAAAGACAATGGCTACAGACCAACAGGGACTCCAGTTGCTTGATTATGAAAGAATCAAGAGAAGACACACAGGTCCTCTGAGATCCCAGCAACGTGCTGTTGTTTGTCTTGGGTTACATGAGTGTTCGATGCACCTTGATCCATTTACGTGAGTGCTCAATGCACCTTGATCCACTTACCTGTACACTTATATTTTATGTACTTTATTGCATATCTGTTATATTTGACACTAGAAAAGGCTTACAAAATTGAAACCAATTCCAACATTTCATCAACAGGAGGACTGATCAATGAATTTTGGTATGTGCATATAATAAAATGTTAAGTTGTTGAGTTGAAAGAACTAGAGCTACATGTATCAATATATAGGGATTAGCTTCAAAAACATAAGGTAAATAATTGTAAGTTGCAGAACAATATGCACAGTATATCATTATGTAATGGAAAGTGTGAAAAATGCAAAACAACATTGCATATTAATGGAGGCATACATATGCAGTCAAAGTGTAAAAACACACACTAAATAATATAATCACCAGATTCAGAACAGTGGCTACTTCAAGGAAGGGAGGAAGGAAGGAAGAAAATAGGGCACTATATACATAGCTTCAACTGTTCTGTAATGTTTTATTTATTATTTGAAAAGATAAGTCAAATAAAGCAAAATGATACTCGTTGACAAAAATAAATGGTAGGTACATAATATATATCATTCTTTCTATTTTTCTGTATGCTTGAAAAGTCTTGTAGTCTATTTAAAAAGTAAGTTCCTTGGAGAGAACATGGAACCCTTTAAACAGTTGTACATGCTTCTCTCTAAGTCATTTTATATTAAAATTTTCTTTTAGATGTGTTTAACTGTGGCAGTTCTTAGAACCTGTTTCTTGTAAATAGGAACCAAATCCTGTGGTTTCAGTATTTAATAGTTAGCCAGTCTTTCTCTTATCCACTAAATTATGTGTTCTCAGTGGTTCAGTAACTCATAAAGCACATAAAAAGGCTTTTTTTTGTTTTATTTTATTTCTTAAGGACAGTTCACTGTGCACTTTTAAGTACTGTTGTTTTTGTTGTTGTTTGTTTCTGATCTGTGAATCTTTCGGGAGCTCTTTTGACATAGATCTACTCTAATTGGATTTTTAAAATCACTTACCTTCTTCTACTTTGTTTTATTTAGGAGCGGGATAAATTCTACTTGTCACGTAGCGTTGTTCTAGAACTTCTGCAGGCTCTGAAGCTCAAATCTCCTTTACCAGATACAAACCTCCTTCTGCTTGTTCAGGTAGGCTTATACCTGATTCCTACAACTTCTTATGAGATCCACATGGGTTTGGAAAAAGTAAGGGAGGTGTGGAGCATATGCATAAAACCAAATGTGTTCACCCAGAGGTAAGAAATAATATATATTAGGGTCATGATCTAACTAATACTATGCACTTGGCACTTGGATTGGCTGAGAAAGGCACAAAAGGAGTATTTCTTTTCTTCCTACTGTGGAACTAGTTCTGCAAGGGATAGAAAGAAGACTGAAACAACGATTTCTGTCCTCAAGAAATTTGTAATTCCAGTGGGTCAGGGGAAGCTCACTCAGCACAGCTGAGACAGGAGGACTACTGACGCCAGACATGGGGAAGCAGGCTGAGGTCTGAGTGCAGAGTTGGATGAGTATGGGGGGGGGGTCACCAGATCTCTGTGAAGCAGAGGTGAAGGGGAGGCTGAACCACACCAGATATGGTCAAATGACAGGGTACCCTGTGAATCAGCTCCCGTGGGACCAGTAGGGCAGGGCAGCTTGAACGCATATAAAACAGCCTCTGGGAAACGGGCAGCGATTCTGCTTTTGGTTGCAGGGCTGCTTGTGAAGGCCTGCAGCCCTTCATCCCCCATGTCCTTAACTCAGCATTGTAGGCAAACATGCAGGTTTTGGTGACCCAAGACGGGCTATTAGTAGTGTCATGAGAGAGACACAGAGAGAGAAAGAGAGAGAGAGGTAAACAAAGTCCTAGCGGACAGTTGAGAGCAGGAGGGATCCCACCCCACATGACATGAAATCAGGGAAGACTTCATGAAGGAAGTGGCGATGGAGCTGAGTCACTAAGGCCTGGTGGGTCAGGCAAATATCTTTGCCTAGGATTGAGATTCAGCCCAGAGGCTGACTGGCTTCAAGCAATGGTGAAGGCTTAGGCAGGACGGTGGGGTGAATTTAGGGATATTGACATGAGGATGAGGTTGAGGAAGAGCAGGCTGGGGATGGAAGAAGGCTCATGAGGCATTATGAGCCCTAACGTGGCCTAGTTGCTGTCTAGGATGCTGAGGAAATAGAAACAAATAAACCGTGGCCTGTCCTTCCAGGAGTCCTTCCAGTCTGGTGGGTGATGCTGACATGTAAACAAAACATTCCCACATGGCGTAGTGGGTGCCTGAGTAGAGACGTGTACTCAGCTGGGAAGTGGTGTAGGAAAGGGCCCACGTGGGCCCTGAAGGATGCACAGGGGTTCAGCAGTTTCCCTGAAGAGTGGAGGGGAAAGCAATTGTCATTTACAGTCTAACGTCCACTGCCTGGTCTCCCTGCCCCCACCGACCGTCAGGACCAGAACTGAGTTTCTCTCAAAGGCTTGCAATGCAATGAAAAGTTGGGTGAGTTCAGCTTTCCAGGGGACACCGGCGCTCCCGGAGAGCGCGTGCGGGGAGCTAGTGACCGCGGGAACGTGGCAGCAGTGGGCGTTGGGCGCGATGCTGTCGGAATGACATGGCCCGCCTTGCACCAGGATGCCAGACGGCCCAGGAGGGAGACAGAAGCAAAGTCACAACCAGAAAGCATCTGCGCTCCCAAGGAGAGGCAAACTTGGGATGTCTCCTGCCGTAGCTCGTGGCCGCGCATCGGCAGCCGCACTGCCTTTGCGCACGGGCAGCGCTGACCGCCGACGGCGAGGCCTGATGGGCTCTGCGCTGGTATTTTGGAGGAGAGAGCAGGTGAACAGAGTGTAGTGAGAGAGACCGGGAGGGAGTGAAGGTCAGCAGGTTGAGAGTGGCCGGAGGTCACTTGCCTCTGGTAGTGCTCCGGCGGCGAGGGGTGTGCCACCGCAAAGCGATCTAGATTTCAGGGCCCCGAGGCGTTTCCTGTGGGCGTTGGATGGTGTTCTCCGAACTGCCCTTGGTCTGGAGCAGGGCAGGCCTGTGTGGCTGATCGTCCTGGGGTCTGGCACCCCATGCTGTGACTATGGGGGGGGGCTGGTTCTCTATGAAGTACATTAGTCAACCATAATAAGCACTTGTCACAAATCCGCAAAGGAACACTGACAGTTCAAATTACCCAGTGCTTAAGGAAACCATGAAAACAGTGATTACTGCATCACAGTTAGGTGAATAAATAACAAAAACAAATTAGTTTTGGGAAGGAAGAAAGGGGAAAAGATACTTCTAAATGTGTTTTATGGATTTTCATCTGCCATTCCAAATGTATACCATTTTCATCTTTTTAAAAACAAATACATATTTGTCATTGAATCATTGAGTTGAAAAAAAGTCAAGTCGTAAAATTGCTCAGGTTGGAGAAGTGTTTTGGAGGCATTCTGGGCTTGTGCCCGGGAGAAACAACTTTATGGGCAATATTCCAACCTTCTCCAACACAAGGTGTTACACGGCATGCCATCGTGAAGTAGCATATCCTTACTCTATAAACTCTTAGAGTAAGCCATTTCCATTACTAATGATAGAAATGAAAGTGAGGCTTACCTTAGAAAACAGAGCAGTTCCCTTTTCTGCCCTGCGTCCTGCCTAAGTCTTGGGGAGAAGTCCTCCACGGACCACACGTAGGATGAGGGAGAAGCATTTTTCTTTCTCTTCATGAGAAGTGCATCTTCTGTAGGGTTTCTCTCTTCCTTTTCTCTTGCCCTTGGCTGCCTGGGCCCTGCAAGTGTTCTCTGGAGAACAGCAGAGGGGATCGTCTGTGCTCTGGCAGCTTCTCTTCGTCCATAGGATTGAGGCTGGAGTCAGAGGGAAGCTTTCCCCTTGACTGATTGGCAGTGCCAGCTCCTGGCACCTGTGCAACCAGGCTCACAGTGTGGACAGATGATGTGTCTGGGGCAGGCAGTGACTTTCTTCATGATGTCAGTGACCGTCATCTGAAAGCAGTGAGGTGGGTCTGTTTAACTGAAAATGCAACTTGGAAACATAAAAGAAAGCAATGACTGGGAGGAAAGCCACCCCCACGCGATCCATTGTAAATGACTCTGGCCCCATTAGTGAAAACAGAGTCGGTTGCTGCAATGTTGGGTTTCCCATTCATTCTTTCACCCCATAAGGAACCACTGCTATTTCATCTACTGCTTATTTATTAAATAACTCAGTAGGTAGATGAGCTCACTGAGATGGAACCATTTATCTTCTTCTCATCTTCTCACCGACAGACCATGCCTTTGCTGCTTACCAAATACTCAGGCAGTAAGAGAGGCCCCTCAAAGGACAATGGAACAGTTGCTCAAGGAATGTGGGGTCACCCAAGTTCTAAACATGTCAATGCAGTCACAGGAACCAATCTGGTTTTTAATTCCTAGAAATTCTCCCTGGAGAGCTGGCATCACAGGAATCTCCCAGCCTGCTACGCTGTGGTTATCTAGCCATAACTGCTATTATTTGTTTTTACTGTTGTATGAAGTCGGGTGGCCTTAAATGTTCAGTTAGATTTTTTTTTTCCAAGGAAAAAGGCATGGAGTCAGGAAGGAATTTGCCAAATGGAAAAATTAATTACGTTCTTAAGAATCTAAATTCTTGACCACCAGGACATAGATGACCTTCTGCACTTTGGACTATCATGTTATATTAATTCACATTTATTAACATTTTTGCTTTTGCTTCCAACATTTTCTCTTTTGCTGGCTTGCTGTAGATCTTTTATGTGTAACAGGTCTTGAGGTGGATTAAAGGAGGGTTTTCATAAGGGAGTGATAACTCATTAAAAGCTGCCATAAAGACTATTTAAGTTCAAATCAAAAGTAATTCCTCAGCTCTTATTATGTGTCAAGAGTAGATATTCTGCTAATTTGCATGTTCCACTCCCACTCTGTGGCATATACGCACATATTCAAGGCGTGAGAAATTATGTTGGTGAAAGGTTTTCTTTTAAAGATAGGTTAGTTGTGGGCTGGAGGACAAAGAATGGTAGAGGTACGGCTGTTGTTTTTAATTCATGGAGTTACTGCTGAGTGGGGTTATTAATATTAGTTGAGTTAGTAATAATCTGATCACTGTGAGATGAGAGGTGGAGATACTATTTTGGGTAACATTTTGATAATGAATTTAGTAATGACACTTAATGGATATCTTGTTTCTTTTGTATGCTTTGGTATTCATGGGGGAGTGCGTATTTCAGTGACATGTCTCTCTCTGGAAGTATAGAACTATTCCTTCTACAGCAATCATCATTGCCCTCCCTAATTTAAGTTATATCTTTGTACTTTGAGCAGCTTTATACGATTATGATGGATTTTTTTTTCCAGTTCATGGTTGGCAGCCATAAAAAAACAAAGGCAAAAAGGCTTATTGACTTCTAGGGTGATTTCTGATTCATTCTGACTTGCAGGAGTTATCACAAATCAGACATTTGAATTTGACCTCAGATCTTGACAGGGCGAGGCTGCCAAGCATGCTGACAGTGCGCTCACATTTCGCTGCTTGTTCCACGCTGCTGAGTATGGTAGGGTGGAAAGGCAACTGCCGAAGGGAGATGCAGACATCTGAAGTTTTGCTTCTTCACAACTCTTATCCTGCTCTCTCGAGGGCCCCTGCGGGCCATGCCAGCACACTTGAGGGCGTCCACGACTGGGAACCATCCTTAAAGAAGCAGCTCTGGGTGCTACTCTTGGCTCACACAGTAGATGTGGCTATGTCTTCCTGTGGCCTCTCTTAGCCGTGCAGTCTCATTTCTGTTGTAAAGAAATCATTAATAGCTAAAATTAATGCTGGTATCCTAACAGAGGTTTTGGAACTTAGTTATAAGTTGTTTATCTTAGACTGCACAATTAGCTTTTGAAAATAATTTTGTTCTTGAGACTCTACCCCAAGTAGAGTGCGGTGGCGTCATCATAGCTCACAGCAACCTCAAACTCCATGGCTCAAGTGATCCTCCTGCCTCAGCTTCCTGAGTAGCTGGGACTATGGGTACTTGCCACGATGCCCGGCTAATTTTTTTCTATTTCTAGTAGAGATGGGGTCTCGCTCTTGCTCAGGCTGCTCTCAAATGCCTGACATCAAATGATCCTCCTTTCTCCACATCTCAAAGTGCTAGGATTACAGGTGTGAGCCACCACGCCTGGTCCGAAAATAAATTTTAACGGAAAACATTCAAATCTCTACCAGGAGGTTGGGCTGGGAGTGTTCCTTTTTTTCACTATGTACTTCTGTGAAATATTTCAGATTTTACTTTTTTTATGTACAAGTTTTGGTCAAAGTGAAAAGCATTACATTTTTTAAAAACCCAATGTATTTACTTTTCCTTATATTAGAAGTAAGTGTAAATTAGGTGAGCAGCTGTGAGCATACTTAAATGGAAAATTTTAGGTGTTCTCAGCGGCTATCGTCTTTGCCAGATTCTGAATTAACAGCCAAATAGATTCTTAGCTTTTTATAACTGTATTTGAGGCAAATGGGGTGACAGAATTTTAATGGGGCGATGGAATGTCACCCCAGCTCGGTTACCTACACTGCAATGCCTTTCACGAAGGACCACATCTCCTGCACCTGAAGACTAGCTCTTGGCCCTGAACTAGAAGTCCACAGGCAACTTGGCCTTAGAAGACCATTGGCTTAGAGCTCCACTTCGTCAGCTGGAACCTGCTGCCCGTTACTAATGCCTAGGTTCAGACTGCTGGATAGCCTGAGGGTACGCTGGTTTCTGTTCCTTTCTTCCATAGCTCCTCAGCAGGCCTCCTTGAGATTTTTCTCTACAACCCCAATTCCTGTTACTTCTCCCCAGCATGACAGGGACCAGGCCTGCCCAGCTGAACTCATGGTCGCGATCCACCCAGCTTCCCTGTGCCTTCCAGGATGTGTGGAATGAGTGGGAAGGTGGAGACATCGGTGCTGAAACTTCTTCGGAGCCTCTGAACTCCGCACGGCAGCAGTTTCGGATGCCAGGGTTGTTAGGGCCACCGACCAGAGGCCAGGAAAGAGAAATTAAACAGGAGCTAATTGCTCATAGCAAACTCTACTTCATGTTTAACTTTTTTTCTAAAACAATAGTTGAATATTGCATTATGTGGGAAAGACCTGTCAAAATCTGTAATGAGAGATTAAATTATAATCTGGCAAAGCCATCCTTTACCATGATCTCAAACCATAATTGGTAAATCCATTCATTTCGTAAAGTCTTGCTGAGCCCCTCTGAGATGCCAGGCACTAAGCTAGTGCTGAGAGTGAGGTGCCTCAGGTCTGTGCTCTTAAAGATCTAGTAGCAGGTTGAGAAATAGACTCATAGGTCGCTGCTGTCTACTGTGATGACTGTTAACGTTGGAAATGTGAAAAGTCCCGTGGGTGCGGAAAGCGGGAGCGGGTGTCATTATTGGCACGGAGTGTAGGTGTGGACGAAGTGGGAGGGAGGAAGGTGACATGCTGAGGGGCCTTGGAGGGGAATAAACAGGTAGAATACCCACTCTGTGGTTGACTGTTTTTCTGTTTTCTTTCTAAATGTATGATATAATGATAGGAATCATGAAAATCTATGAATGTGTGCTTACAGTGACTGTCAAAAACTGCTACAGAATAAATAGAACGACTTCAGAATAAATCTGACAATGCTGACATCTTTTATTTCTTCCTTGATTGAATGGATCAGTTCAGTGCCACTTAACTGTCTGGGTAAAGTAAGAATCTGCACATTAATATCGGTTCTGTGATTCTGAGTTTCAGATAGAAATGAACTATCATGATTAGCAAGGCTGATGTATCCAGGGCAGAGCGTCATGAATGTAAACACTAATCAATTTAAGCCAAGTTAATAAAATTATAAATTACTACTGTCTAAGTACTCTTAAAAATAATCGTGCTTTCAATCTTTTTTAGTTTATTTGTGCAGATGCTGGAACCAAACTGGCTGAGTCAACAATCCTGAGCAAGCAGATGATAGCCTCTGTACCTGGAGTAAGTCCTGACCAAATGAATTGTCTACATTTTTATACTTCATAGAATATAAAGAGTGTAGAGTGGTAAGAGTGTAGGCCTTAGACTCACACCAGAGTTTGAGACCTGCTGTTTACTAGCTGTGTGGTTTTATGAAAGTATTTTAACTTATGATTCTTTAATTTGTGTCATCCATTGAATGGGGTATAACAGGGCTTAGTGTATAGGTTGAGGATTGAGAGAGATAATGCATGTTAAGCATGTTAGCGTGGCGCCAGACATACAGACACATAGTAAGTGCTGAGTAAATGTTATCTGCTAAAAATAATATTAACAAATGTTACCATTTGTTGGATATTTTAATTTTCGATATTCTGCCATTGTAATTAATATGCAATGAACGTCTTTGTGCTTAAACCTTTGTCCATATTTTAGACTACTTATTTAGAATAGATTTCTGGGAGTAGAATTACTAGACTATGGTTTGTTTGTTTTTCTTAAGGGTTCTTGATAGTGTAATGCAAGGTGCTATGAGATAAAATCCCAATTCTCGGTGACTTGTCACAAAAGTTTATTATTTGCTCATGTGAAGTTTAAAAACAGGTATCCTGATTAGCAGGGGAAGGGAAACTTTCATGTGGATGCTCAGGGATCAGGTTTCTTCCATCATGTGTGCCCCTCTGCAATTAGCTGGTGACTAGAGAAAGAGAAGAGAATATGACACATGGGGTTTTCATGGGCCAGTTCTAGAAGTCCATATTTCTTCTACTCATATTACATTGGCTAGAACCCAGTCACATGACCACACCTGACTGCAAAGGATGATGGGAAATGTGGTCAAGTTGTGTGCTAGGGAAAAAGACAAGTGAGCCTGGGGGAGTAGCTAGCCAGTCTCTGCTGTGCACACACACTGTTTCCTTACTGTTTAATTCTTTAAAACTCAATATTTGCTACTTATGTGATAGCTAAAAAATGACATCCTTAATATATAAAAAGGTTATTGAAATCAGTAAGTAAAATATGAACATTCCAACAACAATAAAAAACAACATTTATAGGGATCACATATAAAGCCCTTTCCAATGACCACTAAGCTATTCAAAATAATCCTTTTACTCTCATAAGCAATCAATGAATTGTAAATTAATAGGAAATATAAAAATAAAAGTTGGCTGACAAATCAGCAGAGTTTTCGTTTTGTTTTGTTTTTTTAAATCACTTTATTGAGGTATGAGTGACATACAGGAAGCTGTACATCTTTACGGTATGTGGCTTGATGAATTTGGAGATGAGTGTATAGACTGAAACCGGCACCATAATCTATGCTGTGAGCGTATCTATCATCTCCAAAGGCTTCCTCCCAACTAATTTATTAGTTATTATAATTATTAATGATAAGAGCACTTTACATAAAATCTATCCTCTTAGTAAATTTTCAAGTGTATAATAATATTGCTAACTATAGACACTATGCTGTACAGTAAATCTCTAGGACTTACTCATCTTGCATAACTGAAACTTTTGTACCTTTTGATCAGTACCTCCCTATTTCTCCATCTCCCAGCAGAGTTTTCTTGATGATTAAACTTATTGATGGTGAAGTGAAACAAGCATTCTTTTTTTTTTTTGAGACAGAGTCTCACTTTGTTGCCCAGGCTAGAGTGAGTGCCGTGGCGTCAGCCTAGCTCACAGCAACCTCAAACTCCTGGGCTCAGGCAATCCTTCTGCCTCAGCCTCCCAAGTGGCTGGGACTACAGGCATGCGCCACCATGCCCGGCTAATTTTTTCTATATATATTAGTTGGCCAATTAATTTCTTTCTATTTATAGTAGAGACGGGGTCTCGCTCTTGCTCAGGCTGGTTTCGAACTCCTGACCTTGAGCAATCCGCCCGCCTCGGCCTCCCAGAGAGCTAGGATTACAGGCGTGAGCCACCGCGCCCGGCCTGAAACAAGCATTCTTATAAGCTACTAGTGGGCTGGTTACAGTGGCTGATACCTGTAGCTCCAGCACTTTAGAAGGCTGAGGCAGGAGGATTGTTTAAGCCCAGGAGTTTGAGACCAGCTTGAGCAATAGCAAGACAAAAAATTTAAAAATTAGCTGAGTGTGGTGGCACATGACTGTAGTCCTAGCCACTTGGGAGGCTGAGCAGGAGGATTGCTTGAGCCCAAGAGTTTGAGATCGCAGTGAGCTATGATGATGCCATGCACTCTAGCTCTAGGTGACAGAGCGAGACTGTGTCACAAAAACAAAAACAACTTAAAAAAAAATACTACTAGTGGTAGTGAAACCTTGCTGGACTGCAGTTTGGTAATCTTTTAGGAATATATTTTAGAAAATAAATAATAAATATATACATATTTATATACAAGCATATTTATTAAAGCATCATTTAAAATAGCATAAACATGGAAACAAATTAAATGTCCAACATTGGGTCATTATTGAAATAAAGTAAAATGCCTACATAAGGTAGATTATTATGTGGCTACCAAATCAAGGTTTCAAAGAATATCTAATAAATTGGAAAATGCCTATGATAGATTTAATTAAAAAGCATGTTAGAAAAAAGTTATCTCAATTTATAAAAAATTATATATATATATGTGTGTATGTTGTATGTATCCAAAAAAGAAAAACTTGAAAGAAAATATTAACAGTGGTTTTCTCAGAGGTGGAGGACAGGAATTAGGATTATGATGATTTTAATTTTTCTTTTTAGTAATTTATATTTTTCAAATTTTCTACATTGAACATGTGTTACTTTTGTAATCTGAGAAATGGAGCTTTGCAATCAAATATAAATTTGGGGAAAGAGTTGGATATGATTTGCTTCAATTCATGTGTTCGAGGTTAGAGTATGTTTTCAACTCCATCATCAGTTTTCGTATTAAAATAAATATATGCTTTCTGAAACAAATAGGGCTTGACTCCTTTTTTTTTTTAAATAACATACCTGAGGTTATACTTATGCTTTGCAAAGTAAAAAACAAAAAGGGGGGGGGGAGGATTGGAAATTCTCTACTTCGTTTCCTAAGTGTAGATGCCTCACTAAGCTTCTCCTGGCCAAACAGTGGATTTTAAGGCTTTTATTCGAAGTAGTTTCTGTCTCTAGGACAAAAGTAACTAGGTAATAGTAAATTCTTTGCTCTCATTTTTTGAGATTCCAACTTAAAAGACAAATATTGAATAATGCTCCTAGTAATTATTTTCGGTGACATTTGCCTAGTTGAAAGGGTATAAAATATTGCCTATGAAAGCAACAAATCCCTTTCAAGAAATTCAAGAACAGAGTCTCTGCTCCTATTTGCATGACGTGTGAAAGGTCAGAGAAAATGGAATAAATCGGGGGGAAATCCTTTCTTGCACTAAAGGATTAATATTTCAAAAGCAGGAACACAATAACCTTTTATAATTCCTTCACTTGATTTAAATTAAAAGGAAAAAACCTTAGAACGTATGAAATGCTTGGAAAACACTCTGACAGACTGCCAATGACCTTATTTTACTGTTTGTTATCCTGTCAGAAGAACTGACAAGCGTAACATTCTAGAAGAGAGAGAAGGTGATATAGTTCAGTGCTGTGCAGATTTACATGAATATGGGAAAATGAGAGCCACTGGGTGAGCTAGTTAAGTATATAATGTTCCAGATTTTCCTAAAGAAAGCCAAGAAAGGCCTTTCGCACAGTATTCATATGGCTTCAAAGACTGCCTGCTTTTGATCCACATTATATCCTGCCTGATGTGTGGGTTCTCTCATACAGCTTTGATGTAGCAGCCTGTTTGTTCATTTTCCTTTGCTTTGCTTATAATCCTAAATTTGCTGTCTTGCCCTGGGAGAGCAGGTTCATGCCATTTAATAATCTAAAACACAAGCTTGCTTTCTTTTCCTTTAAAACTTCCCAAACACACGTTGAGTATGTGGGGATGATGACCATTTCGTGTCTTTCTTTTATTTATCCCTAGCAAGAACTTGACAATAACACATCGATCTATTTCATAGGGTACCTACTATGTACAAGAAGTTACTTTGCAAGTGACTTAACTTGAATGAGAACTTTTTACTCTTTCAGCAAACACAATGTTTGTTTATATACTTTTTTGATAGAAAAAGATTCAAGATTTTGGTGGTAGAATTTGGTGGCACTTGTTTTATGTGGATCTAAGACTTCCCTAGAGTGATAAATGTGTCACTGTAGCTTTGGGGAGATTCATGTTGTATAGATTCATACTAATGGCATTACACAGGCTGAATCTTTGTATACAAACCAGCTTGAAAACAAGCAAACAAAAATCAGTTCAATTACCCAGTGGATAAAAGCATTTAACCCTGTTTGGTTGCCCTCCACCACTAACCTTCAATCAATTTTTGTCCACACCATGGGCAGACAGCTACAGACTATGCTGAGAGTAATGGAGTGAGTCAGAAATTCAGAAAATGAAACAACTCATTAGTAAGCAGCATGAAACCAGAAAGAGGTAATCATTGCAGTCAGGGCAAAAATGAAGCTGTGACCAAGCTGTGTCCTTTTGTTTCAGTGCGGAACCGCAGCAATGGAGTGTGTACGGCAATACATCAACGAAGTGCTGGATTTCATGGCAGACATGCACATGCTGACCAAACTGAAGGTAGGATGGCTTCCATCTGCTCCTCCATCTGTTCACAAAACACAGGCGTTTTTAGAGAATTAAGCAGACCATAGGGGAATTTATTGCTACCTAGGGAGGCAACTGTGGTCCTGTTGAATGATCCCCTGTCTTGGTGTCTGAAGAACCAGGGGCCACCTCTGCAAAGAGGGAAAGAAGAAAGGAAAGGATACTCACATGGCATCAGCTGTGTGCACAGCTTCACTTCTGCCGTTTATTACATTCTCACAGTGTCCCGAGTAAGATATTATCTGCATTTTACAAATGTAGAAACTAAAGGCTTGGCATAGGGTAGTACTTTGCTCAAGGTTGTAGTACCCCTAAGTGGTGAAGTCAAGGTTGAACCTTGAATTTGGGAGTTGTGACTCCCAGTTCATTCTCTTTGCTCCATACCACATAGCAAGGTTTAATTACTTTGAGCCTTAGTTTCCTCATTTGAAGAACAAGTCTAATACTACTCACCTTGTCTGATTGTTACAAGGTTTGCTATAAAATAATGTGTGTGAGGAGACTTTCATAAACTGTAGCACATTATGCAAACATAAGCCATTTAATATTTGTATCTGCATTGAAGCTATCTTCTTCAAGAAAATAATTAAATAGGCCAGGAGTGGTGGCTCACGCCTGTAATCCTAGCACTCTGGGAGGCCGAGGCGGGCGGATTGCTCGAGGTCAGGAGTTTGAAACCAGCCTGAGCAAGGGCAAGACCCCGTCTCTACTATAAATAGAAAGAAATTAAGTGGCCAACTAATATATATATAGAAAAATAATTAGCCGGGCACGGTGGTGCATGCCTGTAGTCCCAGCTACTCGGGAGTCTGAGGCAGCAGGATTACTTGAGCTCAGGACTTTGAGGTTGCTGTGAGCTAGGCTGACACCATGACACTCACTCTAGCCTGGGCAACAAAGTGAGACTCTATCTCAAAAAAAAAAAAAAATTAAATAAAGGGGATAGAAAAAAAATTTAATTTGTGTATGGACAAAATCCCACTGAAGTTGTTGAGTTTATTGATTGTTTTGCAGGGTGGAATAAATTGCTACACAGGTCCCTGCCGTGATTTGACTAGGGAGTTAAAAAATTAATAGTTTGAGAGATTTGAGGAAGGCCCTGGACACAGAGTAGAAGAGAATCCAAATGTGGTCCAAGAAACAGCCAAATTGTTCTCTGGCACTAAAGGATTCCTTCTTGATAAACAGAAACCTGGTGATCCCTGAAGTCCAACAGTTAAGAACATGGTCCCTTGATCACTGAAATGTTTCCAGACTGTGCTCAGATGATCAAAGTGCTTTTAGGTGGAAAGTAAAATAAAAATTTATGCTGATAATATCTTACAATGTCTATACCCATTCATTTCTAAATAAGCTCCCCTTTTATTTGCTTGTACACTGGTTACTGATGGCCAAATCTGGTTGCCTACATTTAAATGACTTTGATGGATGAGAAGAGGAGACAATTATTACTTAAACATTTTTAGCTTGTTTTGCAGATATTTTCAAAGAGATAAGAAGAAAGATCCATGATGATCAAAAGATTAGGAACTACAGACATAATCTAACCCTCTGATTTTATATATTAGGAAACAGATCAGAAAGGTCAAATGACAGGTGGCTTATCCAAGGCCATGTGACTAAGTAGGGAAGAACTTGGTCTAAAACCTAGTTCGATGCTCTTCTCACTAAGCCACCCTGAACAAAGAAATTTTTATAAATCAATTCAACCAATATGCATTAAGGACTTATAACGTGCCTGGCTTTGTTCTGGGCATTAAAGATGCTGTGATGAGCATAAACAGACACAGTAGCTGCCCTTATTTAATTTATAGTGTGGTAGTGGAGGCCAAATTTAATGAACATTTCACACAGACTGTAGTAAAAATGTGTCTCAAAATTGCTGTGAAGAAGGGGTAGACAGCAGCATGGACCTAGCCAGAGAAGTCAGGGAAGGCTTTCCGGAGGAAGTGACACTTGAGCTAAAATCTGAATAATTAGACGAAGAGAGGCAGGAACAATATTTCTGGCAGAGGGAACAGCAGTGGAAGGGCACACAGAGAGCCAGCAAGGCTGGAGCCACGGGATGGAGGGGTAGGATGCAGAGGTCTGCAGTAGCTAGATCATTCCTGGCTTTGTAGGCCATGCTAGGGAAATTCCCTTCCCCCTTTTTATCCTAAGAACAATGGGAAGCCACTGAAGAAGTTTGAGTGGGTTATATGCTTGGAATGGTGATAGGAGGGGTGGAAATGGCAACCTGATTTTTTCAAGAGTAGCCTGGAATGTCTCCAGGTATCTGCCAAAGTTTCAAAATACCATTTGGTTTTGTAGAGCCACATGAAGACTTGTTCCCAGCCTCTGCATGAAGATACCTTTGGTGGACATCTCAAAGTAGGGCTGGCTCAGATTGCAGCCATGGAAATCTCACGGGGCAACCACAGAGATAACAAAGCTGTGATCCGCTATCTGCCTTGGCTCTATCATCCTCCTTCTGCAATGCAGCAAGGGTAAGACCCTTCTTCTTCCAGGAATGAGGCTAAATAAGACACAAGACTTCCCTGAGTTTCCTGGGGCTCACTCAGCTAGACCTAGTGAGTGCATTGACAATTTATGACAGTGGAATATGATTAGTTTTAGGAAGATGGAAATCAAGACCCATTTCCATAGGTTCTTGCTGACCCAGAGCGCTCCGTCTCGTGCTGCTAGTAAAAGAAACCTGCCCTCCTATGAAGCCCTCAATCGTCCTAATGGATGATTGAAAACTTGGAGCTTAGAATGCCACTTTAACTGTTGATTTCTGATAAATCAGTAGGTATGTATTGAGCAGTTACGTGGCCACTGCCTTCAGGCAGCTTAGATTGTAGCTGGAACAAAACATATAGCAGGAGTGAAATAGAACACAAGGAGGGACCAGCCCTGATCCTGCTGCTTAGGGAGGCTAAAGAAGAGAAAGGCACATGTGGGCTTGTTCTCTTGGGAACTGAGGGCAGGCCTGAGCCCCACCCTTGGGCACAGTCGGCCTTCCTGGGATAGGTGGGCAGTGGGAGTTGAGAGCAGGGGGAGAGAATGAGTGGGGATCAGGAGAATGGGCAGCTGCGCTGTGTCTCCTCCTCTCTCCCCTCCCCTCTAGTGGGGATCTCAGAGAAGAACTTTCTAATGACAGGAAAGGAAAGAGTTTAGAAAAAGAAGCTGATCAGAGAGGAAGCCAGGTTTTTGGAAGAATGATATTTAATCCTGTGTCACCAAAGGCTGCTCTTTGCTCAAGAAGCTAAGATCCCAGATTAGAGAGAAAACAAGAAAAACAGATACATCATTTGGTTGACATTCTATTGCCTTGTGTTTTATTTTATGTGATTGCCTGCAAAACCACACTTTTAATCCCTTCCTTCAAAAGGCATTTGTTGTGCACCCAACGAAACAGAAAGCATAAAATCATCTTTATCACTTCCTTCTCTAATAGACCTAAAGAATTCATCGAGTGTGTCTCCCACATCCGTCTGTTGTCGTGGCTGCTTCTGGGTTCCCTCACTCATAATGCAGTGTGTCCAAATGCCTCCTCTCCCTGCCTGCCCATACCTCTGGACGCAGGTTCCCATATTGCAGACCATCTTATTGTTATCCTGATTGGATTTCCAGAGCAATCAAAGGTAAGTGATTTCTGCAAGATTAAGACCATATGCATCGAAATTGCTAATGGAAACCCTTATCAGCCAATTTTGTTTCTTCTGAGAAGAAAATGCATCTTATCACTTGCCCTCCTGTGGATGTTAGAAAAGCAACTTTGTGCTAATGCCTCATTTAAAGTTGTTTAAATTCCCAGACTATCTTTTTTTCCCCCTAAATTGTTTTTCGGCTTACTTTTATGAAGATAAATTATGGAGGCAAGCAAGGGTTGGCTTTGTAGGCATTTCTATCTCAAAATAATGAAGAGAAATAAAAGGCTGGAAACATAATCAAAATTCTGTGATCAGTTTTCAGAACCAAAGACAAAATGGAGGAAAATTTATTCTCTATCTAATTCTTCATGCACTGTCTTTTTAACTCAAGTCTCTAGAGAAGCATAAAGATACGAAATGAAAATAAGAAGCCCAGCGGGAACTCACTAAAGCACACACTGGAATCACCTACACAGAGGAACTTTGTGAATGGTAGAAACAGATGCTGTGCTTAAGGGAATAAAGTAGGCCCAAGGCAGGCGTCAGTCACCAACACGTGCAAGCCGACCAGACACACTGGTACTAATCAGCTCCGAGGAGCCAACGGCCCTTCACAGAGCTTAGGCAGATTCTGGGAGGTCACAGTGGGTTTGGGGACAGCTGAGAGTTAGGGTAGGGCTAGGTGACTTTGTGATACAATAGAGCACCCATCTAAATGACATGGATGATGTTTGCAAAAGGAATTAAGTGGTCAGTTCCTAATATTTCAACCTAGGTCTGTGTTTGATTCTTAACTACGGTACTTGGAATTTTGTGAGCTTAGCAAAGTTACTTAACCTCTCTGACCTTCAGATTTTTGTCTGTAAAACAGGAGGGGATGATTTGAGAATTATGGAGCTGATCTACAAAAAGTCTTTGGCATGTCCTGGCGTGTTGTAGGTGCTCACTGCACACGTGCTTGGTACTAGAAGGAGCACTGTCTCTGCTGCTTCCGCTGTCACTGTTAAGTGCTGGGCAGTGCGTTCCTGTATATCACTTCATTTACTCCTTACTCAACTCTTTGAAGATGCTACAATTATCCCCAATTTATGGTAGAATCACTATTCTCCTTAATCCAGTCTAGGGATGGGGATGTCGGTTTCCTTAAAAGGCAAGGGGATGGGTAGATTTATTCTACAAATTAAGGTGTCCTCTCTCCGAAAAAGATGCTTTGTTCTCCGAGCGCACTCCCACTGACTGCGTGAAGAGCAGAGTGTTGTAAGGTGATGAGTCACAAGTTTGTAGCTCTGAGATAACTCTTTTGTGCTTTGGCTGGCAAGGCCGAAGCCATGTGGAGCAGGCTCTGTGTAGGGCCCCGGCCCCCTAGGGCTCAACGACACTGTCTTCTTCCCTTCCAGACCTCTGTGCTGCATATGTGCTCCCTCTTCCACGCATTCGTCTTTGCTCAGCTCTGGACCGTGTATTGCGAGCAAAGTGCCGTAGCCACGAATGTCCAAAATCAGAATGAATTCAGCTTCACGGCGATACTGACAGCACTAGAATTTTGGAGTAGGGTGACACCCAGCATCCTTCAGTTAATGGCCCACAACAAAGTGGTGAGTTCATGGAAAGGTTGCCCCTCTGGGATAGAATCTCAAAATGTCTAGACCCCTCCTAGTCCTCACACTGCCTGTTCTCACAGGTCTCAGTTGTAAGATTATAGCAACAGATTGGAGAGTTATTAAGTTATAAACTGCATGTTCTACTTGCATAAGAATTTTGATTAACAACAAGCAAATAATAGTTCAAGAGATCTATTGTACATCATAGTGGCTACAGTTAATAAGAATGTATTGTGTACTTGAAAATTGCCGAGAGTAGATTTTAAATGTTCTCATACCACACACACAAAATATGGTAACATATATATTAAACAGCTTCATGTAGCCAGCAGTTCCACGATGTAGCCATGTATCAGAATATTATGTTGTACATCATACATGCAAAAAAACTCAAACCAAACAAGTAAATTTAGTAAAAACAATTTTCACTTTTTCTGCATAATGCCAGATGAGTTTTATGTGAAATGTCTACATTTAAGTGTTGTTTCAGTGCTACAAAGTCAAAGGGTTAGGAATGAGATTCCTAGTATTTTTGGATTCCAAAACAACTTGGGAAAACCTCAGCCACTTAGGTCATCTATCTGAGGTGGTTTAAGAGCAGTCTGACCACAGGTGTTCATTCCACTCAGGGCTCAAAGCCTGGAAAGAACCTCAACTTTTTGAGTTGCCTTATAAGGATCTAAGCACCCAAGTCTTGAAATCCAGTTCTAGTTTAATGTAGATGGCTCACCAGGAGAGGGGCTGATCCAAACTTCACCGGAGGGTGTGTGCTAGCCTAAGCTCACGGCATCGAACAAGCTTGGATTGTTCCTTATGGAGTCAAGATTCAAGGGTGTATGGAAGAAATTTACAAGGGGGTCCTTTAGTTCTATTTGCTATATTGGAGGAGGTTCTCTGCTGGGCAGGCTGTAGCCAGTGTCCTGGTTGTGGGAACATCATCAGAGTTCTTGTAGAGCTCTTGTCTGTGAGCAGCAGGAGACCTGGAGGAACACCATGATGGTGACTCCAGTGTGCCCGGAAGCCCAGCACTGCACTGTCCACAAAAAGCATTCAGGAAATGGTTTTTTAATTGATTGAATATTAGTCTAAGAAATATTTTCTTTTAGCTCTAACTGGAAAGGGAATTGTATATTTCCTTTAGTGAGGCACTTTCTTTTCTTTAGAGAAGCAAATGTTATAAGGCAATTCTATATGTAGAGAGTTGTTTTTAGTTAAATTTAAAGGAAATTTATGTGAAAATTTTAGGGTTTGCAAATAGTTCTGACTGCTATGGAAATAATCACATTTATTGGGTCACAGATTCTAGGACTGAAGAAGAACTCAGGGATCAAGCATTCTATTCTGTTATTTTATAGAGAATGAAACTGGTGCCTTCAGCTCACACTAGAGATTAAAATTTCCATTCTATCATCATTAGCTTTTTGATACCAATAATACTTCTCCTCCAAATCACTCTTGATATTCCAGTGTTACAGATGAGTTTGGTACAAATGATGTTACCAATGAATTTGAATTAATTTTATTCCTAAAATTTTGTTAAACCACATAAGCCTGTCTGATGCAATCCTTCTGGAGTGTTTAAAATCCAGTCTTAGGAATTTCTAATGAGGGATGTCGTCTCCATTGTACTTTTGAACTGTCATAAGCAGTTTGGCTACTTTGTTCCATAGGGAATAAAGCCTCAGAGGCAGATCCACAGTAAATTTAAACAGCCATCCCCAGTGAAGAAACTGTGGAGAAAGGATCAAGACAGAGAGAAAGGACCCAAGTATTTCTGTAGTTGGAAATGCAGGAAGCAGAAGCCATTTATCCTCTTGTGTGAGTCATAGTGCAGAGCAGATTAGTGAGATCAATGCCTGAGTTCTTTTGGCAGCCTGGAGTTGAGGGAGGAAGCCATGATGATTACAAAACCTCTGGAGCTTTCTAAAGTTCTGTTTCTGATTTGAAGTTTTAGAGGTGAGCGAACCATTCCCTGTGGTCCCCTGTGGCCATTGTGCAGAAAGACCTCCTGGGCACGGGCCATCAGTCCTCTGTGATGACTAGTTTGCAGGGTTTCCGCGTCGCTGAGAATGGAATTGACTTTTGTGTTTGCTGTTTCAGATGGTAGAAATGGTGTGTCTCCACGTGATTAGTTTAATGGAGGCATTGCAAGAATGCAATTCAACCATTTTTGTCAAGGTAGGAAGATCTTATGATTTTTATGGACCATTTATTTCTTACTGCTAAAAACAAATGTGTATTTATTTTGAATGGACTTTGTAAAGAGGAAAATAAAATGATTCAGTTTTAACATTCAGAGTTGGGGCTGGAGGATTCAGGCTGCCATGACAACCTTTTACCAAATGGTTATTGTGTTAATGTTGCTCTTACTCTCCTGCTGTGACCAACTCTACCTGGGCTAAATATGTCAGACCATGATTGCAGGTAACTCAAGTAATTAAAATATTCTTGGGGAACATTAATGTGGAAATGACCCGATAGTAATATACTTCAGTTGGTGGTACCTCACCTTGCAAAAGATATCCAGAAAACCAAGGGAAATAGTCTATAATTGTTTGACTTGGTATCAGGTGCTTTTATTGAAGATAAATTAATTTACTTTCAAAGAATATTATTTTAAATCATTATACAGTGTATGAAAGTAATTCAAGAACTTGTCATCTGCCCAGGGACATCAGAAACAGATTAGTGTGATAACAAACAGAAGAGCAGAGGAGGACTTGGTTCCTCACTCCCTTTATCTTTCTACCTCCCCTTTTTGTCCTTTCTTTCTTGTCATTCCACTTCTTTGTCCCACTGATCCTTTTTCTTTCCTCTTCTTGTACCTCTTCCTTCTTTACCTTTCACTTCTGTCTTCTATTATCCTGAACCCTGTCACCCCCACACTCCAGAGTGCATCAATTTGGAGCCTTATAACTTACTATTTCACTCCTTGGTTGACTCCACTCTTCAGTAAAGGACACTTGTCACATTAACTCACACTATGCAGCCCATTTTCAGGGAAAACTTGACTGTTACCAGAACAGTGCAAGATCATTGGCTCAAATGGGATGGATATATCATTTTCTAGCTTGATAGAGCAAAAGAGAACACTATGAGGGAAACTTTATGACCGGCAATTGGATAATCATACCTGATTTTATTTTTTACAACTTTATTGAAGTATAATTTGCATATGGTAATCTGTACATATTTAAAATGCAGAGTTTGATAAGTCTTGATTTATATTACACCCACAAAACCATCATCACAATCAAGGTAATGAACATATCCATCACCTCCAGAAGTTTTCTTGTACCCATTTATAATCCTTCTACTGCACCATTTCCTGTACCCAACTCCCTTTCCAGGCAATTACTGATCAGCTTTCTGTCACTACAGGTTAGTTTGCACTTTCCACAATTTTCCACAAATGGATTCACACAGTACATACTTTTCTTTCACCTTCTTTCACTCGTAATAATGATATTGAGATTAATCCATGTCGTTGCATGTATAAGTAGACCATTACTTTTTATTTCTGAGTAGTATTCTATTGTATGAATATACCACATTTTGTTTATCCATTCATCAGTTGATGGATGTTTGGGGTGTTTCCAGTTTGAGGCTATTACAAATAAAGCTCCTGTGAATATTCATGAACAAGTCTTTGTGTATGTATATATTTTCATGTAAGTTAATACCTAGGAATGGAAAGTCTGGGCCGTATGTGTATATTTACCTTTTTAAAAAATTGGCAAATCATTTTCTAAAGTGGTTGTACCCTGTTATACCCACACTGGCAGAGTGTGGGCACTCTAATTCTTCCACATCTTTGTCAACACTTGATATAGTCTTTAATATTGATTATTCTGAGAGTTGTGTGCTGGTATCTCTTTGTGGCTTGAAATTGTGCTTTCCTGTTTGCAAATGATGTCAGGCATCCTTTCGTGTGCTTATTTGCTGTCTATATATCTGGTGGGTGAAGTGTCTGTTAAAATTATTTGCCCATTTTTTATTGTGTTGGGTTTTCCCCCCTGATTATTGAATTTTGAGATACAAGTCCTTTATCAGCTATGTGATTTGCAAAGATTTTCTCTGTGGTTTGTCCTTTCATTGTCTTCAGGGAGTCTTGTGAAGGGCGCAAGATTGTTCTTAATTTTGATGAAGTACCATTTACCAAATTTTTCTTTTATAGATCATGCATTTTAAGTTGTATTTTTAAAATGTCTTTGCCTAAGCTGGGCATGGTGGCACGTGCCTGTAGTTCCAGCTACCCTTGGGAGGCCGAGGTGGTGGATTGCTTGAACCTGGAAGTTCGAGATCAGCCTGGATGACATAGTGAGACCCTGTCTCTTAAAAAAGAAAAAAAAAAAAAAAACTTTGCCTAATCCAAGCTCATAAAGAGTTTTCTTTTTGTTTTATTCTAGGTGCTGTGTTTTCTATGTTCATCTGGGTATTAGTTTATTTCTGTAATCCATTTGAGTTAAATTGTGTATATGGCATGAGGTATGGATATACAGTTATTCCAGCACCACTGTTAAAAATACTATCCTTTCTCCATTGAAACACCTTTGCACTTTTGTCAAAAATCAATTGACCATGTATGTATGGTTGTATTTCTAGATTCTCAGTTCTGTTCCGTTGATCTCTTTGTCTATCTTTATACCACACTGTCTAAATTACTATAGTCTTATAATCTGCCTTGAAATCAGGTAGTGTTAGTCTTATGAATTCATTCATCTTTTTCAAACTTGTTTTGGCTATTCTAAGGCCTTTGCATTTCTAGATAAATTTTAAAATCATCTTGCTAATTTCTACAAAAAGATTGCTGGGAATTTCATTGAGATTGAATTAAATCTATAGATGAGTTTAAGGGGAATTGAGATCTTAACAATATTGAGTCTTCTGATTCATTCTTCTGAATACCATAAATCTCTCCACTTATTTATGTCTTCTTTAAGTTTTCTCAGCAATATTTTGTATTTTTCCACATACAGGCCTAGTAGAATTGTGTCATATTTATTACCCTAAGAAAATAATATTTTATGCTATTATAAATGGTATATATTTTACATTTCTATTTCTGATTGTTCATTAATAATATTTAGGAATACAACTGATTTTTGTATTGTTCTTCTACCCTGCAACCTGTTAAACTCATTTATTCATTCTAGTAGCTTTCTTGTCGACTTCATTAGATTTTCTGTGGATAATCATGCCCTGTGCAAATAAGGGCATTTTATCTCTTCCTTTTCAATCTTTATGCCTTTTATTTCCTTTTCTTATTTCATTACTCTGGATAGATCCTCCAGTACAAGCTGAATAGAAATGGTGAGAGCAGGAAACTGCCTTGGTCCTTATCCTAGGAAAAAAGCATTTAGTCTTTCATTGTTAAATATAAATGTCAGCTGTTAGTTTTTCACAGATAACCTTTACCAGATTGAGTAGGATTCTCTTCTATTCCTAGTCTCTTAGGAAATTTTGTTAGAAGTGGATGTTGGATTTTCAAATGCTTTTTCTATAGCCATTAAGATAGTCATGTGACTTTTCTTTTTTTGACTGTTAATATGGTGAATTCCTTTGACTAATTTTTGAATGTTAAGCCAACCTTTATTCCTGAGACAAATCATACTTGGCCAAGTATTATCCTTTTTATATCTTTATATCCTGAATTCAATTTATTTACCTTTTTTTTTTTTGATATGAGGTCCTGCTCTGTTGCCCAGGCTGGAGTGCAGTGGCATGATCATAGCTCACTGCAGCCTCCAACTCCTGGGCTTATGTGATCCTCCTGCCTTAACCTTCCAAGTAGTTGGGACTACAGGTGCATACCACCATGCCTGATTAATTTTTTATTTATTTTTTTTTTTATAGAGACAGACCCTCACTATGTTGCCCAGGCTGGTTTTGAACTCCTGGCCTCAAGCGGTCCTCCTGCCCTGACTTCCCAAAGAGCTAGGATTATAGGCGGGAGCCACCATGCCTGACATACTTTTCTATATATTATAAAGCAAACCATATATTGTTATTGTTTTTGATTTAAACAGTCAATTATCTCTTAAAGAGATTTTAAACATGTTTTATATTCATTTATATTTGCTATTATTGCCATATTTATATTTTCGGTGCTCTTCATCCCATTCTATAGCTCTAAACTTCCATCTTTTATCTTTCCTTTCTTCTGCCCAAAGGACTTTCTTTAACATTTCCTGTGTAGGTCTGCTGGTGATTAATCATTTTAGCTTTTGTATCTCAGAAGGCTTTCTTTTTTTTTTTTTTTTTTTTAAATTTGAGACAAAGTCTCACTCTGTTGCCCAGGCTAGAGTCTGTGGTGTCAGCCTTGCTCACAGCAACCTCAAACTCCTGGGCTCAAGCAATCCCTCTGCCTCAGCCTCCCGAATAGCTGGGACCACAGGCATGTGCCACCGTGCCCGGCTAAGTTTTAGTTGTTCAATTAATTGCTTTCTATTTTTAGTAGAGATGTGGTCTTGCTCTTATTCAGGCTGGTCTCGAACTCCTGAGCTCAAACAATTCACCAACCTTGGCCTCTCAGAGTGCTGGGATTACAGGCGTGAGCCATCTCGCCTTGCCTTCATTTTTGAAGGATAATTTCACTGGGTATTGAATTCTAGATTGACAATTTGGGTTTTTTCTCCACAGTACTGTGAAGATGTTGCTCCTCCACTGTCTTTTTGCTTACATTGTTTCCAACAAGAAATCTCCGTCATTCTTATCTTTTTTCATCTGTATATAATATATCTTTTTCTTTGGCTGCTTTGAAGATTTTGTCTTTGCCATGTTGTTAAGCAACTTGATGATACAGCCTGAGATAGTTTTCTTCATATTTCTTGTGCTTGGGTTTGGGGAGTTTCTTGGATCTTTGGATTTATAGTTTTCATCAGATTTGGAAAAGTAAAACAAATCCATTGTTTATTTAAATATTTTCTTCATTGTCTCTACTCAACATGCTCGATCTTTCTTTTACCTCTGTGACCATATTGAATATAGTTATGATAACTGTTTTAATGTCCTTTTCTACTAATTTTGTTATCTGTGTCAATTTTTTTTCCTATTGATTGATTTTTCTCTTCATTTATGGGTCACATTTTTCTGTTTCTTTGCATTCTTGGTAATTTTCTGTTGGACATTGTGAATCTGACTTTCTTGGGCGCTGAATATTTTTGTACTCATATAAATATTCTTAAGCTGTATTCTGCAATATAATTACATTACTTATAAATATTTTTGTCCTTTTGAGGCTAGCATTTAAGCTTTGTTAGGTGGGATTGGAACAGCATTTTTTCTAGGGCTAATATTACTCCTATTATGCTACTGTCTTTATGAATATTCTACTGGAGTTTTATGAATTATAAGATCTTTCCACTCTGACTAGTAGGAACATAAACTATTCTTGACCCTATGTGATCACCAGGGATTTTCCTTCTAATATTTTTGAGGTGTTTTTTTCTTCAATGTCAGGTAGTTTTTTGTTTTATTTTGTTTTATCTGTGTGTGGTCAATATTCAGCTGAAGACTCAAGGGGAAACCCTTGCAGATCTTTGGAGTTCTCTCTCTCTGCATCTCTCTCTTGTCCAGTATTCTACATTGCAGTAGCCACCTGGGCCTCCCTGGACTCCTACCTACATCTCCTCAACTCAGGAAGACTGCTGGGCTCCACCTGGGGTCCTCTTCCCTATGCCACGGCCTGAACACTCTCTCTTGGCAGTCAGCTAGAATAGTTGGGGGGCTCGCCTTGTTTTTTTCCTCTCCCTCAGTGATCTGTGTCCTGCACTGTCTGACATTCAGTATCTGAAAATCATTGTTGCATATAGTTTGTCTGGATTTTTAGTTGTTCCAGGCGGGAGGGTAAATCTGGTTGTTTTTGTTTGTTTGTTTGTTTTTTTAATTTATTCCATCTTGGCTAAAAGAGAAAATTTCACCACCAATTTTAATTTTGAGGATTGGAGCAGGCAGGGGTGAAATAAATATATGCCAACCAAGCAGGAAGTCTTCCATTTATTCTGCAGCATAAACCAAGATACGAGGAAGGATATCCCTTTTATTTTGCTGAAAAACAACCTATTTTTAAAAATGTCCTTGAGTTTTCTGGATATTGTTTCTGGAGAGATGGGGAAAAAGCCCAACCAACTTTATTATAACATGACAGAGCCTGAAATAGATGACATCTAATTCTTACTGACAGCTTTGTAGGAGCCACTAGCAAAAGGGAGCTAAAGTGGATGTTATTCAATAAGTCAAATTAGCATTCCTAAAGTAGGATGACTGCTGGGTTATATAATGCCACCCGTAATAATGAGCTTTAACCTGATGCCATCAGTCATGTGATTCGTAAATCACAAACCTGAAGGTCCCTTGCAGGTATCTTTTAGAATCATATGGCCACAAGTTACATTGATGGTGACATAGCAGAAACCCTTTTTGAACCAACATTACTGTGCCCTTAGCTTACCCCACACACGGGCCCTGGGCCCAGTGACAGCACTGGGAAAGTGTCTGTCCCCTCCAGGGTCAGTGTACTCAGCACTCCCTTCCCAAGTCCCTCAACATTCTTAACAGGAGGTCAGTGCAAGTGTTTCCCAAATATCAAGAGGCACACAAGGTCCTCTTCCACATTAAATGGTCAAAGATCAACAAAGTCTGCAGACATTCGGGCCTCCGGGACTCGCTTTTCGGTGTACAGACACCGTGGGGAGAGACAGACTAGTTGTCCTTTCTCATTCAGAATATCTGTTAATAGATGAGCCAGTCCCAGTGAGGGCCGGAGAGTGTAGCCTTATCTGGCACCAACTTTGTAATCCCACTGTTTCGTTACGAGAGTTGGGGGACCGAGGAGGTGTGGAGAGGGTGGCATTTTCTGATGTTTTGAGTTTTAGCCTTACTACGTCTTCTGGTGCACACTATACTCCGTTTCTAGACACGATGCCGTGGTAGAGACAGAGCGTTGGCTGGCGGCAGCGTAAACACTGTGCTCGGCAGTGTTTAGGATAAACATGGATGGAAGTCGAGGGAGCAAATTGTCTACAGAATGCTCAGAGTAAAACACGGCTGGATTTAGCCTTGGGAACAAAAACGGAGAGAGAAACACAATTTATCACTTCCCTAAGTTTATGTTTATGTTTAAGAAAACGTTGTGATGAATTCAGTGAGAACAGCAGCCTCTGGCTGTGGCTAGCGGTGAACCATGTGCACGCCGCCCCTGTCCCCAAAGGCTCTCTCCTCCTCTGGCTCTGCTCCTTCGTGAGTGTCCTCCAGTTCACCCAGGCCGGAAGCCTCAGCCTCTTCTTTGACCTTCCTCTCACCCGGAAGAGCAAACTCATGCTCAGACCATCACAGGTTGTCTCTCCATCCCCAGCACCTGTCCCTCTGCACTGGGCCGCTGCCTCCATTCTCGTGTCCTTCCTCACCCTGCTCTGTAGACTTGTGCCATGGTCATCTCTCTGGAGCACAGTTCTGCTCACGGTGAATGGAACACCCCCTTCGGAAGTGGCACTGAATTTGGAATAAAATCCAAATGCCCTAATTTGGCATTCAGGGTATCTATGGGCTGGTGAGGAGAGGCCCCGGCCTCTGCTTTTCTGTACTCGGTCTCCATGAGCCTCTCCTAAGAACCTCACACCCCAGCCTCTCGTGAGTCCTCCCGCCCCGCATCTCTCTGCACGCTCCCACCTCTGAGCCTTCTTTGTACTCTCTCTGCGTCCCGGAATGCCCTAGTGTTAGTTTCCTAGGACTGCCATGACAAAGCATTACGATCTGGGGGGCTTAAACAACAGAAATTTATTCTCTCGGAGTTCTGGAGGCCAGAAGTCTGAGGTCCAGGTGTCAGCAGGGTTGGTTCCTTCTGAGGCTGTGAGGGAGGGTCTGTCCCATCCCTCTCTCCCGGCTGCTGGCTTGCCGGCAGTCCTGGGTGTTCCCTGGCGTGCAGTCTCTGCCTTCACCGTCACGGGGCGTTCTCCCTGTGTGTGCGCGTCTGTGTCCAAATGCCCCTTTTTATGAAGACGCCCGTTATAGAGGATTGGGGCAGGGGCCCACCTGACCCAGTATGTCTCCATCTTAACTAATGACATCACCAACAGCCCCATTTCCAAACAAAGTCACATTCTGAGGCAGTGCAGGTTAGGACACAGCATAGATTTTGAGGGGACACAGTTCAATCCATGGCAACTCTACTCCTTCATTGGAGTGGAGGGTTGGCAGGAATATGGAGTGAAAGGATGTGATGTATATCAGCACGTTAAAGATCTGAGAAGGACTGAACTAAAGAAAGCAGCATTTCCAAACTTATTGGATCATCCCCTGGCCCCCCTGGGCCCCCAGTTTAAAATCCCACCAGACTAGAATTCTGTGGAACAGGATCTGGAAAATGCCATGTTCTGTTTCCAGCTTCTGGGTTTACAAGGCCATGAATATCTGCTTATATTCTTAAGGACTGAAACATGGCTGAGAGACCAAAGCAGAGCGAGGTTGCTGCTTCGGGAGGCCCCGGGCCAGGCCCCCCGTGAGTCCCAAGGAAGGGACCATCGGAGAGCTCAGGGACACCGAGAGTGGCAGGGAGGGCCAGGTCACCCGGCAGGGACTTGCACCCACACGCCACAAACGCTTGGCCCCGTCTTGCTGTATTTCACCTTCCGTATCGCAGCCAGGCAACCCTAGGGGTGGTCTTTTTCAATCACGGAAGTGTTGTGACTGCTGCCCAGTGATATTTTCTTAATGACTACAGGCAAATAGAGTCGCTGCTCCACTCGGAGACTCAGTTCTGAGGCGCCCGCGGAGGAAATTCTATTTCAAGAAAGTGAGGATTTAATTAAATAAATACACATTTAATTTCCCGTGCTTGGTGGCTTTCAAGAGACAATCAGTCATTTACTCTAAAGTGTGTATGTCAGGCACTCATGGAGCGCTTATTAACCTCCAAATGCCACCAGCTCAGCAGGGTCTGGCCTCAGAAAGACATGCTGCTGATAGTGGGTAGCTCCGCAGCCGGGGCCCACATCCGTGCGCAATGCGAAAGGGACTCAGCGTGGCCTGTGTCCCTTGTGGGAGCCGGAGCTTTCGTGGGGGAGCAGAGAACAGTAATAACGAGGCTTCTGTCTTTCTCCACACAGCTGATACCTATGTGGTTGCCAATGATTCAGTCAAATATCAAGGTAAGTCACCCCCCGGGCTGACTGGGAGCTCAGTTTCCTCCAGAGAAGATCGTGACATCCGAGGTCCCCTTACTGTGGAGCAGGATGAATTCAACCTGCTCCTGGCCTTAGAGGGCTGATAATGCGGGAGACCCTGTGGGCCGGAAAGGGCCCCACAGGCAGAGGTGGCACAGGAGCCCCTGTCCTACTGCTCACTGTTGACGAGGATGCAGGTGGAGGGGGGCATCCCAGAGTCCACGCAAGCCTCAGTCCTCTGATTGGAACACAGGCCAAAAGCCACCCTGTCTTTGGAAGATACCTATGGGATCTGGTCCCGGGTACATCCAGTGACACTTTCTGCCACTGAGATTGATTTTCTGTCATGGGAAGCATTCTAGTAAGACAGGATAGCACTGAGTGAATGGCAGAATTGGGCACTAGAAGGAGACTGCCCCCAGAGTTCACATATGGGAAAATATCGGACCTATAGGAAGAGTGACTTGGACAGGGCCCCACGGCCTGGAGGGGAAAGACCCACCGGAATGTACTTCCCAGTCCCACGCCTTTCCTGGGTGGCGCCTTGTCATTGCAGGCGCTAACATACTCCATGACCAGCAAGCGTAGTTCCTGGGGCTTGACATTACGAGGGCCACGCCAGCTACCTGCCCCGTCCAAAACTGGTCCTGCCCACGGCACTGGGAGTGCTGGGGGACGGCGGGGAGAGGATGGAGACTTTCTGGCTGGATTTCTTGTCTGAGCTGGGGAGGGATGCTAGTGGAAGGAAGAGAGTGTGGTCTCAGGGTACCCAGACACCAAAAGAGAAAGACGGGGCCGTCCGCAGTGACCGACTGCGGCCTGCGAGTCCTGATTACTGCCTTGGTGCTGCTTGTGGCCACTGCAGGGGGCACAGGCACTGCTGAGACCCTTCTCTCAGCACTGGCTTCTCCTGTGAGTAGTGAGCTGCTTGCACTCCCGCCTCGAAACATTGCGCACTGCCTCTCCCACCCCTTTCCCGGCTTTATGGCAATCTGTGGCGACTTCACATTGCCCAGAGTCCCAGAGTGCTACGAGGAGGCAGACAGAACTCAGTAAAAATCTTGGAAATAGAAGAGAAGCTTTCAACCTGAATTCCTCGAGAGCAGACAGATTAATCATTAAAACTTAGTAAGCAGTAAGCACTCACTATGTGCCGAGTTCTGTTCTGAGCACTCTATGAATTTATCTGTGCTGACAACGCGCCCCACCCCCCGCCCCTTCCCCCTGCCAGCCCCGAGTACCTGTTACTATCATGAGAAAACCCAACACAGACCAAAACACCTTGTTCCCAAAGTTGGTCGTAGAGGAGCCAGGATTTGAACCCGGGGAGCCTGAGGGCAGAGCTCAGGCACTCTACTGCCTCACCAAGCCCGTGGGGCGGACAGCTCTGGGGGACGAGTTTATGTGGCATCCCAGCTGCTGCCGTGTCAGCCTTCCATCCCCGCTGCAGTGAGTCAGTCGTGGTGGGCACGTCAGTACTCGGTTGGACTGGGGCCAGGTGACTGTAGAAACACGGTGCAGGCCCCTGGCCCTGAGCATGGCCATATTCGAGAGTGTGTCATCTTCAGGCCAGGCAGCCCTTGAGCCAAGCTAAGTTCTCCCTGCAGGAGCAGCCTGGGTCCACACTCCCTGGGCTGCCCGGGAGCAATTCGCAAGGAAGGAAACTAAACGGTCTTGCCCTTTCTTAACAGCACTTATCTGCGGGACTCCAGCTTCGCCTTCAGGCCATTCAGAACAACGTGAACCACCACAGCCTAAGGACGCTGCCGGGCTCGGGCCAGAGCGGTGCTGGCCTGGCGGCCCTCCGCAAGTGGCTGCAGTGCACGCAGTTCAAAATGGCCCAGGTGGAAATCCAGTCCTCGGAAGCCGCCTCTCAATTTTATCCTCTATGAGTGGACTCCTCGGCGCTCAGTGTCAACACTCTGGTTTAGCAATAATGGGTTTAAAAACAAAACAATTCGATCCGAGCAGGTTGGGGAACATATTGGTACTGTACATTCTCTTTCTAGTTTAGTAACAGACGTGCAAAGGCCGGAGAGGGCCAAGCAATGAAGCTTTCTTGCTACACATATTTCTGATGACTCCTTGGGCTATCTGATTAAGTGTTTCCTTACATTATTTTTTAAAAACCAAATCATTTTTCTTTAACTAACTTCTATTTTTTTTAAGAAAAAAAAAATAGACTGGTGGGTACTCACAGAAAAGTTGTATAAGTCCCCCTGTTGCTATTTTTGATGATAGAGAATAAATAGGGTTTTTGAAACCTTTGTAGTGTTTTTTCTTAAAATCCACTCTTGGCAATGCAATAAAAAAAAAAAAAAACAAAACCCGTCACCATAAGCCAGTGACACCTGACTGAAGCTTTTTGTCATTATCCTGGGAAAAGTGGCAGCTTGCAAGGAACATTACAAAGTGCACTTAGAAATTAGGTGGTTAAACTGTGCCAATTGTTTTCTTTGTTTTATAATATCATTTTCCAAAACTTGTCCAGTAAGTTTTATTATTTTTAAAAACTAGTTTTTCAACTCATTAGTTCTAGGCTGTACTTTCTTCTTGTAAGCTCTATGATAACACCTTTAGTTTTGTGAATAATAAATTTTATCCTTTTGTTAATACTTGTATACAATTCAATTTAAAACCGTAGCTTGCATACTGGACCGGACGAACCCCACACTGGCACAGAGCACTGCACCGGAGGGATGTGTCATAAATGGGATTTTATCAGTGTGCAAGCACCCAGATTTATTGGCACTCACACCTAGCTTTGGACTGTGCATTCCAAATGAAATCTCTCTTCTTTATCCCTGTAATGCACTGACTAAGAGAAGACTTAATACACATTTAAGCTGTATATTGACATGCTATTAAATGCATTTTTTTATTATCTTTGTGAGCCTGGGGTTTTTTAAAATCAGTTTCTAGAGCTAGAGTTTAGTTCTTGACAACCATTTCTTCTAAACTTGTACAACTTCTAACTTCCCTTAAAACTGCAATTGTCCTAAAGAGGAAAAGGCTTTCTGTAAGGTCATCTGGCGAGACGAATGTGTGACTCGCTTGAAGTCCATGCTCTAGGAAGGGCTGTGAGAGCGTGAGGCCACGCATTTTTTTTTTTTCATGTTGTTTTTTTTTAAGAGGCTTCCCTTTTCTTTGGGGACGCCTGATATCTTAGTGCTTCTCAGAGGAGAAAAAGTCCTCAGAGGCTTAAGGGTTTCACATGAGTGCTAGAAAGGCAAAGGGGCAGATCTTCATTCTTCTGGAAACTCACAGGGAACCAATTGGGCTCCATATTAAAAGTATAGGAGCAATCGTTCTTCATATCTTACTAACAAACTCTTCTGAGAGGCCTTCCCGCAGTCAGCACCCTGCTCGGTCCTAGTCATGCTTGGCTGTGCTTCCGTGAACATTTTATTTTGTCTTGTGTTATATTGAAGTTGTACCTGTATTTATCTCACTTGTAAACTGTGACAGCTTGGAGGGTATGCACTATTTCTGTGTCCCCAGGGTTTGGCACGTAGTATGTGTTTAATTAATGTCTATTGAATTGAATGGATTCAGTGAAGCAACAGGTCTGTCCTGAGCTACCCTGGGTGAGGGCTGAGTTATGACATTGTCTTTTTGTGTAGGGGGGGTCCCTGGAGGAGGCAGCCCTGGCTGATTCCCCTGTGACTTCCCCATTTGGGCTCAGCTGTGGGCCTGGCTCTTGGCTGGTCCTGAGCCCAGCCTGCCCCAGGCAGCCAGGATCTTCGTGGCCCCATCCTACCAGCAGACAAGGCCCAAAGTTATCCACGGTTCTTCTCTAGCCCCAACTTCTTTGCCTGGTTCTTCGAATGGATGTCTTGACTTCCTTTTGTATTTAAGGGCTGGAGACGAGCCCTTACCATGGTGCTCTTGGCTGGGCCGCCATGTAACGCTTCCCACTGTCTGGACCCATTTCTTTTCCCTGGGGTCTTGGTCTTACCCAGGCAAATCTCTCTCCTTGCTCTTGAGAACTGGGACCCTTTTTCCTGCCAACCTGACCCCAGTACTATCCCTGCTGGCACCCTGCCACCTCACGGGCTGATAGAGACCAGTGAGCTTCCCCTGCCTAACTGCACCCATGATTTCCAGTGTCCTCATCTTCTTTGGCTACCTATGTCAGCCCTCTAGCAAGTCAGGCTCAGGCTAGAAGAAAAAAGACAGGAGGAGAGGGAGCGTGTGGAGAGAGGACATTTAGCAGGATTGGCTCTAACAGGTAGAGGGAGAAGCCATTCTTCTAGCTCAGGAGTCTGCAAACTGTAGCCCACAGGCCAAATAGGGCCCACTGCCTATTTTTGTAAAGTTTTATTGGAAACAACCCCACTCGCCATTTACATATTGTCTGTGGCTGCTTTTGTGCTATCACGGCAGACAGAGTTGAAGAGTTGCCACAGAGATCCCATGGCCTGGAAAAGCCTAAAGAATTTACCATCCGGCCCCTTACGGAAGCAGCGTGCTGACCCTGGCCCAGGTGGGGACCACTGAGCAGCCCCGAGCTGGGGCCCGTCAAGGGATGTATGTTCCCTGCCTCTGTGGGGGGTTGGGTTTCATTATTGGTGTTTCCTCATCTGTACAATGGGGACAATGACACGTCCTACCTCATAGGGTTGTTGAGATGATAAAAGAATGCAAGACAAGAGCTTAGGGCAACACCCGACACATGGTAAGCACTCGATAAAAGTTATCGGTTATGATTTTTATTCTTATGTTTAAGCCGAGAGAAGTAAAGCTACTTGCCCAAGGTCACATGGCTGGTAAGGGGCAGAGAGCCAGGACATGACCCCCATGATGGTGCTCCCAGCTGCCACCCCTGCTAACTCCTGCTGCACCTCACGTCGGCCCAGGTGACAGCTGTGAATGCCCAGCAGAAGGCAGAGAGATCCCAACAAAATTTGACCTGATCCAGATTTGATCAGAACTAATTATTATCCTGGAGAAGGGCCACAGAACAGACTCACTTTTCCTTCGCTCATGGAATATTGCTGGTTTCAGGGTGTCAACAGAACATACTTTCATGGGTGGGATGGCTCAAGTCTCCAAATGTGTAGATTGCATTCTCGATGATTTTTCACCGTGGGCATGCCTCTTACTAGTTGGGTGACCTTGGACAAGTTATTAAACCCCTCTGGACCTCTGTTTTTCCTTATCTGTAAAGCAAAGCTGTCCTTGGAGATGGGCAGCTCAAATGGGAGAGGACTGTGGTGGTACTTGGGAGACTGTACTGGGATTTCTGGACCTCTGGGAAGACTTGCTGCTTTATGAAGACCATGCAAAGGGACAACTCACAGCTGCAGGCTCATTTGGATTTTCCTTCAGCCAATGCCACAGAAGCAAGATCTCCAAGACCCATGGCCTTCAGAACATGGGCATTAGCCAAGAAGGTCCAGTCTCCATTGTACACCATCTCTTTGCAAGCGTGTCATTCTGCCTGACAGTGGGACGTTTCCAGCAACTCTCTTCCCTAAGAATCTCATCTGAGGCCCAGTGGTTGCAGCAACTTCATCTCCATGTCCAAGCTTCCATAGGCCAAATAAGATTGGATTAAATCAGAGAAGATGAGCTACCCACCGAGACTCTCTCATGAGCTGGGATGGAAGGGCCTCTGGCATTCATTGGACCATGCAGATAATTTCTTATACTTTTTAAATAGAATTAATTTGCAAATATGTATGTTGGGCAAATTGAGTGTCATGGTGGGGTTCTTAAGAAGAATGAAGGGAGTGGTTGGAACTCAATGCAACAGTAGCAAACTGTGTTTTTATGAAAGTTGAACCCTTTGGGAGACGGCTGATGTGTCATTAGTGAGAGGCCAGGAGCAGGTGGCAAGCCTCTTGGGATGGCACTCCCAGAGAAACCACAGTAGCCACCATGTACTAAGCTTGCACTGGGTACCAAGCGCTTTACATACCCCTTGTGTTTTCTCCTTAGCTCCCCACTTGTGTGAGACAGGTGTTGTTATTGCTCCTGTTTTGCTGGTGAGGCCATGGGGGCCCAGAGGTTAAAGGCCTTACCCAAGCTCATGTCTGGGCACTAGTAGCGTTAGACTAGAGGCCATCTGATTCCAAGTCAGAGTGTCACTCAATAGGTGTTATTTTCTCCTCCCTTTTTTTTTTTTTTGTTCTAGGCTCTTTTGGCTAACATGTGCCAGGAGCATGGCCTAAGAAATCTTACTTTGAAGTGCCTCCATCTCATTGACATCTCTGTTTATTGATTATCTATCAAGCCAGAGACACTTCACCTGACAAAGGTGTTTTCCCCTTGCCTTGGGAATTCATTTATATGAAACAAATTTTGGGTCACAAATTAAATCACATGTAGTTTCCCACTTAATATAATAGTTTTAGGAAACAAGAATAGAATGGTATGAATTGAAGATTGGGATGGTGAATGCTATTGAGAGTTCACTCCACTCTAGAGAGACTTGACCCTAAGTAATTAGAGTCCTAGCTACTTGTACACAAGGGCTTACTGCATGTCAAGGAACTTTCGATATAAATAATCTCATTTAATTTTCACAACAACGGTGTAAGGTACATACTTCTATTATTAACCCCATGCTGGAGATGTTCAGAGAGATCGAACATTTGCAGGAGTGACTTGCTAGATGATAGAGCAAAATTTGAATGTGGGTACGTGTGTCTCTGTTACCTAACATTGGTGGTTCAATGACAGGAGTCCTTTGCCACTCATCTGGCCAACAAGGTAACCTAGAACCATTTACTCCAGAAGTGACCAGCTGGCAGCCTGCTGGCTGAACATGGTCCACAGCATATTTGATTTGAGGAGCTTGAGTTCTTAAATTCTTTTGGTTTGAATATCTCTAGTGGAGCATGCTGGGCTCCAGTTTTGTTCAGTTCCTGCCACTGACCTCAGCCTCCGAATAAAGAAGAACCAATTTAACAACCCCGGGCTAGAAATCCTGGGCTGGTTTACAAGGCCTGGTGTGCTTTGCTCACTCTGCTGGCCGGCCCTGCAGGCCTGTGGTCTTGCTCCTCCGGTTAGGCTGACCCTCTCATTTTATGGGCCAAGAGGGGGTGGGATTTGCACAGCGACACTCAGCAAGCAAGCTACTGGCAAAGCAGGACATGGGGCCGTGCTCTCAGCCCCACATGGGCCCTCCTTTCCCTGGCTTCACTCCTCTGCCCCACCTGCCCCTCCACACGCCACCCATCCGCCCCACCACTGTGGCAAGCCAGGGCTGTTCTCTCCAGCCCTCGACCCCCCAGCCACCTGACCACTGGATTCTTCCCACTCAGGGAAGCTGAGGTCAGGGTGGGGCAGGATGAGCCCTTGGAACCAGCTCTTCCCTGCAGGGTGCACAGGACCTTTGTGGAAGCCAGGGATTTGGCTGTTTTGGGAACAAAGAGCTGGCTTTTTAATTACACAGCCCAGACAGGCCCCCGCAGGCCGGTGGAGAAGGGAGCTTCCCTCCCAGGGCTGCCTGGCAGACGTCCTGATTTCCGCTCCTTGAAGTGGCCACTTGGAGAAGAAAGGAACCGGCAAGTAATCAAGCGTGAAGGACAGAAACACTCTCCAGGTGAGGACAATCACACTGCCCAGCGGGTGTGGCGAGGAGGGAGGCCTGGCAGACTGGCAGGGTGTCTGCAGACGGCTCCTGCCCTGGGGCTGGGCGGGGGCAGGGGAGGCAGGTGGAGGGGGGAATGGGACAGGCTTCACAGCCCGGTGGGTTCTCCGGGGTGGGTTCGGGGCTTTCTCGCTGACCTGCTGTCTGACCATGGGCAAGTCACTTGACCCCACTAAGCCTCGGTTTCATCAACTGCAGAATGGAGACAGTAGCTCCTCTCTCCTGTAAAGACTAAAGGAAAGGACGTCTGTCTGGGACTTGGCACAGACAGGGAGTCCCAGACAGGAGCGAGAGCCAGGCTGCGGCGCTCCCTGCGCTGCGTCGCGCACCTTGCGTTTGCACCGCCAGGGACTCTGCAGACTGTGACGCCCCGTGACAGCTGGTGTTTTGCTGCAAGGAAATCGCAGCTTGCGCTGGGCATTTGGCTCCGACTCTCTCGAGCGTGGCATTCCCACGCTGCCGTGCGCCGTGGGTGACTCAAGGCTCCCTGCGTTCCCGAGTGTGAATGAGCGACTGGGGAATCCTCCTCCTGGTGCGCGCTCCGCCGGCGCTGGGACTGCGCGTGGTGTGAGCACACCGTTGGGTTTAGGAGGGGGTAATATTTTGAAAATAATAAATGGATATGTTCTTTATTCTTCTCCAGGAAACCACGTGCCCTGGTCTAGTTCCATGGACGGCATGGGGCAGGAGGAGGTTAGCGTGTAGGGAAAGTTCTGGTCAGACAGGATGGGCGAGCTGAGAACCCACCTCTTTTGGACCCCAGGGGATTACTGGCAAAAGAAAAAGAGAGACAAACGTAGCGTGGGGTTGGGAGACAAGGGGGTCATGTCTTCTCCCTCCCTCTAGGGGTGAGGACGTCTAGAGATGCCCAGTTGGAAATGCATTAGGGAGCCCCGGGAGATGGCGGCACACAAACCTCCAGAAGCGTCTGCAGCCCTCCCCGCGCCCGTGTGAGGGTGCAGAGTTCAGAAGTCCCCACGGGTCTGGTGCCGAGAGAGCAGGAACGTGGGCAGGGGCTGCAGTCAGGAGGATGGGACTGCTACGGCCTGGACATTTGCACCTGGAGTGGTGGCGGCCAGGTGGTCACCCTAAAAGGCGAGAAGGGCACAGTCACCTGTCCAGGAAGCAGCCCAGGGCAGCCCCTCTGCAGCGGAGATCTGTGAGAACCTAGAAGACGCCGGGTGGCCTGAGCCCAGCTCTCCTGCCCCAGACCACAGACATCTGCTCAGGGTGCTCTCGTAGGTGAATTCTAGGGGGAGCAGGCGCGGGGGAGATGCGGCAAAGGCCAAGCACCTATCCACAAGGAGCTGAGCCAGCCGGAGGACACTAGCGAAACTGGAAGAGGCCGAAATGCCATCAACTTGCAAATTCAGGGTTTTTGCCCTCCCCCCCTCACCCAATGGGGTGAGGACTCCAAACAGTTATATGAAATAAAATGCTATATTCTTTTCTTTATGCTTCTGTGTATTGTGTTAAATTTCTCACCCACTGTTAATTAATTCAGCAAATATTTCCTGTACCAAGCAAGTTTGGATGTTCGGAGGGCTGGAGATTTGGTCATGAATAAGACCACCACGAACCAGAGAAGGTCTCTGCACGCACACCCCTTGTGCCCTGATGGGAGGAGAATTGTGTGGTACCCGGAGAAAGACAGTAGGCGTGTGCGCAGGTCAGTGATTGTTCTTAGGTGGAGAAAAGTGCTCTGTGGAAAATAAACTAAGGTGATAGACAATGATGAGGTGTGCTCAAAGAAAGCCACAAGGAGGTAATCGGGGAAAGAGCCTCCGGCAATTATCTCCCATTTTACAGATGAGAAAACTGAGGCTCTGAGTGGGGAAGACCCTTGCCAGAAGTTGCATATTAAGTGATCCATGTTAGATCCGTGAATCCCTGACCGCAACCCAACCCTAGGGGCTGGGAAGATAGTTGGATTAAATCTGGCTGGGATGGATCGTTTGAAATCTGAGGGCCTATCTCAGGTTGGAAAGACCTAGAACTTGTAGCCACACACCTGGGTGGCTACAGCTGAATTGCAGCTCTTAATGCATTTTTGACCTTTGGCAACCTCCTTGACCTCTCTGAACCTCAGTTTACTTATCTGTAAACTGGGGGTGATCTCTGTGCCTCCTAGGTTGAGGGAAGGGTTAAAGGTGGTAAGGTACCTGAAGTCCCTTCGTCTCCACACTGGTGTCACCACCTCTGTGCACACTGTGGGCCCATTGTCACCCTAGAGGGCAGGGGCCCCGACTTGTTTCTTTCCGTATCCCCGACGGAGCACGAGTCCCCAGTTAGCACTCAGGGGAGGGGTGGGCAAAGGCTCTAAGGACTCCCAGGCTTGGGCAGCGGAGGATGCCCGGCTGGAAATATCCCCAGGAGAGGCCGGAAGTAAGAGTTACGAGTGCAGGGCTGTCTGTGCTGCCCGGAAAAGGGGGACGTTACCCTTAGGTGGGGGAAGCCGAGCCCCAGTGTTCGGCGTGGGACCTGGCAGCTAGCGGAACCTCTGTAAGCCCCTGGGGACTGACTGATCAGAGAATGAACAAATGATGGAGAGCTGGAGCCAGGAGCCTGAGGTCACATATCCAGGACAGCCCAGGGGGGAGGGGAGGACGGGCCTGGGGGAGTCCAACATATTACTAAGGTGGAGGCGGGGCGCGGTGGCAGAGGAGGGGGAGGTGGGGGTCCAGGGGGGCGTCCCTAGCCGGGTGGGTGGGGTGCGTTCCCAAGGGTGAGGCCGCAGCGAGGCCACATGAGTGAGCCAGCTGCCACTGGGAGCCAGCGCGGCAGCTGGCTCAGCCTCACAGGACCGTCCCCCCTGATGTGGCGCCTCAGTGCGCCTCACGCCATGTTTTCGGGAAGGAAGGAGGGAAAGCGTTGCTGCCACCGCCGCTCCCGTGGGTGCAAGACAGTAATTCTGCCACCCCTCTGGGTGCCAGGCGGGGGTGCCCTGTGGGTCCCACTGTGTCTCACGCCTTGATGGCAGCAGCGGGCCCCCAGAGCAGGACGCGGGGCTCTCAGGTGGCCGCAGCGCAGTTTGTTGTGTTGGCTGGGGGAGATGCAGGAGGCAACTAGGAGGACTCCGGCCCTGCAGCTCCGGACGACAGCTCCCCAGCACCCCTATGGTTGGCTGGGCCCCTCCTCCCTCTCCCAGGCTGGGCGCCTGCGCAAACTGGCAGAGCCTAGCTGACCCCTGCTGTCCCCTGCTGACCTCTGGGCTTGCTGCTGAGGACGCCCGGGCTGGGGTGCACAGGGCTGTGTAGGAGGTCAGAGGGGTCCCTACGATTCCTCACCAGCTCCAAGGCAGGACCCAGGTGGGTGGCCAGTGGGCAGAGGAGCCCTCACTGTCACCCAGATGGCACAGGCTGCTTTCCTTAATGATGGCAGTGACTATAATGACCGCCGCCTTCTACTGAGTGCCTACCTTATGCTCGAAAATGGCGGTTCTCCATAAATGGCCGCTCATAGCATCCGGTGGGGGGGGGATTAGAGGGGGGTCTCTTGGCTCTCGGCGGGAACTTCCATGGTTCTTCTCCACTTCCCTGATGCCTGGGACACAGGCCCTTCCCTGAGCCCTGCGCCGAGCTGAGCCTCCCCTGGGCTGTGGGCTAGGCTGGGGCAACACCTGCCCTAGCTCCGGGCACACAGGGCCCTCTTAGTCGTCCCTCACTGGGTTAACTCTGAAGCCACAGGGGCCCAGGCAGGGGCGGTGGGCCCGGCAGCGCCAACAGTGGGGTCACCTGGGCCGGGATCCCCTCAATCGTGACCAGTGACTGGGCGCCGAAGGCCCCAGGTCTGGGTTCACACCTCAGCCCCACCCCCGTCTCCTGGTACCTGCTTGACCTTGGCCATCACAGTCCAGCCCTGGCCTGTCTCCTCACTCCAAAGATGAGGATGGCAATCCTTCAAAGGCAACCGTCCCTCTCTTCCTCCACCCGCCCTGCCTACCGGCCGGGAAGCTTTTGCCCCAGAAGTGCTGGGGGTGGTTGCCTCGGTGGAGCTTACCTGAGGGCGAGGCCGGAAGGGGAGAATGGCCTCGCAGGTGACCCAGGTGTCACTGCCTTCAGCAAGCAGGTGAGCCTGGGGCGGGGGGGCTGTGCCTTCTGGGCCCCCCCTTGTGGGTTCAGGGCAGCCTCAACTCCACGCAGCTGGCCAGGTGCGGGGGGCGCACCCACCAACCTGTGGGTGCTGACGCTACGCATAGGGACGGACATTGTAGGAGGCCGGACCCTGGCCATCCTCTCCCCTCCAGCCTGGCCTGCTGACTCTTGCTTCCCAGGATTCCTATGAGCACGTTCCACATTAAGGTGACCTGCTTGTCCCGTTTGCCCGGGACATTTCTGGTTTTATCTCTGAAAGTCCCAGGTTCGGGAAAATTCTCAGTCCCAGGCAAACGGGGAAGGTTGTTTGCCCTATTTTCAGTTAAGTCAAGGGTCAAAGTGGTGGGTGGGGTGATGAGGGCCAGCACTGGCCTTAGAAATCCCGGTAAATCCTGACCTTGAGGTGCTGGGACGAACCAATGCAGAAATAGCCCACACAAGGTACCCAGCCCGCCCAGGGACCTCCCTGCTAACCTCGGCCTGCCCTCTGCTTCCCGCCCGCGCCCCGCGCCCAGCGCCCACACGCAACAGCCGACAGCCGTCTTTATAAGTATAGTTTTATTGAAAATAAAAAAGTCATGGTGCTGTCTTCCTCGTAAGTAGCATACAGCGCACCCCGACGCTGCCGGTACCAAAGTCCCAGCACAAAGTCCACATTCACGGCTAGCTGGCGGACGAGACCGCGTCGACTTGTGCACTTGCCCGTTGAGAGAACTCCCAGGGACAAGCGTCATCCCCCCGCACACGGCACACGGCACATGGCACACGGCACACGGCCAAGAAGGCAGACGTCGGGTATTTACACTCATGCATTGCACGTCTTGCACTACCGGGGCGGCTGGACTCACACGCGGTACGGATGCAGAGAGTACGGTGATTACACATATAGATATCTCTTTAAATATATATGTAACTATTTATAATATATATGTTTATATTTTTACACCTATTTGTCTTTCTTCCAAACACTTCCCTTAGAAGCTTCTCGGGAACACCTGAAACCTCTGGGAGACCCTACGTCTCACCGAGTTCCAAACTTGGGCTCAACTACGAGAAGGCTGGGAAAGATCTATTCGAGAGAACGGGGAGGAATGTGCACTTCATTCGCAGCCTCTGAGCTCCAACCGGCCTGAGGATCTCGGTCTGCGTTCAGGGGTTGGGGATTCATTTTAAGTCAAAGGTCTAAGCTCAGATGCTAGGCGGGCGTGGTCTTCAGTGCGATTCAGTCTCCTACGCTAAAAATCTGGCGGGACTCTTGCTGCCCACGAGATGCATCTTGCGAGTATCTGGTTCTGGGTCTCAGGGGTTGGTCCTCAGCGAATCCTTTTTAAAAACCGGTTTTCACCCACCAGGTGAGAAGAGGTTTCACAAACCCAACTGAGTGTACATTTATGCGCAAACTGGAGCCGGGTGTGCCAGTGGCTCAGGGAAGGGGCACAGGCCCCAAAGCATGATGATGGCTCAGCTGTGGTTCCTTGCCAGGGAGCCTCGCCTGGGGCTGAGGATTAGGCTAATGACAAAATTGGAGCCTCCTCAATTTAAGCCAAGGTCGGGTGGGTGGGACCCAGTGGGTGAGCGCGCAAGCTGCCGGCACTCCATGGTTCCTTAGACTGAAGTCTCCCCTCTGGCCGAAGTGGCCCTCTGATCACTCCCGAGCTTCCGACCAGCCAAGGCACAGGCATTTTCTCCTGGTGAAGCCCACAGCGTGTGTGTTCAGGGCCGAGGTCCTGCCCAGGTGTTGCTTGGGGTGCAGGCACGGGGTTCTGCAGGCGCCAGGAGGTTGCAGATTAGGATTAGGCTAATCGCAAACTCTGGGCCTCCAGTGGGGTAGAGTGTGCCCTGGGGCCAGGTCTGCGGGGTTTCCTACCCCTGCCCTGCCACTGACCCACATCCTCTGGTTTGTTTGTCACCTGGCTCTGCATTCCAAGAGCTCTGTAAAGTGCTCACCTGGCTGGGGGCAGGGGTGGCAACAGAGAAAGCCATCGCCAGCACTGTGCCCATGCCAAGGCGCACTGGGAAAGCCAGATCCAACTCCAAACCTCTAAGAAATCCTCAAACAGAAGGCAAAGAAGAAAAGAAAAGAACCCTCTGTGGGAGGGTGTGCCCCTGGCCTGTCCGCAGCCTGTACCCACTGACCCGGGGGTGGGACAATGACACACAGACACAATGACACACAGACATATCTGTGTGTGCTAGGATATTTAAAGGTTCTGCCCAAATGGGGACTGGTTTTCACGTCTGTCAGTCTTCCCTGGGTTTGAAAGCCTTACCTATAGCCCGAACACCTGCCAGAGAAGGACAGGGGGTTTAGGAGGCAGACCAAGTCCACCCAGCTACATCCCTACGCGGCTTGAGGGTGGAACCATTCAGTGCGCTGGTTCCTTTCGAGCAAGCGTGGGTGGTGGGGGAGCCACAGGGTCAGGAGTGTCCTCCTAATCTGCCAGGGCATGCAAGATCACAAGGCTGCTGTCTCCATGGACCCTCTGATGTGTCCCACGGGGCAGGTGGCCACCTGGGAGACAGGCCAGGTGGGCGAGGGTGGGTCCATTGGGTTTACCAAGCCTCGAGGGTTCCTCTCCTGCCATCCCGTTCATTCCCTCATCCTCCAACCGCCCTGGAGGGCTCAGCACTTTCACAGCATACGACCGCGGGAAGAGACATTTAGATCACCTCCTTCTAGGTGAGGCGGGGATTGGGTCTGAGTACCATGGGTCAGGCAGACTCGGCGCCAGCCTAGTACAGGGTGCCCGCGGTGGGTTTGGCACAGTGGTGGCCTCTGCCCAACTAAGGCAAGGCCTGGCTCACACGGATGCTTCAGTTCCTATGGGGTCAGGTGTGGGAATGAGTCTGAGAACAGGTGCAGTGGCCTCTGCCCTTGCCTGGGGGCTCCCAGCTTAGACTGCAGGGAGTCATTTTGCCCATGGAAGGCCAGACACCACCCCGCAGTGTACACGAGCCCCTTTGTCTGCTCGGGAGGGGATTCGCCGGCCGGGCTCGTAGCTCTCCATGGCGAGCAGTCGGGAGCCGAGGGCCCCTGCATCAGTGGGGACAGAAGGGAGAAGGCAGGCCCTGAAGACTGAAGACAATCACAGACGGGGTGGCAGACAGATGGATGGGAAGCACCTTTGAAAGGGGATGTCTGTCTCCTGGCTATGCCGATGGCTTCTGCTGGGAACGTCAACAGAGAAGCAGGTGGGCTTCCTGGGAGGAGGAGAGGGTTTCAGGAAGGGGAGTGGGCCCTGGACCACCTGTCTTTTTGGCAAAGGGGGAGGCCTCCCGCCCCAGCAAATAGCGGCCCCGCCTTCATCAGTGCGCGTGCTCTAGACAGCAGCCGCGGGCGGGTGGCAGGTCAGACGCCAGACAAGGAGGGGTGCGCAGGGTCTCGGGTGGGGAGGCTGCCCCGGTGCCGCATGCAGGGTCAGCCAGGCTCAGCCTGGTCCGAGCTGCCCCTGCCCGGGCAGACCAGAGGCGAGCCTGGGAAGAGGATTGTTTCTCCTTTGGGAGGCTCCAGGCCTGCAAGGCAATGAAGTCCTGGACAAGCCCAGTGTCAGCTCGTGTCCACCTGCTTTCCCATGTCCGCTACGCCACCAAGGTGTCCCTCTGGCTGGCAGGTCCAAGGCTCGCAGACTCACACCACCGCGTTGTTCACATCCACCCCTTTGCTGCTCTGCGAAGAGCTCATGGGATACTCAGCAACGCTGGTGCCGTTTTCGTCCTTTCTCAGTGGTTTCCTGGAAGGCGGGAGGAGGCAGGGAGGGAGGGGGGGAGGCAGGCGCATGGTTAGTTAACAGCGACTGTCAGGGCTGTGACCTCCCAGCTAGCGTCTGTGCTCTGTGAGTCCCAGGAAGCCACCAGGCTCTGTTCTGGGTTAGCATCCTTGCACTACTAGTCCCTGTGGAGTCAGTCAGAAGCTGGATGTGGCCTTAGCCAGGACGCCCATTTAATTTGTCATGAAAACCAGGTTGAGAGTGAAAAAGAACTTACAATAACAAGGCACGGACAACAGGCATGAATTGGGACTGTACTGAAAATTGGGACTGTACTGGGATGTATGGTCAGCCTCTGATTGAACTTTTTGGTTATGAGCAGAGAGATATGAATATTTGGGAGTGCAGACAGTTGGATTTTGCAATCTTGCCTCTGTGTGGTCAAAGGCAAATGGAAACTGATGAAGGGGTTGGTGGTAATGGTGACGGTAGTGGTGGTGGTGGTGGTGGTGGTGGTGGTGGTGGTGGTGGGGTGGTGATGATGGTATTGGTGGTGGTGATGATGGTGATGGTGGTGGTGATGGTGGTGATGCTGATGGTGGTGGTGATGATGGTCATGGTAGTGGTGATGATGGTGATAATAGTGATGATGGTGATGATGGTGATGATGACATTGATAGTGGTGATGATGGTCATGGTAGTGGTGATGGTGATGATGGTGATAGCGATAATAGTGGTGATCATGATGAGGGTGATGGTGGTGATGATGATGATAGTGGTGATGATGGTGATGATAGTGGGTCATGGTAGTGATGATGGTGATGGTGATAATAGTGGTGATGGTGATGATGGTGATGATGATGATAGTGGTGATGATGGTGATGGTAGCGATGATGGTGATGGTAGTGGTGATGGTGGTAGTGATGGTGATGGTAGTGATGACAGTGATGGTGGTGGTGATAATGACAGTGGTGGTGATGATAGTAATGGTGGTGGTGGTGATGGTAGTGATGATGGTGATGGTGATGATGGCAGTGGTGGTGGTAGAGGTGGTGGAGTGGTGATGATAGTGAGGGTAATGGTGATGGTGTGATGGTAATGGTGGTGAATGTCCAGACTAAATTAGCACACATCAGTGGTTCTTGAACACTTCACATTAAGCCATTTGAAGCTCATTCCAGAGGCCATGGAACCCCAAGAACCACTCTTCCTGTTCATACAGGGGATCGGGAGGGTTGGGAGGGTGGCTTTGAGAAGGCTCTTGCTTACTTGCTGAGGTCCTAGAATCACAGTGCTACTTTTTGGCCTGGCTCAAATCCCATTTCCTCCCTCAAGTCAGGCAGGAGGGCTCAAGCCCCCAGCCCGAGTGTCTACATCCTCCAGGTCTGGGCTGTACACTGTGTCGCCCAATCCCAGGCAACAACACTGCAGGCTCTTGGGTGGATCTGACCCCCATGGGCTGTAGCTCAAGGACCTCCCATGTCCCCAGGAGTGCCGGGGCTGAGCTGAGTGCTTAGCTGAACATCTATGCTGTTGTCAAGAGCCCAGGCATTGATTGCTTCTGCCTTCTCAAGTGTCCCCAGAGCGTCCCCAAAGCCATCGTGAGAAGGGCTGGTACTTGGTGACCAGTTTGATGGCTATGGGATAAAGCCCTGACGGAGTTAGTTGAGGGGAGGGAGGCATGTGATGGTTAGCAGTACTTCCACCGGTGGACTACCAGGCCTACTCAGAGACCACACCCCGAGCTCAAGCCCATTCACCAACTGTTCCCTTTGCTCTTGCAGCGGAAGTAGCTCACAAAACACATGAAGAAACCCAAGTGCCACTCATGCTGGGGGTCAAGCCCGGCCACTGTGGCTTCTTCTAGAAATGCAAGACGCAAACCCACTCTTCCTCCCATGGTGTGTCGTGCTCTGTGCAAAGTGCTCTCGGTCACACAGATTTCCTTGTCTTTTCACACAGTGGTCCCCTGAAGAGCTAGGCCTGGATTAGGAGATTCACTTCATGGGGAAACTGAGGCTTAGAGAGGGCTCTGATTTGCTCAAGGACCCCCAGATGGTTTGTGGTGGGGCGGGGACCTCCACCCATTACTGCCATGTCCTGGCCAGACATCTTCCCATGAAATCATCACGGGCTCTTGGGGCCGGCCGGCTGGGGCAGGCCTTCCTCCACCCTCTGCCTCGAGATTCCCAGAGGTTCTGCAGGGTCCTCCAGGAAGCCTGCCTGGTTTTGCTCTGACTCAGCATGCCCCACGCTACGCACTGACAAGCCCAGTTACGTAGGTGCTCAGAGATGCTTTCTGGAACCTTGTTTGTGACGGGCCCCGTGGGAAATGATGGGCTCTGCAGCCAAGCTCTGCACCTGGGCTTCTTCCTTCCTCTGTCCCCTGTCCCCCTTTCTGTCCTGATCGCCCCCTTCCAGGGAGCCTTGAGCAGCTCTGACACTGCTGTGTGGGCTTGGGTGGGCTTGTCGTCCCACCCCTAATTTGCACAGCATGGGCAGTGTGGGGGGCAGCATTTTCTCACAGTGAGGTCCTGCGCTGCCCCACAAGGCCCCTGAAGACTTCAGAGGGATAAATTTAGCATCAATATATTGGGAGGGGGGCGGCGATGGATATCAGCCTCAGGATTCCAGAAAATAGTAACAGGCAAAATACTCTGGGCCCAAGGCCACGCTGCATTTTTCCTGAATAAACATTAAACCTCAGGCTTAGGGCTAAAACATCTGACTACAACAGGGCCAGGTCACAGGAGATCCGGCTTAAGGGACTCCAGGGTGGATAATGCCGAAATGAGGAAGGCAGGGGTGGAGCTCCCATAGAAATGGGCAGAGCCCCGAGGGCTCAGCTTCCACCCTTCTTAGGGTGAGTTAGGAATTAGTAGGGTCCCTTCCGGCAGGAGAAGAGGAAGAAGCCAGGCTGCTGGCTGTGAGACCCCTTTTTACTCTGAGGGGCGGGGTCCCTGGGGGAAGAGGTGGCCAAGGAGGGCTGGGCAGGAGCAAGCCTGGCGGGAGGGCACCTGGGGCCAGGGCAAGGTGGGCAGTATCTGCAAAGGAGGCAGGAGCGGGGCAGAGAAGGCCGCTTTGGCCGGCACTGCCCCTGATGGGAACATTCCACCACCTGCACATGGGGAGGGGGCAGGGTGGCATCTGAGGGCTCTCCTGAGAAGTAGACTTTGTCTGTCCCACCACCAGAGCCGAGTTCCTGCCACTCTGCTCCCAAGGCTGCTGCTGAGTCCACTCCCGAAGCCATTCCGAGATCCCCTGGAGCGGAAGCTGGATTTTACCCAGAGCGGAAGGTGGCACGGCTCTGCAGGGTGACGTTGCGCAAGTGCTAAGAAGTAGATTATCACAACCTCTGCTGTGCCACTTTCTGGCCATGTCACCTCAGGCAAGCTACATAACCTCTCTATGCCTCAGTTTCCTCGTCTATAAAATGAGCACAGTCATGGTGTCCATTTCATAGGCTTGTTGGAAGGATTAAATATGTTAATGCATGTCAAGCACTTAGACAAGCGTCCGGCATACAGTAAGTGCTCCATAAGTGTTTGTTAGGGCTCAGTACTGCTGCTGGAAGGGTGTCAGCGTGGAGCTGCTCCCATGGGGGGCGGCAGCCAAGGTTCTCCCGTGTGCACAGACTAACCCGTGCCCGGCGAGGCTCCGGAAATGCTAAGAGTTGCTAGGACCAGCCTGGCTCTGTGGCCCTGTGGGCCCCCAGGGCTGGTTCCAATGAACCAAGGAGAGGCATTTCCACCCAGGTCCAGGCGGAGATGGTGCAGAGGGCTCCCTAAATGGCATGGTTCCTAGAAGCCAAGAGAAAGGTGAGTGAGCTTCTCGGCCGCGCCCGGGCTGCTGCCTGCGGGAGGCGGGCTCTCCCCCTGGAGCCCTCTTCTCCCCCACCCGGTCTGCGGGCACCCCACCTTCTCTGCTCGGAGTGCGGTGATGACAGCCCCGGCCACACACGCCAGCAGGCATGACGGGCTGCTGCAGGAACCGTGCCTCCACCGGCACCTCTGCCTGGGCGGAGAGGGCCAGGACCCAGCCACCCCTCGTGGGCCTTGCTCACAAGGACGTGACTGACAGCTTCCACCCTCTGCCTGCTGCTCTGCTGGGGAAGCCAGCGGCTGAGAACAGCTCTGAGCCCGGGAAGGGAAGGCCGCCAGCTCTTTTCCTGTCTCGTGCACCCCCGGGGGGGTGGTTTTCAATGAAGATTGAAGGTCCCAGACTTGCCTCTTCTGAAGGCATGCACCCTGACCGCTGCCCACGCCTCACAGACACATGTATGCACATATGCATGTTTACACACAATGCACATATACACATGCATGTACACAATACACACATATACATATATACACACATATACATATATGCATATCCATACATACACATCCAAACACACACACACACACACACAGAGTTCCACAGTGAGACTGTGGGCTGCACACATCCCCAAACCTGGGTCAAGAAGCCAGAAGCCCCTCTGAGCCCCCAAGGGTGCTGCTGTGAGAGGCGACAGCCCCACTCCCAGCCCCCAACACACAGGCGATGGCGTGACAGGCGTGTGGCTGGTGATCACCCCCGCGTGTCAGAGGAGCCAACCGTTTTCCCTGGGCTTGTGTAGCCACCTCTGCTGAGCATTTTCGGGGCACCTGTGAGCTCCGTGGGCCTTCACTCTCCCTGGGAGCTGCGTGCCGGGCGGGGGTGGGGGGGCTGTCACAGACCCGCGCTGTCCCCCTCCCCTAGAGCTCTGTTCTGCAGCGGGGAACTCTTCTAAGGCAAAGCGCTTCCTGGCCTGCATATTGAAGAAAGGACCTCAGGGTCACATAAGAGCCCTGGACAGGGGACCTCCGAGCTAGCTCAGGCCTCAGTGGCTGTCCTTCAAGGCTCTGAGCTGCCAGAATGGCGCTGGGGGTGGAGATGCCTGCTGGAGGCTGCGTGGGCAGAGGCAGCCCAGACTCCCTGAGGCTCCAGGAGCTACGCCTCCCTGCCACCTCCTCTGGACCGGGGCGGGGTGTCAGGGAACACCTCTGGGTGGAGGTGACTTAAGTTGAGGTCTGGTGGGCGTACCAGGCAGCAGAACAGGTGGGGACAGGCAGCCATAAAATGTGGGCACGTGCTTGGATCCAGGAACCAGGTCTTGAAACCTCCCTCCACCTGGTTTTACTGTCACAAAAGGCTTTCACTGGCCGTGGGAATACCCAGAGCCACCCGTTCTTCTTAGAGGCCAGTTTCCAGGTAAGTCCTGGGACAGTCCAGGAGGCCTGTCCCGACCCCTGGGGCGGTCATGCCCGGCCACGGCTCCCTTGTGCCCAGAGGCTGGTGAGGTCAGGGAGGGAAGAGGCCCCACCTGTCCTGAGTCAGCCCATGCCAGCCTGGTCGCCATGGGCACCACCAGGGCCACCTGGCACTGCCTGGTTCACACACGGGCTCCTGTAGCAGACAAGGAGCCTGCAGTTGGGGTCAGCGTCCAAGGACTGGCCTGCCCACCAGCACTCCCAGCCTCAGGCTCAGGGCACTCACTTCACGGAGAGGTTTCCCACAGGTGGTTCCACTCCCAGGGCCCTCTGAGTTTTCATAGAGTGGACTTGTATGGCCCCCTCAGCTTGGCACCAGGTTGGCAGTCACGCAGCTGACAGTGCACAAGCGAGTAGATTGCAGCAAGTTATGGGAAGAACTAAGATGGCAGAGAACTGGGTGTCCGGGGGGACAGTGACAGGAGTCCTGCTCTAGGCCAAGTTGACCCCAAGTGACATGAAGCACTTGGACCTGCAGTGAGCAGGACAGAAGCCAGGATGGAGGCCCGGGGGCTGGAGAGCCATGAACAAGGGGCCGAGAGGAGGAGGAACAAGGCCAGGAGGAACAAGAACAGGCCAAAGCCACGCCCTGCAGGGCCCAGCTGCCGAGGCAAGGCCTCTGGGTTTTATTGTGAGCAGGATAGGAGTCATCTGAGGCCTCCTTAAATCAGGATTCCTGCCCACCCCTCGCCCTGCCCCATGACCTTGACTCTGTATTTGGAGAGATGGGTTCAGAGAGGCATGAATTTCTTGGTGACAGAAGAAAAAGGCCCCAGGAAGCAGAGACCTGTTCGGGTTTCCCATGGGCCGGCCCTGAGCACACTGCTTAGCTTTCTGTCAATGCTAAGTGACAGTGCCACGTGGCCTGGGATCCACGTCCCCTGCACCCGGGACACTAGGCAGATGAAGCAGGCTCGTCCCTGCTGCCGGCCTCACACTGCCAGGATGCGTCTTCATTACCCACTGTGGAGGGCGGGTCTCTGGCGAGGGATAAGTGAGTCCAAATACGCATCTCAGCCCAAGGCAGCTTGGGACAACCCACGCCCCAGCCCCTGTTGGCCCAATCTCTTCTTGCAGGGAGGACTGTGGCCAGGACGGTGGAAGACATTGTGGCATCTGCCGCTCTGGCTGGGGAAAGAGCCAACCCCAGACAGCCTAGAAGGTGGCAGTGAAGCCCAGCGGGAAGTGTGCTGGCCCAGGTGTTGCAGGATCGAGCTTCGATTCTGCCACAAAGCAGAAGAGTCAGCTTCTGGAGCCCAGCCAAGGTGCCGAAGGATGCAGGATGGGCTCTGGGCAGCCCAGCCCAAGCATCAGTGCTCAGCAATTGACCAAAGGAGACCCTTCCTCCGAGCATTGACCCTTGACCTGCTCACAGCACCACCAGGCGTGGCGGCCTGGATTCCCAGGCAGAAAGACTGGATTTGGGGGCCTGGAGGGGTAGCCAGTGCTACTACAGGGACATTCATAAACAGTAGGGAGATGTGACAGGTGGAAATAGCTGGGTCTCAGGTACCCAGTCATAGCATTTGGCCCCTCCTGGCCAAAGAGACTTTGGCCCATGAGATAACCTGTCTCAAGACCCCAAGGATCCAAGCTGCATTCAATATGAATTTCTTGCTCCTGAAAGTTTGTGGTGAGCTAAGGATAGACGAAGAGGTTCCGCTTCTGTCCTGAATTCCTGGTCCTCACTGCTGGCCTCTGGGCCTGGCCTATCTTTTCTTCCCTTGCCCTTCCTCTGGCCCTGAGTCTGTGGTTCAGCTGGAGGCCAGAGCAGGGAGAGCAGGGGTGGGTAGAGAGAGGGCAGGGCTGGCCCTGCTACAGTAGGTTTGGAGAGGACAATATATAAGACCCTCCCCTCTTGTGGTGAGGACAAGGAGGTGGCAGATGGTGGGGGCTCCTCCATGGCGTTCAGAGCCTGGGAGTGTGTCATGCACAGGTGGGAGGGAGGCTGTGCCACTCCGAAGCTTGGAGAGGGGGCTGCTGAGTCACGTGGTGCACTCGAGCTAGTGTATGGGCAAGGCTGGAGATGGGAGTGGAGGGGAGGGGAGACACGGCATGGGGCTGGGAGACAGGAGCTGGCGAAGGGGCGGGGCCGGGCATCTAAAACCGGGGGCACAGTTATTTACTGCAAAAACCGATTCTACTTAACTTACTCAGATAGGGGGAAACATGAATTTACTGAAATTCCAAATAGTTTGTCAATTTAAGAGGTGGAACCCGGCAAGTCTATGGAAACAAGCCCCGTTCACGCCACTGAAACAGCCACTGAACAGTTACCACGTGCCAGGCACCACGCCGGGCGCCGTCAGGGAGAGCGGTGAGTAAGACGCGGTGACCGCTGCCCATCTACCGTGTGCGCCACACAGTCACGCGTACACACGTGCGTGGGCACACGGGCCCGGGAACACCCACATCACACCTACCCACAGCAGAAAGCAGAATCGAAAATCCAGGGAGAGCTACAACGCTAGCAGTTGGGCAGGGAAGGGAGAGCTCCGCACCGGTCCAGGATGACATCTCGGAGGAGGTGGCACTCGAGTCGGGTCTCCAGGGAGAAGCAGCAAGGACTCAGCTGGAAGAGGGCGGGGGAGGGCACTGACCGGGGAGAGCTCCCTGAGTGCTCAATGACCCAAGAGACGGGCTGGAAACCTCTGGGACCTGAGCCATTTCTCTTCCCCATCCAGGCCTCAGTTTCCTCGTCTATAAAGCAAGGGGTTGACCCATGACCCCGGAGGCGTATTCTGGCTCAGAGTCCTTCAGAAACTCATTTCTACCGCTCCCTGGCACTCCTGCTGCCTGGTAACCAGGTCTTCTCTGCAAGCTGCACGTTCAAGCAGAACTGACCTTCCTCTGGGCTACCCCAAAGCTCCAAAAAGAGTAAATTCTGAAAAGAAAAAAATTTCACTGATTAACTTTCTACTAAGTACCATGTTTCCCCAAAAATAAGACAGGGTCTTATATTTATTTTTCCTCAAGAAGACACCCTAGCTAGGGCTTATTTTCAGGGGATGTGTTGTTTTCCCCTCAAAGCCTCAGCTTGCAGCACGCACGGGATGGCCGGGACCTGACAGGGGAGCCGACCTTGTTGGTGGGGCTGCCCGCACCTTTCCGGTCACCTCTGGGATAGTAGCTGTCACAATGGGGCAGATGAGAAGGGCTGCTCGTTGTCTTTACTGCTCCACGACGAAATGCATGGGTTGTGCAGATGCGCTGCGTAGCCACGCCCACCACTAGGTCTTATTTTCCAGGTAGGAGTTATATTGCACAAATGCTTAGAAATCTTGCTAGGGCTTATTTTATGGGCAGGTCTTATTTTTGGGGAAACACGGTATATGATTCAAAAAAGATCTTGAGGCCGGGCATGGTGGCTCACCCCTGTAATCCTAGCACTCTCGGAGGCCGAGGCGGGCGGATTGCTCGAGTTCAGGAGTTCGAAACAAACCTGAGCAAGAGCGAGACCCGTCTCTACCATAAATAGAAGATAAATTAATTGGCCAACTAATATATATATAGAAAAAATTAGCCGGGCATGGTGGCGCATGCCTGTAGTCCCAGCTACTTGGGAGGCTGAGGCAGCAGGATCGCTTGAGCCCAGGAGTTTGAGGTTGCTGTGAGCTAGGCTGACGCCACGGCACTCACTCTAGCCTGGGCAACAAAGCGAGACTCTGTCTAAAAAAAAAAAAATCTTGAAAAAAATCCATGAAGGAATTAAGCTACAGAGATGAAGGAGTGGGGGAGAGAGAGCTGAGGGCAGCAAGTTCCCACAGAGGAGCTCAGATTTGCCATTTTAAACTACAGGATGTGTACGTATTACTTTGATAAAAGTAAAAATTACATTAAAAGTAGGCAATGATTGTGCAAAGCCCTAACAATACCCTCTGATCGTTAGGCTCTCTCAAAAGACATGCACAACATGCCTGACTCTGGGGGAGGGGAAGTGGCCGTGTCCCCTCCCGTCCTCTCTCTTTCCCCTCCCCTCTTCTCTCTCCTCCGTTAGCCTCTGTTACCCATTTGCTCCTACACGGGCTCGATCTGCTTCCTCCACGAGCAGGAGGAGGGCCAGACTCAGTCTTGTTTATTTTTCCATCCCTTCTGCCTAGTCTAGTCCCCAGCACACAGTAGGTGCTCAATAAATACTTGCAGCCCAACACGAACTTACTGAGCACCCCTGGGCGGGTCAGTGGGTTTTCTAAGGCACCATCAAAGAGACTTGAGCATTGGGAAGGGCTGGTTCTGCTGGAAGTGGCTGAACCACAAACGGCTGATGAGCGCCAGAGCCCAGCAGTAATGTGGGCGCTCTGCACACCCGGGGTCACCCGGGCACGGGGTCACCCAGGCACGCACACTGAAGCCACACCCGGGAAGCAGCACCCTTGCTTACTGTCTGCAATTAACGATCTGCAGGATTGGCCAAATTGTCCCATGGTCTTTTATTGGTCTTTTAGCCAATAACACCCTGTAAATACGAAGGAAATGGCTGTCAAATGACTTAATGGCAGATGGAAAGCGGAAGTACAGGTCCCGGGCCACGGACAGCCAGCAGAGGCAGGGCACTTCTCCTGTGCCGGGAGTGTGTGGGTGTCACCTCCCCTCCACACAGGGGCTCCTCTCTGAGTGAAGGGGGCGGCCATCGGAGAAGCTGCCAATGCCACTGGGAGAGCAGCCTCATCCTGGGAGTCCACAGGCCTGTGGGGCTCCCCCCAGCCAGGCTCTGCGATCTGGGCCTCCTCCCCAGGCAGTGGGTGCCTTGCGCCTGGGAGCTTTATCTCAATGACTTCCCATGATCTTGGCATGTTTAAGGTTCACCTCCCGCCATGGGCCGAGACTCTTGTCTCTGCTCACAGAGCTTTGGGCTTCCCTTCAGCCTTTCCTCTCTGACTGCAATACATGGTTCCTTGGGTCTGGTCTGGTCGGATTAGCCTCTTCTCCCGCCCGGAGGGTGTGGGCAGAGTGGGCAGGGACCGTGCCTGCGGCGCCCACCACCGCAGCCCAGTGCCAAGCACGGGGCCTGGCGCCTGGCCCCGCCCTGGCAGCATCGTGGTCGGCATCTACACATCCGAGCAGCCAAATGACTGGGTGGCAGTGGGCCCCCTGCGATCCTGCAGCAGGGAAGCAAAGGCCCGGGAGCCGGAAGGATAGGCGGGGGACCGCCAGTTCACAGGGAGGGAAGATGGAGGCACACAGGGAAAAGTGACACCCACTGAGCTGGGCTGGGGCTGGGAACAGACTCGGGGGCTTGACGCTCCGTCTGGCTCTTACAGCAAGTCCAAGCGGTTCTGTTGGAAATACTGCATGTCCCACCTAGGGACATGCGCCAGGGTACAGAACGCCCTCGGGCTCTGGGATAAAGAGGCTTATTCACAGCAAGCTGGGGCAATGAAGCCACCAAAATCACACTGCACGGACTCCTCAGGGCTGGGAAAGCCCCTCTGGGGTTTGGGGGTGCTGACAGGGGACTTGGGGGCCACCACATGTGCTCATCCCAATTCAGTAACAGCCCTCCCTGGTCCCTTGGCCTGGCCAATGCGCCTCTTCTAAGAAATCTTCCCAGACACCAGGTCTGGGCAAGATGTCCCTTCTCTGGGCTCCCCCAGCCTTGGAGCACCCTAGCATATCGCCCAGCACAGAGCTGGGACTTGGGGAACGTTTGCTGAGTCACAGGATGAAGTGTTGACTCACCAAATCTGCATCTAGCAAGTGCCGATTAGAACCCGGCTCCTGCCAAGGTCCGGCCCCCCTTCAGCCAGGCCTTGCGGCAGCCTGGACACAGATGCGAGGGCACGGCAGGGTGCTCCCTCCCCATCTGCAGCTCGTCCTCTGTCTCCTTCTCTCCCTGCCGAGGCCTGTGCTCCCGCGGCCAACACCCCCAGATGCCAAGCCGGCATCTCCAAAGTCACCTCCTCTCTACCCCAGCTGATTCTAGAACAATCCTCCCAGCAACCTGGCTCCAAAAGGCTGTGTTGGGGCCATTCACAAAGATCTCTTGGAAATCCTCCCCTAGGACTTGAGGCTGTGACATTTAAAAAAAGGGGGGGGGGGGTTGAGTTCATCACTAAATTCTCCTTTTAATGGTTTTACAGTGACATGGATGCTTTTGTTTCCTAAGAGAAAAGGCATGTTGTAGATGAATTATTGACCAAAAACAATTGGCAGTGAGCAAGAAATCCTCCACTTACTCTGGAGAGAAATGCAGGCAGGCAGCTAGCCGGCTTCTGGATGATGCTCTCTTGCAGCCCCGGAGGCAGGGAGGGGCACTTTGCTCTCCTCCATGGGGCTGTAACTTCTGCCGCCGCCTTCTCTCTCCCAAAAGGGGTTAAGTCTCCCTCCCCAGCCTCCATCCAGGTGGGTTCTGGCAGTGCTGGGCTCTATTTCTGCCTCCTCCCGCAGTGAGCACAGCCCTCTCCTGTCACCGAGTGTCTGTCTGCCACACCAGGATGCCCTCTCTGGGCTATGAAGATCTCGAGGGCAGAGGGCTGGGTCTTCTTCCCTGCGTCCCCAGGCCTTGGCCCAGAGATGGACGCAGAGCGTGGTGCCGGGGCAGAACGGGGCCGTGCGGCAGAGCCTCGTGGACACGCATCTGCCCGTTCCACCAGGAGGCCGACTCGCTGCACGCTTCTCCAGGTTCTCCTGCTTCCTGGGTTTGGCTAATGGGAGGCACCCATGGGAGAGCGGGGAGTGTGGAGAGAGGCTGGCAGCATCTCCTCGCCCTTCCTCCCTGTTTTGGGGTCAGCATCTTTGCAATTCCAATCACAGCTCCTGCTGGATAGCCGCCCTCCGAGTGTGAGTCTCTCACTAGTTCTCATGGCACTAGTTCCCTTGCCTATCGTCCTAGGGGTGCTAATTGCTCCCACTGCTGCTAGTCCCTGAGCGCCTCACCAGCCCCATTTGCTCCTTGCACCTGCCCATGGCCCCGCCCACACCCCTGGAAGAAGCCCCGCCCATACCCGGAAGAAGCCCCACCCACACCCCTGGAAGAAGCCCCGCCCTCACCCCTAGAAGAAGCCCACCATCAAAATCTAGTCAACTGAGCTATCTGGATGAATTCTCTTTTTTTTTTTTCCAGGACGCTGGTAGACCCAGGAACCAAGAGCTCAGAGAGAGTGGAAGGGGACAGGGGCAGACAGGAGGCCAAGATGGGCCCCCCACCCCTTCCTTCCTGGGAGAGCCCCAGCCCAGCCGGAAGCAAGCCCAGCGCAGCTGCAGCCCGGCAACACTGCCAGAGTAGGATATTAACGTGAGTTTGTTCTCCTGACGTGTTCCTTTTCCCCGCCTCCAGCTGAAGCAGGAAGCACATTTCTTCAGGGGAGGTCTGGGGCAGGGAGAGGGGCAGAAGTGGTGCCCTGGTGCTTTTGCTCACACAGGGCCTTTGCCTGTGCTGCCGCCTCTGCTCTGCTTCCTAAAATCCTCCTCCCAGCCAGCAGGCTCCTGGCTCAAATGCTGCATCATCCGGGCCGGGGTTCACCAGGACTCCTCCAGCCACAGCAGGCTGCCAGCGAGCCCCCCACTGCCTCTTCGACTCACAAATCAGCCCCTAGCCCCGAGGCCAGGCGAGCAGCCTGCGGGCACAGCCTGCGTCCTACCTGTGTCTATGCCCACCGAGCCTGGCACAGAGGAGGCGCCCACAGGACACCTAGAATTAGACTAGTCACGTCCCCTGGGAGACTCCAGTGCATCCACCTTGGTTTCTGAGGCCAGGCCCCTGTGCAGAGTTACAGGGTCTCAGACCTTGGGCCTTTCCGTCTGTCTGTCCTTTTGGCCTCAGAGAGGCACAGACATGCCTCACACACCCCTGGTCTCCCCTCTTCCACACCCCTGAGGGAGGGCAGACAGGAACACCGAGGTCTGCCACTAGCCCAACACTGTGCTGAACTCGTCTGTAACACTGAGCCACGGTGCTCAGGTCAGGGCTGGCTTTGGAGCCTTGTAATTCTGGGTTCAAATTCCGCCTGCACTGCTCACTGGTGGTGCCATCCTGGGCAGCTCTCTAACTCCTCAGAACCTCAGTTTCCTCATCTGCAAAATGGAGCTGATTGGGAAAAGATGCCGTGGAGATGAAGTGAGAGAACGTGGGTGAGGAGACGAGCCCAGTGGCTGGCCGAGGTATGCCAGACTGTGGTTATTCCCTTGTTATTCAGCACGGCTGTGGAGTCCGCCCACCGCAGGAGCGTTGGGGCAGAGGGGCTCCCGGCTTGGGCTCTCGGCTGGGGGGCAGGTGCCCAGGGCGCGGCCCGTCCCGTGTGGAGCTGCCACGCCCTGCCCCTTGCCCCCAAGTGTCCTGCCTCTTCTGCCCAGTTGCCAGGACGCACTTGGGCTGTTGGCTTTTCATGGCCCTTTGTCTTGCATGCCTGACCATTGCTCATTAAGACTTTTAGCTTTATATTTTACTCTTCTGCTCTCGAATTATTAAAGTGAAATCACAAAAAACAACCGATTCAAAGAAGACAATTAAATATTTCAGGTATTACAATTGTTCTTAACGTGGACCCTCTAACTTTGGGCTTCATGAAACTTTTAAAAAAACTTTCTTAGAAATATTACATTATTAACAACTCCTATTGCCCTTTGGTATTTTGTAACATTTTTGCATACTTTTGTATTGCACTGGGCTTGACATATAATTGGTGTTAATCAAATGCTTGTGGAATCGAACTCCTTAAAAATGAACAGGGACATCATGTCTGATCCACTTTAAAATACTGCAGCAATGAAAAAGATCAGAGAAAAAAGAAAAGAGATACGGCAAATATAGCAAAATCTTGATAACTGTCGAATTAAGGGTAGATGGCAGCTCACTGTATGTTCTTTCTGCTTCTTCTGTGCTTAACAATTTTTATAATTTAAAAAAAGACAGGGTGGGCGCAGGAGCTCCCTTAGGCTCAGAGCTGGGTGCAGCGGGCGGGCACTTACCTTTTTATGGCTTTGTAGCAAATGATGACGAGCACAGTCAGAAACACCAGGGAGGCACAGCATACGGCAATGATGATCACCAGCCCCGACCACCAGCTTTCCTCAGCGGGGCAAGAGGTAGAGTTGGGAGCTGAAAGAGATGGGAGGCAGCCTGAGTGTCCCCTGGAGGAGCCAGTGGGTCTGGCCTCAGAGGTGGGACTGTCGTGGGTGACACCAACGACAGGCAGCGGGAGGAGGTCACCACCACCACCATCCATCAGCCAGATAAGAGCTCTCTGACCTTTCCTACTGTCCCTGCCCCCACCCTGCAGCAGGTGACATCATAGCTGGCCCCCAGCCAGGCTGGGCCCCAAGCGCCTCCATCCCGGGCCTGGTGTGCTCAGTGCAGGGGCTAAGCGTGGCGCCCCGGGCCATCCATCCTCTCTCGGCATGAGCTAACTGACAGCAGGGTCAGGTCTAATTTCCCATGAAAAATAACAGAACATCTCATTCTCTCAGCTGAGGCATTAAATCTGGTTCATTCTGCAGGTGGGGGTGGGGCACGGGGCTCACAGGGGACGCTGGGGGAGGAAGGAGAGAAAGGGAGGCTTGGCCACGTTCATTTCTCAAGCTAATTTCCTGCAAGAGGTAGGCTCTCTCCCTTCTTGGATTTGGCCCATGTGGTGGGGTACCTCTGGCCGTCTCAGTTTGGAAGAGGGTAGCCATGATTTGGAAAAGTTTGATTAACAGTGCAACTGACACTGGGTGCTCCAGGACCGACCCTCCCATCACTATTCAATTCATGGAGTTCACGGGTGAACCTGTCCTCCCTCCCTGGGCACACGCTGTGTTGGGGTGGACCTGAAGGACGGGTGTTGATAAGGCTGGTTCACTTTCCTCCCAGAAAAGCAAAGACACCACACGGCTGCACCCCAGGGGTTCTGGGAAGATTCGGGCACAGCTAGAAAGAAGTGCCCAGAATGGTAAAAACAATGAGAGGAGGGGAGAGAGAGGGAGAGGTGGACATATGGACAGACGGTATTAGCTTTGGGCAGGTCTGCAAAAGAATCAGAACTATGCCCCAGACTCGGTGTCCACTCCATGATAAGCACTTTGAGGGGTGCAACAGGATGTGGGGAACAAGTGGATGACTTCACGAAGGATACCAGGGCTGGCTTCATTATTATGATTCTTACCAAGGTGTAATTTACATCTAGTGAAATGCACCCATCTCAAATGTACTGTCTGATGGGCTTTGTCACATGCATGCGCCAGTGGAAGCCACACCTCCAGTAAGACACAGAATATTCCCAGCAGCCCAGAAAGTTTCCCTGTGCCTCCTTCTAGTCAGTCCCACCCTGGGGGCAGCCATGCTTCTGATTTCTAAAATCGCAGGTGAGATTTGCTTGTCCTTGGCATTCAGATGAATGGTATCAGGCAGTGTGTGTTCTCTTTTCTTGTGTCTTTAATTATTTTTGGGATTCATCCATGTCGTTGCATATTCCCGTGGTCCCCTCCTTCCTACTGCTGGTAGGATTTCATTGCAGGAATACCACAGTTTGTGCAGCCATTCACCTGACAGTGAGCGCCTAGGCTGTGTCAGGGTTCCCACTCTCGTGAAGAAAGCTGCTACAAACATTTGTGTACAGGTCTTTGTATAGACATGTTTCCTATTGACATTCCTCTTGGATCAATACCTCGGGTGGGATTGCTGGGTCGGGTGGTGTGTGTATATGATTAAATTCATAAGGATCTGCCAAGCTGCTTTTCCCAAGCGCTTGTACTTTGTGCACTCCTGTGCAGAAGGAGAAAGACGGAAAGAGGAGAGAAGCTGGAAAGAAGGGAGTGGTTACCGAACTGTGATCGCATTGTGGCAGCTGGATTAGGAGACCCAGGCAGCCACTGCTAACACCCCATTAGCAAATGCAAGGTCCCCAGGGCTGAACCTGAGATTGCCACAGAGACCAGGCAGAATCAGAAACACTGCCTGAGAAATTAGCTGATCCCGGGATGCCCCTGAACTGCTCTCAGCCAGGGCGTCATCAGGCCTTTAGAAACCTCAACACTGAAAAGACACAGAACATAGAACTCCAAGTAGGCGTACACTCTAAAATAAAGGAAAGGGGGCCAAAAGGATGCTCCTGTTCCCCACGATGAACTTGTTCAATGCTTTTTTTGTGAAATGCCAAACACAAAATCCTTCCCCCCAGTTCCTCATTTTGGTGTGCCCCTGACTTGCTTGAGTCTTACCGGGGTGACGCCCCACTTCCCTACACTTCGGGAAGTCGGAAGTCCCTGCTGGAGAGTCAGAAGTGCAACCAGATCATCCAAGGCTGTTCTGTCTACACTGGGCCCCCAAACCCCAAAGGTTTGCCTGCCTATATTCATTGCAAAGGGAAGCAATTTTGGTTTACGTGACTCTGCCTCAGGCTGTAACATCCTGAGGGCCACGTTTGCCCACAAATGGCCCACAGAAGGTCACCCAACACTCCTGTGGCTGGGATAAACCTACCCGTGTGTGGTCTCAGCTAGGGGCTGCTGCCCCCACCCCCCTCCAGCGAACACTTGGAAAAATGGGCGGGGGCTGTCTGTGGTTGCCACAGCGAGTGAGCCCAGCAACCATGGACGTTAATGACACTGCACTGGGTATCCCCGCACAGGTAGAATCACTCCTCAAAAAATGCCAACAGGGCTCCTGCTGAGAAATTCCATCAACCCAAATAATTGCAAGCCTCCCTGGGAATTTGGCACTAATTTCACAGTGCCTCTTTTCTTTACATTCTCTGTTCAAGAGACTGGAATTTTTTTTTTTTTTTTTGATTACTTTTCAAAACATAATTGGTACTGAAAGCAGGGAGCCGGGGGTGACAGTCCTCCGTACAGGGTCCCCCTCGCAGTGCACGATCACCCCACACGTGTGAGGAAACTACCCGACACAAAACTGCTAACATATGAGAAGAGGGAGGTGTTTGGTGGAACCTAGTTAAGGCATAAATCTTGGATTTTGCTCAGAAAACCAGCTGTTGTGTTCGAAGAATGCATCCTTGTTTATCCTTGTTTGAGTCAATCAGAGAATGTCGGGGCTGGAGAAAGCCTAGGAGGTGTCGTCTCAGGAAAGAGAATACATATTGAAGCTCAGGATCAAGAAGGAACTTTCCCAGGGGCCAGCGTCGTGACCCCAGGTCTTTGGGCTGCAGGCTGGGCCTGCTCCTGCTTGGACTCTCCTCCTCTGGAGTGTGGCCAGGACCTCCTTCCAGAATCTCACGTGCACAGACTGATGGCTCATATTTGAGAAGACAGCATCGCGGAGGTGCTCATTCACTCATTCATCCACCCAACACGTACGGAGCACCCTCCGTGCCTGGCACTGTGCTGGGAGCTGGGAGTGCCGGGATGAATCAGACGTACACTGTACCAGTCTGGTGCCAGCTGCCCCACGGATCGTTACAAAACTAAGACTCGATCATCTTGCTGGAGGAGTGGGTGGTCTCCCAGAGAGGAGACCTGCACGAATTGCTGATGTGCAAGGTGAAGGTCATTTCAGGGCTAAAGGAGATGCCTTGTGAGAGACAAGCAGTCAGACAGGGAAGGCTGAGACAGTCAGGGAGTGCCAGGTCCAGGAATGAGGATGCCCCACGCTCTGCCTCCTCTGTCACTCCCTCTTGCTCCCGGCAAACACGACAGAAAGGCAGGAGCTGCCCCGACATCTCAAGGGTCACAATGCCCTGTCTCCCGGGACTCAATGAGGCTTTGTCTGCTGCATCCGTTAAATGCTCCTGACGCCCATAAAGATGATGAGATTGGCAACCAGGGAGAGCAACTTTAATAGAACTACCCAGCTTTGCCGTAGCAGAGGGGCAGCTTTCTTTTCAGCTAAGAAATGCCATCTTTTTTTTTTTTTTTTTTTTTTTTAGAGTCCAGCGGCTTTTATTAGGTTTGTCTCCTATACCACGAATTCATAGGGAATAGATTCTGGCAGCTAAAGGTCCTTTCTTTGCTTCTCACAGGTGTGCCATACCTACTACGCCATGAATTCACAGGGAACAGGTCCCAACACCTCAGGCTCCTTTCTGTCGCTTCTCACAAAGTGTGAAGCACCTATTATACCATGAATTCATAAGGAATAGGTTCCATCACCTCCGGCTCCTTTCCATTGGTTCTCACAAAGTGTGCTTCTCTGGGTGGAGCAGGCTGTCACTTCAGTTGAACCCAGGTAACTTTCTCTTTGGCTTCCTTCTTTTTCTGATCATTTTCCTTCACACACTTCGGGAAGCTATCTCGGTTCTTAGAGTGCTTAATGTGCTCGATACGTACATTGATCCTCTTGGCAAGAATCTTGCCCTTAACTTGTTTATTTACAACAATTCCAACAGCATGCTGGGTAACGTTGTAGACTCTTCCAGTTTTGCCATGATAACATTTGTGGGGCATGCCTTTTTGAACAGTACCCATTCCCTTGATGTCTACAATATCACCTTTCTTGTAGATTCGCATGTATGTGGCCAAAGGAATAACTCCATATTTTCTGAAAGGCCTAGAGAACATGTATCGGGTGCCTCTCCTCTTTCCCTTTGTGTTTGGGTGCCTCTCCTCTTTCCCTTTGTGTTCGTCATTTTGGCGAATTACTGGAAGATGGCGGCTCCGGCCGACAGAAATGCCATCTTTAAAACCTTTGGGACTTCTGCTTCCAGCCAAGATAGAGTAATAGGGACCAGATTTGCCCTCCTGCCTGAAACATCCGAAAACATACCAAATATACAAAACAAAGGGTTTTCTTTCTTTCTTTTTTTAAGCAGTAGATATCAGGCCACAACAGACAGTGACCACAGAGAGACAAGAAACAAATGAGTTTTACCACCGGGACAGCTCACTGCCGTATGAGGGTGTCCAGACAGTGGTGCAGGAAGGAGGAAGCCAGGCAGGCCCAGGTAGCCCTGTGAGTTGGGGAGATGGAGCTGAGAGTCCAGGGAGTGAAAGACAGATGAGGATTCTCCCCAGGGGAGCTTTGAGAAGAGCAGAGGAAGCCAATAGCAAACAAATGCACCGACAAATGTATAATTACATATTGTGGCAAGGGCTAGAAAGGAAATGGAAAGAGATCGAGATACCCCCAGAGGTGTGTCTACAAAAGAAGCATGGGAGCTTCGGATGCGCCCACCTGAATGGGTGTGCAAGGACGCCGAGGGGACAAAAGAGACCCAGGAGATTCCTGTTGGGGGAGGGGCCGTGGACCCTCCCATGGTCCAACCTCACGGAAGAACCACGTGAGGTCAGACAAGCCCTCCAGCCGCTCTTGGTGACAAACCCCTCTCCTATAGGCCTCATGGGGTTGTTGTGACTATCAAACGAGAAAACAGAGGCAGCATTCTGTGGGGACCAGGAGTAGCAACCATCACTTACTCAGCAATGACTTTACGGGACTAGTAGGCATGATGGTGCATAGCCCAGTTATATTCCCCTTTTATTTTATTTAATTTTTTAAAATAGCTCCTCAGTCAACTCGATATATTCCCCTTTTAAGAGTGGGGAAACTGAGGCCACAATGCCGGGGGCCTGGCAACAGTACTCAGAGCCGACTCAACTCACAGGCGAACGGCTGGCCCTGTCAGCCAGCTGTTGGAGAGAAGCGGCCCAGCGGAGATGTCTGATGGACAGGCGGGAACGGAGCCAGCCACGAGTGAATCAAAGGGACGGCAACTAGGCTGGACACTCCCAGTTTTGCAAGGTGTGTTTGAACCAATGCAGTCCGGGTCTAGAAGCGGGCAGAGATAGCCATGTTCTTTGCTTGAAAATCACTTTTCCATCGTGGGACGGAGGCTTTATCGGTGGCTTAGCCTGTTACCTTATGCACGGGCACCTCAAGACGCCGGCCATTTGCTCACGTGGCTCCCCATTTCTGGAGCACGGCCTCAGTGGCAAGCACTGCTGGTGACACCGTGGGCGTGCCATTCCCCTCTGGGCCTGGGGGGGCCTCATCAGACTCTCTCCTAATTTCCCAAGTTTTGGTGACTCATGCCACGTTGCCTGAGTGGTTTCCTGACTGTTCCCAGGAGCTGACAGGGCCGCATGCTGCGTGCCTAATTGGCCTTAATTAAGGTCAGGTGAGGAGGTGCCGCCATCGTCTCCTCTCTCTGCTTCCGGCTTCCTCAGCAGCCCAGCTCCCAGCCCCTCAGGCGGGTCCCAGCCACTGACAATTCAGTCTAGCGCCCGCTTGTCTAGGGCCCCCTGTGCCGGTCTCCGTTAAGGAGCTGCTGTCCATGAATGTGCTTCCCAAGCCACAGAGGACAAATTGAGCCCTTCCTGTGGGAGACAGGAGGCAGAAGCTAGCCTGCCTGGGCGTCATTTCTCTGTCCCCGGGTTAGTATGGGCTGGTGACACCACCAGGCACCAGGCCTTGGGAGCAGAGGCGAGAGGAGTCACAGCCCTGCTCCAAGGGACAGCCTAATGGCACAGTTGGTCCCTATAGTGTGCAGGATCACTTCTCCCTCCCACCCACCTGGAGCGTCTGGAGGAAATTGTCCAGTGCACCCAGGAAAGGTGCACACACGGGACTCAGAGCACTCGCTGAACGGTGGCCAAATGTTTGAGCATTAAAGAGCAGCCTTCCTCTTTGGCCCTGCCTCAGCCGGCTCACCTGGGGCAGCCACTGGGTTTGTCTGGCTCACAAGGACAGCGAGGGGGCCGGGAGTCTGCCAAAGACTTGTGTGACGCTTTGGACAAAGGAGGAAACTGAAGCTCAGAGAAGGGGAGGAGCCTGCCCAGGGCCACCTGGGGACCAGACCCGGGTCCTCAGGTCTCTTAGCCCTGCCGATGTCCTGCCCGCAAAGTACACGTCCCCCAAGGAGGACATGGTTCCTCAGAGTCCCTTCATGGGATGACAGCCCTTCCACTGCCTCGGTGCCCCCAGCTCTGCCCCCATTGGGTTGTATGACAGACCCAAAGTCCACTGAGGCAAGAACCTCCCTCCCCTCGCCCCCACACAGAGACCCATTGTCTCGGACACAAGGGACTGACTCTCAGGCCGCTGCTGCCCATTCACGGGCACGGGGCATCCTCCGGGAGGCCCGTGCCAGGGCGTCCACCTCCCGCCACGGTCGAGGGGGGTCTGCGGAGCCAGCTCGGCTGTGGGGTGCTCACTCGTCTCCCACCCCAAAGGTGCCAGGGCACGTCGGCTGGACTTGCAAACCCCAAGCACAAAATCGGACCTTGGTGCCTTATGCCAGCCCCTGGAACAAGACCCTGCACCCTACTGCGCCCATGTGCGCCTCCACTTGGGGAGCTCTTCCACTCCTTCTCTGTAGATGGAATCTGGCGCAGGCTGTCGCGTTCAGCCGGAGACTCCCTTTTCTCCTGAGTCTACACGATTCCTCCCTCAAACTGCAGGTTCCCCGGCAGGAAGCCCCTGGCTGCCCGATAACTCCCGGCCCACACATAATGGACGGACAGGAAGGTACATTTTGCCTCCCGGAGGGTACAGAGTTCCTGGGGGTGCCTCAGTGGCCTGCCTGTTCCAGAAACAAAGCACACACTTTCTCCCCTGAGCAGCAGGGAAGCAGACACCGAAGCCTAAATGGGGGCCCCTGGGCCAGGGAGGCGAAGCTGTGCACAGCCTGCTTCGGGGGCCCAGCACACCTTCCGCAGTCCTGTGGGAGTCTCACGCTGCCTCCCCCACGCCGTCCAGGGCCCCTTCGTGCCCTGTGAGCTGGGCTGCCGTCGGCTGCTGCAGCCAAGCAGATCCCGCTCTCACCCAACGCAGACCGGAACTGTTGGCCCACGTGTGTGCGTGAAGCCACGGTCAGCCTCTGGCGGGTGGTTCGGCCAGAAGACAGACCTAAGTGTGCCACCAGATTCAGGGCTCCTGAGAGGCCAGAACTGCAAGGGCTGACCAGGCAGACCGCGCTGGGCTTCTTGGGGTGAGCTGCCCCGGACCCCTGGTCCTACCCTCATGCTGAACGAGTGGCCCCAAAATGTCCTCTCTGCCCTCAGCCTCTTCTGAGCCACTGCCCAGTGTGTGCAGCATCCTGCAGCCCCACCCCAGCCCGCTGGCCTCCTGTGCCAGAAGCATCCAGCCAGCAGCCAGCTGGGCCACCTTGTCCAGCCTCCTCCGCACGGCCAGGGGCAGTGCCCTCCTCCTTGCCCAGGTCCCAACCCGGGCACTGCCTCTCAGAGCCGTGCCCCCCTTGCTCTTGAGGGAGACACCGAGGACAGGCCTGTCCTCCTGGACACCAACTGCTGTGTCTTCACTCCAATGCACAGCGGCCATGGGGCTGAGGGTGCTGGGGTGCAGGGCGGGTGGGTCTCCATGTGATGTAGCGTGCGTGGTCAGGGCAGCCTCGGAGGTGACGTTTGAGCAAAGACTGGAATTCGCACAGGAGTTCTCCACGCAGGCATCCGGGGAAGGGACAGCCTCGGCAAAGGCCCCGAGATGAGCTCGGGCCGGGCAGATCTCAGGAGCCGGAGGAGGCCGGTGTGGCCGATACAAAGTAGACAAAGGACACTAAGAGGAGAGGTCATTGCATAAGGCCTGGAGGCCATGAGGACTGAAAAAGGTGGTGGCATTGCAGGGTTGTGGAAAAGGGTGGCAAGGTCTGACTTAGATGTCAGCACGGTGGCTCCGTGTGTAGAACAGACTGCGTGCGTGTGTGTGTGTGTGTGTGTGCACGCACGTGTAGCAGGGTGGGAGAAGGGTGGGAAGCTGGTGGGGGACACTGCCCATAACCCAGGGCAGAGACGGCGGCAGTGGTGGCTCAGACTCAGGTGTCAGTGGTGGAGGTAGAGGGCAAAGGTCGGAAACGCTTTGAAGGCAGAGGTCACGGGAGCATGCATGCGGGGGGCGAGAGACAGAGAGACAGGAGTCAGGGCTGACTCTGCGGTTTGGGCTGAGCATGCGGAAGAGGGAGCATGACATTCCCGCTGAGCCCTACGGGCGCTGTGAAAAGGTCGGCAAGGGAAGGACTGGGGCGCAGGTGCTGGCACCCCGCCCTCTGCCCCCCTCGCTGCCGGTGGGGTCTCCCCAAGGCCCCGGGTGAGGCGCTCTGGACCCCGCCACCCGTGGCTCCCAACCTGCGGCCTGTGTGCGCGGGCCCCTCGCTCCTCTGATTTATCTTTCTCCGCTCTGGGCGCGGAGCCCAGCGTGGTGGCAGAGCGGCTGCGTGTCATCAAGGGCATGGTTCTCAGGCCTGGCTCCTGAGGAGGCATTTTAAAAAACCCAATGCATTATTAATAATTGTCTCCGTCATTCCTGGGCCTAATCAGGAAAGGAAAATAACGAGTTGGGCTTATGTCTCCGCGGCGGGGGCAGACACAGCTCTTCCCGACGGGAGGGAGAGAGAGATCTGGGTGGAGGCCGGGCCGGAGCAGAGAACAGCAGGTCGCTGCCGGGTGCATTAATTACGCTTCTGGTGTCGGCCGAAGAACACATCGCCCCTTGTTCTTTGCCCAAACAGCCCTCTTTGTTGGGCTCCTTAAGGCACGGCCTTGTTACTCAACAACATCTACTTTCTTTTAATAGCTGCACCCGCCCCTTTTCTGTCCTCGCCCGGGCCCCCTCCCGAGACCTGCCAAGCGTCCTGTTCCCACCCGGCCGCGGGCACACTGCTGCAGAGGGTCTGCACGCCTGCCCGCTTTGGAACAGCCCAGAGCTGTTGAGTGGGGGTGAGATGGTGCCACTTCTGGACAGCGGTGGCTGACCACTGGCGCCCACCCTCCCTCAATGCCTTGACTTCTCATGGTTCAAGTGCTGATCCACTCGCTCGCTGAACACATGTCTGGTAAGAGCCTACTATGTGCTATGCCTCATGAATGCCCAGCCAGGTAGAATGTGCTCTGTCTAAACAGTTATAATCACTTGGAAGTGGGGTACAGGGTCAACTTGGACCAGAGGTTGATGCTGGCCAAATCCGGCCCACTGCCTGTTTTATAAATAAAGTTTTATTGGAACATAGGCACACCCATTTGTTTACATGTTGTCCATGGCAGCCTTTGTGCTACATTGGCAAGGCTAAAATGTTTACTCTCTGGCCTTTTATAGAAAGTTACCCCTAACTTAGGGATGTCTTAATCTGAGACTCTTAGATAAGCTGAGATGAGCAGTCTGAGAGTTGAACTCTGAAATTATCCCCCAAATTTGTACTGTGCGAGGAAACATTCAACTCCTCTCGTTTTAGTTTTAGAAGGGCCCTTCACTGCAAATGTCACACCAACACCCTGCTGGGTATCTCCAGGCACATGGCGCAGGGATCTGTCTTGCCCCGGAGTTTTAACAGTGACAATGTGAAAAGGCAGCAAAGTACAGCAGACAGACAGACAGACCTAGCTAGCTCTGGATCCTGACTTGGCCACACAACACCTGCCAAGTGACCCCCAAACAAAGCACTTACATTTTACAAGCCTCAGCTTCCCATGGTCAGGCAGGCGTGGGGAACCTGCAGCCTTAAGGCACATGTGGCCTTCTAGGTCCTTAAGTGTGGCCTTTTGTCTGAATCCAGATGATTTTACAGAACAAATCTTTTATTAAAAGGAGTAGTGCAGCATAGAAGGATGAAGCTTTTCTTGCCTTCTTTGGTGCTTAAAAAAGAACAATCTTGAAATCAGAAGGCCACAGGCTCCCACCCCTGGAAGGGTGACAACATTCCCTTGAAGGCTGGTGGGAGCTGCTTCCCACCTTCTAGCTGGGATGCAGGTCACTGTGCTCTGGATGCTGACAAGTGTCACCTGAAGAAGCCACACGTCTGACTCTCCAGGGACCTGCAGCGCTTCTTTGGGGACTGTGCCAGGGCAGCTGGGGTGGCTCAGCATAGAGCAGTGAGCCCAGAATTTTACCGGCCCCCCCCAACCTGCAGAGCATCCTCGACCAGGGACCGACAGACACCCAGAGTGCAAGCCCAGCCCCCTGCCGCTGGCTGGGGACAACTGGGAGGCTAAAGTTGCCTTTGCAGGACTTGGCCGGAGATGGCCCCTCCGTCCTGCTCCGTTGCCTCCCCAGTCTTCCCCGGGACACTTCCTTTAGAAATCCTTGTGCCGGGGTCTGAGGACAGGTCCTAGGTCAGGAACCCCAGACATGAGGTCACCGAGGTGCTGAGAGCCCCTGCCTGCCTTCCGAAACATCTAACAGAGATGAAATTATATCTCAGCTAGACACACGTGAGCTGCCTACGTTTTGGGTGATTCCTTCCAGAACCACCCTTTGCTAGTTCTCTGGACAGAGCTTAAGTTCTGTTTAAAAGGCTCTTGTTGGGTTAAGCTGAGAACGATTTCAGTCCAAGTTGGGACCACAAAGGGACAATGACGTGGCTGAGAAAAATCACTGCTGCTCAGCTGGTCTTTGTGAAAGAAGGAAGAACCTGAATTGTCTGGGGCTTTGGGACAAAACCATAGTATTTTATAGAAGGAAAAATATGTACACTGATGGTTCACAGCTGCACTGTCCAATGCAGCAGCCACGAGCCACATGTGACGGTTTACATTTAAATTACTTAAAATTGGGGGTATAGCTCAGTGGTAGAGCATTTGACTGCAAATTACTTAAAATTAAGTAAAATCAAGAGTTCGTTTCCTTGAGCATATTTGAGTGCTCAATAGCCACGTGTGGCTAAGGGCTCCCGCACCCACAGCACAGACTTAGGTCATTTCCGCCCTCGCAGGACGTTTGTTGGACGGCGCTGGCCCGGAGCGGTGGGAGGGGGCGTGTTCTGCTTCCCTTCCCAAAGCAGGCAGCCGAGGAGTTTTCTTACCCACTGAAAGCGAATCGACACGGCCACACACATCCTGCCAGTGCTGTCTACTTTCAAAGCACATTTTTCTTAGATTCTTTCCTTTGATTCTCAGATCCCTTCCCGCTGAAGCAGGCAAGGCAGGGACCATTAGTACTATTTATAGGTAAGGAAACAGAGGCTTCCTAAGGTGGGAGAGGCGAAGCCACAGAGCTGCGAGTAAAGCGACAGAGTCAGAGCCTGGGAGACGATAGTAAGGACAGCCCTTCTCCCCACAATCCAAGGCTCTGACGGGCCGTGAACATGCCGGGCACAGTCTATCACACGCTCGGCCCCCCACGCACTCACTTTCTCAGGAGCCGGATGGCTTGGTGAGTAGAACACCTGGGTCTAAAAAGTGGTCACTATGCCTTCGAGATAATACCAAAGCAGACAGTGCCATTCTCCTCCAGATCAACTGTGCCACTGCAGTGGAACGGGGCCAGGCCTGAGACCCATGAGAGCCCTGCTATGGCAACACCCAAGGACAACTGCTGTGACACTGGCCTGTCCAAAGCTCAGGGCATGCTAAGCCTGGGTAATTTTGGCAACCAGCCCCTGCCTGGGAGTTTTATTTTCTACCTGGACAAGCAGCCCATTCTAAAGGTCGAGGTCATGCAACTTGGGTTGTGGCTTTGTCACCTAAGCTCTTTGGACTTTTGCAAGCCACTTATCTTTCTGGACCTCAAAAGCCCATCTGCATAATGGGAGCGGTGACCTTGGGCCAGAGCAGGGGTCCTCAGCCTTGGTGCTACTGACATTTTGGGCTGGATAATTCTTTGTTGTGGGGCTGTCCTGTGCACTGTAGGATGTTTACCACATCCCTGGCCTCTACCCACTTGATGACAGTATCCCTCCCCAACTGTAATGACCAGATGTCCCCTGGGACACAAAGAGAACCACAGGGCTGGACGATCTCCAGGGCTCTTTCCTGGCTCCCACACTTGGTGTAGAGACTAATGCATCCAACGCAGGCACAGCCAACAGTGCAAACCTGACTCGGCCTCCCGGGGTACACTGTGCCAACCCAGCCAAAGAAGGAGTTAATCTCGATGGTCTTCCAGCGGGCCATTCCAGGGCCACTTGAAGATTCCAAGCCAACTGCCTTCAGGATGACCCCAGGCTACTCAGAGGCTGTGCAGCGGAATTGTCCACAGCAAGGTCCAAGAAGAAGCCAAGGCATTATTTCCAAGGCATCCATAACTCTCTCTGCCAAGGCAAGAGACAATGTGCCTTTCCCACCCACAGTCCCTGTTCATTCTAAATCTGAGAACAAGGAACCCATTCACTCTCAGGAGGGGCAGATGGTGTAGGGACGGGGGTAAGCCCACGTCTCTTCCAGGAAACGGTGGCCTTTGGCCTTCTCTGATGGCTGGAAAGGATGGCACAGAAACTGGGGAACAGGGAACAGGCGCTACTCTATTGTCCTGTTTCCGTCTGGTGGAAGCCGGGGGCAAAAGCAATGCATGTTCCTCCCTCCCTCACGCAGCAGAACCTCTTATCTTTCCCATAGAGAAGGTCCAACACTAGGGCCTTCTCAAAGGCCACTGGAGACGCCCCCCTTGCGGAGGTGGGGAGATACAACCCCCTTTCTGGGCAGGCCTCCTCTGACAATGGCAGGAAGGTGCAGGTGAGCAGGGCGACTTTGCCCTAGTCCAGGCAGAACAGCTGCAAGGTGGAGTACCTGCTGCCAAACCCCAGGAAGCATTTGTCCCCAAACGTGAGCCAGGAGCACCTTTCCCATTGCAAGAAAAGATGCTATGATGGCAATTTACACAAAGCCACGGCCACTATTGCTTATGTCCATGCAAAACATCAAACCCCAGGGCTGGGTCTGCCAGGCTGTCTCTGAGCCTTCCCTCGTGTTCATTTGTTACTTGTCGTCTGCTGGCAAACGAGCAAATGCCTACCTGAGGTTTCAGAAAATTTTATGGAGGACAATATTCATATAAAAAACATTCAATTCGCTTAATAAAAATATAATGATAACAGTTTCCCCCCTTTGCTAAGCACTTGTCATGCACCACTACACATGTCTCCTGCTCCACCAGGAGACGCGGGTGTCATTGCCCCACTTACAGACGTGAGAACAAGCTCAGTGAGGACAGATCAGTGCGGAGCCAGGATTCTGGGACAATCTGACCCAAAGTCCGTCTTCTCTCCACCACGTCATACTGCAAACCAGGAAGAGGCCACTGTTGCTGGGTTCCAGGTGCCTCGGTCCAGCCTGGAGAACAGACGTTGACGTGGGGCCGTGGGAGGCCTTGACCTCAGGCCTCTGGTCTCCACAAGGGGTGTCCCTAGCCACACTCCTGGCCTTCTCTGTCCCCCCCCCTCCCCCAGGCAGATGGCGGGACTTGCTCGATTAAAGGGTCTGCAAGGTAAGAGGGCAAAGCTGGCTGTGCCCGCACCTGAGATCCCGGGACAGAGGGAAAAGGGAACCGAAACCCTCGCCCTTTCCTTCCTTATAGTCACGAGCTCCCGAGCGCATCAGCCCCAAATCCAATGGACGTCCAGCCCCTCAAGGACCGCTCGGCTGCTGCTGCCACCCGCTCTTTATTCTTTATGACAGCTGGCCACACAGGTCACCATAATCGACGGCTCCATCATCTTCCTTTGACAGGGACATTAGCGGGGTCTCAGAGGTGAGGCCCGCCTCATACAGACAGGACGACACCTCAGAAACCGGCCACGTCCACCAGCTTTAGAAAACCAAAGTTACCAGAAGCAAATGCCACAGCGGCCAAGGCCTTGAGGAGGGGTCTTGAAGAAAGCTTTTTTTGGCACAGACATTCCCCAATTCTGGAATGTCCTGAACCATAAAATATGACCAACAATCTAGAAGGTTCTAGAAACATCCAGAAGCTGGTCAGTGGAAAGCAATGGAGGCCTAAGGGTTAGCTCAGGTAACCTCCCCACAGACAACCATGACCGTAACCAACTTCCTATGTATGTTTTGGGACTACGTGTATTTATATGTATTCCCAGCGACAGCAGCCATACACACACCTGGGAGGCTGTGACTTGTGGGAGATGATGCATTTTCCACTCACTGCATCTGGCAATGCCTCCCGTCGTCATGACAGGAGCTGCCTTTGCTATTTTTTTTTAAAGAGCTGAATGGATGAAGCACAGTTGATCTAACCACTTCAAGAGAGGCTGCTTTTTAAATACAGGACCTCAACCCTTTATTTGTAATTTCCAAACCCAAAAGGTACTTTGGTGCCAAAACTAATGGGGTAACAAACCCTGAGCCGAGCGGGGATGGGGTTGTTTACGGTCTAGATCTGACTTGCTGGGTGTGAGAGTCCACACCTTTCACCACAGAGCGCTCCCAGGTCCCGGGCCGCCTGGCGGAGCTGCTGAACCTGTGGGCCGCACGCTACCACTGTTCTGAAATCCCAGCATTCTGATTTCCGAAACGCGTGTAGCCCCAGCTTCCCAAGAGGCGAATGGTCTTTCTCCGGCCGGCACTTCCGATAGCTGGAGGTGTGGAAAACATCTTGGATCTTGTCCCAAATCCACCCTGGGGCCAAGTCAGCGTCTCTCATACCCCTCAGGAACCAACTCCCAAGGGTGACGAGGACCAGGCACCTGACCCACGATTTCTGGAGAGGGGAGGACGGGGTTGCCACGCACAGAGAGCAGACACTCCTCCCAGCGCCAGGCAGCCACCCGCCGTCCCCAGTCACCCATTCTCCCCGCTGCTCAACTCAGACATCCCGGGGGCTTCCTGAGGGGCCCTCACCCCTCCCTCCTTTCATCCCCACGCAAGTCCCCACAGTTCTTCCTTCAAAGGCGCCCCCTCCACACAGCCCCCTCCCTGGTCTCCGGCCTGCCCCGCTCAGTGGCGGGCCCTTTGTCAAGGTGAGTTGTTAGATCCGGCGACACTCCTGCTCAGAGCCCTTCAAAGGCTTCTCACCAAAGGTGGAAGAAAACCCAATCTTTCCATCACGGCCTCTGCTCAGTGTTGCTCCCGTTTTGGTCACTCAGGTTCAAACCCTTGTAGGGAAGAATCTAGAAGCTTTCTGAGCAGTGACAGAACTGCCAGCGCCGGCACACAGTGGGAAAACGTCCAAGGGGAGGAGGGATAAACTGTGGGGGGTGTGTTTAAAAAAAGAACGGAAGGAAGGAAGGAATTAGTCTCATGGCTTCACGGTGGCCCTCGGCAACCACAGCGCCTGACGACCCAGCCGCGGCCACCTCCTCACGCTGGCGCCTGCTGCGCCCCGAACGTCAGGGCCTGCTAATCCCACAGGGTTTAAGCGGCCCAGGGAGAGCGTCTCAGAGTTGCACGGGGAGATAAACTGCTTTGCTGGGTACGAGGCCCAGAATGTTTTCAGAGATGAGAAGAAAATCCTGTGTGTATTTCTGGCTGTGAAGGAGGCCAGGGTTCGGGCCGGGGTGGGGCCCGAACTGCGCGTCAGGTCCCCTGCGGTTTCAGGCCCCGTGGTGACAGGTTATCTCTTCCGAGTGGAGTCATTCGAGCCCCCAGGGTCTCTGAGGGGGCGGGCGGTGGGCTCCGTCTTGGTGGAAGAGAAGTTTAGTGGAAATGGGGCAAAAAAAGGAATGGGGGGGAGGAAACTGAGGGAAATATTTAAAAATCTCAAAAGCAGTGAGATAAATTTGTTGAGTCTTTAAGTCACTGGATTCTGTGACATCTGGGTCAAGAACGAGACGAGTCACTGTGCGTGAAGGAGCGAGATTCCCCCGGCTGCTGAGCAGATGTGCAGTGGATGCCGTGGGGCCCACCGCCCTGTGCGGGGCAGCCAGTGATTCGCTGATCCCCGCAGAGCTCCCTGGGCCTCTGGGTCACGTTGCAACCACACCCTGGCGCGTCCCCTTCCCTCTCCTGTCCCACCTCCCTCACCTCCGGGTCTTAGGCGCTGCCTCTAGGGAACCACTGGAGACCGGACGACTGGTGGAAACCATGGGAAACACCAGGTCTTAAAGCCAGAGCCCAGCGTGAGCACCTGGCCACATGAGACTACGTGGAAGTTCGATTTGAATATCAACATTCGAAAGCATGGAGTAGAACAAGAGCCCTGGACAAGGACACGGGGAGTTCCGTCATCCCCCCATGGAGAACGTCAACGGCCACAGCCATGGGGTCCCTGGGTCGACTCGACATGCCGCAGATTTCCTGAGTGAGCCAGGAGCAGGGCACCGTGCGGTGGGCTCTGTGGGGGTGGGTTCAAGGATGAAGGGGACCCACCGTTTACCCTCCAGGGACCTGCCCGAAAGCTGGTGGGGTCATCGAAGTGCACCAGAGACACTTGGCGATGCCACCTGCCAGCTCTCTGAGCACCTGGCCCAGGTCCTGCGTCCTTCGCATCATGTGTGTTTGCATGCTTTGCATAGTAGCCGTTCAGTAACCGCTTCACAGCTGAATCTGGATTAGCCCCAAACTATCACACAACAGTGAAACGGGATCATCAAAAGAGACAGCCATCACCTTCCACGCAGCAACACGGGTCACTGAGATTTCCAAAAATGGAAAGAATCAACTGTCCGCAGGGCACCAGGTCAGGACTTGAAGTCTGGCTGCTCAAAAAGGAGGTCTGATGGCTGAGCAGCTTCTCCGCGGGTCTCTGCGGGCGCACGGGGGGGGGGGGGGGAGTGCTTTGCTGTGCGAGACTGTCCCTCGCAGTTGCGTGACATTTACCAGCCCCAGCCCTGCCCCCGAAATCCAGCAGTGCTCACCTCCCAGTCACTGCGGCAGCAAAAAACTGCACACCCCATTTCCAAATGCACCCGGCGGGGTTGTCCACCCCGACTGAGAAGCACTGGTAGGACAAAAGCCAGCTCAAGGTGAGGGAGGGGAGGAGAGTGAAGGAGGACGGGGCCTGCCCGTGTGTATGTGCGTGTGCCCGTGTGTGTGCGTCTGTGTGTGCCCGTGGGTGTGTGTGGGGAGCACACAGGTGGGGGATTCACGGGAATCTGGACAGAAGGGAGCACCAGGGAGGGAGCTTGCACGGGGGAGGGGAGGAGAAAGAGTAAGAAGACTCCCTGTTGCTCCAGGTCGCTTGCATTCCAGCCCAGACAGAGCTTAGACTCTCCCGGGACCAGCAGTTCTCCAGGTGGACTGAGAAGGCAGTCCTGCCCCTGGCAGCCCAACAAGCGGCCAGAGCCGCCAGTGGCACAGGGAGGTGCTCACCAGGGAGGACGTGGCCTTCACCACCCTGCCCTGGCGCTGGCAAGGCCCCAGTCTGGCCAGCACAGTCTGGGCGCTTCCCAGGCAGGCTGGCCCGAGACACTTCAACCTCTACTGGGCTCCTCCTCTGGGGGCCAACGGGCTGCACGGCCAGGTCACAGTGGCCCTGAGAAGTGGCAGGAAGGCCCGCTCGGCCGGGCCACGGACACCCTCCCCGGGCGCTGCCCAGCCATATTCAGGGAGAGGAGCGGGAGGGAGAGGGGGAGCCGGCATAAATCAAGTCCCCAGACACTAGCCGTGAGGGGAAAAAAAGCAAGGCCAGCATCTTGGCACAAGCTTACGAGTAGACGGTTGCACAGCAAGGGACCGAACACAGACACACAACTGCTTGGGGACTCGGCCTCATTCTCACCTCCGAGGGATTCATGACCCAATGCGCCACTTAGCTCTGCTAACCCAGCTGCTCAGAATCCTTCACCTCTTCCAGAATCATCCAGACTCCTCGGCCCATCCGCCTGAGGCAGCTCCCGCTCCTGTTACCCTCCCCGGGTATCTACACTCCCAAAAAGTGGGGCCGCAGTCGGGTACCCCAAAAGGCCTGGGCCTTCCCTACTGCCCGCCTTTGCTCATGCCATCTGTCCCACCCGGAGCACCTCCTCCATCCACCCTCTTCCCAGCCCTGCACCCGCTCTTCCGAATCCTAACTGCTCTCTGAGGTGCAGTGCGATGCCACCCCCTCCAGGCAGTCATCCCTGATGGCTCGGGGCTCGTCCACAGCACTTGGTGCCCAATGTGCTCCCTGCTGGTGACAGTTTCTTATCCCCTGTCCCCTGGCTGGTGAGCTCCACCAGGGCAGGGGGTGGTTCTCACTCATGCCCAGGCTGCATGGCCCGGCACCTGGGACGTAGTTGGTGTTCAGTACGTGCCAGCCAGGCCAGTCACCACCCCTGCTCAGCAGGTGGCCCCAGGGCCACCAAATGCTTGGTAGACATGTGTTGGCATTAACTTGTCTTTGTGTCTCCACCCTTGAACTCCTTCCTGCCCCTCCCCGCCCTCCTGCATCCCACCCTGCTGTCTCCAAACTGCATCTGGGATCTGCCACCTCTCTCCCCCGCCCCTCAGGCACTGTCCCAGTCCAGGTCCCTCTTATATCACCTGGACAACTGCTATAGCTTCCTGACTGGTCTCCCTCCAACCCTGTCACACCTCCAACCCATTCTCCACTCAGACCCCAGTGACTGTCCCAGAAAGCAAATCTGGAAGTGCCAACCCTGTGGTCAAAATCTCTTTAATGGCTTTCCATAGCACTTTAGAGAAAATGCAGCTCTGCCCTACGCAAATTACACATCACAGAGCCCTGCATGATTTGAGACCAACCTCCCCAGTCTCAGTTTACACCACTCTCCCCTTGATCACTATGCCCAGCAACGTGAGCTTCTCTGGGTTTTTCAAACCCTGATGGTTGTACCACAGGGCCTTTGCATATGCTGTGCCTAGAATGCTCTCCCCGGTCTTCTCCTCTTTCGAATATAGCCAGTTCGGAGAGGCCTTCCCTGGCCACTCCACTGAAACCGGGGTCCCCTCCATAGCCTCCAATTCTGCCCTATGCTCCCAGCCCCCCAGCCCTTCCTGCAGCACCTGGCCCAGAGTCAGTGCTCAAAAGATGCTCGCTGAATGAATAAGAGTATTCACTCGACCTCTCGAACACCTGTGATGGTCTCCCATTGGGCATCTGGATTCTAGTTTCACCTGGTTCTTAACCAAGAAAGTCAGAAGAGCTTTGAGTTGTGAGGGTTTTTTTTTTTTTTATTATTAGCAGAAACCAAGAGTGGTTTCTTGCTTCAGAGCATATCTAACCTCTTTATTGTTATTTTCTATTCCATATGTGAGCACTGATTGCTTCAGGGAAAACTAGCACATGTTTCTTACAGGCTTTGACTGTCCTTCGGGATCCAGAGAAACCACCTCCCACGAGGGTTGGATGGGCCTCGGGCAGGGCCAGGGCCTGGGTGCGCACGAGGCCCGAGAGGCAGCACTGGGGACCGCCAGTCCCCGTCCCCATGGGATGCAGGCGGGGCGGCTCAGGCTTCACAGCCCAATCACGGCACTTAGTGTCAGTGACAGAGGACTCGCGCTGCACACCTGGGAGCACTGATATGATGCAGTTCACCTCCCACCCAGCAGGTGCACAAATTATCTCCTTCTTTTAATTATACCAAATCCCTGGTCATTTGTAGGCCTCCTCCTCAAAGCCCTGCTGGACTCGGAGCTGTCACTCGATGGGCTGGCTGGGAGATGAAGTCAGCGGCTCTGTCCTGGCTCCAGCACAGCCTCCACCCCTGGGGCCCCTCCGGGGAAGACCCCCTGTTCTGCTTGCTTTGGAGCAACTGCAGGGCCGGCGGTCCTCCCTGCTTCCTGTCCTGGTGCCCCAGGATGCCACCCATCAGAAGCCACCCGACTCAGAAGGGCAGTAGGCTCCTCCGGGATCCAACCATTCTCACCTCCCTGCTGATGCCACCTGGCCCCACACCAGTCCTTCATCGCTGACGGTTAGTGCTGTGATTGGGCTGTGAAGCCTGAGCCAGCTCCACCTGCATCCCCTCTCCCTGCGTCACCGCAGCAGGCTCTGCCCGACCCCCAGGCTCTCTTTACAACACAGCAGCCAGAGCAACCCCAGCAGGAGCAAGTCACATGGGATCCCCCCTGTACACCTGGTGCCCAAACCTGGAACTCCGATCTCTGCCTGTCACACTCTTCCTCTGAGAGGGGCATCTGACCAGACACCATCACCTGGGGGTCTTCCCTTTCCCTCACTCCCTGCAGCCACTGCCCGGCACAGACCCCCCCCCAATTCTTCTCTGCCTTGGACCACTGCCTCCTCCTGCCACTGAGCACCCAGCCGGCAACTTACACCGAGGGTCTCCACCCAGACCCCCAGGGGCTCCTGCCCGCATCCAAGTCTAGCGCTCTCTGCAGGCTGCGGGCCTGCCTGCCCTCTGGCTCACCTCTCACCCTGCTCGCTGTGGACTTTCAACCCTGGGACAGGACAGGCTCTCTGCTGCCGACCCTTAGCCCCTGCTCCCCTCCTCCCCTTCCAGCCTGCCCCTGGACGGTCCCTCTCCCACTTCAGCAGAGCCAGCGCCTCTTCTGGGTCACCTCTCCTCTCAGCTGACCCCTGGGACTCGAGCTTCTCCGTCGGCCTGCAACACCTGCCTGTTCTGCCTCTCCCGGCTGTCTGCAGGCATCTCAAACTCCACGTGAGAAAAAACAGAGCCCGCCCTTCCCCCATGAACTTTCCCGGTGGGTTCACTGTGTCTCCTCCACTGCGTCATCCTCAGTCTGTGATCACAATGCGGTGCTTGGCACACTCAGCACTCTGTAAATATTTGTTGAATGAATAAACATTTGTGAGTGATTTGCTGCTCTTTAAATGTATACAGTAGGTGTCCCTATGATAGGAGAACATTCGCTTAAACACTGATGTGCTTTCTTGAGTGGGAAAAAGAGGACACCTAGTCAGAGCCCCAGAGGGTACAGAGCCAAGGGGGTGCGACCAGGGGCAGGGTTGCCCGGGGCAGGCACGGCGGAGGAAGGTGACAGTTCACAGCAGATGCTGCTGGTGGCCTTCCAGGGCACACTGGCTCAGCCTCCAGCTGCCAACACTCATCTCTGCCCGGGAAAGTGACACGCCCACTCCTCCCGGGCCAGCTGTCACGTGTGACTGACGGGAGGCGCTGTGTCAATACGCCAGCTCTCAGGGGCACGTTCCCCGCCATTCCCAGAGCTCTCCAGCAGACGGGCTCTGGTTGCCCACTGGGGTAAGTGGCTTGACACGACACCCTTCACCAGCTGCCATCCTCTCTCTGTCACACCACCTGCTACCCTATGGCTGTGTTCTGGGATTACCTCTCAAACAACCACTTGTACTTGAGCCTTTGTCTCAGCATCTGTTCCTGGAGAAACCAAAACCAAGACAAGGTCCCAAATGCTGCCAGGCAAATGGCAAAGTCCTACACAATGTGAGTCCTTTCCCCAACCTCTTTCTTCCGAGAGTTTATCTCGTCTTCATGATCTGGTCGTGCACACGCTTCATTTGTGCAGACGCTCAACGTGCATGTTCCATGTGTCCATCCCTGTGCTGTCTCTGGGGACACAGATGCACAGACACTCCCTGTCCTCGGAGATCACGTCAGGTATTACTTAATAGGTAAGGCTGGTTGCTTTGTCCTGGACACAAAGGTGGCACCCTAGATGAATTTTGTAATGATATGAAGCGGCTAACCTTGGCAGGTGGCCACCCCGAGCCAGGCCTGTATTAAGCTCCGTAACATATTAACCCATTCCACCCTCTCAGGAGGCGGAAACTGAGGTCCACACAGGAGGAAGGCTCTTTTCCAAGGCCATGCAGCTACGGCATGGCACCTGGGCTCCAAATCACTCCAACTTGGCGGAACAAAGCGCAGGTCTTAGCCCGAGCATGAGGACTGTGGGAATAAGTTTACAAGTGAACGTATTCTTGTTTCAAATTAAGCCCCTTTGGGCATTTTTTTCTCTCTCGAAGATCAATCATTTCGGGGAAACCAAGTCAGCGCCAATCCTAACACCCCCGGTTCCCAGGACCTTTGTGCTGCATCCCTGAAGCTCCTCCAAAAGCCAGCTGGAATTTCTCTTCCCCAGAAATTGCTCTTCCTAAGCAATTGACTTTAATTGGTGATTTTCTAATTTTGCCTTAATTTATAATATATAAAATGAGAGTAGTGACCGAAAATGGAACCCACAACAAAGCTGCTAAGAAAAGGAAAAGCCAGAAGTCCTCTGCACCTGGGGCCACACATTTACCTCCTTATTCCCAGGCAGTGTGCAAACAGGGAACCCGGACACTTACACAAGCCACAGTGGCCACAGAGTTTTTAAAGACCAGATTTTCAGAAGACATTCGTATATTCTTCACTTGATCTTAGCAAAAAGGCCGAGAAGTGATTGCGCGCCTATGCTTGGTAAGAGCAACGTGTCCGCGTGGTTAAGTGAAGGGAACCACGTTCTGGAAGCACCTTCGCCAGAGACACAGCTCAAGGTGTCTGGCATGCTTGGATGACAGCAGAGGCCAGGGCAGCAAGATCCAGATGGAAAAGACCTGGGTCTGGGTCTCTGCTACTTCCCTTGGTGGGGACCTTGGGAAAGTCATTTGGCCCTTCCGAGTCTGACTTGTCTCAGGTCAGGTGTGCTGGGAGAGATGGATGCTTGGATGGCGGGTAACCAGCCGCTAGCCTCTCGGGTGCCAGCAGCAGGGGACACCCAAACAATTGCAGCCCACATCGAGGCTAGCACCTCTTCCACCCAGCCGTGACGGTGCATGGCCGAGCGAGTTTGCTGCTCTTTGCTGCCGACACTCCAGTGAGTCCAACCTTGGGACAGAGCTGGGCATCGAAGGCAGGAGTCTTGCATGGGCCATGGCACACAGAATTCAACAGGCGTTTGGTGAACAAAGTGCAAACTCTCCTTAAGTCTAAAAGTGAACACATCTGCCTACACCCCTATATCCCGCAGGGAACAACTGCAGTTGTCCTGCTTCAATCTTTCCCATTGACGACAAGACTGAAACCGGTGCCTGGGTTTCCTGCCCTCAGTGCAGATGGCCACGTCATGCTCTGGGGCCCGAGAAGAAGAAATGAAGAAGGAAAATAAGATACAAACTGATTAAGGATGGGGACCACGTCTTCTTTCTTTTCCCTCTGCCCAGTGCCTAGGACATAGCACATAGGTTGAATGAATGAATGAATGAAAAACCGACAGGGCATCAAGTCCTGGAGCCCTAATGGGCAGAGTGGCCTACAAGACCTTAACCATCCTCATGTTGCTGTGGCCAACTTCCGTAATAACTAACAAAGTCCTCTGAGCAGAGAAGGCTGTGCTCGTGCCCGAGAGAGAGAAGGGCCTCGAAGGCAGGGGGCTCGCAGAAACAGCAAACATAGCAACAGAACATTTATTAAGAACTGACATATGCCAGGACCTGGGCTAACTGATTTATATCTCTACCTCGCTGCATCTTCACAACAGCCCTACAGAGTAATGGTGAGCTTGTTCCCATTTTACCAATTAGGAAATTGAGATTAGCCACGGCAGGTGACTTGCCCACGGTCGCAGGGTTCTCACTGGAGCGGTCGCCCTGCAGACAGATGCCTGCTGCTGGAAACAGGCGAAACCGGGAAAGGGGTGGGCAGCAAGAGAATGCCCTGCAATGCCAGGTCCCAGGACCGGGAACCAGGGTGGGGCCCTGAGCGGGAGCAAAGGCTTGGCCGAGCCTTCAGCAAACGCAAGCCAAGGAGAGTGATGGCTCTGTGGCTGCACCACAGCCAACGCCGGAATCGCAGGACAGTGACGTCCCGAGGCCAGAGAGTTACAGGGGTGCCAGAACCAGCCCTGGGGCCCGGTGCAACAGGTGGGGCCTTTCAGCCAGGATCACACCCCCCTACCCTGCAGGACCCTTCCATGGGGGGGCCACACTTTCTGAGCAGCAGCACGTGCTAGGCGGGGGGAAACTGCGGCTCAGGCTGGCCAGCTCGCCTGCCCGAGAGCACCCAGGCAACTCCATGGAGACGGGAGGTACAGCAGTGGTCGCCAGGGGTTGGAAGGGATGGGCTTTCTTTTGGGGGCGGTGAAACACACTCTGGAATTAGATAGTGCTGATGGTTGCACAATATTGCAAATATACTAAAAACCCTTGAATTGCATGCTTTAAAATGGTCACATTGTGAATTTTATTTTATTTTATTTTTTATTTTTTGAGACAGAGTCTCGCTTTGTTGCCTAGGCTAGAGTGAGTGCCGTGGTGTCAGCCTAGCTCACAGCAACCTCAAACTCCTGGGCTTAAGCAATCCTGCTGCCTCAGCCTCACGAGTAGCTAGGAATACAGGCATGCGCCACCATGCCCGGCTCATTTTTTCTATATATATTAGTTGGCCAATTAATTTATTTCTATTTATAGTAGAGATGGGGTCTCACTCTTGCTCAGGCTGGTTTCGAACTCCTGACCTCGAGCAATCTGCCCACCTCGGCCTCCCAGAGTGCTAGGATTACAGGCGTGAGCCACCGCGCCCGGCCACATTGTGAATTTTATCTCAATAAAAATTTTTTAAAAAGAGCACAAGGAAGTCCTGGTGTGCACTCCTGCGGAGACATGCTTCCCTTTTCCTGCCTTGGTGTTGAGTCTGGATGCTACGGGTCACTTTGGAATATCCTGGAGGGCAGGCGGCAACAAGGGGTTGGTGAAGAGGTGCTCTCCCTTCCCTACCTCTGCCTGCAAGCCCCCTGGTTTTTGTGGTCCGCTTCAAGTCCAAGTTCCATCAATCCTCACCTGTTGTTATCTTGGCACCTCCAAATAGAAATTATCTCTATCTCAGGCCTCTGGTTTTAACCAAGGGTCTCCACCTTGATTCACGTGAGAATCGCCCGGGGCAGCTGTAAGCTCCCCTGGGGGCTGAGCCCGGCACCAGGCATTGTTCAAGCTCCCAGGTGATGACAGCGTGCATCCGGGCTCAGGTGTCCAGCGAGGGGTGGGGCTCCCTGACAGCAGGGCCGTGTCAAATTCCTCTTTGTAGCCCCAGAACCTACCAGGGCAAGACCTCTTGGTAACTGTCCGATAAATCAGCAAATAAAGTAAGTTTGTTGAGTAAGTTAAAGTATGCATGAATTTGTAATCTTTTATTATTTGCTGGATACAAAGAAATGGAAGACTGAAACAATTTCATTTATTGAATTGGGAAAGAAAATTCAATACTTAAAAAACAAGGTCACTTTTTTAAAAAGGCCAGGAGCCATTAATATAGTATTAAGGCTCACGGCTCTCTGCGCTCAGGCCCATACGCACTGTGCTTTGGAGAGCGTGGGGCGAAAGGCAGAGTCAGCCCACTTGATGGGTGAGAGAGCCGCGGCCAGTGTGGATAAGAAATCTGCTCAAGCGAGGGTCACACTGACAAGGACCCCATTCGCTGCGGGGGGGGGGGGGAGGCGGGCAACACGCGGGGGCTGGGCTAGGCCCTCGCGTGTGCCATGGACACCTCTATCGGCACCTTCGGAGAGCCAGAAAGTGGAAGGCCAGAGAGGCTGAGCGGCCAGCACAGCTGGGGAGAGCCAGGGCCGGGCCAGGCCTGCGGGCTGTCCTACCCGCAGACCAGGCAGGTGGCCCAAAGGTAACAGGACACAAACCCTGCCTCCGGCAAAAGGTGAACACCCAACACCCCAAGGTCCAAATCAACAGGGACAGTGAAGACCACGGGCACACACACAGCCTGTGAAGCAAGGGGACACTCAAAGTGACGCAGCTCGTGTCTGAAGCCTGCAGTCCCTCGTTCCAGGCTCACATTGTGTCCAGCCAATGGCAAGGACGGTGGCAAGGACAGAAGGAGGTCGCAGGATCTGCTTCCACCTGCCGTGCCCATCGCTCAGCTGTGTGGCCCACGAGGGTGGACGGCCTCTGCTTGGCCCAAACTTGTCACAATGTGGAAGATCTGGTTTGCACCGGCGATCGGGACTTCATCTTATGGAGAAGCAGCGTAGCTAAACCTTGGATTCCTACGAATGCCCCAGAGGTTGGGGCCTTAAAACGGCAGCCCCTAAAAAACACCAAGCTGCCACTAACCCCTCCCGCACCCCCAGAGCCAGCTTCATCGTGCCACCTGTGAGATCACCATGAGAGGACCAAGGAGAGGGGCTGCTGGCCTCCGTGCTCGGCCATTCCTCAGAACCTAGCGGCTTCCTTGCTCCTCTCCAGCCTCAGCCATCGCTGAGTCCACCAGCCCTGCCTCCAGATGACCTGGGATCAGACCAGGGCTTGTCACCTCCGCTGCCCCCGAGCTGGGCCCACACCACCATCTCCACCACCATCTCCACCACCGCCATGTCCACCACCGCCATGTCCACCACCGCCATCTCCACCACCGCCATCTCCACCACCGCCATCTCCACCGCCATCTCCACCGCCATCTCCACCACCGCCATGTCCACCACCGCCATCTCCACCACCGCCATCTCCACCACCGCCATCTCCACCACCGCCATCTCCACCACCGCCATGTCCACCACCGCCATCTCCACCACCGCCATCTCCACCACCGCCATCTCCACCACCGCCATCTCCACCACCATCTCCACCACCGCCATCTCCACCACCGCCATCTCCACCACCATCTCCACCACCATCTCCACCACCATCTCCACCACCGCCATCTCCACCACCGCCATCTCCACCACCGCCATCTCCACCACCGCCATCTCCACCACCACCATCTCCACCACCATCTCCACCACCATCTCCACCACCGCCATCTCCACCACCGCCATCTCCACCACCGCCATCTCCACCACCACCATCTCCACCACCATCTCCACCACCGCCATCTCCACCACCGCCATCTCCACCACCGCCATCTCCACCACCGCCATCTCCACCACCACCATCTCCACCACCATCTCCACCACCGCCATCTCCACCACCGCCATCTCCACCACCGCCATCTCCACCACCATCTCCACCACCATCTCCACCACCGCCATCTCCACCACCGCCACTGGCCTGGCCCCCGCAACAACCTCCCCCACTGGGCCCCCAGCCTCCACTCTTCCCCTTCCCCTGCCATCCATTCCCCAGAGCCAGTCTCCACAAGGTACAAACGAGGCCACGCCAGCCACCTGCTCAAAACCCTCCAGAGGCTTCCAGCCACACTTCAGATAAAACCCAAACCCCTTCCCTTGCCTCCGAGGCCCTGTGTGGTCTGGGCACTGCCTCCTCTGGCTCACCTGCTCCTGTCTTCCCTCTCCCAGCAGCCAGCAGCCACGCCGGCCCGTCACACACCCCACGCGAGTGCTTCCTCGCAGGAAGACCTTGCATGAGCTGTTCCCTCTGATGAGAATGCTGTTCCTCGCTGTCCCCCCAGATCTTCCCCGACCCACTGCTCCTTTTAGTCAGCTTTCAGCTTGAATGTCAACTCCTGTCCATGCACTCTAAGCGGCCACTCAGTCACCCCATCAGATCACAGTTCTCGCTGTCTTTGTAGTGCACGTTGTCTTCCATTTTCCCCCAATATTGTTTACTTATTTTCTATCCCACCACCCCATGTCCCTTCCTGTGCATAGACACAATAAACTATAGCCTCTGTGACGGCAGGGGCCCTCTGTCCTTCCTGCTCACCACTGTATTCCCAGACACGAGAGAGGAAGCCTTCGCTATGGCCCAACCCCAGCCGATGGACAACGATCTCGTGAAAGACGCCAAGCAAGAACCTCTCGCTGGAGCCCAGTCGACCCTCACGGCAGTGAGGAGCAAGGCAATCCATTTCTGCTGTAACTGTTGGGGCGGTTTGTTCCGCGGCCACAGATGACCAGAACAGGGACTGGGGCAACCTCTGCAGAAGTCAGGGGAGGTCCTGAAGAAGGAAGGGAAGTCTGAGCTGAGATCTGCAGGAGTTCAGGTTACCTGCTTCAGGGAGATCTTGCCAGACAGAAGAACTTGGAGCAAAAGCTCCAAGAAAGGGGCGAGGCCATCCAAGGAAAGGAGTGGGGACCCCGAAGCTGACGCTCAGAGAATAGCCGGCGTGTTAGGCAAGGGAAGCAGTAGGGAAAGATCAGCCAGCCTTGAATAACCCCTCCTTGCCAGCTGGGCAGCCCGGAACAAGTAACTCACCGTCTCTGAGCCCCCTATAGAAACCGGCGAAAATACCACCTATGACAAAGGAGTGTTTGGGGATTAAATGAGGTGAGGAAAGCAGAGCCTCCCCTAGGAACTGAATATTGGTTTCTTTCTAGTGTCCTGGGGGAGCAAAGGAAAGGCTTCCTAGAACTTCCCCGGTCCTGCTCGTTTCTTTCTCTGTTCAAACGCAGCCCTTGGCACATGGGAGCAGACCCGGGTGACCACATTCCTCGCTCCACCACTGCTGCGTGACCTTTGCAGAGTCACTTAACCTCCGTTCCCGCTTTTCCAAGAGTAAAATAAACGCAAAAATGAAATCCGCATCAGTACCTTGAACTCCTTCAAGGCCGGCACGATGGAAATGCAGGCTCACGCCTCTGCTCTGGCACAGCTATTTTCGGCCCCATCAGCCTTGGAAGCCGGTCTCGCGGAGGGGGTGTGTGCGCCTTTCCTTGAGGGCTGGTGCACGTCTCCTTTGGTGGCCTCGGCCCTCTGAGTCACAGGCAGGGATGAGCAGGCCATCGCTTATGTTTGCAAAGCGAGCCCAGGTCCTGAGCTCCGGCGGCGGCCGAAGGCGGTCAGGCCTGCGGCGTGCTCTTGCCGCTGCCTGTCGCGGTGCACTCCCACCCACGCCTTCCAGAAGTACCCTCGCCCGGGGGCTCCGGTCGACTCTGAGGATCGCGTGCCTGGCAGGGGCTGCCCCAGAAGGGACACAGGTGGAACGCTCTGAAAACGTTTCCTTCTCTGTCGAAGACCTAGGAGCGTCTACGCGCGCTTCGAGACCCCATTTCATCCCGAGTTTCTGACCTGACGCCTCTTTCTCAGCGGAGATGCTTGGACCACATTCAAGCAACCCCCAGTCTGAAGGTTAGTGACCTATCATTGTCACCACTGTCATCATTATTATTACTCATTAGCTGCCATTTATTGAGTGTTCCAGGCTCTGCGCTGTGTTAGCTTCATGACATAGAACCTCACAAGCACTCACACGTGGCAGGTGGAGTTATCAGCCCCATTGTACAGATTTGGAAATTGAGGCTCTAAGCAGTTAGGGGTTCCTGGACCAGACCACTTAGCTAATGAACAAGGGTGGGACCCCAGGTTCCGGGCCACTGCGCTGTAACGTCACCTTTCGAGCACATAGTTTCTGTCCGCAACCGCCTGTGTCATTTCTAATCCTCACGGCAATTCCTGCCCAGGTAGGAATAGTATGAGAGAACTGAGGCTCTGAGAGGAATGTGCCATGCTGAGGGTCACAGAGCTAGGAGTGAGAGGGCTGGGGCTGACGCCAAAGCCACTTGCTGAGACTGTCACTGTCTAGAGCACAGGTCCTCAAAGTGCACCCACGACCAGCAGCAATGGCATCACCTAAGAAGGTTTGAGAAATGCAGGCCCTTGGGCCATGCCCCAGACCTACTGGGGATGAGGTCAGGCGATGTGGACTTAAACAAGTCCTCCAGGGGGTTCTGATGCAGCCTCAAGTTTGAGAGCCACTGGCCTAGTGCCTCCCTATGGCCCATGACAAAGTGCAGCTGCCCTTGGTAGGCGTCACCTTGGCTTAAGAGGGAGAGTCGTGGGCAGGGCTTGAAAACCCACGGGCAGAAAGTGGAGGTGCTATTTGAGAACCTTCCAGTTTGCTAGGCCCCTTTCCATGCCCCTTCCTGGTGGCAGGTAGCACTCAGGACAGGACTGCCGGGAGGGGTGGCACGGAGCTGGGCCCCCAGGGAGGAAGACAGGCTGAGCTTCTCCCTCGAGTAATGAGCTCTAGATGGAGCTTGGGGAGTTAGGGTTCTCGAAAGTTCCATAGTAAAACAGAACAAGCCAAACACCCCCCAAATAAACACAATGACAACAACAACAAAACCTTAAAAGTCACTGTTGCCACTGCCAGCAGACGGGTGGTCTAGCAGTAGGGTGACCAACCATCCCAGTTTGTCCAGGACTGAGAGGTTTCCTGGGACACAGGACTTTCAGGGCTAAAGCCTGGAGAGGCCTGGGCAAAGCAGGACGAGTTGCCACCCTGAGTGGCGGGGCAGCAGCAGGTGCTGTCTGGATGAGGGGGCAGGCCTGCCTGGCCACGTGAAGGATACCCAACAATTCCCACAAATGTTCCTGGTCATTACTTCCAGGGGGGACTTTACAAGTTGCACAGACAGGTGCTTCTCTTTCCCCTCCTCCCCCCTCTGTGCCAGACACATGCAGCAAAGCCCACACTCCTGCAGATCAACAGCACGGCAGCAGGCGTCTCCCGCCTGGCCCCTGGGATCCTCCTTCTGGCCCCTGTTTCAGCCACTCCCCCCAGCCTGTCCAGCCTCCCTCTGCTCCTGCTCATCCCGGGTCTACCTGGCAACTCTCTCACGCCTGCCCAAATCCTCCCTCGCTGGCCCCTTGGACTGCAATATCCCCTCCCCAGCAGCGCCCATGGGCTGCTCTCCTCCAGGAGGATTTGCATGGGCTGATTAGCAGCCAGGGACACCTGTCCAGTTTCTATGGGATCCTCAAGTCAACACCGTGGGCTGGCTGTCATCAGGAACTGTTCTACAGAATAGGTAGCAGAGGCTGGCGTCAACTGGCCCTCTTAAAATCACAGAAAGAAAGTAGCAGGTTTGCACGCCAACCTAGGCTTGTGGAATTGGCCTCTTACGCACCTCTGTGTCCTTCAGTGTGCCCAACACGGGGCTGGACACGGAGCAGGTGCTCGGCAAATCAGGTGAAGCAGGGGCCTTGTGAGTGGCAGGGATATAAGGCACATCACATGAACAAATGGCGCAAGGGCTGACATGAGCCTGGAGCCAGCATATCCAGGAGGGGACACTCCTGTGAACACCTTCTGCAAGTGACAGTCCACCAGACCACGAACTCCATGAGGACAGGAGCTGCCTCTTGCTCACTGCTGGCTTCCCAGCCCCGGCACAGTGCCCCATACCTGCAGATCCATGCACACCTGTTGCGTGATGACAGAGGTGTCACAGCACTGAAGCCCTGTGCCCTCTGGGAGAAGCTGATTCTTTCAGGATTATACAACAGGCATTTGCATTTTATGACTGGCAGAAGGTGTGGCCGTGGCCGTAGCTTTGGCATTTATTGGGCACTGCCCATGTGCAGGGCTCTGGGCTGAGCTCCAGGAGGACCGAGGGATGGATAGCGCACAGTCTCTGCCACATGCTCAAGGCATGCCAAGGCTGTGGGGTGTAGCCTCTGTCTTCCCTGCCCCGTGTTCATGTCCTCGTCTTTGGGTTACAGATCCTCTGCCCAGATTTTCCTTTGGGAAACCACCACTTCCTCAACCTCTGGCCATATATGTTAACTCCTGGGGTGGTCACATGGCCCAGGCCTGACCAATGAGCATAGTCTATCCCTGTAGGCCACCATGATTGGTCCAAGGCTGAACATGTGACCCAAGCTTGACCAATGAAAGTCAGCCCCAAGACTTTTGTTGGATTATTGGGAAGGACAGGCTCTGTTTGTAGGGGGACTACTGACAATAGCACTGATGGAGTCCTGGAGCTCCAGGGACTGAGCCAACCTAAGAGAAAAGCCAACCCAGGAGAAATCAGAAGAGGAAGAGATAGAGAGAGAATGAGAGACAGTCAGATAATCCAATATCATCGTCGTTTGAGACTCTGGATCCAGCAGATCTGGGATATCCTGAAAGAGGAGCCAACAGGCTAATATCCCTCCCTATTTTTTTAATAACACTTAAGCCACTTCAAGATTCGTGTCTGCTATTTGTAACAGAAAAAGCCCTGCCACAGCATCAAACCATACCTACCTCCTCTCACCCAGAAGCACCCTTAGGCCTGAAGCTCGGCGTGAAGACTTCATCCCCTCTACCCACACCGTCACCAGCCTCACTCTAGGCCGTCGTGGGTGGGCTGAGGTTGGAATGATCTCAAGAGCCACCCACTGGGCTCCAGTCTGACATCTCAACCCCAATCCACCTTCCCCATTGTCAAAAAAGTTGATCTTTTTGAAGCAGATGGTGCAAGATCACTGGCTCATCACTGTCCATAGCGAGTCTCCTAAAGTACAGCCCATGTCCCGGCAGTCAGGTGAGCTGATTTTAGATGGTACATGGACCCAGCACCCGATCACATTGAAAACCATAACAGGAAACTTAAGACCCTTTTGATTCTCTTACAGACCTTCTGATTGCTTTGTAAAGAAAGTGTCAGCATGGCGGCACTATGGCTTTGACTCCTCTTACAACTTGCTTCTCTCCCCTTCTAACAGAAAGACAGAGGCCTTGAGCTCAGAACCTTCTGCAGCAGGCTAGAATTTGTTTTTATTACATTTATATTTTTGGTCACCTTCTATTTATGCAAGTGATACTGGTTTCCCATTTACAGTAGTTGAAGCTGTCTTTGGAAATTAATTTGTAGAAACACAAAAGTGAGTCTATTTAAAGAAAAAAAAATAAGGCAAATAAGAGGTGGTGCTTGGGTATGGTGAACGCAGGTCACTGTTTGGCAAACACTGCCCTGCAAGATGAAATGTGATCTGCTTTCTAGGCACACAACACCCTTCAAGGTCCACTCTCTCGGTCACCTTTTTATTTTAATTTTTTTTAGACACGGGGTCTGTCGCCCGGGCTGGAGTGCAGTAGCACAATCATAGCTCACTGCAGCCTCGAACTCCTGGGCTCAAGTGATCAATCGTCTGGCCTCAGCCTCCCGAGTAGCTGGGACTACAGGTGTACACCACCATGTCCAGCCTTGGCCACCACTTTAAACCTACTGAAGACCTTGTGACACCCACGATGAGTTTCACAGAGTCTCCCAGAGTCCTGCCTCCAAGCCTCTGTCCACGGTGCTCCTTTCGCCTGGATGCCTTTCCCCTACAACCTCCATATCAACACTTGTATTTATTCTTAAAGACCCAGATCAACGTTACTACGGACTGGAGCTGTCGTTTTTGCCTGACTACTCAGGAATTCCCAGCATACCTGGCAAACCACATCTGTGTTCTCTTGGGCCACTCTTTGTGGGTTGCGACAGACTGGCCTTTCCTGTGAGGTTGAGAGATTCCAGAAGACCAGAATGGTCCTTCACCTCTGTGTGACACAGGTGCTCAGTGAGCATGAGATGAACTGGAGGGACCCTAGCTGGGGGACGTGGATCCTTTAGATACAAACACACCTGGAGAAAGCACAGCCCAGAGCCCAGAGAGTGGGAGGGCAAAGGGATAGGAGTAACTCCTAGGGGCAGGTACCTGAGACCAGGCCCCACAGCACAGACCCAGGGGCAAGGAGGCCAAAGCATCTCAGGATAGAAGCATCTTGCTAAGACCAGGAAGAGGGGCCCGGCCAGCCTAGGCTCTCCACTCTCACTTGCATCCGAATCACCTCAGAACTTGTAATTGTGACAACTCCTAAGCCCTGCCCCAAAGAATCTGGCTCAGGGAGTTAGAAGTGGGCCCGTGAAGGTACACCTTAAAACCAATGCTCCAGGTGATGCTGAAGCAGGTACTTTGAGGGCCACACTTTGAGAAGTGCTGAGCCACAGGGTGTCAGGTAAGGGTGGAGATAGGTAGGGGCCTTGCAGACAAAATGCAGAAATTCACATAAACTGCAAAGGTTCCTCCCTCCCTGGAACATTGCATTGGCACCGACTGGATACCCAGAGGCTGGAAACGGAGCCTTCCAGAGAACAAGCCTTGCATCAAGGTTATTTAATACACGTCCCAAATAATTCAGTGGAGATGTGTTTAATGAGGTGGATCCAGACAGAATCACAGGCATTCTGCAGGCCAAAACTTGAGAAGGATCCATCTAACATGTCCTTCTAGAATCCATCTAGATCCATCTAGAATCTCCTTTTTAGAGACCTTATCAACCAGCCATTGTAAGCAGGGAACTTTACCACGCAGAAGTCGGGGCCGAGGCCATTTCTGGCTGAAGAAACGCTCCTTTGTTTGAATGACCAGGCAGTCAAATTGTTCAGAGATGAAATCGTCCAAGGCAAACAAGTCAAAGTGAGGATTTAGCAGAATTTGGTGCAAATGTCTAAAAGCCATCCATGTAACTTTGCTCTCAGAGCCTTGACTTTGGTTCTCTCCTAATTAGCTCCTTAAATGTGAATTAAAATGAAAAAATGAACACCATATGGGGGAGGCGGGGGATTTAGGGCCAGTCCTCCAGCAGCTGCGCCCTTTAAAGATCTGGCCTTCAGAACAATGCAGGCCGAGCCTCTCATCAAATGGAGATTGACTTTTATCTGATTAACTGATGGAGAAACATCCTTCTCCCTCTCGCAGGAGCATTCTGTGGGAAAGGCGTTTTGCAGACTGCAGGGGAAAGTTGGGCCTTGGCTTCCCTCCTGCTCGGCCAGTGGAAAATTACAAAGGAGGCAGAGCCGCCCTCGGCCACGCTCACCCGCTCTTCATGGGCCCAGGGAAACACAGAGAAGAACCCAAAAATGGAGTGAGCGGTCACCTACCTGGGGCGGAGAGCAGCCTGGGAGGCGGCGGGGGCGGGGGCGGCGGGGGCAGCGGGGGCGGGGGCCGGCACTGGCAGACGTGTCGGCAGCTGTCGGTCACCTTGGAGCAGGACTTCTGGGGCTCCCCGTGTGTCACCTGCGGACATGGGCACACACACCCAAGAGAGGTACAAGACAATGAGGTGACGGAAGGCGGAGTGGCCCAGGCCGCCCCGCCCCTTGCCAGGCTGGAGCTCAGGAGTCTTCCCTGAGACCGAGCAGGAAGCACAGACAGAAGCCGGCGGTGCACAGGGGATGCTGTGCAGGAGGCTGGCCTGGTGGGTCTGGAGACCAAGCTGGGGGACCCTGGGCAAGTGACCTGGATGTTGATGTGAGGGAGCTACGAACCTGAAGGTTAACTCATAGAAACTCCCCATTGTACAAATGGGGAAACTGAGGCTCAGGCAGAAGGGGCTGCCCAGGGGTCTCACACCTGGACAGTGATAGGTAACCTAAGCCCAGCTGCCTCTCCCGTCTCCCTTGCTTTGGCCCCATCTTGGACTTCTCTCCAGCCATGGCCACTCTGGGGCAAAGCCCCCCTGTCTTGGGGAGGAACCTTCCCAGCAAGGGTGGTGCTCTCGTGTCCTGTGTGACCAAAGGGGGCAGAGCAACCTGCCTGGTTCCCTCCATGCAGCCTCCAAGTGGTCTTGTGGGCCAGACACCCCACCAAACCATCCCATCCCAACCCCATGGCCCGCTCTTGCCCATTGCTCTTGCCCTCTCTCTGCCCTCATGCCCGCCTTTCTGTTCCTGGACCCTGGCCAGCTGCTCCAGTGGCTGGAATGTCCTCCCAGCCCTACTCCTGCCATGCCCATTACTCGGCTTGGCTGTCACCTCCAGCAAGCGCCTCTGACCTCCTTAACCAGGCCGGGTCCCTTTTTATAGGCTCTCCTGGAGCCGGGTTCTACTCTTTGGGGGCAGAAATCTACATTAGGGCGATTACCTGGTTCATACCTGTCTTCGCGGTGGCACCGTGAGCTCTAAGAGGGCAGGGCAGGCCTTTATCATCTCTCCCTCTCACCTATCATAAACCAGCACCCAAGGGAGGGCCTAGTGTTCGATAACTACTGGGTGAAGGAGTGAATATTAGAAACTGGCCCAGATCCACCTGTTGAGGCCTGGCCTGGTGTCCTTCCAGTGCAGTCTCAGGTTCCCCGTCTGTCACCAGGGAAGAGCGGGAGGACTGAGCCGTGCTCCCTAAGCAGTTCCCGCTCCGGCTGCACTCGGGCCTCCCCCAGGCAGCTTTAAAAACACTTGGGCCTGGGCCTCACCCACAACGATCAAATCAGGATTTTGCAGGTGGAGCTGGGCCTGGGTATTTTGCTTAAGCTTTCCAGGTTAAAATTCTTATGTCGAGCCAGCATGAGAACTGCTGGGTGGATTAAGCCAGCTGCCAGTGTCCCTCCCTACGCAGAGTGCCACAAATCCATGAGTCTAGTGTTTTGTGCCTGGCCCAGGGAACAAGCTGATTTAAGAAGAAAAGAGTTGCTGGTCACCCCCCACCTCAACAAGGGCCACGGTTAATTTCTCTGTCATCTCTGAGTAGAAGCCCAGAACCCCAATCTCCCCGCACCCAGCCACGCGCGGCCTGCCTTGGAGGCCCATCCAGCCCCGTTGCTGCAGGGCAGAGACAGCACCCAGGGCTGGGGCGCTGCCTTCGCCCTCCGCAGACGGGAAGAAGGAATGTGGGTAACGTCCACCCGCGCGGCAGCAGGGAGGGGACTGATTTACAGGCCTAACTTAATATCTGCCAGGCCAAGAGGCTCCTGCTTCCCACCTTTTAGTGTTTTTGAAGGACCAAAGACTGTGTGCCAAACCCTGGAAGGCAATTTTGTCTCTCACTGGGAAGAGCACGTCCTCTGATGGGGAGCATTTTCTCAATTATTTTACGGAGATGATGGACCACTTAAGGTGTCGGTGGTAAATCCACCAGCCTCTTCACCCAGGCAGCTGTCAGACCTCCCATCATCGAGCCCCCCCCCAATTCTGGACCGCAACCTCCTGAGACCCTGGGGTGCTGGAAAGCTCCACTTCCGCAGCAGCCTGAGCCCGCGTCTCCTCTGCACTCCACCAAGTGAGTGAGCTTCAAGCAATGTCGTTGCCGGAGCAATTACTTTCCTGCTCTCCAAGGTGCAATTTGCGCGACAGAGAGTTCAAGAGGAGCACGTTTGTTTAACCCAGCCTGACACAATGACCCATTTTCCTGCGAGGATGCGAAGGCGCAGCTGTGTGAGAGTGTTCAATGTGATGAGGCGACAGGCAGGAAAATCGGGGCCAGGTTCCGAGGCCGAGGAGGGAGGGAAGGAGCACGCTGCGTTCTCAAAGTCTGCGGCTCCCGGTCTCCCGCATAAAGGCCCGCTGCCATGTGCGCAGCACGACTGCTGAAGCAGCTATTCTCCGGAAAGGACCAAGTCTGGTCTGGCTGTCCTTCTTCCCGAGGGGCAGGCGCCCCTTGGGGTCCCCGCTGGACTCTCCTGATTGTCTGGTCCCATGCAAGCCGGGGGCAGCTGAGCCTCCCTTGACTGACAGTTGGTTATTTGGACCCTTTACCCACTTGCCAATTTCTCTTCCTCCTTCAAGTCCGTCTCCCCAACAGCCTTCCCGGGCAAAGCCATCCTAAAAGCCACACTCCCCTCCCCGCTGGAGTTACACCCACCAGCCGGTGCTGCTGTTTCACCTTGCACACACTTCCATTGGGGGCACTCCCCCACTGTCTTGCAAAGCCTGTCTCTCCACGCTCAGCCGTGAGCATCTTGGGCCAGACAGGTAGGTGAGTCTGTGCTTTATTAATCCGGAACAAGAGTGACCTTCTGAGCCCTGCTATACGTCAGCCATGGGGACATGCTCTCATTTCACCATGAGAACAACCGAGAGAGGTCGGTGTTATTATCCACACTTAACAGGAGGGACAGCAGGTTCAGCAAAGCTAAGTTAACGCACCAAAGCCGCACAGGACCCGGCATTCAGTCGGTGCTCAGTGAGCCGGTGTGTTGGCGGCTGGTCTGCCCATCAGTGGGGAAACACAGGATCTATCCCGTTCCCCAACTCCGGTTCCGCTCTGGGGTTCTGTTGTCGGGCAGTGTTGTATTTTGGACCGATACAGAGGAAACCTCAAGTGTCGAAAACCTGTCTCAGCACCTGGCTTGTTGGTTTCTGTCTTGGGGAGTTCCACAAGGAAAATGAGCTTGCCCCTGAAGTCACCTGCTCTTAGCTGAACTTGACTAAGAAAGGCCCAGAGAGGTCGATGGCTTTCCTAAGGCCCACAGGCAAAAGCTGTATCGGGGACCACTTCTTATTCAATTTCACAAGCAACCGCCTTCCCGCCCCTGTTCTGAGCGTTCTCCTGGGGCTGGAATGCTGTCAATGCTGCCGTCTGGGAGAGTGGCTGAGGCACAGGTAGGTAGGTCCTGTAGTCACCTGGATTGGGGACCTGTTGCTGGGGTCTGGGGGACACAGTGCTCCATGGCTGGTGGGTCTCAGCATCAGCACCCGCTTCTCCCACCCCTGTCCCACACCTGGCCAGTCGGTGCAGCGTTTGGGTCTGGTGGGTGTTGCCTCCTAATAGTCCTTGAATCCATCCCCTTCTCTCCACCATCATGTCTCTGCTGGGCAGCACTTGCCCTGCCCTAGGGGTGCCAGATAAAATGTAGGATGCCCTGTTAAATTTGAATTTCAGGTAAACAGCAAACAATTTTTTAGCATAAGGATATCCCCAATACTGTGTGGGATACACTTATGCTAAAAAACATTTGTAGTTTATCTGAAATTCAATTTTAACTGGATGTCCTATATTTTTATTTGCTACCTGTGGCAACCCTACCCTCACCAAACTCTTTGCTCCTTCCCTTGTCCCCTCCTTGAATCCATCCTTCGTGCTGGAGCTGGACTGAGATTTCTAAAATGCCATTCTGAGATGGTGTCACCTCTTACTTAAAACTCTCAGTGGTGTCAGTAGCCCTAGGGATCAAGTCCAAACTGCAAGGCATGATGTTAGCGGCTTGCAACAGTGGCCTTACCTGGGGCTTCCCTCCCCTGGTTCTTCCAATGTCCCGTTCTGTCCTCCAGCTCAGGTTGTTCCCTCTTCCTGGACACCTTGCCCTCATTTGCATCCTGACTCCTCATCCTTCACGCCTCAGCTGAAGCACTTCTCTGATGCTTGCAGCACGTCCAAGCTATTTGCTCCTACTGAGTTCCCTTGCCTGTAATTGTTCAAGTGGCTCTATAGTGCCAGACTATCGATGCCAAGAAGGCAGGGACCATGAAGCCCCTCGCACTTAACACAGGGCCTGGGATACAGTAAGTGCCTAATAAATGCTGCTAACTAAATAATCCAAGCTGCAGCAACTGGCCATGGAAGGGGTTCAGCATCACTGGGGTCTGGCGTAGCTCCTCATTAACGCAGAGACTACGAAGGCCGGACGAGAGCCTGTCTCCCTGGTGGTTGCTTTAGGAGGGCGACCACAGAGATGATGCCTTCTGGTATCTTTTATGGAGACAGGCCAGCACCACAGTAACTTGATGAGACACACTCCTGTCACACCTAATAAATTTGCCAGCCTGTCATCCTCTTCCCTTGCAAAAAAAAAAAAAAAAATGGAATCATCTGGAGTGAACTTAGAAGAACCCTAAATCACACTAAAGCTCAAAATCTCAATTCCAGACACATTAAAGCAAAAGGAGGAGAGGTTAAGGAATGCTCCGACCAACCCTTCCAGCAATTCAAATGTCGTATGACTGTAACGATTAAGTTTCTTATCATCTAGAAGCAGCCAGAGGCTTAGGGCCGATTTCAAGGTAGGAATCTGGTGCTGTGGGGGACCCCAGATCTCCTCCCTCATTAATGACCCATTAATCATATGATTTTGTGATGTTTGCCCCTTCTTTCCAAATGGTTATCAATCACTCTGGGGGATTCTTCTGGCAAAATGCTCATGAAAGGACAAATAACTCTGAGTTCTTTCTCTATATTCCAGAAACTCCAGTGACATGACAGATTCTATTCTCTCCACTTAAAGACAAACTCATGGCTTCATGCACTTCCATTTTTCCTCTTCTCGCCTGCGTTCCCTTGCATTCAGCTCTTTTGCTTAAAAGCCAGATGCATGCATTCCAACACCCCTTTTCCTTTGGTTTCTCTGTCCCTATCATTCGTAAATTAATTTTTCCAGAGCCTCAAGCCAAGATTTTACTCATTCTACTTGTCTGGAGGATTCCTTTTCTAATTGATTTTCATGAAAATTGATTTGTATTGAGTAAGAGCATCTGAAACACACACACACACACACACACACACACACACACACAATTGTGTGTACTGCCTGGCCAAAGGACACTGTTAAAAAACGGAAGCTGCTTTTGCAGCAGAGTGTGGGGTGGTGGCGGGTCTTCTGCTTAGACCCTGCTAGTTCACACAGCAGAATTCTAGTCTTGTCTCGTCATGTTGCTCTCCATCCTAGCTGAAGATTCTTATGGAAGAGAGAAAAATTGTAAACAAATGAATATGAAAACTAACTGAACTTAATATCTGAGGTTCAGCTCAAAGTTGAGCAAGGGAAGCTGGTCCCAAACCACCGAAGTGTTTAGAAGTGACAAAATCCTGGTTCCTGAGGAGGCACAGCTGAGTTTAATAACTGCTGTTTCACACATTAAACAAAGCTGTCAATTCCGAAGGGAAAACAATCGTGAGTGAGACAGAGGCAAGCCAGAGACGAGAGCAGAAGATGGGGTCTGGCGCTCGGGGGTGGGGGGTGCTGGCCAGCAGCAGAGCCTTTGTCCCACCTAGGCCACCACCCAAGCAGGACTGACTGAGCTGCTCCCCAGCAGGGCCCATCACTTGGGGCGGACTGGGTGGGCAGTCTTGCCCCATCCCTTCTTTGGTCTGTCACCCCTGCCCAGGGCAGCCATCTGAGTAGTCCCCAATCCCCAAAGTGCCACCAGGAGAACATGAAGCTGCAAATACCCCAGGAGGAGTTCTTCAAAGCCCCAAACAGTAAAAATGTCCTCTGGAGCATTCAAAAATGTCAAACAGCCTGCATAGTGATCAACAGAATAACTGGCAAGCTAGACAGAAGAGCGGCATTACTATTACTCGTATCAAAACTAGCAGTGACAGCTCCTGTTTAGCATTCGTTACGGTCCAGGCACGGTACTAAGTAATCTTTACTTCCATTTATCTCATCAAGCACTTACAATAGCACGGTCAGGAAGAAGAAAACGATGCTCAGAGAGGTTAAGTATATTGCCCCAAGTCCCCCAGCTGGTGAGGGGCAGACAGCTGAGGTTCAAAATTCAGAGCTGACACCAAAGTCCACCTCTTCACTCTCCACTGCACCACGGGCCGTGTACATCTGGGAGGTGCTAGCTAGGGCCTGTCCCATCTGACCCTCTCTCTGTCACCAGGAGGAAACTAACTGCCCGGCCTCTGCCCTGGGGCCTAGGGGGCCCAGGGTGAGGGATTCAGGCAGTCCTGACAGAGGACAGTTCCTTCTTACATTCCCAAGAGTGGCCACCGTGCATAATCTGTGCATGTCCCCAATCTGTGCACGTCCCCAACTCTGCTACCCTTCCAGAAATACGACCCCCTCCTGTGCTGAAGATCAGTTTAAGAAAGCTAATTTGAAGTTCACCATCAGCTGTGGTGGGAAATAAAGAATGTATATTCTTGGGATTGTTTTTCTTTTTAAGTTTGTTTCTTTTCCTGAATTTCTGCGATAGAATGCTATCATCGGAGGGTAGCCCCTGCGCCCCTTTCCATTCCCGGCCCGTCTGCAGCCTTAGGCCACAACAGCAGCCTGGCTCTGGAGTTTCTTATCTTTTCAGGGCCAGAGCACCAGGGACCCTCACAGCCTTTATTTTCCTAAACTCTCCTGAGGACCAACGAGTGGGAAGGCTGCAGGAAGGGAGGGTCTCCGGAACAAAGTGACAGCTCCCTCCTCACCGAGAGCCCCCACCCACCGCAGACAGCGGCGGCCGGCGCGCCTCACCTGCACGAAGCCCCAGAGCGGGTGGAGAGCGCAGTGCAGCAGCAGCGAGGGCCAGCAGCAGCCGCGGCGCAGCACCAGGTCCCGGAGGAGCATCTCGGCCCGCGGCGCCCGCTCCTGGGCGAACTGTCAGGAGAGCAAGGCTCAGCTCACCGCGGGGCAGCATCGCGGCGCTCACCAGCACACGTACCGGCCCACCCAGGTCGGGCGGGCTCGCCCCGCATTCTGCGCACCCTCCTCAACCAAGCCCGCACCTCACTCCAGCTCGCACACGCACTGACCTCTCGTGCATCCTAGACCTCACACCCTATCCTGGTGCACAGGACATCCTGGCAGTATACCCCTTAGTTTCGCGCACACCCCCAGAACACTGCGTGCACACCTTGGCCCCATGCACACTTCCAGAAACAGCCAAGCACACTTACTGAGCCCCGTGCACTTCCCAGAAGCAGTCACGCACAACTCACTCTCGCTGTGAGCACACTTCAAACCCGGTGGGCACCACTCACCCTGAGCGCACACCCACAGAAACAGTCGTGCACACCCACCGACTGTAGCCCGCACACCCGCTGACCCTGCATGCACAGCACCCAGAAACCACAGGCTGCATGCACCCTCTCTGCCCTACCAGCCTCATTGCGCACACTGCAACATATGCACCTCGGTGCGCACCCCCATTTGCACCCCGCAGCCCCGATCTCTGGCTCCCAGGCGTGGGTTTCCCCCACGCCTCCACCTCTGCCCGTACCCCTCCAACGCCTCACGCCACCTTGCCTAGCGGCGGCCCCAGCCGATCCCCGGCAAGGGGAAGACAGATCCGCGTTCCCCCCGCGGCAGCTCTGTTTACTAGCTGCCGGACGGCCCCCATTTAAAGCCAGCCGCCTCCCCTGTCCCCCGCCCTCTAGGCGGGGCCTCGGTCCTCACCCTGGGGGCTGTGCAGGCGCCCGAGTGCTTCACTTGCCCGGGCGGAGCGCCGGGCACTGGAGCAAAAGTTTGCGCGCCGGTTGGGCCTCCCGGGCGGCTGAGCCGGGGACCGCGAGCGACGCCCTCGCACGGGGCGCAGGGTGCGGTGGCTCCGGGCAGCGCCTGGCCGCGCGCGGGGCGGGAGGGGCGGCACCCGGGGCCCAGGGCTGGCGAGGCGGAGGCGGAGGGCGGGGAAAGTCTCCTCCGAGCCGGCCGAGCGAGCCCTCCCTCGGCCCGCGGCTGCTCCCCGCCCTTGCTGGTGGCGCCGCGCGGCTGCCCGGGGCGCGGGGGTGCCCGAGCTCTCCGCGCCCCTCGCGCCGGCCCGCGAGAGGCAGCGGCGGAAGGCGCCGGCCCGGAGCGCCCGCTCGGGTAGCAGAGCTGCGGGCGGAGGCGAAATAAATAATGCACGAAAAAGGAAAACAGACGTGAGCGGAGCCAGAGCCTCGCCCGCCTCCCGCCCGGGGCTGCACTCCCGCCCGCGCTCCCCGCCGCCGCCGCCAGCGCAGCTGCAGTGATTCCTCGTCTCCATCTAGCGAGGCTATTGTGTATTGGGCGCTTAATAATTTATTTATTCACCCTGGAGGCCGAGGATTCCCGGTTCCAGCGGGGGCCTGCCCCTTGCCTGCCCTTCCCCCAAGTCTCAGCCGAGGCTGCGGGAGGGTGGTGAGTACTGACGCGTGGAGACCCCTTTTTGCGCTCCATCCTTGCGGACTGTCCCCGCTCCACGTCCCGCAGGCTCCCGCGGGTGCCGGGGCTGCAAGGTGCAGGCCGCCCTCCTGGCCTTGTCCTCCGTGTCGCAGCCCTGGCAGCCCACCTCCCCTCCAGCACCGTAGCGTCCGGGAGGAGGCGCGGCGGCCCTGGGGGAGCCTTTCTCCCACTGCTTTTCCTCTACCAGCTGCAAGCTCCTCTCTCTGGGGCAAGATTATCAACAAGTCAGTTCTCCGGGAAGTGGCCCGGTTAGGTCTCTTTCGAACAAACTTCCAGGCTCGCCGGCAGCATCCCTGCCACGGCGCTGCCGCTCTGCTCACCCGGCTGGCGCACCTTGCCAGCGCTTTGACCGATTCCTGGGCTTCCCAGAAGGCCCCCAAGGACCTGGAAATGCCATTTTTAGATTGGGCGACAGACCCAGGGGCTTAAAACACGGAGTGGAGGGTCAGACACCACAGCGTGTGCATAGAAGACACCATACAGAGTTTCCTTTCCCAGTACATAGGCGCCCTTGAGTCACGCCAAGTAAACACACTCTAAACTGTCTGCTCTGCAAACCGGCTTTCAGACAGACGTCCTAGCCGCGGCCCAGAGGAGGCCCATCTCCACAGAGACGCCGCAGACCCGCGCCTCAACCAGCAGGAGCAAACGCGAACCTGGGGGCTGTCGGGGAGACGGATAGAACAGGCCATTGCGCTGTCACTGGCATTGCACCCCCAGTCTCAGTGTGAAAGGGGGGGGGAGACTGAGGAATGGAGGGAAGGAGGAGCAAAGCTTCCCTTGCCAGAAGTGGGGGAACATGTCAAGCATTGGTAACCCCTTGGGCAAAGATATGGAGATATTTTGTTCAATCATTCATTTCCCTAGCACCTATGAGCACCTCACATTCTCTACCAGCATAGAAGAGCAACCCAACCTGGATGCCTCACTGTCTGGGGGAGGGGAGGTAGGAAGGAAGTGCTGGGGGGAGGACTTCCTAAGTGACTCATCAACAGTGTGAAGAAAGGGAATGAAGCACAAAACTGAGCCACTGTTGGTCAGCTGAGGTCAAAATATTAATAACACTGGACATTTTAATGCCTTTGTATTTTGCTCAGTACACGATTCCAATCTTCAGATTTAACAGGCCCTCATGTTTATACCTACAGCTCAGCTGCTACTCAAAAATGTTCTTTCCATCACATTTTAAATCAATTCTCACAACTCTGTGAGGCAAATTAATTGTCTTGTTTGAAAAGTTTGGAGACATCTGTGACTTAGCCAGAATCACAGCTGCCACTTGGGACTCAGAAGTACTAACCCCCCCACCAGCGGTTCCAGAGAGAACCTGGGCACGGTTTGTACATTGAACGTCCTGTGCTATCCACTCTGGTCTTCAGTGTTTCTGTACTAGTCCTAATCCATATACCTCTTGAGGGTCGCCTGGCCCCACAGCCTCCTGGCCCTCCCAACACCATGGAATATGACAGCCTCCCTTAGGGTGAACACCACGCTTTGTCATAGGCCTCTTATGCCGTGGGAGACCTGGGGAGGTCCCAGCCCCTCTCACCCTTTCTGGACTCAGACGGCAACCCACACACAGCATGTGGGATCTGCCTACAGGAGCCAGGTACCTCCACTCAGAAATGCATGGGAGTTACAGCGTGGGGTGAATTTTGACCAATGAAAGACAAGAGATGGAAGGGACCCAGCATACGGATTGTAGCAGTTCCATTTGGCCTGTCAGGCGACGTCCAGTAGGCGCGACTGAGCAACTGGCAATGTTTTCTTCTGAAGATGTGGTCAGCTCAGTGACACACAATCTTGTGTTTGCTTCTCTCCTTCCCTGATTCACTTCCCCTCTCCTCTTATTTTTGTCGCTCTCGGATTGTATCCCTCAATAAAGGTGTTTGCAAGCAAGCATCACTTCATGCTCTGTCTCCTGAGGAACAGGGACAGTTGGTTCCACGGTGGCTCTAAAAAGTAGATCTTCCTTCAGGATGGGATGTTGGAGTTGGATTTCCCATCTACATGTAAGCCATAGGGGCCATACCTGTCATCCAATGTCATTACAATGTCTAAAGCTTCACCTGTGCCTAATTGGAATGAGGTACAGGCAGAAAGCAAGGCAGAAAGCAAGAGCATGTGGCTGCTGCACTGGGGTTAGGTAGCTTTTTCTGCCAGTATTGGAGATCTTGCAAAAGGAAAATGATAGGCTCAGGGAAGCTATCTGTGAACATAATACATGTTTTGTGAAAACTTTTAAGGCACTCTTAACATCCACAAAACAGATTGCTCCGAAAATGAAGCTCAGGATCTGATTGTAAGTGTGGCAGAGCTGAAAAGGAGACTAAATGTGCAGCCACATAAGTCTCTTATGTCCAAGTCTGATAGGGAAAGAGTTGGACCTTGTGATCTAGAATAGACACATCTGCGTGGACAAGCCTGAAAATTTTGGACCCCCAAATCTCCATAAATCCTCTGGCAGGTAGAAGCAACTCTCTTTCCCTTATTAGAATAGGACAGCTCCTCCTGGCCTGGGGACCACAATGGCCTCATTGAAGCAGGTACCTTGCAATCTAGCACCTGTTTTCATAACAATAGCCTGTAATAAATAAAGTGAGCTTCCAGAACTTTTTTGGCATAATAAGGAGAAGAGGACCAGAAGGTTCAGAGAGGTGTGACTATCAGAATCACAACACCTGAGAACCCACCACTTGACTATGTTCCCCGGGATGGTCCAGAGAACATTCCCTTCACTAGGACAGAAAGAAAAGTCCTAGCCGGGCGTGGTGGCTCACGCCTGTAATCCTAGCACTTTGGGAGGCCGAGGCGGGCGGATTGCTCAAGGTCAGGAGTTTGAAACCAGCCTGAGCGAGACCCCGTCTCTATCAAAAATAGAAATAAATTAATTGGCCAACTAAAAATATATATACAAAAAATTAGCCGGGCATGGTGGCACATGCCTGTAATCCCAGCTACTCGGGAGGCTGAGGCAGTAGGATCGCTGAGCCCCGGAGATTGAGGTTGCTGTGAGCCAGGCTGACGCCACGGCACTCACTCTAGCCTGGGCAACAAAGTGAGACTCTGTCTCAAAAAAAAAAAAAAAAAAAAAAAAAAAGAAAAGTCCTGGTGAGGGGCATCAGCATCTTTGAGTAGTTCAGCGGCAGCTGTCTTCTGAAGGCAGAGTTCAATGGTGAGAGATGGGGAAACTGGCTCCCTTATACTAATGGAAGCCAATGTAATGGCAAAGGCCAGCTAGACCACTAAGGCATAGAGATGATTACCATAATTGTCATCATGGGCAGCAAGGCAGGAGGGCAGTCAGGGTGCGTTGATACATAAGAACCCATGTCAATGGCCATCAGATCATGATGTACCTAGGAGTGAGACAGGTGGAGGGTTGACAAATGTGTTGTTTATTTGTATAAATATTTAAAAAACTAAGAGCATTAGAGCAGAAAGTTGGCATCTACTGGAATGGAAAGTTACCTAAGTTTGTTCATATCCCAGAGCCCATTGATTGAAGGGAAGGCTGGGTTTCTTGAAGAACTATGCAATATCACTGAGGCATCAGGTTGGTCATGAACAGCAACACTCTAACGTGCAGTAGAAGTGGTATGTTTAGGGCCAGGCTCAAGCAGTTCCAGAAGGAACAGGTAAATTACCTGAACAGCTGGTCCAGATTTTCAGATCACCCACCTTTGTTGAAGCTCTTCATCAACGTCTACCTTTAGCTTCACATGGGAGTTCCGTGTGACAAACCGATGGAGGAGGAAAGGACCAGGGCCTCATTTACATACACGTTGACATAATGTATTGGTCCCAATTGGGGATAGACTACTGCTGCATTATATCACCATTCAAGGGTAGGAGGAGAGGTGGCCCAAGGTGCAGACTCTGGTGCAGGGGTAAATGGCTGGGCTAATCGTTTAGGGACATGGAAAGAACAGAACTGAAAATCCAGGGCGTGGAGGTCAGGTAGACATTGAGTGAGCTCGTGGGAGTGGGCAGAAAGGGTAGGGCTCTTTCTGCCTCCTATTCGTGCTTCCCAGGGAGCATCCATCACCAAGGAGGCTCTCGACAGTCAGCGGTACAGGGTGACCCAGCCTCTGTCTCTGGCCATCCTAGTGCTTTCCCGAATGATGGGGTGGTCTGTTGAATGCTCAGCTGTGACATCAGCTTAGAGGCAACAACTTGTGGGATTGGAGCATTGTTCTCCTCGATGCAGTGTGAGTCGATAGCTGTGTCTCCAAGAGCTAGAACACACAAGGAGTGGAAGTAGGATTGGCCCTTCTAAGTCCAGCTCCTGGTGAGAAACCTGCAGAATCTGTGGTTCTTGTTCCTGCAAACTTAGACTCTGAAGGGTTACAGATCCTGGCTCCCAGAGGGTGAAACCACCACTAATGAACTTGGCAAGAGTTCCACTAAACTGGAAGCTGTGATTACAACCCTGGGCTCCTCATGCTGATGGACCAGCAGTGAAAAAGTTGGTATACTGACAGATGATTGTCCTTGATCACATGAGGAGCTACGGGTGCTGTTACACAGCAGGTGCAGGGAAGAGTATGTCTTGGACTGAATTGTGTCCCCCAAACATGCATATGTTGAAGCCCTAACCTGCAGTATGGCTGCATATGGAGATAAGGTCTTTAGGAAGTAATTAAGATTCAATGAGGTCATAAGGGCAGGGCCCTATCCACCAGGATTGCTGTCCTCACGAGATGAGGAAGAGACCTGTGTGTGTACCTCTGTGTGTACTCAGAGCAAAGGCCATGTGCAGACAAAGCAGCAAGAGAGCCCTCACCAGAAACAGACCCTGCTGAACCTTGACCTGTAACTGCCAGCCTCCAGAAGTGGGAGAAAATTAATTCTGCTGTTTAAGCCACTCAGCCTATGGAATTTTGTTACAGCAGGCTGAGCTGACTCATACACCTGGTGGTCTGGGATTCACTGGGGCTTCTCTGCTCAGAGATGACCACGGACAGGCAATTGCAACATCCACAGACCCTGTAGGGCAGAAGCCCAGACCTGTTGAAGGGCTGGCCATAGAAATCTAGAAGGGAAGTGGGGGCGGGGAAGTTGATGAATGTCAGTCATGGCCGCGGAACTAGAGCTTGGTTTGCTAATCCTTTTATGTCCTTTCAGGCAGTTACAATTGACCACATCAAAAATTGGGCTTGTACTTTCACTCTCAAATTGATGGCATTTTGTTTTCAAGTTAGATCCAAATATCATAGGAGGATGGGGCAACTCTGAATGATGCAAGGGGTGGACTGTATTGGACCCATCTATGCGCTTCCTAGTTTCACTTGGCCCCACCTCCGCCATGGGCTGCCTGCCCGATGGAGAGGGCAGCCAGCGCCACCCTTGTCCCATCTCTGGGCATCACCTGCTGTCTCAGCCCCCCACCCCGGGGGAGAACTGAGCTTCATCCTGGCCCCCATCATGCCCAGCTTGGAAAGGGGCCAAGCCCAGGGGTCGTGCAGGTTTGGGCTTCTACCACCAATCCCATGCTCGGATGAACCCCACACCGAGGGGAGTGAGATCTGGCTTGTCAGGAGGGGCTGAGGAGCACGGCCTGAGGGTGGAGGAGAGTTAACTTCCTATGGGGTGGACTTTGATCAATGAGAGACAGAGTCTGGAAAGATCTGGTAGGTAATTTGTCTCCCCTTCTCCATCCATATGGCCTATTTGAATCTGTCTCATATGACTGCACAGCTGGCTGTGTTCCCTGGCAAAGCTGTGGCCAGCTCAGCACCGCACTGGATCTGCTTTCCTTCCCTGCCTCCCTTCCCTTCGCTCTTTCTACCCTGATATTGCACCCCCAAAACGTGCTATTGCATACGCTTTGCTTCAGGTGCCCTTTTTTGGGGAACCCAGCCTTGCACAAGTTCTTAGAGGTTTCAGGGGCTTTGGTGGTTGCAGCCATATGCACACAATGCAGTGGAACACCAGGACAGCCAGAATATTTTGTACCTGAAACACCTGCATAACTGCGGGGAATTGGAAGGGGTGCTCCATAAGAATCCAGGTGATTTTTCTTGGGCTTCCACTTTTCTACCGGCACAGGCGAGTTCTGGGTGGGGAGCTCCATGCTGGTCAAGAACACGGGCTCTGCAGTCGGACCGCTGGATTCTCACGGGGATCTTTGGGGAATTTCCTAAACTTTGAGGCCTGACGCCTACCCCTTGTCTACCAGAGATTATCGTAGTATTTAGATATAATTAGATCACCGAGTTCTTGGAAGGATTAACTGAGATAATTCATATAAACACTTAGCCTGGCACGGAGTAACTGCTCAAAAAAAAAAAAAAAGCCATCTCTAATTGTTTTGAAGGCTAGGGCGGCAAAAATGCCACCCTTTTGCAAGAATGCTAATTGGCATTAGGGATCTTTTTGAGCAAAGCACAGAGACAACAAGAGGAAATGCTTTGACCGGTAAAGGAGCACTTATTATTGGCCCTTGAAATTATGCAGGCTAATTATGTTTGGAAATGCTGCAAATAAACATACAGCTGTTTAAAAAGACATTGGAATTATCCAAATTGCTCATTACCTCTGCTTGAGTTCAGCAGGTAATAGTCAACGTCACGTTTGGTAGGTCAGCTGTGACTCTGTCCAGAAAGGATGTTCTCCTGATTGTCCAGGTATTGGGGAGGGGAACGCCAAGTCTCCTCTGGGCTCGTCCAGGACTTTACTCATCCTTCTGAGGTTTGTCCCACACTCCTGCTGCTAATCTGAGAGCGGAGCGGGACACATTACTCAGGGTTGGGTTGTGGGCAGATTTGCCTTGCCCCAAACTGTGAGTTAGTTCTTTCCCCAAGAACACACTTCGGTCCAGATCTTTGAAGCTGAATGTTTGGACATGGAGGTAGGGGGTGGGTGCAGTCAGGAAGAAGCCTAGATTTTTTACTTTCTTTTAAAACCATCCTTGTTGCCCCTCCCTTGTCATCCTTTCTTAAACCCTGAGAAAGGACCAACATTTTGGAGGAAGTTGTCAGCATGGGGCTTGCTTGCTAGCCACAGCCTGGCCCAATGCCTCTTTCCTACGTCAAAAGAAAATCCAAACAGATAGGATCCAAGAGAACATTTGGTGGGAACTGCTTGGCGGGCCACTCCTTTGGCCAGAACAGTCACATCCAAATGCCAGCCCAGCTGGGAGAGCTAGCTTCCTCCCCTTGGTTCCGCTGAGCACCAACATGTGTGGGCCAAGCAGAAGCCAGCGGGAGGAAGGAGACGGGTCCAGCTCTCCCAGGCCTCACCTTCCTGTACAGGGAGGAGGAACGTGCCTACCTGGAGGCTGCAGATAGAGCCGTTTCTCTTCTCTGCTTCAAACTCCCCAGAAGACGCCCTAAAACAGCACCCGAGTGTCCCCACCCCTGCTCCATGCACCCTGCCCTTTATACTTTGAGCTTCTGCGGTTTCCCCGCTGGCTGCTTCCCCCTCCCTTCCCTCGCTCTGCCCAGGATCCCTTCTCCTCTTGCCAGCCTGGCTGATTCCTACACTGCCAGCCCAGGTCCCCTTCTCCCCATCTCCCGCATGCCCCCATCACGGCACCTTGTCACGCTGGGCTCTGACTGAGGGCGCGTGCAGTCAGGGAGGCGGCAAGCCCTCTGGGTTAGTGGAAAGAACTCTGGCTGTGGGGTCGCTTGAATCTGAGTCAAGTCTTGGAAGTTCCCTTAGCCTCTCTGAGCCTCAGTTCCCCTGACTGTAAAATGAGGATGCTGATATGTGCTGTGCTGGGCGGCAGTGGGGCATATCAGAAATAAAGCAAGCTCGGAGCCCGGGCCCTCCCCAGGGCAGGTCCACAGACATCACGCCCACCGTCTCTAACTGCACGCCTGCCCCTCCCCCGACTGTGAGGGCCGTGGGGCACCTGGCAGCTTTGGCACTTGAGAGTGGCTGATAAAGCATCACCAAGTGGACAAGCCAAGTGCCACGGGGCCTACGGGAGGGGTCCCCTCACCTCCTGAACCCCATCTTCTCGGCATCTCCCATTCCTCCTCCTCCTTGCTGGTCTCAGACCCTCAGGGCTAACTGTTCCCTCTTCTTTTCCCTGCAGATCATCAGCCCCCCTCCCCTCTGCCTCTCAAGTCTTTGCTCACATGTCACTTTCTCAATGAGACCCACCCTGACCGCCCTGTTTAAGACATCAGCCAACGCCACTGGCTCTCCCTGTCTCCTTCCTTTGTTTTATTTTTCGCCCTAGTACTTACTGTTTCCGAATACACACTTTATTTTACTTGTCTCCTTTGCTTGTGATCTGTCTGCCCTCCCCAGAATTTAAGCTCCTGAGGGCAGGGGGCTGGGCCCTTTGTCCATCGCCTGAGCGGACGCTTTGCATTCCCTTCCGCGTCCCCTAGCCCGGTCCCCCTGGTTCCGGCGGCTGCCATGCCGGGCGGTTCCTCTGTGCGCCTGGTCCTCCTGCACGTTCCTGACGCGGGTCTCCGCTCCTCTGCCTGACAGTGGAGGGGCCCCACTCAGCAGGTGAGACCAGAAGTGCAGGGGTGAAGCCCCGGAATGACCTTAGCAGGGCCAATGGACACAGCTCCGCCTCTGCAGGACCAGCTCTGAGCCTCATTCTTGGCGGTTCCTTCCGGGTCCCCAGGGGACTGAGGCCCGGTGGCCACCACTGGCTCCTTAACACAAGGTTTTAGCTGGCTTCTCCCACTGCCCTGTCTTCCTTTCCCTGCTTCCCCTCTCTTGCTTCTGGGCTCACCCCTCAAATAAACCAAGGCCTGGTCTCGCGCTGTGCTGCCGGGACGACCCAAACTAAGGGGCCAAGCACCACGTCCCAGGAGCCCAGAGCAGGGCTTGACCGGCGGGGCCGGGACATATTTGCTGAATGAACGAATGGAAAGAGAGACAGTTTGCAAAGTTCTGCGTCTCGTGTCTTGCCTTATGAGTAAATGTTTGAGTGACTTTTGATCACACGGAGGACTTGCGGAACTCTGTTTCTTTTTGTTTACAATGGGATTTTCACAGAATGGCTTCTGCCTGGAAACCTGTCTGGCTTTGAACTTTGTAGATTTTTCAGGGAATGAGGGTTTTGTCATTTACTTTAGTCAGAAATGTCAGAAGCATCCGGGCAATTGAAGTTCTGCTCACGCCCGTGTGCCCAGCCCGCACGCAGCCGTGCTTTGTAGCTTTTCACAGAGCAGGCCTTGCTAAGTGAGTGCCGTAGAAGGGTCAGTTTGGTCCGATTGTCCCTGAATTAAGGTCGAAACAATCTTTGCTTATTCAGACACTCAACAAACATGCATAGGATGCAGATGGTCTCCCAGGCCGTGAGCACTGGGGATCGGAATTGCCTGAGACAGGGTCCCTGCCGTCCTTCCAGTTGCTCCCATCTGGTGGGGAAGACAGAGCAGGACAGAGATGATTGTGACACGGTGCGGGGTGGGGGTGAGCACGGGCTGCAGACGTACAGGAAAAGCCCGGTGCTTTCTGTGTCCCGGCACAATCGTACCTGCCGCAGGAGAGTGACCAGACTGAGGTTCCCGCACACAGTTTGCAGTTTCTGCATCCTGCCTCCGCACATGCACTTTCCTCTACCTGAAACGCTTTGCCCTCTGCCTTCCTGGCAAAGTCACCGCCATCCCTCAAATCCAGCTCACATCACTTTGCCCTGGAGGCGTCCTCCAGCCCCGGCCTCCTCTGCGCTGTCTGTAGTCCGCATCTAGGGACTTGGACTCCTGCGCTTTGTAGCCTCCTGAGTGAATATGAAAGTAGTGAGGACTCGGGAGGCTGATGATTTAGGGGAAAACATGTTGACTCTGGTGTCAAACAGAGCTGGACTGGATTCCTGGTGCTGCTATTTCCTGGCTCTGTGTTCTTGGACGTAGCCGGAGGTGAGAGCAGGAGAGATGAAGCAGTGGGAGGGAAAGACTCCACCGGGCTGGGCCTCGGGAGCCCTGCGGAGACATCCAGAGGAGGGATGTGGGTGAGGGGCGTGTGGGCAGATGGGAGGCAGGTGAGCTGAGTGCAGGCCGAGAGCCTGGACTCGAGTCACCCAGTCTAGTTTAGAATAACAGCATCTGTCTAGCTGTGGGATCTTGGGCAATCCACTCAAACTCCCCAAGCCTCAGTTTCTTCATCTGTAAAATGGGAATAATAATATTAATTGCTTTCCTGGGAAGATCACAAGGGAACATAAATGGGAATGGATTTCATAAATTCTAAAATAGCATGTAAATACCAGATATGATCAATAATGCCCAGAGAAGAGGCTTAAACATGGTAGAAGTTTATTTCTCACTCTAGTAAAAGGAAGTCTGGGGCCATTGTGGTGCTCCCCAGAGTAGGGATCTGCTGTCCTCAGCATGTGTGGTTATTTTCACCTCCTAGTCCAACATGGCTACTCAAATTCCAGCCATCACATTCACATTCCAGCCAGTAGGAAAAAGGAAGAGATAAAGGAGGGTACATCCCTCCCTTTAAGAGCACTTTCTGGAAGTCTCAAATGATACTTCTGCTTGCATCCTATTGGGTTAGGCATAAGCACTGGACCACACCCAGCTGCAAAAGAAACTGTGAAACACATTTCCTATTCAAGGCATCCATGTGTCCAGCTTAAAATCAGGGTTCCGTTATTAAGGAAAAGTGAGAAATGGATATTGGGGGGACAACCAGACAGCTAGCAATTTCTGTCACATCCTTTAATGATTTGCATTGTGGAGTTTCGTATGTGGGATTTCTTAAAAGTGAAGTGTGTATAACTTACAGGACATTAGGCAAGAATGAGCCCCCCCAGGGCAGTGTTGCCAGAAGGATGCTTAATTGCGTTACATGAGATGCTCAAAGGTAGCTCTGCTCCCCAATAATGAGGGCCCCTCCTGCTGCTGCACCCACGATGAGTGAAGGCAGAGAACGGCCTAGCATTGCTCAGGCCAGAGGGGCAGGAGGGGAGGGTCCCACAGCAGCAGCTGGCCGGGTGGACCAGTGAAGGCAAAGCCTTCGTACCAGCCCGTTGGGGAAGACGCTGCATTTTGAGAGCGTGGGACAGAGAGCTCCGAACAAGGAGCAGCCACCCCGTGCAGATGGCACGGGACCAGACAGCCTGGGAAAGCCAGGGATGTCTCCCTGCAAGACCGTTGCCTTCCTCTCTGCCCGTCTCTCTTCAGTTCCTTAGTGGGTGGAGCAGGAAGTGGGAGCAGACGCCGCCTGAGCTCCTCGGGCGTCCATGGCCCATGCCTGAGCATAAAGCTTTACAAGAGCCCCGGAGTAAGCAGTTCCTTCCAGGTACTGTTATTTCTAGATCCTTAGAATGCATAGATCCTGGCAGGTGATCAGAATTAAGATGCTGGTACACAGAGTAAGGAAATCAGGTAACAATAACGACTAAGATATACTGGCTGTTTACTAAGTTCCGGGCTGTGTTCTAAAGATATCACAGTGTCGATTCCTTAAATCTTCATGGCAACCTTATAAAGTACCTTCCATTATTGTCACCATTTTATAGATCAGGAAACAGGCAAAGTGGGGTGAGGCTGTGCAAAGAGCCCCAGTGTCTGTCCCTTGCTCTAGCCTTCCTTTTGCCATGTGACTTGGTCCTGTCCCCCACTCTGACTCTGAGTCCCTGGGCCCTGCCCTGGACCCCTGGGATGTTGGTGGGTGTGATGCAGGCAGGGGCTTGGGAGGTGCTGGGGACTGGGCTTGCTTGCTTTTGCTTCTCTGTCCACGGCCCCGTGAAGAACGCGCCTCAGCTGGCATGCCAGAGGTAAGAGACGCGTGGAACAGAGTCGAGCTGCTGGGGCCACCCTAGATCAGCCAACCTCCAGCCGAATGGCTGTGGGCCCTTGTGCGCAAGATCAAGCAAAGCTGCTTAGCCCACCCGGACCAGCAGAGCCAGCCCAGGTCAAGGGCATGCCACCGATTCACCAGCTAACGTGATACTTCTCCTTGCCCACCACAGCAGTTTGCAGCAAGACTGTGCGGTCCATGGCTGATAGCTGATACAAGAGATGCCATAACTTCCCAGCTAATTGTTGGGACACCATGATTTGAACCCCGGCAGTTTGACCGTAGAGCCCTCCCTCTTAGATCCCCTCCTATGCTAGGAGTTGGCAAACGATGGCCTGCAAGCAACATCCAGCCCACTCCCTATTTTTGTACACCTAGAAGCTAAAAATGGTTATTACGGATGAACTCTTTTCATCAGTTTGAGGACACAAAACACTGTCTTTGAACCCCAGTTAGGCTAAATGCTATCCCATAAAAGAAGAATTCCATTCTTCTTGTTAGTAGACCTGTATTATAAAATATCATACTTAATTATTATATGACGTTGTAAATGTCATCAATAATAACTTGTGGAAATTCGTTCTCTCTTGTGTGTATCTACATAACACCCTTGATTTTGCCTCTTGGCCTGCAAAGCCTAAGATATTTACTGTCTGGCCCTTTAGACAGCAAGTCTGCTGACTCCTGTTCTTAATGATACTGGATTGAGATATTTGGTCCTTGAATTTGCTCCTGAAGCCAAGAAGTGGGAAGAATCAGACTGTTAAGAGCTTTGACAGGTCCTCAGAGGTCTTCTAATCTAACTCAGAAGCAGAAGTAGACTCCAGGCCTCTGGTCTCCTTGCCTGGAGCTCATCTGCGGCTCTCTGGAGCGTCCAATAGGAGTTAGATCTGTTGCAAGGCCTCCAAATCTCCCACTAGAATGTCCTCAGGACCCCAAGGCCTCCCCAGGGAGTGCTCCCTGCTGTGGGTGCTCGCCCACGTGAGCAGGGATGAGTCACTGTGTCTTTCTCCAGCTCTGCCCCAAGCTATCTAACATGAATTTGTGCTGTGTGCCTCGGTGATAATTAAAAAAAATTGAGCATTTAAGACGATGTGTACCAGAGATGATGGAGGAATTCTCTCCTGAAGGGTTTCACAAGCTGGCCTCATTAGAAAGGAGAAATGCAATGGGAGAATTGAAGAGAAAACTCATTTCTTCCCCGAGTGTGCTAATGAGCTGAGCCGCAGGAGGCCATGTGTAAGTCGGCTGCAAGCAGCTGTAAATTAAATTTATTACGCGCCAAGGGATTCTAATAAACATTACTTAAAAATAGCAACATACAGTCATTTGTATTATGTCATGTGACCTGGTTATGGCGACACTTTTGCGCCTCTGCTATTAATCAAAGTTACTTTGAGAGGCAGTTGGTAAATTCTTTTAGAGCTACTGGCACCTTCCACTTAATTAAGATTGTTCTGGAAAAAAAGCAGTGTGAGTCAAAAATAGCCATAGTATATATCATTGCACCCTGGAGGCCCTTGTTGCTCATTAGGAGATGTTTATTAGGCTTTCCAAGAGGGATAAAACAAACAAAAAATAATGTCGCTTTCCTTAATAAAATCTTAGACCCTGGAAGGTTAGCATTGGAGGGCAATTTCTTAACGGGGGGCGGGGGGTGGGGGGGATGGCCGAGCCTTGCTGGGAAAACATGGGGTTAATCGCTGCGGCCACCACACTCCAGCCTCATGGGGACACTGCTTTCTCTGGCCCTAGGATGGACAAGGACCTTTCTCTTAGACTCTGGAACCCAGAGGAGTATTGGAACAATGCTTGGAATTGTCTTTGGAAAATAGCAGATCTGAGCCTGCCATGGGTGCCCTTGTTTGAACACCTGCTGCTCTCCCAGCTCTGCCCCTCTCCCTCCACTGTCCACGTGCACCCCTGACCGCAGAAGGAAACGCACTCCGAGGCCAAGATCTTGGGATCTGGAATCGGACTGACCAGAGTTCGAATCCTAGTTCTGCCGTTTCCTAGCCGGGTAACCAGGGGCAAATGATTGAACCTCTCACGAGACTCAGCTTCCTCACCTGCAAAATGGGGATCGCTATCCCTGGCACACAAGGTTGTTAGGAAGATTACATGAAATCATCCGTGTGGGGTAGACACTTGGAAAAGCTCTCGAGAAATGTTAAGGAAACAACGAAAAGCCTGAGCAGTAGTTCCTTGACAATATTATTTTCATTTCTCGCGAGCGCTTCTCTTGGCCAAACCAACCTCACCCCTGCTTCCTTTCATTAATGACGTTTCCTGCTTTGTATCTCTCGGCACGAGCATCAATTATCTGAGAAGACTTCCCAGCCCCCTGTCTGATTTGCAGAGCTCTCTTCCGGCTCCTGTCCCAGGACACTGTGTCCCGACCCTCGTGATGTGCATCAGCTGCTGATGGCTCTGTCTGGGGCGGCCGTGCCAGGTGAAGGTCGTTGTGGGCTGAGCTCATGTCTGCCTCACCCCTGCTGCCCAGCGCCCGCTGCATGCGGAGTGCTCAGCGGTGTCTGCTCAGTGGAAGAAACAGGAGAGAATGATAGGAATCGAGACCACGGGGCCTGTGAGGAAGAGAAATTGAAGCTTCCTGTCTTAGTTTGGGTTTTTCCTGCAAGTAGAGCCCGAGGCAAGGAGTTGGGTGCGCGAGCTTGCTCTGAAGGTGAGGGGCAGGCAAGGAGCGGAAGGGCAGTGTCGCGGGCTTCACCGAGCTGGTTCCTGCTGTGGGCTGTTGGGGTCCAATTCTACTGGGGCCCCCCAAGGAACTGGGAAGGAGTCTCAGAATGTCTGTGATGGGACGAGAGGCTGGGACACGTACCCCTCCGACTCCCAACCCCCTGTTGATGGGGGCTGCGCACCCCATGCACTTCTGGGCCGCCTATGTGTGGGCCAAGCCCTCAGCAGGCAGGGGAGCCAAGACGTGGCTGGCACTGGAGGTGGGACCTGCCACAGCTGCAGCTGACCTTGGAGGTGGCTGAGGGGAGACAGGCTCTGAAAGGGTCAGTGACATTTACTCGTTTCCAGTTGGGGTTCCACTCCTGGGTCCTTTATGTCACCTCAGTCTGACTTCATGTGTTGGGTGCTCCTGTGGCTTCCCCAGTTTAAGAGAGCATGGCTGGACACCTTGATGACTCCATATCTAGAAACTAGAGATGGATGTGGCATCTCCTCTGTGGCCACCAGTTCTGCTTCCACCTTGGGACCTGCTTCCCCTGGGAATGATGTCTATCAGATGCCACCCCATGGTGGCCCTGGTGGTTACTGCCTTCTGGTATACACACACTTGTGCCGTCTCCCACCACACCGAGTCAGGGCTGGCTGGCGTCACCCACGGAATATGGTGGAAGTGACAGTGTGTGACTTCTAAGGCTAGGTCTTAGGAGGTATTGCCTCTGGGCCCCGTGGGAGTCTCACTCCGGGCGGGGGGGGGGAGGGGAGCCAGCTTCCAGGCATGGGAGCAGTCAGACAGCTCCGTGGAGGGGCCTCTGTGGAGGGAACCAAGGTCCCCGACAGCAGCTGGTGCCCACCTGCCAGCCCTGTGCGTGGTCCACCTTAGACGAACCCTGAAGATACCTGCTACTCGAAATAAGGGGGCCACAAAAGGAAAATCTTGTCTGATTCCTTATATGAGGTACCTAGAGTGGGAAACTTCATAGAGAGAGAAAGTGGAAAAGAGGCTACCAGGGCCTGGGGAAAGGAAGGGAAAATCAATAGTTATTGCTTAATGGTAACAGAGTTTTAGTTTGGGGTGATTACAAAGTTTTGAAGTGGTAGTAATGGTTACACAACACTGTAAATGTAATTAATGCCACTGAATTGTGCACTGAAAAATAGTTAAAATGGCTGATTCTCTGTTACATATATTTTAACACAATTTTTAAAATTAATAATATACCAAAAACCACTGAATTGTACACTTTAAATGGGTGAATTTTATGGTATGTGCATTATATCTCAGTAAAGCTATTTAAAAATTTGGAAGAAATAAAGAAATTTTCAGATAAATGAAAGCTAAAGCTGAGAAAATTTATCACCGCCAGACCTATACTGCAAGAAATACTACAGGAAGTTCTTCAGGCTGAATGGAAATGATACTAGAGAGAGATTCAGATCTGAAGGAAGTAATGAGGAGCACCAGGAATGGTAGGGATATGGATAAATATAAAAGATTAGCTTATACTTTCTTCTCTTAATTTCTTCAAAAGATAAATGACAACTTAAAGCAAAAATAATATTGTGATGTTAGGTTTATGATAGATATAGAGGAAAAATATGACAATAATATCACAAAGGATAAGAAGGTAAACATAATTATACTCTTGCAATGTTCTTATCCTCGAGAAGTATGAAGAATGAAAGATGAAGTGTAATAAAATTGATTCTAAGTGGACTGTGATACGTTAAAGATGTATATTAGAATCCCTAGAATAACTAGTAAAAATAATGAAAAGAAGTGTAGCTTAAAAATGCAATAGAGGAAATGAAATAGAATACTAAAAACAATTAATATAAAAGAAAGCAGGACAAGAGAAAAAGAAAAAGCTGAGACAAATAGAAAAAAATTAGCAAGATTATAGGCTTAAACCCAACCATAACAATAATTATACTACATGTAAATGGACTAAACACTCGACTTAAGAAGCAGAGATTGTCAACTGGACAGAAAAAGCCAGCTGTATCTTGCTTACAAAAGATACCCTTTAACTATAAAGACACAGATAGGTAAAAAGCAAAAGTATAGGAAAAGATATACCATGAAAATGCTAAGAAAAGGAAAGCCGATATGTGACCATTTTAATGTTAGACAAAGTAAACTTTACAATGAACCCTATTATTGGGGTGCATGAGGGAACTTTCATAATGATAAAGGGGTCTATTCAACAGAAAGACAAAACAATCATGAATGTGTTGGCACATAATAACAGATTTCCAAATGCATGAAGCGAAGATGGACAGAACTAAAAGAGAAGTAGAAGCATCTACAATCAGAATTGGAGATTTTAATGCTTTGTTTCTCGGTAATTGATATTGCACCTGGACACCCATCTATGGCACTGGGGGATCTGGGGACTGCCCAGATGCTGCTCCTTGGGGTGAACATGAAATAAATTTAATATTATCACGACCCAGGTATGTGCCAAGCACTGTGCCAGGTCAGCCCATTCAATTCTTACCATGAACCTGTGTTATTTTGTTTGCTCCTGCCTCATAGTTAATGGTGCTCCATTTTCCACTTGAGGAGACAGCCTAAAAGAAACAAAGCAACTTGTCCCCGTTGCACAGCCAGGAACCAAAGCTGTCCCTTGAATCGTGTTCTTCTCACCTCTCAAGATGCTCACTTCTCTTCAAAGCTCTCACAAGAACCCCCAGTGGTCACAGGGCAGGGATTTATTGATATTTTATAGGCAGAAGCCCAGAAACATTAAGTAACTAATGACCAAAGTGGTCAGACTAGACACCCTGCTGATGGCCCAGATCGTTTGCCTTTTCAAAGGAACTTCCTGTCTTTATCTTTTGTATTTGTCAATGTCTTGGCCCAGGAATTACTACGTGCCAGCGCTAAGAAGCCCAGGTTGGGGAATGGGGGGAAGTTTCCTGGAGGAAGTGATGCTCCCATGGTCCCCTCCCTGCCCTGCACCTTACTGCTCCCGGATGCACGCACGGTTTTCATCCCAATTTCCTCTATTACAAATCTGGACATATTCATTCAGAAGGATCCATACAGATAGAAAGAACTATGGCTCCCAGCACCAGAGACCAAAGAGATTACAACAAAATGCAGAATATCAAGTCCCCAGGGAAATTCCTTTTCAGCCCATTTTTACCCAGGAGATGTACGTCCGATCAAATGCTCACACACACTGTCACACCACATGCTCAACGTACGCTTGTACACAATGTGCTTGTCACTCACGCATGTGTTCCACACTCAGCAAACACCCAGGAGGGTGCCTGCATACACACACAGGTGTGTACACACACACACACAGACACACACACACACACGCTCACACCCTCACTCACACATATGTGGAAATGTAGGCAGGATTTATTCCAGCTTCAGGAAGACGGTGGGTTGGCTTGACGTCTACCCAACAATTTTTGATGATGTCTTCACCAGCAGGAAAAATCATGAATTATTTATCAAATTATTCAATAATTAATAAAAGTCATCACAAAAAGCTGAGCTGAGATACACTCTGTACATAATCCCCCAACGCCACCAGCATGGGCACGTGTGTGTCTGTGTGCAGAGGCAGAAGTGACAACTTAACAGGAACCCTATTTTAAGTTAGCTTTAAAACATGCTGCTCATGGTCCTGACTCAGTGTACTGGCTTTTTGTCATTTCATGCCATTGCAACTGTCAGGAAAATAAAGAACCGCAAAACCCTTGTCTACAAACCTATCCCCTGCTTCTCTCCTGAAGAGCCGCATGCCCATCATTTCACTGAAATTTACCGTGGAGACTTTTTAAATATTCCACGAAGAATAATCCACGAGAAAAGACAAATAGCTAATATGCTCGAGAAAAAATAGTTCACTCCAACATTAATCAAAGAAATGGAAAATCTGTAAGCACGGCAATGAGATACTACCCTCTGCGATCAAATTAGGAAGGATTTTGTAAACATGGTCACATGGCGTTCTGGTGCCTCAACCCGAGAGCCCTCCTAGGTTACGGGGGCACACACTGTGCCTACTGTTTGGGGGAAGCGACTCGACAACGTGCTCTCCGTATCTGTCACATGTCTTTCAAATGTTCACATCTCTGAACCCACATCCACTTCTGGGACGTGATGCCAGCACAGCGTTACTGACAGCAGGAGCAGCCTGACCACACCGGTGCAGCGGGGGGCCCTGCCTGCCCCAAACCCTCCCACACTCCGCTTTCTTCTCCAAGTTGGCAAGTTCCCGCTTTTCCCTTTGCCCCTGAACTTCCACATGTTTCCCCTGCTTTCCCCCTCTCTGCCGGTAGCCTGGCCCCAGCCAAGAACCCTGGATCGGGATTCCCTGGCTGTGCTGCCCTTAGAGCAAACAGCCACCCCCTCTGTGCCTGAACTCTTTGCCTTCCCTCCTAGTGCGGCAAAGAAGGGGTCCCTGCCGTTCGCTGGGTCCCCTCCCCTCTCGACTATCAAGGACTTTGCGATTATCTCCTAAATATTTGCTGTCTCTCTCTCCATCGGGTCATTCCCAGCGGCACACAAAAGTGTTCCAGCCTCTCCAGACCTTAAAATGTCCTCCCCCAACCCCACACCCCCTTCCAGGGACTATCCTATTTCTCTGCTACTCTTCAGGGCAGAAAATTCTGAAAGCTCAGCTGAGCTTTTTTAAAGCCGAGATTCACCGTCTTTGGTACTTTACTCCAGTGCCCGCCCCACCCCCACCCCGCTCCAGCCAGGTGATGCACCCAGCACTTGGCTGCGTTTGGTCAAGTGACCATGGCCTTCAGAAACTGCGGCTCCAACAGGTGCGATGACAAGTCACCAGGGAGTAACTGGGGGAGCCAGGACCTGATGTGAATTTTCTGGCTCCATCCCATGATGGCCTTTTGTTTTTAGTGATGTGCGATTCACACAACGTGACATTAGCCACTTTAAAGTGAACGATTGGTGGCATTTAGTTTATTTACAGTGACTGTGACCCCCACCTCTATCTAGTTTCAAAAGGCTCGTATTACTGCAAAATAAGACTCCACGTCTACTAAATATGGTCACTCCCCGTTCTGTCCCATCCCAGCTCCCGGCAACCCCAATCTGCTCCCCATCACTGTAGATTGGCCTATTCTGGGCATTTCATATAAATGGACTCTCGCAGTAGTAACCTTTCGTATCTGGCCCCCTTCAGGTCACTTTTGGGGTTCATACATGTTGTAGCATGTATCAGTCCTCCGTTTTTATGGGTGAGTAATCCCCTCGTATGGATACACGCATTCTGTGTGTCCGTTCATCTGCGGGAGCATTTGGGCTGCTTCCACCTTCTGGTTGCTGTGAATAACGCTGCCACGGACACGAGCGCACTCACATTGCTTGAGTCTCCTCTTCAGTTCTCTTGTAGGAGAGTGGAGCTGCTGGGTCACGTGGAATTCTGCGTGGGACTTTCTGCAACACTGCAAAACTCTTTTCCACAGTGGCTGCACGATTTTACATTCCCACAAGCAACGCACCGGGGTTTCAATTTCTCCACATCCTCACCAGCATGTTCTACACATGATCTCATTTAGTCTCTCAATGGCCCGACGAGGTGGACATCGTTACCCCACCTTACATTGGAGGAGAAGTGAACTTGGAAAAGGGAGGGAGCTGCTCAAGGCCATGCAGCTGAGAAAGGGCAGATTCCAACGCAAACCTGGGAGGATGCCGGGGCTCTCTCTTCTCTCTACCACTCGACGGCCTGTCTCCGAGGGGACCCTAATAACCAGCCGTGGGAAAGCCAGCACCATCCCAGTGCGGCCAGAGCCCTGGCATTGGGGCCTCGAGTGCCCCCACAGAGTGGGCGGGCCCTGGCCTTTCCCGACATTCCTGGCGCGGCAGAGCCGCTGGGGCTGGGGCGTCGGAGAGGAGACCACAGGCCGGGCTGAGGCCAGGGCCCCATGCAGGGTGGTTTGGGAAGGAAACCCACAAAGGCGGAGGGGCAGTGAAGTCCATGCAAAGGGCGCCAGGCTATGGGGTCCCCTTTCTGTCTAGCAGGCTGCTTGTCACTTGTGTCCCCCGAGGGAGTCTCACAGATCTGAGGGTTTTAAGAGTCTGGGCTCTACAGGACCTCACCAAAGGCAACCATTTAGGGAGTACCCACTGTGCCCGGGACCCTGGCACTGCGCCTGCTGCTTCGGGTACGTTGTCTAATTCTACCCTCCCGAGATGGCATGAGGTCACATCACGCTTCCCGTCTTCCACGTGGGGAGACAGGCTCGGGGACCTTCTCAGGCACCCGCAGATAGTACGTTCCATGCGGGGATTTGAACCAGCACTGGTTTCCCACCTGCCCTGGGCAATGCTGCTCCCCTGCCAGCTCTGCTCCCGCATAACCCGCCCCTTGGGCCTGCAGCCTCCTCCCTGGCCTGAGGGTTCCAGCTTCTCCTCCTCTCCGCTCTGCTCTTCCTGCTTGGCCCAGCGACCGGCCCTCCCTGTGGGTGCCTGTGCAGCGGCCCGTCCGCCCACACCTTGCGCACGGACTATCTGCGAGGGGCCTGCCTCCAGCTGGGTGGCAAAGCCGTGCTGGGGCCAGTGATGAGCCCGGGGATCCTCTCCCCGCCCAGCTATGGAGGGGTGTGGCCCCACGGCATGGGGCGCCCTGCAGTGCCGCCTGTGGGATGCTCAGACGTGGGGGCTGGGACCCCGAGAGCCCAGCGGTGGAGGAGGAGCCCGACCTGGCATCAGACCTGTGTGGATTCCAATCCAGTCTCTGCCACTTGTCAGCCGTTTGATCGGGGCTGAGTGGTTTTGCCTCTCTGAGCCTCAGTTTCCCCACTTGTTAAGACAACATCACTTTTGCCATCTCACGGGGCTGTCCGGAGGACCGAGGTGGCACTCAATGTCTATGCACTTATGTCCATCCACTTGGCCCACCAACCAGTGGGGGCCATGACCGTGATGACTCAGTCTTGCTGTGGGGAAACCGAGGCCTGGGGAGCATAGGGAGCCCACCTGTGGTCTGGGGGAGCCAGAGTGGTAATGAGTGCTGCTGGACTCCAGGGCCGGCTTCTTGTCCACTGCCCTGGTACACAGCAGGCACTCGAAGGGGCTCAGGAGGCGGCTGCTCCCTTCTCGGCAGCCTCCGGGCGTCAGCTCCAGAAGACAGCTCCTCCCAGCCAGGCGGGGTGCCTGACACTCAGGGGGCGGTGGGCAGGGCGGGGGTCACGCCCCCAGAGCCCCAGCTCAGTGTTCGCTTCCACTAACCCTGCTGCAGCTGTGGGACTGTGACAAGCCAGGCAGCTCCTGACTCAGCCGCCCGCCCCTGGGGGGCCTCCAGACCCACCCCCGAGTGGGGTGCCCGCGGGTAGGAGCTGTCACGTGGCCACTGTCGGCTGTGGGGCGTGGGCGAAGTCTCTGCCTGGGAGCCTGCGGCGCTGCCATCACTTGGGCTTGGGGGCAGGGGGTGCTCGGCAGTGCCAGGGTTGAGGGGTGCGCTCCAGGGGGGACTGAAAAACAGCTCTTGTAGCTTCAGAGACAGGAACCAACTGACCCTTGGGTCATCCCCAGGGAGCAGTTTCTACTTCTTACATACCTCCTGAGACAAGAGTCTCACTACTTGCTCCACGCGCGGCCAGCCCTGGCTTTTAGAAGTTCTTTCCTGGATTGAGACAGAGACTTCCTCTCTGTGACTTCCCTCCCCCAGGTTCATTCCTGCCCTGGGGAGCTGCTGGCCTTTTATTTATTATTTTGTTTGAACTGTAGGGAGGTGGAGTGCTACTGTGATCACAGACCTGCCTTGGCCTCCTGGCTCCCTTCCCTGCCAGCATTCCGACTTCCAGTGAGGGGGCCTCACGTCTCAGAGCCTCTAATCTGTCATCTATAAAATTGGGATGAGAAGGACTCCCTCGCGGAACAATCCCTTGAAGTGTGTACTGCTCTCACGTGCCACCTAAGTCTCGTTTCCAGGTCAAGTGCCTTCCCTCTATATGCTGGGTTTCCAGACCTCCCACCTTCTTGTTTTCCTTTTCTGAAAAGACTCATTTCGTTCATGTCATTCATTCATTCATCGCACAAATGTGTGAATGGGTACCTGTCGTGCACTAGTACCATCGAGAAGAAAATGACACAAAGCTGGGTGTCATAGGAAACCCACGACTCGGGAAGGCGAGGCAGGAGGATCACTTGAGCCCAAGAGTTTGAGACCCTATCTCCAAAAAAGCGGGGCTCACTGTCTAGAAGGGGAAATTGACATAAAATAATGCAAGACAACGTAAAGTGTAAAACAGAAGAGTCCAGAAACGTGGTCTAGAAGCAGGATGAGGGGCCAGAGGAACATGGCCTGGTCGTTGAGGGCGTCTGCAAGGAAGTGGCCCTGTCTGCTCTGTTCCCCGCGGTGGCCACAGAGCAGGGGCTCGGAACGTGGTGTGGATGTCTAACGGGGCGCTAGCCAGACAGCAGGAAAGAAAAGATCTAGAGAACACAACGAAAGGCTCGTTGATTTCAGAGACGTCTGCAGCTCTGAACTAGATCCCGTTCTAGTCACTACGTGCAGCTCCAGTTCGTTGGCAGAGGTGCTATGATTCCATCGGCTTGCTCCGTGGTTTCCAGAGTGAAGCCGGGGAGATCAGAGCCGGCAGACTCCTCAGCCATCTCAGCCCCGACCTCAGGCGACTGAGGCCCCGCCAGGGCCAGGCGCTGAAGCTCACTCAGGTCCGCTGCAGTAAGAAGGGAGGGGTCACTGTGAGGACACAGGGCTGTCTCACAGCACCAGAGCAGCTTGACCTCGAGATGTCCTAGAACCAAGAGCCCAAGTCCTTTCTCCGTGCCTCCCTTGCAGACCAGCTCCCTCTCCTCTTCCTGCATGGGGGGAAGCCGGCAGCCACAGCGCTGTGCTCACATTGCATGGGAGCAGCCACCAAGAAGGGGCAAAAGTGACTCGTTTTCAGTGTCAACTACAAATTCCTAGAGAAGAAACTGATTGGCTCAGCTTCAGGCATGTGCCATCCCAGGCCCAAGCAACCATGGGCAGGGGCAAAAAAGTCACTTGGAATGAAAATATAATTTTGGCAGTCACATGGATTGTGCCCTTATTATTATATATGCCAGGCACAGGCATTTTGTCAATTACATCCTTCAAAAACCCTGTGAAACAGGTACGATTCTCACCCCCATTTCACAGAGGAGGAGACTGAGGCTTGACACAGAGCTAGGAGATGGGAATTTGAGGCTGAGCAGTCTGACTTCAAGCTCACGTTCTTAGCCGTCAACCTGGACTGCCTCCGTGGCTACAGTCTGTTGCAACTACATGCAAGGGAGCAAGGAGGAAACTTCTGGAAGAAAAGGGGGCTAGGAAGAGAGTTCAGTAGTTACCCACTAAAACCACTTGGTGGGTCAGTGGCAAAGCTGGGATTAATTACCTCATTTTATTTTATTCTACACTCACGTGGCACTCACTGCGACCAGAAGATACTCTTCTAGCAACCTGAGAGGTGAGTGCTGATATTGCACCCATTTTCAGGTGCGGAACTGAGGCTTGGCGATGTTGGGGCACTGGGTGCATCGGGGCAGAGCTGGAATCAGATTCCAGGTCTCTCGAACTGAGCCCTGGAGGGCCCCTTCCCTGCCATCAGGCAGTCTGGCAAGAGTGTGTGTGCGCGCGCGCCTGTGCTCACGTGCACCTGTGCCTTGCGTGTGTGCACGTGTGTAGGCGCTCAGTCACGACTAGCGGTGCTCGGCGCCCGTGTGCGGTTTCCTGGCATTTCCCTGCCCACTCGCCTGAGCCTACTCCTCCCACCCCTCCCGAGTTTGCTTTATTTTGTCATTAGCATGGCCTTGGGCTTTGAAAGCAAATTTCATTATAAAAATGACAGCTGGCAGCCCTCGCGAATGCCTCTTCGCTTTGAAATGGATGATCCGGCGCTCTGACTAAGGCTGCGTCAGCCTCGGCACCTGTGCGGGGTGGGGGCGGGGAGGCAGCTCTGGCTCGGGGTGCACCAGCCCCCCTCCCTGGCTTACAGACCGAAACTCCAGTCTGGGGCTCCATTCTACGTCCTGACACTGCCCCTACCTTTCTCGGCCCACAAGGGGCTGTGTTTCACTCTGGCTACACTGGGAGATGCCACTTGGGATTTTAATTGTACCCTGCTTCTGAGTCACATCCCCAGAAGGGCGGGCTGGGGGATCGATCAGTCAGGAACTGAGGTTCACCTTCCTGCTGACAGTTGCAAACTTTAGGAGTCAGCTCAGCTGCCTGGAGCTCTGTTTTCTTATCTGGGGAAGGGGAGGAAGATAATGTCCCTTCTGGAGGTCTTCAAAGGAGAAAGGTCCGGGAAGGCGGGTCCTGTGGCAGAGAATCGACAACTGTTAACATCGGAGCCACTTTGGTCCTGTTCTCTGGGGGAGACCGGTCTTCAGCGGGGACAGCCCACGTGGCAGGCCGGTCAAGGTCAAGCCTGAACCAAGGCTTCCCACAGGGAGGATTTGTCATGCCATTGTCTGAGCCCTGTTGTCCCAGCTTGCAGCTGCAGAATCAGGGACTCTGCCTTCATTGTTAGGTGCCCTCAGGGATTAGGAATAACAGAAAGGAATAACCAAAGGTTCTGTGGTTCCTGTGATTAGGAACCACAGAAAGGTGGTCCAGCAGCCCTGCCCGGCGGGTGAGTTTATTCCCCATCAGATGTCCCCCAGGTTTCTCCCCTCTGGCCTGTCCGTGGGCTTCCCTGACCACTGTCTTTGGTTGGTCATCTAGAGATGGATTTCAGGGACCAGGAAATATGGATCAAATCTCATCTGTAAATTACTGTGCTGGTTTTCTGGAAAGGCCCCTGCAAACAGAGAGCTTTTCACGTCAAAGAAAGGCCCCATTCCCCTTTGTTTAACTCGGGGTCTGCCCAGGGTGGTGCTCAAGGAAAGTAGTTGGATGCACGGATGGATGGATGATGGAGGATAGATGGATGGGTGGATCGAGAGAGGGAAGGAGGAAGGGAGGGAGGGACAAAGAGAGGAAGGGAAAGGTGGTGGGTGAATGGATGGATGGATGAATGGAAGGAGAGGTGGATAGAAGGAGGGATGGAGGGATGATGAATGAATGGATGGAGACAGTGAGGGAAAGAGGGAGGAAGAGAGGGTCAATAGGAGGGAGGTAGGGATGGATAGATGGATGATGGACAGAAGGAGAGATGGACGGAAGGAGAGATGGATGGAAAGGGGGATGGAGAGGTGCTGGCTGGATGGATGGGTGAATGGATGGAGGGATGGACAGAGATTCAATTCATGGGAGAGGCCAGGCTCTGTTTTTCTTTGCCCTGGTCTTCAGGAAGAAGCACCACCTTTTCAGGTGTGCAGTCACTCACTTAACAAGTGTTTTCTGTGCCTCTACTACAGGCTGGGTCCTTGGGAGCACAGCCACAAATGAGACATCACTCCTGCCTTTAAGGGGTTTGTAGTCCCGTGGAGAAGACGTTGGAAGAAGCAATCGCGGTGCAGTCGCTGACGTTACGTGCAGGTGAGGACACAGGGCATGTGGTGCCTGGCTTGCGCAGTGGGGGCCCCTGGCCCAGCTAGAGGGGGCAGAGAAGGCTTCCTGGAGGAAGGGGAAGGGGCTGAACCTCAAGCAGAGACTCACAAAATTGAACCTTCTTCGCAAACTGTCTTGGCTCCACATTTGATGTCCATGTTTATGCTTGGTTATATTTCCTATCAGGCTCTTGCTCTTTTTGTTTGTTTCTCTGTGTTTTATAAATACTTGAGGCCCCCCGGCTCCTGCAGAGCATAAACTCTGCCGTTTTCCCCGTCTGCGAAGTTCCCGTTCCCCGCGCTGGCTGGGAGTGGAGACGCCTGCTTTGAGTCCCGGCTCTGCCACGGGCCTGCCGGGGAGCCGTGGGCTAGGGGCTCTCCTTGCACGGGCTCGAGGTGCCTCCTCTGTAAAACGACTCAGGGAACCCCAAAGTCATTTCTACTCCGATGGTCAAGCCCCACCGCGTGAAGCTGATCATGTCCCGCAAGACCCGCCCCAGAGTTGCAGCCGGTCTCACCCTGAGTCCCGGGAGAGCCTTTCTCCAAGCCACACTGGGTCTTCCTAATCCCACAGTCATCATGGTGCACTGTAGGGCCTCAGGCTTACGCAGGAATAGGCCACACAAGGGTGGCAGACGGCCACTTTCTTCCAACTGCCTCAGGCAGCACTGAGATGTGAAACTCCTGCGATGAAGGATAGGAATGAGTCCGCATGGCAGGTTCCACTGCTGACTCTGCTCCGACCCTCCAGAAGCTCCTACACATTCCTCACACCCAGACCAGACATCACCTCCTCTGGGAAGCCTTCCAGGATCACCTCTCATCCTTCCATCCTTCCACCTTGCCACTGCCAGCAGGCCCTCTGATCCCTCCCCTGTGTCCACTCACCCCAGGCTGACCTCTAGCCTGGCACTGTCACCCCCACTCACTCTTAGCCCCATGGGTGCCAGGACTGTTTCTTCTTCAGCTCTGTGTGCCCAGAATCTGCATGAGATCGGGACTAGCAGGGGCTTAGTAGGGTTGTTGAATGGTTGGAGGAACAAATGACCAAATGACTGAATGAATTGAATGATGATTCTTTGATCTCTAAATGGAAATCTACCCTGAGCCCCCACTCTAAGCCTCAGTTTCCCTGTGAGTAAATGATTTGACTGGATGGGCTGAGATCTTTTTTAGTTCTGACATTCTATAGTTGGATATAAATTTGTCAACGTGGGAAATCCCTGGCCCCTGGGCTGTCCCCATCTGTCCCCGACCCCAACCTGCCTAGTATTTGGCCTCCCTGGCCTCTTGGGTTTGGTGGGGTAACTGTCCACGTGACTATATTCTTTATTTCCCAGATGGCAATGTTGGGGGAGGGGGCAGCTGTCAGCTCCTCGCCAGGAGGCACTTCCCTTTCCTTGTGTCCTGTCTTCCTTGGCTCTGTGCCCTGCTCCGGAAGACCCTCGCACCCCAGGGCTTGGGTTTGGCTCTGGTATGAGTGAAGACTGACAAGGGCTAGGGAGGGGAGCAGTCGTGAATGGTTCCAAAAAATCAGGACAAGCTTCCTGGAGGAGGCGGCATTTGTCTTGGGGAAGGGAGGCCTTGAACGCAGGGATGGGGACAATGCAAGTACTTCTTTAGGCACTGGGGAGCCACAGCAGACTTTTTGAATGGAGAAACAATTTGACCAGAGCTGCAGTCTGGAGAGGCCCATCTGGCAGCACGCTCAGGGCAAGGTATGGGCGGGGGCGAGTGCGGAAGGGGAGGAGACAGCAAGGAGCCGTGGCAGGGTGTCTGAGTTTGAAGCCAGCACTGATGAGCTCCAGTTTTTTTTTTTTTTCATTGTTTTTTTTTTTGTTTTTTTTTTTAAGCAAACCTTGCCAGGCTCCCAAAGGACCTGTTGGCTTAATACCTCCTGCCGTGTTGCAGTTTGACAGGTAGACGCTGGGCTCACATCCCCTCCCTGTCCTGCCAAGACATCACCTATTTAAGCAGGAAGATGGTTGGTGCCAGGAGATCTGGGGACATTGGATGCCTGCCAAGGCCAGGGGCTGCCAGGCTGCAGAGTGGGCCTTCTGGGCCCAGGATTGGATTCCAACACACTGTGTCACAGCCCTCTATCCCCAGGCTGGGGCTTTGCCCTCAGCCCATCCTCTGTCTGCTTGTCATCTCTGGGGAGACAGAATGACGTCGTGGTCCTGATGCCACGGCAGCTGTGAGAGAGGGGCACGTCCAGGAACCCCTGGCTCAGACGGGATCTGCCATCAGACAGCTCTGGCCCAGGGGACGTCCAAGTCAACCATCAACCCGTCGCCACCTGGAAGAAAAAACCCTTCTCCAGCCTCTCCCAGCCAGTGGGCCCCGTGGGATGTTGGGGAACTTGGAGGGGCAGGAGAAGGCTTCTGGGGGCAAAGAGTAACATCAGCTCCTACCCGTGGTTGGCGATTTTTAGGGAACATCACTCGCAAGACGCTTCCCAAAGGCTGGGCTCTATCTGGCCGCCTGAACGTCAAGGTTCTGCCAGCTCCTTTGAAATAATTTACCCCCAGGTTTCCCACTCCTCTATTTTAACGGAAACTCAGACTTTCTTGCTCCTGCTGTGGGTTGGGCCCTGTGCCAGGCCTCAAGAGTCATTGCTGACACAGTGATTCCCTCCTCGAGTACCGTTCATGTGACACTGAGGACGAAGGAAGCACTAAGCACACGTCACAGCCTTCTGCACGGTCTCCCGGAGGCAGACGGGACCCAGACGCTGGGCAGTGGGCGGAGAGTGAAAACAGAGAGTCAGAACAGACCCATCTTTGCCCTGAACACCTCAGGACTCCGTGCCACTGAGCCAGCCCCCTGCCCTGCCTGGACTTCTGCCTCTCATCCTACCCCTCTGGACTGCGACCTCGGTCTCCCACCTGGCCTCTCTCTCACCTGGGCACCTTGTAATATTTGCTTTTCCTGATACTGTGCTTTCCCCATACAATGTCATGTCATCTCTCAACAGCCCTAGGTGTGTGTGTGTTGGGGGGGGCATATCTCCAGTCCCATTTTACAGATGAGGAAACTGAGGCTTCGACAGGCCATTTGACTTGTCCAAAGTGACCTACTAGAAAGTCTCATAGCTAGAAAGACAGACAGACCAAGGATTGATTCATTCATTCATCTCCTATTTACTGAGTGCCTAATATGTGTTGACCAAAGCAGAGTCGGCCCCGCCCTCCTGAAACCGATGCCTGGGCCCCCAAGCGAGCACAGGGCTCTGCCCTGAGGCTGGGAGACAAAGGGACCACGTGCCTCCCTGGGGTCTGACTCTGGTTCCTGCCAGTGATATATGGAGATTCGTGCTTCCTGTCCCTGTTTCAGGCACTCGATCCATCACGCGTTCCGGCATTCAGGGCCGCCAGCGGCTTGGGCTGAAATCGGACGGAGCCACCCTTCCTCCCGTTTGGTCTCCAGGTGAGAGCCGAAGGGCCTCGGATCACTTTCCGGAGCGGCAGGAGATGATGGCGACCTGAGGGGCTGTCACTTCCCAAGCTCCTGTCCCCTCTCCCCTCCTGCAAATTGATGGGACGGGGCTGTTTGCCTTCAGGGCCTGCACTCCGTCACCCCGGTGGGTACACAGAGGCGGCAGTGGCTGCTCACGGCCATGCCCGTGGCTTCCCTGTGCGCAGCCTCCCTGTGACCAGAGGTGGGACGATCTGGGGGACCACGCTGGGCTCCCAGGAGGGGCCTCTGAGGGTTAGTGCCTGGAGCAGGGGAAGGGAGTGTGGGGGAGGCCAGCAGGGGCTGTCACTGTGGTCCAGCTCCCATTCCCCAGCTTTGCGGGAGGCGGGGGGAGAAATGAATAATATCGGCAGTGAGTTTGTTATGAGTCATACGCTGGGTTAGACCCTTCACAGATGGTACCTCGTTTCACCTTCATGACAACTATATGAAGGAGACATTCCTGACTCAATTTTACAGATAAGGAAACTGAGACTCACAGAGGCCAAAGAACCACCTAGCCCAAGGTCACACGGTTATTAAGCAGCAGAGCTGGGATTTAGACCCTGGGCTAAGATTCAGCCCATGATCTCGTCACGCTACTGCTAAGGTGGTCCGGAAGTTTAGGGCCTAACTCACACATATCAAAGTCACAAGAGACTGATGTACAAACTGGAAAGGCAAGTTATTCGTTTACAGAATTGATCTAATTTCTCCAGGGCCTAGAATATCCCTGGCCATCATGATTAAATCAGTCATCTATTGGTTTTCAAGAGGTGCAAAAGGAGAGGAAGTACAGTTCCACGTTCTTGGTGGATATTGTACTGAGGCTGCAGAAAAGCCTGGTAAATTCTCCCAGCCCCATGCAATGTGAGGCTCCTCTAGTGGAAGAGGGGGTGGGTGGATGGGGGCCTTTTATCAGCTGCTGGAGGAACACTGATAGATCTTCCCTTTGGGGCTTCCTCCCTCACCCCGCCCTAGATTCCTTCTAGAACCCTGTCCTGGTTATCAATTGCTATGTAGCAAAATAACCCGAAAGGTAGTGACACAAAACACCCATCACTGTCGCATGCTCAAGTACTGTGGACCAGGGATTTGGAGAGGGCACAGAGGGGATGGTTTATCTCCATCCTGTCTGGGGCCTTGACTGGAAGACCCAAAAGGTGGTGGGAGGTGACTTGAATCACTGGGGTCTGGAATCATCTAGAAGCTTCTTCCCCTCATACATGTGGTACCTGGGCAGGGATGCCTGTTTGCATCTGTCTTTCTACATGGTCTCAGTGCCTTTATGTGGCACATGGTCTCACCAGCACTGTGGCTTCAGGCTTCGGGGTATTAGACGACTGATCAGTGATGGCTCAGGGCTCCAGGGGCAAACACAGCGGAAGCCACGTGGCCTGTGGGCCGGCCTCCGGAGCCCCGTGGCATCGCTTCTGCCCTACTGGATCAGTTGGAGCAGTTGGAAGCCCACCCCGATTCCAGCTAAGAGGACATAGGGCCATCTCTTCGAGAGAAAAATGTCAAAGAATGCGTAGCCACGTCTCCAAACCTCTGCAATCTCCGGTGTTGCTGGCACACTTTCTTTAGAAAAAAACACCACCAAATTAATCCTTATGTGAATTTCTTTTTTCAAGATCTGGTCTCACTTTCCCAAGATGATGGCTAATAAAAAAAGTAGCAATCACTAAACATTTACTTTGGGCTGGCGACTGCACTAACTACTTGGCGTGAGGCATGTGTTGTGTGCTAGTCTGTCTGGGCTGCTGTGACAAAGCATTGTAGACTGGGCGCTTATCAACAGCAGAAGTCTATTTCCCACAGTGCTGCAGGCCGGGACACCCTCCATACGCTAAGGACACCTAGTTCTCCTCTAGTGCTGGCTACCGCTGGTGTACGTTTGGCAGCTTCCTAGATAGAAATGCATTAAGAGATTGCAAAACTTAAAATCGGGATCAACCCAAATTTATTTTCAGCTGCAAAATGGATGAACCAACTGTGATCCAGCCGTACAATGAACTATTCCTCAACAATCAAAAGGAATGAACCAGCGATGCTCACAGCGACCCAGATGAATTTGAGGTGCATTAGGCTGAGCGAAATAAGCCAGATTGAAAGACAACACACTTAGGATTCCATTTGTGTGACGTTCCGGAAAAGGCAAAACCACAGAGATGGAAGAAAGGTCAGGAGGTAGGGCTAGGGTAGCCGTAGACTACAGAAGAGCTTAGTAGATACAACGGAATAAAATGCAAATATACTTAATACTACTGAACTGTACACCTAAAGATGGTTAAGATAGTAAATTTTATGTTATGTGGGGTTTTTTTTTAAATCGCCATTTAAAGTTAAAAATTAGTTAAAAAGAAAGGCATGGTAGAGTTTTTTGAGGTGATAGAACTATTCTATATCTTGATGATGGTGGCTGTCCAACTGTATGTGTTGGTTAAACCCATAAAACTGGACACCGAGACAGGAGAGTTTTGCTGTATAGAAATTATACCCCCATAGACTTGCATTTTAAACAAAAACAAAACACGGTTCTGGTACAGACATGGTCCACTTTATCATTCAGCATGTGTTTCTTGCATGCTGTGTGCCACACACCATTCTGAACAGTGAGGCAACTTTTATGGAGTTGACATTTTTATGAGAATCTAATCAAATGCAATGATCAGACAGACTAATGGAATAAAAGAGACAATGCAGAAATAGACACAGATATATATATACATATATATCTGCATATAAATCTGTATTTATCTATTTATATATCTATATGAATTTAATAGAGGATAAAGATGGCATCCCAAATTATAGAGGAAATTTTGATTATTCCATAATTTCTAACCTTATACTATATCCTCAAATAAATTCCATATAAAGATTGCAATGTATAAAAAGTCAGTATTAAAATGTGGCTGGGCACAGTGGTTCACACCTGTAATCCCAGCACTTCGGGAGGATGAGGTGGGAGGATTGCTTGAGCTCAGGAGTTTGAGGTCGTGGTGAGCTATGATCACAGCTACTGCCCTGCACTTCAGCCTGGGCAACAGAGCGAGACCCTGTTACAAAAAAAAAAAAAAAGAAAAAAAGGAAAAAAAAAAGGAAAAACTATAAGGAATACAGAAAATATAAATATTTATGCAATCTTGGCCTAGTGAAGAGCTTTCTAAGTATAAGAGCAAAGGCAAATGCATGAAGAAAAAGATTAATAGACTTAACCACATATAAATTGAGAAGCCTGACATCAAAAACACTATAAATAAAACTAAATGTCAAACCACAATGAGAAAATATTATTTGCAGCATATATTGTAGAACAAGGATTAATATCCTTAATGCATAAAGTAGTGTTATGAATTGATAAGAAAAAGGCAAATATTGCAATAAAAATGGGCAAAGAACATATGATCTGACATTTTAATTATTTTGGCTTTGTATTTCAACAATTCACAAAACAAGTAATAAACATAATGGCCCCAACGTACAAAATATATTCCACACCGCTAAAAATCAAAGAAATGCAGAGGAAGACAAGGTATAATTTTTTCCTATCGTACTGACAACAGAGTTTGAAATTATAATCTTAGGTGTTACAGAGATTTGGGCACTAGACATTTCCATGCCCTGCTGGTAGTAGCATAAATTCATAGAAACTTTCTGGAAGACAACGGAACAACACACAGCAAAAGGCATATCAATAATACATATCAAACATCTGCCGGGAGTCTACCCGGCTGTCAAGGAGCAGAATGCCGTGTCCCTTCAGGACATGGCCAGGAAGGGTTACTGTTGCCGCTCTAGTCTTCACTCCCTGCCCCCCATGTCTTTTCTGTAACGCTAGGGCTGGAAGTCTGCAAACTTCCTTTTCCAGATAACTCTCTGCTTCTGGTTGGACAATGGGAGGCGGTGGTTCAACCCGAAAGGTGAGAGGAGGGGAGACGGGACTCTCTTTTGACTTCTAACTCTGGGCTCCATCCCTTCGGCAGCAGCTGAGCCACCTGGACCCTGGGGAGGTCCAAGCCGTAGCCAGGGGTCCAAGCCCCAGGCACGTGGTGCTCCCTTGAGACAGTGTGAATGAAAATCCCCAGCACTGATCTTGCAGTGTCATTTGTTCCCTGGGGGTCTGAGCATGAACTTTGGGGGCAGCCTCCTCCACACTCCTAAATTCTGGCGGTATCACCTCTTCTCTTTTGTTTCCCCAAATCCTGGGGGTGGCAGCTGCCTCCTGCAGTTGTTAATCTCCGGGTTACCTCGGCATCTTTTTGCTTTCCAACCTCTCAGTACCTGCGCGATCAATTCCCTATGTTAAATCCTCTCTGTTTGAAAATACCTCTGAGTTTCCTTTTCCTAGCCTAACTCTGACTGCTGTAGTCTTATCCTAGGAATTCTACTTCTAGGGATTTATTTTAAGAAAACAATCATAGATGTGTTAAAAAAAATTGTGATGTGATTTACTGATAGCAAAAAAGGGCAAAAACCTAAAAGCTCACCAATAGGAGTAAGAGTAAGTTTGAGTTTAATTTGTGTCCCCCATTTGCTCTGGTCCTCACAAGGGCCCTTCAAGGGAATCAGCAGTTACCGGCACACTTAATGTTCTGCGGGGAAACTGAGGCCCGCAGAGAATGGTCAGGGAAAGGCATAGCCTTCCAACACCACGATCAGAAGCTGAAAGAGCGTTTGTTCAAACGGGGGTGGAGGGACATTTCTCTCCTTGGAACCAAGCTCCACCCAGGACATGGAGAGAACAAACTGAGCAAACGTGAGTACGGATGATAAATCACCATAGATGTCATATAGAGAAAACAAATCAATCTCTCTGCTATTTTTAGCACGCTTGTTTCCACTGACTAACTCCTCAGAACCTTAGGCAGCTTCCCTAGGAGGCTACGTTGTTATTTATTTAGAAATTTATTTTACATTTATTTTTAATTTTTATTACACGATTTTAAAACACGCCAAAGTAGAGAGAACAATGAGCCTCACGCAGCTTAAACAGCCACCGAAACTTGGCCATGCAAGCTTTCCTCCTTCCTACCCTACTCCTCTTTTTCCCTGGAGTATTTGAAAGCAAATTGCAAACTTCACGTCCTTTTCGCTCACAAATACCTCCATTTGCATCTCAGAAAAGAGGGCAGTGTGTGGCTATTTTCTTACATAACCTGCATGTTGTCACCACAATTAACAAAGTGCATTATAATTCCTTAATATGGTCAGGTGTTCCGTCCATAGTCAAATTTCGACTGGGGGTTTATTCGGGCTCAGCTCATTGTCTGAAAGACCCCGTGTTAAAACATCAGTGGGGTGGTGGGTCCCACATCCCTGAGAAGTCTGACTGGCTTCCACTGCTCTTTCCTGGGCGGGACGGACGTGATGGGGCTGTGGCTGGAGAACAGGTAGGAGAGGGACGCAGCACAGCCGGGTGGAAAGATGACCGCACAAGAACCACCTGGCTCTGCTGTGTGACCGTGAGCATGTTGTTTAGCCTCTCTGTGCTTCCATTTCTGCTTCTGTGAAGCGTGGCAAATAATCCGAGCCAGGGATTTGCCTGTTTGTCCCCAGATCCATTCCCTGCCTTTCGCCACACGTGTCTCAGGGTGGCAGCTTAAGGACCAAAGTCTTACCCTGAGGACAGCCCCCCGGAAGGGCTGGGAAGAATTGGGGCTTTCAGTGATGCTGTTGGACAACAGGATTAAATAACCCCGGGACCTCCCACCTCTGGACTTCTTGCTGTGAGATACAGAGGTGTTCACAGCTTAGCCAAGTGATCGAATGGAGGGTTTGGGTTACTTCTTGCAGCAAATTCATCCTAATTGATATGAAACTTACAAACTCCATTCAGAGGGGGCCTAGGAGCCTAAACAGTGCCGGGGGGGTCTCCCCTTCTCTCTTTCCCCCAGACTTCACATTCACCTGTGGGTCAGGAGTCTGTGTACGACTACAGAGAATGGCCCTGCTTCCCCACAGATCAACACCCCAGTGCGTGTGAGAGCCATTGAAGATCACACAGAGCAGGGGGGCGAGTGGGCGGAGCAAGTCCCCACCCCCGAGGGGCCAGGGCCATCCCTTGAAGGATGCTCGCGGGTTTCCTCTTTGCAAAGCCCGGGTTTGACACAGTGCCTGAGATGGTTAATTTCATGTGTCGGCTTGGCTGGACCAGATGCCCAGACTGTTGATCAGACATTCTTCTGCATGTTTCCGGGAGAGCGTTCTCGGTGAGATGTACATTTACATTTACATCTGTGGACTTCGAGTAAAGCAGAGGAAGGCCCCCACTACTCTGGGCGGCCCCACCCAGCCCCCTGAAGGCCTGAACAGGACCAAAGACTGACCTCCCCTAGGAAGAGGGGGTTCCGCCCGCGAGTGGCCTTTGGACTTGAACTGCAACCTGGGCTCTCTTCCTGGGTCTCCAGCCTGCCGCCCACCCGCCGATTTCGGACGAGCCAGCCTCTATCACCATGAGTCAATTCCTTAAAATAAATCTATTTGTATGCACATGCCATTGGTTGTCTCCCTCTGAAGAACCTGACTAATACAGTGCCTATATTTGCAAAACGAAGTTGTGGCGATTCCATGAGAAAACTGGGGCAAAGACATACTCCTGCCCCCATATTATCAGGGTCAACTGGGAGCGTGCTCAGGGCCTGACTTAGCTCTTTCCCACCATGTCCCCCGGGAGTGTCGAGGAGGAAGACCTGGGCAGCCAGTAGCCATTGCTCGGCACTGCAGGCATCTGGGGCCCAGAGAAGCCATGCATGTGCCCGAGGGTTCTCCTTGCCCTGGAACAGCGGACATGCAGGGCGAGGCCGCCCCCTACCCGCGACCATCCCCACCTGCTCCAGCACTTTTCTCTGAGCATCTTACAGAAGGGAAGACTGAGGCCCCAAGAGAGCTTTTGTGTTGCTCAAGAACACACGGCTTCTAAGTGACAGAGCTGGTCTAAAGCAGCTAAAGGTGGAGTTTCCATGGTAGGGTGCTGCCTGCAGGTACCTGCCTTTATCAGTGTCTGGAGCAATTCTTTTAACCAGAGACTTTAAAACAACAATTTGTCGAGAAAAACTTAACCACTATAAGAATTATTATTTTTTTTTTGAATTTTTTTTTATTTCAGCATATTATGGGGGTACAAATGTTAAGGTTACATATATTGCCCATGCACCCCTCCCACCTACACTATAAGAATTAAACAGGCCGGGCGCGGTGGCTCATGCCTGTAATCCTAGCACTCTGGGAGGCCGAGGCGGGCAGATTGCTCGAGGTCAGGAGTTCGAAACCAGCCTGAGCAAGAGCGAGACCCCGTCTCTACTATAAATAGAAAGAAATTAATTGGCCAACTAATATATATAGGAAAAAAAATTAGCCGGGCATGGCGGCGCATGCCTGTGGTTCCAGCTACTCGGGAGGCTGAGGCAGGAGGATTGCTTGAGCCCAGGAGTTTGAGGTTGCTGTGAGCTAGGCTGATGCTACGGCACTCACTCTAGCCTGTGCAACAAAGCGAGACTCTGTCTCAAAAAAAAAAAAAAAAAGAATTAATGGATATGCATTTATACATACTTTAAGAAAGAGTCCACTTGAGCGTGACTATGACATAGCAAGTTACAAAGTAATAACTGATGGGAAGTAATAACTAAAGTATGATTCTGTGGTCCACCACTAATTCCTTAGCCATAGTTCACTGACACATTTGTTTGTGCATCCATCCCATGAGTATGTATGGAGCACCAGCTAGGTATAGACACCGTGCTAGGCACCAGGAGTACAAAGATCAAAGGCACAATTCCTGCCTTCAAATAGCCTTGCGTGGGGAGACAGGTCTGAGAGCAGACAGTCCTTGCAGGGTGTGGTGTGCAGATGGGTAGGGCGGCTGTATGGCCCCGTGTGCTAGGGATACACTCATTCCATGCTGATCAATAATCTTTTCCTCTCAACCACCCTGTTTTGATTATTGGGTTATTAAGTATGGAAAGTCCAATTTCCTTAAGCACTAAGTTTGACAGTTGATATCTCTGACATTTCACTTTGGCACTTCCGGTTTTATTTTTATTGTGAAGGTACATCCTCAGTCTTTCAAATGGACATTTTGGCTTGTGATTATCTTTCAAATTGTTTTTTAGAGCAATTTCTGTGAAACCACGGATAAGCCAAAATTTTGTGTTATTTTTGAATGAGTTCCGTCGTGGAACCAATGCAGTGCAGACAGCTAGAAATATCAACGAAGTGTGTGGGAAGGATGTGGCTCATGAACCCACCATACATCAATGGCTTGAGAAGTTCTGTTCTGATGATTTTAATCTTGAACATGAGCCACGTGGGTGACATGAGACGAAGGTGGATAATGATGAGCTGAAAGCTGTAGTGGAAGCGAATCCATCTCGACCTATGCGTGAATTAGCAGCGAGGTTTGACATTACTGGTCTAACAATATTAGGCCATTTGAAACAAATCAGCAAGGTAAAGAAGCTGCATAGATGGGGACTGCATGAACTAAGCCATCATCAGAAGAGAAATCGTCTTGAAGCTTGCCTTTCTTTGCTGTCATGACATAAAGGTGAACCATTTGTACACCATCTTGTTATGTGTGATGAAAAATGGATTTTTTGACAATCGCAAGCATTTTGTACAATGGTTGGATAAAGATGAAGTGCTGAAACACACGCCAAAGCTGAATATTCATCAAAAAAAGCTAGTGGTGTCCGTTGGTGGTCCAGCACTGGTATTATTCAATACAGCTTCATGAAACCCGGTCAACTGATGATGGCAGATGTCTAGTGCAACCAAATGGACGAGATGATGAGGATGTTTTTGATTAAGCAGCCGAGATTGGTCAATAGAGACAGGCCATTGTCCTCTTGCAAGACAATGCTGCTCAGACTGCAGAGGCTGGACTTGGAAACTCTCTGTCATCCACTGTATTCACCAGACCTTGCACCCACTGACTACCATTTCTTCCAGGCTTTGAACCACTTCTTGCAAGGAAAAATATTCAATTCTCAACCAGCTGTGGAAAACACTTTTCACGGTTTCATCATCACTCGCTCTCCAGGCTTCTTCTCTGCTAGCATAAACAAGCTACTGTTAAGATGGCAAAACTGTCAACAGTTTAGGTGCATACTTTGATTAATTGTACTGTTTCTTGTTTGAGATAAAATAAACTAAACTTTCGATTTTAAATCAGACATTTCATATTTAGTGACCAATAATTATATGGTCCCTCTAACAATGAGAGAAGCATGAATTAAGTTCGGTTTCGGTAGCAAAAAAAGAAAAGTCGTGACTCTTTTATGTCCTCCTGGTCCTGTGCTGTGTGCTTTTAACCCATCCTGGGCCAGGCTGGCCCACACGCCTGCCAGGGAGACCACTGTGTTACAGATACAGGCTTCATCATTGCACTTCTTTTGTTTCTTTTTTCTCTTTCTTTTATAGTTTTTATTTTTTTATACCTTGCATGTAGTATGAAGAATCAGATGCTATTCTTTTATTGAAACTAAGATGATATCGATTGTAAGATACATTATATTTTTATATACCAGCTGGGTGGAAAAAATGGTTGTAAGCTGCCACTGATGGTCAAAAAAATTAATTTCAGAGATGTTAACCTGTGAAAAATAGGTGTCTTAGAATCTGTGAAATGAAGTAGCTTTAAAAAGCTTGTTTTATGGAAATGGCAGGTCCTGGACACCTCTCGTCACCATTTCCAAATCCCTAGAGGTGAGCATTTGGAAGTCCTGGCCCATTTTTCCCCAGTGGTTGGAATCTATTGTCCATCTCTTTAATTGCATGTTTCTGTTGCTGCTTCTTGATTTTTCAGTTTTAGACAATATCTATCGACTTCTGTACATGAAATATGAGGGTCGATCTTTCTCTCTCTCTCCCTACACTGCACCTTCTTCTCGCACTCACCTATACATGCTTCTTGTTCTCCTTAGTGTCTCAACAGAATTCTGGGGTGAATTATGGTTAGATGGTTATTCAGTGCCTACATTATGATGACTCTGTTGGGCTGTTTACAGCTGAGCCATGCAGAATACTATGGATATTTTCCTCTGCTGCACACCATTTTTTTTTTTTTTTTTTTTTTTGAGGCAAGGTCTCGCTCTGTCACCTAGGCTAGAGTGCAGTGGCATCATCATAACTCACTGCAGCCTCAAACTCCTGGGCTCAAGCGATCCTCCTGCCTCAGCCTCCTGAATAGCTGGGACTATAGGCGTGAGCCACCACACCCAAGCTAATATTTATATTTTTTGTAGAGATAGGGTCTCGCTCTTGCTCAGGCTGGTCTCAAAGTCCTGCCTCAGCCTCCCAGAGTGCTAGGATGACAGGCATGAGCCACCTTGCCTGGCCTACTGCACAACATTTTATTTTTCCTAAAATTAATAGTTATCTTGATTTTTTGTTTGTTTGTTTCAGTGCTCTTCTCTGTACTTATCAATCATATAGTCCTAAACCTTTAGTATGTTTGAATACATTGTAAATTATGTCAGCTTAACTTTCTTCTGGAAGCTTCTCCTGGAGCCCTCTGAGTTGCTCCAGTCTGCACTGGTTGCTCCCGAGACCTGCCACGCGGCCATCCTGCCGGGAGCTCCTTCCCCAGCATCCTGGGCAGCTCCCTCCACCCCCTCTGCTGTGCGGGGGTCTGGCTTCTTGAACCTCACATCTTCCTCTTTCTTGCTTGCCCTGTTACTGTGGTGGAGCACAGCTTCCCAAGAAAGCACGTATGGGAGGCATATTCGTCACCTACTGCTGTGTGCAAAATCACACCCGAATGTAGTAGCTTAAAACAACAAATATGCATTATCTCACCCGGTTTCTGCATTTCGGGAGTCCAGGGTCGCTCAGATGTGTGGTCCTGGGCCCGAGTGTCTCAGGAGGCCGCAGGGAGGCTGCCGGGCAGAGCTGCGGTCGTCCGAAGGCCTGGGGCGGAGGGGCCGTTCCACGACGGCCCAGGAGGCCTCAGGTCTTTGCTGTCTGTGACTGAAGTCCCCTCAGTTCCTCGTCACATGAGCCTCTCCTCAGGGCTGCTTGAGTGGCCTCATGACTTGGCACTTGCCTCCCCCAGACTGAGGGAACTGAGAGAGAGAGAAAGGCGGAAGCCACGGTGTCTTTTACAGCTCTGTTTCGGAAGAGACATGCCATGAATTTTGTTACTTTACAGAGACCAGCCCTGATGCGATATGGGAGGGGGTTGCCCACAAAAGAGGGCGAATACGGGGGTCCTGGGTGCCATCCTGGAGACTGCCACCGCAGGAGGCAGGCACTTTGAAGCCCCGCGTTTCGGAGAGTCTGCTTAGCAGTAAACTCGCTCGCTGGTCTACCTGCTGCGGACTTTTGCATCAGAATCATCTCCCCTAACCGTATGGAAGGCATTCCTCCCTTATCTCCTGGGCTCTGCCGTTGAGAAATCCAGTGTAGTGCAGATTGCTCACCTTTTCTCTCTGGAAGGATTTTATGTCTTCTCTCTGTCCCTGCGCCCTGGAGTTTCACGAGGATGTGTGCGGTCTGGGCACAAGTTTATTCCATCTGTGGGCTGGGTGCTCCTGGGTCCTTTCTGCCAGGAAACTCATGTCCTTCGGTTTTTCCTTTCTGTTTCCTCTCCTCTTTCCTTCCACTCTCTCTGGTCCTTCTCTCTCTTTCCTATTATGTGGATATCGAACTTCTAAGTTTCTGATTTTTATTTTCTTTACATTTTTCTCCACTTGCTAAGAGATCTCTTCATGTTTATCCTCCCACCCTTCTGCTGAATTTTCAGGAGGGCTGCATGTTTTTCATTTCCAAACACTCTTATTTTTTTTCCTAGATGCTCCTTTTTTAAAAAAAAAAAATAGCATCCTGTTCTTGTTTCAGGGATGAAGTCTATCTTGGTGGCTAAAAGTCCACTGGGGACAGTTGCATTTCCCACAAAGTGTCCCTCGTGGTCCTGAGCTGGCACGTCACTCCCGCCTTCCCAGCCGGGTGGGCCTCAGTCCCTCATGACAGGGAGCCCCAACATGTACCTGTTGGTTTACCCAAACCCAGAATCCTAACTCTCTGCCTTTTATTGTATATGTTTGCAAACATTCTAAGAGGTCCATTGGCTTTGCCAGATTATGGTCAGGTGTCCGTAAGTCAGACTCTCAGAGTCCCCACCAACAGGGGTCTTGCTGTCTGGAGCAGGTCAACAGCTCCAGGCTCTGAGTGAGGGCGGGGCTCCTCTTCCACAAGCCCCTGCGGGACATGGCTCAGGGGAGCAGTGGGCAAGAGGCTGGGTACGAGGCTTTAGCTCTTGGCCTCCCCAGACACTCGGGACTCTGCCATTTATAGTACTTCTACTTCACAGTGTTCTTAACCATCACGGTGCCAAGGAGCCCTGGACATTGTGTGCTGAAGCCTATGGTCCTCTTCTCGGGGTGATGTTTGTAAGTGCATAAAATAAAATACAGAATGTTACAAAAGAATCCATTGATATTGTAATAAATATATCAAAATGTTTTATTAAAATGTGTGATACAGTAATGTATGTGCTTCCTTTTCAGTGCAGTAATAATAAGATATGGCAACAGTGACCTATATCTAACAGTAGTTAATAATGATCTCAATGTCAAAGTAGTGATGGACATAAATGACATTTTGTGACAACTATAATGCGATATAAAAATATTCAGATTTTTCTTGGTTTCAAGGTTTTACAAATATTATTGTGCTTTGTTTCTGTGATATAGTTTTTCCCATCCAAGTTTGCAGGCACCGCTGAATACTGTCCACAGATCATTTAAGGGTCTGTAGAACCCAAGTTCAGAACTCCTGTTCAGTGAATTATTAGTTAGAAGAAGCTGAGCAGTCCCAGCTGCGGTTCCTTCCACCTCTCTATGTGCAGCTGCAAGGCTGGGGACCGGCTGTAGCATTCATCTGGCGTGCCTCAGCATGCGGCCTGGGTTGGTAATTTCTTGTGTATCCATCCATCCGTCCATCCGTCCAGCCTTCCGTCCGTCCATGCATGCATTCATTCAACAAATGTTTATAGAGTGTGGCTTTGCACTGGGCTGATAACTCCAGTGGGTTCTAGGCTGGTGGAAGGGAAACATACAGACAAACCACGGTGTGGTGCTGTGAGTGCTGGCGCAGGAGCATGAACCAAGTGAGGCAGAAGCAAAGCTGGGGCTGGAGGGCGTCCCCGGCAGAGGGAGCAGCCTGTGCAGGGGCCCGGAGGTGCGAAGGGCTTGGCGTGTCGTGTGGGAGTGATGCGTCTGGGTAGATGGCGAAGGGTGGCGTGGGGCAAGGTAGGGGGTACAGATTTCATCAGCCACTGAGGTTTCTAGGCAAGACAATGACACGCCTGGCTTTAGCGAGGCAGGGATGTGGACCGAGGAGGGGAAAGGCTGGAGGCAGGAAGACCAGTGAGGGGCTTTGGGAACAGGCCAAGCAGGAGACATTGAGACCGGAGCTTGGGTGCTGGCGGTTGGTGGTGGGAGCAAGAGGACAGGCCCAAGAGACATTTCTGAAGTGGGGCAAACAGGAACCGCCGGCCTCTGGGGTGTGGGGAGTGAGAGAGAAGGGAGCCAGGAAGCCCCCCAGCCACCCACACTGGAAACTGGGAGCCTGCTCGCTCCACTAATCCAGATTGGGGACCCGGGGGCAGAGTGGGGAAGGGAAGAAGTTAATGAGTTTGACTTTGATTGAGCAAGTTCTTGGAGTACACTGGGGTGGCCACGTGGGGAAGGGAGCTGCCTCCATGGGCCTGGAGAGTTGGGGATCTTGTCCCTGTGTCTGAGTCTCATGTCCCCAAAGAGGGAAAGGAGGGCTGCAGAGGCCTTGGGCCTTTCCCAGATGTGCCTCTCGGTACCGGCCAGCAGCGGGCAGGCCTGCAGGCGGTCCTGCCGGGAGTCTGCTGGGTGAAATGCCGAGCATGAGCAGCTCCTGAGGTCAGGAGCAGAGCAGGGTACAACTCAGCTGGCCAAGCAGAGTGTCACACCAGTGCTGAAGAAAAGTCCTGAGTTTACTGGGGACATGGCAGATGCTGGCCTCATGACTGTGTATGTAAGAGAGCCCAGACAGGGCAGTGGGGCTGAAGGACGACCAGGTGGGCGATGTAGCAAACGGGAGCCATGGAAGGCGTTTGCGCAGGGGAGAGGCCCACTCGCATCTGTGCTTTGGGAAGATCTCTATGGATAGTGACACGTAGAAAGTGAATTAAGCTGGTCTAGAGGGGAACAGATGTTTGACCGCTATAAACCTTCTCGTACTTCTTGCCTGGAGCAGAAATCGAGACAGGTTGAGCTGCAAGGGACAAAGATACACACAGATCTGCCGTGGAGAGGGCTTGAGTGTTTTCCAAGAAGTCCCTTGGGACTGCTCTCTGTCGGAACAGGCAAAAATCCAAGGGATTAGAAGGAGGTGGTGGCTTGTTGGCTTGAGTCAGCGTTGACGCCGGTGAAATACAGCCTTTGAAGTCGCCCGGCTGATCTTTCATCTTGGAAGCTCTTACACAACCATAAAATTCATGGCAAATCATTTAAAAACAGCTCAGCGGCTCTCGGAGCTTAACTTCGGCCTCACCCTCTGGAAGCCGAGCCCTGGTTGCCGCGGCATCGCGAATGCTTTGTCCTGGCTCCGCGGAAGCCGGAAGCCGAGAGGTGCAGAGACGTTGCTCCTCCGGTGGCCTTCGCTCTGCCTCTTGGCTGCCGCGTTTTCCAGGCCGCTGGGGGGTTACTTCACTTGTTTGTGCTGCAGATGAAGTGTCCTCCCCCAGGGAGTTTGTCCTCTGGCGTTGGCACAGCTCTGGCCTGCTGAGAGAGCGGTGTGCTCGGGCCAACTCAGGAGCAGTTGTTGGATCTGGATAACGAGCCAGGGCTTCTCTGCATTTCCATCCGGGAGGGTCCCTGCCAGCGCAGGGCGCTCTCTCTCGGGGTCTCTGTCTGTCTCTTGTCCATTATTCCTGCCTCAGTCGGTCTGGCCCTCTCTGTCTGTATCTGCCTTTACGCTTGCCTCTGCCCGGCCTCTCTGCACTGAGTTCTCCATCTCTGTCTCCCCGCCCCCGACTCCCCTGCCCCCCAACCCTGTCCTGCTTCCCTGCTCCCTCTGGGTCTGTCGCTCCGCGTCCTTCAGTCTGTCTGCCACGCTCTCTTATCTCTAAGGAAATAAACCTTTTTTGTGCCTGTTCAGCCCTGTGCTTTCCACCTTACTTGTCTGACCACATGACTATTCCCCCCCCCAAAAAAAAACACCTCTCTAATGCCCTGTGGAATGATCCTCTGCAGAATTTGCTGCTGGGAATTCTGCTCTGTGCCTCAGTCCTGCTTGTTCTCCCTGTTTCAGTCTTTCCTGTTCTCCTTTTCTTTCTGCATCTCCAGCGTCTCTGTCGTGTGTCTCTCTGTCTCTTTCTCCCCATCTCTCCCCTGGCCCTCTCTGTCTCTCTCTGCCTCATCTCCTATGAGGCAGGGGTGGGGTGGGGGCTCTGGGGCTTCCAGGGGCAGGTGCTGGGGAGCGAGGTGGGGGCGATGGGTCGGGGTGAGGCCGGCGTGGAGGAAACTTTTCCATCAGGAGAGTGAGTGAGGCCAGCGCCGCAGCCCTGAGCCTGCGTCCAAGCCCCGGTGGCAGGTGTGGTTGGAGGGACGTGGGACCAGCGCTGCCGCAGGACCAGGGAGTGCCTGAGCCCCGCTGACCCCCAGAGACACCACCAGGAATCAGCCGGGATTCATATGAACTTGAAAAGGAGAGAGGAGTGGAAATGAGCTTTGGAGAGCACTTTGTTATTTTTCTTCCTGTCTATATTTTTCCTTCTCCTCCCTCACTTCGTTGCCCTAGAACACCCTCCTTATCTTCTGCCTGAGGCCCCACTTTCTGCGCCTTGATCTTCTGAGCAAGATGCTCGCCTGTTTCTGCCCCCCAAGAGTGCCTAACAGTGAGGCCCGGCATTGGTCCGACGCTGTAGCTGTTACACAAGGACTTCGCGTGACCGGCTGCACTCCGCGAGAGAGTCCCAGATCCATTTCCCCCGTGAGGAAGCCCAGCCCCAGAGAGAGGGGAAGCGGCTTGTCCAACATCACGCAGGAGAGAAATGAAGCTCGGGTCAGCCAACGCCAAGTCCACCTTGGGACCAGCCCAGGTGCCTGAGGACTCCCGAGGGCATGACCTTTACTACGGACACTCATTCCCAGCTCTCTTCCTGGCTCAGGGCCTCTCTGGTGTGACTTCTGGCCAGGATGGCTCCTTGGTGACATCAGAGCACCTGGGATTTCTCAGGCTTGCGGCCCCAAGCTTCCCAAGGCCCCGTGCTGGGGGTGGGGGGTGGGGGTGGGACTGCACCTGCGCCCTGGCAGGTCCCTTGCTGATCTGTCTTCTTTCCCTCCAGCACTGGCTCCGCCACAGCGGAGGAGCTGCAGGGACGGAGCTGGCTCCGGTACAAATCCTTTTGGATCCTGGAACACTGACCGTCAGCGACTTTGGCGGCAGATGAATTTGCAATCCTCTCTTACATAAGGAAACACGAAGTTCATATTTCCAAACCTACCCCAAAAGCCATTCCTCAGCTGTCACCTGCCATCAGCAGGGGCAAAAGGAGGACTTGGGGGGTTGGTGGGGGGCTGGAGGAGGGGCTCGCGGGGGCTGGATTGGCCCTGTATGTAGGTTCCGGCAGCTAATGGCTACGGGTGGTAAGGACAGGAGAGGTCAGGGCCTGCGAGAGCTGGCCCCGAGCCAGGCACGGTGGACATTTTCTCTCATTTAATTCTCACAGTGGCCCCGGGAGGGAGGGGCTATCGTCCTCAGTCTATAGGAGAGGAATGGGAAGTTCGGACCCCACATCCTGAAAGCCCCTCAGCCTGCAGTGTCTGAGGGCCAACCTTGCTCCCTTTGCCATGGAGCGGCTCTGCCTGGGAAGGTAATGGCACTTGTCACTGGGGCTGTGAGGGTGACTCGGTGAGCACTTGTCGGGGCACCGTATAAATGGTGAACAGCGACTTTGGTCTCAAGGAATTGAAGACTCTCGCCATCCCCGGAACAGCACTGCGCCCAGAGCCCAGACTTCTGCTGCGCACATTGGCTGCGGAGAGACAAGAAATGACCTGGGGCTCACTCGGGAATCAGAAGGTGCCACCTGAGGAAGGGAACCAGGTGGCCAGAACGTGGCACTGCAACGTCACTTGCCAGGGAAGACGGAGAAAGCCTCAGTGCCCACCAAAGAAAGTCTAGGTAAAGAGACAGTACATCAGCAACTAAGAAGGCCCAGGGATCTCTCTGGGACTGACGGGGAGAGAGGCCAAGAAACAGCGTTTGTGATACAAGCAAGTTGCAGAGTAAGATGTGCAGTGGGACACCACTTATGTGAAAAGACGTAGTTATAAAGATGCAGTTATAAATGTATGTCGGTGCATAGCAAAAGGTCTGGAAGGAGACACCCCAAACTGATAATGGGGTTCCCTCCAAGGGCAGGACTGGAATGAAGGGTGGGGGATAGGGTGGTAGGCAAGGAGGCATTTTGATGGATCTGTAGTCTTTGAATTGCTCCCAGAAAAAAATATAATTATGTGCTTCTTGGGTCATTAAAAATAAGTGCATAAGTAAATAAAAAGAAAATGCACATCTGGGTTGTGGATAATAAACACGTGGGGTGGGGACTGGATTTGATTGATGGATTGACCCAGCCAATAAACATCAAGGAGGGAGTGTCCTCTGCGGAGGGCCCTGTGCTAGGGGCTGGAGCTGCAGAGATGACAAGTGGAGACCCTGTCCCCAAGGAGCTCAGGGTCCAGCGAGGAAGGTAAATGGCAACCCCAGAATGACAGTCCCAGGAGCTGTGACTGCCCCAGGAATCACATAACCTAGCCTGCCTGCTAGCTTCCTGGAATTTGTGTCTAGAAGGTGACGTGTAGGTGGGGGTCTGAAGCATGGCGTGTCCCCTGAAATTCATGTTGGAAATTGAATGCAACAACATTGGGAGGGGCCTTTGGGAGGCGATTGAGTCATGAGGGCTCTGCCTTCGAGAATGGATCAGGTGCCTTTATAAAAGGGTTCGACGGAGGGAGTATGCCCCCTTTTCACCTCTTCCGTCCCTCTCCTTTGGAGCAAGCAGCCACAAAGTGCCGTCGTGGAAGCCAGGAGCAGCCCTCACCAGACACCAAAACTGCCGGCGCCTTGATCTTGGACTTCCCAGGCTCCAGAACTGTGAGAAAATAAATTTCTGTTCTTTATGAATTACCCAGTCACAGGGACTTCGTTATGGTGGCACTAATAGACCAAGACAGATGCGTAGGAGCCTGACCAGGAGGTAGGGAGCCGGTCCCCGCGGAGGGCGCAGGTGATGTAAGCAGGTGTTGTGCTGCAGTGGAATCCAGAACTGTCCACGGGGTTGGGGGTGGAGGGTGGCTGCGACCAGTCCTCTGGGAGCCAACACATCTGGGTGACAATATCCACAGTGGGACCTGAGTGAAGACACCCAGATTCCAGTCGGACTCTGTCCTCTCTGCCACGTAATCTCTCTGATCCTGTTTCCTGTCCTCCTGCCCTGCCAGTTTCCAGGGTTATCATGAAGATCAGGTGGGATGATGCTTGGAAAAGTATTTCCTAAACCAACAAGCACCAAACACATTTTACTGAGGTTCCAGTCTTGCTTCTAGAGGCTGTGCCAGTTGCCTAAACAGAAAAATCCAATTTATGAAGAAGATGTGAATTTCCCTCTCATGTCCCCAGGCCTGTGTTAATGGGGGCAGGCGAGCCCTCTCAGCCTACCTCCTTCTAGAGAGGCTGGGTGCAGGGGAGGAGGGGGGGAGGCTGTAGCATAGGGAGGAGTGGGCTTCGTCACAGCCAGGGGTCATGAGGACAGTTGTCCTTTCCAGCCCGTCTGTGGTGGGGTCAGGCCAGGCTCAGGCCCAGCTATGAAGTCACCAAATAGGATTTTCTCTGTTCTCTGACTTGGCTATTTTCCATTTGTTATGCATCTTGCCAAGGAAACTGGCTCTTGGAAGATTCTGGGTCCTTTCCATCCTGCAGAGGAGAGTTCTGGTCTTCCTTCCAGGAGCACCCAGGGCCCCGTGTGCTGCCATGGGCACAGTCAGAGCCTGGGGTACAAGCAGGAATGCCACTCAGAGCCCCGGGGGCCTCTGACACTGACAGGGCTCAGACTGTCAGGTGAAGGGAGGGGACACAGCCAGCAGTGAGCAGACGGGTGGGAGTTGGTGGGGATGGGGGCAGGAGTTCCGAGACTCGTAGAGCTTGCCCAGCTTAGCGCGTTATGGGATTTGAGGGTGATCCATGAAAGCTGTATACAGAGCTGTTATCACAGACAGCAACCCGCAGGGGTCTGCGTGGGACTGTCACGCTCGAGTGTGTCTGCCCTTCATGTACAATGTTGGCCTGAGAAACTCAAGTTTATATTTTGTCCAGAAAAAGTGGAAAGGAAGTTCAGGGAACATCTACACAAAGCTAGAGGCCTGGCTGTTGTATTCAGCTCAGGTAAAAGGGAGCAGTGTGCGTGGTAGGAAATGGGGACAAAGATCGGGACACCTGGGGACCTCGCTCAGGGTCTCAGGGTATGGGGGGACGGACATGTAACAAAGCAAGATGGGTGTTGTGGTAGCAGATGTGTTTGCAATCCACCAGGACCACCCTCAGGTTTGATGGTTTGCTAGAGGGACTCATGCAACTCGGGGAAGTTGCTGTACTCATGGCCATGGTTTACGGCGGTGAAATGATGCAAATTAAAATCGGCAAAGGGCTAGGTGTGCAGGGTGGAGTCCAGGAGGGACCAAGCCTGAGAGTCCAGCTGTTCTCTCCCGGCCTGGGGAGCTAGGCACAGTGCTCAGTTTGTCTGGCAGCAATGTGACAGCACATGCAGAGTGGAGCCAGCCAGGGAAGCTCTCTGAGCCTTGGTGTCCAGGGTTTTTGTTGTGGGTTGGTCATGTGGGCATGGTGGGCTGTCCACGTGGCTGCCATTGCTCAGTCTCCAGCCCCTTCGGATGTCAGACTGATGCTGTGTGCTCCCAGACCGTACCATCCATCTCATTGTTATTCGTTGGTAGCATGGGCTATCTGGCATGGCCCAAAGACACTCTTGTTAGACAGGATATTTTAAAGGCTTAGAGGTTATCTCCTAGAAGTTGGTTAAGGGCCAGACCTTTCTTTGGAATGTTCAGGGTGTGGACAACCCAGGCCTGCTGTGTCAACCCTTTCCTGCACAGCTGAGCTCACGGAGAACTCACAGGGAGACTGATTTCTTTGCCCTGGAGGGCAAGACTGAGACTGAGTGGGCCGGAGAGCAGCTAGTCCAGCTCGTGTGACATCCACAGGGCTGGCAGGAGAAAGTTGCTTACCTAGAACTCAGACTGCCTTCACTTCTCTTCTCCCTTGGTTTTGTGCAATCACCACTTAGGGCAAGCAACCTTCCTGTCGGTGAAAGACGGCCCCATGAACCTTACACCCGCTATGCCAACGTCACCCTCCCCCACTCCTTACTTCCACCAAGCCCCCAGCACCCCCAGGGGCAGAGTTTGGGTAGTCTATGGTGCTTACCCTTGTCCAGTGCCCTGCCTTGTTGCATGTCCGTCCCTCCATACCTGACTGTGAGTTTCTGGAGGCGGGGATTGGATTCGTCGCTGCATATCCAATGCCCAGCCCAGACGATGGCATACAGCAGGTGCTCAGAACCTAAGTGATGCATCACACTGTGGGTTTCCCAGCTCTGATCTTGGCTCAGGTGGGCTGCAGCTGGCTGCCCCTCCCATGCCTTTCACCAATGTAGAACATGTATTCAATTAATGAACTAGCTCTCCCAATGCTAGGAAATCTATTTCACTTTAATGAAATCCAATTAGTGCCTTCACTGTGGAGCCCTGGGCCCTTTCAGACTAGAAGATGCTGAACAAGGGGACGCCTCTTCCTGTAACCCAGATGTGCCTTCCACGCCCCGTCTCCCTTCCAGGAACAGCACTGCCAACAATCATTTTTCAGTTTCTTTTATTTCCAAATGCACATCTGTTTCCAACATTTCCCTGTCTCAGGATTCTTCAAGTGTTACTCTGCAGAGTAACATGAGGAGGATATTCTTTCACTCTTATCCATTCACCCATTTTCCCATTCTTCCACTTACTCATTCTCCTGTCCACCCACTTACCCACCCTTCCAACAGAATACTTATTTGTTTACCCATCAGCTCTCCCAAAGACACATCCACCTAATCATCCATTCACCCATCAACCCATCCATCCATCTGCCAACCCATCCAGCCATCCCTCAACGCATCCATCCATCCATCCATCAACGCATCCATCCATCTATCCACCCATCTATCCTCTCATCCATCCATCTATCCACCCACTCATCCATCCACCCACCCACCCATCCATCCACTCATCAACCCATCCACCCACCCCGGTTTTCTCATCTGTACTGTCAGGGTGAAGTGAGCCCCTGTTCACAGCGGGGCAGTCAGCGGAGATAGTAAGGTGAAGACACTTGGTGATTTGCAAAGATTTATGCAAATTCTAAAGTTAATTCAAGAGTTCATGCTGTAAAGCAATGGTCCCCAAATCTTTCTGGCACCAGGGACCAGTTTCGTGGAAGACAATTTTTCCAGGGGGGTTGGGGGTGGGGGGAGGCGGAGCTCAGGCGGTGATGCAAGCGATGGGGGCAGAAGGTTTGCTTGCCCACCACTGTGCGACCTGGTTCCCAGACTCCTAATTTTCCCACAGATAAGGCATGGGGGGTGCAGGTCAGGCAATGCACAGCCTGGTTTCTAATAGGCCACGGACCAGTATGGGGACACGGCCAGGGGTTGGGGACTGCAACTCTAAAGGATTTGGCAAAATGAGACTTTCAATAGTCAAAAAGTGAGCAAAGGAGTCTACTAATATTTTAAAATTCTTTTTAAAAACACTTTCTGTATGAAGAGAGAGCCGCTTACTTTTCAAAATGGCTCCCACATAAATAATCTCTCCTGTCGCCTCCCAGAGCCCAGGAAGGAGGGCAGAACAGGGATTAGTTGTCCCTATTTTACGGATGAGGCTCAGAGCTGCAGTGTGACCTGCTCAGTTATAGAACCAGAGGTGGACTCCAAGCCCCTTGGCTTGGATTCGGGGTCTCGCGGTGTCCTCGCGGATAGGGACGGAGGAAGGAGGGGTAACAATGGGGTGTCATCTGTTCCAGGACGTTCTGACCTCAAACACCTACCAGGCACAGTGCTGGGACAGGAGCCAGGGGCTGGCGTGACAGGTGGGCAGAACCCATCCTTGCCCTCAAGATGCTCGGTCACAGGCAGAGAGAGAGAGAGAGGAGACAGAAAGGGGAAAAGAAACTAGGGGGTCCACAAGGAAAGGGCAGGGACCTGGTGTCCTCAGGCCCACAGAGCCAGAGCCTGGCCCCTGGAGGTCACTGGCACTTTCTGGGGAAGGAACAGTAATGTCTGTGAGTTGCAGGTGACAGTGGCTGGCACAACAGGGGCACATGCTCTTGGGCCCAGATGACCCTAAGGTGGCAGGCCCTGCCACTGAGAGGGCCTGGCTGGAAGGGCAGTCCAGAATCCATCCTCTTTGCTAGGGTTAGGCAGGAACTGTTCCCACTGAGATCTTCCCCATGCCCCAAAGGAAGCCAATGCCTCCTCCTCCAGGCAGCCTTTCCAGACCCCCCACCCCCCCCACCCCCCGCTGGAGAGACCCACCTTCCTCCAGTCCCCAGGGCAGGCCACTGTGCATCTCTTGCCGCTTGAATTCCACCCTGTGTGGCGTCACCTCCCTGTGAGTCTCTAAGCCGACTCTGGAGGGAAGCTGTCTGTGTGACTCAGCTCTGTGCAGCCGCCCGCCAATAAGGGAAGGGAGTGGACATGTGTTGAGCTTCTATGTGGCGCCTGCCAGCTGCTTTCCAAAGATCATCTTGTCATCCAAAGTGTGGCACTTGTCCCCGAGGCCGCATCAGAAAAACAGGACAAGTGGTTTGTGGAAAAGAAAAGAGGAATTTATTAATTGGTCATCAAATGAGGAGGATGGAGACTCTTGTGTAAAATGTCATCGTCCTAATCATAAGCAGAAATACAGAGCTTTTAAAGGGAGGATTTTTAGTTTCAGACTATTGTTTAACTGCAGTTGATGATTTCAGTTGTCTCATTTTTTGCCATCTCATCTCCGCCCACAACCCTTGTGACCTTCTCCCAGGACCTCTCTCTGCCCGGACAGTTTTGCCCGAGCAGTTTCGTCCAGCCATCTCTTGCAACACAAAAATAAAGGACATTCCCCGGTCCCTCCCGAACACTGGCCTGAGACAAAAATGGGGATTCTAGTTCTCTAGAAAGAGTAAAAAAATGTTTTAAAGACACAAAAAATATTGTAGTCATTTTTTCAGGCTGTTTTCTCTGTGACAATCTTGTTTCATCCCCGGAGCTCTGCTCCTTCTGCAGCTGCTGCGAGGCTGTGCGCCATTCCGATCCCAGGCTTCGAAATCAGGGTCCTGGCCGAACCTTGACCCCAGGGCAGGTGGCCTCGCAGTCGCCACAGAGCCTCAGAGCCTGGGTCTCCCCGTCTACGGTGGGACCAATCAGTGCCCACCGCCTGGGGTGCTGTGACGGCTGAGGCAGGGTGCCCGCACCTGGCTCGGGGAACATCGCTGGCCTCAGCGCTAACCGTTATTGTCGTCAGGAACCGGGCTCCGAGTAGGTGGGAACCAATGTGTCACTCAGTGAATGGACTCGTGATTGTGCAGATGTGCCTCAGCCCTGAGCAAACTTTTTGCAACTGGAGGGAGGTGGGAGACAGGGGAAACTTTTCCCTCCCCCGGAAATCCTGATGATGCTAATTGGAACTCAGATGGTGCTAAACTGCTCGGGGGAGGCAGCCACAAAGACATCCGCCTTCTTGCTCAAGGTGAACCGTAATCCAGGGGATGGGGAACCGGGGCAAATTGCGGGCAATCGCTCCAACACAGAACAGGAGAGGGAGCTGGTGGCGGCGCAGGGCCAGCGGAACATCCCTGCCTGCTGCACCTTGATGGAGTCTCTAGGCTCTTCCATCCCCCAGGGGGAGGTGGGCAGGCTCTGGGGCCCAGGAGTTGCTGCGCAGTGCTGGTGTTGCAGCAGTGTGTACAGCTAGTGTTACAGCTCTTATTCATTTGACTGGGGAAAGAACTGAGCGGTACACGAAGAGTTGGAGAGCAGCCTTTATTCTTCTGCAGCAGGCTCAGCACACCTAGCGTTATAGCTCTCTTCACGTCTTCCAATGTTCTCCCCTTCCTGCCCTTCTGCCCCTGCTTTTATACCCTTGGTAGGGCTCAAGAAGCGTCCAATCAACTACAAGCTTTAACATCCAATCAGCAACAGGCTTTAACATCCAATCAACAACAAGCTTTAACATCCAATCAAAAACAGTGGGGTTCAAAAATTACCCAACCAGGATCACACAAGCAGCGTGACTAGAACGGCAGCGGCACGTGGGCCTGGGGGCATTCCTGCACGTGGGTGTCCGGGGCGGCTGTGTTCGGGGGCGGCCCCAGCAGCTGCCCTCTAACTGGCCACATGCAGCACTGGCCCTCGGAGGTGCGGAACTATGGGGAGGCGCCAAGTGGCCGGGTCCCAGCGCCTGCCATTTTCCGCATCACTGGGTCCCTGGGGAAAGACAAGAATCTCTGCTCTTGGTGCTGTGAGGAGGATGAATGGACGAACCCCCTCCAGCTCCAGTCCTATCAGAAGACCGCCGGGGACAAGCGGAATTCAGCTGGGAGTCCCTCCTTCCCCGACCACAAAGTATGCAAATCCTAATAGCTAGTGCAATTCTGAAACGGCCTTTGGGCATGATGGGAAAAGTTTACACGCTTTTCATCCCAATAAGGATGGGGGATGGGGGGGTCACGATCCTTGCTAAGAAGGAGAAAGTCTTTCGTCTAAATGGGTTAAACTAATTCAAGATCTGTCTTGGAAAATGAAGGGTTCCCTGGTGAGGGACTCCCCCACCTGTGACAAGACCAGCCTTCCCTGGGGGTCCCCATTTGTACATGTGCCTGGCCTGGGCTCCCCCTCTCCTGGGAGCTTGCATGGTGCTCCAAGGGCAAAGAGCCCAGGACCCTTCTGCTCACGGCATGGCGGCAGCAGGCCCCTCGATCACCTGGGTTGCAGAGGTCACCCCCTGGGAGAGCCAAGCAGCACTGGTCAGGGCAGTGCTCCTCTCTGGGTGAGGACACTCCCCCCGTGAGTCCATCGGGCAAATTGTGGGGAGTCAGCTCTGAGATCTTGAAGCCTGGTGGCCCTTCCCACCTTCCCCCAACTTCTGGGCGTCTCTAGGAGACTTAGAAACCTCCATTCCCAGGGTCTGGCCCACAGCTGTGGCCCAGAGTCCCAGGAGAATCCTAGGACAGTCCCCAGGGCTTCTGAGCCCCATGCACAGGACACAACCTCTCTAATCACTCATTTCTTTTTCTGCAGGAGCCTGTCTGGAAAGGTGTTGCAGGCTGGGGCGTAGGGACGGGCCCTCTGTGGGCAGGATGCTCAGTTCAGGTCCTGGCAACAGGTGTGCCAGATCCTGGGAAGGGACAAGACTTTCACTGCTTGGTTGGATCCCAGAGGAGGGCAGGGCCCCTAATGTAGCCCCGAGGGGAGACTAGGGGACTCTCAGGATGGAGGCAGGCCTTTTCCTAGCTCAGGGGACACTGGCACTCAGCACAGACTGAGAGATCCTGTGCCGAGAATGATCTGAGCCACCCGAAAGCAAACAAATAAAGACCTAGTGGGGGAAATTCCGGCAGGATAGTAAGCCATGGGCAGTTCTGCCCTTTCTTCACATGGTAACCTTGAGCCAACCCCTAAGCTTCAGTTTCCCCAAGTCTGGCCTGAGAAAGTGGAACTAGCTGTGCCCAACTCAAGCCTTTCAAGAAAATGCTTCTGGGAGGGGCCAGGGCATTTTTGCCTCTTCCAGGCCCCCAGGGGTTCATTTGCATCCTTGGAATAAAATGTTGACTGTACCTCATGCTCAGCCACACATTTAAATGCTTAGGCAGGTTTATTTTGGAGAAGTAACTCTCTGCCACGCTGGCCCCTGGGAGAGGCAATCAGCCCCCTGCTGAGGCTGGAGGCGTTGAGGGGCTGAGCCTCCCAGCCTGGGAGGCAACGGCCAATGAGAGCCGCACCCCGGGGGCTGTCTCGAGGCTGTTGGGAAATGTCTCATTTTTATATGTAAATAAATCATTTCCAGAGATTGCTCTGAGCGCAGCAAGCTGCTGCTAAAACGCTTTAAGTGGGTCCTTTGCCACTGTAAACTTTGCCAAGTGTCATCATCAAGTTTGGTTCCGTCTGCTGATTTCACAGAATGGCCAACTCCTGAGGCTCTGGCCTGTCCCACCCTTGCGCCCTGCTCACATACCTCCCGGGACGGAGAGCTCCCCTCGCCCACGCCGCCTGTTCCATAGCTGGACGCCATGGATTGCCACGTGAGCGCGAGTGGACTTCTCCTCCTGTGGCTCTCCCTGTCCCACCCCGAGCCGCACATGGCCGTGGCCTTGAAGAACACACTTGTCTCCTCTTCGGTCGGCCGCCCTGCCCTCCACGGCTGCTGACCTGGGCCAGTAGTCGCTCCTGCTTTGGCCGAGAGAATCCAGAACGCTATGTTAGGGGACATCGAACGTGGCTGAAAGCCACTGCTCTGTGTCATCCCACAACTCAGCAGGATGCGCTCATGCTGTGGTTTCTGCTAGCTTGCTTTCGTGGGTGACAATAATAACAGCTTTCGTGTCCTTAGCAGTTTCCAGCTTTCATCAAGTTTTCAGAAGAACACCACGAAAAATAAACTCTGTGTCTGTCCTGTAGATGAGGAAACTGAAGCTACAGGAGGGTGAAGGACTTGCCCAAAGGCACCTTATTAATGAATAACGGAAATGCTCCTGCAAGACTTGTTCAGGATTTATGGCAAATAGGACAGAAATGGATTCATATTTTAACTGCACTAAGAACTTACATAAATTGCTACATAAAACAAAATACAACAAATAGAAACCATTTCTTAGGAGATAAATGAGCAAGAAATATGAACAGAGAATTCACAAAAGTCATTCAGGAAGTAAGTTTAAAAATGAAAATAATATTCAGGCTCACTAGTAATCCAAGAAAGTCAAATTGAAACAAGAAAAAATTATTTTTCTAGTTTTTTAAAATGTGGGAAGATTAAAGCAAACAAACAACCGTACCCTGAATGCTGGCCTGGATGCAGGAAAACCCATCCTCTTTCACGATGCTGGTGGGTGATGTAAATTAATACCATATTTTCGGAAAGCTATTTGGCAAAAATGTGTTTAAAACGGGTTGGCAAGTATTTCTGAAAAGGGCCAGATAGTAAATATTTTCGGCTTATTGAGCCATATTGTTTATGTTGAAACTCCTTGCTGTTGTAAGGAGAAAGTGACCACAGACTATGTGTCAATGAATGGGTGTGGCTGTGTTCCAATAAAACTTTATTTATAAAAACAGGTGACAGGCTGGGTTTGACCCACAGGCCACTGTTTGCCAGTCCCTGGTTTTAGCCACTTATTAATAAACTATTATTAAAATGATGATTGTAAAAAGCATGCACATACATGGAAACATACTTAGGACATAAAGTTAAGTGAAAGATAGTAGGCTACTCAGTTATATGTAATCATAATCACGCCATGAAAACCCCTGGGCATAGATGAATGCAAGAGAAAGCCAGTATTTCTGAATCGATCTGTTCTCCAAAAGGGAGCGGAAACGGCCACGGCCTCCTGAGGCCTGGGGTGAGGACTGGCACAGGGTCACTTCCCCATGTTCTGCTGGCCAAGGCAAGTCCCACAGCCAGTCCAGACACGCGAGGGAGGGAAGGCTCTGCTTCCTGAGGGGAGAGCTGCGAAGTCCCGTAGCCAAGGCCGTGGGCAGGCGGGGCCGGGGTGTGTGGACAGCCTGCAGCACCCAGAGCTGTCACAGAGGGACAGACATCCGCCCCTTCCTCTCCCTGCAAATCAGATATGCCTTGGAGGCCCCCCAGGCACTACTGCTTCAAGGCCAGCATTTTCAGACCCCTGGTCCCCCAGACATGCTCCTGCCAAACGGCTGTCCGTCTGTCCCAGGCTGTGCCCGCTGCAAGGGGGGAGTTAAGCCACAGCGTCCTGTCTTCCTCTCCTCTTGTCCAGGGTCCTGCCTATTCCTGTTATTTACCTACTTCCTGACTCCGCCTCCTTCCCGTTACGGCAAACCCTCAGATCCTTCTCACGAGGAAGGACCTTGTGTCAGGTCCTGCCTGCCGAGGGCAGGCTCCACGACTCTCTCCAAGAGCAGAGAGCAGGAGGGATTCGGACCCCTGCCCTGGCGTTCTCAGAACTGAGAAGACGCCCAAGGGCCAGCACCACCCGCAGCGCCTGCCGTCCGGCGTGAGATGACGGTCAACCCCAGCGCCAGAACTGACTTTGATGTGGGCTTCGATGCTTGATGTCACGTGGCCACTGTTACAGTATCGCACAGAAGTAGTGTCACTGCCCTGAAAATCCCCCATGCTGCACCCGCCCACCCCTCCCCCCAATCACTAATCTTTCTAACGTCTCTGGAGTCTCGCCTTTTCCAGAATGTCGCATACTTGGCATCATGCAGTATGCAGCCTTTTCAGATCGCCTTCTTCACTAAGCAATAGTCTGTGTAAGATTTCTCCGTGTCTTTCTGTGGCTTGATGGCTCGCTCCTTTTTCATTGCTGAGTAATATTCCATCACATGGCAGTGTCACGATCTATTTCTCCATTCACATTTTGAAGGACATCTTGGTGGTCCCCAGTTTGGGGGTGATTATGAATCAAGCTGCTATAAACATGCACATGCAGGTTTTTGTGTGGACACGTTTTCATCCCATGTGGGTGAACACCCAGGAGCGCAGTGGTCGGATCTATGTTCCAGCTAAACATAAACAAAGACCATGTTTAGCTTTGTGTCTGGCTGTCTTCCAAAGTGACCGTGCCATTTTGAATGTCCCCCAGCAATGAATGAGAGTTCCTTGTGCCCCACACCCTCTGTCGGCATTTGGCTGTGTCAGCGTTCCAGATTTCGGCCGTTCTAATCGGTATGTGGTGGCATCTCCGTGTTGTTTGAGTTTACAGTTTCCCGATGACATGCGATGTTGACCGTCTGTTCGCGTGCTTCTTTGCCACCTGTGTATCTTCTTTGGTGAGGGGTCTGGTAGGGTCTTTGCTCACTTTCTAATTAGTTGTTCATTTTCTTACTGCTGAGTTTTAAGAGTTCTTTGTGTATTTTGCATGCAAGTCTTTTATCAGATACGTACTTTGTATAAATATTTTCTCCCAGTCTGTAGCTTGCCTTTTCATTCTCTTAAGAGTGCTTTTGCAGAGCAGAAGTTTTTCATTTTAATGAAGTTCAACTTATCAATTTTTTTTTTCTTTTATGGATGGTGCTTTTGGTGTTGTATCTAAAAACTCATCGCCAACCCCAATGTTGCCTGCTATCCTCCAGAAGTCTTATTATTTTGTGTTTTACATTAAGTGCCTGATTCATTTTGAGTTAATTTTTATGAAAGGAGTAAAGTCAGTGTCCAATTTTCTTCTTTTTTGCACGTGGATGTCCAGTTGCTCTACCATCATTTGTTGAAAAGATTTTTCTTTCTTCATTGAATTGCCTTTGCTGCTTTGTTAAAGATGAGTTGACTCTATTTTTGTGGGTCTATTTCTGGCCTCTCTATTTGTCCCATTGGTCTATTTGTCTAGTCCTTCACCAATACCGCATGCCCTGATTAATGCAGCTTTATAGTAAGCCTTGAAGTTGGGTGGTGCCTGTCCTCAGACTCTGTCGTTCTTCAATACTGTGCTGGCTACTCTGGGTCCTTTGCCTTCCCCTGGAAACTCTAGCATCAGTTTGTTGATGTCCTTAAAATAACTTGCTGGGAATTTGATGGGGATTGCATTGAATCTGTAGATGAAGTTGAGTACTTGTACATTTTTACAAATGGAAATGCTAAGGCCCAGAATGGCAAATTGACTTGCCTGAGGTCAACATAGTTAAAACCCATGTTTCCTTGGTTCTAACACATACATTTTATCATCTCTGTAAAATGGAGGTGCGTTTTACAGTTGCTGCTCACAGGTGACACTCATAATGAAGTTGTCATTGCCCACATATGCACATTAAAATTTGCAGAATGTGAGCAGTGGCTTGGAAAAAACAAATCCCAGAGACAACAGTGACATACTCCTCTAAGAAACGTAGCACTGACAATGGCCCTCATGGCCCAGAGCCGATTCCATGGGGACAAACCTGGACACTGGGAACACAGAAGCAAAACGTAGCTCACGACAGCCAGCTTCTGGATGTGAAGACGTTTCGGGAACATCTTAACTGATTTGTTTTGCTTATATTTTCTTTTTATGTCTGCACAAAAGAGACATACGATTTTTTAAAAACCCTCAAAATCCTAAATCTAAACAAGCCTGAAACAGCTCTTTTGATAAATATAAAATAAAAATGTGAAGTGGCAGGAAGCACGGTGTCACTGCATATGGGTCTAGCTTGTGTCATCGTTAACAGTAGTGGGTTATGCTTCCTTAGCCGGGCTTGGCATGATGCTACATCTTAAAATTGATGTACGGCCACTGGTCGCACCAGCCAGCGTCCTGGGGAAACCCACGGCTCACGTGCCCCAGGCCATGAGTTTAAAAAGGGGAATATTTACAAAGTTGTGGGAGGTGAAAGGATGTGAACAAGGGACGGTGCAGTGTCACAGGGCTGGTGACAGCCGGAAGGGCTAGGAGGGGAATGGGTTACCAAAGCTGGGGAGGGGCTGTGGGAGATGGCAGCCTGGCAGGAGGGCCGGGGCTCAGTCCCCTACCTCAGTCTCCTGGTGCCTCTGATCTCCTGCCCCTGCCCACCATTATGGGAACTCACCAAGAGCCAGAGGTCAAGGAGTCCCAGCATGCGGTCCACAGGGACCGCCCTCCTGGGCCACAGAACAGCGCGGGAGGCAAGGTGGGTCTGGAGGGGCAGATGGAAACGCCGGCTGGGCGCAGGGCCAGAGTCCTGGTGCACTGCTGCCATGCCGTGCCCCCAACCGCAGAGCCGTGCGTGCCTGGGTCCCCCGGGCTGAGGCAGTGGACCCGATGGACGGGGCGCCCTGAGCTCCGATGCTGTTTGAGGGGCCCCCGCACTTCTCCGGAGTCTGGGGGCTGCGCCCTGCACACAGCCCGGCCAGGCCCAGCCTCAGGCAGCCCTCCCTGCCTCCCCCGCCCCCCCAGCACCTCATTTACACCGGGGAACTCTGTGGGGAGAAACCGAACATCACTGCGACTGAAACTTGGCTCCAGGTCGGCAGACGTCAACCCGAGCGCCTGGTGACAGACAGCGGGAACAGGACGGCCGCGTGTTTATGGCTTAGAAGGCTGAGTTGTGCGTATTTCCAACTTGGCCCGGACGTCTGCTTCCCCGTCCGCTTGTCAGGCAGTGTCTCTTCTGATTTAGGGCTCTGCATCTGCCGACTGGACTTGGGAAGCTAACTCTTCGGTTTGCCAAATCTGCAGCAGAGCTGGGCTCACAGGATCTGTGCATGTCAGAGCTGGGTCCCCATTCCCGTCACCCCTCTCTGTTTCCTGATGAGGAAACAGAGACCTAGAAAGGGAAGGTGCTGGCCCCAGGCCACAGCCCCCAGGGGAGAACAGAACCCCCGTGGGGGACAGTCTCTTGCCTGCCTTCAGGGCTTCTCTTGGCCTTTAGCTGTGAGATCCTGAACAAGTCACCTAAACTTCCTAGCCTCAGTTTCCTACTCTGCAAAATGGGGGTGATAATACCTACCTCACAGGGTGGTTGTGCAAATCAAATGAGCTATGAGCCAGGGGGAAATTTTGACAGTCCTTGGAGCTGGTTCATGTCCACGACACTAATGAGCTAAACCAAAGGATGCCCTCAGTGTTTGTTGAATGACTGAATGAGTGTGGAAAGGGCTTCATAGACTGAAAGTGTGGAGAACATGCTACTTGTCGTGTTAATTAGTGCTCTGTCTGTTTTCCTCAGTAGCAAATCCAAACCTTTCACTGATGGGATTTAAGGAGATAATGTCAGTTTGAACAAGAACCACCCGGCTGTCAGGTGCTGTGGCCTGCGGTCCACCCAGCCTGGACACTTAATGCCAGCCTGGCGGTCGAGGCCACAGCCTAAAGGAAGCAGTCAATGCAGAGAGTGAGTCCCCTGGGCTCCGGGGAGGATGTGGGTTGGACTGAGCCCAGCTGCGTCTCTGCTCTGCAGCCCAGAGGCTCATGGAAAAGTTTCAGCTCCCAGCGCTGCTCTGAGAGGGGCTGAGACAGGTCACATGCAAGTTCCACAGAGACAAATGATTCCAGCAGTGAGAACTCAGAGCTTGTCCTGGCCACTTTATAGGGAAGGAGACAGAAGGCCAGAGAATGGAGGGCTTGCATGTAACACAGCAGGTCGGCCTAGGACTCAAGTCCTTGGCTTCCTGATTCAAAGCTCTTCCCATTCTCTCCAGTCACGTCAAGGGGAGAGGGTCCAGGTGCCACAAAGTAGACTCCCCAGGTACTCTGTGTCGTGGAATAGCCAGGATGGTCTACAGCAGAGCTGCTGCTCCACCATACTCTAGCCTAAAGGGATGGCAGCAACTGGAGCTGTGCAGTGCACAGCCTGTGCAACTGTACACAGCAGCCCTGGCTAGAAGCCACGTGAAATAGACTTTCCTGACAGCAGCAAGGGCATGTCCAGAAGAGGCTCATATGCAGTATACATGTCCCCAGGTCCTTGTTAGCTGGTATTTTCCCTAAGCAATGGGGATACTCCCAGTTAGACAACTCCAGATGGTCTACACTGGAAGAGGCTTTTGAGGCCAGCTCCTGTGGACTCTTTCCATGCCATAAATAAGGAACTAAGGCTAAGAGAAGGGACTTATCCACAATCACACATTGAATTGGTCCCAAATGCTCTTCAGTGACCCTGCTGAAGACCCGGCTCTGGCCCTGGAAGTTTCCACGAACCTGCCTATGGTTTCACTTGCACGGGGGCCACCTGCCATCCCTCACTCCCGATGCACGTCCGCCTCTGCACCCTGTCCTCTGCCGTCCACCCTGCACGCCATTGCCCAGGGAACTTTTCCTCCACTCCCCTCTGGGCAGTGACAGCGGTGGAAGGACTGGCCTTCCCTCGGGTCTGCTCACGCTAGACCTTCTGTGTCTGACTCTCTAGGGATGGCCCGGGCTGTGCATACTACCGTGTTTCCCAGAAAATAAGACAGGGTCTTACATTTATTTTTCTTCAAGAAGGGCTTATTTTCAGGGGATGTGTTATTTTCCCCTCAAAGCCTCAGCTTGCAGCACGCACAGGATGGCCGGGACCTGACAGGGGGAGCCGACCTTGTTGGTGGGGCTGCCCGCACCTTTCTGGTCACCTCTGGGATAGTAGCTGTCACGGTGGGGCAGTTGAGAAGGGCTGCTCGTCTTCTTTACTGCTTCGTGATGAAATGCATGGGTTGTACAGATACGCTGTGTGGGCACGCCCATCACTAGGTCTTATTTTCGGGGTAGGGCTTCTATTGCACAAATGCTTAGAAATCCTGCTAGGGCTTATTTTATGGGCAGATCTTATTTTCGGGGAAACACGGTCATAAGCTCCCAGGCGACCCAAGATCTGAAGTTTGGGAAATTTTGGGGTCACTATTCCCACAGAGCTTCACGTCCGTGACTGTCATAACTCTGTGAAGCAGGTGGCTATTGCACACCTATTCCCAGGTGAGTTAGGGGAGGCTCAGAGATAGGAGGGGACTTGCTAGAGGCTGCACAGTCAGGACATGTCACATCTGAAAAGACACATCCAGGTCCTCTGTATTCCTGCTCCTGCACCCCTGAGATTTAAGACTTGGATTTGCATTGTTGCACTGATGACAGTACGATGGCTGGGGGGAGTGGGGAAGCAACTGTCACCAGGACCTTGCAGCCCCTGGAAGTGGAGCCAGCCCCTTGGATCTTGCAGACAGGCAGCGCTGGCAGCGCTGGGGCCATCTGGTGGCAGCTCTGGGAACTGCAAGAAGATACCCAAGAGGTCACAACAGACCAGACCTGCACCCCCATGCCTTGGGCCCCCAATCTGTGTGCAGGAGGCGAAGACCACTGCACTTATTATGGTGACAAGTCAGCTGCACAGAGGCACCGACGTCTATGTGAGGGGCTCGCTCATTTTGACTCAGGTTGAGAAACCTGGAGTCTCTGAGTCAGTTCTGCTCAGCTCCAGGCAAGTTAGGGCTCCTCTGGGCCTCAGTTTCCCTGTCTGCAGCGGAGAGGCTGGATTAGATCTCTGGAGACCCTCTTGGCTCTGAAAATCTTCTATGTCATGAGTAAGGACAGCTGATGACGCTGCCATACCGCTAAGATATATTTTTTTCAAGCCTGAGTGTCAGAATTTGGGGAGCGGTCCCAGACACCTCGAGCTTGGAAATGAGCTTTGCCAACTTCATGGGAAAGAAAAAGGAGGGCTGGAGCCCGGGTCTCCTCCTGGGCTCTCGCACTCGCCAGGCGTTTCCAAAGATGTTCAAATTAAAGCATGATTGAAAACTGAGGCTGTAGCTCTGGGGGAGGGTGGCAGGGCCTCGGGCTGCTGACTTAATCAGGAGGCCTAATGTCATTACCTCCGTATTAATGACAGGCCCGAGCTGCAGGGAGGGGCCCTGCCCTGGGACTCGGACACTTTCCAGCTCACAGGGCTTTTCTTCCTCTGTTTTCCACTGCAGACAAATGCCACTCGGGTTCTTTCCCCATTCCAGAGAATTCCCTGGAGATAACCATATGGGTACAGACGGACTTTTTCTTCCTCTGTCTGAAAGCCTGGAGCAGGACAGAACTATCACCTAAGGAAGAAGGGACAGCGTAGGCCCAGCAAGGCCCTCTCCACCTCTCCGGGCCTGGAGACCCTGCCAATCCCCAGGGAAGGCACTCCTTTCTTCTCCTCCCTTTCCTTCCTGCCCTCAGGAGGACTCTCTCCTGCCCTCCTCCTCCTCAGTCACCCCATCCTCCCCCTTCCCCTCCATGTCACCAAAGCACACAGGACCCTGGCGCCTTCAGGCCCAGGGAAGCAAAGGCTGCAGGGAATGTCCCCTCCGGAATGCTGGTGTCCTCGGGCTGTGGCCCGACCTCCGGCCTCACTCTCATTTTGGCAAATTTGACAAATACAGAAACATCCAGAAAGGAAAATGATGACATCCCATGCCCCCGCTACTCTGAATCAACCACTGCTCACAGGGGCATGAATATGCATTCGTATGTGGCGGTTTTGCTTCCAGACTTTTTTGTAAAAGAAAAATCACTGTCGTGTTTATTATTGAAAGGGACTCATGCTCATTTTAAGTCGAACAGCCAGGAAAGTAAAGGGGAACCAATCGCCACCGCTGAGCCGCACCACCCCGAGTTCGCCCTGCTGCACGCTGCGGTGCTTGGTCCTGTTGTTTTGCTGAGTGTATTAAAGAAGCGAGGCCAATGGCACATAAATATTTCCTCTTAAAAACTTAGGACCCTCAGAGAGAGTTAGAATCACTCTTATTCCAGTGAGCTCGAGGAAACCTCTGTTGTCACTTTGCGGCGTGTCCTTCAGGCCCATTTTAAGCTCGTTTCCACGCTGTTAGCAATTTGCAGAAAACTCGGGGCATCGTGTTGTTTCTATTGTGTCGAACTCGTCATTTGCAGCTGGCTTTGCTCTGACGACTACCCATTTTGGGCCCTACTCCCGCTGACCCTCCTTCCTTCCCCTCCCCCTTCCTCTCCCCCTCCCCCTCCCCTTTCCTCTCCCCCTCCCCCTTCCTCTCCCCTCTCCTCCCATACTCTCCTCCTCTCTTGCTTCTTCCCTCATGGCCTGTCCACCCCCTCACCCCCAGGCCTTTGTTGCTGGCCCTGAGCCATGGTCCATCGGTGTCTGCCGCTGCCTGGGACCACCTCTGACCTCCTTTGGTGCTTACCTGCTTCCGCCACTGCACTTATGACATTATGAGACAGCGATGTGTTTGTTCTTCTCCCCTCTGGGGTTGCAATCTCCTCTCCTAGCCCCGTGGTGCTCCATAAATGTTTGTTAATGATCGTGAATTAAACTACTTCAATGGAGCCACCATCAAACACTGTTTTGCTTGCACACCTCCAGAGACAGGGTGCTCACTACCTAGGATCAGGTAGAAGCAGTGGGCTCCCCATTGGGACCCATAGTGGCTCCCTGTGGCAGAGTTGGGGATCTCTAGCAAGGGTGTGCTGCCAGCTTGGCACATGTAATGTGGGGTGACGGAGAGGGAAGGTGCACTGGAGTGAGACTTGTGTAGTGAGTTGAATTGTGTCTCCCCAAAGATATGTCGAGCCCTAACTTCCAGTACTTGCGAATGGGACCTCATCTGGAAATGGAGTCTTTGCAGATGTAATCAATTTCAGATGAGGTCATACCGGATTAGGACCTTATCCTTTATACGAGACGGGACAGGGAGATCTGGACACAGAGACACAGAGGGGACACGGGGGAGAAGGCCCCGTGAAGACAGATCGGAGTGACGCTGCTGCAATCCAGGGAATGCCAAGAATTGCGGCAGCCACCGGAAGCTAGAAAGAGGCAGGGTCCTCCCCTGGCACCTTCAGAGAGCGCACGGCCCTGCTGACACCTTGCCCTCTGGCCTCCAAAACTGTGCGAGCATAAACTCCCGTTGTTTCAAGCCATCCAGGTTGTCCTGCTTTGTTGTGGGAGGCCTAGGAAACAAACACAGCTTGTTATGCGGCAAAAACTGACTGGTACACGCCCTGATTTGTTATGTGGCCATGTGACCTGATGGGGCCAGTGAGGCTGGCAGGACTGCCGGCTGCTCACGGAAGTCTGTCTCCTCTGCTTCCCGGGCAGACAGCCAAGCTCCGCGTGGCTGTGCGGCTGGGGCCGGCGCGGTGGGGTAGGAGCCGAGGTGGGCCATGCCACTGCGCGGCTGAGGCTGGGAACAAGTGGATGAGTCACCTGCTTGTGCCTCTTCCCCCTTCCGCCTGCTGGATGTGTGTGGCAACAGGGCCCTTGGGTAGGTCACAGCACACGTGGGCCTAGAGGCCAAATCTGGCCTGTGGGCATGTTTTTGCCTGACTCACAAGCTAAGAATGGTTTTCACATTTCTAAAGGGCTATAAAAAAAAAAAGAAAGAAAGAAAAAAAAAAAGGAGACTATGTGAAAGAGACCTTCCAAGCTGAATTATTTACCATCTAGCCCTTTGCAGAAAATGTTTGCAGACTTCTGCGCCCTTGGGCGGTGGGACCACAGGGAGGAAGGAGTGAGATCCTTAAACCTCCGCAGGGAGGGAAGACCAGGCGTGCCCACTCTGGATGTTCCGTGACGGGGGTGCAACTTTACAGCTGGAGCCGTTACAATTTTTTTTTTTGTAGCTCAGTCCTGCCTAAAAAGCACAGAGACACAGTGAGACTTTCATTGAAAAATTTTGCCTCTTAGACCTAAAACCTGAGATGAGGCAGGAGCAGAGTTGGTGGGACCTACACCTACAGAGGGAGGGCATGGGACAGAGTCAGAGAGCAACCTGGTCTGATGACATTGCTTGAACCCTGGAGCCAGCTGTGCCTGCAGCCCACCCTACCTTCTCAGCTTACAAGGGCCAATAAATTCTCCCTTTTACTTGAGACAGTTGGGTTAACACAGTTTGGGACTGTTTCTATTACATGCAACCAAAAAGATTCCTAACCTAGCTGGGTATGAGAGCAATAACTTTACATCTGCTGTCATTCTTTCACAAGCTTTGGCGTTTTAAGTTCTAGCAGTTACAGTGAACCGGTGCCACATCTCCTTAACAAGTAGAAATTCAAGGGGGCATTTAAAGGCCATGGCTTGGAGCAACTGCCCCGGAAACAGCTCTGACTTCAGGACCGAGAGATGAGAGTTGGGGATGCCAGGTAAGAGCCTGTCTTTACTCAGCTGATAAAAATGGGAGCTCATTCACAGACTGACGTGGACTGACCCCTAAAATAAATCTCGTGGCAAAGGCCAGCACAGAGCCGTGGTCAGATGGGGCGTGCTACCACTCGTGCCCAAATGTGCACAAGATGGAAGGGGTCAGAGAAGGTCTATGCCACTGCTCGGAGCTGCCCAGACCACTCTGGAAGGACACGCCAGGAACTGTAAACAGTGGCTGCCCCCGAGAGGGGACCTGGAGGCTGGGGCCGGGGAGTGATGAGACTCGCGGTTCACTACCTGCTCTTCTGCATCTGCGGGGGAAAGGAGCAGAGAAAATGGTGCTGCAGCTCTCCCCAGCCACAGGGGTGACACAGGCCCCCGGTTTGGGATCTGAGACCCACTGTCTGGACCCCAGGGGCCACCAGTGACCCTCCCAGAGGCTGCCCAGTGCCGCCTGCCTCTCGGGCCTCTCTGCCGTCGGCGTGTCCCCAGTGCCAGGGTCAGAGAGGCCAGCACTGCTCAGTAAGTCAGAGACGACCCAGAAAGACCAAACTGCCCTTGACCAAGAAGCTGAAAGCAGTGGCGGTGACGCGTAACGCACGGCGGATGTGCCCTGTGGCCCCGCAGGGCCTCAGGGGTGTGTCCCGGCTCTCTGGTGGCCCCTGTTCGGGAGGCTGAGCAGTGCTGGGGGTCAGCGGGTGGGCTGCTTTGCCGTCCCCTCCAGACCGGCCTCTGGGCGCGTCCCCTGGGCGGCATCTCCCCACTAAGGCTGTTGTCAAGAGGTGTCTGCGAGTCCTCTGGGGTGGGGAGGGGGCAGCTGCCTGTGCCATGTTTCCTGCGTCTTCCGGAGGCGGAGGCTGAACCGCTGGGCGCCCACTCCAGCCTGCGCCCGGGACACGCTCTGGGGCTCAGGGTGGCCTTCGAGGGCAGGAGGCTCCTGGATGACAGGCGGGGGCGAGGGGCCAGCCGGGCAGGCAAGGGCTGGCTTCCCGACAGGCCACCACAGGGCCACGGAAAAGGCCAAGTGTCCCGGCCCGGCTGTGCAGGAAGCAGGGTTTGCAGGAGGGAGGGGGGCCCAGCCTTCCTGCCCGCCTTGGCCACACCACGTGCGGTGGGCCCTCTCCCGCCGGAACCACTGCGCAGCCGCCTCTCAGAGCCCACTGTCCTAGTGCGCTGCCGGCGCCAGCCTCGACTCCCTCCCAACATGCCTCAGGGACTAGCGCAGTGTCTTCCGGTGGTCACCCGTACCCTCGCCTACCCTTGAACTCGGAATCCCACACAGGCTGGACCAGGAGGCGGATGAGAGTGAAAAGCCTGCCCCGTCCCCTGTCCTGGGGACTGAGTCCTTTAACGTCCTTTAACTGGGCCCGTCCCCAGGCCTGCTGCTCCTCCACCAGGGGCGGTAGAGCCAACTCCCACAGGGCCACCTCACTGGGGTGTCAGGTGGGACTGGACCCAACTGACACCAGGAGTGACCAGCTCACACTCAGGCTGCCCACCCTCCACCCTCGCCATGTGAAGTCCCAGGGTATACAGTAGGTGCTCAACGAGTTTGAGCTGCTGTTAATAAACCACCAGCAAATACCGACTGAGCTGAGGGCCAGACTCAGTGCACAGCCGCCTGTGTGGGCCTCGGTGGGGCGACCTCTGAGCTCTGAGCCCAGCCCCGCCCTGCAAGGCACCGGGAGGAAGGGCTCTGCCCCCACTGGCTGGGCGACCCGGACCAGCCCCCCATCTCTGCACCCCCATCTTTGGGGACACATCCTGGAGGCCCTGGGGGCTGCAGGGCATACGCATCATGTGCTCTGAATCGCCCCTCTGTGAAGTGGGGTCAGGAAGGATCTGAGACCCACGCGATGATGAGAAGACACTCTTTGGCCGTCGCCGTGGTGCTCGTGTGCTCAGATACCCGAGTCCGCACGTGCATGGACCAGGCGAAGCCCCCGCCCTGAGCCCGAAGGAGCCTGGGTGCTCGCTGTGCCTCTAGCTGTCAAGTTCCTTTTGGGCAGTGGCAACCCCCTCCGTGCCTGAAATATTTACAAACACACTGTGGTCCCAAGTGGGCCGGCTTAACTTGTCTGTGCTTCACTTGCTTCTCACGGGAGCCCGAGGGTGGCGAGGGCATAAGGGCAGGATGGGAAGAGGCATCCTCGGGCTTTGTGGGGGAAAGAGGAGGAACAAAGACATCCGGAGGGCAGTCCAGGGGGCTGTGGGAGCCCCAGGGGTTAGTCAATCCTGGACTGGGGGATGGGTGGTCTAGGTTTTCTGGAAGGGGCAATATTTGGACTGGATCTTGAAGGATGAGTAGGAGTTTGCCAGGAAAGAAGTAGGTGAGTAGCTGTAGGTGGAGGACATGATATCTACAAAGGTGGGAAGATGAAGGATGGTCTGGAGGCTCCAGAGACCTCGAGTGGGTTTGCTGTCCGTGTCTGTCTGTCCATGCTCCCTCTCCGGACAACTTCAGAGAGCTGGCACAAGGACTGGGGGTGAGGGCGGTGGAGGGAGCTGAGGCTGGTGGGGACAGGAGGGCCTTCGGTCTTCTCTCCCCATGGCCCAGGCAGTGGCCCAGCCCTACCCCAACCTCGCTCTGCTTGAGAATCTGTCAACCCACCTCCAAAACGGAGGGGTCCCGGCTGGTGCCCCACTGCCAACGCGGCGCTCCACGGCGGCCCGCACTGGTCTCCCAGCTTCAACCACGGCCCACCCGCCACGTGGCCCCTACCGAGTTGCTCACTTTTGTGGAGCACCCTCAGGACTGACGTCACCTTCGGGATACCCTCGAGGATCGCACAGGCAGGAGGGGTGGCAGAGGGGACAGGCGGGAGGGGCCCCGTGACAGACATCCCCTGCTGATGCTGGTGCAGCCCCAGGAGCATCTTCTCTGACACTGTCCTGAAGTCCAGCCCTGCCTGTCCCCGTGGGCGCGAGGCCCCCGTGCCGTGGTGCACTCACATTCTCACGGGAGTCTCTTTTCCCACTCGGGTTCCCGTGATGGGGAGGAAAGCCGCCGCGCGCGTGGGTGGTCTAGTCCTTTCCTCGCTGTGCAAGTCCGGGGTTTGGAAATGCCCCGTGGGGACCGGCCCATGGCTCGGGGACCCTGGGTGGGTCCCTCTCACCCCCGCCTCCTCGTGCGGCATCTTGGCGGTCTGTGTCGGGTCTCGCCCGCCCCCCGAGCCGCGTCCTCCCCCTGCCCTCTGCACCCAGCGCTGGGGCCTGAGGGCGACAGGCAATCTTCGGACTGACCCCTCCAACGGGCTCCAGGTTCTGCAGTTTGAAGGGACTGAAGTGCCCTCTGCTGGTGGCCGGCACCTCAGAGTGACGATTCCAAGTCGGGAGCTGAGAGGCCCACTCAGCCAGGAGGCGAGCCCCACCCCTGCCCCTTCTCCTGCCCCGTGGCCCACCGCCTGTCCCTGGGGTCCCCCAAAGGCGCTAAACGTTCACATCTCCCCTCCAGGAGCACTCCCTCCCAGACCTACCCCCCGCCAGTCTGCTACACCCCAGTCATCTCTAAGACCCAACTAAGAGCCACTTCCTCCAGGAAGCCTGCCCTGACTTCACCCAGGGGAACTGGCCTCCCCTGCTTCTGTCGGTCACACTGCATGCTCCTTATCTGTCCATCCGCCCTCCCTGCTGGAGACTGTGCACTCCCCAGGGGCAGGGACGATGGCCCTTGTGTCCTCAGCACACAATGCAGGGCTGCACAGGGCTCACACGGGAAATGTTTGTTGAATGAATGATTTTAATGTCAACTCACTTCAGAGGTTCTGAGCAGGACTATTTTGAAGTGGGTACCTTGGAGCAAAACCCAACACACACACACACACACACACACACACACACACAGAGACACACACACATACATATCTTTTCTTTTTTGGAGGGACAAAAATAATATACATAAACATATTCTCATTGAGAAAAAAAATCAAACAATATAAAAGTTTATAAGCTATAAAATAAACCCCCACTCTACTTTTTTGCATCCCACAACCTTTCATAAATCACTACTGTTCTCAATTTGGGGTGTATTCCTCCCCGACTTTTCCCAAGCATTCTCTTTTCTTTATTTTACTTTTTTCTTTCCTTTTTGTTTTTTACATAAATGGGATCACACTATACACATAATTCTGTCCTTAATTTTTTCCATGAAATGCTCCATCTCAAAGTCCTTCGAAGTCAGCACTGGGAGGTCTATATTGTTCTTTTTAGTGGCTGTGAAGTGTCCCCAACCCCAGGACTCCCACATTGTCTAGGGCCCAGGCTTGTCAATTACACCTCAATAAAGCTGGGATATAGGCCAGGTGCTTCATTTTTTGTTTAGTTTAATTTTAAACTAATTAATTTTAATTTGAATTAAACTTATTTTAATTTAACTTATTTTTTGCAGTTTCAAACAACATTTCTGCAAACATCCTCACGCACAACCCTTTGTGCTTGTGTGCACATATTTCTGTAGAATTGACTCTTAGAAGTGGAATTGCTGAGTCTGGGGACATCTCTATTTCACCTTTTAATAGATACTATCAAAATACCCTCCAAAGAGTGGATAGCAATATACACCCACATCAACAATGCATAAGCGCATCTATTAACATTTCTCCACATGCTTGACAGCACTGGGGGTTTAGACTTCTGAAAAACGTTTCGACACACCTGATCATCCCAGCCTTCAAATTTAGCTGAACCTGGCTAAAATGGCTAGTCAGGGTAGCCTTCAGAGAAAAGAGATTGGGACAGGGTACCCGGTAGGTATACGAACCTCCAGCCTCTTGGGGCAGCAGCTGGTAGCCCCACTTCCTTTCCCTTGGCCAGGGAGGGAAGGTCCCTCTCCCAAACCCTTGGTCCCGGACTCAGAGTCCAGGCCCTCATTGGTCCCCCAGGAGCAGAGGGGCTCCGGGGCCAACCCCAGTCCCCAGAGAGGCTGATTCGCTTCTGGAGACATTTCCAGTCCTAAGGAGATCCCAGGCGGTTCCTAAGGCAGCACCTCCATCCTCTTCTTGGAGAATGCTCTCCGCCGGGGAGAACCAGAGAATTACAGACTTGGTTATGCACAGCGAGGCCAGAGAATCTGAAACAAAGTCTTATGTCCTGCAAGTGTCAGGGGTTTGGGAACATAGACGTGCTTTCTGAGATATTAGGAGTGGTCCCCCGGGCCCGCAGAGGGGGCGGCTGGAGCATGCAGGGTCCTCACCTCTCATCCACCCCTGCCCCACCCTAGACCAGGAGGATCGCATTTGGAGATTGCAACTTGGAAATAGCTGTTTGTGTTGACCAGAAAGACCTGGAGGAGGGGCAATGGGACATTCCCAACATTCCCTATTCACCCAGATTCCGAGGGCTTTCGGGCTGGCACTCCCTGGGTGCCGGGGCAGGTCCCACAGGTGGTTTTCACAGACTCTAGTCTTCTAAGAGCCCAGGGATGGCCTCAGTCAGGGCTTGCTGGCCTTCCTTCCTGTTTTTATCCTAATGGGCCTGTACAAGGACCCTGGAATGACTCACAGGAAAGCCCAGCTAGGGAAGAGGGGCGGGAGGCCCTGGAGGCTCAGTCACTGATCGGAGGCCGTGGGAGCCCCACAGGGACTCTCATTACTGACCTAGCCACCCGAGTGGTCTCGAAAATGTGTCTGCAAGAAGATCGGGACAGGAACTTGGGTGCTGAAGGCGGACTGAAGGCTCACTGGGTGTGGCCCAAGGCCAGCAACGCCTGGGGACAGATGGAAATACTGCTGCTAAAGCACACCCCCACGTGGGCAGGTGTTTTAGAGTTTCCAACCTGTTTCCATGTGCACGCGCTGACACGGTCCTTCTTCCACGAAGGAGGCAGCGGAGGTGTTATTTGTCCCACTTGCAGATGCGGAAACTGTCCAGATAGTGGGTGCTCCCCCAGGTAGCACCCCTGCCCCAGAGGTCTTCCCTCGTGGCTTCTTAGGACCTGCAGGCCTATTCACCCGGCCAAATGCTTTGCATCTTTTAGGACTCTCCGACCAACACGCCGTGTCCTGTCACCGTGTGTGGCGACTGCACCATCTCCCCGCCACACTGGGCGCTGTGAGCTCCTCGAGAGCAGGGGCTGTGTCTGCAGGATCCTCAGACCTCTCCCGCCTCCTCCACCTCCCGGCCTGGCCTCCGGCCCCCACCCCCACCCCGCCAGCAGGTGCTGAGATGTCTGTGGAACAGAGGGACAGGAATGTGAGTGGACACTCACAGATAACAGTGTCACCGTAATCCTGAAGCCAAAGTGAGCAGGAGAGTCGCAAATGTGGGCCACCTGCTCTGCAAAGACAACATGGGATTTTTGGGGATCCCAGCCGTGCTTGGGGAAAGGACAAGAACAAGGAAAAGGACAATTCTGGGATGGGGACAGGGAAGGGTGGTGGAGGGCGGAGGTGGGAAGGCGGAGGTGCAGGGATCTGGAATACCTTGCACGGGCTGGCGGGGGCGGGGCACAGGCCGCTGGCCTGGGCAGCCTCGGTGCAGACAGGATGAAAGAATCCTTTGCCTGAGAGAGGCCCTGAGCAATTGCAGGGCTCCCTCTCGTGGCCATGTGAGGCCAAGGCCGAGCACTCAGAGGAGAATCCTGCACTTTCTCCTTCAGGGTGCGGGGAGAGTGGGTTTGGAAGAGCGGGAAAGAACACACTGGTCTTGGGGTCAGGACTCTTGTCCATACCAGTAGCTCATCAGGTTGCTTTGGGCAAGCCTGTCCACCTCCCGGCCTCAGTTTCCTCATCTGATTAATAAGGGGGTTGGGCGAGCTGCACTTCCACAGCTCTCACAAAAGGAAGTGCCGGGCCACACACTCTGTGGTGTTACCTTGGCCTCCTCCAAGGACGTGGCGGGCAGGTGCCACCCGGCAGGGGGAGAGGCTGAGGGTCAGAGAGGTTAAGTGACTTGCCCGTGGCCACCCAGCCGGCGAGCAGCAGAGCTGAAGCCAGGTTTGTGCCTCCCGAGCGGCTCTCTCTCCTGCCCCACAGTGTTCCTCTCGGTGTCCGAGGTCCCTTCTATCTCTGACTGTGGCTCAAGGTGTCTGTGGGAGAAAAGAGACTCACAGGAGACAGTGGGGTCCTGGCAGGTGGACAAGACAGGAATAAGTCAGCTGACAGGACCTTCAGGCCTAGAGTAACCTCACAGACAAAAAGCATAGTTTTCGCAGGAGAAGTTATGGCCCCCATTCAACTAGCCACCAAACAATGCTCTCTGAGCCCACTGACCCCCAAGGGGCTTGCCCACTTCCTAACTGGACTTTGCAGCCAAACTGTCCTCCCAGCGTTGTCCCAGGCCTTGAAGGGACAGTGAGCATGCCCCAGCTTGATGTGTGGGTGGTACCAGGGTGCTGACTGTGGAGCCATGAGGGGCTGTGTTCAAGTCATGATTTTGCACCTTACTGAGAGCTCGGCTTTTGTGGGTATCGCCTCATACAGCAACCCTGTGAAGTGGCTACCACCGCGCCCATTTTACAGAGGAAACTGGGATCCTGAGAGACTGAGCCACTTGCCTGAGGTCACAGACTGTGGCAGTCTTAAAACATGACCTCAGAGTTCTTTGACACGCCCTCCTTCCATTGACAGGCAGGATCTATGTCCCTATGTCCCTCTGGAATCTGGGCTTGGTGAGTGCTTGACCAAGAGAATACCATGAAAGTGACATGGTGCCAGTTCCTGGGCCGTGGTCTTAAGCAACTGGTAGCTCCCACTTCCTGTCTCTTGAGATGCTTGCACCGAGCCCAGCCACCATGTTGTGGAGAAGCCAAGAAGCCACATGGAGAGGCTAGGTCCTGTGGACCCCAGAACCCAGCCCTTATCCACTGTCCCACGCTGCCTCAGTTTACCTGGCACATCTACACTTCAGACGTGTTGGCTGAGGTGATGGGGCCCTTGAGGGGTGACTCGGGCATGCCTATGAAGTTTGTAAATGACACTCCCGACTGTTCTCCGGGCTGGCGCATCTCTGCCGGGCTGGTCCCTAGGAGGAGACAGATGGCAGGAGCGGAGCAGCTCCCTGAGCTCCCTGGGCTCAGCCCTCAGGCCTGCCGTTCCTAGCTGTGTGAACTTGGGCAAATCACTCCGTACCTCAGTCTCCTCCTCTGTATAATGGGCTTACTAGGCGGAACCGTACAGCCCTGTTGGAGGATTCAGCATGTGAGCTTGAGGTGGTGTGTGCCGCTGTACCGTGACTGTAAAGCTCTTAGCAAGGCTTAAAAGCCTCAAAGGACAGCAGTTCAGGTGGGCCAGCGTTCACCAGGAGCCATCAGAGGCTGAGGGCAGGGCACTGGGGGCAATGGCAGGGGAGATTCAGATGATTAGTATTGTCACTGCAAGCCCCTCGCAGGACACGGGCAGGGCACTGGGGGCAATGGCAGGGGAGATTCAGATGATTAGTATTGTCACTGCAAGCCCCTCGCAGGACACGGACGCCTTTGAACTTGGGGCTGGTGGTGGCCAAGTGCTTGAACACTATTTGCGGCTCCCTCCTCCCCTCCCCCACCCTTGGAGAGCCTTATAGCCTGGTCAGACCCAAGTTGTCCTTGGGACCCATCCTTGCCTCTGTGGTCCCAGCAAGCCCAGCAGAATGACTAGAATCAGCCCCACTTTAGAGATGAGAAAAGTGAGGCCCAGAAGGATGAAATCACCTGCCCGGCTTAGCAGAGGCAGGAAGAGAACGGGGTTGTCCTGCTCGTCAGGTGTGTGCCTTACGTCTGCGGGGCACAAACATGCTCCGAGGGGTGCCTGCCACGTGCCAAGCACTGGAACACCTCCAGGGGACAGTGCTGGCCCGGGGAGAGCTCAGCCTGGGCGCTGGGGTGGAGGTGATGGGCTGCGGCATTGAGTCCCGGCACACCCGAGCAGCGTGCGGCGGGCGCCAGGGAGTGGGATGTCCCCGGCAGGCAAGGATGGCCCTCTGGCTGCTCAAGCAAGTCCCTTTCCTGTGGCAAGACTGTATATTCAGAGAATTTTTTAAAAGTGTGTCATGCTGGGTTTGGGTCACAGACATAGTGGTTAGCAGATGCCAGGAAATAAATGTCGGATGACAAGGGAGGTCTCCAATATATTACCCCAGTGGGACAGGCACAGCAGGCAGTTGGGCGGTGGGTACTGGGAAGCCATGAGACAAGAAGGGACAAAGCCCACCCCCGACCCCACCTCCCCTGAAGGGGCTGTGGCGTAGACACGGACTGAGCCCAAAACCAGGGTCCTCTGCCGCCTAGCTCAGTGACGAGGGAAGAGTTCTTCTAACTCCCTAATCCTCGGTTCCCTAATCTGTCAAATGGGAAGGACAGCGCCCATCTCAGGCTTTATTCATTCATTCGCTTGTTTGCGAGGATGCCATGAGATGACAGGCATAAAACTCATGGCGCATCACTCTCCAAGGGGAGCAGGCCCCTGCCCCCCTCATCTGTCTCTTGGAAATCCCATTCCCAGGAGGCAAGGGCTCCTCTCGGATGATGAGGGTGTGTTGTTTGTGCGACTCCTCCAAGGGACAGTGTGGCCCGGAAGGCGGAAATCGGGTGCTGAAGGTGCACTTGCTGTTTACAATTTATATTGCTACTGGCCACTGGAGCCCCCCAAATGGCTCAGGAGTTAACCAACCATTTCACTCCATGTTCTGGTTTGTTCATTCATTGAGTCACTGAGCATTTATTATGTTCCTACTGCATGCATAAATACGGGGGGGGGGCTCAACCTTTCTTCCTAACCTTCTCCCTCCTCCCTCCCTTGCACCCTCCTGTCCACTGCGCTAAACTTCTTGCCTCCCCGCCCTGCAGCAGAGCAGCATGCTAGAAAGAGCCCAGGTCCTAGGGTCAGGGGGTATGGATTTGAACTTGGTGCTGCCTCTCGCTAGCTGTTACGTTACCTAGCTGCCCTGAGCCTAAGTTTCCTCATCTGCCAAATGGGAATAATAATCAGGCCTATCACCAGAGGCTGTTGTGAGAATGAAACGCCATCAGACATGGAAGACATCTACCGTGGATAGTGCCTGGCCTGGAGTTGAGACTTTTCCTAAGTGTCTGTTGAATTGACCTAATGAACTCCAGCCTGGGAGGTGGGAAACTGGAGTCCTGGTCGCAGGTCTATGTGCACTGGTAAGTCCCTGCCCTTCTCTGGTACTCGGATCCCTTGATTAAAATCTTGGGGCTGGGTCACCTGAACATAAAGCTTTTGTGGCCCTGGCTTTGCACCTGTCACCTTGAACTGGTATATCTCCCTCCTCCCCCAGGGAAGACATCACTAGTTGATCAGAGCATTCCAACTGCTGAGCCCTGCTGGGGCCTCAGAATCTTTCCATGGGGCACCTGCCAGCCATCACCAATCAAATCCAAGGTGGCAGTTGAGATTAAACGGACGTTTCATTCCCGGCCGGTGCCTGGGTGGGGTGAAGAGGCGCATCAGGAAGGTGCTGAGGACACAGTCAAGGTGACGGTCGCGAGGGGGGACAGGGGGTGGTACAGAGCGATGGCGCAGATGTGGAGCAGTGGCCCATTTGGGACGGCCCATGGGGCACAAAGACACTGCTGCCCATGTCATTTCTGTCCCAACAGCCCCTCTTTGTGGGGACACGTGCCCAGGATGGCTTCACCTGGGCAGGCTCTGTCTCCATCCCAGAGCAGAGGTGAAGGTGAGGGAGGGGCACCGACTGTGGACCAGGTGATGTTCTTTTCTTTTTCACGGATGGTCTCGTAATCCTCACTGTCAACCCCGCCAGGGGGACTAGTATTAGCTCCTCGGTTAGGGTGAGGAATGGGAGGCCGGGAGCTTACTGACCGTGGTGCCTAGTCATGAGCTAGAATAACCTGCTGGGGTTGGGTCTTGCTTTGCCTCTCCACTCACACCCCTTTCAGGTGTGAGCACCAGCGGGTTTACCCGATGTTATTATGTCGAATCTGCTCTAGTTTTATATCGGGAAAAAGCAAATCATTTGCCAAGTTTGGGACTCTTACAAGTGACACTGACTCGCGCCACACCAGTGCCACAAGAGTGGCCATGTGTGCAGCATGGAGTCCAAGAATTGCTGGTGTAATTCAACCAGGACACTGGGGCCCAGAGAGGGGGTGAGTGGCCCGACGTCACACACGCAGGCAGGGGCAGGGTGCAAAGTTCTCCTCCCCACGGCCAGTCTCCCTTTAGTGGCTCAATCACGTGGCTGAAACCACTTCCAACATGGGGCTTGAGCACACTGACAGTCGTCTGTCACTGCAGCTGGGCAGCATCCAGGACATCACTAGGTCTCCGCCTCCTCTGAGGGCATGGCCACGCCGGTGCCCGGCCTGGCTGTCAGGGCAGGAAGCCCTCGGCCAGCAGCCAAAGGGGCACGAGGCCTCCCGAGCCCGGGAAGCACGTCTGCTGTGATTACGGCTGACGGCAGGCCCCGGGCTGCTGGGAGAGCCTTATGTAAGGGAGTTACATAAATCATCTTGCGATGTCCGCATCCCACGTTCACAGCGGCACTGGCCGGGCCACCATGTCCCCCGTGCAGCTTTGGGATGCTCCCTGAGTCGGGGGAGGTTGGGCCTGACTCTCCAGGGCCGGGGTGGCTGGGATGAGTCTGTGGCCCTGGGCCAGCAAAGCCCCTGGGAGGGAGTCAGGCCCGTGTGTGGGCTGGCGGGTGTCAGAGGAGCAGTGTCTCAGCATCATCCCTGTCCCCGCTCTGTCATTTACTGACCATGGGACCCTGGGCAAGTTTCCTAGCCCATTTGTGCTTCTGTCTGCTTATCCATTAAAGAGAGCAATGACGGCCTCCGGGAAGAACAGGTGACGATGTACGTCATGTCCTTGGATCAAGCAGGATTTTACACTATGATGATCAGGTGTGGGCGTGAGCAGAGGGTAGCCGGCAAAACAGAGCTGCTACCTGGGTCCTCCGTCCACCCGGCCCTGAATCACTGGCCCTCTGTGCGCCTCTCTTTTTCCATCTCTGAAATGAGAAGTTGGCCTATCTTTTGGAACTGAATTTTCTGTAGAGGTCAGAAAATGTTAAATCTCCTGTAAAACTTATTTTTGGCCATTTAAAACATTATGCTCTAAAAACTGTATCAGCAAACAGACTCACATTCAAGTGCATTTTAACTCACCGCTGTTACACTGGGCTGCCGGCGGGTCACCTCGGGGGTCAGGTGAACCCCTCTGGGGACCAGGTAATAAAGCTTCTCCTGAGATTCTTTTTCATTGATGACTGTCCTAAGATCAAAAGATAAACTTTGAAAAAAACTACCATTTCAGCTACTTATGTCTATAAGTCAAGACTTTATAAATGTTCTGCAACCTAAGCACAGTGCGGTTGATTTGAGACCATAATCCATAATTCCTGATTTCAAAGGTTTATGTCATCAAAACAGACTCCTTGTCCTAATCCGCTGTTTGCAAAACAAGTAGAACGTATGCATCTGAATGTGCAAAACAAATTTGTACTCACAGCACTGTGCTGTCACAATTTTACACGTTGGACTTCCAAACATTTTTACATGGGTTTCTCTGCTTAAAAGAAATTTGAGAACCCCTTGCCCCAGATGACCTCCTCGGGTCCCCTCGGGCTTGGCCTGGGAACGCCCCTGCCAACTGCCTTTTCTCACTTGCAGTTCCAGTCTACACACATTCCAGGCCAAACCCCGGAAGTGGGTCGTGTCTGGGGGTGCCCAGAGGTTCTGGGTGACGGTCTGTTCGGATGTTGTTCTGCTCCACTGATGTGCGGGGGTAAGATGGCTGTTCGGTCAGCAAAGGCAAAGCAGGGACGCCACCTCCGCACCCTCCGGTCCCCGGCACATAGCAGGTGCTGCGGGCGTTGATGTGAAGCAGCAGGTGCCCGAGGCTGGAGGGTCCGATGAACTTGAGGCAGGGTCAGCACAGCTGGGTCTGGGGGGTCCTGGCAGCAACAGCTGGGCGGGAAGGGGAGGTCAGCCACCCCCGCCCACCCCAATCCAGTTCGGTTCAAGTCAGCAGAGCTCACTCGCCTTTTAGAGCTTTATGGAACCCCTGCTCCGGTGCTGGGCGGGTCAGCCGTGAAGGGGTGTGTCCAGCTTCCGAGAGCCACATATCTGTAGGACCATAGACACTTCCTCACCAAGTGCAGCCACGGCACTGCGAGGTCTCTCACTGGGGCCTGCTCTGGCCGGGACCATTCTAGTCACTGGAGATACAGAGATGAACCTGAGGACAAGCTCCCTCCTCTCCTGGAGCTCACCTGGGTGGGGTTTGGGGCCAAACAATAAACAAAAAACCCAAGCCAGGAAGCAGCTGTTTCTAGTCCATAGTTCACTGGAAGGGGCAAAGTATTTAATTCATAGAACATTTGGTAAGAAGCTACTCTGTGCCAGGTTGTGGTAGGGGGTCAGATTATAAAGGGCCTTCTGTGTTCTGTCTGAGGGGGTTAGATTTCATCCTCGACTCTACGAACACAGGGATGGGAGAGGGTGTCGCTAGTAATGCTGGGGGTTGGTGGAAGTCTTCCTGGAGGAGGGGCTGTTTGAGCTGGGCCTTGAAGGACGCCAAGAAGACAGGGATGGCTGAGTTGGGCCCAGGAATCAGAAGTTTGAGGCATCTATGGTTGTGTCAACAATTGTAAATACGGAAAATAATTCCCTCCCCACCCAGACATGGGACCATAATGAGAGAGCAACTGGGAAAGGGCTCTCTAGAGGGAGGCAAAATTATTATTACTGCTGGCGTTCCACCTGTCTGTATGGCCTGTCGGAAAAGCTCGGAGGAGCCCCCCGCCCCACCGTGGGTCAGAGGCAGCCCCGGAAACCTGGCCCGAGGCCTGGGTGTGGTGTCGTTGCCACTAGATCAGGTTCTCAGGCCTCTGTGCCTTGAGTCAGTAAGACCCTCTCTCCCGACCTCCGGAAGCTGAGGCTCCCAAGTTCCTCAGTGGGAAGTTGGCCGTCACGCCTTGACCTTGGGAGAGAAGAGCAGCCCCAGGACTCGTGCGGGAAGTCTGGTCTTCGAGGCCTTCAAAGCCGAGGGCGCTGGGGCGGCGCCCGGCCTCCGCGCCAGCTCACGGCGGCGGCCGGGTGGCGAGTCCCGCACGGGCTGTGCTCGCAGGCGGCCTGGCTTCCAGTTCCGGCTCTGCTAGTTATTAGCCGCACGGCCGTGGGAGGGTGACTCACGTCCCTCGTGGGCTAGTGGCAGCAGCACCACCCTCGAGGAGCCGCCCGGAGGGCCTGGCGGGTCTTCCCCGCGAGATCATGCAGCGCGGCTCTCCGCACAGAGAGGATGCCCGACAGGTGTCAGCTTTCTCCGTCCATCCCGTTTCCCTCCCCCCTTTCGTCTTCTCTTCCCTCTTCTTCCTTCTTAACTCAGAAAGCGTTTGGTGAAACAACAGCCCCTGTTATGAGCTACGGCGAGACTTCCTTAAGACACCAGGGTAGACTCCCACGGAGCCCCCGGCCTGCCGGAGGGGTCGCCATGAGCAGGGGGTGACACGACCGCAGGTGCGATGGCATCTGGAGGAAGCGGAGATCTGAGCCGAGGGGCTGGACGCCCTCAGGAGAGGCATGTTCGAGAGAGAGGGACCGGCAGGCCCAGACGCGGCGTGCAGAAGGCCAGCGGGGGACGAGCGGGGTGCAGGAAGCAGGCAGCTAGGAAGGATCCCAGTGCCGGGCCGTTGTGCCCACCAGCCGCACGCGGGGGGCAGCAGGGAGCCATGGGGGGAATGGGCAGGAGCCCACCCTGGCGACCGTGGGCCAGCAGCGTGCACCAGGTGGTTTGGATCAGGAAGGACGTTTCCTGCCTGTGCCAGTCCGGTGGGCTGGGACATACCACAGAAACACAGAAGCCCCGACAACGAAGGCTCAGCTCTCACCGGGCAGAGGCTGCTGCACATGGGGACAGCTCTCCAGAGCGCGCGGCGGCCAACACTCCAGGGTGCTCCGCACCTTTGCCGCACCCATCTGAATCCACACGCCCTCTCCCCTGCGGCAGGAAAGGGGCATGGAAAATACCGCACTGGCTCTTCAAGGCCTAAATTGCGTCACAGCTTGTCAGCACAGGGCCACCTCCTCCAAACCCTTCGTTTTGCCTGTAGGGACCCTCAGGCCGGAAGGGACTTGGCTTGCCTTCGGGCCACCGTGGGCAGGTGCCTCGTCCTGGCAGCAGCTACCTGTTGGCCAGCGGGAGGAGTGAGCCCGTCACTCCCGGTGAGGGCCCGGCCCTGCCCTGCCCGGGCTCCCCGTCTGGGTGGGCAGACTCAGGAGGGGCGCCCCCAGCATTTCAGGATGGGGCACAGAGGTTGGTGCACAGACCACCAGCCATTTGGGTGACCGGGGACAGAAGGAAAAGGCAGCAGAAGAGAGGGGAACAGGCGAGGAAGGGGCGGGAGAGGAGGGCAGAGGAGGAGGCCGGGCCTGGGCAGACAGGCAAGGAGGCGTGAACGGGCCACGAGCTGGCTGGCACAGCGGTGGTGCGGCCATTAGCATTTCCCAGGCAGCCTCCCTCGCCTTCGGCCTCACCTTCCCTCCGGCCAGTGGTGGGCAGGGCCAGCGCCGGCTCTGGGCTCCTTGCTCGCTCAGAGCGGCCCTGCTTGCAGCCCTGCCGGCGTTGGCACGGTGACAGTAGCCAAGTGTGCAAACTTGTGCCATTGTCCCCAGGCCAGGGGGTGCCATGGAGACTGGCTAATATGACACAGGAAAATGTTTGCTGATGGCAATTCTATGGGCTTTGTCCACCTCTTTCTCCATCACGACGACTCGATTTAAGTCCCTAACTGTTTGACTACAAATGCAAGGGGACCGTGCAACGCCAGCCTTTTGTCCGGCCGCGCTGAATGGGCAATTCAGGCTTTGTGCAGCTCAATTGAGGAAGCAAACATAAAGACAAGATTCCTGAGGGCTCCGGCTCCCTTCCCATGGATATCCCAGCACCTCGTTAGAGCCCGTCCTCGGCTACCTTTCCCGACAGACATCAGTGGACCTCCCGACCTGGCAGGCCTTGTGTGCCCGATCCCTGGGGGATCCCGCGGGGAGGGTGGTGGGGGGAGAGAGAGAGAGAAGGAGAGAGAGACAGAGAGACAGAGAGACAGCCACTCAACACTCAAGGACAGCGGGGAAAGCAGCCCGCCCCGGCTTACCCCGTCCGATTGTCTGTCTGCACTGGAGCATGGCAGCCGTGGGCCCGGAGTCTCCGCTGGGCCCGGCCCCTCCTCAATCCTGGACGTTTTAAACACACACACACACACACACACACACACACACACACACACACTCCCCACCCCCTTGAGAAACCAGGGAACCGAGGTCAAGGGGAGGAGGGGCGTGGAGGCCGAGGGGAGTAGGGCTGAAGGGTAGAAATTTACCGGGAAATGATTGCATTTGGGAGCTGTCTTTTTTGTGATGGTCCCCATGGTGACAATTTGTGACAGCAAAGAATGTGGGAACGGGGCGCCGCCGCCTGATTGGGATGCTTTGTATCTGGAGAGGCGCTCCTGATTGGCCTGAGGGGCCCCCCAGCTCCGGGGAGCCGTCCTCCATTCAGCCCACTCAAGGGCTGCACAACTGCTTCCAGCCGGACGGAGCGCGGCCCGCCGCGCCCGGCCTGTCCCAGGTCTGCGGTGGGGAACCTGCTGGGCCTCGCTGGCGGGCCGGGGGCCGCACCTTCGGTCAGTGTGGAGGCCCGGTGGCTCTGGCCCGGCTGGGTGGGGGCGTGGGGCGGGCGGGCACGGGGGAGGGGCGGGGGCCGTGGGTGGCGGCCGAGGAGGCATGAAATCGCTGCAGATGCTTCCTCAGGGGAGTCCCTGCTGCCCGCAGCCTGGGACCAGCCCGCAAGGCAGGTCTCGATTAAGTGCCAGACAGGGGTCCTGCCTGGTCCTGCGTGAGAGCTGGGGGTGGAGCGTGGGCACTGAGGAGGGGGGACTGGGGGCGGGGGCCACCACCAGGAAGGAAGGGGGCTTGGCCTTGCTTTAAAGTGGAGCGGTTGCCTCGGCTCAGAAAATGAAAACCTTGCTGGCAAGTTGTGCGCGTTGGCAGCGTGGTGTGGTGTGCGGGACACACGGCGGGCTGGGAGCGCGGGGGCTCCTGCTGCAGCCCCTGCCATGCCGCTTGTAGCCGGGTCACCGTGGGCAAGCTGCTTCACCTCTCTGAGCCTCAGCTGCAAGGAGAGGGCAACAGGCCCCAGGGCGCCGGATGAGGCTCTGTTGGTGCCTGTCCCATCGCAGATACTCAGGAAACGCTCGGTGACCTGCGCAGGTGTCCCACCACCTAGGGCTGTGTCCAGGGCTGAGGGCTGCTGGGCTTGGGGACACTGCTGGCAGCCAGGCGGTGTGGCCTTTGGGGAGGCTGGGTGTGGCTGCCCGGAGAGATTCCAACGGCCTGTCGCGCCCCTAGGTCAGCTCGGCGCCCTTCCCCGGAGCTGTCGGCCACCAGCAGAACCCACCCTCTTCATGGACAGCCCCGTGCAGTGGCCCCCTGGTGATGGCATCCGACAGTGACGTGAAGATGCTGCTGAACTTCGTGAACCTGGCGTCCAGCGACATCAAGGCAGCCCTGGACAAGTCCGCGCCCTGCCGCCGCTCCGTGGACCACCGCAAGTACCTGCAGAAGCAGCTCAAGCGCTTCTCCCAGAAGTACTCCCGGCTCCCGCGGGGCCTGCCCGGCAGAGCGGCTGAGCCCCACCTGAAGAGAGGGCCCGAGGACCGGCCCGGGAGGCTGCTGCTCGATCCGGGCCCCGAGTCCGGCCCCGGCGGGGGTGGGGGCTGCAAGGAGAAGGCCCTGGGGAATCCCTACGGCGAGGAATGTCTCTCTAAGGAGCAGGTCCTGCAGGGGCAGAGTCCAGAAGCCGCCAGGCCTGGCCAGGTGCCCATGAGGAAAAGACAGCTGCCCGCTTCCTTCTGGGAAGAGCCGAGGCCCACCCACAGCTACCCCGTGGGGCTGGAGGGAGGACTGGGCCCCAGGGAGGGACCTCTCTATGAGGGAAAGAAAAATTGCAAGGGCTTGGAGCCCTTGGGGCCCGAGGCTGCCCTGGTGCCCATGTCCCCCAGGGCACTGGCTGAAAAGGAGCCGCTCAAGATGCCTGGCGTGTCCCTGGTGGGCCGTGGCAATGCCTGGAGCTGCTGCCCCCTGCAATACCATGGACAGCCCATCTACCCGGGCCTTCCGGGGGCCCTGCCTCAGAGCCCCATCCCTGGCCTGGGCCTGTGGAGGAAAAGCCCAGCCTTCCCCGGGGAGCTGGCCCACTTCTGCAAGGATGTGGATGGCCTGGGGCAGGTGTGCAGGCCCGTGGTGCTGAAGCCCATCCCCACCAAGCCGGCCATGGCCCCGCCCATCTTCAACGTCTTCGGCTACCTCTAGCAGGGCCCGAGGGCCTCGGCCCCACCTCCGGCCTGCAGGAGTGTCGGGGGCTCCAGGTGGGCAGCGGCGTGGCTTCCTGGGCATTCCCAAAGCCTGTCCCTTTGTGTGTGGGGAGGCGGGCAGGACTGGGGCCGGGGCTCCTCACCCTTGCAGCCTTGTGGGGCTGGGCTCGGCGGGCCCCCTCCAACCGGGCCAGGCCCAGCAGCTCACCCGCCGTCCCTGCGCAGACCACAGGCAGGGGGACTGGGCCCCTGCCTGCCTGCCAGCCACCCCAGAAGCCAGTTACACACCTGTTCATCTGCCACCCACTGTGCGAGCCAATCTCAGTTGTTCTTTTTGTTCTTTGTAAATATTAAGAAGGTTAAATGAATAAAGACATTTCGTTTACAGTTTCCACATCTCGGCTGTCATGAGGTCGAATGGTCCCTGGGCCTAAGGTGGCGCTGGCTGTGGCAGGCTGGGGGCGGCTCCTGGCGGTGGCTGGTCTGGGGGAGGCCAGGAGTGGCCGGAGCCGCTGAGGTGTCTGGGAAGGAGCACTGGGGGCCAAGGGCAGGAGGGTGGGCGGGGGGAGAGGGCAGGGGAGCCCCCAGGGAAGGACACTCTGGCCTGGGCCCCCAGGAGGTCCAAACTGCTCAGGAGACTGGGAGCTGGAGCCAGGGGAGGTGGGGTGATGTGGGGCTGGACCCTCATCTCGCCCAGCTGCAGGACAGCGGGGCGAGGACAGGCCTCGCTGCGGGGCCTTCAGCTCTGCGTGCAGCCTCAGAGCAGACCCGTACCACGGTGGGCACGCCACCTCCGGCCAGGGGGAAATCAGGCCAAGCAGGAGTTCGGACTCCAAGGACAAAACAGGTGTCCTGACCAAATCGTTCCTCTCTTAAGCATAAGAGAGGAATGGTTCTATGTCTCCAGACCCCAGACAAAAATAAATAAATGGATACAGATAATATTTAAAAACCCCACACAAAGCAATACTCCCTGGCTAATTCAGATTCCCGGTTACCCGAGGACGGCCCTCTCCTCGGGCAGGCCTGCCACACGCCCCCCTCCCCCTGCAAGGGATTGATGAGGCTTCGCCTGTGCCCATGCAGAGGTGGGCACAGGTGGCGGGCACTGGGCCTAGGTGTTGTCCTGACAGTGCCCAACTGGCAAAGCCACCGGAGGGGCCTTCACCTGCACGCCAGCCAGGTTTGCTCTGCTACTGGGGACAGGGCTCTGCGGCTGACACAGGGCGGCCTGCCCGGGTGCCCGGCTGCTCATTTTATCAAAACACAGTTCCCACAACGAAGACTGGCGCAGGGGGCAGCCCTGGCTGGAGACTCTGGCGTTCCAACCAGCAGCGTGATGCGGGCCAAATTAATCTCCCCTCTGCGCCTCAGTCTCCTCCTCTGTAAAATGGGGGACTATTATAGACTGGGACAGCAAACAGACGCACCTCCCTCTTCTGCACCCAGGCGAGCGTTGACGGGTCACCAGGTCCCTCCTTCGGGGCCCAGACATGGCTCTGATCCTTCCTAACTAGCATAGGCTCCAGGATTAGTGGCTGCCAAGGGCCCTTCTTACCCCACCTTGCTTTACTCCCAGATCCCCCCAGAGCTGGTCGTCCACTGCAGGGGCAGCCCACTCTCTGGGAAGTCAGGGGGTTTCTGGTGGTTTCTGTCTGCTGGCCTCAGAAGACTGCAGAGCCACAGAACTGTATAGCAGGAGGCTCAAAACTCATATCCTCACCCTGCCACTCATCAGCTGTGTGATCTTGGGCAAGTTACTTAACCTCTCTGTGCTGAAATTTCCTCATCTGAACTATGTGATTGGTAATAGACCTATTGCGTAGGTTGTTGTGAGGCCCACGTGAGTGCCTGGCACACTGTACCACATGGAAGCTCAAAAGCACCAACCAGGTGGCCTCCTATAGTTCTGGTACGGTCTGTGGGCCCTGCCACGTTGGTACTTTAATGCTTATGGACTGTGCTGTCCATGGGAACAGGTGCCTGAGCACCCAGCCAACCACGCCCGCTAAAGAAGGAGCCAAGGTTTGGGAGACACGTCTCTTGGGGTGCTACCTGGGCTGCCCTCCAAGGGCCCCTCTGCCGAGACCTGCCGTCCCCACCCACTGCCCCACTCCACTCAACCTTCCCAGGGGGTACCTGCAGATGCACTGGTTCCATAGCCAGGAAGTAGACACCTTTACTAGGACAAGACCCAACGGAAGCCCAGGGCACCATGATTCCCCCACGTGGCAGCGAGTTGGGGGAAAAACACACATCTAGGAAAGCTTTGGCATTAAAAAAAAAATGCAAAAAGCAGCCACAGTAACAGCAGCAGATACTCCCCTAACCAGAGCCGGCCAGGACCTACCCACTGAGCCACACCCACAGCTGCCACCACTGGGGAGTGTGCGGGAGGGTGGCTTCTTTGGAGGGAGATGCCTAAGTCCTCTCCACAGGAGTGATGGTCAAGACATGCAACAAACAACACAACCTGAGGGCTGACCAGGCAGAACTGGCCCACTGGAGCAGGGCCCAGGCCGGGCATCAACCCGTTAGCTGCTGGGCTGCAGCGGGAGGTGGGGACAGGACCTAAGAAGTCCACGGCTGCACGTAGCACTTGGTGGGAAGGGGCCCTGCCCAGTGCTATGGCCGACTGGCCAACTGGTATGGACGTAAACACATCAATATTCTAAGGAGCCAAATATTCTAAGTGCATCCCAGGCCAGGGGCCCAGCACCCTGCAAGTGGTGACGATGCTGAATGCAGTGGCCGAGCCCCCACCCCTACACCTCCACCCAGCTCCCTCAGACCAGCACCCTGCCCTGCCCGGGGCCAGGGAAGAGGTGTGCAGCTGCTGCCTGTTAGGACTCTCTGGGAGATACGGTGGCCTGCGAAATGCCACAGTTTAAGGGTTTGCCTCATGTCTGCCCCCAGCCCACATGCGCCCCGAACAACTCACAAACTGGCCCTGTCTGCCTTATCCCATCCTACCCTTCTGGTCACTTTTGATCAGCAGTCACCCAAGATTAAAATGCTCTCCCCCGGCTGCCGGCTCAGCAAAGGCATTCCTCAGTCAGGGTCTTCCCCGTGAGCTGGACCTGGCGGCTTCCCCTGGGCCCTGGGGGTTGAGCGACCCCAGGAACAGGGGAGGGGATGCAGGTTTCCTTGGGGATTTCTTTAGGGCCCCGCAGGCTCTATGGGATCTACAGCAAGGCAGTGTGGGAGCGCGGCCAAGCACTGTTGAGCCGGAATCCTAGGGACACCCAGGAAGCTTGCTGTGTGTGCCCAGGCAAGTCCCTTCCCCTCTCTGTGCCAGTTTCTCATCTGTACCATGAAGAACTGGGCTAGACATGGCTGAGCGCCCTCTGACCTGTGGCTGGAGGGTGCTGCGTGGGAGATTTTCCCTCTTCACACGGACACTGGGATTTACTGATTCCACAGAAACCCAGTGTGTCAGAGCCGGCAAGGTCACCGGGGCCACCAGGTCTCACCGTACAGATGAGGAAACTGAGGCCCCGGAGGAGTAAGCAATGACAGAGCCAGGCCCAGAACTAGGGCTCCTCCCACCCAACCGGCTGCTCACTTTCCAAAAGCCAGAGACCACCTTTGACCTCAAGTCTCCGCCAGACACTGGTGCTGGGCCTGGCGCGGGCTCTGGGCCAGGGTGCTGCTCTGGTGCCCCAGCAGGGCCACGCGGCTCCTGATTACGCTTGCGAGGAGGACGCTGGAGAGCTGGCGCAGCTCCCACCGAAACAGGGCATGCTAGGTCTCAGCCCACCGGACCCCGAGAGACCACGAGAGAATCCCACGGCAGTGGCGGGCCTCAGCTCTCCCCTACTCAGCCCACGGGGCCACGTGAAACCCAGGGCATCCCACGCACCCAGAGTTGGTGCCTCTGCAAGGGCTGACCATGGCCACCACGCCAGCACCGCTGCCCACATCGGTATTTACATTTCCCCCTAGTATGCCAACTTTCATAGCACAACAGGGGCAAGCATGGTGTGAAAACAGAGTGGCAGGGACGAGTGTATAAGACAATCCCGGGTGCTGGGAGACTTGTGGCACCGAGCACCTGTTTGTGATGAAGCTCCTGTTTCCATGGTGATTAAACCAGGAGAGGAAAGCCCACTGGGTCATCAGGTCTCTCCTGGTGAAGGAATGACACTCCCTCTTGGGTCGTTCAGAAACCTACACAAAGTAACATGTTCAGGGGACCCTGTGTCCTGTCTCCCCACTGGCCCACGCCACCCCCACTATTGCCAGGGGGCAGCGCTGAGCACCTCAGGCCTCTGGGAGTCTGGTGAGAGGGACTTGGCGAGGCAGGGTGACACGTATGTGACATTTATTGTAGTTAACGAAGCCCCCAGGGTCTCCCTCCCCTGGCCCTGGGCCACGTCCTCCTCTTCATCTTTGGAGGGAAAGACCAGAAGTCAGGGGGACAGTTTCACAGAGCAAGGGGGAGTGCTCGGGGAATGCTCTGAGGCCAGGGACAGAGGAGGTCCCCGCTGGCCCCCACCTTCCCCAGACCACCTCAAGTTCTGCCCTGGCCCCTCCCCGGCCCCAGGAATGGAGGTCTCTGCCATTCCCGGCGGCACTGAAGGTCTAGGATCTACATCCCAGATCTGCATCAGTTTGAAAACAAGTGATTCTTCTGCTTGACACGTTCTGTTCTCTGCTCTGGCCAAAGCGCTGGCCCTGAGACCCAGCGAGATCCTGGCAGCTGCCACAGCCTCGTCTTGTCACCAGGTCCCTTTGGGTTTGGGGACACTACCGTCCTGAGACTTAGTAAAAACAGTCTGAGGGGTCACTCCTCTCTCCCTGCGGCCCCGGTTACTGGGTGTTCTCATATTTCAGGTATCTGATCAGTCTGCCCGGGAGGGGCAACGTGTCTAGGAGTTTTATACGGTATTTCCCAATGGCCTTTCGAACTCGCAGCCGGCAAAGGTGAGCCAGAGGTCTTGGAGGTTCTGGAAAAAGGAGGGAAAGAGAGATGCTGATTTGTCGTTGGCAATGGGCAAAGCGTGTGCATCTGTGATCTCTAGCCTAACGGGAGGTGCCCAGCTGACACGGCTGGGTAAGAGAGGGAGTGCCTGCTGCTGGCAACCTGGTCCCTGTCAGCTAAAGGGACCTGGCAGGGCACCTTCCTGTTTGTCACCCTGCATGCCTTGCCCGGGCTCTCTTCATCTCATGCTCCCTCCTCTTCATATGCAACCTGGGCCCCCAAACACGGCCATAGTGACAGGTCAGAGCATCTGACCTCTTAAGTGCCCCCACACGTGGAATTCAGCTCCGAGATCCTGGTTGTGCAGAGAGGTCAGGGTAAGGCGGCGCGTCCCAGAATCCCACCTGACTGCCTCCCCAGGCATCACACAGTGGAGTTTTCTCAGCTGGGGTCGGGGTGGGGAGAGGGAAGAGCAGGGACAGATGCATGTAGGAATAGGGTCACTTATTTCAACCCTGGAACCCACATGTAGGCATGGACCACTCCACCCTCTAGTGGCCAAGGATCACGGTGACAGCAACCAATTGGTTTACTGTGCATCCAGAGCTGCACCCCCACCCCACCCCCACCCCGTGTGAGTTGGCAAGTCCGCGTCTCCCTCCCTCTGTGGCCACTCCAGTAACTTTGCCAGAGGCCTCAGTTCAAGTGCTGTCCAGGCATCCGTGAGAATGAAAAACCCTACAGCAGGTTTGGGTTCAAAGGGAGTGGGGATCGAGGAGGAATTTGATGAGTCAGAGTTGGGGCACAGAGGGTGGGAGTCACCGAGGCAGCAGTCTCACCTGGGGACAGGTTCAGCTGTGGAATGACAGTCACCTGCTGCAGACCAGCCTCTGTGCTACTCAATGGACAGACACTTGGCCAGATGGGGGCCATGCCCTTCAGAGCCACAGAAAGCCCTGGGGTAGCTGGAACCCTCTGTACAGACAACCCTTTCTGTCACCTTCGGCATCCAATTAGACTGCTTCTGACATTTCACCTGCGCAGGTGAGCTCCATAATGCCTAACAGGGATTCTGGCCTCCTAGGCCTGACTTAGCCAGGCGGCCCCATCTACACCGCACACATCAGAAGGACAGTGGCCAAAGCCCACCTCACTGTGCCAGGTACTGCCGCTTGCAGACACCTCAGGCAGGTGGTGCTGGAAGGGGCTGGACAACGGGCCTGCCCAGCCACCTCTGCTCAGATGGGGAGGGTCCCTGCCGACAGTCACCAAGCAAGGCCCCAGCGAGGCTGGCTCCAGAGCTCAGGGGGCCCGTCTCCCAGACCAGGGTGGTCTGTGGACCAGCAGCATCAGCGCCACCTGGGAGCTGTTGACATGCAGACTCTTAGGCCCTGCCCCAGACTTGCTCCATCAGAGAAGCCGTGTTTTTAACAAGATGCCCAGGTGCTTTGACAGTTTGAGATGCCCTAGACCACCATTCTCTCCTCTACCCCACCATGCTCCCTCTCAGGGGCCCCAAATCAGGGGCAACATCCTCCTCCCTGCTCTCAGGGACTGGAACTGTTCACACCTTGGAAAGATTGAGTGGAGACCCTGGGGCTAGCCAGATGTGGGTACGAATCCCAGCTCTGCCACTAACTAGCAGTGACTCCGGCCCAGGTGGCGTTCTCTCTCTGACGGTCAGTTTCCTCAAATAATCAGAGGAGTGGCAGACACACAGCGCAGAGCAGGTGCTCACTGTGTCAGTAACAGTCACATGCCCCGAGGCCTGTGCCTCTGAGCCAGGCAGCGCACACCCGTCAGCAGCAGCAGCAGCAGCAGCTGGCCCTACCTGCCTTCTCCTTTATGACGGCCCAGTCCTCGTAGCTGTCGATGTGCTCCTTCAGCCTCGAGCAGAGCTGCACGTTGCCCACGTAGTCCAGGAGGACGTCGATGATGGGCCCCGCCCAGCGGCTCACCTCCGGGGCGGACAGGAACTCACAGAACTGAAAGAGATCGCAGGCCAATGTCAGTGCGCCCGGGACCAAGGGCACCCCCTTGGCGAGCTCACCCTGCAGCGGGGAACCTGAGGCCAGGGAGGGCAGGGGACGTTTCCAAGCACGGACACTGGGCACGCCCAAACTAGGATCCTCTTCTGCAAATCCGCCCTCCTCAACACAGGGCCCCTCCCAACACAGGCCTCTGCTGCCCGGGGTGGAAGATGGGCGACTTGGACAAGTCACATCACTCCTGTGAGCCTCAACTTCCTTGTCTATAAAATGGGCATACAAAACTAACTCCTCAAATGAGAATTAAGGTAATATGAGCATAAACTTTTTTGCACACAGTAGGTAGCTCATAAATGATGTTTCTAACTTTATTTTCATTTTAAGTTTTGACTTTTAAAGCAACAACAGCCTCCGGGTCTCTGGCTGTCTGCATCTCACCTGACCATACACTAGCCTGCTCTCGTGGCCCCTCTGAGGTCCCACTCACTTAACATCACATTCCAGGTGTAGGTTTGCTGGAGGTGATGAGCCCTCAATTGTGCAGAGTTCCCCACCAATCCTGCTCCACTGCTGGTTCCTTAAATTCCTTAACACGGTGGATCAAAATAAGGAGTTAACTGTTCATATGCAGCATTAAGACCTTCGGCCTGTGACGTGTGCTAATCCCAGGCCCCGCTTGCCTCCAAAGCGCGCTAGTGACTAGGAAGGAGTCGCCTTTCCCAGCGCATTGCCCACTCACCCACACTGCCTCCGAAGCGCGTTAACCACCACGCTCCGCTGCCTCCAAAGCTGTCCACACTCCCGCCAACGCGTGTTAACCCCTAGTGGACGCTGCTTCCCAAGAGGCGAACCACCCGAGGCGCGGGCTCACCTGGACCACGCCGGGCGGCTTGTCGCTGGCGGGCGCGTCGTTGAACCTGCTGGAGCGCGGCGGCGCGGGCGGGTGCGGGCCGTTGCCGTAGAGGCACGAGAAGCAGGGCTCGCCGTCGCAGCCCAGGTCCATGAGGAACTTGAGCAGCGACAGGTACTTCATGGCGAACATGATGGTGGCGGGGAAGGCGGTGGGGTGCGTGGCGATGTAGGCGTCGATGTTGGCGCCGTGGTCCAGCAGCAGCTGCATGGTGCGCAGGCAGCCCTGGCGGATGGCCACGAGCAGCGGGCTGATGAGGTCGCGGTTGGGGTCGGCGCCCGCGAGCAGCAGCAGCTCGGTGGCGTACACGTTGTTGTTGACCACGGCGAAGTAGAGCGCCGAGGTGCGGCGGTCCTCGTACAGGCGCGCGCGCTCGGGCGCCAGCGGCGCGTTCACGTCGAAGCGCGCGCCCAGCAGCGCCTCCAGCACCTCGTCGTTGTTGCGCTCAGCCGCCAGGTGCAGCGGGCTGATGCCGCTACGGCGCACGCGCGTGCGGCTGGTCACGGGCAGCAGCATCTGCACGATCCTGCGGAGGGACGGGCAGGGCACACGCGGGTCACCGGGCGCTGCAGGGCCAGCCTTTGTCACCACATTGGAGAAGGCGGGCCTGCGGCTGTCCCCACTTTACAGGTAAGGAAACCGAGGTTCAGAGAGCCTCACCCACCTTCCCAGAGTCACAATGCCAGTAAGGGGCAGGCCGGTAGAACCCTGGCTCAGTGACCTCGAGGAACTGACTGGACGGAGGTCCAACGTGCTCCCTGCAGGAGGCACTAGAGCCAGTGGTGAAGTTTGGATCCAGACCCTGCCCTGCCCTGCCCCCCGGGGAGGACAGACAGGACAGCCATCCCCAAGAGCTCACTGTGTGCCAGGACACTTTGAGAAGCTTTGCCAATGCAGTTTGGTTTAATCTTTACAACAACCCATAAAGCACGCCTCGTCATTCCCATTTTGCAGATGAGAACAATCAAGGCTCAGAAAGGTTAAGGGACTTGCCCAGGCCATATAGTCAGGAGAGGTAAACCAGGATGTGCGTCCTCCTCTGACTCCTGGGCTCAGCTGTCCCGCATCCCTGTTTTGCTTCCCTGGGGCCCTGGGGGACAAGAGGGGACAAATGTGTCTGGCCCCAACCACTCCTGCCCCAGGCCCCAGTCAGCCTGCTGTGACGGTAAAGTGGCCTGCTCCCCTCTTCCAGGAGTCTCAAGACCTCTTGCCCCGAAGGCTGCCCCTCGCTCCTCCCAGCCTCTGCCCTGCCTTTGGCATGGAGCGCTTGGTCCGCACCGCCGAGGCTTGAGCTCCCGAAACCCCTGGTTCCTCTCTCCCCCGAAGACGTGGGCACTGATACAGCACTTCACCTGTTTTAATGTCTTAAATCCTCCCACTAGCCCTCTGAGGTGGTCACTAATATTATCCTCATTTCACAGGTGAGGAAAGGGAAGCCCAGAGAGGGTTTGTGACTTCCTCGAGGTTGCATAGCCAGTAAGTGATGGAGCCAGGATTTGGACCCAGGCAGTCTGACCCCTAAGACCGTGCACTCTTAACCGCTCCTCTACTTCTTGTGTGAATCGGGCAACAGTGGATGTGCCATGGGGTCTTGCAATCTCCACAACATGTGAGCTTGCCTGCCCCATTTCACCTTCCCTGCAGCGCTGGGGGTGGCCAGAGCAGGCCTGTGGCCGTGTTTTTAGTACCCATGGCTCAGACAGCTGAAGGGACTAAGCAAAGGTCATAGAATAGCTCTGGGGCTCGACCCCAGGACTCTTGGCCCCTTGTCTTTGCCTTCTTCCCCCAGACCCCTGCCGCCAGCAAGAACAAGCTCCTGCCACTGACGTGATTCCAGACCCTAATCCGTCCAATCCCCGCTGACAAGTGACCTCACAGCCTAGCGTGGGGTTCCAAGGAGGTGGCCGTGTGGGGGAAGCAGGTGCCACCAGGCCCGTTCCCACGCCTCTCCCCTCCTGGCACTCGGGCTTCCCTCTGGCTTCCTGGAAATCTGATGCCAGCGGCCTCCTGCTGGGATCTCAGTGGAAAGTGTTATTATTGTTAGTGATGCTGTGTTTGGCTAAAATCTGCCTCTAAAACCTCAAAAGGAAATTCACACACGCAGGGGGGCTAATTGCCTCCTAATTTCTATTTGTGCAAGCACAGGAGGCCTGACCTTGCTCTGCAGAGGTGCAGGTCAAAGGCAGGGCTGGGGCCTCACCCTGGATGGCGGCCACCGCACACAAATGCTCTGTTAACAGCCGTAACGTGCCCCAGCACGGGAAAGAACAGCGAGAGGGGCTGCCCCGGGGCCGCCGGCCAGATGGGGCTGGTATCTCTGGCAGGTCGCAGCTGGTCTCCAGCAAGCCCCTGCGAACCAAGGGAAAGTGGCAGAAATGTGGGAAATGACTGGATGTCGCCCAGGGTCCCAGAAGCATCGTCTGAATAACGCCGTGAATCCCCTATTGTGGCACGCTCCTGGGGGACGCCACCAGAGAGTGAGAGCGTGATGCTGGACAGCCTCTGGAGATCAGTGTGTCCAGCCCTCCCATTTTACAGAGGGTGAAACTGAGGCCCAGGCATGGGCTGGGAAGAGAGTGGGGTTAGACAAAAGGTGATAGCAAACCAGGACAAAGCGTAGGTGTCTAGACGCCCAGAGCTGGCCTTCTGTGATGCCCCCTGCTCCTGACCATGGGAGTGGCCATTTTGGCAGGTGCCTCTCATGGTCCTCTCCCCAGCCTATTTGCAGGACAGTGGGCAGGAGGATGAGGAGGCGCCCTCCCCCCAAAACAGGTTGGGTCTTCCTACTTCTCCCACAGGCAGGCGCCGGGATCTCAAAGTGCTTTTGCTCAAGTTGCTCCTTATGAAGAGCAACAAAGGTGACCGTTGCCCGGTAGAGCCCTAGAAATCTGGGAGGACGGCCCCCTACTCCTCTCCTGTCCCCCACCCAGTGCAGGGGCTGCACCTCCCAGCACAGCGTTGCCTGTCCAGGCCCTGACCAGAGCAGACCCAGCTGAGGGCTGTTGCAAGGAGACCCAGCGCGGCAGCCCAGGGGTGTAACGTGGACTGCTGAGCCCTCTGACCTCGGACCTCAGTCCTGGTAACTGCCCCCTGCCTTGTTTCTGGGCCTGACCAGCAACTGAACGCCACTCTCCTTGCCCCAGGCCACGGCTCCCCGCCCAGGATTCTAGTCTCCTTAAGGCTGCAGCGTCACCATGCCGCCTGTCCCTATCTCTGAGGTCCTGCCTGCGTCCAGCCCAGTGGCAGAGAGTAGGCAGGGGGCTCTGGGCTGTCCTTAGCAGTGTGGGGTCCAGCCCGGGCAGTGAGGACACTGGGAAGCTCGGAGTCAGCAGGGCCCGGGTTACACAACCAGCCCTGGGCCGTCTCAGGCATGTCACTTAACCTCTCTGAACCACACCTAAAGCAGAGGGGTAATTAATTAGAACGACAGCGATGATGGTGATGATGATGGTAGCCCCCAGGGGGCTTGCTGTGACTTTGCCCTTCACCTTCCTAAATAATAATGATAATGGCATTGCTGAGCACTCACGGTGTGCCAGGCACCATTTAAAGTGCTTTACACATTTACCTCGTTTAATCCTAAAATGACCCAATGAGCTGAGTATTTTATCTCATTTACTTATTTATTCATCTCGCTTATTCACAACAACCCAGCCAAATGGGATTGCTATGCCCAGGTTACAAAATTTAGTACAATTTAATAATATTTTTCATCAAGGGTGCTTTTGAGGATAAAATGAGATCTTCCACATCAGTCTGATCGGCGTGTACTTGGCAGTCAGTACATGGTGGCTGTTGGCGTCTTGACCACAGTGGTGACTGTAGCCCACTTCCCTCGCTATGCCAAGCACAGGGCGTTCTGGGCCACCAGGTCACGGCGGTCTGACCTCTGTCTGCGTTCAGTATAAATTTGGCTGGTGGACTTGACTTTCACATGAGGACCAGGCACCCACACATGGCTTTGCTGCCGACACCGCTGAGCCTCACTTTGCAGACCTGCCTGACTTCTGTGAGGTCTCGAGGTCTGAGCCTCAGTTTCCCTTTTATTAACAGGGATACTAACTTGCTTGTGAATACGCTCTATAAACTGCTTTTTAATATGGTGAATGTTGTCTATTTTGCCTTGTTTTACAAAGAAGTTTAAGCGGCTTGCAAAGATTGATAAAATGTGGCAAAAGTAATATACATTGGAAGTGAAAGAGAAAGAATGTGTAAAAAGAAAGGAGACATGAGGCCCAGAATGCAACTCTGTGTTTTCTGTTGGCCACAAAAGAGACTGACTCTAAGATACTGGTTCTCTCCGTGGGCTGCACAGTAAAATCACCTGGATGGCTTTTAGAAACCCTGAGGCCTCGGCCAGCACCAGCTACCGCCCAATCCCTGACGGTGGGGCCCAGGCCGCAGGGTTTTCAGTGATCCCAGGGGTTCCGGTGTGAAGCCCAGATTGGGAACTGCTGCTTTTGGTGCTATCATTCTTGGGGCATCTACTCTTGCCTAACTCACACAGTTCCTTAATAAACCTATCTTCAGTGCTGGTCTTTAATTCCATAAGGTGCCTTTGCTAAACTGGAAATGAAAAACAGGAAAAAGTGTGCCGTGGAGGTGACTAAGATGTTGGGATCGTAGGGCTCCTTTCTCAGCCCCGCCTGGGCGTCACGCCTCCGGGCACTGCGCTAAAGAGAAGGCACCATCTGGCGGGCGCCACCAGGCTCCCTATGCTGCCTTCGTGCCGTGGACGGGCAGGGTGTTTTGGCAGGTGGCAGAATGCGGAATGCCTATGGAATGTCACATCAAATCCCCAAGCAGCCTAGCAGTCTACGGGAGGTCAGCGTGGAGCCAGAGAGGGCGTTTCGTGCCACAGGCTCAGGGAGGGAGTAAAGAGTTCAAGGCTGGCTGGCTCCAGGACCTGCCAGGTGGCAGAAGCTGCTGGGAACCAGGCTTTAACCCTCGGCTGGGCAACCCTCGACAAATAGCCTGGCCCCTCTCAGCCTCAGGGGCACAGAGGGAAACGGGGCCGGGGAACCAAGGGCGAACAGCCAGGGAAATCGCTCTGGGAATCAGCATGAATCCAAAGCAGGGGACTCTGGGGGACACAAACCATGGACACAGTGGCTCCAGACAGGACCCGCCCTGCTCCCTGCTCATCCCTAAGGACACCCAGTGCTCCTTCAACTTCTCCTGCAGCTGGGGCCAGACTGCCAACATCTGAGTCCACTTGAAGGCAGCCCAAGTGGCAGTCCCAGCTTGGCCACTATCCGAAAAGCCATTTTTCATCTCTGGCCTCAGTTTCCTCCTCTGTAAAATCAGGGGCTGAATTAGATCAATGGTTTCTGAAGCTACAGACTAGCCATATCCAGCTTGCTCAGGGAGCTTTGCAAAGAGACAGTTGGGCTCCTTCCCTCCTGGAGACTCTGGTTCATTGGTTCTAGGAGATGACATTTAAAAATATCCCAGAGTAGGGCGACTTCTGGGGCCCCCCCTCTCTTTGGACCCCAGAACCTCGTCCATTATTTTTAAAAAATAAAAAAAAAAAAAAAAAAAAAAAAAAAAAAAAAATATCCCAGAGTGACTCGAGTGTGCAGCAAAGCATGGGGCAGGGGGCCAGGAGATTCCAAGGGGCAGCCCCTTCCCTCACTGTCACTCTGATCTCTCTGGGTTCAGGCTCAAGGTGAACCGTGTTTGCCCGTCTCTGACACTGGATGCTATATAGGGCGGAAGAGAGAGTGCCATCTTGCCCTTGCCCACTGCCTGGCTCGAGTTGCTTTCTTCCCTCTGTTGGCTGAACTGCAAAACGATAAACCCAGATCTGTCTGCATCACAGCCAGCCATGCAGCCCAGGGAAGGCCGGTCTCCTCCATGTGTACGAGGTGGGTTGCGGACGGCAACTTTGTGGCCTGGTGTGCCGGCAGCCTGCAGAGGAGGGGCCTGGGCTGTCATGGTTGGCTCTGAATCCTCGAGTCCCTATTTTATTTTTTGAAATGTCACTTGTCACCCCCACTTCTCTCTGCCTTAGTGGCAACAACAAGTGTCCCTCCGATACAATCTGTTTTTCTCACTCGTCTCCCTGCCTGGAAGACTGAGGTATATCTCCCAAAGCATCATCTGGGGTACATGAGATGGGATTTTAGGGGAAAAGTGGGTTTTTTTTATTAATTATAAATTGATAGTTGTAACAATCTATGTATGATAAATGTTTCCTTTTTAAAATGAATTCATGGTAAGTATAAAAGTTATTTAAAGGAAAATACTAAGCAATGAAAGTCAGGAAGAAAGTCTGTGAACGGCGAAAGTTTGGGAAATACCAGTCTAGTGGGAGGAGTCTCGTCCCTCGGGTTCAAGTCCCCGGAGGTGGCTGGTTATGGGGGGCAAGTCTCTGGACCCTGAGCCTTAGTGTCCTGTCCCGTAACATGAGAATCCATGCCCGCAGCACAGTGGTGAGGCCCACACGGGGAACAGATGCGACACGCTTGGTGAGTTACCGAGCCCCATCCATCCTTCATGGGCAGCTAGAGGTTCCCCTCCTCGGCCCCGTCTTTTCCGACACGCAGTGTTGCTGGTGAATGTTCAACTACTGGCTCCGACAGGGGAAGAGGAGGAGGGTCAAAGGGCCCTGGTGTGTAGCATTTGCCAATTTCCATGGTGTAAACACTCCCGCCATGGCATCACGTGCATCTCCCCTCCCACCAGATTGCTCCCTGGGAACCTAAGCTTCCCTTGTCTCACTCAAAACCCAGCACACAGGCACACAGCAAGTGCTCAAAAACTGTGCTATCATCACTGGTGCTATTTGTGCTATTGTAGGCGTTCCCTGCATGCTTGCTAATTGCCTGGGAGGTTATCTTGCCTCCCCTCCCCGCCTGGAAAAATTCATTAGTTCAGACTTCTATCTGGTCCCCTGAGTAGAATTCTTGTAGATGTGACATTTGGAGCAAGCAGGTGAGTTCCAGCCACGTACAAGCTGTGTGCTCTTGGGCAAATTGCTCAACCTCTCTGTGTTTTTTTAGCTTCCTCGTCTAAACAGCAAAGATAATACTATCCACCATGAAAAAGCTGTTAAAAGGATCCAGTAAGTTTTAGATTGCAAAATACAGGCCAGGCCAGTGCTACGTAAATGCTTGCTATGATTATTGCCGTTGCTGTTGTTGTAGGCTCTCCCTCCATGCCTGCTAACTGCTGAGACGTTTTCCTCTTTTCCACCAGAAAGGTGCCCTCTGCTCTGACCTCTCCCTGGCCTCCCTAATCCCGTGGGCGGGACATTCAGAGCAGGCCTGTCCCTCCCAGCCCCCACCCCGCCCAGTGTGGGTCCTGGGACAGCTGCCCCCGGAGGCGGGGGGCCTGGGCTGACCTGTAGTTGCCCCTCCTGGAGGCGATGTGCAGCGGGAGCAAACCGTCCTTGTTGGCCTTGTTGGCGTCGGCGCCCTGCGACAGCAGGAACTCCACGGCCTCCTCGTGCTCGTTCTTGCAGGCCTCGTAGAGGGCGGACGCGCTGTCGCTGGCCTGCGTGTTGATGTCGGCGCCTGGGGGAGGGGCAGCAGACCAATGAGCGATCTGGTAGTCCCCGTCCTTGATGTAACGTCCACCGCAGGCTGGGCACTGCTGTGCTGGCCACCCTGCTGCGCCGGATCTTTAATGACCCCTAGGAAGGAGGGGCCCACCTGGCCCCCCCAGCCTCTTTCCGCCACATGGAGACCGGAGGGCATGCCAGCCTGAGCTGAGGCCTCTTAGAAGCTAAGAGCAGCCACGATGACATTGGTATTTACTGAGCACCTACTACGTGCTGGACACCGTGCTTTCCGGTCCACGACATAACCCTATGAGGTCTCTTCTTACCTCCACGTTACAGATGAGGGCACTGAAGCACCAAACCCCAAACCATTCAGCTTGGAAACCTACCATGCTTCCCCGAAAATAAGACAGGGTCTTATATTTGTTTTTCCTCAAGAAGACACCCTAGGGCTTATTTTCAGGGGATGTGTCATTTTCCCCTCAAAGCCTCAGCTTGCAGCACGCACAGGATGGCCAGGACCTGACAGGGGGAGCCGACCTTGCTGGTGGGGCTGCCCACACCTTTCCGGTCACCTCTGGGACAGTAGCTGTCACGATGGGGCAGACGAGAAGGGCTGCTCGTCTTCTTTACCACCGCTCCGAGACGAAATGCATGGGTTGTGCAGATGCGCTGCGCAGCCATGCCCGTCACTAGGGCTGATTTTCGGGGTAGGGCTTCTATTGCGCACATGCTCAGAAATCCTGCTAGGGCTTATTTGATGGGTAGGTCTTATTTTCGGGGAAACACGGTAGAGCCAAACCGGAGCCCGGACAGTCTGATGGTGGAGGCCGTGCTCTTAACGCTCACTCCGTGTAAGAGGCCCCGGCTCTGCCCTGAGACAGGCCTGGCAGGTCCAGGAGCGCAGGAGCCCCGAGTGAAGGGAACCCTCGATAACTTTACTAATTGGGATTTGCCTTTTTCTGCCTTTTGCTTCAAGGAATAAGAGAAGAATTACTTCCTGTCTCCTCCAAAGAAAACACTAAACCAGGGGTCCTCAAACTTTTTAAACAGGGGGCCAGTTCACTGTCCCTCAGACCGTTGGAGAGTGCGCACTGTGGGCCCAGGATGAGTCGGCTGCTAAGCAGGACAGCCAGCGGCGGCAAAAACACCCAGAGGGCCAGATAAATGTGCTAGGCGGCCCGCATGTGGCCCGTGGGCCGTAGTTTGAGGACGCCTGTACTAAGGCCATGCATCCCAGTCTCCTGCACCATCTCCTGGGGGGTGCGCCCGGCTTTCCCTGCCAAGTGAGGGCTCCGCAGTCCTTCCTTGTTCTGGAAGGAGTGGAGCCAAGACTGAGAGATGTCAGTGCGGGCTTCCATGAAAGGCATTTGCTGCCCACGGCTCGCCCCTCTGAGCACGCGCTTAGCTCGGGCTTTCTGGTCACTTTTTACTTCTGCTGCTAGGGGGACTGGTTTCTGGCCTAGTGGAGAAAGCACAGGCTTTGGTGACAGATGAGAACCGGCTGAAGCTTCTGTCCCATTGCTCACAAGCGCTGTGACCTCAGAAAGCTTTAGAGAGCCTCGGTTTTCTCATCTGTTGACCAGGAGTAACAGGACCCACCCCTTGGGGTCACTGTGGGTAGTAAACAAGATAATGCCAGTAAATCCCTCGGCACGGCGCCTGGCACAGAGAAGGTGCTCCGCAAACACATCCAGTTGTCCAGGACGGAGAGGGGCTGGCTCTGTCCCCTCCCGGAGCCAGCCAGCTGCTCTATCTAATACCCTGCCCGGCTGTCAGAGTCAGACCCCTGGAAGGCCTGGACACCGCCAGCAAAGCCGCCTGCTCGCACAAGAAAAATATTTGCGTTGGAAAATGGACTCAGCCCCTGAAGGGAACAGACCCTGACTCAGAGTGCCGGCGGGAGACCCGGGCAGATGTTTGCAGTTGGTGGGGTCGCCGTTGCCCGCCGAGCACGCTGCCCTCGGCCCAGCCTTCTGGCCTGGGCTCCCAGGACCTGCCTGCGCCCCTTTGTTCTTACTCGGGTCAGTCTGCGTTTGTTCCCGTGCAGGGAAGAGCCTCGAGTCTGTGTTCCCAACCGCTCGGGCACGTGCTGAGTGACCTGGGCGTGGTCCCACGCCCGTCACTCTCGCGGGCACAGGTGGTGTGGCGTAGCGAAAAGTGCGTGCAGTTTGCAGTCAGATGGCCGAGGGTCAGAATCGGGGCTCTGGCTGTGACCAATTAGTTAACCTCTCTGAACCTCAGTCTCCTCATCTGTAAAATGGGACGAGGACACTACCTATGCCGTGGGGCAGTGGGGGAAACTCCGCTGACCTAATCTGTGTTCCTGCTTAGCCGGTCCTCAACAGATCATTCCAGTGCAGCCTCAGGGGGAGGTCTAGGTCACCTCTGGCCTCTGCTGCTAGGTGGGGAGGGTGACTCTCCATGGAGAGAGAAAAGAAATCACAGGTGTTCTTGGGAGACATCAGAAAATGATTCTCTTTAGGCAAAAGAACGTCTGCCATGGCCCAGGGTCCTCTGCTACCGGGACACGGTGATGCTGGCAATGTTGTTTCATTGTCATCCGTTAAGATTTTTCGGAGGCCAAGAAGGCAAAGACCTGGTTTCCGATCCCAGCGCTGCCACTAGTCTGCCGTGTGACCTTGGACACACACCCTCCCGCCCTGGCGCTTGGGTTCATCACCTATAAATGCGGAGGCGATCTACACGTTGGCTCAGGTTGCTCCCGGCCCTGAAGCGTGATGTGGTGGAAAGAGAAGCAGCTGGGCTGTCAGGAGAGCAAGAGTCTGGCAGGTTCTACAACGAATTTGCTACATGACTGTAGATCAGTCACTTCCCCTTCCTGGGCCTCAAATTCCTCATTCGTAAAATGAGGACATTGCCTACATTAGAAATGGCAAATATGTGACACGTGTGATACATGCCCCATGTTTGTGCCTAACGGCAGATGTCACTGGTAGATCTCAACACTCTTCCCACCGACCCTAGACACGGCCTCCAGGAAGGCACTAGCACTCCATCAGAGTGTGCCCGCAAGGTGACACCTAAACTTGCCTTCCCTTACAGCTGGTCTCGGAGGTCCTTCCCAGCTTGTGCCCCTTGGGGACTCCATGACCTAGGGACCCTTAGCCACGTACCGTGCTTGACCAAGAACCTCAGGGCCTCCAGCTGCCCACTCTGGGCCGCCACGAACAAGGGGGTGATGCCGTAGGCGTTCTTGGACTCCACCTTGGCGCCGCCCTTCACCAGGATTTCTATGACCTCCAGGTCGTTGCGGGAAACAGACTCGTGCAGAGCCGTCCAGCCTCGGTTGCAGCGGTGGTTGGTGTCTGCGTTGTGCTGCACGAGAATCCTCACCGCCTCCACATTCTTGCGCTCACAGGCTGCGTCCGGGAAGAATCGAGATGGTCAGCAGGACCCTGGCAGGAGCTGGCCAGCCAAGACCCCATTCGTGTATCTGTCCATTCACTCATTCATCCATCAGCCGTTCATTCCACAAACACCCATTGGGTCTGTATTATGTTCCAGTCCCTGCATTGAATTTAGGACATACGACTAAAGTGATACTAATACTAATATTAGCAATAGTACTTGCTGATATGTATGTAGTACTGGTTCTGTGCTGGGCTGTCAGTCCTAAGCACTTATCATGATTAACTAATTGAATCCTCCCAACCGCCCCTAAAGGATGCAGTATTGTTATCCCCTTTCGCAGATGAGGAAGGTCAGGCACAGAGAGGGTGAGTGACTTGCCCAAGATCACACAGATAGTAAGTGGCAGAACTGGGATTAAAACTTGGAGAGTCAGGCCCAGAGTTTCTGTCCCCTGGAATGTTCCAGAATGCCCTGTCATATCCCTTCCCATGCTACTGGCCTCAGTCCTCCATGTTACCAAGGCTACAAGAATCTTCCTAGATGAGGAGTGGACACTGTCATATTCCTTTCTAAACCCCACCTCCCTCTAAAGCCTGCTCATTTAATTTGAAGTAAAAATTATCTTCTTAACCCTCCTTTTTAAGCCTCATCTCTGTCTAGACTACTAACGCACCCCTGGCTCTGGGCCGGTGTTATCAGCAGGGAGCTGCAGGTGGTGTCAAGTCACCTGGACACTTGTCCACATTAACCACCCTGGAAGCTTCTCTGTGTCAGTGTAGGGGGTGGGGAGTGGGGACAGGTTGGGGGGACTGGGGAAGTGGGGAGGGGGCTGCCCATGTAGTGTTTCAAACAGGACCATGGGCCGAGCTCTCCACCTCTCTGAGCCTTGGTTTTCTCACCTGTGAAGTGGAGATAATGAAATCTCCTGGACAGGATGCTTTGGGAGGACCGAGGCAGCCCATGTAAGGCCCGAGCATGGTGCTTGGCATATAGAGCAGCGTACGCAGCACCAGGGCCAAGCTCTGGCCGTGACTCTCTGGGGCCACTGAGGCTCCAGGTGATGGCTATGGTGCCCAGACAGGCAAGGGTTCTAGGGTCAGTAGTGGACCCAGGTCGTGCTGCCCGTGGAATGTTCCCAGTACCAGACATCAGACACATGGGGGATCAGGGTAGCTGTAGTTTTTCAAAGCACAAAGGCCCAATCATGTTTGCAAGCCCGGAGCTGATTGCTTAAGCTTGTGGGCACGAACGAGATGCTTTAGCATATAGCGGGGCAGAGTGTGCTGTGGCCTTCCGCCCCCTGGGTTTAAATCCCGGGGCTGCCCCTTGATGGCTGTGTGATCCTGGGCAGCTCATTTCCCATCTCTGAGCATTAGGTCATCATCTGTAAAATGGGGACACTAGCAGGGACTACCCCACAGGTAGATGGATAGGAGAGCCCAGTAAAAGAACGAGGTGGATAAATGCCAGCTATCATGGCCATTTGGATTTCGACTCTGAGTACTGCTTGGGCACCAATGAGTGTCCTTGGATGACGATGTACTGAGTAAGCCAGGGGCTTTCATTTTTCTTAAACAAACATCCCAAAGGTGCACACTCTCTCCCATACCTCCTTGCCTTTGCCTGCGCTGTTCGGGCCCAGCTCAGGTGAACCTCCCCTGGCTGTCCCTGGCCCTTGCCTCCCCCACCCCCCCCACACACACGGCCTCCGGCCAAGCTCCGCATCTGTTGGGTGTGTGTCGGTGCCCCTTGGGAGGGGAAAGCATGCCGGCACGGATCATATTTTTCCAGCTTTGAGCCCTCAGTGTCCCTCAGTGTGCCTGGCCCTGGGAGGCACTGGGAAGTGGCTGAATGCATGCATGAATGAACGAGTCATCTACATACATTGTGCATACGAGCAGGGCCGACTCCCTTCAAAGTAGACCACGTGGCGGGTTATGCACTCACGGGAGCAATGCCCCCCGAGTGCCCACCTAGCTTCCGGACTCTTCCTCAGAGAAGCCCACCCTGGTAGGGGAGTGGAGGCCCACCTTTGTAGAGTGGTGTCTCCCGGGACTTGTTGGAGATGTCAGGCTCCGCCCCCGCCTGGAGCAGTGAGAGGAGGCAGTCCAGGTGTCCCCTGCAGGTGGCCAAGTACACGGCTGTTTCCTCCTGCAGGGTGCGCTGGTCGATGGTCGCAGGGTATGCTGGGGAGGACCCACCGGGAAGTTCACGCAGGTGGAAGACACCTGGCCCCTCGACACAGAGAGGCTCCCCACTTCCTCCCAGTTCCAAGGACAGACACGCATAGCATCCTTTGAAATTTGCCAGCCACAGACTGCATTCATCTCACCCTTTTGTGGGGCTATTAGCTTCCTGGTCATACAAATCCAGCTCAGACGCCACCTCCTCTGGGAAGCCTTCCCTGACTGAGCCCCTCCCTCTCTGAATGTTCCTGTCCTTCCCTTGCACCCCCACCAGCCCTTGCTGGGAACTGGATGTCTCACGTGCTGTTTCTTGGAGTGTGGTGGGCCACCTGGGGTCTGTGCTGCTTGAGGGCAGAGGTGACACCTTCCTGCAGGTGGGCGTTACCCACCCGAATCTGGCTCGGGAGAAAGGTGGGGTTCAGAGAGCAAGTATGACTGGCCCAGGGTCCCACAGCGGGTGGGGGACAGCCTTGGCAGGGCACAGGCACAGCTGCAGTCTCTTTCACACCAAATCAGCCTCTGGAACATTCTGGAACAAGCTGGCGGTGACACTCCCAAAAGTCAACCCTCCCTCATTCCTTTTCTAGGAATTAGGCTCTCCTGTCCTGGGTGGCCTGGAGAGGTAACAGCAGGGGGTGTCTGTTGGGGGGTATGGGGGGGTGGAGACAAGTCACTTTTCCTCTCCCAACTTAGCAACTGTGACTGCCAAACGGGGGTGACGACCCTGCCTGCCCTCCTCACCAAGGCGGCTGTGGGGCACAGAACAGGAAGCCCCGGAGGAAGGAGCCCTCCCCTAGCCCCCTCCCTCTCCTGCCGCCCGGCGCCCGCCCTCACCTCGCTGCAGGACCTTCAGGCAGCCCAGCTGGCCGTAGTAGGCGGCCTCGTGCAGCGGCAGCCAGCCCTCCTTGTTGGGCTCCGCGAGGTCCTTCCCGTCCTTGATCATGGCCCTCAAGGCCTCTTCGTCGCCCTCCTTGATGGCCTTGAGCATGGGGTCCACGGCCCTGGGGGAGCAGGGGGCAGGCAGTCCTCAGGAGTGGGCAAAGGCAGGGCCTGCGGGGGGCCGGGGGCCAGTGCCGGCTGTGGGGCCCCTCAGTCCCACGTCCCACCTGGTGCTGGGACAGGTGCTCAGCCCCCTGCAGCCTGGGGGCCACAGGAGCTATTTTCCAAGGGTCCCTCCGTCCCTGCGGCTTTCCGCAGCTGATGTTATATCCAGACCATTTCCACCCCGAGTTCCAGGCAAACGGTGCCAGCTCCAGAGGGACGGACAACCACTCGCAGGAGGTTTATTGCAACAACACGATGGCTTCCCTGAGCGTAGTGCGCCCACCTTTGGGCCCCTCTGGGTACTCTGAGCAGCTCGGGGTTGGGGGCAGGAGTGGCACAGAGCCCTCAGAGGGGCCTCCTAACCGTGAGGCTGTCTCCGGGCTCTTCCCACGCCCCTCCTCGCCCCGTCCCTTGTCCTCACTCCCAGTGCCCCTGGCTGCCGCAAAACTTGCATACTCGAAGGATTAATAAATCTGATCCTTTATAATTTAAAACTTCTGAATGTCAAAACGGCTCATTAAAGTCACTTTGTTCATTCATTCATTCACTGAGCTCCCATCCCCGTCCTTAGAGAGTGAGCGTGGACCGCAACTGCTGGGACTCCCAGATCTACTTCTGGGGAGGGTTCTGCATGAATAGTCCCATTTCCCAGGTGGAGAAGGTGAGGCTGGAGGCAGGCGTGCTCCCAGGACCCCACTGTGTCAGGGGCTAGGATGGCTCTGAAGTCTCCAGCACCAGCCCTGCCCGTCCCAGCTGCTTCCCCCAGCGCGAGCGGCACTTCCTCCTGACTCTCAGCCTCTCTGGTTATTAATAGCATCAGGGTGCAGATGCCGGTTAAGCTACAGACCCAGCAAGGACGACGGGAAACTGACGAGATGAGCCCTGACGTCCCCATCAACACCATCTCCGCCACCTTGACGAGTTCCACTGAGGAGCGGCCAGAGCAGCCCCTGTCGGCATCAGGAAAAGCCCCAGTGGGGTACGTGTCCCCTTCCCCCTGGAAGGTCTCTGGTGGGACCCCGGCTGAAGAGGAAGGGAGGAGGGCCGGCTGTCCGTGCGGCCTTGGCAACGGGGGCACGGTGCAGTGTCGTGAGAACACTGTCAGGATGCACCGCCCAGCTTGGGTGTCTCCAGCTGTCGGGCAAGGACCCCGGAGCTCGCAGCCCCGCACGCCGGTGGCTGCTCCGTGAGCTCGAGGTCCCTGCCCGGCAGGTGGGGGAGGTTGCTGGGGTGTCAGCTCATCGGAGTCTAACAAGCTGGGCGGGACCCTAGAAGTCACTTTGTCCTCTCCAGCCACATCCTACAAAGCAGGGAGACTCAGAGGGGACAGCGGCTCTCGGGCAGTCACACAGGAAGCAGCAGTTGTACTGAGACCAGAACCGGCTCTCCCTTTTCGAGACTGTTGACACCACCTGCAGCACCAAGGAAGTGGATTGGGAAAGGCCGGGAAGGAGAGAGGAGACACTGGCCGGTCCCCTCTCCCCTCTCTGCAACATAACTGAGCGAGGACATAGGGGTTCCAGCAAGGGGGCCCCTCTTCTGCTTTTAGCTGTTTGCAGGGTCACTATTCCAGGGGCACAGAGAAGAGAGGAGGGCGGTTGCTTTGCAAGGATCCCGCCGGCCCAGCCCCCGGTGCCAGGCAAACAGAACCCCCCGCAGCTCGGGCTACTTCTGGGTGTTAGCACCTGGCACTTAGCAAATAAAGGAAACAAAGCAAAACAAACGCTGTGGTGTGGGGCTTTTGGGTGTGCTCCAACATACCCACGGCGAGGTGTGGGGGAAAGTGGGAGTGGGGCAGAGGGTGCAGCTGACTCATGAGCTCCAGCACCGAGCTCCCTGGGTCTCTGGCGTCTAAGCACGGCCCCCATCTCCTTCCTGCTGGGCCCCCGGGTTCAGAGCCCTGCGGGGGGCCCCTGCCACACACAGGCCTCATCCTGGGGACATCTGAGGTGTTCATCATGAGCACCGCCTGGGTGGCAGTTCCCCGAGGACTAAAGTCAGTGGCTACCAAGCCTGGGCCCCAGGGGGGCACACCTAGGAGGGCTTTGCCTGGGAGTTGCCTCCACAGTGCCCCCTGACTTCCTGGGTGCTAGGAGCCCGCTTCCCATCCCCCACCCTCCCGCCACCCCAGGTTGGGAGTGAGTCCCGGGGCGAGCGGGTCACTTACGCTGGGTGGGAGGCCTTGAACAAGCTGCTGCTGTACTTCTGCATGACCCCCTGGAACAAGCCCCTGGGGGCCGGGGCCGGCGGGCTCGCGGGAGGCGCGGCGGACCTGGAGGGCGCAGGGCAGGAGTGAAAGAGGGAAAAGTACTCCGCGTAGGAGAAGCGGGTCATGGCTGGAGGCAGGAACAGGGATGGAGGCAGAGCCAGGGGAGAGACTGACTGACAGACAGACACAGGGCTCTGAACCAAAGCAGATGGCCAGGTCCTCTCTGTGTGCTGGACACAGCTGCTGTGTCTCCGGATTATTTTTGGCCCTTGGAGGAAGCCCTGGGAGACTTAAATGACCATATAAGACAACAATGAGGTTAACCTCACCCCCACGCCCAGGGTCCCTCTCCCCAGCCAACCACGAGGGAGGCAGATATGAAGCAAGGTGACATTCTTCACCCAGGAGGATGTGAGACGTGGTCAGCGGCAGGTCCCAGGATGAAAGGGGCCCAGTCTCGCGGCTGGCCAGGCGGGTCCCAACAGAGCTGGACTAGCAAGTCGGCTCCTCATCAGAGGATCGTGCCCCAGGGTCGGGAACAGGCAGTTCGGAGGTTACAGCAAAGGATGCACGAGGAAGGCTGTCCGGGGCCTGGGCTTGGAGCCAGGCAGACAGGGGTTCAAATCCAGGCTCTGGCACTCCTGAGCCCATGACCTGGGACAGGTTGACCTTCTCTGTGCCTTAGAAGGTGGCATGAGAATAGCCCCGTCTCAGGGCTGAGGGTCCGAGAGGCCTGAGTAAGTAGATGGCGTGAAGTGCTTAGCCGAGCGCCAGGCACAGAGGGGTGTTCACACGACACACACGTCAACCACTCATTTTACCATCATTTCACTGCTCTCAGCCTCAGTTTCTCCACTCCACGGGACTGTTGTGAGGTGGATCTGTCAGGGGTTGTAGCGAGAACAGGACCTGTGGCCCCTGCCAGCTCCCCCCCTACAGGTCAGGCCCTGGCACCCGGGACGCCCGGCAGGCCCCGCCTCGGTGCCGCAGACTTCTGGGAGCCACTGTGGGACTGGGGGGGACGTTGCTACTGGCACCCCAAGGGGCGTGGGGGGCTGCTGTTGTGATTCTGAGAAAGACCCACACTCTTTTGGGCCAGGCCAGAACCTAGGGATTCTGTGGGACCCCAGCAGACCAGGGAGCATGGTGGAGAGGAGGGAGGGGCAGAGAAAGGAGGGAGGACCCACTGGCCCACTCGGGGCTGGTAGCAGGCCTGGCCACCTTCTCCACGCTTGTCACTGTCACCCCTGCTAGCCCCCTTCTCGACCCTGCCTTCTACCGACACTCACTGGGTTGAGCAAGACACCCCCTGCCTGTGTTCATCCATTTATCCTCATTCACGGACTGAGGATGTGGGTGCCAAAGTCACTACTTTTCACAGATGAGGAAACTGAGGCTCTGAGCAGGTAGGGAGCTGCCCAGGGTCCCACACAAAGATTCGGATGCGTCTGTCTGCGGGGCTCCTAACGCCTCCCTCTGAGAGGCAGTCAGTTTCCTGCCGGCTCCCCTGCCGGCAGGACCAGACCAGGGGTGTCCTCACAGCTTTCGTAGCTGTGGAGAGACTGTCAAACAGATCGAAGAGCCGCGGTCTCAGGAAGGGGCAAAGCCTGGCGCAGCCACAGCCCCTGTCCTTGGCCCTGAGAGCTCCGGGCTCCGTGTCTTGTGGTCACTCCTGGCCCTGAGCAGGAGGGAGGCCTGGTGGGGGCGGGGGCTGCTCCAGCCTGTGGTCTCCGTGAGGTCCCGGGCTCCCGTCTCTACAGGATCCTTGAGTCACGGCCACCTTCATCCTTGGCCCGTTGTGGCCTCTGATTACTTAGAATGTTTTTAGAAAGATAATAAGCATTAGTTTAAAAACCCACTGCTCCATCCTAACACTAGGACCCATCTCTGCATAGTAACAACAGCAGCGACCGTGTTGGGACTCGAGGCTGACAGAGCTGGGGGCAGGTGGGGGCGATGACAGCCCCTGGGGATTGTGCAGGGCACACGCCCACAGAGCCGTGCCAAGCACGCCCTCAATCCCATCCTCCTGCCGCCTGGGAGGAGGCAGGGTGTCCTGTCCCCACTGTGCAGATGAGGACACACAGCCTGAGTGCCGTGCAGCAGACGTTTCCCGGCTCCGCCCGGTCCCAAGGCCTGTGCTGGGGGCTGGGGTGCAGATCAACGAGGCACGTCTTTTTGTGGGTCCTCAGGATGTTCAGAGGCAGCAGGGTGGGCACCAAGGACACACACGACCACAGAGCCACCGGGGAGGGGCTGAAATGGAGGCAGAAGGACTCATTCTGGGAGACTGGAATTGGGGTGCAGTCAATGGCTTTGGGGGCCAGGTGGGGCGATGGCTGAGCGTACTGAGCCGTGGGTCTGAGAGCTGCGTGGGGACCAGGCCTCCTGACCGGCTTTTGTGCTCTTTCCGCTGCGGCTGGAGGCCACACGTCCCCTGCCTGGGGCGGGGGGATTCCCAGCAGCGCAAGCCACCCTGAGTCCCAGAGGTTCGAGGAACCTGGTCCCGGGCAGGATGTGGGTGCAGGTCATGCCCTAGCACAGACCCAGGTAGGGGCCCCGTCCTTTGCGTGTCAGCGGGCAGGTTCTGGGGTGAAGAGTGTGTCACCAGCCCGATCCTGGAGTCCAGCTGGGCTTGGCTTCAGACAGGGTCAGTGAGAGTGGAGAAAGGGCAGGGGTGACTGTGCCCCCCAATTCCTCAGTGAGCCCATGGACGCTGCCCTGTGTGAGCTGTGGAAGCCCAGGCCGGCCCCGGGAAGGGAGGGAAGGGGCTGGGCCCGGCCGAATGCAACAGGCACCCTAACTGGGGAGGGACAGATCTGAGAGTCTGCCCCATGCCTGCCACCGTGCCAGGGTCCTGTGTCTGTTTTGCCACCTGATCCTCACAGCATCCTCTGTCAAGCACAGGTATCGAGGGTGTAATGCCTGGCACATAGTAGGTGCTCAATCAATTTAAGTGAATGAGACAAAACAAACAAAAGCCTTTGAAGGAGTCAAACCCCATATGGTAATCTTGGTGCTGTGTGTTTGTGGGCTAAGATCTCAAACCCCTGGAAAGCCAGCCCCTCTCGCCCTGGGTAGAGAGAGGAAGCCCTCAAAGCATAGGAGCAGCCCACCCTCATCAGAGAGCTGGCTCTCTGGAACCAGCTCCTCACCCAGCGGCCAAGACGTCGTTTCGGGGCTGGCCAGGGAAGAATCGCAGGTGGAGAAGAACGGGAATGCCGAGCTGCAGCAAATCTGCTTTTATAGCCATAGCTGAGATTTCATTGAGCACTTATTAAGTGCCAAGCCTTGTGACAGGCACATTGTACAAAGCATCTCATTTGATTCTCCAGTCCACCTTGTGAAGATATAATTGGTTTCCTTTGCAGATAAGGAAAGCGAGGCTCAAAGAGGTTTGGTCCCTCTAGTCTGCTTGAGGAACAACTATTCATCCTGCAAAGCCCACCTCCTTGACTACGTGAATTGACCCTTTCTGTGTCCCTCTGAAACTGAGCAAGCCCCACTGCTGCACTCTCCCTGCGGGGTCATCGTGTACTTCTGCGCATTCACCTCATTAGACTTCGGGCTTAGGGAGTGCAGGGCCCAGGCCCGATTCATGTCCAGGTGCTGGGAAGCCACCTGGCACATCCTAAGTGCACAGCAGTGTGGGTGGCTGGATTTGAGTTGTTTGCCGCTGTGCACACATCAGCCCAGGAAAGTTCTTGCTTCATGTTTTCCTCCTCTGTCTTCTTAGAAATGTAACCTTAAATAAAATGCAGAAGTTTGAAGACTGTGAAGACCCAGCTTCCTGCACTCGCGCTGGATGGCCCATTCATGGGAACCCTGGGCTCCCCGTGTCATGGGTGCATGGACCCCACTTCTCCATGGGACAGGAACTAGGTCTGCCTCTTGGGGAACTCTCAGGAGGCCAAAGCCTGGCCAATGATCCTCGTGCATGTTTCACATTGTGGTGGGAGAGAAACGAATGGGGAAATGGCTTTTAAAAAAATTACAGTTTGTTGGATGCTGATCTTGCTTTCATTTCTAGGATCCCAAAGACTCCTTTGACTGATATTAGTCACAGATGATAATGATACATTACATTGCTCAAAGTGCATTTATCGACCTAAGAACACTTATTAGGCACCTATATCAATCCAGGCTCTTAGCTGGGCACTCAGGATTAAAAAAAAAATGAACATTAGCTCCCTGTCCCTAAAGAGGTCACAGTGAGGTTGGGGACCCTCTCTGGAGGCCTCCCCAGGGTGACCCAGAAGTTTGTCTATGAAACGGGGGCAGTGTGAGGTTGGTGCGGGGAAGTTAGACTGGGCGGGGAGTCACCAAGGCTGCAGGATGTGGGGGAGCTCCGACGCTCACCTCATCTTGTTTGCGTTCGCAAGAATACCACAAGGTGAGCACAGCAAGCTTTCCCTGTTGCCATTTTGTGAGTGAGGCCACTGAGGCTCAGAATGGGCAAGTAACTTGCCTAAAGTTGCACAGCCAGTAAGCCACAGAGGGAGAATTCGAATCTCCAAACCCACTGCTCTTTTCACTCTGCTGCCTCCTTTCACTCGCTCACAGCTATCAGGTGCTTTGGCGCAGGGCGGGCACCGGGCTTCCCAGGCGAGAAGGACCGAGGCCCCTGCCTTCAGGGCGCTTACAAGTTAATGGCAGAAACAGGCAGATACGTAAGAATTGTCAGGCCTAGTTAGGGCCAGGAAGGAAACAGGCTAGAGAGGAGGAGGGGCAGACAACTGAACCTGGGAGGGTGGTCGGGTCAGGGCTTGCTCAGGAGGTGACATGTAATCTGAGACTCGAAGAATGAGAAGGATCTCGACATGCGGAGCCCCTGGGGACGTGTGTGGCATCCGTTCTATTTGGATGGAAACTGTGATATTCGGGGATTAAAGTGAACCAGAACTCTTGGGTCCTGCCCTCACTGTAGCACCGTGCCTGGGTGTGTGAGCACAAGTGCGTGCGTGCGTGTCGTGTGTGGGTGGGAGGCCGATGCAATTAGGCCCAAACCCCACTTCCAGGCGGGGGAAGGGAGGAAACAGAAAGAGGCCCTCACAGTGCCAGCAGCGCCTGGCGAAGTGTCTGTCTGCACTTGGGGCCGGGGCAGACTGTGGTTCAGTTCCTGGCCATGCTGTGCACAGGTTATGTCATCTGCAAAATGGGCCCTGAAATGCCCACTCTGGGTGGCTGTTGCAGGCATTAAGTGAATGAATGTGTGCCAGGCACATGGGCCGTGCCTTTAGGGGAGGAGGAGGAGGAGGATCGTGTTAAACATCACATCAAAGGGCTTCTTCGTCTCCAGCAGGGTCCAAGCCCAACCTCTGTCCAGAGTGGAAGGTGCACAACTGAATCCAGCAGGTTTAAGGTCACACCAAGGTGAGAAGATGCAAGCTGACCCTCTCTGCTACACTCTTTGCACCTGGCTCTCTGAGGGAGGCTGCCTGGCCTGGGACAGCAGTGTCCTCGGAGGCCGGGTACATGCACACGGCCCGCACACCCTAGATAGAGGAGGTCAGTGTCAGGAGCTCAAGGGCCACTCCACTCTATATTTCTAAGTGCTGCTGGGACCCCTGGGAGGGGCTTCACCGTGGGGAGAAGGCTGCAGATGCCAGGGACAGGCAGGATTTGTGTGGCAGGCCCTGTCTTCAGATCCTGTCTTTGGAGAGAGGATGCCCTAGTTCTATCTGATCCCCTCGTGAGAAAGAGGAAGCTACGGTCTGACTTCAGCTAAACCGGCCCGAACAGGAACCAGGGCCCCCTTGAGCGCTGGCCACGATGAACCCAGGCCTTGACTCTGGGTTTCCGTTTTAAAGGTTGGGTCCCGGAGTAGGGGATCTGCAGAGGCAGCTCAGTCGCCTGCAGTCGTCGTGCTCCTTCCAGCTGCCCAAGGAAGCTGCCTGCCTTTCCCTTTAGAAGGGGCTCCGTGGCTCTGGGCATCCCAGGCCTTTGCCCCACCAACCTGACAGAGGTGGCCCAGCCTTGGCAAGGGCTACAGTCACTTGGAGGAGAACCCTGGCGGGGGGACAGGCTGAGATGCACCAGCGCCCACCTTCGCCTTCATCTCCTGTCGACTGTGACTTTGCACATCGGAAAAAGTCTGTTTTTTTGTTGTTGTTGGAGAAGGAAGCTGAGGCTCTGAGAGGTTAAGTGACTTGCCTGAGGTCAGGGACCCACCCCCAAACATACACTTGACTTTGGCTCAGGAGTGAGCAGAAGCATTTTTACAAAGATCAAATGCTTAATGTCCTCTTTGGCTCCCTCCTCCTACAAAGAAGGTGTCCTCCAGATCTGCACCATCCAGTACGGTGGCCGCTGGCCACACGTGGCCAGTGAGCACTGGAAACGTGGCTGGCCCGAGTGGAGACGTGCTGAGTGTGAAATACACACTGGATTTCAGAGACTCGATGGGCAGAAAAGAGGGCAAAAATCTCAATCCTAATTTTTATATTGATGGCATGGAAATGATATTTTGGACATAAAATATCTACAGAAACTAATTTCACCTGTTTCTCTTTTTAAATGTGGCTGTAAGGCCATTTAAAGTTGCATCTGTGGATTGCGACTGTGGCTAGCGCCATCGTTTATGGGGTGCCGCTGCTTCAGAAGGTCCAGCGACAGAGATGGTAAAAGGTGGCAGAACACGGAGGCAGGATGGCTTTGCGGGGCAGACGTCTTTTGCTCCCCGGACTTGCTTTCCCAGGGAGACTGCGTAGATAGGTTGGAAGCGCCGGCCGGGATACGGAGAACTGTCTCCCCCGCAGTCAGCGTGAAGCCAGCAGGGCAAGGCCAGGGCGTGGGCTTTGGAGCCAGCAGCTCCACTCTCTGCCGCAGCACCTGCCAGCGGTGTGCCCTGGGACCTCTGACTCAGCCCTAAGCTTCAGTTTCCTCATCTGTAAAATGGGACTGTGACACGGATCCCGCCTCAAGGGTCCTTAAGAGGATTAAACAAGGCAGAGCATGCCTAGCACCCACCACAGTACTTGGCACTGCCCGAGCTCAGTGAGTTTAGATGACACGTGTAAATCATTAAAGTGCTAAAAGGCAGCCTAGAGACCAGGATAGGTTGGTTTTGGATTAACAGCATTTGGGATCTGCATCTCACGGATGCCCCGACGCCTCCACTGCCCTCATCGGCCTCGCCTTGCTCACCTGGTCCATGGGTAGAAATGGGCAGGTTGGCGGTTGGCACGTGCAGACGCGGTGGCCTCAGCAGAGGGTGGGCCCCGAGTCTTGTCCGCCAGGCTCTGCTCGATGGCCATCTGCATCAGCTCTTCCTCGCTCAGGCTGCTGTACAGGCTGTACTCCTCGTGCCCGATGGTGCCCTGGCTGCCCCGAGCACTGATCTCCGTGGCCATCCTCTTGCCTCCAGAAGGGACACTCTGTGGGGAGGAGGATGTGGCAAATCAGAGAACCCTGTAAGGAGACCAAAACCACCCTGGTCACAAACAGTTTAGCAAGATAGTTATGTTGCCCACAGGGAAGACTGTGCACTCCACTGGCAATCACACATCCATTTTTTATTCCTTCGTTTGGTCATATGGTCCAACCACCCATCCATCTACACGTCCATCCATCCACTCATCTACTCATTGACCCATCCACCCATCTAACCACTCATCCACCCATCCATCCATCCATCTATTCATTCTCCCATACAGCCATCTGCCTAGCCACCCACTTATATACCAATCCATCCTCCCATTCATCCACCCACTCCATCCATGTATCCAACTATCCAACCACCTAGCCACCCACCCATCTATCCATCTACCCACTCAACCATTTATCCATCTATGCTCTCATCATTCACTGCTCATCAATCTATACAACCTTCCAATCATCCATCCATCCACCCATCCTCCTATTTGCTCACTAATCCATCCATCCATCCATGAATCTATCCATCCATGTACTCATCCATTCATCTGTCCAACCATCCAACCATCTGCCCTTACCCCCATTATCCATCCTCCTGTCTGTCTGCCCCCACACCCATTTATCCATCCCTCCTCTCACACATCCGTACATCTATCTATCCAATCATCTGTCCATCCACCATGTATTTGTCCATTTCAGACAGCCTATCTATATGTGTAGGCTTGTTTGTACATTAACTAAAAGCCTACTTGTTGAGCACCCACTCTGACTCAGGTACTCTTCTAAGCACTGTGGATACAACGATGATCCCAACAGACAAACATCCCTGCCCTCATGGGGCTTACACAGAAATACATGCATTCCTTCCTTCCGAGTACCAGAAGCATCCTACCCTGGCATCTCTCCATTTTTCTGCCCCGTGGTAGGGCTGAGAATGCTAGGAATCGGACACAGGTCCACTACTTGAGATCGCGTGATCTAGTTAAAATCGATCATTAAAATAATTTTCCATGTGAATCCCAGGCACTCCCTTCTAAAAATATGCCTCAAAGAGAAATGGGCTTTGGTCGGGAGTCAATTGCTTTTAGAAAATGAAATAGAATCAACTAAGCCTGATTTTCGTTTTGACTGGCTGACTTGCGCGGTGACTGCAGGTCAGTGGTTCTTGGCCCTGGAGGAACATCGGAATCACATGAGGTCTTTTTAAAAACACCCGAAATACCAGTGCTGTACTTCGGTTTGTTCAGCAAACATCCACTGCCCTCCTGTGGAGGCAAATGTCTCCCATCCCTTCCCCATTGATGTGGGACCCAAGTTCGCATGACTCGCTCTGGCCAAGGAGTGCTGATGGACAGGAGGCAAGCAGACACGTGACACGCATGTGCAGCGGGGTTTGCTCTTGCTCCTCTGCCATCAGCTAGAGAAGAGCTCCCCACCGAAGCTGCTGCCCTTCAGCCCCAGCTCCAGAGAGAATGCCGAGGGGACCGCCGGAGCCCAGCCTGCCTGGAGGAGCCCCGACCCCCAGCAGGGCCTGGCAGCCCGAAGCTGGGTCTCCCGGCCTGGGCTGGCCTGCAGATCCAGAGCAGGAGAGTGGATGCTTATTCGACGTGCTTTGTTACGCAGCATTCAAAAAGCCAGGACAAGCACTTCACAAAGACAACATCCAAATGGCCAGTAACCAAAAGTAAAGGCACTTAACTTCACGAGTGTTTGGGGAAATTCAAATTAGAAGCCCAGTGCAATGCCAGCACACACCCACCAGAATGGCTCCAGTGAGAAAGATGGGAAACACCAAGAGTTGGGCGGGATGTGGAATAACCGGGATTCTCCCAGCATTGGCAGGAATGTAAAATGGTAAAGCCACTTTGGAAAATTGATTCTAGTTGTCAAAGCTGAATATAAAGACCTAAAATTCCCCTCCTAGCTATATGCTCAAAAGAATTACGTGCATATGTTCACCAAAAGACAAGGTCAAGAGTATTGATAGCCGTACTTTTCACAATGAACCCAGCCAGAAACTAACCAGACGTCTACCAACATTTGAATGGGTGAATGCACTGTGGTATGTTCGTGCGATGGGGAGCATGCACCAATGAAAACAAACAAACTACAGCTACATCCAACAACAAGGATGCATTCTACAAGCCCTATAAAAAATAACATATATACACGATTCGATTTATATCAAGTTCAAAAACAGGCAAAACTAACTTATGGTGATAAAAGTGAGAAAGTGGCCACCTTTGGCAGGTTCCTAAGGGGGAGGGGCGGGGAGGGAGGGTGTGTGGAAGGCGTCTGGGAGCCCCTTGTGTTGTCCTTCTCCATTTGAGTGGTTACACGGCATGGCTGCCTTTGTAAGCATCCCTGGAGCTGTTCACGTGTCATCTGTGCACTTCTATGTGAGCACATCGTACTGCAATAGCATAGCTACTTAAAACATAGAGAAAGTAAGTTTTAGAAAGTACCGATTCTTGCGCCCCATCTCAGACCAGTTAAGTCAGAATCTTTAGGAGCCTGGCCCAGGTATCAGCCTCATTTGATGAGCTCCCCAGGTGACTGGGGACCTCCTCCTTGGAGAATGGCCAGCCATAAAGCACAGGCAGATGCAGGACCCTCACTGGAGAGGGGAGGAGTGAGCCCCTACACTAAGCTGAGCCCTTTATAGAGATTCTTTTGTTTAATCCCTGGACCAGCCTTATAAAGTAACAACTGTTGCTCTGCCAAGCACCAGCAAACGAGCTATTAAATCTGGGTTCTTCCAAACACAGCTAGAGGAGGCTGAGGACCTTGAAGATGGCAAGAGGGCATCTGGGAGCAATGACTTCCATCCTCTGCTCCTGTCCTTCCTGGCACCCCTCCCCTGCGCCTGCCTCTCTCCATGGATTCTGGCTGGCCCAGGCTTGACCGCCTGCCAAGCCCCAGAAGTGGCCTCCGGGGTGGGCGCCCAGCCTCAGCCTCCTCCCCCACCCACTGTCTTCTCTGACGCCCCAGACCCCACACCCTAGGAAGTCCCTCCTCTAACGGAATAAAGCCTGTGCTGCTTGGCCTGGCTTCCGGGTCCTCCAAACTCTGGTCCTCCTGCTCCCTTCTCCTCTTCGTCCACACACCTGACCTTCCAGCCGGGGTGGATGGCACGCCTTTCCCCAACACACAGCACAGCCCTTGCTGGGGCTGTGCCTGGCTCGCCCTCCTCTGTTCTGCGCTGCCAGCACTGCTCCTCATCACTCAAGGCCCGGAGCACGTGCCCCTCTTCCGGGAAGCCTACCCAGATTCTTCTGAGAAAGAGAACTTCTTCTTCTGGGAGAACTTCTCCTTCTGGGCTGTGGTCAGTGGTTCGTGTGTTCCCTTGACCCTGGATCCTCTTCCCAAGGCCGGCGCCCCTTCACCGCCTTGGTGAGGAGGCTGAAGTTCCCGGCGCGGCTGGTCAAATCACCTCCGTCACACGCCCTCTTCCCCGCCTTCCCTGACCATAGATCCTGGCTTTGCCCAGGCCACAGTGTGCCGTGTGCCACGGATAAATCACAGTTGTTCCAAGCCGGGGGTGGGGGTGGGGGACCATCCTGTCCCCCTGGCCAGTGACCAGCCTAGAGGCAGGCTGGGGTGCTCTTAGGAAAGACTTTCCACCCAAATAAAAGAAATCAGTGAAGAAAATGACTCCTTGCCCCAACGCCTGCCTTATACTTGGAGAACTTGATGCTCGGAACTGTGGCAGCCACATTGTGACTGCAAGAGGGACAGAGTGGCTGGTACAATGACTTTGACAGAAGGAACGACAGGTCTCTGGGCCCCTCGTTGTATGCTGAGCTGCTGGACCGACACTGCGTCCGCCCACCCTAGCCGACTTGCCGGTACAGACTGAAGGTCCTCGTGGTTTTGGTCAACGTTGGCAGGGTTTTCTGTCATACGCAGTCAGCGACATCTTAACAGATATCTTTAAAGAGTCTTAAAACACACCAAGGCCCTGACTGCACCCCAGACCCATGGACTCAGAGCCCCCAGGGCCGGGCCCACCTGCCGCAACGTTCGAGGCTCCTCTGGTGATTTTAGTGCGAACCAAGATCAGCAATCCAGATGGCCGCTCTGTGGTCCACACCATGGGAGGGGAGGGATGTCGTGTGAGACCTCAAAATCATTTTACACCCGACATTTGAGGTGCTACTTTGTGCAGCAGCAAAAGCATCAGTTTCATTTATTGTATAAAGAGCCCAGGACTTGGAACCAACCATAAACCACTTGGGTTTATGTCCCAAATCAGCCAAGAGCACCTCTTCTCCTCTCTTGGGTCCTCAGTTTTCTGTCTGTTAAATGGCAGGGTACACTAGAGCCTGTCCCACGGCCCCCATACTGGCAGGGGCACCCGGGCAGCCAGGAGGGTCCTCCTCCCCAGCTGGCCCAGGCCTGGCTTCCCACCCCTTCCCTGCTGGGGTCCCTGCGGGGTCTGGGCTGGCCCACGTCTGCCTTAGGAGGGGTGGGGCAGGGCTCTGCCCGGTGAGAAGTGACCTACTCTCTGGCTTCTCCAGAGCTGGGGGTCATCTTTACCCACCCACCTGGTGCAGAGCAGGGCTCAGCTTGTGCCCAGTGCCTGGCCTGACACCATGGTGCCCCTAAATGAAGGTGTCTGCTCGAAGACAGGGGAGAAAGCAGGAAGAAAATTGGACTAAGAGTCATAGACCTAAGTTGTCATCTGCATGCTGATGTTAAAGTGCTGTGCGACCTCAGCTAAGTCGATGTCCCACTCCGGGCCTCAGTTTTCCCATTGTAAAAGGAGGATTTGAGGCTAGAAGGTTTCTATGGCTCTTCCAATTCTGAAGACTCTGCAACTCACTGAGACATTTGGTTTAGCTCTGTGTTATCAAACCCCAAACTCCCGTCCCTGGGGATCCCCTGTGGCCACCTGCACAGGTCCCCATAAGGAAAGGGCTTAGCATTGGTCATGGGGGAGCAGGTGGGAGTGGATGGATCTCAGGTCTGGCTGTCATGACCCCTAGGTCTAATTTCAATTTTGCAAATATGTGACCTTGGGCAAGTCACTTCCCCTTTCTGGGCCTCAGTTCCTTTATCAGTAAAAATGAGAATGAGGCTAGCTGCTTCACTGCGTTGCAGAAGCAACACGTGTGCTAAGGTTTTGGGGGGGCAGTTTATGGGTCGTAAAGCAATTATTTAATGGGGACCCCTCCAGTCCCTCATCTCAAGGCAGCTGCTGGCCCTGCAGCCTGCTATGGGCCAGTCAGAGGCTCACAGACAGCAGTTGGCCACAGAGCCCCTTCCCTGACCACGAGCCTTCCTGGAGGTGATGGCAGCCAGGTGATGGTCACTTGGTATTAAGTCAGCCAGGTAACAGTCACCTGGAACGGCCAATCCCGCAGCTAATTCCAGACTCACTAGCCCCTTCCCGAGCCTCTCGCCCAGGTTGGACATCATCCAGAGACCTGGCATTTGCCCTGTCATTGCACTCACGACAGCCATGGAAAGAAGCAGCTTTTCTACTGAATTAACTTAGTTCCTCTCCAACCTGCTCCTTCCAAAGGGAACTTGCTGCCTCTACGTCATGGGTCCCACTTCACAGACGAGGCAATTAAGTTTCAGAGGGGGAGAAGAAGGGTTTGCATGAGGACAGGCAGCTGGAAAGTTGGGATTTGAAGCCTGATCCTCCAACCTCAAACCCAGTGCTCCTTCTGGCAACAATTCCTGGGGCGCTGATGCAGCCGGCGCACAGGTGGGTTCTGAGCAGGCGCGTCCTCACCCAGCCGCGGCCGGCTACCCGGCCTGGTGCCCCGGCCTGCATCCGTGCACTGGGCTCCATGCAGGCCCTTTGCCCTGAGAGGAAGGACGAGGGAGAAGGGGCTAAACCTTGGCAGGACTGGAGAGACAGGCACCCTGCCTTTGAGAAGACAGACTCCCTGCCCCGCTGTGGGGCCACCTGTCCCTTGTTGTCCCCACCGAGGTCCTCAGCCTTTGAGAGTTCTTGGGTAAGTTATGCACCTTCGGTTTCCTCGTGCATAAAAGGGAGAGGTTAGTAAGTATTATTGGGGGTTGGTGGTGAATCAGTGGGGCCCCCGTGTGCCCAGGCTCAGCGGTGAGCCTGGCCGTTAGCAAGTGTGACACACGGGCTGCTTCAAGACGCCCCCTCGCTGGACCGATGCCATCGTGAGTGGGTGACGCCTGCCAAGGGTACTGTGGGGTGTCTGCCAGGGGGCAGGTCTTGCTGCTCAGCCTTAGCACGAGGGGGAAGTTACGAAGCAGCCTGTGGCATTAGCTTCACCGAGTTCAAATTCCAGCCTTGCTTATTAGCTGGGTGACAGTCTCAGCTCCTCTGTCTGTAAAATGGACATAGTCAGAGCAATTATTTCCTGGGAGGAGGGACAGTGATCCTGGGTGAAACCATGGCCCTTTTTTGACCACGGTTTCCCCTTGTTGTCTTCGTGCTACCCAGCTTGACTTCTGAGTCCTCTGCCTGGGGGCTGGGCCACCTTCTGGGCCCCTCCCTACAAATCCAGGGCCTGCCTGGAGGGAGGCCAGCAGCCCCAGGGGATGCTCTGGGAGGCTGATTGGGATAAAAATAGCCCTTTCCCAGGGAAAGCAGGAGTCTAAAGGGCTTTGCCCAGTCCAGCCAGGGGCTGAAGAGGGAGGGGCATTCAAGGGCTGTCCAGTCCAAGGCCAGCTTGGAGCAGGGGAGACCAGGCCATCTGGGGGCCTCCAGGAGCCCCTCTCTTGCCCTCCTTGCAGCACCCCAAACACTGGCCCCAGGGGAGCCGCCACCTCCCCCCAGGTGGCATCTGTAAAGTGGCTGTGACAGTGTTTCTTGAGTTACATGCAAAGCTCTCGGAATAGTGCCTGGTCCATCCGGAGCTGATGCTCTTCTAAGCTGGGCCTCAGTCACTACATCTGTGAAGTGGGCAAAGCAACGTGGACTCTTGCAGGGCTGTGGTGAGGATTACACACTAGCATCTGGAAATTGGTCGTTTTTTACCCCAGTTCCTTCCCCTCCCTACACATCCAGGGTCTGCCTGGGGGGTCTGCCTGGCAGTGGATGGGCTGGGGTTTGTGTGGTTGTTTGGGGGGCTGTGGTGGGAGAAGGTCACTCCCTGGATGTCTTATCAGAAAAGTAGGGGCCAGAGGGGACACAGCTGGGAGGGTGGGACCCAGAAGAAGGGTGGTGGCCACACAGGGACTTAGGTGGGGTGTGTGAGGCTGAGTAAGCCACTTTCCATCTGAGCTGTGTTTGCACATGGAGCTGCTCACCAGCCTGCCCTGGTCTGCATCTCCTCCACCAGGAAGCCTCCCTGGTGGCTCCTAAGGAGCACAGATGTTTACCGTGCGGTGGGAGACGGTGTCGTGGCCCTCGTGCCCAACTGCCTCTACTCATCCCCAGCTCTGCCACCTACTGGCTGCGTGATTGGGAGCAGGTTACTCACACCCTTGGTGCCTCACTTTGCTCTCCTGTAGAATGGGGATGATTGTGGCATTGGCCCATGCTCTGATCGCCGTCAGAGAAGAGGCAACAGGTACAAACGCAGAGAACGGCTGCCGGCTTGCAGCCAGTGGCTCCCAAGAATCTGCTCCTGCTCCTGTCATGCTACAGCCCCCGGGACACTGCGGTTCTCTGCTCTGGCCCCAGAAAGCGGGCAAGCCGGCGGTGGCCGGTCCCTGCCAGGAGGACTGGCTGGGAGTTCTTTCCTGGCTGGCGTCCCCAGGGAGGCTCCGTCTCATAGGTTTGGATGCCCCACGCTCCCCTCCGTTTAGAAAGAGCAAGAACAGAAGCAAAAGTGAGCCCCAGGCCCAGCCTTCTCATGGCAGCTGTGGCCAAAAAGGAAAGCTGTGACGGTCAGCTCCACGGGCTGTGCGTGGAACCCACCCAGCCCTTCCAAGGGTCACTAGCGGGGTCGGAGGAGCTCGGGGAGCAGGGGGACCTCCACGCCCTCCAGCCTGGGTGCGGGATGGATGCTACCCCAACGCGTTCCAAATTCTCCACTCCCAGGGCCCCTCCCTGCGCACATGATCTGCTGTCCTAGAACTTGGGAAGGACCCGCTGCGGGCCCACTCCAGTCCCCTCGATCCTGGGCTTGAATTTCTGCACAAGGTGACCGCCTACGAATGGCGAGAGTGGCTGTTTGGCGAGCAATTCATTTGCATGAATAGAGCAGGGCCGGGCACATACTAAGCACCGTGCCAATATTTCAGTGAGGGTCCACTTACACCTTTTGGGTGTGGGAGTGGAGTGTAGACTGTTCAACGCAGCTCTTCTGCAAAGCCTTCGGTCTGGAGCCATCGGTCACCATCTGGTCACTACTGCCCACTGCGGCAGCTCACTAGTTATTTACTTATTTATCTGGAAGCCACCCCAAAAACAGAGTGAGAAAGAGGGCGATTGGAAGAGATGGAAGAAAGAAGAACCATCTCCCGCTTTTCCGTGGGAAGCATTTTGTCCAGGACAATGAGTATACATTCCACACAGGCCCAAAGGCCACTCTCCGAGGTGGTGCCCATGGGCACCAGCTCAGAAAAGCATCAGCCAGTGCCAAGTTTCCATTTTATCTTGTTGCTCCCTGGAGATTTTGAGTCTCCAGGCCTGTGGGTCACCTTCTTCTCCACCTCCCGAGTGGAAGGCAGCTCCCCTGCCTCCTGGACCTGCAGGGGGATGGCTTCCGCCCCGGCCCCACCCCACCCAATCTCTGTCTTCCCACTGCAGCCAGGCTGATCCGTGTGGCTCAGCCACATATGGCTCTGCACACAAGATCCCAGGCCCTGGCTCGTTTTCTGCCCAGGGCTCTACAAATGCCAGGCTCTGCCCTCTGTGCCAGCGGCCTGGGGCTGGCGTGATGGGGTGGGAAGGGCTGGCAGGTCGGCTTCCGAGCCTCCCAGCACTTCCGCCCAAGCGCAGCCCTGCCCGGCCCTGTTCTGTTCCCCTGGTGCCGGGAGACCGCAACCCTCACCTTGGTCCCTGGGAGGCAGAACACACAAGGGGTTCTGGAAGCTCTAACTACAGTTGGCAGAGCAGGCAGGGGAGGTCGGGGAGGGGGTGAGCTTCCAGAGCCCCCTCCCCACTCGAGCCCAGCTGCAGGCTGGCTGGCAATCTTTTCAGCTGGATCCCACCCTAATCTGCTAGGACCTTTGCCTTTCTTTTACCTTGCTCCCTCTGGGTTTGTTTTTGTCCTCTGCTGCCTTTATTTAAACCTTTCTCTTCTCTTTCTGCTGTCCCTGTCTCTTTCCTCTCTCCTTTCACTCCTCTCTTCTTTAAAAAAAAACTAGGCAGGTTAGGAAGCAACTTACTTTTTTCTCATTACCACCTGCTCAAAGCATTCCTCTCAAGCACAAAGCTCTTAACGCTTCATTTATATTCCTGGCATTAACTATTCTAAGAGATGCTGCCAAGGAAAGAGAGCTCCAGATAAAAACCACTCTGGAGGCAGCCTCCTCCTCCAGGCAGCCCGGCGTCTTGCAGCTCAGAATGGAAGGTCCCTGGGAGGGCCCAGAGATATTTTTGTGCCTCCTTCGGGAAGACTCTTTTGGATCTAGCCTGTCCACAAAATACGGGCACCTTATGATGCCTTGGCTGTGCCAGGGACAGTTCCCTGGGTGCACGATGATCCTGTTTACCACGCCGAAGCGCTGGCTCCAGCACCGTTTAGCTCTCTGGCCTTAGGTCAGACCCTTAGCCTCTCACAACCTCAGTTTCCACATCTGAAAAATGGGAGTAACAATCACGTCTAACTCATGGCAGCCCTGGCCAGAGTCACTGAGGGGAATCTCCGCAAGTGCTTGGGCAGTGCCTGCTCACAGTAGGTGCTCAGTGAATGCTTGCTGGTGTTGATTGTGCTGCTACTCATTGTAAGGTCACCGTGGGTGGATTATACAGGCTCCCACCCCAGGGAGGAGGAAGAGGGTGCCCCTCCTCCCCTGCTGACACGAGGCACCCATGGCCTGGCCTATCTGCACGAGAATCGATGATGCAAACCAGCACGGCACCCAGCAGAGCTGCCGCTGGCCCCTTGAGGATGCTGCATGGCACACAGACCTGCCACCAGCTTCGGGGACCCGTTCAACTGTGTTGGAAGTGACTTGAGCATCTACCGCTGGTTGCCTCACAGCACTTCTGCCCAGGCCTCTGGTGGCAGAGGTCAAGGCTGTGGCAGGGGTGCTGGCCCCAGCTGGCTCTGCCTGAGCCCCTCGCAGCCCCCTCTAGCCCCCGCCTCACAAAGCGAGGAGGATGCCCCTGTCCTGGGCGGAGCTCAACCTCTGCTCCGCTTCAGGCCTTCGACATTCATTTGCCCTCCGGAAGAATCTCAGGCCTCCCTGCCCCTCAACCCAGTCCGTGCCCCGGGCTGCCCAAGCAGCCGCCTGAAGCGCAATTCCACCTGCCCCTCCTCTGCTCACAAATTCTCAGAAAAGTTTCCATCTTCTCACCTGGCCGGGGGGGAGCTGCCTCCCCCCCAGCCTCCCCTCCCAGCTTCTCCCTCACTTCTCACTGCAGGGCCCTTTGCCAGCCACACTGCACTTCCCACCAGCACCCCAGGCGCCCCCCACCCAGGTTGCGCCCCACCCACCTTTTAGAAGGCCTCCTTAAATGTGTCGTGCATACATGTGTGTGCACACACACTCCCCCCCCCACCACCGAGGTGTTCCAGAGCTTTGTTAAATCTCACATGCATAGTAGCGTTTCTGTCTGATTCCTCCCAGAAACCCCAAGCAGCTGTAGCTACAGCACCTTGTCTGCCCACACCACCGAGCATGCGTAGGCACTCAGTAAATGCTACATTAAATTGACTCCCCACGCATGAAAATACCTATCTGCTCACCTGACCTGAAAGCACTTCTGAAAGTCATTTGTTTGCAGCAGACATTGCCCGAGGCCTGTGGACCCAACAATAGCATCATTGATAACTCCCTTCCCATTTCCATTTTTAGAAGTGCACGGCAGAGTTACGTTTTGAGCGAGAGTCCCCCAGAAGAATGGGAATGTGCATGCAAATTGCTGATTCTCTGTCCCCCAAATCCAAAGTGAAGGTCACCGGCATGCCGTGTAACTCCAGAGAACAGGAGAGAGAAGGAAAGGCCACAACGCAGTGTGACCGCAAGAGGTTTCCTGCAAGTACTGCAGCCCTAAGTCCCAGCCACAGGATCGTTTGCTAGGTCTGTGTAAGAAAGTTGAAAGCATGCATTACCTGTTAGGCTCTGAACAAGGCTACCATTCAGGGACAATAAAACCGTTTTTCTTGACAGTGTCTTAATTCAGAACATCCTTCCCGACTTTTCCTTCTGCCCTGGCCCCAAGCTGCTGGCTGCTCTGCCAGGCAGTTCTGAAACGCTCTCCTTTGAAGCAGGGAGTTTATTTCAGGCCCACCGCATGACCAGCGAGGACAAGCCAAACTATAAGATGTTATGAATCTCAGATTTCCGGCTTGAGGATTGCACCGAGGAAGCGGCGGTCCTGCCTTGCGTCCCTCCAGGTGCATGGGATGCAGACTCTCGCTGCAGAGATCACCTCGGAGCTTCGGCCTCACGTGATGTCATCATTTGTGATCCTTGACATGGAGGCCATATATGGGTATGTTTCTGGAACTACCCGGGAGCGAGCGAGCGAGGAGAGAGAGATGCAGAGAGTCACAGACAGGAAGACAGGGAACGAGGATGGAGAGGCGCGGAGTTAAAGAACGAGGAGCAAGGGAGGGAGGAGTGGGAAGAAACGGCCAAAGGGGAGGGCAGGCCAGACGGGAGGAAGGAAGACGGATGGGCGAAAGAGAAAGGAAGAGAGAGGGAGGGCGGGATGAAGGACTCCGTGTGAAAGTCCTTTGGGGAAATCGAGGCTTGGTGCTGAGCATGCAGCAGGTGCAGCAGGTGGCAAAGCCTGACATTTGGAGACACCAAGGTGTCCTGCTCTTGGCAGCTGTGGGGTGGGGCCAGGGGCACAAAGGGCAGGGGCATAATCCGACCAACCAACACAAAACACCCGGGCAGGCCCTGGGCACCTTCCTCAGGCCCAGGAAAGATCGTCCCCTGCGTCTGGGATGGGTCCAGTGGCAAAGACAGCGCACGCACAGCCACAGGCATCGAGCATCCAGGATGTGACCAGGGCACTGCCAGGCACTTACACTGCTCGCAGCTCAGGCCCCAGAGTCCAGGCCCAGAAATGTCACTTGGTCTGTTAAGTGGAAAATAATTTCCATTTCAATGGCCGTTGCCCTTGGAGGACGTTGGGTTTATGACAGCCGTGGCAGGATTCTGCATCAGCTCAAACCCAGGAAACTTCAGGACGCCTTTACACTCATTTCAGATATTCCACAGGGAAATAAATCTCAGTGACTACAAGGTGCCCTGGGCTTGGGTCGAGGTTCTGGAGGTCTGACTGGCACTGGGGTTGGAAGGGACAGCATCGGTTCCCGCCTGTCTCCCTGCTACTCCGGCACCTGCCTGGCTATGCTTTGCCCCAGCTGAGAGGGTCTCCCCAGGCCACTGTGGCTGGGTGGTCCCTCAAGGTTAGCTCTGGCTCAGCCCCTTCCGGGCCCACGTGCCAGGAATGGAGGGGAAGGGCGGAGACGGGGCCCTCGACTCTCTGTACTGTTCAGAGACTTTCCTCAGCAGTAAGACGTCCTCGTGGGCTCTGGGAGATGTTTCCCTGGTTCTTGCTGCTTTCCTGAGCTCCTTGCTGGAGACAAAACACAGGTGCCTGCTTGCTGTCTGTTGCTTGCGCCTCCGCAGATCCCTTGGGGAAGGATGGCCCATGAGAGGTCCAGTGCCCCTTCTTGGGTCGCCCCCTACCTTGCCCTCTCAGTCCAGTCAAACCTCTTGCAGTCAAAAGAGCTGGAGAAACTCAGTTTCCAAATCCTGCCGTCTTATGCCTGGACTCAGCTTTTTTTTTTTTTTTTTTTATTTACTTATTTTTGAGACAGAGTCTCACTCTGTTGCCCAGGCTAGCGTGCAGTGGCGTCAGCCTAGCTCACAGCAACCTCAAACTCCTGGGCTCAAACGATCCTCCTGCCTCAGCCTCCCGAGTAGCTGGGACTACAGGCATGTGCCACCATGCTCGGCTAATTTTTTCTACATATATTTTTAGTCGTCCAATTAATTTCTTTCTATTTATAGTAGAGACGGGGTCTTACTCTTGCTCAGGCTTGTCTCAAACTCCTGAGCTCAAACGATCCTCCCATCTTGGCCTCCCAAGGTGGCGTGAGCCACCATGCCCAGCCTGGACTCGGCTTTTAAAAATCAAGAGCCCAGACCAGGCGCGGTGGCTTACGCCTGTAATCCTAGCACTCTGGGAGGCCAAGGCAGGTGGATTGCCCAAGGTCAGGAGTTCGAAACCAGCCTGAGCAAGAGCGAGAAGTTGTCTCTATCATAAATAGAAAGAAATTAATTGGCCAACTGATATATATAGAAAAAAATTAGCCAGGCATGGTGGCGCATGCCTATAGTCCCAGCTACTCGGGAGGCTGAGGCAGGAGGATCGCTTGAGCCCAGGAGTTTGAGGTTGCTATGAGCTAGGCTGACGCCACGGCACCTACTCTAGTCTAGACAACAAAGCGAGACTCTGTCTCCAAAAAAAAAAAAAAATCAAGAGCCTAAATTATGTATGAAGAGTCGCAGGAAACAGAAAATGCACCAGGGTGGACCTGAGAAGAGGGCTGGCCAGGCACAGCTGGGTGCGTACATGAAAACCTCACCCTGCTGCACTCACAACAACCTTCCAAGCAAGCGCCATCATCACTCCCATTTCACAGATGAGGAAACTGAGGCTCAGAGAGGTTCGGGAGTTTGTCCATAATCCCACAGTGATGGCTTAGTTATCTGAAGCAGTTATGTCTGACACGAAGGCCAATGCCTTCAGCTACAGCTGTATTCCCCATGTGATGGGGAACCCAAATGCTGGGGCAGAAGGAGCCCCACAAGGCAAGATAGAAAAATTCCCAAAGTGCTAGGATGCTGCATAGTGGTTCCTATGGGAAAAGAACCTTCTAGCCTAAAAAAAAAAACAAAAGTGAAAAACAAAAGACCTGGGGTGCAGTGGCTCATTCCTATAATCCCAGCATTTTGGGTGGCTGAGACAAGACAAGAGGATGGCTTGAGGTCATAAGTTCAAGACCAGCTTGGGCAACATAGTAAGACCTGTCTCTACAAAAAGTCCAGAAAAATTAGCCAGGCATGACAGTAGGCACCTATAGTTTCAGCTATTCAGGAGGATCGCTTGAGCCCAGGAGTTTGAGGCTGCAGTGAGCTATGATGACACCACTGTACTCTAGCCCCGGCAAGAGAGTGAGACCCTGGTCTCAAAACAAAACAACCACAAAGAACTCATCCAGACTGTCCTATGTACATACTGTCCTGTAGACCAGCAGACAGTGCCCTCTGGGTGAGGACTTCTGCTCCTCTGTCCCCATGCCAAGGAATGCAGCATCAAAGTGTCCTCTTCTTTTCTTGGAACCTCCTCTGCTCATGGTCCAACAATAAAGGGGCATTTTTCTGGGGTTTCAGCCAGGGCCGTCAATTCAAGCCTGAAGGACCTTTGCAGGGGTGCACCAGGTGGGGACCAAACCCTTGGTTGGCCCTTTTACATTCTGTTCCTCCTCTGAGACTTAGAGCAGCTGTCTGGTGGACAGGCTGGATGGGTTATGCCCAGTCCCCAGATGAGGATACAAGTGTGCCAGTGGGGCCAAGCCAGGGCCTGACCCCAAAGACCCTACTCCCAGCCCCTCCTCCTTCACGGGGCCACATCTTACCAAGACAGACCGCCACTCACAATTTCAATAACTCCCTCTGTGATGTCAACAGACAGGCCAACCCTGTGTTTGTCTCAGGCTTTGTGGACCTTCCCTGGCAGCAGCAAGCTTCCTGGGACTGGGATGAGTTAAGGACCAGGGCAAAGGCAGACATTCATCAGTTTATACTGGTAGCTTATCTCCAACATGCCTACTATCCATTCCTTCCCTACACGTGTGTGCGCGCGCGCGCGCGCACACACACACACACGCCAAACTCCGTCCAAAAGCTGAGTCTATTCCTTCCCTCCCCTTGAATTTGGGCTATTTTTAGTGACTTTCTTGACAATAGAATGCAGTGGAAGTGATGCTAAGACTTCTTCTTAAGTCAGTTCATGAGACACTTTGCAGCTGCCATGTTGGGAGGAAGCCCAAGCAGGCCGCGCTAAGAGGCCCTGGCAGGTGAGACACCACGTGAGAAGAGAGTGGCCAAGGAGCACCATGGCGCCATATGGAGGAGAGAAGATGCTGTCTTGGAAGTGTCCACCTGCAGCTGCTCCAGCTAATGCCACGTGGAGCAGAGACAGCCCCCCAGCAGAACTCAACTTCCTCATCCATAAAATCATGAGCTAGAATAAAGCGGTTGTTTCATGCCACTGAAGACTGAGGCAGCTGAGACGCAGTCATAGCCAGCCAGAGCATTCACCACACCTTCTCGGTGGTCTCTGTGCAGGTCTCCTGCCTGTGCTTCTCACAGAGCCCTCCAGAGAGGGAGTGCAGCGTGCTAGCCCCACAGGCTCTTTCCTGACTTTCTCTTGTCTTTGTTTCCATGAAAAAAAAAAAAAGACTCAATCTAATTTTTTTTTTTTTTTTTTTTACCTAACTCTTTGTGAAAGAATGTATCCCAGATCATTTCCCAGTTCTTGGGTTTATCAGACCATCAGCTCCTTTAGGCTGAGACTATATCTCACAGGGGTGTTGTGATCGCTCCAGCTGGAGGGGCCCTTGGCTATCATTGGTGTTCAGAGCCCTCGTTTCCTAGTTGAGGCCCAGAGAGGTGCTGTGACTTCTCTGGGGTCACCCAGCAAGATGGGGGAAGAGTAACTCACACACTGAAAACCATGCCAGTAGGAAGCATGACCCATGGGATCAGACCCTGGTGTCCTAAAGCAGAACCACTCTCCTGACACATGTAGGGACCGCTTCTGGGTGCTGACTTAATGTGGAGGGCAGGCAGTATGGCCCAGTGGAAAGAGAAGCATTTGGGCCTGCACTGAGCTTGAGTAAAACTGCCAGTTTTCCAAAGTCATGCCAGTTTGCATTCCCACCAGCCACCTCTAAGAGTTCTAGGTGCTCCACAAACTCACCGACATGTGGTATTTTCCATCTTTTTTCATATTAGCCATTCTGCTGGGCGTTAGCTGTACCTCATTGCAACTTTAATTTGCGTGTCCCTGATGACAAGTTACAGTGAGCATTTGAGAAGCCCTGGCCTTGGTGATTCCTGGGGCCTTTCCTCGGTCCCCAACTTTGCACTAGGCTCAGAGGTAGTTCTGGGGAACAGCCATCCAGGGAAGCTTTTTGTGGGGACAGGAGGAGGATGGAAGGGGAATAGATAGAAACCATGCAACTGGTCAACCTGCAGGTGGGCGGGAAGAAGGACATGGCCACCAAGGGGAAGCCCCGGGGTGCACACATGGCACCATGCCAGCGCTGCGCTCCCAAGCCCAAGCAGAAGCTGCCCCCTCTCTCTCCAGCCCTCACTCTGCTATATTTGCCTGCATAGCACCCATCACCTCTCTTACCTAGTATTTATTTATTGTTTGTTTACTGTCTGCTTCTTCCATCTACAATGGAAGTCTTTCTGTTTTGTGTCTACAAAAGTGCTTGGCACATATAAGTGCTCACTGAATAAATACTGAACACATGCACCCACACTGAAGCCACACAGACCCTCGGGCAGAACTGGGAAGGGCCTTGGTTCTGTCTGCCAGCCCTGATCTGGCCCTTGGCTACACATGCGCACGTGAGCGAACACACACACACACACACACACACACACACACACACACGTGTGTGCGCATGTGCACGCGTGCACACCCGGCCTCTCCCTTCCAGACTTCCCTCCTGTTCATTGAATCTGAAATCTCAGAGCAAAGGTGTGTGTGTGCACACGGGTAGGGAAGGTCATTCATAGAGCCCCACGCCCTGTCGGGAGAGTACGAAGGCGGAACCAAGACCAGCACATTTCCTAAGCCTGCAACAGCTTCCTCCAGGAAGGAGGGAAGGTGAGAGCAGGGAGGAAGAGCCAGCCAAGCGCAGGGAGGGCCAAGGAGCCAGGCTCTGAGTTGGTGCCAAGTCCTGGGACAGACTCTGACCCAGCAATGGAACATTAACTGCTAAAATAAGCACCCCTGTGGCCTGGCGTCCTGGCCTCCAGCCCTGGCCGCCTCCTGATATCAGTTTGTTTTGGTTTCAAATAACCAAGATGAAGAGGGACAGACAAGAGGCTGGCCCGTCCCCTGGCAGTGTTTGCAGGCGAAGTGGGCAGAGCAGACGGCAGGGCCAGGGGGAGGGCAGACAAGGCCAGGTCTGGGAGGAGGGAGGAGCATCTGTGGAGAGCGAAGGAGAGGAAAGGAATGGGGGAAGGTGGGGAGGGGAGATGGATGGACAGACAGACACACCTTTCTTCCTTTCTTCAAAATGTGCCTTTCTTCTTGGGCGACCCAGAACCAGCCCCCGCTCACCTCCCAGCTCCCGGGACCAGGGCTCGCTGCAGGGAGGGAAGACAGTGCTCCCCACCCACTGACCGCAACATGAGGGCCCCACCTGCACCCCTCAGCTGGGAGAGAGGAGTGGTGGGACACCCAGCTGTGGTGGAACACCTGCCAGGGTGAAGCTTCATCACCCAGCAAATGGGCCTTGCAAATGGCCACCTGCGATTAGCTGAGGGTGGCGTTCGAGGCCTCCCCTCCTGTGCCTCCTGCGTGTCCAGGCCCCGTAAGTCCTGCCCGCCCCTGCCCTGTTCTCTCCAACCCGCCACATGTGCGTAGAAGGGGAGCCAGTGGGGTCCTGTAAGGTTTCCATCAACATTAGCAGATCTGAGGAGCAAACCCAGGTGTGGGCAGTGAGCTGTCTGCAGCTGGCTGGGGCCTTCTAGAGCCAAGACCGACCCTTCAGACAAGAGTGGCCGGGACAGACCAGCAGGACAGAACGAACAGGCAGAGCCACAAGCTGCAGACTTGTAACACACGTAAGCACTGTCAACCATTTCAGCTAAGGAATTTAGAGACTTTTGTTGTGTCACAATATTTTAGTCTCTCTAGCAATTTGTCCTAAGGTGGCTGATAAATTTCTTGCTATATCTCTTTTTGCATAAACCCTGTAACAGAGAAAATAACTATACTCAGGAAACTCTAAGTCTATGGGAAGCAGGAAATTTTTTATGGTCAGGATGGATGTTGGGACCAAGTGGCCTGAAAAGACAAAGTGTCTCATTGAGTATTTGGTTAGGCTTCTGTGTGCCCCTCCCGGACCTGATCCCTCGGAATCAGCCCTCAGAGTCACATGCCCGCCTCTTCCACGATACTCCCGGGGCTAGAGAGAGGATGTTTGCAGTTTTAGTAGCAGGGCCTTGGCAGTGAATAACAGATTGGGCCCAGCGGGATTCAATAGTTTGAAATCCTGGAGGTGGCAGGTGAACTTGCTATTGACTTAATACTTGTCATGACTCTGAAAACCAAAGCAGGAGAATCAGCAATGTTTTCAATTAAAAGTCATTAATAATATCTTAGTTCTTTCTATGACATTTTTCTGAAAGAAGCAAATCATGGATCATAGCTGATTATAAACTGTAGTTTAAGAAGAATCAAAGTAAAATAATAATTGTCTGTGGATGATAAAAGTCTTACAATAATCATGGTTAAAGATGTAAAGGAGATTTGGTTATTTTTGTGGCACACAACAGTTTAGCATATATAATTATTATTGATAGCATATACCAGGGCATATTAGAATTTTACAAATCTCATACAGTTTTGGAACAGACATCTATAATATGTTTATATGAATACAACCCAAGGAAAGTTAAACACCATTTCATGTTTGACAGTGCTTTCCGGCAGGGTTTGACATGCCAGTATGCCTAATAAGTTTCTCTTGGATTTTTAGTGGCTCTATTATTAAAAGCTAGTTTGAGGTTAAAAGGACTAAATTTAGAATTTTGTTTTTGGAAAGTCTGTCAATTATTATAGGTTTCAAACATTTGTTTAAATAGAATCACAAATCACTATAAAATAACGGTGGTTTATTTAACCAAGAGTGAAATTCGTCAGAAGACTTTAAAGGCAATGCAGGAAGTTATATGGGTGTAAACCTTAACCCTTAAAATTCAGTTTTTCTAGTCAGTCAAAAATCTAATAACGACAACACAGGGATTGTCTTGATAAAGCATAAAATCTTTGTTTTTTTCAGGCCAGTTACCAAAAAGATAAAGAAAATCTTCTGTAGCACAATTGCTTTTTGTTTGTTTGTTCTTCCTGGGAAGCCCAGTTAGAGAACTTGGAAGCTAACTCTGATAAAAACAATACTTGAATTAGCAAGAGTGTGCCCAGGGTCATGAGTGAACAGTATAATATAGAGGACCGTGAACAAGAAAAACTAGAACCTTGAAGAGGGGAACAAATGACTCTTAGCAACGGCATGAGAAAGTTTCTGACCATATTAAATAATTTAGACAGATCAAGAAAGGTCAAGAGTATAGTATTAAGTTGTATTTGAGGAAAACTTTGTTTTATTAAAACTTTAAGATAAAACATTCTAACATCAGGCCATGTAACAGAAGACTTAGAACCAGAAGTGGAAAAAAATTACAGGAGCTGATGAAAAGTTGAAGGTGAGAGTTACTATCCCAGCCTTTTTAATGGGACAAAAAGCTGAAATCGGTGAGACATAGAAGTTGAGCTTTTAAGATATAAATATGAATTTTTATATAATTAAGAAGGGAAATAGCGTATAGAATTAAAATTAATACATCATGTAATTTCATTAATAGCAAAATTTACATTTTAAGAAAACTTTGTTTTAACCAAAAATTTTCTTTTTAAATTGTAGCCAACTCGATCATATACAAAATTCCTTCATAAATTCCCTTCTAGGAACCTTGTCCTTACTTTCACAGATCATCTACAACATACTTAAGCTTTCTGTTTTGTCCTAAATTTCCCTTGTTTTTAATAAAAATAACCAGTTATTTCAGGACAAAAAAATTTCCATACAAGATCCTTTCTTATACAATATTATTCTCCTTTCTGTTTAACCTTTCTTATCAAAAATATATTTCTATATTCATTGCCTTTTATATCTCTTTCTTTTACTTCACTAGTTCTTTTCTATCTTGTTTTTATTTTCTTCATAAATTTATATTTTGTATCAACTTGTAAATAACCTCTGAATTAAATGAAATTATATATATAATTTTTTAAATAAGAACACATTTTATGCTTCTTTTATGATTTATTAAAATCATCTCTTATTCTTTGTTTCGCTTTGTATATAGAATCACATGTATTGACTAGAATTCTTATTTTTAGTAACTTTAAATTTTAGTGAAAACTTAAGAAGTAGAAAATCATAAATCGTCTGTCATAAAACACTTGTCCCCAAATACAATCACAGGTTATTATAAAATTATAATCATTCACTTAGCCAAACTGATAATTAAAATATTTTTAAAAGCAAAAATCCTACTCTTTGACAGAGAGGAGACTCAGTTTCCCAAACAATCATAAGACCACATATAGACAAATTGAAATATAAGTTAATGAGGAGGCAAACGGAATCTGTCTCTCTTTCTCTCTTCTTCCCCTCTGCCTTTTTTGCAGTTCATTGAAAAGGTGAGCAAAAATCTTTTGTTATTCCTGTTAATATCACAGGAATCATGTTATTCCTATTAATATCTGGTTCAATTGAGAAAACCAAATTTTACCTTTGCATTAGTGTATTAGTGGTAAAGCTAATTTTAATAAAATCTTATGAACAAATCCATCTAATTTTAATCAATTTGACCATAAGTTAAGATTTTTTATAAACTTTTATAATCTGTATTTTTAAAACTTTTTTATCCATTTAATTTTAATTATCATTTATTTATTTAAGTTACAACAGTTTTAAAACTTATAAATTAGACGAAATTATCTTTTTTAACAAAAACTATATTTCCGTGTCTTATAATTTTTTATTAAAAAATATTTTTTTCATATAGAATTCTCTTCTATCTAGTAGTTTTAATTACATATATTAATGATAATGCCAACTTTCAGAAAAACCTGGGAAGTTACAGTAACCTTGACTGGTATCAGTCCCCAATTTTATTAGCCCTCCTAAATATATTGTTTTTATATCATATAAAAATAAGATGTCAAAGTATATAAACTTAAACTTATGTTTAATAATTAATGTTTTTGTATTTTATCTTATAAGTGACTCAGAGATTTCATGATCATCCTGTTTAACATACTATGACTTTAAGATTCTAAATTATATGAAAATTTCATTTGTATTTATCCCACTTGTATTTACCTAATTTATGTATTTATCTTAGCAATTTACTTAGACTCCAGTTATCATTTTAAGTTATTTTTCCGTTACCATTTTTATACCCTGTAAATTAGATATATAACACAGGCCAAGGATCAAAATATAGTTTTAATTACTGCTTCTGACTCATACACCGTACCAAGAAAACAAACATAAGTATTCTTACAAGACTTGTTATTTTGAACAAAGTAAAATCTTTTCTAAGTTTTATATGGTAAACATTTTAAAAGTGTTAACTAATTAGATCCTTCGAAAACACCACATCCCAAAACAAAATCTATTGGCATCATAGGGATCAAAGGTCCCTGGCCCCCCAAAGTTTAGCCAAACTGTAGGGAGCAAAAACCACTGTCCCCGTTAAGGTTTGCTAAAAATTCACTAACATGAGACAGATTAATTAATACGAGGAAAAATTACGAATTTATACATGGGAGGCTTAAGAACAAACACTCAAAGATACAGGAGAAATTTCTCATTTTTATGATTAGGGTCAACAAAGTATGGACAGCTGTATAGAAATATGATTGGACAAAATGGGTATGATTTAGTGCTAATAGGCTGAGTGGTAGAACCCAACAAGTGTTACTGAAAATTCAGTACTTGTCCCTGAGGTCAAACGAAGAATGAGGACAAAACAAAAGAAAAGAGAATTTTATTAATTTGCCAGCAAATGAGGAGGATGGCAGACTCTCACCTTAAGGAACTATCATTCCCCCCTTTAAGTAGAAATACTGGGTTTTTAAGGGGGTTTTCAGCTTCGGGCTATTGCTGTTTAATTATAGCATCTCCAGTGAAGACCATCTGGTGACCTCTGTCTGGATAATTCTGTTGAGCCATCTCCTGTGGTTTAAGACACTAGAAAACAAAGAACAAAGAACACTCCTCTGCACAGCTGATTACTGGCCTCAGGCAGGAATGCAGGTTTTAATTCCTCAAAAAGTGTGAAGGGTTTTAAAGAGACAACTCATAAAACATTTTGCCCTTTTCCAGACCCTTCCTTCTGTTACACAAGACCTTTCTGTCCTAGGTTCTGTTCGTCCTGTGAGTGTGCATTCCTTCCTTCTGGGTGTGGGGCAGGGCCCCTTCTGGGATGAGGGTTTTACAGTAAAGCAAAGTAGGTCAGATCATTACTTTATGGCCAGTTTTTACATAGAATAATTTTAGGTTTTATGGCTGGCTTTCAGAAAAAGGCGATCTGGCTTTTATGACCTGCCTTGGGGAAGAGGGATTCTGGTTTCTCTTGCTAGCCTCAGGGAAGAATGGACCAAGAGGCGGGAGGACAAGGCAGGGTCAGAGAACTTTTGCTTCTGAGGCCTTCATTTTAGGGTGGTTTACTGAGCCCCTGCAACATGGCATCACTTGGCTATAGAAAAAAAAAAAAAAAAAAAAACACTTTAAGCACCAACCCTCAGCACCTCAAACAATGACACAAAGAAAGTTGTAGCATGTTTTTTCTTACATGAAGATCAAGATTAAGCTATTTTTAAAACAATCTCAATAGTCTCAAAACGTTTTCCAAGTTGGGTATAAACTTGAGTACATGCAGTATTTCCAAAGAGTGAGGCTATTTTGAGATTCTCTTTGGGTTTTAGTAACCATTTTGTTTATCTTAAAGTAAATACTATACAGAAATTAATCGTTTAGGGACTTTTTTACCCCTAGGCAAAAGCTTTGCTATAGCAACATACATAACCAGCTAGCAAATCAAGACCACACAGCCTCTGTCCCACGGAGAACTGAAAGATCAGAACAGCAAAGAATGTCAGGACTGGAAGGTCCTTGGAGTTCATGGTCCCACATCCTTTTCCTGAGGAAGAGGAAACTGAGTCTGGGGAGTAAGAGGAGCTTGCCGAGCCTGGGCAGGAGTCACGGCGTCCAGAAATCCATCCAGTGTTTTCTGTAGCTTCCTCTTGAGCTTACGGTGTGATCTCAGGGACTGACAATCACGTGCCATTGACCCTAAACCCGTGTTGTTGAACACATTGGTGGGAACCTCACCGCTCTGGAAGAGGAGGAGCCCGGAAGGCAGGCTGGACGTCCTCAGAGCCACGTTTAAGGTGCCTGCTAGCCCCGAGATCCCTGGAAAGGCTTGGCAGTGGGGAGGCTGTGGTTTGCAGTGGGTCACAAACCCCGGTCAGCAGCTGGAGGCCTCTAGCCCAGGCAATTTGGGCGATAATGTCCTTGTGCCTCATGGCTCCCAACCACAGGAGGTCAGGCTGGGGCCACTGCCAGCACAGAGTTGCTTGTAAGATGCCTGTCCCAGATGTCCCTGCAGTAGGCTAAAAGCCTACTCGACTCAGGAGTCATCTGCCACCTCGGCCACTTGCTGGCTGGGTGACCTTGAAAAATCTATTCAACCTCTCTGAGCCTTGGTTTCCTGATCTATAAACTGGGGGGAAAATGATATTACCCATAGGTCACATGAAGGTTGTAAAGATTATATTATATAAAATAATGCCTTAAGCATTCTGTACATGTGTGTATATATATTTTTATACACACAGATATATGCAAGATGGTGTATATATAATATATACATATATTATACATATATAATATGACTTATTATATATCATTTAATTTTTATACATAGAATATATTTCCATATATATATATGGCCCCTAGAATAAAGACATAAATGTTAGAGGTTGTTATTATAATAGCTTAAATTTCCTGATAGAGACAGGAGGATGGTGGTAGGTTGGAGACAACGGTTCTTAACTGGGGACTATTTCCCCCCAGAGGACAGTTGACAATTCCTAAAGATTATTTTTTTGTTGCCACAACTTGGGGTGGTGTGAGTGGTGCTCTTGGCATCAGGTGGGCAGAGGCCAGGGACACCAACAAACATCGTCCGATGCCCCAGACAGGACCCTCCTCCCAGCATGAGTTGCGGGCCCAGGTTTCCATGGTGCCCACGGGCGGGAAGTGGTCCTGGGGAGCAGGATGGGGTCTGCCCCGAACTGACAAAGGGGTGGCTTTGCACTGGGGGAACAGCTGTCCTCGGGAGGGCTGCTTGGGTTTCGAGTGCCCTGTGACTGTTACATAATGGGATGGCTCATTGACCAAGCTCATAAACCAGCTCTGAAGGTCACCGGCAGAGGGACATGAGGCTGTGGTTTGAGCAACACAGAAGGAACAGCCACAGTGACCACTGTGAAGGTTGGGGTTCCTTCTCTAAGCAGGAATGGGAAGCCCTCGCTGGGTGTCAGCCTTGCCAGCGCTAGGGCCCCTGCTGGCAGCTGGTGGGCGCCGACACTCCCACACGCATGTGCTCATGCGCCTGGCTGATGCGTGCACCCTGTGCCCAGAGCTTACATTCTGTGAGTGAAGAAAAGGGGGGTTTAACCCACCAGCTGGCAGGACAGCGAGTGAACTAGTCTTACAAAAATATTAAGTATCTCTTGAAGTCTCTTGCTTTTTACAGATATAGCGTCCCATCTCCTTGCTGCACATGTGTTCGAGTGCACGTGTGTGGATGCACGTATGGGGGTGCCTAAGTGTGCATGTGTGTACACATGTGAGACATGTAAGCTAACAACTCTGTAGGCATGAGAGGCACCCGACTGGAAGGGACTCAGGTCTAGCCTTCAGCGTGTTGTCTTGGCCCTTCTGGAAAGTTCTATGTGACCCTAAGCCAAACTTTCCCCTCCCTGGAGCCCAGAGCAAGGAAGGGACCACCTGCGAAGTGCTTAAGGATGCAGGGCCCTCCAAAATCTGGGCGCTTCCGAAGCCAGACAAGCAGCTTTGAGTTGCTGCACCCACATATTTTGTTCTCTGAGAATAAAAATTCAGATTGTAAATCAGTTGGAATTCAAATAAAGCCTGCCTAAATATTTTCAAAAACAGAAATAAAAATGGGATAATTGTTTTGGAAGAGTCTCTGAACCCTGGGATTCTACCTCCCATCGCACATAATTTCACAGTAATTGGTTGCTGGACAGAATTCAGTTAGCACATGTGTTTGCTGCTGACTTTTGTGCACACAGACATTCTTGTACACACATGTGCACACCCCCGTGGGGTAGACCCTCACTCAGATATATTTCCAAGTTCACTCAGTTAATTCAGGGTCCAGAATTTTAAAATTACCTTCTCTCTTTCTTCTCTCCCTTTCTCCCTCACTTCCCAATTTTCCTGGTGCCACCAGAGCCAGCTACATCTCCTCCAAACTGCACTGTCATAGCTCCTGGCCCAGCCCCCGAGGAGCGTGTGACCAGCCGCAGCCAGGGCCGTGCTGTGCGCGGTTGCCTGCAGGCCACGGGCACTGCCAGCGCCGGGCTCGCGGGCCCAGAGCCGGTGCTGACGGGGGCCGTGCTGCGGCCCCTCCCGGCTGGCCAGCTGGCCTCCCAGACGCTGCCCTGCCCTCAGGGCCTCTGGCTTTATATTTAGTGTCACTGCCTGGCCCAACAGGATCAAGTGTCTGCTGTGCCACGTGTCCCCAGAAAGGACAGTTGGGGCCTGAGGATCATCTCCAGGCCGGAGTGGCCAGTGGCCTGGTTCCTGCCCCGGGTGCCGTCGGGCCGAAGGCTGGTGGGTGCCCCTGCGGGGAAGGCCCATCTCGGGGAATCGGAACAGGCCACCATGGGTCGGGTCGCCTTTTGCCCAGTCTTCTCAGTAGGGCCTCCCCGGCCTCCCTGGTCAGACCCTTTCGGACCTGGAACACCCTCTCCTTCTGCCCGCGTGGGGCCCTGAGAGCGGCTTGTGTGGGGCTGGTGGCACTGGGCCCAGTGGCCTGGCCCCCTCTTCTCTCTACTCTTTGGAGGCTGGGGTCAGGTTACTCAGTCCTCCTCCCTGCCTCAGTTTCTCACCTGTAATACAGCAGTCGTGACTGTAGCTCCTTCCTCAGAGACTGGTGTGAGGCTTAAATGAGGCAACACACCGACAAGGCCCAGCGCACTGGCTGCTTGAGGCAAGTGCCCAATACACGGAAACATTACCCTCGAGGCACAAATAAATGCCACCAGCTGTACTAAGAGCCAGAAGCAATGTCCGCTGCTGGAATGTAAGACTCCTACCCGCAGGAGGTGCAGCCCCACAGAGAAGAGGGAGGAGGGAAGGGGATTGGGAAGGAGGAGGTGAGGGAGGGGCCGGGCTAGGGAGGAGGGGGAGGAGGGGCGGGGCCAGGGAGAAAGGCAGGGGTCAAAGAGGAGGAGTGGGATGGAGAGTGGGAAGACAGATAAGCGAGGGTCTGGAAGGAGTGGGAAGATCAGGGGGAGGTGGGAGGCCTTTCGACAAAGGAAAGGAGATCCAGGTTGCTGTGAGTCCTGGGAGATGAAGGCTGCCCGGGTGCACGAGCAGGTGCATGTTTCAGGCCAGCATACAGCACAAGCCAAAGCCTGTGGCACTGAGGCATGTGGCCGCTGGGCCGCCATGGGAGCTGGGCACGGCCAGGGAGCAGGGTGCAGGGACAGGCAGAACATGGGGCTGGAGAAGTGGGCAGGGCTGGACCAGGAGAGCCTTTCGAGTCATGCTAAGGGGCCAGACTGTGTGCTGGGGAGGCAAGGGGTAGGTATTAAAGCAGTTCAGAATTAGTAACATCTTTTCTTCCGTTTCTACAGCCCAGTGCTAGGCCCCTCGGGAGGGGCGGGGGCAGAGGGGGGGGTGCTGTTGGGAAAAGCTTGGACAACAATTTGTGCCAATGCGCCTCCCACCGCACTGGAGCCTCCAGCCCCCAGGATGGGGATGGGGAGGGTGTCTGGACTCAGGAAGGAGGGCAGTGGGAGGGGCATTGTGGAGGTGACCGCCTGCCCTGCCGCAGTTCCCAGGAAGGTCAGACTCCTGAGGGCAGGTGTGGCAGACGCCAGCCTGCCAGGGGCAAGGGGGCCAGTCTGGGTTGGGACAGGGCACCCTGAGCAGGGGAGCTGGGTGGGGGGCAGGAGAACACAGGCCTGGGAGCTGGTGGAAATCTTGGGGGGAGGCTGTGGGTGCAGAAGGGAGGAGAACCTGATGAGTTTAGAGCCAACTGGTCCACGACCTTGAGGGGCGGGAGGCCCCCATCCACATCTGGCTGTGTCTGCCTGGCCTTGACTGTGTGCTAAGCAGAGGCAGCGGGAAGATGGGGTGCCGTGCGTGGAGTCTGGGACTGCCCTCACCCCTGCCGGCGGGGCCGGGAAAGTCCTCTGTAAGTACTGTCGAGGGGACAGAGCCCAAGGGCAAGGAAGAAAGCCTAGTTTCCTTCTCCAAACCGTGCCGGCCGCCCCACTGGTGGCCAGACCCACACTCGGCCCCTCTGTGCTGGCCAGGGTGCTGCCCACGCTTCCTGCACGTTCTGGCTGCTCACTGGGTCCAGCCAAGGGGAGACACTGGTGGGGGGGGGGACGGGAGAGGGTGGGCATTTATATCTCCACCCCCTTCCCTGCTCTGGGTGTGGTGCTGACAGGTTCCTCCAGGGCTGCAGGGCCAGTTGGGCAGCTGCTCACCAGGCTCTGGGCACTGTCATTCCTCCCCTTGTCCCTTTGGCTCCAGGGTGGTAACAGCTTCCCCTGGTTGCTGGATTCTGGGGCCTCACTGTCTCTCGGTGCCCTCGACCCTGCCCACACGCCTGTCCCTTCCTCAACCTCTCTTTAGGTAACCCTTTTGCGTGTCCCTTTTGTGTGTGTCTTGTGGGTGGAATTATCAGATAAAATATAGGGGGCCCAGTTAAATTTGAATTTCAGATGAACAACAAATACTCTTTTTAGTATAAGTATGTTACAAATATTGCTGGGGTATACTTATACAAAACAATTACTTGCTGTTTGTTTATCTGAAATTCCAATCTAACTGGGTGTCCTGTATTTTTCTCTTTCTAAATCTGACAGTCGTACTTTGAGAGCCCCAATGGATACACTTATGTGTCTCTGTCATGGGGCAGTTCCAGCCGTCCTTGACTACAGGAATAGTGGATTGGAAGTGCCTATACCCTGCCGTGCGGAGACAGAGTTAGGGACTGAGTCTTTCTTATGTTGGGGCAGCGGGAGGCTCTCCTGGGAACAGGAACCATGGCCTAAAGATGAGGGAGGATGAGATTATTAAGACACTCCCCAGTTGCCTGGCGTCAGCCCCTAAAATGCCCCCAGGGCCGTGGACATGGACATCCCCCTGCTCCTATACCAGGTCCTGGCCATTGGCAGTGGCGTGGCAGAGCCCTGACAGGATTGGGATCCGGGAAAATAACATTTGGGGAAGAAATTAGAAAGATCTGGAGCCCTTTTGGGGATTGGCTTTAATGTCAGATTGAATTCCCTTTCTGTCCCCTCCTAGCCATGTGACTCTGAGCCTCAGTTTCTTCATCCATAAAATGGGGCTAGTGATTCCCATCGGGCCGCCTGCAGTGGTGGGATTAAATGGCCTGCTCGTGGCCCTCAGAAAGTGGCAGTCAGGGTGGAATGGAAGTGTGCCCACCGCCAAGGCCCAGCCTCTCGCCTTCCGAATTCGCCAAGACTTGCTGCTGTAACAGATAAACCCCAGACATTAATGGCTCAAACACAATAGAAGCTTATTCTTCTCTCTTGAAAAATCTACACGCAGCCAGTATTCTTGATTAGAATATGGCTTTCCTTCCAGTGGTGATTTGGGGACCCAGGCTGCCTCCATGGGTGGCCGTGCCATCTTAACAACGTGTGTGGGAAGAGGAAAGGCATGGAGGATGGCCCTTGGAAAGCATCCATCATCCTGGCCGGAAGTGGTAGATGTGACCGACCCTCACGCTGTACTGGCTAAAGCTTCGTCGCCCTGTCACTGCTCACTTCAGACAGGCTGGGAAAGGGTTTCCAGCTCTGTCCCCAGGGAGAAGGGGAAACGGATCTGGTGGCAGCCAGTGGACTCATCCGCACCCCGTTGCCTCCGGGAATGACACCACTAATGACACCTGGGGAAATGTGCAAGGAGGCCCCAGCAGGAGACTCCTGACGGCCCTAAAGAAACGAGGCCATGCCGGTGACGTGTCAGGCAGTGCCGTGGCTTCAGTTCCCCAGAAACAGAAGCTGAGACAAGGAATTGAGTTCTCATGGTGTTTGGCAAGAAACCCCATAAAACGTGGTAGAGGAGTAGGGGAGTGAGACGGGGACAGAAGTCAGCCACCGCTGCGGGCGGCTGAGGCTTAGCCCCGCTGGGAAGGCCTGGGGTCAGTGTGGAGCCAGAGCCTCGGAGCTGGCCCTTCGAAGGAGGGGGAGCTGGGGAAGTGAACCCCTAGCTGGTGGCTGAGGGTGCTCCCGGGAGGGTGTTACCTTTCTGGCACTTGTGGCAAAGGAGGATCAGGCAAGACAAGCAGGCGCCGCAGGTGCAAGCTGGGGGTGTGCACTGAGCAGTCAGGGAGAGGGGACACGAATGGGAGGGACATCCAGTGTCTGCTACACTCTGCAAATGTGCAGGGGACTCTCAGTTCCTTCTCTCGGTTGGTTCCATGAAGGACAGGGCAAGGGTCAACTCCCAACCTATGGCTGTGTCCATCCTTGTGCCCCTGGTCTGATAGCTCCCAGGAGCAGGGTCACAGAGCTTGGAGGCCCCTGTGTGGTCAAGGGGTGAGCACTTGATTTGGAGTCCACTGACCCGAGCTAGAGCCCAGGTCTGCTGCTTATTGGCTCAAGACCTTGGCCAAGTTATCTCCTGTCCCCAGGCTCGGTCTATTCTTTGTTCATTTAATGACACTCACCGAGTGCCCCCTAAATATGTGGCTTTGCACCACGCTGGGACTGAGGACACAGCCACAGAGCGGGTTACTGCCTGGACCTCTGAGATGTATAATCTGGTCGGACACAGAAAGAGGACAGGCAGTGACAGCCCTGAGCTGTCACTGCTTCGCCAGAAAACAGTTGGGCTGGGGGTCTGCAAGAGCCAAGAGGAGGACTCTGAATCTAGTCATGAGGAGGGGGAACAGATTTGTTCCTTTGAAGGATTATTTCCTGAGCATGTGCCAGGCCCCATGCCCGGTGCAGGGGTCCCTGTGTTAGAGGTGCCTGCAGGTTCCTGTCTGCAAAATGGGCACATTCACCACACCCTCTTGCTGAGGATTGTGGTGAGAAGGAGATGAGGTCCAGACCGCCTACAAAATTTGCAAGGCCTCGTGCAAAATGAAAATGCAGGCCCTTGTTCAAAAATTACTATGAGTTTCAAGACAGCAACAGCAGAGGATTAAACCAAACACTGCTGAGCAGATGCAGGCCCCTGTGTGCCTGCACATCCGTGAGACCCTACTGCAAAAAGATTTTGTAAACCGCAGTGTCTGGGGTCCGTGTGAGGGATGGTGACTGACTGCGGGCAGCGGGAGTGCGAGTGAGCACGTGGATCAGTGGTGCCGCCCTGCGCAAAGCCAGCCCCATCCTCCGCAGAGACATACAGAGGCTTGACAGCTGCTGCGGGCCCTGGGGAGTCAGACACACAGTGCTCCAAAGGGCAAGCCATCCTCTTGACCTTGGCTGAGGCCCGGACACCCTGCTTCCCGGCCAGAGGCCTTGCAGTCTTGGGACCCAGGATGAGAACCACAGACTGCAGGAGAATTTGAGGCCACCTGGTGATGCACAGTGACATCCAGGACTGGGAAGCCTATCTGGACCAGAGCACGCCCACCCGGGGTCCAAGCTGCCCAGTCCGGTGCCTCTCCCCCGGGCACATGCTGCTCAGAGTGTGGCGCTCCTGTACCCGCAGGGGCCATCTGTGGCCTGGGCACGCCCGACTCCTCCTTCCCTGCACCCATCCTGGGACGCCCTCTCGACTGCACGCAGACACCATTACTCTCCTGGCTGTGGGACACTGGGAACTGGGAAAGGTCAAATGATGACCTTCACATTCGCACTGAGCCTGCTCCTCATGCCGAGCTGGGTTGCTAGAGCCCCCAAGATCCAGCCCCAAATTCTTAGTAGGTCTTGCAGGGTCTTTCCTGGAGCAGCCCAGATGTGCCATAGGTCATAAGCCTGGGGCGGGGGCTCACCTGGGCGTGCTCCTCAGGGTCTCATAAGGCCAAAGTCAAGGCCTGGCTCTTACCCTGAGGCCCTGGGGAAGATTCTACTTCCAGACTTACTCAGGTTGTCAGCAGAGTTCGGGTCCCCGCAGGGACTGAGGTCCCTGTTCTCTTGCAGACTTGGCTGGGAACTGTTCTCAGCTGCCAGTGGCTTCTCTGTCATTGCCTGTGATCCTTGCTGTCTCTGCCTTGGGTCTCTCAGACTTTTAAACGGCTCATGTGGTTAGATTAGACCCATAGATAATCTTTCTATCTGGAGGTCAACTGATTGGCAACCCTAATTACCTCCACCATGACAGGTAACACAGTCACAGGTGTGAGGAGGGCTCACCCCGTCACAGCCCCAGGTGTCTGAGCACTGGCTGCCTCTTCATTCCCTGCCCCCATTGGCCTTAGGAATGCCACACCCCCTGCCGTCCCCCCTTCCTCACTGCAACTCCCACTTGGTCTCCGTCACTGTGTTCTCACACCGTCAGCATTTTTAAGAACATCAGGACTCCCTTAAAAAGAAGATAAGAAAGAGGCTGGGTCCAGGCCACCCAAGCAGCTGGCAGGGCAGCTCCCTGCCCGCTCCAGGGCAGCTTATTTTCTGGGGCTAGGGGCGGCCGTCTCCAAGGTCAAGGGACAGAAAGACGGCCAGGATCAGGCAACCCCACGGGACATTGCGGCGAGCTCCCAGTCACCCTCTTGTGGACTGTGGGGGGCCAGCTCTGACAGACGGAGGTGAAGGGGAGGGTGAGCGACCGACCCAGGCAGAACTGGCCCTTTTCCCAGCCTGGCTGGAGAGCACTCGAGAGAGGGCCCGGCCTTAACCAGAGTGGCCGTGGAGCAGAGAAAGGCCACAGAGGCTCGTCTGGGCGTGGGCCCACACCAGGCAGGATCACAGCGATGACGGCGGCATCTTCTGAGCACGCACCGTGTGCCAGGTGCTAAGTGCGTTGCGTGTGCCAGCTAATTTACTCTCCACAGCAACCCTGGGAGGTAGGGACTACTGTTAACCCCACTTCACAGAGGAAGAAACTGAGGCTCAGTGAGGTTAAGGGATTCGTATCACGACGGGAGAGAGCTGCCCGGGGATGTGCCATCTGCCCGAATGCCCGTCGCCTGCCAAAACACGACCCTATCAACCTGTGTGCCAAGGTTAAGAAAACGGTTAAGATAGCAAGACTTTCCATGTGGAAATAGGGACAGAGGAGGGACACTGGGGAGACATATTCGGACTCAACGCAAGAAAGGGCAGTTGTTCTAGTGGCCAGAGCGGCCCACAGGTGGGTGAGGCTACTGCGGGAGGGGATGAGCTGCCTGTCACTGAACATAATAAGCAAGTGAAGAGGCCATTTCCATTCACTGGGGTCCTAGTAATGACAATGACACTGTACTGAGCACCTTACACATGTCATCAGTAGGTCCTCGTGGCTCCCTCGCATGGGTACTGCTACTGTCCCCAGCTTCCTGGGCCCTGGGCTGCTCTGGGCTTTGCCTGCTCATGTGCCGGGAACAGAGGGAAGGGATGGAGGGAGGTGGCTGAGAGTCTCAGTGTGGGGCAGGAGCAAGTAAGTAGTGCCAGGTCTTGGCAAAATGCAGGTGTAATCAATAGGCCACGCTTGTCTCCTTTGCATGGCCCCCACCCCTGGGCTTCACACGCCCACCCCTTCCCTCTGAAGCCTCCTTTGCCAGCCTGTCCAACCCCAGCAACCTGTTCCACGCCTGCGTTAGGGGATCAGGCCGCTGTGATCCTCCGGAGAGAGAGAAGGGACAGCAAGAAACAGGACTGCACCAATTGAAGACCTGCCATGCTCAGCTCCGCCCGCCGCCTGCCTTCCTAAAGGTTCCAAGCCGGTGCTCTCTCTTTAAAACGTTACAATTATTCAAAAGTTTTCGCCAGAACCTTGCCCCTAGGATAAGGCCTAAAATATTCTCTCTTATCCTTCTAGACTTTCCTCTATGCACACGCACAGGTTAATTTTACAAGAATGAGCTCACGCTAACTAAGGGTTCTACACGGATTATCTCATTTAATCTTACGTGCTGTTATTATCCACACTTGGCATTTCAGGAAACTGAGGCTCAGAGAAGTTATGTGCTTTTCCTGAGGCCACACAGCTGGTAGCCCTGCCCAGCTGCAGAGCCACCTCCTCCTTGCTCTCTGCATCCTGAGCTCCACCTCTGGCAGGGGGAAGGGCTGGCTTTGTCCCTGTTGGGGGCATTTGGGGTTGCAGAGCAGATGGGGTTGGAATTCTGGGCAGAAGGCCCGATCTGGCCCTTCCTTCTGCTGTGCCTGGTGACCTGAGTCCTGAGGGCAAATTCCAGCCCCTGGAGTCCTTGTTAAGGCTTTTGTCAAAGGGGGTGCTATTGCTTTTTAATAGCAGCCCTGGCCTTGAAGCAGGCTCCCAGCTCCCAGGGTTCCCAGCTGTCTGTAACAGACAGACTTCCTTGGATTTATCTCACCCAAGGCCTGGGGGACAGAGGCTGGGCTGGGAGGTCAGAAACCTGGGCCCCTCGCCACCTGCGTAACCCCCCCAGCTCCCGCCTCTCTCGCCCTGGTCTTTCTTCTTGCATTCCTTTCAGCCCTCACATTGTGTGTCTTCCCCAACCAGGGCCGGCTAGGTCTGCAGCGGGCTGGGAGGGTCTCGGACTGTGGAGAACCGGGCCCTGCACCCACGGGTGGGTCCTGCAGTGGCACATCATGAGGACCGCAGCCAGCATCGTGCTGTCTTCGTCAGATTCTCAAAGGGCGTCCAGATCGCAGTAAGGTTTAGCACCGCCGTGGCTCCGAGGGCCCCACGTGGTCTTGATGGGAAAGATGATTTTTTCCCTGCATTTTCAGGACCAGATGGTTGAGAGACTGAGGCCCAGAGAAGCAGAGTGGCTGGCCCCAGGCCACTCAGCACTCACTCAGAGAGCCCCATCACAGCCCCCGTTGGCACAGTCGGTGAGCAAGTGGTGGGCTCTGCCAGCTGGCCAGGCCAGGCCCTGCCCTTCCCTCTGCCCGTGGCTGACCTTGACTGGGCCCAGAGCACGTGACCTATTGGCGCCTTGCTTAGGGACTCCCCTGAGGGTCAGGTATGGCTGGGCAGCCGTCTCTCCTTGGGGGTTTGGGTGGGGCCTTGATCTGGGACGGAGTGCTCACCATGTGCTGGGCATCCCATGGGTGGCCCCAGCCAGCCTGTGGGGGAGCGTCCCTCATTCCCCGTTACAGACGGACAGCCCAGCACAGAGAGGTGAAGCAGAGAGGTGACCTAGCCCGGGTCACCAGCGGGTGGTCCGTCTCCCGTGATGGGCTCAGCCAGCCCTGCTCGTCCTCTGGAAGAGGCGCCATAGCCTCCCTCGCCAGAAAGACCTGGTGCTCACTCTCCCTGGGGACCCGTTTTTTGCTGCCTGGCCACGGGCATTTATCTAACCCATTTGTGGCTCGGTTTGCTCAGCAGCAAAATGGGTGGAGAGACACTTAGTGGCCGACTGATACGGCATTAGGTGGCCAGCCTGAGGCCTGAGGCCAGGTCTGAGCAGGGTACGCACGGAGGGTGGCTCTCCTAAGGGGTCCCGTGTGACCTGGGAGCCTCCAAGCCACGTTCTCGGGTCTGGCTCTACAGACAGAGGAGCCTGGAGGGAGAGGCGGAGAGGCGGAGAGGCACAGGCTTTCTGGAGACTCCTGATTGAGGTCCTAGAGGAAACACAAGACTAGGAACGCAGCTTCCTCTCCTCTCTGCAGCCGCCACCTGCCTCGGGACTGGGAGACGCCGTGTGACCTCACTCAGCCCCGAGCTGCTCATCTGCAGCATGGAGCCACCAAGGCCAACCCCACAGCAGGGGAAGAGGGCACAGGTGGTCCACTTAGACTGCCTGGTCCCAATCCCGCCCCCACCTTCGCTAACGGTGTGGTCTCTGGCAAATTCTCAAGGTCTTGGTTTCTTATCTGTGCGGTGGGAACAGCAATGGTTACGTGGGCTAGATGAACTCATCGTTTGTAACCCCGCAGCACAAGGCCCCGGAGTTCAGCCAGCACCCAGGACATGTTAGCCATTGTTGTTTTTTTTGTTTCTCTTTGGTTTTGGTTTTGTTTTGCTACTATTAACAAAGAGTACTGCAGACATCTGAAGTGGGTTTTTGTCTGGTGTTTTATCATAATTTACACCAGAATCTGCTGTTATAAGCACTCAAAACTCACTGGAAAGGGGAGGGGGAGACAAACATATATATTTATTATCACCATTATTTCAGCATCATGAACAATGAGACATAATTATTACCATTTATGATTCACTCTGCACTAAGCTCTTCAGTACATCTTCTTTACCCTCCTATGAGCTTTGCAGCGCTGTGTTCCCAGACTCAGAGACGGTGAAAACTCCCCCAAAGTTGCCCAGCCAGGAAAGGCGGGGGTGGGGCTCAGACCTCGCAGCCACTGTGCCAAGTGCTGTAACGAAGGGATGGATGAGGAACTATGGGAGCCCTAAAATCTCTGGCCTGGAGGTCAGGGAAGGCTTCATGGAGGAGGTGACATCTCATGGGGCTCAGATGAGTTTGGCAAAGAGGAATGGCATTGCAGGCAGAGGGGGTGCAAACGTGGGCTGGAGCCTTGCCCTGCAGAGCGGGTTTGCCCTCTTCACGTGCCAGTCAGGACGGCCAGGAGCACCCGGAGCCCTACTCTGAGATGAGCCAGGCCGTCCTCTGGAGCCTGAAATTTCTAGAGGAGGCCACACGGCTCTTGTGCCAGAGATAGCTGCCTGCAGCCTAGATGGCTCCCCTGAGCACAGGGGGCTGGGGGCTGAGGCTGGGGTCCCTGTCCTCTGCACCCCAGGGGAAGGCCTGAAGCAATGGTGCCCTGCTGAGAGGGTCCCCTCCTGCTGGCTGATTCTGAATTTCTCCAGAGACTCAGCTCTGCTTACAAGGTGCTCTGCGTGGTAGAAAAGCCAGGAGTTCTGGATTCAGACAGACTAGGGTTCAAATCCCAGCTCAGCCCCCGACTAGCTGCGTAACTAGTTTACACTCTCCTTTGAGCCTCAGTTGCTTTATCTGTCAAATGGGGGCAACGCACCCGAGCTGCTAGAGTTCTTGTGAGACACCAAACACAAACCGTCTGTCTCAAATGATGCCTGAAGACATCATTTCCCTCCCCTTTATGGTTATCTTGTAATGAATAGAACTTTCGCCAGGAGGGGTGGGCATTCCAGGTGGAAGACCCTGCCCTGGTAAAGGCATGGCGTCATGAACGGGTTGGTCGGTTCCTGGCAAAGGGCCACTGCCTGACGTTTGGAGGGAGCATCTGCCCCCTAGTGGCAGCGCTGCAAACCTACACCACCTTGTCCCTTGCTTCCTTTGGGGATTGGGGTGCACTGATGTGCTGGCCACTGTGACAGCAGCTCGCGTGCCCTGGGCAGGCCTGGGCCCTGTAATGCCCTTCACAGCCTTGCTCCTGGGATCCCCCATCACCCCCCGGAAGTGGAAGGGCACAGACTGTCGGCCGTGGTTATAGGGAGGCGCCGGCGCTCCGAGGCTGAGTCAGGATTTAAAAACCCCAGTGACCTGGACATGCCCTCTCCTGAATCACCTGGTGCCTAGTGGCCCCGTCCGCCCAGAACTCGCCGCCCCCCATGATTGCGCAGACCACCCTGGGCACTGAGTGCTGGGGCCCAGGCGCCGGGCAGATGCCTGCAGGGGTTGCTGCACTGGGATGACCTGGCCCCGCTGCCGCAGAACCTCAAGACCCAGCTGTGTCAGCTGCAGAAGTGTCACTGCAAGCAGGGGCAGTGTTGGCAGTTGGGACATGGTGTCACCTACCAGAAAGACACCAGCCTTGACACGCACGCATGCACGCACGCACGCACGCACGCACACCAACAGCTACAGTGTGAGTCCGGTCTGCCAGCCCCCTGGGTGGGTGCTGGGGTCTGGGGGGCTACTGCCCCGTCGACCATCATCACCCTCAGAACACACAGACACACGCACAGATACACAAAGACACACACGGACAGACACATACACAGACAGACAGACATACACAGACACACAGACATACACAGATACACACCCCCCACTTGCCTCCCCTCGGCGACTGTTCCCTCTCAAGGAGCTTCTCTAAGACGGGCAGATGTTACTTTACAGATGGGGAAACTGAGGCCCAGACAGTTAGGGACCAGTCCCAGGGCATCGTGCTGAGCACTCAGTCCTTATATAATGTTTGTGGTTAATATTAAAATAATGGCATTTAATGAGTGGTTATTATGCACTGTGTCCAGTAATCCCCATGTCTCTCTGATCGTTCACAGGGCCTGACCTAAGTATTGCTTAATTTTACCCACACCTACTTTACAGATGAGAAAATGGAAGCTCAGAAAGAATAAGTTGTGGCCAAAGTTCATGACTAGAGCCCAGGATTTCCAGACTTAAGCTCTTGCACTGCCCCCTGCTGGCCTTGGGAATGTGGTCTAGTTACTCCTGGAACCCCAGCTCCTCATTGTAACTGGAGCCAACGTCGGTATTCTTCTGGCCTCGGGGACTACGGGGAGGACAGGAATTCCACAGGCAGTGTCAGGCTGCTGCCTGGCACAACCCAGGGGCACCATTCACACTGAAGTCTGTATAATCGGCATCCCCTGGGATGTAGCTCATTCACAATGCAGCAGCAATGATGTGATTTCTGAGTAAGGGCATGTCTGTCTACCTAGTCACAGTGTATTCATTTCATATTCTTCCCAAGAAAAGGGAAGAAATTACATGGTGATGTCAGAGGGTCTCAAGGGTCTCCTGCAATAATCACACTGGGCCTCTTGGTTGACAGCTATCAGTCATTTGGTCAATATGGGGGTGAGGGGACAGAGGACAAAAGTTAGGCCCAGGTCCAGAGGCCACTCACTGGACCTCCAGAGCTTTTGGGCCTTCGAATTTGTATTTCTCTCAAGTCTCTGCGATGCTGTCGTTGCTGGTCTCCAGACCACACTTTGAGAACTGTCACCCAGAACCGCAGCTATAGAATGATGGCACATCCCACGTGCCTAAGCTGGGCCTGCTCCACTTTGACCACCAACTGCCCCCTGCCTGGACATCAGCACCCCTTCTGCATGAGGGGCTGGGCCTGGCCCCCTGGGAGGTGCTGGGCGGGCACTGCCTTCTCTGCCCAGGTGCAGTTCTCTGGCTTGCTGGCTATGCCTGCGAGGGCTCTATGCCCTTCTGGCCCCTGCCACCTTCCTGCTGTGCACCTGTTGTGCTTTTGTAGGTCTAGTTCAGTCCTTTTGTAACGCTCCTCAGGGAGAGAACAATTGGAACAGATGCCTGGTGTGGCAGTGGCATGGCCATGAGTCTCATTTGCAAACAGCAGTTGAGCATTTGGGGAGCTCCCAGCCTCGCCAGGGCAGGGCTGGGGCCATGAACCGGACGCACAGGGCCTGCACTCAGTGACGCGGCTGTCTCAGACTGCTGGCATGCACCAGAAATGTGGACGGCTGTCTTTTCTGGGGTTTTTTGCCAAACAGAAAGCCCTCTCTGCCCTGACCTTACCCCTTTAAAGCACTTTCCTCTTGGGTTCCATGTTAGCTGGAGAAAGGCCTTTGAGTGCATTTGGAGGGTAAAAGCACTGGTTCTGGTACCTTATAAAATGTCATGTAATATGACCTCCCAGCTGGACCCTGGGACAGGCAGACAGCAACAGTCTAGGACTTGGATATTTTCTGAGATCAAGAGCTCATGGCTGGGCACGGTGGCTCACACCTGGGAGGCCGAGGCGGGCAGATTGCTCGAGGTCAGGAGTTCGAAACCAGCTCTGAGCAAGAGCAAGAACCCGTCTCTACTATAAATAGAAAGAAATTAATTGGCCAACTAATATATATAGAAAAAATTAGCCAGGCATGGTGGCGCACGCCTGTAGTCCCAGCTACTTGGGAGGCTGAGGCAGCAGGATTGCTTGAGCCCAGGAGTTTGAGGTTGCTGTGAGCTAGGCTGATGCCACGGCACTCACTCTAGCCTGGGCAAAGAAGTGAGACTCTGTCTCAAAAAAATAAATAAATAAAGACAATAAGATGGGGGGAAATGGTGAAGAATTTAAAAAGGATCATTGTTTTTGATATTTAAAGAGCTCTTACAAAATGAAAGAATAAAATGATACCAATTGCTCATATTTAGCAAATCGCAAAATAAATTAAAATGGCTTATAAACATGAAAAATATTTCAACCATATAATTTTTACCCATCAACAAAAACTTAAGCAAATGGACTAATGCTCGGAAGACAGGCTCTCCAACACCGTGTGAATGTTTGCATAAACTCTCTGGAAAGCACTTTGATAAGAAGTCTCAAGAGGCTTAAAAAATGTGAATGTCCTTTGGCTTAGTACAGTGAACCTTCTGTACCCATGAGTCCATGTGTGGATTCAAATAACCTTGAATCAAAAATATTCAGGGAAAAAAACAATAAATAATGGAAGTACAACAATAAAAAATAATAAAATGTAAAAAAAAAATACAGAATAACAACTATTCACATTGCATTTACGTTGTATTAGGCATAAGTAATCTAGAGGTGACTTAAAGTGTAGGATATGCGTAAGTTATATGCAAATACCATGCCATTTTCTTTTTTCTTGTTTTAGTAGAGACATGGTCTTGCTCTTGCTCAGGCTTGTCTCGAACTCCTGAGCTCAAATGATCCACCCGCCTTGGCCTCCCAGAGTGCTAGGATTACAGGCGTGAGCCACTGTCCTCATCACGGTGCCATTTTCTATCAGGGACTTGGGCCCCTGTGGATTCTGGTGTCCTCAGGGCATCCTGGAACCGATTCCTCAGGGATACCAAGGGACAACCATAAATCCAGCTCAAAAACTTAAGTTAAGGCCGGGTGGGGTGGCTCACACCTGTAATCCTAGCACTCTGGGAGGCCAAGGCGGGCGGATTGCTTGAGCTCAGGAGTTCGAAACCAGCCTGAGCAAGAGCGAGACCCCGTCTCTACTATAAATAGAAATAAATTAATTGGGCAACTAATATATATAGAAAAAAAATTAGCCGGGCATGGTGGCGCATGCCTGTAGTCCCAGCTACTCGGGAGGCTGAGCCAGGAGGATCGCTTGAGCCCAGGAGGTTGAGGTTGCTGTGAGCTAGGCTGATGCCACGGCACTCACTCTAGCCTGGGCAACAGAGCGAGACTCTGTCTCAAAAAAAAAAACTTAAGTTAATTTGATGGTGAGTACATGTGGTACTTGTTTTTCCGTTCTTGTGATACTTAGTAGAATGGGCTCCAGCTCCATCCAGGATAATGCAAGAGGTGCCAGATCACCATTGTTTTTTGTGGCTAAACTCCCTGGTATACATATACCACATTTTATTAATCCACTCATGTATTGATGGGCGCTTGGATTGTTTCCACATCTTTGCAATTGTGAATTGTGCTGCTATAAACATGCTAGTGCAGATGTCTTTTTTATAGAATGTTTTTTGTTCCCTTGGGCAGATGCCCAGTAATAGGACTGCTGATGGAAGAGAGGAGGAGGAGATGGGTATATATGCACCTAATGGGTGTGATGTGCACTGTCTGGGGGATGAACACGCTTGAAGCTCTGACACAGGTGGGGCAAAGGCAATATATGTAACCTAAACATTTGTATCCCTATAATATGCTGAAATTTAAAAAAAAAATTTTTTTTAAAACCTTAAGTTAACAAAACCAGAGCTATTTGGTTCAAAGTGATAGAAAGCTCTACTCAGCTTCAGAAAAAACCATGCTACATTAAGTTCTGAACCTGGAAAGACAGGGGATCCTTGCTTGAGGCAACTTCGCCAGGAGTGCCATGGCGACAGAATCATCTCTCTCCCTCTCTGGGCTCTGCTAGCCTACGTCTTGCTTTTACCCTCAGGTTCGGCACAAACAGGTGGCTGCCAGCACCCTCAGCCCTGCACCCTCTGAAGTTGAAACCAGAGGAGAAAAGAGTATGTCCGTCCCCAGATACTCCCGGCAGGTCCCAGGATTCGCTCCGATTGTATCACCCTGGGTCCTGCGCCTCTCTTTAGACATCACTAACTGGCCAGGCTGAGACTCCATGTCCATTCCTGATCTGATCTCTCTCTGTACTGTGGCAGGGGGCCAGCCTTTGAGTGTCAGAGAGATGGAATGTCTTTCATGGCTGGAGGTCGTTCCCCGGAGCCGGCGGTGGCTGCCACAAGAACTTCGTGGACTGACAGAAGGGGACGGGTGGTTCCCCAAAGGGAAATCAGGGCTCTGTTATCAAGGGGAGCTGGGACCTGGCGCTGAGCAAGCAGACATCAGAAATGCCTGTGACAGCTGCCAACCAAGTTTCTGCGCAAAGACGTTCATCCCATTGCTATTTATAGAAGTGCAAATTGGGAAGACCTAAATATCCCATAGGAAGAGATCAATAAATTATGCCAAAACTTTATGATTTTATGATTCTGCAGCCACGTGTTTTCAAAAATATTCAATGTAAGAAAAAATATCTATAGGGTGTAATGTGAAGTGAAAAAATTAGAGGTTAAAAAAAGTAGAATATAACCCAATTTAGTAAAAATTATATATGTATATAATCTATATATGTAAGAGGGGAAGGAAATACGCCAAAGCAATGCTTCTAAGTGGGAGAATCAAGACCCTGTAGGGGAGCAGCAAATATCAGACCCACCTGTTGTGGTAGACTGGACAACCGGCCCACGGTGTCCACCCCCTGTGGCAGCAGCATACACCTGCAGCCCGGCCAGAGCCTCCAGGTGGACAGAGCAGTCATCTCACCTCTTGACTTGGGGTTGGCCATGTGACTTGTTCTGACCAATAAGATGTCAGGGATTGTGACACAAGCAGAGGCTTCAAGCATGACTGTGCTGTGAGCTTACCACCCGCCAGTGCGGCCACCTGGGTCTCTGGGAGCCCCTGCTTCCAGGAGGGGCAGACAGGGACCCAACCTGCAGCTCGGATCAACCTACATCGTTCAATCCTCAGCACTCCACAGCCCCACCAGAGGGAAATAAATGCTTAACCCACACAAGCCGGGGAAAGTCTGAGGTTGCTTATCACACAGGACGATACCTGTAGCCGTCGGATACGCCTGCACGCTGTTGCGATTCCAACCCAAGGACCACCCTCGCATGGGAGCCAGGCCACCTGAGGGCGGGAGCCCTGTCCCTCGGGAATGCCAGGGTACATCACAGGGGTGAGGAGGTCTGCTGTGCCATGTTAGCTGTGGCCAGCCCCACATCGTAGGGCTCTATTTTTCTTTTATTATCTTCTTTATACTTCTGTATATTCTCCAAAGTTTCTGTGATGAGCATGTTTAACATTTATAACCAGAAAAAAATATCCAAAAATTGGAGACCAACTCTTCCTGGCATCTCCCCGATCCGAACCCTTGGTGTCCCCAAGAACAAGGCTGGTTGTCAAATCCTTCACCCACGTAACTTTTCAAGTCTCGGAAGACAAGGTTCTTGCATGTTGTATTTTCTCAAAGTTCATCAACTCTAGCTCTTGTATGTACCCCTGCTGCCACCACCACTGGCTCCTGCTCTCCGAGGAGGTCCCCAATGGTCTCTAGCCTTACAACGTGGTGTCCCAACCTGAGCTGCACTCCCCAGGTAAGGAGGTTGGCCAGGCAGGGATTCCAGGAAACGTCGGAAGAGGTTTCCTTGCCATGGCTCCCTCACTCCCAGCCCCACACCCTGCGGGCCGCACGCCCTGCCCCGCCCTGCTCTTGGTTCAGGAGTGGCCGGGCCCTTGGGAGGCCGAGGCTCGGAGGCTGTACACAGCAGCCTGGCCTTGGCACTCCATGGGGACGTCCCAAACATGTCTGCACCTGCAGGTTCCTCCGTTTCTCTAGATAGGCATCTCCAGAAGACACTGCACTCTTTCTGAGCCCGCTGGTGCCAAAGCTCGCCCCTGCCTTGTGGCGCTTGGGCTTTCTGCAGGACTCTCGGCATGTGAGATGCTGGATTCACCGGGGCCCAGAGAGGGAGCGCTGGGCCCGCCTACTCTCCAGCACTGCGGAAGCAGCAGACGTGGTGGGCAGGAGCAGGGGACCTTTGCCTCTAACTCAGCACCTAGCAGGCCTGGCACAGAGCAGGTGCGCGGTGCTGAATGAACAGGTGCGTGTGTGAGCGAATGAGGGAGCCGGTTCCTGCCGGGGTACCAGAGCGCTGCTCCCCTCGCCCTGCCTCACTGCCTCGCCCCCACAGCCCGTGGGCCGGAGAGCGCTGGTTTCCTACCTCCCTTTTATAGGAGGAAGCTGCAGCGTGGGATGGTCCTGTGGCTTGCCCGAGGTCACATGGCCAGCCGGTCAGTGGTTGAGCCGGGACGTGAACTCAAGCGCAGCGGGCTCCAAACTGAGCAACTGTCATTGTAACAGGAAACGGCTTGGTAGTAAGCACAGAGCTAGCGCACGTCGGTGCTCGCGGTGCCCGGCAGCTCGCGGAGTGCTTTGTCGCTTAGGCAGCCTCGTGGCCCCGGGAGAGTGCGGGCTGGGACGGGTTAAAGGCTTGCCCAGGGCCACACAGCCCAGGGGACAGGCCCCACGTCTGTCTGCTTCTGGAGTTGGTGCTCTTGGCCACTATAGGCTGAAGGGAACACGGTAGTGAGTCATAGACTAGAGGCAGGGTGGATGGCTCAAGCACACATCTTGGCGACGGTTCCAGGAGGAATCAAGGGATCACTGTGTAGTTGTCGATCCCTGCCACTCAAAGTGTGGCCCAAGGACCTGCACCCTGGGTAACCCCTGGGAGCTGGGAGAAACGCAGGATCTGCATGTTAGCAAGCCCCCGGGTGGTCTGTGTGCTCAGTGGAGGTTGAAAGCGTTGGTCTCACTTGCTCTGGGTGAGTCTGGCGTCACCCGCCGGTGAGGAAGTGACTCGAGGGTGGCCGGCATCACCCAGGGGTTCCGCTGCAGGGGCTGTGAACCAAGGAGAGCAAGGCCTGCCGCTGCCAACCCCCCACTCCTGTCTCTCACCCACGCTGCAGGACCAGGGCAGGAGGTGCTCTGTGTCCGCATGTGCTTTGTGTGGGGTTCCTTCTGTCCCTGTCTTCCACAGCCACTTCCAGCCTCACCTCCTCCGTGAAGCCTTCCCGGCTGCCCTTGCCCCAGACAGAGAGAGCGTAGAGCTTGTAGCTCCTCACCCAAGCCTCGTGAGAGCACCTCCCTTCTTATAGTTGTCACTCAGTTGTTTACACTGAGTGACACTTTTATCTCCCCCACTGACAGGAGAAGTTCTCAAGAAGAAAGGCTTTGTCTTAACCACATATCCCAGCACCCAGGTGTGCAGCCTGGCCCAGAATAGCCCCTCAGTAAACACGTGTTGGATGAATACATCCTTATAATCTCAGAATAAATGATGGATGAATGAATGAAAGTCTTAAGCAAAGGAGTGAATCTCTAAGTGAAAATTTTAAGGAAATCGTGGGAGTCAAAAGCAAGGGGTATTTGAGGGGGGCAGAGTAACGGCCCTCAGGGTCATCTGTGACCCATGTACAGGTGCTGATGGATGCCTGGGACCACACCACCTCTCAGAATGAGCCACCTCCCCAGTGCCACCCAGATGAGCCCTACAGAGCCCCCCAGGTATTCATGGGTTCTCCAGGAGCACGACTGGGGGAGCAGCTCCCTCTCTGTCCGCCTCTACAGCACCATGAATCACAGGAATTCTGTCACCAGTCCCCCTGGGCTGCTGCCAAGGAACGTGGGAGGAGGGGGCCTCAGGACCCAAGCCCAGGCCCGTGCTGTCTCCCGGGAGCCAGCAGAACTTGCTCGGGCTGGTGCAGCCGGACAGGCCCCGGGGCCCTTTAAGCCCCTCGGGGAGTTGGGGCGGGGGATGGGAAGAGACAGAAACCGGGGTGGACCCCTAGAAAGAGACACACGTGTGTGCACATGTGCACATATAGTGAAGTTTCTGCACTGTTGGATTATCCACAGGGTCTGGATGGACCATCACCAACGCTAGAGGAGGGATTTGGGAGGATCTGCCTGTAAATGGGGTTCTCCAATTTTCTTTTTCTCCTAACACACGGGGTAGTGTAGCGTATCCTTTACAAAGATTTCGAAAAGTTGATCTAAGACCTTTACACCATTTGGATTTTGCTGTCGTGTCCTGCACTGGCTACTGAGGGGGGTGAAGGTGGCTTCCCCGTGAGCATGTATTCCCGCAATGACTGATTTTAATTGTTTCTATTTCCTGCGAATTCCCACAAGAAATTATTCTAGGCAAGATGCTGCCACGTGGACGATGCACAAGTTTTAATTTTCCTTACACACTGGCAGAAAGGTGAGGGTTGTGTGAGAGTCAGGAAGCCCCTCCGAGGGGAACAACTGCTGGCGGTCCGCCTGGGGGAGGCAGGGTCTTTCAAGAGCAACTGAAACGGAAACAAGGGCTCAGAGAGACACAGTGACTTGCTCAGGGTTGCACAGCAAACAGGTGGCAGAGCCCATGTCTGGCTGACTATAAGGCTAGGGGGATTTGCCTGATCGAAGCTTCTCAAACTTTCCCCCAAACATCCCTGATGGCAGAAGAGAACGGATTTGGACCTTTGGGGGCCTGGCACACAGGCCTGAGGGTAAAACCCAGAATTTCTTTGTCGTTTTGTGTTTCATCTGAAAGTGTTATGCAAGTGAATTTGCATTCTATTTCACAATACATTGCTGTAGGACAAAAATCATGTTTTGTCCCTGTAGAAAATCTTTGAGTAAAATCAATCATCCAGGAAGCCACTCCACGCTTCAGGTGCTGCCTGGCGGAGTTCAGTGGACCCTGGACCTCAGAGGGGGAGTGGCTCCTGCAACCCACGCAACCCTCCGCCGCCGTCTGTAAACACAGGCTCATGCTTCAAGCTTTTCCCAACCACTCCAAGGCCCAGTGTTTCTGAGCTTTGCTCTCCAGGGGCCTGGGGAGTTTCTAGAGATCGCAAAGCCCCGAACTGTTCCACTTTTCATGCCCTGTGAAATGGTGTCCGGGGCCGCCACTCGGACATCGGGCTCTGCTCAGTCTGACGGAGGCTGTGCTGTCTTGGGGTCCGGCCCACCGTCCACCTGGCTGGCGCCTCCCTAGGCCCTCTCTCTCCTGCAGCTCCATGTCCAGCCCACCACCACGTCCTGCCCATGCCCCCTCTGCTCTTGGATACTGTCCACTTCGGCCCGTCTCTGTGCCCCTCCCTAGTTCTAGCCATGCCCCATCCCTGGCCTGGACCACTGTACCCTCCTTCCTGGTTTTCTACTTCCACTTTTGCCCTCTCAAACCCATTCTACTCACAGCAGCCAGAGTGATCACTCAAAAACATAAAGCCAGTCATGTCTACCCTCCCTCTTGCCCCTTCCATGGCTCCCTGTTGCCCTTAAATCACACCCTTCCCAGTACAAGCAGGGCCTGCGTGATCTGGCCCTGCCACCTCTCGAGCCTGACCTGAAGCACTCTCCTCCTTCTCGCCTGTGCTCCAGCCACACGGGCTCCTCCCAGTTTCCAGAAATCACCAGGCTCCTCTCCCAGGATCTCCACTAGAGCTGTCCCCTCCATATCTAATGCTTTTTCACTCAACCTTAGCTGGGTCCTCTCCCTCATTCATTTAGTGCATTTTTCTTGAGCACCTGCCACATGCCAGGTGCTGCGCTTGGTGCTCAGTGCACTGTGGTACCTAGTTCTTGCCCTCTTGGTGCTTACTATCTAGTAGATGGGACCGATCCACGTAAATAATGATAAATTGTGATAAATAAATGCCAGGATGGAAAATAGCAAAGTGCTAAGGGGTGGGATCGGGAAGGAGGAGGACAAATTAAACCTCCTCCGACTCCTCCAACTCAGACCCAGCTCAAAACTCACCTCCTCTGGGAGCTCCCCTTTGCCCAGACAGGCCAGGCCCTCGGCTGTCTGCTCCGCAGCACCCGGTTCTCCTCCTTCCCGGCATGAGGCCCAGTTTGCGATTAGACAGCAATCCGCGCGACCAGAGCGGCAGTGAGGACCGTGCCGTGGAACAGCCGCTGTGCCTCAGTGGGAGCCCAGGGAAGGGCCCCCAAGGCTGGGTTCACCCACACAATGGCCAGGGCGGGGAGCATCATCAGCCGCGTCACAGAGGAGCACGCTGATGCGGAGAGCAAGAAGGGCTGCGTCAATTAGCCAATGCCACCTAGCGGCCACCCCACACACGTAGCAAAACCACGAAGAGTTATTATCTTCTTCTTACCCCTGTGGGCCGGGGATCTGGGCATGGCTTGGGGGGCAGGAGGGTTCCTCTGGCCCAGGCTTGAATCAAACTGCCGTCCAGGGCTGTGGTCTCAGCTGAAGGCCCCACCAGGGAGAGCTGTCTTCCAGGCTCACTCCCAAGGCCGTTGGCAGACGAAGCTCCTCTCAGGTTGCGGACAGAAGGCCTCGGTTCCTTGCCTGTTGGCCGAGGCCCTCTCTCTGCTCCTTCCTCGCCTGTGGATCTTTCCACAGAGTGGCTTGCAACACAGTCAGCGAGAGAGTGAAAGAGACCTAGCAAGCCGAAGCCACAGTCTCTTGGTGACCTAATCTCAGAAATGACATTGCATCACTTCGGCTGTAGCTTATTGGTTAGACGCAAGTCACTAGGTCCAGCCCACACTCAAGGGAGGGATTACACAAGGGCTGGGACACAGGAGGGGCGGGGAAGCGGTCCCCTGGGGCCATTTGCATGCTACTGTTCGCACAGGTCATGTAACCTTCCCAAGGTCTAGTTGCTGGGACATGTTCCAGCTGCCTTTAGGAGCGGGGCTCTCTGTCCCCTCTCTCCCCACCAAAGGGATTGAGGATGGGCTGGGATGGGCAGCTCTCTCCAAGCCCAGGGACCTCCCAGCCGCTGTGGCTTTCTGCAAACCACACCAAGTGCTTCTCTTCTCACAGAAGCCAGAGGCGGTTTCCTGCCCAGCCCAGGAGGCTGCGTGGGGCATCTGAACTGAGAAACATGAGCTTTCAAAATCCTGGAGTGCCCACAAATGGGCGGCTGCGTGGAAATTTGGCCCATCTATCATCCTCTAGGGCTGTGGTCACATTTAAACTGAAAAAGGAGGTGTGACATGGTCATGACCCAGTTTTATAAAATTATTTCTCCTCCAGATTTTCCTGCCTCACATTGGAAAAGACTCTCGTGCCTTCTCTCTGGGCTCCTCTGGGGATCCAAGAAATGCCACAGTCCTGGGGTTTCTCCCTGCTAAAATGAACCCTCACGGTGGGTCCCATCTCCTGGTGCTGGAGGGAAACGAAATCTCAATTATTTTGGGGGGCTCCCTCCCCATCCTCTCCCTAACCCCACTGGGCAGGCACGGTCCTGGGCAACTTACTCCGTGCAGAATAATTAAAGGTTACTTCCCTACTAGGACATAAGCTGAGCGAGGCAGTGACTTTTGTCAGTTTTGCGCAGTGGTGTACTTCGTCAGTGCCCATCACAGCAGACGTGCAATAAATCTTTGTGGAGTGTGAAACGAATGTCTTTGGTCTTGTTGCTACACCTCTTGCCCAAACACACACGGTGCCTCAATGGGAAGGACAAAGGGCTCTTCCCCAGGCCAGGGGCCCGAGCTCCTGCATGCGATACAGGCTTTGCCCTTCTGGGTCCAGCAGGCGATGTGTGAATAAGCAGTGACCCGTTTTCTGCACTGGGAGTCTCCTCTGTTCTGGGACAACTGATTCCACCCTTCCCAGATTCCAGAAAATTCTCCCTATTCAACCAGATCCACCTCCCCATTCTCTAACCTCCCTAATCCCATCCTGCTTCCTAGAAAGAGCCTCCTCTCTCAAAAACAAAAGCCTGCAGGGCAGCCACGGCAGGGGGGGGCGTGGGCGGAGGCAGTTCCAGCTCTTCTACTTTCTGATCATCCCCAGCAAGGATACAACACCTGAATTTGTATCTCAATGAGTTTTCCAGTTGAAGGTTGCAGGGGCAGAGTGATGACATCCAGCAGGGAAACTCAAAGCGCCAGGGAGCCTGCACTCTGCACAGAGGCCAAGCACTTTACACCCTGGGGGACCTGGTCCTCCTGCAAAGCACCTGCCGCAGCCTTGGGGTGGGGAAGCATGGTCCAGTGAATGAATAGCGCAAGGCAAAGAGCATCAGGAAGACGACAGCTCCTACACCTTGGCATGGCTGCCCGAAGCCCCCATCATAGCTGCACGCCACTGACCTGGGGAGACGACATACGGCACACCTTTCAGGCGCCCAGACACAGACATCCCTGCCACGTGCAAATCCTGGCTAACAGACGCCCACGAGAACCAGACTCAGGCCCCAAATAAACACCACGCAAAGCCCACGTTTATCGGGCAGGTACTAGAGACCAAGCACAGTGTCAGGCGCTTTTCGTGACCATCTCACTTAGTCTTTGAGATAAGAATGACTATCCCCACTTCACAGATGAGGAAACCAAGGCTCAGAGAAGCATGATTTGTTCAAGGATTGACGCCGCGGGGATGGTGACATGAGTATGTTTGATGCCACAACTCACGCTCATAATTACCAGGTCCTACTGCCCCCTCCAAATCCCAGTAGCAAGGGACCGGCACCAAGGGAGGAGAGATATGGTGTGGAAATTCAAAGGGATTCACTTGGAACATAAGCTGCTCCAAGAAAAAAAAAGGGGATTCATGACCAACTGGGCAATCTGGGAAGGCCTCACGGAGGAGGAGCCAGGAGTTGAAGGATGGGTGGTATGTGACAAGTAGAGCCTGGGAAAAGGATGTTCCAGGAGGGAAGCTGTATAGAGCTGGGAAAGCACGGGGTAGGTTCTGGGTACCCAAAGCGATGCTCTCAAGTTCATGTATTGGTGAGGTGGGGAAGTCGGGGAGAGAGAGGATGAGGAAAGTGGGCCACCGCCACTGCGGAGAGTGGGGTGGGTTCAGCCTGGGTGAGCCCTGGGTCTGACCCGCCTGAGAGAGGCCAGGACATCCCCAAAGCCTGGGGCATCCAGCACCCAGGTGCCCAGGTCCTTTGCTGGAGGACAGGACACCTGAGGCCCCACCCTTCTCTGGATCTGTGAAGCCACAGCTGTCATTCCCTGACCCTTCCACCCAGACACCTGGACACAGGTAGAACGGGCACAGGAAGAGGGGAGCCAATTCATTACAGACAGAACGTGTGCATCCCCAGCCATGGGGCAACTTGGACCCAGTTTGAAAACCCAACTGGACCCTTCTGAAACTTTTTTCCTTTTCTAACCAGCTTTAGTGCATGTAGGAAGAATCCTGGTTCCAAACTAAAGAGATGACATTTTTCCTTGCTAATATGAGCTGCAGTGGAGGAAAGACTTCATTGCATATATACTGAGATTCTGGGTAAGATCAAGTTTTTTTTTTGTTGTTTAAAGCCTTTTCTACTAAAACTACTTTTAAAAAATGATTTTTTAACCACCCAGATTGTCCAACCCTCTCACTGAGTGAGGAGCCAGAGGCCCAGAGAAGGCCTGGGAGTTGCCTTCGGCCACACAGTAGTGAGTAGCAGAGCCCAGAGCCAGGGAGCCAGGGTTCCTTGTGGATTCCAACCCCAGTGCTCCTTCCATATGGCAATGCCAGCTTGGTTTGGAACTGCTGGGCCTGAGGAGGGGAGGAGAGTGGGCCCAGGGCTCAGGGTTCAGTTTGGCTCAGCTTGAGGGCTTCTGGAAGCTTCAGCTAGAAAGACTGTTCACCCATACCTTGTACCACACCCCATGGAACCTGGCTCAGCCATTCCTCCTCTGAGGGAAGCCTGGAACGAGCACTGGATGAGGAGTCAGAAGTCCAGGGATTCAGCCCAACTGGGCCACTTCTTAGCACAGCAGCACCAGACTGCTCAGGTCACCCCTCTGGCATCCTTGGCTATAGAAAACAAAAGAGCAGACAGAAACCCTCCAAAACCAAGTAGACATGTGGAGGTACATGGCCCCTGTAATCATGTGCAGAGTGAATTCAAAACCAGCTCTAGAATCAGAGTGCCTCGGATTGAATCCCACTTGTGTGCTGTGTGAATTTGGGCAAGTAACTCAATGTCTCTGTGCCTCAGTTTCCTCATCTGTAAAGTAGGGATAACAATAACATAACCTATCCCCATAAACTAGTGATGAGAATATTAAGCAAGACGATGCTGTATGTGCTGAGAGTTTAGGACAGTGCCTGATACATAGTAAGTGCTTTGCATAACTGTCACTTGCTGTTCTTACTGCTCCAGCACATGACACATGCTTGGAAGACACAGATGTCTGTGTGCCCAAGAGCCTAGCCCAGTGCCTGGCAAGGGTGGGGTGGAGAGGGGAATTGCTCAGTGGAAATAATATTTATAAAGCAGGTGCATGCATCACACTGGAGCCCCCTTCCCCACAAACCCTCCCTTCCCCACCCCCAAGCAGCTTCTCCAGGGGTCAAGGCTGTGAATGAATCTTTGAATGATACATATTCCTATGTTTGGTGTCTAGTAATAACGAGCTTGTACGCCAGGTGAGTCACCCAGACCTGGTTCCGGGTCTGTGCCATATATATATATATCTCCCTACAATTCAAGAGCCACGGAGTCAACGATCCTGGAAATTCATTCATTCAACAAACATTAATTGGGTGCGTGGCAACCTACTGATTCATGAGTTGGAAGGGTGTAAAATATTATTTAGGAGCTACACAGGGTCAGGCGAGTAACTTAATGTTATTAGACACGTGTTCCTTAAGTGTTTGTCCTCTGATCCTGAGAACACTATACTCATGTGACCTTGTTTATGAATTAAGGAGGGCCAGCTAATCTTTCAGAAGACTTCAATTTGCAGTTTTGCTCAAAAGCCCTTCAGCCTTCACAGATGAGGACCTGTCTTTCTGGGTTGCGCTAACTCCTTTGCTAGTTAAAAGCTTTCTGTGTCTTTAAAAGGGGGCGGCATCCTGTCAAAAGGCCCTTAAAGCATAGGCTGGAGGCGCATGAAGTCTCACCCACTTTCTGTGACGTCCTGTGTTCCGGCTTCTGATTGCTCGCCTCCGACGTCAATCACGAGGCGTGTGTCTTGCTGGGACACAGTGGAGGGCTAAGCTTTGGTTTGCGGAGCGGTCGGGTGTATTCGCCGCACGCCCCCACTTCTTCTAGGTCCCCGCCACCCGACCCAACGGCGGAGCCGGCCAGCGCTTCCCGTGGCACCCTCCCGCACCGGATCGCTCCTCGCTGGGGCGGGACCTGTCCCGGCGGCTCCGGTCACTATGGTCAGTCGTCGCGGGGGAACGCCAAGTGGGAGCGGGAAGGGGGCGCGGGGGGCGGGGTCGTGACCCGGCGCATGTGCACTCGCCGGACCGGGTTCGGCGCGAGGCTCAGACCCGGCGCTGTCCCCGCGGCGTTCGGACCGGGATCCTGAGTCGGGACGGATGCTGGGGACCGGGTCGCGCCCTCCTGTCCCCGGGGGACACCCAGCCGGGGAGGTTCAGCTCCGCCCGAGGCCCCCCTCCCTGCGCGTCCGCCCCGGGTGGCCCCGGGGTGCTGCCTGGACGGCGCAAGGTAGGCGTGCTCGACGGGAGCGGGAGCGAGGACGGAGACTCCGGACTGTGGGTCGCCTCCTCTTTGTTAGGTAGCCCCCCAGTCGACAGCTCACGGCCCCACCCACCGACGGTTTGACCGTCAAAGGCCACCCCCTCCTATCCCCCACCCCAGCCCCATCAGCGAAGTTAGGGGTTGCACAGGTGGCCAGTTCGCTGTCCCCGTGGGCGGCGGGACATTTACTCTGTCTTTGGAGTTAGGACGCACGTGGACAGGCTGTGGCAAGTTTTGAGGTGCATGAGTTAGGGGTCCAGGGAAAGCAAAGACGAGAGGAACCCCTGATCCGGAGTCCTGTCTGCGCAGAAAGGGCCCCAGAGACCTTCTGAGCCAGACCTAACCCTGGGCTTGGGCAGGTGGAGAAACTGAGGCCAAACAGGGAAGGGACTGCTACTGACTGTGGTGGACCTGAGACTTGGACCCAAGCCTCTGGACTCCCAGTTCAGTGCTCTCTGTGTTACATCAGCCCACCTTCCAGGGGTCAGGCTGGGGTCAGGCTTCCTGCAGGGAACTGGGTGGGACGGTTGCCTAAAACCCTTCATCCCTGAGCAGGGGGCTCCAGGGAGTCTGTGGAGTGTGTGGGCAGGTGGCCTGGCTCCGGGCCACACAGCACTGGGTTCAAGTCTTGCCTTCACTCCTTGGAAAGCCAAGAGGCTTTGGTTGGTCTGTTCCCCTCCTCAGCACACGTGTATAAGGCACTGCAGTGAGGACATGTGAGGTGATTAGCCACGGCTTTTCCTGTGATCACAGAGTCTTTGAAATGGGTGTGCACGGGTGCCTGGTTCTTCCTGCTTGGCCTCCTCCCTCCTATGTCTGGGCAGGAAAATGGGTCACCACTGTAGATGCTGGGGTATGGGGTCAGAGCCTGGTCATGGGCTGGCATGTTCTGGGTGTGGCATGGGCAGCCAGGGCGCCTGAGCCAGCACTGTCCCGACCAAGCCAGCCTGCTCCTGGGGTGTGGCCGGGCGCCTCTGCGGCATCTGAAAGCACCAGCTTCCTGCGTCTACCTGGTGCCCAAGGGTTACCTGGTCCGGCTGCTCCTGGAAGGTGGCCCAGGTGTTCCTGCATCGCCCAGGGAGTGGCAGGAGCTGGGGGAATGTTGGGAACACTGGGTTTAGCCACCTGGGAGCCAGAGGCTGGCATGCCCTCTGGCTGCCACTGGGTAGCTGAAGGCACAGCCGGGGCAGTAGGGGCTGGGACCTCAACTTCTGCCCTTTGTGCTGCGCAGTGGTGAGACTGCTGACTCCACCCTCCCGTCCGTCCTCCCGGGAGACTGGCAGTCAGGGCAGATGGGGAACAGCGCACTGAGCGCTCACCCCTCAGAGGAGCCTGGGGGCCTCGGAGGTGGATGAAGTGGTTAACCCACTAAATAGGACGTCTGCTCGGGAAACATGTGGGTGGAGCCTATGCAGGGTCTGTTCTTTTCCCTTTACATGGCATTTATTGAGCACCAACTGTGTGCCGGGGACCATGCTGGGCCCTGTGCTGTGTGGTAATTCCATGCTGTCTGAGAACACATGGTGTGCATGGTGGCATGTGTGTGTGTGTGTGTGGTGGACAGAGACATTGCCCTTGGAAAATACAGCATCTCCTTTGCTTTCCTGTTTCTAAGTCACTGGGCTAAGCTGAGGAAGGGGACCCCAGGTGGAAGACATGAAGCCCCTTGCCAGGGTAGGGGCTGGGACAAGGACCAGGCCTGGGGCTGGCAGGGGCTGCGGACGGTGAGGAGTCTCGTGAGCCCTCAAAGTGTTTGAGCATTTGGTGAAAGAATGAGTGGGAGTCAGACATAAACACTAAAACCACAGGGTCCGATCCTGCTTTGTTCTGTCACCTGCGAAACAGGTCCCGGTGAGCACCCCTCTGGGGCCTGTGCAGGGCGCTGTGTCAGTGATGAGAATGACAAGGCGTCTGTCCTCTCCGGGACTCGGGGCCTGTTGGCCAAGACAGAGCTGGACACAAGCAGTCCCTGCGCTACTGGCGGTGGCTTAAGAAGCTGACCAAGGGCGTTGGGGGCGCAGCAGGAAGTTAGTGGCTCTGAGGGGGTGAGAGTACTGGGCAAGGGCTCACAGAGGAGGTCTTTCGACTGGGTGTTGAAGGATGCATAGGAGAGTTCAGGAAGGATTTGAGGAAGAGGACATTCCAGGCAGGAGGGCCAGGGGGCTTAAAGGCCTGGAAACACGGTCGGGAATGGGGTATTGCGGCCGAGGCGAGCAGCCCTGAGAGGCAGGGCGCTTGCGGGAGGCAGGGCAGATGAGTCTGGAGAATCAGGTGGGGTCAGGACGCTCTGTGCAGGGCTTCGCTTTCTGTGTGGTGGAGTTTGGGTTCTGCAGATGGCAGGGAGGGAACGGTGACAGGCTTTTGAGACGTAAGAGATGGTTAACTTGGACGATCTCTCTGGCAGTGAAGCGGGCACGGGTGGAGGCGGCCGGGCCGGAGCCCGACACCGGCTAGTCCCTGGTTCCCTCGTTCGCTCAGCCTGTCAGTCTGCGGGGCTGCTCCGCAGAGCACCACGGGCTGGGCGGTTCAGGGCAACAGAGCCTCACTCTCTCACAGGCTAGAGGTCCAAGACCAAGGTGTCAGCGCGGCCACGCTCCCTCTGCAGGTGCCAGGGGAGGGGCTGTCCCAGGCCTCCCTCCGGGCTTCCGGTAGTTCCTTGGCGTGTGGCAGCAGAACTCTGGTCTTCTCGCGGCCTTTTCCCTGCGTGCGTATCTGTGTCCTACTTTCCTCCTTTTGCAAGGACGCCGGTCAGGCTGGATCAGGCCCACCCTACTCCAGTACGACCTCGTCTTCGCTAACTACGTCCACAACTATCCTGTTGCCAAATGAGGTCACATTCTGAGGTACTGGGGGTTAGGAATTCCACATATGAGTTTTGGAGCGCCACAATTTAACCCGTAGCACTCAGTGTACATTTTTGGAGCATTGCTGTGTGCCAGGCCCCGGGGAGCCAGCAGTGACACAGGCAAAGTCCCTGCCCTCACGGAATTGACACTCTCCTGGAAGGAGACAGTCAGTATGCAAATAGACAGGGGAACTACTGTCAGATCATGCCCGGGAGAGGTAAAATAAAGTGGGGGGAGGGGCGACTTCAGACAGCCTGGTCGGGAAGGTCTCTCTGAGGTGACATCCCCTGCATCGTGGGAAGGGGCAGATGAGTGTTCCAGGCAGGAGGAACAGCATGTGCCAAGGCCCTGAGGTGGACATGGGTGTGTGTGTTCTTGAGGAGCAGAAGGGCCGCTGTGCGGGAGAGCCAGGTGAGCCAGGGCCAAGTGTGTCAGGCTGGGAGGTGGAAAGGTGGAGTCTTTGCCACCAGGGAAGCCTGTGGAGCCGGCAGGCCAGCTGTGCCCTGTCTGGTAAATGCTTGTTTTGCTGCTTGTGCTACAGGACGGGAGTCCGAGGCCAGTCAGGCAGACGACAGTGCCCAGCCTGCGGGCGAGAGGGGAGTGGAGGAGCACTCCTGGGCCACGCCTGAGTTCTGGCTGGGCAGCAGTGTTCTGGGGGGCTTGGTGGAGCAAGAGAGCAGTTAGGGACAGGCCACCTTATGCTGTGCTCAGACACCCGAGTGGCTGCTGGCTGTTTGAGGCTGGAGCTCTGTCTAGGGACAGTCGGTGCAGACGTGAGGATCTGAGCAAGGTCCGTTGGGAGGATGCTGTGCGTGCAGGCGTCACCTGAGGAGAGCGGATGAGATTAAACCAAGACCCCGAGTTATCCAGGTGGGCGCAGTGATGGAGTTATCAGGATCCTCATGAGAAGGGGCAGGGTTGGAATCGGCGGTAGAGACAGTGGAAGCAGAGCCGGGGACCCGGGCAGCCTCTGGAAACGGAAGAAGGCAGAACACAGGTTCTCCTGGAGCCTCCAGGAAGCACGGTCTCCTGGCGGGGCGGGGGACCTGCAGAGCCTTACCGGAGTTGGGCACGCGGCTGTAGGCTGCTTGAGGAATTCTTGGGTTATGTGGGCAGGTTTTGGAGATGTAGAGAGGCTTGGGAGAGAAAAGCAGGGACTCCCGCTTTCTCTAAATTTGGAGGCTGGGCGCGGTGTGAGGGTCAGGGCTGGGTCTCTGGCGCACATCTCCGGCATCGTAGTAGGTGCTTTACGTGCGGCTCTGAGTCGCAGCCCAAGCCCGCGCTCCAAGGCCAGCAGGCAGATACAGTGCGGGCTCCCACCAAGGACTCAAACCCGGTCTGAACACCCAGCCCACGCTCTAGTTCCCAGGGTTGCTGAGGAAAAGCCAGAGATTAAAGAAACATCGTTTTCTCACTTTGAAATATATTCCCAGCTTCAATCTGCTAAAAACTGTCTCCAAGCTGAGGTGCTATCTGCCTGACTTAATTAGCATCTATTCGCAAACCAGCAATTAAAGGGCTAAAATCCTTTCAGGTGGCCTGATTAGGCCTGACAGGACATTGTCAGGCCGTGGCCTGCCTGTCCTTTCTCCATAATATCCTGGAAATGTCCAGCTATATTTTAAAAATAAGCATCAGTTACAGTCAGCTGAGGTCAAACACAAAGCATCATACCTGATTCGTGGGCTGGAAAATCGAGGATGTACCTGGCGTTTTCTCTAGACTTGAGTCTCTAGCCTTGCCCGGGGCTGTGACCAGGGCCGAGCTGGTGGAAAGGGGCGGGGACCACCTTGAGCTGATTTGGGTCATTCTGGAGGTGCCACACAGGGACTTGAAGGGCCCAGGTGGAAACCCACTTGTCCCCCAGGTGTGCCACAAACACACCGGGGACCACTAGGGGGCGCTGGAGCTAACCCACTGACCCAAGGCTCCATCACCTGCAGATGGGGCCACCCATGCCATGTGACAGCAGGGGTGGATCTGAAATAATATTGAGCAGAGGAAGAAAACCCCACAATATCCTTAGAATAATATGCAAACTTAAAATGCAGGCATGCATACAACTCTGTGTTTTTTAAAAGACAGATACATTTCATTTGTAGGAGGCACTTAGAATAGTCAAATTCATTAGAGACAGAAAAGTATAAAGGTGGTTGCCAGAGACTGGGGGAGGGGGAAGGGGAGCTAGTGTTTAATGGAGACGGAGTTTCAGTTTGGGAAGATGAAAATGTTCTGGAGATGGATGGCTGTGACGGTATCACAACAAGGGGAATGTGCTTCATGCCACCGGACTGTATACTTACAGATGGTTAAAATAGTAAATTCCATGGTACATACATTTTAGCAGCATCATCGTCATAACAGACAGACACATATGGAAAGACATGCCGTGAAGACCACCTACTGAGGGTTGGGGGTATGGAGGGATCTGAGCAAGGATCAGGGATGAAGGGAAAACGTGAAAAAGTGCCTTGCTGGGGCCTGGTGCCAACAGTGTGTCCCTGAGAGCAAGAGTATGGTGGGCTCAGCTTGCAGCAGCAGGGAGGGCCCTGAATTGCCATTTAATATTTTTTTTATTTAAAACCAAAAGCTTCCCTAGAAGTCCTGCAAGTTTTTCCTGGGTCCAGTCGGCCAGCCCCAGTCACTTGGCCGCCCATAGCTGCAAGGGAGGCTAGGAAAATGACGGGGAACCTGGTGGGAGAGGCATGACTCACCTGGTCACTTTTCATCAAGTTGCAGGATTCTGCCAGTGAGGAAGAAATGGGCAACGACTGATGGGACAGCAGCCCCCAGCACCTGCCCCAGGGTGGTTGTCTGATGCCCGCTGATTGTTTCCGTTTGCCCTGCCACCATGGTGTCAGGCCAGAGGGAGGAAGGAACCTGGGGCTGACTTAATTTTGCAAAGAAGAGTGGGTACAGGATGGAACCTTCCAGAAACAAAACCCAGAATCCCTTCTTCCCACCCCTAAGAGTTTGTACACTGTTTCTTCCTTTGGAAACATTCTTCCTCCTGTTCTCTAGGACAACTTCATCTTCCATCATACCTTTAAGTTTTCCTCTGGGAAGTTGCCCTTGACCCTCCAAGTCCTGGGGAGGGCATGTGTGGGAGAAGGGAGAAAAGGAATGAAGTGTGGGTGCAAGGGAGAGCCCGAGCCTAACTCGGATGGGGCGGGGAGACCAGGGAAGCCACCTGGAGGAGGTGGCTCATATTCATTCATTTAGCAAACGTCTCAGCCCCTGCTCTGTGCCTGGCCCTGTGATGGGCCCTGGGGAGTCAGGCAGACAGTGTGATTGATGAGCTGTCCCGAGGCAGGAGAGGCTGTGTGGCTTGGAGACTTTGATAGATGGGGACATCCAGGTCCCCTAGAGACGGCCCTTCCCAGTCCCAGCACCTCTCTGCAGTCCTGATACTGGACATGGGAATTGGGCCCATGTGAGTTTGGAGTCTGTCCACTGTGGGGACAGGAGCAAACCTAGACGTCGTTTAGGCCTCAGAATCTCATGGCCCAGCTCTCTGCTTCTGCTTAACTTTGGGGAAAGCTAATCATTAAAAATCCAGATGTATTTCTTCAGGTGGAGGAAGGTGTTTAAAACACCAAAAGGCTCCTTCCTGAGCAGGTGGCACGGGGTTGAGGTCATTCTCTAGTCAGTGATGAGGCTGAGACCACTGGGAAAGGCTGCTGTGGTCAAAGAGGCAGGCTCCAGCGACAACTAAGTGTAAAAAATGACAGCAATAAATGGATGGAAAACTAGATTTCCATTTACAAAAATCACAACTAAGGTCAACCTTTCGGCTGTGCACTATTGCATAAAAATGGTCTCCCTGGTGAGTATATGGGAACCAGGGTCACTTATTTCAAATTGTCAACTGCAAGTGGCTTTAATGTCACTTTCTCTTACACTTTTTTTTTTTTTTTTTTTTTTTTTGAGACAGAGTATCGCTTTGTTGCCCAGGCTAGAGTGAGTGCCATGGCGTCAGCCTAGCTCACAGCAACCTCAAACTCCTGGGCTCGAGTGATCCTTCTGCCTCAGCCTCCCGGGTAGCTGGGACTACAGGCATGCGCCACCATGCCCGGCTAATTTTTTTTTTTATATATATATCAGTTGGCCAATTAATTTCTTTCTATTTGTAGTAGAGATGGGGTCTAGCTCTTGCTCAGGCTGGTTTTGAACTCCTGACCTTGAGCAATCCGCCCGCCCGCCTCGGCCTCCCAAGAGCTAGGATTACAGGCGTGAGCCACAGCGCCTGGCCTTCTCTTACACTTTTGTCATGCAGAGATCAAAGGCGATTTGCAGGCAGGGGTGCATCTTGCTGTCTGAGCCCCACTGATGAGATAGCCCAAGGCGAGCAGTTGGCTGCTTGAACAGACCTGTCTTCCCCTGCATCCCCTTCCTCCTGCCATTGCCTCCTCCCTGCCCACCTTCCTCTCACCTTGGAGAGACCCTTTCCCTAGGAGGCTTGTCTTTCTGGGTTGGAATTGACTCAGAGCTGGGCTGTAGTGTGAACTTTTGCCGGTAGGTGGTGCGTGAAGATGCCCTCCCCATGCTGTGCTCCATGAACTCAGCTCTCTGAAACCTTCCCTGGCACCCCCAGGCCTCCCTCATGTACCAGTTCTTCTGGGGACCTTATCACCCTGTAGCATTATTGTTTTCCCTCTAGACTGTGAACCTTGGGTGGGGAGGGTGGTGCTAGATGTTCTTCCCTCTGTATTTCCGGCATGTGATACAGTGCATGGCATAGCTTATGTTCAGGAATTGTTCGATGAATAAAAGAATGAATGAATGAATGAATGAATGAATGAATGAATGAGACAAGAAGGACAAAAGGAGACAAAGGCACTTATCCTTGGCATGAGGGTTCATTAGGTTCAAGGTATTATGGGCTAGGTGTGGTGGCTCATGCCTGTAATCCTAGAATTTTGAGAGGCCGAGGCAGGACATTGTTAATAGAATGTGACATTCTATCAATTCTTCGGGATTATCCTGAGAACAGGATTTACCAGAGGAAAATCCAAGCTAAGGCAGAAGGATTAATTGAGGTCTGGAGTTGGAGACCAGCCGGAACAACAGAGTGAGACCCCATCTCTAAAAAAATTTTTTAAAAATTAGCTTGGCGTGGTGGTGTGTTCCTGTAGTCCCAGCTACTTGGGAGGCTGGGGCAGGAGGATCGCTTGAGCCCAGGAATTTAAGGTTGCAGTGAGCTATGATGAAACCACTGCACTCTAGCAGGGATGACAGAGCAAGACTTTGTCTCAAAAAAAAAGTATACAACGAATCAGTTTGCAGGTTTCAAGATGAATGTCCATATAACCAGGGATACCATTCCTCATGGTGGTGCTCACCCTGCCCGTCCCTGTCCTGGGAGTGTGACAATCCAGGCAGGCATCTAGGATGCTGGTAACATACTCACATGTAGCTTTTGTGGGAAGGTATTAAGTAACTAGCAGTTCAGAGGCCACCAAACTTGGTGAATTCTGCCAGTTCTTTTTGAAATTGTCACAGCATTTCTTCTTTATCTTTCAGAGTGAAACATCTTTCAACCTAATATCAGAAAAATGTGACATTCTATCAATTCTTCGGGATCATCCTGAAAATAGGATTTACCAGAGGAAAATCCAGGTGGGGCAGAGGGTCGGAAGAGAGGACCCTAAATTAGATGGGCTGGAATTGGGAACAAAGAAGGAGGTACCACTTTGAAGGCCTGGGCCAGGTTCCTGGGCAAATGAAAGCACTCCAGAATACTTCGATGTCAGGCATTTGCCTTAGCAAGAAATCCTTCCGTTGCAAAAAAAAAAATTTTTTTAAAGCTACACACTGTGCCAAATGCTTTATTTACTCACTGAGACTCTGATGGTCCAGCTTGGGCCAAGTGCCCAGCAGCAGCTAAGGGTGGTGGTGTTGGCATCATGTGATCTGAACGCAGCCACAGGGACACATCCTGGGGCAGGAGCTAGGCCCGAGCAGCAAGCTGACACTCTTGTCCCCTGGAACCCTCTCGGGTGGTGAGACCAGGGGTCTAAGGAGCAACTCCTCCCCTGCCAGCCTGCCTCAGGTGGGCCCGGTCAGCTCTGAGCCTTCTCATCGCCAATGGTGGGGAGCAGGGGCTTCCCGACCTCTTGAAAACCATTCTCTGCTGCCAAAACCCTGCCTGTAGCTCCACGAGGCAGGAAAGGGGATGCCAGGCCAGTTGAGAGGGACGCTGACAGCTGGGAGCAGAGCTGGAGCAGCGGGTGGCACAGGAATGTTGGGAGGACTGTCCAGACCGAGGCCCTCCAGGGCACCAGGAGGCCCTTTCCCCAGACTCTGCAGCCTCCTCTCCCTTCCTCCCCCTTCTGCTGCCGGCTCCTGCTTCTCTCAGCGTCATTCCTCCAGGAAGTCTTCCTTGACTTCCAAAGTCCCGTGTCAATGCCACTGCCCCATGGCACCCAGCCGGGTACTTCTCTGTTCTCACACCACCACTGTGTAATCGTCTGTGTTTTCTCCTGGACTGTGGGCTGCCTGGGGCCGGGGACCAACACTGGATGCATGGGCTGCATTTCTGTATTCACAGAATGAATGGCGTGGGGGCAGCCAGCCTGAGGGGAGGGAGCAGGTGTTATGTGGGAGAGGTGGGGCTGGGGACCAGCCAGGTCCAGTGCCCAATGCCATGCAGAGCCCTTGTCCTGCAGATGTCCACATTTCCTTCTCTCCCCCACCCACACAGGAACTCAGCAAAAGGTTCACCGCGATCCGCAAGACCAAAGGGGACGGAAACTGCTTCTACCGGGCCTTGGGCTATTCCTACCTGGAGTCTCTGCTGGGAAAGAGCAGAGAGATCCTCAAGTGAGTGGATCTGGAGGGACTTGCAGGTCGCCTCCCTGGGTTCTTGAGGTGTGTTCTCTGTGCCAGGTCAGCCCTGAATCTCCAAGAGGGTTTTTCCTCCGCTCAGGCTGGGAGGGAGCTGGAAGGCTGCCTGGCAGAGGCGTTTGATGTTGGGGAAGCCCAGCTGCCCACTTGGGTAGAGTTGGGGTGGCCAAGAGGCTGGGGATGGAATCGGTAACCTAGCGCCTTCTAACCCCGTTTCATCCGCAAGTCTGGGTCAGCCCAGGTGAGTTGCATTCGTTGGGGAGGTACTTAATGATTCACTGCAAAGAGAAAAGGAAACAGACAAAAGAAGCAGCTTTGCCCTGTCATTCTGAGCAATTCTTGCTGCCCTTGTAGTGTGTGTGACCCAGGTGTCTGCCTGGCCGGGCCTGGATCTGCGCTTGGTGCGGGAGCAGGTCTCTGCGCAGAGCTGCCCTGTGCCATTCCTCCATCAGACCTTCGCGTGCTGGTTAGTTCAGGGCTTCTCATACCTGAACGTTTGTACACAGCTCCTGAGATCGGTTAGGGGCAGGTTCCCGGTCAGTAGGTCTGGGATGGGGCCCAGATCCTGCATGTCCCTCGAGCTCCCAGGTCCGACCTCAGACCACACTTCAAGGAGCAAGGAGCCAAGAGACCTCCTGGCTCTCAACCTTTGGTGGTCTCACCGTGCTTGGAGGATTTGGTGAAGAAGTCCACGGGCTCTCCTCATCGGAGACATGCACCCCCACCGCCCCCGGAAACAGTGCAGTGGGGCTGCGGTCACAGCTCCTGAGCTCGGTCCATGGACCCCTTTAGCTAAGCGGGTTTCTCAACAGCAGCACTACTGAGGTTTGGGGTGGGGCCAGTCTCTTTGTGGGGGGCTGTCCTGCAGCGTCCCTGGCCTCCACCCACGAGATGCCAGTAGTAACCTCTCCCCAAATCATGGCAGCCAAAATCATCTCCAGACATTGCCAGGTATCTCCTTGGGAGGAAAAAGTGAACCCGCCAGGTTAAGAACTACTAGGTTAAGGTCACCGTCTCCTGTTCAAAATACAGGTGATCTCAAAGGAGGCAGATGTTAAGCCATCTGTTCCTTATTTTGAATGAACCGTTCAGATCGTTTCCCAAGTGAGAAACCGGCCGAGCCCCTTTAAAAGGAGGGTGGGCTTTCTCACGCCCTCCTATTTCTCACAGCCCTGTGGGGGTCGAGACAGCACAGTGCAGAGGTTGTGACACCAACTTCGTCTTCCCCACAACCCATGTCCTCTGGAGTTGTGCCATGGAGGCGCCCTGGCCCCTGAGGTCAGACCTCACTCTCTTGCTTACTTTCTGTGTGACCTCGGGCCAGTGACCCAGCCTCTCTGAGCCTCAGTTTTCACATCCTTGGAAGGTGGATAATATTGCACACTAAGGGTGCTGTCGTGAGGACTCGGCGAGCTGTTGCCGGCCAAGCCCAGCTCCCGCGTCTCTCTCTGCGCCAGCCCCTGTGCTCTGGTCACCTTCCCCCGCCCTCCCTCACCCCACCAGTCAGTGCCACAGGGGGTGCCACCGTGAACGGGAACGAGAGGGACAGAAATCCCTGCCTCATGGGGCTTGCATCCTAACGGGAGAAGATGACGGGACATAAGTACCTGCGTCTGGTGTCAGGTGGTGATGAGTGGTGTGGGAAATGTCGGGCGGGGAAGGGGCCAGGGAGCCCGGGCTGGGGGCTGCAGTGTAAGCAGGGGTTGGAGAGGTCAGAGGGCTGGGTCAGGGCCTCATGGGCCCCTCTAAGGACCTTTCAGCCTGAATGACCTGGGAGCCACTGGGAGATGGAGCAGGGGAGGGGGACCTGCCCTGCTGGCTGCTGTGTGCAGGACAGACCAGGGCAGGGACACAGGGAGACATGGTTGGGAGTGACCCAGAGGAGAGATGGCCATGGTGGGAGCAGGTGGACAAGATGGGTGTGGCGAGAAGCAGTCAGATAGATTCTAGACACTGTGGGGTTGGTGTAGACAGGATTCATATGGGACCTGGACATGGCGCGTGAGCAGAGATGGGGATCAAGGGTGACTCCCAAGTGTTTGGCCTGGAAGCAGGATGGTCAAGCCCAGGCAGGGCTGTGGTGGTCAGTCCTGTCCAACACCTCCCACTCAGGAGGCCGCCTCATCATCACCCCCGGGCTGCCTGGGAGGGTGTGTCCTGACCATCCAGCCCCTGCCCTGAGCTGCAGGGGAAACCCAGCGGGCGCCAGTGGAGTGGCAGTAGCAGGCCCAGCAGTGGAAAGCACTGGACACCCAGTACCTCCTGCCTATCCTCAGCCCCGCTGCAGTGGAGGTGACATCATCACCCACAGGGGAGCCCACCAAAGCCACAGGGGGCTTACAGGGCGGGAGGGGGATGCAACCAGAAGCCAGCACAGTGCTCATTCCCTCCACTCCAGGCAGCTCACCCCACACTCGTCATGGTCTTATCAGGCTCTTAGATGCGGCCCAGGACTAGCCAGGGGCAAGTGTTTAGGCAAAAATAGCCCTCTTTCTGATTTAGGAGATCTGCTTCTCAACTACCCCATCCTCCTTCCCCTCCTCCCGCCCACCACAAGGCACCTGATGTGCGCAGAGCACAGCAGCTTATGAAGCTACCCAGGCCTTTGTACTCCTTTGTGAAACCTCCCGCCTCCTGGGGTCCCCCTTCCCAGGGGACAGGTGCTGGGCAGGAGAGCTAAGCATGGCTGCAGTGTTCCGTGCCCGCTGGCTGGTCCCCCAAAGCCACTCACTTGGTCCTTGTGCAGAAGGCAGCTATTCTTCCATATCTCATCTCTGCTGCTAAAATGTGTGTGTCCCAGGAAGGGGCCATGCCATTAGGGGGCCTTGGCATGGGTGCAAAGGGGCGATCCAGAGTTCCCAGAGCCACAGCCTTTGGGCCAGGTCTTCAGGGGTGACTCAGTGCTGGCAAATGTTTAACAGCTTGCTGGGGGGGAGGCCGGGAGGCCAGATTTGAGCTGTCAGCTGCTTGCTGATAGCTGTCAGTACTCCTGTCACGATCGATTCCAAGCTGTCATTACGAGGTCACCGAGTAGGGTGTTGGGAAGAAATGCAAAATAACACACGCTACAGTCCATGTCATTTTTCCACTGTATGTGCACAATAGACCTAACCCCATAACCTCAAGAGCATAGATAATTAGTAAATGATGCATTTTGAATAATTATTAACTTTGTTTTTTAGTATAGTTTATTTCATTGTAAGTTTACATCATTTGAGTTTTAATAATGGCTATGTTAACACCTGGCTGGAAGAATTCTTGAAAATGTAACAATTAACTCCCTCTTATGAGCAGATAGATACAAACTGGCTCTTGCACAGCCCTGAGGAGAGAGTCCCTGGCAGAGGGGCTGGCAGCGCTGATGGGGTAGAAATGTGTGTGGTGACAGCTATGGTGGGACAGGGGGTTCTGAGGACTCACTGGAGGGACGGTGGGGTGCAGGGGTTCAAGTGGAATGCACAGTTGGTGTCACAGCACACCCCTATGTTTCCTTGTAAGTGCCAAATCTCCTTTTTAGGTTCAAAGAGCGTGTACTGCAGACCCCAAACGACCTTCTAGCTGCTGGCTTTGAGGAGCACAAGTTCCGAAACTTCTTTAATGCTGTGAGTTCACTTGAGCCATGCTGGCTGAGGAACCAGATCCCTCCTTCCACGCTGGCAGAGCGGACACCGGCAGGAGTCCCCACGTAGCCCACAGCTCTGTTCCTCCTGGGGAGGGACACAGGGCTGTGGCCTGCTTGTAGGGAGCCCAGGGCTCTGCCCTTCCCTGAGAGGAGGCCCCTCCTTCACCCCACTCCCTCTCCACCCCACACCTCCCCATCTGATTAGTTAAGGGGGTGGGTTCAAGGACTCTCAGACGCTGCCACTCTGAATGTGTACATGAGAACCCCAACCCAGGTGGTGATGGGGGAGACCCAACTGCTGTCCCCTAGACATGCCTCCGTACGTATGAATTACAAGGTCTTGCTAACCCCTGGGAACGAGGGAGGTGGGCGGGGAGCGAGGCAGGTCCTGCCAGGGCCTCCCCGGCTGATGGCCTGGTGGCGCAGTTCTACAGCGTGGTGGAGCTAGTGGAGAAGGACGGCTCGGTGTCCAGCCTGCTGAAGGTGTTCAACGACCAGAGCACCTCAGACCGAATCGTGCAGTTCTTGCGCCTGCTCACATCGGCCTTCATCAAGAACCGAGCAGACTTCTTCCGGCACTTCATTGACGAGGAGATGGACATCAAAGACTTCTGCATGCATGTAGGTGCTCGGGCCTCAGCCCCCGCCCGGGCTCTGCTCCTGCCGCCGTCTCCTGCAGACTGCCGCGCCGTCCCTAGCCAGGGGATGTGGGTGTCACAGCTGCCCCACTGATTCAAACAGCGCTAGGTTAGCAAGTTGCAGGCAGGTCCCACCTGAGCTGCCTGTACCAAGTGGCTTGGGGCAGGCCACCTCCCCTCCCTGGGGATTCTCCATCCAAAAAATAAGGGCTTTGGACTGGCCTGTTTGCAAAACTGCACAGCCCCAGAATCACATTTGCCCCAACACGTGTTTTTGTTTACAGTGCATGGTGTTTACCTAAAAGAGTTGCCAATATTTAAAAATTGTGCAATTTAATATGAATATCTGGATTTCTCTTGGAAAATCAGGAGATTTAGCTCCGGGCCCTTACTCTTGCATGGCAGCACAGCTAGCAGCAGCTGCCTGCTGTGTGTGGGACGTGCTCACCAGCCTGCCACCACCCCTGCCTCTCTCTGCTCCCGCCTCTGGAAGCACTTGCACTTGGAATCCCTGGGCAACCAGGTGCCTTTTAGCTCTGAGATTCTTTGATGGCCAACCTGAAAAATCCCTGCCCCCCTTTCCAGGTCGCTCAAAGGTAGTGGCCTCTTCTCAGGTCCAACAAGAGGGTCTAGAGATCCAGGCTCAGTTCTTGCAATTCTAGAAATTTCTAACGGTGCTACTTCCTCCCAGTGAGCCATTTTCCTTTGGGAAGTGAGGATGTTAGTGCCCACCTCATGGGTTGTTGTGACGATGATGTCCCAGCACCGAAGCTTTGCTGTGACCATGAGCCAGGGTTGAACTCACTTGACCTCTGTCAGGCCTTCCTCCTGAGCTGCCTTATTTTTTCATTTTGGCCTTTGCAGGAAGTGGAGCCCATGGCCATGGAGTGTGACCACATCCAGATTACAGCCCTGTCCCAGGCGCTGAACATCGCCCTGCAGGTGGAGTACGTGGACGAGATGGACACTGCCTTGAACCACCACGTGTTCCCCGAGGCCGCCACCCCTTCCGTTTACCTGCTCTATAAAACATCCCACTACAACATCCTCTACGCAGCCGATAAACACTGATTAATTTTAGGCCATGCAGTGGAATCTGTCACCTAATGGGACTGCATTCTGAATGGAACATTCCGGCTTTTCAATTTTTTAAGCGATCTAGACTGTAGCTAGAAAATGTACAGCCTTTTGTGCAAAGCCACTGGAAATGAGGCCCACCCATTCTGGACTGTGGTAACGGGGGTATTTTTGGTATTTATTCTGATGGAGGATCAAATGCTTTCTAATTCGTGGCCAGGAAGCTAGGGCCCCTGACTCTGCACCCCAGCTCCCTGTGAGATGCTGGGTGGGTCACCCACCCTGTATGGACCTGTTTCTTCAACTGGAGGAGGTTCCTGCCAGTGCTGACATTCCATTGTATAAAAATGGGGTCCTCTGGCTTCTCTTTACTAGGGATAGTGCCTCTCTGCAGGGGAGGAAACTCAAGGTCAGGTGTCTTAACTCAAGTGACTGACTTACTAGGCCTACAAAACAGAATCTAGTCCGGTTGGTTCTGGGACTGGGCTCTGGTGGATGGGCTGTTGAGGTCAACTTGAATGTGAGGGCTGCAGTGTGGTTCCAAACATTCATGATGGGTGTGTTTTCCTACCCTCAACCTAAGGAGAAAAAAGACTTTTTTGCCAAAGTCCAGAAAGGGGCCTTTAGCCTTCAGCATGAAGCTCAAGTTGTTGGGGCCCCCTCTACCTCTCTCAGGACCAGAACTGGCTGAGTTTTGGTGGGTAGGCCCTTCAGGTTCTGCTGTCAGCCCCACCTGAATAGAGGCTCAGGAAGGCTAGGGTCTGACCAGAATCTATGTATTTCTGTCTGTGACCAGGAAGCTGCAGCTGTCCCTTCATCCTCAGCATATCCTGGAAGTAGAGTCTAGATACTCAGCCGGGTAGAGATGTTGGCACACGCAGCCATGGACCCCAGCTGAGCAGAGCAGATGCTTTGCAAGGCTGCCTGCCTTTGGCTTCTTTCTCCCATTCTGCTCTCTCTCTATGGGCTGGTGAGGGGATGGGTGGGAAAGAACAGAGAAAGCCATGGAAACTAACAGTGGGGAGATTTCCATTGTGGAAATTGCCTGAGAACTCTGGGCAGCAGCTCTCATTCAGCCCCCTGGACCTGCCTCCTTAAATAAGCTCCTTACCCTGCTACCTCAGGACCTCCAAGAGCCCATCCCTGGGCTGGCGGCGGGCAAGATGGCAGCAGTGGGGAGTCACATACTGGCTGGGCTGACTTGCTGCTAGCAACCTCTCCCTTTGCAAAAGGAAAGGGAAAATGCAGGGTGTAGACTTGCCCTTTGGGGTCCTTCCTTAATAGAAGGCTGTGTTCTCACAGGTTTCCTTCTGCAGGAATTTACTAGAATCTATTGGTGCTGCTATATCAGTCTGCTGAAAACCCAACTGTGCACAGATGAGTAGCACACTCTTCAGAGTCCTATTGACACAAATGATGGATTTGTGTCACTCTTCTGCCTTTGTGAAAAGCCAGTAGCACTATTAGATGTCAGGGGCTTTAGTTCCAGGCAGGGCCCCTGGTTCCTATACTGCTTTTGGCTGGAATTTGGACCAAAGGGCTCCAGTTAAGTGATTATGTCACTTTTCCAGAGGAATGTAAACCTGACCCTCATCTCTGAATTTGTTCAGTGTCCCATCCTGGCCCAGGTAGGTGCTGGGGTCTTTGACAAGTACATTGGAAGAGTGGGGGTTTGTGCATAGCGTCCTCTTTGCCGGGCAAGTCTGCAGGGAATCCCTGTTGTGTGAACACACGTGGCTACTCTGAGGGGTTGTGATGTGGGTCCTGGGCCCTCCAGCCGGCTCCTCAAGCACAGCAGAAGCCAGCACTAGCTGCCACTTCTCTGCGTCTGTGGCTTGTGTGGTGGTCCCAGCAGTAGAGCTCTCTGGCACATTGGCTGGAGAAGTTCCCTGTGAGACTTGCCAGTGCCGAGCTTCCAGGCCAGAGATCCCACGGAAGCTCACAGGGGACCCTGCTCCCGGCAAAGAATCTATCACTTTGGATTCAGGATCCCCCAAGCTCTGGCAGTGGCAGACCAAGTCATTTTCATGGGCTTATTTATCTGCTGCTTTCCCCTTTTTCCACAAAACCATTGGCCAAATTCAAAACATTGGCCCCACTCCCTCCACGTTTGCCCTCAGCTTTGTCTCCAAGGGAAAGCACTGTGGAAGAAGAGGAGTGGCAGGACTGGTACCTCGTTAAAATCCAGGCATCTGTGGACATTCCCTTGCTCGTCCACAGCAGCCAGTCATTCTGGCAGTCACACTTTCTGGATAATCTTCCACTCTCACCCTACAGAGCCATTTCTTTCTACACCAAAAGCTGGAAAGAAGGTTGCTTTGAGAGCTTGTCTTTATAACTACATGTTTACTACTTTCTTTCCAAAGGAAACTTTATAAATCAATAGGAATGTAGCAACAGGAAGAACACTGGCCCTGCTTTTGACTGGGTTCCTATTTTAAGCACAAACAAAGGGGTTCTGGAGCCAGACTGCCAGGGCTCAAACCTCAGTTTTGCTACTTACGAGCTGTGTGATCTTGGCCAAGTCACTTCACCTCTCTGAACCCCAATTCCCACAAGTATGAAGAGGAGACAACACCTACACATCACAGGACTATTGGCTAAAATAGAATGAGATGTGTGAAAACAGCTGGAATTTCTGACACCTTCAAGTACCGTACAGATGAGATGCTCCCGGGCCCACTCTTCCCAAAGGCTAGCAGAAGGGCACAGCAGGTGGGGAAGCGCACCACCTCAGCAGTGACTGGCTTCCCCAAGCAATGGGAGCATCAAGGGACCATTAGACAAGTCTAAGGGCCAAACACATTTGCCACCCTGAGCAGAAATGGGGGTGGGGCTGGCTGCTGGGGACTCCAGGCGTATGGGATGTGGACCAAGCCCTACAGCTTCCTGAGCAGTAGGTGAAAACATTTTCCTAGCATTAAAATGGTTTCCGTAACACCTTTTGTCCTTGATGCTTAATACTGGGTACCTGGCATGCACCCAAGAGCAATACTACCCTCCCCTAGGGCTTACTATGTATGTGAGTGGATTAGCTTGGGAGAGTTTGCATGGCAGATCCAGGACACTGGATCTGGAAGCTCTGCCCATAAACCAGGTGACAATACTAGTACTGCCTGGAAGGCTGGCCCTATCTTTTAAAACCTGTCTACTTAGCTCCTCCACCAAAAAAAGAAAAGAATTTGCTGTTAAAAGGCTAGAGTAGGATATCAATATTGGGATCCAGGTTTGGCCTGTGACAAGTGGCCTCACTCCCATGGCACAGGTGCTGCTTAGGGACCTTGAGCCTGGTTATTAACCCTGCTGACCTCAACTGCATCACTTGAGAAATGGAGAGTCCCCTGCTGCCCTCTGACAGCTGTCAGTCAGAAGCTGACCTCACAGACTGGGGTGCTTTCTCCTGTCTGGGATACTGGGGACACTGGGGCAGGGGGCATGGGATCCTTTGGCAACACTGCTATCTTATAAGACCAAAGTAGTTTTCTGAACTTGCCCTGGTCCCAGAAGGAAAATACCCTGAGTTCTAACCCCAGCTCTGCCACTTGGCTGCTGTGTGACCTTGGATAAGTCTTAACCACTCAGTATCCACATGTGCAACTACAAAAAGGGGTAGTAAGATTTATGACTCAGGGCCTTGAAGACTACATGCTAATTAAAGTAAATAGAACTGCCTAACAATGCCTGGCATTTAGTCGATGCTCAGTGCCACCAGAATCTGAGTTTAGGCACGAGGCCATTGTCCTGCTACAGTTATCCAGTAGGGCTAAGGGAATCCTGCTGCCTTTCCCCCAACTTTGCCAATGTAAGGCAGAGGGACACTGGGTTACTCGGATCTTGGGCTATCTAGACCCACTTGTGCACCCTCCAATTCCTGGCACCCCTTAAAGTAAGCAGCTGTATCGTGCTCTAATGAGCAACCTGTTTGGAAGCCCAAACAGCTGTGTGGAAATCCGTGCTTCTCCCATGGGTGGAGGTTACTGTGGTTACTCACCCAGACTGACCCAGAGAAAGCTGGGTAAGGATGGGAAGGTCCCTGTTCCCTCAGCACATATTTATACCAGGCCCACCCAAGCCTTAAGGGACTCTGCCCCAAAGAGCTCAGATAAGGAAACACAGTGTGGCAAGTGCTATGAAGAGGGTAAGCATGGGACACCAGGGAGTCCACAGAAGCACTGCCCCCTCCTGGGGGCTAAGGACTGGAGGACTGTAGCAGTATCCAGGATGGAGAAGGCAAAAGACAATCTAGGCCTAGGGAAAAGCCTGTTTTACACAAAGGCTTGGGATAAGAAAAGGGTGTAAGGAACCACGGGCAGGAGCCTGTTCTGTTACAGAGGAGGGGAGTGGAGACAAGGCTTGGGCCAGATCCCAAGCCACTGTTACTGCTGCCTCTGTGTGAGGAAGCCCAAAACCTTCCCTGCCCACCTCCCAAGGGTGGCTCACACAATGGCCAGCAGCAAGTGGGCAGAGCTAGGGAACTATCAGGGTGCTGCTGTGGGAGAGAGCGGGAACGTGTGCCGAGGACCCAGCCACAACGTTCAGTAGCGACTCCCGCCTGCTGCTCCGTCCACTCTCCAATGCTGGCTGGTAGCCAGAGGCCTATGACACAGTTCCTGCCCTGTCAGAGGCTAGCCCTGTGCTGGCCCAGGGGAATCATTAAGTTAATGCTGAAACTGCATTACCTCTCCCACCTTTTAGCTAAAAACTCAGGATGACACACTGGCTCTGGCGATTGTTTTTAATTTAAGAAATCAAGCTGAACATACAAGAAGCCTGTAGACACTGGAATACACAAACATTAAGCTGCTGCATAGGATTCTTATGCCAAACAATGCATATCTGCATGAGGTCTCTCCAGCTATGGGGGTAAGATGGAAGAGAGGGAGCGTTTTCTAACTAGGTTGATGGTGGAGTGAGATGCACAAGTGGAAAAGAGGTTTTCACGTATAACCAGAGAACAGATATCACTGTGCAGTCACAACACACTTGACCAGGGCAGTTAGTTTGTACTTGTACTTGGCTGTTCCTGCTGCTGCTCTTTTGGCTTCTTCGTCTTCTTTTTCTGTTTGGAAAGGCAGCTCAGAGCAGATTCACTATTCTTTGGGGCAGATACAAGATGGGGCAGTTTGCCAGACTGAGTTGGATACTTGGTTTTCAGGCCTTCTGTAAACAACGGCTGGGAGAGCAGATGGCGCAGCTCCTTCTTCAGGACCTTCATCTGCTTCTGTCTCCGACGCTCTTCTTGCTGGTCAGCTTTTCCTCCTCAAAACACAACACAGAAAAGATATTATGGTTTGTAGAAACACTTTGTTTCCCGTGATGGATAATCCGATGTAAAATGTTTTAGAACTACTTTTGGGAGGCAAGGTTTAAAAGTTCTCTGCAGAAGCCGGAGCAGCTTGACAGGAACTGTAAATGACTAATATCTAACCATATGGGGGGTATGCAGGACCACTCTGTCCTTTACTCCTCAAGAAAACCCTCTAAGACTGGAATTATCTTCATTTTACAGATGGGGCAGCTTAGGCTTAGAGAGGTCTACAGTCACAGAGCCTGCCATCAAACAGAGACCAGAACTCCAGTCTCCTAAAGACCACTTTTCTTCCTATGACCAACCTACTTACTGCCCACCTGGGGTCTGGTGACAGGACAGCTGCAAGCCCCTCACGAGACAGTGAGTCACTCTTTGCAGCCCAGCTCTCCTGTACCTCACCACTGGTGCTGTGACTGCAGAGGCAGGCACAGACGGGGCTCCATCCCAGCCTGTCCTTGGGAAGGGAAGCCAGGGCCTCTACATATTCATGCCCAGACCCAACCCTGAGCTACCAGGAAGACTAGCTCACTATCCTCAAGCCCACTGATTTGGCTCCCAGCTTCCGCACCAAGTAGACAACAGAGCTGCGTGCTTGATGGGGTGGAAGGCCCACTGGCCAAGACTTTGGTGTCAATTCTAGATGTGGTTCTGCCACTTCTTAGATTTGAGAACTTTCCTATGCAGGGACCTTGCAGATTCATCCCTGAATCCTTAGCTTCTGGCCCAAGGTGCAGAGTTGGGGCCAGGAAATGCCCAGTGGTAGAGCTGTTTCCTTGCACAAATTGCTTCCCTCTGTAAGCCTCTAGTTCCCACATGTAAAGTGATAATAAATTCCTGCTCTGTTCATATCATGAATTGTGGAGAAGATCACATGAGATAATGATATGGAAATGCTCTGTCAGCTTGGAAAGCAAGTGCCATAGTAACAACAGTGATGATAAATAATTTATAATGTATCAAATACTTTACATTTGCTAGGCACTGTTATAAGTACTTTACACTCCTTAATTATGTTCACAACAATCCCATGAGGTAGGTAGGTAGTTTATTATCTTCATTTTATGGCCGAGGAAACTGATATACAAGAGAAGTTAAATAACTTCACACAGCCAATTAAAGGAAGTAATGGGCTGTGTTCACACAGCAGTTAAAGGAAGTAATGGGCTGTGTTGGGGACTGACATTATACTTTCCTGGTTTAAGAATTAAATTTAGTGAGTAATGTATGTGCTCTGCCCAAAGTGTTTGAAAGTAATGTGTTCTGGATAGGATCCTTGTGACAAACAAGGTTGTTGCCTAGAGGCATAACAAAGGACCTAAGTTTCTGTACTAAGGCAAGAGCTGCCCAGCCCCACGGCAGTGGGGGTCTGGAGGCCACATGATAAACACATTGTTCCTGTGATTGCTGCTTAGCTCCATAAGATGGCTGGTTAGTCAATGATGGGTAAGATCCCTCAAGAGAGGGACACGACCTAAGACAGGCACAGCCGCAGGGGATCAGCCTAGAAGAACTGTGGCTGCCTTGCCCATCCTTGCTCAGTCCTCACAGATCCTCAGTCTGTGATCTATGCCTGGCGCCTAGAGCAACCACCTGAAAACCTTGAGTCAGGGGACATCTGTGTCCTTAAAGCTACGTGTTCCAGAATTTATGGCCATTGCTGTAATGCCTGGGTGGTCATGTATAAGGAACTAACTTTAATTTTTTAGAGTATAAAATAAACTGACCCGGTGCATTTGTCACTTGAGTCATGTAACCGTCTTTGTATGTGTATCTGTGTTTTCTTTGTGTGTGTTCTGGGTTCATCCCCCGTCCTGTAAATGGGCCACTGCAGGGCTGGCATTCAAAACACAGGTAGGTAGTCTGGCCAGAGAGCATGTTCACCACTGTACTCCATGGGCTGTCCACGTAAGAGGGAGGCAGGTGAGCGCTCCAGACAGAGACAGGCAAGACATAGGGACCAAAGGCCAAGGGCATTAGGTTCATCTGGGAGTAGAGCCTGTCAGCAAAGAATGAAAGGGCATCTTGCTGATTTTGAAAGGACCCATAGTGATAAGGATGGCTCCTAAAAGATAAAAGTTGAAGGGGGAAAAAAAGAAAAACAATGTATCCTTCCTCAATTCCATCCAAACCAAGGTTTTACCCTTATACATCTCTTCTTCCAGCTCAATCTCGAGGGCAGCTGCTGCCTGCTCAATCCAAGAGTTGTGCAGACAAGCCTGAAAGTTCCGATATTCAGCTTTCTCAATCTGCCGAGCTAAACGGATTCGCTCCTAGGGGAAAACAGAAAATATTCCTCTGATACAAGGCTCAGGCCTCTGGGAAGCAAAGTCTCACTTGAGTTGTGTTTTTAAAAAGCTCTTAGTATCAGTGGTCAGTGAAATGCATTTGTTTTTTTCCTAATAAAAGCCTAGAGGGCATTGGTTATGTGTGTGTGCACATAATCACAAGAGCCAGCTTTTCCAACAATAAACCCAAACAACTGTCCCACCGTTTGAAAACCCATCCTAGTCTAATGCCAACCTGTAGATGTCCAAAGTGAACTTTTCCCCAAGATACTAAAGCTGAACTGAGATAAAACATTTCAACTCTTCCTCTAATGGGTTCTGGGGTAGACTGCAGTGGTAGGATGCCCAGAGAAAAAGGGAAAAGATCTTTTGATGTGGGGAAAAGGAGCCACAGGAAGCCTGGGCAGCTCCTAATCCTCTGTACTAGTGGGAACTCTCTATGATCTCCATCTTTCCATCCTCATCTTCCCACCATGTTTCCCCAGGTAAATAATATTCCTTTCAAGCCAGAGGGGCCAATAGTCCTAGATGTTGTTCCATGCTTTTGCTCCCTCAATTCCTAGAATTCCATCTCCTCTGCACACTTCCACATCTCTGCCTGTAGAAGGCCTGAATGAAACCTCTTGTCCTCCCAGTATAACCACACACCCACTAGTTCCACATGCTCCATTTGTACCTGAACTTTAGCATGGGCTTGGCTTGCTCACATGCTGGCGAACCTCTGGGGAGGAGAACCCACCTTGCTTTGGTCCCTGACACACCCAGGCCCAAAGTAAGCTGCATGCACTTGATGCATACCTGCTGAGTTAAAAGAAAACCCCAAAGGCAGGATTTACTGGCGCCTGCTTCAGGGATGTGCCAAACTGGAGCATCTGCCTCAGTGACATAAGTTAACCTCACTGTCCCACAATCCTGATGGGCTTTCTAGGCAATGGTGCCCACTGCACTGTCCATTAAGGGGAGTGCAGGGTGGGGGCTTCAGGGCCAGACAGTGAAGAAATGGTTCCGGGAGAACACGCCTCACATCTTTGGTCTCCTTTTCTTCCTTCTCCCAGGTATGGTGCTTCCAACCCTTTCTACAAAGCTCCCTGTTTCAGCTGTTGGTAGTACCATCATTCCTTAGTTCCCAATGGCAGCCCAACCCTCTCATTAGCACTGGGGTTTCTTTTTTTTTGAGACACAATCTCACTCTGTCACCCTGACCAGACTGCAGTGGCATCACCATAGCTCACTGCAACCTCAAACTCCTCAGCTTAAGCGATCCTCCTGCCTCAGCCTCTCAAATAGCTGGGACTACAGGTACATACCACTACATCTGGCTAATTTTTCTATTTTTGTAGAGATGGGGTCTTACTTTTGCTCAGGCTGGTTAGGCACTGGGGCTTTACCTTGACTGCATCCATGTACTTGGTCTGCACGGGAAATAGTGGGATGTCCTCATCTTTCTTGAGAGTTTTGTAAATCTTCTTAAAATTGATCACATCCTCAGGCCCAATAAGCATCAGGCTAAGGCCTTCATTGGTGGCTCGAGCAGTTCGACCACTTCGGTGGACATAAATCTCCGAGGTGCGAGGGACCTAACAAAGAAGGAACTGGGAGGTCAGTACATGGCCATCACCAAACTGCTCGTCTCCTGAGGGCCACATCCCCAAATTGGACCGTCCTCCCTCCCAGCCAGGCAGGTAGAAACCTCTTTAGCATCATGGACCAATCTAGCCCTCCCATGGCCCCTACCCTGGTTCAGGTCCTCAGGACCATTCAGCTGGACCATGACAGTAACTTATTTTCTTTCTAGTCCTCCCAACTCAGTCTGTCTCAGCCAAAGGCTGCCAGTGTCATCTTCCTAAGTCTCAGCTCTGACCACAATATTCCCTCTAGCTACAGAAACTCGACTGGTCTTCATTAATGCTGCATGGATGACTGACAATGGTAATCATAACCAACATTTACTGAATGACTACATTGTACCAGACAATTCTAAGCACTCTGCATATATTATCCCATTTATTTCTTGCTCACACAATAATATGAACTAGATGCTTTATGATTATCCATATTTTTAAATCAGGAAACTAAAACAGAGAGGTTAAACAACTCCCCCTAGGTTACCCAACTAAGTGGGGAACAAGAATTCAAACCAAAGCAGCCAAGTTCCAGAGACCACATTAATCCCTGGTTAAACTACCTCTACTTCAATATATATCATCCACAGATAATATGGTATGGGTGCTGACACCCTTCCTCCCCCTGTTCCTGTGGCACATACCATCAATGAAACACAACAGTCTTCTCCACTGGACCCAGGTAACATCTCTGTGCTTTTTTTCAATACAGTAGTCTAAGCAGCCACTGTGAACTGTTGGTAATAGCTCTAAAAATGAGGTCTATTTGCCATTCTTCATTTACAGGATAAAGGCCCAACTCCTTGACCTCACACTCAGGGCCTTCAGTGACTTGCTCCCAATTCACCCCTCCAACCTTAGCAACTACTCCTCTTCCATCATCCCCTCTTCCCACTCTAAGCCAACTGCCGCTGTACACTCCCCATTTCTTTCCTACCTCTACATGTCCAAATTCTCTCCACTCTTAAATGCAAAACGTCTTTTAGAAAGCATTCTCTAACCTCCTAAACTAGAAGTTATCTTTTTCCCATTAGATTTTGTAACTTTCTAATATCTTTTACTGTAAACTATGGCTGTGGTCATCTCATCTCCTCTACTAGATCTGATGCTTCTTAGGGGATGGGACTATATTTGATTCATCTTGGTATTTCCACAAAAGCTGACCCAGCCCCTTACCCAAAAAGAGGAGTAATTTGCTAAACTGAAATTGACACCTTAAAAGATTTTCAAAAACACAAAAAATTAAAGGGGGAAAATAATAATAATGCCATAATAACTACCATTTACTGAGTACTTACACTGTGCTATGTGCTTCATCAGCATCAGCTCAATTTAATGTTCATGATATCTCTATGGGGTAAGTAGTATTATTACTTCCAGTTTACATACAATGACACTGAAACCAGAGGTATGAAATAACTTGCCTAAAGCTAACCAACTATGGAGCAGCAGACTGGGGATTCAAACCCCAATAGTCTGGCTACCAGAGTCCATATTGCTAACCACAACTCTATGGTAATATTTACTAGGTGCTTGCACTAATAATATTGCTACTATCAACAGTAACATTTAGTAAGTGCTTATGATGTGCCAGGTGGCTTCCTAAGCTCTTTATATCTATTAACTTATTTTACCTTAATAAGAACCCTAAGAAGTAGGTACTCTAACAACTGCCATTTAACAAATTAGAAAACTGAGACAAAGACAGATTAAATAATTTGTTCAAGATTACACAGCTGGGATTTGAGCCCAGAGGTTATACCAACCACTCTCTTCTTCTCTACAGGGTAATAACTTTACACACTTAATGGATGGATACTCACTTCATAGGAGAAACTAAAACTCTAACTTGCTGATAGCAAGTGGCAGGCGAGAAGGGATACTTAAATCAGAAAATGCTGACAAAGTTTTTGGAAACCAAATCTCAGCTGTGTTCTAAAAATGGCAGCATTGGGCATGAGATGCCAGTGGTATTCTCTGTTGCAGGAAGCCTTAGAACCAACAATTCCTCTTCTCTCCCCCAAACTTTGCCCCTATTCGATGCAGGCAGATGTCTATAAATTCCCAGATGCTCTCACCTGGTAATGAATCACATGCTGAACTGTGGGAATATCTAGACCCCGAGCCGCCACATCTGTTGCCAAGAGAACACAGCTGTGGTAGAGAGAGAAAACTCATTAACAATTATAACTAATAGCTATCATTAATCAAACTCGTACAAAATGCTAAGCACTCTAAACACTACAGTCCTTACAAACACCCTAGGAGACACACTATCATCTCCCTTTTATAGATAAACTGAGATTTGGAGAGATTAACTTCCAAAAGTGTGTACATGGCTATTCAGCTGTGGAGTCTGGATCCAAACCCAGGTCTCACTGATCCCAACAAACATGCCATACTCGTCTCCTTTCCCCATCCCCATCTCAACTGGTTAGCACTTAGCACCACTTGATACACTGTATACTTCATCAGCAAGGACTCTGTATTACTCACCATTGTATTACCAGCACCTAAAACAACACCTGGTTCATGGTAAGCACTACATAAATATGTGTTAGGTGATATTTCTTAATGTATGGTACAAGGAAAGTCAAAAGCACTTGAAGCATGTCTTAAAAACTTAACAATCTGTCTCTTCAATGTCCCAACTCCCTATATTTCTGAGCTAGGGCTAGAGAATGTGATGCAAGTTAAAGTTTGTAAAACATCAAACTACTTCTCTAAGTCAGGGTCAGCAAACTTCTTTATAAAGAGCCAGACAGCAAATTTCCAGCTTTGTGAACAATATGGTCTCTATGGCAACTATTCATCTCTGCCATTTCAGTGCAAAGGCAGCTATACACAATACATAAATGGGTCTTGCTATGTTCCAATAAACCTTTACTATTAAAACAGGCAGCAGCAGCAAGGGGTAGTGGCATGCGCCTATAGTCCCAGCTACTTGGGAGGCTGAGGCAGGAGGTTTGCTTGAGTACAGGAATTCAAGTCCAACCTGGGCAACACAGTAAGACCCCTATCTTAAAAAAACAACCAAACAAAGAAACAACAGGCAGCAAGCAAGATTTAGCATGTGGGCTGTAGTTTGCCAAGCCCTGCTCTAAGCTAATCCCAGTAAACCAACTACTTACCAATGTTCAAAATGAGCCAAACCAAACACTTGTTCTACAAAGCAAGCACCCTGTGACCTGACAAAACAATGCTGGGTAAAAGCCAATTTATGGTCTGTCTCAACTTTCCAGTCCCTCATCTTGACAATCTGCACCCTGTTCCCTGAATGCCAGTCTGGTCCAAAGGCAGATGGGAAGACATAGCAAGGGCTCTGGGATCTGACAGACTGCCATTTCCAGGCTGAGAAACCTTGGGCAAGCTGACTGGCTTTTCTAGATCTCTTTTTTCATCTATAAGATGAGAACAGAGATAGTAAGTAGTAGTAGTAGGACTAGTAATTATTAAAGCTAACATTTAGCAATCACATACTATGAGCCAGAGACTTTTTCAAACATTTTACATGCATGAATTCACAATCACTTAATCCTGGTAACAACTCTATGAGGTAGCTTCTATTATTATCCCTATAATGAGAAAATTGAAGCAGAGTAGTGAAATAACTTGAACAGCTATGAAATGACAGAGACAGGAATTGATCTCACGCATTCTGGTTCCAGATTCTGTGCTCTTAGCCATGCATCTGTTCAGTTTCTTAGGATTGTTGGGGGAGTGACTGAACATGATAATATATCCAAAATGCCAGCATAGGACTTAATCTATTGTCTAAGTATTCAATTAATACTACGTATTATCACCATTATTCATTATTAATTAAGTTTCTGTCAGGCACTAACAGCAACCAAATCCAGTAAATGGGGGTGACCTTGCCAAATGCTGTGGAGGGAGGCGAAAAAAAGCTACCTTCTACCTATAAAGCCCCCTGTGACACCTGTGACAAAAGGTAGCTTTCCCACCATTTCCCCACCAACCCGGCCCCTTAGCTCAGTGGCTAGAGGGTAGGCCTGACTTACTCTTCCAGACGGGCAAACTGCTCCAGGTTTCTGAGCCTCTGCTTCTGGTGCATACAGGCATGCAGGGTCAGTGGCATGATATCCAGGACTTTGAGAAGCCCAGAGAGGCGTTTGATGCAGGAGATGCTGTTGGCAAACACTAAACTGCGGCCTGGATACTGCATCAGGAAGTAGTACAGGTAGAAGTCTTTCTCATCAGTCTCACAATGAATCTTGGTCTCTGTTAGCGTCTCCACTGTGGCCTCCTTCCTTGTGAGGTCAATGACCTTGGGCTTGCCTCTCATGCCAATCTTCTGCACAAGGCGATCAAGTTTGGCAGTTTTGTCCATTTTCTTGGTGTGCTTCTTATGAAGGATTCTAGCAGGAGCTTGATGAATCAGGGTCAGTGTGGCAGAAAAAACAAGTGTTTGTCTCTTTGGGTTGTATTGGGAATCATTGAGCATCTCTAGCAGCTGTGAGAGCTCAGCAAAATGGCCTTTCTCAACCATCCGGTCAGCCTCATCCACTACCAGGCACCTGCAGATCCAGACAGCCATATCATTTGTTAGTGGCAGGTATGAAGAATCATACACAGCACACCCTACTCCCACCCCAACCATACCAACACCTACATGTATGCCACTACAACCACCACCAACAGGGCCTCAACTAATAAACATGTATGTTTGGCTTTCTGAAGGCAAGGGTCTGGATAACACCACACCATGGCATTTTGTGATGGGAAGAAGGTCTTGTATACACTATGTCACCTGAGGCTCATTTCAGAAAAAGGGATGAGGGAGAAAGGAGAGGTACCATTTATCACCTGAGCTGCCGAAGGTTGCTCAAATGAGAGTGCTTTTCTTTAACTAGTTCCCACAGCCGGCCTGGAGTGGCTATCACAATCTCAGGACAGCGGTTCAGCATCCTCTGCTGTTTCTGCGTGGACATTCCACCAACCAAAATAGCAGTTTTAATTCCTATAGGACAGAAAACATCAGGTACAGAGTTATCCAGTCTCACTGCTTACTTTCTTACAGGGCACAGATGCCCCCAAATTAGTAGAGAGTCACCAGCACAGTTCCCTGCTTCCAAGGGGTGCTGAAAAAGCTGACCTGGCAGGATTATTGGTGTCACTCCTGGAAAGTTTACCAAGTCTTCTGTAATCTGGGCCCTGTCTACTTCCCCAACTTCATTTCTTTCTACTCCTTCCCCTCCAACCACAAAAGAAGGGCTGGATTTGAACCAGACAAAGCTCTGGGAAAGCTGAGCAGTGGGGCATCACAATGCTGGGAAGGATGTTACCTACAGCTGTGACACACCTCCCCAAGGAAGCCCTTCCCATTCCCTTCAATTAGAGTTAATCAGAAGCTCTTCTAATGCTCAGTGTTCTGTTTTCGTCTCTAGTGGAGGACTTCGCACAGTAACCAGTGTTGGAATGAACACATAGGATCATGTAGGTAAAGTGCTTAGCAATGTGCCTTGCACACAGTAAGAACTTGGTTAATTAATTCCTACTTTTATTATAAAATTAAAATTCTCACTATGCAGCCCTTTCTCGAAGGAATCCCCTGAGAGAATAAAGTTCTAATGCCTTTTAGGATTTGCTCAAAAAATGTTTATTAACTGGAACTAAACCCTACCTGTAAACCTGGCCACAGCATCAATGTGTTGTTTGACCTGGATGGCCAGCTCTCGAGTGGGAGTCAGAACCAGTCCAAGCAGAGGACACTTTGGATGTGTTCCATAGGTGGCACTTTTGCCATCTGACTCTTGTTGTAACTTTCCAGCATGCTCTTCATCAAGCTTTTCCTCTTTGTCCTCATTCTGTTCGGGGACAGGCTTCTCCTTGATGAGGGAAGAAGGCCCTTCACCAGCATCATCATCACAGAAGAGCAACGCATGGTCTGAGACAGTGCCTCCGGTCTTGGCTCTGGCCTTGCTAGGCGACATTCCAGCCTCAGTTCCAGTCTCACTGGGCTGTGCTTTACTCTCAATTCTGGTCTCATCAGGCAACACTCCAGACTCAGTTCCAGCCTTGTTTGGTGATCCATTCTCAGCTCTGTCCTCAGTTCTGGTCTCTCCAAGTGGTGCTTCAGTGTTACCTGGAACAGGGGCAGGCTCCCTCTTCTGCCACTGCAACACTGCATGAATCATAGGGATGGCAAAGGCAAGAGTTTTCCCACTTCCTTAGAAGTAAAAAACAAAACACAGTGTGAATCAACAGATGCACATACTTTTGTCTAGAATTATTTTTTTTGCACAGAATAAGGGGCCCTAAAATAGCTAAGTGCCACCCTGACCAATCCAAAGCTCTTCCACTCTGTACAGGTTCCCCCATAGCATTGCAACCAGAGGGAACATGCAATTAGGAGCCTGAGGAAAAGTGCAGCAGACCTACATTGAGGCCCAAGGTCACCAGTGATGAACTATAAACACCCAAGCAATGAAACCATAAAGTTATAAAAGGCAAGTTTTGTGTGTGCTTTGTGGTTGTGAAGAAACAACACACTAGGGAGCAGGAAATGAAATCTACACAATACTTTCCCGAGACCTTTCTCTGGTGAGGAAGAAGAAACTAAAAGAAATTTTCTTAGTTTTTCAGAAAATTTAAATACTTTTGTATATGTCTGAATAGTTTCAAACTGGCCTTTGAATGTATATGAGCCCAAATTCACATCATTTGGGTGGTCAAAACAAAAAACAAACAAACAAAACAAGACATCTCAAGCTGAGATTCTGAAGTAGTTCCAAAGTGATAATGCCCTAGGCAGAAGCAAATAAATTTTCTCTGGAGGAAGAAACCTTTACTATGAGTCTCAAAGAATTTTCACAAAGAATTTTCAAAGGAAATGAGCAGTACGCTAACCACGTAAAGAAATAAGGTACTATAAGCAAGAACTACAAGGAAAAAACAGAGCAAAAATAGAATCACAAACTTCAGATAAGAAAAACAGCAGACTTTTCATCAGAAATAATGAAAACCAGAAGACAGTATGGCAATATTTTTATTCAAAAACCAGAAAAAAAAAATCTAACCATCTATAACACTAGGCCCTGCAAAAATCTCTCTTAAAACAAATGTGAAATAAAGCATACAAACGCTGAAAAAATTTACCAGCAGCAGATCTGGACTATAAGAAATATTAAAGAAAGTCTTTCATGCAGAATAAAAGATGGTATCAGATGAAAATCCAGATCTACACAAAGGAATGAAGAGCACCAGAAATGGTAACTACATAGGTAAACATAAAAAAACTTTTTATTATTTAAACCTCTTTAAAAAATAATTGTTTAAAACACAGACAATGAAAATGTATGTTGGGATTTCTAATACATATAGAAATAAAGTATACAACAAAAAGCACAAAGGAGGAGAGAAATGGAAAAATACTCTTGTAAGGTTCTTATACTATATGTGACGTAGTATATTGACTTTCGGATATGAAACTAACATACCTTAATATATGCAGTAAAAAGCAATTGAAAAAAATCCAACATCCATTCCTGATAAAAAAAAATCTCAGCAAACTAGAAACATAAGAGAACTTCCTCAACCTGATAAACAGCATCTACAAAAACTGTCAGTTAATATCAGACTTAACGGTGAAAGACTGAATGATTTTCCCCAAAGATCACTAACGAAGTAATAATGCCCATTCTACCACTTCAATTCAAAATTGTACTAGAGGTTTTAGCCAGTGTAATAAGAAAAATAAAAGGCATCCGGAATGGATAATATTATCATCTTTGTAGAAAATACCACGGAAAACTACTTGGTGATACCAAGTTGTAGGATACAAGATCAATATACAAAAATCCATATTTCTATTTATTAGCAACAATTGGAAATATAAAATGTTAAATTACCATTTACAATAGCATTAAAAATATAAAATGCTTAAGCATAAATCTAACAAAAGGTGTGAAAACTATATACTAAAAATTACAAAACACTGCTGAGAAAAAGTTAAAGACCTAAAAAAATGCAGAGATATGTTACATTCATGGATTAGAAAATTCAATATTGTTAAAATGTCATCTGTTCTCAATTTGCTCTGTAATCAATGCAATGTCAATCCAAATACCAGCTTGCTTTTTTGTAGAAATTGATAAACTGATTCTAATATCCATATGGAAATGCAAAGGCCTAGTATTAGGCAAGTAACCTTTGCCAGACCCCTAGGAAGATAAAGGAATGGAATGCAAAAGGGGAGCTTGAGTTCCTTTTCCTTCCTGATAATGATGAAGTTTATCCCTCCCTGTCTCATTCAATAATGATAAGGACAGAGCTGCAGGATGGATGTGACTAGGGCAGGGGTTCTAGGAGCTGGTTTAAAAAAGAACTTATTACAAAGGCTAGTCTGGCCCAGTTACTTACTCCCCCCAGAAAAACCTTCTATAAAACCCACCACTCTCCCCTTCCTGAGGTGGACGCTTTTGTTGGCCTCCACCCATCTGCACTCAGATGCTCAAAATAGACAACATTTTGTTACACATGAAGCTTCATGTGTGTCTCTCCGCAGACCCCTCCGGGCCTAACACCTAGAAAAGCTAAAATAACTTTTAAAAAGAACAAAGTTGGAGGACTTATACTACCTGATTTTAAGACTTACTATAAAGTTACTATAACCAAGATAGTGAGATACTGATGTAAAGAGACAAATTGATCAAAGGAAAAAGAAAAGACTCCAGAAAAAAACCCATATCTATATGGTCATAAATTTTCAACAAAGGTGCAAAGTTGCTTCAGTGAAAGAATAGTTTAACAAACGGTGCTGAAAGAATTAGACATCAATATGCAAAAGAAAAAAAAAAAGCTTTGACCCATAGTTCTCACCATAATAAATTAAATAAAAAACAGACTGAAACATAAAACATAAAACTATTAACACATCCAGAAGAAAACACAGTAGAAATCTTTATGATCTTAGGTTAGGCAAAGGGTTTTGAGATAAAATACTAAAAGCATGATCCATAAAAGAAAAAGTTGATAATTTGTATTCCATCAAAATAAGGACCTTTTTGCTCTTTGAAAAAGTGTTAGAGAATGAAAAGACAATCTACAAACAGGGAGAAAAATCTGCAAATCATGTATCTGATAAAGAATGTGTATCTAGAATATATAATGAACTGTCAAAACTCTACAATAGGAGAACAACATCCCAACTAAAAAAATGGGCAAAAGAATTAACAGACACCACCAAAGGAGATAATATGGATGACAAACAAGTACATGAAAAGATGTTCAACATCATTAGTCACTAGAGAAATGCAAATTAAAACCACAAGGAAAACTAAAATGTTTAAAATCTACAATAAAATTAAAGACTGAGCATACCAAGTTACTGGTAAGAATGTAGACCGACTTGAACTCATACCACCTGGTGGGTATGTAAAATGGTATAATCACTTTGGAAAACTCCTAAAAAGTTACATTTACTGCAAGACCTAGCCATTCCACGCCTAAGTATTTACTTGACAGAAACTAAAGCATATATCCATGGAAAGAATAACTTTATTTGTAATAGCCAAAACCCAGAAAAAACACAAATGTACATCAGTAGATGAACAAATTGTGCTCGATCCGTACATCAGAATACTACCTGACAAAAAGAAACGCACATTGGTATTTGCTTAATCTCAAATTATGCTTTGTCAAAGAGCCAGACACTCCCCACAAAAAATTACATATCATATGATTTCATTATATAAAATTTTAGAAAATGCACACTAATCTCTAGTGATAGAAAGCCTATCAGTGTTTAGGATGTGCAAATCTTAGATCAAAAGAAAAAGAAAGAAAGAAAGCCTATTAGTGGTTGCTTGGGAAGGAGGGGAGCCTGGGAAGGGTGGAATTACAAAGAAACCCAAAGCATCTTTTGAGGGTAATGGATATACAATTGACCCTTGATCTGAACTGTGTAGGTCCACTTATACATGGCTTTTCTTCTGCCTCTGCCACCCCTGAGACAGCAAAACCCATCTCTCCTCTCCCTCCTCCTCAGTCTACTCTAAGTGAAAACATCAAGGGTGAAGACATCAAGGATAAATACCTTTATTATCTACTTCCATTTAATGAAGAGTAAATATTATTTTCTCTTCCTTATGATTTTCTTTACATTTTCTTTTCTCTAGCTTACTTTATTGTAAGAATACAGCATATAATACATGTAACATACAAAGTATATGTTATGGCTGTTTATGTTATTGGTAAGGTTTCTGGTCAATAGTAGGCTATTACCGTGTTTCCCCGAAAATAAGACAGGGTCTTATATTTATTTTTCCTCAAGACGACACCCTAGGGCTTATTTTCAGGGGATGTGGTATTTTTTTTAAGTACAGTACAACAATCTACATTTATTCAAATATAGTTAAGTCATCTTCTTCTGGAACATCATCATAACTCTCCAAACCCCGAATTCCATCCTGAATTTCTTGCAACTCTATTTCCTTTAGAACCACTGGCCCCAATCTCTCATGTCGAGCAATAGAGCTCTCATGGGGCAGATGAGAAGGGTTGCTGGGCTTCTTACTGCTCTGCGAGGAAATGCATAGGTTGTGCAGATACGTTGTTGCATAGCCATGCCCATCACTAGGTCTTATTTTCGGGTTAGGGCTTATATTATGTAAATGCTTAGAAACTCTGCTAGGGCTTATTTTATGTAGGTCTTATTTTCGGGGAAACATGGTAGTAGCTAAGTTTTGAGGGTGTCAAAAGTTATATGTGGATTTCTGACCATATGGAGGAGCCAGGCCCCTAATCCTCACATTGCTCAAGGGTCAATTCTATTCATTATTGCATGGGCAACAGTCTTAACAGCCTCAATACATGGCTTACCCCAAGTCTTTTTGAATCCTGGACCTGTAGATTCACAACATTCCATGGAGAAAGCCTGACAAGAGCTGTGGTATGAATCCAAATAGCTCTAGCCACAGTAGCTCACATAGACCTGGCTTCTTCCAGGACCCACTTCCAGGTATCTGCACATACCAAAGCAGTGTATGTAGCAGAATACTTAACAGCACACAGACCTAGCCTAGAATTTAGGCACTACCATTTTCAGTTGTGTTATTATAGGGTAGCTATCTATACTCGGCAAGGTTGAATTCCCTTATCTGTAAAATGGGAATAATGGTACCTCCCATTATTGGTAGTTGTGAGAACTACCAGTGGTGGTTGTGAAAACCTAGTTCATCAATGTACACACTTAACACAGTGCATGACACATTTTAAATGCTGAGTGAATGTTCTAAGTTATTATTATTACCTCCATTCCCCTTTCCTGGTGTTTCCTTTCTCTCCCATCTAGATGACTATGACAGGACGTCATGCCAAGTTTCCCGACCACTGTTCTAGAAACCCAAAGCACAAAGTGTCTACTGAATACTTAAAATGTAGTTACTCCCAAATGACAAATGTGTTACAAGTCTAAAACACACACCAGATTTTGAAAATTTAGTACAAAAGGACTGTAAAATATTTCACTAATAATCTAACATGAATTACATATTGAAATATTTTGATATAATTGGTTAAATAAATATTACTAAAATTAATATCACCTTTTTTTTTTACTTTTTAAAAATGTGACTCCCAGGAAATTTTAAACTACATATGTGGGTCACATGATACAGACAGTCCTATGTATCCATGGGCTCCACATCTGTAGATTCAATGAACTGCAGATTGAAAAAAAAATTGCATTTGTACTGATCATGTACACTTTTGTCATTATTTCCTATAACAATTCAGTGTAACAAACTATTTACATAGCATTTACACTGTATTAGGTATTATAAGTAATCTTATTATCTACATAGATTATATGCGAGTACTACACTATTTTATATGAGGGAGTTGAGCATCCATGGATTTGGGTATCTGAGGGGATTTCTGAAACCAATCCTCCACGAATACTGAAGAACTGTATATATTTCTATTGAATACTGCTGGTCTAAATGGACTAAGTTCCATGCAGTACAAGTTCCTTTCCACAATCAGTAGTGCAGTTTACCCAGTCAACCTGTCATTGCTTCCAAAAATCTTGACCCAAAGAATAAGGAAGCTTAAACACAGCCTAGTCCTAACAGTCACCTCACACCTGAATCTACTTACAAAATCCACCCAATAGTTATCCACCACACTCAAATCCTTCCAATGACAAGAAACTCACCAACTCCCAAAGCAGCAACCCTTTTTACCTTTGGATAACCTTTGAAAATTAGACAGTTATTCCTTATACTCCTGAAGAGCTACCTTTCCAGAGAGCTGATCTAACTAACCTTACCCCTTTGAGTCATTTTAAAAAGGCTCAAGAATAGGAAAACACACCATTTGCACATCACTTACAAGGTACTGTTGTAAGCTTTAGTTTATTGTAGCATTTAACCCTCATAGCAAGGGAAGCCATGGGTTACTGCTGTTATTTTCATTTCATAATGGGTTCTCTAGGGCTCAGAGCAATTATGTGATCTGGCTAGGGTACCAATCAGGAAGGGGTAGATTTCAACCCAGAGCTGGCTGACTTCTAAATACTTTCATTCAACATTGCTTTTGTGGTTATGTTCTCAACATTTCCTTCTCTCCTGGTCATCTAGGCTATTACCAGCAATCGGCTCAATCCAGAAACAATCCTTCCCTGGCCAGAGTTGCCCTTACCTGTCTCAGCAGCCCCAAGGATGTCCAGCTTGTCACGGATGGCAGGTGCCAAGGTCAGGGCTTGAATTGGTGTGGGAGCAGAGAAGCCTAGAAAGCTGAGTGCTCGGAGAACTGGCTTGGGCACAAATAGGTCCTTCCAAGCTGATACATCTGCCTTCTGGTCATTAACATTAGGCATCCATGTCTTTGCTTTTTTGGGCACCTTACCAGAAGTGCTCTGGGAAGGCTCCGGTTTTTTTCCCCCTTTCTTTTTCTTCTTTTTTGGAGCAGTCTGGGCCAGGTTTTCTAATGCCATCTCCCCTACCTCTGGATCAGGACTAACAGTGCCATCTCCCTGGGGATCTGGCTCAGCATCTTTGATTTCAAACTCTTTTTGGGCACTGGTTCCTTCAGAGGCCACATCTTTACTCTTCTTTAACTTGATCTTTTTCTTTGGGGAGCTAGACTCTCCTTCCTCCTCTTCTTCTGAAACAGCTTGTGCCTTTCTCTTCTTGGGCTCCTCCTTTGAGAAGAGACTGGAGGAATTCTTGGCAGAGGAGACCAACCGATAATTTGTCAGTTCCTCAAAGCACACCAAGTCATCCATCTGTCCATCTGCAAACATACTTGGGTCAATCTTTACCTGCTTCCATTTTCCCACAACTTTGATTCCCTTTGTTTGAAATTTGCCATAGCTTGGTGGCTTTGGCTTCGCCTCTTTCATCTTCATGGTTGCTGAAAAGAAAAGGAGAGAAATGTTCTATTAGGTTGGTGACTGAGAAGCAAAGGGTTCTGTTGCAACAAATATTTTCTAAGTAATCTAACAAGTACCAGGTCCTGCAAAGAACTGAGGGCATAAAGATGGCTGTAACACAGATGCGCCCAGCTACAGAAGATCAAAGACACAGCACAGAACAGGCATCTTTAGCTGGAACAGAAGGTACACAGGAGATGGAACAAAGATAAATGACCTAGACCTGGTTTGAACCCCATATTCAACACTTCCTGTGTGTGTGTTCTTGGACAGTGCTATTCACTCCTCTATGAACTTCAGTGCTCTCTCATCTATAAAAAAAAAAGGGGGGAGGGGGCCTAATAATATCTACGCTTCACGTTTGGGGAAGAGAAATAAAATTATGTAAAACATGGATGAAGCTTGCCACACATAAGCCATTTTGAAGGCAGAATAAGAAGACGAGGGTTTTGGGGGGAGGGAGGGGGAGAGGGGAGGGGTGAGCTTTATTAAAATTTACTGAGCTTTCTTCCTTCTCAAGCCTTTCCCCAAGAGGACACATGCCTTTTCCACCATTCTGGCCTTTGCCAAATGGCTTAAAACTCACCCATTTTTTCCATCACATTTTAAGTGATTTAAAGACCATTTAGGCGCAACCCGTTTGGGTGGAACTCGATCCATGTTCTCCCTTTTCAGAAAGACCAAGAAAGATAACAGAGTCTGTGGAAAAGGCAAGGGCAAAACCTCAGTTCAAATCCGGACCCGCCACTTGCCAGCTCTGGGTCGGTGGTGAACCCATAAATCTCTGTGAGCCTCACTTTCCTCGCCTGCAAAATGGGGATAATGAGGACATCTGTCCCACAGGATCGTTATGCCAACACGAAAGGGTGACGCACGTCCAAAACCACGTAGCATGGCGCCCGGCGAGGGGAGCGCATCAGCACACAGCGAGGGTTCGCCCCCCGACAAGCAGCGCCACGACGACAACCGGGACCGACGCTGAGAAGCGGGCGGGAGCGTCACCGGCACGGAGGCCAGGACGCGGAGAGCGACCTGCACAGCAAGCAAGGGCCTCCTCCGTGGCGCCAGTCCCGTGACCGGCGCTCCCGCTTCGCCTCAGGCAGGAACCGGCGCGCGAAGCCGAGAGGCTGAGGCCGCCAGGCCTCGCCGCCCGCACAGGGGGCCCAGGACGCGGGAACCCTGGCACGAAGCTGGACGGGGTGGCCGCCCTCTCTGGACCCGGGGAGCCCAGCAGCCCAGAGAAACCAGCGACGAGAGCCCGGGGTCCGCCCCCAACCCCCGTTCGGAGGCGGCTCCAGCTCCGCTCCAGTTTTGGTACTCACTGTGTGGCGACGCCGCTACGGCTCCCTCAGACACAGCACAACCGTCTCACAAACCGCCACAGTCCCTCCGCTGCAGCGTCGACCGCAGTTCCGGGGCGGGACCACGTACGGGAGTGGGGGGGGGGCGTGCGCACTACCGCAGGAAGTCCCGCCCCCGTAGAAAACGCCGCTATCTGAGTGGCTGAGGCGCGGTGTACCGCAGTGCGGGTTGAAGAGCAGGGTTGGAGCGTGGGCCCGGTTTCTCCCGTGCTGCTCTTCCAGGCCTTAGGCGAGGGCTGAGCCGCGGGCCAAGCCTATGCCGCTGTGCTCCGGCCGAAAGACTGCCAGCTCGTGCACGGCAACGCAAGTTTTCCTGTATTCTTGGTCTAGTTTTAGTGCGGTAGCTGTCCACGTATTGTGTACCGGAACTTTGCTCCCGTTTTCGCGTTTACCTCACAACTCAACCAGCCTGTACTGGAGATGCATATTTCCCCCAGTTTTTTTGTCGTCTCGCCTCTTACACACCGCAGGATGGAGTGGTCGCCTGACTCCCAAACGCCAGCTTTACTCGCCAAGCTAAACTGTTTGCAGAGAAATCAGCTTCACAATAGATAGTTAACCTTTCGATGTGTGTATCACTGGAGTACCTGGGGAAACCTTTCTCGTATATTGTTTTCTGTGTCCTAAAACCTTGGGAATCACCCAGCTTAGGGCAAATGAGTGCCCTCTACCCTGCCCCTCCCTTGAAGCCACCATGGCACGGAGCTTAACTCATTTCTTGTGGTAGAGGGCTTGCCGGTGTGCCCCCAAGAGTTTGAGTGGCATAGAGCCTGTGCCCAGCTGGTGCCTGAAGAAGTCTGGTAACAAGAGACTGTCCCTGATGGCAGAGTGAGAAGGAAGGGCTGCAGGTCCCTCCCTGGCAGGACAGAGCCTTGCCCAGCCGGGCTGTTTGCTGGGAAGAGGGATTCCACTGGAGAGAGGCTGGAAGTAAGGCCACTGAGGTGAGAATTGAGCGTGTTACCGGGTCAGAAGGGTGGGTGAGGAAATTCTCAGTGGGGGCCTCTGAAAAACTGACAAAAATCGTCTGTGTTAATCAGGATTCTCCACAGAAACAGAACCAATAGGGAAGGTGTGTGTGTGTGGAGAGAGAGAGACACACAGGTTTATTTAAGAAGTTGGCTCACATGACTGTGGGGGCTTGGCCAGTTCAAAATCAGATGGGGTAGACCAGCAGGCTCCAGACTCAGGGAAGAGCAGATGTTTTCCAAAGGAAGTCAGCTGGCAGAATTCCTTCGTGCTCAGGGGAGATCAGTATTTGATCTGTTAAGGTTTTCAATCCGCTGAATGAGGGCCCCCATATTATGGAGGATAATCTGCTTTACTTAAAATCTACCCATTTAAATGTTAATCTCATCCAAAAAGAACCTTTACAGAAACATCCAGAATCATGTTTGGCCAAATGTCTGAGCCTGTGACTCAGCCAAGTTGACACATAAAATTAACCACATCACAGCCTCCAGGCGAAAAAAGAGTAGTTTTTGTTTGGATATTTTCCATGACAGAAGAGAGAGCTTCTTGGACTCCCTTGGACAGCCAAGAGAGCTGCAGACCACGCCAGCTGAGTTAAAATAGCATTTTGCCCCATTTATCCTTCATGCCTCCACTCAGTTGACCCTGAAGGTACCCAAAGCAGCCATGTGGCAGGGAAGTAGAGGAAAGAGAAGTGAGGAGCAGATCATCTCTCTCTTCCCAGCTCTTGATTTCAGAGCCTGGATTAGATCTAAACTAAGGAAAGGGAAGTTATAAATTGCCTGTGAGATGGATATTTCAGCTTCAGATTAGATAGTGTTTTTATTCATTATTTTTTTCATAATAAATTTTTTCCCTGATTTTGTGGATGAGATGTTAAATGGTATTCTTGGGCTGGGTACAGTGGCTCATGCCTGTAATCCCAGCAATTTGGGAGGCAAAGGCATGAGGATTGCTTGAGGCTAGTAGTTAGAGACCAGCCTAGACAATATAGCAAGACCCCTTCTCTACAAAAAATGTTTTTAAAAAATTAGCCAGGCATGGTGGCACATGCCTGTAGTCTCAGCTACTTGGAAGGCTGAGCCAGGACGATTTCTTGAGCCCAGGAGTTTGAGATTGCAGTGAGCTATGATCGTGCCATTGTACTCTAGCCCAGGTGACAGAGTGAGATCCTGTCTCAAAAAAATAAATAAAACAAATTGATATTCTTTCTGAGTTAGTTTTATTGGAGGCACAAAGACTGAAAACAAAACAATAGGTACAAAGTTTCCCCACTCTCCAAACCAGAGTGCTTGGAGACTCTTAGACCTGGCAAGGACATTGTTTTAAAACCAGTGTTGTGACCCTTAGCTCAATACTCAGCTTCAAAGTATAAAAAGGTTGAAGTTGAAGAGGTTGGGAGAGAACATTTCCTACAGAACATAGTTTGAAATTCATGGCCAATGTTAAATAAAGTATAATTCAGGCTTGTAATTAGTTATGTCAACAAATATCTTTTTCAGAGTTCCAGAGTTTTCTCCATGGAATATAGCACTTTCAGTTCTGTATTAGATTCAGAGATTTATGTTCCTGTTTTATCTTTCCTCCTAGACTGCAGCTTCTCAAGAAATTCCCCTTGGATTCATCTTGGCATCCCCCAGAATGCCTAGTCGGTGCCTGGCTGACTTGGTGGGTCATAGTTGTTTGTTGAATGAATGCATAAGTAAGCAGTTGACCTTAGTTTGAGGATAGGCTCTCTCCAGCATTTTTAGTTGGACCAAACACCAGAGGTAAGAGTACTGACCTTGCCATGTAGCATCTGTTGATAATTCATAATAGCTTTATTTGTAATAGCCCCAAACTGAAAACAACCAAAATGTCCTGTAATAGGTAAATGGCAAACAAACTGTGGCACATCGATACTATAGACTACTACTCGGCAATAGAAAGGAATGAACTATTGATATACAGGCATACATTGTTTTATTGCACTTTGCTTTATCACACTTCACAGATAATGCATTTTTTACAAATTGAACATTGGTGACAACCCTGCATGGAGCAAGTCTATTGGCACCATTTTTCCAACAGCATTTGCTCACTTTGTGTCTCTGTGTCACATTTTGGTAATTTAGATAATAGTCAAACTTTTCCATTAATATTATATCTCTTATGATAATCCATGATCAATGATCTTTGACATTACTATTGTAATTGTGCCCATATGTGATGGCAAAGTTGATCGATAAATGTTGTGTGTATTGTGACTGCTCTACCAACCAGACTTCCCCCTTCTCTCTTCCCCTCCTTGGCCCTTCGTATTCCCTGAGACACAATAATATTGAAATTAGGTCAGTTAACAACCCTATAATGGCCTCAAACTGTTCAAGTGAAAGGAGAAGTTGCACATCTCTCACTTTAAATCAAAAGCTACAAATGGTGCAGCTTAGTGAGGAAGGCATGTTGAACGCTGAAATAGACTGAAAGGCCTCTTGCACCAAACAGGTAGCCAAGTTGTAAATGCAAAGGAGACGTTGTTAAACGAGATTAAAAATGCTAATTCAGTGAATACATGAAGGAGAAGAAAGTGGAATAGTACTGTTGCTGATATGAAGAAAATTTTAGTGGTCTGGAGAGAAAATCAAACCAGCCACAATGTTCTCTCTTTTTTTTCTTTTTATTTAATTTATCAGCCTCCAACAGATGCAAACACAATATTCTCTTAAGCCAAAGCCTGATCCAGAGCAAGGCCCTACCTCTCTTCAATTCTTTGAAGGCTTAGAGAGGTGAGGAATCTGCAGAAGAATATTGAAGCTAGCAGAGATTGCTTCATGAATTTTAAGGAAAGAAGCCCTCTCCAGAACATAAAAGTGCAAGGTGAAGCAGCAAGTGCTGATGGAGAAGCTGCAGCAAGTTATCCAGAAGATCTAGCTAGATAATTAATAAAGGTGGGTACACTAAACAACAGATTTTCAAGGTAGTCAAAACAGCTTTATATTGGAAAGAGATGCCATCTAGGAAATTCCTAGCTAGAGAGGAAATGTCAATGCCTGGCTTCAAAGCATCAAAGGCCGGGCTGACTCTCTCATGAGGGGTTAACACAACTGGTAACTTTAAGTTGAAGCCAGTGCTCATTTATCATTACAAAAATCCTAAGGCCCTTAAGAATGATGCTTAAACCTACTCTTCCTATGCTCTATAAATGGAACAACAAAGCCTGGGTAATAGCACATCTGTTTACAGCATGGTTTGCTGAATATTTTAAGTCCACTGTTAAGACCTAGTGCTCAGAAAGATTCCTCTCAAAATATTACTGCTCATTGACAATGTGCTTGGTCACCTAAGAGCTCTGATGGAAGTATACAAGATTAATGTTGTTTTCATGTCTGCTAACACAGAATCTATCCTACAGTCCATAGATCAAGGAGTATCAATTATTGAGTATTACTATAAAGAAGTACATTTCATAAGGTCATAGCTGCCATAGATGGTGATTCTTCTGAGGGACCCGGGCAAAGTAAATGGAAAACCTGGAAAGGATTCACCATTCTAGATGCCATAAGAACATTTGTGATTCATGGGAATTGGTCAAAATATCAACATTAAATAGAGTTTGGAAGGAGTTCATTCTAACTCTTATGAATGACTCTGAAGGGTTCAAAACTTCCCAGTGGTGGAAGTAACTACAGATATGGTGAGAATAGCCAGATAATTAGAATTGGAAGGGGAGCCTAATTATGTGACTGAATTGCTGTAATCTCATGATACAACTTGAACAGACAAGGGGTTACTTCTGATGGATGAACAAAGAAAGTCATTTCTTGAAATGGAATCTACTCCTGGTGAAGCTGCTGTGAACATTGTTGAAGTGACAACAAAGGATTGAGAATATTACATAAACTTGGTTAGTGAAGCAGTGGCAGGGTTGGAGAGAACTGACTCCAATTTTGAAACAAGTTCTGTGGATAAAATGCCATCAAACAGCATCACATGCCACAGAGAAATCTTTTGTGAAAGGAAGAGTCAATTGATGTGGCAAACTTCATTTTTGTCTTATTTTAAGAAATTGCCACAGCCACTCCAACCTTTGGCAACCACCACTCTGATCAGTGAGTAGCTGTCAACATCAAGACAAGACCCCCATCAGCAAAATGATTACAACTCATTAAAGGCTCAGATGATTGTTAGCATATTTTGGCAATAAAATCTTTTTAAATTAAGATACATACTTTTTAAAAAACTTAATGCTATCACACAATAGACTACAGTATAACTTTTATATATGCCCTGAGAAACCAAAAAATTCCAGCAACCCACTTTGTTGCAATATTTGCTGTATTGCAGTGGTGGAACAGGACCCACAATATTGCCAAGGTATAGCTGTATGCAATATCTTCAATGGATCTAGAGGGCAGTATGTTGAGTGAAAAAAAGTTCATCTCAAAAGGTCATATAATGTTGAAATGGCAAACTTATAGAGAAGGAGAGCATATCAGTGGTTTCCAGAGGTTATAGGGAGGAAGGCTTAGAGGGTAACTGTGACTACAAAGGAGCAGCACAAGGGAGTTCTTTGTGGTGATGAAATAGTTCTGTCTCCTGGTTGCAATAATGACTACACATGTGCTCAAATGACATAGAACTATACACATATATAATACCAATGTCAATTTCCTGGCTTTTATTTATTTATTTATTTATTTATTTATTTATTTATTTTTTTTTTTTTTTTTTTTGAGACAGAGTCTCGCTTTGTTGCCCAGGCTAGAGTGAGTGCCGTGGCGTCAGCCTAGCTCACAGCAACCTCAAACTCCTGGGCTCAAGCGATCCTTCTGCCTCAGCCTCCCAAGTAGCTGGGACTACAGGCATGCACCACCATGCCCGGCTAATTTTATATATGTATATGTTGGCCAATTAATTTCTTTGTATTTATAGTAGAGACGGGGGTCTCGCTCTTGCTCAGGCTGGTTTTGAACTCCTGACCTTGAGCAATCCGCCCGCCTCAGCCTCCCAAGAGCTAGGATTACAGGCGTGAGCCACCGCGCCCGGCCTATTTCCTGGCTTTTATATTATAATTACATAAGACATAATCAAAGAAGGAAACTGAATGAAGGGTAAACAGGACCTCTCTGTGCTAACTGCACAACTTCCTGTAAATCTATAATTACTTCAAAATAAAAAAGTTAAAGACTACATCGTCCATGTTGTATTCTTATCATAAAACATTTAACCTGGATGTCACGAGGAAACAGACAAATTCAGATTGTGAACTATTCTACAAGACAACTGACAACTCTTCAACAAAGTCACGTGAAAAACAAAGTCTGGAGCACTGCTTTGGACCAAAGGAGAACAAAGAGAAATGACAACCAAATGAAGTGGATAATCTCTGATGGATCCTAGATGTACACATTTTTATAATATTGGTGTGTGTGTGTATGTGTTTGTGTGTGTTTAGACACAAGGTCTCACTATGTTGCCCACGCTGGTCTCAAACTCCTGGCCTCAAGTGATCCTCCCACCTCAGCCTCCCAAAGTACTAGATTGCAGGCATGCACCACTGCACCTCGCTTTTAAAATAGTTTAAAATTTAAAAGTATGTAACTATTTTAATAGGAATAGAAGTGGAGCTTTTTTCAATTCATAAAATAATCAGGATCAAGACACTCAGTAAGGGGTGGGTCCAGTTGCCAATGGACTCTTTAGAAGCCTCCATTGCCAGTGGCTGGAGTAGATGTACTTGCAAATATGTAGATCTACTTTCCAAAAAGAAGAGTAGATGTGGGCTATGGAGGAATCTTCAATTTGGAGCAATTGGAACAGTTGAGCTTGTAAAACTCCCCAGTAAGAAAGTGACTCATCTAGCTAGGGAGTGATTTTAAGGAGGGTTGGGGTCTGGAATCAGATTGCCTGGACTCAAGTCTGAACTCTGAACATCAGCTGTGTGACTTTGGCAAATTACTTAATCTTCCTGAATCTGTTTCCTCATCTGTAAAATGAGAATAATAACAGTAAGCCTCAGAGGGTTGTTGGAAGGATTAAATGCAATGATATATGTAAAGTGCTTACTGCAGTGCCTGGCATATGGTGAGCTCAGATCAACATTAGCAACTCCTGTTGTTGTCATCACACACGTCCTTCTAATCATACACATCAATGAGGAGGAGCTCTTTGAAAAAGTAGAGAATTACAATACAAAATGCCAGTAGTGCTACAATGTCACCCCAAACCAGGGGAAGTATGGCAGAGGGAAGTCAGGTCGGAAAGCAGTTAAAAGATAGCAGTCTTAATCAGTTGCTCTTAGAAGAACTTACTTTTGCAAAAAATAGTAATAATGATGATAATAATAATGTGAGCACATGGCTAGAGCTGTTCTCCCAGTCTTGGAAGGAGTCAGTGCAAGTGAGGGTCCCTGAACTCAGGTTTCTTTTGCTTCAGGGCAAACCCACCTCAGCCTTTGCCATTAGTGGCTACATAGAATTCTGTACAGGAAGGTATAAAATTTTATTTATTCGATTTTCTGTTATTTTAAACTTTTTCTATGTCACCCTAATTAACAGACAGAGGCTCTCTAAAAGAAAATGATATTTACTAGGGAACAGGATTGCAATGGGAAAATGTGTTCTGTGGCAAACTGTGTATTCGGAGGTAAAGGTAGACAAAGATTTTTAAAGGAAAAATAATTGTTTTGATATAATTATCCTTGCTATAAGTATAAATGATAAGGGTGACAGCAGTCCAAGGTTGCACAGGCAGTTGTTGGGCAAATGTCCTTGTGGAAATATTCTGTGTATAGGTTGTGATGGCCTTTGTGCAAGGCTGTAGTTTTTGCAGAGTCTTTTGTGATAGTTTGGTTATTAGGCATACAAGTGTGAGAGCCATATCTTCGTGGGCTTCCTCAGCTCTATTTCTCAGAGTTTTTGTTTTTTAAACACAAGTGACTCCATTTTGATTCTGATCACTTTCACAGCTGTTATCAAAAACATCATGATAATCATTCACGTGAAGACATTTTTGTGCACATCTCTGATTGTTTCTTTTTGATGAATTCCAAGAAGTAAAATTTCTGAGTCAAATGAGCTACATGTTGCCAAATTGTTGACCAGAAAGTATGGGTCAGAACACACTCAAGGCAGCAGGGAATGAGGATCCACCTTTCCATGCCCCATGCAAACACTGGGTATTTCCAGTTATTTGCTCTCTGGGGCAGATAAAAAGGATGTGCTCACTCAGTGCTCTTTCATCCTCTGCCGTGTGAACCCTCAAGTATAGAAAGCTAATGCCTATATCCCCCAGGCACCCTCATGCGCAGTTCTGCAAGTGACCTAGACCGTGTCAATCTGACTCCCCTGTTGAGGAACGTAAAGGTGGAAAGGGCGCAGGAACTGTGCTTCTGCTTCTGCTGCCAAGCATTGTCGTGGGGACTTGTTTTTTTGCAATAGCAGAAGCAGAGTCCAGGTCTTACTTTGCTATGTGAAGTGCAGACCGTGGTGCATCATTCAGTGGCATAGATGACACCAGAGGCAGTTTGGCCCCAGATTGAACAGGTGGGGCAGTGGCTTCCCAAAATCCCAGTTTTTTGATCATGGCAGCAGTTGAAGCATCCTTGGTGACCCATTTCTTCATTGTCATTTTGGGCATGGGGGCCATTCCTGGAACCTCAGCCTGGGCTTCCCTCCTCCAGTCCTTGAAAAATCTTGTAAGTCACCTAATTCCCTGTGTTAAAATCCATGCTGCCTAAGATAGCTGGGGTGACTATCTATAGCCGAACCCTGACTGATAGATACATGAGATAGCAGTTATATTTAATGGTCTGATGTGATATCTCATTTGGTATTTCCCTAACGATTAGTTATCTTAAGCATCTATTCATATGCTTGCTGGCCATTTGTATATCTTCTTTGGAGAAATGTCTATTCAGGTCCTTTGCCCATTTTTAAATTGGGTTGTTTGATATTTTGTTCTTAAGTTCTAGCAGTTCTTTGTATATTCTAGATATTAACTTCTTATCAGATACACAATTTGCAAATATTTTCTCCCATTCTGCAGGTTATCTTTTCACTCTGCTGATTACGTCCTTTAATGCACAATTTTTTAAAAGTTTGAGGTAGTCCCATTTGTCCTTTTTGATACCTGTGCTTTTGCATTATATCCAAGAAATCATTGCCATGTCCAATGTCATGAATCTTTTCCCCTACGTTTTCTTCTCGGAGTTCTGGGTCTCACATTCAGGTCTTTAGCCCTCCATGCCTTTTTAAAGTTATTTCTGTCAATAGATGATAGGTGAGATAGAGATATATAGATACCTCCAGAGAAAAACATTTTACATAATGCTATCATATGTATTTTTATGGATATTGTTTTGTTTTACCTAATACATATCATCTGCTGCTGGCTTTTTTCTATTCTGTGGGTCTTTTTCATTATTTTAAATTGTTGCTTAGTATTCTATGGTAATCATATGCTATACTTTATTTAGCCTTTTCCCTATTTTACTAGCACTTGTGTAGCTGGATGTTAAAGGAACATTCCCTATTTTGAGGAAATTTCAACATAAACCTCAAAGCTGAGGATAGTAGGGACAAGGAAGAGAGCTTGGAAGAGAGCTGCTAGACATGCCCCTTTGGGTTTTATCATAGAGAGCAAAACGAGTCCCATGGCTGTGAGTCCCTGTCACCCACATGTGACCTGTAGGAGGGAGGGCTTGGGTTCCTTGAAAAAGATGCTTCAAAAAGAATGCATTCAACAAATATTTGTTCAGTGCCCTCTCATCTATCTGCTCAGTGCTATGACACATTGGTTAATGCCACACAGCTCCTGTCCTCACGAAGCTTTCAGCATGAGGCTGGAAGGTGCATTGGCTTTTCTTGGTTCCTCTCTCAGAGCCCAGGGGGGCTAGGGTACACCTGAAATCCTAGGGCTGTACCTGCCACTCCACTGGCCAGAGACTTTCTACAGCTGCATATTCTTGGGTGAGACGAGGGATGTCCAGGCAGAGGCTGGGGCTGTTGGTACCGGCAGGCTGAGAGGGCTGCCTTGCTCAGGGTTGCCTGGAGGCTGTGCAGAGGGAACGAACGGACTTGAGTTGTCTTGAAGGGCCCAGGCAAACCCAGCCAAGAGAAATACCCACCTAGGTGTGGAGACACCTGCAGACAGAGGCAATGGATGTGGGGGTGGGGTGGGGGGCGGGTGGCTGGGAAAGAGAAGGGTCCACAGCACTAGGGCAGGGGAGAGCATAGGCCATCAGGCAAAATGGCCATTGGGAGGGCCCCGTGGGGAGTTGGCAAAGAAGCTCCCCGGGACTCACCGGCTCATCTGTGAAATGGGATAACAGTACCTCTTCATGGGGTTGCTCTGAGGGTTCAAATACTGGATGTTGACAGGCACACAGCCTCAGGGCAGTGCTTGTCAGTCAGCAAGACCCGCCTCCGTGCCGCATCGCGCTGTCTTTGGCGCCCTCTGCTGGGGAAGATTCGAACCGCTACCTCTTCTGTCCTTGGTCAGCAGGGGTCTGTCACCACAGGGTCTTTGGTCACAGGAGGCCTCCCAGGCTGGACCCCTTGGCGGCTGCTCTCCAACAGCCCAGCCCTGTTGGTTCCCTCCCGACACTCGGGGCAGTGCCATGACCAAATGCTTCTCAGCTCCGTTGGGCAGGTGCCAGGTCAGGCCCAGGGGACACATGGTGCCAAACTCTAGAGGGGCGGCTCACCCTGCAGAGTAACCTCCTTACCCTCCCTTCTCAGGGCAGCCCTCTAACCGTCATCTCCTGCCTTTAGACTTTATAGGCCCAACTCGGACACCGTCCTCCTCCCCCTCAGCTTCCAAGAGATTCAAGTCAAGCTTTCCAAGTGTGCCCCAATTAGCTCTGGGCAGGCAGAGCATCTCCCCTTCTCTCATCCATGGGGATCAGGGAAAACTACAGCCCACCAACCCCCTCTCCTCTCTTTCACCCTCTTTCCCTTTCCTTTCTCTGCAATCTCAACGCCCTAATTATATCCTCTACTTCTTTTAGAACTAGTTGTACAGTTTCTCAGCATGACCTCCGGGAAAGGTTAGGAAGGGGAGGTTCTTAGCACATGATCCTGACTGTTCCTTGCCTTTGACCTCGTGCTGAAATGCCAATGAGCATCCAATCAATGGAAGGAAGTTCTGCGTTTAACATTTTATATGGGAAACGTATAAAAACATGCAGGAGAAAACCAGCTGTAAATCCTGGAGAGGGGAGCAGAGAAAGTTTAGGAAAAGATTCTCAGGTTGTTTTAATTGTTTCTGTAATGTTTGAGTTCTTGAGCTGAGTGATGGGTACAATAAGTGTTATATTATCATCTATAGCCTTTTATTTTTTTTTTTTTTTTTTTTTTTTTTTTTTTTTTTTTTTTTTTTTTTTTTTTTTTTGAGACAGAGTCTCCCTTTGTTGTCCAGGCTAGAGTGAGTGCCGTGGCGTCAGCCTAGCTCACAGCAACCTCAAACTCCTGGGCTCGAGCGATCCTTCTGCCTCAGCCTCCCGAGTAGCTGGGACTACAGGCATGCGCCACCATGCCCGGCTAATTTTTTATATATGTATCAATTGGCCAATTAATTTCTTTCTATTTATAGTAGAGACGGGGTCTCGCTCTTGCTCAGGCTGGTTTTGAACTCCTGACCTTGAGCAATCCGCCCGCCTCGGCCTCCCAAGAGCTAGGATTACAGGCGTGAGCCACAGCGCCCGGCCATCTATAGCCTTTTAGATGCCTGAAGTTATTTTATATTAATATTATAAACAGTGCATCTTTTTTTTTTTTTTTTTGAGACAGAGTCTTACTTTGTTGCCCAGGCTAGAGTGAGTGCCCTGGTGTCAGCCTAGCTCACAGTCCAACTCATGGGCTCAAGCAATCCTGCTCCCTCAGTCTCCTGACTACAGGCATTCGCCACCATGCCCGGCTAGTTTTTTCTATATATATTACTTGACCAATTAATTTCTTTCTATTTATAGTAAAGGCAGGTTCTCCCTTGCTCAGGCCGGTTTCGAACTCCTGACCTCGAGCAATCCGCCCACATCCGCCTCCCATAGTGCTAGGCTTACAGGCGTGAGCCACCGTGCCCGGACAACACTGTATCTTTCTAACCGAGTCTATAAACTGAGAAAGAGGAGAGCAGGGGAACATGTCTCTGAAGCAATTTGCTGTAATGGCAGCAGAGAAAGTGAATGGCAGTTGGTCAAGACAGTGAATGGAAAATTGAGCTCTATAATAACTAGATTGGCCTCTTCACTGGGGAAGAGAGGAGGAAAATATCTGCGGTTTCAGTTTTCTGGAAAAACAAAACCTATCTCATTTGCTGCCTGCATCACCTGGGCTGGGCTTCGGCTGGGCTGGACCTGCTTAAGGCATCTGGAGTCAGAGCCCCAGGACACAACTAAGCTCAGTTGTGTGTTCTTGCGAATTCAGGCAAGGGAGGAGGCAGTTGCAAAATCAAGGCTTTAAGTAGACAAGGGGGGATGAAATCTTTAGGAGCTGGGATAGTTCATCCACAGCTATGGAGGGAGGGCGGAGTGTATGGGTACAGTTGCTAGAGGTTGGATTTGATGTTGCGAAGTGATTTATTTTCTGATTGGTTCTACCTTCTTAATGAAATAAGAAATCTTCTGTGGGTAGCTGAGAGGAGATGGTCATAGACACTTTGGAAAAGAGAAATAGAATTTATTATTGAAATTTCATAGAATTGATGGGTAAAAAGTCCACATGCTGGCCTGTGTCATGCCTCCAGAAGTGTTTCAGCCCCAGCAACAGGATGACCCCCACCCAAACTGTGGAGGGATGTGGAGACTGTTGAGGCCACATACATACAGTCATTATGCTATTTAGCAAATTCTCTGGTGCTGATGTTGCAGCTGCATTGGGGTGAGGGGGGGATTTCTGAACAGGGGTGCAGATTGCCATTGGTGCAGGGTAAACTCACTAAAAAAACCTGTTGATGTCACACTACTGTCAACATGAACAAACAGGGAGAGACGAATGTCTAAGTAAAAAGGTTTTATTTGAGAATAATATACAAGAAGTAGGACCGCAATCCAGTACAGAGCACGGTGGCCTCCAGTGTGTCTGAAGATCAAAGGAAAAGATTAGGGTCTTTTAAGGGAAAGAGGAATGCACATTGTTTTGAAAGAAAGTTCACTGGCACTGGCAGCATCTTGCAAGAGCTGGTGAGTTTTGATTGGTGAGTGTCAGTAGTTGTTAGGTAGGACTTGTAGTTTAGAGTTACAATTAGGGCCTTGCAGTCTTGGATTGGGTTTGTGAGACAATGTGTCAGGCAGGTATTATTGTGCAGCTAACTGTCCTCATGTGACTCATGTAATAAGCTGCGGTTTGGAAGAATTCCCTGTGATATTTCCAGGTCACCAGGCAAATCATGGATGAGAGGCTTTCCTTCCTGCCCTTCCCCAGTGCCATCTGCCAGGGTTTGACACAACTGACTCCATTTTGAATCTTACAATTTTCTTAGCACTCATGTGGAATCCTTACATGTAAATTTCAGAAATCCTGGTGCTTTCTCTTCCATCTGTTCTCAAGGCAGTGGCAGAGTGAAGGTGACTATGTCACCTCTCTGCCTTAGGCCCTGCGATGCTCCTGGTCTCACTCAGGGCATGAGACCAAATCCTTGCACTGGTGGTGAGGCCTCACATGGCCTGACCCCCGCTACCCTGTGACCTCAGCCCTTGCCTGTCTCCCTTGCTCACCAGCTCTGGCCACCCTGGAGCCCTTGATGTTCCTCACACCTGGGCCCTCTGCCATCACTTCCACCTGGAATGACTTTCCCCACGATGCTGCCTGGCCTTCTCCTCTAGGCTCATCAAATAACATTCGATGTATCTGGTTTCTTATCTTGTTTAATTTGCCCTCACTGGCTTGTAACCTCCCTCAGGACAGGCATTTCAGTCTGTCCTGTCCCTAGTCAGTGTCTAGCAAGGGGGGCCTGTGGCAGAGACTTTTTGAACAACTGAACATCTGGCCACTTTCAGGACTAAGATTATTCTGGAAATCACCTTCTTGACTTCATTGGAAACTAATATTTATCCTTTTATTATAAAACTTCGGACATATTTCTCATGAACTTTATTATGCACAGTGCAGTGCACCCTCCTGTTCCTGAATTAAATGACAAAGCATAATGTATAGACTGGCAATGATTGATATAGGGACCAAAGCCCATTTCTTTTTTTAAAAAAATTTTTATTTTTAATTATTATGGATACATAGTATTTGAACATATGTATGGGGTATATGTGATATTTTGATACAAGAATACAATATCTAATGATCAAATCAGGGTAACGGTGTCTATAATATCCAGATTTTTCCTTGATTGGAAAAGAGGAGAAAGATGTCCGTGGTTTCGGTTTCCCGAAAATTGAAACTTTTCTCATTTGCACCTGCATCTTCTGAGACTGCGGAGAAAGATGTCCATTGTTTTGTTTCCTGGAATTTGAGTCTTTTCTCATTTGCTGCGTGCATTGTCTGTGACCTTGCTCCAGTGGGGGCGGAGCTGATAAAAACCCCTGGAATCAGCCCTTTCAGGAGCCATATAAGCTCGAGACCTCGGTGTCAGTTCTACCTTCTCTGGAACTCTCCTTCTCTGGGTAAGACTGGGGGTGCCAGCAGGGGCTGCCCCTCTGTGGCTCTCACCTTGGGTGGGGAGGGGGTTCGGGCAATGGGAGGGAGGCCGGCACATCCACTCTCTCACTGGGCTCTTTGTTCTCAGGGTGACTGTGATCCTAGCAGGTGAGTCCAGGAGGGAAAGGGACTGGACCCCCACCTGCCCTTGGACTCAGGACCTTGGAGATGGTGATCCTCCTCCATGCCCGGGTCTCCCTCAGGCCTTGAGAGTAGTTGGGGGTGAAGCGGGCAGGGGAAGAGGGGTCTGGGGCAGCGCCAGCCCATGCCTTGGAGGCAGCTGGACCGTGTGGGGTCTCGCTTTGCTGAGAGACGCCTTCTGACCTCCAGCAAGTCTCTTACCCTCCCTAAGCCAGACCACGTTTCCTCATCTATAACACGGGCGTAGGCTCGCACCTTCCTCCTGTTAGTGGCATAACATATGTAAGAGCCGGCACCTCACAGAGCAATATGCCTTAAAAATGTACTTGGTCCAATGTCCTAATGTTCTTGCTTTGAAATTGCTCCCTGTAGACCTAAGGGGGTCCCAGCAGTGTGTAAGGAGTTGGCGCTGGGGCTTCAGGAGGAAGGAAGCAGCCTACCTGGGAAAGAAAAGCCCCCAGAGCCCTTCCCAGTGCAGGTCCCTTGGTAACCCCGACACCCTAACATCCTCCTTCCCTCACCCCAGGGCGTCGGCAGTGTCCCAGCTGGCCTTTCGTCATGGGTGAGTGTTCCTGGGAGAGACTGGCACTGGGGGCAAGGAGGCACGTGGGTGAGCACAGGGTCCTGCCTAGGGACCTGTGAGTGGGGGTTGGGGGCTGCCTCACTGCACCCCCATCCAGCTGTCCTGCGTGGCTCTCCCTCTGAGAAGTCTCAGCCCTGGTCACCCTGCAGGTCCCCTCCCATCTAGGCCTGGCCTCCTTCTGCCTAGACCGAGGGGTCTGCAGCTCAGTTCCGCTCCTTTTGGCTCTCACTTCCCCTGGGTTCCCCCCAGAATTGGCCTCCTGTAGATTTTCACTATGTTGACGGGACCCCTCTGTCCTGCTGCATCTCAGATCCAGAGCACTGAGGTCTGATCTCTGACCCTTTTATTTTTCTCTTGCCCAAATTGCTTTCTAGGTTTGGTGAGTCACACCTACAAACCCTATAAGCGATCAAATCTCATTAAAGGGGATTTATTAACCTGGTACGAGGTGGCTTACTTTCCAACCTGAATCTGGCAGAGCATCACGTGACAGAGACCCCCTTGTCTTAAGTGGAGCGTTCCCTTCTACTGCCGCCAGGGCTTTAGACAGAGCTTACCTCTTTCAACCAGTTGCCAACTAGAAAAATTCCTAAATGCCCCCGTGACTTGTAACCCCTACTTCGAGATGGCCTACCTTTCTGGGCAGACAGATGTAAACCCTCTACGTACCGACAGGCAGCCAACTGGGTCGGGACATGCAGATCCATTTGGGACAAGCCATCTGTCCAGCAGTCCCACCTTCTCTAGAAGTCCAGCTTCTCTGAGTGAAGCAGGGAGAGCCAGGCAGGGTCATTCCTTCCTCCAAGCCCAACCTGGGCAGCCCCCTCCCGATCAGTGGGAGTTGGCTCAGAGAGTGGAGGGGAGGCCAGTGTGGCGTCACTCACGGAATGTTCTTTTGGTTTCTAGGCAAAATTGCAACTATGATTAAAAATGGTGAGTCTCTGCAGGGATGGGGCCAAGTCCTCACCTGCCCATGGGAAGGTGGACCGGTTCAGGTTGGGGGGGGGGGTGCAGCCGACCCAGTACAGGCTCAGGTGTCCTGAAGCTGCATGCAGGTAGTCGTGGGCATGAGAGAGATAAGCAGGAAACAAGGAATAGAAATAAGGAGCTGGAAACTCGAAACAGGGAGCTTGCAGACAGGGACCTGCAGTGTGGAAAGCCAGGCGTGCTGGCCATCTCGCCTTTTCTGACCTTTCACTGTGTGACCTTGTCTTTACACTCCTCTGACCCTCTGTTTCCTCTGCTGAAGAAAGGGCCACTGGATCACGAGGGTGACATGGGTTGAAACAGCAGAGTGTGAACACAGCAGATGCATTAGAGGGAAGCTGTGGGCTCAGGTCCCCTGGGTCTAGTGGCTTCCGATGTGCTGTGCGGTGACACCACGGTGTGTTCCTTGCTTAGCTCTCTCCTGGGCAAGATTTGCTCCCATAAAAAGATTTGCTCCCCAGTGAAGATGAGAAGCTGGTGAAGCACCCCGTTGCTCCAGGGTCTGATGGAGGGAGACACTGAGGCAGCTTCTCTCTCTGCTCCCTCACCCGGCTCTACCCCCGGACCACGCCTCCTGGCCGTGCCCATGGTCTTCCTGCACTCAGGGCTCACGTCCTCTGAGGCCCCGGAGGTTCCCCAAGCTTGACCCAGAGTGTGGGTTCCTTCCCCTGAGCCTACCCCCCAACCCAGCTCCTCTTCCTCGCAGCTGTGGTCTCCACGGCTATGACCGTGCTGGTCCAGGCCATCGTCTTCCCTGGGGCAGGAATGGCTACAGGCTTAATGACCGGGATGACGGCCGCAGCGGCCACCACTGTCACCAGAGTTGCTGTGGGCAGCCTGAGGGCTGTTCTGAGGTCACTGAGTAAGTGTCTGGGCAGGGCTTGCTGGGGAGGGCAAGGAGGAGGACAAGAGCCTCCAAGGACCAAGCCCCGGTCTCAGCCCTGCCATCCCAGCCCTGTTCCTTTGTCTCACCTCCACATTGTCTCTCTGGGCTACTCTGAGGGAGGCAGGAGCCCTGGCCTGGGGCAGGTTGGGGTCAGGACAATCCTGTCTGAAGCAGAGTTGCCAGGTTGCTTGGGGCATCTCTCTACCTTGGGGGTTCAGCAGAGAACCCACCACCGGGGTTCACGCCACTGGGTAGCCGCCTGCAGCAACCCTTTCCAAAGGAGACATCCTGAGGGTTCTGGGAAGAGGGGTGGTGATGCCAGGTGGGGTCTCCAGGCCTCTGGCCCCCCTGAGAGGCCCTGGAGTCTATGACTCCACAGTTCTGTCTCCCGGAGCTGCCTGGCCTGCTTGTCTCTCTCACCTGCCGCCTCTTCCCCAGGACTGGCCTGACTCTTCCCGTCACGCACTCATGCTGGTCTCCCTGAGTCTGCCTTTGTGACCTGCGTGGTGGCCTCTGCAAAGCCCTCTGCCCCTGAGGAGAAGAGGACCACGCTATGGCAGGGGGTGTGGCCAGCCATCCGACTCAGCCAGGGACCCGTCCTGGGGGCACAATGAACCCAATGCTGCACCGCCAGAGGAAAATAAAGAATAAAATTCAATTGTTGAACTCCTCCCTGCGTGTCAGGCTCAGTTCTCTTTCCTGACCATGGCGTCACAGACAGCTGTGCGTGGCGGCTCCAGTGAATCTAAACTGGGAGGCAGAAGCCGTCTCTGCTCCGCTGCTCACTTTGTGTGAACCCTGGGCAGGTCCCCTTCTCTCTGGGCCTCTGTTTGGCCCTCAAAATGGGGAGTGGAACTAAATGACCCTCAGGACCCCAGGCAGGGTGGGTGTTTGGCTCTGTCCTTCTGAGGAGGTGGGATGGGGCAGGGGAGGGCGTCCTGTATGGAGCCACTTACCCCAAAGCCAGAAGTCCGTGTCCTTGCACACTCCCCTAGCCCCAACCCTGTGCACATCCAGTCACTATTTCCCAAGTGGCTTCCTCAGGCTCAGCAATGTCACTGCCCCATCTGAAGGTCAAGATCCAGAGTCACTCTGGGCTCCACTGCCCTGTCTTTGGCCTTGTTTTCCCCAGCAGCCTGCAGGAAAAGTTAAATTGTCAGAGGGCTCTGACCTTTCTGTTTCAAGGCCCTTGTCCCTACATGTCCTATCCCTCTCAGGACAAGGCTCTGTAGAAACTTGTCATCCCTAGGATGGGTTCTACTCCAGGACATCAGGACATTCACTCTCACATTGATTCCTTCTTCCTCTCCACACACCCTCTGATCACACGTGCTGGGGTCAGGCACTGGGTTGGCTGCTAAGGGACATGACTTGGCCTTTGTCTAGGCAGTACGCAGGGTCCACTGGCTATGGACCAACAGGCAGGTACCCATCAACAATGACTTCAGATAAATGCTACACCAGGGGCCAGCTCAGGGTTCTGGGGGCCCAGAGGATTTGATGGCATGATGAGGAAGGCATGGATTTCTTCCTGAGGGCTTTGGGGAGGCACTGAAGGGTTTGGATGTGGCAGTGTCTCCATCACACAATCAGAGACGCTACAGCCTTGTGCACCCTGTCCTATGCTGTCACTAGTCTGACAAGTTCTTGGTTTCCAAGGAGAACCAACATCATCAGCCTATGTGTACATTTCAAAACGTTGAACAACTCAACTTATTCGTGTTCTCAAGTGGTTCCTACTTGGGTCAGTGAAGCATGGTCTCTACCCAGCCATAGGAATAAACCTCTTGGGGTATTCATTCTTTCAATATGTGATTTTTTTTCCTTTGCCCCTTTCTATGATGCCTTGGGAAATCTGATAAAAGCTGTGAAACTTCTCCCCACAAAATGCACACATTCTCCAAATAATGCCCTCAATTCCAGGACATTCCTCAGAGTCTCTGAAGGCCCTCATTCGAATAGCAGGAAAAGCTCCTGCAATGACTGGAAGTCTAAGCCCCCCACACAAGGAAGGCACTGGGGTCTCACCTGGATCTGGAAGGATGGACGGGTGTGCAGCCCAGCCGAGGCCTGGTAGACAGCCCTTCAAGGCAGGTTACCCAGAGCTCCCAATTGTTTTGCCATGTGTCCTGATATCCTCCCCATCCCCACTCATGATCCTGGGATCTTCCAGTTGCAGAGGGCCTATTTCCATTCTGGCATTGAGTTCCTGGCCCCCATCCCACACTTTGCACACTTCCTTTTCCTGCTTGCGTGCCTATGGCCCTCCCAACTGGACTTTGAACTCAGGCAAGGAAAGGGCAGTGTCTTGCTCATGCCGCATGACTACTGCCATTAATAAGGACAGAGGGCTCAGGGTCAGTGGCTCACAATGTGTCCTGGCTGCCTTCTATCCCTTCCTCCCAACAGGAACCTGCAACCCCAAAAATGAATGAGGGGGAAACTGAGGCCCACAGAAGACCCATGAATGGCCCCACACCATACTGCCCATCCCTTGTGTGTCTGGGACCAATAAAATCCTCCTGCCTGCTGATTCTGTGCTTGGTCAACCTGTCACCTCCTTCTACCCCTCCAGGACAATGCAGGCTGGGAGAATGAGTGGCCTTGAAACCTCCAGCTCAGAACTCCCCAACCAGAGCTGCAAGAAGCAAAGCCAGGGGAGGAACATCTGCAGGTGACTATATGCGTCACGTTCATCTGATTTGAGTGCAGGTTTTGGAGGTTCCACTTGGGGTACATTTTCTCTTGGCTGGTCCTCTTTAGCCTCAGGTCCAGCTGGGGGAGGAGAAGAAGGTGTCTTTTTTCACTTTTTTAAACTCTTCGACTAGGCTCCAAAAATGGGCCCAGCAGTGCCCAGGAGGAATTTGGATGACAGGGAGAGTCCAGCTGACCCTGGGGAGGAAAAGGAGGTGAGCGCAGGGGAGTGGGCACTGGGCAGTGGCCGGGGCTGCTCAGGAGGCCTGAGGCCCAGAGATCCCACCTTGATCCTCCTCCACGTCCCGAAACCCCCAGGGCTCTGCTTGGGGCAGAGGATGCAGGAGGCAGCCGAAAGGGAGAACACAGGTGACTCCTAGGAACTGAGAGATGTAGAGTCCTCCACAGACAGACCCTGAGAGCTGCAAGTCCCTCACTTTGCACAGGTGGCCAAGAGGCCCAGAGAGGGGAGGGACTGGCCAGGTCTCCATGGTGTCAGATTTGGGTAGAGCTGAACCCAGAACCCAGGCATCATGTGCCCTGGGCCCCTTTCCCTCCACTCCCAGCCCAGTGCCCTCTGACCCCTCCACACTCACTTTCAACCTCACCCAGAAGGAGCCTGAGGGCATGGTGAGGGAGAGACAAAGGACTCTGCTCCTGACAATTGCAGACTATAGGGAGAGGATCTCTCCTTGGGCTCAGCCCCTCGGCTGCATCTTGTCCTGGCTCTGGTCCTCCTGCCCCAGGCACTTACCCACTGACTGCAGAGTAGCCACCAGGCCACTCGAGCACTCTCCACCCCCATTGGCAATGGCCCCTGCAGACACAACTTGGCTGCTATGGAGGAGGCTTCCTCTCTCCGAGCCCAGGGGGGATCTCCCAGCCCGTGAGATCCTTAGGCCTGTATCTGCCACTCGCCTGACAGAGACTTTCTAGTGCTGTCCATTCTCGTGTGAGCAGGGGATGTCCAGGCACAGGCTGGGGCTGTTGGTACCGGCAGGCTGAGAGGGCTGCCTTGCTCAGGGTTGCCTGGAGGCTCTGCAGAGGGAAGGGACTTGAGTTGTCTTGCAGGGACCCAGGCAAACCCAGCCAAGAGAAATACCCACCTAGGTGCAGAGACACCTGCAGACAGAGGCAATGGATGCGGAGGTGGGATGGGCGGGTGGCTGGGAAAGAGAAGGGTCCACAGCACTAGGGCAGGGAAGAGCATAGGCCATCAGGCAAAATGGCCATTGGGAGGGCCCCGTGGGGAGTTGGCAAAGAAGCTCCCCGGGACTCACCGGCTCATCTGTGAAATGGGATAACAGTACCTCTTCATGAGGTTGCTCTGAGGGTTCAAATACTGGATGTTGACAGGCACACAGCCTCAGGGCGGTGCTTGTCAGTCAGCAAGACCCGCCTCCGTGCCGCATCGCGCTGTCTTTGGCGCCCTCTGCTGGGGAAGATTCGAACCGCTACCTCTTCTGTCCTTGGTCAGCAGGGGTCTGTCACCACAGGGTCCTTGGTCACAGGAGGCCTCCCAGGCTGGACCCCTTGGCGGCTGCTCTCCAACAGCCCAGCCCTGTTGGTTCCCTCCCGACACTCGGGGCAGTGCCATGACCAAATGCTTCTCAGCTCCGTTGGGCAGGTGCCAGGTCAGGCCCAGGGGACACATGGTGCCAAACTCTAGAGGGGCGGCTCACCCTGCAGAGTAACCTCCTTACCCTCCCTTCTCAGGGCAGCCCTCTAACCGTCATCTCCTGCCTTTAGACTTTATAAGCCCAACTCGGACACTGTCCTCCTCCCCCTCAGATTCCAAGAGATTCAAGTCAAGCTTTCCAAGTGAGCCCCAATTAGCTCTGGGCAGGCAGAGCATCTCCCCTTCTCTCATCCATGGGGCTCAGGGAAAAGTACAGCCCACCAACCCCCTCTCCTTCTCTCTTTCACCCTCTTTCCCTTTCCTTTCTCTGCAATCTCAACGCCCTAATTATTTCCTCTACTTCTTTTAGAACTAGTTGTACAGTTTCTCAACATGACCTCTGGGGAAAGGTTAGGAAGGGGAGGTTCTTGGCACATGATCCTGACTGTTCCCTGCCTTTGACCTTGTGCTGAAATGCCAATGAGCATCCAACCAATGGAAGGAAGTTCTACATTTAACATTTTATATGGGAAACGTATAAAAACATGCGTGAGAAAAACCAGCTATAAATCCTAGAGAGGGGAGCAGAGAAAGTTTAGGAAAAGATTCTCAGGTTGTTTTAATTGTTTCTGTAATGTTTGAGTTCTTGAGCGGAGTGGTGGGTACATAAGTGTTATATTATCATCTATAGCTTTTTAGATGTCTGAAGATAGTTTATGTTAATATTATAAACAGTGCATCTTTTTTTCTTTTTTTTTCTTTTGAGACAGAGTCTTGCTTTGTTGCCAAGGCTAGAGTGAGTGCCCTGGCATCAGCCTAAGCTCACTGCAACCTCAAACTCCTGGGCTCAAGCAATCCTGCTGCCTCAGCCTCCCGAGTAGCTGGGACTACAGGCATGCACCACCATGCCCGGCAAATTTTTTCTATATATGTTACTTAACCAATTAATTTCTTTCTATTTATAGTAAAGGCGGGTTCTCCCTTGCTCAGACTGGTTTTGAACTCCTGACCTCCAGCAATCCGCCTGCCTTGGCCTCCAAGAATGCTAGGATTACAGGTGTAGGCCACCGCTCCAGGACAACATAGCATCTTTCAAGCGAGTCTATAAACTGAGAAAGAGGACAGCAGGGAAAGTGAATGGCAGTTGGTCAAGACAGTGAATGGAAAATTCAGCTCTATAATAACTAGATTTTCCTCTTAACTGGGGAAGAGGCGAGGAAAATATCTGCGGTTTCAGTTTTCTTGAAAAACAAAACCTATCTCATTTGCTGCCTGCATCACCTGGGCTAGGCTTGGGCTGGGCTTGGGCTGGGCTGGACCTGCTTAAGGCATCTGGAGTCAGAGCCCCGGGACACAACTAAGCTCAGTTGTGTGTTCTTGCGAATTCAGGGGAGGGAGTGGGCAGTTGCAAGAGGGGATGAAATCTTTAAGTAGACAAGAGGGGATGAAATCTTTAGGAGCTGGGGTAGTTCATCCACAGCTATGGAGGGAGGGCGGAGTATATGTGTACAGTTGCCGAAAGCTGGATATGATGTTGGGTAGAGATTTATTTTCTGATTGGTTCTAACTTCTTAATGAAATAAGAAATCTTCTGTGGGTAGCTGAGAGAAGATGGTCATAGACACTTTGGAAAAGAGAAATAGAATTTATTATTGAAATTTCATAGCATTGATGGGTAAATATCAAGTCCACATGCTGGCCTGTGTCATGCCTCCAGAAGTGTTTCAGCCCCAGCAACAGGATGACCCCCACCCAAACTGTGGAGGGATGTGGAGACTGTTGAGGCCACATACATACAGTCATTATGCTATTTAGCAAATTCTCTGGTGCTGATGTTGCAGCTGCATTGGGGTGAGGGGGGGATTTCTGAACAGGGGTGCAGATTGCCATTGGTGCAGGGTAAACTCACTAAAAAAACATGTTGATGTCACACTACTGTCAACATAAACAAACAGGGAGAGACGAATGTCTAAGTAAAAAGGTTTTATTTGGGAATAATATACAAGAAGTAAGACCGCAATCCAGTACAGAGCACGGTGGCCTCCAGTGTGTCTGAAGATCAAAGGAAAAGATTAGGGTCTTTTAAGGGAAAGAGGAATGCACATTGTTTTGAAAGAAAGTTTACTGGCACTGGCAGCATCTTGCAAGAGCTGGTGAGTTGTGATTGGTGAGTGTCAGTAGTTGTTAGGTAGGACTTGTAGTTTAGAGTTACAATTAGGGCCTTGCAGTGTTGGATTGGGTTTGTGAGACAATGTGTCATGCAGATATTATTGTGCCGCTAACTGTCCTCATGTGACTCATGTAATAAGCTGGGGTTTGGAAGAATTCCTTGTATTACTTCATGGTCACCAGGGAAACCATGCATGAGAGGCTTTCCTTCCTGCCCTTCCCCAGTGCCATCTGCCAGGGTTTGACACAACTGACTCCATTTTGAATCTTACAATTTTCATAGCACTCATGTGGAATCCTTACGTGTAAATTTGAGAAATCCTGGTGCTTTCTCTTCCATCTGTTCTCAAGGCAGTGGCAGAGTGAAGGTGACTATGTCACCTCTCTGCCTCAGGCCCTGCGGTGCTCCTGGTCTCACTCAGGGCATGAGACTAAATCCTTGCACTGGTGGTGAGGCCTCACATGGCCTGACCCCCGATACCCTGTGACCTCAGCCCTTGCCTGTCTCCCTTGCTCACCAGCTCCGGCCACCCTGGAGCCCTTGATGTTCCTCACACCTGGGCCCTCTGCCATCACTTCCACCTGGAATGACTTTCCCCACGATGCTGCCTGGCCTTCTCCTCTAGGCTCATCAAATAACATTCAATGTATCTGGTTACTTATCTTGTTTAATTTGCCCTCACTAGCTTGTAACCTCCCTCAGGACGGGCATTTCAGTCTGTCCTGTCCCTAGTCAATGTCTAGCAAGGGGAGCCTGTGCAGAGACTTTTTGAACAACTGAACATCTGGCCACTTTCAGGACTAAGATTATTCTGGAAATCACCTTCTTGACTTCATTGGAAACTAATATTTATCCTTTTATTATAAAACTTCAAACATATTTCTCATAAACTTTATTACGCACAGTGCAGTGCACCCTCCTGTTCCTGAATTAAATGACAAAGCGTAATGTATAGACTGGCAATGATTGATATAGGGACCAAGGCCCATTTCTTTTTTTAAAAAATTTTTTATTTTTAATTATTATGGATACATAGTATTTGAACATATGTATGGGGTATATGTGATATTTTGATACAAGAATACAATATCTAATGATCAAATCTGGGTAACGGTGTCTATAATATCCAGATTTTTCCTTGATTGGAAAAGAGGAGAAAGATGTCCGTGGTTTCGGTTTCCTGAAAATTGAAACTTTTCTCATTTGCACCTGCATCTTCTGAGACTGCGGAGGAAGATGTCCATTGTTTTGTTTCCTGGAATTTGAGTCTTTTCTCATTTGCTGCCTGCATTGTCTGAGACCTTGCTCCAGTGGGGGCGGAGCTGATAAAAACCCCTGGAATCAGCCCTTTCAGGAGCCATATAAGCTCGAGACCTTGGTGTCAGTTCCACCTTCTCTGGAATTCTCCTTCTCTGGGTAAGACTGGGGGTGCCAGTAGGGGCTGCCCCTCTGCGGCCCCCACCTTGGGTGGGGAGGGGGTTCGGGCAGTGGAAGGGAGGCCGGCACATCCACTCTCTCACTGGGCTCTTTGTTCTCAGGGTGACTGTGATCCTAGCAGGTGAGTCCAGGAGGGAAAGGGACTGGACCCCCACCTGCCCTTGGACTCAGGACCTTGGAGATGGTGATCCTCCTCCATGCCCGGGTCTCCCTCAGGCCTTGAGAGTAGTTGGGGGTGAAGCGGGCAGGGGAAGAGGGGTCTGGGGCAGCGCCAGCCCATGCCTTGGAGGCAGCTGGACCATGTGGGGTCTCGCTTTGCTGAGAGACGCCTTCTGACCTCCAGCAAGTCTCTTACCCTCCCTAAGCCAGACCACGTTTCCTCATCTATAACACGGGCGTAGGCTCGTACCTTCCTCCTGTTAGTGGCATAACATATGTAAGAGCCGGCACCTCACAGAGCAATATGCCTTAAAAATGTACTTGGTCCAATGTCCTAATGTTCTTGCTTTGAAATTGCTCCCTGTAGACCTAAGGGGGTCCCAGCAGTGTGTAAGGAGTTGGCGCTGGGGCTTCAGGAGGAAGGAAGCAGCCTACCTGGGAAAGAAAAGCCCCCAGAGCCCTTCCCAGTGCAGGTCCCTTGGTAACCCCGACACCCTAACATCCTCCTTCCCTCACCCCAGGGCGTCGGCAGTGTCCCAGCTGGCCTTTCGTCATGGGTGAGTGTTCCTGGGAGAGACTGGCACTGGGGGCAAGGAGGCACGTGGGTGAGCACAGGGTCCTGCCTAGGGACCTGTGAGTGGGGGTTGGGGGCTGCCTCACTGCACCCCCATCCAGCTGTCCTGCGTGGCTCTCCCTCTGAGAAGTCTCAGCCCTGGTCACCCTGCAGGTCCCCTCCCATCTAGGCCTGGCCTCCTTCTGCCTAGACCGAGGGGTCTGCAGCTCAGTTCCGCTCCTTTTGGCTCTCACTTCCCCTGGGTTCCCCCCAGAATTGGCCTCCTGTAGGTTTTCACTATGTTGACGGGACCCCTCTGTCCTGCTGCATCTCAGATCCAGAGCACTGAGGTCTGATCTCTGACCCTTTTATTTTTCTCTTGCCCAAATTGCTTTCTAGGTTTGGTGAGTCACACCTACAAACCCTATAAGCGATCAAATCTCATTAAAGGGGATTTATTAACCTGGTACGAGGTGGCTTACTTTCCAACCTGAATCTGGCAGAGCATCACGTGACAGAGACCCCCTTGTCTTAAGTGGAGCGTTCCCTTCTACTGCCGCCAGGGCTTTAGACAGAGCTTACCTCTTTCAACCAGTTGCCAACTAGAAAAATTCCTAAATGCCCCCGTGACTTGTAACCCCTACTTCGAGATGGCCTACCTTTCTGGGCAGACAGATGTAAACCCTCTACGTACCGACAGGCAGCCAACTGGGTCGGGACATGCAGATCCATTTGGGACAAGCCATCTGTCCAGCAGTCCCACCTTCTCTAGAAGTCCAGCTTCTCTGAGTGAAGCAGGGAGAGCCAGGCAGGGTCATTCCTTCCTCCAAGCCCAACCTGGGCAGCCCCCTCCCGATCAGTGGCAGTTGGCTCAGAGAGTGGAGGGGAGGCCAGTGTGGTGTCACTCACGGAATGTTCTTTTGGTTTCTAGGCAAAATTGCAACTATGATTAAAAATGGTGAGTCTCTGCAGGGATGGGGCCAAGTCCTCACCTGCCCATGGGAAGGTGGACCGGTTCAGGTTGGGGGGGGGGTGCAGCCGACCCAGTACAGGCTCAGGTGTCCTGAAGCTGCATGCAGGTAGTCGTGGGCATGAGAGAGATAAGCAGGAAACAAGGAATAGAAATAAGGAGCTGGAAACTCGAAACAGGGAGCTTGCAGACAGGGACCTGCAGTGTGGAAAGCCAGGCGTGCTGGCCATCTCGCCTTTTCTGACCTTTCACTGTGTGACCTTGTCTTTACACTCCTCTGACCCTCTGTTTCCTCTGCTGAAGAAAGGGCCACTGGATCACGAGGGTGACATGGGTTGAAACAGCAGAGTGTGAACACAGCAGATGCGTTAGAGGGAAGCTGTGGGCTCAGGTCCCCTGGGTCTAGTGGCTTCCGATGTGCTGTGCGGTGACACCACGGTGTGTTCCTTGCTTAGCTCTCTCCTGGGCAAGATTTGCTCCCATAAAAAGATTTGCTCCCCAGTGAAGATGAGAAGCTGGTGAAGCACCCCGTTGCTCCAGGGTCTGATGGAGGGAGACACTGAGGCAGCTTCTCTCTCTGCTCCCTCACCCGGCTCTACCCCCGGACCACGCCTCCTGGCCGTGCCCATGGTCTTCCTGCACTCAGGGCTCACGTCCTCTGAGGCCCCGGAGGTTCCCCAAGCTTGACCCAGAGTGTGGGTTCCTTCCCCTGAGCCTACCCCCCAACCCAGCTCCTCTTCCTCGCAGCTGTGGTCTCCACGGCTATGACCGTGCTGGTCCAGGCCATCGTCTTCCCTGGGGCAGGAATGGCTACAGGCTTAATGACCGGGATGACGGCCGCAGCGGCCACCACTGTCACCAGAGTTGCTGTGGGCAGCCTGAGGGCTGTTCTGAGGTCACTGAGTAAGTGTCTGGGCAGGGCTTGCTGGGGAGGGCAAGGAGGAGGACAAGAGCCTCCAAGGACCAAGCCCCGGTCTCAGCCCTGCCATCCCAGCCCTGTTCCTTTGTCTCACCTCCACATTGTCTCTCTGGGCTACTCTGAGGGAGGCAGGAGCCCTGGCCTGGGGCAGGTTGGGGTCAGGACAATCCTGTCTGAAGCAGAGTTGCCAGGTTGCTTGGGGCATCTCTCTACCTTGGGGGTTCAGCAGAGAACCCACCACCGGGGTTCACGCCACTGGGTAGCCGCCTGCAGCAACCCTTTCCAAAGGAGACATCCTGAGGGTTCTGGGAAGAGGGGTGGTGATGCCAGGTGGGGTCTCCAGGCCTCTGGCCCCCCTGAGAGGCCCTGGAGTCTATGACTCCACAGTTCTGTCTCCCGGAGCTGCCTGGCCTGCTTGTCTCTCTCACCTGCCGCCTCTTCCCCAGGACTGGCCTGACTCTTCCCATCACGCACTCATGCTGGTCTCCCTGAGTCTGCCTTTGTGACCTGCGTGGTGGCCTCTGCAAAGCCCTCTGCCCCTGCGGAGAAGAGGACCACGCTATGGCAGGGGGTGTGGCCAGCCATCCGACTCAGCCAGGGACCCGTCCTGGGGGCACAATGAACCCAATGCTGCACCCCCAGAGGAAAATAAAGAATAAAATTCAATTGTTGAACTCCTCCCTGCGTGTCAGGCTCAGTTCTCTTTCCTGACCATGGCGTCACAGACAGCTGTGCGTGGCGGCTCCAGTGAATCTAAACTGGGAGGCAGAAGCCGTCTCTGCTCCGCTGCTCACTTTGTGTGAACCCTGGGCAGGTCCCCTTCTCTCTGGGCCTCTGTTTGGCCCTCAAAATGGGGAGTGGAACTAAATGACCCTCAGGACCCCAGGCAGGGTGGGTGTTTGGCTCTGTCCTTCTGAGGAGGTGGGATGGGGCAGGGGAGGGCGTCCTGTATGGAGCCACTTACCCCAAAGCCAGAAGTCCGTGTCCTTGCACACTCCCCTAGCCCCAACCCTGTGCACATCCAGTCACTATTTCCCAAGTGGCTTCCTCAGGCCCAGCAATGTCACTGCCCCATCCCAAGGTCATCCAGAGTCATTCTGGGCTCCACTGCTCTGGTCTAGGCCTTGTTTTCCCCAGCAGCCTGCAGGAAAAGTTAATTTGTCAGGGGGCTCTGACCTTTCTGTTTCAAGGCCCTTGTCCCATCCCTCTCAGAACAAGGCCCTGTAGAAACTGTCACTCCTAGGATGGGTTCTGCCCCAGGGCATCAGGACATTCACTCTCACATTGATTCCTTCTTCCTCTCCACACACCCTCTGATCACACGTGCTGGGGTCAGGCACTGGGTTGGCTCCTAAGGGACATAAATTGGCCTGTGTCTAGGCAGTATGCATGATCCACTGGGGGATGGCCTAACAGGCAGGTGCCCATCAACAATGCCGTCAGATAAGTGCCACACCAGAGGCCAGCCCAGGGCTCCTGGGTCCCAGAGGATGTGATGGCATGTTGAGGAAGGCATGGATTTCATCCTGAGGGCTTTGGGGAGGCACTGAAGGGTTTGGATGTGGCAGTGTCTCTATCACACAATCAGAGACGCTACACCCTTGTGCACCCTGCCCTATGCTGTCACTAGTCTGACAAGTTCTTGTTTTCAAGGAGAACCAACATCATGAGCCTATGTGTACATTACAAAAAGTTGAACAACTGAACTCATTCGTGTTCTCAGGTGGCTCCTACTTGGGCCAGTGAAGTATGGTCTCTACCCAGCCATAGGAATAAACCTCTTGGGGTATTCATTCTTTCAATATGTGATTTTTTTTTCCTTTGCCCCTTTCTTTGATGCCTTGGGAAATCTGATAAAAGCTGTGAAACTTTTCCCCACAAAATGCACACATTCCCCAATAATGCCCTCAATTTCAGGGCATTCCTCAGAGTCTCTGAAGGCCCTCATTGGAATAGCAGGAAAAGCTCCTGCAATAACTAGAAGTCTAAGCCCCTCCACAAGGAAGGCACTGGGGTCTGACCTGGGTCTGGGAGGATGGACAGGTATCCATCCCAGCCGAGGTCTGGTAGACAGCCCTTCAAGTCAGGTCACCCAGAGCTCCCAATTGTTCTGGGCTGCATCTTTGTCTCTTCCCTAGCCCCACTCATGAAGGTGGGACCCCCTCCCCCCGGGTTCCAGGGGTCCTGTTGCATTCTGGCATAGAGTTCATTGCTCCGACCTCTGTGTGCCATGGCACCCATGCCTGCACAAAGACAGGAGTTTTCAGGTGAGAACGTGGTCAGGCTTGCAGAACTTCATGTGTGAACTCAATCTCCCTTTCGACTTTCCAGTCACAGCAGGGTTGTTGGAAAATAGACTAAGAGATGTTAGAAGTTTCAGGGGTTTTGCAGGTCTTTGCCTTGAAGGAATCTGTGGACATGTTACTTCACAAAATAGAAGCTGCTTCCAACAAGGGGGACATTGTGAAAGGATGTTTGCATTTCTTCTTTTGGTGCAGGTCATCGCTTTGAGGATTTTTGCAAAGCAGAAGCTCGATTTGGCCCCTTGGCAGAGAAGCTGATATAAATGCCTGCCCAGCAGATAACGTGCAGCTGGAGCTGTCCTAGAGTTCAAGGCTATTCCTGCTTCACTCTTGACTACATGTCTCTGTGTTTAGAAGAAGTAGATTAGAGTAGTACACAGATTCAGTGTTCTCATTTTATACATTTTATCTTTAATTTGTAGGCTCAGCTAGGTCTGTTTCTAACTTAGAGCTTCACATGCTTATGTTTGAAAAATTGTGTAACCGTCTATTCTTGTAGACAGAATTAGGTAAGGTTCTCCTGGAAACCTCAAAAAGTGAACTGTATACGTAATTCTGTAACAAAAGACAACTATTTGCTGTACCAATAACTACTGATGCGGGACTTCATTCAGGGTCTCAGTCTGTGGGAAGCCGAGAACTCCTGACTCCCCCATCTTTTAAACTGCTCTTCGTCTCTGTCTCAATCATTTCTCTGTCTATAATATATCATTTCTTTATTTCTTATTTCCACATTCCTTGCGACGATCCCTCCTTGCGACCTGTTTGCGCTGGTAGGGTGGCCAACTCCGGGCACAGGGTGACCATTCCTGACTCAGTCACCTCCCCTCCATGTGCACAGGGCCCACACGTAACACTTGGTGTTAGGGACCGACCTTCCACAGCCCCACCGGACAGAAAAGCAGAGACATTGAGGATGCAATCACACAAGAGGAGGTTTATTTTCTGGCTAGCCAGGGTCCAAGCCCCAGAGCACCAACGCAGTGGCCACTCTCGCAGGCAAGGACCCCGACCTGAATTGCGGGGTGCCTTTTATCCCCCCCCCAAAGGGCCCTAGCAACGCACAAACTAATCACGCGCTGGTCATGAGCTGACCTTAGAAGTGATTAATTTTCTTTGTATTCTGCGCAATCCCTGCGCATCCCACCTCCCTTTTGCCTTTCTTGACAACCCAAGAGATAACCAGAGGTATGAGTATAAACAGATGTGTGCTGTTCGCTAATTGCCTCACCCTACTTCACACGAAGGGGGGGGGGGGAACTCTTTTCTTGTTGTGCCACTGAGACGCCGCCGAGGCTCCATCGAGGCGCCCCCACATTGGCACACTGCTCTTTCCTGCTGGTATGCTTGTGGCCCTCCCAACTGGACTTTGAACTCAGGCAACGAAAGGGCAGTGTCCTGCTCATGCCACATGACTATTGCCATTAATAAGGACAGAGGGCTCTGAGGTCAGTGGCTCTCAATGTGTCCTGGCTACCCTCTATCCCTTCCTCCCAACAGGAACCTGCAACCCCAACAATGAATGAGGGGGAAACTGAGGCCCACAGAAGGACCATGAATGGCCCCACACCATACTGCCCATCCCTTGTGAGTCTGGGACCAGTGAAAGCCTCCTGCCTGCCGATTCTGTGCTTGGTCAACCTGTCACCTCCCTCTGCCCCTCCAAGACAATGCAGGCTGGGAGAATGGGTGGCCTTGAAACCTCCAGCTCAGAACTCCCCAACCAGAGCTGCAAGAAGCAAAGCCAGGGGAGGAACATCTGCAGGTGACTTTATGTGTCATGTTCATGTGATTTGAGTGCAGGTTTTGGCGGTTCCACTTGGGGTGCATTTTCTCTTGGGCGGTCCTCTTTAGCCTCAGGTCCAGCTAGGGGAGGAGAAGAAGGTGTCTTTTTTCACTTTTTTAAACCTTTCGACTAGGCTCCAAAAATGGGCCCAGCAGTGCCCAGGAGGAATTTGGATGACAGGGAGAGTCCTGGGGAGGAAAAGGAGGTGAGCACAGGGGAGTGGGCAGTGGGCAGTGGCCAGGGCTGCTCAGGAGGCCTGAGGCCCAGAGATCCCACCCTGATCTCCCTCCACGTCCTGAACCCCCCAGGGCTCTTCTTAGAGCAGAGGATGCAGGAGGTGGCCAAAAGGGAGAACACAGGTGACTCCTAGGAACTGAGAGATGTAGAGTCCTCCACAGACAGACCCTGAGAGCTGCAAGTCCCTCACTTTGCACAGGCGGCCAAGAGGCCCAGAGAGGGGAGGGACTGGCCAGGTCTCCCTGGTGTCAGATTTGGGTAGAGCTGAACCCAGAGCCCAGGTATCATGTGCCCTGGGCTTCCTTCCCTCCACTCCCTACCCAGCACCTCCTGACCCCTCCACTCTCACTTTAAACCTCACCCAGAAGGAGCCTGAGGGCATGATGAGGGAAAGACAAAGGACCCTGCTGCTGAGGATCACAGACTGCAGGGTGAGGATCTCCCCTTGGGCTCAGCCCCTGGGCTGCATCTTGTCCTGGCTCTGGTCCTCCTGCCCCAGGCACTTACCCACTGACTGCAGAGTAGCCACCAGGCCGCCCGAGGACTCTCCACCCCCATTGGCCATGGCCCCTGCAGACATCATTTGGCTGCTGTGGATGAGGCTGCAATTTCTGACCCGGTGAAGCCCAGGAACCAAGTACCAGGGGAACAGCCACCATGGCCAGGGTTGTTGGGGGAGAGAAGCTGGATGGGGGTGGGGGGCTCAGGGGAAGGGATCCCCTCAGGACTTCCTCCACAGTTTCTGGGAACCGTTGGCTTGAGCGTTTGGAAGATAGCAGCTTGGAGTGGGGTCCCAAGGTGAAGAAGAGGTGGTAGGTGTTGAGCCAGTGCTATGTGACGCTGGGAAAGTCACTGTCCTTCAATGTGTCTCAGGTTTGTGCATGTGTGAATGTGGGGGTGAAATAAGGCATTGTAGTGTTTAGGTTAACACATCAACTGCCATGTGAGCTGCATTTAATTCACACTAGTTTTGAGCCCGGGGCCTCGTGAAATGTATGTAACTCACACGTCTCTTCACCTTGCCGGCCACGTGAACTATTTTTCAAGTTGCATATAACTGACACCCAGAAAACAATTTAAAAAAATAACGTTTTCATTAAATTAGAAAGGATCATTTTGTTTTTGAAGTTTTTATTCTGTTTTCATAGTAAAATACCGTGGCCCCAAGGAAAAATAAAAATTTTTTTCTAGTGTGGCAGTCAATATGTTTAACCCCCTTGGAAACAAAATCTTCCTTATGCGCTCGTTATACATAAGGACGACAGTAGAAGCTGGGACCGGAATGGGGGGAGAGCTTTTCCGTGGAGTATGGCGAGCGTTGCTCTCTGCCCCTGCGGTTCACCCAGGCAGCTCCGGGAGCGGAGGGTGAGGGGGTGAGCCAGGTTTTTTAACCCCCAGCAGCCGTGTCTCCACGGTCTCCCAGCCACCCCGGACAAGGGCCAGGTAAACTCCTGGCGACGGAGACGATCCAGGTCACTCACCTCCTCCGACCGCAGCAGCCACCACCAGCTCTAGAGAGCGAGAGCAGGGGGAGCGGTGGAGGGGAGCGAGGGGAGCGCGTCCGTCCGACCGTCCGCAGGTTGAAGGGGACCGGGAAGGTAAGCGCACGCTGGCGCTTCGCGGGCTGGGGTCGGGGGAGGCCTGCCCACTCACTGCCCAGCCCCGGCCCGGGACTCACCGCTCACGTTGAGGCCGGTCCGGGTCCCACTCGGCTCAGGAAGGGAAACCTGGCGTGCAGCACTTCCCCTGCCAGCAGTGGGGCCCGAGCACGGCGCGGGCGTCGCCCCACTCCCCGCCCCCACGCCCAGGTCCCCGTCGCTGTCTTCCGCCCACCCCGCACCGGGTCTCCCCGGGGCGCGTTCGCCCTTGCAGGATGGATCTGCCACGGAGGAACGCGCGCTCGAAAGCGCCTGAAAGCCGTAGCAACGGGGCCCCGCGGTTCCGAGCTGCGAAATTGTGTGCTGCACACATCAAACAGGACGCCAGGAGCAAAACGGCATTTCGTTTCACTTCCAGAGAGAGACACCGACGCGCTCTGGAGCTTTCCCTTCCGGTCCGGTCCTGGCTCCCCTGGAGGTGCACACGCGCCCCGCGCCCGCCGCCTTCCGGTCACGCTGCGCGGGGCTCTGCAAACTGCTCGCCTTATTTAACCTGCCATTTGCATTTCCCCGGGCTGTTTAATATTCTTTAGCAAGATTTTTTTTTTTAAGTCAAATTTATTGAGGTGTAATTTACATAAAGTAAAATTCACCCTTTTCGTGCACACTTCCATGAGTTTGGGCGAACTTTCACAGTCGTGGAACCACCCGCTCAGGTGCATAACATTTTAGCACCCCCTCCTCCTCGTCCCCCCAGTTCTCTCAAGCTCTTTTGGAGTCAGAGTCACCCCCTCCCCGCCCGTGGCGACCACTGATTTGTTTTCCCTCCCCACACGTTTTGACTTTCCCAGAACTTTAACGTCATATTTAATTGTCATCAAATATTCTATAGAGTTCAACGTGTCAGCGCCCCCCCCCCCCCGTTTTAAGGGTTTAAATTCGAACTTTTACACCTGGAGGTTATCTGGGCATTGCAGTGCTGCTAACATCATAGGGCGCAGGTATTTTCTGTGTATTCTAGAAGTGGAATTGCTGGGTTAGAAACTATGCATTTCTTATGGCACCTGAAACTTACTGTTAGGCTAACCTCCAAAAATAGTATCAGCCTACACCCCCACGCAAGTACGTGGGAGGATCCATTTTTTTTTTTCTTCTCCTCGCCAGCAATTAGCATTGTCACTTAAAAGAACCTTTGTTGATGTAACAGGTGAAAAATGATAACTTATTTTAATTTACACTTCCTTTTACCACTAGTAAGGCTAAAGCTATTTCTAAGTTTATTAGGCTATGTAGTTCTCATTTTGTGAATTATTTTCTTTTATTCTTGGCCCTTTTTTCTGTTTTCCTTATGGATTCAGAGAAACTAATGTTATATTAACTCTCTTAATCCGTTCTCATAGATGTTGCAAATTTTTGTTTTCAGTTCATCGCTGTCTTTTGTGTGTGGGGGGGGTTCATAGAAAGGTTTTTAATATTTATGTAAACTTGTCAATATTTTACTTTATTGTTTTTGTCTTTGTGTGCCTAAAAAGGACATTTCTGCTAGCTATCAGATACATCATCATTGGTATTTTCTTTAGATTCTTCTGGGGTTTCACTTTTTTAAATTAACTTTTAATCCATCTGAAATTTAGTTTGCTACATATAGAGTGCTTTACATATCTTACATATGTCTTAGCCAGTTGTTCCAACATTGTGTATCATATCATCTTTCATTTCATCTTTGATATTCCATTTTTGTATTCAAAACTCATATAGTAGACTATATATCAGTTTACCAGTTAGGACATTTTCTATTCTGTTGCAAAGAGCTTTATGTCCTACAACAACATCACACTGTTTTAATGCCTGTAAATGTATTATTTGACTTAAAATCTGTGCATAGCAGTGTCAGAATTGTTAATCCAGGGTTATACATTTTTTGTGAAGATTAAAAATACTCTGTAAGGCCGGGTGCTGTGGCTCACGCCTGTAATCCTAGCTCTTGGGAGGCCGAGGCGGGCGGATTGCTCAAGGTCAGGAGTTCAAAACCAGCCTGAGCAAGAGCGAGACCCCGTCTCTACTATAAATAGAAAGAAATTAATTGGCCAACTGATATATATATAAAAAATTAGCCGGGCATAGTGGCGCATGCCTGTAGTCCCAGCTACCTGGGAGGCTGAGGCAGAAGGATCACTCCAGCCCAGGAGTTTGAGGTTGCTGTGAGCTAGGCTGACGCCACGGCACTCACTCTAGCCTGGGCAACAAAGCGAGACTCTGTCTCAAAAAAAAAAAAAAAAAAAAAAATACTCTGTAATGCCCTCTATCATCCAGAAGTGCAATTCATAGATAACATCACCTAGTGACACACAAGATATTGCCCAAACTGGAATACAAAAGAGAAATGAAAGGAAATTATTTATAATAAAATAGTCTATATTTCAATTTCAATATGTAAATGCTCAAGCACTATTATACCTGAAGATATAATGAAAGAATGAGTCCCTTGTATCTATATTAGTTTAGAATTAAGATGACATAATATTCAATAAAAAATTCTTTTTTTTTTTTTGAGACAGAGTCTCACTTTGTTGCCCAGGCTAGAGTGAGTGCCATGGCATCAGCCTAGCTCATAGCAACCTCAAACTCCTGGGCTCAAGCAATCCTCCTGCCTCAGTCTCCCGAGTAGCTGGGACTACAGGCATGTGCCACCATGCCCGACTAATTTTTTCTATATATATATTAGTTGGCCAATTAATTTCTTTCTATTTATAGTAGAGACGAGGTCTCGCTCTTGCTCAGGCTGGTTTCGAACTCCTGACCTCCAGCAATCCTCCCGCCTCAGCCTCCCAGAGTGCTAGGATTACAGGCGTGAGCCACCGCGCCCAGCCTCAATAAAAAATTCTTAATGCTTACTTTTTATATTTGATGTTTTGAAACAAGGGCTTAAGAAATATATCTATATATTCATACCCATATATCTATATCTAATCACCAAGAATGTGATAGTGGGAAAAACAGACTGAAGTACCTTGCTACTGGTGACATGATCTTCTGTAATGGGGAATAATTCTTGGGAAAGTTCAGAACAAATCAAAGTACAATCTCTCCCCAACTTAATGACATTCCTGGAACATTCAATCTATATTATGATTATGCCAAAAATACTTAACACATGTAAAACGTGGTTAAGTTCTTGGCTCTGATAATTATGAGAGGTTTTTTTTGTTTTTTGTTTTGTTTTGTTTTTTTGCTTATGTGACAGGATCTTTGGAATTTGTACAAGATAATTTTCAGTTGTGCACGATGGTCTTACATATTTCAAGATGTCAAGCACAACATCAAATTTCCAAAATGCCCTCTAGGGGGCAGTACCATCCTGTTAAAAATGAATGCCTTGGCCAGTAATTTTTTTCAAAAACCTACAAATGTTTATAATTACTTGTAGAGAAAATAAAATAAATAAAACTAATGATATTAAAATTTTCTGGAACTAGTGTTAAGAATTATTTGTGCATATTGAATATTTAGCTTGGTATATGTGACAGATTAGTTGTAATCACAATTTTAATGATGTATTTTAGTTAAGAGATTTACAAAGTAATCCTCAGTACCCACCTGGATAATACAGGATGATCTGCGTATTAAACAACCAGGAATCTTTCTCTCGTTCATTATATAAATCATCCTTCCTGTTCCATTGTCCCACTCTTAATAGAGACATGGATATAGAGAAATAGTCTTTTACTCTAAGAAAAATGACAGTCCAACTCATTATTAATGTCAACAGGGGCTGGGGAGGACTCAGGCAACCCAGAGACCTGTCCTCATGCTCTGTAAAGAAAGAGACAGATCTGAGGGGCTTCCCTGTAGGATGGGACTCCAGTAGGGCCAGATCTGAATTTTGACCAGAGGAGGGGAACCTGGAAAATTTGGATTCGGCCAAAAGGCCACACTTAAGGATCTAATAGACCGCAGGTGGCTCTGAGACTGCATATTCCCCACCCCTGCCTGGACAGTCTTACATGAAGATAACATCAACAACCACAACCACCATCACACTGTGGCCAACGCAGCCTTGGAGAGATGCAGCCCTGGGCTTCAGGCCTGGGGAGAAAAGCTTTCCTCTCCCCTCAGCATCAACCTTTCCCTTTGATGGCCACGGGGGCTGGGTCTGTGTCCCCCGGAAGATCCACCTCTCTCTCCTTTGCACAAAGTTTCCATTGTTTTGTTCTCTGCCATCCCTGAGGTTTAGGTGAAGCACTCACTGGTCCGGGACATCTCACAGCCCCACAGTGGGGTTAATGGAGCCTGTATCAAACTGAAGTTCATTGATTCATTCAAAATGTAGATATTTATATACAGTTTCTTTATGTCAATCACTGTTTTGATCCAAAGCAGAGTTAATGAAGCCTACATCAAGAGCCTTTCCCTGAGAAGTGTGTGAAATACCATAGTTGCTGGGTATAGGTGACCCAAAATATTCAGTGATGCCCCATTTCCCCACTTTTTAAATCTATAAAAGATGCCATCACTGGAAAATTAATCCCAAGCCACAAGTCCTCATTTATGCAACATTAGAATAGCTCCTCTTCGAAGGTTTGTGATCTCACTGCATAACCACTTACCGTGATGCTTTAAAAGTCATCTTTCAATCTTGTTACCTGTTGTCTAGCACTTGCATAGGTGAGATTATGCTCTCAGAAATGATTATGAAATCCCCTCCCACCAATTCCCAGGTGACCCTTACATGCATCTGAAACTAGCATTCATTGAGGGAGTCTCACAGTCCTCTGCTCTTCAAAATAAAGCAGAGGCCACCCCTTAGGACGAAATGCTTTATAATTGTGCAATTATAAAAAAACTTGCTTCCAAGGGATATTTTTCTAAGGGGGGATTCTCTCCTCAGTCCCCAATTCTGCACTGTGATTCAGGGTAGAGGGGTGTATGAGTTTTCTAGGGCTACTATAACAAATGACTACAAACTGGGTGGCTTTAAAGAGAAATTGATTCTCTTGAAGTCCTGGAGGCCACAAATCTGCAATCAAGGTGTCAGCAGGGCCATGCACCCTCCAAAGGCTCCAGGGGAGGTCCTTCTTCCCTGCCTCTTTGGCTTCTGCTGGCTCCAGGCATTGCCTGGCTTGGGCTGCAGCACTCCAGCCTCTGCCTCTGTCTTCACGTGGATTTCCCTCTGTTTTTTTCTCCTCTTCTGTCTCTTATAGCAGCAATCTCCAACCTTTTTGGCACCAGGGACCAGTTCTTCATGAAAGACAGTTTTTCCATGCACCTGATGTGCAGCACGGTTCCTAATAGGCCTTGGACCAGTACTGGGTGGGGTTGGGGACCACAGTCTTCTAAGGACACTTGCCATTGGATTTAGTACCCACCTGGGTAATCCTGGATGACCTCATCTTGAGATCCTTAACTCAATTGCATCTGTCTTCAAAGATCCCTTTTCCAAATAAGGTCACAATCATAGGTTCTAAGGGTTAGGAGATGGACACATCTTTTGGTAGCCACCATTCATTCAGTCCACTATAGTGGACAAGCACCCCACAGCCCCCGGGTCCCCTAAGTGCCACCACTGGGTGTCCTGTCTACCTGACTCCTTCCTACTGTCTCAAGTTCCTGCCTCCTAAAACCGGGCACCTGCCTAGTCCCTGCCAGTCCCCACTCACAGTAAATGGCCCCAACTCTGGTTGTCCCTTGCCTGCCTTGGCCCAAGGCTAACACTCTGACCCGCCCTATCTCACCTTCGTAGCCTGTGCCTGTAGTCCCAGTAGGCTGTAACTTCAGATCTCTGGTTTCCTCTCTGGTCCTTGCTGACTGCTCCCTGAGTTGCTTTCCTGCACCCCTGCAAACTCCCCCTCCTTCTGGGCTGGGTCTTACCTTGGTTCCCAGGATAAAGGGCAGCTGGTATGACTGAACCATGTGACACTACAGCGTGTTCCCACAATGTGTGCCTGCAGCAGAGAACATGCAACGGGCCATGTCGAGTTTCAGCCGCAGTGAGCTAGTACAGCATAAGGAACTCCCACCTCCTCTCTTTCCTGTTCTCTTTTTCTCCCCACATGTTTTTTCCTCCCATTTTATTTTTTCACATCTATCACATGGTGTATGACCGTTTGTTATGACCACAGTCATGTCATATAATAAACTGTCCCCAAACACGGTGTCTTAAAACAACAATCTTTTTTTTTTTTTCCTGATGAATCTGCGGCCAGACTAGAGCCATTCTGCTGATCGAGGCTGGGCTTGGCAGGTGGCTCTTGGTGGGGGGCCTGCAGCTTCCATGTTCACTGACAGCCTGGGGGTCAGGTGAGGTGGCACTGCTCCACCTGTGTTCATTCCAGAGCCCAGGGGAAGTCCTCCTTATGGGGATGGCAAACACGTGAGGCCTCTTCAGGCTTGGAACTGGCATGCTGTCACTTTCAATTGGCCAAAGTCAGTCACATGGTCAAGCCCAAATTTGAGGGGCAGGAACTACTCTGTCCAAAAGGAGGCCACAGCAATGATGAGAATGCGGGGGCTGGGGGAAAGGACTTGAGGCGAGTGATTCAGTCTATACCTGCTCAGCGCCCAGGAAGCCCTCACCCAGTGTGCCCCACGTGTTGATTTGCATGTGCTCTAGGGTTTGAATGCACACCTGGGAGCATTAAAAACTCCCGAGATGACATCTTTTTAGCTTGATTTTCTCAAGGGATTGGGTTCAACCATGGAAAGCACAGAGGGCCAAGCTGCCTGTGGTTCTTGAAAACAATGGAAGAGCTTTTAGGATCAGGCCCCGGGGCTCCATCATCTTGCACTTAAAATATTAACAGAGCCATTAGAGTTTCCACAGCCAGCTGAGGCCAAGGAAGGGGCCTTGGGGCCAGAACAAGCTTTCGATTTGTCTGGAAGACAGCTGGGAAAGACCAGCAACAAACCCGTGCCAAGAGCGGTCCCCACGTTATCTCATTTGATGCTCACCACAGTCCGGTAAAGTGGGTATTTTTAAACCCACGAAATGGAGCACTTACATCCTTGCAATTATAATACCTCTCCCTGGGCAATTGCTCGAAAGGAATCTTGTCAAACGTGATGCAGTCCACTTCCCGGCATTGCTGGAAAAATTGGAAACGTAGGTCAAGTACCCTCTCCCGTCGAGTTACATCAAGAAGCTTGCTTGCCAGAGAAACCGGCGAGCTGAGAACATCTCTCATTAGACGTGCAGACAGTGCCTCGCGGACAGCCTGCAGGGTTCCCTGTCCACCTCTAGGCCTCAGTCCTGGGTCTCCAGGTGCTATACGGGAATGTCCCGTGGCCTGGGGGCAGGCTGAAAACCCTCCAGCCCTCCTGGTGCCAGTCTGGATATCTGGCAACCAAGAGGGACCTGTCCACTCTTCAGTTGCCTTTGGGCGACAGCTGACTCCAGGGTCCATGCCCAGCAGCTCTGGCGACTGGGGAAGGTATGGGGCAGGGGGACCGGGGCAGGCGGAAGGAGGCACTGACCTCTTCCTGCTCTTCTCCGTTGTCTGATCGCCTCCTCCTCCATCCTCCGCCTGGCCCCAGAGTCACCCCTGAATCCTTCCCTCCCTTCCCCTCACCCCACGGGGAAGGGGCTCCCTGCTCCCTCAGCCCTCCCCCAACTCCCCTCCACCCCACACTCTCCCACCGAAGCTCCAGTTGAGGGAACGGGAGCCTCCCAAGGCCACAAAGACCTAGAGGCTCCGAACCGCACATTCTTCCCCCCACACCCCGGTTTCGTTTGTTCGAATATTGCAGCGCCTCTCACACAAATCACTTGGCGGGTGCCAGTGTGTGTGGGGGGGCTTGTTACAATGCAGATTCCAGGTCTGGGATGGGGCCTGGGATCCTGCTTTGCTAACAAGCTCTCAGGGGACACCCATGCTGCTGGTCCACAGACCAAACTTCGTGCAAGGGTCTAGTGTTTAACAAAAAGTACACGTGTTTTATTCCTCTTCATCCTAGCTGCGGCACAGTGAGGCTGGCAGGGCAGGCGCTAATGCCTGTGCATTTTACAGGTGAGGAGGCCAAAGTCTAGAGAGCCGGCATGACATGTTGGAAGCCCCCTGGGTGGCAGGCAGCACCGAGGGAAAGGAGCCCAGGCTACTGATGAGGAACATAGTGCCTGGGATGTCATGCTGTTCACCTGCACAGACGTGCTGCCATGAAGCTGTGGGCCTCAGCCCACCAGGGATGGCTCTCCAGCTGCTGGAACCCATCCTACGTGTTGAATGTCACCCACACCTCTTCCTCTGAGAGCAGCCTTGAAATTGTGGTGACTGTCCTATTATTCTGAGGTCCCATTGTTGCTGGCCTAGTGAGGTGCCCCAGTAAAGCAAAAGACTTCAGAAAAGCTGTGCGTGGTCTTAGGTGGAGAGCACACACACCCCGGAGGGCGGAGCTCGCTGTCTTCCTGTGCAGGATCAAGTGCACTTTGTGGGTTGTCCTTGGCAGTGAAAATGGGCCATATAAATTATACATTGAAATAATAGAGGCTGCTGCAATGTGCCAGAAGGTCTGCAACGGTGGAGATGACGGACATCTTCGCCAGAGAACTGTAGGTTGTGCCAAAGGCACAGAGAGAACTCAATAAGGGAAGAGATGCTGAGGCCAGGAGTTCAACTTCTGGGTTTCCATAAAGCAACGACATGTGCCTTTAGCTGTGGTCAAAGCTTGCTGGCCTTTGACAAAGGACCAGCATGCTCAGGGTTTCCAATCTTGGGCAGAAAAAGGAGAAGGAACAGTGTTCCGATCTACAAGTGACAACGTCGTTGGTCCCAGCAAATCTGCGAATGTCCAGGCTGGAGGGGTGGAGCTGGGAGAGTCTGAGCGCCCAGTTCATCTGCTGAACAGCTGAGGAAACAGAGGCTAGAAGACAGAGACACGTGTCCAGGGTCACCAGCTTGTTGTGGGCTGTATCAAGGCCAGGGTGTGGGCTCCTGAGTTGCAGTCTCAAGTTCACCACCGGGCTTCACCTCTGTGCCTTCTTGTGCACCAGCTCTTGCTGGCTTTTCTTAAGCAGATCAAAGGGGCTCTGGATTTAAAACCAATGGCAGTGGAGCCACACGCTGCAGAGTCTTGGAGAGAAGGACTTACGTGGAAAAAGGCAGAATCTCTGACATCAGAGAAAGACACATTCCAACAGGCTGTCCCCCTTCTCTGTGCAGGGCTTTTTTCTTGGGCCACTATTCAGCTGGCATTTCAATCTTCAGCAAATGCTTGTCCATGAAATGAGGGGAAGAGTTGCATGTATAGGTCATTCCCACTTCGGGTTTTCATTTTTCTCTTCAACAAACGCGATTTGACATCTTCTCTCCACAAGCCAGTTCCTGTGCCGGGTGTGGGCCATGTTTTTAAAAGTTGGGATATCTATTTTCTTAATGTTGAGTAGTACATATTTTGGATACAAGTCCTTTATCAGACACATGATTTTCAAATATTTCTTCTCAGTCTATGACTTGTCTCAACAATCTCTTAACAGTGTCTTTCAGAAGCAAAAGTTAGTTTTGATAAAGTCCAATTTATCAATTTTTAATTTTATGGATAGTGCTTTTGGTGCCACGTCTGAGAACTGATTGCTACATTCAAGGTCATGTATTATAGATGTTCTCTGGCCTTTTGTTCTAACAGTTTTATAATTTTACATGGTGAATTTAGATAAACTTCATGTTTTGTTTAAGATACGAGGTTTAGGTTTACTTTTTTTGCATATGGATGTTCAATTGTACATTAAGTTCTCACCACCATTGATGGGCTCATGGAAACTGTGACTTTAAGCAAATAGGTATAACAAAACCAAGTTTACCATAGGCTAATTGATGTAAACAAATATGCAAGTTTCCACAACATATTTCTGGTCACAAAACTATCACCAAACTTCTAAATAAAACTCAAAACACAGCTAATATTTTAAAACAATTGTTTTAGACACAGGGTCTTGCTCTGTTGCCCAGGCTAGAAGGCAATGGAGTAACCATAGCTCACTGCAACCTTGACCTCCTGGGCTCAAGCGATTCTCCTGCTTCTGCCTCCCAAACTGCTGGGATTATAGGCATGAGCCACTGTGCCTAGCCCTATACATATATTTAAGGAAGGTTAATAAAAACAAGTAAGATAATTATTTGTCTGTTTACTTCAGTTCAGGGTCATGGGTGGCCAGACCCTATCCCAGCAGCTCAGGGCCCAAGATGAGAACTCACCCTGGAAGGGACACCGTCCCATTGCGAGACACACTCATGCACCCATACTTACTAACACTGGACAATGTAGACATACCAATTCACCTAACGTGCACATCTTTGGGATGTGGGAGGAAACCCACCAGATATGGGGCAGAATATACAAACTCCACACAGACAGTGGCCCGAGCTGGAAATCAATTCTTTATTTCATCAATATCATAACAAAACAACATTTAATGAAACAATGTTATCTGAAGACCTGCTGCATCTACATGATTTGATAAAGACTACACTTTCTCCATGCTATTGTTTTTACAAAAACTAATAGGCCATATCTCTGTGGGTCTATTTCTGTATCTATATTCTTTCCCATCAATCTATGTGTCTATTCCTTTGCTAATACCACACTGTCCTCGTTACTATAACTTTATAGCAAGTCTTAAAATCAGGTTGTATAGTTCCTCCAACTTTATTCTTCATTTTCAAAATTGTATTAGCTATTCTTATTCTTTTGCCCTTCTGTATAAATTTTATGGTTTGTCAACATCTCAGAAAAATATCCTGCTAAAATTTTGATTGGTATAGCATTACATTTACAGATTAATTTGGAGAGAATTAATTGGTATCTCTATTACATTGGGTTTTCTAATTCATGAACATGTTATGTCCCTCCACATATTTAAGTCTTTGATTTATTTCATCAGCATTTTGTAATTTTCAGCATAGAGATTGATACTTCCTTTTTTTAAAAAAAAATACGTATTTCATTTTTGAAGCTATTTTGAATAGTATTATTTTAAATTTTTTTTCCAACTATATGTTTAGTGTATAGAAAGACAATGGAGTTTTGTGTGTTGATCTTGCATGCTGTGGCCTTGTTAAACTTACTTTTAGTTTAGGGAGTGGATTTTCTGTTGTTGTTGAGATTTTCTACATAGATAATAGCACTTTATATTTTTCACATGTACAATTTGCCTTATAGCTGTCTCTACTGGGAACCCTAAATAACAGTAACTTAAAAAACATAGCAGTTTATTCTTATTCAGCTCTACTCTGTGCAGTCTTGAGGGTGAGACCTTCCATCCCTAGGATATTGGCTCTACCTGCAGGGTCTGAATCGGCTCCTCACTTACGTTTGCTTTCCAGTGGGGACAGGAAGGATAGGGCATTCCCTGGAAATTCTGCTCATCCCTAACTGCAAAGGATGCTGGGAAATTAGGGCTTTATTCTGGACGACCATTTCTCTAGCCTCTCCTATAAGATAAGAGGGGCAATAATTATTAATAACAGTCCCAGCCACAACAATAAGGCTCAAGAAATGTCTCATTTCTTTATTTTTATTTTTTTTTTCTTTTTTTTTTTTTTTCAAAGCATGATCACGTGGATCATTTCTTTATTTTTAAAAGCAAGTCAAATCGGGCTTGGAGCTGCCAAGGTTGTCAAGGTGTGGGACCAGCTGACTCCCTCCAACACACCCCACTCCACTGCCTGAAACAACATGGGGAGAGAGACCTCTATTCTCATGCGCTGCCCAGTACCACTGAGGAGGGTGGCTTCTTCATTCTCTGGGGGGCACGGTGGCTCTGAGGAGGGGACCGAAGCTACTCCTCACTGAGGGCTCAGCTACACGGGTGCATGCCCCTGCCGTGGAGGCCACCTCTGCAGCATCTTCTCAGCTACTCCTCACTCTGGGGCCATGGCCTCAGCGCTCTGCATGGCATTGGGTCAGTTTCTCACTCTCAGGGAAACCTCCAAATCCCAGGGGTCCCTGACATACTCTCAAGGAGCATCAAGGTTAAATATTTAAAATCAGTATAAATTATAAAATTCATACTAATACTAATCTTAGAAATATTTATATTTTTAAAATAGTCTCGTGCAAAATACATCCAGAAGAGCCTCAGGGGAACTGACCTTTTGTCAGGGAAATGACGTTTGACTGGACAAAACATTGTTAGGTTTAATATTTAGAAAGGAGGTGTCTCCATCAGGCTCTTGGCAAGAAACAGACGACACAATTAATTTGGGGATTTTCAGGAGACTTTATTAAAGGGACCATTTACACAGGTGAGGACAGGTGTGGAGAAGCCACAAGGGTGGTGCAGCACTTTGGGGCTAGTAGCATGGGGGGTCTGAGGCGGGGGAGCCTGAGGGTGAGGGCAGGAGCTGTTACCAGGACGGGGAGAGGGAGAGAGCCCTGCAGAGGGGCAGGGGGCGTCTGTGCCCTCAGCAGCCCACACAGAAGGTGCTGGAAGAAAACAATGCCCTGACAACACTCTGCTCCTCCCTCCTATCCTTTGTCAGTGTTTCTTCTTTCTCCTTAGCTGGACCCAACAGGACGCGAGGGGCAAGGAGGCCTCACAACGGATCCCTGGGAGTCCAGAGGGGCCTATGGAAGTGTCCAGCACGGTGGGCAATGGAGGAGTAGAGTAATATTAGCCAAACTTCCACAGTGCTCGCCCTGTGCGGGCAAGAGGCTTTTCTTAGGTTAACTCACTGAGTCCTCTCAGGGCCACAAGCAAAGGACACAGGATGGGGTGAGGATTCAGAGGCCTTCCAGGCGACTTCTTGTTGAAAGGATGAGGGAGGGCTTCCTGGGGAGGTGGTTCTGAGCTGGGCCCTACAGCGAGGAGTGGCTTGGAGAGGACACACTTACTTGAAGTGCCTAGACTGAGGCGCAGAAGAGGAGCAAACAACACCCCTGGGCCAAAGTGAATAAATCGTCTCAGGAACGAACAATGGCGAGTGGCATTTCGTATGTGCTGGGAGGGAGGGCAGGCGGGAGGTAGGAGGGGTTTGCATGTTCAGACAGGATTGGGATGAGGAGGAAGTCACTGGCTTTCTGCCCCTGCTGCAGTCCGTTGGTGTTTAACCATGACCTTTGAGAAGGCCAGGCCAGAAGGAGGCCTTAGAGGTCATCACCACCAATGATTGTCATCCTTAAGCTTCCTGAGTGCATTGATGCTCATTACCTCTAATAATCACCACAATCCTACAAAGGAGGCATTGTTGTCTCTTTGTAGATGAAGAAATGGAAGCCCAGAGAGATTAAGTCACCTGCCCAAGGTCACACCGCTAATAGGTGGCAAAGCTGAGACTCGATTTCAAATCTGACGAGATCCTACTATACCATACGCCCTCCACATTTGAAACAGAGACATAAGCCATGGGGAGGAGTAGAGGACTGGAACAGACCTTGCACATAAAGATGGGGGCCCCGGATTGAGGAGGAGAGGAGGTGTAAGATTATCCAAGGCAGTTCTAGGAGGAAAGCAGGCACACATTGAACTCTGAAGGGCAAGGTGAATTGCTGTTAGTGGAGAGGAGGGAAAGTGCTTTCGAGGTGGGGTGACAGCTTAAGAACATTTATGGAGGTAGAATGAGCATGGTTCACAGCCCTAGCAGGGGAAACCGTCCTGGCTAGAGCAGGGAGGCTGGGCTGGGGAGGGACTTTGCAATGACAGTCTGGGGACAAGACTGAACTGGCTTTAAGAGGACTTAGGTATTCACTCAAGTTCATGAACAGGAAGATGACATGATGAAAGTAGGGATTAAGGAAGATTAAAATCCAAGGTACACAGTTTATCACCATAGACATGACTTTGAACAATGCAGGTGACACAGCTACTTAAATTAGGTATTCACAACAAGAGGCTCTTAAACACAGTCACCCAGTTTTTCCTTTAGCACTGGGTATATTAAAACAAAGGGGTGTCATTCAAAAGGTAGCTAACACATAAAGTAAGTGGGTTTTTTTTCCCTTTTCTGACTTAATAAGTTTAAGTGACATTTGTATTGCTTTTCTGGAAAACTACTGCCCATAAATAAAACCAATGAGCATGTGTCTGCCTTCACAGTTCGTGAGAGAGCCTGTTATTTTGTCCATGTTGATAGAGGGCACCTGTAGCACAGTCCTGCCACCTGCTCCCTGGCTTGTCGGAAGCCCTAGGCAAGTGCTGGAAAGGAGGGCTTGGTCTGAGGAGCCGCAGGACTTGAACGTCTAGCATGGGGTGTGGGGTGCCAGGCTCTGTTTAGACCCCTGGTGGAAGAGCTCCTCTTCCAAGACAAGGTGAGAGCCTGGAAGCTGGCTTTGCTTTGGTTCTTATAAAATTGTCAAATCAAACTTAAACACACACAAATGAACTTGTCGCCCCACGCCCCTCACCTCAAGCTCAATGAATGAGGAGAGGGAGAAAGGGGAAACCAGTCACTGGGATGGGATGATAAGCCATCATCTGAGATGCTGGAGGAGGTGACTGTGCAGGCCACTGGTTATTCCACATCCGCCCTGTGTGAGGTGCTGTGCTAGGTATGGGGAGGATGCAAAGATGGCTGAGCCCAAGTCTCTGTGGAGAAGCCACAGCTTGGAGTCCTCGGATGTCACCTCTTCAAGGACCCCTTCTGTCCCATCGGGAATACGTGCCTTATCTGGGGTCCCATTGACTGTGTTGCCCACCATACTGAAAGGTCATTTGCTAGCTTACCTGTCTTTCTGTGCTCTTCCCAGTACTACTGCATTGTTCCTGGGATCTGTGTCTTAAAAAATTGATTGTCCAGTGAAGCAAGGAAAGTGGATTTAAATCCAGCTGAGAGAGTGGATGAATTCTTTTGAGGCGGAATCTAAGAAAGTCAAACTCATATAAACCAGAGAGTAGAAGCATTGCTACCAGGGGCCTGAGGGTAGGAGATGGGGAGATGTTAGAATACAAACTTGCAGTTAGTTATAATAAGAATAAGTTCTGGAGACCTAATACACAGCATGGTGACTATAGTTAATAATAATGTAATGTATACTTGAAACTCGCTATGGGAGCAGATTTTAAATGATGGATGTATTCATAAGCTTGATTGTGGTGATTATTTCATAATGTATACATACATCACATTGTACACTTTAAATACATACAATTATTATTTGTCAATTATACCTCAATAAAGCTGAGGGGAAATAATTTTGAGCTGTCCCGGGACCATTTGCTTTTCTAAAAGAAGCGATTTACAAAACATCATCCAGCAGCTCAGACAGAAACTACACTGGGCGTTTCTGGGCTTCAGGGCGATTGTGGAATTCTGAAAAACTGCAGCCACCACTAGGCTGCCCCGTTGTCTGGACAGCCTGGGCAGCATGGCACAGCTACTAGGAGGAAACACCAATCACATTTCATCCTCTCACTCCAGGGGGACGAGAATGCCACAGTCTCAATGGCCTTTGTGCCCCTTGGACTGGGAGTGGGTAGAGTGACTATGACCATAACTGTGGACATTTTGCCCCTCACTTTTCTGGTCTATGTATGTTGTGGCATCGAGTCCTTGGTGCCCAGACTTGACCAGTGTGACAACAAAGTATTTGAAAGGGAGGACAAAAGATGTTTGACTGCCGCCTGGGTTAAATGTGTCAATGGTAGACCCCTGTGGATTGTCACGTGAAGAATCATATTTACCACCTCCCTCTTATGATCTCAGTTCTTCCTTGACCTCTCTATTCTTTCACCTTGTTCTGGAAAATATCCTTTAGGCCTCTGGACAATAGACTAACTGTATAGGTGATGAAAAATGAAATCCCACATTCCATTCTCCAATGTTAAGTTCACTCTAATTATGTTGGCATAATGACTTGACACAAGAAACAGAGTGGTCACGCACTCATACAGTAGCGGTTACTTAGCAACAAACTAGGAACTGTGTTAAGTAGGTTTTGCTTGTGTCCAGATTTGTGTGGAGGAAGAACTGGAGTCACTGTTGAACGTGGATGGACATTTTGTGCATGAGTTGAGTAGAGTTCTTCTCTGGATGCTACTACAATGTAGTTGCCTAACAAAGAGTTTGAAAGGCTGTAGTACTCCTGAAACTGTTTCATGGGTCTAGAGCTAATTTTAGGAGGAACTAATTGTATCTGATTATACTTGCCATTTAGTATGTGGTTTGAGTTATAACAATTTTGCACAACATAGAATAGCTATTCTTAAGATCTGCCTTAGGGCCAGGTGCAGTGGCTCACGCCTGTAATCTCAGCCCTTTGGGAGGGCAAGGTGGGAGGATCACCTGAGGCCAGGAGTTTAAGATCAGCCTGGGCAGCACAGTGAAACCCTGTCTCTACAAAACAATTTAAAAAAAGTTAGCCAGGTGTGGTGGCACATGCCTGTCATCCCAGGTACTCGGGAGGATGAGGCAGGGGGATCAATTGAGCCTAGGAGTTTGAGGCTGCTGTGAGCTATGATGATGCCACTGCACTCTAGCCTGGAAAATAGAACAAGACCCTCTCTCTCTTAAAAGTAAAAAAAAGAAAGAAAGAAAGAAAGAAAGAAAGAAAGAAAGAAAGAAAGAAAGAAAGAAAGAAAGAAAGAAAGAAAGAAAAAAAGAAAGAAAGAAAGAAAGAGAAAAGAAAAGAGATCTGTCTTAGTTTCTAAATCCATCAATCATTTCTATTTCTATTGCTCAGGTGATCTTAGAGAACATGCTTTATTTCCATTTTACCTCCTGCAATAGAGGCTCAGAGAGGAGAAGACACATGCCCAGGACCACACAGCTAGTGAGGGAGGCATGACTGGGCTTCAGACCTAGAGCTGCCCACTCTGTCATTTCTGTGGGATTTGTGGGAGGTGTCTGGTTTGAGACTTGAACACCCAGAGTGGGACTCCTCAAAGATGGTAGCCAGGGTTTTCTTGGGTATCTGTCATGTATGTTTTCACTCTTCCAAAGCCCAGCATCAAATGGTCGTTGTTCTGGCCAACTTTCCCTCAGGATCAAGATGCGGGAGGGAATAAAGCCAGACTCTTCTCTGCTCCACTGTGTACAGGGTCTGCCGCATTGCTGGTGGTTTATTAGTATGTGCTGAATGAATGAATGATTGAATGATTCTAATTCCATTTACAGCCAGTGCTTACACTTGCCATGAAAACTGAAGCAGAGCATAATGGTTTCCATTACTCGAGACTCAAGATATTATTTTTCTGTAAACGACACTACTTTTGCATGTTACTAGAGAATTACAAGTTCTCATTGTTCAAATTATTGTTCTCAATAATTATTGTGGTGACACAGGGAGAGAAACGGAGCTGCTCCTTCTTATGAAACAGTGAGCCAGCATGAGTCAGGAATGAGCATGAGCGGGTATTGTGGCAAAACAGGTGGCAACGGACTGCCTATAGCTCTGTTTGCCAAGACAAACGCTATCACGGTGCATAGCTTTAAGACGCTCGTGCCGTCTTGCTGAGCAATTGTGTAGAAGCCTGTGTGTGCCAGCTCAGTCCGTTTCATCCTGAATGTGAGCCAGTCTGACATAGGCTGACTTCTCAGGTGCTTTGAGTTTTGGGGGCCATAGCACCTATTTATAAGCTGGGTCTCCACATAGAAATGAACAGAAGCTCTGCTTCACCTCCCCAGCCAACACGCACCGTCTGGAGGCACCCTCAACGTGTGTGTCCTGTATCTTCAAGTCGGGCCCAGATGTAAGGGTTAGGGAAATCCTTGTGCTAGAGGGCCATCGTTCACTCTCTCCATTGTCCATTCATTAATCATTTCTTCTATTCTGTCTCTCTCTTGTAATAAATAGTTATCAGTTTCTTGCCAGGTGCCAGACACACTGGGACATGTAAAAATGGGTAAGTCATTCTTTCTGCTGAAGCAGCCCCATTCACGGGGCACAGTGCCTTTGTCTTTGGGGCTACTTTAATTTTTTTCTTTTCTTTTTTCTTTTTTTTTTTTTTTTTTGAGACAGAATCTCACTTTTTGCCCAGGCTCGAGTGCCGTGGCATCAGCCTAGCTCACAGCAACCTCAAACTCCTGGGCTCAAGCGATCCGCCTGCCTCAGCCTCCCGAGTAGCTGGGACTACAGGCATGCGCCACCATGCCCAGTTAATTTTTTCTATACATTTTTAGTTGCCCAGCTAATTTCTTTCTATTTTCAGTAGAGATGGGGTCTCACTCTTGCTCAGGCTGATTTCAAACTCCTGACCTTGAGCGATCCTCCCGCCTCGGCCTCCCAGCGTGCTAGGATTACAGGCATGAGCCACCGTGCCTGGCCCACTTTTTTTCTTTGAAGATTTACTGGCAAAGGAGGGGCTTTTGCAACTCAGAAATTCAAACAACTTAACATTGAATATTAGACATCACTATCTTTAAGAGTCTTCCACTACTATGCCTGTGTCTTGGGCATCTCCTCTTTCTCCTTTCCCTCAGAAGGAAAGACTTTCATCCCTGCCTCCCAAATGACTCAAAGAATGAGTCATTTGGCCAAAGAATCCTTGATCCAAACTCCTTGAACAATCAGCACCTCCATTAGGTATTATTTACTCCCCTCCTTGTCTTTTTAAGAGGAAGGAGTGAGTGGTATAAAGATTTAATTTACTCATGGATATGTTATGCCACATTTTCTCGTCCTTTCCCACCCTTGCTCTATGCTGCCCCTTAAAAGTAATTTCTGAGTAACTACAGTAAGTTTTGGTTTTAAAACACTTACATGTGCATTATATGCAGCTGCACTCATTAACAGTTTGCATATTTTGCATTTTCTCTTAGATTATAAGCTCGTCTAGGCAGGGGCTGCATCTCATTAGCATCCTTCTTGTTCTCTCTTAGTTCCAAGCAGCGTGCTAGGTGAGTAGAATGAAGCTTTATACATATTTTTGCTAGATCCAAACAGTTTTTCACATTGGGTTTGAATAAAGGGGTCGTCAATTCCTTTATGCAACAGAACTGAACATGCAGGACAGGAACTGAAAACAGCCTTCAGCTGTGCTAGTTGAAGGAGCTGATGAATAAAGCTGGGACAAAAAGCTCAGACAAGTGACAAATGTGTGACGTGGCCAGGTTATACCACAACTGGGAGTAGGAAGGCCGGAGGCAAGTGGGCAGCACTGCTTCCCTTCAAAGCTTTGAAATTCATATCCCAAAACAAAGCAAAATATTGTACTGGCCTAAAAAACCCACAACCTCAACCTCAGAAACCAATGAATGAGGGAGGTTTGCTCTGGCTTGGAATACATAATAATAATGGCAAAGCCTTTGCTATAGTTTGGGTATTTGTCCTCTCTAAGCTCATGTTGAACTGTGATCCCCAATGTTGGACGTGGGGTCTACTGGGAGGTGTTTGGGTCATGGGGAGGCAAGGTGCCCTCCTTCCGGTAATGAGTGAGTTCTTGCTCTGTTAGTTCCCATGGGAGGTGGTTGTTATAAACAGCCTGGTTTTCTCTCTCTCTCTCTCTTTCTCTCACTCACTCTCACTCTTTCTCTCTCTCTCTTCCTCTCTCATCATGTGAACTCTGCATGCATGCCGAGTTTCCCTCCTGCCATGAGTGGAAGCAGCCTGAAGCCCTCACCCACGCTGGTGCCCTGCTTCTTGTACACCCTGCAGAACTGTGAGCCATAGATTACCCAGCCTCAGGTATTCCTTTATAGCAACACAAATGAACGAAGACATCCTTAGAATAATACTTTCTATGCTGCAGCTACTATATCCTTAGCATTTTATTTGTACTAACTCATTTAATCCTCAACAACGATATGAAAGTCAGTCAGTCTTTTTACTCCTTCTCACTTCCTTTAAAGTTGTTGATTTGCTTCCTCTGTAAGGGCTGGGACATTTTCCAAAAGAATGAAAGAATGAAAAAATGAGCTCTTTGGAGACAGGCTCTGTTTTCTCATCTCATGACCCCAGTGTCTAGCATGGTGCCTGGCACCAGGGCTGTCTCCATAATTTGCAGGGCCCAGTGTGGAAGAAAAATGTGAGGCTCCTTGCTCAAAAAGCAAGAAAAAAAATATGATTAAAGGTACTAAACTATAAAGCATGTTCCTTTCTTCTATGCTCTCTCCTTAACATATTATGTATTTTTATTTTTTTTTATTTTTTTTTTTTTTTGAGACAGAGTCTCACTTTGTTGCCCAGGCTAGAGTGAGTGCCGTGGCGTCAGCCTAGCTCACAGCAACCTCAATCTCCTGGGCTCAAGCGATCCTTCTGTCTCAGCCTCCCAAGTAGCTGGGACTACAGGTATGCACCACCATACCCGGCTAATTTTTTCTATATGTATTAGTTGGCCAATTAGTTTCTTTCTATTTATAGTAGAGACGGGGTCTCGCTCTTGCTCAGGCTGGTTGTGAACTGTATTTTTAATTATTATTTAATGTTGCTCTAAGTAAAGACAAATTAAAAATTTAAGTTGCTACCCTGAATTTTAGCATTCATCTTTACATTGTATAATTCCAGTCATAAATGCAAAGATGAGTTCATTTAACTCATTTATGAAATCATGGAAACTATGCAATTCATATTTTGTGGCTTATAGGTGCATATGTATTTTTTTCTTACTAGGACAGTGGAAATGCTGCAGAAAACAAGCTCATCTTGCTTTTCTTTAACTTCTTGATGTATGTGTGCCTGTTTCATCAACATGCCTTACCTTTCTCTCACTGGGGAGTAAGGGAGGACTGGCAGGACCAGGCACTCAGGTCCTGTATTCTACCCTTCTATGTCACCAGCCTTGGTGGCAGTGGTTGGCAAGGTAGGGAAGCAACATGAGTAAGAAAGGATGTGACGGGGCTCCTTGGCCTTGGTGCCTGTTAGAACGCCTTTGCCTTCATTCTGCACTTGAGCAAGGTCTGGTTTGAACGGAAACGGTGGCCTCTTGATGGATCACACTTACCTTGGACTCACTTAGAGCCTCTCTGAATTCCCATGGGTGTGGGTCCACAGGAATTCTGTGTTCGTGGGGCATCATGACATTATGCAAATGGCACAGCAAAGAAAGGTGAACCCACACATTGCACTTAAGACCTCTGCTCACAGACATGCTCCAGTGTCCCATTGAACTTCACTTGCAAATACAAGTACAAAGATAAAATTGTTAAGAATTTCAATACAGCCACAGGAGGGTACCAAGCTCAGGGCCCTTCTGAGCTTGGGACCCTGTACAACTACCCAGGCCACCCACTAATGCAGTTGGCCCTGCCTGGTCAATATTTGGTTAATGAATTAACAAATATTACTCCTTAAGCACAAGCCTCATTAGCCAAAACTCAATTCTTTATTAATGGCGAATAGCATAAATATATTAATCTCTTGGATTTTTTAAACTTCTAAGGAAAAATTTTAATCTTCTTTTCTTATATGAGGTTGTTTAATCAGCTGCAATTTTGAGCAGATTTGAGTTTCATCAATTCCATTTTTTGCTAGAGAGAGGAAGTCTTCAAGAAAGAAGAGGAGGGAAATAGATGAGGCATGAAAAATTCATGGTTAGGGAAATCAAGCCCCTGCAAGGGAAAGATGAATTCTTGTGGCATATAGTGTTTGATGTATTAATAACCACTGTGGTTCAGAAGAGATTGAATGAATAAGTATGTTGAGGCAATGCTACTTCAAAAATTGGGGGGCTGGTGGGTTGTATCTGCATGCCCTGGGCTTTCCTAGGGGGTCCTGTGTTAATACCAAGGTGACTAAATACCATTTAAAGGACTGAAATGCAGTTCTTTCAAAGGAGATAGTGGGGGAGAAATCAAATGACAGATGCCTGGAGTACTAATTCTATTTTACCTCCCTCCTGAAGGAAGCCCTTTGTTGAGTAAGAGATTCAAGAGAATCAGTTTACACTAAATGTGTTAATTCAACCAGCATTTGTCAAGTGCCTACTGTATGCCAGTGCCTACTGTATGTTAGGTGCTAGGACTTTGAAGTTAAGTCCTCATCCCCCCAGAAGCTCTCAGTTTATCCTGCCATGATAGTTGAAGTGTGGCTTGGATCCAGGTGGGTGAGGAGCCCCCCTGTCTCCTGGTGCGTGGTAAAATGACCGTTTACATCCAGAGCCCTCGGATGTTGGAGGAAATCATTTTACCCCACAGAGGTTGGTGTAGCTACGATTGTCATGGCAACAGATTAAGCAGCGCTGGGACTCGAGAGTGAGTGCCCCAGCTGTGCGCGCTGCCTCCTCCTCCTCTGCTTCAGTTCTAGCCTGATGATTCTCGCTTACTGCAGAAACCTGGATGTGAAATTTGGGTGGAGAAGAGTGAGCAGATGGGCAGGGGCTTCAGGAAAGAGGAGAAGTGAGTAGAGACCCTCTAGATTCATATAGATAAATAATAAGCTAAGAAGTATAACACTTGCTGGACCCTCCTGGTGTGCCAGGACCTGTGCTAGGCTTGTGACCTCATCTTACCTGAACTTCACAGTAACTCTCTCTCCCAGTAGAGGCGAGGAAACCAAGGCTCAGATGGGGTACAGGTAAATTGTCCTGTCTGATCCCAAAGCCAGTGCTTGAAATGCCAGATGGCAGTGGTTCTGAAATGCAGGTACTGTGTATCTGGGGCTACAGTGAATGGAATGGCTAAAACGCAGATTCCTAGGCCCCACTCTGGACTTACTGAATCACCACAGTGTCTGGGGGTGGGGCCCAGAATCGGAACAGGAAGGGACCTTGGAGGGTACCTGGTCCACGTGAAGCCTAGGGATGGGGAGTGACTTGTCCCAGGACTAACTAGTTAGGACTAGGGTCTGGCTCTGCCAGCTCAGTGGGCTCAGAGGGAGTGGAGTGGGGTTTTCACAGGGAACCAGAACAGGACATGGTGGGTCCAACCACTGAAAGTTGTCCTTCAGTTATGATGACGAGTCCCCCTTGAACTGGTGTTCCAATCAAGGGAAAGAAAAGAGGGAGAGAAAAATCTCTCGCTGGTGCTTATTGTATTTTCTTTCCAGTATTTCTGTCGGCAAGGCCAACCCACCTCCTAGCCCGGTCACCAGGGCAACCATCACCCCCACCTTGACAGTCAAGTGAGAACGCAGCTTCTAGCACCCACATCCAGGGCCGGGGACCCAGCCCTGTAATCAGCCTCCCGCTGGCTCTGCAGACAGCAGCGACAGTGAGGCCGCCAGCTCCCTGCTCTGTCCCCCGCACCCCCACGTGGTGCAGGCGCCCCCTCCCCACGCTCACACCCTGCGTTCGCTTCCCTCGCCCACTGCCTCCCAGGAGACAAATGTGCAATCTGCTCTCAGCCTGTATCATCACCTCTGGAGGGAGGAATCTGCCCTTGAGTCGAGGCAGAGCCCAACACACGCGGCCCACACATGAGAAAAAAACACCCCCTCCCGGAGAAGGGGAGTGAAGGCAGCGGACGCCCTCTCCCCCTCCCGAGACATCTGAGGGGGCGGCGGAGTTAACCGACAGTTTGCAAAGTGAAGATGGGAAGAGAGGCGAGGCGGCCAACTGGGAGGCGGGCTGGGGGGAAGTTGGGCGCCCCCAGTAATGGAGCAGCTCCCCTGCTGGGCTGCCCAGCGAGATCAGGGCCGTCTGTGGTCTGTGGCCACGGACACCTGCAGTCGGACCCCCAGCAGGTAATGAGCCCTAGGCAAGGTCCCTGCTAGAACACTTTCCTGAGGCCAGGCTGGGGGCATGGGTCCTCTGTCAGGACTTTGAAAGGACTGATTCCATGGAGCCCACCCAAGTACCTGCCTGCTACCCTGCGCTCATCTGAGCTCTTCGTCACGGACTGGAGCCCATCCATGCTTCTGGCCAGCTCTATCCCCGCTTCTGTTCCAGATGCCACAGTAGTTTCCCTCTCTCCTTTCCTCTTCCCGCCTGTTTTGCACACAGCCTAGGCCATCTCAGATCCTCTGGGTCTCACCTGTCTCTAGGCTGAGCCAGAGACAGAGGATTGCTGCAGCCTGAGGCCAGCCGCTTCCGGCTCCCCCGCCCATTTTCTGACCGGATACAGCCTTCCTCCTGCGAAGTTGGGTCTCAGCCCCAGAGGCTGCGGAAAGAGCCAGCTGAGACCACTGAAGTGCCAGGGAGTTGACTGCCCCCAGGAGCCAGTTCTGGCCAATGGGAGGCACAGGGTTGGAGGAAACCTTATACTTCCTTCCCGGGGACGGTTCCCAGGCCTGGGGTTTCTGTACCGCCTGTCTGGGGGTGTCCTGTGTGGCTGAGCCCCCGGCCCTGCTGTGGGGAAGAGGGCCGCCTGGCAGCACTGCACTCTGTCGCTTCCCATCCTGCCCAGCCTCTCTCCACTCTCTCACTCCGGCTGCTGTGGGATTGCTCTTCCCAGCCAAGCGTCAGCACTTAAGCTTTGCCTCAGACTGTTTCTAGGGACTCCAGCTAAGTCAGCACTCAGATTCAAATACAACAGAATTCTTGTCCTATATTATCTAGCCTAATTCCCTCATTTGACAGAGGGAGCTGAGGCCCAGAGAAGATAAGTGATTTTCCCAAGTTTACAGCTAGTTAGCAGAGAAGCTATGTCTATTCATTACTGTAACAAATGATGTACAAGCATCTACGACATGCCAGGCATGATTCTAGGCTCTGGGAATGCAATGGTGAATAAGATGGACAAAAATCCCTGCCTTTATGGAACACAACATTTTAGTGGAGGATTGGAGGAGAAAAGACCATAAACAATATGAATATGTAAACTCCTAAGAATGTTAGACTGATAATTGCTGGTAGTGGTGATGGTGGATATTATAGGCCTAATTGTGACTCCCTAAAATTTGTATGGGTACTTCTCCTCAGTACCTCGGAATGTGACTGTCTTTGGAGACAGAGCCTTTGAAGAGGCAGTTAAGTTAAAACAGGCCCTAATCCAATATGACTATGTCCTTATAGGAAGAGAAAAATCTGGACATCCGACCAGGGATGCCTGCACACAGAGAAAAGGCCATGTGAGGCCCCAGCAAGAAGGCTGTCACCTGCAAACCAAGGAACAGGCCTGAGGGAAACCAAACCTGCAGATACCTTGACCTTGGACTCTCAGCTTTCAGAACCAAGAAAAATTTCTGTTGTTTAGCCTCCCAGTGTGTGTTATTTTGTTATGGCAGCTCCAGCAAACTAATAAGATGGGATTTTCATTTCATCAAAGGCATCCTGAGTTGGCCTTGCTGAGAACATGACATTTGAGTAAAACCTATAGGAAGTGATGAAGTAAGTTTGAAAGTCCAAAGGAAGAGCATTCCAGGCAGAGGGAATGGTGGGCTCAATGGTTTGGATCCAGGTCATACCTATACTTTGAGTGTTGGAGGAACAGCAAGGAGGGTGGTGTGCATGAAGGAAGCAGAGTGGGTGAGGGGGATGGGAGGACCTGGGATCAAAGAGATGAGGGTGTATGGAAGGATGTTCTCTGCATGAGATGGGGAGATCTTACAGGGCTTGGGGTGACAAGGAGGGATTTTGCCCCCAAGGGACATTTGACAATGTCTGAAAATATTTTTCATCATCTCAACTGGGGTGAGGAGAGGTAGGGATCCTGCTAGGATCAATGCACAGGAGCACTTCCCTTCCCCTCCCTAGCAAGTACCAGGCCCGCAGTGTTCATTGTACCAATGTTGAAAAACCCTGGTTTAGAGCACATGGTGACTGGGTCTAGCTTTTGTGTTAACAGGTTCATTCTGGCTGCTTTGGGAACAACTTTAGAAGAGGAAGGGCAGAAGCAGAGGCACCCTTGATCCAGGTGAGAAATAATGGTGGTTTGGACCAGGGTGGTAGAAGGTCTCCTGACATGCCAGTTCATTGCTTCCTGCTTCTTCCCTCTGTCTCTTCTGACTTTCTCAGTAAACATTAGCAGAGCCCTTACTGGGAGCTAACCATTGTGTCAGGCATTGAGCAGATTCCAACAGGTATGGCCTGCTAGGAATCTTGGGTGATCTAGTTCACCCAATATCCAAACTGGAGAGAAGGGAGCCAACCAGGCCCTGTGGCTCATGCCTGAAATTGGAGTGACTCAGAAAGCTGAGGCAGAAGGATCGCTTGAGTCCAGGTGTAGGAGGCCAGCCTGCACAGCATGGAGAGACCCTGTCTCAAAACAATTAGCCAGGCATGGTGGCATGCACTTGTAGTTGCAGCTACTCTGGAGGCTGAGGTAGAAGGATTGTTTGAGCCTGAGAATTAGAGGTTGCAGTGAGCTATGATTTCATCACTGCACTCCAGCCTGGGTGACAGAGCAAGACCCCATCTCTTAAAAAGAAAGAAAGAAAGAAACAAACAAACAAAAAAACTGAGAAGGGAGCTGCAGGGAACAGCTGCTGACTTGGGAGGCAGACTTTGTGGTGATATGCTCGGGGCCACAGATGGAGCTCTGGGCCAGTTGTCAGCAGTGGCCATCTACTCAGACATTAAAGAACACACAGAATGAAATAAACTTTCACTGTGTTAAGCCATTGAGATTTCATGCTTTCTGTTTCTGCATCATTGGCTACCTCTTCTGCCTAATAAAAGACTGAAGGGCCACAGAATGACAACAGTGACCAGGTGGGTAGGATCGTAGCTTGGACAAGCTTCATTGTGATAGAGATGGAGAGATGTGAAGAGATTCTAGAGAAGTTTTGGAGGTAACTGGGGATGAATTAGAGGTGGAAGGGGTGAAAGTCAGGGAGGTGGAGGCAGTAAGGATGACTTCTAAGTTTTTGGCTTGTACACCTGGATGGAGACATTGTTTTTTGTTTTGGTCATTTTAACCACATATGGATTTTATATATGTTATTGTTTCTGAACACTATGTAAATAGTATCATACTGTAGATAATCTTTGGTAATTTGCATTTGTTGCTCAACATGTTTGGGAGGTTTAACCTTGTTGAATTATGTAGTTGTAGTTCATTTTCACTGTCAGTTTTCCATTGATTATAATACAATTAATGTATCTACCTCTTGATGAATGTCTGTTTCCAGGTTTTTGGTATTTCAATTTGTATTCCTATGAACTTTCTTATGCATGTCTCTTTGTGCTAACGTGCAAGAGTTTCTCTAGTGTTTTACTAGTTAATGCCAAATTATTTTCCAAAGCGGTTGCCAAAGTGGTTATACCAATTTACACTTCCACCAGCAAAAACATGTAAGAGTTCCTCTTGCTTGACATCTATAAAACATTTGATGTGGACCTTTAAATTTTTGCCTGTTTGGTGGATGTGTAAATTTGCCTTTTCCTTTTTATTAATGAGGATTAGTTTAATTATCATTAATTGAAGTTGATCTCCTTTTCATAGGTTTATTGGTAATTCTTCTTCTGTAAAAAGGCTATTTATATATTTTACTAATTTTTCATTTTTTTATTTATTTATGGTAGATAGTGCAAGGAATCATTTTTCTATTTAGTTGTCTTCTGACTGATTTTTTGGAGTTCTTGATTTGGATAGTAATCCTTCTATGATTAATGGGTTATAAATGTTTTCTTCCTAGTCCATAGTTTGTTTTGTCATGGTCTTTGTGTCTTTGTGGTATCTTTCAATGAATACAAGTTCTTAATTTTAAAGTAGTTGGATTTACCAATTTTTTATTTTATAGCTTGTTTTTAAAAATTTTTTTCCCTATTCAGTTATTCTTCTATATTTTCTTCCAAAAGTTTGGGAAACTTGCCTTTAATATTTCAGTCTTTATTTATTTGAAATTGTTTTTTTGTATAAGATCTCAGGTAGAAATCAAATTTAAATATTTTTCTCATGTAGATAATTGCATTAATTTCCTATTCCTGCTGTAACAAATTATCACCAACCTAGTGGCTTAAAACAATAGAAAATTATTATTTTATAGTTCTGGAACTTAGAAGTCTGAAGTGGTATTCACTGGGCTAAAATAAAGGTGTCAGTAGGGCTGCGTTCCCTTCTGGAGATTCTTGGGGAGAATTTTCAAGTTTTGCCTTTTTTTTTTTCTTTTCCAACTTCTGCAGGCTGCCAGCTCATGGCCCCTTCCAACTTGAAAGCCAGCAATGGCCAGTCACGCGTTTCTTACATCCGCGTTTCTTAGCATCACTCTGACACTTAACTTCTGCCTCCCTCGCTCATGTAATTACATTGAGCTCACCTGGACAATCCAGGATAACCTCCCCACCTGGAGATCCTTAAATTAGTCACATCAAAGTCTCTTTTGCTATGTAAGGTAATTTATTCACAGGTTCAGGGGATTAGGACATGGACATCTTTTGAGAAGCATTATTTTGCCTCCCACAATAATCAGTTGATTCAGTGCTGTTTATTGAATCTTTTGTGAACCTGGGTTCAGAGGACACTGTTCTGGTGACAATAGTAATAGCAAACACTTGTGCCAGGAATTTTTCTAAGCATTGTATGCATATTATCTCATTTAATTCTCACAACGACATTTGTGCTAAGTGCTACTATTATTTCTATCTTAGCGATGAATAAATTGAGGGACACAGAAGTTTAAAGTACCTTGTTGAAGGTAGGAAGTAGCAGAGCATGGATTCAATCCCAGGCAGTTTGGCTCTAATATCCATGTACTTAGCACCATGCTATTGTTAAATGGATAAATGAAGTGGATAAATCTAGCTTCCCTTAGATGTGTGTTTGTGACAAAGTCATATAACTTCTCTGAGCCTCTGTTTCATTATCTGTAAACCTGGAATAGTGGTATATCTTTTCTGCACTTCACAGGGCTGCTGTGAGGGCACACTGAGACAGCAAGCATGAAAGCAGTTCAGATAAGGAAAATAGGGCTCCACGAGTCTTTCTACCACATGTAGAGCCAGGAGTGGGACTCAGGTTTCTTGGCAGCGAGACTGGGGTGGGCTACTTCTACCACAGTGGTAATTAGAGCAATTACAGATTCCAGTCCTCAAATTGAGCATTTTCCTTTCATCAGCCTCCTGCCCTGGAGCAGGCAATGTCAAAGCTATATCTGTGTATTCAATCAATTGTTCATTAACACATTCACTGCCACACTAGAAAAACAAATTATTCCCCTGGGGCCAGGGTGTTTTATTAAAACAAAACAATCCTTTACAATTTGTTTTTTTATTGTTTTCTGTGTGTGTTATATGCTATACAATCCATGTTTTTAGAATTAAATTGTTAATTGTAAGAATTAGAATAGCAACAATTAAGATTTGATGAACCCACTGCAGGGTTTTGCTTCATCATGCCCCAGGCCCAAAACTAGCCTGAGTTAAATATAACTCACATGGCAGTCAATGTGTTAAGAATGTCATCATTCTTATAATATATATAATATATAATAATATAATAGATTATATTGTTACAAGATCCAAATATGAGATAATACTTTTCACCTGGAACAGTGTAAAGTTGCAAGTAATATTTAGTATCATTTACAAATCAAGGGGAAAAGGAGGAGAGTTTCAGAAATTGACAGAGAAGGTAGGCTCAGGAAAACCACTTCCTCAGGTCTTTGTCTCTTTTCCATCCTCATCTCATCATATTTTTGTCCCTTTCCATTTCCCTTCACGCTTTCTTACTAGAGTAGGGATCAGAAAACCTAAATTTTAGCTGTGGGGGTCACCACTGACCACTTTCACTTTGAACTTCAAAGGCAAAAGTGAAGAAAAAGAGCAAAGAGTGGGGAAATTCACTCTACCAGATCTTAGGATGTATACCTAAGCTATAGCAATAAAATCTGCACAGCATTGGCATAGGAACAGGTCTAGATCAATAAAACAGCAACAGGAGCCCAGAAACAGACGTGTGTTTCTGGGAACTTGGCATATGATAGAGATGCCATCACACACCAGAAGGAAAAAGATAGATTGTTTAGTGTGTGCCACTAGTAAAACTGGCTCACTAAGTAGGGATAATAATATCGTATTCCTGTTTGCACTATATGCAAGGTGAATTCCAGATGGATTAAGACCTAACTGTCATAGGCAAAAGTAGAAGTCAAATAGGGGAAAATGTAGGAGAATATTTTGCAATTATTGGTGGGAAAAGATTCTTAAACAAGACCCAAAAATCACACTCCACAAGGCTTTAGCATTTGGCTACATCAAAATTAAAGATTTCTCCTTCATTGTAGGATAGCAAAGACTGAGCTAACAGGATGCATGAAAGATTGGGAGAAATATCTGCAATGTCCAACACTGATGAAGGATTAATGTTCTAATTCATAAGAAACTCCTTCAATTCATTCAAAATCCAGAAGAAAAATAGCTAAAGGATGTAATATGTAATTCACAGAAGGAAAAAAAATCTCAATGGTTCTTAAGTACATGGAAAAATGGTTACTACTACCAATCATCAAAGAAATGCAAATAAAAATTACAATGTGACACTACTGATACCAGATTGATAAAAATTAGGACATTAGAAAATACACAATATTAGTATATAAAGTGGGGAAACGGGTATCTTCCTACTTTTATGTGCCATTGGTGAGAGTGTGAACTGGCAAAGCCATTCTGGAGAGCTACATGACAGAGTGAAACCAAACACTGTAGACTTTGTGACCCAGCAGTTTTATTTCTTTCCTAAGGTCTGTAAAGGACACATCTAATACTTATTCCAGCATTGTCTACGGAACTGCTGGCAGCCTCATCATCCACCATTTGAAGAGTTAGCAAGTAAAACGTGTTAGACACAAATCAAATAACTATTAGTGGTCAGAATTCTTGAACTCCTAGTATATAGAGCCACATGGATAGATCTCTAAGACATTAAGTTGAGGGAAAAACAAGACACAGAATGGGTTCTTAGGACAGTACCATTCATGTATACTAAAATTAGGTACATAAACCATGTCTCTTTCCAGGATATATACAGTAAATGTACTGGGAAATACTTAAACATACAAGAGAGGGTGGATATGGCGGGTAGAAGAAAGGGGAGTGTGGAGAAGGAAGGAGTGGAAAATAAAAATTAAAAGAGAGGGCCCTTGCTGACTCTGAAGAGCTGAAGAGTATGAACAACATCACTGGTGTCCCCAACGTCCAAAAATCGCCCCAATCTCCCTTCTATCGTTTCCTGTTCTTAACAGAACCAAGAGCAAGCGACTCCGCGTGGCTGTCCACAGCAGGGCCTTTCTCCATAAAAGACCTGGGTCCTCTCTCTTCCGCCCCCCGTGCCAGGCACTCGCTTCCTGAACCCCAAGCTCTACCTTGACTGCACTTAAGATTCAGTTTAAGTGTTTCTCCTCCAGGAGGCTTCTCTGAGCGCTGCCCTTCCCAAAATGTCCGCTCCCCCAGGACTGTATTCCCACACACCCCTCCCTCAGGGCTAGAGCTGTGCCAGGGTGACTCGGCGTCCGCAGCCCGCCAGCTGGGGTGGCAGTTGTAGGGATAAACGGGAGGATACTTCAGCAGTGGAAGCCAAACCGCCCTCTCTTCTGCTTCCCCTCTCATTGGCTCTGCCTCGAGCCCATCCCTGCCCACGGTCCCCTTCCCACGGTCCCCTTCCCCGCCCCCTTCCCTGCCCCGCCCCCTTCCCTTTCCCTGCCCCCTTCCCTTTCCCCGCCCCCTTCCCTTCCCCGCCCTCTTCCCCGCCCCTCCGCCCCCTTCCCCGCCCCTCCGCCTCCGCTGGCAGTGGGTGGAAGGCTCTGCGCACGCGCCACAGGGTGGGGCGCGCTCGCTTGGGGGCGGGGCGAGGGGCGAGGAGGGCAGAGGAGCGGGCGCAGAGGGGCGACAGGGGCGCTGCGTCGTTGCGCGGCGGTTGCGTCCGGCCGCGTGCGCGCGGCTCCAGGGAGGGGGCGGGGCCGAGGCGGGCGCTGCTGCGGCTCCCCCGCCCCCGGCCCCGCCCCCGCCGCCCGCCCGTCCCGCCCCCCCCCAGGCTGCGCTCCTCCTCCAGCCGCCCGCCAGCTTCCTCGCTCGGCTCCCGCGGGCGAGAGCGGGAGAAAGTCCTGCTGGTGGGCGGCTGCGGGGCTGCGCGCGTCAGGCATCCCGGGGCCGCTCCGGCCCGGGCAGCGAGGGGGCCCGCCGGTCCATGCATCCGCCGCCGCCAGCCGCTGCGATGGATTTCAGTCAGAACAGCCTGTTCGGCTACATGGAGGACCTGCAGGAGCTCACCATCATCGAGAGGCCGGTCCGCCGGAGCCTCAAGGTGCGCCCCGGGGAGAGAAATTGCCCTCAGGGCGCCCGGCCGGCTGGCCCCGCGCAGCCCGGCGCCGACCCCCGCCCCACTCCGCCACCGTCTCCTCCCCGAGGCGACCCGGGACCCTCGCAGAGTCGGACCGGCCCCTCCGTCCTCCTCCAGTCCCCGGTCGCCGTGTAATCCAGAACTGGCCCCCCCCGGGGCCCCTTCTTCAGCTCAGCCCCGGTTCTTCCACTCTGGATCCCCTACCCTGAAGGACTGGTCCCGACCCATTCCCTGAGCCGTAGCCAGCCCCGCGGCCCCGGACCCTCCTGAGGCGTCTTAGCCGCTCCCCACCTCAGGAACGGCCGAGCCCCTGTCATGGGGCAGCCCCAGGGTCCTACCCCTTCAGGCAGACGTGGCCCCTCAGTTCCGGCCCTGTTCTCCCGCCGCCTGCAGGGGCTGCCCCTCGCAGTCACAGCCCACTTCTCCTCGGTCCTCTCCTCGGCTCCCCCAGCCCTGGTCCCCTATGGTGTCTGGGTTCTGGCCCCGGGACCACCCCTTGGACCACACAGCCTCTCCCCCTCCCCCCACCTCTCTCTGGGACCACCCCAGGTCCCATCCTCACCTCCCATCCTCAGGCCCCCATCAGATCAAGCATGGGTCCTTCTGTTCCCGAGGCAGCCCGGCCTCCCTTCGTTTCCCAACCAGTACCCATTCTCAGATTCATCCTGGTCCCCATCTTCAAAGCCCTGTCGACTCTTTGCCCTCACCCTAAGTCCCCTCACCCCCTTTCCTCCTAGCCCCTCCAGGACTCTAGCTGGGACTCTGCTCCCCATCCCCCTTGAAAGAGTCAACCTTCAGCTTGTTCTCCCCACCCCCACTCTCTCCCCCACCCCGCAGAGTCATCTTCCTTCCAGAGGTTCCAGCTCTCACCGCCGGCAAACCTAGTTTACGGACCCCCCTTTCCCTGGCCATCCTCTTAATAGTTGTTTTAGCTCTTCTCTCTCCCACCTGCCGCAATATCTCCAATCTTTGATTCTCTTTCATCCCCAGAGTTTATTCCCTTCCCTCCCCCACTCCAGATCTTGTCCTTTACGTTCCTACTCGGTTGCAGCCTTCATCCATCCCCTTTTGAACATTTCCTGGGGCAGAAAAAAAATGCTGGGAAAATAACCTTGAGATATTAAAGGTAAAAAGTGTATATGTGTGTATGTATGTATATATACATATATATATGCAACACATATATAAATATTTATTTTATACATGCGTATGAAATTGATTTCAGTATGGTTCTGAAGCCACGATGTGATTCTTCAAGCTGCAATCTGAAAGCTAGAAGAGTAAAAACAAAAAATCCCCCAAAACTCAACCACCCAATTTGAGACATCTGTGGTTGATGTAGCCTAGTATCCTCAGATCCTTGATTAGTTTTCATTGTTAATGCTTAAGGGTGAAACTTTTTCATTAGTCTATACTCATAGAGGGTCGGGGTGGGGTGGGGCACAGAAGACTGACTTGATGATTGTGTGCATAATTTGTATTTTACATTTGACAGACACCAGAAGAAATAGAAAGATTGACAGTCGATGAAGGCCTCAGTGATATTGAAAGGGCTGTCTATCTGCTCAGGTATTTCCTAGTCTTTCTGTGACATTGCTTTTTTTTCCCCCCTGTGACAGCGTGGATGCATGTTTTCTGATATGTCATGTTAGTTATGCTCACATTTACTTAACCACTTGAATGGAGTACTTTCACATGCATAGCACTTAATTCTATTATAAATTAGATTTGAGTATGGACTTATGAATTTGAGAACTGAAATCAAGTAAGATACCTAACTTATAGAATATTGTTTGGAGAAGGAGGAACAGAAGAACTAATGCTTTGATTTAAACATCATCCTCTTTTTCTTTTCTGGCTTTGTTTGGTTTTCCTCACATAAGATTTAGTAAGTTTAGCATTTCTTGGGGGCAGAAAATGCTGGAGGAACAACCTTGAGGTATTAAAGGTAAAAAGTGTGTGTGTGTGTGTGTGTGTTCTTTTGCGTGGATGTCTATGTTAATAGTCACAGTATCCTGTGATTAATTTTAAGTTAATTGTAGAGGATGAATGTTATATGGTATTTATTACATAGAAAAAAATCCACAAATATGATAGTTCAATTTGCTGTTTAGGATATCCTGTTTATATTACTTTTGTTATGTGAACTTTAATTTTGCCTGAGAGGTTTTTAAAATTTAATTGAGCCTGCTCTCATTTAAGTTTCAAACCATCTCACAGGCTCTATAGAATTGCTTAAGGCAAATGGTATTGTAAATATTTACAAGATTTTTATGAACTATTTAAAAAATTGTGTTGTAGATTTAGCATCTTAAAAGCAAGTACAGTGAATATTAATAAACATATTGATGAAAATACCTTAGAAACAGAAAATTTCCTAAGGCATTTGTGTATATTTACTTTAAAAATTTTCCTTAGCTTACACAACATTTTTTCTCCTTCTGACAAATTAGTCTTCACTTCTGTTCTTGTTTTTTAGAATCAGATTTTGAAAACTAGTTTTATTTGTTTACTTCCTAGGATATTTGTAACTTGTCATCCTTGTTTCCTTAGCTCAGTGCCTCCTTGTTCTCCTTTCTTGTTGCCACTCCTGTGTTATTCACTGAATGATCCTATGAAAAAAATTCCCTCTCTAGGACTTCTATTTTCTTAATTATTCTTTAGCCTAATAGTGGAGTCTTGAATTTCTGTTCTTTAGTCAGAGTACCAGCATACTTACCATTTAGACCATTTCCTTTGATAATTCTATCATTTAAAAATGTTTCTGCATCTTGGACTTTATGTTGATGTTATTTTTTCCCCCTTTTGGTCATTTGTGGTTTGCTCTCATCATTTCTACCTATTTATTTAAAAGAAAACTTTTATTTGGGTATGAATGAACAGTATGTGTTTTTGGCGTTTATTAGAGAATAATGAAACTTTTAACCCATTTTATTCCTTAATAATTAACATGTTTTTTATGGTAAACAGTAGTTGTCAGCATTTGCCTTTTCCCACAGTTCTTTTACTTGAAGTAGGTAGACAGTTGATGAACGTTTGGATAAATTTCTTTTAACATACAGCAGTTAATGATTTCAAAAAAGCTCCTATTCTATTGAATTATTTTCTTTAGTATAAACACTGGCTTAGAATTAGGAAATGGAGAATCTTGCTCTACTTACTTGTGATAGCAGACACCTTATTCTAGATATCAGTGATAAGGCTTCTTTTTTAGGAAAGCTTGTTTTCTATTTGCTTTTATTGTTTGTTAGCAAACCAGGTTGTCTAAGTTGTCTTTATTTCCCAGATACAGAACATAAGTTTCACTTAGTTCGGGAACTTACAAAGCCCTTATAGAGACAGATGGGCCATCTCATTCTTAGGAGAGTTTTAAGAGAGATCCGATATCTCCTTTAGTTTCTTGTGGCTTACCTACCTTGAAGGAGGTTTGCAAGGTGACTCAGAAGAGGAACACTAGTTTGGTTGTGTATGGGTTCTCCAGCTGAATTCTTCTTTTGTATTCCTACCATCTCACAATCTCCTATGGGAAAGTGGGATTTCACCTTAAACCAGCTAATGGAGGGATTATGCCAAGACTGCCTGAAAGATTCTTTCTTCCCTGGGATTCAGGGCAGGGAGTGGGATTATTTCATAGACTTGTTCCAAATTTTGCCTCTGTTAAAGCCTCCTCGTCTGCTCTCATGTATTGAGCCTCCTGTTTTAAATGTAATTTATTTCCTTTTTTTCACTTGTACTTTCTAGTGCTATAGAACTTAATACTGAGTTCCTTTTCCCCATTCTGTCAATGATATTCAGGTTTATTTTTAAGTGCTTTACTTTTTCCTCTGTATTGGATATTTAATATTCATATATACATATATATTTTGCTCTGCTTTTGTGTGTTAGATTTGTTTCTTTAGTCCTCTTATTTTGTATATTAAAACTATTTTGGAATATTATGTTAAATTGGAATTCAGAGTCAAATGTGTGTAAGTATCATTAGGAAATGCTTTATATTAGCAAAGGTTCTGATGGCAATCCAGTGTATAAATAAAGCATTATAAATAGCCAGTGAAAAACAAATTATACTGACAAGTCAGTTATTAATGTTATTTTCATTAAAGTTTGGAATGTTATGGTATTGAAATATTTGACACAGATGAATTTGTGGTTTTGCATAAATATGATGCTGATATACCCATCTATGGCATTTAGCACTGGAGCAAAGCAATGACTTTCTTAATAGTCACTTTCCTAATAATCTTATGTGAGTCTTATGTGACTTTCCTAACAGTCACAGCTTGTGTCTCAGTCAAAATCATATCACAGCATCTTTTTCCTGTTCTTGCTCTTCTTTGTGATGTTGGCATATATTTTAGTAATGTACTTAAAATATGTGAATAATTTTATTATAGAAGAGTCCTAAGTATGTATACTGTGCTTTCCTTAAATAAATCTTTTCTCATATACCTCTTATTTTCTACCAGATAAAGTCCAGACCCTCAAGCCTGTAATTTAGAATACTCCATAAGTGACTCCATTTTAGCTGTGCAGTGTGATGTCCCAACAGTCCCTTACTTTTTTTTTTTTTTAACAGCCTTATTGGGATAGAATTCATATTCTATGTAGTTCACCCATTTGCAATATACAGTTCAGTAGGTTTTAGTATATTCACAGAATTATGCAATCATCACCATAGTCAATTTTAGAATATTTCTTCATTCTCCCCAAAATCCTGTACTATTAGCAATTACTCCTCATTTCCTAACTCTCTCAGCCTTTGCGAATCACTCATCTGCTTTCTGACTAAATGGATTTGCCTATTCTGGACATGCCTATAAATGGAATCATATAATACGTAGCTATTTGTGACTGCCTTCTTTCACTTAGCATAATGTTTTCAAGGCTAATCCATATCATAGCATGTGTCAGTATTTTATTTCTTTTTATTGCAGAATAGTATTCCATTTTGGGGATATAACACATTTTGTTTATCCATTCATCAGGTGATGACATTTTGGGTTGTTTCCACTTAATCCTTCACTTTTTGAAGCAGTTATGTTGGCCTCTTCACTGTAATTCAGACACATTGTGTTCATCCTTAATTCTGCTTTTCTCCATCCTGCCTGGAATAATACTTTTTTTAAATTATTTTTTTAGAGACAGGGTTCTTGTGCTGTTACCCAGGCTGGAGTGCAGTGGCATGAACATAGTTCAAGGCTCACTGCAGCCTTGAACTCCTGGGCTCAAGCAATCTTCCTGCCTTAGCTTCTCAAATAGCTGGGACTACAGGCATGCACCACCACCATGCCCAGCTAATTTTGGAATACTCTTTCATTATACAGCTATCCAACATTTACTATCCCCAGGATCCAGTTGTAATCTTGCATCTTTCATAAGGTCTTCCATAACTACTGAAACCACATGGGGTCCAGGTTTCTCTGCATTCCCAGGTTACTTACTTAGTGGCTGCATCCCTCAGGTGGCAATTCATTACTGCTTGACATTTCTTAACTTCTGTGTGTTTGTGTATAACTTTTTTGTTCTTTCTCTTTGTTGTGACAGAAATACACACCACTTAATGGAATGAAGCATATTTAAGATGACCAGAATGCCATATGAATTAAGCAACTTCTAATATTTTTTTTCATAGTGGGCAATAGGATCAGATAGACTTAGGCTATATCCAGTTCTACCATTTATTATCTGTGTGACCATGGACAAGTTACTTATGGTTTTTAAGCCCTGGTTTTCTCATCTGTAAAATGGAAATAATATTTCCTATTTCCCAGAGTGGTTATTTTTTTTCTTTTTTAAAGGCTGGTCAAGTGAAGCAGTGGGACAGAGTGGTTATGTGAGGAGTACTTGGCATGTAATATGTACCCCATTAATGTTAATTTCTTTCTGTCTCCTTTCCCGTTTACCTATTTCCTTGCTACTTAGGTACTCAAGTTACATTTCAAACTTCTAAAGAGGATAATGGTATTAATTTTGCCTTCCAATAACTTAATAAAGTGACAGGCAAAGTATATCAATTGAAGTTTATGATAAATATCCATTAACTTCCTTTGCTAATAGTATATATCAGAAACCAGAATCTTCATAAATTATAATTAAGCTTTTTATAAGTGACAGAAAGGTCAGCCTGTTTATTTATATTTTCTTACCAAATGACCTTATCTTAAGTAATATTTGCTATTTATACATTAAATCTGTTAGTTGGTTAATGTACCTAACCTTTTATGTTGCTTACTTTTTTTTTTTCCTGCAAGGCAGAGCAGAGGTGGGATGTTGCTTACTTTTAAAGTCACTTGTGACTTTTAAAATATTTTTCACTTTGTGCTGTGAGTTTTAAAACATTTTGCATTTTGCCTTCTTGGGACAGTCAGATAAAGTGCATCTTTTTTTTCTTTTGGATATGGGGGTCTCTATGTTGCCCAAGCTGGAGTGCAGTGGCTATTCACAGGTGCAATTATGGTGCACTACAGCTTCAAACACCTGGGCTCAAGCAATTCTCCTGCCTTAGCTTCCTGAGTAGCTGGGACTTCAGGCACATGCCACTGTGCCTGGTCATAAAGTGCATCTTTAATCAGGAACTTTTCCCCTTTTTCTTTCTTGGCCCATTTTGTTTTTTATAAGAGTAAGTGCGTCCCCTAGTGGTATAACAGAGTGAGAGTTCTGCAGTCATATCAGTGGATGTAAAAAGGTAAGTGTGAACTGGAGCTGTGGCTAATCACATCTAAGAAGTCTGGCATCTCTCATCTTGTGGTCAGGACTAGAATGGGGCCACAGCAAAGCTGTAGGGAGAACTCTGGTGGTTAGCTTTGCTACTCAGCCAGCTTTTGATTGTTCTTTTAAAATACCTATCCTGTTTGCTATCCAAAAGTGAAAAATTGTGTGAAAAACTTTGTAGACCCTTATTTTTAAGACCTATTTCCTCACATTTCTTTTACTTTTATTATTGATTTCTATTTTTGATGCCTTCCACCTTTTAGTACTGGGCCTCCCTGCAAAGGATAACTACTCTCCTGACTTCTAACACCATGGGTTGGTTTGCTTGATTTTGAACTTATTTTTATATAGTAGCAACCGTAGTATGCACTTTTTTTCCTAACTTTTTTTCTTACCATTTAAAAAAAGAGATTTATCCATATTGTTGCATATTGAGCAGTAATTATTCACTTTCATTGCTGTATAATATTCCATTATATGAATGTACTACAATTTATTTATTCTGCTGATGTACATTTGGCTTGTTTCCAGTTTTTGGATTAAGAATAATACTGTTATAAACATTCATGTACAAGTTTCTTGGTGAATATCTGTATGCATTTCTTTTAGGTATCTTAATAGAAGTAGAATGCTTAATAGAAGTAGATTGCTCATGGCACATGCCCATATCCAGCTTAAAATATACTGCTAAACAGTTTTCCAAAGTGCTTTTACTAATTTATACTTCTGCCAATAATGTATGGTCCCAGCCTATATTTTTAAGGAAACGAAAGTGACAAACTTTCTAGCACATAATTTCTACCATCTTAGTAATGTAGTAACTAGCTACATAGTTAATAGCCTTTAGATGTTTCTGTTTTTCTGTGCATAATTTACTTACATCATCTAACTTTTTTCTTTCCATACAAGAAGGGAGTTACAGGTTTTTACAATAAATGTTCATAGGGCTAGACTGTTGGTTAGAAAACTCTTGGCTATAAGGTTGTCTTTTAGGAGATGAGGTATTTTGTGTATTCTTTTTTCTTTAAAAAAGAGAAACAAAGTGGATGTTGGAGTCCTTTACCTGTTTTGGGGAGTACCACCCCCAGTCCATGTACTTCTAATGATTCTAAGAGGTCCCAATTTTAAAAAATTGTCCAAGTTGTCATCCTCTGTGAAGATAATGTACAAATGACTTGGCTCTCCACATAAAAATTGCAGGCATATTCATTTTTGTTTTTGAGGACACAGGGATCACTGTTTAATGTATTAAGAGGAGTATATAATGGATTTCAGCTGTATAGCTTCCATTATTGCTAAGGCCAAATGACTTAAGTTGTTGGCAAACCCTGAATTCTCTGTTTTGGAAAAGTACTAGCTCTCTGAATATAAGGGGTTTGGAGATTATGTCCCATCTCTATTTCCTTGTCATTTGTAATGAGAACAACCATGGGAGGCATCTGTTTCTTTTTTCCTACATACTGAAGCTTGAGAAGGCTCTCTCTGTGATATCAGTAGAAAGCAGAAAATGCTTTCATGGGATCTGTAGGAAAAGCTTAAAAATAAAAAGTAAACTATTAAAAGTGACCCATATAGTGTCATTGAAAAGACCTGTAACTTAATAACATGCAGTTATGAGAGAGTTGAGCAAAATTTTCATCTTGTTTGGTTATTTAAAATACTTATAAATTTCTATGGTAAAATAATATTTCATAATATAAAATAATAAAATATATTAAAGTGAATCTATAAAATATAAGAAAATATATCAATACAGTAATATTAAAATGAATGGTTGTACAGATTTGAATGGATTAAGTTATGTAACTACAATGTAATCATAACATGTATATGTATATATTACAGGTTTATGTATATGTACGTATATATTTGTTTTCATGAACAATGAACTCATGTTAACACCCTTGGGAAGAAGCTAAGCGAGACAGAGGAAGATTGGGTTTTGTCCTAAATCATAGCTAATTAGTTCCCAATAAAAAGTGGGAATTCTATTATTTGGCTTCCAGTCTTATTAAGTTGAATTATACAGTGGTTTCTTAGTATTTGCATTAACAATTAAAGTGATGCCTATATCAAGTGGTAAAATTTATATAGCTTTCTTAAAATTAGGGTTACATGCAGAGAATTAAACCATGGAATAAAGTCCAATGATCGTTTAAATCTGTATAGCTTTCAACTTGGATATTTTGGTTATTTTAGTATCTTTCATTGACCATGTTGGCCATCAAATGTGGGAAGCATAGAGAAAGTGTTCAGACTTAGTTCTTCATAGTCACCACTTTTGGCTTATACTGGTATGTGGTGATCATGTTAGAAATAATTGCAAAATCTATTATATCCTTGTGTATGGATGTGCCCTATAATGTAATTTCTCTCCAGTCAGAGATGTTAATAATAGTATTAATAGTTGCTTTACAATAAATCATATGAATTCAGGTTAAAACCTACAAAATATTTATTAAGTACTTATTTGCTAGGCATCTCCTGGGGAATGGATGGTATTGTACCAGCAGATACTTGTATTCAAGAAAGTTGTTTAAGGAAAAAAATGCATTTTTCTTAAAATTTCAATGTATTAATAATAGAGGTCATCCCCAATTAGCAAGTATAATGAGCATTGAATATCAGTATGTTGTGTTGGAAATACTCTACATTAAGACAGATCCAGATTTATTCTTGGAGGCTAAGTCTTGCTCATTTACTTACTGAGAGACTCTGGGTAAGTTGCTTACCTTCTCTGAGCCCAAGTCTAACATGGGAACAATAATAGCTACATTATAGGCTTATTGAGAAGATTAGAGGAAATGTATGTAGAAGGCATAGGCATAGTGCTCCGTACAGAGTTGTGTTTCAGTAAAGGATAATTATCTCTTAAATCATCTGTTTGCAATTCAGAACATATTTTACTTTGGATGTATAGGAAAATGCCCATCTAGAAACTCCATTAATTATAAAATTTTCTCTCCAGATTAGTTTTCTAGATTGGGCCACCAAAACTCTTACCCCTCCATCCCATTTTTGGAAAATAACTTATTGAGGTATAATTTAAATAAAACAAGTATACAGTTTGAGTTTTGACAAATGAACATGAACCAGCACAAAATAGAGAACATTTTTGTCACCCCCCAAAAGTCACTGGTGTCCTTTTGCAGTTAATTCCCCACCCTGACCGTAGGCAACTGTTGATCTTTTTGTCACTATAGAATAATTTTGCCTGTTAGGGAATGTAGACATATGTTTTTATATTTCTTGGATAAATGGCTAAGAAAAGAAATCTGGGTTATATGGTACGTATATTTTTTTCAATTTTTTCAGCTGTATTGAGGTATAATTGACATCTAACAAATTTCACATATGTAAGCTATGCAGTTCAATGAGTTTTGACTTATGTGTACACCTGTAAAACCATCATCACAATTCAGATGATAAACATATTTATCACCCTTAAAAATAACTTTGTGTTCCCTTGTCATTCCTCTCTCCTTCCCCTGAAAACCTCCATTTCAGGCAATCACTGATCTGCTTTCTGTTAGTATAGATTAGTTTGCACTTTCTAGAATTTTATAGAAATGATTCATACAGTGTCTACTCTTTTATCTGGCTTGTTTCATTCAACATAATTATTTTGAAGTTCATCTGTGGTGTTGCGTATATCAATAGTGTCCTTTTTTATTATAGATAATTATTCCATTTTATGGTTACAACACATTTTGTTTATCCATTCATCAGTTGATGGACATTTGGGTAAATTCCAGTTTTTTGCTATTACAAACTTAGTGTCTAGAAACATTCATTTACAGATCTTTATGTGAACATGTGCTTTCTTTCCTCTCTGGTAAACATTTAGGAGTGGAAAAGCTGGGTCATGTAGTAGGTGTATGTTTACTTCTTTAAGAAACTACTAAACTGTTTCTAAAGTGATTGTACCGTTATACATTTCTGCCAGCAGTATATGAGGTATATGAGAGTTTGAATTGCTCTGTATACTCAAGAACACTTGGTATGATCAGTGTTTTTAATTTTAAGCCATTCTAGTGGTATGTGGTGATATTTTATTGGGTTTATAATTTGTTTTATCGATTATAGAATATTGAAGTCTCCAACTATAATTGTGAATTTGTCTATTTCTCCTTTCAAATCATTTTTTACTAGTACATAAAATCCTAAACAATTATAGTATGTTGAAGCTCTGTACTTAAGTGTGTATACAACTGTTAGGATTGTTGTTTTCTTGGTGAATTGACCCTTTATCATTATATAATGTTTATCCGTTGAAATATTCTTTTTTTGAAACCTAATTTATCTAACATTAGTGTAGTCACTCCACTTTTCTTTTGGTTAGTGTTTACACAGTATAACTTTTACTGTCCTTTTACTTTTTTGTAAATACATTTTTTAGTTTGGAATAATTTTAGATTTTCAGAAAAGTTGCCAAGATAGTACAGAAAATTCCTGTATATCTTTCACCAGTTTTCCCTAAAGCTAACATCTTACATAACCATGGTACGTTTGTCAAAACTAAGAAATTAATATTGATATATCACTATAAACTAAACTGCAGACTTTATTTGGATTTCATCAGTTTTTTCACTAATATCCTTATATTTCTGTTTCAAGATCTAATCCAGAATACCACATTGTATTTAGTTGTCATGTCTCCTTAGTCTTCTCTTGGCTGTGACACTGTCTTAATCTTTCCTTGTTTTTCATGACCTTGATAGGTATTTTGAAGAACGTCCCTCAACTTGGGTTTGTCTGATTTTTTTTCTCTTGACTAAATTGGGGTTAAGGGCTTTTGGGAAAAGTACCATAGAAGTGAAGTGCCTTTCTCATTCCATCATATGAGGAGGTGCATGCTAAAAACAATGATTCATCTCCAGTAATGCTAATCCTGATCGAAGGTAGTATCTGCCAGGTTTCCCCAATATAGGAGTGATGAGAGAGGACTTCTCAGCCTTTCCTGATCTTATGGGGAAAGCATTCAATAGCTCACCATTAAGTATGATGTGACTGTGGTTTTTTATAGATATCATTAATTTTTCTCTATTCCTAATTTGCTGATAATTTTTATTATGAATGAGTTTTGAATCTTGTTGAATATTTTTTCTGAATCTATTGATATTATATGATATATAGCTTTTCTTAGTCTTTTAATATAATGAATTATACAGATCAATTTTTGAATGTGAACTAACCTTGCATTCTTGGAGTGAATCCTACTTAGTCATGATGTATTAGTCTTTTTATATGTTTCTGGACTGTATTTGCTACAGTCCAGACTGTATAAATACAGACTGTATTTTGTTGAGGATTTTTTTCATTTATGTTAATGAGAGATTTTGGTCTATAATTTTCTTGTTAAGTCCTTTGCCTAGTTCTGGGGTAATGCTCATAAAATGACTTGAGAAGTGGTTTTATATGTTCTGGAAGAGGTTGTATAGAAATGGTATTATTCCTGTCTTAAATGTTAGGTAGAATTCACCCATTAAACCTCTGGAGCTGGAATTTTCTTTTTGAAAGGTTTTTAACAAAAAATTCAATTTCTTTAATAGATATAGGGCTATTAAGGCTATTTCTTCTTGGGTGAGTTTTGATAGTTTGTGTCTTTCAAGTACTTACTGTATTTCATCTAAGTTATCGAATTTATGGGCATTGAGTTATGTGCTATGGTAGTATTCTTTTATTATCCTTAAATGTTTGTACGATCAGTAGTGATATCCTCTTTTTGGTTCCTTATATTAGAAAATTGTGTCTACACAAATTTTTTCTTGGTAAGCATAGCTAGAGGCTTTTCAGTTTTATTGATCTTTCAAAGAATGAGCTTTTGATTTTATTAATTTTCTGTAATGATTTTCTATTTTCAGTTTCATTGATTTTTGTTCTAATCTTTATTATTTCCTTCCTCCTGTTTGATTTGCATTTAGTTTTCCCTTCGTTCTTTAGTTTCTTAAGGTGGAAGCTTAGAGTACTGATTTTAGTTCTTTCTTCTAGTCTAATATATTCATTGAATGCTATAAATTTGCTCTAGTATTGCTTTAGCTGTATCCCACAAATTTTGATATGTTGTATCTTCATTTTCATTTAGTTGAAAAAATTTTTTTATTTCCTTTGAGACTTCTTTGACTCATGGGTCATTTAGAAGTATGTTTAATTTCCAAATACCATGTTTCCTCAAAAATAAGACCTACCCATAAAATAAGCCCTAGCAGGATTTCTAAGCATTTGTGCAATATAAGCCGTATCCCAAAAATAAGACCTAGTGATGGGTATGGCTACTCAGTGTATCTGCACAACCCATGCATTTCGTCGCAGAGCAGTAAAGAAGATGAGCAACCCTTCTCATCTGCCCCATGAGAGCTCTATTGCTCGACATGAGAGATTGGGGCCAATAGTTCTAAAGGAAATAGAGTTGCAAGAAATTCAAGATGGAATTCGGGGTTTGGAGAGTTATGATGATGTTCCAGAAGAAGACAACTTAACTATATTTGAATAAATGTAGATTGTTGTACCGTGCTTAAAAAAAAATACCACATCCCCTGAAAATAACCCCTAGGGTGTCTTCTTGAGGAAAAATAAATATAAGAACCTGTCTTATATTATAAGATAATTATAAATTATCTTATTAAAATTATTAAAATTATCTTATTAAAATTATAAAATAAATATAAGAACCTGTCTTATATCTCAAAAACACAGTATTTGAGGACTTTCTAGATATCTTTTTGTTGTTAATTTTTAGTTCCATTATGGTCTGAGAATGTACTTTGATTTCTGTGACTTACTCCTTCATTATAGTTCTGATTTCGTTTCCTACTGTTCTCTTCTTATGGTGTATACTCCAGCCATCCTTGCTATTCCTTAAACACACCAAGTTCACACTTATGTCATGGCTTTTGCACTTGATGTTTTCTCTGCTTTTAATATTTTTCCATCAGATACCTGTATTGCCAGCTTCATCATTTCCTTCATATCTTTACTCAAATGTGGGTTGCCTGCTAATCTCAGGTAATGACACCAGCATCTACTTAATGTCACAGATTAAAAACCTGAGAGTATCTGAAATTTTTCCTGTTCCTCATCTCTGATATTTAAGCATATTAAGTCTTTCTTTTACAAAATAGGAACATTCGCAAGATATCCATAGTTTTTTGATATACATATTAAAAAATAAACATTTAGTCAAGATGATTTTCAAATACTTGATTAGCAAAAAGCTGCTGGTGGTAGGGGAAGGTTAAAATTAAATTTTTACTTTGGAAAACACTTATTTCTTCTTTTGGTATACTAGTGAATAAATAGATGTAGCTTCATTTCTTTTTCTCCAGAAAAATTATTTCTTAATGTTCCAAGACAGTGTAGATCTTATTGGTTTATCTTTTGTAATTATATTTCCTTAGACATTTGTGTACTTGAAATTTGCTGAGAGCATATCTTTAGTCTCACCACAAAAAAGTAAGTATGTGAGGTGATGGATATGTTCATTAGCTTGATTATAATAATCATTTCACAATGTTTATGTATATCAAAACATCATGATCACTTTGTACCCCATAAATATATACAATTATAATTTGTCAATTTATAATAAAAATGGCAAGAGACCTCCTAACATATTGTACATTTTGAATATATACAAATTTTATTTGTCAATTATACCTCAATAAAGCTGAAAAAAATTTTTTTCTTTTAGGATAGCTAGAGGACTGGTAATTCATATATTGCTGAAAAGAATGAGAATGTCTAAAACAATTATTATAAAAGACATCAGGGAGAAAATTGACTTCTCTTAAAGAAGAAAATATTTAAAAAATCAAGAAAATATATATGTATGAAATTAATTTAAATGAATAGTTTATTTAGGATCCCATAAGAGATTGTATAGGACCAGCACTTTTTAAAAAAATCAGATTCTTGCCTTATGGAGATGATGCTTTGACCCTGACAATAACTAGTTGTTTGACTTTGAAGAAGTTCCGTGATCTCTATAAATGTTTCTTCATTGTCACAATGTGAAGGAGACAAATTTCTAAGGCCCTCTTTAGCTCCAGCATTCCATTGTATTCTATTTTATCCTGTCCTTTTTATTAAAGAAAAGAAATTATTATTTCACACAGATTTGATAGATTGATTTTTGATTGATTGATGAGCTTTTTAAGTACTATTATTGATTTGTATTACATTTCTTCTGATTGTGCCCCATTTATAGTAGTAATCAGTCAGATGAGCAGATAGGCACCACAATGTATTATTTGGGACTCTCTTTCTGGGTCACATTATCCATTCTACATTTTAGTCATGGTCTCCATGACGTGATTTCCAAATCTGTGGCTGTAGCCTTGGCCTTTTCTCCTGAACTTTGGAGCAGGCCTGCTTGCTGGCTGCCTCCACCAGGATATCTCCACCAGAGTGTCCTGCTGGCTTTTCAAATTTGGTGTTCCTGAAACAGAATTCATCACTTTTTTTCTAGATATGCCTCTACTTGTTATTGGAGCCTGATCATCTTTTTAAATCATACTGGAGGGAAACCTGGGAGTAATTTTATACTGTTTTTTTTTGTTCTCAGTATTCTAAGTACTCAGTCTTTGTTGTCTAACAAATTCTGTGCTAGGCATAAAGCCTTACTAGGTTGTGTTGGAGAATCCAGAACCATGCTTTGTACCCAGCAGTTCCTGAGTAAATACTTCCTGAATGATTGAACATACCAGCCCATCTGTCTTCTCTAGATTAAATAATTAGGTTCTTTCCCCTTCCTGTGATAGCTACTTATCACCTCTTCTTCCTGTAGGTACCAGGGATTTGGTCTGCTTTTATCTCTTTTTTACAGCTGTTGGTTACTATTCTATTTTCCCTTCTGAGTTTTTCTCTTGCTGGGTTGGCAGTATGTCTTCTTAGCTAGCCCCTTTCCCCTGCTCTGTCCTAACATAGCTGTATGTTTTAAAAAGTATTTTTAGAGGATTTTTACTGCTGTTTGTTAGTGGGGAAATAGAAAGGCTAGTTAAAAAAAAATGACAAGGAGGAGCTTACAGTGTTTCCAGAAATCTTCCAAATTTATGTAGTTATTTCTGAACTTATATTTTGCATTCAATATTCTTGCTATAGCTCATATATTTAGGACAGACTTTGGTAATCTTCCCCTTTACTCTTTGCAAAATACTTTAGAGCAGTGATTTTCAACTTTTTTGTTGTTTTTTTTACCATGACCTTACCATGTAAGGAATACATTTTAAATTGGGACCCACATATACACACACATGTTGGTGTGCACATGTATCAATGTATAAAACCGAAACTAAAATTTCACAATAATTATCCTCCCTTATAGGTACAGTATATATAATACAGTGAAAATATACCAAAGCTAACATCAAATGTAATCTTGTTTGTATTGAACTACAATGTGGAAAAAATCCAAAATAAACAATACAAAAAAACCAAGGATTTATTAATGCCACAGGTATGCTTGCATCTTGGTAACTTGATTCTACTCCAGGACAATTGAGGATCATATTCATTGTGTTATACTGTTGTAAAATTTGCTCTGGAATGAGGAAGAAAGAGAGGTTGAAATAATTCCAAGATGTGTGGCTGAGGAGTCAGAGGGCTGTTTATACCTCCGTGGGTATAAAGAGGAAAAGTGAAAATGAGCTCAATTTTTTTTCAGGCAAATTTTGGACCATTCATTCATTGATTCATTAATTTTTAGTTGATGCATAATAATTGTACATATTTATGGGATATGGAGTGATATTTCTGTATATACAATGTATAATGATCAAATTAGGATATTTATTAGCATATCCATCACCTTGAACATTTATCAGTTCTTTGTGTTATGAACATTCCAAAATCCTCTCTTCTAGCTTTTTGGAAGTAATACACTAAATTGTTGTTAATCATATTCATCCTTTGGTGCTATAGAACACTAGAACTTATTATTCCTATCTAGCTATATTTTTGATATATAAAATTGAAGACCCATTCAAAGGCGTTGCTCTCTGTATAACTAGTGGTACAGATTTAATCAAAAGAGGAGTTTGTCTCCTCACAATGAGCATGAAACTTCTGCATACTATGTTGACATGATATTGATTGTAAAAGACACTTAGTAAACATTATCAGTAAAGAATTTATTGTAACATGAATATTCTTAAATAAATCACGTGCATAACTCTTGCAAAACTATCAATTTAGAGACCTTTTTAGGCTGACAGTTAATCCAATTCTTATAATGAAGAAACTATGATCTGAGATGATGTGATGGCTATAGGTTATAGACTTAGAAAGCATAGGTTGGAATCTGGCTCTGATCTTGACTAGTTGGATTACTTTGGGTGAGTCACTTCTTTTTCTGGGCCTCAGTTTCCTCAACCTTAAAGTAGGGTTAGAAATATATTGCTTCTATATTGTGAAGACTAATGTGATGATGTATGTAAAGTGCCTTGTCTATCGCATACTAGGCCCTTAAATGTTAATTTTTCTTTTACCTTTCCTTTGGTCTTATTAAAAATATACCTTATCCCTCTCTACGATCCTACATGTGATGACTATAATCAGGTTTGAATAGTTCTCTAACCATATAATTAATATAATAATTAATGCAATGAATTTTTTTTTTTTTTTGAGACAGAGTCTCGCTTTGTTGCCCAGGCTAGAGTGAGTGCCATGGCATCAGCGTAGCTCACAGCAACCTCAAACTCCTGGGCTCAAGCAATCCTTCTGCCTCAGCCTCCCGAGTAGCTGGGGCCACCATGGCCGGCTAATTTTTTCTATATATATTAGTTGGCCAATTAATTTCTTTCTATTTATAGTAGAGACGGGGTCTCGCTCTTGCTCAGGCTGGTTTCGAACTCCTGACCTCGAGCAATCTGCCCGCCTCGGCCTCCCAGAGTGCTAGGATTACAGGTGTGAGCCATCGCACCTGGCCTGCAATGAATATTACTATATTGTTCTTAATATAATATAATTAAGGCAATGTTTTAAAGATTTAACATTATTAAGGATTGGATTTCATAGTACTAACATATGGAAATGTGCCATATTTGAAAAATTACTGATGTTATTCATTAGTATTCAGTATTTTTTGCTCTAGATTCTTGAGTCCCTCAATCAGTATCTTTTTAAAGAAGGTTTTGTCTTTCTTGGAAGGTTAATTTTCTAAGGTAATCATTTAACTTACTTTGTTTTATTCATTAAAATAAACTTTAATATGGCCGGGCGCGGTGGCTCACGCCTGTAATCCTAGCACTCTGGGAGGCCGAGGCGGGCGGATTGCTCAAGGTCGGGAGTTCGAAACCAGCCTGAGCAAGACCCCGTCTCTACTAAAAAAATAGAAAGAAATTAATTGACCAACTAAAAGTATATATACAAAAAATTAGCCGGGCATGGTGGTGCATGCCTGTAGTCCCAGCTACTCGGGAGGCTGAGGCAGGAGGATCGCTTGAGCCCAGGAGTTTGAGGTTGCTGTGAGCTAGGCTGACGCCACGGCACTCACTCTAGCCTGGGCAACAAAAAGTGAGACTCTGTCTCAAAAAAAAAAAAATAAATAAATAAACTTTAATAATTTGAGTAAATAAATAAATATCAGCTATGCAAAGTTTCATTGTGAACTCAAAGCAAGGCCTGTGGAGCATCTGCTTTATTGTTATAAATTCAAGAAGTGTCAACAGCTTATGTATCATATTTTGAATTTCTAGTGAGAGCTGTAAGGTGTAGGATCACTGGCTCTTTATAAATACAAGTCATTTAATACCCTACACATAGCTGAACAGTAGCCAAACTTGAGTTCTCAGATACAGTAGTGACTGACTATGTCATGTCATCATATTTGGATACCATCTGTTCCTTCTCATCTGCCTTTTCCAATTGGTTTAGGACTAAATAAACTATGAGAATATCCAGGCAAGGAAAAGAGATAGGACTTTTTGCTATATAGTCAAAATCTACTCCATTAGATTTTAAGTTCTTAGATGGTATGAGAAAGGTACAAGAATAGAGAGAGATAATATTGTTAGTGTCTAAATCTGTTCTAACATGAGGCTTATTCTTTGTGGGGAAGGGCAAAGGTTTTGTAAACTAGCGCACATGGCCTCCTTTTGACAGGCCCAAGATAGTGTTTCTGAAAGTGCTTTAGGCAGTATCATATACTAAGAATTACTGGACCTTTGTTGATTGCTACAAATTGGCTATCATTTTGTGTTTTCAGCATCATTGAGAACCAGCTTTTTTCCTTTTTGAAGTGATATGTTTTTAAAAGCATTAAGCAGCACAGTTATACATTTTCTCTAGCAGTGCTGTATAATTTAGGAGCAGGAGTGGGATGGAAAAAGCAGATGGTTGGGTTTGGTATTGTCTGGATGCACAGTTAGTAAGGGAGTCAGTGTCACGTAATGGTTATTAGCATGGGTTTGGGAGTTGCACAGGCTGGATAACTTTGGGCAAGTACCTTTATCTTTCTAAGCTCCAATTTCCACATCTATACAAGGGAGTAATAATAGTATCTACCCACCTTTGTAAGATTATTGTGAGCATTAAATAAGATGAATGCAAATAAAGTGGTCGTCAGCACAAATCCTGGCATATAGTTTTAAGGCACTATTTTGATTTTGTTGTTACTAGGATCAGGGGAATTGAAGAAGTAAGGTTATTAGTGAGAGTCTAATTGAAATGATAGGGAGGTTCAATCTGGCAAGGAAGAAAGTGAAACTAGAAGGAATATTAGAAACTGGAGAATAAGAAGATATTAAGATATTAGAGATGTGATGAGGGTAGGAAATGGGCTTAATAATAGAAAAATGGAAACATAAGAGTTTATGGCCAAGAAGTGAGATCACAGAGTTTGAGATTATGTAAGTGGAGCATTTCCAGGTAATAAGATTCAGCCTTTGACAATAGGAGTAGGTGGCTGATATGAAGTGGAGACATATTCATTTTATATCAACAAATATTTATGAAGCTCTAACTGTGTACTGCTGTGGTAGGCACTGGAGAATGTGAAATTTGGGCAAAACATCCTTGGATTAGAGGAAGTTAGAAACCAGCTATTGGTCACTTACTTGAATGGTGAAGTTTACTATCACAATGCCAAAAGCTGAGAGAACAAAGAAGACTATGCAACTTTCACTATAACAAAGAATATTTGAGTAGATTGACTTGTTTTTCATTGGTTTAAGATATTACTATAAATGGCTCTTTAAAATAGGTGCATCTCCCAGTGGGGATAAAATAATTAGTAACATTAATTTAGAATTTAAAAGATAGCTGTCCTAAATTCATTTATTTAACTAGTCTTATTTTTTTCTCCTTTTTTGTCTTTAGCCACTAGTGTACAGATTAGATGATTAACCCAGTTCTTTTTACTTTTTACTCTTTTTACCTTTAGAGTAATGATTTGTTTTCTTTTTGTTTCTGAGTGAATATCCTAGACAAGGAGCATGTTTGAGAGAATAGCACAATTGGGGCAAAAAGAAACAACTCAAGTTGTAACCATGATGATTATTTCTTGTTCTGGACTTTGTTTGTTGAGACAGAATCTTACTCTGTTGCCTAGGCTAGAGTGAGTGCCGTAGTGTCAGCCTAGCTCACAGCAACCTCAAAGTCCTGGGCTCAAACAATCCTTCTGCCTCAACCTCCTGAGTAGCTGGGACTACAGGCATGTGCCACTATGCCCGGCTAATGTTTTATATATATATTTTAGTCAGCCAATTAATTTCTTTCTATTTTTAGTAGAGACAGTGTCTCGCTTTTGCTGAGGCTGGTTTCGAACTCCTGACTTTGAGCGATCCTCCTGCCTTGGCCTCCCAGAGTGCTAGGATTATAGATGTGAGCCACTGCACCCGGCCTTGTTCTGGACTTTTCAATTGAAAATTGTAGGTTTTGAAGTCTGGGAAACTTATTTTGTAGAAAAACAAAAAAGATAATGTTGATTAAACATTTATTTAAAGAAAAGTACCATATAAAATAGCAGTAAAGTAAATTTGGTACTGTTGACTCCCTCAGTTCTGATTGTTTTTTGATTTCTTCCAGTCAATGATGGTAGCATAGATCCATACATACTTGCTTTATTTACAGTGACTGTGACTAAAGTCAGCAGGAGATTATAGCACGTTCACAGCCTCAAGACTTTCCCAGGCTTGCAAGTTAAGAACCCTCACTTTAATGCACAACCAAGTCTACTCTTCTCAGTATCTCTTTTGTGTGATATGCAGCTCTTTCCCAAATTCCTCCTCACTTTACTCTGATGTACATTTAAGTAGACTTACTGTTGTTCCATCCCTGCTATTTTTGTCATATTACTTTTAACATTGTCATTATGAACAAGAGTCCTGTTGCCAGGACTAACAGAAGTAGTGAACACATGCTGTCTGATGTCAGATGGACTTTGTGCTTCATTCAGGCATACTGTTACTGTGCACTTGGCTCATTTCACTCTTGTTGTCTAAAAAAGTGTTAAGATTCTGCAGTCTTCTTTTCTTCTTTTGACTCTCCCTCTATTGTGGTGACCCAATATTTGGTCCCAGAATCACCTGGAAACTTGTTAGAAATCAGATTCTCAGGCCTCACCAAGACCAACTGAACCAGACTCTCTGGGAGTGGGGCTCAATGTTAACAAGTGCTCCAAGGTGATTCTGATAAATGCTAAAGTTTGAGAACCACTGCTCTAGCATTTTGTTATTACCCAACTTGTATACATTTATATGAATTCACTGACTTAATATATAATACTTATGCTAAGCTCAATGTATAGGTTGAAAGTATGAAATTACCATTGTTGTAGGTCAATAATGATCTAATGTTGGCAATTTCATATGGCTCAACTAATAGTTGATTTGTCTAACTCAGGGTTTCTTAGGCATATTTGTCGAGATTTGACATTCTTTGTTGTAGTCAGCTGTCCTATGCATTGTAGGATGTTGAGCAGCATCCCTGGTTTCTCCCTACTAGATTACAGTAACATTTCCCAAGTTGTGAGATCAAAAATGTCTCCAGACACTAAGGGATTGGGGAAGTGTATGTGGGAGGATTGCTCCCGGGTGAGAACTACTAGCTAATCCAGTTGCATTCTCTTCTAATTCATAATACCCAATGCACTACCCATAATATATCCATTTTTTCCCCTGCGTGAGAGAAGGGTCAGATATAAATTGATTATATAAATTAAATTTAGTTTTTATGTTTGATAGAAATTATGGTGATTGTTTAGGTTCATTATATATTTTTTCATGTCTTGTTTATAGTGAGCAATGTCAGCCTATAGACTAGTATTATTTGTTTTTTAAAAATCTTAATTGCTATCAAAGTCTAAATGACAATTTGATTTTCTTTCTCTTACTAAGTAACTTGCTCATTTTGTTTGGATGCCCAAAGGATTTTTTCTTTTCTTTAAAGCTCAACAGTAGATCTTCATGTTGGTTATACTGGGTTGATTTTTGTCAGGTATATGATATTTTTTTAATTACAGGAAAGGTTTTTTTTCTTTTTAACTTTTAAAAAATCCTTCCCTTGTATTGGTTTTCTTCTTCAGCAACTCTCAAATCCAATTACTTTCTTTCAAATCTTTTTTATCTTTTTAAAATTTTAAATAATTTTTAACCTTTTATTTCTCTTGAGGCATCATCCATTGTATTCATTTATCTTCTCTTCTTTCTAGTTTAGTCTTCTTTTCTGAAACATTTCTTCCAATTTGTTCCTGAGTTTCCTCTACCACTGTAGTTCAGTTTACATTTTCTATAATTTTATTACCTCATTTCTGAATTATTCATGTGGTTTTTCGTAACATATGCATTTAATTTTTTTTTTTGCCCAGGGAGATATAGTAGGTTATAGTTATCTGTTTTGTAGGCATGTCTGTCTTTCATTGTCTTTAGGAATATTAGTTTGCTTCTTATTCTCTCTTTTTTTTAAAAAAAATTACATATGGAATCTGTGATCTTTACTTCCCATTTTTATGTGAATTTGGTTTTAATAAACCTTAGAAGGAGATTTGCTTCAGGACTTAAGACATGTAAATAAATACAGCTTCCAAATAGCTTTTCTAATTTCAGGTTTTAGAGCTACTTTTTTGTGTTTTTGTAGTATTTAAAATAGGATGCCTTACTTTCTGTGGTTTCCTGGTTCTGTTTCTCTTCTGCACTTTTATTTGGACCTTCTTTTTTTTGCATGTAGGATCTGTTATTACTGTGTCAATTTGGATTTTATTTCCTAGAACTTTTCTTTAATGTGGGCCTTTGTTCTAGAAGTTTTGAAAGTTCATGGGGATAAGACTACTCCTTCAGGTATTACTGTGGACTTACCCTGCTCATTAGCTGTTGGAGTATACAAAACCATGTACATCTTTAGCTATTGTCCATTAATGCATGTATTTTTGGTTTGTGTGGGAAATCTTATGTAATTATGGTGTAGATGCTGTGCATGAGGTTTGTTTTTAAAATTTTACTCTCCTAGTTGCTCTGTTTTTTCCTGAGGGATTCAGGGAATTTCAAAAACTCTGTGTTCACTGCTGTTTTCTTTCTAGGTACCCTTTCATCAGTCTTTCTTTTTGTATCCATATACTTTATTTTGCACAAGTTTATTGAAATATTGATGTACAACGAATTACATTTATTTAAAGTATACAATTTTATGAGTTTTCAATTGTTTCATGGGCATTTCAAAATGCCCATGAAACCCTCACTGTGACCAAAATAATAAACATATCCATCACCCCAGAAAGTTTCCTCATGCCCCATGGAACCTGGCCTTCATTCTCCTTTCTTCATCCCCAGGCAACACTGATCCGCTTTCTGCCACTGTAGTTCAGTTTGAATTTTATATAATTTTATATAAAATCAAACCATAAAGTAGTTCTTTTTTGGTATGGCTTTTTTCATTTGGCGTAATTATTTTGAAATTCATCCATGTTGTATGTATTAGTATTTCATTCCTTTTTATTGCTATGTGGATATATCACTATATGAATATATCACAATTTGATTATCTGTTCACTTGTTAGTGAAAATTTGAGTTGTTTCTAGTTTTTGTCTATTACAAACAAAGATACTATGAATATTTTTGTTCCAGTGTTTGTGTGAATATATGATTTCATTTCCCTTAGGTAAATATCTAGGAGTGGAATGTCTGGGTTGTTTGGTAGTTATATGTGTAACCTTTAAAGAAATTGTCAAACTTTCCAAAGTGATTATACTATTTTATATTCCACCAGTAGTGTATGAGAGTGCCAGTTCCTCCTCATCCTTGCCAACATTTGTTATATTCAGTCTTTATAATTTCAGTTGTTCTAGTGAATGTGTAGTGATATTGTAGCTGCTATTTGAATTTATCCAATGATTAATTTTATAGAGCATTTTTTTTCAGGTGTTTATTTGCCATTGGTATATTTTCTCTGGTGAATTATCCAAATCTTTTGTTCACTTTTTATTGGATGTTCTTGTTATCAAGTTTAAGAATCTTTATACATTCTTGATACAAATTGTTGAATATATGTTTTGCAAATATTTTATTCCAGTATATGCTTTACCTTTTCATTTTTTTTTAAGTCTTTGAAAAGCAAGCATTTTTAATTGTGATGAAGTTCATTTGGTTGTTTTTTTAATCTTTTATGCTTTATGCTTTTTGTGTCCTGTTTAAGAAATCTTGTCAAACCTGAGTTCACTAAGATTTTCTGCTAAGTTTTCATTTAGAAGTCTTATAGTATTGGCTGTTACACTCAAGCCCGCATGCAATCTGCTTTGTATTAATTTTTGTGTATTGTTTCAGGTCGAGGAGTGATTCACTGTGTTTGCATATGTCAATTTGTGTTCTACCACCACTGTTGAAAAGATTATCAGTTCCTTATTGAATTGTCCTTCCATCTTTGTGAAAATTCAATTACCCATTTATGTTAGAGTCTATTTTGGGACTCTCCATTCTTTTCCATTGATTTATATGCCAGTGCCACATTATCTTGTTCATTGTAGCTCTATAATAGGTTTGAAATCAAACAGTATTAGCCCTATACATTTTTTTTTTCAAATTTGTTTTGGCTATTTTATATCCTTTTCATTTCCACATACATTTTAGAATAAACTTATTCATTTCTATGAAATGGCTGCTGGGATTTAGAATGGGATTATTTTGAATCTGTACTTCAATTTGGGAGATTGACATCTTAACAATATAGAATCTTTAATCCTTGAATTCTTAATATTTTCTCATACATTTGGGTCTTCTTTATTCCTTTCAGCATGTTCTATAATTTTTGATCTATAGATATTGTACATCTTTTGCCGCATTTTCCAAATATATTTTATATTTTTATGTTTATGTAAATTTGGTTACTTTTAAAATAACAATTTATAATTTTTCTTTTATATAGAGATACGGTTGACTTTTATATATTGAACTTGTATTCTGCCACACTGTAGACTCACTTATTAACTGTTAGCTATTTTGTAGATTACTTAGGCTTTTTGCTGTAGGCAATCATGTTTTTTGTGAATAAAGACAATTTAACTTCTTCCTTTCCAATCTGTAAATCTTTTATTTTTCTTGCTTTATTGCACTGGCTCAGATCGCCAACATATTGTTGGTATAAAAGTGGTCATGGTGAACATCCTTGCCTTGTTCCTGATTAGGGGGAAAGCATTCCTTCTTTCACCATTAAGTATGATGCCAGTCATAAGTTTTTTGTAGATATTCTTTATCTGGATGAGGAAATTCCTTCTGTTTCTAGTTTGCTGATACTTTTATTAAATCATGAGTGGATGTTGGATTTGTCAGATTCTGAATGTATTTTCCTGGATAGAGCTGGAACCCATTCTACTATTGGTAAGTGAAGTATCCTAAGAATGGAAAAACAAACACCACATGTACTAAGCAGAAATTGGTATTAACTGATCAACCCCTAAGTGGATATATAGGAATAATATTTATCGAGTGTTGGGCAGGTAGGAGGGGGAGGAGGGGATGGATATATACATACATAATGAGTGAGATGTACACTATCTAGGGGATGGTCATGCTTGAAGCTCTGACTCAAGGGGGTAGGGGGACCAGGACAATATATGTAACCTTAACATTTGTACCCCCATAAGATGCTGAAATAAAAAAGAAATAAAAAAAAAAAGAAATAATACAGAAATATCCATGTACCCTTTACCCAGTTTCTCCCTATGATAACATCTTGAAAAACTGTGTTACAATATCACAACCAGGATATTGATGTTGATACAGTCATAATACCTAAGATTTCCATCACCATAGGATCACTCATATTATACTTTTATAGTCACACTTATTTCCTTCCTGCCTCTATATCCCTCTTTAACTCCTGGAAACCATTAGTTTGTTCTCCATTCATATAATTTTTTCATTTCATGAATGCTATAGAAATGATATTATATAGTATGTAACCTTTTGGGATTGACTTTTTTTACTTAGCATAATTTTTTGGAGATTAATTCAGGTTGTTACACATATTATTAGTTTGTTCCTTTTTATTGCTGAGTAACATTCCATGGTATGGACGTACCACAGTTTGTTTAACCAGTCATCTGTTTAAGGACATATGATTGTTTCCTTTTTTGTTTTGTTTTGTTCAAATACAGCTGTTACAAACATTCATTCACAGGTTTTGTGTGAACATAGGTTTTCAATAAACATTCATCCACAGGTTTTTGTGCGAACATAAGTTTCCATTTCTTTGGGCTAAATACCCGAGACTGAATTTGCTGGCTTGCATGATGTTACATTTAGTTTTTAAAGAAGCTACCAAACTGTTTTCCAGAGCAGCTGTACCAGTTTATATTCTCAACAGCAATGAATGAGTGATCCAGTATCTTTGTTTTTGGTAATGTCATTATTTTTCCTTTAGCCATTCTAATAAGTGTGTAGTGATATTTCATTTTGCTTTTACTTTGTATTTGCTTGATGATAGGAATTGTTTTAAACCTGTGTATGAATTTGGGGAGAATTGACATATTTATTATGTTAAACTTCCCAGTGCATCAGCAAAGCATGTCTTTCTAATTGTTTAGATCTCCTTTGATTTCTTTCATCAATATTGTGTAATTTTCAGCATACAAATACTGTACATATTTTGTTAGTATTTCTTTTTTTTTGAGTGCTTATAAATGATATTGAATCTGAAATTTCAGCACCCATGTGTTGAATTTTGTCAAATGTTTTCTCTGAATTTATATGATCACGTGATTTTTTCTTTAGCTTGTTAATATGATGGATTACAGTGATTTTGAGCTTCATCAAATGATTTAGAAAGTGTTACCCCCCCATTCTCTTTTCCGGGAGAAATTGTTTAGAATAGTGTTAATTCTTCACTAAATGTTTGGTAAAATTCTCCAGTGAAACCATCTGGGCATGGAGATTTTTGTAGGAGTTTGAAAATATGAATTCAATTTCCTTAATAGATGTAGTACTATTCAGATCTATTTCATATTGGATGAGTTGTGATTGTTTATGTATTTTGAGGCATCAGTCCATTTTGTCTTAAGTTGTCAACTTGTATGTGTAGAATTACTCATAGCAGTCATTTATTATCCTTTTGATATCTGTACAGTCTGTAGTGATATCTACTGTTTCAATCCTGATGTTGGTAATATGTGTCTTGTTTTTTTCTTTGTCATTCTTGCTAGAGGTTAATTGATTTTATTGATTTTTTAAAACAACTATGTCTTTGTTTTCTTCCTTTTCTGTGTTGTTTTCTGTTTTTATTTTTATTAATTTCTGTTCTTTATTATTTCTTTTGATTTGAGATTTTCCCTCTTTCCTAATGTATGCATTTAGTGCTATGTATTTCCCTCTTTGCACTGTTTTAGCTGTGTCCCACAAATGCTGATTTGATGTATTTTCATTTCAGTTCAAGTATTTTAAAAGTTTCCTCAAGACTTCCACTTTGACCCATGGAGTATGTATAAGTATGTTGTTTAGTTTCCAAGAGTTTAGGGATTTTTCTGTTATTTATTTCTGGTTTGATTCCATTTTGGTCAGAGAAAAATCTCTTATTTCAATTTTTGAAAATTTGTTGAAGTTTGTTTTATGGTCTAGGATGTAGTCTGTCTTGATATATGTTCTTTGGGCCCTTAGTTAGAATGTGTATTCTGCTATGATTGGATGGCATGTTCCATAAATGTCTATTAGATCTTGGTTGATGGGACTGTTGAATTTTTCTGTATACTTGCTGATTTTCTGTGTAGTTGTCCTATCAATTGTTGAGAGAGGTATATTGAAATCTCCACCTGTACCTATGTATTTATCTATTTCTCCTTTCAAGTCTATCAGTTTTTGCTTCACATATTTTACAACCTTGTTTGGTAAATATACATTTAGGTTTGCTATGTCTCTTGATGGATTGCCTCTTTTATCATTTTATAATGTCTGTATCTGTCTGCAGTGATTTTCTTTTCTATAAAGTTTACTTTATCTGATATTAATATAGCCACTCCTGCTTTCTTTTGATTCTCACTTCTATAATACATCATTTTTCATTCTTTACTTTCAACCTACTGATAAGTGTTATATTTGAAATGGGTTTCCTGTAGACTGCATATAATTGAGTCATATTTTTTAGTCCACTCTGCCAATCCCTGCCTTTTAATTTATGTATTTAGGCCATTTATATTTAATATAATTATTGATATTTTAGGGTTAAAGTCTGCCATTTTATTTTTTGTTTCCCGTTGTTCTCTCTCTCTCTCTTTTGTTTTTCTTTTCTTTTTTTTTTTTTTGCCTTCCTGTGTAATGCTTTGTCTTCTCGTCTACGAGGTATTAGAGATCATGTTCTTTTTTCACTAATTGCAAGTTAGTGAATAAAATTCACCAATGTTTAATATTAAATATTCCTAATATTCATCCAGCTTGTCATCTACTCATCCATCCTTTCAAGAGATACTTACTGAATTTCTGCTCTGGGTTAGTATTATCATATTAAACATCACTTTTTCAGATTATTCTCTTTCTCAGTTCTTTAGTAGTATATTTATTCTCTGTGGCTACTGCAACAAATTACCACAAATTGGGTGGCTTAAAACAACAGAAAATTATTCTCTCATAGTTTTGCAGAACAGAAGTCTGAAATTAAGTTGTCAGCAGGGCTCTAGGGGAGAATCCATTCTTGCCTCTTCCAGCTTCTTGTGGTTGTCAGGATTCCTGGATTGTGGTTGCATCACTTTAATTTCTGTGGTCAAATTGCCTTCTCCTAATCTGTCGTCTTCTCTGAATGTCTCTTTTAAGGACAATTGTTATTGGATTTAGGGTCTAGCCAGATAATCCAAGATGACTGCTTCAACTCAAGATCCTTTTACATGTGCTGGTCTGATATATATATTTTATAACTATAAATCCATTTGAAGAGATAAGAATAATTTGTTAAGTAAATAAATATTATGGCATCAGCAATTAATATTTAAGTTGGTGTTAGTTAAGAATAGGTGGAATTTCTCTCTGTGGTGATGCCATATTTACTAGCATTTTTTTGATGTATATTTCAAGTACTTGTAGAACTTACGTCACTTAGGTTATATTTTAAAGAAAAAACATTTTTGCAGTTTATGGAAATGGTTCAGAAGAATCTGAATACTTTTTTTTGAAGTATTTAGGTTACTCAGAATATCACTGAAATTATTTTGATAGAGCATTAATGAATTTTACATCAAAAAGTTATTGTATAAATATATCCTACTGAAATATATTAAGAGTATTGAGTTATCTTTAAGAAATTTCTGGCAACTCATGGAGTCAGTCTAGTGCAACAAGTAATTTCAGTGTACTAAAAGGAAGTTGTGTGATTTTTCTGTGGTTGGTTTTATTGCTTTCCCTGTTGCTGTGATTATTAATATTTTACCAGAATAAAATTTAGTGATTTATATTTTTATAAAGTACAGCAAACTCACAAATAAAAAATGAGGTAGAATTTTAAAGTGAGTGATAATAGTTTCATGATTTTTAGACTTAAGACATGTATATAAATAGTTTCAGAAGACATATATAACTAGCATAAGCATAACTAATATCTTCAGGTATTTGTTATAAGATTCACTTAGTAAAATTTCAGTTCTGATTTTATTTTTATATCTAAATGATGTGTTGATGTGTTTCATGTTTAAAACTTTGTCAGAAGTCTGAGTGCTTATCATTCAAAACAGTCGTTTTCAGATTAATCCATGCTTTTTATAACTGTGGACCAGGAATTCAGCTTACAATTACAAATTTTAAATTTGTGTCTTCTTTGTAAGTGCTGGTCAAGATATCCAAGGAACGAGCGTGATTGCAAATCTTCCATTTTTGATGCGGCAGAATCCTGCTGAGACACTTCGGAGAGTCTTGCCAAAAGTCAGAGTAAGTTGGTATGAAATAAGATTTGAATTTCCCATTTTTTCCCCAGTAACATGTTGTCATTGTTGGGAGAATACTTTGGAGCTTTGATGGCTGATCTTTTGTACCTAATAATTGAGTGGGGGAAGTATTATTATATACATTTGAATTATGATGAAAATATTTAGGGAAATTAGCTGATAGAAATGGAGAAGTCTTGATCTTAAGTTGTAAAGTTTTCTTTAGTCATTTTCCCAGTAGAGACATTTTAATAAAGCACGCTTTCAGTAGCTCAGATAAACCTCTTAATTATTCTTATAAAATCATAGGTAACCCCTTTTCCTCCCCAAACACTATAACTGTTATTAGTGATAAGGGTTCTGAGAGTAAAGAATAGGAGACAATGAGATAAAGTAATATAGTAACTGGGGTTGGTGTGGGGGGTACACTTGTGCATCAGGAGGTCAAGGAAAGCCTCTTTGAGTTGCTGAAAACTGAAGGGATGGGAGGAAGCAGCCATTTGAGAGTCAGGAATGAATAGTCCAGGTAGAGAGAACAGAAGATAGCTCTAAGGTGAAAGGTAGAACTGAGAGAGGCAAATGTGGCTGGAATCCAATGGATAGGGTTGGGTGTGACTTGAAAACAGATTAGAGAAATGGTCAATGATGAGCATGCAGGATTTGGTTTTCATTCCTAGGGCAGTGGAAAGCCATGAAAGGCTTTAAGCAGAGCAGTTTACATTTTACAATGATCATTTTGGTTATTTTATGGAGAATGGATTGGAATGAGACAATTAGAGAGCTTCAGCACTGGTCCTTGTGTTATTTTTATTTATTTTTAAGAGATGGAGTCTCACTCTGTCACTCAAGCTAGAACTCCTGGGCTCAAGTGATCCTCCTGCCTTAGCCTCCTGAGTAGCTAGGACTACAGGAGTGTACCACCACACCAGCTAATTTTCTTTTTTGTAGTGACAGGATCACACTATGTTGCTCAGGCTGGTCTCGAACTCCTGACCTCCAGTAATCCTCCTGCCTCAACCTCCTAAAGTGCTGGGATTGTAGACATGAGCCACCGTGCCTGGCCCCTCACATTGTTTGATGGTGGCTAGTATTAGGACAACCAATTAGGATAATAGATAGTAGCAGTCATATCTGAGATATATTTATTGATGTAAAATGAGCAGAACTTCATAATGAATTAGATTTGGGAAATGAGGGATGACTTCCAGATTTCTGATTTGAGCATTGCTATGGTTCTGCTGGTTTTCAACATATTGGTTGATAGTCTGTTAAATCCATAGGGAAAAATAATTTGAGTACTTACCAATACTGGTAGTCTATGAATGATTCACTTTTAGAGAATTTAAAGTATTTAACAGTAAATATTTTATGCAAAAAGTTAATCATTCTCAAGATTCTTAGCACATTTATAACAGTAATATATACAGCTTTTAGAGCTGGCCTTTACCTTACAGAATATAAGATAAAGTGATGTTGGAGATTTTTCTGGCTTTATGTATTATAAGCTTTGACCAGTGATATTTTCATTTTACTACATTTGCATTTTGTCCTTATAATAATGTATTAACTGAAAAATGGTTTTTAAAATAAGTTACTATTTTTACTGTTTCAGAGAAGAAGGAATTTAAGGTTAAAATAAAATGACGAAACAGAGTTAGGATTATAATTCTAATCATAGTACTTCCACAGTTTCGATTAAGTCATCTCAAGGTTAAATTTTTTTTTTTTTAGTTTTTGAAGTACACATGGGAAGATTTATTTTTCTTTTGTAAAATAATTTTCAATTATGGGTATATAATAGTTGTATCAAGGTTAAATTTAACTGAGAATTTAGAAAGGAAATATTTTGACCTCCAATCTAAATTCCATAATTGTGGAGACACTTTTTAAATATAGTTGGGACAGTATTTTCATGTTATATGATTTAACCCTAACGTATCTTTTGAAAAAGAAATAACTTCTGTGGTCTTTGTTGATTAAGTGTTAATTCTTTTTCCACAGTATATTATATTGAAATCTTAGATGTTAGATTTTAATATTTAATTTGAACTTCTGGTTATCTAGAAGTGAAAGAAGTTGATTGTTAAGATAAATTTCTAAGATACCATGGTACTTTGTAAAATGTAGAACAGTAATGATATAATTACACCATGTAGTAAAGGTGACTCCTTTATAATTAAGTGCAGAAAAAGTCTCTACCTGTTGAGTTATTAAATTTATTTGTTTAAGTTACATTTCGGGAACCAAATATATATGTCTTAAAATTATATAATAGAAAGTGTGCAGTGCCAGGGACAGATAAAAATAACTATAGTGAATATTTATTGAGGACTTACTATGTGTCAGGCACTGTACTCTGTCAAACATTTTATACATTTTTGTCTGTGAATCCTCATAGCAGTTCTATAAGGGTCACTTGATAGAGGAAGAAACAACTTAAGTAACTTACCCAAAGTTGCAAAGCTAGTAAGTGGTAGAATTATGTTTCAATAGGAGGTCTGACTCTTGAGTGCTTGTTCTTAACTACTATACAACCTCCTCATTAGCTGATCATGACTGCAGTAGATGTATTATGTGTAATTTCACTTCTCAAGCCTTAGTCATCTTTCGTCCAGTTACTACGACAGCCTCCACACTGAATCTACTGCTTCCTCATTGCCTCCTAGAGCACACTCACCCAGAGTGATCTTTAAAGGCATCAGTTGTATCTTACTGCTTTCTTGCATGAAAACTCCTTCAGTAATGTGGCAGGCAGAATAATGCCCCCTCTGCAAAGGATATTTGGCCCTAATCCCTGGAAACTGGAAATGTTACCTTATTTGGAAAAAGGGTATTTTGTAGATGTGGTTAAGAATCTTGAGGTAGAGTATCCTGGATTATCTCAGTGGGGCCTAAATTCCATCACATGTGTCCTTATAAGAAGAAGGCAGAGGGTGATTTGACACATATCTGAAGAAGGCAGTGTGAAGATGGAGGCAGAGATTGGAGTGATGTGGCCACAAACCAAGGAATGACAGAAACCACCAGAAGCTGAAAGAAGCAAGAAATAGTTTCTACCCTAGATCTTTGGAGGAAGTGTGGCCTTGTCAATACTTTGATTTTGGCTGAGTGATACTGATTTAGGACTTCTGGCCTCTAGAATTGTGTGAGAATAAATTGTTGTGTTTTAAGCCACTGGTTTGTGGTAATTTGTTACAGTAGCCACAGGAAACTAAGACAAGTAACTTCTCATTTTAGGTAGAATAAAATTCCTTACCATGTTCTTTAATCACCCCACCTAGCTTTCTGACCTCATCATCTACCAGTCTTTTCTCTTTCTTGCATAAGGGCAGAATCTTTGTCAGTCTGGTTTATCACTGTATCCTCACAACCTGGAACAATGCCTAGAAAATAACAGACACTTAAAAAAATTTTAAATGAGTATTGGTTGAACTCAATATTCTGAGACAGTAAGTGTCTACCTGAAAGACTGATGATTGGCCTGATCCTTTGGTGACATTCTTGGATGAGAAGTAAAAAGAGAATATTAATGTATGGTATAATGCTGATTTATGTTTGTAGAGAGACTTTTTTTGGGGGGGTGAAGGGAGGGAAATAATAATAATAGAGAAAGTATAGTTTCTTAGAGAAACTATAGAGAAAGTATACTTTCTATAGAAAGTATAGAAAAGGGACATAATATAAAATCTGATTATTTGAGATCAGTGTATGTGGTCTAGCAGTTTTCTGATTCTGAAAAGAGTCATTGGTTCTACTTTTATTAATTTTGCATGATTTTATTTTTATTTATATAAGCAATAGGAAAATATAAATTTTTCCAAATGTGATGATTTATTATGGTATTTTATATCTATTGAATATAGGTAGATATTAATAAATCCTTTTTAAAAAAGATTTATTCTAAAATTTTTATAGAAAGGGTTTACTTTGTAAATAAAGATATTTGTGAATAAAAAGCTTAACTTTACTAAGTCCTATCTCAAGTAGTATAGTTAAGTGGACAAACAATACAATGGTTGAGCATTTCTAATTTGAAAATATGAAAGCCAAATGCCTAAAATCTGAAACTTTTTGAGCACTGACATGATGCTATACATGGAAATTCCACACCTGACCTCATGTGATGGGTCATAGTCAAAACACAGTTAAAACTTTGTTTCATGTACAAAATTATAAAAAATACTGTCTTAAAGTACTTTAAGTCTATGTGTATAAGTTATATATGAAACAAATGAATTTCATGTTTAGACTTAGGTCCCATCCCCAATATATCTCATTATATATGTGTAAATATTCCAAAATCCAAAACAGTCCAAAATCTGAAACACTTTTGATCCCAAGCATTTCAAATAAGGGGTACTCTAACCTGTAATAATATGTGGAACACTTACTGGGGGCCAGGGGGCAGGCGCTTAATATTTTAGACACATCCTTTCAAAAATCCTCATGACAACGCCACATGATGTATTTATATTCATTTTATAGTTGGAGAAAATAGATGTTTAAAAAATTCAGCATTTTTTACCAAGAAAAAGAAGTCTTACCTAAAGGAATTAAAGACATCATATAAACAAATGATATAAATTCCTTTATTCTTGTTTGCTCATGAAAAGGTGTCGGTCTTGCTCACTGTAGATGATATTTTCTGAGATAAGTTAAAAGTTAAGCTCTGAGAAGAGCAAAAGGATTTTGTGAAAGCAATGTCTTTGTACATAATAAGCAGATCCTGATGTCCCAGACCCCCTACAGATCATAGAAAGCCCACTCTAGAGTACAGTATTCTATTAACAGGCTGATGGACTCTCTCACATGGAGGATGGTGAGGAAGAAAGTGAACTGATTCCTATAATGTAAGGTTGGTGGAAGAATGAACAGGGTCAGAATTGACTTCATAAGGAGGTTTTATGGTCTGGAAAGCATAAGATTCTATAATTTTATTCTTCCAGTTCCCTAAGGAAACAGAGGTAGTATTAACCAAAGGAATTAAAGAATAGGATACAATTGCTCTTTCTTCTCTGGTTTACAGCTCAAAACTAAAGGTACATTGACCTCAGTGCATTTTGAGAATAATGTCCATGTTATGTTTTTTCTTTTTTTGGTCTTTCTTTCTTTTTTTTTTTTTTTATCATGTTTTTTATTTTTTTAAGCCAGTCAAATTTAGCAGAGGGGGTTGAATACCAACTTTAGTGACACTAATGTTAATAAGTTCTGATAACCCACTACCGTCGGACCAGTCATGTTTTTTCTTTTTATGAATATCTATTTGTATTTGAGGACAAAATAGATTGACATTACTAATTATTTTATGATAATAATTAAAGTTCTATGGAAACATTTACTGAGTGTATGGTTTTTCTGGGCATATAGAGTTATATAAGCTAATATTCCTAATGGACCTAAAAATATTGCCTTTTGCTAAATTCTAGTGGAGACTGGTATTCTTTTTTTTTTTTTTTTTTTTTTTTTTTGAGAGTGAGTGCCGTGGCGTCAGCCTAGCTCACAGCAACCTCAGACTCCTCCTGGGCTCAAGTGATCCTCCTGCCTCAGCCTCCCAAGTAGCTGGGACTACAGGCATGTACCACCATGCCCGGCTAATTTTTTGTGTATATATTTTTAGTTGGTCAATTAATTTCTTTCTATTTTTAGTAGAGACGGAGTCTCGCTCAGGCTGGTTTCGAACTCCCGACCTCAAGCAATCCGCCCGCCTCGGCCTCCCAGAGTGCTAGGATTACAGGCGTGAGCCACCACGCCTGGCCGAGACCGGTATTCTTACATGTGCTGCTTAGTCATTCAGTTATTTGTTATTTTTACCCTTTCCACTAATAAAAATGAAGTGGAACTTTGAAATTCTTTTTTTTTTTTTTTTTTTGAGATAGAGTCTCGCTTTGTTGCCCAGGCTAGAGTGAGTGCCATGGCATCATCCTAGCTCACAGCAACCTCAAACTCCTGGGCTCAAGCAATCCTTCTGCCTCAGCCTCCCGAGTAGCTGGGACTACAGGCATGCGCCACCATGCCTGGCTAATTTTTTCTATATATATTAGTTGGCCAATTGATTTCTTTCTATTTATAGTAGAGACGAGGGTCTCGCTCTTGCTCAGGCTGGTTTCGAACTCCTGACCTTGAGCAATCTGCTCGCCTTGACCTCCCAGAGTGCTAGGATTACAGGCGTGAGCCACTGCGCCCGGCCTGAAATTCTTTTTAATGTGTAGTTAAGCTTGTAAGAGAGTAAAGAATAGTTTCAGGGCTCAGAAACAAAGTAATCAGTTCCAGTTCCATTTAGGATCTAGCAAGCTGCAAGAAAATGTCACTCCCATTCTAATAACAATAGGTTATCCACAAAATCCACACAATCATAACTTTTCCTGAGCACATCAGAGCTGACCACAAAGCAGCCACGTGAGCTGTACTCAACAGAGGAACAAACTCCTCTGAGGAAAGAGAGGACACAGGGACACCGACTTGGCAGAGTATAGGAGGAAGAGATGGCCACCACATAAGGTGTTTAGAAAAATCAGCTAAGATTTTAACAAATTTTTAAAGAATGACTGTCAGCTCCATAGTTAATATCAGCTTAGAATAACTGGGAGCTCCAGACACAAGGGAGCTTTGCACTCACTTGCAAGCTCTTTTTCACAGGTCTCCACTGTTTGCTCTGTGAGAAAAGTTTGAGGAGGCAAGGCAGGAGACTAGAGTCCCCCTTTCTGATGTAGGTGTGATGGTGATTAGTTGCTGTTGAAGAGCAGGAGCTGACTCTGCCCACCTCCTCAGAACCTTCTCCTGATGAAATAAAAGTCTAAGCGAACCTCCCTGCTTCTAGAGCACAGGTGAAGATCCATTGCTTCTGTGGGAGTGGTAAGAACAAAACCACCTGCCTCCAGGACCACACAAAAATCACTACTTCTGGAAGAAGGGTGGAAGCATAAGCCTTTGGACCCTGAGGAGGGGTAGAGATGTTAGACCCAGGACTCTGTACTGATTTACACAGAGGTCTGCTAGCAGTAGAGAAGAAACTCGACCCTGCCAAAGACACCTCCCCCTTTGTACCCCCAAGATACAAAGTTATAGGGTAGAAATAGTGATAAAGCTCCATTCATGAGGCCAAGGTTTACAGGCCCTGCCTAAGGTGGGGCTGGACCAAGATCATTGAGAATCCCCTACATCCTAGCAGGTAGTAATGAGCAACAGTAGTCTACTGCTAGGGAAGGCACAGGGGTGCAGAGAGAGACCCCTGCTTAGAACTGTAGGTGGGGCAGGAACGCTGAGGAAAACCCTTTGGCACCCCAGTCTGCACGTTAAAAATGAGGTAACAAAGTGAAGTATCTCCAGAATGGAAAAACCAGCACCACATGTACTCACCAGCAAATTAGTATTAACAGATCAACACCTAAGTGGACATATAGGAGTAACATTTATCGGGTGTTGAGAGGGTGGGGGGGGGGAGGAGGGGATAGGTATATACAACCACGATGAGTAAGATGGCAACATTTGGGGGATGGACACGCTTGAAGCTCTTACTTGAGGGGGGTGGGGGGCATGGGCAATATATGTAACCTTAACACTTGTACCCCCATAATATGCTAAAATAAAAAAAATTTAAAAACTTAAAAAAATTGAGATAACAATTAGAGGAATTTGAAACCTTTGCTGCTGTCAAGATTTCCATGGCAACATCAAAACTCAAATTTAGCTCAACTCCTGACTAGACTTATTCAATCCCCTATACTCACAGCCTAGCAGAGGAGGCATGTCCACTTCTGAGCATAAATACCATTGCCTCCATTTTCACTAAATGTCCAACATTCAATCAAAAATTTCTAGGAAATTTTTGGAAAAATAAGGAAAAAAAAATTACCGAGACATAAAGCAAACAACAAATCTAGTATCATATAGTATCAGTGGTGACTCAGATGTTAGAAGTATTAGGGAATGTAACTATGATTAATATGTTTTAAAAATCCAGTAGAAAAACAACATGCATGGACATAGGGATTTTCAACAGAGAGAGGAACTATAAAACAATTAAATGGAAATGTTAGAAATAAAAAGGATGATATCAGTGATGAAGCATTCCTTTGATGGGCTTATCAACAGTTTGGACATAGTTGGGGAAAGAATGGGGGAACTTGAAGATAGAAATTATCCAACCTGAAACAGAGATAAAAAAAGAGTGAAAAAATAGAAGAGGATATCCAATAACTTGCAGACAGTATAGAGAGATTGAATATATATGCATTTGGGGTCTCAGAATGAGAAAAGAGGAAACAGGGAAGAAAAACTATTTGAAGAAATAATGGCCAAGACTTTTTTGAAATTAATGACAAACAATAAACCACTGATCCAAGAAGCTCAGAGGACCCCAAGCAGGATAAACACACACACACACACACACACACACACACACACACACACACACACACACACACACACTCTCACACTCCTAGACATATCAGAACCAAACTGCTGAAAATAAAATAAGAAACAATCTTGGAATCAGCTAGAGACAAAGAAAACATTACGTAGAGAAGAGCAAAGGTAAGAATTAAATAGATTTTTGACCAGAAACTATGTAGTCTACTGGACAGTAGAATATTATATAAAAAGTACCCAAAGCAGAAGGCAAGACACAAAATTAAACTTTAAAAAACCCCAGAAGTATATACCCAGTGAAAATATCTTTTAAGGATAAAGGCAAAATGTGTTTTCTTTTAGACAAACAGAAATTGAGGGATTAATTATTCCAGACCTATACTACAAGAAATGGTAAAGGAAGTTCTTTAGGCAAAAGTAATGTGATGCCAGATGGAAAGTTAGATTTACATGAATAAATGAAGAGCACCAGGCTGAGTGTGGTAGCTTATACCTCTTATCCTAGCACTTTGGGAGGCTAAGGCAGGAGGTCAGGAGTTTGAGACCAGCCTGGGTAACATAATGAGACACCCATCTCTACAAAAGATTAAAAAAAAATTAACTGGGCATAGTGGCACATGCCTATAGTCCCAGCTACTCGGAGGCTGGGGCAGGTGGATCACTTGAGCCCAGGAATTTGAGGTTGCTGTGAGCTATGATGATGTCACTGCACTTGCCTGGGTAACAGAGCAAGACACTGTCTCAAAAGAAAAAGAAAGGAAAGGGAAAGGGGAAAAGAGGAAAGAAAGGAAGAAAGGAAGGAAGGGAGGGAGGGAGGGAAGGAAGGAAGGAAGGAAGGAAGGAAGGAAGGAAGGAAGGAAGGAAGGGAAAGAAAGGAAAGAAAGAAAGAAAAGAAAGAGAGAGAGAGAGAGGAAGAAAGGAAGAAAAGAAAGAAAGAGAAAGAGAGAGAGAAGGAAAGAAAGGAAAGAACACCAGAAATGGTAAAAATCAGGGTAAACGTAAGAGAAATAATAGCAATTCTACACAAATTCTTTCAGAAAACACAGGAGGAAATAACTTCTTAAGTCATTCTATCAGGCCCAGCATTACCTTGATACCAAAATGGGACATAGACATTACAAAAAAAACTGTAGATATGTGTCTCTTATGAGCTTGGATACAAACATCTAAAAAATGACAAATCCAGCAATATGTCAAAAGGGTAGTATATATCATGACCAATTGGGGTTTATCTCAGGATTTCAGGGTGGTTTCAAAATTCAAAAACTAATCAATATAAATTATCCTATTAGCAAACTAAAAAAGAAACATCACCATCTAATCATCTCAGTAGATTTAGAAGAAGCATTTGACAAAATCCAACAACCATTCCTGGAGAAACAAAAATAAAACACAACTCAGCATGCTGGGAATAGATAGGAGCTTCCTCTGTGAAAAACTTACAGGTTCACTTAAAGGTGAAAGACTGAGTACCTTCCCCTAAGATGAGGAAAAAGCCAAGGTGTCTGCTGGGAAGAAAATATCTTCTTCCCACTTTTGTTTAACACTGTAATTATACATTTCAGCCATACAGTCAGGCAACAAAAGTAAATGAAAGGCACCCACATTGCAGAGGATCAAGTAAACTGTCTTTTTTTCCTCAGAAAATATTATCATCTATGTAAGAATCTATAAAAGAATACAGAAGGGTTGTAAGATACAAGATCAGTATACAAAAATCAATTGTATTCCTACATACCAGCAACAAACAATTGGAAAATGAAGTTTTCTTAAACTACCACAAAATGGCATTAAAGTATGTAATGCTTAGGGATTAATCTGATAAATGATATGCAAGACCTATATACTGAAAACTTAGTGAATGGAAAGGAATATCATGCTGATGGATCAGAAGACTCAATATTGTTAAGATGTCAGTTTGCCCCAGATCAATGTATATATTTAATGCAAAATAATAAAAATTCCAGCAAGGTAGGTTTTTTTTGGGGGGGGTGGGTAGGAAACGACAAGCTAATTCTAAAATTCATATGAAAATATAAAGGACCTAGAGTAGCCCAAACAACTTTGAAAAATAGAAACAAAGTTGGAGGGCTTATACTACCTGATCTCAAGGCATAATGCACAGCTACAACAATTAAGGACTATATGATACTGGTGTAAAGACATACAAAGAAGTCAATGGGACATATAAGGAGTTGAAAAAAAAAACGAGTTTAAAAAAAAGTCAGTTGACTTCCACACAGGTGCAAAGACAATTCATCATAGAAAGGATAGGCTTTTCAATGAATGATGCTGGAACAATTGGGGGGAAAATTCCATATCTTGCATCGTATATAAAAATGGACTCAAACTAAGTCATAGGCCTAAATGTTAAAAAATAAAATTGGAAAAATTTCTAGAAGACATCATAAGAAGAAATCTTTGTCACCTTGGGTTAGGCAAGATTTTCTTATGTATACCACTAAAAACATGATAGAAGAAGAAAAATTTGTTAAGTTTGATCTTTTCAGAAGACACTGTTCAGAGAATGAAAAGGCAAATCAGAATGGGAGAAAATATTTGTAAATCACATATGTGATAAAGGACAATGTGTTCAGATTATAAAAAGAAGTCTCAAAACTCAATAATATTAAAATAATCCAATATAAAGAAACAGGAAAATTTTGAAAGATACTTCACCAAAGAAGATTTGTGGATGACCAATAAACATAAGAAAGGATGTTCAACATCATTAGTCATCAGAAAACTGCAAATAAATCTACTAGCCAACTGTTAGAATTATCTGCACTATGGAAACTTCAAATGGGCTGAAAAAAAAAAAAAAAAAAAAGAATTATCTGCACTAAAAAACCTGACCATACCAAGTATTGGCAAGAAATGTGAAGCAACTCAAACACTACTGGTAGGAATATAAAATGGTACAACCACTTTGGAAAACAATTTTGATAATTTCTCAAAAATTTAAGCATATACCTATCTTCTGTATTACCCAGCCATTTCAATCCTAAGGATTAAGAGAAATTAAAGCATATGTTCATATAAAGACTTGAACATGAATGTGCTTTACAACTTTATTTGTAATAACTAAAACTGTAAATATCCAAATAACCATCAACAAGTGATAGATAAATAAATTATAGTATAACCATTCAGTGTTATAATACACTTTATATATTCTAAATCTACGACCTTTGTTGATTATGTATTAAAATATCTTCTTCCACTCTGGTTTATCCTAACGTTTTAGATTCTGTTTTGTAAACAACATGATTGAATTTTTAAAATCCAATCTGATACTCTTAATTAGAATATTTCACCCTTTTGCATTTAATGTAATTGCATATGTCCTTTTACTATTTGCTTTTTCTTTTTGTCAACTGCTCTGTGTTCCTTTTTCTCCTATTTTGTTTTTATGAATTGATGAAGTAATTTTATTATTCCACATTTCCTCCCTTTTGTTAGCATGGAAGTTATATACTCTTTTCTTTTGTTAGTGACCTTAAACATTACAGCAAAGACATGTTATCAAAGTTTAATATTTATAGGTATTTTTACCTTCTTCCTGGATAATACAAGAGCCTCCACTCTTTAATTCCATTTAATCCCCTTCTGATTTACATTATTGTTGTCAGCTATTTTAATTATTTATATATTTCAAGCCTCAGAGATATTATTGTTGTTTGATATAATCAAATTTAATTAGATTTATCCACATATTTATCATTTTATTTATTTTTTTGCCTATAGTATTTCTATTTGGAATTATTTTTCTTCTGTCACAAGAACACCCTTTAGTATTTTCTTTGGTACAAGTCTGCTGATGACAAATTCTCTGTTTTTATTATTCTAAAAAAGTATTTCATATTAATTTTAAATAGATATTTTTATTAGCATAGGATTTTACACTACCTATATGGGGATTTCTAGAAATATGTAGGCAAATTTATGACTTCTTAACTCTGCAGCTTATTTTCTTTTGTCATTTTTGGAAAATTCACAGACATATTTTCAAATGTGTTTCTGCCTAATTTTCTCCCTTCTCTTCTTCTAAGACTCCAATTTCACATATATTAGATCTTTTCATAATATCTTTTATGTCTTTTATGTTCTTTCTTTTCCATTCCTTTTTTTCTGTTTTGTGATTGATTTTGTGTGTTGAATCCTAAGCCATAGGATTGATTTTGTGTGTTGAATCTCCTGGTTCACTAATTCATGTGGGTCTAACCTGATTTTGATTATTGTAGTTTTTTGATCTAGAATTTCTACTTAGCTCCTTAAAATCTGCCATATCCTTTTTTATATACCTTACAACTATCATTGAAATTTTCAATTGTGTCTTACATCCACTTGAACTAACGTATGTATCACCAGTACCTGGAATACCTTTTGGTATTGCTCCTATTTTCTGTTGTTTCTGCTGGTTCTCATTCATGTTATGATATTATCATATGTCTGGATATTATTGATTTTGTGCTTGATCTTGTATTTGACAAATTATTTGTAGAAATAGTTTAAAGCCTAGGGGTATCTTTCTCTAGAAAGGAATATGTTTTCTTCTGGCAGACATTTAACTGTCCTAGAAATAAAGTCTCATTTACCCCAGTTTCAGGTATTATATGATTTGAAGTTGCTCTCCCCTGCAAAGGCCTATCTATTCAGGATTACCCTTACTCCTATTGCAGAGGGGATGTCAAAGAATTTACTTAGGCTCCGATTCTCTCAGGACCCTCTTCTAGAATCAGCAAGTACCCCAAGGGGAGAAAAAGGCCCCAAATTATATGGCCACTTTTCTGGATTTCTGTTGTCTCTTAGATCTTGGAAGGGTAATTTTTTACTACCTCATTAGTTTCCATATCCCTTTATGCAGATGATTTTTATATTTTATCCAGATTTAAAAACTATCCTTATCAGGAGAGTTGATTAGACTTACCTAGTCTGCCTTTAGTCTTAAAGAAGTTCCGTTTCCTTTTATTTTTCCTTCTTAGTTTAATCTCAGAATGATATTAACCCAATGTTTCATTTATATACTGGCATAGGTTCCATGTACACATATATACATCTACCATAGCCTGTTATCATCCCCACATCAATACAAATCAATTGATTATTTTCTATTGTTATGTTAGGAATAATTCAGAATCTAAAATATTTTGCCAAAGCACTGTGACATATCTCCTTATTTAAACTTGGAGTTCTTAAGCTGCCTTATTTTGTTGGGGTGAAATTATGTTTATAGTAGCAGTTCTCTACTTTTTGGCTATGTTTTCTTTGTAGGTAAGCTCATCTTGACCCTTGCCTTTAAATATCATCTATATAAATTTACTTATTTGTAGGAAGACCTTTTCAGAGTATCAGATCTGCATATACAACTCCCTGTTTGAAATCTCTACTTGGATGTCTCAAAGTTAACAAGTCCAAAATTGAGTTCATGGCATTTGCCTCAACACCTGGGCTTCCTCCATTATTCTAATGTGGGCTTCCTCCAGTCCCCTATTTTAATGTATACCACTGTTAGCCACCTGATTTATAAGCCAGGATTTTGAGAGTTATTTTTTGATAATCTTGGTTCTTTTACTGCTCATATAGTCTTGTTTTTTAATGTATTAAATATTTCTTAAATTCATCCACCTCTCTCCAGCCACACTGCCTCTACCCTAGTCCAAGCTATTATGAGGGTCTGCTCAGATAAGATGTCCAATGATCCTTACCTACTACCTTCCTCCCATGCTATCCTGCTTGCCTCCTTTTGATTCATTTTCAACTTTATAGTCAGCACAATATTTTAAAACATTTAAAACTACAATTTGTATATTCTCTTGCATAATGTTGCTAGGGCCCTACATAATTTGGGCTTTTTCACTTTCTCAACAACCACTCTTGCTCTGTGCTCTAGGCACCCTGATCTTTTAGTTTTTTGAATCAGCATTCTCCTCCTTCTCAATGCTAGAAATGCTGTCTTTCTTACTCTCTTGCTTTCCTATCTCCCTTATCATGCCCTTTCTCTTCACACAGGCCAATTGTCACTTCTCAGTGAAGTCTTCTCTGATACTCCAGAGGAGATCACCTGTTAGATTACCCTTAGAAAATTTTGTACTTCCCATCCTTACCTGTTATCACAATTTTAACAAGAGAATTAACAGTGTTGTTAGAATGTAAGCTCCATGAAGGACAGGGACAATGCTAGTCCTGCTCATTGCTAGGTTTCTAGTACCTAGCAGCAAGTGCCTTAAATGCAGCTAAATGAATATTTGTTGAATGTTTCAGTGTGTATAATCGGCAGGACTCATTCAAGGGTATTGGTCCTTATCTTTGGCTTTTTTCCAATTTCCCAGAATACTTAGTATGATTCTAGTTCTTAATAAATAACTTTGAACGAAATTAAAATTTTATTATTTTTAGAATTAAATTTTCTTTGGGCTACTTTAGAGAGAGGTTAGGGATAGAAGGTAAAATTATCATGACTGACTAGAAAAAAAGTCCTGTTTTCACTTGCTTATAGAAACTTGCCAGGTTTTATTGCTGCTGTTTTTCTTAAGAAAACATTTATGATTTTTTTCAAAAAATATTTGATTAATTAAAGTTTGCTATAATGTGGGTCATTTGAAATGTTAGTTACAGCTATCACATGCACTAAATGTTTCTTTGATAAACACATCTTTTCTTTGCAAAGTTTTAAATTTCTGCTTATATTTACATTTTAAACCTTACTTATGAAATTACCCATGATCCTAATTTTTTTATATTTAAAAATGACTTAGCAGAGTAGTCTAGCTAGAAGCTCAATTTCAAAACCATGGTCTTAAAATTTACTTATTTGTCTTGGTGTTCTTGTGATTTTGCATGGCAGGATATTTCATTGTACATTTATAATAGTCACATGATATTTGCTATTAGTATTGGTATTTCCATTATGGAAAGAGATCTTCAGGATATTTTTATGTGTACTTCCTCATGAACCTTGCTAATCACTGAAATACAGATTTAAAGGAAAGTAAAACATATCCCTTTGTTATTTCTATTTACTGTCTTCACTTTATTTTCTCTCCAGATTTTGATTTTCAATGCTCTTAGCTAGTTCTCTCTACCCTTTATTTTAATGTAGAGCATGGCAGTCAGGGATAGGGAAAAGAATGAGGCATCATAGTTAATTGTTAAAGGTATCTTAGAGTTGACATGTTCCAATTATTCATATTTAACTCAGTTTTAAAGTCTTTTATAAGTATTGTGATTTTTATAGTGAAAAGAGCTGTTCATTGTTATTGTTAATTACTGAAAATTCCCACATTTATGATCCTCAATACGCCAGATATTTTACATGTCTTCAATCTTCAATATTTTAATATTTAAGTCCCTATTATTTACTTTCAAAGTAATCAGGCATGTTATCTCTAAAGATGCACAAAGATACTTTGTAATTTTATAGTTCCTTTACCAGTTAACAGCACCATTCACAGTAAATGCTTTTTAGTTTTATTTAAGAAGATTAGTTTCAGAATTTGTGAATCTAAAATATTTGCTCTTTTGGAATAAACCAGTGATTTATTTAATGCTTCTTTATATTGTGTATTGTAAAGAGAAATCTTCTTGATAGATATAATGCAGGTTTTTTTGGAGACAGAGCTATTTGCCTCTCTACAAGGAATTTATTTATGTTTTCAAAAAATGCTTTCTTGTACCACTCATGCTAACTAAAGAATGAATTTAAACACAGAAGTGTCTAGTGCATTTTCCTTTCTTGACTGGGCATAGTTTTTAAATTCTGAAGTGTGCCATTAACTCATTAATAAAATGTCTCATTTCATTTTTGAGGAATTCAAGTTGGGATGCCAGCCATGTAATAGTATGTAAGAGAAATGGTAACTGGCATTAAGGCATACACTTAAGCAATAGAGGAATTTCCTTTTCAGTGTCTTCCAAGGTCCATGAGGATGCACACTTATTTATCCAGAGAGTATGGATCTCACTTATGTTTGTCCAGAGGGTGTGACTCTGTGGAGGAGAACACTTATTGGTAAGTATCAAACTCTTATTGTATTATGTTTCAGAAAAATGTTTAGAAATCAATTGATTTTTAGCAGTGATAAAGTCTCTTAGTCTGTGCTGGTTTCTTAACAGTGGACAGTCCCAGATGTTGAAGTCAGCACAACAAGAGAAAAACCCAAATCCTGATAAGACTTGAGGATTTTTCGAAACTTATATGCAAAATAGTTGGGGCAAATGTTGCTGCGGGAGTCAAGACTAAATAATACAGTAAGAAGATATGAAGTTGGAGAGCTTCTCATGTTCTTCTTTTGCATAAAGTATCCATACGTACAAAATCCAGGACTTTAATGGCTTTAAGAGGTGGCAGAATTGCATCTCTTGGAACTTAAGACAACAGACTCATGTGAACTGGAATGTACATTGTGGCCCTCACAATTTACTTTAATATTTCTTTGCAAAGTCCTTTCTGTTTCTTAATAAAAGCTGTGTCTTTTGAAACTTGTAAGTTGATGTATATTGGCCACATCAAATCTCTTAAAAGTGTTTTCCAAGTCCAAAGTTGTTAGTGTGGAACAAATGTTTGTTTTGGAAATAGTAAAACATGGGAGTATGGGAGGGTTTATTTCACAAACCAATTGCTGTTTCTGCTTATGCCTTAACATTCCTTTCTTTTTCTCCCAGTCAAGAACTCTTAAGCTCTATAAATGACTATTGGTTGAAAAAACTTGTAAAATAAGTTTGTGCATGTGATACAGAAGTTTAGAACAACACCCTCCCCTGCCCAATCAGACACCCTAATATGTGATAGATTTTTCTGGGAATTAACCATAGCACACAAACATTTGCCATAGCAAATGCCATGGCCAGATTTCTCACACTACCCCATGAAGGCTTAGGATAGATTTTAACCATGCCTTGATACACGATGAATGGAAATGAAAGCACAGAATCTGTGGGGAAAAATCTGGCAGACAAGAGTAGTTAGAGTTGCCAGTTAGCCCACTAGCCTTCAGCAAAATACTCTGAGTCTATTTCTTCTGCTGCAGAAATATGTGTGTTATGTCCTATCATGATGCCTGGCAGTGTCCCACTGTGCTGAATCAAGGAGTCTGGATATGTGGTCTCAATCAGGGTTACAGGGATGCTGGGGTAGAAAGTGGCAGTGTGAACATGATAGAGGATTGAGAATGCGTTTCTGTGTGACTCATTTTTGCTTTGCCTTCTAATTTAGCCAATCCCTAATTTTTAGGACTCACCTCAAAATCTCTTGAAACCACCTTTTAGGAGATGTGGAAAATGTATTTGAAGGGAGAGAGCATCAAGAACAGAAAAGTGTAGGTGGAAGGATGAGAGACATTTAGTCACCCAGGGATTGCTTAAGTGATTGCTGCTGAGTGCCTGCTGTGTGCTAGGAGATGGGAGTACATGAAGCTCATGGCACAGTTGTGGGAGATAGACCATAAACAAATGAATATGTTATGTGTTGGCTGATGTTGATGAGTAAACCTGTAAAAGGGGTGGTGAGAGCTGGTGCAAGGAGATGGCTTTCAGTTTAAAGTAGGTTCATCGGGAAGGCCTCATTAAAGAAATGATATTTGAGTAGAGGCTTGAAAGAGGTCAGGGAGCCACACATATGGAAATCTGGAAAAAGGGGGAATTGAGAAAAGATCTTGTAAATCATTAAAAGGACTTTGACTTTTCCTTTGGGTAAGATGGAAAGCTTTCAGAACGTTTTGAGCAGAAAAGTGGCACAATCTGACTTATTTCTCAAAAGAATCTCTTTGGCTGCTGCATACGGAATAGAAGTAGAGGGGCAGTGATGGAATCAGGGACTCGTTAAAGGTTATTAGAATAATACAGGTTGGAGATGGTGGTGGCTTTGACTAGGGCAGTAGTGGTAGAGGTGACAAGTGGTCAAATTCTGGATCTAGTTTGAAGGAGGATCCTTTCAGGATTTATTGGTCTTTTGATCAGAAAGAGTGAGAGAATAAGAAGAGTTAAGGATGACCCAAAGTTTTCAGACTGAGCAGCTGGAAGGGCTGAGTTGTCATTTAATATTTACTGAGATGAGGAAGATAGCAGGAGGAACAGGTTTTGGGGGGAATCAGTTAAGGTGTGAACAACATGAGATTCCTACTTAGATATCCAAGGGTAATATAGAGAGGCAACAGCTGGATATACAATGGTCATTATTTAAATGCTTATTTTGAACAATAACTTGGTAAGTCATAAAAGTTCAATTTAAATGATTTAAATCTCTATTAAGATAGTGTTATAATTCACACCATGCTGTAGGAAATAATGCAGAAAAATTAATTTTCCTAAGATCATAGATATGAAACTTCATTTTATGACTATAAGTTCCATATTGTTCTATTAACTTTACTGTATTAGTTATAAAATAGGCATACAAAGGAAATTCTCATATTAATAATAATCATAATAGATTGAGCAAATAATACTTTTAGCTGCCTTTACATTACATACAGACACACACACTTAGAGAAGTGTAGGTAAATTCTTTGGGGCTTATTTAGAAAGATAGTTTTTTAAAAAATTTGTTGGTATGTTGAAAACTAATATTCTTATGTAGGCTTTAATTTTGAATATGCATTTTAAAATTATTTTAATGGTACACGAAGGTGGCTATGAATATAATTTTTAAAAACATGTTCTTATATTTAAGGATTTCTTTTTTAAAAACAGTTTATTTCATGGTAATTTATGTTCCTACCAGTTGTTAAAGGGAATGATACATTTGCACACTTTTAAGTGTATTCCTTTTTATAGTAGAATGTATAATGTTTAGTTTTTGAAGCAGAAGTACAATTAATGAAAACACATGACTGTCTGAGCTTTGCCGTTGTTCTAGGTAGGATGACAAACTGTACAATATAAATAGCAAAATAGAAATTGAAATCTATCAGAAATGCCTACTCTATTGTTTAAAGGTTTATGAACTGTTTATAATTTTCATTCAATAAACCAATGAAATGTTACTTTATTTTATAAATTCCTAAGACATTCAAATTTTATGTAGTCTAATGAATTAAATGATCAGCAGATTAATATAGTTCTGTTAAATAATAGAAAGAAGTATATATCCTTGAAGGTCATATATAGTAATTTTGTGGACTATGATTATGTTTGGGTTATATAATCTTAGATTTTTAAAAAACTGTAATTTTTTATCTCTCATTATGTAAATAGCAAATTCTTTCTGATTACACAGGAAGTCTTGCATGTTGCAGGAGTGGAAATGCAGTTAACGGCTGCGGTGTCGTTTTTGACCATTCTACAGGAAGAATCAGTGTCAATCCATGCATACGCCCATTCCTTCCTCCAAGTCATTCTACTACATCTGGAGCACAGAGACACAGGTCAGGGGCTTGGCATGCTTAATTATATATTTATTGATTGATTCTTGTATATGGCCATAAGGTTATTTGAATTCTGTTAGCCTGCTGAGGATAACTGAATGAGGCCATGCTGTTTAACAGTTGAGTAGTTGTATGACTTAAAATAGTCATGGCTGTCACCTCACAAAACCACAAAATTCACTGTTATTGAAAGATGAAGTCTCATTAGTTCATCTTATGATTTATACTTTCTTCTTAGCTTTCTTTTTCCTTTTTACAACACTTATGTTTATAGTATTATTATATAGCAAAAAAGAACACTTTGCTTTAGAGATATCTTCCTAATATTACTTTTATAAATATAAAAATTTTCTAGATGTTGGCTAAGAAAATAATAGAGAAACTTCCTAGAATAGTAATAAAATAATTTCTTCCATTTTGTCATTAAATGCTATTGTAACTATTAATGGCTGAGTTGAAACTGAATTTGTGAGACATTTAATTTAGCATTTTACATCTGTGTCAATCAGGTGTCAGCAATGCATGGTTGGAAACTCTTCTGTCTGTTATAGAAGTATTGCCAAAAGAAACCCTAAGGCATGAGGTAATACTTTTTTAAGTCACTCTAAGGCTTTTTATTTTTATGATTTTTGACAGAAATCATTTTTAGAAAAGGAATAAAATTTTCCATTCAGAAAGCAGCACATGTACATTGTAGAAAATTTAAGTAATATGGAAAATAGAAGAAAAATAATTCATAGTTCTGTACTTGGCCACTTTTAAGATTCTGATGTATTTCTTTTCAGATTTTTTTCATTCATATATATATATGTATATACACACACATATATGGCTGCTGCTTGGTATATTAGTGATCATGCTGAATTTATATATGGTTGTTTTTCACTTAGCATTATTTTCCTCTGCTATTTCAAACTCTCTTGGTAGTAGCTACAAAATATTTTACTAGTTAAGCATTTAACCAGGTTTACAGGCTTAAATTTTACTGTCAAAATAAGGCATTAATGAACATCTCTAGAGAGCTTTTTCTGCTTTTCAGTTAATTTCTTTAACTGTGGCTTCCAAAAAAGTGGAATTACTGGGTCAGAGGGCATTGATTCTTAAGCTCTTGACTAATAATATGTGAAATTTTGTTTCCCTGGACTTTTATCAGCACTAGTGTACAAATTTAATTTGATGGGACAAAATTTTTTGTTATTATGCTGTTGAATATTCTCCCATACATTATATTTATATCAGTTCTGTTTATTCTTTTGGAATTGTCTGATCCTACCCTTTGATCACTATTTATATGTACTGTTTACCTATAAAGGTTCCTAATCCTTTGTTATACTTGCAAATATTGTTGCAAATATAATTCCTAGTTTGCCTACCTATTAATTTTCAGCATTGAACAATATATCCTTCTCTAAAGGTTTTAAGTAAATTAAGATGAGAGAATAGGAAAAATAGTTAGCAAATTTATTATTCTCTAATAGGATGATTGTACATTCTTTGAACATTATCGCTATGTTTATTTCTTTCCAAACATGTTGTGGTTGATAAAAAAGTTATCAGTCATTGAAATGTACTCTACTGATTTCATTAAGTGTTTTTGTCCTTTCTTTGCCCTCATACAGTTTATGATTCTATCGTGGTACCAAAATAATTGCTTAAAAATGGGAAGATTTATCCAGTTATAAGGATATTTGTGTACTTGATGCCAAACATCTAGATGATTAAACGTTGAATGTAATGTAGACATGTGGTATTTATATTTTTTGAAGACTGATATACAGTAGAATGTAGTTTTTACTCAAGAATACCATATATTATTTAACATGTGTTTTTTTAAGAATGTATCTTATTTTATTTCAAACCTTTCACTTTTAAATTATATTTTTCATTATGTATTGAGTAATTCTGGATACTTTGTTGAGAGAAAACAAACTATTTGACCCTTTTATTAAAATCATAGAATTTTAGAACTTGAAGATATCTGAGTATAACATTTTAATCTTCATTTTAAGGAGATGAGAAACCTGGGGATGAGAAATAGCAAGATTATTTGGACAAACTAAAGAACTGGGACTAGAATCAAAGTCTGATCTGCATGGTTTTTCACAGTTTATCATGCTGTTGAGTTTTTGAGTGCCCAGTATATACTTAATACAATGTCAGACCCGGTTTGTTGTATTAAAATGACAGAATTACTTAATATGATTTATTTGAAGCTGTAATGTTTCTGATCTCATTAGGATAAATATAAAGTTAATCTATATGGGATAAAGGTAAAATAAATTTCAGAGTATCTGGTAATTTTTACACTTTTCTTTTTAAAATATATTTTCAAAATTATACTTTTATCTGTATGTACAGATCATTGCAGAATTCATCATAAACTTTACTTCAGGTTATTGTTTTAATTGTTTTTAATTGCATAATTTGTCGTTTTCAATAGAAGATAAAGTGATCTAGCATATGAAAAATCATATACCTCAAATTGTAATTCAGATTCTTTGAAAAATTTAGAACATTAAGATACTCTTTGAAGAAAATAGCTGACATTAGTGGCAAGAATGTATAAAAGTTTGTGAATTTTTTCTCTAAATCTTTTCTCTTTAGATTTTGAATCCACTTGTTTCCAAGGCACAACTTTCCCAAACTGTCCAGTCTCGTTTAGTTAGTTGTAAAATTTTAGGAAAATTGACTAACAAATTTGATGCCCATATGTGAGTATTTGTATATAATTTTTTGTCTGTTTTATGAAATTGATTTAATATATGTAATGACTGTATGATTAACATTTATATTAGATTTATATTTTTCCATACTGTATACCAGTTTAGTTATTTCAACTTTATAGAATTATCAGACAGAATTCTACCTATTCAGACTACCTATTCTCAGTCTCATGGCTTTTCAAAATTGATAAGGTTAACTTTTTTCCTGCTTCTTGTCTTAGTCTTCCCCACTCCATACTAAATGTACTTTTGAGGATAATAGGGCATTATCTTACTTCCAAAATCAGTAATCATGGCATAAAGATAGAATTTCTGCTTTCTTACATTATTGTTATGAATTAATTATTTTGAATAATTTATCTTATTTTGTAGAGCACATTTATAATTCATATGCTACTCTTTGCCCAGATGATAAATAACAAATGGAAGGAATGAGATATTATGTAATTATGACACAAGAATAACATGTAAACTTGAAGAATATTTTGGTTGATGGTTGCTAGAATCACATATGGTACTGCTATAGCATTCTATCTCAGCTACAGACATTCAGCTGCAAATCCAAAGTTAACCATTATTTTAAAAAGACCCTGTCATGTACAAAATTTACAAATAGCTGATGATAACATCCAAATGTAATGACCTATGTAAAAATACGTTTTAAACTCTACAATTTTATATTAAAATATATTGTTCTTTTTAAGATAAGATTTTGATAATAATTGTTTGAAAATATTAATTATTTGGTATCATTCATCCATTTGCATGTTTCTTTCCTCTGCTTCATCAGCATTAAAAGGGAAATTCTTCCCCTGGTAAAATCACTCTGTCAAGATGTAGACTATGAAGTTCGATCTTGTATGTGTCGGCAATTAGAAAATATAGCTCAGGGCATTGGGTAAGTATACTTTCAGTTCCTTATGCCATAGTCTTATTTTGGGATTGTTAGGCAAGCATATCCTGTTCATGTATTCCATGAAAACATGCCCACTGGAAGGCTACACTTTATATGATCTTTAAAATGATCATAGCAAGTACCTCCTCATGTGTCTGGATTAAGTGAGATAAAGGGAAATTTGTTTAGCATGGTGGAAGGCTTTCAGTTACTTTTAATTTCTTTTCTTCTCACTTTACTTAGTTATTATTCCAAAAACCTAGATCCAGGAAATGAAAATGTCCCAGTATAAATGATGCTTGGAATATAGTTGTACCATTTCTTTTGGCTGGCTATTCTATGCTGTAGAATTGGTTCATTTCAAATGGGCTTACAATTCTCCTTTAGTATCCATGGGAGATTGTTTCCAGGACCTCTAGTGGATACCAAAATCCATAGTTGCTCAAGTCCTTGATGTAATATGGTGTAGTATTTGCAAATAACCTACTCATAACCTCTCATATACTTAAAACCATCTCTAGATAATAATATGTAATACAATAATATAATGTTAATGCCATGTAAATAGTTGTTGTACTGTATTGTGTAGTGAGTAGTGACCAAAAATGTCTGTACATGTTCAGTATAGACATCATTTTTTTCCCCAAATATTTTCCATCCATGATTGGTTGCATCCATGAATATGGAATTCATGGATATGGAGGACCAACTGTGGTCTGATGGGAGCTTTTCTGTGTCTCTTGTGCAGCTCCAGGCTTCCACCCCCACTTCGTTGCTCTCTGCATAAGCTCGGGAAGGGGGAGGAAGAGGGCAGCCAATCTCTTCTCTTCACCTATAAAAACTGATCCCGTGTCAAGCTATAAGTATGATATTAAAGGGAGTCTTATCTAAAAAACATCTTGGGGCCGGGCGCTGTGGCTCACGCCTGTAATCCTAGCTCTTGGGAGGCCGAGGCGGGCGGATTGCTCAAGGTCAGGAGTTCGAAACCAGCCTGAGCAAGAGCGAGACCCCGTCTCTACTATAAATAGAAAGAAATTAATTGGCCAACTGATATATATATATAAAAAATTAGCCGGGCATGGTGGCGCATGCCTGTAGTCCCAGCTACCCGGGAGGCTGAGGCAGAAGGATCACTCGAGCCCAGGAGTTTGAGGTTGCTGTGAGCTAGGCTGACGCCACGGCACTCACTCTAGCCTAGGCAACAAAGGGAGACTCTGTCTCAAAAAAAAAAAAAAAAAAAACAAAAAAAAAAACCAAAAACATCTTGGGAAATAGTTTTTTTTGTTTTGGCACCTCTTATTTTTAGCAGAAGTTGCACTGTTTTCATCTGGTTTTTTGTTTCACAAGTAAGAACAATCATGTTGTGACCACTTGTACCATTGTTAATTTTTTAAAAATCTGGGCCACTATTTAAGACTTTGGGTCACATTCATTACAGGAAAACAAAAGCATTGAATAGACCTCTCCTTGATCAGGGATGACTAAAAAGAAAAAAAGAAAAGAAACAAACATGGGATCCACAAAACGATCCTCCAGTGACAGAGGGGAAGAACATACTTTTGACAAAGTTGATAAAACTTCTAGTGCTGGCGATATGACAAGCAAGATAACCAGAAAGTCCTAGAAATATCTAATTAGAAATATTGAAAAAATTCAATATCCATTCATAGTGAACACTCACAGGAAGCTATGGGTAAAGGGAACTTTCTTAATCTGATATTAATAAAAGGCATGTATAAAAAACTGCAGCTAAAATCATACTTAATGGTAAATATTGAATACCTTTCCCCATAAGTTAAGAACCAGGCAACGTTGTCTCCTTTCATCATTTCTATTCAGCATTGTTCTGGAGGTTCTAGCCATTGAAATAAGGCAAGAAAACAAAATCCTAAGAGGCCTAAATATCTGAAATGAAGAAGTAAAATGATTTCTATTTGTAGATAACATCACTATTTACATAGAAAATCTACAGTAATTTACAAAACAACTATTAAAACTAATAAATATACTTAAGGTTTCAGAATATAAGGTTAGTATGAAAAAATCATATTTTTATATACTAGAAGAATATATTCAGAAAATAAAATTCAAATATTCCATTTATGATAAATTTAATAAAAGGTATACATGATCTCTGCACTGGAAAACCACATAACAGTTTTGAGAGAAAAATTTTAAAAACAAATAAATTGGTATATACCATATTTATAGATTAGAAGACTCAGTATTCTCAATATTGTTAAAATGTAAATTCTCCTCAAATTGATCTAGCAATTTAATGCAATCTCAATCCAAATTGGACTGTTTCACAGAAATTGAAAAGCTGATTCTATAATTGATAAGGAAATGCAAATGACCTGGAATGGCCAAAGCAATTTAGAAGAAAGACAAAGGACTTACATTGCCTGATTTCAAGATTTACGATAAAATTCCAGTAATCAAAAAAAATATAATGTTGGCAAAAGAGACACATAGATCAATGGAACAGAAGAGGGAGGTCAGAAATAGACCTACACATAAATGACCAGTTGATCTTTAAGAGAGTGCTACAGCAATTAAATGAGGAAAAGAAGATCTTTTCAAAATCCTGCACTAGAATAACTAGATATTAATAAAAGAAAAAAACTGGTCATTGACACTCTGTTCACATCATACATGAAGACTAACTTGAAATCTATTATAGATCTAAATACAAAAGTTAAAACTATAAAACTCCTTGAAGAAAATATAGGAGAAAATATTTGACTTTTGGTTGGGCAAAGATTATTTAATTAAAAATCATGAACTGTAAAAATGTGACAAGTTAGACTTTATTAAAAAAATACTTTTGCTCTTTAAAATAAAAAGTGAGGCCCAGAATGGGAAAACCATTCATAACACATATATCAAACAAATGACTTGTACCCAGAATATATAAAGAATTCTTCCAACTCAAAAATGCAGAACTCTTACTAACAGCCCAGTTAAGAAATGAGCAGTACATTTGAACAGACTTGTCATAAAAAATGACATAACACACATTGACCAAAAAGTATGTGAAAAGATATTCAACATCATTAATCATAAAGGGATATATAAGTTAAAAACTAATAGGTTACTACTACACACTCACTAGAATGACTAAAGCAAAAAACCTGTTAATACCAAGTGTTGATAAGGATTTGGACCAAATTGGGATTCTCATACACTGTTTGTATAAATGTAAAATGGTGAAAATGCTTTGGAAAACTGATTGGTATTTATTGAAAAACTAAACATACATCTACATGGCCCAACCATTTCACTCTTAAGTATTTTATCCAAGAGAAGTAAAAATATGTGTCCATACCAACCATTGTATTATATGGACATGTTTATAGCAGCTTTATTTGTGGTAGCCAATTATCAGCAGGTAAATGTACTAACAAAATGTGGTACGTTTGTACAATGGAACACTGTTCAGCAATAAAAAAGAATGAAGACTGATACATGTAGTAGTACATCATGAATGAATCTCAAAATCAGGATGTTAAGGAAAATAAGCCAGAGAAAAGAATATATACTGTATGTTAAATGCTAACTAATCTATGGTAAGAAAAAGCAGATCCATGGTTGCCCTTGTCAGAGGCAGATTGTAGAATCTTCTGGGAATGAAAAACATTCTATATCTTGATTGTAGTGGCAATTTCCCAGGGGTTTCACGACTGTCAAGACTCATCAGTAAGTGTGTACTTGAAATAGATGATTTATTTTACCTAAATTGTTCTTCACTATAGCTAATAACAATCAAGAAAACAAAATAAAAAACTAAAATTTACTCCAATAGAAAATTAATAAGCCATCTACTTATTTTTAACAAAATTCTAGAAAATCTCCCTGCTGTAAAATGAGATTGAAAATTTGATGAGGAGACATAGTGAGATACGAAAGTTGCCAAGGAAGAAGAAAATTAAAAATCTGGTTAATTAAGAGATATTTTAAAGGAAATTAAAAATGGAATAGAAAAATTCAAATAAGCATAGTAAACAGTTAAGCACTGATAAAAACTGTAGTCAGTCAGTGACTTGGAAGATGAATTAGCTCTCTCAGAATTCAGAAGAAAAGGATAAATGTATGAAATTGCTTAGTGACAAGATATTAGATACGTAGTAAAGGGAAGAACAATCTAACATTATGGTCCCCAACCCCTGGGGTCCATGGCCTTTAGAAAATGTGCCACATACAATGGCCTGATTTAAATAATTGAGAAGTTACTGTTAATGTTTCTTATGTTTATGTCATGCTTTCCAACCAGACTGCAAGCCTCTGGAGAGCAGGAACAATATCTTTATGATTTTTCATATTTTCTGTAGCACCTAGCCCAATGCTTGTTTCTAGTAAGTTCTTGCTATAAATTTATTGATTTGATTTATTTTCTTCTATTACTTATTGTGCAGGACAGAACTTACAAAAAGTGTGGTACTCCCTGAATTAATAGAACTCTCCAATGATGAAGGCAGCAGTGTGCGACTTGCAGCTTTTGAAACTTTGGTTAATTTGCTTGACATATTTGATACAGGTAAATCTTCATGAGGACACGTCTTTGCTCTTGAAAGTGGTGTTCTTCCATATGTTTTGAATCACTGATAAGGAGTAAATGTAGATTTAGAATTTCTTATGTTAAGTTTTATAATAAATGTTAAGCTTCTCTTCCTTTCATTCATTTTTGTATTGTTGGTGGCTGTTTTTGTGCTATAAGGACATAGTTGAGTAGTTGGGACAAATAGCCTGCAAAGCCCAAAACATTTACAAAAAAGTTTGCAGATTCCTGCCTCATACTAGCTATTAAAACAGTGATCACATTGTCTTATGATTTTTTTAATGTATGATTTCTTTGCTGGTTGGGTTTCTCAAGTTCAGAGACATTTATTATTCATCTTCCTATTTCTACTTAGTTATAATGCTGTTCTGTAAAAAATCCAATAAATGTGTGAATGTCATTTAGTAAAAACAGTTGATATGGTACTGAAATGTGATGATAACAGTGATAGTAACAACAATAATACTGATAAGCCTATTATAGCATTTTACTTAGTATTGTCAGATGTTTAATAAGGTAGCAATTTATTTCTGAAAGCGTTAAGTAAACTATGAGAAATTTGAAGAGTATTTAGAATTGATGCTTTAATATTGTTTATATAGTAGGAACTTATAAACTAAGTAGACCTACTCAAAGAATTGGTTAACTTTTTAAAGAAGACTTATCAAAGAAATAAAAGTGATGAAATTCAATGTATAGAACATAAGCTAACTTAATTTCAATTAAAAAGGAAATGATAAACTGGGCTTAAGCTGCATCATTGTATGAGATGTAGGTAAAAGAGAGTAACTTTCCCATGCCTGCTACTCATCTATTAATATTTGTATTAATAGTGTTGGAATTCTTTTAGTTATTCAGACTCAAAACTTCAGCCGTCCTAGCTTTCTAATTTGTAATCACTTTTTATATTCTATTCCCATTGGCCCACATAAGAAGTCGAAAGCCCTTCCTGGCATTGAAGTTTTTGGTCATTTTAACCTTCCTTTTACTCCTTCTTCACCACATACCTCTATTCATCATTGTTTTCAGATATTTTCTATTGCTGTGAGGCTAAGATAGTAATTTTTCTTCTGGAATTTTTGTGTATGTATTAGTTTTCACATGTACAGTGTGGCAACTGGATCTAAAGTATGTATTATTTTGCTTTGCTTTCCAGATGACAGAAGTCAAACTATACTTCCGTTAGTGAAATCATTTTGTGAAAAATCTTTCAAAGCAGATGAATCAATTCTTATTTCTTTATCTTTCCATTTTGGAAAACTATGCCATGGACTATATGGTATGATATAGCCTAAGAATTTTAAGACTGTAGATATTTTTTTTCTTTTTTTTCCTGTTTTAGCCACTAAACTTCAGCATTTCACTTGTAAAACATATATTTTAAGTGTGTAAAATCTTATAAGATCTTAGAATTTTGGTAGCATAATTTAGAGCATTTGGGAATACTTTTTCACTAACAGAACCTATTTGAAAGAACAACAGAGTAAAGAAAGCATAGCTCTTTAAATGTCTGAATATTTTATACTAATGTATTAGTCGCTATGAGATAATAGAAGCTTAGGTATACTAACTATTGGTGCGTAGTAAGTATAACCTTATTAACCATTTTAACAATTTGTTGAATAATTAATTTATCATGAGAAGTTCAGCTTAGAAATAATACCACAACTCTTGGCATTTTGAACATATTAGTTCTTAGCTCACAATAATAATGTGATAATTAAGTTATAACTATCTAGCAGAGTAATATATTTTCTTTATGTGGATTGCAGATATTTAGTAGTAATATATTATGAGTTCCTAGCTCCCCGAGATAGTTAATGAATGTGGAACCATGATTTTCAATTTACTGAGCTATCTTTCAGATTCAATTTTTAAGTTCATTCTCTGCAGATACACACATCTTTTCTGCAAGCAATTTTAGAATGTTTACTATAAGTAAATAGCAATATGTATAAATAGCCACAAGGTATTGTTATAATGACTTGTTAGTGGTCTACAGGTCTCCAGCCTTTTTGGCACCAGGGATGGTTTTCATGGAAGACTATTTTTCTACAGACTGGGGAGGGGGATGGTTTTGGGATGATTCAAGCGTATGACATTTCTTGTGCACTTTATTTCTGTTATTACATTGTAATATATAATGAAATAATTATACAACTCATCATAGGTTGGGGATCCCTGGTCTACAGTATGATACATGCTACAGAAATTTATGCAGGCATAATTCCTGCTTAACATAGGTCGTACTTTTGAAATTAAAATTAAAATTAAGATGTTATTAAAATTAGCATAAGGTGAAAAAATATGACCTGCTAGATTTCTTCATGATAGCTACTGTTTCCTCATTTCTTTTATGAACTACTTGTAACCATTTACTTAAATATTTGGTTTCAATTATGTTTTTATTGTATTTTGATTTTCTTTTTAAAATTTTTATTTTCAATTGAAATGTCAAACATAGGTTTTACGTTTGTTTTAGGAATTTTTACTCCAGATCAACACTTGAGATTTTTGGAGTTTTATAAGAAACTTTGTACATTGGGTTTGCAACAAGAAAATGGACACAATGAAAACCAGATTCCACCCCAAGTCCTAGAGCAGGAGAAGAAATATATATCAGTACGGAAGAACTGTGCTTATAACTTTCCGGTAATAAATATATGTTTATATTTACTGAGCATTTGATTATAACTTTAAAATATGTGAATAGATAGCATTAAAGAATATTGCCATATTTGATGCTTGCTGTTTAACATTATGTCTGGCATTCATAGTAGGTACTGAATAAATATTTTTGAAATTTGTATTTCTCTCTATAAATCAGAATTATATGCATGCATTTGGATCTTCCAAATATCATTTCTAATTAAATTACAATTCAGAGAACATGATTTCAATTTAAGTGAAATGATTATAATATTAGGTGTTGATGCATGTTTTTCTCTCCTTCCTACTCATCTCTTCCCTTCCACCTCCACCAGGCCATGATTGTTTTTGTTGATCCTAAAAACTTCCACATGGAACTCTATTCTACATTCTTCTGCCTTTGTCATGACCCTGAAGTACCAGTCAGATACACTATTGCTATTTGCTTTTATGAAGTAAGTCTGAAGAATTGATACCACTTTACGTTTGTTATTCTACCTACATGAGCTAGATGAGTTTTTGATATTTTGTGTACTTCTGTTTATAGGTTTATTATAAGATATACTCTATATCTTCCATGTTCTAGATTTAAATATTATTTTAAAATTCCCATAATTTTTTTCTGTTTTTAGTATGTTTATAGACTCCATTTCCATAAATACATTATATTCATTTATTATTTTGTTAATCCTTTCATTCAGCATATCTATACCAAATGCTTACTTTAAGCCAGACATTGCGGTAGATATGGGTGATGTAGATTGGGTAATGAAATCAGTTTTTATATGCTTTCTAGTATTTATACTTTTTGCATCTAAACTTAAGCACTTGAGAACAAATGGGAAGTTGAGAAAAATTATTTAATTGTTTTCACTGCAAATAGATGATGTTTCTTGAGCATAGCTTTTAGATCATGCTGTTATGACTCTTTGTAAAAGTAAGTGCAAAAGTGAATTTAAAATTTTGTGATGGATGTTATTAGCTTTTTAGCCCTCAAAGCTGAAATTTAGGACATGCTTCTTGGATGATCGCAATGAGCACACGTATGCTATAGTTGCAGTAAATATGTATAAGCTACAACTTATTAACTTCAAAACTGTCACATAAAAATATCTTTATAAGTGGCATAATAAAATATTTCCTTTCTCTAAAAGTGATGTAATAATTTCTTACTCTCAATGAGAAGATTTAATCCTCTTCATTGCACTGTGTTCCTATGTCAAACCACTGTTAGATTAACTGAAAGTGTGCATGGTATCCATAGCATCATTGTAAATGTTACTTAAGATTCTTTTGGCTATTGGGCGATAGTCTTTGCTTCTTTCAAAGAGCACTCTTTCTTGTATGAATGAAATATGTATTCATTGTACAAAATCTAGGAAATATTCACTTTAAATTAAGGTATAATTACTTAAAATAATTCCAGTATTGTACAATTGTATCATTCTTGTAAATATACTTCTAGAAATCTGATTTTGGATGAGGAGAGAGGGCAGAGGGTTCTGGACAGCTAAGCATGATATTCATCTCCAAGATGCATTAACTGATTCTTCAGGCTTGGTTACTGTAAACACATGTATTTGTTAGATTAGTGGTCTCCAGAGAGGATTGTATAAGATTGGAGTTTGAAAATACAGTATTTTTATAATATTAGACTTTCTACTTATGTTTATCTCATCACTTTAATATTTAATTTTGTTTATGTTTTATAGTGGATATAGTATAGCACTGTATTAATAAACATATGGAAATGTATATGTGTATACAAAAATACTCACTGGTAAAAGTGAGTTTGATGATCATTGATCTATGAATTTGCTGGTTGGCTAGTTTGACAGTCATACTAAGTTAGGTAGGTTAAGAATGATGTTCTGCTCCATAAAATGGAAGTGTTAGTGTATGGTTGTCCTTTTAAATAATGAAAATCCACTGGTGGATTTAAATTTTTCTAAGCGTTAATGCTAGATTCTGATCATTGCTTTACTATGATCTAACTTTATTCTTATTTTTCAGAAAAATATTATTTTGAATATATTTTCAACAAGTCAAAAACAATTGTGTAGAACAAAGGATTTTAAAACATTTTCTTTACCCAAGAACCATTTTCTTTTTTCAAATAGAACTTTACTCAAGCCTAATATGTTTTTTTAAAAAAAAGTGAAGTAGAAGCTGGTGAATCTACCATTGTGAGCTCTGAGTTTGGAAGGAAAAAAACCTGTTTGCAAGGGGAGCTGGATTATTCTGGACTTTCCCAACTTCTTTCATGCTGACTAACGTCTTTGATGGGGAAAGGAAACTTGTTTTGCCTCCTTGGGAGTTATTACTACCCCGCTGTCACTATAGGCCCTCTGGGAAGTTCTAAAGTGATATGACTGGGATAGTCTTTAAGATCCTATTGGCTGGCTGGGCATGGTGTCTCATGCCTGTAATCCTAGCACTCTGGGAGGCCAAGGCAGGTGGATCCTTTGAGCTCAGGAGTTCGAGACCTTCCTGAGCAAGAGCGAGACCCCATTTCTACTAAAAATAGAAAGAAATTAGTTGGACAACTAAAAACATATAGAAAAAAATTAGCCAGGCATGGTGGCGCATGCCTGTAGTCCTAGCTACTCGGGAAGCTGAGGCAGAAGGATTGCTTGAGCCCAGGAGTTTGAGGTTGCTGTGAGCTAGGCTGACGCCACGGCACTCTAGTCTGGGCAACAGAGTGAGACTCTATCTCAAAAAAAAAAAAAAAAAAAAAAAGATCCTATTGGCTGCTCTAAGCCTTTAAAATGTGAAGTAGAGGCACCCATGGGCTTGTTATTGCTTGTGATTTGAAGCTTATGACACTGGTAAATCCTGTCCTCCTGTACTTCCTCACCTAATATGTGCATTTTCTCACCCTCATATCAGTCCAGCATATTATGAAGCAGACTGAAAAGCTAGTTATGTATTCAACTGATTTTTCTAGAATTCTAATTTGATATTTGTGTTATAAACTTGTTTTATTTTAGAAGTATCAACAAGGGTATATTTTTAAAAAATATTATTTTAAACTGTATATGTGTAATAGTCTCAAGTCTGAGAGACTTTATTGCTACATTTTAGGTATCTAAACTTCTGAATTCTGGAGTATATTTAATACATAAAGAACTAATAACATTATTACAAGACGAATCACTGGAGGTAATATCTTCTTACTCTTTGGTTTTTACTTCTTTTATGTTAATTGCAAACATATCAATGCCTTTCTACCCCCCACCCCTGCTTCTTAGGAATTGCATGAACTCTTTCAGTTGACCAGTCACAGAGGCTTCAAGATCAATGTACCTCTGTATCATAGACTGGAAACTGAGATCTTTAAAAATACTAGTATTTAAAATATATTCAGATTCAAAATTTAGTATATGTGTATTTATTTAAGGAAAATTTAGGAAGTGCTCAAAAGTGGACAAATGAGTACCTTTAATTCCAATCACTGTTACTATTTTGTTACATTTTTAAATTGTTCTATTTTTTCTATATAAATGTTATAATTTTTCATGCAAAGGTTTTTATTTTATACAATTGTAATCATATATCACATTTTATATCTTTTTTTCCGTTAGCATTGTTTGGAGAATGTTTTATAATTTAGTATGTACTTGTAAAGACTTTGAAATACTTTTATTTTGATGCTCTATTTAGTAGATCCCATTTACCTAAATGACTACTAGCTTTCCAAAGCTCAGCTCATCAATATTTTGATATTGCTGAGGGTATTGTCTGATTTTAAATGCCTTTCAAAAGTTGGTGGCAGTTTTTGAGCATGTTAGTTGTATAGTGGTAGTTCTTTCAAATTTAGACTATTTAAACAATATCAAGAGGCAGGTACACTAATCTCTTTCCAAAGGTAGATTGATCAGACAGTTAACTATGTTTCTAAGACTTTCCAACAAGAAGATGGCAGAGTAAGAGAATACATACTCCCAAAATGTTGTTTGGTAAAAAACATTCTATTACTCTGTAGAAATTGACATGTGGAGTTAACTAATCTAGAAAAACAGTAATCACTATAAGATAATCAATATCTCTATCAAAAGGTACTAGATGCTCTTATAGATCACCTTCCAGAAATCTTGGAACTTATGTCTACTGGTGGAGAAACCAATGTTCAAGAAAATAAGGTAAATCCCATCTTTCAAAAAGGTTTTTGAACTTTATAAGGATTGTCCTTCTCTGCAGGGTTGTTAAGAGGAATCAATGAAAGAATGAATGGAGAGCATTTAAGGTAGTGCTTACCACATAGTAGGTGCTCAGCAAAAGTCTGTTAGAGTTTGAATAGCTTGAATTTCCCCTATAATTCTTACATAAACAATTTTTCTATTACTATGATTCTTATTATCTTTGGAGTTTGTATTTTCATTTTTTATTAGCATTAGTTATTATTCCAAGAATAGCAAATAATGAGGATGAAAGGGTAGGAATTTACAGTGTCAAAGCTTGCTCACAGTAATAATATATAATCAATTTTACTTTAGTTAGAAGAGTTGCTATGGTAATCAGTCTGACAGGAAGAATGATGAGTCCTAGTCTCTCCTTCAAAATTTGGTTTCCAGGAACTATAAAGTTACTTATAGGTTTTTTAAAGAAGATTTTTTTAAAGACTTCACCAGATAATTATCTCCTTGTGAGAACTGAGATGCCCCCTAAATTCTAAAATGAACAGGTATATTCCCTTCCCCAATGCATTCATTATAAGACTGAATAATTTTATTGAATGCTGTGATTGATTTACTTAATTATAATTGACTCTTTTGATGTTTCTTTTTTAGTTATCCTCTCTACCTGACTTGATTCCAGCACTCACAGCTGCTGAACAGAGAGCTGCAGCCTCTTTAAAATGGAGAACTCATGAGAAGCTACTACAGAAATATGCCTGTCTACCACATGTCATATCCAGTGATCAGATATATTATCGTTTCTTACAAAGAATGTTCAGCATCATGATGACAAATGTGAGCACAGGACATTTCATTTTATTTTTTTGAACTCATGGTTGATTTTGGAATTACCAAATTCTTCCAGTTCTCAAAATGTACAACAAATTCAGTTCGTTCCATTCCTCGTAGAAGGACGTCATTTTCCCAGGTCCTAAGGAGGTAGCCTCAGTTTCCTTTTGCTTCTCTAGTCCTTCCTTGAGCATTCTCCCTAGCTGGAGCAAGGGTGGACAGGGGGTGCTTTTTGTTTATATACTTCCAGGGACAGTGTAAATAGACACACTTCAAACTTAATATAGTTCTTCAAGAGGAAGGTTGACAAGGCTCAGTGGTCTCGACCGCAAAGGACCTTCTGCCCTGATGTGTACCTTTGATGTATCCATGGCTTTGGTGTCTGACCTCAGCTATGCCATTTTGCCATGGCATCCCTTACATTTAAAATAGTGCTTGGGTTCTTAATATTAGTTTGGTTACTTTTTCTTTTATGGTACCTGAAGGGTAGCTATGGAACAGATGAAGTTTATACCAAAAACATGGATGCCCTACTATGGATAACCTTATAATTAGAGTCAAAAGAAAAAAAAAGACTCATCCCTCAAGGTGGTGCTCAAACCTCCCCATAAAATTAATTGTCTACTTTTTTCACAAAAATTTGCAGAGGATTATTTTCTTTATAGTTTACTATACATTTAATATGATACTCATTATTATTTTTTTCACCCCTCCCCCATTATTATTTTTAAGTATAAAAAAGTTCCATATATTTCTGTTTTAGAAACTGCTAAAAGTATTTTAAATTTTCATTGTTCTCAATAAAAAGGAGATGATGAATTCTAGCAGCCATCTCAAAAACCCAAAATCAACTTTAGCTTAAAAGATTTAAAAAAGGAAAAATTTATATTATTGGTGTTATTTATAACTTAAGTAAAAAAATAAATAGGCAAAAACACATTTTATCAACTTAACACCCCTACAAGTTTATTTCACATATCAAAGGAAAGCCTAGGGACTGACGGTTATATCGTAGATGCAACCATTTTAAAAAAGTGATTTGACAACAATAGCATCCTTATCAGTTTTATATTTGATAGCATGAATGTACCACATAGGACATTTCACATAGAATTGAACAGAATTTATTAATTTTATTCAGCAGTTAGTTGTTTGATGCCTCCTATGTGTCAGGTACTGTTCTACCTGGGGAGCTGGGGATATAGGAGTGAACAAAACAGACAGAATGGAGCTTGCATTCTAAAGCAGTGGTGGTGGGAGTGAGAGATAATAAAATAATAAATAAATGTATTAATAGGTGGTGATAACAGGTGCTGTGAAGTTTAATCTTAATCGTTGGTCTCAACCTAATTACTTGGTAGGCATGTTTGTGTTTAGAAAGCTGAAGATACATAATCTGTATTCTTAGCTTACTCAGGAAAGAAAAATGATTACAGTGTACAGTGTGGACAAGTACTTTTTAGCCTGAGATGTTTGTTTTACTGTTTTTTTTACAAGGAGCTAATTCCACACTTTAAAGGAAATACATGGGCTGGGCGTGGTGACTCACGCCTGTAATCCTAGCACTCTGGGAGGCTGAGGTGGGTGGACCGCTCAAGGTTAGGAGTTCGAAACCAGCCTGAGCAAGAGCAAGACCCCTGTATCTACTAAAAATAGAAAGAAATTAATTGGCCAACTAAAAATACATAGAAAAAATTAGCCGGGCATGGTGGTACATGCCTGTAGTCCAAGCTACTCGGAAGGTTGAGGCAGAAGGATTGCTTGAGCCCAGGAGTTTGAGATTGCTGTGAGGTAGGCTGACGCCACGGCACTCTAGCCAGGGCAACAGAGTGAGACTCTGCCTCAAAAAAATAAAATAAAATAAAATAAAGGAAATACATGGTTATATAGCACATTTTCCATGGTCAGAGAGACATATTAAACAAAAGATTTATGTTTTTAGTTCTGTACCTAATGGTCAGAATATTCATTTGTTCATTCATTCATTAAAACTTATTGGGTGCTTACTATGTGCCAAGCACTATTCCAGGTGTCAGGAATACAATACTGAACAAGAGAGACAAAGGAGCTATTTTCATAGAACTTACATTCTACTGTGGACATTTAACAAAATTAACAGTTATTCTTTAATATCATTTAATATCCAGTTCATATTAAAATTCTACCAATTATCCTCCAAATGTATTTTACAGTAGTTTTAATCCATACAGAATCCAATTAAGATCTCTATCTTAAGATAAACAAACAGTATGTCAGGGATGAAAAGTTCAATGAAGAACTATAAAGCAGAGTTGAGGAGAAAGCAGTGGAGGCTAGTAGGTAGGATGCCATTGTGAATACAGTGGTCAGGACCAAGTATGCTTTGTGTGGAGGCTTGAGCAAAGTGAAGGAGTGAGCCATGCAGATGGCTGAAAGACAAGCGATCCAAGCACAGGGGGTAGTAACTGCAAACATGTGATGCAGGATATGCTTGAGCATGCGGGGAGCAGCAAGGAAGCTACCGTGGCAAGTGGTAGAGAGCTGGGGCTAGCCGCGTGGCTGGGTCTATACACAGGTCCTTGAAGGCCATGATGTGGACTTTGGATTGTGTTTTCTGAGACAAGAGGATTCTTTGGAAGGTTTTGAGAAAGGAATGACACAAGTTTTTGTTCCCTACTTTTGTTATGAAAAAAATTTAAAGGTAAAAAAGGCAAAGAAAATATAATGAACCCTAAATACCCATCACCTAGATGTAACAATTAACATTTTGCTATATATTTGCCTTTTCTGTTTCATTGTACTAAAGAATTTTAAATTATAGATATCATCATATTTTGGCTCTAAACATTTTAGTATTTGTCTATAAAAAAGGGACATTTACCTATATAATCACAATACAGCTATTACATTTAATAAAATTAATATTTATTCTTTAATAAATGTTAATGAATAAATATTAAAATGTTAAAAAATAATATTCTTTAATATCTAGTCCATATATAAATTTTACCAATTTCCCCTAAATATATTTTGTTGTGGTTTTATTCCATACAGGATCCAATTAAGGTCTATACCTTGCCTTTAGCTGTTACATCTCTTCATTATCTTTTTTTTTTTTTTTTTTTTTTTTTTTTTTGAGACAGAGTCTCGCTTTGTTGCCCAGGCTAGAGTGAGTGCCATGGCATCAGCCTAGCTCACAGCAACCTCAAACTCCTGGGCTCCAGTGATCCTTCTGCCTCAGCCTCCCGGGTAGCTGGGACTACAGGCATGCGCCACCATGCCCGGCTAATTTTTTATATATATATCAGTTGGCCAATTAATTTCTTTCGATTTATAGTAGAGACGGGGTCTCGCTCTTGCTCAGGCTGGTTTTGAACTCCTGACCTTGAGCAATCCGCCCGCCTCGGCCTCCCAAGAGCTAGGATTACAGGCGTGAGCCACAGCGCCCGGCCTCTTCATTATCTTTTAATCTAGAAGATTTCCCTGTCCTCCCTCTTCCCCCACTTTTTCATGACATTGAATTGTGGAAGAGATTAGGTAGTTTTCCTATATAATATTCCAACTCTATTTGATAGATGGCTTCATGGTGTGTGTGAACTTGTTCATTTGTTCTCCATGTTTCTTGTAAACTAGAAGTTAGGCTTGAGGGCTTGCTGAGAATTAGGTTAAATGTTTTTGGCAAGAATACTTCATAAGTGCTCTGTGTATTCACATTTGGATGGTTGTCCTACTATGAGTGAGCTAAGAGTGGTTATGCAGGTGGTGACAGCCCTATTTGTCCACTGCAAAATTACACTTTCTTCCAAGTGATCTGCCTTATAATCTGCAGCTGATACTTCAGCCCTCTGGATATTCAGTTTCCCATCAGCCTTTCACCCATTAGTTTTAGCATCTGTTGATGATCCTTGCTTGAATCAGTTATTTAATTAGCACTTGGCAAAAGAATGATTTTAAAAATTCCTTCATTGCTTATGCATTTTTTGCTGGTGGTATTCTGTAAAGAAGTACTTTCCTTCATCCACATGGGTTAATTATCCTGGGCTGCCCTTCCTAATTAATGTAAAAGAATGAATTCTTAATGCTTTCCCTCTAATTATCCATTTTCAGAGCTAGGAGTTGTTGCGGTAATCACTTTTAATGGTGACAGATGAATTTTGTTTTTGATGGGGTGTGTGCGTCTATCTTTTAGACTAATTTTAAAATGTTAAATGATATTTTAATTAATTGCAATCATTATTCTATGTGTTCAAATTCTTACAATTTCTTCAAACTTGCTTTTATGTGCTTTTGACCTGATTACATTTATCTTTGATTTCTAGTCCCAGAGAATATTTACCTTATACTATAAAGTGTAATATGTATTATATATGAGGTACAAAATATATGTATTTTCATATGACTGGCATTTGAAATTCTATCAGTTTATGCAAAATGAAATAAAAGAGTAACTTATACCATAAAGTATAATATGTTTTATATATGAGGTACAAAATATATGTATTTTCATATGAATGGCATTTGAAATTCTTTTAGTCTATGTAAAATGAAATAAAAGAGTAACATACTTTTTAGTTCACCATTTATCTAAAATTCATTTTTCTTAAGCCCAATCATGCTTCTGTTTATGTATATGTCTTAAATTTTCTGTTCTAAATCATAGTAGATATCCTCTTTTTATATTCAATAGATTAAAAACATTACACTAATTGTACACAATTGAACGGAAATAGCTTATCATAAAATATGAGAGGAGATAGCAGGCAATACTGTCTCAGCAATATAAAGTTTTATTCTACTTGAATTTTAAGGATCCTTGCAATAATAGTCTGAATCTTTAGTAATTGAATATTATAATATTTGTATGTAACTCAAGATGGTGAACATGAATTTATACTGCCTCGTTGAGAGGGTTTTTTTAATGTTACATGGTTTGAACCCAAACCTAGTAAAGATAAATGGTTGCATTCATTTAGAATTAGGGTTCTGCCCAGTGGTGGGAAAGAAACTTGAAGCATAAAGGGGTTTGGAATATTGGTAAGAGTGGTTGACATGGTGTCTTTTGGATTTTAAGCTTTATCTGTACCATGGACCAGAGATCTCAATGAGTGACATTGAGGTTGAAGAACTAGAATTAAGCCAGAAATATCAAAGAGTATACCCTGTTACCCTCTAAATTTATATTTTAAAAGCGGCACATTTTTGGTAATGTACCTGACACATAGTATGCTCTAGCAAATGTTTATCGAATGAATGTGTGACAAAGTCCTGAGAATGACTAAAAGAATGGATGGTGGATGTGTATTTGAGGAGAATATCACATAAGATGATGTGAATCAGATCTGGATGATTTGTACAATTCTGTGCCAAATTAAATTAACTTCGTAATGTGATAAATTTGTTGATTTCCCTGAGTGATAGTAACATTAAATTTGAAGACACTTCCAGAAGGATATAAGTTCAGTGATTTGAGAGGAAGTAAACCACTCCTCTTATTTTCAACCAGTAGCTTAAAATCAGTTTGGTGGGGCCAAATTATTTAGAATCCATAATAATTTAGTCTAGTTAATTGTCTGTCTTATTTTTTTTCTTTAAGAATGTCTTACCTGTCCAAAAGGCAGCTTCACGAACTCTGTGCATTTTTCTACGTTACAATCGTAAACAAGAACAGAGACATGAGGTCATTCAAAAATTAATTGAACGTAAGTAATCATTGTCTCTCATTTTGAGAAAAAGAAGGTGAACTAGTTGGCCTTAGTTGTTATTAGATCTGATTTATGTATCTTTTTGCCATGAATAATTAGGCTGATATTGCTAAGTATCTATTGTGTGCTTTTATTTCAGTTTTGTTGGCTAATTTTTGTTTTTTAGAAATCTTTATGGCAGGATTAGATGGGTGATGAATGAAATTAATGATTACTTTGAGCATTCTTCTATGAATTTCTATACTTGAGAAATTAAATGTGAAATGAATGCACATTTACATTGAAAGCCCAGTTTCTACCTTAATGAAATAGCATTTGGAACTAAAATATAAATAAAACATCCATGAATCTCATCTTTTAGTTTGGTCTTGTTTTTAACATTAACATAATTAACAGAATGTGGGATTTTTTTCCTTTACTAGAATTGTTAATACATATGAATGTGAATCTGATGAGCTTAGGTGGTTTATAATAGCTTAAGAAACTAAGTTAATTTACAAATGCAAATTGGTTTTAATTTGTCAAGAGCAAAAATCAAGGGAAAAACTATTGGTTAAAGTGTTAATTATAAAAATAATTGCACATACCTATATATACCTAGTGAATTTGTCAATTATTGTATACTTGCTTTGACTATAATATCTAAATGTTTTTATTAAAGTCTATTATCCAGCATAGGCAGTAATGGGATTTTCTGGTTATTGGAGTTTACCATTTTAAGTATGAATCACCACTTTGCAAAAAATTAGAGTACTTTCATAAAATTCCATTTAAGAAAAATTATGGTGGGTACACTTTAATTTTTCTTTGTGTAGTCTATCTTAATGCAATTTTCATTTTTCAGTGGTAGGGGTTTACATTTAGAATGTTTTATTTTGAAAGAAGATTCTATTTGGCTTTAAATATTGAGTTTTGTTTTTGAACATTTATGTAAAAAGAAGAAAATTAACCTTTAAATATTGACCTGAGTTATTGTCAGTAGTACTGTTTACATATGACTCTGTCCACTTCTAAGCATTTTTAAGGAAACAAGAGGGAAGAAACAGTTAATTTGATTATTAAAAGATTTTGAAATTAGACTTGCATTTGAATTCTAGCTCTGCACCTGCCAGCTATGTGACTTTAACCTCTCTGAATCTCAGTAGCCTAATCTTTTAGGAGGAATAAGTATGCATATCACATTGGATTATTGATTTTCAGGGTCAAACAAGATAATATAGATAAAGTACTTAGCACATGGTGGGTGATCAAAAATAGCAGACCTAATCATTGAATGGTTAATAAATGCTTATGGAATTAAATGCTATGTTTAATAAAACTTTTTGCTGGTTTTTTAGGTATCAATAATTTGGGAATCTATAAATCTGAGGAATATATGATTTCTTTCCCTCTTATCTCTTGTATTTGCTAACCAAATTATGGGTATAAAGAAACTTATGGATTTTATGTGTTTAATTTTGTCACATGTAATTTCCTGTAGGAAAAATTAACTTTTGATAATTTTTGTAGGAAAAATTAACTTTTGATAATTTTTGTTTTTGTTTATAGAATTGGGCCAAGGAAAAAGTTATTGGAATAGACTTAGATTTTTGGATACCTGTGAATTTATTATAGAGATATTTTCCAAGTCATTTTTCTGTAAATATTTCTTTCTACCTGCTATTGAACTGACACATGATCCAGTAGCAAATGTGAGGTATGTTATCAAAGAAAATATTTAAAAACATTGTTATATATCTAATATAGTGAATATATGCAAAATCTTTTTCTTAGTCAATTAAAAGATTGAGTGAAGAATTTACACTTGCTTTGAAATTCTTGGTATTAATAATTGATGAGCATCTATAGGACTTGGAAGCATACTCCTTCAACACTGTCTTAGATCTTTTGTTTTACTGGGTTGAGAGTAGTAAGTTGCAGTCAGATTAACAAGCTGCTTCAGTCATTTGGATACACTATTGGCACCAGGAGAGGTTGAATAGGTATTATTAAGCTGTCTATCATTAAAAGTCAAGAAAAAATAGTCAGCTGCTTTGTCACTTCAGAGTTGGTTTGGTGAGTGTCTGTGCACTTCTAGGTGCCCATTTATTCTGAGAAGTAGGGCTGGTTTGAGGTCTTTTCCTGTCATCTATGTTCAATTGCCTTACATTTTGGAAATCCAATAAATGTTAATTGGATTTGGTTAACTGTTAAGTTGGACGGAACATGCCTGAGAATGGCTTGCTTGGAAATTGAAAAAAAAAAGAATAAATATATTTTGTTCTTTTTTTCTCCCAAAATGGGCCTATTGTTTCCTTTTTATATATTGTAAAATATGCATAACATAAAATTTATCATTTTAACCATTTGTATAGTTCAGTGGCATTAAGTACATGCATATTATTACTTAAAAGCTATTTGTACATTTGATAATGGGATTAAAGGAGTTTTAAACCCATGTCATAAGTGGGGACCAGGTGCAGATTTACATCTTTTATAAACAACTGACATGAATTATAGGCAATATGTAAAACATGTTAATACTTTTTAATAGGAAGACTTGGTAAGGCAATAAGATAGCCTAGGTTACTAGTCTTGCTGTTGAGATATATACCAAGAAAAATTGTCAAACGATATTGAAAAGTTCAACCTAAGAATTTCATGAGCATTAGTTAATGGGAACAATCTGGGGTTGATTTTTGTTTTGTTATTTTTAATGTGAGAAAATACAGAAAGCACAGCTGTTTTGGCTTTAGCTTTTTGTGCATCTTACTTGTGCTTTATATTAATAAATGAGAGGTGGCATATCCCTGACATTTAAAGTAAATTGAAAAGAACCTCTTGGTAATTCTCTAGATTTTAGCTCTTCCTGACCAACTAATGAATCCAGCTATATTGTTAACATTTTGTAAATTGAGGTTATGATTCTAGAAAAGCAACTTCTAATGTGATAAATTGTCACTTATCAAGCAGTTGACAAAGATAACTTGGAAGGAAATGAAATCATCTCTACTCTGGTCAATGTGACTAATAGCATTGCACTGACTCTAAGAGAAAGTGATCTGCCAATTCAAAAACTAAAAGAAGATTAATTAAATATCATTTCATAAATTTTGGGTTTTTTTTGGGTAATATATCATCGTATAGCAATATGTCTTGGTTCTCACTCTTCTGCTTGGGAAGCCGCCAACCAAAGAAATGAGTCTGGCAGCACTGTATGCTAACTGGTTTGGAAGTAAAAAAGCCTATATGTAATGCTATAGAGCTGTGTAGACAGTATGAAAGCCATCACAGGCAAGGGTGGTAAGATCACATAGATTAGGAGCATGGTTTCTGGAGCCATACTGCTTGAGCTGAAATTCCAGCTCTATGCTGGATGTGTATATTTGGGCAAGTTACAAAACCTGTCTGTGCATTGATTTCTTTCGTACATAAGTCATAAAGTGTTCTGAGGTATAAATACCTGAGATAATATACATAAGCAATTTAGCTCACCAGAAAGATATCACCTCTAATCTCAAGAATTTTATAATCTAATGGGACCAGGAGTCTGATAGGGAATGAATCACTGTTATGGCTTGCGCTGAATGTATATTTTCTAGACATGAATTGGGTTATAAAGAATGAAGTGTGCATCGACTGTTAAGTGTTTTTGTTTGTCCTTAAGTGAATGTTTAAAATCTAAATTGACTGAGTTTAGACAATATCAAAGTCTGGAAAAAGACTTGGTATTCAGAGAAGCCTTCTCCACAGCTGTCAGAAATAAAATAATTTCTCTTTGGGGGAATTGGGACTACTTAATTAGAGAAAGCATCACCAGGCTAGCAGTATCCATGATGAGCTCTGAGTGAGATTGAGGCTATTATTGCTACTTACAGTGCTGAAAATTATACAGGAGGAGGTTTTTTACCCCTTTTTACTTGAATAAAAAGCAAATTTTGCTGGATATGAAGAATCACCAACTGAAGGTTCAGCTGGGAAAGCGTACTGGAAAATTTAGGAATGGGATTTAGTTGTTTCAAGGTTTGCGATAGAAATAAAAAATAATAATGTGGCGAGCACTCAGATTAATGAATGAATATAGCAACTATGCAATAGAGAACCACTTTGCATCCCTCTCTAAAACCAGCTCTGGCAAAGAAGTAGATTTTTAGTTTAGCAAAGCTGAACATTTTCTCTGAACTACCTCCTCCTGGAAAGATTTTCTTTAGATTGCTGGATTTCCTCTTACCTCTCTGACATTATTTAGCCTCCTTATTCTTTTCAACCCAATCTAGACTGTGATAGTACCTGGACCTGGACTGTATTCTTTTGTCTCCTTTCTTCTCTAACTGCACTTATTACCTTGGTGATCCCTCCAATCTCATGGCTTAAATATCATCTACATGCTGAAGATTCTTCATTGTGTCACTAGTATAGACATCTACCCTGGACAATGGACTCATTGAGCCAACCGCCTGCTTAGCACTTCCATTGAATATCTAATAGGCATCTCAGACTTAATCCATCCAAAATTAAATCCTGATCTTTCTTATCTGCTTTTGATCCTTCTGTAGTCTTCTCCATCTCAGTAAATAACTATTTCATCTTCCCACTTCCTTAGGTCAAAATCTTAAATAAGTCCTTTTTGTCTCTCCAGCTCTAATCCCTCAGCACATCCGCTGCTTATACAGTATATTCAGAATCCAAGCACTTCTCTCCACCTTTACTGCTGTCACTCTGGTTCAGTCCACCTCATCATCTCTTGCCTGAATTATTGCAAGGACCTCCCCTATTGTTTCTCTTCTTCTGTTCTTGACCACTTACAGCCAAGACAGTAGTCAGATGTTATTTATAAAGTTTTCAGTCAGATCACTTCACCTCTCTGCTCAGAACCCTCCAGTGGCTTCTCATCTCACTCAGAAGAAAAGCCAGTCTCCTTACTGTGGCCTGCAAGTCCTCTCGTTCCCACTCTGAGGTCTCCTGCTAATCTTACCTTCACTCTGTTGTGCTATAGCCACAATGGCCAGTTTGCTAATGTGAGGCAATGTGGGAGGCACGCTCCCCCTGTGTCCCCTACAGCTCTTTTCTAGGTACTCACATGGCTCATTCAGTAATTTTCTTTAGGTTTTTGCTTAAATGCTATCTGTTCAGTGAACCCTTCACTGACACCTTCTCTGACCACCGGCATTAAAACTGATTAATCCCTCTCTCCTGGTTCTCCCTCGTCTTTTTCCGTACTTTATTTTTCTCCATTACCACTGTCTGACAGACATTTTACTTGTTTCTCCTCTCTTCTCTACTGCCATACTAGAATATAAGCACCATAATAAACGTGTGATACATAGTAGATACTCCATAAATACTTGTTATTTAATACATGAATAAATGAACTCTGAGGCTATCTAAAACTTGTTTATTCTTTCAGTTTCATGTTACTATTATTCTTAGTTCTTAAATTTACTCAAAAGTAAATACTGTGTAATTTATTACAGAATGAAACTTTGCTATCTGTTGCCCAAAGTGAAATCTACCCTGAAGACTCCTGCAGATAAGCATCTACTTCAGCAATTAGAAATGTGTGTGAGAAAACTCCTATGTCAAGAAAAAGATAAAGATGTTCTGGCTATTGTAAAAAAAGTAAGTATCACTCTTTCCACAATGTTGCATTTCTTATAATTAAGGTCCTGTTATTCATAGCTTCTCTATTTTAGCTTGATAGGATAGCAATATGTTAAAATACTTAACATCCTTGCTAGAGTAGAAAGAATTAATAAATGATTTGGTTTATGTGTGCTATGGTTGGATATAACTGGAAAGATATTTTTAATAGGGCACTTAGATATTAAACTTTTATTACTAGTAATATAAACTCCATGGCGGAGAGTTTGGCACATGTTAGGTGCTCAGTGAATACTGTTCAATAATAATGAATATCATTCACCAGACTTTATTTATAAATGATTATAATCCAGTAAAACTTTGTTGGTAAAATTGAGAAAGTCATGTCTTATAGAAACAGCCCTGGAAGGGCCCTCAGACTTAATTCAGTGGTCTGCTTGAGATCAGGTGAATAAGTGGCAGAAGCTAGGACTATAATAGAGTACATTCCTTTTTAAATAATATAACATTATTGTATCTTATAGTTTGTTTTGTTTCAGTGTGAGATCTTATTATATTGGTTGTTTGGGAGTGTTAGAAAACTAAAACAGTAAAAATTTGGGTTAGTGAGCCAAACCTTAAAATACATTATAATCCTCAAAAACTCTCTATGCTGAATATATAACTAATATTTTTATAAGATTGAGTCAAATTAAAGTGGTTACTTTTATGAATCTGAATGTGAACTTCAGGACACATAATTTTTGAGCATTTATTTGTAGTGAGAAAAATTAATTTATTAATGCAATAAATAAATTAGCATTGATGGTGAGAACAAAATAGAATCCTTTTATTTTTTTCTCTTTTTTCTAAAAATCATTGGCAGATGTCACACAAGGAACTTTTTAATGAAGTGCTTTGGTGACTTAGTATTAATTAGTATAATTTTATTTTTACTGAAATATGAATTCCTCTTTCGTTAACTGAAATAACCCAAAATATCCAGAGTTGGACATGCAGCTAAATTTAAAAGCATACATACACACACATACACACACACATTTCTACCTGCTTGTTCTGTCCTTACTATTTAAGTACAAAGTTTAGGCAATGGAGTTAACTTGTCCAAATAATAAACACGAAAGGGTTACTTTTCCCAAAGAATTTATTAATTCAAGAGATAATACAAGCTAACCTCATATAGGTACAAGCGAATGTCATATAGACACAATGATATCATTAAATAATGGATTTTTAACCTACAATGGATTATTCTAGAGTATAGATCTTATTTTAAGTACGTTTCACATGAAGTCAGTCTGTCCAATGAAAATTTTGTAGTCTAATGATTTATTAGTATGGGAACCTCTGAGGAAGCTACACAAAGCTTTGAGATAAAAATGGAATCATTTATAATCAGTTTTTTAATATAGAAAGTAACTTTATTTAACACGGGCAATTCATGGTATAAATTGTAAATTTTTCATAAATTTCAGCATAAAAATAAAGCTTGAAAAATTTTATGTTTGTAATGAATAGCTTTGGGCATATAAATATATTTTGGCCATTAGAGTTCCTCTTGTAAAAGAAGTGCTAGAAGTACTGTCCTCTATCACAGATAGAACCCTGGATTAGATTGACCATTGTTTGATTGGAATAATTTGTTTCAAACTAGTATATTCTGAAAGACACATAGTAAATTGAGAGAATATTTTCAGAGCAAAGTCTTTTCTATTGGTTAGAGTATCATAATGATAAAAAAAATTCTATGGAAGAGAACTAAAGATTTAAAGCCAAATGATAGCTTGTTTCATATATATTTAGTTGAAAGACTTTAAAAATTCAAAAGCTATATTTCTGAAAATTTGGAAAAGATTGGTATTGGGAGTTATTAGAAATTAGTTAAATTGCATGCATTTGGTATTTAAAATATGCCTCTAGACTTGCTCTGCTTAAGGTTAAACCCTTTTAAAAGTTAAAATTAATCCTGGCATTGCTGTTTAGAGGTTGATTATAAATACAATGTAGAATTAGGCAGAATTTGCAGAAGTCTTCTCTTTGAACTTCCCTCTGGAAAAGGAGTCTATGAGAAATGATTGGTTGGTTTTGGTTTCATTTAATTGCTGTTGAATAATTTTTAAAACTTTCTTTATAGACTGTCTTGGAGTTGGACAGAATGGAAATGTCTATGGATGTGGTAAATACACTTTCTTTTCTTTATATTGGAAGGAATATTTAAAAATTGAGAGAAACTTATCACTAATGTTTCACAATTTCATTTTAAACAGTTTCAGAAAAAGTTTTATGAAAAAGATTTATTAGATCAAGAGAAAGAAAGAGAAGAACTACTTCTTTTGGAAATGGTATGTTGTTTTCACTCACACACACATATATTCTTCTGTAACCAATATTAACTGTTTTGTTATTAAACTTCATAAATAATTTATTTCAATTTCACACTACTTGTTTTTTCCTAAAACACGACTTTTTTTCCCTCTTTGAATAATGAAGATTCCTGATTTTCTGAAATCTGTTCTTTTATCAACCAGGAGGAAAACTATATTCTAGAGCCTTTTAAAAAAACTACTTTATTGAAGTATAATTGACAAACAAGTGCATATTTTAAAGTGCACAATTTGATGAGTTTTGACATAAGGACATGTCCAAGATACTATCACCACAATCAGAATAGAAACATTTTCATTCCACCAAGTTTCTGTGTGCCCCTTTGAAATTCACATTGTCTTCTACTCCTGTGTCCCCAGCAACTTCTGATGTAGTTTCTGTCACTGTAGATGAGTTTGCATTTTCTAGTAGAATTATTTAAATTGAATCATATATTATGTACTTTTTTGGCATCATGCTTCTTTCCATTAATATAATTATTTTGAGATTCATCCATATTGTTGTATGTATCACTAGATCATTTTGTTTCTTAGGATTCCATTGTATAGATATACCACAATTTATCTGTTCACCTCTTAATGGGCATTTGGGTTACTTTTAGTTTGGGAATATTAGAAATAAAGTTGCTATGAACATTAGGGAAGTTAGCCTTCAAGAACATTAGCCTTTGGGTAGACATATGCTTTCATTTCTCTTGGGTAAATACTTAGGAATAGAATGGCTGGATTATATGGTATACTTAACTTAAAAACAAACAAAAGTCTTTTCCAAAGTGATTATAGCATTTTTTGTGCCCATTGGCTGCGGTGGAAAGCTTTACTTATTCCATACCTCTGTAATGCTTGATGTGGTTAATGTTTTTAATTTTGGCCATATAGTGGGTATGTAATGGCATCTCATAGTTTTTTCTAATTGCATATCCCTGATGCCTAAAGATGTTGAGTGTTTTTCATTTGCTTATTGGCCATCTTTATCTCTTATTTGATGAAGTCTGTTATCAGAATTTAAAGTAGGTTATTTTATTACTATTGAGATGTAAGTGTTTTTAATACATTCTGAATATATATAACTCCTTTGTCAGATATACATATTATGAGTATTTTCTTGGAGTTTCTGGCTTATCTTTTATTTATTGTGTAAGTCCAATTTATCAATTTTTTCTATTATATTTTTTGTTCTAAGAATCCTTTGTCTATACCAAGATCACAGAATTTTTCCATTGTTTTCTTCTAGAAACTTTAGTTGTAGGTTTTACATTTAGGTCTATGATTCATTTCAAGTTAATTTTTATATATGTTTATTTTTTTCCATCTGTATATCCAGCTTTTTCAGCACCATTTAAAAAACTTTCCTTTCCCCCTTGAATTGCCTTAGCACCTTTTAAAAATATCAATTGTCCATATACATATGTGTCTATTTCTTGACTCCCTATTCTGTTCCACTGGTTTATATGTTTATCTTTTTGGCAATACCAAATTGTCTTGATCACTGAAACCAGATAGGGTAAGTGTTCTAACGATGTTTCTTTTTAAAATTGCTTTGGCCAGTCTAGGACCTTCGCATTTTGATATGAAGTTTCAAATCAGTTTGTCAATTTCTATTAAAAGCCTGCTGATATTTTAGTTATGATTGGTCTATAGATCAATTTGGAGAATTGCCATCTTAACAATTGAATCATCTAGTCCATGAATAGTATCCACCATTCTATTTAGTCTTCCTTTCTCTCAGTAATTTTGATAGCATTCAATATAGAGCATAAGGAAGTCTATGCTAGATTTATGACTAGGTATTTTATGTTTCTTTTGGCATTGTAAGTGGAATTATAATTTTTAAATTTCACTTTTCAGTTTTTTGTTGCTGTGGTATAAGAATATTATTGATTTTTGTGTATTGGCCTTGTATACTTGTATACTTGCTAAATTTGTTCTAGAAGTTGTTTTTTAGATTTTCTAAAACTAGGATTTGTCTATGTAAGCCACCATGTCTTCTTTAAATACAGAAAGATTACTTCTTCGTATTTAATATTATGCCTTTTAGGACCTCCAGTACAATTAAAGACCTCCAGTTGAATAAGAGTGGGACAAGTGGGCATCCTTTTCTTTTTACTGATCTTAGAGAGAAACAGTTCAATCTTTCATCATTAGGTCTTATGGTAGCAGTAGGTGTTTTTTTTTTTCTTTTTTTTTTTGAGACAGAGTCTCACTTTGTTGCCCAGGCTAGAGTGAGTGCCATGGCGTTAGCCTAGCTCACAGCAACCTCAAACTCCTGGGCTCAAGCAATCCTGCTGCCTCAGCCTCCCCTCCCGAGTAGCTGGGACTACAGGCATGCACCACCATGCCCGGCTAATTTTTTTTCTATATATATTAGTTGGCCAATTAATTTCTTTCTATTTATAGTAGAGACGGGGTCTGGCTCTTGCTCAGGCTGGTTTCGAACTCCTGAGCTCAAACGATCCACCCGCCTTGGCCCCCTAGAGAGCTAGGATTACAGGCGTGAGCCACCACGCCTTGTCTAGCAGTAGGTTTTATGTAGATGCCTTTTATCAGATTGAGGAGGTTCCCTCTTACTCCTAGTTTGCTGAGAGCTTTTATGAATGGTTGTTGCATTTTGTCATATATAGAAATGATATTTGGTTTTTTTTCTTCATTCTGTTAATACCCTGAATTACATTGATTTTTCAAACATTAAACCACTCATATTTTGGAGATAAATCCTATTTGATGATGATATATTATCCTTTTTCTCTATTTTTAGATTCTTGGCTAAAGTTTTTGTTAAGGAATTTTGCATTTGTACTCATAGATTCATAGTGAAATTGGTCTTTAATTTTTTTTTTTTTTATCATTTTTGGGACAGATTTGGTATTAGAGTTATTCTGGCCTCATAAAACAAGATGAGTAGTGTTCCCACTCCTCTATTTTCTGAAAAAATGTCTATAAAATTGGTTTTAATTCTTCCTTGAGTATTTGGCAGAATTCACTAGTGAAACTATCTAGATTTAGAGTTTTTATTTGGGAAAGGATTTTGGTAATTGATATAATTTCTTTACTAGATATAAAACTATTTAGATTTTTCTAATTCTTCTTCTGTCTGTTTTGACAAGTTGCTTTTTTTCCCCCTTCACGTCATCTAAGCTGTCAAATTTGTTGGTGGCAAAAAGTTGTTTATAATATACTCATATTATTACTCTTTTAATATATGGTGATAATCTATGGTGATAACCCCTGTTTCACTCTTATATTAGTGAATTATGTTGTTCTCTCTCTTTTTAAAATTTTTTGGTGGTTTCTCTAGAGATTATAATATATATATATATATATATATATATATATATATATATATATATATTTCTAACCTTTCACCATAAGCTTATTGTTAATATAGTACCACTTCACTTAACAATGATTGCTTTACCCACTCCACACCATTCTTTATGTTACAGTTGTCATGAATTACATCTTCATTGAGGACCCCACCAGTGCTATAATTTTTGCTTTAATTGTCATGTGTATCTTGAAGAATTTAAGAGAGCAAACTTTTCTGTTTGCTCAGATGTTTACCATTTCCAATGCTTTTCATTCATTGCTTAGGATCCAAATTTCCCTCTAGCATTTTTTTCCTTTCCAGCCTAAAGAGTTTTCTTTTGCAGATCTTGTATCACAGGTCTTCTGGGGACAAATTCTCTTGTTTTCCTTTCTCTAAAATGTCTTATTTTTACCCTCATTCCTGAAGGATATTTTCATTGGGTATAGAATTCTTCTTTTGTTAGTTCTGGTAAATTGTGCTTCTGTCTATCCTCTGGCCCCATAACAACTGAAAAATATCTGCTGTCATTTCAATTGCTGTTCTTCTGTAGGTAATGTTTTTATGTGGCCACTTTCAAGATTTTTTTCTTTTATCTATTGTTTTTAGCTGTTTGCTTTAGATATGGCAAGGCATGATTTACTTTAGCCTCTTTTAGATTTGCTCATCCTACTGAATCTATCTATAGTGTATATCATTCTCCAACTTGGGAAAATTTGGGCCATTGTTTATTTAAATATATGTTTTGTTCCAGTCTCTCTCTGCCTTATTTTTGGGTCTCCAATTACATATGTGTTAGATGTTTTAGTACTATCCCATTGGTCCAGGAGGCTTTGTTGCTCTAATTTTTTTTTTTTAACTCTGCTGCTCAGTGTGAGTAATTTATTAATAATTTATTGGTCTGTCTTCAGTGTCATCAGCTTTGCCCCTGTCTTCTCCATTCAGCTGCTGAGCCTATCTAGAGAATTTTTTTTTTATTTCCAATATTGTATTTTTCACTTCTAAAATGTACATTTTTAAAATATTTTCTGTTTCTCTGCTGAGAATTCATGTGCTGTAAAATGAAAAACTTATGTGGAAAACCTCTGAAAAGCAAAGTACATTATTTCGGCAGTCTTCCAAGACAGAGATTAGAGCTCAGGATTGCCAGTTGTAGAAGCTGTAGAGAATAAGGAGGCTCTAAAAAAAATTTTAATATGAAATGACCTAAGCCCAAGACTAGAACAGACAATATAAAAAGAACCACACCTGATCCTATATTGGAGTTAGCAGACAAGGACTTAAAGATAACTGTGATTAATATGATCAAGATAATACAGGGGAAAATGGGGAAAATAGATAATTCTGTTAAGCCCACCTAATAATATTTTTAAATTTTATGTGTGTTCTGTTTTAGAATTTCCATTTGATTCTTTTTTATGTGGTCCAGTTCTATGTGGAAATTCTTTTCCTAATTGATTTTCTCCATCCTTTTCTTTATTTTACATGTGCACTTAAAAAGAATGTTTGTTCTCCATTTGTTGAATATAGTGTTCTGTGCATGTCAGTTATGCCAAGTTTGTTCAGAACATGCTGTGTTCATTGATTCTTTTTGCCTATTTGTTCAGTTGGGAGAAGGGGCTTCTGAGTTTTTGTAATGTTTTGTTTCTTGATATTGGAGCTGGTTATACAGGTGTATTTACTTTGGAAAAATTCAGTGAGCTGTACACTTATAATTTGTGCACTTTTTCTATGTGTATTGTACTTAAGTAAAGCATTTAAAAATATGTAAGAGACCATTTCCTTTTCTCTAAATTGGTTTAAAGGAAAATGTTATTTTGCCATTTTACCAATCAGAAATTGAAATAACTAATAGTAACAGGTATTTTGCTAATGAGAATTGATAAATACCTTTTAGAAAATAAAGACTCACTATAACAATAATACCAGACTCATTGTTTTAGCTTGACAGACCCCCAAGGGCATAATTCTGTAAATGTCAGAAGAGACAAATCTAAAAGCCCTAAATTCTTTAGATACTACTATGAAAAAATACTTCTTTTAGATGTTTTTATGAACCTTTATTTGTATCTCTAAAGCTTAATTTCTCAGAACAATTTTTCTAAATTTATTAAATTGTACCTTTAATTCTAAGATATTAAATTGTACCTTTAATTCTGTTTTAATAACAGGAACAGTTAGAGAAGGAAAAGCAACAGAATGATGGAAGGCCCATGAGTGATAAAATTTTTGAAAAGAAGCGTAAGTAGTTTTTCTATGTCTTCACCATTCAGTTACATAATTATGTTGCATCCTGATATTCTGAAATACCATGCAGATTTTTTAATTTATGTGGAAAATTGCTTCACTTTCTTTTATTTTTCAAAATTTGTTTTTTAAAATTGGCTGTTTAATATGGTACAGATGTTAGAAATACATGAATAAAAGATAGAAACCAGTATGAAGGTTCAGATTCTTTAAAGGAAAGCTTGAAGTTTGATTACAGCTATTAGATTGTGAAATTGATCACTGAATAACAAAGATTGAAATATATAAATAAATAAAGTAAGAATATTTGGAAAAGACAACTGCTTAGGTAGGTATAGTGATTCACATTCTCTGTATTGTCTTATATATTTATGGAGATTAATAAGGTCTCAAAGCAAACTATAGAACTTAAAACAGAGGTTTTTTTAGGTAGAGACAATAAGACAGCAACGCAAAGTCTGCCCAAGAGCATCCCCATTTCTGTTCCTGGATCCTCATCTCTCTCCCCATCAACAAGTAAGAAAGAACTTCTTTTTATGTCTCTTTTATACATTTTTTCCTTTCACAAAAATTAATTATAGGCAAAGTCATTCTATAAGATGGATATATTATTCTAAAACAACTTTGGCCTTCTATCACTAGTTGTTTTGGTAGTTATTAATGGGCAGTATGGGTAAGAAATAATTCCCATCAGCTCAAATTAAGAAAAGAATGCTAGGCCCATCTGTGTTTTACTGAAACTGATGGTAGTTCAGGAGGGAATGGGAATTGGGGCAGCTAAGGATGAACTGGATGCATTTTCCTTTTTTTCTGTTTATTACTCTAGGCAAAGAAATCAGGAAATCCAAATTAATTCGAAGCCAGTCTTTTAATAATCAAGCTTTTCATGCAAAATATGGCAACTTGGAGAAGTGTGCTAAGTATGATCTGTCAACTATTTACTTTTTAATATGATTTTTAATTTTATAGCCACACATCTTTACATATGTGAAATAGTTATGTTATTATAAAAATAATTAATTTTGAGCTTTTTATGGGCCAATAATTTGTCAGTTTTCTTCTGTAATTATTGTTAAAAAATAATTGAAGTCTCCCAATTTGCATAAAAATAGATATCCTGGCATTCAGGGAAGAACTCTGACATGACACTATTTAATAACATCATAGAATCCATATATCATTTTATGAAGAAAATGGTGATGATGTATCACATATGCCATTTAACTTTTAAATGGGTACGAGTATGCCCCATTTGCTACTTCTGTTCTTTTCGTCTATAAAGAAGCGAGTAGCATGTTCATATGATCACAACAGAGTTCTCCTGACAATAAATGCATATCTGGTTTTCCCTTTAGCCCAGGTGACAAAATTATAAATGGTTAAGATTAGGAGAGAATCACATAAATTAAATTACCATGATTAAAACAGCCCAAGTGTTAGATGACGGAGATTATAAGAAGCATATTCTTGTATTTTAAACTAAATCATGTTCTCTTCTAGTAAAAATTCTACAGCAGGATATACACCTACTGTCTCAGGGTTAACAAAGTCTTCTGTGCTTTCACTAACTGGTAAGTAGCAATATAAGCTTATCAAAAAATTGCTAAATTTAATAAAATATGATTTTTTAATTGATCTACTTATTTATTTCTAGATACAGTATTTTTCCTACATTTACATCTTTATCGGATCCCGAAGAAATTAAACTCTTCCCTAACAATTGAGAAATACTTGACTATACTATTTTGTTTTCACTATGTCAAGACCCAGAGTTTAATACTTCTCAAAGAGAAAAAGGACAAAAAGATAAATTAAGTTTTATCATAGTCTGAGGGCCTGCTGAATCATAGATGAAAAGTTTTACAGTAATTTTTAAGGATGTTAAAAACAGTAGGACTTCACTGCAAATCATGTACAGCTAAACACTTATGATATTATGTATTTGAAAATTTGTATTGGGGTCAGCAAAATTCTGTGAAGAGCCATATAGTAAATATTTTAGGCTTTGTTGGTCAAATTGGTCTTTGTCACAATTACGTAAATCTGTTGTTGTAGAGTAAAACACCCATAGTCAGCATGCAATGAATAGATATGGCTGTGTTCTAATAAAACTGTATGTACAAAGACAGGCAGTGGGCAAGATTTGGCCCATAGGCTGTGGTTTGCTGACCTCTAGTTTATATAGTAGAACACAGAATTACACTATGAATAAGCTGGAATATATGACTAAAAACTACTAGTGGCTAACTGTGTATTTTTAACTTTCTGCCTTAGAAATAATTGTTTGAAAATTATAATAGTAATTTTTTTTTAGGGTATATAGTGAATCTTCTCAAAGATCTACAATTTTTAAGAGCTTAGGTACAGTTCCTTTTTACGTTAGATTTTGAATATTCTGCCTTCCTCTTACCTTTTTTTTTTTTTTTTTGAGACAGAGTCTTACTCTGTTGCCCAAGCTAGAGTGCCATGACGTCAGCCTAGCTCACAGCAACCTCATATCCCTAGGCTCAAGCCATCCTCCTGCCTCAGCCTCCCGAGTAGCTGGGACTACAGAAATGCGCTCCATGTCTGGCTAATTTTTTCTATATATTTTTAGTTGTCCAGCTAATTTCTTTCTATTTTTGGTAGAGACAGGGTCTCGCTCTTGTTCAGGCTTGTCTTAAACTCCTGACCTTGAGTGATCCTTCCGCCTCAGCCTCCCAGAGTACTAGCATTACAGGCGTGAGCCACTGCGCCTGGCCCCCGATACCTATTGTTATGTTTTCTAAATTTTCACGAAGAATATATCTATTCTTTGGCTGTTCTGTGAAAAGTGTTTTCATTGGCCAAAACAGAACATCTTTGTAACATTAAAGCATTTACATTCATGTATGGTGATATAGGGTGATTTTACAAGGTAGAACATGATTATCATAAGAAATGATTTGAGGTTGGGCATGGTGGCTCACACCTATAACCCCAGCACTTTGAGAGGCCAACGTGGGAAGATTGCTTGAGGCCAGGAATTCAAGACCAGCCTGAGCAACACAGACTCTATCTCTACAAAAAATAAAAATAAAAAACCCAGGAATTTGTGGTTGCAGTGAGTGAGCTATGATGATGCCACTCACTGTACTCTAGCCTGTCACTGTCTCAAAAAGAAAAAGGAAAAAATAATTTGATAACAACAGGAAGTTGCTGAACTAAAATTGTCACCATATTTTGAATTTGGGGCTATAAATAATAAAACTTGATTATTTTATCTCAGCAAAGCAGTGAGTCCTTTAGGAGAGGTCCTGAGGAACATTCAGGGTTTAAGAACTTTATGTACGAAGTAGAGTGCTTTTAAAAATTGTAAATTTATATGGAAAACCAGTTTGAATTAACTCAACTTGGAGTTAATAGTGCAAATGATTATAGATGTCCATAAGGGCTTCTTCAAACTTGGGTGGAGCTCACCTGTCCTTTTGGTGATTCCTTCACTCACCTATAAATGAGCATATTTATTCATGAACTTGTAATAGTTCTTGTCAAGAAATTTCTTTGCCTAAATCATTAAGGATATTGATTTAGGTCTGGGCATGATGGCTCACACCTGTAATTCCCACTTTGGGAGGCCGAGGCTTAAGGCAAGGAGTTCAAGACCAGCCTGGGTAACATAGTGGGACACTATCTCTACAACAAATAAAAAATATTGGCCAGGTGTAGTGGTGTTTGCCTGTAGTTGCAGCTACTCTAACCTGAGTGACAGAGTGAGAGCTTATCTCTGGGACAAGCTCTCAAATACATAGATATATATATACATATTGATTCAGAACTGTTTTTAAAAATTTTTAATTATGTGCATTAATTTCTTTAGTTTTTACTTTGGTAGGCAAGTCATCTTGAGAATCAAGAGAGTAGATATGATCTACAAATCCTAAAACTTACATCCAAAGTCTTAAATAAAAGCATGTATTTTATAAGGGTAAATCTTTTATTAAAATAATTGAAAAATATTCTATCTTAATGGTTCAATATTATTTTTGGGTGAGGGTGAACTATAGTTTAAATGAACTATCTCCTAGGGTTCTTGGTTAGAAAAATGTGCTTATTACTTATTGTTATATATTAATGAAATACAGACTGAAAAAAGTCAATATATAATTATACATATTATCTATGAAGAGAAATTGGAAGAAAAATGTCTTAACAAATGTATTAAATATTACATGTTCACATAGAGAAGACATCTTATTTAATTTGAGACTCAAAATGGACTTCAAGATGATTATATCCTTTGAAAGAAACCTTAAAGTACAGTAGGATTTTGGCAGGCAGAGGTGTGTATAGAATAACATTCCATGCAGAGTACAGCTCATCAACAAGGCAGACTGTTGGTATCTTCAGGGAGCAACACCTGGCTAATTTGGCCGGAATAAGGAGTAGGTATAAGGGAGCAGTGTTAGGTAAAACTGAAAGGAAAGGTTAAAGTCATAGCTTGGAAGGCCAGTTTGGATATTTTTTACTTAACAATAACTCACTGTTAGTTGTGTAATGATTTTAGCCTGTCATCAATTAGACTATCCCATCCAAGGTAATGAGGGCACAACAGAGTTCAGGAAAAATAAAGAGAATGCTAGTAAAGATTTATGGGAAAAAATTGCAATGTATCCATTGTTGGTGGGTATGAAAATCAGTGGAACCCTTTTGTAAAACAGTTTAGCAAAGTTCATCAAGAATTCTAGTTTTTATAATACACTTTGACTCACAAAACCCATTTCTAGTGATTTGCATGAAGCAATAAAATAAAAGACATAAAAATATCAAATGTTCCATCATATATACCCTTTATATGATATGATGAAAATGACACTTGTCTGTCATCCTCCTCCAAACCCATAACCCTAGTCTATTCTTAAGGAACAGGCAAATTTCAATAGAGGGGCATCCTACAAAATATTTGACCAGTAACTCTCAAAATTGTTAAAGTCATCAAAAATAAGGAAAGTGAGAAACTCTCACATCGAAGGAGAGAATATGGGGACCTGACAAATTAATATAATGTGATATTCTGGATGCGATCCTGAGATAGAAAAAGACATTAGATAAAATTAAAACTATTATGGATTTTAGATAATAATGTATCAATATTTTCTCACTAAATGTAACATGTATAGCACACTAATGTCAGGTGTTAATAATAGAGGAAACTAGGTGAGAGGGTGTAATAAATAGATGGAGAGATATAGCATGCTTATGGATTAGAAAACTTAATGTTGTTATGATGTCAGTTCTTTCTAAATTGATCCAGAGATTCAATGTAGTCCTAATTAAAATTCTAGCAGTCTTTTGGAAAAAATTTATAAGCCAGTCCTAAAATCTATATTGAAATGCAAAGGACCTAGTATAGCTAAAACAGTTTTGAAAAAGAAAAGGTTGGAGAACTTAAACTACCTTATTTTAACACTTACTATAAAATTCCAGTAATCAAGACAATATGGCCTGTGTTCTCATATATATTCAGTTGATTTTCAGTGAAGGCTCCCAGATAAATCAATGGTGATGGAATAGTATTTTCAAAAATAATGCTGGATAGACCAATATCTTCAAAGATATAATTTCTCAAAAATCACAAGAAAAATAGATAATCTGAATAGGCCTATATCTAGTAAAGACATTGAATCAAAAATTAATAGCCTTCCAAAACAGACAGTACCAGGCCCAAATTGGTTCACTAATGAATTCTACCAAATATTTAAGGAAAATATTATACCAGTTCTCTACAGTCTCTCACAAGCTAGAAGTGGCAGGAATATACCCTAACTCATTTTAGGAGGCCAGCATTACCTAGTACCAAAACTGACAAAGACATTCCAAGGAAAGAAAACTATAGACTAACATCTCTCAAGCACACAGATGCAAAAATCCTCAACAGAATATTAACAAATTGAATCCAACAATGTATAAAAAGAATTATACACCACAACTAAGTAGAATTTATCCCAGGTATATAAGACTGGTTAACGTTTGAAAAACAATAACTGTAACTCATCACACCGCTAGTCTAAGAAAGAAAAATCATGTGATCATATTAATAGATGTGTTGAAATCATTTGACAAAATCCAACACCTACTTATGATAAGTGCACTAGTGCTTCAGTGCACTAGGAATAGAGAGGAACTTCCTCAGCTTGATAAGGAGTATCTGTAAAAACCCTACAGATAACATGATACTTAATAATAGTGAGAAACTAGAAGCTTTCCTATTAAGATCAGGAACAAGGAAAGGATGTCCCTATTATACTGCTTCTTTTCAATATTGTGCTGGAAGTCCTAGAAAAGGAAATAAAAGATAAACTGATTTGGAAGGAAGAAATAAAACTGTCTTTGTTCACAGATGATATGATAATTTATGTGGAAAATCCAAAAGAATTGACAAGCTCCTGGAACTAATAAGTGATTATAGCAAGATTGTAGGATAATATACAAGGTTAATATATAACAGTTTCTTTCCTGTATTCTAGCAATGAACAAGAAGAATTTGAAATTAAAAACATAATGCCATTTACATTAGCACCCAGAAAAATGAAAGGCATAATCTAAACAAAATATGTATAAGATATATATGAGGAAAATTACAAAATTCTGATGAAAGAATTCAAAGAACGAAGTGAATAGGGTAATATTCTACATTAACAGTTAGGAAGAATCAATATTCTCAAGATGTCATTTCTTCCCAACTTGTTCTATAGATCAATGTAATCTCAATCAATATTCTAGCTAGTTATTTTGTGGATATTGATAAACTGATTCTAAAGTTTATATGGAGAGCAAAAAGACCCAGAATAGCCACCACAATATGGAAGAAGATTAAGTTGGAAGATTTATACTACCTAACTTTCAAAACTTACTGTAAGGCTACAGTAATCAAGGCAGTATGGTATTGGCAAAAGAATAGTCAGATAGATTGATGGAACAGAATCGGGAGCCCAGAAACAGACCCATATAAGTATAGTCAATTGATCTTTGACAAAGGAGCAAAGCCAATATAATGGAGAAAAGGTAGTCTTCTCAACAAATGGTGCTGAAACAACTGAGCACTCACATGCAAAAAAAGAAAATTAGATATAGACCTTCCACTCTTCACAAAAATTAATTCAAAAATGAATCACAGATCTAAATGTAAAATGCAAAACTATAAAATTCCTAGAAGATAATATAGGAGAAAATCTAGATGACCTTGGGTATAATAATAACTTTTTAGGTACAACATCAAAGATATAATCCATGAAGGAAATAATAAGCTAAACTTCATTAAAATTAAATATACTCTGAAAGACTGTCAAGAGAATGATAAATGAGCCACCGACTGGGGGAGAATATTTACTAAAGACATATCTGGTAAAGGACTGTTATCTAAAATATAAAAAAAAACTCTTAAAACTTAGCAATAAGAAAACCACCTGATTAAAATGTAGACAAAGATTTGAAGGTGATACCTCACCAAAGAAGATACATAGATGGCAAATAATCATATGAAAAAAGGAATTTGTTCTGTGAAGTTTGGATTTGATGAGTGGTTACACTCAGGGTCTGGATGGCCACCTGTGACCTTGAGGCCACAGGTTCCTCAACCCTGATTGCTGGCAGGATACAGAGCAACAGGAACTTTTCATTGCTGGTGGTAATGTAAAATGGTATAGCCACCTTGTTGGCTAGGTCAGTTTGGCAGTTTCTTACAAAACTAAACATGCTTTTGACATATGATCCAGCTATCATGCTTCTTGGTATTTACCCACTGGAGTTGAAGACATGTCCACACAGTTGTTTATAGCAGCTTTATTCATAATTGCCAAAATTTGGAAGCAACCAAGATGTTCTTCAATAGGTAGATGGATGAATAAACTGTGGTACATCCAGACAATGGAATATTATTTAGAGCTAAAAACAAATGAGCTGTTAAGCCATGAGAAGACATGAGGAACCTTAATTGCATATTACTAAGTGAAAGAAGCCAATCTGAAAAGGTTACATAGTGTGATTCCAACTATGTGACAATTTTACCTGGAAAAGGTAAAACTATGAAGAAAACAAACAGATCAGTAATTGTCAGGGGTTGGAGAAGGGAAGGAGGAATAGATGGAGCACAGAAGATTTCAGGGTAGTGAAAACACTGTGTAAGACACTATAATGATAGATACGTGTCATTATATATTTGTCCAAACCCATAGAATGTACTTTAAGAGTGAACCATCTGAGTCACGGCACCAAAGATAAAAAAGAAAAAAAAAAAAAAACCCTAATGTAAACTATGGACTTTGGATGATAATGTGTCAATGTAGGTTCATAAGTTGCAACAAATGTATCACTGGTGGGAGAAGTTGATAGTGAGGAAGGCTATTTACATGTAGGGGAAAGGGAGATATTAGAAATATCTACTTTCTGCTCAATTTTGATGTGAACCTAAAACCGTTCTAAAAACAAAGTCTATTATAATAAAAAAAGTGATGCTGGAACCATTGGATATCCATATTCAAAGAACAACCAAAAAACTGAACTTCAATTCTCATTGAATTATAGACCATAATATTATATGAACTATATGAATTATGGAACTATAATATTAAATTATATGAACTATATACAAAATTAACTCAAAATGTATTGAAATCTAATAAAAACTAAAACTATGAAATTTCTGAAGAAAATATATAAGAAAGTCTTTGTAATTTTGGAATAGATAAAAAGATTTCTCCTAACCATAAAAAATATTGACATATTGGACTTTATCAAAATGTAAAACTTCTGGGCTTTGTAATAGAGCATTAAAAAAGATAAGAGGCAGGGCTTAGATTGGGAGAAAATACCTACAATCTGTATACCAGAAAAAGAATTTGCATTCAGGCCAGGCGCGGTGGCTCACGCCTGTAATCCTAGCTCTCTGGGAGGCCGAGGCGGGCGGATTGCTCGAGGTCAGGAGTTCAAAACCAGCCTGAGCAAGAGCGAGACCCCGTCTCTACTATAAATAGAAAGAAATTAATTGGCCAACTAACATATATACAAAAAATTAGCCGGGCATGGTGGCGAATGCCTGTAGTCCCAGCTACTTGGGAGGCTGAGGCAGGAGGATTGCTTGAGCCAGGAGTTTGAGGTTGCTGTGAGCTAGGCTGACGCCATGGCACTCACTCTAGCCTGGGCAACAAAGTGAGACTCTGTCTCAAAAAAAAAAAAGGATTTGCATTCAGAATATACAAATAAGTCTTTAATAATTAGGCAACTAATTTTAAAATGGGCAAAAAAATTGAACATAACCTTCACAAAAGAAGACACACAAATAAGTACATGAAAAGCTGCTTAATATCCTAATTATTAGGGAAATGCAAATTTAAAAGCAATGAGAAAAAAAGCACATAAAGAGATACTACTTCGCACCCACTAAAATGTCCAAAATTAGAAAGACTCACAAAACATCAAGTATGTGTGAGGACATGGAGCAACTCTGCAGAATTCTCATACATTCCTGGTGGAAATGCCCCCCCCAAAAAAAAAAAAAAATTCCGAACAACAATTTGGCAGCTTTTTATGAGATTAAATATACACTTACTATGTGATCTACAGTTCCACCCCAAGGCATCTACTGAAAAGAAATTAAAACCTTTGTCCACACACAAACTTGTACATGAATACTCACAGCAACTTTATTTGTAATATATGAACCCCCCCGAAAAAAAATCTAAATGTCTATCAACAGATACTATGGTTAAACTAATTTTGGCATGTTCGTGCAATACCAGTCAGAAATAAAAAGGAATGAAGTATTGATATATATGATATAGATGAATCTCAAAATAATTATGCTGAATGAAAGAAGCCAGACAAAAAAGTATATATTGTGTGATTCCAATTACAAAAAATTCTAGAACATGCAAACTAATTTCAGTTGACAGGAGGCAAATCAGTGGTTTGGAGGAGGAGGGATTGCAGAGGGGTGTGAGGGACCATTTTGTAGTGATGGCTGTGTTCACATCTTGATGGTGATGACGGCTCCATGGAGGTATACATGTCAGCCTTAACATTTTGGAGCTTATTATATGTAAATTATACCTTCATAAAATCTATTTAAAAAGAGAAAAAGTTCTCATTAACCTTTTCTTCCTCTCTTAGGTCAGCATATTTCTTAGTATATTCAATATGTCTGACTCTGCACGTATTACTTTCAGATGACTCATTCCGGATTCGTAATGCCAGTAGTGTTCCAGCTTCCTTTTCTCCTAGTACACCCTTACCAAGTACCTCCCGTGGGACAGCTAACTCAGTTGATCCCAAGAGCAGTGGAAGTAAAGACATGCCACCACGGAAGGCTACCTTGTAAGTAATCAAGTGATGTCCTACTGAGTGTATTGTTCTACTGTTTTTCTCAATACACTTTCCGTCCCACTTAAATCCTTTCCAAAAAATAGAAAATGCCTATAATGAGGATATGTTACAAGTTAAAGGGGATTATTATCACGTGTGACTCTGTTATGTTAGGCATCCTCAAACTACGGCCCGCGGGCCACATGCGGATGCTTTTGCCCATTTGTTTTTTTACTTCAAAATAAGATATGTGCAGTGTGCATAGGAATTTGTTCATAGTTTTTTTTAAGCTATGGTCCAGCCCTCCAATGGTCTGAGGATCAGTGAACTGGCCCGCTGTTTAAAAAGTTTGAGGACCCCTGTGTTAGACAGTTTATATAGGATGATTTATATATGGCTAAGGCATTGTACATAACATGAGGTAATCAACAAGAAACATTTAAATGGTTCCCACTAATATCTGAGATCTATTTTTTTCTATGAAATATTTGCATTTGAGGAACTTATCTCTGAGTAGACATCCCTTTAAACATCTAGCTTAAGTATACCGTATTGAATCGTCCAGTGCTCAGAAAGATGGGTACTGATATCACTTAAATAATTACTACAGCATAGATCCCAGAGTTGTGGGTCCAATAAATTGGAGATATTTACAGACTATACTTGTGCCTTGAAGTTGTGGTTATAAAGGGCCTATATTCTCTTTCCCCCATGGTTCCTTTTTATGTATTATTTGTATCTTGTTTGATTTGTTGAAGATTGTTTCCTTTAGCTTAAACATTTGAGGGATAGTGCCATAAAAATCACCGTGATAAGAGACTATATCAAGGTATAAATGATTGAGCCAGGATGCCCACACTATAGTTACAGGTTTGCTGTTTCATTTAGGGCGCCTGAACCTTCTGATAAGAATAGATTTTAAACAAGATTTAGATTTTCTTGTAAACCTATTTCACTTAATTCATGGGCGTTTTCAAATAAAGTTTCTCAAATGCATCTTTTTGCAGAAACTCCAGGCTGGAGTCCATTTTAGGAACTTAACTATATTGTAATTTATTTCAAATTTTAATAGGCCCTTAGGTATAGACATATATGTGTGTGTGTGTGTGTGTATATATATATATATATATAAAACCAACTTCATTCAGAATTTAGAAATTTATTGAATTGAACTTAATGAATAATAGGACTATATAATACAAAAAGTAATAGTAATACAAGACAGTCATAATTAATATTATAGCTTAGTAGTCTTAATACAGATGGTACTTTTATTTACAGAGAATACTCTTTACCTATATAATTATTGCTCTACTAGTTATTCTATGGAAGTTCCATTTAAAACTCAGGAGATTAGAGGCAGGACAGGGTAATGGTCTTAGGAAAGCACTGAGCTGGAGCCTTGTGTGCCCCAGTTTCAGCAGCTGCTAAAGTGGCTGTGCACAGTTCAATTCTCACTCTGGCCCTCCTTGGGCACGTCTGTCACGTGATGGGGCTGACTCACGGTCTGCCTTCTAAGGTGCCTTCCTGTGCTGTGCTTCCTCAGCTGTGACATCCTGAGATCCTTCTCCCTATCACCCTAGACCTTCTTCCTCTCAAAAGACTGCCCTGGAATTCTTCTATTGAGGACCATATTTAGTAACATTAGAACTAATGCATTTTCTTCTTCGCTTATTTTTTTAAATGCCATAGGCATTTTTTAAAGTAAAGACCATTGAAACCTAATATATTTATGCCAGCTCTCTATTTCAGATTACTATCTTTATCTGTTCTTTCATTGTTGAGCATGTTTCCTTTTTACAGACTGAATTTTTTCTTGCTCAATATATGTAACATAAAGTTATATAATCAGTTATGTATATATAATTGGTGATTTAAAAATGAATCTAGAAACAAAGACTCTGATAACAAATCACATCAGGTTTATTTCTTCTTTTCTGATTCTGAAGGAGGAGGAATATTGGTATCCACAGCTGCTTTTTTAACATATGACTAAATATACAAGTCCATAAGTATATTTCCATATAATAGGCCTCTACTACGTACTCTCTCATGAGTGCACACTGCCATGTAGCTGGAATAGGTGATTGATATCTACAGTAGTCTTTTTTCTGTGAAATATTATCCACAGTTAAGAGCCATGCCATATCCAAATGAAAATGTATCCTTTTTATTTAAAATAAACTTATATGAAATGATTTCAGAAAGTATTATCTCAATTTTAGCTTCTCTAAAAAGTTCTATGCAATTCATTTTCTAGCTTTTCAGTGTTATAGATGACACATCTGATATTTAGCAATATTAATGTCTTAAAGTAAGTACAGGTATGTATTAACATTTTTTAAGAGCAGACAATTCATATATTTAGGCCGGTGTACTTTCTGTTATGGTTATGCAATATTTAAAATGTAGGAAAAGTGGTATGAATTAAATTGAATGCTATGTTAAGAATATACAGGATTTTTGGTAATTAAAGGTAATTCCAAGTAATCTTTAATGTGTAATTCATTTTTTCTCTTAATTAGAATTCTCATATATTAGTTTTATTCAAAGTAAATTATCTATATTTTCAAAATTTACTTTGTAAGCATTATATGAATAAAATTTTTTGTTTTATTTTCTTTTTTCCTCTTCTTCTCTCTCTCCCCCTCCCCCTTTTTCCCTTTTTCTTTCCTTCCTTCCTAAGAAAATCCAGAAAATCCAATCCTTAAATCAACTGTTTGATGAAGGAGGCAAAACAAAGGCAGCTGGAGATAATGTGATTGCCGGACAAAAGCTAAAGCAATGGCCGGGCTTTTTTTTTTTTTTTTTCAAGTTTTGTTTTTTTTCTAATTAGTGGAAAAAGAGACATAATGGCAGCTTATGTTAAACTTTCCATATGTGAAATTAGATTCCCTAGGAGTTACAATATATATTTATTGCATAATGATGTGGTTACAGAATTCCAATGTTACAGTGAAGTGTAATGAAAAACAATCTTAAGAATGTGCTTTACTGCTACAGAAGAGACAAATCTGCCTTTATTTGTGCAGGAAACCAACTATTTAATTGTTCTAGAGGTTTAACGTTGAAAAATCCTTTGAAAGTCCAAATCAGCTGAAATTGTCCTAGCTAGATAACCACTTGGAGGAGGGCTTGGAATGTAAAAAAGTTATTGAATTTTCTCACAACTCTCCGAGCCCAATTGAAGTCATACTGAAACCGTGCAAACAGCTGTCTGCGATTTTATCAGTCCTATGACTATGGTGACAATATGTTGTACCTGGATGTTCCCAAATTTAAATTTGGCAGTGAAAATTCTACAAAGATTTCTGATAACTTTGAGTTATAAATACCTTAAAAATAATAGATTGATGATTTCCTTTATTTCCTAGAAGAATTTATTTTATAAATACTTTGTTTACATTTAGATTGTATTTGTCCTTACTTAATTTAAAATGATGAATCTAGTTTGAATTAGCTGTTATTTCAAGCTATCATGCTTAAGCTATGTCAACAGCATTTATTTGTACTAATGCTAATATTTCCATCAAAATTTGCCTGTGGAACATATACAGTTCTTAATTTTAAACTTCAGTTCTTGAGATATACTGTATGAAGCTATTGTCAGCTTCTCTATTTCAAAATGCAATCAGCATATAACTATATTGATATTAGAAAATATTTGTTTTTTAAAATATATTGATGTATGGCAAAGATGATCTGATTTGCGAATGCATATGTGTGTGTGGTTACTTTTTATAATGTGAAATAATGAATAATGAATTTACTCAAAATAAAACATAGGTTAATGAGATACCTGTGTTTGTGAAAAAAGTTTTAAATACTTCCCTGCAGTTTTTATTATAAAATTAAAAAGAGTTCATTTTTAAGTAATGAATAAGAGGAACATACCAATGTCAACTATAAATTACTCAGAGGACAGTTACTCAGTGTGAAATTATTTCATGCTATTTGTTTCCCTTTTACCTTCCATATGGCCTCTTTTGGGCTATTTTTAGTGATTCTTACTATCCTTCACCAAAGGACAATCAAGTAAATGGAATTGTTCAACTACTCATTTTGTCAGCAGTTAAAATTTGGTAGGTATGAGAAACTTGCCAGTACTGGTTAAAGGAGTTCAATACATTCTTTGTGGATTTCATTTAACTATTTTAATTATGTCTGTCTCCTACTAGCATCAATAATGTGGAATTGAACATATTATTAATATGATCTGGGGAATTTGGTGCATAATAGGACATCAAAGCTGCATCAGTTTTTCCAGTACTTTGATTCACATTCAGTATTAATTCTATTATTTTAAATAAGATGAAGAATTTTAATTTATTTTTTAAATAATAAATTTAGCAGAGTTATAAACTTTTATTTTCTCATCATGCAAGTGGGAGAAATGGAAATTGATTTGACAGAGAAAAATCACTACTACCTATAAAGTTCAGGAGTGTAAAGAAGTCAATTTCTAGGCCATAAATTATCAATTAAAGTAGTTAATCAGAATTACTGTTGGAATTTTTTTTCTTTTTTTACAGAACATAATTCCTAAAATCTTTGGAATATTTCTTAAAATTATACTTTTAAGGGGCAGATATATAGCAACAGAATAAATTGGTGACAGTTATGGATATCCACACATATTTCCATTTATAGCAGAAATAAAAAAGATACCCTTGTAAAAGTTCTGTTTATAGCTTTTCAAATCAATCCTTTAATTGTATGACAAAGAATGATCTCCCTCCATCTGTACTTACAGGGAAAAAGGAACATCTCCTTTATCTTTTTTTTTAATTATTAAAACTTCCATTTTTAAGAGTAAGTTCTAGAATTTCACGTTAGCATTACAAGCAAAAAACAGGCCTGTAAAACTTAATTTTACTGCACATATGGAGACAGGGCTAAAAAGGATTTTTACTAAATAGAGGTAAAATAAGGAACATGTAGAATTTTTCTTGTACAACCTTTTACACATTTTTAAAATCATTTCTATTGTTCGACTTTCTGAGCTTGGATATTCTGGAACGATAAGTCTATTTTGCCAGGCAATTATGAGAAATTTTTTAATTGAAATGAAACAGTCTCCTCAGCTTAAGTAAGACTTTTATGATGAGGGTAAAACAAATTAGATTAATTCAATAATTTGTTCTCAGTTGTTACAGTGTGTGTGTTCATGCATGTATGCGCAGATGAGTCGTGAGTCTGTGTAGGAAGAATTTTTAGAACTTGACAAGTGTAGTGAAGGCTTATACAAGGTTAAGAGCTTTTTCCCCTCAGTTGGAAACTTTGAATTTGTGTGTGTGAGATAAATTACATTTTTCATTGGTCTACATTATTTCATCATGCATATATACTTGGGAAATCTGACACCGAGTTTCTTAGGAACTTCTTAAAGCAAATGTGGGGGAACATTGAAAAATGTTTTAAAAATAGAGAATAGGACCATTTTCTGCCTTAAAGAATAATATGGTAGATATAATTGTTACGCTACTGTTGCTTTGCAGTGTATGTGGTGGGAAAAAGGTAGGGGAGTTTGATCTTCGTGCTGTATGAATTCTTCAATAATAACCTTTTTATAACTGGATTTGGCTATATTTATTTCAGAGGGTATTGCATTCTCATACCTTTTTTCTAGATTTCATTTCTTAAAAATGGGAAATTTGACTGAACTCTCTTTTATTCCTCTTTCTACTGTTTTTTTCATAAACAAACATGACTAATTGAACACAAACAAGTCACTTAAGAATGTCACTTGGAGTTGGTCTTCTATCTTTTTCTCTTTCCAGGGCCTAGAATTGCCTGGCTCTTAATGAATACCAATCAGTGCCCTTGGAAGAATGTAGGAATGAATGAATGTCCAGATTTTAGAATGATGAATAGTCAGTCTTTAGACTATAACTATTCACATTACTCTGATTTATATTAGTAATCAAGATAACTAATTAATAAATTAATTTTAGGTATGTTTAAACATAAGATAGCAAACTGAAATCCAATTAGGCATTTAGTCAACACAGTTGACACACTTAAGTTAGTTAACTCTATTTGTGATTCTCTGAATTTACTCCTAAAATATTTTCTTGTTTCTATGACAGAAAATGACTACTTAAGAAAGTTTCAGGAGTATTTGCTGTTTTTCTTCACCTTGGGACAAAAGTTGATGCTTATATTCTGTTTAACCATGGTGGGTACCTATAAGCTGAGTGCATGCTGCCTTTTTAGCTGGACCCCATCAGATGTGTTAGATAGAAGGAAGGAAGAATGAAAAGGGCTTGAGGACTAGCCTTGGGAGAGACAGCCCTCTGACTCTGCCATTGCCACTGGCTGACCTTGGGCAAGTATTTTCCTTGCACTGAAGTGTAAGGTGTGACTTAACCTGCCAGGTGCAGGAGGCACAGTGCACACAATACTCTAAGGACACATGAAGATGTTTTACTTCTGACAGTAAAGCAGAATACAGACTTCAACTGCATTGGTAGAAAAATGAACATAATCCAGAATATATTCATCTTTATACCAATGCAGTCACATAATTTTTAATATATTTTTATGAAGTAGGGGATCCATGAAGGCAAAAGTGCTGAGGGCCAATGAAAGTCATAATGTGGCCCTGTTTCTGGGTCCCTATTTCTTTCCTTTGTAAAATGTAGGTATTGAACTGGATGATCTTTGGTTCAGCCAGTGCCTCTGCCAAGTGATTTCAGGCACCAGGGAGGAGAATAGAATGAGCAGCATCAAGGCAGATGCTGTGATCAGGACTGGTTAGAGCTATTTTATTCTAATTTTAGTCAGAAAGAAAATGGTTCCATAATAGATTAAAATAAAACACTTATTTTGCACCAGAGAGAAGAGAGAAAAGTACATGACTCAGGGAGAATGTGTACATGACTTCCTCCCAAAGGCTTTATCTTGAAATAGTGTTCTGAGCTACCGTTTTTTACAGTCCAGATATGTGAGCAACAGAGAAAGCTAAAGATATTCCACCCAGTGAGGCTTCAGCCAGATAACTAAAGATCTTAGAAACAGGCTTAAAATACCAGACAGGTTACACAAACATCTCCTTTAAAAAATGTATGAATTTAATACTTTTACAGCAGTCCCCTTTATCTACAGTTTCTCTTTCCTCAGCTTCAGTTACCTGTGGTCAACCTCAGTCTGAAAATATTAAATGGAAAATTCCAGAAGTAAACAATTCATCAGTTTAAAATTGTGTGCTGTTCTGAGTAGCATGATGAAATCTTGTGCCATCCAGCTCTGTACCACCTGGGACATGAAGCATCCCTTTATCTGTGCTTCCCGCTGGCTTGATGATCAGATCAACTTTCATGATATCACAGTGCTTCTGTTCAAGTAACCCTTATTTCATTTGGTTTTATTTTTAGCTATTGTTGTTAATCTCTTACAGTGCCTAATGTATAAATTAAACTTTATCGTAGGTGTGGTTGTGTAGAAAAAAAGATAGTATATATAGGATTTGGTACTATCCATGGTTTCAGACATCCACTGGGGGCCTGGGAACAGACCCCCACAGATAAGGGGGACAGTTGTGTTTATCTGAGAGCTGCCTAAACTAGCCGAGGACAAAGGAGATGCTCTTCTGCCATGTCGTGCCAGGATCCCGTGTGGGTTCAGGTACCTCAGATTCAGCGTTGACTGTAGCACTAAGTCCCTGTGCATGCCATGGATCATTGGAGAGTGAGATTCACCACCCTGCTCACAAATGAAAGCATCCCAGAGGTTTCTTCATGCACCATCAAATGGCTGGTCCACTTGGACATGGGTACCATGGAATGAGCAATAATTTCTGGCAGAGTTCCTGCCACTGCCTCAGTTTCTTTTTCATCTACTTCAGTCACTGCTCTATGTAAAGCCTGGCAAAGGAAGTAATGTGGAAGACCATTTATTTGGCAGTGGAGGAGGAATTTAATTGAGCCCCTTGAAATTCTTCACAATGGTCCTACCCACAAGGCCGTGCTTCTGGGATTTAGTGGCACGAGGCCCATCTACATTAAGAAGGATGGTCTGGGCTTGCACCCAGGACTGCCACAGGAGTCTAAAAGATACCAGGAGACCTCAGGGGAATCCTGTCTGCAATATTGTGGAATATGTGAAATTCATTCTGGGCATGGATTTAGGGACTCTCTGGCCAGCCAATTCATGCACACATGTCAAATAAATATTTATTGAGTATATACTCTATGCTACTGATTCCTGGGCTGAGCTGGTACTCCTAACAAGTTTTCAAGCTGCTTGGATCATTTAAGGACCTTGACTTTCCTTCTGGCAGGCAAGGTGGGGGCTTGGTGGTTAGTCTTCTGTAGAAGCTTCCCAGCACTGGTGCTGCTCTGAGGCATTTCCTGGGGCAAGCCCAGGGGTCCCTGAAGCCTTCCTGAACTCTGGCTGCCTCTATTCCAGCTGTCTGCTGTGTCTGGGAGGTCGTTTTGTCCAGGAACCAAATGTGACATGAGTGATGTATCTATATATTTACTGTATTATAGGAGTAACATCAGTGTAATAAATACCCAGCAACTCTCTAATTTCCTGGAGTGAAAATTGACTCTCCAGAGAAGAGGGGAATATTCAATGGTTTACAATTTAAACTTCATGAGGATGCTTTGTAAAACAGCAGCCTATTTCTTCAATTTTTTTATGTGTTCACAGCAGAAACTCTTTCAGGTACTGGTCTGCAGGACTGTTAGTTTTAATTGTTTTACCTTCCCTGAGATGGTGAGGCCTGATCACAGGCCAAGGTCACCCTATTGGGTCCACTTAAGTGGATGTCATTTTTAATCTCTCTTGGAATTGAAAATGGTCATTGTATGGGAAAATATTAACCAAACCCCATAGCTAAAGGAGAATAGTGAGATGTAGCTGCCATTTGGAAATGTGTGGAACATTTTTATAACAATGACTGGGGATTACTACTGGCATTAGTGAACATGGGTCAGGAATGCTGACCAAGTTCCCTGCCATGCACAGAACTGCTCTGGACAACAGACAATTATTCTCCTCCAGACCACGAATACTTCCATTGAGAAAACTGATTAGCTCAAAGGATTCTATCTGGGAGGTGACTAAACTTGTTCTTAGTAGTTTTAAAGATAGAACTAGGACCAAAAACTATGAGTTAGGGAGAAGTTACAGGTCAATATATTAAAAAATAAACGATTTTAGCCATCTGTGGACTGGGCTACTTTTCATAGAAGTGGTGAGTTCCCTGTCACTAGAAGCATTGAGAGAGAAGAGAGAGATTGATTGGAGGGCTGCTTTGTAGGGAATTATAGGGGGGATTTCCACAAGGAATGGGAAATTGGGCTAGATGATGTCTCAGGGTTTCTTTCATCCTAAAGGTGGTGTAATTTCATGGACTTTTCAAGTTATATTCAACATAGATGATGAATCTGTAAGGTAGTTTCATTTCAGGGGCAAATTTCTCCTTGATCATTAGGAGATCAGAGGGAGAAAATTCTACTTAAGAGAAATTAGTTGAAAATATGTTATAATAAAGTAGCTTAAAATTCTTAAAACATCCAACTTGAGTGGTATTTCAAGTCTTTGGAATTTAAATCAAATTTTCTACTACAACTAGGTATTTTATCAAAGTTTAAATGGTTTATAAAAATATTTTGTTTGTTTTGATGACATTTTGTACTTAGAGTTAGGCTCTAGTGAAAGACCCTGGTTTACTTTGGCTTCTTGAAGACTCTTGCAGTAGCTGAGAGCTCACTAAGGCCGGCCCTGGGTGAGAAAATTCTTCTGATTCTCCTCTGTTTAAGCAGCTCTTGCATCTCATATTCTCCATTTAGCTTAACCTTTGGAAAGAAAACTTTCATTTTTCTGTGGTACCAGTGCAGGCAATGATAAAATGTAGACAAAGCCATAGTCTATGCACACTAAAAAGGTCACACTTTCCTTTTTTCCCTCTTCCAAGATTATTTCCATCAATGAGTCTTTTGTAATGGTCTATCTCAGGGAAAATTTCTGCCTTATCAAATATTATTTCAGCTTTAGTGAACTGGTTTTATTTCTCAGCCAATGACTCATCCCACGTTCTCTTTAGCAAGGAATGCCTATGTGCCCATTTCCCTGTGTGTTTTTTTGTTTTGTTTTTTTAGAGACAGAGTCTCACTCTCTCACCCAGGCTAGAGTGCTGTGGCATCGGCCTATCTCACAGCAACCTCAAACTCTTGGACTCAAGCGATCCTCCTGCCTCAGCCTCCCAAGTAGCTGGGACTACAGACACATGCCACCATGCCCGGCTAATTTTTTCTATATATTTTTAGTTGTCCAATTAATTTCTTTCTATTTTTCATAGAGACAGGGTCTCACTCTTGCTCAGGCTGATTTCGAACTCCTGACCTTGAGCGATCCACCCGCCTCGGCCTCCCAGAGTGCTAGGATTACAGGTGTGAGCCACCACACCCAGCCTTCCCTGTGTTTTAAAAACAACCCAAATTAATCCAATAGCTGCTTCTAGCAGTCCCACAGACTCCTGGGTGGTGGCTGTCTTCATTGCCGAGATTCTACAGCTCCTAGTGCTTCCAGGAGGATTCTCCAGGGGTCTGGGATGGCCAGGGAGGGGCAAAGAGCACTTTCAACACTCTACCCATCTTTAGCTAGAGAAACTCTGATAGTATCTATTTTATATATTGGAGTTCTCCTTTGAAAATATGCTGTTTGGAAAAATGAGTTCTGTGGCTCCAAAAAAACGTGTGAAAACTATTAATTGATACTAAACTAGTCTTAAAGAATTTCCAATTTTGCAGGATTGTTCAGAGGAATAATATATATTAAGTACCCAGAACAATGGTGTTATAGTAGGGGCTTAAATGTTAATTCCCACATGGTCACTATATCTCCCTCATTCTCTCCCAGTTGCAGATTGGTCCAGACTCTCAGACTGGAATATAATTGAAGACATGATTTATCTGGAAGGTTAATTTATAAATTTATTTATTCAACAAACATTTTTTGAGGGCTTTTTAGGTTTGAGGTTCTTTGCTTCAAAAAAAAAAAATCTAAAGATTTGAAGAAACAGGAAAGAAGAATGATGAAGATGAAACCAGGGATCTTTAGCTGTACTCAACTCTGTGTCAAATTTTAGGTTGATAAGCTTCAGAAGGCATGGCTGTGGTATTCTTACAGCTGTCTTCCCTGTACCCCAGTAGGTGGACTGATCTGTTGGACAAATGAGAGCCTACTCTGTGCTTCCAACTTTCTCCCTCTGCACAGCCCCCTCCGTAGGCAAGCTCATCCTGTCTCATGGTTCTCAATTCTGGTTATATGCTAATAAGTCTTAAATTTATATTAATATCTCCAGCCTGGCCCTGGCCCTAGACTCCAGATCCAGCTGCCTTCTTGACATCTCCACTTAGATTTCTAATAGATATTTCTGATCTGAATGTTTAAGACTGAACTTTTGAAGCTACTCCCAGACCTGTTCCTTCCACATTCTTCCCATTTCAGTACATGGGAAATGCATCCTTCCAGTTGCTAAGGCCAAAAACTTTGCAATCACCCTTGACTCCCCTCTCTCCCTCTCTCTCACCCACGTATTAGCGAATCCTGCCAACTCTTGCAGAATCTAACACTTTTAATCACTTCCACTGCCACCACCGTAGTCCAGGCAGCAGCATTTCCATTTGGATTATTTGTATGTTAATTCCATACCCTGATATCCTGCAAAATTCTTTTATTGTTTGGGTTTGCGTTATCATTTGATTTGCAGGTTTATTTTTCTATATGGACTTCGGTATCATCTTGTTTAGTTATATAATTATGCAATATTTTACCATGTCATCTGCAAATAGAGATAGTTGTACTTTATTTTATTCCAATTCTTATGCCTCTGTTCTCTTTTATCTAATTGCATTGTTTAATACCCCCAGTACAGTGTGAAATGGTAGTGGATTTAACAAGCAGCCTTGTCTTACTCTTGTCTTAGTGGAAATGCATTTAGAGTTTTCCTATTAAATAAGATGCTAGTTTTAGGAATCAGGTGTGTGTGTGTGTGTGTGTGTGTGTGTCTTAGAAAGGTATAAATATGTACTTATATTTAAGCAATTATCCTTAAATTCCAGTTTCTCAAGGTACATTCCATGTCTCTCTCTTTTAATCTGATTATTTAGTTATTTGTTTCATTGTTACGGTTTTTGGCCTGAACCAGGGAGAGGAAGCCTCATTCTCCTGAAGTGTCTCTCTAGCACCCTCTACTGACGAAGTTAACATGCTTGGCTGACAAAGCAAAATTACTGAAAAGGTCCAGAACCATTTTTGCAAAGCAGCAAGAAAGGGAGGATTTGGAGCTGAGAAGCAGTAAGTTGACAACTAACATACCAAAATGCATTGGCATTATTTTTGCTTTAGTCAGTTATTTTAAAGATATTTTATATTTTTTAACCCATATTTACCCTATCCAATAGGTCCAAGTTTCCATCTGGAATCCTCTTCTTTTTGCCTAAAGAATTACTTTTTAAAATTCTTGAGTGAAGGTGATAAATTTTCTCAGCTTTTATTTGTCTGAAAAAAAAATCTTTACTTTGCCTTTATTTTTGAAGGATTGTTTTTGCTTTTTTTTCTTTTGGGGAGGTATTATGATATTCCCCTCCTCCCCAACTTTAAAGGTGTCATACCATTGTGTTATAGGTTTTATGAATTCTTCTTTTTTAACTTTCTATTTAGACTTCAAACTTAACAAAAATTTGCAAAAACAGTGGCGTTTCCACATACCCTTCATCCAGGTCTTACTAATATGAACATATCACACAACCACAGAACAATGGTCAAGACCAGGGAAATGCAGTGATATTATAATATATGAATATTATTCCATCTTTTTCAGTTGTCCCACCAATGTTCTTTTTCTGGTCCAGAATCCAATTCAGGAACCCACGTTGCACCTGGTTGTCACATCTCTTCCTTCCCCTTCCATCATCTGGGACAGCGCCTCAGATTGTCTTTCTTGACTAGGACCTTAGGAGAATGCCAGCTAGATGGTTTATAGAATCTCTTTGCATTTGGATTTGTGTGATGTTTCCTCACGTCAACCTCAGGCTGGTACTTTGGGCACACATACTGCAGAAGTAATGTGCCCGTCCGGGTGTATCACATCAGCTGGCTGGCACAATTTCTGATGAGAACCCAGTCCTTTTCTTTATCTTTGTGCCTTACATGTAATGTGTCTTTTTAAAATTTTTCTGGCTGTTTTTAAGATTTTCTCTTTATCCTTGGTTTTAAGCAGTTTGATTATGTTGTGCCTTGGCTTGTGGTTTTTTGCATTTCTATTTGTTGAATTTATTGGACCTGTGTGCTTATAGTTTCCATCATGGTTGGAAAAGAACTAGTTATTATTTCTTCAAATATTTTTCTGTCTCCTGCACCTCCCCCCTCCTGGGGTTCCAATTGCATGTACTGATATAATGGTGAAGGCTTGGATCACGTGTGGTTTTATTTGTACTACTGTTGATTTTATAGCTTGTTGGAAGGATGTGTAAGAAATTCATATTCATATGGCTACCATTATTCTAGGGTCAACCAGAACTTCATTTTGGTTTTTTTAAGAATTGACTTATAGAAGAAATTAACTCTTGGAGTATAATAATATGAATGGCAATAATTTTGGCAGTTTGTCATTTGTCTTTGAAATTTGATTAGTCTTTAAACAATTTTTATGCAGTTGAATGTATCAATATTTTCTTTAATGCCTTCTGGATTTTTAGCATTCTTAGATACGTCTTTCTCATTATGAAGTTATTTTTAAACACTCATCTACTTATTTCATGATTTTAATTTTTATATTTAAATCTTTGATCTATCTGGAATTGATCTTGGTATAAGGATGAGAATAATTCCAACTCTACTTTGTTTTTCAGCTGGCTGGCCTGGTTGTCCTCAAACATTTTTAATAAGTATTTTAACATGATTTGTTTTCCCCATTGATTTGAAATGCTACTTCTGATTTATTTGAAATTTCCCATAATAAATAAAAGAGCAGGCTCTGAAATAAATGTGTATATATGCACATATATAGTGATTCAACTGGCTGGAGTTAGGGGAGAGGAAATTTATGAACTCTGTGTGGTTTGGCTTATAAAAACTTAATGCGAAAACCACACCAAACAAAACTCAACAAAACAAATCCAAAACCCACCAGAGTGTTACTAGTGCCTCGAGCGGAGGATCACGCTGGTTTAGGGGGAGGGCAACTACCTCTAGATGGCCCGACCTGAGCTTTTTCCCAGGGTTTTGCCTCAGTGTGTGTTGCTTTTATAATAAGAAAAGAAAACTAATGAATGTTAGAACTGATCCTACACATCGGATAAGTCTCCTTCCATCTTTCTGGAGTGCGACTCCACTCTTCACCCACAGCAGGCTTCGAGTGGAGCCCAGAAATGCCCTCCCCACACTCCCCCTCCTCCTCCAGGAACCTTAGAAAGAGCAGCACGAGCTCTAGCATCCCACCTCCTGGAGACCTGGCTGGGATTTTGTCTCAGGCCAGTCACGTTCTGAAGCCTTGCTGTTTCCCACATGTCCCTGCACCGCCCTGACCCTTAAGATCCAGCATAAATCCAAGGTGCCACATCCATCTGCTCTTGTCAGGGAAGAGAGGTGGGTCTGTTGGCTGGGGATTTGCTCCTCCTGTGGTGGTACCAGGTGTTATGGACTGAATGTTTGTGTCCCTCCAAAATTGCTATGTTGAAATCCTCACTGCCAAGGTGATGGTCTTAAGAGGTGGGGGCCTCTGGGAGGTGATCAGGTCAAGAGGGTAGAGCTCTCATGAGTGGGATTACTACCCTCATAAAAGGGACCCCAGAGAGCTCTTTCTGTTCTCTCTGCCACTTGAAGGTACAGCAAAAAGTCAGACATCTCTGAACCAGGAAGCAGGCCCTCATGAGAACCTGACAAGCCTGGCACCCTGATCTCAGGCTTCCAGCCTCCAGAACTGAGTATAAATTTCTGTTGCCTGTGAGCCACCCGGACTATAGTACTTTGTTATGGCAGCTGGAACAGACCGAGACCAGGCTTGGCAGTTTATAACTGTGCAACCGTCAGTGTCCCCAGGCCTTTTCCCTTCATCCACACTTGTCATCAGAGTCACAGTGACATTTATTGCAAGACATCTAAAGGTACAGACAACTCTGGTTGGATGGAGGAGAAGTTGGAGAAGATTGGAGGAAATCATCCACCCTCCAAAGCATTTCCGTGGGGTTCCTCATACCCAAAGTCAGATAGTGCCATGGCTCCTGGCGGGCATTCTCCTAGGTCGGGTTCACAACTTTGCCCAGGAAAAGGCTGCTCCATGTGAAGTGGTCAAAGATCAAGATGAGGAAGGGCTTGTTGAAACGGATGGTGAGAGGCTCAGACGTCAGGTTCAGGGTGAGCCCAGTGGAGGCAGCTGCCTGCACACCCTTCTCATTGAGCTGCAACACAGCCTTATGGACCACCTGTTAGATCAGACCAGAGACAGGTAGCGAGCACCTGCTACGTGCAAGTGCTTTCCAGGCCTCATTGCCTGGATTCCTCCCACCCTCAGCTTTGAGTAGGTGAAGCTGAGGCTCTGAGAAGGTCATGTGCAGGCTCCTCAGCTGAGCGGCAGCCCCAGGACAACAGCCCAGGTCTGTCCACCTCCAGAATCTGGCCACACCCATGCTTCCTCCCTGTACAAAGGGAGGCTGGGCCCGTCATGCAGAGATTAGGGTCTCATGGCTTGAACTGGGCTTCAATATCCATATTGGGTGCTTCTTACTGGGTCCTGGGCTGACAGAGACCTTGCTCCCTTTCTACTCTGCTAGGTAAATACCTGGGTTCAGTTTCTGCAAAGTACTTATGCCTGATCTGTTTGGGAAAACTGAAGCAGAATCTAAAATGTAAATGACCATTAACACATCCCTCGTGATCAAAATTAGAAGAAATTCTTAGATCAGCCATATATTTGACTAGCTTGTATTGAAAGTCTTTGGTGGATCATAACCCGGATAGTTAAACAACAGGTGAAGTTTAGTGAGTTCACAGCACCCCAAGGGGTGGGAACTCTAACTGACTCTGCTTTACAGCAAGGACTCTGAGACTCTGAGCAGCTCTGTACGTAGGCACCCATGGGGGAGCTGGGATCTTCCGACCATTGCAGTATGTCTTGAGAATATGAGATTTTGGATCAACAGACCCGAGGTCAAATGTCAGACTGACTTACTAGCTCTGTGTATCCTCCCTGAGCCAGAGATTCCTCCTCTGAGAAATTGGGGCAATACCTGCCCTGTAAGGAGGTAGCTGTAGTGACTCAAGCCACTCACCCAGCAAGCATTTTACTGAGCACATAACTGTGTGCAGGTACTGTGGTGGCCACAAAGCCCCAGTGCTTTGAGTGCAGGGGCCACATCTGAGTAATGCAGGCGTGCTCAGAGCCTCGCATGATTTGGGGCAGTTAGTAGATGTTCAATAATTATTTTCTGAATAGATAAATCACAGAACAATGAAGCCAAAGAGTAAAGACAGTGACTGTAATTGGGTAGAAGGCTCCATCTGACCCCAGTTAGGCGTTTGCCACTTTCCCTGTTTCTTTTTACCAGGGACACCATGACAACTCCGTTTTCTGTAGGGCCCCTCTGCATGGTCTGGTGGGACAGGCAGATGCCTAGGCCATTGCCCTCCCTTGTTGGAGACCCTACATTTTCTCACTGAGCCTTTATTTACCCCATTGTGGAACAAGGGCTTGGCCCAGACCTGGTATTCTCAGCCTGGGACCTAGAGGCCCATTCATGAATGAGCTCAGTGTTGCTGATTATTATTTTTATTGTGAATTTTGGAGGGAAATAAAGGTGGGCTCCCAAGACACTTACCTTAGATAACTTTAGCTGGGCCTCCTGAGTGATGCCGGAGAAATTTGCCTGGTTGGAGAACACGTCTGCAATGCCCATGTCTGCTAGCACGCTCTGCAGGTCGTAGGCTCCGGAGATGTAGACCTTCGGGACATACAGGTCCACCTGGCTGCTCGGGGTAAACAGATGGGGTTAGACATTCCAGAGCAGCACCTGCTCTCCCCACCAGACTGCCATTTCCTCATGTGATTCCTCCAGCTCCTGCCTCCTAGCTGACCTACTCCTTGGGGACAGGACAAGGGGCAGGCCTCTGCTCCCACCACACAGCTTCCTCTTTGGGCCCCTGAATTGCTCATTCTTTTTTTCTCAGCAATTCCTTTGAGCCAGTTCCACCTGTGACATAGCTGGACCACTAAGCACTTAAGACAATGGTCCCTAAAGAAGTCCTCTTGGTGCCCAGAGCATGCCCCCTTGCAGCAGAGGAGGGAGGGAGCAGTAGTGTGGCCTTTGCCAAGTCCAGCCTCCCCCCACCCCCGGTCTGTGCTCATGTCCTCATCCATGCGAGAAGGTAGATGAGCCCAGGTTCTCCCAGCCCTGGGTGCTAAAGCTCTGGTTCTATAATAACTCGATGATTTGGCTGGCAGTTTCCACTGGGTGAGGCAGTGGGGTTTCTAGAAAGGTAAGTGGTATCATGGTGGGGGTGGCATGGACATCCACATTTTTTGACATATCAAGGCATTTGTTTTATTTTTAAATTTCTTCCCTTGCTCCCTAGAGGGAGAGAAGTTGTCTGAACCCTGAAACTGAGGGCAGCAGTGGAGGTGCTCAGGCCCTGGCAGGAGGGAGGGAAGGCAGAGACCCTCTTCACTGAGCAAAAGCAGCCTCAGGCGAGGCCTGGAGCCCTCAGGCACCGGCCAGCCGGCCAGTGTGAATTCTAAGTTGTCCCTTTGAAATGCATTGAGGAGGGACCTAGGGCGAGTGGGCGTGTGCCGCCTCCTCCAGACTGGGAAGTAGTGACCGCCAGACATGGGAGAGAGGCGCCTCCCAAAGCCCGGCCTGTGTTCTTTACCTTCTCTGCCCCTTCTCATCGGCACACACACAGCCCTAGGGAGTTGGAATCAACATCTTCAATTTCCAAACTGAGAACTTAGGCTGAGGCATCCCCCCAAAGTCACACAACTGGGGAGCAGCAGAAATGAAGACACCAGGACCAGCGTGCCACCTGCCACCTGCGGCATCATGTCCGCAGCTCTCTGAGGGCGTGGCCAGGGGGCTTCAAGGCACGGATTGCTGTTGATGTTGTTCACATTGAAGTGTTTTCCTGAAGAGGTTATTTTTGGTGTGAAGAGAAAGGTTATCCTTCACCCCATTTTCAGTGGGATAGGGTCTGGAGTTTGCATCTCAGGCGTTATCACCAGCTGGTGGTGTGACACCTAAGTCACAGGTTCCCTTCGGGGCAGGGGCAGGGTGGGGATGGGAAGAGCTGAAACGGCAAAGAGCTGCATCATGTGAACACAGGTTCACACCCATGCATATGCACGTGCGTGTGTGCACACGCTCTCAAGGGTGGGTGCAGACGGTTCCAGAACTGTGTCCCCGACATGGTTATAGGGGATCTCACTGAAGCACAGGGCTGACTGCAACGCTCTTCCCTGTGGGAGGGAAGTCAAACTCCCAGACACTTCTATGGGTACCACAGAAATGGATGAACCTTTCTAGAAGCATCCAGCAGTGAACAGCTCTCTGACAGTATAATTCAAGATAAAAACAACCTGAAACCATAAACCACAAAACATGCATATATAATAAAGTAGAGGAGGTTCTTCCTGGATCTTCTACTGCAGAGTTCTTGGAGCACACAGTTCACCTAGGCCAGTTTGTCTCCTTCGTTGCTGCAGGCCCTGCTTTGCTGGTGCTCCGGGCACAGATCCCCTGACTTGGTTGGGGCCATTTCTTCTTCATGGCTGCTCTGGGGTCACGTCCCACTGGCTGAATGTCCCCTCAGGCTCAAGGCAGTTCGAGGAAAAAGCAATCTGCTGTGCAGCCCCTCTCCACTCCCCGGACGGAGTCAGGAGCTCCTGCCCCCCCCAGACTGCAGCATTTCACATCTCTCTCTTTTTCTCCCTCCCTCTGCCTCTCTCTCAGACAGAACTTACATGACTGTGCTACTACTAATTCCACCAGAATCTGTTTTCTGCTCTACCGTGCATTTTCTTTGAGGTCTCTATTTTGTCCATTCACCACTCCATCCGTGTGTTTGGCCTAATGCGAGCCACATAGCAGGTGCTTCCGTGTGTGTGTGTGTGTGTGTGTGTGTGTGTGTATCAAATGAATGAATGAATAAATGAAAGGCTGCCTGGCCCTCCAGTCTTCCTGAGCTATTCCAGATCCAAGTGCCCACTCCCTCCCCTGCATCTCCTCTGCCCTTTCAGTCTGCAGCAGCCCACCTGCCCCTGGGGTCTATATTGGCTGGCATTTTCTGATTCTTGGGCACAGACAGAACTTGACTCTCCGAGAGGGGGACCATGTTCTCAAGAACACTTCCCTTCTCCTCCAAGGTGAGGAGCATGGCTGGGCACATGCATGACAATAATTTCAGTTGCCCTTTAGCTAAGAGGTGCCTGGGGGAAAATGAATTCACTTGCTCATTCATTCATTCATTCATTCACTCACAGCCTCAGCTGATCTTCCCTGAGAGCTGACCCTGCACCAGCCCCCCTTGCTTGGGCCAAGGTTGCAGGCAACTCTCCTCCTGGCCACCAGCTAATCAGTATATACATCCCTCTCTTTTTTTCTTAATCATTACCTGTGTATATCCTCACTTTCTTATTTAATGATAGAAGATGAGTTAGATCCCCTGGGCGACTGAGCAACCATTCATAGGTCTTGCATTGGTTCCATGATGGATACAGAGGTCATTTTCATGGGATTTTAATGGGGTCTCCCAGGAGTCTTTAGCAGGCCTTGGTTTCAAGCAAGCAAGATAAAATTGGTAAGTGGGAAGCTGTGTGGTTCATGAGCTCACTTAAAAAAATGATGCAAAAATATAATACAGAGGGTAGCTCTAAACCTCATGGGGAGAGAGATCCTCAGTTTGTGGAATGCCCCAAAGTATCTCAGTGTTGACTGACAGTTTGATAAGTGTGACCTCTGGGTCAGAGAACCTCACAGCCTTTGAAGACCCAGAAGACAGGAAAAGTGAGCCCTGAAGGGTGAGTCAGGGGAAAGAAGGATGCCAGGTGCACCCTCTTTCCACCTGCCCCACATTCTGGGAACAGGTGCGTTACAGAAATCAGCACGATGGCCAGAGGGCTTACCCAGTGGTCAGGGACGTGGACCACCTCTGAATCGTGTCCCGGCTCAGTGCAGTGATGACCATGTCCATCTTCCCCTCCTCGGGAAGGATGAAGAAGACGGTCCCGTTGCCCACATAGTCCAGCTGTACCACCTGGCAGGGGAGCTCTGAGTCACGCAGGTAGTTGATGGCGCTAGACTGGAACATCATGGGCACCTTCACCACGGTCGTCTCATTCACGTAGAAGTTCTCCTCCCAGGTGCTTTCTGGGTCAAAGGGCTGTGCCCATGTGCCTGGGAAGGGCAGGAGAGAAGATAGGAGACAGGTCTGTAGGGCAGAGGGAAACAGAACTTGGGGTGGCCTCAGGGACAGCCAAAGAGTGTGACAGAGCAGCCTCCTGCATGCCCAGAATGTCCCCACTTGAGCCTTGAGAGTTTTCTGGTAAGATGTGAAAATTCCCAGGGGTTTAAAGCCTGTTCCATCCTTTACCTCTCAGAATGGGCGGGGCATTAGCTCTGCTTCAATGGGCGGGGGATTAGCTCTGCTGAGAGTGGCTTCTAAATACAGAGAGGGGCAAGACCAAGAGAGGGGTGGTCCTTGGATCTGGGGTAGGATTCACCTGAATCAGACCTTGCCTCGGCACCCCAACCTGGAGCCAGTCCGGCTTTGAGGCTCTGGAAGTCGTGCTGGGCCTCAAGCCTTGAACTCAACGTCCCTGGGGCCAGGGTTGGGTAACTTAAGGGAATGGGCCATCCATTCCATCTCTACCCAACAGCTGGCTGGCCAGGTCAGCGGTACCCAGGCCCCTGCAGGAGGCTCCTGCCCCACCGTGTGGTCCCTCCTTCTCACCCACATTTCCCAAATGCAGAGTCAGAGCGAGAAGACTCCCTCAGGCACAGACTCCCACCCAGGCGGACCTCAGATCCCTGTCCCATCCCCCACAATGCTGTCATCCAGCCTGTTGGTTTGCCTGGGGATGGGGACCTCACCACCTTCACAGCGGGATCTGGCAGTACAGGGAAGCCCTGAGGGGAGGAGAATTGCTCCTTACACTGAGCCAAGCCTGCTCCATTACCTGGCACCTGTGGGGCCTCTTCTGTCCTGAGCTTATTCCAAACAATCCTGAGTCACACGGGCTTAGTCTCACAGGGCATCCTCTGCTCTGGGTCACGGCTCCCAGCCTTGACCGGATGACTGAGTTCCCTGCGTCCAGCAGGCCTCAGGTGTCCCAGCTGCCCCTGACTGCAGGCCCCGAAGTCCTTGTGAGGTCACCATTTCCTAGCTGGGGCTGCTTAACCACTTCGGTACAAGCGTCAACTATAGTCGACACCAACAGATGAACTCGCACAGCCGAGCGTCGACTTTAGCCAACAGCCATGATAGGACTTTTCTAATTTTTCATTTATCAAAATAAAATTGTGAATATTTCAAAATAACATAATGAAAACATATATGTGTAGTGTATGTTACCTATTCTGATTTACATGACAAGTAAAGCTGCCTGTAAAGTAAAACAAGCTTTCAGTGCTTTAAAGCTTTCCTCATCACACAAGAGCAAAGCGGATGCGCCGTCAATGCACAGCACACACTACCGTGCGGACTGTGAGTGCCGGCTGTGGGCACGGTTTTGTGGCCGGTGAGCGCTGCACTGAAGTGGTTAAAGGTGGCCCAAACACAGCTCCAGGTAGAATCCTCTCCACCCCACCGCCTGCGGGATCTACGAATGGCACAACCCAAATGCTCGGTGCTGAGCCAGCCTCAACTCCCCTGTAGAGGCTGCTGATGGAGATGACAGGGAGGAGCTGGGGGAGGGGGAGAAATGAACCAGGGTCGGGAGCCCCAGGAGCTGTGCCTGGTCCCTCCTGAACGACCTCGCTAACCTGGCATCTGCAGACACTTGAGTGTGAACTCATCATCGTCTGTCTCCCAGCAAGTGGGATAATCTGAGGGTTCTCAGCGCATCCTCCAAAGGACGTCTGAAGTCCTCAGAACTGGAGGGGGTGGTGTTTTGTGGCTAACTCATCCTACTTAGAGCAAAAAAAAAAAAAAAAGTGGATAAAATATTTTTCATTGTCAGGTTTTTTGTCCTTAAAATTTTGCTACTTGCTTTTTACTACTTCTTTTCTAGAAGCAAGAATAACATATCTAGTTTGGCATAAAACAAAATACAGAATGGGGTTCAACCTCTACTTTAAGGGATTTCTTCTCGAAAATTCTTAGGAGAACTGTTGGTGGAGAAACATAAGAATTTATGGGAGAAAATCTGGGAGAGCAAAGATGATTCTCCTAGAAAATCAACAATATTCTTAATGTTCTCTAAAAAACAGAGCTGTCAGGAGAGTCTAGTACATAAAGAATGTACCAGGGACATTTTAAGTGTCCTAAATTTAGTGATAATAGTGACACCACACTCTTCATTTGTATTTATCATCCAGGCTTGCTGGAGACATTTCAGAGTATTCCCCAGCTTAACCAAGGGCTTGCCAGTTAGTTTTGCTGTATCATAGAAAGTCTGTGCATTTCATTCCCATCAATGCCGGGTAAGCTGCCCACACATGCTCAGGCCCCGCCCAGGCGCGGTAGGGCCCTCCCTGTACCTGAGTTTACTGTGCCCTTTGCCAAAGTAGTGTTGCCAGAACCTCCATGCAGCCACTCTCCTTCCGTATGCCAGGCACTACGCCAAGGTACGGGGCCCCCAAAGAGACAGGGAAGCCCAGCACAGGAGTACACAGTCTCGCGGGACTGGTGGGAGCCCCCAGAACCATTTCTGGGAAAATGTCCCCACCCTCTCCCTGGCCCTCCCACTGTCAGGTGTGTAAAGAAAGCTGCCTCTGCCCCATCAGACTTGCAGCTTCGCCTCCCTTAGAGGAGGGCAGCCTCTGCGGGAGCTTCCCACACTTGGGATGGAGAAATGGCAAGACCCAAGGGCCGGTGGGTGCTGGTGGGGGCGGGTGGAGGGGGCTGCTCTCAGAGCTGCTAAGTCGGCCCAGGCAATAAGGAAGTGTGGGAGGGGGCGGGGGAGGGAGCATGAGGAGTCTTTGCCGGGGATTAGGACAGGGATGATCCTGTGATGTTGAGGGACGCATGCTTGTGGCAGGCAGAAAAATGGCCCCAAAGATGTCTTCATCGTAATGCCTGGAACCCGTTGCTATGTTAGCTTACATGTCAAAGGAAAATTAAGTTGCAGATGGGATTATAGTTACTTATCTGCTGGCCTCGAGATGAGATTAACCAGGTGGTCCCAGTGGGCAGAAGAGGGAAGCAGGGCACTCGAATAAGAGGAGACCTGGTGACGGAAGCAGATGCTGGAGTGGCTGCAATGGCTGGCGTTGAGGATGGAGGGGGCCGGGAACCAGGTGGCTTCCAGAAGCCAGGAAAGGCCTGGAAACGCATCCTCCCCTAGAGCCTCCAGCAGCAACCAGCCTGGCCAAAACCTTCATTTTAGCCCAGTGTGACTCACTTTGGAATTTTGACCTCCCGAATTGCTAGATAATGAATTTGCAGTGTTGTAAGTCTCCAAATCTGCTGTGCTTTGTTACCGCAGCAATGGGAGGCTGGCCCAGGCTTCCCGGGGGACAGGCGTGCTCTAGGCTGTGAAAAGACTTCGGTGCAGTCGGACGGGGTGTGGGCGTCTGCCTGTCTGCTGCATGTCGACAGCTTGGAGGAGGGAAAACGTTGAGGCAAGAGGCCGAGAGGTCAGAAAAAGTAGCCGACTGCAGGCCAGGGTTTGTGGCCTTGGCGCTATGGACACCGGGGAGCAGATGTCCCCGGCAGGAGGCTGTCCGGGACACTGTGAATAGGATGGTCAGAAGCCTCCCCGGCCTCCACCCACCCCAGTTGTGACAACCCAAAATGTCTCCAGACATGGCCCAACGTCCCCAGGAAGGTAGGGGGATTAGCCTCAATCGAGAGCCACTGCTCTAGACCAGGGAGTTTAGATTTTATTCTCAGCAATAATGTGTCTCCAAATTGCCTGATCATAAAAAAATGATCTGGCATGGGAGGGAATACTTGTTAAAAATACAAATTCTAGGGCTTTCCTACAGAGGTTTTGTTCCAGTAGGTCTGGCACAGGCTCTGGAATCTGTAATTTTAGCAAATCTCCCTGAATATTTTTTCTTTTTAGCAATAGGCACTTTGGGAAACTGAGGCAGGACCAAGTCAGAGCTGGCCGTGAGTGCCTAGGCAATGTATGCAAGAGGCTTTGGGGGCATCTGGGAGTTCCTGAGGGGTGGGGGCTATGTCAGTTCTGGACTGTATTTCCAGCCCCTGGCCCAGCGCCTGACAGCCAATATTTGTAGAGACTGACACAGCCAGGCGTTCGTCCTTACATGCATGGGCCTTGAACCAACCTGCCAGAACTTGGGTAAGTCACTTAACTCTTTTGGGTGTTATTTTGATGTTTTGTAAAATGCTATGATTCCACCTTCCCAGCAGGATTGTGAAGATGGAGTGGATTCCCAGATGTGCATGTGCTTTGTAAAGTCAAAGGCTTTGCCCGAGAGTGTGCCCTGGATTTTGATCGCTGTTAGTATTCTTGGCAATAGCGGACGGGCCTTGCCTGAGTGGGATGGGTGGGGGTACCTTTGTAGAAGATGTAGTTGATCAGGATGAGGAGGGCTGGGCTATCCAGCTCTGAGAACAAGTTGACAATTTTCCCCTGTGTCTTATTCTTGATGTACTCATTAATTTGTCTGCTGGCTCCAGCCCAGTCCTGGAAATCCGTAGTCAAAGCCTCCGAGTCGTAGTAGCGCTTGATGTCTGCTGAGAACGTCTCCAGCAGCTCCAGGCTGCGGTCGTGGAACAAGGCATTGCCCATGGTCATTTCCAAGCTGGTGGCTGACTCCCTAAGGAGGTGGTGGAGGTGCCGGAAGCTCTGGTGGATCTCGGCCTCAGATGTCTCCGTGAGGTTGAAGCCCAGGCCCTGGAGAAGTTGGGTCCTCGTGTGGCCACAGGTGCCCAGGGACACCATAGACAAGGCCATGGAGATGCTCACAGGGGAGATGAAGATGTTCTCGCCAGGGGCCGAGGCCATGAGGTGCTTATACAGGCTGAAGGCAAAGTCAACATTGGCTGGAGCCAGGCCCCGGTGTTGGCTCCTCATGCTCACATTAGCATGGGTGTCCTCAGCCTGGATGGTCCAGAGGCCACTGGTGGACAGCCAGAGGAGACAGGCATACAGGGTGAGCGGCATTGTCCAGTGTGGCCAGGCCCTGCCAAATCAGAAATCTTGTTAGATGGTGCGGTAGCCTCCGTGTCAGTGGGCACAGTGCAGCAGGAGCCAGGCAAAAGAACCCATTTAAGCTCTGGTTCCTTCCTCCACTCTGGCTACGTGGCCTGGAGCAAGTCACAGGGGCTCTGGGCTCCAGCTTCTTCATTTGAAGATATGAATTATACCTGCTATGATTTGTCAGGTGTCTACCAGGCACCCAACACTGATCTAGGTATTTTTGCCTATATTATCTCATCTAACTTTTAACAAAACACTCATCAAGTAAATATTATTAACCTGGTTTTAGGCAGGCAGAAGCAGATGCTCAAAAAGGTTAAATGTCCACCCAACAGATATTTTCAAAGTGCAGAAAGAAACAAAACAAACTGTCAATGAAGAATCCCATAGCCAGCAAAATTATCCTTAAAAAATGAGAAAGAAATTAAGACATTCCTAGGAAAACAAAAGCTAAGCAAGCTTTTTACCACAATACCTGCCCTGTAAGAAATGAAAGGCATTTCATTCAGATTGAAATGAAAGAACACTGGACAGTAACTCGAAGCTGTATGAAGAAATAAGGACCTCTGGTAAAAGCAAATGCATGGGCAGCCATCAGTTATGTTTTTGGGCACCCAATGCATAAAGATATAATTTGTAACACAAGTAACCAAAAGAGGTGGGAACAGAGCTGTAAAGAAGCAGAGCTTTTGTAGACTATCAAAGTTAAGCTGGTTATATCATACTATATTGTCGCGCCCGCCTCGCCAGCAAGGAAGACGCGGCAACCGGAGTTCTTCTGACCGTGCTTTAATGGGGTTCCCTTTAGACTTACATGATGCGGAAGACGCCGAGGCGTTCTCAGCGGCTGCTTATAAAGGCAGTAAGTACACTGGGCATTGTCTGATTGGATAAGGCACTTGGAAGGGAGGAGACAAACTCTGCACATGCGCCGAGCAATTGTTTGTCAGACTAACAGGGTTTGACCAAGAAGCGGGCGCCATCTTGGAATGGCGTTGCCACCGCGCCCCACACTATATGTCACAGATTAAATATAGAGATATATTTCATTTTTTTCTCTATTGTTTTTTGTGCCTTGATTTTATTTACCTCTGCTCTAATCTTTATTATTTTCTTCCTTCTGGGTAGTTTTCAGTTTAGTTTGTCCTTTTTCTAGTCCCTAAATTATAAACCTAGACTCATAATTGTTTTTATACATTAGCCTTTTAAAATGTGATCCAACTATATGCTGTCTACAAGATACTCACATTAGATCCAAAGACACAAATAGATTGAAAGTGAAAAGGATAGAAAAGATATTCCATGCACATAGTAACCAAAGAGAGCAGGGGTAGCTACACTAATAGTAGACAAAATAGATTTTAAATAAAAAGTGTTACAAAAGACAAAGAAGGATATTTTATTTTAATAAAGTGTTCAATACAGCAAGAAGATATAACATTTTTCATCCCTCATTCCCTATAGTACTGTCTTCTCTTGTGTTTGACTTTTTTTTTTTTTTTTTGAGACAGAGTCTCGCTTTGTTGCCCAGGCTAGAGTGAGTGCCATGGTGTCAGCCTAGCTCACAGCAACCTCAAACTCCTGGGCTCAAGCAATCCTGCTGCCTCAGCCTCTGGAGTAGCTTGGACTACAGGCATGTGCCACCATGCCTGGCTAATTTTTTCTATATATATGTATTAGTTGGCCAATTAATTTCTTTCTATTTATAGTAGAGACAGGGTCTCGCTCTTGCTCAAGCTGGTTTAGAACTCCTGATCTTGAGCAATCTGCCCGCCTCAGCCTCACAGAGTGCTAGGATTACAGGCGTGAGCCACCGCACCTGGCCGTGTTTGATTTTTTTATACTGAAACACTTTAATTCCCTTCTCATTTCTTTTGTGTATACTTCTTTAACTATCTTCTTTGTGGCCACCATGGGAATTATAGTTACCATCCTTAAGTTATTTAATATAATACTCTAATTTGAATTTATGCCGTTATTGATTTGAGGCCTTTTTGTTTTAGGTCAGTGTTTACAGTTATAAATTTCCCTTGTTGCACTACTTTCACTGAAAATGTTGTGCTTTCATTTTCATTGGTCTCAAATTATTTTCTAATTTCCCTTGCGATATCTTTTTTGGTCCATTGGTTTGTCTAAGAGTGTGTTGTTTTATTTTCACCATTTGTGAATTTTCTAGTTTTTCTTGTGTTATTGATGTCTAACTCCATCTCATTGTGATTAGAAAAGATACTTTGTATTGTATCTGCCTTTTTAAATCTACTGAGACCTGATCTGCGGCCTAACACATGGCCTATCCTAGTGGATGTCTCATGTGCACTTCAGAAGAATTTGTGTTCTGTTGTTGTTGTTGTTGTAGAATATTCCATATATGCCTGTTAAATCTAGTTGTTTTGCTCTGTTGTTCAAGTCCTCTAGTCCCTTGCTTATCTTATATCTGTTTGTTCTATCCATTATTGAGAGGGAAGCATTGAAGTCTCAAAATTATTTCCCCTACATTTCTATCAATTTTTGCTTTATTCATTTTGTACCAGACACACCCAGAAATAATGTTTCACCAGCTGCTATGGTCTGAATGTTTGTGTTCCCCCAAAATTCATATGTTGAAATCTTATCCCCAATGGGGTAGTATTAAGAGGTGGGCTCTTTGAGAGGTGATTAGGCTATGAGGGCTCCACTCTCATAATGGGATTAGTGCCCTTAAAAAGAGGCATACCAGAGTATTTCTGGAAAAGATCGGCATAGGAATCAGTAGATTGAGTTAGGAAGATACGCTCCCACCAATGTGGGAAGGCAACATTTAATCTGCTGAAGGCCAGATAGAACAAAAAAGTGGCAGAAAGGCAAATTCTCTTTCAGTCCTTGAGCTGGATATCCATGTTCTCTTGCCCCTGGACATTGGAGCTCCTAGTTTTGGGCCTTTGGACTCTCGGGCTTACACCAGCACCCCTCAACCCTTGTTTGCAGGCCTTTGGCCTAGAACTGGGAGTTATACCATCAGCTCCCCTGGCTGTCAGGACCGTGGACTCAGACTGAATTATATATACCAGGATTCCTAGGGCTCCAGCTCACAGACAGCAGATTATGGGACTTCCACAGCCTCTATAATTACATGAGCCAATTCTCATAATAAATCTCCTCTTGTATATCTCTCTATATATCTTATTGATTTTATTTCTCTGGAGAACCCTAACTGATATGATGGATTAAATTAATTTTGAGGACCTGTTATTAGGATTATATATCATGCCCAAGTTAGATTTATTTCTGGAATGTAAGCCTGGTTCAACATACAGAAATTGATTAATGTAATATACCATATTAACAGAAGGAAGGCAAAACCCACATGATCATCCCAATTGGTACAGAAAAAAGCATTTGACATAATTCAACACACTCTTTCATAAAACACATAACAAACCAGGAATAGAAGGAAACTACCTCAACATAATAAAGACCATATATAAAAACCTATAAACATATTTTATCCTCATAAATATATTTATACCCATATTATACTTAATAGTGATAAAAGCTTTTCTTCTGAGATCAGGAACAACACAAGGGTGTATACTTTCACTACTTTTTTAAACATAGTACAAGAAGTTCTAGCCAGAGCAATTGGACAAGAAAAAGGAAAGACATCCAAATTGAAAAGGAAGAAGTAAAGTTATCTCTGTTTACAGATGATGTGATCTTATATGTACAAAACCCTTAAAATTCCACATAAAACTGTTAGAATAAACACATTTGGCAAAGTCGCAGGATACAAAATCGACACACAAAAATCAGTTGCATTTCCCAACACTAATAAAACACAATCTGAGGCCAGGCGTGGTGGCTCATGCCTGTAATCCTAGCACTTTGGGAGGCAGAGGAGGATAGTTTGAGCTTAGGAGTTTGAGGCCAGCCTGAGGAAGAGTGAGATTCCATATCTACTAAAAATAAAAAAATCAACCAGGCATCATTGCACACACCTGTAGTCCCAGCTACTCGGGAGGCTGAGGCAGGAGGATCGCTGGAGCCCAGGAGTTTGAGGTTGCTGTGAGCTATGATGATGCCACTGCATGCTAGCCCTGGCAACAGAGTGAGATCCTATCTCTGAATGAATGAATGAATGAATGAAATTCTGACATATACTACATGGATAAACCTTGAAGATACCATGTTAAGTGAAATAAGCTCTACACAAAAGGAAAACTACTACATAATTTTATACCTAGTATTGTCAAATATATAGGGACAGAAAGTAGAATTGTGGTTACCAGGGGCTAGGAGGAGGAGAGATTGGGGAATTAATGTTTAATGGGTATGGGTCTTCAGTATGGGATAATAAAAAACTACTGGAGATGGATGGTGATGATGGTTGCACAACAATGTGAATGTACTTAATGCCACTGAACTATATATTTAAAAAATGCTTATAATGTTAAATATTATATTTTACCATAATAAAAATTAAGAAAAAAATTAAATATAAGCCATTTTAAAAAGTGGTAAGAGCAATTGAAAAAAAAAAATCCACGCAAGTTCCAAATTAGTTAATGGACACTGTCTACAAGGCCAGTGGTCCCAAGCCATATACTTTATAGAGGCACCTGTATCACAATAAACAAGGGATGTTTATAAGAGAAGCAGGTCTCACTGGACTACCCCACCAGTGGAACCGGCAGTTCTGGGGAAGGAGCCAGGAACCCACATTTAAACCAGCACCTCAGAGCCTGTGATGAGTGAAACTAAATTAAATTAGGCCTAAAGCTGCCTCTGTATGTATTACAACTTAATATGTAAACAAAATGCAACCTAACTTGAGAGTATATTTTTATAACAAGTAGCGGAGTCTTGGCCAATCGTAGTACCTGAACTTTCAGCCAATCACAGGCTGCAAACTACAAAGACATGTCCAAATAAGGCAAACGCCCAACAGTAACCAATCATGCTACTTGTGTATGTCCCTCCCTTTTTCTGCCTATAAATCCTGTCTGCTCACACTGCTAGGTGGAGCTCCTGATCCCATACTGGTTTAGGTGCTGCCTGGTTCATGAATTGTTTCTTTGCTCAAATAAACTCTGTGAAATTTAATTTGTCTAAGGTTTTTCTTTCAACAGGTGCACAATGAGTGTGGGAGCCTCTGTTCTCCTCTGGGACACCCCGGCGGCCCCTCCCTTGGCATGTTCTAAAGCCAGAATCTCAAGAGAGACAGGTGGGTACCCCTCCCACAGATGCCCTACCCCACCTGAGTCCTCTTCCAACACTCCCTGTGTCCCTCCTTATCTCACCAGGGTGGAAACAACCCCTGCTGGCTGCTCTGAATTCTCCACGTCTCTATTTTAATAATGGAGGCAGGTGGGACCCACTCCCTGCCCCCCTCCCCAGCTGCTGGGATTTATTGGCTTCTCCCCCAGATCCGATTTCAGACTTGAATTTCTGCTGGGTCACTGGGACAATTGTTTCATGGGTTTTGTGGCAGATGGAGCTGGATTAGGACCCCAGTGCTGCTATTTGTGAACTAGGTGATATGGGGCAGACTATTTAAACTCTGCCTCAGTTTCCTCAGTATAGAATAGAGCTGATACTAATACTCACTTCTAGCCTTGCCCGTTTCCTGCAGTTTGTCTTTTCTCCAGTCCCAGGCACAGCCCAAGTATTTGGGGCTCATCATGTCTCCCAGGACTTAGCAGTCACCCCTCCCTGGTCTCCCTGACTCCTGCTCAGCTCCCTCCACCTTTCCATCCCTCTGCATCCAGCTGCATCGTTCTTAATTCTTTAACAGTCAAGCTGCTCAACTGTTCTGCTGAGAATCTTTCAGTGGCTCCCCATTGCCCACAGATGAGGGGGACTCTCATTAACGTGGCCCAGGGGGTCCTCATGACCCAGGCCCTGGTGACAGGCCTACCCCCAGCTTCAAAGGTAGCCATGTGAGGTCAGCCATAGCAACGCTGAGTGTCAGGGTTGCTCCCCTGTTGCTCCCAGGGCAGGGCGGGGCAGGCCAGGGCAGGTCACTGCAGCTCCCCCATGTTTGCTGAGCCCCTCTCCAGACTGGGAGCAGGGGACAAAGGTGGACTGTGGACCTGCCCTGGCCTTGGCCCAGGTGGCTTGACTCTGTAGACTCTTCCTCTCCCTGCCTCATCTGGCTCTCTCCCTCTTAGCCTTTGAGATGCAGGTCCCAGGTCACCACCTCCAAGAAGCCCTGCCTCTGTGCTTCCCTCTGTCCCTGCCCCATCGCAGACAGTGAAATCGTTAGCTCTGGTCACTGCCACACCCATCTGTGGCCTCCCTTGAACATGGACCCTGTGTAGCACAAAGCCAAGAATAAGATGGGCTTCCCATCCCGTCCTGTCCTCTCTGGGGTGATCGTGTTCCTCATCCTCTCCTGTGTTAATACCGCACGATGAGGATTACGACTCTACCCACCTCCCAAGGTTGTTGTCAATATCAGTCACAGCTGCTATCAATGCTTGGCTTGTGTGACCTTACTTAATGGGTCATCCTGGGGCCCATTTTACAGATGAGAAAACTGAGGACCTGGGAGGTAGAGTTATCCATTCAGAGCTGGGATTCCAAGCCCAACAGTGTGACCTCAGAGCCTGTTCACACCATTCTGCCCATCTCTGCAGAAAGGAAAATGATGAGTAAACGGCTCTCAAAAGTAAAAGTACTCAGGAATATAAAAATGCACAATATCAATAGTACTCATTCATTTCAAGTATGTCCTCCTTGTCTATCATCTCTGAAGTGACTCAGGTAAATACCCACTGTGTCCCCTGTTTTCACAAATGCCTGTATGGGGGGAGGCATGGTTCTAGGCCTTCCATATTTAGATCTTCTGAGGCACAATGCAGATAGTTCTGTCCTGTCTGCACCATCCCTGTCCCGGGTCACTGAGCGAGGAGCTGTGTGGAGAGAGGTCTTTGTCACTCTGCAGAGACGCGGGTCCCAGGTGGGCCCCTGTCCCAGGCCAGCATCCTCCATCAAGGGTGCTGACGGCACAGACCCATCCCTGCTCAGACTTTCGCTGTGTGGTGTTGTGGCCACGCAGAGAGGTTCAGCAGCACCAGTCATGGCAATGGGTGGGAATGACTCCTAGCAACAGCCTCCTGCTGAGCAGGAGCCCAGGGAACAACGGAACCCCTGGACATGACTCACAGCCTCTGGGATCTGGGAAATTCTCCACAGGGTTACCTCTTATCACTACTGGCTGCCCTAATGTTCCATGTCCCACTAAAAAACAAAACAAAGCAAACAAGCAAGCAAGCTGCAGTTGTCACTTTGTTCTGGACGCCAGGCAGGAGGAGGGACAGAGGGTTCTCGGGTGTTACTCACAGTCTGCAGTGGGCTTGGGCTGCTCCCGCTGGCTCAGTCCTGCTGCCCTGGACCCTGCAGGGGTACAGTAAGCCCCGGAGGATGCTGCCTGCTAAATCTTGTTTGCCAGCTTGCCTGCTGGTTAATGGTTAGAAGGTGCCAGTGGCCTTCACCTTTCAGCAGTCCCCTCCCCCCAGCCATTAACCAATGGGAGGCTTTCTTAAGAACTTTGAGTAAACACAGCAATGCTGCAAATTAACTTTGAGTTCAATTCCCTGAAGTTTTATCTTTTGATATCAAAATGTATGTGGAGTTGTATCAGTGTGGTTGCCCTGTGGCAGCTGGCAGAGACGTCACAGGTGTCTGTAATTAGCACCAAGGTGCAGACACCTGTGTAAGACCAGGTGCTTAGCTCTGGCTGGGGATGAATCGGTCAAGGTCCTGCCTTCCAGAGGGGCCTCAGTCTGGTGGGAGAGACAGACATGAGACAGTATCAGCCAAGTGCTTCCCATGGATTCTCTCACTTAGTCTTCACCCTGACTCTGTGAAGTGGGTACTGTTATTATCACTCTTCTTCAGACGGGAAACTGAGGCACATGGACATTAAGTGAGCTGCCCTTGAGATTCAAATCCAAGATCATTCAGCTCCGTAGTCGAGCACCTTCCCTCTCCCCCATGTTTTTATTCATCAATTTTCTTTTGATTGCACCTGACAGACATCAAATCTGAATTGCTCTACAGCAAAAAGGGAATATTTATTAGAGTCTCAGGAATGAGAGTTCCAAAGGGTGGAAAGGGCTTTGGGCATGGCTGGATCTAGGGGTCCCAAATTGGTCATCTCTCTCTCTCTCTTTTCACCCTTTCTTTCTGAGCTCTGCTTTCTTATCTTATTCTGTCTGCAGTGGGGAGAGTGGCCACTGCAGCTCCAGGTTATTTGGCTACTTGCTATCAGAAGGAAGGGGCACTGTGAATGCCCAGCTAGAGTCCTGTGCTCTCTGCTGGGCTGCCAGCACCTTTCCTGCACTCAGGGATGACCGAGGCTATTTCCATGGGAAAAGAGAAAGTAGGACCCACAGCTGGGTCTGCAGCTTGGAGGCACTTCAGTTTTGTTAATCCTTGTTGGTCTTTTCAAGTTTTCTATTCCTTCAGCCAATTCTGGAATTTGTATCTAGGAATTTATTTCATCTAGATTTTCAAATTAAATATGGAGAGATATTTATAATGCCCCTTCATTATTATTTTATTAATATAATTTAATAATACAAAGGGGGTGTTGAGGTAGGGTGAGACTTAGGGGAGTGATACGGAGGGAAGTCATAGGGACAGGAGTATAATTTCCAAGTGTGAGAGAAATGGATTTTTGGAGCCAAAGGGTGGCCAGTGATGCCTTTTCTCCAAGTGGCTGTCATCCATTCCTTCTCTCCTTCGGTGAGCATTTATGCCCTCATTCAGCGACGGAGTCTATTCCTCCCTTCCTTGTGAATATCGGCTTGTCTTAGTGACTTTCTTGACCAATGGAATGTAGAAGAGATGATGTTCTGGAACTTCCAAGTCTAGCCCATCAGTAATCTTGCAGCTTCTGTCTTGGTCTCTCGGAAGACTCTCTCTTGGGGCCCTGGGTCACCGCGTAATATGTCCAGTGACTCTGCTAGAGAGACTGAATGGAGAGAACCTGAGACGGCATGTGGGGGAACAGGAGTCATGCTGCGTCTTGCCTTCCAGCTGTCCCCATCAATATGCCACACGAGTGAAGCCATCTCGGGTCCTTCAGCCCAGCCGGGCCACCCACTGAATACTTCTGAGTGATCCTAGTCACTGCCAGGTGGAGGAGAATCACTCAGGCCTGCCCTCCCTGAAGTCCTGACCTAAAAATTGTAATAATTGTTGTTCTTTTAAGTCATTAAAATTTGGAATAATTGTTATATAGCCTCAGATAACCAAAATTGCTGGATCCTATATTTAGCTTTCGTAGATACTGTCAAACAATTTTCCAAAGTGATTAGACCAATGTACATTTTCAACAATGGTGTATGAGAGATACAATTGCTTTGCAGCCTTGCCAATACCTGGTGTGGGACATTTTTAAAAAAATTTTTAGCCATTCCAGTGGGTGTGTAGTGGTATCACATGATAGTTTTATTAATATTTTGTGTTTATCTGATGGCTAATGAAGTCGATTACATTATAATTTTTTTTTGCCAGGTATATGATTTGCAAATATTTTCTTCCTATTTGTAATTTGCCTCATTTTTCAATATATTTTTTATTTTTAAAGTTTTAGATTGACAAAAAAGTTGCAAAGATATTACAGAGAGGTGCCATATACCCCGCTCCCAGTTTTCCATGTACTCAACAGCTTATATTTGTGTGGTACATTTGTTGTAATTAATAAATATTAGTTTTTTAAATTAATAAATAAATATTGATACATTATTATTAAATAAAGTCTACACTTTACTCATATTTCAGAACCTGGAACTCTAACACGTTGCTGGTGAGATTGTAAAATGGTCCTGCCACTTTGTAGAGCAATTTGTCACATTGATAAAAACGTCAAACATAAACTTTTTACCTTGTGGCCTCTTTTTCTCTTCCAGACTCCCACCCAGGATAGCACATTACACTTAGTCACAATGTTTCCTTAGGCTCCTCTTGGCTATGACAGTTTCTAAGACTTTCCTTGTTTTTGACAACCTTGCCAGTTTTGAGGCATATTGGTCAAATATTTTGCAAGATACCCCTCTAAGTGCAGTTTCTCTGATTTTTTCCATGATTGTATGAGGGTTATGGGTTTTTCAGAGGAAGACCACAGAGGTAAAGTGCTAGTCTCATCACATCATATCAACACCATCACTGTTGATGTCCACCTTGATTACCTGGCTGACGTAGAGTTTACCAGGTTTCTTGACTGCAAAGTTACTCTTTTTATCACTCTTTCCATGCCATCCTTTTTGGAAGGAAGTCACTATGAGTAGCCCACATTTAAACAGTGGGGAATTAAGCTCCACCACCTTCCAGCTGTGTATCCACATAAATTATTTGGAATTCTTTTGCATGGTAGATATGTCTCTTCTTCCAAATTTATTTATTTATATCAATATGGACCCATGAATATTTGTTTTATACTTTGAGCTATCATCTACTATATATGCACATACTATTTATAATACTACTTTATTTATTTTTTCTTCAAATTGATCCAACTCTGGCCATCAGGGCTCTTTCAGTTGACTCCTGAGTTCCACTGACATACCCTCAGTGGGTTGTGGGGTTTTAAAAGCACTTCCTTACTTTCTGGCAAGACTAGATCTCCAAGATCATCTTTTTCTTTACACAGCTGATTGGACTGAATTCAGGATCATCGTGTATACTTCCTGCTCTGGTCCCAGAATCAGCCATTTCCTCAAGGAGTACTGGTTACTTTTTATTGGAGAATGGTATTAGAAACCGAGATCTTGGTGCTATGTGTGCTCATTGCTACTGAGGTATCATTTGCTTCTAGACTCTTTCAGCTGACAGAGCAAGAGAAAATATATATATATTTTCTCACATATATATATGAATATATATATGCACAGACCTGCATATATATACATATCTATAAGCATTTACACATGTAACCATCTATATCTATATTAAGCTAAATATGAGTTCATACTGATATCTCCAACTAACTCTAAGCCGTATACCATTTCAGATTCCTTTTGCTAATCTGTAACCGTCCACTCCAACCTGGTTCCCACCATCTGACCTCCGTTGACTTCATTTGGCTAATTGCTTAATTCCTGTATACATGTATACTGGTATCAAAATTGTTAACCTGTCTGCCCCCCCCCTTGACCCCCGCAACTTTACTAGCTAGATTGCAGTGTTGTGTGCACTTCCTTTTGCCTTTAGTCTCACACACTTCACTCGTTTCCAGAGTTACTGAGGTCAGCACCCCCATCCCTTCAGTGAAGTTGTCTTATACATCTGTAATACAATTAGATTGTTTCGTCACGTTATGCATTCCATCCTGAGATTCTCCAACTCCTAAATGAGTGTTTAAATTTGCGTATCTTCAGGTTCATATTTTGCGTGGTAAAGTTCTACGGGCTCTGACAAATGCACAGTGTCGCGTATCCACCGTTAATAGCATCATACAAAATATTAATAGTTTGATCACCCTAAAAAAATACCCTGTGTTTCACCTATCCAACCTTTCTCTCCTCCCCCTGAACTCCTGATAACCACTGATCTTTTCACTGCTGCTGTAGGTTTGCCTTTTCCAGAATGCCATGGAACTGGAGTGAGACACTATGCAACCTTTAGACTGGCTTCTTTCACTTAGCAAAATGCATTTAAGATCCCTCCATGTCTCTTTGTGATTTGACACCTCATTTCTATTACTTTACATTTTTTATTGTTGAATAACATTTCATTGTGTGCATGTACCACAATTTGCTTATCCACTTCACTTATTGGAGGACATCTTGGTTGCTTTCAGGTTTTGGTGACTATGAATAAAATTGCTGTCAACACTTGGGTACAGGTTTTTATGTGGAGAAAGTTTTCAGATTGGTTGGATAAATATCTAGATGATGATTGCTGGACCCTATGATAAGACTATGTTTTACTTTGTAAGAAACTTGCAGCTGGTCTTTTAATCTTCTTAACAGTATCTTTTGAAGTGTAAACATTTATTTTAGTGAACTCCAATTTATCACTTTTTTTGTTCTTTTATTGCTGTTGTTTTTGGTGTCATATGTAGGAATGCTTTACCTAACCTGAGGTCATAAAAATTTTCTCCTGTGGTTTATTCTAGAAGTTTTATAGTTTTAGCTCTTACAACTAGGTCTATGATTTATTTTGAGTTAGGAGTTAATTTTTTGTGTATGGTATGAGAGTAAATTATTTTTTAAAAAAATTTGCATATGGATATCCAATTGTTCCATGTCAATTTGTTAAAAAGACTATCCAGTCCCTACTTTTATTGGCACCTTTTTAGAAAATTTATTGAGCATTAATGCATGAGTTTCTTATGAGTATAATTTTGTATGCTACATCGAACCCTCTAGTTCTTTAGATAGCATTTATTGGATAGGTACGTTTTCCATATCTTCTGTCTCTCCTTCTTCCCTGCTCCCTGCTCCCACAATTAGAAAGTTAGTTTAGGCAACTGTGTTGCAATAGTTCAGGAGAGACATGGTGGAGGCTTGGACCAGAGGGTAGTAGTGAACGTGGTGCAAGGTAGTTGGAGTCTAGATATATTTTGGAGATAGGGCTGATGATATTTGCTGACAGATGCAATGTGTGGTGTGAGGAAAAAGATAGGTTAAGGATGACTCCAAAGTTTGAACTCAAGCAACTGGAAGGATGACATTACTACTAACATGAGAAGACTGCAGGGGGAGCCAGGTAGGGCTGTGGGATCGGGAACTCATTTATAAATATGTTAAGTCTGGGGTGACTATTAGACTTCATATGGAGCTGGCAAGTATGTAGTTGGATGTATGAGTCTGGAGTTCAGAATAGACACTGGTGCTACAGATATGAGTTTAGGAGTATGGGCTTTTAGATGGTTTTAACATTCACGAGACCATATGAGATCCCCTAGCAAGTGTAGATAGAAAAGAAAACAGGCTCAAGGACGGAGTCCTGGGACACTCAAATGTTAAGAAGTTCGGGAGGTGAGGCAGAGCCAGTGAAGGAGGCTGAGAGGCAGCAGCTGGCGAGGGGGCAGGATAATGCACGGAACGGGACCAGGAGAGTGTGACGTCCCGGAAGCCAAGCGAAGAAATGTATTTCTAGAGCCCAAAGTGATAAAATCTGCCCTAATGCTAACATAAGCCATCAGGAAAGATGCAGACTCACAGTGGATAGAGGACGAGCAGTGGTGGTGGGTGACTGGCCAAGAGTACTTTGGCGAAATGGTCGTGGATAGGTGGGGGTGGGAGGAAGCCTTGCTGGAGCACGTTGAAGAGCATGAGAGGATTTTGTGGGATGACCTGCTTGTCTTGGTTTATCTGGGAACCTTCTGGGTTTTAGCACAAAAGTTTGCATCCTGTGACCTCTGGTTTTAAAACTAAAAAACCCCCATGTCCTGGAATTCATGCTCAGGCAAACTAGGATGGCTAGTCACCCTAGTTTGGAGCTAGGGGAATAAATATTAATAACTTTTAGAAGCAATGGTGTGTTGGTTGGAGGGGAAATGATATCTATTTATCATCTATTAAATATCCTCTAGCCATCTGTCATCTATCTACCAGGTCTCTATCTACTCTCCCATCCATCCACCTATCCATTATCTAATTATCTGCCATCTATATATCATCTATCTACTCACTGCCTACCATCTATTTTAATATGGAAGCAACAAGAGCGTGTTTGCCTCCTGATAGAAAAGCCCAGTAGATAGAGTAGGTTTGTGGGTGAGGAGTCAGAGGGGAGGGTAGCTGGTGCAATGTCTTTTATAAATTGCATTGTATCTGAGTGAGAGAAAATTATGATGCCGGCATCTGTGGAGGGGTGGCTTTAGCTAGGAGCATCCATCGTGGCAGGAGGAACGGCAGAGGCATGGGCAGAGTTGCAGGTGGGCGGGCAGAAGGTCGCCTATATTTTGCCAGAGAAAAAGGAAGTGAGGTTGCTGTCTCAGAGTGTTTTGGGGCTGAGGCTGTGGGAGCCTGAGAGGACTCAAGAAGGAGAGAGTGCTCGGTTTGCAGGATCTAAGCTCTCTTGAGGTTAATGATCATGAATTTCAAATAAGGCCGGTCTGTGTGTTGTTTTTCTAGCTACACTCAGCAGCTCAAGTGTGGGCACGGAATAGGGAGAGAGTCAGGGGGCTTTGTCAGGCAACTCTGATAAAGCGAGAGCAAAGGATTAATCATGGGATTTAAGCTGGGCAGGGAGGAGGTGAGGACTCACGGAAGAGAGGGAAGTGAAAACTGGCGGAATCAATGGACCGTGCCTCCCAGTGGGGCTGAAGGGCTGCTGGAGTTGGCACCAAAAGCAATGAGCTGGAAAGGAAGGAGGTGGTGGTCGGAGTGGAATACTCGAGATCGTGGGGGGGGGGGAGCTGTTGTGACAACAGTGTCTGTGGAATGACCGTGAGAGCGATCAAAGTTCCCGCAGGTTCCTATCAACCTGCAGCTGTCGGTTGCTGCCAGCTGACGTGAGGCTACACCTTTCTCCCTCTCTGCCCTGGGTCAGGCTGTGTCAGTACCGGGCCGTTTGCCCATTCAGCCTCAAACCAGCTGACACTCCTCCCAGGAAGGACATGGATCCTATCTGCAGAGTGAAAGGAAGTATCACACTGGCTAACGTGTGCCCACGTGCCCAGGAGTGGCCGCAGCAAGGCAGCATGGCGTGTGCACCTGTGCGACGAGTTCTTTGAGGATAGATAGGGCCGCGTTCTCCATGCCACATGCTTTCAGCCTTAGGACTGTGGTTTGCACACAGTTGGCACCCATCAGATGCTTTCTGAAATGACATATAGGATTGAATGTTGGATGGAGACCCTGGTGGAGAACTCAGTCCCTGCTCTGAGATCTCCTCTCCTGGAGGAGTTGTCCCTGGAGATAGTTTTACGGACCGGGTCGGAGGGCGTTTGTTCTTGCTCTCTGAAGCCTATGCAGGCACACGGTGGAGGTGTGCAAAGGGCCTTCACGCACCGCGTATATTAAGTGGCCTCTCCTGTCAAAGGGACTCAGAGACGTTCCTTGCACGCTTTCCTTTTAAGCCACTTGCGGAAGAGACCTGAGACCCTGCTGGCACCCTGTGAACCACTGGACCCATCCGATGTTGGCGAGTGGCAGTGATAGGATGGTGCTGCCCCCTCCTTGTCACCCATGCACACTCCCAGGCCACTCTCTGCAGAGTCCCCAAGTCCTACTGGGAGAACAGCCTGAACACCCCTACAGAGTTTTGGTTTGCTGCTTTATTGGGGAGTGCAGCCCCGCCACAGCGCGGGTGGTGGGATCTGAGAAAACAGGACGCAAGGGGAAGAGCAGAGCCAGCAGGGACAGGCAGCTGGCGACGAGCCGGAAGAGGGACTCGGCTCTGGGATCCTGGCGTTGGACACTGAGACTGGCCTGCGATTGCACGGCATCCTGGACTTGCGTTTGCTAATCTGTGCAATGGGGATAATCACTCGGGGAGGCTTTGTGCAGAGTCCAGAAGAGGAGCCACAGTCGTGTGCCAGGGCCGGCGCGCTGCGGTCCTGTGTTCCTTTCTCTTCGGGAGCCCGAGCGGCACACAGCACTGGAGGACCACGCAGGAGGCGGCAGGCTGTCTCCCCACCGGACTACCACTCTGTTTTGGGGTTCAGCACTTTGCCTAGGAAGACAAGGCTGCGGCTGCTTTCCTCAAAAACCAGCAGTAGGAAGGGCCTGTTGAAGTGGAGCCGGGGCAGGAAGTGCTTGTCGAGGGCCTGGAGGTCCCTGTCGTCTGCCTCTTCTGCGCCTTCCTCATCCATGGTCAGTTCTGCCCTGTGCTCCGCCTTTGAGGGACCAAGGTTGACAGTGTTGCTCTGAGCAGAGGTGGCCCCTTCGTCAGGAGACGCCACACTGACCCTTGGTGTGAGCTTGGCCCAGGAGGCCCAGAATCGAGTCCTGCTTCTGTCTCGACTACAGCATGACCTGGTGTGTCCTGTCCCCTGGTGGACACTCAGTTTCCTTGTCTGCAGGGACTCGGGGGCGGGGGGCACGCTGCCTCCCCCCACTGGGCTCCACACCCGAGGCCGGGTCCTTCCTCCTGCTCTGCACCTGGCCCAGGGCCCGCCTGGGCTTCGAGGAGGGGGCCTGCTCTCCTGTTCCACCTGACCCCTCCTCTATGACAGGGCACCCCCTGCTCCCCAAGACTCCTGTGCAGCCCTGTGGCATGCACCGTGTCCCCTGGCCTTCCAGAAAGAAGGTTTGCTTTTTATTCACTCTCCACTCCCAAGCCAGCCATTGAGTCCTGGGGTTCCCATCTCCAAATGCACTGCCTTTCCAACCCACCTTCCTGTCCTGTGGAGGCCTGCCTCAATTGTCACTTGCTAGCCGCCCCCACTCCCTTAGGCTGTGCAGCAATCCCCTTCCTAAAGCTCAGACGCATCCCCAAAGCCCGAAGGTGGCCTCCTCACTCGGCTCAGGCGTAACCCCGGCTGTTGGGCACCTCAGCCTAGCAGCCCAGGCCCTCCTGTGACCAGCCCCAGCTGACAGTTGGGCTGCCCCCTGCCTGCCCCAATCCCCGCCGCTCTGCCCCTCCCCTCCAACTTGCCTTTTCCCAACACTAGGCAATATTTCCGGACACTTCCTCTTTCTACTGCCTGGAGAGTCCTGCGGTGGGGTTAAAACTTCAGGACTCCATCTAGGGGATCTTACTCTGCACCCCATCCTTGTGTAACTCAACCCCCACCCCGGCCCCCACATCCTTGTGTAACCTTCTCCTGCATCTGGACCCATCCTTGTGTAACTCCCCCCCCCCATCATTCTTATGTAAGCGTGAGTGTACTCACTTCCCCAGGAGAGGTAGCATTGCAGAAACATTCAGTTTCCAGGCTCCCCACTGTGGCTTTCCTACTCCCAGAGCAAGGCTGCTTGCCTGAGTGGTGGGCTTGGGACACCTGGCCCCTTCCCCGCCCCCCAGGCCCAGCTCTCTCCTGGGAGCAGCTGTCCTCAGGACGCCAGTGGGTGTTGTAATTCTCCACTTCCACCTGTGACGCCCCCAAGCCTGGGAATTGCATCGCAGGGGCCCCTGGTGCATCGGGAATAAATAAGCAAGTGAGAAAACTCATGGACTATTATAAATGACTCAACACTGTGGGTTTATAACTTACGTTGGAGACCCTCATGGGCATGGTTTGCAGAGAAATTCCCCAGAGGTGTGCGTGGTAGCTGAATATATCCGACATGCCTATTGTGGGCAAGAGGTTGTCCAGCTGAACATTCCCAGGTAGGGAGAATTTTGGAAAATACAGCTTCCTCTTTCTACTCAGGGGAATGAGAGGAGAAAACAGAGCTGAAATAATGGCATCTAATAAACGCCCAGCCAGCAATCTCACTGCAGAGTAATGGAATAAAATTAATGTGAGCTGTGTTTACCAAGCGGCTGCAATAAATGGGTCTCTGCCAGGTACTGTACAAGGTAATTTCATTTCATCCTCATAGTAATCCTGGGGGCTGAGTGCTAAAAATATCCACTTTATAAATGAGAAAATGGGGGCTTAAAGAGAGTAAGAGATTTGCCCAAAGTCAAAACCGAAGCTATTTCTCAAGCTGTGTTGCTGCTTCTCAGGCTGGCTGTGGCACGCTCTGGGTCCAGGGGAATAAGAGAGTCTGTTTGTCCGTCTGTCTTTGACCCAACATGTAGCCTTATCCCGTTTCCCTGCCTCCATAGGCCCAGCCTCAAGGCCTTGAAGGTCCAGGCCAGGACTGAGTGCCACTTTCACCTGTGTTTACCTTTTCACGTCTGTACCTGTGAGGGGACATGATCTCACTTACACGTGGAGTCTATAAAGGTGACCGCACAGATGCAGAGGGTAGAGAGGTGGTTGCCAGGGACTGGGTGGGGCGGGGAACGGGGAGACATTGGTCAAAGGGTGCAGAGTTAGTGACGCAGGATCCCTCGTACATTCCGGACTTCTACCGTGCAGCACGGTGCCTGTATTAACACTGTATTGCATGCTTGACACATGCTAAGAGAGCAGATCCTAAGCGTTCTCACTGTACACAGGAAACTGCGGTGCCCGTGTGAGGTGATGGATACGTGACTTACCTTGACTGTGGTAATCATGTCCAACGTGTATGTACATTGCAACGTCACGTTGCACGCCTTAAACATACAATTTCTCCTTGTCTATTATACCTCATAAGAGCTTGAAAAAATCAAAAGTAAAAGTAAAAATTAAAAAACAGAAACAACAAAAATTAGTCGTGGGGACGGTCCCTGCACAGCAGCCTGAGCGTGACTCATGTCCACAGCCTTGGGGATCACTGAGCGTTGAGAATGTTTCTTCCCAGCTTCGGTCTCCCAACTGTCTCAGCCGGGAGCCTTCTTCCTTCCCTCCTAACAGCTCCAGGCGCCTTCTTGGGTAAACTGAGCAACGGGAGGAGCGCTGGAGGTCCTCAGCCCCCACCAGGGGAAGCGCACTTGGGGAAATGAGAACGTTCTGCCAGGGCGAGCTCACCTCTCAGCTCAACGTGGCTCCCTGTGTGTCCAGGGACACACAGTGTCAGCCAGGCCTTCGGGGGCGATGGGGACTCCGGGCTGAGCAAAGCACACGTGTGGATTCATGGTTTAGAAGAGGAGTGGCTTGGCCCCCCAGGGAATATCTGGTGACAACTGGGGATAATTTTTGTCATCACAACTGAGGGGTGGGGTGCCACTGGTATCCAGTAGGCAGGGCATCCAGGGCCACCACTGAACATCCTCTCAAGCACGGGACGGCCTGTACCATGCTGGGGTGGGGGTGGGGGCAGGAATCCTGGTCTAGAAGACGGGGCCAGGTCTGAGGCCAGAATGATGGGTGCAGAGAAGGTACTTGGGACACAGCACGTAGGTCACCACTTGGTGATTTGTAATGACAGAGGATCTGAAAGACCTGTCGGGAAGCCCTGGGATTTGCCTGGGGTTTAGGTCAGGGCTTCCCCGTCCTTAATGTGCACATGAACCGCCTGAGATCTTGTGAAAATGAAGATTCTGATTCAGCAGGTGTGGGGTGGGGCCTGAGACGCTCTATTTCTGACAAACTCCGGGATGAAGCCAGAGATGCTGGCCGCGGACCACACTCTGAGTAGCAAAGCCCTCACATACTTGAGTAAAGCAAGTAAGTTGAGCACAGAGTGTGGCAGAGAGCAGAGACGTGCGGGTGGCTGGGAAGTGACTTTCGTGTAAAGTCTCCCTGAGAAGTGACCAGTAAAGAGGCCAGGGCCTGGCTCCCCCGAGTTAGTTACCGCTCGCACTGAATGCATCAGTTTATGAACTGGGAAGACACACCCTTGGTAATTAGCCAACTGTGGGGTGCATGGAGTTGTAGTTTGTTTATAGGTCTTACGTTAAAATGTGCGCCATGTTCAAATGCCGTTTGGCAAATGCTGAGTAAAGCTGCGTTCAACGCTGTTCAGTCCTTTACAACTTCTCAGCGCTATGAAATGCTCAGGTGAATTGCAATCTCTCAGAGGAGGCTGTGAGGTGCTGATACGGTGGCGATGATGATGGTTTTGTCCTGCCGCTCTGCTGCTCCCATCTCTGGGCACAGTGAATGGCTGAACCCTGTTTGATACTTAGAGCGTGGTCTAGCCCCACCCTCATGCCACAGAGGTGGCTGGGGAGAGGGTCTCACTGCACGCTGGGGCGGGGACAGCTGGGGTTACCTTAGCGGGAAGGGCTGAGTCCATGTGTCCAAATCCTCCTTCATCAGAGCCTCTTCCGTCTCCCGGATCCTGCCCACGTCGGGAAGGATGAAGACGGCGGTGGCGTTGCAGCTGTAGGGCAGGCGGAGCGCTTGGCTGTGCAGGTCGGGGAAGCGCTGGAGCTGGAACCGGCCCAGACGCTGCATCATGGGCACCGGGATCATGAGCCTCTCGCTCACCGAGAAGGGCCTGGTCACAGTGAGACTTGGGTCGAAGCTGTGTCTCCAATTCCCTGATAAGAGACAGAGCAAAAGCGCTGGAGGAAGCCACCAGTCTTTGGGGCACAGGGCACCAGAGGTCGGGCGTTGCATTCATTTGGGAGCTGTCTAGGGAGGGGCTGCTGAAAGGAAGGCCCTACTGTCTAGTGAAATAACAGAAAATTTACATAACGCAGAGTAAGGGCTAAGATCAATCATGAGCTCGCACCGCCCTCGGCCTCACTCTCTCCTGCTAGCTGGCTGGCATCCTGTGGGGTTCTGGTTTTCACAATGTCTGAAAAGAGCTGAATAGGCGGAAAGGAAATGTAAATCTTTCTCTTTTAAAACTGCTTTTGAGAATCTGCTTTGTACAGCCTCAGGCCTCGGCCCTATCTCATCCCCAGGGATAATTCTGCCTCTAAGGAAAGGGGAGGAGACACCAGCCAACTCTCTGACATCCCCCCTCCTGTTACCAGCCGCTGCTAAGCAGAAAGAAAGGCACCATGCAGCAGTTTCTCAGCTGTGCCCGGCTAACTTACCACCTCCCCTTCTAAACAGCCCGAGCGCCTGGTTCTCTCCGCCAACATTCTCTACCTCCCTCGCTTCCGTGTTGGCCCTTTTTCTGCCCAGGAAAAAGTAAATACACTTCTTCTCTCTATCCTAATTTCTGTCTGGGGAGATCGTTCCCAAAACCCGAGTGCCCTAGCTCACGCCCAACAGCTGCTGTCTGCCAGGCACCGTTCTCGCATGAGCAATCCCGGCCCTGTGGAGCTCATGCACCTGGGGAAGAGCAGGAACAAGATAGACTAGGAAAAAAAGGTGTTAGATGGTGATATGTGCTAAGGAGAGACATAAAGCAAGGGGAGATAAATCTCAGGGACGGAGAGTTATAATTTATATAAATCTCCTTGAGGAGGTGATATGGAGTAAATACGTAATGGTGAGGGAATGAGCCATGCTGTACCTGGAGGAAGAAAATACCAGAGACAGGGAACAGCATGTGCAAAGGCCCGGTGGCAGGAATGGGTCTGGCATGTTTAAAGGATATCAGGAGGCCTGTGTAGCTGGAGAAGAAACAGTGAGGCAGAGGGGAGTGGGAGGTGAGGCCAGAAACGGAATGGGGCCCTCATATGTACACTGGGGCGATGATGTCTACCTTTTTGATATCTGTGAACGTCAGTGAGATGTTCCAAGTAAAGGTCTGAGCACGAGGTCTGGCACATAGCAGTTGCTCAGTTATTGTTAGCTAATAATGTTCTTTTCTCGGTGCTTATTGCAGCTCCATAAAGTATAGGATCCCTGGACCCCACTTCTCTGTGGAATCTGTTGGAGAGGTCTGAATGCAGTCTGCAAGCGAACCTCCTCCTCTGGCGCCTGCTTCTGCCAGTCCTTGCTGGGGTTGAGGAGTCCAGCGCTGAGGGGCCGACCGGGACTGAGCCCTGAGGGCCGAGGGCAGGGGTTGCCGAGGAGACCGAGGACCTGAGTTTCTGAGCTCCGCAATCTCGACAGCACCCAGATCCAGGGATGGCAGGTGTCGCACGACAGGAAACTCTCCTGTACAAAGGAGCCCACAGCCTTGTGGGGATAGACAAGTGACCGGAAAATGACAATGCAGCGCGTCCTCAGATTAAAGAAAGGATGTGTTTCTACCAGAACACAGAGGAGAGGCAAGACTGTGCCCTCTGCTAGCTTGCAACTCGCCTGCGCACTGAGGACTCCCAAGTCTCTGCCCAGCCCACAGCTCTGGGAGCTCCAGGCCCACATCCTCACTCGACATCCGGTCACTTCCACCCGAGTGCCTACGGTGCATCTCGAGCTCGGCATGTTCAAAACGAAAAGCAATTTTTTTTCTCACCACCACTGACTCTGGGTAGTGTTGGGCAGAGTGCCAGATGAAACATAGGATGCCCAGTTACATTTAAATTTCAGAAAAACAATAATTTTTTAAAAAATACAAACATGTCCCATTTTGTAGTTGTTTTTTGTTTTCTTCCTAAATCTGGCAGCCTCAGTGGTGAAGACTGTCAAGGAAGTCTTCCTGGAGGTGACGGCCTCGGAGCGGAGCCCCGAAGGATGAGAACCTACTGGCCAGGGGATGTGGAGGGGAGGCGGGCAGTGAAGGGCACTCCAAGCAAAGGGGTGGCCCGTGGGGGTCTATCGGTGAGCGACGGCGCAGTTCAGGGCAGGGGTGTTGTTCCATGTGGGTAGCCTGTGGTTCTTCTGGGGAGAGGAAGAGTAGAGAAAGGACAAGGGATGTGGGTGAAGAAAGCAGCAGGGGACAGGGCACTTAAAGGCCTGGTCCTTCCTAAAGATGTGGAGCACTAGCCCAAGGGCTACAATTGGGCTGGGGCCACTGAAAGGTTTTAAGCAGTGGAATTACAAGGTCAAATGTAGCTTCTAGAAAGATCTTCCTGACTGCAGTGTAGAAACTGGATTAGGGGTGCAGGTGGGGAGGCACACTGCAGATAGCGAGACCCGTTAGGAGGCAATTGGAATAATTTTGGTAAGAGATAACGTGACTTGAACAAGAATAGTGGCAGTGGAGAGGGACAAGGGTGCACAGATTGAAGAAAGATGAGGGAGGCTCCTGCCACAGGGTGTGGTTCCTGTCTGGACGTGTGGTGTGGCTGATCTGCCCAGCTAGTGGTGAGTGGCAACCAAGGTTCTGGGTTGGGCAGGGGTTGGGGACGTTTACTGAGACTTAGAGGAAATGAGAAGGAAGAGGAGATGTGGGGGGGCTGTGGGAGATGGAGGAAGAAATGGCTTTTGTTTTGAACACATTGAGCTTGAGGTGCTTCCTTCAGAAGGAGGTGACAGGAGGTCCTGAGAGGTGCCAGCTGGTCACAGGGAGTTGGGAGTCTCCCGCCTACGGGTGGGTTAGAGGCCAAGGGCACCCAAGGAAGAACTCTATGGAATGTCAACAATTAATGGGCTCTGGCTCTACAAGAAAGGGAGGTGCAGTAAGGAGGGGGAGGGAGAGGAAAAGCCATGCTGAGCTGAAAGAGAGTGTCCAGAGAGAGTCAACAAAACAGCTTCAAATGTGGCCAAGAAGGGAGGGTGTGGAAGGAGGAGGTTCTCAGCTAGACAGAGTTCTTTTGGCGAGGGAGGCTGCTTGATGAAGCAATTGGAGACAAGATGAGTAATGGGTCCAATGCAAGACTTGTGCTCAGCAGAAAGGCAGGCAAGTGGGGACAGCTCACGTGGGCGGGCATGGTCTTAGCAGTCGCACAGGGCCCCATAGGGAGTTTAATGCTCAGCCTTCGCATCTTGAAACGTGACTTTGAACAAGGGGCTCCGCAACTTACGTAGCTGGTCCTGTGCGGGGGCACCTCTTCCTAAAACGTTGGTTGTGACAGAGAGGAGAGAGCTGGGGCTTAGCGCTAGAAAGAGAACTGGAGTTTCGAGGTTCAGGTGATGGTGCCTAAAGACAGAGGCGGCCAGTGTGGGGGAGAGAGCAGCTGATCAGTAGAACAAAGTCTTAGAGAGGCAGGATGGAATGTGATCCCAGGTAGGGGGAGAGGAAATACTCATCTTGGACAAAAGATGGATTAACTGTGAAGAGGCATAACTAATCAGTAGAGGTTTACATACCTTTAAAGAAAATATAATTGGCCAGAACTAAGACAGTGTCTTTATCCAACTCCTGGAAAAGATTGCCAATTTTGCCATGAGTTTTCTTCCTCACGAAGAAGTCCATCTCATCCTTGGCTAACTCTTCGTTCTCGAAGGAGGTGAGGAAGACCTCCGTGCGGTACAGACTCTGGGCAGTTTCAGCAAACTTCGGCACCACTGTTACCTTCAGGTCCACAAACAGCAGGCTGTCCATGTCTATGTGGCATTCCTCACGGGACGGCAGGAAGGAGCGGAGTTGCTGGCTGTAGTACACAGGGGCCTGCTTCTCTGGGACCGAGGCACGGCTAAGCCCCAGGCCCTTCAGAATCTGAGTGCGCACCTCCGGCCTGGCCTGGAGGGCCAACAGAGTGAGCGGGATGGAGAAACTCAGTGGGGAGAAGAGCACATTCCTGCCTGGGTTCTGGGCCACCAGCTGTCGGTACAGGCTGAAGGCAAAGTGGGAATTGTTCAGGAAAGCCAAGGAGGCCGACGAGGTCCTTCGGATTGGCTGATTTTTGTGGTCAGAAATCCATTGGCCACAGGCATGAGGAGCCAGTGCAGCCACTAGCAGCCAGAGGGACAGAATAGGGTGCGCCATCCTAGACAAAGAGACACAGAGTGCCATCACCCAGCTCCGCCACGCAGCCAGCAAGGCGCGTTGTCCCAGGGTGCTTTCTGGGCCTCCCCCCAGGGAGTGCCCATGGGGTCAGTGTTAGTGGGCTCACCCCAGCCTGAATTCACAGGGATCAGTCCTCCGTCTGGCAAAGCACCGGCTCTGGAGTCAGACAGACCCGTATCTGAATCCTGACTCAGGCTGGCTCCCACACAATCTCCCTCCCCAGTAGTAGTCCCAGGTGTAAATGGAGACAAAAATACCTGTTGTGCTGAACTGTGTGAGGCTTGATGTGGGAACAGGGTGGGCGAAACACAGCAGGTATTCAGTCAAACCACAGATGTCAGGAACAAAAACCTTACTTGCACCCTGTGGGCTTCTTTAGATTTTAGTTATAGTAATGTCATGTTCTATTTATAATACGTTCTAAATATAGTATGTACAATATAAAGTAAAAATCTAGCCTCTACCTGTTCACCCCAATCCTGCTCCTCAAGAAATAATTGGTGTTCAGAATTTGTTGTATGTTGGTCTAGAATTTTCTTTGTTTGAATCTGTATATGATTGAATATGTAAATTTACACAGAGAACACACCTTTGTATATGGATAATTATACATGTGCACTTCAAAGTGTAATGGAATTATATTTTACAAATTGATCCACCCCTAACTTTTCTGTTTAACACTATATGGTAGAAACATTTCATTAACTTGTCAGTAAGTACACACCACTTCATTATTTTAATGGTTATATAAGTATATATGTATTGCTCAGTAAGTATTTACTATTATATAAATTATTATATCATCTCTATTGATCTTTCCTGTTTCAAAAATGTGGTCGTGAACATCTTTGTACATATATCAAAATGTCAGTCATTCTATAGGGTCCATTTATCAAATTGTTATCCACATTTTAAATTTTCTTAGATATTGCCAATCTGCCATCCAAAATCTCTGAACCAATTGTGCTCCTACAAACTCTGGGCAAAAGCATACTCCTTCACTCCCTGTCTGATGTTCAATATTGACATCATCTTATTTGTGTCTAGTAGATGGAAATAGCCTTTCATTGTTGTTTTCATTGTTACTTAGTTGTCTTTTTTCCCTTGATTTGTAGGAAATTTTAACATAGATAATGAACATTAAAACTTTGTTCATCATAGATGTTGCAAATACTCTCCTCAGTGTGTCATTTGTCTTTTAACTTTTGTCATCTTGTCTTTTATCATAAAGCAGCATTAACATCTTATATACTCTGATCTGCAAACAGTCATGCTGACAAAAACCTTCCCCTCTCAAGATTATAAAAAACCACAAGCACCCACTTTTTCTAGTATTTTTGTATTTTGTCATTTTATGTTTAGCTCTTTATTTGGAACTCAAATAGAAATTCCAAATAGAAATTGGAATTTGGAAATAGAAATTTGGAATTTATGGCTTTTAAAATACATTTTGCAAGGCATTAATGTTTTGCTATTTTTCAAAAAATCATCAGCTATTTCTGTGGATTTATTCTCCCAGATGAATTTTATAATCAATTTGCCAAATTGAAAAAATACAGATGGAATTAATTAGAATGATTAATTTGAGGACAAATGTCTTCTTAAAAGTGAATCTTTTAAACCAGGGCCTCTGTATAGCTCTCTAGTAATTCAGAGCTTTTAAAAATAGCTTTTTTAAAAAAAATATATAGGTCTTGCCCTTTTTCTGTTATACTTATATTCTATATCGTATAGTATATTTGTAGGTAATTTTCGGTTGCCATTGTAAATGAGATTTTTTTTGCTCATTCCATTTTTGAATTGGTAGGATCTAATTTTAGTAAGTTATCTAGTGATTGGTTGGTTACTTTAGCAGTCGTTCTTGCTAGTTCTAACAACTTCTCAGTTGAGTCTGAACGTTTTTTTTACGCAGATTGCCATGCCGCAATCTCCCGGCAGCAGACACCTGTGCGCCCACTCCTGTCCTGGGCTTCCTGGCACCTCCCGCATGCGCACGCACGGTGGCCTCCTACCGCGCAGGCGCCCCCTCTGGCCACTCTGATTGGTCTGGGGCTGTCAGCTGACCCAAGATGGCGGCACCTGCCTTGACAATTTGTGTTGGCGCCTGAGCGGCTTCCCAGGTTTGTGACTGACTTCTCTGTCTTGTGAGCAGGGGAACGGTGGTGTTTGTCATCATTTGGGTAGAAGAAACTGGTCTAGAGAGAGAGAGCTGCGGAAGGGTTGGGGCTCTGTGAGACATGGGGAGAGAGAGAACTCCTGGGTTTCCCAGGGCTGCAGTCCCCAGCCCCCGGGCCTGGTAGGAACCGGGCGCACAGCAGGAGGTGAGCGGGGCGCAAGTGAAGCTTCGTCTGTATTTACAGCCGCTCCCCATTGCTCGCATCACCGCCTGAGTTCCTCAAACAGGATCGGATCAGCGCGGCTCTGTTCTCAGAGGAGCGTGAGCCCTACTGTAAACTGCATGTGAGGCTCCTTATGAGCATCTAACGCCTGATGATCTGAGGCGGTGATGCTAGCGCCTGGGAGTGAATGAAAATCATTAGCAGAGAGGTTAGATTGCACAGTAAATGTAATGTGCTTGAATTCTCCTGAAACGTCTCCCTGCCTCCATCTGTGGAAAGATTGTCATTCATGCAACTGGTCCCTGGGCCAAAAAGGTTGGAGCCTGCTGTCCCAGGGCATTCCAGGCCCTGCCATGGGGCTCAGGGTGCCCTGCCATCTGCCAGGCATGGCATGGTGGACACAGTCTACCACCGTCCTCTGCTGCAGTCATCAGTCTCCCATCTCTGGAGCCCCTGTGTATAGTGTTTTGTGATTTGGTCAAATGCACACTTTCATTCAAAGCAAGCCATTAAGGAAAACCTGGGATGGGGGTGGGGTCACTGATTTCCCCATTTCTTAAAAATGGCCAGAATCTGAATTTACTTTCTGGCTCAGTGGGAAAATCCATTCAACCAGTAATACAAGTTATATTACAGTGTGTGCCTATGTGTTCAGGGCTAAGCTCTTTATGAGTCAAAATTAAATGAACTAGTCAAAATTAAATTAAATGTAAGTGCTCACCAAAAGTTGACTATTATTACCATTACTGTCAATGATGCCTGTTCTGCAGGCTGTTCTCTGTTTGCCAGCCCCTGCTCAGATCCTTTCTCTGCCCTGTTTTGTGCCCTGAGTGGCTGACCCCTTTGGACTTCACTGCTGGGCTTTCCTGCCTGCTGGCTTCCTCTTGGGTTTGGTAGTGGGAGTCCTGGGCAGGAGGAGAGAGAGGTCAGGGTGTTAATGCCCACTTCCTCTCTGCTTCTCCTCCACATCTCTGATAGGAGCTGCATTCCCCTGGCCATGACCACTGCAGATCTCACCAGGCAGCCCCCTTTTCCCTGGCTTCAGCTCTCACTCTTTCCTCCCTTGGTTCCTTCAGCTCTGGGCAGGTAACAGCTCCCTGATTTTGCTAACATCTGGAGGCCTCGTCCTCATGATTTTCCTTTAATTTTTTTTTTTTTTTTTTTGAGACAGAGTCTCACTCTGTTGTCCAGTCTACAGTGCCATGGTATCCGCCTAGCTCACAGCAACCTCAAACTCCTGGGGCTTAAGCGATCCTTCTGCCTCCACCTCCCGAGTAGCTGGGACTACAGGCATGCACCACCATGCCAGGCTAATTTTATATATATATATTTTTAGTTTTCCAGCTAATTTCTTTCTTTTTTCTTTTTTTTTTTTTTTAGTAGAGATGGGGTCTCACTCTTGCTCAGGCTGGTCTTGAACTCCTGAGCTCAAATGATCTGCCCACGTTGGCCTCCCAGAATGCTAGGATTATAGGCGTGATCCACCTTGCCTGGGCTACTTTTTCCCTTAATTCTTTCCACATCTTTCCATGTAGACTCTTCATTAAAATCTTGTCCTTTGAACCATTGAGGGACTCTGGGTAATACTCCATTTAATCTTCACGACCAACCCCTACAAAACACTAAGTCCCAGGGAGGGAACTCAAGGTCAACAACTGAGCCAGGATTGGAGCCCAGGTCTGCTGCTTCCAAACATGAGTGCTTTATTTTATCCTTCATTAGATCCCTATTTCGACATAGGTGACCCTCTGCAATAAGATCTACCTGCCTGCAAGCCCTACAGGTCCTGTGGTGTTGCTCTGCTTTCCCTTATTGCTGACACCCATCAGACAGCTGTTTCCTTGGGAGAAAACTAGGAGCCATGGGGACCGGGCATGCAGCTAGAGGGGAGCTAAGTTTTACTTACAGGCCACGTACTAGGAGTCTGATTCATCCGCAGCACCCTCAAGTCTGGTCCCTGTAGGCAGCTCTCCTGGGTTAAGGAGTTGCGAAGGTAGCAAACATCATCTCCTCAGTCTTTTGGTCAGGAACACAGAGCCATATGAGAAGTTCAACTTGTACCCTCCTCAGGCAAATGTTCCAGCCCTCAGCCCACTGCACCTATGTCTTCTGGGTGCTACAGTGTGTGGTGCTCACTGATACATGGAGAGACTGAAAGGACAGCAACTGCTGAGCTGGCCTAGCTGTGGAAGGTGGTCATGCTGCACTGCCCAAGAGCTTGAGAAGGGAAGGATGAAAGTCACCTTCTGCAGGGGAAGTACTTTCCTGTATTTCCCCCTCCTTTCCTTCCTTCCTTCTATCCATCCACCCATCCATCCACCCGCCCCTGAAGCAATTCTGAAGCTACATGTCCAACCATGGGTAGGCATTGAGGAGAGGGGGCTAGGGGAGAGTGAATCTTATAACTCCCTTCAAGAGGCATGTCTCACTCGATGCCCTGGGTACCTGTTGTCTCCATAATGAAATCCTACATGTCTGGGATGGGAGGTGAGGGTGCAGAAAAAATTGGATCCAGGAAACTGAATTGACTGAAAGAACCCTGAGCTGACAAAGTTAACGGTGAACTTACAGAATTCAGCTAGAATTGATCAAGGTTAAACCTCCTCCAACAGGCAGAGTAGAGGTTCAAGTGTTCAGTGGAGGCTACTTTAAGAACGTGGCCTTGAGCTGGGTCCTGAAGGGTGGGCAGTATTTCAGCCAGCAGAAAGTGGGAAGAGGAAATGCTGGCTAAGCAGAGTCTGAGCAGTGCCCCAAATGGACTCAGGGCATGTTGTGGCAATAATGTATTTCTCCAGTTTGGTCATCTGTCTTTGCTTCCTTTTATACTTCTCTGAGCATGCACAATAAGTTATTTCTCTATGCAAAATCCCAAGATCCTGGCCCAAAGACTGGCAGATCAATGTAGAAATAGTACTAGTAATGACAATAATAATCCATGCAAGGATAGCAGCAACTCTTATTTATTTGTTGAGTATCTTTTAGGTGGGGGAATATGTGCTATGTGCTAGAATGACCTTATAAACAGGCATTAGTCCTATATTTGGACATTAGCTCAGGAAAGGTTGAGGAAATTGTTCAAAAGCAGCCAGCATGTAGAGGCAAGGCAGGCTTGCCGTGCTGAGCTATGTGACACCCAGATCTGCATTCTTTCCACCATAACAGGTGGGTTTTTGGGAATAGGCACCTTTGGAGGTTGCTGCCTAGGTAAGAAGAGAACCAGAAGGTGACTTGAAGGCTTGGTTAGACTCTTGAGTATTAAAAACAAAGCAGTTCATTTAGTACTGATTTGAAGCTGATATCTACAAATACATATATACACAAACGTAGTTTTTTATTGGTTTAATAATTTGTCCAAGAGTTTTTTTGGACACACTTTCTTGGGATGAAATGGCGAATAGTTTTCTTCTGATACATGAATTTCAAGAAATTGGTAGGAGCTGCCTAGGAGACTGGGTTGAGGAGGCATTTGAGACTCCATCTCTTTGTGGGATTGTGCCTTAAGGTGTTAACCATGACTGTCTTGGGCTTGGGCAGAGAAGGTGGTGAAATAAATATTTTGGTATGAACTAATCCTGCTCTAGGATACCTAGGAGTTTTGAAAAGTAAAGAGGGAGAGAGAAAGAGAGCAAGAGGCTACTTAATATAATGGGATTACCAAAACCTAAGACGCGGGCTGGTCCTATATTTGCACATTGGATATCTGGGATATCTGGACTGGGAGAGGGAGATATGGAACAATAGAACAATTCACAGTGTAGGGCCCAGGCAGTGAAAGATCCTAAATACCATGTGAAAGTCTTGGAAGATGCAAAATGAGGTCATTTCTGGCCAAGAAAGGGATCAGACTCAGAAAACCTAGGAACTGGAAGACATTTCAGAGATCTTCTAGGACAAGACAGTAAATGGTTTCCATCTAATCTGCCATCTTGGATCTATCGTAGTGGTTCCTGGAGTATCATTTTGAGGATTCTGAAGCTGTGTCTGAACGAAGACGGAAATAAGGGCCATGGTTGATTAGTGCTGTCTGTTGTGGGAATGTGAGAAGAATGGCTGGCACACAGACCACGTGGTTGCCATTGTTAGCCTTGTCCGATGCTCTCCTTTTACAGATGAGGAAACAGAGGCTGAGAGAAGTGCTAGAAACTTACCCAGGGTTACACAGCTGGGGGGCAGTGAGAATTAGGATCCTTCTCCTGCCTCATGAGCAAGTACTCTTTCTACCCAACCATGCATTCTCTCAGGACTGGCCAGAGATCACAGCCAATTCTCATGGTGTCTGATGGGGACAACACGTGATACCAGCCAAGTATTGATTCTGACCTCCACGGCCCTGCTGGCCTTCACCTGAAGCCACCTGTTTATTGAATAAACAAGCCTTTGAGCCTGTTTGTTATTCCTCTCGATCTGTGTCTGGATTTTTGCCCCCATTTTCTTGAGCACCTACTATGTGTTTAGAGCTTTACATGGAAGATCCTATTGAATCCTCTCAACATCCTAAAAATAAGCCACAATTACTTATGTCTTTGTGAATGAGAAAGTGGAGTTCAAGTGGCTTACCCAAGATGATGTAGCTTGTGAGTGGTTAGTGCCGGGAGTGGAACCCAAGCTCCAGCTGCTCTTTTGTCATGTAGGATTGCTTGGATTGCTATGGGTTTTTCTACAACCTTGTCTCTTTATTTGTGGAACAGCCTTGGGTGTCAAAAGTCAACTGTGTCAAAAGCTCTGTGCTTATAGCCCTGTTATTGGATATTAGCTGGCCTTTAGACCCCAGTGGGCAATGACTTCTCTTTATTATCACTCCCTTCTTCCTAAGGCAGACATTAGCTCATGGTCAGTTCTTCGCTCCCCAAACCCTGTAGTATGAACTCTCTCTACTAAAATACTATCCTCCTTACATTTCTATTCATCTTGAGCGTTTAAGAAGGTGATCAGCACACTGACAGACCTCAGGACACCTCCCTTTGTGCAGATTATTAAAAAATCTTCTATATTAGTTTTCTAGGGCTGCCATAACTGAGTACCACAAGCTGGGTGGCTTAGATAACTGAAACTTATTGTCTCACAGTTCTAGAGGCTAGAAGTCTGAAATCAAGCTGTTGGCAGTGTTGGTTCCTTCTGAGAGCTGTGAGGGAAGGATCTGTTTCAGGCCCCTCTCCTGGGCTCACACATGGCCATCTTCACGTTCATAGGATGTCGTCTCTATATCTTCACATCATGTTCCTTTTGTGTGCATGTCTTTGTGCTCATTTTAACTTAATTACTTCTGTAAAGACCCTAGCTCCAAAATAATACTTAAATTCTGAGGTATTGGGGGTTAGGACTTCAACATATGAATTTTGGAGGGAGACATAATTCAACCCTTAACAGTATTTCTCTGCCCATGAATAACTGGACAAGGAGTGACATGCCATGCCAACATTTTATTATGACAATTTCAAACATACAGCAAAGGTGAAAGATTTTAACAGTGGGCTACCTAAACCTATTACCTAGATTACACCATTAATATTTCATTATGCTTGTTTTATTACATACTCCCTGGAGTAATGGCATCTTTGCATAAAGTAAAAAGGCACTTTTAACTGGGAGACTGCCACCATACAACAGGCACACCACTTGGCAAGTAGAATGTAGGCACCTACGTGCAGTGCTGAATCTGTGCTGTTGCTCACATTGACCCTGAAGACAATCCTCCGAAGAAGCAGCAGAGTGATCAAGTATCTGCAAAGCCCTTGGTGTTTTGTACAAAGAAGTTTGTAATTCAGAATTGTTCGCTGAACATACTTGGAACTCACTCATGATGTGTAGCCTAGGACCTGCAGATGGTGGCACAGAGTACAAGACAATTGGTGGATGAATGATTCACTGAGCGCGAGAAGGTTGGATGGGTGAATGATTGGTTGACTGAATCTACTTTTTTGTAAGCCTAATTTATGTGAATTATGACTAGTAATCAAAAAAAATGTCCAGACACCAAACACAGAGAATGCCCACAGGAAGAAATGCATTCTTCTTAGAAGCAGCTTTGATGGTACAATTATTGAAATGACTCAGATGAAAATTATCCTGAAGCCCTTGGCTTGACAATTCAAGTTGCTTCTGCTGGGCTTCTGCTCCCACTCAGTCTCCCACCAGTTTCTACTCTGCTCTGTGGGAGGAACTTCCTCAATATGCAGCTACAGAGATTAAAGCTGCATATTTAGGGGGGACTCAGCGGGTTCACCATCGATGGCCAAGTGAGAAGCCTTGAAGATCTAGCCAACAAGATGAGCAAAACAAGGTTTATAAGGACTGTGGCTTTGGCGATTGCTAATACTCCCCCAGGATAGAGCTTGAGTTAATATTAACAGGCCCAAGGTGATAGAGGTTTATGCAATCATGGTCCCAGCCACCTCCTCCCCAGCGGGCAATCCTGTTCAGTCACCCCACCTCCTGCACTCCAGTTGCCCTCCAGTTGGTGCTCAGGGAGGAGGAGGGTGGGCTGGGACTCTGGGCAGCAGCATGTGATGATATTACTCTGAACCAAACATGTCAGACTCGACTGTGCCACTTCAGCATACTTTTAGTGTATTCCCTTTGCCTAGGTGCTATTCCCTTTGCCTGGCTGTTCTTTTCCCAGATACCCACATGGCTCACTTTCTCACCTGCCACTGCGCTCAGGAGTATGGGGAATCTGAAGGCATCTGCGTCACTGTCTTTGGGCACAAGGGAAGGGGCAACAGATGTGCATGGCAGGAAAGTAAACTCTGGGATCTGCTTATGCCAGATCTTGCTCCCAACAGATTCTTCTTGCTACTGCCGGAGTGAGCCACCTGAGTGCCAGTCTACCCTTGCCAAGACATCCTTTAAGAGCCTCTTCACCCCAGCAGCATTTTGAGAAGTGTATTCCATGAAATGCTAAAAATGGTTTGAGAATAAATGAGCTCCATGGTCTAATAACTTTGGGAAACCACATTCTCTTTCTACTACTTGGGTGGTAACATTTTAAAGGCTCTAAAAAGTTCTGCAGTAAAGACTTATCCAGAGTTTTCAAAACCTGTTTGACCATAAATATGAACGTTTATTTCTGGGCTCATTATTCTATTCCATTGGTCTGTAAGTATGTCTTTATGCCAGTACCGTGTTGTTTTGATTACTGTTGTTTTGAAATGAAGAAATGGAGACCTTTTTTCTTTTTCAAGACTATTTTGGCTATTCAGGGTCCCTTGAGATTCAATACAAATTTTAGAATGGGTTTTTCTATTTCTGCAAAAATCCTTGGTGGGATTGCCATAGGGATTACATTGATCTATAAATTGTTTTGAGTAGAATTGCCATCTTAACAATAGTAAGTTTTCCAATCTATGAACACAAGATGTCCTTCCATTTATTTGTGTCATCAGCAACATTTTGTAATTCTCAGTGTACATGTTTTTCACTTCCTTGGTAAAAGTTTATTCCTAAATATTTTATTCTTTTTGATGGTGTTATAAATGGATTTTTTTTCTTATTTCTCTTTAGGATTGCTTATTATTAGTATACAGAAACAAAAGTGATTTTTATGTGTTGATTTTGTATCTTACAACTTTATTGAATTTATTTATTCTAACAGTTTGTGTGTGTGCATCTGTAATCTTTTTCTATATATGATTATTGTTTGTGAACAGAAATAATTTTACTTATTCCTTTCTAATTTGCATGCATTTGCTTTCTTTTCTTTGTCCACGTGCTCTGATTAGAACTTCCAGTTCTAATCTATAAGAAATAGAAATAGTGAAAGCAGGAATCCTTTCCTTGTTTCTAGATCATAGAGGAAGAGCTTCAGTCTTTCACCATTGACCATGATATTAGCTGTGTGCTTTTCATATATGTCCTTTATTATGTTGACATAGTTTCTTTCCATTCCTAGTTTATTGAATGTTTTTATCATGAAAAGGTGTTGAATTTTATCAAATGCTCTTTCTGCATCAATTGAGATGATCATGTGGTTTTCCTCTCTTCGTTTTGTTAATGTGGTATATTATACAAGTATTGATTACTTTTCATGTTAAACCATTCATGCATTCAAGAAATAAATCCCACTTGGTCATGGTGTATAATCTTTTTAATTTTGTCTTCCTAAATAAACAGAAACTCTCTAAAGAAAAACTATGTTTATTCAGTAATGGGCACTGAAATGGGAACTTGTGCATCATAGTAAACTATGTACACATTCAGGGAGATAAAGGAAGGCAAAGGTGTTTTTTAATATAATTTTTTAAAATTTTTTACAAGGAAAGACTTGGCAAGGGCAAAGGGTCTTTATAGGAAAAATGGGGAAGATTACATAATTGTTTTGAGATAATTATCCTTGGCTACAAGGATCAATATCAAGAGTGGCATCAGTCCAAGGTTGGACAGGCAGTTACTGGCAGACATCCTCACGAAATTATGTTTTTGTGTAAGGTTTCAGTGGCCTTTGTGCAAGGTTGTAGTTTTTGAAGTCTTTTGTTATCAGACATTTGTGTATTAGAACCCTTCTTTCATGGCCTTCCTTAGCTCCGTTTTTCAGGGTTTTTTTTTTTTTTTTAAACAAATGACTCCATTTTGATTCTGACAAGTTTGACATTTCCCTCTTTTGATCAAGAACTTTCTCTGAAAGCATCACAGATCAGTCATCCTACAGTTAAGTTTTGATTGTCCTTCGATGCCAGGATGGACCTGAGCTGGGTTGTTGGTCTGGTCCCACATTAGAAGGAGCGATTGGTGATTAGAAGTCAGTGTCAAAATAGTTTTAGCCACAGTTGAGTCACAAAGGAGGTTTGGAGGGAGTGGCTTTCAGGCTAAGATTACCTGAAGCCCATTATTAAGTTCAATTTTGTCTGTTCCATAGTCTTTTGGCCATAACTCAAAGTGTGGGATGAACATTATTCTGTTAGGAGCTGTACTTCTAACAGTAATGGGTATTAAGTTTAAAAAGGGAAAATATAAAATAAAATTAATAGTAATATGATCACCTCAGTTTGTGTAATGGTTTTGAGCTATGAAGCTAGACTTAAAGGCAACCAGTTGAATAAATCAAATGACCACAGGCAAGTAGGTGAGACCTGTTGTAACTGACCTGTTTTTTTCATTTTGTGTATATGGGTCTCAACTTCCTTAGAAGAATTTATCCAGGCACAGCATGTAGTTATTAGCAATAGCACAGACAATTCCTTACTTAACCAATGGTTAATAAAGGATCTCTCAGGTCAGGTTCTGTCATGTTATCAGCAGTAGCTTTTGATTGTGAAATTTCAGTTACATTGTTACTCTGTCAAAGGAAAAAGTAGGCATAAGAATGGAAAATTTAAAAGGTGCAAGAGTCTCATTTTGATGAAGAGTCTTGTTCCATCATCTTGGAAAAACTGCCTGCAGTGTGAGTCTGTCCACTTCCTGTCCTGATTTGCAGTTTGAATGTCTCCAGTTATTGGCATCAAGCAGTTTGGTAAACTTTCTGTGTGGCTTCTACATCAGGCATGAGACTTGTTTCTTAAAATTTATATCAAGTAGTTAAGCTTCAGCTTCTAGGGCTTTAGGAACAGAAAAGTTTTTGACCTTAGTTGGAGAGTTGTAGCCAAATATTGAAGAAAATTAGGGGAATTCAGGATCTGATCCAGTCTGTAGGTAGATAGCAAGAACTTGAGATATCAAGGTTATGAATGGACACTATATGATAGGAGAACTAAATAAGAAAGTCAGTACCTTGAGCAAGGGGAGAATACATGGCTCTTAGAAAAAGTAAAAGCATGCGAAATTGCCTGGTTACTGGAACAATTCATACACATCAAGAAAAGCCAATAAGTACAGAGTCAACATATACTAGAGGGAAATATTGCTCTTCTAGACCTGTAAGACAGACTTTTCTGAGTCAGGTCACAGCAGCAGTGTTATAACTAGAGAAAAAATTTACAGAAAATGATAAAAAAAAGTTGAAGGAGAGAGTTATCACCCTAACCAAGCAAAAATAAAAAAAACCTTCTCAAGGGGAGAAAGTGAAAGAGCTCTAGAAGACAATGATATATAACCTACAAATCCTGTGCTGTGAGTTACAGCAAAAGTTGAACTTCTGAGATATGAATCTGAGAAACTTCAAGAGGAAAACCTCTACCTTGAAAAATAAAATGAAGACACATTTCTAAATTGAAATTAGGAAATTAAATGAAGACTGTAAAACAGAAAAAGACTGCAATTTAGAAGATGCCTGACATTTTTCAGAATTAAAAATCAAAACCTTTTGAAAATTTTACTATGAGCAGATCAATACTTCAAGACCTGTTGTTCTAACATAGGGGACCAAGATCTTCATTTTGTGTGTATGTGTATACACACACACACATATGTATTTTATCAAAGTTCAATCTAGAAACACTTATAAGTAACTCACTTTTAATTATAGCCAACTTGATTATATACAAAATTCCTTTTATAAAGTCATCCTTCACAAACCTCTCACAAGGTTTGAGACATGCTTATGTCATGCTTAAGCCTTTAGTTTTGTCCTTCACTTCCTCTTTCTTAGATAACCAGTCTTTTTGCTTTAGTATAAAATTTTACTTTCATTTTTCCCTTATTTTGAAAAATTATTTTCTTCTCTTTATAACTTTCCTTATCAAATACATTTTTTATGCTTATAATTTTCTTCTTATTTCTCTCCTACTTAACTGGTTTCTTTCTATCTTTTTTCTATTTCCTTTCTGTATCTGTATTTTAAAACAACCTTTAAATAACCTCTGAATTATATAAAATTTTTTCTCAATAAAGAATATATTTATGCCTTTCTTATATTTTTTCCCATCAAAACCACATCAATACCATTTTACTTATTTGGTATACTTTACGTACAGAATTATATTAATTAGAATTTGAACTTTTACTAACCTTAATTTCTAATGAAAATGTAGGAAGCAAAAAGTTTTGACCTATCACATGTCAGTATTTTATAGTTGAGAACCATTTTATAAAGTTAGAAACCTTTTTCCCCATAACATACTTTTTAAAATGAGTAATAATAGACCCAAATATTTTTAGTCTTCCTACAAAGTTTAAGAAGCCAAGAAAAAACATATTTATGTTGTAGTATTTTATTTGGAAATGACCCAAACATTTAATAAATAGCTATTACATAACTTTAAGATTTTAAGTTACCAAAAAGATTTTTGAAACTATGAAGAGTTCATTTTTAATATTTATGTCACAGTTCTCTTAATTTATTTTTAACAATTAAACCTGTATTATTTATGAAAACTTAGATATTAGACAAGGCTAGTCATTATTTCAAGCCATTTCTTTGATAACCATTTTATAGCCTGTGAATATCAGGCCTTCATCACTGAAGGAAGAACCTTAAAGTTAAAAATATGGATATTTTACTGAAAACTCAGACAGAGTTCATTAAACCAACAATATTAAATTAGACTTACTTAACAAAGAATTATATAAACAAATATCATTCTGTTTTTAGGCTGAGTTTATTATGACCTTCGTGTCAAACCTGATACCTTAAAACATCTAACAGAGATAAACATAAAACTATTTGACCAATAAACTCAGGCAAAAATGTATGTGGGCAATTCTGAAGACATTTCTGTTTTTATTTTGCCAGCAATCTGAATCAGTTTATTTAGCAAAGATTTACCCAAGTCACATAAACATAAAAACATTTCAGTTAATCACTATACTTTTGATAAAATATTTAAGTGTTTAATTTTTCCCTGTAAGTCAATTAATTAATTCAAATTCTTTGATATAGTTTGGTAGAAAAATGTTATGTACATACAACATAAAAGGTACATGTCTGTAATCCTGGCACTCTGGGAAGTGAAGGTGGGAGGCTTGCTTGAGGTCAGGAGTTCAGGACCAGCCTGAACAAGAGCGAGACTCCACTTCTTCCAAAAAATAGAAAAATTAGCCAGGCAAGGTGGCATGTGCCTATAGTCCCAGCTACTCAGGAGGCTAAAGCAGGAGGGTTGCTTGAGCCCAGGAGGTTGAGGTTGCTGTGAGCTGTGATGATGCCACTGCAGCACTCTAGCTGTGGTGACAGCGAGACTCTATCTCTAATAAAAAAATAGAAGGTACAGACAACACAAATACATTGATAGGAGAAGATTCTCTAGATTCTCTAGCTTCTGTTTTGAAATTTTAGTCAGAAGACAGTAAAACATAGTAATATAAACTCACCAGTTTTCAGAAGGACAGTTGCATCCAAATTACATTTTTGACAAAATAGGATCTATTCACATGGTAAAATTTTATTTGTCCTGATAAATAATCTTATGAAGGCTGTTGACCAACATTTTCATTAAAACACTTTTCATAGCGGTTTGATTTTTAAAAAACCCTCTTTTAAATCCTTTTTTTTTCCCAGTTTCAAATGAGTTTAGGGATTAAATATTCAAATGTTAACACTTTAGTTAGGACCGGCTGAATTGTATGAAAAAGACAAAATCTCCAAGTGGCCTTGAATTGCAGAAGCAAACTGATCTTTTTGTTTGTAGTCTTGTTTGCTTGATTAGTCATCTTGGGTACGGAAGCATTTTATAGAAAGGCATTAACAGGTTTTTTTCCTCAGCTTTTTCTGACTTGTGCATAGCAGACAAAGCAAAATTTTTATGCCGGGCAGTAATATTTACTATTAATGCTTTGAGCTCAAGATTTTCACCTATTTGTTCTAAGAGCCTAACGTCTATAAACATTTACCTAGTTCTTTCCTTTATAGACTGCCAATCTTTTAATGAACTGTTCTAAATAAACTCTAAGTGATTGTTAGCCAGGCAAATTAAATTGACATTTCCAAAAGGGATGACTCTTAGGTGCATAAGGCTAGGTTGTTGGTTGCCATGGGGCTGTTGTAATTTGAAAGCCCTCTTTTTTCCTTCTCTTGGCTGAAATGCCCTGAGAAAAATTTCTATGCAGCTTTTGAAATTAACAATGGTATATTATTTTTAGTACAAGTAAAAAAGTCAACAGATTCAGAGTAAACAGGGAAGAGGAAGAAAAGAAAAGAAAAAAAACAAGATAGAAAAGTTCTGGAGTACCAGAAAACCTGGCATGCCTTAATATTTGAGAATTCCATTTTGTTGCTTATTAATCTCTCTAGAGCAAGAAAATCCTGTAATTCCTGTCAGAGAATGTCAGGAGTTTGAACCAGTGTTTTAGATGGTGGCGACTACCCTAGTGGCTTTTAATTGGCCACTTCATGCCCACCATTTAGAATATTTATTTTGGCTCTCAGAAGATGAACAGAAACAAACAAGGGGAAAAAAAAGGGAAAAGGTCCAAATTATTTATACATGCACGTAACCAAACCAAAATGAGATAAAAATCAAAGTGCTCAGAAAATTTTAAGCAGATCAAACAAAATATTTTGCTAGGTGAGCAGAAAGAATCAAAAGTGAATTCACCAGAAAAGACATGCCTCACAGGCAGAACATAGGTTCTGTAGAAACCAGAAGAGTATACTCACCAGTAAGATGAAATGTCTTTGTACCAGAAAGGACTTGTCGGAAAAGACAAAAAGACTTTTATCATCCCAGGAGAGATGCCAGGTACTTTATTTAAGGGGCTTTATCCCATCAGATCCAAAATAAAGTCAAAGAACTTCTCCCCAAAAGGGAGGCTTGGCCTGAGACAAGGCTCACGAAGGGCAGAAAAGGAGAGCCCTGGAAGCAGAGAGCTCAAAGGGCTCAAGTGAGTACTGGGTACCGGTTCTAAGAATCGCCAGTTCCTTCTTTATAGAAAGTGATGTTTATTCAGGAATGGGCATTGCAGTGGGAACACACGTGTCATAGTAACTATGTGCACATTGAGAGAAGTAAAGGAAAACAAAGTTTTTTAAAGGAAAAATTGAGGAGGATTACATAATTGTTTTGAGATAATTATACGTGGCTACAAGGGTCAATAACAAGCTTGGTGTCAGTCCAAGATTGGACAGGCAGTTGCTGGGCAGATGTCCTCACAGAAGTATTTTTTTTGGCGTGTGTAAGGTTGTAACAGCCTTTGCGCAAGATTGTGGTTTTTGGAGACTTTTGTGATAGTTTTTGTTATCAGACATTTGTGCGTGAGAACACGCCCTTAATGACCTTCCCTAGGTCCGTTTTTCAGAATTTTTTTTTAACACAAGTTACTCCATTTTGATTCTGACAACTTTCCGAATGAGCTGCTAAATTCTGTTTGCTAGCATTTTGCTGAGAATTTTTGCATAATGTTCATAGGCAATATTGGTTTCTGGTTTTCTTATACTGTTTTGTCTGACTTTGGTATCAGAGTAATTCTGGCCTCATAATTAGGAACAGTTCCCGCCTCTTCAATTTTTTGAAAGAGTTTGAGGAGGATTGGTTTGAATTTTTCTTTAAATGTTTGATAGAATTCAACAGTGAAGCTATCCAGCCCTGGGCTTTTCTTTGTTGGGAGGTTTTTGATTATCGATCCAGTCTTCTTACTACATTTGTTCAGACTTTCTGTTTCTTTGGGATTCAGTCTTAGTAGGTTGTATATTTCTAGGAATTCATCTATTTTATCTAGATTGTCCAATTTTTTGATATACAGTTATTCATATTAGTCCATTATAATCCTCTTTATTTATATAAAAAGCTTTTTTGGTATCCCGTTTTTCATTACTGATTTTAGTTGTTTGAGTCTTCTCTATTTTTTTCTTAGTCATTCTAGCAAAGGCTTGTTACTTTAGTTGATATTTTCAAAGAACCAACTTTTGGTTCTGTTGATTTTTTTCTATTGTTTTTCTGTCATAGATGTTTTTCATTATTTTTCTATTATCTGTTTTATAGATCTCTGCTCTAATCTTTACTTTTCTTCCTTCTGCTAGGTTTAAGTTTAGTTTGTTCCCTTTTTTTCCTGGTTCCTAAAGCTGTAGTTAGGTTGTTGATTTTAGTTCATTATTTTTTAATGTAAATATTTACCGCTAAAAAATTTCCCTCTTAGCACTGCTTTTATTACATCCCATAAATTTTGGTATGTTGTGTTTCCATTTTCATTTGTTTCAAGATATTTTCTAATTTCTCATATGGTATCTTTGGCCAATTGGTCATTTAAGAGTGTATTGTTTAATTTGCATGTATTTGTGGATTTTCCAGTTTTCCTTTGATACTGATTTCTAGTTTAATTCCTTGTGATCAGAAAAGATACTTTGTATGATTTAAATCTATTTAAATTTACTAAGACTTATTTTGTGGCCTAAGATATGATCTATCCTGGAGAATGTTCCATGTGTATTTGAAAAAAATATGTGGTCTGGTGTTTTTAGGTGGAATGTGCTCTGTATGTCTGTTAGGTCCAATTGGTCTATAATGTTCTCTGTTTCTATATTTATCTTCTTTTTGGTTCTATTGATTATTAAAAGTTGAATATTGAATTCTCTTGTTGTATTACTGTCTATTTCTCCTTTCTGTTTGGTCAATTTTTTCTTCATATGTTTAGGAGCTCTGATGTTTGCTGCATATATATTTATAATAGTTATATCTTCTGGGTGAATTGAATGACATTTTTTGCATATTATTTGCATTTTATAAAGTGAAATATATCAGTCTTCCTTTTATGATTTCTGGGTTTTCTTTCTTGTTTAGAAAGGCCTTATCCACTTGAAAAATCCAAAGATAAATTATCCCATGCTTTCTTCTAGAACATTTATGTTTTTTATTTTTTAATGTTTGATCTACACAGAGATCACAACATCATCATTTACTTTGGGATTCACCCTTTAAATATCGTAAGCTCACGGTGGTCCCTCACTAGAGTGCATATCCCTTAGTTTTCTCCATGTTGTGTGGTCTGCCTGATTTATCCTTTCTGTGCCAATGTTTACCTACCTCTCTTTGAGAAATATCTAAATACTCAATTAAGTATCCTGACACACCTCCAGAGAGGTCTCTCTACTCGCATTTCCTGGCTCTTCGTATTTATTATATTTAAGCCTTGAAATTAACTATTTTTATATCAGATAAGCTGCAGAGCTGGAAACACAGGACGGGGACCAGTGAGGATATGTGGCCATGAACCCAGCAAAGAGAGAGGGTGCAGGTGATGGAAAAGGTCGCCAGGTCATCAGAGGAGTTAATGAATATACCTCTCCATTTCAGGCCAGGAGTTCTAACCAAGAGATCAAGGTCATAGGTCCCCTGGGGCAGGAGGGTTGGGCCCAGAGTGCAAAAGGAGAGGGCACATGACTGTCTCTGAAATCTGAGTAAAAAGAAGGAACCTGAGGCAGAAGAGCCTGTTGGAGAATAATGAGGCTGTCCCCAGGCTGACTCCTTCCTGCCTTCTGCAGGTGGCAGGGAGACACAGGTGAAGACCAGGAGGCTACAGGGTCCGTCCAAGCCTGGGAGGTCAGGGCAAGGAGGGAAATGACACCAGAACAGGTCCCAGCCACCAGCACTTACCATCTGTGGGGGCCAACTATGTGCTGGCAGCTTTCCAAGTGATGCGATTCCATCCTCCCAGCTGACCCTGCCAAGCAGGGTAGCCAAGGCTCGGCAGCCTGGGTTCATATGTGGGTTCACACCCTGGCTCTGGGCAGTAGGAGCTTAGACTTTGTGTACCTTGGTTTACTCCTGTGTCAAGTGGAGACAGAAGCCGGCAGGGAGGTTCACGGCCCTCACCATCAGCTCAGGAGGAGGCTGCGGGAAAAGTCCTTACTGAGCAGAAGGTGTGGATTGCACGAGAGGCTCGCTGGGTTGGGCTTGCAGTGCAGCTGTCCCTCATGCCGAGTTGGGACTTCTCATACTTATAGGCCAGTCTGAGAAATGTGGGGATGCTCAGTCCGTATGTGACCAGGGACACCCTGTCCTAGAAACAAGCTCGGAGCGCCTCCCTATCCTGGCCAGCTGTTTGTCACCAATGTGGCTGATATCATCTGAGGGCCTCGCTGTTCTTCCCTGACCTGGCTTAGTCCAGCGGAACCATCTGGTGCGAGGCCATCTGGAAGGGTGTGTAGAAGGGAGCCCCATGGCCATCTAAAGTCAAGGGTTCTTCTTTCCTCGATGTGCACCTTGGAGATTCATCATGAGAAGCCCATGAACTTGTACCCACCAGGTGCCTAGAACTGTGCCTGACCCTCAGTACATGTCAGCTGCTTGAAGTCACCAGGCCTACTTTCCGCCAAGACCCCATGTTGGGACATGGGTTTCTTTAGGAGCTGGAATCTGTGTTCAGTCAGTCTCCATCTGTCTAGACCAAGGGTCCTCCAACTACAGCCTGTGGGCCACATGCGGCCTGCTGAGGACATTTATCTGGCCCGCCAGGTGTTTTTGCCCCCGCTGCCCGTCCTGCTTAGCAGCTGACACGTCCCGGGCCCACAGTGCGCATGTGTGGAATGTGCGCCGCATGCTCCAACAGCCCTCCAACGGTCTAAGGGACAGTGAACTGGCCCCCTGTTTAAAAAGTTTGAGGACCCCTGGTCTAGACACTTAAGGCAATAACAGCCAAGAGCCAAGTGTCACCCATAGGGTCCTTGGTGTGACTGGGAGGGACTAATTCTCCTCACTCCAATGAGGGGGGTCCTTGTTTAAGGGTAAAGAGAGTTGAGACTCCACGTACTTAGTATATCTGCTTCTGTGTTGTGTAACACACACAGACACAGAAACACACACACACGGACATACCCACTGCCACATGCAGACATACACAGACCTACAGACAGACACGCAGACATATACGCCTGGCTACACACAGACACACATAGTTACATGCAGACACACACACACACAAACCTACAGGGAAATACAGAATCATAGAGACAGGCAGACTCAGACACACGCGTACACAAACGCGTTGGGGCTCCTTCTCACAAACACCAAGGAAGGCTGCACACCTGCACACCCTGGGGCCTTGGGCCTGGCAGGGCAGGGCAGGGCAATGTGTTGAAGTGACCCAGGCCTCCACCTGCTGCCAGCATGCTCTGCACTCACAGAGTGAGGACGGGGACTCTCTGTTGGTGTTGCCAGTGAGGACAGCGTGGCTTGGGACAGTGGCATGTCAGCGTCACCCAGTGCCAAGGCGTTCCCCCTGCACTCAGGCCTGGGCCTGCCCTCCCGCGGTGACTGACACCAGGCTGCTTCTCCTAGTAGCCTCCCGAGTTTCCCAAATCACCAGCTTCTCTCTCTGAGCCTCAGTTTCCCATCTGTGAGTGACCCTGATAACATCTGCCCTACCTTCCCTCGTGGGGAAATAGCTTCCAGGGCAGTCCTTTGTGAATTGCGAAGAATTCCAAAAACTGTTAGCCACCATGGTGGGCGAGATAATTAAATTTGTCCTCAACCCTTAGGTGAATATTTTTTTTTATTGCTTTCTGGGGGCTCAGAGTAGAACTGCAACTGTCCCCAAGAAAGGAAAAGAGTGAAATATTGGGGTCTGAGAGTTGGGACGAAACCGCTTGCTCTATAGAGAGGCCAAACAGGCTCAGTGAGAGGCCTGCCCTCCCCCTCCTCCTTCTCAGGGGTCCAGGACCGTCTCCACCTGGAACAGGGGACAGACACAGACAGCATTGCAAGTTGTCTACAGGGTGACCTAAAACGGTTCCTGAGGGACACACACAGGTCACTCCTGAATGGTTTTTCTGTAGGTTTGGCCTGCTAGTTGAGGTCTATGTCTCCCTCGTGGAGGTGCTGTGGGTCTGCACCCCTCAGGGAGGTGCACCAAGCTCCAGATGTGGCCCTGACCCTGCTGTGCCCATGTCCCCCATGGCCAGCCACACCATTCCCTCCCGCCCTGGCGTGGGAAGCATGTAGGCATCCGATGGTGCCGTCCCACAGAATGCTGTTCTGGACAGATGGGGCCGCCCTTGCTCCTCCGTTTCCTCCACTGCAGGCCATTTGCACACTTGCCTCTGGGCCTAGGTACCTGCCGGCCCACCCCCTCAGACCTCTACCTTTTCCTCCCTGCACCTCAGCCCTCCGCTGCCATCTGGACTTAGTCTTGGGGTTGGGCTCCCACAGTGCTCATTGGTGGCAAGTCCTTCACCCCCATTTCATTCCTTCACTCCTGGGGCCTCCGTGGCCCCCTCACCGGTAAAGTACGGCCTGCTGTAGGCTTAATAATGGCTCCCAGAGGTATGTCCCTGTCCTAATCCCTGGAACCTGTCAACGTAACCACATATGGGAGAAGAGTCTTTGCAGGTGTGGTTAAGTTCAGGGGTGTCTTAATATGTTATCCGGGTGGGCCCTGAGTGCTATCATAAGTCATCTCAAGAGAGAGAGGCAGGGGAAACTTTGAGACTTAGGAAGAGGAGGCCATGTGACCACAGAGGCAGAGTTTGGAGGGAATGGCCACGTGCCAAGAGATGCTGGCAGCCACCAGAGGTTGGAAGAGGATGGAATGTCACCTCCCCTAGAGCCTCTGAGGGCACTCAGCCTTCCTGACACCTTGACTTTGTCCCAGTGATACTGATTCTGGACTTCTGGCCTCTAGGACTATAAGAGAATAAATTTCTATTTAAAACTATGAAGCGTGTGGTAATTTGTAACAGCAGCCGTGGGGAACCGTTCAATGATATGGGGCCCTCAACTCTGCCTCTGCGGCCACTGTCCCTATGGGTGGTCCCAGTGCGAGGAGTGACTTTTAAGAGCAGTCGGAGCCCTTTTGCCTGTGTCCTGGCTCCAGCTCAGGGGGTAGGCACAGAGCACACGGGGGAGGATGACATGGGGCCAGCCTGACACCCTCATGTCTCTGCAGCATGTCAGGCCTCAAGGGCCTCCATGCTCACGTTTTGCTGCTGAGGACACTGATGCTCCGGGAAGGGAGGGGGCGTCCCAATGTCAAGGGGAAGGTTAGTGGGGAAGTTGGAAGCAGTCCTAGGTTTTCTGACTCCCAGCTCCTGGTCCTTGGTATCACACGGGTGAAGACCCGTAATTTATGCCCCTGTCCATTTCCTGCCAGTGTACGGAGAGACGGGGGAGCCAGCCATGCCACTTAATGCTTTTGAAGTCCACGGTCTTGATTAATGCTTGGCGGTCAGCTAAGTACCCCGGGACCTTTTTAGTGTGGCGCTCAGTAATCAATCCATGAACCTCCGAGCTAAGTCTCATTTCTCTGTCCTGCAGTGGAGGAAGCGGAGGAGCAGGGACGCCCCCGTCTGCCCAGGACGGCACTCTGTGGGATGGCGCCGTCGGATTCCCTCATTCTTCCCACTTTGCCATCCTGTCTTAGCACTTTCATCCTGGTGTTCTAATGCTCAAAGTCAACTTAGAACTAAAGGACACTCACATGGATCACTCTCAGAACATAATATTTTGAGGGTATTAACTGCCTGTGAAAGAAAAAAATCGATTTTTTACTTACTACACGTTGCCAACTTTGGTCCCTGTGCTCTCTGTTAAAGAGGCCCAGTGGGATTTAAAGCCAATCCTGTTAGCTCCAGGTGTCAACTGCATCATGTTGGCGTTGTTCCCAGATAATCCCGAACACTCATGGAAACTACTGGTCCACGCCACGTGGGGTGGGCACTGTCCCCTGGTTGGCCCGGCGTGCCATTATCCTCTCCTGGGAGACTCAGCGCCCGCACCCCCAAATGCTCCTGGCACGTGCTCACCAGCGCATCTGGGCTGACTTCCCACGTGGCCTGTGCTGAGCATCTTGTAACTGGAACTTTCCACAAGGGCCCTGCATGTGAATTTCCTCCAGCCTTCCCTGTGCTTGTCGGGTCTTAGGCGTCACTCTGGGCTGGCTTATGAGGGGAAGACTAAAAATTTCTCGATTTCTGACTGTACAGTCAGGATGGGTCGGGCAGTGCCGCAGCAGCCAAGAAGCTGACAGCTCAAGGGCATAACCCAGCAAGGGCTGATTTCTCTGTCACTCTGCGTGTCCTGTGGGGGACATATCGACCAGGCTGAAGGGGGCTTCATCTCCTCACGTCCCTGCTCCGGATCTTCTGACTCTAGTGCCTTGCATCATCCCTGATAGAACAGTTTCAGTCAGAAGCACGATAGCAACGATACCAACAATAGCCATCCGCACCTGCTGAGCTCGGGTAACCAGCCCCCTCTGCCCTGCCCAGGAGCCAGCCATCTGAGACAAAGGACAAATGAACGAGACACTTTTGTTTGTTTTTGACAAAGCTGACATTGGAGCGTGTGGATTATGCGTGTGGGAGTGACCCTTGAGCCAGCTTCGCAACCTACAGCGACGTGAGATCGAAGCCAGGCCCCTCCTTGGCGCAACACCTAGGCCAGGGGAAGGTTTCTGGGTTGCGCGTGACAGGACAAAGAACTCTAGAGACCTCGGCCATTCACTGCAGCCTCATATTTCACTCACGTTTCACAGATGAGGAAACTGGCACAGAGAAGTGGAGGAAGCTCTCCAAGGTCACACAGCCTGCTCCCTCCCAGTCCATCCCATGTGACACTATCGAGTCCCCTGCCAGCTTGGGTTGCTGCTGCCTGTGTCCCTGCTGGGGAGGGGTTTGCCCCAGCGAGAGCCTTTCTCTGCCTTCTCTGCCCAGGATCTTTCCATCTGTCCTTTTAGAACTGGCCCAGAGGGCTGGGCGCGGTGGCTCACGCCTATAACCCCAGCACTTTGGGAGGCTGATGTGGGAGGATCTCCTGCAGCCAGGAGTTTGAGACCAGTCTAGGCAACACGGTGAGACGCCATTTCTAGAAAAACTTAAAAAAATTAGCCAGGTGTGGTGGTGCACGCCTGTAGTCCGAGCTACTCAGGAGATTGACGTGGGAGGATCGCTTGAGCCAAGGAGTTGGGGTTACAGCACCCTTCCAGGGTGGGACCTGCCGGGGTTCGTGGCGAGGATCGAGTGGGCTCCCAGGAGGGGAGTCAGTATGCAATCTGCGTTCCGCGTTTGTGACTCAGCTCACGTCTGAGGGAGCCTAACAGCACCCTGTCTGTTGTCCTCACTTTCCCAGTGGAGCTCAGAGGAGGGTGCCACCTGTCGGGCAGAGCTGGCTCTTCAAATCAAAGTTTCTTTTATTTAGGCTTAAAATCTAATGTGTGTGTCCTCTCCCCTGCAAACTGCTAGGGGAGGTAGGGGGAGGTAGAAGGTCTTGACTCTGAGGTTCCTGGCTGAGCTAGCAGCCTGCTTTCTGTGTTTCCCTCTCACCTGTCACAGAGCCGAGTGGGGTCCCTGCCCGCAGAGGGAAACTGATCCGCAACACCCCAGAACTCCCAGCAGCTCTGCCTGCAGCCAGTGCGCTGCGGCACGGGCTGGAGGGTGGGGTTGTGAGCTGGGATCCCACATGCCCTAAGTGTGTGCACTGGGGCAGCCAGGCCTGAGCGTGAGGAGACTGCCTTCTACACTGGACCGGCCATTTAGCCTGCTGGGCCTCAATTTTCCCATCTGTACAGTGGGATAAGTCTTCCCAGCCCATGCCCTTCAAGACCTGTTTTGAGGATCAGATTAGACAGTGAATAGATTTGTAAAAACTCCAGAGAAGAAGGCAAAGCTGAGGGCTTGTGGCTGTCCTGCATATGCTTGTGGCATATGTTTGTCCTCCTTGTAGCAAGGTTGTCCTGGCGCTCTGCCCACCCCTGACTTTGATTCCCACGGGAGCCAGGGAATTCCGCTCTGGGATGGGAAGCCGGTTTGAGTGGAGGCTCTCCTGGCCAGACTCGCGACTCCACTCTCCGGAGTGCGGGGATGGTGTCCGTGGTGAGTGCCCTCGGCTTCCCACCTCTTCCCCTTCCCTGCGGGTTCTTGCTCAGCGCTGTGCGCTGTCTGAAGCTCGGGTGAGGTGAGCTGCGCACAGTGGCTGCTTCCATGCTGGGCAGCGGGGCATGTTTCTCGTGAAGCGTGCCAGGCATGAGCCGGGGGCCACCCGAGATCCTTACGGATTAAAGAGGAATCAGCTGCGCGTGAGTCCACTGTGGCCCTCGAAGGAGTGAGGTGGTGTGGTTTGAAGGAACAACGGAGCCCACGAAGCCAGCTTTGCCACTTACTACCTACGGGACATGGCGAGAAGCCAGTAGCCCCTCTGAGCCTCAGTTTCCTCATCTGTGGTTGTGGCGTAGAAGAGCATAGCAGATCTACTCACAGCATCACTGCTGCGACGATTCAATGGGAAAACACTTCCCGGGTGTTTGATAAATGCTGAAACGCAGTCTCTTACGCTCCTATCCTGCTCAGTAGCTGGAAAAGCCATCTCATTATCTGATTTGAACCTCATGCCATCTCAAAGGTAGGTTTTAGTATCAATGACAAGGAAACAGGCTCAGAGAGGTTTGGTGACTTCACTAAGGTCACACAGCTGGGAGGTGGCAGAGTCTGAACTTGGATTCAGGTCTTCAGACTCTGAGGTCGGGCATGGTTCTAGGTGCTTGAGGCTGATTGCATCATTAATGCCTCGTGGAGGGTGAAGAGATCAGTGTGGGATGGGCAGGGCCCTCCATGGGACAAAATCATTCCTGGCAGAGATGGGGGGCCGGAGGGGTGGGGAGCAAGTGCCTTCAGCTTGGGGCCCTGGCTGCTGCAGCCCATCCGTAGGGCCTTGGAGGGTGGGAAGGGGCCGCATGGCCTTTATGACAAGGGCTGTTCAGAAACAGCATCTTGCCGTGGCACTGGGGCTGTGGCTGCCCTCTGAGGCCACGGGGAGAGCCGTGGGCAGGAAGAAGCCAGGCTTCATGTGGCCCCAGGGGAGGACGTCCATAGGTGGGGGGTCCATGGGTGCTGTGCTTCCTCTCCTGTGCTGAGGAACCTTGTAATGACCTCTCAGAACCGACAGCAGGACCATGGCCACGGCGACTAGGAAGGAGAGGAGGGTGTAGGGGAAGTGGTCTGCTGGGGCCAGGTGGTCCTGGGGGAATGTGAGGAGGAGATAGAAACCAAGACCCGGAGACTCTCCTCTTGACATGGGGAGAAGGAACCTGCTTCTAAAAGGAGATGCTTGAGGATTTCTGAGGCAGTGATGAAGTGACAAGGATGGAGGCAGGTTTTCTGGTCCAGCCCATGGAGAAAGGGCTCAGGAAGATCTGCCTCAGCCATTTTCACGGAATACCATGAGAGACGTAGGGCCCATGCCTGGTCAAATGACAAAGTGGGACAAGGAGGGGACATGGTCTGTCCCTTCTGTTGCTGCAGTTCACTGCCAGGATGTGAGCCCACAGCTCTGGAGGGCCCAGTGGGGCAGCCTAGAGGGGGCACAGCCCTGGCAGGGTGAGGGGCTCTGGGTGTGGGCGGAGAGCAGTGCCGAGGGAGGGTCAGGAGGATGTGGGGGCGCTGGGTGGTCCTCTGGCCACGGGCTGTTGTCTGAGCTGGGCAAGGCCCTCCTTGGGGTTCCCAGACACAGCTCTTCCAGAAGCAGATGACCCAAGCCTGTAAAGTGGGGGTTCAGCCACCTTCCTCCTTGCCCAGCACATGCCTGCATAGCCCAAGTGCTCCGCGAGGATAACTCAGGCCCCCAGGGAGGGTGGTGAGACCTGGGTCCCACAGGCAGCCTCAGCGCGCAAAGGCAGACTCAGAGACAACAGGGAGGGTTTGCAGCCACGCTCAGGAATGGGCCCGGGCAGCCCTTCTTTAATGTCATAGAGGGAGGGGCCTGGTCTGGAGGGGCGAGGCTGAAGCCAGAGATGCAGTTATTCTTGGGTGGGATTGACTACTTTTCCCATAAAGAGAGCATTGCTGGTAATTCTATCATAAATTCCGAAGAGGAAGGGCTTGTTGAATGAGACCTTGGGGGGAATGGACATGGGTATGGCTTCTATAAATGTGGCCCCGGCAGCTTCTGTCCCTTTCTCATCGATGGTCAGCACAGCCTTATGCAGAGCCTGGAGGGGAGAGAAGCAGAGGCGGTTGGTTCCGAGGCTGACCTGTGCCCCACCCCGGGCCTGGCAGCAAGGCCCTGAGGGAGCTCCTCCCGGGAGCACTCTCTGGGGCCTTTCTCCACCTGGACCCTCCTGCCCCTGGCCACGCCCCACCCACCCCCGCCTGGTCACATGAGGCTCTTCTCTCTCCCTCAAGGCTCTGGCTGATTCAGCCAGCTCCCCTCGCCCTCCCTCCCTGAGCTACATCTCTCACCCTCCTTGGGATACACCAGACTCAGATGGGGACGACAGATCACGTCCCTCTCGGTGTCTGCCTCCGCAGGCCTCTGCTTTCTACTATAACATTTTAGCTCCTTGGGGACAAAATCTCTGATGGTGACCCTCACAGGGCTTATGCTACAAGCAGGCACACATGGAACATGGAACTGCAGTTGTTCTTTGGTTCCCTTTTAATTGTGTGAATAAGTGGCATCTTTAGCTGAAATGACTCATTACCTCCGAATAAATAATTCACCCATGGCTCCAAATCTCACAGATGGAAAAGGCCACAAAGGCCTGTGTAAATATGAATAAATTGAGGCCCAAAGTCTAGAAGGCCTGTGGCAAAGATGAGACCAAAGGTCAGTGGCACAACCCCTTGGAGGTCCCTAATTTGCCAGCAGCACAGGAGGCCACATGACGTGCCCAGCTCAGCCCTCTGACCACGCCCTATCCCAGTGACTCAAGGGCATGTTCAGCTCAGTCTCTGTCAATATATGTGTCCCTTGGCCCTTTCCTCAGCCTCATGACAGAACTGTGCCCACCCCTCTCCCCCAGTATCCTGCACTACCGACTGCAGGGGCCAACGCTATCGTCAGGGTGACCTTACCTTGGAGAGCTTTAGTGGTGCCTCCTCAGTGACCCCCGAGAGGTCAGCCCCATTGCTGAAGACCTTAGTGATGCCCAGTTTACTCAGGACTGTCTTCAGATTATAGGTTCCAGAAATGGACAGTTTGGGAAAATGTAAATCGACAGACCTATAATGCAAGAAAAAAAATGAAGGAGTTTCTCAGCACTTCTCTTGCTCTTGCACTGTGGAACCACCACACAGTGAAAGTGTTTTCTTTCTGACCATTTCTCCCACTTGGTGCTGTGTCCCCCACACTCCAAGAAAGGAAACTGGCCTTGATTTGTTCTGTTTTTAGCTCCCCTACACAAGGAGTCAGAGAATGTTGGCATCAGAGGGATCATCTTATTTTGACAGCTTCTGAAATGCCACCTCCTCTGAGAAGCCCTCCAGGCAGATCCTGGGTATCCTCTCTGAAGCGTGTCTCATCCTGCCCTGCAGTCTTTAGTTCTCCCCACCTCCAGCCTGGAACATTCCTAAGGCCAGACACCCAAGGTTCAGTGAATGAGAGAAGAGAGACTGCGCCAAGCTGAATGCCCAGCTCTCGTTTTCCATGGAGAAAAAGTGGCAATTGAGAAGGGTCTGACATGAGTGAGCAGATGGTACCGGGGCTCTCTTTGACCAGTTCCAGTCTCGCCTGCCTCGTTCTCTTTTCTCAACCCCTGCAGGGTGCTGGCAGGGGGCAGAGGCATTCAAACTGCTATTCGTATTATTAACCTCGTACCATTAGTATTTTCATATTTGTTTTACCATGTGCATAATAAACTAGGTCAGCAGGGCATGGGCATACCTCCCCGTCCCGAACCTCCCCATGAGATGCACCACTAAGGGGTGGTAGGTACTCAGTATTATTTACTGTTGGGCACCCAACCAAACCACACTGATGGAGTGGCAGAGAAACTGGAATATTCTGCAAACATGTCCTGGATGTCCCAGCTCTGGCCCTTGCTTTTCCGGGCCTTGTTCTCGCAGACTCTTTCCCTGTCCATCCAGAGATATTCTACCCTTGAGCTCCACACTCCACTGCTGCCTCTGCCCAGAGGCCTATGTTTTCAATTCTTCCAGAACATGTGCTGGCATTGCTGTCCCTGCCCCGGGCACTAGATAGTGGGAAGGGACAGTGTCCATGCTGATAGAGATGTCCCCCGGGATCGAACCTTTGCCTCCTCACTGCTGGGTACTGCCCCTGCCAGGGGGCCTGCCTAGCGCTACCTGAACTCAGGAGTGGCCTCTGTCTGGAAGCACAAGGTCATGCTCAGCAGCACTGAGGAAGCGTCCACCCTCCCCAGCCCTCTGGCCTGACCTGGGCCAGCCCCTGGTTGGGGAATCACCTTATCTGTCTGTTTTTCAGGAACTTGGCCACAATTTCCTTGGTGAGTGTGTCCTCCAGGTGCTGCAGTTTCCCATCGTTGGGCAGGAAGAAGATGGCGGTGGCGTTGCCCACGTAGTCCATCATCAGGACCCAGCTGGAGAGCTTGTCGCAGTAGTGGCTGTTGAACATGCCCAGGCGTTTCATCATGGGCACCTTCACCGTGGTCGCCTGGTCCACATGGAAGTCCTCTTCCGAGGTTTGCTCAAGGTCAAAGGGTTTCTCCCATTTGCCTGGACAGCGGGGAGAAGTTTGGGTAAGTGTGGCAGAACAAAGGCGTCCTGAGCCTCCCCGTGAGATGCACCTCCCTGAGCATCAGCTGCTTCTTCTGCAAGGGGCTGGACCCACCGTCCCGGCTGTTACAAAGGATTTTGTGAGGATAATTCAAGACTAGTGGAAGGTCCAGAATTTCTATTTTGCAGAGGCTAAGAGATGCCATCCTGGCTGTGTCTATTAAGCATCTTTATTAGAATTATATGTTTATTGGAGGGTGGCTTATGGATTATAAGCACAAATTTAGAGTATCAGTAATATATGTCACCTCCTGTCTGGAACTCCCAGCTGCTTGTTAACTGGCGCTCCAGTTATCATTCAGGGCAAACATTCTGGTTCCTACACCTAAGTCCATTTCCTGGACTAACATGTGAACTGTAGATGCCTGGGCAGCCTCCCGCTCTGGGGCCCCGAGAGAACTTCACCATCAAGGCAGTCAAAGTGGGAAGGTGCCTCAACTTTCTCTCGGGACAAGAGGAGGGGACAGGGCTGCAGAGGACACAGGGCCTGCCCTAGGTCCACAGCAGGGCTGGACCTGTGCTGACTCCAGCCAGGGTGCTCCCTGCTGTGCTACTGTCCCTCGAGAGCAAGGGAGCCACGGAGTGAAGGGAGCAGCCCCTGGCCTTGACTCCCATGGGCGACCCCCCCAGGCTGTTTCCATGGGACAGTGGAAGCTGGCTTAGGACACCCTAGGGGCCCACAGGATCCTGACATCTTAACTACTCAGGGGCAGGAGGGCAGGCTGAGATAGAAGGTCAGCTGATCATCTGCTATGTGCTAGCCAGTCCTACATCTTTTGTGACTAGTTTAACTTCACAAAAGCCTGACAACCATGATATTATTTTGTCCATGATAAGGTAGGGAAGTAGCACCTCAAAGAGGTAAAATGGCTTGCGTATTATCAAAAGCCAATAAGTGATAGAGGCAGGATTGGGACCCATTCAGACTGCAAAACTGACACTCCTTCTAGGACACTAGAGTTGTCCAAAGTTAGTTCCATGAACCTATATTTACTTTATGCAGTATGCTACAATATGTTTTTCTGTCTCTATAGTTTGGAAAGCATTATGTATTCTACATTTATAATGAACATAAGGGTATTAAAGTCTCTGAAAACTTCTGCAGAGACGTTGATAATTTTGACTATTTAATCCGTTATTCCCCAAACTTATTCAATGATGAAAAATATTTTAGTGTTCGTGTGTGGAAGAGTAAAGAACACATGCTGCAATGCATTGCCATCGCCCACAATGCGTTGCCAAAGGAAGTTTATGAATTGATTGAGAATATTTTTGAGTGTTTCCATGGGAACCAGCTCAGGCTGGTTGTGCAACCTTACCTTTAAAGAAAATGTAATTCACCAGGGCAAAAACTGTGTCTTCGTCAAGATCTTTGACCAAGTCCACAATTTTCCCTTGGGTTCCCTTCTCCACATAATTGTTGATGTGTTTCTTAGCCTCTTCAGTGTCCTTGAAGTTGATGGAGAAGGCATCTGAGTGGTACAGCTTTTTGACATCCTCCAAAAACTTTTCCACTAGCTTCAGACTCTCGTTGATGAATAGGCCGTTGCCAGTGGTCAGTTGGAGCTCGTTGGCTGGCTTGTTGAGCGCGTGGAGGAGTTCCTGGAAGCCTTCATGGATCTCAGCCTCAGGCGTCTCCGTGAGATTGAAGTTCAGGCCCTCCAGGATCTGGGTGTGGGTGTCAGCCTTGGCCCCCAGGGAGAGCATTGCAAAGGCCGTAGCAATGCTCACTGGAGAGAAGAAGATGTTGGTGGTGTTGGACTCATGGGCCAGTAGGCGGTACAGCCTGAAGGCGAAGTCTGCCAGGTTGGGGGAGACCTTGAGGTAGGCTGGGTGGTCGTGATCATGGTGGGATGTATCCTGGGAAGTGCCTTCCTGGGGATCCTCAGCTAAGCAGCTGGGAGCCAAGAGGCACAGGCCTGCCAGCAGGAGGAAGCCCCAAGAGACAGAAGATGTCATTGTCCTACAAGACAGAAAAGGGGTGCCAGGACCCAAATCAGGACACATGATGACTCTCAAGGACCAGGGATTGACACCATGCAAAAGCAACCAGGGTTTATTATATCTACTAGGTTCCCAGCCTGCGCCAGGCACTGTCCTGTGCCATCGCCGTTGAAAGAATCAGAAAGATCGCAAGAATGTAGATGGTGCTCACCATACGCCAAGCCCTGTCCTGAGCACTCACATGGATTACTCATTTCATTCTCACAGTCGTGTGAGGTGGTAACATTCCTGTTCTCCATTTACAGACAAGGAAACTAAAGCCTAGAGAGGTTAAGTCATCTGTCCAATGTCACCGAGCAAGTAAAGTAGCAGGACCAGAATCACACATCTAGGTCCTGAGTCCCTGCTCTGGAAAGCTCTACTTACATCTGCAGTACCCCTGAGGTGTAGGTCGTATAGCCACCGCTTTACAAAAGAAGAAACTGAGGCACAGGAAGAGTAATGGACTTGCCAGCAATTAGCCAGGAATCGGCCTAGATCTGACTCAAGAGCCATGTCAAGCTGAAGTCCCCTGCAGGCTTTCCTTCCAACGCTGTCACCTAAGGGCCAGGGCACCGGCTGCATGGGGAAAGCATCTTGCATAGTGGGCCCAGCTAGAGCATGGTGTGGCTGTGGCAAAGCCCCCTGGGGGGTGGACCCACTCAAACTCACAAGGACCCTCAGTCCCTGCTGTTTGTTCATGAGAGAAGGGGGCTGTCCCCACGATGCTCTGTGGTCCCAGCCACAAGTATGGGCCGATGTTCCTGCAGTCGGCTTACCGGCCATCCTGGCCACCAGCCATTTCCTAGGTCTGGGCTCTCACCTTCAGGGGCATTAGGGCGGCTCCTCTTTCCTTTAGTAGGGGTTCGTGTGTGTGCAAGTTGGAGGGAGTGGAAAAGCTTCAGGCAGACCTCAGTTCTAACCCAGGCTCTGTCACTTTCCAGCTGTGTGAGCCAGGACAAGTCATTCCTCTCTCCAGTCCTCATTGTGCCTCACGTATAAAGTGGGGTTGTTGGGAGCATTGAGTGAAAGAAGTGTAGACACAGAGCCTTCCATCAGAGGGATCTGAGAGCAGCTCTGGAGGTGAGGCTGAAACGTGTTTGTTGCAAACTCAAAGCCTTCAGGCAATAGGGGTGAAGGGATGAGAGTTTCACGGCTGGGGTGAGACCATGGGCATGTGGCTGAACCAGCGGGAACAAGCTCTGCCTAGAGATGGTCAAAGTCAATGCTGTCCGCAGCAGCGGACCCCGACCTGCCCCACAGCGCCCCCTGCTCCAGACACGCCCAGGCCTCCGACCACCCGTGCGGCCACCTAAGTAGAACCTGCCGCCCGCGCAGATGGGGCAGCTGAGGTCCCAGCCGAGGAGAGCGTGCCCGTCAGCCACGTAGTTAGCTACCAGGCCCCCAGCACAAATCATCATCTTAATAAAATACAAAGTGAAAGGTGTCCTTGAATTGGAGATGCGAAAACATGAGGGGAAAGACTTGGTAATAAGAAATGTTGAGTTTCATCTACGCCCTTGGACTTTTAAAAGTGATTTTTTCTAACAAAGCAACAAAACGAAGCACAAAACTTGTTTCTGTCTGCTACCTTTTCCCTGGTCTTCATGCCTCTAATCCAAATAGAACAGACCAACATTACATAATCATGTTTGTATTTTTCTCAAACTAGCCAGTGTCAGTAGAGCTGAAGATGGTGCTAAAATTAGTTCTGTATATTTCCATCTCCCTTAGATTTCTGTTTTACTTCCTAGCTGGATTTGGGTGTAGTCCTTCATGGTTTATGGAAATTCCCCATTTTTTGCAGGGTGCAGGCATCAGGAAGGACTTTGGCCTCTGCAGGGTGGGGACACTATGCTGAGTGGCCGCAGGGCCAGAGGTGGTGGCTTCTAGCCCTGGCAGGGCTATAACTATCTTCTTGGTCTCAAGCAAGCATCCCGGGTCCCTGGGGCCTCATGGTCCCAGCTGTACAGAGTGGGGCTGGGAGAAGACCTGACTGAGGTCCTTTGTACACTAACGTAGGATTTTTAATCAGAGGGGGACCTGTGTTTGGTGGAGCAAAACAGACTGAGATTCCCATGGGGAGGGCTGGGGTGAGGTGCTCGCCTACTCGGGGGGCTGCTGGGCTCTAAGGAGGTGGCAAGGCTGTTGTTGGGGGGGTAGGGGGTACAGCTGGGGTGAGCACATTTCCCCACCCCCCTCCATCTTCCCAGGTGACACACCACCTACTCTGGTTTCTTCCTTTTGCAGTGAAGAGTCTGAGGCCCAGAGAGGGTCGGGCCCTTGCCAAGGCCACGCAGTGAGTCAGTGACAAAGCTGAACAAGCCTTGGTTTTCCCACTGCTCAGATCACAGACTGAGACAGCCGTGAGTGTCAGGACTGGGCCTCGATGTTGGTCTCAAGCATCCCGTTGGGTTCTTTTTGCCTCGCAGTGGTTCCTTACAGCCTCGGGGCCCCAAGACCAGCTCTCTTCCTGCCCTTCTGTCTAGCATAGCCAACAGCCTGCACCCCCTGGAGGGTAGCGCCGGGGAAGCCAACTGGAGATGAGAGAGGGGTGTCTGGAGGTGTGTGGGCACAGTGGCCACGCTTTGAACCAGAAGAATGAAGATCTCATGGTGACAGTCCTGGGCAAGCGGGGCAGTCTTTGAGGCAGGGGAGAAAGAAGTGAGCCACCTCTGCCTAATCTTACAGCATCTCTACCCAGAGCAACCAGGCGGAGTCCAGGGAAGAGTACGTGGCATAAGGTCAAACACAGTGTTGAAACCAGCACTAAATAAACCCGGGTGTGACCAGGCCTGGCACTTACTGGCAGGTGGCCTTGGGCAAATGACTTCACCTCTTTGGGCCTCGGCTTTTGTCTGCACAATGGAGAAAAGAATCCTTTGAAGGCCAGAGATGAGGAACAGACCAGATAATGGGCGGATGGGCCCCTCCCAGGTGTGGATGCCCTGCCTGCACCTGCGTGGGGCTGAGCTCGCGTCTGAGAGGAGGCAGGTTTCTTCCCGGCCGGGGGCCACACTCCCCGGAACCAGGTCCAGCGGGAAGGGGTTGCTGCTCCGCAGCAAACAGCCTCGAGTGTGGCAGATTTTACTGTCAATTCTCCAGCCATTTGTTTATTTCCTGTTAGCTGCCCGGCCCTCTGCTAGGCACACGTTGGCATCCGCATCACGCTCACCGTCACGCTCACTGAACACCGGGTGTTTTACGTGCGCTGTCTCATCTAATCAGCCTCAAACCTTACCCTGAGAGGTGGAAATTATTATAGTATTAGCCCTATTTTATAGACGGAAAAATTGAGGCCCAAAGAGGATAAGCAACTTACCGAAAACCACAGAGCTAGTTGCTTACAGAGCCGGGATTTAATCCTAGACATTTTGATTCCAGAACCTGACACATAACCCTTCTCTGTGTTCAAAGCTGAAGGCAGAAGGCTTGAAACAGAAAGCCTCAGAGACCGCCTGGCAAAATGAAGAGGGGAAGAGCCGCTCTCTGGCTAAAATTAGAGGCTCCAAGGCCAGATTGCTCGAGTGCTACTTGCTATTAGCTGTGTGACCTTAGACAAATTACGTAACCTCTCTGAACCTCAGTTTCCTGGAGATGATAAAGCACTTCCTCATAGAGCTATTGTGCAAATCAAACACGTGCAAAGTGCCAAAAGTGCCGGAACGCAGTAACCCTCAAGAAACATCAGTTGTTACTGATGCTGTGGATCTTTTGGATACGTCGTATGGCCACCTTGGCCTTGGTTACCTTTGTAGCTCTCATCTCCAAAAACCAGAGATCGAAAGATCATATTCTTCTAACACTCCAGAGATCAAGGTCAGGTGGGGTGCGGTGAGGGGAAAGAGGGCAGAGGTTATCTGTGTCTTGCCCAAGAGGACAGAGAGGTCGAGCAGCTATCCAAGGTCCCAGCCCAGCTTCCTGTTGCCCAACCAGTGCCTGAGACCTGGGAGAAATATGGCAGCACTACGGGGTCAGGGTCATGGGGTCTGGAGCCAGGTGCCTGAGTTTGAATCCTGGATGGTGTGTGATTCTGGGCAAGTTATTAGCCTCACTGTCGCCAGTTTCCTCACCTACAAAATGGGAATAACCAGGCCAGGCACGGTGGCTCACACCTGTAATCCTAGCACTCTGGGAGGCCGAGGCGGGAGGATCACTTAAGGTCAGGATTTCGAAACCAGCCTGAGCAAGAGCGAGACCCCGTCTCTACTAAAAATAGAAAGAAATTAATTGGAAAACTAAAAATATATAGAAAAAATTAGTCAGGCATGATGGTACATGCCTGTAGTCCCAGCTACTCGGGAGGCTGAGGCAGGAGGATTGCTTGAGCTCAGGAGTTTGAGGTTGCTGTGAGCTAGGCTGATGCCACGGCACTCTAGCCTGGGCAACAGAGTAAGACTCTGTCTCAAAAAAAAAAAAAAAAAAGTGGGAATAACCACAGCAACTACCTCAGAGGGTTGGCGTGAGGCTCAAATGCATTTATGCATGCACCGAGGTTAGACATGGCTGGACCCAGAGCAATTACTCGGGAAGGTCGGCTGGAGCCTTACAGACAGTGCCTCTCGCGGGACCTTCCTGCCCCCACTGTGCAGGAGGGGCGCCCACAGGTCTGGCGTGCAGGGGAGCCCTGGCTCAGTCCTGCTCCTGGACACCGCCAGAGAGGACGGGATGTGAGCCTGCGTGTCTCACTGCCCCTCTCTGGGCCTTGCCGTCCTCATCCGTGGAAAGGAAGAGATACGCACCCAGGCGGCAGGCTTACAAGACACAACCAAAAGGAAGGCCCCTGGGCAGACGCAGGAGCTGGGCAGGCAGAAAGAAACTGCTGTTCTCATCGTGCCATTGCCGTGTCTTGGCTCGTGCCCCTCCTGGGGTGCCAGGACCCTGGAGCCAGACACTCTGGTCCACACCTGCTCACAAGAGCCAGTTGAGTGACCGGGAGGTACTGGGCAGGCTCGGGAAGCAGGAGCCCGCCATCAGGGCTGCCATTACTGTGACGGACCCAGCTCCCTGCGTCTGCCAGCATCCCGGGGAGGCTGCTGCTGCTCCCTCCCCCCAGGCCCTGTCCTCCGCCCCTGCCTGGGTGGTGCAGGGCCCCGGGGGCCCCTCCGGAGCCTCTTCTGCGAATGGCTTACTTACGATTGACTCCCTGTCCTAGGCTGGCGGTGGAGACGGAGGAGAGGAGACAGAGCCCTGGCCTGGTGCGTATTTAAGCAGTGGATGCAGAGGGGCGGTGAGGGAGGGCGCTGGTGAATATTAACCAAGGTCACCCAGTTATCGGGGAGCAAACAGGGGCTAAGTCCATTGGCCAGTGCCTGAGCCGCCTGCCCACGCAGCCCCACACTCTGCCCACGCTGCCCACGCCTCTGCTCCTCCCGCCAAAGGGAGTCTTTGTTCCTGGCTCATAAACCAGTGTCCTGTGTCTGAGGTGGGGGTGGCATGAGTCAGACGGTCTCTGGGGCAGTACCACTTTGCTGGCCCCGTGCTCTCTCTGGGAAAGCCTGGGTGGCAGCTCCACCCGTAGCTGAACACGCGCTGCCTCCCCAGGGGGTGTGGGGGAGAGAGGCCAGAGTGGGTCATGAGCCCGTTTGACAAATGAGGAAACTGAGGCCCAGAGCAGAGAGGCTGCTCATCCAAAGTTAGCCTCAGATACAAAAACCCTCTCAATTTCCCCAGTGGGAAAATGGGGCATCACTGAGGCGGTCACAGCCGTGTCAGGGTGGCACAGGGCGGCCATGGGACCGGCTAGGGGCTTGAGAGTAAGTCATTAAAAAGAGCTGTGCCACCTCAGGCAAGGCGCCTCACCCCTCTGAACCAGGAGGTGTTTTCACCTGCATCCCAGGAGGTTGGAAGTTCCGTTTGCAAGCTCGCTGTTGGGGATAGACACAGCGCCTGGGGGGAGGCCCGGCGCACAGTAGGCTCTTGCCTGGGTCTGCCAGCCCTCTGTTCAGCCTGCTCTCCCGGCCGCTCTGAGCAGAACGTTCAATCTCTGGCCAGCCTCGGGCCTGTTCCTATTTCTGGCTCCCAGAGGACCAGTGTGGTCCATATACTGCTTGGATTTTCCTTGGGGACGTGGCCCTTGCCCTGGGACTGTCGCAGGCCTTTGGGGACTGCTGGGGGTGGACGGAAAGGATGATGCAGGGCTGAGTCTGGTTGAATCACACCCGATTGGAATCCCTTAAAAATCCCAAATGAGATGGTATCACCTTCTGTGCACCCCCTGTGCCTGCTCGGGGTTGGGTCTTTGTGAACGAAAGGACGAGTGCGTTTTTGCTGCCTCTCTCATCCGCCAGTCCCAGGTGTGCCTCCGTGGTGGGCTCTGCCGCAGATGCTATGGCACACAGATTCAGGCCAGGGAACCCACTCACTGGCTGTGAGACCTCGGGCAAGTTGTTTAACCCATCTTTGCCTCAGTTTCCCCATCTGTAAAGTGAGAACCATGGCAGCACATACCTTGTCGGGCTGCTGTGAGGATGGAATGCAGCAGGTCCAGGCAAGCGCGGAGCCTGGCGCTGGGTGTGCACAGCAAGCCCTTTATGATGTCGCCCTGCCCCACGTCAGTAGGCCTCCCTGGTGCCACTGGGGGTGGAGTGGGTGACAATTTCAGGAGCTTTCCTCCAGGAGTTCTCATTGAGAGCCCCTCACAGGAGGTGGGAAACTGAGCTCTGACCCCCCCTCCCACTCTTCTCTCTCTCCCCCTCCCCCAGCTCTATCATCTGGCTTTGGGACTCTGGTCTTTCCCCTGAGCTGGCTGAAGGACACTTCCCTCCAGGATGCCACATCCACTCCCAGCTGGGAGTGCTAGGCTAGGCACTAGACTGGGCTGCCCTCTGTCCCCCCTGGGCATGTCTTCCCCTCTCTGGGCCTCTGTTTTCCCCTCTGTACAGTGGACTCCCCCTAAGCCCATCTGCCTCTCCCATCTGTCACACTGGGTGGGCAGTGGCAAGTGGCCCATCATCTGCCCTTTCCCCCAAGCTCTGTCCCCTCTGGCAGGTGCAGGCAGGTGGCCTGGGGGCTGGTGGGACAGTGCCTCACCCCCTACCTGGAATTCCTGGCAGTGGCCACGCCTCCTGCAGCAGCCTGACCCCCTCCTAGGCTGAGTCTCTGCTCGCTGGTCCAGGAAGGAGGCTCCGTCTGGGTTGCTGCAACTCTTGGTTGGGGAGAGGAAGGGCTGGGGCTGGGGCAGGAAGGGGCCCTGCTCATTGTCAGGCAAAGGCCGGACCCGCCCGTCCTGCTCTACCTGCCAGTGTCCAGTCTGTGTGATCCACGACGAGTCACCCTGTCCCTCTGAGCCTCTGTAAGAGGGACAGTCACACTGATCAGAGGATTACTAGAAATGACAGGTGCCTTCTTAGCACAGAGTCTGGCAGGTTTCCTGGGCCAGCTGTCGAGGGAAGAGGACTGAGACACCTCTGAAATGCCCTGTGGGGGCCCGCGGCTGGGAAGGAGTCGTGTGTCACAGGGGGCAGCCGGGGCATTTGGAGGAGGGATGAAGACAGCACGGGGTGGGAGCAGTGGGGGCTCAGAATCGGGGCCCTGCCCTTTGGGGTCAAGCGCTCCAGGCTCGGCCTTCACTCTGCTCTGGACACCCATCCTGGGAGGACGGGCTGGGATTTGTTGGGAAAATGAGCAAGAGCAGAACGCTGGGCGCCGGTGGGCTCTCACTGCACGGCGGGGAGAGTCCTGCCCCCTTGGTTACTGCTGGATCTGTCTCCTGCAGCAGCCGGGCTGCCTCCCTGGCAGCAGATACATTGTGAGAAGACCCAGGGCGCTGGCCGTGAGTAAGGGGCATCTGGAGAGAGCCTGCGCCTCCCAGGGCCCTGCCCGGAGATGGGAGCCGCGTGGCCATGGCGTGGGCTGGAGAGCAGTGTGAGGGCTGGGCTGGGGGCTGCAGCGTGGAAGGGAGCGGGTGGGGGTGCTAAGGGCCCCGGGCCAAGCAGATCAAGGCCGAGTGGCTGGTCAGGAAGACGGCGGTGGACTTCAGGGGAGCTGCCCCCACCGGCAAGTGCCCAGGAGAGCACAGCCCGCCCCTGCGCACAACACCACAGGCACCCTCGCTTGCGAGTCGCCCACCTCCCAGCACCGCCTTCCTTCTTGGAGGGACAGTGTAGGTCGATGGCTTACGGTGTGGGCTCAAGAGCTAAGTGTCTGGGGTCAAGCCTTAACTCTGCCACTCTCTTTCTGTACGTCTTAGACAAGCCACTTAACTACTCTGTGCCTCAGTTTCCTCATTTGTGAGATGGGGAGGATATAAGAATAGCCACTTCTCCCAGGCATGTGAAGGTCAGGTGACAACATTGAAGCACTTCGGGCAGCCCCTGGGGCACAGGATGGCCACAGGTCACTGCTGACCACCAAAGGTCATGACCTCTGGGAATGTGTCCTTTCGTGGGGTCCCAGGGGTCTAAGTGGGAGAAAGATTGCGGAATTTGTCCCCCGGCTCGGGCAGCAGTGCTCAAGGACACCTCCACAGGTTCAAGCTTCCATTTATTCAAAAAGAGGCTGTCAACTCCCACCCCCCATAGGGGTCACGGGCATTTTGCTTCCCGAAGGTGCAGAGCCAGGGGCATTGAGCACCTTTCTGAGCACCTGTGATGTGCAGAGGAGGTGGAGCAACTGGGGCTAGGCGGCCTTGGATTCAGTGGAGGGCATCACGTCCCTTCTCTGAGCCTCGGTTTCCTCATCTGTGAAACAAGGATTAAGAGTCCCTTTCTCACATGGTTGTTGTGAGGCTTAAATGAGGTGAGGCTGGTGGGGTGTTGAACACAGGGCCTGCTCCGTTAGGGTAATTGACACTTGAGTCTGTCTTCTCATAACTTGTTTCATTGGTAGCTCAGTTGCATATCCCGGGCTGATCTTCCAGGAGATGCATTGAGTCTGCACTGTTCATTCTCCTCCTGCAGTAGCTCATGAATCAACCACCTTGCAACACCCTAGTGCATCCTCTTTCCTTCTGTGCAAACTTCTGGGGCCACTTTCTGTGTGTGTGGGGGGGACAATTTCTGCTTTCTTTGGAACTATTTAGCTTACAGTTTTTTGTTTTTTACTCCTTATCATTACTCTGATTAAGAAAAATAAAGCAAATCTATGCATTGTCAGCAGCAATATAGTTAATAGAAGGAACAAAAGATGCACCTATAGCTTCATCCCCTTCTTGTTAAAATTAATGAAATTAATGTTTTATTACAGCTGCCGTTTTCTGCACTTTATTTTAACATTACTTTTTTGAGGTTATGGACCATGATGGTCACTATGAACCCACCACTTTTAATAGACTCAACCTGTCTTATTTATGAATAACTGTAATTTTGATTTTCTTTTAATGGTCAGATTGTCACATTTTGGCCAACAGGAGACTCTTTAAGTTATCTTTTTTTCTCCTTTCAGCAATCTCTGTTGATGTTTCAGAAAGCACACTTTCTAGCAATGACACTATGTCCCAGGCCCATTTTCATTTTCTCCTGCCCTAAAACATGATGTGGGGGACCTTTCCTGGGAGAAGGAGAGAGCAGGCAGTGACAACTGTCCTTCTGGGAATGACAGGTGGGGCCAGATGTGCAGGACTCACCCTTGCATGGGGGCCACGGGAGGCCTAGCAAAACCGTGGGGCTAATGGGAGAAAATATTCGCACACTACCCATCCTATAAAGGGCTGGGAACTAGAATCTACAGAGAACTCAAGAAAATCAGCAAGAAAAAGTTAAACAACCCCATTAAAAAGTGGGCAAAAGACACGAGCATAAACTTTTCAAAAGAAGACAAACTAATGGCCAACAACATATGAAAAAATGCTCAACATCTCTAATCATCAGGGAAATGCAAATCAAAACCACAATGAGATATCACTTAACTCTAGTGAGAATGGCTTTTATCAAAAAGTCTCAAAACAACAAATGCTGGCGTGGATGCAGAGAGATAGGAACATTCACTGCTGGTGGGACTGCAAACTAGTACAGCCTCTGTGGAAAGTAATATGGAGATATCTCAAAGAGCTCCAAGTAGAATGATAATTTGATCCAGCAATCCCATTACTAGACATCTACCCAAAGTAAAACACCCGAATGGTTATTGCAGCATAATTCACAATTACAAAGATGTGGAAACAATCCAGTGCCCATCAATACATGAGTGGTTTAATAAAATGTGGTATGTGATACCATGGAGTGCTACTCAGCCATAAAAAAATGGGGAACTAATACCTCTTGTATTGTCCTGGGTGGAGTTGGAGACCATTCTAATAAGTAAAGTATCCCAAGAATGGAAAAACAAATACCACATGTACTCGCCATTAAATTGGAACTAATTGATCTTAACACTTATGTGCACATGTGGAAATAACGTTCATCGGAAATCAAGCAGGTGGGAGGCAGGAGAAGGGGGATGGGTAAATTCACACCTAATGGGCACAATGCACACTATCTGGGGGATGGGCGCATTTATAACTTTGACTCAAATGGCACAAAAGCAATTTGTGTACCCAAAACGTTTGTACCCTCATAATATTCTGAAATTTTTTTTTTTGAAAAAGCAAACTTTGGGGCGTATCATTCGGGAATACAAGCCCTGCGTGGGTGGCCCAGCTAACAGCATAGGATTCTTAGGACTTGCCCAACGTGGACCTTGGCCGGAGATGGTTCCATTTACCCTGCTGACTTCCTCATGTTGACTTTGAACATTTGTGTTTGCTTGGTTTTAACGAGTCTCTGGCTGCTTTCATTTTACGATACAAATTCCCAAACTGACTGCAATGCGTGACATGTCACCACCTGCGTCATGGCTGATACTTCTGGAGCACTTTTAAATACTTTATCTGTATTAACTGGCACAGCCCCGTGTAGTGGGGACCATTACTATCTCCTTAGAACATGCGGGGACACTGAGGCCCACAGTTACCTGGATGGGGACGATATGTGCCTCCCGCCCTCCCTCCCTCCCTCCCTTCCTCTCTTGCCCGCCCCTGGCTGCCTCACACTTTGTACAGGCCCTTATGACACGCATGCAAGGGCTAGCAACTGCTGAGCACGGAGTTCACGCCAGAGTCCCTTCCAAGCATCTTTCACAGATTAGCTCCTCAGCCCCACGTCGAGCCTATAGGGTTGCTACTTTTGTTACGCCCTCATTTTACAGATGAGGACACGAGGCTCACAGTGGTCAAGCAACTAGCCCCAGGTCGTGGAGCCCGCAGGCTGTGTGGCACAAACTCCAAAGCTCCGATGTGTCCCCAGACTGCAAGTGGCCTGAGAGCGGGACTGTTTTTTCCATCTCTGTGACTTTGTATGGAGCACAAAATAGGTGATCAAAGGTTGCATGATGAACTGAGTTCATCAAGGACCGTAGAAACGGGGAGTTTCTTTCATCCAGTGGTTAAGGTGTCTTGCCAGGGCGAATGTGTGAAAACCTTTTGAAAGCTAAAAATTTGTATAAGGTGTGCAACTGTTAGGTAACAAAACAGAACAAAACAAGAGCAGTTGCTTTGCTGTCTGAGCTGGAAGTGCAGACTGAGGAGGGAGGGCTTGGCAGGTGCCCAAGGCCTCCCAGCCAGGAGCTAGAGCCTGTTCTCCTGAGGGCCAAGCCTGGCTCCCACCACCCAAAGCTGCTCCCCCTCTGTCCCCTCTGCCTCCCCATGAGAAAGGGGGAACAGTTTTGGGGAGGACAGCAGGGTGGGAACGGAGCTGTAATAATGAAATGCCACGGAGGGGAAAGAGAATGCTTCACGCCCTGCTGTCCTTCCAGTGGTCCCTCCTGAGCTCCCAGCGTAATCCCTGCCACAGCAACCCATTTTCCAATGGGTTTCCAGCTGCCAAGGCACTGTTAGCAATTCATGTACATAAACTCTCATTTCCCCAACAGCTCTGCAAGGAAGGCTTTGTTATACCTACTTTGCAGGTGGGGCTCAGAGAGAAAATATAAGATGACTCTATAAAACCTCTCTTGAGTCCTTCTCCCTCTCCACTTCTTCCTGCTACTGTGTCCAGATGTGCCATCATCTCTTCCCTGTCTTTATTAATTTTTTACTGAGGTGTTATTTGCATGCAGTAAAACCATGGATCCTATATGCAGAGCTCAATACATTTTTATATTTGTGTACATCTGTGCAACCACCAGTCTGAGTAAGAGAGAGAACAAATCCATCCACCCAAGAAGTCCGCTTTCTGTTCATGTCCCAAAGGTAACTTCTGTTTTTTGTTTTTTTTTGAGACCGAATCTCACTTTTGTTGCCTGGGCTAGAGTGCCGTGGCGTCAGCTTAGCTCACAGCAACCTCAAACTCCTGGGCTCAAGCAATCCTCCTGCCTTAGCCTCCCGAGCAGCTGGGACTACAGGCATGTGCCACCATGCCCGGCTAAATATATATATATATATATTTAGCTGGCCAACTAATTTCTTTGTATTTATAGTAGAGATGGGGTCTTGCTCTTGCTCAGGCTGGTTTTCAACTCCTGACCTTGAGCAATCCGCCTGCCTCCGCCTCCCAGAATGCTAGGATTACAGGCGTGAGTCACCTCGCCCGGCTGGTAACATCTATTTTGACTCCTGCCTTCATAGAGTGGCCTTGCCTCTTCCAGAATGGCAGGTAGAAGGGGTCACACACCAGGTACTTTTCTGTGTCTGGATTCTGTGGTTCAACATCATGTTTTTCAGGTTCGACTGTGTGGCCACATATACTAGCAGTTTGCTCATGCTCCCTGCTCAGTACCGCTCCATTGTGTGGAGGTGCCGCAATGAGTCCGTCTGTTAATGGGTATCTTGGTTGTTACCAGTTTTGTCTGTTACGAATGAAGCTTCTACGAGCACCTTCCTCTTCCCCTGCAGTCTCTGAAGCATTCTGGCGAGCAAGTGGAGACGCAGTTAGACAGATCGGCCATTAGCTGCTGAGAACCTGGAGCCAGTTGTTAATCTCTTTTGTCTCTGGAATGGAGGTAACAGTCCTGGCATCGTGGGGCTGCGGATTGTTAGGATTACATGAAATTCCGATCATGCGCTGCCTGGCTCAAGAAACACTATTTCCCTGTTCTTTCACTCTCAGGGCTGTGTGACTGTTGTTTTAACAGCGGGCAAATAGGAATTAAATGGTTCAGTGAAATGGTTGGAAACAAAAAACAAAATTGCTTCAGAAATATAGGGAAAAAAAAAAAATCAATGATTTCCCTTCTACTTAAGCCTGTTCTTAGGGTCTGGTCTTTAGTTTTCCACCCTGCATTGAGCAAGCGGCGCAAACACGCAAGGTCAACATTGCTTCCCGCCAGCAAACAGTGAGGACGTGTGTTCCGGGCTGCTCTGCCCTCTTCCCTCTACCTCTGTCCCCCACGGGCTCAGTGGGCAGCAGGTGGGGAAGGCTGAAGCCTTTGACGTCCTGTGGGCAGGATTAAGGGAGCGAGTGCACACTCGGAGAAGTGCCCTCCGCCCCCTCCCGAGCGAGCCCTCAGGCTCACCAGAGACGGGGCTGAAGGCAACACCCCACAGGACACTTTGGGGGTTCCCCTTCCTTGTAGAAGGGGCTCTGGAAAAATGATGGACCTGACACCGTCAGGGACAGTATGGACTTCAGCAAGATCACGGAATTTGGGGACAGTCAGAGCTGGGCTCGGATCGCTGTGGACAAGTTACTTAACACCTTGCGGCTTTATTGTCCTTATCTGTAAATGGAGATTATAGTTCCCAGGTCTTAGAGCTCGTTAATATAAAATAAACGAGTACACGGAGAAGACCCCCACAGAGAGAACACTCAGCAAATGTAGGTCCCCTTTCTCTCCCTTTTCCTCCTCTCTCCCGGCCAGAAGTGAGAGAACAAAACAGATCATAATACACTGCATCCGGTGAGAGCCTGTGTGTACAGAAACCAAAGTACATGCATAGAAGGCTCTGGAAGGAGACAAACCCGTGATTATCCCGGAATGTGGACTTACCAGCTGGGACAACAACTTTCACTTTATTCTTTAAGTTCTCTTGCTGTTGTTTCTGTTCTCACGAGCACGGTTACCTTTATAAGAAAAATACCTTTAATTCATTTCAACTTAACCAAACAGAAAGACTCCGTATTTAAATATGTGACAGTTTCTTTTGGGATCTTCTAAGCAGGTGACATCATCCTAAGTTTGCTTTTGCCTCTTTGCTTTCCCCCCAGCGCCCATCCCTGGGAGGGCAGGCTGACGCCAGACAGCACAGGGCTCAGATCCTAAGCCGCTGGGTGAGAATTTAGGAAAATTATTTAATCTTTCTGTGAGCCCGGTGATGAAATTGGGATATGTACCTACTGTGGAGTGTTTAGGGGAGAGCTGAATGAAATAGCAACATACAGTCCGAGCACGGAGTGGCAGTTTCCTCCCCCGTGTGCGAGCTCAGTCTCGGGGAGGCCTTGCCTCTGACAGTGGTCGCCGTGCGCTGTCATCTCGCCCTGCAGATGAGCAACCGAAACTCAATTTAACTGCCTTGCTGAGCGAGTTTTGCCCTGGAAAAGCAGCATCACTCCTGCTCCCCGTGTTCCACGACAGTAGTTACATTACATGCATTACGCCACGCAATGTTTCAGCCTCGACTCTGGTGCCTGCAAAGGTCCTTAGGTCTGTGTCCTTCAGTCGACCTCTTGCGGTTTGCACCAGGCGTGGTGTAGCCTCCAACCCCAGGCTGGAGCCGCCTGGGGCTGAGGGTCCCCAGGGCCTGGATTCCAAGCCTTATCCCATTAGCCTCATTCGTGTGAAAAGACCCTGGAGAATCCAATATTTTTGCATATAAATATCAATAGCATCTTCCAGATGCAAACGAGTGTCGTCAAGATCCCTGTCTAAGAGCCTTTGCCTTCATAGTTAATCATAGGGTCATCTGGTCACCTAAGGCAGAACTCTTGTGAAATTGTGACTTGTTTTCTACCAAAAAGTTTGGTAATCCTTGAGGATTTGCAATTGTCCTGAATTCAGGGCAGTTCTGGGAAACGTCTCCATGTGTGATTTTCTAAATCATGATTCCAGATTAAGTGTGAATCCCTACACAGCTGAACTCATGAATAAATCAACAACAAAATGATGTTTGTATTTTCTCCCTGCAACTTTAAGCTCAGTGCATTAAAATATCACAGGAAGGAACTGCTTGTCTGTGAGCCACTGAGATTCTTCTTATTATTTGTGTGTGTGTGTTTAGAGATGGGGTCTTGCTATATTGTCCAGGCTGGTCTTAAACTTCTGGCCTCAAGCAATCCTCCTGCCTTGGCCTCCCAAAGCTCTGAGGGTACAGGCATGAGCCACCACACTTGGCCCAACCATTGGAATTCTTAATCAGTTGGATCTTTTACAGCCCTGGAATTACAAAGTCTTAATCTGAGAAAGTTGCTGAGTAAATTTCTTAATTCTACAGCCTAGACTTTTCCATACTTTGTGGTAACTTCTTTCCTCTTTCACTTAAATTTGGAATTAGTGAGGACCCTGGGAGGACACCAGTTTATAATTTTGACCATTTGTCTACCACACTGAGCAATAAATATAATTAGTAAATCTCTCGCATATCTTTCCTGATGAGTTTTTCCCATGGAGGCCAGGAGCGCCACCTTTGATCTTATGATTTACATGAAATTCTGAAATCTCCATTTCCTCATAGTTTCATGAATTAGCCCCAGCCTATAACAGGCTGTGAGATGTTACAGTAAGTTCCGTACCCTTAGTATGTGTGTACACACACATACACACACACATGAATTTAGCACTTGGCATTTAAACGTCTTAGAAATCACATCCACCCTGCCTTTCAGCCTGCTTCTTAGTAATGGCTATAGGGAAGTGTGCAATGGGAGAACACGAACAGCGACATATTATTCTTCCAAGCCCCCTGTGCCTGGTTTGGATGCCAATAATCTTAGCAAGGGGAAGTCGCCAATTTCTGAATTTCCCTGCTTCCTAGGCCCAGCCAACAACTGATTGTGCACCCTACTTGCCTGCTAACAGCAGGGGGAACACAAATATCAAATACTGAGCAGTGTTTACAGGAGTGGGTCACTTAAGTGACAGTCTTGCTGACAGCAGAGATTGGACCTGACCCTAACGAAGAAACTATCGCCTTTATCTTGGAGTTTTCTAGAAGCCGGCTGCAAGGCTATGGTAGAAACTTTCAGGAGAAGGAGGGCTAAGCGGAGCATGGGAGACATTACCAACCTTACCATATCTGGGTCTCCTTTTCTTCTGGGCACGTGGGAGGCAACACTTTCCAGCCAGCTTGTAGCTGGGCAGGTCCACGTTCTGCCCAAAGAAACGCTGGAAGAAACGCTGTGCGTCACCTCTGTACCGCAGCAGTAAAGGCCTCTGAGTGATTCTCCAGTCTCTTCCTCACAGTGGTCACTACGGGGCTCGTGCTGAGATGTGACACCCTAAGAATGGACACCTTCATCTCTGTATTGCTTCCTGCATGATGCCTGAAGAACAGCTGGCCTGAGAATTGTTCAAACCCATAGCCGACTTGCAGCAGAGGGAAGTTTTATCAAAGCCACTAAGATTGTTGGAGTTGCTTGTTATTGAAGCATAACCCGATTTACCCTAACTAATACAGTAAGACTTTGATGTTTTGGTGAAGCCACCTCATGCCTGAGCCTGCTCATGACCGTAGAATTCCTGTTTTATAAAAAGTGTCAGTTTAGTTAAAATAATAAATCTCTTACTAGCCTTGAAGTGATTGAAGTTATCATTTTGATTTTTAGCAAGCCACAAATAAGAACAACAATTTCGTATGATTGATGTATGACTAGATCGTAAATCATCTTAGTCCATTAATGAACTCAACTCTTCCATTTTTAGATAAAACTTCTCAAAATGATTGTGCCTGCAAATGAAATGGTTCTACTTTCCTGTGTGCTGGCTTATTAGGTACTTTATTTAAAAAAAAAATCTCAGATACATCATACCTGGGGGTTAAGTAGCCTGTATAAAAGTCATGTATTACAGAATAATCGAATGTATTTTAACAATTCCCTGAGTGAGGCTGTTTGAAATGTACTCAGACCAGGAACAAATGTTTTGAAACAAATAATCTAAGCACCATGATTGGCCAAAATTAAGTGAGGGCTGGTACGAATTTCAAATTTGAAATTAATGATTCCTGATTTATTCTCCAGTTCTGTTGACTTTACATCTCTGTCCCTGACAACTGCTTCTCCCTTCTGTCTTCCTTATTTTTGTGAACAATGCCTCTGGTATTTAATAGCTAACCTACCCCCTATGCACATCTGATGTATATGTTGTATCATTTTAATCATGGGCCCAAGTTGATTCTTGACTAACCCTGTCAGATATATAGTTGATATTCCTCTATCAGTTTTCTCAGTTATCTTACAAGTACCAATAAAGGGCTGCAAGCCAACATCCACACCTGGGCATCTGCTACACCTGCTTGTGGGTTGCATCCCTTCTGCAGTGATGGAGCTTGGTTGAATCGACACAGTTGCAGCCTGGGCTGGAGTGATCGATCAACTCAGATGTGCACAGAAAACACGTGGCTGGAACTTAGTTATATGGAATGATACACAACCAAGACAGATGACTCAATGTCAGTCAGCAAAATCTGTGTCTTGAGCACAGTGAGGCTTGAGGAGTATGGAAATGCTTAGAGCCCACCAGCCAGAGACCTCATCAATGACTCTAAGTAGCAGTTGCCATGGAGGTGTTTACATACACAGTGTTTGACTCCAAGCCCTGCCCTGAGAAAGGGCTAGAACTTCAAGGATTCCAACTCCCTGGCGGGCCTTCTCACCTATCTTTCCCAGGCAGTGTCCTCATTCATGGGCACATCATCTCTCAAAGTCGTTAATTCCCCCAGTACAGCATCAATGCTACTCTTCTCTGCTTTAGTCTGTAGTGATGCCTCTTTGGCATCTTCTTATGCTCAGATCTCATGCTAACTCCTTCGTGGTTCCTCATCTAGAAGTGAGCATGCCAGCCTCTGAAATTCCAGAGTCATCTAATTCCATGTTGTTGTATGTGCAAACTGAGTTCAGGGGCAAGATGTGATGCCACCCCCTGGCATATTACCGAAATTAGCCTCACCTCTTCCACGTCTCTGTAATCTGAGTTTGCACTCATTGGTCACTGGGTGCCCATTCCCTGGAGGCCCAGTGAGAGGAGACTGGCCCCCTCTGGAGCTGCACAGGCTCACTTTCCCTGCGGGGGACCTTCCAGCTGGACCATGTCGAGGACATTGCTGAGGGAGAGGTTGGGAGAGGTTGGGAGATGTCAGAGGTTGAGTTGCTCAGAACTTTCCAGCTCTGCCTCCTGTGTTCCAACTTGTGGCTCTGCTCTGCGTCCCCAAACTCCCCCTCCCACCCTCCCATGAAGAGATCAGTGAGCTCCTTTGTCTCACACACAAATCATATTATCAGTGCATACGGGAAAAGGGTAACTTCTGGAAGCTGCTCATTCACTCTTGTGCATCCCAGGGCACCTGACACAGAGCCTGGCAGGAATAAGCTGTGTTTGTTAGCAGAGGAGGATGATTCAATAGAGAGGAAAACATTGGTGGTGCGGGAGCGGGCAGGGAGAGTTGCCAGGCATCGCCCGTGAGCTGGTAAAGGCGGTGGATCCGGTGCGTGAGTAGGGCGGTGGCACTGGCTGAAAGCATGGACACGTCACCCATCATACAAGAGAGAGAGAAGAGTATGATGCAGGTACGAGCATTCCTGCAATATAGGTGGAGGAATGCAGAAGAATGTTGACCTGGGAGCTTGTAGAAGTCCTTTTCTTATTGCTTCAATTTTCTCAGTGCAGCAAGAAATAATATCATCTGCTGAGAATAAAAATGGGAGAGGAGGTTTTAGAAGGCTGAGAAAATGGGAGAAAGTATGAAATAGTCACCTAGGAGAATGAGAAGCATGGATTAGGGAAATACAGTGTGATTGTGGGGTGGCATTGTGAGTCCTTTGGTGATGACAGTGATTGTAAAGTCAAAGCCCAACCAGTCACTGAGGCTGCGTTTTTCTGCCATCTCCTTGGGCTGCACAGGTGCACACAGGGACTGGATGAAGAGTGGGGTGTGATCAGGGTTTTGCATGTTAGCCGAGTGGTCACGATGATGAGTCTCACAGTCATTGGAAATTGTAACGTCAAGGGTGTGACCATGGGAGTAAGGGTCTTAGCCAGAGTGGAAGGAAAACATCATTGGAAGACAGGAGGAGGTCCAGAACCAGAAAGTTCTATTTATGTGAATACTGAAATAGCCAAGATTTAAGAAAGGAAGAGTGTCAGAGAGTGTGACAAATGAGCAAGTAGCTAAAAATCTTCAAGGAAGGTAAACAAATAAATAACAAACGCTATGTTACGGAGGGAATTAATAAGGGGCTGAGATAGAATACTGAGATGTGTATGGGAGCCCACTTTAGGCAGAGGGTCGGGAAATGACCTATGAAGAGGTGAGCTATGGTCGATACCTACAGGATAAAGACTGAGGGTGGAAACAGCCGGGCAGGGGAAACAATGGCATGTATAAAGGCCCTGAGGCAGAAAAGAGCTTATTCCAGGACCTAAAGGAAGATTCCTGTTGCTGGAACATAACAAGAGGGAAAATAGTGGGAGATATTTGTTAGATAGAGGTGTCAACCTAAACAACAGGTAAAGAGAGGCTCTCAGAAAAGTGGTAAAATGTGTGTGTATTCAAGGAGGTCAAGGGAGGCAAAGGCTTTTAAAGGGAAAATGAGGAAGATCTCATAATTGTTTTGAGATAATTATTCTTGGCTACAAGGACCAGTAAGTAACCAGAGAGCGTCATGCCAGTCTGAGGTTGGACAGGCGGTTGCTGGGCAGATGGCCTCTTTCTGTGCAAGGTTGTGGACGTTTGCTTGAGGTTGTAGTTTTTGCAGAGGCTTTTGTGATAGTCCTTGTTGGGAGACGCACAAGCATGACATGCCTCCCTTCCCGGCCTTTCTCGGCTCCATTTATCGAGGTTTTTAACACAATGACTCTGTTTTGATTTTGACACTTCCACATTTTCCCCTTTGCATCAAGAGCTTTCCCTGAAAGCTCTGCAGATCATCATCCTGCAGTTAGGTTTTGACCGTCCCTCAGTACCTGCACGGAACTCTACCCGGGTGTTGGTTTGGTCCCACGTTGGAAGAAGTGCCAAAGCACTTTTAGCCACCTTTGAACAACGAGGTAGGGTCAGAGGGAGTGGCTTTCAGGCTAAGTCTACCTGAAGTCCATTGTTAAGGTCAGTTTTTTCTGTTGCATAGTAGCTTTGAGGCATGAACCTGGGCTTACAGGCAACCAATTGAGTAAATAAAATGACCATGGGGAAGTAGGAGAAACCTGTGATAACCATGTAGCCTGTTTTCTTATTTTGTTTAAATGGGCCGCAACTCTCCCAGGTGAATTTATCCAGGCACAGTATGTAGTATCAGCATTAGCACAGACATTTCCTTATTCAACCAATAGATAATACAGAGCAGTTCTATCATCCAGCATCCCATGACTGGACTGAATTAGAGCAGAGAGTGAGCAGCAGTTATATTAGGCATGTTGCCAGAGTCACCCACCAGGTAGACTAAAGGATCTCTTAGGTTGAGTTCTGTCAAGTTACCAGTTAAGTCAACTATGAAAATTTCAATTACCGACTGACCCTGCCAAGTGAGAAACGTAGGCATTGCTAGGGGTAAGAGTCATGTATGATATGGAGTCTTGTTCTGATATTTTGGAAAAAGCTGTCTACAGTGTGAAGCCATCAACTTCTCGTGTTGGTTTGCAGTTTGCCTCTGATTATATCATGGAGCAGTTTGGTGAACGTTCTGTGTGGCCCATACAGACGTGAGACTTAGCCCTTGAAATGCATCTAGTTTCAGCTTTCAGGAACAGAGCTGCTCCAGTTTTTAGTAATTCTGTCAAAGAAAGTTGGATTGGAGGAAACTAGAAGAATTCAGGATCTAGTGTAGTCTACAGATAGACAACAAAACCTTTAGTAAAAGCAGGGGAAGTTGCCTAGTTGCATGGAACAATTCAGACACATCCAGAAAAGCCAAGAGTACAGAATCAAGTTACACTGGGTGAAAACATTGCTTTCCTAGGACTTCAAGACAAACATATTAGCGTCAGGCCAAAACAGCAGAGTTAGGACCAGAGAAAGAAGTTGCAGGAACTGATGAAAAAGCTGAAGGAAAGAGTTACACCCTAGCCAAGCAAAAATAAATAAATAAATAAAAATTAAAATCTTACCTCTCAACAGGAGAAAGAGCAAGAAGAGCAGATGGCAATAATGTATGACCTGCAAGTCATGTGCAACAAGATACAGCAAAAATTGAACTTCTAAGATACAAATCTGAGAAACTTCGAGAGGAACAATTTACCTTGAGAAATGAAGTTACCATTCTAAATGAAGATAGCATTTTTAACCTGAAACCAGAGAAATTAAATGAAGAGTATAAAATAGAAAACAGTTGCAGTTTAGAAGATGTTTGTAAATTTAAAGAAACAAATTTAAAATTTAAAACTTCTTGCATTTTTTGTTAAGAACAGATCAATACTTCAAGAAAACTTGTTTGATTATAGGGAACAAAAATTTTAGTTTTCTATCTATCCATCTCAATGTTTCATTTTTAGAAAGCCTTATAAAGAATTTTCTTTTAATTATAGACAACTTGATTACATACGAAATTCCTTTCACAAATCTTCCACAACTTATTTAGACCTTTCACGATGTGCTTTGACCTTTAGTTTTTGTCCTATTCTTCCTCTTTCTTAAACAATCAGTCATGTTACTTTAGGACAAAAATTTACCTTCCTTATTATTTGAAAAATTATTATCTTCTTGTTTTAACCTTCCTTACCAAAAATGCATACATATAACTTTCTTCACATCTTTCTTTCCATTTATTAATTTTTTCCTATCCTGTTTCTATTTCCTTCTTAAATTTACTTTTTGAAACAACCTTAAATAATCTCTGAATTGAGACAAAATTATTCCTTTTCTCAATAAAAACATATTTTTATGTCTTTCTTATATTTTTTTCATCAAAAACACATCTTATTTCTTTGGTACACTTTGTAAACAGAGTTATATATATTAATTAGAATTTTTAACTCTCAGTTGTTTTAATTTCTAGTGAAAACCTGAGAAACAAGAAATTTTGAACTATCTGTGATATCTTAGTATTTTGTAAATGAGAACAATTTTATAATTTTAGAAACATGTTTCCCATAACTTTTGTGTGTATTAATAGACCCAAATATATTTAGTCTTTGTATAAAATCTAAAGAGCCAACAACAAACTTATGTTTATGTTTAGTATTTTATTTTATTTTATTTTATTTAGAAATGACCTGGATATTTAATAAGTATCTATTACTTTAGCATAACATAACTTCAAGATTTTAAATCACATGAAAAGATAATTTACAAATGCTTATTCCATGTACATTCACCTAATTTGTTTATTTTTTAACGATTCTACCTAGGTTACTTATGAAAACCCAGATATTAGACAAAGCTAACTATTATTTCAAGTTATTTTTTTCCCATTAACCATTTGTGTAGCCTGTGAATGTCAGGTGTTCACCTGAAAACCTTAAAGTTAAATATGTGGGCATTCTGCTGATAATTCAGACAATACAGCTGTTTTCATTAAACCAACAATGTTCAATTAGTCTTATCAAAAATTTTCACAAACAAAAATCATTCTATTTTTAGGCTGAATTTCTTGTTTTATGACCTTAAAATATCTGGCAGAGATAAATATAATTTTGTCTGACCAGTAATCTAAGGCAAAACTATGCTGATAATTAATTGACATTAAATAAAATGACATTTTCATTTTATCAACAAATTATTTATATTTGTTACATATTATATCATTATATAATTATATATCATATATTATATCAACAGCTTATTTATCAAAGATTACTGAAGTCATGTGAACCAAAAGGCATATATTATTGCTATATATTATTACTATTATTGCTATATATTACTGCTATATATTCTAACAATTTTATACAAGTACTTATCTATCTAATCAATCTCAGTAGAATTCCTCATAGGATTCTGGCTGACTATGCCAGATTCTACTATGTGGATACAACATCATACTTGTACATATGTGTAGATACATGAAGTTCTTATATGTTTCATTTTAGAATTTTAGTCATGAGACAGTAAAACATAATAATACAACCTGGTTTAGAAAAGACAGCTGGATCCAAATTACATTTCTGACAGAATGAGACCTGTTCATGTGCCTCAATTATATTTTCCCAGATTGGCAATCTAATGAAAGTTGTGGACACAAATTTTGAATAAGGAAGCAGTTTGCTTTTTTTAAAAAAAGTCTTTAACCTTTTCCCCCCTTTTTTTCAGTTTTAACTGAGTTCAGGGGTTAAATATTTAAATGTTTACTAGCTGAATTGTGTAAGAAAAACAAAATCGCCAAGCAACCTTGAATTTTAGTAACAAATCTATCTTTTGTTTGTTGGTCTGGTATGCTTGACTAGTGAGTGTGGGTGAGGAAGCGTTTTAGAAAAATGTTTCAGGTTTTCTTTCTGGCTGTTTCTGGTCCATGCACAGCAGACAAAGCAATTTTTATGCCAGACAGAGATACCTTATATTACTACTCTGAGCTCAAGATTTTGACCTATTTGGTCTCAGAGCCTAACTTTTTTTTTTCAACAGAGTCTCATTCTGTTGCCTGGGCTAGAGTACAGTGGTGTCATCATAGCTCACTGCAGCCTCAGACTCCTGGGCTCCAGTGATCCTCCTGCTTCAGCCTCCCAAGTAGCTGGGACTGCAGGTGTGCACCACCATGCCTGGCTTATTTTTCTATTTTTCGTAGAAAAGAGGTCTCCCTCTTGCTCTGGCTGCTCTCAAACTCTTGGCCTCAAGCAATCCTCCCACCTCAGCCTCCCAAAGTGCTAGGATTACAGGCATGAACCACCCTGCCCAGGCCATTAAAAACATTTATCTAGTTCTTTCCATTTAGAATATCAATCTTTCAAGTAACTGTTCCATCATCCTAAGAGATTGTTAGCTAGGCAAACCTAAATTTACATTTTCAAAAGGCATGACTCAGGTGTCTAGGTTGTTGGTTACCATGGAGCTGTTGTAATTTGTACAGCCATTAAATTAAAGCTCTAAAGGCTTTCTTTTTTTTTTTTTTTTTTTTTTTAATCTTGGCTCGAATACCACAAGCCATGAATTTATCTTAATACCATCAGAAAAGTCAGAAGATTCAAAGTAGGCAGAAAAAAAATAGAGAACTTAGAAAGCTGTAAATGTTTACTGCATAGTTGGTTGCAGTTTCTAATTCAGTTCTAAGAAAACCAGGTTTGGAAAGTTCAAATGATCCCCCTTTAATAGCCTTAAATAATTCTTGGTGTAATTTGTCCATCAATTAAAAAATGTGCATGAGCATGGTCCATACATTTTGAATGTGTTGACGGCTGCACTCCCAGAGGGTTTGGCATGCTTTAAAATTTTGATGATCCCATACCATTTCTTATTAATCTCTTAAGAGCAAAGAAAATCCTATAAATCCTGTCAGGAGTCTGAACCAGTGTTTTAGAGGGTGGGGACTGCCCTAATGGCTTTTAATTAGCCATCCTACACCCAAAATTTAGAATATTTATTTTTTTGCTATGGGAACATGTTCAGAAACAAGCAAGGGGGAAAAAGTAAAAAAGCCAAATTATTTATTTACACATACATGTGACCAAAACGAAAGGAAATCAAAATAAACATACTCACAAAAATTTTAAGCCAGGCATCTGGACCAAGTAAAATATTAAATCAGGCATGTAGAAAGAACCAAAAGTGAATTCACCAGAAAAGGTATGCCTTATGGCCAGAATGTAAATTCTGTAGAAATCAGAGTACTGTCCAAAAAGACACTTAGCAGAAAGTGCTTGCTAAAAAAAAAAAAAAAAAAAAAAAAAAAGGCTTTTCTAGTACCAAGAGGGATGCAAGGGTCCTTCATTTAAGGCAGCCTTTGAGCCACATCCAATCCTGAATACAGTACAAAAGAACTCACCAAGAGGAGGGAGTCCAAGGCTCTAAGAGGAGATTCATCAGGGCAGAAAAGTGACTCATGGACATGGAGAGTACAAATGGCTCAGTTGGTACCACACTCAATTCCAGGGGCCACTGATCTGTCCAAGGGGAGCTTGCTTGGATCCCACTTCTGACACCATTTTCAACCTAAATAACAGACAGAAAGAAGCTCTTTTTAAAAAAGTGATATTTACTCAGAAAGGGGCACTGCAATGGGAATATGCACACCCTAGTAAACTATATTTGCATTCAGGGAGGTAAAGGAAGACAAAGGAAGATAAAGGCTTTTAAAGGGAAAATGAGGATAACATAATTGTTTTGAGATAATTATCCTTGGCTACAAGGATCAACAACAAGGTCGTACCAGTCTGAGGTTGGACGTACAGTTGCTGGATAGATATCCTTGCAGAAGTATCTTTTTTTACATGTAAAGTTGTGATGGCCTTTGTGCAAAACTGTGGTTTTTGCAGAGTCTTTTGTGATAGTTCTTATTATCAGGCATTCACCCACAGGAACCCTCCCTTCATGGTCTTTCCTGGCTCCATTTGTCAGGGTTTTTAATATAAGTGACTCCATTTTGATTCTGACAACTTTTGCAGAGAAAAAGCAGAAAAGAACAGTACTTATTGTGAGCCACGAATACCAATGTGGATTTTTTTTAATTAACAAAAGAAGTCTAGCAAGCACTGGGCCTCCTTTGTTGTGGTAGGTGGTACACAGTGTGGCAACGTCACCTTGGAGGGGACATCTTGACACAGCCTAATCCACTGACTCCCCAGAAAACCCCCTCAGTGAGGGCCTGACTGTGCTAGGTATGATCATCCTGGGCACTTCTCCCCCTCCTTTTTCTTTTCTTATTATTCATTATTATACTTGAAAAATTAATATGCAAAACTTCCAATATAGTTTCACTTTGTCAACCAGATGCCCCTATTCTAAGTTTGAGGATTCCAGTTTTTAGCAATCAATGTTCTAACTTTCACATGAGAAGCTTGTGGAGACTCTGAATTTGATTATCATTTCTATTTGATTTTCAGCAACATCACTCCTGACACTACAATACATGGGAGTTTCTTCTACGGCTGTCATGCTCTCATTCTAGGGCCCTAATTCTCAAGCTGTGATCTGAACTGACAGCTAGTAGACCTGCATTTGTTGCTTTCACTTTGAAAGTGCTCAAGTGCATTCGAAAGAATCCATCCAAACCAGGGTCTTTGCACCTGCTAATAGCCGTCCTCATGGCCATGACGGACAAGAGAAGTGTGGGCTTCATCACAATTCTCCCCAAGTCTGAGCCTTGGTTAACTGCGATGTCACTACACACCACAGATATCTGCCTCCCATTTCTTGCTGTGGGGAAGCCCAGCTCTCTGCCGAGCCCCAGGGCACAATCAAGTCAGTCCCCAAATCCCAGGGTTGTCTCCTGGTTCCACTCCCGGTAGCAGCCAATTTGGTATCAGTCTGGGTCCAATCAAGAGAAAAAACATACACAGTAATTTAAACAAGGGAACATCTAACGTAAAAAATCATTACCTACGAGAGGCAAGTGGAGTAATGAGACTCTCTGAATGACAGACAAGTCACTGTGGTGCTGTGTGTGCAGAAATTTCCGAAAATTTACTCTCTGGAATTTGCCAGAAATCCATCTTCCAGGGTACTAGAGAAAGCCGTTCATGGGGAGGGGTTTCACTAGAGGTTCCCTGTTACAAAGCCATGCAGAGTGGGTGCCAGAGGGAGCAGCTGGCCACTGTGCACTTTAGGATGGGGTGCCCGAAAGGCCCCCGGCACTGCCGGCGCTGGGGCCGGACGAGCTGCAGGAAGCTGCCAAGGAAGCACACAGGATCGGGGAAGCGAAATCCTTTCCTCCTGCAGTGTCCCTCCCATTTCTTTGCTCGCAAAGCGTTCCATTACGCCCGCTGGCGGAGAGAAAGCTATGTAAAGGACTCAGATTTATTTTCTCAGAGAAGGCAATGAAGGGTGAGTCTTGAGCTGACAAGCTGACAGCCTGCATAAGTGGCAACGCCATTCTTCCAGTGCCTTAAAATGAAAATCTTGTGTCATCCTGTGGCCACCCAGCCAGGTTCATTTGTCACTGCCCAAGAAGCAGCCGATAGGCTGAGTCAGCAGGGAGAAAATGGGAGAAATTTCTCAAATCCACTACCCTGAGAATTTGGGAGACAGGGTTTTTAAGGAGAGTTTAGCAGGCAAGGGATTAGGTAACTAGCTTTGTTAATTGGGGAAGAATTATAGGGGTGTGGAACTCATCTTCCTGGGTTGCTCTGGTCTCTGGGGTCACAGTTCCAGCTGTGACAGTTTCTTGTTCTGGGCCGCTGGTCTGGGTGGGCCGATCGATCCACTGAAATGCTGGGCCTGTAAGATATCTTGAAAACTACCTTTAGGTTCTGCAAAGATAATGTTATCTGCAGAGAAAGTTAAGAATCTTTATGGACACCAGCTATGGGGAGAAGTTAAGAATCTTTATGGAATTATAGAGAAGCAAAAGGGGTATAGTAACTCATCATTATAGTTTTTCTTAGCCAGGCTTTTACCATAGCTCTCGCCTTGCAGCCTGTTATTTATTTATTTCCCAGCTTCAAAGCATCTTTTTTTTTTTTTTTTTTTTTTTTTTGAGACAGAGTCTCGCTTTCTTGCCCAAGCTAGAGTGAGTGCCGTGGCGTCAGCCTAGCTCACAGCAACCTCAAACTCCTGGGCTCAAGCAATCTTCCTGCCTTAGCCTCCCGAGTAGCTGGGACTACAGGCACGAGCCACCATGCCCGGCTGATTTTTATATTATATATATTAGTTGGCCAATTAATTTCTTTTTATTTTTATAGTAGAGACGGGGTCTCGCTCAGGCTGGTTTTGAACTCCTGACCTCGAGCAATCCGCCCGCCTCGGCCTCCCAGAGTGCTAGGATTACAGGCGTGAGCCACCGCGCCCGGCCAAAGCATCTTTTTTTTAATTTTTAATTTTATTTATTTATTTATATTTTCAGCATATTATGGGGGTACAAATGTTAAGGTTACATATATTGCCCTTGCCCCCCCCAGGAATAACATTTATGGGGTGTCGGGCAGGTGGGGGTGGAGGGGATGGGTATATACGTACATAGTGAGTGCAATGCGCACCCTGGGGGATGGACATGCTTGCACCCTGTTACTGATTTGTGTAAAGGGCTGTTTCAATCCTTTACTCCTCTCTTTCTTTTTTATCCCACATCTGATTGGCCAGGAAGTCCTATAAGCTCAACTTTCAAAATACATCCAGAATGAGACCACTTTTTTACCATCACCAATGTACCGCCCTGGCCACAGCCACCGTCATCCTTTGGAGTATTGCAATTCCTTCCTTCCTTGCCTTTTTACTTCTGTCTGCAAGCCCCTGAAGTCTATTCTCAATGCATTCGTCAGATCATGCCACTGGTCTGCTCAAAAATCCAACCCTGAACCCCAGTATCTGACCTCACTTTCTTGTATGTCCCGTGCACCCCACCCCACCCCACTCCAGCTACCCTGGCTTCCACTGGCTTCCGGAAATAAGCCCCAGGGCCTTTGCTCTCGCTGTCCCTGCCTGGAGTGTTAAATCCCCATTTGGCCGGCCTCTTCCTTTTCTTCAGGGCTTCCTCAGAAGTCTCAGCGAGACCTGCTCTGGCCACGCTCTCTTAAGACGCAGGTTCCCAGCCAGGATATTCCATAGCTTCTCGCCTGCTCTATTTCTCTCCAGAGCACTCATGCTCATCTGACCCGCTATGGATTCTACTTCCTGACCTCGTTTCTTGTCTGTCTACCCCACTACACTCCTTGAGGGCGTGCTTGAGTATGTGGGGCCCGTCAAATCCCCTCAGAAAGTGCTTTTCCCGTGAGTGAAAGGGCGCACGAATGAATGTAAGGATGCGGAAGGCCTAGACTGATCCCTAAAGGTAGCAATGTTTATACTATGGGCACGTACTCAAAGGGGTTTTACAAGTGAGAAAGCTACAGGGCGTGGCGTCAGGAAACCGGCGTCTCTGGTCACCTCCAACTTTGCCTGCGCGGAAGGGCGCCCTCTGCTGGCTGGATAGGCGAAATATTGCAGGAACCTGGCTGGGCAAGGACCAATACATCTGGATTTCAGTAAGACCAAGGAGAATACCTGGAGGCTCCATGCATCCACCCCTGGTCCCCTTTTCCTGAATTCTGTCCTTTACCAGGAGGCTCCCCTTTTCCAGCCCCATTCTTTTGCTGTGACCCACGCTCCCTGCCGACCCGGGATTCCCTGCCCTCACCTAGCATGAGCCCTGTTCTCTGGACAGGGTCTGACCATGTGACAGGTAGTAAGCAAGGTGGCTAAGGCTGAAAACCCCTCCTCATGTCGTGCCTCCCAGGTGGTGGCATGCCAGGCCTTAGTGACAAGACAGGAGTGGGGAGGGGGGGAGGTTTGAGCAGTAGGTTTCTTCCCACGTCTTCTTAATTCTTATCAAAAATGGTTGATTGGTAACTACACTTTTAACCATTCGTGTGTGTGTGTGTGTGTGTGTGTGTGTGTTTGTGTGTTGGGGGGGGTTGTCTAGCACCCCTAAGAAAAATCTAATGAACAATACGGCTCCTCTGCCAGAGAAACGCACCATGCAAGTGGGAAGGTGTGAACCTGCTGCCCGCTGGGCAGCTCTGCCCCAGGAGCTAGGAGCAGCTGTCAAAATTCATAACAACAGCGCAGGCCCTCAATTAAAAGCAGTTTTATGCTAGCTTATTCCTGTGGGTTTTTGTTTTTTTTCTACTTTTGTCCTTGTAATTAATTTTGCTGTTAAGATTTTTTTTTTTTAATCCAAGTTTTCTATTTGTTATCAGTAGCGTGGTTGATTCAAACAAACAAACTGGCTGTTACCTAGAAACAGTTATTTATTTTATTAGTTACCTTTTCATTAGTGAACACGTGTGTGTCCCTTCAGTTGTTAGCAGCGGGGAGGCAGAAGCTCTGTCCTTACATTTCTCAGCACCATCCAGGCACCCAGCAAAGTGCCCTTGTGCCAAAGCTCTCTCTCTGGTGGTCCCAGAGCAAAACCTAGCCTCTGTGTGTGTGTGTGTGTGTGTGTGTGTGTGTGTGTTGTTCCCTGCAATTCTTTTAAATAAACTTTTTATTTTTGAATAATTTTAGACTTACATTAAAGTTACTGGGTTGCCATCTACCCAGTTTCCCCTATTGTTAAATTCTTACATAGTCACAGGACATTTGTCAAACTAAGAAATCAACATTATTATATTACTATCAACTGAACTCTAGACTCCAACTTTTCACAGGTTTTTAAAAAATAATTAGTTGCCAACATTTAAAAATCAAGAGATTTTTTTCACGTTTGCTTAGAAAATGAGAAGATCTGGCGTCATTGGTGGATTCCTACCTGGCAACAACTGGCTGAGGCCAAGTAATAATAGCTATAAATATAGCTAACATTTATTGAGCATGTATTATGTGCCAAACACTGTTCTAAGTGATTTGCGCATATTAACGCATTTCATCCTCATTACAAGTCTTTAGGTGATGGCTAACATCATCCCTATTTTACCAAAGGGGAAACCGAGGCACTGAGAAACTGGGAGGCAAGCCCAAGGCTGCTAGCTGGGGTGTGGATGAACAGGGCTATGACATTAGCAGCCCTGTGTCCCAACCACTGCAGGGTGATGTCTCTGGGACACTTTTGGACTGTCATCCCCCATCTGACTCTTTCTCATTTATCTTTTCTCTGCTGAGATGCGTTTCAGAACCTCTGCTTTTTGACGATGGTCTCAGGGAGCCCTTCCCAGTTCATAAACAATCTATGAAGCATGCTCCTATCTGCGACATCCTCTGATCCCACAGCAGGCAATGTTCTCCCTGAGGGGTCACCCTCGAGGCCCATGGCTGGGATGCTAAAGAGTAGAGATACTGAAATATTTGCTGCTATAGTTCTGGTGTGTTCCAAACATCCCATTTCCCCCACCGGGTTGGGAGCTTCTGTCTGCAGACTATCAAGCCTCTGAGCTAGAATGCCCACGGCACGCCTGGCACCCTGCCATACCCTCCCAAGTCACAGGCAAGCGTGACCCCCGCAAGAGGAAAGCCAGGCCTGCAGCACCCCTTCAGCCCAAAGCTACCTCCACCCTGCACAAGATGCCCACTGACCGCGGGATAGAGATGGGTCTGCCCCACCCCCTGCCTCTGGGTGGTGAGGGCCACACGGTCAGCTGGACGACGCTGACACTAGCTCAAGGAGAGTCGCACCAGCCCGAGTCCTGTCTGAGCTTATTCCCTGCCCTCCTTCTGCATGCTGGGCTTGCACCTGCTGTGCTCAGCACTGGGCCTGGAAAAAAGGGACTATTCAAGGGAACCTATTTGGATTCTTATTAATCTTGCCCTCAGACTGGGTGCGATGCAGAGGAAAGACAAAGACACTTTTGGCTGAATTTAAATCATGTCATGTACTATATATGAACTTCAGTTTTTCTACTGTGTGTCCCCTTGGTATAATGAGGACAGTGAACCGACCATTTCTGGTAGTGTTTATGCCTGGTTTCCGTGTTGAAGCAGGTAGAAGTGGCAAGTAAATAATCTAATTTTCCCAAGGAGGGCACTGAGGTCCCCTCTGAATCGGCCACTCCGTCAGTGGTTCGGCCAGAAGGGAAGGTTGACCCTGAGACTGCCAGACACACACCCTCCCGGTGCAGTGGTTTGCTTGCCACTGCGTCTTGGGGGCCTGCCTGAGCTCTCCCTCACAGCGGCTCTGTGGGAGCCTGAGCTTCCCTGCGTGGGCGCAGGTGGGCAATCTGCTCTGCCTGCTCTCTTAAGAGTGTGCTTGCTTTGGCGGTATCTTGCTAAGTTGTACAGAAGGGTAGGTAATAGAATTGGTAGTAAAAGATGGAAAGGTTCTGCAGAAAAGAATAGAAACCACACCAAGAACAGTGAGGGCTGTGCAGGACGGCCCGTCACGCATAGTCACTGGGCGTGGCGGGATTCCAGAGTGTGTCGCATGACAGTGGGTCGGCCAAGGGCCCGAGGAGAAGCTCCACAGTGTGGATTCGGCCCCGAGTTACATGAAGATGACGCCCCTGGCCGGTCCCACTGGCCTATAACAGGGAGAATGAGGAAAACCACTAACTAATGAGGATAACCATGAACAAAGGCAGGACAGAAGAGAAAGGCTCACGTGGCATGAGAAAGGTGCAGAGGGAAGAGGACGGTGTCTCTCGCCAGGTGAAAGCCAGCCATCTCCACCACGTTGGCGAACTCAGCCCTGGCGTTTGCTTCCCGTGGGCAGCGAGGGTCCCCAGGTTTTAAATAAACGTCTTAAAAAGCTTTAATTCCCCACTGCGAATGTAGGATGTCCAAGAATCGTGCCTGGCCACCTGGCAGCCAGAGTTGGCGCCTATAATTTAATGCCGTGTGGCGGTGAGGTTCTTGGCAAGAGGGCATCAGCAAGGATCCATCAAGCATTTACAGCAGAGTTGCTGTGGATTGTTCCAGCTCTAAATAAGAAAAACAGCATCATTCAGCAGAGGGTTAAGCAGGGACGCTGTACCAAGCACAATTCAGGGTCGCAAGGAGGATCCTTTCTTTCGTGTTGGCTTGGCTGGACGTTGCGTAGTGCTCCTCAGGCCAGTGCTTTGCAGACTTTGTCATCAAATTCCCCCGAGCTGCAGCGAGAATGGATATATTTCCCCAGAGTCTGGAGCAGGGTGGGCTCTAGAGCATGGATTCCTTTGAGAATCTGGCAAATTTTACCTTTTGCTAGGTAATAATAAATAAATAATAAATAAATCAGTATTTGTTTCAACATGAAAACGATGTTTTAAGTTAGCAACTATGAATAATCTAGAGCTCTGGGTATCCCATGGTTGGCTTAGGTCCTGGCCCGCATTGTGGCCCTAAGCCAAGTGTGCTGATTTCTGTCGGGGTGCAACCTCCTGTCTGCCTGCCTGCCTGTCTGTGTCTTTCCAGAGAAGCCTTGGTTAATTCCACAGAGCATTAATAAGGATGAGAGGGGATGTCTTAGTTCAGGTTGCGCTATGATCTGAATGTTAGTGTCTGCCCCAAATTGACATGCTGATTCCTAATCCCCGGTGCAAAAGTATTCACAGGTGGAACGTTTGGGAAGTGATTAGGTCACAAGGGCGAAACCCTCCTGGATGGAATTAGTGCCCTATAAAAGAGGCCTGAGGCGCCTGCTACCCCAGGTGTGGACACTTAGAAGGCGCCATCTTTGAGGAATGAGCCGTCACTAGACGCTGAATCTGCCAGCACCTTGACCCGGGACTTACCAGGCTCAAGAAATGAGAGCAGTACATTTCTGTTGTTTATAAGTGACCCAGTCTAGGGTATTTTGTCACAGCAGGCAGAGCAAGCTGAGACAGGCTGCCTTAACAAACTACCATGGACTGGGCGGCTGAAACAACAAACATTTATTTCTCGTGGTTTGGGAGCCATGAAAATCCAAGATCAAGGTGCCAGCAGACATGGTGTCTCTCGAGGGCCGGGTTTACAGACAGTCATCTTTTCCTGGTATCCTCAAATGGCCAGAGCAGAGAGCGAGCTCTCTTGTTTTTTCTTTAAGGGCATTAATCCCATATCCATGAGGTTCCGCCCTTATGACCTAATGACTTCCCAAAGATCCCACCTCTTAATACTATCATAGTGGGGATTAGGATCTCAACATACGAATTTTGGGAGGACACAAATATTCAGTCCATAATTGGGGAGTAGGAGCAGTCTTCCCGAATTGCTGAATTTGAAGAGTTTTTCCCAGAGATTCGTAACTGTGGAACTTTGGCTTCCATTAAAATCCTGGTCCAACTGCTGAGTACCTGGTGCCAGCACACAGATGTCCAGTCCCCAACCTGTCAGCTGACCTTGCTCTCCTGTGCCCCGAAGCAGCTTGTTAAAACGTTCAGTGTTCTGGAGCCTGACCTCATCCTGCCTGCCTGGTCTTAGCACCTGCTACTCTCCTGAAACATCTGGGTTGATCAGGCAGGGGCAATCTCATCTCCCCTCCTCACCCTTCCTAACTTCCCTCTCGTCATCCTCCCAGCTTCTCTCTTAGTTTTGGACCATGTATTGTCCCTGTAAGGCCATTGCATCCTCTAGGACTGTTCATGCAACCTCCTCCAGGCCCTGTATTTTCAGATTCTTATCTCTCAGTTTGTTTCACCTTTTAATTTGTACTTTACCTCATTAGCATAATAACACCTACTGGAGCTGCAGGAATAGTACCTAATGCAGAGCCTACTCAGGTACGCCCTCTACCACGCGAAGACGTGACCACTGTCATCCACAGGTGTTATAACTTTATGAATTACCACATCTTAATTTATTTCTTTCCTCTTTCAATAACTATTGAATGCCTGCTATATGTTGGAGCTACAGAAATCAGCCACGTGGATGTCTTTCCTATCTGGATAGAGTATAGAGGTTTATGCAGGAGATAGATTAGAAAAACAATCACGAAATATAAGCATAATTGCAAATTGCTATGATAAGTGCTACAGAAGAACATATGGAGTGTTCTGAGAGTTTAACAGGATGTAATTTAGATTATTTTGACTCACCAAAAGCATTCTTTTTAATAAAACAAATTCTGCATAAGGCAAATTGGAAACTCAAAATCTCATATAAAACATGATAATATAATCAACAAGGGAAAAATTCTCTAATTAAAAACAAATTTTAAGACAGTGAGCTATTTTCATACAGTTTCCATGTATTACCAGCTGTGTGAGCGTGTCTGCTGAAGAGGTGGTAAGCTTGTTCAACACTGTGGTCCTATTTTCTTCTTTAAACAGTTTTTATATATTTAAAATTCAGAGGTCAGGCATGGTGGCTCATGCCTGTAATCCTAGCACTCTGGGAGGCCAAGGTGGGAGGATCACTTGAGCTCAGTAGTTCAAGACCAGCTTGAGGAAGAGTGAAACCCCATCTATACAAAAAAATAGACAAATTAGCCAGGTGTGGTGGTGCGAGCTTGTAGTCCCAACTACTCGGGAGGCTGAGGCAGGAGGATCTCTTGAGCCCAGGAGTTGGAGGCTGCAGCGAGCTACAATGAGGACACTGAACTCTACCCAGTGTGACAGAATAAGACTCTATCTCAAAGAAAAAAAAAAAAAAAAAAAGGAAATTGAATGCCCCTCCTCATTCTCCCTACTTTCAAAAAAACAAACAAACAAATTTAAAAAAATTTGGAGAATGTATAGATACAATGATTGGAAAGATTACAAATAGAGAGATTGAGTAAATACTATAAAAATAACACAGAGTTAACCAGCCAACTCACCTCAATTCTTAGTTACATATAAATTGCATGTAATATGTGAGATGGGTGCATTTGTAGTGCAAGATATAACGAAGAGTTTCTGGACGTGTATTCCTCACTTCCCAGACCCAGAGTGTTCAGGAAAAAAAATCCCACTGTATTCCAAACCTCACTTTCTTCTTGTATCTGACGTCTCCATGAACAGTTCTGTGTCCACCCTTTTGCATAAATCAGAAACCTGAGTCATCCTGGGCTCCTGGTTCTCCCCACTGTTAAGTTATCAAGTCTTTTTGGTATATTCTTGTCTCAAATCTCTCTCCAGCTCATCTCTCCCTTTATATTCTTGCTATTTCAGTCTTCAGCAAGTCTCATTTGGACTCCTGCGAAAGCTTTCTAGCAGGGTTCAACACAGAATCTCTCCCTAGGTAGACTGGAGTTCAAGTCTCAGCTCCAGCTACTAACAAGCGTGGTGATCTTGGTAACTTACATCACTTCTCTGTGCCTTCGTTTTCTTATGGATAAAATGAGATAATAACTATATCTGTCTCCTCAGGTGGTTGTGACCATTCACTAGGGGGGGAGCACCCAGGTGAAAAGTCTAGCAGAGAGCCCGGCAAATAGCAAACTCACTCTCGACTGGAGTTGAGTGACTGCCGCCTACCTCGCCCTGGTCTTTAACCCATGCCCATGCTGTGACCAGAGCAATCTCTCAAAAATGAATGCTGCTAGTTTCCCACCACTACCTTAAGTGTTCAGACATTTAATTTCATTGAAAGAATAAAGTCCAGAATTCTCATTGCAGTCAATGTAATGAACATAAAGATATCCCACCCCTCCAAAAGTTTCCTGGTGTAAACTCACTCCATCCCCATCTTCCAGGTGGCCAGGCAGCCACTGATCTGCTGTCAGTTTGCATCTTCCAGAATTTTATAAATGGAATATTCCAAATACTCTTTGTTTTGTTTTGGGTCTAGTTTCTTTTACTTAGTCTCTGTACATCTTCTTTGATGGGATTCTATTTACATTATTTATTTATTTTATTTTATTTCAGCATATTATGAGGGTACAGATGTTTAGGTTACATTTTTTGCCCATATTTTAAACTGAGATATTTGTTTCCCCATTATTCAGGGTTGAGGGTTCTTTACATAATCATGATTCAAGTCTCCTTTACACAGTATGTGATTTGCAAATATTTTCCCTGATACCGTGTCTTGCCTTTTCATTCTGCCAACAGTATCTTACAAAGAGAGAAAATTCTCAGTTTTGAAGAACTTAAATTGAATTTGTTTATTTTATGGATCATGCCTTTGGTGTCAGAGCTAAGAAATGTTTGCCTAACACAAGGTCACAAAGATTTTCTTCTATGTTTTCTTCTAGAAGTTTTATGGCTTACAGTTTTGTATTTAATTCTATATTCCATATTGAATTAATTTTTGTAAAAGGTATGGGTATGTATGGGTATGGATCAAAGTTTATTTCTTTTTGCATGTGGCTATCATGTTTCAGCACCATTTGTTGAAAAGAATATCCTTTTATATTCTATCTACATTTAGAATCCCTAAAGAAAATGAATAGAATTGCCTTTGCAACTATGTCAAAAATCAATTGAGCACCTATTCATGGGTCTATTTAGGTACTTTCTATACTGTTTGTTTGATCTGTTTGTTTGTATTTATGCTCACACCACATTGTTGGCCTATCTATATGCTGTAATTTTATATTTTAGCTTTATAATAAGTCTTGAAATCAGGTAGTATAAGTTCTCCAACTCAAGGTCTTATGTGTTTCCATGTGAATTTTAGAATCAGTTTTTCAGTTTATACATAAAAGTATGCTGGGATTTTGATTGACATTGCACTGCATCCATAGATCAATTTGGGGGAATTGCCATCTTAACAACGTTGAGTCTTCTGATATATGTAGTCCCTTCCGTGAAAAGAAAAAAATAGAATGGCATGAGAAGACAGGCTGTTGAGAGTGAGTTTCCTGAGAGACCTTGGGTATCTATTAGTATGTGGTCCAAAGCAACAAGCTGGTGATTCTTCTGGGCATCCCCATCAATGTCCCCAAAACAGCCTTGGTTCTGTTGACCTGTGACTCTCCAGCAACCTGGAAACTTGGTTTCTGCTCCTGTCTTTGAATCTGGGCACAAGAAAGACGAACCAGAAAGGTTTTAGGCTCTTTCAAATGCCGACTTAAATTATATTCAGAAGGCAAACAGACTCTGCTAGTGGGCTAGCAGCAGACAGAGGGATATCCATGAATCATTGGAAAGGGATGTGGTTTTAGTTGGTTTGCAGGTTTTGGGTTTTTATTTAGTTTTTTATTAAAACAATTGAGTTTCTTCCTGATTTTGACTTGTTGAAGAACTAATCTATGATAACGTTTCTTTGTGCCAGTTATCAATTTATTGCCTCTCAACTCCAAATTCACCCTTTGATACCTTTTGATACTCTGTGATACCTTTGATACTTTTTGATACTCTGTGATCATGGCAGGGATTCCTTTAAGCATTTTTCTTTTGCAGTGAGCACAGATTAAGCTTTCCCAGTAGGGGGCGCCGGAGAGGCATTGATGGAGGAAGAGGGCTTTTGGTGGCTCCCAGTGGCAGCGCTGGCAGTCAGTGGTAGTGGGTGTGAGGACATCTGGTGGTGCTCTGTCCCTGAACATTCCAGGAGTGTGCTACCCCTCGGCAACCTTGCAGCACTGGCGCCCCACGTCCCTCTGCTTGCTTTCCCCTTCAGAGTCGCGTCTCCCATGGCCCTTCTGATGCGGTGGCCCTTTCAGCATGGACACCGCGTGTCCTCCTGTCTGCACGGGAGCCGCTGCCCCTTCCACAAGCCTGCACAGCCAGCTGCTGGCCGTGGCCTATCTGTGCCATGGGGGGCCGCTTCCCGCCTGCCCAGCGACTGTGGACCAGCTCTGGCCTGTGAAAACCAGCAGCCTTCTCTGACATCCCGTGTCTTGCAAGCACCTTCTCCAGTGAGGTCTGAACCCCATGGGGAGAGGGGAGGGGACCCTCCCTTCCAAGTTTGTCCTTCCTGGATGCTCTCCATCAGCACTAGGTATATTCTGTGGAGTTCTCCTACGTATTACAGTTACTCTTTTATCATAGCTTAATCATTCTTTATATGATACTTCCCTTGTTTAAATCACAATATGGCTTCTGTCTTCTGATCAGACCTAGGTTGATACAAAAATTAACATTTAATTAGCACTTAACTATGTTCCATGAAGTTTATATATGCTGCTTCACTTATGGCAACACTGAGGTGCAGGAGAGTAATCTAAGCACGAGCTTTGGAACCGGGCGGATCAGCATTCCGGGTCTGGCTCCACTCACGATCTCTGCGACAGGCAGGTAGAGGCCGCTGTGCTGCTGGGCCCAGGTCCCCTCTAGGAAGGAGTTTCTTGTTCACTTAGCGGCCAACAGTGTCAGCTGCTGACAGCCCCTGGCTTTGTTTCTCTCTGAAAATTTTTTCTCTACAGAGGGGAGCTGCCATGCCCAAGGTGAAACCTCCCTGGGGATAAATCCACACCAATGATGGGTTCAAGTGTGTGTGGGGGGGTTTACAAAGGCCTGATCCCCTTTGACTTCATTCAGTATATCTCCATTTCAGATTGCCCCATGGGATCTAAGGCTGCTGCTACAGTTGTACCGTTCTGTCCAAACTCGTTTTTCTTGCTCCTTCACGGGCCTTGTTCTGACAGCATTCCCTAATAAAATTCCCACATGCCAATCAGAGGATGTTTTCTAGGAACCCGAATTGCAAGCTACTGAATGGCTCTGAGCTTCTGTTCTTTAACCTGTTAAAAAAAAAAAAAGATGATATTGTAACCGTGTCAAAAATTATTATGGGCAACAAATGAGATAAGACATGCAAAGTGCTTGGCAAAGTGCCTGACACACACTTAGCACTCAAAGGAGTTCATTACTAAGATCATTAATATGCCAGAAGCATTATCATTCCCAGTCTACACACAAGGCAACTGAGGCTCAGAAAGTTTAAGTAACTTACCAAAGTGACACAGTAAATAGTGGAGCTGGGATTTAAGCCTACATATATATATTTTTTTTTCTCTCTTTTCTGCTACCACTTTATATTGCCTCTTGTTCTTTGAAGCTAACTGCTAGAAGTTTTGATCAGAATAAAAGTTTGCAGAGGAAGCTGGAAAGAGCATGTAGAAGCTTGTGTTTGAGATTTATGAAAAATGTGTGGCAATCAGCTTCAAAAGGTAGAAAGTAGACCCACATGTACAATAGATAAAGCCTCCTATGGGAATCAAACTAAAAAATGGTAAAACACTGAAGTTAAAGAAAACTCTCCCAAACCACTGTTTGGGGCCTAGCAGTCACAATGCAGGAGTTGGAAATTTGAAGCCATGCACTTTCCAGAAATTGTAATGGTTTAAGAGTTATTTTTAACTACTTGCCAAATCTAAGAACTGGAGGAAAAAGCTATTAGAGTTTTTGTTCTTTACACAATTTACACAATCCACAGGCAGTTTTTCTTTTTCTTTTTCCACTCCAGGATAATGGAAAGAATAATTCTCTTTGAAAATGGTTCTCCTGAGCCCCTCTGGTTCAGAGTAGAAAGAACATGAAATGAAAAGCCAGATGAATAAGAAGCCCTTGCTGTAGAACTGGGAACACGCAGGAAACAACAGACGAGGAAACAATATTTCAAATGTCAGGGAGCCGGGTGGGTGGTTCCAGCTGTCAACATCCACACCTCTGGGTGTTACTGTCCCCAAGACACTTACTGTGGGCTGAAATCTCACCACTTGTCTCTGGGCAGGACAAGATCTAAGTGGGAATCAATGAACCTTCCTGGTTTCTTCTCCCTGCCTGTCTGTCAGAGACCTTGCAGATGCTTCAAGAAAGCAAAGCTGTCTACTGACCGAGAATGAAGGCAGAAACCTAATTAGCTGCCTGGAAACACACCCTGGGGCGGGAGAGGCTGGGCAGTGCATGGAGTGCAGACAGGAGTCCTCCACCTGGAAGAGGAGGTGCTTCTCCTCTTCTCCCAGGCTGAGACAAGGGAGGCCTCAGAAGCTACCAGAGTTCATATGGTGGTGAATAAAAAGGAACTTCTACCTAGGAGCTGTTTTGTGCAGAAGGTCTCTCCTCTATAGTGCTGGAAGATTGCAGTCTTTGGACCAGGAGAGTAAAACTCCAGTTTTAGAACTTTTTATCGAAGGCTACCTTTCACTGAGAATACTTGTTTTACTATGCCCCCACCCTGCTTGCAAATCCAAACTTCAAGAATCTCTCTTCCCTCCATCTTTGGCCTTGAGGGAAATAAACTATCTTGAGGAATAATCATCGTGTTAGAGTAGAAGCAAAATAATAAACAAAATAATCATTGTGTTAGAGTAGAAGCCTAGGAGACAGGGCTGAGACCTGATGCAGGGGGCTGAAGATTGGGCACAGGTGTTCAAGCAAACAGCCCTTAGACAGAAGCTAACTAGAGGGCCTGATAACTACAGGCAAGAACTGGCTTCAACCGGCTTATCAGCTATCTCTGCCACTTTACATGAACTTTTGATCATTACAGTGTCATTTATAATGCAGTGTTACAATTTCTCTGTCCTTGAAATCATCATGACAGTGCCAAGACAACCATACAAAGGACAAAAATGGTGGGGAACACACTTCTAGGAATTAGTTCACAAATGCTTAGTAAAAGCCAACTGCTGAGCCTTGAATATTTCTCTTCTCAATTAGTAAGACTTCAAAACACCAAAAACCACTCCCTCCTGGTGCAGCTGCTTTTGTCAAGCCATCTGCTCTCTTTCTTGAGAGTGTACATTTGTTTCAATTAAAAAAAAAAGCTGTTGCTTGGCTTAGGTAGTGTGTCCTGAAATTCTTTTCTCCTATCACCAAGAACCTGGTAAAACCTCCACTGAGAGGCACTAACAATTGCATGTAAATGGCCAGCAATATATAGAGCTGGAAAAGCCAAGAGGAAAAACCATACAAGTTTTAGATACAATTGACATGCTCAAAATGCTCATTAAGGTGGTCAGTGAGGAAGTGATCTGTAGTTTTCCTGTATATACTTTAAAAGGTAGCCAGTAAGTGGAAGAAAGGGTCTTATGTACAAGAGCCACAAAATATATAAAACACCCAAGAATGATATTAACAAGAAATGTGTTGGAGCTTTAGTAAAAAGAGAAAAAGAAACAAGAAAACTTGCTTAGGACCACATAAAAATGAGATCAAAAGAGATTCACCACCTTCTTAGCTTGGAAGACTCTATGAAGTGTAAGATGTGAATTCCTCTAGTTTGATTTATATATTCAGTGTAAATCCTATCAACATCCTGGCAGGACTTGCTTTTGGACTTTGACAAAGGGATTCTAAAATTCATCTGGAAGAATTATTTCAATAAGAAACTGTGGAAAATCATTTCAAAAGTAATAATAATGAAGGACTTCTTTCATATAATAAAGCTACAGTAATTAACACATGAGGTACCAGGGTACAAAACACAGATAGTTCACCCTAGCCAAGAAAGAATCAAGATGTTTAAGAAATCCATGTGTACATAAGAATTTGATTTACAAAAGATCACAATTCAAATCAACTATGGCTACTCAGTTGATTTGATACAATTTATTTGGAAGATAATCTGAAAAAACATTCTTCACTATCATATAAATTACATATCCTTTGAGTGAGCAATTTTAATCCCACAAATATTTTCAAAGGATATGCATCTTAGATCTTATTCTCCAAAGCCTTTTTTTAGGGCTATTTTAGGTTCACAGCAAAATTGAGAGGAAGGTACACAGGTTTCCCATATACTCCCTGCCTCCACCCATGTATAGCCTCTTCCATTATCAATATTCCCCACCAGAATGGTGCACTTGTTGTAGTTGATGAACCTACACTGACATACCATAATCCCCAAAGTCCATAGTTTGCATTAGAGTTCACTCTTGGTGGTGTACATTCTATGGCATACATATATGGGCAATACATAAAGTTATGTATTATATACTAGAATATATGTATGTATATAATGACATGTATCCAACATTATAGTATCATACAGAGTATTTTCACTGCCATAAAAATCCTCTGTACTCTGACTAGTCACCTGCAACCCCACACCAATCCCTGGCAAACACTAATTTTTTTTTCTGTTTGCACGGTTTTGCCTTTTGCAGAATGACAATAGTTGGAATCATACAGTATGTAGACTTTTCAGATTGGCTTCTTTCACTTACTAATATGTATTTAAGCTTCCTCCCCATCTTTTCATGGATTTATACCTAATTACTTTTTGGTTCTGAATAATATTCCATAGTCTGGATGTGCCACAATTTATTTATCCACCCACCTACTGAAGGACATCTTGGTTGTTACCAGATTCTGGCAATTATGAATAAAGCTGCTGTAAACATTTGTGTGCAGGTTTTTCTGTGGACATAAGTTTTCAGCTCCTGTGGATAAAACCCAAGGAATGTAATTGTTAGATCATGTGGTATGAGTATGTTTAGTTTTGTAAGACATGGCCAGACTGCCTTCCAAAGTGGTTTCACCATTTTGCTTTCTCACCAGCAGTAAATGAGAGTTCCTGTTGCTCCACATTCTCAACAGTGTTCGGGATTTTGGCCACTATAATAGGTATGTAGTGGAATCTCATTGTGGTTTTAACTTGAATTTCCTGATGACATATAATGTGCAGCATCTTTTTGTATGCTTTTGGTCATCTGTATATCTTTTTTGGTAAGGTGTCTGTTAATGGGTCTTTGGCCCATTTTTCACTAAGGTCATTCATGTTCTTATTGTTGTGTTTTAAGAGCTCTTTGTATAATTTTGGATAACAGTTCTTTATCAGATATGTCTTTTGCAATTATTTTCGCCCAGCTTGTGACTTGTCTGCTCATTCTCTTGACATTGTCTTTTGCAGAGCAGACATTTTTCATTTCAATGAAGTCTAGCTTATCAATTCTTTCTTTGATGGATCCTGCCTCTGGTGTTGTATCTAAAATGTCATTGCCATATACAAAGTCATCTAGATTTTTTCCTCTGTTATCTTCTATGAGTTTTATAGTTTTGTGTTTTACATTTAGGTCTATGATCCATTTTGAGTTATTAATAAGTTTTACAAAGGATATAAATTCTGTGTCTAGATTCTTTTTTTTTTTTTTTGTATGTGGATGTCTAGTTGTTCCAGCACCATCTGTGGAAACAACTATCTTTTCTCCATTAGTTTGTCTTTTCTCCTCTTTCAAACATCAGTTGACTGTTTTTATGTAGGTTTATTTCTAAGTTCTCTATTCTATTCCATTGATCTATTTGTGTATTCTTTCTCCAATACCATACTATCTTGATTACTGTAGCTTTAAGTAAGTCTTGAAGTCAGCTAGTGTCAGTCCTCCAATTTTGTAGTTTTTCTTCAATATTATATTGCCTATTCTGGGACTTTTGCCTCTCCATATGAACTTTAAAATTATTTTGTCAATAACCACAAAATAACTTGCTGGGATTTTGATTGGGATTGCATTGGATGTATAGATAAAGTTGAGAAGAACTAACATCTTGACATTATTGAGTCTTCCTATCCATGATCATGGAGTATCTCTACATTATTTAACTCTTCTTTGATTTCTTTCATCAGAGTTTTTTAGTTTTTCTCATATACACTTTGCATGTATTTTGTTAGATTTATATCTATTTTATTTTTTGAGTGTTAATGCAAATAGTATTGTGTTTTTAAATTTGAAATTCTACTTGTTCATTGCCAGTATATAAGAAAATGATTGACTTTTGTATATTAACCATGTGACTTCAATGTTATTACAACTCTTATTAGTTCTGGAGGTTTTTTTGTTGTTTCATTTCAATTTTCTACACAATCATATCACCTACAAACAAAGACATTTTATTTCTTTCTTCCCAATCTGTATACCTTTTATTTTCTTTTCTTGTCTTATTGCATTAGCTAGGACTTCCAGTATGATGTTGAAAAGGAATGGTGAGAGTGTGACATCCTTCCCTTGTTCCTGATCTTAAGGGGAAGACTTCTAGTTTCTGACCATTAAGTATGATGTGTAAAAGTTGTCAGAATCAAAATAGAGTCACTTGTGTCAAATCCTCACAAAATGGAGCTGGGAAAGGCCATAAACAGGGAATTTTTATGCATGATTGCCTGATAACAAGAATTATCACAAAAGACTCTTCTAAAATCATAACTTTGCACAAAGGCTACTGCAGTCTTACTAAAAAAATCCTTGTCTTCCTTTGCCTTCCTGAATATGTCCACATAAATTTTCATTGTAATGCTCATTCCCAAATAAACTTATTATCTCTGAAGAACTCTGTTTGTTTTTTAGTTTGCCAAATGTTAGGTGGAGGTATTATTTATCAAGTTGAGAAACATATTCAATGTATTCATATTTTGTCTGACTTTGGTATTAGGTAATGTCCTCGTAGAATGAATTAGAAAGTATTCTCTATGTTTCTATTCTCTAAAAGAGATCATAGAAAATTGATATAATTTCTTTCTTAAATGCTTTGTAGAATTCATCAGTGACTCCATCTGGACCTGGTGCTTTCTGTTTTGCAAGATTATTAATTATTGATTTAATTTATTTCATAGATATAGGCCTATTCAGATTGTTTATTTCTTCTTGTGTGAATCTTAGGAGATTCTTTTTTTAAGGAATTGGTCCATTTTATCTAGGTTGTCAAATTTTGTGGGCATAGAGTTGTTCATAGTATTCCTTTATTATTCTTTTGGTGTCCTTGGTATCTGTAGTGATGAGTGATGTCCTCCTTTCATTTCTGATGTTAGTATTAATAATTGTGTCCTCTCTCTTTTTTCCTTAGTTTTCTGGCTAGAGACTTATCAATTTTATTGATCTTTCCAAAGAACCAAAAACTGGAAGTGCCTCTTGGTGTTTGTAAAATATGAAAACAACTGAAAAAATTGTTATCTGAGAATTTTAAACTAAAAACTTATGGCACACCTAAAAAATGAAATATCTTAAAGCCTTTAAATAATAGGTTATGATGTCCAAAAAATGTTTAAAAAGCAGTGTACATAGTATAGGATTCCATTTTGGTAAGTGTGTGTCTATTTTTTAAGCAATGTATGTATTTATATATATTTTAAAAAACCCTATATAACAAAAGGCTAATAGGACTCTCTGGGTGCTGTGTTGTTAAGTGACTACATTTTATTTTTCATATTGCTTTTATGGATTTTGCAAAGTGTGCTTAATGATCATGTGTGACCCAGGCAATTAAGTATTAATAAAGGCAGCTTTTGTGGAGAGGATTGAGAAGCTCTGGTTGCTAGAGTGGTTCTGCCTCATTTGCTAAACAACTGATGGCATCAAATGTCACCTAGTCATAGCACACATTTCTCCTCAGGAAAACTCTCTGTGCGATCAGAAAAGTGCTGGCAGACAGTGAAAAGTCTGAACCCAAATTTAGTTTCTTATTTGTCTTGCTTACCTGAAACCTCAGCTCCAAATTTAGAGCACAATTGTTAGGATCATCCTGTCAGGCTGTTCAGCTATGTCTGATGTCAGCGGAATACCCCTGACCTTTACACAGCCGGTGCAGGCATCAGTCATTCGAACGATACGTCTGCGCTTTTAAAACTCAGAGCAGGACGAATTGTCCTCATATAAAGACCAACTGGAGTTGGGTTCCAGGGAGGAAAAGAAAGCATTTTTATGCTCATAAACATCCATGCTGTCTCTTGTCACTAAAAGCTATGTAGCTTATATATTTCCCTTTGCCTCAAAAGCCAAGAACGTAGATCTGAATCCAGTGCACATGTAAGGAAAGTACAGGTGATGGAAAAAATCTATTTCTGCATTTTTTCACACTTTTAAAAGTGAGCCAAGGTATCTGAGGTGTCTTCCCCAGCACATGGAGGGCTACAGGCACTAAGAGTCCCAGTGGTGGTGGCTGAGGTTGAGATGGGGACACTCATATCTACCACCAGTGACACTGAGCCCTGTCATTCTGTAGCAGTCCCCTGGCTCCAGGTGTGCTGATCCTTTGTCAATGCCCCCAAACAGTCATGGCCCATCTGCCACTTCGTACACCTTGCTCTGGCTCCAGAGCCTCCCTTTGGCCCTCCTGTCCAGCCCCCTCTCCAGGCACAGAGAGTCATGGCAGCAGGCGTGCACATGTAGGGTCAGTGTGAAGACATGAACGACCCAAGGACCTTGCTCTCAGGGAATAGTCTCTCTCACTCTTTGGTTTTTCTTCTCCTTCCACCCAGAGAGTTTTCTTCTGACTGCCTCTAAACTCCCATAATATTTCACACCAGTGCCTTTCACTTAACTCTCAGCAGCAACGTCTGAGGCTCTCATTTTCTATTTCTGATGTGGCCTAACAGTCCAGGAAGGAGGGCACCTGGGTCTTAGTCCAGGTTTGTCACTAAGGGACTGGGTGACCCTGAGCAGAACAACTACCTCTCTAGGCCCCAGGAACCTCTTTTATAAAAAGGAAGGAGAAAAAAAAAAAGAAGAAAAAAACAGACAGCAGATAGCATAATGTAAACCACAGAGCACTGTTTTCTTAAGTGGGTTACACAGAACAATAAATCTGTGGGATGTTAGGAAGTGTTATAAGAAAAAAATTTTTCTGTGGTCAAATGGCCTTCATAAATGTTGGATTAAACAAAGCAAAGCAAGTTTCTTTACTGCAGGACTTTTCAGTGCTTTCAACATGATTATTCATACACAGTCTCTGAAACAGAAATACTTTATGTCATGTCCCTCAAAGTTATTTCAATACTGCATGGTGTTTTCACAGAGCCCTTTGAGGGATGGTGAGTCACACAATCTTCAGAACATGGCAGTGGAAGCTCTGTCTACTTTGTTCATAGCAGGTGCTCAATGAGTAGTTTACTAATGAATGGATGAATGAATGCATGAAAACAGCACGTTATGCACATTAGGAATTCAAAAATTATTCTCTAAGTTTAATTGAGATTCTATTACTAGTGATCTTACATGGCCTCTCCTTCATTCTATTCAGTCCATAAACAGTAGTTCTCATTGCTCATAGCTTCAGAGGCAGGGACCTGTTTGGGGTTGCCATAACAGAATACCTTCATTTCGAACAGAAATTTTAAAGAAGAAAGGCTTGTTTAGCTCTGGTTCGGCAGGCTGGGAAGCATGAGAAGCAGGGTACCGACACCCATGTGGCTTCTGAGGGGGCACCTGCTGGGTCAAATCATGGTGGAGAAGGTGAAAGGGCCGCAGACAGGTGCAGAGAGAAGACCCGAGGGGCGTCCTGGCTTTATAACAGCCCACTCTGGTGGGAACTAATCCAGTCTCGAGAGAGCAAGAACCAGTGGAGCCATTCCTGAGGGCTCCGTCCTGCCCTCCGACCTGCCCTGGACCCTAACACGAGCTCCGCGAGGCCCCACCGCCCAGCACTGCTACCCTGGGCATCAACTTCAACGTGCGTTTTGGTGGGGACGGAGCAAACCACAACAACCTGAGAGGACTTGAGCATTCGGGTGTCGTAATTTGTCACGTTTTCTTCTCAGACTAGAATTCCCAAGGCCCATCTCCCCACGCCCGTTTCCGTTCGCGTCCGTTCTTATTGCTGCATAACAGGCCACTGCAGGAGTGAGGGGTGGAAGCGACAGACATTTAGCCAGCTCGTGCCTCTGCGGCCCGGCGGAGCAGTTCTGTGGCCTGGGCCAGGCTTGGCTGACCTTGGTTGGGCTTCCTCCACATCTGTGGTCAGATGGGGGGACAGCTGGTCTCTAATGATCTAGAGTGAGCGTTACAATTTAATTGCCATTGTAACTCACAGTTTGGCAAGAGGCTGGAGGTCAACCACGGTGACGGGGCAACTGAGCCAGGCGTCTCTCGACCCTCGGTAGGGTAGCCTGGGCTTGCTCGTACAGCACGTGCAAGCATCCTCACCTCCGTCCACCCCACACTTCTCTCCTCTGAACCCTCTTTTAACCCAACTCACTGCTCTTTCTGCCCTGATGCCCAGGCCAACCTGCCCTTCAGCTCGATGGACCTTTCTGTTCTCACCCATTCAAGACTGTTACCTGCATACGCACGCCTCCCGGGTTGCCAGATTTAGCAAGTAAACATACAAGACACCATGTAAATCTGAATATTAGATAAACAACAACAACAAATTTTAGGATAAGTATGTCCCAAACATGGCATGGGACATACTTATCCTAAAAGATTATTTGCCATTTATCTGACATTCAAGTTTAACTGAGCATCCTGTATTTTTTTTATCTGGCAGCCCCACTACCATGGTTTGAATGTTTGTCCCCTCTGCAACTCACGCTGAAATTTAATTGCCGTTGTAACAGTATCAAGAGGTGGGCCCTTTAAGAGGTGATTAGACCATGAGGGCTCCACTCTCTCGGTGAGTTTCATGCCCTAATATAAAGGCTTTGGGCTGTAGTCTTTCTCTCTTCCTCTCTCTCTCATGATGCAGCAAGCAGGCCCCCACCAGATGCTAGCACTTTGATATTGGACTTCCAGACTCCGGAACTGTGAGGACATGAATTCCTGTTTATTGTAAATTACCCAGTCTCAGGTATTCTGTTATAGCACCAAAAACAGACTGAGATCCTCCCTCCCATCCCCCGCAATTCTGCAGCACAGCCTCAAGGGAGGAGAGGGCCCAGACCTGCTTCTCCCATGTGTCAGTGACCCTCCGCAACCAGCAGGGGGCAGGCCCGGCCTTGACGATGGGGCTCTGGGGCGGGGTCAACATCTTTTCTTCTCCTTGCCACTCGCCACGGGAACGGTGTGCAACAAAGCACAGGCTGAGAGTGCCGGATATTTGAGGGATCCCAAGTACTGGGAGAAGCATTTTTCTGCCCCCAAACATTAAGCTGATCAAGACATCACCGCTGACTCAGTACTCTATTTGCTACTGAAGTCAATGGACTTCCCAGCCTAGGTTTGCTTGACATTATTTAACCCTGTAGCACTCCGAACCCTTTGATAGGCGTTTCAAATTGGTGGCCCACAAACTGAACCAGGCTGTAGATGTGGGATATCTCACACCACAGGATATATACACATATGCCATATACATACACATATACATGTGTGTACACACACATATAATATATATATATATATATTATATATAAACATGCTCTCATCTCTGGCTCTGTCTTCACACAGGAGAAAGTTCACCTTTCTCACTAACTTCCTGAAGTCTCCATGTAGCCACAGTGGTAGGTCTGTCCCGGTCTGAGCCCTTCAAGCAGGCTTGGTCGTCCCTCCGTCTGACTGTGGGGGAGGCTTTCTTCCTCTCACGGGCAGCCAGGGCAGGACAGCACCCTGGTCACACATTCAGCACGGGGCGCTAGGGTAAACGTGTTCTTCCTCACTCTGCCTTCGGCCTACGTCCCTATCTCACACTCCTCGGTCCTCTCACCTGCCACTGGCTTTCTGTCTTGGGCCTCTTAGTGGTACAATCCAAGAGTTAGGTTTGTGGGCTTTGGGGAAAATAGGCCGCCTTGGGTCTCAGGCCTATGTCGGGAGGCCCGGCTCCGCTAACCAGGGTTTTGTAAACGGTCTTGGTTCAAAGCCATAGCCAACAATATTAAAACTTTGGATTCCCATTCGTCCTTTGCACCTTGTTCATACATCACCATTAGTAAACTCCTGGAGAGGTAGGGCTGTGCATTGGAGCAGGACAGGGGTGTTTCCGGATTCCTGCCCTATTACAATCTTAATAGCACACTGTTTTTTTAACACATCAATGAATAAAGACAAAATAAAAACCCTGTTCTACAATGTTGAAAGACCCAGAAAAGAAGTAACAACATATCTTACTACCAAAGGCCACCTCACATCACAGGATATATATACATATACCATATACATATATGTGTGTGAACACACACATATATATAAAATCTCCTATTATTTATATATATATCCTGTTATATGTAAATGTAATTAGCTCACAAACATGGAGACAGAAAAGTTCAAAATCTGCAGAACCAATGCCCCAATTTGAGTCTGAAGGCCAGAGCTGCTACAGATCTAGGTAGAGTCAATGTTGCAGTTTGAAGGCTATTACAGGAGAATTCTCCCTTACTTGGGGGAGGGTCAGCCTTTTGTTCTATTCAGGCCTCCAACTGATCAGTTGAGTCCAACCTACATAATGCTGGGTGGTCTGCTCGGTCTGGCCTACTGATTTAAATGTTAATCTCATCCAAAAACACCCTCACAGAAACACATAGAATAATGTTTAACCAAATATCTGGGCACCCTATGGCTCAGTCAAGTTGACACATAAAATTAGCCATCGTATAGGGTGATCACAGCTGGCACAGGCATCACAGATTGGGTTTCCTTTGCTCTACTAAGAATATATCTTGCTTCTGACTATGACAGAAAAGCTGGCATTAGATTAACCCTTCCTTAAGAAAACTATAAAAGATGAATAAAATACAAATATAGATGGCTGAAGGACTGTAGCACAATGAGGAACACTATGACTTAAGAATGGGGGGAAGATTCTAGAGAGAAGGGAACCGCATTGAAGTGAGGCTTACATTTGCTGCTGACTTTTCCCTCTGGGACTTTTGCTGGTTTGTGGGCTGAGGCATAGACATGACCAGAAAGCAGTGGCTTGGAGCCTATAATAGTGTCACCGGGCTGGAGAAACAAAAGTTGGAGTTCAGAGCCAACAAAGAGTTAGGATTCAAGGGACCAAGATTCTAGAGAAAAGAGAACCATAAGAAAGTGGATCCAGTGTTCTGTATGCTGCTTCCTTTGAAGGAAATTTTCTGACTCCTGGGTGGGGCAAGTGTGTGATAAGATATGAATGATCATGAGTGAGCCACCACTGAAAGGGCAGAGACCTTAGCAGCTCACAGTACCGACCAGACAAAAATTGGTATATAAACATGTCAATGGGATGGGGCCCTGGGATATAGCCCAAGCTTTCAGTTGACACCTCCTAAAGACTACGTCTTAGGGGCAAGGCAAAAAGAAACAAACCAACCTCAAGAAGACTGGAACCAAACCTTAACTAGATCAAGGAAATCTTTCTATACTCTGTCTGAGAGAAGAAAATAAGTTCTTTGCTTGAGGAATATAATATTACTGAAAGCCACTTCATTTTTGATATACACTGTCTGGAACTCATTAAAAAGTGATCAGGCATTGTAGGTAATAAGAAAAATGACTGAAAACTAAGAGGAAAAAAATAGACAATAGAGGTTCACAGGTGATCTAGAAATTGGAATTTATCAAACATAGACTTTCAAATAGCCCTGATTATTTTGTGTAATAAAATAGAAGAACAGATGAAGAATTTCTTCAATAACAGGAATACATAAAAAAAGAATTGAATAAAAGTCATAGTACTAAAAATTAAAATAACTTAAATTCAGAATTCAATAGATTCATCTAACATCAGGTCAAACACATCAGAAGAGAGTGGAAGTGGAAGACAGACAGGTAGAAAATGTCCAGATTAAACTCAAAAAGAAAAGAGATAGAAAATGCAGAAAAGAATGTTAGAGACATGAGGCATGATGAAAACATTCCCCATATGTGCAGCTGTGGTCCCAGAGAAAGAAGAGAAAAGGGAATAGAAGCAATTTTCAAAGAGAGAATGTCTGAGAGTTTTCTAAAACAGACATCAAATCTCACATTCAAGAAGTTATAGGAACCCCAAGCAGGATTAATACTAAAATACTATACATTTGGAAACAGATGAAAGACAAAAACAAAGCAAAATTTTTTAATACAGCCAAAGGAAAAAATCCATTACCTTATAAGGATAATAATAGGACTTATAGATAACTTTTCAAACCAGACAGTGAAAGTCAAAATACAATGGGGGGTGACATCTTTATGACACAGAAAGAAAGTGTCTGGCTACTTGAATTTCTATACCCAGTAAAAATATCCTTCAAGGCAGAACAAAGATGTTTTCAGATGACTCAGTCTGGCTTTTATTAGGAAAACAGAAGCACTGTGGGCATTTTTGTAATAAAGGGTTTTAATATAGGAATTGGGACTTATCTAAGTGTGGGAGGCATAAAAGTCTGGAAGGCTTCAGCTGGAAAAACAGAGAGTCACCAGCCAGGTTAGCCAGAACTTCTAGAGTGGGTAGGATAACAAACAAACACTGAAAGCAAAACAAAACACAAACAAGCAAAGCACCTCTGGAAAACAAAGCTGGAGGACTTGACAATATCAAGACTTCTAAAGCTACATTCATTAAGATGGCGTGGCGCTGACACAACAAAAGACAAATAGTTCAATAGAATTGTGAAATAGAAAGTCTAGAAATAGACCCACCCCCACACAGTGCTTAATGTTTCACACTTATGCCTTCATTTCATTTTCATAAGAATTCTGTAAAGTGGGTTTTGGACTTTCCATTTTGCAGAGTAAACTGAGGCACAAAGGGAAAAGCAATGTAACCAAGGTTGCCCAGGGGGTGGCAGGGTGTAAGTAAGGAGAGTCCAGGAAGCCTGCCTCAACTGGCCTCCCAGAAGACCAGAGAGAGAGAGTGCTGGCTGCAGAGCTTGGGATAGAGCAGAGTCCATCCACTGAACCTTCGCACAAGGCTTAGCGCCCCTGTGTGCCGCGTCCTTCACCACGCTGTTCGCTCCCTTCATTCCACTGTGGGACATAACTCCTCCCTCCCAGCATTAAGGTAGAAAAGGTGTTTTGCTGCTCATTTGTGCCACTTCCTATACCAGGGACAAATGAAGGGCATATCCCTGTCCTCAGTATGTGCTTCTTAAACCACCGATTTTCCACCCCTGCTTCTGGGTCTTTCCCTAGAAGGTCTTTGTCCAGTGCTCCTGCTCACGTGGTTTCTCCTCCCTCTGACTTCCTCTGGCCCTGGGAGTCAGGTCCTCGCAGAGTGGCAGCCAGTGAGATGCGGCCGGATGGCTTTCGAATTGTGCTCACGTGAGGAAGTGTGGCAGAGAGGTTAGGCATTTAGGCTGTGGAGATGAACAGCCAGCATTCAAATCCAGGCTCTGCCATAGGCTAGCACATTGTGCCTCGGTTTCCCGATCTGTAAGATGGAGATGTATCAGTAGCTCCCCCTCTCATGGTTGTTGGGAATAGTCTCAATCAAGTGCCACTTTTTCAGAAGAGATGACAGGCAGGCATCTTGCCATCGCTGTGGCTCCCCTTCATCAGGAAGGATGCTGTGGACACATTGCAGCCTTGGGCTTAATTAAATCCAGCTTCCCCACCAGCGATCCACTTTGTCCCCGCCAGAGGGGCCGGCTGCCTCTCCATGTCCACCACGGAGACTTTCCTGGGCATATTCTTGACCACAGAGGATTCGTCCCCGCCTTTCTCATATAGTGCATGCACTTTACTTATTTGTTTTTTCCCATCTGCTTTCCCCCTCTGGAGTGCAAGCCCCCGAAGGCAGGGCTTACTGACTGTTTTGTTCCCTGTTGCATTCCTAGTATTTAATAACGAGCCTGTGCAGAAGTGCCAGGTGAGTGGACCACGCGTGCAGCGTGGTCGGGTGGACCTCACAGTGCAGTGAGTCCTGGCTGCCCCTCCCCGTGGCCTCAGCCCACCCGCTCTCACCATGCCCAGCTGTCAGATCCTTCCTTGTCACCACTGTGCCCACATCCACATCTGCCCGCAGGCCCACAGCTGCTCCCACGGTCTACAGGACCAAGCCCACACTCCTTCCCCAGGCACCCAGAGCCTCCAAACTGCACTGCCGATCACGTCTCCAGCACCACCTTCCACTGTGCTCTGCCTGCACTGTCTGTGGCTGCAGAGCTGGCTTTCTCTCATTTTATGGAACATAGCTTTTCCTTTCTTTCCCCAGTGGCCTTTGCCCATAGCATCTCTGCCCTGCCCTCCCCCAAGCTGTCCTGCCCTTTTCTCCTTGTTTAAGGCTTACCTGGTTTTCAAGATCCAAGACCCACCTCCTTGGGGTGGGGGTGGGAGTTCTACCACATGGTACCTTTGGGGAAGGCTCCTCCCTAGGCATGCACCACCTACAGCACCCTCTAGTGGTGGGCATTGTCATGTGCATGCAGCCCAGATGGCGTCCCTTTGTTTTCTTCCCATGAAGGCCTCCTGGAGCAGCAAGCCTTGGAGGCTCGGACTTCCAGTCTCTGAAGTCCCTGTTGCCACCGAGCACGGCCCCCAGTCCACCCCACTGGCTCTGCCCTCTGCCCATCATCCCTCCTGGTCGTGTTGGCCTTCCCATTTTCTTTGGTCTTGGGTCCGCCTGGGCTCTGACACTCTTTTCTTGCTGCTTGCATTTGGCCTCCCCTGCTAGGTTGACCTGTTGTTGCATCTGCCCATGCTCATACCCCCTTCTCTATGAGGAGCATGGCTTGGTGCTGCCCCAGGTCCCAGCTCCTCCCAAGGCTATCCAACCCCTGACATCTGGGCGATGGCATTTCAGGACAACTTGGCTGTACAGCCAGATTGGCCACTTGAGGGGAGGGACTCACTTATTCCTCCTGATGCTTCTGTGCCTTTTAACGTGACTCTTACCCAGGCTATGCTCAGCAAGTATCTACGATGGCGGCGGTGGTGGCAGATGTCTCCTGGGAGGCCATAGCAGGAGGGCTGTTCTCATATTCAGCTTTCCAACCACAGCTAACACCAGATTTGAGATAGTCATCAGTGAACGGCTCGAAGCTGCTCTGGGAACACATGGCTCCTCCGTGTTCACAAACCCAAGGTCAACTTTATTGGAATCTCGTCACACTGATGCACTGGCCCACACAGCAGGGTTGCAGGGTGGTGCTGGCCCACCTGTTTGGTTAGGGGAGAGGTAAGACCCCTCCCCCCCCCCCCCCAGGCCTCCCACCGCAGTCACCTTGCGGCTGGGTTGACAACTTTTCCCAGGAAGAGCAAGCTCTGGGTGGTCACCTCCCACAGGAGCAAGAGGAACGGCCTGCTGAAATGAGCAGGCGGGGCTGAGGTCGCGTTCAGGGCCGGCGGCTGGGAGAGGAGGCCTGAAGCAGCGGCTGCCTCGGTGCCCTTCTCATTCATGGCCACTGCTGCCTTGTGTGACACCTACAAGGAGAGAAGAAGGGACAGGGACAGTGGCATTCGTGGGCCTTCGAGGGTCAGGTAGTGCCTTCTGCAGCCCCGGGGAGGCGGAGGTGGGGCTACCCCACTTCCGCCCTGTGGGCCCTGTCTGCCTGCATGTAACTCCAGCCTGCACTTCATTTCCCAGCTCTCTCCACCTTCTCCTCTGTCACGTCCCGAGGGCTTGCCCTGGCAGCGTGGGCCAGAGACACGAGGGCCTGAGTCAGGCTGAGGGCTGCCGAGCGGGCACCAGGCTGCAAAGCCCAACAGCGACTTCTAGGAGCATTTCTCAGGCACCTGAGTGCATGTGGCCCAGCCTTTGGTGTCATTTTCTGCTATGAGCTGCACTTAAGCTCTCTAAGCCTCAGTTTTCTCATCTTTAAAGTGGCTTGCCCAGCCTAAATCCACAGCGCTCAGAATGAGCTCAGTGGAACCAGTTATGAGAAGTGCCAAGTCCTCTCCCGGCCTCCATATGAGGACTCTTCTTCTTCTTCTTTCTCTTTTAACCTCATTTTCACACAGCTTCCTAGGAAGAAAGGATTCTGAGGCTAAAAAAAAAAGTTGAAAAAACATTGGCCTTGATGATCCCTTTCATTTCTAAAAAGCTCTATGAAAAGATAAATCTAGCATTTAAGGTCACTGTGAAAAAGATTCTTTAAAAAACTAAACTATTTCTCTTCCCTCTTGTTCCCCTCCCAACACACACACACACACACACACACGCACGCGCGCGCACACACACGCACACACGCGCGCACACACACGCGCGCACACACACACACACATGCCACGTGCCTGTTGCCTCAGTTGCACGTTCAACCCCCAGCAGATCCTTCCCAAATAAAAGACAATACTTTCCTTATGAAGCTCCTAACACAGACTCGTATGGTAATGAACAACTATACCCTAAAACAAAAAGGACAGCCACAGCTCAGGGACGGGCCTTTGCTGCCTCCCCTTCTGTGGAAGAACACACGATTATCCCCAAATATTCACTGTCCCTTCCTGTGAGAAGGTTTTCAGTCTTTGCCCTTTCCACCAGACTGTCTGTGCTTCCTGCAGGGGAAAACAAGCCCCTTGCCAGGGACAATGGTCTTGATTGTGAGACTGGCTGTAGCCAACGGGATGGGAGTGGCCACGGCACAGGCCACGTGTTTGGGGAAGTGTTTGGAGCCACCGCACGACCTCTCTTGCTTTCCCTGCTGTGAGAATGGCATGTTCCAAGTAGGGGCTTCTGCTTTGACCCACATCCTGCAGAGGAGATGTGTGCAGCAGCTCTGTAGCCAGTTCGGTAACCGGCTTCTGATGGGTTATAGGAGCAGGAAATTAGCCTTTGTTGTGGCAAGGCACTGGGTGTGGGGGATATTTTGTTACCGCAGCAGAGATGACCAGAGATGCACCTGCCCTGGGAGGAAGTACGGGGCATAAAAATAAAGCTATCCCACGCCTGCAGAAATCCCAGCTCACGGATGACCCCGAATGAGCATCCACTCTGTGCAGAGCCCTGTGTTCCGGCTCTGAGGAATCTAGTGATCTAGAAGAAGGGGGTGGAGAGGGAGTTGCCCATGGGGAGAGGCCTTAAAGATTGTGCTATTGAAGAATCCGAATAGGAAAAGAGCAGGGAACCTGACTTTCAAATGTATCATATGTCAAAGGAGAAAGACCCGCCCGCCCCACATGCAGCGCCATACCCTGGAGATGGTTCTGTTGAGCTGCCCAGTGAGCCCTGATAAGTCGGCTTCCGAGTTGAATATGTTGGCGAGACCAATCCGCGGAAGTACCTCTTCCAGGTTATACGTCCCAGCAATTGAAAACCTTGGCAAATGCAAATCCAACAGACTGGAGAGAGAATCACAGAGAAACGACACTGTGTCATTATATGTTCTTTCCTTGCTCTGTTTGTGAGCAGCCTAAGCCGTGGGAGAGATGAGTGTTTCCCAGCGTGAGAGGCAATCGGTCCTCCCACGACATTCCTTGCTCTGGCAGAACATTCTACTGCCCATTCCCAGAGCTCCCTTCTCTTGGACCTCATGGCGCATCTTGTGGCTGGATCGGAGAAGACTCCTGGCACAGTTTTATGTCTTCACCGTCCACATCACACTTAACAGAGGGCTTCCTCTGCAGAGGGTGCCAAATGCTGGCCAGGGTTTAACAAGGCTTACGGATTAAATCCACAGAATGAATGATCGTGTGAGGTAAATACTGTTAACATTTTCCTACCCCTCCACCTCTGAACTGTATCCTAAATCCGTCTACCGGCATCTCCCTGATACAAGCCACCATCATCTCACCTGTCTGAGCCTCAGTTCCCTCATCTGTAAAATGGGATAGTGATGCCCACTCCGTGGGGTCTGATGAGAGGTCATGTGAGCAAGACGTGGGCACGAATCAATAGAACGGCTCTCCTTCGACTCACTGACCTGCCTTTACCATCGGATTGCCTCGTTCCCTGGGTTAGGTTCAGAAATTTCTTTGGATCCAGAGCAAATCTGTCTTTTTCTCCCCGGGATGATTCTTCTCCTTAATTATTGCTTGACAGTTGCCCAGACCCCTGCAAGCTTGACTAGTTAATAACCAAGTTGGAGACTTCTGTCTCTGACGAATTCAGATTAGAGAATCTAATTAAGGTCAGAGAATTGTCAGTTTAACTCCCGAGCAATGTGAGAGTCCAGATGCCTAACTGAAGCTGGAGGACCTCCTGGCCTGCTTGACCAATTGTCCCGGGGCAGGGGGAGCCCCTGCCCAGTGTGGTGGGGGTGGGGGGTTCAGTGGAGTCTGGTTTTGCATGAGGGCATCTGAGAGCAAGCCAAACGCACAGTAGGTGTGCCGCAAATGTGAATAAATGAGTGGTGTGTGCCAGGAAGCATGATTGCCCTGGCAAGCTAGCTGTCCCACATCTGAGTAGCAGGAAACCTGGCACAGTCTGAAGTGCTCATGCCGGAAAGCCCATGAAAATGCCTACTGTGGTGTCAGAACCCTCCAGCGCAGGCAGCATGTGAGGTTTAGAAGAGTAACTTGGCTTGGTTTTTGCTTTTAGAAGGTCAAAGTGAGGAGCAGTCAAACCAAACCCTTCCTGAGGGAAAATCTACTAGTCTAGAAGATCCTGTGGTTCTCCCTCTTGTGGTGGGGGAAAGGAGCAGGCTTACCCCAAAGGAGCTAGAGACTGTGGGGCTGAATTTATTGACTGACTAGAGCTGCATGGATTCACAGACAACAGGGATAATCTCTTAAATCCTGCCCTCTCCCCCAGGCCTGTACTTCTTATTTGGTGCTTTAATCTCCATCCCAAATACAAAACACCCTTTCTCTATCCCAGGCACCTCAGCGTGGATGGGGCATGGAAAGAAGTCACCTGTGGGTATGGGGCAGGTGTGGCTGGTGCTCACCAGACTGTGGTAGTTTAAAGGTGGCCATTAGGGGGTGGTGTTTATGACCCTCCCCTTTTATCTGGGTGGGCTCTGAGATTGGTCTGACCAACACAGCATGGCACAAGTGCCATTTTGCTCATTTCTGGTCCCAGGCCTTAAGAGAGGTGGCTTTCAATACCTATCTTTCAGATCACTGTCTTGGAGCCCTTAGCTGCCATATACTGACATCAACTATGTTGAGCTGCTGAGCCTGAGCTAGCCTTGAAGAGACACTGCCTGGGAAGAACAATGCATGCTCAGCCCTAATTTCTTCCAGCCTGCCCAGCTCAGGCACTAGACACAGGAGCCAAGGAGCCTTCAGTGGCTCAAGCCCCAGTGACCATCTGTCCCAATGCATGAAAACCGCTCAGCTGAGCCCAGTTAACCCACAGCATCAAGGATGGTAGTTGTTTAAGCTATTCATTTTGGGGTGGCTTGTTATGCAGCAAGAGGTAATTAGAACTCAGTACCAGATTTCATCCCAGAGCACCCCATAAAAGAAGATGCACCCCAAGAAGGGGTTAGCTGTGAAATCTGTCTAGGAAAACCAGGAAAAGCTGAAATTGCCATTACAAAACCACAAACCAAAAGCAAGGGAGATGGAAGGGGATAGGTGAGAGATCACATAAAATTGGCACTTCTTGATATTTAACTTCTTAAAGTATTTTAATCAAAAAAGGAGCACCTTTTAAAAATACACACTGTTCTGTAGAAGTCATGATTATTCTTAATACTTGTCCTTGGTCTGATTTTTTGGCTACACTTAACCACCATCTGATAGGGACAAAGAGGGAACCAAGAGGGCAGGAGGCTGGGACAGACCCTAGAAAGACATAAAATTAGTAACAGTTGGTGCCCTGTGAGCACCTCTCATGTTCCACGTACCAGCATAAATTCTCCATTAAGTATTAACTCAATTAACCCTCTGAGGAACCCAATGAGGTAGGTGATCATGTCCTTATTTCCACAGTTGAGGAAATCTGAGCCCAAAGATGTGAGGAAATGACCAAGATCACCATGCAGCAAAGGGCAAGACGGGGAGTAAGCCACGGCCAGACACCGGGCTTTTGCGACTGGAGCTGGTTGGGACCTGCTGGAGCTCTTGAGCAAGGTCACCCCGAGTCTTTCTGCTCTGACACTTACCTGGGCAGGAACAACTGGCCCCATTTTCTCAGGGTCTCTGGCTGCAGAGCGGCCTCCACCTGCCTCATTTTCCCCGGGTCCGGGAGGATTAGAAGCGCCAGGGCGTTTCCGCTGTACTCTATCTGGAGGACGGTGCAAGCCACCTCCTGGTCGTACAGGAATCTGTGCATTTCCTTTTGGTGCATCATGGGGACCTGGAGAGAGGTCCTCTCGTCCACAAAGAAGCTCTCCTGCTTCTGGGTCTGGTAGCGATGGAAAGGATGCTTCCACTTGGCTTAGGACACAAAACCCATAAGACCATGAGAACACAGCCCGAGAGAGCGACTCTGGGCAGACGGACACAGAGCCACACTGGTCGGATGACTTCCTCTTGGGTATAGTAAGCATGAGGCAAGGGCGTGGTGCGGATACAGAACTACGAGGCTAGAATCTAGGCCTGGCTCAGCCACTAGAGCAAGTCTCCACGGTTTGAGCCCTAAGGAACTATGATTTTGTTTCATTTCAGAGGAACTTAGCCTTTGAGAAGCCGAATGTTATTCCCTTTTACTAAGCACCTTCCACGTGCAAGGTATTATCTCTGTTAATCATCACAAATGCTAATAACAAACAAGTGTTATTATCCCCATATTAGGAGTGAGCAAGCTGAGTCTTTGTGAATTTATTTAAACATCCCAGTTTTCAGAGCTGTGAAATGGCTGAGCTGGGGTGGGTGACCTGACTCTGACCCCACGGCTCAGGTCATTTGGAAAACTCAGCCAAGCTCCCTCCAGAACACAACCTTCAGCAGAGAAGCTCAAGAGCTTCTTCCTTCACACCCTATCAACTCCTCAATCCTCAAACTGAAAAAGGAGAAAGAATGTAGTTGATAAAATGGAATGCACAATACAAAAGCCCGTACATTGTAGTTAGAAACGTCACAGTCACGTCCACAGCGTAGTGTCTTCCCTCTTACCTCTTACAATCTTCCCCACAACCACCTGTGGTGAGCACTGGTCTCGATGACGGGCAGGGTTGGGGGTAGCTGGTCATCCTCCCCCCATGCCCACACCAATCCAGTCAATGACCAAGCATAGCTGATTCTACCTCCAAAGCCACAATGTTACTCAGGGCCACCATTGCAACTTACTTTGGACCACTTTGAGAACCTCCTGTCTCTCCTCTCCCACCTTTTCTCCCCTCCAAACCATCTTCTAAATCAGGGGTCCTCAAACTTTTTAAACAGGGGGCCAGTTCACTGTCCCTCAGACCGTTGGAGGGCCATTAGAGAGTACGGTGCACATTCCACACATGCGCACTGTGGGCCCGGGACAAGTCGGCTGCTAAGCAGGACAGGCAGCGGTGGCACAAACACCCAGTGGGCCAGATAAATGTCCTCAGCTGGCTGCATGTGGCCCGTGGGCCACAGTTTGAGGATGCCTGTTCTAAATTGTGGCCAGACTGATCTTCCTGAAACAGATGTGATCATTTTCCTTCATGCTTAAGGCTCTTTGGCAATTCTGAGATTCCCTGGATAAAGTGTAGGGTGCTCAGCACGGCCTCGCTTCTCTCTGCACCACAACCCCGGGCCTCCCTCCGGGCATCCTCCATCATGTCTGATGTTTCAGCCCCACTAAGTTCGTTTCAGTTCTTTGAAAATACAATGGTTTCTCTTTCCCTGGACATTTATACATGCTATTGTTTTCCATTTGAATTTGCCTTCTTCTCCCAAGACTCTTCATCTGAGTAGATGTGACTCATTCTTCATGTCTGAGCCTAGGTGGCTTTTTCCCCAGGAAGCTTCCCTCCTCCCCAAGTCTTGGTGGGTGTTTGCTTTCAGAGCCTTGTGACACCCATTCCCACCCAAGAGGAGCATCACTGCCCGCTGAGCTACACTGCCTCTTTACATATTCCCGACCCACATGGGACTTGAGCTACACAAGGGTGGAAAAACTCTATTCATAGGTCCTCCCGAGAGGCTAGCAAGGAACCTGTTGGCTGTCTCTGCAATCGCAGCATGCACTTGCGGCGGAGGTGGCGATAGCCCCAAGTCAGCCCTCACCTTTGAAGAAGATGTAATTGGAGAGAACCATGAGCGTGTCCTGCTTGAACTCCTGCAGGCAGTCCTCGATTTGCCCGTATGTTTGCTTCCTCACGTACTCATTAATCTGCCTCCCGGTTGTGACAGAATCCGTGAAGTTGGCAGAAAAGGCAAAAGCTCCATACAGCTCCTTGATGCTGTCCAAAAACTGCTGCTGAGGCTTTAGCTGCTTGTCGAGGAACAGGGAGCTGCCGACCTTTAGTTCCAGTTTGGGGCTGGGCAGGTCCAGGGTGCGGATGAGGCTCTGGAAGCCCCGGTGGATGTCGGCCTCTGGGGTTTCTGTGAGGTTGAAGCCGAGGCCCTCCAGGATCTGGGTCGAGGTGTTAGCCTGGGCCCCAAGAGAAAGCAGGGCCAGAGTGGCAGCGATGCTCACCGGGGAGAAGAAGACATTGCCGGGGCTGTCTGCTGCCAGCTGCTTATACAAACGCAGGGCGAAGTTGGTAATGGTGGGCGTGATTTTGTGGTAGGCAGGAGCTGGCTCTGAGAGCTGGTGGCTGGAGGGCTGCAGGCCCCCAAGACTCTTTTCTCCATGGGCAGGAAGGGGCTGACACTGGACAGAGGCCAGGATTCCTGCTCCCAGCAGCCACAGCCAAGCTGGCCCCATTCTCTGAAAATAAGAGGGTGAACATGTCAGCCTTCTTCATAAATAACACACGGTTCTCCATTGCTTGTACAACAAACCCCACCGTTCACACTGTACCTCACCAGGGTACTATGAGGGGCACTGCAGAGGACAGGGTGGTGGATGAGTGGTTAGGACTCTGGACACCTTCCTCCAAGACTTCAGTCAGGGCAGCAGCCTTTATCTGCTTTGCATATTGATTGGGCTCCAAGATTTTTTGTGCAAAGGACTCTGGGCTATAAACAAAACAACTTCCATAGCCTGCCTTCCTTCCTTCCTTCCTTCCTTCCTTCCTTCCTCCTCCCTCCTCCTCCCTCCCTCCCTTCCTTCCTTCCTCTCTTTTCTTTCTTTTTTCCAGTTATTCCTTCAATGACTTTTCAATGAAAGTTAATCATTCATTAACTGTCAAGTGTCTATGCAGTCCAAGGAATGCACTAGGTCCTCGGTAACCAGTAGGGGAAGGAAGTAAACATAATTCTTGATCTCATAAAGCTTAGGGCCTTGCTGACACTAGTTTAGGTGACACTCAGTAGCTAAATAAGCAAATATATATGGGATTACAAATCAAGAAGAATGGTACGGAGCAAACGTTCCAGATGCTCTGCCATTGAGTAATGCTGGGCCTTCCTCGGCCCTAGGCATGGCCATTAGGCAGCTGCTGAGACCTCTGGATTTGTCAATGTGGGTGTAGGGAAGTTATCTGCTGTGTGTTGAATCGTGTCTGCCCAAGACTCACATGCTGAACTCCCAACCCCTAGTACTTCAGAGTGTAATTTTGTTTGAAAGTAAGATAATTTCAGATGTCATTAGTTAAGATGAGGTCACTGGAGAAGGCTCCTAATCCAATATGACTGGCGTCCCTATAAGGAAGGAAATTTGGGCACAGACATGCCCACGGGGAGGATACCATGTGAAGAGGAAGGCAGAGACCAGGGTGATCGGCTAGAAGCCAAGGAATGCCGAAGATTGCCAGCAAACTAGGAGGGAGACGTGGGACAAACCCTCCCTCACAGCCCCCACAAGGAACCAACCCTGCCAACTTGCTTTGTGCCACATATCCCTAACACAGTGGCCGTGCACTGCTGGCCACCCCATCCTTGCTTTTAGTTTGTCCTGATAACATCTATATCTTAACTGGCACCTTTAATGTTTTTTGTCCAAATCTGTGACTTCTGGATCCATTACAAGTGCCATGACGGGGCAGGAGAGATCATATTTTTGCAGATAGTTTATAGCTCTGGGTGTCCTAAATACCTCACCAAACCCAAAGGCCAGCTGAAGCGAGGGACAAATGCAGCCTCATTATCTGTCGTGTGGAAACCTGTTTGCTGGTCAAAGTCCCGTGGGCACTGACGTCCCCAAGGCCACGTCCTCCCTCCTCCAGCACAGCTCAGTGTGGGCTCGCTTAATGACAGTTTCCTTACACTTTGGATATGCTTTCTGCTGGACAATTGGGAAGATGAAAAACAATTTAAAAATTGGTCTGCCCCTGGGTAAAATAAGAAAGCAGCTGTGATGAAACTATTTCTAGTGTATTCTTTTTATCCTATTGAATTCAACACCATTTTCTATCGAGCTGCACTCCAAGGACCTCCAGATTGCAGAAGGATCTGTTTCCCACAGGGGACCGAATTGTAAGTCAGGGGCCTGGGTTTGAATCAAGGCTCTGCAGTAACTCGCTGTGTGACACTGTGCAAAGGAACCTCTCTGACATTGCAACGTGCAGTCCAGTCGGTAAGGCCTCCCCCCGGGGGGGAGGGGCGTGTGAGGATTATACAACATATAAAGTGTTAAAGGCACCAGTTTTCTTCCCTTTCTACCACAGCTGTGTGTAATGTTATCCAATTTCTTTATTAATCCTTTTTTTTCCAGAAAGATCCTAGGGGAAAATTAAGAACGTTATGCATGAATTATAATCTCACTTATTAAGAGTTTGTTAAGTGATGGGGATATTAGATCTATTTTATCACTGGCTCCCAACAAAAGTGAGGGAGGGGTGTGTAAGGGGGTGGTAATTCAGATCATCTCAAGGACTGGAGGAGGGGTGATACCGGGGGTCAGTGGGGGAGAAGGAGGTCAGTGGGGGAGGATCGGGCAGCCCAAAGCTCTTGAAATGCCCCAGCAGCCACCTGCAATGACCCACCCAACTACCGGCAGTGCCTTTGTTGAGAAGCACTAGCTTTATCTTCCTTAGTTTGATCCTCTGAGAGCCTTAAGCCTTAGGGTTATCTTATCATCCCGCTCTACACCTGGGACAACTGACTCAGCGTCAGGACACACACCTGCACCTGCGAGAGGCAGGGTAAGGTTCAGGTTCCAGAGCAGGGCTCCTAAGCACAGCCCTTTCCACATAACTGAGCTTCTGGTAAATTTGCTACAGCAACATTGTCATTTTGCTTTGGGTTGTATTGTTCTGGGTTTTTTTTGTTTTTCTTTTCGCCTAACTGCCAGGAATACTTGGGGGGGCCCTCTCAAAACTCCTGAAGGCCACATTTTCCATAAAAAGTGATTGAGAACCTGAGGTTCCTCCTTCAGGATTCAGAGGCAGTGCACAGCTGCATTTTTGTCTTCAGGAGACCTACTTTTGTCATCCCTGCCACCAAAGCCAGCGGGGGAGGGGGGAGGGAGAGGGGGAGGGGGGAGGGAGGGGAGCCCTGTCCCTGCCTGCGTCTGGGCACAGGCACAGTACTCATGGAGCAGAGTCACCTACGAGCGGGGCCTGGGTCCTCAGCACCGCGTCCCTCCTACCCACAGGGAAACGGTGTTCGGAGGTCACGGCAGCCTGGTCAATATTTGTCAGGGCAATTCCTGGAACTGGTGTGAAGACAACGCGTAGGGAACAGGAAGGGATCTTTTCCTCAGAGCGTGTGCCGGGCTGCCAGTCCCGCAAACAGAGGAGCGCACTGCGATTGGGGATCCGGCCGGGTTTGGGGGTGTTCTGGTGACGGTGATGGCGGCGGGCTGGTGGCAAGGTCGCTGCTGCTGCTGCCTGCATGGAGCTTTGTGCCATCCCGGCTGTGTTCTTAGCTGGTCACCCTCACGATAAGAACATGAGAGGGTAGTACCTTTAGACAGTCTTAAAAAAAAAAAAAAAAAAAAAAGATAGTACCTTTAGACAGTCTTAAAAAAAAAAAAAAAAAAGAACATGAGAGGGGCACAGACAGGCGGGAAACCGAGGCTCTGCCAGGTTCAGTAACTTGCTCACTATGAGGAGGGCGGAACCTTCCTATAATGCTGTAAAGATCATTCTTGATATTCTGTGACTCATGATTTTGCATCTTGAAATCTTGGGCCAAACTCATGGGCACAGACGATTAGGGTCACGCCATCTCTGTGTCTTCGCAGTTTCACAAACCTTCCCACCGCAAGCCCCGCCCTCTGTGTCTCGCTTCCTGCCCAAGGCGACGATGTCCCCACCTAACTACTCCCACCCCTGAAGGCTTGCAGGCCTTCCCCTGTGCTCCTCCCGCCTGCCTCCCCCCCTCCCCGCCCCGTGTGGCCCTGTGTGGTGGACGTGCCCCTCCTCTTGGGTCCTCCAAGGAGTAACCTCTTCCTCCAAGGGCAGTTGTCTCTGTGTCTGCCATCTCGCCACACAGGACTAAAACGAATTTCGAAACAAAATGCCAGGTACGTCTTATCTCAGAAATGGATTCCGGAGCTCACCAAGCCCACAGACCATGTTCGACGGCGGTTCTCATGCAGGCTTGTTAACGCAAGCCGGAATGGGCAGCAGGAGACACCTGAGGCTTGCTGCCCCTGCAAGGTGCCACCTGGGAGCAAGGTGGGGTGCCAACAGCCCTCACCCACCCCTCACCACGGGGGCTCCCGATACTTCCTAGAAGAGCTAGCTGGGAGCAACCAAAGTGCCGGCAGTCAGTTCTTCACGCCTGCCATCTCCTCCCGCTGCCGTGGGCGTCCTGTCTGCTCTTGGGAACCTGCGTGTGCCTGGAGCCGTGTCCAGCCAGTGTGCGCCCTGGAGAGGAGCAGTCTCCACTTGGCGGCCGAGGGCAGCAGAACTCGGAACAGGCCACGTCATGGGAGAGTCAGAGTCACAGTCCCCAGTAACTGGGCTTTGGTTCTCATCCTGCCCCAGGGGCCTGGGATGGTTGTTTTTGCTCTTTTTGTCTCAGTGCTGCTGTCTGTAAGGTGGCAGTGTGGGGGGCTGTGGGGGTTGGGCTCAAGGTCTTTGCCAGTGTGAGGGGCAGGTGCAGGGTCTTTGGACCTGATGGGAGCGCAGGCTCCCCTGGAGGCTGCAGGGGACATTCTCAGTAAGGAGGCTGAGGAGGAAGGAGCCGGCAAGTGCCCATCTGGCAGTGAGGAGGGAGGAAGTTGCTGCAAAGGCCATGAGCTGCCTCTGCCTTGGCGCTGGCGTGGCTGCTCTTAGCACCCAGAGTAAGGGAGCCAGACCATTGCCACTACAGCCAGCAGGGAGGAGGCTGAGCACCCAGGGTGGGGTGCTGCGTGTGTGTGTCCGTGTGTGTGCGCGTGCACGCGTGGCGATGTCAGCGTCAGGAAGGCAGCCAGCCCCGCTGAGATGGGACCGTGCCCAGATACCCAGGGAGACCGTCGAGGCCCATACGTCAGCAGTTGTCAATGGGTTTTCTGGTGCTCCCCGCCAAACTCAGACTGCCCTCCTTGGCCAAGAATGCCCCACCCCACCTGAGCTCCCTGTGCCCGTGTCCTTGTTTCCACCTCTTTTCTTCCATCTGTGACGGCGAAGCTCCAGCCACAAGGGCCTCCCTCTGTCCCTCCAACACACCCGCTCATGCCCGACTCACGGCTCCACACCCATGAAAGCCTCGCTTTCCCCCTTCCTCTCTCTCTTTCAACCGTCTCACCCGGTGCTCCCCCGGCACTTATCCCAATCTGTCACAACCACGTGGATTTGAAAGTTTGGTTTATTGTTGTTGCTGGGTAGTCCGTGTCCCCAGTTAGCCCCAACAGGCCAGGGATCATGTCCACTTAATTCACTCCCTGCACATATTAGGTGCTCAATAAGTTTTCATTGAACAAATTCATGCAGCCGCTGAAATGTCACTGGGTGACAACCCAGCCACTTTGAGTTTGCTAATAAATCATGTTCGGATTAAGACCCTGTAGGTACGTGGGAGCCCTGTTGCTAGCTGAATTCACATTGTAGTTTTATTGACTTTATTGCTGTAATTCTGCAAGAAAGGTGCCTGACCTACATGTTAACAGTCCCAGGAGTTTCAAGGAATGGCAATACGTGAGCCCAGTCCATGAAGCCAGAGACCTGGGAGAGTTTGAGGAAAGGGGCACCGACTGGTGTTAATGGGCCTTGGCTTGTGACTGGGGTCTCTGCTGACGGTTCCATGTTGAACCTTCCAACTCTGCTGGAGTCAGGAGGACCCTCAGAATAAGGAGAGGCCCGTGGTGTGCTATTCCCTGTGTGTTAGCAATGTGCAGTCAGTCAACAGGCCATTTGCCACCTAGGACTTAGTAGGGTTTTCAACTTTCCCTAGAAAGAGAATACTCTCTGTGGCTTCATTCATAATCACCATCAGGAAGGTCCTATTGAAAGAGACGGTGTGGTGAGAGGGGCCATCCTTCGACCGGACTACGAGCTTGGTGGCGCTAGCTGCTACGGCCTCAGTACCCTCTTCGCTGACATCCAGCACAGCCTTGTGGGTGGCCTGCCAAGGGAAAAGGAGACATCAGTGGCTCCCATGGAGACCCCTCTACTTAAACGAGCTTTGCTGTTTGAGCCTGGGCATGGGGGCGTCTGCCTTGAGAGGCTTCAAGGTCAGCTACGCCCAATGTCTGGCATTAGCTTTGCTCAATACGTTGCAACTGGTATTTGCTACTGGTCCATTGACCTCTACGCTTGGAGTTGAATGGTTACAAATACACACCGGGAAGATCTAGATTTGAGGCTCAGTTCTGTCACTTGCAGAAGTTACGTAGAAGCTGAGTGCTTCAGTTTTCAGATCTATAAAAGACGCTAATAATTGCATGTATCCCACAAGGTTATTGGGTAAATTGAAGGAGATGATTCAAAGCAAGTGCCCATGTACCTGCTAGTAGTATAAATTGCTATAGTTCTTGCACAGCACACATGGCTTTGCTATTGCTAAAGGTCGGATCCCTTCTTTGTCTTCTAGAGGAGAGATTCTTAACCTGGGGTTCCCATGCCGCTAAGCTCCAGGGAGGCAGTGTGCAGCCTGCGATCACAGGCATGGTTTTTCAGAGGTACACAAAACCATTTTCCTTGAGAAAAGGTCTGTCACGCTCATCATATTCCAGTGGGACTTCCCCGCGTTCCCTGAACACCAGTGACAGGATCCCCTTCTGTGGTCCTGAGACCACTTCTGACCATTATAACCCATCGGCAGAACAAAACTTTAGGTCAGGGATCAGAAACTCACGTGTGGGCAGGGGCTAGGCAGGTAACCCCAGTGAGCTGAGGGAGCTCCTATGAGAGCATGGTGTCCTGGTAACCTGGCGGGACAGGTACAGTCTGGCTGAAAGGGGTGCTCAGGCTCAGCCCCGGCAATCACTAATCACTGCCGTGGAGGGGTTTGGGCTCACTGTTGCCCATGTGGGAATTGCGCTCAGTGATTTGTTTCAAGAGGATCAGAAATCTAGACTTTTAGATCCAATATACTAAGTTTGAAAAGTCATCTCTCTCTTCTCTCTCTCTCTTCTCTCTCTCTCTCTCTCTCTCTCTCTCTTTCCTCTCTCTCTCTTTCTCTCTCTCTCTCTCTCTCTCTCAGGGTATGATGGCCGTGAAGCCACAGGCCTGGAAGTCACAATACTCTGCCCTTTGGCCACGGAGAAATCATTTCACCTCTCAGGCCCAGTTCCTTATCAGAGAAATGAGAGTGCTCCATTCGCCAATCTCTGCCGACATCTCCAGCTCAGACTTCCTTGCAAATATTCTTCTCAATCAACTCACTTTAGAAACCTGCAGGGAGTCTCTCTTTGCAATTCCAGAAAAGTCAGCACTTTTGTCAAAGGCATTGCAGAAGCCCATCTTCGGGAGGATGGTTTCTAGATCATAGGAGGCAGATATGGAAAATTTGGGGATGGACACCTCTATCCACCTGTGGAGAAGGGAAAAGGAAGAGGTAAGGTCACGAGCCCATGGTGTCTCCATCTCTGCTTCTAGATGGCATGTTAGGAGACTTGACTCTTCCTCCAGGTATTTGTTGGTTGCTGCTAAAAAAGTCAACATGCCCCAACCAAACAACCCAGGGTGCCCTGGCAGTAGGCCTCCCAGCTCAGCAGGTCCAGCACCAGATACATGCAAGAAGACAACAGGGCCCCGATGAAGTAGCGTGCAGAGGCGAGAGGGTGGCCCAGGGAAGGAGAAACCAGTGGGAAACATCAAACAGCGATGGTGCTGCCGTGCCCACCGTGCCTCTCCACCAGCCCTTCCTGACGCCAACCCTGCTCGCCCCACGCAGCAAAGTCCAGCAGAACTTTCTGTGATGTTGGGAAGATTTTATATTTGCACTTTCCAATATGGTAGCCACTGGCCACATGTGGCTCTTGAACAATGTGAAATGTGGCAGGTGCAAACAAGGAGCTAATTTTTTAATGTTACCAGATTCTAGTGAATTGAAATGTAAATAACCACATGTGGCTAGTGGATACTGTTAGCGGACAGCTCAATCCTAGAGTTTGGCACAATGTTTTCTTCCTCTGCAATGCTTTTCCTGAAATAAGAGTGAAGAGCTGGCATTTACTGAACACTCACTACATGCCAGACACTGTCCCAGGCACATTCAGTAATGTCTCCCCCGTTGTGAAGATGGTAAAGCTTGGTTTTAGTGCTTTGCCGGAGGTCGTGTACTTAGCAACTCACAGAAATGAAAGCAGGAAAATGTGAGATGGACACCTTTCAGCCCTCATCTGACTGGTGTCTTGTGACACCTGGCATCGTGGACAGCTATCTCCTCCCCATCACTGTCCCCTGTGCTTGCCTTGGCATCTCCATCCCCCTCTGTTCCATCTGCTGCCCTGTGCCCTGTCCCTCCCTCCCCAGCCTTTCTGCCACCTCCTCGTCCTCTACCCAGCCTTGGTGCAGTCTAAGAAACATCCTACAGCATCTCTTGGCCTTCCACTCTACTCCCTTTGCTTGGGCTGCTTCCTCTCCCAAAACTGCCCTTCCCAAGCCTCCATGTGTTCATGTCGTAGCCTTGCTTGTGGCTAAATGCCACCACCTTGGTGAAGCTGTCCTCCACTCCCAGCTGACAGTGATCTGTCTCTGCCCAGAAGCTGCTCTGCACGTTGCCCTCCCAGCCCCGGGGGGCACTGACCATGGTCTTTCTTGAATGACACTCACCCTTCATCCTGTCTTTTCTCTCCTCCTAGATCGAGCAGCTGGAAATGTTGCCACTGATGCCAAGAAAGTATTGCTAAGAGACTGAACATCAATCGTTGACATTCCTTTTAATTTTACAGTTAATCCTCTGTATAGTCTCCATATTCTTTCAATACTCTCCATGACAATTACAGAACCAATAATAATATTAAAAAACTGTTAGCTAACACTTACCGAGCACTTACTGTCTCCCAGGGCACTTTGTAAATAGCGACTTATTTTATCTTTTCAACAACCTATGAATTCGGTAATTTTACTATCCTCATTTTATGGGTGAGTGCCAATGCTTTTTTAATTTGTTTGCTTTTCCAGGATCATTCCATGAAATTCAATATCAGACTGGTTTCTAGAGCAAGCCCTGGTTGCACATAATACCTACCATGACAATATAGCTCTGCAGTGATATAATAGCTACATGACCTTGGGCTAGCCTCTTAGAGCCTCTGCTTCCTTATCTGTGAAATGGGTGGTAATACCATTTCTCCTCCATCAGACGATAGTGAAGTTCAAGTGATAACATGTATACACAGCACCAGGTTCACTATCCTACATGCAGTTGGTGCTCAATTTGCAGGATTGATGATTATTCAGCAGCTTGGTAGCGTAGTCTTTCCCCCGATCCTTGGATGTACACCACCCCCTGCCTAAGGTCTCAACGCATTGACACAGATGCCCACCTCTTCTGCAGTAAGTGGCTCCACTTTCTCAGCGTCCTGGCTGACAAGGCCTGTTCCAGCTGCCTCATCTTGCCCTTGCTGGGGAGCACAAAGAAGGCCACGGTGTCTCCCCTGTAGTTCATCTGCAGCACAAAGCAGTTCAGCTCTGGATCCACCCCAAAAGCCAACTCCTCCATCTGGTGCATCATGGGGACGTGCACTGTGGCTCCCTTGCCCACCAGGAATGGAAAGCTCTTCTTCGTATCCGCAGGGTTAAAGGGCTTCTCCCACTTGGCTAGCACAAAGAGAGGAGACAGTGCAACTGGTGAGGCAAAGATAGAACAGCAGAATGGCAAGTGACTGCTAATGGGTACAGGGCTTCTTTTTGAGGTGATGAACATGCTCTAGAATTACACAGAAGGAGTAAGTAGTTGCATAATTTTGTGAATATACTAAAAACAAAGACTATGGAACTGTATACTTTTAAGATGGTGAATTTTATGGTATGTGAGTTATATTTCAATTAAATAGAATTAGGTTAAATAGAACAGCACATACAAGTGCTGTTAGTAAGAGCTCAAAGCATACTGTTTTTTTTTTTCCTTTTCTTCCTTCTTTGCAGGATGGATGGGTAAATGGGAGGATAGCTTGGTGAATGGGTGGATGGAGGGTGGATGGGTGCATGGATGGATGAACTGGTGGATGGATAAATGGGCGGAAATAGAGATGGAGGAGGGCAGAAAGGAAGGGCAGTGGGGGAGGAGGGAGGGGTGAGATAGCAGCATCTGTGATAACTGCCTGGAGAGGCTGGGCTCCTCCACCTCAGCACAGCCCTGCGAAGTTGGCTTTATCATCCACCCATGCGCTCAGCACAGACACAGAGTACAAATCAGGCACTTGATAAGGGGTAGATCTTGTAAGCAATATGCTAACGGTCATAGTGCAAATAAGAGGCAAAGATGAAACTCAAACCCAGGCTGTCCGACTTCTAAGCTGATGTGCATTCTACGACAGCATGTTGCAAACTGTAAAGCTCTAGGCAGCTGTATGGGGGATGTGAATGACACACTGGGCCGGTCAACATTTCCACCCCTATGAAGTGTTCCCGCCTTTGGACTTGCTTTTTAAACTGGGCTGTCTTCCAGAGAGCTCTGTGTCCCTCTTCTAAAACCTTCAGGGGACAGTGGGGCAGCTGCTGGTGGCAAGAGATGAGATCCTTTCTGACAAGCTAGTTTCCAGAAGACTTTTCCTATGGGCCGCCCACTGAGTCCAATGTCAGCTTCTCAAGACACCTAATCAGTCTATCCAAAGGCGGAGCTGAATGAGCCCCTGCTGTAATTAATAAACTTGAGATGGCCAAGGTCCCGCAGACAGCCAGTTGCAAAGCTAATTAGAACTCAGGCCCTGCGGTTGCTCCACCCTGCTCTCTAGGGTTTGTCTACCTTGCATATTGGACTAAGCAAACAAAACAAAAGAAAACAAAATCAACCTCTGGGATCCGTACCTTTAAAGAAAATGTGGTTGACCAGCACCATGGCTGTCAGAGGGTCAAGGCTTTGGATTAAGTCCACGACCTTCCCTCTGGTCTCCTTCTCCACGTAGCTGTTGATCCTCGCCCGGGCAGTGGCGGTGTTGGAGAAATCTGTAGAAAAGACTTTCGCCTCGTACAGCCTCTTGACGTTGCCTAGGAAACTTGGCTGCAGCTGCAGCTCCCTCTTGACGAAGAGGACACTGCCCATCTGCAAGCTCAGGCCTTTGCCGGGGACAGTGAGCGAGCGGACCAGGTTCTGGAAGCCGCGGTGGATGGCGGGCTCCGGCGTGCACGTGAGGTTGAAGCCCAGGCCCTGCAGGATCTGGGCCTTGGTGGCTGAGCGGGCCCCAAGGGAGAGCATGGCCAGGGAAGCGGAGACACTCATGGGGGAGAAGAAGATGTTCCGACCCGGGGCCTCCAAAACCAGCCTCCGGTACAGGCGGAAGGCAAAGTCAGCGTTGGGGGAAGACACCTGGGAGCTGAGGCTGCGCTTTATGGAGGAAGGGTGGGGGGGTCCTCCGCTGGGGACCTTGGCTGGGGGCGCACAGTAGATTGGAGCACAGAGGCCAACAAGGAAGAGCGCCCCATACAAGGAAGATGCCATTTCGGGTCAAAGTAAGTCTGCAAGAGAAGTAAGAGCGTTGAGGGAGGGGAGCTGAGGGTGCAGTCCCTGAAGCAGAGACCTGAGCACCCCAGGCCATGGCGACACAGTGAGGGCAGCAGGACAGCCTGTCTGGGGAGCTTTGGCTGGGGGTGGGGGCAGCTCTCAGGGGCACCTCCTGACAGCTGGCTGTGCCTCCCAGAGAATCACCCCCCCCCCCCCCCCGTCGGCAGACAGGGCCCAACACAGGCATCCGACTCCGTGCCCCAGATCTTGCTCCTCTCGGGCCTGGGCTGAGTAGGGGAGACCCTGAACTCAGGGAGGCGGCTCATAAGTGTCCTGGCTCCTCAGTGGCCCTGGCCTCCGCATCATCTCAGGCGAGTCACTGCTTCTCGCAGGACAGGTGGAGGTGATCTCAAAAGGCCCTTCCCTCCAGGGTCTGGGGCTCTGTGGGCCTCAGGGGCCAGGTCCTTACACCCCAGGGGAAAAAGCCCGGCTGAGGCTCATTCAATCGGTTCTTAAAGTCCAACGCCTTCCCCTCCCAGCCTCTCCCCACCCAAGCTCCTGTCTTCCTGTGGTCACCCCTTCCCTCTCCCAGCCCTGCTGGGGCCCTTGACCCTCTCTTTGCTATGTCCTAGGGTTGTGCCTGTGTCCAGCCAGTGGGCTGCACTGGTTGGGGTGACAGGGACACTGGGCTCCCCCTCAGCCAGCCCCACCTGGGCCCTCCCTCCCAGCCGCTGGCGGCATGGCTGCATTCCACCTTCCACTCCGCCCCGACCCGGCCGCAGGTGCTCACCCGCCCACAGCCCACAGACGGGGAGCTTCCTAGATGCAGATCTGGAGCTCCTCAACGGCTCCCCACGGAGCTCAGGAGAAATGCCCCGGCTCTTGGCATTCAAGGTCCTTCCTATTGTGCGACTTACCCCCCAGCTTTATCCCCAAGCACCCCACTGTCCCGTTCTCACCCCCACCCTGTGCACCCCCGGCCCCGTCTTCACTTGCCTCTCTACCCAACTTGGGTGTCAAAGGGCTTCATTCCATGCCAATCCCCTCCACCCATGCGGCCCCTGTCTTTGTGACACAGCCTTCTGGCCAGGCTCCAAACCCACAGAACCCACCTGTCTGTGAGCTCCTGCCTGGCGCGGCAGTCTGACCCACTGCATTCCCGGCCACCCTTCGCCTGCCTCGCAGCGTGTAACTGATGGAGTCACCCTCCCAATGACTGCGGGGAGCTTGTCAACCTCTTCCATATCAAAATGGATGCCCACCCCACCACATATGCACATCTGCCCACATGGATGTTTGCATACACACGAACACACATATGCACACGCACACACACCCTCACTCTCAGCACACAACTGTGCCTCCTACCTCACATAAAAAAGAGACCTTCAGAAAAAAAAATCGCCTCAACCTCCTCCAGAAGACATCCTCTCTGTGTGTCCCTACTTTGCCGGGCACCCCTCCCCCTGCCCCTCCCCCACTCTATCAGCACAGCAGAGGAGCCCCCCTCCATCCAAGACTAGTCCCCCTCCCTGAGCTTTGGGAAGCATCTCTTCTCTCCATCTCAGTTCCCTCCACCTCTCTCTTCTGCGCTTAAACACTCCCTCTGAACCAGATGCTTATACTGACTCTTACACATGTTCAAGTCTTGCCCATTGAGACAAGCAGACCACCCCCCCCAACACAACAACAAAGTCCCTCCTTTCCCTTCTCATTCACTCTGGCCGCTGCCCTATCTCCATCTTCCTCCCACTGTGGTCCAGATCCTCAAGAGCTGTGTGTCCATGGCCTCTGTGTCCTCCTACCTCACATAAAAGAGAGACCTTCAGAAAAGGAGTTGCCTCAACCTCCCCCAAAAGACATCCATCCCAGTCCCTCCCTGTCCCACTCCGGTCTGGCTCCCGTGTCTGCAGAAACCTGACCCAGATGTTGCTACAAGCCAATGAACATGTCTAGGATGTCATCTTCCTTGACTGCCAGTAGCACCCAGCACTGAAGACCACACTCGGCTTCCGATCCAGTCCTCCCCTTCGGCTCCGTGCCGCCACGTTCGCCTGGACTTTTCACGCCTCTCTGCGCTTCCTCCTTACCCACCCTGTGCTCCTCGTCTCCTTCCTGGTCCTCCACGTTGTCGAGCCTTGGCACTCAGTCACCTGGTTGTAGCTCCCTCCTCACTTTAATCTCTCCTCTCCCTCCCGATGATGTCATGCCATGACACCCACGGCTTTATTACTGAAAGCAAATGATGTATTGTTTCTGACCTCCAGCTCGGTCCTGTCCCCCGAACCCCATAGATCCAGCTGCCTACTCCTCATCTCCTCCTGATGTCGCAAAGGGACCGTAAGCACAGCGTGACCCAAACTGGACTCAGACTCTTTCCCAAGCACCATCTCCCAGCAACGGTCACAACTGAAACCCTTGTCAACATCACAACCACTGGTGCCACCACTCACCTAGTTACTCAAGCCTAGGAGTCATCCTTTCACTTCCTTCTTCTTCATTTCCCCATGTCAACCCATCACCAGCCAGTCTTGTCAATTTTACCTCCTAAATATTCCTCAAGTCCGTCCACTTTTCTCTGCCTCCACCTCTGGCAGGCTAGTAGTGCTGCCATGGCCTCTTGCCTGGAAGACTGCGGAAAGCCCCTAACAGGTCTCGCTGCACACCCCGTCCTGCTCCTCCAACTCACTCTACACGTGGCGGCTAGAACCGTCTTTTAAAACTCAAATCTGACCATGTCACTTACCTATTTTAAAATGTCCCAGACAGCCTCCCACTGTCCCCAGAGTAACACTGAAATCTCTACTTCAGCTCACATGCCGACAGGTCTAATTTCATCACACGTCACATCACAGAACTCCTCGCTGTTGACTTCTGTATCAGGCCATTCCGCCCATTTTTTGATGCTCACGTGTGATATTCATTGTTCTCTAATCCTGGAATGTTCTTCCCACTCCTTTCACCCAACTTTTCCCTTAATTAATTCCTACTCATTGTTTAGGTCTTAGCTCATGTCAGTTCCTCAAGGAAATGGTCTTTGACTACTCAGATAAGGAAAATTCCTCCTATTAAATGTTTTTATAGCACCAGCCATTAGCTTCTTAGTGAAACTCTTATGATTGCCATCGTGTCACATTTGTTCATATGACTGAACAGTTCACGAATAAGGGATATTGTCCATCTTGTTCTCCCTGTATACTTACTGTTTGGCCAATATGAAAGGCTCAGTAAGTGTTTGCTAAATGAATGAATGGAGATAAAATTAAATGATCAGTTTACCTCCGAGGGATAAGACAGACTGGAACTGAGCTAGAGGGACTCTTAGGGTTATGAAAAGTTCTGTACCTTCTTAAGGTGAAGTTACAGAGGTATATACATATGTAAAGGTTGAGTTGACTTACACTTTCGGCCAAGACAAAGTAACTGATATTGGACTGGTAAACAGTTGTAAACAGAAAACTGAACAAAATATATGAAACAATTGAGATACTGGAAAATATAGAAAATAATTTAGACATTGGACAACAGGCAGAGAAGGGAAACAAATGAAGTAAGCCCTATGATACCCCGATTTTCTGCCTAAAGGCACTTTCTGGGCAAAAGAAGGGAAGCCCAAGGAGAGCATGGTAGTCTCACTGAGCTTAGGAGACAGACATCAGAGTTTAAGAAAGTGAGGAAGATACAATTTGTGCAGCAAAGTGCTAGAGAGGAGATCTTCATAAATGTGCATAGGGTCTCCTTAAGTCCAAAGCTAAGTGATAAGCTCTGCATACATAAAGTGAAATTCCATATGGTTAATTGAAACATACACACACACACACACACACACACACACACACACACACACACAAAACTACTGTGAAGATGTAAGCAGAACAATTCTTAAAGTTCATAAAGTGTGGGGATATTCAGGTTATGACCATCTGGAGTTGAGAGACCTGGGGCACTCAGTAAACACCCAGAAGTGTCACGTCTTGGCGTTAAGCCTAAACTAACTTTGATTTAAAGCTACACTACACTCACTCTAACAAAGCTTGAAAACATGCCTGAACAAGGTCAAGCAGACCTGCAAGTAACTCAGTTCCCTATTAAAACAAATGTCAACACTATAAAGGAAGACAATAAAATCCAGACAATAAAATTGTAATGTTACAATGTCCAGCATCCAATCAAAAACTGCTAGACATTCTAAGAATAGGAAAATGTGAGCCAGGCCCAGAAGAAAAATTAGGGAATAGAAACAGCCCCAGATATAATAGACAGCAAAGAATTAGCAGACTAGGGCTTTAAAATAGCTACTTTAAAATATGCTTAAATAAGAAAAATATTACTATAATGCGATAAAAATAAAATCATAAAAAGAATAAAATGAAACCCTAAAGATAAAAATTCATGATCTGAAATTAAAAAAAAAAAAAACTCACTGGCTAGATCTAAGAGAAAATTTGATACTGTAGAAGAAAAGATCAGTGATCTTGAAAACATATCAACAGGAACTATCCAAACTGAAGAGAGCAAGCTGGAAATATAAACAAATAAACAAACAAGAAGCAGAGTCCCAGTGACTTGTGAGACAATATCAATGGTCTAACATATGTGTAATTGGAATCCCAGGAAGAGTAGAGAACAGAGACTTTATTAATTATTAATAAAATAAAATGAACTGAGGGCTGCCCTGTCATTTCTTTCCCTGTTCCGTATGATCACACATGATCCTCAGAGAGCCTGCACTGTGCTCCCCACTCTCTTCACCTGACACACTCCTTCCATCCTGCCAGTGCCAGCTCAAGATCACCCACTCCACAGTCTTCTCTGGATCCCACAGAAATTCTGCCCCTCCCTTTACAAACACTTGAAGCGAACTACAGCAAGTTATCTTCTGATGTGTCTGCCTCCCTGATTGGACAGTCTGGACACTCTGTGGCTTCCTCCAGGGCAAGGGCTATGATCAGCAAGTGACGGGGAGAGAGGCAGAAGAAAAAAGAGGAATATGAGGAGGGTTGAGGGTGTGGGAGGCCAGTGGGAGGACTGTTGGGAAGCCTGAGGGCCAGGCCCTGCATTCATGCACCCACACCCAGGGACTTTTATAAAGGCTCGTAGCTGGCGAAACAGGGAGGCAGCCAGAAAGAGTACGAGATTGCTCAAGCTTAGTTAATTAGGTTTTCATTAAAATGCAAATCCCCAGGCCCCATGAAGAACTACCGAATCAGATTTTCCAGGGAAAGATGAGAAGACTTGAGAGTGAGGAGAGGTGAGTGCTTCCTCCTTCAACCCTTCACTCCAACCTCTGTCCTTGCCCCAGAGAGTTCTTCAAGATTTCCTCCAGCTCTGGGCTTCTCAGTTCCTGGAGCCTCAGGGCCACCTCGAAAGCAAAAGCCTATTTATCTCCAAATTCATGAAACCAGACCCACTGAAGGAGCAGCACAATAGGAGCAGACCTCACGGGCACATCCTTGGTCCCATGGAGATGGAGCCTTATCCCAAGTCATCCTCCTCCAGGGTGCCTCTCCTGCTATGTCCAGTCCTCTCTAGACTCTTCTTTCCTGGCTACAGGAGCTCTCCTACTTCCCATACCCTATGCTTCTGCCCCACTTCTGGTTTTATGGAAATATTCATATCACTTTTTATATCTAACTACATCTTTATAATTTCCTATTTTAATACTTATTTTAATATCTCCCCTAGTTTTTCCTCTTAACAGTGGAGGAGATTGGGTGTCTCCAGGCCACTCTTGTAGTGCCATCTTCACCTGAAGCTACTCTGTGGATTGTGAATGAGCCTCCCCACCTGGGACCCCAAGTCCCCGCTGTGCACCTGTCGCATGGGGGAAGTTCTCCTCGGAGCTCCCTGCAACCTCTTTCGCTGCAACATGGTTCATTTCTTAGCCTGCCCAGTGTGGCCACCTGACTTCTAGGAGTCTGAGTCAAACTGAGGGTGGAGCTGAGGCAGGGGGACAGACCCAGACGGGGCCCCAGGCACGGAGGAGTTTTGTCTGGCTGTTAATTTGCTTTGTTTTGTTTTGTGTTTGGCAAGAGGTCAAAATTTCAGCTTCATGGGACACGTGGGATCCCTGCCCCAGGAAAGATCTTCATCCTGGAGGGCCCCTTTCCCAGCCCCGTCTGGGAATCTGTGATTCCTCTGTTCACATCATGGCGAAGGAAACGACAACCAAGAAGTTATTTGTGTAGGAAGGACAAGCAGCATTCATGGAAGCCCACCCAGGAGACTGTCTTTAAAAGCCGACACCGATTTACCTCTGTGGAAAGCAATATGGAGATACCTTAAAGCGATACAAGTGAATCTACCATTTGATCCAGCAATCCCATTGCTGGGCATCTACCCAAATGATCCAGTGACACTCTACAAAAAAGACACCTGCACTCGAATGTTTATAGCAGCACAATTCATAATTGCAAGGCTGTGGAAACAGCCCAAGTGCCCATCAATCCAAGAATGGATTAATAAAATGTGGTATATGTATACCATGGAGTACTATTCAGCTCTAAGAAACAATGGTGATATAGCACATCTTATATTTTCCTGGTTAGAGCTGGAACCCATACTACTAAGTGAAGTATCCCAAGAATGGAAAAACAAGCACCAGATATATTCTCCAGAAAACTGGTATTAACTGAGTAGCACCTAAGTGGACACATAGGTACTACAGTAATAGGGTATTGGGCAGGTGGGAGGGGGGCGGGTATATACATACATAATGAGTGAGATGTGCACCATCTGGGGGATGGTCATGAAGGAGACTCAGACTTTTGGGGGGAGGGGGGGAAATGGGCATTTATTGAAACCTTAAAATCTGTACCCCCATAATATGCCAAAATAAAAAAAAAAAAAACATAAAAAAAAAAAAAAAAAAGCCGACACCGAGATGGATGGGGCTTGGTGGTGCTAAGTAGGTTTGTGTGAGTTAAATCATTTAATTCCCCCACCCAAGACCCTGGGAGGTCACTATTGTGATTCTCACTTCACAGATAGGCAAAACTAAGGATTGGGACAGTTAAGTGACTTGCCTAATGTCACCAACCAAATAAATGGCACAACTTTGAATTTGATCTCAGCCTGTCTGACGCCGGGGCCTCCTACCAACCTTCAGCCACTTGAAGCCCCTGCCAATGTCCTTAAAATGTAAGGCCACTGAATGCAAAGTGTGTCCTGGATTGGATCCTGGAACAGAAAAAGGATATTGATGAAAAAAACTGGTAAAATCTAAATAAAGTCTATAGTTTAGTGAATAGTAATGAACCAACATTGGTTCCTAGTTGTGACAAATGCTCCGTAGTCATGGAAACATTAGCATTAGGGGAAGCTGTTGAAGAATATATGGAAGCTCTGTGTACTGTCTTCATAACTTTTCTGTAAAGCTGAAATTATTCCCCCAAATTAAGAAGTCTATTAAAAACAAAAAGAAAGGAAGGAAGGAAAGCCAATCAGTTAAGCACGTAAGTCAGAAAACATTCCAACCTTGGCCTGAGACTCCAGGGCTCAGGGGTGGTGACTTCTCTGAGCTCACAGACTAAACAACGTCTGGCGGTTTCTGCCCACGACGTGGGACCGTCTAGTGTCAAAGTCCTCCCTCTTCCAGTTTTCTTTCGCTCTCTCTGAACTCTTCGAGGAGAGAGTCTCAGCTTGGTGCCAGCACGTCTTTGCCACCCTCGTGGACTTGCCGACTTTCCTCTGTGACAAAGGAGAGCTTCAGGCCGGGAGCCTGTGGGCAGGCGACAGTCTTGGTGGAACTTAACCCCCGAATTGGTTTTGTGGTGTGTCTGTTTACTTTCCACGTGTGGCAAGTTATACTGGTTTCTACGTATGATATGCTGGTTTCTATGTATGACGTGGTATTAGTTTTTCTTTTAGACACATATGTCTTTGTTTAAAACGTGAACTGACATAAAGTCATAGTAGTGCAAAATAGATGAGAGTTCAGCCATATTCGCAAAAGTGGTCCAGGAATACATAAAACTCGAGAAACTGAAGACTCAAGGAAAGCAGGTTTCCCAGAGAGAAAGGGTGCCGTGGCTTTGCACCCTCGGTGCAGAACCTGGTCCCCGATGGGGTGACCCAGCAGGGCAGGGGACGCTCTCCCGGCTGGGCCTGAACAGGACACGGGGAGATGTAGCGCAAGCAGGCCGTGCACCCCTAAACTCTGCCTGGATGGGGTCCCTGTCTGTCCCGTTCACCTGGCTTCTCCGTCCCTGGCACACTGCCTGGCACATAGTGGAGGCTCAACAGAGATTTGTTGAATAAACGGATGCAGGGAAGAATGACCGCGTGTGAAACTTCAGAGCCAGTTCTTTCCTTTGCCATATGAGTGCCAGAATGCTGTCTGAGATAGAAGGGTATTCTGGGGTAAATCCAGGGAAACCCCGTCAATTGCACACACGAAGAGCAGAAGCCCGAGAGGAAGAAGGTATCTGCCCAGGCCACATAGTCAGTGTCTGGGGGCAGCAGGGCTGGGGACTGGCACTTCCCACCTGTGGTTATCCTGTCACTTCTGCTGTGTGCCCTTGTGAATGACCTCAGCCTGGGCAGGCGATGCTGTGGGCTGAGTGGGGCGGGCCAGGAAAGCAGGCTCCTGGCACCCTGCCCGCGCTGGGAGCGGCAGGAGAGACCCCTGCCCAGAGCCGGACACACGCTTCCTGCACAGGTGGAAGGTCAGGCTGGATCACATCAGAGGGGTCTTTCTGCCCTGGACTTCCACCCTCTCCTATCACCAGCCCCCCCATGCATGGGTGTCTCCCGGCTGTGACTCTCCGGGGGCATCTGTGCAGCAGAGGCCACGGAGAACAGACTCATAGAATCTGTCGTCTCGACGATGAGAGCCACCTTCTCGGGAAGGCCAACCTTGCCGCCTGCCAGCACCACCTCTCGTCACCCTTACTGGCGCCCCTTAATGTTGTGATTTATTTTATCCGCCTGTTGTTTGTTGTCTGACTCTCTTTACCAGCCTGAGGTCTGCACAGGGCGGGATCTTCTCACATTTTGTTGGCTGATGTACCTCAAGTCCTGAGGACAGTCCCCGGCACAGAGGGGACACTAAGGAAACAGCTGTTGAACGCATGGCTGGATAGATGGCCGGGACAACTGAAAGGTGAAAAGGCTCAGGGGACTGGCATTTGGTCCTCGCGCCATGGCCGTCTGGCTGTGGGGCTTTGGGCAAGTTGTGTGGGCTTCTCCAGCCTCAGTGGGCTCACCTGTAGAATGGGACAGTCACACCAACGTGGAGGGCTGTGGGTCAGTGGGGCAGTGAGAGCCCTTGTGCAGCGCTAGGCTCTGATAGGCCTCCGGGAAGGGTTGGTTCCATCAAAGTCAAAACCCATTCATGCATTCACTCACTCACTCATTCATGAGGTTGTTCAGTCCACAAACACGTGAAGGATTCTGAGAAGATCGTGGGAGTCGATCTTTCCTGGAAGGGTGAGTAACCACTGAAAGGAAGTGGTGGGAGTGGGACAGAATGGGCAGCAGGGACGGCTTTCCGGCAGGGTGGGACACACGGGCAGAGCAGGGAGGTGGCAGTGCAGACCCACAGGCAGAGCAGGCACGGCCACCTCCTGGCAGGTAGGCCTGCCAGGCTAAGGCAGGAAACCTCCCTTCCAGAGAAGAGGGAGCTTTGGAGGGGGCTGGCGGTGTCTGGACAAGGGTGACAGCGTGGCGGTCTGTCTTTCCAGCAACGCTATGCTGAGCACGTGCCCTGTGGCATGCACCAGCCTGGGCACAGGGACACAAGGACACCCAGCCTGCAGCCAGAAGGACGCTCGCAACACATGAGTTTGCCTGAGTTACTCTCAGTTAAATACATGTGACGGCCACCATAGTTCTTCAGTTAAACACCAGCGCCCCCTGTGTAGCCCGCAAAGCCCCACCTGCCTCTCCAGCCCCACCGCCCCCGTCCTCCATGCCACCTGCCCTCCTCGGGGCCTCTGCGCCTGTCCTTCCTTCTGCTCCCACCTTGACTTCTTTCTTTTTCAAAGTAGAATTTGTTTCTGTAGTGAAGAATAAAAATACAGCTGTGAACGTTGGAAATCACAATGACACATAGTTAAGATGTGCAATAGTCATTTTAAAAAATAGAGCTAGTTAAAAGGAAGATGAAGAAAGCACTAGAGTTTATGCCCAATTATAATGGGCATACTTAGAAATACCAACCAGTATTTTATATGTTACTAACTACACTAGAAATCACACACATGTATGAAGTTTTATTTAATAGCAACAGTTTAAAAGCAGATGAATTTGCCAGCATTCGGAGCTCTCCCCAAATGGCACGTCCCTGGGGACACCTCCCCTGGCCCCTGACTGGGTCAGACCCTCCCAGTACACACTTTCCCAGCACCCAGGAGCTCACTGCAGCTTGGGAGAAACCTACATGCGTGTTTAGTCGACTCATGGCTGCCGTTCCCACTGAGTGTTAACCCCATTAGGCAGGAGCAGGTCTATTCACATTAACAACTAGCCCAGAGATGGCAGCCCTCGAGTCTTCGTTCAGCGCAGGATGGACTGCAGCCCACATGAGGGTGGAAGGAGCTTCAGGATCCACCAGCCATCATCAGGTATGGAGGTGAACGCTGTCTTGGAGGGCTGCTGAGAACAGGGGCCCCCAGCCTATGGTGAGGTGTATAACCATTTCATTATATATTACAATGTAATAATAATGGAAAGAAGTGCACAATTAATGTAGTGTGCTTAAATCATCCAGAAACCACCTCTCCTCTCTCCCCGGTCCATGGAAAAATTGTCTTCCATGAAAATGGTCCCTGGTACCAAAAAGGTTAGGGCCCACTGGCTTACAAGATGCTGGGGGAAAAAGTCAAGTTCATAAAGAGGTCAAAATGGCCTGAGTGTTAAGGGGTGCATGGGAGTTCCTTAGGCAGGAGGAGGGAATTCTCATTAGAGGGGATGGCAGAGGCAGTTGCCTGGAGGGTGGATTTTTGGGAAACCTCTGGTCATCTCAGGGGCTTGAGTGAGGGTGGCGGAAGGTTGCCACCGCCCTTTCCTGTGTGCCTACGTGCCAGGCACGGTCTCTACGCAGCCAGAGCTCCTCAGCCCTGGAGGTAGATATTATCACCCTCTTTTAACAGTGAGGAGGCTGAGACTCTGAAGCGTTAAGAGACGTGCCCAGGTCACTGGGTCCCTAAATGTCTTACCTGGCAGTGCCAAGTCCCAGGGTCAAATGTCACGCACCTAAGGGTTTCTGTGTCCATCTGATGCCTTCCCACACCCACCCTTCGGGCTGGGGCAGGGGACATGGTGATGTCAGCAAAGAGCTTGCTGGATTCACGGCCTTTTGCCCCGTCTGTGTCCCTGTGGGGGCCCCAGCCTTCTCCCCTACTCCCACCTTCTCAGCAGCCGCGCACACATACTCCTGGGCTCCCCAATCTTAGCACTCAGCACGGTCTGCTAGCCCAGCCCCTCCCAGGCTGTCTGCCTGCCAGCCTGTGGGCCCTGCCCGGGATGGAGGAGGAGGGCGGAGGAGGAGAAAGAGAGAGGAGGAGGAGGAGGCGCTCACTCACTGAAGCTCGGGGAAAGGCTGAGCAGTGCATCTCCCGCCCCAGGGCAGTGCGGACCCCTCCCCTCCTGCCCCAAACCGGAAGCCAGTGGCGCTGTGGCTAACCCATAAGGAAGGAAGGAAGGCCATAAGGAAGTTACTTCCCCTCTCTGAGCCTCAGTTTCCACATCTGTCATGCAGATGTCCTGTCATGGCTGCCCTCAAGGCAGCTGTGACCAGAATGCAGAGGGCCCCAGGAGCAGCGAATTGCTAGGCAGGCCCAGGGAATGATGATTCCCCTCTCAGGCTTCTCAGTGCCAAGCCAGTCAGGATCCCCTCCTCCCCAAACACCAGGGCAATGGGACCCGCAGGAAGAAGGCAACGGCTGCCGGAAATGAGACCGCCCAGGCTGGGAACCTCAGCAGCCCCGTGAACACCTGGTGTCCCCTAGTGGTTACATGCAGACCCTGCAGGGCCATGTTTTCCGGGCAGGTGCAGCTGAGCTTGCTAAGAGGTTCAAACAGCAGGGCCTGCCTTTGACGACAAGACAGGAGAGTCCCAGGATCTTCCTGTTGTGCCCCACCTCTGCCTCGCCATCTGTCTGGGTGCCTGGCTGAGCCTGGAGCTCCTATCTAGACACTCTGGGGAAGATATCTGGGTAGCTCACACGCCGGAGACTCAAGGCCAAGGACTGGCAAAGGGAGACCAACTTCCCTAAAGCATGCTCATAACAGCTTCCTCAGAGACCCACAGGGAAGAGCATGATCCTCACTTAAAAGATAAGGAAACAGGCCGGGCGCTGTGGCTCACGCCTGTAATCCTAGCTCTTGGGAGGCCGAGGCGGGCGGATTGCTCAAGGTCAGGAGTTCGAAACCAGCCTGAGCAAGAGCGAGACCCCGTCTCTACTATAAACAGAAAGAAATTAATTGGCCAACTGATATATATATAAAAAAAAAATTAGCCGGGCATAGTGGCGCATGCCTGTAGTCCCAGCTACTCGGGAGGCTGAGGCAGAAGGATCACTCGAGCCCAGGAGTTTGAGGTTGCCGTGAGCTAGGCTGACGCCACGGCACTCACTCTAGCCTGGACAACAAAGTGAGACTCTGTCTCAAAAAAAAAAAAATAAAAAAATAAATAAATAAATAAATAAATAAATAAATAAAAAGATAAGGAAACAGTAGCTCTGAGAAGGTATGTGGCTTTCCCAAAGGAGACCCTGTTCTAGGATTTGAACCCAGGTTTCTCTTCCACTCCAAACCCCAGGTACTTGCTGTGGCTCACACCTTTGCCAAATTATCCACCCACTGCAGCAGACCTGGGGCAGCGGGGAGGGGGAAGGGGTGTTTGTTTATTAAATCACACACACAAAAAAAGCCCTGTGTGCTGGAGGGGAGAGAACACCAAATGGGTGGGGGCACCTAATCTTGACAGTGGAATGGGCAGGGCGGGGGCTTAGGGAGGAGATGGCGCAGAGGAGCCTGCGAGCAGGTGATGCTCTCGTTAGGCGGTCTTGGGATCAGATTAGAATGAGCATGTGGCCTCCGTCCCAGGGAGATGAAACATTTTCAGCCCCGAGCCATAATTGGCGTCTGCAGCAAGCAAGAATTCCCCCTTTATTTCGAAGTAGGGTTAACAATCTTTCCCAAGAAGAGTATGGAAGGCGTCAACGTCTCGTGAACTACGAGTATGTAGGGGCGGTTTATCTTGACGGGCATTGGCGTCTCCATGGGCAGCGTCTGTGCTCCGGAGCCCGCGGCCCCCTCCGTACCCTTCTCATCCATCTTCAGCTCAGCCTCGTGCACCGCCTGCGGGAACAAGGGCAAGGTCGGTTCCTGCCTGCTGCTCAGAGACTGCTGGGCCAGAGGCCCAGAGAGCCCCAGAGAGGGAGACAACTTGGCCTAAGCTGCCCAGCACTGCAGTAGCTCAGCTGGCGCCAGCGCCCCGGGGCTCCTGGCTCTTCCGCCATCACCGCTGGAGGGTGCTAGACGGGCATCGCAAAGAAAAGATGGTGCGGGGTTTGGGGGGACCTCAGGTATGGGGGAGGGGAGGGAAATGGGGGGCTGCTGTCCTTCCTGTGAATTACAGGGAGGCATCCACTGTCACCATGGCAGAAAGGGTCTGTCGAGCCGTGGCTAGGTAGAAGGGGGGTGAGGGCATTTCTGCCTGAAGCCCCCTGTACCTCCTTTTGCACCCCTGGTGGGTGCTTAAGAGGAACCCAGATTCCGGATGAGCTGTTTGAGATGACTCAGACCCCAGTGGCACCAATGACCAGGTGATGGATGCTAGGAACTTGACAGGCCTCTATGAAATATCCACACATTTCATTCTAGTCTACAAAAGTCTGACAATTTTACTAGCAGAAAACAGGCCAATGCCCTGTGTTAGGAGCACAGCTATCAGCACACCTCCCTATGGGAAAGAAACAAGTCATTCAAGACCCACAGAAAGGGGAGTTGGCATTGAGCATTTGGGGCACGGCTGTGGCAGAAAAACTCAAAAGTGAGAAAGTTCTATTGGCTGGGTCTTTCCCTCTTGCAAATTGGAAAGGACAGCTGAGACTGTGCCTTTGGATCCAGAGCAGCTGGCTCTGCTTGGCAGACTGGATCCCTCCCACTCTGGCTTGAACTGCCACCCCCCTAGAGCCCCTTGCGCCAGCCAGTCCCCACCACCCATCCTCCACCACACCGTTCCCACTCACTCCCCCAACTGGAAGATCCTCCCCGTACCCATCTCTGCTTGTTGAAATCTTTTCCCCGTTTGATGCTCTTTTAACTCAAAAGTAGGGTTACCAGGTAAAATACGGGCTGTCCAGTTAAATTTGAATTCAATTTGAAATAATGAATATGTTTTAGCGTAAGTATGTCCCATGCAATATTTGGGACATACTTACACTAAAAAAATATAATTCATTGTTTATCTGAAATCCCAACCCAACTAGGTATCTTACATTGCATCTGCTAAATTGGTGACCCTGCCTATATGTGCTCTTTTCTTGTCCCAAAAGGCAGGTGCCCACCCTTGCCAGAGACCACGGGCCCTGTGCTCTCTGTCTCTTCATTGTGCAGAATGTGTTCACCACTTACCCCTAAGAAGTCTGGGAGGCCTTGGAGAGGAGGTCTGAGCTAGACCTAGAGCTGTTCTAGGCCTGGTAAAAGTTCCAGGCCTTGATCAATGTTTGGGGAATTGAATTGATTTCCAAAATAGCACCAGTTTTAAAGATGGGAAGCGCAAGGCTTGGAGGTCATGTGATTTGCCCGGGATCACGTGGCTGGCCGGGGCAGAGCTGGATCCCAGGCTGCTGCACCTGGCGGTTGGAACCCTTGCTCTACAGCCCCGGTGACAGCCGCTCTGCCCGGGGCTATGAGGGCTCCCCTTGCTGGAGGGGGCGGGGCAGGCTTACCTCGCCCACTTTCAGGCTGCGGTGAGGGGAGATCCTGCTGAGGTCGCCGTGCTCCTCGAAGATCCTGGTGATGCCCAGGTGGGAGAGAGTCCTCTTCAGGTCATGGGTGCCAGTGATGTGGAGTTTGGGCACAGACACGTCTACAACCCTGGGGAGGTGCAAGAGACAAGTGTGAGTGGTAGAGCCCTGCCAGTTCCCAGGGCAAGCCTCAGGGGAGATGGCAAATGAGACCTTTGTCCTCCCAAACTCAGAGGTCTCACGGGTCTTCTCTCTTCATCCACGGAAGGAGGAGAGCCCCTCAACACTGGGACCTTTGTTTGAAAACACCTTGTGCTTTCCGAACTGCGAGCCTGCCCTGGAGCCCTCGTCCGTCCCTGCCATCTCAGGGCCCCTTCAGCCATAGCCACTGAAGTTGTCCCCACTGTAGTCTCTGCCACGCCCAAGTCCTGAGCCAGCCCTAACCGCAGCAGACCGGACGCTGAGGCAGCAGGGCCCGAGATCTGGAGCCAGAAAGAACTGAGTCCAAACACACTCTGCCTCTCATGCGCCCCACGTCTTGGGACAGACGATCTTACCCTCTAAATAGCTTGTGCAAAAAGGAGGTTGGTAAGCACAGCACCCACGGGACACCAAGAATGCTGAAACCAATGTGTCTACGGTGCTCAGCAGACAGTCAGTGACAGCAGGTGCTCATCCTCTTGCCTCTGGCTTTTATTCGCTTGGCCCTGGGTCCCATTTCTTCTCACCCACCAAGGACCTGGTTCCTGTTTCTTTTCCGTCCGGATAATGCTGTCTCCTCGATCAGCTCGAGCAGACTGAGTCTGAGTCTCATGAAGCCAAGACTTCTGGATGAAGTGAGGTGGAGGGCCTGGTGTCCTTCCCATCTTCCACCTTCCCTTCACCTTGCACACTACTGATCCCCCAGGAGGTCCCCCAAGACACCTCTGTGAACTCTAAAGCTCTGGAGAGTGCAGGCTGAAAACTACCAGCCCCTACTGGGGGATCCCCCTATTAAGAGATGCCACACCTTTGCCCAAGTGGCTTAGCTGCCATCCTGAGGTTCCATCCTGAGGTAGGAAGATCAGATTTGGAGGACACCTGTCATTCAATAAACCAGAGGTTCAAAAGATCCACTGAGACACTTGGAACTTTGCCTCTTCAACCAATCAGAAGGAGGAGGAGGAGGAGAAGGAACCTGCCTTTGTGGGGTAATACTGTGCTCTGGCACGTTTAATTCTCTCCAGAGTCCTCTAAGGTTGGCAATATTATGGCCACCATCATGGATGAGAAAACCAGGTCTCGGCTAAGGTTGAAACCCAGTCCTCTCCTCCTGCGTCAGTGGCCAGACTCTGCCAACTCTTGCCATCCCTGGATCTAAGCAGAAAGGGCAGATCACAAGGGACAACAGCTGTCTTGGCATGCCCTGCCACTGGGCTCTCCCTGCCAGAACTGTGACTGTATCTGAAGCTTTCAGAACCAGAATCTCCCTTTTATGAGCTTTCAGCTAACTGTAAGTATCAGAGACGTTTCTGCAATTCCTCCAAGCCTGTGTTCCCGTGGGAAAGAAGTGGCATCAGTTCAGTTGCCACCTAAGGGCAGCCCAGCTCAGTCCTAGCGTCACCTTTACCTCTCTTGGAACCCTCCTTGATGCCTGACAGCATGTTAGGCGTGGCAGAGGTTCTCAGTGAAGGCCTTTATGGAGATGGATGGAGAACAATGGTGGGGACAAGGTGGAAAAGGGAACAGAAGAACAGGGTGGAGGACATCTGGCACCACTCCTGTCCTCCCTCTGCTTCATCCCCCACCCTCCTGGCTGCCATAGATCCTTCTCTTGCCCAGTCATGTTTAAGGCACCATGCACGTCCACACTGACACCAAGTCCCCAGGACTCAACTCTAGCACCAACCCATACTTTTCCCAGGAAAATCTATCACTGAGCAAGTGCCTGAGAGGGTACTATGCAGGCTTACCATAAATCTGCTCTAAGTTCAGTGTCTTAAAAGAAAAATATTTACTCCCTTTGGTCCTTCAACAATATTATTAGTAGAACGTACATGGGACACACTTCACTGATTTTGTTGTGACATCTCAGTTGAAAACATCATTCTAGTCACAACGAACAGCTCCCGGCTCCTTCTCATGCTCCATGTTTGTTCTTGCAGACTCCTTTGCTCAGGGCTGCATTGCTCCTCTCCCTTCCAAACAGATGGCTACTCAGCCTTAAAGACTTAGCTCAGAGGCCCCCTCCTCTGTGAAGTCCTTCCTGTGGTCACTCTCCACCAAGACTCTATCCACTGTATTCCCACAGTTGTGATGCATCCCCTCAAATAGCAAATGTTTCACTGTATTCCTCTGACTTCTTTTCCCAATCTGCTTCCCACCATAACATAAGGTCATTACAGAGCCCAGAAGAGGACTTGGCTGTGAGGTGAGAGCTCAAGGAATCTGGGGTGGAAACAACAGAGTAGAAGGGGAGGCAGGAGGAAGGAAGATGCTACGTGAGCCAGGCACTCTCCTTACCTGTGCAACATTAATGGCTTCCATTTGGCAAAAATGTTCTCCTCCAAGGCCTCCTCAAGGTGCTTCATCTTGCCCTCATCCGGAAGAATGAAGGTGGCTGTGATGTTTTTCAGGTAGGGAATTTCCAGGATGGTACAGGAGAGCTGGTCATCACGGCCAACTTGGTACATGCCCCCGTGGAACATCATGGGCACCTTCACTGAATTGTTTCTCTCCAGAATGAAAGCTTCCTCTTTAGTTAATTTTGGATCAAACTCATTTTGCCACTTGGCTTAAGATTAAAGAATGACAAAGTAATGTAAGCATCCTGTGGGAAAAGACGTGACTGGATCCAACTAACTACTGATTTCTGTCCACACAGATTCTGACCACACAGGGTAAGGGGTCTGGATATTCTGGGATATCAGGCAAGGACTCTACGAGTCCCTGTCCTCATGCCATGCCTGAAGACTTCTGATGAGACAGGCTCAAACGCAATTATCTGTTCCCAAATGAGCCAGAACTAGGGCCGCCATCTTGGGAGGAGAGCAGTAGGCGGCCATAAGCCCAGGTGCCCCTGAGCCTGAGAAAGCATGTGGTTTCTGTTCCAACAGAAGGGACTGCATTACAATTAATGGGGCTTAATTGGGTCTGGCATGAGTGAAAATGCTTGACTCCATTCTAAGTCATCCCTGAAGGAGCCACTCTGTGGAGCAAAGAAAACTAATGAAACAGGCTGCCTTTGGGAGCTTGCTGAAGAGCAGTGAACACTCAAAGCTGGGTGTTTAGACCCCGCTTTTATTACCCTGGTGATGGTTTGACCCCATTGGTCATAAACTCAGGCCTGAGTCTTTTCGAACCTACTGCCCTCAGAGACCCCACTATAGAGCCAAGTCCCTGAGTTCGAATCCTGGCTTCATTGTTCTAAAAGGATGACCATGGACAAGTATGTCAATCTCCCTGGACTTCAATGCCCTTATTGAAAGAATGGGAACAGTGACAGCTACCTCATAGAGATACCTTGAGACTTGGTGGGACAAGGCAGCATGCTCAGTGCTGGTGTAGAGTGAATGTTAGTCATTGTAAGCATCATTACTTGTCACTATTGTTCCTGTTGTGATCTACAGAACACAGGGACTTTGGGAAATTCAAAATTCTCCTTTATTTTTCTCTAGTTTGGGCAAACTGAAGTTTGAGACTGCCATTATCACTTATTTTTTCCTCTCTAGTCATCAATCTCCCTGTGGATTTTGGGAGGCCTGAACTTCCAAATTCAGGACCATGTTGCTGACAAGCCCAGCAGTGATTCGCCTGGACTGAGGGGTGTTTGCCTCTGATTCTAACCTATTGTGGCCAACACATGTGGGTGCATGTGTTGTGTGTGTGTGTGTGTGTGTGTGGTGGTGGTGGTGGTGGGGCATGAAGCTCAAATTAGAGAACCTTCTTCTGTCTTCTTTTTCAGCCTCTCTCTCAGACTTGGGGAATATATACAAAGTCCGACATGGAGACCAAGGCATCCACCAAGTGATCATCATCACCATAATCAATGCAATCACCACCTGTCTACCTGGAGTGGTGGAAAGTGCATGGCCCTAGGGCCAAGAGAAATGAGTTCTAGTCATGATTCTTATTGACAGCTTTGTAACTTGGAGTAAGTCAATGAACCTCTCTTTGAAATTTTTTGTCACCTAAGAAATGGGGAAAAAATGTCCCTCCAACCTCTACGACCAATGTCGTGTTAGGATGATCAGCAATAATGAAAATGTTGCATATGGAGAATGACAGACTCCACAAAACTCATTTCATGTACATTTGCACCTTGAATCCCAGGAATTGTCTGATGTGTTACAGATAGAAAAATGGGGTTCTGAGAGATTAGTCACATATGAATTCAAGGTCACAGAGCAAGCAAGTGGCTAACCCAGATTTTTAATCCCAGTCTAATGGTCACCCTATCCTTTCTATGCCAACATGCCATGAGACTTACCTCGAAAGAACATATAATTTGTAAGAAGCATCACAGTGCCAGAGTCTATATTCTTGACCAGGTTGTTAATTTTCCCATGGGTTTTCTCACTGATATAATCGTTGATCTGCTGCCGAGCATTTTCCATGTTCTGAAAGTTGGTGGGGACAGTGTCTGCGTAGTACAAGTTCTTGGCATCTCTCAGAAACTCCCGCTGTGGCTGCAGCTTCTTGTCCATGAACAGGGTGTTCCCAAGCTTCACCTTGACGCCCTGGGTCTCCTGGTTCACCTTGCGGATAAGGTAGTGGAAGCCCTCATGGAGATCTTTGTCTGACATCTTCCTGAAATTGAATCCTTGCTTGATCTCGGCCAGGGTGTCATCCTGGGCCCCCAAACACATCAGGGAGAAGGCCGTGGAGATGCTCAGGGGGGAAAAGAAGATGTTCTTGTGCGAGTTGACGGAGGCCATTTTCTTGAGCAGCTTGAAGCCAAAAGCCATGTTCCGCTTTGCAAGCTCCTTGGCCGCCATCCTACCCTTCCTCTCTTGGGACCGGTCCAGAGTTTCATGATTCTGGTCCGAAAAGCTGGGCTTCAGAAGACCTTCTGTGGTGAGCAGGCCAGCCAGAAAGAGGCTCAGGCCCAGCGTGGGGTTCATTTTCCCTGGGAATTGTCCTGTTGAGTAGTAGACCTGAGGTTAGCAGAAAAAAGAACCAAAGAACCCCGTGCCTCTGTCTTATCAATAAGCAAGCCACATGGAAGAAGAAATACAGTGACTAACTGATGGGTGTTTTGACATCCTTTTTAGCGTTTAACCTTTATAATCACCCCAAGGGCCCTCCGCCCCTACACCCTCAGTGATGTCAAGTTACATGGTCAGTTTCTCGAAGCCCAAAGTATCCTAACAAATACAAGTCAATATTAAAAGAAATGCCGGACTACCAGGAGGTCAGGAGTTCTGTGCTCTGACCTCCTGCCTCCAGAGCTGCGCGACACTCTGCAAGGCGCTTTCCCTCTCTGAGCCCGGGCGTTCTCTAAGCACCTTCCATTCACAGGGGCTACTTTTTTGTTTGGTAAAAATTAAAAATAGTTGGTGATGAACAAGGCCCTGTGTGGTGTCTGAAAATAGGTTATATAAGAGAAATTGGTAAAATCCTACAGGCTGCTTCAGGTAAAAAAAGGAAACTAGAAAGTAGAAAAGATTCAATCTCAGGGGTTAGTGGGCTGGACTGTTTACACAGGCCGCCGGATTAAAAATAGAAGCTTCGGTTCCTCCGAGTGGGCGATATTTCCCAAGGTGCAGGAGTGGAGCAGTGAAGACATGTCACTCTAAGGGAACGTTCTGGGCAGTGGGGCTGCCAGCCAGCTGAGACTCAGGGCCGTTGAGCAACCTGGCAGGAGCTATGGGGACAAGCCCGGGCCAGGCAGGCCTGGAGCAGAAACTACACAAGCTCCAGCCCGGAGACACCCCCCCCCTCACAGCTCTACGGGGACGCCTGGGCCTCGGCCCCCACAAATCTCTATGTTGCAGAGTGTCAGAAACCAGAACTGACTATGGGATTCGGAGTCTGGGCATCGGTCTTTTCCCACTCAGGTGTTTGTCAGGTGGTGCGAGAAAAGTCTTCCAGCCCTGCAGGCTTTTTGCATCTTCATCTGTTAAATGGTGGGGGGGGGTGTCATTTGGTCTCTTCCCCACTAGATGCTGCTAATCAGAAGGGGGCACAGCCCACACCCTGGCCTGGCCACGTCTCAGCTTCCTCCTCCCCTACAAGCCTGTGTCCCTCTGTGGTGGTCCCCACCAGGCCACCAGCCCAGGCACCCCTGAATACCACAACCTGGCCTGCCCCCCCCCCAAAAAAAAACCCCAGCACACTCTCGCTCCATTCTGGGCCTTTCCATCTACCGCCATGGGCTCTGCACTGACCCAAATTTGTCAGGCGGGTAAGACGCCTGAGTAGGCTAATTTTTTAATTCCATCAATTAAAATACTGAGCAACTGGTTATTTCTCAATAAATTGATAGGTTGCTCTCCTGAATTGAGCAATTCTCTGTTGGCTTTTAGTCTGGAATGCGAGTGTCTGGTTGTCACCCAGAGTTACACTAAATAAATCAATAGAAGGGAAATAAAATCAAGAAGAAATGGAACAAGACAGAGACTGAACGCTGTGGGGTACGTAGGGGGAAGATAAAGCTATGATCAGTATTTCAGATCTTCTCTGACCATCCACTCCTGCATTCCCTATTGGAAAAATAGTTTCCTTCTCTTATGAATAAATAAAATCGCATCTCGTTGACCCAGAAGCCAGCCCTCCGGAAGACAGAGCCGAGCCGGCGCGAAGGCCTCCGAACGAGCAGCTCAGGTGGTTTCCAGTCCCATGCGAGGGGCTTCCCCATGGGGACGGCACTGCTTCCACCTGCCACACTGTCCCCACCTGCTTTGGAATCAGCCGACTGGAGTGACAGTGACATGCAACCGCCGATTTAACAACAACAACATTAGTGATTTTACAAAATGCTTTCCCACATGTCACCAGCAGCTTGAGGAAACAACAATGAACAAACCTAGCACACAGGCTACGGAAGGTCTACCCAGTGCACAGTGGTTGGGAACCGCTTACTTTAGAGGAGAGAGGTCACCCCTCTCCCGATAGTTTACTCTCCTGCCTCTCTTCCCTGGCATGAAACCGACTGGCTGTTGATGTGATATCCTTCCTCAAACCAACAAGACCCAAAAGCTTGGGATGCTCTGGCCAAGTTCTCATCCCCAGTGTCCTGAGCTTCAGACAACCAGAATGTTCCCTGCCCCATGGAGAGACCCTTCCTGCAGGCTGGACACACACCAGGCATCCTTTCCTGCCCCAAGGAACCCCAGGCCCTCGGGACCCCACTTTTCCTGAGGTCCTTTCGGGAGATTCCCCTACGGAGTGTGCAACACTGGGTAAACTCAGTGCCCTGCCCGGGCTGAGACACCCGAGGGATCCTTCCTAAAGACGTGCTCTGGATTCCGACAGCCCATCGCCAAAGTCCTGGACTTGAAGAGACATTCCAGGCATGCTCTGTGGTCCAACTGTTTTAAGGGATGGATATTGTTTTAAGGGGAAATCACTCTGAATATATTAAAAATTAAATTACTATAGTTAAAGGCAAGTTTAGAACTAAACTTTAGAACATATCCATTTCCCCTGTTGGAGGTACAAGAAGCCCCATAAAAGAATTCTAATAACTGCTACAATATACTTTTTCCTCCTTTCTGGGAAACAAAGCATGGGAGCACATGTGCACCATCTCACTTCTTCCTTTGCTCTGTAGATTTCTGCCTTCATTCTTTTAAGAAATACTTTTGAGTTCTCCTTATGTGTCGGGCACTGGGGCACTAGAGCAATGCCCAGGAAACAGTCCCCGTGGACGCTGCTGACGGATCCTCAGCCCGGCCAGCCCACGGACTTCTCCAAACGCTGGAGAACTGTCCAGCTCTCCACCTGACCTGGTCCTCCTCCCCTTCGGTGACTTCATGCCAAAACGAGGGAATATGTGGGTTGGAAAAGCTGAGCCACCATCAACTTCAGGACCAGCCATGCCCTCCAGGGGAAAGCAAGGCCCAGGGTGGGTAAAGGAGGAGACCAAGGCTGCAACGTGCATCGGTGACAGTCAGAGTGGGACTCCAATCAGCCAAGGCCACTCTGCAAACGTGCACCCGACAAGCTGCTAGGCCTCACTTTCTCCATGAAACAGTGAGTTGGTGGACGCAACCTCTGTCCCTGGGGAGAGATAGAGATGCACCAACAGCTCCCATCAAGGCTGAGGGTGGCCAGAGGCACAGAGCGAGGAGGACCCGAGTTGCAGAGGCTGCCTTGTCTCTCAAGACCACTCCCAGCCCCACACCCATCAAGCTTTTTACTCCAGAAAAGCATCAATTCCTCCCACAAAGATACCCAGTGAGCTCCTCAAGGGGAGGGGGTGTCCTCAGATTTTGGAACATCTCTAGGACTTTCTTTTAATACACCACCCAGAGATATCCTCCCTCAGTCTGAAGCAAGGAACAGAAGGCAAGCACTCCATCTTTGCAGAGGGAAGATGTCATACTCACAGCACATTCAGGGGAAGTCCGCTGAGCCGGCTAACTGGATCTGCCTCTCTTGCTTTATTATTTATACGGCCATGGCCCCTCGGAAAAGCAGAGTGACCCAGTGAAATCAACTGGCCCGAGTAGGCAGGGGACGGAGGCTCTGGGAGCAACGGCCACACCACTTCCCCGGGGGCTTCTCCTCACCACTGGAGGCAGCGACGTGATATTGTGCAGACCACGCCCGCTGGGCTGTGGCCTCGCTAATGAAGTCCATTCAACATCTTTTGCAACTGCTCTATTTCCCAATTGCTGTCTGGGTATAGAGGCTGGAGTATTCTACGAGTAGAGCAGTCTGTAGTCCTGACATTGAATATTCAACCCAAATATCATCATTGCCATCAATGGGCTGGGCTTCTTGGGGTCGTTCCCATTTGTCCCTCATTGTTTTCTTTTGCTCTTTTTCATGGGCTCCAAACTGTTGCTCTACCACCTTAGCTCCCAGGGAGTCTGTAGGGGAACAGGCCTGAGGGGTGATGAATCGGCAACTAAATATATAACTTCTGTTAGGGGTAACAGGAATAAAAAACTCACATCAAAGTTTGTGACCATTGGCTGGGCGTGGTGGCTCATGCCTGTAATCCTAGCACTCTGGGAGGCCAAGGAGGGAGGATCGCTCAAGGTCAGGAGTTTGAAACCAGCCTGGGCAAGAGCCAGACCCCATCTCTACTAAAAATAGAAAGAAATTAATTGGCCTACTAAAAATATACAGAAAAAATTAGCTTGGCATGGTGGCACGTGCCTGTAGTCCCAGCTACTTGGGAGGCTGAGGCAGCAGGATCACTTAAGCCCAGGAGTTTGAGGTTGCTGTGAACTAGGCTGATGCCAAGGCACTCTAGCCTGGGCAACAGAGTGAGACTCTGTCTCAAAAAAAAAAAAAAAAAATTTGTGACCATCTGTGAAAACTGCAAGTTGAAAATGACAAGTTGTTTTCCTATTTATTGCATACTTGTTGTGCTGGAATGCTGAGACTGTGGGTGGGTTTTGTTCTCTTTCCCTCCCCTTACTTTTTTATATCTTCCAAATTGTCTCTAAGGAACAGGCATTACATTAGAATTAATTTTCAAAAGACTTAAACTAAAATGAAATTCTTATCTTCAGTTTTATCACTTAGAGAGAGGTGTTGATGATGTCTGGGAACCTTCCAAGCCCACTGACCCCACAAGGGAAGAGCGACAAATCCTCCCTACCTCTCTTCAGTTCCACTTTGATGAGTTCCTAGGAGCAGACAGATCGTCCAAATTCCCTCCCCATGCAGCTGTGCTTATAATACCTACGATATGACCAAAGCACCGTGGGGGCCTCAGAACCGCCATGCATGGGGTGGTTTTCCCTCCTTTGGGATGCTGCTTTCAGCAAAGACATGACTCTCATCCCCAAAGCCATTTGGAGCAGGTGACTTGGCAAAGCCTTCTCAAAAAGAGGCGGCACTGGGTCCCCCCCCAAGGTCTGGGTCAGCCACAAACTGGTGTGTTCATGGCCCAGACCAGCAGGGCCATGGGGATAAGGATCCCGGAGCTTCCAGCACCAGAGAGCACCCCAGAAGGAGCCCCTCAGCTGCCACCTTCCCTCACCCGGGGAGCAAGGCCTGCCTGTTGGGATGTGTGGGGGTCAGAGACAGCGTGTGACCAGGCGAGACAAGAGGGCTGACACTGTCAGGCTCTGTTCACCAAGAGGTGCAGACAGGATTCCTCCTCCCCATGGTGGAAGGATGGCCTGGGGCAGGGACAGGTGGTCCCATCATGGCAGAGGCTGTAGCGGTCAAGGACCAGAGACAGCAGTGGATGTTGACCCAGAATCTGGTTCTGCATCCTCATTTGGGAGGGAAGAGCCAGTGTGATAATGACAGGGTGAGGCCTGTATGAGTCCAAGGGCCACACCCGCCTGCCTGCCCCAGACACACTCTGCTCTGGGGCAAACTCCCACGGGACACACGCAGGGACAGGCTTGTGTAGGGGTGCCCGCAGAGCTATACGGGCTGCTCTGGGGATGCCTGAAATCAGACAGTGCCAGGGGACAGTAGGCTGCAAGCAGAGGGTCACTGCAAGTGGGCTGCAGGCCAGGTGCTAAGTCTCCCCATGCCTGCCTGGGGAGAAGAGCCCCGCAGGAGGTGGGTATCAGCAGGCAGCAATGAAAGAGATGGCTATGGGAGGGCCTGCCCCCTCCAAGCACCCATCAAGGGACCTCTGCCTAGACATGAAGCTGTCCCTGACCACTCATGGATGGGGTGACTCGAGGCCCATGGGTTTGGGCCTGGTGTCCATCAGGGGCTAGAAGGATGAAGCTGATTGTTCAGCCTGGGGAGGCGAGAGCCTGCAGGAGGAACCCAATCCTACCTGGGGTGCTCAGGATAGCTTCATAGATGGGGTACTCTTAAGCCAGGTTTTTAAGGATGAGTAGGAGTTCTCTGGGTAAAAACTGAGGGCAAGAGTAGCACATCAAAGATCCTACCTCCTGGAGAAAGTGAGTAAATGACCTAATGCCTCTAGAAATTATAAATGTGACTTTGGGCTTCTGGTTCCTTAAATGCAAAATGAGAATAACCTGACTCTAAAGTAGTCATTGTAGCTCTGGGAGCACATTAGAATCATCTGGGAGCTTTAAAAACATCCACTCTCTGAGAATTCCTCTAGAGTTTTTGATTGGTTGATGTGGGATAAAGTCTTTTTAGAACCTCTCAGGGAAATGCAATGAGCATCCGAGGTTGGGAATCTCTGCTCTGAAGCAAGTAATTGCCACTTGGTGATTCCGGGACTCATTCAAGGAGTCTTTGAAAGCATTGAGCTGCCAAATATTAAGAATGGCTATAAAGCCATAGCAATTGGGACAGTGAGGTAATGGCACAGAGACAGACAAGTCAGCCAATGGAACAAACCAGAGAATCCAACAGACCCTCAAGGAACAGTCACCCAACATGTGACAAAGGTATCCCCACAGTTGAGTGGGTAAAGGACGCAGATGAAACCACTGCATATCCACATGAGGGAAATGAACTGCGACCCCATTTCACCCCATATACGAAATTTAGTTTAAGGAACCACAGACCTAAATGCAGAAGGTATTAGATTGAACCATATGAACGTCCTGAGAGCAAATAATTTTTTTCACCTGAAAACCCACAGGTGTCAAAACAATAAAGCTTATAGAAGAAAACAGTAGAATATCTTCACAACCATGAGAAAGGCAAAGACTTTGTAAACAGCACACAGAAAGTAATGACCATAAAAACATGATACACTGAACTTCATTAACATTAAGACTTTTGTTCATTGTAGATCATGTAGGCTGGATGTGGTGGCTCACGCCTATAATCCCAGCACCTTGGGAGGCCAAGGCGGGAGGATCGCTTGGAGCCAGGAGTTCGAGACCAGCCTAAGCAGGAGTGGGATCCCATCTTTACAAAATATAGAAAAATTAGGCCAGTGTGGTGGTGTGCACCTGTGGTCCCAGCTACTAGGTAGGCTGAGGCAGGAGGATTGCTTGAGCCCAGGAGTTTCAGGCTGCAGTGAGCCATGATGACACCACTGCATGCTAGTCTAAGTGACAGAGCGAGACTCTGCCGTTCATAAATAAAATAAATCTCCTGAGTGTGCAAAAGCAAGTCATAGACAGGGAGTGGTGCTTACAATACATGCATCTGATAAGGGCCTCATACCTGATTTTAAGCATTTCTACAAGTCAATTGGGAAAAGACAACAATGTGGAAAATAAGCGAAGACATAAACAAATACTTCACAAAAGAAGATCTCCAAATGGCCAGTAAACATCTGAAAAGGGGCTCAACCTCATTAGTCATCAGAAATATGCAAGCCAAAACTATGGCAAAATCCCACTGCACACCCACTAGAATAGCCAAGATGAAAAGGACGGTGACACCAAGGAGAGGAACCAGCGGATCTCTCTGCGGGTGGGTGTGCAAACAACCGCTGGGGAGAACTGTGGGGCGGGATCCACTAAGGCTAGACCTATGCTCACCCTTGGACTAGCCTTGCACCCTGCGGTAGGTACTCAACAGAAGCGAGTGCTAGTGGGCTCACAAAGACATGCACTGCAACGTCCACAGGAGCTTTGTGTGGTAGCCCCAACATGGAAGCCACCCCGAGATCCATTAACAGCAGAATGAAAATATATATATATATATAGAGAGAGATTTCTAGCCACCACCTGGGATCATACCTTCCATTTCTGTGGTGACCCCCTTGTCCCTGGTTTTCAAAGGATCCCCAATTGATGCTCCTGGCAGGCAGCCATGCGAGCCAATCGCCAGGAGTGGGAGACACTGCAAAGCCCAAATGCCAGGAGAACAAACTATACTGTACCCCCAAGCAAGATGGTACAGGCTGAGTTAGTAAAAATGCAATTTTACCCGTGGAATTAAGCTGTAATTGGGGAGCTTAACCCATAATTATAAATCAATAAATGGCTTAAAGTCAATAACTGATTGATTTTAAAAGAAAACTAACATTTTTAAGCAATCCCCCAACAAGATCATAGGTTACCCCAAAGAGCTTTTAGTAAAAAAATATTGAAAATCTTTCCAAACAAAAATCTAAGCAAGTAAGAAAAGGAGAGAAATAAAAATATCTTTAAAAAATTAGGAAGTGGTCCATAAATAGCAAAAATCCAAGATGACATTTCAAAGCAACAGAGAAAAGGTGATCAATTGCATAAATGTTAATGGGAAACAAACAAATCGTGTCAAAAATAAAATAAAAATTGGAAGATAAATTAAACTTAAAAATAGGCTGGGCGCGGTAGCTCATGCCTGTAATCCTAGCACTCTGGGAGGCTGAGGCAGGAGGATTGCTTGTGTTCAGGAGTTCAAGACCAGCCTGAGCAAGAGTGAGACCCCGTCTCTACCATAAATAGAAAGAAAATTAGCCAAACAACTTAAAAAAATAGAAAAAATTACCCGGCACAGTGGCGTGTGCTTGTAGTCCCAGCTACTCGGGAGACTGAGGCAGGAGGATCTCTTGAGCCCAGGAGTTTGAGGTTGCTGTGAGCTAAGCTGATGCCACAGCACACTAGCCCAGGCTACAGAGTAAGACTCTGTCTCAAAAAAAAAAAAATATATATATATATTGGAGGAAAGTTTTTTTTTTTTTTTATGTCACAGTGGGAAAGAGTTTCCTAATCGTGATACATACCCCAGGAACCCTGAAGGAAGAGATGGATGGATCCTTCTTATGTAGTATGTTAAAATTCCACAGCATACACAAAATAAGGAGAAATCACAAATTGGAATATGTGGGCAAAATCAAGAGCTAATGTTCCTAAGCATGCAGAGTTCTCATACGTCAGTAATGACCACATGCGTCCCTCGCTGGGCAAAGGTGGAGAATGTGGGTAGATACCCACTGAAACTTTACGGGGCCGGTTTTGATTCCCTGCTTTAGCTCATTCTCTTGACCTTTTCTTCTTCATCTTTGTTTCTGCAGAAAAAGGCTCTTTCGTACACATGATTAGCAGGTACGGTTGCTGATAGATAGCACGTATTTTTCACCTTTACTTTGTAAGTTAGGGGCTGCTAGACCCATCTTAACATATAAGAAAACTGAGTTCCTTATAGCCAGATTATTAGCAGACCCAGGACTCAAAAATCAGGTCTCCTGGTTCTGAATCGCGCCTTCTAGTGACTGCTGTCCGGTGGACCGCAAAGGAAAGCTGTGGCCACCGCCTTCTGGCAGCCAGCTCTGACCCACGGCACGGCGGGCCAGGCTGTGCGCCAGCTGTAACGCCAGGCACAGGAAGGACTCGAGATGTCTGTCTGTTTGAGCGATCACCTGGGTCCTTGGTTCTCTTCCTTAAGACAGACAGACAGACAGACAGACAGACAGACAGACAGACAGACAGAGAAAACACACACACACTCAAACACACACTCACACTCCTTGCACTGACCTCCCCAGCCCCTCCTTGCCCCTCGGGTCGGTCTTCCTTGGCCGTCCCCAGGCCCTGCGGATGCCGGCCTCCTGGTCCTCTGTCTGTCCTGGTCCGGCGGACTCCAATCCGGGTGTGTTCCTCTAGGCTTCCCAGCCGCACAAGCCTTGTCTGCAGACTGGGTGGGCTTCTGCCCACGGCCTGCTGAGCCTGCCTCTGCCACCTCCGCCCCTTCCCCAGGGTCAGCCTGCCAGGCCTCACCCAGATGGCAACACGTCTGGGAGTTCCCTTCTCGCCCGTCCGGAAAGCTCAGGCCTGCTTTTTCTCTCCCGTCCCAAACAGCACGGAGCAGGTGCTGTGCGGGTTCATCCATAGGGGACTGGCTTGCTAGGACCCGAGCGTTTGGCACCCGGGAAACCTCATACCCAGGCAGCAGAGGACAGACAGCACTGGGTCTATGCTTGTCTGATAGGGCCAATCTCTTGGAAGTCATGCTGTTAAAATACTTAAAATACTTAAAATACTATAGACCCAGCTCTGTGCTAAATGTCATTCTCTCCAGGACAAAATTCTGGTTCCACAGCAGAACAACAGAAGATATAAAAACAGAACATATCAGAAAAATTTGGGGGAGGAAAATTGCAAATTATGAAAAAATAAGTCTGTGATTTCATGTTTTCCTATACTTTGAAATAAGCCCGCCAATTTGATTTTTAGCAGCATGTGTGCTGGCATGTAAACACACACGTGTACATATACACATATACACATAGACACATACACACAAATTTAATTCTTACAAGTCAGTGATGGGGGGAGCTATGGACTCTCATTCCATTATAGAGATTAGGAAATTGAGGTTGGGGACAATGAGTAATCTATTGAATATCACGTGGTTATTGAGTGTGGATGCACATCCTCATAAGAATTTTTTAACATAAAAGTTGGAAAAAATTAAATGAGGATACCATTCGTGGAGAAAGTTCAGGAGAAACTGAGGACACACTGGGATTGTCTCCATATCCCCGCGTGAAGGCACTGCTGCTAGGTGTTGAGTTCCCGGGCTGAACGGCAGCGTTTGGCTCCTGGCATTGGCCCGATGGTTCGTGAAGCCCAGCGGGTCATGGGGCCGGCTCCACCTTCCTTTTCCCACCTCTGAGCTGTTCAGCATCTCCTTTGGAAAGGGTCCCAGCCACCTCTCTCACCTGCCTTCCCCTCGTCCCCCTTTCCTGCTTCCTTCCAAAGTGGCAGGACTTGAGCTGAAACACAATTATGTCTGCCATGTACCTGGCCGCAAGCCAGGTGTGGGAGGGGGAGAAAAACCCAAGTCCTGCTCTGTGAGCTCACAGACCAGGAGACGGACAGACACCAGGGCCGGTTCTGTGCCAGAGACCTGATCAAACCCTGGGGAAGTCCCAGGGAGAGACATTCCCCGCTGTCAGGACAGCAAAGGCAGCTTCCTGAAGGAGGGGATGTTGGCCTGAGGGTTTTCCACTCGTCCCAGTGGGCCCAGCACCGTTGCAGCTGGGAAGAGCGGCCATATCAAAGCCACGGGAACCTGTGCACAGGGGGAGCCAGCCTCGGGAGTCCTCCCGCCCCAGGAAGCCCCAGAGCGAGCCAGGTGGAATTTCAGCACATGCACCAGGCACGTGGCTGGTTTCTGTCCACCTCTCTCACGGAGCCTCAGTGGGCTCCTTTGCCAAATGCAACATTTAGATTCCACCTGCCTGGAAACCAGGGCAGGAGGAGGTGGAGCCCTACACGTGTCAGAACCATGGCGGAGCAGCCTCATTCCATCACTGTGACCTGTCTATGGCCTTCTGTTGCCGTCTCCTACCATGCTGGACTGGGGGATAGAGAGAGGGGAGAGAGAAGAGCGGGCTGGGAGAAGGGAAGGAGGAAAGCAAGGACAGGTCAAGATTTGGGCGGGGTGGGGGATGAGTTCCACATCGTTGCGCCCATGAGAGGGGCAGATTGACTCAAGTCAAGGCCTCCAGACGAGGTCACGGCACCTTGCTCTCGGGGGTGGAGCTCAGGCCCCACAGTCAGAACAAGCTGGGCATCTCACTCAGGTCACCTCACCTCACTGCTTCCATCTATGCAATGGGGCTGCAGAGGTATCTGCTTTGCCCACTTCACCAGGTTGTTAGCAATGCTGTCAAACGCAATGGCCAATGTGGAGGGGGTAAATTGAATATAATTAGGAATAATCATAGTAATAGTGATAATAGCAGTTAATAATAATTGTAATTAATTATTAGTATTACCAATAATGAGCATGAGATCAGTGAACTAATTCTGCTCATCCAAGTCACACACTGCCCAGTCGCATCCTCTGCCATCTAGAGAGAGGGTGTCGTGTGCTTAATACTGCCGGAGCCCAGGAGGGGACAGTTCTTTCCCATCCGATGGGATATGTGCGTACATAGTGGATCAGACAGCAAGAACAGAATTTCAAGAATGGCTGAGACCTGTAACTAATTAGCCCAGGAAGTGGTGGCCCTATTTGGGAAACTACTGACTATTGTGTGTGCTGTGATATAGTGAAGGATGGGAAAAGCTCATTTCTGAGCTTTCAGAAATTCAGGAAAGCAAGAGTGGTTGTCTACTTACGGCCAAGGAAAGGGCCAAGTCACGGAGCTGGGGAAGCCGAGCCGTGTGGGGGAGGAAGCGGTGAGGAAACACACAAGCCCATACATCCATTCTCCAAGAATGTTCCACGCACTCCCAAATGGGGTCCGATGCCGGCCACAAGCCCCCAGCACAAGGACGAGGAGTGACGCAGAGTGTAGCTCCGGAAGCAGTCGTCACGTGGCTCAGCCTGCAGGTGCGAGGAGGGAAGTTTCCCTGCACCCATCCACTTTCGCAGCACTCCTTCCGGGCTAAGCGAAAGCAGGCTGGCGAAAACCACACGTGGGCTGCTGGGTAGGCTGCCCTTATTTGCAAGGCCTGCATGCTGATACCAGACACCCTTTCCCAGAGGACTGTCTTTATAATCTAAGATAAAATGAAGGGCAGTTGCCTCTGAGAGAGAATGTATTGATTGAAACTTATTCATACTGAGATGTAAAAGACTGATAGTGACTAGCTTTAATAGGGGCAAGGAAAAAAAAAACCAGCAGAGCTGGAGGAACCCTGAAGCTTGGAGGAAATTGCTCAGAGGGGTGACGATTACAGACAGAGAAATGGAGAGGTGGGGTCCTCCTCCATCAGGAGTGAGAAAATCTGGGTTCAGGTCCGTATTCCCACTTCTCAGCCCTCCTCAAGTTACTTCATCTCTCAGGGTCTTGATCTCTTCACCCATAAAGTTGGGGAAATGCCGGAGAATTCCACCGGGAGGGTAGATGGGACTAGTGGCTGTAACAGGTGTGCTGCAAGCCACGCCTGCCCACGCACAGGCTGTTCCCTGACTTCGGAATGTTGCGGGGCGTCCCCAAGGGCTGGGCCAGTTGCTTTCATTTTCTTCCATTCTGGAATGAACTTTTAAAGAATTACTGAGTGCTCAGCTTGAAATCCGTGGAGTTAGGATTAAAACCTAAATACCATACAACTGTCAGGAAACCAGTCAGGTTTCCAAATGCCAAAGTAGCCCGACCAGTGGGAACTTCAGTCGGCCAGCCCCACCGTGTTGCTTTTCAAGACCAGAAATGATTTCCCTCTGTGAATGCGCAGCCTGAAGGTCAATCCAGTGGCTTTCTGGGGACTCACAGCCTGTTTAAGGATGTGGGATTGAGAACAGCAGTGTGGTACAGGGCTAGACTCCCAGTGCCAACCCCACGTGTCGTCACGCCTCTGTGCCTCAACTGGCCCACCTGTAAAATGGGAACAACCGCACTTACCTTTCCACCATTGAGAGGTTGAATGAGACAATCTATGCAAAGCCCTGGAACTGTGCCTGGTACACAGGGCATTCCATAGCAGCCAATTTTGTTCGTTATTATCAGTCATTATTATTATTATCATGTAATGTTAATTATTATTTTAGGATGGCACTGATGATGGAGACAGTTGTTTTGGGCAGCAACCCCAAAAAGCCGGAGCCACAGCAGGCAGAGCATTTCCACAGACGTGACCACACCCACCCACCTCCCCAGCATAGCTGTCCCTCCCCCGGGCACTCCGCAGCTCTGTGTACGCCGGGCCAGGCAGGCGCATGTGCTGCGGGCAGGTGGCCGGGGCTGGACGCCAGACTGCGGGGCGGGCACTCTCGGCCGATCCAGGCGCTGTGACTCACCTCCCAGCTATGGCTGGCGGAGGTGGGAGAACAATCTTAGAATTCAGTGCAGGAAGCGGGGCCAACTGAGGAGGGCTGGGGGAGGGTGGGGACCGGGGCGGGTCCTTGGAGGTGGCTTTAAAGGGCCCGATTTGGGCATCGAGGGTGAGTTAGGGTGAGATGCAATTTGAGTCCATGTAGGTGCCTAGGGAGGGGGCTGCAGGTGAGGCTGGTGCTCTCTGGCCTGTGACTCTGTTCCCAAGGGCTGGATCTGGATGACCACAGGTGTCTAGGCACCCATGGCACATGCAGGGCCGAGGGGATTCTGAGCTGGTGGCAGCTGGTGGCCAGAGACAGGCAAGTGGTGGAGCTTTGAATCCACTGTCATTTGTGTCAGGGTTTCTGTGTCCACTGGGCATTGAGGGGGCAGAGTCGAGTTCATGGGGGCAGGGGGAGGAGGCAGGCCGGAGTTAGGCTGGATGTCAGGACAGGTTTGCAGCCCCAGCGGGAGAGGAAGCGGCAACTCAGGATCTCGAGGCAGAGGCCAGGTTCCATGGACTCAGGAAACTCACTGTGGCTGGGGAATGGCGCTCCCTGCCCAGCGAAAGGAGGCTGAGCCACAAGCCACACACCTGAGTCAGTGGCCCGGTGGACATCTGGGTCAGGGTTGGCTTGGGCTGGAGCGATCGTCCCTGAGGGCTAGCAAGGCCGAGGTTAGCAATGCCCAGGCTGACGGTGACGTGCCCGGGGGATGCACAGAAGTATGTGACATGTTCCTGCTGGGAGAGACAGACACCAAGGGGAGGTGACGAGCCATGGGCAGAAAGAGAAGCAGAAGGGGGCACCGTGTGGGGAGGGGCTGAGCAGAGCCAGAGTCGGGAAGCCCCAGGCTGTCTGGGTGGTCTGGGAAGGCTTCCTGGAGAAGGTGGGCATGGAGCAAGCAGAACCCAGAGTTTCAGCATGACCTTCCCCTGGAGGAGGGCTGCCAAACCCAGCCATGTCTTCCCTTCTGCTCCCCACGGCCCCACGGCCACGGACCACCCAGGAGCTCCTTCACTGGCTCTGTTCCCTCCTTCCTACCCCATCTTTCTAGCCTCCTTCCTGAGTTCAAGTGGCATCCTCCTGACCACAAGTCCCACTTCCCGCCCCTTCCCTGTCTGACCCAGTCTCTGCATTACCACCAAGAGAAGTCTTTACAAGCACAACTCTGATGAGATCACTCTCCTGCTCAAAAACCATCCGTGGCTCCCCAGTGCCCACTGAAGGAGGCTTCCTGGCTCTCTGTGCAAGGCCCTCTGCAATCTGCTCTCGATCTCCCCCCTAGCTCCAAGACTTCTAACACTCCAAAAACAATGGACTACTTGCCATTTCTCTCAAATTCTGCAGACGCTCCAGCCCCCTGCCTTAGCTCAAACCTCTCCAGGGAAGCCCTCTGGCCAATACCACTGTCGGAGGCAGGCCCCGGCTCGGGCCCTTCACCCACCCACCTTCCTGCATCTCCCTGCCCACCCACAGCCGAAATGGATCCCTCCCGCCCCACCACCGCTCTCGCAGCCCACACTTGGTGCTGCGTTATCGTTAGAGATTTATTTTGTCAATATTTTTATTTATTATTCTGTCCCCCTAAACAGGATGCGAGGGAACTAGATATAAGATGGACTGGGTCTTTCCCTCGCACTGTCCTTCCTCCACTCTAAAGACCTCGTTCCTTCTCCGCCCATGTTCTCTCTCTGTGCTGTGGGTCTCTGCCCATTGCCACCTTGGAGAGGTTCTCCTTGAGCTTAGAGGGGGCCCCGAGCTCCTCCCAACCACACCCCGTCACCCCGTATCTTATCACAACCCTCCTCATTCCTGCGATGGTCCCATTTCCCCCGCTTGCCACTTCTGCGCTGCTGGTCTTCGGCCGTCGGGTGACAGCTCTTCGGGCTCAGAACCTGGGCTGTCTACTGCCGTCCCCCAGCCGCTGGCCAGGCCTGCGGGAGCGGGGGCCGGAGCAGACACAGCCCCGGGATATGGGAGCCGAGTGAGGCCGTGCAGGGCAGGCGCCTCCACCACGGCCCCGCGGGGCGGCTGCTGGAGAGAGGCCGAGGCGTGGCGGGAATGTGTGGACGTGGAGTCAGACGGACCTGGTTTGACATCAGCCCTGGGAAAGTGCACCTCCCAGAAACTCTTCTTGCTCATCTGCAGGATTTGGATAACGCCGTCCAATTCCTGGGATAGTTGGGAAGAGGAGAGAGGCTCCCAGCCCAGGGAGCTCTGCAAGGGGCAGTTTATCAGCCCACGGGGTCCCAGGCAGTGACAAGTGAGCAGGTTACACCTGCAGAGAGCGGGGCTTGGGAAAGCCCTGGATGTGAGAGCCGTGACGTGACGTGTGGCCGCCAGAACTTTCCATCTGCCCCCGCCTTTGCTCCAGCTTGTGTGCCAGCTCTTTCCTCGCTGGGAGCCAGAGCTCCACCAGGGCAGCCGGGCTGCAGGGCGCCGTGTGACCTGCAGGCTACTGCAAGGGGAGGCCCAGTAGTAGAGCTGGTGAGACGGGTGTGGACAGCTGTCGCCCTGGGTCTGGTGGGCTGCGTGGCCGCTGTCGGTCAGCAAGGCGGGAGGAGGGAGGGAAGCCTGGGCATGAGATGGGGCCGGGCGAGGCCTGGAGGGAGCCAGGAGGACAAGCCAGGGCCGCGTCTGCTCTCCAGCCCGGCTGACACAGCGACTGAGGAAGGCGCTGGAGCTCCTCACCTGGAGGGGCCGAGGGGGGAGGCTTGGAGGGAGGAGGAGCCGTGGGCACAGACGCTGCGTCTCACTCACCGAGCACTGGCAGGTGGAAGGGCACAGGCCTGGCACCGGCATCAAGCTCAGAGCGTCCTGGCTGCAGCTTACCCTCCCCTTCCCAAACCAGACTCACGCTTCTCTCGTGGCCAGCCCTCACCTGGAACCACACGCTGACACACCTGGCTGGGACCATCACCCCCAACATCTTCCCACATTGTATCTTACACTTTCTGCCCCCCAGACGTATGGCCTTTGCGCTCCCTGCGCCCAGCCCCTAATCGCAGGGCCCAGACACCTGCTGCCCGGTTTAGGTGTCCCCCCCCCCCCCGGGCCAAACGCCTCTGGACACACGGGTCAGGGCAGAACAGGTGATAAAATGGCAGCTCCTGCAGGCACCTGGGGTGCGACAGTTTCTATTGGAAGGACAGGAAGGACAAAACTATACGTGTCACCTCAGCTATGACACACACAAACAGTGACACACTAAAACAGGCATGGTGCGGGGGGGGGAGGGCATTCAGGGAAGAGCAGCGACTCTGCTGACCACAGGTGTCCATGAGGTGGCCCTTTGGGGGTGTAACACGTGCCGCTCTGGGCGCTGGCAGCCCAGGGCCCCACGGGGCCCCACAGTGACCCCTCCCTCTGTCACAGGCGTCACCACACAGGGACGATGTGCAATAACACAGCTTTGCGTCCCCAGCAGTGGGTGTCACTGCGGGAGACATGTGGAGCCTTGCACGTGTGCGTCTGGGAGGCTCTTCCGGGTGACGCCGTCCCCTTGCTCACATCTGTGTCCCCCAAGCAGACCGGGGGCGGTGGCTGCCACGGTCCCTCTCCTACCAGAGTGGCCTCCTGGATTTCTGGCTAAATCCTTTAACCTTCACTCATCACTGTATTCACTGGCAGACGTGTATTCGGCCTTGACTGTGTTCCAGTGTGGTCTCCCCCGATGCTGCACTCAGGGGGTGACAGTGGTCACCTCGCCCCAGGGTGGCTAAGAATTTGGGTGCTGGACGCGCAGGGCTGCCTGCCTGGCGTGCAGCTGCTCATTCCCGCGTTCTCCCACATCCTGGGCCCGGACGTTTTTTCCCGTTCTTCCCCCACCCCTTCCCCAGAACTGGAAGGTTGCAGGTTGTTTTGTTTCGTTTCACTTTTTTCCCCTGGAAATGAAAGGCTTCTCAGATGGAAGGAGGAAGCCCAGCAGGCCGGGGCTGCGGGGTTCGGGTGAAGGATCAGGTTTCCGACGCTTTTCCTTGCCGTGTCTGCTCCCCTTGGACGCCGGCAAGACGTCAGGCAGGAGGCTGGAAAGGACTGTCTGCCAGACACCTGGGGGCCTCCCCGCCTGGGACACCCCGAGGGTCCCAGAGACAGCTGAAAGGCTGCGCTGAGATGTGCAAGGATGCGGCTGCCCCGGGAGTGTGCTGGAAGCTTCCATGGCCCCTGGCCGGGGACATTTCCTGGGGAACCCGAGGCGTTTTCAGGGGCAGATGGGAAAATACTGACAAGAGAGAACGTCATCATTATCCTTGCATTTAAGCTGGGGGGGGGGGGGGAAGGAGCCTGAAAGCAACGTCCCCACGCAAGGACGTCCAGTCAAATGCCGGAAATATCCCGATCCTCGTCGCCCACCTGACGGTCTCTGGCTGAGGCTGCGGCATGACAGCGCCATGAGTTTGTCACAGACAGCACTTTGAAAGGGGAAGGCCAGGGTTTCTGAAGTCAGAGCAGCCTGGCTTTGAGTCCCAGCTATATAGCCTGATTCGCTGAGCGTGTCTGGACAGGGTATGTAACCCCGCCAAGCCTCAGTTGCTTCTGTAAAATGGGCTTCATACACCCCGTACAGCACCACCGTGAGAAATAGCTATGTAGATATTATTTGGGGCTTGAAAGCTATTTTTACCAGTAATAACAAAATGGATATAAACTCGCAAACCTCCTAGCTTTATTGTGAGCATTAATGAGACCATTTAAACAGAATTTGTGATTTTGTTCTTGGCTGTATCCTTTGGATCCCTCGAACCTTGCTGATTGTCAATAAATATCTATTGAATGAATTGATGAATACACATATAGATGAATACGTGTGATTTCCCTCACCCAAACTGCCTTGCCTTTGACAGAAAATCCAAGTTTGTTAAACAGCAACAGTTAGGAAATGTTGTAATTGTGATGGAATACCTCCCCAAGCCCTCAGTCCACTCGCCTGTTCAGCCTCCCCTGCCTTTACACTACGGAAGTGCCAAAACCCCTAGGCTCCTCCGCCCCAAACATGCCCTTCCTGTCTTCACACATGCCGGGACTTGGGCTTGTAATACCTGTCTCTTGTCTACCTGGGAAATCTTATCCACCTTCAAAATCTAATTTAGACATCACTTCTTCCAGGAGTAGAAGGTGGTGCTGGTGGTGAGGGTGGTGGTGGTGATGATGATAGTGTCGGTGGTCATGGCAGTGATGGTGGTGGTGATGATCGTGGTGATAATAGTGATGGTGGTGGTGGTGGTGGTAATGGAGACAATAGTGGTGGTGATGATGGTGGTGGTGGTGGTGATGGAGTTGGTAGTGCCAGTGATAATAATGGTGCCAGTGGTGATGCAGGTGGTGGTATTGGAAGTGATGTTGGCAGTGATGGTGGTGGTGATGATGGAGTTGGTCATAATAGTGGTGGTAGTGGAGGTGGTGGTGATGGTGATGGAGGTGATGATGGTGGTGATGGAGGTGATGGTGATGGTGATGGAGGTGATGATGGCAGTGATGGTGGTGGTGATGACGGAGTTGGTCATAAAAGTGGTCGTGGTGGTGGTGGTGATAATGGAGGTGATGGTGGCGGTGATGGTGATGGAGGTGATGGTGGTGGTGATGGTGATGGAGGTGATGGAGGTGATGATGGTGGTGGTGGTAATGAAGGTGATGATGGTGGTGATGGTGGTGGTGATGGAGGTTATGATGGCAGTGATAGTGGTGGTGATGATGGAGTTGGTCATAAAAGTGGTCATGGTGATGATGGAGGTGATGGTGGCGGTGATGGTGATGGAGGTGATGGTGGTGGTGATGGAGGTGATGGAGGTGATGATGGTGGTGGTGGTGATAAAGGTGATGATGGTGGTGATGGTGGTGGTGATGGTGATGGAGGTTATGATGGTGGTGGTGATGGAGGTGATGATGGTGGTGGTGGTGATGGTGATGGAGGTTATCATGGTGATGATGGAGGTGGTCATAAAAGTAGTGGTGGTGGTGGTGGTGGTGATGGAGGTGATGATGGTGGTGATGGTGGTGGTGCTGATGGAGGTGGTCATAATAATGGTGGTGCTGGTGGTGGTGATGTGGTGCAGACACTAAACAAATCCTTATCCTAATCATCATTTGATTACAATTTTCATGTGGCAAACAAGAGAAATCACTGTATTAGATTCCCTTTCCTCCTCTTAAAATTCAACTGCATTTCAATCTTTAGGGACATTGGCTTTGAGCTGTTCTTGGTCATCTGTCCCTGAAAGAGAATAAAGGCTTCGAAGATTACCTTTGGTAGACAAAGGGGAGGAAATAGCAGGGCACCCCCAGAGTAGGAGAGAGAATAGAAAATGTGGCTCTGAGTGCCCAAGGTGGAGTTTCCTCCCTGGGCCTGCCCTCCACTACCATTCATTCATTCATCCACTTGCAAGGTTTTGCTGATTGGGTTCTCTGTGCCTGGCGCTGTGGTTGGTCCTGAAGATACAGTGCTAAACAATGCTCCCCCAAACTGCCACACAGGTAAATTTCCGCCAAGGGAGGTACAGTGGCTCTACCCGCTTATGTCTAGAATCCAGTGAGAGAAGGGTCACCTATGGCTTCGCTATGCCTAACAGCCTGCTGATCTAGATAATTAGGTCCCTGCTATAGTTTAAATGCTTGCCCCCTGAAATGCACACCGAAACTTAACCCCAATGTAATAGTATGAAAAGGAGGGGCCTTTAAGAGGTAACCAGATCATGAACAGATTAGTCTATTCATGGGTTAATGGATTAAGGGGTTATATAAAAGCTGGTTTGTCTCGCATCCTGTCCCTCTCAACCTGCAATGCCTCTGCCAGGTTATGATGCAGCATGAGACCCCACCAGATGCCAGCCAGATGTGGCTGCCCCATCTTGCCCTTCCCAGCCACCAGACTGTAAGAAATAAACCTTTTTTCTTTGCCAATTATTGTCTCAGGTATCCCATTATAGCAACAGAAAATGGACTAAGACAGTCCCCAAACCCAGAAATTTAATAAAAGGAAAAAATACAGGCACATAATTCCTCAAATGAACTCTTTACTTGAACCTGGCAAAGGAGTTGGGCTGACAATCAGGGTAGACAACGTCTTGGGAATCTTCGGTGTTTAAAGGCTTAGACCTGGGAGAGGGTGAGAGGGTGGGGAAAGCAGGCAGGTATAGCGAGGGGGTCCCCACAGGCAGAAGCCCCTCTGGGACCTGGAATGTCACTCAGCATGAGATCGAGCCCCAGTGCCCATCCCAGGCAGGCCCAGTAGGAAAAGGTGATGTGCAGCCTGGCCACGTGGTCTCTCTCTGGTGTGTGCCGCCCTTAATGGCCGCTCCTGTTTGCTCTTGTTGCTCTGTCTATAATCCGAGGGACAAAATGTGCTAGCGGCTCTAGCTCCTGCCCTGGAGGGTGACTGTGACAGCCATCAGGGGTTTTCTTGGAAGAATGAAAGCTCTGCTTTGCCTCTAGGAAATTGCGGTGGAAACAGATTTTTCTGTCACCTCCTAGGTGACTTGTGATCCTGTTTCCTTTCTGTCCTTCCCAGCAGTTTACAAAGAGATGCCCTACGCCAACATTCCCTTGAACTTTGCTTCTCTTTTCTTTAGGCAGACTTTGACTCTGCCGCGGTTGCGTCAGGCCGCTTTCTGCAGGAGCCCAGCCTCCCCCGCGCGCCCTGCCCCGCGGCCCCGTCCCAGTTTCCCAGGCAGCCCCTGCACCCCCGGGCTCTCTACTCTGTCTTAAAACACAGAGCAAAGGCGTTTTTCATTGCTGGGAAAGAGCTTATTTTCAACAACAAGCCTGTCCTCAGATGGACTGTCCTTGTCCCGTCCTCCAGGACCTGCCTTTTGTGTGGTCCAGGTGCTGCCACCCCTCTCTCCAGGGAGTGTCCCTGCTGCAGCTAACCCCTGCACTTCCCTTCCCATAGACATCCAGAGTCCCCACTCCAGGGCTGTCTGCACTCCGGCCCTGCATATCCACACACAGATAAATCCTTCAACTCAAAGGTCACCACCTCCCAAGAGCCTCCCCAGATTCCTCCCAGTTAGAGGAAGCCACGCCCTTCTCACTCCCTCTGGTGCCCGACCTGCACGTTTCTCCTGACCCTGACACCGTCTTCCCACTACTGCCCTGGTTTCAACAGCGCTGCCTGCCACCGGCACCAAGACCTGCGGGTCTGCAGGTCCAGCCGGGCTTGGTGTGTGTGGAGGTGGGCGCCGTCAGCCCTGGGGGCTGTCTGCTCCTCCTGGGCCTGCCCCTCCCAGGGCAGGTGGCGTCCAGAGACTGAGCTGGACGGAGGCTTAAAGTCCAACCATGCCAGCCCAAGAGGGAGCCTGAGCAGCATTCTCCCCACGCTCACGGTGGGCCAGGGCGCCGGGGGCCGGCCTTCCCCCGCCCCCACTGTCCCCTCCGCCCATCCTGCCTCCCCACTTCCTCGCACAGGTGTGGGTCCCTGACAAGCACCTTGTGTCCTAAATACCATCTCAGTCTCTGCTTCCAGAGAGCCCAGTCGGCAACACAGGCTTTCTTCATTCATTCATTCATTCATTCATTCATTCATTCATTCATTCAGCAAATGCCGATAGAGCGCCAACTGTGTGCTACACTGTTTTGGGCAATAGAAGTCTAGCAGCAAACAAGGAGGGACTAGCAGACCAGTAGGTGAGACGGACTAGAAACAAGTGACGAAAGCGCTAAGAAGATGGCACGTGCTGTAGGAGCAGACAGGGCGATGGGACGGGGTAACTTGGAGGCAGCCAGCCTCGATGTGGAAGAGCCTCACACAGGAGGAGACGTCTGATCTGAGTCCTGCAGTCTGGGCAGCAGCCGGCCGTGGGAAGAGCTGTTCTACCTGGTTCCATATGTCCAACTGCCACCTGGACAGCTCCCCAGATGCTCTCAGGCCCCCGGTGGCCCCAGTCCTGCTCCCACTGCTCTTCCTGTGTTCATGATCTCAGTGGACATGTCCGCCGACCCCCAGCCACTCTGCGCAGGCCCTTGGCTGTCACCTGCGTCCCTTCCTCTCCCTCATCACCAGGCCCCGATGCCACTGATCTTCCGGGGCAGCCACACCTCCCAAGCCACTTGCGGGCCTTGTTTCGGGCGGGCCCTCAGCACTGTCACCGGCTATTGTAATGCTCAACTGGCAGGTGGCCCTTCTCCAGGTCTTGTGTCCCTTCCTGTACAAACCTTCTGCCCAGCTCCACCCTCACCTGCTCCATGGAACTCTGGGATCCCACATCACCTGCGGTGGCAGTCTGCCAGGGCTGCCGCAAGACTCTGCCCTAGTTTCCCCTCTTTGCAAGGACACCAGTCAGAATGGCCTCATTTTAACTTTATCTCTATAAAGAACCTACTTCCTAAAATGATCACACTCCGAGGTACTGGGGGCTATGACTTCAACACCTCTTTTTTTGAGAGAGACACAGTTCAGCCCCTAACATCTGTCCTGCGCTTACCCTAGTCTCAGTCACAGTTGAATACTCTTCCCGTGGGGCCGTGTCCACATCACCGCACCCAGATCGGTGCTTTCCTACCTTCGATCTTGCAGCGCAACAATTTTTCAAAGACAATTTTGCATGGAGCTTTGATGAAACAAACACAAATAAAGGAGAGGTGCTCTGGTTAAAGCGGAGGGGGCAGGATTGCACCCCCCCCCCCCCCCCCCCCCCCCGCCGCAGTGCCTTCGCTAGCCGATCTGCAGGGAAGCCAGGGGCCACAGTGGAGGAACACTGGCCGGACAGGCGGCCCGGCCCCTTGCAGCTGCTCCTGGGCCTTGGCCAACCGGAGCGTGGCGGCCCCAGGCACACACCTTCACTTCCTCCGGCCTCTGCCCAGCGCCAGCTTCCCAGATGCCTCCCTTGGTGCCCACGGTATGTGACAAATAGTACATAATCCCCCCTCCCGCCCCCTGCTCCCGCTTTACTTTTGTCCCTCGCACTTGTCACTGCGCTTGCTTTTTTCTTTATTTTCTTCCTCCCCTCCGCACTGGAGTGTAACCTCCACAGGACAGGCACTCCCTGCTGTTCTTCCAGAGCCTGGGGCAGTTCTCGGCATGGGGCAGATGCTTAAAAGACATTTGTTGGAAGGATATTTAGACATTGAGAAATAGTTCCCGTTCTCTACCACTCAAGCCTTTAAAGGTGCACGACTCAGTGGTTCCCAGCACGTTCACAGAGGCCGGCGAAACAGCAGATCATTATCACGGTCCCTCTGAACAATACCAGGCAAAAGGACATTGTCGCTCTCAGCGTAACAGTTTGTTACACACATTTGTGTGCGGAAAAGAGACAATCAGGGGTTTGAACCATGAGACAAACACGGACACAGAGTTTTTATAGGTAATATTTTTCTGCTTTTATTTTATGAGAACATATAGGTATTATACTAACAAACTGAGCAGTGTAGATATGCCGACAGCTTATGAATAGATGTTAAAAGTCGTTATGTAATAAATATACTGCAAATGAGTTTTAAAAATTAAACAGCTGCAGTTGACACCTGTTGCTTTTGTTTGCCAAGAGCCGCCTCATCTGGAAACTTCCTTCTCCATCTCCTGGATGGTGATCGTTGCTATGGCAGCTACTAAAATGGTCCAGTGTGTCCCCAGCCTCTGTTAATGGATCCTGGGTGAGCACTGGACCCGAGATGAGCCAGTCTAGCATTCAGCCTCCTTCCGGAGGAACTTGGACTCAAACCGAGGGGTGCTTCATCCAACTGCTCTCTGAAATAAGAGAGAAGTAAGTTCGGAGCTCTTGGTGGCTTTGCTCTGCCACGTGGACCAAGGATGGAATAAAAATCAGTTGGCAGCAATAGAGAAAAATAAAGCAGTGGAAACAGTGGAAGGAGTTGGGAGGAGGAGGAGGAGGAGGAGGAGGAGAAGAAGAAGGACAAGGGAGAAGGGGAAGATGAAAGGAGAGTATAAAGACACAGGAGTCCCGGAACCGGGTTCAGTGCAGCCTGATTATACATGTCACTGTCCGTTGTTCTAGGAGACACTGCTTGGGCCAAAGGTGGCCTCTTACTATCCAAAGAAACTTGCTTAGGAAAGCATGGAACAGGTTAAATGTATGCGATTAAATCTGACATCAATGAAGAGGATCATTTGCATCATGGGGTGTTTTCTGGAAGCTCCCCCCCCACTCCCCACCCCAAATTAGTCCCTGTTTCTTGTGATTCCTCCAAGTCTCCATCTCAAGGTGGTGCCTCTCGGGACCTCGGGAAGGGTCTTCTCCACCCAGACAGTCCCACTTTGAGCCCCCATGACCCTCAAGGCAGGACTCAGCCAAAGCCCTCCTTGTTCCGGTCCCATCTCTCCACGCTGAGTTTCCTACCCCAGCTGCAACGTAAATCCTCCAGGGGAATGTTGTTTCCGGCCACCCAGGGGTAACGGAGCCCCAGGGCCTCTGAGCCCTGTCCTGGGAGCTGCACTCCCCTCCCCCTCGCCAGATCCTCCATTTGCAGAAGACTCCCTGCCGCCTCCAGGAGGGTCCTGTGCTCTCTCTTCCCAGTGGTGGCTCCTCTGGGAAACGTGGGGACTCGGTGGGGACTTAGAAAACTCGCAGGGGCAAGGAGACCCCAATTCAGCACCAGCCAGCGACTACCCTGGTGTCCAATCTTCCCTCCCTGCCTATAGTTAACATGGTATTGGGCAATTAAAAATTCGTGGAGAGGGTAGACTTCATATTAAATGTTTTTAAAACACACACACACACACATATACACATACACACACATGCAAAGGGACATAAGATAATTTTGGAGGCGAGGGACATGTTTATTACCTTGATTGTGGTGATGGTGTTATGGTGTATGTGTGCGTCCACGTTCATCAAATTGCCTACACTAAACATCTGTAGGGGTTGTTTGCATATCAATTAACCTCAATAAAGCTATTTAAGGAAAGAAACACCGAGACACCTCAGGGAGAGGGATGGCTCCCAGAGCGATTTCAGGACACTGACAGCACAGAGGATGGATCTTGGAAGTTCATCCAGACTCAGAAAGGAGTATGGCAAAGATACTTGCTCCGGGTCATAAGGAATACAAGGAGATAAGCATTGTTCTAACTACTGTTGATAACTTTTTTAAAACAACAACAAAAAAACTACTGTAATCCTCTTCTATGTTTTAAATTACAGTGTACTAAATAAATGTTTTACTATTTTCATTTTTCTATACATGTATAACCAGCAGTAAGAGAATGCTAATGGTTTTACACAATCAAAGAACAATTGTGATCTTTCCCATTGACTGTTGGGAGCCTGGTGCAGGGTCATTTTTACAGTCCTGTGCTCACGCCCGCAGGATGAGATAACTTGTTAAAGTTCTTAACCCGATGCTTGTATCAGAAGAAGGCCACCAAGGATGTTAGCTGCCCTTGCTCTTATCTCCCTGGTGGTAGACTGGAAGGCATGGGATTGTCTTCCTGGGGTATAGAATGAGGGTCCAAGGAGACATTCTGTCGGTATAACCATTTCTGAGCCCCCAGATGAGGGGTTTCTCTTCCATTTCTCCCAGACCGGCTACTAGTCCCCGTCATCTTCTCCAATAGCGCCCGCTGCAGTGGCAGGGGTGAGAAGGCATGATAGATAAGCCGCGCACGGCCCGCAGAGCCTATTCCTGGAGGGACCCACATCACATCTCACATATTTGCTTGTGCAGGGTCAACACATCTTTCACCAAGGAGGGGCAGCAAACGTTATAGTCTACCCCAAGGTTCAAAATCACTGAAACTCTTCGTTTGGAAAAATAAATAAATATATTTAAAAAGTCTCTTGCCAATTGTTTTCAGGTTTACAGATATGAGACTTTTTTTTTTTGAGACAGAGTCTCACTCTGTTGCCCAGGCTAGAGTGCCGTGGCATCACCCTAGCTCACAGCAACCTCAAACTCTTGGGCTCAAGCGATCCTCCTGCCTCAGCCTCCCGAGTAGCTGGGACTACAGGTATGTGCCACCATGCCCAGCTAATTATATATATGTGTATATATATATATATATATATATATATATATTTGCCACCATGCCCAGCTAATTTTATATATATATATATATTTTAGTTGTCCAGCTAATTTCATTCTATTTTTTAGTAGAGATGGGGGTCTCACTCTTGCTCAGGCTGGTCTCGAACTCCTGAGCTCAAATGATCCATCCGCCTCCGCCTCCCAGAGTGCTAGGATTACAGGCATGACCCACTGTGCCCAGCCAGATATGAGAATTCTTATAGGTGACATGTTTACATGGCAATCAACAACATAACAATAGAAATGTTTCCAAATACCTGTTTTCAAAAGATTCTCCAAAACATAAGTCTGTTTTTTGTCTTTTGAAAAATGTTACTTTCTCACTCATAATGAAAATTTATCCTTTATGTCAGAGAGATAGATTAGTTATTTTGGGGGAAGTAAATACACTTGAAAATGAGATCCACTTCCCATTGCAAAAAAAAAAAAAAAGTTAACAAATTTGAAATATTTGTCTTACATAAAAGAAAAATATGCAACTCATCTTTAAATATCACACTTTCAAGCACTTTTCACAAGATAAGCAGAAAATTTCTGTGTGGTATCAGGGCTGTAAATATAATTCTTCATCTCGTAAAGACTCAATTTTAAGATATTCTTTTTATAAAATTCATTATAATGATAACATCTTTCAAATCAGGGTATAAAACTGATTCTCCAGCTCATTATAAAGAATTATAAAGATTTATTTTTAAAGATATCTTTTTTATAAAATTAAACACATTGATAATATCACATAAGTTGCATACAGTTGATTTACGGACTATATGGCACAATTTCTCAGAATACTTTGTCTATGCTACTCTAAAATACTGGGTCTGAACCACACCTTTTTTTCCCATAAAAACATTGTTTTGACTTAAGAAACAATGTAGTGTTAAAAAATGCATATTCTCCAGTACATCTTTCCTTCAGTGTTTAGCCAAAAATAATAGTTATTTAGGTATACTTCAATGCTGAAATAAAATCTAAGAACCTAGCAAACATCCTAATTGAAACATATTAAGACTCATCATTGCTGCCATCCAACTGTGGAGCAAATAACCCACACATGGAACTTGTTCCAGCAATCTCTGCTTTGATTCTTCAGCAATATTTTCTCTGCCTCATTAAACAGTATCTGTTGACAAATTAGTTTATTTTAGGTTACTCCCATATTATTTTTCATATGCTATTTCAGCCATTTTTACTATGACCAACAGGATGCAGTTTTTTTGTTTTCCCTATTAAGAAAGGAATCTGAAAAGTAGTGTCTTCTGGGAGGCTGGTCACATTCTCTTTCTTGTTCTACTTGGATGTATTCCATTTGTGAATAATTAATGAGCTGCATACTTCTGACATATGCTTGTTTCTGTATGTGGATTACACTTTAATCAAAAAATATTTAGAGATTTGTAAGATGTGTCATTAAAATTAATATGATTTTATAATGTACCAAATTGAATAATACATGATTTTTGACATTGCTGAAAAAAATTTACAGAGGTTGGTCTTAGTTCTTAAATAACTGGCTAATTAAGATGGCTCCACACTATCACAGCTAGTGTTAATATTTCAAGGAACGACATTTGCTAAAGAAGAGAGAATCTGCCTAGAATTGTGTTCAGCTGCGTGTAACACAAAACCCAACCAACCAGTAGCTTACACAAATTAGAGGGTTGCTTTTCTCACATAACAGAAAGGCGACAGTTCTGGCATTGTTTCAACAGCTCAAAGATGCCACAGACAAGTCTTTACCACTATCTTTCCTTTTCTCTCAAGAGCACAATAGAGTTGCCACACCTCCAGTCATCACATCTGCATTCAAGAAAGGGAGAAGGAGGAGGTCATAGAAAGGAAACATAGTGTCTTTGTTGAGAAAGGATCCTGGGCTATGGCAGGACCAGCAATGGAGAAAGTTTTCCCAGAGGGGGTGATGTCTGAGTTGGGTCTTAGAGGGGCCATGTCCGTCTGGTTGAAGCAGGTGGAGCTGGATCATGCTGCAGGGGGAACAGAATGTGCAAACTGCAGAGGAGCAGGGCATATCACACATGCAGGGAGTGGCCAATAGGGTTGTTGACTGACTGATTAATTTCACTGTGTCCAAATGGCCTTTCAAAGGCAAGTGTAAGATGGCATGTGGCAGGTGCATCCTTTTACTCGAAAACAAGTCACCTCCTTAACAGGGCATCTTATTTAGAACATGATGGAGAGGTGCTTCCTAACCTTAATTGTAGAGGGATTTCCTCCTGTCCCATAAGCATATCGTGTAACCATGGGGGAAGCCACCAGAGAGTTCAGCTACCCCCAGGTCCTCAGTTTACCCATCTGTAAGCCAGGGTGTCCCAACCTCTGCAGCACCATTGCCATTTGGGCTGGATAATTCTTGTCATGGAGGGCTGTCCTGTGCATGCCGGGATGTCCAGCAGCATCCCTGGTCTCTCCTTACTAAATGCCAGCAGCACCCCCTCCCCTCCGGGTGTGACAACCGGAAATGTCCTGGGAGGTGGGGCCAAAATCACCCCTGGTTGAGAACCACAGCTCTAAGGCCCCTCTCAGCCCCAGCATCATCCGGTTCCCGGAGTGAGACAGGAAACAGAGAAAGAGGCAGCATCTGCAGGGGCCTTGGAAGCATTTCTGTGCCATCTGCTGGGGACATCAAGCCCCATCTCTGCAAGCCCAGCAGCACATCTGGGTGGATCTGTGCATGCCTGGAGGATGCTCAGAGACTCCGGCCTGGGGAAACGGCTAGAAAGAAAACCCAGACTGTAGGACCCGTGGGCGTGCTGTGTGGGAGTCACGAGTTGGAACAGACACCAGGTCGCTGGGGCTAACATGGCCCTGGCAGAAAGCTGCAGGCTTCGTGACACTGTAGCTCCCAACTGGAGGTGAGCCCCTCCGCCCCCACCCAGGGACATGGCAGTATGTGGAGAGAGAGTCCAGTTTGCAACCCCTTTACTGTTCCAACCACTTTGATTTACAGATAGGGAAACTGAGGCTGAGGGAGAGAGGAATGACTTGCTGAAGGCCACACAGTGGTCCCTGGTGGGCGTGGCCTCCTGACTGCCATTCCCAGGACACTTGTCGGAGCCGGGCTCGCTGGCTTCAGTGGGTCCCCTCTGCCTCCGTTCTGTGATCCCACTCAGCTGCCTGCCCAGGTCCCTCAGGGCCCTTTGTTCCAGTGAGTCTGTGTCCCATGCTGGGCTGGCCTGACCCTGTCGAGAGGGGCCCCTCTCCGGCCCCCAGCCGAGGGCAGGTGACTTCCGGGAGGAATGTACATTGTCCCCTCCCTCCGCCCGCCTGGCATCTGACTACCCAGAGCCCCTGAGCCCACCACCGGAGTATCACTGCCGTTCCTCAGGTTGTTTGTTTTTTGAGCTGACTATGATCCAACCACCAGCAGCACATCCGACCCAGGCAGTGAAACCGTCATTGCCACTGCCGCACAATGATCAGCTAATTGTCTTTGGTGCCTGTCGTCTTCCCACCCACACACCTGTTGGAGGTTGGCAACTTCCCCGGTTCTCCACCCTCTACCCCTGTCCTCTCCCTCCTTGCTGTTTCTATGGTGCTGTGGAGGGAGGAAGAGGGACCGTCACTTTCTTTGCAAGATGGTTTCCATGGCAACGGGCACCGTGGCTTCAGAGTGAAGAAGCAGCTGCTGCCTCTTGCCCAGAGTCTCCCTGGTGTCGCCCAGATGCCCCGGCCACCAACCTCGGCTGCTGACTTTCTGTGCGGCTTTGGCAACTTGCGCCCTTCCTGCAGCCTGGAATGTTCGATCACCCTTGTTTGCATGCCTTATCCCCTCCCTGCTCATCTTGGCTCAAATGCCACCTCCTTCAAGCAGACGTCCCTGACCTCCTACTTCTAATCGTTTTTTTATCCCCTGTCTCCTGCTGTACTTCTTCTTGCACTTATCACGAGCTGAAATTCTGTTATTTGTCTATTTGTTTACTGCCCATCACCCTGCTGAGAATGTAAGTTCCATGAGGATGGAAACTTTGTCCTGCTCAGTGCTCAATTTCCACAGCCCGGCACAGTGACTGCCGCAGAGCAGGTGCTGAGTAATGGCTGCTGATGGAGTGAATGGTCCCCTGCCTCCTCTCCATATCTCAGCCTCCTAGTCCATGGGAACATCATTTATCTGGGTGTGATGTCGGGCTACTTAGCATCTGTCAGGTGAGCTGTGCTTTGGAGCTTTTCACAAGGAAGAAGGAAAAACAACAGCCAATAGAAAAGCTTTTAAGTCTGGGACTGCTTGGAGTATCCATTGCTATGCAACAACTCCAGACTTCAGTGGCTGAAAGCAACAACCACTTTGTGTGCTCAGGATTTGGTGGGTGAGGAATTCAGGCAGGGCTTAGCCAGGCGGTTCTTCTGCTCCACGTGGTGCTGGCCAGAGCCACTCCCTCAGCAGCATTAAGACCTTGGCTGCCTGGGCTGGGCTGGAAGGCCCACAGAGGCTTCACTCTAACATCTGGTGCCTCAGTGGTCCTCCACAAGACCTCTCTCTCTCTCCATTTGCTTAGCTTGGGCTTCCTCACAGCATGGCGGTCCCAAGAATCAGACTTTGTACATGGCAGCTGGCTTCAAGAAGGAGCATTCCAGCCTGTAGAAGTCAGAGCTGCAGATCTCCCTCTGCCCCAGGGGTTTATACAGCGCCACTCTGCCCCATATTGTTAAGACAAGTCACAAGGGATGCTCAGACTCAAAGGGAAAGGAGATAGACTTCACCTCTAATGGGTAGAGTAGCAAAGACCACAGGGACCAGTCCCTTTGCAGGCGTAGGCAAGGTTGTCAGAAAGGAGAGCTTCAGGGATCATGGAACTAGAGCGTGGAAGAGGCAACTCCAGGGACTCAGCCACAGGAGTTTATGGGTTGCCTTTCTAGGCTCTGCCACAGCCGCAACTCAGCACTCGAGACTCTTGGTCACTCTTCTCTCACTTCCAAATTCCACTTCCCAGGACAGGGATTCAGTGGCCCACTATTCGATCGTCACGCTGCCAGCTCCAGCCTGAGGGACAGAGGCACAGGTCCGGCCATGGCCCTGGAGACTGTCCAGGTTATTGGGACAGATCCTAGGGAGGGAAGGCGGTTGGAAATCAGAGGCAGGATGGACACACCCAGCCCCCCAAAAAGTCTGGCTTGGATATGGAGACTGATGGCACCACACGTGCACCTAGAGGGTACAGAAAAGGTTTAACAGTCACACAATGAGGCTTTCTTGGGACAACCAGGCAGGTTTCCCAAGCTGGTCCAAAAATGGCTTGAGAAAGCGAGGAAAGGAGGCTGCCTTGGGGATTCATGGTGATTAGTGGGTGGGGCTGGGGTGAGGATTCCCAAGCTGCCTCCAGCACCACTGGAAGGGGCACCCGGCTGTCACATCAGCAGGCCCGGAGGTGGGGCAGAAGGGGGAGGGGGAGGAACGATGCTTAAAAGCTGTCAAGGGTCAAATATCAAGAGATAGAGTCAGACTTTCCGTTTCAAAGGCCTGGTATAAATCCTTTATATCTGCACAACAGTTGGTTAAGCCCGTTCCTTCTCGTTACCCTACAATCCACAGCAGCTCTAAAGGCTCGAGGTCCAGGAGGCTCCGAGCTGAGGGGCACAGGACGGGGCAGGTGAGTTGCTCCAGGCCTGGACTTTGGGTGTTGCTGCACAGAGCCAGCTGTGCACACAGCAGAGCCGGGGGTGCCAAGGGGGCCAGGCTGGGCTGGAGTTGTGGGGGGCAGAGGGGTAGAGTTTGGAGGACAGAGCTGGCCGCTGAAGAACAGAAACGCTCATACCCTCCCTCACTCTTCAGTCCAGAAGGATTTGCACCTTCTGAAATAGTCTGCTCAGGATCAAATAGAAAATGCTCATGGCTAAGGTGATACCTGCTCTGCATGGTCAGAATCAGTGTCCTTGGATAAAACCAAACAGGAATCAGCCCACATGCCACCTCCTCCAGGAAGCCCGCCCCCACCTCCCCCTTCCATCCCCCTACTCTATGGCTTTTGGCCTTGCCTGGAACTGCCTCATGTTGTCATTGCTGCTCCCTAAGGTCAAGATTGCACACTCACATACCCCTGACACCTGCCTCCCCCCTTCCTCTCCCATGACCCTGGCCTCCACACCCTGACCCCCAGGAACACCTGTCATCACCCCAGGCTCCATCTTTCTGCAGGACATTTGCACATGCCGCCCCAGCCAGGGCAAGTTCCTGTAAAGGAAAAATAAAAATCTCAGGACTCCCCCATCTCCAAAAAAAAAAAAAAAAAAAAAAATCATTATGCCAAAAAGGGAGAACTGAGGCTGAGAACTGAACTGAGTCACGGGAGCACCACTGTCCTCCCCCCAAGGAGGTACAGGGCTCCTCTTTTAAGAAATGAAGGGAATTAGAAAATGACTGAACAGGATTTTTTGGACAGGGTACGGGAAGGAGAAAGGAAGCCTGGCTGGAAAGATGGCCTTGTTATGCAGGTAAGCCTCAGACAACAGCCCTCAGGGAAACGGTTTTATTCAGTCCTTTAAGAGTGTCAAACTCTCAGCAAACCTGTCCCAGATCAAATAAGCAGCAACTGGCTGCACTGAACAGGGATTCAGATCTGCAGATGCAAATCTATCCCCTGACCCCAGCCTTCTAGCATATTCCCGTTTGCCTGCAGCCATCTCAAAATATGTCAAAGACATGTATTTTGGGGTAAAATGTTTCTTATTTCCTTCAGCCCTAAAAACAACCCCAAAAAACAAAAACAAAAAAAAACCCTTCAAGATATACAGCCCCTATATAATGAGCACATGGCAGTCATAACCTTAGGACTGTAGTCCGAATAAACTCTTAAATGTCATCACAAGTTTATCTCCACCGATGCAATCCGGGGAAGAGGCGTGATCACTCTTCTACCCACTCTGAGAAGATGACAACAGTGACTACTTCCTCTGCTGCCTTTTTTGAATGCTCATCTCATCCTATGCGGGTTTACTGAGCACCACACAGAACTTCACACGAAAACCACCAGTGGTCTCCCTGCTCACCTCCTCCGCCCCTCCCTTTCTTCTGTGCACCCTGCTTTCCTTTAAACGGGACCTTCTCAGCCTCTTCCGCAGAGAACCGGTCCGACAGGTACTTTTCGGGCCCTGATTTTCCCAGAGCGTCCTCAAAACCTTGGCGGAAACCACCTTTTTTCCTCCAAATGCCCAGGGCGAGGTTTCAGGCGCGCGCGGCTGAGAGGTGGCGGCGCGCCCTCTGGTGGTGAAGCTGCCAACTGCAGGGCTGGGCCGCGCGATGCGCTCGCTGGGGGCGGTCGGGGACCTCTAGACTCTGGGGTGGGGGGGCGTCCCTTCAAGTGCAGATTCCCGGATCTCTCCAGCCCCAACGCTATCCGTGATTCTGATTCAAGAGACCTGGGGAAAAGCCTGTGATTCTTCACTTTGAATAAGTCCCTCTCTTAGGGTGGACTCCAGGGCCACGCTTTGAGGAACGTTGGGCAAAAGGCAGGGGAACCCTTCGGATTTCCAGAGTCTCCGTGGTCTCATGAGGCAGTGGCGTGGCCTCAGGGGTGCCGGGGTCCACTCAGAAGATGCACAGCTTCCTGGCGCTGGCGGGGGCAGAATCCCACAGTGGCTCTGTCCCCAGCATAACCCAGGTGGAGAGCTTAACCCTCCTCTTTGAGGGGAAAATGTGAGTCGGAGCCGCCCCTGGCTGGCTGCACAATTGGTAGAGATGAAATCTAATAGAAATAGTCAGATGTGGACCCTCAAGAGATTTCTGGGTTCAAATCCCAGCCCTCCCATTTAGCAGCTGTGTGACCTCAAACCCCCTGGGTCTCCACCACCTCCTCTCTTTAATGAGGACAAGCCAACCCCTTAGAGTTTCTAGGATGATTTATTGTGGTTACATCATCAAACACAAGACCCAGCACATTGCAAAGACGTAACAAATAATACTCAATATTGTTGTAGTTATTGTAATGATTATTTATTCAACAGACTCTTACATAGGACTTGATCTATGCTAAGCAATGGAAATCAGAAGGGATGGGAAAACAGAAAGAAAAAGGAATAAAATGCTCTCTTTGCTTCCAAAGAGCCCACAATCTAGCAGGGACATCAGATGGTGGTTGACAGCATGTCCACCCTCAAGATGACACTGGCCTCGGCCACTGTCCAACTACAACTACACGAGAGACCTTGAGCAAAAACCACCCGGCTGAGCCCAGCCACGCCCCAGAAGACCTGTAGAGGCAGCAATAATGGTAAACAACTGGTCGTGCTCTTTGTGGAAGAAAATAACTGCCTGAGCACACAGGGACTGCATGGACTTCATGAGACTCAAGAATCTCCCTAAATTCTAAAATGTTGTGCATATGTGCATATTTCAAGCAAAGTTCAAAGCTTTGAGATACTCTGTCAGGACTGCAACTCAAAGAAGTTTAACAACACTGCTTCACCCGCATGTCACATTTGGAGATAAATGACCGGTGTGCAACTGGTCTGAAATAACAGGACGGAACACCCCATACTGACACTGCTCGGGCTAGTGCCAGACGCCATTCTAAGCACTTTGCAGATGTCAAACTACTGACTCCTCAGGATGACTTTGGGATTCAGGGACAATTAGCACCCCTAGTTTACAGATGAGGACACCAAAGCAGAGTGTGCAACTGGACCAGCGGTGAAGTCAGAATTCAACCCAGGCAGGGCGCCCTCCACCAGTGTTGGAACTGAAAGGGAGGAAGGAAACCCCTTGAGCCTGCTGGGGGCTCAGCACGTTCAAGGATGTCCCCTGCCCCTCATATCAGCCTTTCTGATAAGTGACTGTTGCCTCTGATTTGACAGGTCAGGAAACAGGTTTAGACAGTCAGCGGTGGCAGAGACTGTCTGTCTCCAAGGCCCAACCCCTGTCCAGAGCGTCACAGGAGCAGGTGCCAGGAACCAAAGGGCAGTGGCTGTGTGCTCACAGCAGGGACAAGCTGCCCATGCCCTGGGCTGTCATCAAGCACACACTGCCCCCTGGAATCTGTTGCAATAGTCCAGAACTTGTGGCAGAAGGCAGACTAAGGGAGTAAAACCCCAAATTGTAGACTGTTGCATAGGCAACCATTTATTTCCACATTCATGAAACCAAAACTCTGTAGCCATCATTCATTCATTCACTTGGTGACTGCTGATGGAGCACATATCAGGTGCCAGGGAAGAAAGCAGGAGCTGCCACTCTGGTGGCCTGAAAGCTTTGCCCACGTGGAGAAGCAGGGGGTGAAGGAGGGAGAGAGAGAACTATATGAGACGATAGCTCTCACTTTGTCTGACCTGTCACGGTCCTCCCTTGTGTGGACACAAGCTGGAGCCCAGGCCAGCGGGGTCCAGGGCTGTGCTGTGCCTGCTCTGTCATTCCGTGTTTCGCCCAGCTCGGGGATCCTGCTCGTCCTGATGCTCAGGTGTCTATCTCCCTTAGGTTAAGGCCCTGAGGACCTGAAACACACTCTTCTAGAGGAAGCTCGAAGGGGCGAGGTTATCTCATTCAGGGACCCAAGGCCACATTGCTCCCTGTGGTCCTTCCCCAGATGCTTGAGAAGGGCTCTGGGGTGCAGAGGCTCACTGGTTACTGGAGAGAAAGCAGGTTTAACTCCGTAGTTAAAGAGGAAACACGCATGTTGAATTATTCCTGGTCCAAGGAGGGGTCTGGTCTCACCCCGTGCCGCCCTTGCTCTGGGTCACACTGTCCTTATGATCCAAGCCGTGAGATCTCAGCAGACTCCATCCTCAGAAGCCACATGGTCCAGGATTGCAAAGTGGAGGCCCAGGCTGACCAGCGCACAGTGGGTCTTATCTGGCTCATAGGAAGCAGGCTGTCTCCACTGCCACGTCCCCGCTGCTCCCTGCGTGTCACTCTAGAGCTTCCTTACCTGGTCTTGGAGGCGCTGGGGTCTGCTGGCGCTGGCCTGGTGCAGCCCTCCTTGTGCAGGTGGGGGTGAGTGACTGAGGCCCAGAGAAGGGCGTGGATGGGCTTAAGTTCACACAGCACATGAGGGACCGAGTGGAGACCAGACCTCCTCCCCTCCCGGGGTCCCCCTGGGCCTCAGGGAGAGGCAAGGGCCACGCATCCTCCAGGCACTGCACATCCTCCAGGGAGAGGTGAGCCCTCTTGGGGCTCCCTGGGAGGGAAGAGGGGGTGCTCTCTTGGGAGGAGCCAGCCAACTTCTGGTGAGGTCTGTCTCCATGTTGCGACTCCGTCCAGTGCCCAGGGCCTGTTCATTAATAATTACCTGATGGGGAGGCAGTGGGTGGTGCTGAGTGGGCCTTGTTTCTCTAGTCCTCCTGGGCCTGGGAAGTCACCTCTAGAGCTCAGACAGCCACCGGGGGCCACTCCAGCACTGACTGTACCGTGAGTAACCCTCTGAGACCGTGGAGATGTGGGAGACTCCAGGGAGACAATGACCAAGTGCCCTGGTTTGCCCAAGACTGAGAGTTCTCCTGGGACATGGAACTCTCGATGCTAAAACCAGGAAAGTCCCGGGCAAGCTGGGGTGGGGTGAGAAATGCTCAGGCTAGAAAGACCCTGACGCGTGCCTGCACCCACCCTCCCTGCTGCGCCGGTGGGACACTGCCCAGACCCAGAGGAGCGTCCCCCCAGGACACGCAGCTACGGGGGGCAGCACACACCTGGCACTCAGGTCTTCTGGCTCCCAGTCCAGGTGCTTTTGGGGCACTCGCGCCCAAGGGCAATCCTGGGTCATGGCGCTGTAAGGCCCAGAGAAGTGTTGGGAGGCGGGTGTGGGCTGGTAAGGAGGGATGTTGAGCCGGTGAGTGACATGGTCTCAGGTATGTTTCTAGATTATCTCCCCAGCTGCTGCGTGGAGAACAGAGGGCAGAAAGGCCAGTGGGGACCCAGCCCTGCAGGGGTCTAGGGCAGGGGTCAGCAAACTACTACACACAGGCCAAATCTGGCCTTGTTCACTGCCCATAACTAAGAATGCAAGACATAAAATTGGAAACAGTTTATGAATATAAAATATAAATTTGAAATATAAGTTATAAATATAAAACGTATAAAGCTTTGAAAAAAATCAATAGAAGAACAATATTTTGCGACACAGGAAAATTATATGCGATTCAAACATCAATGTCTATCAGTAAAGCTTCCCAGAACACAGCCACGGCCATTCCTGCATGTCTTGCCTGTGGCTGCTTCCGGCGGTCACAGCAGAGCTGAGTAGTGGCCACAGAGACTGTGTGGCCTGCAAAGCCACAGATTTTACTACCTGGCCCTTGGCAGGAAAACTTTCCGGAGTCCTGGTGGGTGTGAAAGATGACGGGGACTGCTCAACATGCCTCCTTACCAACCTGGCCCACTGCCCACCTTCTTGGTAAGGTTCTGTGTTCTGCCGGGGGCATGTCCCGGCCACTCTCTTTCCTCCTGCAGGCCTGAGAGTGCAGAGGATGCACCTTGCCGATCACCTGCTCCTCCTCCTGGCCGCACTGCTGGCCCTTTCTCACGGCCACCTACACCCTCAACATAAAGGCCAGGGTGGCACCAACAGCTCCCATCAGCAGGTTCCGGGGACAGATGAGGGCTCCCCCAGCCTCAGGATCGCCCCCGCCAATACCAACTTTGCCCTCCGCTTCTACCACCTGATCGCTTCCGAAAGCCCCAAGAAGAACATCTTCTTCTCCCCGCTGAGCATCTCGGCCGCCTTGGCCATGCTCTCCCTGGGGGCCCGCTCGCACAGCCAGACCCAGATGCTCCAGGGCCTGGGCTTCAACCTCACAGAGCTGTCCGAGTCTGACATCCACGGGGGCTTCCAGCACCTTCTGCACAATCTCAACCTCCCCAGCCGGGAGCTGGCAATGCACGTGGGCAGTGCCCTGTTCCTGAACCAGGACCTGCCGTTCCTCCCCAAATTCCTTAATGAGACCACGGCCTTCTATGAGTCCAGACTCTTCCACACCGACTTCTCTGACACTGTGGGTACAACCCAGCTTATCAACAACCACGTCAAGCAGGAAACTCAAGGGAAGATTATGGATTTGGTCAGCAAGCTCAGCACGGACACCTTGATGGTGCTGGTGAATTACGTTTACTTCAAAGGTAAGAGTCGAGTCATTCGTGGGCCCTACATCTCCCCTGACCCCTTAATTTGTTGACTGGTTAGATATCAAAAATAGGAAGTGGGTAGGTTGGGTCTGACAGGGTCAAACAGCCCTCAGAGGATACAATGTTAGAGTGTCAGATATTGAAGACCCTAGAGCAGGAGTCCTCAAACTATGGCCTGCGGGCCACATGCGGGTGTTTTTGCCCATTTGTTTTTTTACTTCTAAATAAGATATGTACAGTGTGCATAGGAATTTGTTCATAGTTCTTTTTAAACTATGTTCCGGCCCTCCAACGGTCTGAGGGACGGTGAACTGGCCCCCTGTTTAAAAAGTTTGAGGACCCCTGCCCTATCGTATTAAGGTTTCCATCCCTTCCTGCCTTTAGACATATTTTCTAATTTATTTTCTTAATAAATGTAATATTTGGAATGCCTGTGCCTCATAGCCGGTGATCATGAATTGAACTGCCAGATCCCTGTCTGAGCTTGGCCACTACCAACAGTGTAAACAGGTCAGCTCGTTTGCTTGACACAGGGGTAAGAAGAGTCTCCCCTTCAAAGACTGGCTTCCAGGATGAAATGATCTAAGACACACTTCTCAGAAGACAGCCTAAAGGGCTGCACAGACCATAGCCTGTAGGCCAAATCTGGTCAGCCACTTGGTTTTGTTAATAAAGTTTTATTGGCACACAGCCACGCCCAGTCATTTATGTGTTGTCTGTGACTGGTTTCATGCTACGATGGCAGATTGAGCAATTGCTGCAGAGGCCGAATGACGAGCAAAGCCTAACACATTACTGTCTCTACAAACTCTTTTTGTTTTTCAACCACTGACCACTCTATATACTCAAGAAATAGCACCTGTAATTATTGTAATGATAACAGTGCTCATTCTGGAGGCCTCTGAAAATACATAAAAGCATAAAAGAGAGAATGGAAATGACCCCTAGTTGTACCACCCTGAGATAGCCAGTGTTAATGTCTCAACATCTTTTCTCCTGGTCTTCAGTTCACACACACACGTGTTAGCATAGCTGATATCACGGTTTGGGGACAATTTTGTACAGTGTGTGTCAGGCTCCGTCAGAGAAGCAGAGTCACCTCGAGCCAGGGTGAGGGTATTTATTGTCCCAGGAATGAGTCCTCACCTGGTGTGGGAGGGTCTAGAAGATGGGAGAGGTGGAGGGACAGAGAGAAGGTTGCTGGCGTGCGCGGACAACTCGGAGCCTAGCGGGAGTCTACGTGCTGGATGACTCCAACACCAGAGTGGGTCTGTGGAGAGGGCCCTTGTGGACAGCTGGCTGCCGAACACCTGGTGGTGGCCTGGGGCCACTGTTGGTCAGCAGGGTTAGAGTTGGGAAAAGGAGCTTAGAGGCAGACAGGGACAAACCAAAGCACACAGGGCACTGTTGGGTCTGTCCTTCATTATAGCTGACCAACAAGACCTTCAGAGATCAACAATGGCCTCACATCTGCTTCCAAATATCATGCTAGTAACCGGCTGGAACCCAGAATCCACAGGGAACAAAACTCTGGGAGCATTCCCAGACTCAACTCTGGGAGCATTCCCAGACAAATAACCCAGCCAAATTAGTCATCACGTGTAATTTACATGGGGAATTTTCGTGCACCTTTGAAAACTTTTTTAAAAAACATTCTGTTTTGAAATAACGAAGGAAGGAAGACAGTAATATGGGTTTCACCGTCGGGAAGCTGTTGGTTGGAATCCCAGATCTCTTACTTTTTTCTGGACGAATACTCCTGGCACGGAGGCCTCAATCCATTCACCCCACCAGCCGCCACCTCACTGCTCAGAACTTCCTGCCCCACTCCCCTCTCCTCGTGGCAGAGGTTCCCCGGCCCACCCATGTCATTGCTTCCTTGCAAACACCTAGCTTCCTTGCCTTTCTCTCCCCTCCATCTTACTTACCTGGCCAAGCTGCAAACCCGCTTAACCCGAGTGATCTAACTGTGTACACCTGCACCCAGCAGCTGACTGTGGTTGGAGAAAAATTCCCACTTGAGCTGATGGTCTCACCTGATATTTGTGCACGTAGCCCTGTGCACACTGCTCTCCCCACGCTGCCCAGCCATCCCGTTTGCTCTTCTCTGCAGGCTCCAAAGCAACCATCAACAGCTTCTTCCTTCTCGCATCTCTTCCCCGCTCCTGACTTTCACTTAATAATCTTGCCTCACACTTCATTGAGAAAACAGACTCGGTTAAGCAGGAAATCTCTCATCTTCTCACCTCCAAATCTTCTCGCCTGCCCGCTTTTGGAACCAGGAGCACAGAGCCCCTCCTTTGGTAATGGCAGAAGGGACCCTCTTACCGAAAGGCGACCCCTCTGCTCACACTCTGCAGTCTCCTCTCTCCTTCTCAGGGACGCTGACCCAACGATTAAGCCTCTTTCCAGCCTCATCGGTTTCTTCTCCGCTGTATCGATCCTATTCACACATCAGCAAACAGCATCCTCTGCGACCTCTCGTTTTATGATCTGAATGAGCCCCAGGGGATCCATTCCCCAGGCATGTCCGGTCCTGAGTGATGGGAGTAATATGCACTGATGGGATGCCGCAGGGCCAGAGCGACGGTTACGGGGACTCAGAACGCCAGGCGCGGTTCCCTGGCGGGGGATTGGCTTCGTGGCCCCCAGACGACGTGTGCCTTCTTTCCTTCTTCTCTCCAGCTCTGTGGGAGAAACCGTTCGCTACCTCGAGGACCACCCACAGAGCCTTCTATGTGGACGAGTCCACCACGGTCCAGGTGCCCATGATGGTGCAGGACAATGAGCACCACTGGTACCTGCACGACCGGTACCTGCCCTGCTCCGTGCTGCGCATGGATTACAAAGGAGATGCGACAGCGCTTTTTATTCTTCCTAACCAAGGCAAAATGAAGGAGTTGGAAGAGGTCTTGACTCCAGAGATGCTAAGGAGGTGGAACAACTTGCTCCAGAAGAGGTAAATCCGTGTGCCACATGGGGCTGCATCTACTGTACTACCTTTCAGATGTACCTTTCCAATGAAAGCCAGTGCCCCAAAATAGGGAGTGATCGCCAAATTACGAAGAAATCTCACTTGCTGTAAGATTTTCCATGGGTTTCCTTAAGCGGTGAACTTTTCTGTTATATTGAAAATCAGGGAAAAGAGAATTGCCTAGGCGCGAAGCATCCTGGGCTCTAGGCGTCGCTCTTCTGCTGCACGAGACTTGGGTCAAGTGAGTTTGCCTCTCTGGGGTCAACCTCCGTGCAAGGAAAAGGGACACCCCTGGCCAAGAGGGCTGCCTGAGCTGGCATGGGCGGGTTCACGAAAACTCCATCCAGCCACTCAAGAAATTAGCAAGGATGTTCTCCATCACACTGGGGCTATGAGCAGAAAAGCCTCCAACCACATATAAGAAAAAGTACCTCGGCCCAAGGCCACATGTGAATGTAAAATTCACACAGCTCTCGTGGTGGAGGGAATCTGACCCAGCGTAAGGGACTGGTCCAGTCCAGGTGAAGCCCCCCCCAGGGCCCCAGCGGAGGCAAAGACAAACCGCCACCCAGGAGAGGCGCATCTGCCCTCCCGGGCTCTGGCACGCCACAGGAACAACCTGTCCTGAGCAGGAGCTCCCAGGGGCAGGGGCCCCCACACAGCAGCCCCTGGGGCAGAGGAGTCCAGGCTTCAGCCTCTGGGAGCACCAGTGAGGGGCAGCATGAGTGAGCCCAAGGTGCGTGCAGGGACAGAACCCTGGTGGAGCAGAGCCGCCAAGAGAGGGCCACCAAGGAGGGCTCAGCGCAGTGGGGGTCCCCAGAATATTCACCAATCTAATGTTTTAACCCCTTTTAGGAATTTTTACAGGAAACTGGAGTTGCATTTCCCCAAGTTCTCCATTTCCGGCTCCTATACATTACATCAGATTTTGCCCAAGCTGGGCTTCCACGACTTGTTCTCCCCTCGGGCTAACTTCTCCGGCATCACGGGCCAGCTGAAACTGCAGGCGCCCAAAGTAAGTCATCAACAGTCCTCAACCCCTAGAGACCTCAGTCTCTGGGGGGCTCCTGCCCTCCGGAGCTGCTGGGGGATGGGAGCACTCCCTGCCCCCACGTGGAGTCTCAGAGCCTGAGCATGTTCGGTCACCCACAGGCATCGACATCCAGGCGCCATCGGCCACGTGTCGGGCGCGGTGCTCGGTGCTGGGGACACGGTGTGGACCCTGCTCTCAGAGAGCAATCCTCCACTCAGGGAGACGGCATCTCGTAGATGGTGGCGACAGAGAGAGACGGGCGCAGTGACAGGCACAGAGGAAGGGTGCAGACGCGGCTGCGTTGGGTGCACCTGTGTCAAGGAGAGTTCCGAGTTGAGAGAAAGAGACCTAGGACTTCAGCTAAGAAGAGCAAAAGTGCATTAGAGGGTAAAGCCCTGGGTTTCAGAGTGTGAATTCCAGTCTGCCTCTGATGCCATCTGCGGGCGGGGAGGACCCAGTCTCTGAATTAATCCCCCTCACCTTCGAAATGGGCATAGCACTGCTGACCTCACGGAGTGGTGATGAGATTAAACAAGGTAGCACATGTGGAGCACGAGGCCAGGAGTAAGTGCAGGGACAGTGACAGCTGCCATCACCGCACATAGTAGGAGGTCAGCCAGCTCACCCACCCCCGTGGGAAGTTCTTGCTGCCATCTCCCCCGAGGGTGGCTTGGGGAGCCGCGGTGTGCAGCTTCTGGTCCTCCCAGGCTCGCCTGGGCGCCTCTTATGTTCTCTTGGAGACAATGCCCATGACTTCTCCCCCAGAGCTTCCACAAGGCCACCCTGGACGTGAACGAGGCCGGCACCCAGGCTACGGCGGCCACCAGCTCCTCCACCAGGTTCTTATCCGCCCAGCACAGTCACCGAGTCCTGTGGTTCAACCGGCCCTTCTTCCTGGTGATCCTCTCCGGCAGCACCCAGAGCGTCCTCTTTCTGGGCAAGGTCGTCGACCCCACACAGCCGTAGCCCTCCCGGGGCTGGCTCCTCTGCCGCCAGCTGGGGACGTGCTGGGGAGGGCTGGGTGTCAGCAGCTCCATGTTCGGAGTGGGGGACCAGGAAGACTCCGAGACCCAGCACAGAAGGCCCAGGTCAGGGGGCAGGGTGTGGGTGGCACCAAGATGGGCATGGACTGGACACCCAGCTTCCAGGGCTGTGCAACTTGCGGCAGACATCTCCTCTCTGAGCCAGTTTCCACCACTGGACAGTGGGGGAAATCCTCCGGGGGGTTGTACAGATTAAACAAAATGGTGACTATGGAAAGGCTGGTTCAGTGTGCTGCACGTAGTGGATACCCAATAGATGTGTCCTTCGCCTGTCCCTCTGGGGTTTGCCCTGCACTCCGGCCCCAGATACAGGGTATGAGGAGCTCCAAGTTCTAGTAGGTTGCCCAGAGTGTGCAAAAGGGGACGTGATGTGTGCAGCCAGTGGCCTCCAGGCAGGGCAGTGCCTTCTTCCAGAGCAGGGGCTGGGGAGGCCGTGGCAGGGCCGAGCACCAGCCATTCTGGACAGACACCTGGTCAGGACGCTCCGTGAGGCACTGCCCCCACCGATCTGTGGCCAGATCTCTCCCAGGACAGAAGGCCGTGGTCAAGGTACATGCCATGAGGCAGGTGATGGGACCCTGAGCCCTGTCTTCTCATCCTGGCTCTGCTCTGATGTGTTCCGAATCTTTAGGCAAATCCCTGCCTCTCTTGGGCCTCAGTTTCCCTATCTGGGTAATATGTGCTGGCTCCCTGGCTCAGACCGTTTGAGTGTATGGGATGAGTTCTCTGAGGAGGGTCTACCCGGAGTGAGAATAAACTCATCCTTCCCACTGGAGGGGACAGGCCCACAGGACCTGGCTTTGTGTGCCCCAAGCCTCAGTCATTTCTGGCAAATGCACTTCTCTGGGCAGGGCGCTGTGGGTTTTATGGATGGCCCGTGCGTCAGCGACAGGCCAGGCTCCAGCGAGGTCTCCAGCCCTCCACCATGGACATGCAGTTCCCTGGGGCAGTTAGAGCTGGGGACAGTCCAGCCAGGAGGGACCCCTCTCCCCCCGCTTCCCTTCCTGGGCCCAGCCTACCCTCTGCTTTGGGGTCCAGGGCCACAGGTCCCACAATGCTTTGCCATGAGCCCCTCACCCTCTGGCCATGAGCCAGGCAGCCCATTTTGCTGTCACTCGGTGCAGTGTCCAGGTTGCTGGCAAGATCAACATCAGAATTCCTGGGTTCAAATCCCAGCTCCCCTACTTAGAAGCTGTGTGATCTTGGAGAAGTCATTTAACCTCTCTGGGCCTCATTATTTACATGTATAACATAAAGATGGTGATACTACTGCCTTTCTCGTAGTATCATTTTGAAGATTAAGCTGTTAATGTATATGAAGTCTTAAAGTAGTGCAGGCAAACATTTGCTATATTATTATTGCCACCGTTCCTGTGGCCCCAGACAATCAGTGCTGCCACCACTGGCTCTGAGTTGGAGGCCACCGAATCCACCTGCCATCTGAGGACCCTCAACTCTTGGCATTTTTACTACTCAGCAAAACAGACACAGCATCCCAGCAGGGGGAGGCTTCAATACTGCAGAAGTTTTGTGGGTTCTTCTTCTGGCACAATACTGGTGCCCGAAGTTCCTAATTGAGCTTCCAGAAGGTTCTAGAAGGTTCTTCAGCTCTCCTCCCTCTCTCTCAGTAGACCCAGCTGGGGTGAGATGTCTCCTCACAGTCTGTTCTAGACTGAAAGGAGGAGGGTGTTACTTTGGGGCCAGCTCAAGGAATCTTCTCGGCTTCAGGAATGGTGCTCACCTGCCACTTCCCCTCAGACGCTTGCGCGGGGCCCAGGAGGCCCATGGCCGGTTCTGGAAACTCTGGCTGCAGGCTTGACAACAAGACCCAGCTGGCCCAGGCCCTTGACTCTGACACACAGGACATCTGACTGTCACAAACCCAGTTTTTCACTGGTGACCAAGGAGAGCCAAGGCTGCAGAGCCACCTCCAGCACTGACACTCGTTCAAGAGTTGAAATATTCCAGGGATTGTGTGACATGGTGCCCGGCCATTGCAGAAGGAAGGAAGGCAGAAGAGGGAAGACAAGGGGCTTCCTCCCCCTTCCTGCCTCTAAAATACAGCACTCAGCTGGCCATGAGGCCAGCCTCAGGAGAACAGGGACAGAGGACGGGTCCTGGTGTTAATCCCACCGGCTGTGGCTGCGTTTTAGGAGACCCTTTGCAGGGAACACTCCAGGACCCCACAGGCCCTCCAGGGCCCAGAGGAACGCACACCCTCCCTTCCAACCCCTGGCTGAAAACATGCCTGCTAAGCTCAAATATTGGTCCATTTTCCCCACACCTCTTGGGAAGGTGGATTCTGTTTTTCAGCAGCCACACAAGTAATAAAATCGCACCCGATTGACTCACTCCTGCTGTTACAGAGGCGGGTGTATGGGTGGATTCAGGGTCAGTGACAAGCCTAAAAGAAGGCCACAGTCTAGGGTTACCATGGCAGTGGTAACCATGCCAGGGTGGCTTGGGATTTAGTGGAGCCCTGGTGTGACGAAGAGGAGAGAAGGGGAACAAGTCGCCCTCAGTTTAACCTTGAGAGTGGAGCTGCCTTGTTCTGGCTGATCCCGCCCCTGCACTACTCAAACGCAGTCGAGGGCTCCCTATTGCCTACAAGATACAATTCAGAGGCCTCTCTCTGCAGTCAAGGCTCTCACTGGTCTGGCCCCTGCCTGCCCTCCTGCCTCAGCCCTTCCTCTTGCTCTCCCGTGTCTGGTGCTGGCGGTTGCAGAGAGACTTGCTGTTTCCCCAGGGCGCCCAGAGTGTGTGCCACCTTTGTCCCTGCAGGTCTGCTTGCCTGAGAACCTGAACTCCACCAAGACCTCACATAAACCCCTCTTCTCCTCCCAAGGCCACTCCTACCGCCATCAGACATGGTCGGCCCGATGAGAATTCCTGGCCCCACCCCAGGCCCCTATTAGCTGGAACATCTCCCAGGCAGGGCCCCCTTCACCCTGCACCCTTTATCTCGCCTGGACCCAGTGCCAACCGTCTACGGTAGAGGCCCCGCTGGGATTTGTTGAATGAAGGAATGAATGCATCAGTAGGAAATGTTGAGCTGGGAGCAAGGTCACCTAGCTATTTGTTCCGCGCCACCACCCCTTGCCCTGGAATTGATTGGGCAAATATTGAGTTTAACTCCTCGGGTTTCAAAATGCCCTCTTGGAGCATTAAAAAAAAAAACAAAAAAAAAAAACTAACAAATAAAATAAAACTCCATGCAGGAGATCTCGTCTCTTCGGGGCGGTGCTCACTTATGGGGTGTCTTATTTGCGCGGCACGTGTTACGCCCTGGGTCAGGCAGACCTCCGCGGGTTCCGCAGTGCGCACTCAGAGAGCCGCGTGTGTCTGTGAGTTCCGGAATCATCCCCCAGCAGGACAAGCAAAGTCCTTCTGCGCTTTGCCGTGGGAGGGCAGAGGGAGGCAATGACACAGCCTGGCGCCTGCGAGCCCCAGGTCCCAGTGGAGGGTGACACATCTGCATGACTCCAGTAAGCGGCTGGGTAGACAAGTGCGGTGTGGGCTTATTCATTCTTTCCTTCAACAAACAGTTACTAAGTGGGGCTTGGCCGCGTTCGAAATAGGAAAAAAGAAGCTGTTTTTCCTGCTCTCATGCTCGACACGACACATCACCCCTGGTCGCCAAAATCTGAGTGTTTGAAAATGAACATGAAACTGCATGTTTCAGGACGGTCACTTTATCTGTTTGGGTCTTAATTTTCTCACCGATAAGTGGCGGTGTCATCCGGGCACAGGGACCCGCTGCTGCCGCTGTGGAAAATGGATGTAGGATTCGCTGAAGACACAGAGCTGGGAGCCCCCGGCTTCTGACTCCAAGTAGCGGGTGAAGGGCAGGCAGGAGTCGGCCCCATCCCTGACTTCCTGGAAAGGCAAAGGGCCCCTCTCAGAGAAGGGGCAGGTCTAATACTAACAGTTCCCATGTTCCTTTGTTCACCTGCGGCGAGCAAAGCCCAGTGCCAGGGAACTTTGCAGAAGTTACCAAGAGGCCACAGAGCATCCAAGTATAGGGCCTAGACTTTGGGGTGTTGGTTCCTTCTGAGAGCTGCGAGGAAGCACCTGTTTTCTGCCTCCCCCTGGCGTCGGAGAGTTTGCTGACCGTCCTCAGCGTCCTTCGGGTGCAGAAGCATCGCCTCGGTCCCTGCCTTCTTCTGCGCCTGGCATTGTCCCTGTGCGCAGGCTTGTGTCCAAAGTCCCCCGTGTTAGAAGGACACCGCTGGTGCTGGGTCCAGGGCCCAGTCCACTCTAGTGTGACTTCATCTTCACCAGGGACACCGCAAGGATTCTGTTTCCGAGTAAGGTCATTGTCTTAGGTGCTCGGGGTTTGGATTCAACATAGGAACTTGGGGAGAGACACAAATCAGCCCCTAGCACTAGGTGTGGGGGCCGGGCCATCTCCCTGTGCCTCAGCTGTAAGACAGCTAGTGTGTGGCCATTTGTTATGGCAGCCCTGGGAAACGGCTCCTCCTCTCCTCCTCCAGTTTCATGAGAGCAGGTGTTTCTCTTCTGGGCGAACAGCCATCTATTCTCTTGGGCCTGGGGACTCCTGCCACCGGGAGACCTCCCTCCATTAATCACCACCCCTACCCTCCTTGCCACTCCCTCCTGAAAGTCTGCACCCCTGAGACCTCTCTCCCTGCAATCCACAGCTCCCTCCGCCCATGGCTTCCTGGGCCTTCTCTGCCCCAACAGCCCCTGCCTTGTCGGCCTGCCACCCTGCAGTCCAGCTCCCAGCTTCCACTAAGATCTCCCTGGTGGCCTCTGTGGCCCATCAACTGTCCTCGTCCCACCTGAATGTTCTGCTGCATCGGACTCTGGCGATGACTTCTTTCGTCTCCCCTGCTCTCTCCCTGGCCCTTTTCCCTTCTCGCCAGCCCCTTTGTGAGCTCACCTTCATCTGCTTGGGGTGACCGCTGAGGGTCCCCTGAGTTCCCTACTCCATCCTCCTCTTGTCTCCTCCTCCCCGGAACACCCCCAACCTCATCCTTTCCCTTCACTCTAGTTCCCTTCTCCATGCTCGCCTCCAGATCTCTCTCTCCCAGTGCACCCAGCTACCTGCCCTCTTGTCCCTCCACTAGCAGATGTATGGGCCCCTGAGACCCATGGGGTCCAAAACTGAACTCTTCATCCCCCATATAGGCTTGTGAAACCCACTGCTCGCCTCACTCTTGGCCCACTCTCCTTCCTTAATATGTCTCCACCTCCAGCCCCACCCACTACTTTGGTCCAGCCCCCCGAGCCCCCTCCCGCCCCACGGCTGTGATAATCACCTGGATTATCACAGCCGTGCCACTCTGTCCTGTCTTGTCCACTCTGGGCCATCATACACACGACAGCCAAAGAGAATCTCTCTCTCTTACAGGATGAAGCTCAAGCCCTGCTCCTGCCCCCAGCAGGACTCCCAAGGCCCTCCATGCCTGCTCTGGACCCGGCTTCTCTCTGTCCCCCTCTCTTCTTCCTCCTTGAATGGCTCTGAGTACCCTGCCAGCCCCCTCTGCTGCTTTGGGCTGCAGCTCACTCAGCCCAACCTGTAGCCTCCTGCTGCCGTGGGCTCTTCTGTCCCCCCACCCATCTCCACTCTGCCAGGGCTGGTAGAGACCCAGACAGGGTTCAAACCCCAGGTCCTCTCCAGCTTCTAGAAGCTTCCTCACTCCTTGGCTCCTAGCCACGGAACATCACCATGTCTTTTCCATCGCACCTGCTTCTTCTGACTCCCACCTCCCACCTCTTTCTAGGAAGCACCTTGTGACTATAACCTGCACCCAGCTGGAAAATCCCCGCAACATCTTCATTCCAAGATCTGTAACTCAATCACATCTGCAAAGGCCCTCTGGTCAGAGAAGGTTCTGGGTATTAGGGTGTGGGTCTCCTTGGGGTTCCGTTATGCCATTATCCACCCAACTACTGCTATGCAACACAGAGTCCCGCCCTACAGATGCGGTCTAGAAATCTCCAGGTCAGTGAGACAAAGGATGCTTGCCCATGTCACATGGTCACAGGGTCACATGGTTACATGGTCACATGGTGTAAATGGGAAGAAAAAAAACCTAGACAGAGGGGACCCGTCTTCCCCTCGTTAGCATCTGTCCATATTAGCTGTGTGACTTTGGCCGATTACCTAGCCTGCCAGGTTCTGTCCTCTCACTGATCCCATGAGGACAAACTGCGAGGACACTGTGCTCGGTGCCCGGGAGAGATCGTGCTGGTCTCCAGGTTGGGGCCGAGGTTGGTGTCCCCCCGCAGGGCTGTTGTAAGGATTATGACATAAATGCTTTAATGTGCATAAAGCCCTTGATCGAATGTGTGGCCTATTTTAAAGCGTCCATAAATGCTAGCACTTACCATCCCCAGGGAAATTCAAAGGCCCCATGACTGGGCCCCAGAATCACGGAGAAGGAAAAGGGAATGTCGGAGGTGGTGGAGGGATCGGTCTTGTTGAACAGCAGGTCCGCTTCCCTGGGAACCTCTGTTGCTCCACCAACGCCACACCCCACCTGCACCGCGCGACCTTCGGGGTCATGGCCACACACCATGCTGTGTGCTGAGAGGAGCCCCAGGCACGGGGACCTTGGAAACACAGCAAGGCCGGAGCCCCCGCCCTGCACCAGCATTTTGGAATTGCTCTTGAGAGTGTGGGACTGAGTTAGGAAACACCAGTTTCAAGGTAACAGAGGACAGTCCCCGCAAGCCCATAGAAATCCTAGATACAGCTTTTTACTCAGCAAAAAGCACTGGCCTTGGAGTGAGCCGCCTGGGCACTGACCCCATTCTGCCCCTAATTTGTTGCATGACTTTGAAAATTCCCTGCATCCCTCTGACCCTCAACTCAGTTTTTGGTGCAATCGTGGGGTACGGTGACCCTGCATCTCAGCCACGGTGAGATTCTCCCCACCCCTCCCATTGCCACCAGAGTCGGACTGTTGGGGTCTATGACCCAGTGAGCACGGCAGGCCTGAGCGAGCGCACGGGCTCAAGCATGTGCTTCCCTGGGTCTACAGGAAATTAGCTGCAGAAAACAAAGGAATGGAGCCCAGCAAAAGGGAGGGTTTGCCCAAAATATCCCTTTGCCTGTCTCTGCTCTTCCAGCCTCCAGAACTGTAAAAAAAAAATAAATGTGCACAATGCCAGTAACTGGTGACCTCTTGGGCCTTGTCCCCAGCACTGCCAATGCCATTCCAGGCAAGTGGTGGCCGGTGCGGGGCTTGGGGGGCAGTGAGTGGGTGGCCTGGTCCAAGCCTCTGGCTCAGGCAGCTTTGGCTGAAAGCAGCCAGGACAGGAAAGGGCAGGCCGGGGAGGAGCCAGGGAGGGGTGGAGACAGGCCCCGCTGTGGTCAGTGACAAATGCTGGCTGTAGTCCAGCCAGCCTTCTGCACTTTCCCGAGCCCGACGGACTGCCGCCTCCACTGCGTGCCCGGTCAGCCGCCGGACGGGGTAAGTACAGATGCTGCGACAGGCGGCCCCAGGGGCTCAAGGGCATTCTCGGGGAGGTGAGGGCGAGGGTGGGTTCTAAAGTTACCGGGTGTGGAGGGGTTCAAAGCTCTGGAGGAGTCCCAGAGTGACGGAAGAGTCTCTGTAATGTCAGGAACTGAGCGGGGGCCCTCCGAGGCGACTGAAGTGAGTCCCCCAGCTGTGTGACCATAGGCTGGGCACTAAATCTGGCCGAGCTTCAGTGTCCATATAGGTAGGGTGGAAAGAATTAAACCTTCTGCACGAAGATTGAGCACAGCGGTGGCTCTCGCCTGGGCACATCTGGTCGTGTCTGCAGAGACGTTTGGTGGTCACCACTGGTGGGGAGGGGACTATTGGCATCCATGGGTAGAGCCCAGCGATGCTGCTAAACACCCTGTGGGGTGCAGGGCAGCCCCGCCACAAAGCATGGTCCCACCCAACAGGTCAACAGGGCCGAGGTGGAGAAACTGAAATCAGGCAGCGGGGACAGAATGTCTGCTGGACGGAAGGCGTTCAGTAAATGCCAGCGTGTGCCTGGAGACTCTGGCCTTTAGCAATCAGAAAAAAATTACCAAATAGAATCTGCTTCCCTGAGACCAGGGCACCCTGCCTGGAGGCTGCCACCCAGGACAGTCACGGTGGCTGCTCGTGAGCTAAAGGAGCCGTTTGGCAGTTAGCTAAATAAACAAAATGTAGAAATACAGTGAGTGTAATTTCCAGTTTTTCTAAGAATGAGGATCTTGGCAAGAAATGCAGCAATAAAAGGGGCAACTGCTCCCCTGGGCCAAGGTCCTCGTTCACAGGTCGGGGCACCGAAGCAGGGGGATGTCTGGAGGTCACGGTCACGTTTGCGGCGTCGATTGTGGTGCCGGTTCCACAGGTGTAGCATGATCTCCAAACTCAAGGTGTAGACCTTATATCCACGCAGCTTTGTGTAGGGCAGTCACAGCTTGACCAAGCAGTGTTGGTCGGGCGGGGAGGGAATCATTCAAGATCTCCTGGCCAGTGAGGCCCAGAGCCAGGGAGAGCCCAGTTCCGGATGCCCAGCCTGGCTCTGCACCCTGCTCCCTGTTCAGCTTGTGCTCTGACACCTCCGAGTTGCAGAGGGGCAGACAGGAGTCTGTTCAATCACGCACTCACGCATTCACTCCACGAAGGCGTGTGGAGCACTTCCGCGTGCCTGCGAGGCCTGGCAGCTGAGAGCAGCAGGGCCGAGGGTCCTCCCTGCAGGAGCACGTGCCCTCTGGGGAGACAGGCCGGAACAAAAGATGCCAACGGCAATGGCACCTATGTAATCGACGGAGAGTTCCAGAGGAGAGCAGTGGGAGGGGAGAGGCCCGGCGTGCTAGGGCATCACAAGAAGTGACATGTAAGCAGGGGCCTGAAACCCACGCGGGAGAAAGGTCAGGAGAGGAGTCCAGGAGGGACGGCAGCCCCAAGGCTGGCACGGGGACTGCAGTGTTTGAGGAACTGGAGAAAGAAGGGTGAGTCTGGGGGCCTCACGCGACCCAGGGCAGAGTGGCTCCGGGGACTGCTGGCCAGAGTCAGGTCACACGGGCCCTCTGGGCTACTGCACAGACAGAGTCAGATTTTACTCCAGATGCCGGGATGCTTTCTGCTGTGACTGCATTTATGATTGAAGGAGGTTCGTTTATATGCTGTGTAGAATGGTTCTCGGGGCAAAAGTGGAAGCTACTAGGTGGTCCATGTCGGAGATGAAGGAGGGTGGCAGGAAGGTGGGGAGAGGCAGCAGATTTAAGACCCGTCTAACCTGCCAAGCCTTGCTGATGTGCCGCAGGTGGGAAAGAAGGTCAAGGTGACATCTCCCAGGAAGCCCTGCTCCCGGGTCTTTAGGATCTGGAGGAAACCGTGACTCTGTCTCTCCCTGTCTGCCTGGGCTCCAAGGCTCACGTCCCTTCTTGCGATTGGCAGGTGTGGGACAGACCCTTCTCACCTGAACACTTCCCACAGCTGAGCCCACAGCTGGCCTGCACAGATGTCACTGCCCAGCATGGGGAACACAGGCCAGCAGATTTGGGGTCCGTGGGTGGGGGGTTCTTGCCCACTCCATTCCCACTCCCTGCCACCTCAGGTCGCCTTGGCCTGAGATGAGAGATGAACTTGTTCGAGCTCCTCTCTTTCCCCTCTGCAAAAACCCTAATGTCTGGGCCCAGGAGAGGGGCAGCCCGGCCAGTGCTCTGGCACTCAGCGGAGGAGTGGGAGGCGCCCAGGACCCGGAGCAAGCTCGCCCTGGCTTGCAGGTGACACGAAGGCCCATCAGGGCTCCACCAGAGGCCCAGGAACACGATGGCAAAGCCTGGGCTTCAAACCAAGAAACCTGAAACAAGCAACTGAGGCTTCCTCTCTGAGGACCCTCCGTTTCCTCTTTTGTAAGGCTCAGATAACGACGCCAGCTCCGTGTTGCAGGGGAGCAGCGTCAATGCGCTAAGACTGGTGACCGGCTCGAGACAGGGCTGGGGGCACACTTGAGAAGGTGGAGGCTGGGACAAACGGGGTGTCAACTCCACAGAGCCGCAAAGGGGAGCCCCGAGGCAGCGTGTGCACCAGTTGGGGGAACCTGGGTTGTAATCCCGGCTCCATCACTCCCTGGCTGGAACAAGCTATTCTGTTTCGCTTAGCCTCAGTTTTTCATCTGTGAAATGGGGCTAATAATGCTTACTTTTGGTGAAGATGTAGTAATATCTTACTTTGGTAAATGTAGTAATATTTTATAGAGTGTCTAATAGGTCCTTAATAAATAGTGGCTTTAATAAAAAATAGAAAAAGAGAGAATAGGCCCAGATGGAGCGAGATTTCTGGGTCCTAAACCTGCAGCCCAGGGAAGCCTGAGTGAACCTGTGGCACTTTGCAAACAGACCCTGCTCCCCAGGGAGACCCAGCTGGCCCTGGGAGAAGCAGCTCCGGCACGAGATCTCTGATGTTGGGAGTGAGGGACACCTGCTGGCCACAGCACGTGGCAGACCCCCCTGCTGCTGATGAAGAAACCGAGGCCCAGAAAGTGGCTGGCGCTTGCCCAAGGCCCTCTGGCCGGCTGCATAGATGGGAGGGCTGAGGCCAGAACCTCACCTGCTGCCCGTGGGCCCCTCCAAGCAGGCACCTCCCTGCCGCAGCCGCTACTCTCCGAAAGCTTTTCTTCCGGGTAATTACCAGCTCCAAGTGAATCTGCAGGGGCTGAGCTGAAGTGTTTCTTCAGCAGCATCTTGATACAGCAGTGGTTCCAACACTTGGCAGGAGGGACCATATTGTGCTGGAAAATGACTAGTTTCGAGGAGATAGAGATTAAACCACCCACCCACGTCCGTCAGAGACTTCCAGAAGGCAACTCCCAGGCTGGGAACAGACGGGAGTGTCAGCTCTCGAGCCCATACCAGATTTCTTAATTATCTGCAGACCGGGCTGTCCTTGGTGGCTGCTGAGTCAGGGATCGCCAAATCAGGAGGAAGTGGCAGGACGGGGGAGGCAGGGACCTGCAGAAACCGAATGCCGCAGCAGTGCAGGGTGTGGGCTCGGGGCTCGGAACTGAGATTAAGCTCAAGCTTTGCCACTAGTAGCAAGTGACTCAACCTCCCCGGACCTCAGATTGCCCATCTAGTAACAGAACCTGTCTCCCTGGGAGCGGCGTGAGGCTGAAGGAGCAGCCGTGCCAAGGCCGCAGGGCGCCTAGCAGGGGCGCAGGCAAACTGCCTGACCGCCGAGGGTGCGGGATTTGATCCTGTGTGGCCGCAGGCTCTGCAGGCAGAACGTGCAAAACGAGCCACCTCTTCGACGTTCAGGGTGCCGTTTGGAGGCCAGGCGTGGTGAGGGGTGACCTGCCCGAGCCAGGTGACTTCACTCAGACAAAGACTGACCTGCAGACCGGGTCTGCCTGACTCCCGCGCCCAGTGGCCCCTCCGAGGGCAACTTCCCACGCAGCTGTCTGGGGCCCTTTGGAGTTTGGTTTGTTGGGTCACAGGACGACGCTGTGGCCGGTTGCGCCTGCTCGCCCTGGGTCTGGGGGGCCTGATGACACGGTGCCCACTGGGGGAGAGAAGCCAGGGGAGGGGATTCACTGTGCAGCGTGGGAACGCACTGGCCGGGCTGCTGCCAGCTGCTCCCGAGAGACTGTGTGTGCGGAAAGCGTGTACCCCACGGGACGGCCCAGGAAATGGCGGGCTCAGATGGGGCTTTGGCCAGACACAGCACGTGCCCCCCAAGCACACCATGGTGGGGGCGCTGTTATTCCCTCCACCCTGCAGGTGGAACAGTGGCTTGGGGTGTCGCTGACTTGCCCCAAGTCACACTATGAGGACACGGCGGGCCTGAGACGTGAATCCAGGCCACCAGCTGCAGCGAGGATGGTGGGGGACTCCTGCCCACAGCCAGACAGGATGGCAGGGGTGCGGCAGCGGAGGTTCCCAGGTGGACTGAAGGGAGAGGGAGGGGAGGACTGAAGGCCAAGGTGGAACGATGGAGCGCCCCACGAAGGCCCGCCCAGGAAGGCCCCCAGAAACAAGACGTGAGAGCGTCCTCGTCTGGAAGTGGAAGAGGAGAGAGGCCTTGGTCTGCTTAGGCGGCTGCAACAGAGTTCCGCACACGGTGGGGCTTAAACAGCAGGAATTGCTTTTCTTACCACCCTGGAGGCTGGAAGTCTGAGGGCAAGGTGCCAGCAGGGTTGGTCCCTCCCAAGGCCTCTCTCCGTGGCTTGAAGTCCTCTGGCCGTGTGCTCATGTGGTCTCCTCTGCTCACGTTGCATCCTGAGCTCCTCTTTTCTCTTATTTTTTTTCCTGAGACAGTCTCACTCCGTTGCCCCAGTGAGAATGCAGTGGTGTCATCATAGCTTCCTGCAGCCTCAGACTCCTAGGCTCAAGTGATCCTCCTGCTCCAGCCTCCTGAGTAGCTGGGACTACAGGCATACACCATGTTGCCTGCCTGATTTTGCTATTTTTAGTAGAGATGGGGTCTCACCCTTGCTCTGGATGGTCTCAAACTCCTGAGCCTTGGCCTCCCAGAGTGCTGTGATTACAGGCGTGAGCTACTGTGCCCGGCCTCCTCTTTTCTCCTATAAGGACATAGTCATATGGGATTAGGACTCACTCTAGTGACCTCATTTTAGCTGTATCGCCTCTTTACAGGCCCTATCTCCAAATGCAGTCACATCCTGAGGTGTTGGGGGTTATGAGTTCAGTGTATGAGTTTTGGGGGGACACAGTGCAGCCCATAACAGAAGAGGAAGGAATTTGGGATGCTTACATTGACAGAGCAGATTTCCTTAGGAGGGGAAGGGGTCTCTGTGAGGGACAAGGGTGGCCCGGAGCAGCCCCCAGGTGAAGAAGAAGGGGACCGATGGGTGTTCTGCCGCAGGTGGATGCTCACTGTGTTCGCTGAATGAGCAGGATAGCGGGACAAATCCAGCAGCGCTGAGGGCCCAGGGGTAGCTGGTCTGAATTCATAGGACCCTGAGGCCTGGCCACATGCTGGACACCAAAGTGAGAGGCCACAGGTGGAAGCAGCTTCTAGTTCCCTGGAACCTCAGAGATACTGACAAGGAAGAACACAAGAAGCCAATTCTCCCCACCCCCACCCCACCCGCCGCCCATCTGCCCCCATCACACACCTTGACGCGGATGAGCCCCTGCCCCGGGCCTGCCCTTCCCCTGCCTCGTCCTTCCTCTCCCTACCTGGAGACGTCCACGTCCCACACGCCCTCACCTCCAACCCCACGGGTGCCATCGCCTCTCTTTGAAGCCCAGTGGACCACACCTGCATGCTAGGTGTTGGGCGGTGACATCTCTGGCTTGTCATCCCCACTCACCTCCCTGTTTTCTCCCTCCCTCCCGGCCCTCGGCCCCGAGAAGCGAGAAGCGGCACCAGCCCCGCGCACCCTCTCTGACAGCACCCTCTCTTCCTTCCAGAACGAGGGGCAGCCACCATGCGGCTCTTCCTCCTCTTGTGCCTGCTGCTCCTCAGCCCCGAGGCTGCCGCCTTCCGCCGCCAGCGCTCCCGTGAAATGAAGAAGAGGGCCCAAGAGCTCCCTGCGGCTGCCAAGGCAGCCCCCAGCGGCGGGGACTTCACCTTCAACCTGTACAGGGCCTTGGCCTCGGCTGCCCCCAGCCAGAACCTCTTCTTCTCCCCGCTGAGCGTCACCACCAGCCTGGCCATGCTCTCCCTGGGCACGGGGTCCAGCACGAAGACGCAGATCCTGGAGGGCCTGGGCCTCAAGCCGCAGGAAGACCAGGAGGAGCAGCTGCACCGAGGCTTCCAGCAGCTGCTGCGGGAGCTCGGCCAGCCCCGAGACGGCTTCCAGCTGAGCCTCGGCAGCGCCCTGTTCACGGAGCCCACGGTGCACATCGGGGACGCCTTCCTCAGTGCCCTAAAGACACTGTACCTGGCGGAGGTTCTCCCCACCGACTTCAAGGACCCGGCAGGGGCCAAGAAGCAGATCAACGACTACGTGTCGAAGCAGACCCAGGGCAAGATCGTGGACTTGATCAAGAACCTCGACAGCACCGAGATCATGGTTATGGTGAATTACATTTTCTTTAAAGGTAAGGCCTTGGGCTCGAACCTGAACTTTCTCTCCCTTTTCCGCCTCGATTATAGAAGAATTGCCCGAGTCCTTCACACAGAGGAGTGGGAGTAGGTTCAGTCCTCTCTGGCACCTGCAGATGAGCACAAAGCCGGCAAGCAGCCTCGGGGACCGGAGCCTTCCTGCCGTGGAAGGTGCTGGACTTGGTTTCCTCTGTAGAGGAACAGCTGGCCCCTGCCGTGGGGCCCCAGGGACACCTAAAGCTGCAGGTTCCACATAGGCTCTGAAGCACAAGCCCCTCGTGGCCAGTGACACCACAGCCACTGGGGGACAGGGACCTCAGAAGGGCTCGAGGGCGTCTCCCAGCCCCCTCACCCCCAGGTCCCGGCCCCTCTGCCTCCCTGGGGCCGAGACGTCCCCAGACAAGCGCCTGCCCCTTTGAAGACTTCCTTCCCGTCCCTCCTCAGCGAGAGCAGCTCCAGCCTTTATGTCCCTGCTCCTCCCCATCTTCTTCCAGACACTGAACCCTCCGTGCCCTGCGTGGGGCCTGCCTGAGGGGGGGAGGGGAGGGCGGCAGGGGAGGAAGAAGAGGGGAGGAAAGGGGAGGGAGTTAAATTGCTACGCGCCCTTCCTATGGCCACAGAGGGCGAGTGCCTTAGCCTGTTAGGGCTGCTGTAACCGAAAAAACAAATCGAGGGCTTATAACCAACAGAAATTTATTTCTCACAGTTCTGGAGGCTGAGAAGTCCAAGGTCGAGGCCCTGCAGATTTGGGGTATGGTGGGAGCCCACTCCTTGGTTCACAGACGGCGCCTTCTCGCCGTGTCCTTGCTTGGTAGAAGGAGCAAGGCAGCTCTCTGGGGTCTTTTGTAAGACACCGGTCCCATTCCTGAGGGCGCCACTTCCATGACCTGATCACCTCCCGATACCTCCTGATACCGTCCCCTTGGGGGCTAGTTTCAACATATGAATTTTGAGGGGACACAAACATTCAGACCATGGCAGTGAGTGTCAAGCTCAGATTCTAAGATTTCTTGTCCCCTCTCTCGTCCAGGACTGTCCCCGTTACGCCAGGCTGCAGAAGAGTTGAAGACTTCCCAACGGGAAAAGTCAACCATTTCTAGGATCCTTACAAACCGCTCTCTCGAACTTAGATCAAAATCCAACACTGGGGAAAGATTGAAAGACAGAATAACTCTCCCAGATATCAGCATTCTCAGCCAGCAGGGTCTTCCACCCTCTTCACTTGGATATTTGGGCTTGAGTAGCATCAAAGAGAATAGCAAAGAACTTTAGGGGTCCAGGGCTTCTGAAGACACGAAAGCCAGCCTCCTTGTTTTGCTGATGTGCAAGGAAAGGCCCCCAAAACATCCAAGTGTGCCCCCAAGTTATAAGGAGGCTTGCGTTTATATTCAACAGGTTCCGCGATCACCACTAGTGAGGCTGCTGTAAAGATGATCTCTGTTGAACATATTTCTCTCTCCACCCCTTCCATTTGCAGCTGAGAATTTCTCATTCTTTTTTTTTTTTTGCCAAAATATGAATTTCAATGGTAGTCTATAATATGAATTTTCTAAGCAACCTTGGGGGTACTATTTTGAATAGATTGTATAATAATCAGTTCAATGAATCTTACTCTTATACCGTGCAATAGAGTTTCTCCTTTTTTTTTTAAATTTTAATTGCCAATTAATTTCTTTCTATTTATGGTAGAGACGGGGTCTCGCTCTTGCTCAGGCTGGTTTCGAACTCCTGACCTTGAGCAATCCTCCTGCGTCGGCCTCCCAGAGTGCTAGGATTACAGGCGTGAGCCACCACGCCCGGCCGAGTTTCTCCTTCTTACACAGACTTCCCTGACCTTCCTCCCCTGTTTTCATCTCCAGCTAAGTGGGAGACAAGCTTCGACCCCAAAAGCACCAAGGAGCAGGACTTCCACGTGACCCGGAAGAAGGTGGTGCGCGTGCCCATGATGAGCCGCGAGGGCGAGTACTACTACCTCCTGGACCGAAACCTGTCCTGCAAGGTGGTGGGAGTCCCCTACCAAGGCAACGCCACCGCCTTGTTCGTTCTCCCCAGCGAGGGAAAGATGGCGCAGCTAGAGAAAGGATTGAGCGAGCAAACGCTGAGCAAGTGGCTTAAGATGCTCACGAAGAGGTACCCTCAGGCCACTCCAGGGCCAGCCTAACCCCACACGCCCCAGGGAGATACCATGCTGGGAAGGACTCACCCAGCCAAGGAGCTGCCTCTAGGCCCAGCTGGCGGGTGGGGCCAGGGCTGGAAGCTGGGTTTCCTGGGGTGGTGTCAGGACGGGCAGTGACTTCTGGGAGCTCCACCCTAGACAAGGGGCCAGAGGAGCATCAGGAAGCCTGGGGGAGGGAGATGGCAGAGGCATGAGCTCAGAGGGCAAACACTCCAGAACAGTCTAAGAAACGTCCTTTGTCTCTCCAGGGAGCTTGAGCTGTACCTTCCCAAGTTCACCATTAAGGGCTCCTATCAGTTGGAGAAAGTCCTCCCCAGGCTGGGGATCAGAGAGGTCTTCACCTCCCATGCTGACCTGTCCGGCATCAGCAACTTCTCCAACATCCAGGTGTCCGAGGTAGGTCCCGAAGGTTCTGAGCGTCGGCCTTCAGAGATCCCTACTCCGTTCCGTTCTCCCTCTCTGTCTCTGCATCTCTCTCTGTCTCTGTCTCTCTCCCTCTCCTCTTTTCCCTCAAGAAGTGAGTGTTTCTCCTTGGTCTTACCCTTTGTGCAATGGGAGGCCATGTCCACCACGTGCCTGGGTTAAGGTGTCCTGTAGTGAACAACCAAAGGACAGACTTTGGTGCTGGCTCCTTCACGTACTGGCCGTGTGATATCCAACACGTACTTGAGTCTCTGAGCCTCCTTTCTCTCCTCTGTAAAACTGGAGGGTCACACCTCACTCTGAGAAGTCAGGGGACCTCAGTGACAGACACACGTGCAGTCCCCGCCCAGCCCAGTGCCCGGTACAGAGTAGCTGCTCGATCGTTCATTTCCCACCTGCTTAGGTGCATGGGGGCTTGGACGGGGGTGCCCACAGGCAGAAGATTTGCCGTTTGCTGCGATGGCTTCTCCCAGCCCCTGGCGGCTTGGTGATGCCTGGTGTCCCCCCTGCAGATGGTGCACAACGCCGTGGCGGAGGTGGATGAGTCCGGAACCAAAGCGGCCGCAGCCACGGGGGTGGTCTTCATGTTCAGGTCAGCCAGACTGAGCCCTCCACGGGTGGCGTTCAACAAGCCTTTTCTGATCCTCATTGTAGAAAACAGCAAGAACGTGATGTTCCTTGGCAAAGTGACCCAGCCTTAAAAGTGGATCCTGAGATCCACAGGCCTCCACGGTGGGAACTGGGGGTGAGCTATGGCCCGTCTGTCTGTTGGTAGCTAGTGATGTGCACAGGCCTCGTTGTCGAACAAGGCATCATGAGTAAAAACAAAAAGATTGATATACGGATGATTGATTGCTTCCTCTGCCACGATTGCAAGACACTGGTGCCTCGGAAACCCTTGGAGAACACTCAGTCTTGCCCTCACCCTTCATCAGTGGAGATTAGCACTGAGGCCCAGAGAGGCTGGTTGATTCACCCAGGCTCACACAGCATGATACTCGCAGAAAGAAGCCCATCTCCGATGTCCATCTCAGTGCCACAAAACTCTGTAGGAGGGTTGTTCCAGAAGACGAGGGCCACCAGGAAGCACATGTCCCAGCCTGGTCCCCCGCCCACCAGCAACAAGCACTGTCAGTTCATCATGGTTTGGAAAACCACTGGAAGGGGAGTCTGCAATGGGGCTACTGTCCCTGTTCTGACCAGCTCTGTGACACTGAGGTTACACTGTCCCTCTCTGGGCCTCAGTTTCCCCATGTATACAATGAAGGATCAGGGCGAGGGCCCAATCCAAGGACCCTTGAAATCATATACAGAGGCTGGGGTGTATTCTGCCAATTATAGCTGATTTGAGTACACTCAAGTGCCATTTGCGCTTTAATAAAAGCAGGTGGACCTGAGGGTAGAAACGGCCTGATGCAGGAGTGCATCGCCCTGTGGATCAAGTTATTGTCTGATGGGCCTGGCTGGGGGTGGAAGAATCGAGGCCTGCTGTAAATAGTAGAGCATCACTTGTAGACACTTATTACTAGCCTTTTGAATTTTATGTCAGCAATAACAATAAAGCATTTTGCAAGCACTGGGTATCGTTGTCTTCATGGAGGCACCTCCGGGGATGGTGACAGTGACAGCTCACCATGATCCGGGCCGGGTGCTGGACCCTTCCCCTGGATGGCCGTGCTGACCCCTCACAACCCTCCTGTGAGTCAGAGCACCACTGCTGGCCCCGTTTTACAGATGGGAAAGGCGAGGCTTGGAGGGGTTGGGCTGCTTACCTGTCACAGAGCTCATAAGTGGAGCCAGGATTCCATGGGTGGGGGCCCAGGGACTGTGACCCAGCGCCACGCACTCAGGCCTGTGCTATGCCCACATTTCTGCTGTGGGCCCAGGGCAGTGCTGGGGGGGGTCTTCTCAGGGGGCCACCCTGCTCCGCGTGCTGTCCCCTTGCATCATGCCTAGTCTGTCTTGGCAAATGTTTCTCTTGCTGTTTACCGGCTGGTCCAAGGTCAGGGGGAGGCCCTGTCTGTGTGTCACATATTAGAGGCCAAGGTCCAGCGCTGTCTAAAGTTCACCGGGCAAACAGTCACACAGCAGCCACCGTGTGCGGGGTGGGTGGGCTCCGGTGTAGCGTCTGCAGCAGCCACGTGTCGACGCGCCCTGCGGGGTCACGGCGGGCTGTTTAGCTCCATCGCCCCCCAGCCCGGGCCGCACAGGATGGGGAGGGAGCTCAGGGAGAGACTGACGGAGAGAGAGACAAGGCACTTTTGAGGGGTCAGGGATGTTTTCGTGGAAGAGGTGGCACTGAGCTGGTTTTGAAGAATGAGAAGGACTTCACCAGACAGCAGATGTGGGGAGGGGAACGGGACTCCCATGCAGCGGGAACTGCTGGAGAACCGGACGTGAGTGAGCCCTGCTGTGCGGGGGAGACTGGAGACGCCAGTCTGGACCGGTGTTGGGTGTCTGAAGGACCAGAGGAAGGAGGTGGCTGTGCTGGTGGTTCAGAGACAGAGAGTCTGGACACGAGACCGTCCATGCCACACCCCGAGTGTCCCCAGGACCCTTAACCACATGGACTCTCCCGTCTACACACCAGCAGGGGGCGCTCACATCCACCCACACCTTCTCCAATGCCCACTTGTGCCTCCTGCGGGTTGACCTCACCCACTGGGTCTGTAGGACGCCTGCACATACGGGCCTGACTGTGCCCCCAGGACGCTCACACCTAGCCGCTGCATGAGCTTGCTAGGGCTTCCGTAACAAGGCACCACGGTCTGTGGCTTCGGCCACAGAAACTGATTTGCTCACAGTCCTGGAGGCTACGTCCGAGATGAAGGTGTCAGCAGGGTTGGTTGATGGCACTCTCTCCCTGCGGCCTCACCTGGTCTTCCTCTGTGTGCCTCTGTGTCCCAACCTCCTCTTCTATCCTAACCTCCACCAGTCCTATAGGATTAGGGCTCATTTTAACTCAATCACCTCTTTAGAGGTTCTATCTCCAAATACAGCCACATTTTGAAATACCGAGAGTTAAGACTTCAACCTATGAATCTGGGGGAAACACAATTTAGCTTACAAATAGGTGGACTCTAAAACTTCCTCTTCTGAGCTGCAACCAGAATGCAGAAGAATAATACAAGGTCAGAGCCCAGACTCCTCCTTTCACCTCTCCCTGCAGAGACCCAGATGGAAAAGAAGGACCTTGATCTTCAGGAAAAGCACTTCCCACCCCAGTGAACCGCCATGCCTGGCCTCCCCTAAGTGAGCTGTGGGCTCACTTAACTCGTTCATCCAACGGCCATTGCCGGGGTGCATCCATGGGACCAGGCATGGAGCTAGTGCACAGGTTATGAGAACGGTGAGCCCAGCAGACATGGGCTTGGCAATCAGGTAGACAAATGAATAAACATAGGAGTATAAACTTTGATGAGGGCAATATTTTTGTACACAGATATTTATCGAGTGTCTGCTGTGTGCCTGGCACTGTTCCAGGTACCAGCGATAAACAAAGAAAACAGAAATCCCTGCATGTGCAGAACTGACATTCCAGTGTGGCGAGACAACAAAATAGAAAAGAATAAAGAATAAAATAGGACAGTGAAATAGACTGCATGTCAGTTGACAACAAGGGCTGTGTCATGTGGCTCACACCTAGAACAGAGACCTGGCAGGCACCACCTTGGCCAAGGGACCAGCGAGGAGCGTGTTGACATCTTGCGCCCTCTGGCTTGGTGTCATGAGCCGGGTGCATCATCTCGGAGTGACCTTCCCCCCAACCCAGCCCCTCAGTCTAGTCTTGAGAAAACAGCAGCCAAAGTCAAGGCGAGGAGCGGTTGGCAAAATACCCGACCAGTCCTCCTCAAAAGTGTCATGTCATAGATGGCAAGGAAATCCTGAGGAATTGTCACATCCCAGAGGAGACTAAGGAGACAGTGGGATGCAATGTGGGATCCTGGAAGGGACCTGGAGCAGAGAAGGACATTAGTGGGGGCGCTGGTGAAATTCGAGGAAGTCTGGACTGTGCCGATGACCGTTTCTCAGTTTTGGTAAATATATCGTGGTCACGTGAGATGCTTACATTTACATTAGGGCAGGCTGGGAGACCATTTGTGGGAACTCTCTCCTGCCTTTACAACTTCTTTGTAAATCCAAAACGACTTTAAAATAAAAAGATTTTTTTAAAGAAAAGATGTTCCCCTCCCCCAAAAAAAACAAAACAAACGCAAGCAAAACAAAGCCATGGAGGAAACAGGTTGGGAGTCACAAAGGCAGAAAACGGAGGAGAACAGGGACCTTCTGCAGCCAAGGCACCAAGAGGGTCTCTCTGAGATGGTGGCACTGAGGCCGAGCCCCGAGGGACAGGCAGGAGTGGACAGGGCGAAGGTTGAGCATGGACATCCTGAGCAAAGTCCCAGAGGTGAGAAAGAGTGCGTGCTGTTGACAAAATTGAAAGAGGGCGCGTGTGGCCGGAGCTGGCAAGGGAGGGACAGGGTGGGGAGGGAGGCTCACCCCTTCGTTGGCCACCACGACACCATGTCGGGTGCTGGGGCAGGGTGACAGTAATGATAGCAGGTGGCACTTGGAGGCCACATCCTCCATGGCAGCCACTGCTCTGAGCCCTTCGCATATGTGGGCTCAGTTCATGAAGATGTGAACCAAGAGGCACCTACGGCAGGGGCCTGGGGACCATAAGCGGGTGACATCACTGCCCTCTCCAGCTTCCCACAGAGCCTCTCCACAACACCGGCCATCTGCCACCCTTCTCCAAGACCACACAGGTAGGAGTGAGGGACGCCAAGGTGGCTATAGCCACAGACACAAGAGCTGGGTCCTTTGACTCCTGGGGGGAATCTGATCATGAGAGTGCATCACGCCTTCCCCATGGTGATTTTCTATGAAGACATGCAGAGCGCAGGTAACAAAATGCACCTGCACATGCCTGCATTGCTACTCACACATGCTCGCGCATGAGCATGTAACATACATGCAGACTTCTGGAGCGCTGTGGCTGCTCAGTCACTAACACGACTGCAGCCTCTGGTTGCACTAAGAGCTGAGCACGCATCTGCCACTCTCCTTACGGAAACTCATTTAGCCTTCTCGACGCCGCACTGAGGTGGTCCCTGTCATTGTCCCCACTGCACACAGGAGGGACCCGAGACCCAGGGCCCCCACGGGTGGTCCCTGTCATTGTCCCCACTGCACACAGGAAGGACCCGAGACCCAGGGCCCCCACGGGTGGTCCCTGTCATTGTCCCCACTGCACACAGGAGGGACCCGAGACCCAGGGCCCCCACGGGTGGTCCCTGTCATTGTCCCCACTGCACACAGGAAGGACCCGAGACCCAGGGCCCCCACGGTGGCGTCTCCAGAGTAGAAGCCTCTCCGACAGAGGCTGCTCTGAACCGCGTGGATGTGGTCGGGATGATCGAGGCAAACGTTCCTCGTCTCCGTCTTTCACACACGTGAGGGGCTCAGGCTGGCGGGGTGGACGGTTGGAGGGTGGGTCGGGCGGTGGGGGTGCAGGAGTGCCAGACATGAGATGGCGTCTCTGATGACCAGTGCCCTAAGCCCCGTGACCGCGAGCAGACACTCGTGCCCAGCTCTCCCAATGCCCAGTGTGCACGACGGTGATGAGACGCAGAGGAAACCAGGCCAGGGAAGAGGCCGGGACCTCTGACCGCCCTGCAGCAGCGTTTCCCAAACTCAGATTGACATCAACACTTGGGCAGCTTGTTAAAAGCACATATTCCTGGCCCTGACCCCAGGGATCAGAATGTTGGGGGTGCCCTAAGCTGCCCTTGGGATTTGAATGCACATGCAGACTTTCGGTTCTTTGCTGCTTATAGTACATGAGGGGAAGGGCTGTCTGATTCCGTGTCCATGCCAGCCTGGACACCCAGGCCCCTCTGCTCCCTGCTGTGCCACCCACCCAGCCTCAGCACCTGAAGGTGGCCCTCATCCTCTGCGTGGACCAGCCTGGCAGCTCTCTGCTACGTGAGTGTCGTTCCAGCCAACCAGGGCAGGACAGCAGGCAGGGAACAAACACAGGCCTGGGGGGTGCCCTGCTCATGCCCACGCGGACGCTTTGTACTCTACAAGTCCTCGGGCCACTGCCTAAGACTCCGTTTCCTCGGGCATGGGACCCCTACCACGCACAAGCGCCGAGCACGCCCACAAACGGGCTTTCACTGACCGTGGACTCCCAGTGAAGTGTGAATTTCAGACAGTGAATAACTTCTCAACACAAGTACGTCTGTCCCACGAATTTTGAGGTACTTTTGTTAGCTAAGCCTGGCAATCCCTTCTGGAGGAAACAGGAATGAGCAGAAGCCAGCAGCCTCCCCTGCACAGATGAGGACAAGTCACAGGACAGCAGCCAGGCCGGTCACTCGGTGGCAGTGGGAGAGGGGCTGGGGTCAGAAGGGGGTCAGCACTACGAGGAAGGACCCTGGGAGGCGTCTTGTTATGTAACAAAGAACCACCTCGCCCATGGTTGCAGCAAACTGAAGCCCGAGACAGGACATTCTCCCAGGTCCCCTTGTGCACTGGCTCCAACAGCTTTGTCAAGGGTTGAATCCTGTGCCAAGAGTAGCCAGCCCGGCAGCAGCAAAGATGCTTTTTTGCTGCAGTTTCCCTCCAGCCCCTCTCCCTCCCTGCCCTGTCCTATCTTGATCTGCATGTCGAGAATTCTTTCTCAGCCCATGCTACAAGTTCCCACCGTAACACACTCCGCAGAGGGACACCTGGGCCCTGCAGGGAGAGCTGCTCTAGGGAGCATGGCTTCTCCAGGTGTCCTGGCTGCAGAAGAGGGTCGGCCAGACCACGGTGGGGCAGAGGGTGGGCTTCTGGCTGCCAGGGAACACAAGTCTGGGCTTCAGGGTGCTGGAGGCCAGTAGGGGGCTTCAAACAGGCCAGTGACCTGTGAGACTCACTCTTACAGGTAGTCTGTTGACCGCACAGGAAACGGCCTGGTGGGGCAGGCATGGACCCGTGGGCCAGCTCAGAGGTCACTGTCGTGGGGAGCAGAGGGACAGGAGTGGGCAGCGGAGGTGGGGAGCGGGAGATGGGCTCTGAAACGATGGTGTGGCTGAAAAACTATTTAACAGAGAAAAAGGAAAAAAAAAAAGATAAAAATCACAGCACATAATTGCCCCCCTGCCTAACCACCTGTGGCTTAACCTGTCTTTAAGACTTTGTTTTAACAGCACTTAAAACTGCCGGGCAGACAGCTGGAGCGTGACCTTCATATCGCCAGAACCACGTTCCAAGAAGACTGGTAAGGCCAGCCTGGCAGAGAAAGAAATCAACACAGCTGCATCCTGGTTTCATTTTGCAGCAATAACTATCTTTTTTCTTTTCCCTGAATCCCAATAAAAACCCCAAAGCCCTTATCCTCGCCACGGGCATTTTCCTTCCTTTCGTGCCATGCCCTTTCCTCCCTTGGAAAGTAAAATAAACTTTTCTGCTTTAAAACCAATCCTAATCTGTGTGTCGAGAATTCTTTCTCAGCCCATGCTACGAGTTCCCTCGGTAACAGGCTCCGCAGAGGGGGAGAGGGAGAGAAGGGGCACGGAGCCGGGGGAGCAGGAGAAAGAGCCGGGGCTTCTATTCAGGGCTCGCTCAGTGTGAGGAGAGATGCCAAGGAGGCGCCTGGGTCCGCATCCTGGAGCCCAGAGCCCTCTGAGCCAGGGAAAGGGCCGCAGGTGACACACAGCAGCTGTGCCCAGCAGACCCTAAAATCAGAAGGCTGTCGGTGTCCTCGGGAGGAGTTAACAACCAGCACTACCAGGCGCAAACCCTAGCATGGTGCCAGCACTGGCCCAGAGCATGAGCACAGCCCCGAGGCCGGACGCACAGGAAGCTGGGCCACCTCAGTGCGTGGCTGCTTATCCCTAAGGTCACTGTGACTCCACGGCTGGGCTGGGCCCAGTGGAGTGGAGCCACATTTCCAGGGATGGTGCAAGAGTGGACGCTGCAGCCAGCCTGCCTGGCTCAGAACCCCTAGGTCAGCTCGGCGCTGCCCGGCAGTGTGGCCCTGGGAGCCTGCTTCACCTCTCTGTACCTCAGTTTCCCCATGTGTAGAGAGTGATGGAACCCACCCCAGTGGGTGTTCGTGAGGATTTGACACCTACGGGTTCATGAGCATAGAGGAAAAAGCAGCTGACCGTCGTCCATGGGTGGTGCTGGGCCTCTGGGAGCGAGGGAAGGACGGGGAACCCCAGGAGTAAGGCCTCGACTATGTGGCACACGTTGTACTACGAGATTGATGAGATTGACTGGTCTTCTTACATAATCCTCAAATGTCCCTCCTCACTATCTTCCCCTGAGCCTCAGAGCCAAGAGGACAGGAGATGCGGATTGTGTTAATCATCTGCCGCTGCATAATGAAATCACCAGGGAAAACCCACAACTTGAAACAGCAAACTATGATCCCACTCATCAGTTTCTGGGGGTCAGGAACCTGGGAGGGCTGAGCTGGGCGGCTCTGGCTCTGGGTCCCTCCGAGCTTGCAGCCAAGTGATTGACCGGGCTGCAGCCCAGGCTGGGCTGGGACACCCAGGTCTAAGCCCACGCCCGCCTGGGGCTGTTGGCAAGAGGTTTGGTTCCTGGCCACGTGCAGCTGCTTAGACCTGGCTTCTGAGATAAAGATAAAGAGAGAGACTGAGAGAGACAGATGTTTAATACCAGGACCAAGGAGGCCTCTGTACATTCAGGAAGAAACTGAGAGAGGAAGAGGAAGAGAAGAGCAGGCAAAAGAGAGAAAGTGCAAACGAGAGAGAAAAGAGAAAGAGACAGAGAGAGAGAACCAAGGCAGAAGCAACAGTGTTTTACGACCCGGTCTTGGAGAGGACACCCATCCCTCCTACCCTATTCTATCAGTTAGAAGCAAATCGCACCTGACTACTGGCCTGAGGCAGGGACATGGGTGCCAGTTCTCCAAAAGGGGTGGGGGATGTTTTAGAGAGACAGAAAACATCTTTGCTGTCTTTTCCAGCCATTTCTTCTGTCACAATGATCGTGATTATGACTGTTGGTGTTAGGTTCTATGTCACTGTAAAAGGACCACTCTAAAAACTATTTCCTTTCTTCCCTTCTTTTCTTTTCTTTTTCTTCCTTTCTTTTTTTGTTTTGAGATAGAGTCTCTCTCTGTCACCCAGATTGAAGTACAGTAGTGTGATCATAGCCCACTGCAGCCGCAAACTCCTGGGCTCAAGTGATCCTCCCACCTCAGCCTCCCAAGTAGCTGGGACTACAGGTGTGCACCACCACAACTGGTTCATTTTTCTTCTTCTTATCTTCTTTCTTTCTTTGTTCATTTATTTATTTGTAGATATGGGGTCTCATGTTTCCTGTTTTTCAATCTGACTATACAAAACTGGTTGGTCAATGTGACAAGTTAATAGGTATCCATTTCAGGTAGAGGACTAAAAAAAAGGTTAACAGGTAATAAGATGGTGCAGGAGAATTTGGACATTTTCTAGGTGCATGTTTCAAAAATGTGGGATGGGAGCTGCAGTAACGTACATTCCTTGGAAATCTGTCCTATGGCCTGGCAACACTGGCATCGGCTTAGCTGGCTTAGCTGCCTCGTGAGGGCAATTGTGGATGTAGAAAAACTTGAGCTACTGTACATCACCAAAAGAAAAAGAAAAAAAGAGTAAGTCGCTAAGTCAAATCCAACACAGGGGAGGGTAATTACACTCCATCTCCTGAGTAAAGAAGCATCAACAAATTTGTGGTCACATCTGTAAAATGACCGCAGAACGGTGGCCCCAGAATCCAGCAGAGTAAGTGCCTGCATAGTAGATTGCTAATTAAAAACACATGGGTGGGCCGGGCGCTGTGGCTCACGCCTGTAATCCTAGCTCTTGGGAGGCCGAGGCGGGCGGATTGCTCAAGGTCAGGAGTTCAAAACCAGCCTGAGCAAGAGTGAGACCCCGTCTCTACTATAAATAGAAAGAAATTAATTGGCCAACTGATATATATATTAAAAAATTAGCCGGGCATGGTGGCGCATGCCTGTAGTCCCAGCTACTCGGGAGGCTGAGGCAGAAGGATCACTCAAGCCCAGGAGTTTGAGGTTGCTGTGAGCTAGGCTGACGCCACGGCACTCACTCTAGCCTGGGCAACAAAGCGAGACTCTGTCTCAAAAAAAAAAAAAAAAAAAAAAAAAAAAAAAAAAAAAAAAAAAAAAAAAAAACACATGGGTGAACTAACTGTATAAATGAATGGTGGGTGAGGAGGGTATGTCTGTCTCAATTTGCACACAGGGAAGGAGCGCAGGCTCAGAGAGGTGAAAGCATGTGAGGTTGTCCAGTTAGTAAGAGGCGGGGGCCAGGCAGGTCTGCACCACCAGCCCTTGCGTACAGGGATCCCGGGCGCAGGGTGGGAGCTGGGAGCAGCTCTGCAGTGGAAGCCGGTGATGGCTGCGGCAGCCACCCCTCCCCGAAGGAAAATGCACAGCACAGAGGGGAAGGGATGTCTGAGCAGCATGGAAAACAGAACCAGGAATTCTCCCTGCTCTTGCCAAACACGTCTGTGTTCCTACGAAGGGACGCAGCCAAGGACAGGGTTGTGCTGAAGGGAGTTTTCAAATCCTGCCGTCCATCTGCACTCAGCGTCTCCCCTGACACCCCCAGAACCAGGGCAGAGTGAGCAGCATGGGTGTCGGGCAAAACCAGGCTGTCCACTTCATGCTTTTCCAGCTGATGCTGGAGTCCACTGGCTGGACATTCTCAGGGTTATTTGATACCACTGCTGTCAGCATCTCCCTTCTTCCTCCTAAGCATTCATTAAGGAACTAGAATTGACCAAAGAGGTTAATAGAAATGAAGTAACTGGCCTAAAGTCACCCAGCAAGTAGATGTGGCCGAGCCATGATGCCAAAAAGCTTGGTTGGGTGATGCCCTTCCCTGTTTGTCCCCCTGGTTGAGCCCCAGAAGGACTCTCTTATGCATTTACACCCCAGCCCCAGCGTGGTCACAGTCTTTCTCCTAAGAGACTTGCCTTCGCCCCCCTGCACCCAGTCTGCACTTGGAACCCAGCCGGCCCCACAGAGGCTTTAACTTGCAAACCAGCAAGCAGCCCGCAATGCCCGGGCTCATAATACCCAAGGCTCTGATTGATCCCACACATGTCAAGGTGACTCCAGTCTGGGGACAGTGTGAGTAACTGTCCCTTGGATCATGCTCCCGTTTGTCCCAGGTCCCAGGCCGAGCACACCTGATGTCCACCTTTCATGTCCCCACCTTGGGGCAGGCACTGCGGCTGCACTCAGGTCCCCAGGCAGGTGCCAGCCCCGCTGCTCTCTCCACGTCCTCATTCCACCAGATTCCTGACCCTTTGGAATAGTCTCCCGAGACCTTGGCCCTGACCTTGCCAAAGCCAGGGTGAACCTTCCAGCTCAGCTTGTGCTGCCCACCGGGGTCCGTTTTAAGCCCCAGGAGCAAGCCCATCCACGGTCTCAGGGGAGACGGTGACTGATGGAGACACAGCTCCCATTCAGCTGAGACCCCAACCACAGAACGAGAACAACCTTCCCTACACACACCCACAAGCAACCAGCGCCTAAGACAACAAGGCCTCCTGTGAGGAGGGGACTACGTGGCTAGCGCTCGCTCCAGCCCAGGCTTTGGTAATTAGAAGAACAGGTGAGTGGCAGCGGGCAGGTGAGACGTGCTCCTTATTGTTGGGGGGGATACAGCATGGACGAAGAGCATGGCCAAGAACATGGCGAGCGCTTATACATGGCTCTGACCAAAAGTGGCAACATGCCATGGGACAGCGTGATCACATGTTCACATAGAAGGTAGCACCTTGCTTACATGAGTGTGCTGCCTCATGCTTCCTCGGAAGGCCGGATACCTGGGGGACTAGGATGAAAAAATCACTGCAGCAGTCATCTCAGTATGGCCTGGGAAACCTGTTGCCTATGCAAATGCATTTCCCCTTGCAGATGTTCTGCCTGTGCAACTTTCAGCTCTCACCCCAGCCCCGCCCAGAGTGGAGTCCTATAGTACTGAATGAGTGAATGACCATCTGTCAACCGCCAGGGGGCGAGGAGGAGAGGGGGAAGGTGGGGAAAGGGAGCAGAGGGTTTAGCAGGATCAGAGGTCTTAGGGGAGGGAGAATGCAGGAGAATAAATCCCAGATAGCCTTGGCCCATCCCCCTCTCCTTCCTCCCACTCTGAGTTCTCACTACGGCTGTGGAATTTGCTGAGAATGCCGTGCCCTCAGATAAGGACTGTGCAACCAACCCGGACTCAGTCCCTGTCCTTCCTAAACACGATGTCCCACAGCACCTGCGCTCAGTGATCCCAGGAGCTCACGGGATATAAAGCCCAGGGCGGAATGCCTTCAAGGTCCCTCAGCTGCAGTGTGAAGTGGGGCACATGCAGACAGGACGCCATCCACCCTGGGCAGCTGGCCGGGGCCTTGGGGGACCGGGTCACCACGGATCCCAGGCCCCATTGATTGTTGCTGCCTGTCAGTGAGTAACAAAGTTGATTTGCATGACTTGTGCAAGTGCTCTGCTCACCAGCCTCCTACTCTGGCAGCCGGGTGTGTGTGAAACCTCCTGCCAGATCCAGGAGATGAAGCAGAAATTAACAAGGAGTTTCCAGCCCTCCCCCAGGAGTGACGCAGGTGATGGTGTCAGAGAGGTCTTTGGAGTCCTCCCCTGGGCCTGGTGACCAGTGCACAGTGCTCGGCTTCACAGAGGGAAGCAAGAGAAGATTCCAATCAGGAAGGGGCTCCCCTGCATTTCAAGTAGCGCAGATGGAGTGCAGAGGTGGGATGGGAACAACGAAATTTACCCAAACTCCAAACCTCTGGGGGCAGCGCCTGGGCCAGGAGCTATGCCGTGAGCCCGAACTGAAAGGGTAGGGACGTTTGTTCCCTTTTCCGGATTCCACTTGTATCTGGTCATTTCACAGTAAGGCTGCTTTAGGAGGTTTCCCTGGGGTCAGCCAACTAGGCGCACTGGCCAGATACAGCCCGCAGACCCTTTTAGTATCTATCACAAGCTAAGAATGGCTTTGTGCATTTTACAAAGATTGTGAAGACGGAGAAGGAGCGGGGAGAAGAGGAACAGAGGCCACACGTGGCCATCAAAGTCTAAAATATCTCCTAGCTGGCACTTTACCGAAAAAAATTTGCAGCCCTTTGGATTGCAGGCCCACCTCCTTCCATTAAGGGCACTGCAGAGACAAGGCCACCTGGACAGCAGGGGCATCATTTGTTTTGGTCACTGCTGGAAGCTCAGTGCCTGGGATCACGCCTGGCTCATGAAATCGCTCTGTAAGTGGTAGTACAATAAAGGAAGAAATAAATTTATGCATGGTGTGTAGGAAGCACGGTAATGTCTAACATCCATGTGCAGTAGGGATCAAAATATTTTAATATCCACTGTACTCGCTTGCTCTGGAAGATCAGCAGACTCTGCCTGGGAGAGGCCCTCGGCGTGTTTGGGGGAGCCTGGGTGGGAGCCACCGTATGCAGGAGCAGGCAGTCTCAGCCCAGGAGCTGGAAGCCGTGGGAAATCCAGAGGAAGACACCTCCTCCCAGGGAGAGATTTGCTGGCCTGCGGTGCACACAGATCCCCTGGTGATATTCGTAGGGTGCAGATTCGGAACCAGCAGCCCTGGCCTGGGTCCCAAGAATCTGCCTCTCCAACGAGGTCCCCTACGCTGTGGCGGAGCCTGTGGTACCTGAGCCACACTTTGAGTTTAGTGAGGATGTCATAGCTCCCTTCCTCATGGACAGGGGCATCTCTTCAGACCCTGGAATGCTCCTAATTTCCTTTTTGCTGCCCTTCATGGGGCTCAGAGATATAGTAGGGGTACCCTGGATTCTGTAACAGAATATTCTCAAGGGATTGTGACGTGAGAGACAAGCAGGATCCAGCAGTCCTGTAGCCCAGCAGCTAGGAGGCAGGTGGCACCTGGGGACGTATCCAAAGAGAAGGAGCATGGACCTGGCACAGTGCCACCTGCTACTAGCTTTGCTTTGCTTTGCTGTGTCATAACTCCCTGTGGGCTCATCGGGCCCTAGGGTTCACTATGACAGGAGCCATTGTTGTACCAATACTGCTTGCAGAAGCGAAGGAAGGGCCAGTAGCAGCACCTGGGCTGAAGAAGACAAAGGAAGACTGTAGGAGCCCAGAGAAGAGGCTGGGAGATGGCCCGGGTGGGGTGCATGTAGCCTGGCAGCGTCAGTCTGCAGCTCCAGGTGACAAGTGGCACCTGGGACTTGTCATTCCCCCACAAGCACCGTCCGTAGTACTTGCAGAGGATAGGGAAGAATCTGCCTCCACATTAGGCTGACATTAGGTTCAGACTAAGTCAGGTCCATTGCAAAGGAAATGATGAAGCTGGCACGAGGCAGGCGCCTCTAATCCCAGCTATTTGGGAGGATGGCTCGAGGCCAGAAGTTGGAGTCTGCAGTGAGCTGTGATTGCACCACTGCACCCCAGCCTGGGTGACAGACTGAGACTTTGTCTCCTGAAGGAAAAGAAAGGGAAGAAAACAATGGTTCGCCTGAGGCTGGAAAACTGGAGAACACCCAGGTAATATGCTGGGGCAAGTGGATCAGACATCCCCAGCGTCCATTCCTTTCCTCTCTCTCATGGTAACAGAACCCCAGATTTATAGCTGGGATGTGACTACTCAGTGCAGAATCCGACTGCCTTGCACAGCCTCCCTTGCAGCAAAGCATGACCATGGGACCAAGGTCCGGCCAGTGGAACACAAGTGGGAATGACACCGGCAACATTTAGGACATTCCTTTAAAGGAAAGGGTGTGCCCCACCCTTCCCCTGTGAGCATCTAAGGCCAGGCAAACACACACCTACAGATGGCACAGTGACAGGACGGAAGGAGCCTGGTTCCCGGCACCGATGCCTCCAGCTAGAATTGCATGAGAGAGACATAAGCTTCCGTCATGTTTTAGTCACCACTTCTTTGGGATTCTGTGTAACTTAAAAATATGTATTCAATTCTGAGAATATTTGGAGCCTGAAAGGACACAAGTCATCATTTAAGGAAGGATGGGACCAAACTCTTTTTTTTTTTTTTTTTATTGAGACAGAGTCTGGCTTTGTTGCCCAGGCTAGAGTGAGTGCCGTGGCGTCAGCCTAGCTCACAGCAACCTCAAACTCCTGAGCTCTAGCAATCCTTCTGCCTCAGCCTCACAAGTAGCTGGGACTACAGGCATGCGCCACCATGCCCGGCTAATTTTTTCTATATATATTAGTTGGCCAATTAATTTCTTTCTATTTATAGTAGAGATGAGGTCTCGCTCTTGCTCAGGCTGGTTTCGAACTCCTGATCTCGAGCATTCCACCCTCCTTGGCCTCCCAGAGTGCTAGGATTATAGGCCTGAGCCACCGAGCTCCGCCTGGGACCAAATTCTTACTAGTCATCTCACTGCTTTACAGTCAGCCAATATTTATTAAGGACTCCAAGGATGCGGCACCATCCAAAACAGGCAAACAAAAATCCTACTCTGGTAGAGCTAAGGTTTACTATTGTATCACTTAGTCTTTATAACTACGCTGTCAGGTAACTGTTGTGGTTTGTTTGTTTGTTTGTTTGTTTGTTTGTTGAGAAAGGGTCTCACTCTGTAACTCAGGCTAGAGTACAGAAGTGTCATCACAGCTCCCTGTAAACTTCTGGGCTCAAGCGATCCTCCTGCCTCAGCCTCCTGAGTAGCTGGGAATACAGGCAGCACCACCATGCCTGGCTAGATTGTTTTTTAGTTTTTTTGTAGAAATAGGGTCTTGCTTTGTTGCCCAGGATGGTCTTGAACTCCTGGCTTCAAGCAATCCTTCTGCCTGCCCCTCCCAAAGTGCTGGGATCACAGACATGAGCCACCACTCCTCGGCTGCAAACTCTTCTCTGCATCTGAGGCATGAGGACCTTAAGGTTGAGGGATTTCCGCGATTTGCATGAGGAGAGCAGAGCGTGCAGCATTCCTGTCAGCTCTACCTCACGCCACAGCTAGAACCTCCCGTAGGTTCCGCGGTTTCCAAATCCTGCTCTGCACAGAGGTCTGTCAGGGACTGTCGTGGATGGGGTGCTGTAACCACGGGGAATTAAGGGGAAGTTTTCCCATGAACAAAGAAAAGCCAAGGTTAGCTAAGAGAGGGACATGAGGAGACCTGAGGTTGGGTGAGGGGCAGCAGCCATCAAGGAGAACCAACTGCCAGCCAAGGCCCCATGGACAAAGGCTGAGTCAGAGGAGGCCCCCGAAGAGAAATGGGGATGAGGGTCCCATACCACTGTGACCCGCAAACCTCTCCCTCCCCTTCTCTGGAGAGAACACAGGGAAAGGGGCGGGGGCCCTGCGACCATCCCTCAGTCTCTGGGAACTGGGGAAATTCTCCCTAGAATGTAGCTTGAAATGTGAATTTTGCTACAGGAAAATAAAGGTCCTGTATGTTTTAAACATATCTGAGTGCGTGTGTGGAGTTTCTGTCAGACCCACTCACACCCAGACATCAAAGAGAAGGGACTTAGAAATGCAATAAAACGCTCGCTGGGGCCCGCTCTCAGTTCTCGGGGATGTTTTCCAATGTCCTTGCTTATATTTTCTGGGTTTTCCTATGTTTCCCAGTGAGTATTCAATAAACGGAAACATAAACTAAAGCGACAAAGGGTGTTTTGTTTTGGTTTTACTTTTTCAGGGAAAGAATTTGAGCTATTTCTGTAACCAGGTTGTTGGAGTAGATGTAATTACATCCACATTACCAGAACTTATCATCTGACCCTTTCCAGGCTGAGAACAAACCACTTAGTGGTCCTGGTGGAGTTTCCCAAGCAGGGGGAGGAGTCCTTCGGGGGATAAATAACAACAGCCCTCGTGGACAGCCCGTGGACTCCAGGCGCCGCTCTGCGATCCACCAGCTACAGCCGCTGCCTGAGGCAGGTAACCCGTGACGCTTCGCGCAGGGAGCAGACGGACCTGTTTTCCCAGGAGAGTTCTAGGCTGTGTGGGGCAGGACGGGCCAGGAGGAGGTGCGCTCAGAGCTCTGGGCTGGGAGTCAGGGGCTGTCCTGGGTCCCCACCGATCCCCCCCGACCCGTGCCTCCTAAGGGAGTCCTCTCTCTGGGTCTGAGGTTCCGTACTTGCAAATGGTGGAGGGCGGGGGTATCATGGGGGCCGCTAGGGTCATTTCTGCCTCTGACACTTTTGGATTCTGGTTCAGCTCAGCTGTGTCTCCAACTTCAGGGGGAAGAGGTGCTGTCCCGGGGCCTGGCTCGGGGTGCAGCTCTCAGACCACGCTGCTGATGACATTACTGCAGTGGGTCACTCAGAGCAGAGGCAGTGGGGATCACTTTGATTTGGGGTCTAAACGGGGCTGCCTGGGCAGCTCCCTTCCCCAGCAAGGTGCCTGGCCCAGCAGACAGACAGGCTGCACCTTTGCCGAGACAGAACGGACATGCCTTTCCCCTGGTAATGATTTTGGAGAAAAATATTGTTCAGTGCCTTCCCAAGGAAATAGTTTCATCAACCTGAGAATAAACAAATAGTTGAGGTAACCAGGCTGCCTGTGCCCTGGGCTGTTGGAAGCCTTTGCATGGGGCTCCTTCTCCCCTATCTCCTCTTCTCCCCCGTCCCCTCCCCCTCCTGTATTCTCCTCCCCCTCTCATCCACCCTCCTCCCCCTGGCCCACCCGTCCTGTCCTGTCTTGTCCGCTTGTGTCCTCTCCCTCCTTCTTCCCCTGTTTTCCCCTCTTCTCTCCCCCTCTCTCCTCCCCAACACCCGAGCTGCCCCTTTTCTCTGAATCCTGGGACTGAGGGGCGCAGACAGAGCAGAAGTCACCCTGTGTGCCTCCCAGACCCCCTGAGGTGGCTGGAGCCCCTCCTCTTGCCAGGGTGGAAAGGCTAGTAGGTGCCCATGGGCGAGTGGAGAAAGATTTCTTACCCAGAAATTAAGATGTAGGAACAAAAGAAGTTTATCTTCTAAGAAGGATAGAGAGAAGGGGACAGTGCAAGAGAGAGAGAGAGGGATCCAGAGACAGACAGCAGGACGCAGCGGGGCATTCCAAAAGAACAGAAGGGAGATAGCAGCAGCAGGGTCAAGTGGCTGGCTGATGTTAAGGGGGACAAAGAGAGAAAGCAGCATTGCTGTCAGATGGTAACCAAAGGGGCAGCAGATAGATAAGAGAAATTGCAAGGATTCCAAGGTCCAAGACTTGGATTCCTGCTGTCCTTGGAGAGGGGTTATCACAGGACATGTGGCTGAGCCTGTAGCTCCTTATCATGCTGTTTACTTAAGAACTCTGTAAAAGCAAATTCTCAAAAAAAAAAAAAATTTCAAAGAGAGATTTACAGGACTTTTCCATCCATTGGGGTCTTTTCAGAAGTGGTACAAAACAGAACTCCTGCAGGGGTGATTAGTGAGAGAACTCTTAGAATTGATCTTTATCCATCACTGGAGAAACAGTGGGAATAGTTAATATCCTGCTGTTGTTACACAGCTGACCGTGCACTCTGGCTTGTGGTTTCAGGCACAGGAGGGTGGGGGAGGGTCGAGGAGGTGACTCTCTGGAACACCTCCTAGGAGCCAGGCACCTTCATCACCTACCTCACCTGGAAGCAAAGACCCACCTCCCATGTTCAGGGCCATCTGAGCTCCAGGCACTGCACCAGCCACCTCTGTGCCCCCTCAGTGAACCCTCACTGCGACCAGGCCTCACATGGCCACACCTGTCATCTGGAGGCTGGGACATGTGCTCTGGCCTCTGACTCGGGCCAGGACTCCTTCCCTGGGTTCTGCTTCAGGAAAAGAGGTATAGGGGAAGAGGAGGCCTGTTTTCTATCCCCCCTGAATAAGGTCTGCTCATCACTTGGGAGTGGAGGATTAGAAGGAGGAGTGGGAGGAGGACAAGTTCTGGTTGGACACAACCTCATCCCCGTCATCAGCTTCCAGCCCTAGGAGCCGGGCAAACCTGGCTGCCCACCTGGTTCCTGCACTTGTCCGCTGTGAGGCCTTGAGCAAGCCCCTTCACCTCTCTGTGCCCAGTTCCCCCAGTGTGAAAAGAGGCAACAATTACAGTACGTACCGCAGAGGGTGGAAGCGAGCAGGAACGTAACCGTGTGTGCTGGGTGCCAGGGAAGCCGCTGCCCGGAGGGGCCCACGGAGCCCGAGAGAGCAGCTCACAGGGACCCAACGCTGGCCGGTGGGACGCAGCGGGAGGGGGACAGTGCACCAGCTGGCCCTCTGAGACTTAACGGTTCTTGTCTTTTCAGAGTGGAGAGTGCAGAAAATGTTACCCCTCCTGGCTCTGGGGCTCTTGGTGGCCGGGGTCTGCCCTGCTGTCCTCTGCCACCCGGGCAGCACCCGTGACCAGGAGAGTGTGACCCTGGGGGACCACGACAATGGGACGAGAGTGGACAGTCTCCGATTAGGCTCTAGCGACACAGACTTTGCCTTCAGCCTCTACAAGCAGTTGGCTCTGCAGAACCCTAATAAGAACGTCATCTTCTCCCCACTGAGCGTCTCTGTGGCCTTGGCCTTCCTGTCCCTGGGGGCCGGTGGCACCACCCTGACGGAGCTTCTCCAAGGCCTCAAGTTCAACCTCACGGAGACCTCAGAGGCAGCAATTCACCAGAGTTTCCAGCAGCTCCTGCGCAGCCTCAGCCGGCCCAGCGAGCAGCTGCAGCTGAGCACGGGCAACGCCATGTTCATTGCGGAGCAGCTGCGTCTGCGGAAAAGGTTCAAGGAGGACGCCCAGGGGCTGTACGCCTCCAAGGCCTTCAAAACCAACTTCCAGGACTCTGCCGCTGCCGAGAAGTTCATCAATGACTACGTGGAGAAGAAAACCCGGGGGAAAATCGTAGATCTGGTCAAGGACCTTGACCCGAGCACGATGATGGTGCTGGTGAACTACATCTTCTTTAAAGGTGAGTGTCCGGCGTGAGGTTCAGAAGGAAATGGACATGTGGTTCCGAGTCTCTGGGCTATTTCTGCCCCGGGTCAGTGTTACTAGGCAACCCACTGCAGAGGAAGGTGCCCACGGCTTGGGGGGGGGGCACCAACACCCCGCCCTGCCCACAGGCATCGTGTTCTCCCGTGGGGGTTTCCAAGCTACAGTCTGTCGTCCCAGGACATGAGTTCAGGGAGCCCGCTGGCCCTGGGTCTGAGTCAGTGCGTTGCTTTTCATTCGGATTTAAACTTGCCCAGCAAGCAGGAGGCAGGAGCTCCCCTTTCAGATCACTCCCAGGTTGGGCTGTGTTTCATGTTTACTGTAGCTAGAGGCAGTTTTGTGGAGTTTCACCTTTGCAAGGGTAAAAGCCTGGCGGGCTCCGGAGTCAGAGTGAAGTGAAGCCCGGGAGCGAGGCCGGGCCAGGCCGACGCAGAACCCAGGGCAAGTCTGAGCTGGATGTCCACAGGCCATAGAGCTGGGCGTGACCCGCCACGAACTGAGGACTCACAGCCAGCACCTCTCAGCCCGCGGCTTTTGGGATGTCCCATGCTCCCACCTTCCAGATGTCACAAGCGCACATGCCCATGCCTGGATCTGAGGTCTGCCTTCCATTAGGGACCTCCCTGCCCCTCCCATGGTCACACGGACAGGAGCTCACTACTCACATGTGCAACCCAGTCTCTATCCTCCTCCGTCCACGCAAACCACCCCCACAAGCCACGTATAATCACATCCCTGCTATGCCAGTGACCAACTATTGCTTGCAACACACTGTTACTCTCTGGGAACCAGGGTGGCCCATGTCTTCCCAGGCTCTGGCTTCCCACCATCCCCACGCCTCTTCCCTGCTCTCCTACTGCTCTGTCTCTCCCACTCCCCATCCCAGACTCCTGTTCGTTCCTCATTCAGCACAAGTTTCCAGGCTGTGGTTTCAGGGTCCCCTTTCCGGTCCAGCCACAGGTGCCCCCTCATCCCCAGGACTTTCCCACTTACCCACGTGTTCACCCTAACATTTTCCAAACCAAGGCCGGCCGCCCCACTGGGGGAGCCAGGCGTCGTGGGGGTCGAGGCAGGGCCACCCTGGCACTCACACGCTTCTCCCACTCCTGGCTCCACCTCTAGCCAAGTGGAAGACGCCCTTTGACCCCCACGACACTGTCAAGGCAAGATTCTACCTGAGCAGGAGGAAGTGGGTGAAGGTGCCCATGATGAGCATCGAGGACCTGGACGTGCCCTACTTCCGGGACGAGGAGCTGTCCTGCGAGGTCGCGGAGCTGGTGTACACGGGCAACGCCAGCGCGCTCCTCGTCCTCCCTGACCTGGGCAAGATGAAGCAGGTGGAAGCCAAGCTGCTCCCGGGGACGCTGAGGAGGTGGAGAGACTCGCTGCAGACCAGGTGATCGTCCCGGGCCTGGCGCTGTCGCCTGGCCCGCCTTCCTGCCCTGCCCCCCGAGACGGCCCGTCCCTCCTCCTCGGGGTCTCACCAAGTCCAGAGACTCAGCACGGTGGTGGGGCACCCGTGCAGGGACAGGTGGAGCTTGGGATTGCTTTGCCCTTTGCTGCCCATGTGGCTTTGGGCCTGATTTTTGTTCTTCTTTAAGATGATGACAGCAGACAGAACAAGGGGCTGAGGCTTCCTCTGACTCTGACGAGCCCTGAGTCGTGAGGCGTCTCTCACGCCACCTGCAGGACTCAGGCAGGTTCTCCCGGTCTCAGCCTCTGAAGGGAGAGGGGACAGAGGGGGCTGTGGTCAGTTGAGGGCTGAGGCCAGGTGGGCTTGAGAGTCAGCTCAGCACTGGTTAACCGTACATTCCTTCAGCATTTGTTGAGTGACTAACTGAGCACCTACTATGTGCCAGGCACTGATTTAGACCCTGAGGACATATCCGTGAATAAAACACAAAATGCCCTGCCTTCATTGAACTGACTTTATAATTTGGAGAGAGGAAGAGATAAGTAACTATAATAAATAATTAAATTATTTTATATGTTAGAAGGTGAGACATGGCACAGATAGTAGAGCAAGGTAGCAGGATCAGGAACACTGGAACTAGAGGTGGTTGGTGAGTGTCAGTAAATGGCCATTATGTGATGCTTCGTGGGCAAACTTTGGAAAAGCATTGCTGAGAAAGGGAACAGCCAGTGCAAAGCCTCTGAGGCAGAGTGATGCTGGTGTGATCAAGGAGGGGCAGGGCCGGAGTGGCTGCAGCAGAGCCAGTGAGGGGAGAGGTAGAGGTCGGGGGTCAGGGGATGGAGCAGGTCATGTGGGGCCATACAGAGCCCTGGAAAACCTTGACCTTCCACCTCAGTTAAGTTGAGAGCCATCAAGAGGTTTCAAGGAACAAAATGACCTTAGTGTTGTTTTGAAAGGATGGCCCTGGCTGCTGAGTGGAGGGCAGCCAGAGGGGCAAGTGTGGAGTTGGGGAGACCAGCCGGGACCCCCATGTAGAAACCCAGGTGAGCCTGCAGTGGAGCCTGGAGGGAGCTGTTGAGTATGAGAAGCAGGAGAGGAGTTCTGAGTGAGTCTGAAGGTAGAGAGACAGGCTGTGACTCGTGGCTTTGAGCTGACCAATATGGGGGACAAGCAAGGCAGAGCAGTGGTTTCAGCCCAGACCCTGCAGTGGGCGCAGGGGTGGGGAGGGAGGAGCTCCAGCCTCAGGGGCCCTGGTGACCAGCGTGGCCTCCAGCAGGTGACTGCTCTTCTCTGGGGCTCAGCTGCCTGCTGAGTGGGGTGTAGTTTCCCTGCTCGGCCCTTGTCCCTACTGGATGACTGGGGAATCCAGTGGGGAAGGGGACATGGAAGGCACTGGAATATATGCACCACAAAGGGAGAGGAACCTGCTGGGACCCTGACCTGAGGCTGCAGCCCCTGCCCCAACCCCCGTGCAACTCTCAGCCCTTCTCACTCCAGATTCCAGGGGTCCCAGGGCCCCCTTGCAGACGCTTCCTTCCTGCAGCCCCGAACAGCTGCCACGGAGCAGGGGCTCCACGGGCAGTTTTGCACGGAATGTGCATCCCCCAAACCCCTTTGACTCTGCAACACTAAGGAATTGTGTGTCTACATTGGCATGGCTCACTGTGGCGCTCAGTAAACAGTGGTTGAAGGAATGAATGAGTGAATGAATGAATGAATATTCAGAGGAAGAGGGCGCCTGCCGTCCTCCCACGGGATTCAAAGTTTCACGAGCGACACAGCCTCCCTGTGGAGCTGCTGGACCAGGCAGACAGTGAGAAGAGTTTAAGGAGGATTCAAGGGAAGGAAGAGGGAGCTCGTGGGGTGAGGTGACTCCTCCTCCCCCAAGAGCTTGCCGCCTGCCCTGTGCCCAGCCTGCACTGGCTCGGGGACAGCGCCCATGCAGAGCTCACTGGGACGCAAAATGGGGATCTCCAGTTGATCATTTCAGGATCCCAAAAGCCACTCCAGTACAATCAGACTCCTCGGCAACCCCCATCCTCTCATGACCCACCTTGGCCCCTGCCCAGCCTCCCGCCTGCCCCCTCTCCTCCCCCACACCAAGGCTGCCCTCCACTCCACGGGGCAGCTCCTCTTGCTCCCCACCTTCCTCCGTGTTCCTCCACCTGTCTCCTGCCTCCCCTTACCCTCCTTCCTCTCCCTTGGGACACAGCCTCAATACCGCCTCCTACAGGAAGCCCTCCTGGTGCCCTCCTGTCTCTCACCACCCTCCATGGCCCTGTTGGTGTGAGGGTGCTGCACACTGCAGTGGTTTCGGCGGAGAGTGGGGCTAGGCTCAGGCACTGGCGCGGTTCCAAGCCTGGCACGTTGCCTGGCACCTTTAACACTTGCAGGTGCAGGCCGGGCGCGGTGGCTCACGCCTGTAATCCCAGCACTCTGGGAGGCCGAGGAGGGAGGATCGCTCTGGAGGTCAGGAGTTCGAAACCAGCCTGAGCAAGAGCGAGACCCTATCTCTACTAAAAATAGAAAGAAATTAACCAGCCAACTAAAAATATATATAGAAAAAAAATGAGCTGGGCATGGTGGCTCATGCTTGTAGTCCCAGCTACTTTGGGAGGCTGAGGCAGGAGGATCGCTTGAGCCCAGGAGTTGGAGGTTGCTGTGAGCGAGGCTGATGCCACGGCACTCACTCTAGCCTGGGCAACAGAGCGAGACCCTGTCTCAAAAAAAAAAAAAAAAAAAACACTTGCAGGTGCAAATAGGTCATTAATGAATTAAGAAGAATAAATGCTAGGGGTTAAGAAACTGAGGAAAAGATTATTTATTTGCAGTGAAAAATGTGCACCAAGGTAGGAGAAAGTGGGCACTGAGCCAGCAGAGGTTCAAATACTTTTTGTCTCATTTCCTAGATATGTAGATAGCCTCCAGCTGCCGAAGTTTTCCATCTCGGGTGACTATAATCTGGAAAACATCCTTCCCCGGCTGGGCATTAGGGACGTCTTCACCAAGAAGGCCGACCTGTCGGGGATCACAGGGGCCAAGAACCTCCTGCTCTCCCAGGTGAGTCTTCGGACTTTGGGCGACTTGTGCTCCGTACCTGAATTTGAGTGGGGAAGACCAGATGGACGTTTGGGTAATTTTGAATCTGTGTAGAAATGTACGTTTCTCATCATGGATCCTCCTACTTGGGATTCCTCCTAGCCCGGGAGAGCTGAGGTACAACTGGGGGCTGGTCGCCACCTCCCCTGCCACATCCTGTGACCAGGGAACCTGTCATTGGGAAGAATCAGACAGCCATGGACACACTCCCATGCTCCCCTGGGTAGTGTCTGCAGGACAAACAATGAAAGTCCTCCACCCTCAGTTTTCCATCTGTCAAATGGGGTGATAGTCCTCGGCTCCTAGGCAGTGCCTGGCGGGGCAGGTAACAGGTAATAGAAATGGTTATGTGGGATTGTGATGGAAATACACTCAGGGTATGAGAGAAGACTCTTTGGGCCCCTGGGACTGAGTTACTAGAAGCAGAGTTGTCAGAGCAAAGGGGGTCGGCTGGGCTGCCCTCTGCTGTCCCCAAACGTGTGCCCAGGCAGAGCACGGCGCTGGGGTCTGCCAACCGCCTCCCAGGAGCAGGGGATGGGGCTGTGCACAGGAGCAGATCCGGGTAGTCCCAAAAGCAAAGCCAGGCAAAGCAGTTGCGAGCCCCAAGGCTGTGTGAGCTGGGGCAGGAGTGCTGGCCCTGCCAGGGGGCGTGTGCGGCAGCTGTTTTGTGGTCGAGAGGCTGCCAGGAATTAGCTTGCAAGAGAAATGGCTTCGGTGCCCTTGCCCCACCTCCCGACAGGAGTGGGTGTTTTGGGGGGCAATGAGGGCTCTGCACTCAGACAGAGAGGGACCCAGAGCAGGCCCCCCATTCTTCACCTGTATGGCTCTGGACGGGTCACACGCGCTGTCTGAGCCTCCATTTGCGCACCTGGCACCGCGGCTGTGCGAAACTAGCCGGCAGGGCTGTGCGGAGGAGCAAGCACATTTCACAGCGTGGGACGTGCCCGCGGCGGACGCTGGATAGATGTCAGTCCCCTGGCGGCACACGGGCAGCCTGCCGCCCCTCCCACTCATGTCTGAGCACCGCTGTCTGTCCCCACAGGTGGTCCACAAGGCCGCACTGGATGTAGCTGAGGTGGGCACGGAAGCAGCTGCTGCCACAGGAATCAAGATTATACCCATGTCTGGAAGAATGGGCCCGATGTTCACTCTGAAATTCAACCATCCCTTTCTGGTGATCATCCAAGACAAGGCATCGCAAGGCATCCTCTTTATGGCCAAAGTCACAGAGTTGAAGGAAGCCTAGAGCTCCCCTCCAAGCAGCGCGGGTCTGCTAAGGAGCCGGGAACAGAAGCCGGGCACTGGGTGTCTGGGCACAGCCTGGCTCTGTCTGCTCATCCTTGGGAAGGTGCCAGTGACGGCCCGTGTGGCTCCCACAGGCACGGGGGCTCCTGACAGTAATAAACCATCTTCCCTGTACTGGACACTTTCCTTGTGCCTTTCTGTGCTGACTGCCTGACTCTGCGTCCCCAAGGATGCCTGTGCCCCAAAGCCAAGCCCCCTGACTCCCACGCAAGTTCAGTCCCACCCCAGGCTCTCTGTCTTCAGCTGCAGCCTCCTGGCCAGAACCCCCTAAGCTTGCAGCCAAGCTCACCCGGAGCCCAGGCCCTCACTGGAGGGGACCCTGCTGTCCTAAGGCTGATTCCTGCCTCCAGGGGCGACCGGTGCCCGGGTCCAGTTTTCCCCTTTCTGTCCCCCAGGGCCCAGGCTCCGCCCACCTGGTGAGTCTCACTGGGGCTCCAGACCCTGACCACACCTGGCTCAGCCCCTGGACCCCTCACTCCTGCAGCTGAGCAGGGCTTTATGGTGAGCTCTCTCCTTTCTGCCCGCTAACCCTGAAATATGTGGGGAGTAGCCACTTTTTGGGTTCTGAGACTGAGCCACTCAACTGCCTCACCAGGTCCTAGTGCTCACCCTGATGGACAATCTCCCTGGGCAACCAGAACACGGGGCTGAAGATGCATGAGCATCAAATACACGGTGGCAGTGAGGGTAGCCCTGCAGCCATTCATGTACCCGATGCCATCGGAGACCTGGTGATCTATGGGGATGACAAAGACAATAATAGGGTTAACAACTGAAAGTTGACATCTTTATGCCAGATAGTCTGCTAACATCTCTCCTTGAAATAACTCATTTAATCCCTGTGATGACCCCATGAGATAGATGCTATCAGTGGTCTCATTTTGTAGATGAAGACACTAAAGCTCAGAGAGGCTTAGCAATTTTCCCAAGGCCACAGAGGTAGTAATTATTGTCAACAGAAGTTATCAGAACCCATCTTAAAAAGGAAACAAAGGAAAGAAAGAAAGAAAGAAAGAAAGAAAGAAAGAAAGAAAGAAAGAAAGAAGGAAGGAAGGAAGGAAGGAAGGAAGGAAGGAAGGAAGGAAGGAAGGAAGGAAGGAAGGAAGAAAGAAAGAAAGAAAGAAAGAAAGAAAGAAAGAAAGAAAGAAAGAAAGAAAGAAAGAAAGAAAGAAAGGAAAGAAAAAAAGAAAGTTATTCGTTGGGCTAAAAGACAATCCTGTGGTCTGGATCACCAAGTTTGAGAAAACCATGGTCATCTGTGGAGCTAAAGAGAACAACATGAACAAGACCATGAACAGGACCACGTAAACCATGTTGGGGATCTTAGAGTCTATTCAAAGGGTGGTGAGCAGCAGTGCAATATTATAAGCAGGGAAGTGCATCGGTTAGGTTCTCCTTAGAAAGATCACCCTGGCTGAGGAGGGGAGGAGGGATGGGGGTGAATTGCAGATTTGGTGGGAAGAAGAGAAGCAGAATGACCGTCATTTTCACCTCAGTTAGGAACTGGGCAAGGACGCAGAGGAAAGGGAGCTGATCAGAGATATTTGCCAGGTAGAACTGATAAGACCTCATGGCCAATTGCGGGAGGGACAGGAAGGAGTGGAGGATGACACCCAGGTTCCCGGGAGCTTGGGAAAGTGAAATTCACGCGCTATCCTATGAGCTAAGGATTACAGAATGGATAGCATTTTGTGCAGGAAGAAGGTGAGTTCCGGTATGGACCTGTGGAGTCCTGGATGCCCGTAGGCCGCCTGAGAAGAGCAGTCTATGAATAATGGGTCTACGGAGCTGACGTCCGATAGGGGAGTGTGGACTGGAGGAACGGATTTCTGGATGTCTTCTTGGCCAAAAGGTAAGAAGCTCAGTCCGATGGCTCCCACCATCTTCTGTGCTGCAGAAAGAGACATTGTCTGCTGGGGACCCTTCATGCGGGAGAGAAAAACCCAGAAGTCTGGGGATGGGGACAAAAAGGCACCTCAGGAAACTTCTAGCAAGCACTATCAAGGGTCCTCTGTGGGGTGGAGACCACAGTGCCACCTACCTGTGCAGGACTGTGGTTTTCAGGTACACTCAGCAACCCCGACATACACAAAAAGGAGGCAGACTGCAAGGTGCCGTTGGAGTCGAAGTTTCCTCTGGCTACGAGATGGGGGAACCACGAGTGGCTGACACACGAATAAAAAGAAACATATTTGAAAATGCTGCCCTGAGAGCCATTCAAATGAGGGGATTCTTATCTTCCAGGCAGGGCCATCAGGAGCCATAACAGAAGGAGCTGACAGGTGCAAGAAGTGACCAGAGACGAGGCAGTACTTTGAGGCTGAAGACACGAAAGGAATCATATATTGATAAAAGGGTTCCACTTGCTCCACATTTGCCAGTGGGGAAATGGAAGAGAAAAGTGAGGACAGATTCCATGCGGGTTGCTGTCCTCTCTCCTCTCTCATCGCAGAGCCCTTGCTCCTCCACACAGCTGTGCATGGGGACTTAGGAGTGAGGGGACCCTCAGAGCTCAGTCCAGATCTTGGTTTGACACTTCACAGCTACACAACTTTGGCCAACTTAGCGGACATCGCTGTCACTGCCTGAGCACTTGAGTGATCCCAGAGCACGATCAGATAGGTTACTGCTATTCCACTAATAATGACAATGCATGTCAGAGACCTGGCTGGGGTCCACTTCCCTTCTCCACCCTGCCCCCCTCTGCCACACCAGAAATGTGTTGGGATATCTACTTCATGATGCCCTATTGTCCCCACATGTGCCACATCAGGCTGTGACTAATGCAGCCAAGAAGGGCACGGAAGCAGCTGCCACCACAGAATCCAGATTCACTTCTTTGCAGCGAGAACCCAACTGATCATGGCGTGTTTCAACAGGGCCCTTCCAGGTGGATATTCGCACCCCAGACATCCATAGCATCCTATTTCTGAGCAAAATTGTTGACTTCAATAAGAAATGAACCCAAACCACAATTTACAAAGCAAACTGAACTAAAGTGTGCCAAACAGATAAACTGTATCCAACTGGGACTTGCAACACGTACAAGTTAAGTCCAGAGTGTATTAACTGCAGCATGTTCAGACCCCTGTGCTCCAAGATAAGGCCTCAGCCAACTATTCTACCAGTAACTCCACACAGATGCATGGGTTCCAAAGAAAGATCCCTGACTACTCACCTAGTTTACAAACCCTGACCATGCTTTCAACAGCCAAAATGACTGAAGCAAGAATCCCAACCAATTGAGGTTTATTAGATCAGCTTTATGGAGTATCCAGGAAAAACACAAGCCCCAGATGATGCGTCTGTGCCTGTCTTTCTGAAGAAGTCTTCAGGAGGTTTAGTATTTACACATTTCCTTAAAGGTTATGGGCGGAGGTGTGGATTTTGGAAAAGGGCAGTTAGGTGATACGGAGAATGGTTACACTCTTATGGGACTTTAGTTAGAGCCCAGGAAATGGACATTTTACATAAGACAAAGTGATGTTTGAAGAGAAAACAGGAGTGGGGAAGAATCAGTTCTGCAGACATGTCCGGGTGGGTAGAGGAACGATGGGTCTCCTCTGGTCTCCGTTCTGCGCCTGGAAGGATAAGCTCGGAATCAACATCATCAGTGTGGAATCGAACAGACTTTAGTTTGGGGAGCTCACCTTCGTGTGCAGACCTGAAGTTGCAGTGGGCATGTCCTTGTTTATGGGCGTGCAGGAAGGGATTCCCTTAAGAATGATCTTTGTGGCAGTCTTTCATGGGTGTCTAAGGCACTTACCTGTCTGTAGGGCTTTGGCTAATGTATAATGTTAGTAACAGCCACTCATTTGGTAAAGGATGTTACATGACTCAGCCTCCAGGCCTGATCTTATCTTTCGCATAAGGAGTTTGGAAGATCCAGAAAGTTTTATTTTCCTTTACAGGTTCTTATCATCACCCTAAAACCACCATAGACTAACTCTGGCCCATGAGACCATATAAGAATCTTTCTTAGCTACCCTCTTCTGAGGCACTGCTGAGCTGTTGGGGTGGTATTCTCCCTTGCTCAGCAAGTTTAATAAACCAACTTTGTATGAAAGGAACGGGATCGGGCGTGGTGGCTCATGCCTGTAATCCTAGCAGTCTGTGAGGCCAAGGTGGGAGGATTGCTTGAGGTCAGGAGTTGGAGACCAGCCTTTTATTTTCGTTTCTTCTTTTTCTTTTCTTTTGTGTTTTGTAAGATAGGGTCTCTCTCTATCACCCAGATTAGAGTATAGTATCATGATCATAGAGAACTGCAGCCTTGAACCCCTGGACTGAAGCAAGACACTCACCTCAGCCTCCCAAGTAGCTGAGATTACAGGTGTGCACCACCACAATTGGTTAATTTTTCTTCTTTTTCTTTTTCTTATTTATTTTTTAGAGTAGGACCTCATGTTTGCTCTTTCTCAATCTGACTAGACAAACCTGGTTGGTCAATGGGACGAGTTCATAGGTATCCATTTCAGGTAGAGGCACAAAATAAGAAGGTTAACAGGTATTAACACAGTGCAACAGTATTTGGACATTTTCTATGTGCGTGTTTCAAAAGCGTGGGGTGGCAGATACAGTAAACTACACCCACTGGAACCCTGTCCCATGGCCTGGCCTCGCTGGCATTCCCATAGCTGCCTTGTCAGGGCAACTGTGGATGTAGAAAAACTTGAGCTACTGTGTATCACCAAAAAATAAAATAAGAAAAGTAAGTCGCCGAGTCCAGTCCAACACAGAGGAGGGTAATTACGTTCCATCTTCGGAATGAAGAAGGATCAAGAAATTGTGGTCACGTCTGTAAAATGACTGTAGTATTGTAGCCCCAGAATCCAGCAGAGTAAGTGCCTGCATAGTAGATTTTTAATTTAAAAACACATGGGTGGACAGACTGCATAAATGAATGGCGGGTGAGGAGGGTTCGTCTATCTCAATTTGCACAGAGGGGAGGAGCGCAGGGTCAGAGAGATGAAAGCATGTGAGGTTGTCCAGTTAGTAAGAGGCGGGGGCCAGGCAGGTCTGACCCACCAGCCCTTGCTTACAGGGATCCCGGGCGCAGGGTGGGAGCTGGGAGCAGCTCTGCAGTGGAAGCCGGTGGTGGCTGTGGCAGCCACCCCTCCCCGAAGGAAAATGCACAGCATAGAGGCGAAGGGATGTCTGAGCAGCATGGAAAACAGAACCAGGAATTCTCCCTGCTCTTGCCAAACACGTCTGTGTTCCCACACGGGACACAGCCAAGGACAGGGTTGTGCTGAAGGGAGTTTTCAAATCCTGCCTTCCATCTGCACTCAGCGTCTCCCCTGACACCCCCAGAACCAAGGCAGCGTGAGACCGACTCAGCGCCGCATGGGTGTCGGGCAAAACCAGGCTGTCGACTACATGCTTCTCCAACTGAGGCTGAGTCCACTGGCTGGACCTTCACAGAGTTCTCTGATACCACCACTGTCAGCATCTCCCTTCTTCCTCCTAAGCATTCATTAAGGAGCTAGAATTGACCAAAGAGGTTCAGACAGGTGAAGTAACTGGCCTAAAGTCACCCAGCGAGTAGATGTGGCCGACCCATGATGCCAAACACCTGGTTGGATGATGCCCTTCCCTCTTGGTCCACCTGGCTGTACCCAAGAAGGACACTCTTATGCATCTAGACCCCAGCCCCAGCATGGACATGACCCTTCTCCGAAGAGACTTGCCATTGCCCCCCTGCACCCAGTCTGCACTTGGAACCCAGCTGGCCCCACAGAGGCTTTAACTTGCAAAACAGCAAGCAGCTCTGCAATGCCCGGGCTCATAATACCCAAGGTTCTGATTGATCCCACACATGTCAAGGTGACTCCAGTCTGGGGACAGTGTGAGTAACTGTCCCTTAGTTCAAGCTCCCACTTGTCCCAGGTCTCGGGCTGAACACACTTGATGTTCATCTTTCCTGTCCCCACCTTGGGGCAGGCACTGCGGCTGCACTCAGGTCCCCAGGTGGGTGCCAGCCCTGCTGCTCTCTCCATATCCTCATTCCACCAGATTCCTGACCCTTTGCAATAGTCTCCTGAGACCTTGGCCCTGACCTTGCCAAAGCCAGGGTGAACCTTCCAGCTCAGCTTGTGCTGCCCACCGGGGTCCATTTTAAGCCAGAGGAGCAAGCCCATCCACAGTCTCAGGGGAGACGGTGACTGATGGAGACACAGCTCCCATTCAGCTGAGACCTCATCCACAGAAAGAGAACAACCTTCCCTACACACACCCACAAGCAACCAGCGCCTAGGACAGCAAGGCCTCCTGTGAGGAGGGGACTACGTGGCTAGCGCTCGCTCCAGCCCAGGCTTTGGTAATTAGAAGAACCGGTGAGTGGCAGCGGGCAGGTGAGACGTGCTCCTTTTTGTTGGGGGGATACAGCAGGGACAAAGAGCATGGCCGAGAACATGGTGAGCGCTTATACAAGGCTCTGACCAAAAGTGGCAACATGCCATGGGACAGGGTGATCGCATGGGTTCACATAGGAGGTAGCACCTTGGTTACCTGAGTGTGCTGACTCATGCCTCGGCAACACTGCGGCAGTCATCATAGTTTGGGCTGGGAACCTGTTGCCTATGCAAATGCATTTTCCATTGCAGATGTTCTGCCTGTGGAACGTTCAGCACTTGCCCTGGCCCCACCCAGAGTGGAGTCCCCTGGGACTGAATGAGTGAATGACAATCTGACAACCGCCAGGAGGCAAGGAGGTGAGGGGGAAGGTGGGGAAGGGAGCAGAGGGTTTAGCAGGATCAGAGGTCCTGGGGGAGGGAAGTTGCAGGGGGACAAGTCCCAGATGGCCTTGGCCCATACCGCTCTCCTTCCTCCCACTCTGAGTTCTCAGGACGACTGAATCAGGAATCAGTCCCTGTCCTTTCTAAACAGGATGTCCCACAGCACCTGAGTTAAGTGATCCCAGGAGCTCTCAGGATATAAAGCCCAGGGCGAATGCCTTCCAGGTCCCTCAGCTCCAGTGCAGGGTGGGCCACATGCAGACAGGACGCCATCCACACAGGGCAGCTGGCCTGTGCCTAGGACGACCGGGTTACCACGGATCCCAGGACCCGTTGATTGTTGCTGCCTGTCAGTGAGTAACAAAGTTGATTTGCATGACTTGTGCAAGTGCTCTGCTCACCAGCCTCCTACTCTGGCAGCCGGGTGTGTGTGAAACCTCCTGCCAGATCCAGGAGACGAAAGAAATTAACAAGGAGTTTCCAGCCCTCCCCCAGGAGTGACGCAGGTGATGGTGTCAGCGAGGCCTTTGGAGTCCTCCCCTGGGCCTGGTGACCAGTGCACAGTGCTCGGCTTCACAGAGGGAAGCAAGAGAAGATTCCAATCAGGAAGGGGCTCCCCTGCATTTCAAGTAGGGCAGGATGGAGTGCAGAGGTGGGATGGGAACAACGAAATTTACCCAAACTCCAAACCTGTGGGGGCAGCGCCTGGGCCAGGAGCTATGCCGTGAGCCTGAACTGAAAGGGTAGGGACGTTTGTTCCCTTTTCTACACTCCACTTGTATTAGATCCCTTCACAATAAGGCTGCTTTAGGAGGTTTCCCTGGGTTCAGCGAACTAGGCCCACTGGCCAAATTCATCCTGCAGACCCTTTTTGTATGTATCACAAGCTAAGAATGGCTTTGTGCATTTCACAGAGATTGTGAAGAAGAAGGAGAAGGAGCAGGGAGAAGAGGAACAGAGGCCACACGTGGTCATCAAAGTCTAAAATATCTCCTAGCTTGCACTTTACCGAAAAAATTTGCAGACCCTTGGATTGAAGGCCCACCCCCTTCCATTAAGAGCACTGCAGACACAAGGCCACCTGGACAGCAGGGGCATCATTTATTTGGTTCACTGCTGGAAGCTCAGTGCCTGGGATCACGCCTGGCTCATGAAATCACACTGTAACGGTTAGTGCAATAAAGGAAGGAATAAATGCATGCATGGTGTGTAGGAAGCACGGTAATGTCTAGCACCTATGTGCAGGAGGGATCAAAATAAGTTCTATTTTAGATTCCACTGTACTTCCTTGATCTGCATGGTCAGCTGACTCTGCCTGGGTCAGGCCCTCGGCGTGTTCTAGGGAGCCTGGGTGGGAGCCACGATATGCAGGAACAGGCAGTCTCAGCCCAGGGAGAGATTTGCTCTCCTGCCTGGCTCCGAAGCAGGGCTTCTCGGCCCTGCGGGTGCACACAGATCCCCTAGCGACATTCGTAGGGTGCAGACTCGCAACCAGTGGGCCTGGGCTGGGTCCCAAGAATCTGCCCCTCCAAGGAGGTCCCCTTTGCTGTGGCTGAGGCTGGTGGTCCCTGAGCCACACTTTGAGTTTAGCGAGGATGTCAAGCTCCCTTCCTCATGGACAGGGGCATCTCTTCAGACCTTGGCACGCTCCTAATTCCCTTTTTTCTGCCCTTCATGGGGCTCAGATATAGAGGGGTACCCTGGATTCTGTAAGAGAATATTCTCAAGGGATCGTGACGTGAGAGACAAGCAGGATCCAGCAGTCCTGCAGTCCAGCAGCTAGGAGGCAGGTGGCAACTGGGGACGTATCCAAAGAGAAGGAGCATGGATCTGGCACAGTGTCACCTGCTACTAGCTTTGCTTTGCTTTGCTGTGTCATAACTCCCTGTGGGCTCATCGGGCCCTAGGGTTCACTATGACAGGATCCATCGTTGTACCAATACTGTTTGCAGAAGCGAAGGAATGGCCAGTAGCAGCGCCTGGGCTGAAGAAGACAAAGGAAGACTGTAGGAGCCCAGAGAAGAGGCTGGGAGATGGCCCAGGTGGGGTGCATGTGGCCTGGCAGCGTCAGTCTGCAGCTCCAGGTGACAAGTGGCACCTGGGACTTGTCATTCCCCCACAAGCACCGTCCGTAGTACTTGCAGAGGATAGGGAAGAATCTGCCTCCACATTAGGCTGACATTAGGTTCAGACTAAGTCAGGTCCATTGCAAAGGAAATGATGAAGCTGGCACGTGGCAGGCGCCTCTAATCCCAGCTACTTGGGAGGATGGCTCGAGGCCAGAAGTTGGAGTCTGCAGTGAGCTGTGATTGCACCACTGCACCCCAGCCTGGGTGACAGACTGAGACTTTGTCTCTTGCAGGAAAAACAAGTAAGAAAATGATAGCTCTCCTGAGGCTAGAAATCTTGAGAACACCCAGGTAATATGCTGGGGCAAGTGGATCAGTCATCCCCAGCGTCCATTCCCTTCAAATCTCTCATGGTAGCAGAACCCCAGATTTATAGCTGGGATGTAATGCAGAATCCGACTGCCTTGCACAGCCTCCCTTGCAGCTAGGCATGACCATGGGACCAAGATCCAGCCAGTGGAACACAAGTGGGAATGACACTGGCAACATTTAGGACATTCCTTTAAAGGAAAGGGTGTGCCCTGCCCTTCCCCTGTGAGCATCTAAGGCCAGGCAAACACACACCTACGGATGGCACAGTGACAGGACGGAAGGAGCCTGGTTCCTGGCCCCACTGCCTCACACTCCAGTTCCTCACACTGGAATTGCACGAGAGAGAAATAAGCTTCCATCGTGTTTTAGCCACCATGTCTTTGGAATTCTGTGTAACTTAAAATTATGTATTCAATTCTGAGAATACTTGGAGCCTGAAAGGACATAAGTCATCATTTAAGGAAGGATGGGACCAAATTCTTACTGGTCATCTCAGTGCTTTACAGTCAGCTAATATTTATTAAGGACTCTAAGGATGCAGCAACATCCAAAAGAGGCAAACAAAAATCCTACTCTGGTAGAGCTAACGTTTAGTATTGTCTCACTTAGCTCTTATAACTACGCTGTCAGGGTAATGTTGTGGTTTGTTTGTTTGTTTTTGTTTGTTTGTTGAGAAAGGGTCTCACTCTGTCACCCAGGTACAGAGTACAGAGCTGTCATCATAGCTCCCTGCAAGCTCCACCTCCTGGGCTCAAGCGATCCTCCTGCCTCAGCTCTCCCAGTAGCTGGGACTACAGGCATGTGCCATTATGCCTGGCTAATTGTTTTTTAGTATTTTTGTAGAAATAGGGTCTTGCTTTGTTGCCCAGGCTGGTCTCGAACTCCTGGCCTCAAGCAATCCTTCTGTCTCCAAAGTGCTGGGATCACAGACATGAGCCACCACTCCTTGGCTGCAAACTCTTCTCTGCATCTGAGGCATGAGGACCTTAAGGTTGAGGGATTTCCGCGATTTGCATGAGGAGAGCAGAGCGTGCAGCATTCCTGTCAGGCCTACCTCACGCCTCAGCTAGAACCTCCCGTAGGTTCCGCGGTTTCCAAATCCTGCTCAGCACAGAGGTCTGTCAGGGACTGTCGTGGATGGGGTACTGTAACCACGGGGAATTAAGGGGAAGTTTTCCCATGAACAAAGAAAGGCCGAAGTTAGCTAAGAGAGGGACGTGAGGAGACCTGAGGTCGGGTGAGGGGCGGCAGCCATCAGGGAGAACCAATGGCCGGCCAAGGCCGCACGGACAAAGGTCGAGTCAGAGGAGGCCCCCGAAGAAAAATGGGGACCAGGGTCCCATACTGTGACCCCCCAACCTCTCCCTCCCCTTCTCTGGAGAGAACACAGGGAAGGAGGCGGGGGCCCTGGGACCATCCCTCAGTCTCTGGGAACTGGGGAAATTCTCCCTAGAATGTAGCTCAAAATGTGAATTTAGCTACAGGAAAATAAAGGTCCTGTATGTGTGAAGTACATCTGAGTGTGTGTGTGGAGATTCCTGTCAGACCCACTCACACACAGACATCAATAGAAGGGACTTAGAAATGCAATAAAACGCTAGCTGGGGCCCTCTGTGAGTTTCTGTTTTCCAATGCCCTTCTCTATATTTTCTGGATTTTCCCATATTTCCCAATGAGTATTCAATAAAGAGAAAGAAAAACTAATGCGGCAAGGTGTGGTTTGGTTGTTTTACTTCTTTGGAAAAGAATTTGTAACCAGGTTGTTGGAGTAGATGTAATTACATCCACATTACCAGAAATTATCATCGGACCCTTTCCAGGCTGAGAACAAACCACTAGTTGTCCTGGTGGAGTTTCCCAAGCAGGGGGAGGAGTCCTTCGGGGGATAAATAAGCATCAGCCCTCGTGGACAGCCCGTGGACTCCAGGCGCCGCTCTGCGATCCACCAGCTACAGCCGCTGCCTGAGGCAGGTAACCCGTGACGCTTCACGCAGGGAGCAGACGGCCCTGTTTTCCCAGGAGAGTTCTAGGCTGTGTGGGGCAGGACGGGCCAGGAGCAGGTGCGCTCAGAGCTCTGGGCTGGGAGTCAGGGGCTGTCCTGGGTTGCCATGGACTCCACAGGCACTGCCACAATGGTGCCTCCTAAGGGAGTCCTCTCTCTATGTCTGAGTTTGCCTGATTGCCAATGGTGGATGGCGGGGGTGCCATGGGGGCCGCTAGGGTCATTTCTGCCTCTGACACTTTTGGATTCTGGTTCAACTCAGCTGTGTCTCCAACCCTCATGGGGAAGAGGTGCTGTCCCGGGGCCTGGCTCGGGGCGCAGCTCTCAGACCACGCTGCCGAGATGACATTACTGCGGTGGGTCCCTCTCAGCAAAGGCAGCGGGGCCCACTGTGATTTGGGGTCTAAATGGGGCTGCCTGGGCGGCTCCCTTCCCCAGCAAGGTGCCTGGCCCAGCAGACAGACAGCCTGCGCCTTTACCCAGTTACTGGAAAGACAGATGGCTCACAGACAGAGCCAGTCCTACAACTTGCCAGGCAGAACGGACATGCCTTTTTCCCTGGTAATGATTTTGGAGAAAAATATTGTTCAGTGCCTTCCCAAGGAAATAGTTGCATCATCCTGAGAATAAACAAATAGTTGAGGTAACCAGGCTGCCTGTGCCCTGGGCTGTTGGAAGCCTTTGCATGGGGCTCCTCCTCCCCTATCTCCTCTTCTCCCCCTGTCCCCTCCCTCTCCTGTGTTCTCCTCCCCCTCTCATCCACCCTCCTCCCCCTGGCCCACCTGTCCTGTCCTGTCCTGTCCGCTTGTGTCCTCTCCCTCCTTCTTCCCCTGTTTTCCCTTCTTCTCTCCCCCTCTCTCCTCCCCAACACCCGAGCTGCCCCTTTTCTCTGAATCCTGGGACTGAGGGGCGCAGACAGAGCAGAAGTCACCCTGTGTGCCTCCCAGACCCCCTGAGGTGGCTGGAGCCCCTCCTCTTGCCAGGGTGGAAAGGCTAGTAGGTAGGTGCCCATGGCGTGCGTGGAGAAAGATTTCTCACACAGAAATTAAGATATAGGAGCAAAAGAAGTTTATCTTCAAAGAATTATAGAGATAAGGAGAGAGTTAAACGGACAGAGAGAAAGAGGGAGGAGGAGACAGAGAGCAGGACACAGTGGGCGTCCCAAAGGAACAGAAGGGAGATGGCAGCAGCAAGCACAGGTGGCTGGCTGATTTTAATGGGGAAGATGGGAATAAACAGCATTGCTGTCAGTTGGTAACAAAAGGGGCAGCAGATAGATAATAGGAATAGCAAGGATTCCAAAGTCCAAGACGTGGATTCCTGCTGTCCTTGGAGAGGGGTTATCACAGGACATGTGGCTGAGCCTGTAGCTCCTTATCATGCTGTTTACTTAAGAACTCTGTAAAAGAAAATTCTCAAAAAAAAAAAAAAAAAAAAAACATTTGAAAGAGAGAGATTAACATGTCTTTTCCATCCTTTGGGCTCTTTTCAGAAGTGGTGCACAACAGAACTCCTGCAGGGGCGATTACTGAGAGAAGGGGTAGGACTGATCGTTATCCATCACTGGGGAAACAGTGGGAATAGGTACTGTCCTGCTGTTGTTACACAGCTGACCATGCACTCTGGCTTGTGGTTTCAGGCACAGGAGGGGAGGGGAGGGTGGGAGGAGGTGACACTCTGAAACACCTCCTAGGAGCCAGGCACCTTCATCACTTACCTCACCTGAGCCACTCATCATGTCCTGTTGAGATGGGCCCTGAGGCTCAGAGAGGTTCCATCACCTGATTGCCACCACACTGTGACCATGTGTGGCCAAAATGAAATCCCAGTCCAGGGCTCAGAGACTCTGAAGCTCACTCTGCCTTCTCCCTACCACGAGAACCTTCCAGGCTCATGGTGGAAGTGAATACCTGCCCCTCTCATTCAGAGCCATCTAAGCTCCAGGCACTGCACCAGCCACCTCTGTGCCCCCTCAGTGAACCTTCACTGTCACCAGGGCTCACATGTCCACACGTGTCATCTGGAGGCTGGGACAGGTGCTCTGGCCTCTGACTCGGGCCAGGACTCCTTCCCTGGGTTCTGCTTCAGGAGAAGGGTGTAGGGGAAGAGGAGGCCTGTTTTCTATCCCCCTGAATAAGGTGTGCTCACCACTTGGCAGTGGAGGATTAGAAGGAGGAGGAATAGGAGGAGGAGGAGTAAGACGAGGAGGAGGAGGAGGAGGAGGAGGAGTGGGAGGAGGACAAGTTCTGCTTGGACACAACCTCATCCCCGTCATCAGCTTCCAGCCCTAGGAGCCGGGCAAACCTGGCTGCCCACCTGGTTCCTGCACTTGTCCGTGTGAGGCCTTGAGCAAGCCCCGTCACCTCTCTGGGCCCAGTTCCCCCAGTGTGAAAAGAGGCAACAATTACAGTACGTACCGCAAAGGGTGGAAGCGAGCAGGAACGTAACCGTGTGTGCTGGGTGCCAGGGAAGCCGCTGCCCGGAGGGGCCCACGGAGCCCGAGAGAGCAGCTCACAGGGACCCAACGCTGGCCGGTGGGAGGCAGCGGGAGGGGACGGAGCACCAGCTGCCCTCTGAGACTTAACGGTTCTTGTCTTTTCAGAGTGGAGAGTGCAGAAAATGTTACCCCTCCTGGCTCTGGGGCTCTTGGTGGCCGGGGTCTGCCCTGCTGTCCTCTGCCACCAGGGCGGCACCCGTGACCAGGAGAGTGTGACCCTGGGGGACCACGACAATGGGACGAGAGGGGACAGTCTCCGATTAGGCTCTAGCAACACAGACTTTGCCTGCAGCCTCTACAAGAAGTTGGCTTTGCAGAACCCTAATGAGAACGTCATCTTCTCCCCACTGAGCGTCTCTGTGGCCTTGGCCTTCCTGTCCCTGGGGGCCGGTGGCACCACCCTGACGGAGCTTCTCCAAGGCCTCAAGTTCAACCTCACGGAGACCTCAGAGGCGGAAATTCACCAGAGTTTCCAGCAGCTCCTGCGCAGCCTCAGCCGGCCCAGCGAGCAGCTGCAGCTGAGCACGGGCAACGCCATGTTCATCGCGGAGCAGCTGCGTCTGCGGGAGAGGTTCGTGGAGGACGCCCAGGGGCTGTACGCCTCCAAGGCCTTCAAAACCAACTTCCAGGACTCTGCCGCTGCCGAGAAGTTCATCAATGACTACGTGGAGAAGAAAACCCGGGGGAAAATCGTAGATCTGGTCAAGGACCTTGACCCGAGCACGATGATGGTGCTGGTGAACTACATCTTCTTTAAAGGTGAGTGTCCGGCGTGAGGTTCAGAAGGAAATGGACATGTGGTTCCGAGTCTCCAGGCTATTTCTGCCCCGGGTCAGTGTTACTAGGCAACCCACTGCAGAGGAAGGTGCCCACGGCTTGGGGGATGGGGGCACCAAGACCCCGCCCTGCCCACAGGCATCGTGTTCTCCCGTGGGGGTTTCCAAGCTACAGTCTGTCGTCCCAGGACATGAGTTCAGGGAGCCCGCTGGCCCTGGGTCTGAGTCAGTGCGTTGCTTTACATTCGGATTTAAATTTGCCCAGCAAGCAGGAGGCAGGAGCTCCCCTTTCAGATCACTCCCAGGTTAGGCTGTGTTTCATGTTTACTGTAGCTAGAGGTAGTTTCATGGAGTTTCACCTTTGCAAGGGTTAAAGCCTGGCGAGCTCCGGAGTCAGAGTGCCTGGGAGTGAGGCCCTGGAGTTAAGCCCGGGAGTGAGGCCGGGCCAGGCCAACACAGAACCCAGGGCAAGTCTGAGCTGGATGTTCACAGGCCATAGAGCTGGGCGTGACCCGCCACGAACTGAGGACTCACAGCCAGCACCTCTCAGTCCATGGCTTTTGGGATGTCCCATGCTCCACCTTCCAGATGTCACAAGTGCACATGGTCACTCTGGCTCCAGATTCTGTCTGCCATTAGGGACCTCCCTGCCCCTCCCATCCTTCACATAGATGGGCACTTCCTTCTGTCTGCACCTCGCAACTCACATGTGCAACCCTCTTTCCTCCCATGTCCACCCAAACCACCCCCACAAGCCACGTATAGTCATATCCCTGCTATGCTAGTGACCAACTATTGCTTGCAACACACTTACTCTCTGGGAACCAGGGTGGCCCATGTCTTCCCAGGCTCCGGCTTCCCACCATCCCCACGCCTCTTCCCTGCTCTCCTACTGCTCTGTCTCTGGCACTCCCCATCCCAGACTCCTGTTCGTTCCTCACTCAGCACAAGTTTCCAGGCTGTGGTTTCAGGGTCCCCTTTCCGGTCCAGCCACAGGCGCTCCCTCATCCCCAGGACTTTCCCACTTACCCACGTGTTCACCCTAACATTTTCCAAACCAAGGCCGGCCGCCCCACTGGGGGAGCCAGGCGTCGTGGGGGTCGAGGCAGGGCCACCCTGGCACTCACACGGTTCTCCCACTCCTGGCTCCACCTCTAGCCAAGTGGAATACGCCCTTTGACCCCCACGACACTGTCAAGGCAAGATTCTACCTGAGCAGGAGGAAGTGGGTGAAGGTGCCCATGATGAGCATGGAGGACCTGGACGTGCCCTACTTCCGGGACGAGGAGCTGTCCTGCGCGGTTGCGGAGCTGATGTACACGGGCAACGCCAGCGCGCTCCTCGTCCTCCCTGACCTGGGCAAGATGAAGCAGGTGGAAGCCAAGCTGCTCCCGGAGACGCTGAGGCGGTGGAGAGACTCGCTGCAGACCAGGTGATCGTCCCGGGCCCGGCGCTGTGGCTACCTGCTGAGTGGGGAGTGGCGTCCCTGGTCTGCCCTTGTCCTTACTGGGTGACTGAAAAATCCAGTGGGGAAGGGGACGTGGAAGGCACTTGAATATGTAAACCACAAAGGGAGAGGGACCTGCTGGGACCCTGACCTGAGGCTGCAGCCCCTGCCCCAACCCCGTGCGACTCTCAGCCCTTCTCACCTCAGATCCCAGGGCCCCTTTGAGGACGCTTCCTTCCTGCAGCCCCGTACGGCTGCCACGGAGCAGGGGCTCCACACGCAGTTTTGCACGGAACGTGCATCCTCCAAACCCCCTTGACTTTCGAAACACTGAGGAATTGTGTGTCTGCACAGGCATGGCTCACGGTGGTGCTCAGTAAACACTTGTTGAAGGAATGAATGAATGAATGAATGAGCGAATCAATATGCAGAGGAAGAGGGCGCCCGCCCTCCTTACATGGGATTCAAAGTTTCATGAGCGACACAGCCTCTCCATGGCGCTGTCCGACCAGGCAGACAGTGACAAGAGTCTTAACGGGGAGACAAGCGAAGGGAGAGGGAAATCACGGGGTGAGGTGACCCCTCCGGCCCGAGATCTTGTTACCTGCCCTGTGCCCAGCCTGCACTGGCTCGGGGACAGTGCCCATGCAGAGGTCACTGGGAGCCAAGGTAGGGACCTCCAGTTGATCATTTCAGGATCCCAAAAGCCCTTCTAGTACAATCAGTCTCCTTGGCAACCCCCAGCCTCTCATGACCCACCTTGGCCCCTGCCCAGCCTCCCCCGTGCCCCTCTCCTCCCCCACACCAAGGCTGCCCTCCACTCCACGGGGCAGCTCCTCTTGCTCCCCACCTTCCTGCGTGTTCCTCCACCTGTCTCCTGCCTCCCCTTACCCTCCTTCCTCTCTCTTGGGACACAGCCTCAATATCGCCTCCTACAGGAAGCCCTCCTGGTGCCCTCCTATCTCTCACTTTGCTTCTTGGCCCTGTTGGTGTGAGGGTGCTGCATGCTGTGTTGGGGGTGGGGCTAGGCTCAGACACTGGCGAGACTCCGGGCCTGGCACGTTGCCTGGCACCTTTAACACTTGCAGATGCAAATAGGTCATTAATGAATTAAGAAGCATAAATGCTAGGGGTTAAGAAACTGAAGAAAGGATTACTTATTTCCAGAGAAAACTATGTACCAAGGTAGGAAAAAGTGGGCACCAAGCCAGCAGAGGTTCAAATACTTTTTTTCTCATTACCTAGGCATATAGATAGCCTCCAGCTGCCGAAGTTTTCCATCTCAGGGGACTATAATCTGGAAAACATCCTTCCCCGGCTGGGCATTAGGGCTGTCTTCACCAAGGAAGCCGACCTGTCAGGGATCACAGGGGCCAAGAACCTCCTGCTCTCCCAGGTGAGTCTTTGGACTTTGGGCGACTTGTGCTCCGTACCTGAATTTGAATGGTAGATGGACGTTTGGGTAATCTTGAATGTGTGTAGATATGTACGTTTCTCATCATGGATCCTCCTCCTTGGGATTCCTCCAAGTCCAGGAGAGCTGGGGTACACTTATGGGCTGGTCGCCACCTCCCCTGCCACATACTGTGACCTAGCAATCTGACATTAGGAAGAATCAGACAGCCATGGATACACTCCCATGGTTCCCTGTGTAGTGTCTGTAGGACGAACAATGAAAGTCCTCCACCCTCAGTTTTTTATCTTTCATATGCGGTGATATTTCTTTGCTTGTATGCAGTGCCTGGCGGGGCAGGTAATGATAACAGGTAATAGAAATGGTTATATGGGATTGTGATGGAAATACACTCAGGGTATAAGAGAAGACCACTTGGGCCCCGGGATTGCGTTACTAAAGGAGAGTTGTCAGAGCAAAGGGGGTCGGCTGGGCTGCCCTCTGCTGTCCCCAGTACGTGTGCCCAGGCAGAGCACTGCGCTGGGGTCAGCCTCCCGCCTCCCAGGAGCAGGGGATGGGGCTGTGCACAGGAGCAGATCCGAGTAGTCCCAAAAGCAAAGCCATGCAAAGCAGTTGAGAGCCCCAAGGCTGTGTGAGCTGGGGCAGGAGTGCTGGCCCTGCCAGGGGGCGTGTGCGGCAGCTGTTTTGTGGTCGAGAGGCTGCCAGGAATTAGCTTGCAAGAAAAATGGCTTCGGTGCCCTTGCCCCGCCTCCCGACAGGAGTGGGTGTTTTGGGGGCAATGAGGGCTCTGCACTCAGACAGAGAGGGACCCAGAGCAGGCCCCCCACTCTTCACCTGTACGGCTCTGGACAGGTCCCACGCGCATCTGAGCCTCCATTTGCGCACCTGGCACCGCGGCTGTGCGAAACTAGCCGGCAGGGCTGTGCGGAGGAGCAAGCACATTTCACAGCGTGGGACGTGCCCGCTGCGGACGCTGGATAGATGTCAGTCCCCTAGCGGCACACGGGCAGCCTGCCGCCCCTCCCACTCCTGTCTGAGCACTGCTGTCTGTCCCCGCAGATGGTCCACAAGGCCGTACTGGATGTAGCTGAGGTGGGCACGGAAGCAGCTGCTGCCACAGGAATCAAAATGGTCCCCATGTCTGGAAGAATGGGCCCGATGTTCACTTTTAGTGTCACCCGCCCATTTATGGTGATCATCCAAGACAAGAAATTGCAACACATCCCCTTTATGGCCAAAGTCACAGAGTTGAAGGAAGCCTAGAGCTCCCCTCCAAGCAGCACGAGTCCGCTAAGGAGCTGGGAACAGAAGCCGGGCACTGGGATTCCATGCACAGCCTGGCTCTGTCTGCTCATCCTTGGGAAGGTGGCAGTGACGGCCCGTGTGGCTCCCACAGGCACAGGAGGCCTCCTGACAGCATTAAACCATCTTCCCTGTACTGGACACTTTCCTTGTGCCTTTCTGTGCTGACTGCCTGACTCTGCGTCCCCGAGGATTCCTGTGCCCCAAAGCCAAGCCTCCTGACTCCCACGTAGGCTCAGTCCCACCCCAGGCTCTCTGCCCCTCTGTCTTCAGCTGCAGCCTCCTGGCCAGGTCGCCCTGACCACACCTGGCACAGCTCCTAGACCCCTCACTCCTGCAGCTGAGCAGGGCTTTATGGTGGCCTCTCTCCTTTCTGCCCCACCACCCAATATGTGGGGAGTAGCCACTTTCTGGGTTCCGAGACTAAGCCCCCCAACTGCTGCACCAGGTCCTAGTGCTCACCCTGATGGACAATCTCCCTGCGCAACCAGAACACGGGGCTGAAGACACACGAGCATCAAAGGCAGGGCGGTAGCGAGCACGGCCCTGCAGCCATTCATTTACCCGATGGCATTGGAGACCGTGGTATCTCTAGGGACGACAAAGACAGTGATAGGGTTGACAACAACTGAATGGTTGAGATTTATGCCACACAGTCGGCTAAGATCTCTCCCTGAAATAACCCCTTTAATCCCTGTGATGACCCCATGAGATAGACGCTATCAATGGACTCATTTTGTAGATGAGGAAACTAAGGCACGAAGAGGCTTAGCAATTTTCTGAAGGCCACAGAGCTAGTAATTATTGCCAGCAGCTGTTTTCCCAACACGCCTGCCACCCAAGGAGCCACAAAGTGGCTAAACCACAAAGTGATTCCACACCTGTCCACAGTGTCCCTTTAGGATACAGACAATCTGATGGGCAAGTAGATGGTGAAATGGGGCTTGCGGGCTGAGAGGACATCATCAAATTCAATCTGGGGAGTCAGGGAGGACTTCTTGGAGGCGGTGACTTCTGTGCTGAGAGCAGAGTATGAATAGAAGGTGGTCAGGTGAACAGAGAGGAGAACTTTCACACAGGTGAAAGAGTAAGGGTGGCATTTTCGAGAAACTGAAAGAAGTTGAGTAGCTCTGGGGCAGGAAGCAGAAGGGCTGGGAGGAGGAAGAGACAGGACCGCTGCCAAAGACTGCAGAGTGCCTCCTTGGGGCCACAGGGGCTTTAAAGGCATTTTTGCAGCGAGGAGACACAAGCAGACCTGCCCAGGGGAAAACGCACTCTGGCTGCTGAGTAGGGGAGCGGTGATGCGGGGCCCAGGACAGGGATGGGCGCCGGACATCCGGGGCTGTTGCTGGAACTGGGGCGAGAGCGAGTCCCAGCAGGGCGGGGGCCCAGGCGGCTCTGCCCCAGGCTGTGAGAAGCCTGCACGGGCTGCGGTTGGACGTGGGGCCTGTGCCGCTGGCTGATGGCCACACATCCTCTGAGACGGGAGGAGGGTGAGCGTCGTGGCGTGAGAAGAGAGGATTCCTCCGTGGAAGGATCGCTAAGACGGGGCAGCCCCCGGAGGACAGTGACCGGCACTCGGCAGGAGGCGGGAGGACAGGAAGAAAGCTGTCCCCCAGTCCCCAGGGGAGAGGCTTACCAGGGGATGGGGGATGGCCCAGAGACAGGGTGAACGGGTGCAATCATGGGATTCAATGACCCACTCGGGCTAGGCACGTGCCATGGCCACAGGGCTGAGGGGAGGCCGCAGAGGGCTTGCGAGTGAGCAGAGGAGGAGGAGGAGAGAGAGCAGGAGAGAGCGCAGGTGCACTCCTAGAGGTAAGCATTCTAGGGGAGGAAAGCCAGGGCCGTGGGCAGTGAGCGCTATGCTGGAGTCAGCTCCATGCTTGGCAGATGCTGGAGCCTTGAGCAAGCTTTCAGAACCACAGAAATGATCCGGGAGACGGGTGGCCAGCCTCCAGGGCCGCAGGGGGCACAACTCCTAAGGGACAATCAATATGGGCGGTTTGGCACTTCACCAGCCTGGAGCTGTGCTGTGAGCATCCTGCAGGGCAGCAGGAAGTGTCCAGAGAGAGCACAGTCCCTGGGCAGAGGCAGGGGAGGGCAGGGGGTCAAAGGCCAAGGCTCCCAATGGGACAGGAATGCCAAAGGCAGAGGGTGGGGGTGGGGTGCCTGGCCAGGGGCAGAAGAAGGAAGGAGCAGCTATCTTAGCAGGATGCTGTGGAGCCTCCTCTCCCCACCCCCCCGCCCCCCGCCCCAACGACTATGGTGATTTCTGGAGTAGAAGAGACATTTCCCAGGATTTAGCATGGGGGAAGCTATGCAATGGGACAGGGAGGGGACCATGATGTCATGGCACATCTTCCAGGCTCAGCGATGGACCCCTTGGTGGCCCAATGCTAGGAATTGCTGGGGGCTCCAGCTTCAGGGCTGTGAGTTTTCTTTCTCTATCCTTGCCTGCCCCCTTTTGGGTTTTGAGAAGGTCAACTGCTGGTCAGGCGGTCAGGATCAAGGAGGGGCCGAGGATCATGGAGGGGCCCCAGACCATGCGCGGACTGAAATCGTGGGCCTCAGACTCGGTGCTGGGAGGAACAGACCAGGGCAGAGGGAGCTGAGCCCCGGGGAGGGCAGAGGGCAAGGGACAGTGGTACCAGGAGATCCGAGAACAGCCCATTGGAAATGTCCATGCGAACGAGAGGCTACTCTTTCCCCTACAGAGGGGTCTTTCACATGGACCCTCAGTTTTCTTGTCTCTAAAGTGGGAACAATGATGGTCTGTACATGTGTGCACACGTGTGTAATAAGTCAGGCTGGCATGTGTACATGTGTGTGCACATGTGTGAAAAGTCAGGCCGGTAGGTGCATGTGTGTGTGCACGTGTTTAAGAAGTCAGGCGTCACTGAAACACTTGCTCCTGGGTCTCAGTACCCCTGGCCACAGCAAAACACCTTGAGGCAATCTTTTCTGAGTGAATCAACTCACATCAGCTACTCGTCCCTTGGGGACCACTTGACATCTGCTGCCCTTGACAGGCCTCCTGACACAGACCCACCAGCTGCAGGGACAGCCCGACCCCTGTTCTGACCTATCACCTCCCTCACTGACCCGCAGTGACGTCCAGGGCCCAGAGTCACCCCCACCAGCAATGACAGTTCTCCCTCATTCAGCCTCGTGAATGCCCAGCCCTCCGGGCGCAGGCCCCGGGCTGGCCCTGGGGTTCTGAGATAAAGGAGGTGGACCTGGAACTTGCCCTCATGGAGTCTCCCCTCGGTGAGCAGGACAGGTAACTGAACTTGGATGTGACAACCGCTCTGATGGGTGGTGTACAGGTTGCCCAGTGGGCCTTGGAACCAACCCCAGACTAGGATAGTTGAGTTGGACCTCCTAGAAGTTCTCAAATGCTAAGTCCTGTGCAGTGAAGAGGAGACACCTGGGAGATGTGCTGGCAGGATATAAGAAAGGGCGTGGTGTATTCATTGGGCAAGAAGAAGATCCAGGGGATCACCAAGTTTGAGAAAACCATGGTCATCTGTGGAGCTAAAGAGAACAATATGAACAAGACCATGAACAGGACCACGTAAACCATGTTAGCGATCTTAGAGTCTATTCAAAGTTTGGTGAGCAACAGTGCAATATTATAAGCAGGGAAGTGCATTGGTTAGGTTCTCCTTTAGAAAGATCACCCTGGCTGAGGAGGGGAGGAGGGATGGGAGTGAATTGCAGATTTGGTGGGAAGAAGAGAAGCAGAATGACCGGGCATTTTCACCTCAGTTAGGAACTGGGCAAGGACGCAGAGGAAAGGGAGCTGATCAGAGATATTTACCAGGTAGAACTGATAAGACCTCATGGTCAATTGCGGGAGGGACAGAAAGGAGTGGAGGATGACACCCAGGTTCCCAGGAGCTTGGGAAAGTGAAATTCACGCGCTATCCTATGAGCTAAGGATTACAGAATGGATAGCATTTTGTGCAGGAAGAAGGTGAGTTCCGGTTTGGACCTGTGGAGTCCTGGATGCCCGTAGGCCACCTGAGAAGAGCAGTCTGCGAATAATGGGTCTATGAGCTGACGTCCGATAGGGGAGTGTGGACTGGAGGGACGGATTTCTGGATGTCTTCTTGTCCAAAAGGGAAGAAGCTCCGTCCGATGGCTCCCACCGTCTCCTGTGCTGCAGAAAGAGACCTTGTCTGCTGGGGACCCTTCATGCGGGAGAGAAAAACCCAGAAGTCTGGGGATGGAGACAAAAAGGCACCTCAGGAAACTTCTAGCAGGCACTATCAAGGGTCCTCTGTGGGGCTGGAGACCACAGTGCCACCTACCTGTGCAGCAGTGCGGTTTCCAGGGACACTCTGCAGTCCAGACATACAAAGAAAGGAGGCAGACTACAAGGTGCCATTGAAGTCTAACTTTCCCCTGGCTACAAGATGTGGGGACCACGAGTGGCTGACAAAAGAGAAAAGGAGCATATTTGAAAGTGCTGCCCGGAGAGCCACTGAAATGTTGGGATTCTTATCTTCCAGGCTGGGCCATCAGGAAACATAACAGGAGGAGCTGACAGGTGCAAGAAGTGACCAGAAACAAGGCAGTACTTTGAGGCTGAAGACATGAAAGGATTCATATATTGCTAAAAGGGTTCCACTTGCTCCACATGCATTTTATGCAGATTTGCCAGTGGGGAAATGGAAGAGAAAAGTGAGGACAGATTCCATGAGGGTTGCTGTCCTCTCTCCTCCCTCATCGCAGAGCCCTTGCTCCTCCACACGGCTGCGCATGGGGACTTAGGAGTGAGGGGACCCTCAGAGCTCAGTCCAGATCTTGGTTTGACACTTCACAGCTACGCAACTTTGGCCAACTTAGCTGACGTCGCTGTCACTGCCTGAGCACTTGAGTGATCCCAGAGCACGATCAGATAGGTTACTGCTACTCCACTAATAATGACAATGCATGTCAGAGACCTGGCTGGGGTCCATGACCCCCGCTCCACCCGCTCACCCTCTGCCACACCAGAAATGTGTCGAGATATCTAACTTCATGGTGCCCTGTTGTCCCCACACGTGCCACATAAGGCTGTGATTAACCACTTCGGTATGGCGCTCACCGGCCGTGAAACCGTGCCCACAGCCGGCACTCACAGTCCGCACGGCAATCTGTGCTGTGCATTGACGACGCGTCTGTTTTGCTCTTGTGTGATGAGGAAAGCTTTGAAGCACTGAAAGCTTGTTTTACTTTACAGGCAGCTTTACTTACAATGTAAATCAGAATAGGTAGCATACACATATATGTTTTCACTACATTATTTTTAAATGTTCACAATTTTATTTTGATAAATGAAAAATTAGAAAAGTCATATCACGGCTGTCGGCCAAAGTTGCTGTGGGCATTCATCTGTGGCTGTCGACTATAGTCGACGCTGGTACTGAAGTGGTTAATGTGGCCGAGGAGGGCAGGGAAGCAGCTGCCACCACAGAATCCAGTTTCACTTCTTTGCAGCGAGAACCCCACTGATCATGGCGTGTTTCAACGGGCTCTTCCTGGTGGCTATTCGCTCCCCAGACACCCAGAGCATCCTCTTTCTGGGCAAAATTGTTGACTCCAATAAGAAATGAACCCAAACCACAATTTGCAAAGCAAACTGAACTAAAGTGTGCAAAACAGATAAACTGTATCCAACTGGGACTTGCAACACGTACAAGTTAAGTCCAGAGTGTATTAACTGCAGCATGTTCAGACCCCTGTGCTCCAAGATAAGGCCTCAGCCACCTATTCTAACAGTAACTCCACACAGATGCATGGGTTCCAAAGAAAGATCACTGACTACTCACCTAGTTTACAAACCCTGACCATGCTTTCAAAAGCCAAAATGACTGAAGCAAAAATCCCAACCAATTGAGGTTTATTAGATCAGCTTTATGGAGTATCCGGGAAAAACACAAGCCCCAGATGATGCGTCTGTGCCTGTCTTTCTGAAGAAGTCTTCAGGAGGTTTAGTATTTACACATTTCCTTAAAGGTTATGGGCGGAGGTGTGGATTTTGGAAAAGGGCAGTTAGGTGATAGGGAGAATGGTTACATTCTTATGGGACTTTAGTTAGAGCCCAGGAAATGGACATTTTATATAAGACAAGGTGACGTTTGAAGAGAAAACAGGAGTGGGAAGAATCAGTTCTGCAGACATGTCCGGGTGGGTAGAGGAATGATGGGTCTCCTCTTGTCTCAGTTCTGTGCCTGGAAGGATAAGCTCGGAATCAACATCATCAGTGTGGAATCGAACAGACTTTAGTTTGGGGAGCTCACCTTCGTGTGCAGACCTGAAGTTGCAGTGGGCATGTCCTTGTTTATGGGCGTGCAGGAAGGAATTTCCTTATGAATGATCTGTGTGGCAGTCTTTCATGGGTGTCTAAGGCACTAACCTCTCTGTAGGGCTTTGGCTAATGTATAATGTTAGTAACAGCCACTCATTTGGTAAAGGATGTTACATGACTCAGCCTCCAGGCCTGACCTTATCTTTTGCATAAGGAGTTTGGAAGATCCAGAAAGTTTTATTTTCCTTTACGGGTTCTTATCATCACCCTAAAACCACCATAGACTAACTCTGGCCCATGAGACCATATAAGAATCTTCCTTAGCTACTCTATTCTGAGACACTGCTGAGCTGTTGGGGTGGTATTCTCCCTTGCTCAGCAAGTTTAATAAACCAACTTTGTATGAAAGGAACGAGGTCGGGTGCGGTGGCTCATGCCTGTGAGGCCAAGGTAGGAGGATTGCTTGAGGTCAGGAGTTGGAGACCAGCCTTTTATTTTCTTTTCTTCTTTTTCTTTTCTTTTGTGTTTTGTAAGATAGGGTCTCTCTCTATCACCCAGATTAGAGTATAGTATCATGATCATAGCGAACTGCAGCCTTGAACCCCTGGACTGAAGCAAGACACTCACCTCAGCCTCCCAAGTAGCTGAGATTACAGGTGTGCACCACCACAATTGGTTAATTTTCCTTCTTTTTCTTCTTCTTATTTATTTTTTAGAGTAGGACCTCATGTTTGCTCTTTCTCAATCTGACTAGACAAACCTGGTTGGTCAATGGGTCGAGTTCATAGGTATCCATTTCAGGTAGAGGCACTAAATAAGAAGGTTAACAGGTATTAACACAGTGCAACAGTATTTGGACATTTTCTATGTGCGTGTTTCAAAAGCGTGGGGTGGGAGATACAGTAAACTACACCCACTGGAACCCTGTCCCATGGCCTGGCCTCGCTGGCATTCCCATAGCTGCCTTGTCAGGGCAACTGTGGATGTAGAAAAACTTGAGCTACTGTGTATCACCAAAAAAATAAAATAAGAAAAGCAAGTCACTGAGTCCAGTCCAACACAGGGGAGGGTAATTACGTTCCATCTTCTGAATGAAGAAGGATCAAGAAATTGTGGTCACGTCTGTAAAGTGACTGTAGTATTGTAGCCCCAGAATCCAGCAGAGTAAGTGCCTGCATAGTAGATTTTTAATTTAAAAACACATGGGTGGACAGACTGCATAAATGAATGGCGGGTGAGGAGGGTATGTCTGTCTCAATTTGCACAGAGGGAAGGAGCGCAGGCTCAGAGAGATGAAAGCATGTGAGGTTTTCCAGTTAGTAAGAGGCGGGGGCCAGGCAGGTCTCACCCACCAGCGCTTGCTTACAGGGATCCCGGGCGCAGGGTGGGAGCTGGGAGCAGCTCTGCAGTGGAAGCCGGTGGTGGCTGCGGCAGCCACCCCTCCTCGAAGGAAAATGCACAGCACAGAGGGGAAGGGATGTCTGAGCAGCATGGAAAACAGAACCAGGAATTCTCCCTGCTCTTGCCAAACACGTCTGTGTTCCCACACGGGACACAGCCAAGGACAGGGTTGTGCTGAAGGGAGTTTTCAAATCTTGCCGTCCATCTGCACTCAGCGTCTCCCCTGACACCCCCAGAACCAAGGCAGCGTGAGACCGTCTCAGGGCCGCATGGGTGTCGGGCAAAACCAGGCTGTCGACTATATGCTTCTCCAACTGAGGCTGAGTCCACTGGCTGGACCTTCACAGAGTTCTCTGATACCGCCACTGTCAGCATCTCCCTTCTTCCTCCTAAGCATTCATTAAGGAGCTAGAATTGACCAAAGAGGTTGAGACAGGCGAAGTAACTTGCCTAAAGTCACCCAGCGAGTAGATGTGGCCGAGCCATGATGCCAAACACCTGGTTGGATGATGCCCTTCCCTCTTGGTCCTCCTGGTTGTACCCCAGAAGGACACTCTTATGCATCTAGACCCCAGCCCCAGCGTGGACATGACCCTTCTCCGAAGAGACTTGCCATCGCCCCCCTGCACCCAGTCTGTACTTGGAACCCAGCCGGCCCCACAGAGGCTTTAACTTGCAAACCAGCAAGCAGCTCCGCAATGCCCAGGCTCATAATACCCAAGGTTCTGATTGATCCCACACATGTCAAGGTGACTCCAGTCTGGGGACAGTGTGAGTAACTGTCCCTTGGATCAAGCTCCTGCTTGTCCCAGGTCCTGGGCTGAACACACCTGATGTTCATCTTTCATGTCCCCACCTTGGGGCAGGCACTGCGGCTGCACTCAGGTCCACAGGGGGGTGCCAGCCCCGCTGCTCTCTCCACGTCCTCATTCCACCAGATTCCTAACCCTTTGCAATAGTCTCCTGAGACCTTGGCCCTGACCTTGCCAAAGCCAGGGTGAACCTTCCAGCTCAGCTTGTGCTGCCCACCGGGGTCCGTTTTAAGCCCGAGGAGCAAGCCCATCCGCGGTCTCAGGGGAGACGGTGACTGATGGAGACACAGCTCCCATTCATCTGAGACCCCAACCACAGAACGAGAACAACCTTCCCTACACACACCCACAAGCAACCAGCACCAAGACAGCAAGGCCTCCTGTGAGGAGGGGACTACGTGGCTAGCGCTCGCTCCAGCCCAGGCTTCGGTAATTAGAAGAACCGGTGAGTGGCAGCCGGCAGGTGAGACTTGCTCCTTATTGTTGGGGGGGGATACAGCATGGACAATGAGCATGGCCGAGAACATGCGAGCGCTTTTACATGGCTCTGACCAAAAGTGGCAACATGCCATGGGACAGGGTGATCGCATGGGTTCACATAGGAGGTAGCACCTTGGTTACCTGAGTGTGCTGACTCAGGCCTCTGCAACACTGTGGCAGTCATCAGAGTTTGGCCTGTGAAACCTGTTGCCTATGCAAATGCATTTTCCCTTGCAGATGTTCTGCCTGTGCAACTTTCAGCACTTGGTGGGGCCCTACCCAGAGTGGAGTCCCATGGGACTGAATGAGTGAATGACAATTTGACAACTACCAGGGGGCAAGGATGTGAGGGGGAAGGTGGGGAAGAGAGCAGAGGGTTTAGCAGGATCAGAGGTCCTGGGGGAGGGAAGTTGCAGGGGGACAAGTCCCAGATGGCCTTGGCCCATACCGCTCTCCTTCCTCCCACTCTGAGTTCTTAGGACGACTGAACCAGGGCTCAGTCCCTGTCCTTCCTAAACAGGATGTCCCACAGCACCTGAGTTAAGTGATCCCAGGAGCTCCCGGGATATAAAGCCCAGGGCGGAATGCCTTCCAGGTCCCTCAGCTGCAGTGCAGGGTGGGCCACATGCAGACAGGACGCCATCCACCCCGGCCAGCTGGCCTGGGCCTTGGACGACCGGGTCACCACGGATCCCAGGCCCCATTGATTGTTGCTGCCTGTCAGTGAGTAACAAAGTTGATTTGCATGACTTGTGCAAGTGCTCTGCTCACCAGCCTCCTACTCTGGCAGCCGGGTGTGTGTGACACCTCCTGCCAGATCCAGGAGAGGAAAGAAATTAACAAGGAGTTTCCAGTCCTCCCCCAGGAGTGACGCAGGTGATGGTGTCAGCGAGGCCTTTGGAGTCCTCCCCTGGGCCTGGTGACCAGTGCACAGTGCTCGGCTTCACAGAGGGAAGAAAGAGAAGATTCCAATCAGGAAGGGGCTCCCCTGCATTTCAAGTAGCGCAGATGGAGTGCAGAGGTGGGATGGGAACAACGAAATTTACCCAAACTCCAAACCTCTGGGGGCAGCGCCTGGGCCAGGAGCTATGCCATGAGCCTGAACTGAAAGGGTAGGGACGTTTGTTCCCTTTTCTACACTCCACTTGTATTAGATCCCTTCACAGTAAGGCTGCTTTAGGAGGTTTCCCTGGGTTCAGCGAACTAGGCCCACTGGCCAAATACAGCCTGCAGACCCTTTTTGTATGTATCACAAGCTAAGAATGGCTTTGTGCATTTCACAGAGATTGTGAAGAAGAAGGAGAAGGAGCAGGGAGAAGAGGAACAGAGGCCACACGTGGTCATCAAAGTCTAAAATATCTCCTAGCTGGCACTTTACCGAAAAAATTTGCAGACCCTTGGATTGCAGGCCCACCCCTTCCATTAAGGGCACTGCAGAGACAAGGCCACCTGGACAGCAGGGGCATCATTTATTTGGTTCACTGCTGGAAGCTCAGTGCCTGGGATCACGCCTGGCTCATGAAATCACACTGTAACGGTTAGTGCAATAAAGGAAGGAATAAATGCATGCATGGTGTGTTGGAAGCATGGTAATGTCTAACACCTATGTGAAGGAGGGATCAAAATAAGTTCTGTTTTAGATTCCACTGTACTTCCTTGATCTGCATGGTCAGCTGACTCTGCCTGGGACAGGCCCTCGGCGTGCTCTAATGGAGCCTGGGTGGGAGCTACGGTATGCAGGAGCAGGCAGTCTCAGCCCAGAAACTGAAAACAGCGGGAAATCCGAAAGTAAACACCTCGTCCCAGGGAGAGATTTGCTCTCCTGCCTGGCCTCCGAAGCAGCACTTCTCAAGCCTGCGGTGCACACAGATCCCCTGGCGATATTCGTAGGGTGCAGATTCTGAACCAGCGGGCCTGGGCTGGGTCCCAAGAATCTGCCTCTCCAACGAGGTCCCCTTTGCTGTGGCTGAGGCTAGTGGTCCCTGAGCCACACTTTGAGTTTAGCGAGGATGTCAAGCTCCCTTCCTCATGGACAGGGGCATCTCTTCAGACCTCGGCACGCTCCTAATTCCCTTTTTTCTGCCCTTCATGGGGCTCAGAGATATAGTAGGGGTACCCTGGATTCTGTAAGAGAATATTCTCAAGGGATTGTGACGTGAGAGACAAGCAGGATCCAGCAGTCCTGCAGCCCAGCAGCTAGGAGGCAGGTGGCAACTGGGGACGAATCCAAAGAGAAGGAGCATGGACCTGGCACAGTGCCACCTGCTACTAGCTTTGCTTTGCTTTGCTTTGCTGTGTCATAACTCCCTGTGGGCTCATCGGGCCCTAGGGTTCACTATGACAGGAGCCATCGTTGTACCAATACTGCTTGCAGAAGCGAAGGAAGGGCCAGTAGCAGCACCTGGGCTGAAGAAGACAAAGGAAGACTGTAGGAGCCCAGAGAAGAGGCTGGGAGATGGCCTGGGTGGGGTGCATGTGGCCTGGTAGCATCAGCCTGCAGCTCCAGGTAACATGTGGCACCCAGGACTTTTCATTCCCCAACAAGCACCATCCACAGTACTTGCAGAGGATAGAGAAGAATCTGCCTCAACATTAGGCTGGAGGTTCAGACTAAGTCAGGTCCATTGCAAAGGAAATGATGAAGCTGGCACGTGGCAGGCACCTACAATCCCAGCTATTTGGGAGGATGGCTCGAGGACAGAAGTTGGAGTCTGCAGTGAGCTGTGATTGCACCACTGCACCCCAGCCTGGGTGACAGACTGAGACTTTGTCTCCTGAAGGAAAAAGAAAGGGAAGAAAACAATGGTTCTCCTGAGGCTGGAAAACTGGAGAACACCCAGGTAATATGCTGGGGCAAGTGGATCAGTCATCCCCAGTGTCCATTCCCTTCATCTCTCTCATGGTAACAGAACCCCAGATTTATAGCTGGGATGTGACTACTCAGTGCAGAATCTGACTGCCTTGCACAGCCTCCCTTGCAGCTAAGCATGACCATGGGACCAAGATCCAGCCAGGGGAACACAAGTGGGAATGACACTGGCAACATTTAGGACATTCCTTTAAAGAAAAGGGTATGCCCCGTCCTTCCCCTGTGAGCATCTAAGGCCAGGCAAACACACACCTACGGATGGCACAGTGACAGGACAGAAGGAGCCTGGTTCCTGGCACTGCTGCCTAGCACTGCAATTGCATGAGAGCGAAATAAGTTTCCATCGTGTTTTAGCCACCATGTCTTTGGGATTCTGTGTAAGTTAAAAATATGTATTCAATTCTGAGAATACTTGGAGCCTGAAAGGACATAAGTCATCATTTAAGGAAGGATGGGACCAAATTCTTACTGGTCATCTCAGTGCTTTACAGTCAGCCAATATTTATTAAGGACTAAGGATGCGGCACCATCCAAAACAGGAGAACAAAACTCCTACTGTGGTAGAGCTAACGTTTAGTATTGTCTCACTTAGTCTTTATAACTACGCTGTCAGGGAAATGTTGTGGTTGGTTTGTTTGTTTTTGTTTGTTTGTTGAGAAAGAGTCTCACTCGGTCACCCAGGCTAGAGTGCAGAGCTGTCATCATGGCCTCCAACAACCTCAGACTCCTGGGCTCAAGTGATCCTCCCGCCTCAGCCCCCACCCCCACTCCGAGTAGCCTGGAACACAGGCATGTGCCATTATGCCTGGCTAGATTGTTTTTTACTTTCTTTGTAGACATAGGGTCTCTTTCTGTTGCCCAGGCTGGTCTCAAACTCCTGGCCTCAAGCAATCCTTCTGTCTCCGCCTCCCAAAGTGCTGGGATCACAGACATGAGCCACCACTCCTCAGCTGCAAACTGTTCTCTGCATCTGAGGCATGAGGACCTTAAGGTTGAGGGATTTCCGCTATTTGCATGAGGAGAGCAGAGCCCGCAGCATTCCTGTCAGCTCTACCTCACGCCTCAGCTAGAACCTCCCGTAGGTTCCGCGGTTTCCAAATCCTGCTCTGCACAGAGGTCTGTCAGGGACTGTCGTGGATGGGGTGCTGTAACCACGGGGAATTAAGGGGAAGTTTTCCCATGAAGAAAGAAAGGCCAAGGTTAGCTAAGAGAGGGACGTGAGGCGACCTTAGGTCGGGTGAGGGGCGGCAGCCATCAGGGAGAACCAACGGCTGGCCGAGGCCCCACGGACAAAGGTTGAGTCAGAGGAGGCCCCCGAAGAGAAATGGGGACCAGGGTCCCATACCACTGTGACCCCCCAACCTCTCCCTCCCCTTCTCTGGAGAGAACACAGGGAAAGGGGCGGGGGCCCTGCGACCATCCCTCAGTCTCTGGGAACTGGGGTAATTCTCCCTAGATTGTAGCTCAAATTGTGAATTTAGCTACAGGAAAATAAAGGTCCTATATGTGTGAAGTATATCTGAGTGTGTGTGTGGAGATTCCTGTCAGACCCACTCACACACAGACATTAATAGAAGGGACTTAGAAATGCAATAAAACGCTAGCTGGGGCCCTCTGTGAGTCTCTGTTTTCCAATGCCCTTCTCTATATTTTCTGGATTTTCCCATATTTCCCAATGAGTATTCAATAAAGAGAAAGAAAAACTAATGTGGCAAAGAGTGTTTTGGTTGTTTTACTTCTTTGGAAAAGAATTTGAGCTATTTCTGTAACCAGGTTGTTGGAGTAGATGTAATTACATCCACATTACCAGAACTTATCATCGGACCCTTTCCAGGCTGAGAACAAACCACTTAGTGGTCCTGGTGGAGTTTCCCAAGCAGGGGGAGGAGTCCTTCGGGGGATAAATAAGCAGCCCTCGTGGACAGCCCGTGGACTCCAGGCGCCGCTCTGCGATCCACCAGCTACAGCCGCTGCCTGAGGCAGGTAACCCGTGACGCTTCACGCAGGGAGCAGACGGCCCTGTTTTCCCAGGAGAGCTCTAGGCTGTGTGGGGCAGGACGGGCGAGGAGCAGGTGCGCTCAGAGCTCTGGGCTGGGAGTCAGGGGCTGTCTTGGTTCCCCACTGATCCCCCCGGCCCGTGCCTCCTAAGGGAGTCCTCTCTCTATGTCTGAGTTTGCCTGCTTGTAAATGGTGGATGGCGGGGGTGCCATGGGGGCCAATAGGGTCATTTCTGCCTCTGACACTTTTGGATTCTGGTTCAACTCAGCTGTGTCTCCAACCCTCATGGGGAAGAGGTGCTGTCCCGGGGCCTGGCTCGGGGCGCAGCTCTCAGACCACGCTGCTGATGACATTACTGCGGTGGGTCCCTCTGAGCAGAGGCAGCGGGGCCCACTGTGATTTGGGGTCTAAATGAGGCTACCTGGGCGGCTCTCTTCCCCAGCAAGGCGCCTGGCCCAGCAGACAGACAGCCTGCGCCTTTACCCAGTTACTGGAAAGACAGATGGCTCAGAGACAGAGCCAGTCCTACAACTTGCCAGGCAGAACGGACATGCCTTTTCCCCTGGTAATGATTTTGGAGAAAAATATTGTTCAGTGCCTTCCCAAGGAAATAGTTGCATCATCCTGAGAATAAACAAATAGTTGAGGTAACCAGGCTGCCTGTGCCCTGGGCTGTTGGAAGCCTTTGCATGGGGCTCCTCCTCCCCTATCTCCTCTTCTCCCCCTGTCCCCTCCCTCTCCTGTGTTCTCCTCCCACTCTCATCCACCCTCCTCCCCCTGGCCCACCTGTCCTGCCCTGTCCTGTCCGCTTGTGTCCTCTCCCTCCTCTTCCCCTGTTTTCCCTTCTTCTCTCCCCCTCTCACCTCCCCAACACCCGAGCTGCCCCTTTTCTCTGAATCCTGGGACTGAGGGGCGCAGACAGAGCAGAAGTCACCCTGTGTGCCTCCCAGACCCCCTGAGGTGGCTTGAGCCCTTCCTCTTGCCAGGGTGGAAAGGCTAGTAGGTGCCCATGGGCGGGAGGAGAAAGAATTCTTACCCAGAAATTAAGATATAGGAACAAAAGAAGTTTATCTTCTAAGAATTACAGAGAGGAGAGAGTCAAAGGAAGAGGGAGGAAGAGACAGAGAACAGGGCACAGTGGGCGTCCCAAAGGAACAGAAGGGAGATGGCAGCTGTAAGCCCAAGTGGCTAGCTGATTTTAAGGGTGACAAAGAGAATAAACAGCATTTCAGTCAGTTGATAACCTAAGGGGCAACAGATAGATAACGTAAACTGCAAGGATTCCAAAGTCCAAGACCTGGTTTTCTGCCATCTTAGAGAAGGGGTTATCACAGGACATGTGGTTGAGCCTGTAGCTCCTTATCATGCTGTTTACTTAGGAATTCTATGAAAGCAAATTCTCAAAAAAAGAAAAAAATTTAAAACAGAGATTCACATGTCTTTTCCATCCTTTGGGCTCTTTTCAGAAGTGATGCACAACAGAACTCCTGCAGGGGCGGTTAGTGAGAGAACGGGTAGGACTGATCGTTATCCATCACTGGGGAAACAGTGGGAATAGGTACGGTCCTGCTGTTGTTACACAGCTGACCGTGCACTCTGGCTTGTGGTTTCAGGCACAGGAGGGGAGGGGAGGGTGGGAGGAGGTGACCCTCTGGAACACCTCCTAGGAGCCAGGCACCTTCATCACCTACCTCACCTGAGCCACTCAGCGTGTCCTGTTGAGATGGGAACTGAGCTCAGTGAGGTTCCGTCACCTGATTGCCACCACACTGTGACCATGTGTGGCCAAAATGAAATCCCAGTCCAGGTCTCAGAGACTCTGAAGCTCACTCTGCCTTCTCCCTACCACGAGAACCTTCCAGGCTCACGGTGGAAGTGAAGACCTGCCCCCCTCTTTCAGGGCCATCTGAGTTCCAGGCACTGCACCAGCCACCTCTGTGCCCCCTCAGTTAACCCTAACTGCGACCAGACCTCACGTGGCCACACGTGTCATCTGGAGGCTGGGACAGGTGCTCTGGCCTCTGACTCAGGCCAGGACTCCTTCCCTGGGTTCTGCTTCAGGAGAAGGGTGTAGGGGAAGAGGAGGCCTGTTTTCTATCCCCCTGAATAAGGTGTGCTCAGCACTTGGCAGTGGAGGATTAGAAGGAGGAGGAATAGGAGGAGGAGGAGGAGTAAGAGGAGGAGGAGGAGGAGGAGTGGGAGGAGGACAAGGTCTGGTTGGACACAACCTCATCCCCGTCATCAGCTTCCAGCCCTAGGAGCCAGGCAAACCTGGCTGCCCACCCGGTTCCTGCACTTGTCCGCTGTGAGGCCTTGAGCAAGCCCCGTCACCTCTCTGTGCCCAGTTCCCCCAGTGTGAAAAGAGGCAACAATTACAGTACGTACCGCAAAGGGTGGAAGCGAGCAGGAACGTAACCGTGTGTGCTGGGTGCCAGGGAAGCCGCTGCCCGGAGGGGCCCAGGGAGCCCGAGAGAGCAGCTCACAGGGACCCAACGCTGGCCAATGGGAGGCAGCGGGAGGGGGACGGAGCACCAGCTGGCCCTCTGAGACTTAACGGTTCTTGTCTTTTCAGAGTGGAGAGTGCAGAAAATGTTTCCCCTCCTGGCTCTGGGGCTCTTGGTGGCCGGGATCTGCCCTGCTGTCCTCTGCCACCCGGGCGGCCCCCGTGACCAGGAGAGTGTGACCCTGGGGGACCACGACAATGGGACGAGAGGGGACAGTCTCCGATTAGGCTCTAGCGACACCGACTTTGTCTTCGGCCTCTACAAGCAGTTGGCTTTGCAGAACCCTAATGAGAACGTCATCTTCTCCCCGCTGAGCGTCTCTGCAGCCTTGGCCTTCCTGTCCCTGGGGGCCGGTGGCACCACCCTGACGGAGCTTCTCCAAGGCCTCAAGTTCAACCTCACGGAGACCTCAGAGGCGGCAATTCACCAGAGTTTCCAGCAGCTCCTGCGCAGCCTCAGCCGGCCCAGCGAGCAGCTGCAGCTGAGCACGGGCAACGCCATGTTCATCGCGGAGCAGCTGCGTCTGCGGGAGAGGTTCGTGGAGGACGCCCGGGGGCTGTACGCCTCCAAGGCCTTCAAAATCAACTTCCAGGACTCTGCCGCTGCCAAGAAGTTCATCAATGACTACGTGGAGAAGAAAACCCGGGGGAAAATCGTAGATCTGGTCAAGGACCTTGACCCGAGCACGATGATGGTGCTGGTGAACTACATCTTCTTTAAAGGTGAGTGTCCGGCGTGAGGTTCAGAAGGAAATGGACATGTGGTTCCGAGTCTCCGGGCTATTTCTGCCCCGGGTCAGTGTTACTAGGCAACCCACTGCAGAGGAAGGTGCCCACGGCTTGGGGGTGGGGGCACCAACACCCCGCCCTGCCCACAGGCATCGTGTTCTCCCGTGGGGGTTTCCAAGCTACAGTCTGTCGTCCCAGGACATGAGTTCAGGGGAGCCCGCTGGCCCTGGGTGTGAGTCAGTGCGTTGCTTTTCATTCGGATTTAAACTTGCCCAGCAAGCAGGAGGCAGGAGCTCCCCTTTCAGATCACTCCCAGGTTGGGCTGTGTTTCATGTTTACTGTAGCTAGAGGCAGTTTCATGGAGTTTCACCTTTGCAAGGGTAAAAGTCTGGCGGGCTCCAGAGTCAGAGTGCCTGGGAGTGAGGCCCTGGAGTTAAGCCCGGTAGTGAGGCCGGGCCAAGCCAACGCAGAACCCAGGGCAAGTCTGAGCTGGATGTTCGCAGGCCATAGAGCTGGGCGTGACCCGCCACGAACTGAGGACTCACAGCCAGCACCTCTGAGTCCATGGCTTTTGGGATGTCCCATACTCCCACCTTCCAGATGTCACAAGTGCACACGGTCACTCTGGCTCCAGGTTCTGCCTGCCATTAGGGACCTCCCTGTCCCTCACATCATTCACATAGATGGGCACTTCCTTCTGTCTGCACCTCGAAACTCACATGTACAACCCTCTTTCCTCCCATGTCCACCCAAACCACCCCCACAAGCCACGTATAGTCACATCCTGCTATGCTACTGACCAACTATTGCTTGCAACACATTGTTACTCTCAAGGAACCAGGGTGGCCCATGTCTTCCCAGGCTCTGGCTTCCCACCATCCCCACGCCTCTTCCCTGCTCTCCTACTGCTCTGTCTCTCCCACTCCCCATCCCAGACTCCTGTTCGTTCCTCATTCAGCACAAGTTTCCAGGCTGTGGTTTCAGGGTCCCCTTTCCGGTCCAGCCACAGGCGCTCCCTCATCCCCAGGACTTTCCCACTTCCCACGTGTTCACCCTAACATTTTCCAAACCAAGGCCGGCCGCCCCACTGGGGGAGCCAGGCGTCGTGGGGGTCGAGGCAGGGCCACCCTGGCACTCACACGGTTCTCCCACTCCTGGCTCCACCTCTAGCCAAGTGGAAGACGCCCTTTGACCCCCACGACACTGTCAAGGCAAGATTCTACCTGAGCAGGAGGAAGTGGGTGAAGGTGCCCATGATGAGCATGGAGGACCTGGACGTGCCCTACTTCCGGGACGAGGAGCTGTCCTGCGCGGTTGCGGAGCTGATGTACACGGGCAACGCCAGCGCGCTCCTCGTCCTCCCTGACCTGGGCAAGATGAAGCAGGTGGAAGCCAAGCTGCTCCCGGAGACGTTGAGGAGGTGGAGAGACTCGCTGCAGACCAGGTGATCGTCCCGGGCCCGGCGCTGTGGCTACCTGCTGAGTGGGGTGTGGTGTCCCTGGTCTGCCCTTGTCCTTACTGGGTGACTGAAAAATCCAGTGGGGAAGGGGACGTGGAAGGCACTTGAATATGTAAACCACAAAGGGAGAGGGACCTGCTGGGACCCTGACCTGAGGCTGCAGCCCCTGCCCCAACCCCGTGCGACTCTCAGCCCTTCTCACTCCAGATCCCAGGGCCCCTTTGCAGACGCTTCCTTCCTGCAGCCCCGTACGGCTGCCACGGAGCAGGGGCTCCACACGCAGTTTTGCACGGAACGTGCATCCTCCAAACCCCCTTGACTTTCCAAACACTGAGGAATTGTGTGTCTGCACAGGCATGGCTCACGGTGGTGCTCAGTAAACACTCGATGAAGGAATGATTGAATGAATGAGTGAGCGAATCAATATGCAGAGTAAGAGGGCGCCTGCCCTCCTTACATGGGATTCAAAGTTTCATGAGCGACACAGCCTCTCCATGGAGCTGTCCGACCAGGCAGACAGTGACAAGAGTCTTAACGGGGAGACAAGCGAAGGGAGAGGGAAATCACGGGGTGAGGTGACCCCTCCGGCCCGAGATCTTGCTACCTGCCCTGTGCCCAGCCTGCACTGGCTCGGGGACAGCGCCCATGCAGAGCTCACTGGGAGGCAAGGTAGGGACCTCCAGTTGATCATTTCAGGATCCCAAAAGCCCTTCTGGTACAATCAGTCTCCTTGGCAACCCCAGCCTCTCATGACCCACCTTGGCCCCTGCCCAGCCTCCACCCTGCCCCTCTCCTCCCCCACACCAAGGCCGCCCTCCACTCCACGGGGCAGCTCCTCTTGCTCCCCACCTTCCTGCGTGTTCCTCCACCTGTCTCCTGCCTCCCCTTACCCTCCTTCCTCTCCCTTGGGACACAGCCTCAATACCGCCTCCTACAGGAAGCCCTCCTGGTGCCCTCCTATCTCTCACTTTGCTTCTTGGCCCTATTGGTGTGAGGGTGCTGCATGCTGTGTTGGGGGTGGGGCTAGGCTCAGACAGTGGCGAGACTCCGGGCCTGGCACGTTGCCTGGCACCTTTAACACTTGCAGATGCAAATAGGTCATTAATGAATTAAGAAGCATAAATGCTAGGGGTTAAGAAACTGAAGAAAGGATTACTTATTTCCAGAGAAAACTATGTACCAAGGTAGGAAAAAGTGGGCACCAAGCCAGCAGAGGTTCAAATACTTTTTTTCTCATTACCTAGGCATATAGATAGCCTCCAGCTGCCGAAGTTTTCCATCTCAGGGGACTATAATCTGGAAAACATCCTTCCCCGGCTGGGCATTAGGGCTGTCTTCACCAAGGAAGCCGACCTGTCAGGGATCACAGGGGCCAAGAACCTCGTGCTCTCCCAGGTGAGTCTTTGAACTTTGGGCGACTTGTGCTCCGTACCTGAATTTGAATGGCAGATGGACGTTTGGGTAATCTTGAATGTGTGTAGATATGTACGTTTCTCATCATGGATCCTCCTCCTTGGGACTCCTCCAAGTCCAGGAGAGCTGGGGTACACTTATGGGCTGGTCGCCACCTCCCCTGCCACATACTGTGACCTAGCAATCTGACATTAGGAAGAATCAGACAGCCATGGACACACTCCCATGGTTCCCTGTGTAGTGTCTGTAGGACGAACAATGAAAGTCCTCCACCCTCAGTTTTTTATCTTTCATATGCGGTGATATTTCTTTGCTTGTATGCAGTGCCTGGCGGGGCAGGTAATGATAACAGATAATAGAAATGGTTATATGGGATTGTGATGGAAATACACTCAGGGTATAAGAGAAGACCACTTGGGCCCCGGATTGCGTTTCTAAAGGAGAGTTGTCAGAGCAAAGGGGGTCGGCTGGGCTGCCCTCTGCTGTCCCCAGTACGTGTGCCCAGGCAGAGCACGGCGCTGGGGTCTGCCAACCGCCTCCCAGGAGCAGGGGATGGGGCTGTGCACAGGAGCAGATCCGAGTAGTCCCAAAAGCAAAGCCATGCAAAGCAGTTGAGAGCCCCAAGGCTGTGTGAGCTGGGGCAGGAGTGCTGGCCCTGCCAGGGGGCGTGTGCGGCAGCTGTTTTGTGGTCGAGAGGCTGCCAGGAATTAGCTTGCAAGAAAAATGGCTTCGGTGCCCTTGCCCCGCCTCCCGACAGGAGTGGGTGTTTTGGGGGGCAATGAGGGCTCTGCACTCAGACAGAGAGGGACCCAGAGCAGGCCCCCCACTCTTCACCTGTACGGCTCTGGACAGGTCCCACGCGCTGTCTGAGCCTCCATTTGCGCACCTGGCACTGCGGCTGTGCGAAACTAGCCGGCAGGGCTGTGCAGAGGAGCAAGCACATTTCATAGCGTGGGATGTGCCCGCGGCGGACGCTGGATAGATGTCAGTCCCCTAACGGCACACGGGCAGGCTGCCGCCCCTCCCACTCGTGTCTGAGCACCGCTGTCTGTCCCCTTAGATGGTCCACAAGGCCGCACTGGATGTAGCTGAGGTGGGCACGGAAGCAGCTGCTGCCACAGGAATCAAGATTATACCCATGTCTGGAAGAATGGGCCCGATGTTCACTCTGAGATTCAGCCGCCCCTTTCTGGTGATCATCCAAGACAAGGCATTGCAAGGCATCCTCTTTATGGCCAAAGTCACAGAGTTGAAGGAAGCCTAGAGCTCCCTTCCAAGCAGCGCGGGTCCGCTAAGGTGCCGGGAACAGAAGCCGGGTGCTGGATGTCTGGGCACAGCCTGGCTCTGTCTGCTCATCTTGGGAAGGTGCCAGTGACGGCCCGTGTGGCTCCCACAGGCACAGGGGGCTCCTGACAGCAATAAACCATCTTCCCTGTACTGGACACTTTCCTTGTGCCTTTCTGTGCTGACTGCCTGACTCTGCATCCCCAAGGATGCTTGTGCCCAAAGCCAAGCCTCCTGACTCCCACGCAAGCTCAGTCCCACCCCAGGCTCTCTGCCCCTCTGTCTTCAGCTGCAGCCTCCTGGCCAGGAACCCCTAAGCTTCCAGCCAAGCTTACCTGGAACCCAGGCCCTCACTGGAGGGGACCCTGCTGTCCTAAGGCTGATTCCTATCTCCAGGGGGCGACCGATGCCCGGGTCCAGTTTTCCTCTTTCCCTCCCCCAGGGCCCAGGCTCTGCCCACCTAGTGAGTCTCACAGGGGCTCCAGACCCTGACCACACCTGGCTCAGTCCCTGGACCCCTCACTCCTGCAGCTGAGCAGGGCTTTATGGTGGGCTCTCTCCTTTCCGTCCCCACCACCCAATATGTGTGGAGTAGCCACATTTTGGGTTCTGAGACTGAGCTCCTCAACTGCCTCACCAGGTGCTCACCCTGATGGACAATCTCCCTGGGTATCCAGCATGCGGGCTGAATACACACGAGCATCAAATGCAGGGCGGTAGCGAGCACGGCCCTGCAGCCATTCATTTACCCGATGGCATCGGAGACCGTGGTGTCTCTAGGGAAGACAAAGACAATGATAGGGCTGACAACAACTGAATAGTTGAGATTTATGCCACACAGTCTGCTAAGATCTCTCCCTGAAATAACCCCTTTAATCCCTGTGATGACCCCATGAGATAGACGCTATTAGTGGACTCATTTTGTAGATGAGGAAACTAAGGCACGAAGAGGCTTAGCAATTTTCTGAAGGCCACAGAGCTAGTAATTATTGCCAGCAGCTGTTTTCCCAACACGCCTGCCACCCAAGGAGCCACAAAGTGGCTAAACCACAAAGTGATTCCACACCTGTCCACAGTGTCCCTTTAGGATACAGACAATCTAATGGGCAAGTAGATGGTGAAACAAGGCTTGCGGGCTGAGAGGAGATCATCAAAGTCAGTCTGGGGAGTCAGGGAAGACTTCTTGGAGGCGGTGACTTCTGCTCTGAGAGCAGAGTATGAATAGAAAGTGGTCAGGTGAACAGAGAGGAGAACTTTCATGCAGGCGAAAGAGTAAGGGTGGCATTTTCTGGAAACTGAAAGAAGTTGAGTAGCTCTGGGGCAGGAAGCAGAAGGGCTGGGAGGAGGAAGAGACAGGACCGCTGCCAAAGACTGCAGAGTGCCTCCTTGGGGCCACAGGGGCTTTAAAGGCATTTTTACAGCGAGGAGACGCAAGCAGACCTGCCCACGGGAAAATGCACTCTAGCTGCTGAGTAGGGGAGCGGTGATGCGGGGCCCAGGACAGGGATGGGCGCCGGACATCCGGGGCTGTTGCTGGAACTGGGGCGAGAGCGAGTCCCAGCAGGGCGGGAGCGCAGGCGGCTCTGCCCCAGGCTGTGAGAAGCCTGCAGGGGCTGCGGTTGGACGTGGGGCCTGTGCCGCTGGCTGATGGCCACACATCCTCTGAGACGGGAGGAGGAGGGTGAGCGTCGTGGCGTGAGAAGAGAGGATTCCTCCGTGGAAGGATCGCTAAGACAGGGCAGCCCCCGGAGGACAGTGACCGGCACTCGGCAGGAGGCGGGAGGACAGGAAGAAAGCTGTCCCCAGGCCCCAGGGGAGAGGCTTACCAGGGGATGGGGGATGGCCCAGAGACAGGGTGAACGGGTGCAATCATGGGATTCAACAACCCATTCGGGCTGGGCACGTGCCATGGCCGCAGGGCTGAGGGGAGGCCGCAGAGGGCTTGCGAGTGAGCAGAGGAGGAGGAGGAGAGAGAGCAGGAGAGAGCGCAGGTGCACTCTTAGATGAAGCATTTGAGGGGAGGAAAGCCAGGGCCGTGGGCAGTGAGCGCTATGCTGGAGTCAGCTCCATGCTTGGCAGAGGCTAGAGCCTTGAGCAAGCTTTCAGAACCACAGAAATGATCCAGGAGACGAGTGGCCAGCCTCCAGGGCCACAGGGGGGCACAACTCCTAAGGTACAATCAATATGGGCGGTTTGGCACCTCGCCAGCCTGGAGCTGCACAATAAGCAGCCAGCAGGGCATCAAGAAGTGTCCAGAGAGAGCAGAGCCCCTGGGCAGAGGCAGGGAGGGCAGGGTCAAAGGCCAAGGCTCTCAATGGGACAGGAATGCCAAAGGCAGAGGGTGGGGGTGGGGTGCCTGGCCAGGGGCAGAGGAAGGAAGGAGCATCTATCTTAGCAGGATGCTGTGGAGCCTACTTCCCCAATGATTTTGGTGATTTCTGGAGTAGAAGAGACATTTCCCTGGATTTAGGGTGGGGGAAGATATACAATGGGACAGGGAGGGGACCAGGACGTCAGGGCACATCTTCCAGGCCCAGCGATGGACCCCTTGGTGGCCCAATGCTAGGAATTGCTGGTGGCTCCAGCTTCAGGGCTGTGAGTTTTCTTTCTCTATCCTCGCCAGCCCCCTTTTGGGATTCTAGAAGGTCAACTGCTGGGCAGGAGGTCAGGATTAAGGAGGGGCCGAGGATCCAGACCACGCGGGGACTGAAATCGTGGGCCTCAGGCTTGGTGCTGGGAGGAACAGACCAGGGCAGAGGGAGCTGAGCCCCAGGGAGGGCAGAGGGCAAGGGACGGGGGTACCAGGAGGTCCGAGAACAGCCCATTGGAAATGTCCATGTGAAAGACTACTCTTTCCCACAAATAGGGGTTTTCCACATGGACCCTCAGTTTTCTTGTCTCTAAAGTGGGAACAATGATGGTCTGTACTTGTGTGCACACGCATGTAATAAGTCAGGCTGGCATGTGTATATGTGTGTGCACATGTGTGAGAAGTCAGGCCGGCAGGTGCATATGTGTGTTCAGGTGTGTAAGAAGTCAGGCGTCACTGAAACACTTGCTCCTGGGTCTCTGGAACTTGGATGTGACAACCGCTCTGATGGGTGGTGTACAGGTTGCCCAACGGGCCCGGGAACCAACCCCAGACTAGGAGAGTCGAGTTGGACCTCCTAGAAGTTCTCAAATGCTAAGTCCTGTGCAGTAGAGGAGACACCAGGGAGATGTGCTGGCAGGATATAAGAAAGGGCGTGGTGTATTCATTGGGCAAGAAGAAGATCCTGTGGTCTGGATCACCAAGTTTGAGAAAACCATGGTCATCTGTGGAGCTAAAGAGAACAATATGAACAAGACCATGAACAGGACCACGTAAACCATGTTGGGGATCTTAGAGTCTATTCAAAGGGTGGTGAGCAACAGTGCAATATTATAAGCAGGGAAGTGCATCGGTTAGGTTCTCCTTTAGAAAGATCACCCTGGCTGAGGAGGGGAGGAGGGATGGGAGTGAATTGCAGATTTGGTGGGAAGAAGAGAAGCAGAATGACCGGGCATTTTCACCTCAGTTAGGAACTGGGCAAGGACTCAGAGGAAAGGGAGCTGATCAGAGATATTTGCCAGGTAGAACTAATAAGACCTCATGGCCAATTGTGGGAGGGACAGGAAGGAGTGGAGGATGACACCCAGGTTCCCGGGAGCTTGGGAAAGTGAAATTCACGCGCTATCCTATGAGCTAAGGATTACAGAATGGATAGCATTTTGTGCAGGAAGAAGGCGAGTTCCGGTTTGGACCTGTGGAGTCCTGGATGCCCGTAGGCCACCTGAGAAGAGCAGTCTACGAATAATGGGTCTTCGGAGCTGACGTCCGATAGGGGAGTGTGGACTGGAGGGATGGATTTCTGGATGTCTTCTTGTCCAAAAGGGAAGAAGCTCCGTCCGATGGCTCCCACCGTCTCCTGTGCTGCAGAAAGAGATATTGTCTGCTGGGGACCCTTCATGCGGGAGAGAAAAACCCAGAAGTCTGGGGATGGGGACAAAAAGACACCTCAGGAAGCTTCCAGCAGGCACTATCAAGGGTCCTTTGGGGGTGGAGATGACAGTGCCACCACCTGTGCAGGGGTGCGGTTTCCAGGGGCACTCTGCAGTCCAGACATACACAGAAAGGAGGCAGACTGCAAGGAGCCCCTGGAGTCAAACTTTCCCCTGGCTACAAGATGTGGGGACCACGAGTGGCTGACACAAGAGAAAAGGAGCATATTTGAAAGTGCTGCCCGGAGAGCCACTGAAATGTTGGGACCCTTATCTTCCAGGCGGGGCCATCAGGAGCCTTAACAGGTGCAAGAAGTGACCAGAAACAAGGCAGTACTTTGAGGCTGAAGACATGAAAGGATTCATATATTGCTAAAAGGGTTCCACTTGCTCCACATGCATTTTATGCAGATTTGCCAGTGGGGAAATGGAAGAGAAAAGTGAGGACAGATTCCATGCGGGTTGCTGTCTTCTCTCCTCCCTCATAGCAGAGCCCTTGTCCCTCCACACGGCTGCGCATGGGGACTTAGGAGTGAGGGGACCCTCAGAGCTCAGTCCAGATCTTGGTTTGACACTTCACAGCTACACAACTTTGGCCAACTTAGCTGACGTCGCTGTCACTGCCTGAGCACTTGAGTGATCCCAGAGCACGATCAGATAGGTTACTGCTATTCCACTAATAATGACAATGCATGTCAGAGACCTGGCTGGGGTCCATGACCCCCGCTCCACCCCCTCCCCCGTCTGCCACACCAGAAATGTGTCGATATATCTAACTTCATGGTGCCCTGTTGTTCCCACACGTGCCACATAAGGCTACGATTAACCACTTCGGTACGGCGCTCACGGGCCGTGAAACCGTGCCCACAGCCGGCACTCACAGTCCGCACGGCAGTCTGTGCTGTGCATTGACGACGCATCCGCTTTGCTCTTGTGTGATGAGGAAAGCTTTGAAGCACTGAAAGCTTGTTTTACTTTACAGGCAGCTTTGCTTGTCATGTAAATCAGAATAGGTAACATATACATGTATGTTTTCACTACATTATTTTTAAATGTTCACAATTTTATTTTGATAAATGAAAAATTAGAAAAGTCATATCATGGCTGTCGGCCAAATTCGCTGTGCGCGTTCATCTGTGGCTGTTCACTATAGTGGACGCTGGTACTGAAGTGGTTAATGCGGTCGAGGAAGGCAGGGAAGCAGCTGCCACCCCAGAATCCAGTTTCACTTCCTTGCAGCGAGAACCCCACTGATCATGGCGTGTTTCAACGGGCTCTTCCTGGTGGCTATTCTCTCCCCAGACACCCAGAGCATCCTCTTTCTGGGCAAAATTGTTGACTCCAATAAGAAATGAACCCAAACCACAATTTACAAAGCAAACTGAACTAAAGTGTGCCAAACAGATAAACTGTATCCAACTGGGACTTGCAACACGTACAAGTTAAGTCCAGAGTGTATTAACTGCAGCATGTTCAGACCCCTGTGCTCCAAGATAAGGCCTCAGCCAACTATTCTACCAGTAACTCCACACAGATGCATGGGTTCCAAAGAAAGACCACTGACTACTCACCTAGTTTACAAACCCTGACCATGCTTTCAACAGCTAGAAGGGCTGAAGCAAGAATCCCAACCAATTGAGGTTTATTAGATCAGCTTTATGGAGTATCCGGGAAAAACACAAGCCCCAGATGATGCATCTGTGGCTGTTTATCTGAATAGGTTTTCAGGAGGTTTAGTATTTATACATTTCCTTAAAGGTAAGGGGACGGGGTGTGGATTTTGGAAAAGGGGCAGGTAGGCAATAGGGTGAATGTTTACATTCTTGTGAGACTTTAGTTAGAGCCCAGGAAATGGACATTTTACATAAGACAAGGTGATGTTTGAAGAGAAAACAGGAGTGGGGAAGAATCAGTTCTGCAGACATGTCCGGGTGGGTAGAGGAACGATGAGTCTCCTCTGGTCTCCATTCTGCCCCTGGAAGGATAAGCTCGGAATCAACATCATCAGTGTGGAATTGAACAGACTTTAGTTTTGGGAGCTCAACTTCGTGGCAGACCTGAAGTTGCAGTGGGCATGTCCTTGTTTATGGGCGTGCAGGAAGGAATTTCCTTATGAATGATCTGTGTGGCAGTCTTTTGTGGGCGCCTTAGCTTTCTGTGGGGCTATGGCTAATATGTAATGTTAGTAACAGCTGCTCATTTGGAAAAGGGTCTTACATGACTCAGCCTCCAGGCCTGACCTTCCCTTTTGCATAAGGAGTTTGGGGTTTCTGCAAATTTTTATTTTCCTTTACACATTCTTATCATCACCTGTAAACTGCCATAGACAAACTCCAGCCCATGAGACCATATAAGAATCTCCCTTAACAACCCTCTTCTGAGACGCTGCTGAGCTGTTGGGGTGGTGTTCTCCCTTGCTCAGAATGTTTAATAAACCACCTTTGTATGAAAAGAATGGGGCCGGGTGTGGTAGGTCACACCTATGATCCTAGCACTCTGGGAGGCCGAGGCGGGAGGATCACTTGAGGTCAGGAGTTCAAGACCAGCGTGAGCAAGAGCAAGACCCTGTCTCCATAAAAAATAAAATAAAAAAACAAGAAAGGAATGAAGTACAGACACATGCTACTACAGGGATGAATGTTGGAAACATTTTACTAAGTGAAAGCAGAGAGATACAGAAGATCACATATTGTCTGATTCCACTCAAATGCAATATTCAGAGTAGGTAAACCATAGTTGCAGAAACAGATTGGTGGTTGCCAAGGGCTAAGGAGAGGGGACAATGCGGGTGACAACTTAATGGGTGTGGAATCTCCTTTAGGGGTGATTAAATAATTTGAAACTACACAGAGGCGAAAGGTACACAACATTGTGAATGTACAATGTCACCAAATCGAGCACTTTAAAATGGCTAATTTTATGTAATGTAACATTTTATCTAAGAGAGGGAACAGAGAGAGAGAAAGAGATTAACTACATGTCATGTGTAGACCTTATTTGGATCCTGATTCAAACAAACTCACTGTTAAAAAAAATAAATAAATAAACCAGAAACCAGTTAGGGAAATAGTGACTTGATATTTGATAATTTGAGATATTGTTTTTTAAGGTGAGATATGCTAGTGTGGTTATAATATTTTTTTAATTTTTAGAGATAAAATGAAATGCTGTGTAGGAATGGCTTCAAAACTTTCCAAAGGGGAAAGGGATTGAAAGGTATCAAAAATGGTACCAGACTTACATTGAAAATAACTAAAGATGCTGATGGGCACATGGGAGTTCATTACCCCATTCTCTCTGTTTTTGTGTATGTTTTCATTTTTCCATAATAAAAAATTCAAACAAGAAAAATCCCTGAGGGCAGGACTGCGCCTTATTCCCCAGTGCTCAATGGATGCAGCCCCTCAGCATGCGGTAGGTATTCCACGGTGAATAAGCGAGTGAACGAGCGAGGGAATGAACGCAATGAACCTCATAGCAGATGCCCGCTGTGCTCTCCCCTTGAGTGAAGTCCAAGAGAAAGAATGGAAGGTGCTGGGACATCAACAGAGGTCATTGGGTGGGTGTTAATGTCAACAGAGTGAATGAGCACAAGAGAATAAAAATAAAGTCATAATAAACAAAACTTTGAGAAAATTAAATACAGCTCCGACCCAATTCCACATGTGAGCCCCACCCCTGTGCCCAATCAGCAGGTCACCTTTGTGCCATCCCTTCCTCCAACCCAGCTCAGGAAGGACAAGGCATTCCAGTTGCTAAGGTTTTGCAATACTCTATCTATTGAGTACATATTAACTTCTCTGTTCATTTAGTGGAAGGATCTATTGACTTCCCTGAAGAACTAGTGATTATATTATAACTAGCCATTATAATTAAAAAAGCACTGTTGCCAAAATGAATTGCTTAATCATGACATTCAAAAGGTCCTAACCGAAGCTCCCTGGAGGCAAGAACTATGACTTGGGCACCTGTGCACTCGGGTGATGAGCCCAGTGTCAACACACAGTCCCACGTGTGTTGGACGAAAGAAGAAGTCAGGAGAGGGTGCAGCACTGCTCCCATTAGCTCAGCCTCTTACTAATTTTCTAGAACATCCATGTATGTCACTGGACTTAACCTTCATGGCAACCTTGAGCAGCAAGGAGGGCAAGGGAGGAAACCGAGTCTCTGGAGAGTCCCAGGCAGCAAGTAGGTGGTGGAATGAAACTCACCCCTAGGACACGCCCCAAGCCCAAGTGGCCACCATGCTGCCCAGCGCCGCCTCCCTGCGTGGATTTCCACACATGGCTGATGGAGGGGCGGGTTGCTTTTCTTGGTTGGTTTGTGCTGAGGCTGGACATTGAGCCAAAGGCAGCCTCAGTTCAGTCTGGGTGAATCCCAGAAGTCCATCCTGTCTCAACCCTCCCCGCAGGCATGCACTTCTGTGCCAAGGGCGGTGCCGACCTGCTGAATCCTCCCAGCTCCTCCAAAAGCTCATGGACAACATTTGAGTTCAGGTGAGTGTAGGGTGGGGGGTGGGGTTGGATTCCCCTAACACTGCCACCCACGCTGGCTTGCTGCACTGGCTGTAAGTTACCCCATCATGACACACACACACACACACACACACACACACACACACACACACACACATACACACAGAGCTCTTGTGCTCCAAGAGCTGTGCATATAGGCCGCTGTCTGGAGTAGTGCTGGCTCACCCTGCCTCCACGACCTTGAGCATGCTCTTGCCTCTGCTGAAAGCCCCACTCCCCTTTCCAGCCTCTCTCCTGCTCCATCTTTCAGTGTCAGCTCAGGGGCCTCCTCCTCCAGGAAGCCTGCCTTCCTCGCTGAGCTATAATCAGCTCCCTGCATTTCCCCGAAATAGCTGGCAAGCTCCATCCAGGCAGGGCCTGGGCTGCCAGTCCCCCATGTCCTGCCGGCCAAATATTTGCTCAGTGAGTCGGCAAGCAAATGAGCAAGCTTCTCCCTGGGGCTCAGTGCTCTCACCTGTCCAGTGCTCAGGTTGGACCATGGAGTCCTCTCAGCTCAGAGAGGGCCTCTGGTGCTGCCACGTCCTAGCAATGTTTGCCAGCAAGACACAGTGGATCCCCGACCCAGAGAATGCGAGTGTGGACAGGACACTGGACACAAGGCAGCATGTCACCAGCCGGCCAAGCATCAGGCACCCCGCTGCAGGGATCTCTGCATGTCCATGCCACAGAGCAGGACAAGCCCCTAATGGAGCAGCTGTGTCTCATTCATGTCACGTCCCCAGTATGTAGCTCAAGCCCTGACACATGGCAGACTTCTAGTCTATGTTCGTTCAGTGAATGAATGAATGAATGAATGGTAACTACAATAAGGGAATGAAGGCACAAACTTTTCAACAAAGCCAAGATAGGCCGGGCACAGTGGCTCATGCCTGTAATCCTAGCACTTCGGGAGGCTGAGGCAGGAGGATCATTTAAGCCCAGGATTTTGAGGCTGCAGTGAGTTATGATGACGTCACTGTGCTCCAACCTGGGTGACATAGTGAGACCCTGTCTAAAATTACGAAACAAAACGAGCCAAGATATTCGCCAAAGCAGATTACCAGGCGAATGGACAGATGGAGGCCTGCCGGTGTTCTGTCAACAAATAAATTATAGGGAACAAATCCTCCAACTGACAAAGCTTTCCTGGTGGCCAATTTTCAGTTGATTCTTCCCTTTACGGATGAGGAAACTCAAGTTCAGAGCGGACAAACGTTGTCCAAGGTCACCTGGAAAATCAGAGGCAGCACTGGGGGTGTGACGATGATCAATTCTGACAATAATTAACCCAAACCCAGAGTGGACGTGTGGGGCCAAGCGGATTGTTCCGGGGGGAGCTGGGAAGGGTCCCGCGTTAGGTCCCCGAGTGTCAGAGAAATGCCTGTGCTCCAGCGGCAAGGCCGAAGCCCTAGAACGAAGTTCTCCAAGGGTGGCCCATGTTGTTTCAATAAATATTGGTTCAGTGTCCGCCCTGTCCTGAGCACTAGGAACTGAGCAATGCATGACACAGACAGACTATCTGTCCTCATGGAGCTTACCTTCTGGTGGGGAAGCCAGACAGACCTGTCCTACCACCCCAGACGGGCATCGGAAAAATTCAGCAATGTCAAGGTGGCAAGGGCAGAGTTGGGGCCTCTCTGGGGAGGAGGTGACTTCTGAGCAGAGATCTGCATGAAGGGAGGAAGTGAGCAGTGGAGAGGGCTGGCACAAGGCTGTTCTGGGCAGCTAACAGCAAGTGCAAAGGTCCTGCGGCAGGAATTAGCTTGGTATGTTCTAGAACAGCAAGAAGGCCAGGGAGGTTGAGGCAGAGGGAGGGAAGGATGGTCAGAGGTGAGGTCAGAAAGGTTGGCAAGGGCCAGGCCACGCAGGGCCTCCTAAGGCGTGGTGAGGAGTGTAGGGTTTCCTGCAATGCAACAGGCCCATGGGACGCCTCCTGCGGGGAGCGAATGAATCTGACTTACCTTCTAAAAGGGTCATGGTGGCTCCCTAAGTGGAGGCCTGGTGAGCCGGAACCACTAGAGGGGAGGCCTCAGGTCCTCTGGGGAGATAACAAGTGCCACTTTCTGGGGACCCTCTGTGCCAGGTCCTGGGCTGGGCTGCTCTGTGCAGGATTGTTTGATTTGCTACAGCCCTGTGGCATGGAGATTCTCAGCACCACACCACAGAGCGGAAGCCAGAGTCCTGGGAGGTAAAGCGACTTGCCTAAGGTTGCCGGGCTCACATGAGCAGAGCCTCGCACTGAGCCCGGGTCACCCGGACTCCTCCCTGCACCAAGAGGCCCCTCCCGCCCCTCCCCTGCTCGCAAGCTCCCTGCAAGTCCCAGACCAGGGACGAGAAATGGGGCTCAGGCGGGCTAAGTGAATGAATGGGTCAAGGTCATGCAGAGCTGGGGGCTGCTGGAGCCAGATTCCAAGAGGGTTCCTGCCGGAGGAGGGCTCTGAGTCTGTCAGGTGGGACCCACTCTCTGTGCGAGACAGGACGCAGGACAGGCGGGGAGGAGGGGACACGCTGGGAGCCCCCAGGAGAGGCAGAGGGAGCCTGAGACTCACTTGCACGGTGCCAGGCCCAGAGCAGGCACTCGGTGAATGTCATGTATTATTGCTATTGTTGTTGTTGCTGTTGTTGTCCTCCATGCCACTGCTGCTTTCAGACATGGACCCTAGAGGAAGGAGGCTTGGTGGTGGGTACTCTTCGGAGCACTCATGGCTGAGGCTCACTGTCTAGCCCTGTGTGACCAAGAAGAGTCTGATCTCACTCCGACCCCCGGGACAGCACTCACAGGCCTGCCCTGCAGTGCCAGGCAATTTCTCTGAACAGCATAGACTTCGCCTTCGGTCCCTACAGACAGCTGGCCTTGGACACCCCTGGAGAGAACATTCTCTTCTCCCTGCTGAGCATCTCCTTGGCCTTGGCCAAGCTTTCCCTGGGGGCCCAGGCCAGCAGGACCCAAAACCTGGAGCCTGGGGTTCAGCCTCGCCTCGGTGCCTGAGGCTGAGATCCAGGAGGGCTTCCAGGGTCTTTTACCCAGACTCCCCATGCAGGGCCCCCGGCTCCTCCTGACCACCGGCCAGCACAGATCCAGGGGCCCGTGCCCAGACGCATCGAGAGCCTGGTGGATGCCCGAAAACACATCGATGGGTACACAGAGAAGCAAACGCAGGGGAAGCTTGGGGCCTGGGTGAAGGAGCTCAGCAACGAAACCACAGCAGTTCTGGTGGGCCACGTGTGCCTCAGAGCTAAGAGGGTGTGGATCCAACGTGCATGTCCTTCCCAGAACCCAGGCTCCAACCACACACCCTAGGCCCCATCCCTCAGCATCCGGGAAGCCTCCCCAACAGACTTAGATTACAGAAGGCACTCAGTAAGTGTATGCCCCTGAATCCTTGAGGTCTTTGCTTGAATGCCTCCAGCAACATGGAGCTCATCCCCTTTCCATTTTAATGCTAGATCTTGAGTTTGTTTTTAAAGAAGAATTTTTCAAACTTCAGTGTGCCTAAGAACTTTGTAGAGAGCTTGTTTAAAATGCAGGTGTCCTGCACCTACCAGAAGTGATTCTGATTTGACCTTGCCATTGAAGAAGCCCCTCTTCCTTCCCCCCATAGGCGATTCTGCTGACAGAGGGCTGCAGTCTCCACTTTGAGTAATCTGTAAGCCTCCATTGAATTACACAGAGCGTGAATTCCCTTCCTCTGGCAGGTCCCAGGAGGATTAGAGCAGGAAGAGTCCTGAAGCAGGGAGTCCTTTGTTTTTTCCGAAAAGCTAATAGGCGGTGTGTTCCCACCATTGTTAATGCCTGATTGAGTTTTAATAGCCAGGGCCTCCTGACCCCACAGTGGCTCAGAAGCTGCTGCTGGCACCAGTGTCCAACTGTCTCCCAGGTCTCTCCCAGACCTTGACCTCCCCCCGCCCCCAGGCACCGAGTAGTTGGCCCTTCCTGGCCATGGCTTTCCGTGCAGAGATGGGAAGCATGCTGTTCCTGGGGAAGACTGTAAACCCACTGGTTCCCTCAGACATGCTGGACTCAGAAGGAACAGAACAGGAGACACTGACTGGGGGACCGAGTCAGCACTCACCCTGGTGACATCCCCAACCTACCTGGGATCCAGTTTCTTCACCTGGAAGTAGTATGCTTCAAATATTTTGAAGTGGTGCTGATGGCAGGTACCCTTGTCCAAGCCTCATGCAGCCATGGAAATAACCGCTGGCCCCCACTCCAGGGCGACTCTGTTGCAGAAATTGCAAACACCCGGGTGAAGACAGTAAAGACAACCCAGGGTGAGCCCACTGTGGATGGGCAACAGCTACCACTGGGTGACTGTGTACCAGGCACTTTATGTTTTATCTCAGTTTAAAATGACTTCCCACAGCAACCCAACGAGATTAAGTAATCAGGTGAACCATATGAAATTGCTTATATTCTGCCTTTTTTTTTAACCTACTAGAAAAAGGCAACTTCTTAAGATGCAACCTAACATCATTTCTCCCTTTCCATAGCTGCAGATCGGAGAATTAGGAGCTGTGGTCAAGCTCACTCAGCCAGCAGAGCTGGAAGGCAGTCTCCTCCGTTCTGCTGCGGCGCTGATTCTCACACTTGACCGTGAGGATGAATTCCCTGCGGATTGTGTCAAATTGCACAGATCTGGGATGGGGCCTACGGGCCTGCCCTCCCCACAGGGCCCCAGTGATGCCGAGGCTGCTGGTGCAGGGACCACGCTTAGAGCAGCAGGTACTAGATGCTCTTGGCCCCCGGGGTCCCAGGAGGGGCTAAGCTGATGTGGCCAGCAGGGCAGAGGAGGCGCTGAGCAAAATTTGGGCAACACCTTTGGAAGGCTGCAGACAGAGCTTGCTTTAGGGTGACCTATTAACGAGCAAAGTGGAGGAAAACAAGTGTCCTAAATAGAGACTCTGCCCATTCTAGGCAAAACATGGGTGTTTGCAGCTGTCGGTGGGTTATCCTGCAGGTTAGTGGCTGCAGCCTCGACCCTGGCTGTCAGCTGGCTCATAGTCCTGGGTCTCCAACTGCACATAAGAGGGGGAGCCACTCAGGCTTCAGGGCCAGGCACACCTGAGACCAAATCCCACAGCTGGGGCAAAGCAGGTCCACTGTACTCTGGTTGCCAACCTGACTGAGTCCGGTGAGACCACGCTCGAGTTACGTGCAGTGGATTACTGCTGACACAGGCGGCACGGCCCGCAGAAGGCTAGGCGTCCTATCCAGCTGCTCCCCCAAGGCTCTGGAAGCCTGCCCGGGACACATGGGGTTTCATCTGTGTGTGTCCACTTGCATCTCAGTTGAGGGACCCTAGAAAGATGTGCTCCCCCCCAGCCTGAGTTTTATACCCCAAGGGCAACATGACATCCTGGGCTAAAGTGCTGAAGGGCGTCATGTTTCCAGGGAGAATTGGAACTCAGTCCATGCTGTTCTGGCTGGTCCCTCCCTGTCTCAGGAGGTTGCCTTCCCAGCACACTCTAGTTGTTCTTGAGAAGTGCGAGTGAGAAAAGGGACAGGACTAGGTCAGTCCAAGGCCACCTGGAGAAGTTCCCTGCACATGGCTCTCACTAGGTGCCCATCCTAGAGCAGTAACGAGGACAGCTGGCAAACATGAAGCCACACAGTGTGGGGCAAGGGGCAGGGCCTGTGCCATCCCATTTAACCTTCATTTTCCATGCCACATTTACCGCCAGAGATAGAACTTGTTGGGTTTTTTCCCTTCTTCAGTGAGAAGGTTACACAAAGCATCACTGAGTCAATACAGTGAGCCTCCCCCAGAAGAGGTGAGCCCTGGGGACACTGAGGTGCCCCCTGAGAAGGAGCAGTGAGCAGCCCCCAAGTACAGGACAGCAGGTGTCTCACCTTTTGATTTTTGCAGGTTTGCAATGGGGATCCCAAATTCTAATGCCTATGGGAGCTAGGTGGGCAGTAGGCAGAAATTGGGAAGAAAACAACAGCACAAGTTCAGCAGGAGATGTAGCTGAGCTTGGCCTGGGGGAAGGAATTAGGAGTGGTGGGGGCTGTGGTGAGTTCAGGAGCAGGTGCCCAGCGGTTGGCTGCTGTGACAGTGGCTTAGACTAGACAGAAGCTTAAATTTCGCCTGCACGTGAGTGTGAGCTGGCACAGCATCTCTGCCTCATCCAGGCATTGGGAGCCCAGGCTGATGAGTTTTGGGTCTTCCCTCCCTAGTGTGTGGTTTGCAGTAATATTATCGGTGCTATGCAGATAGCCCAGCGCAGAGCCCTGCCTCTGGACATCGGCTGTCTACTCGCTCACTGCCACACGAGTTCACCCCCAGATATGAAAAGACCCAAAGCAAAGACCCAAAGCAACTTGTATTCAACAGCGGCATTAACCAAGTTCTAGTCTTTGCAAAGGGATTCAGCCCTCAGGCCTGGTAAAGGAGCCCCAGGGGAACAGGGCCCTGTGTCTCTTCCCTGATGTATCTGCAGCACCCAACCTGGCCAACAGAAAGTGCTGGATGAATACTCATGTGAGGCTACACTCCTAGCAGGCATGATTTTAATCCCCACCTCTGGGGTCAACAATGCCCTGTGCCTTGAGTGTCCCAGATGAAATGTGATCTCCTTGCACTCCATCCTACAGGGTTGCAGGAGGATCCATGTTGACCATTTGGTGGCTCTTCTCCGGGACTGTCCAGGCCAAAGTTCATGTTGTCCTGCATGGGGTGGTCTTCTATCTTCAGAGGCTAAGTCACTCCTTGTCCAGGCCTGCAGGGTCCTTTCAAGCCAGCCCCATATTTCACTGGAGACCTCAGGCCATAGCTCTAGATTTTGGGCCATTTTTACCTACCCCTGTGTGGCCCTATCCAAGACCTAGTCACCATGTGGGCCACTGTGGAGGAGTGACTCAATGCATCCCACCTCCTCCCTTCCGGGTTTAAGGGAATCTCCCCTCTGTTTCTCTGATCTGGCCAAGCCCTGACCTGTACCTACACTCTGAGGGATGATCTGGTCCGACCCGCTACTGTGAGCCCAAGCACCCACAATGCCAAAGCCAGGAGGGGACTCTCTGGCTGTCTGGCAATGTGGCTCTCAGTCCTGTGACCCCAAATTCCTGCAACAAGAAGCTCAAAGGCTGGCCCACCTTCTAGGTAGAGCAAGCAGGATAGCAGCCCATGTAATGTTGGCTAGGTCCTCCTGCTGCACACAGGTGAGCCGAACGCTGCCCCTGCCCTGCCCTGCCCTTGAAGAGCTCACGGCAGAGGGGAGGATTCTGCTGTGCACAACTGGCCAGAATGCAGGACACTTGTGGCTATGACAGAGGAGCAAACAAAGGACAGCTTTGGGTTCAAAAAGGATGAAGGGAGCAGGGTTGCCAGCCAGAAAGACCCTTGGAGCCAGGGGTAGTAGGTGAAAACCTGATGCGAGCCATTAGCTGTGTGACTATGAGCAAGTGACTTGGTCTCTCTGAGTGTCGGTCCCCCCATCTGTGAAACAGAAGCCATAACGAGGCCTACCACCTGCCAGGTGCAGTGTCAGAGCTTGACACTGTGAACAAAATTTTTCTGAAGGAATTTAGAGGAAAGAAACTTTATTCCAGTATCGTTTGCAAACTGCAGAGGCACAGCCCTCAGTGTAAAACAAAGGTGCATTCCAGACAACAAAGGTTGGGTTTGTCTTTTGTACAGAAAGTTCCCACCTGGGCTCCCACTTATGCAAATGAAGGATTCAAACTTGCTTAGTTCTGATTGGTTGACGTTTGCTGAATTCTGATTGGTCAATGGGGGTCACAGCCTATTGGTTGGTTCAGGCGACACGCACTGGAATGGGCAGCTATGAAACTCCCAAAGTTAAACCGACTTGAGGGTTTTCCAGGAACTCGGAGTACCTGTGCTACCTCTACTCAGCAGATGGCTACTTGGCTCTAATTTGAATTGGGGCCCAGATAGTCACTAAGGACCCATCCCGAGGGATTGGCTCTTTCAAGGTCATATATTCATGGGGTCCTCACACAGCCGTATGCTCCTTGTACTGGACAGCTGAAGAAACTCAGGGACAGAGAGGCCAAGTAACTTCCTTCTCTGAGTCCCCTAAATGGAAGTGACGTCTGCCCCCCGAAGCTCATAGCACCCTCCCCATGCCTGCAGATCCCGGAGACCTCTGCCCTGTGCATTTGGTTTTGGCGTTGTGCCTCTCAAGAGACCAGACTGTGTCTAAGCCAGTTCTGGATCTTTCAGGTCCCCAAGGCAGTGGCTGGGCCGGGGGGTGGGCGGTCAGCGTCTGGCTGGCTGGAAGCCCCAGCAGACCTGGGCTATTCCAACATCAAGAGCAGAGGACAAAGACTGAGGGAGAGGAGTGTTTAGACAAAGTCATTCCCCGTCTTACACACACACACACACACACACACACACACACACACACACACACACACGCACGCAGGGCAGGCTGGGGCAAGAGGAAAAGCAGAGCCCCCGGGACCTGGCAGAGAAAGGCAGTAGGGAGACAGGAGAGAAAATTTCACAGACCCCCAGAGCAGCGCAGCAGAAATTGCTTCCAGAGGTAGTCTGGAGCTGGCCCCCCTGGCCCCTGCAGCCCTGTCACTTAGCAGGTCTAGAGGTCCCCTTGCAGCTGCCAGGACCGGGAGGAGGGAGGGCGGGGAGGGTGGACAGGGCGTGCTGGAGAAAATCTCACCAAACCAGGCTTGGCATCCGGGCCTCTGACGGCCCTGAGCTGGGGGAAGGGGGGCAGAGAAAAGTGGTCCAATATGGTAGTCTGCTTGCACCCCAGATGCCGTCTGCTCGTTAGAGAGGCCGGGTGGGTAACCTGAGAGCCTCGAAGGTGTGGCCCCCAAGACCAGCAGGCTCTCCGCTCTGCACAAGGGGGCTCTGCCCGCTGGGTCCTGGGTTGGCAAAACTAAACACAGAAAGCTGGAAAGCTGCTCTGGAGGAAATGCATCGTGAAGCAAAGCGACCCAGCCCAATCTCTCTCTGACTTTCTCTTTTTTCTTTTATTGTAGTAAGGACATTTAACATGGATCTACCCTTTAACACGTTTTTAAGTGCTCAATACAGTATCCTTAGCTATATAGGCACAATGCTGTATAGCCACGCTGCTATGTAGGCATGAGCCTATCTCTAGAATGTATTCATCTTGTATAACTGAAATTCTGTGTCTGTTGAATAAAAACTCATTCCCCCTCCCTCCAGCGCCTGGCAACCACTCTTTTGCTCCCTGCTTCTATGAGTGTGGCTGTTTCAGATACCTCATAAAAGTGGAATGCAACAGTACTTGTCCTGTGACTGGCTAATTTCCTCCAGCAAAATGTCCCCCAATTCCATTCGTGTTGTCACATATTCCAGAATTTCCTTTTTAAAGGCTGAATAATATTCCATTGCACACATATAGTGAAAAAACAACCTGCAGAATGGGAGAAAATGTTTGCAAACCATATATCCAATAAGGGGTTAATATCAAAAATACATAAGGAATTTCTACAACTCAATAGCAAAAACAAACAGCCTGATTAAAAAAAAATGGGCAAAGAACTTAAATAGACATTTCTCTCTAAGGAAGACATACAAATGGCCAACAGATATATGCAAAGATGCTCAACATCACTAACAGCAGGGAAATACAAATCAATACCACAGAGATATCACCTTGTTAGGATGGCCAGTGTCAGAAAAACAACAGAAAGCAAGTATTGGTGAGGGTGTGAAGAAATCGGATCCCTAGTGCACCGTTGGTGGGAATGGAAAATTGTGCAGCTGCTGTAAAGAACAGGGTGACCATTCCTCAAAAATTAAAAATAAAACTGCCATATGGGCCGGGCACGGTGGCTCATGCCTGTAATCCTAGCACTTGGAAGGCTGAGGTGGGTGGATCGCTCAAGGTCAGGAGTTTGAGACCAGCCTGAGCAAGAGCGAGACCCTGTCTCTACTAAAAATAGAAAGAAATTAGCTGGACAACTAAAAATATATAGAAAAAATTATCCCGGCATGGTGGCGCATGCCTGTAGTCCCAGCTACTCGGGAGGCTGAGGCAGGAGGATCCCTTGAGCCCAGAAGTTTGAGGTTGCTGTGAGCTAGGCTGACGCCACAGCACTCACTCTAGCCTGGGCAGCAGAGTGAGACTCTGTCTCAAAAAAACCCAAAAAACAAAAAACTGCCATATGATCCTGCAATCCCACTTCTGGGTGTTTATCCAAAAAGTTCAAAGCAGGGTCTCAGAGCTTTGCCCTCCCATGTTCACCAGAGCACCATCCACAAGAGCCGAGACGTGGGAACAGCCCACAGTGTGGACGGGCGACAACTTCCTCCCATTCTTCTTCTTTTTCAGCCTCCACCCTCTGTCGGAGAGGGGAAGACTCCCAAGAGCACCTACCCCTGGGGTTTCAAAACCTTCTTCTCCGAGGTGAGGACCGGGGAGGACTACCGTGCAGAGGGGACAGGTGGGGGGCACTGGGTGTCCCCGCCCTGCTCCAAGCTGTCTGGCTCTGCTCCCCACTGTTGCAGTAAGATTTCAACTGAGGAAAAGGGTGAGCTGCTAAAACACTTAAAATGTAAGCCATTCCTAATCACTATACTCTATACCTTACTATTTCCGCAGAGAGGAGAAAGTGGCTGTCAATGTCCCCGGGCCTCGTGGCGAGTGGACAAGAACCCAGCCTGGGCACACGGGCCTCTGGGTCCTCTCAGGAATGCTGCCTCTCTCGAGCTCTGTGACCCTGGCCAAGTCGCTGACCGGCCCTACATCCCTCCCTTGTGGAGTGGGAAAACATAGCCAGAAGGCGCTAGCTCACTCTCATCTTCGCTCAGCCAGGGACACCTGGGTTCCTTCCTCTCACTCTCCCACAGTCGCCTCAGGTGCTCAGCATGGGCGTGGGTCTGAAACAAGGTTCCCGGCTTTGGCTGCACAGTGAAGTCCTCTGGGAGGTTTCTAAGTGATACCGACTCCCGGGCCTCACTGACACGGTCTGGAGCAGGCCTGGGCGCCTGTGGTTTTGTCAGTTCCCCGGTGATTCTCTCGGGTAACCGGGCCTGAGAACCACTGCCCCAGCTGAGGCTAAGCCCTTTCCAGTTCTAAAACTCCGTGGCTGGTCTCAGCTTTATTCCAAAAATCTGTAATGAAGCACCTAGTATGTTTGGAGCGCTGTGTTAGGTCCTCAGCCCAGAAATGTTTTTATTCATTTCACTCCCTGGGAAATGCCCAATGTGGCTTCAACTGGGAGTTTTCCAACAAGCTGCTTTTCTTTGCCTAATATTAAACTGCCTCCATCTTGGCGACTTTCAAATAAACTAACTCTGTAAACAGTAACCATATAGCTCAAGTTCTTTGCCCCACAGTCTACATAGGTTAAAAGAGAGAAAGAAAATGTCTCTGGGGCTGGGCACAATGGCTCACATCTATAATTCTAGCACTCTGGGAGGCTGAGGCGGGAGGATCACTTGAGGCTCAGAGTTTGAGACCAGCGTGAGCAAGAGTGAGACCCCATCTCTACAAAAAAGAAAAATTAGCCGGGCATGGTGTTACATGCCTGTAGTCCCAGCTACTTGGGAGGCTGAGGAAGGAAGATCACCTGAGTCCAGGAGTTTGAGGTTCTAGTGAGCTATGAAGACACCACTGTACTCTAGCCTGGGCGACAGAGTGAGACCTTGTCTGGATAAAAAAAAAAAAAGGAAATGTCTTTGGGCAACTCTAATTTGCTCTTATGTGGACATTGAGTCATACCTATTCTACTCTATCTTTGCCTCCAATTTAATAAATTGTTTTCTTTTCATTTTGTGTTCAACATGGAGTCGATTTAATAATTTTGAAAAAAGGAGTTAGAGAGATTATAACTTTCACATATACAGAAAAAGAGAAGGAGGATAAAGAAGGAAAAGGAGAATAAGAAAAAGAAGAGAGAGAAAAAGGAGGAAGAGGATCAAGAAGAAGAAGAAAAAAAGAAGGAAACAAGAACTTCTTGTATGCAAAAGCAAAGATGATGGCAAATACAACATTCAAGTCCAAACTCAAGAACTATGGAAGCTCTGCATGGAAGGAAAGTGCTGAAGAACATAAAGACTTGAACAAATAGAAAAGCACATCATGGCTTTGGGTAGGAAAGTTCAGCATCATAAAGATGTTCGTTCTTCCTAAGTTAGGATATAAATCCAACAGGAACTCAATAAAACAACAATAGGGATTCTCTGTCTTACAGACAAACACACACACACACACACACACACACACACACACACACACAGGAGGGCAGGCTGGAGTAAGAGAGAAACAAAATTATTTTAACTAAACAAGATGATTCTAAAATATATATGAAACAATAAGTAACCGACAATGGTCAGTAAAATTCTGAGAAAAATAAAAACTACTGAAGGAGGACTAGCCCTACAAGATATCAAAACATATTCTAAATCCTAGCTCTCTGGGAGGCCGAGACGGGCGGATTGCTCAAGGTCAGGAGTTCGAAACCAGCCTGAGCAAGAGCGAGACCTCGTCTCTACTATAAAATAGAAAGAAATTAATTGGCCAACTAATATATATACAAAAAATTAGCTGGGCATGGTGGTGCATGCCTGTAGTCCCAGCTACTCGGGAGGCTGAGGCAGGAGGATCGCTTGAGTCCAGGAGATTGAGGTTGCTGTGAGCTAGGCTGACGCCACGGCACTCACTCTAGCCTGGGCAACAAGTGAGACTCTGTCTCAAAAAAAAAAAAAAAAAAAACATATTCTAAAACCCTACTGATAAACTATAAATAATAAAATTATATTTTATTAATTATAAAACAGATAACTAAAACTATATGGCACGTGAATAGAAATACTGATAAAATGGAACAAAAATAAGAAATCTCTAAATAGTCCCAAATGCATAACGGAATTTAGAATATGATAAAGAAGGTATTTCAAATCAGTAGAGAAAAAGTGGATTCGGCCTTAAGAGAGACAGTGACATTGTCATCTGGAAATTAAAAAATGGACCCGCGATTCTTGTGAGTAATCACTGGCGCTGTTCCCGAGTCTTTCAGTTCTCCTCTCCTTCTGACCCCGTGGTCTGCCTTGATCCGTGAACTGTGAGCAGAGCGCGTCATGTCTAGGAGGGAGCCTTTAGGAGCCAGGGCGTGATGGACCGCCTCTCTATGTCTGCTGCAGCGACCCGCAATGTCCCAGTGATGCGCATGGTCAGCCCGGGGCCCTGAGCCTCCTGCTAATCAGAGTAATTAGCCTCCTGCTAATCATGAGTAATTGCTTACTCATGCCTAACATGAGTAAGCAATTAGTCCTTGCTGTTTTCAACTGTCGAGACACGTAGGTTCTTTGTCACTGCAGCGCACATCATCTTAGCCTAACGGATGCATTCACTGCACACACCGAGGTAAATCTCAGGCAAAGACTTAAATGTGAAAAACAAAACCTAAAAGTACGCAAAGAAATCATGAGAGAACGATTTGAAGCCTTGGCATAGGAAATACCTACGAAATAAAAACCCAAAAGCCATTTTTGCAAAGATTAATAAGTTTAAATACTTAAACAAAAACTCTGCATGACAAAAACTACTGTAAACAGAGTCAAAATGGAAGGGAAAACTGGGGGGTACACTTACAGCTGATAGAAAGAGGATTCATTTTATGTATGTCTAAAGAGTTACTACTATTTTTCAATAAGAAAAAGAACAATAACTCAATATAAAAAGGGCAAAAAATATTACTTTGATTGTTGCTAATAAAGCAAATTAACTCAGCTCTTAAATGTGTAAAAATGTAATTAACCTCACTTAGATTAGGAGAAACACAAACTAAAACTACAAGTGAAAGCTCCGTTTCACCTGTCAGATGGGTGAAGATTTTAAAAAATGATTCTGTATTGAAAGGAGCGTGGGAAACAAAGACTCTCGCATATTCCTAGGCAGACATAACTTGGAGCAGCCTCTGTGAAGGAATACCTGATAATATCTCTCAAAATTAGAAATGCACATATTCCTTGACCTAGAAATTCCATTTCTAGGCATCTGTCCTTATATAGGTGAGAAATGATACACATACAAAGCTATTCATTGCAGCATCATTTGAAATTGGGGGAAAAAAGGAATTGTAAAAAAGAAAGAGAAAGTAAAAAGAAAACAACCCAAATACTCATCAATAAAAAAACTGTTTATATAAATGCCAGTCCATGCATATAATAAAATGCGATGCAGATGAAAAGAATGAGTGAGCCCTCTGTGATTCTTTGTGATCTGATAAGGAAAAATCACCACAATATATTAAGTACACAAAAAGAGCAAGGCGCAGAACAGTGTGAATATTGTGCTACCTTTTATGTACAAATAAAATATTTCTGGGAAAAAATGTTCAAGCTACTTACAGCATATTGGCCTCGGGGGAAGGTTTGGAGGAAGGTTTGACTGTATTCCTTTAATTAATTTTGAATTTCGAACCATGTAACTATATTACCTATTCAAAAACAACTTTAAATAAGGGAGAGAACAAAACACTCTCTGGATATAACCAGCCCTTCTAGGGTTTCCCAGCACAAGACCACAGCTAGGACCCATGACACGATGAAATTAAGTGTTTACTTGTTTTAGAGTATTGGAAACAATTATGTAGCCCTAGACACATCTGAAATCTCATACCAAGAAGATTCAAGGCAATTGGCTAATAAAAGCCCTTTGTGTTGAGCTTTATATATTTGAGAATTGGAAGACTTTTCTTCAGAAAAGCCTAAGACCAAAATTTTTTAAAAGGTCAATTCTAATTCCATTACAATAAGTTTTATTTTCCCTAACTAAAGCCATCAAATTGCTCCAGAATGGCAAATGTATTTTATATCCTCTTATCTTAGATAGAAGATCCCATAAAGATTGCACTCACAGCTTATCTCCCAGCAGAGAGAGCCAATAAAGGTCTTTGCCCAAGTGCAGACGGTTCTGTCCTCTTGAACCACTCATTACATGGTAAGAAGGAAATACCAGTGTGAGCTCATTTGGGAAGAGAGATGACACATGAAATACCTGTGACGCTTCAACCCTACCTTGCGCATGCTCGGGAGGTTGTGCCTTGCGTCAGCATGAGAAGGAGCCTAAGAATCAGGAAGACCAGTGGGGTGCGGTAGCTCATGCCTGTAATCTTAACACGCTGGGAGGCCGAGGCGGGTGGTTTGTTTGAGCTCAGGAGTTCGAGACCAGCCTGAGCAAGAGCAAGATCCCCCATCTCTACTAAAAATAGAAAGAAATTAGATGGACAACTGAAAATGCATAGAAAAAATTAGCCGGCCACGGTGGTGCATGCCTGTAGTTCCAGCTACTCGGGAGGCTGAGGCAGGAGGATCACTTGAGCCCGGGAGTTTGAGGTTGCTGTGAGCTAGGCTGATGCCACGGCACTCTGGCCCCGGGCAACAGAGTGAGACTCTGTCTCAAAAAAAAAAAAAAAAAAAAATTCAGGAAGACCTAGATTTGAGCCCACACTTTACTTAGGGATTTACTCAGAACTCGGGATCTCTGTCTCCCCATGCAGAACTCTGTCCTCCCCTAACTGCCTGCCTGTCCATGGATGAACTGGTGAGATTTTAATCATGCAGGTAATATTTTTGGAAGCCTGACATGCAGTGGGCTACATCCACTTCCCACTGTTCACCTCGTCCCCCTCCTTACATGGAAGCGTCTCTTCTCCCGGTCCATTTCTCACCTTCCCCACCTGCCGCCAGTTCCCAAGATACATTCCAGAATGAATGCATCACATTCAAAGATGTTGCTCCGTTGTCTTTCTCTTGGAAGGTATGTCTTATTACCTGCCCTGGCCTGGTAACGTTGCTCTCCCACCAGCTCTCACCAGCCCTTGCTGAGAAAGTCCTAGTCTCTTTTGCCAGGAAACTTGTACCTAAAGCGAGTCAACATCCTGCCACGCTGCTTCCTAAAGGGGCTGCCTCCAACTCGGGCCCACTCCTTGCTGAGCTTACAAGCCTAAGCTGAGAAAGAGTCATTGACACAGAACCTCGCATGGCTGGAGAGAGAAAGTGGTCACCCCAAAGGATCTCTTTTCCTGGTGTTGCTTGAGAGACATTGAACTGCGGCAGCTGTTTCATCTCTGGAACCAGAAGTCCTGCAGAGGGAGACAGAGGGCCCTGGGAATGTTCCTCCTGGTGGAGAGAGGGTGCTCTAGGTGGGCACAATGTCTCTCCACGGTGTCTGTCATGGGGAAGAGGGACCGGATTGGTTCCAAGGGGACTTGTGGGGAGAGGTAAGGCCCAGAAGCAGAAGTGCTTTCGAATGGTCAAGGCTGCTGCACAAGGGAAGGGGTGGCTTGGAAGTGCAGTAAATATCTCTTCCCTGCATGGTTTCAATCCAGGACTCAACAAACGTGTATTGGAGGTGTTCTAGAGATGGCTTGTAATGTGAGGCGCTTAGTACCTACTTCCTAAGAGCTGGTATGAAAGTTAAAGAAAATGAAGCCCAGTTGTGGTGGCTCACACCTGTAATCCCAGCACTTTGGAAGGCCGAGGAGGGAGGATTACTTGAGCTCAGGAGTTTGAGATAAGCCTGAACAACTGAGCAAGACGCCAACTCTACAAAAAAATTTTTTTAAATTAGCCGATCGTGGTGACACACACCTGTAGTCCTGGCTACTCACGACAAAAAGCAAAAACAATAAAATAAAATAAATATGATGCTCTGAGTCACAGCGATGAACCACAGTTACTGTGGCAGGGTAATTAACTTACATTTTGTCACCTTTGCATCTCCCCTAACCTTCTTCAAGAAGTAGCCAGGACTAAGTTTTGTTTTATTTTATTCTTTGGCAGTGGGGAGAAGGGTGAAGAATATTTGTATTTTAAGATTGAATGCAGAAAATTATGGTGTTGGAGAAATAAGATGGGAGCAGAGAGAGCAGAAAGAAGGGAAGAAGTTTCCCAAGGCTGGGGACGAGGGGGTGCTTTGAAGTTCCACTGGGAATGAGGACCTGAGTCCTGCTTGTCGGTCACCCAGAGGGACACGAATGGCTGTCAGATGGCCCGAGTTCCCTAGCCTCAGCAGGAACACCCGTTTCCAAGCTTCACACAAAAGTAGTAGAACCACTTGCCTTCCAGGAAGCCACTTGCATCATTCGGGGTGCTTTGGGCTGCAAGTAATAGGAAACGCAAACATAGAATAGTTTCACAATAGAAAGATACGTTATCTTGCGTAACATAAGTCCAGTGAATCATTCCATCTGCTAACTGCCTGTCTCTGGGCAAGGCCGCTTCCTCCCATGGATGCCAGGTAGCTGCAGCAGCTCTGGCAGTCACTCCCAGATACAACAACATGCAGGAGAAGAGGACCTTCTCTTTCAGATGTCTCCGTTCTAGGAGCAAAGAACCCTTTCCCAGGGTACCCAGGAGACTTCTTATTCCCCATCTTACCCTGCCATGGCAGGGTGAGATGCAGAGTCTAGAACCATCCCTGGAAAGAGATTGAGATGGCAACAAGAGATTCCCACTAGAATGGACACTGGAGAGTCAGGTGCCAAGACCCAGATGATAAAGGTGTGGACAAGGAGCATTCCAGAAGCATCATCAAGACAGAAGAATTGAGGATTGTCTACAGTTTAAAGTGGTCTGCATAAGCCTCCCGCATGCTTAAGCTATGCAGGGCAAAGGAGTAGCCACCCACACGCATTTCTTAAAAATGATTGGTAATGACTTTCCCACCAACTGGATAGGGGCTCAGAGCCAGACTAAGTTAAATTTAAGAACATAACAAAATGTAACATTTCTTGTACACCTGAGTTGGTGGGATAAAGTAAGTACCTACTACAGTGTTGTTTTACTACTATTATTATGTTAATATAAAGCGGAAGATGCTGCTTTTCTGAAGTCCAACCCCGCTGACTGTGTGACATGGACTCCCCCACCCACAGGACTCTCGGGCTCTGTCTCACCCCGGGGCTGAACCTGCCTGTCCTCAGCTGTTTCTGCCACTCCACTCCACTGTGGAGTGCTGCTCCACTCCACTCTCATCTCTGGAAGTCGCAGCCTCCGTGGGGTGTCCGCAAGGATCATATAAACTCTGATTTACACACTCTGAGCCCCAAAATATCAACTAAATTAACCGTGTAAGGTGGATGCCATCCACTTTGAGGATTTTTTTTAACTCGTAATTTTATGCAGCCAAGGAAGAGATTCATTGAGAGTTATCAATCCCATGTTGTGCATAAGAATACAGCAGTTAATTTAAGCATATATGGTGCAAGGACGGCTCCTGTTACGGGGCTGACTTGGGCCCCTTCCCTCTCACTCACTGCAGACCCTCTGCCACACGACTTGGCGCTGTCATCCTCATCCTTCTGTGCTCGCTGCCGTCTACCAGAGCCCCCGCGAGCAACCAAGTCCCATCAAGTGTGCCTGGAAACACTAGCGTTCCTCCCAAGTGGAAAGTGACTTGAGGCTCCACCTCCCTTTCGTATGTCCCTTAAAATGGAACGCCTACTTGCTATAGGCTGAGTTCTGGCGCCCCCTGCCCCGAAATTCATATGTTGAACTCCTAACCCCCAGCACCTCAGAATGTGACTGTATTTGGAAATAGGGTCTTTAAAGTGGTAGTTGGAATGAAGTCAGTAGGGTGGGCCAGCACCCGATAGAATGGTGTCCTTAGGAGAAGAGGAGACCGGGACACAGGCAGGCACACAGGGAAGACCATGTGAAGACTCAGCTGTAGGAAAGCAGCCTGCTGTGGCAAGAGTGATGCCATCTTGGAGCAAAACCACCACGATGACCAATGTTTGGCTCCGATGTTCGACACCTGCAAACCAAGGTGTTCAGGGGCATAGATAACCCCTCATAAAGATGTTTACTTAGCCTTCCTAGTGGTCACAAGTTTTTCAAGGAAGTCTGAGGTGTGACCAGCTGTATGTATTTTACCAAAGAAAGCTTCCAAATAAGGGCTGGAGGGACAGCGTGGGGATCCACTGTCCCTCGGCTGCCTGAGACACGGCTTCTGTTCATAAGTCTCTATTAAGTGCTTCTTTCTGAGAAACTGGACTCGTCATCTCCCTTGGCCTTTGGGGGTAGGTTTGCATACACCTGCTCACCGAGGAACAACAGCCATCTGCAAGGCAAGGCGAGAAGCCTTGGAAGAAATTGGCCCTGCTGATACCTTGGTCTTGAACTTCCAGCCTCCAGAACTGTGAGGAAATAAATGTCTGTTGTTGAAGCCGCCCATGGCATGGCATTTTGTTATGGCAGCCCTAGCGGACCAAGATACTGCTGTGATTCACCCCCTCCACAAATACATTACACTAGAGGCCATCTCCTTGTCTCCTCCTGCAGTTTGAGGCTGGTTTGCCTGTTGGTGGCTCTCTCTGATGTGTGTCTGGTTTGTTCTAGCTTGCTTGCTTTCTTCTTTCTTGCTTCATTTTCTTTTCTTTTCCCTTCCTCCCCCCCTCTCTTTTCCTCTTTCCCTCTCTCTCTCATGCAGAAGCAATGAGTAGAGCTATAGGATCTATAGCATTTGGCAAAAAGTAAACAGGCAGAAACTTCACTTCCTAAAAGGAACTAAAATTCATCCCCAATGGGTAGTTCGTGGACACTTCCTGTGTAACACACTGAACTTCCTCTTGGCACTACTAGTTCAGAGCCGAGCCTGTTTAAGTCACTTTGTACCAATATTATGAATTTATTCATGGGCAAGTAACTGAACGATATGTTTTCAATGTCCTTCCCGTCTTCTGAGCCCATGATTCAAAGGGATTTTGGGGGTGCTGAATCAGATCACATGATTAGAGTGTCTCACAGAGCCCAGCATGGGGTAGGCTCCATAAACTGTGGCTGTTGTTATTGCTGTTACTATTTTTACCTCGCATTTGTGCCACCCCTAGAGACCTCGCACGCAGTAGGGGCCTCAGCAAACATATTCCAACGGTTTCCAAGAAAAGATCGCCACCTGCTTCTCATCATCTCCTTCAGCGCCTCCAAAGTAAGGTAAACATGCCAAACGACTTCCACAAACCAACGGCGTGACATTTTTATCCTGCACGGTTATGGAAAACCACCTGCCGCGTTGAAGCAGTGCCCTCGTGTGCGTGCAGCGTTTGCCTCCAAATTCTTCTTTGATGTTGAGTCTTGACAAATTCAACAGGAAGTGGAGCAATAAATAAAAAGTTGCTAAACCAAGGAAAAAACATCCTGTACCGAGGGTAATCCGAGCGTCGGTGACATTCTCTAGCACAATGGGAAGCAGCCTCGCCCAGAAGTGCTCCGGGACTCCGCGCTCTGCCCAAGAATCCTGTTCTCAAGGCTTCTGCTGCGGCTCAGGCCCCACCACCCACTCCGGGGCTTCCTCTTGCCCTTTGCAACCCCGGTCCCCCGCCCCCTTTGGCACAGCTGGTGCCAGGTGCAGGCCTGTGGGGGTGACATCCAGACAGAGAGGCCCATTCACGAGCTGGCAGAAGTCAGCTCCTAAGCCCAAGCCACACAGACCCCGGGCCACAGGTACACGGGGCTCTGGAGGTAGGCACACTGGCTATATTCAAACAGTTTGGCCCTTAAGGCCTGAGTAAACATATTTTATAACCCCCGAATTAGGAAATTACGAATGGCTCTATAAATATTAAACTATACTTCATTGGAAATAAATGACCTTTATCGAAAGGACAAAAGGTTATAATATTAGATTGAACTCTACGGAATTGCCATGTGTAGGTCAAAATGGTGGAATATAGGCCATTTCAGATGGTTAAACACATTGGTAATAACTGATATTCATTGGGCACTTGCCTTGTGCCACACACTGTACTTTGTTCTTTTCTTGCAACAATGCTTTGAGAGAGGTGCTGTTAGTGTCTTTGATTTGCAGATGAGGAAACTGAGTCTTAACGAGCTGAAGTGACTTGTCCAAAGTCAGGCAGTTAGTAGTGTGATCCTACACTCAGGGGCCAACGACTGACTCCAGTGCTTTTGGGCAGTGTGCTGTCATGCCTTCTGCTTGGTTGTTCACGCCTCTCCCTTTCAACGGTCTTTTCCTCTCCCCTTCTGGGGACACCCACGCTCAGGGCTTCACTCTAGACTGTGTCGCGAGCAGTAAGTGACCATCCTTCAAATGACGCTCTCGGAAGCGTGAGCATCCCATTGGCCACACTTCCTTTAACAATTCCCATTCCAACAATTTCTGACTCTGCTAAAATATGCAGTCGCTGACTACTGCCTTTTCTCTTCCCCATGCTTTTATTTCCCTCCTCGCCCAGCTGAGAGCCCATGTCCAATCTTTATAACCACTCCTTTTACATTTATTTTCAATTCTCTTTCCCTCTTTACCCTCCAAAATATACACCTGGCAGACCCCCAAGCCTGCTGCCGCCCCAGTTGCTGCACAGGGGGGATGCTGATTGTGGGGGCGCCGGGCACCTCCAAAGGCCCCGTCAGGGCACTGAGAGTCAGTTCTGTTCAAGCCAAGTCTTGGAATCCAACCAGAAGTTTCTCACATTCTACAGTTAAGAGAGAAGCAGCAAGTGAAAAGTTCTTCCCCTGCTTATATAATAGTTTGAAAAAAGTCAAATACATAGAAAAGTTAAAAGAATAGCACAGTTAACAACCCTATACCCTTCTCCTAGATTTACCAGAAGTTAGCACTTTGCCATAGTTGCTTTGTCTCATTCCCCTCTCTCTGTCTTTCTCCCTGCCCAACACAGAGTGCATACATAATGTATATGTATACATAAATGTATATTTATTTTTATATATGTGTGTACACACACCCTTTCTTTGCTAACCCATGTGAAAGTGAGTTACAAACATCAACATATACACATATATGCAAACACATGCATATATATACATATATGCCTACACATGCATATATATGCCTACATACATACATATGTACACATATATATGCACACATATATACACACACACATGAATGTATTAAAGAACACAGAGGCAGGCACCTCCCGCTCTGAGGGTTTGGTGCCCAGTGCTGCCCGGCAACCCTCAACATCCCCTCTCATGACTAACACGGCTCACGCCCCACGGAAACAGAGACGATTCTCCACGCTCTTGCCCATGTCATCAAAACAACAGATAAGCGTGTCCAGATGCTGGGAAGGATTGTGGGGTAGGTCTCTGTTGATTTTGGAGACAGATCCCACTTCTGCATATGGGGAGGATTGAGTGCTTGGGCAACAGGAAAAACAAATACATTGACTTCCCAAATCCTTCCTCTCAGATAGCAAGAACACAATAGATACTCGCATAATGAGGAGTACACACATTCATTTTCCTACGTCTTTATATGTTATGTTTTGTGCTTCTGGAGCTACTCACAAACTAACATGATAGTCCCAAAACAGTCACTCATGACAGCTGAGGAATTTTTCAATATTAAATAATTCATATTACTACTAAATTTATATAAATACAGGTCTAGACAAACCACACATGAAATGTGAGATGGATTTCTCACATTGGCAACTATGATAGAATTGCAAGTGGTTTTATACTTATTAAAATATTTAGTAAGACTACAAATAAATCCTATTTTATTTGAAAAATTCTGATTTAAAATATTATATTAATTATAATTACATTTTTATTTAATGAAATATAATTGTCAAGATTTTAGAAAAATCATGATTTGAAAAGATAAAAAATTTTAATTTCTTATCTTTTCATGTTTTTTCATTTACATTTTTAGGAAAATGTATTCACGTTTTATATACTTTGAACTGAATTATATTTTATTTTTCAATCTTTTAGCTCATTACTGTCAATAGAAATATTATGTGATAATATAGATTATAGCAATATAATTAGTTATTTTGCTGAAATGAAGGAGGAAAAAGGTTTTTCAAAATAAATATATAGTAATTTAAGAATTCTGTGTTTATACATTGTATTCCTTATTCAAACATTCGCAGTTTATCATCAGAACAACCAGACCTGCACTATAATAATCAAATTCAGTTTTTTCTCAAATATTTTGCTAACTTTTAGTTATATGAAAGACGATTTGTTTTGTCATTGCACAAGTATATTTGAGACAGTAGGATAAAACACATGTTATTTAGTTGTTCATTAGTTTGGTTTACAACTTATAAATGTTTAGACCTATGATATGTGAGCTTCTATATATACTCTTATCCCAGGGCCCCTGCTTACAGTTTGATCCTAGGTCCTGCAATGTTAGGACACAGTGTTAGCACACAAAGACTTTTGAACATACTCACACACTTGTCTCATTTATATAAAATATAAATGAGAAAACAAATAGCCATTAGCAAGCCAAAAAACCAAATTGATTTATAACAATGTTCTCCAGGACCAAGTAGAGAAATTTGGAAGGCAGGTGGTTTAATAGTAGATAAACTATTAATATGATAAATTGCATTTATAACAAATGATCTTAACAAATGCCACAAGGGCAATTGATCACATGTAATATTCGTTCTCAATTTAAATTCCCATGCTATTTTGGAAAATGAGGAAAAAGTAGAACATCAAACTTAACCTCACATTTCATGGTGAAGTTTCACAGATATCGTCATTAAATTGGGACAAGAAAAGGATGCCAGGGGCTAGTTTTATTAGTTCACATTGTTCTTGAATTCCCATCCAGTGCAATTCTGTACAAAGTAGAAATGAGAGATACAATTGCTGGAGGAAGAGACGAATATATGTTGTTTTCAGACAGTATGATATATCAAGAAAACCCAAGAGAATCATCTGAAAAGTTATTTAAAAATAATGAGAGTTCAATAATATGGCCAGATACATGATAAATATGCCAAAGTCAATAGGTTTTTTTTATATACCAGCAATAACAGATAAGACTACATAAGGGAAAAAAAGAGATTCCTTCCTTAATAACAATAAAAAATATAAAATCTCTAAGAATGACTCTCAAAAGATAATGGAAGAATCCATATGAAGAAAAATATAAAATTTTACTGCGGGCTATAAAAGAAGATTTAGGAAAATTGAAAGAACATGATCCTGAATGGAAAGTTTCAATAAGGAAAAGAAGTTATTTCATCCCAAATTAAATAAAGATTTAATACAATAACAATCAAACCCACAGAAGTTGTTTGTAACTTGTCAGAAGTGATTATAAAGTTCTTCTCTTCTAAAAAGTTGTAATAGCTAACACAACTTTTCAAAAAAAAAACAGGATAAAATGTTACGGTTCCAGCTATACATACATATTCTAAATCTATATCAATACATTTAGCACAGTGTGGAATGGGTGTGGTAATAGATCCATCCAAGGAAAGACAAAAGCCCATCTATCTGCAACTCTTCAATGATCTTGCCCTTGTCTCCTTTCCCTAATCCCAATTTTTGCTAATCTCCTAAATAATCATTAACACCAGTTCAACCAAAGCACAATTTACACATGTCCCCAGGAGACTGCTTGGTTTTAAAATTTTTCTTCTGATTATAAAATTCATATATTTGGAAACTGAAAAAATTATATGGATGAAAATATTCATCATTCATATCACTACCTCGAAACAAAATCTGTTAATGTCTTTTGTGGATTCTTTTCATAGTTGTTTCCAAGTAAAAAATAAAACAAACATGAATGATATGTCTATATGTAGTAATAATTAGGAGGGTAGTGTTTTTACAGTTTTAGTTTGTGGGGTTTTATTCATAAAATAATTACCTTACAGAACTCACAATGGTCTATCATATGGATATCATATAATATCAAGCAGTAACATGCTGGTAAATGTTTTACAATAAGCTCTCTAGGTGGTGGGCCAAGGGAGCCCTATTTGTAGCATTTGCCAATTTCCCTGGTGTAAATGCTTCCATCGTGGTCAGTTTTAAGATACTGATGTAACCTCGCTGAACATATGCCATCAGCGCTCACGAGTCAGCCCAAGCCAGCCCCAGCATATCACTGGTTTCAAGCAACTTTATTTTGGTGGACATCGAGTTGCTTGAGATATTTTGCCATCATAAATAAATGTTGTATTAACCTATTCCACAATGTAATAGCTCTGATTGTTTCAATAATATAGATTTCCAAAAATAAAACTCTAGACCCAAGAAGAGTATCACTTTGAAGCTTTTTAAGAATATTGCTAAATTGCTTTTCCAAAAGGAACATAGTTACTCTATCAATAATAAATATGCCTCACTGTATCCTCCTCAGCAATATTGTCATTTCTAAAACAATATCGGCCAAAAAAAGTTTTCTTTGCTGTTTAATTACTAGTAAAATTTCAGTGTTTTCCCCTTTGTTAGCCTTTGTGTTATGTCAATGAATTCTCTCTTCATAGCTTTTGTTTATTTTCCCATTCAGTTGCTAATTTTTATTAATTTGTAGGAGTTCTTTATATGTTAAACATCTAGCCCTTTGTCTTAGTTTGCAAAAAAAGTTTGCATCTTTCTTAACTTTCTACTTTTATTTATACCACATTTTCATATGTAGAAATCTTAAATTTCTGGGTAGTCAAATCTGTTGATTTTCTGTAGAAATCTTAAATTTCTGGGTAATCAAATCTGTTAATCTTTTGTAGAAATTTTAAATTTCTAGGTAGTCAAATCTGTTGATCTTTTACATTGTAATTTCTTGCATTATTTTTAGGCTAAAAAATTTTCTCAATTTAATCTCTGATAAATACGCCATTTTAAAGTGAGAGGAAAAATGAATTTTTCAATAAATATTGTTGGCATAATGTAACTATGCAGACAAAATTAATTTTGACTTTATTCTTTACATAAATACATTTCAAATGAAGCAATGATTTAAATATAAAAAATAAAACTTAAAAAGGTATAAAAAAGGACAAATTTATTTGTATTTATGATGTGTGTGTATGTATATGTGTGTGTTTTCCTTGTCATGATCCTAAATCCAAAACCCATAAAAGAAAATATAATAAGTTTGACTATGTAAAATTTCAATATTAAACATGGCAAAAGTACCATGAAGTCACAAGACATATATAATCTTCTACAAACTATTAAGAAATGATTAAGAAACTTGGCTGGGCATGCTGACTCATACTTGTAATCCTAGAATTTGGGGAGGCTGAGGCAGGAGTATTGTTTGAGGCTAAGAGTTTGAGACTAGCCTAGGCAACATAGTGAGACCCTGACTCTACAAAAAATAGAAAACTTAGCCAGGTATGGTGGCAAACACCTATAGTCCCAGCTACTTGGCCTGAGGAGAATGGGTTAAGCCCAGGAATTTGAAGCTGCAGTGAGCTACAATGATGCCACTGCACCCTAGCCTGGGGAACAGAGAGAGACCCTGTCTCAAAAATAAATAAATAATAAAAAGAAAAGAAAATTATTAGGAAATAGAGCAAAACCCAGCAAAATCAGAAGTTAACATGGACAATTCACAGAAAAGGAAATACAGATGGCATTTAAACACATAGTATCACAATAAGTGAAATCTGCAACTTGATGCCATATTCATCTATGAGATTGATAAAGATCTGACGAGATAGACTGGCAACATATAGTGTGGCAAAGGGTCTGGGGAAACAGGCATCTGCAGAAACTTTGGGTATGTAAATTGCTACAACCAGGTGGGAAACAATTTTACAATATTTGTCGAAATTTAAAATGCTCTTTCATCAGCTGTTTCACTTGTAGGAAGTTGTTTAAGAAACCAATAAGATAATATTACACACACACACACACACACACACACACACACACACACACACACACACAGGGATACTGTTTTAGTGGCCAATACTGAAACAAGCTAAACAGGAGACTGAGTAAATAAATCACAGTACAGCCATTCAGTATGGTACTATGCTGTTAAAAAGCAAGAAGCAGGCAGTGGTCTTTACCAGTGGCTCCACCTCTAGCCCGCCCGGCTCCCATGGAAGAAGCAGGGGAGTAAGTAAGGGAGCCTCTAAACCATGATTCCTACAAACCTCCCGCCTGGAAATCGGCCACAGGTAAAGCACCCAGGGAGCAGCTGGCTACAGAAACCTCGCGTGAGAGTGCGCCCTCTACTGGACAGGTGAAGAAACATCACGATCACCAGCCCAGGACTGTGGCACTTGGTGAAATAAGATGTTATCAGAGGAATCCACTGAACTTCAAATTTGAAAACCTCCCTTTCAGTGTCTGATGCCAGGAATTTCTCAGGACATGAAAAACAGATAATCCGTTTCCATATGGCAGCTACCTGTGCTTTGCAGGAGGTAAGGGAGGCCTTATCTGGTTGGCCTTTTTGAAGACTCCATCCTGTGTGCCATTATGGGTGGCAGAAAACCAGTTATGCCAAAAAACATCCAGCTAGCACTTAGCATTCCTGGAGAACATATTCCCACTATAATGGGAAACAGTTCATTAAAAAAATTATCTTCTTCCTGTTATTGGTAGTTCTGAACAGTCAATATTTTTCTCACGGGATCAAATACTACCTAGGTCTATGATGGCTTGGCAATCATGAGAAAATGGGGACAGAAATCAGATATTGGCAGTTTTTCCATTTTTATTATTTGTGTGTGAATGTTTAATATAAATGTGGGGACATAAAGCATTAACGCAAGTCAGAATGTTTCAATGAATAAGTTTCAGCAGTTCAATTTTATATAATTATAAATAAACCTGTCAAAGTTTCCTGGAAAATTTCAGCATTTAAATTTTTTATTTATTTTTATTTTTTAAAATTTTTTCCAGCATATTATGGGGGTACAAATGTTAAGGTTACGTATATTGCCCTTGCCCCCCACCCCCCTCGAGTCAGAACTTCAGGCGTGTCCATCCCCCAGTTGGTGCACATCGCACTCATTATGAATGTATATACCCATCCCCTCCCCCCAACCTGCCCAACACCCGATAAATGTTATTCCTATATTTCCGCTTAGGTGTTGATCAGATAATACCAATTTGCTGGTGAGTACATGTGGTGCTTATTTTTCCATTCTTGGGATACTTCACTTAATAGAATGGGTTCCAGCTCTATCCAGGAAAATCCAAGAGGTGCTATATAATTTTTAAAACAAGAAAACTACTTATGGATGGCAACTAAGTGGAGTTTGTAGCATTTTTATTATACAGTAGATTTCATCCACTCACTCCATTTTTCTAACTGAATTGCCCTACATGTAAGTAAATGTTTTTAATGTTATTTATCTTTTGTACTGTTGTTCCTGTAGATTTGCTATTAAAATATATTGAACTATACTAAAAAGAAAGAAGATCTATATATACTGATAAAAAATGATATATTGTCATGTTAAAAAGGTAAGACATAAAATAGTGCATGCAATGTGCTTTCATATTTTAAAAAATACATATAATGCTTCTAAAATAATACACAAAAGCTGGCAATAATTATTAAAACAATGGCCCTGTGCGTAAGAGGCTGCAGAGGTGGTGCAGAGAGTTTGTGGTGGGTGATTAGAAATGTAAGTGTGAGGTACATGTGTTGGTGCCTGCTGACTTGCTTGCTACGTATTAACTATGCAAATAAATACACATGAAATGTCTTCCAGCTCTGAGATCAGATAATCGCTTATATTTTCTTATAGACTTTTATGTTTTTTACTCATCTTTACATTTGGGTTTCTAATTCAATTGGAATTGACCTTGGGAACTAGGATACAACATCGTTTTTCCAACTCTGAGCCCTGGGATTCCATAAAGTTACAGCCCAGGGAAACTCCCAGGCAGGATGTAGGGAACGGAGCAGGATGGCACAGCTCCACCTTCATCTGGATTATAAGTCCCACCTCAGGCTGGGCACGGTGGCTCACACATGTACTCCTAGCACTCTGGGAGGCCGAGGCGGGTGGATAGCTTGAGCTCAGGAGTTCGAGACCAGCCTAAGCAAGAGCGAGACCCCATGTCTACTATAAAATAGAAAGAAATTAATTGGCCAACTAAATAAATATATAGAAAAACTTAGCCGGGCATGGTGCTACGTGCCTGTAGTCCCAGCTACCCGGGAGGCTGAGGCAGCAGGATTGCTTGAGCCCAGGAGTTTGAGGTTGCTGTGAGCTAGGCTGACGCCACGGCACTCTGGCCCAGGCAAAATAGTGAGACTCTGTCTCAAAAATAAATAAATAAATAAAAGAATCCCATCTCGATTTTGCAGCGTGCGTGTGCAGGTGGAGATGTGCTATTAGCAGTTGGGGATAATGATCTGACACGCAGAGGTGAGTGCAGGTCTGGTGATGCAAAGTTCAGTAACTGCAGAGAAAAAAGCAGAGAAAGGTGTCAGCATTGCTCTAGTCACATTAGCTGAGAAAGCACAAATAATAAATAAAAATAACACAAAAGGAATCATCCACTCTTGAATGTCTGACATATTAAAAATCTACGAATATGAAGACCTTGGGTCTAGAAAGAGCCTGTCTCGAGCAGGGAGGAGGCCCACACCAGACAGCAGGTGGGGGACTCACGTGGAGAGACTGAACTCTGGGGCCACTGAGGCTGATGGCACGAGAAGGCTGCAAATCTACGGGGCATGGCATGGCGCACGTACTCCTTCTCTCCGTGGTCTTCACCGGGTTCCTCCTGCTCACCGGGAACGTCCGGGAGCTGGGGCTGCTTTGGTGAGCGAAGCAAACAACTGCTTCTGCCACTGGGGCTTTACTTCCTCGTGGGGAAAAACAGGCAACAGACAAATGAGCAGGTGCATCAGAGAGAGACGGACGCTGTGGAGAAGCCATAACGGGGGGAGGGGGTGGAGATGCCCCAGAGGGGGCTCTGAGGATCCCCAGAGTGGATCAAGGGGGGACAGCCAGGCCAGGGCAGACAAGCCCTGCACTATGCAGGGGTGCGTTAAGTGCCCGCATCCCTGCGGGCACACAGGAGGCTGGGAGGGCCTGGCAGAGGGTCGACGGGGGAATGCCAGAGACGGAGGCAGAGAGGAAGCCTGGCCGCCTTGTTTGGTGAGTGCTCTGCCAGACGGGGATTGCAGCCGTGTGACCTCCAGCTTCAGGACTCACATTCTGATAAGGACAATCTGGTGCCCAGAGAGTCTGGGGGGCACAGGCGGAGGTGGGATGACACGGGCGAGGCCTTGCCCAGGTGGGGTTCCTCGGAGAGCTCCTCCAGCGCTGAGAGCAGGTCACTATCAGGGATTTTTTTTTTTTTTTTTTGAGACAGAGTCTCGCTTTGTTGTTGTCCAGGCTAGAGTGAGTGCCGTGGCGTCAGCCTAGCTCACAGCACCCTCAAACTCCTGGGCTCAAGCGATCCTGCTGCCTTAGTCTCCTGAGTAGCTGGGACCACAGGCATGCGCCACCATGCCTGGCTAATTTTTTCTATATATATTAGTTGGCCAATTAATTTCTTTCTCTTTATAGTAGAGACAGGGTCTCACTCTAGCTCGGGCTGGTTTCGAACTCCTGACCTCGAGCAATCCGCCCGCCTCGGCCTCCCAGAGTGCTAGGATTACAGGCGTGAGCCACCGCGCCTGGCCACTGTCAGGGATTTGTTTCCTAAAATCCTAATTCACCAGAAGTGTCAGTTCCCTAAACATACTGATCCTCAAATGTTAGGACATCCAAAGTTGAAAAGCAAGGCAAGATTTTAGAAAAAGAACAAAGAGGGAGGAAAAAAAGAACACATTGGTCAGACCCAGCTCCAAAGAAAGACAGAGAACGTTTGCGTGTGTGTCCTGTGGCCAGTAAACAGTGGCGGTGGTCACTGTCACACACGGAGCATCTCCAGTGTCTCTTCGCATGGAGCCAGGATCAGGGGTCCGGGCTCCACCCCAGGGAGGGACCACTGAGTCACACCTCTGTATTTCTCACACCCCCGCTAGGATGACACGCAGTTCTCCAGTCTCTCTTCTGGGCAAGGATGTCTTCAAGACACGACGTGAGCTAGGGTGGGACGCCCCGCTGCCGGCTGCGCCACCTCGGCAGTCAGCTCTGGGAGGCAGCTCCTCGTCCCAGCTCTGACGCTTGCTTGCTGTTGGATCAACATGGGATTGAGATCAAAGGACTCAGTAGTTAGCCTCTCTGGGCCCCGGACTTCCCATCTGTGGTCCCAGAGACCAGGTTCCCTGCCTCACAGGATTCAGGACACTCCGTCACACAGTGTCCTCCTCAAAGACAAAGCCTGGGTCTTCACCTGCGGCTCCCCGGTGTTCCCTGGTGCCTTTGAGTTAGGCGCCGTCCCACTGAAGTTCACCACTGAAATGCAAATGCACTGGGATCCCTACAACTCAGTGTAAATTCATTTGCTAGTATTTTTTGTGTCACTCCAAAGGAGCAAGGAATGAGGGAGCCAGCAGGTGACAGAGCTCAGAAAAGGCACTGAGAGGTATGAATTATAATTCATGCCAAATGTCCTGTCCCAGATCCACTGGAAACTCCTGGGGAAAAAATGGTGTTGATGAGCCCTGCGTGAATGTGCATTAACAGGCACACGGAGTCGGGGGGCCAGAGTCCAGGTCACGCCATGGTGCGGGCTCGTGGTGCGATCTTGAGTGAATTCCTTGACTCTCCCACCCTCAGTCTCATCATCTGTAAAATGGGGACAGAATTAACCATATGCCCCACAAACTGATGGGAAGGATCAAGTGAGATGTGTGAGGTCACTTTGCTAAGGGCAAGCTGGTGGGCATCACTGCTGTGGTGTGGCCAGAGGGGGGCGCAGGACAAGCCAGGTTGCCCCTAAGCTCCACCCACGGGATGCTAAAATGTGTGATGCTGTCAGGTTTCCACTGATACCCACCCCCCACCCCCGGGCCAACAGCAAAACAATTTGCGCCAAATCTCCCCATACTCAAAGGTGACAAGCTGGGCTACTTAAGCAGGATTTGCAAAGACAGTGGAAGAAAACCTTTCCACACCTCACCTCTGCCCACTGCCTTCCCTTCCACCTGGGGGAGAGGGAAGGAAGGACGCCTGGTGAGCACCGGTGAGGCGCTGAGGGAACAGACACAGAGGGAAGAAGCTGCCCAGGCCCACCGCCCCCTCCAACTCCAGCAGGGGGATGGCAAGGGGAGTTTTCCCTTGACTGGAGTTCAACAAACTGTCTCTATCTGTGTATATACACTCACACACAAACATATACACACACACACATGCACACATGCACTCACACGCACTCACACACACACATGCACACACATTCATATGCGCACACAGGCACGCACACACGCACACAGGCATGCACACACGTGCACACACTCACACATGCACACATACGCACACATATGCACATGCACACATGTACACAGACACGCACACACGTGCATGCGCACACATGCGCACACATACGCACATGTACACACGTACACAGACACGCACACACTCACACGTGCACACATGCACACATGCGCACACACACGCACATGCACACACGCACCCTGTGTTCTCTGACTCTGACCCTCACTTGCAGGCACCGTGGCCTCTGGGGCCCAGGAGCGTTTGCAGCGTAGACCGGGTCCTGGCCTGCCCCGACGCCCCGCAGCAGAGGCCGGAGGAGCCGGAAACTAAGAGAGGAGCGCGAGGGAGGCAGATGGGGGAGAGCGGTCCATATGCCTTCTTTTTCTCCTCCCTTTTATGTAAACACTGTCGTTTGCCATTACACGTGAAGACAACGCTGATTAGAGCCACTGCGTGACAGCGTGGCGGAAAGTGCTCTCCGCTCGTTACGCAAACATCCAAGCCTCACTTGTAATTACTCATTTAGTGCCAGATTGACTCCTAGCCCCGCCAACAGCACGGCCGTTCTCGCCCAGAGGCCAGAATGAGTCAGGAGGGACCAGATGGGCCCGAGCGTTACCTGCTCCCCGGCTGTCTGGCAGGAAAGTGTGTTTAGCCGGAAACGCAGGCTTGCCCTCAGTGGAGAGGGTGAGCGGGGAGGGTGAGCGGGGAGGCAGCTCCCCTCTCCTTACGGGTTATTTCCCTTTCTTTCTAGCCCCAAGTACTGTCCTGGGTGGAAAGACCTCCTAGAAAGCTGTGTGCTGCGGGGAATGCAAACAAAGTCAGCATCGAGAACGCGGGCTCACTCAGAAGCCTGGATCTCAGACTGAGCAGGGTTTGCAGATCCCGGCACTTGAGGCAGGGAGCAAGAGACCCTGACACGGACCTCATCATTTGCGCGCGCGCGCGCGCACACACACACACACACGGGCGCGCGCACACACACACACACACACACGGGTGCGCACACACACAGCACCTAGCGTGTGCAGACTCGCTGCTGCACATGTTGGGTTCGGCAGGGGAAAGGCGTGGCCCGCCAGCCAGTCCAGGAGAGAGGCAGACGTGGAAAGGAGTAGGAGCAGTTGGCTGCTGCAGACGCTGGGAGCGAGGTCTGTTCGGGCCTGTGGGGCACAAACGCAGGAGAGGCAGGAGGAGGAAGCAGGAGGAGCCTTAAGGAGGAGAAAGGGTCGGAGATTACCAGGGAACGAGGACAGGAAGCAGCCACCAGAGGGAGCCAGGCCAGTGAAGAGCCATAAGAAGTGGCATTGGACTGGAAAGGGACCAATATGGACACAGAGGACATTTGTGTGGTGCTCCTTAACTTTGTTGAAACTTTGCACGCTGTTCCTGCATTTCAGAACTTCCGTCTCAGGAGCCCCAGCCCTCCCAAGGTGGTAGCCAGCCACTCTCCCAGCTTCTCTTGCAGCTAGGCACAGCCATGTGACCTCGAATCTACCAATCGGACACAGCCCTGGAGACTGCAGTTTGGAAGCCGGTGGCATGATGACAGGATGGCCTGTTGACTCACCTTGCAGACTCCGTCTGCGAGGGTGGCGGCAGTTCCAGCTGCAAGGCCTCACGATTTCACCGCACCTATCCTTAGGGTTGACGTAGGGGCTTCTGCACCACCTTCCCCTGCCCAGCTGCTCTCTCTTTTTTTTTTTAATCTCTTTCACACACTGCTGAGGTTCCAAATGCAGATTGTATTCATAAAAGAATAACAATAACATAGCACTTAACATTTATTGAGCATCTGCTACTGGTCGAGTGCTATGAGACAGGTAGCATTTTCCCACAGGGCCACAATAGAATCTTCCATCTCATAGGCTCTTCTTACAGTGTGATCTTGACAGTCTCTCCCTGGGGGGGTGGGGGGAGCAGGTTCTATTCTCACTCCCCTTAAACCTGAAGAATAGGCTTGTGACCACCCGCTGTGTGACTTCCAAATCTAGGTCATAAAAGCCAATGCAGCTTCCACCTGGCTCTCCTGGGCTTCTTAATCACAGAGCCCAGCAGCCATGCTGGAAGGAAGCCCTCGCCAAGTGAGGGCCTTGCAGACCCAGCCGGGACCCCGCCCACAGCCAGCATCACCTGCCGGACAGATAAATGAGGAAGTTTAGAGATGACAGCAGCCCCAGCCAACCGTCTGACTGAAACCACACGAGAGGCCCAAATGAGAACTGCCCAGCTGAGGCCAGTTGACCCCCAGAAATGTGAAGGATAATAAGAAAACAATTGTCATTGTTTTAAGTTGCTAAACTTTCGGGTGTTTTGTAATTGCAACAATAAATAACTGAAAAACACTATTCAAGCGATTTAACTGATTGGCTCATTTCAGATTCACCATGCCCTATGAGTTAGGTAGGGATTTTATTATCCATTGTTATTGCTATAGCCTCACGTTTATAAATGAAGTAGCCGTGGCACAGAGAGGTCAAGCAACTTCCTCAGTGACACACAGGTGGCAAATGGTGGAGCTGAGGTGACACGCAGCCCGTCTGCCTTAGAGCCAGGGTGTGTGACCACAGCAGCGAGCCGCCGATCCCGGAAACCCCTGCTGCAACGGCGTCATGGGGGGTGGATTTTACGTGGGAGCTGGGGAGGGGCAGCCACGGTCAGATCTGTGCCTGGGAAGGGCACCCTGACTGGGACGTGGAGGGCGGACTGAGGACAGGGGTCAGGACAAGGCCGGAAGCAGAGAGGAGCCACCTCAGTCCGGCAACATCCAGGGCAGTCCTCACCAAGGCCTCGGCCCGGCAGTGGCTGTGCAGATGCAGACTGGACAGGGAGAAACGGGCTGGCTTTGTGGTGGGATTGGGGAGGGATGAGACGGCTCATCAGAGAATGTCACCATGGCTTATCTGGGTGCCTGGAAGATCAAGACACCAGTCACCATGTATCTTACGGATTTCAGCAATTACTCAATGACATGGGTCAGTCTTTCCCAGTCGTCAGCCTTGGGCATCAGCTAAAACCATGGTGATCAACAAACACCTTCCCAAGTGAGCAGAGCTAAGGTTTGCATCAGTAGGGATGCGCTTGGTTCTGCTGCAATAACAACCAACCCTAAAATCTCTGTGGCTTGTGAGAAAACTGTGCTCATTGCCTGTGCTCAGGTCAGCCAAGGGCTCTGCTACACATTTTCCCGCTTTGTGGCCCCATCCCAAATGTTGCTGGCTGCCCTTGCAAAGGGAAAGAGAGCTTTGGAGAGTCTCAGACCAGTAATTAAATCTTTCACCCAGAAGTGACCCAGGTTACACCCGCTCACGCTGATTGGCCGGAACTGGCCCCCAAGTACCAGGGGGCCAGGAAGTTCAGCCACATCCCAGGAGGCAAGAACCAGGTCTGGAGGAGCAGCAGTAGCTGATGCCACAGGGTGTGTCCTGCCTGCAGGGCGTCGCGTGCTGGTGCCCCGTGAGCGCTTCATTTTGTTTAATGTTATTGCAAGTTACTTACGCATCCTTTGGCCGACCGTGAGCTCCGCAAGGGCCAAAAGCCTGTCTCACTCGTCTCCCCGGTAGTAAATCCTCACATGGATCTGGGTGCCAGTTACACAGACTGAAAATACATCAAGCTGCGAACTTTCCTGTATGTGCATTGTACTTCAATAAAAAGTTAATTTAAAAAGGGTAAAGACTGACACGCTCCAGCATGGCAAAAAAAAAAAAAAAAATCCTCGGATCACAGAGTTTCAGAGGTTGGGGACGTTCTCATTCACTCCTCGGCTCTTCTCACTCACGGGACCCGAGAGCTGGTCCTCAGCCTGACGCTGTCAATCAAGGCAGCACGACCAAACCGGCTTCCATCCTCGCCCGGTCCCCAAAATGTCTCTGCTCTCTGCCCGAGGCTGAGCAAAGGGGCCGAGTGGGTTAACCGTGTGGCTGGGCGGCGCGAACCTCTCAGATGCACAGAGTCCATTAGCCTGGAGACCTGGGCGAGGAGACACCGTGTGTCTCCCAGCCCCAGCCCATGCTCTTGGGACATGGCAGACATCTGACCTCTGCTGGATGACTTTTCCAGGGTCAGCCTATTATGAACGAATCCTGACTAATTCGGTCGCCCTCCCATTTCTCAAGTATGATTTGTGGCTTAATTGCAGCAGGGAAAAAAAAAATAATGAAAAGTGCACGGCTCGGGCCATATCCATAATTCATAACTGCAATAAAACCCTCGACATGCTGTCGTGACTTATGGCAGTCTTAGTGGCGTGCACCCTGGGGCCGCCGGAGGACCCAGATGTTTCCGCTACGGAACACTTGAGAGTTCACAGGCTGGACAATCCGGGCCTCCCGACCATTAGGGCAAAGCGCAGGCCTGGCTGGAGGCAAAAGCCAGAGGCTTGGCTCAGGGCCCCAGGGCCCAGGAGGGGCCCTCAGGCAAGCTGCCCCGGAATGCAGGGTGTGCTGGAGGCTGGAGCCACCATCACGGGAGCAACTCAAAGTATCCTAAACCTACAGAAGCCTCTCCTCGTACAGGAGGGCTGGCCTGCCCCAGCCCCAAGAGAGCATAGGATGATATATTGGTTAGGGGGTTAGAGATAGAAAACCCGAGTCAAAGAGCTTAAACTATAAAGTGAATTTCTTGGCTCATGTAACTGAAAAGTCCAAAGATCATTCAGGCTTCAGGTGAGGCTTGATCCAGGGGCTCAAAGGCTGTCATCAGATAGACGGTGTCTTCTATTTTTCTCTCTGCCTTCCACATTGGACTTCTGGCAATTCCAGGATTCTCCCTCAAGAAGCCAAATGACTGCACTAGTTCCAGACCTTACATCCTCTGAGAAAGAAAGACTTCCTCTTCCCCCCAGCACTGAACGAAGGTCCAGCTCTCATGACACCCACTGGGGGGGGGGGGTGTCCATTCCTACACCAACTAGCAGGTGAGGGCAGGGAGGAGGTCGGAGCACGCTGATTAGCTAGGGCCCGGTGGACAGCTGGAGGTGACTCCACAAGCTCTGCATGTCTGAAGGCAGAGTAAGGGCAGTTCCTTAAGGGGAGGCTTGTGTGACCAGGCGCTGCAGGAATGGCGGTGCTGGCCCGCACGGGGCGTGTCCCCTACCTAGGCCAGGGCTGGACACACTACGTCTGGGGGCCAAACCCGGCCCAGCAAGTTGTAACAGAGTCTGTTTGGCCTGCAATGTGTAATAAAATTTATTATCTGGCCCTTTTCAGAGAAAGTTTGCTGAGCCTTGACGTAGAAGAAGGTTCATTTTAATGGGGGCCTTCTGAGACGATGGCAAAACACAAAGAGTGGAAATTTCTAGTATCCAGGCACTTTTAAAGTCATCATCGTTGGCACCTGCTCCTGCCTTCTGCCCACACTCTGGCTGGGCACCAAGGTGGGGCGGGGAGAGCACGAGCACGAGGAGTGGTGGGCGGGGGGCCGGGGGCGGCCAGGTCAGGGAAAGGGCACCTGGTCCCAGCTGTGCTGCCCCCAGCCAGGTGACCCCCGGCGAGCCGCACACCTCTCCTGGCCAGGTGGATGGGATGGGCCTGGGGGTGCCAGGTCCTCTCTACACCTAGCAGTGAGTAGTGTCCTTCTGGGACATTCCACGGAGGGAGACGGCCTCCCCTCCCCTTACCCAAATCTGGCTGCAGGAGGGGGCCCCCTGCAGGGGTGGCTAGGAGACCCCATCACTGCTTGGCAGGAGGCAGGGGGAGTGCCCGCACCTGCATGCCCGAGACCCCCCTGTGCACCCCCCCTCCCGCAGGCCCTCTTACCCGCACCACTGGGGACGCAGAAAAGGCTGGGCTCTGGCTTTAGGGGAGGCGCTTGCCATGGCTCCGGGCGCCTCCCTCCCTCCATCAGCTCCTGTGGCTGTTTGCTCTCCTCTCAAGGAGAGGGGGGCCTGGCTGGCACAGCCCCTCCTGTGCACACTCTGAGGTGTCACGCAGGCTGCTGAAGTCCCATGTGCAAAGCATCAGGCCTCTGCATGGCGCACACCTATCCAAGGACGAGGCCACTGCCTGGCCACCTGCCTGGCCCTTTGTGGTCCTGCGCTTTACACAGCCCCTGTGGAGGCACCGCTTAGCATCAGCCTGATCTGGGGAAACAGTAGGCCCTCACTGTCCTTCCAGGAGCCCTTCGAGAGCCGCTTTCCCTGCTCCGTGCAGACCGTGTGGGCACTGCCTGCTCTCCCGCTGCAGGTGAGGTCTGGGAAGATGACAAGACTGGGGATTCCTCCCTCCCCTGCGAGCGCCTCCCACATCACTCTCTGTGTGTTTGGGTAGCTTCTCCCTCCCTTCCCTTCCCCGCTTCAGGCTGGGAACTGGCCCCCTCCCCTTGCTGCGCTAGCCCCTGGGGACTGCACCTCCCCCTGGGGGGCTCCCCAGCCCCTGCCCATGTGTTGCAACTAGTCCTTCATTCAACTCTCCTCCAATTCCCCAAGTTGAGGATGCAATCAGTTTTTGTTAGGGCCCTGTGTGATACAGCAACCAAGTCACCCAGAGCGTCAGAGGGGCCCAGAGGCCGATGGACTGGAGAAGGCAGCATCAGGGAGGAACAAGGCCTAGCTCACACAAAAACAGCATGGAGTGCCCTGGCGGCCTGCACACCTGCCCGATGCCCGCCCACAAAGGAGCCCCGCAAACGCTGAGGGTGGCCGGCTGGCCAGAGCTGCCCTGGCCTGCTGAAGGCTTCATGGGGGGAGCCAAGTGTCCCCAAGGCTTGAGGATTGCCACCAGTTTGCTAGAGGGTCTAGCAAGGGTCTGTTTGCCTGATGCCTGTGCCCTAGATCAGGGCAATGTGCTGGGAGCCCCCCAAAGTCTTCCCAGGGACGCAGCCACACACTGGCACCTCACCCAACAAGCAGGTAGCCAGGGCACTGCCAGGTGACAGGGTTAGGGAGGCGAAAGATTTAAAGAGTTCTGTTTCAAAGAGTTTTCTGTCTGTAGAGACAAAGATTAAAGAGAAAACTCTGACACTGGCATGAAAATGTTAGAATTGAGAGAAAGACAGGGCATTAGGGAACACAGCGGTCAGAGGCTGTCCGGAGGAGGAGGGGACATCTGGGTACCTCCTAAAGGGGGTAGCTGAGAGCTGGGACCAGGGGAGAAGGGAGAGGGCTCCAGGCAGAGGGAGCTAAAGGCCAAGTTGAGAGGGAGCAAGCTCAGCTCTCCCACACAGGGACAGCCCCTCCCTTCCATGATGGCACTGTGGCACGGGCCCTGCTGGGACCGTTTCTGTCCTTTCTCACTTAGTTGTGTTCACCCTTCACTGCAGTTCTGAAGTCACAGCCTCCCAAGCCCGATAATCTGGAACATTATTGTTCCAGTCTCTGGCACAGGGAGATAGCTGATTTCTGCATTCCAGTTTCCTTTACATTTACAGTTACAGAGGAGCTCGTTGCTCTGCGTGTTTGGACCAGTGCATCAATAAGGCTGGAGGCAAAGGGTGGTGCCCGCAAGCCTAAGCCAGGAAGAACTAAAGAGCACATGCCTAGCTTTAGAATTCTGCATTTTAGTCTACGTATTAATAATTTAGTTCCTGCCTTTTACGTTTGCAGTTAAGAGATGGTGGCTGAGTTACAAAAGATTTATTCTTTATAGGCAGAAAAGCATGTGCCCTCAAGCTCATGCACCTACAAAAATCCCTTGGGCACCGTTGTGCGTGTGTCCAGGTACACACAGCAATACATACAGGCCCTTGCAACTGCCTGCACCACGTGTGCACACACATGTACACTCCATGCAAGTGCACGCACACATCTGTGCACACGGTCTCTTGACAGCATCACATGCATCCTTTGCATGCTTAGGCATGTTTGCACTAGCACCTGTGTGTGCCAGGGTCACATTATGACTTTCAAGAGGTCCTAAGCTTATGGCGTGTCCTTGCATCCCATAAGGAATTTAAAAGAAAAGATCCTTTTTTTTTTTTTTTTTTTTGAGACAGAGTCTCGCTTTGTTGCCCAAGCTAGAGTGAGTGCCATGGCATCAGCCTAGCTCACAGCAACCTCAAACTCCTGGGCTCAAGCCATCCTCCTGCCTCAGCCTCCCGAGTAGCTGGGACTACAGGCATGCACCACCATGCCTGGCTAATTTTTTCTATATATATATTTTTTAGTTGGTCAATTAATTTCTTTCTATTTTTAGTAGAGACGGGGTCTCGCTCTTGCTCAGGCTGGTTTCGAACTCCTGACCTCGAGCAATCCACCTGCCCCGGCCTCCCACAGTGCTAGGATTACAGGCGTGAGCCACCGTGCCCGGCGTAAAGGTCATTTTTTGAAATGTCAAAAAACATGTGGGTGCTGAAATCAAAGTAGCTTCCTTCTGAATTTTTCTGACAACTTGAAATGATCTATTTTTTCTGTATGTATCTGCTCATTCATTTGTGCACCCATTCCAGCGCCCCTGCTTTGCTGGAGCCCTGGGTGCACGCAAAATCCTGCCTTCCAGAAGATTCAGTGATGACGCACACACACGTGTGCACAGCTACACACCTCGCAATAAGCCAGTACTCACACATGATCAGGCTAGCGCTCCCCGCGCGCGCACACGGACTCGCACGCTCACACACACGTGCACACGCACATGGCCCGTGGGAGCTCCGGTGCTGGCGCCCTCACTGTCAGTGGCAGCCAGCATTTCTGGGGACACTCTCCTCCCTCCTGGATTTTGGCCACTGCAGGTTCCAAGCTCAGCAGGAAACCACGCTGTGCTCACACACAGCCCAGCCTTGCAGCCCTCAAGGCGAGGGACAGAGTCTGGTTCAGAGAGACAAAGGCAGGGCGGGGGAATGGGGCCAGGGAGGGAAGAGGAGACACTTACTAGTGGGCCCTGGACATGCAGACTGGCCAGGGACGATGGGGGGTGGCCTTAGGTGATGGCCCGGCATGGCCAGCGGACCCCAGACAGAGATGAACTCTGCTCTCATGTCTGATGGTGACCCGCAGACGCCTGCCCCAACCACCTGCACATACCAGATCCCCCACCCAGACCAGGTTCTAGTCCAATTCATGAATTCCCTTTATAGCGTTAAAAGCTGTGGGGGCCTGGGTCCCACCCCCTGCGTTTTGTCTAATTGCTCTGGGGTGGGGCCCGAGCATCTGGATTTATAAACCTTCCCAGGTGATTCTTATGTGCAGCCAAGTTTGGGGACCTCCTGCCTACAGGAATCCTGGCAAACAAATATCCCATGACGGGGAACTCACTACCTACGTTGGCAGCCCCCTTGCTTTGGGGACAAGTTCAGAGTTGAGAGCCTTTGTCCATAGCAACGTAGCTCCAAATTTCCAGAAAGGTGCAAGCAAGCCTAAGGAGAGCCCTGCCACTGTCATTAGCTGGGAGGTTTCACTGTCCCTGCTGCCCACCTCCTGCAAGCCTGCCTGCCTGCTCCAGCCCCCGGGCCCCTCCAAGGGCAGAGTGCTTGCTTCCTGTTCCTCTCGTCTAATCCTTGTCCCCAGCACAATCTTGTCCCTTGAAGGTGCAGGCAGCTGGCACTCTGAGGCTGCAGGGCAGGGTGGGAGAGCACAGGGCACAAGTCCAGCAGATGACGGCCAGATGCACCACCCTGGGCTGTCCCTCCACTGTGCAGAGCCTCCCTGCCCAGCTACGAGGCGGGGTGACACACCTGCATGGCGCACACCTGAAGGCACCTGCGGAACGCCGAGCCCCGCACAGAGCGTTCTCGCACCCCATGCCGGTGCCTGCCGGGCAAAGCCGCTTCTCCACGCAGCACGGCAGGTCCCGTGCCCAGGGCTCCAAAATGTCTTCATTTCTTCTAAAATCAGAAGAAAAAGATGAATATGACCCAGTTTGGATTATGTTTGTCTTCATATCAATGACATTGTAAAATGTAAATTTTAATTTTTTGTATGGGGAGAGGACCTAGGAAAGCCATGATGCAGCCCTAGCCGTGGGGGGAGACATCCAGGCCCACAGGGTGCCCCAGGTGGAGCTCCCCACAGCTCCCACGGGCCCGTCTGTGTCTCTCGAACCTCCAGCGGGGAGTTTCTCCAGCAAACTGAGGCAGGTGGAAGCACCAGCTCTGGAGTTACACGGCTCAAACCTGAGCAGGTGACATAGACGAGTTGCTATGCCTCTCTGTGCCTCTGTGCCTGCTTCTGTGAAGTGGGGGTGCTAAGACTCCGCTCAGGGTTGCGAGGACTCAGGGAGATGATGCATTTAAGACCCAGGCACCTGGGAGGGCTGGGGTGTGGCGGTGCAGCAGGCAGCTCTTTCTGGGGCCCTGGGACAAGGCCAGGCCACGCCGTCTGCCCACCAGCCCAGGGAGACCCTCAAGACCCTGCCTCTTTAGGCCTGAGGACGGGGCTGAGCTCCTGAGAGGTCCCGTGAGCTGCTGTGTGGTTTCTTTTCTTTGGCTTGTAAAGGCTGAGGGAAGCCCGGGACGCTTTCCTGTTTCCAGGGCCCCCGCTCCTCCGCTGAGTCCTGGGCCCCGCAACAGAGGCGGGTGTCGGGCAGCGCTGCTCCTTGCTCCCCAGTTGCATTCCGAGCATGTGCACAAGCATTCACCGAGCAGCTACTGAGTGCTGGGGCGGAAGCGGAGCCACCGGGCGGGAGTTTCTGGAACTCAGCCAGGCCGAGAGGCACCTGTGCAGCCGGGGAGGGAGGGGCGCTGTGCCGCCGAGCACCAGGTGCTGGAGTCCCGGCTGGTGGGAGCTCGTTGCACCCTCACACCGGCCTGGAAGATGGGTACGGCCACTGCTACTCTGCCCAGGAAGGGACCGACGCTCAGGTGGGAGAAGGGGCTTCCCAGGGCCACATGGCTGTCCGTGGTGAGCTGACCTCTGTCCTCCCTCCGGTGCACATCACCAGAGTTAAGGCTGAAAGGGGGGCTGGAGCCCCAAACTCCTGACATGCAGAGGGTGGAAAAGTGACTCCCCCAAGGTGACACAGCAAATGAACAGGAGAGGGGGCTGGGACTGGGTGGCCCCTGAGTGTCCTGCTTCTCCCCATCAGGGCACAGACGGCCCCCTACTGTCCTCTGAGAACCTTCTAGCTGTCCGAGGGCCATCACGCCCACAGGGCAAAGTGGAGACGCCCTTTAGACCCAGTGGGCTCTCACCCAGGATCTTCCCAAAGCAAGAACCCGACAGTGCTCAAAACGCTGTGTCTCACAAAGCGCATGTACACGCCGTATTCTTCCTCACCATATGCTTCCTCACCACACTGCTGGGATAAGTCATCTTTCTAAAAGATGCCTTTTCTGATTATAAATCTGTAAAGCACGGTGATGCATAAACATGGGAAAATTACTCATAATCACACTCCCCAGCAGTAGCTCCCCTTATTAACGTGTGGGCATATTTCCTTCTACTCCTTTTGCTACTTATTTTTTTTCACCTTGTATTGAAGCATAACATCCAAAAGCTGTGTAAAGTGCACAGTCTTAAGGGCACAGCTCCTTAAGGTTTTGTCTGAGTGCAGCCACTGGCTAGGCCAGTATGGAGTGTTCCAGCACCCCCACAGGGTGCCCCCCACTCATGCCTGGCCCCAGAGAACCGCTGTTCTAATGTCACTCACCATAAACGAGTGTCACTTACTTAAGAAGTTTGTATGAAGTCATCTGCATCTTGCTCCTCTTACTCAGCGTAATAGCTGTGAGATTCCTGCCTGTCGGTGCCTGTATCTGGGATTGTGCTATTTCGTTGCTATTTTATCAGAGTGATGCACCATTATTAATTCATCCATTCTACTGTGGACGGAGATTTAGGTTGTTCATAGATTGGGGCTATTATGAATGAAACTGCTATGAATGTCTTGCTTTTTGGGAGGATTTCCTATAATGAATGCATCTCAATAATAAAAAAATGTACCTAATGTACCAAATATTATATATTATACTCTGTAATTAATGAATACATTAAGTCATATTAATGAAAATATATTAACAAAAGCTAATATAATTTTCATCACATTCGATGAAATCTTAGCTTTGTATTCCACGCTCACTTCATGTCACAACACGAGCATTTTAAAATCCTACATCAGGCCAGGTGTGGTGGCTCACGCCTGTAATCTCAGCACTTTGGGGAGCCAAGGCAGGTGGACCACTTGAGATGCCAGCGGTTCAAGACCAGCCTGGGCAACATGGCAAGACCTTGTCTCTACCAAAAAAAAAAAAAAAAAAAAATCCCATGTCATTAAAAAAATCTCTCCCTAGTCATCATGCTTAAAGGCTCTATAGGATCCCCAATTTTACATTTCTATTTCATAGATGGAAAAACAGAGGGTCCAGGGGTAGTGGCGGGGGAGCCACAACTCAGACTTGCACCCTGCGCCCGCTGCGAGGAGGGAAACACATAGAGCATAAACAGCGCCCGAGCGACAACCGTGCACAAGCGCCTTCCCACGCATCAGCCAGCCGGCCCGCTGGGTCGGGGCGGCGCCCGCGCCCGCCAGCAGGCGGCGCCCGAGCAGCGCGCACGGCCGGGCCGCGGAGACAAACCAGGCAGGAGACAGGGTTTCTGGAAAAGCCCAGGTAGGAGCCGGCTCTGCAGCGGATTAGGAGCTTTTCAAAAGACACACAGTCGGCTCTGCCTCTGCATCCGAGAGCACCCTAAATTCTCTACGCCCCTGGGCTTCCCCGGCCTCATCTGTCATCCAGGGGGAGGGATGGGGGAGGGGGGAGGGAGGCCCTGCCACACCTAAAGCAGGGACAGGGGGGTTCCTTACCGTCCTGCCACCCCACCAGCATGTTCCCGCCAGGTGGAGCCTGGAGCCCAGCCCCTCGCCTTTGCGGGGAGCTCGGAGTGTGCTCGGCCAGCCCGAGGCCACTCGGCCACCAGGTCACCAGGTGTGCTGTCCTTGCCGGTGCTCCTCCTCCCCAGGAGACCTGGGGCAACGGGCGGCCAGTCCCCAGGTCTCCCATCCACACCCGCCTCCCGCCGTCCTCTCCGAGTTGTTCAGAGTATTTAGAGTCCCCTACAATATGTAAGAATGAACTTCGCAAGTTGCTCTTCTAGACACATTTATGCTTTGGCTCAGAAAAAGACACTAAAAAAGCTTTAAGACAAAAGCCACATGGGTGTCAGAAGTGCACCTGGAGTGCAAAATCGTCCACTGGGAGGGCACTCTGAGACCCTGGGGGCCAGCAGCTCAGTCCACGCCTGGGGCCAGCAGCTGCCTGGGCCCCAGAGCACATGTGAGGCATTTTACTTCCAACAACTGAAACTCCCACCTGTGGGGGGGGCGGGGGGGCTCTCCTGGGTCCCCTCTCTGTACTCTGAGGTTGCAGAAATGTCTTTTTTATTTTATTTTGGGGTCCTGCTCTGTCACCCAGGCTGGAGTACAGTGGCACAATCATAGCTTGCTATAACCTCGAATTCCTGGCCTCAAGCAATCCTCCTGCCTTGGCCTCCCTAAGTGTTACGATTACAAGTGTGAGCCACTGCGCCCAGTCTAGAAGTGTCGCTAACCTTCACCTATAGGAAGTCCACGAGACAAACTGGTGGGAAGTGGAGGGAGAGGAAACAAGAGCTTCACCCCCTGGCAGGAGAGGCTGCTCTGGAAGGCACGGCCTCTGTCCTGCCGCCTTCCTCCCGGTGCCCAGGGAAGAATCCCACCCCTTCCCTAGGGGAGCAGTGAACTGACGGTCGGCACAGGCACCTGCATGCGTGGAATGCCGATTATACAATCACAATTACTTTTGGTGTCATTAACACCACTGGGATCAACTCTCTAGCCCCATACCCGGCATTAGGCAGTTCCCACTTCCGGTCCCACAGTAACCCTGCAAAGTGCATGCTGTCGTCTCCTTACTGTGGAAGGGAAGACAGGCGGCGTCGCCAAGGAACTCGCCCAGACCCGCACCGCCAAGAACAGGGGAGGTCGGTCCCCATCTGATGCGATGCCGGGCTTCCTCCTGCTCCGCTCGGCCACAGTCCCCTGAGCAAGAGAGACCCTGGCTGCTCAGACTGGAGGTGTGGCGGCCGGCCCTGCAGGGAGCTTCTGGAAGAGGTTGGCCAGGGTAAGTGTACACATACATACATGCAACATGCACACGCATGCACACGCAGTGGGAATCCTACATATCCTAATTCTAGTTTTAGCATCGAGTCCCTTCTTACTAAAGCACCAATAAACACCTCATTCAGATAAAGAGAAGTGCCCCCCTTTGTGCATGGCCGATTGCCCCCCTGTCTCCTGGTTTGTATTACGCATGTCCACGTTTCTCTGGGCCCTGCCACGCACACACATCCCTCTGGGCTCTGCAGTGGAGTGATCACCTCCTGAAATTCTCACCGTTCCCCGTCCCAGTTGCTCAGACATGCAGATGTGGCCTGGGCTGGCCTCCTTTGCCTGGTTCCCCGCCCTGGGTCTGTCTGTCTCCACGCTGGGCTGGGTGCTCCTTGGGGTTGAGGGGCCGCCTCATGCATCTCCTGATGTCCAGCGTCAGTCCCGGGCTTGGCACAGGGCGCCAGACCCCCAGCCCAGGGACCCTCGGCTGTCAGTTGCTGTCGGTGGCCGGAGTCTAGGAACCGGGGCAGGGCTTCTTTAAGTTATGATTTTAGCCTTGGACAATATCATCCACGTGTTTTTTCTAGGGTCCCCAGTGCCACCAACTGCTAGATATTCGTGGTTACTCCTCGATGCTGAGCTGGGAGTCTCCTAAGGAGGCTACGTCATAGCTGATTCAGCTGGTTTCTCTTTCTGGAAACTTCCACAAGATCTCTGATTCATTATGCTTGCCCTTACCGCACGTGTACATGTGTGTTCTTTCTCAAAAGAGCATGTGTGCGCATAAAAAGCTATTTAATATTCATAATATATGACATAACTGCTATTGCAGGCTAAGTCACTTTTAAAATATACTTTTCTTCATGATGACTTTATACTTCTTCATTTGTAGACTGCTTCATATAACTGTTTTGTGTTTGCTTTTTCATTGCTTGTAACCCTGGTTCACAAATGCACCTGGACTGTAGATGTGATGACAATAGCATTTCATATCATCAGCCGGGAAAGACAGAGTGTGTGTAAATGGTATTGGAAGAACTGGGTATCCACCAGGGAAAAACTAAGGTGGGAATCACAGCTCATAGTACATGTCAAAATAAATTCCAAATGGATCAAATGTTTATATGCAAAAAAAAAAAAAGAAAGAAAAAAACAACTCTAAAAATGTTAAAAATGTTAAAAGAAAGCACAGCATTTGTGTACATAATCTCAGAATGAGGAAGTCCTTTCTCTAGGCATGACACAAAATACTCAAAATAGCCTAAATAAAAAGATTATTCAATCCTCAAAAATAAAATTTAAAACTGCATGGTGGGGGCCAGGCTTGGTGACACATGCCTGTAATCCCAATACTTTGAGAGGCCAAGGCAGGAGGATCACTTGAGGCCAGGAGTTTGAGACCAGCCTGGGGAACAAAGTGAGGCCCCTTTACCAAAAAAAAATAAATAAATAATTTTTTTTTTTAATTAGCCAGGCATGGTGGCATGCATCTGTAGTCAAAGCTACTCGGGGGGCTGAAGCAGGGGAATTGCTTGAGCCCAGGAGTTTAAGGCTGCAGTGAGCTATGATCGTGCCACTGCACTCCAGCCTGAGCGACAGAGCAAGAACCTGTCTCTAAAAAAGTAAGTAAATAAATAAAACTGCATGGGGGAAAACTTAAAGTCAAAAGTAAAACAACAAATGGGAAAATATTTGCAACTCATATCACAGATAAAGAGACAATTTCCTTAATATTTAAAAACCTCCTATAAATCAATGAGACTAAGACTAATTTTTTCAATAGAAAAAATTGAGTCCAGAACATGAACTGCCTGGGCTCAAACCCCAGCTCTGCCAGTTACTGCCTGAGTGTCTTTAAGCAAGTTACTTGACCACGCTGGACCTTGGTTTCCTTGCCCATGGAAGCGGTTCTGGCTTTGGAGTTGTTGTAAAGGTCCCTCGTATCACCACTGTTTATACCCCTGTCCCCTCCCCTGCGAGACTGGCGGCTCCCTGGGGGCAAGGGCTGGGCCCAGCAAAGCCCCTCCTGGCACACAGCTGCGGTTGGCGAGTCGTGTGGAACCGAGCCGGTCTCGGGCCGGGAGTGGCCAGGAGGGCCATGATGAGGGGTCCAATTCCAGGTCTTCAGCCTAAGGCTCAGGGCCACGGGAGTCCCCGGCAAACTCCGCTGAGGTCCCCACTGCGCGCCCAGGTTGGGAGGGAGGAGAAAACACCAAGGACTTCGAATGGCAAATGCAGGTCTCTGCTGAACGTTACAGCGACTGACGTGGCCCTGGGTGGAAGTTAAGATTCATAGACTGCTAATTAGTATGTGGAACAGGAAGTTTCCGAACAGCTTTGCGGCGAGGCAGGGGCAGGCTGAGCGCCAGCACTTAAAAGCCTGCTTTAAAGGGTTGGGCGGGCGGCGACGACCAAACAGCCAGGACGGTTCTGCTGCTTTTCACATGGCAGGGAGTGCTTCTCTGCTGGGACGTCGCCGTGTGGAAATAGAGCCATCTGCCCGCGCAGTGGGCTTCGGAAGGACCTGAGGCCCTGCGACACCCGGGCCGGGACACAGCACAGGAGGGTGCAGAGAGGCAGAGAGAAACCACCCTCACAGGTCACCAAGTGCTTTCCCCTGCCAGCTTGCAAAGCCACGCCTGCTTCCTCGATGGCACCAGGACTCAGCTAGACGTCCTACAGTAAGGAGATGGCCATGGCCTTGATTCAGAGAAACGGATGGCTTAGGCCTTTGGCACAAAGTTAATACTTCTGGGAATCTTGAATCCCACATTGGCAACTCAGTGACTCCTCCCTTCCTTCCTTGGGCCTCAGTTTCCCCTCAGTAGAAGGGGCCCGGGCTCCATCACCCGCTAAGGCCCTGCAGCTGTGTGGGTGGGATGCGTGTATCTATCCACCCCATATAGGGCTCTCTCGCTGCCACCAAAGCTGACTCCCATCCTGAGGGTGGTGGTTCCCAGGCACCTGCCACCCAAGACAGGTAGAGGCCAGAAGGGTTTCCCCGAGGTGTGTGCCAGTTGCTGCTCTGTTGGTGCTTCAGTCCTGGCCCAGCCAGCCCACTGCCCAGCGCCACCTCAGTCAGCTGCCCTCAACACCCAGGACTGGGGATCGAGCGTCTGAGCCCGCCTTTCAGCCTGTGGGGCAGGAGCCGAACCAAGGGTTGGAGAAGGGACTGCTGTCCAGCCTCAGAGCTTCTGTGACAGCCTGTCCCAGGCCACGGAGGCAGTCTCTTCCTTGAGCCCCCAGGGCCCAGCCCATGGGGGGGGGGCGAGTGCTGCTCAGTCCCACAGGTACGCTCAGACTGCCCTGGACCAGCCCAGTGTGATATGCAAGGCCCTGGCTGCATGTCCCTCTCTGTCCCTGTCATGGCCACGCCCTATGCTGTGGATCATCACTGAGCCCGATTCCTAGCACACACGTGATTGAAACAGGGGTCCAGCGATTCATGTGTAGAAGGCTGGACAGGGAGGGGACCCTCACTCTTCACTGGGGACCCCAGGCTCCCAACAGTGGGTGCTTCATAAACCGTTCTTGAATGAGTGAGCCCCTACTTCGCGCCTGCAGGTAGACCGTTCAGGGAAGGTGCCCAGCAGAGAGCCAGGTGTCTAAACACAGCGGGGCAGAGTGATTGGTGCCGCCGCTCTGGGACTTGGGTTTTAGTTCTGCCTTTTCTGCGCATTAGCTATGTGATCATGGATAAGTACTGGCCTTTTCAACGTCATTTTCCAAATTTGTTTTTTAAAAAAGACTATAAACAAAGACCAGCAGCGCGCACACCATCCCTGGGATGGGTGTCAAAGGTGAGTCTGAGGCCGTGGGGCTGGGGCGGGGCCTGGGACCCAGGGCTGCTCACAGGCTGAGGCCGAGGCTGCTGGCCTGCAGGCCCCACTGAGCAGTGGGTGCCAAGGTGCCCCCACGGGCTCTTCTTCCCCGAGTCTTCCCTTCCCGCCTGGGTTCCCTTGCTCCTCCTCCAGACCCCCCACTTGCATTTGCCCCTGGGGCTGTCTGAGTCTCCCTTAAACACCCTGAGGACTTTCCACTTTTTGATATGGGAATTTTTTCGGTCTTACGTAAAGTGACAGAAAGGAAGATCCAAGCCCCTGCAACCCACCCTCCCAACGCTACATTTCCAGCCCCCCTAAACTCCCACTAGTTTAGAAATGTAGAGCCCCACTGGCCCTGTTCTCCAGAGACATCCTCACGGTTAAGAGGGGAGCTCTGGAGCCAGGCAGCCTCGGTTGGAATCCCGGGTCTGCCCCCTACGCCCTGTGTGAACTTGGGCAAGTTACATGCCCTCGGTATCCTCATCTGTAAAATGGGCATAACAGCAGTATATCTACTTCCCAGGGCTATTAGGAAGGTTCAGTGAGTCCACACTGGGAAAGCACTTAGAGCAAGACAGAACGTAGTAAATGCCATGGAGCGTTTGTTAGATGATCGATTGATTACATCACACCTCATGCCACCAGAAACCACAGCTCATTCATGGTCACTGCCTCGGCAACGGGGTGCCCCCTGTCACTTGTCTCGGCACTTCTCTTCACAACCGTGACAACTGGTATTATGCTCATTTCATAAATGAGTGGCCTCAGGCTGAGAGATGGTACGTCACACAGCCAATGTCAAATTGTTATAAAGTAAATGAGGGCACAGGTCAGTTTACCTCCAGTCCTGAGCACCACACTGGGAATAAAACCTTACTCGATTAATGTTTGCTGGGTGCATAAATAAAATGAATGAATAAACTACCCACAGGGCCACTGCCAGGACATGGTGGAGCTAGGACGGAACTCAGATGGTTTGATCACAGCAGAACTCAGAACCAGCCCCTAAGGCCAAGGGGCTGACCAGCAAAGGGAGGATTCGTCACAATAAGTTAAAGTGTCCAGGCCGGGCGCGGTGGCTCACACCTGTAATCCTAGCACTCTGGGAGGCCGAGGCGGGCGGATTGCTCGAGGTCAGGAGTTCGAAACCAGCCTGAGCAAGAGCGAGACCCCATCTCTACTACAAACAGAAAGAAATTAATTGGCCAACTAATATATATAGAAAAAATTAGCCGGGCATGGTGGCGAATGCTTGTAGTCCCAGCTACTCGGAAGGCTGAGACAGCAGGATTGCTTGAGCGCAGGAGTCTGAGGTTGCTGTGAGCTAGGCTGACGCCACGGCACTCACTCTAGCCTGGGCAACAGAGCGAGACTCTGTCTTAAAAAAAAAAAAGTTAAAGTGTCCACAATGTCCAGTGCTTTCAACAACACCGGAAGCATAATGGCCATTGGTAAATATCCCAGGCAGGGAGGGAGGGAAGGAACGGTTGAATTAATGCCCATCAGAAGTTCTATCTCATCCATTCAACCAAATATCTATTAAGCACATCCAGGCATTAGGTCCTGCTCTCTCTTGGTCCTGGGAGAAGAAAGCCCTTGGTGTCCTTTTGTAGCTCACGTTCTAGTGAGCAGAGAAGAAGAGTAAACAAGATTTAAAACTCTCACTTGGCACTGATAAGTGCCACTGGGAAATGTAAAAGTAAGGAAGGTGGGAGCGGCCTCTGCCTTCCCCGAGTGGTGTATAGCCTGTCGCCCTAGCCCGCGATGGAGACGCAGCCCGAGGAAGAAGGCGCCCTGGAGCCCGCAGACTGCGTAGGGGCAGGCGGGCCGCCCCAGGCCGCTGGCGCCCAGGAGGGGCGCAGCAAGGACCGCTTGACCCTGCTGCTCAGGTTGAGAGCACAAACAAAACAACAGCTCTTAGAATATAAATCGATGGTTGATACAAATGAAGAAAAAACTCCAGAACAAATCATGCAAGACAAGCAAATCGAAGCTAAAATTGAAGACCTGGAAAATGAAATTGAAGGGATAATGTAGTGTTTTCAACATTCTTTTTAGAGGGACTTTAAACTTGAGAAGATGCACTGCAGTGGATAACAGCATTTGAAATCTGTTCTTTAGATTTATAACAGAAATATAAAGATTTCCCTAAAGCTGAAAAAAAAAAAAAAAAGTAAGGAAGGTGTTTATAGAGCAGGGGTGGGGGCACCTTCTTGTACCTTTCGCAGCTACAGATTCCCACGTCAAGGTACTCTGCCTGGGGCCCTTTCAATTACAGACAGAAAAGGGAATAGCGACCATTCAGTGAGTGCTTAGCAGGTGCCAGGTGGTTGATACTGTCATCTCAGGCAGTCCCCATAGCAACCAGTATGCCCAGTCCTTGCTGTGTGCAGGGGTGCTGAGACCAGGGTGTGCAAGCATGTTCCCAGATCTCTGAGCCACAGAGCTTCCTGCTGGGCTCTGCCAGGACGGGACGCTGGCAAGAGACCGGATGGCGGAGGAGGCGAGGGGCGCAGCCTCCTTCCCTCCGCCCATGGTTCCTATCGGCACTGCCAGCACTGGCCCTGCACTCTGACTCCACGATCGACAGCCTCCTTGTTTCTTGCCTTCAGAAGTACCAGCAGCAACGTGGGATACTTGGGGGTCCCCACTCCACCACTATTCCCACGTTCCCGGCTCCAGAGATCCCCCAAACTCAGCCCTCCTACGTCCCCTTCCCCCGCCAGGGTGGCTACCGCTTCCCGCGTGGATCTCTGGGCTAGCTCCGGGCTCCTTCAGCTCCCACGTGAACCCCTACCCTGGAGTGCCTGGTGTGGCTTGTGTCCCTGGACACGCCACAGCTGGTACAATACGAGCCGGGAGAAGTCCCAGAAGGGAGACCCAAAGAGCTGGGTTTTGAGCAAGCTTGACTATGCCCTTGTCTTGCAACATAGCACACTGGTGACCCTTGGCAGTACGGTGGCAATTTTATCACCAAGTCATCCTTGAGTCGCTTGGGATAAAATGCCTGCCTAGCACATACTGCTGCCTCCCATGACCTTGCTCATTTGTCCAGTAGTTTAAATCGCCTGCAAGTACTCATTAGTGCACGGACTGACTGAACTCTGAAAAGCACCATTGCCCTGGCGGGGCGTTTGAAGCCACATCTATCTGAGTCCCATTCCAAGGGAAGGGTCACGTGAACTGTCAGACCAAGCTGTGACTTCCAACATATCCCGAGCCAGCGTCACCGACCTGGCTGGGGGTCAGACGCCTCAGCTTCATATCCCAGCTCGTGTGTTTCAGTTAACTCCTCTATGCCTCAGTTTCCCCACCTGAAATGGGGAACTACCTCTGTGGGTCCTTGTGAGGATAGAGTGTCATTGAGCTATTATCAGGCTATTATTAGGAAAATCACATCAACTCAAGGATTCCAGGAATCCTAGTCTTGGAAGATAAGCAGACAGTGGATCACAAAGACAAAAATGAACTTGAAATTAACATTCACTCTTGCGTCAGCCGGCTCTTTCTGAGCACCAGCCTGCTGACCGTCCTTCGCCTCTGCCTCTGACACACCCAAGGGTCCCGTTCTCCCCACCTCCATCCCCAACTCCAGGTTCCTGGGTCCTGATAAGAAGTCGTGTGACCTTGAGACAAAGCACTTCGTCTCTGACCCTCTGTTTCCCCATCCATAAAATGGCCATGGGAGAATTAAATGAGATAGTGTCTGTTAAGTGCCCGCGGGGGAGGGTGGTACACAGTAGGTCCAGTTAGTGGTAGCTTCCACCTTCCCATGATGCTCTCTTGTGGGGCAAGGAGAATGGAAGGGCAGGGGGAGAGAGCCCATCTCTCAGTCATTCAGTCAAGAAAGTGCTCACTATGTGCAGTGTGGAAGGAGGACCCTGGGGGGTCGTTGTCACCGAATCTAGCCCTATAGGCCAGAGCTGGAGTCACCACAGGTCCCCGCCACCAAGGGGCTGCCGTCCGGGGACCAGGCTGGACAGTAAAGGCAGCAGAGGCAGGCGATGCTGGAAGAGGGGCCGCCCCTGGACTAGGGGAGCCCTCAGGGCGTTCTACTGGGCCTTGGAGGTTGAGTAGGAGTTTTCAGAGCCTACGAGAGCATTCTAGAGAGAGGGCACAGCATCGTAAAAGCAGGAAGGATTCAGATAGGGGACTGCGTGTGACTGAGACTGGAGGAAAACAGGGGGGAGGGGGCCATCATGCAGGGGCTTGTACGCTGGGCTAACATGGATGGGAAAGTTAGAGAGTGAGGGGATCAGGGACGAGAATGTTGGGGGCAGAGTTTCAAGGATAGGAATGTCAGAGAATGGAGGGGGCGGTGGATTAAGAATGGGGATTTTAGGTGAGTAATCCAGAAGAGGAGTACTGGGGCCGGGCGTGGTGGCTCACGCCTGTAATCCTAGCACTCTGGGAGGCCAAGGTGGGAGGATTGCTTGAGCTCAGGAGTTCAAGACCAGCCTGAGCAAAAGCAAGACCCTGTCTCTACTATAAATAGAAAGAAATTAGCCAAACGACTGAAAATAGAAAAAAAAAAAATTAGCCAGGTGCGGTGGCGCATGCCTGGAGTCCCAGCTACCAGGGAAGCTGAGGCAGGAGGATCGCTTGAGCCCAGGAGTTTGAGGTTGCTGTGAGCTAGGCTGACACCACGGCACTCTAGCCCGGGCAACAGAGTGAGACTCTGTCTCAAAAAAAAACAAACAAACACAATAGGAGTATTGGGATGGTCACACATAGGGTGTTAGAGAGTGCTGTATCGGGAGACCCCAGGCTGGACAAAGGATTACTGCCAGCCCCTGAAGGGCCACGGATGCCTGGCTAAGATCCATCACTTTATCACAGCCCCACCTCCCCACCCCCAGTCTCCAGATGACTGCTTGGGATCTGGAAACCAATTTGCAAGTGCTATGGTGAAAAAAAAAAAAAATTATGCATTAACAGCAAACTTTGTGCTCATCAGAGTCCTAATTTCCACTGGTTTTTGGTTTTCAGCTCTATAAATCCTAAATGTGCCTTTCATTTCATTTTTCCACCCTTTGAGGACATCTGTTTGACATTTGCCTCGTGTGATTGGGGAGGGAATTGGTGCTGGCTAAGTTCTTTTTTAATGTCTTTGCCTTGAAGTGGGAGTCCACGACGTGCCGAGAGCAGCCGGCTGCGGCCCGCTCCCTCGCCCGCACCCGGTGCCGGGCTCGCCTTCCGTCCTCAGGTGCTCTCTGAAGATGGCTCCATTTCTGTGTCCATCTATTAAAAATTCAATTTTCAGGCCAGTGCAGGAAAACTTCACGTGTTTCCAATTTATGGTTTCCAGCCCAGCATGTTATAATATGGATTTTGTAGAGATGTGTAGTCAGGTTTTCGCTTTTCCCTTCTTTTTTTCTGCCAATGGGACATGCTTTGCCTATATAGTTCCATTTTAATGTGGCCAAATAGTGCTGGGCTGAACGTGTGGACTGTCAGTATGAGACAAAGGCTCACGTGCACTTCAAAGGTGCTGGGAGTGATGGTGTCGACACGCCCTATGAACAGAACTTCATTTACTGAGCACCTACTATGTGCGGTCAGTGTTCTCCAGGTATTTTTTTATGCTCTCTCATTTTGGTTTTTCTTCTCCTTCTTCTTCTTCTTTTTACAAACTGGAATAGCTTTCATTCTGATTATAAAAGTTAATGCCAGCTACATTTTCTAAAAATCAAACACTGTAAAACAAATTCAGTACACTGCAAACGTTTGCCATATGCTTTTCCCAAAGGAATAGACACTGTTAACAATTTGATGTGTACGTCCAGAGCTATCTGTGTACATCAAGAAAATATATAAATAAATGTGTATTATAAAGATTTTACAAAAATTGAATAATACCTTACACAGTGTTCCGAAATCTCTCTCGTGTGTGTGTGTGTGTGTGTTTTCTTTTCCTAATTTAGATTTTACTCTAAGTCACTGAATGTAGATCTACCTGATTCTTTTTAACAGGTGCAGCATATTTTATTGGGTGTGGCAGGGGCCACTTTCTCTGTTGAACCTGCCCTCTCTCAGTGGCTGGATGTTTGCCGTCTTTTCTGCTCCTATACATAGGGTGGTCTGGAACTTCCTTGTTTGCACATCTTTGTCTCTTGTTCAAATTCCTCCCCAGGATCAGTTCCACCAGGTGGAATTGCGGGGTCAGAGGTATGAACGTTGTCGTTGATACGAATCACCAACTTCCACGCCCACTGTGTAGGAGAGGACCTCTCCCCCACCCTTGCCTCACTCACCTATTTAAACTTTACCAAACCCATTTCTCCCCAGCCCCCACCCCAAATATCCTGAGCAAACTGAGGCAGGATAGGCTCAATTCTTATGGTCAGATTCCACCACTCCGCCACCCACCTGGGCCATCTGACTGCAGGAAAAGGTATTGGAGCACAAGACAAAGGTGCTCTGGGCTCCTCAGCTCCAGACCTGGACAATCCTTAGAAAGTTTGCAGAAAAACCCGCTGCCCAAGAAGGGAAGGTGAAGTGGGCTGGGCAGCCCCCATGGTGGGTGGGGGGGAACTGCTTGTGAATGACAGAGGGCGCCCCCTCCTGGCAGTGACAGCCCCGCGCCAAGCGCAGAGTGAGCACAAGCCCTGCTCCCCACACAACAGTGAGTGGTGGCCCTGCCAGGCACCTGCCCCATCCCTGGACTTGGTTTCCCCTATCTGTTGGATAGAGAGGAGGGTTATCCCTGCTTCCCCTTGGGCCTGTCGTGAGGATAAATGCCACCAAGAACATGGACGTAGATGTTTCTGGCGGTTTCCTCCCCAGGCAAGAGTTCTGGACTGACACATCCCCCCCTCCAACCGCATCCCCCCTCTCCCCCGCCCCCCCATCTTCCCTCCCCACTGCCTGGCGGCTGCCCCGCCCCCACCCGATCTGGGGGAGACTGATCCTCTGCCCATCCGCTCCTTGGATTGCCCGCCCCTGCCTTCTCTATTCTCTTATTAAAGCGCTTGAGTCCTTTTTATTGAGTTATAAAACCAGGATTGTTTTTGGATGGGGTTGGTAAAAAGGCCTGGAAACTTGGTAATCTGAACGTCTCAGGTCTGCAGGCCGATCTTGCTGCTCAGAGAGATAGTGAGGGCTGTGTTTGCACGTATTAAATTATTTTCGTTTTTTAGATTGTGCCAGAGGCGGCTGGGCTGGTGCAATGAGAAGCTGCGTGGGGCGGCTGGTGCACCCAGCGGGAGGGGGACTGGGAAGCCTGGAGCTAGGCCCTCTGGAGGGACGGTCCCTGGTCCCTGCCCCCAGGAAGGAAAGCCAAGGGCATCTGCAAAGGGCATCTGCCCAAATCACTCGTTTTAAAAAGGGGGGGCTGTGGACCAAAGGAGGAAACTTCCTGGGCTCTCCAAGGCCATCAGAGGCAGGTGGCCTGAGTCTGCTCCTAATGCTGCCACTATTCACTATGGATCTCGGGGTGAGTCCCATGCCTGCCCTCAGGAGAACCCTAAGGCTCACCCTGCTCCGTGAGGTGGGACTCCTCCCTGCAGAATGATCGCACCCATTTCCTGCCCAGGCCCAGACCCCTCCAGCCACAATCCCAACCATCGTAAACCCTAACAGCACTGCCTACTTCCTGAGCACAGCTAAGGCACCGGCCGACGCTCAGCTCCTTAGCATGCTGTCCCTAATGCTCCGGGTATGATCACTCAAAATAATGACAGTAACGAGAGCCGATGTTCACTGAGTGCTCACGCCGTGCCCTGCACCGCCTCCTAGGTTGTTGCTACAGGCCAGGAGGATACAGACGTGAAAAGTGAATAGAACCGCGCCTGGTTCCACCACTCCCCTGCAGAGTCGAGTAATGTGCCCAAGGCCACGGATCTGAGTGGCAAAAACGGGATTCCAACGTGCACAGCCCTGGCTCTCCCTGCGTGACCCCCGCCGCCACCAATCAGCGATGAGAGGGACTCAGCGAGGTTAAGAAACGGTACCAGATCCCTCAGAAAGGGAGGGATGGAGCTGGGACTCTGTCCCCAAATCCGTGCTCCCTCTGCCACATAGCACCGCTGGTGGCTGGCAGGACAGGGGCTGTGAGGAGGGACTGCTGTGTCATTACCAATCTGCAGGGAAGCCCTGCGAGGGCCGGCAGTCTAAAGAAGGGCGGGGACTCCGAGTCATCCCACTACCCTCAATTCCAGCGTTTCCAGGTCTGTCTTTGTGTGTGTACCAAGAAGGGCAGTCGCCCTTCCCCTTGGGCAAAGTGCAAACTGTGGCTAATTTTAAAATTTCATACGCACCCATCCCTTCCAGCCTCCAAACACCGGTTTGGGGGTCCACGCCGCCGCGCCAAGACCATTCAGCCTTGCCCCCGGCAGATCCCCTCCGCCTCGCAAAAGCCGCGTGGGCCCAGGGACTGCGTTCTATTTCACATCTCTGGCATGACGGGCCCAGAAACTGAACAGCGTCCACAGGGCAGGACTATTTCTAGACAGCAGCCCCGTTATAAAATAGGGCGCCTCTCTCGAAGCCAGGCTCTGGATCCCGTCAAAACGACGTGTGTCTTTCCTTTCCTTCCTCGAGAAGGTGAAATACAAGCCTGTAATAACACTGTGTCCCTGTTCTCCCCTGGACAAAAGTCAAAGCTCGAATCTGATAAATCTGAAATCAGCGTTCACGTTCTAATTGGCCTTCATGGGGCTGGACGCCGTGCCAGAGCCGGTGGCATTCCACGCCGTATGTTATTGTTGGTGCCGACAGAAGAAATGAATCTTTCAGGAGATTCAAGAAGAAATTCATGTTTCTGTGATTTCAGGGAACTAAATGCCCACCTATTTTACTTATTACAAAGGGAGCCTATGTCCGGCCCTCGAAACTTTTCAGCGGTTGAAAAGGCAGAGCCTGGGGGTACCCTTTCACCGCTCTTGTTTGTAGACCAAGGAGCCTCCTCCTCCTCCTCAACCTGAAAACTTCCACCCACCCTCCAAGACCCAGCTCCGAAGCACTCAGCTCTGGGTATAATTCCCAACTCCCCATATCAATCAGTCACTGCTGCTTCTTGGTGATCAAGGGTGCGATGTGTCCCAGCACAACCCCAGCCCATGTACCCCCGTGTACCAATCTCACCTGGTTCCTCTGCCAGGCGAAGCAACCGAAATGCAGAAAGAATACCCTATTCTCCTACGCTTCTCACAATCCCCAAAAGCCAAGCCAGTGCCCAGCACCCGGGAGCTGCCCCTTGAATGCTTGTTGACTGAATAAATAATTATTGGTGTAAAGCAGTGATTCTGCACCGGCAGATTTTGTACCATCCTTCAGTGAAACACCTGCCCATGTCTGGAGACATTTTGTTGTTGTTGTTGTGTTTGAGGCAGAGTTTCTCTTTGTTGCCCAGGCTAGAGTGAGTGCCGTGGCGTCAGCCTAGCTCACAGCAACCTCAAACTCCTGGGCTCAAGCAATCCTGCTGCCTCAGCCTCCCGAGTAGCAGCTGAGACTACAGACTACAGCCACCATGCCCGGCTGATTTTCTCTATATATATATATTAGTTGGCCGATTAATTTTTTTCTATTTATAGTAGAGACGGGGTCTTGCTCTTGCTCAGGTTGGTTTCGAACTCCTGACCTCGAGCAATCCACCCACCTCGGCCCCCCAGAGTGCTAGGATTACAGGTGTGAGCCACTGTGCCCGGCCTGGAGATATTTTTGATGGTTACTATTGCAGAGGAGAACACTAATGGCATCTAGTGGGTAGAGACAGGGCAGCAAGTTGACTTTTGTGGGCCCTACCCGTTTTTGCTTTTGCAAGATCCTTCCTCATAAAACACAAACACACATACATTAAAAGTTATATTTTAAAACTGAGTTGGCATGAAGATTAATATCATTTAGGACACATTTATTATGAAATATGTTTTATTATTGTGTTCATTTTTCCTTCCGATTTTAAAATTAGAACATTTTCGTAGAGCCCTAAAAGTACCGTGAGCCTCAGCACTGGTTCTGCTTCGACTAATGGGTAAGTTGCCCTGGGCAGAGGCCGGGGATGCTTCTAGACATCCTACAATGCTCAGGTCAACCACACGACAAAGAATCATTATCCAGCTCAAAATGTCGGGCGTGCCAACGTTGAGAACCCTGTTATAAAGGGAAACCCCTGAATGTAAAAGGCTGGAAACCTAATGTCTGAGCTCCCATAGCAGCTGAAATGCAGAACTGGAAGGACATAACTTTTGGTAATTAGCAAGGCTTTGGGGGAGGGAAGAAGTCAATGAACACAGCACACACTTTCACGAGAGCATGCATACAAAACCCAAGTGTTTTTTCTCCTTTTCTCCTAATGGTGGATAGAGCACGAAGCACATATTTTGTTCCTATTCAGCTACGCAGGCAAGGGCAACACTTCATTATTCAGACAAACGAGGAAATCCCATGGTGCCTGCTGCCCTGCAGCCAGCTTCCCTACCAGGAAGCAGAGCTCGCTGCTCACACAGCCGCTCCGAGGACTGCCACTGTGCCCCTCACCTGCCTTCTAAGGTGCCCGTGGAAACCCTGCCCCCACATCAGTTTCAAGGCTGATTCTTCTGAGACAGTGTCAGGCAACACAGTTTTTGACTTCGGCTCTGTATTGGGATTCTCCGGAGAAACAGAACCAGCAGGTGTGTGTGTGTGTGTGTGTGTGTGTGTGTGTGTGTGTGTGTGTGTGTGTGTGTGTGTAAAATTAGGGAGAGAGGCTAAGAAATTTATTTTAAGGAGCTGGCTAACATGATCGTGGAAGTTTGGTGAGCTGCAATCTGATAGGGAAGGCTGGCAGGCGGGAGACCGGGGAAAGAGCTGCCGCTGTAGTCCAAGTCCAAGGTGTCTGCTGCAGCACTCCTTCCGGCTCAGGGCAGGTCAGCCTTCTGTTCTCCTGGGCCTCCAGCGGGTTGCATGAGGCCCACCCACGTAGCACAGTCATCTGCTTTGCTCAAAGTATCCTGATTTAAATGTTCATCTCATCCCCCCCCACCCCGAAAACACCTTCACAGAAACACCCAGAATAATATTTGATCAAATATATGAGCACTGGGACCCAGCCAAGTGGACAATATAAAATTAATCATCTAAACGTCTAAAAAATTATTCATTCTCAGCTGTCTTTTTCTTGCTCTGAAAGATCAGTGGGTGACAGCCGGGGAGCAAGGACACTGGAAGGAAAAGTCCGCACGCTTTCACACCCAAAGGGACAGTCAGCATTCACGGAATGCCTGTCCTGAGGCAGGTGCTTGGCCAACATGATCTCACACCGCCCTCACTTGGGCCTGGGAGGGGGGTATGGACATCCTCATCTGCCACCAAGGACACTGAGTCTCAACACGGTTGTGTGGCTTCCCCAGGGTTCCACAGCTGGCTGTGGGTGGAGCCAGGACTCAAACTCAGGTGTCTCCTGAACCTAAAGCCATGCTCTGTCCACCCCCCAGCAGCCTGGGAGACACCCGGGGCAGGACAGAGGCAGCCCAGCCAGAGGGAAGGCGCCGGATCAGTTATGGGCTGACCCCTGGTGGACCCTGGGCACGGCTTTTACCATTCTACTGCTGTGAACAATGCCACCCTCTCCCCGACACTCTAACATCAGGGTCTCTCCTCTTGCTCTCTTGCACACACTCACACTTGGAATATTTACAATTTGCCTAATAGTGTATGCATATTGGAAGGATGGCAATTGTTATTATTCATATAACAAATAGAAATAGTGTCAAGGCAAGGAGAAGGGGCATTAAAAGGTAGGATGAGGCAACTTAAAATTAATGAGCTCATAGAGGTGAGACTTCTGCTTCCCTTATTCAAAGAACCCCCACAGGAGCCCAGATGATCCTCCCGACACCTGCTGAAGTGGGCAGGGCAGGGGCCTCGTTCCCATTTGAAAGGGCAGAAGCCTGTGCGTAGCCTGAGAGCCCCGCCTGACTTCCCGCAGCTGGGGCGACCACTGCCCTCTCTGTCCACCGGGAGCAGATGGCCCTAGGGACGGGAGATTGTAGGGGGTCTTTAAAGAGGTGAGGAATCTACTTTCTCCATCTCTTACTTGGAATCGGGGTCCAAACTCCTTCCCTACATGGGAAGTCATAGGAATTTGCAACAGTTTATGTGACGGTCCCAGCCTGGTACCTGGCGCAAAGCAGATGGTCAGTGAACAGCAGCTGCTGTTATTGTCACTATTATTCCGGCTGCCAGGCTGGGCAGTCTGCGCTGCAGCACACCAGGTCCAGAGGCCCTCGACAGAGAGGGAGGACAAAAAACACGTGTGCAAGTCTGTCTCTGGGATCCACCCCACGATTCCAAACGTCTCCCAGGCCAAAGATTTCCGTGGCGGCTACACAGCCATGCTGCATTTTTTCACCCAAATGTTCCCGTTTAGGGTTTGCAAATGTCGGCCCAGAGCCATCCCATCACCCTAAAGTCCCTGGGCGTGTTGTGACATCACCCCCGCCCTCTGCACGCAGACACGGGGCTGGATTTTCCACATGACACGCAAGGCAGGGAAAATTCAGGGAGACAGCTGTGGCGTGGACAGGAGCTGGGGTAGGAAGGCAAAAATTGGTGCTCGGGCCTTCCGTGCAGGTGGAGAAACAACATCTTGCAAGCGACAAAAGCGCTGGGCAATCTGGCCATTCCCAGTCAACACAATGACAGAGGACTTTAAGAAAAAAAAAAAAAAATTTAGCTTTGGGGAAAAGTATTGGTTGAGTCATGCACACCTTGCATCTCATGGTTCACTGTCTCCGTAGGCCCATTCGAGCATCTCTCTTGATTCCTTTACTTATTCCTCCCCTTTTATCCTCATTCCCCGCCCATGGGCGACCTTTCTAATGTGCGTGTGCTGTTTCCCTCCCATGCATTCTGTTTCTGTGCAAGTATTTTAATTTGTGTACATGGCGCTGAGCTATAAGCCTCCCATTTCTTACTTTTCTCCCTCAGCACTGTTTGCAAAGATCTACATACATGCTGCCAGCCACTGCACAGTATCCTATGAGGTTTGTCCACCACATTTTATATACCTGAACACCTAGATTGCCTACGACAAATATTATCAACAACTGTACGATAAATAGTATCACCCTATAGAGCTGTGTAAGAATTTCTCTCATCAATAGCATCCAGGGTGGGTCATGGGGTGTGTACATATACAGTCACATATTGTTTAGCAATGGGGACACATTCTGAGCAATGTGTCTTTAGGTGATCTCTCTGTTGTGGGAACATCACCTACATGATGTAGCCTACTATCTACCTGGGCTATATGGTCTAGCACCTAGGCATGTAGCTGCACTAAATACTTCAGGCAATAATGACACAATGGTAAGCATTTGTGTATCTAAACATCAAAAAGGTACAGTAAAATACAGTATTATAACCTCGTGGACCACTGTCACATATGTGGTGGTCTATCATTGACTGTTATGCAATGCACGGCTGTACTCGATTATACGAAGACCAGCCAGGCAGGGCTGCGTCAGTCCAAACAGCTCCCCCAGCCACGCACAAGGCTTGCTGTAGCCCCGCATCCCTGCCCACACTTTGCGTGATGCTGCTTTCCATTTCTTGCATTTGCTTTTACCAGCCAGATAGGGATAAAGGGGTACCTCCTTGTTTTACTTTGCATTTCTCTGTTTACTGCTGACTTTGAGCATGTATTCAATGGCTTGTTACTCACTGGGGTTTCCTGTTCTGTGAACTACCTGTCACCCTTTGCCCAGTTGCACTTTGCAGTTCCTCTCTTTTTCTTGTTGATTCTGCAGAAATTCCTTGGGTATTCTCCATATTAGTCTTTTGTACATTTGTGACACTGTGAACACCTTCTCTCAGTTTGTTATCTGTCTGTAACTTGCTCCAGAGTGTCCTGCACTGAACAGGAATCTTCCATTGTATTATAATGAATCCATCCTTCTTTTTTTTTGTCTTATAACTTCTGCTTTTGAGACACACACACACACACAAATGGCCTCCTACGTTATCTTCTATTGATACTGTAGATTTACCTCTGCTGTTTAATTCTTGCCAGATCTGGAAACGTACTTAGTAAGTAGCATTAGGTAGAGACGCCAGGATTTTATTTCCCTCCCCTTGCGGAGTTGGTTTTCCCAACTCCAGTCCATGCTCCCCCCCGCTGGTGTGTGGGGCACCTGTACCACACTGAATCCCCCCATGCACACCTAGGTCATTCCCTAAGTCTCTGTTCTGTTCCCCTGGTCCAGCTGAGTGTTCCATTCCACACTGTTTCCATTACTCTGTCCTTGAGAGGGAAAGTCATGATTCGGATTTTTTTTTTTAAGTTGACTCAACTTTGAACCCATGGACCTTTATTCTTGCAAAAAAAAATTTTTAGAATAGGTTTATGAAGTTCCAAAAAAAATCTAGCTCCAATTTTGATTGGGCCTATATTGAATCCATACCTAAATTTGGGACAATTGACATCTTTATAACATTAAGTTATGCTATTAATTAAGACTGTGTGTATTAATATCTCTCCATTTTTCAGATATTTTGATTTTTTCCTTTAATATCAAATGTTTAAACTTGCTCCATAGAGGTTTTAAATATTACTAGTTTTTACTGCTGTTATTAACAGTATCTTGGTTTTTATTATACTCTTTATATGTTATTACATGCAATGTTTATGTATTTCATATACATTATTACATTTCCTAGTTGGTTATTAATGATGAAGAGAAATACTACTCATTTATTAAGTCAATATTTTATTTGGATTTCATGCTTCACCCCCTTTTTAGTTTTGATTTTCTATGAAGTCAATCATTTCTTCTGAAAAAAACCAACTATGTTATTTCTTCTTCTTCTTCTTTATTTTATTTTATTTTATTTTTTTGAGACAGAGTCTCACTCTGTTGCCCTGGCTAGAGTGCCGTGGTGTCAGCCTAGCTCACAGCAACCTCAAATTCCTGGGCTCAAGCGATCTTTCTGCCTCAGCCTCCCTAGTAGCTGGGACTACAGGCATGTACCACCATGCCCAGCAAATTTTTTCTGTTTTTAGTTGTTTGGCTAATTTCTTTCTATTTATAGTAGAGATGGGATCTTGCTCTTGCTCAGGCTGGTCTCAAACTCCTGACCTTGAGCGATCCACCTGCCTCTGCTTCCCAGAGTGCTAGGATTACAGGCATGAGCCACTGCACCAGGCTCATATTATTTCTTATTATTTTTATTTGCCCTTTCCTTCTTTTGAACTTTTTGTCTGTTTCTTTTTCTTATATTAGCCAGATCTCCTGTAGTAAAGAGGAGTGGTGATAGTGGTATCACTGTGTTCTTCCCAATAATAAGAAAAATATCTAAAGTTGCTGCTAAAAATAAAGGTCACTGCAGATCTTAGATACATGACTTTTACCAATTTAAGAAAACTTACATTTTATTGCTAAGTGTTTTAATCATAAACAAGTATTAAATTTCATGACACTAAACAAGTATTAAACTTATGCTTTTCTGCATCTATTTGAATTTTTTCAAGTACATTTAATTCATTTTCAAGTAGATTTTCTGATATCAAACCATCCTTGCATTCCTGGGATAAGCTCTTTTTTTTCTTTCTTTCTTTTTTTTTTTTTTAAAGACAGAGTTTCACTCTGTTGCCCGGGCTAGAGTGCTGTGGCATCAGCCTAGCTCACAGCAACCTCAAACTCCTGGGCCCAGGCAATCCTCCTGCCTCAGCTTCCCAAGTAGCTCGGACTACAGGCATGCGCCACCATGCTCAGCTAATTTTTTTCTATATATTTTAAGTTGTCCAGCTAATTTCTTTCTATTTTTTTTTTTTTTTTTTTTTGGTAGAGATGGGGGTCTCACTCTTGCTCAGGCTGGTCTCAAACTCCTGAGCTCAAATGATCCACCTGCCTGGGCCTCCCAGAGTGCTAGGATTTCAGGCATGAGCCACTGCACCTGGCCATATTCCTGGGATAAGTTCTAAAAATTATGATGTATTATTTATTTTAAAGGTTTTTGGATTAAGTTAGCTAATAATTTATTTAGGATATTTTGTATCTACATTCATTAATTAAAATGATCTGTAATTTATTTTCTTGTATATTTATATTTTTTATCTGGTGTGAAACCAATATTCTCCTGGCTTCATAAAATGAAACAGTTTTCTCTATATATTTTCTGCAATATCCTTTGAAAGATCAAAATTAATCATTCTTTTTTTTTTTTTTTTTTTTTTTTTTTGAGACTGAGTCTCACTTTGTTGCCCAGGCTAGAGTGAGTGCCATGGCGTCAGCCTAGCTCACAGCAACCTCAAACTCCTGGGCTCAAGCAATCCTGCTGCCTCAGCCTCCCGAGTAGCTGGGACTACAGGCATGCACCACCATGCCCGGCTAATTTTTTCTATATATATTAGTTGGCCAATTAATTTCTTTTTCTTTATAGTAGAGACGGGGTCTCACTCTTGCTCAGGTTGGTTTCAAACTCCTGAACTCAAACGATCCGCCCACCTTGGCCTCCCAGAGAGCTAGGATTACAGGTGTGAGCCACCACGCACGGCCTAATCATTCTTTTTAAGGTTTAAAATTGACCTATAAAAACATTTGGGCCTAAGCTTTTTGGGAAAGAAGTCTTTAACATTTCAAAATCCTTAACACTTTTTATTCTATGACAATAAAAATGTGCATTAACTTTGTTCTTTTTTGGCTTCTGACCTGGGCTTTTTCTACGAACTCAATCTTAAGAAAAAAAATTGTTTATTGGCTCTCCAGATAATTGCCAAATTACTTTCAATTCACTAGTATGGCAAACATAGAGTATTGAAAGCTGGAATAATTTGAATAACAAAATAAGTAATATAGTATTGAAATATAACCCAAAATTTAAAACACATATACATGAGTCCTTATATAAATAAATGATTGAATAAATAAATGGGGACAAGAAACAAATCTTCTTTATGAAAGAATTTCAGGTAATATATGTAAATACTCCCTTTCTAGGGGGTGGAGTTTAATTCCCACTCCCTTCCCCACATCTTGAGGATGGGCTGGACTTGGTGACTGGCTTCCAAAGAGCAGAGTATGGAAAGTGAAAGAGAGTAACTTTGCCGTGGAGAAACCTGGCAAATGCTACCTTAACCAAGTGATGAAGGTTGACAGCGCCAGTGATGAATCCTGCCAATATCATGAACCTCCTAATATGAGATGGAGAAGGCAATTCACTTCCACTGTGTGCTTTCCAGAAATCCATAACCCTAGTCCAATCATGAGAACACCATCTGACAACCCCAAATTCGGGAACATTCTACAGGACACCTGGTCAATATTCCTCAAGACCATTAAGGTCATGAAAAATAAGGAAAGACTGAGAAACCATCACAGACTGGAGGAAACTAAATATGCAGTGTGGTACCCTGGGTTGGCAATAGCACATTAATGGAAAAGCTGGTGGAATTCAAATAAAGTCGGTAGTTCAGTTAGTAGTAATGGGTCAATGTTGGCTTCTTACTTATGACAAATGTACAATGGTAAGGTATAAGGTAAGATGCTCACAAGGGGGAACTGGGTGAGAACTGTCTGCACTATGGTCTTAGTCTGCTCAGGCTGCTGTAACAGAATCCACTGATTGGGAGGCTTAAACAACAGGAATGTGATTCTTACAGAGCTGGAGGCCGGGAAGTCTGAGCTCAGGGTGTCTGCACCGTCTACTCTGGCGAGGACCTCTTCTTGATTTGCAGGTGGACATTTTCTCCTTGCATCCACACATGGCAGACAGCAGGGGGTGGGGATCCCAAGTCTCCTCCTCTTTTCATAAGGGCACTAATCCCATTCACAAGGGCTCCACCCTCATGACCTAATACCCCCCAAAGGCCCCACCTCCAAATCCCACTTCATTGGCTTTAACATGAATTTCAGGCAGACACAAACATTCAATCCATAGCAACTATCTTTGCAACTTCTCTGTACATTTACAATTACTCTAAAAAGCAGTTAAAAGTCATAAAGTCACAAACAAAAAAATAAATAATAAAGTGATAGATCTAAATCCACTCATATCAATAATCACATTAAACGTTAATGGTCTAAACATGCCAATTAAAAGGTAGAATGGTCAGAATGGATCAAAGATGCACTTTAATTATAAAGACAAATATTAATATCAGGCAAAATACATTTCAAGACAAGGAGTATTAAAGATAAGTTACATATAAACATACATATATAATCTTAAGTAAAGGTCTATATGAGATCATCTTCATCAAATAGTATTAAATTTGAGGATGTTGCCCCAGTCTAATATTTGCCGTTTTCTCTCAACTCCTCCACTTCCTCCACCCCGCCCCGTCCTCTTAATTAATTTTTACAACCTAGTCTTTCTCCTTTCTATATTTTTCTTTGTGCTTATAAAATTACTTCTAAACACCTAACATGTATATACACACACATATATATACATACACAAGTCATTATTTTAGGAAAAAATGGGTTCATACCATACACACTTAACGTCAGCTCGTTTTTCTCTTTCAATGTCTTATACAGACCTCTCCAGGTCCCTAGGTGTTTTATTTTTATTAAGCATTATCTATTATTACAATTATTCATGAATTATTACAAATTATTAAGAGTTATTCATAATTTATTCAACATTGAATATCTATCTTTCTGTTATTTCTTTGATAAGGATTCAAAGGTATGCAATTCTGAGTCAAAGGGTTGTTTGTAATTTTAGTACATTTTGCTGCTTACTCCCCCAAAAGGTCGTACCAATCCACATGTCCACCAGCTCCGTACCTTCTTCCCTGCACGGGAAGCAGACGCCACCTGCCCAGCCTGAAAACTGCCCTCCCCATCCTGCGGTGGGCAGGGGCAGGCCTGTTGAAGTTCACCCACCTTGTCCGGGGCTGCTGCAGCCAGGCCCAGCCCCCAGCTCCTGCCCGTCTCCTCCTTCAGGATCCCGAATCCTGGGTCAGGATCACGCACGTGAACCTGTTCATGCTCACCTGGGTCAGGTGCTTCTGTGGGGATTCCCCCAGCTCTTCCGCAGCTCGCCCAAGACACCAGCTCATGAGTTGGAGGGGATGAGAGACCAGCACGGATCCAGTGTCCCTGCCTGGCTCCTGGCTTGGTTCTATTCTCCTCCGACTCCCCGTTCATCTTCTCTTCCTTATGGCCAGTGTCCATCAGCTCGTACCAATGTAATGGTGCGTACACGTGGTGCTTGCTTTCCCATTCTTGTTATACTTCACGTAGAAGAATGGGCTCCAGCTCCATCCAGGACAATGCAAGAGGGAGTTCACCATTTTTTTTAGATCAGCCTCAGATATTTGAGCCTTCCCAGACAAACTCCAGACACGAGAACGGGCAACCTGCAGATGACTCTAACCCCAGCCACCGTCCGATGGCAACTGTGTGTGAGAGACAGTGAAAGCCGCCCAGCTGCGCCCAGTTAACCTCAGAACCACGAGAGAGAATTGCACGTTTACACCGTGACATTTGGAGTGGTTTGTTGTGCAGCAACAAATAACTGGAACATCCTGGGTAAAGAAGTAAGTAGCAGTCATCCTGCTCTTGGATCTCACCGTCTATAGGGGAGGCTCAGTTTTCATGCAACCTGAGCCCCCGATGAAGAGTGTTCAAGGTTCAGAGAAGGCACAGGTAGGAGCAGGAATACATCTGACTTCCGGTCTTGGATACTGAGGAATTTCAGGTCTTACATTTAAAGCAACAACAACAACGAAAACTCTCTTATTTAATAACACCACTAATCTGCAAAAAAAGTTGGGAGACCAAACCAGATATGCTGCAGCCCTAACCCCCAGAGTCTCAGAATGTGACCTCATTTGGAACCAGAGTCATGGTGGCTGTAATCAGTTATCATGATGTCGTACACGAGCAGGATGGGCCTGTAATCCAGCACGAATGGCATCTCCATAAGAAGAGGAGAAGAAACAGAGGGACACAGGGAAGAAGTAAAGGACTCGCTCTGTGGCCACCCAGGTCAAGCATGCTCGGGTTCCACGTGGCCACGCTGAACGTGGTCTGAGGTGGCCCCGTGTCTGTGTGCCAGGAAACTTTATTTTTAAAGAAGGGGCTGGGAGTTTTTGTTGTTGCTATTCCCGTGTGTACTGTATCACAGGAGTTCTTGTCCGTCCGAAGGATTTTCCATGTAAATAAAGACCTTTGCAAATTGATTTAGATTAATCAGGTGTGACTGCTGAATAAACAGAGGGAAAAACCCTGTCACCAAGATCCGGGCACCGGAACAGCCAGGACCCTGTGTGCAGACGCACAGCATCAGCAGTGGCAGCGGCAGGACTTCTGTGGTCGCGGAGAGAAGATGAAAACCAGAAAGGGCAAGCAACCGGGAAATATGAGAAACACCTTGGGCTATGTCCCCAAGCCTGGCAGCTGGGCTCAGAGGTCCCCCTGGAGATGGGAGTTTAAGATCTAGGCTCCCAGACCCAACTCGGGGGGTTCCTTCCTCCCGGCCTTCCCTGCTCCTTTCACCCCTACACACACACACACACACACACACACATGTACTACACATAGTAACACACACACACCATGTACTACACACAGTAACACAGACACACACACCACATGTACTACACACAGTAACACACACCCCACATGTACTACACACAGTAACACACACCACATGTACTACACACAGTAACACAGACACACACACCACATGTACTACATACAGTAACATACACACCACATGTACTACACACAGTAACACACACCACATGTACTACACACAGTAACGCAGACACACACACCATATGTACTACACACAGTAACATACACACCATGTACTACACACAGTAACACAGACACACACCCCACATGTACTACACACAGTAACACAGACACACACACACCACATGTACTGCACACAGTAACACACACCCCACATGTACTACACACAGTAACATACACACCACATGTACTACACACAGTAACACACACACCATATGTACTACACACAGTAACACACACCCCACATGTACTACACACAGTAACACACACACCATATGTACTACACACAGTAACACAGACACACACCCCACATGTACTACACACAGTAACACAGACACACACACACCATGTACTACACACAGTAACACACACCCCACATGTACTACACACAGTAACACACACACCACATGTACTACACACAGTAACACACACACCATATGTACTACACACAGTAACACACACCACATGTACTACACACAGTAACACAGACACACACACCATGTACTACACACAGTAACACAGACACACACACACCGTGTACTACACACAGTAACACAGACACACACATGAAGACACACACCCCATATACAGACACCACACTCACAGACACAGACACATCCACACAGAGACACACACAAACCACATGCACACCCTACACACAGACACACACCCGTGGGCCCAGGGATAACTGCACATTTAAGTGGTTTTAGAAAAACACATTGTGTGGATTCGACATCCAGTCCCTGTGGATGGTTGAGAAGATCCACACGGTCCCTGTGTCGAACTGTTGTCTAGCTTTCCGCCCACGACAACCCTGCAAGGCAGTTGTTAGTATGCCCATTTTGCAGACAGAAATACTGAGCCCCCGAGATATTAATGGCTGGTTTAAGATTCCACAGTCAGCAAGCAGCCAAACGGGAATGCTAACCCCTCCCCTGAGCTCCAGGTCCCTTTCTAACTAAAAGCCGCAAGCCCACACTCATTCCATCGACACTGTTTCAGGTGCCCAGGATAAAGCAGTGGATGGAACAGAGCAAGCCCTCCCTCGGGAGCTCACCTTTCCCATCAACCACGAGGCCACATTCCTTTCTGCACAGAACGCTCCGCACTTCAATGTGCACGTCAACCCTGGGGTCTGGGATTCACTCACACATCAGTTCTGTAGGTCTGGGGTGGGCGAGACTCTCACTGAGGCTAATGCTGCAGCCCGAGGCCCACACCGTGGGCAGCGAGGCTACACGACATGCTGGAAAGAGGAAGAGGGTTTGCTTCGTGCCCCGTATCAGTTGCTGGATAGTTCTTGACCATCAGGCCTGGTTACCTGGCTGGTGAGTTTGGGAAGGCACCTGGCAGGCATCCCGCCCTGCTACCCTGGGCTCGCCCCATGCACAGCGGCCTGCGGTTGTCAGGGTGGTCTGTGCCTGGACGGGTGAGTGTCTCCTCTGGGCACAGGGCCTTAGGAAGCCCCCAGCCCACAGACATCGGCCACATTGATTTCCCGCCTGCTGTACTTGGCATCATAATTTCTGAATTGGTTCTGAACGGCAACAGGAAAGAGTTGTTAGGTTGAACCACGTGAAATTGCCAATGGTATAGGAATCCAAAAACAGTAGAATGGTGACAATTTGGGACTTTCCAACCTAATATTTATTGGGCACCCTCAAATCCTAGCACTAGCTATATACTAGTAGTTTTCAAACTTGGGTCATGTCAAAATCATCAGAAATTTGGTAAAAATGGGAAGGCCTGGGCCTTATGCTGCTTCAACCAGCCTGGGCCCCTGTGTCCAGCCTGGACCTCCCGGGTGACCCAGCACACACCAAAGCTTGAGAGGCCCTCACTCCGTGGTAGGCACAGTGCTGAGTTCTCTGTGTTTACTTCGCTTAATCTCTGGGACAACCCACAGTGCCTGCGCCTGAGCTAGTCCCTACAGGCTCTCAAGAACAAAATGGCACATTTTTGCAAATTTTGTGAGCTGTTAAACACAGTCATTCTGAAAACTTAAGTTATATGAACTTACAATTAAATACATTTTATATTAAAAACAAAGGTGATACCTACTCATAATTTGTCACTTCCCAATTATTTTACATTTTACTGCTACCTCCACTCTTGGAGCTATTTACACCTACCACCTGGAGGTAGCACATAGTGGCTGCTGCTGCTCGTCCCCTCCCAGCCCTGCATCCAGTGACTTCATATCTATGGCTCCACATCATCCGTGCTGAGTTTACACCACGGAAATTGGCACACACTACCAATCAGGGCTTACTCTCTGCCCTCCAAAATTGGTTATTTAACCACTAGCCATTGCCATCCCCATTCCGCAGATGAGCAAACTGAGGTTTGGCAAGTAAATGACGTTCCCAAGGTCTCACAGCCACAGTTTGAACCCAGACAGCTGGCTCAGGAGCCCAGTTTGCAACCAACTGCTATATTGTGCTTTCTTTGTGTCTCCTTCCTAGGCTTGCGGTGTGAATCTCTCCCTGCTCCCCAGAATCCTGCTACACAACAGCAAATATCCGCCCTCCCATACAGCAGAATCCTAGCATCATAAACAGCAAATCAAAATAAGGCTCTGGGTCTCCAGTAGGCCAGCGGCCAGTAGCCTGGGACGGGCCAGGTTTCTCAGCACAGGGGGGAGTGGGGGCTTTGCTGCCCCGGTCCAGCCTCCTGCAGGTGTCCCCATCGGTAAATGTCCTGGCAGTAGAACATACACACATTTAGGCAGGTGAAAATAAATTGAAGGTGGAAAAAGAGAAAATATCACAAAAAAGAAGGAGTCTGTAGGGGGCAGGGGAGGCACGTGGGGGTTCTAGTGCCAGGGGAGAGGAGGCTGCTCAGGCCCAGGGAGAAGCGGAGCTCCAGGGGGCTGGCAGCGCTGCCCGCCCCACCCCCACCCGGGGGGGTAGGAAGGAAAGCCCACAGGGTGGGGGGAGTTCGCCAGCTGCTTTCGCCCCACCTTTCTCCTGCATTTTCCTCTCCGGAATAGGGGACCCCTTTCGCTTCCACCTCCAAGTGCCGCCCTGACCCCGACACCCCAGAAGAGCAAACGCTTGGGACCAAGCACTCTCTTGGGTGATTCCATTTTTGCTTAGAAAAAAATGACTGCAGAGGAAAAAAACTCGGGTCATAATCAGTACGTGACAGTGTTAAAAGCAGGATTACAAGTGTTTTATTTTTTTTCTTGGCTCTGATTTACTTTTTTTTCCCCCTGCAATGAACATGTGCATTTTTTCTAATGATGAGGAAACAAGTTATATCTTAAAAAGAAGGAGGAGGGAGAGGAGGGGCATGAAAATGGTGAAAGAAATCATCACAGCAATGATGCAACTACAGGATAAAAAATGCTTTCACATTAAATAGTACGTTGTTTTCTCCCAGGAGCCCCACAAGGACACAGCACAGGCACTCCAAGGTCAAAAATGGGGCAAGTGGGCCGGGCGCGGTGGCTCACACCTGTAATCCTAGCACTCTGGGAGGCCGAGGAGAGAGGATTGCTTGAGGCCAGAAGTTTGAGACCCCGTCTTTACTAAAAATAGAAAAAATCAGTCAGGTGTGGTGGCCTATACCTGTAGTCCCAGCTACCTGGGAGGCTGAGGCAGGAGGATGGGTTGGAATTGGAGGCTGCAGTGAGCTATGACGATGCCATTGCAGTCCAGCCTGGGCAACAGAGCAAGATCCTATTTCAAAAACAAAAAAAAAAGTGGAGGCACTGCGGGCTGGAGGCTGCTGGCATTTCCAAAGCCAAAGAGAGAGTCCATGGCAGAGTCAGGACTTGTGTCAAAGTCTTTCAGCTCTAAACCCAGGCTCCTGCCATGGAGCTGGGGACACTCTCTCCACAAGGGGCACCCGTGGAGTGTCTGTCTTGTCCAAAATGGCCTCCCCTTCCCTGCCTCAGATCCAGAGGGAGGACCACTCTCGGTCATGTGGGGTGAGGCATCTGTCCCCAAACGCAGGTCCTCTGGACCGTGGGGCGGGGCAGAGGGGGCTTTGACTCAGGTAGGGCTGCCCAGAGATCCTTCTGTGAGAGTCTGGAATTAGGCCATGGAGAGAGAGACTGACGGGAGAGAGAGAGGAGAGACCTGGTCCCGTGGCTTGGTAAACACGTGTTTCCCCTGTGCCTTGGGGAGCAGAAAACGCTGGTCTCCAGGAATATAAAAATAGAGAAGAGGCACAGAAAGGAACGCAGAGGAAGAGAGAGTCCAAAGGGCCTTTTAAGCCCTTCATCAAGCTTAGCTGCTCTTGCCCTGCATCCTTATAACAAATGCCGTGGTGGTGGTGGTTTTATTAAAGACAGATTGATTTGACATCTGCTACTTGCAGCCAAAAGAATATAAACTAATAATATGTTCATGCATGGATGTGACTCCCCCACAAACTTAACTATTTATTATGCTACAGGGAAGTCTATCTTCACTCCAAGTATTTACCATTACTTTTAATGGAACAATAAATAGTAAATATAATATTTATCAGTGAGACCCAGAGGCAACTTCTTTGGAAGAAGGAAGCAAGGATGCTTGCTATCAACACTATCATAGTCATTATTGTTCTAGAAGACCTAGTGAATGCAATGAGGTAAGGAAAATGCAATAGGTAAGGAAAATAAAGAAGGGAAATAAGCATTGGAAAAGAAAAGGCAAAATTATCCAAGTTTTCAGACATGATGGTCCACCTAGTAAATTCACAAAGTCAACTGAAAAACAAGTTGAACTAATGAGAGTTTTATAAGGTAGTTGGATATAATATAAATAACCAAAAATCAATTGTTTATCTGTATGTCAATAAAAATAATTTTAATATGTAATAGAGAAAAATCCCATTAGCAATAGCAGTAGGAATTATAAAATATCTAGGAATAAACCTAATGAGTATTGAGCAATCTCCATGCAAAATGCCATAAAACTGTACTAAAATACAACAAAAAAGAACCAATTTAAATGTTAAGCTATACCCTGAGGTCATTTGGGTTACCTCAATTCTTTTTTTTTAATTTTTTTTTTGAGACAGAGTCTCACTTTATTGCCCAGGCTAGAGTGAGTGCCATGGTGTCAGCCTAGCTCACAGCAACCTCAAACTCCTGGGCTTAAGCGATCCTCCTGAGTAGCTGGGACTACAGGCATGCACCACCATGCCTGGCTAATTTTTTCTATATACGTAATAGTTGGCCAATTAATTTCTTTCTATTTATAGTAGAAATGGGGTCTCACTCTTGCTCAGGCTGGTTTCGAACTCCTGACCTCGAGCAATCTGCCCGCCTCGGCCTCCCAGAGTGCTAGGATTACAGGCGTGAGCCACCGCACCCAGCCGTTACCTCAATTCTTGATTGCTCTTTGTGTCCATTCCCTTACCGTGGCCTCACTGTGGTGGAATGTATTCCCCCATCCGTCAACTTTGGGCTTAACCATGTGACTTGCTTTGGCTAACATAATGTGGGCAGAAATGACAATGTGCCGATTCTGAGCCTCGGCCTTAATAGATTTGTGCTTGCATCGCTGCCATTGCTATTAGGGGAACTTGCCCCAGGGCTGTTGGCTGAAAGGAATACAAGGGGAGCAGGCCTGAACCCCAACCTCTGTGAGGAGCTAAGCTCAACCAGAGCCATGCAGAGCTTGAAGCAGAGCCACCTGGCCAAGCACAGCCCAAATCAGCCAATCTCCACCCAACACATGGACTTGTGTTATTAGCAAGACATGTGCTGTAAGCCACTGAGTTTTGGGGTGATGTGTTATGCAGCAAGAGCTAACTGATGAACATCCTATTCTGGGATGGAGGACCTCAATATCGTAAAGATGTACATTTGTTTACAAATTCACTGATAAAGCAAATGTGATTCCAAGAGAAACACCAAAAGATACTTATTTCTCTGAGATGTTGAAAATAAATTATAAAACAAAAGTTTCCACTAAAAATTTGAAAAAAAAATGAATGGGGTGGGAAAAGGTCTTACCCTATCAGATATTAAGAGGCACCATAAAACTAAAGTAGTTACAGAACATAGACCTGGAGTAAAAATGGAAAAATGAACCCATACAACACAACAGTAAGGGCAGAAAAGGTAGATAGGTAGGCAGACAGCCACAGACGGTGCTATATTGCAAATCAGTGTTGATTTGGGGGTGTGGGGGTGAAAATTATATACTAAATAGCATTGGGACAATTGGTTATCAATTCACAAAATACAAAATTAAACTCTTACATCACCCTAGATACTAAAATAAATTCCAGATGGATTAAAGACCTCAATATAATAAATCAAACTATAAAAGTATTAGGAAAAATCCCAGAAGACTAGTGTCATAATTTCTGGGAGGAGCAGGCTCTTCTAAGCAAGACATAATCCAGAAGTCACCAAGGAATGGATGGGCAAATTTTACTCCATAAAAAAATGAAACGCTCTCTACAGCAAAAGACCATCAGTAAAGTTCCAATTTAAATGACAGCTTAAGAGAAAATATTTGCAACATAAATGTTACTATGTATATACATATGTTACAAAAATGTGAAAATATTTGTAACATCATTTGAGACAAAGGGTTCATTGGTTTGACTTCCTCAAAGCCCCAACAGTAAGAAAAGGGCCATCTTAGGGAAGGCAACTAACTCCCACAAGAGGGAAGAAATGCCAACAAGCAGGGAAAAAAGGCCCAACCTATTTCCTATTTATGAGCAAATATGAATAGAAACGAGACACTAGTGCACTGTCTGCTCTTCAGCTTGGCACAAATCAAAGACGGACACCTGCAGTTTGAAGAAGTGAGACTGGCCAAGAACTACACCTGTGGGCTTCTGTCCTTGGGAACTCCCCCTCCCGCCCAGGTGGACAGGGCAAACAGGATCTGAGCACAGTGATGTTCCCCAGGCATTAACTGTGACATTCAAAATACAGAGATGGCTTCCTAACCAGCAATAAGGAAATGGTTGAATAAATGAAGGTCTAAGCACCCACTAAAAGCAGGAGGTTGATCAACATGCACCGACAGGGAGAAATGTTCGCTAGTTGTTCATGGGGACTGGTTCATGAACACACACACACACACACACACACACACGCATCCAGAGAGAGAGGCAGAGTGCCTGGGACTCCAGAACGCTGAATAGTGGTCACCCTCAGGAGAAGCATCGATGAAGAAGGGAGGATTTTCACTCGTCAGCTTCTTTATGGTTTGAGAATTGTACACAGGCACGTGTGACTCATGCAATCCTAAAGGAAAGCAAGAAAATGAAGGTGGAACTGAATGAATCCTTGTGTTTTCGGGATGGGATAGACTTGGATGCACACACAAACATAGATATGGTTTTAACCCCATCACCACTTTCTGTTTTGAAGGTCACTGTCTTCAAAACTCAGGAGCCCTCCCCGAGGGAACCGCATGCACATGTGTGTCCGTCTTGGGAGCAAAGGAAGCCATGAATGGAGCTGCCACCAATTTAAGGCAAAATCAGCCTCATTAGCCTGATTCGGTGACATGTCTGTCTCGATGAGGACACTGGGCATGTCATTGCAAGGGGAAGAAAAGCCCGGGGTCGGTTCCTGTTCATGAGCACTATCCCACAAAAGCCCCACTAATCCAGGCCTGCCACCCAACCGCTTGCATTCACCCCTCCCAGACACCAGCTTCTTTCAACTCCCCCTGGACACGCTCTGGGGGTCCCCTGGAGAATGCTCTAGGGCACGACTCTGTAAAACCTTTGTTAATCCTGAAGTCTTTCCCGACCCCTGCCTATTCCATTCCCAAGCAGAATAATGACCGTGACCATGATGAAGCTGTTAGCTGACATAAGAAATCTGCCAGGGCCCTGGGCTAGGGCTCTACTGACACGCAGCATCCCATTTCAGCCTGGGGCACCCCGGGGGCAGCTGTTCTCAGTTGGCTCATTGCACAGATGTGAAAACTGAGGCAGGCCAGGGGCTGCACGGGAAGGCACCACCGCACCCTGTGCCAGCCACCCTCAGTACTTGTCACTGTCTCTCGGATGTTGTGTTTCTTTTTTTTTTCTTTTTTTTTGAGACAGAGTCTCACTCTGTTGCTCAGGCTAGAGTGCTGTGGCATCAGCCTAGCTCACAGCAACCTCAAACTCCTGGGCTCAAGTAATCCTTCTGCCTCAGCCTCTCAAGTAGCTGGGACTACAGGCATACGCCACCACGCCCGGCTCATTTTTTCTATATATTTTTAGTTGGCCAATTAATTTATTTCTATTTTTATAGTAGAGACGGGGTCTCACACTTGCTCAGGCTGGTTTTGAACTCCTGACCTCGAGTAATCCGCCCGCTTCGGCCTCCCAGAGAGCTAGGGATGCCATGTTTCTGAACCTGTTTGCCTCGCTGGCTGGGAGGTCCTTGAAGGTGGGGGCTCTGTCCTGCTCATCGCTGTGTCCCCGGCACCTTAGCAAAGAGCACAGGTGTTAGAGGAGGGAAGGGCAAAACAGGGAAAAAAGGAATAGAGCAAGGGAGACAAGAGGAAGGGAGAAAAATTCAAAATAGGAAACAGAAAGCGAAGGCACAAGGTAGGGTCCTGAGTGCCGCGATGAATCGGGCAGGATGAGCAGCCCTGTGGGAGGGGACGGTGACAAGGAACGGTGAAGGCAAGAAGTGGTCGCACTTCACACTGGCCCTTCACCACAGTGTTGGCTAAAAATACTGCTGCTCCCACGGGGACTCTGTGTTCTCACGGCCCCTGCGGTGGAGTCTGATGCGGACCAGGGGCACCAATGACAATTCAGGCGCCGTCCTTTGCCTCCGGGCCGGAGTCATCTGTTCCGCAGGCCCTCCTCCGCACACCCGGCCTGCAGCGCTGCTCCGGTCAGCCTGGCCCGGACTGGAGGCACTGGCTGCGATCCCCACCCCTTCTTACCCTCCCGACCTGAGGTTTGGGACTTCTCAGCCACGACCCTCTGCCCGTCCACGCCACCACCCGTCCCCATCTGCAGGCGCTCTGGGCCCTCCCGGGAGCCCCCTACGCCTGGATCGTCTGAGCCGAGCTGGCCCCCGCCCCGCCCCACGGACGTGGCCAGGTCCAGTGAGATCCTGCACCCTGAGCACGCCGCTCTCCTCCCCGAGCTCCTGTTTCTCATCTGGAACATTCCTCTCCTACCTAGTTCACCCATCATCGAAAGTGTTGAATGCCTCTTACTTGCTGAGCAGTCTGGGGTTGTGGTTTGTGTTTGGTTTTTTCCCTTCAAGAACGCAGACCATTTTCATATAGCTTGCATTGGGCCTCCCAGATGTTCTATCAGGGGTCTATAAAAACAATACTCAGTTGCAATATTCCACAGGCAAAAGCGCAGACGGTTAGCGACATCACATTCTGCCGCTTTGCATCCACTTCACTTGACTCTCCCCCCTAGGGAAAGGGGGGAGACAAGTGGCCTTCATGCGTCCAAGATTGCCATCGTTTGCCCCAGAGGGAGCACGGGGCATGAGTTATTAGCTCTGCTCTCCACTTGAGGCACCCGCGTCCCTGAGCGATGCAATGGCTCGCCTGTGTCACCAGGCGGCGGGGGCCGCAGGAAGCAGGGCCAAGCTGCTCGCTCCCCACCTCCAGACCCGGGCTCTTCCCACCAGCCCGCTCTGCCTGCGAAAGCACTTTTACTGCCGTCTGTCGACAGTCACATAATTTGGACCAAATGCAGACCAACCCCTCAGGACGGTAAAAACAGAGAGGAGCTCGATGATTTAACTGAACGGGGCTGAAATGATCGCAAATCGCTCATTTCCAGTGAGCATCCAAACGAAAACAAAAGGCGAGCCAGAGAACGTTCTATCATTCTCTCATTCTGGCGACAGGCGCTGCCGGGGAGGAGGGTGTGCAAGAGGCCACGGCAGGTCAGATCTCTTCACCTCTGCCCTGGAAACAAGCTGCTCTTCCTGAAAGGCAAACGCGTCTAGTCTTCCCAGGCAGGGAGAGGAATACCCAAGGCGCATAAACAACGCAGCGTCGTTGAGGTCAGCCAGCCTTTGTTGCAAAGAGACACACCCATGCGTCCAGGCCGGCTGGCGGGCCACCACCGCCGTCCCATGAAGACGCTGGGCAACATCCAAACGGCCCCTCTGCCTGGAAGCCCTCGGTTTGGCTCAGCCCCGAACCCGCCGTCACGTGTGGGGAAGGTCACTCTCCCAAGCAGACGCTGAGAAGGCCAACAGGCATCCCCGTGGGGCTGGCTTGGGGATGAGTGGAAAGAAGAAAACTCTCATCTGGCCAGGCCTGCAGCCTTCCAGAGAGGGATGGCGAGATCGCACAAGGGGAAAAGCAGCCCTTGTGTCAGAATCCGAGGAAAAGGGGCAGTGCCCAGGCTGGGTGTTCAAGGTTCTCCGGGCTCTACCTGAAGACAGAGGAGGAAGCTCGGCCCCTGGGGCCAGGTAGAAGGGACTTTGCAACGGCCCCCGGCGCTCCTAGCCGGGACAGCGCCGCTCTCTGTGCCTCGAGCTCCACGTCCACCAGACGGAACAAATGCTTGCTCCCACTCACAGGGCCAGCGTGAAGTGGGGCCTGGGCACGCCGCACACAGACTGTGGGCCTGCGCCCTCGCGTGCTCCTGGCTCGGTGTGCGGCAGCCGACGGGGAAGAGATGTCTGCGGACAGTGGGAGCTGGGCTGGGCGGTGTTGATTAATAAAGCCAGGAAAAGCAGGAGGGACACAGGAAACCCAATACCCGGCAGGCTGAATCTGTCAAAACATTGGACCTACTGGCAAAGCCAATCAAACCAGGTGTTGTCACCTGGAGCTTGTCAGCCCCCAATTCTTACGCTGAAGCCCTAACCTCCAACATGACTGTATTTGGAGACCGGGGCTTTAAGGGGGTGATTAGAGTTAAATGAGGTCATGAGGCTGGAGCTCTAATCCAACAGGGCCGGTGTCCTTGTAAGAAGAGCCGGAGACGCCCAGAGCAGGTGCACAGAGAGACACAGTGTGAGGATGCAACGAGGGGACAGCCATCGGCAAGCCAAGGAGAGAGGCCTCGCCGGAAACCAACCCCAACGGCATCTTGATCTTGGACTTCCGGCCTGCAGAACTGTGAGAAAATAAACTTCTGTTGTGAAATTCCACCCGGTGTGTGGAATTTTGTTACGGCAGCCTGAGCAGACCGACACAGGGAGTCTTTGGTCCCAGCCCCGTGCAGGCTAGGGATGGTGGGCAGGTGCATTGCCAGTACAGGTAGGTCCCCCTCCGCGTGCCCGATGGCGAGTCCCCGGGGACCTGCCTGCTCCAGATCTTCTTCCAGTGACGAGCAAGTAAGAGGAGCAATTTACACACTCTGCCAAGACATGGGTTCGCAGCAGCTCACCCTCTTCCTCGCCTCCTGGCGTGGGTTGAATGGTCGGCCCCAAAAAGCCATGTTCATGTCCTGACCCCAGGAACACATGAATGGAACTTTATTTGGGGAAAAGGTCTTCACAGAGGTAACGAAGTTAAAGATCTCAAGATGAAATGATCTTGGGTTATCTGGGTGGACCCTAACTCCAATGACAAGTGTCCTTATGAAGGAGTGGCAGAGGTAGACTCGAGACAGAGGGAGACATTGGGAAGAAGGTACGTGAAAACGGAGGCAGAGTCTGGAGGGACAAAGCCACACGCTAAGGAGTGCCTGGATCTTCCAGAAGCTGGAAGAGGCAAGAACAAAATCTTCCCTGGAGCCCTCAGAAGGTGCTCGGCCCCACCGACACCTTGATTTTGGACTTCTGGCCTCCAGAACTGTGAGCGAATCAATTGCTGTCGTTTTGAGCCAGCCAGTTTGTAGTCACCGGTCACAGCTGACACGGAAACTGACACAACTCTCCATCTCTACGAGTCCAACGCCTAATCTTAAATCGACAGACAGGTAAAGCAAATAATAGCATGACACAAAATTCCCAACAACAGCAGCTCCTGTTTCTTGAGGACTTATTCTTTGTAGGCAGCAGGGTAAGCTCACTACCTTGTTATCTCTTTCCAGATGAAGAAGATAACGCTCACAAAAGTTAGGTGATCGGCCCAAGGTCCTGAAGCTCACACCTGGTGGTGCCAGGTGAGAACTGGGTAGTCCAGCTCCAGGGCAGTGGGAGGCCGACTAAGCTCGCCCGCTGCAGCAACACAACCCAAGGCACGAAGACTACGAGTGGAGCTGCTGTAACCAAAACCCAGCACAGCCAAGGAAACGGGGTAGTTCGTCGGGGTTTATAATGATGGGATTTTATCTCAATGGACGTTCAAGAGTCTCAGCAGGAGAATCACGATGCCCGTAGGTTCCCTGGTGACCTAAGAAGGCACAAACATCTGGTCACATCCTGTGATCCTAATCATTCTGCAAAAATCCAAATGCTGTACCATTCATTGCCTCTCCCGGCCTGTCTCCTGCTCACTCTGCAGTTGGTGCTGGCCTTAGAGCAAGCAAGTGGAGCGAGAGACAGACGTGCACTTAGAAAGCTCCAGCACATCTGCACAGAGAGCCCCGAGAGGACGAACCACCGCAAACAGACGGCGAAAGGCATTTATTCACTCGTTCACTCATTCTACAAACCTCTCTTATGTCCTAAGATGAGCCTGCATATTTAACTTTAATCCTCAATATCTAATGTTCTACCTGACACACAGTAGGTGCTTAAAATAAGGCTGCAGATGGGTAAACTGAGGCCCAGAAAAGAAAGGAGTCTTACCCAGGCTCACACAGAGGACCAGAACACCGAGCCTCTGAAACTAGGGCTGGTGTCTGTTTCACTGCTCACCTTGGTGGCTCCTGAGGAGCCCCTGGAAGACAGGTAGGATTTCAAAAGGCAGAGCCACAGGGAAAAGAGGTCTCCTCAGTGGAGGGAACAGTATGGACAGATGCACAGAGGCAGGAAATCGTGAAACATGGTCAGGAGCAGGCCCGGCCCCGCCTACCTGGACACTGACTGGCCTTTCTGCCTCTCCCCTCTTTTTTTTTTTTTTTTTTTTTTTTTTGAGGCAGAGTCTCATTCTATTGCCTGGGCTAGAGTGCCATGGCATCAGCCTAGCTCACAGCAACCTCCAACTCCTGGCCCCAGTGATCCTCCTGCCTCAGCCTCCCAAGTAGCTGGGACTACAGGCATGTGCCACCATGCCCAGCTAATTTTTTCTGTATATTTTTAGTTGGCCAATTAATTTCTTTCTATTTATAGTAGAGATGGGGTCTCACTCTTGCTAAGGCTGGTTTTGAACTCCTGACCTTGAGCGATCCTCCCGCCTCAGCCTTCCAGAGAGCTAGGATTACAGGTGTGAGCCACCACGCCTGGCCAGCTTCTCCCCTCTTGAGAAGGTCACACACTCAACTCTCTGAGCTGTGAAGCATTTTAGATATTTTTCCTCTAAATGTCTAAATGTAATGTTTCCAGAAGGAAAATAATGAAAATGTCCTAACTTCTAGAGTGCTCACAGTTCTTCTTGCTGCCTTCTTCCACGTCCTAAAATTAAATGGGACATTGAAAGGCTTGAGTTGGGGGGTAAGAAAGAACAAGTCACAACCACTTTAGTTAGGTGTCATTATGAACAAGTGCAGAATGGGTCACACTTGGGGGGACATCCTTTCAGGGTGAATTAAGCAGGTGTATTAGTCCCTTAGGGCTGCAGTGACAAATTACCAACCACAGAAATTTATCATCTCACTGCCCTGGAGGCCAGAGGTCCAAAATCCAGGTGTTGGTGAGACTGAGCTCCCTCCGAAGGTTCTAGAGAATGCTTCCTTGCCTCTCCTAGGCTCTGGTGGCCCCTCGTGCTCCTTGACTCGTGGCCATATCACTCCAATCTCTGCCTCCTCTCACATGGCCTTCTCCCCCGTGTGTCTTCTCTCCTTCTCCACTCCAAATCTCCCCTCTGCCTTTCTCTCATAGGGACACCAGTCACTGGATTTAGGGCCCACCCAAAGCCAGGACGATCTCATCTTGAGATCCTTAACTTAATTGCACCTGCAAAGATCTTTCTTCCAAATAAGGTTACATTCACAGGATGGGGGGTTAAGTCTTGAACATATCTTTTGGGGGGACTCAATCCAACCTCCTACAGAAGGAGGGAAAGGCAGCCCAATGCTGCCAGACATCCTACATTTTCCCCAAAGGGTACAAACAAAATGGCCCACCAAGGCCTTCTGAGAGATGAGCAGGTCAGCAGCGTAAGGGAGGCACCCGGGGCATGGTGGGGCGGTTTGTGTCAGGCCAGCCCACTGGCCAGGCCAGGGAAAGCAGATGCACTTGTCTCATGAGGCAACCTGGGTGTGAGAGGGGCCGGTAAAGGCTGTCAGAGCTGACAGGGATGCTGCCAAGTGCACTCCAGAGTCCTCATGCCATGAGGTCACCAACACTCCCTGCTAGGACTGGCCGCCCAGCGCGTTCACATCCACCGAATCGTGTGAGCCGCTCAGCAGCCCTGACAGGCGCACCAGGCTGGACTAATGAGTCTCCCGAACAGATGGGGAAACTGAGGCACAGAACCAGGAAGTGGCAGGGGCCTAGCTTTTGACGCTAATCAGTTCTCTCTTCTGCCTCATTCCTCCCCCCACCGTGCTTGGTCCCAGTGCAAAGCCTAATTTTGCAACAGTCAGAAGGGGACGGACGAGGGGTGGGTGGGCTGATGCCCTGTCCGAAGTCCCACTCCTGACCCCCATCCCATGGGTGGGGCGGTGGGTGGGGTGGAGGGAGAGCCCTCCTGTTCCGTCCACCCTGTGCTCAGAGAAGCAGCCCCGCCCTCCCCGCCTGCTGAGCTCAGAGAAGCTTTGGCTCCCACTGCCTAGAGGAGCGCTTCCCCTGGGCCAGGGCAGGCAGGCAGCCGTTCTCGGGCCGCCTTATCCAGAAGAAAGGTTGTCCGTCCACTCAGCAAGACTCGGGGCCCGGAGACCGCTGCTTGAGAACACTGCTCAGGCTGGCCCTGAACTTCCCCATGCTGGACGTTGGCAGGTGACCTGCCCACCACCCGCTTAGCACTGCAGGGCCACTCCCCTCCCACGTGTGACGGGGAAGGAACGAACACCTGCCCCAAAGGGCGGCTGCCCCAGTGGGAGGCTGTGTGCAAAACTCACTCCGAGGCTGCAAAAACTCGACATACACTCTTCGTGACTAAAACTGACCTATGTCCCATTCCCTGAGAAGCAGCAGCTCAAAAATAAATCCACGCTGGTGAGTTAATATAACTCCTCCCAGGCTGGCCTTTGACCAGAGGTTTTTTTGTTTTTTTTTTTTTTTTGAGACAGAGTCTCGCTTGTTGCCCAGGCTAGAGTGAGTGCCGTGGCGTCAGCCTAGCTCACAGCAACCTCAAACTCCTGGGCTCAAGCGATCCTTCTGCCTCAGCCTCCCAAGTGGCTGGGACTACAGGCATGTGCCACCATGCCTGGCTAATTTTATATATATATATTAGTTGGCCAATTAATTTCTTTCTATTTATAGTAGAGACGGGGTCTCGCTCTTGCTCAGGCTGGTTTCGAACTCCTGACCTCCAGCAATCCGCCTGCCTCGGCCTCCCAGAGTGCTAGGATTACAGGCTTGAGCCACCACACCCGGCCTTGACCAGAGGTTTTGAACAGAGACAATCCCTCCTGACACGAACGAGGTACAGTTCTACAGGAATATCATGCAAATCCGTCAAAGGCGGGACGGGGATGGCAACAGACGTTTGGGGCAGATCAGCTCTCTTGAGGCAGCAGAATCTCATAGTCACTGGCGTAAACAAAGCTTGACTTATTTTGGGAAGGAGACGTCATGGCAGTGTGGGCATGTATGAATTCTATGAAGGTTCAAGCAGCTTAACAAGTTCTTAGAACCCCAAAGAAACCAGAAACCATGCAAAAGTCTCTGAGCCCTGATAAAGGCTTGGAGTAGTTCAAGAAGGCTGCCTGGAGGAAGTGACATTCGAAGGATTTGGTCAGCAGGAAGGGCTTAAGTTTGAGCCATCACCTAATGCTGAGACCAACACTGCCATATCCAGGAAAAGCAGCTGCACCCGTGAGTGTAGTCACAGCCAGATACAAATGGAAAGTTCCAGGGCTTGGAAAACTGCTCTTCCGCGCTTTCCCCTTGTGGCTGTGTGATCTCAGAAAAGCAGCTTGACCTCTCTGATCCAGTTCCCCCCTTGGTAAAATGGGAAGAACAGTCCCTGCCATGCTCACATCTCATGGTGGTTGCAGGGACAGGGAGTCAATCGCTGTGAGGGGAGTTCTCTAAGCTGTAAGACGCAGACGCTGAGCTCACACCCAGGCCTGTTCCCGTGGGGACGGATGGGTGCTAAGGCTGGACAGGGACTTGGAGCATGCGGCGTCCCTGACATGTCAACTGCCCAAGAATTACAGTCCTCTGGAAAAATGACTTCGGTGGATCTATCACAAAACACTGCATTTTAAAATCCCTGCCTATAACATACAAAAAATAACAACGACAACAAACAAAACCCTCCTCTGCAGAGGCTCTGAGCGATTTTCCGTCCTTCTCTGACAGCAGACGGAGAGGATGCCACGCAGAGGCCGGTGAGATCCAACCCCTCGGCCAGAAGGGCCTGCAGCTGACAGTGACTGTGCAGCTGGGTTAGCGCGACCCCGGCCACCTCCTCGGCCACCTGCAGGGGTCTAGGGGGGAGGGAGACCTGTTCCGTAGGTCTGAATATTTCAAAACAAAGAGTTGGCCTTAAAATAATAGACTGAGCCCCTACCCGAGCCAGGCTGTGGACTCCACCAAGTTCCCCCCTCCATGCCTCCCGGTCCCCACCCGGCCAAGCCCGTCCCCAGCGGTTCCCCCTCAGGTACGAGTCTCCAGGCCTCCGCCGAGCAGCTCCCTCTTCCTGAAAGGCTCCCTCTGACTTCAGGCCCAAACCCCCCTGCTGCAGTGCTCCGCTGCCAGGAGCTTGCTTGACCCCCGCCTCTGCCCAACCACAGCATGGCATGGGGTCCCCACCCCTCCACCTCCGCACGGCCGTTTAGCATGTGGACCGGCCTGACTCACACGCCTGAGGACGGACGCTGCACTATGCAGGTTTGTGACCCGACTCCGCACCCAGGAGGGGCCTGGCAAGTCTCAGGTGAGTGGGGGGAGCCAGCTCACACACAGAAACGTTGGGGTGCCGCGGCCGGATGGTCTCCTGTGTGGTCTGGATGGCGTGGCCTCCTTGCTGCCACCATACCTGCCTGTCCCCGCACCTCTGTTCTGCCTGGCCAAATCCTAACCTCCTTGCAACTCCCGCTTCCTCCAGGAAGCCTTCTGTGATTGTAGGCTGTCTCTTACTTAATGTCACATAATTTAGCATTCTTTTTTTTTTTTCTTTTGAGACAGAGTCTCACTCGTTTTGTCGCTTTGTTGCCCAGGCTAGAGTGAGTGCCGTGGCATCAGCCTAGCTCACAGCAACCTCAAACTCCTGGGTTCAAGCGATCCTCTTGCCTCAGCCTCCCCAGTAGCTGGTACTACAGGCATGCACCGCCATGCCCAGCTAATTTTTTCTATATATATTAGTTGGCCAATTAATTTCTTTCTATTTATACTAGAGACAGGGTCTCGCTCTTGCTCAGGCTGGTTTCGAACTCCTGACCTCAAGCAATCCGCCCACCTCGGCCTCCCAGAGTGCTAGGATTACAGGCATTAGCCACCGCGCCTGGCCAATTTAGCATTCTTGCTATCCTGTTTTTTATTTTCTGAGATCATTTCTTGCACATGCAGACTACATTACCAAAATAGCACCTCTTAAGATCAGGCACCATATTGTGTTCTTCTATAACCACCCTTATATCCTAACTTCCATCCCCCCAGCCCCATCCCTCTGAGCCACCAGCAGGGGGCGCAGCACTGGGCTAAGACCACAGAGAAAGGAAATGAGGCATTAGGCAGGCAGGGGTAGATCCTGGCCCCATCAGCTACTAGCAACAGCCTCCATGTCTGGTTTGGACTCTAAACTTTAGACCAGGAGTTCTCTGAGGAAGGACAGATAGTAATTATTTACTTCATAGGCCATGCAATCTCTGCCGCAACTACTCAACTCTGCCATTGTACCTGGAAAGTGACCATAGACCATACGTAAATGAATGGGCATGGCTGTGTTCCAATAAAACTTTATTGACTGGCTAGGCGCGGTGGCTCACGCCTGTAATCCTAGCACTCTGGGAGGCGAGGCAGGCAGATCATTTGAGCTCAGGAGTTCGAGATCAACCTCAGCAAGAGCAAGACCCCGTCTCTACCAAAAATAGAAAAAATTAGCCGGGCATGATGGCACATCCTTGTAGTCCCAGCGACTCGGGAGGCTGAGGCAGGAGGATCGCTTGAGCCCAGGAGTTGGAGGTTGCTGTGAGCTAGGCTGACGCCACGGCACTCTAGCCTGGACAAAACAGTGAGACTCTGTCTCAAAACAAAATAAAACAAAAAACTTTATTGACAAAACAGGCAATGGACCAGATTGGTTCATGGGCTGTGATTTGCCAACCTTTGTTTTGGAGGATTACTTGAGGGGACATCTAATCCCCTCGACACACAGGCCTTAGACATCTGTGAAGTGTCCCAGCACTGCCCCGTCCCTGCACCCTCCATCCTCTTGGGTTTCATCTTAGCACTTACCACTGTCTACTTCTTACCGCCTGTCTACCTGTTTGGTGACTGTCTACCCAACAGAACATAAAATGCCATGAGCATAGAGGCTGTATGTCTGGCATCTGGAACAGTACCTGACACAGATGAGGCATCTTTTTAATATCTATGGACTAAATGAAGACCATTATTATTACTATCATTGTCGTTGAAAGCCTTCGAATAAGTATTTTTCTGATTATGTGCTTATGACTATTTTTAACGTGTTGATATATTTACCGGGATTATTTGTGTTTTGCAAAACCCCAAGGAATTTTCATTGCAGAAAATTACAACATTAGACTTTAATCACCCCATTTAACCAGGTAGAATTCTCTCGTTTTGGAAAAAAAAAACTCAAAGGTCACATTGCTTGCTGGCAACCAGACAGGGATTCGAACGCAGACCTCCTGGTCGGTCCTTATTAAAAGAGGCGATCTGGCAGCGTAGAAACAGCACTGAACTTGGAGTACAAGAACCAGTCTTACTGGATCAGAGAAGTTATTTCACATTCAGCAAAATGGTGACAGCAATGCCAACCCCACAGATCCACGGCCAGGATTAAATAAAGCGCAGACAACAAAGAACAGGGCTGGACACAATTAAAGCTATTGCATGACCTATTACTATCACCAACAAGGTGACAATATCCCTCCCTGTCCACCCTGCCGCCTAAGAGGGGGAGATTAGGTAAGGATGTGCCCAGGAAAATGGTTCTGAAACTGTTAACCTCTGAACAAATGCAAGATACATTTTTTTGCAATGCTGATGTTGCAGAAAATATATCCCATCTTTTTAAACACAAACAAAAAAAAAACATGAACATCTTCCATAAAGATGAAAATTAACTGTAAAGACCCGCGATCTTTTCAGACCTTCCACTGCACTCAAGAAAAGGGTTAAGTTTTCATCGGCCCACACGTGTCTGCGTCCTGCTGCCACAAAGGCAAAGACCAAAAGGAACACAAGGGGGTCTCACCCGCCCAGGACAGAGGGAGGGGGTATCCGTTTTGTTCCAGCCCGCTCGTGTCCACGCCGGGAGTCCTCTCTTGCGGCAAAAGCGGACTGGAAACAAAAACAAGCCTAAAATAGATGCGGCCCCACCGTCCTCCTGCAGCCCCGCAGCCGTGGAGGGGGGACAACCTCCTCGAAGGCTCTGAGTGTGGCAGGCACCATCGTGCGAGCTGGAGTTACGCTTGGGACAGGGTGGGGGAAGCCAACACCCGCTTCAGTAAAAGTGATTCACTTGGTTTCAGATTTAAATATTTATTCCTCAAATACAAAACAACGCGGAACACGCGCGGCCCGGAACGTCCCAGCCATCTGGCCCTCGCGGTGGTCGGAACGTCCTCAGATGAAGCAACAGGGAGGAATCCAACGTCACGGAGCGCTGAGAATTTGGGGGTGGGGTGGGGTGGGGTGGGGGTGTGGGGAACGTGCCAGGCACCATCGGGCCACCCTGTTTCTTAGAGAAGGGCCGTTTTCTGTTTCTGGACACAGGGTTAGCACCTTGAGGACTCTCAAAGGAGGATCAGCTATAGCCTGTCTGGAAAGAAGCATCTCTTGACCTCGCTGGGAGATGTCAGTCATTTGTTCGGGGCCCGATTAAAGTGGGCACTGTCACCATTAGCCTCGTCAAACACTGCCCTGTGGGATGCAGACCGAGCTGAGCCCTGGGCTGTCTGCTCCGAGCCCTCCACCTGGCAGCGCGGGCCTCCAAAACCGCACGCCTCCCCCAGGCCGGCCGGCCCCCCTCTGGAGAAGAACGTCCTGTCAGTCTGTCACTTCCCAGGAGGCCCTGCGGCCGCGTGGGACCAGTGCCATCGTGCTGTGTGCGGCCTGTCTGGGACCCTGCACCTGAGGCCACAGCCGCCCCTCTCGCTGCAGGCCACTGGACAACACAGGTCTTCTCTCTGAAATTTTCATGTTTTTAAGATATTTCTGACCCATTTCCCCGCAAAAAAAAAAAAAAATTTTTTTTTTAAACAAGCTACCGTGTGTTCTGAGAGTTAGGAGTGAGAAAATCGCCAGGGAAAAGAATGTTCCAGTTGGAGAAGGAGCTCACCCTTCCCTGAGAGGAGAATCTGTCTCCTAACGCTGCAGCGGCCTTGTCTGGGGTGGGCAGAGCTCACCTCGCAGCGGGCTGGAAGCGTTCCCTGGGCTCCATGTGACACAGCCGTGTGACACAGCCAGGAAATCAGCGAGGAGACAGTACGGACGCTTCTAAACTCTGCCCCTCGCAACGAAAATTATCCCACCGATCACAGCTACTATAAATCGGCCTCGGTGAGAGTGGCTGTCCCCACACTCCGCAAAACGCAGCTCGCTCAGCTGAACCGGCCGCTTGATTTGGTCAACAGACTGGGGAGGTCTCACAGTTAGGAAAACAGAAGGTATAAATGGAGCAAACTCCTAGGGCAGAGGGAGGGGTTTGGAGAGGAATTCTTAACATCTTTCCTCACTGACGCTTCCCAGGGCTGGACACCTGAGAACAAACGAAGACTGCCGGAATCCAAAAATTACAGACCCACTTTGAAAATACCGCAGCCCGCCATCATCAATCCTGTTTGTTCTGTGGGTCGTTCAGACTCCAGCGACAATGCTTTTTATTTTCCCTAGATTTAAAACAATGCCGTGACAAGCAGAGGTCTTCCGTGTTGTCACACAGGTCTAGGGACAGGTCTCAGGGGTGTCCTCTGTCCCCTCACCAAGCAAGAGGTCCCAACAGTTAAAAGACCCAGATAGATCCATATCTTCCAGAACTTTCAAGGCACTCTGCACCAGCTGCTTGGGTTTTGTTTTCGTTTTACTTTTGAAAAAACTTCAAGGTCATTTCACAAAACTTGGCAATGGAATCCAAATCCACTCCAAATTTTCTCCTCCTTCATCTAAATCTCCTCATCCTGAACCTCTCAAGGAGAATGCAAGCTATTTTGCCTTATCAGATGCTTTCTTGTCTTAAATCCATGGCAATCACGTTTAATTGCATTAGAGTTTGTGTCCCGTGGTCACGAATAAGCTCCTAAACCAACAACAGTTAAAAACAAGGTGCATTCCTTAATTCCTAGTTCCAATCTAGCATGCAGGGCATCACCCAGGCAGTTCGAGGGTGTTTTGCAAAGCACACAATGAATGTGTCAGACACTCTGCTGGGTTCTTGCCTTGTGTCATCTCTAACCCCCTACCCAAGCCCAGTTTGCAGGTGAGGAAGGAACCTGTCCCAGCTCACCTGGTGAGTATGTGGCCCCATCCAGATGGAAGCTTGGCCCAGTGTGGTAAAAGGCCAGCCCCCCCAGCTGTCCATGTCCCACCACATTGCCCTGTCCTCCCCAGCCTGCAGGTTTGCATCCGCACTCCTTCATGTTCTGCACTTAAAAGGTGTGCAGTGAATTTTAGGGACCTAATGTATAGACCTTGCGGTCACAGAAGGCCAGCACAGGAAGGGATCTTTGCCTGGGGGTCTTGATGCCTGAACTATTTTACTTGAGTCACTTTAAACTTGATTCAGTTCAGAACAAGAGCTCCCTGACACCCTACCTCCTGGCCCCTGTCTGTCCCCCATGTGCAAAGAAACGAAAGGGGAACCACTCAGGTGAACTCACCTGGCTTACACCTTCCCCACTTGAACAGGTGCACACACTACTTTCCAACACCATGATCCAAATTCCCAGTGGAAAAAATGACAAGGCCTGCAGGCCAGCCAGAGAGAGCTCCCGAAGTCCACACGCCTTTGCCCAGTGACCACCAGGCCTTCCTGACACCACAGCCGGGCTACGGCAGAGGTCTGAGCCCCACAGCTGCCGGAGGAATGCAGGGGAAGGTGGGTGGACTATAATTAGACAGACCATCCTGGCAGTTCTGTGTTCACTCCAGATGTTTAGTATGTTTATTTCCTGCGAGGGAGGCCAGTCCTGAAGCACTCTGCCGTGGCACTCCAGCGTGGAGATGTGGACAGAGAAGGAGCCCTGGCCTACCCTGGGCCATGCCAGGAGCAGCTTCCCAGCTCTTGTCCGCCCTTCCCTGCACTCACCATGGCTTTTCAGCGGGCGCTCATGGGGGAGGAGGACCTACCCCTCCCTCAATCCCCCTGTCCCATCACTTGCCATAGACCTCTTTCCAGACAAGTGCATGTTTTTTTTAAAAAAATGAAAGATCCCCTTTTACGGGGGTCTGAGAGCAAGTCACATGCAAAGAGACACACAAGGAATTTATAAACAGCCCTACAGAGGTCAAATTTTTCAGGGTAGAATGATACTGCCCACTCCGTCCTATGTTAGAATGTTCCAGATGTCCCTGCAGGCTCAGCCCTCTCCAATGGCACAGAGGACACCATCCAAGAACATCGGCTATCAAGGAATGGGGGTGCAGGACAGGCAAGTCTTACGTCTAAGAAGGTGGAACATTAACAGCCTTGCAACATTCACGCCCATTAAAGTGATAACTTTTTTGAATATTTCTCACAAGAAATGTTATTAGTGTGAACACTTCCAATTATAATAGTACAAGACTCGCTAGGGCAAAGATGATGTCCCCTTCTTTATTTCTTATAAGCTGCCTGTTGTTAAAATATTTAACCTTTCAGAACCTTAATTTCCCACCTGTGAAATGGTGAAAACACTCCCCCTCTCAGAGTTCTTGAAAGGTAAAATGAGATAATGTATATAAATCTTGAAGTACTGGGGCCAACATAATATAAATCACAACATTTAAAAAAAAATAAGTAGCCACCTCGAAAGATTCTCTTACACCGGGCGCCATTCTACATAAGTGCCTTTAAGAGCCCCAGGGAAACAGATACTATTACTACACCCATGCCCATTTGAGTTAGGGAAGGGGAGGGTCAGGTTAAGTAACTTGCCTGAGGCCACAAAATAATGGAGTCTGGGTATGAACCAATGCAATCTTGTCCCTTGAGGCAGACCTGGCCTCCAAACGGCTGCCTCTTTCTTTTGTCTAGGGATACCCCTTATTAAAAAGGCAGTACTGGCCCAGTGCGGTGGCTCACACCTGTAATCCTAGCACTCTGAGAAGCCAAGGCAGAAGGATCGCTTGAGCTCAGAAGTTCAAGACCAGCTTGAGCAAGAGCAAGACCCCATTTCTATTAAAAATAGAAAAATTAGCTGGGCATGGCGGTGAGTGCCTGTAGTCCCAGCTACTTAGGGAGGCTGAGGGAGGAGGATCGCTTGAGCCCAAGCGTTTGAGGTTGTTGTGAGCTAGGCTGAAGCCGCAGCACTCTAGCCCAGGCAACAGAGCGAGACTCTACCATGGGAAAAGAAAAAAAAAAAAGGCAGTCTGGGCACTCCATGTTTCGTAAGTATCATTTCACCCAATCCAGGAGCCACTTTTACCTTGCAAACATTAAAACTGTGAAAAAAACACGGCCTCTCATAAAAAGCTGTACTGTGTTCCTGTACTGTTCCTTTTCCTGTAATGTGTTCTGTAGCAAGGATGCACGGCCTTCCCCTGGAGGGACATGGCACTGAACACCTGAGGAAGAACAAGCTCCCCAGCAGTGGGCACGTCAGCTAAGCCAGAAGGTTCCGAGCCTCAGCTTTCCCATCTTTAAAATGGACTTAAAGCAAACCTGAACAAAGTTTTTAATATATTAAAAGCCATTCTTGCTGGCCCTTGGCCTCCACTCCATCTGCCCCTGAGCCCACAACTGCCTGGGGAACCACACAAATGTCTTCGTCCCTAGCCCACGAGCTTATGTGGCACCAGTGGGCTTCTCCAACCCTTCCTATGCAACTGACCCAACCCGTGAACAGGGTGTGCTCTTGGGAGCTGCCTCCTACGCCCCAGCTGGTGCAGAAGGGAGGGAGTCTGGGGAGGAGGCTGGAGGGGTCACTACTGCCACCTTGTAGTGACCCCTCTGGCCTAGCGCTCTTAGACAAGGCTGGCCTAGACAGTGGGTCACCGCGGGCCCAGGTCACCCCAGACGCCAGGGAAGAAGTGCAGCAGGCCCAGGGCCTGTGTCCTTGGCCAGCTCTTCCCCGGGGCACACATCTGGGAACCACCAGGCAGGTGAGGTGCCCGGGGCTGTGGGGCCCGCAAGCTTGTCCAGGAGGAAGAGGAGGCAGCTCCCCGGTGGAGGTAGGCAGGGGGGCAAGCAGGGAGATTCGGAAGCGTTAGCGGAGGGGCACGTCCCGCTCCCTAATTGCACCGTGGCCTCCCCGCCTTAGGTAGGTCCGAGGGTTTCTGGAGCGCAGAGCCGGTGAATGGCTGCAGCGGGTTTGGGCTGGGAGAAGTCACCCGCGAAGGAAGGAGTGCTCTTTCTCCCAACAGGAGCGGGGACTCAGAACCCAGCGCTGCCCCTGTCATCCGCAACGAACCCCGCCGCCCGCCCCTTTTCGCGAATTTTACTTTTAAAACACAGGGGACCTGTCCTCTGACGATCCACACTGAGTTTCAGCTTTTTGTATTGGACAGATTTTTCCTCTGACGCTACAGACTAAGTAGATCTCTTTTCTGAGCCTCGGGCGGAGGGTAGCGGTGGTGGGGTAGGAAATACAGAAGGTGGCCCATCCGCATCGCCATCACTTTATTGTAGTGTCACGTTAACGGTTAACTTAGCTATAAATACTACGGCGCGGGGCAGGCGCGGGCGGCCCGGGCTGCGGGACTGGGGCCCCCGCCCCGACCCCAGGCGCAGACCCCCTCCGGGCGCTGCACACTATTTACAGTTCCTCCGTCTCTTTCTCGACCCCTCCCGCAAGGCAGCGCGTGTGCAACAAAGTAGCATCGTCTGTCTGTGCAAGTCCTTCGAGTCAGGCAAACGCCACAGCCGGCCCGCGGCCGTCAGCTGTCCGAGTCCAAATCGCTTTTACCTTCTTCTTCCCTCTTCTCCGGCGACGCCTTAGACGATGCCTTGTTCCACTTCTCGGCGTTCTCGGACTCCTCCGAAGAGGATCGCTTCTGCCGCCTCCATTTGGCGCGGCGGTTCTTAAACCAGACCTGTTGCACAAGCGGGACCCAAGGACAGTTAGGGTCGGAGGCGCGCCCGCCCCCGCGCCCGGCACGCCGGGAGCTCTGCATGCGCGGTGGTGGGGGCACCGCGCCGCGGAATCGGAACCCGGATCCCAACCCGACCCCGGGACCCCGCGCGCGCGCCAACAAAAGGAGGGGAGCCACGCGCTCCCGCTTCCGCATTTTCATTCAACTTCCTGGGCCTAAAGCGCCCTCCAGCAGCCTCTGGGCTGCCATCGGGATGTTTCTAAAGCGCAAGGAGACCCAAGCAGGGCTGGCACACCCGGCTGGGGCCCCCTTTCTCGGGGAAGGACCACTAGACGCCCTGGCAGGGCCCCGCGCCTACCTCCACCTTCTCCTCGCGGAGGTGCACTTTCCGGGCCAGCTGCTCGCGCGTGCCCACGTCCGGGTACTTGGTCTCCTGGAAGAGGTTCTCCAGGGCCTCCAGCTGCTCGTCGGTGAAGATGGTGCGGTGCCGCCGCTTCCGCCGGCAGTGCAGCTGGTTGAGGAGCTGCAGCTCGGTGCGGGACAGCGTGCCCACGTTCATGTAGGGCAGCATCTGGTGCGGCACCGGGGACACCAGCACCGAGCCGGGGCCCTCGTAGCCTGCGACAGGGGGAGGCGCACGGTCAGCTGCCCTTCCTCGCCCCCGCACACACGCCCGCCCGCGACCCTCTCCCGCTTAGAAATCGTCTGCAAGGGGGGTGCTGGAAATTGGGGGTGTGAGGGAATCGGGTGTAGGGAAAAGGAGGGAGGCTCGTAAGAGCGTCCACCCGCACCCCCCCAAAGCCAGTTAGAGAATTCTAAAAAACCTAGTCTCCCCGTGCAGCCACTGAATTACAGTTTCCACTAACGGGACAAGTTTGCAGCAAGAAGTGTGCAACCTCCCGCGCTCCACAGGCAAACGGGGGAGGGGGGAAACTTGCCAAAGTTGAAAAGTTTGTGCAAGGTGAAAAAAACAAGCGCCACCGCCCGCCACCGTCCCAGGCACTAAGGACCGCGGGGGGGGGGGCGGCGAAGGCCGGCGCGAGTGCGACCCTACCTGGGGGTGTCGCGACGCAGGAGCACTGCTGGGCGCCCAGCGGCGGCACGGCCCCGCAGCAGGCCGGGCCCACGGGCGCCGCCTGCACGTGCAGCTGCCCGTAGAAGTAGTTGTTGTAGCCCAGGCGGGAGCCGCCGACCGCGGCCGGGAGGCCCGCGCCGCCCGGGGCCACGGGGCGCGGGTAGAAGGCGCCGTAGTCCGAGGAGGCGCCGCCGCCGGCGCCGTAGAGCGAGTCCCCGTGCAGGGCCGGGAAGACGACGGGAGCCGCCGCGCTGGGCGCCACGGGCAGCACCGAGTCCTTGCAGCGCGGCCGGGCGGCCAGGATGTTGTCGATGCTGAACATGTTGGCGGGCATCCCCGAGCCCCGCGCCGGGACCGGGGGGCGGCGGGGACGCGACGAGGAAAAGAGCCTCAGAGTGGGGGGGTGCGCCCTCCTCCCGCCGCCAACCAAAGCGAAAGAGAGCGCCGGCGAGAGCGGGCGGCCCCGCGCCCTCCCCGCCCCCTGCGTCCGCGCGCCTCCGCCCGCCCGCGCCGCGGCGTCCGCCGAGCTCGACCCGCGGGTAGGACGCGGCTCAGGCCAGCTGAACCTCTTGTTGGTTTTATACCGAGTCGACGTCATCCTGGATTTAGTTCCTGGTAATATGCAGATGACAAACAGAACCAGATTTGGCCCTTTCTTTTCCTCGGGGTGGGGGAGGGGTGCGGGCGGAGGGGGAGAGGTACCGAGGGGAGCGGGTTACGGGACCTGAAAAGCGATTGTGGATTGCGAATTAATGAAATTAACCTAATCTTTTCCATTCGGCAGCCCCGCCGCGGGCCGGGCGAGCTGGGCGGGCGGCCTAATTGCCCTGGTTAATCTCATTAATTCCATTGTGCCGCCGCCGTTAACAGCTCCCCGCGCCGACCTCTCCACCCCCACCCTTTTTCTCAGATTGGGTCCTATTATTGGGTGCGATTTCCTCTGCCTGTAGCTCACATTCATTGTGGCCAGTTCTACTTTGGGGCTACGCTTTTCCCCTTTCAGAATTTGTTTTGTTTTAGAAATTGTGAGGGGCCGCGTCCTCTCGCAAGCAGGATTGAAAACTCCGCGTCTCCCGCAGGCCCGCACGCACTCACTGCCTAATTCCACCTTTCTCTCTTCTGAGTCTTGAGGTTCTCTCTCAAATGGACCTGGTTCATCCCCACCCAAAACCTTTTGTTTTTGCAAAAGCCAAAATTTGTAAAGGCAAAACGACGAAAGAAGAAATGCATTGTGTTTCCTAAAAGGAAAAAAACAAACTTTTTTGCAGCCACCTTGGGTCTGAAAACTACCATGGCCTTCCTTAGGTTCTTCCGCAGCGAAGACCAAATTCGTCCACTATTTAAAATTCGCCACCAAGAGTAGCACTCACCAAGAGAGCGCTTCTAGCTGCTCTCTGCGTGGCTGTCGGTAGGCTTTGCGCTTTTTAAAAATTAATTTTGGAAATGAGGTGGCTTGCCCCCCAAATATTTTTGGCCTTCAATACAGATGGGCCCTTTGGGGCTTCCCTATCCGTTTCCCCAACAATTAAGTAGCATTCTTTCCTTCCGACCTTCCAGCTGCGGGGGAGAGAGGGCTCTAGCCGCGGCCTGCCCTTCCGCCTGGCGGGCCCACGCCGGGCTCCCCGCGCCCGGTGGCCTGGACGAAGGCCGGCTCTGTCCGCGGCAGGCGGCCGCGGTGATTTGCGGGACTCTCGGCGAGGCACGGCCGGCCCGCCCGCCGCAGCCACGGGAGGCGCATCCAGCCCACCAATGCGAGCCGGCGGGGAGCGCCCTTCGCGAGAAGGTAGGCGACGGTACGCGCGGACCGGAACAGTCCCGAGACACTGCGAATCGGATCGGGTGCAAGCCTCGGGCTTGCAGCTCTGGCCATTCCAGGGGAAGGGGCAGTACCTGACCCGGGCGAGACTGCCGAGCACCGGGGGTGAAGGGGCACCTTGGGGTTTCCCGAAGGAAGGCCACCTTTAATGGACACCCATTTTTCGCTATTTCTTTCTGGCTAATTAAACAGGGGTCCCCGCAGACTTGTCTGAAGTCGCCGTAAGAAGGCTAAGTGGGCGGCCCACTCCCCGGCTCTGCGGCAAAGGGGGAAAGGCCACATGTCAATTGCTGTTCCCGCGTCAAAGAGCCGTTGCACCAAGGTTTGGTCCTGCCCCTAGCCCGAGCGCAGAACTCGGCGGCGCGGGAGCTGCCGAGTGAAGCCAGCGGCGGGGTTGGGGTTTCTCCTAGGCCTCCGCGCACGGATCTCTGCGTCCTCGCGCCCGCGGCTTGAGACTTGCTTCTTCCAGTGCTGCGCGAACTGGAGTTGGTTGTAGGGGGAGATTAGGACAGCACAGAGATGGGTCTCAATTTGGGGAGTCGATAGATTTTTTTCTTTTAACAACAAAAACCAATCGGAGGAGGCAGTGTGACCCTCCCGTTAGAGAGGTCAGGTCTAGGGTAAGAAGTGGGGCGCCTTCCCTCTCCTGCTGACGAGGGATGGAGGCTTTTCCCCATTCTTGGAGACTTCACAGCCAGTCACTGGCTCCAGGGCACACATACTCGCCGCGATCTTTCCCAGGTCTAATTTTGCAGGGCAGTTTCACGGAAGACAACCAGAGGCTGCCACTTCAGCAGTGGCTTTGCCTGCGTTTGTGTTGCAGGCTGGGCGTGCGCCGCGGTGCGCCTGTCAGTGGATCTTTTAAAAGACATTTGCCTGAGCCGGGTGGAGTTCGCAGAAGAGCCGCGGGACTCTTGGGGCAGATTCCCTGTCGTTTTTGGGGAAGGTGCCCAGACCAGAACAGCGCCAAAATTTCAGCCACAGACCTAAAAGAGTGTCCCTAAGTTTTTAAAGGAGGAGTATGACAACCTCCTCCACACACCCCTCTATGTCTCCTTCCGTTGGGTACGTTGTTCTTTTTAGTAACCAGGTTTAGCAAACTCCTGGACGGCACGCG